>NC_060068.1:32719154-37719154 GCF_922984935.1 Meles meles
CCACAATGTCCCAATTATAACAATTTTCTGGTAAGTCTTAGAGTAGTCTAAGAATAGGGTGTGAGCCTTCAAAATTATCAGTTTCCCTTGTCTTCCCTCTATAATTTTAGCATTAGCTTGTCTATCTATGAACAAAGCTTGCTGGGATTTTGATTGAGTTTTTTAAAAAAGATTTTATATATCTATTTGAGAGAGAAAGAGAGCACAAGTGAGAGTAGGGAGAGGAAAAGCAGACTCTGTGCTAACCATGGACTCCATGTGCAGCTCATCACCAGGCTTGATGTGAATCTCATTGCAGGGCTTGATCCCATGACTCCAAAATCATGACCTCGCTGAAATCGAGAGTTGGATGCTTAACCAACTAAATCACCCAGGAACTCCTCACTGGGATTGTTTTGAATCTACAAATCTAATTGGAAATAATGGACATCATCACATTAGTGATGCTTTCAATCTATGAACACATTTTGTATTTCCATGTATTTCAATTTTCTTTTATGTCTTACATCATGTTTTGTAGTTTTCAATGTATAGCTTCTGCTTATATTTTGTTCTTTATGCTGAGGACTTTTATTTATTTAGTGCTGCTATAATTTTATTTTTTCAAACTTCAAATTCCAATTCTCAATTGCTAGAATACAGGAATACTTTGGTAAAATGGTTTGTGTTTTGTAACACTTCCACCCACTTATTAGATTAGGAGCTTTTTTGGACTTTTGGGATTTTTTTTTTTTAATGCAAACAATTATGTCTCCTGTGAATAGAGGGAGTTCTATCTCTTCCTTTCCAGTAAGTATACTTTTTTTTTTTAAGATTTTTTTTTTATTTGACAGACAGAGATCACAAATAGGCAGAGAGGCAGGCAGAGAGGCAGGCAGAGAGAGAGAGGAGGAAGCAGGCTCCCCGCGGAGCAGAAAGCCCGATGTGGGGCTCGATCCCAGAACCCTGGGATCATGACCTGAGCCGAAGGCAGAGGCTTAACCCACTGAGCCACCCAGGTGCCCCAGTATACCTTTTTTTTTAAAGCATACTGTACAAACTAAGATTTCAAGTAGCATATATTATACAATGGTGAGAAAGGATATCCTTGTTTCTTTCTTGGTGTTAGGAGAAAACATTTAGTCTTTCACGACTAAGAATGATATTATTGGTGTGCCTGGGTGGCTCAGTGGGTTAAATCCTCTGCCTTCGGCTCAGGATCGAGCCCCACATCGGGCTTTCTGCTCCGGTGAGGAGCCTGCTTCCTCCTCTCTCTCTGACTACCTGTGATCTCTTTCAAATAAATAAATAAAACCTTTTTTAAAAAGTAATAATATTATATGTAGGGGGGTTTTGTTTGTTTGGTTTGTTTTTGTCTGTTTGTTAGTAAGAATGGTATTCAGCAGGTTAAGGAAGTTTAATTCTTAGTTTGCTAAAAATATTTTTGCAGTAAATGGAAGTATTATTAAAATATTTTCCTGCATCTATTGAGATTGTCACAGGGTATTTCTTTTTTTTTTCCATTTTATTTATTTTTTCAGTGTAACAGTATTCATTGTTTTTGCACAACACCCAGTGCTCCATGCAAAACGTGCCCTCCCTATTACCCACCACCTGTTCCCCCAACCTCCCACCCCTGACCCTTCAAAACCCTCAGGTTGTTTTTCAGAGTCCATAGTCTCTTATGGTTCGCCTCCCCTTCCAAATTTTTTTTTTTTAATAAACATATAATGTATTTTTATCTCCAGGGGTACAGGTCTGTGAATCGCCAGGTTTACACACTTCACAACACTCACGATAGCACATACCCTCCCCAATGTCCATAGCCCCCTCCCCCTCTCCTAATCCCACCTCCCCCAAGCAACCCCCAGTTTGTTTTGTGAGATTAAGAGTCATTTATGGTTTGTCTCCCTCCCAATCCCATCTTGTTTCATTTATTCTTCTCCTATCCCCTAACCCCCCATGTTGCTTCTCCATGTCCTCATATCAGGGAGATCATATGATAGTTGTCTTTCTCCGATTGACTTATTTCACTAAGCATGATACCCTCTAGTTCCATCCAAATTTGTCATCGCAAATGGCAAGATTTCATTTCTTTTGATGACTGTATAGTATTCCATTGTGTATATATACCACCTCTTCTTTATCCATTCATCTGTTGATGGACATCTAGGTTCTTTCCATAGCTTGGCTATTGTAGACATTGCTGCTATAAACATGCGGGTACATGTGCCCCTTTGGATCACTGTGTTTGTATCTTTAGGGTAAATACCCAGTAGTGCAATTGCTGGGTCATAGGGTAGTTCTATTTTCAACATTTTGAGGAACCTCCATGCTGTTTTCCAGAGTGGTTGCACCAGCTTGCATTCCCACCAACAATGGAGGAGGGTTCCCCTTTCTCCGCATCCTCGCCAGCATCTGTCATTTCCTGACTTGTTAATTTTAGCCATTCTGACTGGTGTGAGGTGATATCTCATTGTGGTTTTGATTTGTATTTCTGTCACAGGGTATTTCTTACTGCATCTGCTAATCGCATGAATTACAGTAATTGGACTTTTTCCAGTATTCAAAGATATTTGCATTTCTGGAGTGAATCTCACTTAGTTGTGAGGTAACATCCTTTTCACATGTTGCTGTAATTGCATTTCTAACAGTTGAGTATTGTGCTTATATCCATGAGGTTGCTTCTTTAGTCTACTGTTGTAATTGTGTTTTATTTTCTTTGGTTTAATATTGGAGTGTACTGGCCTCATGAAATGAGATGAAAGGAGTACCTTCGTCTTTTGGAAGAGCTTGTGTAAATTTAATATTATTTCTTCCTTAAATGTTTGGTAGAATTTGCTAGTGAAAAATATGGGCTTGTGATTTTCTCTTTCTTTCTTTCTCTCTTTCTTGGCAGAATTTTAATTAATAGGCATAGAACTTCTTATATTGTCTCTTTTTCTATGAGTTTGGTGCTTTGTGTCTTTCAAGGAATGAATTCATTTTGTCTAAGTTGTTGAATTTGTGAACATAGAGTTCTTACTATGCCTTAGTATTCTTTTCAAATTTTTATTTAAATTCCAATTGGTGAATATACAGTATAACTTTAGTTTCAGATGTACAACACAGCAGTTCAACACTTTCATACAACACCTTGTGCTCATCAAAACAAGGGCACTCTAGAATCCCCATCACTTACTTTACCAGTCCTCCCACTCACCTGCCTTCTGGCAACTATCAGTTTATTCTCTACAGCTAAGAGTGTGTTCTCGGTTTGCCCCTCTTTTTATCTCTTTCTCTGTTCCCTTTGCTCTTTTGTTTTATTTCTTCAATTCCACAAATGTGAAATTGCATGGTATTTGTCTTTCTCTGGCTGGCTAATTTCACTAAACAAAATACTCTGTATCACCATCCATGTCATTAGAAATGGTGAAATTTCATCCTTTTTTATGGCTTAGTAATAGCCTATACATTATCCATTCATCTTTTTGGCTATTCATCAGTCAGTAGAAACTTAGGCTGCTTCTATAATTTAGCTAATGTTGCTATAAATATCATAGTGCTCTATCCCTTTGCATTAGTATTTTTCCTGATCTCTCCCTTTTCATTTATAATTTATTAATTTGGGTCCTTTTTCTTTTCTTTTGGATAAGTCTGGCCAGCGTTTTATCAATCTAATTAATTCTTTCAAAAAGCCATCTTATAGTTTCATTTATCTGCTGTACTATATTTCTGGTTTCTAATTCATTGGTCTCTGCTCTAATCTTTATTATTTATCTTCTCCTCCTTGGCTTAGGCTTTATTTGTTGTTCTTTCTTCAGTTATTTAAGGTATAAAGTTAGTTTGTGTATTTGGGATTTTTCTGTTTTCGTTGAGTGAGTCTTGGGATGGCTATGTATTTCCCCTTAGGACTACCTTTGCCGTATCCCATAGGTTTTGGACCAATGTCTTTTTATTCTTTTTTTTATAAATTTATTTATTTATTTTCAGCGTAACAGTACACATTGTTTTTGCACCACACCCAGTGCTCCATGCAATAAGTGCCCTCCCTATTACCCTCCACCTGGTTCCCCAACCTCCTGCCCCCTGCCCCTTCAAAACCCTCAGGTTGTTTTTCAGAGTCCATAGTCTCTCATGGTTCATCTCCCCTTCCAATTTCCCACAACTCCCTTCTCCTCTCCATCTCCCCATGTCCTCCATGTTCTTTGTTATGCTCCACAAATAAGTGAAACCATATGATACTTGACTCTCTCTGCTTGTCTTTTTATTCTTATTTGGATTCCTTTAATTGCTTAAGTTCTTCTTTGATTTCCTGCTTGACCCAAACATTCTTAAGCAGTATGGTCTTTAGCTTCCAAGTTTTTTAATTCTTTCCAAATTTTTTCTTGTGATGAGTTTCAGTTTCAAATCATTGTGGTCTGAGAATATCCAGGGGATAATCTCAGTCTTTTGGTATCAGTTGAGCCCTAATTTGTGACCCAGTATGTGGTCTATTCTGGAGAAATTTTCATGAGCACTTGAGAAGAATGAGTGGTCTGTTGCTTTAGGGTGGAATGTTCTGTATATATCTATGAAGTCTTCCTGGTCCCATGTGTCATTCAAAGCTCTTCTTTCTTCATTGATCTTTTGTTTAGATAATCTGTCTATTGCTGAGAGTGGAGTATTGAGATCTCCTATATTAAAGTATTATTATCAATATGTTTCTGTATTTTAGTTAACATTTGGCTTATGTAGTTGGCTGCTCCAATGTTGGGGGTATAGATGTTTACAGTTGTTAGATCTTCTTGTTGAATAGACTCTTTAAATAGGATATAGTGTCCTTCTGTATCTCTTACTACACTCTTTAGTTTAAAAGCTAACTTGTCTGATATGAGAATTGCTATCCCAACTTTTTTTTTGAAGTCTGTTGGCATGAAAAATTGTTCTCCATTCCCTCACTTTCAGTCTGGATGTATCTTTAAGTTCAAAATGAGTCTCTTGTAGACAGCATATGGATAGGTCATGTCTTTTTATACCATCTGCAAACTTGTGTCTTTTCATGGGATCATTTGGGCCATTCATGTTGAGAGTGATTATTGAAAGATATGATTTTATGGCCATAATGTTGCCTGTGAAGTCCTTGTTTCTATAGATTGTCTCTGTAAATTTCTGGCCTATATTACTCTTGGGGTCTTTCTTCTTTTTATAGGACTCCCTTAACATTTTTTGCAGGGCTGGCTTGGTGGTCACACATTCTTTCACTTTCTGCCAGTCTTGGAAGCTCCTGTCTCTCTAGCCATTCTGAATGACAGCCTTGCTGGATAAAGTATCCTTGGCTGCATATTCTTCTCATTAAGTATCCTGAATGTGTCTTGCCAGCCCTTTCTGGTTTTCCAGATATCTGTGGATGATATTCTGATATATGATGTTATTCTGATATTCCTCCCTCTGTACGTAAGAAATCTCTTCCCCCTCACTGCTTTTAAGGTTGTTTCCTTGGATCTATGATTTGGATTATTATTTTTGTATTTTGGAGGTAAAGACCCAGTAATGCAATTGCTGGATGATAAGGTACATCTATATTTCACTTTTTGAGTTACTTCCATACTGTTTTCCAGAGTGGCTCCACAAGTTTTCATTCCCACCAACAGTGCAAGAGGGTTCACCTTTTCCCATATCTTTGCCAACACGTATTCATTCTTATATTATTTATTTTAGCCATTCTGAATTAGTAGGGAAGATGTAAAACTGTCAGGATTTGCAGATGACATGATACTATATAGAGAAAACCAAAAGCCTCAACCAAAAAAATGCTAGAACTGATCAACAAATTCAGTAAAGTCACAGGGTATAAAATCAAGTATACAGAAATCTGTTGCATTTAGTTACACTAATAATGAAGTAGTAGAAGGAGAAATTAAGAAAACAATCCCATTGACAATTATACCAAAAATAGTAAAATACTTAGGAATAAACCTAACCAGAGAGGTGAAAAATCTGCACTCTAAAATCTATAAAACAATGATGAAAGAAATTGAAGATGACACAAAGAAAAGGAAAGATATTCCATACTAATGGATCTGAAAAACAAATATTGTTAAAATGTCTGTACAACCCCTAACAATCCACATTTAATGCAATTCCTATCAAAATACCAACAGCATTTTTCACAGAAATACGCAAACAATCCTAAAATTTGTATAGAAACACAAAAGACTGCAAATACCCAAAGCAATCTTGAGAAAAAAAAAAGAAAAAATGAAGGCTTCACAATTCCAGACTTTGGGCTATATTACAAAGGTGTAGTAATCAAAACAGTGTGGTACTGGAACACAACCAGACACTTAGATCAATGGAACAGAATGGAAAACCCAGAAATGAACCTGCAACCATACGGTCAATCTTTGACAAAGCAGGAAAGAATATTCAATGGGAAAAAGTCTTAACAAATGGTGTTGGGAAGACTGGACAGCAACATGCAAGAGAATGAAACTGGACTGCTTTCTTACACCATACACAAAAATAAATTTGAAATGGATGAAAGACCTAAATGTGAGACAGGAAACCATCAAAATCCTAGAAAAGAACACAGAAAACAACTTCTTTGTAAATATGTCTTTTGAAGCATTGGGGGAAAATGTAAAAAAACAAAAACAAAAACAAAAAAAAAACAAAAAACAAACCAAACCTGGGTCTACATCCTTATTATCCTTTTTTTTTTTAATTTGTTTGTTTATTTACAGCATAACAGTGTTCATTGTTTTGGCATCACACCCAGTGCTCCACGCAGTAGTGCCCTCCCTATTACCCACCACCTGGTTCCTCAACCTCCCACCCCCCAGCCCCTTCAAAACCCTCTGGTTGTTTTTCAGAGTCCATAGTCTCTCATAGTTCACCTCCCCTTCCAGTTTCCCTCAACTCCCTCTCCTCTCCATCTCCCCATGTCCTCCACGTTCTTTGTTATGCTCCACAAATAAGTGAGACCATATGATACTTGACTCTCTCTGCTTGACTTATTTCACTCAGCATAATTTCTTCCAGTCCCGTCCATGTTGCTACAAAAGTTGGGTATTCATCCTTTCTGATGGAGGCATAATACTCCATTGTGTATATGGACCACATCTTCCTTATCCATTCATCCGTTGAAGGGCATCTTGGTTCTTTCCACAGTTTGGCGACCGTAGCCATTGCTGCAATAAACATTGGGGTACAGATGGCCTTATTATCCTTTTAATATCCATGGGAACAGTATTGATGTCCCATATTTCATTTATTGTATTGATAATTTTTGCCTTCTCTCTTGTTTTTTTTTTAGTCTAACTAGAAGTTTATTGAATTTATTGATCATTTCAAGCAGGACTTTTCATTTCATTGCTTTTCTGCATTGTGTTTTTTTTTCTGTAACTAAATTTACTTTTTATTTATTTATTTATTTTTCCATTTTATTTATTTTTTCAGCGTAACAGTATTCATTCTTTTTGCACAACACCCAGTGCTCCATGCAAAACGTGCCCTCTCCATTACCCACCACCTGTTCCCCCAACCTCCCACCCCTGACCCTTCAAAACCCTCAGGTTGCCCCAACCTCCCACCCCTGACCCTTCAAAACCCTCAGGTTGTTTTTCAGAGTCCATAGTCTCTTATGGTTCGCCTCCCCTTCCAAATTTTTTTTTTTAATAAACATATAATGTATTTTTATCCCCAGGGGTACAGGTCTGTGAATCGCCAGGTTTACACACTTCACAGCACTCACGATAGCACTTACCCTCCCCAATGTCCATAGCCCCCTCCCCCTCTCCCAATCCCACCTCCCCCCAGCAACCCCCAGTTTGTTTTGTGAGATTAAGAGTCATTTATGGTTTGTCTCCCTCCCAATTCCATCTTGTTTCATTTATTCTTCTCCTATCCCCCTACCCCCCCATGTTGCTTCTCCATGTCCTCATATCAGGGAGATCATATGATAGTTGTCTTTCTCCGATTGACTTATTTCACTAAGCATGATACGCTCTAGTTCCATCCACATTGTCGCAAATGGCAAGATTTCATTTCTTTTGATGGCTGCATAGTATTCCATTGTGTATATATACCACCTCTTCTTGATCCATTCATCTGTTGATGGACATCTAGGTTCTTTCCATAGTCTGGCTATTGTAGACATTGCTGCTATAAACATTCGGGTACACGTGCCCCTTCGGATCACTATGTTTGTATCTTTAGGGTAAATACCCAGTAGTGCAATTGCTGGGTCATAGGGTAGTTCTATTTTCAACATTTTGAGGAACCTCCATGCTGTTTTCCAGAGTGGTTGCACCAGCTTGCATTCCCACCAACAGTGGAGGAGGGTTCCCCTTTCTCCACATCCTCGCCAGCATCTGTCATTTCCTGACTTGTTAATTTTAGCCATTCTGACTGGTGTGAGGTGATATCTCATTGTGGTTTTGATTTGTATTTCCCTGATGCCGAGTGACGTGGAGCACTTTTTCATGTGTCTGTTGGCCATCTGGATGTCTTCTTTGCAGAAATGTCTGTTCATGTCCTCTGCCCATTTCTTGATTGAATTGTTTGTTCTTTGGGTGTTGAGTTTGCTAAGTTCCTATTGTGTTTTTGTTTTTTACTCCATTAATTTCTGCTTTCATCTTTATTCTTTCTTTCTTTCTTTCTTTTTTTTCATTTTCACTTATTCTTTTCTCTCTAGACTTAGTGTGGAAATATAGGTTTCTGATTTTACGTCTTTCTTCTTTTGTAATTTTGGCACATAATGTTATAAATTTCCTCTAAGCACTACTTTACTTTCATAATAAATTTTGATATGCAGCATATTTATTTTTAATTCGTCAATATGTTTTTTTTAAAATATTTTATTTATTTGACAGAGAGAAATCACAACTAGGCAGAGAGGCAGGCAGAGAGAGAGGAGGAAGCAGGCTCCCTGCGGAGCAGAGAGCCTGATGTGGGGCTCGATCCGAGGACCCTGGGATCATGACCCGAGCCGAAGGCAGAGGCTTTAACCCACTGAGCCACCCAGGTGCCCCTAATTCGTCAATATGTTTTAAAAATTTTTTTTTGTTTTTTTTTGTCAATATAAGTTTTGATTTCTTTTGTGACTTCCTCCTTTGATTCTTGAATATTTAGAAGTCTTTTATTTTCCAAATATTTGGGGATATCTTCATTTTGTATTTTAAATTGAGGTATAATTAATATATAAGTTTATTTTAATTCCAGGTGAACAATAAAGAGTTGATATTCATATATATGGCAAAATCATCACTAAAACAAGTCTAGTTGTCATAGCTCTCCATATACAGTTACAAATTATTTTTTCTTGAGATGAGGACTTTTAAGTTCTATTTTTTTCAGCAATTTTCAATATGCAATACAGTTAATCAACTATAGTTACTATGCTGCACATTACACCCCCAAACTCATTTATTTTATGATTCTTGTTTGTACCTTTTATCACTGTTTTTAAAAAGTCCCAAAAATATGGATTTATTGTTTCAAATTGTTGCATATTCATACAAATAATCATAATGCAAGCACTACTAGTTTTGTTATTTTCTTAAGTTTTTATTTTAATTCCAGTTAGTTAACATGCAGTGTTATATTAGCTTAAGGTATACAATGTAATAATTCAATATAGTAGCTCACATCACCCTGTGCTTGTTTTCAAAAGTACACTCCTTAATCTCCATCATTTATTTAACCCATTCCTCTTCCTCTCCAGTAACCATCAATTCTTCTCCATAATTGTTTTTTGCTCTCATGCTTGTGTTTCTCTCTCTCTCCCTCTTTCCCCCTTTGCTTGTTTGTTTTCTTTCTCAAATTCCACATATGAGTACAATTAGTTGTAGCAACTTTGTTCAAGATATGTCTCTTGAGGCAAGAGAAACAAGAGCAAAAATAAACTACTGAGACTCCATCAATATAAAAATTTCTGCACCACACCAAAGGAAATCATCAACAAAACAAGGCAAATTATGGAATGTGAGAAGATATTTGTAGATGACAATTTGATAAAGGGCTAGTATCCAATGTATACATAAAAAATACAAAACTCAACATCCAATAAAACAAATAATCCAATTTAAAAATGTGCAGAAGACATGAACAGACATTTCTCCAAAGAACACATCCAGATGAGCAGCAGACACATGAAAAGATGCTCATCATCACTTAGCATCAGGGAAATACAAATCAAAACTACAATGAGATATCACCTCACACCTGTCAGAATGTCTAAAAAAAAAAAAAAAACCACTAGAAATAAAAAGTGTTTCTGAGGATGTGGAGAAAAAGGAACCCTGCTGTGCTGTTTGTAAGAATGCAAACTGGTGAGGTCATTGTGGAAAACAGTTTGGAGGTTTCTCAAAATTTGAAAAATAGAAGTACTTTTCTATCTGTAATCACACTACTGGAATTTACCTCAAGAGTACAGAATCACTAATTCAAAGGGATATATAAACCCCTATATTTGTAGCACCCCATTATTTACAATAGCCAAGAGCTGGAAACAGCTCAAGTACCAATCAATTGATGAATGGGTAAAGAACTTGTGGTATAAAGGGTGTCACAATGGATAGAGACACAAGACCCATTTATATGCTGTCTACAAGATACTCATTCTAGACCTAAAGACACCACAGGTTGAAAGTGAGGGAATGGAGGAATATTTATGATACAAATGAACATCAAGAGAAAGCTGGAATAGCAATAATTATATCAAACAAACTAGACTTTAAGTCACAGACTGTAACAAGAGATGAAGGACACTATATAATAGTAAAGGGAAAATCCAACAAGAAAATCTAACAACTGTAAATATTCATGCTCCAAACTTGGGAGCACCCAAATATATAAAAAAATTAATAAAAACACAAAGGAACTCACTGAAAAAATACAATAATATTAGGGGACTTTAACCCCCCACTTATATCAATGGACAGATCATCTAAGAGGAAAATCAACAAAGAAACAATGGCTTTGAGGAGGGCACATGATCTGATGAGCACTGGGTGTTATATGCAACTAAAGCATCATTGAACACTACATCAAAAACTAATGATGTACTGTATGCTGGCTAATTGAACTTAGTAAAAACAATAAATAAATAAAAGAAACAATGAATGGCACGCTTAACAGATATATTCAGGACAATTCAGTCCAATGAATGGACTTAACAGATATATTCAGGACATTCCATCCTAAACATCAGAATACGTGTTCTTTTCAAGTGCACGTGGAGCATCCTCCATAATAGATCCCATGATAGGCCACAAATCAAGCCTCAGAGATACAAACAAACAAAATACAATCATATCATTCATCTTTTTTGACCACAATACTAGGAAACTTGAAGTCAACCAAAAAAAAAAAATTTAGAAAGACCACAAATACATAAAGGTTAAACAAATGCTACTAAACAATGAATGGTTCAACCAGGAAAACAAAGAAAAAATAAATTAAAATACATAGAAATAATTAAAATAAAAACACAATGGTCCCACAATTAAGATACAGCAAAAGCACTCTTAAGAAGAAAGTATATAACAATACAGGCCTACCTCAAGTAACAAGAAGCATCTCAAATAAATAATCGAACATTACACCTAAAGGAGCTAGAAAAAGACAATAAACAAAGTCTAAAGACAGCAGAGGAAGGGAAATAATAAGCATTTTGAACAGAAATAAATTATATAGAAACTAAAAACAAATAAACAAAGCAAAAACAAAAACAAACCAAAAAAACCCTTGGTTCTTTGAAAAAAAATTAATAAAGTTGGTAAACCACTAGCCAGACTAATCGGAAAGAAAAGAAAAAGGACCCACATAAGTAAAATAACAAATGAGAGAGGAGAAATAACAACTGGGACCACACAAATACAATTATAGGAGATTATGAAAAACTATACACTAAAAAATTAGACAGACTGGAAGAAATGAATAAATTCCTGGAAATGTATAAACTACTAAAATTGAAACAGAAAGAAATAGAAAAATTTTTATTAACATATAATGTACTATTTACCCCAAGCTTACAGGTCTATGAATCATCAGGCTTACACAAAGAAATAGACAACTTGAGAAAACCAATAGTTTGCAAAAAAATTGAACCAGTTATAAAAAAATTTCCCAACAAACAAAAGTCCAGGGCCAGAGGGCTTACACGTGAATTCTACCAAACATTTAAAGAAGAGTTAATACCTATTCTTCTCAAACTATTCCAAAAAATAGAAAAGGACAGAAAACTCCCAAATTCATTTTATGAGGCCATCATTACTTTGATACCAAAACCAGATAAAGACTCTACTAGAAAAGAGAACTATAGGACAATATCCTTGATGAACATGGATGCAAAAATTTTCAGTAGAATACTAACATACGGAGGGATGGAGCAAGATGGTGGGGAAGTAGGAGGAGGCACCATTTCAACCTGTACCCTAAAGTGAGCTGATTACCTACCAAAGAACTCCGACCACCCATGAAATCAGCCCGAGATCAGAATTATACATGTCTGGATCTCTACTGGAGCAGAAGACGCCAGTGGCAGGTAAAGCAGACTGGGAGCATCGGACTGATATCGGAAGATAAACAAAAGGGGGAGGGAGCCACCAGAGGTGACCGATTGGAAAGTAACACCCCAACACGAGAGTGCTCTGCGTCTGGGGACCAGCATTAACTTGGAGTCTGGTTGAAAGCACTCAAAAAACAAACAGCAAAGGATCGCAGTGGGGGGGGGGTAATAGTGGGAACCTGGGCGGTTAGGGTCAGGGACCTAAGTCCCCGGACCCAGGACAGCCTCCCCTGGCACGGAGCCAGAGAGAGTGCGGCAGAGAAATCAGGTCTCCGTCCCTGAGCCGCGAGTGCACCTGAACGCCAGCGCCCCCGAGAACGAGTGGGGTCTGTCTCCCCTGAGGGGCTGGGAGCCTGGCCTGATGGCAATCCTGAAACGCGTGTGTCCCACACCCTCCCTTGGGATAGGTGCTCATAGGCGCTAGCCTGGAGCTCTGGCAGCAGGAAAAACCAGACATTCCCAGCCCCGGACAGCGGGAAAATCTCAGTGCGCGATCTCTGCTCTGAACCTCTCTGGCGGTCTGGAGCGGCCTAGACAGCCACCGCTGCCCTGGTTTTGGGCACAACGAGGAGCTCCTGCATCCCCAGGGACAGTGACCCAGAACCAACTCTGCCAGCAGCTTTTGCAAAACAGTCTGAGGCATCTCTTTGAGAGGGAGGTTGGGGTGCTGTTTGCTCTCCTCTAAACCTCCAAAAACCATCAAAAGCTGTCAAGGCAAGAGAAAGCAGATGAAAGAACATAAAAACCCCCAGAGAACAAAAGACTGAAAAAAAAAAAAAACAGTTTCCTGAAAAAAAAAAAGAGCTCACCCCCTTGAGGGGAGTGGGAGGACCTAACTCAGGGAACATCATTGTCTGAAAACCCACGTGGCAGGCCCCTCCCCCAGAAAACCAACCAGGAAGGAAGAAAAAAAAAAAAAAGACTACAAGAGAACAACCACCACTACTTCATAAATACAACTTTTATTTTTAACTCTTTACCAATATTCTGGTTCTTTTTTTTTTTATACATACAGATAATTTTTTAACCTATTTACCATCACACCGAGATGTCCAGTACATCAAATTCTTTAATAACCTTCGAACCTGAACTTTTTGATACATACACCCGTGTTTTTCTTTTGTTTTTCTATTTTTTTAATTCTTTTTTAATTTTAACTTAGTTTAGTCTAGTTTATTCTTTTTTTAATTTTTATTTTCTACTATACATATAGAGTTAAACTTCAAGGTAACCCCCTTTCCCCAATCAATGCTACCCCTATAGGCAAACCAGTTTCTAATCCCCCTGTAACTTAGGAAAGTTGAGTCCCTAACAAAAACATCAAGATACCTTCAGGAAGAATCAAAATAAACTTCCTCACCCACACTGAGAATTTATAACATTCTCCCAATTTTTCCTTCTGTCAGTGTTTCTGTGAATTTGTGTCTGTCCTGACAATATATAAATCTTATACTTGGGGTTCTTTCTGAGGAGGTTTTTCCCTTTTTTTGCTTATATATACATATTTTTTTCTCTTGTCATATACTTTTATCACTCTTTTTGTCTGTCTGTTTTTGTTTGTATACTCCACAAATCTTACCTTGTGGCCCATTTGGGCTGAGCCTTCTCTTGTATCTTCCCTTTTTTTCCTATCTCTCTCTCTCTTTTTTTTTTCTTCCTTTTTTCTTTCCCCCTTTTCTTTCTTTCTTCTCTATTTCTTTTTCTTTTCTTTTTTCTCTCATTTGGGTGGGGAATCCTGATTGCACAGAAGCGTTCCAGGGTGCACATTGACTGCACCACAATCAATAAGTCCAGCTGCATCTGTTTAGTCATCTCTTACCAAAATGACTAGGAGGAGGAATACCCAACAGAAGAAAAATACAGAGGATGGGCCTTCTGCAACAGAGCTAATGGCTATCGACATAGACAGTATGTCAGAAAAGGAATTCAGACCAACAATTATCCAGGCAATAGCTAGGTTGGAGAAAGCCATGGATGACCAAACAGAATTGATTAGGGCAGAAGTGAAAGCCACCAGGGATGATGTTCACAATGTTAGGGCAGAACTGAAAGCCACCAGGGATGATGTTCAAAATGCTCTCAATGAGTTCCAGTCCAATCTAAATTCTCTAAAAGCTAGGGTAACTGAGACAGAAGATAGAATTAGTGATCTGGAGGACAAACAGATAGAGAGAAAGGATCAGGAGGAAGCCTGGAACAAACAGCTCAGAAGCCACGAAAACAGAATCAGGGAAATAAAAGATGCCATGAAACGTTCCAACATCAGAATTATTGGAATCCCTGAAGGGGAAGAAAAATAAAGAAGTCTAGAAGATATAGTGGAAGAAGTTGTCTATGAAAATTTTCCCAACCTCACGAATGGAAACAATGTTCATGTACTAGAGGCAGAAAGATCTCCTCCCAAGATTTTAGATTCTCGAAAGTCCTCACGGCACCTTATCGTTAGAATGGGGAATTATGTTTCAAGAGAGACCCTCTTAAAAGCAGCTAGGACAAAGAAGCTCCTTACATACAGAGGAAAGCCGATTAGAATAACGTCAGACCTTTCCACAGAGACCTGGAAAGCCAGGAAGGGCTGGCAAAATATATTCAGAGTACTAAATGAGAAGAACATGCAACCAAGAATACTCTATCCAGCAAGACGGACATTTAAAATGGATGGAGAGATAAAGAGTTTCCAAGACCGGCAAGGCTTAAAAGACTAGGCAACCACCAAGCCGACACTGCAGGAAATATTAAGGGGGGTCCTATAAAAGAGAAAAAAATCCTAAGAATATCATTGAACAGAAATACAGAAACAATCTATAGACAGAAAGACTTCAAAGGCAACACGATGTCAATAAAAACCTATCTCTCAGTAATCACTCTCAATGTGAATGGCCTAAATGCGCCCATAAAATGACACAGGGTTACAGATTGGATAAAACGACAGGACCCATCCATATGTTGTCTACAAGAGACCCATTTTGAACCTAAGGATACACCCAGACTGAAAGTGAAGGGATGGAGAAGCATCTTTCATGCCAATGGGCCTCAAAAGAAGGCCGGAGTAGCGATTCTCATATCAGATAAATTAGATTTTAAACTAAAGACTGTAGTCAGAGATACAGAAGGACACTACATAATTCTTAAAGGTACTATCCGCCAAGAGGATCTAACAATTCTGAATATCTATGCCCCCAATATGGGAGCACCCAATTATGTAAGAAAACTATTAATCAAGATAAAGAGTCATATTGATAGGAATACAATAATAGTAGGAGATCTTAATACGCCTCTCTCAGAAATAGACAGATCATCGAAGCAGAAAATTAATAAAGAAATAAGAGCATTGAATGAAACATTGGACCAGATGGACCTCATAGACATATACAGAACATTCCACCCTAAAACAACAGAATACACATTCTTCTCAAGTGCACATGGAACCTTCTCCAGAATAGACCACATACTGGGTCACAAAGCAGGACTCAACCGATACCAAAAGACTGACATTATTCCCTGCATATTCTCCGATCACAATGCTTTGAAACTGGAGCTCAATCACAAGGAAAAGTTCAGAAGGAACTCAACACCTGGAAGCTAAAGACCACCTTGCTTAAGAATGCTTAGATCAACCAGGAGATCAAAGATGAACTTAAACAATTCATGGAAACCAATGAGAATGAAGACACCTCGGTCCAAAACCTATGGGATACAGCAAAGGTGGTTCTAAGGGGGAAATACATAGCCATCCAAGCCTCCCTCAAAAACATTAAAAAATCCAGAATACACCAGCTGTCTCTACACCTTAAAGAACTGGAGAATCAACAACACATCAAACCAACTCCACACGCAAGAAGGGAAATAATCAAGATTAGAGCAGAGATCAATGAGGTAGAAACGAGAGATACAGTAGAACGTATCAATGAAACTAGAAGCTGGTTTTTTGAAAGAATCCATAAGATCAATAAACCATTGGCCACCCTAATCCAAAAGAAAACAGAGAAAGCCCAAATTAATAAAATGATGAATAAAAAGGGAGAGATCACAACTAACACCAAGGAAATAGAAACAATATCAGAAATTATTACCAACAGTTATATGCCAATAAGCTAAGCAACCTAGATGAAATGGATGCATTCCTGGAAAGCTACAAACTCCCAAAATTGAACCAGGAAGAAATTGACAACCTGAATAGACCGATATCTAGTAATGAGATTGAAGCAGTGATCAAAAACCTCCCAAAAAACAAGACCCCAGGACCTGACGGATTCCCTGGGGAATTCTACCAAACTTTCAAAGAAGAAATAACCCCAATTCTCCTGAAGCTGTTCCAGAAAATTGAAGCAGAAGGAAAACTTCCAGACTCTTTTTATGAAGCCAGCATTAACCTGATCCCCAAACCAGGCAAAGACCCTACCAAAAAGGAGAATTTCAGACCAATATCACAGATGAATATGGATGCAAAGATTCTCAACAAGATCCTAGCAAACAGGATCCAGCAGCATATTCAAAAGATTATCCACCATGACCAGGTGGGATTCATCCCTGGGTTGCAAGGTTGGTTCAACATTCGCAAATCAATCAGTGTGATAGAACACATCAATAAGAGAAGAGAGAAGAACCACATGGTCCTCTCAATTGATGCAGAAAAAGCATTTGACAAAATCCAGCATCCGTTCCTGATGAAAACGCTTCAAAGTATAGGGATAGAGGGAACATTCCTGAACTTCATAAAATCTATCTATGAAAGACCCACAGCAAATGTCATCCTCAATGGGAAAAAGCTTGCAGCCTTCCCGTTGAGATCAGGAACACGACAAGGATGCCCACTCTCACCACTCTTGTTCAACATAGTATTAGAAGTCCTAGTAATGGCAATCAGACAACAAAGAGAAATAAAAGGTATCCAAATTGGCAAGGAAGAAGTAAAACTCTCTCTCTTCGCAGAGGACATGATTCTTTATATGGAAAACCCCAAAGACTCCACCCCCAAACTACTAGAACTCATACAGCAATTCAGTAACGTGGCAGGATACAAAGTCAATGTACAGACATCAGTAGCTTTCTTATACACTAACAATGAAAATACAGAAAGGGAAATTAGAGAATTGATTCCATTTACTATAGCACCAAGAACCATAAGATACCTGGGCATAAACCTAACCAAAGAGGTAAAGGACCTGTACTCGAGGAACTACAGAACACTCATGAAAGAAATTGAAGAAGATACAAAAAGATGGAAGACTGTTCCATGCTCTTGGATTGGAAGAATAAACATTGTTAAAATGTCTATACTGCCTAGAGCAATCTATACTTTTAATGCCATTCCGATCAAAATTCCACCAATTAGGAGCAAATAATCCTAAAATTTGTATGGAGCCAGAAGAGACCCCGAATTGCTAAGGAAATGTTGAAAAACAAAAACAAAACTGGCGGCATCACGTTACCCGATTTCAAGCTTTACTACAAAGCTGTGATCACCAAGACAGAGTGGTACTGGCATAAAAACAGACACATAGACCAGTGGAACAGAGTGGAGAGCCCAGATATGGACCCTCAACTCTATGGTCAAATAATCTTCGACAAAACAGGAAAAAATATTCAATGGAAAAAAAGACAGTCTCTTCAATAAATGGTGCTGGGAAAACTGGACAGCGATATGTAGAAGAATGAAACTCGACCATTCTCTTACACCATTCACAAAGATAAACTCGAAATGGATAAAAGACCTCAACGTGAGACAGGAATCTATCAGAATCCTCGAGGAGAACATAGGCAGTAACCTCTTCGATATCAGCCACAGCAACTTCTTTCAAGATATGTCTCCAAAGGCCAAGGAAACAAAAGCAAAAATGAACTTCTGGGACTTCATCAAGATCAAAAGCTTCTGCACAGCAAAGGAAACAGTCAACAAAACAAAGAGGCAACCCACGGAATGGGAGAAGATATTTGTAAATGACAGTACAGACAAAAGGTTGATATCCAGTATCTACAAAGAACTTCTCAAACTCAACACACACAAAACAGATAATCATATCAAAAAATGGGCAGAAGATATGAATAGACACTTCTCCAATGAAGACATACAAATGGCTATCACACACATGAAAAAATGTGCATCATCACTAGCCATCAGGGAGATTCAAATTAAAACAACATTGAGATACCACCTGACACCAGTTAGAATGGCCAAAATTAGCAAGACAGGAAACAACGTGTGCTGGAGAGGATGTGGAGAAAGGGGAACCCTCTTACACTGTTGGTGGGATTGCAAGTTAGTGCAGCCACTTTGGAGAACAGTGTGGAGACTCCTCAAGAAATTAAGAATAGAGCTTCCCTATGACCCTGCAATTGCACTGCTGGGTATTTACCCCAAAGATACAGATGTAGTGAAAAGAAGGGCCATCTGTACCCCAATGTTTATTGCAGCAATGGCTACGGTCACCAAACTGTGGAAAGAACCAAGATGCCCTCCAATGGATGAATTGATAAGGAAGATGTGGTCCATATACACAATGGAGTATTATGCCTCCATCAGAAAGGACGAATACCCAAATTTTGTAGCAACATGGACAGGACTGGAAGAAATTATGCTGAGCGAAATAAGTCAAGCAGAGAGAGTCAAGTATCATATGGTCTCACTTATTTGTGGAGCATAACAAATAACATGGAGGACATGGGGAGATGGAGAGGAGAGGGAGTTGAGGGAAACTGGAAGGGGAGATGAACCATGAGAGACTATGGACTCTGAAAAACAACCAGAGGGTTATGAAGGGGCGGCGGGAGGGGGTGGGGTGGGGTGGGACGTTGAGGAACCAGGTGGTGGGTAATAGGGAGGGCACGTACTGCATGGAGCACTGGGTGTGATGCCAAAACAATGAACACTGTTATGCTGTAAATAAGCAAATAAAAATAAATTAATTAATTAAAAAAAAAGAATACTAACATATGGTATCCAAAAGTAAATTAAAAAATAATTCACCATGATCAACTGGGATTTATTCCTGGTTCCAAGTGTGGTTCAATATTTGCAAATCAATGTGATACACCACATTATCCTGGGTTCCAAGTGTGGTTCAATATTTGCAAATCAATGTTACACCACATTAATAAGACAAAAGATAATCCTTTTAATAGTTGAAGAAAAAGTGTTTAACAAAGTATAACATCCATACATGATAAAAACTCTCAACAAAGTAAGGGAACATATCTCTACAAAATAAAAAACCCACTGCTAATATCATTCTCAATGGGGAAAAGCTGAGGGTTTCTTCTTTACAGTCATGAACAAAACAGGGATGTCCACTCTAACCACTTAATTAACATAATATTGGAGGTCCTAGCCACAACAATCAGACAGCATCAAAGAAAACCAAAAGGCATCCAAATCAACAAGGAAGAAGTAAAATTTTCACTGTTTGCAGAAGACATGATGCTCTATATAGAAAACCCAAAAGACTCCATCAAAAAATCATTAGAATTGATACACAAATTCAAAAAAGCTGCAGGATACACAGTCAATGTATGGAAATCTGTTATATTTCTGTCCACCAATAATGAAGCAGTAGAAAGAAAAATCAAGGAATTGATCCCATTTATAATTGCACCCAAAACCATAAGATACCTAGGAATAACCTAACCAAAGTAGTAAGATCTGTGCTCTAAAATCTATAAAACAATGATGAAAGAAATTGAAGATGACATGAAGAAATGGAAAGACATTCCATACTAAGGGACCAGAAAAACAAATATTGTTAAAATGTCTATACTACCCAAAGCAATCAACACATTTTATGCAATCCCTATCAAATACCATGAGCATTTTTCACAAAGAGACAATAAACAATCCTAAAATTTGTATGGAACTAGATGAAATCCCAAATACCCAAAGTAATCTTGAAAAAGAAAAGAAAAGCTGCAGGAGGCATCACAATTCTGGACTTCAAGTTATATTATAAAGCTGTAATGCCCCAAACAGTATGGTACTGGCACAAAAATAGATGTGGAGATCAATGAACAGAATAGAAAATACAAAAGTGAACCCACAACTGTGTAGTCAATTAATCTTTGACAAAGCAAGAGAGAACTGCTAATGGGAAAGACAGTCTCTTAAAAACTGTGGTTGGGAAAACTGGACTAGCGATATACAGAAGAAAGAAACTGCACCGTTTTCTTACACCATAAACAAAAATAAACTCAAAATAGATGAAAGACCTAATTACAAGACAAGAAACTATAGAAATTCTATATGAGAACACAGGCAATAACCACCTTAACATTGGCCATAACAACTTCTTGCTAAATATGTCTCCTGAAGCAAAGGAAACAAAAGAAAAATCAACATTTGGGACTTCAACAAAATAAAATGAAAAGCAGCCTACAGAATGGGAGAAGATATTTATAAATAGCTTACTTCATTAAGGGTTAATACCCAAAATCTATAAAGAACTTATCAAACTGAACACTCAAAAAACAATAATCTAATTAAAAATGGGCAGAAGGCATGAATAGAAGTTTTTCCAAAGAAGAAATACAGATTGCCAATTGACAAGTGAAAAGAAGCTCAATATCATTCTCATCATCAGGGAAATACAAATCAATTGGAAGTCCTAGCCACAATGAGTTATCACCTCACTCCTGTCAGAATGGCTAAAATCAACAACATAAGAAATGGTGGGTGTTGGTGAGGATGTCAGGAAAGGGGAATCCTCCTTCACTATTGGTTGGAATGGAAACTGGTAAAAGCACTGTGGAAAACAGTACGGAGTTTCCTCAAAAAGTTAAAAATAAACCCAATAGTTGTACTACTAGGCATTTACCCACAGAATACAAAAATACTAATCAAAGGGATACATAATCACCTATATTTAAAGCAGTAATATCTACAACAGCCAAACTATGAAATTAACTCACAATGGGTATTATCCAGCCATAAAAAGAATGAAATCTTGCCATTTGCAATGACATGGATAGAGCTAGAGAGTATCCTACTAAGAAAAATATGTCAGAGGAAGACAAATACTATATGATTTCACTCATATGTGGAATTTAAGAAACAAAACAAAGGGGAAAAAATGAGAGCTAGAGAGTCAAAGTGAGGAATAGACTTAATTATACCTTTTACCTCTTCAACCTTTTACCTTTTACACCTCACCCAGCAGCAACCACTAATCTGTTCTCTAATGTTCTCATGAGCTTTTTAAAAAAATTTGTTTTGTTTTGTTGCTTAGATCACTTGAGATCACATGGTATTTTTTTTTCTCTGTCTGACCTATTTCACTTAGCTGAAGCAACCGAGGTCCAACCATGGTGTTGCTAATAATGACAGTTATTTTTTTAGAGCTGAATAGTATTCTATTATATACATACATATATACACACACACATATAGATATGTATGTACACATATACCCACATAAATATATACTGCATTTATATATATCACAAATTATATATATCTTTATAAATCTATATATGTCTATATAGATATATACAGTTTCTTTATCCATTCATCCATTGATGAACACTTGGGTTGTTTTAATGTCTTGGCTATTGCAAAAATGGTGCAATGAACATGGAGGTGTGTAAGTGCCTTTTCAAGTTAATGTTTTTCATTATCATTGGTTGAATACCCAGAACAGGAGTTCCTGTATCATATGTTAGTTCTATTTTTACTATTTTTGATGAAATCTCATATGTTTTCCATAGTGGCTGCATCAATTCACATTCCTGCCAACAGTGCACAAGAATTTCCTTTTCTCCACATCCTTGCCGATGCTTATTATTTCTAGTCTTTTTGACTGTAGTCATTCTAAAATGTGTGAGACAGTATTTCATTGTGGATTTGATTTGCATTTTCCTGAACAATGACAATGTTGAGGATCTTTTTATGTACCTGTAGACCATCCATATAAATCTTCTTTGGGGACGGGTCAAGATGGCGGAGAAGTAGCAGGCTGAGACTACATCAGGTAGCAGGAGATCAGCTCAATAGCTTATCTAAACATTGCAAACACCTACAAATCCAATGGGAGATCAAAGAGAAGAAGAACAGCAATTCTAGAAACAGAAAATCAACCACTTTCTGAAAGGTAGGACTGGTGGAGAAGTGAATCTAAAATGACGGGAAGATAGACCGCAGCGGGAGGGGCCGGCTCCCAGCAAGCGGCAGCAATGGAGCACAAAATCAGGACTTTTAAAAGTCTGTTCCACTGAGGGACATTGCTCCAGAGGCTAAACAAGGGTGAAGCCCACGTGAGGTCAGCGTGGCCCCAGGTCCCACAGGGTCACAGAAGGATCGGGGGTGTTGGAGTGTCGCAGAGCTTGCAGGTATTAGAACAGAGAAGCCGGCTACAGAGACAGAGCCGAGGACTGAACTCTCAGCTCAGGGTTACCTTGAACTGGTCGCGGGCTGGGTGAGCTTGGAGCATGGCTAAAGGCTGGGGATGCGGGAGTGATTGGGTGCTGTCCTCTGGGGGCACACTGAGGAGTGGGGCCCCGGGTTCTCAGCTCCTCTGGGCCGGAGACTAGGAGGCCGCCATTTTCACTCCCGTCCTCCGGAACTCTACAGAAAGCGTTCAGGGACCAGAAGCTCCCAAAAGCGAACCCAAGCGGATTACTTAGTCAGGCCCCCGATAAGGGTGGTGCAATCCCGCCTCGGGCAAAGACACTTGAGAGGCCCCTCTCCCAGAAGATCAACAAAATATCCAGCCAGGACGAAGTTCATCTATCAAGGAAAGCAGGTTCAATTCCTAAGACAGCAGCGCAATTCCAGAGGAGGAGAAAGCAAAACACGGAACTCATGGCTTTCTCCCCATGATTCTTTAGTCTTGCGGTTAATTCAATTTTTTTTTTCTTTTTTCAATTTTTTTTTCTTTTTTCTTCTTCTGCTAAATTTTTTAAAACTTTTACCCTTTTCTTTTTTAATGTTTTCTTGACTAGTTTGTCTAAATATATATATTTTTCTTTCTTTTTTATATTTTTTCTTTATTTGTTTTATTTTTTAATTTTTTTTCTTTTTTTTTCCTGAACCTCTTTTTATCCCCTTTCTTCCCCCCATAATTTGGGGTCTTTTCTGATTTGGTTACACTGCATTTTTCTGGGGTCTTTGCCACCCTTTTAGTATTTTATTTGATCCTTCATATCCTGTTATCTGGACAAAATGACAAGGCGGAAAAAATCACCACAAACAAAAGAACAAGAGGCAGTACTGAAGGCTAGGGACCTAATCAACACAGACATTGGTAATGTGTCAGATCAAGAGTTCAGAATGACGATTCTGAACATCCTAGCCGGGCTCGAAAAAGGCATGGAAGATATTAGAGAAACCCTCTCTGGAGATATAAAAGCCCTTTCTGGAGAAATTAAAGAACTAAAATCTAACCAAGTAGAAATCAAAAAGCTATTAATGAGGTGCAATCAAAAATGGAGGCTCTCACTGCTAGGATAAATGAGGCAGAAGAAAGAATTAGAGATATAGAAGACCAAATGACAGAGAATAAAGAAGCCGAGCAAAAGAGGGACAAACAGCTACTGGACCACGAGGGGAGAATTCGAGAGATAAGTGACACCATAAGATGAAACAACATTAGAATAATTGGGATTCCAGAAGAAGAGGAAAGAGAGAGGGGAGCAGAAGGTCTATTGGAGAGAATTATTGGAGAGAATTTCCCTAATATGGCAAAGGGAACAAGCATCAAAATCCAGGAGATGCAGAGAACCCCCCTCAAAGTCAACAAGAATAGGTCCACACCCCGTCACGTAATAGTAAAATTTACAAGTCTTAGTGACAAAGAGAAAATCCTGAAAGCAGCCCGTGAAAAGAAGTCTATAACATACAATGGTAAAAATATTAGATTGGCAGCAGACTTATCCAGAGACCTGGCAGGCCAGAAAGAGCTGGCATGATATATTCAGAGCACTAAACGAGAAAAACATGCAGCCAAGAATACTCTATCCATCTAGGCTATCATTGAATATAGAAGGAGAGATAAAAAGCTTCCAGGACAAACAAAAACTGAAAGAATTTGCAAACACCAAACAGCTCTACAGGAAATATTGAAAGGGGTCCTCTAAGCAAAGGGAGAGCCTAAAAGTAGTAGATCAGAAAGGTACAGAGACAATATACAGTAACAGTCACCTTACAGGCTAATAATGGCACTAAATTCATATCTCTCAATAGTTACCCTGAATGTTAATGGGCTAAATGCCCCAATCAAAAGACACAGGGTATCAGAATGGATAAAAAAACAAAACCCATCAGTATGTTGCCTACAAGAAACTCATTTTAGACGCGAAGACACCTCCAGATTTAAAGTGAGGGGGTGGAAAACAATTTACCATGCTAATGGGCATCAGAAGAAAGCTGGAGTGGCAATCCTTATATCAGATCAATTAGATTTTAAGCCAAAGACTATAATAAGAGATGAGGAAGGACGCTATATACTACTCAAAGGGTCTGTCCAACAAGAAGATCTAACAATTTTAAATATCTATGCCCCTAACATGGGAGCAGCCAACTATATAAACCAATTAATAATAAAATCAAAGAAACACATTGACAAGAATAGTAGGAGACATTAACACCCCCCTCACTGAAAAGGACAGATCATCCAAGCAAAAGATCAACAAGGAAATAAAGGCCTCAAATGACACACTGGACCAGATGGACATCACAGATATATTCAGAATATTCCATCCCAAAGCAACAGAATACACATTCTTCTCTAGTGCACATGGAACCTTCTCCAGAATAGATCACATCCTGGGTCATAAATCAGGTCTCAACAAGTATCAAAGGATTGGGATTATTCCCTGCATATTTTCAGACCACAATGCTCTGAAGCTATAACTCAATCACAAGAGGAAAGCTGGAAAGAACCCAAATACATGGAGACTAAACAGCATCCTTCTAAAGAATGAATGGGTAAACCAGGAAATTAAAGAAGAAATGAAAAAATTCATGGAAACAAATGATAATGAAAACACAACAGTTCAAAATCTGTGGGACACAGCAAAGGCAGTCCTGAGAGGAAAATATATAGCGGTACAAGCCTTTCTCAAGAAACAAGAAAGGTCTCAAGTACACAACCTAACCCTACGCGTAAAGGAGCTGGAGAAAGAAAAAGAAAGAAACCCTAAACCCAGCAGGAGAAGAGAAATCATAAAGATCAGAGCAGAAATCAATGAAATAGAAACAACAACAACAACAACAAAAAAAAAAACAATAGAAAAAATCAATGAAACTAAGAGCTGGTTCTTTGAAAGAATCAATAAGATTGATAAATCCCTGGCCAGGCTCATCAAAAAGAAAAGAGAAAGGACCCAAATAAATAAAATCATGAATGAAAGAGGAGAGATCACAACTAACATCAAAGAAATACAATTATAAGAACATACTATGAGCAACTCTACACCAACAAATTGGACAATCTGGAAGAAATGGATGCATTCCTAGAGACATAGAAACTACCACAACTGAACCAGGAAGAAATAGAAAACCTGAACAGGCCCATAACCAGTAAGGAGATTGAAACAGTCATCAAAAGTCTCCAAACAAACAAAAGCCCAGGGCCAGACGGCTTCCCAGGGGAATTCTACCAAACATTAAAAGAAGAACTAATTCCTATTCTCCTGAAACTGTTCCAAAAAATAGAAATGGAAGGAAAACTTCCAAACTCATTTTATGAGGCCAGCATCACCTTGATCCCAAAACCAGACAAGGATCCCACCAAAAAAGAGAACTACAGACCAATATCCTTGATGAACACAGACGCAAAAATTCTCGCCAAAATACTAGCCAATAGGATTCAACAGTACATTAAAAGGATTATTCACCACGATCAAGTGGGATTTATTCCAGGGCTGCAGGGTTGGTTCAACATCCGCAAATCAATCCATGTGATAGAACACATTAATAAAAGAAAGAACAAGAACCATATGATACTCTCAATAGATGCTGAAAAAGCATTTGACAAAGTACAGCATCCCTTCCTGATCAAAACTCTTCAAAGTGTAGGGACAGAGGGCACATACCTCAATATTATCAAAGCCATCTATGAAAAACCCACCGCAAATATCATTCTCAATGGAGAAAAACTGAAAGCTTTTCCTATAAGGTCAGGAACATGGCAGGGATGTCCATTATCACCACTGATATTCAACATAGTACTAGAAGTCCTAGCCTCAGCAATCAGACAACAAAAAGAAATTAAAGGCATCCAAATTGGTAAAGAAGAAGTCAAACCATCACTCTTCGCAGATGATATGATACTATATGTGGAAAACCCAAAAGACTCTACTCCTAAACTGCTAGAACTTGTACAGGAATTCAGTAATGTGTCAGGATATAAAATCAATGCACAGAAATCAGCTGCATTTCTGTACACCAACAACAAGACAGAAGAAAGAGAAATTAAGGAGTCAATCCCATTACAATTGCACCCAAAACTATAAGATACCTAGGAATAAACCTAACCAAAGAGACTAAGAATCTATACACAGAAAATTATAAAGTACTCATGAAAGAAATTGAGGAAGACACCAAAAAATGGAAAAATGTTCCATGCTCCTGGATTGGAAGAATAAATATTGTGAAAATGTCTATGCTACCTAAAGCAATCTACACATTTAATGCAATCCCTATCAAAATGCCATCCATTTTTTTCAAAGAAATGGAACAAATAATCCTCAAATTTATATGGAACCAGAAAAGACCTCGAATAGCCAAAGGAATATTGAAGAACAAAGCCAAAGTTGGTGGCATCACAATTCCGGACTTCAAGCTCTATTACAAAGCCGTCATCATCAAGACAGCATGGTACTGGCACAAAAACAGACACATAGATCAGTGGAACAGAATAGAGAGCCCAGAAATAGACCCTCAACTCTATGGTCAACTAATCTTCGACAAAGCAGGAAAGAACATCCAATGGAAAAAAGACAGCCTCTTCAATAAATGATGCTGGGAAAATTGGACAGCCACACGCAGAAAAATGAAATTGGACCACTTCCTTACACCACACACGAAAATAGAATCCAAATGGATGAAGGACCTCAATGTGAGAAAGGAATCCCTCAAAATCCTTGAGGAGAACTCAGGCAGCAACCACTTCAACCTCAACCACAGCAACATCTTCCTAGGAACATTGGCAAAGGCAAGGGAAGCAAGGGCAAAAATGAACTATTGGGATTTCATCAAGATCAAAAGCTTTTGCACAGCAAAGGAAACAAGTTAACAAAACCAAAAGACAACTGACAGAATAGGAGAAGATATTTGCAAACGACATATCAGATAAAGGGCTAGTGTCCAAAATCTATAAGGAACTTAGCAAACTCAACACCCAAAGAACAAACAATCCAATCAAGAAATGGGCAGAGGACATGAACAGACATTTCTGCAAAGAAGACATCCAGATGGCCAACAGACACATGAAAAAGTGCTCCACGTCACTCAGCCTCAGGGAAATACAAATCAAAACCACAATGAGATATCACCTCACACCAGTCAGAATGGCTAAAATTAACAAGTCAGGAAATGACAGATGCTGGCAAGGATGCGCAGAAAGGGGAACCCTCCTACACTGTTGGTGGGAATGTAAGCTGGTGCAACCACTCTGGAAAACAGCATGGAGGTTCCTCAAAATGTTGAAAATAGAACTACCCTATGACCCAGCAATTGCACTACTGGGTATTTACCCTAAAGATACAAACACAGTGATCCGAAGGGGCACGTGTACCCACATGTTTATAGCAGCAATGTCTACAATAGCCAAACTATGGAAAGAACCTAGATGTCCATCAACAGATGAATGGATCAAGAAGAGGTGGTATATATACACAATGGAATACTATGCAGCCATCAAAAGAAATGAAATCTTGCCATTTGCAACGACGTGGATGGAACTAGAGCGTATCATGCTTAGTGAAATAAGTCAATCGGAGAAAGACAACTATCATATGATCTCCCTGATATGAGGACATGGAGATGCAACATGGAGGGTTAGGGGGACAGGAGAAGAAGAAATGAAACAAGATGGGATTGGGAGGGAGCAAACCATAAATGACTCTTAATCTCACAAAACAAACTGGGGGTTGCCGGGGGGAGGTGGTTTTTGGAGAGGGGGAGGGGGTTATGGACATTGGGGAGGGTATGTGCTATTGTGAGTGCTGTGAAGTGTGTAAACCTGGCGATTCACAGACCTGTACCCCTGGGGATAAAAATACATTATATGTTTATGAAAAAAAAAAATTGGAAGGGGAGGCGAACCATAAGAGACTATGGACTCTGAAAAACAACCAGAGGGTTTTGAAGGGTTGGTGGTGGGAGGTTGGGGGAACAGGTGGTGGGTAATAGGGAGGGCACATATTGCATGGAGCACTGGGTGTTGTGCAAAAACAATGAATACTGTTACACTGAAAAAATAAATAAATTTAAATACTGAAAAAAAAATCTTCTTTGGAAAAATATCTCTTCAGATCCTCTGTGAATCTTTTAATCAGATTCTTTTTTTCTTTTTCTTTTTTTTTTTTTTTTGCTATTGAAATACACAGGTTTTGGGGCCATACTGGGGGCTTAATAAACTGTTTTCCCCTGATGTTGTGGTTTTACAGTTTTATGGGGAAAATGTGGTGGTTGTCCTCTTGTTCTTTTGGTTTGTCTTCTGAGGGAGGGGATTGCCACGTTGTTTTTCAGTCAATCTCACTTGGACTGAATTACCCTGCCCCCTATCAAGAGTCTGGGCTCTGTGGAAACCATTTTTTCAGGCCTTTGTTCTCTGGAGTTTTTGTTTTTTGGTGGCTTTTTGTGGCTTTTCAGAGAGTTGGTGCAAAGTAAACTGTCTGCACCCAGTCCTTGGCCTCAGAGAGAAGCCTCAGTCTCCTCCCCTATGAATGGCCTAGAACACACAGACTTCCCCTCTGCAAACTCTGCTGAACACCACAGCCTCCCACAGGTGGTGTGCACTCTCAGCCACTGTGCCAGTGGTCACCTGCAACCCCTGCTTGTCTCTGCACCCCAGTGCCACTAAAACTGCAAGCAATATTGGTCTGGGTGAACCCAATGCTGGCAGCTGCCATTGTCGGGACTGCTGTCTGGGGTCCATGCCCATGACCCAGCAGTGGTGCAGGTCACAGAAGGCTGCTGGTTCAGGGACCTCTGGCAGGAGCCTGAGCCAGTCTCTCTCAGGTGTGGACAGGGGTGCATGTAGTCTGAACGATGGTGTAAGCGGTGGAAATTTTGGGCTCAGGGGCTACCAACTGGAGCCCCTGCCATGCTTTCTCAGATATGGGTGGGCATCGGCTGTGACCACCCTGAGACTGTGGGTTTATGTTCATGTCTGTGGCTGCCCAATTCCACCAATTGCCCCTTAAGACCCTCTGCTCTTTTTGGGTGCTTTTAATTGGATTCCAAGTTAATGCTGGCCCCCAAGCACAGGGCACTTTCGTATTGGGTTATTACTTTTCAATTGGTCACTTCTGGTGGCTCCCTCTCTCTTCTGTTTATTCTCTGATATCAGTCCAAGTGCTCCCACTCGATTGACCTCTCCACTGATGATCCTCTGCTCCAATAGAGATCCAGAAGTATATAATCTTACATCTCAGGCTGATTTCATGGGTGTTCAGAGTGTTCTGGTAGATATTTGGCTCAATTCAGGGGACCAGTTGAAATGGGGTCTCCTACTTCTTCTCCATCTTGCCCTTCCTCCAGATGGCTATCCATCCATGGTATATACATATGCCACATCTTCTGCATCCATTTTTCTATGAATGGTATTTTACTCATTTTTCAATGCAGTTGTAACTGAGATTGTTTTCTAAATTTGTATTTCAGCTAGTTGATTTTTAGTGTACAGTAATGCAAATGGTTTTTGTATAATCATTTTATCTCTTCAAACTTTACTAAATTTATTTATTATTTCTAAAAGTTTTTGGTGGGATCTTTAGGGTTTACTTCTTTCTTTATGTTTTGGATGCCTTTCCTATCTTTTTGCTTGTAGGTTTATTTCATTGCTATGGCTAGAATTTCCAGTACTATTTTGAGTATAATTGGTGTGAGTAGTTATCCTTGTCTCATTCCTAAACCTAGAGGAAAAGATTTCTAATTTTTGCTGTTACATATTATGTTAACTGTGGGTTTGTCCTATGTGGCTTTTATTATGTTGAGTTACCTTCTTTCTTTTTTTTTTTAAAGATTTTATTTATTTATTTTACAGACAGGGATCACAAGTAGGCAGAGAGGCAGGCAGAGAGAGAGGAGGAAGCAGGCTCCCCGCGGAGCAGAGAGCCCAATGTGGGGCTCGATCCCAGGACTCCAGGATCATGACCTGAGCTGAAGGCAGAGGCTTTAACCCACTGAGCCACCCAGGCACCCTGAGTTACCTTCTTTCTATGCACAACTTGTTGAGCACTTTTATCATGAAAAGGCATTTAATTTTCCTCAAAATTTTTTTGCCTCTACAGAGGTACCCATATTATTTGTACCCCTTATTTGGCTTATGTGGTGTCTTATATATATTGATTTGTTCATGTGAAATTATGCTTGCATCCCAGGGTTAGGTCCCATTTGTTATTATTGTATGATCCTTTTGATTTGCTGTTGAATTAGATTTGTTAGCATTTTGTTTAAAAAATTGATTATCTATGCTCATTAAGGATTTTGGCTTGTAATTTTTCTTTCTTCTAGTGTCTTTGTCTGGCTTTAGTCCCAGTGTAATAATACTGGTCTTTTAAAATAAGTTTGTATATGTTTCCTGGTATCCAATTCTTTGTAAGAGATTGAAAAGAAATGGTATTAATTCTTCTTTCAAAGTTTGGTAGAATTACCAGTGAAGCAATTTAGTCCTGGGTTATTTTTTATTGAGAGACTTGATTACTGATTCAATCTCCATCATTATCTATTTAGACTTCTAAAAAATTTGTCCCTGAAAAAAAAAATTGTCCCTGAGTCAGTCTTAGTAGTTCTATGTTTCTAGGAACTTATGCATTTTTTCTAGGTAATCCAATCTGTTGACATGTAAGATCCTTTGTATTTTCATTTATCAGTTTTTTCCAATTGATTTTTGTGTGTCTTCTTTTTTTTCTTTTGGCTAGCTAAAGATTTGCTCATTTTGTTTATCATTTTAAAAACTATCTCTTGGTTTCATCAATATTTTCTATTACTTTTTTGTCTTTAATTCCTTTATTTCTGTTCTGATATTGATCTTTTCCCTTCTGCTTGCTCTTGGCTTAGTTTTCTCTTCTTGTTCTATTTCTTGAGGTGTAAAGTTAGGTTACTTATTTGAGATATTACCTTTTTTTCTAGGTATAGGGATTTATTACTCTAAACTTCTCTCTTTGAATTGCTTTTGCTGTAACCTATACATTTTGGTATATTGTGTGCCCATTTTTGCTTGTGTCAAGATACTTTTTTATTTACCTTTTGATTCCTCTTGGCCCATTAGGAGAATGTTGTTTAATTCTTTCAGTTCTTTAGAAGAATGTTGTTTAATCTGCACATATTGTGAATTTTGTGCCCAAAGAACTTGCTTCTGATTTCATTAACTATTTTGAATATAAATAGACTAAATGCTCCCACCAGTAGACATAAAGGGGGGCAGATGGATAGAAAGGCAAAACTCATCAATATGCTGTCTATGGGAAACTCATTTCATACCTAAAGACACATGCATGATGAAAGTGAAAGGATGGAGAAGCATTTGTCATAGAAATGGATGCAAAAAGAAAGGTGGGTAAGAATACTTATATCATACAAAATAGACTTTAAAATAAAAAAATGTAACAAGAGACAAAGAAGGATGCTATTTTTTTAAGACTTTATTTATTTATTTGAAAGAGAGAAAGTGAGAGAGAAAGATAGGCAGAGAAAGAGGGAACAAAGACCCCACCCTCTATTCACATGGTTGGTCTTTCTAGTGACCAGCCACTGACATGAAGCTATCTAGGATCCTGGCTGGAATCACTTCATTGGCACAACAAAGTCAGCTCCTATCACTCAAGAAATTCCCAGGATTGTGAAGCTCCATGCCAGTAATCAGGGACAAGGACCAGATTCCCTCTTTACTAGACTTCACTCCACACAAAGTATGGGCTGTCCAAGGTTAACAGGGGGGCCCCGAGTGTCATTTTTCCAGGACTCAGGCCTGTGTTCTTTGATTCTAAATTGATTCTGACTGGCCTGGAGCCTGATGCTTGTTTAGTGTGATCTCTGAAATGTCACTGAGAAGCGTCCTGCCTGGGATCTTATGCCCTCCTCTCCCTCTTATGCCAAAAAACACACCATATCAGTGACCATGGTGGCTTTCAATTTCCCTTCCTGACAATGGCTGTGTTTCTCAGAAAAGGAAACCTCAGAACTTTGTTTCACTCTTTGTTCTTGCAAAGGCAAAGCTCTGCAATCTGATGGCTGCTGTTTTAGACTTTATGCCTGTGAACTGCAGAAGGATCATGTGAATGTCACGGCTGTCAGTGGAGAGAGTCTTTCCCCAAGAGCTTCCTGATCAGACACCCCTGCCCCCACCACACCTCATGCCTAATTACCTTTCTCTGGGGAGACAGTGCATATATTATCTATTAAAAAACAAAATTCAACTGAAAATTTTAAAGAGCTGATTCTTTTTTGTTTAATGATTCATGAGTTAGGCAACATCTTCTCTAGCAAATAGAAAAGAGCTCCATTGTCCTGTAGGGGGAAAAAAAAAGAACAAAAAACCAAGCCAAACCAAACCAAAACAAAAAAACTTTTTTAAAGGAAGAGAAGAAGAAAAAAAGAAAAATCATTAGCAAAGAATGCACTGTTCTAGTCAAGATTGCTTTCCCAAGGATTAGCAAAGAATGCACTGTTTTAATCAAGATCACTTCCCTAAGGAGAAGGAAAAGGGTCTATCAGAAAATTTCCTAGTGCTGACCTGAAAATTCCTAGGCTGACTGGTTAAAGTATACATGCCCTGGGGAGTAAAACTGCAGTTAGGTTAGGTATTTAGTCTGGTTTAATGAGGTCAGGCCTTAACTTAAGTGGCTTCTAGGGCCCTGTGACCCTATGGAACTTCTTTTCCATACTCCCAATACTTTGAACAGACTCTTAGCTTCATGAAGAGATGTGGTCAAAATGGAAGGCATTGGTGCCAACTTGAGCTACTGTTCAGTGGTTTTCTCAGCTTTTGCTGTTCTTTTTCCTGGTATTCACATGTCATGATGTTTTTGCTTAATCTCTATGCTATTCACAGGTGATGACTTCAGATTCACAATTTTGGTACATTTTTCTGATGTTCCAGTCTCAGGGAGATTACTTACTTGATAGTTAGCATCTGTGAACATGCATTCAAAATTTTTGAAAGCATACAATGTGCCTGGCAGATGATCAGGATAAATTTCAATGGCTGGAGTGCACATTGAAGCCATGGTTCCCAAAACCCAAACCCTCCAAATCAAATAAGTCAAAGAAAGACCCCGCTGAAGGAATCATCTTTTTAAGCCACGTGGTTTGCTCAGTTATTTTTATGTACCTGTGTTTCAACTTCCCCAGAAGTGTCCATCTGGATGCACCAGGTGGTATTGATCACAGTATAGATAGCTCCTGCTAGGCTGAAAGAGAATCAAAGTTTGCCTTATCCTCAAGAGAATCTTTGGCCAGAAACTAAGCGCATTTGTTGGGCATCTATTGTTTTAGGAATGGATTCTGAAAGATTTTTTAGGAGTTAAGGAAGTTTCTGGATTAAATTGTCATGTAAATTTACTCTTAACTAGGGAAGCTTGGTCTGCAAAGGAATAAAATCCCAAGTCATGAATGGACCATAATTGGTCCATTTTAATTCATTTATGTAAATCCAGGGGGTTCAACAAATGAGATCTCTTAATTTGGTTAGGAAATGTTAGGGACAGGATTGGATTTTTCTCTTAGCCTGAACTCTGGAGGTTTCGCTCCCTTCATGCATTCAACTGAGGGCATTCGATTTCCAGAATTACCCCAGAGTAAAGGAAAGAAAAAGGAGAAAGGGTTTCACATTTAGTTAATGTGTGAAGACTTGATCTGTTGTCTTGGGTGAAAGCAGTCTGCCTTGATGTCAGTTACTTATCTTCCACATCAATTTGATTTAGAGGTCTCTAGCATCTGTGTAGGGCCAGGTGTCAGGTAAAGCTTTCTTTAGCTGTGAAATGTGCACCTTCTAGTTTTATAACAATGTCAGTGGTTGGCAGCATTTAGTAAGATTCCTTTCAGTGGGGTTCAAAAGCTGTATTCTTCTGATGACAATTACAGAATATCCAGTCACTAGGGTCTAGACTATAAACAACAGGCTCCTTTGAACCGGGATCTGGAAAGATATCTTTAACCTGTTGATGACAGGCTTGATGGTAAAACATTAGATATTTTCCCATAGTTGGTCATACTAGCATGAGACAACAAGGGATCAGCAGAAAGTTTATACCAATAGACATTGGTCTGCCATTGACTGTGTTGCATGGGGTAAGTTTACATTACCCAAAGACAATACTGCAAAAAGTCAGCAAGTCCAAAGGCAATACCTCAGGGCAGGGAAGTCTGCTATTTTTGGCTAGCTTAAAAATTTTAAGTTTGAGGATTCCATTAGATCTCTCAACCTTGCCTGAATATTGAGGGTGATAGGGCCAGAGATAATTCCAAGAAGTTTGCGAGTTTGTTGTTAAAGTTGGTATGATTTGTCCAATGAAATGGCTGTCAATTTACCGAAGATCATGGAAAGCATACCCCTCATGGGAAACACATTTCTAACAAGTCCTTTGCCACCACAAGGACATCAGCCTTTCAGTACAGGGAAGCTCCAACCTAACTGGAAAACACACATACGTAAATAGAACATATTGATAACACATACCTTGTGACAATTGAATAAAGACAAGCTGTGGGTGTTTGAAAGTCTTTCAAAGGAGGAGTCATGAGGCCTCTGGGGGCAAAAGTAATTTTTGCAGGATAATGGGTCTGACAAGTCAGACCTGGATGGCAGAGCTTTTTCACATTTATACAAATCTCCCCTCAAATGTTTAGTCAAAGCCTGAGTTATCTTAAATGCACTATGATGGGTGAAGGAGTGGGGGGGAAATGGGGTTTGACAGGGAGCCAGGAAGAATCCAGCAGCTGTCTTGTGTTTCGTAAATCCCCGACTGTTCAACTTACAACCATTCTTTACGCATCTTATTTTCTCTAGGTCAGAATGTTGCCATGTTACCCTGATGTCAGAATGGCAGAAATCTCACAATGAGGGGACATTTTTGCAGAGGCAGAATGGATTTTATCCACATGATGAAGTTCTAGAACCTAGGTGAGGTTCGGTGGGCTGAGGTCCGGAACTGATGACCAAGAAAGAATTCTTGAGACATCTTTGGTGCAAAATGATGGTTTATTAAAGCACGGGGACAGGACCCGTGGGCAGAAAGAACTGCTGCCCCGGGGATATGAAGAGTGGTTGGTTATATACACAGGAGCTGGGTAGGTGAGAACAAAGGGGATGATGTTAGTCTCTAAGGAATTTTGGAAGCAAGGTCTCCAGGACCTCGAGGGACTAACTATTGTTGGGAGAAAGGTTATTTATTACTAGTAGTAAAAATCTTCTTGTGAGACCCTTTAGTTGTATATTAGTGGGCCATATGCTTGGGAATGATTCTCAACACTATCTTGGAGATCTAGAGATAAAGTTTCACATTTCTCCCATCACGTGTCCTTGTTAGTGAGATTTGGGTTTAGAAGAAATTTAACTTTATTTAGAAAATTAACTTTAGGAACTGAGTTATTTGCCTCTGGAAATTGTGCTATTGTTAAAATAGCTTTGTTGTAAATCTCCAGGACATTGGTAAACCAAGGGAGACTCCTATCTTGCAGGATTGTAATCTCTGCAAGTTAACTATTTGTTCTCATTTATGGCGGTCAGGGGTGCCTGAGGAATGTCACACATATTACCCAGGGGAGGGGGTGGAGAGGGGATGCAAGGTGCCAGCTTTTGCTTTGTCCTCAGCCAGTCTCCTGCTCCCTCATCACACATGTGCCACATTCTTTATAGATTCTTTTGCTGGCTGCCTTTGCATGAGAGTCAGCTGGGGCATTTTCCTGATACTCAGGTTCAGTCCTTTTATTGTGAGCCTCAGTTTTGACGACAGCAGTTTCAGAAGGTAAGAGAATAATTACAAGCAATAACAAACTAGGATGTATCAAATTTCTAGGAATTGCATGCAATTTCTAGAATACTTATATACCTATACAAATAGAACATAAACCACAGGATCTTTGTTTTCTAGGAAGATCACTTAAATGGTAAGGGAAGTTTCACAACCTATTACCAAAAGTAGATCAATGTTAGAAAAACAGACAAACAGAACTTAGTCCTTTTACCAGATCGGAAACAAAATTCTATTCTAGAAACCTATTCTATCTAGGAAACCAGTTTATATTTCTATTAAAACATATTCATTCCAAAGTGAGTAGTCCTGACTATGCATAAAATTCCTTTCCAGAATTTCCCTTTTCACAATTTTTGTTCAACTTTCTTATGCCTGAAGAAATAAAGTGCATCTCTAGTCATATACATATATATATACATATATATATATGACTAAAGATGTATGTGTGTGTGTGTGTGTGTGTGTGTATTTATTTATTTGTTTGTTTTTTTAAGTAGGCTCCATATTGAACATGGGGTTTGATCTCACCACCCTGAGACCAAGACACTTATGCTATTTGGACTGAGCTAACCAGACACCCTCATTTTTTTTCTTTCTCTCTCTCTTTTTTTTTTTTTTTTTACCAAAAATGCATGTCCTATTTTACTTTCATTTAGAGATGCTCTTTTTTTCTATTTTTAGTTGCTTTGACCACATACATTAGAGTTCTTAACCCATAGAAACATTAATTTCAAGCAAACATTAAGTAGTAAGCATGAGTTAACTGTCTGCTAGACTAGTGTTCTTTAGATTGGCAAATTTACAAATTTATAAATCTACAAATACATGTTGTATCTTTATATACGATCCTTCAATATAATATGCCAAAAAATGTTTGCCAACAGATCTACATTTATCTTTAGTTTCTCAGTAATAAAGAAGCCAAAATTAGAGAAACATGATTAGTAGTTAATGTTTCATTATTTCATCTTATTTGGAAATAATCTAAACATTTAATGAATTAACTTAAATCACTACTGAATCTAACTCAGTGAAATTTTAAGGTTTTAGTTTATCAAAATGATTTTGGAAATGATTTAAAAGTTTACCTCAATTTTTTAAAATTAAATTTTTATCTATTTAATTTCCTTGTTCTTAACAATTGTGGCTAGATTACATGACACATCAAAGTCAAATATTCTCCCAAGCTATTTTTATTTTTATTTTATTTTTAATTTATTATTTTTTATTATATTTTTAACTCCAGTACAGTTAACATACAGTGTTATATTGGTACAGGTGTACAACATTGTGATCCAACAATTCTATACATTACTCAGGGCTCATCATGATAAATGTACTCTTAATCCCCTTCACGTATTACACCTATCCCCCTACTCACCTCCCCTCGGTATATCCATCAGTTCGTTCTCTCTAGATAAAGTCTGTTCCTTGTTTTGTGTTTTTTTTCTCTTTTTCATTCCCTTTGTTTACTTATTTTGTTTCTAAAATTCCACATATGCGTGAAATCGTATGGTATTTGTCTATCACTTACTGACTTGTTTCCCATAACATTCAGCTGTATCTGAAGCTATAGAATTATAGTCTTCAGGTCCACCCATCTCATTGAAAATAGCAAGATTTCTTTCTTTTTTCAGGCTGAATACTATTCTAATGTGTATATATGTGCACACACACACATTTTATATATATATATACATAGGAGAAATATATATATATAAAATTCTGGAAATTGCTCCTAGATTCAGGAGGTTGGATTGCTATGGTTGCCATAACAAAATATCATGAGCTGGGAGGCTTAAACAACAGAAATTTATTCTCACTCTTGTGGAGGCTGGATGTCTTAGATCAAGGTGCCTGTAGGTTTTGCTTCACCTGAAACCTCTTTCCTTGGCTTGCAGATGGCTCCTTTCTCCTGTGTCCTCACATGGTCTTTCTCTCTGTGTGCATCCCTGGTGTCTCTTCCTCTTCTTCTAAGGAGATCAGTCCTGTTAGATAGGGTTCCATAGATCTGAGCTCAGTTAAATTCATTATCTCCTTAAAAAAACTCCTAGAAATGCAATCATAATGAGGATTAGGGCTCAACACAGGAACTTGTGGTGTAGACTTTATTCCAGAATGAACCCTAGGTATAAAAAAGTGTTTAGTAGCAGTACTCCTTGTGGAATGTTACAGTTGAATGAGAGAATAGTGTGGGGGAGTCTGAGAACCCCAGTACCCTTGGTGAATTCCATTCAGAGGAAGACCCAGGAGGATGAGCCAGCAGATTCGCAGAGCTTAAAGGACACGACTTAGGAAGCTGCTTCAGATGCAGACGTGATCTGATACCATGTAACCTTCTCGAGAGAGAAATGGGTCATCACAGGCACCAAACTACAACTATAGTCTACATTTGAGATATAAGTGTAAGAGAGCCTTCTCAACTAACCAATAGTAATAGAAATTCAGAAAATATATAAGAGATGGGAGATTTCAGACTTTTTAAGGGGGCAATGCCTTGTCTTCCTTTCATGTAATGTGTAAGAATCTGTATGTTATCACATACATATTCCACACCTATTTCTGGAGAAGGTTCTATACGGGTATGCCAGAAACATGTGTAAGATATTTTTAGCAAAATAGGCAGTAACCTTTTTGATATTGGCCACAGAAATTTCTTTCAAGACATGTCTCCAAAGACAAGGGAAACAAAAGCAAAAATGAACTTTTGGGACTTCATCAAGATAGAAAGCTTTTGTACAGCAAAGGAAAGAGTCAATAAAACTAAGAGCAACCCATAGAATGGGAGAAGATATTTGCAAATGACACTATAGATAAAGGGCTGGTATCCAAGATCTGTAAAGAACTTACCAAACTCAACACCTAAAAAACAAATATTCTAGTCAAGAAATGGGCAAAAGGCATGAACAGACACGTCTCCAAAGAAGACATACAAATAGCTAACAGACACTTGAAAAAATGTTCAACATCACTAGCCATCAGGGAAATACAAATCAAAACCATGATACAATCTAATCTTATACCAGTTAAGATGGCAAGGAGAAAGATCTTCAGAATTCTGAGATGAAATGATGTCAAAAACAGAATTCTATAGTCACACTATTTATTAAAACTGACCAGAAAATGAAGGCATTAATTGGAACTGCAGAGACTCAGAAAGTTTATCTCCCTATTCCCCTCTCTATTACTTCCCATGGAATGAATTTATTATGTACCTACATTTACTCCTCCTCTCACTAATAAATATGCCTCTGTTTCTTTCTTTCTTCCTTTCTCTCTCTCTCTTTCTTTCATCTTTCTTTCCTTTCATTCTTTCTTTCTGCCCCTCCCTATTTTTTCTTCTTAAACACAGAGCCTCCAACTGGGTAAGTCTGTGTGGCTTGAGGCTGGATGAAACAACCTGAGAATGTTAGCAGAGGCTGATCCTTCACTAGACAGCAGGGAAGGACATGTCCAAGGGCCAGGGAGGGAAAGGCTGTGATTGAAGAGAGTGCAGCCCCTTCATGATGGGTCCACTGCAGGAGTGAGTGTTACAGTGAGGGAAGAGGTCATTCACAACTGCCAGTATTGTGTGGAGCTTCTTGATGGTATTATCTGTTATCTGTTGCTGTGGATCAAATTACCCTGAAACTTAGTGACTTAAAACAAGCATTTATTTGAAAAAATAAAATAAATAAAATAAAATGAAAAACAAGCGTTTATTTGCTTATAGTTTCCAAGGGTCAGAAATATAGGAGCAGTTTTAGTTGTGTGATTCTGAATAAGGGTCTCTCCTGAGGTAGAAGTCAAGTTATCAGCTTGGCTCCATCTTCTGATGCCGTGCCTGAGGTTGGAGGGTTTGCTCCCAAGATGACACACTTATATGCCTGGCAGTTAATGCTGGCTGCCTCTGTTCTCCTCCACAAGGCCTGTAATTCTTCAGGGCCTCTCCAACAGGTTAGCTTAAATATTCTGTTATTAGGCTGAGAGATAGAGACAGAGAAAGAGAGAGAGAGATGGAAGAGACAGAGAGAAAGACAGAGAGAGAGAAAGAGCGAGCGCATGAGAGAGAACAAGAATGAGCCAGTGAACAGAGGATTTGTAAGGCAGAAGCTGCAGAATTTTCATGACAAAGTTTTAGAATCTTGGACATTCCTTTCTTTCCTTCTTTCTTTCTTTCTTTCTTTTTTTTTTTTTTTAGAGAGAGTACAAGCAGGGGGAGCAGCAGGCAGAGGGAGAAGCAGCCTCCCCGCTGAGCAAGGAGCCTGATGGGGGACTTGATTCCAAAACCCTGAGACCACAACCCAAGCTGAAGGTGGACACTTAACTGACTGAGCCACTCAGGTGCCTGGACATTCCATTCTTGATGCCATATTTCATTAGTCATTCCACAGTACAGGAATAAATGAAGCCATGAAAATAGGAAATATAGTCAGAAGGCATATTAAATCTACCTTCCACTGAACCTTCACCACTGACCTACAGCAGGTCAAGATTGTGTTTTCCATTCCTCTTTGGCTTCACCCCTGCTGGGATTCCCTGTGGCACTGAGGAGGAAGCTTTCATCAGCGGTTCTGATCACCTTGTCTTCTGGTTTTGTCTCATTTGTTGATCTGTCTTCTTTTGTCTGAATGCATTTCTAGCTGAGTTCCTGTGTGGTAAACTTGGTGGTCTCAACCCCTCCAGTAGACCTCTGCAGTGGTCAGGCTTCCTGGTGTTCAGTGGGACTTGGTTTTCTCTTTGCCTGTGCTATGGGAGGTTCCAGTGGGTGTGGCCTCTTATTTAACCTCCCTCATCAAGATCACCCAGGATAGGCTGTCTAGGGTTGGGTTTACTGCAAGAACTCTGCACCTATAGCCATTCTGACCTTTAAAGCCCTTTAACCACTCATCTCAGTTTTCTCTCTCTTCCCTCATTCTCTGGGGATCTCACAATGCAGGACAGTGCTCTACATGGGACTGTCTTCTGCTTCCTGAACTCTCCAAGAAGGAAACTTAACAAACTCAGTTGGGAATAAGATAAGATGTAACTATTCCTTGAAGGCTTCCGTGTGATTTCAGGACTCTCCAGCAGACTCTTCTCACTCCACTGGATGGAGAATCTGAGTAGGACACTCACCTTTTGGTGAAATTGTCTTTCAATGTGATCTTATGTTGTCCCTTCTTGGCCATGAAGAGAAGGAATGATAATGATAATACCAAACATTTACAGAAGTCCATACCTGACCCAATTCTAAGTGCTTTAACTCATTAAATCTTCACACTACCTGGACTCGGATGGACCCCCGAGGATGTAATATTATCACCATCACCATTTTAACTACTGGAAAACTAAGACAGTGGAATGTGTCCAAGGGCACATGGCAAGAGCATATGAAGCCAGGATTTAACCATAGGATTCTTCATCACTTTATTACGCCTCTTTCAGTTCACTTTCATTCAATATTAACTTCACTTTCCATCTCAGTTAATATTTATGGATAACCTCTGAAAAAACCCTTCTCTTTGAGAGAAGCCTGAAGATGGGTCAAAATTATACACATTGGTCCAATTTATGTACATCCACCAAATTCAGATTGGATTCCATATTGGAGAATATCTTCCCAGGTAAGTAGAGTAAGGTGATGAGGTTGATGGAGAATGAGGCAGAGAAGGAGGGATGCTCTTCATAGGACTGAATGATTCCCACAGTGGTGAGAACCAAGTTAGGATACTTCTGGTGGTGGAGAGTGAGGTTTCAAATTTTATCTGAAAAAAACTCTTATAGGGGCGCCTGGGTGGCTCAATGGGTTAAGCCTCTGCCTTCGGCTCAGGTCGTGATCTCAGGGTCCTGGGATCGAGCCCCACATCAGGCTCTCTTCTCAGTGGGCAGCTTGCTTCCCCCCCCCCCCCGCGCCTGCCTCTCTGTCTACTTGTGATCTCTCTCTCTGTGTCAAATAAAAAAACAAACAAACAAAAAAAGCTCTTATAAAAACATTTTTCACTTTATATACACCCACCCAAGAGAAAAATATAGATTTAGGGTGTGAAATGGTTCAAATTAGGAGAGTTTTCATAGCCACAGCAGACCAGAACCAAACAAACAGGGCACGAGCCCCAGATACTCACACACTGCTGGGGAGCAGCCCAGCCCTCAAAAGATACTGAGTGGGAGCTTTCTATCATCCATTACAAACAGTCCCATCACTGCAAGGGTACCTGAGTTTCAGAGGTAGTTCTTACCATACTACCAAGGGTTGTTGTTGGCTGTCTGTGTGTGTTCATTGGCATCCACAGCTAGTTTTCAAGGTCATTTATAAGCTTGCATTTTTTACTTGCAGTTATTTCTACCCAGAATGCAAATATTTAACTGCGTTGAAGAAATTGCCCCTAATTGTTGGACACCAAATCCATCCTTTATAGATATATTGGTGAGGTGGGCTTTTCTTTTTTTTTTTTCCCATTTTATTTATTTTTTCAGCGTAACAGTATTCATTCTTTTTGCACAACACCCAGTGCTCCATGCAAAACGTGCCCTCCCCATTACACACCACCTGTTCCCCCAACCTCCCACCCCTGACCCTTCAAAACCCTCAGGTTGTTTTTCAGAGTCCATAGTCTCTTATGCTTTGCCTCCCCTCCCCAATGTCCATAGCCCGCTCCCCCTCTCCCAATCCCACCTCCCCCCAGCAACCCCCAGTTTGTTTTGTGAGATTAAGAGTCATTTATGGTTTGTCTCCCTCCCAATCCCATCTTGTTTCATTTATTCTTCTCCTATCCCCCTAACCCCCCATGTTGCTTCTCCATGTCCTCATATCAGGGAGATCATATGATAGTTGTCTTTCTCCGATTGACTTATTTCACTAAGCATGATACGCTCTAGTTCCATCCACATTGTCGCAAATGGCAAGATTTCATTTCTTTTGATGGCTGCATAGTATTCCATTGTGTATATATACCACCTCTTCTTGATCCATTCATCTGTTGATGGACATCTAGGTTCTTTCCATAGTCTGGCTATTGTAGACATTGCTGCTATAAACATTCGGGTACACGTGCCCCTTCGGATCACTATGTTTGTATCTTTAGGGTAAATACCCAGTAGTGCAATTGCTGGGTCATAGGGTAGTTCTATTTTCAACATTTTGAGGAACCTCCATGCTGTTTTCCAGAGTGGTTGCACCAGCTTGCATTCCCACCAACAGTGGAGGAGGGTTCCCCTTTCTCCACATCCTCGCCAGCATCTGTCATTTCCTGACTTGTTAATTTTAGCCATTCTGACTGGTGTGAGGTGATATCTCATTGTGGTTTTGATTTGTATTTCCCTGATGCCGAGTGACGTGGAGCACTTTTTCATGTGTCTGTTGGCCATCTGGATGTCTTCTTTGCAGAAATGTCTGTTCATGTCCTCTGCCCATTTCTTGATTGGATTGTTTGTTCTTTGGGTGTTGAGTTTGCTAAGATCCTTATAGATTTTGGATACTAGCCCTTTATCTGATATGTCGTTTGCAAATATCTTCTCCCATTCTGTCAGTTGTCTTTTGGTTTTGTTAACTGTTTCCTTTGCTGTGCAAAAGCTTTTGATCTTGATGAAATCCCAATAGTTCATTTTTGCCCTTGCTTCCCTTACCTTTGCCGATGTTCCTAGGAAGATGTTGCTACGGCTGAGGTCGAAGAGGTTGCTGCTTGCATTCTCCTCAAGGATTTTGATGGATTCCTTTCTCACATTGAGGTCCTTCATCCATTTGGAGTCCATTTTCGTGTGTGGTGTAAGGAAGTGGTCCAATTTCATTTTTCTGCATGTGGCTGTACAATTTTCCCAGCACCATTTATTGAAGAGTTTCCATTGGACATTCTTTCCTGCTTTGTCGAAGATTAGTTGACCATAGAGTTGAGGGTCGATTTCTGGGCTCTCTATTCTGTTCCACTGATCTATGTGTCTGTTTTTGTGCCAGTACCATGCTGTCTTGATGATGACAGCTTTGTAATAGAGCTTGAAGTCCGGAATTGTGATGCCACCAACTTTGGCTTTGTTCTTCAATATTCCTTTGGCTATTCGAGGTCTTTTCGGGTTCCATATAAATTTGAGGATTATTTGTTCCATTTCTTTGAAAAAAATGGATGGTATTTTGATAGGGATTGCATTAAATGTGTAGATTGCTTTAGGTAGCATAGACATTTTCACAATATTTATTCTTCCAATCCAGGAGCATGGAACATTTTTCCATTTTTTGGTGTCTTCCTCAATTTCTTTCATGAGTACTTTATAATTTTCTGTGTATAGATTCTTAGTCTCTTTGGTTAGGTTTATTCCTAGGTATCTTATAGTTTTGGGTACAATTGTAAATGGGATTGACTCCTTAATTTCTCTTTCTTCTGTCTTGTTGTTGGTGTACAGAAACGCAACTGATTTCTGTGCATTGATTTTATATCCTGACACTTTACTGAATTCCTGTACAAGTTCTAGCAGTTTTGGAGTGGAGTCTTTTGGGTTTTCCACATATAGTATCATATCATCTGCGAAGAGTGATAGTTTGACTTCTTCTTTACCAATTTGGATGCCTTTAATTTCTTTTTGTTGTCTGATTGCTGAGGCTAGGACTTCTAGTACTATGTTGAATAGCAGTGGTGATAATGGATATCCCTGCCGTGTTCCTGACCTTAACGGAAAAGCTTTCAGTTTTTCTCCATTGAGAATGATATTTGCGGTGGGTTTTTCATAGATGGCTTTGATAATATTGAGGTATGTGCCCTCTGTCCCTACACTTTGAAGAGTTTTGATCAGGAAGGGATGCTGTACTTTGTCAAATGCTTTTTCAGCATCTATTGAGAGTATCATATGGTTCTTGTTCTTTCTTTTATTAATGTGTTCTATCACATGGATTGATTTGTGGATGTTGAACCAACCCTGCAGCCCTGGAATAAATCCCACTTGATCGTGGTGAATAATCCTTTTAATGTACTGTTGAATCCTATTGGCTAGTATTTTGGCGAGAATTTTTGCGTCTGTGTTCATCAAAGATATTGGTCTGTAGTTCTCTTTTTTGGTGGGATCCTTGTCTGGTTTTGGGATCAAGGTGATGCTGGCCTCATAAAATGAGTTTGGAAGTTTTCCTTCCATTTCTATTTTTTGGAACAGTTTCAGGAGAATAGGAATTAGTTCTTCTTTAAATGTTTGGTAGAATTCCCCTGGGAAGCCGTCTGGCCCTGGGCTTTTGTTTGTTTGGAGATTTTTGATGACTGTTTCAATCTCCTTACTGGTTATGGGCCTGTTCAGGTTTTCTATTTCTTCCTGGTTCAGTTGTGGTAGTTTATATGTCTCTAGGAATGCATCCATTTCTTCCAGATTGTCCAATTTGTTGGCGTAGAGTTGCTCATAGTATGTTCTTATAATTGTCTGTATTTCTTTGGTGTTAGTTGTGATCTCTCCTCTTTCATTCATGATTTTATTTATTTGGGTCCTTTCTCTTTTCTTTTTGATGAGTCTGGCCAGGGGTTTATCAATCTTATTGATTCTTTCAAAGAACCAGCTCCTAGTTTCATTGATTTTTTCTATTGTTTTTTTGGTTTCTATTTCGTTGATTTCTGCTCTAATCTTTATGATTTCTCTTCTCCTGCTGGGTTTAGGGTTTCTTTCTTGTTCTTTCTCCAGCTCCTTTATGCGTAGGGTTAGGTTGTGTACTTGAGACCTTTCTTGTTTCTTGAGAAAGGCTTGTACCGCTATATATTTTCCTCTCAGGACTGCCTTTGCTGTGTCCCACAGATTTTGAACTGTTGTGTTTTCATTATCATTTGTTTCCATGAATTTTTTCAATTCTTCTTTAATTTCCTGGTTAACCCATTCATTCTTTAGAAGGATGCTGTTTAGTCTCCATGTATTTGGGTTCTTTCCAGCTTTCCTCTTGTGATTGAGTTCTAGCTTCAGAGCATTGTGGTCTGAAAATATGCAGGGAATAATCCTAATCTTTTGATACTGGTTGAGACCTGATTTGTGACCCAGGATGTGATCTATTCTGGAGAAGGTTCCATGTGCACTAGAGAAGAATGTGTATTCTGTTGCTTTGGGATGAAATGTTCTGAATATATCTGTGATGTCCATCTGGTCCAGTGTGTCATTTAAGGCCTTTATTTCCTTGTTGATCTTTTGCTTGGATGATCTGTCCATTTCAGTGAGGGGAGTGTTCAAGTCCCCTACTATTATTGTATTATTATTGATGTGTTTCTTTAATTTTGTTATTAATTGGTTTATATAGTTGGCTGCTCCCATGTTAGGGGCATAGATATTTAAAATTGTTAGATCTTCTTGTTGGACAGACCCTTTGAGTAGGATATAGTGTCTTTCCTCATCTCTTATTATAGTCTTTGGCTTAAAATCTAATTGATCTGATATAAGGATTGCCACCCCAGCTTTCTTCTGATGCCCATTAGCATGGTAAATTGTTTTCCACCCCCTCACTTTAAATCTGGAGGTGTCTTCGCGTCTAAAATGAGTTTCTTGTAGGCAACATACTGATGGGTTTTGTTTTTTTATCCATTCTGATACCCTGTGTCTTTTGATTGGGGCATTTAGCCCATTAACATTCAGGGTAACTATTGAGAGATATGAATTTAGTGCCATTATTAGCCTGTAAGGTGACTGTTACTGTATATTGTCTCTGTACCTTTCTGATCTACTACTTTTAGGCTCTCTCTTTGCTTAGAGGACCCCTTTCAATATTTCCTGTAGAGCTGGTTTGGTGTTTGCAAATTCTTTCAGTTTTTGTTTGTCCTGGAAGCTTTTGATCTCTCCTTCTATTTTCAATGATAGCCTAGCTGGATAGAGTATTCTTGGCTGCATGTTTTTCTCGTTTAGTGCTCTGAATATATCATGCCAGCTCTTTCTGGCCTGCCAGGTCTCTGTGGATAAGTCTGCCGCCAATCTAATATTTTTACCATTGTATGTTACAGACTTCTTTTCTCGGGCTGCTTTCAGGATTTTCTCTTTGTCACTAAGACTTGTAAATTTTACTATTAGGTGACAGGGTGTGGACCTATTCTTGTTGACTTTGAGGGGGGTTCTCTGCATCTCCTAGATTTTAATGCTTGTTCCCTTTGCCATATTAGGGAAATTCTCTCCAATGATTCTCTCCAATAGACCTTCTGCTCCCCTCTCTGTTTCTTCTTCTTCTGGAATCCCAATTATTCTAATGTTGTTTCGTCTTATGGTGTCACTTATCTCTCGAATTCTCCCCTCATGGTCCAGTAGCTGTTTGTCCCTCTTTTGCTCGGCTTCCTTATTCTCTGTCATTTGGTCTTCTATATCACTAATTCTTTCTTCTGCCTCATTTATCCTAGCAGTGAGAGCCTCCATTTTTGATTGCACCTCATTAATAGCTTTTTTTGATTTCAACTTGGTTAGATTTTAGTTCTTTAATTTCTCCAGAAAGGGCTTTAATATCTCCAGAGAGGGTTTCTCTAATATCTTCCATGCCTTTTTCAAGCCCGGCTAGAATGTTCAGAATCGTCATTCTGAACTCTTGATCTGACATATTACCCATGTCTGTGTTGATTAGGTCCCTAGCCTTCGGTACTGTCTCTTGTTCTTTTGTTTGTGGTGATTTTTTCCGCCTTGTCATTTTGTCCAGATAAGAGGATATGAAGGAGCAAATAAACTACCAAAAGGGTGGCAAAGACCCCGGAAAAATGCGCTGTAACCAAATCAGAAGAGACCCCAAATTGTGGGGGGGAGAAAGGGGATAAAAACAGGTTCTTTCAGAAAGTGGTTGATTTTCTGTTTCTAGAGTTGCTGTTCTTCTCTTCGCTCTCCCGTTGGATTTGTAGGTGTTTGCAATGTTTAGATAAGCTATCAAGCTGATCTCCTGCTACCTGATGTAGTCTCAGGCTGCTACTTCTCTGCCATCTTGACTCCTCCCCCGGTGAGGTGGGCTTTTCAAACACTATTTCCCCAGACCATGTCATTTAGAGCTTCATGCCCATTGATGATGCAGATGTTTATTATACTTCCCTAGAATAAATCAGTATGTTGATTTTTTTACTCACCTTTTCCTTGTGGTGATAAAATGGGGAGAAATGTGGGGCTTGGTCTACACTGAGTTCATGTTCACAAAAATTCCTGATGTCTCAGAACTCTAGTCCAGTCCAAGGCTGATCCCTGCTACATGGCTCAAGATAATTGGGCATGATATGAACTATACAGGATCCTGCATGGGAAATGTACTAATGAGTGTTTTTCATTCTGCTTCTTAGATCATGAAATCTATCTGGTACATTATAACCAGAGTTCAAAAAAGCTACCCCTTGGAATAGATGCAGTAAATCAAAATGGAGGGTAGGGAAATTATTGGGAAATCTTTCCTCAGGTGTACGCATGTGTGTGAATGCATGTGTGCATTTTACTGCTGGTGTCCATCAGAAGATGAAAGATCTGCTCACAGTTTCTTGTTTTTGTAAGCTCAACTGCCCTTGCTAGTTGAATCTGCTCCCCAGACTCTTTCCATAAAGGCCTAGGTTTCCTTATTCAGAGATCTCAAAGTCTGTTGGGGAAGAGGGGAGACCAGAAGTAAGATCAGTAAGTTGGAAGCTGAGGGGTCACTTGCTCTCTGGGCTGATCTCTGAGGTCCTCTACTCAACTTCTGGGCCAGTAATCTGAGTCTCAATGTCCTACAGGCTCACACATGCCAAAAATTGCACCCTGAAGATTCCTGGAAGACCCTGCAACCTCTCATGTAACTACCCTTGTTCCAGCCTGTCTGGGCAGTGTCACATGGGGAGAGTATGGTTTTAAAGGATCCTGAGAGGGTCCCATGTGCAGGGTTGTCTAGCATGAGGTTCAGGGCAGGGAACAGATGAGAAGGTAGTGGGGGTAGGGAGCTGTGGCTGGTGCTGCAGGGCCCCAGTTACCCACCCCGTTAGGGTCCAGCATAGAAGATCTGATGAGCAGACTTTGCAAAGTCCATGGCTGGGTCAGACATGGTCACAGAAATGGTCTGGAAAGCATAGTTTGTGCTCACCTTCCACACCCACATTGAGCGGGAGGTGTCATACTCTGTCCTCGCCCCTACTTGCCTTTCAGTGGACTCTGGAGTAGCTTCCACATTTCCACATTTCAGACGACAGATTTAGGAAGAAAAGTTAATTAATTTGTCAACCAAGGAGTGAAGGATATGCAATGATGCATTGTGCTTCATTCCTCTAACAGAAATATGTCCCATACTTGCTGGGCACTAAGGCCAGCAGAGAGAGAGTCTAGGGAATTATTTACTATAAGTGCCAAGGCCTGTATATGTGTTTTTATGATACTTTCTGGGGCCTTTTCACCTTTTGAAAAGACAGGATTTTTTTTTTTTTTCAGTTGATCTAGCACATGGGAAGTCAAGGTGAGATGGGTACAGGTGGAGGTTGTGATGGGATTTAGATAAACCTGGAAAAGGAGTCAAGGGTTGTAGCCTAGGTCCTATGTTCTAACTGGCCTGGGCCCCACAGGACATCCAGCCTTCCCCATCCAATACCAGAGGCAAACTTAAAGGCAACCAGAATACATAGCGTGCTCAGGGGCAGAAGAAACCCCTTCACACAACCAAGTCAGTGAGCCTGGAACTCACCCAGGAGACTGTCTGCCTAGAGCCAGGGTGTAAAAAAGAACATGGGCTATTGTTGGGAAAGGTCAAGAGAGGTCTTAAAGAAGGTTTTGAGTACAAAGGCAAGGGAGGTATTCTCATTCCAAAAGTATTCTTCATTTTCCAAAAATTTCCCTCAGCCTGAGCCAGCCCAGAGCTCCATCTTTCTGGCTTGTAGCCAGGTTTGCCCTTTTAGGCTCTGAGGTTCCCTGCACTGGTACTGAGGCAAACTTTGTCAAGAGCAACAATACCAGCAGAGTGCATTAGTGTGAGACTTGGAGTAAGAAGTTTAGGCAAGCAGTGTTGGTGTGGTGCTGTTTACTCAAGGTTGTTATTGTTGAGGGGTGGGGGAGGGAATGGCATCAGCCCCTTCTTTGTCCACAGGGAGGAGTCTCTTTGCTTGCTGCTTGCAGGGAAACACTGCCAGAAGAGCTAATAATCTCCCTTCCCTGTGTCTCAGGAGTTTTTCAGATTGCTGTTTTCATGCTCTTTGTCTCTGGGTTGTTTGCCTTCTCTCCAAGAACAGCACTGTGCGCTCTGGACTCTAGCCCAGCCAAGGTTGCTGATCTTTAAAACTCCAAACTTTAGGCACATTTTGCGGCTGGGAGCCTGTGCTGGTCCTCTGGGGGAGGGTTTTGTCTTACTGGGACGGATGCAGGCAGGTTTGACTGAGATGGGCAGTCATACCAGAGTGCAGGGGCTTGGGACTTGGAGCAAGGTGACTAGGCAGCCAGGGTCAGGGGGAATCCCCCCAAGCAGGTGGCTCTGTGCCTGTCCTGAGGGGTGAGGGAGGGAAATGGGGTCCATTTACACTTTTGTCCCCTGAGAGGCATCTCTGTGAACTCCACCTCTCACAGATGCACTCCAAGAAGAGTGACCGATCTCTCTCCCCTGTGTGCTATTCTCCATGACCAGGGCTCCCTCCTCTCTCTAGCACCCATGATCCATTTCCCCTCCAAACCACATCTCCATGCTTCCTGTCTTCCTCAATGTGGTCTCTTCTTTCCCTCTAGTTGTGGACTCTCTTCTGGCAGTTTCAGGTCAATTTCTTGGGTGTTCAGAATGATTTGACAGTTATCCAGCTGTGTTTGAGGGAGGGGACCAACTTAGGGTCCTTCTATGATACCACCATCTTAGCTCCTCCTCCTATAGTACTTACCTAACTGATAGCTGAAATCTTGTACTTTTTTGACCATTTCCTCCAATTCACCCTCCTCTCATCATCTGTCTCTGCCTCTCCACAAGCCTGATCTGATTTTCAATGAATTATTTCATTTTAGATTTAGATCCACACATCAGTTAGATCATACAGTATTTGGCTCACTCTGCCCTATTTATTTTACTAAGCATAATGCTTTCAAGGTACATTCATGTTGTCACAAATGATAGGTTTTCCTCGTTTTCTATGGTTGAATAATACGTTCAAAGTTTTGACAAACTATTGAACAGTTTTTCAGAGGCTTGCTATTTCTTTTCTTTTTTTTTTTTTAAGATTTTATTTTTAATCTCCACACCCAACATGGGGCTCAAACTTACAACCTAAGATTAAGAGTCCCACTCTCTACTAACTGAGCCAGCCAGTTGCCCCAAGGCTTGCTGTTTCTAATCTAAATACCTTTGCAGTGAGTTGGGAGTGGATCTGATACCCTGTTTGATATAACAAATCTGATGATCCTCAGCCACCCTGTGCACTTGGCCCTCCTAACTCTCCTGCTTTTCTTATTTTGACAGGTCACTCTACTGATCAGAGACATGACACAGCCCAATCAGTACCTTCACACGCCATTGTCTACATCCTTCACCCCTGCTCTGCAGTACAATACAGGATGGACAGTCTTACCTAAGGCAACTGCCACAAACACTGAAAAGGCACTGGTAGAAGCGAAGTTGCTGGGGGTGGTCTCTGTGGCTAGGGAAATCCTGGAGATAGCATCCAGTGCCCCAGTGAGAATTGCTGTCACTGGGGACTCTGGCAATGGCATGTCTTCCTTCATCAATGCACTGAGGGGAATTGGGCATGAACAGGAAGACTCAGCTCCCACTGGGGTGGTGGGGACCACTCAGATTCCCACTTGCTACTTTTTCTCCCACTTTCCCAATGTGGAGTTGTGGGACCTACCTGGAATAGGAGCAGGTACCCAAACCCTGGGGAACTATCTAGCGGAGATGCAGTTTAGTCTGTATGATCTCTTCATCATCATTGCATCGGAACAGTTCAGCATGAATCTCGTGAAGCTTGCCAAAGCCATCCAGGGACAGGGAAAGAAGTCCTACATTGTCTGGACCAAGCTGGACAGGGACATCAGCACACGTACCCTCTCAGAGGAACGACTCCTGCAGAATATCCGAGAGAATATTTGGGAAACTCTCCAAAAGGAGGGAGTGCACAAACCCATCATATTCCTGGTCTCCAGCTTTGACCCTTTATTGAATGACTTCCCAGAGCTTAGGGATACCTTGCACAGGGACATCTCTGATATCAGGTACCATTGTCCTCTAGAGAAACTGTCTGACACCTGTGAGAAGGTCATTAATGACAAAGTGACCTCTTTGCAGGGGCAAATCGCTTCAAATTCTTTCCAGGACGTCCTTGGCATCCAGAATGCAGATGATCTGGCAGAGTGTCTGATGGCCTACCACTTGTTTTTTGGTGTGGATGATGAGTCTCTCCAGCAGATGGCCCAGAGTATGGGGAAACCTGTGGAGGAGTACAAGGCTATTATGAAGTCTCAGGATCTGCACACTGTCCTCACTGGGGACAGGATATTATCTTTCATGAATTGTAATACAGCCTCTTACTTATATTCAATTCTGAGACACATCCCATTCTTCGGTGATACTGCTCTCAACTACCTGAGAGTGTGGAAACACAGACACTTCCTTGAAATAGTTGCCAAGGACACCAGGACCATCATGAAGAAAATCCTCACAGACTCCATCATCTGAAGAGCCGTGGTTTCTTCTGGAGGGAAGTCAGGACATCTGGGGTCCTCTTTTCACACTGTACCCTTCCTGAATTCTCAATCAAGCTCAGTATTTCCACTTTCATCGGTTCTAAGTTCTTCAAGACAAATGAGCTGATTTTCTCATTTTGAATCCCTGTTGGGAAACTCTAAAATTTGTTCTGCTTCTTATCACTTATTAAATGAGCCTGGATCCAAAGGTGAATGAAAAGATTTGCTCTGTGACATACAGTCTCATTCTGACATCCTCTTTTCACTTAACATTAGCATCCATTCTCCAGACCCTCTTGGTTTCTCATGTTCCTTCACTTCTCACCTCTGGACTTAGAGAGGCATACAGATGCAGAGGGAAGAACATCCTTTGGGATGTTCCCCTTGGGGAAATATGATGCAGAATGTATGTTTAGCTATTCTTTGAAAGTTTCCAAGACCATTCTGGTATTCTGCAAAGCTCTGCCCTTATACCTCCCCTCACTGATTGCACAAAAACATTTATATAGGAAAAAAAAAGAATACAGGAAAGGGAGACAAGAGCCATTGTTACTGGGAATAAAAAACTGTTGAATATATAAGGAAATCTGACTACTGTAAGTAGTAACACTGACTGCCACCCCTCCAAGAGTTCATGCTCTTCACATGCACAGCTCATGGTGGCCTGTCATAGGAAATAGTACCTGTTAGATTATGCTTCCTTTAGAGAAGTGTTTGTTTACTTAAAGTTACCTTCTATGTTGTGTTCTTTGCCAAAGTTATCTCCTATGTGGGTCAAAGGAATCTTAATCTGATTGTCAACACTGAGGAAAGTAAACCACTGCCTATGACCTCACTGTCTATACAGTTAACCCAACATATATAGACTCTATGGAAATTCTCCTGATTGGAAACCATTTTAGACCCTGGTTCTAGATTTTTCCCTTTACCGTGTGTGTGTGTGTGTATGTGTGTGTGTGTGTGTGTGTGTGTGTGTGTGTGTGTGTGTGTATAACAAAAATTGTTTTTTATAAGAGCTTTTTTTCAATGATGTTTGAAACCTCACTCTCCACACCAAAAGTAACATAACCTGGGTCTCACCACTGTGGGAATCATTCATTCCTCACAAGAGCAACCATCCTTCCTAGCAACATTCTCCATCAACCCCATGACCTTACTCTATTTATCTGGGAAGATCACACCCAGTATGGAACCCAATCTAAATTTGTTGAACATATCTGAATTGGACCAATGTGTAAAATTTTGGCCACCAAATCTTTGTAACTGAAGGTATAAGATAATTAAACAAATCTGGGGGCAAAGTAAGAAGGGGATGAGGAAGTGGCACAGTATGGTTTTATCATAATAATACTATGCCATTCCCTTAACCTCAGATGACTCTACATAGTAATGATAACATTACTCCAGAATATCTTTTCTCTCTGAAAGTGTCCCATGCAACTCTTCTAATTCTTACTCTCAGTTGGACTCGTTGCTCTCCCAGCCTGGAGCACAGGCCTTGCTCACATCCATCCATCACCTTGGTGGTGCTGGTGCTTCTTGGATTCCCTGTTCACTCACATTAGGTCCATTCTCAAACAAAGTGAGAAAAAAAAGTTCCCTGGGAGGTACTTTGTGAGTCTTTGCTATTCCATTTAAGGCCTCCATTTTGTGGTCACTTTTAATAAATAGTTTGAGTATAGGAAGCAGCATCATTTTCTCTTAGAACTCTGAAGATCTATCTCCTCCTAGCATGTCATGTTGCCAGTATAAATCCCAACACCAATTCCATTTCTTTCCTTAAATGATCACCTGGTTGTCGTCATCCCTGGGGACTATGTCAGAAGTGTCGCCAGGGGACTAGTGACCTGGAGGACCTCCATCAACACTCAGCATTCAGAAGGCTCGTTAAGTGACAACTGATGTGAAAATACATGGATAAAGTAGAAACGCATATTACCAAGAGAGAGAAATCAAAGGCTAAATACTGCATGATTCCAAGTATGTAACATTCCAAGAAGGGCAAAACTGTAGAAATGAGAAAAAGATCAGTGGTTCTTAAGGGTTCAGGTCGGGGAGGGACAACCCAGTGGAGCACAGAGGCCATTTAGAGCAGTGAAACCACTCTGTGTGATATGATAATGGTGGATTAATTATATTTTTGTCAAATCTCATAGAATATACAACACCAGGAGGGAACCCAATGTAAACTAGGGACAGGGAGGGAGAAAAATGGGTCAGTTTGGGTTCATGAATTGTAAGATGGTGTGAGTTGTTGACAGTGGACAGGCTGTACTTGTGTGAGGGCAGGGGGTTCATGGGAACCCTATGCACCTTCTGCTCAATTTTGCTGTGACACTAAAGCTGCTTTAAAGGAGAGTCTAGTGAAAAAGATAATGGCTGCTGACATCATTCTTCCCCTTTGGCATCATTCTTCCCCTTTCCTTATTATGTGTTCTAAGCGCAATAACGTTCAGCAGCTAGCTACAGTAGGATATATATGATACTATATGGATATATACACAGAATAAAGTAAGATATAAAGAAAAATACCTGTTAACTCAACTCCCAAATTAAGAACTGGAATGTTACTTAAATCATTGGATATTCCCACAAGCATCACCCCATATCGTGTCTCTCTGCATCTATTCTCAGATGTACAGATCCTTTGAATTTGGAGTTTAATGTATGTGTGTGTGTGTTTTGTTTGTTCGTTTGTTTGTTTGTTTTTACTTTCTTTAGTTATTTCCATAGATGTGTGTTTCCTCAGACATTATATCATTCAGTTTTGCTTGTTTGGATGCTTTAGAAAAATTGAATTAGTTTGTGTTCCATCCTCTTTAATCATTTACATTGTTTCTCTCACATGTGTTCTCCATTTTGCCAAGATAGCACATAATCTATTCACTGTCAGTGGAAATTTGAGTTTGGGGTTCTTTACAGTTGTTTCTATCTCTTCCACACTGTTCTTCTAAAAACATCTTACACATGTTTCTGGTACACCTGTGGCAAACTTTCTCTAGAACTAGCTAGCTCTGGAATTGCTGGGTCATAATATACAGATACACATTAAGTGAAAGGAATACGATGCATTGCTTACAAAACACCCTCAAATCTCCCACCTTTCAGATATTTTCTGTATTTCTAACTCTACTGGCCAGTTGAGAAGGTGCCTAACCTTACAACTCAGATGGAGACGATACCTGTAACTTGGTGCCTATGACCACCCCTTTGTCTCTTGAGGAGATTAACGGTGTCTAACCACATTTGCATCTGAAGCAGTTTCCTGAGTCATGTCTTTAAGCTCTGCAGGATCTGCTGGCTCACCCTCATGGGTCCTCCTCTGATGGACTTCCCCAGGGATGCTGGGGTTCTCAGACATGCACACAACATTCTGTATTCCAACTCTGACACTACACAAAGACTACTGTTACGAAACATATGTTTAGACTTAGGGCTCATTCTGGAGTGAAGTGTATACCCACAAGTTCCCGTGTTGAAGCTGTAAAGCCCTTTGTGACTGTATTGTAGGAGGCTCATTAAGGAGACAATGAAGGTTAACTGAGCTCAGATGGGTGGGGCTGTGACCCATGGGGCTGATTTTAGAAGGAGGAGAAGAGATACCAAGGATGCACACACAGAGAAAGGCCATATAAGGACACAGGAGAATGGGGCCATCTGCAAGCCAAGGACAGAAGCTTCAGAAGAAGCAAAACCAAAGGCACCTTGATCTAAGACATACAGCCTTCAGAATAGTGAGAGAATAAATTTCTGTTATTTAAGCCTCCCAGCCCATGGTATTATGTTATGGCAACTCTAGCAAACCAACTTCCTGAAACTAGGAGCAATTTCCAGAATACAGTCTGATCCCCAATGGGTTTTTATTCTATTCATGCCTCAGCTTCTCTCCATTGGATTGGAAGTATGTTTTTAGTTAGGGTTGAGGAAGACTCCAGAGATTTAACTCCCCATTTTTTTTTAAATCAATGAAGCCTTGAAAACTCTCCTTCTCTTCCATCTAGCACCATAATCAGCTCTGGGGAGCTGCTCACCTAGATGCATGAGCCCAAGAGGCAGCTGGCTGTCCTCCACCCAGCCTCCCACAGAGGCTCTACCATCATTCCTTCACCATCACTATGCAACACTGGTTAGGTTCCAGTAGGTGAAAGCCAGAGTGGCCCACTGAGACCCTGAGTGTGCTCTGTGCACTGAGGTCACAGAGCTGGGTTCAGGTCCCAGACCTTTCTCTGGGAGTACAGTGAATGAAGACTCTCCTGACAGTGGTTCCTCTCACTGGATGTGACCAGATATTTTGTGGTTCAAGAACTATGAAAGATGCTTTCTGCCTTTTGCTTTCTACCAACTTGAGAAATCAAAAAGGAGATTAACCAAAAAACATGACATCACTTCATATTGAGTGCCATTTTTAAATTTAAACATACAGTGAACTTCTATGAAGTCAGTGACAGGAAAATGAGTGTGCTGAGAAGGAACATAAATGACTCAAAAAGCCCACAAAAGCAAATATTGGTGTTGTGCTTCTTCTATTAATATTGGAGACCAAGAAACTCCGGTTGTCTGGTTGTAAGATAGGTGTCCTGGCTGGTGAAGCAGAAATGTTTCCTATTCTCACTAACGTCTGGGTGGAACTTCCTTTGAGATCACCACATTCACCTTCATTTCATAAACCAGCATGTGACTGTGACTCTCAGCAACCCCATGTTAGGGAAGGTGGTGGTTGTGGAAAGCTTTCCTGCCCTCAGTATTTTCAGAGGCTTGTGCGAAGAAGCAGATAATGGAATGTAGGGAAAATATTTAGAAAGAGACCACCCAAGGCAAATTCTGCTGTGTAGGGGAGGATCTTGTCGCTCGGGTAAAGACTATCCTGGGACAAATAGGAGGTGCAGTGTAGGGAATATGGTCAATGAGATGGTAGTAGTGGTGTATGGTGACCGCTGGTAGCTACACTTGTGATGAGCCCAGCAGAGCCTACAGAGTTGTGGATTTATTTGTTGTGTACCTGAAACTAATGCAATATTCTGTTTCAACAATACATCAAGGAAAGAAATAAGGAGTTTCCCAGGAGTTCTAATTAAAGAAATCCCTCACTAAGATAATGGGGGTTAGGCTGGCTGTGGAGGAGAGAAGGGAGTTCAGATGTTACTTATCTACTTTCGTGTTCTCCCAAAGAGCAATCTACCAATTAATGCAGGGCCTAGAGACCACTTGGAAATCCCACAGCAGCTGCCTCTTACTCTCTTCCCTCTAGCCTCAGACTCTGGCTCACCTCCTCCATGGACCAGGCCAGTCACAACATCACCCCGGACCTCATTCCTCATGCATAAAATACGGAATTGGAGGATGGTGGTATTCAAGGACTCCTCCTGCATCCGTGTATTTTGGTTCTGTGACTCCTGGAAGCAAAAGAGGACAGTTTCCCTGCCCACCTAGCTATAGACTTGCACACCTGCTGACAGCAAGTTGGACTCAGTCAAGGGCTTCAGCTCAGGCCCAGAAATCAGGACCTGAGACTTCAGGGTTGTTCCATACAGATCCCCAAGAACTGATGTGGGATCAGGCACAGGCAGAGCAGCCTCCTCTTGAGGTCAGGTCTAAGGGGGAAGGGAGTGATGACAACTGCCCTCCTTCTGTTATAAGCCACACCAACACTCGCGGTTCCTTTCCTCCTTCCTCTGCTGGCTTCAGAAATGCTTGTATGCCTGTGTAGATGGGGTGCTAGGTAGTTTCACACTTGCAAATGGGTTCACCTTGGCCTGATCACCAGCCAGCAGCACTAGTGTTTTAGTCAGAATTATTTCTGCTGCAAGAGCTTTGTCTGCCCAGGCCATTGCAAAGTCCCACAGTCTGGGTGGCTTAAACAACAGAAGTTGGTTTTCTCAGAGCTCTGGGGCTAGAAGTCCTAGACCAAGGTATTTTCAGGGTTGGTTTCTTCTGAGGCCTCTCTCCTTGGTTGGCAGAGTGCCAGCTTCTCCTTTTCCCTGTGCCCACATGGTCTTTCCTGTGTGCTGCTTGACTGCATCCAACTTTCCTCTGCTTACAAGAAGTCATATTGGATTCGGGACCATCCTGAATATCTCAGTTTAACTTCACTGCCTCTTTGAAGACCTTGTCTCCACATACATTTACTTCATAGGTATTGGGGGTTTGGACTTCATCACAGAATTTGGGGTGGAAGTGGGGGACACAATTCAGCCCAGTACTGGCTTCAAGCACCTCCACCACCCTGGGGCACAGAGGAATAAATGTCACGTTGTCACATGACAACGTTGTCACGTTGGGGTTTTGTTTTCTCGGGTCAACTAAATCCCTTTCCACTCACTCACCTGCTTCCTGGCTTCCCTCATTGTCTTTTTGTTGTCTTCTCCCCTGGAATGTGTGTGTGTGTGTGTGTGTGTGTGTGTGTATGACTATTTACATGGGATAGGTTTCTGTGTATATATAGGAAAGGACAGTCAAGGATCACAACCTCTGGCATGAGCCCCTAACAGTGATAGCAGCACTTAGACGGGAAGGCTATGGCAACTCAAAGGTATCAGAGGCAAATGAGGGAGCAGGAGGAAAATCAACCTTTCATTAGTGTCAGAGAGATAAGAAACTACTACACTATGCCTACACCTAAATGATTTTCTGACACATAGTAGCCAAGAAATGCTAGCTGGTTGAAAGCTGAATGCACAAAGATCCCAGGCCATACACAGGGAATATTCAGAGAACAACAACAACAAAATCTGTTGGAAATAAGAAGTTTGAAAACTAGGTGGAAATGAATATACAAGGCTTGGACAATCAGGGAATCTTCCAGAAGTAAAAAATAAATTTTTTGAAGGATGGCATTTGAGCCTTGAAAGATGGCAGGAGTGTAGGAAGACCCTAGGCTTATCTGTTCCCAGGAACACAAGTAGATAACTATCAACTCTTCCTAAATACTCCAGAAATCAGTCTGAAGACTGACAGAATAAACTTCACAACATAGAGAGGAGACTCCCTCAAACATGCAGGGTAGGAGAGTCTGCAGACAACTGGCCCGAAGGATTGTACAGCCAGAGCACAACAGCAGAGCACACTTAATGCAAACCAGAGTCATTCTTGGGAGCACAAAGCCCCAGACATTACATAGCCTGTTCTTCATAAAGCCATTACTTTCAGGAACAGGCAACATAACTGGCTTTTCTAACACACATAAAAAAGAAGGTAGAGGGTTAGAAAAGATGTCAAGATGGAGGAATTTATCCTAAATGAAAGAACAAGATAAGACCATAGCAGACATCTAACCAAAATAGATATAAATAACATGACAGATGGAGAATTTAAACTGATAAGCAGGGGTGCCTGGGTGTCTCAGTGGGTTAAAGCCTCTGCCTTTGGCTCAGGTCATGATCTTGGGGTCCTGGGATCGAGCCCCACATCAGGATCTCTGCTCAGCGGGGAGCCTGCTTCCCCCTCCCCCTCTAACTACCTCTCTGTCTACTTGTGACCTGTCAAATAAACAAAATCTTAAAAAAAACTGATAATCATCAGCATACTTACTGGGCTTGAGAAGATAATTGAAGACATCATCCTTATCACAGATATAAAATATTTTTAAAAATTTTTTTTTTCAATTTTAAGACTTTATTTATTTGACAGAGAGAGAGACATAGAGAGAGCACAAGCAGGGGTAGTGGGAGAGGGAGAAGCAGGCCTCCCGCCAAGCAGAGAGCCCGATGTGGGGCTCGATCCCAGGACCCCGGGATCACGACCCGAGCCAGAGGCAGACGCCTAGCAACTGAGCCATTAAAAGATCCAATCAGAAATGAAGAATGCTATAAATGAGATTGTAAACAGGCATTAATGCAATGAACAAAAGCCTGGAAGAAACAGAGGAATGAATAAGTAACACAGAGAACAAAATAGTAAAAAATAATGAAGCTGAACAAGGGAAAAAGAAGAATTATGAAACACAAGAATAGACTTAGGGAACTCAGTGGCTCCTTCAATTATAATAACATTCATATTATAGGAGTCCCAGAAGTAGAAGAGAGAAAAGGGGACAGAAAATTTATATGAGGAAATAATGGCTGAAAATGTCCCTAATCTGGGGAAGGAAACAGACATCCAGATCCAGGAGGCACAGAGAACTCCCATTAAAATCAACAGAAGCAGGCCAACACCAAGATATAGTAAAATAAAATTTGTAAAATATAGAGATAAAGAAAAAAAATCCTAAAGGCAGCAAAAAAAAAATGCTTACTTACAATGGAAGATAGATAAAGCCAGCTGCAGATCTCTCAAGAGAAACTCATCAAGTCAGATGGGAGTGGCAGGCTATATTAAATGTGCAGAGTGGGAAAAAATTGCTGCCAAGAATATTCTATCCAGCAAGGCTATCATTCAGGATAGAAGGAGAAATAAAGCATTTCCCAGAGAAACAAAACTTAAAGGAGTTTGTGACCAGTGAACCAGCCCTGCAAGAAATAATAAAGGGTATTCTTTGAACGGGAAAAAAAGACCAAAAGTGACAAAGACCATAAAGGATCAGAGAAAATCTCCAGAAACAATGACAAAACAAGTAATAATAGAGCATAAAATGTGTATAAAAATAATTACTTTGAATGTAAATGGACTACATTTTCCAATCAAAAGCAACAGAGTTTCAGAATGGACTTACAAAAAAAATTATATGATGCCTACAAGAGACTCATTTTAGACCTGGACACCTCTATATTGAAAATGGAAGGGATGGACAAGGGACATACAAGTCAAAACTACAATGAGTTATCACCTCACTCCTGTCAGAATGGCTAAAATCAAGAACAGAAGAAATGACAGGTGTTGGTGGGGTTGTGGAAAAAAGGGAACCCTCTTACACCATTGATAGGAATGCAAACTGGTGCAGCCACTCTGGAAAGTAGTGTGGAGTTTCCTCAAAAAATTAAAAAATAGAACTACCCTACAACCTAGTAATTGCACTACTAAGTATTTACCCAAAGGATACAAATATACTGATTCAAAGGGGCACATACACCCCGATGTTTATTGCAGCATTATCAACAATAGCCACATTATGGCAAGAGCCCAATGTCCACATGAATGGATAAAGAAGAGGTAGTATATATATACAATGGAATATTACTCAACCATGAAAAGAATGAAATCCTGCCATTTGCAATAATGTGGATGGAGCTAGAGAGTATTAGGCTAAGGAACTAAATCAGTCAAAGGAAGACAAATACCACAAGATTTCACTCATATATGGAACTTAAGAAATAAAACAATTGATCATGGGGGAAAAAAGAGAAGCAGAAGGAGAAAAAGACTCTCAACTATGGAGAACAAATGGGTGGTCACTGGGGGGAGGAGGGGAGGACAGTGGGTGAAAAAGATGATGGAGATTAAAGAGTATTTATTTATTCACTTATTGTGGTGAGCATAGAGAAATGGTCAGAAGTGTTGAATCACCACTGTATACCAAAACAAATATAACACTGATTGTTAATTACAGTGGAGTTTTAAAAATAGTAAATAAATAAATAAATAAAATCTTAAAATAAATTGTTTTAAGGAAGGGAAAAATGAAGGTGGGAGAATCAGAAGGGGAGACAAACATGAGAGACGGTGGATTCTGAGACACAAACTGAGGGTTTTAGAGGGTAGGGGGGTAAGGGGATGTGTTGGCCTGGTGATGGGTATTAAGGAGGGCACATATTCATGGAGCACTGGATGTTATACGTAAACAATGAATCTAGGAACACTACATCAAAAACTAATGATGTGCTGTATGGTGACTAACATAACATAATAAATGGAGGAGGAGGGGGAGAGGGAAGGGGGGAGGGGAGAAGAAGAAGAGATAAATTGTTTTCTTATACTAAGAAAGTTTAGATTTGCTTTGTATTTTATTAAATGTTAGATCATCTTGTTTAATTACACAGTTACCAAGCTTTGAAAACACTTGCATACATTTCCAATGTAAAATAAGTTGCATTAAGGAAAATCTAGCCTTTACACTGCCTCTCTGCCCATCACTTCCCCAATGCACAATTGAATTTTATTACTGAAGTTGTTTCATATTTAATTGAAGAATATGTGCAAATATAGAATTCATATTTTACACTGTCTTAGATCATCACTAACATACTATACATATAATTCTCCATCTTAATTTTTGCATCGAACAATATATCTCGGAGATGAGAACACAGCAATGTAGAGGATATTACTTACTCCTTTGTATAGTTGTCAAATCATCTATTTTGTAGCTATAATGTTTCCTATTGAAGAACATTTAAATTTTGCGTTTTACCATTTCAAATAGTGCTGTAACTAATAAATTTTAACATATGTCTTTTTGTAATTTTTCCAGATTTATTATTCCTTTCCCCCTCATCTTTATTTAGGTAAATTGTCAAACAAAAGCATATATAATTTAAGTGTACAATGTGATGATTTGATATATATGTACATGTAGTGAAATGATTACCAGAATCAAGGTAATTAATATAATTAATACATCCATCATCTCACATATATACTGTGTGTGTGTAAAAATGCTTAGGATCTATTTTCTTAGCAAATTTCAAGTATTATTATTATTGTTGTAGAATAAAAAAGACTTACAAACCATAGTCACCATGCTATACATTCAACTTATAACTAGAGTATCAAAACAGTATACATTTCTCCCCCACTTTCCATCCCCTGTTAACCACCAGTCTACTCTCAGTTTTTATGGCCCAGATTCTTCAAAGCCGGGTCACTGGGGCAAAGTGTAAAGGCGTGTTTTCCTAGGGATGGCCTAATCTGTACACACTGTGTACGAGCGAACATTGTATGACAGACTCTATTCTTCTAGTATCATCCACACAATGTCAAACTTGCAATCCGCCCAATCTTATAGCAGATAAATGATATCCTATTGTAGGTGCCATTTATAATTTGTAGTTTCCTCCTTAGATGAGAGATTGGATATGTTTAAGGACCTTTTGTATTTTCTTTTTAAATTTCCACTTAGATTCATGACAATCCTCTTGTCTCTTATTCCCTAACCTCCTTTCCCAGGCACAAAATATACTGCCAGGCACCAAGAGCTGTCTAGACTTACAGTTTGCAAACCCTTGGAATATTTTTCCATCTTACACATTTCTTCCTCTCACAGTGTACCTTGGATAGATTCTTTCCTTATCTAATGTTTCTCTTTCATTTCCTGTGACACATGTTCAGTTCACTATATTTAATATTTATTAAATATAATGATAATCCTAGAAAGGCAAGTAGGATATCAGTCAACATTAACCGATCAGAATTTCTGCATTCACAACAGGATAACAGGAATGCCAAAAATAGACTATGTATGCAATCATTTAAAAAATAATTTCTGAAGATCTGTGTGACTAGCCTTTTCTCACTACTATGTCAGTAGAAAGACCAGTGCTGGATATGTAGTAACCATCACACAAAGAGATATTCTCTCTGCTAAGCAGAAAATTCCAGACTCCTGTCCTTCATTTTCCCAGGAAAGATCATATGAAAAGAATCTTTCGAGCTGATTGTTCTCACTGTCAAATAACGGTCATTAAGTTCATGGTTTGTTCAAGAGTGAATTATGGAAATGTCTGTGAAACACCTTGAGGGGAGTGGGCCAGGACTGACTGCTTCAGGGAAGTCCTAAGTCATCCTTCCAGGCCCCCGTGCCATGCCAATACTGAGAATAATTCAGGATCTGGCTGCCTCATTTTCCATATTTTCATTCCTGACATCCTGAGGTAGATAGGATTGCCCAGATTCAACAGGGTCCTTAAAAATAACTTGTTTATTAAGAAGAACTTTCGCATCATTCACCACAGTCTCCAGGAAATAATTTTGCAAGAAGAATATCTTCCTAAAGTAAACACCACTGGCAATGGGTCCTCCAGTAAGAGCACAGAATTTTTCCACATATCTCAACAGTTTTTCTCCTAATGACTCATCACCCTTCTCAACTGATAGCAAATGGGGAGAGTTGAGGTTTGCCTTGAGTTTCTCCACTGACACATGCAAGTCCTTGGCTATAGTTTCCAGGGATGCATCATCCAGGCCAAAGTAAGACCTGTAGAGGGTTAAAGTCTCCTCCAGCTTCTCCATGTCATTATCACTGATAAAACCCATGAAAGGGATGGTGGCTGATGCTCCAGCCTTCAGGGCTTCCAGCCAGACCCTCTGTTTCAGGGAATCCCTCTTCTGGTCAATGGCGGCCTCAGTAACATTTGGCAGGTACTGCATGAAGATGTGGCGCTTGTGGGCTGGGAGCTCCCTCAGAAAGGTGGTCTCCAGGTGTGGGAAATCATAATCAGACAAATCAAAGCTGGAGATTAAGAAGACCTGAGTGTCACCCATATTAGCATTCTTCAACTGAGTCACACAGTCACTGCGGATCCTTTGCAGGATTTCATCCCTATTGAATGTGCTGGGTTTACTTATTTTTGCACTGTGTAAATCACTGTCCACTTTAGTTCGAACAAAGTAGAAATTCTTCTTCATTTTTCTAATTGCTTCAGCCAGATGAGCATCACTAATTTTGAAGCGTGTAGAAGAGATGATAATAAAGAAGTCATACTCACCAAATTTCATCTTCTTCAGATACTTCTGTGGCTGAAAGGTAGTGGTCATAATACCAGGCAGATCCCAAAATGTCACATTGGGAAGTTTCGGGTGTTTGTATGCTATTCTCTCCAAGGTTGTCTCCACTGCCCCGGTGGGGGCAGCCCCTTCTTCATTGTGCCTCACCCCCCGCAGGGCATTTATGAAACTGGACTTCCCTGTTCCAGGCTCCCCGGTCACTGCAATGTTTAGAGGGGCATTGTCAATGTCTCTCAATGCATCACTAATTACAGAAGCCACTCTGGGAATGTCCCCTGCCTTCAGGTGTGTTTCAATCAATGCGATGGTTTCCTGACAGAGGATTTTGCTTTCTGGCTTGAAGTTCTTAAAAAACTTGTCAAAGCTGGAGGCCAAATCACTACGCTTTGTAGAAGAGGATGTGGAAGAGAAGGACTGACCCATGGCTGGAGCAGTAGAAGGCACTATGGGGAGGAGAAAAAAGGGAAGGAAAAAATTAGTACAGCAAGGAATGGCGTGAGCTGTGCTGTTAGGGACGAGTATAATGTCAGTCCTGGCCACAACATTGCATCCAGGAGCATTTCTCTTTCTGTCCAGTCATTGCTTTTGTTCAGGCTCTTCCCTTATCTTGGAAAGCCCTTCTTCTATAAGACATTCTTCATTCTTCCAGACTAATTTTACAGCCTGATTCTTTAATCCAAACTTTTCTAGAAGCCCACATCATTCTTATTTATCTTGCTTTAGTTTTCTTTGTTTGGAATGTTATGAAAATATTACTTTTTCATTGCAGCAAATCCAAGACAGCACCAGCAGTATCTCAACACCCCTTCCCACTGTGATGTAAGACCCTCCAGAAAACCCACTTCTGATAACCTCCAACATCACCATGTCACAGAACTTGGTTCTCACATGAGGCACCTAAGTAAGGATGAGTGGCTCCTTTCTTTCTCAGAAAAGATACTGTATATCTTCATTAGGAGAAACTTTCAATGATTGCAAATGTGTTTTCTTTTATCTAGAAAGTATGCTGGCTCATGCAAGTTTTGAAAGGACTCTCTGTATTTCATGGAAAAGCAACAGCAGGTGGCATGGATTCCCATGTTATAAAAAGTATGTTGGACTATCCACTTGCTATGACCCACCCCAACTGTCCCAGACCCCACCCATCACCTCCTTCATACTTGTGCATAAAAGTGGACAGAAATCATGGAGGGAAGATAATCCTCCTGGAGGCCTGACTGATGTATAGAGTGTCAATGATGTAAAAGATCATTTGAACGAAGACTGAAGCAGGAGCTTCTGTCACTTTCTCTGATATCAATGAAACTGAGCTTGTTCTGGAATCCCTGAACCTATCTGATCACCGGAAGCTTATATCTTGAGAGGGGGCACCAGAAGAATCATATATCCAGCACTAAAGGTAATGTGAAAGATTTGTATACTGTCCCCTACAGAGATAGAGAGCAGAGTTTTTACACCAGGAAGCAAGTCACTTCAAGTCACCACTGACGTCTGGGCAGCATGCAGGCTGGAGAGGTGAGCTTTGGCTAAAATGAGGGATCAGACATCCTCCGGGGGCTTCCAGCTAGCCATTGCTGCAGCCCAGGAGATGATGGCAAAAGATATGTTTGGAAGAAATTATTCAGACCAACTGTACTTTGTCTGGACTTGCATACATATGAATGCAGCATGCAGACATTCTCCTTAGAAGAGAAAACTGGGGGGAGGGTGTCTAGCTTGTCAAGGGTGAAAGAGGCAACTATTAAACAACCAGGAATCATGGTGCCGGCACTTCCGACCACCCAGCAGGAATATTCTTCACATACAGAAGAAAGGAAATCCTGAGCATCTGGCATGCGCAGGGACAACCTCTTGCTGTGTGGAGAGAAAATCATGCCACCAGCCCTCTGGGGATCAAAGCTCTCACAAAGCAGATTGAAGGAGGCTGAGTGTGGAAGTGGCATATACAAGCTTGGCCTCAAGGACGAGCCAACAAGGGGAGACTACAACTCCCTCTGGTATAGTCTCCTGCCTGTGCATTCTCAGAGGATGGGGGAGGAAAAACAAAAAGACTCCTTGAAACAACTTGTTTCATGAGCCAGCCTACTTTCTAGATAGAAGAATGCATTGGAGGGTGAGGAACTATGCCCGAGACAGGTCCTAAGGAATGGAACAAATAAAGGGAAATAAAGGGAACCAAATGACAGAGTTAGAGAGTAAGCAGACGTGGAAAGCGAAATTCTGTGTGCTGAGCAAATTTCAACTCCACAAAAGCCATGCCCTATTCTTCTATAGGTTCTATACCTCACCTGATGTTATATGTGAAGCTCTGTTATTTATTATTTTCTGCTGCAACAGCAGTGCCGGGGGAGCAGGGGCAGAGTACCTTATGATATCGCTGGGAGCTTGTACTCACCTTCTGGCAGTGTGTTCTCTGTAGTTAGAATAGAAATGGCAGGGAATGTAAGATATCCATGCCAGTAAACCTTAGATGTGCATCTCTATATACATCCCTCATCTCATCCTCTTAACAATCCTATAAAGACGTATAATAATTTCCAACTTCAAATCAAAAATCAAATAAATGCTGAGGTTAAGAGACAGGCAATGAGGATCTTACTGTTAGCAATGTTCAGACCTAGAATTCAAGGTGAGGGCTCTTCTCCAAGGACAGAGCTCTGTCTCAGGAAGCAAAGGCAGAGCACACAATGAGATGGTGAGAGATAAAACTAGGACTGAAAATGAAGTCATTGTGAGACACACAGGATTTATAGTTCTATGGAGAGATGTGTTAAAAAGAAAGCCACAGAGTCATAATGGGTCCATTTAAGTTAAACCCCAAAGTCAGTAAACCAAGACAAATGTGTTCCAGTGAAAGACATCCCTGCATGAAAGGTGCTCACCAGGTGAAGAAGGGCAGAATCCTAGGTGGGACAGTGTGGTCTCAGGATCCCCTGAACCATAGAAAGAATGGGGGTGCCTGAGCCAGTAGAGTTCCCATACATTGGAGCAGAGAAACTCGTCGTGGGCAAGCTCTGGAGGAGGCTCTGAGCTGTTTGCCATAAATCACAAGCTGTGTCCTGATGGGGTGACTGCTCTCTGCGTGGAGACCCTGCAAATGACAGGAACATGGGGACCCTCTGCCTTCTCCTGGGAGGGGCAGAGCAGATGTGTGGGGGACCAGGCAACAACTCTCTGTGTGGGAGCCTTTTAAAGGACGCTAATGACAATGATCTGCCTTCCCTGGGAGGATCAGTGTGGGCACACACTGCAGGAGTCTGCAGAGTTTGGCACACACAAAGTGAAGGCTGCTTATCCCTGAGAGAGGTGACCACCATCTTTCAGCTCTGGGGCTGGAGATCTGGCATGGCCATTTTTACTTTGATCCTCTAAAGGGGAATGAACAGCATTCAGGGAACAAACGCCACTCAGAGCAACTAAAACAGCTTACACTGAGTCTAGTCCACTTACAAGGGGAGGTGAATTACTCCCAGGCAAAGACACCTAAGAATCAGGACAGCAGCCCCCACCCCCAGAAAGCCAACTGGAAGAACAGGTAAACAGCAAGTTTGCAGCCCACATGGGTTTGTAAAACTCCAGCTCTAGGGGAAAATAGTATATACAACTCGGTTTTTTGTTTTGGAGTTTTTTTTTTTTTCCTCATGATTCATTTACCTTTTAGTTTAAAATTTTCTATTTTTTTCTTTTTTCCCCTTTCAACTAGTTTCTTATTTTATCAACGCCTTGTTTTTTGTTGTTTATTGTTGTTGTTGTTTGACACAGAGAGATCACAAGTAGGCAGAGAGGTAGGCAGAGAGTGAGAAGGAGAAGCAGGCTCCCCGCAGAGTGGAGAGCCTGATGCTGGGCTCCATCCCAGGACCCTGAGATCACGACCTGAGCCGAAGGCAGAGGCTTAACCCACTGAGCCACCCAGGAGCCCCTCAACTCTTTGTTTTTAGTCTTTTTTAACTTTCATTTTTTACATTTTCACACACACACACACACACACACACACTCTCTCTCTCTCTCTATATATATATATATATACACACACTTCATTTTGGCTTCCTTTCTCTATTCAATTTTATTTTGTGTCTGTGTGTGTGTGTATTTCTCTGTTCAATTGTTTGTTTGTGTGTGTGTGTGTATTTTGTTGTTGTTGTTGTTGTTTGGTTTTGCTTTCCTTACAATTTGGGGATTTAGTGTCTTCTAACAGACCACAATACACTCAGAACCAAGTGGCTCACCCCATTCTGTCCACTCTATAACATTATACACCATCTTCCACCACCTTTTTTTTTCTTTTTCTTTCTCATTTTTTTCTAGTTTCTGACCTCCTCAGACTTGTCTAGTGTGTATTTTGCTTGGCTGAATGTTCTTCATATTTTCCATAGTGCTCACTCATTCATCCATTCTTCTCTGTGCAAAATGACTAGAAGGAGGGGTTCACAACAAAAGAAAGAACCAGAGGTAATACTCTCTGCCACAGATTGAATTGATATGGATATAAGTAAAATGCTGGAGATGAAATTCAGCATAACAGCTATAAAGTTACTCGCTGGGCTGAGTAACATCTTCGTGCAAAAATGAGATTTAGTCAAATTGTGAATATCTATGCCCCCAATATGGGAGCATCCAATTATGTAAGAAAACTATTAATCAAAATAAAGAGTCATATTGATATGAATACAATAATAGTAGGAGATCTTAATTCGCCTCTCTCAGAAATAGATCATCGAAGCAGAAAATTAATAAAGAAATAAGAGCATTGAATGAAACATTGGACCAGATGGACCTCATCGACATATACAGAACATTCCACCCTAAAACAACAGAATACTCATTCTTCTCAAGTGCACATGGAACCTTCTCCAGAATAGACCACATACTGGGTCACAAAGCAGGACTCAACCGATACCAAAAGACTGACATTATTCCCTGCATATTCTCAGATCACAATGCTTTGAAACTGGAGCTCAATCACAAGGAAAAGTTCAGAAGGAACTCAAACACCTGGAAGCTAAAGACCACCTTGCTTAAGAATGCTTGGATCAACCAGGAGGTCAAAGATGAACTTAAACAATTCATGGAAAGCAATGAGAATGAAGACACTTTGGTCCAAAACCTATGGGATACAGCAAAGGCGGTTCTAAGGCGGAAATACATAGCCATCCAAGCCTCCCTCAAAAACATTGAAAAATCTAGAATACACCAGCTGTCTCTACACCTTAAAGAACTGGAGAATCAACAACAAATCAAACCAACTCTACATGCAAGAAGGGAAATAACCAAGATTAGAGCAGAGAACAATGAGGTAGAAAGGAGAGATACAGTAGAACGTATCAATGAAACTAGAAGCTGGTTTTTTGAAAGAATCAATAAGATCGATAAACCATTGGCCACACTAATCCAAAAGAAAACAGAGAAAGCCCAAATTAATAAAATGATGAATGAAAAGGGAGAGATCACAACTAACACCAAGGAAATAGAAACAATCATCAGAAATTATTACCAACAGTTATATGCCAATAAGCTAAGCAACCTAGATGAAATGGATGCATTCCTGGAAAGCTACAAACTCCCAAAACTGAACCAGGAAGAAATTGACAACCTGAATAGACCAATATCTAGTAACGAGATTGAAGCAGTGATCAAAAACCTCCCAAAAAACAAGAGCCCAGGACCTGACGGATTCCCTGGGGAATTCTACCAAACTTTCAAAGAAGAAATAACACCAATTCTCCTGAAGCTGTTTCAAAAAACTGAAGGAGAAGGAAAACTTCCAGACTCTTTTTATGAAGTCAGCATTATCCTGATCCCCAAACCAGGCAAAGACCCTACCAAAAAGGAGAATTTCAGACCAATATCACTGATGAATATGAATGCAAAGATTCTCAACAAGATCCTAGCAAACAGGATCCAGCAGCACATTCAAAAGATTATCCACCATGACCAGGTGGGATTCATCCCTGGGTTACAAGGATGGTGCAACATTCGCAAATCAATCAATGTGATAGAAGAAATCAATAAGAGAAGACAGAAGAACCACATGGTCCTCTCAATTGATGCAGTAAAAAGCATTTGACAAAATCCAGCATCTGTTCCTGATTAAAAGGCTTCAAAGTATAGGGATAGAGGGAACATTCCTGAACTTCATAAAATTGATCTATGAAAGACCACAGCAAATATCATCCTCAATGGGAAAAAGCTTGCAGCCTTCCCGTTGAGATCAGGAGCACGACAAGGATGCCCACTCTCACCACTCTTGTTCAACATAGTATTAGAAGTTCTAGCAACGGCAATCAGAAAACAAAGAGAAATAAAAGGTATCCAAATTGGCAAGGAAGAAGTCAAACTCTCTCTCTTCGCAGATGACATGATTCTTTATATGGAAAACCCCAAAGACTCCACCCCCAAACTACTAGAACTCATACAGCAATTCAGTAACGTGGCAGGATACAAAGTCCATGTACAGAAATCAGTGGCTTTCTTATACATGAACAATGAAAATACAGAAAGGAAAATTAGGGAATTGATTCCATTTACTATAGCACCAAGAACCATAAGATACCTGGGAATAAACCTAACCAAAGAGGTAAAGACCTGTACTTGAGGAACTACAGAACACTCATGAAAGAAATTGAAGAAGACACAAAAAGATGGAAGACTGTTCCATGCTCTTGGATTGGAACAATAAACATTGTTAAAATGTCTATACTGCCTAGAGCAATCTATACTTTTAATGCCATTCCGATCAAAATTCCACCGATATTTTTCAAAGAGCTGGAGCAAATAATCCTAAAATTTGTATGGAATCAGAAGAGAACCCAAATTGCTAAGGAAATGGTGAAAATCAAAAACAAAACTGGCAGCATCACATTACCCGATTTCAAGCTTTACTATAAAGCTGTGATCACCAAGACAGCGTGGTACTGGCATAAAAACAGACACATAGACAAGTGGAACAGAGTGGAGAGCCCAGATATGGACCCTCAACTCTATGGTCAAATAATCTTCAACAAAACAGGAAAAAATATTTAATGGAAAAAAAGACAGTCTCTTCAATAAATGGTGCTGGGAAAACTAGACAGCGATATGTAGAAGAATGAAACTCGACCATTCTCTTACACCGTACACAAAGATAAACTCAAAATGGATAAAAGACCTCAACGTGAGACGGGAATCTATCAGAATCCTAGAGGAGAACATAGGCAGTAATCTCTTCGATATCAGCCACAGCAACTTCTTTCAAGATATGTCTCCAAAGGCCAAGGAAACAAAAGCAAAAATGAACTTTTGGGACTTCAACAAGATCAAAAGCTTCTGCACAGCAAAGGAAACAGTCAACAAAACAAAAAGGCAACCCACGGAATGGGAGAAGATATTTGCAAATGACAGTACAGACAAAAGGTTGATATCCAGGATCTATAAAGAACTCCTCAAACTCAACACACACAAAACAGATAATCATATCAAAAAATGGGCAGAAGATATGAACAGACACTTCTCCAACGAAGACATACAAATGGCTATCAGACACATGAAAAAATGTGCATCATCACTAGCCATCAGGGAGATTAAAATTAAAACAACATTGAGACACCACCTGACACCAGTTAGAATGGCCAAAATTAGCAAGACAGGAAACAACGTGTGTTGGAGAGGATGTGGAGAAAGGGGAATCCTCTTACACTGTTGGTGGGAATGCAAGTTAGTGCAGCCACTTTGGAGAACAGTGTGGAGATTCCTGAAGAAATTAAGAATAGAGCTTCCCTATGACCCTGCAATTGCACTGCTGGGTTTTTACCCCAAAGATACAGATGTAGTGAACAGAAGGGCCATCTGTACCCTAATGTTTATTGCAGCAATGGCTTCGGTTCCCAGACTGTGGAAAGAACCAAGATGCCCTTCAATGGATGAATGGATAAGGGAGATGTGGTCCATATACACAATGGAGTATTATGCCTCTATCGGAAAGGATGAATACCCAACTTTTGTAGCAACATGGACGGGACTGGAAGAAATTATGCTGAGCGAAATAAGTCAAGCAGAGAGAGTCAAGTATCATATGGTCTCACTTATTTGTGGAGCATAACAAATAACATGGAGGACATGGGGAGATGGAGAGTAGAGGGAGTTGAGGGAAACTGGAAGGGGAGATGAACCATGAGAGACTATGGACTCTGAAAAACAACCAGAGGGTTTTGAAGGGGCGGGCGGGGTGGGAGGTTGAGGAACCAGGTGGTGGGTAATAGGGAGGACACGTACTGCATGGAGCACTGGGTGTGATGCCAAAACAATGAACACTGTTATGTTGTAAATAAATAAATTAAAAAAATATACAAAAAAAATGAGATTTAGTCAGGTCAAAAATAAAAATGACCTAACTGAGATGCAGTCTAAATTGGATACTCTAAAAGGTAGGGTAAATTAGGCAGAAGAGTCAGTGACAGAAGACAAGTTGATGGAAAGAAGGAAACTGAGGAAAAGAGAGATAAACAACTAATGGACCATGAGGGAAGGCATTGAGAAATCAGTGATATCATAAAGCAAAACAATACTAGTAATACTGGGGTCTCTGAAGAAGAAGAAGAGAGAGAGAGGACCAGAAAATATATTTGAGCAAATCAAAGCTGAGAAATTCTCTAATCTGGGGAAGGAAAGGAGCATTCAAGTCCAATAGCTAAAGAGAATGCCTCTCAAAATAAATAAAAATAGATCAACCCCAATCGGGTTGTTGATTTTCCCAATCAGAAAATCAACCCCAACATATAATAATAAAGCTTACATATTTTGAGGTAAAGAGAAAAAATCCTGAAAGCAGCTTGAGACAAGAGGTTCTTAAGCTACATTGGTAGAAACATTAGGCTGCCATCAGACTTATCCACAGAGCCCTGGCAGGCCAGAAAGGGCTGGCATGATATATTCAGAGTAATAAGTGAGAAAAACACACAACCAGGAATATTTTATCCAGCAAGGCTTCATTCAGAATGAAAGGAGAGAGAAAGAGCTTCCAGGACAAACAGAAACTGAAAGAATTTGTGATCACTAATCCAGCCCTGGAAGAAATATTAAAGAGGATCCTGTAAGTGAAGAGAGAGAATATTCTTGGGAGTAACATAGACCAGAAGAAACAGAGACAATCTACAGAAACATGAACTCTAAAGATAATACAATGGTATTAAATTCATATCTTTCAATAATTATTCTGAATCTAAATGAGCTAAATGCTCCAATCAAAAGACACAGGTGATCAGATTGGATGAAAAAGTGAGACCCTTCCATATGCTGTCTACTAGAGACTCATTTTGGACACAAAGTCACCTCCAGATTGAAACTAGGGGGGGCAGACAACAATTTATCATGCTAATGGACCTCAAAAGATAGCTAGGGTAGCAATCCTTATATCAGATAAATTAGATTTTAAACCAAAGACTGTAGTAAGGGGTGAAGAGGGATACCTATATAATAGAACAAGAAGATCTAACAATTATAAATGTTTACATCACTAACTTGGGACCAGTCAAATATATCAACCAATTAATAATCAAATTAAAGAAACATATTGATAATAATACAAAAATAGGCTTTCCTGGGGGGGAGTCAAGATGGCGGGGAAGTAGGAGGAGGCACCATTTCAACCTGTACCCTAAAGTGAGCTGATTACCTACCAAAGAACTCCGACCACCCATGAAATCAGCCTGAGATCAGAATTATACACGTCTGGATCTCTACAGGAGCAGAAGACGCCAGTGGCAGGTAATGCAGACGGGGAACGTCCGACTGATATCGGAAGATAAACAAAAGGGGGAGGGAGCCACCAGGGGTGACCGATTGGAAAGTAACACCCCAACACGAGAGTGCTCTGCGTCTGGGGACCAGCATTAACTTGGAGTCTGGTTGAAAGCACTCAAAAAACAAACAGCAAAGGATCGCGGGGGGTAATAGTGGGAACCTGGGCAGTTAGGGTCAGGGACCTAAGTCCCCGGACCCAGGACAGCCTCCCCTGGCGTGGAGCCAGAGAGAGTACAGCGGAGAAATCAGGTCTCCGTCCCTGAGCGGCCAGTGCACCTGAACACCAGCGCGCCCGAGAACGAGTGGGGTCTGGCTCCTGTGAGGGGCTGGGAGCCTGGCCAGACGGCAATCCTGAAACGCGCGCGTCCCACACCCTCCCTTGGGATAGGTGCTCTTAGGCGCTAGCTTGGAGCTCTGGCAGCACGAAAAACCAGACATTCCCAGCCCGGGACAGCGGGAAAATCTCAGTGTGCGATCTCTGCTCAGAACCTCTCTGGCGGTCTGGAGCTGCCTAGACAGCCACCGCGGCCCTGGTTTTGGGTACAACGAGGAGCTCCTGCATCCCCAGGGACAGTGACTCAGAACCGACTCTGCCAGCAGCTTTTGCAAAACAGTCTGAGGCTTCTCTCTGGGAGGGAGGTCGGGGTGCTGTTTGCTCTCCTCTAAACCTCCAAAAACCATCAAAAGCTGTCAAGGGGAGAGAAAGCAGATGAAAGAACATAAAAACCCCCGGAGAACAAAAGGCTGAAAAAAACAGTTTCCTGAAAAAAAAAAGAGCTCACCCCCTTGAGAGGAGCGGGAGGACCTAACTCAGGGAACATCATTGTCTGAAAACCCACTTGGCAGGCCCCTCCCCCAGAAAACCAACCAGGAAGGAAGAAAAAAAAAAAACTACAAGAGAACAATCACCACTACTTCATAAATACAACTTTTATTTTTAACTCTTTACCAATATTCTGGTTCTTTTTTTTTTATACATACAGATAATTTTTTAACCTATTTACCATCACACCGAGATGTCCAGTACATCAAATTCTTTAATAACCTTCTAACCTGAACTTTTTGATACATACACCCGTGTTTTTCTTTTGTTTTTCTATTTTTTTAATTCTTTTTTAATTTTAACTTAGTTTAGTCTAGTTTATTCTTGTTTAATTTTTATTTTCTACTATACATATAGAGTTAAACTTCAAGGTAATCCCCTTTCCCCAATCAATGCTACCCCTATAGGCAAACCAGTTTCTAATCCCCCTGTAACTTAGGAAAGTTGAGTCCCTTAACAAAAACATCAAGATACCTTCAGGAAGAATCAAAATAAACTTCCTCACCCACACTGAGAATCTATAACCATTCTCCCAATTTTTCCTTCTGTCAGTGTTTCTGTGAATTTGTGTTTGTCCTGATAATATATAAACCTTATACTTGGGGTGCTTTCTGATGAGGTTCTTCACTTTTTTTTTTTTTTTGCTTATATATACATATTTTTTTCTCTTGTCATATACTTTTATCACTCTTTTTGTCTGTCTGTTTTTGTTTGTATACTCCACAAATCTTACCTTGTGGCCCATTTGGGCTGAGCCTTCTCTTTTATCTTCCCTTTTTTTCATATCTCTCTCTCTCTTTTCTTTCCTTTTTTCTTTCCCCTTTCTTTTTCTTTCTTCTTCTCTATTTCTTTTTCTTCTCGTTTTTCTCTCATTTGGGTGGGGAATCCTGATTGCACAGAAGCGTTCCAGGGTGCACATTGACTGCACCACAATCGATAAGTCCAGCTGCATCTGTTTAGTCATCTCTTACCAAAATGACTAGGAGGAGGAATACCCAACAGAAGAAAAATACAGAGGATGGGCCTTCTGCAACAGAGCTAATGGCTATCGACATAGACAATATGTCAGAAAAGGAATTCAGACGAACAATTATCCAGGCAATAGCTAGGTTTGGAGAAAGCCATGGATGACCAAACAGAATTGATTAGGGCAGAATTGAAAGCCACCAGGGAAGATGTTCACAATGTTAGGGCAGAACTGAAAGCCACCAGGGATGATGTTCAAAATGCTCTCAATGAGTTCCAATCCAATCAAAATTCTCTAAAAGCTAGGGTAACTGAGACAGAAGATAGAATTAGTGATCTGGAGGACAAACAGATAGAGAGAAAGGATCAGGAGGAAGCCTGGAACAAACAGCTCAGAAGCCACGAAAACAGAATCAGGGAAATAAACGATGCCATGAAATGTTCCAACATCAGAATTATTGGAATCCCTGAAGGGGAGGAAAAAGAAAGAAGTCTAGAAGATATAGTGGAAGAAGTTGTCTTCCCAACCAACTTCCTTCCCAGTTGTCTTGTCAACCAAGAGATTGTCCCAATCTCACAAATGGAAACAACGTTCATGTACTAGAGGCAGAGAGATTTCCTCCCAAGATTTTAGATTCTCAAAAGTCCTCATGACACCTTATAGTTAGAATGAGGAATTATGTTTCAAGAGAGACCCTCTTAAAAGCAGCTAGGACAAAGAAGCTCCTTACATACAGAGGAAAGCCCATTAGAATAACGTCAGACCTTTCCACAGAGGCCTGGAAAGCCAGGAAGGGCTGGCAAAATATATTCAGAGTACTAAATGAGAAGAACATGCAACCAAGAATACTCTATCCAGCAAGACTGACATTTAAAATGGATGGAGAGATAAAGAGTTTCCAAGACCGGCAAGGCTTAAAAGACTATGCAACCACCAAGCCGACACTGCTGGAAATATTAAGGGGGGTCCTATAAGAGAGGAAAAATCCTAAGAATATCATTGAACAGAAATACAGAAACAATCTATAGACAGAAAGACTTCAAAGGCAACACGAAGTCAATAAAAACCTATCTCTCAATAATCACTCTCAATGTGAATGGCCTAAATGCGCCCATAAAACGACACAGGGTTGCAGATTGGATAAAACGACAGGACCCATCCATATGTTGTCTACAAGAGACCCATTTTGAACCTAAGGATACACCCAGACTGAAAGTGAAGGGATGGAGAAGCATCTTTCATGCCAATGGGCCTCAAAAGAAGGCCGGGGTAGAGATTCTCCTATCAGATAAATTAGATTTTAAACTAAAGACTGTAGTCAGAGATACAGAAGGACACTACATAATTCTTAAAGGGACTATCCGCCAAGATGATCTAACAATTGTGAATATCTATGCCTCCAATATGGGAGCACCCAATTACATAAGAAAACTATTAATCAAGATAAAGAGTCATATTGATACGAATACAATAATAGTAGGAGATCTTAATACGCCTCTCTCAGAAATAGACAGATCATCGAAGCAGAAAATTAATAAAGAAATAAGAGCATTGAATGAAACATTGGACCAGATGGACCTCATTGACGTATACAGAACATTCCACCCTAAAACAACAGAATATTCATTCTTCTCAAGTGCACATGGAACCTTCTCCAGAATAGACCACATACTGGGTCACAAAGCAGGACTCAACCGATACCAAAAGACTGACATTATTCCCTGCTAATTCTCTGATCACAATGCTTTGAAACTGGAGCTCAATCACAAGGAAAAGTTCAGAAGGAACTCAAACACCTGGAAGCTAAAGACCACCTTGCTTAAGAATGCTTGGATCAACCAGGAGATCAAAGATGAACTTACACAATTCATGGAAACCAATGAGAATGAAGACACTTTGGTCCAAAACCTATGGGATACAGCAAAGGCGGTTCTAAGGCGGAAATACATAGCCATCCAAGCCTCCCTCAAAAACATTGAAAAATCCAGAATACACCAGCTGTCTCTACACCTTAAAGAACTGGAGAATCAACAACAAATCAAACCAACTCCACATGCAAGAAGGGAAATAATCAAGATTAGAGCAGAGATCAATGAGGTAGAAACGAGAGATACAGTAGAACGTATCAATGAAACTAGGAGCTGGTTTTTTGAAAGAATCACTAAGATCGATAAACCATTGGCCACACTAATCCAAAAGAAAAGAGAGAAAGCCCAAATTAATAAAATGATGAATGAAAAGGGAGAGATCACAACTAACACCAAGGAAATAGAAACAATCATCAGAAATTATTACCAACAGTTATATGCCAATAAGCTAAGCAACCTAGATGAAATGGATGCATTCCTGGAAAGCTACAAACTCCCAAAACTGAACCAGGAAGAAATTGACAACCTGAATAGACCAATATCTAGTAACGAGATTGAAGCAGTGATCAAAAACCTCCCAAAAAACAAGAGCCCAGGACCTGACGGATTCCCTGGGGAATTCTACCAAACTTTCAAAGAAGAAATAACACCAATTCTCCTGAAGCTGTTCCAAAGAACTGAAGGAGAAGGAAAACTTCCAGACTCTTTTTATGAAGCCAGCATTACCCTGATCCCCAAACCAGGCAAAGACCCTACCAAAAAGGAGAATTTCAGACCAATATCACTGATGAATATGGATGCAAAGATTCTCAACAAGATCCTAGCAAACAGGATCCAGCAGCACATTCAAAAGATTATCCACCATGACCAGGTGGGATTCATCCCTGGGTTGCAAAGTTGGTTCAACATTCGCAAATCAATCAGTGTGATAGAACACATCAATAAGAGAAGAGAGAAGAACCACATGGTCCTCTCAATTGATGCAGAAAAAGCATTTGACAAAATCCAGCATCTGTTCCTGATGAAAACGCTTCAAAGTATAGGGATAGAGGGAACATTCCTGAACTTCATAAAATCTATCTATGAAAGACCCACAGCAAAAATCATCTTCAATGGGAAAAAGCTTGCAGCCTTCCCGTTGAGATCAGGAACACGACAAGGATGCCCACTCTCACCACTCTTGTTCAACATAGTATTAGAAGTTCTAGCAATGACAATCAGACAACAAAGAGAAATAAAAGGTATCCAAATTGGCAAGGAAGAAGTCAAACTCTCTCTCTTCGCAGAGGACATGATTCTTTATATGGAAAACCCCAAAGACTCCACCCCCAAACTACTAGAACTCATAAAGCAATTCAGTAACGTGGCAGGATACAAAGTCAATGTACAGAAATCAGTGGCTTTCTTATACACCAACAATGAAAATACAGAAAGGGAAATTAGAGAATCGATTCCATTTACTATAGCACCAAGAACCATAAGATACCTGGGCATAAACCTAACCAAAGAAGTAAAGGACCTGTACTCGAGGAACTACAGAACACTCATGAAAGAAATTGAAGAAGACACAAAAAGATGGAAGACTGTTCCATGCTCTTGGATTGGAAGAAATTGTTAAAATGTCTATACTGCCTAGAGCAATCTATACTTTTAATGCCATTCCGATCAAAATTCCACCGATATTTTTCAAAGAGCTGGAGCAAATAATCCTAAAATTTGTATGGAGCCAGAAGAGACCCCGAATTGCTAAGGAAATGTTGAAAAACAAAAACAAAACTGGCGGCATCACGTTACCCGATTTCAAGCTTTACTACAAAGCTGTGATCACCAAGACAGTGTGGTACTGGCATAAAAACAGACACATAGACCAGTGGAACAGAGTGGAGAGCCCAGATATGGACCCTCAACTCTATGGTCAAATAATCTTCGACAAAACAGGAAAAAATATTCAATGGAAAAAAGACAGTCTCTTCAATAAATGGTGCTGGGAAAACTGGACAGCGATACGTACAAGAATGAAACTCGACCATTGTCTTACACCATACACAAAGATAAACTCGAAATGGATAAAAGACCTCAACGTGAGACAGGAATCTATCAGAATCCTCGAGGAGAACATAGGCAGTAACCTCTTCGATATCAGCCACAGCAACTTCTTTCAAGATATGTCTCCAAAGGCCAAGGAAACAAAATCAAAAATGAACTTTTGGGACTTCATCAAGATCAAAAGCTTCTGCACAGCAAAGGAAACAGTCAACAAAACAAAGAGGCAACCCACGGAATGGGAGAAGATATTTGCAAATGACAGTACAGACAAAAGGTTGATATCCAGGATCTATAAAGAACTTCTCAAACTCAACACACACAAAACAGATAATCATATCAAAAAATGGGCAGAAGATATGAACAGACACTTCTCCAATGAAGACATACAAATGGCTATCAGACACATGAAAAAATGTGCATCATCACTAGCCATCAGGGAGATTAATATTAAAACAACATTGAGATACCACCTGACACCAATTAGAATGGCCAAAATTAGCAAGACAGGAAACAACGTGTGTTGGAGAGGATGTGGAGAAAGGGGAATCCTCTTCCACTGTTGGTGGGAATGCAAGTTAGTGCAGCCACTTTGGAGAACAGTGTGGAGATTCCTGAAGAATTTAAAAATAGAGCTTCCCTATGACCCTGCAATTGCACTGCTGGGTATTTACCCCAAAGATACAGATGTAGTGAAAAGAAGGGCCATCTGTACCCCAATGTTTATTGCAGCAATGGCTACGGTCACCAAACTGTGGAAAGAACCAAGATGCCCTTCAACGGATGAATGGATAAGGAAGATGTGGTCCATATACACGATGGAGTATTTTTTTTTAATATTTTATTTATTTATTTGACAGAGAGGTCACAAGTAGGCAGAGAAGCAGGCAGAAACAGGCTCCCCACCGAGCAGAGAGCCCGATGCGGGGCTCGATCCCAGGACCCGAGATCATGACCTGAGCCGAAGGCAGAGGCTTAAACCACTGAGCCACCTAGGCGCCCCTACACGATGGAGTATTATGCCTCCATCAGAAAGGACGAATACCCAACTTTTGTAGCAACATGTGTGGGACTGGAAGAAATTATGCTGAGCGAAATAAGTCAAGCAGAGAGAGTCAAGTATCATATGGTCTCACTTATTGGTGGAGCATAACAAATAACATGGAGGACATGGGGAGATGGAGAGTAGAGGGAGTTGAGGGAAACTGGAAGGGGAGATGAACCATGAGAGACTATGGACTCTGAAAAACAACCAGAGGGTTATGAAGGGGCTGGGGGGTGGGAGGTTGAGGAACCAGGTGGTGGGTAATAGGGAGGGCATGTACTGCGTGGAGCACTGGGTGTGATGCCAAAACAATGAACACTGTTATGCTGTAAATAAACAAATAAAAATAAATATTAAATTGGGGAGGGGAGGCGAACCATAAGAGACTATGGACTCTGAAAAACAACCTGAGGGTTTTGAAGGGTCAGGGGTGGGAGGTTGGGGCAACCTGAGGGTTTTGAAGGGTCAGGGGTGGAAGGTTGGGGGAACAGGTGGTGGGTAATGGGGAGGGCACGTTTTGCATGGAGCACTGGGTGTTGTGCAAAAAGAATGAATACTGTTACGCTGAAAAAATAAATAAAATGGAAAAAAATAATAGTAATACAAAAATAGTAGGGGACTTTAACACCCCACTCACAGTGGTGTACAGATCATCTAAGCAGAAGATCAACAAGAAAACAAGGGCTTTGACTGACAGACTAGACCAGATACACTTCACAGATATACACAGAGCATGCTATCCTAAAGAAACAGAATACACATTCTTTTCTAGTGTGGAACATTCTCCAGAATAGATCACACACACTGGGTCACAAATCAAGTCTCAACAAAAGGATAAGATTGGGATTATTCCTTTCATGCTTTCAGACCACAATGCTTTGAAACTTGAACTCCACCGGAAAAGGAAATTTGGAAGGAACTCAAACACTTGGAGGATAAGGGAACCCTACTAAAGAATGAATGGGTCAAACAGGAAATTAAAGGAGAATTTAAAAAAAATATGGAAACTAATGAAAATGAAAACACAGCTGTTCAAAATCTTTTGGCTATGGCAAAGGAGGTCCTAAGGGGGGTGAATATAGCAATGCAAGCCTTTCTCAAAAAATTAGAAAAGTCAGATACACAAGCTAAACTTACACCTCAAGGAGCAAATACTGCCTAAACCAAGCAGGAGAAGAGAAACAATAAAGATTAAAGCAGAAATCAGTGAACTAGAAACTAGAAGAACAGTAAAACAAACTAACAAAACTAGAAACTGCTTTTTTGAAAGAATTAATAAGATTATAAATCCCTCAGCAAACTTATCAAAAAGAAAAGAGAAAGGACCCAAATTAATAAAATCATGAATGAAAGAAGACAGATCATGACCAACAGCAAGGAAATACAATAATTTTAAGAGCAAATTATGAGCAACTATATACCAACAAGTTAGGCAATCTGGAAGAAATGGATGCATTCCTGGCAACTTATAAACTACCCAAACTGAAAACATGAAGAAATAGAAAACAAGAACATACCCATAACTGGCAAGGAAATTGAAGCAGGAATAGAACTCCCCCAAAACACTGGAGTCCAGGGCCGGATGACTTCCTAGGGGAATTCTATCAAACATTTAAAGAGGAACTAATACCTATTCTTCTGAAGTTATTTCAAAAATAGAAATCGAAGGAAAACATTCTATGAGGCTAGCATTACCTTTATCCCAAAACCAGACAAAGAACCCACCAAAAAGGAGAATTACAGAAAAATATCCATTAAGAACATGGATGCCAAAATTCTCGCTAAGAAACTAGCCAAAGGATTCAGCAGTCATTAGAAGGATTATTCACCAGAATCAAGTGGGTTTTATTTCTGGGCTGGGTGATCCAATGGATCCACCCATCCAAGGGTGGTCCAATGTTCACAAAACAATCAAGATGATACATCACATTAATTTAAAAAAGTCAAGAAACACATGATATTCTCACTTGATGAAGAATAAGCATTTGACAAAGTACATATCCTTTCTTGATGAAAACTCTTCACAGAGTAGGAATAGAGGAAACATGCCTTACTGTCATAAAAGCCATCTACAAAAAGCCCACAGAGAATATTATTCTCAATAAAGAAAAACTGAGAGCTTTTCCCTTAAGATAAGGATTATGACAGGAATATCACCATCATCACTATTGTTCAACATAGTGCTAGAAGTACTAGTCTCAGTAGTCAGACAACAAAAAGATATAAAGAGTATCCAAATTAGTAAAGAAGTTAAACTCTCACTCTTTGCAGATCACCTGCTACTTTAGGTCGAAAACCCAAAAGACTCCACCCCAAAATTGCTAGAACTCGTACAGTAATTCAGGAAAGTGGCCGGATATAAAATCAATGCACAGAAATCAGTTGCATTTCTATACACTACCAATGTGACTGAAGAAAAAGAAATTAAGAAATTGATCCCATTTACAATTGTACTCAAAACCATAAGATACCTAGGAAGAAACCTAAGCAAAGAGGTGAAGGATCTGTACTCTAGAAACTGTAGAACACTTGTAAAAGAAATTGAGGAAGACACAAAGAGATGAAAAAATATTCCAAGTTCATGGATTGGAAGAATAAACATTGCAAAAATGTCAATGCTGTCCAGAGCAATCTACACATTCAATGCAATCCCTATCAAAAAAAATCAACATTTTTCACAGAGCTGGAATAAATAATTCTAAAATTTGTGTGGAGCCAGAAAAGACCCTGAGTACCTGAAAGAGTGCTGAAAAAGAAAACTAAGGCTGGTGGTATCACAATGCCAGACTTCTACTTTAAGACAGTATAGTACTAGCTCAAGAACAGACACATGCACTGATGGAAAAGAATAGAGAGCCCAGAAATGGACCTTCAACTCTGTGGTCAACTAACCTCCAACAAAGCAGAAAAGAATATCCAATGGAAAAAGGACAGGCTCTTCAGTAAATGGTGCTGGGAAAATTGGAGAGCCACATGCAAAAGAATGAAATTGGACCATTCTCTTACATAATACACAAAGATAAACTCAAAATGGATGAAAGACCTCAATGTGAGACAAGAATCCATCACAATCCTAGAGGAGAACACAGGTAGCAACCTCTTTCACTTTGGCTACAGCACTTTCTTGTTAGACACCTCTCCAAAGGCAAGGGAAACAGTGAAAATAAACCACTGGAACTTCATCAAGATAAAAAGCTTCTGTTTGTTCAGCAAAAGAAACGTCAATGTAGCTAAAAGGCAACTTACAGAATGGGAGAAGATATTCGCAAGTGACATATCAGATAAAGAAATAGTATCCAAGATCTATAAAGAACTTCTCAAACTCAACACCCAAAAAACAAATAATCAGGGGCACTTGGGTAGCTCAGTGTGTTAAGCCTCTGCCTTTGGCTCAGGTCATGATCCCAGGGTCCTGGGATGGAGCCCCGCATCGGGCTCTCTGCTCAGCTGGGAGCCTGCTTCCTCCCTTCTCTCTCTCTGTCTGTCTCTCTGCGTACTTGTGATCTGTCTGTCAAATAAATAAACAAAATCTTTAAAACAAACAAACAAAAAAAAAAACCACAAATAATCCACTCAGGAAATGGGCAGAAGACATGAACAGACATTTCGAAAAAAGATATACAAATGGCCAACAGTTACATGAAAAAGTGCTCAAGATCACTTGACATCAGGAAAATACAAATCAAAACCACAATGAGTACACCAGTCAAAATGGCTAAATTAACAAGACAGGAAACAACAGAGAAACAGACTAACTATAGAGAACAATGCCCATACTCTGTCCATACTCTCTGATGGCTACCAGAGAGTATATAGTAAGGGGAATGGTAGAATAGGTGATGGAGATTAAGGAGTGTACTTGTGATGTGCACCCAGCATTGTATGTAAATGTTATTGAACACCTGAAGCTAATATAACACTGTACATTAACTATCCTGGAATTAAACTAAAAATATATATAAAATTAATAAAATAAAAATAGCTCAGGAGAATAATTGACATTGATGTCTCATGATGTCTGAATACTCATTTTATGGGTAACCTAAGACTTCTTGTTAAGAATCACTATATTGAGGGGCGCCTGGGTGGCTCGGTGGTTTAAGCCACTGCCTTCGGCTCAGGTCATGGTCTCGGGGTCCTGGGATCGAGTCCCACATCGGGCTCTCTGCTCAGCGGAGGGCCTGCTTCCCTTCCTCTCTCTCTGCCTGCCTCTCTTGTGATTTCTCTCTGTCAAATAAATAAATCTTAAAAAAAAAAAAAAGAATCACTATATTGAATAGGTGTTTACATATATTTTTCATCATTTTATGTAAAATTTTAAATAGTTTCATATATTTTTGAGTAACTAAAATCTTATAGTTTTGCTGAATTAGATTAAGCAATGATTTAAGTTAAATTCATTAAGTATCTATTACATCATTTCCAGGTAATTACTAAACATTGGTTTCTCCAATTTTGGCTTCTTTATTACAGGAAGACTAAAGAAAAATGTTGGTCTATCACATGAAAAAATGTTCATCACCATTAGCCATCAGGGAAATTCAAATCATAACCACATTGAGATAACACCTTACACCAGTTAGAATGGTCAAAATTAAAAGGACAGGAAACAACAAGCATTGGACAGGATGTGGAGAAAGGGAGCCCTCTTACACTGTTGGTGAAAATGCAAGTTGGTACAGCCACTTTGGAAACAGTGTGGAGATTCCTTAAGAAATTAAAAATAGAGCTACCCTATGACCCTGCAATTGCACAACTGCAATTTTTATCCCAAAAATACAGGTGTAGTGAAAAGAAGGGCCATCAGTACCCCAATGTTCATAGCATCAATGGCCACAATAGCCAAATTGTGGAAAGAGCCAAGATGCCCTTCAACAGATGAATGGGTAAAGAAGATATGGTCCATATATACAATGGAATATTGTGCCTCCATCAGAAAGGATGAATACCCAACTTTTGTATCTCATAAACTCTCTGTTGATACCTTGTTGTCTCACGCTAGTATGACTAAGTACAGCAAAATATTTAATGTTTTGCTATTAAGCCTATCATCAACGAGTTAAGGATGTCTTCCCAGATACCAGTTCAAAGGATCCTGCTAGTCATAGTCTAGAGTCTGGTGATTGGGTAGTCTGTAATTGTCATCAGAAGAATAATACATTTTGAACCCCATTGAAAGGAATCTTACCAAGTGCTCCCAAGTACTGACATTATTACAAAACTAGAAGGTGTTGAGTCTTGGGTATACATTGGGTATACATTTCACAGCTAAAGAAGGCTTTACTTGACATCTGGTCTTGCACAGATACTAGAGACAACAAAATCAATTGAATAGGAAGATAAGTAGCTGACATCGAAGTACATTGCCTTCATCCAAGACAATAGATCGTCTTCATACTTTAACTAAATGTGAAACCCTTTGTCCTCCTTTTCCTTTCCTTTATTCTGGCATAATATTGGAAAAATAAGGACCTCAGGTGTATGTTTGAGCTCATGCTCAGAAGTGGGAGTAAACTCCAGAATGTAAAACAACCTTTTATTTCAGGCTAAGAGAAAAATCTAATCATGTCCCTAAATTTTCTCAAGCGAAATATGACATCACACTGGTTGGCTCCCTTGGATTTACATCACTGAGTTAAAAAAGACTAACCAGGACACATTCATGACCCAAGACTTGCTTCCTTTGACAGGGCAATGATTCCCTGGTTAACAGCTAAATTTACAGGACAATTTGATCAGGGACCTGTCCTTAACTCCTAAATATAATGCAGAATCCATTGTTAAGAGCATAGCTACCCAACAAAGATCCTTAGGCTCTCTAGCCAAAGGTTTTCTTGACAATAAGACAGACTCTGATTATATTTTAGCTGAGCAAGAGCTGTCTATACTGTGACCAAAACCACCAGCTGCATCTGGATTAACACTTTGGGGAAATTGAAACACAACTACATATGAGCACTGAACAAGCCACTTAGCTTAAAAAGATGATTCCTCAGCGGGGTCTCTTTTTGACTTATTCAGTTTTGAGTGTTTGGGTTCTGGGTAACATGGCTTCAAAGTGCACTCCAACCTTTGAAAACTATCTGTTTATAAAAATCCTAATAATAGTTGAGGGAAATTGGAAGGGGAGATGAACCAAGAGAGACTATGGACTCTGAAAAACAACCTGAGGGTTTTGAAGGGGCAGGGGTTGGGAGGTTGGGGGAGCCAGGTGGTGGGTATTATGGAGGGCATGCATTGCATGGAGCACTGGGTGTGGTGCAAAAACAATGAATTCTGTTACGCTGAAAGGAAATAAAAAAAATGCTAATAATATGCCAGGTACCCTGTGTGTTCTTAAAAAATTTTAAATGCATGTTCACACATGCTAACCATCAAGCAAGTAATCTCTTTGAGACTGGAGCTTTGGAAAAAAAAATGTAGAGGATGGCTGATATCAAAACTGTGAACCTGAAGTCAGCACTGGTGAATATTGCAAAGATTAAGCAAAAACATCATGACATGTGAATACAATGGAAAGGATCAACCACAGGGTCACAGGGCCATAGAAGTCACTTACATTAAGGCTTGTACTCATTAAACCAAGACCAAATACCTAACCTAACTACAGTTGCACTCCCCTTAGCATGTATAATTTAGCCAGTCAATGTAGGAATTTCCTGATCAACCATGGGAAATTTACTGATAGACCCTTCCTCTTCCCCATAGGAGAGCAGTCCTGACTAAAGTATTGGAATCTTGAGATCCCAGGTTGGCTCAGTTGGTGGAGCATCCTACTCTTATTCTCAGCTCTTGTCTTGATCCCAGGGTTGTGAGTTCAAGTCCCACAAAGAGCTCCATGCTTGGTGTAAAGCGTACTTAAAAAAAAAATGCAACGAATTCTTTGTTCATATTTTTTTTCTTTTTCCCTTCCACTCTTCCTTTAAAAACATTTGTTTTCCTACAGTTCAATTGAATTCATGACCCATTTAATAAAACTAATCATTCTTTCCTATCTATTCAGTTGAATTGTCTTTTAACAGATAATATGCATTGTCTCCTCAGGGGAAGGTATCCTGGCCTGAGATGGGGAGCATCTGATCCAGAAGCTCTTGGGAAAAATCCTTATCAACTAAAACCCCTGACACTCACATGTTCCTTCTGCAGTTCACAGGAATAAAGTTTGTTCTCCAACCGTCCTTTGAAAATGTCCCAAATAGGTAAATGCTCTAACTGGCTTAAGGCATCCACCAGACATCTTGCCCCTCAGCCCTCCATATCCACAGCACCCAAAATGGAGCATCCAGACACTCACCCTTAGATGTACAAATCTGTAATTCTATTTTTAGACCTGTACTCAATCCAAAGTGATTCCTTGCTTACCAGCTCCTGAAGGAAAAGAGACTTCCAGTGTCCCAGCTGAGCTCTGAATGTGTCCCCTTGGCCATGCAGGAAATTCTGAGCCTGGTTGAAGTGCTCCCTGAAGCCCACAGCAGGAGCACTCCTCTGCACAGACTGGCCTTGCACTGCAGAGTTTAAAGAGCTGACTGTCACCCAAACATCTGCACTGCCTGTGAGAAGCTGGTAAGGCTTAAATAATCTCTGGTCTCTGCTCCACCCTCGCAGGAATCTCGCCAAAAGTAAAAAAAGAAGCCATCACATTGCAGAGTTCTGCATTTCCAAGAACATAAAGTAATACCAAAGTTCAGTTCCGAGAAATACAGCCATTGCCGGGAAAAGAAAGTGAAAGCCACCATGGCCCTTGATTCTGTGTGGTCTTGGCATAATGACTAAGTCTTCTAGTGACATCTGAGAGGCCACGCTAACCAGGGTATAGGCTCCAGGCCTGGCAGAATCTGAATTCAGAATAAGAGACCACAGACCTGAATCCTGGAAAAATGACACTCATGGTCCCTGTGTTAACCTTGGACAACCCAAACTCTATGGAGAGTGATGTCTAATATAGAGTAATTCTATTCCTTGTCACTGGTGTCTGGCACAGAGCTTCAGAAACCCTGATTTCCCTAAGTGTTAGAAGTTGGCTTTTTTATGCTAATGAAGTGATTCCAGATAGGATCCTAGATCATTTTATGTCAGTGGCTGGTCAGTAGAAAGACCAAACCTGTGAATAGAGGTTGGGACTCTCAGCCAGTTGGACCTCTGAGGAAGAAAAGGGGGAGTTGGAAATTGAGTTCTATCAAATGGCCAATGATTTGATCAATCATGTCCACATAATGAAACCTTAATCAAAACCCTGGACACCAATACTCAAGTGGGCTTCTTAGTTGACATTTGCATTGATATTCTGGGAGGATGATATAGGCATGGAAGCTGTGTACTCTCTCCCTGACCTCACCCTATGTGTATTCTTTTAAATAAAACTGTATAGGTAAAGCTTTCCTTACTTCTGTGTATCATTCTAATTATCAAGCCTGAGGGGGTTATAGGACCCCTCTAATCTGTGGACAGTTAGAGGTCCAGGTGACCTAAGGAAACTTCTCAAACGCAGCTGGTATCTGAAGTGAGGGTAGTTTTCTGAGGTCCTGAGCCCTGATATCTGGGAAATCTTTGCTAACTCTGGGTGGTTAATGTTGGAATTAAAAGGCAATATGCCAGTTTGGGGTGGAAACTGAGTAGAGGGTAACCCTGTGTCCTTAGCAACCATATTCTGGCTTTAATTTTTTAAATTTATTTGTTGAAAAGAAATCTGCAATGTAATTTATATTTAAGAGTTATAAGACCTATACATCAATACATTCCTCAACAAACAATGGCCATTCACCAAGTTTCCATACCATAGGGACTGTGCCATCCTTAAATGTCCCTTTTATGAATGTATGAACAAATATGCAAAATGTGTTTTCTACTTTTCACAAAAATGGCAGCATTCCCTACACAATGTCCTGTACCCTGGGTTCTTCATTTGCTTTCATAATTGTTCTGGATGAGAACACTCAAAGCTCTTCCTGTTAAAAAAACTCTGAGAAACAAACAGAGGGTTTTGGAGGGGGAGGAGAGTGGGAGATGAGTAAGCCTGGTGGTGGGTATTATGGAGGGCATGTATTGCATGGAGTACTGGGTGGGGTGCATAAACAATGAATCCTGGAACACTGAAAAAAAAATTAAATTAAAAAATAAAAAAGAAAGATTAAAGAAATGCAAAAAAATAAAAAATAAAGTGATTATTGATAGATAAAATTTATTAATGTCTTCTCAAACATCTATTTTACTGACAAGTAGGTCAAGAAATAAAACCTACATGAACTATAGCTCAATAAAGCTGTCACTTTAGAAATGAAGAAAAAGAAATCAGACCTGCCCAGCCCAGTAAACTCTGGTGATCCCCTGAAAATAGTAACTACTTCTTCCAATTTGGAGTTTACTCCTTCACACACACACCATATTTTGATTAAAGAATAATTAACATAAAATATTATCTTAGTTTTGGATGCACAATATACTGATTCAACAACTCTATACATTACTCAAAGATCTCCATAATAAATGCAGTCACCATATGATATTGTTACAATATCAGTGACTACATTCCTTATGTTCTACTATTCATCCCTGTGACTTAAACGCTATATAACTGGAAGTTTATGACTCTTAATCTCCTTTATTTATTTTGCCTTTGCTGCACCCACCTCCGCTCTGGCAACTACCAGTTTGTTCTCTGTATTTAACAGTAGTTCTGTTATTGTTTGTTTGTTTAGATGTCATATATAAGTAAAATTATATAATATTTGTCTTTCTCTTTCTCACTTATCTCAGTATAATACCTTCTAAGCTATCCATGTTGTGGCAAATGGTAAGCTTTCATTATTTTATGGCTGAGTAATATTCCACTGTGTGTGTATGTGTATCTATTCATCTATCAATGCACACTTGGATGTAATTTGACATTGGACCAGATGGATTTAAGTGATACATCCAGAACATTCCATTCTGGAACAGCAGAATGCACATTGTTTTCAAGTGCATGTGGAACATTCTCCAGATTGGACTGCATATTAGACCACAAAACATGTTTCAACAAGTTTCAAAAGATCAAAGTCATACCATGCACCTTTTCAGACCATACTACTATGAAACTAGAAATCAACCACAAGAAACAATCTGGAAAGAGCACAAGTACATGGAGGTTAAATTACATGCTACTACACAGTGAATATATCAACCAAGAAATGGAAGAGGAAAACAAAAAATTCATGGAACCAAGTAAAAATAAATATATAGCATTCCAAATTCTTTGGAATACAGCAAAGGAGTTCTAAGCCTTAAGTTTATACCAATACAGGTCTACCTCAAGATAAGAAAAATCTCAAATAAAAAACCTAACTTTATACCTGGAGGAGCTAGAAAAGGAAAAACAAACAAAACCCAGATATAGTGGAAGGAAGGAAATAATACCAGCTATAGCAGGAGTAAATAAAAGAAACCTATAAAACCAATAGAAGAGATCAATGAAATGAGGAGCAGGTACTTTGAAAACATAAAACAAAATTGATAAACCTGTAGCCAGATTCTTTAAAAGAGAGAAAGAAGGAAAAAGCAAGAGCTCACATAAAATCAGAATTAAAGAGGACAAATACAAAGTGACACAATAGAAATACAAAGAATTGTAAGAGAATAAATATGAGACTGACTCATGATAAATTGTAAGAGAATATTATGAAAAACTGTATAGCAAGAAGTTGAATAACATAAAAGAATTGGATAAATATTTTGAAACATGTAACCTTCCAAAACTTGAATCAGGAAGAAATAGACAATCTGAACAGACTGATTACCACCAATGAAATTGAATAAGTAATAAAAATACTGCAACAACAAATGTCAGGACCAGACAACCTCACAAGTGAATTCTAGAAAATATGTAAAGAAGAGTAAATACCTGCTCATCTCAAACAACTCCTAAAAATAGAAAAGAAAGAAAAACTTTCAAATGCATCTATAAAGCCAAAATTACCCTGATACCAACATCAGATAAAGTCACTTAAAAAAAAAAAAAAAGAACTCCAGGACGATGTCTCTAATAAACATAGATGCAAAAACGCTCACAAAATATTAGCAAGCCAAATCTAACAAAGCATTAAAGAAATCACTCACCTGGATCAAGTTGAAGGTATTCCAAATGCAAATTGTGGTTCAATAGATGCAAATCACTCAAAACAAATCAATCAACATGATATATTAAATTAATGAGAAAAAATAAAAAACCATATGATGATTTCAATAGATGCAGAAACAAACACTGACAACATACAACATCTATTTACATTAAAAAGAAGATTTAGAGGGAACAAACCTCAACATCATAAAGTCAAACTTTGTAAAACCTACAGTGAACATCATACTTGATGGTAAAAATCTCAGAGCAGTTTTCCTAAGCTCAGGAACAAGACAGGGTGTCCACTTGCCTTTATTCAACATAGTACTATAAGTCCTTAGCCACAGCATCAGACAAGAAAAAGGAATAAAAGGTGTACAAATTTATAATGAAGTAAAATGTTCTCTATTTGCAGACGACATGATACTATACAGAGAAAAATCTGAAGATTACCAAAAAATAACTAGAACTGATCGATGAATTCAGTAATGACACAGGATATAAACTCAAGATACAGAAATCCATTGTATTCCCTAAACTAATAATAGAGCAGCAGAAAGATAAATTACAAAAACAGCCCCATTTACAATTGCGCCAAAATTATAAAATACCTAGAAATAAACTTTAAAAAAATAGTGAAAGACTCACGCCCTGAAAACTAAAAAACATTGATGAAAGACAAGATGACGCACAAAAAAATGAAAAGATAATTCTTGTTCATAGATTGGAAGAACAATTACTATAAAATATCCATAAAATGCATGACACTATGCAAATTTAAGGCAACCCTATGGAAATACCAAAAGCATTTTTCACAGAACTGGAACAAGTAATACTAATTTTTTTTCTTTTTTTTTTATTGTGTTATGTTAGTCACCATACAAGACAGCATTAGTTTTTGATGTAATCCAAGATTCATTGTTTATATATAATACCCAGTGTTGCATGCACTACATGCTCTCCTTAGTACCCACCACCAGGCTCACCCAAACTAAAGTTTTAATGCAACCACAAAAGTCACCAAATAGCCAAAGCAGTCCAAGAAGGAAAAATAAAGGTGGAGGTGTCACAATTCCATATTTGTGGTAGCAGTTAAAACAGCATGGCACTCGAGGAAAAACAGATACCAGATCAATGGAACAGAACTGAAAGTCCAGATAAACCCACAGGTATATGGTTAATTAATGTACAACAAAGGAAGCAAGAATACGCAAAATGAAAAAGCATTTTTTTAAACAAATTATTTTAGGAACACTGGACAGCTACATGCAAAAGAATGAAACTGGACCACTTTTTAGACCATATCCAAAAATAAACGCAAAATGCATCAAAGACTTAAATGTGAGACGTGAAGTCATAAAACTCCTAAAAAATATGTACAGGGGGGTACCTGGGGGGTTCAGTGGGTTAAGCCTTTGCCTTCAGCTCAGGTCATGATCTCAGGGTCCTGGAATCGAGCCCCGCATTAGGCTCTCTGCTCAGCAAGGGGCCTGCTTCCCTCCCCACCCCACCTCTGCCTGCCTCTCTGTCTACTTGTGATCTCTTTCCTTCTGTCAAATAAATAAATAAAATCTCTAAAAAATGTGTACAGTAATTTTTTGGATGTTTCCCTCAGCAACATATTTATGAATATGTCTCTCTAGGCAAGGCAAACAAAAGCAAAAATAAATTGTTGTGACTACAAGAAAATAAAAAGCTTCTGCATGGGGAAGGAAACTATAGACAAAGCAGAAGGTAACTCAGTAAATGGGAGAAGATATTTGCAAAGTAATGTATTTGTGGAGCATAAACACGGAGGACATGGGGAGATGGCGAGGAGAAGTGAGTTGGGGGAAATTGGAGGTGGAGACAAACCATGAGAGACTGTGAACTCTGAGAAACAAACTGAAGGTTTTGGAGGGGAGAGAGCTGGGAGGTTGGGTGAGCCTGGTGGTGGGTATTATGGAGGGCATGTATTGCATGGAACACTGGGTGTGGTGCATAAACAATGAATTCTGGAACACTGAAAATAAATAAACAAAATTTAAAAAATATATCTGATAAGGGATGAATATAAAAAACATAGAAAGAACTTCACAATACCTTCCAAAAAATCCGAATTAAATTGGGCAGACAACTTGAATAGATATTACTCCCCCCAAAAAAACCCAAAGAAAAGCATGCAGATGAGCAATACATATGAGAAAATGATCAACATCACTAATTATCAGGGGAAAGGAAATCAAAACCAGAGTGAGATATCTCACACCAGTGATAATGGCCTGTGTTAACAAGGTAAAAAATAGCAGTTGTTGTTGAGGATATGGAATGAAGGGAACTACCATGCCCTGTTGTGAGAATATGAATTGGAACCAGTGCAGAAAACATTATGGAGTTTCCTCAAAAGACTACAAATAGAAACACCATATAATCTATTCATTCTACTACTCTGCATATACCCAAAGAAAATAGCACTAATTCAAAAAGATATATATACCTCCATGTTTATTGCAGCATTAGTTACAGTAGTCAAGATATGGAAGCAATGCAAGTGTGTATTGATAGATGAATAGATACACATATATACACACACAATGAAATATTACTCAGCCATAAAATAATGAGAGCTTGCCACAACATGTATAACTTAGAAGGTATTACACTAAGTGAGATAGGTGAGAAAGAGAAAGACAGATATTATGTTATTTTACTTATATGTGACATCTGAACAAACAAACAAACACAAAACTGCTAAATAAAGAGAACAAACTGGTAGTTGCCAGAGGGGAGGTGGGTGTAGCAAAGGTAAAATAAAAAAGGAGATTAAGAGTCATAAACTTCCAGTTAGAAGGCATGTAAGTCATTGGGATGGATAGTACAACATAGGGAATATACTTAATAATATTGTAACAATGTCCTGTGGTGACTGCACTCACTGTGGTGAACGCTGAGTAATGTGTAAAATCCTTGAATCAATATGTTGTGCACCTAAACCTAATATAATGTTTATGTTAATTATATCAACCAAAAAATATAGCATATACTCCATGTTGGAGGAAGGAGTTTCCTTTTGCAGGGAATTACCAGAGTTTATTGGGCTGACAGCCAGTCCTACCTCTTTTTCTTCTTTTTGAAACGATAGTTTTATAGAGCTACAGTACATGTAGCTCTTATTTCTTTCCCTACTTGTAAGTGAAATGGATATTTTCTTTAAAAGACATTAATAAAAATATTTTTAACAGGAAGAGCTTTGAGTGTGCTCATCTAGGACAGTTACCAAGCAGCAAAAGAAGATTCCAGGGTGCAGGATATGATGTAAGGAATGCTGCCATTTGTAAAAGGAGAAAATAGATGTGCACTTTTGCTCATATGTTCATAAAATGGACGTGTAAGGATGAAATGGTTCCTGTGGTACAGAAACGTGATGAATGGCCATTGTGTGTGAAGGGAATTATTATTGTTATTATATAGGCATATAATAATGCTCAAATTATAAATTATATACTGGATTTCCATTCAAAAAAACAAATGAAAACATAAAAATTAAAGCCAGAATATAAGTGCAAGAGTTACTCTCTATTCAGTTTTCACCTCAACTTGGTATATTGCCATTTATTTATTTGTTTGTTTGTTTAGTCACCATACAGTACTTCATTAATTTTTGATGTGCTTTTCCATGGTTCATTGTTCGCATGTAACACCCAGTGTTTCTTGCAATACATGCCCTCGTTAACACCCATCACCAGGCTAACCCATCCCCCCACATCCTTCCCCTCTGAAACCCTGTTTACTTCCCCAAGTCCATGGTTTATCTCTCCCTCTGAACCACCCCCTTCATTTTTCCTTTCCTTCTTCTAATGTCCTCCATGCTATTCTTTATGTTCCACATATAAGTGAAACCACATGATAATTGTCTTTCTCCTCTTGGCTTATTTCACTTAGCATAACTTCCACCAGTTCCATCCATGTTGATGCAAATGGTGGGTATTCATCCTTTCTGATGGCTAAATAGTATTCTATTGTATATATGGTCCACATCTTCTTTATCCATTCATCTGTTGAAGGGCATCTCAGCTCCTTCCACAGATCTGCTAGTGTGGACATTGCTGCTATGAATATTGGGGTGCAGGTGTCCCTTCTTTTCACTACATCTGTATCATTAGGGTAAATACCTAGTTGTGCAATTACTGGATCTTAGGGTAGCTCTATTTTCAACATCTTGAGGAACCTCCATCTTGTTTTCCAAAGTGACTGTATCATCTTGCATTCCCAGTAAGAGTGTAACAGAGTTCCCCTTTCTCCACACCCTTGTCAACATTTGTTGTTTCCTGACTTGTTAATTTTTGCCATTCTAACTGGTGTAAGGTGGTTCTGATTTGAATTTCTATGATGGCTAATGATGTTGAACATTTTTTCATGTGTCTGTTAGCCATTTATATGTCTTCATTGGAGCCGTGTCTCATGTTTTTTGGCCATTTTTTTGACTTGATTATTTGTTTTTGGGTGTTGAGTTTGTGAAAGTCTTTATAGATCATGGACACTAACCCTTTATCTCGAATGTAATTTGCAAATATCTTCCCCCAATTCAGTGGGTTGCCTCTTTGCTTTGTTGACTGCTTCCTTTGATGTGCAGAAGCTTTCTATCTTGATGAAGTCCCAAAAGTTCATTTTCACTTTTGTTTCCCTTGCCTTTGGAGACTGTCCTGAAAGAACTTGCTGTGGCTGATGTTGAAGAAGTTACTGCCTATGTTCTCCTTTAGGATTTTGATGGATTCCTGTCTCGCATTGAGGTCTTTCATCCATTTTGTGTTTCTCTTTGTGCATAGTGTAAGAGAGTGGTTAAGTTTCATTTTTCTGTATATAGCTGTCCAATTTCCTCAGCACCACTTATTGTAGAGACTGCCTTTTCCCCCATTGGATATTTGATCCCACTATTGAAGATTAGTTGACCATAGAGTCGAAGGTCCATATCTGGGCTCTCCATGCTCTTGCACTAATGTGTTTCTTTTTGTGCCAGTACCATGTTGTCTTGGTGATCATAGTATTGTATTATAGCTTAAAGTCAGGCAATCTCATGCTCCCAGCTTTGTTTTTCTTTTTCAACATTTCTTGGCAATTTGGGATCTTTTATGATCCCATACAAATTTTAGAATTGTTTGTTCCAGCAATTTGAAAAATGCCATTAGTATTTTGATCAAAATGTTGTTGAAAGTATAGATTGCTCTTGGCAGCACAGACATTTTAACAATGTATATTCTTCCAATCCATGAGCATGGAATGTTTTTCCATATTTTTATGCCTTCCTCAATTTCTGTCAGAAGTGCTCTGTAGTTTCTAGAGTATAGCTCCTTTACCTCTTTGGTTAGGTTTATTCCAAAATATTTTATAATTTTTAGTGCTATTGTAAATGGAATTGATTCTCGAATTTCTCTTTTTACAGTTACATTGTTAGTATATAGAAAATCAAATTATTTCTGTGAATTAATTTTATATCCTGCCACATTACTGAATAGCTGTATGAGTTCTACTAATTTGGGGGTGGAGTCTTTTTCATATAAAGTATCGTGCCATCACTGAAGAGAGAAAGTTTGACTTCTTCCTTGCCAATTTGAGTGCCTATTATTTCTTTTTGTTGTCTGATTGCTGATGCTAGGACTTCAAGTACTATGCTGAAAAATAGTGGCAAGAGTGGGCATCCTTGTCGTGTTCCTAATCTTCAGGGAAAAACTCTCAGCTTTTCTCCATTGAGAATGATATTTGCCATGGGCTTTTCATAGATGGTTTTTATGAATTTGAGGAATGTTCCCTCCATCCCTACACTCTGAAGAGTTTTAGTCAGGAAAGGATGCTGTATTTTGTCAAATGCTTTTTCTTTTGTTTTTTTTTATTTGTTTATTTGTTTATTTACAGCATAACAGTGTTCATTGTTTTGGCATCACACCCAGTGCTCCATGCAGTACGTGCCCTCCCCACTACCCACCACCTGGTTCCTCAACCTCCTACCACACCCCCACCCCTTCAAAACCCTCTGGTTGTTTTTCAGAGTCCATAGTCTCTCATGGTTCATCTCCCCTTCCAGTTTCCCTCAACTCCCTCTCCTCTCCATCTCCCCATGTCCTCCATGTTATTTGTTATGCTCCACAAATAAGTGAGACCATATGATACTTGACTCTCTCTGCTTGACTTATTTCGCTCAGCATAATTTCTTCCAGTCCCGTCCATGTTGCTACAAAAGTTGGGTATTCATCCTTTCTGATGGAGGCATAATACTCCATTGTGTATATGGACCACATCTTCCTTATCCATTAATCCATTGAAAGGCATCTTGGTTCTTTCCACAGTTTGGTGACTGTAGACATTGCTGCAATAAACATTGGGGTACAGATGGTCCTTCTTTTCACTACATCTGTATCTTTGGGGTAGATACCCAGCAGTGCAATTTCAGGGTCATAGGGAAGCTCTATTCTTAATTTCTTCAGGAATCTCCACACTGTTCTCCAAAGTCGCTGCACTAACTTGCAATCCCACCAACAGTGGAAGAGGGTTCCCCTTTCTCCACATCCTCTCCAACACACGTTGTTTCCTGTCTTGCTAATTTGGCCATTCTAACTGGTGTCAGGTGGTATCTCAATGCGGTTTTAATTTGAATCTCCCTGATGGCTAGTGATGATGAACATTTTTTCATGTGTGTGATAGCCATTTGTATGTCTCCATTGGAGAAGTGTCTGTTCATATCTTCTTCCCATTTTTTGATATGATTATCTGTTTTGTGTGTGTTGAGCTTGAGAAGTTCTTTATAGATCCTGGATATCAACCGTTTGTCTGTACTGTCATTTGCAAATATCTTCTCCCATTCCGTGGGTTGCCTTTTTGTTTTGTTGACTGTTTCCTTTGCTGTGCAGAAGCTTTTGATCTTGATGAAGTCCCAAAAGTTCATTTTTGCTTTTGTTTCCTTGGCCTTTGGAGACATATCTTGAAAGAAATTGCTGTGGCTGATATCAAAGAGGTTACTGCCTATGGTCTCCTCTAGGATTCTGAAAGATTCCTGTCTCACGTTGAGGACTTTTATCCATTTCGAGTTTATCTTTGTGTATGGTGTAAGAGAATGGTCGAGTTTCATTCTTCTACATATCGCTGTCCAGTTTTCCCAGCACCATTTATTGAAGAGACTGTCTTTTTTCCATTGAATATTTTTTCCTGTTTTGTCAAAGATTATTTGACCATAGAGTTGAGGGTCCATATCTGGGCTCTCCACTCTATTCCACTGGTCTATGTGTCTGTTTTTATGCCAGTACCACGCTGTCTTGGGGATCACAGCTTTGTAGTAAAGCTTGAAATTGGGTAACATGATGCCGCCAGTTTTGTTTTTGTTTTTCAAAATTTCCTTACCAATTCGGAGTCTCTTCTGATTCCATACAAATTTTAGGATTATTTGCTCCAGCTCTTTGAAATATATCGGTGGAATTTTGATCAGAATGGCATTAAAAGTATAGATTGCTCTAGGCAGTATAGACATTTTAACAATGTTTATTCTTCCAATCCAAGAGCATGGAACAGTCTTCCATCTTTTTGTGTCTTCTTCAATTTCTTTCATGAGTGTTCTGTAGTTCCTTGAGTACAGGTCCTTTACCTCTTTGGTTAGGTTTATTCCCAGGTATCTTATGGTTCTGGGTGCTATAGTAAATGGAATTGATTCTCTCATTTCCCTTTCTGTATTTTCATTGTTGGTGTATAAGAAAGCCACTGATTTCTGTACATTGACTTTGTATCCTGCCACGTTACTGAATTGCTGTATGAGTTCTAGTAGTTTGGGGGTGGAGTCTTTGGGGTTTTCCATATAAAGAATCATGTCATCTGCGAAGAGAGAGAGTTTGACTTCTTCCTTGCCAATTTGGATACCTTTTATTTCTCTTTGTTGTCTGATTGCCGTTGCTAGAACTTCTAATACTATGTTGAACAAGAGTGGTGAGAGTGGGCATCCTTGTCGTGTTCCTGATCTCAACGGGAAGGCTGCAAGCTTTTTCCCATTGAAGATGATATTTGCTGTGGGTCTTTCATAGATAGATTTTATGAAGTTCAGGAATGTTCCCTCTATCCCTATACTTTGAAGCGTTTTCATCAGGAACAGATGTTGGATTTTGTCAAATGCTTTTTCTGCATCAATTGAGGGGACCATGTGGTTCTACTCTCTTCTCTTATTGATGTGTTCTATCACACTGATTGATTTGCGAATGTTGAACCAACCTTGCAACCCAGGGATGAATCCCACCTGGTCATGGTGGATAATCTTTTGAATGTGCTGCTGGATCCTGTTTGCTGGGATCTTGTTGAGAATCTTTGCATCCATATTCATCAGTGATATTGGTCTGAAATTCTCCTTTTTGGTAGGGTCTTTGCCTGGTTTGGGGATCAGGGTAATGCTGGCTTCATAAAAAGAGTCTGGAAGTTTTCCTTCTGCTTCAATTTTCTGGAACAGCTTCAGGAGAATTGGGGTTATTTCTTCTTTGAAAGCTTGGTAGAATTCCCCAGGTAATCCATCATGTCCTGGACTCTTGTTTTTTGGGAGGTTTTTGATCACTGCTTCAATCTCTTTACTAGATATTGGTCTATTCAGGTTGTCAATTTCTTCCTGGTTCAATTTTGGGAGTTTGTAGTTTTCCAGGAATGCATCCATTTCATCTAGGTTGCTTAGCTTATTGGCATATAACTGTTGGTAATAATTTCTGATGATTGTTTCTATTTCCTTGGTGTTAGTTGTGATCTCTCCCTTTTCATTCATCATTTTATTAATTTGGGCTTTCTCTCTTTTCTTTTGGATTAGTGTGGCCAATGGTTTATCGATCTTAGTGATTCTTTCAAAAAACCAGCTCCTAGTTTCATTGATACGTTCTACTGTATCTCTCGTTTCTACCTCATTGATCTCTGCTCTAATCTTGATTATTTCCCTTCTTGCATGTGGAGTTGGTTTGATTTGTTGTTGATTCTCCAGTTCTTTAAGGTGTAGAGACAGCTGGTGTATTCTGGATTTTTCAATGTTTTTGAGGGAGGCTTGGATGGCTATGTATTTCCGCCTTAGAACCGCCTTTGCTGTATCCCATAGGTTTTGGACCAAAGTGTCTTCATTCTCATTGGTTTCCATGAATTGTGTAAGTTCATCTTTGATCTCCTGGTTGATCCAAGCATTCTTAAGCAAGGTGGTCTTTAGCTTCCAGGTGTTTGAGTTCCTTCTGAACTTTTCCTTGTGATTGAGTTCCAGTTTCAAAGCATTGTGATGTGTTAATATGCAGGGAATAATGTCAGTCTTTTGGTACCGGTTGAGTCCTGCTTTGTGACCCAGTATGTGGTCTATTCTGGAGAAGGTTCCATGCGCACTTGAGAAGAATGAGTATTCTGTTGTTTTAGGGTGGAATGTTCTGTATATGTCGATGAGGTCCATCTGGTCCAATGTTTCATTCAATGCTCTTATTTCTTTATTAATTTTCTGCTTCGATGATCTGTCTATTTCTGAGAGAGGCGTATTAAGATCTCCTACTATTATTGTATTCATATCAATATGACACTTTATCTTAATTAATAGTTTTCTTATGTAATTGGGTGCCATATTGGGGGCATAGATATTCACAATTGTTAGATCATCTTGGTTGATAGTCCCTTTAAGAATTATGTAGTGTCCTTCTGTATCTCTGACTACAGTCTTTAGTTTAAAATCTAATTTATCTGATATGAGAATCTCTACCCCGGCCTTCCTTTGAGGCCCATTGGCATGAAAGATGCTTCTCCATCCCTTCACTTTCAGTCTGGATGTATCCTTAGGTTCAAAATGGGTCTCTTGTAGACAACATATGGATGGGTCCTGTCGTTTTATCCAATCTGCAACCCTGTGTCGTTTTATGGGCGCATTTAGGCCATTCACGTTGAGAGTGATTATTGAGAGATAGGTTTTTATTGACATCGTGTTGCCTTTGAAGTCTTTCTGTTTGTAGATTGTTTCTATATTTCTGTTCAATAATATTCTTAGGATTTTTTCTCTTTTATTGGACCCCCCTTAATATTTCCTGCAGTGTCGGCTTGGTGGTTGCATAGTCTTTTACGCCTTGCAGGTCTTGGAAACTCTTTATCTCTCCATCCATTTTACATGTCAGTCTTGCTGGATAGAGTATTCTTGGTTGCATGTTCTTCTCATGTAGTACTCTGAATATATTTTGCCAGCCCTTCCTGGCTTGCCAGGTCTCTGTGGAAAGGTCTGACATTATTCTAACGGGCTTTCCTCTGTATGTAAGGAGCTTTTTTGTCCTAGCTGCTTTTAAGAGGGTCTCTCTTGAAACATAATTCCTCATTCTAACTATAAGGTGTCATGAGGACTTTCGAGAATTTAAAATCTTGGGAGGAAATCTCTCTGCCTCGAGTACATGAACGTTGTTTCCATTTGTGAGATTGGGAAAATTTTCATAGACAACTTCTTCCACTATATCTTCTAGACTTCTTTCTTTTTCCTCCCCTTCAGGGATTCCAATAATTCTGACGTTGGAACGTTTCATGGCATCGTTTATTTCCCTGATTCTGTTTTCGTGGCTTCTGAGCTGTTTGTTCCAGGCTTCCTCCTGATCCTTTCTCTCTATCTGTTTGTCCTCCAGACCACTAATTCTATCTTCTGTCTCAGTTACCCTAGCTTTTAGAGCATTTAGATTAGATTGGAACTCATTGAGAGCATTTTGAACATCATCCCTGGTGGCTTTCAGTTCTGCCCTAACATTGTGAACATCATCCCTGGTGGCTTTCAGTTCTGCCCTACTCAATACTGTTTGGTCATCCATGGCTTTCTCCAAACCTAGCTATTGCCTGGATAATTGTTAGTCTGAATTCCTTTTCTGACATATTGTCTATGTCGATAGCCATTAGCTCTGTTGCAGAAGGCCCATCCTCTGTATTTTTCTTCTGTTGGGTATTCCTCCTCCTAGTCATTTTGGAAAGAGATGACTAAACAGATGCAGCTGGACTCATCGATTGTGGTGCAGTCAGTGTGCACCCTGGAACGCATCAGTGCAATCAGGGTTCCCCACCCAAATGAGAGAAAAAAGCAAAGAAAAAGAAATAGAGAAGAAGAAAGAAAAAAAGGGGGAAAGAAAAAGGAAAGAAAAAAAAAGAGAGAGAGAGAGAGAGAGATAGGGAAAAAAGGGAAGATAAAAGAGAAGGCTCAGCCCAAATGGGCCACAAGGTAAGATTTGTGGAGTATACAAACAAAAACAGACAAACAAAAAGACTGATAAAAGTATATGACAAGAGAAAAAAATATGTATATATAAGCAAAAAAAAAAAAAAAAAAAAGGGAAGAACCTCATCAGAAAACACCCCAAGTATAAGGTTTATATATTATCAGGACAAACACAAATTCACAGAAACACTGACAGAAGGAAAAATTGGGAGAATGGTTATAGATTCTCAGTGTGGGTGAGGAAGTTTATTTTGATTCTTCCTGAAGGTATCTTGATGTTTTTGTTAAGGGACTCAACTTTCCTAAGTTACAGGGGGATTAGAAACTGGTTTGCCTATAGGGGTAGCATTGATTGGGGAAAGGGGATTACCTTGAAGTTTAACTCTATATGTATAGTAGAAAATAAAAATTAAACAAGAATAAACTAGACTAAACTAAGTTAAAATTAAAAAAGAATTAAAAAAATAGAAAAACAAAAGAAAAACACGGGTGTATGTATCAAAAAGTTCAGGTTAGAAGGTTATTAAAGAATTTGATGTACTGGACATCTCGGTGTGATGGTAAATAGGTTAAAAAATTATCTGTATGTATAAAAAAAAAAGAACCAGAATATTGGTAAAGAGTTAAAAATAAAAGTTGTATTTATGAAGTAATGGTGATTGTTCTCTTGTAGTCTTTTTTTTTTTTTCTTCCTTCCTGGTTGGTTTTCTGGGGGAGGGGCCTGCCACGTGGGTTTTCAGACAATGATGTTCCCTGAGTTAGGTCCTCCTGCTCCCCTCAAGGGGGTGAGCTCTGAGGAAACTGTTTTTTTCAGCCTTTTGTTCTCTGGGGGTTTTTATGTTCTTTCATCTGCTTTCTCTCCCCTTGACAGCTTTTGATGGTTTTTGGAGGTTTAGAGGAGAGCAAACAGCACCCCGACCTCCCTCCCAGAGAGAAGCCTCAGACTGTTTTGCAAAAGCTGCTGGCAGAGTCGGTTCTGAGTCACTGTCCCTGGGGATGCAGGAGCTCCTCGTTGTACCCAAAACCAGGGCAGCAGTGGCTGTCTAGGCAGCTCCAGACCGCCAGAGAGGTTCGGAGCAGAGATCGCACACTGAGGTTTTCCCCCTGTCCCGGGCTGGGAATGTCTGGTTTTTCGTGCTGCCAGAGCTCCAGGCTAACCCCTATGAGCACCTATCCCAAGGGAGGGTGTGGGATGCGCGCGTTTCAGGATTGCTGTGTGGCCAGGTTCCCAGCCCCTCACGGGAGCCAGACCCCACTCTGGGCCAGACGCCCGTTCTCGGGCGCACTGGCGTTCAGGCGCACTGGTGGCTCAGGGACGGAGACCTGATTTCTCCGCTGCACTCTCTCTGGCTCAGCGCCAGGGGAGGCTCTCCTGGGTCCGGGAACCTAGGTCCCTGACCCTAACCGCCCAGGTTCCCACTATTACCCCCCACGATCCTTTGCTCTTTGTTTTTTGAGTGCTTTCAACCAGACTCCAAGTTAATGCTGGTCCCCAGACGCAGAGCACTCTCGTGTTGGGGTATTACTTTCCAATCGGTCACCTCTGGTGGCTCCCTCCCCCTTTTGTTTATCTTCAGAAATCAGTCTGATGCTCCCAGTCTGCTTTACCTGCCACTGGCGTCTTCTGCTCCTGTAGAGATCCAGACGTGTATAATTCTGATCTCAGGCTGATTTCATGGGTAGTCGGAGTTCTTTGGTAGGTAATCAGCTCACTTTAGGGTACAGGTTGAAATGGTGCCTCCTCCTACTTCCCCGCCATCATGACTCCCCCTCAAATGCTTTTTCTGTATCAATTGAAAGGATCGTATTATTCTTGTCTCTTCTCTTATTAATGTGTTCTATCACATTAATTGATTTGTGAATGTTGAAACACCTTTGGATCCCAGGAATAAATCCCGCATGGTTGTGATGGATATCCTTTTAAGGTACTGATGGAACCTATTGGCTAGGACCTTGTGGAGAATTTTTGCAACCATATTCATCATGGATATTGGTCTGTAATTCTCCTTTTTGATGGGTTTTTCCCTGGTTTGGGGGTCAAGGTAATACTGACCTCATAGAATGAGTTATGAAGTTCTCCTTCTCTTTCTATTTTTTGAAACAGCTTCAGGAGAATAAGTATTATTTCTTCTCTGAATGTTTGGTAGAAATCCCAAGGGAATCCGTCAGTCCCTGGACTCTCATTTCTTGGGAGGTTTTTGATCACTGCTTCTATTTCATTACTGGTTATTGGTCTATTCAGGTTTCCAATTTCTTCCTGTTTCAGTCTTGGTAGATTATAGGTTTCCAGGAAGGCATCCACTTCTTCCAGGTTGTTTAATTTATTGGCATATAGTTGTTGATAATAATTTCTAATAATTGTCTCTATTTCTGTGGTGTTAGTCATGATCTCTCCCCTTCATTCATAATTTTATTAATTTGGATCCTTTTTCTTTTCTTTGGATAAGATCAGCCAGTGGTTTACCTGTCTTATTAATTCTTTCAAAGAAACAGCTTCCAGTTTCACTGAGGAGCTCTATTGTGTTTCTTGTTTCTAATTCATTGATCTCTATTCTAATCTTTATTATTTTTCTTCAACTGCTTGGCTTAACCTATATTAGTTGTTCTTTCTCCAGTTCTTGAAGGTATAAAGTTAGCTTGTGTATTTAGGATTTTTCTATTTTTTTTAGTGTGTCTTGACTGGTTATGTATTTCCCCCATAGGACCACCTTTGCAGTATCCCATAGGTTTTGGACTGATGTGTTTTCATTCTCATTGGTTTCCAGGAATTGTTTAAGTTCTTTGATTTCCTGGTTGACCTAAACATTCTTAAACAGGATGGTCTTTAGCTTCCAAGTGTTTGAATTTCTTCCAAATTTTTTCCAAATTACTGTAATTGAGTTCCAGTTTTAAAGCATTGTGGTCTGAGAATATGCGGGAAAAATCTCAATATTTTGGTATGTTGAGATCTGATTTGTGACCCAGAATATGGTCTATTCAGGAGAAATTTCCATGTATGTTTGAGAAGGATGATTGTTCTGTTGTTTTAGGGTGGAATGTTTTGTATATATCTATGAAGTCCATCTAATCTAGTGTGTCATTCAAAGCTCTTGTTTCTTTGTTTATCTTCTGCTTAGATGATATATGTATTTCTGAGAGTGGAGTTTGTGGAGGTCTCCTACTATTAAAGCATTATTATCAATACATTTCTTTATCTTGGTTAACAGTTGGCCTATGTAGTAGGCTGCTACCATGTTGGTGGCATAGATGTTTAAAATTTTTACATCCTCTTACATGAACAGACATTTCTGCAAAGAAGACATCCAGATGGCCAACAGACACATGAAAAAGTGCTCCATGTCACTCGGCATCAGGGAAATACAAATCAAAACCACAATGAGATATCACCTCACACCAGTCAGAATGGCTAAAATTAACAAGTCAGGAAATGACAGATGCTGGAGAGGATGTGGAGAAAGGGGAACCCTCCTCCACTGTTGGTCGGAATGCAAGCTGGTGCAACCACTCTGGAAAACAACATGGAGGTTCCTCAAAATGTTGAAAATAGAACTACCCTATGACCCAGCAATTGCACTACTGGGTATTTACCCTAAAGATACAAACACAGTGATCCAAAGGGGCACGTGTACCCACATGTTTATAGCAGCAATCTACAATAGCCAGACTATGGAAAGAACCTAGATGTCCATCAACAGATGAATGGATCAAGAAGAGGTGGTATATATACACAATGGAATACTATGCAGCCATCAAAAGAAATGAAATCTTGCCATTTGCAATGACGTGGATGGAACTAGAGCGTATCATGCTTAGTGAAATAAGTCAATCGGAGAAAGACAACTATCATATGATCTCCCTGATATGAGGACATGGAGAAGCAACATGGGGGGGGTAGGGGGATAGGAGAAGAATAAATGAAACAAGATGGGATTGGGAGGGAGACAAACCATAAATGACTCTTAATCTCACAAAACAAACTGGGGGTTCCTGGGGGGAGGTGGGATTGGGAGAGGGGGAGCGGGCTATGGACATTGGGGAGGGGAGGCGAACCATAAGAGACTATGGACTCTGAAAAACAACCTGAGGGTTTTGAAGGGTCAGGGGTGGGAGGTTGGGGCAACCTGAGGGTTTTGAAGAGTCAAGGGTGGGAGGTTGGAGGAACAGGTAATGGGGAGGGCACGTTTTGCATGGAGCACTGGGTGTTGTGCAAAAAGAATGAATACTGTTACGCTGAAAAAATAAATAAAATGGAAAAAAAAATTTTTACATCCTCTTGTTGCAGACCCTTTTAGAAAGATATAGTACCTTCTGTATCTCTTAATACAGTCTTTAGCTTAAAATCTAATTTGTCTGATATGAGAATTGCTACCCCACGTTTCACTGGAGATCATTGGCATGAAAAATCGTTCTTCATCCCCTCATTTTCAGTCTGGATGTAAGTTTTTTTTTTTAACTTTAATTTTATTTTTTTAATCTCTTTTCAGTGTTCCAGAATTCATTGTGTATGCACCACACCCAGTGCTCAATGCAATACGTGCCTTCCACAATACCCACCACCAGGCTCACCCAACATCCCACCTACTTCCCATCCCAAACCCTCAGTTAGTTCCTCAGAGTCCACATTTTCTCATGGTTCATCTCCCCCTCCAATTTCTCCCAACTCCCTTCTCCTCTCCATCTCCCCATATTCTCCCTGTTATTCCTTATGCTCCATAAATAAGCAAAACTGTACAATAATTGACTCTCTTTGCTTGACTTACCTCACTCAGCATAATCTCTTCCAGTGCTGTACATGTTGATATAAAAGCTGGGTATTCATCCTTTCTGATGGAGGCATAATACTCCATAGTATATATGGACACATCTTCCTTATCCATTCATCCATTGAAGGGCATCCTGGTTATTTCCACAGTTTGGCGACTGTGGCCATTGTTGCTATGAACATTGGGGTTCAGATGGCCCTTCTGTTCACTACATCTGTATCTTTGGGGTAAATTCCCAGTAGTGCAATTGTAGGGTCATAGGGCAGCTCTATTTTGAATTTCTTAAGGAATCTCCACACTATTTTCCTAGTGGTTACACCAACATGCATTCCCACCAACAGTGTAAGAGGGTTCCCTTTCTCCACATCCTCTCCAAAACATGTTGTTTACTATATTTTTAATTTAGGCCATTCTAACTGGTGTAAGGTGATATCTCAATGTGGTTTTGATTTGAATCTCCCTGATGGCTAGTAATGACCATTTTTCTGTTAGTTATTTGTATGTCTTCATTGGAGAAGTGTCTGTTCATGTCTTCTGCCCATTTTTTGACATGATTATCTGTTTTGTGTGTGTTGAGTTTGAAGAGTTCTTCATGGATCTTGGATATCAGCCCTTTGTCTCTAGTGTCATTTTCAAATATCTTCTCCCATTCCATGGACTGCCTCTTTGTTTTGTTGACTATTTCCTTTGATGTGCAGAAGATTTGATCTTGATGAAGTCCCAAAAGTTCATTTTGGCTTTTGTTTCCTTTGCCTTTGGAGACATATCCTGAAAGAAGTTGTTGTGGCTGATGTTGGAGAGATTACTGCCTATGTTCTGCTCTATGATTCTGATGGATTCCTGCCTCACATTGAGGTCTTTCATCCATTTTGAGTTTTTCTTTGTGTATGGTGTAAGAGAATGGTCGAGTTTCTTCTTGATAGATAGGATCTACATCTACATCTGTAGATCGATAGATAGGTACTACATCTACATCTAATGTACTGTTAGATCTTCTACACATAGCTGTCCAATTTTCCCAGCACCATTTATTGAAGAGACTGTCTTTTCCACTGTATATTTTTTCTTGCTTTGTCAAAGGTTATTTGACCATAGAGGTGAGAGTCCATATCTGGGTTCTCTACTCTGTTCCACTGGTCTATGTGTCTGTTTTTGTGCCAGTGCCATGCTGTCTTGGTGATCACAGCTTTGTAGTAAAGCTTGAAATCAGGCAACGTGGTGCCCCCAGTTTTGTTTTTGTTTTTCAATATTTCCTTAGAAATTCGGGGTCTCCCTGATTCCATACAAATTTTAGGATTGTTTGCTCCAGCTCTTTGAAAAATGCCAGTGGAATTTTTATCAGAATGGTATTGAAAGTATAGCTTGCTCTATGCAGTATAGACATTTTAACAGTGTTTATTCTTCCAATCTGTGAGCGTGGAATGGTCTTCCATCTTCATGTTTTTTCTTCAGTTTCTTTCATGAGTGTTCTGTAGTTCCTTCAGTACAGATCCTTTACCTTTTGGTTAAGTCTATTCCCAAGTATCTTATGGTTCCTGGTGCTATAGCAAATGGAATTGATTCTGTAACTTCCCTTTCTTTGTTAGTGTATAAGAAAACAACTGATTTCTGTACATTGATTTTTGTATCCTGCCACGTTACTGAATTGCTGTATGAGTTCTAGTAGTTTGGGGGTGGAGTCTTTGGGGTTTTCCATATAAAGTATCATGTCATCTGCGAAGAGAGTGAGTTTGAATTTTTCATTGCCAATTTGAATACCTTTTATGTCTCTTTGTTGTCTGATTGCTGTTCCTCGGACTTCTAACACTATGTTGAACAAGAGTGGTGAGAGTGGGGAATCTTGTAGTGTTCCTGATTTGAAAGGGGAGGCTGCCAGCTTTTCCCCATTGAGGATGACATTCGCTGGGGATTTTTCATTGTTAGATTTTATGAAGTTGAGGAATGTTCCCTCTATCCCTATACTTTGAATTGTTTTAATCAGGAACAGATGCTCTATCTTGTCAAATACTTTTCTTTGCATCAGTTAAGAGACCATGTGGTTCTTCTCTCTTCTCTTATTGATTTGTTCTATCACATTGATTGATTTGCAAATGTTGAACCATCCTTGCAACCCAGTGATAAATCCCACCTGGTCATAGTGGATAATCTTTTTAATGTACTGTTAGATCCTATTAACTAGGATCTTGTTGAGAATCTTAGCATCCATATTCATCAGGGATGAAATTTTCCTTTTTGGTGGGGTCTTTGCCTGGTTTGGGGATCAGGGTAATGCAGGCTTCATAAAAAGAGTCTGGAAGCTTTCCTTCTGCTTCAATTTTTTGAAACAGCATCAGGATAATAGGTATTATTTCCTCTTTGAATGTTTGGTAGAATTCCCCAGGGAATCCATCAGGTCCCAGGCTCTTGTTTTTTGGGAGGGTTTTGATCACTGCTTCAATCTCGTTATTAGATACCAGTCTACTCAGGTTGTCAATTTCTTCCTGATTCAGTTTTAGAAGTTTATAGTTTTCCAGGAATGCATCCATTTCATCTAGGTTGCTTAGCTTATTGGCATATAACTGTTGGTAATAATTTCTGATGATTGTTCCTGTTGATAGTTGTCAACTATCATTCAACTATCATTCATAATTTTGTTAATTTTGGTCTTCTCTTTTCTTTTGGGTTAGTTTGGCCAATGCTTTATTGATCTTATTGATTCTTTCAAAATACCAGCTTCTTGTTTCATTGATGAGTTTTACTGAATCTCTAGTTTCTATCTCATTGATCTCTGCTCTAGTCTTGATTATTTCCCTTCCTGTGTGTGGGGTTGTTGATTCTCAGTTCTCTAAGGTGTAGAGATAGCTGGTATATTCTGGATTTTTCAATTTTTTTGACGGAGGCTTGGATGGCTATGTATTTCCCCCTTAGGACTGCCTTTGCTGTATCCCATAGGATTTGGACCGAAGTGTCTTCATTCTCATTGGTTTCCCTGAATTGTTTAAGTTCTTTGATTTCCTGGTTGAGCCAAGCATTCTTAAGCATGGTGGTCTTTGGCTTCCAGGAGTTTGAATTCCTTCTGAACTATTTCTTGCTGTTGAGTTCCAGTTTCAAAGCATTGTGATCTGAGAATATGCAGAGAATAATCTCAGTCTTTTGGTATCTGCTGAGTCCTTATTTGTGACCAAAGATGTGGTCTATTCTGGAGAAGGCTCCATGTGCACTCAAGAAGAATGAGTATTCTGTTGTTTTAGGGTGGAATGTTCTGTATATATCTATGAGGTCCATCTGGTCCAATGTGTCATTCAATGCTCTTGCTTCTTTATTGATTTTCTGTTTGGATGGTCTGTCTATTACTGAGAAAGGCGTTTTAAGATCTCCTACTATTAATGTATTCACATCAATATGACTCTTAATCTTGATTAATAGTTTTCTTATGTAATTAGCTGCTCCCCTATTGGAGGTGTAGATATTTACAATTGTTAGATCATCTTGGTGGATAGACCCTTTAAGAATGATGTAGTGTCCTTCTTTATCTCTGATTACAGTCTTTAGCTTAAAATCGAATTTATCTGATATGAGAATCACTATCCCAGCTTTCTTTTGAGGCCCACTTGCATGAAAGATGGTTCTCTATCTCTTCACTTTCAGTATGGATGAATCTTTAGGTTCCTCATGGGTCTCTTGTAGATAGCATATGGATGGGTCGTTACACCCACTCTGCAACCCTGTGTCATTTTATGGGAGTGTTTAGACCATTCACATTGAGAGTGATTATTGAAAGATACGTTTTTATTGATATCATGTTGCCTGTGAAGTACTTGTTTCTACAGATTGTCTGTAAATTTCTATTCTATGTCACTCTTGGGTTCTTTCTTCTTTTATAGAACCCCCCTTAATATCTCTTGGAGTGCCGGCTTGGTGGTTATATACTCTTTTAAACCTTGCCAGTCTTGGTAGGTCTTTATGTCACCATCCATTCTGAATGCCAACCTTCCTGGATAAAATATCTTGGATGCATGTTTTTCTCATTTAGTGCCCTGAATATGTCTTGCCAGCCCTTTCTGGCTTGCAGAAAGGTTTCTGTGGACAGGTCTGGCCTTATTCTGATGGACCTTACTCTGTACGTAATGAATCTCTTCCCCCTAGCCACCCTCAGGAGCTCTTTTCTAAAATTATGATTCATCATTCTCACAATCAAGTGTCTCAAGGTCTTTCTAGATTCGTTGATTTTTGGGGGGTGGTCTTTCTACCTCTAGGACATGAATGCTGGTTCCATTCCCCAGATTGGGAATTTTCTCATCACAAATATGTTCAACTATACCTTCTAGTCTTCTTTCTTTCTCCTTCCCCTCAGGTATCCCAATAATTCTGACATTGGAATGTTTCATGGTGTCATATATTTCCCTAATTCTGTTTTCATGTTTTCTAAGCTGATTGCTCCATGCCTCCTCCTGATCCTTTTTCTCTATCAGTTTGTTCTCTAGATCACTCATTCTATCTTCTGCCTTAGTTTCCCTAGCTGCTAGAGAATTTAGATTAGATAGCACATTGTTAACATCTTCCCTGGTGGCTTTCACTTCTGCCCTAATCAATACCATTTTGTCATTTGTGGTTTTCTCCAACCTAGCCATTGCCTGGATAATTGTTAGCTTGAATTCCCTTTCCAACATACTGCTTATGTCCATATCCAATAGCTCTGATGGAGAGGGCACAGTCTTTGAATTTTTCCTTTGTTGGGCATTCCTCCTCCTGGTCATTTTGGTGAGAGATGGCTGAGGGGATCTGTAGCTGAATGTATCAACCATGGTCCAGGCAAGTTGAACCCTGGAATGCTTCTGAGAAATCGAGGGTCCCCACCAAAAAGAGAAAAAAAAAAAAAAAGAGAGAGAGAGAGAGAGAGAGAGGATCCAGCATGAATGTGTCCCAAATGTAAGATTTATAAAGTATACAAAGAAAAACAGACAAAAAAAAAAGACTGACAAAAATAAATGACAATAAAAAAAGAACCAGCCAAAGTGAACCCCAAGTATAAGTATAAGATTTATATACTACCAGAACAGGGGCATCTGGGTGACTCAGTGGGTTAAAACCTCTGCCTTTGGCTCAGGTCATGATCCCAGGGTCCTGGGATCAAGCCCCACATTGGGCTCTCTGCTCCGCAGGGACCCTGCTTCCTCCCCCCCCCCCACCGCCTCTCTGCCTACTTGTGATATCTGTCTGTCAAATAAATAAATAAAATCTTTTAAAAAAAGATTTATATACTACCAGAACAAAAATAAATACACAGAAACACTGACAGAAGAAAAAGATGGGAGGGTGGTTATAAATTCTCAGTGTAGGCAAGGAAGGTTATTTTGATTTTCCTGGGTGTATCTTGATATCTTTGTTAAAGGACTCAACTTTCCTAAGATAAAGGGGGATTAAAACTGGTTTATAGTGGGGGTAATATTGACTGGGGAAAGAGGATTACCTTGAAACTTATCTCTATATGAATATTTAAAAAATAGAAAAGAAAAAAAAAACACGTATATGTATCCAAAAAGTTCAAATTAAAAGATTTTTATGGAATTTGTTGTTGAACCTCTCATTGTGATGGTAAATAGCCTAAAATATTATAAAAAAATAAAAAGAACAAGAATACTAGGGATTAATTAAAAATAAAAGTTGTATCTATGAAGTATATAGGTTTTAGGGCAATACCAGGAGCTTAATATCTTCTTTTCCCCTGATTTTGGGGTTTTACAGTTTTATGGGGATCCTGTGGTGGTTGTCCTCTTTTTTGTTGTTGTTTTTTTGTTTTTGTTTTTGTTTTTTGGTCTGGATTTCTAGGGGAGGGGCCTGCTGCATGGTTTTTCAGGCAGTCTTGCTAGAGTTGAATCCTCCTGCCCCCTATCAAGGGGCTAGGCTCTGAGGAAACCAGTTATTCAGGCTTTTGTTTACTGGAGGGTTTTTTTTTCTCCCTTTGCTGGTTTTTGGTGGTTTTTCCAAGGTTTAGAGGAAATCAAACTGCATCCAGACCTCTGTCTCAGAGAGAAGCCTCAGTCTGTTCCCCTCTGGAAGCTCCAGATCACATAAACTCCCCCTCTGCCTCCAGCAGAGCACATCCCCAGTCACAGTCTCAGGGGTCACAAGAGCTCCCCCTGATACCCCCATGTTGCCAAAACCACAAGAAGTATTAGTCCAGAGAGCTGGCTTCCAGCGGCTGCCTCTCCTGAGGCTGTCTGGGCAGGTCCAGACCTCTGGAGAGATCCCAACCAGAGATAGGGCACTGAGATTTCCTGTCATCAGGGGCTGGGGGTGCTCAGACTCTCCCTGGTCCTAGAGAGCACCAGCTAGTGCCTGCACGGACCTCTCTCAGGAGAGGGTGTGGAGCATGACTCAGACCTGTGTTGTGCAGTGTGCGTGCAGAGTGGAAAAGGCGTGGTTCTAGAAAGCGCTGGCTGGCAACCACACCAGGACTCTCTCACATGCACTGCCATCCAGACTCACATGCGCGGGTGGCTCAGGGACCAAGACCTTGATGCTTCACTGCACTCTCCCTGGCAGGGCGCTGGCGGAGGTCATCCAGGGTCTATGGGCTTAAGCCCGTGCCCGTAACTGCCTGATTCCACCAATTTCTGCTTAAGATCTTTTGTTCTTTTTGAGTGCTTTTAACCAGACTCCAAGTTAATGCTGGTTCCCAATCACAGGGCACTCTTGTCTTGAGGTATTACTTTCCAGTGGGTTGCTTCTGGTGTCTTCCTCCCCCTTTTGTTTACCTTCCAATATCAGTCCAACATTCCCACTCCACTTTATCTGTCCACTGGTGTCCTCTGCCCCTGTAGAGATCCAGAAGTGTATAATCCTAGGGGGAGACAAGATGGCGGGAAAGTAGGAGGAGGTGCCGTTTCAACCTGTACCCTAAAGTGAGCTGATTACCTATCAAAGAACTCTGATCACCCATGAAATCAGCCTGAGATTAGAATTATACACTTCTGGATCTTTACGGGGGCAGAAGACGCCACTGGGCAGGTAAAGCAGAGTGGGAACGTCGGACTGATATCCGAAGATAAACAAATGGGAGAGGGAGCCACCAGAGCGACTGACTGGAAAGTAATACCCCAATACAAGAGTGCCCTGCATCTGAGGACCAGCATGAGCTTGGAGTCTGGTTGAAAGCACTCAAAAAGAGCAAAGAATCGTAGGGGAAAATTGTGGGAATTGGGGCTGTTAGGGTCAGGGGCTTAAGTCCCCAGACCCAGGACAGCCACCCCTGGCACTGAGCCAGAGAGTGCGTCATTGGAGAAACCAGGTCTTGGTCCCTGAGCCAGGAGCGCGTCTGAGAGTGCATGGAGTTTGGCTCCCGTGAGGGGCTGGGAGCCTCACCAGCCGGCAGAAGCACAACCTTTTTGCAGTCCATACTGCGCTATCAGAGCCTGAGTAGCACCCCACACTCTCCCCTGAGAGAGGTGCGCACAGGTGCCAGACCGGTGCTCTCTGACCTGAAAGTCTAGGCACTCCCAGCCTAGGCCAGTGGGAAAATCTCAGTGTGAGATCGCTGCTTGGAACCTCTCTGGCAGTCTGGAGCTGCCCAGACAGCCGCCACTGCCGTGGTTTGGGGTACAAGCAGGAGTTCCTGTGTCCCCAGGGACTGCGTCTTGGTATGGGCTTTGCAGCGGCCAAGGGGATCTTATGTGCTCCGCAGCACCCAGAGGGAAACAGACTGAGGATTCTCTCTTAGAGGGAGGTCTGAGTGCAGTTTGCTTTCCTCTAAACCTCCAAAAACCATCAAAAGCTGTCAAGGCAAGAGAAAACAAATGAACAAACAAACTTAAAAACCTCCAGAGAACAAAAGTCTGAAAAACCGGTTTCCTCAGAGCCCACCCCCTTGAGCAGGGCAGGAGGACTTAACTCAGGGAACACTGACTGAAAACCCATGCAGTAGGCCCCTCTCCCAGAAAGCCAACCAGAAAACAAAACAAAACAAAACGACAACAAGAGAACAACCACCACTACTTCATAGATACAACTTTTATTTTTAATTCGTTCCCACTATTCTGGTTCATTTTTTTTATAGATCATTTTTTAACCTATTTACCATCACAGTGAGATGTCCAGTACATCAAATTCCATAATAACATTTTAACCTGAACTTTTGATACAGAAGTGTATAATCCTACATCTCAGGCTGATTTCATGTATGTTCAGAGTGATCTGGTAGATAATCAGCTCACTTCAGGGGCCCAGTTGAAACAGGGTCCCCTACTTCTCCACCATCTTGTCCCACTCCTGGATGTAACTTTAGAGTCAAAATGATTCTCTTGTAAACAGCTTATGGGTAGATCCTGTCTTTTTATCCCATCTGCAACCCTGTGCCATTTCATTGGAGCATTTAGGCTGTTCTCATTGAGAGTGATTATTGGAAGATATGATTTTATTGCCATCATGTTGCCTGTGAAGTCCTTCTTTCTATAGATTGTCGCTGTAATTTCTGGTCTATATTACTCTTGGTGTTTTTCTTTTTTTATAGAACCCCCTTAATATTTTTTGCAGGGCTGGCTTGGTGGTCACATATTCTTTTAGTTTCTGCCAGTCTTGGAAATTCCTTATCTCTCTAGCCATTTTGAATGACAGCCTTGCTAGATAAAGTATCCTTGGCTGCATGTTCTTCTCATTTAGTATCCTGAATGTGTCTTTCCGCTGTTTCTGGCTTGCCAGGTCTCTGTGGACAGGTGTGACATTATTCTTATATTCCTCCCTCTGTGTATAAGCCGGGGATCCTGTGCTCTCTTCTCACTCACAATGCCAAAAATACACAATAACAATAAGCATGGTGGCTTTCACTTTCCATTCTCAGATATGGCTCTGTTTCTCAGAAAAGGAGCCCTCAGAACTTAAGTTTCATTTTCTGTTCTTGGAAATGCAGAGCTCTACACTGATGGCTGCTTCTCAACTACTGGCCAGATTCCTTTGAGGGTGGAGCAGTGGACAGAGATTATTTAAATCCTGCCTGTTCCTCACAGGCATTGTACATATTTAATCTCTGCAGTGACCACAGCAGCACACAGGGCCTGTTCCAGTGCAAGGCCAGTCTGTGCAACAGAGTGTTTCTGTTGTGGGCTACAGGGAGCACTTCAACCAGGCTCAGCACTTCGTGTGTTGTCAGGGGACACACTCAGAGCTCAACTCTGACACTGGAAGTCTCCTTCAGGAGCTGGTAAGCAAGAAACCACTGTGGATTGAGTACAGATCAAAAAATAGAATTACAGATCTATAGGTCTGAGGTTAGGATAGTCTGCAAAATTGATTTGGGGTGCTGTGGACATGGAATTCTGAGGGGCAGGATGTTTGGTAGATGCCTGTAAGTCAGAGTTTTTAACTATTTGGGACATTTTCAGAGGGTGGTTGGAGAACAAACCTTATTACTGTGAACTGCAGAAGGATCATGTGAATGTCTGGGGTGTCAATGGAAAGGGCTTTTCCCCCAAGAACTTCTAGATCAGACACCCCCCATCTCATACCTAAATACTTTCCCTGGGGAGACAATGCATGCATTATCTGTTAAAACAAAGTTCAAGTGAACAAATTTTAAAGAGCTATTGGATTTATTAAATGATTCATGAATCTAGCAAATAAGAAGGAGGTTCACTGAGCTGTAGGAATGGAAATGTTTTTAAAGGAAAAGAAGAAGGAAAAAGAAAGAAATTATTAACTAAGAATCACTTGTTTTAGTCGAGATTGCCCTCCTAAGGGGAAGGGGAAGGGTCTATCAGCAAATTTCCCATCGTTGATCAGGAAATTTGTACACTGACTGGTTAAATTATACATGCCCAGGGGAGTGAAACTGTAGTTAGGTTAGGTATTTGGTCTTGGTTTAATGAGTCCAGGCCTTAACTTAAGTGGCTTCTATGGCCCTGTGACTATGTGGCCCCTGTGGAACTTCTTTTTCACAATTTCCCTACTTTGATCAGATGCTCAGCTTAACTTAGAGATTGGTGCCAACTTGAGCTACTGTTCATTTGTTCTCACAGCTGTTGTTGATTCTCTCCATGGTATTCACATGTCGTGATGTTCTTCCTTAATCTCCACAAAATTCACTGGTGATGACTTTCAGGTACACAGTTTTGGTATCAGTCATCCCCTACATTCATTTTCTGAAGTTCCAGTCTCAGGGAGATTACTTGCTTGGTGGTTAGCATGTCTGAACATGCATTTAAAAATTTTTAAGAACACAAATGGTACCTGGCAGATTATTATTATTTTTATCAACAGATAGTTTTCAAAGGTTGGAGTGTACTTTGAAGCCATGGTACCCAGGACCCAAACACTCAAAACTGAATAATTCAAAGAAAGACTCCACTGAAGAATCATCTTTTCAAGCTAAGTGGCTTGTTCAGTGCTCATATGTAGTTGTGTTTCAATTTCCCCAAAAGTGTTAATCCGGATGCAGCAGGTGGTGTTGGTCACAGTATAGACAATTCTTACTCAGTTAAAAGATAATCAGAGTCTGTCTTATTGTCAATAAAATCTTTGGCTAGAGAGTCTAAGGATCTTTGCTGGGTTGCTATGCTCTTAGCAATGAATTCTGTATTATATTTGGGAGTTAAGGACAGGTTCCTAATCAAATTGTCCTGTAAATTTAATTGTTAACCAGGAAGCATAGCTCTGTCAAGGGAAGCAAATCCTGGGTCAAGAATGTGTCCTGGTTAGTCTTTTTTAATTCAGTGATGTAAATCCAAGGGAGCCAACCAATGTGATGTCATATTTCACTTGAGAAAATTTAGGGACATGATTAGATTTTTCTCTTAGCCTAAAATAAAAGGTTGTTTTACATTCTTCAGTTTATTCCCCCTTCTGAGCAACTGGCTCAGACATATAGCTAAGGGCATTATTTCTCCAAGACTATGTCAGAGTAAAGAAAAGGAGAAAAAGGAGAAAGGGCTTCACATTTAGTTAAAATATGAGGACTTGATATGTTTTCTCGGGTGAAGGCTGTCTACTTCAATATTGGCTATTTATCTTCCTCAGTTTGACTTAGAGGTCCCTAGCATCTGTGAAGGACAATATGTCAGGTAAAGCCTTCTTTAGCAGTGAAATGCATACCCATGATTCAACACCTTCTAGTTTTGTAGTAATTTCAGTGGTTGGGAGCACTTGGTAAGATTCCTTTTGATCAAGTTCAAAAGCTGTATTTTTTTTGATGAGAGTTCCAGAATACCCAGTCACCAGACTCTAGACAATGACCAACATTATCCTTTGAATTGAGATCTTGGAAGACATCTTTAACCTATTGATGACAGGCTAGATGGTAAAACACTAAATATTTTCCCATAGTTGGTCATACTAGCACGAGACAACAAGGGATCTCCAGAAAATTGTGTACCAGTAGACATTGGTCTGCCAGTGACTATGTTGTGTGAGGTGAGTTTACATTGTCCAAAGAGGGTACCTCAGAGTGTCAGCAAGTCCAAAGGCAATACCTTAGGGCACGGATGTCTGGTATTTTTTGCTAGTTTAAAAATTTTAAGTTTGAGGATCCCATTAGATCTCACAAAGTTGCCTGACGATTGAGGGTGATAGGGCCAGTGATGATTCCAAGAAGTTTGCAAGGTTTTTGTTAAAGGTGGTATAATTTGTCCAATGAAATGGCTGCCTCAATCACTAGAGATTATGGAAGGTATACCCATCTGGGAAATACGTTCTCTATCAGTTTCTGTGCCACTGTGAAGACATCAGCTTTGTAGCAGGGGAAATTTTCAGCCTAAATGAAAAATACACATATTGATAACCTGAACTAGGTGGCAATTAGATAAAGTTGAACTTCAGGTGTTCAAAAATACCAAAAGAGGAGGTATGAGGCCTCTGGGTTTTCAGGGAAACTGATAGGCAGCAATAAACACTGATGGAAATGCATTTACTTTACACCCAATAAAACACGATTCCTGACTTGGGATTATATTATAAAGCTGCAATGATCAAGATAATTCAATACTTATGGCACTCTCCTTAGATAAATTGTTCAAGCCATATTGTACTGCACAGTAACAGTGAAGGATGTAGATATTGGGGGGGGGTGAAGGAACAGGGCCGGCTTTGTCATATTGTCAAGTGATTGACCTTATAAGAGCAAGGGAGTTAGAAGGACTGGGGAACAGGGTGTCAGGGGTATTATCAGATTTGGTAACCCAAACCTGGATGTCAGATCCACACCCAACTCCCTGCAAAGGCATTTAGATCACAAACAGCAAGCCTCTGCAAAAATGTTTGATACTTTGTCAAAAATTTAACAGTTTTTTTTTTTTTTAAAGATTTTATTTATTTATTTATTTGACAAAGAGAGATCACAAGTAGGCAGAGAGGCAGGCAGAGAGAGAGGAGGAAGCAGGCTCCCTGCGGAGCAGAGAGCCTCATGCGGGGCTCGATCCCAGGACCCTGAGATCATGACCTGAGCCGAAGGCAGCGGCTTAATCCACTGAGCCACCCAGGCACCCCCTTTGTCAAAAATTTAAATAGAAAATGAAAAATCCTATCATCTATAACATGGGTGTACCATGAAAGCATTATACTAAGTAAAATAAATCAGACAGACAAATACTGCATGATCTAACTGATGTGTGGAATCTAAAAATAATAAAATAAAATAAGTTCATCGAAAAAAAGACCAGACTTGTGGAGAGGTGGAAGCACAAGGTAAGAAGGAGGAAACTGGAGGAAGTGATCAAAGATACAAGATTTCAGTTATAAGAGAAGTACTAGGGAGGTAATATATAACCTGATGACTATAGATAATGTCCCCATTTGATTTATCAGAACATTGTTAAGGCAATATATCTTAAGAGTTCTCATCACAAGAAGAACTGTTCTCTTTTTTCTTCTCTCTTTTCCTCTTATTGAGATGATGGGTGTTAGCTGAACCTATTGTTGTAACCGCACAGTATACTTCACAGTATATATAAATCAGATCATCATGCTATATGTCTTAAACTCATACAATGATATATACCCATTATTCTTCAATAAAACTAATAAAACAATTTAAACAGAGTTACCCAATGACCCAGCAATTCCATTGCTAGGTATACACCCAAGAGTGGTGAAAACATACATCTAGGTAAAACCTGCATGCAAATGTTCACAGCAGCATTATTACAATAACCCCTCAGATGGAATTAACACAGTTGTCCACCCACTGTTCAATAGATAAAGAAAAGTGGTCTATCCATATAAGAGATCATTATTGGGCAAGGTAAAAAAATAAAAATAAAGTACAAATAAAAAATTTTAAAAAAAAGTACTGATACCTGCCACAACATGGATGAACCCCAAAACATTATGCTCAGTGAAAGCAGACAGCCCATTGGACTATGCATTCTGTGATTCCATTCATATGAAATGTCCAGAAAAGGCAAATCCTTGGCTACAGAAAATATATTGCGGGTTTCCTAGATCTGAAGAGCAAATGGTATGAGGGAAAGAGAGATGGCAGTCAAGAGGTACAACATATCTTTTGAAGCACTGGGCGTTATACACAAACAATGAGTCATGGAACACCATATCAAAAACTAATGATGTACTGTATGGTGACTAAAATAACACAATTTTTAAAAGGATATCTTTTGCATAAGGAAAATACTCTAAATTTGATTATGATGTGTGTACAACTTTGTGAATATATTCAAAGCTACTGAAAACTTTAAAGGCATGAATCATAGAATGTGTAAATTATGTTTCAATATTCATTGAAAAGAAAACCAGTAGAGGTGCTCATTTAGGAGATGTGCACATGCTAGGGGCTCAGAGGAGACCACTGAGGAATGTTCTGCAGCTGTTTTGCCAGTAGTCTGCTCCTAAGCAAGTTATAGACAGAGGGGACTTGAACAAAAGAACATCATGAGGGTCATTCAGTCAGGAGCCAGGCAGGTATAGGTACTTCTCCACCCAGACTGTTGAGTAGGATGTCCCACTGGGGAAGTCTGTAGGGTAGAAGTAAGCCTTTGCCAACTTTCCGTACCCTTCAATCCTGAGGACCCACATATCCTCACTGCATATATCTTCAAGAATAATTTATTTTTAACAACAGTGAAAATTGCATTTTCTACTGCATGAGGGCTTCCCTTCCAGACCTATCAGTGGGTTCTCCTGATGTTGCTGGAGATCGACCTCACATCCAACTCCTCAGATTTTGGCCTCAGAAGGACCTCAGTCCAGTGGTGCAGCTTCTTGATCATCTCCACCTACCCCTGCCTGCTTGTCTTTCCACAGCTGGGTCCTGATTGTATCACTGTCCCCCAGACTATGATGCTTTCATCCAACATGAGCCCTGAATTCACACACAATGAGGAAACTGCCAAGACTCCCAACTGAGTTTGCAGACAACTCAGCCCCAGGGCATTGTGAACATTTTCACATTGGAAACCGAGTCCCAGTGTTTTATCCTGTGAAGCAGGGAAGCTAGGCTACCACTTCACAGGACTTTACTGAAAGTTTTATTGTATGGTCCAGGTGAAGCTCTGGGCAGGCCCACCAGCAACCCCTTGGTGAATTCTCTCTGGTCTTCATAGGACCTCTGAGGAAGACTTTCCTCTCATTCTTCTTACTCCCTCCAACTCTTACCACAGTGCATGAAGATTCTGATCTGTGAGTCTCTCTGGGCTGGATCTTCTGCACGCCTGTTCTTGATTAATCTTCCTCAAGCTCTATTAGTTAAGCATTATTATTTCTGGTTACAAATGAAGACATAGTCTCACAGACAAGAAACAAGCTTTGAATTACAAAGCAATGATGGTAGATGATGGAGATCCAAGCAATGATGGAGATCCAAGACTTAAACCCACAGTTTGATTCTCTGTTTCTATCTAGACAGGAGGGGACAAGGGATCCTAGTTAATGCTGAATCTCCAGCCCCAGTGATGACTGGATGCTGATGCTACTTCTGGGGACCTGCGTCTACTTATAGTTATCAACTACCATTTACCCCTCCCTAGATGCACCCCAAATTAGTAAATTTTGGGAAAGAATGGAAATCACAGTACCATCTCTGTTCCCACGCTCACTCCACATTAAAGAAAATACACTGATTGGCAAGTGTGAGGGAAAATCCTACGAAGTGTCCCCACTTCTCAGGACTTTTTCAGGGAACTTGACCCTTCCTTGGGAGATAGAGATGCCTAAAGAAATGATCAGAGGATGCAGGGATTTCAGAGGGAAAGAAGCTCATGAAATATGATGTAATCACATCTCATCTGCTTTGAGACCAGAATCCACTGAGGCCTTTGCCCACAAAGACTGAAGTGTTCTCCACCAGGATCCCCTGTGACAAACTTGAAGTGCAATAGGTCAGCAAGAATGGTGTCTCCTCCTGCATGGAGTGGAGGTGCCCTGAGCCCAGTGAGGGAGTGAATGACATGGTGGTGAGGAAGAACATGCACGGATAATGCTGAATAAAAGATAAAAGATGGAGTCCTAGCCTGGGTTAGGCTGGAGGAATATTCTGGAATAAGAATGCTTAAGAGTAGCCCTCCCTTATCCTTGTGCTCAAAGCTTTCTTTACGACCTCTCTTGACCATTCTTAGTAATACCCTGGGTTCTTGTTTATGGGGTACATAGAGTTTCTAGGAGACCTGAACTGCCATCATGACTCTATGGAGACAATCTCCTGGATGAGTTCCAGGCTCACTGATTTGGTTGTATGAAGGGGTTTCTTCTGTCCCTGAGCATACTGTGTATTCTTTTTTTTTATTCCTTTATTTGTTTATTTACAGCATAACAGTGTTCATTGTTTTGGCATCACACCCAGTGCTCCATGCAGTACGTGCCCTCCCTATTACCCACCACCTGGTTCCTCAACCTCCCACCCCACCCCACCCCACCCCACCCCACCCCCACCGCCCCTTCAAAACCCTCTGGTTGTTTTTCAGAGTCCATAGTCTCCCATGGTTCATCTCCCCTTCCAGTTTCCCTCAACTCCCTCTCCTCTCCATCTCCCCATGTCCTCCATGTTATTTGTTATGCTCCACAAATAAGTGAGACCATATGATACTTGACTCTCTCTGCTTGACTTATTTCGCTCAGCATAATTTCTTCCAGTCCCGTCCATGTTGCTACAAAAGTTGGGTATTCATCCTTTCTAATGGAGGCATAATACTCCATGGTGTATATGGACCACATCTTCCTTATCCATTCATCTGTTGAAGGGCATCTTGGTTCTTTCCACAGTTTGGCGACCGTGGCCATTGCTGCTATAAACATTGGGGTACAGATGGCCCTTCTTTTCACTACATCTGTATCTTTGGGGTAAATACCCAGCAGTGCAATTGCAGGGTCATAGGGAAGCTCTATTCTTAATTTCTTGAGGAGTCTCCACACTGTTCTCCAAAGTGGCTGCACTAACTTGCAATCCCACCAACAGTGGAAGAGGGTTCCCCTTTCTCCACATCCTCTCCAACACACGTTGTTTCCTGTCTTGCTAATTTTGGCCATTCTAATTGGTGTCAGGTGGTATCTCAATGTTGTTTTAATTTGAATCTCCCTGATAGCTAGTGATGATGAACATTTTTTCATGTGTCTGATAGCCATTTGTATGTCTTCATTGGAGAAGTGTCTGTTCATATCTTCTGCCCATTTTTCGATATGATTATCTGTTTTGTGTGTGTTGAGTTTGAGAAGTTCTTTATAGATCCTGGATATCAACCTTTTGTCTGTATTGTCATTTGCAAATATCTTCTCCCATTCCGTGGGTTGGCTCTTTGTTTTGTTGACTGTTTCCTTTGCTGTGCAGAAACTTTTGATCTTGATGAAGTCCCAAAAGTTCATTTTTGCTTTTGTTTCCTTGGCCTTTGGAGACATATCTTGAAAGAAGTTGCTGTGGCTGATATCGAAGAGGTTACTGCCTATGGTCTCCTCTAGGATTCTGAAAGATTCCTGTCTCACATTGAGGTCTTTTATCCATTTCGAGTTTATCTTTGTGTATGGTGTAAGAGAATGGTCGAGTTTCATTCTTCTACATATCGCTGTCCAGTTTTCCCAGCACCATTTATTGAAGAGACTGTCTTTTTTCCATTGAATATTTTTTCCTGTTTTGTCGAAGATTATTTCACCATAGAGTTGAGGGTCCATATCTGGGCTCTCCACTCTATTCCACTGGTCTATGTGTCTGTTTTTATGCCAGTACCACGCTGTCTTGGTTATCACAGCTTTGTAGTGAAGCTTGAAATCAGGTAACGTCATGCCGCCAGTTTTGTTTTTGTTTTTCAAAATTTCCTTAGCAATTCGGAGTCTCTTCTGATTCCATACAAATTTTAGGATTATTTGCTCCAGCTCTTTCAAAAATACTGGTGGAATTTTGATCGGAATGGCATTAAAAGTATAGATTGCTCTAGACAGTATAGACATTTTAACAATGTTTATTCTTCCAATCCAAGAGCATGGAACAGTCTTCCTTCTTTTTGTGTCTTCTTCAATTTCTTTCATGAGTGTTCTGCAGTTCCTCGAGTACAGGTCCTTTACCTCTTTGGTTAGGTTTATTCCCAGGTATCTTATGGTTCTTGGTGCTCTAGTAAATGGAATCGATTCTCTAATTTCCCTTTCTCTATTTTCATTGTTAGTGTATAAGAAAGCCACTGATTTCTGTACATTGACTTTGTATCCTGCCACATTACTGAATTGCTGTATGAGTTCTAGTAGTTTGGGGGTGGAGTCTTTGGGGTTTTCCATATAAAGAATCATGTCATCTGCGAAGAGAGAGAGTTTGACTTCTTCCTTGCCAATTTGGATACCTTTTATTTCTCTTTGTTGTCTGATTGCCATTGCTAGAACTTCTAATACTATGTTGAACAAGAGTGGTGAGAGTGGGCATCCTTGTCGTGCTCCTGATCTCAACGGGAAGGCTGCAAGCTTTTTCCCATTGAGGATGATATTTGCTGTGGGTCTTTCATAGATCGATTTTATGAAGTTCAGGAATGTTCCCTCTATCCCTATACTTTGAAGCGTTTTCATCAGGAACGGATGCTGGATTTTGTCAAATGCTTTTTCTGCATCAATTGAGAGGAGCATGTGGTTCTTCTCTCTTCTCTTATTGATTTGTTCTATCACATTGATTGATTTGCGAATGTTGAACCAACCTTGCAACCCAGGGATGAATCCCACCTGGTCATGGTGGATAATCTTTTGAATGTGCTGCTGGATCCTGTTTGCTAGGATCTTGTTGAGAATCTTTGCATCCATATTCATCAGTGATATTGTTTGAAATTCTCCTTTTTCGTAGGGTCTTTGCCTGGTTTGGGGATCAGGGTGATGCTGGCTTCATAAAAAGAGTCTGGAAGTTTTCCTTCTGCTTCAATTTTTTGGAACAGCTTCAGGAGAATTGGTGTTATTTCTTCTTCTTTGAAAGTTTGGTAGAATTCCCCAGGGAATCCGTCAGGTCATGGGCTCTTGTTTTTTGGGAGGTTTTTGATCACTGCTTCAATCTCGTTACTAGATATTGGTCTATTCAGGTTGTCAGTTTCTTCCTGGTTCAATTTTGGGAGTTTGTAGTTTTCCAGGAATGCATCCATTTCATCTAGGTTGCTTAGCTTATTGGCATATAACTGTTGGTAATAATTTCTGATGATTGTTTCTATTTCCTTGGAGTTAGTTGTGATCTCTCCCTTTTCATTCATCATTTTATTAATTTGGGCTTTCTCTCTTTTCTTTTGGATTAGTGTGGCCAATGGTTTATCGATCTTATTGATTCTTTCAAAAAACCAGCTTCTAGTTTCATTGATACGTTCTACTGTATCTCTCGTTTCTACCTCATTGATCTCTGCTCTAATCTTGATTATTTCCCTTCTTGCGTGTGGAGTTGGTTTGATGTGTTGTTGATTCTCCAGTTCTTTAAGGTGTAGAGACAGCTGGTGTATTCTGGATTTTTCAATGTTTTTGAGGGAGGCTTGGATGGCTATGTATTTCCCCCTTAGAGCCGCCTTTGCTGTATCCCATAGGTTTTGGACCAAGGTGTCTTCATTCTCATTGGTTTTCATGAATTGTTTAAGTTCGTCTTTGATCTCCTGGTTGATCCAAGCATTCTTAAGCAAGGTGGTCTTTAGCTTCCAGGTGTTTGAGTTCCTTCTGAACTTTTCCTTGTGATTGAGCTCCAGTTTCAAAGCATTGTGATCAGAGAATATGCAGGGAATAATGTCAGTCTTTTGGTATTGGTTGAGTCCTGCTTTGTGACCCAGTATGTGGTCTATTCTGGAGAAGGTTCCATGTGCACTTGAGAAGAATGAATATTCTGTTGTTTTAGGGTGGAATGTTTTGTATACGTCGATGAGGTCCATCTGGTCCAATGTTTCATTCAATGCTCTTATTTCTTTATTAATTTTCTGCTTCGATGATCTGTCTATTTCTGAGAGAGGCGTATTAAGATCTCCTACTATTATTGTATTCCTATCAATATGACTCTTGATTAATATGACTCTTGATTAATAGTTTTCTTATGTAATTGGGTGCTCCCATATTGGGGGCATAGATATTCACAATTGTTAGATCGTCTTGGCGGATAGTCCCTTTAAGAATTATGTAGTGTCCTTCTGTATCTCTGACTACAGTCTTTAGTTTAAAATCTAATTTATCTGATAGGAGAATCGCTACTCCGGCCTTCTTTTGAAGCCCATTGGCATGAAAGATGCTTCTCCATCCCTTCACTTTCAGTCTGGGTGTATCCTTAGGTTCAAAATAGGTCTCTTGTAGACAACATATGGATGGGTCCTGTCGTTTTATCCAATCTGCAACCCTGTGTCATTTTATGGGCGCATTTAGGCCATTCACGTTGAGAGTGATTATTGAGAGATAGGTTTTTATTGACATCGTGTTGCCTTTGAAGTCTTTCTGTTTGTAGATTGTTTCTATATTTCTGCTCAATGATATTCTTAGGATTTTTTCTCTTTTATAAGACCCCCCTTAATATTTCCTGCAGTGTCGGCTTGGTGGTTGCATAGTCTTTTAAGCCTTGCCGGTCTTGGAAACTCTTTATCTCTCCATCCATTTTAAATATCAGTCTTGCTGGATAGAGTATTCTTGGTTGCATGTTCTTCTCATTTAGTACTCTGAATATATTTTGCCAGCCCTTCCTGGCTTTCCAGGCCTCTGTGGAAAGGTCTGACGTTATTCTAATGGGCTTTCCTCTGTATGTAAGGAGCTTCTTTGTCCTAGCTGCTTTTAAGAGGGTCTCTCTTGAAACAAAATTCCCCATTCTAACGATAAGGTGCCGTGAAGACTTTTGAGAATCTAAAATCTTGGGAGGAAATCTTTCTGCCTCTAGTACATGAACGTTGTTTCCATTTGTGAGATTGGGAAAATTTTCATAGACAACTTCTTCCACTATATCTTCTAGACTTCTTTCTTTTTCTTCCCCTTCAGGGATTCCAATAATTCTGACGTTGGAACGTTTCATGGCATCGTTTATTTCCCTGATTCTGTTTTCGTGGCTTCTGAGCTGTTTGTTCCAGGCTTCCTCCTGATCCTTTCTCTCTATCTGTTTGTCCTCCAGATCACTAATTCTATCTTCTGTCTCAGTTACCCTAGCTTTTAGAGAATTTAGATTGGACTGGAACTCATTGAGAGCATTTTGAACATCATCCCTGGTGGCTTTCAGTTCTGCCCTAACATTGTGAACATCATCCCTGGTGGCTTTCAGTTCTGCCCTAATCAATTCTGTTTGGTCATCCATGGCTTTCTCCAACCTAGCTATTGCCTGGATAATTGTTAGTCTGAATTCCTTTTCTGACATATTGTCTATGTCAATAGCCATTAGCTCTGTTGCAGAAGGCCCATCCTCTGTATTTTTCTTCTGTTGGGTATTCCTCCTCCTAGTCATTTTGGTAAGAGATGACTAAACAGATGCAGCTGGAGTTATCGATTGTGGTGCAGTCAATGTGCACCCTGGAACGCTTCTGTGCAATCAGGGTTCCCCACCCAAATGAGAGAAAAAAGCAAAGAAAAAGAAATAGAGAAGAAGAAAGAAAAAAAAGGGGGAAATAAAAAAGGAAAAAAAAAAGAGAGAGAGAGATAGGAAAAAAAGGGAAGATAAAAGAGAAGGCTCAGCCCAAATGGGCCACAAGGTAAGATTTGTGGAGTATACAAACAAAAACAGACAAACAAAAAGACTGATAAAAGTATATGACAAGAGAAAAAAATATGTATATATAAGCAAAAAAAAAAAAAAAAAAAGGGAAGAACCTCATCAGAAAACACCCCAAGTATAAGGTTTATATATTATCAGGACAAACACAAATTCACAGAAACACTGACAGAAGGAAAAATTGGGAGAATGGTTATAGATTCTCAGTGTGGGTGAGGAAGTTTATTTTGATTCTTCCTGAAGGTATCTTGATGTTTTTGTTAAGGGACTCAACTTTCCTAAGTTACAGGGGGATTAGAAACTGGTTTGCCTATAGGGGTAGCATTGATTGGGGAAAGGGGATTACCTTGAAGTTTAACTCTATATGTATAATAGAAAATAAACATTAAACAAGAATAAACTAGACTAAACTAAGTTAAAATTAAAAAAGAATTAAAAAAATAGAAAAACAAAAGAAAAACACGGGTGTATGTATCAAAAAGTTCAGGATAGAAGGTTATTAAAGAATTTGATGTACTGGACATCTCGGTGTGATGGTAAATAGGTTAAAAAATTATCTGTATGTATAAAAAAAAAGAACCAGAATATTGGTAAAGAGTTAAAAATAAAAGTTGTATTTATGAAGTAATGGTGATTGTTCTCTTGTAGTCTTTTTTTTTTTTTCTTCCTTCCTGGTTGGTTTTCTGGGGGAGGGGCCTGCCACGTGGGTTTTCAGACAATGATGTTCCCTGAGTTAGGTCCTCCCGCTCCCCTCAAGGGGGTGAGCTCTGAGGAAACTGTTTTTTTCAGCCTTTTGTTCTCTGGGGGTTTTTATGTTCTTTCATCTGCTTTCTCTCGCCTTGACAGCTTTTGATGGTTTTTGGAGGTTTAGAGGAGAGCGAACTGCACCCCGACCTCCCTCTCAGAGAGAAGCCCCAGAATGTTTTGGAAAAGCTGCTGGCTGAGTCGGTTCTGAGTCACTGTCCCTGGGGATGCGCTCCTTGTTGTACCCAAAACCAGGGCAGTGGTGGCTGTCTAGGCAGCTCCAGACCGCCAGAGAGGTTTGGAGCAGAGATCGCCCACTGAGGTTTTCCCGCTGTCCCGGGCTGGGAATGTCTGATTTTTCCGGATGCCAGAGCTCCAGGCTAGCGCCTATGAGCACGTATTCCGAGGGAAGGTGTGGGACACGCGCGTTTCAGGATTGCTATCTGGCCAGGCTCCCAGCCCCTCACGGGAGCCAGACCCCACTCGTTCTCGGGGGCGCTGGCGTTCAGGAGCACTGGCGGCTCAGGGACCGAGGCCTGATTTCTCTGCCGCACTCTCTCTGGCTCAGCGCCAGGGGAGGCTGTCCTGGGTCGGGGGACTTAGGTCCCTGACCCTAACTGCCCAGGTTCCCACTATTACCCCCCCCCGCGATCCTTTGCTCCTTGTTTTTTTGAGTGCTTTCAACCAGACTCCAAGTTAATGCTGGTCCCCAGATGCAGAGCACTCTCGTGTTGGGGTATTACTTTCCAATCGGTCACCTCTGGTGGCTCCCTCCCCCTTTTGTTTATCTTCGGATATCAGTCCGACACTCCCAGTCTGCTTTACCTGCCACTGGCGTCTTCTGCTCCGGTAGAGATCCAGACGTGTATAATTCTGATCTCAGGCTGATTTCATTGGTGGTCGGAGTTCTTTGGTAGGTAATCAGCTCACTTTAGGGTACAGGTTGAAATGGTGCCTCCTCCTACTTCCCCGCCATCTTGACCCCCCTCACTGTGTATTCTTCTTGCCTATAAGTTTGACCCTAGTATGGGATGGGTAAGGCTGGATGACCTTATTCATGGTCCTGTGGGGCCCAGGCCAGCCAGAATATAAGACCTGGCCTAGAGCCCTTGAATTCTTTTCCTGGTTTGTCTAAATCCCATCACAACATCTCACCTTGATTTCTCATGTGCTAGATCAACTGAAAACAACCCTGTTTCTTCAAAAAGTTAAAGTCCAAGACAGTAATGTCTCATCCCGTATTAGAGGCTTGATATCATGAAAATACACAGGCAGATCTTGCACTTGCAGTAAATAATTCCCTAGACTCTACCTGGTGCCCTCAGTGCCCAGCAGGTATAGGACATATTTATGCTAGATGAATGGAGCATGATATACCATTGTACTCCTTTCACTTAGTTGTTGATGGGTAAATTAATCTTCCTTCCTAAATCTGTCACCTGAAATGCTGAATCCAGCTCATACACACCCTCATACACACATATGTATGTATACATACATACCCAAGGAAGTAGAGGGTGGGGAAGGGTATAACCCCTTCTATCCAGGATGGGAATGGCAGCTTAGCATATACCTACCCCTTTTCAGACCATTTCTGTGACTATGTCTGACCCAAACATGGTTTTTGCACATGTCCACTCACCTGAACCCAGGTTGGACCCCGATCCTGTCCCCTGATACCTGTTCATTTTGTCCCTCCCCTGCACCTAGTACTAGACAACCCTACTCATGAGACTTTTTAAGACAGTACTGTGCCCATGTGACATTGCCAGGTCAGGGTGGGAGATAGGTAACTCTGGGAGAGTTTGCAGAGTCTTCCAGGAGTGGTCCATGTGTAGATATTGCTGTGTGTTAGCCTCCAAGACATGGACACAGAGGTTGAGGAGAGGCTGTCAAAAATCATCCCAGGGAGCAAGTGGCCCCCCAAGCTCCCAACTTGCAGATCCTTCTCATGTTACATCTATGATCTCCTCTATCTGAACACGGTTTGAGGGTCCCTGAGTAAAGAAACATAGGCCTTTAGAGAGGGAGCTTAGAGAGCAGATTCAACTATCGAGGGAAGTTTTTCTTGCAAGAGAACCAGACCCTGCGAGCAGAGCTTTCAGTCTTCTGAAAGAGACCAGTCATAAAAGATGCATTTCACATAGGAATTAAGTACACACTCAACACACAGGCATGCATGCAAATGCATACACCTGGATAATGATTTGACCAACATTTTGCCTACCCTTCATTTTGATCTACTGCATCTATTCCAATGGGTAACTTTTTTTTTTCACTTTTTTAAAATTTCTTTTCAGCGTAACAGTATTCATTGTTTTTGCACCACACCCAGTGCTCCATGCAATACGTGCCCTCCCTATTACCCACCAACTTGTTCCCACCCCCTGCCCCTTCAAAACCCTCAGGTTGTTTTTCAGTGTCCATAGTCTCTCATGGTTCATCTTCCCTTCCAATTTCCTTCAACTCCAATGGGTAATTTTTTGAACTTTTGTTATAATACACCAAACAGATTTCATGACGTAAGGAGCTCAAGTCAGACGCTGTCATCTGTCCTGTTGTTTTCACACTTTACCCAGGCAGAACAGAATCACTCCAGCCCCTTGTTCAAGCAGTGACCTCAGGAGGATGGTGTCTGCATTTCCCAGGGAGTATAGGTCTCTGGATTGTTCATGTGCCAGGGGCTCCAGGGACACTACACCAGACTCAGCACTTTTTGTTTTAGTAGAAACATAAAAAATCTCTGACATCAGAAATCTCCTTTCTCTCCAGGGCTGGTGAGTGAGCAAATAGCGTACTTGCAATGATGACATACTGACTTAATGCTTGGAGGATTGACGTGCAAGTCTGACTCATTGAAGGATAAGATTTCATCCAGCTGTTCATGCCCTCCAATTTGGAGAAAAGAATACCACAGTCTGAAGATGCTTCTTTTTCTTCTTTTTTTTATCAGAAAGTTTTAAGAAAATTTGGAATAAGCAGGATGTTTAATGGGTGTCTCCATTGGAAACTATCCCATCCTTTTTTTTTTTCAGCTAACAGTATTCATTGTTTTTGTACCACACCCAGTGCTCCATGCAATATGTGCCCTCCCTATTACACACCACCTGTTTCCCCAAACTCCCACCCCCTCCCCCTTCAAAACCCTCAGGTTGCTTTTCAGAGTCCATACTCTCTCATGGTTAATGTCCCCTTCCAGTTTCCCTGAACTCCCTTCTCTTCTCGATCTCCCCATGTCCTCCATGTTCTTTGTTATGCTCCACAAATAAGTGAAACCATATGATACTTGACTCTCTCTGCTTGACTTATTTCACTCAGCATAATCCCCTCCAGTCCCGTCCATGTTGCTACAAAAGTTCAGTATTCATACTTTCTGATGGAGGCATAATACTCCATCGTGTATATGGGCCACATCTTCCTTATCCATTCATCCGTTGAAGGGCATCTTGGTTCTTTCCACAGTTTGGCGACCGTGGCCATTGCTGCTATAAACATTGGGGTACAGAAGGCTCTTCTTTTCACTACGTCTGTGTCTTTGGGGTAAATACCCAGCAGTGCAATTGCAGGGTCATAGGGAATCTCTATTGTTAATTTCTTGAGGAATCTCCACACTGTTCTCCAAAGTGGCTGCACCAACTTGCATTCCCACCAACAGTGGAAGAGGGTTCCCCTTTCTCCACATCCTCTCCAACACACGTTGTTTCCTGTCTTGCTAATTTTGGCCATTCTAACTGGTGTCAGGTGATATCTCAATGTGGTTTTAATTTGAATCTCCCTGATAGCTAGTGATGATGAACATTTTTTCATGTGTCTGATAGCCATTTGTATGTCTTCATTGGAGAAGTGTCTGTTCATATCTTCTGCCCATTTTTCGATATGATTATCTGTTTTGTGTGTGTTGAGTTTGAGAAGTTCTTTATAGATCCTGGATATCAACCTTTTGTCTGTACTGTCATTTGCAAATATCTTCTCCCATTCTGTGGGTTGCCTTTTTGTTTTGTTGACTGTTTCCATTGCTGTGCAAAAACTTTTGATCTTGATGAAGTCCCAAAAGTTCATTTTTGCTTTTGTTTCCTTTGACTTTGGAGACATATGTTGAAAGAAATTGCTGTGACTGATATTGAAGAGGTTTCTGCCTATGTTCCCCTCTAGGATTCTGTGGATTCCTGTCTCACGTTGAGGTCTTTTATCCATTTCGAGTTTATCTTTGTGTATGGTGTAAGAGAATGGTCGAGTTTCATTCTTCTACATATCGCTGTCCAGTTTTCCCAGCACCATTTATTGAAGAGACTGTCTTTTTTCCATTGTATATTTTTTCCTGTTTTGTTGAAGATTATTTGACCATAGAGCTGATGGTCCATATCTGGGCTCTCTACTCTGTTCCACTGGTCTATGTGTCTGTTTTTATGCCAGTACCATGCTGTCTTGGTGATCACAGCTTTGTAGTAAAGCTTGAAATCGGGTAACATGATGCCGCCAGTTTTGTTTTTGTTTTTCAACATTTCCTTAGCAATTCAGGGACTCTTTTGATTCCATACAAATTTTAGAATTATTTGCTCCAACTCTTTGAAGAATACCAGTGGAATTGTGATCGGAATGGCATTAACAGTATAGATTACTCTAGGCAGTATAGACATTTTAACAATGTGTAGGCTTCTGATCCAAGAGCATGAAATGGTCTTCCATCTTCTTGTGTCTTCCTTAATTTCTTTCATGAGTGTTCTGTAGTTCCTTGAGTACAGATCCTTTACCTCTTTGGTTAGGTTTATTCCCAGGTATCTTATGGTTCTTGGTGCTATAATAAATGGAATTGATTCTCTCATTTCCCTTTCTGTATTTTCATTGTTAGTGTATAAGAAAGCCACTGATTTCTGTACATTGACTTTGTATCCTGCCACGTTACTGAATTGCTGTATGAGTTCTAGTAGTTTGGGGGTGGAGTCTTTGGGGTTTTCCATATAAAGAATCATGTCATCTGCAAAGAGAGAGAGTTTGACTTCTTCATTGCCAATTGGATACCTTTTATTTCTCTTTGTTTTCTCATTGCCATTGCTAGGACTTCTAATACTATGTTGAACAAGAGTGGTGAGGGTGGGCATCCTTGTCATGTTCCTGATCTCAACGGGAAGGCTGCAAGCTTTTTCCCATTGAGGATGACATTTGCTGTGGGTCTTTCATAGATAGATTTTATGAAGTTCAGGAATGTTCCCTCTATCCCTATACTTTGAAGTGTTTTCATCAGGAACGGATGCTGGATTTTGTCAAATGCTTTTTCTGCATCATTTGAGAGGACCATGTAGTTCTTCTGTCTTCTCTTATTGATTTCTTCTATCACATTGATTGATTTGTGAATGTTGAACCATCCTTGTAACCCAGGGATGAATCCCACCTGGTCATGGTGGATAATCTTTTGGATGTGCTGCTGGATCCTGTTTGCTAGGATCTTGTTGAGAATCTTTGCATCCATATTCATCAGTGATATTGGTCTGAAATTCTCCTTTTTGGTAGGGTCTTTGCCTGGTTTGGGGATCAGGGTAATGCTGGCTTCATAAAAAGAGTCTGGACGTTTTCCTTCTGCTTCAAGTTTTTGAAACAGCTTCAGGAGATTTGGTGTTATTTCTTCTTTGAAAGTTTGGTAGAATTCCCCAGGGAATCCATCAGGTCCTGGGCTCTTGTTTTTTGGGAGGTTTTTGATCACTGCTTCAATCTTGTTACTAGATATCGGTCTATTCAGGTTGTCAATTTCTTCCTGGTTCAATTTTGGGAGTTTGTAGTTTTCCAGGAATGCATCCATTTCATCTAGGTTGCTTAGTGTATTGGCATATAACTGTTGGTAATAATTTCTGATGATTGTTTCTATTTCCTTGGTGTAAGTTGTGATCTCTCCTTTTTCATTCATAATTTCATGAATTTGGGCTTTTTCTCTTTTCTTTTGGATTACTGTGGCCAATGGTTTATCGATCTTATTGATTCTTTCAAAAAACTAGCTTCTAGTTTCATTGATACGTTCTACTGTATCTCTGGTTTCAACCTCATTGATCTCTGCTCTAATCTTGATTATTTCCCTTCTTGCATGTGAAATTGGTTTGATTTGTTATTGATTCTCCAGTTCTTTAAGGTGTAGAGAGAGCTGGTGTATTCTGATCTCAGGCCAATTTCATGGGTGATTGGAGTTCTTTGGTAGGTTATCAGCTCACTTAAGGGTACAGGTTGAAAAGGCCCCTCCTCCTACTTCCCCGCCATCTTGTCTTCCCAAAACTATCCCATCTTTAAAGGCAATCTCGCCTTTCATACAATAGAGCTACTTCAAAACTCAATGAGTTTTAATAATTTGTAGCATTGTAGAATAATTCTTTTGTTGGGAATTTATTCCCATCCATCCAGGCTATAACAAAACACCACAGACTGGGTTGCTTATGAACAGAAATATACTTCTCATACTTCTCAAGTATAGGAATACCCAGATCAAGGCATCTTTGTTTCAGCATTTGGTGAGAGCTCACTTCCAAGGTGGACATGGCAGAATGGGCAGCTAGGTCTCCGAAGTCTCTAAATCTTGAGTCTCTGAAGCACTAATCCATTCATGATCATTCTGCCCTCATGCTAAGATACCATTCACAAATCTGCTGATTAATACCAGGGCTTTGAGCTTGTGAAATTAAGTGGAGGACACAAACAAACAGCTCCCAGCAGTCATAGAGATAAAAATCTGTCTGGGGAGATTCAGAGTCAAGAGTACTAACCATTACAGTATGGAGCTGCCATCGTCTGTGGAAGTTCAATTGACTTCCCACTCTCACCCGAGAATATAGCAACTTGTCCTGTTTCAGTATTCTTGAAATATAATTTTCTCTTTTGGGAATTCCCCATTTAACAAGTTATATCATCGGGGCACCTGAGTGGCTCAGTGGGTTGAGGCCTCTGCCTTCGGCTCAGGTCATGATCTCAGGGTCTTGGAATTGAGCCCCGCATCGGGCTCTCTGCTCAGCGGGGAGCCTGCTCCCCCCTCTCTCTCTGCCTGCGTCTCTGCCTGCTTGTGATCTCTTTCTGTCAAATAAATAAATAAAAATTTAAAAAACAAGTAATATCATCTTCATAAGTAAGCTGATAAATAAAGTCTTTAACACACATTTATTTTATATATTTTTGGGGAATCATGATTCTCCCTCTTCTGAAAATTTTCCTTGCAGGACTTGCAAGATGGGGATAAGCATTGAGCACATCCTTACTGGTAAAAGTATATGGTAGTCCCATAAGACACAACTGTGTAGGTATAAATATTTTTAAAATCACAATTTCCTCTCTCATAGTAAATGATAAAAATTCCTTGAATTGCCATGATTTAATCAGATATCTATACTTCAAGTCTGTGCAGAATTGAATAGCGAAGATTAGAGCTCATATCTATTTCCTCTGCCACTTCCTGTTACATGATCTAAATATCACCCAAATTCTCTCATGAGGTGAGACAAATGGACATTAAGCTGCCATGAGGCAATTATTACCATAAGGACTAAGTGCTTGGCTATCCCTCTTATGGCACATACATCCTGGTGGGCTTTTCTCTGGCCCCTGCCTCTCCCAAAAGATAAGTCCTGACCATATTTGTTGCAAGGGATGGGAGGCGAATTATGTCTACAACTCTTCTGTGCTTCCCAATGCATTGGCCTGACTGATTCTTTCTGCAGAATGGAAGTGTGTTGGGCTCTGTATTGAAATTTTAGGAAAAGCAGAATGTCTGCAATAGTTTCTCATTGTTGTGTAATAAATTAACACAGATTTAACAGCTTAAGACACAACCCCAGATTTATTGGCTTCTAGTTCCAGAGAGAGTTATCCAAAATGAAATCTTAAAGGAGCTAAAATCAAGATGTCAGTGGGTGATGGGTATTAAGAAGTGTACTTGTTGTGATGAGAATAGAGTATTATATGTAATGATGAATCACTAAATTCTACTCTGGAAACTAATATTACACTTTATGTTCACTAACCCTAATTTAAATTAAAAACTTGAAAGTAAGCCCAATGCGGGACTCGATCCCAGGACCCTGAGATCATGACCCGAGCCGAAGGCAGCGGCTAAAACAAATAAAATCAAGGTGTCAGCAAGGTTGCTTCCTTCTGTAGGCTCTGAGAGACAATCTATTTCTTTGTCTTCTCCAGCTTTGGAACCTGCCTGAATTCCTTATCTTGTGACCCTTCTTATATCTTTCTGGATCTTCACTTCTATCTCTGCCTCCATCACACCATCTCCTTTTCTTCATTTGGCCTTGCTTCCTTCTTATAAGGTTCACTGTGATTATATTGAGCCCGTTTGGATTAGCCAAGAAAATCTTTTCATCTAAAGATCCTGAACTTCTTCATACCAGCAAAATGCCTTTTGCTATGCAAGGTCACACATTCACAGACTCCGAGGTTCAGGATGTGAAAACTTTGAGTACTGTTACTCTCTATTCCACAGATCCTGACTCTTGTGACATAGGAAACATAATAGTAGACAAGTAGCTTCTACTGTAGCATGAAAACAAAATTCATCAGGAAAAGTAAATCAGAGTAACATTAATAAATGTGAGAGAATGGGAATGGGCTGTTGTGACCTGTGTGTTTCCTCACCTGACATTGTGTCTGTTCTGCTGCTCCATTTGTCTTCCTAATTCAATTTCCTTTTCCCACAGACGTTCCACAGTTAGCCAGCATGGATCAGTTCCTATATGACTTCCTGGGAGGAAAGAATTGTCAGCAGTTGGCCACCAACTTTATCCCTCACTACACCACATTAATCAGTAAGGTAGGGGGAATCCTCTCTCAAGAAAACCTTGATAGAATTCAAGCAACCCTTAAAGAGGCCAAGCTAAAAGATGTGGCTGACATAATTGAGGAATCACTTGTGGCAGCAGAGAATGCTCCACTGGATGTGGCTGTGATTGGAGAATCTGGCACTGGGAAGTCCAGTTTCATCAATGCCCTGCGAGGACTTAGTTATGAAGAGGAGGGTTCTGCAAGGGTTGGCGTTGTGGAGACTACCAAGAAGAGAACACCCTATCAACATCCCAGATATCCCAATGTGACCTTCTGGGACCTGCCTGGAACGGGAACCCCCAATTTCCAACCACATGAATATCTAGAAAGGGTGGAATTTGCTACCTATGACTTCTTCATCATGATTTCTTCCTCTCGGTTTAGCCTCAATGATGCTTTGCTGGCCAAAAGTATCAAAGAGATAGGCAAGAAGTTCTACTTTGTTAGAACCAAGGTGGACAATGATTTATATAATGAAGAGAAACGCAAACCCACATCTTTCAAAAGGGAGAGAGTGCTTCAGCAGATACGAGACAACTGCCTGGCTAACCTCAGCCACACTGGAGTGCCTGAGCCATGCATCTTCTTGGTCTCCAACTTTGATCTGGATGACTTTGATTTCCCAGCACTGGAAGAGACCCTGCTGAAGGAGCTCCCTGTTCATAAGCGCTACACCTTTGCGCTTCTGTTGCCCAATTTGTCCGATGCTTCCATTGAGATGAAGAGAGCTTTGCTCAAGGAGAAGATCTGGCTGGATGCCCTAAAATCATCTGCTTTGAGCTTCATCCCCTTCATGGCCTGCTTTAATGGCTTTGATTTTCCCCAGCAGGAAAAGTGCTTGAAACATTACCAGAGCCATTTTGGTTTGGATGAGAAGTCACTCAAAGGGACTGCAGAGAAGCTGAACATGTCTTTGGAGGATATCAAGAGTTTCACCAAATCCTTGAATTTCCGGTTCCTTATGCAGGATGACAACATAGCAGATAAGGCCATGAACTGTGCTGAAAGCTATTGTTCAATAAATGGAGGCCTGCCATCCACCATCTTCCAGTTTTTTAAAATCTACTTTCTACGTTTGAAATTTATCGATACAGTGGCTGATGATGCTAAAATTCTCTTGAATAAGACTTTAGAGAGCTTAAGCCTCAGAAAATGACACAGAGATGGCTCAGAATGCCAAAAAAAAACAAAAAAACAAAAAAATGGGCCTCAGGCCTTGTGTTTTGTAAGTGGGATCCTCTTCGACCCACCAATAAGGCCAGATCTTTCCTAAAGTGGAGAGAAAGTCTCTTCATTGGACAAAAGCATTACTCCATATTGATACTCCGCTGCCATCAAAAAGGGATTTAACAATGACCTATCTCTTTCTTCATTCTTTCAGCTATTTTTCTGAAATCATGTTATAAAATGCATTCTATGGTTTTCATTAATTTCTATGTGTTATGAAGTAGTTTACATTTGCTCCATTTACTCAGATAATAAACATTTGGTAACAATCAAGATAACTGTTGTTCACTGGCTTTTCATGAATTATTTTCTCCAGTCATCAGATCAATGCCCTTCTCACCAGAGTAAGGGCAATCCACAACTATAGGCACATATCTAAGTGAATAATTTAGTGTGTACTGGAACACTATAGCAGGAAGGAAGGAAATTGAAAGAGGACTGGAAAATGTTCCAGGATGTCATATTTTCAGATACTACAGGGGAACAGAGGGAAGGGAACAAAGTCAGGATTTATCTTTCTAAGACTTTACAACATTAGATGAGATGAGAGACCTGTGAACAGGAAACAATGAGGGACAGGAGGTATGAGAGAGTGAAGTTGAGTTAGGAATGAGACTGGAAAGCAAAGATGAATTCAATTAGACAAGCTGGAGGAATAATGTGCTTCACTTTCACCCAAATTTCCACATCAGACTTGTGAAATGGGACCAGAAAAATCAACAATACCTGCTTCAAGGCTCAAAGATAAGAACCCTGCTCTTCTGAGATTTTTCCACATCTTCCCCATCACTGGTGTAAGATAGATATTTTATGGTGTAACAGGTATACATGGAGGAGGTTGCCCTCAGATGCCTTATTACTCTGAAGGCTCACCCCAGAGAACTGAGAGCACAGATGTAAAGAGGAGAGCACTACTAGCCCACAATGTCCCAACTACTGCTTGCTCCCCCACTGCTCAGTAGAGGTCTGCAGGAGGGCAGAAATGAGTCAGAAAGGGAGAAAGTGAATGATTGTGCTACTTCATGCATAATGCATATGTGAAATATTCAAAGGGAAGGCACTCTTGACCCTCCTGTATGGCCACATTGCATTTAACAATTTTTGTTCCTTAGATTTTCATACATGTTCCCAGTGCAGAATCAACACTAGCAAGATCTAGGCTGCTTACTTTCTTGCCACCAAATCCCATGTATTCTTATAAAGAGCATGGACAGTAAGCAAATACTCCATCTTTCTCATCTCATCAACGAGATGTGGCTGATACTGGTCTTATACAACCTTCCCCTCCTCCAGAAGTCATGACCTTTTCAAGATCCCTGGGCCTTTTATTTCCAACTTAGTGGTCTTTTTTTTTAAGATTTTATTTATTTATTTATTTGATAGACAGTGGTGAAGTCGTGATGACAAGTAGGTGAAGAGGCAGGCAGAGAGTGAGGAAGGAAAGCAGGCACCCTGCTTCACAGAAAGCCCAACACAGGGTCCAATCCTAGGACCCTGGACCACGACCTGAGCTGAAGGCAGAAGCTTTAACCCACTGAGCCACCGAGGCACCCCCCAATTTAGCTGTGTCAAATTAAGACAGAAAAAGACAAATTCAAAGGGTCCATATGGGTCCTTTGGGGAAGACACTTGTGAAAAGATGAGAGCTACAAATACATACATCTGTGGGGTTTATTTTAAAGTACACTTTTTTTTTCAGATGAGACAAGAAAATGAATCTTTCACTGTAGGAAAGAACTCAGAAGTCAGAGAATAAGTTTTAGTGCTTTGGTTTTATCAGACTCATCCTAAGGTTAATAAGAGTGTTCATGTGCCTGGCTGGCATATATAAAAGACCTAAAGATTCCCCTGGCAGTACAAAGTGTGAAAGAGGGAACTATTGAGAGGGTAGAGGGGTGTTAGGGTCTGGGAGGAGGAGGAGATAGAGCTGTGAGGTGTCTGCAATCCAAGGCACGTGAGCCTAGTCAATCAATGGTAGCATTCAATTTTGGGTCTTTCTCATGTCACCCTGCAAGACTCAGTCAGTGTCTGTCTGAGGGGGCTCCTGAAGCTTCTCTAGAAGGCACCATGATGACTGGCCATCCCTTTGGCATCTGGGTTGAGCCCTGTCATTCAGAAGCCCTCAATAAGCTCTCACTGTGACAACTTTTTTGTTCCCCCATGACGTCCCCTTGAAGACAAATCTCTTGACCTAAATTTGAAGGTAGTAACTCAGATCACTAGAGATTTGGTGTTCTTAAGAAAGGGGAAACACCTCACCCTTAATCCTCCATGCTTCTGTCTGAAGATATCTTGTAGTCTTCTTACCAGCTGGGTTAGTGGTAATACAGTCTGTGTCCTAACTTCTGTCTAGCTCAAGGTCTGTGAGATGACATACTGTTTCTCTGAAGTAGGACATTTTTGGAGCAGGTGATGTGAAATTCCAGCTCCCAGGTCAGCTGGACTTCTCTCTCCTATTGCAGCAGCCCCAAGTCAACCCAGCAAGGGACAAATGACACATTTTGGGGAACATCATCAAGAAAAAGGGAGGTAAACTTTAATGATCTTTGTTGAGATGCCTTTTCTCCTGCATAATTGTAATGACAGAACTTTAATTGAAAGCTAATTGTGGACCAAGTTACTTCTATCATGTTTGACACCCATAGCAAGATGAGTTTATCACCTACTTTTTTCAAATGCAGCCCAGATTTTTTAGTCATTTGCCAAAAATCACAAAAGTGGGTAATGAAGAAAGTGGGATTGGTCTGGACTCTCTTTTTATCACTTGCTCTTTGTGGCTTTTTCTTTTGGTGTCCAAACCAAAGCCTCAGTTGCGCCTCTATCCACATTTGAAGCTTCCCATCTGGATCACAACATACCCGATACGTTGACTTCAGATCAGATGCTGCACAGGTTAGCTGCTTCCCCCAGAACAATAAGACTTTATAAATGAAAACAATGGCAACAAAACCAACTGTGTGTTAATCTGAGAAAGGTTGCTACTCTACACAATGAATAATAGAAAGCTTAAATAAAAAAAATAAATAAAAAAGAAAGAAACAAACAAACAAAAAAGAATCGAAAGCTTACCAACAGGCAGTAAGGTGAGATGTTATGGTCAAGGGCTTTGGCACACAATCCAGTTGCCTTCATTCATTTACTTTCTCAATTGTTTATTCAGCATTAATTAAATAGTCACAGCACGTGAAGATCTAGAGCTCCTTGAGCAGCCCTCGGCTCATTTCCAAATGAGTACTACGGATATTGCCTGGAATAAAAAGAACCAAGTCCCTGTTGAGGGGACTTCATAGGGGAGCATTGAGCTTTATTTCATAGAGGAGAAATAGAAGAAACAGTGGAGAAAGTAAAAGGTGACATAGAGTCAGGTTGTACTGGTGCTAAGAAGAAGAATAAAGAAGCATATGTTGAAAAGGAGGATATTTCAAATTGGTGCTTAGTGAAGGCCTCTCTGAAGACCTGGAAGTTGAGCAGAGACACAAAGTGTGCATATATGTAGGAAGAGGTCCCAGGTGGAGGGAACAATAAGTGCTAAGGTCATGAAAATGCAAGGAGCTTGCCGTGTCCATTGACTACCTGTTGGGCCCCTGGGGTGCAGTAGTGTGAACCATGGGTGAGTGGTAGGAAAGGAAGTCTTTCAAGTAATCAGGGACCAAGTGATGTAGGACACTTGAGTGCCTGGTATTTACTTCAGAATTTATTCTAACTATAATGGAAACCACCACAGGAAGGGCATGCTAATTTAATCTTTGGAAGGAGTTAGCAAGTAGATTATTGTGGTGGTCAATGGGCCAGATCCAATGCACCTAAAGGTGCTTATTTAGTTGTTCATATGAGACGTGGTGGATTGGTCAAGAATGAGAGAAGGTATGAGAAGAGACTGCATTCCTGATGTATTTTGAAGACAGACCTTGTGGTTTTGTTGACTTGCTGGAAGAAGATAACAGAGGAAGGATAAAGAATCACATGCTGTGTTTGTCTTGAGGAACAGCATGAGGAGAAGTGCCATGCAAGGAGATGTGGAAGCCTCTAGTAGAATAGCCCTGGGGGTAAGGATTAAGCAGAGCAGTCAAGAATCAAGAGCTCAGACATAGAATTGTGAGACTTGAGGGGTCTGATTAAACTCGGAGTGGAATGTGGGTACAGGTGGATGTCTGTCTGAGGGTGAGCAAAGAGTGTGGTTGTGCAACTTTCTAGCTTTCTGACCTATGGCAAATCATTCCAAAACATTTCCCTTTACCATCAGAATGGGGACTGACTCACTCACTCAAGGAACTTGTGAGGCTACAAGTCCTAAATGAAGGCAATTAACATTTACACAAAAGAAGTATGGTACAGTGAAAGTGCTCCATGGAGGCACTGGGATTAGTAGGAGGTTCAATATAGATAAATTAACTTGGGAGAGAGAAATTGTCATCACAAATCTTCTCTCCAGGGAACATATGGGTTAATTTGTTCATCTCCACGCCCCCCGGACATACACACACACCATATTGGTATACACTTTTTTCGGCAACATTCTTTTTTTTTTTTTAATTCCTTTATTTGTTTATTTACAGCATAACAATGTTCATTGTTTTGGCATCACACCCAGTGCTCCATGCAGTATGTGCCCTCCCTATTACCCACCACCTGGTTCCTCAACCTCCCACCCCCCCCCCCTCGCCCCTTCAAAACCCTCTGGTTGTTTTTCAGAGTCCATAGTCTCTCATGGTTCATCTCCCCTTCCAATTTCCCTCAACTCCCTCTCCTCTCCATCTCCCCATGTCCTCCATGTTATTTGTTATGCTCCACAAATAAGTGAGACCATATGATACTTGACTCTCTCTGCTTGACTTATTTCACTCAGCATAATTTCTTCCAGTCCTGTCCATGTTGCTACAAAAGTTGGGTATTCATCCTTTCTAATGGAGGCATAATACTCCATTGTGTATATGTACCACATCTTCCTTATCCATTCATCCGCTGAAGGGCATCTTGGTTCTTTCCACAGTTTGACGACCGTAGCCATTGCTGCAATAAACATTGGGGTACAGATGGTCCTTCTTTTCACTACATCTGTATCTTTGGGGTAAATACCCAGCAGTGCAATTGCAGGGTCATAGGGAATTCAGCAACATTCTTGAAAGAAATTTCTTTCTCCATTGAATTGCCTTAGCAAGTTGTCAAAAATGGTTTAATCATATTCAGGTCAATTTTTGTCTTCTCTATTCTGTTCTGTTGTTGTGCATATCTATCCTTCCTTCAATGCCACAATGTCCAAATTATGGCAATTTTCTGGTAAGTTTTGGAATAGGGTGAGAATAGAGTGTGAGCCTTAAAACTGTATCCTTTCTTTCATAATTGATTTGTCTCTTTTTTTCCATTGTCTTTCCTGCATAAGTTTAGAGTTAGCCTGTCTATATCTATGAACAAATGTTGGTGGGATTTTGATTGAGATTGTTTTGAATCTATAGGCTAATTAGAAGAAATTGGCATCATCACATTATTGAGCTCTCAGTCTATGAACACACTCTGTATTTCCATGTATTTGAATCTTTTCTTACGTCTTTCATCAGTGTTTTGTGGTTTTTAGTGTATAACTCCTGCTCATATTTTGTTGTTTATACCTAAGTATTGTATATATTTAGTGCCATTTATAATTTTGAATTCCAATTTTCCATTGCAGGAACACAGGAATACTTTGGAATGTGGCCTTGTATTTTGTGACATTTCCACTCACTTATTAGTTTAGGAGGTTTTATGGAATTTGGGGGATTTTTTGATGCAAAATATAAGTATCCTGTGAACAGAGGCAGTTCTATTTCTTCCTTTCTAATAAGTATACATTTTTTTTAAAAAAATTATTATCTTATTGCACAAGCAAGGATTTTGAGTAGCATATACTATAGATTGGTGAGAGAGGATACATTTTTTAAAGATTTAATTAATTTATTTATTTGATAGAGAGCACAAGGAAGGGGAGCAGCAGGCAGAGGGAGAGGGAGAAGTGGGTTCCCCACTGAGCAGAGAGCCCAACCTGGGGCTTGGTTCCAGGACTGTGGGACCATGACCTGGGCCAACTGCAGATGCCCAACCAACTGAGCCACCCAAGTGCCCTGAAAGAGGATATTTTTGTCTTGTTCTCGATGTTAGAAGAAAGCATTTTGTCTTTTATCATGAGGAATGATATCCATCGGATTTTCATTTTTCATTTTGTTTTGTTTGTTAATATGAATAGTGTCCATTAGGTTAAAGGAGTTCTATTCTTAGTTTGGTGAATTTTTTTTTTAGTAGAAAATGGATGGTAAATATTACTGAAATGTTTTCTGCATCTATTGAAATTCGCAATATTTCTCTTACTATATCTGCTAATGCCAGGAATTAGAGTGACTGAATTTTTCCAGTGTTTGAAGAGCTTTGCATTCCTGGAGGGAACCTCACTTGCTGGTGAGGTATCATTCTTTTCATATATTGATGTAATTGCATTGTTAACATTATTGAGTATTACTGTGCTTATATCCATAGAGATTGCTTCTTTAGTCTTTTTGACTTTCTTCTTGTGTTTTTGGATGATTTTTAATTAGTAGACATAGGACTATTTATTTTGTTTCTTTTGTTTGTGAGGTTTGGTAGCTCATGTCTTTTAAGTAATTCGTTCATTTTTTCTCACTTGTTGAATTTGTAAGCCTAAAGTTCTTATATTCCTTGTTATCCTTTTAATGTCCGTGAGAAGTATTGATGTCCCTTTTTTCATTATTTATATATCAATATAAATTATCAAATTTTTGTCTTCTTTGTTTTGTTCAGTCTGATTAAAAGTTTATCATATTTATTGATCATTTCAAGCTGCTGACTTTTTGTTTCTTTGCTTTTCTCCAATTTGTTACTTCATTAACATCTGTTATAATCTTTATTATTTCCTTCCTTCTTTTTGTTTTCAGTTTCACTTGCTCTTTTCTCTTCAGATGTGAGGTGGAAATATAGATTTCTCATTTTATGTCTTTATTCTTTTCTAATATTGACATTTAATGCTATAAATTTCCTTCTAATGACTGCTCAAGCTTCATGATAAACTTTGATATGTGACATTTATTTTCAATTAATCAATATATGTTTTAATTTCCTGTGACTTTCCCTTTGATCCTTGTATACTTAGAACTTGGGGACATCTTTGTTTCATGTTTTTAATTGAGATATAATTGACATACAACTTTATATTTGTTCCAGGTGTACCACAAAATGATGCAATATTTATATATATATTGCAAAATGATGACAAGCATACTTGTCATCCCTTCCCTTACATAATTATAAATTTTTTCTTCTAATGAAGATTTTAAAAATCTATTCTGTTAGCAACTTTCAAATATTCAATACACTATAAACTATACTGTATTCACTGTACTGCAATTACATCCCCACAACTTACTTATTTTATATTGTTTTTTTGTACCATTTACCCCCCTAACCAATTTTACCCCTCACTCAGCAGCAGCCACCAATCTGTTTTCCATATCAAGGAACTTCATTTTTTTGTTGTTGTTTTGCTTTTTTAGATTCCATACATAGTGAGATCATATGGTATTTGTTTTTCTCTGTCATGCAGCTAATACCGAGTTTCCCATCACACAGAACTGTAAATACCAGCACTAGGGGAAAATAGCTTATAGAATTAATGTTTTTATTCTAATGAATTCATGATTCATTAGTATTTCAATTTTAATTTTTTTCTCTTTCCTTTACAACTAATTTCTTATTTTATCAACTCTTTTTTTTATTTTTTATTTATTTATTATTTTTTTAAATATTTCATTTATTTGACAGACAAAGATCACAAGCAGGCAAAGAGGCAGGCAGAGAGAGAGGAGGAAGCAGGTTCCCTGCCGAGCAGAGAGCCCAATGCGGGGCTCGATCCCAGGACCCTGGGATCATGACCTGAGCCGAAGGCAGAGGCTTTAACCCACTGAGCCACCCAGGCGCCCCTATCAACTCTTTTTGAAAAGTCTTTTTAAAATTTTCATGTTTACAGTTACATGCTATCATTGCATTTAATTTCGTTTATATATATAAAATATATTGTGCGTGTGTATATATATAAATATATATGTTTTTCTTTACAATTTTAGAATGTAGTTTCTTCTAACAATATACCAAAATATACCTAGCGTATTTCGCTGTTCCATACACCTATCTAATTATATTCTCTCTCTCTTTTCTTTTTAGTTTTGGACCTTTTCTAATTTGTTTAGTGTATATTTCTGTGGAGTTGTTGTTGCTGTTTTAGTGTTTCTTTTCTCATTCATCTATTCTTCTCTGGACAGAATGACAAAATGGTAAAACTTACTTCAAAAAGAAAACAAGAGGCAGTACTGACTGCCATGCCAGGGCTCTAATCAGCATGAATATAAGTAAGATGTCAGAACTAGAGTTCAGAATAACAGTTATAGGGAATAACAGTTATAAAGATTCTAATCAGGTGTGAATAAAGCACAGAAGACACCAGAGAATCCCTTTCTGGAGAAATAAAAGAAATTACAGTCTAATCAGTTGAAATTTTAAAAAGGTATTAATGAGATGCAATAAAAAATGGAGGTCCTTACTGCTAATATAAATGAGATAAAAGGGAATATATGTGATATTGAAGAAAAATGATGGGAAATAAAGACGCTGAGAAAAAGAGGTAAACTACTGGATTATGAGGGGAGAATTTGAGAAATACGTGGTAAAATAAAGCAAGATGATATTAGAATAATAGGAATCCCAGGAGAGGAAAGAAAGAGGGGGCAGAAGGTATCTTTGAGCAAATTATAGCTGAGAACTTCCCTACTCTGGGAAGGAAACAGGTGTTCATCTCCAGGAGGCACAGAGAACCGCTCCTCAAAATCAATAAAAGTAGATCCACACTTCAACATATAATAATCACTTGCAAATATCAGAGACAAAGAGAAAATCATGAAAGCACTTGGGACAAGAGGTCCTTAAACTTAAAGGGTAGAAACATTAGAGTGGCAGAAGACCTATCTACAGAGATGTGGCAGGCTAGAAAGGACTGACATGATATATTCAATGTGCTAAATGAGAAAAAAATGCAGCTAAGAATAGTTTATCCATCAAAGCTATCATTCAAAATAGAGGGAGAAACAAAGAGCTTCCAGGAAAAAAAGAAGAAAAAATCATGATCATTAAACCCGCCCTGCAGGAAATATAGGGTTGCCTGGGTGGCTCAGTGGGTTAAAGTCTCTGCCTTCGGCTCAGGTCATGATCACAGGGTCCTGGGATCGAGCCCCATATTGGGCTCTCTGCTCGACAGGGAGCCTGCTTCCTCTTCTCTCTCTCTCTCTCTCTCTCTCTCTCTCTGCCTGTCTCTCTGCCTACTTGCAATCTCTGTCTGTCAAATAAGTAAATAAAATCTTTAAAGAAAAAACAGCCCTGCAGGAAATATTAAGGGGATCCTTAGAGTGAAGAGAGAGCCCCAAAGTAACAAAGACCAGAAAGGAACAGAGGCAATATGCAGAAAAAAGTGACTTTGCTGGTAATAAAATGGCACTAAATTCTTTTCTCTCAATAGTTCCTCTGACTATAAATGGGCTAAATGACCCAATCAAAAGGCACAGGGTATCATATTGAATAAAAAACCATGACCCATAAATATGCTGTCTATGAGAGAATCATTTTAGACCCAAGTCACCTCAATATTGAAAAGGAGGGGTGGAGTACCATATATCATGCTAATGGACATCAAAAGAAAGCTGGGGTAACAATCCTTATGTCAGTCAAATGAGATCTTATTTTTATTTATTTGTTTATTATATTCAGTTAGCCAGCATGTAGTTGTGTATAACACCCAGTGCTCATCACATGTGCCTTCCTTAATACTCATCACTTTGTTACCAACCCCCCCACCCCACCCCTCTGTAACCCTCAGTTTACTTCCAGGAGTCCAGAAAAACTAGATTTTAAACCAAAGACCATAATAAGAGATGATGAAGGACACAATATCATAATTAAAGGGTCTATCCAATAAGAAGATCTAACAATTGTAAATATTTATGCCCCTAACATGGGAACTGCCAAGTATATAAGCCAATTAATAAAAAAAAAATAAAGAAACACATTAATGATAATATAATCATAGTAGGGAGCTTTAACACTCCACTGACGTCAATGGGTAGATCATCCAAAAAGACAATCAACAAGGAAACTGTGGCTTTGAATGACACACCAGACCAAATGGACTTAAAGATATATTCAAAAGATTGCATCCAAAAATGAGAATGCACATTATTTTCAAATTTACATGGAACACTCTCCAAGCATAGATCACGTTTCAGGCCACAAACAAGTCTCACCAAATTCAAAAAGATAGAAGTCATGCTATGCATCTGTTCTGACAACACTATGAAATACTATAAGGCAACAATCTAGAAAGAACACAAATACACGCAGGCTAAATAACAAGCTGCTAAACAATGGCTGGGTTAACCAAAAAATCAAAGATGAAATTTAAAAATGCATGAAGAAAAATGAAAATAAACACACAACAGTCCCAAAATCTTTGGGATGAAACCAAAACTATTCTAAAAGGGAAGATTATAGCAATTCAGGCCTATGTAAAGAACCAAAAAAAACTCAAATAAACAACCTAATGTTACACTTAAAAGAGCTAGAAAAAGAAAAACAAACAAACCCAACACTAATACAAGGAAGGAAATAACAAAGATTAGGGTAGAGATAAGCAATAGAAACTACAAAACCAACAGAACAAAACTATGAAACCAGGAGCTGTTGCTTTGAAAAGATTAACAAAATCGATAAATGTTTAGCCACTCATCAAAAAAAAAAAAATTTAAGAGAGAGATAGAGAGAAAGAGAAGATATAGAGAAGAGAGGACTCAAATAGACAAAATCAGAAATTAAAGAGGCGAAATAACAACTGACACCATCAAAATACAAAGGAATATAAGATAAGATTATGAAAAAGCATATGTCAACAAATTGGACAACTTAGAAGAAACGGATAAATTTCTAGAACCATATAACCTTGCAAAAAAAAAATTGAACAACCAATTCCTGGTAATGAAATTGAACCAGTAATAAAAAATTCCCAACAAAGTGCAGGACCAGATGGCTTCACAGGTGAATTCTGTTAAACATTTAATGAGGAGTTAATATCTATTTTTCTGAAAGGATTCCAAAAAAATAAAAGTGGAAAGAAAAGTTCCAAATTCATTCCAAGAAGCCAGCATTACCTTGATCAAAACCAAAGAAAGAGAGAAAGAAAGAAAGAGGAAAGGAAGGGGAAAAAATACAGGCCAATATCCATGATGAATATAGATGCAAATATCCTCAAAAAATATTAGCAAACTGAATCTAAACAGGCATTGAAAAATCATTTACCACAATCAACGGAGATCTATTCTGGGGATGCAAACATGGTTCAATATTTGCAAATCAATCAATGTGGTCTATCACATACACAGGAGAAAGGATAAAAACTATGGGATCATTTCAATAGGTACAGAAAAAGCACTTCACAAAATACATCTATTCGTGATAAACACCTTCAACAATGTAGATTTATAGGGAACATACCTCAACATAATGAAGGCCATCTAGGAAAAACCATACCTAACATCATACTCATTGTTGACAAATGGAGAGTTTTCCCCGAAGAGCAGAAACAAAACAAGGATGCCCACTGTCATCACTTTTATCCAGCTTAGTACTGGAGTACTAGCCATAGCAATCAGATCAGGAAGAGGAATAAAAGGTATCCAAATTCATAAAGAAGAAGTAAAACTTTTGCTATGTGTGGATGACGTGATACTATACACAGAAAACCCAAAAGGAGTCCACATAAAAACTGGTAAAACTGGTCATGAATTCAATAAAGGCACAAGATACAAAATTAATAGACAGAAATCTGTCACATTTCTGTATACTGATAATGAAATGGTAGAAAGAGAAATTATGAAAATGATCCTATTTACAATTGCACCAAACAGAATAAAATAACTAGAAATAAACCTAACCAAAGATGTAAAAGGTCTGCACTCTGAAAACTATAAAAAACTGAAAAGATATTGAAGATGGCACCAAAAAATGGAAAGATATACCCCATTCATTGGTAGGAAAATTTAACAAGGCAATTTACAGATCCAATGCAAACCTTCTCAAAATCCCAGTGAACCGTCCTAAAATTAAAACCCTAAAACAATCTTAAAATCCTAAAAATGGAACCACAAAAGACCTTGAATAGCAAAGCAATTGAGAGAAGAGCAAAGCTAAAGCTATCACAATTCCAGACTTCAAGAAATACTAGAAGGTGCAGTAATCAAAACACTATGGTACGGGAACAAAAATAGACACATAGATAAACAGAACAGAGTGGAAATCCCAGAAGTAAACCCAGGATTCTATAGCCAATCTTTGACAAAACAGTAAGAATATGCAATGGGAAAAAGACAATCCCTTCAACAAATAGTCCTGGGAAAACTGAACAGCTACAAGCAAAAGAAAGAAACTGGCCCACTCACATCAAAATAAACTCAAAATGGATTACAGACCTAAATGTGAAACCTGAAACCCATAAAAAACCTAGAAGAGAGCACAGGCAGTAAAGTCTCTGATATAAACTATAGCAACATTTTTCTAGATATGTCTCCTGAGGGAGGGAAAACAAAAGCAAAAATAAACAATTGGGACCACATCGAAGTAGAAATTTTGCAGTTAAAGAAACCATCAACAGAACAGAAAGACAACTGACAAAATAAAAGCTATTTGCTAATGACAGATCTGATGACGGCTTAGTATCCAAACATATAATGAACTCAACTCAACTCCCAAAAACAAACCCAAATAATTTGATTTAAAAATGAGCAGAAGAAATGAACAGACATTTCTTCAGAGATATATAGATGTCCAAAAGCATATAAAAATTGCTCAATATCATTAATCATCAGAGAATAGAAATCCAAGCTAAAATGAAATATCACCTTATAACGTTCAGAACAAAACAAAGCAAAAGAAAACAAAAAAGCAATAAGCAGCAAGTGTTGCTGAGGATATGGAGAAAAGAAACTCACATGCATTGTTGGTGCAAATGCAAACTGGCGTAGTCACTGTCAAAAACAGTATGGCATTTCTTCAAAAAATTAGACATAGCACTACCAGATGATCAAATAAGTCCACTGACGGGTATTTACACAAAGAAAATAAAACACTAATTCAAAACACCTTAATATTTTTTGAATCATTATTTACATTAGCTAACAACCCATGTATCTATGCAGAGAAGATTTGGTATACATGGGAGAAAAAAAAGTGGCAGAGGAATAGGGGACCCTATTTTAACCAATCCCGTGAATTAAGCTGGATATCTACCGAACTATTCTGAACACCCACAAAACCAGCCTGAGATGTAAGAAGATATATCTGGATCTCTATAAACAAAATATCTCCAGTGGATGGTCTTGAGGTATGAAGCAGGGAACCATGATTATGGGGGCAGATATCAGAAGATAAAGGGAAGGGGGAGGGAGCCTGCATAAACATGTCCTAGATAACACTGGAGCACAAAAGCCTCCCATGCTGGGGACAAGTTACAGACTCACAGACTGGTAGTGGAAGGGGAAGGACTTTAGGGAAGCCCCCAAACAGGAACCTGGAACTGTAAGTGAACAGGTATAAACAGGGGGCAGCTTGTAGTTTTAGGGGCCCAAAGGGCAAAGACATGCCCAGACCTGGGAGCAACAGCTGGGAGTGTTGCTGTAGGGCACACAACCCAGGAGACTGAGGGTTTTTGCAGCACTGAAAGAATGAAGAGAGTGTGGTGTGGAGAGGTCATTGAAGAGCAGACTGTGATCTCTCTGTTCTGAGACATGTTTGGATGCAGTTGCTTCTGCTCTGACTCTCAGAAGAGACACAAAAAGTCTCCAGGGAAAGCCGCCAGAGGACCCCCCCCCACCCCCGCCAAAAAAACCCAGAATTCACTGAACCCATTTCACCCCTCCTCCACAAGGGGCAGAACAACTCTGCCCAAACAGGGTTGCCTGAGTAACAGCACAGCAGGTCCCTCCCCTAGAAGACAGGATGGAAGAACAAGAGGACACCAACCCTAAGTTCCCTATAAAAGAGGTGCATCTTGTTTGGATCATGGTTATTACTTTGGAATCTGTACATTCCCTCAAACACCAACAGAATGACTAAGAAGAGGAACTCCCAACAAAGAAAAGAATCATAGACTGTGGCTTCTGCCACAGACTTAATGGATATGTATATAAGCAAGATGTCAGAAATAGACTTCAGAGTAACAATTATGAAGTTGATATCTAGGCTTGAGAAAAATACAGCAACCATATAGACTCTCTAGGGGCAGAAATGAGATCTAATCAGGCCAAACGTAAAAATGCTATGAATGAAATGCAGTCTGAACTGAATACACTGACTGCCAGGGTAAACGAGGCAGAAGGAAAAATTAGTAGACTAGAAGATGACAGAAAAGGAGGAAACCAAGGAGGCCTGGGAAAAACACCTAAAAACCCAAGAGATCAGAATGAGAGACATTCATGATGCCATGAAACATTCCAATCACAGGATTATTCGGATGCCTGAGGGGATGGAGAGAGAGAGAGAGCTAGAAGGTACATTTGAGAAAATCATAGCTGAGAACATTCCTAATCTGGGGAAGGAAACAAGAGGCAGAGAGGACCCCTCACAAAATCAATGAAAACAGACAGATGCCACAATATAAAGTAGCACAATTTGCAAATCTTATATCCAAGGAAACAATCTTGAAAGCTGTGAGGGGGGAAGAGATTTCTAATGTACAGAGAGAGGATAATAAGAATAATGTCAGACCTGTCCACAGAGACGTGGCAAGACAGAAATGACTGGCTGGACAAATTCAGGATACTAAATGAGAAGAACATGCAGCCAACGATACTTTATCCGCCATGACTGTCATTCAGAGCGGATGAAGAGAAAAGGAGTTTCCATGACTGGCAGAAACTGAAAGAATATATGACAACAAGCCAGCCCTGCAAAAAATATTAAGGGGGGGTTCTATAAAAGAAGAAAGACCCCAAGAGTAATAGACTAGACATTAATGGAGACAATTTATAGAAAGAAGGACTTCACAGGCAACATGATGGCCATAAATCATATCTTTCAAAAATCACTCTCACTGTGAACAGTCTAAATGCTCCCATGAAATGCACAGGCTTGCAGATGGGATAAAAAGACAGGATCCACCCATATGCTGTCTACAAGAGACTCATTTTGTACTTAAAGTTACATCCAGAGTGAAAGTGAGGGGATGGAGAACCATTTTTCAAGCCAATGACCTCCAAAGAAAGTTGGGGTAGCAATTCCCAGATTAAACAAATTCATTTTAAGCTAAAGACTGTAGTAAGAGATAAAGAAGGGCACTATATTATGCTAAAAGGGTCTATCTAACAAGAAGGTCTAAACATTTTAAATAACTATGCCCCCCAATATGGGAGCAGTCGACTACATAAGCCAACTGTTAACCCAAACAAACATATTGATAATATCCTAATAGTAGGAGACTTCAACACTCCACTCTCAGCAATAGACAGATAATCTAAGCAGATCAACAAAGAAACAAAAGCTTTGAATGACACACCAGACCAGAGGGACTTCATAGATTTATACAGAACATTCCACCCTACAACAACAGAACAATCATTCTTCTCAAGCACACATGGAACTTTATCCAGAAGAGACTGCATACTGGGTCACAAATCAGGTCTCAACCAGTACCAAAAGATTGAGATTATCCCTTGCATATTCTCAGACCACAGTTCTTTGAAATTGGAACTCAACCACAAGAAAAAATTGGGGAGAAATTCAAACACTTAGAAACTAAAGACCATTCTGCTTAAGAATGGTTGGGTCAACCAGGAAGTTAAGGAACTTAATTCATGGAAACCAATGAGAAAGAAAATGCATCAGTCCAAAACCTATGGGATACTGCAAAGGTGTTCCTAAGGGGGAAATGCATAGCCATCCGAAACTCACTCAAAAGAAAAAAAAAAAAAAAGAAAGAAAGAAAGAAAGAAAGAAAAAGAAAAATCCTGAATACATAAGCTAACTTTACAACTTCAAGAACTGGAGAAAAAGTAGCAAATATAGCCTAAGCCAAGCAGGAGAAGAGAAATAATGAAGATTAGAACAGGAATCAATGAATTAGAAACAAGAAATATGGTAGAGCTACTCAATGAATGTAGAAGCTGGTTCTTTGAAAGAATTAATCACACCAATAAGCTACTGGCCAGAGTTACCAAAAGAAATGAGAAGGGACCCAAATTGATAATATTATGAATGAAGGGGGGAAATCATGACTAACACCAAAGACATAGAAATAATTATTAGAAATTATTATCAACAACTATATGCCAATAAATTAAACAACCTGGAAGAAATGGATGCCTTCCTGGAAACCTATAATCTATCAAGACTGAAATAGGAAGAAATTGGAAACCTGAATAGACCAATAACCAGTAATGAAATTGAAGCAGTGATCAAAAAGCACCCAAAAAACAAGAGTCCATGGCCTGATGGATTCCCTTGGGAATTCTACCAAACATTCAGAGAAGAAATAATACCTATACCCCTGAAGCTGTTTCAAAAAATAGAAAGAGAAGGAGAACTCCAAACTCATTATATGAGGCCAGCATTACCTTGACCCCCAAACCAGGCAAAGACCCCAATCTAAAAGAAGAATTACAGACCAATATCCATGATGAATATGGATGCAAAAATTCTCAACAAGTTCCTAGCCAATAGGATCCATCAGTACATTAAAAGGGTTATCCATCACAACCATGCAGGATTTATTCCTCAGATCCAAAGGTGTTTCAACATTCACAAATCAATCAATGTGATAGAACACATTAATAAGAGAAGAGATAAGAACCATACTATCCTCTCAATTGATGCAGAAAAAGCATTTGACAAAACAGTATCCTTTCCTGACTAAAACTCTTCAGAGTGTAGGGATAGAGGGAACATTCCTTAAATTCATAAAAACCATCTATGAAAAGCCCATGGCGATGATCATTCTCAATGGGAAAAAACTGAGAGCTTTCCCCTTAAGATCAGGGACACAACAAGGATGCCCACTCTTGCCACTATTTTTCAACACAGTACTTGATTTCCTAGAATCAGCAATCAGAAAACAAAAAGAAATAAAAGGCATTCAAATTGTCAAAGAAAAAGTCAAACCCACTCTCTTCACAGATGACAGAATACTTTATGTGGAAAACCTAAAAGACTCCACGCCCAAATAGCTAGAACTCATACAGCAATTCAGTAATGTGGCAGGATACAAAATCAATGCACAGAAATCATTTGTTTTTCTATACATTAACAATGTAAACATAGAAAGTGAAATTAAGGAATTGATTCCATTTACAATAGCACCAAAAACCATAGGCTATCTTGGAATAAACCTAATTAAAGAGGTAAAAGAACTATACTCTAGAAACTACAGAACCATTATGAAGGAAATTGAAGAAGACACAAAAAGATGGAAAAACATTCCATGCTCATGAACTGGATGAACAAATACTGTGAAAATATCTCTGCTACCTAAAGCAATCTATACATTTAATGGAATCCCTATCAAAATACCATCTTGTTTTTTTTTTTTTTCAAAGAAATGGAACATATAATCCTAAAATTTATATGGAACCAGAAAAGACCCTGAATAACCAGAAGAATGTTGAAAAAGAAAACCAAATTTTTCCACAATTCCAGACTTCAAGCTCTATTACAGAGCTGTCATCATCAAGACAATATGGTACGGTACAAAAACAGACACATAGATCAGTGGAACAGAGTAGAGAGCCCAGAAATGGACCCTGAATTCTATTGTCAACTATTCTTCTACAAAGTAGGAAAAAATGTCCAACGGGAAAAAAGTCTCTTCAACAAATGGTGTTGAGAAAATTGGGCAGCCACATGCAGAAAAATGAAACTGGACCATTTCTTTACACCCCACACAGAAATAGACTCAAAATGGATTAAGGACCTCAATGTAAGACAGGAATCCCTCAAATTCCTTGAGGAAAACAAAGGCAGCAACCTCTTCGACCTCAGCCACAGCAACTTCTTCCTAGAAACATCACCAAAAGCAAGCGATGCAAGGGTAAAAATAAACTATTGGGACTTTATCAAGATCAAAAGCTTTTGCACAGCAAAGTAAACAGTCAACAAAATCAAAAGACAACCTACAGAATGGGAGAAGATATTTGCAAATGACATATCAGATAAAGGGCTAGTATCCAAAATCTATAAAGAAGTTATCAAACTCAACACCCAAAGAAAAAATAATCCAATCAAGAAATGGGCAGAGGACATGAACAGACATTTCCGCAAAGAAGACATCCAAATGGCCAACAGACACATGAAAAAGTGTTCAACGTCAATTGGCATCAGGGAAATAGAAATCAAAACCACAATGAGATACCACCTTACACCAGTAAGAATGGCAAAAATTAACAAAACAGGAAACAACGAATGTTGGTGAGGATGTGGAGAAAGGAGAACCCTGTTACACTGCTGGTGGGAATGCAAGCTGGTACAGCCACTTGGGAAAAGAGTATGGAGGTTCCTCAAGATGTTAAAAATAGAGCTACAATATGACTCAGCATTTGTCCTGCTAGGTATTTATCCCAAGGATAAGGATGTAGTGAAATGAAGGGGCACATGCACACCAATGTTCATAGCAACAATGTCCACAATAGCCACACTGGAAGGAGAAAAGATGCCCATCATGAGATGAATGGATAAAGACGTCGTCCATATATACAATGGAATATTATTCAGCCATCAGCAAGGATGAATACCCCTCATTTGCACTGACATGGGTGGAACTGGACGGGATTATGCTAAGTGAAATAAGTCAAGCAAGGAAAATCCATATTGTATGGTTTCATTCATATGTGGAACATGAACAATAGCATAGAGGACCATAGGGGAAGGGAGGGAGATCTGAAGGTGAAGAAATCTGAGAGGGAGATGAACTCTGAGAGACTATGGACCCCAGGAAACATACTGAGGGTTTTGAAGGGGAGGAGGATGAGAGAGGGGTAACAGGGTGATGGGTATTAAGGAGGGCACATGTTGTGATGAGCACTTGGTGTTATACTTAGCTAATGAATCATTCAACACTACATCAAAACTAATGATGTACTATACAGTGGCTAACTGAACATAAAAAAATAAATAAAATCTATGAAATAATATTAAAATAAAATAAAATAAATAAAATCAGTCTCTTTTATACAGCTTTTGGATGGGTCTTGCTTTTTTTTATCCAATCTGATCATATGTGTCTATTGATCAGAGCATTTAGTGTATTTTCATTCATAGTTATATTGAAAGATATGAATTTAGTTCCATTGTGTTGCTTGCAGTGTCCCTGTTTCTGTAGATTGTCTCTGCTTCTTTCTAGTATATGTTATTCTTGGGGTCTCTCTTCACTTACAGTATCCCCCTTATATTTTTTGCAGAGTTGCCTTGGTGGTCACATAATCTTTCAGTTTCTGTCTGCCCTTGAAGCTCTTTATCTTTCCTCCATTCTGAATGACAGCCTTGCTTGATAAAGTATTCTTAGCTGCATGTTCTTCTCATTTAATACCCAGAATATATAATGCCTGCCCTTGTGGCCTGCCAGATTTCTGTGAATATGTCTGATGTTATTCTGATGTTCCTTCCTCTATACATAAGGAAACTTCTCTCTGAGCTGCTCTCAGGATAGTTTCTTTTTCTCCAAATTTGCAAGCTTCACTATTATATGTTGGGGTGTTGATCTGTTTTTATTGATTTTGGCAGGGGTCCTCTCTACCTCTTGGACATGAATGCTTGTTTCCTTCCCCACATTAGGGAACTTCTCAGCTATGATCTGCTCAAACGTACCTTCTAGCCACACCCCTCTCTCCACCCCCTCAGGCACCCCAGTAATTCTGAAATGTTTTTTTCAGGGCATCATTAAATTCTCAAAGGCTTTCTTCATGGGCTCTGAGTTGTCTTTCCTTCTTTTCTTTACCTTCCTTCCTTTCCATCATCCTGTCCTCTAGATCACTTATTCTCTCTGCTGTCTCATTGACCCAGCTCTTAGAGCATCCGATTTAGACTGCATCTCAGTTACAATATTTTTACAATTGGCCTGAGTATGTCTCATTTCCATCCTTAGATATTTTCTTCTGTCATTTCTGCTTTTTTGAAGCCCGGCTATTAACTTTATAATTGCTACCTGAATTCCATCTCTGACATTTTACTTATATCCATATTGATTTGCACTATGGCAGAGCCCCACCCTTGCCAGGGGGCTGGTGTCACTGTAAGCTGGTCCTCTGTGTGGCTAGTTCCCTGGAGGCTTTCTGTGCCGCTTTAAAGGATCAGAGTAAAAATGGCCATGTCTGGATCTCTGGCCCAGAGCCAAAAGTTCAAGTTCCCACCTCTTCAATAAGCCCTCTGAGACAAACAGCTTTCGCTTTTGTGTGTGCCAAATTTTAAAGTCTTTGCCGTGCATGCCCATTGTAATCTTCCTGAGGGAAGTCCAAGGGAACCAGGAGTGTCACTGCCCTTTGTGTGCTTTGGGTCTGTGAGCAGTTGTAGGCTTATGCATGTACCCTGCTCCTCTGCTCTGGGGCCATGGTTAGGTGTAGCCCTTCTGTCCTTTCCAGGGCCACTTCTCCCCTGAGAGCTGTTGCCTGGCACTTCTGCCCTGAGAGCTGTTGTGCAGCTCTTTTGCCCTTCCCAAGGGATAGTAAAAGGCTTATGTGTTCTATTCCTTTAGGGTGCTCAAGCAGAAAGCAATCAACTGCTTGACCCAGCTTGCAGTTTATGGCCACCTGAGCTGAGAGTCACCTCCTGGGCTTGTTGATTGTAATCAGTTTCCCCACTCCAGTGTTTTGGCACTATACCTATTTAATCAACCTGTTCATTCTGTGTCTCCTGGGATCCTGAGGCCACAATGACCCACCTAGAACTTTTCTCTTTTCATGTCCTGAACCCCTTTCAGAAAGGGATGTCTCTCCCTGGAGCAGAATTCCAAGGGTTATGATCTAGTTCTCCAATGGAATATCATTTTTCCAGTAGCCAGCTTACTGAGTCTCCCTCTGCCCTCTGTTTTCTGATATCTCCCTGCAGATTCACATCTCCGCACCTCCTACCTTGCAAAAAAAGAATCACTTTTTTACTTGTAGAGTTCCAGATATATTTTCTTACATCTTCAGGCTGAATTTGTGAGTGTTCAGAATGGTTTGATAGATATCCAGTTAGATTCAATGGACCACATGAAATGAAGTCCCCTACTCTTCTGCAGTCCTGCTGAGATCTTGCCATTTTTAGCATCTGGAGGGTAGCATGGGGGCATTATAATAAGTGAATTGAGTCAGTCAGACAAAACTAAATACCATGTGATTTCATTCATGTGAAATTTAAGAATTAAGACAAAACAAAACAAAAGCAAACAAGAGACAAAACAAAACAAACAAACAAAAAAACCCCGCAAATATAAAGAGCAATTGCTGGCTAGCGAAGGCAAGGGGGAATGAGTGAAATAGGTAATGGGATTAAAAATTATATCTCCTGGGATGAGCTCTGAGTTGACTGGAAGTGTTGAATCCCTATAATTGTATACCTGAAAATAATATGACATTGTATGTCAAGTATATTGGAATTTTTTTCTCCTTTAATTTTTAATTTAAATTCTTAAACATCTCTTGTTTCCTCCGATTTTAATTTTAGGCATTCTGACCAGTGTAAGGTGGTATTTCATTGAGGTTTTTGTTTGTATTTCCCTGACACTGGGTGATTTTGAGCATTTTTTCATGTGTCTGTTGGAGAAATGTCTGTTCATATCTTCTGCTCATTTCTTGACTGGATTTTTTGTTTCATTGGCTGTTGAGTTTGATAAGTTCTTCATAGCCTTAGGATACTATCCTTTATCTGGTAAGTCATTAGCAAATATCTTCTCCTGTTCTGTAGGTTGCCTTATAGATTTGTTGACTGTTTCCTTTGCTGAGCAAAAGGTTTTTATCCTGATGAAGTCCCAATAGTTCATTTTTGCTTTTGTTTCCCTTGCCTTTGGAGAGTGGACTAGCAATAAGTTGCAGCAGCTGAGGTCAAGGAGGTTTCTGACTGTGTTCTGATTCTGATGGATTCTGATGGATTCCTGTCTTATATATAGGTCTTTTATCCATTTTGAGTTAATTTTGTGTTTGGTATCAGAAAGTGGTCCAGTTTCATTCTTCGACATATGGCTATCCAATTTTCCCAACACAGTTTGTTGAAGAAACTGACTTTTTCCCATTGGATTTTGTTCCTGTTTTGTTGAAGATTAGTTGACCATAGAGTTGAGGGCCCTTTTTTGGGTTCTTTATTCTGTTTCATTGATCTATGTGTCTCTTTTTGTGCCAGTACTATGCTATCTTAATGATTATAGCTTTGTAATATAGTTTGAAGTCTAGAATTTTGATGCCACCACTTTGCTTTCTTTCTCGACATTCCTTTGGCTATTCAGTCTTTTTGGGTTCCATAAAAATTATAGGATTATTTGTCCCAGCTCCTTGAAAAATGCTGATGATATTTTAATAGGGATTGCATTGAATGTGTAGATTGCTTTGTGCAGCATAGACATTTTAACAATATTTGTACTTCGATATATATGAACATAGAATTTTTTTTTTCATTTCTTCATGTCTTTCTCAATTTTTTTCATGAGTCTTGTATAGTTTTCAGAGTACAGATCCATTACCTCTTTGGTTAGGTTTATTCCTAGGTATCTTATGGTTTTTAGTGCACTTGTAAAAGGGATTGATTTTTGATTTCTCTTTCTTCTGTCTTATTGTTAGTGTATAGAAATGTAAGTAACTTTTGTGCATTTATTTGTAATCCTGAAACTTTGCTGAATTCCTATATCAGTTCTAGCAAGTTTTTGACCGAGTCTTTTGAGTTTTCTGCATGATGTTGTCTGCAAAGAGTGAATGTTTGACTTCCTCTTTGTCAATTTAGGTGTCTTTAATTTTTTGTTGTCTAATAGCTGAGGGCAGGACTTCCAGTACTAATTTGAACGACAGTGGTAATAGTTTACATCCTTGTCATGTTCCTGACTTTAGGGGAAAAGCTGAAATTTTCCCCATTTAGGACAATATTCACTGTGGGTCTTTCATATATGGCTTTTATGATGTTGAGATATGTTTCCTCTATCACCACATAGAGGAAGGTTTTTAATCAAGAAAGGATGGTCTGTTTTGTCAAATGCTTTTACTGCATCTATTGAGAAGATCACATCATTACTGTTTTTTCTGTTATTAATGTGGGGTATCACATTGATTTAACATTGGAATGTTGAACTACCTTTGCTGCCCAGGAATAAATCCTGCTTGGTCATGGTGAATAATCCTTTTAATGTACACTTGGATCCTATGGGCTAGTATCTTGGTGAGAATTTTTACATTTTTGTTCCTCAGGGATATTGGTCTATAATTCTTTTTGGTGGGGTCTTTGTCTGCTTTTGGGATCAAAGTAATGCTGGCCTCATAGAATGGGTTAGGAAATTTTCCTTCCATTTCTATTTTTTGAAACAGCTTCTGAAAGTTAGGTATTAGTTCTTCTTTAAATGTTTGGTAGAACTCTCCTGGCAGTAATCTAGTCCCGGACTCTCATTTGTTAGGAGATCTTTTAAAAAGATTTTTATTTATTTATTTGTCAGAGAGAGAGAGAGAGAGAGAGATGGAGAGAGAGAGCACACAAGCAGAGGAAGCAGTTAGCAGAGAGAGAATCAGGCTCCCCACTGATGAAGGAGCCCTAGGTGGGACTCAATCCTAAGACCCCACATTATGAACTGAGCCAAAGGCAGACTCTTAACTAACTGAGCCACCCAGTGTCACTTGTTGGGAGATTTTAGATTACTACTTCAATTTCCTTGCTGGTTATGGGTCTGTTCAGGTTTTCTATTTATTCCTGTTTCAGTTTTAGCAATTTATATATTTCTAGGAATGCATCCATTTCCTCCATCTTGCCTAATTTGTTGGCATACAATTGTTCATAATATTCTCAGCATTCTTTGTATTTCTTCAGTCTTGGTTGTGATCTCTCATCTTTTATTCATGATTTTACTTATTTGTGTCTTTTATCTTTTCTTTTAAAGATTAAGTCTGGCCAGGGGCTTATCAATATATTAATTCTTGCAAAGAACCAGCTCCTAGTGCTGTTGATCTGTTCTACTGTTCTTTGGTTTCTATTTCATTGATTTCTGCTCTAATCTTTATTAATTTTCTTCTCCTGATGGGTTTAGGCTTTATTTGCTATTCTTTCTCCCACTCCTTTAGGTCTAAGTTTAGCTTATAAGTATTAGAGAACTTTCTTGTATCTTGAGAAAGGCTTGTATTGCTATATACTTTCTTCTTAAGACCACATTTGCTGCATCTTAAAGGTACTGAATAGTTGTGCTTTCATTTTCTTCATTTACATGAATTTTTTAAAATTCTTCTTTAATATCCTGGTTGACTCATTCCTTCTTTAGTAGGATCCTCTTTAGCCTCCACATATTTGAGTTCTTTCCAAATTTCCTCTTGTGATTGAGTTCAATTTTCAAAGCACTGTGGTCTGAAAATACACAGGGAATGATCCCAATCTTTGGTATGGATTGAGACCAGATTTGTGAACCAGCATGTGATCTATTCTGGAAACTGTTCAATGTGCACTCAAGAAGAATGTGTATTTTGTTGCTTTAGGATGGAATGCTCTGAATGTATCCATGAAGTCCATTGGGTGCCCTTTTTATTCAAAGCCCTTTTTACCTTATTGATCTTCTGCCTGAATCACCTGTCCATAGCAGTCAGTAGGGTGTTAATGTCCTCTACTATTATTGTATTATTATCAATGAGTGACTTAATTTCTTTGTGATTGGTTTAGACCTGAAGATACCTCCAGATTTAAAGTGAGGGGGTGGAAAATATTTTACCATGCTAAGGGACATCAAAAGAAAGCTGGGGTGGCAGTCCTTATATCAGATCAATTAGATTTTAAGCCAAAGACTACAATAAGAGATGAGAAAGAACACCCTCCAAGGGTCTGTACAACAAGAAGATCTAACAATTTTAAATATCTATGCCCCTAACATGGGAGCAGCCAACTATATAAACCAATTAATAACAAAATCAAAGAAACACATTGACAAGAATAGTAGGAGACATTAACACCCCCCCTCACTGAAAAGGACAGATCATCCAAGCAAAAGATCAACAAGGAAATAAAGGCCTTAAATGGCACACTGGACCGATGGACATCACAGATATATTCAGAATATTCCATCCCAAAGCAACAGAATACACATTCTTCTCTAGTGCACATGGAACATTCTCCAGAATAGATCACATCCTGGTTCATAAATCAGGTCTCAACAAGTATCAAAGGATTGGGATCATTCCCTGCATATTTTCAGACCACAATGCTCTGAAGCTATAACTCAATCACAAGAGGAAAGCTGGAAAGAACCCAAATACATGGAGACTAAACAGCATCCTTCTAAAGAATGAATGGGTCAACCAGGAAATTAAAGAAGAAATGAAAAAATTCATGGAAGCAAGTGATAATGAAAACACAACAGTTCAAAATCTGTAGGACACAGCAAAGGCAGTCCTGAGAGGAAAATATATAGCAATACAAGCCTTTCTCAAGAAACAAGAAAGGTCTCAAATACACAACCTAACCCTACACCTAAAGGACCTGGAGAAAGAACAACAAAGAAAGCCTAAAACCAGCAGAAGAAGAGAAATAATAAAGATCAGAGCAGAAATCAATGAAACAGGAACAAACAAAACCACCAATAGAAAAAATCAATGAAACTAGGAGCTGGTTCTTTGAAAGAATCAGTAAGATTGATAAACCCCTGGCCAGACTCATCAAAAAGAAAAGAGAAAGGACCCAAATAAATAAAATCACGAGTGAAAGAGGGGAGATCAGAACCAACACCAAAGAAATATAAACAATTATAAGAACATATTATGAGCAACACTACACCAACAAATTTGACAATCTGGAAAAAAATGGATGCATTCCTAGAGAGGTATAAACTACCACAACTGAACCAGGAAGAAATAGAAAACCTGAACAGACCCATAACCAGTCAGGATATTGAAGCAGTCATCAAAAATCTCCCAACAAACCAGAGCCCAGGGCCAGGCGGCTTCCCAGGGGGATTCTACCAAACATTAAAAGAAGAATTAATTCCTGGTCTCCTAAAACTGTTCCAAAAAATAGAAATGGAAGGAAAACTTCCAAACTCATTTTATGAGGCCAGCATCACCTTGATCCCAAAACCAGACAAGGGTCCCATCAAAAAGAGAATTACAGACCAATATCCTTGATGAACACAGATGCAAAAATTCTCACCAAAATACCAGCCAATAGGATCCAACAGTGCATTAAAAGGATTATTCACCACGACCAAGTGGGATTTATTCCAGGGCTACAAGGTTGGTTCAACATCCGCAAATCAATCAATGTGATACAACACATTAATAAAAGAAAGAACAAGAACCATATGATACTCTCAATAGATGCTGAAAAAGCATTTGACAAAGTGCAGCATCCTTTCCTAATCAAAACTCTGCAAAGTGTAGGGATAGAGGGTACATACCTCAATATCATCAAAGCCATCTATGAAAAACCTACCACGAATATCATTCTCAATGGAGAAAAACCAAGAGCTTTTCCACTAAGATCAGGAACACAGCAAGGATGTCCATTATCACCACTGCTATTCAACAAAGTACTAGAAGTCCTAACCTCAGTAATCAGAAAACAAAAAGAAATTAACAGCATACAAATCGGCCAAGAAGAAGTCAAACTATCACTCCTTGCAGATGATACTATATGTTAAAAACCGAAAAGACTGCACTCCAAATCTGCTAGTTTTTGTGCATTGATTTTATATACTGACAAATTCAGTAAATTGTCAGTATATAAAATCAATGCACAAAAATCAGTTGCATTTCTCTACACCAACAACAAGACAGAAGAAAGAGAAATTAAGGAGATTGCACCCAAAACCATAAGATACCTAGGAATAAACCTAACCAAAAAGGCAAGGAATCTATACTCTGAAAACTATAAAGTACTCATGAAGAAATTGAGGAAGACACAAAGATATGGAAAAATGTACCATGCTCATCGACTGGAAGAACAAATATTGTGAAATGTCTATGCTACCTAAAGCAATCTATACATATAATGCAATCCCTATAAAAATCCCATCCATTTTTTTCAAAGAAATGGAACAAATAATCCTAAAATTTATATGGAACCAGAAAAGACCTTGAATAGCCAGAGGAATATTGAAAAAGAAAGCCAAAGTTGGTGGCATCACAATTCCAGACTTCAAGCTCTATTACAAAGCTGTCAGCATCAAGACAGTATGGTACTGTCACAAAAACAGACACATAGATTAATGGAACAGAATAGACAGCCCAGAAATAGACCCTCAGCTCTATGGTTAACAATCTTTGACATAGCAGGAAAGAATGTCCAATGAAAAAAGGCAGCCTCTTCAACAAATGGTGTTGGGAAAATTGGGCAGCCACATGAAGAAAAATGAAACTGGACTGTTTTCTTACACCACACACGAAAATAGACTCAAAATGGATGAAGGACCTCAGTGTGAGAAAGGAATCCAACAAAATCCTTGAGGAAAACACAGGCAGCAACCTCTTCAACCTCAGCTACAGCAACTTCTTCCTAGGAACATCACCAAAGGCAAGGGCAGCAAGGGCAAAAATGAGCTATTGGGACTTCATCAAGATCAAAAGCTTTTGCACAGCAAAGGAAACAGTCAACAAAATCAAAATACAACTGACAGAATGGGAGAAGATATTTGCAAACGACATATCAGATAAGGGCCAGTATCCAAAATCTATAAAGAACTTATCAAACTCAACACCCAAAGAACAAACAATCCAATCAAGAAATGGACAGAGGACATGAACATACATTTCTGCAAAGAAGACATCCAGATGGCCAACAGACACATGAAAAAGTGCTCGACATCAACTGGCATCAGGGAAATAGAAATCAAAACCACAATAAGATACCACCTCATACCAGTCAGAATGGCCAAAATTAACAAGTCCTGAAATGACAGATGCTGGTGAGGATGCAGACAAAGGGCTGGTGGAAATGGAAACTGGTGCAACCACTCTGGAAAACAGCATGGAGATTCCTCCAAAAGTTGAAAATAGAGCCACCCTATGACCCAGCAATTGCACTACTGGGTAATTACCCTACAGATACAAATGTAGTGATCCGAAGGGGCACGTGCACCTGAATGTTTATAGCAGCAATGTCCACAATAGCAAAACTATGGAAAGAACCTAGATGTCCATCAACAGAAGAATGGATAAAGAAGATGTGGCATATATGTACAATGGAATACTATGCAGCCATTGAAAGAAATGAAATCTTGCCATTTGCGACAACGTGGATGGAACTAGAGGGTATTATGCTTAGCGAGATAAGTCAATCACAGAAAGACAACTATCATATGATCTCCCTGATATGAGGAAGTTGAGAGGCAATGTGGGGGGTTTGGGGGGTAGGAAAAGAATAAATGAAGCAAGATGGGATAGGGAGGGAGACAACCATAAGAGACTCTTAATCTCACAAAACTGAAGGTTGCCGGGTTCAGGGGAGTAGAGAGGGGGTGGTTGGGTTATGGACATTGGGGACGGTATGTGCTATGGGGTGTGCTGTGCAGTGTGTAAACCTGGCGAGTCACAAACCTGTACCCATGGGGCTAATAATACATTATATGTTAATAAAAAAATAAAAATTATTTTAAAAAATCTGGTTTGTCTGACAGAAGTTGGTTACTCCAGCCTTATTTTGATGTCTATTAGCATGATAAATAGTTCTCTACCTCCTCACTTTCATTCTGAAAGTGTCTTTGGATCTAAAATGACTATACTGTAAGCAACATATTGAATGGTCTTCTTCCTTTATCCGTTGTCATACCCTAAGTCTTTTGATTGGAGCATTGAGTCCATTTACATCCAGAGTAATTATTGAAGGACTTGTATTTACTGCTATCATATTACCTGTAAAGTCATTATTATTGTTGATCATCTCTTTTCCTTTCTGGTCTTTGTTACTTTGGGGATCTCTCTCCACTCCAATGATTCCTTTTAATATTGTCTGCAGGGCTAGCTTAGTCATCAAAAATTCCTTTAGCTTTTGTTTGTCCTGGAAATTCTTTCCTTCTTTTTAAAAATATTTTATTTATTTATTTTACAGCAGATATCACAAGTAGGCGGGGGGGGGGGGGAGTGGTGAGCTATCTCCCTGTGAGCAGAGAACTCGATGTGGGACTCGATCCCAGCACCCTGGGATCATGACCTGAGCTGAAGGCGGAGGCTTTAACCCACTGAGCCACACAGGTGCCCATGTCCTGGAAATTCTTTAGCTCTCCTTCTATTCTGAATGACAGATTTGATGGATAAAGTAATCTTACTGCATATTTTTTCTCTTTTGTACATTGAATATATCATGCCAGTCCTGTCTGGCTTGCCAGGTGTCAATGGACAGATCATCTGCCAGACTTATGTTTCTACCATTGTCGTCTATGGACCTCTTCTCCTGAATTGCTTTCAGGATTTTCTCTTTATCTTTGAAATTTGCAAGCTTCACTATTATATGTCAAGATTTGACCTAATTTTATTGATTTTGAGGGGGCTTATTGTGCCTCCTGGACTTTGAATATCTGTTTCCTTCCTCAGTTTAGGGAAGTTCTGAGCTATAATTTGTTGAAATAAAACTTTTGTTCCTTTCTCCCACTTTTCATCTTCTGGAACCCCAGTGATATAGATATTATTTCACTTATGGAAACACTGATTTCTCTAAGTCTGTCTTTGTGATCTAATAGTTCCCTTTCTCTTTTCTTGTCAGCTTTCTTATTTTCATCATCTTATTTTCTATATCACTGATTCACTCTTCTACTCCATTCATCCTTGTTTTTTATGGCTCTACCTGGGATTGAATATAGGCAACAGCATTTTTAAATTTGGCCTGAATAAGTTGTAGGGTTTTTTTTTTTATTTCTACACTAAACATTTCTCCATTGTCTTCTATGCTTTTTTCAAACCCAGCTAGTATCTTTGTAATCATTGTATTAAATTCTAGTTCTGACATCTTTACTTATATCCATATTGATTAAATCTCTTGCGATGAATACTACATCTTGTTCTTTCTTTTGGGATGAATTTCTATATATCCTCATTTTGTCCAGAAAAGAAATTCAGAAAGAAAAGGAAACAAACAAACAACCAAACACAAGAATAACAACAATGAAAACAGAAAACAAAACAAAACAAAACCAAAAAAGAACAAAACCAAATAAACATTAGACCCTGAGTGTGTTTTGGTCTCCTTGTTCAAAGAAACTAGATCCCAAAATAAGAAAGAAAGAAAAACATCACAGATAGATGATAGATAGATAGATAGATATAAACATAAAGATAGATTGATATTTATATAATAAAAACAATGAAAGGAAACAAAAATTTTTTTAAAAATATATAATGTATATATATAAATTAATTTAAGAAAGACTCAAAGAAGAATTGAAAAAAATTAACAATAACTGACAAAAGTAATACTAAAAGACTAAAGAATAAAAAAATACAAAAATGCTATATACTGTTTTCCCCAAGAGCTGAAGTTTTGCAGCCCTCTATGATCAGTAAACTTGGTGGGAGCCAATTGCTTGTGCTGGCCTTCTTGGGATTGGGCCTGTCATGATGATTCTCAGGTGGACCTGTCTTATTGCAAATGTGTCTCTTTGTGCTGAAGCAGTGCTCAGTGTAAGTGGTTCTGGATTTCAACATGTGTGGCTGTTTTGCTCTCTAAAGTATTTCTACACTGATCTATGGGTGATTTCAGCATTGATCTATGAATATGGTGGCACCCAACTCTCTAGCTCCAAAGCTAAAAGTTCACACTCCCCACTGTTTAGTGAGCCCTCACAGAAAAGCAATCACTCTTGTCTCCCGAGTTTCCATCAGAACTCTGTGTTCACCCTGTCTGTCACCAAGATTCTTTGTTTTTGTTTCTGTTTTTTGTTTTGTTTTTAATTTCAGGCATATGACTGAGTTTCAAAACTCTAAATTTTATGGACTCCTGTGGCTGGGACCCATGCTGCTCCTCCCAGGGGAGGGAGTGGGTCTCATCACACTTCTGCTTTTCATTGGGCCCCTCATAGGAAAGTGGTGGCATGACCTTGGAGTGGTTCCTAGTTTGTCGCAACATAGAGCAGGAAGCTAGACCCTAGACTGACTCCTTTCAGTCAGTTTCCCAACCCTATGCCTAGAAACTCTGCCCCATTCAGGCATTCTCCCACCTTCTTCTTGTGACCCTGGGGATCCTGAAACCATACTGCCACACCTGTGATTCCGCCTTGATTTACTGCCTGAGCACCTTTAAGCCAGGGACCTCCTTCATTGTAGCAGACTTAAAACATTCTGATTTTGCTCTCTTTTGCTTATAATACTTTGCAGCAGCCTCCTTAAGCAGGGTCCATCCTCTCTGACATATCCTCAGTAATGTCACTCCAGCTTCAAGTCTCCACACCTCCTAACTTTCAAAAGGTATTCACTTTTCTACAAATAAACTCACAGCATTTCTTTTCTCAGATCTTTGATTGATTTCTCAGGTGTTCAGAATGATTTGATAACTATCTGGCTATATTCAAGGGATGAGACAACTTAAGATCCCCCTATTCCTCTGCCATCTTAACTCTAATTATACTGGAACTTTTAAAATTATGAATAAATTAAGAAATTTTTAAAAAATCTTCTGCTTTGGGGCACCTGGGTGGCTCAGTGGGTTAAGCCGCTGCCTTTGGCTCAGGTCATGATCTCAGGGTCCTGGGATCAAGTCCCGCATCGGGCTCTCTGCTCAGCAGGGAACCTGCTTCCCCCTCTCTCTCTCTGCCTGCCTCTCTGTCTACTTGTGATCTCTCTCTCTGTCAAATAAATAAATAAATAAATAAATAAATAAATAAATAAATAAAAGACTCTTCTGCTTTGTTAGACCAACCATTTGCTTAGATTAATTTGTTTTGACTTGCTTTTTGTTCCTACAAGAGTTGGGTCTTTTTTTAACTATACAGTTATATACCTATGTAAATACCTATGCATATTTCTAGTGAAAATAATTTGCATTAAGTGAAATCTAGTTCTTGCCATTGCCTCTTTACACAGTATGATCACTTCCCCTGTAGGTAATTACATGTTATTCCTAAAGTTTTCTCATGTTTAATTGAAGAAGATATGGAAGTATACATTTATATTTTGAACTGCCTTAGGTCATCAGTAACAAACTACACACATAATTCCCCATCTTACTTTTTGCACTGAACAATAGTGTATCCTGAAGATGAGTGCCTAACAATATAAAGGGAATTACTCACTCTTTTGTATAGTTGTCAAGTCATCTGTTTTGTAACTAACATTTCTATTGAAGAATATTTCAACTTAGTGTTCTCCCATTTCAAATACTGCTACAAATAATAAAATATGTGTTTTTTGTATTTTTTCCAGTTTTTTGTCCTCCCCCCAGCTGATTTAGGTAAAAATGACAGATTAAATCATATATATTTAAAGTACACAAGGTGATGATGTGATATAATTGTGCATTTTGTGAAATGATTACTACGATCACGTTAATTAATACATTAATCACCTCACATATTTTCCTTTTGTGCTTGTGTGGTAGAAACACTTGGGACCTACACTGTTAACAAATTTCAAATATACACAACAGTATTATTAACTATAGTAACATTCACCTTATAACTGAAAGCTTGTCCTCTTTCAGTAGCACTACACATTTTCCCCACTTTCCAACTACTAATCTACTCTCAATTGTTATGGTCCAGATTCTTCAAAGAGGGATCACTGTGGCAAAGTGTAAATGTATGTGTAATTCCCCTAGAGATGGTGTAATTCACCATATTATAGGCTATATCATATGTGCAACCACCAGCATTACATGACAACCAGTTTTCTACAGTTTCACCAAACTTTGCAATTTCCCCTAATCTAATAGGGGATAAATGATAGCTCAGTGTAGATGCCATTTCTAATTTGCATTTCCCTTATTAGATGAGGGATTGGATATGTTTAAGGACCTTTTGATTTTTTTTTTTTAATTTCCAAGTAGTAATCATAATCCTCTTGTCTCTTATTCCCTGACCTCTGAAGCTTGGGCACAAAATATACTGTTACCAAGCAAGGAGTGTCTAAACCCACAATATGCAGACCCTTTGACTATTTTGCCATCTTATGTACTTGTCTCTCTCATAAACACCCCAGATAAAGACTTTTTCTTAGCTGATGTTTCTCTTTCATCTCCTGTGACACATGTTCATCTCACTACCTTTTATGTTTATTAAATACAATGGTAAGCCTAAAAAGGAGAAGAAGGTTATCAGTGAACATTAATTGGTGATCTATTAAAAATCAGAACGTTATTGCATTCACGAATGAAGGCATATGTTTTGGAGAGGAAAATGGTGGCAAACTAGGAGGACCCTAGGTTCACCTTGTCCCACAAACACAACTAGATACCTATCAAATCATCTTAAATACCGCAGAAATAGACCATAACGACTACAAAACAAACTCCATGACTAAAGGAGTGAAGGGGCCACATCGAAGAAGGTAGGAACTGCAGAGCCAGGTACAGGGGAGAAAAGAAACATGCATGCTGTGGAGGGGAGAGAGGCATGGTCACAGAAAAGGACAAGAGGGAATGGAGCACACAGGTAACACAAAAGGAAAACATTTCCCAAAGCAATTGGCCTGGGAAACAAGAGGGTCTAAATGTCATGAGTTCTTGAAACTGGTAGGTCTTAAAGCCTGGAATGGTAAAGGTCAGTGGGCTCAGCTGGATTAGAGCCCAGAGGGCACAGCACTGCTCCCGGTGAAAACACAGGCAAACAACCCCAGGACAGACAGCCTGGAAACAGTGATCTAAATAGTGCCTGGGGCACATAGTGGGGAGATGTTTCGATCTTCTCAGACTAGTTGCTGAGAAGCAGCATCATGGAGACACCTCCCTAGGAACAAAGGAAGTGGCCAGTGTCATTTCCCTTCCCCACCCCTCAGATAAACACAGAGCCACCTGCAGGAAACAGCAGAGTGCCAACACTGGCTGCTTAAGTTGCATACACCAAAATCCACCCTTCTGGAAATGCCAGAAGGCAGTGGAAATGCCCGTCTTAGGCTTCCATCAGTCCCAAGGTGACAGACTCCTCCCCCAGAAGACCAGCCCAAACCCCTGTCCACACCACATCTCCCACCAACCAGAGAGTTCTTCAGGCCTTCAGTTCTCATAGAGGTGGTGTCAGGTCTTGTTTCACAAGAAATCAAGATCCCACTTGGTTAAAACTCAGAATTCAGCAAAAGGACCAAACACTGCCTACTGCAGACAAATAGAGCCTTTACAGACAACTGGCCTGAAGGATAGAGCAGCCAAAGCACAACAGCTGGGTACATGCAGCATACACCCAAGACACTCTCTAAACCTGCACCACTTCTTTACACCATATACAAAAATAAATAGAAAAATGGATTGAAAAATTCAATGTGAGACCTAAAACCATAAAAATCCTAGAAGAGAACACAGGCAGTAACTTCTCTGATATTGGCTTTAGCAACTTCTTTCTAGAAGAATCTCCTGAGACAAGGGAAACAAAAGCAAAAATAAACTATTGGGATTACATCAAAAGAAAAAGCTTCTGCAGAGTGAAGGAACAGCCAACAAACTAAAAGGCAACTTCTGGAATGGGACAAGATATTTGCAAATGACATACCTGATAAAGGGTTTGTATCCAAAATATATAAAGAACTTAAACAATTCAACATACAAATAATAAATACCATTAAAAATGGGCAGAATATGGGGCGCCTGGGTGGCTCAGTGGTTTAAGCTGCTGCCTTCGGCTCAGGTCATGATCTCAGGGTCTTGGGATCGAGTCCCACATCTGGCTCTCTGCTCAGCAGGGAGCCTGCTTCCCTCTCACTCTCTCTGTCTGCCTCTCTGCCTACTTATGATCTCTCTCTGTCAAATAAATAAATAAAATCTTTAAAAAAAATGGGCAGAATACACGAACAGACATTTTTCTAAAGAAGACACGTAGCTGGCCAAAAGACCCATGAAAAGATGCTCAATGTCACTCATTATCAAGGAAATGCAAATCAGAACTACAATGATATATCAACTTGCACTCGTCAGAATGGCTAAAATCAACAATACAAGAAACAGCACGCATCGGTGAGGACGTGGAGAATGGAAACCCTCTTGCACCATTGGTAGAAATGTCAAATGGTACAGCCACTCTGGAAAACAGTATGGAGGTTCCTCAGAAAGTTAAAAATAGAAGTACCCAATGATACAGCACTACTAGTTATGTGCACAAAGATTAGAAAAATACTAATTAAAAGGGATACATGCATCTCAGTGCTTATCTGCAATAGTCAAATAATAGAAACAACCCACGTGTCCATTGACTGATCAATGCATTAAGAAGATATGATATATAGATACAGATAAAGACATAGATATAGATAAAATGAAATATTGCTCAGCCATAAAACAATGAAACCTTGCCATTTATAATGACATAGATGAGGGGAGAGTTATGTTAAGTGAAATAAGTTGCTCAAAGAAGATAAATATCGTACAAATTCACTCACATGTGGAATTTAAGAAAAAAAACAAATAAGCAAAGGGGAAAAAAGAGACAGAGAAAGGCAAACCAAGAAACAGACACTTAACTATAGAGAACAAACTAACGGTTACCAGAAGGGAGGTGACTGGGGGGATGGATTAAATAGGAGATGGGAATTAAGGAATGTACTTTTCGTGTTGAGCACTGGGTGTTACTTTGGAGGTGTTGAATCACTATACTGTACATTTGAAACTAATATTACATTGCATGTTCCATAATTGGAATTTAAATAAAAATTTTAAGAAGAGAATTTACGACAAAAAAAAAAAAAAAAAAGAAGAGAATTTACGGATTCATAACAGAATGTCAGGAACACCAAAAATGCACTATGCATGCGTTTATTTCAAAATTCATTTTCAGAACCCACTCTGTGCACAGCCAGTTTTAATAGTATGTCAGTAGAAAGAGCGGTGCTGTGTACGAAGTAACCATCAAAGAGTTATTCTCTCCACTAATCAGAAAATTCCAGATTACTGTCCTTCACTTTTCCCAAAATAATCATACAAAGGAAGGATTCTTTAGAGCTCATTGCTCTCACTGTCAAAGAATAGCCATTACCTTAGTGGTTTACTCAAGGGTGTATTATGGAAATGTCTGTGATACCCTTGAAGCAGTGGGTCAGAAGGCTTAAAGGAAGCCCTAAGTCGACTTTCCAGGCACCAGTGCCATAGCAGCACTGAGAATAGTTCAGGAGCTGGCTGTCTCACTTTTCCCATTTTCGTTCCCAACATCCTGAGGTAAACAGGCTTGCCCAGAGTCCTCAAAGTCCTTAGAAATCTGTTTTTTAAGAAGAACTTTTGCATCACTTGCCACAGTCTCAAGGACAATATTTTGAAGGTAGAAAATCTTGTTAAAGCAAATACCAGAGGCAATGGGTCCTCCAAGAACAGGGAAGAATTTTTCCACATATCTCCACAGTTTTTCTCCTAAGGATTTCTCATCCTTCTCAACTGAGAGCAAATGGGGAAACTTAAGATTTTCCTTGAGTTTCTCCACCGATACGTTCAAGTCCTTGGCTATGATTTTCAGGGATGAGTCATCCAGCCCAAAGTAAACCCTGTAGAGGGTTAAAGTGTCCTTTAAAGTCTCTATATCTTTATCACTGATGTAACCCATCATAGGGACAAAGGCCGATGCTCCAGCCTTTATGGCCTCCAGCCAGACCTTCTGTCTCAGGGAGTCCCTCTTTTGGTCAATGGTGGCCTCAGTAATATTCGGCAGGTGTTGCATAAAGATGTGGCGCTTATGCTCTGGGAGGTCCCTCAGAAGGGTACTCTCCAGCCTGGGGAAATCATAGTCAGCCAACTCAAAGCTCGAGATTAAGAAGACCTGAGGATCCCTCACATTGGCCTCTTTAAGTTTCTTCTCACAATCATCGCGGATCTGTTTCAGGGTTTCTTGTTCATTAAATTTGTTGGGTTGACTCCTTTTTACGTTACTTAAATCACTGTCTATTTTAGTTCGAACAAAGTAGAAATTCTTCTTCATTTTTTCAATTGCTGTAGACAGTTGTGCATCATTGCTTTTGAAGCGGGTAGCGGAGATGATGATAAAGAAGTCATACTCCCTAAATTTCATTTTCTCCAGATACTCATGAGGCTGAAATTTAGTGGTCCCTATGCCAGGCAGGTCCCATAATGTCACATTGGGAAACTTTGGGTGTTCATATTTCGTTCTCTCCATGGTTGTCTCTACCGGCCCAGTAGCGGCAGCCCCTTCCTCCTCAGCCCCCAAGCCCCGTATGGCATTGATGAAGCTGGACTTCCCTGTCCCAGACTCCCCAGTCACAGCGATGCTCAGTGGGGCATTATCGATATCTCTCAATGCCTTATTGATGACAGAAACCGCACTCTGAAGGTCCCCCGCTTTCAGGCTTGATTGAATTGACTTGCTGGCTTCCTGAGAGATGATTTTGCTTTCCATCTTGAAGTCCTTAAAAAACTTCTCGAAGCTGGAGGCCAAATCACCACCATGAGAGGGTTGGGAAGAGGTGGACTGACCCATGGCTAGAGCAGGGGAAGGCACTATGGGGAGAAGAGAAGAGGGAAGGAAAAATAGTTAGTATAACAAAGGGTGGCTTGGGCTGTGCTCTTAGGGACAGTATAACATCAGTCCTGGCCACAACATTGTCTCCAGCAGCCCTTCCCTTTCTGTCCAGACATTCTGTAGACTTTCTGACCTGGATGTAAAATTTGGCCTTGCTCAGTCTCTTCCCTTATCTTGGAAAGTCCTTCTTCTTTAAGATACTCTTCATTCCTACAGAATAATTTCAAAGCCTGATTCTTTTATCCAAACTTTCCTGTCCACATTACTCTTTGTTTATCTTGCTTTAGTTTTCTAAAAACTGACTCTGGAGTCAGAGTCAGGCTTGGGAATGCATTAGAGTGTCTGGTCCCCAGGCCCTCTCCTTTTTCCTACTAAAGTGTCTGAAGTAGTCTTTTCATCTGTTGCCTCGGGGTTTGCTGGCCAAACTTGACAGACAACAGAGTTTTTAGATCAGGAAGCAAGTCACTTCAAGTCACCACTGATGTTGTGCCAGCACACAGGCTGGAGAGGTGAGCTTGGGCTAAAACTGAAGGATCAGACACATCTTCCAGGGGCTTCCTGGCAGCCATTGGCTGAAGCCAATGGAGGATGCAAATGCAAGATGGAGGATGGCAAAAGCAAATTTTGGAAGAAATTATTTAGAGCAAGTGTACAAGGTCTGAACTGACACACATATGACTAGGGCATGGAAACATTCTCTTAGAAGAAAAAACTGGGAATCTAGCTTGCAAGGGGTAGCTATTAAGCAACTTAAGAAAGCACTTGTGAATGCTCAGCAGGAACATTCAGATGCAGAAGAGTAGGAATCTTGACCAAGTGGCATGTGCAGGGTCAACCCCTTGCTGTGTGGAGAGCAAACACTATCACCCCTTTGGGCAGCAGGCAGGACAAAAAGCAGAATTGCAAACACTGAGTGTGAAAGAAGCGTACACAATTAGGGCCTCAGGGAGGAGCCAACGAGATGAGACTTCAGCCCTATCAGGTGTGGTCTCATGCCTGCGCATTCTCAGGGGATGTAGGAGCAAATACACAGGGGAGTGAGGAAATCTCTGACTGAGACAAGTCCTGAGGAATAGAACAAATAAAGCAAAAGGAAATCAAACGATGGGGTAGGAAAAGCAAACAGTTGTGGACAGCAAGATCCTATGTGCTGAGCAAATTTCAGGCTCACAAAAGCCATGCCCTCAGCTGATGTTGTATGTGATGTCCTGTTATTTATTATTTTCTGCTGCGACAGCAATGCAGGGAGAGCAGGGGCAGAGTACCTTATGGTATCCCTGAGAGCTTGTATTCCGATTGCTGGCAGTGGGTCCTCTGTGGCTGCGGTAGAAATGGGAGGAAATGTGAGAAATCCATGCCAGTAAACCTTAGGTGAACATCTAGACACACATTTCTTATCTCATCTTATCAACAACATGACTCACGGACTTTATAGTTCTACAGAGCCATGTGTTAAGAAGAAAGGCACAGGGTCATAACAGAGCCACTTAAGCTAGTGCCCCAAGTCAGTTAACCAAGGCTTAATACCTAAAAGCAGTCTCAACCTCCAGGGATGTAATCTTTCAGGAGTCAACAAGGCTATTTCCCGACTAAAAACTATACTGACAGATCCCCATCTCTCCCTTAGGAGGGCAAACTTGGCTAAAACAATGGATTCTTTTCTGCTTTCTCTCTGTGCTTAAAAACTTTTCCCTTTCTGTAGTTTGATAGAGCTCCTTTCTATTTGCTAGGTGGGATACTGGCTGATTCATAAGTCTTTTAAGAAATCCAATTAGGTTGGGCGCCTGGGTGGCTCAGTGGGTTAAGCCTCTGTTTTAGGCTGAGGTCATGAGCTCAGGGTCTGTGGACTGAGTCCCCCATCAGGTTCTCTGCTTGGCAGGGAGCCTGCTCCCTCCTTTCTCTCTCTCTCTGCCTACTTGTGATCTCCCTCTGTCAAATAAATAAATAAAAATCTTAAATAAATAAATAAATAAATCCAATTAGGTCTCCAAAGCAAACTTTTGACTCTATCTGGGGAGAAAAAGAAACACAGGGGTGGCACCCCATGAATCCTTTTGAGTTCAGAGTCTTTCTCAATATTTCCAAGGGCCACCAGTAAGTCCGTCTTGGTTTGAGCTCTTTTTTGCAGTACAATTCCTGACTGAATTGCCTCTCAAGTCCAGGTTAATGGATCACTCTGTCACAGACGCGGAAGGCAGTGACAGAGCACGAGCCCTTGGCCCTTGGCTCAGACACAAGTCCACCCTGGAATCCCTGCCCCAGTTCCAGGCCACAGTCTGTATTTACTGGTCTTTCCTGGCTTAGTCTCTTGCCCACTTCCTGTCTGCAGACTTTATTAGTGGAACCTGCTGGTTTAGTCCATGATGGACATTGGTTTTGATGTATAGAGGGCACTCTATTGAACAGTTCCTCGTAACTTGTAAACCTAGCCCCTGGATCTGAACTCAGATTCCAAGTTGGGAACTGCTGGTTGCAGTGACAGTTCTCCGTGTGTGTGGATCAGGCTGCAGTTCCCCTTCTTGGAGATGTGTTGGTTCAATCCTTGTCCCAGTCCCTGGCTATTTGGGTACTGATGGTGTGCATAGTTCCATTACCTCAGTACTCTTATTTTCTGTTCATGTGTACATGAGATTAAGCCTTGGTTTAAAGAAAAATAATAAATAAGTAAAATGAGTACATAAATAAATAAATATATGGGATCTTTAAAATCCAGAGTTAAGTGCTCTATCCTCCAGCACATTATTGTATACCTAAGAACTATGATTCTACAAGCTATAAGCATCTACAAGCCCGTTTTGTGTCCTAACAACTTGACTTGATAACGTTCAGGTTGGTAGCCACAGAGCAAGGCCAGACAACAGTGTGAACCGCTCCCTATTTCTCAGGGTCATGAGATCAAGTCCTGCATTGGATTCCATCAAAGCACAGAGTCAACTTGAGAATCTTTCCTCCCTCTGTCCCTCCCCCTGCTTCCACACATGCTCTCCCTCTTTCTCTCTAAAAAATTTAAAAAAAAATCCTTTTATAAAATCCCTTTAAAAAAAGAATTAGTATATAAAATATATGAGGAACTGATACAACTCAACACCCAAAAAACAAATAACCCAATTTAAAAATGGCAAAAGACGTGAGCAGACATTTTGTCAGACAAGACATCCAGATGGACAACACACATATGAGAAGATAAACGTCATCACTCATCATCAGGGAAATGCCAGTCAAAATTAAAATGAGATACCACACGCATGTCATAATGGCTAAAATGAACAACCAAGAAACAAGAAGTGTTGCTGAGGGTGTGCAGATAAAGGAATGCGGTACATAGGTGGTGGGAATGACTGGTGTAGCCACTGTGGATAAGAGTACGGAGGGCCCTCAAAAAGATAAAAATGGAACCACCCTACCATCCAGTGATTGGACTACAGGTACTATTTGGTACTATTTACCCCCAACATAGAGAAACCCTAATTCAAAGGGATGCAAGCACCCCTCTGTTCACTGCAGCATTATTTACAATAGTCAGATTAAGGAAGCTGCCCAAGTGTCCACTGATAGATGAGTGGATAAAGAAGATGTGCTACATATTATTTAGTCATAGAAGGAATGAAATCTCACCATTCGTAATGACATGGATGGAGTTTGAGAGTATCATGTTAAGTGAAATAAGTCAGTCAGACGTAGACCAATACCATATGATTTCACTCATATGTGGAATGTAAGGAAAAAAGCTAATGAGCAAAAGGAAAAAAAGTGACTGAGAGAGACAAACCAAGAAATAGACTGTTAACTATAGAGAACAAACTGTTGGTTACCAGAGGGGAAGTGAGTGGGGATGGATGAAACAGGTGATGGGTGTTAAAGGGTACACTTACTATGATGAGCACTGAGTCATGTACAGAACTGTCGAATCACTCAATTGTGCGCTTCAAGCTAATGTAACACTGTATGTTAACTATACAGGCATTAAAATTAAAAACAATAAATGGGAGAATAATTGTGATGTCTCATGATGTGTGATTACTCCTTTTATGGGTGATCTAAGCATAATAATTAAGAACAAGCATACGGGCATCTGCCTGGGTGGCTCAGTGGGCTAAAGCCTCTGCCTTTGGCTCTGGTCATGATCCCAGGGTCCTGGGATGGAGCCCCACATCGGGCTCTCTTCTCAGCGGGGAGCCTGCTTCCTCCTCTCTCTCTGCCTGCCTCTCTGCCTACTTGTGATCTCTGTCCTTCAAATAAATAAGTAAAATCTTTTTTTTTTTTTTTAATTTTTATTTCTTTGACAGAGAGAAATCACAACTAGGCAGAGAGGCAGGCAGAGAGAGAGGAGGAAGCAGGCTCCCTGCCAAGCAGAGAGCCCCATGCGGGGCTCGATCCCAGGACCCTGGGACCATGACCTGAGCTGAAGGCAGAGGCTTTAACCCACTGAGCCACCCAGGCGCCCCAATAAGTAAAATCTTAAAAAGAAAAAAAAAGAACAAGCATATTGAATAAATGTATAAATAACATTTTTAAAAATTTTAGGTGAACCTGTAGGGGCCCCTCTATGGTTCCGGCCTTATGCCATGTGACTCTTGATCTTGGGGTTGTAAGTTCAAGCCCCATGTTAGGCGTAGAGCTTAAAACAAATAAATTATTAGGTAAGCTTTTAAATAGTTTCCAAAATCTTTCTGCTAAACTGAAATCTTATAGTTCTGCTGAGTTAGACTAAGTAATGATTTAAGTTAAATTCATTAAATATTTAGATCATTTCCAAATAACATAAAATAATGAAACATTAATTACTAAAATCGGGTTTCCCTAATTTTGTTTTTTTATTAAACATAAATATAGGTCTGTTGGTAAACTTTTTTGGAGTCCTTTACTGAAAGGTGTACTATTAAAAAAAAACACACACATTTGTAGAAATTACAAAATGTATTTCTAAATTTGCCAATCTAAAGAATGCTGGTGTAACACAGTTAACTCATGCTTACTATTTCATTTTCACTAGAAATTAAAGTATCTAAGTAAGGGCGAAGAACTCTAATTAACTAATGTGGCTAGAGCTAGTAAAAATAAAAAAGGAAATATCTCTTAATAAAAGAAAAGTAAAAAAAAAATGTATGTGGATTGGTGATGCACTTTTTTTGAGGCAGAAGAAAGTTGTAAAAAGATTGTGAAAAAGGAATCTTTGGAAAGGAATTTTATGCATGGTCAGGACTGATTCACATTGGGATGAAAGAATTTTAATACAAAAGAAATTTGAGGGGGAGATGAACCATGAGACTGTGGACTCAGAAACACACTGAGGGTTTTGGAGAGGAGGGGGCGGGGGATGGGTGAGCCAGGTGGTGGGTGTTAAGGAGGGCATGTATTGCATAGAGCACTGGGCCTGGTGCGTAAACAATGAACTCTGGAACATTGAAAAGAAATTTAAATAAATAATTTTTTTTTTAAAAAAGTAAGCTCGTGCAAAATTAGAATTTGGTTTCTTGCCTGTCAAAAAGACAAAGTTTTCTTTGTTCTTCCAGGATTTAATCTGCTTTTGGTAGTAGGTTGTGAAAGACCATTTAAGTGATCTTCCTAGAAAACAAAGATCCTATGTTTTATGTTCTATTTGTGTAGGTATATAAGCATTCTAGAAATTAGGTGAAATTCCTGGAAATTTGATATGTCTTAGTATAATGTTATCCTGCATAATTACTCTCTTATCTTCTGAAATTGTTGTCATCAAAACTGAGGCTCGGGGCGCCTGGGTGGCTCAGTGGGTTAAAGCCTCTACCGTCGGTTCAGGTCATGATCTCAGGGTCCTGGGATCGAGTCCCACATCAGGCTTTCAGCTCCATGGAGAGCCTGTTTCCCTCTCTCTCTCTACCTGCCTCTTTGTCTACTTGGGATCTCTCTCTGTCTGTCAAATAAATAAGTAAGAAAAAATTTTTGAAAAAAAAAAAAAACAAAACTGAGGCTCACACTGAAAGGACTGAAACAGAGTACCAGGAAAATGTCCCAGCTGACTCTCATGCAAAGACAGTCGGCAAAAGTATCTATAAAGAATGCGGCGCATGTGGGTAACATCCGCCTCTGTAAAAATGTCCCCTCATTGTGAGATTTCTGCCATTCTGATGCCAGGGTAACATGGCAACCCTCTGCTTCTGAATCAGAGAAAATGAAATACATAAACCATGGCTTTAAGTTGAACGAACAGTTAAGGCTTTGGGAAACCCAAGGCAGCTGCTTGGTTTTCCTTGGCTCACTAGCAAACTCCACGGTGTTTTTTGTTTGTTTATTTGCTTTTTTCATTCCTTCACCCATCACCGTGCATTTAAGATGATTCAAACTATGACTACATGGTGGAGGGAAGACTTCTATAAAGTCGTGGGAACAGCTTGCCAGCAATTTCTGACTTGTCAGACCCATTATCCTGGAAAAATTATTTTTGCCCTCAGAGGACTCACATCACCTCTTTTGAGAGACATTTGAACACCCAGAGCTGGTCTTTATGCAGCTGTCACCTAGCCTGAGTCATCAATGTGTTCTTCTTACTGTACGTGTGTTTTCCAGTTCAGGTGAAGTTTGCCCTGCTGCAAAGCAGATGCCCTCACAGTGGGAAAGGAACTGTCAATGATTTCTTTCTTTTTCTCTTCCCCTCTTCCTTTAAAAACATTTCCCTTCCTACAGCTCAGTGGAGCCCCTTTCTGTTTGCTAGACAAGACGGTGCCCAATTTATGAATCATATAATAAAGTTAATCATCCTTTAAAATGTATTTATTTGAGGGGCACCTGGGTGGCTCAGTGGGTTAAAGCCTCTGCCTTCAGATCAGGTCATGATCCTAGGGTCCTGGGATGGAGCCCTGTATCGGGTTCTCTGTTTAGTGGGGAGTCTGCTTCCTCCTTTCTCTCTCTCTGCCTGCCTCTCTACCTACTTGTGATCTCTGTCAAAAAATAAATAAATAAAATCTTTAAAAAAATATTTATTTGAATTGTGTCATTAACAGATAATACATGCATTGTCTCCCCCACAGAAAGGCAGTTAGGCATGAGATGGGGAGTAGGGGGTGTCTGATCAGGAAGCTCTTGGGGAAAAGCCCCATCCACTGACACCCCAGACATTCACATGATCCTTCTGCAGTTCACAGGAATAAAGTTTGTCCTCCAACCTCCCTCTGAAAATGTCCCAAATAGTTAAATGCTCTAAATGGCTCACAGCCATCCACCAGACATCCTGCTCCTCAGCCTTTCAAGTCCACAGAAACTGAGGTCAAGCATCCAGGCTCTCCCAAGCTGAGACATACAAATCTGTGATTTCTTGCTTACCAGCTCCTGGAGGGAAAGAGACTTCTGGTGTCAGCGTTGAGCTCTGAACGTGTCCCCGGGCAGCTCAGGAGATGCTGAGCCTGGTGGACGTGCCCCCTGCAGCCCAGAGCAGGAGCACTGCTCAGCTCAGACTGGCCTTGCACTGGAACATGTCCTGTGTGCTGGTGTGGTCACTGCAGAGAGAAAGAGCTGATTGTCGTCTGGAATGTCTATACTGCCTGTGAGGAGCACTCAGGACTTAAATAATCTCTGGTCTCTGCTCCACCCTCAGAAGAATCTGACCAATAGTAAAAAGCAGCAGCCATCACATTGCAGAGCCCTGCATTTCCCGGAATAGAAAGTGAAATTGAAGCTCTGAGGGCTCCTTTTCCGAGAAACACAGCCATCACCAGGAAGGGAAACTGAAAGGCATCAGGACCATTGATATGGTGTGTTTTTAGCTTCATGAGTCAGAAGAGGACAGAGGATCCCAGGCAGCAGGCTTTTCAGTGACCCCAAAGGACACCTAACTGAGCCCCAGACTCCAGGCCAGGCAGAATCTGAATGCACATTCAGAGAACACAGTCTTGGGAAAATGACAGTCATGCCTCACCTGTTAACCTCAGACTGCTCATACTCTATGGGAAGTGAAGACTAGCAAAGAGGGTACCTAGTCCTAGTCACTGGTTCCTGGCAAGAGCTTCAGAATCCCTGGGTATTTCCTGACTGTTGGAAGCTGACTTTGTTTTGCTAATGAAGTGATTCCAGGCAGGATCCTCAATTGCTTCAGGTCAGTGACTGGAGAAGAGGGTAGACACTGAGCTCAATTAAGTAGCCAGTGATTTAAGCAATCCTGTCTTTGTGATGAAACATCAACCAAAACCCTAGACACCAAGGCTCAGTGGGCTTCTTAGTTATGTTTGCATTGATGTTCTGGAAGGTTGCATACTCTAGCTCCATGGACAGAGGCATGGAAGGGTTGTACTCCCCACCAGAACCCACCCTATGTGTATCCTTTTAAATAAAATCGGACTTGTAAGTGTAACACTTGTCTGACTCATGTGAATCATTCTGATCAATTAGCAAGCCTGAGGGGGTTACAGGACCTCTCTAATTTGTAGACAGTTGGAGATCCAGGTGGCCTAGGGACCTCCCCCGCCCCCCAGTGCAGCTGGTGTCTGAAGTGAGAGTAGTCTTCTGAAGGACTGAGTCCTGAAACCTAGGGAGTCTTTGCATGGTTAGTGCAGGAATTAAAAGACAGTATAACCAATTGGCGTGGAAACTGAATAGGGAGTAACCCTGTGTCCTGGGGAGCCATATCCTGGCTTTAATTTTTCTTTTCATATTTTTAAAATATAAATCTTCTATATAGTTTACAATTCGAAGGGTATAAAATGTATGCAATAATATGTCCCTCCACTGAGGGACAATGGGCCTTTGTCAAGTGTCTGTGCTAGAGAGACCATGTCATCCTTATAGGTCCATTTTATGAATGTATGAGCAAATATGCACAATCCATTTTCTACTATTTATAAAAATGGCAGCCTTCCTTACATAACGTCCCGCACCTTGGATTTTTCATTTGATATTTGGTAATAGTTGTGGACATGTACACTCAACCCTCCTCCTTTTAAAATAGTGTACACCTGAAATTAATGGAAGAGTGTACGTTAACTAACCGGAATTTAAAAACAAAAGAAAAAAATAAATTATGTAAAATAAAATAACAAAAGAATAAAAATATTTTTATTAATATGTTTTCAAGTAAACATCTGTTTTACTGACAAGTAGGTTAAGAAATAAGACCTAGGTGAACTATGGCTCAATAAAACTGTCGTTTTAAAAAAGGGGAAAAAGAAATGGGACTTGCCGTTAACCCAGTAAAGTCTGGTGATGCCCTGCAAATAGCAAGTCCCTCTTCCAATGTGGAGTTTCTTCCCCTTTTTTTTTTTTAATTGAAGCACAATTAACATAAAATGTTCTATTAGCTTTAAGTGCACATAATATGAATATAATAGCTGTAGACATTACTCAAAGCTCTCCTTGGTAAATATGTCACCCTCTGTCACCACAGAACATTGTTACAATATTATTTATATTCCCTATGTTGTACCACTCATCTCTGTGATTTATATTCTTTACAGATGGAAGTTTGTACCTCTTAATCTCCTTCATTTATTTTGCCTTTCCCTCCTCCCCTAACCTTGCCTCCCCTGAGGCAGCTACTAATTTGTTCGCTGTATTTCGTAGTGTTTTTTTGTTGTCTGTTTAGATGCCACATATAAGTAAAATTATATCATATTTGTCTTTATTTTTCTGAATTATTTCAATTAGTATAAGACCTTGTAAGCCCATCCATGTCATTCTTTATGGCCGAGTAATATTCCATTGTATATAGTACATGGTCTATTTCTATTGGTCTATCAGTGCACACTTGCATTGCTTCCATATCTTGACTATTGTAACTAATGCTGCAATAAACATAGAGATGCAGATACCTTTTTGAGTTAGTGCTATTGTTTGCTTTAGGTAAATTCCCAGGAATGAAATTACTGGGTTAGGTGATACTTTTATTTTTAATTTTTTGAGGAAATTGCATTCAGCTTTCCACAGTGGTTGCACCGATTTATATTCCTGCAACAATACATGATATTTCCTTTTTCCCACATCCTCACCAATACTTGTTACTTTTTATCTTTTTAATACTAGCCATTCTGACCGGTTGAGATGTTGAGATGATGTCTCATTGTTGTTATGATTTGTGTTCCCTTGATGATTATTGATGTTGAACATCTTTTCATAACTATTGGTATATGTTTTTGGTTTTGTTATATCTACTCAGGTCCTCTGCCTATTTTTAAATTGGATATCTTTTTCCGTGTTGAGTTGTAGAAGTTCTTTATACATTATCTGTATTAACACCTTATCAGATGTATCATTTGCAAATATCTTCTTCATTTGCTAGGCTGCCTTTTGTTTTGTTTATTGTTTCCTTCACTTTAAAAAAGCCTTTGTTTTGTCATGGTCATAATGGCTTATTATTGTTTCTGTTTATCCTGCCTGGAGAGACATATCCATAAATATGTTCCTGAGAGAGATGTCCAAGTGATTATTGCATATATTTTTTAAATTTTTATTTATTTTTTAAATTTCTTTTCAGTGTTCCAGAATTCATTGTTTTGAGCACCACACCCAGTGCTCCATGCAGTACCTGCCCTCCATAATATCCACCACCAGGCTCACCCAACCTCCGACCCTCTCCCCTCCAAAACCCTCAGTTTGTTTCTCAGAGTTCGCAGTATCTCAGGGTTCGTTTCCCCCTCTGATTTCCCCCAACTCACTTCTCTTCTCCATCTCCCAATGTCCCCGTGTTATTCCTTATGCTCCACGAGTAAGTGAAATCAAATGATAGTTGACTTTCTTTGCTTGGCTTATTTCACTAGCATAATCTCTTCCAGTCCCGTCCATGTTGATACAAAAGTTGGGTATTCATCCTTTCTGATGGAAACATAATACTCCATGGTACATGGACCACATCTTCCTTATCCATTTGTCTGTTGAAGGGCATTTTCATTCTTTCCACAGTTTGGTGACTGTGGCCATTGCTGCTAAGAACATTGGGGTACAGATGGCCCTTCTTTTCACTACAACTGTGTCTTTGGGGTAAATACCCAGCAGTGCAATTATATTTTTTAGGAGTATTATGGTCTCGTGTCTCACATTTAGGTATTTAATCCATTTTGAGTTTATTTTGCAGTATGGTATAAAAAGTAGTTCAGTTTCATTCTTTTGCATGTAGCTGTCCAGTTTTCCCAAAAACTCATTTGTTGAAAAAATTGTCTCTTTCCTTTGTGTGTTCTTCCCTATTTTGTTGTACATTAATTGACCATATATGTACAGCTTTATTTCTAGATGAAAATTCTGTCCCATTGATCTCGTGTCAATTCGTGTACTAACACCATACTGTTTTGATTTCTACAGCTTTGTAATAAAACCTGAAGTCTGGAATTGGGATGTTTCCAGCGTTGTTTTTCTTTTCCAAGACTACTTTGGCTGTTTTGGGTCTTGTGTGGTTCCACACGAATTTTAAGATTGTTTGCTCTAGTTCTGTGAAAATTGCTGTTGGTATTTGGACGAACTGCATTAAATCTCTACACTATTATGCATTACATGGACATTTTAACCGTATTTGTTCTTCAAATCCATGAGCATGGGGTGTCCTTCCATGCATTTGTGTCGTCTTCAGTTTCTCTCATCACTGTTTTATAGTTTTCGGGGTGTAGGTCTTTCACCTCTTCAGTTATTTATGTCCAGATATTTCATTACTTTTGGTGCAATTTTAAATGGGATTGTTTTCATAATTTCTCTCTGCTGCTTATTTTTTTAAATTTTTATTTATTTATTTTCTCAGCGTAACAGTATTCATTGTTTTTGCACAACACCCAGTGCTTCATGCAATACGTGCCCTCCCTATTACCCACCACCTGGTTCCCCCAACCTCCCAGCCCCCGCCCCTTCAAAACCCTCAGGTTGATTTTCAGAGTCCATATTCTCTTATGGTTCACCTCCCCTTCAAATTTCCCTCAACTTCCTTCTCCTCTCCATCTCCCAATGTCCTCCATGTCATTTGTTATGCTCCACAAATAAGTGAAACCATGAGATACTTGACTCTCTCTACTTGACTTATTTCACTCAGCATAATCACTTCCAGTCCCATCCATGTTGCTACAAAAGTTGGGTATTCATCCTTTCTTTTTTTTTTTTATAAACATATAATGTATTTTTATCCCCAGGGGTAGAGGTCTGTGAATCACCAGGTTTACACACTTCACAGCACTCACCATAGCACATACCCTCCCCAATGTCCATAACCACCTCACCCTCTCCCAACCCCACCTCCCCCCAGGAACCCCCAGTTTGTTTTGTGAGATTAAGAGTCACTTATGGTTTGTCTCCCTCCCAATCCCATCTTGTTTCATTTATTCTTCTCCTATCCCCCTAACCCCCCATGTTGCATCTCCACGTCCTCATATCAGGAGATCATGCTGCTTCATTATTACTTTATATAAATGCAGTGGATTTCTGTATACTGATTCTGTATCTTGTGACCTTACCTAATTCACTGATGAGTTCTAGTAGGCTTTTGGTGGAGTATTTAGGGTTTCTTTCTTATTTTTTTTTTAATGTATCATGTATCACGTCATCTGTAATAGTGTAAGTTTTACTTTATCCTTAACAAATGTTTTAAATATTTTGTTTATTTATTTGAGAGTGAGAGAGAGTAAGAGGGAACATGAGTGGATGGAGAGAAGGGCAAAAGGAGAGGGGGAAGCAGGTTTCCCACTGAGCAGGGAGCCCAATGGGAGGCTCAATCCCAGAATCCTAAGATCATGACCTGAGCTAGAGGCAGACACTTAGCTGACTGAACTATCCAGGAGCCCCAAGACCCGGGGATCTTGAAAAGGTCATGGCTCTGGGGGGAGAGTAAGGTTGTGTAAGTCCCAAAGCTGGCCACATCAGGTTGATGAGATGAAAAAGGACTTATTCCGTGTTCATGCTCTTTATAAGAACAGATTGTGTGTAGTGGTAAGATGGCAAGCAGCGTGGACTTTGAGAGTGTAAATTCAGCACTTGGGATGCGTATCAAAACCTAAGGAACAGAATATTTAAGTTCAATGTCCCTTATAAGAGGGTCAATAACTCCTTTCCTTTGAATATTTTAAACATCTGTTATACATGAAGCAATACAAACAATCATCCACTGTCTCCCTTACTGACAACCTTCTGCCCTACAGGAGACCCCTTCTGAGCCGTGGATGAGCAAGGAATGCTCAGGGGATTGTGGGCCAGTAGTGTCTTCCTCTACACCTCTGTGCCGTCCACTCTCTGGGGAGAACTTTCAGATTAATGGAGCATTTGAGGGACAGCCTCCCCCATATATACCTGTTACACCATAAAGCACCCACCCTATACCACTGATGGAGAAAATAGTGGGAAAATCTTAATTATAGTAACAGCAAGTATAACTATTCTGGATCTTGGAGGCAGATATTGTTCATGGCACTCAGGTCCCTTTTTGTAAATTTGACGTAGAAATTTCTGTGGAAGGAAAAACACTATTCTTCCAATTTGCCCAATGAATTCATCTTTGTTTTCCAGTCCCATTCTTAATTCACCTTCACTCTCTTCTATCTCCCGCGCCTCATTGTGCCCTGTTCACAAGTCCCTTGGCCCATCTAGTGTTGGTAAAGTCTTAGAAATACAAACTCTGACTTTGTTCCCTCCACTCTGTTCCCCCATAGTATCTGGAAATATGACATCATAGAACATTGCCCTTTTCCTCTTTCTATAGTGCCCTCCTACATGATAAATTATCTACTTGGACATGTTCCCATATTAGTGGATTTCACATAGTTTGCTGATGAAAGTATTGATATGATGACTGGGGGAAATCCTTCATAAAAAGCCAATGGACAATTGTTACCTTGATTGCTACTGAATGTTTATTACCTGACTAAATCAAACACATGTAAACTACCTCATAACATGTGAGAATAATGAAAAACATGGGGTGCATTTCTGTCATGATTTAAGCAATACAGACCTGAGTGCAGGGAGAGACCATAGTCAAATCCCTGTTGACAGTGGAGTATCAGTGTAGAACAGGACCCCACCACTGACAGAACCTAACACAATTTGTTGTTCTGTTAGGCAATTTGACCCATCTTTGTGGCACCTTCTTCTCCCCGCCCCTCCCCCACCCCCGTGGCATCACACCCAGTAAACATTCACTAAATTCCAAATTTTCTTCCATTTTAGAAACAGCTTCACACACAATGCTTCTCTCTTCTTCAAAGAGGATGGCATGAGCAGTGGGATGAAATATTACCTCTCCACCAGCTGCCACTGTCATTCAACCCTCCAAAGCACAAGACAGTATCTCCTCATTGCAAGTACACCACTGGCTCCCTCAACAGCTCCAGAAAAATAAGAGATTTCTGATATCAGAGGTCATTAATGTTTCCACTTACATAGCTGAAAATGCTAATGCAAATTAGCTCTCTGGTTTCTTAAATCCGTTCATGAGGGCTGAAAATGTCAAGATTAACAAAGAGCTCCCTTGAGTCCCAGGCTCCTGTGAGCACCCCTACATAACTGACCTCCCTGGGAAATGCAGGCACTGGGGCCTCCTGTGATCACTGCCCTGAGCAAGGGGCTGGAGAGTCTCTGTCATGCCTGGGTAAAGTATGAAAACAACAGGAAGGATGACAGCCTCAGACTTGAGCCCCTCCTTCAGGAAGACTTGGCTGAACTTTGCAGCCCACATTTACAGAACATGAAAGTGAAACCACCATTAAAGTGTTTTGACTTCTGCTGGCTCAGGGAGTGAGGGGAGGGCAGAGAGTCACCAGGGGTAATGGGAGGCAGGTCTCCAATGACCTCTGATGTCACCTAGCCAAGACTCCCATGGGAGTCCTGGAGGCAGTGAGGAAGACTGTGAGCAATTTTCTAAAGCTTCTAGAGAATGAGAGAAGCATTTCCCTTCAGAAAGGAGAGGGACTATATCATTTCTCTGTGGGTTTTTTTTTTTTCTTTCATTTTTAGGTTCCCTGTTGCTGACTGTCATGTTTTCACTCTTGGGCATGTATGACACTGGCAGGTCATGGGGTCACATCTCATGAACAACTTAAACTACCAAGAGGGACTCTGGGGAAATCTGGGAAGACAGCAGGGTGGGAGTTCAGAGAAGGAGGAAGGAGCCTGGATTCTAGGATTATGTGGAAGATCAGGAGGAAATTACCAAAGTTTATTTAGAAGAAGCAGAACATAGGAGGATCTGCTATTTCAGATAATATTTCTTTTTCTTTTTTTTTTATTAAGATTTTATTTATTTACTTGGAGAGAGAGGGAGCAAACACAAGCAGGGGGAGCAGCAGAGGAAGGAGCATGTTCCCCACTGAGCAGAGAGCTCAACAAGTGGCCTGATCCCAGTACCCTGGGATGATGATCTGAACTGAAGTCCGATGTTTAACCAACTGAGCCATCCAGGCACTCCTATATAATATTTATTTCTATGTATAGTATCTAAGGAAGGTGGATGCTGTGACAGGGACAGACCAACTGACCCACAGAAAGGGACACAGGGACCTGTATAAGATTCAGGTATATTTGGAGTTCTGTGACATGGGAGAAGTGCATGGGATGTCATGGGGTACAGAGGCACCACCTAGTAAATGGAGCTGACAAACTGGTTCTCCATATGGACATAAGTTACTGAATCTCTCCTTACATTACTTATGATAATCAGTTCCAAAGGGATTTAAGACCTAAATCTCAAATGAAAATGGCAGAAAATCATATAACTGTTCTTAGAGAAGGATTTCTTTATTTTTTTGTAAGTTTCAGAGGTAGAGTTTAGTGATTCGTCAGCTGCGTATAACACCCAGACTCATTTCAAGTGCCTTCCTTAATGCCCACCACCCAGTTATCCATCCTCCCACCAATCTCCCCTCCAGCAACCCTCAGTTTGCCTCTTTGGTTACGAGTCTTTTATGCCCTCCTTAAGGAGGACTGGATGGTATATGTAAATAATGAATCTTTGACCAATACATCAAAAACTAGTGATGTATTGTATGGTGACTAATATTACACAATAAAATTTAAAAACAAAAATGAAAACAAACAAAGAGTCTCCCTCTCTGGTTTCATCCTATTTTATTTTTCCCTACCTTGCCCTATGATACTCTATTTTGTTTCTTAAATTGAAGGTGAATTAAATCATGTGATGATTATCTTTCACTGACTGACATATTTTGCATAGCATAATACCCTCTAGTTCCCTCCATGTTGATGTAAATGGTAAGATTTCAATTTTTGATAGCTGAGTAATATACCTCCTCTTCCTTATCCATTCGTCTATCAAGGGACGTCTGGGTTCATTCCATTGTTGAGTATTATGGACATTGTTGCTATAAACAATGGGGTGCAAATCACTATGATTATATCCTTTGGGTAAATACCTAGTAGCGCATTGCTGGGCTGTAGGTAAGCTCTATTTTTTAACTTTTTGAGGAATCTATGTACTGTTTTCCAGAGTAGCTGTACCAGCTTGCATTCCCACCAGCAGCGTAAGAGCGTTCCCCTTTCTTCACATCCTAAGCAATATTTGTTGTTTTCTGACTCAGCCCTTTCCACAGTTTGGATATTGTGGCATTCCTGCTATGAACATTGGGTGCAGGTACCCCTTCAGATCACTACATTTTTATCTTCAGGGTAAATACCTAGTAGTGCAATCCCTGGGTCATAGGGTACCTTTATTTTTAACTTCTTGGGGAAACTCCATACTGTTTTCCAGAAAAGCGGTACCATCTTGTATTCCCTCAAAAGGAGATCCCTTTTCTCCACATCCTCACCAATATTTGTTGTTTCCTCTCTTGTTAATTTTACCCATTCTGACGGGTGTGAGGTGATATCTCATTGTGGTTTTGATTTGTATTTCCCTGATACCAAGCTATAAAGAGAATTTTTTTTTTTCATATGTCTGTTGGCCGTGTGTATGTCTTCTTTGCAGAAATATCTGTTCATATCTTCAGCCCGTTTCTTGTCTGGATTTTTTGTTTTTGGGGGGAGTTGAGTTTGATAAGTTCTTTATAGATCTTGGATACCTGTCCTTTAACTAATATTTCACTTGCAAATACCTTCTCCCATTCTGTAGGCTGCCACTTTTGTTGACTTTTCTGGTGCTGTGAAGAAGCTTTTTATCTTGATGAAGTCCCAATAGTTCATTTTTGTTTTTGTTTCCCTTGCATTTGGAGACATGTCTGGCCAGAAGTTGTTGCAGCTGAGATTGAAGAGATTGCTGCCTGGTTCTCCTCTAGGATTTTGATGGATTCCTCTCTCACATTTCGGTCTGTCATTCATTTTGAGTCTATTTTTGTGTATGGTGTAAGAAAATGGTCCAGTTTCATTCTTCTGCATGTGGCCGTCCAATTTTCTCAGCACCATTTATTGAAGAGACTGTCCTTTTCCACTGGATATTCATTTCTGCTTTGCTGAATGTTAGTTGACCATAGAGTTGAGGGTCTATTTCTGAGTTCTCTATTCTGTTCCATTGATCTATGTGTCTGTTTTTGTGCCAGTACCATATTATCTTGATGGCTATAACTTTGTAATATAGCTTGAAGTCCAGAATTTTGATGCCATCCCTTTGGTTTCTTTTTCAGAATTCCTTTGGCCATTCAAAGTCTTTTCTGGTTCTGTACAAATTATAGGATTATTTGTTCCAGCTCTTTGAAAAATACTGATAGTATTTTGATAGGGATTGGATTGAATGTGTAGATTGCTTTGGGTAGCATAGTCATTTTAACAATATTTGTTCTTCCAGTCCATGAGCATGGTATATTTTTCCATTTCTTCATGTCTTTCTCAATTTCTTGGATGATTCTTATATAGTTTTCAGAGTACAGATCCTTTACCTCTTTGGTTAGGTTTCTTCCTAGGTAGTTTATGGTTTTTAGTGCAATCGTAAATGGGAGCAATTCCTTGATTTCTCTTTCTTCTATCTCATTGTTAGTGTATAGAAATGCAACTGATTTCTGTGCATTGATTCTTTATCCTGCAACTTTGCTGAATTCCTGTTTTGGCTTTAGTGGTTTTTTGCTGGAGTCTGGGTTTTCTGCATAGAGTATCATGTCTTCTGCAAAGAGTGAGAGTTTGGCTCCTTATCTGCCAATTTAGATGCTTTTATTTCTTTTGTTGTCTGACTCCTGAGGTTAGGACTTCTAGTACTATGTTAAACAACAGTTGTGAGAGTGGGCATCCCTGTTATGTTCCTGACTATAGGGGGAAAGTTCTCAGTTTTTCCCCATTGAGAGTGATATTCTCTGTGGACTTATCATAGATGACTTTTCTGATATTGAGGTATGTTCTTTCTATCCCTTCACTGTGGAGAGTTTTCATCAGAAAGGATGCTCTATTTTGTCAAATTTTCCCCCCTACATCTTGAGATTATCTTATGGTTTTGTCTTCTCTTTTATTAATGTGGTGCATCACATTCATTGATTTGCAGATATTGAACCACCTTGCAGTCCAGGAATAAATCCCACTTGGTCATGGTGAATAATAATTTCAAAGTAATATTGGTTCATCTCCCCTTCTGATTACCCCCCCCTTCATTTTCCCTTAATTCTTGTAATGTCCTCAGAGGGTTTCTGGGGGCGGGGTGAGAGATGGGTTAGCCAGAGATGGGTATTAAGGAGACATATATTGCAATGAGCACTAGGTGTTACACGTGAATAATGAATTGTGGGACACTACATCAAAAACTAATGAAGTACTATATGGTAACTAATAGAATATAATAAACAAATTAAAATTAAATTAAATTAAAAAGTAGTTTAAAATAAACCTAATACTGCAATGTGGATGTACCATATACTGTAACTGAACACTATAATATACTTTATTGAGGGAGCCTAAAAAAATCACTTTTAACAAAAATTTTAAAAATTCTAAAAATAGAGTAATGATGGATCCGGTTAGCTAGTATCTTGGTGGGAATATTTGCATCTATGTGCATAAGAGATATTGGTCTGTCATTCTCCTTTTTGGTGGGATCTTTGTCTGGTTTGGGGATCAAGGTAATGCTGGTCTCAAAGAATGAGCTTGGAAGTTTTCCTTCTTTTTCTATCTTTCGAGACAGCTTCTGAAGAATAGGTTCTTCTTTAAATAGTCTTCTTTTTTTTTAAAGATTTTTATTCATTTATTTGACAGACAGAGATCACAAGTAGGCAGAGAGGCAGGCAGGGGGGAGGAGGAAGCAGGCTCCCCACGGAGCAGAGAGCCCGATGCGGGGCTCAATCCCAAGACCCTGGGATCATGACCTGAGCCAAAGGCAGAGGCTTCAACCCACTGAGCCACCCAGGCACCCCTAAATGTTCTTCTTTAGTTCTTCTCTAAATGTTTGGTAAATTTCCACTGGAAGGTCATCTAGTCCTAGACTCTTGATTTTGGGGGAGATTTTTGATTACTGCTTCAATTTCTTTGCTGGTTATAGGTCTGTTCAGGTTTTCTATTTCTTCCTATTTCAGTTTTGTTAGTTTATATGTTTCTAGGAATGCATCCATTTCTTCCAAATTGCCTAATTTTTTGGCATGTATGTACTCATAATATGCTCTTATAATCTTTTGTATTTCTTTGGTATTGGTTGTGATCTTCTTCTCTTATTTATCATTTTATTAATCTGAGTCTTTTCTCTTTCATTTTTGGTAAGTCTGGCTAGGGGTTTATTGGTCTTCTTAATTTTTCAAAGAACCAGCTCCTAGTTTTCTTAATCTGTTGTATTATTCTTTTGATTTCTATTTCATCGATTTCTTCTCTAATCTTTATTATTTCTTTTCATCTCATGGATTTAAGCTTTATTTGCTATTCTTTTTCCAGATCCTGTAGGTGTAATCTTAGTTGTATATTTTAGAATTTTGTTCCTTGAGAGCAGTTTGTATTGCTATGTACTTCCCTCTTAGGTCCATTTTACTACATTCCAAAGGTTTTGAAGAGTTTCTTCCCATTTTCATTTGTTTCCAAGAATTTTTAATTCTTCTTTAATTTCTTGGTTGAACCATTCATTCTTTAGTAAGATGCACTTTAATTTCCATGTATTTGTGTTCCTTCCACATTTTCTCCTGTGATTTAGTTCAAGTTTGAAAGTAGTGTGGTCTGAAAATATGCAAGAAATAATCTCAGTCTTTTGGTATTGTTTGAAACCTGTTTTGTGACCCATTATGTGGTCTCTTCTGGAGAATGTTCCATGTGCACTTGAGAGGAATGTGTATTCTATTGCTTTAGAATGGCATGGTCTGTGTATATCTATGAAGTCTATCTCGTCCAGTGTGTGACTCAAAGCCCTTGTTTTCTTGTTGATCTTCTGTTTAGATGGTCTGTGCATTGCTGTGAGTGGGGTGTTAAATTCCTCTACTAATATAGTATAATTATCAGTGTTTCTTTAATTTTGATATTAATTGGCTTATATAATTGACTGCTCCTATGTTAGGGATGTAAATATTTACAATTATGAGATCTTTTTAGATAGACCCCTTTATTCTTATATGGTGTCTTTCTACATCTTTTATTACAGTCTTTGGTTTAAAATCTAGTTTGTCTGATATAAGGATTGCTACCCCAGCTTTCTTTTGATGCCCATTACCATGATAAATGATTCTCTACCCCTTCATTTTCAAACTGGAGGTAACTTTGGGTCTGAAATGAGTCTCTTGTAGATAACATATCAATGGGTTTTGCTTTTTTGTCCAATATGACACCTCAATCTCCTGATAGGAGTATTTAGTACATTTATATTTAGAGTCATTATTGAAAGATATGAAATTAGTGCCATTGTATTTCTGTAAAGTCAGTGTTTCTGTATATTGTCCCATTCTTTTGTTCTGATCTAAATTATTTTGGGGCTCTATCTTTGCTTATAGGATCCCCTTTAATGTTTGTTGCAGGGATGTTTTAATGATCACAAATTCTTTTAGTTCCTGTTTGTCCTGGGAGCTCTTTATCTCTCCTATTCTCAATGATAGCCTTGCTGGATAGAGTATTCTTTTCTTTTTTTTTCTGAGATTTTTATTTATTTACGAGAGGGAGAGAGAGAGAGAGAGAATGCACACAAGCAGGGGGAGCACCAGGCAGAGGGAGAGGGAGAGTCAGGCTCTGTTCTGAGCAAGGAGCCAGCTGTGGGACTCGATATCAGGACCCTGGGATCATGACCTGAGCCTAAGGCAGTTGCTTAAACAACTCAGGTGTCACTTTTTTTTTTTTTTTAAGATTTTATTATTTGAGAGCAAGAGCACGAGTGGGGCCAGGGAGGAGTGGAGGGAGAGGGAGAAGCAGGCTTCTTGCTGAGGAGGGAGCCCAATTGAGATCATGACCTGAGTGGAAATGGAGAGTCAGATACTTAATCTGCCAAGCCACCCAGGAGCCTCCCATTTTTATTTTTTTATTTATTTTTTAACTTTTTAAAAATAATTTTTTCATAAACGTATAATGTATTATTAGCCCCAGGGGTACAGGTCTGTGAATCGCCAGGTTTACACACTTCACAGCACTCACCATAGCACATACCCTCCCCAATGTCCATAACCCCACCACCCTCTCCCTACCCTCTTCCCCCCAGCCACCCTCAGTTTGTTTTGTGAGATTAAGAGTCTCTTATGGTTTTTATCCCTCCTGATCCCATCTTGTTTCCTTTATTCTTTTCCTATCCCCCAAACCCCACACATTGCATCTCCACTTTCTCATATCAAGGAGATCATATGATAGTTGTCTTTCTCCAATTCACTTATTTTGCTAAGCACAATACCCTCTAGTTCCAACCACGTCATCGCAAATGGCAAGATTTCATTTCTTTTGATGGCTCCATAGTATTCCATTGTATATATACACCACATCCTCTTTATCCATTCATCTGTTGATGGACATCTAGGTTCTTTCCATAGTTTAACTATTGTGGACATTGCTGCTATAAACATTCAGGTGCACATGCCCCTTCGGATCACTATGTTTGTATCTTTAGGGTAAATACCCAGTAGTGCAATTGCTGGGTTATAGGGTAGCTCTATTTTCAACTTTTGGAGGAAGCTCCATGCTGTTTTCCAGAGTGGTTGCACCAGCTTGCATTCCCACCAACCCTTTCTCCATATCCTCGCCAGCATCTGTCATTTCAGGACTTGTTAGTTTTAGCCATTTTGACTGGTGTGAGGTGGTATCTCATTGTGGTTTTGATTTCTATTTCCCTGATGCTGAGTGAGTTCGAACACTTTTTCATGTGTCTGTTGGCCATCTGGATGTCTTCTTCACAGAAATATCTGTTCATGTCCTCTGCTCATTTTTTGATTGGATTATTTGTTCTTTGGGTGTTGAGTTCGATAAGTTCTTTATACATTTTGGATACTAGCCCTTTATCCGATATGTCGTTTGCAAATATCTTCTCCCATTCTTTCATTTGTCTTTTGGTTTATTGACTCTTTCCTTTGCTGTGCAAAAGCTTTTGATCTTGATGAAGTCCCAAGAGCTCATTTTGCCCTTGCTTCCCTTGCTTTTGGTGATGTTCCTAGGAAGAAATTGTTGCAGCTGAGGTTGAAGAGGTTGCTGCCTGTGTTCTCCTCAAGGATTTTGATGGATTCCTTTCTCACATTGAGGTCCTTCATCCATTTTGAGTCCATTTTCATGTGTGGTGTAAGGAAATGGTCCAATTTCATTTTTCTGCATGTGACTGCCCAATTTTCCCAACACCATTTGTTGAAGAGGCTGTCTTTTTTCCATTGGACATTCTTTCCTGTTTTGTCAAAGGTTAGTTAACCATAGAGTTGAGGGTCTATTTCTGGGCTCTCTATTCTGTTCCATTGATCTATGTGTCTGTTTTGGGGCCAGTACCATACTGTCTTGATGCTGACAGCTTTGTAATAGAGCTTGAAGTCTGGAATTGTGATGCCACCAACTTTGGCTTTCTTTTTCAATATTCCTTTGGCTATTCAAGGTCTTTTATGGTTCCATATACATTTTAGGATTCTTTGTTCCATTTCTTTGAAAAAAATGGATGGGATTTTGATAGGGATTGCATTATATGTGTAGATTGCTTTAGGTAGCATAGACATGTTCACAATATTTGTTCTTCCAATCCATGATCATGGAATATTTTTCCATTTCTTTGTGTCTTCCTCAATTCTTTCATGAGTACTTTATAGTTTTCTGAATATAGATTCTTTCCCTCTTTGGTTAGGTTTATTCCTAGGTATCTTATGGTATTGGAGTGCAATTATAAATGGGACTGACTCCTTAATTTCTCTTTCTTCTGTCTTGTTGTTGGTGTAAAGAAATGCAACTGATTTCTGTGCATTGACTTTAAATCCTAACACTTTACTGAATTCCTGTACAAGTTCTAGCAGATTTGGAGTGGAGTCTTTTGGATTTTCCACATATGGTATCATATCATCTGCAAAGAGTGATAGTTTCACTTCTTCTTGTCTGATTTGGATGCCTTCAATTTCTTTTTGTTGTCTGATTGCTGAGGCTAGGACTTCTAGTACTATGTTGAATAGCAGTGGTGATAATGGACATCCTTGCTGTGTTCCTGATCTTAGTTGAAAAGCTCTTAGTTTTTCTCCATTGAGCTCCATTGAGAATGATATTCGTGGTGTTTTTTTCATAGATGATATTGAGGTATGTACCCTCTATCCCTACATTTTGAAGAGTTTTGATCAAGAAAGGATGCTGTACTTTGTCAAATGCTTTTTCAGCATCTATTGATAGTATCATAATGGTTCTTTTCTTTCTTTTATTAATGTATTTTATCACATTGATTGATTTGCAGATGTTGAATCAAACTTGCAGCCCTGGAATAAATCCCACTTGGTCGTGGTGAATAATCCTTTTAATGTACTGCTGGATCCTATTGGCTAGTATTTTGGTGAGAATTTTTGCATCTGTGTTCATCAAGGATATTGGTCTGTAATTCTCTTTTTTGATGGGACCCTTGTCTGGTTTTGGGATCAAGGTGATGCTGGCCTCATAAAATGAGTTTGGAAGATTTCCTTCCATTTCTATCTTTCGGAACAGTTTCAGGAGAATAGGAATTAATTTTTCTTTAAATGTTTGGTAGAATTCCCCTGGGAAGCTGCCTGGCCCTGGACTCTGGTTTGTTGGGTGTTGTTTGCTGACTGCTTCAATCTCCTTATTGGTTATGGGCCTGTTCAGGTTTTCTATTTCTTCCTGGTTCAGATGTGATTTTTTATACATCTCTAGGAATGCATCCATTTCTTCCAGATTGTCAAGTTTGTTGGTGTAGAGTTGCTCATAATATGTTCTTATAATTGTTTGTATTTCTTTGGTGTTGGTTGTGATCTCTCCTCTTTCATTTGTGATTTTATTTATTTGGGTTCTTTCTCTTTTCTTTTTGATAAGTTTGGCTAGGGGTTTATCAATCTATTAATTCTTTCAAAGAACCAGATCCTAGTTTTGTTGATTTGTTCTCTTGTTTTTTGGTTTCTATTTCATTGATTTCTACTCTGATCTTTATGATTTCTCTTCTCCTGCTCTATTTAGGCTTTTTTTGTTGTTGTTCTTTTTCCAGTTCCTTTAGGTGTAGGGTTAGGTTGTGTATTTGAGACCTTTCTTGCTTCTTGAGAAAGGCTTGTATCACTATATATTTTCCTCTCAGGACTGACTTTGCTGTATCCCACAGATCTTGAACTGTTGTGTTTTCATTATCACTTGTTTTCATGAATTTTTTCAATTCTTCTTTAACTTCCTGGTTGACCCATTCTTTCTTTAGAAGGATGTTGTTTAGTCTCCATGTATTTGGGTTCTTTCCAGCTTTCCTCTTGTGATTGAGTTCTAGCTTCAGAGCATTGTGGTCTGAAAATATGCAGGGAATGATCTAATCTTTTGATACCAGTTGAGACCTGATTTATGAACCAGGATGTGATCTATTCTGGAGAATGTTCCATGTGCACTAGAGAAGAATGTGTATTCTGTTGCTTTGGGATGGAATGTTCTGAATACATCTGTGATGTCCATCTGGTCCAGTGTGTCATTTAAAGCCTTTATTTCCTTGTTGATCTTTTGTTTGGACGATTTGTCCATTTCAGTGAGGAGAGTGTTTAAGCCCCATACTATTATTGTATTATTGTCCATGTGTTTCTTTGACAATTGGTTTATATAGTTGGCTGCTCCCATGTTAGGGGCATAGATATTTAAAATTGTTAGATCTTCTTGTTGGAGAGACACTTATAGTATGATATAGTGTCCTTCCTCATCTCTTATTATAGTCTTTGGCTTATAACCTAATTGATCTGATATAAGGATTGCCACCCCAGCCTTCCTCTTATGTCCATTAGCATGGTAAAGTGTTTACCACCCCATCATCTTAAATTTGGAGGTGTCTTTGGGTCTAAAATGTGTTTCCTGTAGGCAGCATATTGATCGGTTTTGTTTTTTTATCCATTCTGATACCCTGTGTCTATTGATTAGGGCATTTAGCCCATTTACATTCAGGGTAACTATTGAGAAATATGAATTTAGTGCCATTGTATTGCCTGTAAGGTGACTGTTACTGTATATTGTCTCTGTTCCTTTCTGATCTACTACCTTTAGGGTCTCTTTTGCTTAGAGGACCCCTTTCAATATTTCCTGTAGAGTTGGTTTGGTGTTTGCAAATTTTTTCAGTTTTTGTTTGTCCTGGAAGCTTTTTTTTTTTTTTTTAAAGATTTCATCCATTTATTTGACACACAGAGATTTCAAGTAGGCAGAGAGGCAGGCAGAGAGAGAGAGGAGGAAGCAGGCTCCCTGCTGAGCAGAGAACCCGATGCAGGGCTCGATCCCAGGGCCCTGGGATCATGACCTGAGCTGAAGGCAGAGACTTTAACCCACTGAACCACCCAGGCGCCCCTGTCCTGGAAGCTTTTGATCTCTCCTTCTATTTTCAATGATAGCCTAGGTGGGTATAGAATTCTAGGTTGCATGTTTTTCTCGTTTAGTGTTCTGACTATATCATGCCAGTTCTTTCTGGCCTGCCAGGTCTCTGTGGATAAGTCGGCTGCCAATCTAATATTTTTCCCATTGTATGTTACAGACTTCTTGTCCTGGGATGCTTTCAGGATTTTCTCTTTGTCACTAAGACTTATAAATTTTACTATCAGATGATGGAGTGTCGACCTATTCTTATTGATTTTGAGGGGGGTCTTTGCACCTCCTGAATTTTGATGCTTGTTCCCTTTGCCATATTAGGGAAATTTTCTACAATAATCCTCTCCAATATACCTTCTGCTCCCCTCTCTCTTTCTTCTTCTTCTGGAATTCCAATTATTCTAATGTTGTTTCTTCCTACAGTATCACTTATCTCAAATTCTCCCCTCATGGTCGAGTAGTTGTTTGTCTTTCTTTGGCTCGGCTTCTCTATTCTCCATCATATGGTCTTCTGTATCAATAATTCTCTCTTCTGCCTCATTTATCCTAGCAGTAAGAGTTTCCCTTTTTGATTGTACCTCATTAATAGCTTCTGTGATTTCAACTTGGTTAGATTTTAGTTCTTTTATTTATCCAGAAAGAGCTTTCATTTCTCTGGACAGGGTTTCTCTAATATCTTCCAAGTCTTTTTCAAGCTCAGCTAGCACCTCGAGAATCATCATCCTGAACTCTAGATCTACATATTACCAGTGTCCATATTGATTAGGTCCCTAGCCTTAGGTACTGCCTCTTGTTCTTTCTTTTATGGTGAGTTTTTCCACCTTGTCATTTTGTCCAGATAAGAATATATAGGAGCAAATAAAATACTAAAAGGGTGGCAAGGACCCCAGGAAAATGTGCTTTAAGCAAATCAGAAGAGATCCCAAATCATGGGTGGCGGGATGGGAGAATGGGGGTAAAAAGAAGTTCAGGAAAAAAATTTTAAAAAGAAAACAAATAAGGAAAAAAACATAAAAAAGAAAATATATATATATATATATTTATATTAGACTGGTGACTAGAACAGGGTCACCCACTTAATTTAGGGAGTATTTTGGTCTTTTAGAAGAAACTACCTCCCAAAATTTTTAGAATGAAAAATGTATATAAGGGTAAACACAATGAAGGGATGGAATATGACTATAGAGATATATTTTTTTTTAATTTCTAAAAAAGGAGCTCATAAGATAAGTTAGTTGGGAGAATAAAGAAAAAGAAAGTGGAGAGAATTTGCTTGGGCTGGAGACTAGAACAAGCCAAATGCTAGATTTATGGTGTATTTTGATCTATTAGAAGAAGTTGTATCCCAATTTTTTTAGAAGAAAAAGCCCTATGTATATACAAAAAATAAAGTTAGATACAATGAAGGATAAAATATGACTAGAATAATGAAGTTTCAAAAAAGATTATTTTTTTTTAATGAAAGGTATTGTTAAGATAAGCTAGTTAGAAAATGTTAAAAGAGGAAATGGTAAAAGTTAAAAAAAATTTAGCAGAAGAAAAAAACATAAAATTTTAAAAAATTATTTAACTTTGGAAGACTAACGAATCATGGGGAGAAAGCCATGAATTCCATGCTTTGCTTTCTCCTCCCCTGTAATTCTACTGCTCTCCTTGGTAAGTGAACTTGGTCTTGGCTGGATTTCTTGTTGATCTTCTGGGGGAGGGGCTTGTTGTAGTGATTCTCAAGTGTCTTTGCCTGAGGCAGAATTGCACCACCCTTACCAGGGGCCAGGCTGAGTAATCTGCTGGGGTTTGCTTTCAGGAGCTTTTGTTCCCTGGTTGCGCTTTCCATAGAGTTCCAGAGAAAAGCAGCAAAAACGGTGGCCTCCCAATCTCCGGCCCAGAGGAGACTGGAGCTCGGGGCCCCACTCTTCAGTGCACCCTTGGAGAAAATCGCTCAATCACTCCTGTCTCCCTGGCCTCTGACTGCACTCCAAGCTCACCCAGCCTGTGACCAAGCATCTCTGTCTCTGGCACACAGCTCTGCCTGGAGTCTCCAAACCCTGCAGATCCCTGAGCTCTTCCAGGGGGGTCTCCCCGGATCTTGTGGGGATCCCACTCACAGAGCAGTGGTCTCTGACACGGATTACACTTCAAGGTAACCCTGAGTTGAGAGCTCACTCCTCAGCTCTGTCTCTGTAGCTAGCTCCCCCACTCTAATACCTGTGAGCTCTGCAACACTCAGATACCCCCGATCCTTCTGTGACCATACAGTACCTGAGACCATGCTGTCCCTGCATGGGCTTCACCCCAGTTTAGCCTCTGGAGTGATGTCCCTCATTGGAGCAGATTTTTAAAGGTCTTGACTTTGTGCTCCATCGCCCTGCCACTTGCTGGAAGCCGGCCCCTCCCCCTGCGGTCTATCTTCCTGTCACATTGGGTTCACTTCTTCACCGGTCCTACCTTTCAGAAAGTGGTTGATTTTCTGTTTCTAGAATTGTTGTTCTTCTTCTCTTCAATCTCCTGTTGGATTTGTAGGTTTTTGGAATGGTTTGATAAGCTATCTACCTGATCTCCTGCTACTTCATGTCATCTCAGCCTGCTACTTCTCCTCCATCTTGACTCCTCCTGGATAAAGTATTCTTGGCTGCATATTTTTCTCATTCATCACCTTGAATATACATGCCAGTCATTTGGTCTGCCAGGTCTCTGTGGACATGTCTGCTGCCAGCCTTATGTTCCTACCTTTGTAAGTTAAAGACCTCTCATCCTGACCTGCTTTCAGGGTTTCCTATTTCTCTCTGAAGTTTGCAAGCTTCATTATTATGTCTAGTTGTTTACCTATTTTTATTGATTTAAAGGGAATTCTCTGTGCCTCCAGGACTTGAAGGCCATTTTCCTTCCCCCAGATTAAGAAAGTTCTTGGTTATAATCTGTTCAAATAAACCTTCAGCACCCGTCTTTCCTCTTCCTCTGAGACCCTTCTAGCATTGTTTTTGCTTTATGTTAACACTGATCTCTCAAATCTTCCTTTTGTGATCTAGTAGTTTTTTTATCTCTTTTTCTCAGTTTCCTTATTCTCCATCATTTTGTCTTCTGTATCACTAACTCTTTCTTCTGCCTCATTTATCTTAGCAGTTGGAGGCTCCATTTTTTGTTGCATCTTGGTAATAGCTATTTTGATTTTGGCCTGATAAGATTTTAGTTCTTTTATTTTTTTTGGTTAGGGATTCTTTACTGTCTTCTATGATTTTTTCAAGCCCAGCTACCATCTTTATAATTGTTTTGAATTCTATTTCTGACATCTTACTTATATCCATATAAATTAAATCTCTGTCAGTGAGAACTGCTTCTTGTTCTTTTTTGGGGTGAGTTTTTCCATCTCATAATTATGTCCAGAAAATAATAGATGAAAGAGAGAGAAAAATGTAAAACTAGTAATAACACAATAAATGTATGCACTAAGGAAATCAGAAGAGAGCACAATCTAAAAAAAAAAAAAGAGAGAGAGAGAGAAAGAGAGATGGAGAGACAGAGAGAAAGAAATAATCAAGCAAGAAAGGAGAACAGAACACAAAATAAACTAGATCCTGGGTGTATTTTGAGGTGTTTGTTTGAGGAAATTATGTTCCAAAATAAGAAAGAAAGAAAAACATTTATATATACAAAAAATAAAATTGAATACAATGAAAGGAAACCAAAAATTTATTTATATATATGTAAATGTATGTATAATCTAAATATAAAAATTAAAAAAGACTTAAAAAGTTAATTGATAAAATAAAAAATAGCTAGAAAGGAAAAAAATTTAAAATTTAAAGACTATGGAATAAGAAAAAAAATTATGAATGTTATATACTGTTTCACCCTAGAGTTCAAGTTTTGCAGTTCTGTATAATCAGTAAACTAGGTATTAGCCTCATGTACCTACTGGTCTTCTGGGGCAGGGGCCTGTTGCACTGATTCTCAGGGGTCTTTCCTGGGTGAAATGTACCACCCACCCTTGCCAGTGTGCTGGGTTCAGTGCAAGCAGCTGTGGATTGCACTATGTGGTGCTGTATTACTACCTGAAGGCTTTCAGCACCAATGGGGAGGATAAAAATGGTAGCACCCCAAACCCTAGCCCCAGAGCTGAAAGGTCACACCCCACTCACAGAAAAGCAGTCAATCACTCTTGTCTCCCTGGTTTCCATCTGAACTCTATGCTCACCCATCCTGTGACAGAACATTTTTTAACTCAGGCATGCAACCCTGGTTCAAGTCTCCAAATTATCAGATCCTGTGGAGCAGTCCCCCACCCCTCCTCAGGGGAGGAAGGGGCGTCTCACTGGGCTTCTGCCCTTTGCTTGGCCCCTGCTTGGAGAGTGGTCACCCAACCAAGCAGCAGTTTGTGGTTTATGGCAACACTGTGTAGAAAGCCAGCTTCTAAACTCACTGTTTGCAGCAGACTTCCCTACTCTGATGTTTGGGAACTCTGTCACACTCAGGCTCATTCTTTTTGTGGCCATGGGGATCCTGAGACAATGCTGTCCCACCTGATATTCTGCCCTTTTCCACTACCTGAGCTTTCCAGGGAGTATGTCTCCCACCCACGCAGACTTCAAAAGTTCTGATCTTGTGTTTCCACTGCTTAAATAATTTCTGGTAGCCTCCTTAAGCCAGACTCTTCCCCAGCAGTTTATCTTCTGATATATATCTCCAGATTCATGTCTCTGCACCTCCTACCTTGCAAACGGTTACTTTCCTATTTGTAGAATTTCAGCAACTCTTTTCTAAGATCTCCAGTTAATTTGGCAAGTGTTCAGAATGATTTGATAACTATCAAGCTGAATTCCAGGGACAAGATGAAATTAGACTCCCCTATTCCTCTGCCATCTTAACGCCTCCTTTTTCTTCTAGAGAAAGTTTTCTTAAATGAGATGATACTGGTATAAAGATACCAAGATGGCAGCTGTATAACACAGACTGACCAATGTGATACCTTTGACTACATTAAAGTGAAAAGCTTCTCTTCATGAAAACAAATGCAAAAAGAAAGTTTAGAAATCTCCACAAATCTGGAGATTTTTGTATAAATGTAGTCAACTAATGATCAATGGAGGGAAAGTATTTTAAAAATTCCAGAAGTCACTAAGAAAACCTGAAACAATCCAGCATGGAGGTGGGCAAATGACATGTACAGAATATTCATAGAAAAAGAAACATGTATAGAGAAAAATAGAGAAACTACCACAAGCTAAGTAGTGAGAGAAATTCATCTCTGTGCACTATGATGTGACATCATTAATTAGTTTGACTGCAAAATTTGAAAAGTTGGACAAATTCAGGTATTGGTGAGAATGTACATTGATAGACTCTCTGAAACATGGCTGCTGGGACTGTAAATCAATACAATCTTTTTGAAAAAAAAAAAAAACAGTATGGCTAAATCATAAAATATCAGATGCATGTGCCTCAGGATTCAGCATTTCCACTCGTAACACTATACTTAAGGGTCACTCTGCAAATATGTGCAGAAGGCATGGACATGTGCTCCTAGCAGCAGTCTTCATAATTGTGGAAAAAGAGAAGATAGGCATTGACAGAGAACAGATAATTAAGTTTACCTACATGGTGTGGAAAGGACTGAACCACAGATATATGGAGAGTAATGAATCTTTTGGTATAATGTTGACATTACAGATGAATTTATGTAACCTTCTGAATGCTGAGTGTTGATGGAAGTGCTCTAGGTTACTAGTTCCCGCTGACATTTCTGAAACCAGGGATGAAGAGTTCCTACAATTTTCCTTGGAGACAACCAGGTGGTCATCCAAGGAATGTGCAAGGAATTGGCATTGGGCTTTTTACTGGCAACATGGCATGCTAGAAGGACATAGATCTTCATAGTTCTAAGAGAATATGATGTTGTGTCCAGAATTCTCTACTCAGTTAAACTATTGAAAGTGATCACAAAACAATGGCATTAATTTGAAATGCAAAGACTAGAGAGCTTACCGCACAGAGAACTTTTCTCTCACTTTGAGAATGGATGCGATGTCAATCAACAGGGACAGGGAATCCAGAAGCACCAATGCCACTAAGTTAATGGACAGCTGTGAGCAAGGCCTCTGCTCCAGGCTGGGAGAGAAAGTGGTCCAAGTGAGAGCAGGAATTAGAGGTGTTTCAGAGAACACCTTCAGGGAGAACCCTCGCCTGTTCTTCTTCAGGGAAGTGCTCACATTCTACTGTCATTGATACTCTCCCTCCAACTACTGAGCATGGCTGTATCTAGCTATCTATCTCTTTTCTTTTTTCTGCTTTTTTCTTGTTAAATATAGATCCCCAAACTGGATTAACTCTGTGTGGCCCGAGGCTAGATGAAATGACCTGAAAATGTTGGTAGAGGCTGGTCCTTCAGTAGGTAGCAAGGAAGGACATGTCCAGGGGCCAAGGAGGAAAGAGCTGTGATTGGAGAGGGTGCAGCTCCTTCATGCTGGGTACAGGCAGGAATGACTCTCACAGAGAGAGGAGGTCACTCACAACTGGCCATTTTGTAAGGAGCTTCTTGATGGTATTATCTGGTATCTGTTGTTGTGGATCAAATTATCCTGAAACTTAGTGGCTTAAAACGAGTATTTATTTGCTTATAGTTTCTGAGGGCCAGAAATTCAGGATCAGTTTTAATTGTGTTTTTTTGGATATGGGTCTCTCCTGAGATGGCAGTCAAGCTATCAGCTGGGCTGCATCTCCTGAAGTCTTGCTTGGGTTGGAGGATTTACTCTCAAGACGACACATTTACATGACCAGCAGTTAATGTAGGCTGCCTCTGCTATCCTCCACATGGCCTCTGATTCCTCAGGACCTCTCCAAAATTTTTATGGTAACTAGGCCGAGAGAGGAAAGAAGAGAGGGAGATGGAGAGAGAGGGGAAGACAGAGCTGGAGCAGGAGCAAGACAGAGCCAGTGAACAGAATATTTATAAGACAGAGATAACTTTTAATAACAAAGTTCTGGGATTTGGGGACACTCATTTGTTGCTGCCATATTCTATTAGTCACTCCAGGGAAAGGGTTTAAACACAGTCATGAAAACAGGAGGAAATGTTAGAGGTCATGTTAAAGTGTCTACCACTGACTACAGGGAGGTCAAGGTTGTGTGAGTCCACAGAGTGTGAGATGAGAAGTGAAAGAACATAGACATCAGAGAAATGATGTTAAAGTTATGTGAGAAATGGATGTCAGAATGAGACTGTATGTCACATTGAGTGGATATTTTCTTCCACCTTTGGATGCAGGCTCACTTAATAAATGACAAAAGTACAACATATTTGGGGATTTCCTGACAGGAGTTCAAAATGAGCAAGTCATCTCATATACCTCAAGGAACTTACAATCAATGAAAATGAAAGTAATTGAGTTTGATTAAGAATTCAGAAAGGAGACCGTGTGAGGACAGGACCTCAGATGTCCTGACTTCCCTTCAGAAGGAGGCTGCTGAGACATCACTTCTTCAGATGATGGAGTCTGTCAGGATTTTCTTCAGGATGTCCTTTGTATCCTTGGCAACTATTTCAAGGAGGCGTCTGTGTTTCCACTTTCTAAGGGAGTTGAAAACAAAGCCACCTAACAGTGGGATACATCTCAGAATGAAACATAAGCAAGAGATTACATCACAATTCATGCAAGAAAATAGCCAGTCCCCTCTGCGGACAGTGTTTAGATCTCGAGACTTCATAATGGCCCTGTACTCCTCTATGGGTTTCCCCATACTCTGAGCCATCTGCTGGAGAGATTCATCGTCTATACCAAAGAGCAAGCGATAGGCCATCAGACTTTCCTCCAGATCATCTGCATTCCAGATACCAAGGGTGTCAAAAGACTTTGAGGCTATTTTCTTCCTGCAAGTGATCACTTTGTCATTAATGGCCTTCTTATAAGTGTGGGACAGATTCTCTAGGGGACCATGGTACCTGGTGTCAGAAATGTCCCTGTGAAAGGTGCTCCTAAGCTTGGGGAAGTCATGCAAGAAGGGGTCAAAGCTAGAGACCAGGAATATGTTGGGTTTACACACTCCCTCTTTTTGCAGATTTTCCTGGATATTCTCCTGAATATTCTTCAGGAGTCGTTCCTTCAAGTGGGCACTTGTGTTGATGTCCCTGTCCAGCTTGGTCCAGACGATATAGAACTTCTTTTCCAGGCCCTGGATGATTTTGGCAAGCTTCACGAGATTCATGCTGAACTGTTCTGATGCAATGATGATGACGAGGTCATACAGACTAACCTGCATCTCCTGCAGGTAGTTCCCCAGGCTTTGGGTATCTGCCCCTATTCCGGGTAGGTCCCACAGCACCACGTTGGGAAAGTGGGAGGAAAAGTAGCGAGTGGGAGTCTGGGTGGTCCTCACCACCCCAGTGGGAGCTGAGTCCTCCTCCTCTTGCCCAATTCCCCGCAGTGCGTTGATGAAGGAGGACATGCCATTGCCGGAGTCCCCAGTCACTGCAATGTTCACTGGGGCACTGGATGCTGTCTTCAGGGTCTCCTTGACCACAGAGACTACCTCCAGCAACTTCCCTCCTCCCAAGGCCTTTTCCATGTTTATGGCAATCTCCTTGGGTAGGGCACTCCAGCCCATATTGTACGGCATATCAGAGGTGGAGGATGCAAGTAATGGGGTGTGAAGAGAGTGGGTGGGCTCTGTCACATCACTGAGCAGTGGAGTGACCTGCAGAAATAGGAAAAGCAGGGGAGTTAAGAGAGCCCGGCACATAGGGTGGCAGAGGAATCATCAGATTTGGTAACCCAAACCGAGGGCATCAGATCCACACCCAATGCCTTGTGCCAACTCTCCATACTATTCAATCCCGAGGACCGACAAATCCTCAATACATATGTCTTCAAAGTCAAGAACAATTTAATTATTTTAACAGCAGTGAAATGTGCGTTTTCCCCCATTTTCCTTATCTTTCACCACTGACTGCATACCTAAAAAATCCCTGTCCCTCATCCACTGCAACATTTAAGTTACACAAGCTTTCCAAATAATATCCTACTGAATTTTAAGTCAGTACTTAATGTTTGTAGTTGATTATTTATATTTGCTGTGATCATTTCTATAAGTATTTAAGCTTTCCAATGAGCTTTCTCTTGTAAGCTGAACCCTGCAGTAAGATTGCAAGCATTTGGGGCGCCTGGGTGACTCAGTGGGTTAAAGCCTCTGCCTTCGGCTCAGGTCATGATCCCAGGGTCCTGGGATCAAGCCCCACATCGGGCTCTCTGCTCAGAGGGGAACCTGCTTCCTCCTCTCTCTCTCTGCCTGTCTCTCTGCCTAATTGTGATCTCTGTCTGTCAAATAAATAAAATCTTAAAAAAAAAAAGAAAGATTACAAGCATTTCATATGGCAGAATTGGGAAAGAGAACTGGTTGGAATTACCCACTGGACTCTCCTCCTGGGGGCTACATGCACAGTGCTGGCTGGTGGGCTTTCACAATCCCACAAGTTATGGCTGCTTGCTGTGGTAATTTCCCTTAAGACATCTACTATCTCTGTGTGCACAAATGCAAATTTTAAAACACTTTCTAATTCAAGACTGGCTCTTTGCTGAGGAGTTTTCTTGTATAACCTCATTGTACATCATTGTACATCAGGGCTCTCCTGGTGCTCCTGGATATGAGACCTCACATCCAAACACTCGAGTTTCTGCTGAAAAGGACTGCAGTCCTGTCTGTAGGACAAATTTCATGTTGAGCTGTAGGAGCTATGGTGCAGCTTGTTACCCATCACACTGGCTTTCCTCTCCAACGGTGTGTCCTCCTTGCATGATTGCCCCCCAGAGTTCTCTGAGTGCTTTCTTCCAATGAGGAAATTGCCAAGAGCTCTGGCTGAGTTTTCAGACAGGCTTGGCCTGTAGTAATGTGAATGTTTTAACATTGAAAACTGAGCCCCAATGTTCTGTCTTGTGCAGCAGGGAATGTACCCACCTCAGAGGACTTCAGGGAGGGCTTCATGCCAAGATCCAAGTGAAGGCCTGGGAAGGCCTGCCAGCAACTGCTTGGTGAATTCTCTTTCGTATTATGACCTCTGAGGAAGGCTTTTCTCTGGTTCTTCTTATTCCCTCCACCTCTTATTGCAGTGTATGAAGATTTTGATCTGTGAGTCTGTGTGGGCAGGATGTTCTGCATGCCTTTTCTTGATTGATCTTCTCTGAGCTCTATTAAACCAGCGATAGTATTATTCCTGGTCACAGATCAAGAAACAGTGTCTCACAGATGAGAAACAAGCCTCAAATTGCATAGCAATGACCCAGGATCCAAGATATAAATTCACAGTGTGAATTTCTGTTTCTGTCTGTACAGGAGAGGAGGATAATCCTAGTAAATGCTGAATCTCCAGCCCCAGGGGCTAGGGGAGGCTGGATTCTGAGATGCTTCTCCCGGGGATGTGGGTCCAATTATTGCTGTCAATTACCATCTACTTTACCTGGATGCACCCTTACTAATTTGGGGGAGAGAATGGAAATCACAGTTCTCTCTCAACTCCCATCCTCACTCCCTATTAAACTGACTGATTTCCAAGTGCGAAGAGAAATCCCAAAATGTGTCCCCACTTCTCAGAAAATGTTGCAGGGAACCTAACCCCCACTGGGAGTTAGAGATGCCCAGTGAAATGATCAGGAGATACTGGGAGTTCAGAGGGAGGGAAGCTGATGGATTATGATGTGATCATGATCCCATCTGCTTGGGGATTAGAATCTCCTGAAGCCTGTGCCTACAAAGTTTTCAGGGTTCTCCATCAGGAGAGTTGCAATAGGTCAGCAAAAATGGTGCCTCTTCCTGCAGGGAGTGGAGGTGCCCTGAGCTCGGTGAGGGGTGAATGAAATGGTGGTGGGCAGGCACGCATGGCTAAAGCTGGCTAGAAGTCAAAAAGATGGAGCTCTGGGCTGGCTCAGGCTGAAAGAACATTCTGGAATAATAAGAAGAGTAGCCCTTGCCCTTGTACCCAAAGCCTTCTTTAAGACCTCTCTTGACTATTATCCAGAATAACCTCGATTCTTGTTTATGGGGTACAGAGAAGTCCCTGGAGGCTTAAACTGCCTTCGTGGCTCCAGGGAGACAATCTCTTGGGTGAGTTCCAGGCTCACTGACTTGGTTGCGTGAAGGGCTTTCTGCTGCCCCTCAGCATGCTATGTATTCTGCGTGCCTGTAAATTTGCCCTAGTATGGGATGGAAAAGACTGGATGTCATTATCAGTGTTCCTGTGGTGCCCAAGCCAGCCAGAACATAAGACCTGGGCTACAGCCCTTGAATTCTTTCCCTGGTTTCTCTAAATCCCATCACAACTTCCACATGTACCCACCTCACCTTGACGTCCCAACTGTTAGATCAGTCGAAAAAGTTTGAAGTCCCAGAAAGCAATCTTTCATCCCATGTTAGATGATTAGTATCATAAAAATACACATGCAAGTCTTTGCACTTACAGTAAGTAATTCCCTAGATTCTAGTACCCTTAGTCCCCAGCAGGTATGGGACATACTTCTGTTAGATGAATGAAACACAATATACCATTGTATATCCTCTACTTATTGGTTGGTAGATAATTTAACTTTGCTTCCTAAATCTGTCATCTGAAATGTTGAAGCCAGTTCTGCCACAGCCCTTCGGAAAGCAAGTAAGGGCTGGGGCAGAGTATGACCATCCCCCCACCACAAGGTGGATGTGGGAGGTGAGCACAAACCTACATTTTTCCAGACCATTTCTATGACTATGTCTGACCATGGACTTTTCACATGTCTTCTCAGCTGAGCCCCTGTCCTGGACCCTACTGAAGGGGGGTGATTGAATTTACGAAGCACCAGCCACAGCTCTCCTATTCCCCACTACCTGCTCATCTGGTCTCTGCCCTGCACCTGCTGCTAGACAACCCTGCACATGGGACCATCTCAGGATCCTTTTAGGCAGTACTGTGCCCATGTGTCACTACCAATGCAGGATGGGACAAGGGTAACTCCATGACAAGCTGTAAATTATTCCAGGAGTGGTCAGTGCATATGTGTCTGCAGGACACTGAGGCTCAGATTACTGACCCCTAGAAGCCATCATAGACAAGTGCAGGTACAAGTGCCTCTCCCCGCTTCCTTCTTGTAGATCCTACTCATGCTAAACCTCTGATTCCCCTCTCTAAAGAGAGTTTGAGGGTCTCTGAGTAAAGAGACATAGGCCTTTATGGAAGGAGCCCAGGTAGCAGATTCAACTAGAGGGGGGAGCTGCGCTTGCAAAAGAACCAGACCCCGTGAGCAGATCTCTCCGCCTTCTGAATGAGATCAGCAGGGAGAGATGCATTTCACGTGAGAACTAAGTACACACTCAACACACAAGCATGCACACATATGCATATACCTGAAGAAGGAGTTTACCAACAGTCTCTCTACCCTTTACTTTAACCTACCGGATTCTACTGCACTGGGTACATTTTATTTTGAACTCTTGTTATAATGCACCAGATAGATTTCATGACCTAAGAACCAGGAAGGAAAACACTCATTAGTGGACTTCCAATGCAGGGTCCTATATAGTTCATACCATGCCCAATGACCACCAAACTGGAAATCTCAGGCACCAAGGACTTTTGTAGTTTGAACCCAACATGGGACAAGCCCATATTTCCCCCATTTTATCATCATAGGGAAGGGGTGAGGGGAAAAAATCAACATACTGATTTATTCTAGGAAAGTATAATAAACATCTGCATCATCAGTGGGCATGAAGAACAAAAGGACCTGGTCTGGGAAAGAGTATTTCAAGAGTCCACCTCACTGAGGTGAAGGATGGAGTTGGTGTCCACCAATGGGGATAGTGTCTCCAATGCAGATACACATGTACACTGTTATACATTGTCTAAGGTCTGTTAGACCCTTTGTCCCTGAAACCCCATCCCCACTCCCTAATCCACAGGAGGTCAAGGCAGTGTTCCAGATAGACTCGCCCAACTCCAGGCTAACCCCTGAAATTGTCATTGTCTTACATACTCCTTAGACCCTAAGAGAATATGAATGAGAAATCTTCCTGTCCTTTTCCAACCCCAGTGCTGTGAACATGGAGGCGATAACCCCGTTACCTCCACACTGGAGGGCTGGATAGGTTTGCAGCAGCCAAAGAGACTGGGGGCTGTTTTGTCCCTGAAGAATATCAGAGAGGGTCCCAATGGTGACTACTCACTGAAATGGGTAATCCAGTCCCTAAGCTCTTCTGCTCGGGTGTCAGACTCTATCTTTCACGTCACAGTAGGAGGGTTATTAGCCAAGTTGGGTTGTAGGAGCCCTCTCACTTACCTGCTCCAGGAAGCATTGTGTGACTACTATCAAGAAGGTATCGGTGGTCTTCCTGGAAGTTACCCCTCGCTAGGGAAGAGTCCAGCCCTGAAGCAGAGACCATTCCCTCTGAGACCACCCAAAACTTGTTCAATGCTCAGGATGCTCTGTAAGGGAAGAAGAGAATTGTGTTGGATTGGGGTGTCCTAGGAAGAGCCTGGAGAGGAAAGAAAAGGAGTTATGAAAGTGAAAGTGCAGGGTTTTCTGTTCCGGTGCCTAACCTGCTCAGAGCTGTGTAATTTCTGGTTAATGGTCCTGGCAGAACCTCAGCCCAAGTGCAGGGAAATCAGGGATGGCTGCTTTCAGTTTCTATTCCTGGAAATCACACCAGTTCTCAAAAAGGGGGAGAACCAGTTTCACTTTCTCTATTCTGGAGTGTGAGACTCCTACAGCATTAACCTGAGGCATGTCAGGATTATTTGAGCACCTTCAGCAGAGACACCCAGGGAAGGGTAGGAGTACTCTGTGACCAGCCCCACGAGGTCACTGCTTATGTTCTTCTCTAGGATTCTGATGGATTCCTGTCTCACATTGAGGTCTTTCATCCATTTTGAGTTTATCTTTGTGTATGGTATAAGAGAATGGTCAAGTTTTATTCTTCTACATGAAGCTGTTCAATGTTCCCAGCACCACTTATTGAAGAGACTGTCTTTTTTCCATTGGGTATTTTTTTCCTGATTTATCAAAGATTAGTTGACCATAGAGTTGAGGGTCCATTTCTGGGTTCTCTATTCTGTGCCATTGATCTATGTGTCTGTTTCTATGCCAATACCAAACTGTCTTGATCACAGCTTTGTAATATGGCTTGAAGTCAGGCAACATGATGTGCCCAGCTTTTAACATTCCCTTAGTGATTCGGGGTCTTTTCTGGTTCCATACAAATTTTAGGATTTGAAAAAAGATGGCATTTTTATATGGTGTAGGGATGGCATTGAAAGTGTAGCTTGCTCTGGGCAGGATAAACATTTTAACAATGCTTACTCTTCCAATCCATGAGCATGGAATGTTTTTCCATCTTTTTGTGTAAATTAAAAAAGACACAAAAAGATTTTAGTCATTCTGACAGATGGTAATACCTCATTATAGTTTTGATTTGGATTTCCCCATCCATTCCTTCACTTTTGATCAGCAAGTGCCTTTACGTCTAAAATGAGTCTCTTGGAGTGCCTAAGTGGCTCAGTCAGTTAACCAGCTGCCTTTGGCTCAGGTCATGATCTCAGGGTCCTGAGATTGAGCCCCACATCGGGCTCTCAGCTCAGTGAGGACTCTGCTTCCCTCTCTCGCTGCTGCTCCCCCTGCTTGTGCTCTCTCACTTGTGCTCCCTTTCTCTCTGAAAGAAAGAAGGAAAGAAAGAAAGAAAGAAAGAAAGAAAATCTTTTTTTAAATAGTAGAATAAAATGAGACTCTTATAGGCATCAAAAATATTTTTTAATCCATTCTGATACCCAATGTCTTTTGATTGGAGTGTTTAGTCCATTAACATTCAAAGGAATTATTGATACATATGTATTTAGTACCATTTTATAACTGTTTGTCGTTAGTTCTGGTGATTTTCTGTCCTTTCTTGCTTTTGTCAGTTTTGGTCTCTCCTTTGCACTCAAAACTCTTTGGTCTGGGGACACTTGAGTGACTCACTTGGTTAAGTGTCCAACTCTTGATTTCAGCTCAGATCATGATCTTAGGGTCATGAGATTGAGCCCTGGATGGACTCTGCACTAAACGTTGAGCCTGCTTGAGATTTCTTCTCTCCCCACCACTTACATGTGCACACACTGTCTCTCTTTCAAAATAAAATGAAATTTTTTAAAAAACACTTTGGTCTGGTCACATAGTGTTGGGGTGGAGGTGTGTGCTTGTCTTCATGGGGTAGGGCCTCCGTACTGGGACCGAGCCTAGCTATGAGGGATGGAGAAGGTCAGTCTCACCAGAGTGCAGCGGGGTAGGGCTTGGTGTAAACAAGTTAGGCTGCCAATATCTGCCTTGTGGTGCTTCCAGCAGTTGGAGCTGAGGTGGGTGGGAGGGAAATGGTGCAAAGAAGGGGGGCTGTGAATTGTTTCAGGAGAGGCATCTGTGTGAACACTTCAAGGTCACGCTCCAAGGAAAGTAAACAATCTCTCCCTTGTGTGCCCCAAGCATTCTTCGGATCCCTGTTTCCAAGCTGTCTGACCTGGGTTGTTTGCCTGCCTTCTTTCCAGAAGCAGCACAGCCACACCTGCTGTGTTATAGCCAAGCCTGCTGTGCTGCTTAAAACTGCAGGCTTTAAGCCAAGCTGGTTGCAAGAACTCATAATATATAGCCCCTCTTGTTTTCCAAGTCAGTGGCTGTGGGAGAATATTCTCCTGCTGTGTTCCCCCATGTGCTCCTCTACTTCTCTCTCTCTCACTCTCTCACACATGTTCTCCACATCCATGCCGCCCCCCGCCCCCTGGTATGCAGCACCCAACATCCCTTTCTCCCCTAAACCATGACTCCACACTTCCTACCTTCTGCAACCCTGCCTCTTCTCTCCCTTTAGTTGTGGAGTTTGTTCTGTCCGTCGTCAGGTCAATTCCTGGGATATTCAGGATGACTTGATGGTTATCTCATTGGGTTCATGGGACGAGGGGAGCCTACGGTCCTCCTGCTCACTGCATGCTTCCTCTCCCCAAGCCAGTATCCTTAATAAGAACAGATGCAAATTTGTTCAACAAAATACTAGCAAACAAAATTCAACATCATATGAAAAGAGTCATACATCAGGGTCGGTGGGATTTATTTTATTTGTGTCCCAGGGGATGGAAGCTTAATTTCACATGAGCAAATCAATGTATATAATATACCACATAAATGGAATAAAGGATAAAAATTAGATGGTCAACTCAGTTCAAGGAAAAAAAAGAAAAGACAAAATTAAATGTCTTTTCATAAATAAATGTTCAGCAAATTGTGCATAATAAAAGCCATATAGGCAGGCCCCCAGCTAACATCATACTCAAAAGTGAAAGGAAGAAATCTTTCCTCTAAGATCAGGAAAAAGACAAGGATGCCTTGCCACACCATTCTATGCAAAATAGTCCTGGAAGTTCTGGTCATAACTATCAGGAAAAAAAAGATATAAAAGTCATCCACACCACAAAGGAAGAGGTAAACCCAAAGATTTCACCAAAAACGTGTTCAAAGTAATGAGCAAAGTTAACAACATTTCAAGATACAAAATGAGTATACAAAAATCTGTTGCTTTTCTGTACACTAAAAATCAACTAGCTGAAAGACCAATTAAGAAAACAATTAGAATTACACAGAATGAGGGATGCCTGAGTGGTTGAGTCGGTTAAGCGTTTGCCTGCAGCTCAGACCATGATCACAGGGTGCTGGGATCGAGTCCTGCACTGGGCTTCTTGCTCAGCAGGGAGTCTGCTTCTCCCACTGCCTGCCATTCCCCCTGCTTGTACTCACTCTCTCTCTGGCAAATAAATAAAATCTTAAAAAAAAAAATTACAACAGTATCAAAAAATAAAATAAAATTCCATCCATAAGGGAATGAATACAGAAGATGTGATTATATATCTGTATATACAAAACATACAGTGTATATGTATATGTAAAACATAAAATCTGTATATATAAAGTAAATACTACTCAGCCATTAAAAACGAATAAGATGTTGCTGGGGACACCTGGGTGGCTCAGTTGGTTAAGCATCTGCCTTCAGCTGAGGTCATTATCCCAGGGCCCTGGGATCGAGTCCTGCACCGGGCTCCTTGATCAGCCAGGAGCCTGCTTCTCCCTCTCCCACCTGCCCCCCTCACTTGTGCTCTCTCTCTCTCTGACAAATATAAATTATATTAAATTTAAATTTAAAAAAAGACTAAGATCTTGCTTTCCAACAACAACATGAATAGACCTAGAGAATAAAATGCTAATTGAAGTAAGATATATACCATAAGACTTGACTTATACGTTGTAACTGTCCTTCAGAACAATGTATTACTTAAAATATAACCCATGGGAAATTCTACTAGTTACCAAGCATGTTTATTATAGCCTCAAGAAAAACACATACTGGCAACAGGCCTTTGGGGGAGAGGACGATATACGGCCTTGAAGCCTAGGAACGCCTCCTGCTTCATTTTCCCCTTATCTCCCCTTTCCCCCCACTGAGAGCACCTGTGGCTAATTAGGTAAGCCCTTTGAATGTGCTTGCTCAACTGTAAACTTTATACTGCTTGACTGAACATATTTTGCCTTCCTTCTTGTTTCTCTACAAGACATATGACAATGTTCAGCCTTCTTCCGCTCTTCTGTTAATTACTGTCTATATCTAATAAAAACGGAGCTGAAAATTTGTTCGGGTCAATGGTCTTTTCTACTGTTGTCCCCTGCTCCCTTTCTCTTACAGCTGGCTTGTTTGTGCTTCATCCCTCTCCCGTGTGCCCTTGGGCAGCAACAATACCTGGAATTTAAGAAACAAAAGAAACAAAGAAAAAAAATAGAAAAAGAGAGAGAGAGGGAAAGACCCTGAAACACAGAACACAAACTGGTGGTTCCCATAGGGGAGGAGATATCCCAGATATCTGATCTATATCTATCTATCTATATGTAACTTGTGGTTTAATATATCTATCTCTATATCTATCTATAATATATCTATCTATATATAACTTGTGGTTTAAGCGTGGTATGTTTGTGTGTGCATAAACATATATATTTAATAGTGATATATATACATATATATATAATGTAATATATTCAGTTATGAAAAAATAAAATCTTTCTACTTGCAACAACATAGGGGTATCTTGCAGGCTTTAGCTAAATGAAATATTTCAGAGACTGACAAATACCATATGATACCATATGATCTCACTATTTGTGGAATCTAAAAAGCAAAACAAACAAAAAACCCTAAAACAATGAGATCCTGGCTAAAGAGAACAGAAAATGTTCTCTAGGAAGTAAACTTTCTGAATCTTTGGATTTCCAATTAGTGCCTTTATTTAGAGCTCACTTTCAATAAATAGCTTAACTGAGTGTAGGATTCTGGATACAACATCATTTCATCTTAGAACTCTGAAGATCTATCTCCTTCCAGCATGCCATGTTGCCAGTAAAAAGCCCAATACCAATTCCATTCGCATTCCTTGGATGGTCACCTGGTTGCCTCCATGGAAAATCGTAGGAACTCTTCACCCCTGGGGACTATGTCAGGAATGTCACCAGGGACTGACGACCTAGAGCACTTCCATCCACACTCAGCATTCAGAAAACTCCTTAAATGATAGTTGATGTGAAAAGGTAAGGAGATGCACATTACCAAGTGGGAGAAACCCATCAGGAAAGGCTACGTACTGCACATTTCCAACTGTGTAACATTCTGGAAAAGGCAAAACTACAGATTCAGTAAAAAGATCAGTGGTTCCCAAGGGTTTAGGGGAGGGAGGGACAAGCCGGTGGAGCACAGAGGCTGTTTAGAGCAGTGAAACCACTCTATGTGATGTGGTAATGGTGGGTTAATGGCAGACAAATTATACTTTTGTCAAATCCCATAGAATACACCACCTCAAGAGGGAACCCAATGTAAACTATGGACTATGGACGTGGAGGGAGAAAGATGGGTCAGTTTGGGTTCATGAACTGTAGGATGGTGTGAGGTGTTGACAGTGGGGAGGCTTACTTGTGTGAGGGCAGGGGGTACATGGGAACCCTCTGAACCTTTGGATCAATTTTGCTATTTACCCCAAACTGCTCTAAAATACAGTCTAATGAAAAAGATGATGGCTGTTGACATTGTTCTTTAGTTTTGACATTGTCCTTTGTTAAGGACAAAGTGTTAAGGACAAAGGGCAAAGGACCAAGTGTACTATGTGTTCAGCAGTTAGCTACAGTAGGATGTATATTGTGGAGGCCAAGAAAAACAAGGCTGTGCCCACCTTGAGTCTAGCCCTGACATAAGTGCAGCCATCTTGATGTTCCAGATTATTACAAAATATCTCTTGGGCTCTGACCTACTCAGGTTAACGCTTTAAACAGTCCCTCTCTCCTTTAATGATTAATTTAAACCCCTGGACTCAGCTACCTCAGTCTTTCATAACTCCCCAATACGTTCCCCAACTGATCAATGCTGACCCGAGTAGGTAGGGACAACTCTACGCCCTTACTCAGCAGGAAGAAGTTACAGAAGATGAGACCTTCCACCTTCAACAACCTTAAAGATTTAAGGGTCAGAATTGTTCAGGGGGAAATGTGGAGGCCAAGAAAATTAAGGCCATACCACCTCAGGTTTAGCTTTAGCATAAGTACAGCCATCTTGGCAAAGCAAAAGCTGGCACCTTGCACCCCCTCTCCACCCGCTCCCCTCCCCTCGGCCTTATGTGTGACATTCCCCAGGCATCCCTGACTGCCCTAAAAGAAAAACAAAGAGTTAACTTGCAGAGATCACAATCCTGAAAGGCAGGAGTCTCCCTAGGTTTACAAATGTCCTTGAGATTTACAACAAAGAAGTTACCTTATCAATAGCCCAATTTCCAGAGGCACACATAACTCAGCTCCTCAAGCCCTAACATCACCCTCCCCAGCATAAAAACTGAAGGAGGCTGAGGCTGAGGCGGAAGAAAATGGAAACAAAGTTAAAACTAAATCTCACTAACAAGAACACTCGATAGCAGGAATGTGACATTCCACCAGGAAACTCCCAATTGTCGTCATGTTAGTGCCTCATCAGAGGGAGAAATGGCCTTGACTTGATAATAACCAGGCCCCCGATATCCTGACAGTCTTTTTTATCCTGATAGCCTTTCTGAACATCCCCTTTGTCCTCACTTACTGCTGAGCCAGCAGTCGTGGCCCAATTATCTACTGCCAAGTCCACCCCCACTCTGCCTTTAAAAACTCTGACTGTAATCCGGTTCGGGGTCCAAGTCCCTACTCTGCTGTATCGGGTGTACTTGGGCCCAAGCTTAAGCTTGTCAAATAAACCCTTGTGTGATTGCATCAGTGCTTGGCTCCTTGGTGGTCTCTTGGACGCGAAAACTCGGGAACAGAAATATGATATCTCATACGTACATACACACAGAATACAGCAAGATATAAAGGAATGCCAGGGTGGCTCCATCAGGTGTCTGACTATTGGCTTCCGCTTAGGTCAAGATCTCAGGGTCCTGAGATGGAACCCAACATTGGGCTCCCTGCTCAGCAGGGAGTCTGCTTAAAGATACTTTCCCTCTTCCTTGCCCCTCCCCTGATTGCAGGCACTCTTTCTCAGTCTAAAATAAGTAAATAACTTTTTCCAAAAAAATATAATCATGCAACATAAAAAGATCTAAATATAAATACCTGTGAACTCAACTTCCAAAATTAAGAACAGGAATGTTTCTTATATAAGTGAATATTCCTACACAATTAATCCATATCCTGTCTCTCCATATCTCTTCTCAGACATACAGCACCTTCGAATTTTAATTTTATCGTTTTTTGCTTCCTTCCATTTTTACCACAATCTGTGGTTCCTCAGAAAATTAGTCGTCCTTGGAGGGTGTCTTAGAAAAATATAATTATTTTGTGCCTCATCTTCTGCAAGCTGCTTTTCATTTACAATTGTTTCTATCACATGTGTTTTCCATTTTGCAAAGATAGAACATATTATCTATTTTCTGTCAGTGGACACTTTGGATTGGGGTTCTTTACAGTTGTTTCTTTCTATTCAACACAGTTCTGCTACAAACATGTTACACATGTTTCTTGTACACCTGTGTAGAGCCTTCTCCAGAAATAGGAGAGGAATTGGTGGGTCTTAACATTCCAATGCTTACACATCACACAAAAGGAAGAGAATGCATTGCTTAACAAACAACATCAAATTTCCCATCATTCAAGTGTTTTCTGTATGTCTGTCACTGCTGGAGAGTTGAGAAGGACCTGCCTACCCTTATACTCAAATGCAGAGTACACTTACAAGTTGGTGCCTGTGACCACCATTCCTCCCTTCAGAAGGTTACATGGTGTCAGACCACATCTGCCTCTGAAGCTGCTTCCTGAGTCAGGTCCTTTAAGCTCTGCAGGATCTTCAGGCTCAAGCTCCTAGGTCTTCTCTGAATGATTTAAGTCAAATTCATTGTATTTCTAGATCACATCCAAATAAATTAAAATCATGAAACATTAATTACTAAACATACATGTCTCTAATTGTGGCTCCTTTATTACTGAGAAACTAAAGATAAATGTAAGTCTGTTGGTACACCTTTTTGATGTATTGTATGGGAAGACCATTAGTATTAAAAAAAAATATGTTTCTAGGAAAAAAAAGTGTATTTATAAACTTTCCATCTCAAGAACAGAAGACTGGTCTATCACACAGATAACAAGTGCTTACTACTTTATTTTCACTAGAAATTAAAGCTTTTAAGTGTTCAGACCTCTAATGTGTGTGATTAAAGATACTAAAAATTAAAAAAGGAAACATCTCTGAAAGAAAGAAAACTAGGTTATGTGCTTCTGGTTAAAAAAAATGTATATGGAAAAAAATGTATATGGACTAGAGAAACACTTTTTTTGAGGTAAAAGAAAGCTGTAGAAATATTATAAAAAAGGAACCTTTAGAAAGGAATTTATTCATGGTTGGGACTGACCAACATTGCAATGAATATGTTCTCATAGAAAAGTAAACTGGTGCAAAATTAGAATTTGGATTCCTATCTGTTAAAAGGACAAAGATTTGATGGTTATTTTAAACATTTGATCTACTTTTGGTAGTAGGTTGAGAATGTTACACTTATGTTTTAAGAGATCTTCCTAGAAAACAAAGATCCTGTGTTTTATGTTGCATTTCCATGGGTATATGTATTTTAGAAATTATGTGAAATTCCTGGGAATTTGATACATCCTAGTCTAATGTTATTGCTTGTAATTACTCTCTTACCTTCTGAAATTGCAGTCATCAAAACTGAGGCTCACACTAAAAGGACTGAAACAGAGTACCGGGAAACTGCCCCCAGCTGACTCTCATGCAAAGGCCTCCAACAAAAGAATCTATAAAAACATGACACATGTGGCCAACGTCCATTCTGCCTCTCTGCAAAAATGTCCCCTCGTTGTGAGATTTTTGCCATTCTAATGCCAGGGTAACATGGCAACCCTCTGCTTCCAAACCAGAGAAATATAACATGGGTAACCAATGGTTGTAAGTTGAATGAACAGTCAGGGATTTATGGAACACAAGACAGTGGCCGGATTCTCCTGACTCACTAGCAAACACATTCTTTGTTGTTTTTTTATTTCTTCACCCATTATATATATTTAAGATGACGCAAACTATGGATACATATTGGAGGGAAGACTTCTATAAAATTGTGGAAGTCTACCAGCAATGTCTGACTTGTCAGGCCCATTATCCTGGAAAAATTATTTTTGCCCTCAGAGGACTCTTTTGAGAGACATTTGAACACCCAGAGCTGGTCTTTATGCAGCTGTCACCTAGCCTGAGTCATCAATGTGTTCTTCTTACTGTACGTGTGTTTTCCAGTTCAGGTGAAGTTTGCCCTGCTGCAAAGCAGATGCCCTCACAGTGGGAAAGGAACTGTCAATGATTTCTTTCTTTTTCTCTTCCTCTCTTCCTTTAAAAACATTTCCCTTCCTACAGCTCAATGGAGCCCCTTTCTGTTTGCTACATAAGATGCTGCCTAATTCATGAATTATATAATAAAGCTAATCATCCTTTAAAATTTATTTATTTGAGGGGCACCTGGGTGGCTCCGTGGGTTAAAGCCTCCGCCTTCAGCTCAGGTCATGATCCCAGGGTCCTGGGATCAAACCCCGCATGGGGCTTTCTGCTCAGCAGGGAGCCTGCTTCCTCCTCTCTCTCTGCCTGCCTCTCTGCCTACTTGTGATTTCTGTTTGTCAAATAAATAAATAAAATCTTTTAAAAAGTTATTTATTTGAATTGTGTCATTAATAGATAATACATGCATTGTCTCCCCTACAGAAAGGCAGTTGGGCATGAGATGGGGATTAGGGGGTGTCTGATCAGGAAGCTCTTGGGAAAAAGCCCCATCCACTGACACCCCAGACATTCACATGATCCTTCTGCAGTTCACAGGAATAAAATTTGTCCTCCAACCTCCCTCTGAAAATGTCCCAAATAGTTAAATGCTCTAAATGGCTCACAGCCATCCACCAGACATCCTGCCCCTCAGCCTTTCAAGTCCACAGCTCCCAAGATCAAGCATCCAGGCTCTCCCAAGCTGAGACATACAAATCTGTGATTTCTTGCTTACCAGCTCCTGGAGGGTAAGAGACTCCTGGTGTCAGCGTTGAGCTCTGAACGTGTCCCCGGGCAGCTCAGGAGATGCTGAGCCTGGTGGAATTGCTCCCTGCAGCCCACAGCAGGAACACTGCTCTCCTCAGACTGGCCTTGCACTGGAACAGGTCCTGTGTGCTGGTGTGGTCACTGCAGAAATTAAACAGCTGATTGTCGTCTGGAATGTCTCCACTTTGTGTGAGGAGCTGGCGGGACTTAAATCATCTGTGGCCTCTGTTCCACCCCCACAGGAACCTGCCCAATAGTAAGAAGCAGCCATCACATTGCAGAGCCCTGCATTTCCAGAAATAGAAAGTGAAATCAAAGTTGAGGGCTCCTTTTCCGAGAAACACAGCCATTGTTGGGAAGAGAAACTGAAAGGCACCGTGGCCGTTGATATGATGTGTTCTGGCACTGTGAGTGAGAGAAAGACACGGGATACCGGTCAGCAGGCTTCTCAGTGACCCCAAAGGACACCCTAACCAGCCCCAGGTTCCAAGCCAGGCAGAACCCGAATCCACGTTCAGAGAACACAGGACTGCGTCCTAGGACAATGACACTCATGCCTCACCTGTTAACCTTGGACAGCCCAAACTGTACAGGGAGTGAATCTAATGAAGAGTCTATCTAGCCTTGTGCCTGGTTCTGGCACAGAGCTTCAGAATCCCTGGGAACAACTGGCAGTTTCTACTTTTATTTTACAGTATCAAGACTAGACAGCCTATTGGATTTCTACTTTCACGAAGTTAGTTGCAACAGAGACCTAAAACCTTGCCCTTAGAAAAAAAAATATTTTTTGTATTTGAAAATATTATGTATCCTCTCTTTAGTGGTGTAAAATGCTCTCTTGTATCTCTTCCCAATTAACACTCTTTTTAATTAAAAAAAAAAATCCCTCGGGATATCCTGACTGTTGGAAGCTGACTTTGTTTTGCTAATGAAGTGATTCCAGGCAGGATCCTAAATTGCTTCAGGTCAGTGGCTGGTCACCAGGAAACCAACCATGTGAACAGAGAGCAGAGGCTCTGGGCCAGCTGAACCTCTGGGGAGGAGAAGAGGGTAGACACTGAGTTCAATTAAGTAGCCAGTGATTTAAGCAAGCCTGTCTTTGTAATGAAACATCAACCAAAACCCTAGACGCCAAGGCTCAGTGGGCTTCTTAGTTATGTTTGCATTGATGTTCTGGAAGTTTGCATACTCTGGCTCCATGGACAGAGGCACGGAAGCTGAGTACTTCCCACCAGAACCCACCCTACTTGTATCCTTTTAAATAAAACTGGACTTGTAAGTATAACACTTGCCTGACTCATGTGAATCATTCTGATCAATTAGCAAGCCTGAGGGGGTTACAGGACCCTCTAATTTGTAGACAGTTGGAGATCCAGGTGACCTAGGGATCCCCTCCCCCACCCCCCAGTGCAGCTGGTGTCTGAAGTGAGAATAGTCTTCTGAAGGACTGAGACCTGAAACCTGGGGAGTCTTTGCTAACTCTGCATGGTTAGTGCAGGAATTAAAAGACGGTATACCCAGTTGGGGTGGAAACTGAATAGGGAGTAACCCTGTGTCCTGGGGAGCCATAGTCTGGCTTTTGGTTTTTTTGTTTGGTTTTGTTTTTCATTTATTTGTCAAAAAGACATCAGCTATGTAGTTTATAAACCAAGAGCTGTAAGATGTATACAATGCACACAATGGGCATTCTTCAAGTTTCTGTACCAGAGGGGACCCTGTCATCTTTTCAGGTCCATTTAAGGAACATCAGAAGAAATCTGCAGATCTGTTTTCTCCTCTTTACAAAAATGGCAGCACTCCCTACACAGTGTCCTGTACCCCAGGTTCTCCACTTGCTATTTGGTAATTGTTCTAGATGAGCACACTCGAGGCTCCACCTGTTAAAAATATTTTTATTAATGTCTTTTCAAACAAACATCTGGTAAGAAAAATAGCTGAAGAAATAAGACTTATGTGAGCTATAGCTCAATGAAGCTGTCATTCTAAAAAAGAAGAAGAAATGGAATGAACCATCCGCCCAGTAAACTGTTGTGATCCCTGCAAACAGCAGCTCTCTCCTCTAACCTGGAATTTATATCCCTCACACACCCATCAGCTTTCATTAAAGAATAATTAACATAAAACATTACGTTAGTTTTAGGTGCACAACACTGATTCGACAACTCTATACATTACTCAAATCTCTCCACAGTAAGTACAGTCGCCATCTGTCACCATACGACACTGTGACTATATTATTGACTACATTCATGTTGTCTGTTCATGAACATGTTGTACTGTTCATCTCTGTGACTTACTTTATAACTGGAAGTGGGTACTTCCTAATCTCCTTTATCTGTTTTTACCTTCCCCTCACCCACCTCCCCTCTGGCAACTACCAGTTTGTTCTCTGTATTATTTACCAGTCTGTTTTGTTCTCACTTGTTTGCTTGTTCAGATTCCACTCATAAGTAAAATTACATGGTATTTGTCTTTCTCTTTCTGAATTATTTCACTTAGTATAACACCTTCGAAGTGATCCATGTTGTTGCAAATGGCAAGCTCTCATTTTTTATGGCTGAGTAATCCATTGTGTGTGTGTGTATATACACACGTATATTTATATAGACACTCTTCATCTTCTGTATCTATTCATCTATCAGTGCACACCTGCATTGCTTCCATGTCTCGACCATAGTAAATAATGTTGCAATAAACACAGAGGTGCAGATACTTTTCTGGAACTAGTGGTTTTGTTTTCTTTGCCTAAATGCACAATAGTGGCATTACTGGATTTTATGTTTTACTAGATTTCATCTGCTATATATTTTTAATCTTTTGATGAAAGGCCATACTGTTGCCCACAGTGGTTGCACCAATTTACATTCTCACAACAGTGCCTGATAGTTTCCTTTGTTCCACATCCTCTCCAACACTTGGTGTTCTTTCTTTTTAATAGCAGTCATTCTAACTGATGTGCGCTATCTCACTGTGGCTTTGATTTGCATTCCCTGATAATTAGCAATGTTGATCATCTTTTCTATGATTGGTATTGGTATTGGTAATCTGCATGCTTTTGCTTGGGAATTTCTTGGGCAGAAGTAATGTCTACTCAGGTCATCTGCCCATTTTTAAATCACATTCGTGTGTGTGTGTGTGTGTGTGTGTGTGTGTGTGTGTGTTGAGTTGTATAAGTTCTTTATACCTTTTCTATAATAATCCCTTATCAGATATATTATTTGCAAATATATTCTCATTTATGGCTTGCCTTCTGTTTTGTGTTTAGTTTCCTTCCCTGTGGAAAAGCTTTTTATTTTCTTCTCATCACAATAATTTATCTTTGCTTTTGTTTGCCCTGCCTGGAGAGACATTTTTGTGAATATGTTGCTGAGGGAGACATGCAAGAGATTATCGCATATATTTTTTAAGAGATTTGTGGTTTCACAAAACAGAAGATCATAGGGGAGGGGAAGGATGAATAAAATAAGATGAAATTAGACAGGGAGACAAACCATAGAGACGCTTTTTTTAAAATAAATTTTATTATTTTTTAAATTTTTAAATTTTTTTAAAAGATTTTATTTATTTATTTGACAGAGAGAGAGTGCACAAGCAGGCGAGTGGAAGGCAGAGGGAGAAAGAGAGAATCAGACTCCTTGAGGAGCAGGGAGCCCTACACCAGGCTCCATCCCTGGACCTCAAGATCATGACCTGAGCTGAAGGCAAATACTTAAGGGATTGAGCCACCCAGACACCATTTTTAAATAAATTTTTAAAGATTTTATTTATTTTTTTGAGAGAGAGAGCACAGCGGCGGGGACAGAGGGAGAGGGAGAAGCAGGTACCCCACTGAGCAGGGAACCAGACATTGGGCTTGATCCAGGACCCTGAGATCATGATCCAATCAAAGGCAGATGTTCAACTGACTGAGCCACCCAGGTGCCCCAACTATAAGAGACTCAACTAGGAAACAAACCGAAGGTGGCTGGAGGGGAGATGGGTGTGGGGATTAAGATAACTGGGTGATGGGCATTAAGGGGGGACACATTATGAAATAAGCACTGGGTATTATATGCAACTGATGAATAACTGAACTCTACCACTGAAAATAATAATACATTATATGTTAATTAGTTGCATTTAAATAAAGTTAAATTTAAAACAAAACCAAAAACCAATGAATTGTACATTCTTATTTTTTTTAATTTCTTTTCAGTGTTCCAGAATTCTTCGTTTATGTACCACACGCAGTGCTCCATGCAATATGTGCCCTCTCTATTACCCTCCACCTGGTTCCCCAACCTCCCGTCCCCCCGCCCCTTCAAAACTCTCAGATTGTTTTTCAGAGTCCACAGTCTCACATGGTTCGTCTCCCCCTCAAATTTCCCCCAACTTCGTCCTCCTCTCCATCTCCCCATGTCCTCTGTGTTATTTCTTATGCTCCACAAGTAAGTGAGACCATATGATACTTGACTCTCTCTGCTTGACTTATTTCGCTCAGCATAATCTCCTCCAGTCCTGTCTACGTTGATGCAAAAGTTGGGTAGTCATCCTTTCTGATGGAGGCATAATACTCCATCGTGTATATGGACCACATCTTCCTTATGCATTTGTTCTTTGAAGGGCATCTTGGTTCTTTCCACAGTTTGGTGACCGTGGCCATTGCTGCTATGAACATTGGGGTACAGATGGCCCTTCTTTTCACTACCTCCTTATCTTCGAGGTAAATACCCAGCAGTTGGTGCAGCCACTTTGGAAAACAGTGTGGAGATGCCTTAAGAAATTAAAAATAGAGCTTCCCAATGAATTGTACATTTAACTATGATTGGGGGTTGAATTAATGAGGGATTAGCAAGTAAGGTAGAGAACTCTAAAGAACCACCACAACAAAATAGTTTCATGGTTTCAGGTCTCACATTTAAGTCATTAATCCATTTTGAGTTTTCTTTGGGGTATGGTGTAAAAAGTGGCCCAGCTACAGTCTTTTACATCTGGCTGTCCAGTTTTCCTAAAACCATTTATTGAAAAAACTGCTTTTCTCCCTTTGCTTATTCTTATCTTCTTTATTATGCATTAGTTGACCCTATGCATTTAGATTTATTTCTGGGCTTTCAGTTTTATTCCATTGATCTTGTATATATTTTCATCCCTGCTTTAATTACTACCAGTTTGAAGTATCACTTGAAATCTGGAATTGTGATACCACTACCTTTATTTTTCTTTCTCAAGATTGCTTTGGCTATTTGGGGTCTTTGAAATTCCATGCTAATTTTAGGATTGCTTGTTCTAGTTCCGTGAAAAATGCTGTTGGTATTTTGAGAGTGATTGCATTAAATCTGTATAGTGCTATGTTTTGCGTGGACATTTTAACAGTATATGTTCTTCCAATGCATGACATGGAATATGTTTCCATTTGTTTGCATCATCTTCAGTCTTTCATCAAGGCTTTATAGTTTTCAGGGTACAGAGCTTTCACTGCATTGGTTAAATTTATTCCCAGATATGTCATGTTTTTGGTTCAATGGTAAATGGGGTTTTTTATGATTTCTCTTTCTGCTGCTTTATTATTAGTTTATAAAAATGCAATGGATTTCTGCACAATTTATTGTGTATCCTGTGATGTTATTGATTTTATTGATCAGTTCTAGGAGGTTTTTGTTGGAGTCTTGATGTTTTTCTCTGTCTAGTTTCATGTCATTTGCAAATAGTGAAACTTTTACATCTTCATTTAATTTGGATGCATTTTATTCTTTTTTTTTTTTTCTTGTCTGATTGCTGTGGCTAGACTTCTTGTATTATCTTGAATAAATGTAGTGGGAGTGAACATCCTTCTGTTGTTCCTGATCTTAGGGGAAAGGCTCTCAGCTTTTCACCATTAAGTATGATGTTCACTGTAGGTTTTCCAAACATGGGCTTTATTATGTTGAGATTTGTTCCCTCTAACTCTATAGCAATTTTTTTAATGAATGGATGTTGTACTTTGTCATTGTTTTTTTCTGCATCAATTGAAAGGATCATATGGTTTTTCTTCTTTCTCTTTTTCATATGTTGTACCACATTGATTTTTTTTTTTTGACAATTTGCATCTATTGAATCACATTTGCATTTGGAAACAAGTCCCACTTGATGGTGGCGGGTGATATTTTAATGTATTGTTGGATTTGGCTTGCTAATATTTAATGAGGAATTTTGCATCTATGTTCATCAGAGAATATGGCCTGCAGTTCTCTCTCTCCCTCTCTTTCTTAGTGTCTTTATCTGAATTTCATATTAGGGTAATGCTGGCTTTATAGAATGATTTTGGAAGTTTTCCTTCCTCTTCTATTTTTTGGAATGATCTGATAAAAACAGGAACTTTCTCTTCCATAAATATTTGCAAAAATTAACCTGGGAAGCCATCTGGTCCCGACATTTGTTTGTTGGGAGTATTTTGAATACCGATTCAATTTCATTGCTGATAATCAGTCGTTTGGATTTTCTATTTCTTCCTGATTGAATTTTGGGAGGTTACGTGTTTCTAGGAATTTATCCATTTCTTCTATATTATCCAATTTCTTGGCAAATAATTTTTTGTAATATCCTCTGATAATCTTTTGTATTTCTGTTGTGTCACTTTCTATGTATCCTCTTTCATTTCTTGTTTTGTTTATGTGAGCTCATTTCTCTCTCTCTCTCTCTCTTTCTTTTTTGATGAGTCTGGTAGAGGTTTATCACTTTTGTTGATCTTTCCAAAGCAACTGCTCCTGGTTTCGTTGCTCTTTTCTATTGGTTTTGTTCTTTCATTTCATTTATTCCATTTGTAATTTATATTATTTCCTATCTTCTACTGTTTTAGAGCTTTGTTTGTTCTTCTTTTTCTATCTCTTTTAGGTGTAAGGTGAGGTTGTTTATTTGAGATTTTTCTTGCTTCTTGAAGTAGACCTGTACCAATGCTAACTTAAGTCTTAGAATTGCTTTTTCTGGGGTTGCCTGGGTGGCTCAGTTGGTTAAGCAGCTGCCTTCAGCTCAGGTCATGATCCCAGGATCCTGGATCGAGTCCCACATCAGGCTCCTTGCTCTGCAACGACCCTGCTTCTCCCTCTGCCTCTACCTGCCACTCGCATGCCTGTACTCTCTCTATTTCTCTGACAAATAAATAAATAAAATCTTTTAAAAAGCAAAAAAAAAAAAAAAAAGAATTACTTTTCCTGCATCCCAAAGATTTTGAACCACTGTGTATTGTTTTCAAGTGCCTCTCTGTATTTTTTTATTTTCTCTCTCATTTCTTGGCTAACCCACTCATTGTGTAGAACCAAGTTTTTTATCCCCCATGTACTTGTGCTCTTTCCAGATTTTGTCTTGTGGTTGATTTCTAGTTTCACAGCACCACGATCAGAAAAGGTGCATGATATGACTTAGACCTTTTGAAACTTGTTGAGACTTGTTTTGTGGCCTAATATGTGATCTAATCTGGAGAATGTTCCATGTGCACTGGGAAAGAATGTGTATTCTGCTGTTTTAAGATAGAATGTTCTGGATATGTCACTTAAATCCACCTGGTCCTGCTTGTCATCCAAAACTATGGTTTCCTTATTGATATTCTGTTTTGATAATCTGTCTGTTGAGGCAAATGGGGTCCCTTATTGGCACATGCACAACAATGTTTATAGCAGCAATGTCCACAATAGCCAAACTATGGAAAGAACCTAGATATCCATCAGCAGATGAATGGATAAAGATGATGGTGTATATATATATACAATGGAATACTATGCAGCCATCAAGAGAAATGAAATCTTGCCATTTGGAATGACTTGGATGGAGCTAGAGGGTATTATGCTGAGCAAAATAATTCAATCAGAGAGGGACAGTTATCATATGATCTCACTGATTTGAAGAATTTGAGAAAAAGGACAGAGGATCATAGGGGAAGGGAGGGGAAAATGAAAGAAGGTGAAACCAGTGAGGGAGATAAAACTTAAGGGACTCTTGGTCTCAGGAAACAGACTGAGGGTTGCTGGAGTGGAGGTAGGTGGGAGGGATGTGGTGGCTGGGTGATGGACATTGGGGAAGGTATGTGCTATAGTAATTCCTGGCAATTGTGTAAGCCTGATGATTCACAGACCTGTACCCTGAAACAAATAATACATTATACGTTAACTTAAAAAAAATAAAGTAATAAAGTCTATTATTATTGTATTGCTATTGATTATTTCCTTTATGTTTGTTTTCAGCTGCTTTATGTATTTGGGTTCTGTCATGTTTATTGCATGAATATTTATAATTCTTACATGTTGTTGAATTCTTTTGTCTATGACTATATAATATTCTACTTTGTCTATTACAATCTTTGTTTTAAAGTCTATTTTGTCTAATACTGTTATATATAACAGTTTCCTTTTTACATCTATGCAAAAAACCAATTCTGTTATACTCAACTAATGAATCACTGAACACTGTATAAAAAACGAATGATGTATGATACCTTGGCTAATTGAATTTAAATTAAAAAATAAAGAAAAAAATGGTTATCTTTTAACAGCAAGGGCATACCTAAGAAACGCTTGTGTCTTTGCAACGTGAACATCTAAGTCATCACAAACTTTCCAAATAATTTCTTACTGATTTTAAGTCAGCACTTATATTTGCACATGATTGTTTACCATTGTCTGGTTGTTATCATAAGTATTTAAGCTCTTCCTTGAGAGTAGATTTCTCTTGTAGGATGAAACCTACAGCGAGATGACAGTATTTTGTAAAACAGGATTAGGAAAAAGAATTGACTGGGATTAACTAGTGGAGTCTCCTCTTACATCCTGCACACACAGTGCTTTTGGCTGGTGTGCTTTCACAATCCCACAAGTAACGAGTGCCTACTTGCTGTTCTCTTAAAAATCCACGACTTCTCAGCATAATCCCCTCCAGGCCCATCCATGTTGATGTAAAGTTTGGGCATTCATCCTGATGGTTGAGTAATATCCCATTGTCTATATGGACCTCATCTTCTTTATCCATTCATCTATTGAAGGGCATCTCAGCTCTTTCCACAGTTTGGCTATTGTGGACATTGCTGTTGTAAACATTGGGGTACAGATGGTCCTTCTTTTCACTACACCTGTATCTTTGGGGTAAATACCCAGTAGTGCACTTGCCAGTTGGTGGGTATTAAGGAGGGCACATATTCATGGAGCACCAGGTGTTATATGTAGACAATGAATCATGGAACACTACATCAAAACCTAATGATGAAAAAAAAAAAAAACCTAATGATGTATAGTATGGTGACTAACATAACACAATAAAAATTTTTTTAAAAATCTACTACTTCTATATGCATGAATGCATTTTTTTTTTTTTAATTCAAGCCTGACTTTTTGGCAGAGAAGCCCTGAAAATTCTAGTCCATGAAGTGCTGCCTACCAGACCAACCTATGGGGCCCTGTGAAGCTGCTAGAGACCCATGCTCACACCCACCTGCAATGTTTCTGTCCCAGAGAGCCCACAGTCCCCACTGCGATATAAGTTCCACACCCGTTGGTAGCCCGCATGGTACAGCTTCTTGCTTTTATGCTCTGGACAGCCAAGTTCACTTCTCCTGGGGTGGGGCCTGTTTGCTTCATTACTCCCCAGACTTCTCTGGTTGCAACCAGCTCCAAAACATGGACTCACCCTGCCCATTGAAGGAAAGAGCCAAGGGACAAGCTCTGCCCAAGACAATGTGAAATCTGCCCAATATTCTTCCCCGTGCAGCAGGGCCGCCATGTCCCCTACCTCTCAGGACTCCAGAGAAAGTTACATGGTATCATCCAGGTGAAGCTCTCTCAGCAGGGCTCCCAGCACCTTTCAGTAAATCCTCTCTCATCTTATTAGGATCTTTGAGGAAGACTTTTCTCTGGTTCTAACACACTCCAACTCTTACCACAGCGTATGATGGTACTATCTCTGTAAGTCTGTTGAGGCTGGGCCTTTTGAAAGCCTCTTCTTAGTTAATCTTTCACAAGTTCTATTAGAAAAGTGATATTATTATCTCTGGCTATAGATGAAGACAGATGTCTTACAGAAAAGAAACAAATCTCAAATCCAAGCTTTGAACCCATAGCGTGATTCTGTTTCTTTCTAGACAGGAAGGGAGGATAATCCTAGTTAATGCTGAATCTGCAGCCCTATGGACTGAAGGGAGGCTGGATGCTGAGATGCTTCCCTTGGGGATGTGGGTCCACTTACTGCTATCAACTGTCTTTATCCTCCTTCCTGGAGGTGCCCTTCCTAATATGGGAAGAGAATGGAAATCATAGTTCTCTATAAGCTCCCATACTCACTCCACATTAAAGAAAACTCACTGAAATTTGGCACTCCCCACTTTTGGAAGTATGAGAGTGCCATTTCCAGTCTGCGACAGGAGAAGAATTAGGCACAAACAAGTCAGCTGCAACAGATTTGGAGCAGGGGACAATAGTCAGAAAAGACTGCTGCACCGAGCAACTCCACAGTCTCACTTTTATTGGATAGAAAGAATAGCCGACAGAAGAATTGCTGAAGGTCAAATGCTAGTCACAGGTCTTGTGGACAAACAAGAAGGAGGATAAAGTTTATAGTTAACCAAGCACATTCAAAGGACTCATCTAACTAACAACTGGCGCTTCTGGAAAGAGAAAGGAGCGACAATGGAAAAGGGAAGTATTTCGTTCCACCCTGAGCTGACCGGGTGTTCCAGGCTGCTTGGCTTCCCTGAAGCAGGCGGCATTCCAGGCGGGCCAGGCGTTCCTGGCTGCCTGGCTTCTGTGAAGGGGCGGCCTTCTGTCCTGAGCGAGCAGGCATCCCCAGCTGCCCAGCTTCAGGGTCGTATATCGTCCTTCTCCCCAAAGACCTGTTGCCAGTATATGTTTTTCTTAAGGCCATATCTAAATGTGCTTGGCAACTAGTAAAATCCTCCAGGGGCTATAGTTTAAGGAACAAATTGTTCCAAGGGGCAGTAGCATGAGAGAAAATCCCAAAAAAGTGTCCCCACTTCTCAGAATCTCTTCTTGGGACCTACACACCCAAGGGGAGATAGAAATTCCTAAAAAAAGGATCAGAAGTTTATGCGAGTACACACAGAAAAAAAAAAAAAAGATGGAAATATCATGTGATCACCATCCCATCTTCTTGGAGACCACAAACCCCTGCTTCTGGTAACAACAAAGTCTTCAGCATTCTCCACCAGGAGCTCCTGTGACAAGCTTGAGCTGCAATAGGTCAGCAAGGATGGTTTCTCTTGCAGGGAGTGGAGCTGCCCTGAGCTTGGTGAGAGGTGAGCAATGTGATGGTCAGGCAGAGCATGAGCAAATCTGGCTAGAATCCAGAAAGATGGAGCTCTGGGTTGGGTTGGGGGAGAGGGGAACCTCCTAGATTGGGAGAAGTGACCGGTGGAAGAAAACTCTGTGGTGCCAAGATAACCATCTTATTCTCAGGCCCTATTCCAATTCTCCTCCCCTCAACCTCTTATCCACCAAGGTGAAAATGTGTTTGCCATATAACTGGACACAGTATGGTTTGCTCACAAGGGCAGTAGTGGAGGATGAGGAAGGAATGGTCAGCGGTGGTAGTGGATATAAAGTCTCTTTTATCTCAGTTTTCAAAGAGCACCCTTTCCCTACCTTTGCACCAAAACCTTCTTTAAGATCTCTTTAGTCCCTTGCTTATGGGGGACATGAAGTCTCCAGGAGGCCTCACCTGTCATCCTGGCCCCAGGGAGTCAATCCCCTGGGTGAGTTTCAGGCTCACTGACAAGGTCATATGAACAGCTTTCTTCTGACCCTGAGCATGCTATGGATTCTGCTTGCTTCTAAGCTTATCCCTAATATGGACTGGGAGAGGCTCAGTGCTCTTATCAGCAGTGCCCTGGGCCAGGCAAGCCAGAAAGGACAAGAATTGGGCAGGAGCCCTTGAATCCTTGCTCTGGTTTGTCTCAATCCCATCATTACCTTCCAGGTACCCATATCACCCTGACTGCTCTATCAGATCACTGAAAATACCCTGTCTCCTCAGTAAGTGCTTGGCAATTAGCTTATTAGCTTGTAAAGTGCATAACCTACATCGATGCCAAAGCATCCCTTCCAAGAAATCCATTCAGATAAACATGTTACCAACTACACAACTGGATAAAGAACCTGGTCACTCTACCCATGAAGCTCTCCTTAGAAAGCCCTGGATGTCTTAGATAACGGGCCACCCATGTCACTCGACTGTTCCCTTCCCATGTTTAAATTACCACTCTCATGTTTTAAATTCATTCATAAAGAGTGAGCCCCAAGCCCTAGGCATTCCACATTTAGCCCCAACGAAGACAGAACCTCAAGTCCACCTCTCTCTCTCTCTCTCTCCCCTTACTTCACCGTGTGGCCCCTTGCATACCGTGTGTCCTCCAACACCTGTGAGTAATACATCTTACTTTTCAAAGTTCCCTGATGGGTTTTGCTGAGGTGTTTCTTCTAATCATAATAAGAAGTGCAAGGGCCAGTCCAGCCACAGCATTGGCTCTGGCCATGGGAATTATCTATGCTGGCTAGCCTCAAGTATTAGGGACCCAGGTTAATGCCCCAGTCTCTTCCAGACACTATAGTGCACACACACATTCAACACTTATGCACACACACACACTCACTCATCCAAAACTATGTTTCACCACACAGTTGGTGTTCTACTCACATCTATTCTGATCAGTTAACCTTTTTTAAAAATGCTGGTCATATTCAGCCTCCTCCAAGGCCTTGTGCATATGCATTGTCCTGCTTGTATGTTTTGTGTTGGTGAACAAGGTAAGGCTTATGCAAGTTTTAGTAAATGAATACATAAAAGTGAAAAATAAAATAAAATATAATGCTAGTCATATTCATAAAACAGATTTCACCACCTAAGACATACAATGAGGACACTTGTTAGGGAATTTCCCATTCAGGTTGCACCATGCCTATTTATCCTGAGCACCAACTAGGGAAATTCATGGAGAAGTGGAACCACCTTATACCAGATGTAGAACCTGAAACATCAAGGACTTTTGTCAGTTCAAAACTCAATGTGAGTCAAGCCCCAGATGTGTTCTTTATCTGATCATCACAGGGAAAGTCTAATGGGAAACCAATACCCAATTTCTTCCAGGAAAGTTGAACAACTCCACATGCTCAGTGGGCATGCTCTTGAACAGACCAGAACTAACTTGGAAAGATGACAAGAGGTACATTGCCTCCATATGGGAGGGCTGGGGGGATCTAGGGGATCCAGAATTTGGATGCTGAACTTTGTCAATGAAGAATGTCAGAGGGAGGCCCTGTTGTGAATACTCACTGAAATGGATAGGCCAGTCCCCAAGCTCTCTTGCCCTGCTGTCAGATTCTACCTTCCATGTCTTCATACCAGCAGGCTTAGTAACCAAGTTGGGTTGTAGGAGCTCTCTCAGTTACCTGCTCCAGGAAGCAGGGGGCAATCATGATCAGGAAGATGTCAGTAGTCCTCTTACAAAGTTACCTCTCCTTGAGAAAGGGATGAGTGCACACATTGCCCATAAAATTGTTCCCTGGGATTTCCCAACATGTCCACCTCAGGATCTCCCTGGCTTCCATCTGCTGAGAGCAGATGCAGATGCTACATCCACCATCGAGTGTCCTTTCTGACTCCAGCTGTGGCCTCTCCTGGTGTCAAGGCACCAGCCCCAACCAGTTTCCGGGCTGAGTCCCACGCTGCTCACTACTGACTGGGTAACTCAGGGCAGCTCTTCAACCTCTCAGTGATTGTCGCTTTCTCATTCTCATGTGGAAACAGAAAGGAAAGCTCCCCAGGGTCTTTGTGGACAGGAAAGAGGACCCAGGGAGGTGTCTTATGACTGTAACAGGGTGATAGAAATGGTTTGCTTTGCAAAATGTCTGCCAAGATTGCAAATATCTACAACAAGGTGTACAACTCCTAGACAGCCAAGAGACTCTCAACATGGCATCACAACCCTTGATCCTTCTTCTGTGTTAGAAAAACACAGCTAGGGATGCCTGGGCAGATGAGTTAAGTGTCTGCCTTTGGCTCAGGTCATGATGTCAGGGTCCTGGGATCAAACCCCATGTCAGGCTCTCTGCTCAGCAGGAGTCTGCTACTCCCTTTCTCCCTCTGTTCTCTCTCTCTCTCAAATAAATAGATAAAATCTTAAAAAAAAAAAAAAGTCGGGGCTGGGGGGAAAGCACAGCTATCAGTTTGTGGACGAGAAGGCAAGCCTGTTGCAAGGGGATGTGTTTTCCCTCTGGGAAAAAAATAAGGACTGGGATGGTCTTCCTACCCCAGATGATCTCCAGGGAAAGAGGCTGGACTCCCATTCTTTGTCTGACACTGAGGAGGTAGGTGGCCAACAGTGTGAAGGAGCCCCAGATGGCCCCACCTACCTGAGGGACATTCACCACCCCAAGCCATCAGCAGAATTGCAACTGTCCCACCTATGTGTGTCTTTCTTTCACTGTGGGAAGAAAGAACTCAGAAGAAGATGAGAGTAAGGAAATAAGATACAGTGCTTTGGTTTTATCAGCCTTCTCCCAGGGTGAATAAGAGTGTTCATGTACCTAGCGGGCATTCATGATTTCCCTGGCAGTGAAAAGTGTGAAAGGAGGTAGCAGTTAAGAGGAGAGAGAGGGGTCTGGGAGCAGGAGATGGAGCTGTGAGGTGTCTGTAAACCAAGACCTGTGCGCCCAGCCAGTCAACAATTGTGAGACATTTTGGGTCTTTATCAACTCAGCATTGAAGACTCAGCTAGAATCTGTCTGAGGGGACTTAAATTTCTCCAGGAGGTGCCATGATGGTTGGCCATCACTATGGGCATCTGGGGTGAGCCCTGTCATTCAGCAGCCCGACCATCTCACAGTGCCTTAATCTCTTTGTTCGCCATGAGGACAAAACTCCTCTCATGGCCTGACTTTGGGTATAGTGACTTGGACTACCAGAGGGTTGGTGTTGGTGAGAGGGAAACCTCCCAACCTTGATCCTTGGTGCTCCTGCCTGAAGGCATCTTACGATCTTCTCACCAGCTGGGTCAGTGGTAAAACAGCCCCTCTCCTACCTTCTGTCCAGCTCAGGGGCTGTGAGAATTCGGACACTGTTGAAACAGGTGATGTGAAAAGTCCAACTCCCAGGTCAGCGGGGCCCCTCTCCTATGGTAGCAGCCCTAAATCAACACAGCAAGGGACAAATGAAATCAATTCTTGGAAGTTAGCGTCCAAAAAAAAAAAAAAAGAGGTAATCTTTAGTTCTTTAGTGATCTTTGTTGGGATGCCTTTTCTCCTGCATAATTGTGAGGTGGGATGACAGAGGACTCTAATGGAACACTAACTGCGGTCAAGTCGCTGCTATCATAGTTGCCTCTTCACGAGTATAACGCGTGGCACTTTTATCACTCACTTCTTTCAAATGCTGCTGAGATTGTTGAGTCATTTGCCGAAGGTCACAGAGCTGGGTCTCGAGGAAAGTGGGATTACACTCCAGACACTTTTTTTTTTTAAATTAAAGAAGATATTATTTATAGACCATTTATGGGGCACCTGGGTGGCTGGGCGGTTAAAGCCTCTGCCTTTGGCAAGGGTCATGATCCTGGGGTTCCGGGATGGAGCCCTGCATGGGGTTCTCTGCTCAGCAGGGAGCCTGCTTCCTCCTCTCTCTCTGCCTGCTTCTCTGCCTACTTGTGATCTCTCTCTGTCAGGTGAACAGATAAAATCTTAAAAAAAAATAAAATAAAGACCATTGATATACATTACAGTTTCAATGAGTTAAGCATGTGGCCATTCCTATGTGTTTCTTTTTGTTTCTTCCAAGTGTTACTTACATCCGATTAGTAAACATAAGACTCTAATATTACCTTCAGATGTGGGATTTAGTGATGCAAGACTTACATACAAGATCTGGTGCTCATCACAAGGGCACTCCTTAATCTACATCACATATTTAACACATCCTTCTACCCCCCCCCACCCCGAAACTACCATTTTTTGCTCTCTATAGTTAAAAATCTGTTTCTTGGTTGCCTTTCTTTTCTTTCCCCCTTAAGTTCCTGTGCTTTGTTTCTTAAAATCCGCATGTGAATAAAATTGTAATTGTCTTTTTCTGACTTACTTCACTTAGCAAAATGATTTTCAGCTTCATCCATGACATTACAAATGAAAAGATATCATACTTTGTTACCTGAGTAATACTCATATATAGTGTAATTGGACTAATATTATATATGAAGTATTATTTTATATTTTATTATATTTTATATATCATTTTATTAGATAATATATTTTCTATTATTCTATTATATATTATATAATATTTATTTTTATATTTTGATATTAACTTATTTTATTATGCAATATTAATTCCATTAATAATACATTATATAAATGATATGAATATTATATATGTGTCTATATACACATATATATGTATACACACATACACGATTTCTTTGTCCATTCATCAGTTGATGGACATTGGGGCTTCTTCCATAATTGGGCTATGGTTGATAATACTGCTATAAACATCCGGGTACATATGACCCTTTGAATTAGTATTTTTGAATTCTTTGGGTGCATACATACCTTAATAGTACAATTCTATTTTAAAGTTTTTGAGGACTCTCCATACCGTTTTCCGGAATGGCTGCACAGTTTGCATTCCCACCAAAAGTGTAAGAGGGTTCCCCTCTCTCTCAATCCTCACCAACTCCTTTTGTTTCTTGTGTTGTTAATTTTAGTCATTCTAACTGGCGTGAGGTAATAGCTCATTGTAGTTTTGATTTGTATTTCCCCAATGATGAGTGATGTTGAGAATCTTTTCATGTATCTGCCGACCATCCATATGTCTTCTTTAGAAAAACGTTTTTCTAAAGAAGTCCATTCATTGACTGGATTATTTGTTTTTTCGGTGTTGAGTTATAACCTCTTTATACCTTTTGGATACTAATCCGTCATCAGCCATGTCATTTGCAGATATCTTCTCCCACTCTGAAGGTTGCCTTTTAGTTTTGTTGACCGTTTCCTTCACTGTGCAAAAGCTTCTTACTTTGATGAAATCCCAGTAGATTATTTATTTATTTATTTTGTTTCCCTTGCCTCAGGAGACCTATCTAGTAAGAAGTTGTTACGGTCAATATCAAAGAGGTTACTGCCTGTGTTCTCCTCCAGGTGTTTAATAGTTTGAGGTCTCACATTTAGATATTTCATCCATTTTTAATTTTGTGTATGGTGCAAGAAAGTGGTCCAGTTTCATTCTTTTGCATGTAGCTGTCCTGTTCTCCCAACACCATTTGTTGAAGAGACTGTCTTCAATCCAATATCTATTGGATATTCTTCCCTGCTTTGTCAAGATTCATTGACCATTTAATTGTGGGATCATCTCTGGGTTTTTTATTCTGTGCCATCAATCAATGTGTCTGTTTCCATGACAGTACCATACTGTCTTGATCTGTAGAGCTTTTTAATATAACTTGGAGCCTGGAATTCTAATACCTCCAGCTTTGATTTTTTTTTTCAAGCTTCCTTTGACTATTCAGTATCTTCCATGTTTCCACAGAAATTTTAGGATTGTTTGTTCTGACTCTGTAAAAAATATTAATGGTATTTTGATAAAGATTCCATTAAATGTGTAGATTGCTTCCAGTACTATAGACATTTTAACAATATTTGTTCTTTTAATTCATGAGCGTGGAATGTCTTTCCTTTTCTTTGTGACAACTTCAATTTCTTTCCTCAGTGTTTTATGCTTTTTGGAGTACATGTAGTTTACCCCTTTGGTCAAGTTTGTTTGGAGGTATATTATGCGTTTTGGCGTAATTATAGATGGGAGTGATTCCTTGACTTCTCTTTCTCCTGCTTCATTATTGATGTATGGAAAGGCAACAGATTTCTGTATGTTGATTTTATATCCTGTGACTTTACTGTACTGTGTATCAGTTCTAACAAGATTTGGTGGAGTCTTTTGGGTTTTCTACATAGAGTACAATATTTTATGCAAATAAGTCTGAAAAGGAAAGTTTGACTTCTTCCTTGCCCGTTTGGATGCCTTTTATTTCTTTGTGTTGTCTGATTGCTGTGGCTAGGATTTCCAGGACGATGTTAAATAATAGTGTTGAGAATGGACATCTGTGTCTTGTTCTTCACCATACAGGAAAAGTTCTCAGGTCTTCCCCCATTGAGAATGATATTAGCTGTGGGGTTTTTTTATATGGCCTTTATTATATTGGGGTATATTCTGTCTAACCCTACTTTGATGAGGGTTTTTTATCATGAATGGATGTTGTACTTTGTCAAATGTTTTTTCTGTATCTATTGAAAGAATTTTACGGTTCTTGTCCTTCCTTTTGTTAATGCAGTATGTCACATTGATGAATTGGAGAATATTAAGCCATACCTTCAGGCCAAGAATAAATTTCATTTGATTGCGGTGAATGATTCTTTTAATGTACTGTTGAATTTGATTTGCTAGTATTTTATTGAGAAGTTTTGAATACACGTTTGTCAGGCGTTCTGGCCTGTACTTCTCTTTTGTTAGTGGAGTCTTTATCTAGTTTTGGTATCAGAATAATGTTGGCCTCATAGAATGAGTTTGGGAGACCCCCTTCCCTTTATATTTCTTGAAATGGTTTGAGAAGAATTGGTATTAACTCTTCTTAAATATGTGGTAGAATTCACAGGTGAAGCCCTCTGGCCCTGACTTCTCTTTCTTGGGAAATTTTTTACTACAGATTCAGTTTATTTGCTAGTTATTCATCTGTTCAAGTATTCTATTTCTTCCTGTTTCAGTTTTGGTAATTTACATGTATAGGAATTTATCCACCTCTTCCAGGTTGTCCAATTTTTTGTCATATATTTTTCATAATATTATTTTATAATTGTTTGCATTTCTGTGGTTTTGGTTGTTATTTCTCCTCTCTTATTTGTGATTTTATTTATTTGTGTCTTTTCTCTTTTCTTTTTGATACCTCTGGCTGGAGTTTTATGAATTTTATTAAGCTTTTCAAAGATCCAGCTCCAGGATTCATTGATCTGTCCTATTATGGGTTTTTTGTTTTGTTTTGTTTTGTCTTATTTTGTTTTAGTTTCTATATCATTCATTTCTGCTCTATCTTTATTATTTCATTTCTTCTGCTGAATTCAGGTTTCATTTGTTGTTCAGTTTCTAGGTCATTTATGTATAAATTTAGGTTGTTATTTGGACTTTGTTGCTCCTTAAGGTAGACCTGTATTGCTATATACTTCCCTCCTAAGACCACATTTTCTTCATCTCAAAGGTATTGAACAATTGTGTTTTTATTTTCATTTGTTTCCATTTAATTTTTTTAAAGTTTTTTTTTACAGTTTTTTTTTTTATTTCTTTTCAGCGTAACAGTATTCATTGTTTTTGCACCACACCCAGTGCTCCATGGAATATGTGCCCACCACCTGGTTCCCACAACCTCATACCCCCTGCCCCTTCAAAACCCTCAGGTTGTTTTTCAGAGTCCATAGACTCTCATGGGTCATCTCTCCTTCCAATTTCCCTCAACTCCCTTCTCCTCTCCATCTCCCCATGTCCTCCATGTTCTTTGTTATGCTCCACAAATAAGTGAAACCATATGATACTTGACTCTCTCTGCTTGACTTATTTCACTCAGCATAATTTCTTCCAGTCCCATCCATGTTGCTAAAAAAGTTGGGTATTCATCCTTTCTGATGGAGGCATAATACTCCATAGTGTATATGGACCACATCTTCCTTATCCATTTGTCCATTGAAGGTCATCTTGTTTCTTTCCACAGTTTGGTGACCGTGGCCATTGTTGCTATAAACATTGGGGTAGAGATGGCCCTTCTTTTCAATACATCTGTATCCTTGGGGTAAATGCCCAGTAGTGCAATTTCAGGATCATAAGAAAGCTCTATTTTTAATTTCTTGAGGAATCTCCACACTGTTCTCCAAAGTGGCTGCACAAACTTGCATTCTCACCAACAGTGATAGAGGGTTCCCCTTTCTCCACATCCTCTCCAACACATGTTGTTTCCTGTGTTGCTAATTTTGGCCATTCTAACTGGTATAAGGTGGTATCTCAATGTGGTTTTAATTGGAATCTCCCTGATGGCTAGTGATGATGAACATTCTTTCGTGTGTGACAGCCATTTGTATGTCTTCATTGGAGAAGTGTCTGTTCATAGCTTCTGCCCATTTTTTGATATGATTATCTGTTTTGTGTGTGTTGAGTTTGAGGAGTTCTTTATAGATCCTGGATATCAACCTTTTGTCTGTACTGTCATTTGCAAATATATTCTCCCATTCTGTGGGTTGGCTCTTTGTTTCCTTTGCTGTGCAGAAGCTTTTGATCTTGATGAAGTCCCAAAAGTTCATTTTCACTTTTGTTTCCTTGGCCTTTGGAGACATATCTTGAAAGAAGTTGCTGTGGCTAATATCAAAGAGGTTATGTTCTCCTCTAGGATTCTGATGGATTGCTGTCTCACATTGAGGTCTTTTATCCATTTCGAGTTTATCTTTGTGTATGGTGTAAGAGAATGGTCGAGTTTCAATCTTCTACATATAGCTGTCCAGTTTTCCCAGCACCATTTATTGAAGAGACTGTCTTTTTTCCATTATATATTTTTTCCTGCGTTGTCAAAGATTATTTGATGATAGACTTGAGGGTCCATATCTGGGCTCTCTACTCTATTCCACTGGTCTATGTCTCTGTTTTTATCCCAGTACCACGCTGTCTTGGTGATCACAGCTTTGTAGTAAAGCTTGAAATCAGGTAACGTGTGTTTTGGTTTTGTTTGTCAACATTTCCTTAGCAGTTTGGGTCTCTTCTGATTCCATACAAATTTTAGGATTATTTGCTCCAGCTCTTTGAAGAATACCAGTGGAATTTTGATTGGAATGGCAATAACAGTATAGATTACTCTAGGCAGTATAGACATTTTAACAATGTTTATTCTTCAAATCCAAGAACATGGAATTTTCTTCCATCTTTTTGTGTCTTCTTCAATTTCTTTCATGAGTGTTCTGTAGTTCCTCGGGTCTAGATCCTTTACCTCTTTGTTAGGTTTCTTCCCAGGTATCTTATGGTTCTTGGTGCTATAGTAAATGGAATCAATTCTCTCATTTCCCTTTCTGTATTTTCATTGTTAGTGTATAAGAAAGCCACTGATTTCTGTACATTGACTTTGTATCCTGCCACGTTACTCAATTGGTATATAAGTTCTAGTATTTTGGGGTTGGAGTCATTGGAGTTTTCCATATAAAGAATCATGTCATCTGCGAAGAGAGAGAGTTTGACTACTTTGTTGCCAATTTGGATACAGTTTATTTCTCTTTGTTGTGTGATTGCCGTTGCTAGGACTTCTAATACTATATTGAACAAGAGTGGTGAGAGTGGGCATCCTTGTGTTCCTGATCTCAACGGGAAGGCTGCAAGATTTTTGCCATTGAGGATGATATTTGCTGTGGGTCTTTCATAGATCGATTTTATGAAGTTCAGGAATGTTCCCTCTATCCCTATACCTTGAAGCGTTTTAACAAGGAACGTATGCTGGATTTTGTCAAATGCTTTTTCTGCATCAATTTAGAGGACCATGTGGTTCTTCTCTCTTCTCTTATTGATTTGTTCTATCACATTGATTGATTTGCGAATGTTGAACCACCCTTGTAACCCAGGGATGAATCTCACTTGGTCATGGTGGATAATCTTTTGAATGTGCTGCTGGATCCTGTTTGCTAGGATCTTGTTGAGAATCTTAGCATCCATATTCATCAGTGATATTGGTCTGAAATTCTCCTTTTTGGTAGGGTCTTTGCCTGGTTTGGGGATCAGGGTAATGCTGGCTTCATCAAAAGAGTCTGGAAGTTCTCCTTCTACTTCAATTTTTTGAAACAGCTTTGGGAGAATTGGTGTTATTTCTTCTTTGAAAGTTTGGTAGAATTCCCCAGGGAATCCACCAGGTCCTGGGATCTTGTTTTTTGAGATGTTTTTGATCACTGCTTCAATCTCATTACTAGATATCAGTCTATTCAGGTTGTTCATTTCTTCCTGGTTCAATTTTGGGAGTTTATAGTTTTCCAGAACTGCATCCATTTCATCTAGGTTGCTTAGCTTATTGGCATATAACTGTTGGTAATAATTTCTGATGATTGTTTCTATTTCCTTGGTGTTAGTTGTGCTCAATCCCTTTTCATTCTTAATTTTATTAATTTGGGCTTTCTCTCTTTTCTTTTGGATTAGTGTGGCCAATAGTTTTTCGATCTTATTGATTCTTTCAAAAAACCAGTTTCTCGTTTCATTGATACGTTCTACTGTTTCTCTGGTTTCTACCTCATTGATCTCTGCTCTAATCTTGATTATTTCCCTTCTTGCGTGTGGAGTTGGTTTAATTCATTGTTGATTCTCCAGTTCTTTAAGGTGTAAAGACAGCTGGTGTATTCTGGATTTTTCAATTTTTTTGAAGGAGGCTTTGATAGCTATGTATTTCCCCCTTAAAACTGCCTTTGCAATATCCCATAGTTTTGGTTTTTGTTTGTTTGTTTGTTTGTTTTTTAAAGACAAAATTGGTACTATTTATTTATTTATTTATTTATTGTAAACATATAATGTATTTTTATCCCCAGGGGTACAGGTCTGTGAATCACCAGGTTTACACACTTCACAGCACTCACCATAGCACATACCCTCCGCAACGTCCATAACTCCTCTCCCCTCTCCCAACTCCATCTTCCACCAACAACCCCCAGTTTGTTTTGTGAGATTGAGTCACTTACGGTTTGTCTCCCTCCCAATCCCATCTTGTTTCATTTATTCTTCTCCTATCCCCCTAACCCCCCATGTTGCATCTCCACGTCCTCATATCAGGGAGATCATATGAGAGTTGTCTTTCTCCAATTGACTTATTTCACTAAGCATGATACCCTCTAGTTCCATCCACGTCATCGCAAATGGCCAGATTTCATTTCTTTTGATGGCTGAATAGTATTCCATTGTGTATATATACCACATCTTCCTTATCCGTTCATCTGTTGATGGACATCTAGGTTCTTTCCATAGTTTGGCTATTGTAGACATTGCTGCTATAAACATTCGGGTACACGTGCCCCTTCAGATCACTGCGTTTGTATCTTTAGGGTAAATACCCAGTAGTGTAATTGCTGGATCATAGGGTAGTTCTATTTTTGAGGAACCTCCATGCTGTTTTCCAGAGTGGTTGTACCAGCTTGCATTCCCACCAACAGTGGAGGAGGGTTCCCCTTTCTCCGCATCCTCGCCAGCATCTGTCATTTCCTGACTTAATTTTAGCCATTCTGACTGGTGTGAGGTGATATCTCATTGTGGTTTTGATTTGTATTTCCCTGATGCCGAGTGATGTGGAGCACTATTTCATGTGTCTGTTGGCCATCTGGATGTCTTCTTTGCAGAAATGTCTGTTCATGTCCTCTGCCCATTTCTTGATTGGATTGTTTGTTCTTTGGGTGTTGAGTTTGCTAAGTTCCTTATAGATTTTGGACACTAGCCCTTTATCTGATATGTCATTTGCAAATTTCTTCTCCCATTCTGTCAGTTGTCTTTGGTTTTGTTAACTGTTTCCTTTGCTGTGCAAAAGCTTTTGATCTTGATGAAATCCCAATAGTTCATTTTTGCCCTTGCTTCCCTTGCCTTTGCCGATGTTCCTAGGAAGATGTTGCTGCAGCTGAGGTCGAAGTGGTTGCTGCTTGCATTTTCCTAAAGGATTTGGATGGATTCCTTTCTCACATTGAGGTCGTTCATCCATTTTGAGTCTGTTTTCGTGTGTGGGGTAGGAAAGTGGTCAATTTCATTTTTCTGCATGTGGTTGTCCAATTTTCCCAGCACCATTTATTGAAGACTCTGGCTTTTTCCATTGGACATTCTTTCCTGCTTTGTCAAAGATTAGTTGACCGTAGAGTTGAGGGTCTATTTCTGGGCTCTCTATTCTGTTCCATTGATCTATGTGTCTGTTTTTGTGCCAGTACCATGCTGTCTTCATGATGACAGCTTTGTAATAGAACTTGAAGTCTGGAATTGTGATGCCACCAACTTTGGCTTTCTATTTCAATATTCCTTTGGCTATTTGAGGTCTTTTCTGGTTCCATATTAATTTTAGGATTATTTGTTCCATTTCTTTCAAAAACATGGATGGTATTTTGATACGGATTGCATTAAATGTGTAGATTGCTTTAGGTAGCAGAGACATTTTCACAATATTTATTCTTCCAATCCAGGAGCATGGAACATTTTTCCATTTCTTTGTGTCTTCCTCAATTTCTTTCATGAGTACTTTATAGTTTTCTGTATATATATTCTTAGCCTCTTTGGTTAGGTTTATTCCTAGGTATCTTATAGTTTTGGGTACAATTGTAAATGGGATTGACTCCTTAATTTCTCTTTCTTCTGCCTTGTTGTTGGTGTACAGAAACACAACTGATTTCTGTGCATTGCTTTTATATCCTGAAACTTTGCTGAATTCCTGTACAAGGTTGAGCAGTTTTGGAGTGGAGTCTTTTGGGTTTTCCACATATAGTATCATATCATCTGCGAAGGATGATAGTTTGACTTCTTTGCCGATTTGGATGCCTTTAATTTCTTTTTGTTGTCTGATTGCTGAGGCTAGGACTTCTAGTACTATGTTGAATAGCAGTGGTGATAATGGGCATCCCTGCCATGTTCCTGACCTTAACGGAAAAGCTTTCAGTTTTTCTCCATTGAGAATGATATTTGCGGTGGGTTTTTTATAGATGGCTTCGATAATATTGAGGTATGTGCCCTCTATTCCTACACTTTGAATAGCTTTGATCAGGAAGGGATGCTGTACTTTGTCAAATGCTTTTTCAGCATCTATTGAGAGTATCATATGGTTCTTGTTCTTTCTTTTATTAATGTGTTGTATCACATTGATTGATTTGTGGATGTTGAACCAACCTTGCAGTCCTGGAATAATTCCCACTTGGTCATGGTGAATAATCCTTTTAATGTACTGTTGAATCCTATTGGCTGGTATTTTGGTGAGAATTTTTGCATCTGTGTTCATCAAGGATATTGGTCTGTAGTTCTCTTTTTTGGTGGGATCTTTGTCTGGTTTTGGGATCAAGGTGATGCTGGCCTCATAAAATGAGTTTGGAAGTTTTCCTTCCATTTCTATTTTTTGGAACAGTTTCAGGAGAATAGGAATTAGTTCTTCTTTAAATGTTTGATAGAATTCCCCTGGGAAGCCCTCTGGCCCTGGGCTTTTGTTTGTTTGGAGCTTTTTGATGACTGCTTCAATATCCTGACTGGTTATGGGCCTGTTCAGGTTTTCTATTTCTTCCTGGTTCAGTTGTGGTAGTTTATATGTCTCTAGGAATGCATCCGTTGCATACATCAAATTTGTTGGCGTAGAGTTGCTCACAGTATGTTCTTATTATTGTCTGTATTTCTTTGGTGTTAGTTGTGATCTCTCCTCTTTCATTCATGATTTTATTTATTTGGGTCCTTTCTCTTTTCTTTTTGATAAGTCTGGCCAGGGGTTTATCAATCTTGTTGATTCTTTTGAAAAACCAGCTCCTAGTTTCATTGATTTTTTCTATTTTTTTTTTTTTGGTTTCTATTTCATTGATATCTGCTCTGATATTTATGATTTCTCTTCTCCTTCTGGGTTTAGGGTCTCTTTCTTGTTCTTTCTCCAGTTCCTTTAGGTGTAGGGTTACGTTGTGTACTTGAGACCTTTCTTGTTTCTTGAGAAAGGCTTGTACCGCTATATATTTTCCTCTCAGGACTGCCTTTGCTGTGTCCCACAGATTTTGAACTGTTGTGTTTTCATTATCACTTGCTTCCATGAATTTTTTCAAGTCTTTGTTAATTTCCTGGTTGACCCATTCAATCTTTAGAAGGATGCTGTTTAGTCTCCATGTATTTGGGTTCTTTCCCAATTTCCTCTTGTGATTGAGTTCTAGCTTCAGAGCATTGTGGTCTGAAAATATGCAGGGAATGATCCTAATCTTTTGATACTGGTTGAGACCTGATTTCTGACCCAGAATGTGATCTATTCTGGAGAATGTTCCATGTGCACTAGAGAAGAATGTGTATTCTGTTGCTTTGGGATGAAATGTTTTGAATAGATCTGTGATGTCCATCTGGTCCAGTGTGTCATTTAAGGCCTTTATTTCCTTGTGGATCTTTTGTTTGGATGATCTGTCTATTTCAGTGAGGGGCATGTTAAAGTCCCCTACTATTATTGTATTATTATTGATGTGTTTCTTTGATTTTGTTATTAATTGGTTGATATAGTTGGCTGCTCCCATGTTAGGGGCATAGATATTTAAAATTGTTAGATCTTCTTGTTGGACAGACCCTTTGAGTATGATATATTGTCCTTCCTCATCTCTTATTATAGTCTTTGGCTTAACATCTAATTGATCTGATATAAGGATTACCACCCCAGCTTTCTTCTGATGCCCATTAGCATGGTAAATTGTTTTCCACCCCCTCACTTTAAATCTGGAGGTATCTTCGGGTCTAAAATGAGTTTCTTGTAGGCAACATATTGATGGGTTTTGTTTTTTTATCCATTCTGATACCCTTTGTCTTTTGATTGGAGCATTTAGCCCATTAACATTCAGGGTAATTTTGAGAGATATGAATTTAGTGCCATTCTATTGCCTGTAAGGTGACTGTTACTGTATATTGTCTCTGTACCTTTCTGATCTACTACTTTTAGGCTCTCTCTTTGCTTAGAGGACCCCTTTCAATATTTCCTGTAGAGCTGAGTTGGTGTTTGCAAATTCTTTCAGTTTTTGTTTGTCCTGGAAGCTTTTGATCTCTCCTTCTATTTTCAATGATAGCCTAGCTGGATAGAGTATTCTTGGCTGCAAGTTTTTCTCATTTAGTGCTCGGAATATATCATCCCAGCTCTTTCTGGCCTGCCAGGTCTCTATGGATAAGTCTGCTGCCAATCTAATATTTTTACCATTGTATGTTACAGACTTCTTTTCCCGGGTTGCTTTCAGGATTTTCTCTTTGTCACTAAGACTTGTCAATTTTACTATTAGGTGACGGGGTGTGGACCTATTCTTGTTGATTTTGAGGGGGGTTCTCTGCATCTCCTGGATTTTGATGCTTATTCCCTTTGCCATATTAGGGAAATTCTCTCCAATAATTCTCTCCAATAGACCTTCTGCTCCCCTCTCTCTTTCTTCTTCTTCTGGAATCCCAATTATTCTAATGTTGTTTCGTCTTATGGTGTCACTTATCTCTTGAATTCTCCCCTCGTTGTCCAGTAGCTGTTTGTCCCTCTTTTGTTCGGCTTCTTTATTCTCTGTCATTTGGTCTTCTATATCACTAATTCTTTCTTCTGCCTCATTGATCCTAGCAGTGAGAGCCTCCATTTTGGATTGCACCTCATTAATAGCTTTTTTGATTTCAACTTGGTTAGATTTTAGTTCTTTAATTTCTCCAGAAAGGGCTTTTATATCTCCAGAGAGGGTTTCTCTAATATCTTCCATGTCTTTTTCGAGCCCGGCTAGAACCTTCAGAATCGTCATTCTGAACTTTAGATCTGACATCTTACCAACGTCTGTGTTGATTAGGTCCCTAGCCTTCGGTACTTCCTCTTGTTCGTTTGTTTGTGGTGATTTTTTCCACCTTGTCATTTTGTCCAGATAAGAGGATATGAAGGATCAAATAAAATACTAAAAGCATGGCAAAGACCCCAGAAAAATGTGCTGTAACCATATCAGAAGAGACCCCAAATTGGGAGGGGGGGAGAAAGGGGATAAAAAGAGGTTCCCAAAAAAAAGAAAAAAATTTAAAAAAAAACAAAGAAAAATATAAAAAAGAAAGAAAAAATATATTTTTTAGATAAAGTAGTCAAAAAACATTAAAAAAGAAAAGGGTAAAAGTTTTAAAAAATTTAGCAGAAGAAGAAAAAAGAAAAAAAAAATTGAATTAACCACAAGACTAAAGAATCACAGGGAGAAAGCCATGAGTTCCGTGCTTTGCTTTCTCCTCCTCTGGAATTCCAGTGCTGTCCTAGGTATTGAACCTGCTTTCCTTGATAGATTAACTTCGTCCTGACTGGATATTTTGTTGTTCTTCTGGGGGTGGAGCCTGTTGTAGTGACTCTCAAGTGTCTTTGCCTGAGGCGGAATTGCACCGCCCTTACTGGGGGCTGGACTAAGTAATCCACTCAGGTTCGCTTTGGGGAGCTTTTGTTCCCTGAATGCTTTCCATAGAGTTCCGGAGGACGGGTTGAAAATGGCGGCCTCCTAGTCTCCGGCCCGGAGGAGCTGAGAGCCTGGGGCCCACCTCAGTGCGCCCCCAGAGAACAGCACCCAATCACTCCCGTATCCCCAGCCTCCAGCCTCGCTCCGAGCTCACCCAGCCTGCGACCGGTTCAAGGTAACCCCGAGCTGAGAGTTCAGTCCTTGGCTCTGTCTCTGTAGCCGGCTTCTCCGTTCTAATACCTGCAAGCTCTGCGGCACTCTGACACCCCCGATCCTTCTGTGACCCTGTGAGACCTGGGGCCATGCTGACCCTGCGTGGGCTTCACCCCGGTTTAGCCTCTGGAGCAATGTCCCTCAGTGGAACAGACTTTTAAAAGTCCTGATTTTGTGCTCCGTTGCTCCGCTGCTTACCGGGAACCAGCCCCTCCCCCTGCAATCTATCTTCCCGTCGTTTTGGATTCACTTCTCTGCCAGTCCTACCTTTCAGAAAGTGGTTGATTTTCTGTTTCTAGAATTGCTGTTCTTCTTCTCTTCAATCTCCCGTTGGATTTGTAGGTGTTTGCAATGTTTAGATAAGCTATCGAGCTGATCTCCTCCTATCTGATGTAGTCTCAGCCTGCTACTTCTCCATCATCTTGACTCCTCCCCGTATCCCATAGGTTTTGGACTGAGGTGTCTTCATTTTCACTGGTTTCCATGAATTGTTTAAGTTCTTTGATCTCCTGGTTGATCCAAGCATTCTTAAGCAAGGTGGTCTTTAGCTTCCAGGTGTTTGATTTCCTTCCAAACTTTTCCTTGTGATTGAGCTCCAGTTTCAAAGCATTGTGATCTGAGAATATGCAGGGAAGAATGTCAGTCTTTTGGTATAGTATGAGTCCTGATTTGTGACCCAGTATGTGGTCTATTTTGGAGAAGGTTCCATGTGCATTTGAGAAGAATGAGTATTCTGTTGTTTTAGGGTGGAATGTTCTGTATATATCTATGAGGTCCATCTGGTCCAATGTGTCATTCAATGCTTTTGTTTCTTTATTGATTTTCTGCTTCGATGATCTCTCTATTACTGAGAGATGAGTGTTAAGATCTTCTACTATTAATGTATTCATATCAATATGACTCTTTATCTTGATTAATAGTTTTCTTATGTAATTGGATGCTCCCATATTGGGGGCATAGATATTCACAATTGTTAGATCATCTTGGTGGATGATCTCTTTAAGAATTATGTAGTGTGTTTCTGTATCTCTGCCTACAGTCTTTAGTTTAAAATCTAATTTATCTGGTATGAGAATCACTACCCTGGCCTTCTTTTGAGGCCCAATGGCATGAACGATGCTTCGCTATCCCTTCACTTTTAGTCTGGGTGTATCTTTAGGTTCAAAATGGGTCTCTTGTAGACAACATATGGATGGGCCCTGTTATTTTATCCAATCTGTACCATGTGTCATTTTATGGGTGCATTTACGCTATTCACATTGAGAGTGATTATTGATAAATACGTTTTTATTTACATCGTGTTACCTTTGAAGTCTTTCTGTCTGTAGATTGTCTCTATATTTCTGTTCAATGATATTCTTAGGATTTTTCATCTTTTATAGAACCCCCCTTAATATTTCCTGCAGTGTTGACTTGGTGGTTGCATAGTGTTTTAAGGCTTGCTGGTCTTGGAAACTCTTTATCTCTCCATCCATTTTGAATGTCAGTCTTGCTGGATAAAGTATTCTTGGCTGCATGTTCTTCTTATTTAGTGCCCTAAATATATTTTGCCAGCCCTTTCTGGCTTGCCAGGTTTCTGTGGACAGGTCTGACATTATTCTGATGAACTTTCTTCTGTATGTAAGGAACCTCTTTGTCCTAGTGGCTTTCAAGAGGGTCTGCCTACAGTTAATAATTCTTCATTCTTACTCTCAGGTGTTTTGAGGACTTTTGAGAATCTATTATCTTGGGGGGGATGCCATTCTGCCTCTAGTACATGAACGCTGGTTCCATTCACGAGATTGGGAAAATTTTCATGTAGAACTTGTTCCACTATATCTTCTAGACTTCTTTCTTTCTCCTCCCCTTCAGGGATTCCAATAATTCTGATGTTGGAAGGTTTCATGGTCATTTATTTCCCTGATTCTGTTTTCATGGCTTCTGAGCTGTTTATTCCAGGCTTCCTCCTGATCCTTTCTCTCTATCTGATTGTCCTCCAGATCACTAATTCTATCTTCTGTCTCAGTTACCCTAGCTTTTAGAGAATTTAGATTAGATTGGAACTCATTGAGAGCTTTGTGAACATCATCCCTGGTGGCTTTCAGTTCTGCCCTAATCAATTCCATTTGGTCATCCATGGCTTTCTCCAACCTAGCTATTGCCTGGATAATTGTTAGCTGGAATTCCTTTCTGACATATTGTCTATGTTGATAGCCATTAGCTCTGTTATAGAAGGCCCATCCTCTGTATTTTTCTTCTGTTGGGCATTTCTCCTCCTAGTCATTTTGGTGAGAGATGACTGATCGGATGTAGCTGGATGTATCGGCCTGCAAACTCATGACAACCCTTCCTGGCGGCGCTGCTCTCTGGTGAGGCCACTCCCTGGCCACGCTGCCGCTCCGGTCGATGACACTTCTCCCGAAGACCACAATGCTCATGACGCTCATGACGCTCTGGACGACTACTCTTCCTTCCTTCCTCCCTTTTCCTCTCCCTCTGCTGCTTCCCCCCACTTGTGCTCTCTCTTCATTTCATTTCTCTGTTGCCTTCTGACTGATTAGTGGGATCTGGGTTTTTGATGTGCTGAGTACTCATTTCCTCCACTGTGCAAATAAACCACCACACTCAATATTTCCATTTGGATGGCTGTCCTAAGGTCTGAATCATATTCACCAAAAGCAGTTTTGGTAATAAACAAACATTTGATCTCTAGATGCCTAACTCCTACTTCTGTTAGGTTTGTTCTAATCTCCAGATGGGTCTGTTTCCATTTAATTTTTATTTCTTCTTTGATATCCTGGTTGACCATACTTTAGTAACATAATGTTTAACCTCCATGTATTCATGGTTTTCCCAAATTTTTCTTGAGACTGGCTTCACGTTTCATAGTGACATATCTTTATGATCATTACTTTCAATTCTCTGTCAGGCATAGTACTGATTGCAGTTTCACTCAGATCTCCTGCTGTGGTTTTTGTCCTATTCTTCATTTGGGACATACTTCTCTGTCTCTCATTTTGTCTACCTCTCTGTTTCTATGTGTTAGGAAATTCAACTATGTCCTCTACTCTTGAAAGTAGTGGCTTTATGAAGAAGAGGTCTTATAGTACCCTGCAAGGCAGTATCTCCTGTTCCCCAGAACCTGGCACCTCAGGGGAGTTTCCTGTAGTGTTGCTTGCATCTTGATTGTGTCTGACTCAATTTTTTTTTTGTCCAGACTTCTGCATTGACTCTGTGCCTGCTGTGATCTGTTCTTGCTTTCTGTGATGTTAGTGAGACCCAGGCAGGACTACTTGGAAGGGGTGTGACTATTGGAGGGCTCAGGGACACTGTTGTAGCTAAATTTGTAGTGACCCACTAATTCCATGTTAGATTCCCCCTATGTAAGCAGTAGGTAGGGACATGGCATGCAGTAGCAGGGTAGTTGTGGGGGCATAGTAGGTGGCAGTGGTGGCGACAAAGAATGGGCCATGGCTAGGCATGCATAGGGTGGGCATGGGGCAAGGCAGTGTGTGGAGGCAAATGCCATCTAGACGTGTACATGTGGCATATCTAAATTTGCACAGAGCTGCTAGTTTTAGGCCATATCTCCTAAGAGCAATGGTGGTTAGGGGCACAGCTGATTAATGGCTGCTGCCAGAGGCCTAGTGCATGGCACCACCCACAGCCATCTGCTTACCATGACTGTGTGTGCAGTGACTCTGTGGGGCACATGTGACATTAGCAAAATTTACAGTGAGCTAGCTGCTCTTTTAGGCCTCTCAGTGCACACTCCCAGCAGGCTAGGTAGCAAGTGTTTGTGCAGTGCTTTTCAGAAAGGTGATTCTGTGTCTATGCTGGGGAGCAGGGTAGAAAAATGGCACCTGTCATCTCTTTTGTTCTCAACCAGCCTTACAAGAAATGTTAGAAGGCAATCTTAGAGTGGAAAGAAAAGGCCTTAATCAGGGTTAAGAACATGAGGATTGGAAAAAATTTTCACAGGTAAATGCAAACATAATAAATGTAGCAGACTGCTTATAAAACCAATCTGGAGATTAAAGTACAAAAACAGTAAAATCAATTTTATCTGTAAAAACCGGTCAAGGAGAGAATGAGACAAGATGGCGGGGAAGTAGGAGGAGGCGCCATTTTAGCCTGTACCCTAAAGTGAGCTGATTACCTGCCAAAGAGCTCTGATCACCCATGAAATCAGCCTGAGATCAGAATTATACACATCTGGATCCCTACGGGGTCAGAGGATGGCAGTGGGCAGGTAAAGCAGAGTGGGAAGTATGGACTGATTTTGGAAGATAAACAAAAGGGGGAGGGAGCCACCAGAAGTGACATATTGGAAAATAATACCCCAATACGAGAGTGCCCTGCATCTGGGGACCAGCATTAACTTGGAGTCTGGTTGAAAGCAATCAAAAAGAGCAAAGGATCATGGGGGGAAACTGTGGGAATTGGGGCAGTTAGGGACAGGGGCTTAAGTCCCCAGATGCAGGACAGCCACCCCTGGAGCTGAGCCAGAGAGAGTGCGGCAGAGAAACCAGGTCTTGGTCCCTGAGCCGCCAGCACGCCTGAGAGCGCATGGGGTCTGGCTCCCTTGAGGGTCTGGGAGCCTCGCCAGCCAGTAGAAGCAGAGCCTTTTTGCAGTCCCCAGATGAGTGCCATGCCATGCTATCAGAGCCTGATTCACACCCCGCCCCCCCGCACCCTCCCCTGAGAGAGGTGTGCACAGGCGCCAGCCCGGCGCTCTTGGACCTGGAAAGACCAGGCACTTCCAGCCTGGGCCAGCGGGAAAATCTCAATGTGCGATCGCTGTTTGGAATCTCTCTGGCAGTCTGGAGCTGCCCATAAAGTCACCACTGTCCTGGTTTTGGATACAAGCAGGAGTTCCTGTGTTCCCACGGACCGTAACTCGGAACGTGCTCTGCCAGAGGCTATGGGGGAACTTATGTGCTCTGCACCACCCAGAGGGGAGCACATTGAGGCTTTTCTCTGAGAGGGAGGTCTGGGTGTAGTTTGCTTTCCTCTAAATCTCCAAAAACCAGCAAAAGCTGTCAAGGCGAGAGAGAGAGAGAGAGAGAGAGAGAGAGAGAGAGAGAAAAACGAACAAACATAAAAACCTCCAAAGAACAAAAGCCTGAAAAACCGGTTTCCTCAGAGCTCACCCCATTGAGGGAGACAGGAGGACTTACCTAAGGGAACATTGCCTGAAAACCCACGTGTGGCAGGCCCGTCCCCCAGAAAGCCAACCAGGAAAAAAAAAAAAAAAAGAAGAAGAAGACAATAGAACAAACATCACTACTTCATAGATACAACATTTATTTTTAATTCATTCCCAATATTCTGGTTCATTTTTTTATTTAGATAATTTTTTAATCTCTTTACCATCACAGTGAGATGTCCAGTACATCAAATTCAAAAATAACCTTTTAACCTGACCTTTTTGATACAAAAACCCCTGTTTTTCTTTTGCTTTTCTCTTTTTAAATTTTTTTAAATTTTAGTTTAGTTTAGTTTATTCTTTTTTTTATTTTTATTTTTAAGCATTCATATAGAGTTAAAATTCAAGGTAAACACCTTTTCCCAATCAATGCTACCCCTATAGGTAAACCAATTTTTAATCCCCCTTTATCTTAGGACAGTTGAGTCCTTCAACAAAGATATCAAGATACATCCAGGAAGAATCAAAATAAACTTCCTCACCCACACTGATAACTTATAACCACTCTCCCATCTTTTTCTTCCACCAGTGTTTCTGTGTATTTGTGTTTGTCCTGATAGTATATAAATCTTATACTTGGGGTTCTTTTTGATGAGGTTTTTTTTTTTTGTTGTTCATTTGTTTTGTTTGTTTGTTTGTTTTTGCTTTTATATATATATCTCTATATCTATATATATAGAAATGAATATATACACATTTTTTTTGTCATATACTTTTATCAGTCTTTTAGTTTGTCTGTTTTTGTTTGTATACATCATATCTTACCTTGGGGCCCATTTGGGCTGGGCCTTCTCTTTTATCTTTCTTTTTTTTCCTCTCTCTCTCTCTTTTTTCTTTTTCTTTTCTTTTTCCTCTCTTTCTTTTTTCTTTTGTTTGGGTGGGGACTCCTGACTGCTCAAAAACATTCCAGGGTGCACCTTGACTGCACCATGGTCGATACATCCAGCTACTTCCGTTCAGCCTTCTCTCACCAAAATGACTAGGAGGAGGAATGCCCAACAGAAGAAAAGTTGAGAGGAAGGGCCTTCTGCAACAGAGACAATGGCTATTGACATAGACAATATGTCAGAAAGGGAATTCAGGCTAACAATAATCCAGGCAATAGCTAGGTTGGAGAAAGCCATGAATGACCAAACAGAATCGATTAGGGCAGAACTGAAAGCCACCAGGGTTGATGTTCACAATGATCTCAATGAGTTCCAATCTAATCTAAATTCTCTAAAAGCTAGGGTAACTGAGACAGAAGAGAGAATTAGTGATCAGGAGGACAAACAGATAGAAAGGATCAGGAGGAAGCCTGGAACAAACAGCTCAGAAGCCATGAAAACAGAATCAGGGAAATAAATGATGCCATGAAACATTCCAACGTCAGAATTATTGGAATCCCTGAAGGGGAGGAAAAAGAAAGAAGTCTAGAAGATATAGTGGAATAAGTTCTCCATGAAAATTTTCCCAATCTCGTGAATGGAACCAGGATTCATGTACTAGAGGCAGAATGGCTTACCGCCAAGACTATAGATTCTCAAAAGTCCTTGAGACACTTACTTAATAGTAAGAATGAAGAATTATAATTGTAGGCAGGCCCTCATGAAGGCAGCTAGGACAAAGAAGCTCCTTACATACAGAGGAAAGCCCATCAGAATAACGTGAGACCTGTCCACAGAAAACTGGCAAGACAGAAAGGACTGGCAAGATATATTCAGGGAATTAAATGAGAAGAACATGCAGCCAAGAATACTTTATCCAGGAAGACTGACTTTCAAAATGGATGGAGAGATAAAGAGTTTCCAAGACCAGTAAGGTTTCAAAGACTATGCGACCACCAAGGCAACACTGCAAGAAACATTAAGGGGGGTTCTATAACAGAGGAAAAACCTTAAGAATATCATTGAACAGAAATATAGAGACAATCTACAGAAAGAAAGACTACAAAGTTAACACGATGTCAATAAAAACTTATCTATCAATAATCACTCTCACTGTGAATGGCCTAAATGCACCCATAAAATGACACAGGGTTGCAGATTGGATAAAACGACAGGACCCATCCATATGTTGTCTACAAGAGACCCATTTTAAACCTAAGGATACACCCAGACTGAAAGTGAAGAGATGGAGAAGCATCTTTCATGCCAAGGGACGTCAAAAGAAGGCTGGGGTAGCGATTCTCATATCAGATAAATTAGATTTTAAACTAAAGACTGTAGTCAGAGATACAGAAACACACTACATAATTCTTAAAAGGACTATCCATCAAGATGATCTAACAATTTTAAATATCTACACCCCCAATATGGGAGCAGCCAATTACATAAGAAAACTATTAATCAAGGTAAGAGTCATATTGATATGAATACATTAATAGTAGGTGGACATGGAGAAGCAACATGGGGGGTTAGGGGGATAGGAGAAGAATAAATGAAACAAGATGGGATTGGGAGGGAGACAAACCATAAATCACTCTTAATCTCACAAATAGTAGGAGATCTTAACAGGCATCTCTCAGTAATAGATCATCCAAGCAGAAAATAAATAAAGAAAAAGAGAATTGAATGACACATTGGACCAGATGGACCTCATCGACATATACAGAACATTCCACCCTAAAACAACAGAATACTCGTTCTTCTCAAGTGCACATCGAACCTTCTCCAAAATAGACCACACAATGGGTCACAAATCAGGATTCAAACTATACCAAAAGACTGACATTCTTCCCTGCATATTCTCAGATCACAATGCTTTGAAACTGGAGCTCAATCACAAAGAAAAGTTCGGAAGGAACTCAAACACCTGGAAGCTAAAGATCACCTTGCTTAAGAATGCTTGGATCAACCAGGAGATCAAAGAAGAACTTAAACTATTCATGGAAACCAATGAGAATGAAGACCCTTCAGTCCAAAACCTATGGGATACAGCAAAGGCAGTCTTAAGGGGGAAATACATAGCCATCCAAGCCTCCCTCAAAAAAACTGAAAATTCCAGAATAAACCAGCTGTCTCTACACGTTAAGGAGCTGGAAAACCAACAACAAATCAAACCAACTCCATACATAAGAAGGGAAATAATTAAGATTAGAGCAGAGATCAATGAGGTAGAAACTAGAGATACAGTAGAACATATCGATGAAATTAGAGGCTGTTTCTTTTGAAAGAATCAATAAGATCGATAAGCCATTGGCCACACTAATCCAAAAGAAAAGAGAGAAAGCCCAAATTAATAAAATTATGAATGAAAAGGGATTGAGCACAACTAACACCAAGGAAGTAGAAACAATCATCAGAAGTTATTTTCAACAGTTAATGCCAATAAGTTAAGCAACCTAGATGAAATGGATGCATTCCTGGAAAACTATAAACTCCTAAAATTGAACCAGGAAGAAATGGACAACCTGAATGGACCGATATCTAGTAACCAGATTGAAGCAGTGATCAAAAACCTCCCAAAAAACAAGAGCCCAGGACCTGATGGATTCCCTGGGGAAAACTTTCAAAGAAGAAATAACACCTATTCTCCTGAAGCTTTTTCAAAAAATTGAAGCAGAAGGAAAACTTTCAGACTCTTTTTATGAAGCCAGCATTATCCTGATCCCCAAACCAGCCAAAGACCCTACCAAAATGGAGAATTTCAGACCAATATCACTGATGAATATGGATGCTAAGATTCTCAACAAGATCCTAGCAAATAGAATCCAACAGCACATTAAAAAGGTTATCCATCATGACCAGGTGGGATTCATCCCTGGGTTACAAGGATGGTTCAACATTCGCAAATCAATCAATGTGATAGAACAAATCAATAAGAGAAGAGAGAAGAACCACATGGTCCTCTCAATTGATGCAGAAAAAGCATTTGACAAAATCCAGTATCTGTTCCTGATTAAAACGCTTCAAGGTATAAGGATAGAGGGAACATTCCTGAACTTCATAAAATCGATCTATGAAAGACCCACAGCAAATATAATCCTCAATGGGAAAAGTTTGCAGCCTTCCCGCTGAGATCAGGAACAAGACAAGGATGCCCACTCTCACCACTCTTGTTCAACATAGTATTAGAAGTCCTAGCAACGGCAATCACACAACAAAGAGAAATAAACTGTATCCAAATTGGCAACAAAGTAGTCAAACTCTCTTCGCGGATGACATGATTCTTTATATGGAAAACCCCAAAGACTCCACCCCCAAACTACTAGAACTTATACACCAATTGAGTAACGTGGCAGGATACAAAGTCAATGTACAGAAATCAGTGGCTTTCTTATACACTAACAATGAAAATACAGAAAGGGAAATGAGAGAATCGATTCCATTTACTATAGCACCAAGAACCATAAGATACCTGGGCATAAACCTAACCAAAGAGGTAAAGGACCTGTACTCGAGGAACTACAGAACACTCATGAAAGAAATTGAAGAAGACACAAAAAGATGGAAGACTGTTCCATGCTCTTGAATCAGAAGAATAAACATTGTTAAAATGTCTATACTGCCTAGAGCAATCTATACTTTGAATGTCATTCTGATCAAAATTCTACTGGTATTTTTCAAACTGCTGGAGCAAATAATCCTAAAATTTCTATGGAATCAGAAGAGACCCCGAATTGCTAAGGAAATGTTGAAAAACAAATAGGAAACTGGCGACATCACGTTACCTGATTTCAAGCTTTACTACAAAGCTGTGATCACCAAGACAGCATGGTACTGGCATAAAAACAGACACATAGACCAGTGGAATAGAGTAGAGAGCCCAGATATGGACCCTCAAGTCTATTGTCAAATAATCTTCGACAATGCAGGAAAAAATATACAATGGAAAAAAGACAGTCTCTTCAATAAATGGTGCTGGGAAAACTGGACAGTTATATGTAGAAGATTGAAACTCGACCATTCTCTTACACCATACACAAAGATAAACTCGAAATGGATAAAAGACCTCAATGTGAGACAGGATTCCATCAGAATCCTAGAGGAGATCATAAGCAGTAACCTCTCTGATATTGGCCACAGCAACTTCATTCAAGATATGTCTCCAAAGCCAAAGGAAACAAAACCAAAAATGAACTTTTGGGACTTCATCAAGGTCCAAAGCTTCTGCACAGCAAAGAAAATAGTCAACAAAACAATGAGCCAACCCACAGAATGGGAGAAGATATTTGCAAATGCAGTACAGACAAAAGTTTGATATCCAGGATCTATAAAGAACTTCTCAAACTCAACACACACAAAACAGATAATCATATCAAATGGGCAGAAGATACGAACAGACACTTCTCCAATGAAGACTGGCTATCAGACACATGAAAAAAATGTTCATCATCACTAAACATCAGGGAGATTCAAATTAAAACCACATTGAGATACCACCTTATACCAGTTAGAATGGCCAAAATTAGCAAGACAGGAAACAACATGTGTTGGAGAGGATGTGGGGAAAGGGGAACCCTCTTCCACTGTTGTTGGGAATGCAAGTTTGTGCAGCCACTTTGGAGAACAGTGTGGAGATTCCTCAAGAAATTAAAAATAGAGCTTCCCTATGACCCTGCAATTGCACTATTGGGTATTTACCACAAAGACACAGATGTAGTGAAAAGAAGGACCATCTATACCCCCAATGTTCATAGCAGCAATGGCCACGGTTGCCAACCTGTGGAAAGAACCAAGATGCCCTTCAACAGATGAATGGATAAGGAAGATGTGGTCCACAAACACTATAGAGTATTATGCCTCTATCAGAAGCCAACTTTTGTATCAACATGGATGGGACTGGAAGAAATTATGCTGAGTGAAATAACTCAAGCAGAGAGAGTCAATTATCATATGGTTTCACTTATTTGTGGAGCATAACAAATAACATGGAGGACATGGGGACATGGAAAGGAGAAGGGAGTTGAGGGAAATTGGAAGGGGAGAAGAACTATGGACTCTTAAATACAACCTGAGGGTTTTGAAGGGGTGGGGGGGCGGGAGGTTGGGGCAACCAGGTGGTGGGCATTAGGGAGGGCACGTATTCCATGGAGCACTGGGTGTGGTGCAAAAACAATGAATTCTGTTATACTGAAAAGAAATTTAATAAAATGGAGCCTCCAACTGCTAAGATAAATGAGGCAGAAGAAAGAGTTAGTGATATAGAAGACAAAATGATGGAGAATAAGGAAACTGAGAAAAAGAGAGTTAAAAAACTACTAGATCACAAAGGAAAAATTTGAGAGATCAGTGATAACATAAAGCTAAAACAATGCTAGAAGGGTCTCAGAGGAAGAGGAAAGATGGGTGCTGAAGGTTTATTTGAACAGATTATAGCTGAGAACTTCCCTAATTTGGAGAAGGAAACTGGCCTTCAGGTCCTGGAGGCACAGAGAATTCCCTTTAAATCAATAAAAATAGGTAAATATCTAGACATAATAATGAAGCTTGCAAATTTCAGAGAGAAACAAGAAACCCTGAAAGCAGATCAGGATGAGAGGCCTTTAACTTACAAAGTTAGGAACATAAGGCTGGCAGCAGACATGTCAACAGAGACCTGGCAGATCAAAGGACTGGCATGATATATTCAAGGTGATGTATGAGAGAAATATGCAGCCAAGAATACTTTATCCAGGAGGACTCAAGATGGCTGAAGAGTAGCAGGCTGCGACAACATCAGGTAGTAAGAGATCAGCTAGATAGCTTATCAAAACATGCCAAACACATACAATCCCAACAGGTGACCAAAGAGAAGAAGAGCAACAATTCTAGAAACAGAAAATTGACCACTTTCTGAGGTAGGTAAGACCGTTCAAGTAGTGAATCCAAAGGGATGGGAAGAGAGACCGCGGGGGGAGGGGCAGGCTCCTGGCTCCTGGTGGAGCAACAGAGCACTAAATCAGGACTTTTAAAAGTCTGCTCCTCTAAGGGACATCACTCCAGAGGCTAAACTGGGATGAAGCCCACGCAGGGATTGCATAATCTCAGGTCCCGCGGGGTCACAGAAGGATTGGGGGTGTCTTTGTGTCCCAGAGCTCACAGATATTAAAGCAGGGGAGCCGGCTACAGAGACAGAGCCGAGGAGTGCACTCTCAACTCGGGTTTTCCTTGAACTGTAATCCATGGACAGGCCACTGCTCTGTGCGTGGGGTCCCCACAAGATCCCAGGAGCCCCCTTGGAAGAGTTCAGTGATCTGCGGGGTTCAGAGACTCCAGGCAGAGCTGTGTGCCAGACACAGAGAAGCTTGGTCACATGCTGGGTGAGCTTGGAGCCCGGCTAGAGGCCAGGAGATGGGAGTGATTGAGCGCTTTCCTCTGAGGGCGCACTGAGGATTGCTGCCCTGAGCTCTTGGCTCCTCCAGGCCAGAGATTGGGAGGCCACCATTTTCATTCCCTTCCTCCAGAACAAAAGCTCCCAAAAGTGAAAGCGAACCCAAGTGGATTACTCAGCCAGGCCCCTGGTAATCGCGGTGCAATTCTGCCTTGGGCAAAGACATTTGAGAATCACTACAACAGTCCCCTCCCCCGAAAATCAACAAGAAATGCAGCCAAGACCAAGTTCACTTACCAAGGAAAACAGCAGAATTACAGGGGAGGAGAAAGCAAAGCATGAAATTTATGGCTTTCTTGACGTGATTCCTTAGTCTTGGAAAGTTAATTAATTTTTTTTTAATTTTATGGTTTTTTCTTCTGCTAAATTTTTTTAAACTTTTACCCTTTCTTCTTTTAATGTTTTCTAACTAGTTTATCTTAAGAATAGCTTTCATAAAAAAAATCTTTTCTGTCCCTTCATTATTACAGTCATATTTTATCCCTCATTGTATCTAACTTTATTTTTTGTATACACATAGGGTTTTTTCTTCTAAGAAATTTGGAGGTACAACTTCTTCTAATAGATCAAAATACACTTTAAATCTAGCACCGGGCTTGTTCTAGTCTCCAGCCTGAGAAAATTCTCTCCACTTTCTTTTTCTTTATTCTCTGAGCCAACTTATCTTATCAACTCTTTTTTTAGAAATTAAAAACAGTTGTTTTTCAACTTTATAGTCATATTCCATCCCTTCATTGTGTTTACCCTTATATATTTTTTTCAGTCTTTAAAATTTGGGGAGGTAGCTTCTCCTAAGAGACCAAAATACTCCCCAAATTAAGTGGGTGACCATGTTCTAGTCACTAGTCTAATATATATATATATATATATATATATATATATATATATATTCTTTTTTATATTTTTTCCTTGTTTTCTTTAAAAAAAAAAACTTTTTCTGAACTTCTTTTTACCGCCTTTCTTCCCCCCATGATTTGGGGTCTCTTCTGATTTGCTTAAAGCACATTTTTCTGGGGTCTTTGCCACACTTTTAGTATTTTATTTGCTCTTACATATATTCTTATCTGGACAAAATGACAAGGCGGAAAAACTTACCATAAAAAGAGAACAAGAGGCAGTACCAAAGGCTGGGGACCTAACCAATATGGACACTGGTAATATGTCAGATCTGAAGTTCAGGATGACGATTCTCAAGGTTCTACTGGGCTCAAAAAAGGCATGGAATATATTAGAGAAACCCTGTCTGGAGAAATAAAAGCCCTTTCTGGATGAATAAAAGAACTAAAATCTAAACAAGTTGAAATCAAAAAAGCTTTAATGAAGTGCAATCAAAATGGAGGCGCTTACTGCTAGAATAAATGAGGCAGAAGAAAGAATTAGTGATATAGAAAACCAAATGACAGAGAATAAAGAAGCTGAGCCAAAGAGAGACAAATAGCTACTGGACCACGAGGAGAGAATTTGAGAGATAACTGATACCATAAGACAAAGCAACATTAGAATAATTGGGATTCCAGAAGAAGAAGAAAGAGAGAGGGAAGCAGAAGGTATGTTGGAGAGTATTATTGCAGAGAATTTCCCAAATATGGCAAAGGGAACAAACATCAAAATCTGGGAGGTGCAGAGAATCCCCCTCAAAATCAACAAGAATAGGCCCACACCCCATCATTTAATAGTAAAATTAACAAGTCTTAGTAACAAAGAGAAAATCCTGAAAGCAGCCTGGGAAAAGAAGTCTGTAACATACAATGGTAAAAATATTAGATTGGCAGCAGATTTATCCACAGAGACCTGGCAGGCCAGAAAGAACTGGCATGATATATTCAGAGCACTAAACGAGAAAAACATGCAGCCAAGAATACTATATCCAGCTAGGCTATCATTGAAAATGGAAGGAGAGATCAAAAGCTTCCAGGACAAACAAAAACTGAAAGAATTTGCAAACACCAAACCAACTCTAAGGAAATATTGAAAGGGGTCCTCTAAGCAAAGAGAGAGCCTAAAAGTAACAGACCAGAAAGGAACAGAGACAATATACAGTAGCAGTCACCTTACAGGCAATACAATGGCACAAAATTCATATCTCTCAATAGTTACCCTGAATGTAAATGGGCTAACTGCCCCAATCAAAACACAAAGAGTATCAGAATGGATAAAAAAACAAAACCCATCAATACGCTGCCTACAGGAAACTCATTTGAGATCCAATGACACCTCCAGATTGAAAGTGAGAGGGTGAAAAACAATTTACCATGCTAATGGATATCAGAAGAAAGCTGGGGTGGCAATCCTTATATCAGATCAATTAGATATTAAACTAAAGACTATAATAAGAGATGAGGAAGGACACTATATCATACTCAAAGGGTCTCTCCAACAAGAAGACTCCAACAAGAAGATCTAACAATTTTAAATATCTATGCCCCTAACATGGGAGAAGCCAACTATATAAACCAATTAATAACAAAATCAAAGAAACAAATGGACAATAATACAATAATACTAGGGGACTTAAACACTTTCTTCACTGAAATGGAGACTATGGAAGGTCAACAAGGCAATAAAGGCCTTAAATGACACACTGGACTAGATGGACATCACAGATGTATTCAGAACATTCCATCCCAAAGCAACAGAATACACATTCTTCTCTAGTGCACATGGAACATTCTCCAGAATAGATCACATCCTGGGTCATAAATCAGGTCTCAACCAGTATCAAAAGATTGGATCATTCCCTGCATATTTTCAGACCACAATGCTCTGAAGCTAGAACTCAGTTACAAGAGGAAATTAGGAAAGAACCCAAATACATGGAGAATAAACAGCATCCTTCTAAAGAATGAATGGGTCAACCAGGAATGTAAAGAAGAATTGAAAAAATTCATGGAAATACATGATAATGAAAACACAACAGTTCAAAATCTGTGGGACACAGCAAAGGCAGTCCTGAGAGGAAAATGTATAGCGATACAAGCCTTTCTCAAGAAACAAGAAAGGTCTCAAATACACAACCTAACCCTACACCTAAAGGAGCTGGAGAAAGAACAACAAAGAAAGCCTAAACCCAGCAGAAGAAGAGAAATCATAAAGATCAGAGCAGAAATCAATGAAATAGAAACAAACAAACAATCAAAAAAACAAAACAATACAAAACCAATAGAACAAATCAATGAAACTAGGAGCTGGTTCTTTGAAAGAATTAATAAGATTGATAAAACCCTGGCCAGACTTATCAAAAAGTAAATAGAAAGGACCCAAATAAATAAAATCATGAATGAAAGAGGAGAGATCACAACCAACACCAAAGAAATACAAACAATTATAAGAACATACTATGAGCAACACTAAGCCAACAAATTTCATAACCTGGAAGAAATGGATGCATTCCTAGAGACATATAAACTACAACAACTGAACCAGGAAGAAATAGATAACCTGAACAGACCCATAACCAGTCAGGATATTGAAGCAGTCATCAAAAATCTCCCAACAAACCAGAGCCCAAGGCCAGACAGCTTCCCAGGGGGATTTTACCAAACATTAAAAGAATTAATTCCTAGTCTCCTAAAACTGTTCCAAAAAATAGAAATGGAAGGATAACTTCCAAACTCATTTTATGAAGCCAGCATCACCTTGATCCCCAAACCACACAAGGATCCCATCAAAAAGAGAATTACAGACCAATATCCTTGATGAACACAAATGCAAAAATTCTCACCAAAATACTAGCCAATAGGATTCCACAGTACATAAAAAGGATTATTCACCACGACCAAGTGGGATTTATTCCAGGGCTGCAAAGTTGGTTCGACATCCACAAATCAATCGATGTGATACAATACATTAATAAAAGAAAGAACAAGAACCATATGATACTCTCAATATGCTGAAAAGGCATTTGACAAAGTGCAGCATAATTTCCTCATCAAAACTTTGCAAAGTGTAGGGATAGAGGGCACATACCTCAATATCATCAAAGCCATCTATGAAAAAACCACCACGAATATCATTCTCAATGGAGAAAAACTAAGAGCTTTTCAACTAAGATCAGGAACACAGCAAGGATGTCCATTATCACCACTGCTATTCAACATAGTACTAGAAGTCCTAGCCTCAGCAATCAGACAACAAAAAGAAATTAAAGGCATCCAAATCAGCAAAGAAGAAGTCAAACTATCACTCTTTGCAGATGATATGATACTATATGTTAAAAACCCAAAAGACTCCATTCCAAATCTGTTAGAACTTGCACAGGAATATAGTAAATTGTCAGGATATAAAATCAATGCACAGAAATCAGTTCCATTTCTTTACACCAACAACAGGACAGAAGAAAGAGAAATTAAGGAGTCAATATCATTTACAACTGCAGCCCAAACCATAAGATACCTAGGAATAAACCTAACCTAAAAGGCAAAGAATCTATACTCTGAAAACTATAAAGTACTCCTGAAGAAACTGAGGAAGACACAAAGAAATGGAAAAATGTTCCATGCTCCTGGATTGGAAGAACAAATATTGTGGACAAGTCTATGCTACCTAAAGCAATCTATGCGTTTAATGCAATCCCTATCAAAATCCTATCCATTTTTTTTCAGAGAAATGGAACAAATAATCCTAAAATTTATATGGAACCAGAAAAGACCTCCAATACCCAGAGGAATATTGAAAAAGAAAGCCAAAGTTGGTGGCATCACAATTCCAGACTTCAAGCTCTATTACAAAGGTGTCATCATCAAGACAGTATGGTACTGGCACAAAAGCAGACACATAGATCAATGGAACAGAATTGAGAGCCCAGAAATAGAGCCTCAACTCTATGGTTGACTAATCTTTGACAAAGCAGGTTAGAATGTGCAATGGAAAAAAAAACAGCCTCTTCAACAAATGGTGTTGGGAAAATTGGAGAACCACATGCAGAAAAATGAAATTGGGCCATTTCCTTACACCACACATGAAAATAGACACAAAATGGATGAAGGACCTCAATGTGAGAAAGGAATCCATCAAAATCCTTGAGGAGTACACAGGCAGCAACCTCTTTGACCTCAGCTGCAGCAACTTCTTCCCAGGAACATTGCCAAAGGCAGGGGAAGCAAGGGCAAAAATGAACTACTGGAACTTCATCAAGATCAAAACCTTTTGCATAGCAAAGGAAACAGTTAACAAAACCAGAAGACAACTGATAGAATGGGAGAAGATATTGCAAATGACATATCAGATAAAGGGCTAGTATCCAAAATCTATAAAGAGCTTATCAAACTCAACACCCAATGAACAAATAATCTGATCAAGAAATGGGCAGAGGACATGAACAGACATTTCTGCAAAGAAGACATCCAGATGGCCAATAGACACATGAAAAAGTGCTCCACATCACTCGGTATCATTCAAATACAAATCAAAACCACAATGAGATACCACCTCACACCAGTCAGAATGACTAATATTAAAAAGTCAGGAAATGAAAGATGCTGGCGAGATGCTTCCTGAGAAAGGGGAACCCTCCTATACTGTTGGTGGGAATGCAAGCTGCTGCAACCACTCTGGAAAACAATATGGAGATTCCTCAGAAAGTTGAAAATAAACCTAACCTATGACCGAGCAATTGCACTACAGGTATTTACCCTAAAGATACAAACGTAGTGATCAGAAGGGGCAGAGACACCCGAATGTACCTAGATGTCCATCAACAGATGAATGGGTAAAGAAGGTGTGATTTTATATGTAATATATATTGGGATATATATATATATATATATATATATATATATATATATATATATAAATGGGTTTAGGGGCTTCCTCCCTCCCTCAGCTACCCTGGATCTTTGCCATCTCCTCCTCAGATGCCCCCCTGCAGGGGTCATAACCCTCATTTGGGGCTGTGTGTGGAGGGAGAGGACTGGCTCCCAACCCTTCCTCCCTTCTCACCCCCTGCACATCACAGAAATCTTCCCTACACCTTTCTCTACCTTTATTTTTTTATTTGTGCAACTTGGAACTAGGTGTTTATGGAATAAAGAAGAATGAAAAAAAAAGAAAAAAATATATATATAATGGAATACTATGCAGCCATCAAAAGAAATGGAATCTTGCCATTTGTGACGATGTGGTTGGAACTAGAGGATATTAGGCTAGCAAAATAAGTCAAGCGGAGAAAGACAACTATCATATGATCTCCCGATATGAGGAAGTGGAGATGCAACATGGTGGGCTTGGGGGGTAGGAAAAGAATAAATGAAACAAGTCAGGATCAAGAGGGATACAAACCATAAGAGACTCTTAATCTCACAAAACAAATTGAGGGTGGCTGGTGGGGGGGGGGGAGGGAGAGGGTGGTGGGGTTATGGACATTGGGGATGGTATGTGCTGTGGTGAGTGCTGTGAAGTGTGTAAACCTGGCAATTCACAGACCTGTACCCCTGGGGCTAATAATACATTATATGTTTATAAAAAATAAAGATAAAGAATCAATGCACAGAAATCAGTTGTATTTCTATACACTAACAATGAGATAGAAGAAAGAGAAATCAAGGAATTGCTCCCATTTACAATTGCACTAAAAACCATAACTACCTAGGAAGAAACCTAACCAAAGAGGTAAAGGATCTGTACTCTGAAAATTATATAAGACTCATGAAAGAAATTGAGAAAGACATGAAGAAATGGAAAAGCATACCATGCTCATGGATTGGAAGAACAAATATTGTTAAAATGACTATGCTACCCAAAGCAATCTACACATTCAATCCAATCTCTATCAAAATACTATCAGCATTTTTCAAAGAGCTGGAATAAATAATCCTATAATTTGTACGGAACCAGAAAAGACTTTGGCCAAAGGAATTCTGAAAAAGAAACCAAAGGGATGGCATCAAAATTCTGGACTTCAAGCTATATTACAAAGTTATAACCATCAAGATAATACGGTACTGGCACAAAAAGAGACATATAGATAAATGGAACAGACTAGAGAACCCAGAAATGGACCCTCAACTCTATGGTCAACTAATATTCAGCAAAGCAGAAATGAATATCCAGTGGAAAAAGGACAGTCTCTTCAATAAATGATGCTGAGAAAATTGGACGGCCACATGCAGAAGAATGAAACTGGACCATGTTCTTACACCATACACAAAAATAGACTCAAAATGAATGACAGACCAAATGTGAGAGAGGAATCCATCAAAATCCTAGAGGAGAACCAGGCAGCAATCTCTTCAATCTCAGCTGCAACAACTTCTGGCCAGACATGTCTCCAAATGCAAGGGAAACAAAAAACAAAAATGAACTATTGGGACTTCATCAAGATAAAAAGCTTCTTCACAGCACTAGAAAAGTCAACAAAAAAGGCAGCCTACAGAATGGGAGAAGGTATTTGCAAATGAAATATTAGTTAAATGACAAGTATCCAAGATCGATAAAGAACTTATCAAACTCAATGCCCCAAAAAACAAAAAATCCAGACAAGAAACAGGCTGAAGGTATGAACAGATATTTCTGCAAAGAAAACATACACATGGCCAACAGACGTATGAAAAAAAAAATGCTCTGTATAACTTGGCATCAGGGAAATATAAATCAAAACCACAATGAGATACCACCTCACACCAGTTAGAATGTCTAAAATTAACAAGACAGGAAACAACAAATATTGGTGAGGATGTGGAGAAAAGGGATCTCTTACACATATAGCATTAAGGGTATCGAAGGTGGTACCCCTTTTCTGGAAAACAGTATGGAGTTTCCTCAAGAAGTTAAAAATAAAGGTACCCTATGACCCCGGGATTGCACTACTATGTATTTACCCTGAAAATAAAAAGGTAGTGATCTGAAGGGGTACCTGAACCCAATGTTCATAGCAGGAATGCCACAATACCCAAACTGTGGAAAAGGGTGAGATGTCCATTGACAGATGAATGGATAAAGAAAGTGTGGTGTATATATATACAATGGAATATTACTCAGACATCAAAAGGGATAAATACTTACCATTTACATCAGTGTGAATGGTACTGGAGGATAGTATGCTCAGCAAAATATATCAAACAGAGAAAGACAATTATCACATGGCTTCACTCATGTGTGGAATATAATTAACAGCACAGCGAATCATAGGTGGAATGGAGGGAAACCTGAATGGGAAGTCATCAGTGAGGGAGAAAAACCATGAAAAATTCTTAACTATAAGAAACAAACTGAGGGTTGTTGGAGGGGAGGTTAGTGGGGAGATGGGGTTATTGGATTACAGGCATTAAGGAGGGCATGTGATTTGGTGAGCACTGGATGTTATGTACAACTTATAAATTATTGAACGCTACATCTGAAACTAATGATATACTATATGTTGGCTAACTGAGTTAAACAAAAAAAATTAAAAACAAATTTAAAAAAGACCTTATCAAATGCAACACCTACAAAATAAATAATCCAGTCAAGAAATGGGCAGAAAAAAATGAACAGCCATTTCTCCAAAGAAGACATATAAATGGCCAACAGACACATGAAAAAATGCTCAACATCACTGGAAAACAGTATGGAGATTCCTCAAAAAGTTAAAAAATAGAGCTAACCTATAGCCCAGCAATGCACTACTAGGTATTTACCCAAAGGATATAATCATAGTGATTTGCACCCCAATGTTTATAGCAACAATGTCCATAATATTCAACAATGGAATGAGCCCAGATGTCCCTTGATAGATGAATGGATAAGGAAGAAGAGGTATATATGTGTGTATATATATATTACTCAGCTATCAAAAAATAAAACCTTACCATTTGCATCAGCATGGAGGGAACTAGAGGGTATTATGCTATGCAGAATATGTCAATCAGTGAAAGATAATCATCACATGATTTAACTCACCTTCAATTTAAGAAACAAAATAGAGAATCATAGGGCAAAGTAGGGAAAAATAAAATGGGATGAAACCAGAGAGGGAGACAATCCATAAGAGACTGTTTGTTTTTGTTTTTGTTTTTAAATTTTATTGTGTAATATTAGTCACCATACAATACATCATTAGTTTTTGATGTATTGGTCCAAGAGTCATTGTTTACATATACCATCCAGTGCTCCTTAAGGAGGGCATAAAAGACTCATAACCAAAGAAGCAAACTGAGGGTTGTTGGAGGGGAGGTTGGTGGGAGGATGGGGTAACTGGGTGGTGGGCATTAAGGAGGACACTTGAAACGAGTCTGGGTGTTATACGCAGCTGACGAATCACTAAGCTCTACCTCTGAAACTTACAAAAAAATAAAGAAATCCTTCTCTAAGAACAGTTATATGTTTTTCTGCCGTTTTCATTTGAGATTTAGGTCTTAAATCCCTTTGGAACTGATTATCATAAGTAATGTAAGGAGAGATTCAGTAACTTATGTCCATATGGAGAACCAGTTTGTCAGCTCCATTTACTAGGTGGTGCCTCTGTACCCCATGACATCCCATGCACTTCTCCCATGTCACAGAACTCCAAATATACCTGAATCTTATACAGGTCCCTGTGTCCCTTTCTGTGGGTCAGTTGGTCTGTCCCTGTCACAGCATCCACCTGCCTTAGATACTATACATAGAAATAAATATTATATAGGGGTGCCTGGATGGCTCAGTTGGTTAAACATCGGACTTCAGTTCAGATCATCATTCCAAGGTACTGGGATCAGGCCACTTGTTGAGCTCTCTGCTCAGTGGGGAACATGTTCCTTCCTCTGCTGCGCCCCCTGCTTGTGTTTGCTCCCTCTCTCTCCAAGTAAATAAATAAAATCTTAAAAAAAAAGAAAAAGAAATATTATCTGAAATAGCAGATCCTCTTATGTTCTGCTTCTTCTAAATAAACTTTGGTAATTTCCTCCTGATCTTCCACATAGTCCTAGAATCCAGGCTCCCTCCTCCTTCTCTGAACCCCCACCCTGCTGTCTTCCCAGATTTCCCCAGAGTCCCTCTTGGTAGTTTAAGTTGTTCATGAGATGTGACCCCATGACCTGCCAGTGTCATACATGCCCAAGAGTGAAAACATGACAGTCTGCAACAGGGAACCTAAAAATGAAAGAAAAAAAAAAACACAGAGAAATGATATAGTCCCTCTCCTTTCTGAAGGGAAATGCTTCTCTCATTCTCTAGAAGCTTTAGAAACTTGCTCACAGCCTTCCTCACTGCCTCCAGGACTCCCATGGGAGTCTTGGCTAGGTGACATCAGAGGTCATTGGAGACCTGCCTCCCATTACCCCTGGTGACTCTCTGCCCTCCCCTCACTCCCTGAGCCAGCAGAAGTCAAAACACTTTAATGGTGGTTTCACTTTCATGTTCTGTAAATGTGGGCTGCAAAGTTCAGCCAAGTCTTCCTGAAGGAGGGGCTCAAGTCTGAGGCTGTCATCCTTCCTGTTGTTTTCACACTTTACCCAGGCATGACAGAGACTCTCCAGCCCCTTGCTCAGGGCAGTGATCACAGGAGGCCCCAGTGCCTGCATTTCCCAGGGAGGTCAGTTATGTAGGGGTGCTCACAGGAGCCTGGGACTTGAGGGAGCTCTTTGTTAATCTTGACATTTTCAGCCCTCATGAACGGATTAGTGCCATTTAAGAAACCAGAGAGCTAATTTGCATTAGCATTTTCAGCTGTGTAAGTGGAAACATTAATGACCTCTGATATCAGAAATCTCTTATTTCTCTGGAGCTGTTGAGGGAGCCAGTGGAGTACTTGCAATGATGAGATACTGGCTTGTGCTTTGGAGGGCTGAATGACAGTGGCAGCTGGTGGAGAGGTAATATTTCATCCCACTGCTCATGCCATCCTCTTTGAAGAAGAGAGAAGCATTGTGTGTGAAGCTGTTTCTAAAATGGAAGAAAATTTGGAATTTAGTGAATGTTTACTGGGTGTCTCTAGTTGGAAACTATGCCGTGTATTAATGCAATCTAGACCTCATTAACATAGAGCTATTTAAAAATATGGTGAGTTTTCACAATTGGTAACAATGCAAAGTGATTGTTTTGTTGAGCATCTTCTTTTTTTTTTTAAGATTTTATTTATTTGACAGACAGAGATCACAAGTAGGGAGAGACAGGCAGAGAGAAAGAAGGGGAAAGTAGGCTCCCTGATGAGCAGAGAGACGGATGTGGGGCTCTTTCCCAGGACCCTGGGATCCTGACCTGACCTGAAGGCAGAGGCTTTAACCCACTGAACCACCCAGGCACCCTTATTGAGCATTTTCTTTCAATTTTTGAAAATCTACTTTTCCACATTTGAAATTTACCAGTACACAGGCCAGTGATATTAAAATTTTCTTGCATAAGATTTCAGAGAGCTTAGGTTTAAGAAGATGCCACAGGGAGGGGGAAAAAAAGAAGATGCCACAGAGATGGGTCAAATTGCCTAACAGAACAACAAATGGTGTAATGTTCTGTCAGTGGTGGGGTCCTGTTCTACACTGATACTCCACTGTTATGCAAAGGGGATTTGACTATGGTCTCTCCCTGCACTCAGGTCTGTATTGCTTAAATCATGACAGAAATGCACCACATGTTTTTCATTATTCTCACATGTTATGAGGTAGTTTACATGTGTTTGATTTAGTCAGGTAATAAACATTCAGTAACAATAAGGTAACAATTGTCCATTGGCTTTTTATGAAGGATTTCCCCCAGTCATCATATCAATACCTTCATCACCAAACTATGTGAAATCCACTAATATGGGATCATGTCCAAGTAAATAATTTATCATGTAGGAGGGCACTATAGCAGGGAGAAGGAAGTTGAAAGAGGAAAAGGGCAATGTTCTACGATGTCATACTTCCAGATACTATGGGGGAACAGAGTGAAGGGAACAAAGTCAGAGTTTGTATTTCTCAGACCTTACCAACACTAGATGGGCCAATGTTCCTCATTGTGAACAGGGCACAATGAGGAACAGGAGATAGGAGAGAGTGAAGGTGAATTAAGAATGGAACTGGAAAACAAAGATGAATTCATTGGGCAAATTGGAAAAATAGTGTTTTTCTTTCCACAGAAATTTCTTCGTCAAATTTACAAAAAGGGACCTGAGTGCCATGAACAATATCTGCCTCCAAGATCCAGAATAGTTATACTTGCTGTTACTGTAATTAAGATTTTCCCACTACTTTCTCCATCAATGGTATAGGGTGGGTGCTTTATGGTGAAACGGGTATATATGGGGGAGGCTGTCCCTTATATTCTCCACTACTCTGAAAGCTCTCCCCAGAGAGTGGACGGCACAGAGGTGTAGAGGAAGACACTACTGGCCCACAATTTCCTGAGCATTCCTTGCTCATCCACTGCTCAGAAGGGGTCTCCTGTAGGGCAGAAGGTTGTCAATAAGGGAGACAGTGGATGATTGTTTGTGTTGCTTCATGTATAACAGATGTTTAAAATTTTCAAAGGTAAGGAGTTATTGACCCTCTTATAAGGGACATTGAACTTAAATATTCTGATCCTTAGGTTTTGATAAGCATCCCAAGTGCTGAATTTACACTCTCAAAGTCTATGCTGCTTGCCGTCTTGCCACTACACCCCATCTGTTCTTATAAAGAGCATGAACACGGAGGAAGTCTTTTTTCATCTCATCAACCCGATGTGGCCAGCTCTAGGACTTACACAATCTTATTCTTCCCCCAAGGCAATGACCTTTTTAAGATTCTTGGGTCTTGGGGCACCTGGATGTTGTTGGCCAAGTGTCTGCCTTCAGGTCAGGTCATGATCTTAGGGTTCTGGGATTGAGCCTCCCATTGGGCTCCCTGCTCAGTGGGAAACCTGCTTTCACCTCTCCTTTTGCCCTCCCCTCCATCCACTCATGTTCCCTCTTACTCTCTCTCTCAAATAAATAAACAAAATATTTAAAACATTTGGTAAGGAAAAAGTAAAACTTACACTATTACAGAAAGACATGATACATGATGCATTAAAAAAAAGAGAGAGAGACCCTAAATACTCCACCAAAAGCCTACTAGAACTCATCAGTGAATTAGGTAAGGTCACAAGATACAGAACCAGTACACAGAAAATCCACTGCACTTGTATAAAGTAATAATGAAGCAGCAGAGAGAAATTATGAAAACAATCCCATTTACAATTGCACCAAAAGTAATGAAATATCTGGGCATAAATAACTGAAGAGGTGAAAGACCTGCACCCTGAAACTATAAAACAGTGATGAGAGAAACTGAAGACGACAGAAATGCATGGAAAGACACCCCATGCTCATGGATTTGGAGAACAAATACAGTTAAAATGTCCATGTAATGTATAATAGTGTAGAGATTTAATGCAATTCATCCAAATACCAACAGCAATTTTCACAGAACTGGAGCAAGCAATCCTAAAATTCGTGTGGAAACACACAAGACCCCAAACAGCCAAAGTAATCTTGAAAAATAAAAACAACGCTGGAAACATCCCAATTCCAGACTTCAGGTTATATTACAAAGCTGTAGTGATCAAAACAGTGTTGTGCTGGTACAAAAATAGACACAAGATCAATGGGACAGAATTTTCATCTAGAAATAAAACTGGTCAATTAATGTACAACAAAATAGGGAAGAACACACAAAGGAAAGAGACAATTTTTTCAACAAATGAGTTTTTGGGAAAACTGGACAGCTACATGCAAAAGAATGAAACTGGACTTTTTTTTTTAAGATTTTATTTATTTATTTGACAGAGAGAGAAATCACAAGTAGGCAGAGAGGCAGGCAGAGAGAGAGGAGTAAGCAGTCTCCCTGCAGGGCAGAGAGCCCGATGCGGGGCTCGATCCCAGGACCCTGAGATCATGACCTGAGCCGAAGGCAGTGGCTTAATCCACTGAGCCACCCAGGTGCCCCGAAACTGGACTACTTTTTATACCATACTGCAAAATAAATTCAAAATGGATTAAATACCTAAATGTGAGACATGAGACCATAATACTCTTAAAATATATAATTGCACTGCTGGGTATTTACCCCAAAGTTGTAGTGAAAAGAAGGGCCATCTGTACCCCAATGTTCATAGCAGCAATGGCCACAGTCGCCAAACTGTGAAAGAACCAAAATGCCCTTCAACAGATGAATGGATAAGGACGATGTGGTCCATATGTACTATGGAGTATTATACCTCCATTGGAAAGGATGAATACCCAACTTTTGTATCAACATGGACGGGACTGGAAGAGACTATGCTGAGTAAAATAAGCCAAGCAAAGAAAGTCAACTATTATATGGTTTCACTTACTTGTGGAGCATAAGGAATAACATGGGGGACATTGGGAGATGGAGAAAAGAAGTGAGTTGGGGGATATTGGAGGGGGAGACGAACCCTGAGAGACTGTGGACTCTGAGAAACAAACTGAGGGTTTTGGAGGGGAGAGGGTCAGAGGTTGGGTGAACCTGGTGGTGGATATTATGGAGGGCAGGTACTGCATGGAGCACTGGGTGTGGTGCTCAAAACAATGAATTCTGGAACACTGAAAAGAAATTTAAAAAATAAATAAAAATTTAAAAAATATATGCAATAATCACTTGGACATCTCTCTCAGGAACATATTTATGGATATGTCTCTCCAGGCAGGATAAACAAAACAATAATAAGCCATTATGACCATGATGAAACAAAAGGTTTTTATAAAGTGAAGGAAACAATAAACAAAACAAAAGGCAGTTTAGCAAATGAAGAAGATATTTGCAAATGATACATCTGATAAGGTGTTAATACAGATAATGTATAAAGAACTTCTACAACTCAACACGGAAAAAGATATCCAGTTTAAAAATAGGCAGAGGACCTGAGTAGATATAACAAAACCAAAAACATATACCAATAGTTATGAAAAGATGTTCAACATCAATAATCATCAAGGGAATACAAATCATAACAACAATGAGACATCATCTCAACATCTCAACCGGTCAGAATGGCTAGTATTAAAAAGATAAAAAGTAACAAATATTGGTGAGGATGTGGGAAAAGGAAATATCATGTATTGTTGCAGGAATATAAATCGGTGCAACCACTGTGGAAAGCTGAATGCAATTTCCTCAAAAAATTAAAAATAAAAGTATCACCTAACCCAGTAATTTCATTCCTGGGAATTTACCTAAAGCAAACAATAGCACTAACTCAAAAAGGTATCTGCACCTCTACGTTTATTGCAGCATTAGTTACAATAGTCAAGATATGGAAGCAATGCAAGTGTGCACTGATAGACCAATAGAAATAGACCATGTACTATATACAATGGAATATTACTCGGCCATAAAGAATGACATGGATGGGCTTACAAGGTCTTATACTAATTGAAATAATTCAGAAAAATAAAGACAAATACGATATAATTTTACTTATATGTGGAATCTAAACAGACAACAAAAAAAAACACTACGAAATACAGCGAACAAATTAGTAGCTGCCTCAGGGGAGGCAAGGTTAGGGGAGGGGGGAAAGGTAAAATAAATGAAGGAGATTAAGAGGTACAAACTTCCATCTGTAAAGAATATAAATCACAGAGATGAGTGGTACAACATAGGGAATATAAATAATATTGTAACAATGTTCTGTGGTGACAGAGGGTGACACATTTACCAAGGAGAGCTTTGAGTAATGTCTACAGCTATTGTATTCATATTATGTGCACTTGAAGCTAATAGAACATTTTATGTTAACTGTGCTTCAATTAAAAAAAAAAGGGGGGGAAGAAACTCCACATTGGAAGAGGGACTTGCTATTTGCAGGGCATCACCAGACTTTACTGGGTTGATGGCAAGTCCCATTTCTTTTTCTCCTTTTTTAAAACGACAGTTTTATTGAGCCATAGTTCACCTAGGTCTTATTTCTTAACCTACTTGTCAGTAAAACAGATGTTTACGTGAAAACATATTAATAAAAATATTTTTATTCTTTTGTTATTTTATTTTACATAATTTATTTTTTTCTTTTGTTTTTAAATTCCGGTTAGTTAACGTACACTCTTCCATTAATTTCAGGTGTACACTATTTTAAAAGGAGGAGGGTTGAGTGTACATGTCCACAACTATTACCAAATATCAAATGAAAAATCCAAGGTGCGGGACGTTATGTAAGGAAGGCTGCCATTTTTATAAATAGGAGAAAATGGATTGTGCATACTTGCTCATACATTCATAAAATGGACCTATAAGGATGACATGGTCTCTCTAGCACAGACACTTGACAAAGGCCCATTGTCCCTCAGCGGAGGGACATATTATTGCATACATTTTATACCCTTCGAATTGTAAACTATATAGAAGATTTATATTTTAAAAATATGAAAAGAAAAATTAAAGCCAGGATATGGCTCCCCAGGACACAGGGTTACTCCCTATTCAGTATCCACGCCAATTGGTTATACTGTCTTTTAATTCCTGCACTAACCATGCAAAGACTCCCTAGGTTTCAGGACTCAGTCCTTCAGAAGACTACTCTCACTTCAGACACCAGCTGCACTGGGGGGTGGGGGAGGTCCCTAGGCCACCTGGATCTCCAACTGTCTACAAATTAGAGAGGTCCTGTAACCCCCTCAGGCTTGCTAATTGATCAGAATGATTCACATGAGTCAGACAAGTGTTACACTTACAAGTCCGGTTTTATTTAAAAGGATACACATAGGGTGGGTTCTGGTGGGGAATACAACACTTCCATGCCTCTGTTCATGGAGCTAGAGTATGCAACCTTCCAGAATATCAATGCAAACATAACTAAGAAGCCCACTGAGCCTTGGTGTCTAGGGTTTTGGTTGATGTTTCATCACAAAGACAGGATTGCTTAAATCACTGGCTACTTAATTGAGCTCAGTGTCTACCCTCTTCTCCAGTCACTGATCTGAAGCAATTGAGGATCCTGTCTGGAATCACTTCATTAGCAAAACAAAGTCAGCTTCCAACAGTCAGGAAATACCCAGGGATTCTGAAGCTCTTGCCAGGAACCAGTGACTAGAACTAGGTACCCTCTTTACTAGACTTCACTTCCCATAGAGTATGGGCTGTCCAAGGTTAACAGGTGAGGCATGACTGTCATTTTCCCAAGACTGTGTTCTCTGAATGCGCATTCAGATTCTGCCTGGCCTGGAGTCTGGGGCTTAGTTAGGTGTCCTTTGGGGTCACTGAAAAGCCTGCTGTCTGGCATCCAGTGTCCTCCTCTCACTCATGAAACCAAAAGCACACCATATCAATGGTCCTGATGCCTTTCAGTTTCCCTTCCTGGTGATGGCTGTGTTTCTAGGAAAAGGAGCTCTCAGAACATTAATTTCACCTTCTATTCTTGGAAATGCAGGGCTCTGAAGTGTGATGGCTGCTTCCTTTTACTATTGGTCAGATTCCTCTGAGGGTGGAGCAGAGGCCAGAGATGATTTAAGTCCTGCCTGCTCCTCACAGGCTGTATAGACATTTGGGGTGACTGTCAGCTCTTTCTCTCTGCAGTGACCACACCAGCACGAGGGACCCGTCCCAGTGCAAGGCCAGTCTGAACGGAGCATCTCTCCTGCTGTGGGTTGCAGGGAGCACGTCCACCAGGTTCAGCATCTCCTGAGCTGCCCCGGGACACGTTCAGAGCTCAACACTGACACCAGGAGTCTCTTTCCCTCCAGGAGCTGGTAAGCAAGAAATCACAGATTTGTATGTCTCAGCTTGGGAGAGCCTGGATGCTTGATCTTGGGAGCTGTGGACTTGAAAGGCTGAGGGGCAGGATGTCTGGTGGATGGCTGTGAGCCATTTAGAGCATTTAACTATTTGGGACATTTTCAGAGGGAGGTTGGAGGACAAACTTTATTCCTGTGAACTGCAGAAGGATCCGGTAAATGTCTGGGGTGTCAGTGGATGGGGCTTTTCCCCAAGAGCTTCCTGATCAGATACCCCCTAATCCCCATCTCATGCCCAACTGCCTTTCTGTGGGGGAGACAATGCATGTATTATCTATTAATGACACAATTCAAATAAATATATTTTTTTAAAGATTTTATTTATTTATTTGACAGACAGAAATCACAAGTAGGCAGAGAGGCAAGTAGAGAGAGAAGAGGAAGCAGGCTCCCTGCTGAGCAGAGAGCTGGATGCAGAGCTTGATCACAGGGCCCTGGGATCATGACCTGAGCTGAAGGCGGAGGCTTTAGCCCACTGAGCCACCCAGGTGCCCCTCAAATAAATAAATTTTAAAGGATTGTTAGCTCTATTACATGATTCATAAATTAGCAGCATCTTATCTAGCAAACAGAAAGGGGCTCCATTGAGCTGTAGGAAGGGAAATTTTTTAAAGGAAGAGAGGAAGAGAAAAAGAAAGAAATCATTGACAGTTCCTTTCCCACTGTGAGGGCATCTGCTTTGCAGCAGGGCAAACTTCACCTGAACTGGAAAACACACGTACAGTAAGAAGAACACATTGATGACTCAGGCTAGGTGACAGCTGAATAAAGACCAGCTCTGGGTGTTCAAATGTCTCTCAAAAGAGGTGATGTGAGTCCTCTGAGGGCAAAAATAATTTTTCCAGGATAATGGGTCAGACATTGCTGGCAAACTGTTCCCACGATTTTATAGAAGTCTTCCCTCCACCATGTAGTCATAGTTTGAATCATCTTAAATGCACGGTGATGGGTGAAGGAATGAAAAAAGCAAATAAACAAACAGAAAACACCGTGGAGTTTGCCAGTGAGCCAAGGAAAACCAAGCAGCTGCCTTGGATTTCCCAAAGCCTTAACTGTTCGTTCAACTTAAAGCCATGGTTTATGTATCTCATTTTCTCTGATTCAGAAGCAGAGGGTTGCCATGTTACCCTGGCATCAGAATGGCAGAAATCTCACAATGAGGGGACATTTTTACAGAGGCAGAATGGATGTTACCCACATGCGCCGCATTCTTTATAGATACTTTTGCCGACTGTCTTTGCATGAGAGTCAGCTGGGGCATTTTCCTGGTACTCTGTTTCAGTCCTTTCAGTGTGAGCCTCAGTTTTGAGGACAGCAATTTCAGAAGATAAGAGAGTAATTATGCAGGATAACATTATACTAAGACATATCAAATTTCCAGGAATTTCACCTAATTTCTAGAATGCTTATATACCTACACAAATAGAACATAAAACATAGGATCTTTGTTTTCTAGGAAGATCATTTAAATGGTAAGGGAACTTTCACAACCTACTACCAAAAGCAGATCAAATCCTGGAAGAACAAAGAAAACTTTGTCTTTTTGACAGGCAAGAAACCAAATTCTAATTTTGCACAAGCTTACTTTAAAAAAAAAAAAATTATTTATTTATTTAAATTTCTTTTCAATGTTCCAGAATTCATTGTTTACGCACCACACCCAGTGCTCCATGCAATATGTGCCCTCCTTAATACCCACCACCAGGCTCAGCCATCCCCCAACCCTTTCCCCTCCAAAACCCTCTGTTTGTTTCTGAGTCCACAGACTCTCATGGTTCCTCTCCCCCTCCAATTTCTTTTGTATGAAAAGTCTTTCATTTCAATGTGAATCAGTCCTGACCATGCACAAAATTCCTTTCCAAAGATTCCTTTTTCACAATCTTTTTACAACTTTCTTCTGCCTCAAAAAAGTACATCACTTATCCACATACATATTTTTTACTTTTCTTTTATTAAGAGATATTTCCTTTTTTATTTTTACTAGCTCCAACCACATTAGTTAATTAGAGTTTTTAGCCCTTAGAAACTTTAATTTCTAGTGAAAATGAAATAGTAAGCATGAGTTAACTGTGTTACACCAACATTCTTTAGATTGGCAAATTTAGAAATACATTTTGTAATTTCTACAAATGTGGGTTTTTTTATAGTACACCTTTTGGTAAAGGACTCCAAAAATGTTTACCAACAGACCCATATTTATGTTTAATAAAAAAACAAAATTAGGGAAACCCAATTTTAGTAATGAATGTTTCATTATTTTGTTATTTGGAAATGATCTAAATATTTAATGAATTTAGCTTAAATCATTACTTAATCTAGCTCAGCAGAACTGTAAGGATTCAGTTTAGCAGAAAGATTTTGGAAACTATTTAAAAGCTTACCTAATAATTTATTTTTCTTACACCTAACATGGGGCTCGAACTTACAACCCCAAGATCAAGAGTCACATGGCATAAGACCTGAACCATAGAGGGGCCCCTACAGGTTCACTTAAAATTTTTAAAAATTTTATTTATACATTTATTCAGTATGCTTGTTCTCTTTTTTTTTCTTTTTAAGATTTTATTTATTTATTTGAAGGACAGAGATCCCAAGTAGGCAGAGAGGCAGGCAGAGAGAGAGGAGGAGGCAGGCTCCCCGCTGAGAAGAGACCCCCTATGTGGGGTTCGAACCCAGGACCCTGGGATCATGACCTGAGCCGAAGGCAGAGGCTTTAACCCACTGAGCCACCCAAGTGCCCCCGAAGGCAGAGGCTTTAACCCACTGAGCCACCCAGGCAGATGCCCGTATGCTTGTTCTTAATTATTATGCTTAGATCACCCATAAAAGGAGTAATCACACATCATGAGACATCACAATTATTCTCCCATTTATTGTTTTTAATTTTAATGCCTGTATAGTTAACATACAGTGTTACATTAGCTTGAAGCGCACAATTGAGTGATTCGACAGTTCTGTACATGACTCAGTGCTCATCATAGTAAGTGTACCCTTTAACACCCATCACCTGTTTCATCCATCCCCACTCACTTCCCCTCTGGTAACCAACAGTTTGTTCTCTATAGTTAACAGTCTATTTCTTGGTTTGTCTCTCTCAGTCACTTTTTTTCCTTTTGCTCATTAGCTTTTTTCCTTACATTCCACATATGAGTGAAATCATATGGTATTGGTCTACGTCTGACTGACTTATTTCACTTAACATGATACTCTCAAACTCCATCCATGTCATTACGAATGGTGAGATTTCATTCCTTCTATGACTAAATAATATGTAGCACATCTTCTTTATCCACTCATCTATCAGTGGACACTTGGGCAGCTTCCTTAATCTGACTATTGTAAATAATGCTGCAGTGAACAGAGGGGTGCTTGCATCCCTTTGAATTAGGGTTTCTCTATGTTGGGGGTAAATAGTACCAAATAGTACCTGTAGTCCAATCACTGGATGGTAGGGTGGTTCCATTTTTATCTTTTTGAGGGCCCTCCGTACTCTTATCCACAGTGGCTACACCAGTCATTCCCACCACCTATGTACCGCATTCCTTTATCTGCACACCCTCAGCAACACTTCTTGTTTCTTGGTTGTTCATTTTAGCCATTCTGACATGCGTGTGGTATCTCATTTTAATTTTGACTGGCATTTCCCTGATGATGAGTGATGACGTTTATCTTCTCATATGTGTGTTGTCCATCTGGATGTCTTGTCTGACAAAATGTCTGCTCACGTCTTTTGCCATTTTTAAATTGGGTTATTTGTTTTTTGGGTGTTGAGTTGTATCAGTTCCTCATATATTTTATATATTAATTCTTTTTTTAAAGGGATTTTATAAAAGGATTTTTTTTTAAATTTTTTAGAGAGAAAGAGGGAGAGCATGTGTGGAAGCAGGGGGAGGGACAGAGGGAGGAAAGATTCTCAAGTTGACTCTGTGCTTTGATGGAATCCAATGCAGGACTTGATCTCATGACCCTGAGAAATAGGGAGCGGTTCACACTGTTGTCTGGCCTTGCTCTGTGGCTACCAACCTGAACGTTATCAAGTCAAGTTGTTAGGACACAAAACGGGCTTGTAGATGCTTATAGCTTGTAGAATCATAGTTCTTAGGTATACAATAATGTGCTGGAGGATAGAGCACTTAACTCTGGATTTTAAAGATCCCATATATTTATTTATTTATGTACTCATTTTACTTATTTATTATTTTTCTTTAAACCAAGGCTTAATCTCATATACACATGAACAGAAAATAAGAGTACTGAGGTAATGGAACTATGCACACCATCAGTACCCAAATAGCCAGGGACTGGGACAAGGATTGAACCAACACATCTCCAAGAAGGGGAACTGCAGCCTGATCCACACACACGGAGAACTGTCACTGCAACCAGCAGTTCCCAACTTGGAATCTGAGTTCAGATCCAGGGGCTAGGTTTACAAGTTATGAGGAACTGTTCAATAGAGTGCCCTCTATACATCAAAACCAATGTCCATCATGGACTAAACCAGCAGGTTCCACTAATAAAGTCTGCAGACAGGAAGTGGGCAAGAGACTAAGCCAGGAAAGACCAGTAAATACAGACTGTGGCCTGGAACTGGGGCAGGGATTCCAGGGTGGACTTGTGTCTGAGCCAAGGGCCAAGGGCTCGTGCTCTGTCACTGCCTTCCGCGTCTGTGACAGAGTGATCCATTAACCTGGACTTGAGAGGCAATTCAGTCAGGAATTGTACTGCAAAAAAGAGCTCAAACCAAGACGGACTTACTGGTGGCCCTTGGAAATATTGAGAAAGACTCTGAACTCAAAAGGATTCATGGGGTGCCACCCCTGTGTTTCTTTTTCTCCCCAGATAGAGTCAAAAGTTTGCTTTGGAGACCTAATTGGATTTATTTATTTATTTATTTAAGATTTTTATTTATTTATTTGACAGAGGGAGATCACAAGTAGGCAGAGAGAGAGGCAGAGAGAGAGAGAAAGGAGGGAGCAGGCTCCCTGCCAAGCAGAGAACCTGATGGGGGACTCAGTCCACAGACCCTGAGCTCATGACCTCAGCCTAAAACAGAGGCTTAACCCACTGAGCCACCCAGGCGCCCAACCTAATTGGATTTCTTAAAAGACTTATGAATCAGCCAGTATCCCACCTAGCAAATAGAAAGGAGCTCTATCAAACTACAGAAAGGGAAAAGTTTTTAAGCACAGAGAGAAAGCAGAAAAGAATCCATTGTTTTAGCCAAGTTTGCCCTCCTAAGGGAGAGATGGGGATCTGTCAGTATAGTTTTTAGTCGGGAAATAGCCTTGTTGACTCCTGAAAGATTACATCCCTGGAGGTTGAGACTGCTTTTAGGTATTAAGCCTTGGTTAACTGACTTGGGGCACTAGCTTAAGTGGCTCTGTTATGACCCTGTGCCTTTCTTCTTAACACATGGCTCTGTAGAACTATAAAGTCCGTGAGTCATGTTGTTGATAAGATGAGATAAGAAATGTGTGTCTAGATGTTCACCTAAGGTTTACTGGCATGGATTTCTCACATTTCCTCCCATTTCTACCGCAGCCACAGAGGACCCACTGCCAGCAATCGGAATACAAGCTCTCAGGGATACCATAAGGTACTCTGCCCCTGCTCTCCCTGCATTGCTGTCGCAGCAGAAAATAATAAATAACAGGACATCACATACAACATCAGCTGAGGGCATGGCTTTTGTGAGCCTGAAATTTGCTCAGCACATAGGATCTTGCTGTCCACAACTGTTTGCTTTTCCTACCCCATCGTTTGATTTCCTTTTGCTTTATTTGTTCTATTCCTCAGGACTTGTCTCAGTCAGAGATTTCCTCACTCCCCTGTGTATTTGCTCCTACATCCCCTGAGAATGCGCAGGCATGAGACCACACCTGATAGGGCTGAAGTCTCATCTCGTTGGCTCCTCCCTGAGGCCCTAATTGTGTACGCTTCTTTCACACTCAGTGTTTGCAATTCTGCTTTTTGTCCTGCCTGCTGCCCAAAGGGGTGATAGTGTTTGCTCTCCACACAGCAAGGGGTTGACCCTGCACATGCCACTTGGTCAAGATTCCTACTCTTCTGCATCTGAATGTTCCTGCTGAGCATTCACAAGTGCTTTCTTAAGTTGCTTAATAGCTACCCCTTGCAAGCTAGATTCCCAGTTTTTTCTTCTAAGAGAATGTTTCCATGCCCTAGTCATATGTGTGTCAGTTCAGACCTTGTACACTTGCTCTAAATAATTTCTTCCAAAATTTGCTTTTGCCATCCTCCATCTTGCATTTGCATCCTCCATTGGCTTCAGCCAATGGCTGCCAGGAAGCCCCTGGAAGATGTGTCTGATCCTTCAGTTTTAGCCCAAGCTCACCTCTCCAGCCTGTGTGCTGGCACAACATCAGTGGTGACTTGAAGTGACTTGCTTCCTGATCTAAAAACTCTGTTGTCTGTCAAGTTTGGCCAGCAAACCCCGAGGCAACAGATGAAAAGACTACTTCAGACACTTTAGTAGGAAAAAGGAGAGGGCCTGGGGACCAGACACTCTAATGCATTCCCAAGCCTGACTCTGACTCCAGAGTCAGTTTTTAGAAAACTAAAGCAAGATAAACAAAGAGTAATGTGGACAGGAAAGTTTGGATAAAAGAATCAGGCTTTGAAATTATTCTGTAGGAATGAAGAGTATCTTAAAGAAGAAGGACTTTCCAAGATAAGGGAAGAGACTGAGCAAGGCCAAATTTTACATCCAGGTCAGAAAGTCTACAGAATGTCTGGACAGAAAGGGAAGGGCTGCTGGAGACAATGTTGTGGCCAGGACTGATGTTATACTGTCCCTAAGAGCACAGCCCAAGCCACCCTTTGTTATACTAACTATTTTTCCTTCCCTCTTCTCTTCTCCCCATAGTGCCTTCCCCTGCTCTAGCCATGGGTCAGTCCACCTCTTCCCAACCCTCTCATGGTGGTGATTTGGCCTCCAGCTTCGAGAAGTTTTTTAAGGACTTCAAGATGGAAAGCAAAATCATCTCTCAGGAAGCCAGCAAGTCAATTCAATCAAGCCTGAAAGCGGGGGACCTTCAGAGTGCGGTTTCTGTCATCAATAAGGCATTGAGAGATATCGATAATGCCCCACTGAGCATCGCTGTGACTGGGGAGTCTGGGACAGGGAAGTCCAGCTTCATCAATGCCATACGGGGCTTGGGGGCTGAGGAGGAAGGGGCTGCCGCTACTGGGCCGGTAGAGACAACCATGGAGAGAACGAAATATGAACACCCAAAGTTTCCCAATGTGACATTATGGGACCTGCCTGGCATAGGGACCACTAAATTTCAGCCTCATGAGTATCTGGAGAAAATGAAATTTAGGGAGTATGACTTCTTTATCATCATCTCCGCTACCCGCTTCAAAAGCAATGATGCACAACTGTCTACAGCAATTGAAAAAATGAAGAAGAATTTCTACTTTGTTCGAACTAAAATAGACAGTGATTTAAGTAACGTAAAAAGGAGTCAACCCAACAAATTTAATGAACAAGAAACCCTGAAACAGATCCGCGATGATTGTGAGAAGAAACTTAAAGAGGCCAATGTGAGGGATCCTCAGGTCTTCTTAATCTCGAGCTTTGAGTTGGCTGACTATGATTTCCCCAGGCTGGAGAGTACCCTTCTGAGGGACCTCCCAGAGCATAAGCGCCACATCTTTATGCAACACCTGCCGAATATTACTGAGGCCACCATTGACCAAAAGAGGGACTCCCTGAGACAGAAGGTCTGGCTGGAGGCCATAAAGGCTGGAGCATCGGCCTTTGTCCCTATGATGGGTTACATCAGTGATAAAGATATAGAGACTTTAAAGGACACTTTAACCCTCTACAGGGTTTACTTTGGGCTGGATGACTCATCCCTGAAAATCATAGCCAAGGACTTGAACGTATCGGTGGAGAAACTCAAGGAAAATCTTAAGTTTCCCCATTTGCTCTCAGTTGAGAAGGATGAGAAATCCTTAGGAGAAAAACTGTGGAGATATGTGGAAAAATTCTTCCCTGTTCTTGGAGGACCCATTGCCTCTGGTATTTGCTTTAACAAGATTTTCTACCTTCAAAATATTGTCCTTGAGACTGTGGCAAGTGATGCAAAAGTTCTTCTTAAAAAACAGATTTCTAAGGACTTTGAGGACTCTGGGCAAGCCTGTTTACCTCAGGATGTTGGGAACGAAAATGGGAAAAGTGAGACAGCCAGCTCCTGAACTATTCTCAGTGCTGCTATGGCACTGGTGCCTGGAAAGTCGACTTAGGGCTTCCTTTAAGCCTTCTGACCCACTGCTTCAAGGGTATCACAGACATTTCCATAATACACCCTTGAGTAAACCACTAAGGTAATGGCTATTCTTTGACAGTGAGAGCAATGAGCTCTAAAGAATCCTTCCTTTGTATGATTATTTTGGGAAAAGTGAAGGACAGTAATCTGGAATTTTCTGATTAGTGGAGAGAATAACTCTTTGATGGTTACTTCGTACACAGCACCGCTCTTTCTACTGACATACTATTAAAACTGGCTGTGCACAGAGTGGGTTCTGAAAATGAATTTTGAAATAAACGCACGCATAGTGCATTTTTGGTGTTCCTGACATTCTGTTATGAATCCGTAAATTCTCTTCTTTTTTTTTTTTTTTGTCGTAAATTCTCTTCTTAAAATTTTTATTTAAATTCCAATTATGGAACATGCAATGTAATATTAGTTTCAAATGTACAGTATAGTGATTCAACACCTCCAAAGTAACACCCAGTGCTCAACACGAAAAGTACATTCCTTAATTCCCATCTCCTATTTAATCCATCCCCCCAGTCACCTCCCTTCTGGTAACCGTTAGTTTGTTCTCTATAGTTAAGTGTCTGTTTCTTGGTTTGCCTTTCTCTGTCTCTTTTTTCCCCTTTGCTTATTTGTTTTTTTTCTTAAGTTCCACATGTGAGTGAATTTGTACGATATTTATCTTCTTTGAGCAACTTATTTCACTTAACATAACTCTCCCCTCATCTATGTCATTATAAATGGCAAGGTTTCATTGTTTTATGGCTGAGCAATATTTCATTTTATCTATATCTATGTCTTTATCTGTATCTATATATCATATCTTCTTAATGCATTGATCAGTCAATGGACACGTGGGTTGTTTCTATTATTTGACTATTGCAGATAAGCACTGAGATGCATGTATCCCTTTTAATTAGTATTTTTCTAATCTTTGTGCACATAACTAGTAGTGCTGTATCATTGGGTACTTCTATTTTTAACTTTCTGAGGAACCTCCATACTGTTTTCCAGAGTGGCTGTACCATTTGACATTTCTACCAATGGTGCAAGAGGGTTTCCATTCTCCACGTCCTCACCGATGCGTGCTGTTTCTTGTATTGTTGATTTTAGCCATTCTGACGAGTGCAAGTTGATATATCATTGTAGTTCTGATTTGCATTTCCTTGATAATGAGTGACATTGAGCATCTTTTCATGGGTCTTTTGGCCAGCTACGTGTCTTCTTTAGAAAAATGTCTGTTCGTGTATTCTGCCCATTTTTTTTAAAGATTTTATTTATTTATTTGACAGAGAGAGATCATAAGTAGGCAGAGAGGCAGACAGAGAGAGTGAGAGGGAAGCAGGCTCCCTGCTGAGCAGAGAGCCAGATGTGGGACTCGATCCCAAGACCCTGAGATCATGACCTGAGCCGAAGGCAGCAGCTTAAACCACTGAGCCACCCAGGCGCCCCATATTCTGCCCATTTTTAATGGTATTTATTATTTGTATGTTGAATTGTTTAAGTTCTTTATATATTTTGGATACAAACCCTTTATCAGGTATGTCATTTGCAAATATCTTGTCCCATTCCAGAAGTTGCCTTTTAGTTTGTTGGCTGTTCCTTCACTCTGCAGAAGCTTTTTCTTTTGATGTAATCCCAATAGTTTATTTTTGCTTTTGTTTCCCTTGTCTCAGGAGATTCTTCTAGAAAGAAGTTGCTAAAGCCAATATCAGAGAAGTTACTGCCTGTGTTCTCTTCTAGGATTTTTATGGTTTTAGGTCTCACATTGAATTTTTCAATCCATTTTTCTATTTATTTTTGTATATGGTGTAAAGAAGTGGTGCAGGTTTAGAGAGTGTCTTGGGTGTATGCTGCATGTACCCAGCTGTTGTGCTTTGGCTGCTCTATCCTTCAGGCCAGTTGTCTGTAAAGGCTCTATTTGTCTGCAGTAGGCAGTGTTTGGTCCTTTTGCTGAATTCTGAGTTTTAACCAAGTGGGATCTTGATTTCTTGTGAAACAAGACCTGACACCACCTCTATGAGAACTGAAGGCCTGAAGAACTCTCTGGTTGGTGGGAGATGTGGTGTGGACAGGGGTTTGGGCTGGTCTTCTGGGGGAGGAGTCTGTCACCTTGGGACTGATGGAAGCCTAAGACGGGCATTTCCACTGCCTTCTGGCATTTCCAGAAGGGTGGATTTTGGTGTATGCAACTTAAGCAGCCAGTGTTGGCACTCTGCTGTTTCCTGCAGGTGGCTCTGTGTTTATCTGAGGGGTGGGGAAGGGAAATGACACTGGCCACTTCCTTTGTTCCTAGGGAGGTGTCTCCATGATGCTGCTTCTCAGCGACTAGTCTGAGAAGATCGAAACATCTCCCCACTATGTGCCCCAGGCACTATTTAGATCACTGTTTCCAGGCTGTCTGTCCTGGGGTTGTTTGCCTGTGTTTTCACCGGGAGCAGTGCCGTGCCCTCTGGGCTCTAATCCAGCTGAGCCCACTGACCTTTACCATTCCAGGCTTTAAGACCTACCAGTTTCAAGAACTCATGACATTTAGACCCTCTTGTTTCCCAGGCCAATTGCTTTGGGAAATGTTTTCCTTTTGTGTTACCTGTGTGCTCCATTCCCTCTTGTCCTTTTCTGTGACCATGCCTCTCTCCCCTCCACAGCATGCATGTTTCTTTTCTCCCCTGTACCTGGCTCTGCAGTTCCTACCTTCTTCGATGTGGCCCCTTCACTCCTTTAGTCATGGAGTTTGTTTTGTAGTCGTTATGGTCTATTTCTGCGGTATTTAAGATGATTTGATAGGTATCTAGTTGTGTTTGTGGGACAAGGTGAACCTAGGGTCCTCCTAGTTTGCCACCATTTTCCTCTCCAAAACATATGCCTTCATTCGTGAATGCAATAACGTTCTGATTTTTAATAGATCACCAATTAATGTTCACTGATAACCTTCTTCTCCTTTTTAGGCTTACCATTGTATTTAATAAACATAAAAGGTAGTGAGATGAACATGTGTCACAGGAGATGAAAGAGAAACATCAGCTAAGAAAAAGTCTTTATCTGGGGTGTTTATGAGAGAGACAAGTACATAAGATGGCAAAATAGTCAAAGGGTCTGCATATTGTGGGTTTAGACACTCCTTGCTTGGTAACAGTATATTTTGTGCCCAAGCTTCAGAGGTCAGGGAATAAGAGACAAGAGGATTATGATTACTACTTGGAAATTAAAAAAAAAAAAAATTAAAAGGGTCCTTAAACATATCCAATCCCTCATCTAATAAGGGAAATGCAAATTAGAAATGGCATCTACACTGAGCTATCATTTATCCCCTATTAGATTAGGGGAAATTGCAAAGTTTGGTGAAACTGTAGAAAACTGGTTGTCATGCAATGCTGGTGGTTGCACATATGATATAGCCTATAATATGGTGAATTACACCATCTCTAGGGGAATTACACACACATTTACACTTTGCCACAGTGATCCCTCTTTGAAGAATCTGGACCATAACAATTGAGAGTAGATTAGTGGTTGGAAAGTGGGGAAAATGTGTAGTGCTACTGAAAGAGGACAAGCTTTCAGTTATAAGGTGAATGTTACTATAGTTAATAATACTGTTGTGTATATTTGAAATTTGTTAACAGTGTAGGTCCCAAGTGTTTCTACCACACAAGCACAAAAGGAAAATATGTGAGGTGATTAATGTATTAATTAACGTGATCGTAGTAATCATTTCACAAAATGCACAATTATATCACATCATCACCTTGTGTACTTTAAATATATATGATTTAATCTGTCATTTTTACCTAAATCAGCTGGGGGGAGGACAAAAAACTGGAAAAAATACAAAAAACACATATTTTATTATTTGTAGCAGTATTTGAAATGGGAGAACACTAAGTTGAAATATTCTTCAGTAGAAATGTTAGTTACAAAACAGATGACTTGACAACTATACAAAAGAGTGAGTAATTCCCTTTATATTGTTAGGCACTCATCTTCAGGATATACTATTGTTCAGTGCAAAAAGTAAGATGGGGAATTATGTGTGTAGTTTGTTACTGATGACCTAAGGCAGTTCAAAATATAAATGTATACTTCCATATCTTCTTCAATTAAACATGAGAAAACTTTAGGAATAACATGTAATTACCTACAGGGGAAGTGATCATACTGTGTAAAGAGGCAATGGCAAGAACTAGATTTCACTTAGTGCAAATTATTTTCACTAGAAATATGCATAGGTATTTACATAGGTATATAACTGTATAGTTAAAAAAAGACCCAAATCTTGTAGGAACAAAAAGCAAGTCAAAACAAATTAATCTAAGCAAATGGGTGGTCTAACAAAGCAGAAGAGTCTTTTATTTATTTATTTATTTATTTATTTGACAGAGAGAGAGATCACAAGTAGACAGAGAGGCAGGCAGAGAGAGAGAGGGGGAAGCAGGCTCCCTGCTGAGCAGAGAGCCCGATGCGGGACTTGATCCCAGGACCCTGAGATCATGACCTGAGCCAAAGGCAGCGGCTTAACCCACTGAGCCACCCAGGTGCCCCAAAGCAGAAGATTTTTTAAAAATTTCTTAATTTATTCATAATTTTAAAAGTTCCAGTATAATTAGAGTTAAGATGGCAGAGGAATAGGGGGATCTTAAGTTGTCTCATCCCTTGAATATAGCCAGATAGTTATCAAATCATTCTGAACACCTGAGAAATCAATCAAAGATCTGAGAAAAGAAATGCTGTGAGTTTATTTGTAGAAAAGTGAATACCTTTTGAAAGTTAGGAGGTGTGGAGACTTGAAGCTGGAGTGACATTACTGAGGATATGTCAGAGAGGATGGACCCTGCTTAAGGAGGCTGCTGCAAAGTATTATAAGCAAAAGAGAGCAAAATCAGAATGTTTTAAGTCTGCTACAATGAAGGAGGTCCCTGGCTTAAAGGTGCTCAGGCAGTAAATCAAGGCAGAATCACAGGTGTGGCAGTATGGTTTCAGGATCCCCGGGGTCACAAGAAGAAGGTGGGAGAATGCCTGAATGGGGCAGAGTTTCTAGGCATAGGGTTGGGAAACTGACTGAAAGGAGTCAGTCTAGGGTCTAGCTTCCTGCTCTATGTTGCGACAAACTAGGAACCACTCCAAGGTCATGCCACCACTTTCCTATGAGGGGCCCAATGAAAAGCAGAAGTGTGATGAGACCCACTCCCTCCCCTGGGAGGAGCAGCATGGGTCCCAGCCACAGGAGTCCATAAAATTTAGAGTTTTGAAACTCAGTCATATGCCTGAAATTAAAAACAAAACAAAAAACAGAAACAAAAACAAAGAATCTTGGTGACAGACAGGGTGAACACAGAGTTCTGATGGAAACTCGGGAGACAAGAGTGATTGCTTTTCTGTGAGGGCTCACTAAACAGTGGGGAGTGTGAACTTTTAGCTTTGGAGCTAGAGAGTTGGGTGCCACCATATTCATAGATCAATGCTGAAATCACCCATAGATCAGTGTAGAAATACTTTAGAGAGCAAAACAGCCACACATGTTGAAATCCAGAACCACTTACACTGAGCACTGCTTCAGCACAAAGAGACACATTTGCAATAAGACAGGTCCACCTGAGAATCATCATGACAGGCCCAATCCCAAGAAGGCCAGCACAAGCAATTGGCTCCCACCAAGTTTACTGATCATAGAGGGCTGCAAAACTTCAGCTCTTGGGGAAAACAGTATATAGCATTTTTGTATTTTTTTATTCTTTAGTCTTTTAGTATTACTTTTGTCAGTTATTGTTAATTTTTTTCAATTCTTCTTTGAGTCTTTCTTAATTTATATATATACATTATATATTTTTAAAAAAATTTTTGTTTCCTTTCATTGTTTTTATTATATAAATATCAATCTATCTTTATGTTTATATCTATCTATCTATCTATCATCTATCTGTGATGTTTTTCTTTCTTTCTTATTTTGGGATCTAGTTTCTTTGAACAAGGAGACCAAAACACACTCAGGGTCTAATGTTTATTTGGTTTTGTTCTTTTTTGGTTTTGTTTTGTTTTGTTTTCTGTTTTCATTGTTGTTATTCTTGTGTTTGGTTGTTTGTTTGTTTCCTTTTCTTTCTGAATTTCTTTTCTGGACAAAATGAGGATATATAGAAATTCATCCCAAAAGAAAGAACAAGATGTAGTATTCATTGCAAGAGATTTAATCAATATGGATATAAGTAAAGATGTCAGAACTAGAATTTAATACAATGATTACAAAGATACTAGCTGGGTTTGAAAAAAGCATAGAAGACAATGGAGAAATGTTTAGTGTAGAAATAAAAAAAAAACCCTACAACTTATTCAGGCCAAATTTAAAAATGCTGTTGCCTATATTCAATCCCAGGTAGAGCCATAAAAAACAAGGATGAATGGAGTAGAAGAGTGAATCAGTGATATAGAAAATAAGATGATGAAAATAAGAAAGCTGACAAGAAAAGAGAAAGGGAACTATTAGATCACAAAGACAGACTTAGAGAAATCAGTGTTTCCATAAGTGAAATAATATCTATATCACTGGGGTTCCAGAAGATGAAAAGTGGGAGAAAGGAACAAAAGTTTTATTTCAACAAATTATAGCTCAGAACTTCCCTAAACTGAGGAAGGAAACAGACATTCAAAGTCCAGGAGGCACAATAAGCCCCTCAAAATCAATAAAATTAGGTCAAATCTTGACATATAATAGTGAAGCTTGCAAATTTCAAAGATAAAGAGAAAATCCTGAAAGCAATTCAGGAGAAGAAGTCCATAGACGACAATGGTAGAAACATAAGTCTGGCAGATGATCTGTCCATTGACACCTGGCAAGCCAGACAGGACTGGCATGATATATTCAATGTACAAAAGAGAAAAAATATGCAGTAAGATTACTTTATCCATCAAATCTGTCATTCAGAATAGAAGGAGAGCTAAAGAATTTCCAGGACATGGGCACCTGTGTGGCTCAGTGGGTTAAAGCCTCCGCCTTCAGCTCAGGTCATGATCCCAGGGTGCTGGGATCGAGTCCCACATCGAGTTCTCTGCTCACAGGGAGATAGCTCACCACTCCCCCCCCCCCCCCGCCTACTTGTGATATCTGCTGTAAAATAAATAAATAAAATATTTTTAAAAAGAAGGAAAGAATTTCCAGGACAAACAAAAGCTAAAGGAATTTTTGATGACTAAGCTAGCCCTGCAGACAATATTAAAAGGAATCATTGGAGTGGAGAGAGATCCCCAAAGTAACAAAGACCAGAAAGGAAAAGAGATGATCAACAATAATAATGACTTTACAGGTAATATGATAGCAGTAAATACAAGTCCTTCAATAATTACTCTGGATGTAAATGGACTCAATGCTCCAATCAAAAGACTTAGGGTATGACAACGGATAAAGGAAGAAGACCATTCAATATGTTGCTTACAGTATAGTCATTTTAGATCCAAAGACACTTTCAGAATGAAAGTGAGGAGGTAGAGAACTATTTATCATGCTAATAGACATCAAAATAAGGCTGGAGTAACCAACTTCTGTCAGACAAACCAGATTTTTTAAAATAATTTTTATTTTTTTATTAACATATAATGTATTATTAGCCCCATGGGTACAGGTTTGTGACTCGCCAGGTTTACACACTGCACAGCACACCCCATAGCACATACCGTCCCCAATGTCCATAACCCAACCACCCCCTCTCTACTCCCCCGAACCCGGCAACCTTCAGTTTTGTGAGATTAAGAGTCTCTTATGGTTGTCTCCCTCCCTATCCCATCTTGCTTCATTTATTCTTTTCCTACCCCCCAAACCCCCCACATTGCCTCTCAACTTCCTCATATCAGGGAGATCATATGATAGTTGTCTTTCTGTGATTGACTTATTTCGCTAAGCATAATACCCTCTAGTTCCATCCACGTTGTCGCAAATGGCAAGATTTCATTTCTTTCAATGGCTGCATAGTATTCCATTGTACATATATGCCACATCTTCTTTATCCATTCTTCTGTTGATGGACATCTAGGTTCTTTCCATAGTTTTGCTATTGTGGACATTGCTGCTATAAACATTCAGGTGCACGTGCCCCTTCGGATCACTACATTTGTATCTGTAGGGTAATTACCCAGTAGTGCAATTGCTGGGTCATAGGGTGGCTCTATTTTCAACTTTTGGAGGAATCTCCATGCTGTTTTCCAGAGTGGTTGCACCAGTTTCCATTTCCACCAGCCCTTTGTCTGCATCCTCACCAGCATCTGTCATTTCAGGACTTGTTAATTTTGGCCATTCTGACTGGTATGAGGTGGTATCTTATTGTGGTTTTGATTTCTATTTCCCTGATGCCAGTTGATGTCGAGCACTTTTTCATGTGTCTGTTGGCCATCTGGATGTCTTCTTTGCAGAAATGTATGTTCATGTCCTCTGTCCATTTCTTGATTGGATTGTTTGTTCTTTGGGTGTTGAGTTTGATAAGTTCTTTATAGATTTTGGATACTGGCCCTTATCTGATATGTCGTTTGCAAATATCTTCTCCCATTCTGTCAGTTGTATTTTGATTTTGTTGACTGTTTCCTTTGCTGTGCAAAAGCTTTTGATCTTGATGAAGTCCCAATAGCTCATTTTTGCCCTTGCTGCCCTTGCCTTTGGTGATGTTCCTAGGAAGAAGTTGCTGTAGCTGAGGTTGAAGAGGTTGCTGCCTGTGTTTTCCTCAAGGATTTTGTTGGATTCCTTTCTCACACTGAGGTCCTTCATCCATTTTGAGTCTATTTTCGTGTGTGGTGTAAGAAAACAGTCCAGTTTCATTTTTCTTCATGTGGCTGCCCAATTTTCCCAACACCATTTGTTGAAGAGGCTGCCTTTTTTCATTGGACATTCTTTCCTGCTATGTCAAAGATTGTTAACCATAGAGCTGAGGGTCTATTTCTGGGCTGTCTATTCTGTTCCATTAATCTATGTGTCTGTTTTTGTGACAGTACCATACTGTCTTGATGCTGACAGCTTTGTAATAGAGCTTGAAGTCTGGAATTGTGATGCCACCAACTTTGGCTTTCTTTTTCAATATTCCTCTGGCTATTCAAGGTCTTTTCTGGTTCCATATAAATTTTAGGATTATTTGTTCCATTTCTTTGAAAAAAATGGATGGGATTTTTATAGGGATTGCATTATATGTATAGATTGCTTTAGGTAGCATAGACATTTCACAATATTTGTTCTTCCAGTCGATGAGCATGGTACATTTTTCCATATCTTTGTGTCTTCCTCAATTTCTTCATGAGTACTTTATAGTTTTCAGAGTATAGATTCCTTGCCTTTTTGGTTAGGTTTATTCCTAGGTATCTTATGGTTTTGGGTGCAATCTCCTTAATTTCTCTTTCTTCTGTCTTGTTGTTGGTGTAGAGAAATGCAACTGATTTTTGTGCATTGATTTTATATACTGACAATTTACTGAATTTGTCAGTATATAAAATCAATGCACAAAAACTAGCAGATTTGGAGTGCAGTCTTTTCGGTTTTTAACATATAGTATCATCTGCAAGGAGTGATAGTTTGACTTCTTCTTGGCCGATTTGTATGCTGTTAATTTCTTTTTGTTTTCTGATTACTGAGGTTAGGACTTCTAGTACTTTGTTGAATAGCAGTGGTGATAATGGACATCCTTGCTGTGTTCCTGATCTTAGTGGAAAAGCTCTTGGTTTTTCTCCATTGAGAATGATATTCGTGGTAGGTTTTTCATAGATGGCTTTGATGATATTGAGGTATGTACCCTCTATCCCTACACTTTGCAGAGTTTTGATTAGGAAAGGATGCTGCACTTTGTCAAATGCTTTTTCAGCATCTATTGAGAGTATCATATGGTTCTTGTTCTTTCTTTTATTAATGTGTTGTATCACATTGATTGATTTGCGGATGTTGAACCAACCTTGTAGCCCTGGAATAAATCCCACTTGGTCGTGGTGAATAATCCTTTTAATGCACTGTTGGATCCTATTGGCTGGTATTTTGGTGAGAATTTTTGCATCTGTGTTCATCAAGGATATTGGTCTGTAATTCTCTTTTTGATGGGACCCTTGTCTGGTTTTGGGATCAAGGTGATGCTGGCCTCATAAAATGAGTTTGGAAGTTTTCCTTCTATTTCTATTTTTTGGAACAGTTTTAGGAGACCAGGAATTAATTCTTCTTTTAATGTTTGGTAGAATCCCCCTGGGAAGCCGCCTGGCCCTGGGCTCTGGTTTGTTGGGAGATTTTTGATGACTGCTTCAATATCCTGACTGGTTATGGGTCTGTTCAGGTTTTCTATTTCTTCCTGGTTCAGTTGTGGTAGTTTATACCTCTCTAGGAATGCATCCATTTTTTTCCAGATTGTCAAATTTGTTGGTGTAGTGTTGCTCATAATATGTTCTTATAATTGTTTATATTTCTTTGGTGTTGGTTCTGATCTCCCCTCTTTCACTCGTGATTTTATTTATTTGGGTCCTTTCTCTTTTCTTTTTGATGAGTCTGGCCAGGGGTTTATCAATCTTACTGATTCTTTCAAAGAACCAGCTCCTAGTTTCATTGATTTTTTCTATTGGTGGTTTTGTTTGTTCCTGTTTCATTGATTTCTGCTCTGATCTTTATTATTTCTCTTCTTCTGCTGGTTTTAGGCTTTCTTTGTTGTTCTTTCTCCAGGTCCTTTAGGTGTAGGGTTAGGTTGTGTATTTGAGACCTTTCTTGTTTCTTGAGAAAGGCTTGTATCACTATATATTTTCCTCTCAGGACTGCCTTTGCTGTGTCCTACAGATTTTGAACTGTTGTGTTTTCATTATCACTTGCTTCCATGAATTTTTTCATTTCTTCTTTAATTTCCTGGTTGACCCATTCATTCTTTAGAAGGATGCTGTTTAGTCTCCATGTATTTGGGTTCTTTCCAGCTTTCCTCTTGTGATTGAGTTATAGCTTCAGAGCATTGTGGTCTGAAAATATGCAGGGAATGATCCCAATCCTTTGATACTTGTTGAGACCTGATTTATGAACCAGGATGTGATCTATTCTGGAGAATGTTCCATGTGCACTAGAGAAGAATGTGTATTCTGTTGCTTTGGGATGGAATATTCTGAATATATCTGTGATGTCCATCGGTCCAGTGTGTCATTTAAGGCCTTTATTTCCTTGTTGATCTTTTGCTTGGATGATCTGTCCTTTTCAGTGAGGGGGGTGTTAATGTCTCCTACTATTCTTGTCAATGTGTTTCTTTGATTTTGTTATTAATTGGTTTATATAGTTGGCTGCTCCCATGTTAGGGGCATAGATATTTAAAATTGTTAGATCTTCTTGTTGTACAGACCCTTGGAGGGTGTTCTTCCTCATCTCTTATTGTAGTCTTTGGCTTAAAATCTAATTGATCTGATATAAGGACTGCCACCCCAGCTTTCTTTTGATGTCCCTTAGCATGGTAAAATATTTTCCACCCCCTCACTTTAAATCTGGAGGTATCTTCAGGTCTAAACCAATCACAAAGAAATTAAGTCACTCATTCATAATAATAAAATAATAGTAGAGGACGTTAACACCCTACTGACTGCTATGGACAGGTGATTCAGGCAGAAGATCAATAAGGTAAAAAGGGCTTTGAATAAAAAGGGCACCCAATGGACTTCATGGATACATTCAGAGCATTTCATCCTAAAGCAACAAAATACACATTCTTCTTGAGTGCACATTGAACAGTTTCCAGAATAGATCACATGCTGGTTCACAAATCTGGTCTCAATCCATACCAAAGATTGGGATCATTCCCTGTGTATTTTCAGACCACAGTGCTTTGAAAATTGAACTCAATCACAAGAGGAAATTTGGAAAGAACTCAAATATGTGGAGGCTAAAGAGGATCCTACTAAAGAAGGAATGAGTCAACCAGGATATTAAAGAAGAATTTTAAAAAATTCATGTAAATGAAGAAAATGAAAGCACAACTATTCAGTACCTTTAAGATGCAGCAAATGTGGTCTTAAGAAGAAAGTATATAGCAATACAAGCCTTTCTCAAGATACAAGAAAGTTCTCTAATACTTACAAGCTAAACTTAGACCTAAAGGAGTGGGAGAAAGAATAGCAAATAAAGCCTAAACCCAGCAGGAGAAGAAAATTAATAAAGATTAGAGCAGAAATCAATGAAATAGAAACCAAAGAACAGTAGAACAGATCAACAGCACTAGGAGCTGGTTCTTTGCAAGAATTAATATATTGATAAGCCCCTGGCCAGACTTAATCTTTAAAAGAAAAGATAAAAGACACAAATAAGTAAAATCATGAATAAAAGATGAGAGATCACAACCAAGACTGAAGAAATACAAAGAATGCTGAGAATATTATGAACAATTGTATGCCAACAAATTAGGCAAGATGGAGGAAATGGATGCATTCCTAGAAATATATAAATTGCTAAAACTGAAACAGGAATAAATAGAAAACCTGAACAGACCCATAACCAGCAAGGAAATTGAAGTAGTAATCTAAAATCTCCCAACAAGTGACACTGGGTGGCTCAGTTAGTTAAGAGTCTGCCTTTGGCTCAGTTCATAATGTGGGGTCTTAGGATTGAGTCCCACCTAGGGCTCCTTCATCAGTGGGGAGCCTGATTCTCTCTCTGCTAACTGCTTCCTCTGCTTGTGTGCTCTCTCTCTCCATCTCTCTCTCTCTCTCTCTCTCTGACAAATAAATAAATAAAAATCTTTTTAAAAGATCTCCTAACAAATGAGAGTCCGGGACTAGATTACTGCCAGGAGAGTTCTACCAAACATTTAAAGAAGAACTAATACCTAACTTTCAGAAGCTGTTTCAAAAAATAGAAATGGAAGGAAAATTTCCTAACCCATTCTATGAGGCCAGCATTACTTTGATCCCAAAAGCAGACAAAGACCCCACCAAAAAGAATTATAGACCAATATCCCTGAGGAACAAAAATGTAAAAATTCTCACCAAGATACTAGCCCATAGGATCCAAGTGTACATTAAAAGGATTATTCACCATGACCAAGCAGGATTTATTCCTGGGCAGCAAAGGTAGTTCAACATTCCAATGTTAAATCAATGTGATACCCCACATTAATAACAGAAAAAACAGTAATGATGTGATCTTCTCAATAGATGCAGTAAAAGCATTTGACAAAACAGACCATCCTTTCTTGATTAAAAACCTTCCTCTATGTGGTGATAGAGGAAACATATCTCAACATCATAAAAGCCATATATGAAAGACCCACAGTGAATATTGTCCTAAATGGGGAAAATTTCAGCTTTTCCCCTAAAGTCAGGAACATGACAAGGATGTAAACTATTACCACTGTCGTTCAAATTAGTACTGGAAGTCCTGCCCTCAGCTATTAGACAACAAAAAATTAAAGACACCTAAATTGACAAAGAGGAAGTCAAACATTCACTCTTTGCAGACAACATCATGCAGAAAACTCAAAAGACTCGGTCAAAAACTTGCTAGAACTGATATAGGAATTCAGCAAAGTTTCAGGATTACAAATAAATGCACAAAAGTTACTTACATTTCTATACACTAACAATAAGACAGAAGAAAGAGAAATCAAAAATCAATCCCTTTTACAAGTGCACTAAAAACCATAAGATACCTAGGAATAAACCTAACCAAAGAGGTAATGGATCTGTACTCTGAAAACTATACAAGACTCATGAAAAAAATTGAGAAAGACATGAAGAAATGAAAAAAAAAATTCTATGTTCATATATATCGAAGTACAAATATTGTTAAAATGTCTATGCTGCACAAAGCAATCTACACATTCAATGCAATCCCTATTAAAATATCATCAGCATTTTTCAAGGAGCTGGGACAAATAATCCTATAATTTTTATGGAACCCAAAAAGACTGAATAGCCAAAGGAATGTCGAGAAAGAAAGCAAAGTGGTGGCATCAAAATTCTAGACTTCAAACTATATTACAAAGCTATAATCATTAAGATAGCATAGTACTGGCACAAAAAGAGACACATAGATCAATGAAACAGAATAAAGAACCCAAAAAAGGGCCCTCAACTCTATGGTCAACTAATCTTCAACAAAACAGGAACAAAATCCAATGGGAAAAAGTCAGTTTCTTCAACAAACTGTGTTGGGAAAATTGGATAGCCATATGTCGAAGAATGAAACTGGACCACTTTCTGATACCAAACACAAAATTAACTCAAAATGGATAAAAGACCTATATATAAGACAGGAATCCATCAGAATCCATCAGAATCAGAACACAGTCAGAAACCTCCTTGACCTCAGCTGCTGCAACTTATTGCTAGTCCACTCTCCAAAGGCAAGGGAAACAAAAGCAAAAATGAACTATTGGGACTTCATCAGGATAAAAACCTTTTGCTCAGCAAAGGAAACAGTCAACAAATCTATAAGGCAACCTACAGAACAGGAGAAGATATTTGCTAATGACTTACCAGATAAAGGATAGTATCCTAAGGCTATGAAGAACTTAACAAACTCAACAGCCAATGAAACAAAAAATCCAGTCAAGAAATGAGCAGAAGATATGAACAGACATTTCTCCAACAGACACATGAAAAAATGCTCAAAATCACCCAGTGTCAGGGAAATACAAACAAAAACCTCAATGAAATACCACCTTACACTGGTCAGAATGCCTAAAATTAAAATCGGAGGAAACAAGAGTTGTTTAAGAATTTAAATTAAAAATTAAAGGAGAAAAAAATTCCAATATACTTGACATACAATGTCATATTATTTTCAGGTATACAATTATAGGGATTCAACACTTCCAGTCAACTCAGAGCTCATCCCAGGAGATATAATTTTTAATCCCATCACCTATTTCACTCATTCCCCCTTGCCTTTGCTAGCCAGCAATTGCTCTTTATATTTGCGGGGTTTTTTTGTTTGTTTGTTTTGTTTTGTCTCTTGTTTGCTTTTGTTTTGTTTTGTCTTAATTCTTAAATTTCACATGAATGAAATCACATGGTATTTAGTTTTGTCTGACTGACTCAATTCACTTATTATAATGCCCCCATGCTACCCTCCAGATGCTAAAAATGGCAAGATCTCAGCAGGACTGCAGAAGAGTAGGGGACTTCATTTCATGTGGTCCATTGAATCTAACTGGATATCTATCAAACCATTCTGAACACTCACAAATTCAGCCTGAAGATGTAAGAAAATATATCTGGAACTCTACAAGTAAAAAAGTGATTCTTTTTTTGCAAGGTAGGAGGTGCGGAGATGTGAATCTGCAGGGAGATATCAGAAAACAGAGGGCAGAGGGAGACTCAGTAAGCTGGCTACTGGAAAAATGATATTCCATTGGAGAACTAGATCATAACCCTTGGAATTCTGCTCCAGGGAGAGACATCCCTTTCTGAAAGGGGTTCAGGACATGAAAAGAGAAAAGTTCTAGGTGGGTCATTGTGGCCTCAGGATCCCAGGAGACACAGAATGAACAGGTTGATTAAATAGGTATAGTGCCAAAACACTGGAGTGGGGACACTGATTACAATCAACAAGCCCAGGAGGTGACTCTCAGCTCAGGTGGCCATAAACTGCAAGCTGGGTCAAGCAGTTGATTGCTTTCTGCTTGAGCACCCTAAAGGAATAGAACACATAAGCCTTTTACTATCCCTTGGGAAGGGCAAAAGAGCTGCACAACAGCTCTCAGGGCAGAAGTGCCAGGCAACAGCTCTCAGGGCAGAAGTGGCCCTGGAAAGGACAGAAGGGCTACACCTAACCATGGCCCCAGAGCAGAGGAGCAGGGTACATGCATAAGCCTACAACTGCTCACAGACCCAAAGCACACAAAGGGCAGTGACCCTCCTGGGTCCCTTGGACTTCCCTCAGGAAGATTACAATGGGCATGCACGGCAAGAGACTTTAAAATTTGGCACACACAAAAGCGAAAGCTGTTTGTCTCAGAGGGCTTATTGAAGAGGTGGGAACTTGAACTTTTGGCTCTGGGCCAGAGATCCAGACATGGCCATTTTTACTCTGATCCTTTAAAGAGGCACAGAAAGCCTCCAGGGAACCAGCCACACAGAGGACCAGCTTACAGTGACACCAGCCCCCTGGCAAGGGTGGGGCTCTGCCATAGTGCAAATCAATATGGATATAAGTAAAATGTCAGAGATGGAATTCAGGTAGCAATTATAAAGTTAATAGCCGGGCTTCAAAAAAGCAGAAATGACAGAAGAAAATATCTAAGGATGGAAATGAGACATACTCAGGCCAATTGTAAAAATACTGTAACTGAGATGCAGTCTAAATCGGATGCTCTAAGAGCTGGGTCAATGAGACAGCAGAGAGAATAAGTGATCTAGAGGACAGGATGATGGAAAGGAAGGAAGGTAAAGAAAAGAAGGAAAGACAACTCAGAGCCCATGAAGAAAGCCTTTGAGAATTTAATGATGCCCTGAAAAAAACATTTCAGAATTACTGGGGTGCCTGAGGGGGTGGAGAGAGGGGTGTGGCTAGAAGGTACGTTTGAGCAGATCATAGCTGAGAAGTTCCCTAATGTGGGGAAGGAAACAAGCATTCATGTCCAAGAGGTAGAGAGGACCCCTGCCAAAATCAATAAAAACAGATCAACACCCCAACATATAATAGTGAAGCTTGCAAATTTGGAGAAAAAGAAACTATCCTGAGAGCAGCTCAGAGAGAAGTTTCCTTATGTATAGAGGAAGGAACATCAGAATAACATCAGACATATTCACAGAAATCTGGCAGGCCACAAGGGCAGGCATTATATATTCTGGGTATTAAATGAGAAGAACATGCAGCTAAGAATACTTTATCAAGCAAGGCTGTCATTCAGAATGGAGGAAAGATAAAGAGCTTCAAGGGCAGACAGAAACTGAAAGATTATGTGACCACCAAGGCAACTCTGCAAAAAATATAAGGGGGATACTGTAAGTGAAGAGAGACCCCAAGAATAACATATACTAGAAAGAAGCAGAGACAATCTACAGAAACAGGGACACTGCAAGCAACACAATGGAACTAAATTCATATCTTTCAATAGTAACTATGAATGAAAATACACTAAATGCTCTGATCAATAGACACATATGATCAGATTGGATAAAAAAAGCAAGACCCATCCAAAAGCTGTATAAAAGAGACTGATTTTATTTATTTTATTTTATTTTAATATTATTTCATAGATTTTATTTATTTTTTTATGTTCAGTTAGCCACTGTATAGTACATCATTAGTTTTGATGTAGTGTTGAATGATTCATTAGCTAAGTATAACACCAAGTGCTCATCACAACATGTGCCCTCCTTAATACCCATCACCCTGTTACCCCTCTCTCATCCTCCTCCCCTTCAAAACCCTCAGTATGTTTCCTGGGGTCCATAGTCTCTCAGAGTTCATCTCCCTCTCAGATTTCTTCACCTTCAGATCTCCCTCCCTTCCCCTATGGTCCTCTATGCTATTGTTCATGTTCCACATATGAATGAAACCATACAATATGGATTTTCCTTGCTTGACTTATTTCACTTAGCATAATCCTGTCCAGTTCCACCCATGTCAGTGCAAATGAGGGGTATTCATCCTTGCTGATGGCTGAATAATATTCCATTGTATATATGGACGACGTCTTTATCCATTCATCTCATGATGGGCATCTTTTCTCCTTCCAGTGTGGCTATTGTGGACATTGTTGCTATGAACATTGGTGTGCATGTGCCCCTTCATTTCACTACATCCTTATCCTTGGGATAAATACCTAGCAGGACAAATGCTGAGTCATATTGTAGCTCTATTTTTAACATCTTGAGGAACCTCCATACTCTTTTCCCAAGTGGCTGTACCAGCTTGCATTCCCACCAGCAGTGTAACAGGGTTCTCCTTTCTCCACATCCTCACCAACATTCGTTGTTTCCTGTTTTGTTAATTTTTGCCATTCTTACTGGTGTAAGGTGGTATCTCATTGTGGTTTTGATTTCTATTTCCCTGATGCCAATTGATGTTGAACACTTTTTCATGTGTCTGTTGGCCATTTGGATGTCTTCTTTGCGGAAATGTCTGTTCATGTCCTCTGCCCATTTCTTGATTGGATTATTTTTTCTTTGGGTGTTGAGTTTGATAACTTCTTTATAGATTTTGGATACTAGCCCTTTATCTGATATGTCATTTGCAAATATCTTCTCCCATTCTGTAGGTTGTCTTTTGATTTTGTTGACTGTTTACTTTGCTGTGCAAAAGCTTTTGATCTTGATAAAGTCCCAATAGTTTATTTTTACCCTTGCATCGCTTGCTTTTGGTGATGTTTCTAGGAAGAAGTTGCTGTGGCTGAGGTCGAAGAGGTTGCTGCCTTTGTTTTCCTCAAGGAATTTGAGGGATTCCTGTCTTACATTGAGGTCCTTAATCCATTTTGAGTCTATTTCTGTGTGGGGTGTAAAGAAATGGTCCAGTTTCATTTTTCTGCATGTGGCTGCCCAATTTTCTCAACACCATTTGTTGAAGAGACTTTTTTCCCGTTGGACATTTTTTCCTACTTTGTAGAAGAATAGTTGACAATAGAATTCAGGGTCCATTTCTGGGCTCTCTACTCTGTTCCACTGATCTATGTGTCTGTTTTTGTACCGTACCATATTGTCTTGATGATGACAGCTCTGTAATAGAGCTTGAAGTCTGGAATTGTGGAAAAATTTGGTTTTCTTTTTCAACATTCTTCTGGTTATTCAGGGTCTTTTCTGGTTCCATATAAATTTTAGGATTATATGTTCCATTTCTTTGAAAAAAAACAAGATGGTATTTTGATAGGGATTCCATTAAATGTATAGATTGCTTTAGGTAGCAGAGATATTTTCACAGTATTTGTTCATCCAGTTCATGAGCATGGAATGTTTTTCCATCTTTTTGTGTCTTCTTCAATTTCCTTCATAATGGTTCTGTAGTTTCTAGAGTATAGTTCTTTTACCTCTTTAATTAGGTTTATTCCAAGATAGCCTATGGTTTTTGGTGCTATTGTAAATGGAATCAATTCCTTAATTTCACTTTCTATGTTTACATTGTTAATGTATAGAAAAACAAATGATTTCTGTGCATTGATTTTGTATCCTGCCACATTACTGAATTGCTGTATGAGTTCTAGTTATTTGGGCGTGGAGTCTTTTAGGTTTTCCACATAAAGTATTCTGTCATCTGTGAAGAGAGTGGGTTTGACTTTTTCTTTGACAATTTGAATGCCTTTTATTTCTTTTTGTTTTCTGATTGCTGATTCTAGGAAATCAAGTACTGTGTTGAAAAATAGTGGCAAGAGTGGGCATCCTTGTTGTGTCCCTGATCTTAAGGGGAAAGCTCTCAGTTTTTTCCCATTGAGAATGATCATCACCGTGGGCTTTTCATAGATGGTTTTTATGAATTTAAGGAATGTTCCCTCTATCCCTACACTCTGAAGAGTTTTAGTCAGGAAAGGATACTGTTTTGTCAAATGCTTTTTCTGCATCAATTGAGAGGATAGTATGGTTCTTATCTCTTCTCTTATTAATGTGTTCTATCACATTGATTGATTTGTGAATGTTGAAACACCTTTGGATCTGAGGAATAAATCCTGCATGGTTGTGATGGATAACCTTTTAATGTACTGATGGATCCTATTGGCTAGGAACTTGTTGAGAATTTTTGCATCCATATTCATCATGGATATTGGTCTGTAATTCTTCTTTTAGATTGGGGTCTTTGCCTGGTTTGGGGGTCAAGGTAATGCTGGCCTCATATAATGAGTTTGGAGTTCTCCTTCTCTTTCTATTTTTTGAAACAGCTTCAGGAGTATAGGTATTATTTCTTCTCTGAATGTTTGGTAGAATTCCCAAGGGAATCCATCAGGCCATGGACTCTTGTTTTTTGGGTGCTTTTTGATCACTGCTTCAATTTCATTACTGGTTATTGGTCTATTCAGGTTTCCAATTTCTTCCTATTTCAGTCTTGATAGATTATAGGTTTCCAGGAAGGCATCCACTTCTTCCAGGCTGTTTAATTTATTGGCATATAGTTGTTGATAATAATTTCTAATAATTATTTCTATGTCTTTGGTGTCAGTCATGATTTCCCCCCTTCATTCATAATATTATCAATTTGGGTCCCTTCTCATTTCTTTTGGTAACTCTGGCCAGTAGCTTATTGGTGTGATTAATTCTTTCAAAGAACCAGCTTCTACATTCATTGAGTAGCTCTACCATATTTCTTGTTTCTAATTCATTGATTCCTGTTCTAATCTTCATTATTTCTCTTCTCCTGCTTGGCTTAGGCTATATTTGCTACTTTTTCTCCAGTTCTTGAAGTTGTAAAGTTAGCTTATGTATTCAGGATTTTTCTTTTTCTTTCTTTCTTTCTTTTTTTTTTTTTTTCTTTTGAGTGAGTTTCGGATGGCTATGCATTTCCCCCTTAGGAACACCTTTGCAGTATCCCATAGGTTTTGGACTGATGCATTTTCTTTCTCATTGGTTTCCATGAATTAAGTTCCTTAACTTCCTGGTTGATCCAACCATTCTTAAGCAGAATGGTCTTTAGTTTCTAAGTGTTTGAATTTCTCCCCAATTTTTTCTTGTGGTTGAGTTCCAATTTCAAAGAACTGTGGTCTGAGAATATGCAAGGGATAATCTCAATCTTTTGGTACTGGTTGAGACCTGATTTGTGACCCAGTATGCAGTCTCTTCTGGATAAAGTTCCATGTGTGCTTGAGAAGAATGATTGTTCTGTTGTTGTAGGGTGGAATGTTCTGTATAAATCTATGAAGTCCCTCTGGTCTGGTGTGTCATTCAAAGCTTTTGTTTCTTTGTTGATCTGCTTAGATTATCTGTCTATTGCTGAGAGTGGAGTGTTGAAGTCTCCTACTATTAGGATATTATCAATATGTTTGTTTGGGTTAACAGTTGGCTTATGTAGTCGACTGCTCCCATATTGGGGGGCATAGTTATTTAAAATGTTTAGACCTTCTTGTTAGATAGACCCTTTTAGCATAATATAGTGCCCTTCTTTATCTCTTACTACAGTCTTTAGCTTAAAATGAATTTGTTTAATCTGGGAATTGCTACCCCAACTTTCTTTGGAGGTCATTGGCTTGAAAAATGGTTCTCCATCCCCTCACTTTCACTCTGGATGTAACTTTAAGTACAAATGAGTCTCTTGTAGACAGCATATGGGTGGATCCTGTCTTTTTATCCCATCTGCAAGCCTGTGCATTTCATGGGAGCATTTAGACTGTTCACAGTGAGAGTGATTTTTGAAAGATATGATTTATGGCCATCATGTTGCCTGTGAAGTCCTTCTTTCTATAAATTGTCTCCATTAATGTCTAGTCTATTACTCTTGGGGTCTTTCTTCTTTTATAGAACCCCCCCTTAATATTTTTTGCAGGGCTGGCTTGTTGTCATATATTCTTTCAGTTTCTGCCAGTCATGGAAACTCCTTTTCTCTTCATCCGCTCTGAATGACAGTCATGGCGGATAAAGTATCGTTGGCTGCATGTTCTTCTCATTTAGTATCCTGAATTTGTCCAGCCAGTCATTTCTGTCTTGCCACGTCTCTGTGGACAGGTCTGACATTATTCTTATTATCCTCTCTCTGTACATTAGAAATCTCTTCCCCCCTCACAGCTTTCAAGATTGTTTCCTTGGATATAAGATTTGCAAATTGTGCTACTTTATATTGTGGCATCTGTCTGTTTTCATTGATTTTGTGAGGGGTCCTCTCTGCCTCTTGTTTCCTTCCCCAGATTAGGAATGTTCTCAGCTATGATTTTCTCAAATGTACCTTCTAGCTCTCTCTCTCTCTCCATCCCCTCAGGCATCCGAATAATCCTGTGATTGGAATGTTTCATGGCATCATGAATGTCTCTCATTCTGATCTCTTGGGTTTTTAGGTGTTTTTCCCAGGCCTCCTTGGTTTCCTCCTTTTCTGTCATCTTCTAGTCTACTAATTTTTCCTTCTGCCTCGTTTACCCTGGCAGTCAGTGTATTCAGTTCAGACTGCATTTCATTCATAGCATTTTTACGTTTGGCCTGATTAGATCTCATTTCTGCCCCTAGAGAGTCTATATGGTTGCTGTATTTTTCTCAAGCCTAGATATCAACTTCATAATTGTTACTCTGAAGTCTATTTCTGACATCTTGCTTATATACATATCCATTAAGTCTGTGGCAGAAGCCACAGTCTATGATTCTTTTCTTTGTTGGGAGTTCCTCTTCTTAGTCATTCTGTTGGGGGTGTTTGAGGGAATGTACAGAGTCCAAAGTAATAACCATGATCCAAACAAGATGCACCTCTTTTATAGGGAACTTAGGGTTGGTGTCCTCTTGTTCTTCCATCCTGTCTTCTAGGGGAGGGACCTGCTGTGCTGTTACTCAGGCAACCCTGTTTGGGCAGAGTTGCTCTGCCCCTTGTGGAGGAGGGGTGAAATGGGTTCAGTGAATTCTGGGTTTTTTTGGCGGAGGTGGGGGGGGGTCCTCTGGCGGCTTTCCCTGGAGACTTTTTGTGTCTCTTCTGAGAGTCAGAGCAGAAGCAACTGCATCCAAACATGTCTCAGAACAGAGAGATCACAGTCTGCTCTTCAATGACCTCTCCACACCACACTCTCTTCATTCTTTCAGTGCTGCAAAAACCCTCAGTCTCCTGGGTTGTGTGCCCTACAGCAACACTCCCAGCTGTTGCTCCCAGGTCTGGGCATGTCTTTGCCCTTTGGGCCCCTAAAACTACAAGCTGCCCCCTGTTTATACCTGTTCACTTACAGTTCCAGGTTCCTGTTTGGGGGCTTCCCTAAAGTCCTTCCCCTTCCACTACCAGTCTGTGAGTCTGTAACTTGTCCCCAGCATGGGAGGCTTTTGTGCTCCAGTGTTATCTAGGACATGTTTATGCAGGCTCCCTCCCCCTTCCCTTTATCTTCTGATATCTGCCCCCATAATCATGGTTCCCTGCTTCATACCTCAAGACCATCCACTGGAGATATTTTGTTTATAGAGATCCAGATATATCTTCTTACATCTCAGGCTGGTTTTGTGGGTGTTCAGAATAGTTCGGTAGATATCCAGCTTAATTCACGGGATTGGTTAAAATAGGGTCCCCTATTCCTCTGCCACTTTTTTTTCTCCCATGTATACCAAATCTTCTCTGCATAGATACATGGGTTGTTAGCTAATGTAAATAATGATTCAAAAAATATTAAGGTGTTTTGAATTAGTGTTTTATTTTCTTTGTGTAAATACCCGTCAGTGGACTTATTTGATCATCTGGTAGTGCTATGTCTAATTTTTTGAAGAAATGCCATACTGTTTTTGACAGTGACTACGCCAGTTTGCATTTGCACCAACAATGCATGTGAGTTTCTTTTCTCCATATCCTCAGCAACACTTGCTGCTTATTGCTTTTTTGTTTTCTTTTGCTTTGTTTTGTTCTGAACGTTATAAGGTGATATTTCATTTTAGCTTGGATTTCTATTCTCTGATGATTAATGATATTGAGCAATTTTTATATGCTTTTGGACATCTATATATCTCTGAAGAAATGTCTGTTCATTTCTTCTGCTCATTTTTAAATCAAATTATTTGGGTTTGTTTTTGGGAGTTGAGTTGAGTTCATTATATGTTTGGATACTAAGCCGTCATCAGATCTGTCATTAGCAAATAGCTTTTATTTTGTCAGTTGTCTTTCTGTTCTGTTGATGGTTTCTTTAACTGCAAAATTTCTACTTCGATGTGGTCCCAATTGTTTATTTTTGCTTTTGTTTTCCCTCCCTCAGGAGACATATCTAGAAAAATGTTGCTATAGTTTATATCAGAGACTTTACTGCCTGTGCTCTCTTCTAGGTTTTTTATGGGTTTCAGGTTTCACATTTAGGTCTGTAATCCATTTTGAGTTTATTTTGATGTGAGTGGGCCAGTTTCTTTCTTTTGCTTGTAGCTGTTCAGTTTTCCCAGGACTATTTGTTGAAGGGATTGTCTTTTTCCCATTGCATATTCTTACTGTTTTGTCAAAGATTGGCTATAGAATCCTGGGTTTACTTCTGGGATTTCCACTCTGTTCTGTTTATCTATGTGTCTATTTTTGTTCCCGTACCATAGTGTTTTGATTACTGCACCTTCTAGTATTTCTTGAAGTCTGGAATTGTGATAGCTTTAGCTTTGCTCTTCTCTCAATTGCTTTGCTATTCAAGGTCTTTTGTGGTTCCATTTTTAGGATTTTAAGATTGTTTTAGGGTTTTAATTTTAGGACGGTTCACTGGGATTTTGAGAAGGTTTGCATTGGATCTGTAAATTGCCTTGTTAAATTTTCCTACCAATGAATGGGGTATATCTTTCCATTTTTTGGTGCCATCTTCAATATCTTTTCAGTTTTTTATAGTTTTCAGAGTGCAGACCTTTTACATCTTTGGTTAGGTTTATTTCTAGTTATTTTATTCTGTTTGGTGCAATTGTAAATAGGATCATTTTCATAATTTCTCTTTCTACCATTTCATTATCAGTATACAGAAATGTGACAGATTTCTGTCTATTAATTTTGTATCTTGTGCCTTTATTGAATTCATGACCAGTTTTACCAGTTTTTATGTGGACTCCTTTTGGGTTTTCTGTGTATAGTATCACGTCATCCACACACAGCAAAAGTTTTACTTCTTCTTTATGAATTTGGATACCTTTTATTCCTCTTCCTGATCTGATTGCTATGGCTAGTACTCCAGTACTAAGCTGGATAAAAGTGATGACAGTGGGCATCCTTGTTTTGTTTCTGCTCTTCGGGGAAAACTCTCCATTTGTCAACAATGAGTATGATGTTAGGTATGGTTTTTCCTAGATGGCCTTCATTATGTTGAGGTATGTTCCCTATAAATCTACATTGTTGAAGGTGTTTATCACGAATAGATGTATTTTGTGAAGTGCTTTTTCTGTACCTATTGAAATGATCCCATAGTTTTTATCCTTTCTCCTGTGTATGTGATAGACCACATTGATTGATTTGCAAATATTGAACCATGTTTGCATCCCCAGAATAGATCTCCGTTGATTGTGGTAAATGATTTTTCAATGCCTGTTTAGATTCAGTTTGCTAATATTTTTTGAGGATATTTGCATCTATATTCATCATGGATATTGGCCTGTATTTTTTCCCCTTCCTTTCCTCTTTCTTTCTTTCTCTCTTTCTTTGGTTTTGATCAAGGTAATGCTGGCTTCTTGGAATGAATTTGGAACTTTTCTTTCCACTTTTATTTTTTTGGAATCCTTTCAGAAAAATAGATATTAACTCCTCATTAAATGTTTAACAGAATTCACCTGTGAAGCCATCTGGTCCTGCACTTTGTTGGGAATTTTTTATTACTGGTTCAATTTCATTACCAGGAATTAGTTGTTCAATTTTTTTTTTGCAAGGTTATATGGTTCTAGAAATTTATCCGTTTCTTCTAAGTTGTCCAATTTGTTGACATATGCTTTTTCATAATCTTATCTTATATTCCTTTGTATTTTGATGGTGTCAGTTGTTATTTCGCCTCTTTAATTTCTGATTTTGTCTATTTGAGTCCTCTCTTCTCTATATCTTCTCTTTCTCTCTATCTCTCTCTTAAATTTTTTTTTTTTTTGATGAGTGTCTAAACATTTATCGATTTTGTTAATCTTTTCAAAGCAACAGCTCCTGGTTTCATAGTTTTGTTCTGTTGGTTTTGTAGTTTCTATTGCTTATCTCTACCCTAATCTTTGTTATTTCCTTCCTTGTATTAGTGTTGGGTTTGTTTGTTTTTCTTTTTCTAGCTCTTTTAAGTGTAACGTTAGGTTGTTTATTTGAGTTTTTTTGGTTCTTTACATAGGCCTGAATTGCTATAATCTTCCCTTTTAGAATAGTTTTGGTTTCATCCCAAAGATTTTGGGACTGTTGTGTGTTTATTTTCATTTTTCTTCATGCATTTTTAAATTTCATCTTTGATTTTTTGGTTAACCCAGCCATTGTTTAGCAGCTTGTTATTTAGCCTGCGTGTATTTGTGTTCTTTCTAGATTGTTGCCTTATAGTATTTCATAGTGTTGTCAGAACAGATGCATAGCATGACTTCTATCTTTTTGAATTTGGTGAGACTTGTTTGTGGCCTGAAACGTGATCTATGCTTGGAGAGTGTTCCATGTAAATTTGAAAATAATGTGCATTCTCATTTTTGGATGCAATCTTTTGAATATATCTTTAAGTCCATTTGGTCTGGTGTGTCATTCAAAGCCACAGTTTCCTTGTTGATTGTCTTTTTGGATGATCTACCCATTGACGTCAGTGGAGTGTTAAAGCTCCCTACTATGATTATATTATCATTAATGTGTTTCTTTATTTTTTTTTTTATTAATTGGCTTATATACTTGGCAGTTCCCATGTTAGGGCATAAATATTTACAATTGTTAGATCTTCTTATTGGATAGACCCTTTAATTATGATATTGTGTCCTTCATCATCTCTTATTATGGTCTTTGGTTTAAAATCTAGTTTTTCTGGACTCCTGGAAGTAAACTGAGGGTTACAGAGGGGTGGGGTGGGGGGGTTGGTAACAAAGTGATGAGTATTAAGGAAGGCACATGTGATGAGCACTGGGTGTTATACACAACTACATGCTGGCTAACTGAATATAATAAACAAATAAATAAAAATAAGATCTCATTTGACTGACATAAGGATTGTTACCCCAGCTTTCTTTTGATGTCCATTAGCATGATATATGGTACTCCACCCCTCCTTTTCAATATTGAGGTGACTTGGGTCTAAAATGATTCTCTCATAGACAGCATATTTATGGGTCATGGTTTTTTATTCAATATGATACCCTGTGCCTTTTGATTGGGTCATTTAGCCCATTTATAGTCAGAGGAACTATTGAGAGAAAAGAATTTAGTGCCATTTTATTACCAGCAAAGTCACTTTTTTCTGCATATTGCCTCTGTTCCTTTCTGGTCTTTGTTACTTTGGGGCTCTCTCTTCACTCTAAGGATCCCCTTAATATTTCCTGCAGGGCTGTTTTTTCTTTAAAGATTTTATTTACTTATTTGACAGACAGAGATTGCAAGTAGGCAGAGAGACAGGCAGAGAGAGAGAGAGAGAGAGAGAGAGAGAGAAGAGGAAGCAGGCTCCCTGTCGAGCAGAGAGCCCAATATGGGGCTCGATCCCAGGACCCTGTGATCATGACCTGAGCCGAAGGCAGAGACTTTAACCCACTGAGCCACCCAGGCAACCCTATATTTCCTGCAGGGCGGGTTTAATGATCATGATTTTTTCTTCTTTTTTTCCTGGAAGCTCTTTGTTTCTCCCTCTATTTTGAATGATAGCTTTGATGGATAAACTATTCTTAGCTGCATTTTTTTCTCATTTAGCACATTGAATATATCATGTCAGTCCTTTCTAGCCTGCCACATCTCTGTAGATAGGTCTTCTGCCACTCTAATGTTTCTACCCTTTAAGTTTAAGGACCTCTTGTCCCAAGTGCTTTCATGATTTTCTCTTTGTCTCTGATATTTGCAAGTGATTATTATATGTTGAAGTGTGGATCTACTTTTATTGATTTTGAGGAGCGGTTCTCTGTGCCTCCTGGAGATGAACACCTGTTTCCTTCCCAGAGTAGGGAAGTTCTCAGCTATAATTTGCTCAAAGATACCTTCTGCCCCCTCTTTCTTTCCTCTCCTGGGATTCCTATTATTCTAATATCATCTTGCTTTATTTTACCACGTATTTCTCAAATTCTCCCCTCATAATCCAGTAGTTTACCTCTTTTTCTCAGCGTCTTTATTTCCCATCATTTTTCTTCAATATCACATATATTCCCTTTTATCTCATTTATATTAGCAGTAAGGACCTCCATTTTTTATTGCATCTCATTAATACCTTTTTAAAATTTCAACTGATTAGACTGTAATTTCTTTTATTTCTCCAGAAAGGGATTCTCTGGTGTCTTCTGTGCTTTATTCACACCTGATTAGAATCTTTATAACTGTTATTCCCTATAACTGTTATTCTGAACTCTAGTTCTGACATCTTACTTATATTCATGCTGATTAGAGCCCTGGCATGGCAGTCAGTACTGCCTCTTGTTTTCTTTTTGAAGTAAGTTTTACCATTTTGTCATTCTGTCCAGAGAAGAATAGATGAATGAGAAAAGAAACACTAAAACAGCAACAACAACTCCACAGAAATATACACTAAACAAATTAGAAAAGGTCCAAAACTAAAAAGAAAAGAGAGAGAGAATATAATTAGATAGGTGTATGGAACAGCGAAATACGCTAGGTATATTTTGGTATATTGTTAGAAGAAACTACATTCTAAAATTGTAAAGAAAAACATATATATTTATATATATACACACGCACAATATATTTTATATATATAAACGAAATTAAATGCAATGATAGCATGTAACTGTAAACATGAAAATTTTAAAAAGACTTTTCAAAAAGAGTTGATAGGGGCGCCTGGGTGGCTCAGTGGGTTAAAGCCTCTGCCTTCGGCTCAGGTCATGATCCCAGGGTCCTGGGATCGAGCCCCGCATTGGGCTCTCTGCTCGGCAGGGAACCTGCTTTCTCCTCTCTCTCTGCCTGCCTCTTTGCCTGCTTGTGATCTTTGTCTGTCAAATAAATGAAATATTTAAAAAAATAATAAATAAATAAAAAATAAAAAAAAGAGTTGATAAAATAAGAAATTAGTTGTAAAGGAAAGAGAAAAAAATTAAAATTGAAATACTAATGAATCATGAATTCATTAGAATAAAAACATTAATTCTATAAGCTATTTTCCCCTAGTGCTGGTATTTACAGTTCTGTGTGATGGGAAACTCGGTATTAGCTGCATGACAGAGAAAAACAAATACCATATGATCTCACTATGTATGGAATCTAAAAAAGCAAAACAACAACAAAAAAATGAAGTTCCTTGATATGGAAAACAGATTGGTGGCTGCTGCTGAGTGAGGGGTAAAATTGGTTAGGGGGGTAGATGGTACAAAAAAACAATATAAAATAAGTAAGTTGTGGGGATGTAATTGCAGTACAGTGAATACAGTATAGTTTATAGTGTATTGAATATTTGAAAGTTGCTAACAGAATAGATTTTTAAAATCTTCATTAGAAGAAAAAATTTATAATTATGTAAGGGAAGGGATGACAAGTATGCTTGTCATCATTTTGCAATATATATATAAATATTGCATCATTTTGTGGTACACCTGGAACAAATATAAAGTTGTATGTCAATTATATCTCAATTAAAAACATGAAACAAAGATGTCCCCAAGTTCTAAGTATACAAGGATCAAAGGGAAAGTCACAGGAAATTAAAACATATATTGATTAATTGAAAATAAATGTCACATATCAAAGTTTATCATGAAGCTTGAGCAGTCATTAGAAGGAAATTTATAGCATTAAATGTCAATATTAGAAAAGAATAAAGACATAAAATGAGAAATCTATATTTCCACCTCACATCTGAAGAGAAAAGAGCAAGTGAAACTGAAAACAAAAAGAAGGAAGGAAATAATAAAGATTATAACAGATGTTAATGAAGTAACAAATTGGAGAAAAGCAAAGAAACAAAAAGTCAGCAGCTTGAAATGATCAATAAATATGATAAACTTTTAATCAGACTGAACAAAACAAAGAAGACAAAAATTTGATAATTTATATTGATATATAAATAATGAAAAAAGGGACATCAATACTTCTCACGGACATTAAAAGGATAACAAGGAATATAAGAACTTTAGGCTTACAAATTCAACAAGTGAGAAAAAATGAACGAATTACTTAAAAGACATGAGCTACCAAACCTCACAAACAAAAGAAACAAAATAAATAGTCCTATGTCTACTAATTAAAAATCATCCAAAAACACAAGAAGAAAGTCAAAAAGACTAAAGAAGCAATCTCTATGGATATAAGCACAGTAATACTCAATAATGTTAACAATGCAATTACATCAATATATGAAAAGAATGATACCTCACCAGCAAGTGAGGTTCCCTCCAGGAATGCAAAGCTCTTCAAACACTGGAAAAATTCAGTCACTCTAATTCCTGGCATTAGCAGATATAGTAAGAGAAATATTGCGAATTTCAATAGATGCAGAAAACATTTCAGTAATATTTACCATCCATTTTCTACTAAAAAAAAAATTCACCAAACTAAGAATAGAACTCCTTTAACCTAATGGACACTATTCATATTAACAAACAAAACAAAATGAAAAATGAAAATCCGATGGATACCATTCCTCATGATAAAAGACAAAATGCTTTCTTCTAACATCGAGAACAAGACAAAAATATCCTCTTTCAGGGCACTTGGGTGGCTCAGTTGGTTGGGCATCTGCAGTTGGCCCAGGTCATGGTCCCACAGTCCTGGAACCAAGCCCCAGGTTGGGCTCTCTGCTCAGTGGGGAACCCACTTCTCCCTCTCCCTCTGCCTGCTGCTCCCCTTCCTTGTGCTCTCTATCAAATAAATAAATTAATTAAATCTTTAAAAAATGTATCCTCTCTCACCAATCTATAGTATATGCTACTCAAAATCCTTGCTTGTGCAATAAGATAATAATTTTTTTAAAAAAAATGTATACTTATTAGAAAGGAAGAAATAGAACTGCCTCTGTTCACAGGATACTTATATTTTGCATCAAAAAATCCCCCAAATTCCATAAAACCTCCTAAACTAATAAGTGAGTGGAAATGTCACAAAATACAAGGCCACATTCCAAAGTATTCCTGTGTTCCTGCAATGGAAAATTGGAATTCAAAATTATAAATGGCACTAAATATATACAATACTTAGGTATAAACAACAAAATATGAGCAGGAGTTATACACTAAAAACCACAAAACACTGATGAAAGACGTAAGAAAAGATTCAAATACATGGAAATACAGAGTGTGTTCATAGACTGAGAGCTCAATAATGTGATGATGCCAATTTCTTCTAATTAGCCTATAGATTCAAAACAATCTCAATCAAAATCCCACCAACATTTGTTCATAGATATAGACAGGCTAACTCTAAACTTATGCAGGAAAGACAATGGAAAAAAAGAGACAAATCAATTATGAAAGAAAGGATACAGTTTTAAGGCTCACACTCTATTCTCACCCTATTCCAAAACTTACCAGAAAATTGCCATAATTTGGACATTGTGGCATTGAAGGAAGGATAGATATGCACAACAACAGAACAGAATAGAGAAGACAAAAATTGACCTGAATATGATTAAACCATTTTTGACAACTTGCTAAGGCAATTCAATGGAGAAAGAAATTTCTTTCAAGAATGTTGCTGAATTCCCTATGACCCTGCAATTGCACTGCTGGGTATTTACCCCAAAGATACAGATGTAGTGAAAAGAAGGGCCATCTGTACCCCAATGTTTATAGCAGCAATGGCTACGGTCGCCAAACTGTGGAAAGAACCAAGATGCCCTTCAGCGGATGAATGGATAAGGAAGATGTGGTACATATACACAATGGAGTATTATGCCTCCATTAGAAAGGATGAATACCCAACTTTTGTAGCAACATGGACAGGACTGGAAGAAATTATGCTGAGCGAAATAAGTCAAGCAGAGAGAGTCAAGTATCATATGGTCTCACTTATTTGTGGAGCATAACAAATAACATGGAGGACATGGGGAGATGGAGAGGAGAGGGAGTTGAGGGAAATTGGAAGGGGAGATGAACCATGAGAGACTATGGACTCTGAAAAACAACCAGAGGGTTTTGAAGGGGCGAGGGGGGGGGGGTGGGAGGTTGAGGAACCAGGTGGTGGGTAATAGGGAGGGCACATACTGCATGGAGCACTGGGTGTGATGCCAAAACAATGAACATTGTTATGCTGTAAATAAACAAATAAAGGAATTAAAAAAAAAAAAAAGAATGTTGCTGAAAAAAGTGTATACCAATATGGTGTGTGTGTATGTCCGGGGGGCGTGGAGATGAACAAATTAACCCATATGTTCCCTGGAGAGAAGATTTGTGATGACAATTTCTCTCTCCCAAGTTAATTTATCTATATTGAACCTCCTACTAATCCCAGTGCCTCCATGGAGCACTTTCACTGTACCATACTTCTTTTGTGTAAATGTTAATTGCCTTCATTTAGGACTTGTAGCCTCACAAGTTCCTTGAGTGAGTGAGTCAGTCCCCATTCTGATGGTAAAGGGAAATGTTTTGGAATGATTTGCCATAGGTCAGAAAGCTAGAAAGTTGCACAACCACACTCTTTGCTCACCCTCAGACAGACATCCACCTGTACCCACATTCCACTCCGAGTTTAATCAGACCCCTCAAGTCTCACAATTCTATGTCTGAGCTCTTGATTCTTGACTGCTCTGCTTAATCCTTACCCCCAGGGCTATTCTACTAGAGGCTTCCACATCTCCTTGCATGGCACTTCTCCTCATGCTGTTCCTCAAGACAAACACAGCATGTGATTCTTTATCCTTCCTCTGTTATCTTCTTCCAGCAAGTCAACAAAACCACAAGGTCTGTCTTCAAAATACATCAGGAATGCAGTCTCTTCTCATACCTTCTCTCATTCTTGACCAATCCACCACGTCTCATATGAACAACTAAATAAGCACCTTTAGGTGCATTGGATCTGGCCCATTGACCACCACAATAATCTACTTGCCAACTCCTTCCAAAGATTAAATTAGCATGCCCTTCCTGTGGTGGTTTCTATTATAGTTAGAATAAATTCTGAAGTAAATACCAGGCACTCAAGTGTCCTACATCACTTGGTCCCTGATTACTTGAAAGACTTCCTTTCCTACCACTCACCCATGGTTCACACTACTGCACTCCAGGGGCCCAACAGGTAGTCAATGGACACGGCAAGCTCCTTGCATTTTCATGACCTTAGCACTTATTGTTCCCTCCACCTGGGACCTCTTCCTACATATATGCACACTTTGTGTCTCTGCTCAACTTCCAGGTCTTCAGAGAGGCCTTCACTAAGCACCAATTTGAAATATCCTCCTTTTCAACATATGCTTCTTTATTCTTCTTCTTAGCACCAGTACAACCTGACTCTATGTCACCTTTTACTTTCTCCACTGTTTCTTCTATTTCTCCTCTATGAAATAAAGCTCAATGCTCCCCTATGAAGTCCCCTCAACAGGGACTTGGTTCTTTTTATTCCAGGCAATATCCGTAGTACTCATTTGGAAATGAGCCGAGGGCTGCTCAAGGAGCTCTAGATCTTCACGTGCTGTGACTATTTAATTAATGCTGAATAAACAATTGAGAAAGTAAATGAATGAAGGCAACTGGATTGTGTGCCAAAGCCCTTGACCATAACATCTCACCTTACTGCCTGTTGGTAAGCTTTCGATTCTTTTTTGTTTGTTTGTTTCTTTCTTTTTTATTTATTTTTTTTATTTAAGCTTTCTATTATTCATTGTGTAGAGTAGCAACCTTTCTCAGATTAACACACAGTTGGTTTTGTTGCCATTGTTTTCATTTATAAAGTCTTATTGTTCTGGGGGAAGCAGCTAACCTGTGCAGCATCTGATCTGAAGTCAACGTATCGGGTATGTTGTGATCCAGATGGGAAGCTTCAAATGTGGATAGAGGCGCAACTGAGGCTTTGGTTTGGACACCAAAAGAAAAAGCCACAAAGAGCAAGTGATAAAAAGAGAGTCCAGACCAATCCCACTTTCTTCATTACCCACTTTTGTGATTTTTGGCAAATGACTAAAAAATCTGGGCTGCATTTGAAAAAAGTAGGTGATAAACTCATCTTGCTATGGGTGTCAAACATGATAGAAGTAACTTGGTCCACAATTAGCTTTCAATTAAAGTTCTGTCATTACAATTATGCAGGAGAAAAGGCATCTCAACAAAGATCATTAAAGTTTACCTCCCTTTTTCTTGATGATGTTCCCCAAAATGTGTCATTTGTCCCTTGCTGGGTTGACTTGGGGCTGCTGCAATAGGAGAGAGAAGTCCAGCTGACCTGGGAGCTGGAATTTCACATCACCTGCTCCAAAAATGTCCTACTTCAGAGAAACAGTATGTCATCTCACAGACCTTGAGCTAGACAGAAGTTAGGACACAGACTGTATTACCACTAACCCAGCTGGTAAGAAGACTACAAGATATCTTCAGACAGAAGCATGGAGGATTAAGGGTGAGGTGTTTCCCCTTTCTTAAGAACACCAAATCTCTAGTGATCTGAGTTACTACCTTCAAATTTAGGTCAAGAGAGGGAGTTTTGTCTTCAAGGGGACGTCATGGGGGAACAAAAAAGTTGTCACAGTGAGAGCTTATTGAGGGCTTCTGAATGACAGGGCTCAACCCAGATGCCAAAGGGATGGCCAGTCATCATGGTGCCTTCTAGAGAAGCTTCAGGAGCCCCCTCAGACAGACACTGACTGAGTCTTGCAGGGTGACATGAGAAAGACCCAAAATTGAATGCTACCATTGATTGACTAGGCTCACGTGCCTTGGATTGCAGACACCTCACAGCTCTATCTCCTCCTCCTCCCAGACCCTAACACCCCTCTACCCTCTCAATAGTTCCCTCTTTCACACTTTGTACTGCCAGGGGAATCTTTAGGTCTTTTATATATGCCAGCCAGGCACATGAACACTCTTATTAACCTTAGGATGAGTCTGATAAAACCAAAGCACTAAAACTTATTCTCTGACTTCTGAGTTCTTTCCTACAGTGAAAGATTCATTTTCTTGTCTCATCTGAAAAAAAAAGTGTACTTTAAAATAAACCCCACAGATGTATGTATTTGTAGCTCTCATCTTTTCACAAGTGTCTTCCCCAAAGGACCCATATGGACCCTTTGAATTTGTCTTTTTCTGTCTTAATTTGACACAGCTAAATTGGGGGGTGCCTCGGTGGCTCAGTGGGTTAAAGCTTCTGCCTTCAGCTCAGGTCGTGGTCCAGGGTCCTAGGATTGGACCCTGTGTTGGGCTTTCTGTGAAGCAGGGTGCCTGCTTTCCTTCCTCACTCTCTGCCTGCCTCTTCACCTACTTGTCATCACGACTTCACCACTGTCTATCAAATAAATAAATAAATAAAATCTTAAAAAAAAAAAGACCACTAAGTTGGAAATAAAAGGCCCAGGGATCTTGAAAAGGTCATGACTTCTGGAGGAGGGGAAGGTTGTATAAGACCAGTATCAGCCACATCTCGTTGATGAGATGAGAAAGATGGAGTATTTGCTTACTGTCCATGCTCTTTATAAGAATACATGGGATTTGGTGGCAAGAAAGTAAGCAGCCTAGATCTTGCTAGTGTTGATTCTGCACTGGGAACATGTATGAAAATCTAAGGAACAAAAATTGTTAAATGCAATGTGGCCATACAGGAGGGTCAAGAGTGCCTTCCCTTTGAATATTTCACATATGCATTATGCATGAAGTAGCACAATCATTCACTTTCTCCCTTTCTGACTCATTTCTGCCCTCCTGCAGACCTCTACTGAGCAGTGGGGGAGCAAGCAGTAGTTGGGACATTGTGGGCTAGTAGTGCTCTCCTCTTTACATCTGTGCTCTCAGTTCTCTGGGGTGAGCCTTCAGAGTAATAAGGCATCTGAGGGCAACCTCCTCCATGTATACCTGTTACACCATAAAATATCTATCTTACACCAGTGATGGGGAAGATGTGGAAAAATCTCAGTTATAATAAGAGCAGGGTTCTTATCTTTGAGCCTTGAAGCAGGTATTGTTGATTTTTCTGGTCCCATTTCACAAGTCTGATGTGGAAATTTGGGTGAAAGTGAAGCACATTATTCCTCCAGCTTGTCTAATTGAATTCATCTTTGCTTTCCAGTCTCATTCCTAACTCAACTTCACTCTCTCATACCTCCTGTCCCTCACTGTTTCCTGTTCACAGGTCTCTCATCTCATCTAATGTTGTAAAGTCTTAGAAAGATAAATCCTGACTTTGTTCCCTTCCCTCTGTTCCCCTGTAGTATCTGAAAATATGACATCCTGGAACATTTTCCAGTCCTCTTTCAATTTCCTTCCTTCCTGCTATAGTGTTCCAGTACACACTAAATTATTCACTTAGATATGTGCCTATAGTTGTGGATTGCCCTTACTCTGGTGAGAAGGGCATTGATCTGATGACTGGAGAAAATCATTCATGAAAAGCCAGTGAACAACAGTTATCTTGATTGTTACCAAATGTTTATTATCTTAGTAAATGGAGCAAATGTAAACTACTTCATAACACATAGAAATTAATGAAAACCATAGAATGCATTTTATAACATGATTTCAGAAAAATAGCTGAAAGAATGAAGAAAGAGATAGGTCATTGTTAAATCCCTTTTTGATGGCAGTGGAGTATCAATATGGAGCAATGCTTTTGTCCAATGAAGAGACTTTCTCTCCACTTTAGGAAAGATCTGGCCTTGTTGGTGGGTCGAAGAGGATCCCACTTACAAAACACAAGGCCTGAGGCCCATTTTTTTGTTTTTTTTTTTTTTTTTGGCATTCTGAGCCATCTCTGTGTCATTTTCTGAGGCTTAAGCTCTCTAAAGTCTTATTCAAGAGAATTTTAGCATCATCAGCCACTGTATCGATAAATTTCAAACGTAGAAAGTAGATTTTAAAAAACTGGAAGATGGTGGATGGCAGGCCTCCATTTATTGAACAATAGCTTTCAGCACAGTTCATGGCCTTATCTGCTATGTTGTCATCCTGCATAAGGAACCGGAAATTCAAGGATTTGGTGAAACTCTTGATATCCTCCAAAGACATGTTCAGCTTCTCTGCAGTCCCTTTGAGTGACTTCTCATCCAAACCAAAATGGCTCTGGTAATGTTTCAAGCACTTTTCCTGCTGGGGAAAATCAAAGCCATTAAAGCAGGCCATGAAGGGGATGAAGCTCAAAGCAGATGATTTTAGGGCATCCAGCCAGATCTTCTCCTTGAGCAAAGCTCTCTTCATCTCAATGGAAGCATCGGACAAATTGGGCAACAGAAGCGCAAAGGTGTAGCGCTTATGAACAGGGAGCTCCTTCAGCAGGGTCTCTTCCAGTGCTGGGAAATCAAAGTCATCCAGATCAAAGTTGGAGACCAAGAAGATGCATGGCTCAGGCACTCCAGTGTGGCTGAGGTTAGCCAGGCAGTTGTCTCGTATCTGCTGAAGCACTCTCTCCCTTTTGAAAGATGTGGGTTTGCGTTTCTCTTCATTATATAAATCATTGTCCACCTTGGTTCTAACAAAGTAGAACTTCTTGCCTATCTCTTTGATACTTTTGGCCAGCAAAGCATCATTGAGGCTAAACCGAGAGGAAGAAATCATGATGAAGAAGTCATAGGTAGCAAATTCCACCCTTTCTAGATATTCATGTGGTTGGAAATTGGGGGTTCCCGTTCCAGGCAGGTCCCAGAAGGTCACATTGGGATATCTGGGATGTTGATAGGGTGTTCTCTTCTTGGTAGTCTCCACAACGCCAACCCTTGCAGAACCCTCCTCTTCATAACTAAGTCCTCGCAGGGCATTGATGAAACTGGACTTCCCAGTGCCAGATTCTCCAATCACAGCCACATCCAGTGGAGCATTCTCTGCTGCCACAAGTGATTCCTCAATTATGTCAGCCACATCTTTTAGCTTGGCCTCTTTAAGGGTTGCTTGAATTCTATCAAGGTTTTCTTGAGAGAGGATTCCCCCTACCTTACTGATTAATGTGGTGTAGTGAGGGATAAAGTTGGTGGCCAACTGCTGACAATTCTTTCCTCCCAGGAAGTCATATAGGAACTGATCCATGCTGGCTAACTGTGGAACGTCTGTGGGAAAAGGAAATTGAATTAGGAAGACAAATGGAGCAGCAGAACAGACACAATGTCAGGTGAGGAAACACACAGGTCACAACAGCCCATTCCCATTCTCTCACATTTATTAATGTTACTCTGATTTACTTTTCCTGATGAATTTTGTTTTCATGCTACAGTAGAAGCTACTTGTCTACTATTATGTTTCCTATGTCACAAGAGTCAGGATCTGTGGAATAGAGAGTAACAGTACTCAAAGTTTTCACATCCTGAACCTCGGAGTCTGTGAATGTGTGACCTTGCATAGCAAAAGGCATTTTGCTGGTATGAAGAAGTTCAGGATCTTTAGATGAAAAGATTTTCTTGGCTAATCCAAACGGGCTCAATATAATCACAGTGAACCTTATAAGAAGGAAGCAAGGCCAAATGAAGAAAAGGAGATGGTGTGATGGAGGCAGAGATAGAAGTGAAGATCCAGAAAGATATAAGAAGGGTCACAAGATAAGGAATTCAGGCAGGTTCCAAAGCTGGAGAAGACAAAGAAATAGATTGTCTCTCGGAGCCTACAGAAGGAAGCAACCTTGCTGACACCTTGATTTTATTTGTTTTAGCCGCTGCCTTCGGCTCGGGTCATGATCTCAGGGTCCTGGGATCGAGTCCCGCATTGGGCTTACTTTCAAGTTTTTAATTTAAATTAGGGTTAGTGAACATAAAGTGTAATATTAGTTTCCAGAGTAGAATTTAGTGATTCATCATTACATATAATACTCTATTCTCATCACAACAAGTACACTTCTTAATACCCATCACCCATTGACATCTTGATTTTGGCTCCTTTAAGATTTCATTTTGGATAACTCTCTCTGGAACTAGAAGCCAATAAATCTGGGGTTGTGTCTTAAGCTGTTAAATCTGTGTTAATTTATTACACAACAATGAGAAACTATTGCAGACATTCTGCTTTTCCTAAAATTTCAATACAGAGCCCAACACACTTCCATTCTGCAGAAAGAATCAGTCAGGCCAATGCATTGGGAAGCACAGAAGAGTTGTAGACATAATTCGCCTCCCATCCCTTGCAACAAATATGGTCAGGACTTATCTTTTGGGAGAGGCAGGGGCCAGAGAAAAGCCCACCAGGATGTATGTGCCATAAGAGGGATAGCCAAGCTCTTAGTCCTTATGGTAATAATTGCCTCATGGCAGCTTAATGTCCATTTGTCTCACCTCATGAGAGAATTTGGGTGATATTTAGATCATGTAACAGGAAGTGGCAGAGGAAATAGATATGAGCTCTAATCTTCGCTATTCAATTCTGCACAGACTTGAAGTATAGATATCTGATTAAATCATGGCAATTCAAGGAATTTTTATCATTTACTACGAGAGAGGAAATTGTGATTTTAAAAATATTTATACCTACACAGTTGTGTCTTATGGGACTACCATATACTTTTACCAGTAAGGATGTGCTCAATGCTTATCCCCATCTTGCAAGTCCTGCAAGGAAAATTTTCAGAAGAGGGAGAATCATGATTCCCCAAAAATATATAAAATAAATGTGTGTTAAAGACTTTATTTATCAGCTTACTTATGAAGATGATATTACTTGTTTTTTAAATTTTTATTTATTTATTTGACAGAAAGAGATCACAAGCAGGCAGAGACGCAGGCAGAGAGAGAGGGGGGAGCAGGCTCCCCGCTGAGCAGAGAGCCCGATGCGGGGCTCAATTCCAAGACCCTGAGATCATGACCTGAGCCGAAGGCAGAGGCCTCAACCCACTGAGCCACTCAGGTGCCCCGATGATATAACTTGTTAAATGGGGAATCCCCAAAAGAGAAAATTATATTTCAAGAATACTGAAACAGGACAAGTTGCTATATTCTCGGGTGAGAGTGGGAAGTCAATTGAACTTCCACAGACGATGGCAGCTCCATACTGTAATGGTTAGTACTCTTGACTCTGAATCTCCCCAGACAGATTTTTATCTCTATGACTGCTGGGAGCTGTTTGTTTGTGTCCTCCACTTAATTTCACAAGCTCAAAGCCCTGGTATTAATCAGCAGATTTGTGAATGGTATCTTAGCATGAGGGCAGAATGATCATGAATGGATTAGTGCTTCAGAGACTCAAGATTTAGAGACTTCGGAGACCTAGCTGCCCATTCTGCCATGTCCACCTTGGAAGTGAGCTCTCACCAAATGCTGAAACAAAGATGCCTTGATCTGGGTATTCCTATACTTGAGAAGTATGAGAAGTATACTTCTGTTCATAAGCAACCCAGTCTGTGGTGTTTTGTTATAGCCTGGATGGATGGGAATAAATTCCCAACAAAAGAATTATTCTACAATGCTACAAATTATTAAAACTCATTGAGTTTTGAAGTAGCTCTATTGTATGAAAGGCGAGATTGCCTTTAAAGATGGGATAGTTTTGGGAAGACAAGATGGCGGGGAAGTAGGAGGAGGGGCCTTTTCAACCTGTACCCTTAAGTGAGCTGATAACCTACCAAAGAACTCCAATCACCCATGAAATTGGCCTGAGATCAGAATACACCAGCTCTCTCTACACCTTAAAGAACTGGAGAATCAATAACAAATCAAACCAATTTCACATGCAAGAAGGGAAATAATCAAGATTAGAGCAGAGATCAATGAGGTTGAAACCAGAGATACAGTAGAACGTATCAATGAAACTAGAAGCTAGTTTTTTGAAAGAATCAATAAGATCAATAAACCATTGGCCACAGTAATCCAAAAGAAAAGAGAAAAAGCCCAAATTCATGAAATTATGAATGAAAAAGGAGAGATCACAACTTACACCAAGGAAATAGAAACAATCATCAGAAATTATTACCAACAGTTATATGCCAATACACTAAGCAACCTAGATGAAATGGATGCATTCCTGGAAAGCTAAAAACTCCCAAAATTGAACCAGGAAGAAATTGACAACCTGAATAGACCGATATCTAGTAACAAGATTGAAGCAGTGATCAAAAACCTCCCAAAAAACAAGAGCCCAGGACCTGATGGATTCCCTGGGGAATTCTACCAAACTTTCAAAGAAGAAATAACACCAAATCTCCTGAAGCTGTTTCAAAAACTTGAAGCAGAAGGAAAACGTCCAGACTCTTTTTATGAAGCCAGCATCACCCTGATCCCCAAACCAGGTAAAGACCCTACCAAAAAGGAGAATTTCAGACCAATATCACTGATGAATATGGATGCAAAGATTCTCAACAAGATCCTAGCAAACAGGATCCAGCAGCACATTCAAAAGATTATCCACCATGACCAGGTGGGATTCATCCCTGGGTTACAAGGATGGTTCAACATTCACAAATCAATCAATGTGATAGAAGAAATCAATAAGAGAAGACAGAAGAACTACATGGTCCTCTCAAATGATGCAGTAAAAAGCATTTGACAAAATCCAGCATCTGTTCCTGATGAAAACGCTTCAAAGTATAGGGATAGAGGGAACATTCCTGAACTTCATAAAATCAATCTATGAAAGACCCACAGCAAATATCATCCTCAATGGGAAAAAGCTTGCAGCCTTCCCGTTGAGATCAGGAACACGACAAGGATGCCCACTCTCACCACTCTTGTTCAACATAGTATTAGAAGTCCTAGCAACGGCAATGAGAAAACAAAGAGAAATAAAAGGTATCCAATTGGCAATGAAGAAGTCAAACTCTCTCTCTTTGCAGATGACATGATTCTTTATATGGAAAACCCCAAAGACTCCACCCCCAAACTACTAGAACTCATACAGCAATTCAGTAACGTGGCAGGATACAAAGTCAATGTACAGAAATCAGTGGCTTTCTTATACACTAACAATGAAAATACAGAAAGGGAAATGAGAGAATCAATTCCATTTATTATAGCACTAAGAACCATAAGATACCTGGGAATAAACCTAACCAAAGAGGTAAAGGATCTGTACTCAAGGAACTACAGAACACTCATGAAAGAAATTAAGGAAGACACAAAAAGATGGAAGACCATTTCATGCTCTTGGATCAGAAGCCTACACATTGTTAAAATGTCTATACTGCCTAGAGTAATCTATACTGTTAATGCCATTCCGATCACAATTCCACTGGTATTCTTCAAAGAGTTGGAGCAAATAATTCTAAAATTTGTATGGAATCAGAAGAGTCCCTGAATTGCTAAGGAAATGTTGAAAAACAAAAACAATACTGGCGGCATCATGTTACCCGATTTCAAGCTTTACTACAAAGCTGTGATCACCAAGACAGCATGGTACTGGCATAAAAACAGACACATAGACCAGTGGAACAGAGTAGAGAGCCCAGATATGGACTATCAGCTCTATGGTCAAATAATCTTCAACAAAACAGGAAAAAATATACAATGGAAAAAAGACAGTCTCTTCAATAAATGGTGCTGGGAAAACTGGACAACGATATGTAGAAGAATGAAACTCGACCATTCTCTTACACCATACACAAAGATAAACTCGAAATGGATAAAAGACCTCAACGTGAGACAGGAATCCACAGAATCCTAGAGGGGAACATAGGCAGTAACCTCTTCAATATCAGTCACAGCAATTTCTTTCAAGATATGTCTCCAAAGGCCAAGGAAACAAAAGCAAAAATGAACTTTTGGGACTTCATCAAGATCAAAAGCTTCTGCACAGCAATGGAAACAGTCAACAAAACAAAAAGGCAACCCACAGAATGGGAGAAGATATTTGCAAATGACAGTACAGACAAAAGGTTGATATCCAGGATCTATAAAGAACTTCTCAAACTCAACACACACAAAACAGATAATCATATCGAAAAATGGGCAGAAGATATGAACAGACACTTCTCCAATGAAGACATACAAATGGCTATCAGACACATGAAAAAATGTTCATCATCACTAGCTATCAGGGAGATTCAAATTAAAACCACATTGAGATATCACCTGACACCAGTTAGAATGGCCAAAATTAGCAAGACAGGAAACAACGTGTGTTGGAGAGGATGTGGAGAAAGGGGAACCCTCTTCCACTGTTGGTGGGAATGCAAGTTGGTGCAGCCACTTTGGAGAACAGTGTGGAGATTCCTCAAGAAATTAAAAATAGAGATTCCCTATGACCCTGCAATTGCACTGCTGGGTATTTACCCCAAAGACACAGACGTAGTGAAAAGAAGAGCCTTCTGTACCCCAATGTTTATAGCAGCAATGGCCACGGTCGCCAAACTGTGGAAAGAACCAAGATGCCCTTCAACGGATGAATGGATAAGGAAGATGTGGCCCATATACACGATGGAGTATTATGCCTCCATCAGAAAGTATGAATACTGAACTTTTGTAGCAACATGGATGGGACTGGAGGGGATTATGCTGAGTGAAATAAGTCAAGCAGAGAGAGTCAAGTATCATATGGTTTCACTTATTTGTGGAGCATAACAAAGAACATGGAGGACATGGGGAGATCGAGAAGAGAAGGGAGTTCAGGGAAACTGGAAGGGGACATTAACCATGAGAGAGTACGGACTCTGAAAAACAACCTGAGGGTTTTGAAGGGGGAGGGGGTGGGAGTTTGGGGAAACAGGTGGTGTGTAATAGGGAGGGCACATATTGCATGGAGCACTGGGTGTGGTACAAAAACAATGAATACTGTTAGCTGAAAAAAAAAAAAAAAGGATGGGATAGTTTCCAATGGAGACACCCATTAAACATCCTGCTTATTCCAAATTTTCTTAAAACTTTCTGATAAAAAAAGAAGAAAAAGAAGCATCTTCAGACTGTGGTATTCTTTTCTCCAAATTGGAGGGCATGAACAGCTGGATGAAATCTTACCCTTCAATGAGTCAGACTTGCACGTCAATCCTCCAAGCATTAAGTCAGTATGTCATCATTGCAAGTACGCTATTTGCTCACTCACCAGCCCTGGAGAGAAAGGAGATTTCTGATGTCAGAGATTTTTTATGTTTCTACTAAAACAAAAAGTGCTGAGTCTGGTGTAGTGTCCCTGGAGCCCCTGGCACATGAACAATCCAGAGACCTATACTCCCTGGGAAATGCAGACACCATTCTCCTGAGGTCACTGCTCTGAACAAGGGGCTGGAGTGATTCTGTTCTGCCTGGGTAAAGTGTGAAAACAACAGGACAGATGACAGCGTCTGACTTGAGCTCCTTACGTCATGAAATCTGTTTGGTGTATTATAACAAAAGTTCAAAAAATTACCCATTGGAGTTGAAGGAAATTGGAAGGGAAGATGAACCATGAGAGACTATGGACACTGAAAAACAACCTGAGGGTTTTGAAGGGGCAGGGGGTGGGAACCAGGTGGTGGATAATAGGGAGGGCACGTATTGCATGGAGCACTGGGTGTGGTGCAAAAACAATGAATACTGTTACGCTGAAAAGAAATTTTAAAAAAGTGAAAAAAAAAGTTACCCATTGGAATAGATGCAGTAGATCAAAATGAAGGGTAGGCAAACTGTTGGTCAAATCATTATTCAGGTGTATGCATTTGCATGCATGCCTGTGTGTTGAGTGTGTACTTAATTCCTATGTGAAATGCATCTTTTATGACTGGTCTCTTTCAGAAGACTGAAAGCTCTGCTCGCAGGGTCTGGTTCTCTTGCAAGAAAAACTTCCCTCGATAGTTGAATCTGCTCTCTAAGCTCCCTCTCTAAAGGCCTATGTTTCTTTACTCAGGGACCCTCAAACCGTGTTCAGATAGAGGAGATCATAGATGTAACATGAGAAGGATCTGCAAGTTGGGAGCTTGGGGGGCCACTTGCTCCCTGGGATGATTTTTGACAGCCTCTCCTCAACCTCTGTGTCCATGTCTTGGAGGCTAACACACAGCAATATCTGCACATGGACCACTCCTGGAAGACTCTGCAAACTCTCCCAGAGTTACCTATCTCCCACCCTGACCTGGCAATGTCACATGGGCACAGTACTGTCTTAAAAAGTCTCATGAGTAGGGTTGTCTAGTACTAGGTGCAGGGGAGGGACAAAATGAACAGGTATCAGGGGACAGGATCGGGGTCCAACCTGGGTTCAGGTGAGTGGACATGTGCAAAAACCATGTTTGGGTCAGACATAGTCACAGAAATGGTCTGAAAAGGGGTAGGTATATGCTAAGCTGCCATTCCCATCCTGGATAGAAGGGGTTATACCCTTCCCCACCCTCTACTTCCTTGGGTATGTATGTATACATACATATGTGTGTATGAGGGTGTGTATGAGCTGGATTCAGCATTTCAGGTGACAGATTTAGGAAGGAAGATTAATTTACCCATCAACAACTAAGTGAAAGGAGTACAATGGTATATCATGCTCCATTCATCTAGCATAAATATGTCCTATACCTGCTGGGCACTGAGGGCACCAGGTAGAGTCTAGGGAATTATTTACTGCAAGTGCAAGATCTGCCTGTGTATTTTCATGATATCAAGCCTCTAATACGGGATGAGACATTACTGTCTTGGACTTTAACTTTTTGAAGAGACAGGGTTGTTTTCAGTTGATCTAGCACATGAGAAATCAAGGTGAGATGTTGTGATGGGATTTAGACAAACCAGGAAAAGAATTCAAGGGCTCTAGGCCAGGTCTTATATTCTGGCTGGCCTGGGCCCCACAGGACCATGAATAAGGTCATCCAGCCTTACCCATCCCATACTAGGGTCAAACTTATAGGCAAGAAGAATACACAGTGAGGGGGGTCAAGATGCCGGGGAAGTAGGAGGAGGCACCATTTCAACCTGTACCCTAAAGTGAGCTGATTACCTACCAAAGAACTCCGACCACCCATGAAATCAGCCTGAGATCAGAATTATACACGTCTGGATCTCTACCGGAGCAGAAGACGCCAGTGGCAGGTAAAGCAGACTGGGAGTGTCGGACTGATATCCGAAGATAAACAAAAGGGGGAGGGAGCCACCAGAGGTGACCGATTGGAAAGTAATACCCCAACACGAGAGTGCTCTGCATCTGGGGACCAGCATTAACTTGGAGTCTGGTTGAAAGCACTCAAAAAAACAAGGAGCAAAGTATCGCGGGGGGGGGGGGTAATAGTGGGAACCTGGGCAGTTAGGGTCAGGGACCTAAGTCCCCCGACCCAGGACAGCCTCCCCTGGCGCTGAGCCAGAGAGAGTGCGGCAGAGAAATCAGGCCTCGGTCCCTGAGCCGCCAGTGCTCCTGAACGCCAGCGCCCCCGAGAACGAGTGGGGTCTGGCTCCCGTGAGGGGCTGGGAGCCTGGCCAGATAGCAATCCTGAAACGCGCGCGTCCCACACCCTCCCTCGGAATACGTGCTCATAGGCGCTAGCCTGGAGCTCTGGCATCCGGAAAAACCAGACATTCCCAGCCCGGGACAGCGGGAAAACCTCAGTGGGTGATCTCTGCTCCAAACCTCTCTGGCGGTCTGGAGCTGCCTAGACAGCCACCACTGCCCTGGTTTTGGGTACAACAAGGAGCGCATCCCCAGGGACAGTGACTCAGAACCGACTCAGCCAGCAGCTTTTCCAAAACATTCTGGGGCTTCTCTCTGAGAGGGAGGTCGGGGTGCAGTTCGCTCTCCTCTAAACCTCCAAAAACCATCAAAAGCTGTCAAGGCGAGAGAAAGCAGATGAAAGAACATAAAAACCCCCAGAGAACAAAAGGCTGAAAAAAACAGTTTCCTCAGAGCTCACCCCCTTGAGGGGAGCGGGAGGACCTAACTCAGGGAACATCATTGTCTGAAAACCCACGTGGCAGGTCCCTCCCCCAGAAAACCAACCAGGAAGGAAGAAAAAAAAAAAAAGACTACAAGAGAACAATCACCATTACTTCATAAATACAACTTTTATTTTTAACTCTTTACCAATATTCTGGTTCTTTTTTTTTTATACATACAGATAATTTTTTAACCTATTTACCATCACACCGAGATGTCCAGTACATCAAATTCTTTAATAACCTTCTAACCTGAACTTTTTGATACATACACCCGTGTTTTTCTTTTGTTTTTCTATTTTTTTAATTCTTTTTTAATTTTAACTTAGTTTAGTCTAGTTTATTCTTGTTTAATTTTTATTTTCTACTATACATATAGAGTTAAACTTCAAGGTAATCCCCTTTCCCCAATCAATGCTACCCCTATAGGCAAACCAGTTTCTAATCCCCCTGTAACTTAGGAAAGTTGAGTCCCTTAACAAAAACATCAAGATACCTTCAGGAAGAATCAAAATAAACTTCCTCACCCACACTGAGAATCTATAACCATTCTCCCAATTTTTCCTTCTGTCAGTGTTTCTGTGAATTTGTGTTTGTCCTGATAATATATAAACCTTATACTTGGGGTGTTTTCTGATGAGGTTCTTCCCTTTTTTTTTTTTTTTGCTTATATATACATATTTTTTTCTCTTGTCATATACTTTTATCACTCTTTTTGTCTGTCTGTTTTTGTTTGTATACTCCACAAATCTTACCTTGTGGCCCATTTGGGCTGAGCCTTCTCTTGTATCTTCCCTTTTTTTCCTATCTCTCTCTCTCTTTTTTTTTCCTTTTTTATTTCCCCCTTTTTTTTCTTTCTTCTTCTCTATTTCTTTTTCTTTGCTTTTTTCTCTCATTTGGGTGGGGAACCCTGATTGCACAGAAGCGTTCCAGGGTGCACATTGACTGCACCACAATCGATAACTCCAGCTGCATCTGTTTAGTCATCTCTTACCAAAATGATTAGGAGGAGGAATACCCAACAGAAGAAAAATACAGAGGATGGGCCTTCTGCAACAGAGCTAATGGCTATTGACATAGACAATATGTCAGAAAAGGAATTCAGACTAACAATTATCCAGGCAATAGCTAGGCTGGAGAAAGCCATGGATGACCAAACAGAATTGATTAGGGCAGAACTGAAAGCCACCAGGGATGATGTTCACAATGTTAGGGCAGAACTGAAAGCCACCAGGGATGATGTTCAAAATGCTCTCAATGAGTTCCAATCCAATCTAAATTCTCTAAAAGCTAGGGTAACTGAGACAGAAGATAGAATTAGTGATCTGGAGGACAAAGAGATAGAGAGAAAGGATCAGGAGGAAGCCTGGAACAAACAGCTCAGAAGCCACGAAAACAGAATCAGGGAAATAAACGATGCCATGAAACGTTCCAACGTCAGAATTATTGGAATCCCTGAAGGGGAAGAAAAAGAAAGAAGTCTAGAAGATATAGTGGAAGAAGTTGTCTATGAAAATTTTCCCAATCTCACAAATGGAAACAACGTTCATGTACTAGAGGCAGAAAGATTTCCTCCCAAGATTTTTGATTCTCAAAAGTCTTCACGGCACCTTATCGTTAGAATGGGGAATTTTGTTTCAAGAGAGACCCTCTTAAAAGCAGCTAGGACAAAGAAGCTTCTTACATACAGAGGAAAGCCCATTAGAATAACGTCAGACCTTTCCACAGAGGCCTGGAAAGCCAGGAAGGGCTGGCAAAATATATTCAGAGTACTAAATGAGAAGAACATGCAACCAAGAATACTCTATCCAGCAAGACTGACATTTAAAATGGATGGAGAGATAAAGAGTTTCCAAGACCGGCAAGGCTTAAAAGACTAGGCAACCACCAAGCCGACACTGCAGGAAATATTAAGGGGGGTCCTTTAAGAGAGGAAAAATCCTAAGAATATCATTGAACAGAAATACAGAAAGAATCTATAGACAGAAAGACTTCAAAGGCAACACGAAGTCAATAAAAACCTATCTCTCAATAATCACTCTCAACGTGAATGGCCTAAATGCGCCCATAAAACGACACAGGGTTGCAGATTGGATAAAACGACAGGACCCATCCATATGTTGTCTACAAGAGACCCATTTTGAACCTAAGGATACACCCAGACTGAAAGTGAAGGGATGGAGAAGCATCTTTCATGCCAATGGGCTTCAAAAGAAGGCTGGAGTAGCGATTCTCCTATCAGATAAATTAGATTTTAAACTAAAGACTGTAGTCAGAGATACAGAAGGACACTACATAATTCTTAAAGGGACTATCCGCCAAGACGATCTAACAATTGTGAATATCTATGCCCCCAATATGGGAGCACCCAATTACATAAGAAAACTATTAATCAAGATAAAGAGTCATATTGATAGGAATACAATAATAGTAGGAGATCTTAATACGCCTCTCTCAGAAATAGACAGATCATCGAAGCAGAAAATTAATAAAGAAATAAGAGCATTGAATGAAACATTGGACCAGATGGACCTCATCGACATATACAAAACATTCCACCCTAAAACAACAGAATATTCATTCTTCTCAAGTGCACATGGAACCTTCTCCAGAATAGACCACATACTGGGTCACAAAGCAGGACTCAACCGATACCAAAAGACTGACATTATTCCCTGCATATTCTCCGATCACAATGCTTTGAAACTGGAGCTCAATCACAAGGAAAAGTTCAGAAGGAACTCAAACACCTGGAAGCTAAAGACCACCTTGCTTAAGAATGCTTGGATCAACCAGGAGATCAAAGACGAACTTAAACAATTCATGAAAACCAATGAGAATGAAGACACCTCGGTCCAAAACCTATGGGATACAGCAAAGGCGGCTCTAAGGGGGAAATACATAGCCATCCAAGCCTCCCTCAAAAACATTGAAAAATCCAGAATACACCAGCTGTCTCTACACCTTAAAGAACTGGAGAATCAACAACACATCAAACCAACTCCACACGCAAGAAGGGAAATAATCAAGATTAGAGCAGAGATCAATGAGGTTGAAACCAGAGATACAGTAGAACGTATCAATGAAACTAGAAGCTGGTTTTTTGAAAGAATCAATAAGATCGATAAACCATTGGCCACACTAATCCAAAAGAAAACAGAGAAAGCCCAAATTAATAAAATGATGAATGAAAAGGGAGAGATCACAACTAACACCAAGGAAATAGAAACAATCATCAGAAATTATTACCAACAGTTATATGCCAATAAGCTAAGCAACCTAGATGAAATGGATGCATTCCTGGAAAACTACAAACTCCCAAAATTGAATCAGGAAGAAATTGACAACCTGAATAGACCAATATCTAGTAACGAGATTGAAGCAGTGATCAAAAACCTCCCAAAAAACAAGAGCCCAGGACCTGACGGATTCCCTGGGGAATTCTACCAAACTTTCAAAGAAGAAATAACACCAATTCTCCTGAAGCTGTTCCAAAAAATTGAAGCAGAAGGAAAACTTCCAGACTCTTTTTATGAAGCCAGCATCAGCCTGATCCCCAAACCAGGCAAAGACCCTACCAAAAAGGAGAATTTCAAACAATATCACTGATGAATATGGATGCAAAGATTCTCAACAAGATCCTAGCAAACAGGATCCAGCAGCACATTCAAAAGATGATCCACCATGACCAGGTGGGATTCATCCCTGGGTTGCAAGGTTGGTTCAACATTCGCAAATCAATCAATGTGATAGAACAAATCAATAAGAGAAGAGAGAAGAACCACATGGTCCTCTCAATTGATGCAGAAAAAGCATTTGACAAAATCCAGCATCTGTTCCTGATGAAAACGCTTCAAAGTATAGGGATAGAGGGAACATTCCTGAACTTCATAAAATCTATCTATGAAAGACCCACAGCAAATATCATCCTCAATGGGAAAAAGCTTGCAGCCTTCCCGTTGAGATCAGGAGCACGACAAGGATGCCCACTCTCACCACTCTTGTTCAACATAGTATTAGAAGTTCTAGCAACGGCAATCAGACAACAAAGAGAAATAAAAGGTATCCAAATTGGCAAGGAAGAAGTCAAACTCTCTCTCTTCGCAGATGACATGATTCTTTATATGGAAAACCCCAAAGACTCCACCCCCAAACTACTAGAACTCATACAGCAATTCAGTAATGTGGCAGGATACAAAGTCAATGTACAGAAATCAGTGGCTTTCTTATACACTAACAATGAAAATAGAGAAAGGGAAATTAGAGAATCGATTCCATTTACTAGAGCACCAAGAACCATAAGATACCTGGGAATAAACCTAACCAAAGAGGTAAAGGACCTGTACTCGAGGAACTACAGAACACTCATGAAAGAAATTGAAGAAGACACAAAAAGATGGAAGACTGTTCCATGCTCTTGGATTGGAAGAATAAACATTGTTAAAATGTCTATACTGTCTAGAGCAATCTATACTTTTAATGCCATTCCGATCAAAATTCCACCGATATTTTTCAAAGAGCTGGAGCAAATAATCCTAAAATTTGTATGGAATCAGAAGAGACTCCGAATTGGTAAGGAAATTTTGAAAAACAAAAACAAAACTGGCGGCATGACGTTACCTGATTTCAAGCTTCACTACAAAGCTGTGATCACCAAGACAGCGTGGTACTCGCATAAAAACAGACACATAGACCAGTGGAATAGAGTGGAGAGCCCAGATATGGACCCTCAACTCTATGGTGAAATAATCTTCGACAAAACAGGAAAAAATATTCAATGGAAAAAAGACAGTCTCTTCAATAAATGGTGCTGGGAAAACTGGACAGCGATATGTAGAAGAATGAAACTCGACCATTCTCTTACACCCTACACAAAGATAAACTCGAAATGGATAAAAGACCTCAACGTGAGACAGGAATCTTTCAGAATCCTAGAGGAGACCATAGGCAGTAACCTCTTCGATATCAGCCACAGCAACTTCTTTCAAGATATGTCTCCAAAGGCCAAGGAAACAAAAGCAAAAATGAACTTTTGGGACTTCATCAAGATCAAAAGCTTCTGCACAGCAAAGGAAACAGTCAACAAAACAAAGAGCCAACCCACGGAATGGGAGAAGATATTTGCAAATGACAATACAGACAAAAGGTTGATATCCAGGATCTATAAAGAACTTCTCAAACTCAACACACACAAAACAGATAATCATATCGAAAAATGGGCAGAAGATATGAACAGACACTTCTCCAATGAAGACATACAAATGGCTGTCAGACACATGAAAAAATGTTCATCATCACTAGCTATCAGGGAGATTCAAATTAAAACAACATTGAGATACCACCTGACACCAATTAGAATGGCCAAAATTAGCAAGACAGGAAACAACGTGTGTTGGAGAGGATGTGGAGAAAGGGGAACCCTCTTCCACTGTTGGTGGGATTGCAAGTTAGTGCAGCCACTTTGGAGAACAGTGTGGAGACTCCTCAAGAAATTAAGAATAGAGCTTCCCTATGACCCTGCAATTGCACTGCTGGGTATTTACCCCAAAGATACAGATGTAGTGAAAAGAAGGGCCATCTGTACCCCAATGTTTATAGCAGCAATGGCCACGGTCGCCAAACTGTGGAAAGAACCAAGATGCCCTTCAACAGATGAATGGATAAGGAAGATGTGGTCCATATACACCATGGAGTATTATGCCTCCATTAGAAAGGATGAATACCCAACTTTTGTAGCAACATGGACGGGACTGGAAGAAATTATGCTGAGCGAAATAAGTCAAGCAGAGAGAGTCAAGTATCATATGGTCTCACTTATTTGTGGAGCATAACAAATAACATGGAGGACATGGGGAGGTGGAGAGGAGAGGGAGTTGAGGGAAACTGGAAGGGGAGATGAACCATGGGAGACTATGGACTCTGAAAAACAACCAGAGGGTTTTGAAGGGGCGGTGGGGGTGGGGTGGGGTGGGGTGGGGTGGGAGGTTGAGGAACCAGGTGGTGGGTAATAGGGAGGGCACGTACTGCATGGAGCACTGGGTGTGATGCCAAAACAATGAACACTGTTATGCTGTAAATAAACAAATAAAGGAATAAAAAAAAAGAATACACAGTATGCTCAGGGACAGAAGAAACCCCTTCATACAACCAAATCAGTGAGCCTGGAACTCATCCAGGAGATTGTCTCCGTAGAGTCATGATGGCAGTTCAGGTCTCCTAGAAACTCTATGTACCCCATAAACAAGAACCCAGGGTATTACTAAGAATGGTCAAGAGAGGTCATAAAGAAAGCTTTGAGCACAAGGATAAGGGAGGGCTACTCTTAAGTATTCTTATTCCAGAATATTCCTCCAGCCTAACCCAGGCTAGGACTCCATCTTTTATCTTTTATTCAGCATTATCCGTACATGTTCTTCCTCACCACCATGTCATTCACTCCCTCACTGGGCTCAGGGCACCTCCACTCCATGCAGGAGGAGACACCATTCTTGCTGACCTATTGGACTTCAAGTTTGTCACAGGGGATCCTGGTGGAGAACACTTCAGTCTTTGTGGGCAAAGGCCTCAGTGGATTCTGGTCTCAAAGCAGATGAGATGTGATTACATCATATTTCATGAGCTTCTTTCCCTCTGAAATCCCTGCATCCTCTGATCATTTCTTTAGGCATCTCTATCTCCCAAGGAAGGGTCAAGTTCCCTGAAAAAGTCCTGAGAAGTGGGGACACTTCGTAGGATTTTCCCTCACACTTGCCAATCAGTGTATTTTCTTTAATGTGGAGTGAGCGTGGGAACAGAGATGGTACTGTGATTTCCATTCTTTCCCAAAATTTACTAATTTGGGGTGCATCTAGGGAGGGGTAAATGGTAGTTGATAACTATAAGTAGACGCAGGTCCCCAGAAGTAGCATCAGCATCCAGTCATCACTGGGGCTGGAGATTCAGCATTAACTAGGATCCCTTGTCCCCTCCTGTCTAGATAGAAACAGAGAATCAAACTGTGGGTTTAAGTCTTGGATCTCCATCATTGCTTGGATCTCCATCATCTACCATCATTGCTTTGTAATTCAAAGCTTGTTTCTTGTCTGTGAGACTATGTCTTCATTTGTAACCAGAAATAATAATGCTTAACTAATAGAGCTTGAGGAAGATTAATCAAGAACAGGCGTGCAGAAGATCCAGCCCAGACAGACTCACAGATCAGAATCTTCATGCACTGTGGTAAGAGTTGGAGGGAGTAAGAAGAATGAGAGGAAAGTCTTCCTCAGAGGTCCTATGAAGACCAGAGAGAATTCACCAAAGGGTTGCTGGTGGGCCTGCCCAGAGCTTCACCTGGACCATACAATAAAACTTTCAGTAAAGTCCTGTGAAGTGGTAGCCTAGCTTCCCTGCTTCACAGGATAAAACACTGGGACTCGGTTTCCAATGTGAAAATGTTCACAATGCCCTGGGGCTGAGTTGTCTGCAAACTCAGTTGGGAGTCTTGGCAGTTTCCTCATTGTGTGTGAATTCAGGGCTCATGTTGGATGAAAGCATCATAGTCTGGGGGACAGTGATACAATCAGGACCCAGCTGTGGAAAGACAAGCAGGCGGGGGTAGGTGGAGATGATCAAGAAGCTGCACCACTGGACTGAGGTCCTTCTGAGGCCGAAATCTGAGGAGTTGGATGTGAGGTCGATCTCCAGCAACATCAGGAGAACCCACTGATAGGTCTGGAAGGGAAGCCCTCATGCAGTAGAAAATGCAATTTTCACTGTTGTTAAAAATAAATTATTCTTGAAGATATATGCAGTGAGGATATGTGGGTCCTCAGGATTGAAGGGTACGGAAAGTTGGCAAAGGCTTACTTCTACCCTACAGACTTCCCCAGTGGGACATCCTACTTAACAGTCTGGGTGGAGAAGTACCTATACCTGCCTGGCTCCTGACTGAATGACCCTCATGATGTTCTTTTGTTCAAGTCCCCTCTGTCTATAACTTGCTTAGGAGCAGACTACTGGCAAAACAGCTGCAGAACATTCCTCAGTGGTCTCCTCTGAACCCCTAGCATGTGCACATCTCCTAAATGAGCACCTCTACTGGTTTTCTTTTCAATGAATATTGAAACATAATTTACACATTCTATGATTCATGCCTTTAAAGTTTTCAGTAGCTTTGAATATATTCACAAAGTTGTACACACATCATAATCAAATTTAGAGTATTTTCCTTATGCAAAAGATATCCTTTTAAAAATTGTGTTATTTTAGTCACCATACAGTACATCATTAGTTTTTGATATGGTGTTCCATGACTCATTGTTTGTTTATAACGCCCAGTGCTTCAAAAGATATGTTGTACCTCTTGACTGCCATCTCTCTTTCCCTCATACCATTTGCTCTTCAGATCTAGGAAACCCGCAATATATTTTCTGTAGCCAAGGATTTGCCTTTTCTGGACATTTCCTATGAATGGAATCACAGAATGCATAGTCCAATGGGCTGTCTGCTTTCACTGAGCATAATGTTTTGGGGTTCATCCATGTTGTGGCAGGTATCAGTACTTTTTTTTAAAATTTTTTATTTGTACTTTATTTTTATTTTTTTACCTTGCCCAATAATGATCTCTTATATGGATAGACCACTTTTCTTTATCTATTGAACAGTGGGTGGACAACTGTGTTAATTCCATCTGAGGGGTTATTGTAATAATGCTGCTGTGAACATTTGCATGCAGGTTTTACCTAGATGTATGTTTTCACCACTCTTGGGTATATACCTAGCAATGGAATTGCTGGGTCATTGGGTAACTCTGTTTAAATTGTTTTATTAGTTTTATTGAAGAAGAATGGGTATATATCATTGTATGAGTTTAAGACATATAGCATGATGATCTGATTTATATATACTGTGAAGTATACTGTGCGGTTACAACAATAGGTTCAGCTAACACCCATCATCTCAATAAGAGGAAAAGAGAGAAGAAAAAAGAGAACAGTTCTTCTTGTGATGAGAACTCTTAAGATATATTGCCTTAACAATGTTCTGATAAATCAAATGGGGACATTATCTATAGTCATCAGGTTATATATTACCTCCCTAGTACTTCTCTTATAACTGAAATCTTGTATCTTTGATCACTTCCTCCAATTTCCTCCTTCTTAACTTGTGCTTCCACCTCTCCACAAGTCTGGTCTTTTTTTCGATGAACTTATTTTATTTTATTATTTTTAGATTCCACACATCAGTTAGATCATGCAGTATTTGTCTGTCTGATTTATTTTACTTAGCATAATGCTTTCATGGTACACCCATGTTATAGATGATAGGATTTTTCATTTTCTATTTAAATTTTTGACAAAGTATCAAACATTTTTGCAGAGGCTTGCTGTTTGTGATCTAAATGCCTTTGCAGGGAGTTGGGTGTGGATCTGACATCCAGGTTTGGGTTACCAAATCTGATAATACCCCTGACACCCTGTTCCCCAGTCCTTCTAACTCCCTTGCTCTTATAAGGTCAATCACTTGACAATATGACAAAGCCGGCCCTGTTCCTTCACCCCCCCCCCAATATCTACATCCTTCACTGTTACTGTGCAGTACAATATGGCTTGAACAATTTATCTAAGGAGAGTGCCATAAGTATTGAATTATCTTGATCATTGCAGCTTTATAATATAATCCCAAGTCAGGAATCGTGTTTTATTGGGTGTAAAGTAAATGCATTTCCATCAGTGTTTATTGCTGCCTATCAGTTTCCCTGAAAACCCAGAGGCCTCATACCTCCTCTTTTGGTATTTTTGAACACCTGAAGTTCAACTTTATCTAATTGCCACCTAGTTCAGGTTATCAATATGTGTATTTTTCATTTAGGCTGAAAATTTCCCCTGCTACAAAGCTGATGTCTTCACAGTGGCACAGAAACTGATAGAGAACGTATTTCCCAGATGGGTATACCTTCCATAATCTCTAGTGATTGAGGCAGCCATTTCATTGGACAAATTATACCACCTTTAACAAAAACCTTGCAAACTTCTTGGAATCATCACTGGCCCTATCACCCTCAATCGTCAGGCAACTTTGTGAGATCTAATGGGATCCTCAAACTTAAAATTTTTAAACTAGCAAAAAATACCAGACATCCGTGCCCTAAGGTATTGCCTTTGGACTTGCTGACACTCTGAGGTACCCTCTTTGGACAATGTAAACTCACCTCACACAACATAGTCACTGGCAGACCAATGTCTACTGGTACACAATCTTCTGGAGATCCCTTGTTGTCTCGTGCTAGTATGACCAACTATGGGAAAATATTTAGTGTTTTACCATCTAGCCTGTCATCAATAGGTTAAAGATGTCTTCCAAGATCTCAATTCAAAGGATACTGTTGGTCATTGTCTAGAGTCTGGTGACTGGGTATTCTGGAACTCTCATCAAAAAAAATACAGCTTTTGAACTTGATCAAAAGGAATCTTACCAAGTGCTCCCAACCACTGAAATTACTACAAAACTAGAAGGTGTTGAATCATGGGTATGCATTTCACTGCTAAAGAAGGCTTTACCTGACATATTGTCCTTCACAGATGCTAGGGACCTCTAAGTCAAACTGAGGAAGATAAATAGCCAATATTGAAGTAGACAGCCTTCACCCGAGAAAGCAGATCAAGTCCTCATATTTTAACTAAATGTGAAGCCCTTTCTCCTTTTTCTCCTTTTCTTTACTCTGACATAGTCTTGGAGAAATAATGCCCTTAGCTATATGTCTGAGCCAGTTGCTCAGAAGGGGGAATAAACTGAAGAATGTAAAACAACCTTTTATTTTAGGCTAAGAGAAAAATCTAATCATGTCCCTAAATTTTCTCAAGTGAAATATGACATCACATTGGTTGGCTCCCTTGGATTTACATCACTGAGTTAAAAAAGACTAACCAGGACACATTCTTGACCCAGGATTTGCTTCCCTTGACAGAGCTATGCTTCCTGGTTAACAATTAAATTTACAGGACAATTTGATTAGGAACCTGTCCTTAACTCCCAAATATAATACAGAATTCATTGCTAAGAGCATAGCTACCCAGCAAAGATCCTTAGACTCTCTAGCCAAAGATTTTATTGACAATAAGACAGACTCTGATTATCTTTTAACTGAGTAAGAATTGTCTATACTGTGACCAACACCACCTGCTGCATCCGGATTAACACTTTTGGGGAAATTGAAACACAACTACATATGAGCACTGAACAAGCCACTTAGCTTGAAAAGATGATTCTTCAGTGGAGTCTTTCTTTGAATTATTCAGTTTTGAGTGTTTGGGTCCTGGGTACCATGGCTTCAAAGTACACTCCAACCTTTGAAAACTATCTGTTGATAAAAATAATAATAATCTGCCAGGTACCATTTGTGTTCTTAAAAATTTTTAAATGCATGTTCAGACATGCTAACCACCAAGCAAGTAATCTCCCTGAGACTGGAACTTCAGAAAATGAATGTAGGGGATGACTGATACCAAAACTGTGTACCTGAAAGTCATCACCAGTGAATTTTGTGGAGATTAAGGAAGAACATCACGACATGTGAATACCATGGAGAGAATCAACAACAGCTGTGAGAACAAATGAACAGTAGCTCAAGTTGGCACCAATCTCTAAGTTAAGCTGAGCATCTGATCAAAGTAGGGAAATTGTGAAAAAGAAGTTCCACAGGGGCCACATAGTCACAGGGCCATAGAAGCCACTTAAGTTAAGGCCTGGACTCATTAAACCAAGACCAAATACCTAACCTAACTACAGTTTCACTCCCCTGGGCATGTATAATTTAACCAGTCAGTGTACAAATTTCCTGATCAACGATGGGAAATTTGCTGATAGACCCTTCCCCTTCCCCTTAGGAGGGCAATCTCGACTAAAACAAGTGATTCTTAGTTAATAATTTCTTTCTTTTTCCTTCTTCTTTTCCTTTAAAAACATTTCCATTCCTACAGCTCAGTGAACCTCCTTCTTATTTGCTAGATTCATGAATCATTTAATAAATCCAATAGCTCTTTAAAATTTGTTCACTTGAACTTTGTTTTAACAGATAATGCATGCATTGTCTCCCCAGGGAAAGTATTTAGGTATGAGATGGGGGGTGTCTGATCTAGAAGTTCTTGGGGGAAAAGCCCTTTCCATTGACACCCCAGACATTCACATGATCCTTCTGCAGTTCACAGTAATAAGGTTTGTTCTCCAACCACCCTCTGAAAATGTCCCAAATAGTTAAAAACTCTGACTTACAGGCATCTACCAAACATCCTGCCCCTCAGAATTCCATGTCCACAGCACCCCAAATCAATTTTGCAGACTATCCTAACCTCAGACCTATAGATCTGTAATTCTATTTTTTGATCTGTACTCAATCCACAGTGGTTTCTTGCTTACCAGCTCCTGAAGGAGACTTCCAGTGTCAGAGTTGAGCTCTGAGTGTGTCCCCTGACAACACACGAAGTGCTGAGCCTGGTTGAAGTGCTCCCTGTAGCCCACAACAGAAACACTCTGTTGCACAGACTGGCCTTGCACTGGAACAGGCCCTGTGTGCTGCTGTGGTCACTGCAGAGATTAAATATGTACAATGCCTGTGAGGAACAGGCAGGATTTAAATAATCTCTGTCCACTGCTCCACCCTCAAAGGAATCTGGCCAGTAGTTGAGAAGCAGCCATCAGTGTAGAGCTCTGCATTTCCAAGAACAGAAAATGAAACTTAAGTTCTGAGGGCTCCTTTTCTGAGAAACAGAGCCATATCTGAGAATGGAAAGTGAAAGCCACCATGCTTATTGTTATTGTGTATTTTTGGCATTGTGAGTGAGAAGAGAGCACAGGATCCCCGGCTTATACACAGAGGGAGGAATATAAGAATAATGTCACACCTGTCCACAGAGACCTGGCAAGCCAGAAACAGCGGAAAGACACATTCAGGATACTAAATGAGAAGAACATGCAGCCAAGGATACTTTATCTAGCAAGACTGTCATTCAAAATGGCTAGAGAGATAAGGAATTTCCAAGACTGGCAGAAACTAAAAGAATATGTGACCACCAAGCCAGCCCTGCAAAAAATATTAAGGGGGTTCTATAAAAAAAGAAAAACACCAAGAGTAATATAGACCAGAAATTACAGCGACAATCTATAGAAAGAAGGACTTCACAGGCAACATGATGGCAATAAAATCATATCTTCCAATAATCACTCTCAATGAGAACAGCCTAAATGCTCCAATGAAATGGCACAGGGTTGCAGATGGGATAAAAAGACAGGATCTACCCATAAGCTGTTTACAAGAGAATCATTTTGACTCTAAAGTTACATCCAGGAGTGGGACAAGATGGTGGAGAAGTAGGGGACCCTGTTTCAACTGGGCCCCTGAAGTGAGCTGATTATCTACCAGATCACTCTGAACATACATGAAATCAGCCTGAGATGTAGGATTATACACTTCTGTATCAAAAGTTCAGGTTAAAATGTTATTATGGAATTTGATGTACTGGACATCTCACTGTGATGGTAAATAGGTTAAAAAATGATCTATAAAAAAAATGAACCAGAATAGTGGGAACGAATTAAAAATAAAAGTTGTATCTATGAAGTAGTGGTGGTTGTTCTCTTGTTGTCGTTTTGTTTTGTTTTGTTTTCTGGTTGGCTTTCTGGGAGAGGGGCCTACTGCATGGGTTTTCAGTCAGTGTTCCCTGAGTTAAGTCCTCCTGCCCTGCTCAAGGGGGTGGGCTCTGAGGAAACCGGTTTTTCAGACTTTTGTTCTCTGGAGGTTTTTAAGTTTGTTTGTTCATTTGTTTTCTCTTGCCTTGACAGCTTTTGATGGTTTTTGGAGGTTTAGAGGAAAGCAAACTGCACTCAGACCTCCCTCTAAGAGAGAATCCTCAGTCTGTTTCCCTCTGGGTGCTGCGGAGCACATAAGATCCCCTTGGCCGCTGCAAAGCCCATACCAAGACGCAGTCCCTGGGGACACAGGAACTCCTGCTTGTACCCCAAACCACGGCAGTGGCGGCTGTCTGGGCAGCTCCAGACTGCCAGAGAGGTTCCAAGCAGCGATCTCACACTGAGATTTTCCCACTGGCCTAGGCTGGGAGTGCCTAGACTTTCAGGTCAGAGAGCACCGGTCTGGCACCTGTGCGCACCTCTCTCAGGGGAGAGTGTGGGGTGCTACTCAGGCTCTGATAGCGCAGTATGGACTGCAAAAAGGTTGTGCTTCTGCCGGCTGGTGAGGCTCCCAGCCCCTCACGGGAGCCAAACTCCATGCACTCTCAGACGCGCTCCTGGCTCAGGGACCAAGACCTGGTTTCTCCAATGACGCACTCTCTGGCTCAGTGCCAGGGGTGGCTGTCCTGGGTCTGGGGACTTAAGCCCCTGACCCTAACAGCCCCAATTCCCACAATTTTCCCCTACGATTCTTTGCTCTTTTTGAGTGCTTTCAACCAGACTCCAAGCTCATGCTGGTCCTCAGATGCAGGGCACTCTTGTATTGGGGTATTACTTTCCAGTCAGTCGCTCTGGTGGCTCCCTCCCCCATTTGTTTATCTTCGGATATCAGTCCGACGTTCCCACTCTGCTTTACCTGCCCAGTGGCGTCTTCTGCCCCCGTAAAGATCCAGAAGTGTATAATTCTAATCTCAGGCTGATTTCATGGGTGATCAGAGTTCTTTGATAGGTAATCAGCTCACTTTAGGGTACAGGTTGAAACGGCACCTCCTCCTACTTTCCCGCCATCTTGTCTCCCCCTAGGATTATACACTTCTGGATCTCTACAGGGGCAGAGGACACCAGTGGACAGATAAAGTGGAGTGGGAATGTTGGACTGATATTGGAAGGTAAACAAAAGGGGGAGGAAGACACCAGAAGCAACCCACTGGAAAGTAATACCTCAAGACAAGAGTGCCCTGTGATTGGGAACCAGCATTAACTTGGAGTCTGGTTAAAAGCACTCAAAAAGAACAAAAGATCTTAAGCAGAAATTGGTGGAATCAGGCAGTTACGGGCACGGGCTTAAGCCCATAGACCCTGGATGACCTCCGCCAGCGCCCTGCCAGGGAGAGTGCAGTGAAGCATCAAGGTCTTGGTCCCTGAGCCACCCGCGCATGTGAGTCTGGATGGCAGTGCATGTGAGAGAGTCCTGGTGTGGTTGCCAGCCAGCGCTTTCTAGAACCACGCCTTTTCCACTCTGCACGCACACTGCACAACACAGGTCTGAGTCATGCTCCACACCCTCTCCTGAGAGAGGTCCGTGCAGGCACTAGCTGGTGCTCTCTAGGACCAGGGAGAGTCTGAGCACCCCCAGCCCCTGATGACAGGAAATCTCAGTGCCCTATCTCTGGTTGGGATCTCTCCAGAGGTCTGGACCTGCCCAGACAGCCTCAGGAGAGGCAGCCGCTGGAAGCCAGCTCTCTGGACTAATACTTCTTGTGGTTTTGGCAACATGGGGGTATCAGGGGGAGCTCTTGTGACCCCTGAGACTGTGACTGGGGATGTGCTCTGCTGGAGGCAGAGGGGGAGTTTATGTGATCTGGAGCTTCCAGAGGGGAACAGACTGAGGCTTCTCTCTGAGACAGAGGTCTGGATGCAGTTTGATTTCCTCTAAACCTTGGAAAAACCACCAAAAACCAGCAAAGGGAGAAAAAAAAAACCCTCCAGTAAACAAAAGCCTGAATAACTGGTTTCCTCAGAGCCTAGCCCCTTGATAGGGGGCAGGAGGATTCAACTCTAGCAAGACTGCCTGAAAAACCATGCAGCAGGCCCCTCCCCTAGAAATCCAGACCAAAAAACAAAAACAAAAACAAAAAAACAACAACAAAAAAGAGGACAACCACCACAGGATCCCCATAAAACTGTAAAACCCCAAAATCAGGGGAAAAGAAGATATTAAGCTCCTGGTATTGCCCTAAAACCTATATACTTCATAGATACAACTTTTATTTTTAATTAATCCCTAGTATTCTTGTTCTTTTTATTTTTTTATAATATTTTAGGCTATTTACCATCACAATGAGAGGTTCAACAACAAATTCCATAAAAATCTTTTAATTTGAACTTTTTGGATACATATACATGTTTTTTTTTTCTTTTCTATTTTTTAAATATTCATATAGAGATAAGTTTCAAGGTAATCCTCTTTCCCCAGTCAATATTACCCCCACTATAAACCAGTTTTAATCCCCCTTTATCTTAGGAAAGTTGAGTCCTTTAACAAAGATATCAAGATACACCCAGGAAAATCAAAATAACCTTCCTTGCCTACACTGAGAATTTATAACCACCCTCCCATCTTTTTCTTCTGTCAGTGTTTCTGTGTATTTATTTTTGTTCTGGTAGTATATAAATCTTTTTTTAAAAGATTTTATTTATTTATTTGACAGACAGATATCACAAGTAGGCAGAGAGGCAGGGGGGGGGGGAGGAAGCAGGCTCCCTGCGGAGCAGAGAGCCCAATGTGGGGCTTGATCCCAGGACCCTGGGATCATGACCTGAGCCAAAGGCAGAGGTTTTAACCCACTGAGTCACCCAGATGCCCCTGTTCTGGTAGTATATAAATCTTATACTTATACTTGGGGTTCACTTTGGCTGGTTCTTTTTTTATTGTCATTTATTTTTGTCAGTCTTTTTTTTTGTCTGTTTTTCTTTGTATACTTTATAAATCTTACATTTGGGACACATTCGTGCTGGATCCTCTCTCTCTCTCTCTCTCTCTCTCTCTCTCTCTTTCTTTTTTTTCTCTTTTTGGTGGGGACCCTCGATTTCTCAGAAGCATTCCAGGGTTCAACTTGCCTGGACCATGGTTGATACATTCAGCTACAGATCCCCTCAGCCATCTCTCACCAAAATGACCAGGAGGAGGAATGCCCAACAAAGGAAAAATTCAAAGACTGTGCCCTCTCCATCAGAGCTATTGGATATGGACATAAGCAGTATGTTGGAAAGGGAATTCAAGCTAACAATTATCCAGGCAATGGCTAGGTTGGAGAAAACCACAAATGACAAAATGGTATTGATTAGGGCAGAAGTGAAAGCCACCAGGGAAGATGTTAACAATGTGCTATCTAATCTAAATTCTCTAGCAGCTAGGGAAGCTAAGGCAGAAGATAGAATGAGTGATCTAGAGGACAAACTGATAGAGAAAAAGGATCAGGAGGAGGCATGGAGCAATCAGCTTAGAAAACATGAAAACAGAATTAGGGAAATATATGACACCATGAAACATTCCAATGTCAGAATTATTGGGATACCTGAGGGGAAGGAGAAAGAAAGAAAACTAGAAGGTATAGTTGAACATATTTGTGATGAGAAAATTCCCAATCTGGGGAATGGAACCAGCATTCATGTCCTAGAGGTAGAAAGACCACCCCCCAAAAATCAATGAATCTAGAAAGACCTTGAGACACTTGATTGTGAGAATGATGAATCATAATTTTAGAAAAGAGCTCCTGAGGGTGGCTAGGGGGAAGAGATTCATTATGTACAGAGTAAGGTCCATCAGAATAAGGCCAGACCTGTCCACAGAAACCTTTCTGCAAGACAGAAAGGGCTGGCGAGACATATTCAGGGCACTAAATGAGAAAAACATGCATCCAAGATATTTTATCCAGGAAGGTTGGCATTCAGAATGGATGGTGACATAAAGACCTACCAAGACTGGCAAGGTTTAAAAGAGTATATAACCACCAAGCCGGCACTCCAAGAAATATTAAGGGGGGTTCTATAAAAGAAGAAAGAACCCAAGAGTGACATAGAATAGAAATTTACAGACAATCTGTAGAAACAAGTACTTCACAGGCAACATGATATCAATAAAAACGTATCTTTCAATAATCACTCTCAATGTGAATGGTCTAAACACTCCCATAAAATGACACAGGGTTGCAGAGTGGGTGTAACGACCCATCCATATGCTATCTACAAGAGACCCATGAGGAACCTAAAGATTCATCCATACTGAAAGTGAAGAGATAGAGAACCATCTTTCATGCAAGTGGGCCTCAAAAGAAAGCTGGGATAGTGATTCTCATATCAGATAAATTCAATTTTAAGCTAAAGACTGTAATCAGAGATAAAGAAGGACACTACATAAAGGGTCTATCCACCAAGATGATCTAACAATTGTAAATATCTACACCTCCAATAGGGGAGCAGCTAATTACATAAGAAAACTATTAATCAAGATTAAGAGTCATATTGATGTGAATACATTAATAGTAGGAGATCTTAAAACGCCTTTCTCAGTAATAGACAGACCATCCAAACAGAAAATCAATAAAGAAGCAAGAGCATTGAATGACACATTGGACCAGATGGACCTCATAGATATATACAGAACATTCCACCCTAAAACAACAGAATACTCATTCTTCTTGAGTGCACATGGAGCCTTCTCCAGAATAGACCACATCTTTGGTCACAAATAAGGACTCAGCTGATACCAAAAGACTGAGATTATTCTCTGCATATTCTCAGATCACAATGCTTTGAAACTGGAACTCAACAACAAGAAAAAGTTCAGAAGGAATTCAAACTCCTGGAAGCCAAAGACCACCATGCTTAAGAATGCTTGGCTCAACCAGGAGATCAAAGAACTTAAACAATTCAGGGAAACCAATGAGAATGAAGACACTTCGGTCCAAATCCTATGGGATACAGCAAAGGCAGTCCTAAGGGGGAAATACATAGCCATCCAAGCCTCCGTCAAAAAAATTGAAAAATCCAGAATATACCAGCTATCTCTACACCTTAGAGAACTGAGAATCAACAACCCCACACACAGGAAGGGAAATAATCAAGACTAGAGCAGAGATCAATGAGATAGAAACTAGAGATTCAGTAAAACTCATCAATGAAACAAGAAGCTGGTATTTTGAAAGAATCAATAAGATCAATAAAGCATTAGCCAAACTAACCCAAAAGAAAAGAGAAGACCAAAATTAACAAAATTATGAATGATAGTTGAATGATAGTTGACAACTATCAACAGGAACAATCATCAGAAATTATTACCAACAGTTATATGCCAATAAGCTAAGCAACCTAGATGAAATGGATGCATTCCTGGAAAACTATAAACTTCTAAAACTGAATCAGGAAGAAATTGACAACCTGAGTAGACTGGTATCTAATAACGAGATTGAAGCAGTGATCAAAACCCTCCCAAAAAACAAGAGCCTGGGACCTGATGGATTCCCTGGGGAATTCTACCAAACATTCAAAGAGGAAATAATACCTATTATCCTGATGCTGTTTCAAAAAATTGAAGCAGAAGGAAAGCTTCCAGACTCTTTTTATGAAGCCTGCATTACCCTGATCCCCAAACCAGGCAAAGACCCTACCAAAAAGGAGAATTTCATCCCTGATGAATATGGATGCTAAGATTCTCAACAAGATCCTAGTTAATAGGATCTAACAGTACATTAAAAAGATTATCCACTATGACCAGGTGGGATTTATCACTGGGTTGCAAGGATGGTTCAACATTTGCAAATCAATCAATGTGATAGAACAAATCAATAAGAGAAGAGAGAAGAACCACATGGTCTCTTAACTGATGCAAAGAAAAGTATTTGACAAGATACAGCATCTGTTCCTGATTAAAACGATTCAAAGTATAGGGATAGAGGGAACATTCCTCAACTTCATAAAATCTAACAATGAAAAATCCCCAGCGAATGTCATCCTCAATGGGGAAAAGCTGGCAGCCTCCCCTTTCAAATCAGGAACACTACAAGATTCCCCACTCTCACCACTCTTGTTCAACATAGTGTTAGAAGTACGAGGAACAGCAATCAGACAACAAAGAGACATAAAAGGTATTCAAATTGGCAATGAAAAATTCAAACTCTCTCTCTTCGCAGATGACATGATACTTTATATGGAAAACCCCAAAGACTCCACCCCCAAACTACTAGAACTCATACAGCAATTCAGTAACGTGGCAGGATACAAAAATCAATGTACAGAAATCAGTTGCTTTCTTATACACTAACAAAGAAAGGGAAGTTACAGAATCAATTCCATTTGCTATAGCACCAGGAACCATAAGATACTCGGGAATAGACTTAACCAAAAGGTAAAGGATCTGTACTGAAGGAACTACAGAACACTCATGAAAGAAACTGAAGAAAAAACATGAAGATGGAAGACCATTCCACGCTCACAGATTGGAAGAATAAACACTGTTAAAATGTCTATACTGCATAGAGCAAGCTATACTTTCAATACCATTCTGATAAAAATTCCACTGGCATTTTTCAAAGAGCTGGAGCAAACAATCCTAAAATTTGTATGGAATCAGGGAGACCCCGAATTTCTAAGGAAATATTGAAAAACAAAAACAAAACTGGGGGCACCACATTGCCTGATTTCAAGCTTTACTACAAAGCTGTGATCACCAAGACAGCATGGCACTGGCACAAAAACAGACACATAGACCAGTGGAACAGAGTAGAGAGCCCAGATATGGACTCTCACCTCTATGGTCAAATAACCTTTGACAAAGCAAGAAAAAATATACAGTGGAAAAGACAGTCTCTTCAATAAATGGTGCTGGGAAAATTGGACAGCTATGTGTAGAAGATCTAACAGTACATTAGATGTAGATGTAGTACCTATCTATCGATCTACAGATGTAGATATAGATCCTATCTATCGAGAAGAAACTCGACCATTCTCTTACACCATACACAAAGAAAAACTCAAAATGGATGAAAGACCTCAATGTGAGGCAGGAATCCATCAGAATCATAGAGCAGAACATAGGCAGTAATCTCTCCAACATCAGCCACAACAACTTCTTTCAGGATATGTCTCCAAAGGCAAAGGAAACAAAAGCCAAAATGAACTTTTGGGACTTCATCAAGATCAAATCTTCTGCACATCAAAGGAAATAGTCAACAAAACAAAGAGGCAGTCCATGGAATGGGAGAAGATATTTGAAAATGACACTAGAGACAAAGGGCTGATATCCAAGATCCATGAAGAACTCTTCAAACTCAACACACACAAAACAGATAATCATGTCAAAAAATGGGCAGAAGACATGAACAGACACTTCTCCAATGAAGACATACAAATAACTAACAGAAAAATGTTCATTACTAGCCATCAGGGAGATTCAAATCAAAACCACATTGAGATATCACCTTACACCAGTTAGAATGGCCTAAATTAACAATATAGTAAACAACATGTTTTGGAGAGGATGTGGAGAAAGGGAACCCTCTTACACTGTTGGTGGGAATGCATGTTGGTGTAACCACTAGGAAAATAGTGTGGAGATTCCTTAAGAAATTCAAAATAGAGCTGCCCTATGACCCTACAATTGCACTACTGGGAATTTACCCCAAAGATACAGATGTAGTGAACAGAAGGGCCATCTGAACCCCAATGTTCATAGCAACAATGGCCACAGTCGCCAAACTGTGGAAATAACCAAGATGCCCTTCAATGGATGAATGGATAAGGAAGATGTGTCCATATATACTATGGAGTATTATGCCTCCATCAGAAAGGATGAATACCCAGCTTTTATATCAACATGTACAGCACTGGAAGAGATTATGCTGAGTGAGGTAAGTCAAGCAAAGAGAGTCAATTATTGTACAGTTTTGCTTATTTATGGAGCATAAGGAATAACAGGGAGAATATGGGGAGATGGAGAGGAGAAGGGAGTTGGGAGAAATTGGAGGGGGAGATGAACCATGAGAAAATGTGGACTCTGAGGAACTAACTGAGGGTTTGGGATGGGAAGTAGGTGGGATGTTGGGTGAGCCTGGTGGTGGGTATTGTGGAAGGCATGTATTGCATTGAGCACTGGGTGTGGTGCATACACAATGAATTCTGGAACACTGAAAAGAGATTAAAAAAATAAAATTAAAGTTAAAAAAAAAAACTTACATCCAGACTGAAAATGAGGGGATGAAGAACGATTTTTCATGCCAATGATCTCCAGTGAAACGTGGGGTAGCAATTCTCATATCAGACAAATTAGATTTTAAGCTAAAGACTGTATTAAGAGATACAGAAGGTACTATATCTTTCTAAAAGGGTCTGCAACAAGAGGATGTAAAAATTTTAAACATCTATGCCACCAACATGGTAGCAGCCTACTACATAGGCCAACTGTTAACCAAGATAAAGAAATGTATTGATAATAATGCTTTAATAGTAGGAGACCTCCACAAACTCCACTCTCAGAAATACATAGATCATCTAAGCAGAAGATAAACAAAGAAACAAGAGCTTTGAATGACACACTAGATTAGATGGACTTCATAGATATATACAAAACATTCCACCCTAAAACAACAGAACAATCATCCTTCTCAAACATACATGGAAATTTCTCCTGAATAGACCATATTCTGGGTCACAAATCAGATCTCAACATACCAAAATATTGATATTTTTCCCGCATATTCTCAGACCACAATGCTTTAAAACTGGAACTCAATTACAGTAATTTGGAAAAAATTTGGAAGAAATTCAAACACTTGGAAGCTAAAGACCATCCTGTTTAAGAATGTTTAGGTCAACCAGGAAATCAAAGAACTTAAACAATTCCTGGAAACCAATGAGAATGAAAACACATCAGTCCAAAACCTATGGGATACTGCAAAGGTGGTCCTATGGGGGAAATACATAACCAGTCAAGACACACTAAAAAAAATAGAAAAATCCTAAATACACAAGCTAACTTTATACCTTCAAGAACTGGAGAAAGAACAACTAATATAGGTTAAGCCAAGCAGTTGAAGAAAAATAATAAAGATTAGAATAGAGATCAATGAATTAGAAACAAGAAACACAATAGAGCTCCTCAGTGAAACTGGAAGCTGTTTCTTTGAAAGAATTAATAAGACAGGTAAACCACTGGCTGATCTTATCCAAAGAAAAGAAAAAGGATCCAAATTAATAAAATTATGAATGAAGGGGAGAGATCATGACTAACACCACAGAAATAGAGACAATTATTAGAAATTATTATCAACAACTATATGCCAATAAATTAAACAACCTGGAAGAAGTGGATGCCTTCCTGGAAACCTATAATCTACCAAGACTGAAACAGGAAGAAATTGGAAACCTGAATAGACCAATAACCAGTAATGAAATAGAAGCAGTGATCAAAAACCTCCCAAGAAATGAGAGTCCAGGGACTGACGGATTCCCTTGGGATTTCTACCAAACATTCAGAGAAGAAATAATACTTATTCTCCTGAAGCTGTTTCAAAAAATAGAAAGAGAAGGAGAACTTCATAACTCATTCTATGAGGTCAGTATTACCTTGACCCCCAAACCAGGGAAAAACCCATCAAAAAGGAGAATTACAGACCAATATCCATGATGAATATGGTTGCAAAAATTCTCCACAAGGTCCTAGCCAATAGGTTCCATCAGTACCTTAAAAGGATATCCATCATAACCATGCGGGATTTATTCCTGGGATCCAAAGGTGTTTCAACATTCACAAATCAATTAATGTGATAGAACACATTAATAAGAGAAGAGACAAGAATAATACGATCCTTTCAATTGATACAGAAAAAGCATTTGAGGGGGAGTCAAGATGGCGGGGAAGTAGGAGGAGGCACCATTTCAACCTGTACCCTAAAGTGAGCTGACTACCTACCAAAGAACTCCGACTACCCATGAAATCAGCCTGAGATCAGAATTATACACGTCTGGATCTCTACAGGAGCAGAAGACGCCAGTGGCAGGTAAAGCAGACTGGGAGCATCAGACTGATATCTGAAGATAAACAAAAGGGGGAGGGAGCCACCAGAGGTGACCGATTGGAAAGTAATACCCCAACACGAGAGTGCTCTGCGTCTGGGGACCAGCATTAACTTGGAGTCTGGTTGAAAGCACTCAAAAAACAAAGAGCAAAGGATCGTGGGGGGTAATAGTGGGAACCTGGGCGGTTAGGGTCAGGGACCTAGGTTCCCGGACCCAGGACAGCCTCCCCTGGCGCTGAGCCAGAGAGAGTGCAGCAGAGAAATCAGGTCTCCGTCCCTGAGCCACCAGTGCGCCTGAACGCCAGCGCGCCCGAGAACGGGCGTCTGGCCCAGAGTGGGGTCTGGCTCCCGTGAGGGGCTGGGAACCTGGCCACACAGTAATCCTGAAACGCACACATCCCACACCCTCCCTTGGGATAGGTGCTCATAGGCGTTAGCCTGGAGCTCTGGCATCCGGAAAAACCAGACATTCCCAGCCCGGGACAGGGGGAAAACCTCAGTGTGCGATCTCTGCTCCGAACCTCTCTGGCAGTCTGGAGCTGCCTAGACAGCCACCGCTGCCCTGGTTTTGGGTACAACGAGGAGCTCCTGCATCCCCAGGGACAGTGACTCAGAACCGACTCAGCCAGCAGCTTTTGCAAAACATTCTGAGGCTTCTCTCTGAGAGGGAGGTCGGGGTACAGTTTGCTCTCCTCTAAACCTCCAAAAACCATCAAAAGCTGTCAAGGCGAGAGAAAGCAGATGAAAGAACATAAAAACCCCCAGAGAACAAAAGGCTGAAAAAAACAGTTTCCTCAGAGCTCACCCCCTTGAGGGGAGCGGGAGGACCTAACTCAGGGAACATCATTGTCTGAAAACCCACGTGGCAGGCCCCTCCCCCAGAAAACCAACCAGGAAGGAAGAAAATAAAAAAAAAAGACTACAAGAGAACAACCACCACTACTTCATAAATACAACTTTTATTTTTAACTCTTTACCAATATTCTGGTTCTTTTTTTTTATACATACAGATAATTTTTTAACCTATTTACCACCACACTGAGATGTCCAGTACATCAAATTCTTTAATAACCTTCTAACCTGAACTTTTTGATACATACACCTGTGTGTTTCTTTTGCTTTTCTATTTTTTTAATTCTTTTTTAATTTTAACTTAGTTTAGTCTAGTTTATTCTTTTTTAATTTTTATTTTCTACTATACATATAGAGTTAAACTTCAAGGTAATCCCCTTTCCCCAATCAATGCTACCCTTATAGGCAAACCAGTTTCTAATCCCCCTGTAACTTAGGAAAGTTGAGTCCCTTAACAAAAACATCAAGATACCTTCAGGAAGAATCAAAATAACCTTCCTCACCCACACTGAGAATTTATAACCACTCTCCCAATTTTTCCTTCTGTCAGTGTTTCTGTGAATTTGTGTTTGTCCTGATAATATATAAATCTTATACTTGGGGTTCTTTCTGATGAGCTTCTTCCCTTGTTTTTTGCTTATATATATATATATATATTTTATTCTCTTGTCATATACTTTTATCAGTCTTTTTGTTTGTCTGTTTTTGTTTGTATACTTCATAAATCTTACCTTGTGGCCCATTTGGGCTGAGCCTTCTCTTTTATCTTCCCTTTTTTTCCTATCTCTCTCTCTCTCTCTCTTTTTTTTTCTTTCTTTTTTTCTTTCCCCCTTTTTTTCTTTCTTCCTCTCTATTTCTTTTTCTTTTTTTTATCTCTCATTTGGGTGGGGAACCCTGATTGCACTGATGCGTTCCAGGGTGCACACTGACTGCACCACAATTGATAAGTCCAGCTGCATCTGTTTAGTCATCTCTTTCCAAAATGACTAGGAGGAGGAATACCCAACAGAAGAAAAGTACAGAGGATGGGCCTTCTGCAACAGAGCTAATGGCTATCGACATAGACAATATGTCAGAAAAGGAATTCAGACTAACAATTATCCAGGCAATAGCTAGGTTTGGAGAAAGCCATGGATGACCAAACAGAATTGAGTAGGGCAGAACTGAAAGCCACCAGGGATGATGTTCACAATGTTAGGGCAGAACTGAAAGCCACCAGGGATGATGTTCAAAATGCTCTCAATGAGTTCCAATCTAATCTAAATGCTCTAAAAGCTAGGGTAACTGAGACAGAAGATAGAATTAGTGATCTGGAGGACAAACAGATAGAGAGAAAGGATCAGGAGGAAGCCTGGAACAAACAGCTCAGAAGCCATGAAAACAGAATCAGGGAAATAAACGATGCCATGAAACGTTCCAACGTCAGAATTATTGGAATCCCTGAAGGGGAGGAAAAAGAAAGAAGTCTAGAAGATATAGTGGAAGAAGTTGTCTATGAAAATTTTCCCAATCTCACGAATGGAAACAACATTCATGTACTAGAGACAGAGAGATTTCCTCCCAAGATTTTAGATTCTCAAAAGTCCTCATGACACCTTATAGTTAAAATGAGGAATTATGTTTCAAGAGAGACCCTTTTAAAAGCAGCTAGGAGAAAGAAGCTTCTTACATAGAGAGGAAAGCCCATTAGAATAACGTCAGACCTTTCCACAGAGACCTGGCAAGCCAGGAAGGGCTGGCAAAATATATTCAGAGTACTACATGAGAAGAACATGCAACCAAGAATACTCTATCCAGCAAGACTGACATGTAAAATGGATGGAGAGATAAAGAGTTTCCAAGACCGGCAAGGCGTAAAAGACTATGCAACCACCAAGCCGACACTGCAGGAAATATTAAGGGGGGTCCAATAAAAGAGAAAAAATCCTAAGAATATTATTGAACAGAAATATAGAAACAATCTACAAACAGAAAGACTTCAAAGGCAACACGATGTCAATAAAAACCTATCTCTCAATAATCACTCTCAACGTGAATGGCCTAAATGCGCCCATAAAACGACACAGGGTTGCAGATTGGATAAAACGACAGGACCCATCCATATGTTGTCTACAAGAGACCCATTTTGAACCTAAGGATACAGCCAGACTGAAAGTGAAGGGATGGAGAAGCATCTTTCATGCCAATGGGCCTCAAAAGAAGGCCGGGGTAGAGATTCTCATATCAGATAAAATAGATTTTAAACTAAAGACTGTAGTCAGAGATACAGAAGGACACTACATAATTCTTAAAGGGACTATCCACCAAGATGATCTAACAATTGTGAATATCTATGCCCCCAATATGGCACCCAATTACATAAGAAAACTATTAATTAAGATAAAGTGTCATATTGATATGAATACAATAATAGTAGGAGATCTTAATACGCCTCTCTCAGAAATAGACAGATCATCGAAGCAGAAAATTAATAAAGAAATAAGAGCATTGAATGAAACATTGGACCAGATGGACCTCATCGACATATACAGAACATTCCACCCTAAAACAACAGAATACTCATTCTTCTCAAGTGCGCATGGAACCTTCTCCAGAATAGACCACATACTGGGTCACAAAGCAGGACTCAACCGGTACCAAAAGACTGACATTATTCCCTGCATATTCTCACATCACAATGCTTTGAAACTGGAACTCAATCACAAGGAAAAGTTCAGAAGGAACTCAAACACCTGGAAGCTAAAGACCACCTTGCTTAAGAATGCTTGGATCAACCAGGAGATCAAAGATGAACTTACACAATTCATGGAAACCAATGAGAATGAAGACACTTTGGTCCAAAACCTATGGGATACAGCAAAGGCGGTTCTAAGGGGGAAATACATAGCCATCCAAGCCTCTCTCAAAAACATTGAAAAATCCAGAATACACCAGCTGTCTCTACACCTTAAAGAACTGGAGAATCAACAACACATCAAACCAACTCCACACGCAAGAAGGGAAATAATCAAGATTAGAGCAGAGATCAATGAGGTAGAAACCAGAGATACAGTAGAATGTATCAATGAAACTAGGAGCTGGTTTTTTGAAAGAATCAATAAGATCGATAAACCATTGGCCACACTAATCCAAAAGAAAACAGAGAAAGCCCAAATTAATAAAATGATGAATGAAAAGGGAGAGATCACAACTAACACCAAGGAAATAGAAACAATCATCAGAAATTATTACCAACAGTTATATGCCAATAAGCTAAGCAACCTAGATGAAATGGATGCATTCCTGGAAAACTACAAACTCCCAAAATTGAACCAGGAAGAAATTGACAACCTGAATAGACCAATATCTAGTAACGAGATTGAAGCAGTGATCAAAAACCTCCCAAAAAACAAGAGCCCAGGACATGATGGATTACCTGGGGAATTCTACCAAGCTTTCAAAGAAGAAATAACCCCAATTCTCCTGAAGCTGTTCCAGAAAATTGAAGCAGAAGGAAAACTTCCAGACTCTTTTTATGAAGCCAGCATCACCCTGATCCCCAAACCAGGCAAAGACCCTACCAGAAGGAGAATTTCAGACCAATATCACTGATGAATATGGATGCAAAGATTCTCAACAAGATCCCAGCAAACAGGATCCAGCAGCACATTCAAAAGATGATCCACCATGACCAGGTGGGATTCATCCCTGGGTTGCAAGGTTGGTTCAACATTCGCAAATCAATCAGTGTGATAGAACACATCAATAAGAGAAGAGAGTAGAACCACATGGTCCTCTCAATTGATGCAGAAAAAGCATTTGACAAAATCCAGCATCTGTTCCTGATGAAAACGCTTCAAAGTATAGGGATAGAGGGAACATTCCTGAACTTCATAAAATCTATCTATGAAAGACCCACAGCAAATATCATCTTCAATGGGAAAAAGCTTGCAGCCTTCCCGTTGAGATCAGGAACACGACAAGGATGCCCACTCTCACCACTCTTGTTCAACATAGTATTAGAAGTTTTAGCAACGGCAATCAGACAACAAAGAGAAATAAAAGGTATCCAAATTGGCAAGGAAGAAGTCAAACTCTCTCTCTTGGCAGATGACATGATTCTTTATATGGAAAACCCCAAAGACTCCACCCCCAAAGTACTAGAACTCATACAGCAATTCAGTAACGTGGCAGGATACAAAGTCAATGTACAGAAATCAGTGGCTTTCTTATACACCAACAATGAAAATACAGAAAGGGAAATGAGAGAATCAATTCCATTTACTATAGCACCCAGAACCATAAGATACCTGGGAATAAACCTAACCAAAGAGGTAAAGGACCTGTACTCAAGGAACTACAGAACACTCATGAAAGAAATTGAAGAAGACACAAAAAGATGGAAGACTGTTCCATGCTCTTTGATTGGAAGAATAAACATTGTTAAAATGTCTGTACTGCCTAGAGCAATCTCTACTTTTAATGCCATTCCGATCAAAATTCCACCGATATTTTTCAAAGAGCTGGAGCAAATAATCCTAAAATTTGTATGGAATCAGAAGAGACTCCGAATTGGTAAGGAAATTTTGAAAAACAAAAACAAAACTGGCGGCATCATGTTACCCAATTTCAAGCTTTACTACAAAGCTGTGATCCCCAAGACAGCGTGGTACTCGCATAAAAACAGACACATAGACCAGTGGAATAGAGTGGAGAGCCCAGATATGGACCCTCAACTCTATGGTCAAATAATCTTCGACAAAACAGGAAAAAATATTCAATGGAAAAAAGACAGTCTCTTCAATAAATGGTGCTGGGAAAACTGGACAGCGATATGTAGAAGAATGAAACTCGACCATTCTCTTACACCCTACACAAAGATAAACTCGAAATGGATAAAAGACCTCAACGTGAGACAGGAATCTTTCAGAATCCTAGAGGAGACCATAGGCAGTAACCTCTTCGATATCAGCCACAGCAACTTCTTTCAAAATAAGTCTCCAAAGGCCAAGGAAACAAAAGCAAAAATGAACTTTTGGGACTTCATCAAGATCAAAAGCTTCTGCACAGCAAAGGAAACAGTCAACAAAACAAAAAGGCAACCCACGGAATGGGAGAAGATATTTGCAAATGACAGTACAGACAAAAGGTTGATATCCAGGATCTATAAAGAACTTCTCAAGCTCAACACACACAAAACAGATAATCATATCAAAAAATGGGAAGAAGATATGAACAGACACTTCTCCATTGGAGACATACAAATGGCTATCACACACATGAAAAAATGTTCATCATCACTAGCCATCAGGGAGATTCAAATTAAAACCGCATTGAGATACCACCTGACACCAGTTAGAATGGCCAAATTAGCAAGACAGGAAACAACGTGTGTTGGAGAGGATGTGGAGAAAGGGGAACCCTCTTCCACTGTTGGTGGGATTGCAAGTTAGTGCAGCGACTTTGGAGAACAGTGTGGAGATTCCTGAAGAAATTAAGAATAGAGCTTCCCTATGACCCTGCAATTGCACTGCTGGGTATCTACCCCAAAGATACAGATGTAGTGAAAAGAAGGACCATCTGTACCCCAATGCTTATTGCAGCAATGGCTACAGTCACCAAACTGTGGAAAGAACCAAGATGCCTTTCAACGGATTAATGGATAAGGAAGATGTGGTCCATATACACAATGGAGTATTATGCCTCCATCAGAAAGGATGAATACCCAACTTTTGTAGCAACATGGACGGGACTGGAAGAAATTATGCTGAGCGAAATAAGTCAAGCAGAGAGAGTCAAGTATCATATGGTCTCACTTATTTGTGGAGCATAACAAATAACATGGAGGACATGGGGAGATGGAGAGGAGAGGGAGTTGAGGGAAACTGGAAGGGGAGATGAACCATGAGAGACTATGGACTCTGAAAAACAACCAGAGGGTTTTGAAGGGGTGGGGGTGTGGTGGGAGGTTGAGGAACCAGGTGGTGGGTAGTGGGGAGGGCACGTACTGCATGGAGCACTGGGTGTGATGCCAAAACAATGAACACTGTTATGCTGTAAATAAACAAATAAACAAATAAAAAAAAAAGAAAAGAAAAAGCATTTGACAAAATACAGCATCCTTTCCTGACTAAAACTCTTCAGAGTGTAGGGATGGAGGGAACATTCCTCAAATTCATAAAAACCATCTATGAAAAGCCCATGGCAAATATCATTCTCAATGGAGAAAAGCTGAGAGTTTTTCCCTGAAGATCAGGAACATGACAAGGATGCCCACTCTTGCCACTATTTTTCAGCATAGTACTTGAAGTCCTAGCATCAGCAATCAGACAACAAAAAGAAATAATAGGCACTCAAATTGGCAAGGAAGAAGTCAAACTTTCTCTCTTCAGTGATGGCACGATACTTTATGTGAAAAAGACTCCACCCCCAAATTAGTAGAACTCATACAGCTATTCAGTAATGTGGCAGGATATAAAATTAATGCACAGAAATAATTTGATTTTCTATATACTAACAATGTAACTGTAAAAAGAGAAATTCGAGAATCAATTCCATTTACAATAGCACTAAAAATTATAAAATATTTTGGAATAAACCTAACCAAAGAGGTAAAGGAGCTATACTCTAGAAACTACAGAGCACTTCCGACAGAAATTGAGGAAGACATAAAAATATGGAAAAACATTCCATGCTCATGGATTGGAAGAATATACATTGTTAAAATGTGTGTGCTGCCAAGAGCAATCTATACTTTCAACAACATTCTGATCAAAATACTAATGGCATTTTTCAAATTGCTGGAACAAACAATTCTAAAATTTGTATGGGATCATAAAAGATCCCAAATTGCCAAGAAATGTTGAAAAAGAAAAACAAAGCTGGGAGCATGAGATTGCCTGACTTTAAGCTATAATACAATACTATGATCACCAAGACAACATGGTACTGGCACAAAAAGAAACACATTAGTGCAAGAGCATGGAGAGCCCAGATATGGACCTTCGACTCTATGGTCAACTAATCTTCAATAGTGGGATCAAATATCCAATGGGGGAAAAGGCAGTCTCTACAATAAGTGGTGCTGAGGAAATTGGACAGCTATATACAGAAAAATGAAACTTAACCACTCTCTTACACTATGCACAAAGAGAAACACAAAATGGATGAAAGACCTCAATGCGAGACAGGAATCCATCAAAATCCTAAAGGAGAACATAGGCAGTAACTTCTTCAACATCAGCCACAGCAAGTTCTTTCAGGACAGTCTCCAAAGGCAAGGGAAACAAAAGTGAAAATGAACTTTTGGGACTTCATCAAGATAGAAAGCTTCTGCACATCAAAGGAAGCAGTCAACAAAGCAAAGAGGCAACCCACTGAATTGGGGGAAGATATTTGCAAATTACATTCGAGATAAAGGGTTAGTGTCCATGATCTATAAAGACTTTCACAAACTCAACACCCAAAAACAAATAATCAAGTCAAAAAAATGGCCAAAAAACATGAGACACGGCTCCAATGAAGACATATAAATGGCTAACAGACACATGAAAAAATGTTCAACATCATTAGCCATCATAGAAATTCAAATCAGAACCACCTTACACCAGTTAGAATGGCAAAAATTAACAAGTCAGGAAACAACAAATGTTGACAAGGGTGTGGAGAAAGGGGAACTCTGTTACACTCTTACTGGGAATGCAAGATGATACAGTCACTTTGGAAAACAAGATGGAGGTTCCTCAAGATGTTGAAAATAGAGCTACCCTAAGATCCAGTAATTGCACAACTAGGTATTTACCCTAATGATACAGATGTAGTGAAAAGAAGGGACACCTGCACCCCAATATTCATAGCAGCAATGTCCACACTAGCAGATCTGTGGAAGGAGCTGAGATGCCCTTCAACAGATGAATGGATAAAGAAGATGTGGACCATATATACAATAGAATACTATTTAGCCATCAGAAAGGATGAATACCCACCATTTGCATCAACATGGATGGAACTGGTGGAAGTTATGCTAAGTGAAATAAGCCAAGAGGAGAAAGACAATTATCATGTGGTTTCACTTATATGTGGAACATAAAGAATAGCATGGAGGACATTAGAAGAAGGAAAGGAAAAATGAAGGGGGTGGTTCAGAGGGAGAGATAAACCATGGACTTGGGGAAGTAAACAGGGTTTCAGAGGGGAAGGATGTGGGGGGATGGGTTAGCCTGGTGATGGGTGTTAACGAGGGCATGTATTGCAAGAAACACTGGGTGTTACATGCGAACAATGAACCATGGAAAAGCACATCAAAAATTAATGAAGTACTGTATGGTGACTAAACAAACAAACAAATAAATAAATGGCAATATACCAAGTTGAGGTGAAAACTGAATAGAGAGTAACTCTTGCACTTATATTCTGGCTTTAATTTTTATGTTTTCATTTGTTTTTTTGAATGGAAATCCAGTATATAATTTATAATTTGAGCATTATTATATGCCTATATAATAACAATAATAATTCCCTTCACACACAATGGCCATTCATCACGTTTCTGTACCACAGGAACCATTTCATCCTTACACGTCCATTTTATGAACATATGAGCAAAAGTGCACATCTATTTTCTCCTTTTACAAATGGCAGCATTCCTTACATCATATCCTGCACCCTGGAATCTTCTTTTGCTGCTTGGTAACTGTCCTAGATGAGCACACTCAAAGCTCTTCCTGTTAAAAATATTTTTATTAATGTCTTTTAAAGAAAATATCCATTTCACTTACAAGTAGGGAAAGAAATAAGAGCTACATGTACTGTAGCTCTATAAAACTATCGTTTCAAAAAGAAGAAAAAGAGGTAGGACTGGCTGTCAGCCCAATAAACTCTGGTAATTCCCTGCAAAAGGAAACTCCTTCCTCCAACATGGAGTATATGCTATATTTTTTGGTTGATATAATTAACATAAACATTATATTAGGTTTAGGTGCACAACATATTGATTCAAGGATTTTACACATTACTCAGCGTTCACCACAGTGAGTGCAGTCACCACAGGACATTGTTACAATATTATTAAGTATATTCCCTATGTTGTACTATCCATCCCAATGACTTACATGCCTTCTAACTGGAAGTTTATGACTCTTAATCTCCTTTTTTATTTTACCTTTGCTACACCCACCTCCCCTCTGGCAACTACCAGTTTGTTCTCTTTATTTAGCAGTTTTGTGTTTGTTTGTTTGTTCAGATGTCACATATAAGTAAAATAACATAATATCTGTCTTTCTCTTTCTCACCTATCTCACTTAGTGTAATACCTTCTAAGTTATACATGTTGTGGCAAGCTCTCATTATTTTATGGCTGAGTAATATTTCATTGTGTGTGTATATATGTGTATCTATTCATCTATCAATACACACTTGCATTGCTTCCATATCTTGACTACTGTAACTAATGCTGCAATAAACATGGAGGTATATATATCTTTTTGAATTAGTGCTATTTTCTTTGGGTATATGCAGAGTAGTAGAATGAATAGATTATATGGTGTTTCTATTTGTAGTCTTTTGAGGAAACTCCATAATGTTTTCTGCACTGGTTCCAATTCATATTCTCACAACAGGGCATGGTAGTTCCCTTCATTCCATATCCTCAACAACAACTGCTATCTTTTACCTTGTTAACACAGGCCATTATCACTGGTGTGAGATATCTCACTCTGGTTTTGATTTCCTTTCCCCTGATAATTAGTGATGTTGATCATTTTCTCATATGTATTGCTCATCTGCATGCTTTTCTTTGGGTTTTTTTGGAGGGAGTAATATCTATTCAAGTTGTCTGCCCAATTTAATTCGGATTTTTTGGAAGGTATTGTGAAGTTCTTTCTATGTTTTTTATATTCATCCCTTATCAGATATATTTTTTAAATTTTATTTGTTTATTTATTTTCAGTGTTCCAGAATTCATTGTTTATGCACCACACCCAGTGTTCCATGCAATACATGCCCTCCATAATACCCACCACCAGGCTCACCCAACCTCCCAGCCCTCTCCCCTCCAAAACCTTCAGTTTGTTTCTCAGAGTTCACAGTCTCTCACGGTTTGTCTCCACCTCCAATTTCCCCCAACTCACTTCTCCTCGCCATCTCCCCATGTCCTCCATGTTTATGCTCCACAAATACATTACTTTGCAAATATCTTCTCCCACTTACTGAGTTACCTTCTGCTTTGTGTATAGTTTCCTTCCCCATGCAGAAGCTTTTTATTTTCTTGTAGTCACAACAATTTATTTTTGCTTTTGTTTGCCTTGCCTAGAGAGACATATTCATAAATATGTTGCTGAGGGAAACATCCAAAAAATTACTGTACACATTTTTTAGAGATTTTATTTATTTATTTGACAGAAAGAAAGAGATCACAAGTAGACAGAGAGGCAGGCAGAGGTGGGGTGGGGAGGGAAGCAGGCCCCTTGCTGAGCAGAGAGCCTAATGCGGGGCTCGATTCCAGGACCCTGAGATCATGACCTGAGCTGAAGGCAAAGGCTTAACCCACTGAACCCCCCAGGTACCCCCCTGTACATATTTTTTAGGAGTTTTATGACTTCACGTCTCACATTTAAGTCTTTGATGCATTTTGCGTTTATTTTTGGATATGGTCTAAAAAGTGGTCCAGTTTCATTCTTTTGCATGTAGCTGTCCAGTGTTCCTAAAATAATTTGTTTAAAAAAATGCTTTTTCGTTTTGCGTATTCTTGCTTCCTTTGTTGTACATTAATTAACCATATACCTGTGGGTTTATCTGGACTTTCAGTTCTGTTCCATTGATCTGGTATCTGTTTTTCCTCGAGTGCCATGCTGTTTTAACTGCTACCACAAATATGGAATTGTGACACCTCCACCTTTATTTTTCCTTCTTGGACTGCTTTGGCTATTTGGTGACTTTTGTGGTTGCATTAAAATTTTAGTTTGGGTGAGCCTGGTGGTGGGTACTAAGGAGGGCATGTAGTGCATGCAACACTGGGTATTATATATAAACAATGAATCTTGGATTACATCAAAAACTAATGCTGTCTTGTATGGTGACTAACATAACACAATAAAAAAAAAAGAAAAAAAATTAGTATTACTTGTTCCAGTTCTGTGAAAAATGCTTTTGGTATTTCCATAGGGTTGCCTTAAATTTGCATAGTGTCGTGCATTTTATGGATATTTTATAGTAATTGTTCTTCCAATCTATGAACAAGAATTATCTTTTCATTTTTTTGTGTGTCATCTTGTCTTTCATCAATGTTTTTTAGTTTTCAGGGCGTGAGTCTTTCACTATTTTTTTAAAGTTTATTTCTAGGTATTTTATAATTTTGGCGCAATTGTAAATGGGGCTGTTTTTGTAATTTATCTTTCTGCTGCTCTATTATTAGTTTAGGGAATACAATGGATTTCTGTATCTTGAGTTTATATCCTGTGTCATTACTGAATTCATCGATCAGTTCTAGTTATTTTTTGGTAATCTTCAGATTTTTCTCTGTATAGTATCATGTCGTCTGCAAATAGAGAACATTTTACTTCATTATAAATTTGTACACCTTTTATTCCTTTTTCTTGTCTGATGCTGTGGCTAAGGACTTATAGTACTATGTTGAATAAAGGCAAGTGGACACCCTGTCTTGTTCCTGAGCTTAGGAAAACTGCTCTGAGATTTTTACCATCAAGTATGACGTTCACTGTAGGTTTTACAAAGTTTGACTTTATGATGTTGAGGTTTGTTCCCTCTAAATCTTCTTTTTAATGTAAATAGATGTTGTATGTTGTCAGTGTTTGTTTCTGCATCTATTGAAATCATCATATGGTTTTTTATTTTTTCTCATTAATTTAATATATCATGTTGATTGATTTGTTTTGAGTGATTTGCATCTATTGAACCACAATTTGCATTTGGAATACCTTCAACTTGATCCAGGTGAGTGATTTTTTTAATGCTTTGTTAGATTTGGCTTGCTAATATTTTGTGAGCGTTTTTGCATCTATGTTTATTAGAGACATCGTCCTGGAGTTCTTTTTTTTTTTTTTTAAGTGACTTAATCTGATGTTGGTATCAGGGTAATTTTGGCTTTATAGATGCATTTGAAAGTTTTTCTTTCTTTTCTATTTTTAGGAGTTGTTTGAGATGAGCAGGTATTTACTCTTCTTTACATATTTTCTAGAATTCACTTGTGAGGTTGTCTGGTCCTGACATTTGTTGTTGCAGTATTTTTATTACTTATTCAATTTCATTGGTGGTAATCAGTCTGTTCAGATTGTCTATTTCTTCCTGATTCAAGTTTTGGAAGGTTACATGTTTCAAAATATTTATCCAATTCTTTTATGTTATTCAACTTCTTGCTATACAGTTTTTCATAATATTCTCTTACAATTTATCATGAGTCAGTCTCATATTTATTCTCTTACAATTCTTGTATTTCTATTGTGTCACTTTGTATTTGTCCTCTTTAATTCTGATTTTATGTGAGCTCTTGCTTTTTCCTTCTTTCTCTCTTTTAAAGAATCTGGCTACAGGTTTATCAATTTTGTTTTATGTTTTCAAAGTACCTGCTCCTCATTTCATTGATCTCTTCTATTGGTTTTATAGGTTTCTTTTATTTACTCCTGCTATAGCTGGTATTATTTCCTTCCTTCCACTATATCTGGGTTTTGTTTGTTTTTCCTTTTCTAGCTCCTCCAGGTATAAAGTTAGGTTTTTTATTTGAGATTTTTCTTATCTTGAGGTAGACCTGTATTGGTATAAACTTAAGGCTTAGGACTCCTTTGCTGTATTCCAAAGAATTTGGAATGCTATATATTTATTTTTACTTGGTTCCATGAATTTTTTGTTTTCCTCTTCCATTTCTTGGTTGATATATTCACTGTGTAGTAGCATGTAATTTAACCTCCATGTACTTGTGCTCTTTCCAGATTGTTTCTTGTGGTTGATTTCTAGTTTCATAGTAGTATGGTCTGAAAAGGTGCATGGTATGACTTTGATCTTTTGAAACTTGTTGAAACATGTTTTGTGGTCTAATATGCAGTCCAATCTGGAGAATGTTCCACATGCACTTGAAAACAATGTGCATTCTGCTGTTCCAGAATGGAATGTTCTGGATGTATCACTTAAATCCATCTGGTCCAATGTCAAATTACATCCAAGTGTGCGTTGATAGATGAATAGATACACATACACACACAGTGGAATATTACTCAGCCATAAAATAATGAAAGCTTACCATTTGCCACAACATGGATAGCTTAGAAGGTATTATACTGAGATAAGTGAGAAAGAGAAAGACAAATATTATATAATTTTACTTATATATGACATCTAAACAAACAATAACAGAACTAACTGTTAAATACAGAGAACAAACTGGTAGTTGCCAGAGCGGAGGTGGGTGCAGCAAAGGCAAAATAAATAAAGGAGATTAAGAGGCACAAACTTCCAGTTATATAGCGTTTAAGTCACAGGGATGAATAGTAGAACATAAGGAATGTAGTCACTGATATTGTAACAATATCATATGGTGACTGCATTTATTATGGAGATCTTTGAGTAATGTATAGAGTTGTTGAATCAGTATATTGTGCATCCAAAACTAAGATAATATTTTATGTTAATTATTCTTTAATCAAAATATGGTGTGTGTGTGAAGGAGTAAACTCCAAATTGGAAGAAGTAGTTACTATTTTCAGGGGATCACCAGAGTTTACTGGGCTGGGCAGGTCTGATTTCTTTTTCTTCATTTCTAAAGTGACAGCTTTATTGAGCTATAGTTCATGTAGGTTTTATTTCTTGACCTACTTGTCAGTAAAATAGATGTTTGAGAAGACATTAATAAATTTTATCTATCAATAATCACTTTATTTTTTATTTTTTTGCATTTCTTTAATCTTTCTTTTTTATTTTTTAATTTAATTTTTTTTCAGTGTTCCAGGATTCATTGTTTATGCACCCCACCCAGTACTCCATGCAATACATGCCCTCCATAATACCCACCACCAGGCTTACTCATCTCCCACTCTCCTCCCCCTCCAAAACCCTCTGTTTGTTTCTCAGAGTTTTTTTAACAGGAAGAGCTTTGAGTGTTCTCATCCAGAACAATTATGAAAGCAAATGAAGAACCCAGGGTACAGGACATTGTGTAGGGAATGCTGCCATTTTTGTGAAAAGTAGAAAACACATTTTGCATATTTGTTCATACATTCATAAAAGGGACATTTAAGGATGGCACAGTCCCTCTGGTATGGAAACTTGGTGAATGGCCATTGTTTGTTGAGGAATGTATTGATGTATAGGTCTTATAACTCTTAAATATAAATTACATTGCAGATTTCTTTTCAACAAATAAATTTAAAAAATTAAAACCAGAATATGGTTGCTAAGGACACAGGGTTACCCTCTACTCAGTTTCCACCCCAAACTGGCATATTGCCTTTTAATTCCAACATTAACCACCCAGAGTTAGCAAAGATTTCCCAGATATCAGGGCTCAGGACCTCAGAAAACTACCCTCACTTCAGATACCAGCTGCGTTTGAGAAGTTTCCTTAGGTCACCTGGACCTCTAACTGTCCACAGATTAGAGGGGTCCTATAACCCCCTCAGGCTTGATAATTAGAATGATACACAGAAATAAGGAAAGCTTTACCTATACAGTTTTATTTAAAAGAATACACATAGGGTGAGGTCAGGGAGAGAGTACACAGCTTCCATGCCTATATCATCCTCCCAGAATATCAATGCAAACGTCAACTAAGAAGCCCACTTGAGTATTGGTGTCCAGGGTTTTGATTAAGGTTTCATTATGTGGACATGATTGATCAAATCATTGGCCATTTGATAGAACTCAATTTCCAACTCCCCCTTTTCTTCCTCAGAGGTCCAACTGGCTGAGAGTCCCAACCTCTATTCACAGGTTTGGTCTTTCTACTGACCAGCCACTGACATAAAATGATCTAGGATCCTATCTGGAATCACTTCATTAGCATAAAAAAGCCAACTTCTAACACTTAGGGAAATCAGGGTTTCTGAAGCTCTGTGCCAGACACCAGTGACAAGGAATAGAATTACTCTATATTAGACATCACTCTCCATAGAGTTTGGGTTGTCCAAGGTTAACACAGGGACCATGAGTGTCATTTTTCCAGGATTCAGGTCTGTGGTCTCTTATTCTGAATTCAGATTCTGCCAGGCCTGGAGCCTATACCCTGGTTAGCGTGGCCTCTCAGATGTCACTAGAAGACTTAATCATTATGCCAAAACCACACAGAATCAAGGGCCATGGTGGCTTTCACTTTCTTTTCCCGGCAATGGCTGTATTTCTCGGAACTGAACTTTGGTATTACTTTATGTTCTTGGAAATGCAGAACTCTGCAATGTGATGGCTTCTTTTTTTACTTTTGGCGAGATTCCTGCGAGGGTGGAGCAGAGACCAGAGATTATTTAAGCCTTACCAGCTTCTCACAGGCAGTGCAGATGTTTGGGTGACAGTCAGCTCTTTAAACTCTGCAGTGCAAGGCCAGTCTGTGCAGAGGAGTGCTCCTGCTGTGGGCTTCAGGGAGCACTTCAACCAGGCTCAGAATTTCCTGCATGGCCAAGGGGACACATTCAGAGCTCAGCTGGGACACTGGAAGTCTCTTTTCCTTCAGGAGCTGGTAAGCAAGGAATCACTTTGGATTGAGTACAGGTCTAAAAATAGAATTACAGATTTGTACATCTAAGGGTGAGTGTCTGGATGCTCCATTTTGGGTGCTGTGGATATGGAGGGCTGAGGGGCAAGATGTCTGGTGGATGCCTTAAGCCAGTTAGAGCATTTACCTATTTGGGACATTTTCAAAGGACGGTTGGAGAACAAACTTTATTCCTGTGAACTGCAGAAGGAACATGTGAGTGTCAGGGGTTTTAGTTGATAAGGATTTTTCCCAAGAGCTTCTGGATCAGATGCTCCCCATCTCAGGCCAGGATACCTTCCCCTGAGGAGACAATGCATATTATCTGTTAAAAGACAATTCAACTGAATAGATAGGAAAGAATGATTAGTTTTATTAAATGGGTCATGAATTCAATTGAACTGTAGGAAAACAAATGTTTTTAAAGGAAGAGTGGAAGGGAAAAAGAAAAAAAATATGAACAAAGAATTCGTTGCATTTTTTTTTTAAGTACGCTTTACACCAAGCATGGAGCTCTTTGTGGGACTTGAACTCACAACCCTGGGATCAAGACAAGAGCTGAGAATAAGAGTAGGATCCTCCACCAACTGAGCCAACCTGGGATCTCAAGATTCCAATACTTTAGTCAGGACTGCTCTCCTATGGGGAAGAGGAAGGTTCTATCAGTAAATTTCCCATGGTTGATCAGGAAATTCCTACATTGACTGGCTAAATTATACATGCTAAGGGGAGTGAAACTGTAGTTAGGTTAGGTATTTGGTCTTGGTTTAATGAGTACAAGCCTTAATGTAAGTGACTTCTATGGCCCTGTGACCCTGTGGTTGATCCTTTCCATTGTATTCACATGTCATGATGTTTTTGCTAAATCTCTGCAATATTCACCAGTGCTGACTTCAGGTTCACAGTTTTGATATCAGCCATCCTCTACATTTTTTTTTCCAAAGCTCCAGTCTCAAAGAGATTACTTGCTTGATGGTTAGCATGTGTGAACATGCTTTTAAAATTTTTTAAGAACACACAGGGTACCTGGCATATTATTAGCATTTTTTTTATTTCCTTTCAGCGTAACAGAATTCATTGTTTTTGCACCACACCCAGTGCTCCATGCAATGCATGCCCTCCATAATACCCACCACCTGGCTCCCCCAACCTCCCAACCCCTGCCCCTTCAAAACCCTCAGGTTGTTTTTCAGAGTCCATAGTCTCTCTTGGTTCATCTCCCCTTCCAATTTCCCTCAACTATTATTAGGATTTTTATAAACAGATAGTTTTCAAAGGTTGGAGTGCACTTTGAAGCCATGTTACCCAGAACCCAAACACTCAAAACTGAATAAGTCAAAAAGAGACCCCACTGAGGAATCATCTTTTTAAGCTAAGTGGCTTGTTCAGTGCTCATATGTAGTTGTGTTTCAATTTCCCCAAAGTGTTAATCCAGATGCAGCTGGTGGTTTTGGTCACAGTATAGACAGCTCTTGCTCAGCTAAAATATAATCAGAGTCTGTCTTATTGTCAAGAAAACCTTTGGCTAGAGAGCCTAAGGATCTTTGTTGGGTAGCTATGCTCTTAACAATGGATTCTGCATTATATTTAGGAGTTACGGACAGGTCCCTGATCAAATTGTCCTGTAAATTTAGCTGTTAACCAGGGAATCATTGCCCTGTCAAAGGAAGCAAGTCTTGGGTCATGAATGTGTCCTGGTTAGTCTTTTTTAACTCAGTGATGTAAATCCAAGGGAGCCAACCAGTGTGATGTCATATTTCGCTTGAGAAAATTTAGGGACATGATTAGATTTTTCTCTTAGCCTGAAATAAAAGGTTGTTTTACATTCTGGAGTTTACTCCCACTTCTGAGCATGAGCTCAAACATACACCTGAGGTCCTTATTTTTCCAATATTATGCCAGAATAAAGGAAAAGGAGGACAAAGGGTTTCACATTTAGTTAAAGTATGAAGACGATCTATTGTCTTGGATGAAGGCAATGTACTTCGATGTCAGCTACTTATCTTCCTATTCAATTGATTTTGTTGTCTCTAGTATCTGTGCAAGACCAGATGTCAAGTAAAGCCTTCTTTAGCTGTGAAATGTATACCCAATGTATACCCAAGACTCAACACCTTCTAGTTTTGTAATAATGTCAGTACTTGGGAGCACTTGGTAAGATTCCTTTCAATGGGGTTCAAAATGTATTATTCTTCTGATGACAATTACAGACTACCCAATCACCAGACTCTAGACTATGACTAGCAGGATCCTTTGAACTGGTATCTGGGAAGACATCCTTAACTCGTTGATGATAGGCTTAATAGCAAAACATTAAATATTTTGCTGTACTTAGTCATACTAGCGTGAGACAACAAGGTATCAGCAGAGAGTTTATGAGATACAAAAGTTGGGTATTCATCCTTTCTGATGGAGGCACAGTATTCCATTGTATATATGGACCATATCTTCTTTACCCATTCATCTGTTGAAGGGCATCTTGGCTCTTTCCACAATTTGGCTATTGTGGCCATTGATGCTATGAACATTGGGGTACTGATGGCCCTTCTTTTCACTACGCCTGTATTTTTGGGATAAAAATTGCAGTTGTGCAATTGCAGGGTCATAGGGTAGCTCTATTTTTAATTTCTTAAGGAATCTCCACACTGTTTCCAAAGTGGCTGTACCAACTTGCATTTTCACCAACAGTGTAAGAGGGCTCCCTTTCTCCACATCCTGTCCAATGCTTGTTGTTTCTTGTCCTTTTAATTTTGACCATTCTAACTGGTGTAAGGTGTTATCTCAATGTGGTTATGATTTGAATTTCCCTGATGGCTAATGGTGATGAACATTTTTTCATGTGATAGACCAACATTTTTCTTTAGTCTTCCTGTAATAAAGAAGCCAAAATTGGAGAAACCAATGTTTAGTAATTACCTGGAAATGATGCAATAGATACTTAATGAATTTAACTTAAATCATTGCTTAATCTAATTCAGCAAAACTATAAGATTTTAGTTACTCAAAAATATATGAAACTATTTAAAATTTTACATAAAATGATGAAAAATATATGTAAACACCTATTCAATATAGTGATTCTTTTTTTTTTTTTTAAAGATTTATTAATTTGACAGAGAGAAATCACAAGAGAGGCAGGCAGAGAGAGAGGAAGGGAAGCAGGCCCTCCGCTGAGCAGAGAGCCCGATGTGGGACTTGATCCCAGGACCCCGAGACCATGACCTGAGCCGAAGGCAGCGGCTTAAACCACCGAGCCACCCAGGCACCCCTCAATATAGTGATTCTTAACAAGAAGTTTTAGGTTACCCATAAAATGAGTACTCAGACATCATGAGACATCAATGTCAATTATTCTCCTGAGCTATTTTTATTTTATTAATTTTATATATATTTTTAGTTTAATTCCAGGATAGTTAATGTACAGTGTTATATTAGCTTCAGGTGTTCAATAACATTTACATACAATGCTGGGTGCACATCACAAGTACACTCCTTAATCTCCATCACCTATTCTACCATTCCCCTTACTATATACTCTCTGGTAGCCATCAGAGAGTATGGACAGAGTATGGGCATTGTTCTCTATAGTTAGTCTGTTTCTTTGTTGTTTCCTGTCTTGTTAATTTAGCCATTTTGACTGGTGTACTCATTGTGGTTTTGATTTGTATTTTCCTGATGTCAAGTGATCTTGAGCACTTTTTCATGTAACTGTTGACCATTTGTATATCTTTTTTCGAAATGTCTGTTCATGTCTTCTGCCCATTTCCTGAGTGGATTATTTTTTTTTTGTTTTGTTTTAAAGATTTTGTTTATTTATTTGACAGACAGATCACAAGTACGCAGAGAGACAGACAGAGAGAGAGAAGGGAGGAAGCAGGCTCCCAGCTGAGCAGAGAGCCCGATGCGGGGCTCCATCCCAGGACCCTGGGATCATGACCTGAGCCAAAGGCAGAGGCTTAACACACTGAGCTACCCAAGTGCCCCTGATTATTTGTTTTTTGGGTGTTGAGTTTGAGAAGTTCTTTATAGATCTTGGATACTATTTCTTTATCTGATATGTCACTTGCGAATATCTTCTCCCATTCTGTAAGTTGCCTTTTAGCTACATTGACGTTTCTTTTGCTGAACAAACAGAAGCTTTTTATCTTGATGAAGTTCCAGTGGTTTATTTTCACTGTTTCCCTTGCCTTTGGAGAGGTGTCTAACAAGAAAGTGCTGTAGCCAAAGTGAAAGAGGTTGCTACCTGTGTTCTCCTCTAGGATTGTGATGGATTCTTGTCTCACATTGAGGTCTTTCATCCATTTTGAGTTTATCTTTGTGTATTATGTAAGAGAATGGTCCAATCTCATTCTTTTGCATGTGGCTCTCCAATTTTCCCAGCACCATTTACTGAAGAGCCTGTCCTTTTTCCATTGGATATTCTTTTCTGCTTTGTTGGAGGTTAGTTGACCATAGAGTTGAAGGTCCATTTCTGGGCTCTCTATTCTTTTCCATCAGTGCATGTGTCTGTTCTTGAGCTAGTACTATACTGTCTTAAAGTAGAAGTCTGGCATTGTGATACCACCAGCCTTAGTTTTCTTTTTCAACACTCTTTCAGGTACTCAGGGTCTTTTCTGGCTCCACACAAATTTTAGAATTATTTATTCCAGCTCTGTGAAAAATGTTGATGGTTTTTTGATAGGGATTGCATTGAATGTGTAGATTGCTCTGGACAGCATTGACATTTTTGCAATGTTTATTCTTCCAATCCATGAACTTGGAATGTTTTTTCATCTCTTTGTGTCTTCCTCAATTTCTTTTACAAGTGTTCTACAGTTTCTAGAGTACAGATCCTTCACCTCTTTGCTTAGGTTTCTTCCTAGGTATCTTATGGTTTTGAGTACAATTGTAAATGGGATCAATTTCTTAATTTCTTTTTCTTCAGTCACATTGGTAGTGTATAGAAATGCAACTGATTTCTGTGCATTGATTTTATATCCGGCCACTTTCCTGAATTACTGTACGAGTTCTAGCAATTTTGGGGTGGAGTCTTTTGGGTTTTCGACCTAAAGTAGCAAGTGATCTGCAAAAAGTGAGAGTTTAACTTCTTTACTAATTTGGATGCTCTTTATATCTTTTTGTTGTCTGACTACTGAGGCTAGTACTTCTAGCACTATGTTGAACAATAGTGATGATGGTGATATTCCTGTCATAATCCTTATCTTAAGGGAAAAGCTCTCAGTTTTTCTTTAATGAGAATTATATTCTCTGTGGGCTTTTTGTAGATGGCTTTTATGATAGTAAGGCATGTTTCCTCTATTCCTACTCTGTGAAGAGTTTTCATCAAGAAAGGATATGTACTTTGTCAAATGCTTTTTCTTCATCAATTGAGAGTATCATGTGTTTCTTGACTTTTTTAAATTAATGTGATGTATCATCTTGATTGTTTTGTGAACATTGGACCACCCTTACAGCCCAGAAATAAAACCCACTTGATTCTGGTGAATAATCCTTCTAATGACTGCTGAATCCTTTGGCTAATTTCTTAGCGAGAATTTTGGCATCCATGTTCTTAATGGATATTTTTCTGTAATTCTCCTTTTTGGTGGGTTCTTTGTCTGGTTTTGGGATGAAGGTAATGCTAGCCTCATAGAATGTTTTCCTTCGATTTCTATTTTTGAAATAACTTCAGAAGAATAGGTATTAGTTCCTCTTTAAATGTTTGATAGAATTCCCCTGGGAAGTCATCTGGCCCTGGACTCCAGTGTTTTGGGGGAGTTCTATTCCTGCTTCAATTTCCTTGCCAGTTATGGGTCTGTTCATGTTTTCTATTTCTTCCTGTTTTCAGTTTGGGTAGTTTATAAGTTGCCAGGAATGCATCCATTTCTTCCAGATTGCCTAACTTGTTGGTATATAGTTGCTCATAATTTGCTCTTAAAATTATTGTATTTCCTTGCTGTTGGTCATGATCTGTCTTCTTTCATTCATGATTTTATTAATTTGGGTCCTTTCTCTTTTCTTTTTGATAAGTTTGCTGAGGAATTTATAATCTTATTAATTCTTTCAAAGAAGCAGTTTCTAGTTTTGTTAATTTGTTTTACTGTTCTTCTAGTTTCTAGTTCACTGATTTCTGCTTTAATCTTTATTGTTTCTCTTCTCCTGCTTGGTTTAGGCAGTATTTGCTCCTTGAGGTGTAAGTTTAGCTTGTGTATCTGACTTTTCTAATTTTTTGAGAAAGGCTTGCATTGCTATATTCACCCCCCTTAGGACCTCCTTTGCCATAGCCAAAAGATTTTGAACAGCTGTGTTTTCGTTTTCATTCGTTTCCATAATTTTTTTAAATTCTCCTTTAATTTCCTGTTTGACCCATTCATTCTTTAGTAGGGTTCCCTTATCCTCCAAGTGTTTGAGTTCCTTCCAAATTTCCTTTTCCGGTGGAGTTCAAGTTTCAAAGCATTGTGGTCTGAAAGCATGAAAGGAATAATCCCAATCTTATCCTTTTGTTGAGACTTGATTTGTGACCCAGTGTGTGTGATCTATTCTGGAGAATGTTCCACACTAGAAAAGAATGTGTATTCTGTTTCTTTAGGATAGCATGCTCTGTGTATATCTGTGAAGTGTATCTGGTCTAGTCTGTCAGTCAAAGCCCTTGTTTTCTTGTTGATCTTCTGCTTAGATGATCTGTACACCACTGTGAGTGGGGTGTTAATGTCCCCTACTATTTTTATATTATTATCAATATGTTTCTTTAATTTGATTATTAATTGGTTGATATATTTGACTGGTCCCAAGTTAGTGATGTAAACATTTATAATTGTTAGATCTTCTTGTTCTATTATATAGGTATCCCTTTTCACCCCTTACTACAGTCTTTGGTTTAAAATCTAATTTATCTGATATGAGGATTGCTACCCTAGCTATCTTTTGAGGTCCATTAGCGTGATAAATTGTTGTCTGCCCCCCCTAGTTTCAATCTGGAGGTGACTTTGTGTCCAAAATGAGTCTCTAGTAGACAGCATATGGAAAGGTCTCACTTTTTCATCCAATCTGATCACCTGTGTCTTTTGATTGGAGCATTTAGCTCATTTAGATTCAGAGTAATTATTGAAAGATATGAATTTAATACCATTGTATTATCTTTAGAGTTCATGTTTCTGTAGATTGTCTCTGTTTCTTCTGGTCTATGTTACTCCCAAGAATATTCTCTCTCTTCACTTACAGGATCCTCTTTAATATTTCTTCCAGGGCTGGATTAGTGATCACAAATTCTTTCAGTTTCTGTTTGTCCTGAAAGCTCTTTCTCTCTCCTTTCATTCTGAATGAAGCCTTGCTGGATAAAATATTCCTGGTTGTGTGTTTTTCTCACTTATTACTCTGAATATATCATGCCAGCCCTTTCTGGCCTGCCAGGGCTCTGTGGATAAGTCTGATGGCAGCCTAATGTTTCTACCAGTGTAGCTTAAGAACCTCTTGTCTCAAGCTGCTTTCAGGATTTTTTCTCTTTACCTCAAAATATGCAAGCTTTATTATTATATGTTGGGGTTGATTTTCTGATTGGGAAAATCAACAACCTGATTGGGGTTGATCTATTTTTATTTATTTTGAGAGGCATTCTCTTTAGCTATTGGACTTGAATGCTTCTTTCCTTCCCCAGATTAGAGAATTTCTCAGCTTCGATTTGCTCAAATATATTTTCTGGTCCTCTCTCTCTCTTCTTCTTCTTCAGAGACCCCAGTATTACTAGTATTGTTTTGCTTTATGATATCACTGATTTCTCAATGCCTTCCCTCATGGTCCATTAGTTGTTTATCTCTCTTTTCCTCAGTTTCCTTCTTTCCATCAACTTGTCTTCTGTCACTGACTCTTCTGCCTCATTTACCCTACCTTTTAGAGTATCCAGTTCAGACTGCATCTTAGTTAGGTCATTTTTATTTTTGAACTGACTAAATCTCATTTTTGCATGAAGATGGTACTCAGCCCAGCGAGTAACTTTATAGCTGTTATGCTGAATTCCATCCCGAACATTTTACTTATATCCATATCAATTCAATCTGTGGCAGAGAGTATTGCCTCTGGTTCTTTCTTTTGTTGTGAACCCCTCCTTCTAGTCATTTTGCACAGAGAAGAATGGATGAATGAGTGAGCACTATGGAAAATATGAACATTCAGCCAAGCAAAATACACACTAGACAAGTCTGAGGAGGTCAGAAACTAGAAGAAAATGAGAAAGAAAAAGAAAAAAAAAAGATGGTGGAAGATGGTATATAATGTTATAGAGTGGACAGAATCGGGTGAGCCACTTGGTCCTGAGTGTATTGTGGTCTGTTAGAAGACACTAAATCCCCAAATTGTAAGGAAAGCAAAACCAAACAACAACAACAACAACAAAATACACACACACAAACAAACAATTGAACAGAGAAATACACACACACACACACAGACACAAAATAAAATTGAATAGAGAAAGGAAGCCAAAATGAAGTGTGTGTGTATATATATATATATAGAGAGAGAGAGAGAGAGTGTGTGTGTGTGTGTGTGTGTGTGTGTGTGTGTGTGAAAATGTAAAAAATGAAAGTTAAAAAAGACTAAAAACAAAGAGTTGAGGGGCTCCTGGGTGGCTCAGTGGGTTAAGCCTCTGCCTTCGGCTCAGGTCGTGATCTCAGGGTCCTGGGATGGAGCCCAGCATCAGGCTCTCCACTCTGCGGGGAGCCTGCTTCTCCTTCTCACTCTCTGCCTACCTCTCTGCCTACTTGTGATCTCTCTGTGTCAAACAACAACAACAATAAACAACAAAAAACAAGGCGTTGATAAAATAAGAAACTAGTTGAAAGGGGAAAAAAGAAAAAAATAGAAAATTTTAAACTAAAAGGTAAATGAATCATGAGGAAAAAAAAAAAAACTCCAAAACAAAAAACCGAGTTGTATATACTATTTTCCCCTAGAGCTGGAGTTTTACAAACCCATGTGGGCTGCAAACTTGCTGTTTACCTGTTCTTCCAGTTGGCTTTCTGGGGGTGGGGGCTGCTGTCCTGATTCTTAGGTGTCTTTGCCTGGGAGTAATTCACCTCCCCTTGTAAGTGGACTAGACTCAGTGTAAGCTGTTTTAGTTGCTCTGAGTGGCGTTTGTTCCCTGAATGCTGTTCATTCCCCTTTAGAGGATCAAAGTAAAAATGGCCATGCCAGATCTCCAGCCCCAGAGCTGAAAGATGGTGGTCACCTCTCTCAGGGATAAGCAGTCTTCACTTTGTGTGTGCCAAACTCTGCAGACTCCTGCAGTGTGTGCCCACACTGATCCTCCCAGGGAAGGCAGATCATTGTCATTAGCGTCCTTTAAAAGGCTCCCACACAGAGAGTTGTTGCCTGGTCCCCCACACATCTGCTCTGCCCCTCCCAGGAGAAGGCAGAGGGTCCCCATGTTCCTGTCATTTGCAGGGTCTCCACGCAGAGAGCAGTCACCCCATCAGGACACAGCTTGTGATTTATGGCAAACAGCTCAGAGCCTCCTCCAGAGCTTGCCCACGACGAGTTTCTCTGCTCCAATGTATGGGAACTCTACTGGCTCAGGCACCCCCATTCTTTCTATGGTTCAGGGGATCCTGAGACCACACTGTCCCACCTAGGATTCTGCCCTTCTTCACCTGGTGAGCACCTTTCATGCAGGGATGTCTTTCACTGGAACACATTTGTCTTGGTTTACTGACTTTGGGGTTTAACTTAAATGGACCCATTATGACTCTGTGGCTTTCTTTTTAACACATCTCTCCATAGAACTATAAATCCTGTGTGTCTCACAATGACTTCATTTTCAGTCCTAGTTTTATCTCTCACCATCTCATTGTGTGCTCTGCCTTTGCTTCCTGAGACAGAGCTCTGTCCTTGGAGAAGAGCCCTCACCTTGAATTCTAGGTCTGAACATTGCTAACAGTAAGATCCTCATTGCCTGTCTCTTAACCTCAGCATTTATTTGATTTTTGATTTGAAGTTGGAAATTATTATACGTCTTTATAGGATTGTTAAGAGGATGAGATGAGGGATGTATATAGAGATGCACATCTAAGGTTTACTGGCATGGATATCTTACATTCCCTGCCATTTCTATTCTAACTACAGAGAACACACTGCCAGAAGGTGAGTACAAGCTCCCAGCGATATCATAAGGTACTCTGCCCCTGCTCCCCCGGCACTGCTGTTGCAGCAGAAAATAATAAATAACAGAGCTTCACATATAACATCAGGTGAGGTATAGAACCTATAGAAGAATAGGGCATGGCTTTTGTGGAGTTGAAATTTGCTCAGCACACAGAATTTCGCTTTCCACGTCTGCTTACTCTCTAACTCTGTCATTTGGTTCCCTTTATTTCCCTTTATTTGTTCCATTCCTTAGGACCTGTCTCGGGCATAGTTCCTCACCCTCCAATGCATTCTTCTATCTAGAAAGTAGGCTGGCTCATGAAACAAGTTGTTTCAAGGAGTCTTTTTGTTTTTCCTCCCCCATCCTCTGAGAATGCACAGGCAGGAGACTATACCAGAGGGAGTTGTAGTCTCCCCTTGTTGGCTCGTCCTTGAGGCCAAGCTTGTATATGCCACTTCCACACTCAGCCTCCTTCAATCTGCTTTGTGAGAGCTTTGATCCCCAGAGGGCTGGTGGCATGATTTTCTCTCCACACAGCAAGAGGTTGTCCCTGCGCATGCCAGATGCTCAGGATTTCCTTTCTTCTGTATGTGAAGAATATTCCTGCTGGGTGGTCGGAAGTGCCGGCACCATGATTCCTGGTTGTTTAATAGTTGCCTCTTTCACCCTTGACAAGCTAGACACCCTCCCCCCAGTTTTCTCTTCTAAGGAGAATGTCTGCATGCTGCATTCATATGTATGCAAGTCCAGACAAAGTACAGTTGGTCTGAATAATTTCTTCCAAACATATCTTTTGCCATCATCTCCTGGGCTGCAGCAATGGCTAGCTGGAAGCCCCCGGAGGATGTCTGATCCCTCATTTTAGCCAAAGCTCACCTCTCCAGCCTGCATGCTGCCCAGACGTCAGTGGTGACTTGAAGTGACTTGCTTCCTGGTGTAAAAACTCTGCTCTCTATCTCTGTAGGGGACAGTATACAAATCTTTCACATTACCTTTAGTGCTGGATATATGATTCTTCTGGTGCCCCCTCTCAAGATATAAGCTTCCGGTGATCAGATAGGTTCAGGGATTCCAGAACAAGCTCAGTTTCATTGATATCAGAGAAAGTGACAGAAGCTCCTGCTTCAGTCTTCGTTCAAATGATCTTTTACATCATTGACACTCTATACATCAGTCAGGCCTCCAGGAGGATTATCTTCCCTCCATGATTTCTGTCCACTTTTATGCACAAGTATGAAGGAGGTGATGGGTGGGGTCTGGGACAGTTGGGGTGGGTCATAGCAAGTGGATAGTCCAACATACTTTTTATAACATGGGAATCCATGCCACCTGCTGTTGCTTTTCCATGAAATACAGAGAGTCCTTTCAAAACTTGCATGAGCCAGCATACTTTCTAGATAAAAGAAAACACATTTGCAATCATTGAAAGTTTCTCCTAATGAAGATATACAGTATCTTTTCTGAGAAAGAAAGGAGCCACTCATCCTTACTTAGGTGCCTCATGTGAGAACCAAGTTCTGTGACATGGTGATGTTGGAGGTTATCAGAAGTGGGTTTTCTGGAGGGTCTTACATCACAGTGGGAAGGGGTGTTGAGATACTGCTGGTGCTGTCTTGGATTTGCTGCAATGAAAAAGTAATATTTTCATAACATTCCAAACAAAGAAAACTAAAGCAAGATAAATAAGAATGATGTGGGCTTCTAGAAAAGTTTGGATTAAAGAATCAGGCTGTAAAATTAGTCTGGAAGAATGAAGAATGTCTTATAGAAGAAGGGCTTTCCAAGATAAGGGAAGAGCCTGAACAAAAGCAATGACTGGACAGAAAGAGAAATGCTCCTGGATGCAATGTTGTGGCCAGGACTGACATTATACTCGTCCCTAACAGCACAGCTCACGCCATTCCTTGCTGTACTAATTTTTTCCTTCCCTTTTTTCTCCTCCCCATAGTGCCTTCTACTGCTCCAGCCATGGGTCAGTCCTTCTCTTCCACATCCTCTTCTACAAAGCGTAGTGATTTGGCCTCCAGCTTTGACAAGTTTTTTAAGAACTTCAAGCCAGAAAGCAAAATCCTCTGTCAGGAAACCATCGCATTGATTGAAACACACCTGAAGGCAGGGGACATTCCCAGAGTGGCTTCTGTAATTAGTGATGCATTGAGAGACATTGACAATGCCCCTCTAAACATTGCAGTGACCGGGGAGCCTGGAACAGGGAAGTCCAGTTTCATAAATGCCCTGCGGGGGGTGAGGCACAATGAAGAAGGGGCTGCCCCCACCGGGGCAGTGGAGACAACCTTGGAGAGAATAGCATACAAACACCCGAAACTTCCCAATGTGACATTTTGGGATCTGCCTGGTATTATGACCACTACCTTTCAGCCACAGAAGTATCTGAAGAAGATGAAATTTGGTGAGTATGACTTCTTTATTATCATCTCTTCTACACGCTTCAAAATTAGTGATGCTCATCTGGCTGAAGCAATTAGAAAAATGAAGAAGAATTTCTACTTTGTTCGAACTAAAGTGGACAGTGATTTACACAGTGCAAAAATAAGTAAACCCAGCACATTCAATAGGGATGAAATCCTGCAAAGGATCCGCAGTGACTGTGTGACTCAGTTGAAGAATGCTAATATGGGTGACACTCAGGTCTTCTTAATCTCCAGCTTTGATTTGTCTGATTATGATTTCCCACACCTGGAGACCACCTTTCTGAGGGAGCTCCCAGCCCACAAGCGCCACATCTTCATGCAGTACCTGCCAAATGTTACTGAGGCCGCCATTGACCGGAAGAGGGATTCCCTGAAACAGAGGGTCTGGCTGGAAGCCCTGAAGGCTGGAGCATCAGCCACCATCCCTTTCATGGGTTTTATCAGTGATAATGACATGGAGAAGCTGGAGGAGACTTTAACCCTCTACAGGTCTTACTTTGGCCTGGATGATGCATCCCTGGAAACTATAGCCAAGGACTTGCATGTGTCAGTGGAGAAACTCAAGGCAAACCTCAACTCTCCCCATTTGCTATCAGTTGAGAAGGGTGATGAGTCATTAGGAGAAAAACTGTTGAGATATGTGGAAAAATTCTGTGCTCTTACTGGAGGACCCATTGCCAGTGGTGTTTACTTTAGGAAGATATTCTTCTTGCAAAATTATTTCCTGGAGACTGTGGTGAATGATGCGAAAGTTCTTCTTAATAAACAAGTTATTTTTAAGGACCCTGTTGAATCTGGGCAATCCTATCTACCTCAGGATGTCAGGAATGAAAATATGGAAAATGAGGCAGCCAGATCCTGAATTATTCTCAGTATTGGCATGGCACGGGGGCCTGGAAGGATGACTTAGGACTTCCCTGAAGCAGTCAGTCCTGGCCCACTCCCCTCAAGGTGTTTCACAGACATTTCCATAATTCACTCTTGAACAAACCATGAACTTAATGACCGTTATTTGACAGTGAGAACAATCAGCTCGAAAGATTCTTTTCATATGATCTTTCCTGGGAAAATGAAGGACAGGAGTCTGGAATTTTCTGCTTAGCAGAGAGAATATCTCTTTGTGTGATGGTTACTACATATCCAGCACTGGTCTTTCTACTGACATAGTAGTGAGAAAAGGCTAGTCACACAGATCTTCAGAAATTATTTTTTAAATGATTGCATACATAGTCTATTTTTGGCATTCCTGTTATCCTGTTGTGAATGCAGAAATTCTGATCGGTTAATGTTGACTGATATCCTACTTGCCTTTCTAGGATTATCATTATATTTAATAAATATTAAATATAGTGAACTGAACATGTGTCACAGGAAATGAAAGAGAAACATTAGATAAGGAAAGAATCTATCCAAGGTACACTGTGAGAGGAAGAAATGTGTAAGATGGAAAAATATTCCAAGGGTTTGCAAACTGTAAGTCTAGACAGCTCTTGGTGCCTGGCAGTATATTTTGTGCCTGGGAAAGGAGGTTAGGGAATAAGAGACAAGAGGATTGTCATGAATCTAAGTGGAAATTTAAAAAGAAAATACAAAAGGTCCTTAAACATATCCAATCTCTCATCTAAGGAGGAAACTACAAATTATAAATGGCACCTACAATAGGATATCATTTATCTGCTATAAGATTGGGCGGATTGCAAGTTTGACATTGTGTGGATGATACTAGAAGAATAGAGTCTGTCATACAATGTTCGCTCGTACACAGTGTGTACAGATTAGGCCATCCCTAGGAAAACACGCCTTTACACTTTGCCCCAGTGACCCGGCTTTGAAGAATCTGGGCCATAAAAACTGAGAGTAGACTGGTGGTTAACAGGGGATGGAAAGTAGGGGAGAAATGTATACTGTTTTGATACTCTAGTTATAAGTTGAATGTATAGCATGGTGACTATGGTTTGTAAGTCTTTTTTATTCTACAACAATAATAATAATACTTATAATTTGCTAAGAAAATAGATCCTAAGCATTTTTACATACACACACAGTATATCTGTGAGGAGATGGATGTATTAATTATATTAATTACCTTGATTCTGGTAATCATTTCACTACATGTACATATATATCAAATCATCACATTGTACACTTAAATTATATATGCTTTTGTTTGACAATTTACCTAAATAAAGATGAGGGGGAAAGGAATAATAAATCTGGAAAAATTACAAAAAGACATATGTTAAAATTTATTAGTTACAGCACTATTTGAAATGGTAAAACGCAAAATTTAAATGTTCTTCAATAGGAAACATTATAGCTACAAAATAGATGATTTGACAACTATACAAAGGAGTAAGTAATATCCTCTACATTGCTGTGTTCTCATCTCCGAGATATATTGTTCAATGCAAAAATTAAGATGGAGAATTATATGTATAGTATGTTAGTGATGATCTAAGACAGTGTAAAATATGAATTCTATATTTGCACATATTCTTCAATTAAATATGAAACAACTTCAGTAATAAAATTCAATTGTGCATTGGGGAAGTGATGGGCAGAGAGGCAGTGTAAAGGCTAGATTTTCCTTAATGCAACTTATTTTACATTGGAAATGTATGCAAGTGTTTTCAAAGCTTGGTAACTGTGTAATTAAACAAGATGATCTAACATTTAATAAAATACAAAGCAAATCTAAACTTTCTTGGTATAAGAAAACAATTTATCTCTTCTTCTTCTCCCCCTCCCCCGCTTCTTCTCCCCCTCCTCCTCCTCCTCCATTTATTATGTTATGTTAGTCACCATACAGCACATCATTAGTTTTTGATGTAGTGTTCCAAGATTCATTGTTTACGTATAACATCCAGTGCTCCATGAATATGTGCCCTCCTTAATACCCATCACCAGGCCAACACATCCCCCTACCCCCCTACCCTCTAAAACCCTCAGTTTGTGTCTCAGAATCCACCGTCTCTCATGTTTGTCTCCCCTTCTGATTCTCCCGCCTTCATTTTTCCCTTCCTTAAAACAATTTATTTTAAGATTTTATTTATTTATTTATTTACTATTTTTAAAACTCCACTGTAATTAACATACAGTGTTATATTTGTTTTGGTATACAATGGTGATTTCTCTATGCTCACCACAATAACTGAATAATAAGTGAACAATAAGTGAATAAATAAGTACTCTTTAATCCCCATCAACTTTTTCACCCACTGTCCTCCCCTCCTCCCCTCCAGTGACCACCCATTTGTTCTCCATAGTTGAGAGTCTTTTTCTCCTTCTGCTTCTCTTTTTTCCCCCTATGATCATTTGTTTTATTTCTTAAGTTCCATATATGAGCGAAATCTTATGGTATTTGTCTTCCTTTGACTGATTTAGTTCCTTAGCCTAATACTCTCTAGCTCCATCCACATTATTGCAAATGGCAGGATTTCATTCTTTTCATGGTTGAGTAATATTCCATTGTATATATATACTACCTCTTCTTTATCCATTCATGTGGACATTGGGCTCTTGCCATAATGTGGCTATTGTTGATAATGCTGCAATAAACATTGGGGTGCATGTGCCCCTTTGAATCAGTATATTTGTATCCTTTGGGTAAATACTTAGTAGTGCAATTACTAGGTTGTAGGGTAGTTCTATTTTTAATTTTTTGAGGAAACTCCATACTACTTTCCAGAGTGGCTGCACCAGTTTGCATTCCTATCAATGGTGTAAGAGGGTTCCCTTTTTTCCACAACCCCACCAACACCTGTCATTTCTTCTGTTCTTGATTTTAGCCATTCTGACTGGAGTGAGGTGATAACTCATTGTAGTTTTGATTTGTATGTCCCTTGTCCATTTTCTTGTCCCTTGTCCATTTGTATGTCCCTTCCATTTTCAATATAGAGGTGTCCAGGTCTAAAATGAGTCTCTTGTAGGCATCATATAGTGTTTTTTTTTTTTTAAGTCCATTCTGAAACTCTGTTGCTTTTGATTGGAAAATGTAGTCCATTTACATTCAAAGTAATTATTTTTATACACATTTTATGCTCTATTATTACTTGTTTTGTCATTGTTTCTGGAGATTTTCTCTGATCCTTTATGGTCTTTGTCACTTTTGGTCCTTCTTTCCCGTTCAGAGAACACCCTTTATTATTTCTTGCAGGGCTGGTTCACTGGTCACAAACTCCTTTAAGTTTTGTTTCTCTGGGAAATGCTTTATTTCTCCTTCTATCCTGAATGATAGCCTTGCTGGATAGAATATTCTTGGCAGCAATTTTTTCCCACTCAGCACATTTAATATAGCCTGCCACTCCCATCTAGCTTGATGAGTTTCTCTTGAGAGATCTGCAGCTGGCCTTATCTATCTTCCATTGTAAGTAAGCATTTTTTTTTTTTTTTGTCTTGCTGCCTTTAGGATTTTTTTCTTCTTTATCTCTATATTTTAAAAATTTTATTTTACTATATCTTGGTGTTGGCCTGCTTCTGTTGATTTTGATGGGAGTTCTCTGTGCCTCCTGGATCTGGATGTCTGTTTCCTTCCCCAGATTAGGGACATTTTCAGCCATTATTTCCTCATATAAATTTTCTGTCCCCTTTTCTCTCTTCTACTTCTGGGACTCCTATAATATGAATGTTATTATAATTGAAGGAGCCACTGAGTTCCCTAAGTCTATTCTTGTGTTTCATAATTCTTCTTTTTCCCTTGTTCAGCTTCATTATTTTTTACTATTTTGTTCTCTGTGTTACTTATTCATTCCTCTGTTACTTCCAGGCTTTTGTTCATTGCATTAATGCCTGTTTACAATCTTATTTATAGCATTCTTCATTTCTGATTGGAACTTTTAAAAATATTTTATATCTGTGATAAGGATGATGTCTTCAATTATTTCTCAAGCCCAGTAAGTATGCTGATGATTATCTGGTTTTTTTTAAGAAATTTATTTGTTTATTTGACAGAGAGATCACAAGTAGAAAGAGAGGCAGTTAGAGGGGGAGGGGGAAACAGGCTCCCCGCTGAGCAGAGATCCTGATGTGGGGCTCGATCCCAGGACCCCAAGATCATGACCTGAGCCAAAGGCAGAGGCTTTAACCCACTGAGACACCCAGGCACCCCTGCTTATCATTTATAATAACATTATAGCATTATAGCATTACATAATATAACATTATATTTAATGTTTTGTTTTGTTTTGTTTTAAGATTTTATTTATTTTTTGACAGAGAGAAATCACAACAAGGCAGAGAGGCAGGCAGAGAGAGAGAGAGAGGGAAGCAGGCTCCCCGCTGAGCAGAGAGCCCGATGCGGGACTCGATCCCAGGACCCTGAGATCATGACCTGAGCCGAAGGCAGTGGCTTAACCCACTGAGCCACCCAGGCGCCCCTATATTTAATGTTTTATTAAAACATTAATATAACAATAACATAATAACATAATAACATTATAGCATTATCATCAATTCTCCATCCATCATGTTATTTATATCTGTTTTGGTTAGATGTCTGCTACAGTCTTATCTTGTTCTTTCATTTAGGATAAATTCCTCCATCTTGACATCTTTTCTAACCCTCTACCTTCTTTTTTGTGTGTTAGAAAAGCCAGTTATGTTGCCTGTTCCTGAAAGTAATGGCTTTATGAAGAACAGGTTATGTAATGTCTGGGGCTTTGTGCTCCCAAGAATGACTCTGGTTTGCATTAAGTGCGCTCTGCTGTTGTGCTCTGGCTGTACAATCCTTCCGGCCAGTTGTCTGCAGACCCTCCTGCCCTGCATGTTTGAGGGAGTCTCCTCTCTATGTTGTGAAGTTTATTCTGTCAGTCTTCAGACTGATTTCTGGAGTATTTAGGAAGAGTTGATAGTTATTTACTTGTGTTCCTGGGAACAGATAAGCCTAGGGTCTTCCTACACTCCTGCCATCTTTCAAGGCTCAAATGCCATCCTTCAAAAAATTTATTTTTTACTTCTGGAAGATTCCCTGATTGTCCAAGCCTTGTATACTTCGTTTCCACCCAGTTCTCAAACGTCTTATTTCCAACAGATTTTGTTGTTGTTCTCTGAATGTTCCCTGTGTATGGCCTGGGATCTTTGTGCATTCAGCTTTCAACCAGCTAGCATTTACTGGCTACTATGTGTCAGAAAATCATTTAGGTGTAGGCATAGTGTAGTAATTTCTTATCTCTCTGACACTAATGAAAGGTTGATTTTCCTCCTGCTCCCTCATTTGCCTCTGATACCTTTGAGTTGCCATAGCCTTCCCGTCTAAGTGCTGCTATCACTGTTAGGGGCTCATGCCAGAGGTTGTGATCCTTGACTGTCCTTTCCTATATATACATAGAAACCTATCCCATGTAAATAGTCATACACACACACACACACACACACACACACACACACACACACATTCCAGGGGAGAAGACAACAAAAAGACAATGAGGGAAGCCAGGAAGCAGGTGGGTGAGTGGAAAGGGATTTAGTTGACCCGAGAAAACAAAACCCCAACGTGACAACGTTGTCATGTGACAACGTGACATTTATTCCTCTGTGCCCCAGGGTGGTGGAGGTGCTTGAAGCCAGTACTGGGCTGAATTGTGTCCCCCACTTCCACCCCAAATTCTGTGATGAAGTCCAAACCCCCAATACCTATGAAGTAAATGTATGTGGAGACAAGGTCTTCAAAGAGGCAGTGAAGTTAAACTGAGATATTCAGGATGGTCCCGAATCCAATATGACTTCTTGTAAGCAGAGGAAAGTTGGATGCAGTCAAGCAGCACACAGGAAAGACCATGTGGGCACAGGGAAAAGGAGAAGCTGGCACTCTGCCAACCAAGGAGAGAGGCCTCAGAAGAAACCAACCCTGAAAATACCTTGGTCTAGGACTTCTAGCCCCAGAGCTCTGAGAAAACCAACTTCTGTTGTTTAAGCCACCCAGACTGTGGGACTTTGCAATGGCAGCCTGAGCAGACAAAGCTCTTGCAGCAGAAATAATTCTGACTAAAACACTAGTGCTGCTGGCTGGTGATCAGGCCAAGGTGAACCCATTTGCAAGTGTGAAACTACCTAGCACCCCATCTACACAGGCATACAAGCATTTCTGAAGCCAGCAGAGGAAGGAGGAAAGGAACCGCGAGTGTTGGTGTGGCTTATAACAGAAGGAGGGCAGTTGTCATCACTCCCTTCCCCCTTAGACCTGACCTCAAGAGGAGGCTGCTCTGCCTGTGCCTGATCCCACATCAGTTCTTGGGGATCTGTATGGAACAACCCTGAAGTCTCAGGCCCTGATTTCTGGGCCTGAGCTGAAGCCCTTGACTGAGTCCAACTTGCTGTCAGCAGGTGTGCAAGTCTATAGCTAGGTGGGCAGGGAAACTGTCCTCTTTTGCTTCCAGGAGTCACAGAACCAAAACACACGGATGCAGGAGGAGTCCTTGAATACCACCATCCTCCAATTCCGTATTTTATGCATGAGGAATGAGGTCCGGGGTGATGTTGTGACTGGCCTGGTCCATGGAGGAGGTGAGCCAGAGTCTGAGGCTATAGGGAAGAGAGTAAGAGGCAGCTGCTGTGGGATTTCCAAGTGGTCTCTAGGCCCTGCATTAATTGGTAGATTGCTCTTTGGGAGAACACGGAAGTAGATAAGTGACATCTGAACTCCCATCTCTCCTCCACAGCCAGCCTAACCCCCATTATCTTAGTGAGGGATTTCTTTAATTAGAACTCCTGGGAAACTCCTTATTTCTTTCCTTAACGTATTGTTGAAAGAGAATGTTGCATTAGTTTCAGGTACACAACAAATAAATCCACAACTCTGTAGGCTCTGCTGGGCTCATCACAAGTGTAGCTACCAGCGGTCACCATACACCACTACTACCATCTCATTGACCATATTCCCTACACTGCATCTCCTATTTGTCCCAGGATAGTCTTTACCTGAGTGACAAGATCCTCCCCTACACAGCAGAATTTGCCTTGGGTGGTCTCTTTCTAAATATTTTTCCTACATTCCATTATCTGCTTCTTCGCACAAGCCTCTGAAAATACTGAGGGCAGGAAAGCTTTCCACAACCACCACCTTCCCTAACATGGAGTTGCTGAGAGTCACAGTCACATGCTGGTTTATGAAATGAAGGTGAATGTGGTGATCTCAAAGGAAGTTCCACCCAGACGTTAGTGAGAATAGGAAACATTTCTGCTTCACCAGCCAGGACACAGGGGGTATAGCTCAGTGGTAGAGCATTTGACTGCACCAGCCAGGACACCTATCTTACAACCAGACAACCGGAGTTTCTTGGTCTCCAATATTAATAGAAGAAGCACAACACCAATATTTGCTTTTGTGGGCTTTTTGAGTCATTTATGTTCCTTCTCAGTACACTCATTTTCCCGTCACTGACTTCATAGGAGTTTACTGTATGTTTAAATTTAAAAATGGCACTCAATATGAAGTGATGTCATGTTTTTTGGTTAATCTCCTTTTTGATTTCTCAAGTTGGTAGAAAGCAAAAGGCAGAAAGCATCTTTCATAGTTCTTGAACCACAAAATATCTCTGGTCACATTCAGTGAGAGGAACCACTGTCAGGAGAGTCTTCATTCACTGTACTCCCAGAGAAAGGTCTGGGACCTGAACCTAGCTCTGTGACCTCAGTGCACAGAGCACACTCAGGGTCTCAGTGGGCCACTCTGGCTTTCACACACTGGAACCGAACCAGTGTTGCATAGTGATGGTGAAGGAATGATGGTAGAGCCTCTGTGGGAGGCTGGGTGGAGGACAGCCAGCTGCCTCTTGGGCTCATGCATCTAGGTGAGCAGCTCCCCAGAGCTGATCATGGTGCTAGATGGAAGAGAAGGAGAGTTTTCAAGGCTTCAGTGATTTAAAAAAAAAAAAAAAATGGGGAGTCAAATCTCTGGAGTCTTCCTCAACCCTAACTAAAAACATACTTCCAATCCAATGGAGAGAAGCTGAGGCATGAATAGAATAAAAACCCATTGGGGATCAGACTGTATTCTGGAAATTGCTCCTAGTTTCAGGAAGTAGGTTTGCTAGAGTTGCCATAACAAAATACCATGGGCTGGAGGCTTAAATAACAGAAATTTATTCTCTCACTATTCTGAAGGCTGTATGTCTTAGATCAAGGTGCCTTTGGTTTTGCTTCTTCTGAAGCTTCTGTCCTTGGCTTGCAGATGGCCCCATTCTCCTGTGTCCTTATATGGCCTTTCTCTGTGTGTGCATCCTTGGTGTCTCTTCTCCTCCTTCTAAAATCAGCCCCATGGGTCACAGCCCCACCCATCTGAGCTCAGTTAACCTTCATTGTCTCCTTAATGAGCCTCCTACAATACAGTCACAAAGGAAGTTTACAGCTTCAACACAGGAACTTGTGGGTATACACTTCACTCCAGAATGAGCCCTAAGTCTAAAAATATGTTTCGTAACAGTAGTCTTTGTGTAGTGTTAGAGTTGGAATACAGAATGTTGTGTGCATGTCTGAGAACCCCAGCATCCCTGGGGAAGTCCATCAGAGGAGGACCCATGAGGGTGAGCCAGCAGATCCTGCAGAGCTTAAAGGACATGACTCAGGAAACTGCTTCAGATGCAAATGTGGTTAGACACCATTAATCTCCTCGAGACAAAGGGGTGGTCACAGGCACCAAGTTACAGGTATCGTCTCCATCTGAGTTGTAAGGTTAGGCGCCTTCTCAACTGGCCAGTAGAGTTAGAAATACAGAAAATATCTGAAAGGTGGGAGATTTGAGGGTGTTTTGTAAGCAATGCATCGTATTCCTTTCATGTAATGTGTATCTGTATATTATGACCCAGCAATTCCACAGCTAGTTCTAGAGAAAGTTTGCCACAGGTGTACCAGAAACATGTGTAAGATGTTTGTAGAAGAACGGTGTTGAAGAGATAGAAACAACTGTAGAGAACCCCAAACTCAAATTTCCACTGACAGTGAATAGATTATGTGCTATCTTGGCAAAATGGAGAACAAATGTGAGAGAAACAATGTAAATGATTAAAGAGGATGGAACACAAACTAATTCAATTTTTCTAAAGCATCCAAACAAGCAAAACTGAATGATATAATGTCTGAGGAAACACACATCTATGGAAATAACTAAAGAAAGTAAAAACAAACAAACAAACGAACAAACAAAACACACACACACACACATTAAACTCCAAATTCAAAGGATCTGTACATCTGAGAATAGATGCAGAGAGACACGATATGGGGTGATGCTTGTGGGAATATCCAATGATTTAAGTAACATTCCAGTTCTTAATTTGGGAGTTGAGTTAACAGGTATTTATCTTTATATCTTACATTATTCTGTGTATATATCCGTATAGTATCATATATATCCTACTGTAGCTAGCTGCTGAACGTTATTGCGCTTAGAACACATAATAAGGAACAATGCCAAAGGGGAAGAATGATGTCAGCAGCCATTATCTTTTTCACTAGACTCTCCTTTAAAGCAGCTTTAATGTCACAGCAAAATTGAGCAGAAGGTGCATAGGGTTCCCATGAACCCCCTGCCCTCACACAAGTACAGCCTGTCCACTGTCAACAACTCACACCATCCTACAATTCATGAACCCAAACTGACCCATTTTTCTCCCTCCCTGTCCATAGTTTACATTGGGTTCCCTCTTGGTGTTGTATATTCTATGAGATTTGACAAAAATATAATTAATCCACCATTATCATATCACACAGAGTGGTTTCACTGCTCTAAATGGCCCCTGTGCTGCACTGGGTTGTCCCTCCCCGACCTGAACCCTTAAGAACCACTGATCTTTTTCTCATTTCTACAGTTTTGCCCTTCTTGGAATGTTACATACTTGGAATCGTGCAGTATTTAGCCTTTGATTTCTCTCACTTGGTAATATGCGTTTCCACTTCATCCATTTATTTTCACATCAGCTGTCACTTAACAAGCCTTCTCAATGCTGAGTGTTGATGGAGGTCCTCCAGGTCACTAGTCCCCTGGCGACACTTCTGACATAGTCCCCAGGGATGATGACAACCAGGTGATCATTTAAGGAAAGAAATGGAATTGGCGTTGGGATTTATACTGGCAACATGACATGCTAGGAGGAGATAGATCTTCAGAGTTCTAAGAGAAAATGATGCTGTTTCCTATACTCAAACTATTTATTAAAAGTGACCACAAAATGGAGGCCTTAAATGGAATAGCAAAGACTCACAAAGTACCTCCCAGGGAACTTTTTTTTCTCACTTTGTTTGAGAATGGACCTAATGTGAGTGAACAGGGAATCTAAGAAGCACCAGCACCACCAAGGTGATGGATGAATGTGAGCAAGGCCTGTGCTCCAGGCTGGGAGAGCAACAAGTCCAACTGAGAGTAAGAATTAGAAGAGTTGCATGGGACACTTTCAGGGAGAAAGGATATTCTGGAGTAATGTCATCATTACTATGCAGAGTCATCTGAGGTTAAGGGAATGGCATAGTATTATTATGATAAAACCATACTGTGCCACTTCCTCATCCCCTTCTTACTTTGCCCCCAGATTTGTTTAATTATCTTATACCTTCAGTTACAAAGATTTGGTGGCCAAAATTTTACACATTGGTCCAATTCAGATATGTTCAACAAATTTAGATTGGGTTCCATACCGGGTGTGATCTTCCCAGGTAAATAGAGTAAGGTCATGGGGTTGATGGAGAATGTTACTAGGAAGGATGGTTGCTCTTGTGAGGAATGAATGATTCCCACAGTGGTGAGACCCAGGTTATGTTACTTTTGGTGTGGAGAGTGAGGTTTCAAACATCATTGAAAAAAAGCTCTTATAAAAAACAATTTTTGTTATACACACACACACACACATGCACACGCACACACACGGTAAAGGGAAAAATCTAGAACCAGGTTTCCAATTAGGAGAATTTCCATAGAGTCTATATATGTTGGGTTAACTGTATAGACAGTGAGGTCATAGGCAGTGGTTTACTTTCTTCAGTGTTGACAATCAGATTAAGATTCCTTTGACCGACATAGGAGATAACTTTGGCAAAGAACACAGCATAGAGGGTAACTTTAAGTAAACAAACACTTCTCTAAAGGAAGCATAATCTAACAGGTACTATTTCCTATGACAGGCCACCATGAGCTGTGCATGTGAAGAGCATGAACTCTTGGAGGGGTGGCAGTCAGTGTTACTACTTACAGTAGTCAGATTTCCTTATATATTCAACAGTTTTTTATTCCCAGTAACAATGGCTCTTGTCTCCCTTTCCTGTATTCTTTTTTTTTTCCTATATAAATGTTTTTGTGCAATCAGTGAGGGGAGGTATAAGGGCAGAGCTTTGCAGAATACCAGAATGGTCTTGGAAACTTTCAAAGAATAGCTAAACATACATTCTGCATCATATTTCCCCAAGGGGAACATCCCAAAGGATGTTCTTCCCTCTGCATCTGTATGCCTCTCTAAGTCCAGAGGTGAGAAGTGAAAGAACATGAGAAACCAAGAGAGTCTGGAGAATGGATGTTAATGTTAAGTGATAAGAGGATGTCAGAATGAGACTGTATGTCACAGAGCAAATCTTTTCATTCACCTTTGGATCCAGGCTCATTTAATAAGTGATAAGAAGCAGAACAAATTTTAGAGTTTCCCAACAGGGATTCAAAATGAGAAAATCAGCTCATTTGTCTTGAAGAACTTAGAACCGATGAAAGTGGAAATACTGAGCTTGACTGAGAATACAGGAAGGGAGGGTACAATGTGAAAAGAGGACCCCAGATGTCCTGACTTCCCTCCAGAAGAAACCACAGCTCTTCAGATGATGGAGTCTGTGAGGATTTTCTTCATGATGGTCCTGGTGTCCTTGGCAACTATTTCAAGGAAGTGTCTGTGTTTCCACACTCTCAGGTAGTTGAGAACAGTATCACCTAAGAATGGGATGTGTCTCAGAATTGAATATAAGTAAGAGGCTGTATTACAATTCATGAAAGATAATATCCTGTCCCCAGTGAGGACAGTGTGCAGATCCTGAGACTTCATAATAGCCTTGTACTCCTCCACAGGTTTCCCCATACTCTGGGCCATCTGCTGGAGAGACTCATCATCCACACCAAAACACAAGTGGTAGGCCATCAGACACTCTGCCAGATCATCTGCATTCTGGATGCCAAGGACGTCCTGGAAAGAATTTGAAGCGATTTGCCCCTGCAAAGAGGTCATTTTGTCATTAATGACCTTCTCACAGGTGTCAGACAGTTTTTCTAAAGGACAATGGTACCTGATATCAGAGATGTCCCTGTGCAAGGTATCCCTAAGCTCTGGGAAGTCATTCAATAAAGGGTCAAAGCTGGAGACCAGGAATATGATGGGTTTGTGCACTCCCTCCTTTTGGACAGTTTCCCAAATATTCTCTCGGATATTCTGCAGGAGTCGTTCCTCTGAGAGGGTACATGTGCTGATGTCCCTGTCCAGCTTGGTCCAGACAATGTAGAACTTCTTTCCCTGTCCCTGGATGGCTTTGGCAAGCTTCACGAGATTCATGCTGAACTGTTCTGATGCAATGATGATGAAGAGGTCATACAGACTAAACTGCATCTCCGCTAGATAGTTCCCCAGGGTTTGGGTACCTGCCCCTATTCCAGGTAGGTCCCACAACTCCACATTGGGAAAATGGGAGGAAAAGTAGCAAATGGGAATCTGGGTGGTCCCCACCACCCCAGTGGGAGCTGAGTCTTCCTGTTCATGCCCAATTCCCCTCAGTGCATTGATGAAGGAAGACATGCCATTGCCAGAGTCCCCAGTGACAGCAATTCTCACTGGGGCACTGGATGCTATCTCCAGGATTTCCCTGGCCACAGAGACCACCCCCAGCAACTTCGCTTCTACCAGTGCCTTTTCAATGTTTGTGGCAGTTGCCTTAGGTAAGACTGTCCATCCTGTATTGTACTGCAGAGCAGGGGTGAAGGATGTAGACAATGGAGTGTGAAGGGATTGATTGGCCTGTGTCATGTCTCTGATCAGTAGAGTGACCTGTCGAAATAAGAAAAGCAGGAGAATTAGGAGGGCCAAGTGCACAGGGTGGCTGAAGATCATCAGATTTGTTATATCAAACAGGGTATCAGATCCACTCCGAACTCACTGCAAAGGTATTTAGATTAGAAACAGCAAGCCTTGGGGCAACTGGCTGGCTCAGTTAGTAGAGAGTGGGACTCTTAATCCTAGGTTGTAAGTTTGAGCCCCATGTTGGGTGTGGAGATTAAAAATAAAATCTTAAAAAAAAAAAAGAAAAGAAACAGCAAGCCTCTGAAAAGCTGTTCAATAGTTTGTCAAAACTTTGAACGTATTATTCAACCATAGAAAACAAGGAAAACCTATCATTTGTGACAACATGAATGTACCTTGAAAGCATTATGCTTAGTAAAATAAATCAGGCAGAGCGAGACAAATACTGTGTGATCTAACTGATGTGTGGATCTAAAACTAAAATGAAATAATTCATTGAAAATCAGATCAGGCTTGTGGAGCGGCAGAGACAGATGATGAGAGGAGGGTGATTTGGAGGAAATGATCAAAAAAGTACAAGATTTCAGCTATCAGTTAGGTAAGTACTATAGGGGGAGGAGCTAAGATGGTGGTATCATAGAAGGACCCTAAGTTGGTCCCCTCCCTCAAACACAGCTGGATAACTGTCAAATCATTCTGAACACCCAAGAAATTGACCTGAAACTGCCAGAAGAGAGTCCACAACTAGAGGGAGAGAAGAGACCACATTGAGGAAGACAGGAAGCATGGAGATGTGGTTTGGAGGGGAAATGGATCATGGGTACTAGAGAGAGGAGGGAGCCCTGGTCATGGAGAAAAGCACCCAGGGGAGAGAGATCGTTCACTCTCCTTGGAGTGCATCTGTGAGAGGTGGAGTTCACAGAGATGCCTCTCAGGGGACAAAAGTGTAAATGGACCCCATTTCCCTCCCTCACCCCTCAGGACAGGCACAGAGCCACCTGCTTGGGGGGATTCCCCCTGACCCTGGCTGCCTAGTCACCTTGCTCCAAGTCCCAAGCCCCTGCACTCTGGTATGACTGCCCATCTCAGTCAAACCTGCCTGCATCCGTCCCAGTGAGACAAAACCCTCCCCCAGAGGACCAGCACAGGCTCCCAGCCGCAAAATGTGCCTAAAGTTTGGAGTTTTAAAGGTCAGCAACCTTGGCTGGGCTAGAGTCCAGAGCACACAGTGCTGTTCTTGGAGAGAAGGCAAACAACCCAGAGACAAAGAGCATGAAAACAGCAATCTGAAAAACTCCTGAGACACAGGGAAGGGAGATTATTAGCTCTTCTGGCAGTGTTTCCCTGCAAGCAGCAAGCAAAGAGACTCCTCCCTGTGGACAAAGAAGGGGCTGATGCCATTCCCTCCCCCACCCCTCAACAATAACAACCTTGAGTAAACAGCACCACACCAACACTGCTTGCCTAAACTGCTTAATCCAAGTCTCACACCAATGCACTCTGCTGGTATTGCTGTTCTTGACCAAGTTTGCCTCAGTACCAGTGCAGGAAACCTCAGAGCATAAAAGGGCAAACCTGGCTACAAGTCAGAAAGATGGAGCTCTGGGCTGGCTCAGGCTGAGGGAAAATTTTGGAAAATGAAGAATACTTTTGGAATGAGAATACCTCCCTTGCCTTTGTACTCAAAACCTTCTTTAAGGGTCACCTGGGTAGCTCAGTGGGTTAAGCTTCTGCCTTCAGCTCAGGTCATGGTCTCAGGGTCCTGGGATGCAGCCCTGCATCGGGGTGGGTCTCTGCTCAGCAGGGAGCCTGCTTCCCCCTCCCTCTCAGCCTGCCTCTCTGCCTCCTTGTGATCCCTCCTAATAAAACAAACAAACAAACAACGTTCTTTAAGACCTCTCTTGACCTTTCCCAACAGTAGCCCAAGTTCTTGTTTAGGGGGAACATAGAGGTTTCTGAAGGTCTTACCAGCCACCCTGGCTCCAGTGAGACCGTTTCCTGGGTGAGTTCCAGGCTCATTGACTTGGTTGTGTGAAGGGGTTTCTTCTGCCCCTGAGCACGCTATGTATTCTGGTTGCCTTTAAGTTTGCCCCTGGTATTGCATGGGGAAGGCTGGATGTCCTGTGCCGCCCAGGCCAGTCAGAACAGAGGATCTAGGCTATAACCCTTGAATTCTTTTCAAGGTTTATCTAAATCCCATCACAACCTCGACCTGTACCCATCTCACCTTGACTTCCTGTGTGCTAGATCAATTGAAAAAAAAAATCCTGTCTTTTCAAAAGGTGAAAAGGTCCCAGAAAGTATCATAAAAACACATATATAGGCCTTGGCACTTAGAGTAAATAATTCCCTGGACTCTCTATCTGCTGGCCTTAGTGCCCAGCAGGTATGGGACATATTTCTGTTAGAGGAATGAAGCACAATGCATCATTGCATATCCTTCACTCCTTGGTTGACAAATTAACTTTTCTTCCTAAATCTGTCATCTGAAATGTGGAAATGTGGAAGCTACTCCAGAGTCCACTGAAAGGCAAGTAGGGGCAAGGACAGAGTATGACACCTCCCGCTCAATGTGGGTGTGGGAGGTGAGCACAAACTATGCTTTCCAGACCATTTCTGTGACCATGTCTGACCCAGCCATGGACTTTGCAAAGTCTGCTCATCAGATCATCTACGCTGGACCCTACCAGGGGGGTAACTAGGGCCCTGCAGCACCAGCCACAGCTCCCTCCCTATCCCCCTCTACCATCTCATCTGGTCCCTGCCCTGAACCTCATGCTAGACAACCCTGCACATGGGGCCCTCTCAGGATCCTTTAAAAACCATACTCTCCCCATGTGACACTGCCCAGCCAGGCTGGAACAAGGGTAATTACATGAGAGGTTGCAGGGTCTTCCAGGAATCTTCAGGGTGCAATTTTTGGCATGTGTGAGCCTGTAGGACATTGAGACTCAGATTACTGGCCCAGAAGTTGAGTAGAGGACCTCAGAGATCAGCCCAGAGAGCAAGTGATCCCTCAGCTCCCAACTTACTGATCTTACTTCTGGTCTCCCCTCTTCCCCAACAGACTTTGAGGTCTCTGAATAAGGAAACCTAGGCCTTTATGGAAAGAGTCTGGGGAGCAGATTCAACTAGAGAGGGCAGTTGAGCTTACAAGAGAACAAGAAACTGTGAGCAGATCTTTCATCTTCTGATAGACACCAGCAGTAAAATGCACACATGCATTCACACACATGCGTACACCTGAGGAAAGATTTACCAATAATTTCCCTACCCTCCATTTTGATTTACTGCATCTATTCCAAGGGGTAGCTTTTTTGAACTCTGGTTCTAATGTACCAGATAGATTTCATGATCTAAGAAGCAGAATGAAGAACACTCATTAGTACATTTCCCATGCAGGATCCTATATAGTTGATGTCATGCCCAATTATCTTGAGCCATGTAGCAGGGATCAGCCTTGGACTGGACTAGAGTTCTGAGACATCAGGAATTTTTGTGAGCATGAACTCAGTGTAGACCAAGCCCCACATTTCTCCCCATTTAATCACCACAAGGAAAAGGTGAGTAAAAAAATCAACATACTGATTTATTCTAGGGAAGTATAATAAACATCTGCATCATCAATGGGCATGAAGCTCTAAATGACATGGTCTGGGGAAATAGTGTTTGAAAAGCCCACCTCACCAATATATCTATAAAGGATGGATTTGGTGTCCAACAATTAGGGGCAATTTCTTTAACGCAGTTAAATATTTGCATTCTGGGTAGAAATAACTGCAAGTAAAAAATGCAAGCTTATAAATGAACTTGAAAACTAGCTGTGGATGCCAATGAACACACACAGACAGCCAACAACAGCCCTTGGTAGTATGGTAAGAACTACCTCTGAAACTCAAGTACCCTTGCAGTGATGGGGCTGTTTGTAATGGATGATAGAAAGTTCCCACTCAGTATCTCTTGAGGGCTGGGCTACTCCCCAGCAGTGTGTGAGTATCTGTCTGGAGCTCCTGCCCTGTTTGTTTGGTTCTGGTCTGCTGTGGCTATGAAAACTCTCCTAATTTGAACCATTTCACACCCTAAATCTATATTTTCTCCTGGGTGGGTGTATATATAGTAAAAAAAAAATTTTATAAGAGTTTTTTTTTCAGATAAAATTTGAAATCTCACTCTCCACCACCAAGTATCCTAACTTGGTTCTCACCACTGTGGGAATCATTCAGTCCTACCAAGAGCATCCCTCCTTCTCTGCCTCATTCTCCATCAACCTCATCACCTTACTCTACTTACCTGGGAAGATATTCTCTAATATGGAATCCAATCTGAATTTGGTGGATGTACATAAACTGGACCAATGTGTATAATTTTGACCCATCTTCAGGCTTCTCTCAAAGAGGAGGGTTTTTTCAGAGGTTATCATAAATATTAACTGAGATGGAAAGTGAAGTTAATATTGAATGAAAGTGAACTGAAAGAGGCGTAATAAAGTGATAAAGAATCCTATGGTTAAATCCTGGCTCCAGGATGCCCTTGCCATGTGCCCTTGGACACATTCCACTGTCTTAGTTTTCCCATAGTTAAAATGGTGATGATGATAATATTACATCCTCGGGGGTCCATCCAAGTCCAGGTAGTGTGAAGATTTAATGAGTTAAAGCACATAAAGCACTTAGAATAGGGTCAGGTATGGACTTCTGTAAATGTTTGGTATTATCATTATCATTCCTTCTCTTCATGGCCAAGAAGGGACAACATAAGATCACACTGAAAGACAATTTCACCAAAAGGTGAGTGTCCTACTCAGATTCTCCATCCAGTGGAGTGAGAAGAGTCTGCTGGAGAGTCCTGAAATCACATGGAAGCCTTCAAGGAATAGTTACATCTTATCTTATTCCCAACTGAGTTTGTTAAGTTTCCTTCCTGGAGAGTTCAGGAAGCAGAAGAAAGTCCCATGTAGAGCACTGTCCTGCATTGTGAGATCCCCAGAGAATGAGGGAAGAGAGAGAAAACTGAGATGAGTGGTTAAAGGGCTTTAAAGGTCAGAATGGCTATAGGTGCAGAGTTCTTGGAGTAAACCCAACACTAGATAGCCTATCCTGGGTGATCGTGATGAAGGAGGTTAAATAAGAGGCCCCACCCACTGGAACCTCCCATAGCACAGGCAAAGAGAAAACCAAGTCCCACTGAACACCAGGAAGCCTGACCACTGCAGAGGTCTACTGGAGGGGTTGAGACCACCAAGTTTACCACACAGGAACTCAGCTAGAAATGCATTCAGACAAAAGAAGGCAGATCAACAAATGAGACAAACCAGAAGACAAGGTGATCAGAACCACTGATGAAAGCTTCCTCCTCAGTGCCACAGGGAATCCCAGCAGGGGTGAAGCCAAAGAGGAATGGAAAACCCAATCTTGACCTGCTGTAGGTCAGTGGTGAATGTTCAGTGGAAGGTAGATTTAATATACCTTCTGACTATATTTCCTATTTTCATGGCTTCATTTATTTCTGTACTGTGGAATGACTAATGAAATATGGCATCAAGAATGGAATGTCCAGGCACCTGGGTGGCTCAGTCAGTTAAGTGTCCACCTTCAGCTTGGGTTGTGGTCTCAGGGTCCTGGAATCAAGTCCCCCATCAGGCTCCTTGCTCAGCGGGGAGGCTGCTTCTCCCTCTGCCTGCTGCTCCCCCTGCTTGTACTCTCTCTCTCTCTCTAAAAAAAAAGAAAGAAAGGAATGTCCAAGATTCCAAAATTTTGTCATGAGAAGTCTGCAGCTTCTGCCTTACAAATCCTCTGCTCACTAGCTCATTCTTGTTCTCTCTCATGCGCTCGCTCTTTCTCTCTCTCTGTCTTTCTCTTTGTCTCTTCCATCTCTCTCTCTCTTTCTCTGTCTCTATCTCTCAGCCTAATAACCATAGAATATTAAGCTAACCTGTTGGAGAGGCCCTGAAGAATTACAGGCCTTGTGGAGAACAGAGGCAGTCAGCATTAACTGCCAGGCATGTAAGTGTGTCATCTTGGGAGCAAACCCTCCAGCCAGAGGGAGCCAAGCTGATAACTTGACTGCCACCTCAAGAGAGACCCTTATTCAGAATCACACAACTAAAACTGTTCCTATATTTCTGACCCTTGGAAACTATAAGCAAATAAACGCTTGTTTTTCATTTTATTTTATTTTATTTTATTTTATTTATTTTTTCAAATAAATGCTTGTTTTAAGCCACTAAGTTTCGGGGTAATTTGATCCACAGCAACAGATAACAGATAATACCATCAAGAAGCTCCTCATAGTACTGGCAGTTATGAATAACCTCTCCCCTCACTGTAACACTCACTCCTGCAGTGTACCCAGCATGAAGGGGCTGCACTCTCTTCAATCACAGCCTTTCCCTCCCTGGCCCCTGGACATGTCCTTCCCTGCTCTCTAGTGAAGGATCAGCCTCTGCTAACATTCTCAGGTTGTTTCATCCAGCCTCAGGCCACACAGACTTACCCAGTTGGAGGCTCTGTGTTTAAGAAGAAAAAATAAGGAGGGGCAGAAAGAAAGAATGAAAGGAAAGAAAGAAAGAGAAAGGAAGAAAGAAAGAAACAGAGGCATATTTAGTAGTGAGACGATGAGTAAATGTAGGTAGATAATAAATTCATTCCACGGGAGGTAATAGAGAGGGGAATAGGGAGATAAACTTTCTGAGTCTCTGCAGTTCCAATTAATGTCTTCATTTTCTGGTCAGTTTTAATAAATAATGTGACTATAGAATTCTGTTTTTGACATCATTTCATCTTAGAATTCTGTAGATCTATCTCCTTGCCATCTTAACTGGTATAAGATTAGAGTGTATCGTGGTTTTGATTTGTATTTCCCTGATGGCTAGTGATATTGAAAATTTTTTCATGTGTCTTTAGCTATTTGTATGTCTTCTTTGGAGACGTGTCTGTTCATGCCTTTTGCCCATTTCTTGACTAGAATATTTGTTTTTTAGGTGTTGAGTTTGAGAAGTTCTTTATAGATCTTGGATACCAGCCCTTTATCTATAGTGTCATTTGCAAATATCTTCTCCCATTCTATGGGTTGCCTCTTAGTTTTATTGACTCTTTTCTTTGCTGTACAAAAGCTTTCTATCTTGATGAAGTCCCAAAAGTTCATTTTTGCTTTTGTTTCCCTTGCCTTTGGAGACGTGTCTTGAAAGAAATCTCTGTGGCCAGTATCAAAAAGGTTACTGCCTATTCTGCTAAAAATATCTTACACATGTTTCTGGTACACCCGTGTAGAACCTTCTCCAGAAACAGATGTGGAATTGCTGGGTCATAACATACAGATTCTTACACATTACATGAAAGGAAGACAAGGCATTGCCCCCTTAAAAAGTCTGAAATCTCCCATCTCTCACATATTTTCTGTATTTCTTTTTTTTTTTTTTTTAGATTTTTTATCTATTTATTTGACAGACAGAGGCCACAAGTAGGCAGAGAGGCAGGCAGAGATAGAGAGAGAGGGAAGCAGGCTCCCCACTGAGCAGAGAGCCCGATGTGGGGCTTGATCCCAGGACCCTGGGACCATGACCTGAGCCGAAGGCAGAGGCTTTAACCCACTGAGCCACCCAGGTGCCCCATATTTTCTGTATTTCTATTACTATTGGTTAGTTGAGAAGGTTCTCTTACACTTATATCTCAGAGGTAGACTATAGTTGTAGTTTGGTGCCTGTGATGACCCATTTCTCTCTCGAGAAGGTTACATGGTATCAGATCACGTCTGCATCTGAAGCAGCTTCCTAAGTCGTGTCCTTTAAGCTCTGCGAATCTGCCGGCTCATCCTCCTGGGTCTTCCTCTGAATGGAATTCACCAAGGGTACTGGGGTTCTCAGACTCCCCCACACTATTCTCTCATTCAACTGTAACATTCCACAAGGAGTACTGCTACTAAACACTTTTTTATACCTAGGGTTCATTCTGGAATAAAGTCTACACCCACAAGTTCCTGTGTTGAGCCCTAATCCTCATTATGATTGCATTTCTAGGAGAATTTTTTAAGGAGATAATGAATTTAACTGAGCTCAGATCTGTGGGACCCTATCTAACAGGACTGATCTCCTTAGAAGAAGGGGAAGAGACACCAGGGATGCGCACAGAGAGGAAGGCCATGTGAGGACACAGGAGAAAGGAGCCATCTGCAAGCCAAGGAAAGAGGTTTCAGGAGAAGCAAAACCTATAGGCACCTTGATCTAAGACATCCAGCTTCCACAAGAGTGAGAATAAATTTCTGTTGTTTAAGCCTCCCAGCTCATGGTATTTTGTTATGGCAACCATAGCAAACCAACCTCCCAAATCTAGGAGCAATTTCCAGAAAATAACTAACTAACTAAATACACACACACATATATATTTGTATATACATATATAAATATATATGTACATATATAATGTGTATATGTGTGTGTATATATATGTGTGTGTGTGTGTGTATACACACACACATATATACACATTAGAATAGCATTCAGCCTGAAAAAAGAAAGAAATCTTGCCATTTTCAATGAGATGGATGGACCTGAAGACTATAATTCTATAGCTTCAGATATAGCTGAAGACTGTAATGTTATGGGAAACAAGTCAGTAAGTGATAGACAAATACCATACGATTTCACACATATGTGGAATTTTAGAAACAAAATAAGTAAACAAAGAGAATGAAAAAGAGAAAAAACACAAAACAAGGAACAGACTCCTAACTAGAGAGAACGAACTGCTGGATATACTGAGGGGAGGTGAGTAGAGGGATAGGTGTAATACGTGAAGGGGATTAAGAGTACATTTATCATGATGAGCCCTGAGTAATGTATAGAATTGTTGGATCACCATATTGCACACCTGTACTAATATAAGACTGTATATTAACTGTACTGGAGTTAAAAATATAATAAAAAATAATAAATTAAAAATAAAAATAGCTTCGGAGAATAACTGACTTTGATGTGTCATGTAATCTAGCCACAATTGTTAAGAATAAGGAAATTAAAAAGATAAAAATTTAATTTTTAAAAATTTGAGGTGAACTTTTAAATCATTTCCAAAATCATTTTGATAAACTAAAACCTTAAAATTTCACCGAGTTAGATTCAGTAGTGATTTAAGTTAAATTCATTAAATGTCTAGATTATTTCCAAATAAGATGAAATAATGAAACATTAACTACTTAATCATGTTTCTCTAATTTTGGCTTCTTTATTACCGAGAAACTAAAGATAAATGTAGGTCTGTTGGCAAACATTTTTTGGCATATTATATTGAAAGATCATATATAAAGATACAACATGTATTTGTAGATTTATAAATTTGTAAATTTGCCAATCTAAAGAACACTAGTCTAGCAGACAGTTAACTCATGCTTACTACTTAATGTTTTCTTGAAATTAATGTTTCTATGGGTTAAGAACTCTAATGTATGTAGTCAAAGCAACTAAAAATAGAATAAAGGAGTATCTCTAAATGAAAGTAAAATAAGACATGCATTTTTGGTAAAAATAAATAAATAAATAAATAAATAAGGGTGCCTGGTTAGCTCAGTCCAAATAGCATAAGTGTCTTGGTCTCAGGGTGGTGAGATCAAACCCCATTTTCAATATGGAGCCTACTTAAAAAAAAAAAATATATATATATATATATATATATATGACTAGAGATGCCCTTTATTTCTGCATGCAAAAGAAAGTTGTAGGAAGATGGCATCCTCCTCCTTCAACAGACAAGCTATCGCGGACGGGAAAAATGAGTTTCGTAGGAAAAAGTCGAAGCCGGAGAACCGAGATGAACACCTCACTGTTCCTGATGGTTGGAAGGAACCAGCTTTTTCCAAAGAGGACAATCCCAGAGGACTCTTGGAGGAGAGCAGTTTTGCAACTTTGTTCCCAAAATATAGGGAAGCTTACTTGAAAGAGTGCTGGCCATTGGTACAGAAAGCCTTGAATGAACATCATATTAATGCAGCCCTGGACCTGATAGAGGGCAGTATGACTGTGTGTACGACAAAGAAGACTTTTGATCCATATATCATCATTAGGGCCAGAGACCTAATAAAACTTTTAGCAAGGAGTGTTTCATTTGAACAGGAAGTACGAATTCTTTAGGATGATGTTGCGTGTGACATCATTAAAATAGGTTCTTTAGTGAGAAATAAAGAAAGATTTGTAAAAAGAAGACAACGCCTCATTGGTCAACAAAGGATCTACCTTGAAGGCTTTGGAACTCTTAACAAACTGTTATATGATGGTTCAGGGAAACGGTTTCAGTCATTGGACCTTTTAGTGGCTTAAAAGAGGTTTGAAAAGTAGTTCTAGATACTATGAAGAATATTCATCCAATTTATAACATTAAAACCTTAATGATCAAACGAGAGTTGGCAAAAGATTCTGAATTAAGATCACAAAGTTGGGAAAGATTTTTGCCACAGTTCAAGCACAAGAATGTGAATAAACGCAAGGAACCAAAGAAAAAAACTGTCAAGAAAGAGTACACACCATTCCCACCACCACAACCAGAAAGTCAGATTGATAAAGAATTGGCTAGTGGTGAATATTTTCTGAAGGCAAGTCAAAAGAAGTGACAGAAAATGGAAGCCATAAAGGCTAAACAAGCAGAAGCTCTTAGTAAGAGACAAGAGGAAAGAAACAAAGCTTTTATTCCACCTAAAGAAAAACCAGTTGTGAAACCAAAGGAAGCTTCTACTGAAAATAAAATTGATGTGGCCGCCATCAAGGAAAAGGTTAAGAAAGCAAAGAATAAGAAACTGGGAGCTCTTTCAGCTGAAGAAGTTAAGCTTAAAATGGAAGCAGATGAAAAAAAAAGAAGAAGAAAAAAAAGTAACATTAAAAAACAACCCTGGATGAGAACTCTTTAAGCTATCTCCTTTTGTAAAGGATTTTGAGATACTAGGGCATTAGTAGCCTATGTGTGAGAAGGAATACTCTGATCACATTTTTCTGAGTTTGTGTCATTCTTCAAAACAGTGTTTATATAAATAAAAATATAAAAATTCTTTATAAATACAAAAAAAAAAAGAAAGTTGTACAAAATTTGTGAAAAGGGAAACTCTGGAAAGGAATTTTATGCATGTTCAGGACTACTCACTTTGGAATGAATATATTTTAATAGAAATATAAACTGGTTTCCTAGATAGAATAGGGTTCTAGAATAGAATTGGTTTCCGATCTGGTAAAAGGACAAAGTTCTGCTTGTCTGTTTTTCTAACATTGATCTACTTTTGGTAATAGGTTGTGAAACTTCCCTTACCATTTAAGTGATCTTCCTAGAAAACAAAGATCCTGTGGTTTATGTTCTATTTGTATAGGTATGTAAGTATTCTAGAAATTGTGTGAAATTCCTGGAAATTTGATACATCCTAGTATGTTATTGCTTGTAATTATTCTCTTACCTTCTGAAGCTGCTGTCGTCAAAACTGAGGCTCACACTAAAAGTACTGAACCTGAGTATCAGGAAAATGCCCCAGCTGACTCTCGGCAAAAGAATCTATAAAGAATGTGGCACATGTGGATAAAATCCATTCTGCCGCTGCAAAAATGTCCCCTCATTGTGAGATTTCTGCCATTCTGACATCAGGGTAACATGGCAACATTCTGACCCAGAGAAAATAAGATGCGTAAAGAATGGCTGTAAGTTGAACAGTCGGGGATTTACGAAACACAAGACAGCTGCTGGATTCTTCCTGGCTCCCTGTCAAACACCATTTCCCCCCCACTCCTTCACCCGTCATAGTGTATTTAAGATAACTCAGGCTATGACTAAACATTTGAGGGGAGATTTGTATAAATGTGAAAAGGCTCTGCCATCCAGGTCTGACTTGTCAGACCCATTATCCTGCAAAAATTACTTTTGCCCCCAGAGGCCTCACGACTCCTCCTTTGAAAGACTTTTGAACACCCACAGCTTGTCTTTATTCAATTGCCACAAGGTACGTGTTATCAATATGTTCTATTTACGTATGTGTGTTTTCCAGTTAGGTTGGAGCTTTCCCGTGCTGAAAGGCTGATGTCCTCGTGGTGGCAAAGGACTTGTTAGAAATGTGTTTCCCATGAGGGGTATGCTTTCCATGATCTTCCGTAAACTGACAGCCATTTCATTGGACAAATCACACCAGCTTTAACAACAAACTTGCAAACTTCTTGGAATTATCTCTGGCCCTATCACCCTCAATATTCAGGCAAGGTTGAGAGATCTAATGGAATCCTCAAACTTAAAATTTTTAAGCTAGCCAAAAATAGCAGACTTCCCTGCCCTGAGGTATTGCCTTTGGACTTGCTGACTGTTTGCAGTATTGTCTTTGGGTAATGTAAACTCACCCCATGCAATACAGTCAATGGCAGACCGATGTCTATTGGTATAAACTTTCTGCTGATCCCTTGTTGTCTCATGCTAGTATGACCAACTATGGGAAAATATCTAATGTTTTACTATCAAGCCTATCATCAACAGGTTAAAGATATCTTCCCAGATCCCCGTTCAAAGGAGCCTGTTGTTTATAGTCTAGACCCTAGTGACCATGTATTCTGTAATTGTCATCAGAAGAATACAGCTTTTGAACTCCATTGAAAGGAATCTTACTAAATGCTGCCAACCACTGACATTGTTATAAAACTAGAAGGTGCATATTTCACGGCTAAACAAAGCTTTACCTGACACCTGGCCCTACACAGATGCTAGAGACCTCTAAATCAAATTGATGTGGAAGATGAGTAACTGACATCAAGGCAGACTGCTTTCAGAACCAAAACAACAGATCAAGTCTTCACACATTAACTAAATGTGAAACCCTTTCTCCTTTTTCTTTGCTCTGGGGTAATTCTGGAAATTGAATGCCCTCAGCTGAATGCCCCAAGGGAGCATAACTTCCAGAGTTCAGGCTAAGAGAAAAATCTAATCTTGTCTCTAACATTTCCTAACCAAATTAAGAGATTCATTTATTGAATCCCCTGGATTTACATATTGGATTTACAATTATGGTCCATTTATGACTTGGGATTTTATTCCTTTGCAGGACCAAGCTTCCCTAGTTAAGAGTAAATTTACATGACAATTTAATCCAGAAACTTCCTTAACTCCTAAAAGATCTTTCAGAATCCATTCCTAAAACAATAGATGCCCAACAAATGTGCTTAGTTTTTGGCCAAAGATTCTCTTGAGGATAAGGCAAACTTTGATTCTCTTTCAGCCTAGCAGGAGCTGTCTATACTGTGATCAACACCACCTGGTGCATCCAGATGGACACTTCTGGGGAAGTTGAAACACAGCTACATAAAATCACTGAGCAAACCACATGGCTTAAAAAGATGATTCCTTCAGCGGGGTCTTTCTTTGACTTATTTGATTTGGAGGGTTTGGGTTTTGGGAACCATGGCTTCAATGTGCACTCCAGCCATTGAAATTTATCCTGATCATCTGCCAGGTACATTGTATGCTTTCAAAAATTTTGAATGCAAAATGTACCAAAATCGTGAATCTGAAGTCATCACCTGTGAATAGCATAGAGATTAAGCAAAAACATCATGACATGTGAATACCAGGAAAAGGAACAGCAAAAGCTGAGAAAACCACTGAACAGTAGCTCAAGTTGGCACCAATGCCTTCCATTTTGATCACATCTCTTCATGAAGCTAAGAGTCTGTTCAAAGTAGAGCGAGTGTGGAAAAGAAGTTCCACAGGGTCCCAGGGCCCTAGAAGCCACTTAAGTTAAGGCCTGACCTCATTAAACCAAGACTAAATACCTAACCTAACTGCAGTTTTACTCTCCTGGGCATGTATAATTTAACCAGTCAGCCTAGGAATTTTCAGGTCAGCACTAGGAAATTTTCTGATAGACCCTTTTCCTTCTCCTTAGGAAAGTGATCTTGACTAAAGCAGTGCATTCTTTGCTAATCCCTGGGAAAGCAATCTTGACTAGAACAGTGCATTCTTTGCTAATGATTTTTCTTTTTTTCTTCTTTTCCTTTAAAAAAGTTTTTTTGTTTTGGTTTGGTTTGGTTTGGTTTTTTGTTGGTTTTTTTTTCCCCCTACAGGACAATGGAGCTCTTTTCTATTTGCTAGAGAAGATGTTGCCTAACTCATGAATCAGTAAACAAAAAAAGAATCAGCTCTTTAAAATTTTCAGTTGAATTTTGTTTTTTAATAGATAATATATGCACTGTCTCCCCAGGGAAAGGTAGTTAGACATGAGGTGTGGTGGGGGCAGGGGTGTCTGATCAGGAAGCTCTTGGGGGAAGACCCTCTCCACTGACAGCCGTGACATTCACATGATCCTTCTGCAGTTCACAGGCATAAAGTCTGTTCCCCAACTGCCCTCTCAAAAATGCCCCAAAGAGTTAAATTCTCTAACTGGCGTACAGTCATCCACCAGAGATCCTGCCCCTCAGACTTTCAAGTCCACAGCACCCAAAATCAAGCATCCAGGCTCTCCCAACCTCAGGCCTACAGAGCTGTAATTCTATTTTTAGATCTGTACTCAATCCACAGTGGTTTCTTGCTTACCAGCTCCTGGAGGAAAAGAGACTTCTGGTGTCAGAATTGAGTCTAAATGTCTCTCCAAGCAGCTCAGAAAATGCTGAGCCTGGTTGAAGTGCTCCCTGCCGCCTACAACAGGAACACTCCCCTGCTCAGACTGGCCTTGCACTGGAACAGGTCCCGCGTGCTGGTGAGGTCACTGTAGAGAGAAAGAGCTGACGGTCACCCCAAATGTCTACACTGACTGTGAGGAGCTGGCAGGACTTAAATCATCTCTGGCCTCTACTCCACCCTCATGGGAATCTGGCCAGTAGTAAAACAGCAGCCATCAGATTGCAGAGCTCTGCCTTTGCAAGAACAAAGAGTGAAACAAAGTTCTGAGGGCTCCTTTTCCAAGAAACACAGCCATTGTCAAGAAGGGAAAGTGAAAGCCACCATGGTCACTGATATGGTGTGTTTTTTGGCATAAGAGGGAGAGGAGGGCATAAGATCCCAGGCAGGACGCTTCTCAGTGACATTTGAGAGATCACACTAAACAAGCGTCAGGCTCCAGGCCAGTCAGAATCTGAATCTAGAATCAAAGAACACAGGCCTGAGCCCTAGAAAAATGACACTCGGGGCCCCCCTGTTAACCTTGGACAGCCCGTACTTTGTGGGGAGTGAAGTCTAGTAAAGAGGGTATCTAGTCCTTGTCCCTGGTTCCTGGCACAGAGCTTCAGAATCCTGGGAATTTCTTGAGTGACAGGAGCTGACTTCGTTGTGCCAACAAAGTGATTCCAGGCAGGATCCCAGATAGCTTCATGTCAGTGGCTGGTCACTAGAAAGACCAACCATGTGAATAGAGGGTGGGGTCTTTGGTCCAGTTGGGTCCCTGGGGAGGAGAGCGGGTAGGGGAGGTTGGAGATTGTGTTTAATCAAGTAGCCAAAGATTTGATCAATCATGTCTATGTAATAAAATCCCCATAAAAACCTAGACACCAGTGCCCAAGTGGGCTTTTTAGTTGATATTTACATTGTTCTGGGAGAATGGTGTACCCTGATTCCATGGGGAGAGGCATGGAAGCTGTGTCCTCCCTCCCAGGCCTCACCCTATGTGTATCCTTATATCCCAAATACAATGAAACTATATTTGTACATTAAAAAGCTTTCCTGACTTCTGTGAATCATTCTAATCAATATTTAAGCCTGAGGGGATTATAGGAAACTTCACATTTGTAGACATTCAGTTGAAGGTCCAGGTGACCTAGGGAACCTCCCCAAGTGCAACTGGTGTCTGAAGTGATGGTAGTCTTCCCAAGGACTAAACTCTTAAACCCAGAGTCTTTGTTAACTCTGGATGGCTAGTATAGGAATTAATAGACATTATACCCAGTTGGGGTGGAAACAGAATGGAGCAGCCCTCTGTCATTGGTAGCCATATTCTGCCTTTATTTGGTTTTATTTATTTTTCGAGTAGAAATCCTCTATATAGTTTACAATTCAAGAGATGTAAGATGTGTACAATAATGTGTCCCTCCACACAAAATGGGCAATCATCAAGTGTCTGTACTAGAGGGACCATGCCATCCTTACAGGTCTGTTTTTGAACCTATGAACCAATATGCACCCCTATTTCCTCCTTTTTACAGAAACGGCAGCATTCCATACACGACACCCTGCACCATGAGTTCTCCATTTGCTATTTGGTAATTGTTCTAGATGAGCACACTCAAAGCTCCTCCTGTTAAAAATATTTTTATTAATGTCTTGTGAAATGAGTGTCTGTTTTACGGACAAGTAGTTGAAGGAATAAGACCTATGTGTACTATAGCTCAAAAAAGCTGTCATTTTGGGGCGCCTAGGTGGCTCAGTCAGTTAAGCATTTGCCTTCGACTCATATCATGATCTCAGGGTCCTGGGATTGAGCCCTGAGTAGGGCTTCCTGCTTGGCGGGGAGTCTGCTTCTCCCTCTCCCTTGGCCCCCCACTTGTGCTTGCTCTCTCTAGTGATCTCTGTCTCTCTCTCTCTCAAATAAATAAATTATTTTTTAAAAAACCAGCTGTCATTTTTAAAAAGTAGAAAAAGAAATTGGACCTGCCATCAACCCAGTAAACTCTGGTGATACCCTGTGAATAGCAACACCCTCCTCCAACATAAAAGACCCCTGCGGACTCCCTCCCACTGCGACTTTCTCGACTCCCCCTTTCCAAGTCGCAGAACCTTGCCCGAGGGTGCCCACCTCCTCCTGGCATGACTTTCTTGACTCCCCTTCTCCTGAGCCCTGAAACTTCGCCGGAGGGTGCCTTTAATAAATCTTGCCTTGCGCCCACCTTGCCTGGTGGTGTGTCTACCTCACCTGCAAAACCTTACATTTGGTGCCGAAACCTGGGAAGGAGATTGAACCCCCACCCCAGTGGGGAGGCTCTCTCCTTTCCCTAGCCAGACCTGGACCTGCCTTTCCGAACGCCACTTCCAAAGCCGAGGTGAGTTTCCCCAGATTCCGCGCCTCCGTCTGGAAAGCCATGCCCTAATCGCTGCTGAGTCAGGTCACCAGGTGACCTCCGTGGCTCCAAGAGGCTGGGAGACGTCCTAACCTCTATGGCAGTCAACACAGTTTTTCCGCAACCCAGTGGTGGACAAGGGGGGGCCTTCCTCCAGCCCTCGGGTTGCCCGGCAATGAATCATGGGGACCTCCCAATCCAAATTCGACCCTAAAACATCCCTGGGGTGTTTTAGGCCTGTTGGCCAATCTTAAAACCCTGGAACCAGACCAGTACCTGTGGAAACAACATTACTGTACTGTCGTTTGGCCACAATACTGATTGGACAATCATTCCCAATGGTCTCCGGAAGGCACATTTAATTATCAGATTCTCATGGACCTAAATAACCTCAGCAGACACCAAGGCAGATGGGCCAAGGTCCCATGGACCTATGTTCAGGATTTCTGAACCGGCGCCCTTGTCTACCTCTCCCCTTCCCCACTCCTATCCCAACTCCTGACAAAGTTATTAGCAGTAAATGTGAAACTTCCATCAAAGTTTACTGAAGGTCAAATAAGCTCGTGTTATTTGTTAAAATCTGTTAGCAAAGAAATGACTAAACTGATGGTTAATCGTCTGTCTCAAAGTTTTAATGGGTAATTGCTGAGATAGCTTTCAAAGTCTTTGGTAACCTGAAAGTTTAAAGTTTTGCTTGAATGACAAATGGAATTAAATTTGTTGGACATTTAGGTCTTTTCCAAAGAGGATAAAATGCCAAGTCATTGATTACTGAACATAGGTTTGCGCTTTTGACTTCTTACAGCAAAGAAAATAAGAATATTTAAATCTGTTAGTAAGCATTGTTTGTGCTTAACTGATTCATAAATTGGCATCTAAAGAATTGTTTTAACCGTTCACAATTGATTAATAATTGACAAGAGGTTAATAACTAAAGGTGTTTCTAAGAGTACAAAATTCTGCTAACTCTAAGACTGATGGAAATAAAGGAAGCAACTCTGTATGTAGGAAAGTAGAAGATATGTAAGAAAGATTTAAAGAATGGGAGTACATTTTGTTGAAAGTAAAAGGAGGTAATTTTATCCTAAATGAGATGGTTGTTTGGAAGGAAATTACATGGGACAAAACCTGAATGCAAAGGAAAGTTGTAGAAGGTTTGTGAAGGGAAATCATTCAGGAACCCAATGAAAACCCGGCCGTCTCTTAACCGACTTACTGAGGCGCTGACTCAATATACTCGCCTAGACCCAGCCTCTCCGGCAGGAGCAACTGTTTTAGCTACCTACTTTATTTCTCAGTCAGCAGCCGACATTCAGAAAAAATTAAAGAAAGCAGAGGAGGGCCCTCAAACTCCCATTTCTGATCTGGTGAAAATGGCATTTAAAGTCTTTAACTCCCAAGAGGAGGCAGCAGAACTTAAGTGCCAAGCCAGACTCCAACAGAAGGTCCAACTGCAGACTCAAGCCCTGGTAGCAGCCCTGAGGCCAGCAGGTTCTGGGGTCAACATGGGGGAGCACCTAACCGCATCCTTCTGGGGGCCTGTTTCAAGTGTGGAGCCGAGGGACACTGGGCCCGTCAATGCCCCAATCCAAAAGTGCCTATTAGGCCGTGCCCTCAATGCTGAATGATGGGCCACTGGAAATCCGACTGCCCCAGCCTGGGAGGATTCCTGGCACCTCTATGTGGGGGAGACCCTGAGACTGTAAGTCCTGCCTTCCAACTTCTCGGATTGGAGGATGACTGACAGAGCCCAGACTCGGACACCCCTCTCACCTATGCCAAGCCCAGGGTCATGCTCCAGGTAGCGGTAAGTCCATTTCCTTTCTGTTGGACATGGGGGTTACCTATTCCCCAGGGAACCCATCAGGTCCTGGACTCTTGTTTTTTGGAAGGTTTTTGATCACTACTTCAATCTCATTCCTAGTTATTGGTCTATTTAGGTTGTCAATTTCTTCCTGTTTTAGTCATGGAAGTTTGTAGGCTTCTAGGAATGTATCCATTTCTTCTAGGTTCCTTAACTTATTGGCATATAGCTGTTGATATTAATTTCTGATGATTGTTTCTATTTTATTGGTATTAGTTGTGATCTCTCCCCTTTCCTTCATAATTTTGTTAATTTGAGTCATTTCTCTGTCCTTTTGGATAAATCTGGCTAGTGGTTTGTCAATCTTATTAAATCTTTCAAAGAACCAGCATCTAGTTTTGCTGATGTCTTCTACTGTATTTCTGGTTTCTAATTCATTAATGTCTGCTCTAATATTTGTTATTTCCCTTCTCATGCAGGGGTTAGGCTTAAGCTGTTGATTCCCCAATTCTACAAGGTATAAAGAGAGTTTGCATATTCAGGATTTTTCCATTTTTTCGAGTGAGGCTTGGATGACTATGTATTTACCTTTTAGGACTTCCTTTGCCATATCCTATGTGTTTTCATTCTCATTGGTTTCCACAATTTGTTTAAGTTCTTCTTTTATTTCATGGTTGAACCAAATATTCTTGAGCAGGATTGTCTTTTAACTTCTAAGTGTTTGAATTTCTTCCAAACTTTTTCTTGTGATTGAGTTCCAGTTTCAAAGCATTGTGGTCTGAGAATATGTGAGGAGTAATTTCAGTCTTTTGATATTGGTTGATACCTGATTTGTGACCCAGTATGTGTTCTATTCTAGAGAAAGTTCCAGGTGAGCTTGAGAAGAATGAGTATTCTGTTGTTTTAAGGTGGAACGTTTTGTACATATCTATGAATTCTATCTGGTCCAGTGTGTCACTCAAAGCTCTCGTTGATTTTCTGCTGAGATGATCTGTCCATTGCTGAGAGTGGAGTGTTAAGGTCTCCTACACTTAATGTGTTATCATCAATATGATTCTTTATTTTAGTTAACAGTTGGCTTATGTAGTTGGCTGCTCCCATGTTGGGGGCATAAATATTTACAATTGTTAGATCTTTCGGTAGGTAGACCCTTTAAGAATGATGTAATGTCCTTTTGTATCTCTGACTACAGCCTTTAGCTTAAAATCTTATCTGTCTGATATAAGAATCTCTACCCCAGCTTTCTTTTGAGGCCTGTTGGAATGAAAGATGGTTCTCCATCCCTTCACTTTCAGTCTGGTTGTATCTTTAGGTTCAAAATACGTCTCTTATAGACAGCATATGGGTGGGTCCTGTCTTATTTTCCAATCTGCAACCCTATGCCATTTTACAGGAGCATTTAGGCCATTCACATTGAGAGTGACTATCGAAAGATATTTTTATTATCATCATGTTTCCTGTGAGGACCTTGTTTTTATAGATTGTCTCTGTAAATTTCTGTTCTGTATCACTCTTGGGGGTCTTTCTTCTTTTATAGAACCTCCCTTGATATTTACTGTAGTGCCAGCTTGGTGATGACAGAATCTTTTAGTCTTTACTGGTCTTGGAAGCTCTTTATCTCTCCATCTATTCTAAATGTCAGCCCTGCTGGAGAAAATACTCTTGACTACATGTTCCTCTTATTTAGTATCCTGAATATGTATTGTCAGCCCTTTCTGGCTTGCCAGGTGTCTATGGACAGGTCTGTTGTTATTCTGGTATTCCTCCCTCTGTATTTTAGGAATCTCTTCCCCTTAGCTGCCCTTAAGATAATTTCTCTGAATTTACAATTTGCAAATTTCATAATCACATGTCTGGAGGTCTTTCTGTCTCCTTGTTGATCTTGGGGGAGTGTCCTCTCTTTCTCTAGGACATGAATTCCCCAGATCAGGGAAATTCTCATCTAGGATTTGCCCAACTTTATCTTCTAGACCTCTCTCTCTCTCTCCACACCCTCAGGGATCCAAATAATTCTGACATTGGAACATTTCATACTGACATTTATTTCTCTAATTCTGTTTTTTACATACATATATATGTGTATATATATATATTATACATATATTTATATAGTATTATATATTATGCATATATGATACATACAATATATAGTATTATATATATAATATATGTTTTATATATATGTATTATATAATACATATATATATATATATAAATAGAGAGAGAGATAGTATTGAATAGGGAAAAAAGACTACATTGAAGTGCATATCTATATATATCTATATATCTATATCTATAACTATCTATCTATCTATATAAAAGAAAAAAGTATATGTATGAAAAAAGTTCAAGTTAAAAAGTTACTTTGGAATATGTTGTATTAAACATCTAGTTGAAATGTAAGTACGTAAAAAAATAAATAAAAGAACAAGAACCATGAGAATGAATTAAAAAAGAAAAAAAAGTAAAAAGTGGTATCAAAGAAACATACAGGCTCTGAGGCAATACCAGGAACTTAGTATATTGTTTTCCCTTGATGCTGGGCTTTTACAGTTTTATGGGGTCCCTGGGGTTGTTGTCCTCTTGTTTCTTTGGCTTGTCTTCTGAGGGAGTGGCCTGCCTTGTTTTTTGTGGTATTTTTTTTTTCAATCAATTCTGCTTGGGCAGAGTTGTCCTGCCCCATCAAGGGGCTGAGCTCCATGGAAACCAGTTTGGGAGGCTTCTGCTCTCTGGAGGCTTCCATTCTCTGGCAGCTTTTTGTGCCTTTTTAAAAGGTTAGAGCAATGTAAAATGTGCATACCTGGACCTCTGCCTCAGGGAGAAGCCACAGTCTGCTCCTCTCTGAACGGTCCAGAACACACAGACTCCCCATCTCTGCAAACTCTATTGAACACTGCAGCCTTCTACAGGGGATGCACACCCCTAGTCATTATCTCTGTGGTCGCCCGAGTCTCCTGCTTGTTTCTGTGCCCCTGTGCCACCAAACCCATGAGTGATACTGGTCTGGGCAAGCCCAGTCTCATGGCTGCCATTTCTGGGAAAACTGACTCAAGTCCATGCCAGGTGTGCTCAGCCCTGGTGATGGTGGAGAGTGTGGAGGTGGCTGTGATTGTTGTAGCAGCCACCAGCCCTAGGGACCGCCAATTGTAGCCCACACTGGATGCACTCAGGTGTGGACAGGTCCCAGATGTGGCCACCTGGGACCTTGGGCTTGGGTCTGCACCTGCAGCTGCTATTCCCAGCAACTGTCCCTTAAGTCCCTTTGTTTTGTTTGAGTGCTATTATCAGTTTCTTCCTGACTCACAGCCACTGGTTTCCAAGTTACTATTGGTCCCCATGTACAGGCACATTTGCACTGGGGTATTACATTCCAATGGCTTGCTGCTGGTGGCTCTCTCCCCCTTCTGTTTATTCTCTGATATTTTTCTGCAGACTCCCAACTCCTCTGTATCTCTCCACTGAAGATCCTCTGCCCTGGTAGAGATCCAGAAGTGTGTAATTTTTATCTCAGGCTGATTTCATAGGTGTTCAAAGTACCCTGGTAGATAGCTAGCTCAATTCAGGGTTGGTCTTCCACTCCTCCACCATCTTTCCCCCCCTCCCCTCTGTTTGCATTTTTGTTCCATTTCTTTTTCTCTTATCTTGGATCTGGCTTTTTCTTTTTTCTTCTTTTCTTTTCTTTCTTCTTCTGCAGGCTTGACTTGACAAATCAAAGCATACCTACTTAATGATCCAAACACTCCCAACTACAAGCAAGGAGGAACTCGGTAGAGGACAAAACAGTGAGAAAAAGGAGCCAAAACACAACAGCAGAGTGTGCAGAGCTGAAATACTTCCTGACACCAGTGACACTGGAAATACTTCCTGAAGTTTTCTTTTTGTTGTTGTTATTATCTTGTTTTTTCTTTCTTTTCTTTTTTTCCCCTTCCTCATTCTTTTCTGGACACAACAACTAGATAGAGAAATTCACTGCAAAAGAAAGAACAGAAGGTAGTTCTCTCTGCCATGGACCTAATCAATACGGATATAAGTAGGATGTCTGAACTAGAATTTAAAGTAACGATTGTAAAGATGATAGTGGGGCTTGAAAAAAGGGTAGAAGACATTAGAGAATCCCTTAATGCAGAAATAAAAGAACTAAAATCTAAACAGGTTGAAATTAAAAATACTAAAAAAAAAAAAAAACTAAAAATGCAGTAAAAAATGGAGGCTCTAACATCGAGGATAAATGAGGCAGAATGGCAAGTGAGTGATATAGAAGGCAAGATGATGGAAAACAAAGAAGTCAAGAAGAAGAGAGAAAGACAACTACTGGATCATAAAGCAGATTTTGAGAAATAATTGATTTTTTTTTAAATATTTTACTCATTTGACAGAGAGAAATCACAACTAGGCAGAGAGGCAGGCAGAGAGAGAGGAGGAAGCAGGCTCCCCATGGAGTAGAGAGCCCGATGTGGGGCTTGATCTCAGGACCCTGGGATCATGACCCGAGCCGAAGGCAGAGGCTTTAACCCACTTGAGCCACCCAGGCGCCCCAAGAAATAATTGATTCTTTAAGGGAAAATCATATCTGGATAATACAGATCCCAGAAGATAAAGACAGGGGGAGAAGGTTTATTTGAACAAATTATAGATGAGAACATCCCTAATCTGGGGGTGGAAATAGTCATTCAAATCCAGGAGGCACTGAGAACTCCTCTTAAAATCAATGAAAATAGGTCAACACTCCAACATAAAGCGAAGCTTGCAAATTTCAGAGATAAAGAAAAAATCCTGAAAGCAGCTCAAGACAGGAGGTTTTTAACCTACAATTGTAGAAGCATAAGGATGGCAACAGGCCTGTCCACAGAGACCTGGTAGGCCAGAAAAGACTGACATGATATATTCAGTGTGCTAAGTGGGAAAAATATGCAGCCAAGAATACTTTATCTAGCAAGGCTGTCAGTCAGAATAGAATGAGAGAAACCAAAAGGAGTTTCCAGGACACAAACCAGAGGAATTTGTGAACATTAAACCAACCCTGCAAGAAATATTCAAGGGGATCCTTTGAGCAAAGAGAGAGCCAAAGTAACAAAGACCAGAAAGGAACAGAGACAATCTACAGAAATAAAAACTTCACAGGTAACACAATGACATTAACTTCATATCTTTCAATAATTACTCTGAATATAAATGGATTTAGAACTCCAATCAAAGGACATAGGGTACCAGGTTGAATTTAAAAAGGAAGAAAACGGGGCGCCTGGGTGGCTCAGTGGGTTAAGCCTCTGCCTTCGGCTCAGGTCATGATCTCAGGGTCCTGGGATCGAGCCCCACATCGGGCTCTCTCCTTGGCGGGGAGCCTGCTTCCTCTTCTCTCTCTGCCTGCCTCTCTGACTACTTGTGATCTCTCTTTCTGTCAAGTAATTAATAAAATCTTAAAAAAAAAGAAGAAAACAAGATCCATTGATATTGTGTCTAGAAGACACTCATTTTAGACTCAAAAACACCACCAGATTGAAAGTGAGAGGGTGGAGAACCATTTGTCATGCTAATGGATATGAAAAGAAACCTGGAGTAGCAATCCTTGAATCAAACTAAATTTTAAAGTGTGTTTTTTTTTAAGACCTTATTCATATACTTGGCAGAGAGAGAGACCACAAGTAGGCAGAGAGGCAGGCAGAGAGAGTGGAGGAAGCAGGCTCCCTGCTGAGCAGAGAACCTGACTTGGGGCTCGATCCCAAGACCCTGGGATCATGACCTGAGCTGAAGGCAGAGGCTTAACCACTGACCCACCCAGGTGCCCCTAAAATAATAGATTCTTAAATAGATTCTAAATTTTAAACCAGAGATTATAATAAGAGATGAAGAAGGACACTATATCATGATTAAGGGACCTATTCAATAAGAAGATCTAACAATTATAAATATTTGTGCCTCTAACTTGGGAGCAGCCAAATATATAAACCAATTAATAACAAAATTAAAGAAACCCATTGATAATACAGTAACAGTAGGGGACTTTAACACCCCACTCACAGCAATGGACAGATCAGCTAAGCAGAGAATGTGGAAGCAAGCACTTTGCATGACACATTGGACCAGATGACCTCACAGATATATTCAGAGCATGCCATCCTAAAGCAACAGAATATACAGTCTTCTTGAGTGCACTTGGAACATTCTCTAGACTACATCACATACTGGTCACAAATCAGGTCTCAACCAGTACCAAAGATAGTGAATATTCCCTGTATATTTTTAGACCACATGCTTTAAAATTAGAACTCCATCATAAGAGAAAATTTGGAAGGACCACAAATACATGGAGGTTAAATAGAATCCCAATAAAGAATGAATGGGTCAACCAGGATATTAAAGAAGAATTTTTAAAATATTCATGGAAACTAATGAAATGAAAACACAGCTGTTCAAAATCTTTGGGAAGCCAAAGCAGTCCTAAGAGGGAATTTTAGAGCAACGCAGACCTTTCTCAAGAAACAAGAAAAATCTCAAATACACAAGCTAACCTTACACCTAAAGGAGCTGGAGAAAGAACAGCAAATAAGCCTTTGAGTAGGAGAAGATAAATAATAAAGATTAGAGCAGAAATAAATGGCATAGAAATAAGAAACACAGTAGAACAGATCAACAAAACTAGGAACTTGTTGATTAAAAGAATTGACAAGATCAATAAACCCTTAATAAGATTTATCAAAAAGAAGAGAAAGGACCCAAATAAATAAAATCATGAGTGAAAGATGAGAGATCACAACCAACACTAAAGAAAGACAAACAATTACAAGAGGATATTATGAGCGATTATATGCCAACAAATTAGGCAATCTAGAGGAAATGAATGCATTCCCAGAAACATATAAACTACCAAAACTAAAACAGGAAGAAATAGAACACAGGAACAGACCCATAATCAGCAAAGAAATTGAACCAGTATTCAAAAAACCCCCAACAAATAAGATTGCAGGGCCAGGTGGCTTCCCTGCAGATTCTAACAAACATTTAAAGAAGAGTTAATACCTACTTTTCTGAAGCTATTTAAAAAAAAAAAAAGAAAGGAAAGGAAAACTTCCAAACTCATTTTATGAAGCCAGTATTACCTTGATCCCCAAACCAGACAATGACCTCACCAAAAAGGAAAATTACAGACCAATATCCCTGATGAACATGAACTTAAAAATTCTCACCAAAATACTAATAGGATCCAACAGTACATTAAAAGGATTATTCACCAAGACCAAGTAGGATCTATTCCTGGGCTGCAAGAGTGGTTCAGCATCCACAAATCCACAATCAATGTGATACACCACACTAACAAAAGAAAGGACAAGAACCGTATAATCATCTCAACAGAGGAAGTAAAAGTTTTTGACAAAATACAGCTTGATTAAAACTCTCTGCAGTGTAAGGATAGAAGGAGCATACCTCAATATCATAAAAGTAATATACAAAAAACCTACAGTTAATATAATCTTCAATGGGGAAAACCAGATTTTTTGCCCTAAGGTCCAGAACCTGACTGGGATGTCTACCTCACCACTGCTGTTCAGTCTAGTACTGGAAGTCCTAGCCTTAGCAATCAGACAACAAAAGAAATAAAAGGCATCCAAACTGACAAAGAAGTCAAACTCTTACTCTTTGCAGAGATATGATACCTTATGTGGAACACCCAAAATACTCCACCTAAAAATTGGTAGAACAGATACAGGAATTCAGCAAAATGGCAGGATATAAAATCAATGCTCAAAAGTTAGTTTCATTTCTATACACTAACAATGAGACAGAAGAAAGAGAAATTAAGGATTTGGTCCCATTTACAATTACACCAAAACCTGTAAGATACCTATAGCTAGGAAGAAACCTAACCAAAGAGGTAAAGGATCTCTACTCTGAAAACTGTAGAACATTTATGAAAGAAGTTAAGGAAGGCATGAAGAAATGGAAAAACATTCCATGCTCATGGATTGGAAGAAAAAATATTATTAAAATTTCTATCCTACTCAAAGCAATCTACACATTTAACACAATCCCTATCAAAATACCGCCAGCATTTTTCACGGAGCTAGAACAACCAATCCTAAAATTTGTGTGGAACGAGAAAACACCCTGAATGGTCAAGGTAATGTTGAAAAAGACAGCCAAAGTTGGTAGCATCACAATTCCGGACTTCAAATTGTATTACAAAGCTGCAACCATGAAGATAGTAGTACTGGCACAAAAACAGACAGATAGAAAAATGGAATAACATAGAGAACCCAGAAATGGACCCTCAACTCTATGGCCAACTAGTCTTTGACAAAGCAGGAAAGAACGTCCAGTGGAAAAAAGTGTGTTCCACAAATGGTGTTGCAGAGGAAAGAAACTAACCACTCTCTTATACCATACATAAAAATAAACTCAAAATGGATGAAAGACCTAAATGTGAGATTAGAATCCATCAATATCCTAGAGGAGAACACAGGAAACAACCTCTTTGACCTGGGCCATAACAACCTCTTTGCCCTGGGCCACAGCAACTTCTTGCTAGCCACATCTCCAAAGGCAAGGGAAACAAAAGCAAAAATGAACTATTGGGACTTCATCAAGATAAAAACTTTTGCACAGGAAAGGAATTGTCAACAAAACTTAAAGGCAACCCATGGAATGGGAGAAGATATTTGCAAATGTCTTATCAGATAAAGAGCTACTATCTAAAATCTATGAAGAACTTAAATTCATCACCCCCAAAACAAAAATGCAGTCAAAAAATAGACAGAGGACATGAACAGACATTTCTCCAAAGAAGACATACACATGACCAACAGACATATGAAAAAATGCTCCACATCACTTGGCATCAGGGAAAAAATACAAATCAGAGTCACAATGAGATATCACTTCACACTGGTCAGAATGGCTAAAATGAACAACTCAGGAAACAACAGATGTTGGCGAGGTTGTGGAGAAAGAGAGGAATCTTCTGACACTGTTGGTGGGAATGCAAACTGGTGTAGCTACTCTGGAGAACAGTATGTATTTTCCTTAAAAAGTTAAAAACAGAGGTACCCTATGACTCAGCAATTCAGGTATGAGCTATTTATCCAAAAGATACAAATATAGTGATTTGATGGGGCAAAAGAACCCCAATGTTTATATCAGTAATATCTACAAGAGCCAACTATTGGAAAAAGCCCCAATGTCCATCAATGGATGAATGGCTAAAGAATATGTGGTATATATACACAATAGAATATTATTCAGCCATCAAAACGAATGAAATCTTGCTGTTGCAATGACTTGGATGGAACAAGAGAGTATTATTCTACACAAAATAAGTCGGTTAAAGAAAGAAAAATATAATTTCGCTCATATGTGGAATTTAAGAAACAAAAGAAATGAGCATAAGGGAAGTGAAGGAAAAGCAAAATAAGATGAAAATTGCTGGAACAGAAGTGGGTTAGGGGAAGGGATAATTGTATGGTGGATTTTAAGGAGGGCACTTGATGTAATGAACAGTGGGTGTTATGTGCAACAGATGAACTACTAAATTTTACCTCTGAAACTAATAAAAATATATTTAAAAATAAAAAATGACAACTGTTGGTGAGGATGTGGATGAAGGGAAAAATCATGCACTCTTGCAGGAATATTTTGGAACTTTGCTACAACAACTTTGGAACGCTCCTCAAAAGATCAAAAACAGAAATAACAAATAATCTAGTCATTCCACTACTGTGCATTTACCCAAGGAAAACAAAAACACTAATTCAAAAAGATGGCTGCACCTCTATGTTTACTGCAGCATTATTTACAATAATTAAGATAATGGAAGCAGTCCAAGTGTGCATTGATAGACCAATAGATGCAGAAGATGTAGTATATAAATATATACAAAGGAATTTATTCAGTTTAAGAAATGAGTGCTTTCCATTTGCCACAACATAGACGGCAGAAGATATTATATTATATATTAATATATATTATATATTAGAAGATATTATATTAAGTGAAATAAGTAAAAAAGAGGGATGCCTGGGTGGCTCAGTGGGTTAGGCCACTGCCTTCAGCTCAGGTCGTGATCCTGAGGTCCTGGAATCAAGTCCTGCATCGGGCTCCTTGCTCAGTGGGGAGCCTGCCTCTCTCTCCACCTCTGCCTGCCTCTCTGCCTGCTTGTGTGCTTTCTCTCTCTCCTTCTGACAAAACAAACAAACAAAAAAAAAAACTTTAAAAAAAGGAAAAGAGAAATACCATATAATTTTAATCGTATGTGAAGTCTAAACAAACAAACGAGAAAACAGACTGTTAAATATAGAGAACAAACTGGTGGTTGCCAAAGGGGAGTCAGGTGGAGGGAAAGATAAAATAGATAAAGGAAATTAAGAGGTACAAACGTCCAGTTATAAAGTAAATAAGTCAATGAGATGAATAGTACAACATGGGGAATGTAGTCAATAAGATTGCAACAATGTTGAATGGTGACTGTACTTACTGTGGAGAGATTTGAGTAATGTATAGAGTTGTTGAATCAATGTTGTGCACCTAAAACTAAGATAATGTTTTAAGTTAATCATTCTTCAATCAAAAAATATGTTGTGGGGGGATAAACTCCAGGTTGGAAGAAGAAGTTGCTATTTGCAGATGTTCAGCTGTGTTTGATGGCAGGTCTCACTTCTTCTTTTTTAAAATGACACCTTCATTCAGCTATAGTTCAAATACTGAAGGTATTGTCTTTCTTTCCTTCCTTTTTTTTTTTTTTTTTTTTAGAGGGAGAGAGAGCACATTTTTTTAGAGGGAAAGAGAGGAAGGGAGAGCAGTGTCTGCAAGCAGAGGAAGGAAGGAGGGGAAAACGGAGAGGGACAGGCTCTTCAGCAGGCTTAAGGCTGAACTCAGGGCTCCATGCCAGGCTTGAGATCATGATCCTGAGATCATGATCTGAGCAGAAATCAGTCAAAAGCTTAACCAACTCAGTCACCCAGGTGCCCCTCACAAAGGTATTATTTCTTGACCTATTTGTTTCTGAAACAGATATTTGCTTGAAAAGACATTAATAAAAATATTTTTAACAGGAGGAGCTTTGACTGTGCTCATCTAGACAATAACCAAATAACAAATGAAGAACCAAGGGTATAGGACATTGTGTAGGCAATGCTGCCATTTTTGTAAAAAGGCAAAAAAAAAAAAAATAGATGTGCATATTTGCTCAGACGTTCATTAAATGGACTTGTAAGAATGACATGGTCCCTCTGGTACAGACACTTCACAAATGACCATTGTATGTGGAGGGATATATTATATATATATATATATATATACACACACACACACACACACACATATATATGTATATGTGTGTATATATATGTCTTACACCTCTTGAATTATAAACTATACAGTGGATTTCCACTTAACAAAAAATAAAAATAAATAAATGAAAGTTAAAGTCAGAACATGGCTACCAAGGACACAAGTTTATTCCCTATTCAGTTTGCACTCCAACTGGTAATACTGCCTTTTAGTTCCTGCACTAACCACTCAGAGTTAACAAAAACTTCCCGGGTTTCAGGGCTCAGTCTTTGACAGTCCCTCACTTCAGACATTAGCTGCACTTGGGGGATTCCCTAGGTCACCTGGACCTCCAGCTGTCTACCAATTTGATGGTTCCTATAATCCCCCCTTGATAATTAACTAGGATGATCAACAAAAGTTAGGAAAGTTTTATACGTACAAATACAGCTTTATTTGAAAGGATATATATAGGGTGAGGTCTGGGAGTGAGTACACAGCTTCCATGTCTCTCCACATGGAATCATGATGCATCATCTTCCCAGAACATCAATGCAAATGTCAACCAAGAAACCCACACCACTGAGCCTTGAATTCCAGAGTTTTGATGGGGATTGCATAGACATGATTAATCAAATCATTAGCCCTTGATTGAACTCAATCTCCAAACCCCGTTCTCCTCCACAGATCCAGCTGTCTGTGTCCCCCCTCCCCCCCATTTCACGTGCTTGGTCTTTCTGTGGACCAACCACTAACTGGAAGCTATCTAGGATCCTGCCAAGAATGACTTCATTAGCATAAGAAAGTCAACTCCTACCACTTAGGGAATTCCTAGGGTTTTTGAAGCTCTGTGCCAGGAATCAGGGACAAGGACTAGATATCCTCTTTATTACGTTTCATGCCCCATAGAGTTTGGGCTGTCCAACGATAACAGGGGGGCCATGAGTGTTATTTCACCAGGACTCGGGCCTGTGTTCTCTGATTCTAGATTCAGATTCTGACTGGCCTGGAGCCTGGGGCCTGGTTATAGTGTCCCTTGCGGGTCACTGAGAAGCCTCCTGCTTGGGATCCAGTGTCTTCCTCTCACTCATGAAGCCAAAAACACACCATACGCATGGTCCTGATACCTTTCAGTTTCCCTTCCTGACAATGGCTGAGTTTCTCAGAAAAAGAGCCCTCAACTTTGATTTCACTTTCAATTCCGGGAAACGTAGAGCTCTGCAGTGTGATGGCTGCTTCTTACTATTGGGCAGGTTCCTGTGAGGGTGGAGCTGAGGCCACAGATGATTTGAGTCCTGCCAGCTCCTCACACCCAGTTTAGACATTTGGGGTGACTGTCAGCTCTTTATCTCTGTGGTGACCACACCAGCACACAGGACCTGTTCCAGTGCAAGGCCAGTCTGAGGAGAGCAGCGCTCCTCCTACTGACTTCATGGCTTCAGGGAGCACTTCAACCAGTCTCAGCATTTCCTGAGCTGCCTGGAGACACGTTCAGAGCTCAACGCTGGCAGCTGAAGTCTCTTTTCCTCCAGGAGCTGGTAAACAAGAAATTATTTTGGATTGAAGCCAGGTCTAAAAATGCAATTACAGATCTGTAGGCCTAAGGTTGAGAGAGACTGGATGTTCAATTTTGGGGGCTGTGGACTTGAAAGGCTGAGGGGCAGATGGGTATGGATGGCTGTAAACCACTTAGAGCATTTAACTATTTGGGACATTTTCAGAGGGCAGCTGGAGAACAAACTTTATTCCTATGAACACAGAAGGATTATGTGAATGTCAGGGGTGTCAGTGGGTTGGGGATTTCCCCAAGAACTTCTGGATCAGACACCCCCATCTCATGCCTAAATACCTTTCACTAAAGAGACAATGCATCTTATGTGTTAAGAAACAAAATTCAACTGAAAATTTTAAAGAGCTACTTAGCTTTATTAAGTGACACATGGGTTAGGCATCATCTTACCTAGCAAATAGCAAGGAACTCCACCGAGCTGTAGGAAAAGACATGTTTTTAAAGGTAGAAAGGAAGGGTAAAGGAAAGAAATTATTAGCTAAGAATCTATTATTTTAGGGGCACCTGGGTGGCTCAGTGGGTTAAGCCTCTGCCTTCGGCTCAGGTCATGATCCCAGAGTCCTGGGATCGAGTCCCGAATCCGGCTCTCTGCTCAGCAGGGAGCCTGCTTCCTCCTCTCTCTCTGCCTGCCTCTCTGCCTACTTGTGATCTCTGTCTGTCAAATAAATAAATAAAATCTTAAAAAAAAAAGAGAATCTATTATTTTAGTCCAGATTGCTCTCCTAAGGGGAAATGACAGGGTCTATCAGCAAATTTCCTAGCGCTGACCAGGAAATACAAAGTTCACTGTTTAAAGGGCTCATTCCTTTGGTATTTAAACTGTAGTTAGGCATTAGGTTTTGGTTACTGAGTTGAGGCTTTAATTTAAGTGTCTTCCTATGGCCCTGTGGCCATGTGACCCTGTAGCCCTTTTTCACAATTACCTGCTTGTGATCAGACTCAGCTTAAGTTATAGGTGTGATCAAAACGTACGATACTGGTGTCACTTTCAGGTACTGTTCAGTGTTCTTGCTGTTTTTGCTGATCTTTGCATGGTATTCACCTGTCATCATGTTTTTGCATAATCTCTGTGATATTTCCAGGTTATGACTTCATATTCATAATTTTTGAATTATCCATTTACATCCTTTTTCTGATGGTCCAGTCTCAGGGAGATTACTTACTTGATGGTTACCATCTGTGAACATGCATTTACAACTTCTGAGAGTACAATCTACTTGTCAGATTATTATGATTTTTATAAGCAGGATTTTTTTTAATGGTTAGAGTGCACATTGAAGCCATGGTTCCCAAGACCCCAAAAATCAAATGTAAGTAAGTCAAAGAAAGATCCCACTGAAGGAGTCTTTTTAAGCCAAGCGGCTTGCTCAGTGAACTTATGTAACTGTGTTTCAACTTCCCCAGAAGTGTTAATCCAGATGCACCAGGTGGTGTTGGTCACAGTATAAACAGCTCTTGTTTCGCTAAAAGATAATCAGGGGGATATCTTATTGTCAAGCGGATTTTTGGCTAGAGAATCTAAGCAGTTTTTTGGGGCAGCTACTGTGTTAGTCATGGATTTTGTAATATCTATTTTTTTTTAAGATTTAATTTTTTATTTGAGAGAGAGAGAATGAGGGAGAGAGAGTGTGAGAGGACAGGTTCAGTGGGAGAAGCAGGCTCCCTGACAAGCAGGGAGCCCAATGTGGGACTAGATCCAGGGACTCCGGGATAAGGACCTGAGCCAAAGGCAGCTGCTTTCCAACTGAGTCACCCAGGCACCCTCTGGTTCATCTTTTTTTTTTTTTTTTTTTTTAACTCAATGATGTAAACCTGAAAGAGCCACCCAGGCACCTTCTGGTTGGTCTTTTTTTAAACTCCATGATGTAAACCTAAGAGAGCCGATCAATGAGATGTCTTATTTTGGTTGTGAAGGGTTAGGAAGATGGTTAGATTTTTCTCTTAGCCTAAAATAAAAGGTTGTTTTACAGCTTACTCCCCTTGTGAGCAATGAGCTCAGACATACAGCTGAAGGCGTTATCTTTCCAGGATTATGCCAGAGTAAAGGAAAGGGAAAGAAGAAAGTGCTTCTCCTTTAAAGTATGAAGACTTGATCTGTTGTCACATGAAAGCAGTCTACCTCGATGTCAGGTACTTATCTTCCTCATCAATTTTATTTAGAGGTATCTAGAATCTGTGCAGGACAAGGTGCAGGGAAAACCTTCTTTAGCTGTGAAATGTGAACCCAAGACTCAACACCTTATAACTTTCTCGCAATGTCTGATTGAGAACACTTGGTAAGATCCCTTTCAATGGGGTCAAAAGCTGTATTCCTCTAATGTTTCTAGAATACTCAGTCACCAGGGTCTAGACTGTGTCCGACAGGATTCTTTGAATTGGGAGGTGGGAAGACTTCTCTAAACTACTGATGATAGGTTTTATGGTAAAGCATTAGAGATTTTGCTTTAGTTGGTCATACTAGCAGGCGACATCGAGGGATCAGCAGAAAGTTATATTCCAATAGACGTTGGTCTTCCAGTGACTATGTTGTGTGGGGCGAGTTTACATGCCCAAAATGGGTACTGCAAACAGTCAGCAAGTCCAAAGGCACTATACCTTAGGGCAGGGACATCCAGTAGTTGTGGCTAGTTTAAATTTTTAAGTTTGATCTCTCAACCTTACCTAATGATTGAGGGTGATAGGACTAGTGATGATTCCAAGAAGTTTGAACGGTTTTTGTTAAGGCTGATATAATTTGTCCGATGAAAAGGCTGCCTCAATCACTGGAGATTGTGCAAGTGGGAAACACCTTTTCTAACAGTTCCTTACTGGGAAGGCTTTAACTTTGTAGCAGGTGAAATTTTCAACCTTCCAGGAAAATATATGTACAATAACAAGAACATATTGACAACCCACAGCTGCAGGTCTTCATAAGTCTAGAGGGACTAAGGTGTGAGGCCTCCAGGGGCTAAAATAATTTCTCCAGGATAATGGACCTGAGAAGTCAGACATTGGTTGTAGACTGTTTCCACAATTTTATAGAAATTTCCCCACTAATGTCCAGTCATAGTTTGAGTCATCTTAAATGGACCAGGATGGGTAAAGGAATGAAAAAAAGCAAAACTAAACAACAAACAAAGAAACAATGGAGTTTACCAGGGAAAGAATCAAGCAACTACCCTGGGTTTCCCAAGCCCTGACTATTTCATTTACAGCCGTTGGTTACCCATCATGTTTTTTCTGATTCAGAAGCAGAGGGTTGCCATGTTACACTGACATCAGAATAGCAGAAACCTCACAGTGAGGGGACATTTTTGCAGTGGCAGAATGGATTTTATCCGCATATGCCACATTCTTTAGAGATACTTTTGCCGCCTGCCTTTACATGAGAGTCAGCTGGGGCATTTTCCTGATATTCTGGTTCAGTCCTTTTAGTGTGAGCGTCAGTTTTGATGACAGCAGTTTCAGAAGGTAAAAGGGTAATTTTAAGAGATAATATTTTACTAGGACATATCAAATTTCCAGGAATTCCACATAATTTCTATAATACTTATATACCTATACAAATCAAACATAAAACACAGGATCCTTGTTTTCTAGGAAGATCACTTAAATGGTAAGGGAACTTTTACAATGTATTACTAAAGGTAGATCAAATGTTTAAAACAGACAACTCTTTGTCCTTTTAACAGATAAGAAAACAAATTCTAATTTTACACCAGCTTACTTATGTATGAGAACATATTCATTGCAATGTTAGTCAGTCCTGACCATGAATAAATTCCTTTCCAAAGATTCCTTTTTCACAGTCTTAATACAAATTTCTTTTGCATCCAAAAAAAAAAGTCATCTCTCATCCATATACTTTTTTTTTAATCAAAAGCACATGCCCTACTTTTCTTCATTTAGAGAAGTCTCCTTTTTAAAAAATTTTTAGTAGCTCTAGCCACACACATTAATCAGAGTTCTTAACATTTAGAAACTTTAATGTCTAAGAAAAGTAAAGGGTAAGTACTTGTTAAGTGTATGTCATACCAATATTCTTTAGATTGTACATTTATAAATACATATCATGATTTCTGGAAATGTGCTTTTTAATAGTAGTTTCTTGTATTTCCAGTAGTGTGATTACTGGATCAGAGGGTAGTCCTCTTTTTAAGTTTTTGAGAAGCTTCCATACTGTTTTCTACTGTGCCTGCCTCAGCTTGCATTCCCACCAACAGTGTACCAGGATTCCTTTTTTAACACATCCTCCCTAACACTTTTTTTCCTTGTGTTTTTCATTTTATTTTTTATTCTATTTCATTTTTTTTTCAAAGATTTTATTTAATTTGACAGACAGAGATCACAAGTAGGCAGAGAGGCAGGCAGAGAGACAGAGGGGGAAGCAGGCTCCCCGCTGAGCAGAGAACCTGATGTGGGGCTCCATCCCAGGAACTTGGGATCATGACCTAAGCTGAAAGCAGAGGCTTTAACCCACTGAGCCATCCAGGCGCCCCTGTTTTTCATTTTAACATTTTGGTTATCTTATTGTGACTTTGTTTGGAATTTCCCTAATGTGATTTTGAGCATCTTTTCATGTGTCTGTTGGCCATCTAGATGTCTTCTTTGGTGAAATGCCTGTCCTTGTCTTGTACCCATTTTTTTCCCCTTTAAAACAATTTTTAAATTCAATTAGCCAAAGTATAGTACATCATTAGTTTTTAATATATTGTTCACTGACTCATTAATTTAGTATAACAGTCAGTGTTCCTCATATCATGTGCCCTCTTTAATGTGCATTTTTAAATTGGATTATTTTTGTGTTTTGGTGTATCAATTCCCTGCGTATTTTGGATACTAACTCTTTATCTCACATATCATTTACAAATATCTGATCCAATTCAGTAGGTTGTTTCTTAGTTAATAGTTTTCTTTGATATGCACAAGATTTTTATTTTGATGAAGTCCTAATAGTTTATTTTTGCTTTTATTTCTCTGCCTCAGGAGAGTGGTCTAGAAAATGTTGCTTTGGCCAATGTCAGAGACTTTACTTCCTGTGTTCTCTTCTAGGATTTTTATGGCTTCAGGTCTCATATTTAGGTCTTTAATTCATTTTGGATTAATTTTTGAATTAATTTTTGTGTGGTGCAATATAGTAGTCCAGTTTCATCCTTTGGCATGTAGCTCTCCAGTTTTCCCAACACCATTTGTTGAAGACTCTATTTTTGCCCATTGCATATTCTTTCCTGCTTTGTCAAAGATTAATTGACCAATAAATTCTGGGTGTATTTCAGGGTTTTCTATTCTTTTGCATTGATGGATGTGTCTATTTTATTTCAGTGCCATACTGTTTTTATGATTACAGTTTTGTAATATAACTTGAATCCTGGAATTGTGATACCTTCAGTTTTGTTTTTCTCTCTCAAGGTTCCTTTGGCTATTTGAGGTCTTTTTTTTTCCCCATAGAAATTTTAGGATTATTCATTCCGTGCCTGTGAAAAGTGCTCTTGGTATGTCTGTAGAGCTGCATTGGAACTGTAGATTTCTTTAGGTAATAAAGACATTTTAACAATATTTGTTCTTCCCACCCAAGCATGGAATGTCTTTCCATTTCTTTGCATTGCCTTGATTTTCTTTCATCAGTGTTTTATAGTTTTCAGAGAACAGTTCTTCCACCTCTTTGGTTAAGTTTATTCCTAGATATTTTGGTGTTTTTTGGTGGAATTATAAATGGGATTGTTTTTCTAGTTTCTCTTTCTGCTGCTTTATTGTTAGCGTATAGTAATACGACACATCTCTATACATTGATTTCATATCCTGTGACTTTACTGAATTTATTTAATAGTTCTAGGAGTTTTTTGATGGAGTCTATAGTGTTTTGTGTATCTCATACATGTCATCTGCAAATAATAACTTTTACTTCCTGCTTGTCAATTTGAATGCTCTGTGACTTTATGTAGTCTAATTACTATGACTAGGACTTCTAGCCTATGTTGAATACAAGTGGTAAGAGTGGACTGCCTTCTCTTGTTCCTGACAGGTGAAATTCTCCCAGTTTTTCTCAACAGAGTATGATTTCACTGAGGGTTTTTCATATATGGCCTTTATTATGTTGAAGTATGTTACCTCTAGACCTACTTTGTGTAAAGTTTTTATCACAAGCAGATGTTATACGTTGTCAATGCTTTTTCTTCATCTATTTACGTAATCACATGGTTTTCATTCTTTTCCTTATCGATGTGTCCCATTGATTATTTTGCAAACATTGAACCACACTTGTACCCCGAGAAAAATCCCACTTTATTTTATCTCAAGCTATTTTTAAAATACATTTCCCCTCCAAGTTTTTATTTAAATTCCAGTTAGTTAATTATACAGTGTAATATTAGTTTCAAGTGTAGACTTCAGTGATTCAGCACTTACATACATCACCCAGTGCTCATCACAGGTTTCCTGCATAATACCCATCACATGTTTAAGCCATGTACCCTGCCCACCTTCCCTCCAATAGTCACTGGTTTGTTCTCAAAGCTAAGAGTCAGTTTCTTGGTTTTACCCTGGTTTTCCTGCCACTCCATGTTCATTTTTTTGTTTGTTTGTTTCTTAAAATCCACATATGAGTGAAATGATATGGTATTTATCTTTCTCTCATTGAGTTATTTTCTTAGCACAATATTCCCTAGCTCCATCCACATTTCAAGTGGCAAGATTTTATTCTTTCTTATGGCAGAACAATATTCCATTGTAAGATATCTATATATCTATATCTATATCCATATATATCTCTCACATCTTATATATATATATATATATATAGAGAGAGAGAGAGAGAGAGAGAGAGAGAAGATATCTCTCATCTTCTTTATCTATTCACCAGTCAATGGATATTTGGGCTCTTTCCATAATTTGGCTATTGTTGGTAATGCTGCTATAGACATCAGGATGCATGAATCCCTTTGAATCAGTATTTTTGTCTCCTTTGGGTAAATACTTAGTAGTAAAATGGCTGGATCCTAAGGTAGTTCTATTTTAACTTTTTGAGGACTCTCCATACTGTTCTGGAGTGGCTGTACCAGTTTGCCTCTGCCAACAGGGTAAGAAGGTTCCCATTTCTCTGCATCCTCACCAACACCTGTTGTTTCTTGTGTTGTTAATTTTAGCCATTTGACAGGTGTGAGGTAATAACACATTGTAGTTCTGATTTGTATTTCCCTGATGATGAGTAATGTTGAACATCTTTTCATGTTCTGTTAGCCATCTGTATGTCCTCGTTGGGATCGTGTCTATTCATGTCTTCTATTTTTTAATTGGATTAGTTAGTTTTGGTGTTGAGCTTATACATTCCTTTTGTATTTGGACACTAATCTTGTTATCAGATATGTCATTTGCAAATATCTTCTCCCATTCCATAGGCTGCCTTTTATTTTTATTGATTGTTTCTTTTGCTCTACAGAAGCTTTTAATTTTAATGAAGTCCTGGTAGTTTATTTTTCCTTTTCCTCCCCTTGCCTCAAGAGACATGTCGAGTTAGAAGTTGCTTCAGCTAATGTCAAAGAAGTTACTTTGATTTTAGGACTTTAATGGTTTCCTGTCTCACATCCTGATCTTTTTTTTTAATATTTTATTTTTTTGATAGAGATATCACAAGTAGGCAGAGAGGCAGGCAGAGAGAGAGGGAAGAAGCAGGCTCCCTGCTGAGCAGAGAGCCCAATGCGGGGCTTGATCCCAGGACCCTGAGATCATGACCTGAGCCAAAGGCAGAGACTTTAACTTACTGAGCCACCCAGGCGCCCCTCACATCCTGATCTTTAATTCATTTTGAATTTACTTTTGTATATGGTATAAGAAAGTGGTCCAGTTTCATTGTTCTACATGTTGGTGTCCAGTTTTTCTAAGACCATTTGTTGAAGAGACTGTTTCTTCTCTGCCCCCCACCCCCATTGGAAATTCTTTCTTTCTTTGCCAGAGATTACTTGACCAAACCACTGGGGGTCCATTTCTTGCTTTTATATTCTGTTCCATTGATCTCTGTGTCTGTTTTTCTGCCAGGACTCTACTGCTTTGGTCACTACAACTTTTTATATAACTCAAAGTCCAGAATTATGATGCATCTCATTTTGCTTTTCTTTTTCAAGATTGCTTTGGCTATTTGGGGTCTTTTGTGGTTCCATGTGTATTTTCAGATTGTTTTTTTCTAGCTCTGTGAAAAATACTTATGGTATTTGATAAAGATTGCATTAAATGTGTAGATTGACTAGGATAATATAAACATTTTAACAATATTTGTCTTTCCTATCCGTGAGCATGGAATTCTTTTCCATTTCTGTGTCATCTTCAGTTTCGTTCATCAGTGTTTTATAGGTTTCTGTGTACAGGTATTTTAACTCTTTGGCTAGGTATCTTATGGTTTTTGGCATAATTGTAAATGGTATTGATTCCTTAATTTCTTTCTTCTGCCTCATTACTGATGTATACAAATGCAACAGATTTCTATAGGTTTATTTTGTATCTTTACTGAATTCCTGTATAAGTTCTAGCAAACTTTTGTGGAGTCTTTCAGGTTTTCTACACACAGTATCATGTCATCAGCAAAAATTTGACTTCTTCCTTGCCAATTTGGATGCCTTTTATTTCTTTTTGTTTTTAGATTGCCAACGCTAAGGATTTCCAGCATAATGTTAGATAACAGTGGTGAACGTGAACGTCCCAGTCCTGTTCCTGACCATACAGGAAAAACTCTCAGTTTTTCCCCATTGAGGATGATATTAGCTGTGGGTCTTTTATATATGGCCTTTCTTACTTTGAGGCATGCCTCCTCTAACCCCCTCCGTTGAGAGTTTTTTTTTTTTTTTAATCATGAATTGATCTTGTACTTTGTGAAATGCTTTTTCTACATCTACAAAAAGAATCATAGTGTCCTTATCCTTTCTTTTATTAATGTGGCATATCACATTGATTGATTTGCAAAATTTGAACCACCATTAAAGTCCAGGAATAAATCTCACTTGATCATGGTGAATGATTCCGTAAAGGAATCTGTATTGTTGGATTCATTTTGCTAACATTTTACTGATAATTTTTGCATCCATGTTCATCAGGGATATTGGCCTGTAGTTCTTTTTAGTGGATTCTGTGCAGTTTTGGAATCAGGGTAATGCTGGCCTCATAGAAAGCATTTGGAAGTTTTCCTTCTATTTCTCTCTTTTGGAACAATATGAGAAGAATACATATTAGTTCTTCACATATTTGTAGAATTCAACTGTGAGGCTAGCTCATCCTTGACTTTTGTTTCTTGGGAGATTTTTGATTATTGATTCAATTTCTTTGCTGATTATGCGTCTGTTAAGGTTTTCTGTTTCTGTTTCAGTTTTGTAGCTTGTGTTTTTAGGAAATAATCCATTTCTTGCAGGTTGTCCAATTTGTTGGCATATAGTTTTTCATGATAATCTCTTATTGTTTGTATTTTTGTGGTATTCCTTGCTGTCTCTCCTCTCTGATTTGTGGTTTCATTTAATTGGGTCTTTTCCTTTTTCTTTCTGTTAAGACTGGCTAATGTGTTATCAATTTTCTTAATGTTTTCAAAGAACTGGCTTCTGGTTTCATTAATACCCCCTCCTATCCTCCTCCTCCTTCTTCTTCCTTCTTCTTTCTCTTTCCCCTCCTCCACGTCCTCCTCCTCCTTCTTCTTCCTTCTTTCTCTTTCCCCTCCTCCACTTCCTCCTCCTCCTTCTTCTTCCTTCTTTCTCTTTCCCCTCCTCCACTTCCTCCTCCTCCTTCTCTTCTTCTTCTTCTTCCTTTCTTCTTCTTCTCCTCCCCCTCCTCCTCCTTTTTCCTCTTCTCCTTCTCCTTTCTCTTTCCCTTCCCCTTCTCCTCCTCTTCCTCCTCCTCCTTCTTCTTCTTTTCCCCTCCTCCCCCTCCTCCTTCTCCTCCTCCTCCTCCTCCACATCATTTATGTCTGCTCTAATCTTTTATTTCCCTTCTTCTGCTGATGTTCTTTTTTGAGATTTTTCTTACTTCTTTAGGTAGGCCTGTATCTTATGACCACTTTTGCTGCCTCCCAAATTTTTAGACTGTCGTGTCTTCATTTTCATTTGTTTCCATGTAATGTTTATTTCCTCCTTGACTTCTAATGAGTTAATGCTCTTTAGTAGTATGTTGTTTAACATCCATTTATTTTTGGTCTTTCCAAATTTTTTTCTTGTGGTTGACTTCTAATTTCATAGTGTTATTTTCAGAAAATATACATGGTATGACTCCTTCTTTTGGTACTAAATGAGGGTTGACCTGTGGTCCAGTTTGTGATCTATTCTGTGGAATATCCAATGTGCATTTCAAAAGAATGTCCAGTGTGTATTTTGGTGACATAGGGTGCAATGTTATGAATATATCTGTTAAGATCATCTGGTCCAGTGTGTCATTCAAAGCTATTGTTGCCTTATTGTTTTTCTACTTATATGATCTACCCATTGATGTAAGTACAGTGTTAAAGACCCAGCTATTACTGTATTATTATTAGTGAGTACCTTTTTGTTTGTTATTGTTTTATATATTTGGGTGCTCCCATGTTGGAGGTATAAATATTGACAATTGTTAGATCTCCTTGTTGAATACCCCTCTTGATTATGATATGGTGCCCTTCTTCACTTGTCACCGTCTTTGGTTTAACATCTGGTTTGTCTGTTATAAGTATCACTTCTCCAACTTTCTTTTGAGGTCCATTTCCATAATTATTTCTCCAACCCTTCACTTGCAATGTGCAGGTGTCTCTAGGTCTGAAATTAATCTCTTTTAGGAGGCATACAGATGGGTCTTTTTTTTTTTAATCCATTCTGACACCCATGTCTTTTTTATTGGAACATTTAGTCCATTTACAGTCAGAGTAATTACAGATAGATACATATTTAGTGTCATTTTATTACTTGTTTTGTCATTATTTCTGGATATTTTCTCTGTTCCTTTCTTGCTTTTGTCACTTTTGGTGTCCCCTTTTATATTTCTTGCAGGGCTGGTTTACTGGTCATGAAGTCCTTTAGCTTTGTTTGCCTGGGAAACTCTTTTCTCTCTCTTTCTATTCTGTTTTTTTAAAATTTACTAATGTCTATTATCTTTTATTTTTTATCTCTCCTTCTATTCTTAATGATAGCCTTCCTGGTTAAAGTATTCTTGACTGCAGATTTTTCCCATTCAGCATGTTGACTATATCATGCCACTCTCTTAGGGACTGCCAAATTTCTCTTGAAAGATCAGCAACTAGCCTTGTCAGTTTTCTTTTGTCTACCTCCTCCTCCTCCTCCTCCTCCTTCTTCTTCTTCATTCTCACTCTTACTCTTTCTTTTTCTTCTTCTTCTTCTAAGTATACAATGGCTTTATTTTTATTTTTAAATTTTTATTTAAATTCAATTTAAGATATACTGTATTATTAGTTTCAGAGTTAGAATTTAGTGATTCATCAGTTGCCTACAACACCCAGTGCTTATTACTTCGAGTACCCTCCTTAATATCCATTACCTAATTACACCATCCCAATACATCCCACCTCCCTTCCAGCAACCCTAAGTTTGCTCTTCTTAGAGGTAAGAGTGTCTTATGGTTTGTTTCCCTCTCTGTTTTCATCTTATTTTGTTTTTTTCTCCCCTTCCCCTATGTTCATCTCTTTTATTTCTTAAATTCCACATATGAGTGAAGCCATATGGTATTTGCTTTCTCTTACTGACTTATTTTGCTTAGCATAATACTTTTTAGTTCCATCCAAGTTGTTGCAAATGGCAAGATTTCACTCTTTTTGATAGTTCAGTATATCTATCTATCATCATCTATCTATATATATATCTCTATATATCCCCTCTTCTTTGTCCATTCATCTGTTGATGAACACCTGGTCTCTTTCCATTGTTTGGCTATTGTGGGTATTGCTGCTATAAACATTGGGGTGCATGTGTCCCTTCAAATCACTATGTTTGTATCCTTCAGATAAATACCTAGTAGTGCAATTGGTTATAATGCACCTCTATTTTTAACTTTTTGAGGAAAATCCATACTGTTCTCCAGAATGGCTGCAATGGTTTGTATTCCCAACAATGGTGTAAGAGAGTTCCCCTTTCTCTGCATTTTTTTCCAAAACCTGTTGTTTCCTGAGTTGTTCATAGTAGTCTTTCTGACCAGTGTGAAGTGGTATCTCATTGCGGTTTTTGATTTGTATTTTCCTGATAACGAGTGATGTTGAGCATCTTCATGTGTCTGTTGGTCATGTGCATGTCTTCTTTGGAGAAGTATCTATCTATCCATGTCTTCTGCCCATTTTTTGACTGGATTTTTGTTTTTTTTCAGTGTTGAGTTTGATAAGCTCTTTATAGGTCTTGGATACTAGACCGTTATCTGATAAGACATTTGCAAATATTTTCTCCAATTCCGTGAGTTGCCTTTAGCTTTATTTATGGTTTCCTTTGTTGTGCAGAAGATTTTTTATCTTGATGAAGTCCCAAAAGTTCATTTTTGCTTTTGTTTCCCTTGCCTTTCAAGATTTATCTAGCAAGAAGTTGCTGTGGCCTGGGTCAAAGAGGTTTTATTTTGCTTTATTTTATTTTTATTTCTTTTCAGCATAACAGTATTCATTGTTTATGCACCACACCCAGTGCTCCATGCAATACGTGCCTCCCTAATACCCACCACCTTGTTCCGCCAACATCCCACCGCCCACCCCTTCAAGACCCTCAGATTGTTTTTCAGAGTCCACAGTCTCTCAGGGTTCACCTCCCCTTCCAATTTCCCTAAACTCCCTTCTCCTCTCCATCTCCCCATATCTTCCAAGTTCTTTGTTATGCTCCACAAATAAGTGAAACCATATGATACTTGACTCTCTCTGCTTGACTTATTTCACTCAGCATAATCTCTTCCAGCCCCGTCCATGTTGCTAAAAAAGTTGGGTATTCATCCTTTCTGATGGAGGCATAATACCCTATAGTGTATATGGACCACATCTTCCTTATCCATTTGTCCATTGAAGGGCATCTTGGTTCTTTCCACAGTTTGGCAACCATGGCCATTGCTGCTATGAACATTGGGGTACAGATGGCCCTTCTTTTCACTACATCTGTATCGTTGGGGTAAATACCCAGTAGTGCAATTGTAGGGTCATAGGGAAGCTCTATTTTTAATTTCTTGAGGAGTCTCCACACTGTTCTCCATCAAAGAGGCTTTTGCCTGTGTTTTTCTCTAGGATTATTATGGATTCCTGTCTCACATTTAGGTCTTTCATTTGTTTTTAGTTTATTTTTGTGTATAATGTGAGAACATGGCCAGTTTCATTCTTCATCATATGGTTGTCCATTTTTCCCAACACCATTTGTTGAAGACATTGTCTTGTTTTCACTGGATATTCCTTCCTGCTTTGTCGAAGATTAATTGACTATTGAGTTGATTGACTATTGAGTTGAGGGCCCATTTCTGGGTTCTCTTTTCCGTTCCATTAATCTATGTGTCTGTTTTTGTGTCAGTCCCATATTATTTTGATGATTACAGCTTTGTAAAACAGCTTGAAGCTGTATTTTGATGCCCCCAGCTTTGGTTTTCTTTTTCAACATTCCTTTGGCTACTTGGGGTCTTCTGTTTCCATACAAATTTTGGATTGTTTGTTTCAGCTCTGTGGAAAATGTTAATGGTATTTAGATAGAAATTACACTGAATGCATAGGTTGATTGGGTAGCATAGACATTTTAACAATATTTTTCTTGCTTCTTTTAAGATATTTTCCTTATTGCTATATTTTGCAAATTTAATTACAATAGGTCTTGGTGTTGATCTGTTTTTGTTGAATTTGGTGGGAGTTCTCTGTGCCTCCTGGATTTGGATGTCTATTTCCTTTCCTAGATTTGGGAAGTTTTAAGCTATGATTTCTTCAAATAAATTTTCTGTCTCCTTTACTCTCTCTTCTTCTTCTGGGACTCTTATAATACAAATGTTACTATGTTTGATGGAGTTATTGAGTTCCCTAAATCTCTTCCTGTGTTACATATTTCTTTTTTTTAATTTTTGTTCAACTTCATTTTTTTAATCTTCCTCTTAAAGATCTTTTGCTTTTATTTTCACTTCTTTTTAAAAATTTTTTATTTTATTTTTTTCAGTGTTCCAAAATTCATTCTTACGCACCGCACCCAGTGTTTCAAGCAATACGTGCCCTCCACAATACCCACTACCAGGTTCACCCCTCCCCTCCAAACACTGTTTTTCTCTCAGAGATCAGTGTCTCACAGTTTATCTCCCCCTCTGATTTCCCCCAACTCACTTCTCCTCTCCATCTCCCAATGTCCTCTGTGTTATTCCTTATGCTCCATAATTTTGTTTTATCCTCTTTATCACTTATTCATTCCTATCCTTCTTCTACCCTTGTATTCACTGCATCCAGTCTGTTTTGAATGTCAATTATTGCATTTTTCATTTCTGTTTTTTAACTCCTTTATCTCTTTGGTATGGGCTTCCCTGAAGTCTTCCATTCTTTTCTCAAGCCTAGTATATTTGTGATTATCACTTTAAATTATCCATAAGGCATATTACTTATATGTTTTGATTAGATCTCTGGATGTGACCTCCTCTTGTTATTTCAGTTAGGATGAATTATTCTGCCTTGGTATTTTGTCTAAGTCACTGTGTTCTTCTCTGTGTTAGAAAAGCCTGTTATGTTTCTGCTCCTGAGAGTAATGGCTTTTTGAAGTGTCTGTGGCCTGGTACTTTTTGGTATTCTCTGGTGTGTGCTGCATACACTCAGCTACTGTGTTTTGGCTACTTTGTCCTTCCAGGCCTGTCATCTGCAGAGGCTTTCCTTTCCTACTGTGAGCAGTGTTTGAACCTTTTCCAGAGTGTGGTGAGTTTTAACTAGGTGTGCTCTGGTCTATTTGCTAAATGAGACCTGATGCTACTTCAATGAGAACTTGTAAAAGTCTCTGGTCTAGAGATGCAGTGTGTGTGGTGGTTTCTGCTTGTCTTCTGGGGGAGTGGTGTGCTGTATTGGGGCCAAGGCAAACTTCACCAAGATGGGCAGTTCTGGTAGAACATGGGTTTGTGGGACCCATGTAAGTAGGTTAGGCAGCCAGTGTTGGTGCTCAGTTGTTTGATGCAAGTGATTCTGTGTTTATGCTGGGGGCCAGGGCTAGGGAAATGGCTCCATCTAGCTCATTGTCCTCAGAAAGGATTCTTCATGCTACTGTTCTCAAGGAAGTACTCTCAGTAGAGTGATGTCTCTCCCATTTGTGTGTCCTAGGCATCTTTCAGATCACTGTTTTCCTTTTTTTTTTTTTAAGATTTTATTTATTTATTTATTTATTTATTTATTTATTTATTTATTTGACAGAGCGAGAGAAGAGAGATCACAAGTAGGCAGAGAGGCAGACAGAGAGAGAGGGGGAAGCAGGCTCCCCACCAAGCAGAGAGCCTGACTCGAGGCTCAATCACAGGAACTTGGGATCATGACCTGAGCCAAAGGCAGAGGCCCAACCCACTGAGACACACAGGCACCCCCAGATCACTTTTAACTCTATTTCTGGGTCATTTGTCTGCCCTCCTTACAGGAGAAATTCAGTTTCCTCCCAACTCTATCCCAACCAAGCCACCAATCTTAAGCTGCAGTCTTTGAGCCCCACCAATTAAAAACTTTACAAAAATCAGCCAATGGCTTTGGGGCAGTGTTTTCCTTATGCATCCCCCTGTGTGTTCCTCTCTTTGCTGCCTTTCTCTGTGACCAGAGAGACCAAAATGGTAAATATAATTCTAAGTTGTAAATCTCCCTGAGGGCTGGCAGCAGTTTGGTAGGACCCTGATTACAAATGGAGTTTAACACACATTTCTCTCCAACCATATCTAGTAGAAAATAGGGGGCAACTCACATTTTTGTTTGGCATTATTTTGTGGCTCCCAACTTCACATAACTAAGTCAAGTTATTTAGGACACACAAAAAGTCTTGTAATTTTTATAGCTTCCAGAACCATAGTTTTTTCCCCCCAAGTATGTATGTATGTATGTATGTATGTATGTATGTATGTATGTATATATTATCTATCCCTTTGTTAAGTGTCTTTTTTTCCATTAATTTCAGTTAGCCAACATCTAATACTTCATGGTTTTTGATGTAGCGTTCAATGATTCACTAGTTGTACGTAACACCAAGTGCTTATATTCCAGTTAGATACCATACTATATAATATTAGTTTCAGGTGTACAAGTAAGTAATTCAATACTTACATACGGTTACCCATGCTCCTCATGACAAGTACACTCCATAAACCCCACTGCCTATTTATTCCACCCCCATCCATGCTTCCCCTCTGATAACCATCCATTTGTTCTCTATAATTAAAAGCCTTTTCCTGATTTTCTTCTCTATTTTTTCCTCCATGATCATTTGTTTTGTTTCCTAAATTCTACATGAGGTTGAAATAATATAGTACTTTTCTTTGAAGGATACATATAGCATATGTGTCACATAGCTATACTACTGTCTCCATCCACTTCCTTGCAAATGGCAAGATTTCATTCTTTCTTTATGGTTGAATAGTATTTCATTATATATATATATATATATATATATATATATATATATATATATATATATATAAAGCAGGTTCCCTTAATGAAGACTGCAGGCAGGAAATGGGGGAACATACTAAGCCAGCAAAGATCAGTAAATACAGACTGTGGGCTGGAACTGGGGAAGGGATTCCAATGTGGACTTCTGGATTGAACTAAGGGTGAAGGATGGAAGTTCTGTCAGAGCCTTCTGTCAGTGATAGATTGATCCATTAACCCTAAAGTCAACTCAGTCAGGAGCTCTAAGGCAAAAGAGATCATAGTTCAAAGCAAGATGGACTTACAATGGTCCTTGGAAATGTTGAAAAAGACAGTGAACTCAAAAGGATTCATGGGACTCCACACCTGTGTTTCTTGTAGTCTCCAAATACAGTCAGAAATTTGCTTTGGATCTAGACACTGCCACCAAATTTGTTTAAAAAAATTGAAACAATAAATTCTAAAGACTTCATTAGCTTTATTAAATAAGTTTTGAATTGGGTAGTATCCCAGCTAGCAAAAAGAAAGGATCTCCACTGAGCTGCAAAAATGAAAAGGTTCTTAGGTAAAGAAGATAAGAAAAAAATTATTAGCAGAGAATCCATTGCTCTAGGCAATGTTGTCCTTCTAAGAGAAGAGGAGGAGGGAATCTGTCAGTATAGGTTTTAGTGCTGACCAGGATATGACCATGCTGACTGCTGAGAGATTACATTCCTGGGGGTTAGGTACTAAACCTGCTGTTAGGTACTATTTCTTGGTTTACCAACTTGGAGCTTTGAATCAAGTAGATCCATTATGGCCCTGTGGCTTTCTTTTTAACACATCTCTTCATGGAAATTAAATCTTGTGTGTTTCACACTGACTTCATTTTAAGTCCTCTGCTCACCATAATGTGTGCTCTGTCTTTCCTTCCTGAGACAGAACTCTGCCCTTGGCAGAGGGCCCTCGCCTTGAATCCTAGCTCTGAGCTTTGCTAATGGTGGGATCCTCATTGTCTGTCCCTCAACCTCATCATTTATTTGATGCTCAATTCATGGTGGAAATGATTATAATGTCTGTGTAGGGTTGTAAAGAGAATGACATGAGAAATATATGTACAGGTGCACATCTAAGGTTTGTTGGCATGGATTTCTCACATTTCCTTCCATTTCTATCCCAGCTGCAGAGGACACACTGCCAGAGGATGGAATAAAAGTTCCCAGGGATTCCATCGACTATTCTGCACCTGCTACCCCTGCATGGCTTTTGCAGCAGAAAAGAATCAATAACAGAACTTCCATGCAACATCAGGTGAGGCATGGAACCTTAAAAATAGGGCATGGGTGTGTGTGGTTGAAATTGGCTCAGCACGCAGAATTTTGTTGTCCATATCTGCTTACCCTCTAATCCTGTCATTTGGTTCCCTTTCTCTTTATTTGTGCCATTCCTTAGGACCTGTCTCAGTCAGATTTCTTCAACCTCCTGTGTATTCTCCCCCACCCTTGAGAATGCACAGGCTTCCTGGCCTAAAAACTGGTCTCAAACTCTTTAGGGGGCAGTATGCAAGTCTTTCACATTATTTTTTAATCCTGGGTATGTGATTTCTTCTGTTGCACCATCTCAAAGTATAAGACCCCAGGGATCAGATAGATTCAAGATTCCAGATCATGCTGTTTGATCATCAGAGAAGGTGACAGAGGAACCTCTTTATCATGGCTGCCTTACATCCTAGTCAGCTCCTGCTTCAGTCTTTGCTAACACCATCTTTTGTTCCAATGACACGTTATACATCAGTCAGTCCCCTAGTGGATTATCTTCCTGACTTGATATCTGTCCCCTTTTATGCACATGCATGAAGCAGGTGATGGGTGGAGTCTCAGGACAGTTGGGGTGGCTCATAGCAAGTCCCAGGTGGATAGTCCAGCATATTTTTTTAAAACATGGGAATCCATGCCCCCTGCTGTTTCTGCTCTAGGGAAAATAAAAAGAGTCCTTTTAACACTTTGTTTCATGAGCCAACATACTTTCTAGATAAAAGAAAAGACATTTGCAGTCATTAAAAGTTTCTACCTCCGAATGTAGATGTACAGTATCTTTTCTGAGAAAGAAAGGAGCCACTCATCTTTATTTAGCTGCTCCTTATGAGAACCAAAATTTATGACATGAAGTTGGAGGTGATAAGAAGTGGATCTTCTAAAGGGTCTCACACCACAGGTGGGAAGGGTTGTGGGCATAAATGCTGGTTTTGTCTCCTTAGGTTTCCAAGAAGAAGTACTATTTTCATAACATTACAGATAAAGAAAACTGAAGCAAGATAAGGAAAGAATAATGTAGGCAGGAAAGTTTGGAAAGAAGAGTCAGGCTTTGAAATAGGTCTGGAAGAATGAAAAGTCTCTTAAAGAAGAAGGGCTTTCCAAGATAAGGGAAGAGACTAAGCAAGGACAAATGTTATATCCAGGTCAGAAGTTCACACAATGCCTGGACAGAAAGAGAAGGGCACCTGACTATAATATTATGGCCAGGACTGAGGTTCTCCCTACCCATAATAGTATATCTCAAGCCACCCCTCTTTGTGGTAACTCTTTTTCCTTCCTTCTTCTCTCCTCCCCGTAGTGTCTTCGGTTCCAGCCATGGGTCAGGCGTCTTCTTCCACACCCTCTCATAGAAAGGGTGGTGATTTGTCCTCCAACTTCGAGGATTTTTTTAAGGAATTCAAGATGGAAAGAAAAATCCTCTCTCAGGAAACCATCACCTCGATTCAATCATACCTGGTGAACGGGGACCTTCGGAGAGCAGTTTCTGTAATCAGTGATGCATTGAGAGACATGGAGGATGTCCCAGTAAACACTGCTGTGACTGGGGAGTCTGGGACAGGGAAGTCAAGCTTTATCAATGCCCTGCGGAGGGTGGATCATGAGGATGTTGGGGCTGCCCCCACTGGGGTAGTGGAGACAACCTTTGTGAGAACTCCATACAAACACCCAAAGTTTCCCAATGTGACACTCTGGGACCTTCCTGGTGTGGGGACCACTACCTTTCCACCACAGACATATCTAAAGAAAATGAAATTTGGCGAATATGATTTCTTTATTATCATCTCCGCTACACGCTTTAAGGACAATGATGTATTTCTGGCCACAGAAATTAGAAAAATGAAGAAGAATTTCTGTTTTGTCCGAAGTAAAGTGGACAGTGATTTGCATAACCTAGAAATTAGTAAATCGAGCACATTTGATAAGCATGAAATCCTGCAACAGATCCGCGATGACTGTGTGACACATCTGCAGGAGGCCAACGTGGGTGATCCTCAGATCTTCTTAGTTTCCAGCTTTGAGTTGTCTGGCTATGATCTCCAAAGCCTGGAGACCGCCATGCTGAGGGGGCTCCCCGCCCACAAGCGCCACATCTTCATGCAATACCTGCCGAACGTTACCGAGGCCGATATTGACTGGAAGAGGGATGTTCTGAGACAGAAGATATGGTTGGAGGCCCTGAAGGCTGGACCATCGGCCCTGATGCCTTTCCTGATCTTTTTCAGTGATAAAGATGTGAAAAAGCTGGAAGAGACTTGAACCCTCTACAGATCTTACTTTGGACTGGATGATGCATCCCTGGAAACCATAGCCAAGGACTTGCATGTGTCAGTGGAGAAACTCAAGGCAAACCTCACGTCTCCCCATTTGTTATCAGTTGAGAAGGTTGATGAGTCATTAGAGGAAAAACTGTTCAGTTATGTGGAAAAATTCTGCTCTGTTAATGGAGGGCCTATTGCCCGTGGTATTTACTTTAGGGAGAATTTCTACATGCAAAATTATTTCCTTGAGACTGTGGTGAGTGATGCAAAAGTTCTTCTTTAAAAAGAAGAGATTTTTAAGGATTCTGTGGGCTCTGGGAAAACCTGTCTACATCAGGATGTTGAGAATGATGATCGGAAAAGTGAAACAGCCAGCTCCTGAATTATTCTCAGTGCTGACATGGCACTGATGCCTGGAAAGTTGACTTAGGGCTCCCCTGAAGCAATACTGACCACTGCTCCCATGGATTGTCGCAGAGAGTTCCATAATTTACTCTTGAACAAACCATGAACTTAGTGACTATAATTTGACAGTGAAAACAATGAGCTCTAAAGAGTCCTTCCTTCATATGATCCTTCTTGGGAAAATGAAGGACAGGAATCTGGAATTATTCTGTTTAGTGGGGAGTATAACACTTTGTGTGATGGTTACTTTTTACTCAGCACTGGTCTTTCTACTGCCATAGTAGGAATAAAATGGCTGTACACACAGTAGGTCCTCAAAAATGATTTTTTAAGTCAATGAATACGTAGTCTGTTTTTTGTGCTCCTGACATTCTGTGGTGAATCCATAAATTGTGATCATTAGTAGATCAATTAATGTTGACTGAGAACCTCCTTGTCCTTTCTAGGTTTATTATTTTAGTTAAAAACACAAAAGATGGTGAGCTGAACATGAGTCACAGGAAATGAAAGAGAAACATTAGCTAAGGAAAAACTTTATCTGGAGTACACTGTGAGAAGGACACATGTATAAGATGGTTTGCAAATTGTCCAAGGTTTGCAAATTGCAAGTCTAGGCACCCCTTGGCTGCTATCAGTATATTTTCTGTCTGAACTTGAGAGTTTAGGGAATAAGAGAAAAGTGGATTGTGATGGACCTATGTGGAAATTTTTAAAAAATGCAAAAGGTACTTGAACATATCCAACCTCTCATCTAATAAGGGGAATGCAAATTCATGTCAAGAAATGTCATGTATACTAAGGTATCATTTATTTCCTATTAGATTGGGCAAATTGCATAGTTTGACATTCTGTGGGTGAAACTGTAGAAAAACAGTTGCTGTCATACAATGCTGGTATTCCCAGAAAATGATCTAGTCTAATGTGGCATATTAGGTCATCCCTAGGAACATTGCACACACATTTACACTTTGCCCCTGTGATCTCACTTTGAAGAATCTGGGCCATAAAATTGAGAGTAGATTAATGGCTGGAAGGTGGGGATAATGTGTAATGCCGTTAAAGAGCACATCTTTCAGTTATAAGGTGAATGTATATTATGGTGACTATAGTTAATAAAACTGTGTAATAACACTATACAACAACAGAACTTGAAATTTGCTAAGACAGTAGATTCTAAGCCTGTTCAACACACACATACACACACACACACACACACACACACACACAGATGGCAAATATGTGAGGGGATGAATGTATGAATCGACTTGAATGCAGTAGTCATTCCACCATACGTAAATATCTATCAAATCGTCAGATTGTATACTTTAAATATATATGATTTTATTTCCAGTTTCACATAAATAAAGCTGGGGGTGGGGAGAAAAACAAGAACTCTGGGAAAAATTCCAAAATGTATATGATTAAAGTTATTAATTGCAGCACTATTTGAAATGGTAAAAGATAAAATTGAAATGTTCTTCAATAAAAAATGTTACAACCACAAAATAAATGACTCTAGAATTATATGGAACGAGTAATACTCTATATAATGTAATCTCATCTCCAGGATGTATTGTTCATTGTTTAAGGCAAAGAATGAGGTGGAGAATTATGTGTATAATGTGTTCGTGATAATCTAAGACAGTGTAAAATATGAGACTATATTTGCACATATTTTTCAGTTAACTATGAGATAACTTCAGTAATAAAATTCAATTATATGTACTGTGAAATGTACTGTGTGGAGAGGCAGCGTAAGGGCTAGATTTTACTCAATGCAACTTAATTTTATTATTTTTTAAAGAATTTATTTATTTTTTTGATAGGGAGAGAGAGCCTGCATGTGCACAGGGTGGGGAGGGGCAGAGGAAGGGGGAGAAGAAGACTCCCCTCTGAGCAGGTAGCCAGATACTGGGCTGGATCTCAGGACCCTGAGATCACGACCTAAGCTGAAGGCAGATGTTTAAATGGCTGAGCCACCCAGGCGCCCCAATGCAACTTATTTTACATTGGAACATGCAAATATTTTACAAAGATATGTAACTGTATAATAAAACAAAAAGACCTAACACTTTCACTTATGTGTGGAACATAAGGAATAACATGGAGGACATTAGGAGAAGGAAAGGAAAAGTGAAAGGGGGGAATTGGAGGGGGAGATGAACGATGAGTGACTGTGGACCCTGAGAAACAAACTGAGCGTTTTAGAAGGGAGGAGGGTGGAAGGATGGTTGAGCCTGGTGGTGGGTATTGAGGAAGGCATGGATTGCATGGAGCACTGGTTGTTATATGTAAACAATGAATCTTAGAATACTACACCAAGAACTAATGATGTATTGTATAGTAACTAACATAACACAATAAAAGAAATACAAAGCAATTGAAACAAATTAGTCTAAACTTATTGTTGCTTTGAGAAAACTGAAGTTATTTCAAGATTTTATCTGTCACTTTATCTGTTTATCTATTTACCATCTATCTATTTTTAATTTTTGATTTTTAAAATTCCAGTAGAGTTAACATACAGTGCTATGTAAGTCTCAGGTGTACTTCTAACCATTACTCTGGGCTCTACATGATAAGTATTTTCTTCATCCCATTCCACCCATTCCTCCCTCCCCCACCTTCCCTCTGGCAACCATAAGTTGTTCTTTATATTTATGTGTCTGGATTTTTTTGGTCTCTTTTTTCTTTGTTTATTTCTGTGTTTTGTTTCTTAAATTTAAATATGAGTGAAATCATATGGCATTTGTTTTTCTCTGAGAGGCTTAATTCACTTAGCACAAAACCCTCGAGGTCCATCCATGTGATTGAAAAATGGCAAAATTCCTTTCATTTTTATGGCTCAGTAACATTCCATATAATAAACCACAACTTCTCTGGATGGATGCCTGGATTGCTTCTACATCTTGGCTAATGTAAATAATGATGCAATAAAACTAGGGGTGTATGTGTTTTTTGAATTAGTGTTTTCATTTTCTTAGGGTAAATACACACTAGTGGAGTCATTGGCTTATATAGTAATTTTTTTAAACATTTTGTTTATTTGACAGAGATCACAAGTGGGCAGAGAGGCAGGCAGGGGGAGGGGGGCCGAAGTAGGTGCCCCACTGAGCAGAGAGCCTGTTGCGGGGCTCAATCCCAGGACCCTGAGATAACGACTCCAGCTGAAGGCAGAGGCCCACCCACTGAGCCACCCAGGAGCCCCTCATGTAGTAATTCTATGTTTAATTACTTGAGGAAACAACCATACCGTTTTTCACAATCACTACACCAGTTTGCATTTCTGCCAGCAATGTACCTGGGGTCCTTTTCTCCACATCTTCACCAGTATAACTTGTTTCTTCTGTTTTGTATTTTAACTCTTCTGAAAGGTATGAGGTAATATCTCATTGTAATTTTGATTTGCATTTCCCTGATGATTTATGATGTCGAGCATCTTTTCATGTGTCTGTTGGCCATCTATATATCTTCTTTGGGGGAAATATCTGTTCATGTCTTCAGCTAATTTTTAAATTAGCTGAATTTATGAATTAATGATTTTTGGTGTTATATCTGTTCCTTATATGTTTGGGATATTAACCCCTCTTTGGATACATCATCTGGGTTTTCTGTTTTTTTTTTTTTTTTTTTTTTTTTTTTTTCATGAGGACAATTTCCATTTATTTGCTGATGACTCTGACTAAACAGACTTCAAACACAGCAGAAGTTAAAGAGTCTGTCAGGTGAAGCCGCTTCTTGCCAACAGCTACAGGTGGTCAATGAAGAGTAATCTGAGCATCATCTTCAGGCTGAGGCCCTGGTTCTGGGCAAACAGCTGATGGGTGGACCTGGTTCTTTCCGCGTGGGGAGGGATCTCTGAGGAACTACTCCTTATTCTCATACTTGTGCTTGATGTGTTTCCACAGCTTCCCCTGGTTGATGTGTTCGTAGATCGCGTCCGCGCCTTGATCGAAAGCGCGCTCGAAGAATAAGGCGCCCACGGCGATGGTGAGAGCGAAGGTGGAGGTCCTGTGGAACAGCAGGGAATACAACCTGGCAGTAAACGTCGGGGCCGCCATGTTTCTCCGTTGTCCTGGGTTTTCTGTTTTGTTTCATTGCTCTTGTGTCTACTTTTGTGCCCATACCACATTGTTTTGATTATACATTTCTAGTATATCTTGAAATCTGCAATTGTGATTTCTTTCTTTCTTTCTTTCTTTCTTTCTTTCTTTCTTTCTTTCTTTCTTACTTTCTTTCTTTTATTTTTTCCCCCAAGTTTGCTTTGGCAAACTTTGGGTCTTTTGTTGTTCCAATTTTTGGATTTTAGTACTATTTTAGGATTTCTTGTTAGAACTGTTTTTTACTATTTTGATAGGGTTTCCTCTGAATCTGTAGATTGCTTTGGCTAGTATGGGTGTTTTAATTGTATTAATTTTTCCAACCGAACAGTGAGGTATATTTTTCCATTAGTTTGTGTCACCTTCCATTTTCTTTCATTAGTGTCTTATGTTTTCAGAGTATAGGTCTTTTGCCTCCTATTTCTAGTTACTTTATACTGTTGGGTGCACTTGTAATTGGAATAGTTTTAAATTCCCTGCTACTTTATTATTAGTGGGTAGAAATGGGGCAGATTTCTGTATATTAATTTTGAATCCTGAGACTTCAATGAATTCATATTAGTTTTAGTAGGTCCTTGGTGGATTCTTGGGGGGGGTGTTATATATAGTATCATGTAGTCTGCACATTGTGGAAGTTTTATTTCTTCTTTACCAATTTGGATGCCTTTTATTTACATTTCTGGTGGGATTGCTGTGGCTAGGATTTCCAATACTATGTTGATTAAAAGTGGTGTGAGTAAGCATCCTTGTTTTTTTTCTGATTTTAGAGGGAAAGCTCTGGAATTTTCATAGATGTCCTTTACTATGTTGAGATATGTTCCCTTTAAACCTATTTTGTTGAGAGTTGGTTTGGGTTTTTTGTGTGTGTGTGTATTTTTGTTGTTGTTGTTGTTGTTTATCATGATGGATGTTGTAGTTTGTCAAATGTTTTTCCTACATCTATGGAGAGGGTCATAGGGTTTTATCCTTTCTCTTGTACATGTGATGTAACATATTAATTGATCTGTGAATATTGAACTATTTCTGCATCTCCGGAATAAATCCCACTTTATTGCAGAATTTATTTATTTTTATTTTTATTCTTTTGAGAGAGGGAGTGAGTGCAAGCTGGGGGAAAGGGGCAGAGGAAGAGGGAGATAATCTTAAGCAGATTCCACACTCAGTGCAGAGTCCGATGTGGGGCTTAATCTCATGACCTGAGATCATGACCTGAGCTGCAATCAAGAGTTGGAGGCTTAACTGACTGAACCAACCAAATGCCCTGTATTGTGGTGATTTATTTCTCAATGCACTTTTGGATTGGGTTTGTTAATATTTTTGAGGGTTTTGAATCTATAGTCATCAGAGATATTGCCCTGTAGTTTTCTTTAAAAAAAAAAAAATAGTGTCTTTTGAGGCACCTGGGTGGCTCCATGGGTTAAGCCTCAGCCTTTGGCTCAGGTCATGATCTCAGGGTCCTGGGATGGAGGCCCTCCCCTCCTCCCGGATCCAGCTCTGTGCTCAGCAGGGAGTGTGCTTCCTCCTCTCTTTCTTCCTGCCTCTCTGCCTACTTGTGATCTCTGTTTGTCAAATAAATAAATAAAATCTTATAAAAAAATAGTGTCTTTTTTTTTAAGATTTTATTTATTTATCTGACAGATCACAAGTAGGCAGAGAGGCAGGCAGAGAGAGGAAGGGAAGCAGGCCCCCCCACTGAGCAGAAAGCCCAATGCGGGGCTCCATCCCAAGATCCTGGGATCAGGGCCCAAGCCAAAGGCAGAGGCTTTAACCCACTGAGCCACCCAGGTGCCCCCCAAAATAGTGTCTTTTTAAACTTTTGGTCTCAAGGTAATGCTAGTCTCTTAGAATGAGTTGAGATATTTTTCTTCCTCTTCTAATTTTTGGAATTGATTCAGAATTGGTATTAACTCTTCTTTAACTGTATAATTCATGAATGAAGCCATCCAGTCCCGGACTTTGTAGGGAATTTTCTGATCACTGATCCCATTTCATTGCTGGTATCAGTCTGTTCATATTTTCTATTTCTTCCTGAACCAGGTTTGGGAGGTTGTATGTTTCTAGGCATTTATCCAATTTTTCTAGGTTGTCTAATTTGTTGGTCAATAATTTCTCATAATATTGTCTTACAGTCGGGTGCCTGGGTGGCTCAGTGGGTTAAGCTTCTGCTTTCGGCTCAGGTCATAATCTCAGGTCCTGGGATTGAGCCCTGCATCAGGCTCTCTGCTCAGCAGCGAGCCTGCTTTCTCCTCTCTCTCTCTCTGCCTGCCTCTCTGTCTACTTGTGATCTCTGTCTGTCAAATAAATAAAATCTTAAAAAAAAAATATTGTCTTACGGTCCCTTTGTGTTTATGTGGTGTTACTGTTATTTCTCTTCTTTCATTTCTGATTTTGATTATTGGAATCCTCTCTGTATCTCTCTCTTCCTCTGATGAGTCTCGCTAAACATCTATTAATGTTGTCGATCTTTTTAAAAAATTTTTCGCCTTGTTTCATTGCTTTTCTATTGTTTTTTGTTTCTTTGTTTATATTTTATTTCCATTCTAGTCTTCATTATTTCCTTCCTTGTACTAGTGTTAGGTCTTGTTTATTGTTCTTTTTTTAGCTCTCTTATGTGTAAGCTTATGTTGTTTACTTGAGATTTTTTTTGGTTCTTGACATAGGCCTGTATTGCTAAATCTTCCCTCTTAGAACAGCTTTGGTTCATCCCAAAGGTTCTGGACAGTTGTGTTTTCATTCTCATTTCTCTCCATGTATTTTTTTAATCTTCTCTTTGATTTCTTGTGACCCATCCACTGTTTTGTAGCTTGTTATTTAACCTTCATGTGTTTGTGTTGTTTTAGATGTCTCGTAGTTGATTTCTAGTTTCATGGTGTTGTGGTCAGAAAAGACGTGTAGCGTGACTTCAATTTTTTTTTAATATGTTGAAACTTGTTCGTGACCTAACATGTTCTATTCAGGGAAGTGTTCCATGGATACTTAAAAAGAATGTGTATTCTGCTGTTTTGGAGGCAGGCTTCTGTATATATCCATTAAGTCCCTCTGGTCCAGTGTGTCATCAAAACCACAGTTTCCTTGTGGATGATATATTTATTGATGTCAATAAGGTGTTCAAGTCCCCTATAAATACTGTAGTCCTTTTGATTATTTCCTTCATGTGTGTTAACAGATGATTTGCATATCTGGGTGCTCCCCTGTTGGGTGCATACAAATTGTGTGCAATTGCTATACCTTCTTGCTGGAGTGTTTTCTCTATGATATGTATGTCCTTCTTTGTTTTTTGGTACAGTCGTAGTTTTAAAGTCTACTTTGTCCAATATAAGTATTGCTACAATCTCATTTAGCTCACTTCTATTTGCATGATAAATATTTCTCCATCCCTTTCATGTTCAGTCTGCATGAATCTTTAGGTCTGAAATGAGTAGACAGCACATGGATAGGTCTTGCTTTTATATCTAACCAGTCACCTATGTCTTTTCTTTGGAGCATTTAGTCATTTTATATTCAAAGTAGTTTTTGATAGTGTGTACTTATTATTATTTTCTCACAGTTTTATTCTTGTTTTTGCAGTTCTTCTTTGATTCTGTTTTCTCATGCTCTCTTCCGTTATAGCTTGATAGCTGTTCTTAATAATATACTTGGATTCTTTCTCTTTATTTTTTGCATATGTATTATAGGTTTTAGATATATGGTTACCATTAAGTTTACATATGTTGTCTTCTACATAGAACAGTCTGTATTGATGGTCACAAAGATTTGAATTGATTCTTTACTCCTATTCCATGTTTTACATATATGGAGTCATACTCTAAATTTTTTTGTTTTATGGTACCCTTGACTGTTTTTTTTCCTACTTGCTTTATTTTTTTTTTAAGATTTTATTTATTTATTTGAGAGAGAAAGAGCGAAAGAAAGGCAGAAGGAGAAGCAGATCCCCCGCTGAGAGCCTGATGCAGGACTTGATCCCAGGACTCTAAGACTCTTCTTTTTGAGAAGAGTTAATACTGTTTTTAAGACTGGGGGCGCCTGGGTGGCTCAGTGGGTTAAGCCGCTGCCTTCGGCTCAGGTCATGATCTCGGGGTCCTGGGATCGAGTCCCACATCGGGCTCTCTGCTCAGCAGGGAGCCTCCTTCCCTCTCTCTCTCTCTCTGCCTGCCTCTCTATCTACTTGTGATCTCTCTCTGTCAAATAAATAAAATAAAATCTTTAAAAAAAAAAAAAAAAAAGACCGAACCAAAGGCAGACACTCAACCATGCTCAGCCGACTGAGCAACCCAGTTGCACCCTAAGGTAATTTATTTTTATTTTTATTTATTTATTTTTTTAAATTTATTTATTTTTTTCATCGTAACAGTATTCATTGTTTTTGCACAACACCCAGTGCTCTATGCAATACGTGCCCTCCTTATAACCCACCACCTGGTTCCCCCAACCTCCCACCCCACGCCCCAGCAAAACCCTCAGATTGATTTTCAGAGTCCATAGCCTCTCATGGTTCATTTCCCTTTCCAATTTCCCTCAACTCCCTTCTCTTCTCCATCTCCCCATGTCCTCCATGTTCTTTGGTATGCTCCACAAATAAGTGAAACCATATGATACTTGACTCCCTCTGCTTGACTTATTTCATTTGGCATAATCTCTTCCAGTCCCATCCATGTTGCTAAAAAAGTTGGGTATTCATCCTTTCTGATGGAGGCATAATACCCTATAGTGTATATGGACCACATCTTCCTTATCCATTTGTCCATTGAAGGGCATCTTGGTTCTTTCCACAGTTTGGTGACCGTGGCCATTGCTGCTATAAACATTGGGGTACAAATGGCTCTTAGTTTCACTACATCTCTACCCTTGGGGTAGATACCCAGCAGTGCAATTGCAGGGTCATAGGGAAGCTCTATTTTTAATTTCTTGAGGAATCTCCACACTGTTCTCCAAAGTGGCTGCACCAACTTGCATTCCCACCAACAGTAGAAAAGGGTTCCCCTTTCTCCACATCCTCTCCAACACATGATGTTTCCTGTCTTGCTAATTTTGGCCATTCTAATTGGCATGAGGTGGTATCTCAATATGGTTTTAATTTGAATCTCCCTGATAGCTAGTGATGATGAACATTTTTTTGTGTGTCTGATAGCCATTTGTATGTCTTCATTGGAGAAATGTCTGTTCATATCTTCTGCCCATTTTTTGATATGATTATCTGTTTTGTGTGTGTTGAGTTTGAGGAGTTCTTTATAGATCCTGGATATCAACCTTTTGTCCGTACTGTCATTTGTGAATATCTTCTCCCATTCCGTGGGTTGCCTCTTTGTTTTGTTGACTGTTTCCTTTGCTGTGCAGAAGCTTTTGATCTTGATGAAGTCCCAAAAGTTCATTTTCACTTTTGTTTCCTTTGCCTTTGGAGACATATCTTGAAAGAAGTTGCTGTGACTGATATCGAAGAGGTTACTGCCTATGTTCTCCTCTAGGATTCTGATGGATTCCTGTCTCACATTGAGGTCTTTTATCCATTTCGAGTTTAGCTTTGTGTACAGTGTAAGAGAATGGTCGAGTTTCAATCTTCTACATATCACTGTCCAGATTTCCCAGCACCATTTATTAAAGAGAATGTCTTTTTTCCATTGTATATTTTTGCCTGTTTTGTCGAAGATTATTTGACCATAGAGTTGAGGGTCCATATCTGGGCTCTCTACTCTGTTCTATATGTCTGTTTTTATGCCAGTACCACGCTGTCTTGGTGATCACGGCATTGTAGTAAAGCTTGAAATCAGGTAATGTGATGCCGCCAGTTTTGTTTTTGTTTTTCAACATTTCCTTAGCAATTCAGGGTCTCTTCTGATTCCATACAAATTTTAGGATTATTTGCTCCAGGTCTTTGAGGGATACCGGTGGAATTTTGATTGGAATGGCATTAACAATATAGATTGCTCTAGGCAGCATAGACATTTTAACAATGTTTATACTGTCAATCCAAGAGCATGTAATGGTCTTCCATCTTTTTGTGTCTTCTTCAACTTCTATCATGAGTGTTCTGTAGTTCCTTGAGTACAGATCCTTTACCTCTTTGGTTAGGTTTATTCCCAGGTATCTTATGGTTCTTGGTGTTATAGTAAATGGAATAAAGTCTCTCACTTCCCTTTCTGTATTTTCATTGTTAGTGTATAAGAAAGCCACTGATTTCTGTACATTAACTTTGTATCCTGCCACGTTACTGAATTGCTGTATGAGTTCTAGTAGTTTGGGGGTGGAGTCTTTGGGGTTTTCCATATAAAGAATCATGTCATCTGCCAAGAGAGAGAGTTTGACTTCTTCCTTGCCAATTTGGATACCTTTTATTTCTCTTTGTTGTCTGATTGCCATTGCTAGGACTTCTAATTCTATGTTGAACAAGAGTGGTGAGAGTGGGCATCCTTGTCGTGTTCCTGATCTCAACGGGAAGGCTGCAAGCTTTTTTCCATTGAAGATGATATTTGCTGTGGGTTTTTCATAGATCGATTTTAGGAAGTTCAGGAATGTTCCCTCTATCCCTATACTTTGAAGTGTTTTATGAGGAATGAATGCTGGATTTTGTCAAATGCTTATTCTGCATCAATTGAGAGGACCTTGTGGTTCTTCTCTCTTCTCTTATTGATTTGTTCTATCACATTGATTGATTTGCAAATCTTGAAAAAACCTTGTAACCCAGGGAAGAATCCCACCTGGTCATGGTGGATAATGTTTTTAATTTGCTGCTGGATCCTGTTTGCTAGGATCTTGTTGAGAATCTTAGCATCCATATTCATCAGTGATATTGGTCTGAAATTCTCCTTTTTGGTAGGGTCTTTGCCTGGTTTGGGGATCAGGGTAATGCTGGCTTCAAAAAAGAGTCTGTTTCTAGAGTTGCTGTTCTTCTCTTCGCTCTCCCGTTGGATTTGTAGGTGTTTGCTATGTTTAGATAAGCTATCGAGCTGATCTCCTGTTACCTGATGTAGTCTCAGGCTGCTACTTCTCCGCCATCTTGACTCCTCAAAATGTTGAAAATAGAACTACCCTATGACCCAGCAATTGCACTACTGGGTATTTACCCTAAAGATACAAACATAGTGATCCGAAGGGGCACGTGTACCCGAATGTTTATAGCAGCAATGTCTACAATAGCCAGACTATGGAAAGAACCTAGATGTCCATCAACAGATGAATGGATCAAGAAGATGTGGTATATATACACAATGGAATACTATGCAGCCATCAAAAGAAATGAAATCTTGCCATTTGCGACGACGTGGATGGAACTAGAGCGTATCATGCTTAGTGAAATAAGTCAATCGGAGAAAGACAACTATCATATGATCTCCCTGATATGAGGACATGGAGAAGCAACATGGGGGGGTAGGGGGATAGGAGAAGAATACATGAAACAAGATGGGATTGGGAGGGAGACAAACCATAAATGACTCTTAATCTCACAAAACAAACTGGGGGTTGCTGGGGGGAGGTGGGATTGGGAGAGGGGGAGGGGGCTATGGACATTGGGGAGGGGAGGCGAACCATAAGAGACTATGGACTCTGAAAAACAACCTGAGGGTTTTGAAGGGTCAGGGGTGGGAGGTTGGGGGAACAGGTGGTGGGTGATGGGGAGGGCACGTTTTGCATGGAGCACTGGGTGTTGTGCAAAAAGAATGAATACTGTTACGCTGAAAAAAAATAAATAAACAGTTATGTTTCCTGTTAAAAAAAAAAAAAAAAAAAGAGTCTGGAAGTTTTCCTTCTGCTTCAATTTTTTAAAACAGCTGTATTCCAATGTTTATAGCAGCAATGGCCACGGTCACCAAACTGTGGAAAGAACCAAGATGCCCTTCCGTGGACAAATAGATAAGGAAGATGTGATCCATATACACTAGAGAGTATTATGCCTCTATCAGAAAGGATGAATAGCCAACTTTTGTAGCAACATGGACGGGACTGGAAGTGATTATGCTGAGTGAAATAAGTCAAGCAGAGAGAGTCAAGTATCATATGTTTTCACTTATTTGTGGAGAATAACAAATGACATGGAAGACATTGGGAGATGGAGAGGAGAAGGAAGTTGAGGGAAATTGGAAGAGGAGGCGAACCATAAGAGACTATGGACTCTGAAAGACAACCAGAGGGTTTGAAGGGGCAGGGGTAGGAGGTTGGGGGAACCAGGTGGGGGGTAATAGGGAGGGCACGTATTGCATGGAGCACTGGGTGTTGTGCAGAAACAATGAATACTGTTACACTGAAAAAATAAAAAAATAAAATTCAAAAAAAATCTGAAAAAAAAAATTAAATTAAATTAAAAAACAAAAACCACAATGGTTCAAAACCTTTGGGATGAAGAAACTGTGGTCCTAGGAGGGAAGTATATAGCAATACAGGTCTACCATAAGGAGCAAGAAAAATCCAAATAATAACCTAAACTTACACATAAATGACCTAGAAACAGAACAACAAATGAAACCTGAATTCAGCAGAAGAAAGGAAATAATAAAGATAGAGCAGAAATGAATGATATAGAAACTAAAACAAAATAAGACAAAACAAAACAAAACAAAAAACCCATAATAGGACAGATCAATGAATCCTGGAGCTGGATCTTTGAAAAGCTTAATAAAACTCATAAAACTCCAGCCAGAGGTATCAAAAAGAAAAGAGAAAAGACACAAATAAATAAAATCACAAATAAGAGAGGAGAAATAACAACCAAAGCCACAGAAATGCAAACACTTATAAAACAATATTATGAAAACTATATGACAAAAAATTGGACAACCTGGAAGAGATGGATAAATTCCTATACATGTAAATTACCAAAACTGAAACAGGAAGAAACAGAATACTTGAACAGATGAATAACTAGAAAATAAACTGAATCTGTAGTAAAAAATTTCCCAAGAAAGAGAAGTACAGGGCCAGAGGGCTTCACCTGTGAATTCTACCACATATTTAAGAAGAGTTAATACCAATTCTTCTCAAACCATTTCAAAAAATATAAAGGGAAGGGGAACTGCCAAACTCATTCTATGAGGCCAACATTATTCTGATACCAAACTAGATAAAGACTCCACTAACAAAAGAGAAGTACAGGCCAGTATGCCTGACAAACGTGTATTCAAAACTTCTCAATAAAATACTAGCAAATCAAATTCAACAGTACATTAAAAGAATCATTCACCACAATCAAATGAAATTTATTCCTGGGCTGCAGGTATGGCTTAATATTCTCAAATTCATCAATGTGACATACTGCATTAACAAAAGGAAGGACAAGAACCGTAAAATTCTTTCAATAGATACAGAAAAAACATTTGACAAAGTACAACATCCATTCATGATAAAAAACCCTCATCAAAGTAGGGTTAGACAGAATATACCTCAATATAATAAAGGCCATATAAAAAACCCCCACAGCTAATGTCATTCTCAATGGGGGAAGACCTGAGAACTTTTCCTGAATGGTGAAGAACAAGACACAGATGTTCATTCTCAACACTATTATTTAACATAGTCCTGGAAATCCTAGCCACAGCAATCAGACAACACAAAGAAATAAAAGGCATCCAAACGGGCAAGGAAGAAGTCAAACTTTCCTTTTCAGACTTATTTGCATAAAATATTGTGCTCTATGTAGAAAACCCAAAAGACTCTACCAAATCTTGTTAGAACTGATACACAATACAGTAAAGTCACAGGATATAAAATCAACATACAGAAATCTGTTGCCTTTCCATACATCAATAATGAAGCAGGAGAAAGAGAAGTCAAGGAATCACTCCCATCTATAATTACGCCAAAACGCATAATATACCTCCGAACAAACTTGACCAAAGGGGTAAACTACATGTACTCCAAAAAGCATAAAACACTGAGGAAAGAAATTGAAGTTGTCACAAAGAAAAGGAAAGACATTCCACGCTCATGAATTAAAAGAACAAATATTGTTAAAATGTCTATACTACTGGAAGCAATCTACACATTTAATGGAATCTTTATCAAAATACCATTAATATTTTTTACAGAGTCAGAACAAACAATCCTAAAATTTCTGTGGAAACATGGAAGATACTGAATAGTCAAAGGAAGCTTGAAAAAAAAAAATCAAAGCTGGAGGTATTAGAATTCCGGGCTCCAAGTTATATTAAAAAGCTCTACAGATCAAGACAGTATGGTACTGTCATGGAAACAGACACATTGATTGATGGCACAGAATAAAAAACCCAGAGATGATCCCACAATTAAATGGTCAATGAATCTTGACAAAGCAGGGAAGAATATCCAATAGATATTGGATTGAAGACAGTCTCTTCAACAAATGGTGTTGGGAGAACAGGACAGCTACATGCAAAAGAATGAAACTGGACCACTTTCTTGCACCATACACAAAATTAAAAATGGATGAAATATTTAAATGTGAGACCTCAAACTATTAAACACCTGGAGGAGAACACAGGCAGTAACCTCTTTGATATTGACCGTAACAACTTCTTACTAGATAGGTCTCCTGAGGCAAGGGAAACAAAAATAAATAAATAAATAATCTACTGGGATTTCATCAAAGTAAGAAGCTTTTGCACAGTGAAGGAAACGGTCAACAAAACTAAAAGGCAACCTTCAGAGTGGGAGAAGATATCTACAAATGACATGGCTGATGACGGATTAGTATCCAAAAGGTATAAAGAGGTTATAACTCAACACCGAAAAAACAAATAATCCAGTCAATGAATGGACTTCTTTAGAAAAACGTTTTTCTAAAGAAGACATATGGATGGTTGGTAGATACATGAAAAGATTCTCAACATCACTCATCATTGGGGAAATACAAATCAAAACTACAGTGAGCTATTACCTCACGCCAGTTAGAATGACTAAAATTAACAACACAAGAAACAAAAGGGGTTGGTGAGGATTTAGAGAGAGGGGAACCCTCTTACACTTTTGGTGGGAATGCAAACTGTGCAGCCATTCCGGAAAACGGTATGGAGAGTCCTCAAAAACTTTAAAATAGAATTGTACTATTAAGGTATGTATGCACCCAAAGAATTCAAAAATACTAATTCAAAGGGTCATATGTACCCGGATGTTTATAGCAGTATTATCAACCATAGCCCAATTATGGAAGAAGCCCCAATGTCCATCAACTGATGAATGGACAAAGAAATCGTGTATGTGTGTATACATATATATGTGTATATAGACACATATATAATATTCTATATAATGTATTATTAATGTAATTAATATTGCATAATAAAATAAGTTAATATCAAAATATAAAAATAAATATTATATAATATATAATAGAATAATAGAAAATATATTATCTAATAAAATGATATATAAAATATAATAAAATATAAAATAATACTTCATATATAATATTAGTCCAATTACACTATATATGAGTATTACTCAGGTAACAAAGTATGATATCTTTTCATTTGTAATGTCATGGATGAAGCTGAAAATTATTTTGCTAAGTGAAGTAAGTCAGAAAAAGACAATTACAATTTTATTCACATGTGGATTTTAAGAAACAAAGCACAGGAACGTAAGGGGGAAAGAAAAGAAAGGCAACCAAGAAACAGATTCCTAACTATAGAGAGCAAAATGGTAGTTTCGGGGTGGGGGGTAGAAGGATGTGTTAAATATGTGATGTAGATTAAGGAGTGCCCTTGTGATGAGCACCAGGTCTTGTATGTAAGTCTTGCATCACTAAATCCCACATCTGAAGGTAATATTAGAGTCTTATGTTTACTAATCGGATGTAAGTAACACTTGGAAGAAACAAAAGGAAACACATAGGAATGGCCACATGCTTAACTCATTGAAACTGTAATGTATATCAATGGTCTTTATTTTATTTTTTTTTAAGATTTTATCTGTTCACCTGACAGAGAGAGATCACAAGTAGGCAGAGAAGCAGGCAGAGAGAGAGGAGGAAGCAGGCTCCCTGCTGAGCAGAGAACCCCATGCAGGGCTCCATCCCGGAACCCCAGGATCATGACCCTTGCCAAAGGCAGAGGCTTTAACCGCCAAGCCACCCAAGTGCCCCATAAATGGTCTATAAATAATATCTTCTTTCATTTAAAAAAAAAAAGTGTCTGGAGTGTAATCCCACTTTCCTCGTGACCCAGCTCTGTGACCTTAGGCAAATGACTCAACAATCTCAGCAGCATTTGAAAGAAGTGAGTGATAAAAGTGCCACGCCTTATACTCGTGAAGAGGCAACTATGATAGCAGCGACTTGACCGCAGTTAGTGTTCCATTAGAGTCCTCTGTCATCCCACCTCACAATTATGCAGGAGAAAAGGCATCCCAACAAAGATCACTAAAGATTACCTCTTTTTTTTTTTTGGGACGCTAACTTCCAAGAATTGATTTCATTTGTCCCTTGCTGTGTTGATTTAGGGCTGCTACCATAGGAGAGAGGCCCCGCTGACCTGGGAGTTGGACTTTTCACATCACCTGTTTCAACAGTGTCCGAATTCTCACAGCCCTTGAGCTGGACAGAAGGTAGGAGAGGGGCTGTTTTACCACTGACCCAGTTGGTGAGAAGATCGTAAGATGCCTTCAGGCAGGAGCACCAAGGATCAGGGTTGGGAGGTTTCCCTCTCACCAACACCAACCCTCTGGTAGTCCAAGTCACTATACCCAAAGTCAGGCCATGAGAGGAGTTTTGTCCTCATGGCGAACAAAGAGATTAAGGCACTGTGAGATGGTCGGGCTGCTGAATGACAGGGCTCACCCCAGATGCCCATAGTGATGGCCAACCATCATGGCACCCCCTTGAGAAATTTAAGTCCCCTCAGACAGATTCTAGCTGAGTCTTCAATGCTGAGTTGATAAAGACCCAAAATGTCTCACAGTTGTTGACTGGCTGGACGCACAGGTCTTGGTTTACAGACACCTCACAGCTCCATCTCCTGTTCCCAGACACCTCTCTCTCCTCTTAACTGCTACCTCCTTTCACACTTTTCACTGCCAGGGAAATCATGAATGCCCGCTAGGTACATGAACACTCTTATTCACCCTGGGAGAAGGCTGATAAAACCAAAGCACTGTATCTTATTTCCTTACTCTCATCTTCTTCTGAGTTCTTTCTTCCCACAGTGAAAGAAAGACACACATAGGTGGGACAGTTGCAATTCTGCTGATGGCTTGGGGTGGTGAATGTCCCTCAGGTAGGTGGGGCCATCTGGGGCTCCTTCACACTGTTGGCCACCTACCTCCTCAGTGTCAGACAAAGAATGGGAGTCCAGCCTCTTTCCCTGGAGATCATCTGGGGTAGGAAGACCATCCCAGTCCTTATTTTTTTCCCGGAGGGAAAACACATCCCCTTGCAACAGGCTTGCCTTCTCGTCCACAAACTGATAGCTGTGCTTTCCCCCCAGCCCCGACTTTTTTTTTTTTTTTAAGATTTTATCTATTTATTTGAGAGAGAGAGAGAACAGAGGGAGAAAGGGAGTAGCAGACTCCTGCTGAGCAGAGAGCCTGACATGGGGTTTGATCCCAGGACCCTGACATCATGACCTGAGCCAAAGGCAGACACTTAACTCATCTGCCCAGGCATCCCTAACTGTGCTTTTCTAACACAGAAGAAGGATCAAGGGTTGTGATGCCATGTTGAGAGTCTCTTGACTGTCTAAGAGTTGTACACCTTGTTGTAGATATTTGCAATCTTGGCAGACACTTTGCAAAGCAAACCATTTCTATCACCCTGTTACAGTCATAAGACACCTCCCTGGGTCCTCTTTCCTGTCCACAAAGACTCTGGGGAGCTTTCCTTTCTGCTTCCACATGAGAATGAGAAAGCGACAATCACTGAGAGTTGAAGAGCTGCCCAGAGTTACCCAGTCAGTAGTGAGCAGCGTGGGACTCAGCCCCGAAACTGGTTGGGGCTGGTGCCTTGACGCCAGGAGAGGCCACAGCTGGAGTCAGAAAGGACACTCAATGGTGGATGTAGCATCTGCATCTGCTCTCAGCAGATGGAAGCCAGGGAGATACTGAGGTGGACATGTTGGGAAATCCCAGGGAACAATTTTATGGGCAATGTGTGCACCCATCTGAGGCGCTACCCCCACAGGGGCTAAATGTGGACTTCTTAGTGGTCTGGGCCCAGTATGGAGTTCATGCAGCCTCTGAATTGTCCCTGCCCTCTGGAACTGAAGTGGCCTTGGAGCATTTCTATTTTGGGGAACTGGAGTCCTTTCCAGGAATAGAAACCGAAACTGACCTTTCCTGACCTCCTTCTTGCTGGATCTGGGGTCCTGCCAACTGCTTTATCTAGAAATGATAGAGCTCTGAGTATGAGAGGTGCTAGAGCAGAAAAACCTACAAAATTGCACTGTCCTTCCCAGCTCCTCTTCCCTCCTTCTCTCTAGGCTCTTCCTAGGAAAATCTGAGCCCAACATAACTCCCTTCCTTCCTTCTGGAAGGTAGTTTGGACAGTCCCAAAGGGGACTGCCTCTGCCTGAGGGCTAGACCCTTTCTCAAGGAGAGGTAACTTTGAAAGAGGACCACTGACATCTTCCTGATCATGATTGCCCCCTGCTTCCTGGAGCAGGTAACTGAGAGAGCTCCTACAACCCAACTTGGTTACTAAGTCTGCTGGTATGAAGACATGGAAGGTAGAGTCTGACAGCAGGGCAAGAGAACTTGGGGACTGGCCTATCCATTTCAGTGAGTATTCACAACAGGGCCTCCCTCTGACATTCTTCAATGACAAAGTTCAGCATCCAAATTCTAGATCCCCTAGATCCACCCAGCCCTCCCATATGGAGGCAATGTACCTCTTGCCATCTTTCCAAGTTAGTTCTGGTCTGTTCAAGAGCATGCCCACTGAGCATGTGGAGTTGTTCAACTTTCCTGGAAGAAATTGGGGTATTGGTTTCCCATTAGACTTTCCCTGTGATGATGAGATAAAGAACACATCTGGGGCTTGACTCACATTGAGTTTTGAGCTGACAAAAGTCCTTGATGTTTCAGGCTCTACATCTGGTATAAGGTGGTTCCACTTCTCCATGAATTTCCCTAGTTGGTGCTCAGGATAAATAGGCATGGTGCAACCTGAATGGGAAATTCCCTAACAAGTGTCCTCATTGTATGTCTTAGGTGGTGAAATCTTTTTTATGAATATGACTAGCATTATATTTTATTTTATTTTTCACTTTTATGTATTCATTTACTAAAACTTGCATAAGCCTTACCTTGTTCACCAACACAAAACATACAAGCAGGACAATGCATATGCACAAGGCCTTGGAGGAGGCTGAATATGACCAGCATTTTTAAAAAAGGTTAACTGATCAGAATAGATGTGAGTAGAACACCAACTGTGTGGTGAAACATAGTTTTGGATGAGTGAGTGTGTGTGTGTGCATAAGTGTTGAATGTGTGTGTGCACTATAGTGTCTGGAAGAGACTGGGGCATTAACCTGGGTCCCTAATACTTGAGGCTAGCCAGCATAGATAATTCCCATGGCCAGAGCCAATGCTGTGGCTGGACTGGCCCTTGCACTTCTTATTATGATTAGAAGAAACACCTCAGCAAAACCCATCAGGGAACTTTGAAAAGTAAGATGTATTACTCACAGGTGTTGGAGGACACACGGTATGCAAGGGGCCACACGGTGAAGTAAGGGGAGAGAGAGAGAGAGAGAGGTGGACTTGAGGTTCTGTCTTCGTTGGGGCTAAATGTGGAATGCCTAGGGCTTGGGGCTCACTCTTTATGAATGAATTTAAAACATGAGAGTGGTAATTTAAACATGGGAAGGGAACAGTCGAGTGACATGGGTGGCCCGTTATCTAAGACATCCAGGGCTTTCTAAGGAGAGCTTCATGGGTAGAGTGACCAGGTTCTTTATCCAGTTGTGTAGTTGGTAACATGTTTATCTGAATGGATTTCTTGGAAGGGATGCTTTGGCATCGATGTAGGTTATGCACTTTACAAGCTAATAAGCTAATTGCCAAGCACTTACTGAGGAGACAGGGTATTTTCAGTGATCTGATAGAGCAGTCAGGGTGATATGGGTACCTGGAAGGTAATGATGGGATTGAGACAAACCAGAGCAAGGATTCAAGGGCTCCTGCCCAATTCTTGTCCTTTCTGGCTTGCCTGGCCCAGGGCACTGCTGATAAGAGCACTGAGCCTCTCCCAGTCCATATTAGGGATAAGCTTAGAAGCAAGCAGAATCCATAGCATGCTCAGGGTCAGAAGAAAGCTGTTCATATGACCTTGTCAGTGAGCCTGAAACTCACCCAGGGGATTGACTCCCTGGGGCCAGGATGACAGGTGAGGCCTCCTGGAGACTTCATGTCCCCCATAAGCAAGGGACTAAAGAGATCTTAAAGAAGGTTTTGGTGCAAAGGTAGGGAAAGGGTGCTCTTTGAAAACTGAGATAAAAGAGACTTTATATCCACTACCACCGCTGACCATTCCTTCCTCATCCTCCACTACTGCCCTTGTGAGCAAACCATACTGTGTCCAGTTATATGGCAAACACATTTTCACCTTGGTGGATAAGAGGTTGAGGGGAGGAGAATTGGAATAGGGCCTGAGAATAAGATGGTTATCTTGGCACCACAGAGTTTTCTTCCACCGGTCACTTCTCCCAATCTAGGAGGTTCCCCTCTCCCCCAACCCAACCCAGAGCTCCATCTTTCTGGATTCTAGCCAGATTTGCTCATGCTCTGCCTGACCACCATGTTGCTCACTTCTCACCAAGCTCAGGGCAGCTCCACTCCCTGCAGAAGGAGAAACCATCCTTGCTGACCTATTACAGCTCAAGCTTGTCACAGGAGCTCCTGGTGGAGAATGCTGAAGACTTTGTTGTTACCAGAAGCAGGGGTTTGTGGTCTCCAAGAAGATGGGATGGTGATCACATGGTATTTCCATCTTTTTTTTTTTCTTCTGTGTGTACTCGCATAAACTTCTGATCCTTTTTTTAGGAATTTCTATCTTCCCTTGGGTGTGTAGGTCCCAAGAAGAGATTCTGAGAAGTGGGGACACTTTTTTGGGATTTTCTCTCATGCTACTGCCCCTTGGAACAATTTGTTCCTTAAACTATAGCCCCTGGAGGATTTTACTAGTTGCCAAGCACATTTAGATATGGCCTTAGGAAAAACATATACTGGCAACAGGTCTTTGGGGAGAAGGACGATATACGACCCTGAAGCTGGGCAGCTGGGGATGCCTGCTCACTCAGGACAGAAGGCCGCCCCTTCACAGAAGCCAGGCAGCCAGGAACGCCTGGCCCGCCTGGAATGCCGCCTGCTTCAGGGAAGCCAAGCAGCCTGGAACACCCGGTCAGCTCAGGGTGGAACGAAATACTTCCCTTTTCCATTGTCGCTCCTTTCTCTTTCCAGAAGCGCCAGTTGTTAGTTAGATGAGTCCTTTGAATGTGCTTGGTTAACTATAAACTTTATCCTCCTTCTTGTTTGTCCACAAGACCTGTGACTAGCATTTGACCTTCAGCAATTCTTCTGTCGGCTATTCTTTCTATCCAATAAAAGTGAGACTGTGGAGTTGCTCGGTGCAGCAGTCTTTTCTGACTATTGTCCCCTGCTCCAAATCTGTTGCAGCTGACTTGTTTGTGCCTAATTCTTCTCCTGTCGCAGACTGGAAATGGCACTCTCATACTTCCAAAAGTGGGGAGTGCCAAATTTCAGTGAGTTTTCTTTAATGTGGAGTGAGTATGGGAGCTTATAGAGAACTATGATTTCCATTCTCTTCCCATATTAGGAAGGGCACCTCCAGGAAGGGGGATAAAGACAGTTGATAGCAGTAAGTGGACCCACATCCCCAAGGGAAGCATCTCAGCATCCAGCCTCCCTTCAGTCCATAGGGCTGCAGATTCAGCATTAACTAGGATTATCCTCCCTTCCTGTCTAGAAAGAAACAGAATCACGCTATGGGTTCAAAGCTTGGATTTGAGATTTGTTTCTTTTCTGTAAGACATCTGTCTTCATCTATAGCCAGAGATAATAATATCACTTTTCTAATAGAACTTGTGAAAGATTAACTAAGAAGAGGCTTTCAAAAGGCCCAGCCTCAACAGACTTACAGAGATAGTACCATCATACGCTGTGGTAAGAGTTGGAGTGTGTTAGAACCAGAGAAAAGTCTTCCTCAAAGATCCTAATAAGATGAGAGAGGATTTACTGAAAGGTGCTGGGAGCCCTGCTGAGAGAGCTTCACCTGGATGATACCATGTAACTTTCTCTGGAGTCCTGAGAGGTAGGGGACATGGCGGCCCTGCTGCACGGGGAAGAATATTGGGCAGATTTCACATTGTCTTGGGCAGAGCTTGTCCCTTGGCTCTTTCCTTCAATGGGCAGGGTGAGTCCATGTTTTGGAGCTGGTTGCAACCAGAGAAGTCTGGGGAGTAATGAAGCAAACAGGCCCCACCCCAGGAGAAGTGAACTTGGCTGTCCAGAGCATAAAAGCAAGAAGCTGTACCATGCGGGCTACCAACGGGTGTGGAACTTATATCGCAGTGGGGACTGTGGGCTCTCTGGGACAGAAACATTGCAGGTGGGTGTGAGCATGGGTCTCTAGCAGCTTCACAGGGCCCCATAGGTTGGTCTGGTAGGCAGCACTTCATGGACTAGAATTTTCAGGGCTTCTCTGCCAAAAAGTCAGGCTTGAATTAAAAAAAAAATGCATTCATGCATATAGAAGTAGTAGATTTTTAAAAAAATTTTTATTGTGTTATGTTAGTCACCATACTATACATCATTAGGTTTTGTTTTTTTTTTTTCATCATTAGGTTTTGATGTAGTGTTCCATGATTCATTGTCTACATATAACACCTGATGCTCCATGAATATGTGCCCTCCTTAATACCCACCAACTGGCAAGTGCACTACTGGGTATTTACCCCAAAGATACAGGCGTAGTGAAAAGAAGGACCATCTGTACCCCAATGTTCACAACAGCAATGTCCACAATAGCCAAACTGTGGAAAGAGCTGAGATGCCCTTCAATAGATGAATGGATAAAGAAGATGAGGTCCATATAGACAATGGGATATTACTCAACCATCAGAAAGGATGAATGCCCAACCTTTACATCAACATGGATGGGCCTGGAGGGGATTATGCTGAGAAGTCGTGGATTTTTAAGAGAACAGCAAGTAGGCACTCGTTACTTGTGGGATTGTGAAAGCACACCAGCCAAAAGCACTGTGTGTGCAGGATGTAAGAGGAGACTCCACTAGTTAATCCCAGTCAATTCTTTTTCCTAATCCTGTTTTACAAAATACTGTCATCTCGCTGTAGGTTTCATCCTACAAGAGAAATCTACACTCAAGGAAGAGTGTAAATACTTATGATAACAACCAGACAATGGTAAACAATCATGTGCAAATATAAGTGCTGACTTAAAATCAGTAAGAAATTATTTGGAAAGTTTGTGATGACTTAGATGTTCACGTTGCAAAGACACAAGCGTTTCTTAGGTATGCCCTTGCTGTTAAAAGATAACCATTTTTTTCTTTATTTTTTAATTTAAATTCAATTAGCCAAGGTATCATACATCATTCGTTTTTTATACAGTGTTCAGTGATTCATTAGTTGAGTATAACAGAATTGTTTTTTTGCATAGATGTAAAAAGGAAACTTATATATAACAGTATTAGACAAAATAGACTTTAAAACAAAGATTGTAATAGACAAAGTAGAATATTATATAGTCATAGACAAAAGAATTCAACAACATGTAAGAATTATAAATATTCATGCAATAAACATGACAACACCCAAATACATAAAGCAGCTGAAAACAAACATAAAGGAAATAATCAATAGCAATACAATAATAATAGACTTTATTACTTTATTTTTTTTAAGTTAACGTATAATGTATTATTTGTTTCAGGGTACAGGTCTGTGAATCATCAGGCTTACACAATTGTCAGCAATTACTATAGCACATACCTTCCCCAATGTCCATCACCCATCCACCACATCCCTCCCACCTACCTCCACTCCAGCAACCCTCAGTCTGTTTCCTGAGACCAAGAGTCCCTTAAGTTTTATCTCCCTCTCTGGTTTCATCTTATTTCAATTTCCCCTCCCTTCCCCTATGATCCTCCGTCCTTTTTCTCAAATTCTTCAAATCAGTGGGATCATATGATAACTGTCCCTCTCTGATTGAGTTATTTTGCACAGCATAATACCCTCTAGCTCCATCCATGTCATTCCAAATGGCAAGATTTCATTTCTCTTGATGGCTGCATAGTATTCCATTGTATATATATACACCATCATCTTTATCCATTCATCTGCTGATGGATATCTAGGTTCTTTCCATAGTTTGGCTATTGTGGACATTGCTGCTATAAACATTGTTGTGCATGTGCCAATAAGGGACCCCATTTGCCTCAACAGACAGATTATCAAAACAGAATATCAATAAGGAAACCATAGTTTTGGATGACAAGCAGGACCAGGTGGATTTAAGTGACATATCCAGAACATTCTATCTTAAAACAGCAGAATACACATTCTTTCCCAGTGCACATGGAACATTCTCCAGATTAGATCACATATTAGGCCACAAAACAAGTCTCAACAAGTTTCAAAAGGTCTAAGCCATATCATGCACCTTTTCTGATCGTGGTGCTGTGAAACTAGAAATCAACCACAAGACAAAATCTGGAAAGAGCACAAGTACATAGGGGATAAAAAACTTGGTTCTACACAATGAGTGGGTTAGCTAAGAAATGAGAGAGAAAATAAAAAAAAATACAGAGAGGCACTTGAAAACAATACACAGTGGTTCAAAATCTTTGGGATGCAGGAAAAGTAATTCTTTTTTTTTTTTTTTTTGCTTTTTAAAAAATTTTATTTATTTATTTGTCAGAGAAACAGAGAGAGTACAGGCATGCAGAGTGGCAGGTAGAGGCAGAGGGAGAAGCAGGGTCATTGCAGAGCAAGGAGCCTGATGTGGGACTCGATCCAGGATCCTGGGATCATGACCTGAGCTGAAGGCAGCTGCTTAACCAACTGAGCCACCCAGGCAACCCCAGAAAAAGCAATTCTAAGACTTAAGTTAGCATTGGTACAGGTCTACTTCAAGAAGCAAGAAAAATCTCAAATAAACAACCTCACCTTACACCTAAAAGAGATAGAAAAAGAAGAACAAACAAAGCTCTAAAACAGTAGAAGATAGGAAATAATATAAATTACAAATGGAATAAATGAAATGAAAGAACAAAACCAATAGAAAAGAGCAACGAAACCAGGAGCAGTTGCTTTGGAAAGATCAACAAAAGTGATAAACCTCTACCAGACTCATCAAAAAAGAAAGAGAGAGAGAGAGAGAGAGAAATGAGCTCACATAAACAAAACAAGAAATGAAAGAGGATACATAGAAAGTGACACAACAGAAATACAAAAGATTATCAGAGGATATTACAAAAAATTATTTGCCAAGAAATTGGATAATATAGAAGAAATGGATAAATTCCTAGAAACACGTAACCTCCCAAAATTCAATCAGGAAGAAATAGAAAATCCAAACGACTGATTATCAGCAATGAAATTGAATCGGTATTCAAAATACTCCCAACAAACAAATGTCGGGACCAGATGGCTTCCCAGGTTAATTTTTGCAAATATTTATGGAAGAGAAAGTTCCTGTTTTTATCAGACCATTCTAAAAAATAGAAGAGGAAGGAAAACTTCCAAAATCGTTCTATAAAGCCAGCGTTACCCTAATATGAAATTGAGATAAAGACACTAAGAAAGAGAGGGAGAGAGAGAACTGCAGGCCATAATCTCTGATGAACATAGATGCAAAACTCCTCATTAAATATTAGCAAGCCAAATCCAACAATACATTAAAATATCACCTGCCACCATCAAGTGGGACTTGTTTCCAAATGCAAATGTGGTTCAATAGATGCAAATTGTCAAAAAAAAAAAATCAATGTGGTACAACATATGAAAAAGAGAAAGAAGAAAAACCATATGATCCTTTCAATTGATGCAGAAAAAAACAATGACAAAGTACAACAACCATTCATTAAAAACTCGCTATAGAGTTAGAGGGAACAAATCTCAACATAATAAAGCCCATGTTTGAAAAACCTACAGTGAACATCATACTTAATGGTGAAAAGCTGAGAGCCTTTCCCCTAAGATCAGGAACAACAGAAGGATGTTCACTCCCACTACATTTATTCAAGATAATACAACAAGTCTAGCCACAGCAATCAGACAAGAAAAAAAAAAAGAATAAAATGCATCCAAATTAAATGAAGATGTAGAAGTTTCACTATTTGCAAATGACATGAAACTAGACAGAGAAAAACATCAAGACTCCAACAAAAACCTCCTAGAACTGATCAATAAAATCAATAACATCACAGGATACACAATAAATTGTGCAGAAATCCATTGCATTTTTATAAACTAATAATAAAGCAGCAGAAAGAGAAATCATAAAAAACCCCATTTACCATTGAACCAAAAACATGACATATCTGGGAATAAATTTAACCAATGCAGTGAAAGCTCTGTACCCTGAAAACTATAAAGCCTTGAAAGACTGAAGATGATGCAAACAAATGGAAACATATTCCATGTCATGCATTGGAAGAACATATACTGTTAAAATGTCCACACAAAACATAGCACTATACAGATTTAATGCAATCCCTCTCAAAATACCAACAGCATTTTTCACGGAACTAGAACAAGCAATCCTAAAATTAGCATGGAATTTCAAAGACCCCAAATAGCCAAAGCAATCTTGAGAAAGAAAAATAAAGGTAGTGGTATCACAATTCCAGATTTCAAGTGATACTTCAAACTGGTAGTAATTAAAACAGTATTGTATTCGGATGAAAATATACACAAGATCAATGGAATAAAACTGAAAGCCCAGAAATAAATCTAAATGCATTGGGTCAATTAATGCATAATAAAGAAGATAAGAATAAGCAAAGGGAGAAAAGCAGTTTTTTCAATAAATGGTTTTAGGAAAACTGGATAGCCAGATGTAAAAGACTGTAGCTGGGCCACTTTTTACACCATACCCCAAAGAAAACTCAAAATGGATTAATGACTTAAATGTGAGACCTGAAACCATGAAACTATTTTGTTGTGGTGGTTCTTTAGAGTTCTCTACCTTGCTTGCTAATCCCTCATTAATTCAACCCCCAATCATAGTTAAATGTACAATTCACTGGGAAGCTCTATTTTTAATTTCGTAAGGCATCTCCACACTGTTTTCCAAAGTGGCTGCACCAACTACTGGGTACTTACCCCAAAGATAAGGAGGTAGTGAAAAGAAGGGCCATCTGTACCCCAATGTTCATAGCAGCAATGGCCACAGTCACCAAACTGTGGAAAGAACCAAGATGCCCTTCAAAGAACAAATGCATAAGGAAGATGTGGTCCATATACACGATGGAGTATTATGCCTCCATCAGAAAGGATGAATACCCAACTTTAGCATCAACGTAGACAGGACTGGAGGAGATTATGCTGAGTGAAATAAGTCAAGCAGAGAGAGTCAAGTATCATATGGTCTCACTTACTTGTGGAGCATAAGAAATAACACAGAGGACATGGGGAGATGGAGAGGAGGAGGGAGTTGGGGGAAATTTGAGGGGGAGACGAACCATGTGAGACTGTGGACTCTGAAAAACAATCTGAGGGTTTTGAAGGGGTCGGGGGGGTGGGAGGTTGGGGAACCAGGTGGAGGGTAATAGAGAGGGCACATATTGCATGGAGCACTGGGTGTGGTACATAAACGAAGAATTCTGGAACACTGAAAAGAAATTTAAAAAAATAAGAATGTACAATTCATTGGTTTTTGGTTTTGTTTTAAATTTAACTTTATTTAAATGCAACTAATTAACATATAGTGTATTATTATTTTCAGTGGTAGAGTTCAGTTATTCATCAGTTGCATATAATACCCAGTGCTTATTTCATAATGTGTCCCCCCTTAATGCCCATCACCCAGTTACCTTAATCCCCACACCCATCTCCCCTCCAGCCACCTTAGGATTGTTTCCTAGTTGAGTCTCTTATAGTTGGGGCACCTGGGTGGCTCAGTCAGTTGAACATCTGCCTTTGATTGGATCATGATCTCAGGGTCCTGGATCAAGCCCAATGTCTGGTTCCCTGCTCAGTGGGGTACCTGCTTCTCCCTCTCCCTCTGTCCCCGCCGCTGTGCTCTCTCTCTCAAAAAAATAAATAAAATCTTTAAAAATTTATTTAAAAATGGTGTCTGGGTGGCTCAATCCCTTAAGTATTTGCCTTCAGCTCAGGTCATGATCTTGAGGTCCAGGGATGGAGCCTGGTGTAGGGCTCCCTGCTCCTCAAGGAGTCTGATTCTCTCTTTCTCCCTCTGCCTGCCACTCGCCTGCTTATGCACTCTCTCTCTCTCTCTGTGTGTCAAATAAATAAATAAAATCTTTAAAAATAATTTAAAAATTTAAAAAATAATAAAATTTATTTTTTTAAGATTTTATTTATTTATTTGACAGACAGAGATTTCAAGTAGGCAGAGAAGCAGGCAGAGAGAGAGAGGAGGAAGCAGGCTCCCTGCTGAGCAGAGAGCCCGATGCGGGGCTCCATCCCAGGACCCTGGGATCATGACCTGAGCCAAAGGCAGAGGCTTTAACCCACTGAGCCACCCAGGCGCCCCAATAAAATTTATTTTCAAAAAAGAGTCTCTATGGTTTGTCTTCCTCTCTAATTCCATCTTATTTTATTTTTCCTTCCCTTCCCCTATGATCCTCTGTTTTTTTGAAACCACAAATCTCTTAAAAAATAAATGCAGTAATCTCTTGCATGTCTCCCTCAGCAACATATTTACAAAAATGTCTCTCCAGGCAGGGCAAACAAAAGCAAAGATAAATTATTGTGATGATAAGAAAATAAAAAGGTTTTCCACAGGGAAGGAAACTAAACACAAAACAAAAGGCAAGCCGTAAATGGGAAGACATTTGCAAATAATATGTCTTGATAAAGGATCATTATAGAAAAGGTATAAAGAACATCTACAACTACACACACACACGCACGCACAATGGATTACTCAGCCATAAAAAATTAGAGCTTGCCATTTGCAACAACATGGATCACTTTGAAGGTGTTATACTAAGTGAAATAAGTCAGAAAGAGAAAGACAAATACCATGTAATTTTACTTATAAGTGGAATCTGAACAAGCAAACAAATGAGAACAAAACAGACTGGTAAATAATACAGAGAACAAACTGGTAGTTGCCAGAGGGGAGGTGGGTGAGGGGAAGGTAAAAACAGATAAAGGAGATTAGGAAGTACCCACTTCCAGTTATAAAGTAAGTCACAGTGGGGCACCTGGGTGGCTCAGTGGGTTAAGCCGCTGCCTTCGGCTCGGGTCATGATCTCGGGGTCCTGGGATCGAGTCCCGCATCGGGCTCTCTGCTCAGCGGGGAGCCTGCTTCCTTCTCTCTCTCTCTCTGCCTGCCTCTCTGCCTACTTGTGATCTCTCTCTGTCAAATAAATAAATGAAATCTTTAAAAAATAAAAAAAAATAAAAAAAATAAAGTAAGTCACAGAGATGAACAGTACAACATGTTCATGAACAGACAACATGAATGTAGTCAATAATATAGTCACAGTGTCGTATGGTGACAGATGGCGACTGCACTTACTGTGGAGAGATTTGAGTAATGTATAGAGTTGTCGAATCAGTGTTGTGCACCTAAAACTAACGTAATGTTTTATGTTAATTATTCTTTAATGAAAGCTGATGGGTGTGTGAGGGATATAAATTCCAGGTTAGAGGAGAGAGCTGCTGTTTGCAGGGATCACAACAGTTTACTGGGCGGATGGTTCATTCCACTTCTTCTTCTTCTTTTTTAGAATGACAGCTTCATTGAGCTATAGCTCACATAAGTCTTATTTCTTCAGCTATTTTTCTTACCAGATGTTTGTTTGAAAAGACATTAATAAAAATATTTTTAACAGGTGGAGCCTCGAGTGTGCTCATCTAGAACAATTACCAAATAGCAAGTGGAGAACCTGGGGTACAGGACATTGTGTAGGGAGTGCTGCCATTTTTGTAAAGAGGAGAAAACAGATGTGCAGATTTCCTCCGATGTTCCTTAAACGGACCTGAAAAGATGACAGGGTCCCCTCTGGTACAGAAACTTGAAGAATGCCCATTGTGTGCATTGTATACATCTTAGAGCTCTTGGTTTATAAACTACATAGCTGATGTCTTTTCGACAAATAAATGAAAAACAAAACCAAACAAAAAAACCAAAAGCCAGACTATGGCTCCCCAAGACACAGGGTTACTCCCTATTCAGTTTCCACCCCAACTGGGTATACCGTCTTTTAATTCCTGCACTAACCATGCAGAGTTAGCAAAGACTCCCCAGGTTTCAGGGCTCAGTCCTTCAGAAGACTACTCTCACTTCAGACACCAGCTGCACTGGGGAGGGGGTCCCTAGGTCACCTGGATCCTCAAGGGTCTACAAATTAGAGGGTCCTGTAACCCCCTCAGGCTTGCTAATTGATCAGAATGATTCACAGGAGTCAGGCAAGTGTTACACTTACTGTAAGGACCTATTTTATATTTTTATTTTAGCCAGAGGCTTCCATTGAGGTTAAACAATAACTTTGTTGTTTAACCCTTAAACTGTCCGGGCTACTCTTCCCCCAGGAGACTTAAAAACAAGTCCCAGAAACCAGCTCCAGGTAACAAAGCTCAAATACAAGGGTGGGTCAGGCCAGGTGGAGACATTCAATCAGTGGGGGTGCATCCTGTCTCCTAGCTACCAAGGTGATGGGCTAGTTTCCATGGCTACTGTGGGGTGAATTGTAATTCAATTAGCCACCTGTGTGTGGCCAGGCCCAACCACATGGCCTTTGCTCTGCAAAAGTTAGTCTGGAAAGCAGGGAGGGGTCGTCCTTTGTAAGAGGCGTCCCCGACCGGTCTGTTTGATGGTCGGTCTGATTCTTGATGCTTGGCGCGAAATAAAGCTTTGCTTGACCTTCGCTTTTATCAGTCTCGCTCCTTTAATCACGGACCCATTATTGGGGTACCCATTTTGGGGGGACCTAACACTTACAAGTCCAGTTTTATTTAAAATAATACACGTAGGGTGGGTTCTGGTGGGGAGTACACAGCTTCCATGCCTCTGTCCATGGAGCCAGAGTATGCAACCTTCCAGAACATCAATGCAAATGTCAACTAAGAAGCCCACTGAGCCTTGGTGTCTAGGGTTTTGGTTGATGTTTCATTACAAAGACATGATTGCTTAAATCACTGGCTACCTAATTGAGCTCAGCGTCTACCCTCTTCTCCTCCCAGAGGTTCAGCGGGCTCAGAGCCTCCACCCTGTGTTCACATGGCTGGCTTCCTGGTGACCAGTCACTGACCTGAAGCAATTGAGGATCCTGCCTGGAATCACTTCATTAGCAAAACAAAGTCAGCTGCCAACAGTCAGGAAATCCCCAGGGATTTTTTTTAAATTAAAGAGTGTTAATTGGGAAGAGACACAAGAGAGCATTTTATACCACTAAAGAGAGGATACATAATATTTTCAAATACAAAAAATATATTTTTTTCAAATGGCAAGGTTTTAGGTCTCTCTGTTGCAACTAACTTCATGGATGTAGAAATCCGACAGGCTGTCTAGATTGACACTGTAAAATAAAAGTAAAAACTGACAATTGTTCCCAGGGAGTCTGAAGCTCTGTGCCAGGAGCCAGGGACAAGGCTAGATAGACTCTTCATTAGATTCACTCCCTGTACAGTTTGGGCTGTCCAAGATTAACAGGTGAGGCATGAGTGTCATTCTCCCAGGACGCAGTCCTGTGTTCTCTGAATGTGGATTCAGAATCTGCCTGGCTTGGAAACTGGGGCTACTTAGGGTGTCCTTTGGGGTCACTGAGAAGCCTGCTGACTGGGATCCCCTGTCTTTCTCTCACTCACAATGCCAAAACACATCATATCAATGGCCACGGTGCCTTTCAGTTTCTCTTCCCTACAATGACTGTGTTTCTTAGAAAAGTAGCCCTCAACTTTGATTTCACTTTCTATTTCTGGAAATGCAGGGCTCTGCAATGTGATGGCTGCTTCTTACTATTGGGCAGGTTCCCGAGGGGGTGGAGCAGAGGCCACAGATGATTTAAGTCCCGCCAGCTCCTCACACAAAGTGGAGACATTCCAGACGACAATCAGCTGTTTAATTTCTGCAGTGACCACACCAGCACACAGGACCTGTTCCAGTGCAAGGTCAGTCTGAGCTGAGCAGCGCTCCTGCTCTGGGCTGCAGGGGGCACGTCCACCAGGCTCAGCATCTCCTGAGCTGCCCGGGGACACGTTCAGAGCTCAACGCTGACACCAGGAGTCTCTTACCCTCCAGGAGCTGGTAAGCAAGAAATCACAGATTTGTATGTCTCAGCTTGGGAGAGCCTGGATGCTTGATCTTGGGAGCTGTGGACTTGAAAGGCTGAGGGGCAGGATGTCTGGTGGATGGCTGTGAGCCATTTAGAGCATTTAACTATTTGGGACATTTTCAGAGGGAGGTTGGAGGACAAACTTTATTCCTGTGAACTGCAGAAGGATCATGTGAATGTCTGGGGTGTCAGTGGATGGGGCTTTTCCCCAAGAGCTTCCTGATCAGACACCCCCTACTCCCCATCTCATGCCTAACTGCCTTTCTGTGGGGGAGACAATGCATGTATTATCTGTTAATGACACAATTCAAATAAATATTTTTTTAAAGATTTTATTTATTTATTTATTTGACAGACAGAAATCACAAGTAGGCAGAGAGGCAAGTAGAGAGAGAAGAGGAAGCAGGCTCCCTGCTGAGCAGAGAGCCAGATGCAGAGCTTGATCACAGGGCCCTGGGATCATGACCTCAGCTGAAGGCGGAGGCTTTAGCCCACTGAGCCACCCAGGTGCCCCTCAAATAAATAAATTTTAAAGGATTGTTAGCTTTATTACATGATTCATAAATTAGCAGCATCTTATGTAGCAAACAGAAAGGGGCTCCATTGAGCTGTAGGAAGGGAAATGTTTTTAAAGGAAGAGAGGAAGAGAAAAAGAAAGAAATCATTGACAGTTCCTTTCCCACTGTGAGGGCATCTGCTTTGCAGCAGGGCAAACTTCACCTGAACTGGAAAACACACGTACAGTAAGAAGAACACATTGATGACTCAGGCTAGGTGACAGCTGCATAAAGACCAGCTCTGGGTGTTCAAATGTCTCTCAAAAGAGGTGATGTGAGTCCTCTGAGGGCAAAAATAATTTTTCCAGGATAATGGATCTGACAAGTCAGACATTGCTGGCAAACTGTATAGAAGTCTTCCCTCCACTGTGTAGTCATAGTTTGAGTCATCTTAAATATTACTATAATGGGTGAAGAAATAAAAAACCAACAAAAATGTGTTTGCTAGTGAATCAGGAAGAATCCAGTTGCTGTCTTGTGTTCCGTCAATCCCTGACTGTTCGTTCAACTCACAACCATTGGTTACCCATGTTATATTTCTCTGGTTTGGAAGCAGAGGGTTGCCACGTTACCCTGGCATTAGAATGGCAAAAATCTCACAACGAGGGGACATTTTTGCAGAGAGGCAGAATGGACGTTGGCCACATGTGTCATGTTCTTTATAGATTCTTTTGTTGGAGGCCTTTGCATATGAAAGTCAGCTGGGGGCAATTTCCCTGCACTGTTTCAGTCCTTTTAGTGTGAGCCTCAGTTTTGATGACTGCAATTTCAGAAGGTAAGAGAGTAATTACAAGCAATAACATTAGACTAGGATGTATCAGATTCCCAGGAATTTCACATAATTTCTAGAATACATATACCCATGGAAATGCAACATAAAACACAGGATCTTTGTTTTCTAGGAAGATCTCTTAAAACGTAAGTGTAACATTCTCAACCTACTACCAAAAGTAGATCAAATGTTTAAAATAACCATCAAATCTTTGTCCTTTTAACAGATAGGAATCCAAATTCTAATTTTGCACCAGTTTACTCTTCTATGAGAACATATTCATTGCAATGTTTCTCAGTCCCATCCATGAATAAATTCCTTTCTAAAGGTTCCTTTTTTATAATACTTCTACAATTTTCTTTTGCCTCAAAAAAAAAGTGTTTCTCCAGCCCATATACATTTTTTTAACCAAAAGCACATAACCTACTTTTCTTTCTTTCAGAGATGCTTCCTTTTTTAATTTTTAGTAGCTTTAACCACACACATAGAGGTCTGAACACTTAGAAGCTTTAATTTCTAGTGAAAATAAAGTAGTAAGCACTTGTTATCTGTGTGATAGACCAGTCTTCTGTTCGTGAGATGGAAAGTTTATAAATACACGTTTTTTTTCTAGAAACATATGCTTTTTTAAATACTATGATCTTCCCATACAATACACCAAAAGGTTTACCAACAGACTTACATTTATCTTTAGTTTCTCAGTAATAAAGGAGCCACAATTGGAGTTAGTAATTAATGTTTCATGATTTTAATTTATTTGGATGTGATCTAGAAATACAATGAATTTGACTTAAATCATTCAGAGAAGACCCAGGAGCTTGAGCCTGAAGATCCTGCAGAGCTTAAAGGACCTGATTCAGGAAGCAGCTTCAGAGGCAGATGTGGTCTGACACCATGTAACCTTCTGAAGGGAGGAATGGTGGTCACAGGCACCAACTTATAAGTGTACTCTGCATTTGAGTATAAGGGTAGACAGGTCCTTCTCAACTCTCCAGTAGTGACAGACATACAGAAAACACTTGAATGATGGAAATTTGATGCTGTTTGTTAAGCAATGCATTCTCTTCCTTTTGTGCGATGTGTAAGCATTGGAATGTTAAGACCCACCAATTCCTCTCCTATTTCTGGAGAAGGCTCTACACAGGTGTACAAGAAACATGTGTAACATGTTTGTAGCAGAACTGTGTTGAATAGAAAGAAACAACTGTAAAGAACCCAATCCAAAGTGCCCACTGAGAGAAAATAGATAATATGTTTTATCTTTGCAAAATGGAAAACACATGTGATAGAAACAATTGTAAATGAAAAGTTTTCTAAGACACCCACCAAGGACTAATTTTCTGAGGAACCACACATAGTGGTAAAAATGGAAGGAAGTAAAAAATGATAAACTTAAAATTTACGGTGCTGTATGTCTGAGAAGAGATATGGAGAGACAGGATATGGATTAATTGTGTAGGAATATTCACTTATATAAGAAACATTCCTGTTCTTAATTTCGGGAGTTGAGTTCACAGGTACTTGTATTTAGATCTTTTTTTTAATGTTGCATGATTATATTTTTTTTGAAAAAGTTATTTACTTATTTTAGACCAAGAAAGAGTGCCTGCAATCAGGGGAGGGGCAAGGAAGAGGGAAAGGATCCTTAAGCAGACTCCCTGCTGAGCAGGGAGCCGAATGTTGGGTTCCATCTCAGGACCCTGAGATCTTTTTTTTTTTTTAATATTTTATTTATTTATTTGACAGAGAGAGAGGTCACAAGTAGGCAGAGAGGCAGGCAGAGAGAGAGGGAGAAACAGGCTCCTCACTGAGCAGAGAGCCCGGTGTGGGGCTCGATCCCAGGACCCTGAGATCATGACCTGAGCCGAAGGCAGAGGCTTAAACCACTGAGCCATCCAGGCGCCCCAGGACCCTGAGATCTTGACCTAAGCTGAAACCAATAGTCGGACACCTGACTGAGCCACCTTGGCATTCCTTTATATCTTGCTTTATTCTGTGTGTATGTACGTTTGAGATATCATATATATCCTACTGTAGCTAACTGCTGAACACATATTACACTTAGAAAAAGTAACACAGGACAGTGTCAAAGCTGAAGAACAATGTCAACAGCCATCATCTTTTCATTAAACTGTATTTTAGTTTTGGGTAAATAGCAAAATTGAGCAGAAGGTATAGAGGGTTCCCATGTACCCCCTGCCCTCACACAAGTACAGCCTCCCCACTGTCAACAACCCACACCATCCTACAGTTCATGAACCCAAACTGACCCATCTTTCTCCCTCCACGTCCATAGTCCTTAGTTCACATTGGGTTCCCTCTTGGGGTGGTGTATTCTATGGGATTTGACAAAAGTATAATTTGTCTGCCATTAATCCACCATTACCACATCACACAGAGTGGTTTCACTGCTCTAAACGGCCTCTGTGCTCCACCGGCTTGTCCTTCCCTCCCCTGAACCCTTGGGAACCACTGATCTTTTTACTGAATCTGTAGTTTTGCCTTTTCCAGAACGTTACACAGTTGGAATCATGAAGTACATAGCCTTTCCAGATTGGTTTCTCCCACTTGGTAATATGCTTCTCCATGACTTTTCACATCAGCTATCATTTAAGGAGCCTTCTGAATGCTGAGTGTTGATGGAAGTGCTCTAGGTCATCAGTCCCTGGTGACATTCCTGATATAGTCCCCAGGGGTGAAGAGTTCCTACGATTTTCCATGGAGGCAACCAGGTGACCATCCAAGGAATGCGAATGGAATTGGCACTGGGCTTTTTACTGGCAACATGGCATGCTGGAAGGAGATAGATCTTCAGAGTTCTAAGATGAAATGATGTTGCATCCAGAATCCTATACTCAGTTAAGCAATTTGTTCAAAGTGAGCACTAAATAAAGGCATTAATTGGAAATCCAAAGACTCAGAAAGTTTACCTCCCAGAGAACATTTTCTGTTCTCTTTAGCCAGGATCTCATTGTTTTAGGGGTTTTTGTTTTGTTTTGCTTTTTAGATTCCAAAAATAGTGAGATCATATGGTATCATATGGTATTTGTCAGTTTTTGAATTACTTCATTTAGCTAAAGCCTGCAAGCTACACCTATGTTGTTGCAAGTAGAAATACTTTATTTTTTTCATAACTGAATAATATTACATTATATATATAAGTATATATATCACTATTAAATATATATGTGCATGCACACACACACACATACCATGATTAAATATATACCACAAGTTATAGATAGATGTATTATATAGATATATTAAACTACAAGTTATATAGATAGATGATATAGATAGATAGAGAGATGCTAGATAGATAGATAGATGATAGATAGATAGATAGATAGATAGATGATAGATAGATAGATAGATGATAGATAGATATAGATCAGATATCTGGGATATCTCCTCCCCTCTGGGAACCGCCAGTTTGTGTTCTGTGTTTTAGGGTCTCTCTCTCTCTCTCTCTTTCTACTTTTTTCTTTGTTTCTTTTGTTTCTTAAATTCCATGTATTGTTGCTTCCTAAGGGCACACTGGAGAAGGATGAGGCACAAACAAGTCAGCTGTAAGAGAAAGGGAGCAGGGGACAACAGTAGAAAAGACCATTGCCCTGAACAACTTTTCAGTTCCGTTTTTATTAGATATAGACAGTAATTAACAGAAGAGCGGAAGAAGGCTGAACATTGTCATATGTCTTGTAGAGAAACAAGAAGGAAGGCAAAATATGTTCGGTCAAGCAGTATAAAGTTTACAGTTGAGCAAGCACATTCAAAGGGCTTACCTAATTAGCCACAGGTGCTCTCGGTGGGGGGAAAGGGGAGATAAGGGGAAAATGAAGCAGGAGGCGTTCTGCTTGGCTTCAAGGCCAGATATCATCCTCTCCCCCAGAGGCCTGTTGCCAGTATGTGTTTTTCTTGAGGCTATAATAAACATGCTTGTTAGTAGAATTTCCCATGCTTTATATTTTAAGTAATACATTGTTCTGAGGGACAGTTAGAATGTATGAGTCAAGTCACATGGTATATGTCTTACTCTGACTTATTTCACTTAGCATTTTATTCTCTAGGTCTATTCATGTTGTTGTTGCAAATGGCAAGATCTTACTCTTTTTTAAAATTTTTATTCAATTTAATTTATTTATTTGTCAGAGAGAGAGAGAGTGAGAGAGCGCACAAGTGGGGTGGGGCGGGTGAGAGAGGGAGAAGCAGGCTCCCCGCTGAGCAAGGAGCCCCATGCAGGACTCGATCCCAAGACCCTGGGATAATGACCTCAGCTGAAGGCAGATGCTTAACCAACTGAGCCACCCAGGTGTCCCTAGCAATATCTCATTCTTTTTTAATGGCTGAGTAGTATTTACTTTATATATACATATTTTATGTTTTACATATACATATAAACTTTATGTTTTGTATATACTTACATATAATCACATCTTCTCTATCTATTCCCCAATGGATGGAATTTTATTTTATTTTTTTATCCTGTTGTAATTCTTCTTCTTCTTTTTTTTTTTTTAAGATTTTATTTATTTATTTGCCAGAGAGAGAGTGTACACAAGCAGGGGGAATGGCAGGCAGTGGGAGAAGCAGGCTCCCTGCTGAGCAAGAAGCCCAGTGCAAGACTCAGTCCCAGCACCCTGTGATCATGGTCTGAGCTGCAGGCAATTGCTTAACCGACTCAACCACTCAGGCATCCCTCATTCTGTGTAATTCTAATTGTTTTCTTAATTGGTCTTTCAGCTAGTTGATTTTCAGTGTACAGAAAAGCAACAGATTTTTGTATACTCATTTTGTATCTTGAAATGTTAACTTTGCTCATTACTTTGAACACGTTTTTGGTGAAATCTTTGGGTTTACCTCTTCCTTTGTGGTGTGGATGACTTTTATATCTTTTTTTTCCTGATAGTTATGACCAGAACTTCCAGGACTATTTTGCATAGAATGGTGTGGCAAGGCATCCTTGTCTTTTTCCTGATCTTAGAGGAAAGATTTCTTCCTTTCACTTTTGAGTATGATGTTAGCTGGGGGCCTGCCTATATGGCTTTTATTATGCACAATTTGCTGAACATTTATTTATGAAAAGACATTTAATTTTGTCTTTTCTTTTTTTTTTCCTTGAACTGAGTTGACCATCTAATTTTTATCCTTTATTCCATTTATGTGGTATATTATATACATTGATTTGCTCATGTGAAATTAAGCTTCCATCCCCTGGGACACAAATAAAATAAATCCCACCGACCCTGATGTATGACTCTTTTCATATGATGTTGAATTTTGTTTGCTAGTATTTTGTTGAACAAATTCGCATCTATTCTTATTAAGGATACTGGTTTGGGGAGAGGAAGCATGCAGTGAGCAGGAGGACCGTAGGCTCCCCTCGTCCCATGAACCCAATGAGATAACCATCAAGTCATCCTGAATATCCCAGGAATTGACCTGACGACGGACAGACAAACTCCACAACTAAAGGGAGAGAAGAGGCCGGGTTGCAGAAGGTAGGAAGTGTGGAGTCATGGTTTAGGGGAGAAAGGGATGTTGGGTGCTGCATACCGGGGGTGGGGGGTGGCATGGATGTGGAGAACATGTGTGAGAGAGTGAGAGAGAGAGAAGGAGAGGAGCACATGGGGGAACACAGCAGGAGAATATTCTCCCACAGCCACTGACTTGGAAAACAAGAGGGGCTATATATTATGGGTTCTTGCAACCAGCTTGGCTTAAAGCCTGCAGTTTTAAACAGCACAGCAGGCTTACTTTAGCACAGCAGGCTTGGCTGTGCTGCTCCTGGAAAGAAGGCAGGCAAACAACCCAGGTCAGACAGCTTGGAAACAGGGATCCGAAGAATGCATGGGGCACACAAGGGAGAGACCGTTTACTTTCCTTGGAGCGTGACCTTGAAGTGTTCACACAGATGCCTCTCCTGAAACAATTCACAATCCCCCTTCTTTGCACCATTTCCCTCCCACCCACCTCAGCCCCAACTGCTGGAAGCACCAGAAGGCCCATATTGGCAGCCTAACTTGTTTACACCAAGCCCTACCCCACTGCACTCTGGTGAGACTGACCTTCTCCACCCCTCATAACTAGCTTCGGTCCCAGTACGGAGGCCCTACCCCATGAATTCAAGCACACCCCCCCACCCTGACACTATGTGACCAGACCAAAGTGTTTTTTAAATTTTTTTAATTAAAAAAATTCATTTTATTTTGAAAGAGAGACAGTGTGTGCACATGCAAGTGGTGGGGAGAGAAGAAATCTCAAGCAGGCTCAATGTTCAGTGCAGAGTCCATCCAGGGCTCAATCTCATGACCCTAAGATCATGATCTGAGCTGAAATCAAGAGTTGGACACTTAACCAAGTGAGTCATTCAGGTATCCCCAGACCAAAGAGTTTTGAGTGCAAAGGAGAGACCAAAACTGACAAAAGCAAGAAAGGACAGAAAATCACCAGAACTAATGACAAAACAGTTATAAAATGGTACTAAATACATATGTATCAATAATTCCTTTGAATGTCAATGGACTAAACACTCCAACCAAAAGACATTAGGTATCAGAATGGATTAAAAAATGTATTTGATACCTATAAGTCTCATTTTATTATATTATTTTTATAAAGATTTTCTTCCTTGCTTGCTTGCTTGCTTGCTTTCGTTCTTTGAGAGAGAAAGGGAGTACAAGTGAGAGAGCATAAGCAGGGGGAGCAGCAGCGAGAGAGAGAAAAAGAGTCCCCACTGAGCTGAGAGCCCGATGTGGGGCTCAATCTCAGGACCCTGAGATCATGACCTGAGCCAAAGGCAGCTGGTTAACTGACTGAGCCACTTAGGCACTCCAAGAGACTCATTTTAGACGTAAAGGCACTTGCTGATCAAAAGTGAAGGAATGGATGGGGAAATCCAAATCAAAACTACAATGAGGTATTACCATCTGTCAGAATGCCTAAAATCTTTTTGTGTCGTCTTTAATTTACACAAAAAGATGGAAAAACATTCCATGCTCATGGATTGGAAGAGTAAGCATTGTTAAAATGTCTGTCCTGCCCAGAGCAAGCTACACTTTCAATGCCATCCCTACACCATATAAAAATACCATCATTTTTCAAGGAGCTGGATTAATCCTAAAATTTGTATGGAACCAGAAAAGACCCCTAATCACTAAGGGAATGTTAAAAGCTGGGCACATCAAGATGCCTGACTTCAAGATATATTACAAAGCTGTGATCAAGACAGCTTGGTATTGGCATAGAAACAGACACATAGATCAATGGCACAGAATAGAGAACCCAGAAATGGACCCTCAACTCTATGGTCAACTAATCTTCGATAAATCAGGAAAAAAATACCCAATGGAAAAAAGACAGTCTCTTCAATAAGTGGTGCTGGGAACATTGAACAGCTTCATGTAGAAGAATAAAACTTGACCATTCTCTTATACCATACACAAAGATAAACTCAAAATGGATGAAAGACCTCAATGTGAGACAGGAATCCATCAGAATCCTAGAGAAGAACATAAGCAGTGACCTCGTGGGGCTGGTCACAGAGTACTCCTACCCTTCCCTGGGTGTCTCTGCTGAAGGTGCTCAAATAATCCTGACATGCCTCAGGTTAATGCTGTAGGAGTCTCACACTCCAGAATAGAGAAAGTGAAACTGGTTCTCACCCTTTTTGAGAACTGGTGTGATTTCCAGGAATAGAAACTGAAAGCAGCCATCCCTGATTTCCCTGCACTTGGGCTGAGGTCCTGCCATGACCATTATCCAGAAATTACACAGCTCTGAGCAGGTTAGGCACCGGAACAGAAAACCCTGCACTTTCACCTTCCTAACTCCTTTTCAGTCCTCTCCAGGCTCTTCCTAGGACACCCCAACCCAACACAATTCTCTTCTTTTCCTTACAGAGCATCCTGGGCATTGAACACGTTTTGGATGGTCGGAGAGGGAACGGTCTCTGCTTCAGGGCTGGCTCTTTCCCAGGGAGGGGTAACATCCAGGAAGACCACCGATACCTTCTTGATAGTAGTCACACAATGCTTCCTGGAGCAGGTAAGTGAGAGGGCTCCTACAACCCAACTTGGCTAATAACCCTCCTACTGTGACGTGAAAGATAGAGTCTGACACCCGAGCAGAAGAGCTTAGGGACTGGATTACCCATTTCAGTGAGTAGTCACCATTGGGACCCTCTCTGATATTCTTCAGGGACAAAACAGCCCCCAGTCTCTTTGGCTGCTGCAAACCTATCCAGCCCTCCAGTGTGGAGGTAACGGGGTTATCGCCTCCATGTTCACAGCACTGGGGTTGGAAAAGGACAGGAAGATTTCTCATTCATATTCTTTTAGGGTCTAAGGAGTGTATGTAAGACAATGACAATTTCAGGGGGTAGCCTGGAATAGGGCAAGCCTATCTGGAACACTGCCTTGACCTCCTGTGGATTAGGGAGTGGGGATGGGGTTTCAGGGACAAAGGGTCTAACAGACCTTAGACAATGTATAACAGTGTACATGTGTATCTGCATTGGAGACACTATCCCCGTTGGTGGACACCAACTCCATCCTTCACCTCAGTGAGGTGGACTCTTGAAATACTCTTTCCCAGACCAGATCCTTTTGTTCTTCATGCCCACTGATGATGCAGATGTTTATTATACTTTCCTAGAATAAATCAGTATGTTGATTTTTTTCCCTCACCCTTTCCCTATGATGATAAAATGGGGGAAATACGGGTTTGTCCCATGTTGGGTTCAAACTACAAAAGTCCTTGGTGCCTGAGATTTCCAGTTTGGTGGTCATTGGGCATGGTATGAACTATATAAGACCCTGCATTGGAAGTCCACTAATGAGTGTTTTCCTTCCGATTTTTAGGTCATGAAATCTATCTGGTGCGTTATGACAAGAGTTCAAATTAAAATGTACCCAGTGCAGTAGAATCCAGTAGGTTAAAATAAAGGGTAGAGAGACTGTTGGTAAACTCCTTCTTCAGGTATATGCATATGTGTGCATGCTTGTGTGTTGAGTGTGTACTTAGTTCTCACGTGAAATGCATCTCTCCCTGCTGATCTCATTCAGAAGGCGGAGAGATCTGCTCACGGGGTCTGGTTCTTTTGCAAGCGCAGCTCCCCCCTCTAGTTGAATCTGCTACCTGGGCTCCTTCCATAAAGGCCTATGTCTCTTTACTCAGAGACCCTCAAACTCTCTTTAGAGAGGGGAATCAGAGGTTTAGCATGAGTAGGATCTACAAGAAGGAAGCGGGGAGAGGCACTTGTACCTGCACTTGTCTATGATGGCTTCTAGGGGTCAGTAATCTGAGCCTCAGTGTCCTGCAGACACATATGCACTGACCACTCCTGGAATAACTTACAGCTTGTAATGGAGTTACCCTGTCCCATCCTGCAATGGTAGTGACACATGGGAACAGTACTGCCTAAAAGGATCCTGAGATGGTCCCATGTGCAGGGTTGTCTAGCAGCAGGTGCAGGGCAGAGACCAGATGAGCAGGTAGTGCGGAATAGGAGAGTTGTGGCTGGTGCTTCGTAAACTCAATCACCCCCCTTCAGTAGGGTCCAGCACAGGGGCTCGGCTGAGAAGACATGTGAAAAGTCCATAGTCAGACATAGTCATAGAAATGGTCTGGAAAAATGTAGGTTTGTGCTCACCTCCCACACCCACCTTGTGGTGGGGGGATGGTCATACTCTGCCCCAACCCCTACTTGCTTTCCGAAGGGCTGTGGCAGAACTGGCTTCAACATTTCATGATAGATTTAGGAAGCAAAGTTAAATTATCTCCCAACCAGTAAGTAGAGGATATACAATGGTATATTGTGTTTCATTCACCTAACAGCAGTATGTCCCTAACTGCTGGGGCTGAGGGTACTAGGCAGAATCTAGGGAATTACTTACTGTGAGTGCAAAGACTTGCATGTGTATTTTTATGATACTAATCATCTAACATGGGATGAAAGATTGCTTTCTGGGACTTTAAACTTTTTCGATTGGTCTAACAGTTGGGAAGTCCAGGTGAGGTGGGTACATGTGGAAGTTGTGATGGGATTTAGAGAAACCAGGGAAAGAACTCAAGGGCTGTAGCCCAGGTCTTATGTTCTGGCTGGCTTGGGCACCACAGGAACACTGATAATGACATCCAGTCTTTTCCATCCCATACTAGGGCAAATTTACAGGCACGCAGAATATATAGCATGCTGAGGGGCAGCAGAAAGCCCTTCACGCAACCAAGTCAGTGAGCCTAGAACTCACCCAAGAGATTGTCTCCCCGGAGCCACGATGGCAGTTCAGGCCTCCAGGGACTTCTATGTACCCCATAAACAAGAATCAAGGCTATTCTGGATAATAGTCAAGAGAGGTCTTAAAGAAGGCTTTGAGTACAAGGGCAAGGGCTACTCTTCTTATTATTCCAGAATGTTCTTTCAGCCTGAGCCAGCCCAGAGCTCCATCTTTTTGACTTCTAGCCAGCTTTAGCCATGCGTGCCTGCCCACCACCATGATATTCACCCCCTCTCTGAGCTCAGGGCACCTCCACTCCCTGCAGGAAGAGGCACCATTTTTGCTGACCTATTGCAACTCTCCTGATGGAGGACGCTGAAAACTTTGTAGGCACAGGCCTCAGGAGATTCTAATCCCCAAGCAGATGGGATCATGATCACATCATAATCCATCAGCTTCCCTCCCTCTGAACTCCCAGTATCTCCTGATCATTTCACTGGGCATCTCTAATTCCCAGTGGGGGTTAGGTTCCCTGCAACATTTTCTGAGAAGTGCGATTTTGGGATTTCTCTTCACACTTGGAAATCAGTGAGTTTAATGGGAAGTGAGGATGGGAGTTGAGAGAGAACTGTGATCCATTCTCTCCCCCAAATTAGTAAGGGTGCATCCAGGGAGAGGTAGATGGTAATTGACAGCAATAATTGGGCCCACATCCCCGGGAGAAGCATCTCAGTCCAGCCACCCCTCAGCCCCTGGGGCTGGAGATTCAGCATTTACTAGGATTATCCTCCTCTCCTGTACAGACAGAAACAGAAAGTCACACTGTGAATTTATATCTTGGATCCTGGGTCATTGCTATGCAATTTGAGGCTTGTTTCTCATCTGTGAGACACTGTTTCTTGATCTGTGACCAGGAATAATACTATCGCTTGTTTAATAGAGCTCGGAGAAGGATTAATCGGAGAAGATTAATCAAGAAAAGGCATGCAGAACATCCTGCCCACACAGACTCACAGATCAAAATCTTCATACACTGCAATAAGAGGTGGAGGGAATAAGAAGAACCAGAGAAAAGCCTTCCTCAGAGGTCATAAGACGAGAAAGAATTCACCAAGCAATTGCTGGCAGGCCTCCCCAGGCCTTCACTTGGATCTTAGCATGAAGCCCTCCCTGAAGTCCTTTGAGGTGGGTACCTTCCCTGCTGTACAAGACAGAACATTGGGGCTCAGTTTTCAATGTGAAAACATTCACATTACCATGGGCAAAGCCTGTCTGAAAACTCAGTCAGGGGTCTTGGCACTTTCCTCATTGGAAGAAAGCACCCAGAGAACTCTGGGGGGCAATCATGCAAGGAAGACACACCATTGGAGAGGAAAGCCAGTGTGGTGGGTAACAAGCTGCACCATAGCTCCTACAGCTCAACATGAAATTTGTCCTACAGACAGGACTGCAGTCCTTTTCAGCAGAAACTCGAGTGTTTGGATGTGAGGTCTCATCTCCAGGAGCACCAGGAGAGCCCTGATGTACAATGATGTACAATGAGGTTATACAAGAAAACTCCTCAGCAAAGAGTCAGTCTTGAATTAGAAAGTGCATTTGTGCGCACAGAGATAGTAAATGTCTTAAGGGAAATTACCACAGCAAGTAGCCATAACCTGTGGTATTGTGAAAGCCCACCAGCCAGCACTGTGTGTGTAGCCCCCAGGAGGAGAGTCCAGTGGGTAATCCCAACCAGTTCTCTTTCCCAATTCTGCCATATGAAATGCTTGCAATCTTTTTTTTTTAAGATTGTATTTACTTATTTGACAGACAGTGATCACAAGTAGGCAGAGAGGCAGGCAGAGCGAGAGAGAGGAGGAAGCAGGCTCTCCACTGAGCAGAGAGCCCAATGCGGGGCTTGATCCCAGGACCCTGGATTTAACCCACTAAGCCACCCAGGCACCCCAAATGCTTACAATCTTACTGCAGGGTTCAGCTTACAAGAGAAAGCTCATGGGAGAGCTTAAATACTTACAGCATAATCACAGCAAAGATAAACAATCAAGTACAAACGTTAAGTACTGACTTAAAATTCAGTAGGATATTATTTGGAAAGCTTGTGTAACTTCAATGTCGCAGTGGATGAGGGACAGAGATTTTTTAGGTATGCAGTCAGTGGTGAAAGATAAGGAAAATGGGTAAAACGCACTTTTCACTGTTGTTAAGATAATTAAATTGTTCTTGACTTTGAAGACATATGTATTGAGGATATGTCGGTCCTCAGGGTTGAAAAGTATGGAGAGTTGGCACGAGTTTGCTTCTGCCTGGGGACATCCCCGGTGGGACATCCTGCTCACCCAGTCTGGGTGGAGGAGCACCCATACTTGCCTGGTTCCTGACTGAGCAACCCTCACAATGTCCTTCTGCTCAAGTCCCCTCCATCCATAACCTGCCGAGAAGCTGACTACTGTTAACACAGCTACAGAGCATTCATCAGTGGTCTCCTCTGAGCCTCTAACATGTGCATATCTCCTCAATGAGCACCTTTCCTGCTTTTCTTTTCAACAACTTCATTGAGATATAATTTACACATTCTGTGATTCATCCCTTTAAAGTTTTCAGTAGCTTTGAATATATTCACAAAGTTGTACACCCATCATAATCAAATTTAGAATGTGTTCATTATCCAAAAGATATCCTGTACCTCTTGACTACCTCTCTTTTCCCTCCTACCATTTGCCCTTCCGATCTAGGAAACCCTCAATATATTTTCCGTGCCTAAGGATTTGCCTTTTCCGGATGTTTCATATGAATAGAATCACAGAATACATGGTCCAGTGGGCTGTCAGCATTCACTGAGCATAATATTTTGGGGTTCATCAGTACTTCATTTTGTTCTTGGCCATAGCGATCTTTTGTATGGATAGACCACTTTTCTTTATCCATTGAAGAGTGGATGGACAACTGTGTGAATTCCACCTGAGGGGTTATTGTAATAATGTCGCTGTGAGCATTTGCATGCAGGTTTTACCTAGATGTACGTTTTCATCCCTCTTAAGAATCCACCTAGGAATGTAACTGCTGGGTCATTTGCTGACTCTGTTTAAATTATTTTATTAGTTTTATTGGAAAAGAATCGGTATACATCGCTGTATGAATTTAAGGCATATAGCATGATTTATATATGTTGTGAAGTAATTACCACAGTACGTTCAGCTAACATCCATCATCTCAATAAAAGGAAAAGAAAGAAGAAAAAAGAGAAAAAGTTCTTCATGTGATGAGAACTCAGGATATAGTCCCTTGACAACTTTCCTATAAATCATACAGTGGTGTTATCTGTAGTCATCAGGTGGTACACCACATCCCTAGTACTTACTTATAACTGAAATCTTATACCATTTGAACAATTCCTCCAATTCCACCTTCTCACCCTGTGATAAATTGAATCCACAAGTGTGTTCTCTTTTTCTAAGAATTTATTTTATTTTGATTTTAGATTCCACAAGTTGGTTAGAACATGCAGTATTTGTCTGTCTGATTTACTTAGCATAATGCTTTCAGTGTCCATACATGTTATAAATGGTAGGATTTCCTCATTTTCTATGGTTGAATATGTTTAAATTTTTGACAAGCTAGCAAACATTTTTCCAGAGGCTTGCTGTTTGTCACCAAGTACCTTTGCAGGGCGCTGGGTGTGGATCTGATGCCCTCAGTTTGGGTTACCAAATCTGATGATTCCTCTGCCACCCTATGTGCCGGGCTCTCTTAACTCCCTTGCTTTTCCTATTTCTGCAGGTCACTCCACTGCTCAGTGATGTGACAGAGCCCACCCACTCTCTTCACACCCCATTACTTGCATCCTCCACCTCTGATATGCCGTACAATATGGGCTGGAGTGCCCTACCCAAGGAGATTGCCATAAACATGGAAAAGGCCTTGGGAGGAGGGAAGTTGCTGGAGGTAGTCTCTGTGGTCAAGGAGACCCTGAAGACAGCATCCAGTGCCCCAGTGAACATTGCAGTGACTGGGGACTCCGGCAATGGCATGTCCTCCTTCATCAACGCACTGCGGGGAATTGGGCAAGAGGAGGAGGACTCAGCTCCCACTGGGGTGGTGAGGACCACCCAGACTCCCACTCGCTACTTTTCCTCCCACTTTCCCAATGTGGTGCTGTGGGACCTACCCGGAATAGGGGCAGATACCCAAAGCCTGGGGAACTACCTGCAGGAGATGCAGTTTAGTCTGTATGACCTCGTCATCATCATTGCATCAGAACAGTTCAGCATGAATCTCGTGAAGCTTGCCAAAATCATCCAGGGCCTGGGAAAGAAGTTCTATATCGTCTGGACCAAGCTGGACAGAGACATCAACACAAGTGCCCACTTGAAGGAAAGACTCCTGAAGAATATTCAGGAGAATATCCAGGAAAATCTGCAAAAAGAGGGAGTGTGTAAACCCAACATATTCCTGGTCTCTAGCTTTGACCCCTTCTTGCATGACTTCCCCAAGCTTAGGAGCACCTTGCACAGGGACATTTCTGACACCAGGTACCATGGTCCCCTAGAGAATCTGTCCCACACTTATAAGAAGGCCATTAATGACAAAGTGATCACTTGCAGGAAGAAAATAGCCTCAAAGTCTTTTGACACCCTTGGTATCTGGAATGCAGATGATCTGGAGGAAAGTCTGATGGCCTATCGCTTGCTCTTTGGTATAGACGATGAATCTCTCCAGCAGATGGCTCAGAGTATGGGGAAACCCATAGAGGAGTACAGGGCCATTATGAAGTCTCGAGATCTAAACACTGTCTGCAGAGGGGACTGGCTATTTTCTTGCATGAATTGTGATGTAGTCTCTTGCTTATGTTTCATTCTGAGATGTATCCCACTGTTAGGTGGCTTTGTTTTCAACTCCCTTAGAAAGTGGAAACACAGACGCCTCCTTGAAATAGTTGCCAAGGACACCAAGGACATCCTGAAGAAAATCCTGACAGACTCCATCATCTGAAGAAGTGATGTCTCAGCAGCCTCCTTCTGAAGGGAAGTCAGGACATCTGAGGTCCTGTCCTCACACGGGCTCCTTTCTGAGTTCCTAATCAAACTCAATTACTTTCATTTTCATTGATTGTAAGTTCCTTGAGGTATATGAGATGACTTGCTCATTTTGAACTCCTGTCGGGAAATCTCCAAATATGTTGTACTTTTGTCATTTATTAAGTGAGCCTGCATCCAAAGGTGGAAGAAAATATCCGCTCAATGTGACATACAGTCTCATTCTGACATCCATTTCTCACATAACTTTAACATCATTTCTCTGATGTCTATGTTCCTTCACTTCTCATCTCACACTCTGTGTACTCACATAACCTTGACCTCCCTGTAGTCAGTGGTAGACACTTTAAGATGACCTCTAACATTTCCTACTGTTTTCATGGCTGTGTTTAAACCCTTTCCCTGGAGTGCCTAATAGAATATGGCAGCAATAAATGAGTGTCCCCAAATCCCAGAACTTTGTTATTAAAAGTTATCTCTGTCTTATAAATACTCTGTTCAGTGGCTCTGTCTTGCTCCTGCTCCAGCTCTGTCTTCCCCTCTCTCTCCATCTCCCTCTCTTCTTTCCTCTCTCAGCCTAGTTACCATAAAAATTTTGGAGAGGTCCTGAGGAATCAGAGGCCATGTGGAGGATAGCAGAGGCAGCCTACATTAACTGCTGGTCATGTAAATGTGTCGTCTTGAGAGTAAATCCTCCAACCCAAGCAAGACTTCAGGAGATGCAGCCCAGCTGATAGCTTGACTGCCATCTCAGAAGAAACCCATATCCAGGAACACACAATTAAAACTGTTCCTGAATTTCTGGCCCTCAGAAACTATAAGCAAATAAACACTCATTTTAAGCCACTAAGTTTCAGGATAATTTGATCCACAACAACAGATACCAGATAATACCATCAAGAAGCTCCTTACAAAATGGCCAGTTGTGAGTGACCTCCTCTCTCTGTGAGAGTCATTCCTGCCTGTACCCAGCATGAAGGAGCTGCACCCTCTCCAATCACAGCTCTTTCCTCCTTGGCCCCTGGACATGTCCTTCCTTGCTACCTACTGAAGGACCAGCCTCTGCCAACATTTTCAGGTCATTTCATCCAGCCTCGGGCCACACAGAGTTATCCAGTTTGGGGATCTATATTTAACAAGAAAAAAGCAGAAAAAAAGAAAAGAGATAGATAGCTAGATACAGCCATGCTCAGTAGTTGGAGGGAGAGTAAATGACAGTAGAATGTGAGCACTCCCCTGAGGAAGAACAGGCGAGGGTTCTCCCTGAAGGTGTTCTCTGAAACACCTCTAATTCGGGCTCTCACTTGGACCACTTTCTCTCCCAGCCTGGAGCAGAGGCCTTGCTCACAGCTGTCCATTAACTTAGTGGCATTGGTGCTTCTGGGTTCCCTGTCCCTGTTGATTGACATCGCATCCATTCTCAAAGTGAGAGAAAAGTTCTCTGTGCGGTAAGCTCTCTAGTCTTTGCATTTCAAATTAATGCCATTGTTTTGTGATCACTTTCAATAGTTTAACTGAGTAGAGGATTCTGGACACAACATCATATTCTCTTAGAACTATGAAGATCTATGTCCTTCTAGCATGCCATGTTGCCAGTAAAAAGCCCAATGCCAATTCCTTGCACGTTCCTTGGATGACCACCTGGTTGTCTCCATGGAAAATTGTAGGAACTCTTCATCCCTGGTTTCAGAAATGTCAGCGGGGACTAGTAACCTAGAGCACTTCCATCAACACTCAGCATTCAGAAGGTTACATAAATTCATCTGTAATGTCCACATTATACCAAAAGATTCATTACTCTCCATATATCTGTGGTTCAGTCCTTTCCACACCATGTAGGTAAACTTAATTATCTGTTCTCTGTCAATGCCTATCTTCTCTTTTTCCACAATTATGAAGACTGCTGCTAGGAGCACATGTCCATGCCTTCTGCACATATTTGCAGAGTGACCCTTAAGTATAGTGTTACAAGTGGAAATGCTGAATCCTGAGGCACATGCATCTGCTATTTTATGATTTAGCCATACTGGTTTTTTTTTTTGTTTTTTTTTTTTTTCAAAAAGATTGTATTGATTTACAGTCCCAGCAGCCATGTTTCAGAGAGTCTATCAATGTACATTCTCACCAATACCTGAATTTGTCCAACTTTTCAAATTTTGCAGTCAAACTAATTAATGATGTCACATCATAGTGCACAGAGATGAATTTGTCTCACTACTTAGCTTGTGGTAGTTTCTCTATTTTTCTCTATACATGTTTCTTTTTCTATGAATATTCTGTACATGTCGTTTGCCCACCTCCATGCTGGATTGTTTCAGGTTTTCTTAGTGACTTCTGGAATTTTTAAAATACTTTCCCTCCATTGATCATTAGTTGACTACATTAATACAAAAATCTCCAGATTTGTGGAGATTTCTAAACTTTCTTTTTGCATTTGTTTTCATGAAGAGAAGCTTTTCACTTTAATGTAGTCAAAGGTATCACATTGGTCAGTCTGTGTTATACAGCTGCGATCTTGGTATCTTTATACCAGTATCATCTCATTTAAGAAAAACTTTCTCTAGAAGAAAAAGGAGGCGTTAAGATGGCAGAGGAATAGGGGAGTCTAATTTCATCTTGTCCCTGGAATTCAGCTTGATAGTTATCAAATCATTCTGAACACTTGCCAAATTAACTGGAGATCTTAGAAAAGAGTTGCTGAAATTCTACAAATAGGAAAGTAACCATTTGCAAGGTAGGAGGTGCAGAGACATGAATCTGGAGATATATATCAGAAGATAAACTGCTGGGGAAGAGTCTGGCTTAAGGAGGCTACCAGAAATTATTTAAGCAGTGGAAACACAAGATCAGAACTTTTGAAGTCTGTGTGGTTGGGAGACATCCTCCCTGGAAAGCTCAATTAGTGAAGCAGGGCAGAATATCAGGTGGGACAGCATTGTCTCAGGATTCCCATGGCCACAAAAAGAATGAGCCTGAGTGTGACAGAGTTCCCAAAATCAGAGTAGGGAAGTCTGCTGCAAACAGTGAGTTTAGAAGCTGGCTTTCTACACAGTGTTGCCATAAACCACAAACTGCTGCTTGGTTGGGTGACTACTCTCCAAGCAGGGGTCAAAAGGCAGAAGCCCAGAGAGATGCCCCTTCCTCCCCTGAGGAGGGGTGGTGAACTGTGCCACAGGATCTGATAAACTTTGGAGACTTGAACCATGGTTGCATGCCTGAGATAAAAAATGTTCTGTCACAGGATGGGTGAGCATAGAGTTCAGATGGAAACCAGGGAGACAAGAGTGATTGACTGCTTTTCTGTGAGTGGGGTGTGACCTTTCAGCTCTGGGACTAGGGATTGGGGTGCTACCATTTTTATCCTCCCCATTGGTGCTGAAAGCCTTCAGGTAGAAATACAGCACCACATAGTGCAATCCACAGCTGCTTTCACTGAACCCAGCACACTGGCAAGGGTGGGTGGTATATTTCACCCGGGAAAGACCCCTGAGAAGCAGTGCAACAGGCCCCTGCCCCAGAAGACCAGCAGGAACATGAGGCTAATACCTAGTTTACAGATTATACAGAACTGCAAAACTTAAACTTTGGGGTAAAACAGTATATAACATTCATCATTTTTTTTCTTATTCTATATCTTTCAATTTTATATTTTTTCCTTTTTAGCTATTTTTTATTTTATCAATTAACTTTTTAAGTCTTTTTTAATTTTTATATTTAGATTATATATATACATATACATATATATAAATAAATTTTTGGTTTCCTTTCATTGTATTCAATTTTATTTTTATATATTACAAAAGTTTTTCATTCTTTCTTATTTTGGGACATAATTTCCTCAAACAAATAGCTCAAAATACACCCAAGATCTAGTTTATTTTGTGTTCTGTTCTTCTTCTTCTTGTTTGACTATTTCTTTCTCTCTGCCTCTCTGTCGTTCTCTCTCTCTCTCTCTCTCTCTCTCTAAGTTTGTGTTCTCTTCTGATTTCCTTAGTGCATATATTTCTTGTGTTATTACTAGTTTTACATTTTTCTCTCCCTTTCATCTATTGTTTTCTGGACATAATTATGAGATGGAAAAACTCACCCCAAAAAAGAATTAGAGGCAGTTCTCACTGACAGAGATTTAATTTATATGGATATAAGTAAGATGTCAGAAATAGAATTCAAAACAATTATAAAGATGGTAGCTGGGCTTGAAAAAAGCAAAAAAGACACTAAAGAATCCCTAACCAGAGAAATGAAAGAACTAAAATGTAATCAGGCCAAAATCAAAATAGTTGGATGCAATAAAAAATGGAGCCTCCAACTGCTAAGATAAATGAGGCAGAAGAAAGAGTTAGTGATACAGAAGACAAAATGATGGAGAATAAGGAAACTGAGAAAAAGAGATAAAAAAAAAACAGATCACAAAGGGAAGATTTGAGAGATCAGTGATAACATAAAGCAAAAACAATGCTAGAAGAGTCTCAGAGGAAGAGGAAAGATGGGTGCTGAAGGTTTATTTGAACAGATTATAGCTGAGAACTTCCCTAATTTGGGGAAGGAAAATGGCCTTCAAGTCCTAGAGGCACAGAGAATTCCCTTTAAATCAATAAAAATAGGTAAACAACTAGACATAATAATGAAGCTTGCAAACTTCAGAGAGAAATAGGAAACCGTGAAAGCAGATCAGGATGAGAGGTCTTTAACTTACAAAGGTAGGAACATAAGGCTGGCAGCAGACATGTCCACAGAGACCTGGCAGACCAAAGGACTGGCATGATATATTCAAGGTGATGAATGAGGAAAAATATGCAGCCAAGAATACTTTATCCAGGAGGAGTCAAGATGGTGGAGAAATAGCAGGCTGAGAGGACATCAGGTAGCAGGAGATCAGCTAGATAGCTTATCAAACTATTCCAAACACCTACAAATCCAACAGGAGATTGAAGAGAAGAAGAGCAACAATTCTAGAAACAGAAAATTGGCCACTTTCTGAAAGGTAGGACTGGTGAAGAAGTGAATCCAAAGTGACGGGAAGATAGACCGTGGGGGGAGGGGCCAGCTCCTGGCTCCCAGAGGAGCAACAGAGCGAAAAATCACTTCTAAAAGTCTGCTCCACTAAGATACATTGCTCCAGAGGCTAATCCGGGGTGAAGCCCACGCAGGGACAGCTTAATCTCAGGTCCCATGGGATCACAGAAGGATTGGGGTTGTCTTAGTGTCACAGAGCTCTCAGGTATTAGAGCGGGGAAGTCGGCTACAGAGACAGAGCTGAGGAGTGAGCTCTCAACTCGGGGTTACCTTGAACTGTAATCTGTGGCACAGGCCATGGCTCTGTGAGTGGGGTCCCCACAAGATCTGGGGAGACCCCCTTGGAAGAGCTCAGGGATCTATGGGGGTCCAGGCAGAGCTGTGTGTCAGAGACTGAGATGCTTGGTCACAGGCTGGGTGAGCTTGGAGTGTGGCCAGAGGCCAGGAGATGGGAGTGATTGAGCGCTTTTCTCTGAGGGCGCACTGAGGAGTGGGGCCCCGAGCTCTTGGTTCCTCCGGGCCAGAGATTGGGAGGCCACCACTTTCATTCCCATCCTCCAGAACTCTATGGAAAGCATTCAGGGAACAAAAGCTCCTGGAAGCAAACCCCAGCGAATTACTCAGCCTGGCCCCTTAACGGTGGTGCACTTCTGCCTCAGGCAAAGACACTTGAGAATCACTACAACAGGCCCCTCTCCCAGAAGACCAACAAGAAATCCAGCCAAGACCAAGTTCACTTACCAAGAAGGACAGCGGAATTCCAGAGGAAGAGAAACAAAACATGGAATTCATGGCTTTCTCCGCGTGATTCCTTAGTCTTGGAAAGTTAATTAATTTTTTTAATTTTACGGTTTTTTCTTCTGCTAAATTTTTTTAAACTTTTACCCTTTCTTCTTTTAATGTTTTTTAACTAGTTTATCTTAAGGATAGCTTTCATTAAAAAAATCTTTTCTGTCCCTTCATTATTATAGTCATATTTTATCCTTCATTGCATCTAACTTTATTTTTTGTATACACATAGGGTTTTTTCTTCTAAGAAATTTGGGGTACAACTTCTTCTAATAGATCAAAATACAATGTAAATCTAGCACCAGGCTTGTTCTAGCCTTCAGCCTGAGCAAATTCTCTCCATTTTCTTTTTCTTTATTCTCGGAGCCAACTTATCTTATCAACTCCTTTTTTAGAAATTAAAAAAAATTGTTTTTCATCTTTATAGTCATATTCCATTCCTTCATTGTGCTTACCCTTATATATTTTTTTAAGTCTTTAAAATTTTAGCAGGTAGTTTCTTCTAAGAGACCAAAATACTCCCAAAATTAAGTGGGTGACTGTGTTCTAGTCACCAGTCTCATATATATTTTTTTCTTTATTTATTTTCTTTAAAAAATTTTTTTCTTTCTGAACTTCTTTTTACCCCCATTCTTCCCCCCATGATTTGGGGTCTCTTCTGTTTTGGTTAAAGCACATTTTTCTGGGGTCTTTGTCACCCTTTTAGTATTTTATTTGCTCCTACATATATTCTTATCTGGACAAAATGACAAGGTGGAAAAACTCACCACAAAAAAAAGAATAAGAGGCAGTTCCAAAGGCTAGGGACCTAATCAATATGGACATTGGTAATATGTCAGATCTAGTGTTCAGGGTGACGATTCTCAAGGTTCTAGCCAGGCTCGAAAAAGGCATGGAAGATATTAGAGAAACCCTGTCTGGAGAAATCAAAGCCCTTTCTGGAAAAATAAAAGAACTAAAATCTAACAAAGTTGAAATCAAAAAAAGTTATTAATAAGGTGCAATCAAAATGGAGGCTCTTACTGCTAGAACAAATGAGGCAGAAGAAAGCATAGTGATATACAAGACCAAATGACAGAGAATAAAGAAGCTGAGCCAAAGAGAGACAGACAGCTACTGGACCACGAGGGGAGAATTTGAGAGGCAAGTGATACCATAAGACAAAACAACATTAGAATAATTGGGATTCCGAAGAAGAAGAAAGGGAGAGGGGAGCAGAAGGTATATGGGAGAGAACTATTGCAGAGAATTTCCCAAATATGGCAAAGGGAACAAGCATCAAAATCCAGGAGGTGCAGAGAATCGCCCTCAAAATCAATAAGAATAGGTGCACACCCCATCATCTGATAGTAAAATTAACAAGTCTTAGTGACAAAGAGAAAATTCTGAAAGCAGCCTGGAACAAGAAGTCTGTAACATACAATGGCAAAAATATTAGATTGGCAGCAGACTTATCTACAGAGACCTGGCAGGCCAGAAAGAACTGGCATGGTATATTCAGAGCACTAAACAAGAAAAACATGCAGCCAAGAATACTATATGAGCTAGGCTATCATTGAAAATAGAAGGAGAGATCAAAAGCTTCCAGGACAGGAGGGAGACAAGATGGTGGGGAAGTAGGAGGAGGCGCGTTTCAACCTGTACCCTAAAGTGAGCTGATCACCTACCAAAGAACTTCGATCACCTATGAAATCAGCCTGAGATCAGAATTATACACGTCTGGATCTCTAGGGGTGCAGAAGATGCCAGTGGGTAGGTAAAGCAGAGTGGGAACATAGGACTGATATCGGAAGATAAACAAAAGGGGGAGGGAGCCACCAGAGACGACTGATTAGAAAGTTATACCCCAATATGAGAGTGCCCTGTGACTAGGGACCATCAATAACTTGGAGTCTGGTTGAAAGCACTCAAAAAGAGCAAAAGATCACAGAGGGGAAATTGTGGGAATTGGGGCAATAAGGGACAGGGACTTAAGTCCCCGGACCCAGGACAGCCTCCCCTGGCGCTGAGCCAGAGAGAGTGCAGCAGAGAAACCAGGTCTTGGTCCCTGAGCCGCCAGCGCAACAGAGAGTGCATGGGGTCCGGCTCCTTTGTGGGGCTGGGAGCCTCACCGAACCGCAGAATGCCACACCGCGCTATCAGAACGTGAGACACGCCTGTCCCACACCCTCCCCTGGGAGAGGTGCGGGCCACCCAGCACTCTTGGACCCGGAAAGACCAGGCACTCCCATCCCGGGCCTGGGAGAAAATCTCAGTGTGCAATCGCTGCTTGGAACCTCTCTGGCTGCCTAGACAGCTGCCGCCGCTGTGGTTTTGGGTACAAGGAGGAGTTCCTGTGTCCCCTGGGATGGCGACTCCGAACCTACACTGCCAGCAGCTCTGCAACATCCACAGGGGAGCAATCTCAGGCTTCTCTCTGAGAGGGAGGTCGGGGTGCCGTTTGCTCTCCTCTAAACCTCCAAAAACCATCAAAAGCTGTCAAGGCGAGAGAAAACAAAAAACGAACAAAAAAACATATAAACCTCCAGAGAACAAAAGCCTGAAACACCGGTTTCCTCAGAGCCCACCCCAGTGAGGGGGGCGGGAGCACTTCACGCAGGGAACATCATTGACTGAAAACCCATGTGGCAGGCCCCTCCCCAAGAAAACCAACCAGGAAGGAAGAAAAAAAAAAAAAGATGACAAAAGAACAACCACCACTACTTCATAGATACAACTTTTATTGTTAATTCTTTCCCACTATTCTGGCTCATTTTTTTTATATAAATAATTCTTTAACCTATTTTCCTTCACAGTGAGACGTCCAGTACATCAAATTCCATAATAACCGTCTAACCTAAACTTTTTGATACATACACCCGTGTTTTTCTTTGCTTTTTTATTTTTTTTAATTTAGTATAGTTTAGTCTAGTTTATTCTTTTTTTATTTTTATTTTCTTAATATTCATATAGAGTTAAACTTCAAGGTAATCCCCTTTCCCCAGTCAATGCTACCCCTATAGATAAACCAATTTTTAATCCCTCTTTATCTGAGGAAAGTTGAGTCTTTTAACAAAGATATCAAGATCTATCCAGGAAGACTCAAAATAACCTTCCACGCACACACAGAATTCATAACCACTCTCCCATCTTTTTCTTCCACCAGTGTTTCTGTGTATTTGTGTTTGTCCTGATAGTATATAAATCTTACACTTGGGGTTCTTTTTGACGAGGTTCTTCCTTTCTTTTCTTATATATATAAATATTTTTTTCTCTTGTCATATACTTTTATCAGTCTTTTTGTTTATCTGTTTTTGTTTGTATACTTCATAAATCTTACTTTGGGGCCCATTTGGGCTGAGCCTTCTCTTTTATCTTCCCTTTTTTTCCTGTCTTTCTCTCTCTCTTTTTTTTCTTTTTCTTTTTCTTTTCTTTTTTCTCTCATTTGGGTGGGGAATCCTGATTGCTCAGAAGCATTCCAGGGTGAACCTTGACTGTACCACGGTCGATACATCCAGCTACATCCATTCAGTCATCTCTCACCAAAATGACTAGGAGGAGGAATGCCCAACAGAAGGAAAATACAGAGGGTGGACCTTCTACAATAGAGCTAATGGCTATCGACATAGACTATATGTTGGAAAAGGAATTCAGGCAAACAATTATCCAGGCAATAGCTAGGTTGGAAAAAGCCATGGATGACCAAATGGAATTGATTAGGGCAGAACTGAAACCCACCAGAGATGATGTTTACAATGCTCTCAATGAGTTCCAATCTAATCTAAATTCTCTAAAAGCTAGGCTAATTGAGGCAGAAGATAGAATTAGTGATCTGGAGGACAAACAGATAGAGAGAAAGGATCAGGAGGAAGCCTGGAACAAACAGCTTAGAAGCCACGAAAACAGAATCAGGGAAATAAATGATGCCATGAAACGTTCCAATGTCAGAATTATTGGAATCCCTGTAGGGGAGGACAAAGAAAGAAGTCTAGAAGGTATAGTGGAACAAGTTCTACATGAAAATTTTCCTATTCTCAGGAATGGAACCAGTGTTCAAGTACTAGAGGCAGAATAGTCTCCGCCCAAGATTATAGATTCTAAAAAAAAATCAAGGCACCTGATAGTAAAATTGAAAAATCATAATTGTAGATACAATCTCTTGAAAGCTGCTAGAACAAAGAGGCTCCTTACTTACAGAGGAAACCCCATCAGAATAACATCAGACTATCCACAGAGACCTGGCAATCCAGAAAGGGCTGGAAAGATATATTCAGGGTACTAAATGAGAAAAACATGCAGCCAAGAGTACTTTATGTAGCAAGATTGACATTCAAAATGGATGGAGAGATAAAGAGTTTCCAAAACCGACAAGGCATGTTTTTTTTTTTTTTAAATTTTTATTTATTTATTTTTTCAGCATAACAAAGCAGCAAGGCTTAAAGACTATGCAACCACCAAGCCGACACTGCAGGAAATATTAAGGGGGGTTCTATAAAAGAGAAAAAATTCTAAAAATATCATTGAACAGAAATATAGAGACATCTACAGACAGAAAGACTTCAAAGGTAACAAGATGTCAATAAAAATGTATCAATCAATAATCACTCTCAATGTGAATGGCCTAAATGCACGCATAAAAATGACAAAGGGTTGCAGATTGGAGAAAATGACAGGACCCATCCATATGTTGTCTACAAGAGACTCATATGAGACTCATTGAACCTAAAGATACACCCAGACTGAAGGTGAAGGGATGGATGAAGACACTTCGGTCCAAAACTTATGGGATACAGCAAAGGTGGTCCTAAGGTGGAAATACATAGCCATCCAAGCCTCCCTCAAAAAAATTGAAAAATCCAGAATACAACAGTTGTCTCTACACCTTAAAGACCTGGAGAACGAACAACAAATCAAACCAACTCCACACATAAGAAGGGAAATAATCAAGATTACAGAAGATATCAATGAGGTAGAAACCAGAGATACAGTAGAACATATCAATGAAACTAGAAGCTGGTTTTTTGAAAGAATCAATAAGATTGAAAAATAATTGGCCACAACAATCCAAAAGAAAAGAGAGAAAGCCCAAATCAATAAAATTATGAATGATAATGGGGGGGATCACAACTAACACCACAGAAGTAGAAACAATCATCAGAAGATATTATCAACAGTTATATGCCAATAAGTTAAGCAACCTAGATGAAATGGATGCATTCCTGGGAAACTATAAACTCCCAAAATTGAACCAGGAAGAAATGGACAACTTGACTAGACTGATATCTAGTAATGAGATTGAAGCAGTGATCAAAAACCTCCCAAAAAACAAGAGCCCGGGACCTGACGGATTCCCTGGGGAATTCAACCAAGCTTTCAAAGAAGAAATAACACCAATTCTCCTGAAGCTGTTTCAAAAAATTGAAGCAGAAGGAGAACTTCCAGACTCTTTTTATGAAGCCAGCATTACCCTGATCCCCAAACCAAGCAAAGACCCTACCAAAAAGGAGAATTTCAGACCAGTATCACTGATGAATATGGATGCTAAGATTCTTAACAAGATCCTAGCAAACAGGATCCAGCAGCACATTAAAAAGATTACCACCATGACCAGGTGGGATTCATCCCTGGGTTACAAGGTGGGTTCAACATTCGCAAATCAACCAATGTGATAGAGCAAATCAATAAGAGAAGAGAGAAGAACCACATGGTCCTCTCAATTGATGCAGAAAAAGCATTTGACAAAATCCTGCTCTGTTCCTTATTAAAACACTTCAAAGTATAGGGATAGAGGGAACATTCTTGACTTCATAAAATCTATCTGTGAAAGACCCACGGCAAATATCATCCTCAATGGGAAAAAGCTTGCAGCCTTCCCGTTAAAATCAGGAACACAACAAGGATGCCCACTCTCACCACTCTTGTTCAACATAGTATTAGAAGTCCTAGCAACGGCAATCAGACAACAAAGAGAAATAAAAGGTATCCAAATTGGCAAGGAAGAAGTCAAACTCTCTCTCTTCGCAGATGACATGATTCTTTATATGGTAAACCCAAAAGACTCCACCCCCAAACTACTAGAACTTATAAACCAATTCAGTAATGTGGTAGGATAAAAAGTCAGTGTACAGAAATCAGTGCCTTTCTTATACACTAACAATGAAAATACAGAAAGGGAAATTAGAGAATCAATTCCACTTACTAGAGCACCAAGAACCATAAGATACCTGGGAAGAAACCTATCCAAAGAGGTAAAGGATCTGTACTCAAGGAACTACAGAACACTCATGAAAGAAATTGAAGAAGACAGAGAAAGATGGAAGACCATTCCATGCTCTTGAATTGGAAGAATAAACATTGTTAAAATTTCTATACTGCCCAGAGAAATCTATACTTTTAAAGCCATTTCAATCAAAATTCCACCAGTATTTTTCAAAGAGCTGGAGCAAATAATCCTAAAATTTGTATGGAATCAGAAGAGACCCTGAATTGCTAAGGAAATGTTGAAAAACAAAAACAAAACTGGCGGCATCACGTTACCTGATTTCAAGCTTTACTACAAAGCTTTGATCACCAAGACAGTGTGGTACTGGCACAAAAACAGACACATAGACCAGTGGAACAGAGTAGAGAGCCCTGATATGGACCCTCAACCCTATGGTCAAATAATCTTCGATAAAGCAGGAAAAAATATACAGTGGAAAAAAGACAGTCTCTTCAATAATTGGTGCTGGGAAAATTGGACAGTTATGTGTAGAAGAATGAAACTTGACCATTCTCTTACACCACATACAAAGATAAACTCGAAATGGATAAAAGACCTCAATGTGAGACAGGGATCCATCAGAATCCTAGAGGAGAACATAGGCAGTAACCTCTTCGATATCAGTCACAGCAACTTCTTTCAAGATATGTCTCCAAAGGCAAAGGAAACAAAAGCAAAAATGAACTTTTGGGACTTCATCGAGATCAAAAGCTTCTGCACAGCAAAGGAAACAGTCAACCAAACAAAGAGGCAGCCCACGGAATGGGAGAAGATATTTGCAAGTGACAGTACAGACAAAAGGTTGATATCTAAGATCTATAAAGAACTTCTCAAACTCAAAACACACAAAACAGATAATCATGTCAAAAAATGGGCAGAAGATATGAACAGAGACTTCTCCAATGAAGACATACAAATGGCTATCAGACACATGAAAAAATGCTCACCACCACTAGCCATCAGGGAGATTCAAATTAAAACCACATTGAGATACCACCTTACACCTGTTAGAATGGCCAAAATTAGCAAGACAGGCAACAACGTGTGTTGGAGAGGATGTGGAGAAAGGGGAACCCTCTTCCACTGTTGGTGGGAATGCAAGATGGTGCAGCCCTTTTGGAGAACAGTGTGGAGATTCCTCAAGAAATTAAAAATAGAGCTTCCCCATGACCCTAAAATTGCACTACTAGGTATTTACCCCAACGATACAGATGTAGTGAAAAGAAGGGCCATCTGTACCCCAATGTTTATAGCAGCAATGGCCACAGTTGCCAAACTGTGGAAAGAACCAAGATACCCTTCAACGGACAAATGGATAAGGAAGATGTGGTCCATATACACTATGGAGTATTATGCCTCCATCAGAAAGGATGAATACCCAACTTTTGCATCAACGTGGATGGGACTGGAAGAGATTATGCTGAGTTAAATAAGTCAAGCAGAGAGATTCAAGTATCATATGGTTTCACTTATTTGTGGAGCATAACAAAGAACATGGAGGACATGGAGAGATGGAGAGGAGAAAGGAGTTGAGGGAAATTGGAAGGGGAGGTGAACCATTAGAGACTATGGACTCTGAAAAACAATCTGAGGGTTTTGAAGGGCCGGGGGGTGGGAGGTTGGGGGAGTCAGGTGTTGGATATGAAGGAGTTTGTAAGGGCCTGGTTAGCAAAAGAAGTTACTTAAAAACCCCGGATATAGGGGCGGGCCAGGCCAGATAGCCGTATTCAGTCAGAGGGGTGTGCATATATTAACTGTGCTAGGTTGAAATCCGATTGGCCACCTGTGTGTGGGCGGGGCTCAGCCACCACTATAAAAGATGGTCTGTGAGGCTGGAGTGAAGAGTTTTTTTAGCAAGAGCCGCGCACCACCGGGAGCAGCACCACTGAGAGCAGCAGCGGCAGCAGCGCCACAGCGAGCGGCACCGCCTCGTGCACCAGAGCAGCAGCAGCAGCAGAGCCGCCTTGAGCTGTAACACGAGCGGCGCCGCTCTGTGCACCACCATGAGCAGCAGCAGCAGCGGTGCCACAGTGAGCGGCTTTGCCCGTGCACCGCCCAGAGCAGCAGCAGCGGTGGCGCCACCGCGAGCAGCAGCGGCAGCGGCGATGCCGCGAGCGACACCACCCTGAGCCAGAGTATCAGCAGCAGCAACAGCAGCAGCGCCGCCGCAAGCAGCCACGCCGCCTCGGGCAGTGCCGCCATCAGGAGCAGCCTCTCAGGAGCCAACGGTGCAGCCACGCTGGGAGTGGGTCTGTGGTACAGTGAGGGTGAGGCAGGGAGCCTCCAGGGGGGACCCCAGCGACTGGGAGGCGGTGGTCCCCAGCAAGACTTGGGCACCTACCAGTCAGTTTGGTTTCTGATGCAGTTTGGTTTCTGATGCAGTTTGGTTTCTGATGCATGGCGTGAAATAAAACTTTGCTTAATTTTCGCATGGAAGGGATGGAGAAATATTTATCATGCAAATGGAAGTGAGCTAAATGGGATTGTAGCAATATTTATATTGGACAAAGTAGACTTTAAAACTACGACTGTACCAAAAAACAAAGAAGGACATACATATCATAGAGAAAACACTAAAAAAGAAGGTATAGCAATTGCACACAATTTGTATGCACCCAACAGGGGAGCACCCAGATATGCAAATCATCTGTTAACACACATGAAGGAAATAACCAAAAGGACTACAATATTTACAGGGGACTTGAACACCCTATTGACATCAGTAAATAGATCATCCAGACAATCAACAAGGAAACTGTGGTTTTGATGATGCACTAGACCAGAGGGACTTAATGGATATATACAGAAGCCTGCCTCCAAAACAGCAGAATACACATTCTTTTTAAGTATCCATGGAACACTTCCCTGAATAGAACATGTTAGGCCACAAACAAGTTTCAACATATTAAAAAAAAATTGAAGTCACGCTACACATCTTTTCTGACCACAACACCATGAAACTAGAAATCAATTATGAGACATCTAAAAGAACACAAACACATGAAGGTTAAATAACAAGCTACAAAACAGTGGATGGGTCAACCAAGAAATCAAAGAGAAGATTAAAAAAATTCATGGAGAGAAATGAGAATGAAGACACAACTGTCCAGAATCTTTGGGATGAACCAAAGCTGTTCTAAGAGGGAAGATTTAGCAATACAGGCCTATGTCAAGAACCAAAAAAAATCTCAAGTAAACAACATAAGTTTACACATAAGAGAGCTAAAAAAAGAACAATAAACAAGACCTAACATTAGTACAAGGAAGAAAATAATGAAGACTAGAATGGAAATAAAATATAAACAAAGAAACAAAAAACAATAGAAAAGATCAATGAAACAAGGCGAAAGTCTTTTTTAAAAGATCGACATTAATAAATGTTTAGCCAGACTCATCAGAGGAAGAGAGATACAGGGGGATTCCAATAATCAAAATCAGAAATGAAAGAAGAGAAATAACAATAACACCACATAAACACAAAGGACCATAAGACAATATATTTTTTTAAGATTTTATTTATTTATTTGACAGACAGAGATCACAAGTAGACAGAGAGGCAGGAAGAGAGAAAGAGAGGAGAAAGCAGGCTCGCCGCTGAACAGAGAGCCTGATGCGGGGCTCGATCCCAGGACCCTGAGATTATGACATGAGCCGAAAGCAGAAGCTTAACCCACTGAGCCACCCAGGCGCCCAATTGTAAGACAATATTATGAAAAATTATTGACCAACAAATTAGACAACCTAGAAAAATTGGATAAATTCCTAGAAACATACAACCTCCCAAACTTGATTCAGGAAGAAATAGAAAATATGGACAGACTGATACCAGCAATGAAATGGGATCAGTGATCAGAAAATTCCCTACCAAGTCTGGGACCGGATGACTTCATTCATGAAGTATACAGTTAAAGAAGAGTTAATACCTATTCTGAATCAATTCCAAAAATTAGAAGAGGAAGGAAAATTTCTCAATTCATTCTAAGAGACTAGCATTACCTTGAGACCAAAAGTTTAAAAAGACACTATTTTGGGGGCACCTGGGTGGCTCAGTGGGTTAAAGCCTCTGCCTTTGGCTTGGGCCCTGATCCCAGGATCCTGAGATGGAGCCCTGCATCGGGCTCTCTGCTCAGCGGGGTAGCCTGCTTCCCTTCCTCTCTCTGCCTGCCTCTCTGCCTACTTGTGATCTATCTGTCAGGAAAATGAATAAAATCTTAAAAAAAAAGACACTATTTTTTATAAGATTTTATTTATTTATTTGACAGACAGAGATCACAAGTAGGCAAGAGGCAGGCAGAGAGAGAGGAGGAAGCACACTCTCTGCTGAGCACAGAGCTGGATGCGGGGGGAGGGGAGGGGCTCCATCCCAGGACCCTGAGATCATGACCTGAGCCAAAGGCAGAGGCTTAACGCACTGAGCCACCAGGTGCCCCAAAAGACACTATTTTTTTTTAAAAAGAAAACTACAGGGCAATATCTCTGATGACTATAGATTCAAAACCCTCAAAAATATTAACAAACCCAATCCAAAAATGCATTGAAAATAAATTACCACAATATAGGACACTTGGTTGGTTCAGTCAGTTAAGCCTCCAACTCTTGATTGCAGCTCAGATCATGATCTCAGGTCATGAGATTAAGCCCCACATCGGACTCTGCACTGAGTGTGGAATCTGCTTAAGATTATCTCCCTCTTCCTCTGCCTCTTTCCCCCAGCTTGCACTCACTCCCTCTCTCAAAAGAATAAAAATAAAAATAAATAAATTCTGCAGTAAAGTGGGATTTATTCCGGAGATGCAGAAATAGTTCAATATTCACAGATCAATCAACATGTTACATCACATGTACAAGAGAAAGGATAAAACCCTATGACTCTCTCCATAGATGTAGGAAAAACATTTGACAAACTACAACATCCATTCATGATCTAAAAAAAAAAAACAAAAACAAACAAAAAAAAACCTCTCAACAAAACAGGCTTAAAGGGAACATATCTCAACATAGTAAAGGACATCTATGAAAATTCCAGAGCTTTCCCTCTAAAATCAGAAAAAAAACAAGGATGCTCACTCTCACCACTTTTATTCAACATAGTATTGGAAGTCCTAGCCACAGCAATCCCACCAGAAATGTAAATAAAAGGCATCCAAATTGGTAAAGAAGAAATAAAACTTCCACAATGTGCAGACTACATGATACTATATATAACACCCCCCCCAAGAATCCACCAAGGACCTACTAAAATAATCATGAATTCATTTGAAGTCTCAGGATTCAAAATTAATATACAGAAATCTGTCCCATTTCTACCCACTAGTAATAAAGTAGCAGGATATTTAAAACAATTCCATTTACAAGTGCACCCAACAGGATAAAGTAACTAGAAATAGGAGACAAAAGACCTATACTCTGAAAACATAAGACACTAATGAAAGAAAATGGAAGGTGACACAAACAAATGGAAAAATATACCTCACTGTTCGGTTGGAAAAATTAATACAATTAAAACACCCATACTAGCCAAAGCAATCTACAGATTCAAAGGAAACCCTATCAAAATAGTAAAAAACAGTTCTAACAAGAAATCCTAAAATAGTACTAAAATCCTAAAATTGGAACAAAAAAAGACCCAAAGTTTGCCAAAGCAAACTTGGGGGAAAAAATAAAAGAAGAAAAAGAAAGAAGAAAGAAAGAAAGAGAGAGAGAGAAACAGAAGATATCACAATTGCAGATTTCAAGATATACTAGAAATGTATAATCAAAACAATGTGATATGGGCACAAAAGTAGACACAAGAGCAATGAAACAAAACAGAAAACCCAGAGGATGTATCCAAAGAGGGGTTAATATCCAAACATATAAGGAACAGATATAACACCAAAAATCACCCAAATAGTCCAATTTAAAAATTAGCTGAAGACATGAACAGATATTTCCCCCAAAGAAGATATATAGATGGCCAACAGACACATGAAAAGATGCTCGACATCATAAATCATCAGGGAAATGCAAATCAAAATTACAATGAGATATTACCTCATACCTTTCAGAAGAGCTAAAATACAAAACAGAAGAAACAAGTTATACCAGTGAAAGATGTGGAGAAAAGGACCCCAGGTACATTGCTGGCAGAAATGCAAACTGGTGTAGTGATTGTGAAAAACGGTATGGTTGTTTCCTCAAATAATTAAACAGAATTACTATGTAAGGGGTGCCTGGGTGGCTCAGTGGGTTGGGCCTCTGCCTTCAGCTGGGCCTGATCTCAAGGTCCTGGGATTGAGCCCCGCAACAGGCTCTTGCTCAGCGGGGCGCCTGCTTCCCCCACCCCCCCGCCTCTGCCTGCCTCTCTGCCTACTTGTGATCTCTGTCAAATAAACAAAAACAAAGTGTTTAAAAAAAAATTACTATATAAGCCGACTCCACTAGTGTGTATTTACCCTAAGAAAATGAAAACACTAATTCAAAAAACGCATACACCCCTAGTTTTATTGCATCGTTATTTACATTAGCCAAGATGTAGAAGCAATCCAGGCATCCATCCAGAGAAGCTGTGGTTTATTATATGGAATGTTACTGAGCCATAAAAATGAAAGGAATATTGCCTTTTTTCAACCACATTGTGCTAAGTGAATTAAGCCTCTCAGAGAAAAACAAATGCCATATGATTTCACTCATATTTAAATTTAAGAAACAAAACACAGAAATAAACAAAGAAAAAAAAAACCCAGACACATAAATATAAACAACTTGTGGCTGCCAGAGGGAACGTGGGGGAGGGAGGAATGGGTGGAATGGGATGAAGAAAATACTTACCATGAAGAGCCCAGAGTAATGGTTAGAAGTACATTTGAAACTTACATAGCACTGTATGTTAACTCTACTGGAATTTTAAAAATCAAAAATTAAAAATAGATAGATGGTAAATAGATAAACAGATAAAGTGACAGATAAGATCTTTAAATAACTTCAGTTTTCTCAAAGCAACAATAAGTTTAATTTGTTTCAATTTGCTTTGTATTTCTTTTATTGTGTTATGTTAGTTACTATACAATACATCATTATTTTTGATGTCGTGTTCTAAGATTCATTGTTTACATATAACAACCAGTGCTCCATGCAATCCATGTCCTCCTCAATACCCACCACCAGGCTCAACCATCCTTCCACCCTCCTCCCTTCTAAAACGCTCAGTTTGTTTCTCAGGGTCCACAGTCACTTATCATTCATCTCCCCCTCCAATTCCCCCCTTTCACTTTTCCTTTCCTTCTCCTAATGTCCTCCATGTTATTCCTTATGTTCCACACGTAAGTGAAAGTGTTAGGTCTTTTTACTTTATTATACAGTTACATATCTTTGTAAAATATTTGCATGTTCCAATGTAAAAAGTGTTGCATTGGAGTGCCTGGGTGGCTCAGCCATTTAAATATCTGCCTTCAGCTCAGGTCATGATCTCAGGGATCCTGAGATCCAGGCAGTATCTGGCTCCCTGCTCAGCGGGGAGTCTGCCTCTCCCCCTCCTCTGCACCTCCCCACCCTGTGCACATGCAGGCTCTCTCTCCCTATCAAAAAAATAAATAAAATCTTTAAAAAATAATAAAGTAAGTTGCATTGAGTAAAATCTAGCCCTTATGCTGCCTCTCCACACAGTACATTTCCCCAATATATAATTGAATTTTATTACTGAACTTATGTCATAGTTAACTGAAGAATATGTGCAAATATAGTCTCATATTTTACACTGTCTTAGATTATCACAAACACACTATACACATAATTCTCCACCTCACTCTTTGCCTTAAACAATGAACAATACATCCTGGAGATGAGATTACAGTAATATATAGAGTATTACTCGTTCCATATAATTCTAGAGTCATTTATTTTGTGGTTGTAACATTTTTTATTGAAGAACATTTCAATTTTATGTTTTACCATTTCAAATAGTGCTGCAATTAATAACTTTAATCATATACATTTTGGAATTTTTCCCAGAGTTCTTGTTTTTCTCCCCACCCCCAGCTTTATTTATGTGAAACTGGAAATAAAATCATATATATTTAAAGTATACAATCTGACGATTTGATAGATATTTACGTATGGTGGAATGACTACTGCATTCAAGTCGATTCATACATCCATCCCCTCACATATTTGCCATCTGTGTGTGTGTGTGTGTGTGTGTATGTGTGTGTTGAACAGGCTTAGAATCTACTGTCTTAGCAAATTTCAAGTTCTGTTGTTGTATAGTGTTATTACACAGTTTGATTAACTATAGTCACCATAATATACATTCACCTTATAACTGAAAGATGTGCTCTTTAACGGCATTACACATTATCCCCACCTTCCAGCCATTAATCTACTCTCAATTTTATGGCCCAGATTCTTCAAAGTGAGATCACAGGGGCAAAGTGTAAATGTGTGTGCAATGTTCCTAGGGATGACCTAATATGCCACATTAGACTAGATCATTTTCTGGGAATACCAGCATTGTATGACAGCAACTGTTTTTCTACAGTTTCACCCACAGAATGTCAAACTATGCAATTTGCCCAATCTAATAGGAAATAAATGATACCTTAGTATACATGACATTTCTTGACATGAATTTGCATTCCCCTTATTAGATGAGAGGTTGGATATGTTCAAGTACCTTTTGCATTTTTTAAAAATTTCCACATAGGTCCATCACAATCCACTTTTCTCTTATTCCCTAAACTCTCAAGTTCAGACAGAAAATATACTGATAGCAGCCAAGGGGTGCCTAGACTTGCAATTTGCAAACCTTGGACAATTTGCAAACCATCTTATACATGTGTCCTTCTCACAGTGTACTCCAGATAAAGTTTTTCCTTAGCTAATGTTTCTCTTTCATTTCCTGTGACTCATGTTCAGCTCACCATCTTTTGTGTTTTTAACTAAAATAATAAACCTAGAAAGGACAAGGAGGTTCTCAGTCAACATTAATTGATCTACTAATGATCACAATTTATGGATTCACCACAGAATGTCAGGAGCACAAAAAACAGACTACGTATTCATTGACTTAAAAAATCATTTTTGAGGACCTACTGTGTGTACAGCCATTTTATTCCTACTATGGCAGTAGAAAGACCAGTGCTGAGTAAAAAGTAACCATCACACAAAGTGTTATACTCCCCACTAAACAGAATAATTCCAGATTCCTGTCCTTCATTTTCCCAAGAAGGATCATATGAAGGAAGGACTCTTTAGAGCTCATTGTTTTCACTGTCAAATTATAGTCACTAAGTTCATGGTTTGTTCAAGAGTAAATTATGGAACTCTCTGCGACAATCCATGGGAGCAGTGGTCAGTATTGCTTCAGGGGAGCCCTAAGTCAACTTTCCAGGCATCAGTGCCATGTCAGCACTGAGAATAATTCAGGAGCTGGCTGTTTCACTTTTCCGATCATCATTCTCAACATCCTGATGTAGACAGGTTTTCCCAGAGCCCACAGAATCCTTAAAAATCTCTTCTTTTTAAAGAAGAACTTTTGCATCACTCACCACAGTCTCAAGGAAATAATTTTGCATGTAGAAATTCTCCCTAAAGTAAATACCACGGGCAATAGGCCCTCCATTAACAGAGCAGAATTTTTCCACATAACTGAACAGTTTTTCCTCTAATGACTCATCAACCTTCTCAACTGATAACAAATGGGGAGACGTGAGGTTTGCCTTGAGTTTCTCCACTGACACATGCAAGTCCTTGGCTATGGTTTCCAGGGATGCATCATCCAGTCCAAAGTAAGATCTGTAGAGGGTTCAAGTCTCTTCCAGCTTTTTCACATCTTTATCACTGAAAAAGATCAGGAAAGGCATCAGGGCCGATGGTCCAGCCTTCAGGGCCTCCAACCATATCTTCTGTCTCAGAACATCCCTCTTCCAGTCAATATCGGCCTCGGTAACGTTCGGCAGGTATTGCATGAAGATGTGGCGCTTGTGGGCGGGGAGCCCCCTCAGCATGGCGGTCTCCAGGCTTTGGAGATCATAGCCAGACAACTCAAAGCTGGAAACTAAGAAGATCTGAGGATCACCCACGTTGGCCTCCTGCAGATGTGTCACACAGTCATCGCGGATCTGTTGCAGGATTTCATGCTTATCAAATGTGCTCGATTTACTAATTTCTAGGTTATGCAAATCACTGTCCACTTTACTTCGGACAAAACAGAAATTCTTCTTCATTTTTCTAATTTCTGTGGCCAGAAATACATCATTGTCCTTAAAGCGTGTAGCGGAGATGATAATAAAGAAATCATATTCGCCAAATTTCATTTTCTTTAGATATGTCTGTGGTGGAAAGGTAGTGGTCCCCACACCAGGAAGGTCCCAGAGTGTCACATTGGGAAACTTTGGGTGTTTGTATGGAGTTCTCACAAAGGTTGTCTCCACTACCCCAGTGGGGGCAGCCCCAACATCCTCATGATCCACCCTCCGCAGGGCATTGATAAAGCTTGACTTCCCTGTCCCAGACTCCCCAGTCACAGCAGTGTTTACTGGGACATCCTCCATGTCTCTCAATGCATCACTGATTACAGAAACTGCTCTCCGAAGGTCCCCGTTCACCAGGTATGATTGAATCGAGGTGATGGTTTCCTGAGAGAGGATTTTTCTTTCCATCTTGAATTCCTTAAAAAAATCCTCGAAGTTGGAGGACAAATCACCACCCTTTCTATGAGAGGGTGTGGAAGAAGACGCCTGACCCATGGCTGGAACCGAAGACACTACGGGGAGGAGAGAAGAAGGAAGGAAAAAGAGTTACCACAAAGAGGGGTGGCTTGAGATATACTATTATGGGTAGGGAGAACCTCAGTCCTGGCCATAATATTATAGTCAGGTGCCCTTCTCTTTCTGTCCAGGCATTGTGTGAACTTCTGACCTGGATATAACATTTGTCCTTGCTTAGTCTCTTCCCTTATCTTGGAAAGCCCTTCTTCTTTAAGAGACTTTTCATTCTTCCAGACCTATTTCAAAGCCTGACTCTTCTTTCCAAACTTTCCTGCCTACATTATTCTTTCCTTATCTTGCTTCAGTTTTCTTTATCTGTAATGTTATGAAAATAGTACTTCTTCTTGGAAACCTAAGGAGACAAAACCAGCATTTATGCCCACAACCCTTCCCACCTGTGGTGTGAGACCCTTTAGAAGATCCACTTCTTATCACCTCCAACTTCATGTCATAAATTTTGGTTCTCATAAGGAGCAGCTAAATAAAGATGAGTGGCTCCTTTCTTTCTCAGAAAAGATACTGTACATCTACATTCGGAGGTAGAAACTTTTAATGACTGCAAATGTCTTTTCTTTTATCTAGAAAGTATGTTGGCTCATGAAACAAAGTGTTAAAAGGACTCTTTTTATTTTCCCTAGAGCAGAAACAGCAGGGGGCATGGATTCCCATGTTTTAAAAAAATATGCTGGACTATCCACCTGGGACTTGCTATGAGCCACCCCAACTGTCCTGAGACTCCACCCATCACCTGCTTCATGCATGTGCATAAAAGGGGACAGATATCAAGTCAGGAAGATAATCCACTAGGGGACTGACTGATGTATAACGTGTCATTGGAACAAAAGATGGTGTTAGCAAAGACTGAAGCAGGAGCTGACTAGGATGTAAGGCAGCCATGATAAAGAGGTTCCTCTGTCACCTTCTCTGATGATCAAACAGCATGATCTGGAATCTTGAATCTATCTGATCCCTGGGGTCTTATACTTTGAGATGGTGCAACAGAAGAAATCACATACCCAGGATTAAAAAATAATGTGAAAGACTTGCATACTGCCCCCTAAAGAGTTTGAGACCAGTTTTTAGGCCAGGAAGCCTGTGCATTCTCAAGGGTGGGGGAGAATACACAGGAGGTTGAAGAAATCTGACTGAGACAGGTCCTAAGGAATGGCACAAATAAAGAGAAAGGGAACCAAATGACAGGATTAGAGGGTAAGCAGATATGGACAACAAAATTCTGCGTGCTGAGCCAATTTCAACCACACACACCCATGCCCTATTTTTAAGGTTCCATGCCTCACCTGATGTTGCATGGAAGTTCTGTTATTGATTCTTTTCTGCTGCAAAAGCCATGCAGGGGTAGCAGGTGCAGAATAGTCGATGGAATCCCTGGGAACTTTTATTCCATCCTCTGGCAGTGTGTCCTCTGCAGCTGGGATAGAAATGGAAGGAAATGTGAGAAATCCATGCCAACAAACCTTAGATGTGCACCTGTACATATATTTCTCATGTCATTCTCTTTACAACCCTACACAGACATTATAATCATTTCCACCATGAATTGAGCATCAAATAAATGATGAGGTTGAGGGACAGACAATGAGGATCCCACCATTAGCAAAGCTCAGAGCTAGGATTCAAGGCGAGGGCCCTCTGCCAAGGGCAGAGTTCTGTCTCAGGAAGGAAAGACAGAGCACACATTATGGTGAGCAGAGGACTTAAAATGAAGTCAGTGTGAAACACACAAGATTTAATTTCCATGAAGAGATGTGTTAAAAAGAAAGCCACAGGGCCATAATGGATCTACTTGATTCAAAGCTCCAAGTTGGTAAACCAAGAAATAGTACCTAACAGCAGGTTTAGTACCTAACCCCCAGGAATGTAATCTCTCAGCAGTCAGCATGGTCATATCCTGGTCAGCACTAAAACCTATACTGACAGATTCCCTCCTCCTCTTCTCTTAGAAGGACAACATTGCCTAGAGCAATGGATTCTCTGCTAATAATTTTTTTCTTATCTTCTTTACCTAAGAACCTTTTCATTTTTGCAGCTCAGTGGAGATCCTTTCTTTTTGCTAGCTGGGATACTACCCAATTCAAAACTTATTTAATAAAGCTAATGAAGTCTTTAGAATTTATTGTTTCAATTTTTTTAAACAAATTTGGTGGCAGTGTCTAGATCCAAAGCAAATTTCTGACTGTATTTGGAGACTACAAGAAACACAGGTGTGGAGTCCCATGAATCCTTTTGAGTTCACTGTCTTTTTCAACATTTCCAAGGACCATTGTAAGTCCATCTTGCTTTGAACTATGATCTCTTTTGCCTTAGAGCTCCTGACTGAGTTGACTTTAGGGTTAATGGATCAATCTATCACTGACAGAAGGCTCTGACAGAACTTCCATCCTTCACCCTTAGTTCAATCCAGAAGTCCACATTGGAATCCCTTCCCCAGTTCCAGCCCACAGTCTGTATTTACTGATCTTTGCTGGCTTAGTATGTTCCCCCATTTCCTGCCTGCAGTCTTCATTAAGGGAACCTGCTTTTATATATATATATATATATATATATATATATATATATATATATATAATGAAATACTATTCAACCATAAAGAAAGAATGAAATCTTGCCATTTGCAAGGAAGTGGATGGAGACAGTAGTATAGCTATGTGACACATATGCTATATGTATCCTTCAAAGAAAAGTACTATATTATTTCAACCTCATGTAGAATTTAGGAAACAAAACAAATGATCATGGAGGAAAAAATAGAGAAGAAAATCAGGAAAAGGCTTTTAATTATAGAGAACAAATGGATGGTTATCAGAGGGGAAGCATGGATGGGGGTGGAATAAATAGGCAGTGGGGTTTATGGAGTGTACTTGTCATGAGGAGCATGGGTAACCGTATGTAAGTATTGAATTACTTACTTGTACACCTGAAACTAATATTATATAGTATGGTATCTAACTGGAATATAAGCACTTGGTGTTACGTACAACTAGTGAATCATTGAACGCTACATCAAAAACCATGAAGTATTAGATGTTGGCTAACTGAAATTAATGGAAAAAAAGACACTTAACAAAGGGATAGATAATATATACATACATACATACATACATACATACATACATACTTGGGGGGAAAAAACTATGGTTCTGGAAGCTATAAAAATTACAAGACTTTTTGTGTGTCCTAAATAACTTGACTTAGTTATGTGAAGTTGGGAGCCACAAAATAATGCCAAACAAAAATGTGAGTTGCCCCCTATTTTCTACTAGATATGGTTGGAGAGAAATGTGTGTTAAACTCCATTTGTAATCAGGGTCCTACCAAACTGCTGCCAGCCCTCAGGGAGATTTACAACTTAGAATTATATTTACCATTTTGGTCTCTCTGGTCACAGAGAAAGGCAGCAAAGAGAGGAACACACAGGGGGATGCATAAGGAAAACACTGCCCCAAAGCCATTGGCTGATTTTTGTAAAGTTTTTAATTGGTGGGGCTCAAAGACTGCAGCTTAAGATTGGTGGCTTGGTTGGGATAGAGTTGGGAGGAAACTGAATTTCTCCTGTAAGGAGGGCAGACAAATGACCCAGAAATAGAGTTAAAAGTGATCTGGGGGTGCCTGTGTGTCTCAGTGGGTTGGGCCTCTGCCTTTGGCTCAGGTCATGATCCCAAGTTCCTGTGATTGAGCCTCGAGTCAGGCTCTCTGCTTGGTGGGGAGCCTGCTTCCCCCTCTCTCTCTGTCTGCCTCTCTGCCTACTTGTGATCTCTCTTCTCTCGCTCTGTCAAATAAATAAATAAATAAATAAATAAATAAATAAATAAATAAAATCTTAAAAAAAAAAAAGGAAAACAGTGATCTGAAAGATGCCTAGGACACACAAATGGGAGAGACATCACTCTACTGAGAGTACTTCCTTGAGAACAGTAGCATGAAGAATCCTTTCTGAGGACAATGAGCTAGATGGAGCCATTTCCCTAGCCCTGGCCCCCAGCATAAACACAGAATCACTTGCATCAAACAACTGAGCACCAACACTGGCTGCCTAACCTACTTACATGGGTCCCACAAACCCATGTTCTACCAGAACTGCCCATCTTGGTGAAGTTTGCCTTGGCCCCAATACAGCACACCACTCCCCCAGAAGACAAGCAGAAACCACCACACACACTGCATCTCTAGACCAGAGACTTTTACAAGTTCTCATTGAAGTAGCATCAGGTCTCATTTAGCAAATAGACCAGAGCACACCTAGTTAAAACTCACCACACTCTGGAAAAGGTTCAAACACTGCTCACAGTAGGAAAGGAAAGCCTCTGCAGATGACAGGCCTGGAAGGACAAAGTAGCCAAAACACAGTAGCTGAGTGTATGCAGCACACACCAGAGAATACCAAAAAGTACCAGGCCACAGACACTTCAAAAAGCCATTACTCTCAGGAGCAGAAACATAACAGGCTTTTCTAACACAGAGAAGAACACAGTGACTTAGACAAAATACCAAGGCAGAATAATTCATCCTAACTGAAATAACAAGAGGAGGTCACATCCAGAGATCTAATCAAAACATATAAGTAATATGCCTTATGGATAATTTAAAGTGATAATCACAAATATACTAGGCTTGAGAAAAGAATGGAAGACTTCAGGGAAGCCCATACCAAAGAGATAAAGGAGTTAAAAAACAGAAATGAAAAATGCAATAATTGACATTCAAAACAGACTGGATGCAGTGAATACAAGGGTAGAAGAAGGATAGGAATGAATAAGTGATAAAGAGGATAAAACAAAATTATGGAGCATAAGGAATAACACAGAGGACATTGGGAGATGGAGAGGAGAAGTGAGTTGGGGGAAATCAGAGGGGGAGATAAACTGTGAGACACTGATCTCTGAGAGAAAAACAGTGTTTGGAGGGGAGGGGTGAACCTGGTAGTGGGTATTGTGGAGGGCACGTATTGCTTGAAACACTGGGTGCGGTGCGTAAGAATGAATTTTGGAACACTGAAAAAAATAAAATAAAAAATTTTTAAAAAGAAGTGAAAATAAAAGCAAAAGATCTTTAAGAGGAAGATTAAAAAAATGAAGTTGAACAAAAATTAAAAAAAAGAAATATGTAACACAGGAAGAGATTTAGGGAACTCAATAACTCCATCAAACATAGTAACATTTGTATTATAAGAGTCCCAGAAGAAGAAGAGAGAGTAAAGGAGACAGAAAATTTATTTGAAGAAATCATAGCTTAAAACTTCCCAAATCTAGGAAAGGAAATAGACATCCAAATCCAGGAGGCACAGAGAACTCCCACCAAATTCAACAAAAACAGATCAACACCAAGACCTATTGTAATTAAATTTGCAAAATATAGCAATAAGGAAAATATCTTAAAAGAAGCAAGAAAAATATTGTTAAAATGTCTATGCTACCCAATCAACCTATGCATTCAGTGTAATTTCTATCTAAATACCATTAACATTTTCCACAGAGCTGAAACAAACAATCCAAAATTTGTATGGAAACAGAAGACCCCAAGTAGCCAAAGGAATGTTGAAAAAGAAAACCAAAGCTGGGGGCATCAAAATACAGCTTCAAGCTGTTTTACAAAGCTGTAATCATCAAAATAATATGGGACTGACACAAAAACAGACACATAGATTAATGGAACGGAAAAGAGAACCCAGAAATGGGCCCTCAACTCAATAGTCAATCAACTCAATAGTCAATTAATCTTCGACAAAGCAGGAAGGAATATCCAGTGAAAACAAGACAATGTCTTCAACAAATGGTGTTGGGAAAAATGGACAACCATATGATGAAGAATGAAACTGGCCATGTTCTCACATTATACACAAAAATAAACTAAAAACAAATGAAAGACCTAAATGTGAGACAGGAATCCATAATAATCCTAGAGAAAAACACAGGCAAAAGCCTCTTTGATGGAGAACAGTGTGGAGACTCCTCAAGAAATTAAAAATAGAGCTTCCCTATGACCCTACAATTGCACTACTGGGTATTTACCCCAACGATACAGATGTAGTGAAAAGAAGGGCCATCTGTACCCCAATGTTCATAGCAGCAATGGCCATGGTTGCCAAACTGTGGAAAGAACCAAGATGCCCTTCAATGGACAAATGGATAAGGAAGATGTGGTCCATATACACTATAGGGTATTATGCCTCCATCAGAAAGGATGAATACCCAACTTTTTTAGCAACATGGACGGGGCTGGAAGAGATTATGCTGAGTGAAATAAGTCAAGCAGAGAGAGTCAAGTATCATATGGTTTCACTTATTTGTGGAGCATAACAAAGAACTTGGAAGATATGGGGAGATGGAGAGGAGAAGGGAGTTTAGGGAAATTGGAAGGGGAGGTGAACCCTGAGAGACTGTGGACTCTGAAAAACAATCTGAGGGTCTTGAAGGGGTGGGCGGTGGGATGTTGGCGGAACAAGGTGGTGGGTATTAGGGAGGCACGTATTGCATGGAGCACTGGGTGTGGTGCATAAACAATGAATACTGTTATGCTGAAAAGAAATAAAAATAAAATAAAGCAAAATAAAACCTCTTTGACCCAGGCCACAGCAACTTCTTGCTAGATAAATCTTGAAAGGCAAGGGAAACAAAAGCAAAAATGAACTTTTGGGACTTCATCAAGATAAAAAATCTTCTGCACAACAAAGGAAACCATAAATAAAGCTAAAGGCAACTCACGGAATTGGAGAAAATATTTGCAAATGTCTTATCAGATAACGGTCTAGTATCCAAGACCTATAAAGAGCTTATCAAACTCAACACTGAAAAAAAACAAAAATCCAGTCAAAAAATGGGCAGAAGACATGGATAGATAGATACTTCTCCAAAGAAGACATGCACATGACCAACAGACACATGAAGATGCTCAACATCACTCGTTATCAGGAAAATACAAATCAAAAACCGCAATGAGATACCACTTCACACTGGTCAGAAAGACTACTATGAACAACTCAGGAAACAACAGGTTTTGGAAAAAAATGCAGAGAAAGGGGAACTCTCTTACACCATTGTTGGGAATACAAACCATTGCAGCCATTCTGGAGAACAGTATGGATTTTCCTCAAAAAGTTAAAAATAGAGGTGCATTATAACCAATTGCACTACTAGGTATTTATCTGAAGGATACAAACATAGTGATTTGAAGGGACACATGCACCCCAATGTTTATAGCAGCAATGTCCACAATAGCCAAACAATGGAAAGAGACCAGGTGTTCATCAACAGATGAATGGACAAAGAAGAGGGGATATATAGAGATATATATATAGATAGATGATGATAGATAGATATACTGAACTATCAAAAAGAGTGAAATCTTGCCATTTGCAACAACTTGGATGGAACTAAAAAGTATTATGCTAAGCAAAATAAGTCAGTAAGAGAAAGCAAATACCATATGGCTTCACTCATATGTGGAATTTAAGAAATAAAAGAGATGAACATAGGGGAAGGGGAGAAAAAAACAAAATAAGATGAAAACAGAGAGGGAAACAAACCATAAGACACTCTTACCTCTAAGAAGAGCAAACTTAGGGTTGCTGGAAGGGAGGTGGGATGTATTGGGATGGTGTAATTAGGTAATGGATATTAAGGAGGGTACTCGAAGTAATAAGCACTGGGTGTTGTAGGCAACTGATGAATCACTAAATTCTAACTCTGAAACTAATAATACAGTATATCTTAAATTGAATTTAAATAAAAATTTAAAAATAAAAATAAAGCCATTGTATACTTAGAAGAAGAAGAAGAAAAAGAAAGAGTAAGAGTGAGAATGAAGAAGAAGAAGGAGGAGGAGGAGGAGGAGGAGGTAGACAAAAGAAAACTGACAAGGCTAGTTGCTGATCTTTCAAGAGAAATTTGGCAGTCCCTAAGAGAGTGGCATGATATAGTCAACATGCTGAATGGGAAAAATCTGCAGTCAAGAATACTTTAACCAGGAAGGCTATCATTAAGAATAGAAGGAGAGATAAAAAATAAAAGATAATAGACATTAGTAAATTTTAAAAAAACAGAATAGAAAGAGAGAGAAAAGAGTTTCCCAGGCAAACAAAGCTAAAGGACTTCATGACCAGTAAACCAGCCCTGCAAGAAATATAAAAGGGGACACCAAAAGTGACAAAAGCAAGAAAGGAACAGAGAAAATATCCAGAAATAATGACAAAACAAGTAATAAAATGACACTAAATATGTATCTATCTGTAATTACTCTGACTGTAAATGGACTAAATGTTCCAATAAAAAGACATGGGTGTCAGAATGGATTAAAAAAAAAAAGACCCATCTGTATGCCTCCTAAAAGAGATTAATTTCAGACCTAGAGACACCTGCACATTGCAAGTGAAGGGTTGGAGAAATAATTATGGAAATGGACCTCAAAAGAAAGTTGGAGAAGTGATACTTATAACAGACAAACCAGATGTTAAACCAAAGACGGTGACAAGTGAAGAAGGGCACCATATCATAATCAAGAGGGGTATTCAACAAGGAGATCTAACAATTGTCAATATTTATACCTCCAACATGGGAGCACCCAAATATATAAAACAATAACAAACAAAAAGGTACTCACTAATAATAATACAGTAATAGCTGGGTCTTTAACACTGTACTTACATCAATGGGTAGATCATATAAGTAGAAAAACAATAAGGCAACAATAGCTTTGAATGACACACTGGACCAGATGATCTTAACAGATATATTCATAACATTGCACCCTATGTCACCAAAATACACACTGGACATTCTTTTGAAATGCACATTGGATATTCCACAGAATAGATCACAAACTGGACCACAGGTCAACCCTCATTTAGTACCAAAAGAAGGAGTCATACCATGTATATTTTCTGAAAATAACACTATGAAATTAGAAGTCAACCACAAGAAAAAAATTTGGAAAGACCAAAAATAAATGGATGTTAAACAACATACTACTAAAGAGCATTAACTCATTAGAAGTCAAGGAGGAAATAAACATTACATGGAAACAAATGAAAATGAAGACACGACAGTCTAAAAATTTGGGAGGCAGCAAAAGTGGTCATAAGATACAGGCCTACCTAAAGAAGTAAGAAAAATCTCAAAAAAGAACATCAGCAGAAGAAGGGAAATAAAAGATTAGAGCAGACATAAATGATGTGGAGGAGGAGGAGGAGGAGAAGGAGGAGGGGGAGGAGGGGAAAAGAAGAAGAAGGAGGAGGAGGAAGAGGAGGAGAAGGGGAAGGGAAAGAGAAAGGAGAAGGAGAAGAGGAAAAAGGAGGAGGAGGGGGAGGAGAAGAAGAAGAAAGGAAGAAGAAGAAGAAGAGAAGGAGGAGGAGGAAGTGGAGGAGGGGAAAGAGAAAGAAGGAAGAAGAAGGAGGAGGAGGAGGTGGAGGAGGGGAAAGAGAAAGAAGAAGGAAGAAGAAGGAGGAGGAGGATAGGAGGGGGTATTAATGAAACCAGAAGCCAGTTCTTTGAAAACATTAAGAAAATTGATAACACATTAGCCAGTCTTAACAGAAAGAAAAAGGAAAAGACCCAATTAAATGAAACCACAAATCAGAGAGGAGAGACAGCAAGGAATACCACAAAAATACAAACAATAAGAGATTATCATGAAAAACTATATGCCAACAAATTGGACAACCTGCAAGAAATGGATTATTTCCTAAAAACACAAGCTACAAAACTGAAACAGAAACAGAAAACCTTAACAGACGCATAATCAGCAAAGAAATTGAATCAATAATCAAAAATCTCCCAAGAAACAAAAGTCAAGGATGAGCTAGCCTCACAGTTGAATTCTACAAATATGTGAAGAACTAATATGTATTCTTCTCATATTGTTCCAAAAGAGAGAAATAGAAGGAAAACTTCCAAATGCTTTCTATGAGGCCAGCATTACCCTGATTCCAAAACTGCACAGAATCCACTAAAAAGAACTACAGGCCAATATCCCTGATGAACATGGATGCAAAAATTATCAGTAAAATGTTAGCAAAATGAATCCAACAATACAGATTCCTTTACGGAATCATTCACCATGATCAAGTGAGATTTATTCCTGGACTTTAATGGTGGTTCAAATTTTGCAAATCAATCAATGTGATATGCCACATTAATAAAAGAAAGGATAAGGACACTATGATTCTTTTTGTAGATGTAGAAAAAGCATTTCACAAAGTACAAGATCAATTCATGATTAAAAAAAAAAAAAAACTCTCAACGGAGGGGGTTAGAGGAGGCATGCCTCAAAGTAAGAAAGGCCATATATAAAAGACCCACAGCTAATATCATCCTCAATGGGGAAAAACTGAGAGTTTTTCCTGTATGGTCAGGAACAGGACTGGGACGTTCACGTTCACCACTGTTATCTAACATTATGCTGAAAATCCTTAGCGTTGGCAATCTAAAAACAAAAAGAAATAAAAGGCATCCAAATTGGCAAGGAAGAAGTCAAATTTTTGCTGATGACATGATACTGTGTGTAGAAAACCTGAAAGACTCCACAAAAGTTTGCTAGAACTTATACAGGAATTCAGTAAAGATACAAAATAAACCTATAGAAATCTGTTGCATTTGTATACATCAGTAATGAGGCAGAAGAAAGAAATTAAGGAATCAATACCATTTACAATTATGCCAAAAACCATAAGATACCTAGCCAAAGAGTTAAAATACCTGTACACAGAAACCTATAAAACACTGATGAACGAAACTGAAGATGACACAGAAATGGAAAAGAATTCCATGCTCACGGATAGGAAAGACAAATATTGTTAAAATGTTTATATTATCCTAGTCAATCTACACATTTAATGCAATCTTTATCAAATACCATAAGTATTTTTCACAGAGCTAGAAAAAAACAATCTGAAAATACACATGGAACCACAAAAGACCCCAAATAGCCAAAGCAATCTTGAAAAAGAAAAGCAAAATGAGATGCATCATAATTCTGGACTTTGAGTTATATAAAAAGTTGTAGTGACCAAAGCAGTAGAGTCCTGGCAGAAAAACAGACACAGAGATCAATGGAACAGAATATAAAAGCAAGAAATGGACCCCCAGTGGTTTGGTCAAGTAATCTCTGGCAAAGAAAGAAAGAATTTCCAATGGGGGTGGGGGGCAGAGAAGAAACAGTCTCTTCAACAAATGGTCTTAGAAAAACTGGACACCAACATGTAGAACAATGAAACTGGACCACTTTCTTATACCATATACAAAAGTAAATTCAAAATGAATTAAAGATCAGGATGTGAGGGGCGCCTGGGTGGCTCAGTAAGTTAAAGTCTCTGCCTTTGGCTCAGGTCATGATCTCAGGGTCCTGGGATCAAGCCCCGCATTGGGCTCTCTGCTCAGCAGGGAGCCTGCTTCTTCCCTCTCTCTCTGCCTGCCTCTCTGCCTACTTGTGATATCTCTATCAAAAAAATAAAATATTAAAAAAAAAGATCAGGATGTGAGACAGGAAACCATTAAAGTCCTAAAATCAAAGTAACTTCTTTGACATTAGCTGAAGCAACTTCTAACTCGACATGTCTCTTGAGGCAAGGGGAGGAAAAGGAAAAATAAACTACCAGGACTTCATTAAAATTAAAAGCTTCTGTAGAGCAAAAGAAACAATCAATAAAAATAAAAGGCAGCCTATGGAATGGGAGAAGATATTTGCAAATGACATATCTGATAACAAGATTAGTGTCCAAATACAAAAGGAATGTATAAGCTCAACACCAAAACTAACTAATCCAATTAAAAAATAGAAGACATGAATAGACACGATCCCAACGAGGACATACAGATGGCTAACAGAACATGAAAAGATGTTCAACATTACTCATCATCAGGGAAATACAAATCAGAACTACAATGTGTTATTACCTCACACCTGTCAAATGGCTAAAATTAACAACACAAGAAACAACAGGTGTTGGTGAGGATGCAGAGAAATGGGAACCTTCTTACCCTGTTGGCAGAGGCAAACTGGTACAGCCACTCCAGAACAGTATGGAGAGTCCTCAAAAAGTTAAAATAGAACTACCTTAGGATCCAGCCATTTTACTACTAAGTATTTACCCAAAGGAGACAAAAATACTGATTCAAAGGGATTCATGCATCCTGATGTCTATAGCAGCATTACCAACAATAGCCAAATTATGGAAAGAGCCCAAATATCCATTGACTGGTGAATAGATAAAGAAGATGAGAGATATCTTCTCTCTCTCTCTCTCTCTCTCTCTCTATATATATATATATATATATATAAGATGTGAGAGATATATATGGATATAGATATAGATATATAGATATCTTACAATGGAATATTGTTCTGCCATAAGAAAGAATAAAATCTTGCCACTTGAAATGTGGATGGAGCTAGGGAATATTGTGCTAAGAAAATAACTCAATGAGAGAAAGATAAATACCATATCATTTCACTCATATGTGGATTTTAAGAAACAAACAAACAAAAAAATGAACATGGAGTGGCAGGAAAACCAGGGTAAAACCAAGAAACTGACTCTTAGCTTTGAGAACAAACCAGTGACTATTGGAGGGAAGGTGGGCAGGGTACATGGCTTAAACATGTGATGGGTATTATGCAGGACACCTGTGATGAGCACTGGGTGATGTATGTAAGTGCTGAATCACTGAAGTCTACACTTGAAACTAATATTACACTGTATAATTAACTAACTGGAATTTAAATAAAAACTTGGAGGGGAAATGTATTTTAAAAATAGCTTGAGATAAAATAAAGTGGGATTTTTCTCGGGGTACAAGTGTGGTTCAATGTTTGCAAAATAATCAATGGGACACATCGATAAGGAAAAGAATGAAAACCATGTGATTACGTAAATAGATGAAGAAAAAGCATTGACAACGTATAACATCTGCTTGTGATAAAAACTTTACACAAAGTAGGTCTAGAGGTAACATACTTCAACATAATAAAGGCCATATATGAAAAACCCTCAGTGAAATCATACTCTGTTGAGAAAAACTGGGAGAATTTCACCTGTCAGGAACAAGAGAAGGCAGTCCACTCTTACCACTTGTATTCAACATAGGCTAGAAGTCCTAGTCATAGTAATTAGACTACATAAAGTCACAGAGCATTCAAATTGACAAGCAGGAAGTAAAAGTTATTATTTGCAGATGACATGTATGAGATACACAAAACACTATAGACTCCATCAAAAAACTCCTAGAACTATTAAATAAATTCAGTAAAGTCACAGGATATGAAATCAATGTATAGAGATGTGTCGTATTACTATACGCTAACAATAAAGCAGCAGAAAGAGAAACTAGAAAAACAATCCCATTTATAATTCCACCAAAAAACACCAAAATATCTAGGAATAAACTTAACCAAAGAGGTGGAAGAACTGTTCTCTGAAAACTATAAAACACTGATGAAAGAAAATCAAGGCAATGCAAAGAAATGGAAAGACATTCCATGCTTGGGTGGGAAGAACAAATATTGTTAAAATGTCTTTATTACCTAAAGAAATCTACAGTTCCAATGCAGCTCTACAGACATACCAAGAGCACTTTTCACAGGCACGGAATGAATAATCCTAAAATTTCTATGGGGAAAAAAAAAGACCTCAAATAGCCAAAGGAACCTTGAGAGAGAAAAACAAAACTGAAGGTATCACAATTCCAGGATTCAAGTTATATTACAAAACTGTAATCATAAAAACAGTATGGCACTGAAATAAAATAGACACATCCATCAATGCAAAAGAATAGAAAACCCTGAAATACACCCAGAATTTATTGGTCAATTAATCTTTGACAAAGCAGGAAAGAATATGCAATGGGCAAAAATAGAGTCTTCAACAAATGGTGTTGGGAAAACTGGAGAGCTACATGCCAAAGGATGAAACTGGACTACTATATTGCACCACACAAAAATTAATTCAAAAATTAATCCAAAATGAATTAAAGACCTAAATATGAGACCTGAAGCCATAAAAATCCTAGAAGAGAACACAGGAAGTAAAGTCTCTGACATTGGCCAAAGCAACATTTTCTAGACCACTCTCCTGAGGCAGAGAAATAAAAGCAAAAATAAACTATTAGGACTTCATCAAAATAAAAATCTTGTGCATATCAAAGAAAACTATTAACTAAGAAACAACCTACTGAATTGGATCAGATATTTGTAAATGATATGTGAGATAAAGAGTTAGTATCCAAAATACGCAGGGAATTGATACACCAAAACACAAAAATAATCCAATTTAAAAATGCACATTAAAGAGGGCACATGATATGAGGAACACTGACTGTTATACTAAATTAATGAGTCAGTGAACAATATATTAAAAACTAATGATGTACTATACTTTGGCTAATTGAATTTAAAAATTGTTTTAAAGGGGAAAAAAATGGGTACAAGACAAGGACAGGCATTTCACCAAAGAAGACATCTAGATGGCCAACAGACACATGAAAAGATGCTCAAAATCACATTAGGGAAATTCCAAACAAAGTCACAATAAGATAACCAAAATGTTAAAATGAAAAACAGGGGCGCCTGGATGGCTCAGTGGGTTAAAGCCTCTGCTTTCAGCTTAGGTCATGATCCCAAGTTCCTGGGATGGAGCCCCACATCAGGTTCTCTGCTCAGCGGGGAGCCTGCTTCCCCCTCTGTCTCTCTGCCTGCCTCTCTGCCTACTTGTGATCTCTGTCTGTCAAATTAAATAAAATCTTTGAAAAAAAAATGAAATAGAATAAAAAATAAAATGAAAAACACAAGGAAAAAAAGTGTTAGGGAGGATGTGTTAAAAAAGGAATCCTGGTACACTGTTGGTGGGAATGCAAGCTGAGGCAGGCACAGTAGAAAACAGTATGGAAGCTTCTCAAAAACTTAAAAAGAGGACTACCCTCTGATCCAGTAATCACACTACTGGAAATACAAGAAACTACTATTAAAAAGCACATTTCCAGAAATCATGATATGTATTTATAAATGTACAATCTAAAGAATATTGGTATGACATACACTTAACAAGTACTTACCCTTTACTTTTCTTAGACATTAAAGTTTCTAAATGTTAAGAACTCTGATTAATGTGTGTGGCTAGAGCTACTAAAAATTTTTTAAAAAGGAGACTTCTCTAAATGAAGAAAAGTAGGGCATGTGCTTTTGATTAAAAAAAAAGTATATGGATGAGAGATGACTTTTTTTTTTGGATGCAAAAGAAATTTGTATTAAGACTGTGAAAAAGGAATCTTTGGAAAGGAATTTATTCATGGTCAGGACTGACTAACATTGCAATGAATATGTTCTCATACATAAGTAAGCTGGTGTAAAATTAGAATTTGTTTTCTTATCTGTTAAAAGGACAAAGAGTTGTCTGTTTTAAACATTTGATCTACCTTTAGTAATACATTGTAAAAGTTCCCTTACCATTTAAGTGATCTTCCTAGAAAACAAGGATCCTGTGTTTTATGTTTGATTTGTATAGGTATATAAGTATTATAGAAATTATGTGGAATTCCTGGAAATTTGATATGTCCTAGTAAAATATTATCTCTTAAAATTACCCTTTTACCTTCTGAAACTGCTGTCATCAAAACTGACGCTCACACTAAAAGGACTGAACCAGAATATCAGGAAAATGCCCCAGCTGACTCTCATGTAAAGGCAGGCGGCAAAAGTATCTCTAAAGAATGTGGCATATGCGGATAAAATCCATTCTGCCACTGCAAAAATGTCCCCTCACTGTGAGGTTTCTGCTATTCTGATGTCAGTGTAACATGGCAACCCTCTGCTTCTGAATCAGAAAAAACATGATGGGTAACCAACGGCTGTAAATGAAATAGTCAGGGCTTGGGAAACCCAGGGTAGTTGCTTGATTCTTTCCCTGGTAAACTCCATTGTTTCTTTGTTTGTTGTTTAGTTTTGCTTTTTTTCATTCCTTTACCCATCCTGGTCCATTTAAGATGACTCAAACTATGACTGGACATTAGTGGGGAAATTTCTATAAAATTGTGGAAACAGTCTACAACCAATGTCTGACTTCTCAGGTCCATTATCCTGGAGAAATTATTTTAGCCCCTGGAGGCCTCACACCTTAGTCCCTCTAGACTTATGAAGACCTGCAGCTGTGGGTTGTCAATATGTTCTTGTTATTGTACATATATTTTCCTGGAAGGTTGAAAATTTCACCTGCTACAAAGTTAAAGCCTTCCCAGTAAGGAACTGTTAGAAAAGGTGTTTCCCACTTGCACAATCTCCAGTGATTGAGGCAGCCTTTTCATCGGACAAATTATATCAGCCTTAACAAAAACCGTTCAAACTTCTTGGAATCATCACTAGTCCTATCACCCTCAATCATTAGGTAAGGTTGAGAGATCAAACTTAAAAATTTAAACTAGCCACAACTACTGGATGTCCCTGCCCTAAGGTATAGTGCCTTTGGACTTGCTGACTGTTTGCAGTACCCATTTTGGGCATGTAAACTCGCCCCACACAACATAGTCACTGGAAGACCAACGTCTATTGGAATATAACTTTCTGCTGATCCCTCGATGTCGCCTGCTAGTATGACCAACTAAAGCAAAATCTCTAATGCTTTACCATAAAACCTATCATCAGTAGTTTAGAGAAGTCTTCCCACCTCCCAATTCAAAGAATCCTGTCGGACACAGTCTAGACCCTGGTGACTGAGTATTCTAGAAACATTAGAGGAATACAGCTTTTGACCCCATTGAAAGGGATCTTACCAAGTGTTCTCAATCAGACATTGCGAGAAAGTTATAAGGTGTTGAGTCTTGGGTTCACATTTCACAGCTAAAGAAGGTTTTCCCTGCACCTTGTCCTGCACAGATTCTAGATACCTCTAAATAAAATTGATGAGGAAGATAAGTACCTGACATCGAGGTAGACTGCTTTCATGTGACAACAGATCAAGTCTTCATACTTTAAAGGAGAAGCACTTTCTTCTTTCCCTTTCCTTTACTCTGGCATAATCCTGGAAAGATAACGCCTTCAGCTGTATGTCTGAGCTCATTGCTCACAAGGGGAGTAAGCTGTAAAACAACCTTTTATTTTAGGCTAAGAGAAAAATCTAACCATCTTCCTAACCCTTCACAACCAAAATAAGACATCTCATTGATCGGCTCTCTTAGGTTTACATCATGGAGTTTAAAAAAAGACCAACCAGAAGGTGCCTGGGTGGCTCTTTCAGGTTTACATCATTGAGTTAAAAAAAAAAAAAAAAAAAAAGATGAACCAGAGGGTGCCTGGGTGACTCAGTTGGAAAGCAGCTGCCTTTGGCTCAGGTCCTTATCCCGGAGTCCCTGGATCTAGTCCCACATTGGGCTCCCTGCTTGTCAGGGAGCCTGCTTCTCCCACTGAACCTGTCCTCTCACACTCTCTCTCCCTCATTCTCTCTCTCTCAAATAAAAAATTAAATCTTAAAAAAAAATAGATATTACAAAATCCATGACTAACACAGTAGCTGCCCCAAAAAACTGCTTAGATTCTCTAGCCAAAAATCCGCTTGACAATAAGATATCCCCCTGATTATCTTTTAGCGAAACAAGAGCTGTTTATACTGTGACCAACACCACCTGGTGCATCTGGATTAACACTTCTGGGGAAGTTGAAACACAGTTACATAAGTTCACTGAGCAAGCCGCTTGGCTTAAAAAGACTCCTTCAGTGGGATCTTTCTTTGACTTACTTACATTTGATTTTTGGGGTCTTGGGAACCATGGCTTCAATGTGCACTCTAACCATTAAAAAAAATCCTGCTTATAAAAATCATAATAATCTGACAAGTAGATTGTACTCTCAGAAGTTGTAAATGCATGTTCACAGATGGTAACCATCAAGTAAGTAATCTCCCTGAGACTGGACCATCAGAAAAAGGATGTAAATGGATAATTCAAAAATTATGAATATGAAGTCATAACCTGGAAATATCACAGAGATTATGCAAAAACATGATGACAGGTGAATACCATGCAAAGATCAGCAAAAACAGCAAGAACACTGAACAGTACCTGAAAGTGACACCAGTATCGTACGTTTTGATCACACCTATAACTTAAGCTGAGTCTGATCACAAGCAGGTAATTGTGAAAAAGGGCTACAGGGTCACATGGCCACAGGGCCATAGGAAGACACTTAAATTAAAGCCTCAACTCAGTAACCAAAACCTAATGCCTAACTACAGTTTAAATACCAAAGGAATGAGCCCTTTAAACAGTGAACTTTGTATTTCCTGGTCAGCGCTAGGAAATTTGCTGATAGACCCTGTCATTTCCCCTTAGGAGAGCAATCTGGACTAAAATAATAGATTCTCTTTTTTTTTTAAGATTTTATTTATTTATTTGACAGACAGAGATCACAAGTAGGCAGAGAGGCAGGCAGAGAGAGAGGAGGAAGCAGGCTCCCTGCTGAGCAGAGAGCCGGATTCGGGACTCGATCCCAGGACTCTGGGATCATGACCTGAGCCGAAGGCAGAGGCTTAACCCACTGAGCCACCCAGGTGCCCCTAAAATAATAGATTCTTAGCTAATAATTTCTTTCCTTTACCCTTCCTTTCTACCTTTAAAAACATGTCTTTTCCTACAGCTCGGTGGAGTTCCTTGCTATTTGCTAGGTAAGATGATGCCTAACCCATGTGTCACTTAATAAAGCTAAGTAGCTCTTTAAAATTTTCAGTTGAATTTTGTTTCTTAACACATAAGATGCATTGTCTCTTTAGTGAAAGGTATTTAGGCATGAGATGGGGGTGTCTGATCCAGAAGTTCTTGGGGAAATCCCCAACCCACTGACACCCCTGACATTCACATAATCCTTCTGTGTTCATAGGAATAAAGTTTGTTCTCCAGCTGCCCTCTGAAAATGTCCCAAATAGTTAAATGCTCTAAGTGGTTTACAGCCATCCATACCCATCTGCCCCTCAGCCTTTCAAGTCCACAGCCCCCAAAATTGAACATCCAGTCTCTCTCAACCTTAGGCCTACAGATCTGTAATTGCATTTTTAGACCTGGCTTCAATCCAAAATAATTTCTTGTTTACCAGCTCCTGGAGGAAAAGAGACTTCAGCTGCCAGCGTTGAGCTCTGAACGTGTCTCCAGGCAGCTCAGGAAATGCTGAGACTGGTTGAAGTGCTCCCTGAAGCCATGAAGTCAGTAGGAGGAGCGCTGCTCTCCTCAGACTGGCCTTGCACTGGAACAGGTCCTGTGTGCTGGTGTGGTCACCACAGAGATAAAGAGCTGACAGTCACCCCAAATGTCTAAACTGGGTGTGAGGAGCTGGCAGGACTCAAATCATCTGTGGCCTCAGCTCCACCCTCACAGGAACCTGCCCAATAGTAAGAAGCAGCCATCACACTGCAGAGCTCTACGTTTCCCGGAATTGAAAGTGAAATCAAAGTTGAGGGCTCTTTTTCTGAGAAACTCAGCCATTGTCAGGAAGGGAAACTGAAAGGTATCAGGACCATGCGTATGGTGTGTTTTTGGCTTCATGAGTGAGAGGAAGACACTGGATCCCAAGCAGGAGGCTTCTCAGTGACCCGCAAGGGACACTATAACCAGGCCCCAGGCTCCAGGCCAGTCAGAATCTGAATCTAGAATCAGAGAACACAGGCCCGAGTCCTGGTGAAATAACACTCATGGCCCCCCTGTTATCGTTGGACAGCCCAAACTCTATGGGGCATGAAACGTAATAAAGAGGATATCTAGTCCTTGTCCCTGATTCCTGGCACAGAGCTTCAAAAACCCTAGGAATTCCCTAAGTGGTAGGAGTTGACTTTCTTATGCTAATGAAGTCATTCTTGGCAGGATCCTAGATAGCTTCCAGTTAGTGGTTGGTCCACAGAAAGACCAAGCACGTGAAATGGGGGGGAGGGGGGACACAGACAGCTGGATCTGTGGAGGAGAACGGGGTTTGGAGATTGAGTTCAATCAAGGGCTAATGATTTGATTAATCATGTCTATGCAATCCCCATCAAAACTCTGGAATTCAAGGCTCAGTGGTGTGGGTTTCTTGGTTGACATTTGCATTGATGTTCTGGGAAGATGATGCATCATGATTCCATGTGGAGAGACATGGAAGCTGTGTACTCACTCCCAGACCTCACCCTATATATATCCTTTCAAATAAAGCTGTATTTGTACGTATAAAACTTTCCTAACTTTTGTTGATCATCCTAGTTAATTATCAAGGGGGGATTATAGGAACCATCAAATTGGTAGACAGCTGGAGGTCCAGGTGACCTAGGGAATCCCCCAAGTGCAGCTAATGTCTGAAGTGAGGGACTGTCAAAGACTGAGCCCTGAAACCCGGGAAGTTTTTGTTAACTCTGAGTGGTTAGTGCAGGAACTAAAAGGCAGTATTACCAGTTGGAGTGCAAACTGAATAGGGAATAAACTTGTGTCCTTGGTAGCCATGTTCTGACTTTAACTTTCATTTATTTATTTTTATTTTTTGTTAAGTGGAAATCCACTGTATAGTTTATAATTCAAGAGGTGTAAGACATATATATACACACATATACATATATATGTGTGTGTGTGTGTGTGTGTGTATATATATATATATATATATAATATATCCCTCCACATACAATGGTCATTTGTGAAGTGTCTGTACCAGAGGGACCATGTCATTCTTACAAGTCCATTTAATGAACGTCTGAGCAAATATGCACATCTATTTTTTTTTTTTTTGCCTTTTTACAAAAATGGCAGCATTGCCTACACAATGTCCTATACCCTTGGTTCTTCATTTGTTATTTGGTTATTGTCTAGATGAGCACAGTCAAAGCTCCTCCTGTTAAAAATATTTTTATTAATGTCTTTTCAAGCAAATATCTGTTTCAGAAACAAATAGGTCAAGAAATAATACCTTTGTGAGGGGCACCTGGGTGACTGAGTTGGTTAAGCTTTTGACTGATTTCTGCTCAGATCATGATCTCAGGATCATGATCTCAAGCCTGGCATGGAGCCCTGAGTTCAGCCTTAAGCCTGCTGAAGAGCCTGTCCCTCTCCGTTTTCCCCTCCTTCCTTCCTCTGCTTGCAGACACTGCTCTCCCTTCCTCTCTTTCCCTCTAAAAAAATGTGCTCTCTCTCCCTCTAAAAAAAAAAAAAAAAAAAAGGAAGGAAGGAAAGAAAGACAATACCTTCAGTATTTGAACTATAGCTGAATGAAGGTGTCATTTTAAAAAAGAAGAAGTGAGACCTGCCATCAAACACAGCTGAACATCTGCAAATAGCAACTTCTTCTTCCAACCTGGAGTTTATCCCCCCACAACATATTTTTTGATTGAAGAATGATTAACTTAAAACATTATCTTAGTTTTAGGTGCACAACATTGATTCAACAACTCTATACATTACTCAAATCTCTCCACAGTAAGTACAGTCACCATTCAACATTGTTGCAATCTTATTGACTACATTCCCCATGTTGTACTATTCATCTCATTGACTTATTTACTTTATAACTGGACGTTTGTACCTCTTAATTTCCTTTATCTATTTTATCTTTCCCTCCACCTGACTCCCCTTTGGCAACCACCAGTTTGTTCTCTATATTTAACAGTCTGTTTTCTCGTTTGTTTGTTTAGACTTCACATACGATTAAAATTATATGGTATTTCTCTTTTCCTTTTTTTAAAGTTTTTTTTTTTGTTTGTTTGTTTTGTCAGAAGGAGAGAGAGAAAGCACACAAGCAGGCAGAGAGGCAGGCAGAGGTGGAGAGAGAGGCAGGCTCCCCACTGAGCAAGGAGCCCGATGCAGGACTTGATTCCAGGACCTCAGGATCACGACCTGAGCTGAAGGCAGTGGCCTAACCCACTGAGCCACCCAGGCATCCCTCTTTTTTACTTATTTCACTTAATATAATATCTTCTAATATATAATATATATTAATATATAATATAATATCTTCTGCCGTCTATGTTGTGGCAAATGGAAAGCACTCATTTCTTAAACTGAATAAATTCCTTTGTATATATTTATATACTACATCTTCTGCATCTATTGGTCTATCAATGCACACTTGGACTGCTTCCATTATCTTAATTATTGTAAATAATGCTGCAGTAAACATAGAGGTGCAGCCATCTTTTTGAATTAGTGTTTTTGTTTTCCTTGGGTAAATGCACAGTAGTGGAATGACTAGATTATTTGTTATTTCTGTTTTTGATCTTTTGAGGAGCGTTCCAAAGTTGTTGTAGCAAAGTTCCAAAATATTCCTGCAAGAGTGCATGATTTTTCCCTTCATCCACATCCTCACCAACAGTTGTCATTTTTTATTTTTAAATATATTTTTATTAGTTTCAGAGGTAAAATTTAGTAGTTCATCTGTTGCACATAACACCCACTGTTCATTACATCAAGTGCCCTCCTTAAAATCCACCATACAATTATCCCTTCCCCTAACCCACTTCTGTTCCAGCAATTTTCATCTTATTTTGCTTTTCCTTCACTTCCCTTATGCTCATTTCTTTTGTTTCTTAAATTCCACATATGAGCGAAATTATATTTTTCTTTCTTTAACCGACTTATTTTGTGTAGAATAATACTCTCTTGTTCCATCCAAGTCATTGCAACAGCAAGATTTCATTCGTTTTGATGGCTGAATAATATTCTATTGTGTATATATACCACATATTCTTTAGCCATTCATCCATTGATGGACATTGGGGCTTTTTCCAATAGTTGGCTCTTGTAGATATTACTGATATAAACATTGGGGTTCTTTTGCCCCATCAAATCACTATATTTGTATCTTTTGGATAAATAGCTCATACCTGAATTGCTGAGTCATAGGGTACCTCTGTTTTTAACTTTTTAAGGAAAATACATACTGTTCTCCAGAGTAGCTACACCAGTTTGCATTCCCACCAACAGTGTCAGAAGATTCCTCTCTTTCTCCACAACCTCGCCAACATCTGTTGTTTCCTGAGTTGTTCATTTTAGCCATTCTGACCAGTGTGAAGTGATATCTCATTGTGACTCTGATTTGTATTTTTTCCCTGATGCCAAGTGATGTGGAGCATTTTTTCATATGTCTGTTGGTCATGTGTATGTCTTCTTTGGAGAAATGTCTGTTCATGTCCTCTGTCTATTTTTTGACTGCATTTTTGTTTTGGGGGTGATGAATTTAAGTTCTTCATAGATTTTAGATAGTAGCTCTTTATCTGATAAGACATTTGCAAATATCTTCTCCCATTCCATGGGTTGCCTTTAAGTTTTGTTGACAATTCCTTTCCTGTGCAAAAGTTTTTATCTTGATGAAGTCCCAATAGTTCATTTTTGCTTTTGTTTCCCTTGCCTTTGGAGATGTGGCTAGCAAGAAGTTGCTGTGGCCCAGGGCAAAGAGGTTGTTATGGCCCAGGTCAAAGAGGTTGTTTCCTGTGTTCTCCTCTAGGATATTGATGGATTCTAATCTCACATTTAGGTCTTTCATCCATTTTGAGTTTATTTTTATGTATGGTATAAGAGAGTGGTTAGTTTCTTTCCTCTGCAACACCATTTGTGGAACACACTTTTTTCCACTGGACGTTCTTTCCTGCTTTGTCAAAGACTAGTTGGCCATAGAGTTGAGGGTCCATTTCTGGGTTCTCTATGTTATTCCATTTTTCTATCTGTCTGTTTTTGTGCCAGTACTACTATCTTCATGGTTGCAGCTTTGTAATACAATTTGAAGTCCGGAATTGTGATGCTACCAACTTTGGCTGTCTTTTTCAACATTACCTTGACCATTCAGGGTGTTTTCTCGTTCCACACAAATTTTAGGATTGGTTGTTCTAGCTCCGTGAAAAATGCTGGCGGTATTTTGATAGGGATTGTGTTAAATGTGTAGATTGCTTTGAGTAGGATAGAAATTTTAATAATATTTTTTCTTCCAATCCATGAGCATGGAATGTTTTTCCATTTCTTCATGCCTTCCTTAACTTCTTTCATAAATGTTCTACAGTTTTCAGAGTAGAGATCCTTTACCTCTTTGGTTAGGTTTCTTCCTAGCTATAGGTATCTTACAGGTTTTGGTGTAATTGTAAATGGGACCAAATCCTTAATTTCTCTTTCTTCTGTCTCATTGTTAGTGTATAGAAATGAAACTAACTTTTGAGCATTGATTTTATATCCTGCCATTTTGCTGAATTCCTGTATCTGTTCTACCAATTTTTAGGTGGAGTATTTTGGGTGTTCCACATAAGGTATCATATCTCTGCAAAGAGTAAGAGTTTGACTTCTTTGTCAGTTTGGATGCCTTTTATTTCTTTTGTTGTCTGATTGCTAAGGCTAGGACTTCCAGTACTAGACTGAACAGCAGTGGTGAGGTAGACATCCCAGTCAGGTTCTGGACCTTAGGGCAAAAAATCTGGTTTTCCCCATTGAAGATTATATTAACTGTAGGTTTTTTGTATATTACTTTTATGATATTGAGGTATGCTCCTTCTATCCTTACACTGCAGAGAGTTTTAATCAAGCTGTATTTTGTCAAAAACTTTTACTTCCTCTGTTGAGATGATTATACGGTTCTTGTCCTTTCTTTTGTTAGTGTGGTGTATCACATTGATTGTGGATTTGTGGATGCTGAACCACTCTTGCAGCCCAGGAATAGATCCTACTTGGTCTTGGTGAATAATCCTTTTAATGTACTGTTGGATCCTATTAGTATTTTGGTGAGAATTTTTAAGTTCATGTTCATCAGGGATATTGGTCTGTAATTTTCCTTTTTGGTGAGGTCATTGTCTGGTTTGGGGATCAAGGTAATACTGGCTTCATAAAATGAGTTTGGAAGTTTTCCTTTCCTTTCTTTTTTTTTTTTTAAATAGCTTCAGAAAAGTAGGTATTAACTCTTCTTTAAATGTTTGTTAGAATCTGCAGGGAAGCCACCTGGCCCTGCAATCTTATTTGTTGGGGGTTTTTTGAATACTGGTTCAATTTCTTTGCTGATTATGGGTCTGTTCCTGTGTTCTATTTCTTCCTGTTTTAGTTTTGGTAGTTTATATGTTTCTGGGAATGCATTCATTTCCTCTAGATTGCCTAATTTGTTGGCATATAATCGCTCATAATATCCTCTTGTAATTGTTTGTCTTTCTTTAGTGTTGGTTGTGATCTCTCATCTTTCACTCATGATTTTATTTATTTGGGTCCTTTCTCTTCTTTTTGATAAATCTTATTAAGGGTTTATTGATCTTGTCAATTCTTTTAATCAACAAGTTCCTAGTTTTGTTGATCTGTTCTACTGTGTTTCTTATTTCTATGCCATTTATTTCTGCTCTAATCTTTATTATTTATCTTCTCCTACTCAAAGGCTTATTTGCTGTTCTTTCTCCAGCTCCTTTAGGTGTAAGGTTAGCTTGTGTATTTGAGATTTTTCTTGTTTCTTGAGAAAGGTCTGCGTTGCTCTAAAATTCCCTCTTAGGACTGCTTTGGCTTCCCAAAGATTTTGAACAGCTGTGTTTTCATTTCATTAGTTTCCATGAATATTTTAAAAATTCTTCTTTAATATCCTGGTTGACCCATTCATTCTTTATTGGGATTCTATTTAACCTCCATGTATTTGTGGTCCTTCCAAATTTTCTCTTATGATGGAGTTCTAATTTTAAAGCATGTGGTCTAAAAATATACAGGGAATATTCACTATCTTTGGTACTGGTTGAGACCTGATTTGTGACCAGTATGTGATGTAGTCTAGAGAATGTTCCAAGTGCACTCAAGAAGACTGTATATTCTGTTGCTTTAGGATGGCATGCTCTGAATATATCTGTGAGGTCATCTGGTCCAATGTGTCATGCAAAGTGCTTGCTTCCACATTCTCTGCTTAGCTGATCTGTCCATTGCTGTGAGTGGGGTGTTAAAGTCCCCTACTGTTACTGTATTATCAATGGGTTTCTTTAATTTTGTTATTAATTGGTTTATATATTTGGCTGCTCCCAAGTTAGAGGCACAAATATTTATAATTGTTAGATCTTCTTATTGAATAGGTCCCTTAATCATGATATAGTGTCCTTCTTCATCTCTTATTATAATCTCTGGTTTAAAATTTAGAATCTATTTAAGAATCTATTATTTTAGGGGCACCTGGGTGGGTCAGTGGTTAAGCCTCTGCCTTCAGCTCAGGTCATGATCCCAGGGTCTTGGGATCGAGCCCCAAGTCAGGTTCTCTGCTCAGCAGGGAGCCTGCTTCCTCCACTCTCTCTGCCTGCCTCTCTGCCTACTTGTGGTCTCTCTCTCTGCCAAGTATATGAATAAGGTCTTAAAAAAAAACACACTTTAAAATTTAGTTTGATTCAAGGATTGCTACTCCAGGTTTCTTTTCATATCCATTAGCATGACAAATGGTTCTCCACCCTCTCACTTTCAATCTGGTGGTGTTTTTGAGTCTAAAATGAGTGTCTTCTAGACACAATATCAATGGATCTTGTTTTCTTCTTTTTTTTTAAGATTTTATTAATTACTTGACAGAAAGAGAGATCACAAGTAGTCAGAGAGGCAGGCAGAGAGAGAGGAGGAAGCAGGCTCCCCGCCAAGGAGAGAGCCCGATGTGGGGCTCGATCCCAGGACCCTGAGATCATGACCTGAGCCGAAGGCAGAGGCTTAACCCACTGAGCCACCCAGGCGCCCCGTTTTCTTCCTTTTTAAATTCAACCTGGTACCCTATGTCCTTTGATTGGAGTTCTAAATCCATTTATATTCAGAGTAATTATTGAAAGATATGAAGTTAATGTCATTGTGTTACCTGTGAAGTTTTTATTTCTGTAGATTGTCTCTGTTCCTTTCTGGTCTTTGTTACTTTGGCTCTCTCTTTGCTCAAAGGATCCCCTTGAATATTTCTTGCAGGGTTGGTTTAATGTTCACAAATTCCTCTGGTTTGTGTCCTGGAAACTCCTTTTGGTTTCTCTCATTCTATTCTGACTGACAGCCTTGCTAGATAAAGTATTCTTGGCTGCATATTTTTCCCACTTAGCACACTGAATATATCATGTCAGTCTTTTCTGGCCTACCAGGTCTCTGTGGACAGGCCTGTTGCCATCCTTATGCTTCTACAATTGTAGGTTAAAAACCTCCTGTCTTGAGCTGCTTTCAGGATTTTTTCTTTATCTCTGAAATTTGCAAGCTTCGCTTTATGTTGGAGTGTTGACCTATTTTCATTGATTTTAAGAGGAGTTCTCAGTGCCTCCTGGATTTGAATGACTATTTCCACCCCCAGATTAGGGATGTTCTCATCTATAATTTGTTCAAATAAACCTTCTCCCCCTGTCTTTATCTTCTGGGATCTGTATTATCCAGATATGATTTTCCCTTAAAGAATCAATTATTTCTTGGGGTGCCTGGGTGGCTCAAGTGGGTTAAAGCCTCTGCCTTCGGCTCGGGTCATGATCCCAGGGTCCTGAGATCAAGCCCCACATCGGGCTCTCTACTCCATGGGGAGCCTGCTTCCTCCTCTCTCTCTGCCTGCCTCTCTGCCTAGTTGTGATTTCTCTCTGTCAAATGAGTAAAATATTTTTAAAAAAATCAATTATTTCTCAAAATCTGCTTTATGATCCAGTAGTTGTCTTTCTCTCTTCTTCTTGACTTCTTTGTTTTCCATCATCTTGCCTTCTATATCACTCACTTGCCATTCTGCCTCATTTATCCTCGATGTTAGAGCCTCCATTTTTTACTGCATTTTTAGTTTTTTTTTTTTTTTAGTATTTTTAATTTCAACCTGTTTAGATTTTAGTTCTTTTATTTCTGCATTAAGGGATTCTCTAATGTCTTCTACCCTTTTTTCAAGCCCCACTATCATCTTTACAATCGTTACTTTAAATTCTAGTTCAGACATCCTACTTATATCCGTATTGATTAGGTCCATGGCAGAGAGAACTACCTTCTGTTCTTTCTTTTGCAGTGAATTTCTCTATCTAGTTGTTGTGTCCAGAAAAGAATGAGGAAGGGGAAAAAAAGAAAAGAAAGAAAAAACAAGATAATAACAACAACAAAAAGAAAACTTCAGGAAGTATTTCCAGTGTCACTGGTGTCAGGAAGTATTTCAGCTCTGCACACTCTGCTGTTGTGTTTTGGCTCCTTTTTCTCACTGTTTTGTCCTCTACCGAGTTCCTCCTTGCTTGTAGTTGGGAGTGTTTGGATCATTAAGTAGGTATGCTTTGATTTGTCAAGTCAAGCCTGCAGAAGAAGAAAGAAAAGAAAAGAAGAAAAAAGAAAAAGCCAGATCCAAGATAAGAGAAAAAGAAATGGAACAAAAATGCAAACAGAGGGGAGGGGGGGAAAGATGGTGGAGGAGTGGAAGACCAACCCTGAATTGAGCTAGCTATCTACCAGGGTACTTTGAACACCTATGAAATCAGCCTGAGATAAAAATTACACACTTCTGGATCTCTACCAGGGCAGAGGATCTTCAGTGGAGAGATACAGAGGAGTTGGGAGTCTGCAGAAAAATATCAGAGAATAAACAGAAGGGGGAGAGAGCCACCAGCAGCAAGCCATTGGAATGTAATACCCCAGTGCAAATGTGCCTGTACATGGGGACCAATAGTAACTTGGAAACCAGTGGCTGTGAGTCAGGAAGAAACTGATAATAGCACTCAAACAAAACAAAGGGACTTAAGGGACAGTTGCTGGGAATAGCAGCTGCAGGTGCAGACCCAAGCCCAAGGTCCCAGGTGGCCACATCTGGGACCTGTCCACACCTGAGTGCATCCAGTGTGGGCTACAATTGGCGGTCCCTAGGGCTGGTGGCTGCTACAACAATCACAGCCACCTCCACACTCTCCACCATCACCAGGGCTGAGCACACCTGGCATGGACTTGAGTCAGTTTTCCCAGAAATGGCAGCCATGAGACTGGGCTTGCCCAGACCAGTATCACTCATGGGTTTGGTGGCACAGGGGCACAGAAACAAGCAGGAGACTCGGGCGACCACAGAGATAATGACTAGGGGTGTGCATCCCCTGTAGAAGGCTGCAGTGTTCAATAGAGTTTGCAGAGATGGGGAGTCTGTGTGTTCTGGACCGTTCAGAGAGGAGCAGACTGTGGCTTCTCCCTGAGGCAGAGGTCCAGGTATGCACATTTTACATTGCTCTAACCTTTTAAAAAGGCACAAAAAGCTGCCAGAGAATGGAAGCCTCCAGAGAGCAGAAGCCTCCCAAACTGGTTTCCATGGAGCTCAGCCCCTTGATGGGGCAGGACAACTCTGCCCAAGCAGAATTGATTGAAAAAAAAAAACCACAAAAAACAAGGCAGGCCACTCCCTCAGAAGACAAGCCAAAGAAACAAGAGGACAACAACCCCAGGGTCCCCATAAAACTGTAAAAGCCCAGCATCAAGGGAAAACAATATACTAAGTTCCTGGTATTGCCTCAGAGCCTGTATGTTTCTTTGATACAACTTTTTACTTTTTTTTCTTTTTTAATTCATTCTCATGGTTCTTGTTCTTTTATTTATTTTTTTACGTACTTACATTTCAACTAGATGTTTAATACAACATATTCCAAAGTAACTTTTTAACTTGAACTTTTTTCATACATATACTTTTTTCTTTTATATAGATAGATAGATAGTTATAGATATAGATATATAGATATATATAGATATGCACTTCAATGTAGTCTTTTTTCCCTATTCAATACTATCTCTCTCTCTATTTATATATATATATATATGTATTATATAATACATATATATAAAACATATATTATATATATAATACTATATATTGTATGTATCATATATGCATAATATATAATACTATATAAATATATGTATAATATATATATATACACATATATATGTATGTAAAAAACAGAATTAGAGAAATAAATGTCAGTATGAAATGTTCCAATGTCAGAATTATTTGGATCCCTGAGGGTGTGGAGAGAGAGAGAGAGGTCTAGAAGATAAAGTTGGGCAAATCCTAGATGAGAATTTCCCTGATCTGGGGAATTCATGTCCTAGAGAAAGAGAGGACACTCCCCCAAGATCAACAAGGAGACAGAAAGACCTCCAGACATGTGATTATGAAATTTGCAAATTGTAAATTCAGAGAAATTATCTTAAGGGCAGCTAAGGGGAAGAGATTCCTAAAATACAGAGGGAGGAATACCAGAATAACAACAGACCTGTCCATAGACACCTGGCAAGCCAGAAAGGGCTGACAATACATATTCAGGATACTAAATAAGAGGAACATGTAGTCAAGAGTATTTTCTCCAGCAGGGCTGACATTTAGAATAGATGGAGAGATAAAGAGCTTCCAAGACCAGTAAAGACTAAAAGATTCTGTCATCACCAAGCTGGCACTACAGTAAATATCAAGGGAGGTTCTATAAAAGAAGAAAGACCCCCAAGAGTGATACAGAACAGAAATTTACAGAGACAATCTATAAAAACAAGGTCCTCACAGGAAACATGATGATAATAAAAATATCTTTCGATAGTCACTCTCAATGTGAATGGCCTAAATGCTCCTGTAAAATGGCATAGGGTTGCAGATTGGAAAATAAGACAGGACCCACCCATATGCTGTCTATAAGAGACGTATTTTGAACCTAAAGATACAACCAGACTGAAAGTGAAGGGATGGAGAACCATCTTTCATTCCAACAGGCCTCAAAAGAAAGCTGGGGTAGAGATTCTTATATCAGACAGATAAGATTTTAAGCTAAAGGCTGTAGTCAGAGATACAAAAGGACATTACATCATTCTTAAAGGGTCTACCTACCGAAAGATCTAACAATTGTAAATATTTATGCCCCCAACATGGGAGCAGCCAACTACATAAGCCAACTGTTAACTAAAATAAAGAATCATATTGATGATAACACATTAAGTGTAGGAGACCTTAACACTCCACTCTCAGCAATGGACAGATCATCTCAGCAGAAAATCAACGAGAGCTTTGAGTGACACACTGGACCAGATAGAATTCATAGATATGTACAAAACGTTCCACCTTAAAACAACAGAATACTCATTCTTCTCAAGCTCACCTGGAACTTTCTCTAGAATAGAACACATACTGGGTCACAAATCAGGTATCAACCAATATCAAAAGACTGAAATTACTCCTCACATATTCTCAGACCACAATGCTTTGAAACTGGAACTCAATCACAAGAAAAAGTTTGGAAGAAATTCAAACACTTAGAAGTTAAAAGACAATCCTGCTCAAGAATATTTGGTTCAACCATGAAATAAAAGAAGAACTTAAACAAATTGTGGAAACCAATGAGAATGAAAACACATAGGATATGGCAAAGGAAGTCCTAAAAGGTAAATACATAGTCATCCAAGCCTCACTCGAAAAAATGGAAAAATCCTGAATATGCAAACTCTCTTTATACCTTGTAGAATTGGGGAATCAACAGCTTAAGCCTAACCCCTGCATGAGAAGGGAAATAACAAATATTAGAGCAGACATTAATGAATTAGAAACCAGAAATACAGTAGAAGACATCAGCAAAACTAGATGCTGGTTCTTTGAAAGATTTAATAAGATTGACAAACCACTAGCCAGATTTATCCAAAAGGACAGAGAAATGACTCAAATTAACAAAATTATGAAGGAAAGGGGAGAGATCACAACTAATACCAATAAAATAGAAACAATCATCAGAAATTAATATCAACAGCTATATGCCAATAAGTTAAGGAACCTAGAAGAAATGGATACATTCCTAGAAGCCTACAAACTTCCATGACTAAAACAGGAAGAAATTGACAACCTAAATAGACCAATAACTAGGAATGAGATTGAAGTAGTGATCAAAAACCTTCCAAAAAACAAGAGTCCAGGACCTGATGGGTTCCCTGGGGAATAGGTAACCCCCATGTCCAACAGAAAGGAAATGGACTTACCGCTACCTGGAGCATGACCCTGGGCTTGGCATAGGTGAGAGGGGTGTCCGAGTCTGGGCTCTGTCAGTCATCCTCCAATCCGAGAAGTTGGAAGGCAGGACTTACAGTCTCAGGGTCTCCCCCACATAGAGGTGCCAGGAATCCTCCCAGGCTGGGGCAGTCGGATTTCCAGTGGCCCATCATTCAGCATTGAGGGCACGGCCTAATAGGCACTTTTGGATTGGGGCATTGACGGGCCCAGTGTCCCTCGGCTCCACACTTGAAACAGGCCCCCAGAAGGATGCGGTTAGGTGCTCCCCCATGTTGACCCCAGAACCTGCTGGCCTCAGGGCTGCTACCAGGGCTTGAGTCTGCAGTTGGACCTTCTGTTGGAGTCTGGCTTGGCACTTAAGTTCTGCTGCCTCCTCTTGGGAGTTAAAGACTTTAAATGCCATTTTCACCAGATCAGAAATGGGAGTTTGAGGGCCCTCCTCTGCTTTCTTTAATTTTTTCTGAATGTCGGCTGCTGACTGAGAAATAAAGTAGGTAGCTAAAACAGTTGCTCCTGCCGGAGAGGCTGGGTCTAGGCGAGTATATTGAGTCAGCGCCTCAGTAAGTCGGTTAAGAGACGGCCGGGTTTTCATTGGGTTCCTGAATGATTTCCCTTCACAAACCTTCTACAACTTTCCTTTGCATTCAGGTTTTGTCCCATGTAATTTCCTTCCAAACAACCATCTCATTTAGGATAAAATTACCTCCTTTTACTTTCAACAAAATGTACTCCCATTCTTTAAATCTTTCTTACATATCTTCTACTTTCCTACATACAGAGTTGCTTCCTTTATTTCCATCAGTCTTAGAGTTAGCAGAATTTTGTACTCTTAGAAACACCTTTAGTTATTAACCTCTTGTCAATTATTAATCAATTGTGAACGGTTAAAACAATTCTTTAGATGCCAATTTATGAATCAGTTAAGCACAAACAATGCTTACTAACAGATTTAAATATTCTTATTTTCTTTGCTGTAAGAAGTCAAAAGCGCAAACCTATGTTCAGTAATCAATGACTTGGCATTTTATCCTCTTTGGAAAAGACCTAAATGTCCAACAAATTTAATTCCATTTGTCATTCAAGCAAAACTTTAAACTTTCAGGTTACCAAAGACTTTGAAAGCTATCTCAGCAATTACCCATTAAAACTTTGAGACAGACGATTAACCATCAGTTTAGTCATTTCTTTGCTAACAGATTTTAACAAATAACACGAGCTTATTTGACCTTCAGTAAACTTTGATGGAAGTTTCACATTTACTGCTAATAACTTTGTCAGGAGTTGGGATAGGAGTGGGGAAGGGGAGAGGTAGACAAGGGCGCCGGTTCAGAAATCCTGAACATAGGTCCATGGGACCTTGGCCCATCTGCCTTGGTGTCTGCTGAGGTTATTTAGGTCCATGAGAATCTGATAATTAAATGTGCCTTCCGGAGACCATTGGGAATGATTGTCCAATCAGTATTGTGGCCAAACGACAGTACAGTAATGTTGTTTCCACAGGTACTGGTCTGGTTCCAGGGTTTTAAGATTGGCCAACAGGCCTAAAACACCCCAGGGATGTTTTAGGGTCGAATTTGGATTGGGAGGTCCCCATGATTCATTGCCGGGCAACCCGAGGGCTGGAGGAAGGCCCCCCCTTGTCCACCACTGGGTTGCGGAAAAACTGTGTTGACTGCCATAGAGGTTAGGACGTCTCCCAGCCTCTTGGAGCCACGGAGGTCACCTGGTGACCTGACTCAGCAGCGATTAGGGCATGGCTTTCCAGACGGAGGCGCGGAATCTGGGGAAACTCACCTCGGCTTTGGAAGTGGCGTTCGGAAAGGCAGGTCCAGGTCTGGCTAGGGAAAGGAGAGAGCCTCCCCACTGGGGTGGGGGTTCAATCTCCTTCCCAGGTTTCGGCACCAAATGTAAGGTTTTGCAGGTGAGGTAGACACACCACCAGGCAAGGTGGGCGCAAGGCAAGATTTATTAAAGGCACCCTCCGGCGAAGTTTCAGGGCTCAGGAGAAGGGTTCTGCGACTTGGAAAGGGGGAGTCGAGAAAGTCGCAGTGGGAGGGAGTCCGCAGGGGTCTTTTATGTTGGAGGAGGGTGTTGCTATTCACAGGGTATCACCAGAGTTTACTGGGTTGATGGCAGGTCCAATTTCTTTTTCTACTTTTTAAAAATGACAGCTGGTTTTTTAAAAAATAATTTATTTATTTGAGAGAGAGAGAGACAGAGATCACTAGAGAGAGCAAGCACAAGTGGGGGGCCAAGGGAGAGGGAGAAGCAGACTCCCCGCCAAGCAGGAAGCCCTACTCAGGGCTCAATCCCAGGACCCTGAGATCATGATATGAGTCGAAGGCAAATGCTTAACTGACTGAGCCACCTAGGCGCCCCAAAATGACAGCTTTTTTGAGCTATAGTACACATAGGTCTTATTCCTTCAACTACTTGTCCGTAAAACAGACACTCATTTCACAAGACATTAATAAAAATATTTTTAACAGGAGGAGCTTTGAGTGTGCTCATCTAGAACAATTACCAAATAGCAAATGGAGAACTCATGGTGCAGGGTGTCGTGTATGGAATGCTGCCGTTTCTGTAAAAAGGAGGAAATAGGGGTGCATATTGGTTCATAGGTTCAAAAACAGACCTGTAAGGATGGCATGGTCCCTCTAGTACAGACACTTGATGATTGCCCATTTTGTGTGGAGGGACACATTATTGTATACATCTTACATCTCTTGAATTGTAAACTATATAGAGGATTTCTACTCGAAAAATAAATAAAACCAAATAAAGGCAGAATATGGCTACCAATGACAGAGGGCTGCTCCATTCTGTTTCCACCCCAACTGGGTATAATGTCTATTAATTCCTATACTAGCCATCCAGAGTTAACAAAGACTCTGGGTTTAAGAGTTTAGTCCTTGGGAAGACTACCATCACTTCAGACACCAGTTGCACTTGGGGAGGTTCCCTAGGTCACCTGGACCTTCAACTGAATGTCTACAAATGTGAAGTTTCCTATAATCCCCTCAGGCTTAAATATTGATTAGAATGATTCACAGAAGTCAGGAAAGCTTTTTAATGTACAAATATAGTTTCATTGTATTTGGGATATAAGGATACACATAGGGTGAGGCCTGGGAGGGAGGACACAGCTTCCATGCCTCTCCCCATGGAATCAGGGTACACCATTCTCCCAGAACAATGTAAATATCAACTAAAAAGCCCACTTGGGCACTGGTGTCTAGGTTTTTATGGGGATTTTATTACATAGACATGATTGATCAAATCTTTGGCTACTTGATTAAACACAATCTCCAACCTCCCCTACCCGCTCTCCTCCCCAGGGACCCAACTGGACCAAAGACCCCACCCTCTATTCACATGGTTGGTCTTTCTAGTGACCAGCCACTGACATGAAGCTATCTGGGATCCTGCCTGGAATCACTTTGTTGGCACAACGAAGTCAGCTCCTGTCACTCAAGAAATTCCCAGGATTCTGAAGCTCTGTGCCAGGAACCAGGGACAAGGACTAGATACCCTCTTTACTAGACTTCACTCCCCACAAAGTACGGGCTGTCCAAGGTTAACAGGGGGGCCCCGAGTGTCATTTTTCTAGGGCTCAGGCCTGTGTTCTTTGATTCTAGATTCAGATTCTGACTGGCCTGGAGCCTGACGCTTGTTTAGTGTGATCTCTCAAATGTCACTGAGAAGCGTCCTGCCTGGGATCTTATGCCCTCCTCTCCCTCTTATGCCAAAAAACACACCATATCAGTGACCATGGTGGCTTTCACTTTCCCTTCTTGACAATGGCTGTGTTTCTTGGAAAAGGAGCCCTCAGAACTTTGTTTCACTCTTTGTTCTTGCAAAGGCAGAGCTCTGCAATCTGATGGCTGCTGTTTTACTACTGGCCAGATTCCCATGAGGGTGGAGTAGAGGCCAGAGATGATTTAAGTCCTGCCAGCTCCTCACAGTCAGTGTAGACATTTGGGGTGACCGTCAGCTCTTTCTCTCTACAGTGACCTCACCAGCACGCGGGACCTGTTCCAGTGCAAGGCCAGTCTGAGCAGGGGAGTGTTCCTGTTGTAGGCGGCAGGGAGCACTTCAACCAGGCTCAGCATTTTCTGAGCTGCTTGGAGAGACATTTAGACTCAATTCTGACACCAGAAGTCTCTTTTCCTCCAGGAGCTGGTAAGCAAGAAACCACTGTGGATTGAGTACAGATCTAAAAATAGAATTACAGCTCTGTAGGCCTGAGGTTGGGAGAGCCTGGATGCTTGATTTTGGGTGCTGTGGACTTGAAAGTCTGAGGGGCAGGATCTCTGGTGGATGACTGTACGCCAGTTAGAGAATTTAACTCTTTGGGGCATTTTTGAGAGGGCAGTTGGGGAACAGACTTTATGCCTGTGAACTGCAGAAGGATCATGTGAATGTCACGGCTGTCAGTGGAGAGGGTCTTCCCCCAAGAGCTTCCTGATCAGACACCCCTGCCCCCACCACACCTCATGTCTAACTACCTTTCCCTGGGGAGACAGTGCATATATTATCTATTAAAAAACAAAATTCAACTGAAAATTTTAAAGAGCTGATTCTTTTTTTGTTTACTGATTCATGAGTTAGGCAACATCTTCTCTAGCAAATAGAAAAGAGCTCCATTGTCCTGTAGGGGGAAAAAAAAACCAACAAAAAACCAAACCAAACCAAACCAAAACAAAAAAACTTTTTTAAAGGAAAAGAAGAAAAAAAGAAAAATCATTAGCAAAGAATGCACTGTTCTAGTCAAGATTGCTTTCCCAGGGATTAGCAAAGAATGCACTGCTTTAGTCAAGATCACTTTCCTAAGGAGAAGGAAAAGGGTCTATCAGAAAATTTCCTAGTGCTGACCTGAAAATTCCTAGGCTGACTGGTTAAATTATACATGCCCAGGAGAGTAAAACTGCAGTTAGGTTAGGTATTTAGTCTTGGTTTAATGAGGTCAGGCCTTAACTTAAGTGGCTTCTAGGGCCCTGGGACCCTGTGGAACTTCTTTTCCACACTCGCTCTACTTTGAACAGACTCTTAGCTTCATGAAGAGATGTGATCAAAATGGAAGGCATTGGTGCCAACTTGAGCTACTGTTCAGTGGTTTTCTCAGCTTTTGCTGTTCCTTTTCCTGGTATTCACATGTCATGATGTTTTTGCTTAATCTCTATGCTATTCACAGGTGATGACTTCAGATTCACGATTTTGGTACATTTTGCATTCAAAATTTTTGAAAGCATACAATGTACCTGGCAGATGATCAGGATAAATTTCAATGGCTGGAGTGCACATTGAAGCCATGGTTCCCAAAACCCAAACCCTCCAAATCAAATAAGTCAAAGAAAGACCCCGCTGAAGGAATCATCTTTTTAAGCCATGTGGTTTGCTCAGTGATTTTATGTAGCTGTGTTTCAACTTCCCCAGAAGTGTCCATCTGGATGCACCAGGTGGTGTTGATCACAGTATAGACAGCTCCTGCTAGGCTGAAAGAGAATCAAAGTTTGCCTTATCCTCAAGAGAATCTTTGGCCAAAAACTAAGCACATTTGTTGGGCATCTATTGTTTTAGGAATGGATTCTGAAAGATCTTTTAGGAGTTAAAGAAGTTTCTGGATTAAATTGTCATGTAAATTTACTCTTAACTAGGGAAGCTTGGTCCTGCAAAGGAATAAAATCCCAAGTCATAAATGGACCATAATTGTAAATCCAATATGTAAATCCAGGGGATTCAATAAATGAATCTCTTAATTTGGTTAGGAAATGTTAGAGACAAGATTAGATTTTTCTCTTAGCCTGAACTCTGGAAGTTATGCTCCCTTGGGGCATTCAGCTGAGGGCATTCAATTTCCAGAATTACCCCAGAGCAAAGAAAAAGGAGAAAGGGTTTCACATTTAGTTAATGTGTGAAGACTTGATCTGTTGTTTTGGTTCTGAAAGCAGTCTGCCTTGATGTCAGTTACTCATCTTCCACATCAATTTGATTTAGAGGTCTCTAGCATCTGTGTAGGGCCAGGTGTCAGGTAAAGCTTTGTTTAGCCGTGAAATATGCACCTTCTAGTTTTATAACAATGTCAGTGGTTGGCAGCATTTAGTAAGATTCCTTTCAATGGAGTTCAAAAGCTGTATTCTTCTGATGACAATTACAGAATACATGGTCACTAGGGTCTAGACTATAAACAACAGGCTCCTTTGAACGGGGATCTGGGAAGATATCTTTAACCTGTTGATGATAGGCTTGATAGTAAAACATTAGATATTTTCCCATAGTTGGTCATACTAGCATGAGACAACAAGGGATCAGCAGAAAGTTTATACCAATAGACATCGGTCTGCCATTGACTGTATTGCATGGGGTGAGTTTACATTACCCAAAGACAATACTGCAAACAGTCAGCAAGTCCAAAGGCAATACCTCAGGGCAGGGAAGTCTGCTATTTTTGGCTAGCTTAAAAATTTTAAGTTTGAGGATTCCATTAGATCTCTCAACCTTGCCTGAATATTGAGGGTGATAGGGCCAGAGATAATTCCAAGAAGTTTGCAAGTTTGTTGTTAAAGCTGGTGTGATTTGTCCAATGAAATGGCTGTCAGTTTACGGAAGATCATGGAAAGCATACCCCTCATGGGAAACACATTTCTAACAAGTCCTTTGCCACCACGAGGACATCAGCCTTTCAGCACGGGAAAGCTCCAACCTAACTGGAAAACACACATACGTAAATAGAACATATTGATAACACGTACCTTGTGGCAATTGAATAAAGACAAGCTGTGGGTGTTCAAAAGTCTTTCAAAGGAGGAGTCGTGAGGCCTCTGGGGGCAAAAGTAATTTTTGCAGGATAATGGGTCTGACAAGTCAGACCTGGATGGCAGAGCCTTTTCACATTTATACAAATCTCCCCTCAAATGTTTAGTCATAGCCTGAGTTATCTTAAATACACTATGACGGGTGAAGGAGTGGGGGGGAAATGGTGTTTGACAGGGAGCCAGGAAGAATCCAGCAGCTGTCTTGTGTTTCGTAAATCCCCGACTGTTCAACTTACAGCCATTCTTTACGCATCTTATTTTCTCTGGGTCAGAATGTTGCCATGTTACCCTGATGTCAGAATGGCAGAAATCTCACAATGAGGGGACATTTTTGCAGCGGCAGAATGGATTTTATCCACATGTGCCACATTCTTTATAGATTCTTTTGCCGAGAGTCAGCTGGGGCATTTTCCTGATACTCAGGTTCAGTACTTTTAGTGTGAGCCTCAGTTTTGACGACAGCAGCTTCAGAAGGTAAGAGAATAATTACAAGCAATAACATACTAGGATGTATCAAATTTCCAGGAATTTCACACAATTTCTAGAATACTTACATACCTATACAAATAGAACATAAACCACAGGATCTTTGTTTTCTAGGAAGATCACTTAAATGGTAAGGGAAGTTTCACAACCTATTACCAAAAGTAGATCAATGTTAGAAAAACAGACAAGCAGAACTTTGTCCTTTTACCAGATCGGAAACCAATTCTATTCTAGAACCCTATTCTATCTAGGAAACCAGTTTATATTTCTATTAAAATATATTCATTCCAAAGTGAGTAGTCCTGAACATGCATAAAATTCCTTTCCAGAGTTTCCCTTTTCACAAATTTTGTACAACTTTCTTTTTTTTTTTGTATTTATAAAGAATTTTTATATTTTTATTTATATAAACACTGTTTTGAAGAATGACACAAACTCAGAAAAATGTGATCAGAGTATTCCTTCTCACACATAGGCTACTAATGCCCTAGTATCTCAAAATCCTTTACAAAAGGAGATAGCTTAAAGAGTTCTCATCCAGGGTTGTTTTTTAATGTTACTTTTTTTTCTTCTTCTTTTTTTTTCATCTGCTTCCATTTTAAGCTTAACTTCTTCAGCTGAAAGAGCTCCCAGTTTCTTATTCTTTGCTTTCTTAACCTTTTCCTTGATGGCGGCCACATCAATTTTATTTTCAGTAGAAGCTTCCTTTGGTTTCACAACTGGTTTTTCTTTAGGTGGAATAAAAGCTTTGTTTCTTTCCTCTTGTCTCTTACTAAGAGCTTCTGCTTGTTTAGCCTTTATGGCTTCCATTTTCTGTCACTTCTTTTGACTTGCCTTCAGAAAATATTCACCACTAGCCAATTCTTTATCAATCTGACTTTCTGGTTGTGGTGGTGGGAATGGTGTGTACTCTTTCTTGACAGTTTTTTTCTTTGGTTCCTTGCGTTTATTCACATTCTTGTGCTTGAACTGTGGCAAAAATCTTTCCCAACTTTGTGATCTTAATTCAGAATCTTTTGCCAACTCTCGTTTGATCATTAAGGTTTTAATGTTATAAATTGGATGAATATTCTTCATAGTATCTAGAACTACTTTTCAAACCTCTTTTAAGCCACTAAAAGGTCCAATGACTGAAACCGTGTTTCCCTGAACCATCATATAACAGTTTGTTAAGAGTTCCAAAGCCTTCAAGGTAGATCCTTTGTTGACCAATGAGGCGTTGTCTTCTTTTTACAAATCTTTCTTTATTTCTCACTAAAGAACCTATTTTAATGATGTCACACGCAACATCATCCTAAAGAATTCGTACTGCCTGTTCAAATGAAACACTCCTTGCTAAAAGTTTTATTAGGTCTCTGGCCCTAATGATGATATATGGATCAAAAGTCTTCTTTGTCGTACACACAGTCATACTGCCCTCTATCAGGTCCAGGGCTGCATTAATATGATGTTCATTCAAGGCTTTCTGTACCAATGGCCAGCACTCTTTCAAGTAAGCTTCCCTATATTTTGGGAACAAAGTTGCAAAACTGCTCTCCTCCAAGAGTCCTCTGGGATTGTCCTCTTTGGAAAAAGCTGGTTCCTTCCAACCATCAGGAACAGTGAGGTGTTCATCTCGGTTCTCCGGCTTCGACTTTTTCCTACGAAACTCATTTTTCCCGTCCGCGATAGCTTGTCTGTTGAAGGAGGAGGATGCCATCTTCCTACAACTTTCTTTTGCATGCAGAAATAAAGTGCATCTCTAGTCATATATATATATATATATATATATATATATATTTTTTTTTTTTTTTTAAGTAGGCTCCATATTGAAAATGGGGTTTGATCTCACCACCCTGAGACCAAGACACTTATGCTATTTGGACTGAGCTAACCAGGCACCCTTATTTATTTATTTATTTATTTATTTTTACCAAAAATGCATGTCTTATTTTACTTTCATTTAGAGATACTCCTTTATTCTATTTTTAGTTGCTTTGACCACATACATTAGAGTTCTTAACCCATAGAAACATTAATTTCAAGAAAACATTAAGTAGTAAGCATGAGTTAACTGTCTGCTAGACTAGTGTTCTTTAGATTGGCAAATTTACAAATTTATAAATCTACAAATACATGTTGTATCTTTATATATGATCTTTCAATATAATATGCCAAAAAATGTTTGCCAACAGACCTACATTTATCTTTAGTTTCTCGGTAATAAAGAAGCCAAAATTAGAGAAACATGATTAAGTAGTTAATGTTTCATTATTTCATCTTATTTGGAAATAATCTAGACATTTAATGAATTTAACTTAAATCACTACTGAATCTAACTCGGTGAAATTTTAAGGTTTTAGTTTATCAAAATGATTTTGGAAATGATTTAAAAGTTCACCTCAAATTTTTAAAAATTAAATTTTTATCTTTTTAATTTCCTTATTCTTAACAATTGTGGCTAGATTACATGACACATCAAAGTCAGTTATTCTCCGAAGCTATTTTTATTTTTAATTTATTATTTTTTATTATATTTTTAACTCCAGTACAGTTAATATACAGTCTTATATTAGTACAGGTGTGCAATATGGTGATCCAACAATTCTATACATTACTCAGGGCTCATCATGATAAATGTACTCTTAATCCCCTTCACGTATTACACCTATCCCTCTACTCACCTCCCCTCAGTATATCCAGCAGTTCGTTCTCTCTAGTTAGGAGTCTGTTCCTTGTTTTGTGTTTTTTCTCTTTTTCATTCTCTTTGTTTACTTATTTTGTTTCTAAAATTCCACATATGTGTGAAATCGTATGGTATTTGTCTATCACTTACTGACTTGTTTCCCATAACATTACAGTCTTCAGCTATATCTGAAGCTATAGAATTATAGTCTTCAGGTCCATCCATCTCATTGAAAATGGCAAGATTTCTTTCTTTTTTCAGGCTGAATGCTATTCTAATGTGTATATATGTGTGTGTGTATACACACACACACACACATATATATACACACACATATACACATTATATATGTACATATATATTTATATATGTATATACAAATATATATGTGTGTGTGTATTTAGTTAGTTAGTTATTTTCTGGAAATTGCTCCTAGATTTGGGAGGTTGGTTTGCTATGGTTGCCATAACAAAATACCATGAGCTGGGAGGCTTAAACAACAGAAATTTATTCTCACTCTTGTGGAAGCTGGATGTCTTAGATCAAGGTGCCTATAGGTTTTGCTTCTCCTGAAACCTCTTTCCTTGGCTTGCAGATGGCTCCTTTCTCCTGTGTCCTCACATGGCCTTCCTCTCTGTGCGCATCCCTGGTGTCTCTTCCCCTTCTTCTAAGGAGATCAGTCCTGTTAGATAGGGTCCCACAGATCTGAGCTCAGTTAAATTCATTATCTCCTTAAAAAATTCTCCTAGAAATGCAATCATAATGAGGATTAGGGCTCAACACAGGAACTTGTGGGTGTAGACTTTATTCCAGAATGAACCCTAGGTATAAAAAAGTGTTTAGTAGCAGTACTCCTTGTGGAATGTTACAGTTGAATGAGAGAATAGTGTGGGGGAGTCTGAGAACCCCAGTACCCTTGGTGAATTCCATTCAGAGGAAGACCCAGGAGGATGAGCCAGCAGATTCGCAGAGCTTAAAGGACACGACTTAGGAAGCTGCTTCAGATGCAGACGTGATCTGATACCATGTAACCTTCTCGAGAGAGAAATGGGTCATCACAGGCACCAAACTACAACTATAGTCTACCTCTGAGATATAAGTGTAAGAGAACCTTCTCAACTAACCAATAGTAATAGAAATACAGAAAATATGGGGCACCTGGGTGGCTCAGTGGGTTAAAGCCTCTGCCTTCGGCTCAGGTCATGGTCCCAGGGTCCTGGGATCAAGCCCCACATCGGGCTCTCTGCTCAGTGGGGAGCCTGCTTCCCTCTCTCTCTATCTCTGCCTGCCTCTCTGCCTACTTGTGGCCTCTGTCTGTCAAATAAATAGATAAAAAATCTAAAAAAAAAAAAAAAGAAATACAGAAAATATGTGAGAGATGGGAGATTTCAGACTTTTTAAGGGGGCAATGCCTTGTCTTCCTTTCATGTAATGTGTAAGAATCTGTATGTTATGACCCAGCAATTCCACATCTGTTTCTGGAGAAGGTTCTACACGGGTGTACCAGAAACATGTGTAAGATATTTTTAGCAGAATAGGCAGTAACCTTTTTGATACTGGCCACAGAGATTTCTTTCAAGACACGTCTCCAAAGGCAAGGGAAACAAAAGCAAAAATGAACTTTTGGGACTTCATCAAGATAGAAAGCTTTTGTACAGCAAAGAAAAGAGTCAATAAAACTAAGAGGCAACCCATAGAATGGGAGAAGATATTTGCAAATGACACTATAGATAAAGGGCTGGTATCCAAGATCTATAAAGAACTTCTCAAACTCAACACCTAAAAAACAAATATTCTAGTCAAGAAATGGGCAAAAGGCATGAACAGACACGTCTCCAAAGAAGACATACAAATAGCTAAAGACACATGAAAAAATTTTCAATATCACTAGCCATCAGGGAAATACAAATCAAAACCACGATACACTCTAATCTTATACCAGTTAAGATGGCAAGGAGATAGATCTACAGAATTCTAAGATGAAATGATGTCAAAAACAGAATTCTATAGTCACATTATTTATTAAAACTGACCAGAAAATGAAGACATTAATTGGAACTGCAGAGACTCAGAAAGTTTATCTCCCTATTCCCCTCTCTATTACCTCCCGTGGAATGAATTTATTATCTACCTACATTTACTCATCGTCTCACTACTAAATATGCCTCTGTTTCTTTCTTTCTTCCTTTCTCTTTCTTTCTTTCCTTTCATTCTTTCTTTCTGCCCCTCCTTATTTTTTCTTCTTAAACACAGAGCCTCCAACTGGGTAAGTCTGTGTGGCCTGAGGCTGGATGAAACAACCTGAGAATGTTAGCAGAGGCTGATCCTTCACTAGAGAGCAGGGAAGGACATGTCCAGGGGCCAGGGAGGGAAAGGCTGTGATTGAAGAGAGTGCAGCCCCTTCATGCTGGGTACACTGCAGGAGTGAGTGTTACAGTGAGGGGAGAGGTTATTCATAACTGCCAGTACTATGAGGAGCTTCTTGATGGTATTATCTGTTATCTGTTGCTGTGGATCAAATTACCCCGAAACTTAGTGGCTTAAAACAAGCATTTATTTGAAAAAATAAATAAAATAAAATAAAATAAAATAAAATGAAAAACAAGCGTTTATTTGCTTATAGTTTCCAAGGGTCAGAAATATAGGAACAGTTTTAGTTGTGTGATTCTGAATAAGGGTCTCTCTTGAGGTGGCAGTCAAGTTATCAGCTTGGCTCCCTCTGGCTGGAGGGTTTGCTCCCAAGATGACACACTTACATGCCTGGCAGTTAATGCTGACTGCCTCTGTTCTCCACAAGGCCTGTAATTCTTCAGGGCCTCTCCAACAGGTTAGCTTAATATTCTATGGTTATTAGGCTGAGAGATAGAGACAGAGAAAGAGAGAGAGAGATGGAAGAGACAAAGAGAAAGACAGAGAGAGAGAAAGAGCGAGCGCATGAGAGAGAACAAGAATGAGCTAGTGAGCAGAGGATTTGTAAGGCAGAAGCTGCAGACTTCTCATGACAAAATTTTGGAATCTTGGACATTCCTTTCTTTCTTTTTTTTTAGAGAGAGAGAGAGAGTACAAGCAGGGGGAGCAGCAGGCAGAGGGAGAAGCAGCCTCCCCGCTGAGCAAGGAGCCTGATGGGGGACTTGATTCCAGGACCCTGAGACCACAACCCAAGCTGAAGGTGGACACTTAACTGACTGAGCCACCCAGGTGCCTGGACATTCCATTCTTGATGCCATATTTCATTAGTCATTCCACAGTACAGAAATAAATGAAGCCATGAAAATAGGAAATATAGTCAGAAGGTATATTAAATCTACCTTCCACTGAACATTCACCACTGACCTACAGCAGGTCAAGATTGGGTTTTCCATTCCTCTTTGGCTTCACCCCTGCTGGGATTCCCTGTGGCACTGAGGAGGAAGCTTTCATCAGTGGTTCTGATCACCTTGTCTTCTGGTTTGTCTCATTTGTTGATCTGCCTTCTTTTGTCTGAATGCATTTCTAGCTGAGTTCCTGTGTGGTAAACTTGGTGGTCTCAACCCCTCCAGTAGACCTCTGCAGTGGTCAGGCTTCCTGGTGTTCAGTGGGACTTGGTTTTCTCTTTGCCTGTGCTATGGGAGGTTCCAGTGGGTGGGGCCTCTTATTTAACCTCCTTCATCACGATCACCCAGGATAGGCTATCTAGTGTTGGGTTTACTCCAAGAACTCTGCACCTATAGCCATTCTGACCTTTAAAGCCCTTTAACCACTCATCTCAGTTTTCTCTCTCTTCCCTCATTCTCTGGGGATCTCACAATGCAGGACAGTGCTCTACATGGGACTTTCTTCTGCTTCCTGAACTCTCCAGGAAGGAAACTTAACAAACTCAGTTGGGAATAAGATAAGATGTAACTATTCCTTGAAGGCTTCCATGTGATTTCAGGACTCTCCAGCAGACTCTTCTCACTCCACTGGATGGAGAATCTGAGTAGGACACTCACCTTTTGGTGAAATTGTCTTTCAGTGTGATCTTATGTTGTCCCTTCTTGGCCATGAAGAGAAGGAATGATAATGATAATACCAAACATTTACAGAAGTCCATACCTGACCCTATTCTAAGTGCTTTATGTGCTTTAACTCATTAAATCTTCACACTACCTGGACTTGGATGGACCCCCGAGGATGTAATATTATCATCATCACCATTTTAACTATGGGAAAACTAAGACAGTGGAATGTGTCCAAGGGCACATGGCAAGGGCATCCTGGAGCCAGGATTTAACCATAGGATTCTTTATCACTTTATTACGCCTCTTTCAGTTCACTTTCATTCAATATTAACTTCACTTTCCATCTCAGTTAATATTTATGATAACCTCTGAAAAAACCCTCCTCTTTGAGAGAAGCCTGAAGATGGGTCAAAATTATACACATTGGTCCAGTTTATGTACATCCACCAAATTCAGATTGGATTCCATATTAGAGAATATCTTCCCAGGTAAGTAGAGTAAGGTGATGAGGTTGATGGAGAATGAGGCAGAGAAGGAGGGATGCTCTTGGTAGGACTGAATGATTCCCACAGTGGTGAGAACCAAGTTAGGATACTTGGTGGTGGAGAGTGAGATTTCAAATTTTATCTGAAAAAAAAACTCTTATAAAATTTTTTTTTTACTATATATACACCCACCCAGGAGAAAATATAGATTTAGGGTGTGAAATGGTTCAAATTAGGAGAGTTTTCATAGCCACAGCAGACCAGAACCAAACAAACAGGGCAGGAGCTCCAGACAGATACTCACACACTGCTGGGGAGTAGCCCAGCCCTCAAGAGATACTGAGTGGGAACTTTCTATCATCCATTACAAACAGCCCCATCACTGCAAGGGTACCTGAGTTTCAGAGGTAGTTCTTACCATACTACCAAGGGCTGTTGTTGGCTGTCTGTGTGTGTTCATTGGCATCCACAGCTAGTTTTCAAGTTCATTTATAAGCTTGCATTTTTTACTTGCAGTTATTTCTACCCAGAATGCAAATATTTAACTGCGTTAAAGAAATTGCCCCTAATTGTTGGACACCAAATCCATCCTTTATAGATATATTGGTGAGGTGGGCTTTTCAAACACTATTTCCCCAGACCATGTCATTTAGAGCTTCATGCCCATTGATGATGCAGATGTTTATTATACTTCCCTAGAATAAATCAGTATGTTGATTTTTTTACTCACCTTTTCCTTGTGGTGATTAAATGGGGAGAAATGTGGGGCTTGGTCTACACTGAGTTCATGCTCACAAAAATTCCTGATGTCTCAGAACTCTAGTCCAGTCCAAGGCTGATCCCTGCTACATGGCTCAAGATAATTGGGCATGACATCAACTATATAGGATCCTGCATGGGAAATGTACTAATGAGTGTTCTTCATTCTGCTTCTTAGATCATGAAATCTATCTGGTACATTAGAACCAGAGTTCAAAAAAGCTACCCCTTGGAATAGATGCAGTAAATCAAAATGGAGGGTAGGGAAATTATTGGTAAATCTTTCCTCAGGTGTACGCATGTGTGTGAATGCATGTGTGCATTTTACTGCTGGTGTCTATCAGAAGATGAAAGATCTGCTCACAGTTTCTTGTTCTCTTGTAAGCTCAACTGCCCTCTCTAGTTGAATCTGCTCCCCAGACTCTTTCCATAAAGGCCTAGGTTTCCTTATTCAGAGACCTCAAAGTCTGTTGGGGAAGAGGGGAGACCAGAAGTAAGATCAGTAAGTTGGGAGCTGAGGGATCACTTGCTCTCTGGGCTGATCTCTGAGGTCCTCTACTCAACTTCTGGGCCAGTAATCTGAGTCTCAATGTCCTACAGGCTCACACATGCCAAAAATTGCACACTGAAGATTCCTGGAAGACCCTGCAACCTCTCATGTAATTACCCTTGTTCCAGCCTGGCCGGGCAGTGTCACATGGGGAGAGTATGGTTTTTAAAGGATCCTGAGAGGGCCCCATGTGCAGGGTTGTCTAGCATGAGGTTCAGGGCAGGGACCAGATGAGATGGTAGAGGGGGATAGGGAGGGAGCTGTGGCTGGTGCTGCAGGGCCCTAGTTACCCCCCTGGTAGGGTCCAGCGTAGATGATCTGATGAGCAGACTTTGCAAAGTCCATGGCTGGGTCAGACATGGTCACAGAAATGGTCTGGAAAGCATAGTTTGTGCTCACCTCCCACACCCACATTGAGCGGGAGGTGTCATACTCTGTCCTTGCCCCTACTTGCCTTTCAGTGGACTCTGGAGTAGCTTCCACATTTCCACATTTCAGATGACAGATTTAGGAAGAAAAGTTAATTTGTCAACCAAGGAGTGAAGGATATGCAATGATGCATTGTGCTTCATTCCTCTAACAGAAATATGTCCCATACCTGCTGGGCACTAAGGCCAGCAGATAGAGAGTCCAGGGAATTATTTACTCTAAGTGCCAAGGCCTATATATGTGTTTTTATGATACTTTCTGGGACCTTTTCACCTTTTGAAAAGACAGGATTTTTTTTTTCAATTGATCTAGCACACAGGAAGTCAAGGTGAGATGGGTACAGGTCGAGGTTGTGATGGGATTTAGATAAACCTTGAAAAGAATTCAAGGGTTATAGCCTAGATCCTCTGTTCTGACTGGCCTGGGCGGCACAGGACATCCAGCCTTCCCCATGCAATACCAGGGGCAAACTTAAAGGCAACCAGAATACATAGCGTGCTCAGGGGCAGAAGAAACCCCTTCACACAACCAAGTCAATGAGCCTGGAACTCACCCAGGAAATGGTCTCACTGGAGCCAGGGTGGCTGGTAAGACCTTCAGAAACCTCTATGTTCCCCCTAAACAAGAACTTGGGCTACTGTTGGGAAAGGTCAAGAGAGGTCTTAAAGAATGTTGTTTGTTTGTTTGTTTTATTAGGAGGGATCACAAGGAGGCAGAGAGGCAGGCTGAGAGGGAGGGGGAAGCAGGCTCCCTGCTGAGCAGAGACCCACCCCGATGCAGGGCTCCATCCCAGGACCCTGAGACCATGACCTGAGCTGAAGGCAGAAGCTTAACCCACTGAGCTACCCAGGTGACCCTTAAAGAAGGTTTTGAGTACAAAGGCAAGGGAGGTATTCTCATTCCAAAAGTATTCTTCATTTTCCAAAATTTTCCCTCAGCCTGAGCCAGCCCAGAGCTCCATCTTTCTGACTTGTAGCCAGGTTTGCCCTTTTATGCTCTGAGGTTCCCTGCACTGGTACTGAGGCAAACTTGGTCAAGAACAGCAATACCAGCAGAGTGCATTGGTGTGAGACTTGGATTAAGCAGTTTAGGCAAGCAGTGTTGGTGTGGTGCTGTTTACTAAAGGTTGTTATTGTTGAGGGGTGGGGGAGGGAATGGCATCAGCCCCTTCTTTGTCCACAGGGAGGAGTCTCTTTGCTTGCTGCTTGCAGGGAAACACTGCCAGAAGAGCTAATAATCTCCCTTCCCTGTGTCTCAGGAGTTTTTCAGATTGCTGTTTTCATGCTCTTTGTCTCTGGGTTGTTTGCCTTCTCTCCAAGAACAGCACTGTGTGCTCTGGACTCTAGCCCAGCCAAGGTTGCTGACCTTTAAAACTCCAAACTTTAGGCACATTTTGCGGCTGGGAGCCTGTGCTGGTCCTCTGGGGGAGGGTTTTGTCTCACTGGGACGGATGCAGGCAGGTTTGACTGAGATGGGCAGTCATACCAGAGTGCAGGGGCTTGGGACTTGGAGCAAGGTGACTAGGCAGCCAGGGTCAGGGGGAATCCCCCCAAGCAGGTGGCTCTGTGCCTGTCCTGAGGGGTGAGGGAGGGAAATGGGGTCCATTTACACTTTTGTCCCCTGAGAGGCATCTCTGTGAACTCCACCTCTCACAGATGCACTCCAAGGAGAGTGAACGATCTCTCTCCCCTGGGTGCTTTTCTCCATGACCAGGGCTCCCTCCTCTCTCTAGTACCCATGATCCATTTCCCCTCCAAACCACATCTCCATGCTTCCTGTCTTCCTCAATGTGGTCTCTTCTCTCCCTCTAGTTGTGGACTCTCTTCTGGCAGTTTCAGGTCAATTTCTTGGGTGTTCAGAATGATTTGACAGTTATCCAGCTGTGTTTGAGGGAGGGGACCAACTTAGGGTCCTTCTATGATACCACCATCTTAGCTCCTCCCCCTATAGTACTTACCTAACTGATAGCTGAAATCTTGTACTTTTTTGATCATTTCCCCCAAATCACCCTCCTCTCATCATCTGTCTCTGCCGCTCCACAAGCCTGATCTGATTTTCAATGAATTATTTCATTTTAGTTTTAGATCCACACATCAGTTAGATCACACAGTATTTGTCTCGCTCTGCCTGATTTATTTTACTAAGCATAATGCTTTCAAGGTACATTCATGTTGTCACAAATGATAGGTTTTCCTTGTTTTCTATGGTTGAATAATACGTTCAAAGTTTTGACAAACTATTGAACAGCTTTTCAGAGGCTTGCTGTTTCTTTTCTTTTTTTTTTTTAAGATTTTATTTTTAATCTCCACACCCAACATGGGGCTCAAACTTACAACCTAGGATTAAGAGTCCCACTCTCTACTAACTGAGCCAGCCAGTTGCCCCAAGTCTTGCTGTTTCTAATCTAAATACCTTTGCAGTGAGTTCGGAGTGGATCTGATACCCTGTTTGATATAACAAATCTGATGATCTTCAGCCACCCTGTGCACTTGGCCCTCCTAATTCTCCTGCTTTTCTTATTTCGACAGGTCACTCTACTGATCAGAGACATGACACAGGCCAATCAATCCCTTCACACTCCATTGTCTACATCCTTCACCCCTGCTCTGCAGTACAATACAGGATGGACAGTCTTACCTAAGGCAACTGCCACAAACATTGAAAAGGCACTGGTAGAAGCGAAGTTGCTGGGGGTGGTCTCTGTGGCCAGGGAAATCCTGGAGATAGCATCCAGTGCCCCAGTGAGAATTGCTGTCACTGGGGACTCTGGCAATGGCATGTCTTCCTTCATCAATGCACTGAGGGGAATTGGGCATGAACAGGAAGACTCAGCTCCCACTGGGGTGGTGGGGACCACCCAGATTCCCATTTGCTACTTTTCCTCCCATTTTCCCAATGTGGAGTTGTGGGACCTACCTGGAATAGGGGCAGGTACTCAAACCCTGGGGAACTATCTAGCGGAGATGCAGTTTAGTCTGTATGACCTCTTCATCATCATTGCATCAGAACAGTTCAGCATGAATCTCGTGAAGCTTGCCAAAGCCATCCAGGGACAGGGAAAGAAGTTCTACATTGTCTGGACCAAGCTGGACAGGGACATCAGCACATGTACCCTCTCAGAGGAACGACTCCTGCAGAATATCCGAGAGAATATTTGGGAAACTGTCCAAAAGGAGGGAGTGCACAAACCCATCATATTCCTGGTCTCCAGCTTTGACCCTTTATTGAATGACTTCCCAGAGCTTAGGGATACCTTGCACAGGGACATCTCTGATATCAGGTACCATTGTCCTTTAGAAAAACTGTCTGACACCTGTGAGAAGGTCATTAATGACAAAGTGACCTCTTTGCAGGGGCAAATCGCTTCAAATTCTTTCCAGGACGTCCTTGGCATCCAGAATGCAGATGATCTGGCAGAGTGTCTGATGGCCTACCACTTGTTTTTTGGTGTGGATGATGAGTCTCTCCAGCAGATGGCCCAGAGTATGGGGAAACCTGTGGAGGAGTACAAGGCTATTATGAAGTCTCAGGATCTGCACACTGTCCTCACTGGGGACAGGATATTATCTTTCATGAATTGTAATACAGCCTCTTACTTATATTCAATTCTGAGACACATCCCATTCTTAGGTGATACTGTTCTCAACTACCTGAGAGTGTGGAAACACAGACACTTCCTTGAAATAGTTGCCAAGGACACCAGGACCATCATGAAGAAAATCCTCACAGACTCCATCATCTGAAGAGCTGTGGTTTCTTCTGGAGGGAAGTCAGGACATCTGGGGTCCTCTTTTCACATTGTACCCTCCCTTCCTGTATTCTCAGTCAAGCTCAGTATTTCCACTTTCATCGGTTCTAAGTTCTTCAAGACAAATGAGCTGATTTTCTCATTTTGAATCCCTGTTGGGAAACTCTAAAATTTGTTCTGCTTCTTATCACTTATTAAATGAGCCTGGATCCAAAGGTGAATGAAAAGATTTGCTCTGTGACATACAGTCTCATTCTGACATCCTCTTATCACTTAACATTAACATCCATTCTCCAGACTCTCTTGGTTTCTCATGTTCTTTCACTTCTCACCTCTGGACTTAGAGAGGCATACAGATGCAGAGGGAAGAACATCCTTTGGGATGTTCCCCTTGGGGAAATATGATGCAGAATGTATGTTTAGCTATTCTTTGAAAGTTTCCAAGACCATTCTGGTATTCTGCAAAGCTCTGCCCTTATACCTCCCCTCACTGATTGCACAAAAACATTTATATAGGAAAAAAAAAAGAATACAGGAAAGGGAGACAAGAGCCATTGTTACTGGGAATAAAAAACTGTTGAATATATAAGGAAATCTGACTACTGTAAGTAGTAACACTGACTGCCACCCCTCCAAGAGTTCATGCTCTTCACATGCACAGCTCATGGTGGCCTGTCATAGGAAATAGTACCTGTTAGATTATGCTTCCTTTAGAGAAGTGTTTGTTTACTTAAAGTTACCCTCTATGCTGTGTTCTTTGCCAAAGTTATCTCCTATGTCGGTCAAAGGAATCTTAATCTGATTGTCAACACTGAAGAAAGTAAACCACTGCCTATGACCTCACTGTCTATACAGTTAACCCAACATATATAGACTCTATGGAAATTCTCCTAATTGGAAACCTGGTTCTAGATTTTTCCCTTTACCGTGTGTGTGCGTGTGCATGTGTGTGTGTGTGTGTATAACAAAAATTGTTTTTTATAAGAGCTTTTTTTCAATGATGTTTGAAACCTCACTCTCCACACCAAAAGTAACATAACCTGGGTCTCACCACTGTGGGAATCATTCATTCCTCACAAGAGCAACCATCCTTCCTAGTAACATTCTCCATCAACCCCATGACCTTACTCTATTTACCTGGGAAGATCACACCCGGTATGGAACCCAATCTAAATTTGTTGAACATATCTGAATTGGACCAATGTGTAAAATTTTGGCCACCAAATCTTTGTAACTGAAGGTATAAGATAATTAAACAAATCTGGGGGCAAAGTAAGAAGGGGATGAGGAAGTGGCACAGTATGGTTTTATCATAATAATACTATGCCATTCCCTTAACCTCAGATGACTCTGCATAGTAATGATGACATTACTCCAGAATATCCTTTCTCCCTGAAAGTGTCCCATGCAACTCTTCTAATTCTTACTCTCAGTTGGACTTGTTGCTCTCCCAGCCTGGAGCACAGGCCTTGCTCACATTCATCCATCACCTTGGTGGTGCTGGTGCTTCTTAGATTCCCTGTTCACTCACATTAGGTCCATTCTCAAACAAAGTGAGAAAAAAAAGTTCCCTGGGAGGTACTTTGTGAGTCTTTGCTATTCCATTTAAGGCCTCCATTTTGTGGTCACTTTTAATAAATAGTTTGAGTATAGGAAACAGCATCATTTTCTCTTAGAACTCTGAAGATCTATCTCCTCCTAGCATGTCATGTTGCCAGTATAAATCCCAACGCCAATTCCATTTCTTTCCTTAAATGATCACCTGGTTGTCATCATCCCTGGGGACTATGTCAGAAGTGTCGCCAGGGGACTAGTGACCTGGAGGACCTCCATCAACACTCAGCATTGAGAAGGCTTGTTAAGTGACAGCTGATGTGAAAATAAATGGATGAAGTGGAAACGCATATTACCAAGTGAGAGAAATCAAAGGCTAAATACTGCACGATTCCAAGTATGTAACATTCCAAGAAGGGCAAAACTGTAGAAATGAGAAAAAGATCAGTGGTTCTTAAGGGTTCAGGTCGGGGAGGGACAACCCAGTGCAGCACAGGGGCCATTTAGAGCAGTGAAACCACTCTGTGTGATATGATAATGGTGGATTAATTATATTTTTGTCAAATCTCATAGAATATACAACACCAAGAGGGAACCCAATGTAAACTATGGACAGGGAGGGAGAAAAATGGGTCAGTTTGGGTTCATGAATTGTAGGATGGTGTGAGTTGTTGACAGTGGACAGGCTGTACTTGTGTGAGGGCAGGGGGTTCATGGGAACCCTATGCACCTTCTGCTCAATTTTGCTGTGACATTAAAGCTGCTTTAAAGGAGAGTCTAGTGAAAAAGATAATGGCTGCTGACATCATTCTTCCCCTTTGGCATTGTTCCTTATTATGTGTTCTAAGCGCAATAACGTTCAGCAGCTAGCTACAGTAGGATATATATGATACTATACGGATATATACACAGAATAATGTAAGATATAAAGATAAATACCTGTTAACTCAACTCCCAAATTAAGAACTGGAATGTTACTTAAATCATTGGATATTCCCACAAGCATCACCCCATATCGTGTCTCTCTGCATCTATTCTCAGATGTACAGATCCTTTGAATTTGGAGTTTAATGTGTGTGTGTGTGTGTTTTGTTTGTTCGTTTGTTTGTTTGTTTTTACTTTCTTTAGTTATTTCCATAGATGTGTGTTTCCTCAGACATTATATCATTCAGTTTTGCTTGTTTGGATGCTTTAGAAAAATTGAATTAGTTTGTGTTCCATCCTCTTTAATCATTTACATTGTTTCTCTCACATTTGTTCTCCATTTTGCCAAGATAGCACATAATCTATTCACTGTCAGTGGAAATTTGAGTTTGGGGTTCTCTACAGTTGTTTCTATCTCTTCAACACCGTTCTTCTACAAACATCTTACACATGTTTCTGGTACACCTGTGGCAAACTTTCTCTAGAACTAGCTGTGGAATTGCTGGGTCATAATATACAGATACACATTACATGAAAGGAATACGATGCATTGCTTACAAAACACCCTCAAATCTCCCACCTTTCAGATATTTTCTGTATTTCTAACTCTACTGGCCAGTTGAGAAGGCGCCTAACCTTACAACTCAGATGGAGACGATACCTGTAACTTGGTGCCTGTGACCACCCCTTTGTCTCGAGGAGATTAATGGTGTCTAACCACATTTGCATCTGAAGCAGTTTCCTGAGTCATGTCCTTTAAGCTCTGCAGGATCTGCTGGCTCACCCTCATGGGTCCTCCTCTGATGGACTTCCCCAGGGATGCTGGGGTTCTCAGACATGCACACAACATTCTGTATTCCAACTCTAACACTACACAAAGACTACTGTTACGAAACATATTTTTAGACTTAGGGCTCATTCTGGAGTGAAGTGTATACCCACAAGTTCCTGTGTTGAAGCTGTAAACTTCCTTTGTGACTGTATTGTAGGAGGCTCATTAAGGAGACAATGAAGGTTAACTGAGCTCAGATGGGTGGGGCTGTGACCCATGGGGCTGATTTTAGAAGGAGGAGAAGAGACACCAAGGATGCACACACAGAGAAAGGCCATATAAGGACACAGGAGAATGGGGCCATCTGCAAGCCAAGGACAGAAGCTTCAGAAGAAGCAAAACCAAAGGCACCTTGATCTAAGACATACAGCCTTCAGAATAGTGAGAGAATAAATTTCTGTTATTTAAGCCTCCAGCCCATGGTATTTTGTTATGGCAACTCTAGCAAACCTACTTCCTGAAACTAGGAGCAATTTCCAGAATACAGTCTGATCCCCAATGGGTTTTTATTCTATTCATGCCTCAGCTTCTCTCCATTGGATTGGAAGTATGTTTTTAGTTAGGGTTGAGGAAGACTCCAGAGATTTGACTCCCCATTTTTTTTTTTTTTTAAATCACTGAAGCCTTGAAAACTCTCCTTCTCTTCCATCTAGCACCATGATCAGCTCTGGGGAGCTGCTCACCTAGATGCATGAGCCCAAGAGGCAGCTGGCTGTCCTCCACCCAGCCTCCCACAGAGGCTCTACCATCATTCCTTCACCATCACTATGCAACACTGGTTCGGTTCCAGTGTGTGAAAGCCAGAGTGGCCCACTGAGACCCTGAGTGTGCTCTGTGCACTGAGGTCACAGAGCTAGGTTCAGGTCCCAGACCTTTCTCTGGGAGTACAGTGAATGAAGACTCTCCTGACAGTGGTTCCTCTCACTGAATGTGACCAGAGATATTTTGTGGTTCAAGAACTATGAAAGATGCTTTCTGCCTTTTGCTTTCTACCAACTTGAGAAATCAAAAAGGAGATTAACCAAAAAACATGACATCACTTCATATTGAGTGCCATTTTTAAATTTAAACATACAGTAAACTCCTATGAAGTCAGTGACGGGAAAATGAGTGTACTGAGAAGGAACATAAATGACTCAAAAAGCCCACAAAAGCAAATATTGGTGTTGTGCTTCTTCTATTAATATTGGAGACCAAGAAACTCCGGTTGTCTGGTTGTAAGATAGGTGTCCTGGCTGGTGCAGTCAAATGCTCTACCACTGAGCTATACCCCCTGTGTCCTGGCTGGTGAAGCAGAAATGTTTCCTATTCTCACTAACGTCTGGGTGGAACTTCCTTTGAGATCACCACATTCACCTTCATTTCATAAACCAGCATGTGACTGTGACTCTCAGCAACTCCATGTTAGGGAAGGTGGTGGTTGTGGAAAGCTTTCCTGCCCTCAGTATTTTCAGAGGCTTGTGGGAAGAAGCAGATAATGGAATGTAGGAAAAATATTTAGAAAGAGACCACCCAAGGCAAATTCTGCTGTGTAGGGGAGGATCTTGTCACTCAGGTAAAGACTATCCTGGGACAAATAGGAGATGCAGTGTAGGGAATATGGTCAATGAGATGGTAGTAGTGGTGTATGGTGACCGCTGGTAGCTACACTTGTGATGAGCCCAGCAGAGCCTACAGAGTTGTGGATTTATTTGTTGTGTACCTGAAACTAATGCAACATTCTCTTTCAACAATACGTTAAGGAAAGAAATAAGGAGTTTCCCAGGAGTTCTAATTAAAGAAATCCCTCACTAAGATAATGGGGGTTAGGCTGGCTGTGGAGGAGAGATGGGAGTTCAGATGTCACTTATCTACTTCCGTGTTCTCCCAAAGAGCAATCTACCAATTAATGCAGGGCCTAGAGACCACTTGGAAATCCCACAGCAGCTGCCTCTTACTCTCTTCCCTATAGCCTCAGACTCTGGCTCACCTCCTCCATGGACCAGGCCAGTCACAACATCACCCCGGACCTCATTCCTCATGCATAAAATACGGAATTGGAGGATGGTGGTATTCAAGGACTCCTCCTGCATCCGTGTGTTTTGGTTCTGTGACTCCTGGAAGCAAAAGAGGACAGTTTCCCTGCCCACCTAGCTATAGACTTGCACACCTGCTGACAGCAAGTTGGACTCAGTCAAGGGCTTCAGCTCAGGCCCAGAAATCAGGGCCTGAGACTTCAGGGTTGTTCCATACAGATCCCCAAGAACTGATGTGGGATCAGGCACAGGCAGAGCAGCCTCCTCTTGAGGTCAGGTCTAAGGGGGAAGGGAGTGATGACAACTGCCCTCCTTCTGTTATAAGCCACACCAACACTCGCGGTTCCTTTCCTCCTTCCTCTGCTGGCTTCAGAAATGCTTGTATGCCTGTGTAGATGGGGTGCTAGGTAGTTTCACACTTGCAAATGGGTTCACCTTGGCCTGATCACCAGCCAGCAGCACTAGTGTTTTAGTCAGAATTATTTCTGCTGCAAGAGCTTTGTCTGCTCAGGCTGCCATTGCAAAGTCCCACAGTCTGGGTGGCTTAAACAACAGAAGTTGGTTTTCTCAGAGCTCTGGGGCTAGAAGTCCTAGACCAAGGTATTTTCAGGGTTGGTTTCTTCTGAGGCCTCTCTCCTTGGTTGGCAGAGTGCCAGCTTCTCCTTTTCCCTGTGCCCACATGGTCTTTCCTGTGTGCTGCTTGACTGCATCCAACTTTCCTCTGCTTACAAGAAGTCATATTGGATTCGGGACCATCCTGAATATCTCAGTTTAACTTCACTGCCTCTTTGAAGACCTTGTCTCCACATACATTTACTTCATAGGTATTGGGGGTTTGGACTTCATCACAGAATTTGGGGTGGAAGTGGGGGACACAATTCAGCCCAGTACTGGCTTCAAGCACCTCCACCACCCTGGGGCACAGAGGAATAAATGTCACGTTGTCACATGACAACGTTGTCACGTTGGGGTTTTGTTTTCTCGGGTCAACTAAATCCCTTTCCACTCACCCACCTGCTTCCTGGCTTCCCTCATTGTCTTTTTGTTGTCTTCTCCCCTGGAATGTGTGTGTGTGTGTGTGTGTGTGTGTGTGTGTGTGTGTGTGTGTGTATGACTATTTACATGGGATAGGTTTCTATGTATATATAGGAAAGGACAGTCAAGGATCACAACCTCTGGCATGAGCCCCTAACAGTGATAGCAGCACTTAGACGGGAAGGCTATGGCAACTCAAAGGTATCAGAGGCAAATGAGGGAGCAGGAGGAAAATCAACCTTTCATTAGTGTCAGAGAGATAAGAAATTACTACACTATGCCTACACCTAAATGATTTTCTGACACATAGTAGCCAGTAAATGCTAGCTGGTTGAAAGCTGAATGCACAAAGATCCCAGGCCATACACAGGGAACATTCAGAGAACAACAACAAAATCTGTTGGAAATAAGACGTTTGAGAACTGGGTGGAAACGAAGTATACAAGGCTTGGACAATCAGGGAATCTTCCAGAAGTAAAAAATAAATTTTTTGAAGGATGGCATTTGAGCCTTGAAAGATGGCAGGAGTGTAGGAAGACCCTAGGCTTATCTGTTCCCAGGAACACAAGTAAATAACTATCAACTCTTCCTAAATACTCCAGAAATCAGTCTGAAGACTGACAGAATAAACTTCACAACATAGAGAGGAGACTCCCTCAAACATGCAGGGCAGGAGGGTCTGCAGACAACTGGCCGGAAGGATTGTACAGCCAGAGCACAACAGCAGAGCGCACTTAATGCAAACCAGAGTCATTCTTGGGAGCACAAAGCCCCAGACATTACATAACCTGTTCTTCATAAAGCCATTACTTTCAGGAACAGGCAACATAACTGGCTTTTCTAACACACAAAAAAGAAGGTAGAGGGTTAGAAAAGATGTCAAGATGGAGGAATTTATCCTAAATGAAAGAACAAGATAAGACTGTAGCAGACATCTAACCAAAACAGATATAAATAACATGATGGATGGAGAATTGATGATAATGCTATAATGTTATTATGTTATTATGTTATTGTTATATTAATGTTTTAATAAAACATTAAATATAGGGGCGCCTGGGTGGCTCAGTGGGTTAAGCCACTGCCTTCGGCTCAGGTCATGATCTCAGGGTCCTGGGATCGAGTCCCGCATCGGGCTCTCTGCTCAGCGGGGAGCCTGCTTCCCTCTCTCTCTCTCTCTGCCTGCCTCTCTGCCTTGTTGTGATTTCTCTCTGTCAAAAAATAAATAAAATCTTAAAACAAAACAAAACAAAACATTAAATATAATGTTATATTATGTAATGCTATAATGCTATAATGTTATTATAAATGATAAGCAGGGGTGCCTGGGTGTCTCAGTGGGTTAAAGCCTCTGCCTTTGGCTCAGGTCATGATCTTGGGGTCCTGGGATCGAGCCCCACATCAGGATCTCTGCTCAGCGGGGAGCCTGTTTCCCCCTCCCCCTCTAACTGCCTCTCTTTCTACTTGTGATCTCTCTGTCAAATAAACAAATAAATTTCTTAAAAAAAAACCAGATAATCATCAGCATACTTACTGGGCTTGAGAAATAATTGAAGACATCATCCTTATCACAGATATAAAATATTTTTAAAAGTTCCAATCAGAAATGAAGAATGCTATAAATAAGATTGTAAACAGGCATTAATGCAATGAACAAAAGCCTGGAAGTAACAGAGGAATGAATAAGTAACACAGAGAACAAAATAGTAAAAAATAATGAAGCTGAACAAGGGAAAAAGAAGAATTATGAAACACAAGAATAGACTTAGGGAACTCAGTGGCTCCTTCAATTATAATAACATTCATATTATAGGAGTCCCAGAAGTAGAAGAGAGAAAAGGGGACAGAAAATTTATATGAGGAAATAATGGCTGAAAATGTCCCTAATCTGGGGAAGGAAACAGACATCCAGATCCAGGAGGCACAGAGAACTCCCATCAAAATCAACAGAAGCAGGCCAACACCAAGATATAGTAAAATAAAATTTTTAAAATATAGAGATAAAGAAGAAAAAAATCCTAAAGGCAGCAAGACAAAAAAAAAAAAAAATGCTTACTTACAATGGAAGATAGATAAGGCCAGCTGCAGATCTCTCAAGAGAAACTCATCAAGCTAGATGGGAGTGGCAGGCTATATTAAATGTGCTGAGTGGGAAAAAATTGCTGCCAAGAATATTCTATCCAGCAAGGCTATCATTCAGGATAGAAGGAGAAATAAAGCATTTCCCAGAGAAACAAAACTTAAAGGAGTTTGTGACCAGTGAACCAGCCCTGCAAGAAATAATAAAGGGTGTTCTCTGAACGGGAAAGAAGGACCAAAAGTGACAAAGACCATAAAGGATCAGAGAAAATCTCCAGAAACAATGACAAAACAAGTAATAATAGAGCATAAAATGTGTATAAAAATAATTACTTTGAATGTAAATGGACTACATTTTCCAATCAAAAGCAACAGAGTTTCAGAATGGACTTAAAAAAAAAAAAAACACTATATGATGCCTACAAGAGACTCATTTTAGACCTGGACACCTCTATATTGAAAATGGAAGGGACATACAAATGGACAAGGGACAAGAAAATGGACAAGGGACATACAAATCAAAACTACAATGAGTTATCACCTCACTCCAGTCAGAATGGCTAAAATCAAGAACAGAAGAAATGACAGGTGTTGGTGGGGTTGTGGAAAAAAGGGAACCCTCTTACACCATTGATAGGAATGCAAACTGGTGCAGCCACTCTGGAAAGTAGTATGGAGTTTCCTCAAAAAATTAAAAATAGAACTACCCTACAACCTAGTAATTGCACTACTAAGTATTTACCCAAAGGATACAAATATACTGATTCAAAGGGGCACATGCACCCCAATGTTTATTGCAGCATTATCAACAATAGCCACATTATGGCAAGAGCCCAATGTCCACATGAATGGATAAAGAAGAGGTAGTATATATATACAATGGAATATTACTCAACCATGAAAAGAATGAAATCCTGCCATTTGCAATAATGTGGATGGAGCTAGAGAGTATTAGGCTAAGGAACTAAATCAGTCAAAGGAAGACAAATACCATAAGATTTCGCTCATATATGGAACTTAAGAAATAAAACAAATGATCATAGGGGGAAAAAAGAGAAGCAGAAGGAGAAAAAGACTCTCAACTATGGAGAACAAATGGGTGGTCACTGGAGGGGAGGAGGGGAGGACAGTGGGTGAAAAAGTTGATGGGGATTAAAGAGTACTTATTTATTCACTTATTGTTCACTTATTATTCAGTTATTGTGGTGAGCATAGAGAAATCACCATTGTATACCAAAACAAATATAACACTGTATGTTAATTACAGTGGAGTTTTAAAAATAGTAAATAAATAAATAAATAAAATCTTAAAATAAATTGTTTTAAGGAAGGGAAAAATGAAGGCGGGAGAATCAGAAGGGGAGACAAACATGAGAGACGGTGGATTCTGAGACACAAACTGAGGGTTTTAGAGGGTAGGGGGGTAGGGGGATGTGTTGGCCTGGTGATGGGTATTAAGGAGGGCACATATTCATGGAGCACTGGATGTTATACGTAAACAATGAATCTTGGAACACTACATCAAAAACTAATGATGTGCTGTATGGTGACTAACATAACATAATAAATGGAGGAGGAGGAGGAGGGGGAGAAGAAGCGGGGGAGGGGGAGAAGAAGAAGAGATAAATTGTTTTCTTATACCAAGAAAGTTTAGATTTGCTTTGTATTTTATTAAATGTTAGATCATCTTGTTTAATTACACAGTTACCAAGCTTTGAAAACACTTGCATACATTTCCAATGTAAAATAAGTTGCATTAAGGAAAATCTAGCCTTTACACTGCCTCTCTGCCCATCACTTCCCCAATGCACAATTGAATTTTATTACTGAAGTTGTTTCATATTTAATTGAAGAATATGTGCAAATATAGAATTCATATTTTACACTGTCTTAGATCATCACTAACATACTATACATATAATTCTCCATCTTAATTTTTGCATTGAACAATATATCTCGGAGATGAGAACACAGCAATGTAGAGGATATTACTTACTCCTTTGTATAGTTGTCAAATCATCTATTTTGTAGCTATAATGTTTCCTATTGAAGAACATTTAAATTTTGCGTTTTACCATTTCAAATAGTGCTGTAACTAATAAATTTTAACATATGTCTTTTTGTAATTTTTCCAGATTTATTATTCCTTTCCCCCTCATCTTTATTTAGGTAAATTGTCAAACAAAAGCATATATAATTTAAGTGTACAATGTGATGATTTGATATATATGTACATGTAGTGAAATGATTACCAGAATCAAGGTAATTAATATAATTAATACATCCATCTCCTCACAGATATACTGTGTGTGTATGTAAAAATGCTTAGGATCTATTTTCTTAGCAAATTATAAGTATTATTATTATTGTTGTAGAATAAAAAAGACTTACAAACCATAGTCACCATGCTATACATTCAACTTATAACTAGAGTATCAAAACAGTATACATTTCTCCCCTACTTTCCATCCCCTGTTAACCACCAGTCTACTCTCAGTTTTTATGGCCCAGATTCTTCAAAGCCGGGTCACTGGGGCAAAGTGTAAAGGCGTGTTTTCCTAGGGATGGCCTAATCTGTACACACTGTGTACGAGCGAACATTGTATGACAGACTCTATTCTTCTAGTATCATCCACACAATGTCAAACTTGCAATCCGCCCAATCTTATAGCAGATAAATGATATCCTATTGTAGGTGCCATTTATAATTTGTAGTTCCCTCCTTAGATGAGAGATTGGATATGTTTAAGGACCTTTTGTATTTTCTTTTTAAATTTCCACTTAGATTCATGACAATCCTCTTGTCTCTTATTCCCTAACCTCCTTTCCCAGGCACAAAATATACTGCCAGGCACCAAGAGCTGTCTAGACTTACAGTTTGCAAACCCTTGGAATATTTTTCCATCTTACACATTTCTTCCTCTCACAGTGTACCTTGGATAGATTCTTTCCTTATCTAATGTTTCTCTTTCATTTCCTGTGACACATGTTCAGTTCACTATATTTAATATTTATTAAATATAATGATAATCCTAGAAAGGCAAGTAGGATATCAGTCAACATTAACCGATCAGAATTTCTGCATTCACAACAGGATAACAGGAATGCCAAAAATAGACTATGTATGCAATCATTTAAAAAATAATTTCTGAAGATCTGTGTGACTAGCCTTTTCTCACTACTATGTCAGTAGAAAGACCAGTGCTGGATATGTAGTAACCATCACACAAAGAGATATTCTCTCTGCTAAGCAGAAAATTCCAGACTCCTGTCCTTCATTTTCCCAGGAAAGATCATATGAAAAGAATCTTTCGAGCTGATTGTTCTCATTGTCAAATAACGGTCATTAAGTTCATGGTTTGTTCAAGAGTGAATTATGGAAATGTCTGTGAAACACCTTGAGGGGAGTGGGCCAGGACTGACTGCTTCAGGGAAGTCCTAAGTCATCCTTCCAGGCCCCCGTGCCATGCCAATACTGAGAATAATTCAGGATCTGGCTGCCTCATTTTCCATATTTTCATTCCTGACATCCTGAGGTAGATAGGATTGCCCAGATTCAACAGGGTCCTTAAAAATAACTTGTTTATTAAGAAGAACTTTCGCATCATTCACCACAGTCTCCAGGAAATAATTTTGCAAGAAGAATATCTTCCTAAAGTAAACACCACTGGCAATGGGTCCTCCAGTAAGAGCACAGAATTTTTCCACATATCTCAACAGTTTTTCTCCTAATGACTCATCACCCTTCTCAACTGATAGCAAATGGGGAGAGTTGAGGTTTGCCTTGAGTTTCTCCACTGACACATGCAAGTCCTTGGCTATAGTTTCCAGGGATGCATCATCCAGGCCAAAGTAAGACCTGTAGAGGGTTAAAGTCTCCTCCAGCTTCTCCATGTCATTATCACTGATAAAACCCATGAAAGGGATGGTGGCTGATGCTCCAGCCTTCAGGGCTTCCAGCCAGACCCTCTGTTTCAGGGAATCCCTCTTCCGGTCAATGGCGGCCTCAGTAACATTTGGCAGGTACTGCATGAAGATGTGGCGCTTGTGGGCTGGGAGCTCCCTCAGAAAGGTGGTCTCCAGGTGTGGGAAATCATAATCAGACAAATCAAAGCTGGAGATTAAGAAGACCTGAGTGTCACCCATATTAACATTCTTCAACTGAGTCACACAGTCACTGCGGATCCTTTGCAGGATTTCATCCCTATTGAATGTGCTGGGTTTACTTATTTTTGCACTGTGTAAATCACTGTCCACTTTAGTTCGAACAAAGTAGAAATTCTTCTTCATTTTTCTAATTGCTTCAGCCAGATGAGCATCACTAATTTTGAAGCGTGTAGAAGAGATGATAATAAAGAAGTCATACTCACCAAATTTCATCTTCTTCAGATACTTCTGTGGCTGAAAGGTAGTGGTCATAATACCAGGCAGATCCCAAAATGTCACATTGGGAAGTTTCGGGTGTTTGTATGCTATTCTCTCCAAGGTTGTCTCCACTGCCCCGGTGGGGGCAGCCCCTTCTTCATTGTGCCTCACCCCCCGCAGGGCATTTATGAAACTGGACTTCCCTGTTCCAGGCTCCCCGGTCACTGCAATGTTTAGAGGGGCATTGTCAATGTCTCTCAATGCATCACTAATTACAGAAGCCACTCTGGGAATGTCCCCTGCCTTCAGGTGTGTTTCAATCAATGCGATGGTTTCCTGACAGAGGATTTTGCTTTCTGGCTTGAAGTTCTTAAAAAACTTGTCAAAGCTGGAGGCCAAATCACTACGCTTTGTAGAAGAGGATGTGGAAGAGAAGGACTGACCCATGGCTGGAGCAGTAGAAGGCACTATGGGGAGGAGAAAAAAGGGAAGGAAAAAATTAGTACAGCAAGGAATGGCGTGAGCTGTGCTGTTAGGGACGAGTATAATGTCAGTCCTGGCCACAACATTGCATCCAGGAGCATTTCTCTTTCTGTCCAGTCATTGCTTTTGTTCAGGCTCTTCCCTTATCTTGGAAAGCCCTTCTTCTATAAGACATTCTTCATTCTTCCAGACTAATTTTACAGCCTGATTCTTTAATCCAAACTTTTCTAGAAGCCCACATCATTCTTATTTATCTTGCTTTAGTTTTCTTTGTTTGGAATGTTATGAAAATATTACTTTTTCATTGCAGCAAATCCAAGACAGCACCAGCAGTATCTCAACACCCCTTCCCACTGTGATGTAAGACCCTCCAGAAAACCCACTTCTGATAACCTCCAACATCACCATGTCACAGAACTTGGTTCTCACATGAGGCACCTAAGTAAGGATGAGTGGCTCCTTTCTTTCTCAGAAAAGATACTGTATATCTTCATTAGGAGAAACTTTCAATGATTGCAAATGTGTTTTCTTTTATCTAGAAAGTATGCTGGCTCATGCAAGTTTTGAAAGGACTCTCTGTATTTCATGGAAAAGCAACAGCAGGTGGCATGGATTCCCATGTTATAAAAAGTATGTTGGACTATCCACTTGCTATGACCCACCCCAACTGTCCCAGACCCCACCCATCACCTCCTTCATACCTGTGTATAAAAGTGGACAGAAATCATGGAGGGAAGATAATCCTCCTGGAGGCCTGACTGATGTATAGAGTGTCAATGATGTAAAAGATCATTTGAACGAAGACTGAAGCAGGAGCTTCTGTCACTTTCTCTGATATCAATGAAACTGAGCTTGTTCTGGAATCCCTGAACCTATCTGATCACCGGAAGCTTATATCTTGAGAGGGGGCACCAGAAGAATCATATATCCAGCACTAAAGGTAATGTGAAAGATTTGTATACTGTCCCCTACAGAGATTGAGAGCAGAGTTTTTACACCAGGAAGCAAGTCACTTCAAGTCACCACTGACGTCTGGGCAGCATGCAGGCTGGAGAGGTGAGCTTTGGCTAAAATGAGGGATCAGACATCCTCCGGGGGCTTCCAGCTAGCCATTGCTGCAGCCCAGGAGATGATGGCAAAAGATATGTTTGGAAGAAATTATTCAGACCAACTGTACTTTGTCTGGACTTGCATACATATGAATGCAGCATGCAGACATTCTCCTTAGAAGAGAAAACTGGGGGGAGGGTGTCTAGCTTGTCAAGGGTGAAAGAGGCAACTATTAAACAACCAGGAATCATGGTGCCGGCACTTCCGACCACCCAGCAGGAATATTCTTCACATACAGAAGAAAGGAAATCCTGAGCATCTGGCATGCGCAGGGACAACCTCTTGCTGTGTGGAGAGAAAATCATGCCACCAGCCCTCTGGGGATCAAAGCTCTCACAAAGCAGATTGAAGGAGGCTGAGTGTGGAAGTGGCATATACAAGCTTGGCCTCAAGGACGAGCCAACAAGGGGAGACTACAACTCCCTCTGGTATAGTCTCCTGCCTGTGCATTCTCAGAGGATGGGGGAGGAAAAACAAAAAGACTCCTTGAAACAACTTGTTTCATGAGCCAGCCTCCTTTCTAGATAGAAGAATGCATTGGAGGGTGAGGAACTATGCCCGAGACAGGTCCTAAGGAATGGAACAAATAAAGGGAAATAAAGGGAACCAAATGACAGAGTTAGAGAGTAAGCAGACGTGGAAAGCGAAATTCTGTGTGCTGAGCAAATTTCAACTCCACAAAAGCCATGCCCTATTCTTCTATAGGTTCTATACCTCACCTGATGTTATATGTGAAGCTCTGTTATTTATTATTTTCTGCTGCAACAGCAGTGCCGGGGGAGCAGGGGCAGAGTACCTTATGATATCGCTGGGAGCTTGTACTCACCTTCTGGCAGTGTGTTCTCTGTAGTTAGAATAGAAATGGCAGGGAATGTAAGATATCCATGCCAGTAAACCTTAGATGTGCATCTCTATATACATCCCTCATCTCATCCTCTTAACAATCCTATAAAGACGTATAATAATTTCCAACTTCAAATCAAAAATCAAATAAATGCTGAGGTTAAGAGACAGGCAATGAGGATCTTACTGTTAGCAATGTTCAGACCTAGAATTCAAGGTGAGGGCTCTTCTCCAAGGACAGAGCTCTGTCTCAGGAAGCAAAGGCAGAGCACACAATGAGATGGTGAGAGATAAAACTAGGACTGAAAATGAAGTCATTGTGAGACACACAGGATTTATAGTTCTATGGAGAGATGTGTTAAAAAGAAAGCCACAGAGTCATAATGGGTCCATTTAAGTTAAACCCCAAAGTCAGTAAACCAAGACAAATGTGTTCCAGTGAAAGACATCCCTGCATGAAAGGTGCTCACCAGGTGAAGAAGGGCAGAATCCTAGGTGGGACAGTGTGGTCTCAGGATCCCCTGAACCATAGAAAGAATGGGGGTGCCTGAGCCAGTAGAGTTCCCATACATTGGAGCAGAGAAACTCGTCGTGGGCAAGCTCTGGAGGAGGCTCTGAGCTGTTTGCCATAAATCACAAGCTGTGTCCTGATGGGGTGACTGCTCTCTGCGTGGAGACCCTGCAAATGACAGGAACATGGGGACCCTCTGCCTTCTCCTGGGAGGGGCAGAGCAGATGTGTGGGGGACCAGGCAACAACTCTCTGTGTGGGAGCCTTTTAAAGGACGCTAATGACAATGATCTGCCTTCCCTGGGAGGATCAGTGTGGGCACACACTGCAGGAGTCTGCAGAGTTTGGCACACACAAAGTGAAGACTGCTTATCCCTGAGAGAGGTGACCACCATCTTTCAGCTCTGGGGCTGGAGATCTGGCATGGCCATTTTTACTTTGATCCTCTAAAGGGGAATGAACAGCATTCAGGGAACAAACGCCACTCAGAGCAACTAAAACAGCTTACACTGAGTCTAGTCCACTTACAAGGGGAGGTGAATTACTCCCAGGCAAAGACACCTAAGAATCAGGACAGCAGCCCCCACCCCCAGAAAGCCAACTGGAAGAACAGGTAAACAGCAAGTTTGCAGCCCACATGGGTTTGTAAAACTCCAGCTCTAGGGGAAAATAGTATATACAACTCGGTTTTTTGTTTTGGAGTTTTTTTTTTTTTCCTCATGATTCATTTACCTTTTAGTTTAAAATTTTCTATTTTTTTCTTTTCTCCCCTTTCAACTAGTTTCTTATTTTATCAACGCCTTGTTTTTTGTTGTTTATTGTTGTTGTTGTTTGACACAGAGAGATCACAAGTAGGCAGAGAGGTAGGCAGAGAGTGAGAAGGAGAAGCAGGCTCCCCACAGAGTGGAGAGCCTGATGCTGGGCTCCATCCCAGGACCCTGAGATCACGACCTGAGCCGAAGGCAGAGGCTTAACCCACTGAGCCACCCAGGAGCCCCTCAACTCTTTGTTTTTAGTCTTTTTTAACTTTCATTTTTTACATTTTCACACACACACACACACACACACACACACACACTCTCTCTCTCTCTCTATATATATATATATACACACACACTTCATTTTGGCTTCCTTTCTCTATTCAATTTTATTTTGTGTCTGTGTGTGTGTGTGTATTTCTCTGTTCAATTGTTTGTTTGTGTGTGTGTGTATTTTGTTGTTGTTGTTGTTTGGTTTTGCTTTCCTTACAATTTGGGGATTTAGTGTCTTCTAACAGACCACAATACACACAGGACCAAGTGGCTCACCCGATTCTGTCCACTCTATAACATTATATACCATCTTCCACCATCTTTTTTTTTTCTTTTTCTTTCTCATTTTTTTCTAGTTTCTGACCTCCTCAGACTTGTCTAGTGTGTATTTTGCTTGGCTGAATGTTCATATTTTCCATAGTGCTCACTCATTCATCCATTCTTCTCTGTGCAAAATGACTAGAAGGAGGGGTTCACAACAAAAGAAAGAACCAGAGGCAATACTCTCTGCCACAGATTGAATTGATATGGATATAAGTAAAATGTTCGGGATGGAATTCAGCATAACAGCTATAAAGTTACTCGCTGGGCTGAGTACCATCTTCATGCAAAAATGAGATTTAGTCAGTTCAAAAATAAAAATGACCTAACTAAGATGCAGTCTGAACTGGATACTCTAAAAGGTAGGGTAAATGAGGCAGAAGAGTCAGTGACAGAAGACAAGTTGATGGAAAGAAGGAAACTGAGGAAAAGAGAGATAAACAACTAATGGACCATGAGGGAAGGCATTGAGAAATCAGTGATATCATAAAGCAAAACAATACTAGTAATACTGGGGTCTCTGAAGAAGAGAGAGAGGACCAGAAAATATATTTGAGCAAATCGAAGCTGAGAAATTCTCTAATCTGGGGAAGGAAAGAAGCATTCAAGTCCAATAGCTAAAGAGAATGCCTCTCAAAATAAATAAAAATAGATCAACCCCAATCAGGTTGTTGATTTTCCCAATCAGAAAATCAACCCCAACATATAATAATAAAGCTTGCATATTTTGAGGTAAAGAGAAAAAATCCTGAAAGCAGCTTGAGACAAGAGGTTCTTAAGCTACACTGGTAGAAACATTAGGCTGCCATCAGACTTATCCACAGAGCCCTGGCAGGCCAGAAAGGACTGGCATGATATATTCAGAGTAATAAGTGAGAAAAACACACAACCAGGAATATTTTATCCAGCAAGGCTTCATTCAGAATGAAAGGAGAGAGAAAGAGCTTTCAGGACAAACAGAAACTGAAAGAATTTGTGATCACTAATCCAGCCCTGGAAGAAATATTAAAGAGGATCCTGTAAGTGAAGAGAGAGAATATTCTTGGGAGTAACATAGACCAGAAGAAACAGAGACAATCTACAGAAACATGAACTCTAAAGATAATACAATGGTATTAAATTCATATCTTTCAATAATTACTCTGAATCTAAATGAGCTAAATGCTCCAATCAAAAGACACAGGTGATCAGATTGGATGAAAAAGTGAGACCTTTCCATATGCTGTCTACTAGAGACTCATTTTGGACACAAAGTCACCTCCAGATTGAAACTAGGGGGGGCAGACAACAATTTATCACGCTAATGGACCTCAAAAGATAGCTAGGGTAGCAATCCTCATATCAGATAAATTAGATTTTAAACCAAAGACTGTAGTAAGGGGTGAAAAGGGATACCTATATAATAGAACAAGAAGATCTAACAATTATAAATGTTTACATCACTAACTTGGGACCAGTCAAATATATCAACCAATTAATAATCAAATTAAAGAAACATATTGATAATAATATAAAAATAGTAGGGGACTTTAACACCCCACTCACAGTGGTGTACAGATCATCTAAGCAGAAGATCAACAAGAAAACAAGGGCTTTGACTGACAGACTAGACCAGATACACTTCACAGATATACACAGAGCATGCTATCCTAAAGAAACAGAATACACATTCTTTTCTAGTGTGGAACATTCTCCAGAATAGATCACACACACTGGGTCACAAATCAAGTCTCAACAAAAGGATAAGATTGGGATTATTCCTTTCATGCTTTCAGACCACAATGCTTTGAAACTTGAACTCCACCGGAAAAGGAAATTTGGAAGGAACTCAAACACTTGGAGGATAAGGGAACCCTACTAAAGAATGAATGGGTCAAACAGGAAATTAAAGGAGAATTTAAAAAAATTATGGAAACGAATGAAAACGAAAACACAGCTGTTCAAAATCTTTTGGCTATGGCAAAGGAGGTCCTAAGGGGGGTGAATATAGCAATGCAAGCCTTTCTCAAAAAATTAGAAAAGTCAGATACACAAGCTAAACTTACACCTCAAGGAGCAAATACTGCCTAAACCAAGCAGGAGAAGAGAAACAATAAAGATTAAAGCAGAAATCAGTGAACTAGAAACTAGAAGAACAGTAAAACAAATTAACAAAACTAGAAACTGCTTCTTTGAAAGAATTAATAAGATTATAAATTCCTCAGCAAACTTATCAAAAAGAAAAGAGAAAGGACCCAAATTAATAAAATCATGAATGAAAGAAGACAGATCATGACCAACAGCAAGGAAATACAATAATTTTAAGAGCAAATTATGAGCAACTATATACCAACAAGTTAGGCAATCTGGAAGAAATGGATGCATTCCTGGCAACTTATAAACTACCCAAACTGAAAACAGGAAGAAATAGAAAACATGAACAGACCCATAACTGGCAAGGAAATTGAAGCAGGAATAGAACTCCCCCAAAACACTGGAGTCCAGGGCCAGATGACTTCCCAGGGGAATTCTATCAAACATTTAAAGAGGAACTAATACCTATTCTTCTGAAGTTATTTCAAAAATAGAAATCGAAGGAAAACATTCTATGAGGCTAGCATTACCTTCATCCCAAAACCAGACAAAGAACCCACCAAAAAGGAGAATTACAGAAAAATATCCATTAAGAACATGGATGCCAAAATTCTCGCTAAGAAATTAGCCAAAGGATTCAGCAGTCATTAGAAGGATTATTCACCAGAATCAAGTGGGTTTTATTTCTGGGCTGTAAGGGTGGTCCAATGTTCACAAAACAATCAAGATGATACATCACATTAATTTAAAAAAGTCAAGAAACACATGATACTCTCAATTGATGAAGAAAAAGCATTTGACAAAGTACATATCCTTTCTTGATGAAAACTCTTCACAGAGTAGGAATAGAGGAAACATGCCTTACTATCATAAAAGCCATCTACAAAAAGCCCACAGAGAATATAATTCTCATTAAAGAAAAACTGAGAGCTTTTCCCTTAAGATAAGGATTATGACAGGAATATCACCATCATCACTATTGTTCAACATAGTGCTAGAAGTACTAGCCTCAGTAGTCAGACAACAAAAAGATATAAAGAGCATCCAAATTAGTAAAGAAGTTAAACTCTCACTTTTTGCAGATCACTTGCTACTTTAGGTCGAAAACCCAAAAGACTCCACCCCAAAATTGCTAGAACTCGTACAGTAATTCAGGAAAGTGGCCGGATATAAAATCAATGCACAGAAATCAGTTGCATTTCTATACACTACCAATGTGACTGAAGAAAAAGAAATTAAGAAATTGATCCCATTTACAATTGTACTCAAAACCATAAGATACCTAGGAAGAAACCTAAGCAAAGAGGTGAAGGATCTGTACTCTAGAAACTGTAGAACACTTGTAAAAGAAATTGAGGAAGACACAAAGAGATGAAAAAACATTCCAAGTTCATGGATTGGAAGAATAAACATTGCAAAAATGTCAATGCTGTCCAGAGCAATCTACACATTCAATGCAATCCCTATCAAAAAACCATCAACATTTTTCACAGAGCTGGAATAAATAATTCTAAAATTTGTGTGGAGCCAGAAAAGACCCTGAGTACCTGAAAGAGTGTTGAAAAAGAAAACTAAGGCTGGTGGTATCACAATGCCAGACTTCTACTTTAAGACAGTATAGTACTAGCTCAAGAACAGACACATGCACTGATGGAAAAGAATAGAGAGCCCAGAAATGGACCTTCAACTCTATGGTCAACTAACCTCCAACAAAGCAGAAAAGAATATCCAATGGAAAAAGGACAGGCTCTTCAGTAAATGGTGCTGGGAAAATTGGAGAGCCACATGCAAAAGAATGAGATTGGACCATTCTCTTACATAATACACAAAGATAAACTCAAAATGGATGAAAGACCTCAATGTGAGACAAGAATCCATCACAATCCTAGAGGAGAACACAGGTAGCAACCTCTTTCACTTTGGCTACAGCACTTTCTTGTTAGACACCTCTCCAAAGGCAAGGGAAACAGTGAAAATAAACCACTGGAACTTCATCAAGATAAAAAGCTTCTGTTTGTTCAGCAAAAGAAACGTCAATGTAGCTAAAAGGCAACTTACAGAATGGGAGAAGATATTCGCAAGTGACATATCAGATAAAGAAATAGTATCCAAGATCTATAAAGAACTTCTCAAACTCAACACCCAAAAAACAAATAATCAGGGGCACTTGGGTAGCTCAGTGTGTTAAGCCTCTGCCTTTGGCTCAGGTCATGATCCCAGGGTCCTGGGATGGAGCCCCGCATCGGGCTCTCTGCTCAGCTGGGAGCCTGCTTCCTCCCTTCTCTCTCTCTGTCTGTCTCTCTGCGTACTTGTGATCTGTCTGTCAAATAAATAAACAAAATCTTTAAAACAAAACAAAAAAAAAATAATCCACTCAGGAAATGGGCAGAAGACATGAACAGACATTTCGAAAAAAGATATACAAATGGTCAACAGTTACATGAAAAAGTGCTCAAGATCACTTGACATCAGGAAAATACAAATCAAAACCACAATGAGTACACCAGTCAAAATGGCTAAATTAACAAGACAGGAAACAACAAAGAAACAGACTAACTATAGAGAACAATGCCCATACTCTGTCCATACTCTCTGATGGCTACCAGAGAGTATATAGTAAGGGGAATGGTAGAATAGGTGATGGAGATTAAGGAGTGTACTTGTGATGTGCACCCAGCATTGTATGTAAATGTTATTGAACACCTGAAGCTAATATAACACTGTACATTAACTATCCTGGAATTAAACTAAAAATATATATAAAATTAATAAAATAAAAATAGCTCAGGAGAATAATTGACATTGATGTCTCATGATGTCTGAGTACTCATTTTATGGGTAACCTAAAACTTCTTGTTAAGAATCACTATATTGAGGGGTGCCTGGGTGGCTCGGTGGTTTAAGCCGCTGCCTTCGGCTCAGGTCATGGTCTCGGGGTCCTGGGATCAAGTCCCACATCGGGCTCTCTGCTCAGCGGAGGGCCTGCTTCCCTTCCTCTCTCTCTGCCTGCCTCTCTTGTGATTTCTCTCTGTCAAATTAATAAATCTTTAAAAAAAAAAAAAAGAATCACTATATTGAATAGGTGTTTACATATATTTTTCATCATTTTATGTAAAATTTTAAATAGTTTCATATATTTTTGAGTAACTAAAATCTTATAGTTTTGCTGAATTAGATTAAGCAATGATTTAAGTTAAATTCATTAAGTATCTATTGCATCATTTCCAGGTAATTACTAAACATTGGTTTCTCCAATTTTGGCTTCTTTATTACAGGAAGACTAAAGAAAAATGTTGGTCTATCACATGAAAAAATGTTCATCACCATTAGCCATCAGGGAAATTCAAATCATAACCACATTGAGATAACACCTTACACCAGTTAGAATGGTCAAAATTAAAAGGACAAGAAACAACAAGCATTGGACAGGATGTGGAGAAAGGGAGCCCTCTTACACTGTTGGTGAAAATGCAAGTTGGTACAGCCACTTTGGAAACAGTGTGGAGATTCCTTAAGAAATTAAAAATAGAGCTACCCTATGACCCTGCAATTGCACAACTGCAATTTTTATCCCAAAAATACAGGCGTAGTGAAAAGAAGGGCCATCAGTACCCCAATGTTCATAGCATCAATGGCCACAATAGCCAAATTGTGGAAAGAGCCAAGATGCCCTTCAACAGATGAATGGGTAAAGAAGATATGGTCCATATATACAATGGAATACTGTGCCTCCATCAGAAAGGATGAATACCCAACTTTTGTATCTCATAAACTCTCTGCTGATACCTTGTTGTCTCACGCTAGTATGACTAAGTACAGCAAAATATTTAATGTTTTGCTATTAAGCCTATCATCAACGAGTTAAGGATGTCTTCCCAGATACCAGTTCAAAGGATCCTGCTAGTCATAGTCTAGAGTCTGGTGATTGGGTAGTCTGTAATTGTCATCAGAAGAATAATACATTTTGAACCCCATTGAAAGGAATCTTACCAAGTGCTCCCAAGTACTGACATTATTACAAAACTAGAAGGTGTTGAGTCTTGGGTATACATTGGGTATACATTTCACAGCTAAAGAAGGCTTTACTTGACATCTGGTCTTGCACAGATACTAGAGACAACAAAATCAATTGAATAGGAAGATAAGTAGCTGACATCGAAGTACATTGCCTTCATCCAAGACAATAGATCGTCTTCATACTTTAACTAAATGTGAAACCCTTTGTCCTCCTTTTCCTTTATTCTGGCATAATATTGGAAAAATAAGGACCTCAGGTGTATGTTTGAGCTCATGCTCAGAAGTGGGAGTAAACTCCAGAATGTAAAACAACCTTTTATTTCAGGCTAAGAGAAAAATCTAATCATGTCCCTAAATTTTCTCAAGCGAAATATGACATCACACTGGTTGGCTCCCTTGGATTTACATCACTGAGTTAAAAAAGACTAACCAGGACACATTCATGACCCAAGACTTGCTTCCTTTGACAGGGCAATGATTCCCTGGTTAACAGCTAAATTTACAGGACAATTTGATCAGGGACCTGTCCGTAACTCCTAAATATAATGCAGAATCCATTGTTAAGAGCATAGCTACCCAACAAAGATCCTTAGGCTCTCTAGCCAAAGGTTTTCTTGACAATAAGACAGACTCTGATTATATTTTAGCTGAGCAAGAGCTGTCTATACTGTGACCAAAACCACCAGCTGCATCTGGATTAACACTTTGGGGAAATTGAAACACAACTACATATGAGCACTGAACAAGCCACTTAGCTTAAAAAGATGATTCCTCAGTGGGGTCTCTTTTTGACTTATTCAGTTTTGAGTGTTTGGGTTCTGGGTAACATGGCTTCAAAGTGCACTCCAACCTTTGAAAACTATCTGTTTATAAAAATCCTAATAATAGTTGAGGGAAATTGGAAGGGGAGATGAACCAAGAGAGACTATGGACTCTGAAAAACAACCTGAGGGTTTTGAAGGGGCAGGGGTTGGGAGGTTGGGGGAGCCAGGTGGTGGGTATTATGGAGGGCATGCATTGCATGGAGCACTGGGTGTGGTGCAAAAACAATGAATTCTGTTACGCTGAAAGGAAATAAAAAAAATGCTAATAATATGCCAGGTACCCTGTGTGTTCTTAAAAAAAATTTTAAATGCATGTTCACACATGCTAACCATCAAGCAAGTAATCTCTTTGAGACTGGAGCTTTGGAAAAAAAAATGTAGAGGATGGCTGATATCAAAACTGTGAACCTGAAGTCAGCACTGGTGAATATTGCAAAGATTAAGCAAAAACATCATGACATGTGAATACAATGGAAAGGATCAACCACAGGGTCACAGGGCCATAGAAGTCACTTACATTAAGGCTTGTACTCATTAAACCAAGACCAAATACCTAACCTAACTACAGTTTCACTCCCCTTAGCATGTATAATTTAGCCAGTCAATGTAGGAATTTCCTGATCAACCATGGGAAATTTACTGATAGAACCTTCCTCTTCCCCATAGGAGAGCAGTCCTGACTAAAGTATTGGAATCTTGAGATCCCAGGTTGGCTCAGTTGGTGGAGGATCCTACTCTTATTCTCAGCTCTTGTCTTGATCCCAGGGTTGTGAGTTCAAGTCCCACAAAGAGCTCCATGCTTGGTGTAAAGCGTACTTAAAAAAAAAATGCAACGAATTCTTTGTTCATATTTTTTTTCTTTTTCCCTTCCACTCTTCCTTTAAAAACATTTGTTTTCCTACAGTTCAATTGAATTCATGACCCATTTAATAAAACTAATCATTCTTTCCTATCTATTCAGTTGAATTGTCTTTTAACAGATAATATGCATTGTCTCCTCAGGGGAAGGTATCCTGGCCTGAGATGGGGAGCATCTGATCCAGAAGCTCTTGGGAAAAATCCTTATCAACTAAAACCCCTGACACTCACATGTTCCTTCTGCAGTTCACAGGAATAAAGTTTGTTCTCCAACCGTCCTTTGAAAATGTCCCAAATAGGTAAATGCTCTAACTGGCTTAAGGCATCCACCAGACATCTTGCCCCTCAGCCCTCCATATCCACAGCACCCAAAATGGAGCATCCAGACACTCACCCTTAGATGTACAAATCTGTAATTCTATTTTTAGACCTGTACTCAATCCAAAGTGATTCCTTGCTTACCAGCTCCTGAAGGAAAAGAGACTTCCAGTGTCCCAGCTGAGCTCTGAATGTGTCCCCTTGGCCATGCAGGAAATTCTGAGCCTGGTTGAAGTGCTCCCTGAAGCCCACAGCAGGAGCACTCCTCTGCACAGACTGGCCTTGCACTGCAGAGTTTAAAGAGCTGACTGTCACCCAAACATCTGCACTGCCTGTGAGAAGCTGGTAAGGCTTAAATAATCTCTGGTCTCTGCTCCACCCTCGCAGGAATCTCGCCAAAAGTAAAAAAAGAAGCCATCACATTGCAGAGTTCTGCATTTCCAAGAACATAAAGTAATACCAAAGTTCAGTTCCGAGAAATACAGCCATTGCCGGGAAAAGAAAGTGAAAGCCACCATGGCCCTTGATTCTGTGTGGTTTTGGCATAATGATTAAGTCTTCTAGTGACATCTGAGAGGCCACGCTAACCAGGGTATAGGCTCCAGGCCTGGCAGAATCTGAATTCAGAATAAGAGACCACAGACCTGAATCCTGGAAAAATGACACTCATGGTCCCTGTGTTAACCTTGGACAACCCAAACTCTATGGAGAGTGATGTCTAATATAGAGTAATTCTATTCCTTGTCACTGGTGTCTGGCACAGAGCTTCAGAAACCCTGATTTCCCTAAGTGTTAGAAGTTGGCTTTTTTATGCTAATGAAGTGATTCCAGATAGGATCCTAGATCATTTTATGTCAGTGGCTGGTCAGTAGAAAGACCAAACCTGTGAATAGAGGTTGGGACTCTCAGCCAGTTGGACCTCTGAGGAAGAAAAGGGGGAGTTGGAAATTGAGTTCTATCAAATGGCCAATGATTTGATCAATCATGTCCACATAATGAAACCTTAATCAAAACCCTGGACACCAATACTCAAGTGGGCTTCTTAGTTGACGTTTGCATTGATATTCTGGGAGGATGATATAGGCATGGAAGCTGTGTACTCTCTCCCTGACCTCACCCTATGTGTATTCTTTTAAATAAAACTGTATAGGTAAAGCTTTCCTTATTTCTGTGTATCATTCTAATTATCAAGCCTGAGGGGGTTATAGGACCCCTCTAATCTGTGGACAGTTAGAGGTCCAGGTGACCTAAGGAAACTTCTCAAACGCAGCTGGTATCTGAAGTGAGGGTAGTTTTCTGAGGTCCTGAGCCCTGATATCTGGGAAATCTTTGCTAACTCTGGGTGGTTAATGTTGGAATTAAAAGGCAATATGCCAGTTTGGGGTGGAAACTGAGTAGAGGGTAACCCTGTGTCCTTAGCAACCATATTCTGGTTTTAATTTTTTAAATTTATTTGTTGAAAAGAAATCTGCAATGTAATTTATATTTAAGAGTTATAAGACCTATACATCAATACATTCCTCAACAAACAATGGCCATTCACCAAGTTTCCATACCAGAGGGACTGTGCCATCCTTAAATGTCCCTTTTATGAATGTATGAACAAATATGCAAAATGTGTTTTCTACTTTTCACAAAAATGGCAGCATTCCCTACACAATGTCCTGTACCCTGGGTTCTTCATTTGCTTTCATAATTGTTCTGGATGAGAACACTCAAAGCTCTTCCTGTTAAAAAAACTCTGAGAAACAAACAGAGGGTTTTGGAGGGGGAGGAGAGTGGGAGATGAGTAAGCCTGGTGGTGGGTATTATGGAGGGCATGTATTGCATGGAGTACTGGGTGGGGTGCATAAACAATGAATCCTGGAACACTGAAAAAAAATTAAATTAAAAAATAAAAAAGAAAGATTAAAGAAATGCAAAAAAATAAAAAATAAAGTGATTATTGATAGATAAAATTTATTAATGTCTTCTCAAACATCTATTTTACTGACAAGTAGGTCAAGAAATAAAACCTACATGAACTATAGCTCAATAAAGCTGTCACTTTAGAAATGAAGAAAAAGAAATCAGACCTGCCCAGCCCAGTAAACTCTGGTGATCCCCTGAAAATAGTAACTACTTCTTCCAATTTGGAGTTTACTCCTTCACACACACACCATATTTTGATTAAAGAATAATTAACATAAAATATTATCTTAGTTTTGGATGCACAATATACTGATTCAACAACTCTATACATTACTCAAAGATCTCCATAATAAATGCAGTCACCATATGATATTGTTACAATATCAGTGACTACATTCCTTATGTTCTACTATTCATCCCTGTGACTTAAACGCTATATAACTGGAAGTTTGTGCCTCTTAATCTCCTTTATTTATTTTGCCTTTGCTGCACCCACCTCCGCTCTGGCAACTACCAGTTTGTTCTCTGTATTTAACAGTTAGTTCTGTTATTGTTTGTTTAGATGTCATATATAAGTAAAATTATATAATATTTGTCTTTCTCTTTCTCACTTATCTCAGTATAATACCTTCTAAGCTATCCATGTTGTGGCAAATGGTAAGCTTTCATTATTTTATGGCTGAGTAATATTCCACTGTGTGTGTATGTGTATCTATTCATCTATCAACGCACACTTGGATGTAATTTGACATTGGACCAGATGGATTTAAGTGATACATCCAGAACATTCCATTCTGGAACAGCAGAATGCACATTGTTTTCAAGTGCATGTGGAACATTCTCCAGATTGGACTGCATATTAGACCACAAAACATGTTTCAACAAGTTTCAAAAGATCAAAGTCATACCATGCACCTTTTCAGACCATACTACTATGAAACTAGAAATCAACCACAAGAAACAATCTGGAAAGAGCACAAGTACATGGAGGTTAAATTACATGCTACTACACAGTGAATATATCAACCAAGAAATGGAAGAGGAAAACAAAAAATTCATGGAACCAAGTAAAAATAAATATATAGTATTCCAAATTCTTTGGAATACAGCAAAGGAGTTCTAAGCCTTAAGTTTATACCAATACAGGTCTACCTCAAGATAAGAAAAATCTCAAATAAAAAACCTAACTTTATACCTGGAGGAGCTAGAAAAGGAAAAACAAACAAAACCCAGATATAGTGGAAGGAAGGAAATAATACCAGCTATAGCAGGAGTAAATAAAAGAAACCTATAAAACCAATAGAAGAGATCAATGAAATGAGGAGCAGGTACTTTGAAAACATAAAACAAAATTGATAAACCTGTAGCCAGATTCTTTAAAAGAGAGAAAGAAGGAAAAAGCAAGAGCTCACATAAAATCAGAATTAAAGAGGACAAATACAAAGTGACACAATAGAAATACAAGAATTGTAAGAGAATAAATATGAGACTGACTCATGATAAATTGTAAGAGAATATTATGAAAAACTGTATAGCAAGAAGTTGAATAACATAAAAGAATTGGATAAATATTTTGAAACATGTAACCTTCCAAAACTTGAATCAGGAAGAAATAGACAATCTGAACAGACTGATTACCACCAATGAAATTGAATAAGTAATAAAAATACTGCAACAACAAATGTCAGGACCAGACAACCTCACAAGTGAATTCTAGAAAATATGTAAAGAAGAGTAAATACCTGCTCATCTCAAACAACTCCTAAAAATAGAAAAGAAAGAAAAACTTTCAAATGCATCTATAAAGCCAAAATTACCCTGATACCAACATCAGATAAAGTCACTTAAAAAAAAAAAAAAAGAACTCCAGGACGATGTCTCTAATAAACATAGATGCAAAAACGCTCACAAAATATTAGCAAGCCAAATCTAACAAAGCATTAAAAAAATCACTCACCTGGATCAAGTTGAAGGTATTCCAAATGCAAATTGTGGTTCAATAGATGCAAATCACTCAAAACAAATCAATCAACATGATATATTAAATTAATGAGAAAAAATAAAAAACCATATGATGATTTCAATAGATGCAGAAACAAACACTGACAACATACAACATCTATTTACATCAAAAAGAAGATTTAGAGGGAACAAACCTCAACATCATAAAGTCAAACTTTGTAAAACCTACAGTGAACGTCATACTTGATGGTAAAAATCTCAGAGCAGTTTTCCTAAGCTCAGGAACAAGACAGGGTGTCCACTTGCCTTTATTCAACATAGTACTATAAGTCCTTAGCCACAGCATCAGACAAGAAAAAGGAATAAAAGGTGTACAAATTTATAATGAAGTAAAATGTTCTCTATTTGCAGACGACATGATACTATACAGAGAAAAATCTGAAGATTACCAAAAAATAACTAGAACTGATCGATGAATTCAGTAATGACACAGGATATAAACTCAAGATACAGAAATCCATTGTATTCCCTAAACTAATAATAGAGCAGCAGAAAGATAAATTACAAAAACAGCCCCATTTACAATTGCGCCAAAATTATAAAATACCTAGAAATAAACTTTAAAAAATTAGTGAAAGACTCACGCCCTGAAAACTAAAAAACATTGATGAAAGACAAGATGACACACAAAAAAATGAAAAGATAATTCTTGTTCATAGATTGGAAGAACAATTACTATAAAATATCCATAAAATGCACGACACTATGCAAATTTAAGGCAACCCTATGGAAATACCAAAAGCATTTTTCACAGAACTGGAACAAGTAATACTAATTTTTTTTCTTTTTTTTTTATTGTGTTATGTTAGTCACCATACAAGACAGCATTAGTTTTTGATGTAATCCAAGATTCATTGTTTATATATAATACCCAGTGTTGCATGCACTACATGCCCTCCTTAGTACCCACCACCAGGCTCACCCAAACTAAAATTTTAATGCAACCACAAAAGTCACCAAATAGCCAAAGCAGTCCAAGAAGGAAAAATAAAGGTGGAGGTGTCACAATTCCATATTTGTGGTAGCAGTTAAAACAGCATGGCACTCGAGGAAAAACAGATACCAGATCAATGGAACAGAACTGAAAGTCCAGATAAACCCACAGGTATATGGTTAATTAATGTACAACAAAGGAAGCAAGAATACGCAAAACGAAAAAGCATTTTTTTAAACAAATTATTTTAGGAACACTGGACAGCTACATGCAAAAGAATGAAACTGGACCACTTTTTAGACCATATCCAAAAATAAACGCAAAATGCATCAAAGACTTAAATGTGAGACGTGAAGTCATAAAACTCCTAAAAAATATGTACAGGGGGGTACCTGGGGGGTTCAGTGGGTTAAGCCTTTGCCTTCAGCTCAGGTCATGATCTCAGGGTCCTGGAATCGAGCCCCGCATTAGGCTCTCTGCTCAGCAAGGGGCCTGCTTCCCTCCCCACCCCACCTCTGCCTGCCTCTCTGTCTACTTGTGATCTCTTTCTTTCTGTCAAATAAATAAATAAAATCTCTAAAAAATGTGTACAGTAATTTTTTGGATGTTTCCCTCAGCAACATATTTATGAATATGTCTCTCTAGGCAAGGCAAACAAAAGCAAAAATAAATTGTTGTGACTACAAGAAAATAAAAAGCTTCTGCATGGGGAAGGAAACTATACACAAAGCAGAAGGTAACTCAGTAAATGGGAGAAGATATTTGCAAAGTAATGTATTTGTGGAGCATAAACATGGAGGACATGGGGAGATGGCGAGGAGAAGTGAGTTGGGGGAAATTGGAGGTGGAGACAAACCGTGAGAGACTGTGAACTCTGAGAAACAAACTGAAGGTTTTGGAGGGGAGAGGGCTGGGAGGTTGGGTGAGCCTGGTGGTGGGTATTATGGAGGGCATGTATTGCATGGAACACTGGGTGTGGTGCATAAACAATGAATTCTGGAACACTGAAAATAAATAAACAAATAAAATTTAAAAAATATATCTGATAAGGGATGAATATAAAAAACATAGAAAGAACTTCACAATACCTTCCAAAAAATCCGAATTAAATTGGGCAGACAACTTGAATAGATATTACTCCCTCCAAAAAAACCCAAAGAAAAGCATGCAGATGAGCAATACATATGAGAAAATGATCAACATCACTAATTATCAGGGGAAAGGAAATCAAAACCAGAGTGAGATATCTCACACCAGTGATAATGGCCTGTGTTAACAAGGTAAAAGATAGCAGTTGTTGTTGAGGATATGGAATGAAGGGAACTACCATGCCCTGTTGTGAGAATATGAATTGGAACCAGTGCAGAAAACATTATGGAGTTTCCTCAAAAGACTACAAATAGAAACACCATATAATCTATTCATTCTACTACTCTGCATATACCCAAAGAAAATAGCACTAATTCAAAAAGATATATATACCTCCATGTTTATTGCAGCATTAGTTACAGTAGTCAAGATATGGAAGCAATGCAAGTGTGTATTGATAGATGAATAGATACACATATATACACACACAATGAAATATTACTCAGCCATAAAATAATGAGAGCTTGCCACAACATGTATAACTTAGAAGGTATTACACTAAGTGAGATAGGTGAGAAAGAGAAAGACAGATATTATGTTATTTTACTTATATGTGACATCTGAACAAACAAACAAACACAAAACTGTTAAATAAAGAGAACAAACTGGTAGTTGCCAGAGGGGAGGTGGGTGTAGCAAAGGTAAAATAAAAAAGGAGATTAAGAGTCATAAACTTCCAGTTAGAAGGCATGTAAGTCATTGGGATGGATAGTACAACATAGGGAATATACTTAATAATATTGTAACAATGTCCTGTGGTGACTGCACTCACTGTGGTGAACGCTGAGTAATGTGTAAAATCCTTGAATCAATATGTTGTGCACCTAAACCTAATATAATGTTTATGTTAATTATATCAACCAAAAAATATAGCATATACTCCATGTTGGAGGAAGGAGTTTCCTTTTGCAGGGAATTACCAGAGTTTATTGGGCTGACAGCCAGTCCTACCTCTTTTTCTTCTTTTTGAAACGATAGTTTTATAGAGCTACAGTACATGTAGCTCTTATTTCTTTCCCTACTTGTAAGTGAAATGGATATTTTCTTTAAAAGACATTAATAAAAATATTTTTAACAGGAAGAGCTTTGAGTGTGCTCATCTAGGACAGTTACCAAGCAGCAAAAGAAGATTCCAGGGTGCAGGATATGATGTAAGGAATGCTGCCATTTGTAAAAGGAGAAAATAGATGTGCACTTTTGCTCATATGTTCATAAAATGGACGTGTAAGGATGAAATGGTTCCTGTGGTACAGAAACGTGATGAATGGCCATTGTGTGTGAAGGGAATTATTATTGTTATTATATAGGCATATAATAATGCTCAAATTATAAACGATATACTGGATTTCCATTCAAAAAAACAAATGAAAACATAAAAATTAAAGCCAGAATATAAGTGCAAGAGTTACTCTCTATTCAGTTTTCACCTCAACTTGGTATATTGCCATTTATTTATTTGTTTGTTTGTTTAGTCACCATACAGTACTTCATTAATTTTTGATGTGCTTTTCCATGGTTCATTGTTCGCATGTAACACCCAGTGTTTCTTGCAATACATGCCCTCGTTAACACCCATCACCAGGCTAACCCATCCCCCCACATCCTTCCCCTCTGAAACCCTGTTTACTTCCCCAAGTCCATGGTTCATCTCTCCCTCTGAACCACCCCCTTCATTTTTCCTTTCCTTCTTCTAATGTCCTCCATGCTATTCTTTATGTTCCACATATAAGTGAAACCACATGATAATTGTCTTTCTCCTCTTGGCTTATTTCGCTTAGCATAATCTCCACCAGTTCCATCCATGTTGGTGCAAATGGTGGGTATTCATCCTTTCTGATGGCTAAATAGTATTCTATTGTATATATGGTCCACATCTTCTTTATCCATTCATCTGTTGAAGGGCATCTCAGCTCCTTCCACAGATCTGCTAGTGTGGACATTGCTGCTATGAATATTGGGGTGCAGGTGTCCCTTCTTTTCACTACATCTGTATCATTAGGGTAAATACCTAGTTGTGCAATTACTGGATCTTAGGGTAGCTCTATTTTCAACATCTTGAGGAACCTCCATCTTGTTTTCCAAAGTGACTGTATCATCTTGCATTCCCAGTAAGAGTGTAACAGAGTTCCCCTTTCTCCACACCCTTGTCAACATTTGTTGTTTCCTGACTTGTTAATTTTTGCCATTCTAACTGGTGTAAGGTGGTTCTGATTTGAATTTCTATGATGGCTAATGATGTTGAACATTTTTTCATGTGTCTGTTAGCCATTTATATGTCTTCATTGGAGCCGTGTCTCATGTTTTTTGGCCATTTTTTTGACTTGATTATTTGTTTTTGGGTGTTGAGTTTGTGAAAGTCTTTATAGATCATGGACACTAACCCTTTATCTCGAATGTAATTTGCAAATATCTTCCCCCAATTCAGTGGGTTGCCTCTTTGCTTTGTTGACTGCTTCCTTTGATGTGCAGAAGCTTTCTATCTTGATGAAGTCCCAAAAGTTCATTTTCACTTTTGTTTCCCTTGCCTTTGGAGACTGTCCTGAAAGAACTTGCTGTGGCTGATGTTGAAGAAGTTACTGCCTATGTTCTCCTTTAGGATTTTGATGGATTCCTGTCTCGCATTGAGGTCTTTCATCCATTTTGTGTTTCTCTTTGTGCATAGTGTAAGAGAGTGGTTAAGTTTCATTTTTCTGTATATAGCTGTCCAATTTCCTCAGCACCACTTATTGTAGAGACTGCCTTTTCCCCCATTGGATATTTGATCCCACTATTGAAGATTAGTTGACCATAGAGTCGAAGGTCCATATCTGGCTCTCCATGCTCTTGCACTAATGTGTTTCTTTTTGTGCCAGTACCATGTTGTCTTGGTGATCATAGTATTGTATTATAGCTTAAAGTCAGGCAATCTCATGCTCCCAGCTTTGTTTTTCTTTTTCAACATTTCTTGGCAATTTGGGATCTTTTATGATCCCATACAAATTTTAGAATTGTTTGTTCCAGCAATTTGAAAAATGCCATTAGTATTTTGATCAGAATGTTGTTGAAAGTATAGATTGCTCTTGGCAGCACACACATTTTAACAATGTATATTCTTCCAATCCATGAGCATGGAATGTTTTTCCATATTTTTATGTCTTCCTCAATTTCTGTCGGAAGTGCTCTGTAGTTTCTAGAGTATAGCTCCTTTACCTCTTTGGTTAGGTTTATTCCAAAATATTTTATAATTTTTAGTGCTATTGTAAATGGAATTGATTCTCGAATTTCTCTTTTTACAGTTACATTGTTAGTATATAGAAAATCAAATTATTTCTGTGCATTAATTTTATATCCTGCCACATTACTGAATAGCTGTATGAGTTCTACTAATTTGGGGGTGGAGTCTTTTTCACATAAAGTATCATGCCATCACTGAAGAGAGAAAGTTTGACTTCTTCCTTGCCAATTTGAGTGCCTATTATTTCTTTTTGTTGTCTGATTGCTGATGCTAGGACTTCAAGTACTATGCTGAAAAATAGTGGCAAGAGTGGGCATCCTTGTCATGTTCCTGATCTTCAGGGAAAAACTCTCAGCTTCTCTCCATTGAGAATGATATTTGCCATGGGCTTTTCATAGATGGTTTTTATGAATTTGAGGAATGTTCCCTCCATCCCTACACTCTGAAGAGTTTTAGTCAGGAAAGGATGCTGTATTTTGTCAAATGATTTTTCTTTTCTTTTTTTTTTATTTGTTTATTTGTTTATTTACAGCATAACAGTGTTCATTGTTTTGGCATCACACCCAGTGCTCCATGCAGTACGTGCCCACCCCACTACCCACCACCTGGTTCCTCAACCTCCCACCACACCCCCACCCCTTCAAAACCCTCTGGTTGTTTTTCAGAGTCCATAGTCTCTCATGGTTCATCTCCCCTTCCAGTTTCCCTCAACTCCCTCTCCTCTCCATCTCCCCATGTCCTCCATGTTATTTGTTATGCTCCACAAATAAGTGAGACCATATGATACTTGACTCTCTCTGCTTGACTTATTTCGCTCAGCATAATTTCTTCCAGTCCCGTCCATGTTGCTACAAAAGTTGGGTATTCATCCTTTCTGATGGAGGCATAATACTCCATTGTGTATATGGACCACATCTTCCTTATCCATTAATCCGTTGAAAGGCATCTTGGTTCTTTCCACAGTTTGGTGACTGTAGCCATTGCTGCAATAAGCATTGGGGTACAGATGGTCCTTCTTTTCACTACATCTGTATCTTTGGGGTAGATACCCAGCAGTGCAATTGCAGGGTCATAGGGAAGCTCTATTCTTAATTTCTTCAGGAATCTCCACACTGTTCTCCAAAGTCGCTGCACTAACTTGCAATCCCACCAACAGTGGAAGAGGGTTCCCCTTTCTCCACATCCTCTCCAACACACGTTGTTTCCTGTCTTGCTAATTTGGCCATTCTAACTGGTGTCAGGTGGTATCTCAATGCGGTTTTAATTTGAATCTCCCTGATGGCTAGTGATGATGAACATTTTTTCATGTGTGTGATAGCCATTTGTATGTCTCCAATGGAGAAGTGTCTGTTCATATCTTCTTCCCATTTTTTGATATGACTATCTGTTTTGTGTGTGTTGAGCTTGAGAAGTTCTTTATAGATCCTGGATATCAACCTTTTGTCTGTACTGTCATTTGCAAATATCTTCTCCCATTCCGTGGGTTGCCTTTTTGTTTTGTTGACTGTTTCCTTTGCTGTGCAGAAGCTTTTGATCTTGATGAAGTCCCAAAAGTTCATTTTTGCTTTTGTTTCCTTGGCCTTTGGAGACTTATTTTGAAAGAAGTTGCTGTGGCTGATATCGAAGAGGTTACTGCCTATGGTCTCCTCTAGGATTCTGAAAGATTCCTGTCTCACGTTGAGGTCTTTTATCCATTTCGAGTTTATCTTTGTGTAGGGTGTAAGAGAATGGTCGAGTTTCATTCTTCTACATATCGCTGTCCAGTTTTCCCAGCACCATTTATTGAAGAGACTGTCTTTTTTCCATTGAATATTTTTTCCTGTTTTGTCGAAGATTATTTGACCATAGAGTTGAGGGTCCATATCTGGGCTCTCCACTCTATTCCACTGGTCTATGTGTCTGTTTTTATGCGAGTACCACGCTGTCTTGGGGATCACAGCTTTGTAGTAAAGCTTGAAATTGGGTAACATGATGCCGCCAGTTTTGTTTTTGTTTTTCAAAATTTCCTTACCAATTCGGAGTCTCTTCTGATTCCATACAAATTTTAGGATTATTTGCTCCAGCTCTTTGAAAAATATCGGTGGAATTTTGATCGGAATGGCATTAAAAGTAGAGATTGCTCTAGGCAGTATAGACATTTTAACAATGTTTATTCTTCCAATCCAAGAGCATGGAACAGTCTTCCATCTTTTTGTGTCTTCTTCAATTTCTTTCATGAGTGTTCTGTAGTTCCTTGAGTACAGGTCCTTTACCTCTTTGGTTAAGTTTATTCCCAGGTATCTTATGGTTCTGGGTGCTATAGTAAATGGAATTGATTCTCTCATTTCCCTTTCTGTATTTTCATTGTTGGTGTATAAGAAAGCCACTGATTTCTGTACATTGACTTTGTATCCTGCCACGTTACTGAATTGCTGTATGAGTTCTAGTACTTTGGGGGTGGAGTCTTTGGGGTTTTCCATATAAAGAATCATGTCATCTGCCAAGAGAGAGAGTTTGACTTCTTCCTTGCCAATTTGGATACCTTTTATTTCTCTTTGTTGTCTGATTGCCGTTGCTAGAACTTCTAATACTATGTTGAACAAGAGTGGTGAGAGTGGGCATCTTTGTCGTGTTCCTGATCTCAACGGGAAGGCTGCAAGCTTTTTCCCATTGAAGATGATATTTGCTGTGGGTCTTTCATAGATAGATTTTAGGAAGTTCAGGAATGTTCCCTCTATCCCTATACTTTGAAGCGTTTTCATCAGGAACAGATGCTGGATTTTGTCAAATGCTTTTTCTGCATCAATTGAGAGGACCATGTGGTTCTACTCTCTTCTCTTATTGATGTGTTCTATCACACTGATTGATTTGCGAATGTTGAACCAACCTTGCAACCCAGGGATGAATCCCACCTGGTCATGGTGGATAATCTTTTGAATGTGCTGCTGGATCCTGTTTGCTGGGATCTTGTTGAGAATCTTTGCATCCATATTCATCAGTGATATTGGTCTGAAATTCTCCTTTTTCGTAGGGTCTTTGCCTGGTTTGGGGATCAGGGTGATGCTGGCTTCATAAAAAGAGTCTTGAAGTTTTCCTTCTGCTTCAATTTTCTGGAACAGCTTCAGGAGAATTGGGGTTATTTCTTCTTTGAAAGCTTGGTAGAATTCCCAGGTAATCCATCATGTCCTGGGCTCTTGTTTTTTGGGAGGTTTTTGATCACTGCTTCAATCTCGTTACTAGATATTGGTCTATTCAGGTTGTCAATTTCTTCCTGGTTCAATTTTGGGAGTTTGTAGTTTTCCAGGAATGCATCCATTTCATCTAGGTTGCTTAGCTTATTGGCATATAACTGTTGGTAATAATTTCTGATGATTGTTTCTATTTCCTTGGTGTTAGTTGTGATCTCTCCCTTTTCATTCATCATTTTATTAATTTGGGCTTTCTCTGTTTTCTTTTGGATTAGTGTGGCCAATGGTTTATCGATCTTATTGATTCTTTCAAAAAACCAGCTCCTAGTTTCATTGATACATTCTACTGTATCTCTGGTTTCTACCTCATTGATCTCTGCTCTAATCTTGATTATTTCCCTTCTTGCGTGTGGAGTTGGTTTGATTTGTTGTTGATTCTCCAGTTCTTTAAGGTGTAGAGACAGCTGGTGTATTCTGGATTTTTCAATATTTTTGAGAGAGGCTTGGATGGCTATGTATTTCCCCCTTAGAACCGCCTTTGCTGTATCCCATAGGTTTTGGACCAAAGTGTCTTCATTCTCATTGGTTTCCATGAATTGTGTAAGTTCATCTTTGATCTCCTGGTTGATCCAAGCATTCTTAAGCAAGGTGGTCTTTAGCTTCCAGGTGTTTGAGTTCCTTCTGAACTTTTCCTTGTGATTGAGTTCCAGTTTCAAAGCATTGTGATGTGAGAATATGCAGGGAATAATGTCAGTCTTTTGGTACCGGTTGAGTCCTGCTTTGTGACCCAGTATGTGGTCTATTCTGGAGAAGGTTCCATGCGCACTTGAGAAGAATGAGTATTCTGTTGTTTTAGGGTGGAATGTTCTGTATATGTCGATGAGGTCCATCTGGTCCAATGTTTCATTCAATGCTCTTATTTCTTTATTAATTTTCTGCTTCGATGATCTGTCTATTTCTGAGAGAGGCGTATTAAGATCTCCTACTATTATTGTATTCATATCAATATGACACTTTATCTTAATTAATAGTTTTCTTATGTAATTGGGTGCCATATTGGGGGCATAGATATTCACAATTGTTAGATCATCTTGGTGGATAGTCCCTTTAAGAATTATGTAGTGTCCTTCTGTATCTCTGACTACAGTCTTTAGTTTAAAATCTAATTTATCTGATATGAGAATCTCTACCCCGGCCTTCCTTTGAGGCCCATTGGCATGAAAGATGCTTCTCCATCCCTTCACTTTCAGTCTGGGTGTATCCTTAGGTTCAAAATGGGTCTCTTGTAGACAACATATGGATGGGTCCTGTCGTTTTATCCAATCTGCAACCCTGTGTCGTTTTATGGGCGCATTTAGGCCATTCACATTGAGAGTGATTATTGAGAGATAGGTTTTTATTGACATCGTGTTGCCTTTGAAGTCTTTCTGTTTGTAGATTGTTTCTATATTTCTGTTCAATAATATTCTTAGGATTTTTTCTCTTTTATTGGACCCCCCTTAATATTTCCTGCAGTGTCGGCTTGGTGGTTGCATAGTCTTTTAAGCCTTGCTGGTCTTGGAAACTCTTTCTCTCCATCCATTTTAAATGTCAGTCTTGCTGGATAGAGTATTCTTGGCTGCATGTTCTTCTCATTTAGTACTCTGAATATGTTTTGCCAGCCCTTCCTGGCTTTCCAGGTCTCTGTGGAAAGGTCTGACGTTATTCTAATGGGCTTTCCTCTCTATGTAAGAAGCTTCTTTCTCCTAGCTGCTTTTAAAAGGGTCTCTCTTGAAACATAATTCCTCATTTTAACTATAAGGTGTCATGAGGACTTTTGAGAATCTAAAATCTTGGGAGGAAATCTCTCTGCCTCTAGTACATGAATGTTGTTTCCATTCGTGAGATTGGGAAAATTTTCATAGACAACTTCTTCCACTATATCTTCTAGACTTCTTTCTTTTTCCTCCCCTTCAGGGATTCCAATAATTCTGACGTTGGAACGTTTCATGGCATCGTTTATTTCCCTGATTCTGTTTTCATGGCTTCTGAGCTGTTTGTTCCAGGCTTCTTCCTGATCCTTTCTCTCTATCTGTTTGTCCTCCAGATCACTAATTCTATCTTCTGTCTCAGTTACCCTAGCTTTTAGAGCATTTAGATTAGATTGGAACTCATTGAGAGCATTTTGAACATCATCCCTGGTGGCTTTCAGTTCTGCCCTAACATTGTGAACATCATCCCTGGTGGCTTTCAGTTCTGCCCTACTCAATTCTGTTTGGTCATCCATGGCTTTCTCCAAACCTAGCTATTGCCTGGATAATTGTTAGTCTGAATTCCTTTTCTGACATATTGTCTATGTCGATAGCCATTAGCTCTGTTGCAGAAGGCCCATCCTCTGTACTTTTCTTCTGTTGGGTATTCCTCCTCCTAGTCATTTTGGAAAGAGATGACTAAACAGATGCAGCTGGACTTATCAATTGTGGTGCAGTCAGTGTGCACCCTGGAACGCATCAGTGCAATCAGGGTTCCCCACCCAAATGAGAGATAAAAAAAAGAAAAAGAAATAGAGAGGAAGAAAGAAAAAAAGGGGGAAAGAAAAAAAGAAAGAAAAAAAAAGAGAGAGAGAGAGAGAGAGATAGGAAAAAAAGGGAAGATAAAAGAGAAGGCTCAGCCCAAATGGGCCACAAGGTAAGATTTATGAAGTATACAAACAAAAACAGACAAACAAAAAGACTGATAAAAGTATATGACAAGAGAATAAAATATATATATATATATATAAGCAAAAAACAAGGGAAGAACCTCATCAGAAAGAACCCCAAGTATAAGATTTATATATTATCAGGACAAACACAAATTCACAGAAACACTGACAGAAGGAAAAATTGGGAGAGTGGTTATAAATTCTCAGTGTGGGTGAGGAAGGTTATTTTGATTCTTCCTGAAGGTATCTTGATGTTTTTGTTAAGGGACTCAACTTTCCTAAGTTACAGGGGGATTAGAAACTGGTTTGCCTATAGGGGTAGCATTGATTGGGGAAAGGGGATTACCTTGAAGTTTAACTCTATATGTATAGTAGAAAATAAAAATTAAACAAGAATAAACTAGACTAAACTAAGTTAAAATTAAAAAAGAATTAAAAAAATAGAAAAGCAAAAGAAACACACAGGTGTATGTATCAAAAAGTTCAGGTTAGAAGGTTATTAAAGAATTTGATGTACTGGACATCTCAGTGTGGTGGTAAATAGGTTAAAAAATTATCTGTATGTATAAAAAAAAAGAACCAGAATATTGGTAAAGAGTTAAAAATAAAAGTTGTATTTATGAAGTAGTGGTGGTTGTTCTCTTGTAGTCTTTTTTTTTTATTTTCTTCCTTCCTGGTTGGTTTTCTGGGGGAGGGGCCTGCCACGTGGGTTTTCAGACAATGATGTTCCCTGAGTTAGGTCCTCCCGCTCCCCTCAAGGGGGTGAGCTCTGAGGAAACTGTTTTTTTCAGCCTTTTGTTCTCTGGGGGTTTTTATGTTCTTTCATCTGCTTTCTCTCGCCTTGACAGCTTTTGATGGTTTTTGGAGGTTTAGAGGAGAGCAAACTGTACCCCGACCTCCCTCTCAGAGAGAAGCCTCAGAATGTTTTGCAAAAGCTGCTGGCTGAGTCGGTTCTGAGTCACTGTCCCTGGGGATGCAGGAGCTCCTCGTTGTACCCAAAACCAGGGCAGCGGTGGCTGTCTAGGCAGCTCCAGACTGCCAGAGAGGTTCGGAGCAGAGATCGCACACTGAGGTTTTCCCCCTGTCCCGGGCTGGGAATGTCTGGTTTTTCCGGATGCCAGAGCTCCAGGCTAACGCCTATGAGCACCTATCCCAAGGGAGGGTGTGGGATGTGTGCGTTTCAGGATTACTGTGTGGCCAGGTTCCCAGCCCCTCACGGGAGCCAGACCCCACTCTGGGCCAGACGCCCGTTCTCGGGCGCGCTGGCGTTCAGGCGCACTGGTGGCTCAGGGACGGAGACCTGATTTCTCTGCTGCACTCTCTCTGGCTCAGCGCCAGGGGAGGCTGTCCTGGGTCCGGGAACCTAGGTCCCTGACCCTAACCGCCCAGGTTCCCACTATTACCCCCCACGATCCTTTGCTCTTTGTTTTTTGAGTGCTTTCAACCAGACTCCAAGTTAATGCTGGTCCCCAGACGCAGAGCACTCTCGTGTTGGGGTATTACTTTCCAATCGGTCACCTCTGGTGGCTCCCTCCCCCTTTTGTTTATCTTCAGATATCAGTCTGATGCTCCCAGTCTGCTTTACCTGCCACTGGCGTCTTCTGCTCCTGTAGAGATCCAGACGTGTATAATTCTGATCTCAGGCTGATTTCATGGGTAGTCGGAGTTCTTTGGTAGGTAGTCAGCTCACTTTAGGGTACAGGTTGAAATGGTGCCTCCTCCTACTTCCCCGCCATCTTGACTCCCCCTCAAATGCTTTTTCTGTATCAATTGAAAGGATCGTATTATTCTTGTCTCTTCTCTTATTAATGTGTTCTATCACATTAATTGATTTGTGAATGTTGAAACACCTTTGGATCCCAGGAATAAATCCCGCATGGTTATGATGGATATCCTTTTAAGGTACTGATGGAACCTATTGGCTAGGACCTTGTGGAGAATTTTTGCAACCATATTCATCATGGATATTGGTCTGTAATTCTCCTTTTTGATGGGTTTTTCCCTGGTTTGGGGGTCAAGGTAATACTGACCTCATAGAATGAGTTATGAAGTTCTCCTTCTCTTTCTATTTTTTGAAACAGCTTCAGGAGAATAAGTATTATTTCTTCTCTGAATGTTTGGTAGAAATCCCAAGGGAATCCGTCAGTCCCTGGACTCTCATTTCTTGGGAGGTTTTTGATCACTGCTTCTATTTCATTACTGGTTATTGGTCTATTCAGGTTTCCAATTTCTTCCTGTTTCAGTCTTGGTAGATTATAGGTTTCCAGGAAGGCATCCATTTCTTCCAGGTTGTTTAATTTATTGGCATATAGTTGTTGATAATAATTTCTAATAATTGTCTCTATTTCTGTGGTGTTAGTCATGATCTCTCCCCTTCATTCATAATTTTATTAATTTGGATCCTTTTTCTTTTCTTTGGATAAGATCAGCCAGTGGTTTACCTGTCTTATTAATTCTTTCAAAGAAACAGCTTCCAGTTTCACTGAGGAGCTCTATTGTGTTTCTTGTTTCTAATTCATTGATCTCTATTCTAATCTTTATTATTTTTCTTCAACTGCTTGGCTTAACCTATATTAGTTGTTCTTTCTCCAGTTCTTGAAGGTATAAAGTTAGCTTGTGTATTTAGGATTTTTCTATTTTTTTTAGTGTGTCTTGACTGGTTATGTATTTCCCCCATAGGACCACCTTTGCAGTATCCCATAGGTTTTGGACTGATGTGTTTTCATTCTCATTGGTTTCCAGGAATTGTTTAAGTTCTTTGATTTCCTGGTTGACCTAAACATTCTTAAACAGGATGGTCTTTAGCTTCCAAGTGTTTGAATTTCTTCCAAATTTTTTCCAAATTACTGTAATTGAGTTCCAGTTTTAAAGCATTGTGGTCTGAGAATATGCGGGAAAAATATCAATATTTTGGTATGTTGAGATCTGATTTGTGACCCAGAATATGGTCTATTCAGGAGAAATTTCCATGTATGTTTGAGAAGGATGATTGTTCTGTTGTTTTAGGGTGGAATGTTTTGTATATATCTATGAAGTCCATCTAATCTAGTGTGTCATTCAAAGCTCTTGTTTCTTTGTTTATCTTCTGCTTAGATGATCTATGTATTTCTGAGAGTGGAGTTTGTGGAGGTCTCCTACTATTAAAGCATTATTATCAATACATTTCTTTATCTTGGTTAACAGTTGGCCTATGTAGTAGGCTGCTACCATGTTGGTGGCATAGATGTTTAAAATTTTTACATCCTCTTGTTGCAGACCCTTTTAGAAAGATATAGTACCTTCTGTATCTCTTAATACAGTCTTTAGCTTAAAATCTAATTTGTCTGATATGAGAATTGCTACCCCACGTTTCACTGGAGATCATTGGCATGAAAAATCGTTCTTCATCCCCTCATTATCAGTCTGGATGTAAGTTTTTTTTTTTAACTTTAATTTTATTTTTTTAATCTCTTTTCAGTGTTCCAGAATTCATTGTGTATGCACCACACCCAGTGCTCAATGCAATACATGCCTTCCACAATACCCACCACCAGGCTCACCCAACATCCCACCTACTTCCCATCCCAAACCCTCAGTTAGTTCCTCAGAGTCCACATTTTCTCATGGTTCATCTCCCCCTCCAATTTCTCCCAACTCCCTTCTCCTCTCCATCTCCCCATATTCTCCCTGTTATTCCTTATGCTCCATAAATAAGCAAAACTGTACAATAATTGACTCTCTTTTCTTGACTTACCTCACTCAGCATAATCTCTTCCAGTGCTGTACATGTTGATATAAAAGCTGGGTATTCATCCTTTCTGATGGAGGCATAATACTCCATAGTATATATGGACACATCTTCCTTATCCATTCATCCATTGAAGGGCATCTTGGTTATTTCCACAGTTTGGTGACTGTGGCCATTGTTGCTATGAACATTGGGGTTCAGATGGCCCTTCTGTTCACTACATCTGTATCTTTGGGGTAAATTCCCAGTAGTGCAATTGTAGGGTCATAGGGCAGCTCTATTTTGAATTTCTTAAGGAATCTCCACACTATTTTCCTAGTGGTTACACCAACATGCATTCCCACCAACAGTGTAAGAGGGTTCCCTTTCTCCACATCCTCTCCAAAACATGTTGTTTACTATATTGTTAATTTAGGCCATTCTAACTGGTGTAAGGTGATATCTCAATGTGGTTTTGATTTGAATCTCCCTGATGGCTAGTAATGAACATTTTTCTGTTAGTTATTTGTATGTCTTCATTGGAGAAGTGTCTGTTCATGTCTTCTGCCCATTTTTTGACATGATTATCTGTTTTGTGTGTGTTGAGTTTGAAGAGTTCTTCATGGATCTTGGATATCAGCCCTTTGTCTCTAGTGTCATTTTCAAATATCTTCTCCCATTCCATGGACTGCCTCTTTGTTTTGTTGACTATTTCCTTTGATGTGCAGAAGATTTGATCTTGATGAAGTCCCAAAAGTTCATTTTGGCTTTTGTTTCCTTTGCCTTTGGAGACATATCCTGAAAGAAGTTGTTGTGGCTGATGTTGGAGAGATTACTGCCTATGTTCTGCTCTATGATTCTGATGGATTCCTGCCTCACATTGAGGTCTTTCATCCATTTTGAGTTTTTCTTTGTGTATGGTGTAAGAGAATGGTCGAGTTTCTTCTCGATAGATAGGATCTACATCTACATCTGTAGATCGATAGATAGGTACTACATCTACATCTAATGTACTGTTAGATCTTCTACACATAGCTGTCCAATTTTCCCAGCACCATTTATTGAAGAGACTGTCTTTTCCACTGTATATTTTTTCTTGCTTTGTCAAAGGTTATTTGACCATAGAGGTGAGAGTCCATATCTGGGCTCTCTACTCTGTTCCACTGGTCTATGTGTCTGTTTTTGTGCCAGTGCCATGCTGTCTTGGTGATCACAGCTTTGTAGTAAAGCTTGAAATCAGGCAATGTGATGCCCCCAGTTTTGTTTTTGTTTTTCAATATTTCCTTAGAAATTCGGGGTCTCCCTGATTCCATACAAATTTTAGGATTGTTTGCTCCAGCTCTTTGAAAAATGCCAGTGGAATTTTTATCAGAATGGTATTGAAAGTATAGCTTGCTCTATGCAGTATAGACATTTTAACAGTGTTTATTCTTCCAATCTGTGAGCGTGGAATGGTCTTCCATCTTCATGTTTTTTCTTCAGTTTCTTTCATGAGTGTTCTGTAGTTCCTTCAGTACAGATCCTTTACCTTTTGGTTAAGTCTATTCCCGAGTATCTTATGGTTCCTGGTGCTATAGCAAATGGAATTGATTCTGTAACTTCCCTTTCTTTGTTAGTGTATAAGAAAGCAACTGATTTCTGTACATTGATTTTTGTATCCTGCCACGTTACTGAATTGCTGTATGAGTTCTAGTAGTTTGGGGGTGGAGTCTTTGGGGTTTTCCATATAAAGTATCATGTCATCTGCGAAGAGAGAGAGTTTGAATTTTTCATTGCCAATTTGAATACCTTTTATGTCTCTTTGTTGTCTGATTGCTGTTCCTCGTACTTCTAACACTATGTTGAACAAGAGTGGTGAGAGTGGGGAATCTTGTAGTGTTCCTGATTTGAAAGGGGAGGCTGCCAGCTTTTCCCCATTGAGGATGACATTCGCTGGGGATTTTTCATTGTTAGATTTTATGAAGTTGAGGAATGTTCCCTCTATCCCTATACTTTGAATCGTTTTAATCAGGAACAGATGCTGTATCTTGTCAAATACTTTTCTTTGCATCAGTTAAGAGACCATGTGGTTCTTCTCTCTTCTCTTATTGATTTGTTCTATCACATTGATTGATTTGCAAATGTTGAACCATCCTTGCAACCCAGTGATAAATCCCACCTGGTCATAGTGGATAATCTTTTTAATGTACTGTTAGATCCTATTAACTAGGATCTTGTTGAGAATCTTAGCATCCATATTCATCAGGGATGAAATTCTCCTTTTTGGTAGGGTCTTTGCCTGGTTTGGGGATCAGGGTAATGCAGGCTTCATAAAAAGAGTCTGGAAGCTTTCCTTCTGCTTCAATTTTTTGAAACAGCATCAGGATAATAGGTATTATTTCCTCTTTGAATGTTTGGTAGAATTCCCCAGGGAATCCATCAGGTCCCAGGCTCTTGTTTTTTGGGAGGGTTTTGATCACTGCTTCAATCTCGTTATTAGATACCAGTCTACTCAGGTTGTCAATTTCTTCCTGATTCAGTTTTAGAAGTTTATAGTTTTCCAGGAATGCATCCATTTCATCTAGGTTGCTTAGCTTATTGGCATATAACTGTTGGTAATAATTTCTGATGATTGTTCCTGTTGATAGTTGTCAACTATCATTCAACTATCATTCATAATTTTGTTAATTTTGGTCTTCTCTTTTCTTTTGGGTTAGTTTGGCTAATGCTTTATTGATCTTATTGATTCTTTCAAAATACCAGCTTCTTGTTTCATTGATGAGTTTTACTGAATCTCTAGTTTCTATCTCATTGATCTCTGCTCTAGTCTTGATTATTTCCCTTCCTGTGTGTGGGGTTGTTGATTCTCAGTTCTCTAAGGTGTAGAGATAGCTGGTATATTCTGGATTTTTCAATTTTTTTGACGGAGGCTTGGATGGCTATGTATTTCCCCCTTAGGACTGCCTTTGCTGTATCCCATAGGATTTGGACCGAAGTGTCTTCATTCTCATTGGTTTCCCTGAATTGTTTAAGTTCTTTGATCTCCTGGTTGAGCCAAGCATTCTTAAGCATGGTGGTCTTTGGCTTCCAGGAGTTTGAATTCCTTCTGAACTTTTTCTTGTTGTTGAGTTCCAGTTTCAAAGCATTGTGATCTGAGAATATGCAGAGAATAATCTCAGTCTTTTGGTATCAGCTGAGTCCTTATTTGTGACCAAAGATGTGGTCTATTCTGGAGAAGGCTCCATGTGCACTCAAGAAGAATGAGTATTCTGTTGTTTTAGGGTGGAATGTTCTGTATATATCTATGAGGTCCATCTGGTCCAATGTGTCATTCAATGCTCTTGCTTCTTTATTGATTTTCTGTTTGGATGGTCTGTCTATTACTGAGAAAGGCGTTTTAAGATCTCCTACTATTAATGTATTCACATCAATATGACTCTTAATCTTGATTAATAGTTTTCTTATGTAATTAGCTGCTCCCCTATTGGAGGTGTAGATATTTACAATTGTTAGATCATCTTGGTGGATAGACCCTTTATGTAGTGTCCTTCTTTATCTCTGATTACAGTCTTTAGCTTAAAATCGAATTTATCTGATATGAGAATCGCTATCCCAGCTTTCTTTTGAGGCCCACTTGCATGAAAGATGGTTCTCTATCTCTTCACTTTCAGTATGGATGAATCTTTAGGTTCCTCATGGGTCTCTTGTAGATAGCATATGGATGGGTCATTACACCCACTCTGCAACCCTGTGTCATTTTATGGGAGTGTTTAGACCATTCACATTGAGAGTGATTATTGAAAGATACGTTTTTATTGATATCATGTTGCCTGTGAAGTACTTGTTTCTACAGATTGTCTGTAAATTTCTATTCTATGTCACTCTTGGGTTCTTTCTTCTTTTATAGAACCCCCCTTAATATTTCTTGGAGTGCCGGCTTGGTGGTTATATACTCTTTTAAACCTTGCCAGTCTTGGTAGGTCTTTATGTCACCATCCATTCTGAATGCCAACCTTCCTGGATAAAATATCTTGGATGCATGTTTTTCTCATTTAGTGCCCTGAATATGTCTCGCCAGCCCTTTCTGTCTTGCAGAAAGGTTTCTGTGGACAGGTCTGGCCTTATTCTGATGGACCTTACTCTGTACATAATGAATCTCTTCCCCCTAGCCACCCTCAGGAGCTCTTTTCTAAAATTATGATTCATCATTCTCACAATCAAGTGTCTCAACGTCTTTCTAGATTCATTGATTTTTGGGGGGTGGTCTTTCTACCTCTAGGACATGAATGCTGGTTCCATTCCCCAGATTGGGAATTTTCTCATCACAAATATGTTCAACTATACCTTCTAGTTTTCTTTCTTTCTCCTTCCCCTCAGGTATCCCAATAATTCTGACATTGGAATGTTTCATGGTGTCATATATTTCCCTAATTCTGTTTTCATGTTTTCTAAGCTGATTGCTCCATGCCTCCTCCTGATCCTTTTTCTCTATCAGTTTGTCCTCTAGATCACTCATTCTATCTTCTGCCTTAGCTTCCCTAGCTGCTAGAGAATTTAGATTAGATAGCACATTGTTAACATCTTCCCTGGTGGCTTTCACTTCTGCCCTAATCAATACCATTTTGTCATTTGTGGTTTTCTCCAACCTAGCCATTGCCTGGATAATTGTTAGCTTGAATTCCCTTTCCAACATACTGCTTATGTCCATATCCAATAGCTCTGATGGAGAGGGCACAGTCTTTGAATTTTTCCTTTGTTGGGCATTCCTCCTCCTGGTCATTTTGGTGAGAGATGGCTGAGGGGATCTGTAGCTGAATGTATCAACCATGGTCCAGGCAAGTTGAACCCTGGAATGCTTCTGAGAAATCGAGGGTCCCCACCAAAAAGAGAAAAAAAAAAGAGAGAGAGAGAGAGAGAGAGAGAGGATCCAGCACGAATGTGTCCCAAATGTAAGATTTATAAAGTATACAAAGAAAAACAGACAAAAAAAAAGACTGACAAAAATAAATGACAATAAAAAAAGAACCAGCCAAAGTGAACCCCAAGTATAAGTATAAGATTTATATACTACCAGAACAGGGGCATCTGGGTGACTCAGAGGGTTAAAACCTCTGCCTTTGGCTCAGGTCATGATCCCAGGGTCCTGGGATCAAGCCCCACATTGGGCTCTCTGCTCCGCAGGGAGCCTGCTTCCTCCCCCCCCCCCCTCTGCCTCTCTGCCTACTTGTGATATCTGTCTGTCAAATAAATAAATAAAATCTTTTAAAAAAAGATTTATATACTACCAGAACAAAAATAAATACACAGAAACACTGACAGAAGAAAAAGATGGGAGGGTGGTTATAAATTCTCAGTGTAGGCAAGGAAGGTTATTTTGATTTTCCTGGGTGTATCTTGATATCTTTGTTAAAGGACTCAACTTTCCTAAGATAAAGGGGGATTAAAACTGGTTTATAGTGGGGGTAATATTGACTGGGGAAAGAGGATTACCTTGAAACTTATCTCTATATGAATATTTAAAAAATAGAAAAGAAAAAAAAAAACACGTATATGTATCCAAAAAGTTCAAATTAAAAGATTTTTATGGAATTTGTTGTTGAACCTCTCATTGTGATGGTAAATAGCCTAAAATATTATAAAAAAATAAAAAGAACAAGAATACTAGGGATTAATTAAAAATAAAAGTTGTATCTATGAAGTATATAGGTTTTAGGGCAATACCAGGAGCTTAATATCTTCTTTTCCCCTGATTTTGGGGTTTTACAGTTTTATGGGGATCCTGTGGTGGTTGTCCTCTTTTTTGTTGTTGTTTTTTTGTTTTTGTTTTTGTTTTTTGGTCTGGATTTCTAGGGGAGGGGCCTGCTGCATGGTTTTTCAGGCAGTCTTGCTAGAGTTGAATCCTCCTGCCCCCTATCAAGGGGCTAGGCTCTGAGGAAACCAGTTATTCAGGCTTTTGTTTACTGGAGGGTTTTTTTTTTTCTCCCTTTGCTGGTTTTTGGTGGTTTTTCCAAGGTTTAGAGGAAATCAAACTGCATCCAGACCTCTGTCTCAGAGAGAAGCCTCAGTCTGTTCCCCTCTGGAAGCTCCAGATCACATAAACTCCCCCTCTGCCTCCAGCAGAGCACATCCCCAGTCACAGTCTCAGGGGTCACAAGAGCTCCCCCTGATACCCCCATGTTGCCAAAACCACAAGAAGTATTAGTCCAGAGAGCTGGCTTCCAGCGGCTGCCTCTCCTGAGGCTGTCTGGGCAGGTCCAGACCTCTGGAGAGATCCCAACCAGAGATAGGGCACTGAGATTTCCTGTCATCAGGGGCTGGGGGTGCTCAGACTCTCCCTGGTCCTAGAGAGCACCAGCTAGTGCCTGCACGGACCTCTCTCAGGAGAGGGTGTGGAGCATGACTCAGACCTGTGTTGTGCAGTGTGCGTGCAGAGTGGAAAAGGCGTGGTTCTAGAAAGCGCTGGCTGGCAACCACACCAGGACTCTCTCACATGCACTGCCATCCAGACTCACATGCGCGGGTGGCTCAGGGACCAAGACCTTGATGCTTCACTGCACGCTCTCGGGCAGGGCGCTGGCGGAGGTCATCCAGGGTCTATGGGCTTAAGCCCGTGCCCGTAACTGCCCGATTCCACCAATTTCTGCTTAAGATCTTTTGTTCTTTTTGAGTGCTTTTAACCAGACTCCAAGTTAATGCTGGTTCCCAATCACAGGGCACTCTTGTCTTGAGGTATTGCTTTCCAGTGGGTTGCTTCTGGCGTCTTCCTCCCCCTTTTGTTTACCTTCCAATATCAGTCCAACATTCCCACTCCACTTTATCTGTCCACTGGTGTCCTCTGCCCCTGTAGAGATCCAGAAGTGTATAATCCTAGGGGGAGACAAGATGGCGGGAAAGTAGGAGGAGGTGCCGTTTCAACCTGTACCCTAAAGTGAGCTGATTACCTATCAAAGAACTCTGATCACCCATGAAATCAGCCTGAGATTAGAATTATACACTTCTGGATCTTTATGGGGGCAGAAGACGCCACTGGGCAGGTAAAGCAGAGTGGGAACGTCGGACTGATATCCGAAGATAAACAAATGGGGGAGGGAGCCACCGGAGCGACTGACTGGAAAGTAATACCCCAATACAAGAGTGCCCTGCATCTGAGGACCAGCATGAGCTTGGAGTCTGGTTGAAAGCACTCAAAAAGAGCAAAGGATTATAGGGGAAAATTGTGGGAATTGGGGCTGTTAGGGTCAGGGGCTTAAGTCCCCAGACCCAGGACAGCCACCCCTGGCACTGAGCCAGAGAGTGCGTCGTCGGAGAAACCAGGTCTTGGTCCCTGAGCCAGGAGCGCGTCTGAGAGTGCATGGAGTTTGGCTCCCGTGAGGGGCTGGGAGCCTCACCAGCTGGCAGAAGCACAACCTTTTTGCAGTCCACACTGCGCTATCAGAGCCTGAGTAGCACCCCACACTCTCCCCTGAGAGAGGTGCGCACAGGTGCCAGACCGGTGCTCTCTGACCTGAAAGTCTAGGCACTCCCAGCCTAGGCCAGTGGGAAAATCTCAGTGTGAGATCGCTGCTTGGAACCTCTCTGGCAGTCTGGAGCTGCCCAGACAGCCGCCGCTGCCGTGGTTTGGGGTACAAGCAGGAGTTCCTGTGTCCCCAGGGACTGCGTCTTGGTATGGGCTCTGCAGCGGCCAAGGGGATCTTATGTGCTCCGCAGCACCCAGAGGGAAACAGACTGAGGATTCTCTCTTAGAGGGAGGTCTGAGTGCAGTTTGCTTTCCTCTAAACCTCCAAAAACCATCAAAAGCTGTCAAGGCAAGAGAAAACAAAGGAACAAACAAACTTAAAAACCTCCAGAGAACAAAAGTCTGAAAAACCGGTTTCCTCAGAGCCCACCCCCTTGAGCAGGGCAGGAGGACTTAACTCAGGGAACACTGACTGAAAACCCATGCAGTAGGCCCCTCTCCCAGAAAGCCAACCAGAAAACAAAACAAAACAAAACGACAACAAGAGAACAACCACCACTACTTCATAGATACAACTTTTATTTTTAATTCGTTCCCACTATTCTGGTTCATTTTTTTTATAGATCATTTTTTAACCTATTTACCATCACAGTGAGATGTCCAGTACATCAAATTCCATAATAACATTTTAACCTGAACTTTTGATACAGAAGTGTATAATCCTACATCTCAGGCTGATTTCATGTATGTTCAGAGTGATCTGGTAGATAATCAGCTCACTTCAGGGGCCCAGTTGAAACAGGGTCCCCTACTTCTCCACCATCTTGTCCCACTCCTGGATGTAACTTTAGAGTCAAAATGATTCTCTTGTAAACAGCTTATGGGTAGATCCTGTCTTTTTATCCCATCTGCAACCCTGTGCCATTTCATTGGAGCATTTAGGCTGTTCTCATTGAGAGTGATTATTGGAAGATATGATTTTATTGCCATCATGTTGCCTGTGAAGTCCTTCTTTCTATAGATTGTCACTGTAATTTCTGGTCTATATTACTCTTGGTGTTTTTCTTTTTTTATAGAACCCCCTTAATATTTTTTGCAGGGCTGGCTTGGTGGTCACATATTCTTTTAGTTTCTGCCAGTCTTGGAAATTCCTTATCTCTCTAGCCATTTTGAATGACAGCCTTGCTAGATAAAGTATCCTTGGCTGCATGTTCTTCTCATTTAGTATCCTGAATGTGTCTTTCCGCTGTTTCTGGCTTGCCAGGTCTCTGTGGACAGGTGTGACATTATTCTTATATTCCTCCCTCTGTGTATAAGCCGGGGATCCTGTGCTCTCTTCTCACTCACAATGCCAAAAATACACAATAACAATAAGCATGGTGGCTTTCACTTTCCATTCTCAGATATGGCTCTGTTTCTCAGAAAAGGAGCCCTCAGAACTTAAGTTTCATTTTCTGTTCTTGGAAATGCAGAGCTCTACACTGATGGCTGCTTCTCAACTACTGGCCAGATTCCTTTGAGGGTGGAGCAGTGGACAGAGATTATTTAAATCCTGCCTGTTCCTCACGGGCATTGTACATATTTAATCTCTGCAGTGACCACAGCAGCACACAGGGCCTGTTCCAGTGCAAGGCCAGTCTGTGCAACAGAGTGTTTCTGTTGTGGGCTACAGGGAGCACTTCAACCAGGCTCAGCACTTCGTGTGTTGTCAGGGGACACACTCAGAGCTCAACTCTGACACTGGAAGTCTCCTTCAGGAGCTGGTAAGCAAGAAACCACTGTGGATTGAGTACAGATCAAAAAATAGAATTACAGATCTATAGGTCTGAGGTTAGGATAGTCTGCAAAATTGATTTGGGGTGCTGTGGACATGGAATTCTGAGGGGCAGGATGTTTGGTAGATGCCTGTAAGTCAGAGTTTTTAACTACTTGGGACATTTTCAGAGGGTGGTTGGAGAACAAACCTTATTACTGTGAACTGCAGAAGGATCATGTGAATGTCTGGGGTGTCAATGGAAAGGGCTTTTCCCCCAAGAACTTCTAGATCAGACACCCCCCATCTCATACCTAAATACTTTCCCTGGGGAGACAATGCATGCATTATCTGTTAAAACAAAGTTCAAGTGAACAAATTTTAAAGAGCTATTGGATTTATTAAATGATTCATGAATCTAGCAAATAAGAAGGAGGTTCACTGAGCTGTAGGAATGGAAATGTTTTTAAAGGAAAAGAAGAAGGAAAAAGAAAGAAATTATTAACTAAGAATCACTTGTTTTAGTCGAGATTGCCCTCCTAAGGGGAAGGGGAAGGGTCTATCAGCAAATTTCCCATCGTTGATCAGGAAATTTGTACACTGACTGGTTAAATTATACATGCCCAGGGGAGTGAAACTGTAGTTAGGTTAGGTATTTGGTCTTGGTTTAATGAGTCCAGGCCTTAACTTAAGTGGCTTCTATGGCCCTGTGACTATGTGGCCCCTGTGGAACTTCTTTTTCACAATTTCCCTACTTTGATCAGATGCTCAGCTTAACTTAGAGATTGGTGCCAACTTGAGCTACTGTTCATTTGTTCTCACAGCTGTTGTTGATTCTCTCCATGGTATTCACATGTCGTGATGTTCTTCCTTAATCTCCACAAAATTCACTGGTGATGACTTTCAGGTACACAGTTTTGGTATCAGTCATCCCCTACATTCATTTTCTGAAGTTCCAGTCTCAGGGAGATTACTTGCTTGGTGGTTAGCATGTCTGAACATGCATTTAAAAATTTTTAAGAACACAAATGGTACCTGGCAGATTATTATTATTTTTATCAACAGATAGTTTTCAAAGGTTGGAGTGTACTTTGAAGCCATGGTACCCAGGACCCAAACACTCAAAACTGAATAATTCAAAGAAAGACTCCACTGAAGAATCATCTTTTCAAGCTAAGTGGCTTGTTCAGTGCTCATATGTAGTTGTGTTTCAATTTCCCCAAAAGTGTTAATCCGGATGCAGCAGGTGGTGTTGGTCACAGTATAGACAATTCTTACTCAGTTAAAAGATAATCAGAGTCTGTCTTATTGTCAATAAAATCTTTGGCTAGAGAGTCTAAGGATCTTTGCTGGGTAGCTATGCTCTTAGCAATGAATTCTGTATTATATTTGGGAGTTAAGGACAGGTTCCTAATCAAATTGTCCTGTAAATTTAATTGTTAACCAGGAAGCATAGCTCTGTCAAGGGAAGCAAATCCTGGGTCAAGAATGTGTCCTGGTTAGTCTTTTTTAACTCAGTGATGTAAATCCAAGGGAGCCAACCAATGTGATGTCATATTTCACTTGAGAAAATTTAGGGACATGATTAGATTTTTCTCTTAGCCTAAAATAAAAGGTTGTTTTACATTCTTCAGTTTATTCCCCCTTCTGAGCAACTGGCTCAGACATATAGCTAAGGGCATTATTTCTCCAAGACTATGTCAGAGTAAAGAAAAGGAGAAAAAGGAGAAAGGGATTCACATTTAGTTAAAATATGAGGACTTGATCTGCTTTCTCGGGTGAAGGCTGTCTACTTCAATATTGGCTATTTATCTTCCTCAGTTTGACTTAGAGGTCCCTAGCATCTGTGAAGGACAATATGTCAGGTAAAGCCTTCTTTAGCAGTGAAATGCATACCCATGATTCAACACCTTCTAGTTTTGTAGTAATTTCAGTGGTTGGGAGCACTTGGTAAGATTCCTTTTGATCAAGTTCAAAAGCTGTATTTTTTTTGATGAGAGTTCCAGAATACCCAGTCACCAGACTCTAGACAATGACCAACAGTATCCTTTGAATTGAGATCTTGGAAGACATCTTTAACCTATTGATGACAGGCTAGATGGTAAAACACTAAATATTTTCCCATAGTTGGTCATACTAGCACGAGACAACAAGGGATCTCCAGAAGATTGTGTACCAGTAGACATTGGTCTGCCAGTGACTATGTTGTGTGAGGTGAGTTTACATTGTCCAAAGAGGGTACCTCAGAGTGTCAGCAAGTCCAAAGGCAATACCTTAGGGCACGGATGTCTGGTATTTTTTGCTAGTTTAAAAATTTTAAGTTTGAGGATCCCATTAGATCTCACAAAGTTGCCTGACGATTGAGGGTGATAGGGCCAGTGATGATTCCAAGAAGTTTGCAAGGTTTTTGTTAAAGGTGGTATAATTTGTCCAATGAAATGGCTGCCTCAATCACTAGAGATTATGGAAGGTATACCCATCTGGGAAATACGTTCTCTATCAGTTTCTGTGCCACTGTGAAGACATCAGCTTTGTAGCAGGGGAAATTTTCAGCCTAAATGAAAAATACACATATTGATAACCTGAACTAGGTGGCAATTAGATAAAGTTGAACTTCAGGTGTTCAAAAATACCAAAAGAGGAGGTATGAGGCCTCTGGGTTTTCAGGGAAACTGATAGGCAGCAATAAACACTGATGGAAATGCATTTACTTTACACCCAATAAAACACGATTCCTGACTTGGGATTATATTATAAAGCTGCAATGATCAAGATAATTCAATACTTATGGCACTCTCCTTAGATAAATTGTTCAAGCCATATTGTACTGCACAGTAACAGTGAAGGATGTAGATATTGGGGGGGGGGGTGAAGGAACAGGGCCGGCTTTGTCATATTGTCAAGTGATTGACCTTATAAGAGCAAGGGAGTTAGAAGGACTGGGGAACAGGGTGTCAGGGGTATTATCAGATTTGGTAACCCAAACCTGGATGTCAGATCCACACCCAACTCCCTGCAAAGGCATTTAGATCACAAACAGCAAGCCTCTGCAAAAATGTTTGATACTTTGTCAAAAATTTAAATAGAAAATGAAAAATCCTATCATCTATAACATGGGTGTACCATGAAAGCATTATGCTAAGTAAAATAAATCAGACAGACAAATACTGCATGATCTAACTGATGTGTGGAATCTAAAAATAATAAAATAAAATAAGTTCATCGAAAAAAAGACCAGACTTGTGGAGAGGTGGAAGCACAAGTTAAGAAGGAGGAAATTGGAGGAAGTGATCAAAGATACAAGATTTCAGTTATAAGAGAAGTACTAGGGAGGTAATATATAACCTGATGACTATAGATAATGTCCCCATTTGATTTATCAGAACATTGTTAAGGCAATATATCTTAAGAGTTCTCATCACAAGAAGAACTGTTCTCTTTTTTCTTCTCTCTTTTCCTCTTATTGAGATGATGGGTGTTAGCTGAACCTATTGTTGTAACCGCACAGTATACTTCACAGTATATATAAATCAGATCATCATGCTATATGTCTTAAACTCATACAATGATATATACCCATTCTTCTTCAATAAAACTAATAAAACAATTTAAACAGAGTTACCCAATGACCCAGCAATTCCATTGCTAGGTATATACCCAAGAGTGGTGAAAACATACATCTAGGTAAAACCTGCATGCAAATGTTCACAGCAGCATTATTACAATAACCCCTCAGATGGAATTAACACAGTTGTCCACCCACTGTTCAATAGATAAAGAAAAGTGGTCTATCCATATAAGAGATCATTATTGGGCAAGGTAAAAAAATAAAAATAAAGTACAAATAAAAAATTTTAAAAAAAAGTACTGATACCTGCCACAACATGGATGAACCCCAAAACATTATGCTCAGTGAAAGCAGACAGCCCATTGGACTATGCATTCTGTGATTCCATTCATAGGAAATGTCCAGAAAAGGCAAATCCTTGGCTACAGAAAATATATTGCGGGTTTCCTAGATCTGAAGAGCAAATGGTATGAGGGAAAGAGAGATGGCAGTCAAGAGGTACAACATATCTTTTGAAGCACTGGGCGTTATAAACAAACAATGAGTCATGGAACACCATATCAAAAACTAATGATGTACTGTATGGTGACTAAAATAACACAATTTTTAAAAGGATATCTTTTGCATAAGGAAAATACTCTAAATTTGATTATGATGTGTGTACAACTTTGTGAATATATTCAAAGCTACTGAAAACTTTAAAGGCATGAATCATAGAATGTGTAAATTATGTTTCAATATTCATTGAAAAGAAAACCAGTAGAGGTGCTCATTTAGGAGATGTGCACATGCTAGGGGTTCAGAGGAGACCACTGAGGAATGTTCTGCAGCTGTTTTGCCAGTAGTCTGCTCCTAAGCAAGTTATAGACAGAGGGGACTTGAACAAAAGAACATCATGAGGGTCATTCAGTCAGGAGCCAGGCAGGTATAGGTACTTCTCCACCCAGACTGTTAAGTAGGATGTCCCACTGGGGAAGTCTGTAGGGTAGAAGTAAGCCTTTGCCAACTTTCCGTACCCTTCAATCCTGAGGACCCACATATCCTCACTGCATATATCTTCAAGAATAATTTATTTTTAACAACAGTGAAAATTGCATTTTCTACTGCATGAGGGCTTCCCTTCCAGACCTATCAGTGGGTTCTCCTGATGTTGCTGGAGATCGACCTCACATCCAACTCCTCAGATTTCGGCCTCAGAAGGACCTCAGTCCAGTGGTGCAGCTTCTTGATCATCTCCACCTACCCCCGCCTGCTTGTCTTTCCACAGCTGGGTCCTGATTGTATCACTGTCCCCCAGACTATGATGCTTTCATCCAACATGAGCCCTGAATTCACACACAATGAGGAAACTGCCAAGACTCCCAACTGAGTTTGCAGACAACTCAGCCCCAGGGCATTGTGAACATTTTCACATTGGAAACCGAGTCCCAGTGTTTTATCCTGTGAAGCAGGGAAGCTAGGCTACCACTTCACAGGACTTTACTGAAAGTTTTATTGTATGGTCCAGGTGAAGCTCTGGGCAGGCCCACCAGCAACCCCTTGGTGAATTCTCTCTGGTCTTCATAGGACCTCTGAGGAAGACTTTCCTCTCATTCTTCTTACTCCCTCCAACTCTTACCACAGTGCATGAAGATTCTGATCTGTGAGTCTGTCTGGGCTGGATCTTCTGCACGCCTGTTCTTGATTAATCTTCCTCAAGCTCTATTAGTTAAGCATTATTATTTCTGGTTACAAATGAAGACATAGTCTCACAGACAAGAAACAAGCTTTGAATTACAAAGCAATGATGGTAGATGATGGAGATCCAAGCAATGATGGAGATCCAAGACTTAAACCCACAGTTTGATTCTCTGTTTCTATCTAGACAGGAGGGGACAAGGGATCCTAGTTAATGCTGAATCTCCAGCCCCAGTGATGACTGGATGCTGATGCTACTTCTGGGGACCTGCGTCTACTTATAGTTATCAACTACCATTTACCCCTCCCTAGATGCACCCCAAATTAGTAAATTTTGGGAAAGAATGGAAATCACAGTACCATCTCTGTTCCCACGCTCACTCCACATTAAAGAAAATACACTGATTGGCAAGTGTGAGGGAAAATCCTACGAAGTGTCCCCACTTCTCAGGACTTTTTCAGGGAACTTGACCCTTCCTTGGGAGATAGAGATGCCTAAAGAAATGATCAGAGGATGCAGGGATTTCAGAGGGAAAGAAGCTCATGAAATATGATGTAATCACATCTCATCTGCTTTGAGACCAGAATCCACTGAGGCCTTTGCCCACAAAGACTGAAGTGTTCTCCACCAGGATCCCCTGTGACAAACTTGAAGTCCAATAGGTCAGCAAGAATGGTGTCTCCTCCTGCATGGAGTGGAGGTGCCCTGAGCCCAGTGAGGGAGTGAATGACATGGTGGTGAGGAAGAACATGTACGGATAATGCTGAATAAAAGATAAAAGATGGAGTCCTAGCCTGGGTTAGGCTGGAGGAATATTCTGGAATAAGAATACTTAAGAGTAGCCCTCCCTTATCCTTGTGCTCAAAGCTTTCTTTATGACCTCTCTTGACCATTCTTAGTAATACCCTGGGTTCTTGTTTATGGGGTACATAGAGTTTCTAGGAGACCTGAACTGCCATCATGACTCTACGGAGACAATCTCCTGGATGAGTTCCAGGCTCACTGATTTGGTTGTATGAAGGGGTTTCTTCTGTCCCTGAGCATACTGTGTATTCTTTTTTTTTATTCCTTTATTTGTTTATTTACAGCATAACAGTGTTCATTGTTTTGGCATCACACCCAGTGCTCCATGCAGTACGTGCCCTCCCTATTACCCACCACCTGGTTCCTCAACCTCCCACCCCACCCCACCCCACCCCACCCCACCCCCACCGCCCCTTCAAAACCCTCTGGTTGTTTTTCAGAGTCCATAGTCTCCCATGGTTCATCTCCCCTTCCAGTTTCCCTCAACTCCCTCTCCTCTCCATCTCCCCATGTCCTCCATGTTATTTGTTATGCTCCACAAATAAGTGAGACCATATGATACTTGACTCTCTCTGCTTGACTTATTTCGCTCAGCATAATTTCTTCCAGTCCCGTCCATGTTGCTACAAAAGTTGGGTATTCATCCTTTCTAATGGAGGCATAATACTCCATGGTGTATATGGACCACATCTTCCTTATCCATTCATCTGTTGAAGGGCATCTTGGTTCTTTCCACAGTTTGGCGACCGTGGCCATTGCTGCTATAAACATTGGGGTACAGATGGCCCTTCTTTTCACTACATCTGTATCTTTGGGGTAAATACCCAGCAGTGCAATTGCAGGGTCATAGGGAAGCTCTATTCTTAATTTCTTGAGGAGTCTCCACACTGTTCTCCAAAGTGGCTGCACTAACTTGCAATCCCAACAGTGGAAGAGGGTTCCCCTTTCTCCACATCCTCTCCAACACACGTTGTTTCCTGTCTTGCTAATTTTGGCCATTCTAATTGGTGTCAGGTGGTATCTCAATGTTGTTTTAATTTGAATCTCCCTGATAGCTAGTGATGATGAACATTTTTTCATGTGTCTGACAGCCATTTGTATGTCTTCATTGGAGAAGTGTCTGTTCATATCTTCTGCCCATTTTTCGATATGATTATCTGTTTTGTGTGTGTTGAGTTTGAGAAGTTCTTTATAGATCCTGGATATCAACCTTTTGTCTGTATTGTCATTTGCAAATATCTTCTCCCATTCCGTGGGTTGGCTCTTTGTTTTGTTGACTGTTTCCTTTGCTGTGCAGAAGCTTTTGATCTTGATGAAGTCCCAAAAGTTCATTTTTGCTTTTGTTTCCTTGGCCTTTGGAGACATATCTTGAAAGAAGTTGCTGTGGCTGATATCGAAGAGGTTACTGCCTATGGTCTCCTCTAGGATTCTGAAAGATTCCTGTCTCACGTTGAGGTCTTTTATCCATTTCGAGTTTATCTTTGTGTAGGGTGTAAGAGAATGGTCGAGTTTCATTCTTCTACATATCGCTGTCCAGTTTTCCCAGCACCATTTATTGAAGAGACTGTCTTTTTTCCATTGAATATTTTTTCCTGTTTTGTCGAAGATTATTTCACCATAGAGTTGAGGGTCCATATCTGGGCTCTCCACTCTATTCCACTGGTCTATGTGTCTGTTTTTATGCGAGTACCACGCTGTCTTGGTGATCACAGCTTTGTAGTGAAGCTTGAAATCAGGTAACGTCATGCCGCCAGTTTTGTTTTTGTTTTTCAAAATTTCCTTACCAATTCGGAGTCTCTTCTGATTCCATACAAATTTTAGGATTATTTGCTCCAGCTCTTTGAAAAATATCGGTGGAATTTTGATCGGAATGGCATTAAAAGTATAGATTGCTCTAGACAGTATAGACATTTTAACAATGTTTATTCTTCCAATCCAAGAGCATGGAACAGTCTTCCATCTTTTTGTGTCTTCTTCAATTTCTTTCATGAGTGTTCTGTAGTTCCTCGAGTACAGGTCCTTTACCTCTTTGGTTAGGTTTATTCCCAGGTATCTTATGGTTCTTGGTGCTCTAGTAAATGGAATCGATTCTCTAATTTCCCTTTCTCTATTTTCATTGTTAGTGTATAAGAAAGCCACTGATTTCTGTACATTGACTTTGTATCCTGCCACATTACTGAATTGCTGTATGAGTTCTAGTAGTTTGGGGGTGGAGTCTTTGGGGTTTTCCATATAAAGAATCATGTCATCTGCGAAGAGAGAGAGTTTGACTTCTTCCTTGCCAATTTGGATACCTTTTATTTCTCTTTGTTGTCTGATTGCCGTTGCTAGAACTTCTAATACTATGTTGAACAAGAGTGGTGAGAGTGGGCATCCTTGTCGTGCTCCTGATCTCAACGGGAAGGCTGCAAGCTTTTTCCCATTGAGGATGATATTTGCTGTGGGTCTTTCATAGATCGATTTTATGAAGTTCAGGAATGTTCCCTCTATCCCTATACTTTGAAGCGTTTTCATCAGGAACAGATGCTGGATTTTGTCAAATGCTTTTTCTGCATCAATTGAGAGGACCATGTGGTTCTTCTCTCTTCTCTTATTGATTTGTTCTATCACATTGATTGATTTGCGAATGTTGAACCAACCTTGCAACCCAGGGATGAATCCCACCTGGTCATGGTGGATCATCTTTTGAATGTGCTGCTGGATCCTGTTTGCTAGGATCTTGTTGAGAATCTTTGCATCCATATTCATCAGTGATATTGTTTGAAATTCTCCTTTTTGGTAGGGTCTTTGCCTGGTTTGGGGATCAGGCTGATGCTGGCTTCATAAAAAGAGTCTGGAAGTTTTCCTTCTGCTTCAATTTTTTGGAACAGCTTCAGGAGAATTGGTGTTATTTCTTCTTTGAAAGTTTGGTAGAATTCCCCAGGGAATCCGTCAGGTCCTGGGCTCTTGTTTTTTGGGAGGTTTTTGATCACTGCTTCAATCTCGTTACTAGATATTGGTCTATTCAGGTTGTCAATTTCTTCCTGATTCAATTTTGGGAGTTTGTAGTTTTCCAGGAATGCATCCATTTCATCTAGGTTGCTTAGCTTATTGGCATATAACTGTTGGTAATAATTTCTGATGATTGTTTCTATTTCCTTGGTGTTAGTTGTGATCTCTCCCTTTTCATTCATCATTTTATTAATTTGGGCTTTCTCTGTTTTCTTTTGGATTAGTGTGGCCAATGGTTTATCGATCTTATTGATTCTTTCAAAAAACCAGCTTCTAGTTTCATTGATACGTTCTACTGTATCTCTGGTTTCAACCTCATTGATCTCTGCTCTAATCTTGATTATTTCCCTTCTTGCGTGTGGAGTTGGTTTGATGTGTTGTTGATTCTCCAGTTCTTTAAGGTGTAGAGACAGCTGGTGTATTCTGGATTTTTCAATGTTTTTGAGGGAGGCTTGGATGGCTATGTATTTCCCCCTTAGAGCCGCCTTTGCTGTATCCCATAGGTTTTGGACCGAGGTGTCTTCATTCTCATTGGTTTTCATGAATTGTTTAAGTTCGTCTTTGATCTCCTGGTTGATCCAAGCATTCTTAAGCAAGGTGGTCTTTAGCTTCCAGGTGTTTGAGTTCCTTCTGAACTTTTCCTTGTGATTGAGCTCCAGTTTCAAAGCATTGTGATCGGAGAATATGCAGGGAATAATGTCAGTCTTTTGGTACCGGTTGAGTCCTGCTTTGTGACCCAGTATGTGGTCTATTCTGGAGAAGGTTCCATGTGCACTTGAGAAGAATGAATATTCTGTTGTTTTAGGGTGGAATGTTTTGTATACGTCGATGAGGTCCATCTGGTCCAATGTTTCATTCAATGCTCTTATTTCTTTATTAATTTTCTGCTTCGATGATCTGTCTATTTCTGAGAGAGGCGTATTAAGATCTCCTACTATTATTGTATTCCTATCAATATGACTCTTTATCTTGATTAATAGTTTTCTTATGTAATTGGGTGCCCCCATATTGGGGGCATAGATATTCACAATTGTTAGATCGTCTTGGCGGATAGTCCCTTTAAGAATTATGTAGTGTCCTTCTGTATCTCTGACTACAGTCTTTAGTTTAAAATCTAATTTATCTGATAGGAGAATCGCTACTCCAGCCTTCTTTTGAAGCCCATTGGCATGAAAGATGCTTCTCCATCCCTTCACTTTCAGTCTGGGTGTATCCTTAGGTTCAAAATGGGTCTCTTGTAGACAACATATGGATGGGTCCTGTCGTTTTATCCAATCTGCAACCCTGTGTCGTTTTATGGGCGCATTTAGGCCATTCACGTTGAGAGTGATTATTGAGAGATAGGTTTTTATTGACTTCGTGTTGCCTTTGAAGTCTTTCTGTCTATAGATTCTTTCTGTATTTCTGTTCAATGATATTCTTAGGATTTTTCCTCTCTTAAAGGACCCCCCTTAATATTTCCTGCAGTGTCGGCTTGGTGGTTGCCTAGTCTTTTAAGCCTTGCCGGTCTTGGAAACTCTTTATCTCTCCATCCATTTTAAATGTCAGTCTTGCTGGATAGAGTATTCTTGGTTGCATGTTCTTCTCATTTAGTACTCTGAATATATTTTGCCAGCCCTTCCTGGCTTTCCAGGCCTCTGTGGAAAGGTCTGACGTTATTCTAATGGGCTTTCCTCTGTATGTAAGAAGCTTCTTTGTCCTAGCTGCTTTTAAGAGGGTCTCTCTTGAAACAAAATTCCCCATTCTAACGATAAGGTGCCGTGAAGACTTTTGAGAATCAAAAATCTTGGGAGGAAATCTTTCTGCCTCTAGTACATGAACGTTGTTTCCATTTGTGAGATTGGGAAAATTTTCATAGACAACTTCTTCCACTATATCTTCTAGACTTCTTTCTTTTTCTTCCCCTTCAGGGATTCCAATAATTCTGACGTTGGAACGTTTCATGGCATCGTTTATTTCCCTGATTCTGTTTTCGTGGCTTCTGAGCTGTTTGTTCCAGGCTTCCTCCTGATCCTTTCTCTCTATCTCTTTGTCCTCCAGATCACTAATTCTATCTTCTGTCTCAGTTACCCTAGCTTTTAGAGAATTTAGATTGGATTGGAACTCATTGAGAGCATTTTGAACATCATCCCTGGTGGCTTTCAGTTCTGCCCTAACATTGTGAACATCATCCCTGGTGGCTTTCAGTTCTGCCCTAATCAATTCTGTTTGGTCATCCATGGCTTTCTCCAGCCTAGCTATTGCCTGGATAATTGTTAGTCTGAATTCCTTTTCTGACATATTGTCTATGTCAATAGCCATTAGCTCTGTTGCAGAAGGCCCATCCTCTGTATTTTTCTTCTGTTGGGTATTCCTCCTCCTAGTCATTTTGGTAAGAGATGACTAAACAGATGCAGCTGGAGTTATCGATTGTGGTGCAGTCAATGTGCACCCTGGAACGCTTCTGTGCAATCAGGGTTCCCCACCCAAATGAGAGAAAAAAGCAAAGAAAAAGAAATAGAGAAGAAGAAAGAAAAAAAAGGGGGAAATAAAAAAGGAAAAAAAAAGAGAGAGAGAGATAGGAAAAAAAGGGAAGATACAAGAGAAGGCTCAGCCCAAATGGGCCACAAGGTAAGATTTGTGGAGTATACAAACAAAAACAGACAGACAAAAAGAGTGATAAAAGTATATGACAAGAGAAAAAAATATGTATATATAAGCAAAAAAAAAAAAAAAGGGAAGAACCTCATCAGAAAACACCCCAAGTATAAGGTTTATATATTATCAGGACAAACACAAATTCACAGAAACACTGACAGAAGGAAAAATTGGGAGAATGGTTATAGATTCTCAGTGTGGGTGAGGAAGTTTATTTTGATTCTTCCTGAAGGTATCTTGATGTTTTTGTTAAGGGACTCAACTTTCCTAAGTTACAGGGGGATTAGAAACTGGTTTGCCTATAGGGGTAGCATTGATTGGGGAAAGGGGATTACCTTGAAGTTTAACTCTATATGTATAGTAGAAAATAAAAATTAAACAAGAATAAACTAGACTAAACTAAGTTAAAATTAAAAAAGAATTAAAAAAATAGAAAAACAAAAGAAAAACACGGGTGTATGTATCAAAAAGTTCAGGTTAGAAGGTTATTAAAGAATTTGATGTACTGGACATCTCGGTGTGATGGTAAATAGGTTAAAAAATTATCTGTATGTATAAAAAAAAAAGAACCAGAATATTGGTAAAGAGTTAAAAATAAAAGTTGTATTTATGAAGTAATGGTGATTGTTCTCTTGTAGTCTTTTTTTTTTTTTCTTCCTTCCTGGTTGGTTTTCTGGGGGAGGGGCCTGCCACGTGGGTTTTCAGACAATGATGTTCCCTGAGTTAGGTCCTCCCGCTCCCCTCAAGGGGGTGAGCTCTGAGGAAACTGTTTTTTTCAGCCTTTTGTTCTCTGGGGGTTTTTATGTTCTTTCATCTGCTTTCTCTCGCCTTGACAGCTTTTGATGGTTTTTGGAGGTTTAGAGGAGAGCGAACTGCACCCCGACCTCCCTCTCAGAGAGAAGCCCCAGAATGTTTTGGAAAAGCTGCTGGCTGAGTCGGTTCTGAGTCACTGTCCCTGGGGATGCGCTCCTTGTTGTACCCAAAACCAGGGCAGTGGTGGCTGTCTAGGCAGCTCCAGACCGCCAGAGAGGTTTGGAGCAGAGATCACCCACTGAGGTTTTCCCGCTGTCCCGGGCTGGGAATGTCTGGTTTTTCCGGATGCCAGAGCTCCAGGCTAGCGCCTATGAGCACGTATTCCGAGGGAGGGTGTGGGACGCGCGCGTTTCAGGATTGCTATCTGGCCAGGCTCCCAGCCCCTCACGGGAGCCAGACCCCACTCGTTCTCGGGGGCGCTGGCGTTCAGGAGCACTGGCGGCTCAGGGACCGAGGCCTGATTTCTCTGCCGCACTCTCTCTGGCTCAGCGCCAGGGGAGGCTGTCCTGGGTCGGGGGACTTAGGTCCCTGACCCTAACTGCCCAGGTTCCCACTATTACCCCCCCCCCCCGCGATCCTTTGCTCCTTGTTTTTTTGAGTGCTTTCAACCAGACTCCAAGTTAATGCTGGTCCCCAGATGCAGAGCACTCTCGTGTTGGGGTATTACTTTCCAATTGGTCACCTCTGGTGGCTCCCTCCCCCTTTTGTTTATCTTCGGATATCAGTCCGACACTCCCAGTCTGCTTTACCTGCCACTGGCGTCTTCTGCTCCGGTAGAGATCCAGACGTGTATAATTCTGATCTCAGGCTGATTTCATGGGTGGTCGGAGTTCTTTGGTAGGTAATCAGCTCACTTTAGGGTACAGGTTGAAATGGTGCCTCCTCCTACTTCCCCGGCATCTTGACCCCCCTCACTGTGTATTCTTCTTGCCTATAAGTTTGACCCTAGTATGGGATGGGTAAGGCTGGATGACCTTATTCATGGTCCTGTGGGGCCCAGGCCAGCCAGAATATAAGACCTGGCCTAGAGCCCTTGAATTCTTTTCCTGGTTTGTCTAAATCCCATCACAACATCTCACCTTGATTTCTCATGTGCTAGATCAACTGAAAACAACCCTGTCTCTTCAAAAAGTTAAAGTCCAAGACAGTAATGTCTCATCCCGTATTAGAGGCTTGATATCATGAAAATACACAGGCAGATCTTGCACTTGCAGTAAATAATTCCCTAGACTCTACCTGGTGCCCTCAGTGCCCAGCAGGTATAGGACATATTTATGCTAGATGAATGGAGCATGATATACCATTGTACTCCTTTCACTTAGTTGTTGATGGGTAAATTAATCTTCCTTCCTAAATCTGTCACCTGAAATGCTGAATCCAGCTCATACACACCCTCATACACACATATGTATGTATACATACATACCCAAGGAAGTAGAGGGTGGGGAAGGGTATAACCCCTTCTATCCAGGATGGGAATGGCAGCTTAGCATATACCTACCCCTTTTCAGACCATTTCTGTGACTATGTCTGACCCAAACATGGTTTTTGCACATGTCCACTCACCTGAACCCAGGTTGGACCCCGATCCTGTCCCCTGATACCTGTTCATTTTGTCCCTCCCCTGCACCTAGTACTAGACAACCCTACTCATGAGACTTTTTAAGACAGTACTGTGCCCATGTGACATTGCCAGGTCAGGGTGGGAGATAGGTAACTCTGGGAGAGTTTGCAGAGTCTTCCAGGAGTGGTCCATGTGCAGATATTGCTGTGTGTTAGCCTCCAAGACATGGACACAGAGGTTGAGGAGAGGCTGTCAAAAATCATCCCAGGGAGCAAGTGGCCCCCCAAGCTCCCAACTTGCAGATCCTTCTCATGTTACATCTATGATCTCCTCTATCTGAACACGGTTTGAGGGTCCCTGAGTAAAGAAACATAGGCCTTTAGAGAGGGAGCTTAGAGAGCAGATTCAACTATCGAGGGAAGTTTTTCTTGCAAGAGAACCAGACCCTGCGAGCAGAGCTTTCAGTCTTCTGAAAGAGACCAGTCATAAAAGATGCATTTCACATAGGAATTAAGTACACACTCAACACACAGGCATGCATGCAAATGCATACACCTGAATAATGATTTGACCAACAGTTTGCCTACCCTTCATTTTGATCTACTGCATCTATTCCAATGGGTAACTTTTTTTTTCACTTTTTTAAAATTTCTTTTCAGCGTAACAGTATTCATTGTTTTTGCACCACACCCAGTGCTCCATGCAATACGTGCCCTCCCTATTATCCACCACCTGGTTCCCACCCCCTGCCCCTTCAAAACCCTCAGGTTGTTTTTCAGTGTCCATAGTCTCTCATGGTTCATCTTCCCTTCCAATTTCCTTCAACTCCAATGGGTAATTTTTTGAACTTTTGTTATAATACACCAAACAGATTTCATGACGTAAGGAGCTCAAGTCAGACGCTGTCATCTGTCCTGTTGTTTTCACACTTTACCCAGGCAGAACAGAATCACTCCAGCCCCTTGTTCAGAGCAGTGACCTCAGGAGAATGGTGTCTGCATTTCCCAGGGAGTATAGGTCTCTGGATTGTTCATGTGCCAGGGGCTCCAGGGACACTACACCAGACTCAGCACTTTTTGTTTTAGTAGAAACATAAAAAATCTCTGACATCAGAAATCTCCTTTCTCTCCAGGGCTGGTGAGTGAGCAAATAGCGTACTTGCAATGATGACATACTGACTTAATGCTTGGAGGATTGACGTGCAAGTCTGACTCATTGAAGGGTAAGATTTCATCCAGCTGTTCATGCCCTCCAATTTGGAGAAAAGAATACCACAGTCTGAAGATGCTTCTTTTTCTTCTTTTTTTATCAGAAAGTTTTAAGAAAATTTGGAATAAGCAGGATGTTTAATGGGTGTCTCCATTGGAAACTATCCCATCCTTTTTTTTTTTTTTTCAGCTAACAGTATTCATTGTTTTTGTACCACACCCAGTGCTCCATGCAATATGTGCCCTCCCTATTACACACCACCTGTTTCCCCAAACTCCCACCCCCTCCCCCTTCAAAACCCTCAGGTTGTTTTTCAGAGTCCGTACTCTCTCATGGTTAATGTCCCCTTCCAGTTTCCCTGAACTCCCTTCTCTTCTCGATCTCCCCATGTCCTCCATGTTCTTTGTTATGCTCCACAAATAAGTGAAACCATATGATACTTGACTCTCTCTGCTTGACTTATTTCACTCAGCATAATCCCCTCCAGTCCCGTCCATGTTGCTACAAAAGTTCAGTATTCATACTTTCTGATGGAGGCATAATACTCCATCGTGTATATGGGCCACATCTTCCTTATCCATTCATCCGTTGAAGGGCATCTTGGTTCATTCCACAGTTTGGCGACCGTGGCCATTGCTGCTATAAACATTGGGGTACAGAAGGCTCTTCTTTTCACTACGTCTGTGTCTTTGGGGTAAATACCCAGCAGTGCAATTGCAGGGTCATAGGGAATCTCTATTTTTAATTTCTTGAGGAATCTCCACACTGTTCTCCAAAGTGGCTGCACCAACTTGCATTCCCACCAACAGTGGAAGAGGGTTCCCCTTTCTCCACATCCTCTCCAACACACGTTGTTTCCTGTCTTGCTAATTTTGGCCATTCTAACTGGTGTCAGGTGATATCTCAATGTGGTTTTAATTTGAATCTCCCTGATAGCTAGTGATGATGAACATTTTTTCATGTGTCTGATAGCCATTTGTATGTCTTCATTGGAGAAGTGTCTGTTCATATCTTCTGCCCATTTTTCGATATGATTATCTGTTTTGTGTGTGTTGAGTTTGAGAAGTTCTTTATAGATCCTGGATATCAACCTTTTGTCTGTACTGTCATTTGCAAATATCTTCTCCCATTCTGTGGGTTGCCTTTTTGTTTTGTTGACTGTTTCCATTGCTGTGCAGAAGCTTTTGATCTTGATGAAGTCCCAAAAGTTCATTTTTGCTTTTGTTTCCTTGGCCTTTGGAGACATATCTTGAAAGAAATTGCTGTGACTGATATTGAAGAGGTTACTGCCTATGTTCCCCTCTAGGATTCTGTGGATTCCTGTCTCACGTTGAGGTCTTTTATCCATTTCGAGTTTATCTTTGTGTATGGTGTAAGAGAATGGTCGAGTTTCATTCTTCTACATATCGTTGTCCAGTTTTCCCAGCACCATTTATTGAAGAGACTGTCTTTTTTCCATTGTATATTTTTTCCTGTTTTGTTGAAGATTATTTGACCATAGAGCTGATAGTCCATATCTGGGCTCTCTACTCTGTTCCACTGGTCTATGTGTCTGTTTTTATGCCAGTACCATGCTGTCTTGGTGATCACAGCTTTGTAGTAAAGCTTGAAATCGGGTAACATGATGCCGCCAGTATTGTTTTTGTTTTTCAACATTTCCTTAGCAATTCAGGGACTCTTCTGATTCCATACAAATTTTAGAATTATTTGCTCCAACTCTTTGAAGAATACCAGTGGAATTGTGATCGGAATGGCATTAACAGTATAGATTACTCTAGGCAGTATAGACATTTTAACAATGTGTAGGCTTCTGATCCAAGAGCATGAAATGGTCTTCCATCTTTTTGTGTCTTCCTTAATTTCTTTCATGAGTGTTCTGTAGTTCCTTGAGTACAGATCCTTTACCTCTTTGGTTAGGTTTATTACCAGGTATCTTATGGTTCTTGGTGCTATAATAAATGGAATTGATTCTCTCATTTCCCTTTCTGTATTTTCATTGTTAGTGTATAAGAAAGCCACTGATTTCTGTACATTGACTTTGTATCCTGCCACGTTACTGAATTGCTGTATGAGTTCTAGTAGTTTGGGGGTGGAGTCTTTGGGGTTTTCCATATAAAGAATCATGTCATCTGCAAAGAGAGAGAGTTTGACTTCTTCATTGCCAATTGGATACCTTTTATTTCTCTTTGTTTTCTCATTGCCGTTGCTAGGACTTCTAATACTATGTTGAACAAGAGTGGTGAGGGTGGGCATCCTTGTCGTGTTCCTGATCTCAACGGGAAGGCTGCAAGCTTTTTCCCATTGAGGATGATATTTGCTGTGGGTCTTTCATAGATCGATTTTATGAAGTTCAGGAATGTTCCCTCTATCCCTATACTTTGAAGCGTTTTCATCAGGAACAGATGCTGGATTTTGTCAAATGCTTTTTACTGCATCATTTGAGAGGACCATGTAGTTCTTCTGTCTTCTCTTATTGATTTCTTCTATCACATTGATTGATTTGTGAATGTTGAACCATCCTTGTAACCCAGGGATGAATCCCACCTGGTCATGGTGGATAATCTTTTGAATGTGCTGCTGGATCCTGTTTGCTAGGATCTTGTTGAGAATCTTTGCATCCATATTCATCAGTGATATTGGTCTGAAATTCTCCTTTTTGGTAGGGTCTTTACCTGGTTTGGGGATCAGGGTGATGCTGGCTTCATAAAAAGAGTCTGGACGTTTTCCTTCTGCTTCAAGTTTTTGAAACAGCTTCAGGAGATTTGGTGTTATTTCTTCTTTGAAAGTTTGGTAGAATTCCCCAGGGAATCCATCAGGTCCTGGGCTCTTGTTTTTTGGGAGGTTTTTGATCACTGCTTCAATCTTGTTACTAGATATCGGTCTATTCAGGTTGTCAATTTCTTCCTGGTTCAATTTTGGGAGTTTGTAGCTTTCCAGGAATGCATCCATTTCATCTAGGTTGCTTAGTGTATTGGCATATAACTGTTGGTAATAATTTCTGATGATTGTTTCTATTTCCTTGGTGTAAGTTGTGATCTCTCCTTTTTCATTCATAATTTCATGAATTTGGGCTTTTTCTCTTTTCTTTTGGATTACTGTGGCCAATGGTTTATTGATCTTATTGATTCTTTCAAAAAACTAGCTTCTAGTTTCATTGATACGTTCTACTGTATCTCTGGTTTCAACCTCATTGATCTCTGCTCTAATCTTGATTATTTCCCTTCTTGCATGTGAAATTGGTTTGATTTGTTATTGATTCTCCAGTTCTTTAAGGTGTAGAGAGAGCTGGTGTATTCTGATCTCAGGCCAATTTCATGGGTGATTGGAGTTCTTTGGTAGGTTATCAGCTCACTTAAGGGTACAGGTTGAAAAGGCCCCTCCTCCTACTTCCCCGCCATCTTGTCTTCCCAAAACTATCCCATCTTTAAAGGCAATCTCGCCTTTCATACAATAGAGCTACTTCAAAACTCAATGAGTTTTAATAATTTGTAGCATTGTAGAATAATTCTTTTGTTGGGAATTTATTCCCATCCATCCAGGCTATAACAAAACACCACAGACTGGGTTGCTTATGAACAGAAGTATACTTCTCATACTTCTCAAGTATAGGAATACCCAGATCAAGGCATCTTTGTTTCAGCATTTGGTGAGAGCTCACTTCCAAGGTGGACATGGCAGAATGGGCAGCTAGGTCTCCGAAGTCTCTAAATCTTGAGTCTCTGAAGCACTAATCCATTCATGATCATTCTGCCCTCATGCTAAGATACCATTCACAAATCTGCTGATTAATACCAGGGCTTTGAGCTTGTGAAATTAAGTGGAGGACACAAACAAACAGCTCCCAGCAGTCATAGAGATAAAAATCTGTCTGGGGAGATTCAGAGTCAAGAGTACTAACCATTACAGTATGGAGCTGCCATCGTCTGTGGAAGTTCAATTGACTTCCCACTCTCACCCGAGAATATAGCAACTTGTCCTGTTTCAGTATTCTTGAAATATAATTTTCTCTTTTGGGGATTCCCCATTTAACAAGTTATATCATCGGGGCACCTGAGTGGCTCAGTGGGTTGAGGCCTCTGCCTTCGGCTCAGGTCATGATCTCAGGGTCTTGGAATTGAGCCCCGCATCGGGCTCTCTGCTCAGCGGGGAGCCTGCTCCCCCCTCTCTCTCTGCCTGCGTCTCTGCCTGCTTGTGATCTCTTTCTGTCAAATAAATAAATAAAAATTTAAAAAACAAGTAATATCATCTTCATAAGTAAGCTGATAAATAAAGTCTTTAACACACATTTATTTTATATATTTTTGGGGAATCATGATTCTCCCTCTTCTGAAAATTTTCCTTGCAGGACTTGCAAGATGGGGATAAGCATTGAGCACATCCTTACTGGTAAAAGTATATGGTAGTCCCATAAGACACAACTGTGTAGGTATAAATATTTTTAAAATCACAATTTCCTCTCTCGTAGTAAATGATAAAAATTCCTTGAATTGCCATGATTTAATCAGATATCTATACTTCAAGTCTGTGCAGAATTGAATAGCGAAGATTAGAGCTCATATCTATTTCCTCTGCCACTTCCTGTTACATGATCTAAATATCACCCAAATTCTCTCATGAGGTGAGACAAATGGACATTAAGCTGCCATGAGGCAATTATTACCATAAGGACTAAGAGCTTGGCTATCCCTCTTATGGCACATACATCCTGGTGGGCTTTTCTCTGGCCCCTGCCTCTCCCAAAAGATAAGTCCTGACCATATTTGTTGCAAGGGATGGGAGGCGAATTATGTCTACAACTCTTCTGTGCTTCCCAATGCATTGGCCTGACTGATTCTTTCTGCAGAATGGAAGTGTGTTGGGCTCTGTATTGAAATTTTAGGAAAAGCAGAATGTCTGCAATAGTTTCTCATTGTTGTGTAATAAATTAACACAGATTTAACAGCTTAAGACACAACCCCAGATTTATTGGCTTCTAGTTCCAGAGAGAGTTATCCAAAATGAAATCTTAAAGGAGCTAAAATCAAGATGTCAGTGGGTGATGGGTATTAAGAAGTGTACTTGTTGTGATGAGAATAGAGTATTATATGTAATGATGAATCACTAAATTCTACTCTGGAAACTAATATTACACTTTATGTTCACTAACCCTAATTTAAATTAAAAACTTGAAAGTAAGCCCAATGCGGGACTCGATCCCAGGACCCTGAGATCATGACCCGAGCTGAAGGCAGCGGCTAAAACAAATAAAATCAAGGTGTCAGCAAGGTTGCTTCCTTCTGTAGGCTCCGAGAGACAATCTATTTCTTTGTCTTCTCCAGCTTTGGAACCTGCCTGAATTCCTTATCTTGTGACCCTTCTTATATCTTTCTGGATCTTCACTTCTATCTCTGCCTCCATCACACCATCTCCTTTTCTTCATTTGGCCTTGCTTCCTTCTTATAAGGTTCACTGTGATTATATTGAGCCCGTTTGGATTAGCCAAGAAAATCTTTTCATCTAAAGATCCTGAACTTCTTCATACCAGCAAAATGCCTTTTGCTATGCAAGGTCACACATTCACAGACTCCGAGGTTCAGGATGTGAAAACTTTGAGTACTGTTACTCTCTATTCCACAGATCCTGACTCTTGTGACATAGGAAACATAATAGTAGACAAGTAGCTTCTACTGTAGCATGAAAACAAAATTCATCAGGAAAAGTAAATCAGAGTAACATTAATAAATGTGAGAGAATGGGAATGGGCTGTTGTGACCTGTGTGTTTCCTCACCTGACATTGTGTCTGTTCTGCTGCTCCATTTGTCTTCCTAATTCAATTTCCTTTTCCCACAGACGTTCCACAGTTAGCCAGCATGGATCAGTTCCTATATGACTTCCTGGGAGGAAAGAATTGTCAGCAGTTGGCCACCAACTTTATCCCTCACTACACCACATTAATCAGTAAGGTAGGGGGAATCCTCTCTCAAGAAAACCTTGATAGAATTCAAGCAACCCTTAAAGAGGCCAAGCTAAAAGATGTGGCTGACATAATTGAGGAATCACTTGTGGCAGCAGAGAATGCTCCACTGGATGTGGCTGTGATTGGAGAATCTGGCACTGGGAAGTCCAGTTTCATCAATGCCCTGCGAGGACTTAGTTATGAAGAGGAGGGTTCTGCAAGGGTTGGCGTTGTGGAGACTACCAAGAAGAGAACACCCTATCAACATCCCAGATATCCCAATGTGACCTTCTGGGACCTGCCTGGAACGGGAACCCCCAATTTCCAACCACATGAATATCTAGAAAGGGTGGAATTTGCTACCTATGACTTCTTCATCATGATTTCTTCCTCTCGGTTTAGCCTCAATGATGCTTTGCTGGCCAAAAGTATCAAAGAGATAGGCAAGAAGTTCTACTTTGTTAGAACCAAGGTGGACAATGATTTATATAATGAAGAGAAACGCAAACCCACATCTTTCAAAAGGGAGAGAGTGCTTCAGCAGATACGAGACAACTGCCTGGCTAACCTCAGCCACACTGGAGTGCCTGAGCCATGCATCTTCTTGGTCTCCAACTTTGATCTGGATGACTTTGATTTCCCAGCACTGGAAGAGACCCTGCTGAAGGAGCTCCCTGTTCATAAGCGCTACACCTTTGCGCTTCTGTTGCCCAATTTGTCCGATGCTTCCATTGAGATGAAGAGAGCTTTGCTCAAGGAGAAGATCTGGCTGGATGCCCTAAAATCATCTGCTTTGAGCTTCATCCCCTTCATGGCCTGCTTTAATGGCTTTGATTTTCCCCAGCAGGAAAAGTGCTTGAAACATTACCAGAGCCATTTTGGTTTGGATGAGAAGTCACTCAAAGGGACTGCAGAGAAGCTGAACATGTCTTTGGAGGATATCAAGAGTTTCACCAAATCCTTGAATTTCCGGTTCCTTATGCAGGATGACAACATAGCAGATAAGGCCATGAACTGTGCTGAAAGCTATTGTTCAATAAATGGAGGCCTGCCATCCACCATCTTCCAGTTTTTTAAAATCTACTTTCTACGTTTGAAATTTATCGATACAGTGGCTGATGATGCTAAAATTCTCTTGAATAAGACTTTAGAGAGCTTAAGCCTCAGAAAATGACACAGAGATGGCTCAGAATGCCAAAAAAAAAAAAAAAAAAACAAAAAAATGGGCCTCAGGCCTTGTGTTTTGTAAGTGGGATCCTCTTCGACCCACCAACAAGGCCAGATCTTTCCTAAAGTGGAGAGAAAGTCTCTTCATTGGACAAAAGCATTGCTCCATATTGATACTCCACTGCCATCAAAAAGGGATTTAACAATGACCTATCTCTTTCTTCATTCTTTCAGCTATTTTTCTGAAATCATGTTATAAAATGCATTCTATGGTTTTCATTAATTTCTATGTGTTATGAAGTAGTTTACATTTGCTCCATTTACTCAGATAATAAACATTTGGTAACAATCAAGATAACTGTTGTTCACTGGCTTTTCATGAATGATTTTCTCCAGTCATCAGATCAATGCCCTTCTCACCAGAGTAAGGGCAATCCACAACTATAGGCACATATCTAAGTGAATAATTTAGTGTGTACTGGAACACTATAGCAGGAAGGAAGGAAATTGAAAGAGGACTGGAAAATGTTCCAGGATGTCATATTTTCAGATACTACAGGGGAACAGAGGGAAGGGAACAAAGTCAGGATTTATCTTTCTAAGACTTTACAACATTAGATGAGATGAGAGACCTGTGAACAGGAAACAGTGAGGGATAGGAGGTATGAGAGAGTGAAGTTGAGTTAGGAATGAGACTGGAAAGCAAAGATGAATTCAATTAGACAAGCTGGAGGAATAATGTGCTTCACTTTCACCCAAATTTCCACATCAGACTTGTGAAATGGGACCAGAAAAATCAACAATACCTGCTTCAAGGCTCAAAGATAAGAACCCTGCTCTTATTATAACTGAGATTTTTCCACATCTTCCCCATCACTGGTGTAAGATAGATATTTTATGGTGTAACAGGTATACATGGAGGAGGTTGCCCTCAGATGCCTTATTACTCTGAAGGCTCACCCCAGAGAACTGAGAGCACAGATGTAAAGAGGAGAGCACTACTAGCCCACAATGTCCTAACTACTGCTTGCTCCCCCACTGCTCAGTAGAGGTCTGCAGGAGGGCAGAAATGAGTCAGAAAGGGAGAAAGTGAATGATTGTGCTACTTCATGCATAATGCATATGTGAAATATTCAAAGGGAAGGCACTCTTGACCCTCCTGTATGGCCACATTGCATTTAACAATTTTTGTTCCTTAGATTTTCATACATGTTCCCAGTGCAGAATCAACACTAGCAAGATCTAGGCTGCTTACTTTCTTGCCACCAAATCCCATGTATTCTTATAAAGAGCATGGACAGTAAGCAAATACTCCATCTTTCTCATCTCATCAACGAGATGTGGCTGATACTGGTCTTATACAACCTTCCCCTCCTCCAGAAGTCATGACCTTTTCAAGATCCCTGGGCCTTTTATTTCCAACTTAGTGGTCTTTTTTTTTTAAGATTTTATTTATTTATTTATTTGATAGACAGTGGTGAAGTCGTGATGACAAGTAGGTGAAGAGGCAGGCAGAGAGTGAGGAAGGAAAGCAGGCACCCTGCTTCACAGAAAGCCCAACACAGGGTCCAATCCTAGGACCCTGGACCACGACCTGAGCTGAAGGCAGAAGCTTTAACCCACTGAGCCACCGAGGCACCCCCCAATTTAGCTGTGTCAAATTAAGACAGAAAAAGACAAATTCAAAGGGTCCATATGGGTCCTTTGGGGAAGACACTTGTGAAAAGATGAGAGCTACAAATACATACATCTGTGGGGTTTATTTTAAAGTACACTTTTTTTTTCAGATGAGACAAGAAAATGAATCTTTCACTGTAGGAAAGAACTCAGAAGTCAGAGAATAAGTTTTAGTGCTTTGGTTTTATCAGACTCATCCTAAGGTTAATAAGAGTGTTCATGTGCCTGGCTGGCATATATAAAAGACCTAAAGATTCCCCTGGCAGTACAAAGTGTGAAAGAGGGAACTATTGAGAGGGTAGAGGGGTGTTAGGGTCTGGGAGGAGGAGGAGATAGAGCTGTGAGGTGTCTGCAATCCAAGGCACGTGAGCCTAGTCAATCAATGGTAGCATTCAATTTTGGGTCTTTCTCATGTCACCCTGCAAGACTCAGTCAGTGTCTGTCTGAGGGGGCTCCTGAAGCTTCTCTAGAAGGCACCATGATGACTGGCCATCCCTTTGGCATCTGGGTTGAGCCCTGTCATTCAGAAGCCCTCAATAAGCTCTCACTGTGACAACTTTTTTGTTCCCCCATGACGTCCCCTTGAAGACAAAACTCCCTCTCTTGACCTAAATTTGAAGGTAGTAACTCAGATCACTAGAGATTTGGTGTTCTTAAGAAAGGGGAAACACCTCACCCTTAATCCTCCATGCTTCTGTCTGAAGATATCTTGTAGTCTTCTTACCAGCTGGGTTAGTGGTAATACAGTCTGTGTCCTAACTTCTGTCTAGCTCAAGGTCTGTGAGATGACATACTGTTTCTCTGAAGTAGGACATTTTTGGAGCAGGTGATGTGAAATTCCAGCTCCCAGGTCAGCTGGACTTCTCTCTCCTATTGCAGCAGCCCCAAGTCAACCCAGCAAGGGACAAATGACACATTTTGGGGAACATCATCAAGAAAAAGGGAGGTAAACTTTAATGATCTTTGTTGAGATGCCTTTTCTCCTGCATAATTGTAATGACAGAACTTTAATTGAAAGCTAATTGTGGACCAAGTTACTTCTATCATGTTTGACACCCATAGCAAGATGAGTTTATCACCTACTTTTTTCAAATGCAGCCCAGATTTTTTAGTCATTTGCCAAAAATCACAAAAGTGGGTAATGAAGAAAGTGGGATTGGTCTGGACTCTCTTTTTATCACTTGCTCTTTGTGGCTTTTTCTTTTGGTGTCCAAACCAAAGCCTCAGTTGCGCCTCTATCCACATTTGAAGCTTCCCATCTGGATCACAACATACCCGATACGTTGACTTCAGATCAGATGCTGCACAGGTTAGCTGCTTCCCCCAGAACAATAAGACTTTATAAATGAAAACAATGGCAACAAAACCAACTGTGTGTTAATCTGAGAAAGGTTGCTACTCTACACAATGAATAATAGAAAGCTTAAATAAAAAAAATAAATAAAAAAGAAAGAAACAAACAAACAAAAAAGAATCGAAAGCTTACCAACAGGCAGTAAGGTGAGATGTTATGGTCAAGGGCTTTGGCACACAATCCAGTTGCCTTCATTCATTTACTTTCTCAATTGTTTATTCAGCATTAATTAAATAGTCACAGCACGTGAAGATCTAGAGCTCCTTGAGCAGCCCTCGGCTCATTTCCAAATGAGTACTACGGATATTGCCTGGAATAAAAAGAACCAAGTCCCTGTTGAGGGGACTTCATAGGGGAGCATTGAGCTTTATTTCATAGAGGAGAAATAGAAGAAACAGTGGAGAAAGTAAAAGGTGACATAGAGTCAGGTTGTACTGGTGCTAAGAAGAAGAATAAAGAAGCATATGTTGAAAAGGAGGATATTTCAAATTGGTGCTTAGTGAAGGCCTCTCTGAAGACCTGGAAGTTGAGCAGAGACACAAAGTGTGCATATATGTAGGAAGAGGTCCCAGGTGGAGGGAACAATAAGTGCTAAGGTCATGAAAATGCAAGGAGCTTGCCGTGTCCATTGACTACCTGTTGGGCCCCTGGAGTGCAGTAGTGTGAACCATGGGTGAGTGGTAGGAAAGGAAGTCTTTCAAGTAATCAGGGACCAAGTGATGTAGGACACTTGAGTGCCTGGTATTTACTTCAGAATTTATTCTAACTATAATAGAAACCACCACAGGAAGGGCATGCTAATTTAATCTTTGGAAGGAGTTGGCAAGTAGATTATTGTGGTGGTCAATGGGCCAGATCCAATGCACCTAAAGGTGCTTATTTAGTTGTTCATATGAGACGTGGTGGATTGGTCAAGAATGAGAGAAGGTATGAGAAGAGACTGCATTCCTGATGTATTTTGAAGACAGACCTTGTGGTTTTGTTGACTTGCTGGAAGAAGATAACAGAGGAAGGATAAAGAATCACATGCTGTGTTTGTCTTGAGGAACAGCATGAGGAGAAGTGCCATGCAAGGAGATGTGGAAGCCTCTAGTAGAATAGCCCTGGGGGTAAGGATTAAGCAGAGCAGTCAAGAATCAAGAGCTCAGACATAGAATTGTGAGACTTGAGGGGTCTGATTAAACTCGGAGTGGAATGTGGGTACAGGTGGATGTCTGTCTGAGGGTGAGCAAAGAGTGTGGTTGTGCAACTTTCTAGCTTTCTGACCTATGGCAAATCATTCCAAAACATTTCCCTTTACCATCAGAATGGGGACTGACTCACTCACTCAAGGAACTTGTGAGGCTACAAGTCCTAAATGAAGGCAATTAACATTTACACAAAAGAAGTATGGTACAGTGAAAGTGCTCCATGGAGGCACTGGGATTAGTAGGAGGTTCAATATAGATAAATTAACTTGGGAGAGAGAAATTGTCATCACAAATCTTCTCTCCAGGGAACATATGGGTTAATTTGTTCATCTCCACGCCCCCCGGACATACACACACACCATATTGGTATACACTTTTTTCAGCAACATTCTTTTTTTTTTTTTTAATTCCTTTATTTGTTTATTTACAGCATAACAATGTTCATTGTTTTGGCATCACACCCAGTGCTCCATGCAGTATGTGCCCTCCCTATTACCCACCACCTGGTTCCTCAACCTCCCACCCCCCCCCCCTCGCCCCTTCAAAACCCTCTGGTTGTTTTTCAGAGTCCATAGTCTCTCATGGTTCATCTCCCCTTCCAATTTCCCTCAACTCCCTCTCCTCTCCATCTCCCCATGTCCTCCATGTTATTTGTTATGCTCCACAAATAAGTGAGACCATATGATACTTGACTCTCTCTGCTTGACTTATTTCGCTCAGCATAATTTCTTCCAGTCCTGTCCATGTTGCTACAAAAGTTGGGTATTCATCCTTTCTAATGGAGGCATAATACTCCATTGTGTATATGTACCACATCTTCCTTATCCATTCATCCGCTGAAGGGCATCTTGGTTCTTTCCACAGTTTGGCGACCGTAGCCATTGCTGCTATAAACATTGGGGTACAGATGGCCCTTCTTTTCACTACATCTGTATCTTTGGGGTAAATACCCAGCAGTGCAATTGCAGGGTCATAGGGAATTCAGCAACATTCTTGAAAGAAATTTCTTTCTCCATTGAATTGCCTTAGCAAGTTGTCAAAAATGGTTTAATCATATTCAGGTCAATTTTTGTCTTCTCTATTCTGTTCTGTTGTTGTGCATATCTATCCTTCCTTCAATGCCACAATGTCCAAATTATGGCAATTTTCTGGTAAGTTTTGGAATAGGGTGAGAATAGAGTGTGAGCCTTAAAACTGTATCCTTTCTTTCATAATTGATTTGTCTCTTTTTTTCCATTGTCTTTCCTGCATAAGTTTAGAGTTAGCCTGTCTATATCTATGAACAAATGTTGGTGGGATTTTGATTGAGATTGTTTTGAATCTATAGGCTAATTAGAAGAAATTGGCATCATCACATTATTGAGCTCTCAGTCTATGAACACACTCTGTATTTCCATGTATTTGAATCTTTTCTTACGTCTTTCATCAGTGTTTTGTGGTTTTTAGTGTATAACTCCTGCTCATATTTTGTTGTTTATACCTAAGTATTGTATATATTTAGTGCCATTTATAATTTTGAATTCCAATTTTCCATTGCAGGAACACAGGAATACTTTGGAATGTGGCCTTGTATTTTGTGACATTTCCACTCACTTATTAGTTTAGGAGGTTTTATGGAATTTGGGGGATTTTTTGATGCAAAATATAAGTATCCTGTGAACAGAGGCAGTTCTATTTCTTCCTTTCTAATAAGTATACATTTTTTTTAAAAAAATTATTATCTTATTGCACAAGCAAGGATTTTGAGTAGCATATACTATAGATTGGTGAGAGAGGATACATTTTTTAAAGATTTAATTAATTTATTTATTTGATAGAGAGCACAAGGAAGGGGAGCAGCAGGCAGAGGGAGAGGGAGAAGTGGGTTCCCCACTGAGCAGAGAGCCCAACCTGGGGCTTGGTTCCAGGACTGTGGGACCATGACCTGGGCCAACTGCAGATGCCCAACCAACTGAGCCACCCAAGTGCCCTGAAAGAGGATATTTTTGTCTTGTTCTCGATGTTAGAAGAAAGCATTTTGTCTTTTATCATGAGGAATGGTATCCATCGGATTTTCATTTTTCATTTTGTTTTGTTTGTTAATATGAATAGTGTCCATTAGGTTAAAGGAGTTCTATTCTTAGTTTGGTGAATTTTTTTTTTAGTAGAAAATGGATGGTAAATATTACTGAAATGTTTTCTGCATCTATTGAAATTCGCAATATTTCTCTTACTATATCTGCTAATGCCAGGAATTAGAGTGACTGAATTTTTCCAGTGTTTGAAGAGCTTTGCATTCCTGGAGGGAACCTCACTTGCTGGTGAGGTATCATTCTTTTCATATATTGATGTAATTGCATTGTTAACATTATTGAGTATTACTGTGCTTATATCCATAGAGATTGCTTCTTTAGTCTTTTTGACTTTCTTCTTGTGTTTTTGGATGATTTTTAATTAGTAGACATAGGACTATTTATTTTGTTTCTTTTGTTTGTGAGGTTTGGTAGCTCATGTCTTTTAAGTAATTCGTTCATTTTTTCTCACTTGTTGAATTTGTAAGCCTAAAGTTCTTATATTCCTTGTTATCCTTTTAATGTCCGTGAGAAGTATTGATGTCCCTTTTTTCATTATTTATATATCAATATAAATTATCAAATTTTTGTCTTCTTTGTTTTGTTCAGTCTGATTAAAAGTTTATCATATTTATTGATCATTTCAAGCTGCTGACTTTTTGTTTCTTTGCTTTTCTCCAATTTGTTACTTCATTAACATCTGTTATAATCTTTATTATTTCCTTCCTTCTTTTTGTTTTCAGTTTCACTTGCTCTTTTCTCTTCAGATGTGAGGTGGAAATATAGATTTCTCATTTTATGTCTTTATTCTTTTCTAATATTGACATTTAATGCTATAAATTTCCTTCTAATGACTGCTCAAGCTTCATGATAAACTTTGATATGTGACATTTATTTTCAATTAATCAATATATGTTTTAATTTCCTGTGACTTTCCCTTTGATCCTTGTATACTTAGAACTTGGGGACATCTTTGTTTCATGTTTTTAATTGAGATATAATTGACATACAACTTTATATTTGTTCCAGGTGTACCACAAAATGATGCAATATTTATATATATATTGCAAAATGATGACAAGCATACTTGTCATCCCTTCCCTTACATAATTATAAATTTTTTCTTCTAATGAAGATTTTAAAAATCTATTCTGTTAGCAACTTTCAAATATTCAATACACTATAAACTATACTGTATTCACTGTACTGCAATTACATCCCCACAACTTACTTATTTTATATTGTTTTTTTGTACCATCTACCCCCCTAACCAATTTTACCCCTCACTCAGCAGCAGCCACCAATCTGTTTTCCATATCAAGGAACTTCATTTTTTTGTTGTTGTTTTGCTTTTTTAGATTCCATACATAGTGAGATCATATGGTATTTGTTTTTCTCTGTCATGCAGCTAATACCGAGTTTCCCATCACACAGAACTGTAAATACCAGCACTAGGGGAAAATAGCTTATAGAATTAATGTTTTTATTCTAATGAATTCATGATTCATTAGTATTTCAATTTTAATTTTTTTCTCTTTCCTTTACAACTAATTTCTTATTTTATCAACTCTTTTTTTTATTTTTTATTTATTTATTATTTTTTTAAATATTTCATTTATTTGACAGACAAAGATCACAAGCAGGCAAAGAGGCAGGCAGAGAGAGAGGAGGAAGCAGGTTCCCTGCCGAGCAGAGAGCCCAATGCGGGGCTCGATCCCAGGACCCTGGGATCATGACCTGAGCCGAAGGCAGAGGCTTTAACCCACTGAGCCACCCAGGCGCCCCTATCAACTCTTTTTGAAAAGTCTTTTTAAAATTTTCATGTTTACAGTTACATGCTATCATTGCATTTAATTTCGTTTATATATATAAAATATATTGTGCGTGTGTATATATATAAATATATATGTTTTTCTTTACAATTTTAGAATGTAGTTTCTTCTAACAATATACCAAAATATACCTAGCGTATTTCGCTGTTCCATACACCTATCTAATTATATTCTCTCTCTCTTTTCTTTTTAGTTTTGGACCTTTTCTAATTTGTTTAGTGTATATTTCTGTGGAGTTGTTGTTGCTGTTTTAGTGTTTCTTTTCTCATTCATCTATTCTTCTCTGGACAGAATGACAAAATGGTAAAACTTACTTCAAAAAGAAAACAAGAGGCAGTACTGACTGCCATGCCAGGGCTCTAATCAGCATGAATATAAGTAAGATGTCAGAACTAGAGTTCAGAATAACAGTTATAGGGAATAACAGTTATAAAGATTCTAATCAGGTGTGAATAAAGCACAGAAGACACCAGAGAATCCCTTTCTGGAGAAATAAAAGAAATTACAGTCTAATCAGTTGAAATTTTAAAAAGGTATTAATGAGATGCAATAAAAAATGGAGGTCCTTACTGCTAATATAAATGAGATAAAAGGGAATATATGTGATATTGAAGAAAAATGATGGGAAATAAAGACGCTGAGAAAAAGAGGTAAACTACTGGATTATGAGGGGAGAATTTGAGAAATACGTGGTAAAATAAAGCAAGATGATATTAGAATAATAGGAATCCCAGGAGAGGAAAGAAAGAGGGGGCAGAAGGTATCTTTGAGCAAATTATAGCTGAGAACTTCCCTACTCTGGGAAGGAAACAGGTGTTCATCTCCAGGAGGCACAGAGAACCGCTCCTCAAAATCAATAAAAGTAGATCCACACTTCAACATATAATAATCACTTGCAAATATCAGAGACAAAGAGAAAATCATGAAAGCACTTGGGACAAGAGGTCCTTAAACTTAAAGGGTAGAAACATTAGAGTGGCAGAAGACCTATCTACAGAGATGTGGCAGGCTAGAAAGGACTGACATGATATATTCAATGTGCTAAATGAGAAAAAAATGCAGCTAAGAATAGTTTATCCATCAAAGCTATCATTCAAAATAGAGGGAGAAACAAAGAGCTTCCAGGAAAAAAAGAAGAAAAAATCATGATCATTAAACCCGCCCTGCAGGAAATATAGGGTTGCCTGGGTGGCTCAGTGGGTTAAAGTCTCTGCCTTCGGCTCAGGTCATGATCACAGGGTCCTGGGATCGAACCCCATATTGGGCTCTCTGCTCGACAGGGAGCCTGCTTCCTCTTCTCTCTCTCTCTCTCTCTCTCTGCCTGTCTCTCTGCCTACTTGCAATCTCTGTCTGTCAAATAAGTAAATAAAAGCTTTAAAGAAAAAACAGCCCTGCAGGAAATATTAAGGGGATCCTTAGAGTGAAGAGAGAGCCCCAAAGTAACAAAGACCAGAAAGGAACAGAGGCAATATGCAGAAAAAAGTGACTTTGCTGGTAATAAAATGGCACTAAATTCTTTTCTCTCAATAGTTCCTCTGACTATAAATGGGCTAAATGACCCAATCAAAAGGCACAGGGTATCATATTGAATAAAAAACCATGACCCATAAATATGCTGTCTATGAGAGAATCATTTTAGACCCAAGTCACCTCAATATTGAAAAGGAGGGGTGGAGTACCATATATCATGCTAATGGACATCAAAAGAAAGCTGGGGTAACAATCCTTATGTCAGTCAAATGAGATCTTATTTTTATTTATTTGTTTATTATATTCAGTTAGCCAGCATGTAGTTGTGTATAACACCCAGTGCTCATCACATGTGCCTTCCTTAATACTCATCACTTTGTTACCAACCCCCCCACCCCACCCCTCTGTAACCCTCAGTTTACTTCCAGGAGTCCAGAAAAACTAGATTTTAAACCAAAGACCATAATAAGAGATGATGAAGGACACAATATCATAATTAAAGGGTCTATCCAATAAGAAGATCTAACAATTGTAAATATTTATGCCCCTAACATGGGAACTGCCAAGTATATAAGCCAATTAATAAAAAAAAATAAAGAAACACATTAATGATAATATAATCATAGTAGGGAGCTTTAACACTCCACTGACGTCAATGGGTAGATCATCCAAAAAGACAATCAACAAGGAAACTGTGGCTTTGAATGACACACCAGACCAAATGGACTTAAAGATATATTCAAAAGATTGCATCCAAAAATGAGAATGCACATTATTTTCAAATTTACATGGAACACTCTCCAAGCATAGATCACGTTTCAGGCCACAAACAAGTCTCACCAAATTCAAAAAGATAGAAGTCATGCTATGCATCTGTTCTGACAACACTATGAAATACTATAAGGCAACAATCTAGAAAGAACACAAATACACGCAGGCTAAATAACAAGCTGCTAAACAATGGCTGGGTTAACCAAAAAATCAAAGATGAAATTTAAAAATGCATGAAGAAAAATGAAAATAAACACACAACAGTCCCAAAATCTTTGGGATGAAACCAAAACTATTCTAAAAGGGAAGATTATAGCAATTCAGGCCTATGTAAAGAACCAAAAAAACTCAAATAAACAACCTAACGTTACACTTAAAAGAGCTAGAAAAAGAAAAACAAACAAACCCAACACTAATACAAGGAAGGAAATAACAAAGATTAGGGTAGAGATAAGCAATAGAAACTACAAAACCAACAGAACAAAACTATGAAACCAGGAGCTGTTGCTTTGAAAAGATTAACAAAATTGATAAATGTTTAGCCACTCATCAAAAAAAAAAAAAATTTAAGAGAGAGATAGAGAGAAAGAGAAGATATAGAGAAGAGAGGACTCAAATAGACAAAATCAGAAATTAAAGAGGCGAAATAACAACTGACACCATCAAAATACAAAGGAATATAAGATAAGATTATGAAAAAGCATATGTCAACAAATTGGACAACTTAGAAGAAACGGATAAATTTCTAGAACCATATAACCTTGCAAAAAAAAAATTGAACAACCAATTCCTGGTAATGAAATTGAACCAGTAATAAAAAATTCCCAACAAAGTGCAGGACCAGATGGCTTCACAGGTGAATTCTGTTAAACATTTAATGAGGAGTTAATATCTATTTTTCTGAAAGGATTCCAAAAAAATAAAAGTGGAAAGAAAAGTTCCAAATTCATTCCAAGAAGCCAGCATTACCTTGATCAAAACCAAAGAAAGAGAGAAAGAAAGAAAGAGGAAAGGAAGGGGAAAAAATACAGGCCAATATCCATGATGAATATAGATGCAAATATCCTCAAAAAATATTAGCAAACTGAATCTAAACAGGCATTGAAAAATCATTTACCACAATCAACGGAGATCTATTCTGGGGATGCAAACATGGTTCAATATTTGCAAATCAATCAATGTGGTCTATCACATACACAGGAGAAAGGATAAAAACTATGGGATCATTTCAATAGGTACAGAAAAAGCACTTCACAAAATACATCTATTCGTGATAAACGCCTTCAACAATGTAGATTTATAGGGAACATACCTCAACATAATGAAGGCCATCTAGGAAAAACCATACCTAACATCATACTCATTGTTGACAAATGGAGAGTTTTCCCCGAAGAGCAGAAACAAAACAAGGATGCCCACTGTCATCACTTTTATCCAGCTTAGTACTGGAGTACTAGCCATAGCAATCAGATCAGGAAGAGGAATAAAAGGTATCCAAATTCATAAAGAAGAAGTAAAACTTTTGCTGTGTGTGGATGACGTGATACTATACACAGAAAACCCAAAAGGAGTCCACATAAAAACTGGTAAAACTGGTCATGAATTCAATAAAGGCACAAGATACAAAATTAATAGACAGAAATCTGTCACATTTCTGTATACTGATAATGAAATGGTAGAAAGAGAAATTATGAAAATGATCCTATTTACAATTGCACCAAACAGAATAAAATAACTAGAAATAAACCTAACCAAAGATGTAAAAGGTCTGCACTCTGAAAACTATAAAAAACTGAAAAGATATTGAAGATGGCACCAAAAAATGGAAAGATATACCCCATTCATTGGTAGGAAAATTTAACAAGGCAATTTACAGATCCAATGCAAACCTTCTCAAAATCCCAGTGAACCGTCCTAAAATTAAAACCCTAAAACAATCTTAAAATCCTAAAAATGGAACCACAAAAGACCTTGAATAGCAAAGCAATTGAGAGAAGAGCAAAGCTAAAGCTATCACAATTCCAGACTTCAAGAAATACTAGAAGGTGCAGTAATCAAAACACTATGGTACGGGAACAAAAATAGACACATAGATAAACAGAACAGAGTGGAAATCCCAGAAGTAAACCCAGGATTCTATAGCCAATCTTTGACAAAACAGTAAGAATATGCAATGGGAAAAAGACAATCCCTTCAACAAATAGTCCTGGGAAAACTGAACAGCTACAAGCAAAAGAAAGAAACTGGCCCACTCACATCAAAATAAACTCAAAATGGATTACAGACCTAAATGTGAAACCTGAAACCCATAAAAAACCTAGAAGAGAGCACAGGCAGTAAAGTCTCTGATATAAACTATAGCAACATTTTTCTAGATATGTCTCCTGAGGGAGGGAAAACAAAAGCAAAAATAAACAATTGGGACCACATCGAAGTAGAAATTTTGCAGTTAAAGAAACCATCAACAGAACAGAAAGACAACTGACAAAATAAAAGCTATTTGCTAATGACAGATCTGATGACGGCTTAGTATCCAAACATATAATGAACTCAACTCAACTCCCAAAAACAAACCCAAATAATTTGATTTAAAAATGAGCAGAAGAAATGAACAGACATTTCTTCAGAGACATATAGATGTCCAAAAGCATATAAAAAATGCTCAATATCATTAATCATCAGAGAATAGAAATCCAAGCTAAAATGAAATATCACCTTATAACGTTCAGAACAAAACAAAGCAAAAGAAAACAAAAAAGCAATAAGCAGCAAGTGTTGCTGAGGATATGGAGAAAAGAAACTCACATGCATTGTTGGTGCAAATGCAAACTGGCGTAGTCACTGTCAAAAACAGGATGGCATTTCTTCAAAAAATTAGACATAGCACTACCAGATGATCAAATAAGTCCACTGACGGGTATTTACACAAAGAAAATAAAACACTAATTCAAAACACCTTAATATTTTTTGAATCATTATTTACATTAGCTAACAACCCATGTATCTATGCAGAGAAGATTTGGTATACATGGGAGGAAAAAAAAGTGGCAGAGGAATAGGGGACCCTATTTTAACCAATCCCGTGAATTAAGCTGGATATCTACCGAACTATTCTGAACACCCACAAAACCAGCCTGAGATGTAAGAAGATATATCTGGATCTCTATAAACAAAATATCTCCAGTGGATGGTCTTGAGGTATGAAGCAGGGAACCATGATTATGGGGGCAGATATCAGAAGATAAAGGGAAGGGGGAGGGAGCCTGCATAAACATGTCCTAGATAACACTGGAGCACAAAAGCCTCCCATGCTGGGGACAAGTTACAGACTCACAGACTGGTAGTGGAAGGGGAAGGACTTTAGGGAAGCCCCCAAACAGGAACCTGGAACTGTAAGTGAACAGGTATAAACAGGGGGCAGCTTGTAGTTTTAGGGGCCCAAAGGGCAAAGACATGCCCAGACCTGGGAGCAACAGCTGGGAGTGTTGCTGTAGGGCACACAACCCAGGAGACTGAGGGTTTTTGCAGCACTGAAAGAATGAAGAGAGTGTGGTGTGGAGAGGTCATTGAAGAGCAGACTGTGATCTCTCTCTTCTGAGACATGTTTGGATGCAGTTGCTTCTGCTCTGACTCTCAGAAGAGACACAAAAAGTCTCCAGGGAAAGCCGCCAGAGGACCCCCCCCACCCCCGCCAAAAAAACCCAGAATTCACTGAACCCATTTCACCCCTCCTCCACAAGGGGCAGAGCAACTCTGCCCAAACAGGGTTGCCTGAGTAACAGCACAGCAGGTCCCTCCCCTAGAAGACAGGATGGAAGAACAAGAGGACACCAACCCTAAGTTCCCTATAAAAGAGGTGCATCTTGTTTGGATCATGGTTATTACTTTGGACTCTGTACATTCCCTCAAACACCCCCAACAGAATGACTAAGAAGAGGAACTCCCAACAAAGAAAAGAATCATAGACTGTGGCTTCTGCCACAGACTTAATGGATATGTATATAAGCAAGATGTCAGAAATAGACTTCAGAGTAACAATTATGAAGTTGATATCTAGGCTTGAGAAAAATACAGCAACCATATAGAATCTCTAGGGGCAGAAATGAGATCTAATCAGGCCAAACGTAAAAATGCTATGAATGAAATGCAGTCTGAACTGAATACACTGACTGCCAGGGTAAACGAGGCAGAAGGAAAAATTAGTAGACTAGAAGATGACAGAAAAGGAGGAAACCAAGGAGGCCTGGGAAAAACACCTAAAAACCCAAGAGATCAGAATGAGAGACATTCATGATGCCATGAAACATTCCAATCACAGGATTATTCGGATGCCTGAGGGGATGGAGAGAGAGAGAGAGCTAGAAGGTACATTTGAGAAAATCATAGCTGAGAACATTCCTAATCTGGGGAAGGAAACAAGAGGCAGAGAGGACCCCTCACAAAATCAATGAAAACAGACAGATGCCACAATATAAAGTAGCACAATTTGCAAATCTTATATCCAAGGAAACAATCTTGAAAGCTGTGAGGGGGGAAGAGATTTCTAATGTACAGAGAGAGGATAATAAGAATAATGTCAGACCTGTCCACAGAGACGTGGCAAGACAGAAATGACTGGCTGGACATATTCAGGATACTAAATGAGAAGAACATGCAGCCAACGATACTTTATCCGCCATGACTGTCATTCAGAGCGGATGAAGAGAAAAGGAGTTTCCATGACTGGCAGAAACTGAAAGAATATATGACAACAAGCCAGCCCTGCAAAAAATATTAAGGGGGGGTTCTATAAAAGAAGAAAGACCCCAAGAGTAATAGACTAGACATTAATGGAGACAATTTATAGAAAGAAGGACTTCACAGGCAACATGATGGCCATAAATCATATCTTTCAAAAATCACTCTCACTGTGAACAGTCTAAATGCTCCCATGAAATGCACAGGCTTGCAGATGGGATAAAAAGACAGGATCCACCCATATGCTGTCTACAAGAGACTCATTTTGTACTTAAAGTTACATCCAGAGTGAAAGTGAGGGGATGGAGAACCATTTTTCAAGCCAATGACCTCCAAAGAAAGTTGGGGTAGCAATTCCCAGATTAAACAAATTCATTTTAAGCTAAAGACTGTAGTAAGAGATAAAGAAGGGCACTATATTATGCTAAAAGGGTCTATCTAACAAGAAGGTCTAAACATTTTAAATAACTATGCCCCCCAATATGGGAGCAGTCAACTACATAAGCCAACTGTTAACCCAAACAAACATATTGATAATATCCTAATAGTAGGAGACTTCAACACTCCACTCTCAGCAATAGACAGATAATCTAAGCAGATCAACAAAGAAACAAAAGCTTTGAATGACACACCAGACCAGAGGGACTTCATAGATTTATACAGAACATTCCACCCTACAACAACAGAACAATCATTCTTCTCAAGCACACATGGAACTTTATCCAGAAGAGACTGCATACTGGGTCACAAATCAGGTCTCAACCAGTACCAAAAGATTGAGATTATCCCTTGCATATTCTCAGACCACAGTTCTTTGAAATTGGAACTCAACCACAAGAAAAAATTGGGGAGAAATTCAAACACTTAGAAACTAAAGACCATTCTGCTTAAGAATGGTTGGATCAACCAGGAAGTTAAGGAACTTAATTCATGGAAACCAATGAGAAAGAAAATGCATCAGTCCAAAACCTATGGGATACTGCAAAGGTGTTCCTAAGGGGGAAATACATAGCCATCCGAAACTCACTCAAAAGAAAAAAAAAAAAAAAGAAAGAAAAGAAAGAAAGAAAGAAAGAAAAAGAAAAATCCTGAATACATAAGCTAACTTTACAACTTCAAGAACTGGAGAAAAAGTAGCAAATATAGCCTAAGCCAAGCAGGAGAAGAGAAATAATGAAGATTAGAACAGGAATCAATGAATTAGAAACAAGAAATATGGTAGAGCTACTCAATGAATGTAGAAGCTGGTTCTTTGAAAGAATTAATCACACCAATAAGCTACTGGCCAGAGTTACCAAAAGAAATGAGAAGGGACCCAAATTGATAATATTATGAATGAAGGGGGGAAATCATGACTGACACCAAAGACATAGAAATAATTATTAGAAATTATTATCAACAACTATATGCCAATAAATTAAACAGCCTGGAAGAAATGGATGCCTTCCTGGAAACCTATAATCTATCAAGACTGAAATAGGAAGAAATTGGAAACCTGAATAGACCAATAACCAGTAATGAAATTGAAGCAGTGATCAAAAAGCACCCAAAAAACAAGAGTCCATGGCCTGATGGATTCCCTTGGGAATTCTACCAAACATTCAGAGAAGAAATAATACCTATACTCCTGAAGCTGTTTCAAAAAATAGAAAGAGAAGGAGAACTCCAAACTCATTATATGAGGCCAGCATTACCTTGACCCCCAAACCAGGCAAAGACCCCAATCTAAAAGAAGAATTACAGACCAATATCCATGATGAATATGGATGCAAAAATTCTCAACAAGTTCCTAGCCAATAGGATCCATCAGTACATTAAAAGGGTTATCCATCACAACCATGCAGGATTTATTCCTCAGATCCAAAGGTGTTTCAACATTCACAAATCAATCAATGTGATAGAACACATTAATAAGAGAAGAGATAAGAACCATACTATCCTCTCAATTGATGCAGAAAAAGCATTTGACAAAACAGTATCCTTTCCTGACTAAAACTCTTCAGAGTGTAGGGATAGAGGGAACATTCCTTAAATTCATAAAAACCATCTATGAAAAGCCCACGGTGATGATCATTCTCAATGGGAAAAAACTGAGAGCTTTCCCCTTAAGATCAGGGACACAACAAGGATGCCCACTCTTGCCACTATTTTTCAACACAGTACTTGATTTCCTAGAATCAGCAATCAGAAAACAAAAAGAAATAAAAGGCATTCAAATTGTCAAAGAAAAAGTCAAACCCACTCTCTTCACAGATGACAGAATACTTTATGTGGAAAACCTAAAAGACTCCACGCCCAAATAACTAGAACTCATACAGCAATTCAGTAATGTGGCAGGATACAAAATCAATGCACAGAAATCATTTGTTTTTCTATACATTAACAATGTAAACATAGAAAGTGAAATTAAGGAATTGATTCCATTTACAATAGCACCAAAAACCATAGGCTATCTTGGAATAAACCTAATTAAAGAGGTAAAAGAACTATACTCTAGAAACTACAGAACCATTATGAAGGAAATTGAAGAAGACACAAAAAGATGGAAAAACATTCCATGCTCATGAACTGGATGAACAAATACTGTGAAAATATCTCTGCTACCTAAAGCAATCTATACATTTAATGGAATCCCTATCAAAATACCATCTTGTTTTTTTTCAAAGAAATGGAACATATAATCCTAAAATTTATATGGAACCAGAAAAGACCCTGAATAACCAGAAGAATGTTGAAAAAGAAAACCAAATTTTTCCACAATTCCAGACTTCAAGCTCTATTACAGAGCTGTCATCATCAAGACAATATGGTACGGTACAAAAACAGACACATAGATCAGTGGAACAGAGTAGAGAGCCCAGAAATGGACCCTGAATTCTATTGTCAACTATTCTTCTACAAAGTAGGAAAAAATGTCCAATGGGAAAAAAGTCTCTTCAACAAATGGTGTTGAGAAAATTGGGCAGCCACATGCAGAAAAATGAAACTGGACCATTTCTTTACACCCCACACAGAAATAGACTCAAAATGGATTAAGGACCTCAATGTAAGACAGGAATCCCTCAAATTCCTTGAGGAAAACAAAGGCAGCAACCTCTTCGACCTCAGCCACAGCAACTTCTTCCTAGAAACATCACCAAAAGCAAGCGATGCAAGGGTAAAAATAAACTATTGGGACTTTATCAAGATCAAAAGCTTTTGCACAGCAAAGTAAACAGTCAACAAAATCAAAAGACAACCTACAGAATGGGAGAAGATATTTGCAAATGACATATCAGATAAAGGGCTAGTATCCAAAATCTATAAAGAAGTTATCAAACTCAACACCCAAAGAAAAAATAATCCAATCAAGAAATGGGCAGAGGACATGAACAGACATTTCCGCAAAGAAGACATCCAAATGGCCAACAGACACATGAAAAAGTGTTCAACATCAATTGGCATCAGGGAAATAGAAATCAAAACCACAATGAGATACCACCTTACACCAGTAAGAATGGCAAAAATTAACAAAACAGGAAACAACGAATGTTGGTGAGGATGTGGAGAAAGGAGAACCCTGTTACACTGCTGGTGGGAATGCAAGCTGGTACAGCCACTTGGGAAAAGAGTATGGAGGTTCCTCAAGATGTTAAAAATAGAGCTACAATATGACTCAGCATTTGTCCTGCTAGGTATTTATCCCAAGGATAAGGATGTAGTGAAATGAAGGGGCACATGCACACCAATGTTCATAGCAACAATGTCCACAATAGCCACACTGGAAGGAGAAAAGATGCCCATCATGAGATGAATGGATAAAGACGTCGTCCATATATACAATGGAATATTATTCAGCCATCAGCAAGGATGAATACCCCTCATTTGCACTGACATGGGTGGAACTGGACGGGATTATGCTAAGTGAAATAAGTCAAGCAAGGAAAATCCATATTGTATGGTTTCATTCATATGTGGAACATGAACAATAGCATAGAGGACCATAGGGGAAGGGAGGGAGATCTGAAGGTGAAGAAATCTGAGAGGGAGATGAACTCTGAGAGACTATGGACCCCAGGAAACATACTGAGGGTTTTGAAGGGGAGGAGGATGAGAGAGGGGTAACAGGGTGATGGGTATTAAGGAGGGCACATGTTGTGATGAGCACTTGGTGTTATACTTAGCTAATGAATCATTCAACACTACATCAAAACTAATGATGTACTATACAGTGGCTAACTGAACATAAAAAAATAAATAAAATCTATGAAATAATATTAAAATAAAATAAAATAAATAAAATCAGTCTCTTTTATACAGCTTTTGGATGGGTCTTGCTTTTTTTATCCAATCTGATCATATGTGTCTATTGATCAGAGCATTTAGTGTATTTTCATTCATAGTTACTATTGAAAGATATGAATTTAGTTCCATTGTGTTGCTTGCAGTGTCCCTGTTTCTGTAGATTGTCTCTGCTTCTTTCTAGTATATGTTATTCTTGGGGTCTCTCTTCACTTACAGTATCCCCCTTATATTTTTTGCAGAGTTGCCTTGGTGGTCACATAATCTTTCAGTTTCTGTCTGCCCTTGAAGCTCTTTATCTTTCCTCCATTCTGAATGACAGCCTTGCTTGATAAAGTATTCTTAGCTGCATGTTCTTCTCATTTAATACCCAGAATATATAATGCCTGCCCTTGTGGCCTGCCAGATTTCTGTGAATATGTCTGATGTTATTCTGATGTTCCTTCCTCTATACATAAGGAAACTTCTCTCTGAGCTGCTCTCAGGATAGTTTCTTTTTCTCCAAATTTGCAAGCTTCACTATTATATGTTGGGGTGTTGATCTGTTTTTATTGATTTTGGCAGGGGTCCTCTCTACCTCTTGGACATGAATGCTTGTTTCCTTCCCCACATTAGGGAACTTCTCAGCTATGATCTGCTCAAACGTACCTTCTAGCCACACCCCTCTCTCCACCCCCTCAGGCACCCCAGTAATTCTGAAATGTTTTTTTCAGGGCATCATTAAATTCTCAAAGGCTTTCTTCATGGGCTCTGAGTTGTCTTTCCTTCTTTTCTTTACCTTCCTTCCTTTCCATCATCCTGTCCTCTAGATCACTTATTCTCTCTGCTGTCTCATTGACCCAGCTCTTAGAGCATCCGATTTAGACTGCATCTCAGTTACAGTATTTTTACAATTGGCCTGAGTATGTCTCATTTCCATCCTTAGATATTTTCTTCTGTCATTTCTGCTTTTTTGAAGCCCGGCTATTAACTTTATAATTGCTACCTGAATTCCATCTCTGACATTTTACTTATATCCATATTGATTTGCACTATGGCAGAGCCCCACCCTTGCCAGGGGGCTGGTGTCACTGTAAGCTGGTCCTCTGTGTGGCTGGTTCCCTGGAGGCTTTCTGTGCCTCTTTAAAGGATCAGAGTAAAAATGGCCATGTCTGGATCTCTGGCCCAGAGCCAAAAGTTCAAGTTCCCACCTCTTCAATAAGCCCTCTGAGACAAACAGCTTTCGCTTTTGTGTGTGCCAAATTTTAAAGTCTCTTGCCGTGCATGCCCATTGTAATCTTCCTGAGGGAAGTCCAAGGGACCCAGGAGGGTCACTGCCCTTTGTGTGCTTTGGGTCTGTGAGCAGTTGTAGGCTTATGCATGTACCCTGCTCCTCTGCTCTGGGGCCATGGTTAGGTGTAGCCCTTCTGTCCTTTCCAGGGCCACTTCTGCCCTGAGAGCTGTTGCCTGGCACTTCTGCCCTGAGAGCTGTTGTGCAGCTCTTTTGCCCTTCCCAAGGGATAGTAAAAGGCTTATGTGTTCTATTCCTTTAGGGTGCTCAAGCAGAAAGCAATCAACTGCTTGACCCAGCTTGCAGTTTATGGCCACCTGAGCTGAGAGTCACCTCCTGGGCTTGTTGATTGTAATCAGTGTCCCCACTCCAGTGTTTTGGCACTATACCTATTTAATCAACCTGTTCATTCTGTGTCTCCTGGGATCCTGAGGCCACAATGACCCACCTAGAACTTTTCTCTTTTCATGTCCTGAACCCCTTTCAGAAAGGGATGTCTCTCCCTGGAGCAGAATTCCAAGGGTTATGATCTAGTTCTCCAATGGAATATCATTTTTCCAGTAGCCAGCTTACTGAGTCTCCCTCTGCCCTCTGTTTTCTGATATCTCCCTGCAGATTCACATCTCCGCACCTCCTACCTTGCAAAAAAAGAATCACTTTTTTACTTGTAGAGTTCCAGATATATTTTCTTACATCTTCAGGCTGAATTTGTGAGTGTTCAGAATGGTTTGATAGATATCCAGTTAGATTCAATGGACCACATGAAATGAAGTCCCCTACTCTTCTGCAGTCCTGCTGAGATCTTGCCATTTTTAGCATGTGGAGGGTAGCATGGGGGCATTATAATAAGTGAATTGAGTCAGTCAGACAAAACTAAATACCATGTGATTTCATTCATGTGAAATTTAAGAATTAAGACAAAACAAAACAAAAGCAAACAAGAGACAAAACAAAACAAACAAACAAAAAAACCCTGCAAATATAAAGAGCAATTGCTGGCTAGCAAAGGCAAGGGGGAATGAGTGAAATAGGTGATGGGATTAAAAATTATATCTCCTGGGATGAGCTCTGAGTTGACTGGAAGTGTTGAATCCCTATAATTGTATACCTGAAAATAATATGACATTGTATGTCAAGTATATTGGAATTTTTTTCTCCTTTAATTTTTAATTTAAATTCTTAAACAACTCTTGTTTCCTCCGATTTTAATTTTAGGCATTCTGACCAGGGTAAGGTGGTATTTCATTGAGGTTTTTGTTTGTATTTCCCTGACACTGGGTGATTTTGAGCATTTTTTCATGTGTCTGTTGGAGAAATGTCTGTTCATATCTTCTGCTCATTTCTTGACTGGATTTTTTGTTTCATTGGCTGTTGAGTTTGATAAGTTCTTCATAGCCTTAGGATACTATCCTTTATCTGGTAAGTCATTAGCAAATATCTTCTCCTGTTCTGTAGGTTGCCTTATAGATTTGTTGACTGTTTCCTTTGCTGAGCAAAAGGTTTTTATCCTGATGAAGTCCCAATAGTTCATTTTTGCTTTTGTTTCCCTTGCCTTTGGAGAGTGGACTAGCAATAAGTTGCAGCAGCTGAGGTCAAGGAGGTTTCTGACTGTGTTCTGATTCTGATGGATTCTGATGGATTCCTGTCTTATATATAGGTCTTTTATCCATTTTGAGTTAATTTTGTGTATGGTATCAGAAAGTGGTCCAGTTTCATTCTTCGACATATGGCTATCCAATTTTCCCAACACAGTTTGTTGAAGAAACTGACTTTTTCCCATTGGATTTTGTTCCTGTTTTGTTGAAGATTAGTTGACCATAGAGTTGAGGGCCCTTTTTTGGGTTCTTTATTCTGTTTCATTGATCTATGTGTCTCTTTTTGTGCCAGTACTATGCTATCTTAATGATTATAGCTTTGTAATATAGTTTGAAGTCTAGAATTTTGATGCCACCACTTTGCTTTCTTTCTCGACATTCCTTTGGCTATTCAGTCTTTTTGGGTTCCATAAAAATTATAGGATTATTTGTCCCAGCTCCTTGAAAAATGCTGATGATATTTTAATAGGGATTGCATTGAATGTGTAGATTGCTTTGTGCAGCATAGACATTTTAACAATATTTGTACTTCGATATATATGAACATAGAATTTTTTTTTTCATTTCTTCATGTCTTTCTCAATTTTTTTCATGAGTCTTGTATAGTTTTCAGAGTACAGATCCATTACCTCTTTGGTTAGGTTTATTCCTAGGTATCTTATGGTTTTTAGTGCACTTGTAAAAGGGATTGATTTTTGATTTCTCTTTCTTCTGTCTTATTGTTAGTGTATAGAAATGTAAGTAACTTTTGTGCATTTATTTGTAATCCTGAAACTTTGCTGAATTCCTATATCAGTTCTAGCAAGTTTTTGACCGAGTCTTTTGAGTTTTCTGCATGATGTTGTCTGCAAAGAGTGAATGTTTGACTTCCTCTTTGTCAATTTAGGTGTCTTTAATTTTTTGTTGTCTAATTGCTGAGGGCAGGACTTCCAGTACTAATTTGAACGACAGTGGTAATAGTTTACATCCTTGTCATGTTCCTGACTTTAGGGGAAAAGCTGAAATTTTCCCCATTTAGGACAATATTCACTGTGGGTCTTTCATATATGGCTTTTATGATGTTGAGATATGTTTCCTCTATCACCACATAGAGGAAGGTTTTTAATCAAGAAAGGATGGTCTGTTTTGTCAAATGCTTTTACTGCATCTATTGAGAAGATCACATCATTACTGTTTTTTCTGTTATTAATGTGGGGTATCACATTGATTTAACATTGGAATGTTGAACTACCTTTGCTGCCCAGGAATAAATCCTGCTTGGTCATGGTGAATAATCCTTTTAATGTACACTTGGATCCTATGGGCTAGTATCTTGGTGAGAATTTTTACATTTTTGTTCCTCAGGGATATTGGTCTATAATTCTTTTTGGTGGGGTCTTTGTCTGCTTTTGGGATCAAAGTAATGCTGGCCTCATAGAATGGGTTAGGAAATTTTCCTTCCATTTCTATTTTTTGAAACAGCTTCTGAAAGTTAGGTATTAGTTCTTCTTTAAATGTTTGGTAGAACTCTCCTGGCAGTAATCTAGTCCCGGACTCTCATTTGTTAGGAGATCTTTTAAAAAGATTTTTATTTATTTATTTGTCAGAGAGAGAGAGAGAGAGATGGAGAGAGAGAGCACACAAGCAGAGGAAGCAGTTAGCAGAGAGAGAATCAGGCTCCCCACTGATGAAGGAGCCCTAGGTGGGACTCAATCCTAAGACCCCACATTATGAACTGAGCCAAAGGCAGACTCTTAACTAACTGAGCCACCCAGTGTCACTTGTTGGGAGATTTTAGATTACTACTTCAATTTCCTTGCTGGTTATGGGTCTGTTCAGGTTTTCTATTTATTCCTGTTTCAGTTTTAGCAATTTATATATTTCTAGGAATGCATCCATTTCCTCCATCTTGCCTAATTTGTTGGCATACAATTGTTCATAATATTCTCAGCATTCTTTGTATTTCTTCAGTCTTGGTTGTGATCTCTCATCTTTTATTCATGATTTTACTTATTTGGGTCTTTTATCTTTTCTTTTAAAGATTAAGTCTGGCCAGGGGCTTATCAATATATTAATGCTTGCAAAGAACCAGCTCCTAGTGCTGTTGATCTGTTCTACTGTTCTTTGGTTTCTATTTCATTGATTTCTGCTCTAATCTTTATTAATTTTCTTCTCCTGATGGGTTTAGGCTTTATTTGCTATTCTTTCTCCCACTCCTTTAGGTCTAAGTTTAGCTTATAAGTATTAGAGAACTTTCTTGTATCTTGAGAAAGGCTTGTATTGCTATATACTTTCTTCTTAAGACCACATTTGCTGCATCTTAAAGGTACTGAATAGTTGTGCTTTCATTTTCTTCATTTACATGAATTTTTTAAAATTCTTCTTTAATATCCTGGTTGACTCATTCCTTCTTTAGTAGGATCCTCTTTAGCCTCCACATATTTGAGTTCTTTCCAAATTTCCTCTTGTGATTGAGTTCAATTTTCAAAGCACTGTGGTCTGAAAATACACAGGGAATGATCCCAATCTTTGGTATGGATTGAGACCAGATTTGTGAACCAGCATGTGATCTATTCTGGAAACTGTTCAATGTGCACTCAAGAAGAATGTGTATTTTGTTGCTTTAGGATGAAATGCTCTGAATGTATCCATGAAGTCCATTGGGTGCCCTTTTTATTCAAAGCCCTTTTTACCTTATTGATCTTCTGCCTGAATCACCTGTCCATAGCAGTCAGTAGGGTGTTAACGTCCTCTACTATTATTGTATTATTATCAATGAGTGACTTAATTTCTTTGTGATTGGTTTAGACCTGAAGATACCTCCAGATTTAAAGTGAGGGGGTGGAAAATATTTTACCATGCTAAGGGACATCAAAAGAAAGCTGGGGTGGCAGTCCTTATATCAGATCAATTAGATTTTAAGCCAAAGACTACAATAAGAGATGAGGAAGAACACCCTCCAAGGGTCTGTACAACAAGAAGATCTAACAATTTTAAATATCTATGCCCCTAACATGGGAGCAGCCAACTATATAAACCAATTAATAACAAAATCAAAGAAACACATTGACAAGAATAGTAGGAGACATTAACACCCCCCTCACTGAAAAGGACAGATCATCCAAGCAAAAGATCAACAAGGAAATAAAGGCCTTAAATGACACACTGGACCGATGGACATCACAGATATATTCAGAATATTCCATCCCAAAGCAACAGAATACACATTCTTCTCTAGTGCACATGGAACATTCTCCAGAATAGATCACATCCTGGTTCATAAATCAGGTCTCAACAAGTATCAAAGGATTGGGATCATTCCCTGCATATTTTCAGACCACAATGCTCTGAAGCTATAACTCAATCACAAGAGGAAAGCTGGAAAGAACCCAAATACATGGAGACTAAACAGCATCCTTCTAAAGAATGAATGGGTCAACCAGGAAATTAAAGAAGAAATGAAAAAATTCATGGAAGCAAGTGATAATGAAAACACAACAGTTCAAAATCTGTAGGACACAGCAAAGGCAGTCCTGAGAGGAAAATATATAGTGATACAAGCCTTTCTCAAGAAACAAGAAAGGTCTCAAATACACAACCTAACCCTACACCTAAAGGAGCTGGAGAAAGAACAACAAAGAAAGCCTAAAACCAGCAGAAGAAGAGAAATAATAAAGATCAGAGCAGAAATCAATGAAACAGGAACAAACAAAACCACCAATAGAAAAAATCAATGAAACTAGGAGCTGGTTCTTTGAAAGAATCAGTAAGATTGATAAACCCCTGGCCAGACTCATCAAAAAGAAAAGAGAAAGGACCCAAATAAATAAAATCACGAGTGAAAGAGGGGAGATCAGAACCAACACCAAAGAAATATAAACAATTATAAGAACATATTATGAGCAACACTACACCAACAAATTTGACAATCTGGAAAAAAATGGATGCATTCCTAGAGAGGTATAAACTACCACAACTGAACCAGGAAGAAATAGAAAACCTGAACAGACCCATAACCAGTCAGGATATTGAAGCAGTCATCAAAAATCTCCCAACAAACCAGAGCCCAGGGCCAGGCGGCTTCCCAGGGGGATTCTACCAAACATTAAAAGAAGAATTAATTCCTGGTCTCCTAAAACTGTTCCAAAAATTAGAAATGGAAGGAAAACTTCCAAACTCATTTTATGAGGCCAGCATCACCTTGATCCCAAAACCAGACAAGGGTCCCATCAAAAAGAGAATTACAGACCAATATCCTTGATGAACACAGATGCAAAAATTCTCACCAAAATACCAGCCAATAGGATCCAACAGTGCATTAAAAGGATTATTCACCACGACCAAGTGGGATTTATTCCAGGGCTACAAGGTTGGTTCAACATCCGCAAATCAATCAATGTGATACAACACATTAATAAAAGAAAGAACAAGAACCATATGATACTCTCAATAGATGCTGAAAAAGCATTTGACAAAGTGCAGCATCCTTTCCTAATCAAAACTCTGCAAAGTGTAGGGATAGAGGGTACATACCTCAATATCATCAAAGCCATCTATGAAAAACCTACCACGAATATCATTCTCAATGGAGAAAAACCAAGAGCTTTTCCACTAAGATCAGGAACACAGCAAGGATGTCCATTATCACCACTGCTATTCAACAAAGTACTAGAAGTCCTAACCTCAGTAATCAGAAAACAAAAAGAAATTAACAGCATACAAATCGGCCAAGAAGAAGTCAAACTATCACTCCTTGCAGATGATACTATATGTTAAAAACCGAAAAGACTGCACTCCAAATCTGCTAGTTTTTGTGCATTGATTTTATATACTGACAAATTCAGTAAATTGTCAGTATATAAAATCAATGCACAAAAATCAGTTGCATTTCTCTACACCAACAACAAGACAGAAGAAAGAGAAATTAAGGAGATTGCACCCAAAACCATAAGATACCTAGGAATAAACCTAACCAAAAAGGCAAGGAATCTATACTCTGAAAACTATAAAGTACTCATGAAGAAATTGAGGAAGACACAAAGATATGGAAAAATGTACCATGCTCATCGACTGGAAGAACAAATATTGTGAAATGTCTATGCTACCTAAAGCAATCTATACATATAATGCAATCCCTATAAAAATCCCATCCATTTTTTTCAAAGAAATGGAACAAATAATCCTAAAATTTATATGGAACCAGAAAAGACCTTGAATAGCCAGAGGAATATTGAAAAAGAAAGCCAAAGTTGGTGGCATCACAATTCCAGACTTCAAGCTCTATTACAAAGCTGTCAGCATCAAGACAGTATGGTACTGTCACAAAAACAGACACATAGATTAATGGAACAGAATAGACAGCCCAGAAATAGACCCTCAGCTCTATGGTTAACAATCTTTGACATAGCAGGAAAGAATGTCCAATGAAAAAAGGCAGCCTCTTCAACAAATGGTGTTGGGAAAATTGGGCAGCCACATGAAGAAAAATGAAACTGGACTGTTTTCTTACACCACACACGAAAATAGACTCAAAATGGATGAAGGACCTCAGTGTGAGAAAGGAATCCAACAAAATCCTTGAGGAAAACACAGGCAGCAACCTCTTCAACCTCAGCTACAGCAACTTCTTCCTAGGAACATCACCAAAGGCAAGGGCAGCAAGGGCAAAAATGAGCTATTGGGACTTCATCAAGATCAAAAGCTTTTGCACAGCAAAGGAAACAGTCAACAAAATCAAAATACAACTGACAGAATGGGAGAAGATATTTGCAAACGACATATCAGATAAGGGCCAGTATCCAAAATCTATAAAGAACTTATCAAACTCAACACCCAAAGAACAAACAATCCAATCAAGAAATGGACAGAGGACATGAACATACATTTCTGCAAAGAAGACATCCAGATGGCCAACAGACACATGAAAAAGTGCTCGACATCAACTGGCATCAGGGAAATAGAAATCAAAACCACAATAAGATACCACCTCATACCAGTCAGAATGGCCAAAATTAACAAGTCCTGAAATGACAGATGCTGGTGAGGATGCAGACAAAGGGCTGGTGGAAATGGAAACTGGTGCAACCACTCTGGAAAACAGCATGGAGATTCCTCCAAAAGTTGAAAATAGAGCCACCCTATGACCCAGCAATTGCACTACTGGGTAATTACCCTACAGATACAAATGTAGTGATCCGAAGGGGCACGTGCACCTGAATGTTTATAGCAGCAATGTCCACAATAGCAAAACTATGGAAAGAACCTAGATGTCCATCAACAGAAGAATGGATAAAGAAGATGTGGCATATATGTACAATGGAATACTATGCAGCCATTGAAAGAAATGAAATCTTGCCATTTGCGACAACGTGGATGGAACTAGAGGGTATTATGCTTAGCGAAATAAGTCAATCACAGAAAGACAACTATCATATGATCTCCCTGATATGAGGAAGTTGAGAGGCAATGTGGGGGGTTTGGGGGGTAGGAAAAGAATAAATGAAGCAAGATGGGATAGGGAGGGAGACAACCATAAGAGACTCTTAATCTCACAAAACTGAAGGTTGCCGGGTTCAGGGGAGTAGAGAGGGGGTGGTTGGGTTATGGACATTGGGGACGGTATGTGCTATGGGGTGTGCTGTGCAGTGTGTAAACCTGGCGAGTCACAAACCTGTACCCATGGGGCTAATAATACATTATATGTTAATAAAAAAATAAAAATTATTTTAAAAAATCTGGTTTGTCTGACAGAAGTTGGTTACTCCAGCCTTATTTTGATGTCTATTAGCATGATAAATAGTTCTCTACCTCCTCACTTTCATTCTGAAAGTGTCTTTGGATCTAAAATGACTATACTGTAAGCAACATATTGAATGGTCTTCTTCCTTTATCCGTTGTCATACCCTAAGTCTTTTGATTGGAGCATTGAGTCCATTTACATCCAGAGTAATTATTGAAGGACTTGTATTTACTGCTATCATATTACCTGTAAAGTCATTATTATTGTTGATCATCTCTTTTCCTTTCTGGTCTTTGTTACTTTGGGGATCTCTCTCCACTCCAATGATTCCTTTTAATATTGTCTGCAGGGCTAGCTTAGTCATCAAAAATTCCTTTAGCTTTTGTTTGTCCTGGAAATTCTTTCCTTCTTTTTAAAAATATTTTATTTATTTATTTTACAGCAGATATCACAAGTAGGCGGGGGGGGGGAGTGGTGAGCTATCTCCCTGTGAGCAGAGAACTCGATATGGGACTCGATCCCAGCACCCTGGGATCATGACCTGAGCTGAAGGCGGAGGCTTTAACCCACTGAGCCACACAGGTGCCCATGTCCTGGAAATTCTTTAGCTCTCCTTCTATTCTGAATGACAGATTTGATGGATAAAGTAATCTTACTGCATATTTTTTCTCTTTTGTACATTGAATATATCATGCCAGTCCTTTCTGGCTTGCCAGGTGTCAATGGACAGATCATCTGCCAGACTTATGTTTCTACCATTGTCGTCTATGGACCTCTTCTCCTGAATTGCTTTCAGGATTTTCTCTTTATCTTTGAAATTTGCAAGCTTCACTATTATATGTCAAGATTTGACCTAATTTTATTGATTTTGAGGGGGCTTATTGTGCCTCCTGGACTTTGAATGTCTGTTTCCTTCCTCAGTTTAGGGAAGTTCTGAGCTATAATTTGTTGAAATAAAACTTTTGTTCCTTTCTCCCACTTTTCATCTTCTGGAACCCCAGTGATATAGATATTATTTCACTTATGGAAACACTGATTTCTCTAAGTCTGTCTTTGTGATCTAATAGTTCCCTTTCTCTTTTCTTGTCAGCTTTCTTATTTTCATCATCTTATTTTCTATATCACTGATTCACTCTTCTACTCCATTCATCCTTGTTTTTTATGGCTCTACCTGGGATTGAATATAGGCAACTGCATTTTTAAATTTGGCCTGAATAAGTTGTAGGGTTTTTTTTTTTTATTTCTACACTAAACATTTCTCCATTGTCTTCTATGCTTTTTTCAAACCCAGCTAGTATCTTTGTAATCATTGTATTAAATTCTAGTTCTGACATCTTTACTTATATCCATATTGATTAAATCTCTTGCAATGAATACTACATCTTGTTCTTTCTTTTGGGATGAATTTCTATATATCCTCATTTTGTCCAGAAAAGAAATTCAGAAAGAAAAGGAAACAAACAAACAACCAAACACAAGAATAACAACAATGAAAACAGAAAACAAAACAAAACAAAACCAAAAAAGAACAAAACCAAATAAACATTAGACCCTGAGTGTGTTTTGGTCTCCTTGTTCAAAGAAACTAGATCCCAAAATAAGAAAGAAAGAAAAACATCACAGATAGATGATAGATAGATAGATAGATATAAACATAAAGATAGATTGATATTTATATAATAAAAACAATGAAAGGAAACAAAAATTTTTTTAAAAATATATAATGTATATATATAAATTAAGAAAGACTCAAAGAAGAATTGAAAAAAATTAACAATAACTGACAAAAGTAATACTAAAAGACTAAAGAATAAAAAAATACAAAAATGCTATATACTGTTTTCCCCAAGAGCTGAAGTTTTGCAGCCCTCTATGATCAGTAAACTTGGTGGGAGCCAATTGCTTGTGCTGGCCTTCTTGGGATTGGGCCTGTCATGATGATTCTCAGGTGGACCTGTCTTATTGCAAATGTGGCTCTTTGTGCTGAAGCAGTGCTCAGTGTAAGTGGTTCTGGATTTCAACATGTGTGGCTGTTTTGCTCTCTAAAGTATTTCTACACTGATCTATGGGTGATTTCAGCATTGATCTATGAATATGGTGGCACCCAACTCTCTAGCTCCAAAGCTAAAAGTTCACACTCCCCACTGTTTAGTGAGCCCTCACAGAAAAGCAATCACTCTTGTCTCCCGAGTTTCCATCAGAACTCTGTGTTCACCCTGTCTGTCACCAAGATTCTTTGTTTTTGTTTCTGTTTTTTGTTTTGTTTTTAATTTCAGGCATATGACTGAGTTTCAAAACTCTAAATTTTACGGACTCCTGTGGCTGGGACCCATGCTGCTCCTCCCAGGGGAGGGAGTGGGTCTCATCACACTTCTGCTTTTCATTGGGCCCCTCATAGGAAAGTGGTGGCATGACCTTGGAGTGGTTCCTAGTTTGTCGCAACATAGAGCAGGAAGCTAGACCCTAGACTGACTCCTTTCAGTCAGTTTCCCAACCCTATGCCTAGAAACTCTGCCCCATTCAGGCATTCTCCCACCTTCTTCTTGTGACCCCGGGGATCCTGAAACCATACTGCCACACCTGTGATTCTGCCTTGATTTACTGCCTGAGCACCTTTAAGCCAGGGACCTCCTTCATTGTAGCAGACTTAAAACATTCTGATTTTGCTCTCTTTTGCTTATAATACTTTGCAGCAGCCTCCTTAAGCAGGGTCCATCCTCTCTGACATATCCTCAGTAATGTCACTCCAGCTTCAAGTCTCCACACCTCCTAACTTTCAAAAGGTATTCACTTTTCTACAAATAAACTCACAGCATTTCTTTTCTCAGATCTTTGATTGATTTCTCAGGTGTTCAGAATGATTTGATAACTATCTGGCTATATTCAAGGGATGAGACAACTTAAGATCCCCCTATTCCTCTGCCATCTTAACTCTAATTATACTGGAACTTTTAAAATTATGAATAAATTAAGAAATTTTTAAAAAATCTTCTGCTTTGGGGCACCTGGGTGGCTCAGTGGGTTAAGCCGCTGCCTTTGGCTCAGGTCATGATCTCAGGGTCCTGGGATCAAGTCCCGCATCGGGCTCTCTGCTCAGCAGGGAGCCTGCTTCCCCCTCTCTCTCTCTGCCTGCCTCTCTGTCTACTTGTGATCTCTCTCTCTGTCAAATAAATAAATAAATAAATAAATAAAAGACTCTTCTGCTTTGTTAGACCACCCATTTGCTTAGATTAATTTGTTTTGACTTGCTTTTTGTTCCTACAAGATTTGGGTCTTTTTTTAACTATACAGTTATATACCTATGTAAATACCTATGCATATTTCTAGTGAAAATAATTTGCACTAAGTGAAATCTAGTTCTTGCCATTGCCTCTTTACACAGTATGATCACTTCCCCTGTAGGTAATTACATGTTGTTCCTAAAGTTTTCTCATGTTTAATTGAAGAAGATATGGAAGTATACATTTATATTTTGAACTGCCTTAGGTCATCAGTAACAAACTACACACATAATTCCCCATCTTACTTTTTGCACTGAACAATAGTATATCCTGAAGATGAGTGCCTAACAATATAAAGGGAATTACTCACTCTTTTGTATAGTTGTCAAGTCATCTGTTTTGTAACTAACATTTCTACTGAAGAATATTTCAACTTAGTGTTCTCCCATTTCAAATACTGCTACAAATAATAAAATATGTGTTTTTTGTATTTTTTCCAGTTTTTTGTCCTCCCCCCAGCTGATTTAGGTAAAAATGACAGATTAAATCATATATATTTAAAGTACACAAGGTGATGATGTGATATAATTGTGCATTTTGTGAAATGATTACTACGATCACGTTAATTAATACATTAATCACCTCACATATTTTCCTTTTGTGCTTGTGTGGTAGAAACACTTGGGACCTACACTGTTAACAAATTTCAAATATACACAACAGTATTATTAACTATAGTAACATTCACCTTATAACTGAAAGCTTGTCCTCTTTCAGTAGCACTACACATTTTCCCCACTTTCCAACCACTAATCTACTCTCAATTGTTATGGTCCAGATTCTTCAAAGAGGGATCACTGTGGCAAAGTGTAAATGTGTGTGTAATTCCCCTAGAGATGGTGTAATTCACCATATTATAGGCTATATCATATGTGCAACCACCAGCATTGCATGACAACCAGTTTTCTACAGTTTCACCAAACTTTGCAATTTCCCCTAATCTAATAGGGGATAAATGATAGCTCAGTGTAGATGCCATTTCTAATTTGCATTTCCCTTATTAGATGAGGGATTGGATATGTTTAAGGACCTTTTGATTTTTTTTTTTTAATTTCCAAGTAGTAATCATAATCCTCTTGTCTCTTATTCCCTGACCTCTGAAGCTTGGGCACAAAATATACTGTTACCAAGCAAGGAGTGTCTAAACCCACAATATGCAGACCCTTTGACTATTTTGCCATCTTATGTACTTGTCTCTCTCATAAACACCCCAGATAAAGACTTTTTCTTAGCTGATGTTTCTCTTTCATCTCCTGTGACACATGTTCATCTCACTACCTTTTATGTTTATTAAATACAATGGTAAGCCTAAAAAGGAGAAGAAGGTTATCAGTGAACATTAATTGGTGATCTATTAAAAATCAGAACGTTATTGCATTCACGAATGAAGGCATATGTTTTGGAGAGGAAAATGGTGGCAAACTAGGAGGACCCTAGGTTCACCTTGTCCCACAAACACAACTAGATACCTATCAAATCATCTTAAATACCGCAGAAATAGACCATAACGACTACAAAACAAACTCCATGACTAAAGGAGTGAAGGGGCCACATCGAAGAAGGTAGGAACTGCAGAGCCAGGTACAGGGGAGAAAAGAAACATGCATGCTGTGGAGGGGAGAGAGGCATGGTCACAGAAAAGGACAAGAGGGAATGGAGCACACAGGTAACACAAAAGGAAAACATTTCCCAAAGCAATTGGCCTGGGAAACAAGAGGGTCTAAATGTCATGAGTTCTTGAAACTGGTAGGTCTTAAAGCCTGGAATGGTAAAGGTCAGTGGGCTCAGCTGGATTAGAGCCCAGAGGGCACAGCACTGCTCCCGGTGAAAACACAGGCAAACAACCCCAGGACAGACAGCCTGGAAAACAGTGATCTAAATAGTGCCTGCGGCACATAGTGGGGAGATGTTTCGATCTTCTCAGACTAGTCGCTGAGAAGCAGCATCATGGAGACACCTCCCTAGAACAAAGGAAGTGGCCAGTGTCATTTCCCTTCCCCACCCCTCAGATAAACACAGAGCCACCTGCAGGAAACAGCAGAGTGCCAACACTGGCTGCTTAAGTTGCATACACCAAAATCCACCCTTCTGGAAATGCCAGAAGGCAGTGGAAATGCCCGTCTTAGGCTTCCATCAGTCCCAAGGTGACAGACTCCTCCCCCAGAAGACCAGCCCAAACCCCTGTCCACACCACATCTCCCACCAACCAGAGAGTTCTTCAGGCCTTCAGTTCTCATAGAGGTGGTGTCAGGTCTTGTTTCACAAGAAATCAAGATCCCACTTGGTTAAAACTCAGAATTCAGCAAAAGGACCAAACACTGCCTACTGCAGACAAATAGAGCCTTTACAGACAACTGGCCTGAAGGATAGAGCAGCCAAAGCACAACAGCTGGGTACATGCAGCATACACCCAAGACACTCTCTAAACCTGCACCACTTCTTTACACCATATACAAAAATAAATAGAAAAATGGATTGAAAAATTCAATGTGAGACCTGAAACCATAAAAATCCTAGAAGAGAACACAGGCAGTAACTTCTCTGATATTGGAGTTAGCAACTTCTTTCTAGAAGAATCTCCTGAGACAAGGGAAACAAAAGCAAAAATAAACTATTGGGATTACATCAAAAGAAAAAGCTTCTGCAGAGTGAAGGAACAGCCAACAAACTAAAAGGCAACTTCTGGAATGGGACAAGATATTTGCAAATGACATACCTGATAAAGGGTTTGTATCCAAAATATATAAAGAACTTAAACAATTCAACATACAAATAATAAATACCATTAAAAATGGGCAGAATATGGGGCGCCTGGGTGGCTCAGTGGTTTAAGCTGCTGCCTTCGGCTCAGGTCATGATCTCAGGGTCTTGGGATCAAGTCCCACATCTGGCTCTCTGCTCAGCAGGGAGCCTGCTTCCCTCTCACTCTCTCTGTCTGCCTCTCTGCCTACTTATGATCTCTCTCTGTCAAATAAATAAATAAAATCTTTAAAAAAAAATGGGCAGAATACACGAACAGACATTTTTCTAAAGAAGACATGTAGCTGGCCAAAAGACCCATGAAAAGATGCTCAATGTCACTCATTATCAAGGAAATGCAAATCAGAACTACAATGATATATCAACTTGCACTCGTCAGAATGGCTAAAATCAACAATACAAGAAACAGCACGCATCGGTGAGGACGTGGAGAATGGAAACCCTCTTGCACCATTGGTAGAAATGTAAAATGGTACAGCCACTCTGGAAAACAGTATGGAGGTTCCTCAGAAAGTTAAAAATAGAAGTACCCAATGATACAGCACTACTAGTTATGTGCACAAAGATTAGAAAAATACTAATTAAAAGGGATACATGCATCTCAGTGCTTATCTGCAATAGTCAAATAATAGAAACAACCCACGTGTCCATTGACTGATCAATGCATTAAGAAGATATGATATATAGATACAGATAAAGACATAGATATAGATAAAATGAAATATTGCTCAGCCATAAAACAATGAAACCTTGCCATTTATAATGACATAGATGAGGGGAGAGTTATGTTAAGTGAAATAAGTTGCTCAAAGAAGATAAATATCGTACAAATTCACTCACATGTGGAACTTAAGAAAAAAAACAAATAAGCAAAGGGGAAAAAAGAGACAGAGAAAGGCAAACCAAGAAACAGACACTTAACTATAGAGAACAAACTAACGGTTACCAGAAGGGAGGTGACTGGGGGGATGGATTAAATAGGAGATGGGAATTAAGGAATGTACTTTTCGTGTTGAGCACTGGGTGTTACTTTGGAGGTGTTGAATCACTATACTGTACATTTGAAACTAATATTACATTGCATGTTCCATAATTGGAATTTAAATAAAAATTTTAAGAAGAGAATTTACGACAAAAAAAAAAAAAAAGAAGAGAATTTACGGATTCATAACAGAATGTCAGGAACACCAAAAATGCACTATGCATGCGTTTATTTCAAAATTCATTTTCAGAACCCACTCTGTGCACAGCCAGTTTTAATAGTATGTCAGTAGAAAGAGCGGTGCTGTGTACGAAGTAACCATCACACAAAGAGTTATTCTCTCCACTAATCAGAAAATTCCAGATTACTGTCCTTCACTTTTCCCAAAATAATCATACAAAGGAAGGATTCTTTAGAGCTCATTGCTCTCACTGTCAAAGAATAGCCATTACCTTAGTGGTTTACTCAAGGGTGTATTATGGAAATGTCTGTGATACCCTTGAAGCAGTGGGTCAGAAGGCTTAAAGGAAGCCCTAAGTCGACTTTCCAGGCACCAGTGCCATAGCAGCACTGAGAATAGTTCAGGAGCTGGCTGTCTCACTTTTCCCATTTTCGTTCCCAACATCCTGAGGTAAACAGGCTTGCCCAGAGTCCTCAAAGTCCTTAGAAATCTGTTTTTTAAGAAGAACTTTTGCATCACTTGCCACAGTCTCAAGGACAATATTTTGAAGGTAGAAAATCTTGTTAAAGCAAATACCAGAGGCAATGGGTCCTCCAAGAACAGGGAAGAATTTTTCCACATATCTCCACAGTTTTTCTCCTAAGGATTTCTCATCCTTCTCAACTGAGAGCAAATGGGGAAACTTAAGATTTTCCTTGAGTTTCTCCACCGATACGTTCAAGTCCTTGGCTATGATTTTCAGGGATGAGTCATCCAGCCCAAAGTAAACCCTGTAGAGGGTTAAAGTGTCCTTTAAAGTCTCTATATCTTTATCACTGATGTAACCCATCATAGGGACAAAGGCCGATGCTCCAGCCTTTATGGCCTCCAGCCAGACCTTCTGTCTCAGGGAGTCCCTCTTTTGGTCAATGGTGGCCTCAGTAATATTCGGCAGGTGTTGCATAAAGATGTGGCGCTTATGCTCTGGGAGGTCCCTCAGAAGGGTACTCTCCAGCCTGGGGAAATCATAGTCAGCCAACTCAAAGCTCGAGATTAAGAAGACCTGAGGATCCCTCACATTGGCCTCTTTAAGTTTCTTCTCACAATCATCGCGGATCTGTTTCAGGGTTTCTTGTTCATTAAATTTGTTGGGTTGACTCCTTTTTACGTTACTTAAATCACTGTCTATTTTAGTTCGAACAAAGTAGAAATTCTTCTTCATTTTTTCAATTGCTGTAGACAGTTGTGCATCATTCCTTTTGAAGCGGGTAGCGGAGATGATGATAAAGAAGTCATACTCCCTAAATTTCATTTTCTCCAGATACTCATGAGGCTGAAATTTAGTGGTCCCTATGCCAGGCAGGTCCCATAATGTCACATTGGGAAACTTTGGGTGTTCATATTTCGTTCTCTCCATGGTTGTCTCTACCGGCCCAGTAGCGGCAGCCCCTTCCTCCTCAGCCCCCAAGCCCCGTATGGCATTGATGAAGCTGGACTTCCCTGTCCCAGACTCCCCAGTCACAGCGATGCTCAGTGGGGCATTATCGATATCTCTCAATGCCTTATTGATGACAGAAACCGCACTCTGAAGGTCCCCCGCTTTCAGGCTTGATTGAATTGACTTGCTGGCTTCCTGAGAGATGATTTTGCTTTCCATCTTGAAGTCCTTAAAAAACTTCTCGAAGCTGGAGGCCAAATCACCACCATGAGAGGGTTGGGAAGAGGTGGACTGACCCATGGCTAGAGCAGGGGAAGGCACTATGGGGAGAAGAGAAGAGGGAAGGAAAAATAGTTAGTATAACAAAGGGTGGCTTGGGCTGTGCTCTTAGGGACAGTATAACATCAGTCCTGGCCACAACATTGTCTCCAGCAGCCCTTCCCTTTCTGTCCAGACATTCTGTAGACTTTCTGACCTGGATGTAAAATTTGGCCTTGCTCAGTCTCTTCCCTTATCTTGGAAAGTCCTTCTTCTTTAAGATACTCTTCATTCTTACAGAATAATTTCAAAGCCTGATTCTTTTATCCAAACTTTCCTGTCCACATTACTCTTTGTTTATCTTGCTTTAGTTTTCTAAAAACTGACTCTGGAGTCAGAGTCAGGCTTGGGAATGCATTAGAGTGTCTGGTCCCCAGGCCCTCTCCTTTTTCCTACTAAAGTGTCTGAAGTAGTCTTTTCATCTGTTGCCTCGGGGTTTGCTGGCCAAACTTGACAGACAACAGAGTTTTTAGATCAGGAAGCAAGTCACTTCAAGTCACCACTGATGTTGTGCCAGCACGCAGGCTGGAGAGGTGAGCTTGGGCTAAAACTGAAGGATCAGACACATCTTCCAGGGGCTTCCTGGCAGCCATTGGCTGAAGCCAATGGAGGATGCAAATGCAAGATGGAGGATGGCAAAAGCAAATTTTGGAAGAAATTATTTAGAGCAAGTGTACAAGGTCTGAACTGACACACATATGACTAGGGCATGGAAACATTCTCTTAGAAGAAAAAACTGGGAATCTAGCTTGCAAGGGGTAGCTATTAAGCAACTTAAGAAAGCACTTGTGAATGCTCAGCAGGAACATTCAGATGCAGAAGAGTAGGAATCTTGACCAAGTGGCATGTGCAGGGTCAACCCCTTGCTGTGTGGAGAGCAAACACTATCACCCCTTTGGGCAGCAGGCAGGACAAAAAGCAGAATTGCAAACACTGAGTGTGAAAGAAGCGTACACAATTAGGGCCTCAGGGAGGAGCCAACGAGATGAGACTTCAGCCCTATCAGGTGTGGTCTCATGCCTGCGCATTCTCAGGGGATGTAGGAGCAAATACACAGGGGAGTGAGGAAATCTCTGACTGAGACAAGTCCTGAGGAATAGAACAAATAAAGCAAAAGGAAATCAAACGATGGGGTAGGAAAAGCAAACAGTTGTGGACAGCAAGATCCTATGTGCTGAGCAAATTTCAGGCTCACAAAAGCCATGCCCTCAGCTGATGTTGTATGTGATGTCCTGTTATTTATTATTTTCTGCTGCGACAGCAATGCAGGGAGAGCAGGGGCAGAGTACCTTATGGTATCCCTGAGAGCTTGTATTCCGATTGCTGGCAGTGGGTCCTCTGTGGCTGCGGTAGAAATGGGAGGAAATGTGAGAAATCCATGCCAGTAAACCTTAGGTGAACATCTAGACACACATTTCTTATCTCATCTTATCAACAACATGACTCACGGACTTTATAGTTCTACAGAGCCATGTGTTAAGAAGAAAGGCACAGGGTCATAACAGAGCCACTTAAGCTAGTGCCCCAAGTCAGTTAACCAAGGCTTAATACCTAAAAGCAGTCTCAACCTCCAGGGATGTAATCTTTCAGGAGTCAACAAGGCTATTTCCCGACTAAAAACTATACTGACAGATCCCCATCTCTCCCTTAGGAGGGCAAACTTGGCTAAAACAATGGATTCTTTTCTGCTTTCTCTCTGTGCTTAAAAACTTTTCCCTTTCTGTAGTTTGATAGAGCTCCTTTCTATTTGCTAGGTGGGATACTGGCTGATTCATAAGTCTTTTAAGAAATCCAATTAGGTTGGGCGCCTGGGTGGCTCAGTGGGTTAAGCCTCTGTTTTAGGCTGAGGTCATGATCTCAGGGTCTGTGGACTGAGTCCCCCATCAGGTTCTCTGCTTGGCAGGGAGCCTGCTCCCTCCTTTCTCTCTCTCTCTGCCTCTCTCTCTGCCTACTTGTGATCTCCCTCTGTCAAATAAATAAATAAAAATCTTAAATAAATAAATAAATAAATCCAATTAGGTCTCCAAAGCAAACTTTTGACTCTATCTGGGGAGAAAAAGAAACACAGGGGTGGCACCCCATGAATCCTTTTGAGTTCAGAGTCTTTCTCAATATTTCCAAGGGCCACCAGTAAGTCCGTCTTGGTTTGAGCTCTTTTTTGCAGTACAATTCCTGACTGAATTGCCTCTCAAGTCCAGGTTAATGGATCACTCTGTCACAGACGCGGAAGGCAGTGACAGAGCACGAGCCCTTGGCCCTTGGCTCAGACACAAGTCCACCCTGGAATCCCTGCCCCAGTTCCAGGCCACAGTCTGTATTTACTGGTCTTTCCTGGCTTAGTCTCTTGCCCACTTCCTGTCTGCAGACTTTATTAGTGGAACCTGCTGGTTTAGTCCATGATGGACATTGGTTTTGATGTATAGAGGGCACTCTATTGAACAGTTCCTCATAACTTGTAAACCTAGCCCCTGGATCTGAACTCAGATTCCAAGTTGGGAACTGCTGGTTGCAGTGACAGTTCTCCGTGTGTGTGGATCAGGCTGCAGTTCCCCTTCTTGGAGATGTGTTGGTTCAATCCTTGTCCCAGTCCCTGGCTATTTGGGTACTGATGGTGTGCATAGTTCCATTACCTCAGTACTCTTATTTTCTGTTCATGTGTATATGAGATTAAGCCTTGGTTTAAAGAAAAATAATAAATAAGTAAAATGAGTACATAAATAAATAAATATATGGGATCTTTAAAATCCAGAGTTAAGTGCTCTATCCTCCAGCACATTATTGTATACCTAAGAACTATGATTCTACAAGCTATAAGCATCTACAAGCCCGTTTTGTGTCCTAACAACTTGACTTGATAACGTTCAGGTTGGTAGCCACAGAGCAAGGCCAGACAACAGTGTGAACAGCTCCCTATTTCTCAGGGTCATGAGATCAAGTCCTGCATTGGATTCCATCAAAGCACAGAGTCAACTTGAGAATCTTTCCTCCCTCTGTCCCTCCCCCTGCTTCCACACATGCTCTCCCTCTTTCTCTCTAAAAAATTTAAAAAAAAATCCTTTTATAAAATCCCTTTAAAAAAAGAATTAATATATAAAATATATGAGGAACTGATACAACTCAACACCCAAAAAACAAATAACCCAATTTAAAAATGGCAAAAGACGTGAGCAGACATTTTGTCAGACAAGACATCCAGATGGACAACACACATATGAGAAGATAAACGTCATCACTCATCATCAGGGAAATGCCAGTCAAAATTAAAATGAGATACCACACGCATGTCAGAATGGCTAAAATGAACAACCAAGAAACAAGAAGTGTTGCTGAGGGTGTGCAGATAAAGGAATGCGGTACATAGGTGGTGGGAATGACTGGTGTAGCCACTGTGGATAAGAGTACGGAGGGCCCTCAAAAAGATAAAAATGGAACCACCCTACCATCCAGTGATTGGACTACAGGTACTATTTGGTACTATTTACCCCCAACATAGAGAAACCCTAATTCAAAGGGATGCAAGCACCCCTCTGTTCACTGCAGCATTATTTACAATAGTCAGATTAAGGAAGCTGCCCAAGTGTCCACTGATAGATGAGTGGATAAAGAAGATGTGCTACATATTATTTAGTCATAGAAGGAATGAAATCTCACCATTCGTAATGACATGGATGGAGTTTGAGAGTATCATGTTAAGTGAAATAAGTCAGTCAGACGTAGACCAATACCATATGATTTCACTCATATGTGGAATGTAAGGAAAAAAGCTAATGAGCAAAAGGAAAAAAAGTGACTGAGAGAGACAAACCAAGAAATAGACTGTTAACTATAGAGAACAAACTGTTGGTTACCAGAGGGGAAGTAAGTGGGGATGGATGAAACAGGTGATGGGTGTTAAAGGGTACACTTACTATGATGAGCACTGAGTCATGTACAGAACTGTCGAATCACTCAATTGTGCGCTTCAAGCTAATGTAACACTGTATGTTAACTATACAGGCATTAAAATTAAAAACAATAAATGGGAGAATAATTGTGATGTCTCATGATGTGTGATTACTCCTTTTATGGGTGATCTAAGCATAATAATTAAGAACAAGCATACGGGCATCTGCCTGGGTGGCTCAGTGGGCTAAAGCCTCTGCCTTTGGCTCTGGTCATGATCCCAGGGTCCTGGGATGGAGCCCCACATCGGGCTCTCTTCTCAGCGGGGAGCCTGCTTCCTCCTCTCTCTCTGCCTGCCTCTCTGCCTACTTGTGATCTCTGTCCTTCAAATAAATAAGTAAAATCTTTTTTTTTTTTTTAATTTTTATTTCTTTGACAGAGAGAAATCACAACTAGGCAGAGAGGCAGGCAGAGAGAGAGGAGGAAGCAGGCTCCCTGCCAAGCAGAGAGCCCCATGCGGGGCTCGATCCCAGGACCCTGGGACCATGACCTGAGCTGAAGGCAGAGGCTTTAACCCACTGAGCCACCCAGGCGCCCCAATAAGTAAAATCTTAAAAAGAAAAAAAAAGAACAAGCATATTGAATAAATGTATAAATAACATTTTTAAAAATTTTAGGTGAACCTGTAGGGGCCCCTCTATGGTTCCGGCCTTATGCCATGTGACTCTTGATCTTGGGGTTGTAAGTTCAAGCCCCATGTTAGGCGTAGAGCTTAAAACAAATAAATTATTAGGTAAGCTTTTAAATAGTTTCCAAAATCTTTCTGCTAAACTGAAATCTTATAGTTCTGCTGAGTTAGACTAAGTAATGATTTAAGTTAAATTCATTAAATATTTAGATCATTTCCAAATAACATAAAATAATGAAACATTAATTACTAAAATCGGGTTTCCCTAATTTTGTTTTTTTATTAAACATAAATATAGGTCTGTTGGTAAACTTTTTTGGAGTCCTTTACTGAAAGGTGTACTATTAAAAAAAAACACACACATTTGTAGAAATTACAAAATGTATTTCTAAATTTGCCAATCTAAAGAATGCTGGTGTAACACAGTTAACTCATGCTTACTATTTCATTTTCACTAGAAATTAAAGTATCTAAGTAAGGGCGAAGAACTCTAATTAACTAATGTGGCTAGAGCTAGTAAAAATAAAAAAGGAAATATCTCTTAATAAAAGAAAAGTAAAAAAAAAAATGTATGTGGATTGGTGATGCACTTTTTTTGAGGCAGAAGAAAGTTGTAAAAAGATTGTGAAAAAGGAATCTTTGGAAAGGAATTTTATGCATGGTCAGGACTGATTCACATTGGGATGAAAGAATTTTAATACAAAAGAAATTTGAGGGGGAGATGAACCATGAGACTGTGGACTCAGAAACAACACACTGAGGGTTTTGGAGAGGAGGGGGCGGGGGATGGGTGAGCCAGGTGGTGGGTGTTAAGGAGGGCATGTATTGCATAGAGCACTGGGCCTGGTGCGTAAACAATGAACTCTGGAACATTGAAAAGAAATTTAAATAAATAATTTTTTTTTTAAAAAGTAAGCTCGTGCAAAATTAGAATTTGGTTTCTTGCCTGTCAAAAAGACAAAGTTTTCTTTGTTCTTCCAGGATTTAATCTGCTTTTGGTAGTAGGTTGTGAAAGACCATTTAAGTGATCTTCCTAGAAAACAAAGATCCTATGTTTTATGTTCTATTTGTGTAGGTATATAAGCATTCTAGAAATTAGGTGAAATTCCTGGAAATTTGATATGTCTTAGTATAATGTTATCCTGCATAATTACTCTCTTATCTTCTGAAATTGTTGTCATCAAAACTGAGGCTCGGGGCGCCTGGGTGGCTCAGTGGGTTAAAGCCTCTACCGTCGGTTCAGGTCATGATCTCAGGGTCCTGGGATCGAGTCCCACATCAGGCTTTCAGCTCCATGGAGAGCCTGTTTCCCTCTCTCTCTCTACCTGCCTCTTTGTCTACTTGGGATCTCTCTCTGTCTGTCAAATAAATAAGTAAGAAAAAATTTTTGAAAAAAAAAAAAACAAAACTGAGGCTCACACTGAAAGGACTGAAACAGAGTACCAGGAAAATGTCCCAGCTGACTCTCATGCAAAGACAGTCGGCAAAAGTATCTATAAAGAATGCGGCGCATGTGGGTAACATCCGCCTCTGCAAAAATGTCCCCTCATTGTGAGATTTCTGCCATTCTGATGCCAGGGTAACATGGCAACCCTCTGCTTCTGAATCAGAGAAAATGAAATACATAAACCATGGCTTTAAGTTGAACGAACAGTTAAGGCTTTGGGAAACCCAAGGCAGCTGCTTGGTTTTCCTTGGCTCACTAGCAAACTCCACGGTGTTTTTTGTTTGTTTATTTGCTTTTTTCATTCCTTCACCCATCACCGTGCATTTAAGATGATTCAAACTATGACTACATGGTGGAGGGAAGACTTCTATAAAGTCGTGGGAACAGCTTGCCAGCAATTTCTGACTTGTCAGACCCATTATCCTGGAAAAATTATTTTTGCCCTCAGAGGACTCACATCACCTCTTTTGAGAGACATTTGAACACCCAGAGCTGGTCTTTATGCAGCTGTCACCTAGCCTGAGTCATCAATGTGTTCTTCTTACTGTACGTGTGTTTTCCAGTTCAGGTGAAGTTTGCCCTGCTGCAAAGCAGATGCCCTCACAGTGGGAAAGGAACTGTCAATGATTTCTTTCTTTTTCTCTTCCCCTCTTCCTTTAAAAACATTTCCCTTCCTACAGCTCAGTGGAGCCCCTTTCTGTTTGCTAGACAAGACGGTGCCCAATTTATGAATCATATAATAAAGTTAATCATCCTTTAAAATGTATTTATTTGAGGGGCACCTGGGTGGCTCAGTGGGTTAAAGCCTCTGCCTTCAGATCAGGTCATGATCCTAGGGTCCTGGGATGGAGCCCTGTATCGGGTTCTCTGTTTAGTGGGGAGTCTGCTTCCTCCTTTCTCTCTCTCTGCCTGCCTCTCTACCTACTTGTGATCTCTGTCAAAAAATAAATAAATAAAATCTTTAAAAAAATATTTATTTGAATTGTGTCATTAACAGATAATACATGCATTGTCTCCCCCACAGAAAGGCAGTTAGGCATGAGATGGGGAGTAGGGGGTGTCTGATCAGGAAGCTCTTGGGGAAAAGCCCCATCCACTGACACCCCAGACATTCACATGATCCTTCTGCAGTTCACAGGAATAAAGTTTGTCCTCCAACCTCCCTCTGAAAATGTCCCAAATAGTTAAATGCTCTAAATGGCTCACAGCCATCCACCAGACATCCTGCTCCTCAGCCTTTCAAGTCCACAGAAACTGAGGTCAAGCATCCAGGCTCTCCCAAGCTGAGACATACAAATCTGTGATTTCTTGCTTACCAGCTCCTGGAGGGAAAGAGACTTCTGGTGTCAGCGTTGAGCTCTGAACGTGTCCCCGGGCAGCTCAGGAGATGCTGAGCCTGGTGGACGTGCCCCCTGCAGCCCAGAGCAGGAGCACTGCTCAGCTCAGACTGGCCTTGCACTGGAACATGTCCTGTGTGCTGGTGTGGTCACTGCAGAGAGAAAGAGCTGATTGTCGTCTGGAATGTCTATACTGCCTGTGAGGAGCACTCAGGACTTAAATAATCTCTGGTCTCTGCTCCACCCTCAGAAGAATCTGACCAATAGTAAAAAGCAGCAGCCATCACATTGCAGAGCCCTGCATTTCCCGGAATAGAAAGTGAAATTGAAGCTCTGAGGGCTCCTTTTCCGAGAAACACAGCCATCACCAGGAAGGGAAACTGAAAGGCATCAGGACCATTGATATGGTGTGTTTTTAGCTTCATGAGTCAGAAGAGGACAGAGGATCCCAGGCAGCAGGCTTTTCAGTGACCCCAAAGGACACCTAACTGAGCCCCAGACTCCAGGCCAGGCAGAATCTGAATGCACATTCAGAGAACACAGTCTTGGGAAAATGACAGTCATGCCTCACCTGTTAACCTCAGACTGCTCATACTCTATGGGAAGTGAAGACTAGCACAGAGGGTACCTAGTCCTAGTCACTGGTTCCTGGCAAGAGCTTCAGAATCCCTGGGTATTTCCTGACTGTTGGAAGCTGACTTTGTTTTGCTAATGAAGTGATTCCAGGCAGGATCCTCAATTGCTTCAGGTCAGTGACTGGAGAAGAGGGTAGACACTGAGCTCAATTAAGTAGCCAGTGATTTAAGCAATCCTGTCTTTGTGATGAAACATCAACCAAAACCCTAGACACCAAGGCTCAGTGGGCTTCTTAGTTATGTTTGCATTGATGTTCTGGAAGGTTGCATACTCTAGCTCCATGGACAGAGGCATGGAAGGGTTGTACTCCCCACCAGAACCCACCCTATGTGTATCCTTTTAAATAAAACCGGACTTGTAAGTGTAACACTTGTCTGACTCATGTGAATCATTCTGATCAATTAGCAAGCCTGAGGGGGTTACAGGACCTCTCTAATTTGTAGACAGTTGGAGATCCAGGTGGCCTAGGGACCTCCCCCGCCCCCCAGTGCAGCTGGTGTCTGAAGTGAGAGTAGTCTTCTGAAGGACTGAGTCCTGAAACCTGGGGAGTCTTTGCATGGTTAGTGCAGGAATTAAAAGACAGTATAACCAATTGGCGTGGAAACTGAATAGGGAGTAACCCTGTGTCCTGGGGAGCCATATCCTGGCTTTAATTTTTCTTTTCATATTTTTAAAATATAAATCTTCTATATAGTTTACAATTCGAAGGGTATAAAATGTATGCAATAATATGTCCCTCCACTGAGGGACAATGGGCCTTTGTCAAGTGTCTGTGCTAGAGAGACCATGTCATCCTTATAGGTCCATTTTATGAATGTATGAGCAAATATGCACAATCCATTTTCTACTATTTATAAAAATGGCAGCCTTCCTTACATAACGTCCCGCACCTTGGATTTTTCATTTGATATTTGGTAATAGTTGTGGACATGTACACTCAACCCTCCTCCTTTTAAAATAGTGTACACCTGAAATTAATGGAAGAGTGTACGTTAACTAACCGGAATTTAAAAACAAAAGAAAAAAATAAATTATGTAAAATAAAATAACAAAAGAATAAAAATATTTTTATTAATATGTTTTCAAGTAAACATCTGTTTTACTGACAAGTAGGTTAAGAAATAAGACCTAGGTGAACTATGGCTCAATAAAACTGTCGTTTTAAAAAAGGGGAAAAAGAAATGGGACTTGCCGTTAACCCAGTAAAGTCTGGTGATGCCCTGCAAATAGCAAGTCCCTCTTCCAATGTGGAGTTTCTTCCCCTTTTTTTTTTTTAATTGAAGCACAATTAACATAAAATGTTCTATTAGCTTTAAGTGCACATAATATGAATATAATAGCTGTAGACATTACTCAAAGCTCTCCTTGGTAAATATGTCACCCTCTGTCACCACAGAACATTGTTACAATATTATTTATATTCCCTATGTTGTACCACTCATCTCTGTGATTTATATTCTTTACAGATGGAAGTTTGTACCTCTTAATCTCCTTCATTTATTTTGCCTTTCCCTCCTCCCCTAACCTTGCCTCCCCTGAGGCAGCTACTAATTTGTTCGCTGTATTTCGTAGTGTTTTTTTGTTGTCTGTTTAGATGCCACATATAAGTAAAATTATATCATATTTGTCTTTATTTTTCTGAATTATTTCAATTAGTATAAGACCTTGTAAGCCCATCCATGTCATTCTTTATGGCCGAGTAATATTCCATTGTATATAGTACATGGTCTATTTCTATTGGTCTATCAGTGCACACTTGCATTGCTTCCATATCTTGACTATTGTAACTAATGCTGCAATAAACATAGAGATGCAGATACCTTTTTGAGTTAGTGCTATTGTTTGCTTTAGGTAAATTCCCAGGAATGAAATTACTGGGTTAGGTGATACTTTTATTTTTAATTTTTTGAGGAAATTGCATTCAGCTTTCCACAGTGGTTGCACCGATTTATATTCCTGCAACAATACATGATATTTCCTTTTTCCCACATCCTCACCAATACTTGTTACTTTTTATCTTTTTAATACTAGCCATTCTGACCGGTTGAGATGTTGAGATGATGTCTCATTGTTGTTATGATTTGTGTTCCCTTGATGATTATTGATGTTGAACATCTTTTCATAACTATTGGTATATGTTTTTGGTTTTGTTATATCTACTCAGGTCCTCTGCCTATTTTTAAATTGGATATCTTTTTCCGTGTTGAGTTGTAGAAGTTCTTTATACATTATCTGTATTAACACCTTATCAGATGTATCATTTGCAAATATCTTCTTCATTTGCTAGGCTGCCTTTTGTTTTGTTTATTGTTTCCTTCACTTTAAAAAAGCCTTTGTTTTGTCATGGTCATAATGGCTTATTATTGTTTCTGTTTATCCTGCCTGGAGAGACATATCCATAAATATGTTCCTGAGAGAGATGTCCAAGTGATTATTGCATATATTTTTTAAATTTTTATTTATTTTTTAAATTTCTTTTCAGTGTTCCAGAATTCATTGTTTTGAGCACCACACCCAGTGCTCCATGCAGTACCTGCCCTCCATAATATCCACCACCAGGCTCACCCAACCTCCGACCCTCTCCCCTCCAAAACCCTCAGTTTGTTTCTCAGAGTTCGCAGTATCTCAGGGTTCGTTTCCCCCTCTGATTTCCCCCAACTCACTTCTCTTCTCCATCTCCCAATGTCCCCGTGTTATTCCTTATGCTCCACGAGTAAGTGAAATCAAATGATAGTTGACTTTCTTTGCTTGGCTTATTTCACTAGCATAATCTCTTCCAGTCCCGTCCATGTTGATACAAAAGTTGGGTATTCATCCTTTCTGATGGAAACATAATACTCCATGGTACATGAACCACATCTTCCTTATCCATTTGTCTGTTGAAGGGCATTTTCATTCTTTCCACAGTTTGGTGACTGTGGCCATTGCTGCTAAGAACATTGGGGTACAGATGGCCCTTCTTTTCACTACAACTGTGTCTTTGGGGTAAATACCCAGCAGTGCAATTATATTTTTTAGGAGTATTATGGTCTCGTGTCTCACATTTAGGTATTTAATCCATTTTGAGTTTATTTTGCAGTATGGTATAAAAAGTAGTTCAGTTTCATTCTTTTGCATGTAGCTGTCCAGTTTTCCCAAAAACTCATTTGTTGAAAAAATTGTCTCTTTCCTTTGTGTGTTCTTCCCTATTTTGTTGTACATTAATTGACCATATATGTACAGCTTTATTTCTAGATGAAAATTCTGTCCCATTGATCTCGTGTCAATTCGTGTACTAACACCATACTGTTTTGATTTCTACAGCTTTGTAATAAAACCTGAAGTCTGGAATTGGGATGTTTCCAGCGTTGTTTTTCTTTTCCAAGACTACTTTGGCTGTTTTGGGTCTTGTGTGGTTCCACACGAATTTTAAGATTGTTTGCTCTAGTTCTGTGAAAATTGCTGTTGGTATTTGGACGAACTGCATTAAATCTCTACACTATTATGCATTACATGGACATTTTAACCGTATTTGTTCTTCAAATCCATGAGCATGGGGTGTCCTTCCATGCATTTGTGTCGTCTTCAGTTTCTCTCATCACTGTTTTATAGTTTTCGGGGTGTAGGTCTTTCACCTCTTCAGTTATTTATGTCCAGATATTTCATTACTTTTGGTGCAATTTTAAATGGGATTGTTTTCATAATTTCTCTCTGCTGCTTATTTTTTTAAATTTTTATTTATTTATTTTCTCAGCGTAACAGTATTCATTGTTTTTGCACAACACCCAGTGCTTCATGCAATACGTGCCCTCCCTATTACCCACCACCTGGTTCCCCCAACCTCCCAGCCCCCGCCCCTTCAAAACCCTCAGGTTGATTTTCAGAGTCCATATTCTCTTATGGTTCACCTCCCCTTCAAATTTCCCTCAACTTCCTTCTCCTCTCCATCTCCCAATGTCCTCCATGTCATTTGTTATGCTCCACAAATAAGTGAAACCATGAGATACTTGACTCTCTCTACTTGACTTATTTCACTCAGCATAATCACTTCCAGTCCCATCCATGTTGCTACAAAAGTTGGGTATTCATCCTTTCTTTTTTTTTTTTTATAAACATATAATGTATTTTTATCCCCAGGGGTAGAGGTCTGTGAATCACCAGGTTTACACACTTCACAGCACTCACCATAGCACATACCCTCCCCAATGTCCATAACCACCTCCCCCTCTCCCAACCCTACCTCCCCCCAGGAACCCCCAGTTTGTTTTGTGAGATTAAGAGTCACTTATGGTTTGTCTCCCTCCCAATCCCATCTTGTTTCATTTATTCTTCTCCTATCCCCCTAACCCCCCATGTTGCATCTCCACGTCCTCATATCAGGAGATCATGCTGCTTCATTATTACTTTATATAAATGCAGTGGATTTCTGTATACTGATTCTGTATCTTGTGACCTTACCTAATTCACTGATGAGTTCTAGTAGGCTTTTGGTGGAGTATTTAGGGTTTCTTTCTTATTTTTTTTTTTTAATGTATCATGTATCACGTCATCTGTAATAGTGTAAGTTTTACTTTATCCTTAACAAATGTTTTAAATATTTTGTTTATTTATTTGAGAGTGAGAGAGAGTAAGAGGGAACATGAGTGGATGGAGAGAAGGGCAAAAGGAGAGGGGGAAGCAGGTTTCCCACTGAGCAGGGAGCCCAATGGGAGGCTCAATCCCAGAATCCTAAGATCATGACCTGAGCTAGAGGCAGACACTTAGCTGACTGAACTATCCAGGAGCCCCAAGACCCGGGGATCTTGAAAAGGTCATGGCTCTGGGGGGAGAGTAAGGTTGTGTAAGTCCCAAAGCTGGCCACATCAGGTTGATGAGATGAAAAAGGACTTATTCCGTGTTCATGCTCTTTATAAGAACAGATTGTGTGTAGTGGTAAGATGGCAAGCAGCGTGGACTTTGAGAGTGTAAATTCAGCACTTGGGATGCGTATCAAAACCTAAGGAACAGAATATTTAAGTTCAATGTCCCTTATAAGAGGGTCAATAACTCCTTTCCTTTGAATATTTTAAACATCCGTTATACATGAAGCAATACAAACAATCATCCACTGTCTCCCTTACTGACAACCTTCTGCCCTACAGGAGACCCCTTCTGAGCAGTGGATGAGCAAGGAATGCTCAGGGGATTGTGGGCCAGTAGTGTCTTCCTCTACACCTCTGTGCCGTCCACTCTCTGGGGAGAACTTTCAGATTAATGGAGCATTTGAGGGACAGCCTCCCCCATATATACCTGTTACACCATAAAGCACCCACCCTATACCATTGATGGAGAAAATAGTGGGAAAATCTTAATTATAGTAACAGCAAGTATAACTATTCTGGATCTTGGAGGCAGATATTGTTCATGGCACTCAGGTCCCTTTTTGTAAATTTGACGTAGAAATTTCTGTGGAAGGAAAAACACTATTCTTCCAATTTGCCCAATGAATTCATCTTTGTTTTCCAGTCCCATTCTTAATTCACCTTCACTCTCTTCTATCTCCCGCGCCTCATTGTGCCCTGTTCACAAGTCCCTTGGCCCATCTAGTGTTGGTAAAGTCTTAGAAATACAAACTCTGACTTTGTTCCCTCCACTCTGTTCCCCCATAGTATCTGGAAATATGACATCATAGAACATTGCCCTTTTCCTCTTTCTATAGTGCCCTCCTACATGATAAATTATCTACTTGGACATGTTCCCATATTAGTGGATTTCACATAGTTTGCTGATGAAAGTATTGATATGATGACTGGGGGAAATCCTTCATAAAAAGCCAATGGACAATTGTTACCTTGATTGCTACTGAATGTTTATTACCTGACTAAATCAAACACATGTAAACTACCTCATAACATGTGAGAATAATGAAAAACATGGGGTGCATTTCTGTCATGATTTAAGCAATACAGACCTGAGTGCAGGGAGAGACCATAGTCAAATCCCTGTTGACAGTGGAGTATCAGTGTAGAACAGGACCCCACCACTGACAGAACCTAACACAATTTGTTGTTCTGTTAGGCAATTTGACCCATCTTTGTGGCACCTTCTTCTCCCCGCCCCTCCCCCACCCCCGTGGCATCACACCCAGTAAACATTCACTAAATTCCAAATTTTCTTCCATTTTAGAAACAGCTTCACACACAATGCTTCTCTCTTCTTCAAAGAGGATGGCATGAGCAGTGGGATGAAATATTACCTCTCCACCAGCTGCCACTGTCATTCAACCCTCCAAAGCACAAGACAGTATCTCCTCATTGCAAGTACACCACTGGCTCCCTCAACAGCTCCAGAAAAATAAGAGATTTCTGATATCAGAGGTCATTAATGTTTCCACTTACACAGCTGAAAATGCTAATGCAAATTAGCTCTCTGGTTTCTTAAATGGTACTAATCCGTTCATGAGGGCTGAAAATGTCAAGATTAACAAAGAGCTCCCTTGAGTCCCAGGCTCCTGTGAGCACCCCTACATAACTGACCTCCCTGGGAAATGCAGGCACTGGGGCCTCCTGTGATCACTGCCCTGAGCAAGGGGCTGGAGAGTCTCTGTCATGCCTGGGTAAAGTGTGAAAACAACAGGAAGGATGACAGCCTCAGACTTGAGCCCCTCCTTCAGGAAGACTTGGCTGAACTTTGCAGCCCACATTTACAGAACATGAAAGTGAAACCACCATTAAAGTGTTTTGACTTCTGCTGGCTCAGGGAGTGAGGGGAGGGCAGAGAGTCACCAGGGGTAATGGGAGGCAGGTCTCCAATGACCTCTGATGTCACCTAGCCAAGACTCCCATGGGAGTCCTGGAGGCAGTGAGGAAGACTGTGAGCAATTTTCTAAAGCTTCTAGAGAATGAGAGAAGCATTTCCCTTCAGAAAGGAGAGGGACTATATCATTTCTCTGTGGGTTTTTTTTTTTCTTTCATTTTTAGGTTCCCTGTTGCTGACTGTCATGTTTTCACTCTTGGGCATGTATGACACTGGCAGGTCATGGGGTCACATCTCATGAACAACTTAAACTACCAAGAGGGACTCTGGGGAAATCTGGGAAGACAGCAGGGTGGGAGTTCAGAGAAGGAGGAAGGAGCCTGGATTCTAGGATTATGTGGAAGATCAGGAGGAAATTACCAAAGTTTATTTAGAAGAAGCAGAACATAGGAGGATCTGCTATTTCAGATAATATTTCTTTTTCTTTTTTTTTTATTAAGATTTTATTTATTTACTTGGAGAGAGAGGGAGCAAACACAAGCAGGGGGAGCAGCAGAGGAAGGAGCATGTTCCCCACTGAGCAGAGAGCTCAACAAGTGGCCTGATCCCAGTACCCTGGGATGATGATCTGAACTGAAGTCCGATGTTTAACCAACTGAGCCATCCAGGCACTCCTATATAATATTTATTTCTATGTATAGTATCTAAGGAAGGTGGATGCTGTGACAGGGACAGACCAACTGACCCACAGAAAGGGACACAGGGACCTGTATAAGATTCAGGTATATTTGGAGTTCTGTGACATGGGAGAAGTGCATGGGATGTCATGGGGTACAGAGGCACCACCTAGTAAATGGAGCTGACAAACTGGTTCTCCATATGGACATAAGTTACTGAATCTCTCCTTACATTACTTATGATAATCAGTTCCAAAGGGATTTAAGACCTAAATCTCAAATGAAAATGGCAGAAAATCATATAACTGTTCTTAGAGAAGGATTTCTTTATTTTTTTGTAAGTTTCAGAGGTAGAGTTTAGTGATTCGTCAGCTGCGTATAACACCCAGACTCATTTCAAGTGCCTTCCTTAATGCCCACCACCCAGTTATCCATCCTCCCACCAATCTCCCCTCCAGCAACCCTCAGTTTGCCTCTTTGGTTACGAGTCTTTTATGCCCTCCTTAAGGAGGACTGGATGGTATATGTAAATAATGAATCTTTGACCAATACATCAAAAACTAGTGATGTATTGTATGGTGACTAATATTACACAATAAAATTTAAAAACAAAAATGAAAACAAACAAAGAGTCTCCCTCTCTGGTTTCATCCTATTTTATTTTTCCCTACCTTGCCCTATGATACTCTATTTTGTTTCTTAAATTGAAGGTGAATTAAATCATGTGATGATTATCTTTCACTGACTGACATATTTTGCATAGCATAATACCCTCTAGTTCCCTCCATGTTGATGTAAATGGTAAGATTTCAATTTTTGATAGCTGAGTAATATACCTCCTCTTCCTTATCCATTCGTCTATCAAGGGACGTCTGGGTTCATTCCATTGTTGAGTATTATGGACATTGTTGCTATAAACAATGGGGTGCAAATCACTATGATTATATCCTTTGGGTAAATACCTAGTAGCGCATTGCTGGGCTGTAGGTAAGCTCTATTTTTTAACTTTTTGAGGAATCTATGTACTGTTTTCCAGAGTAGCTGTACCAGCTTGCATTCCCACCAGCAGCGTAAGAGCGTTCCCCTTTCTTCACATCCTAAGCAATATTTGTTGTTTTCTGACTCAGCCCTTTCCACAGTTTGGATATTGTGGCATTCCTGCTATGAACATTGGGTGCAGGTACCCCTTCAGATCACCACATTTTTATCTTCAGGGTAAATACCTAGTAGTGCAATCCCTGGGTCATAGGGTACCTTTATTTTTAACTTCTTGGGGAAACTCCATACTGTTTTCCAGAAAAGCGGTACCATCTTGTATTCCCTCAAAAGGAGATCCCTTTTCTCCACATCCTCACCAATATTTGTTGTTTCCTCTCTTGTTAATTTTACCCATTCTGACGGGTGTGAGGTGATATCTCATTGTGGTTTTGATTTGTATTTCCCTGATGCCAAGCTATAAAGAGAATTTTTTTTTTTCATATGTCTGTTGGCCGTGTGTATGTCTTCTTTGCAGAAATATCTGTTCATATCTTCAGCCCGTTTCTTGTCTGGATTTTTTGTTTTTGGGGGGAGTTGAGTTTGATAAGTTCTTTATAGATCTTGGATACCTGTCCTTTAACTAATATTTCACTTGCAAATACCTTCTCCCATTCTGTAGGCTGCCACTTTTGTTGACTTTTCTGGTGCTGTGAAGAAGCTTTTTATCTTGATGAAGTCCCAATAGTTCATTTTTGTTTTTGTTTCCCTTGCATTTGGAGACATGTCTGGCCAGAAGTTGTTGCAGCTGAGATTGAAGAGATTGCTGCCTGGTTCTCCTCTAGGATTTTGATGGATTCCTCTCTCACATTTCGGTCTGTCATTCATTTTGAGTCTATTTTTGTGTATGGTGTAAGAAAATGGTCCAGTTTCATTCTTCTGCATGTGGCCGTCCAATTTTCTCAGCACCATTTATTGAAGAGACTGTCCTTTTCCACTGGATATTCATTTCTGCTTTGCTGAATGTTAGTTGACCATAGAGTTGAACATAGAAAGAACATACCTCAATATCAGAAAAGTCATCTATGATAAGTCCACAGAGAATATCACTCTCAATGGGGAAAAACTGAGAACTTTCCCCCTACAGTCAGGAACATAACAGGGATGCCCACTCTCACAACTGTTGTTTAACATAGTACTAGAAGTCCTAACCTCAGGAGTCAGACAACAAAAGAAATAAAAGCATCTAAATTGGCAGATAAGGAGCCAAACTCTCACTCTTTTTCTCAGCACCATTTTTCTCAGCACCATTTTTCTCAGCACCATTTATTGAAGAGACTGTCCTTTTCCACTGGATATTCATTTCTGCTTTGCTGAATGTTAGTTGACCATAGAGTTGAGGGTCTATTTCTGAGTTCTCTATTCTGTTCCATTGATCTATGTGTCTGTTTTTGTGCCAGTACCATATTATCTTGATGGCTATAACTTTGTAATATAGCTTGAAGTCCAGAATTTTGATGCCATCCCTTTGGTTTCTTTTTCAGAATTCCTTTGGCCATTCAAAGTCTTTTCTGGTTCTGTACAAATTATAGGATTATTTGTTCCAGCTCTTTGAAAAATACTGATAGTATTTTGATAGGGATTGGATTGAATGTGTAGATTGCTTTGGGTAGCATAGTCATTTTAACAATATTTGTTCTTCCAGTCCATGAGCATGGTATATTTTTCCATTTCTTCATGTCTTTCTCAATTTCTTGGATGATTCTTATATAGTTTTCAGAGTACAGATCCTTTACCTCTTTGGTTAGGTTTCTTCCTAGGTAGTTTATGGTTTTTAGTGCAATCGTAAATGGGAGCAATTCCTTGATTTCTCTTTCTTCTATCTCATTGTTAGTGTATAGAAATGCAACTGATTTCTGTGCATTGATTCTTTATCCTGCAACTTTGCTGAATTCCTGTTTTGGCTTTAGTGGTTTTTTGCTGGAGTCTGGGTTTTCTGCATAGAGTATCATGTCTTCTGCAAAGAGTGAGAGTTTGGCTCCTTATCTGCCAATTTAGATGCTTTTATTTCTTTTGTTGTCTGACTCCTGAGGTTAGGACTTCTAGTACTATGTTAAACAACAGTTGTGAGAGTGGGCATCCCTGTTATGTTCCTGACTGTAGGGGGAAAGTTCTCAGTTTTTCCCCATTGAGAGTGATATTCTCTGTGGACTTATCATAGATGACTTTTCTGATATTGAGGTATGTTCTTTCTATCCCTTCACTGTGGAGAGTTTTCATCAGAAAGGATGCTCTATTTTGTCAAATTTTCCCCCCTACATCTTGAGATTATCTTATGGTTTTGTCTTCTCTTTTATTAATGTGGTGCATCACATTCATTGATTTGCAGATATTGAACCACCTTGCAGTCCAGGAATAAATCCCACTTGGTCATGGTGAATAATAATTTCAAAGTAATATTGGTTCATCTCCCCTTCTGATTACCCCCCCCCTTCATTTTCCCTTAATTCTTGTAATGTCCTCAGAGGGTTTCTGGGGGCGGGGTGAGAGATGGGTTAGCCAGAGATGGGTATTAAGGAGACATATATTGCAATGAGCACTAGGTGTTACACGTGAATAATGAATTGTGGGACACTACATCAAAAACTAATGAAGTACTATATGGTAACTAATAGAATATAATAAACAAATTAAAATTAAATTAAATTAAAAAGTAGTTTAAAATAAACCTAATACTGCAATGTGGATGTACCATATACTGTAACTGAACACTATAATATACTTTATTGAGGGAGCCTAAAAAAATCACTTTTAACAAAAATTTTAAAAATTCTAAAAATAGAGTAATGATGGATCCGGTTAGCTAGTATCTTGGTGGGAATATTTGCATCTATGTGCATAAGAGATATTGGTCTGTCATTCTCCTTTTTGGTGGGATCTTTGTCTGGTTTGGGGATCAAGGTAATGCTGGTCTCAAAGAATGAGCTTGGAAGTTTTCCTTCTTTTTCTATCTTTCGAGACAGCTTCTGAAGAATAGGTTCTTCTTAAATAGTCTTCTTTTTTTTTAAAGATTTTTATTCATTTATTTGACAGACAGAGATCACAAGTAGGCAGAGAGGCAGGCAGGGGGGAGGAGGAAGCAGGCTCCCCACGGAGCAGAGAGCCTGATGCGGGGCTCAATCCCAAGACCCTGGGATCATGACCTGAGCCAAAGGCAGAGGCTTCAACCCACTGAGCCACCCAGGCACCCCTAAATGTTCTTCTTTAGTTCTTCTTTAAATGTTTGGTAAATTTCCACTGGAAGGTCATCTAGTCCTAGACTCTTGATTTTGGGGGAGATTTTTGATTACTGCTTCAATTTCTTTGCTGGTTATAGGTCTGTTCAGGTTTTCTATTTCTTCCTATTTCAGTTTTGTTAGTTTATATGTTTCTAGGAATGCATCCATTTCTTCCAAATTGCCTAATTTTTTGGCATGTATGTACTCATAATATGCTCTTATAATCTTTTGTATTTCTTTGGTATTGGTTGTGATCTTCTTCTCTTATTTATCATTTTATTAATCTGAGTCTTTTCTCTTTCATTTTTGGTAAGTCTGGCTAGGGGTTTATTGGTCTTCTTAATTTTTCAAAGAACCAGCTCCTAGTTTTCTTAATCTGTTGTATTATTCTTTTGATTTCTATTTCATCGATTTCTTCTCTAATCTTTATTATTTCTTTTCATCTCATGGATTTAAGCTTTATTTGCTATTCTTTTTCCAGATCCTGTAGGTGTAATCTTAGTTGTATATTTTAGAATTTTGTTCCTTGAGAGCAGTTTGTATTGCTATGTACTTCCCTCTTAGGTCCATTTTACTACATTCCAAAGGTTTTGAAGAGTTTCTTCCCATTTTCATTTGTTTCCAAGAATTTTTAATTCTTCTTTAATTTCTTGGTTGAACCATTCATTCTTTAGTAGGATGCACTTTAATTTCCATGTATTTGTGTTCCTTCCACATTTTCTCCTGTGATTTAGTTCAAGTTTGAAAGTAGTGTGGTCTGAAAATATGCAAGAAATAATCTCAGTCTTTTGGTATTGTTTGAAACCTGTTTTGTGACCCATTATGTGGTCTCTTCTGGAGAATGTTCCATGTGCACTTGAGAGGAATGTGTATTCTATTGCTTTAGAATGGCATGGTCTGTGTATATCTATGAAGTCTATCTCGTCCAGTGTGTGACTCAAAGCCCTTGTTTTCTTGTTGATCTTCTGTTTAGATGGTCTGTGCATTGCTGTGAGTGGGGTGTTAAATTCCTCTACTAATATAGTATAATTATCAGTGTTTCTTTAATTTTGATATTAATTGGCTTATATAATTGACTGCTCCTATGTTAGGGATGTAAATATTTACAATTATGAGATCTTTTTAGATAGACCCCTTTATTCTTATATGGTGTCTTTCTACATCTTTTATTACAGTCTTTGGTTTAAAATCTAGTTTGTCTGATATAAGGATTGCTACCCCAGCTTTCTTTTGATGCCCATTACCATGATAAATGATTCTCTACCCCTTCATTTTCAAACTGGAGGTAACTTTGGGTCTGAAATGAGTCTCTTGTAGATAACATATCAATGGGTTTTGCTTTTTTGTCCAATATGACACCTCAATCTCCTGATAGGAGTATTTAGTACATTTATATTTAGAGTCATTATTGAAAGATATGAAATTAGTGCCATTGTATTTCTGTAAAGTCAGTGTTTCTGTATATTGTCCCATTCTTTTGTTCTGATCTAAATTATTTTGGGGCTCTATCTTTGCTTATAGGATCCCCTTTAATGTTTGTTGCAGGGATGTTTTAATGATCACAAATTCTTTTAGTTCCTGTTTGTCCTGGGAGCTCTTTATCTCTCCTATTCTCAATGATAGCCTTGCTGGATAGAGTATTCTTTTCTTTTTTTTTTCTGAGATTTTTATTTATTTACGAGAGGGAGAGAGAGAGAGAGAGAATGCACACAAGCAGGGGGAGCACCAGGCAGAGGGAGAGGGAGAGTCAGGCTCTGTTCTGAGCAAGGAGCCAGCTGTGGGACTCGATATCAGGACCCTGGGATCATGACCTGAGCCTAAGGCAGTTGCTTAAACAACTCAGGTGTCACTTTTTTTTTTTTTTTAAGATTTTATTATTTGAGAGCAAGAGCACGAGTGGGGCCAGGGAGGAGTGGAGGGAGAGGGAGAAGCAGGCTTCTTGCTGAGGAGGGAGCCCAATTGAGATCATGACCTGAGTGGAAATGGAGAGTCAGATACTTAATCTGCCAAGCCACCCAGGAGCCTCCCATTTTTATTTTTTTATTTATTTTTTAACTTTTTAAAAATAATTTTTTCATAAACGTATAATGTATTATTAGCCCCAGGGGTACAGGTCTGTGAATCGCCAGGTTTACACACTTCACAGCACTCACCATAGCACATACCCTCCCCAATGTCCATAACCCCACCACCCTCTCCCTACCCTCTTCCCCCCAGCCACCCTCAGTTTGTTTTGTGAGATTAAGAGTCTCTTATGGTTTTTATCCCTCCTGATCCCATCTTGTTTCCTTTATTCTTTTCCTATCCCCCAAACCCCACACATTGCATCTCCACTTTCTCATATCAAGGAGATCATATGATAGTTGTCTTTCTCCAATTCACTTATTTTGCTAAGCACAATACCCTCTAGTTCCAACCACGTCATCGCAAATGGCAAGATTTCATTTCTTTTGATGGCTCCATAGTATTCCATTGTATATATACACCACATCCTCTTTATCCATTCATCTGTTGATGGACATCTAGGTTCTTTCCATAGTTTAACTATTGTGGACATTGCTGCTATAAACATTCAGGTGCACATGCCCCTTCGGATCACTATGTTTGTATCTTTAGGGTAAATACCCAGTAGTGCAATTGCTGGGTTATAGGGTAGCTCTATTTTCAACTTTTGGAGGAAGCTCCATGCTGTTTTCCAGAGTGGTTGCACCAGCTTGCATTCCCACCAACCCTTTCTCCATATCCTCGCCAGCATCTGTCATTTCAGGACTTGTTAGTTTTAGCCATTTTGACTGGTGTGAGGTGGTATCTCATTGTGGTTTTGATTTCTATTTCCCTGATGCTGAGTGAGTTCGAACACTTTTTCATGTGTCTGTTGGCCATCTGGATGTCTTCTTCACAGAAATATCTGTTCATGTCCTCTGCTCATTTTTTGATTGGATTATTTGTTCTTTGGGTGTTGAGTTCGATAAGTTCTTTATACATTTTGGATACTAGCCCTTTATCCGATATGTCGTTTGCAAATATCTTCTCCCATTCTTTCATTTGTCTTTTGGTTTATTGACTCTTTCCTTTGCTGTGCAAAAGCTTTTGATCTTGATGAAGTCCCAAGAGCTCATTTTGCCCTTGCTTCCCTTGCTTTTGGTGATGTTCCTAGGAAGAAATTGTTGCAGCTGAGGTTGAAGAGGTTGCTGCCTGTGTTCTCCTCAAGGATTTTGATGGATTCCTTTCTCACATTGAGGTCCTTCATCCATTTTGAGTCCATTTTCATGTGTGGTGTAAGGAAATGGTCCAATTTCATTTTTCTGCATGTGACTGCCCAATTTTCCCAACACCATTTGTTGAAGAGGCTGTCTTTTTTCCATTGGACATTCTTTCCTGTTTTGTCAAAGGTTAGTTAACCATAGAGTTGAGGGTCTATTTCTGGGCTCTCTATTCTGTTCCATTGATCTATGTGTCTGTTTTGGGGCCAGTACCATACTGTCTTGATGCTGACAGCTTTGTAATAGAGCTTGAAGTCTGGAATTGTGATGCCACCAACTTTGGCTTTCTTTTTCAATATTCCTTTGGCTATTCAAGGTCTTTTATGGTTCCATATACATTTTAGGATTCTTTGTTCCATTTCTTTGAAAAAAATGGATGGGATTTTGATAGGGATTGCATTATATGTGTAGATTGCTTTAGGTAGCATAGACATGTTCACAATATTTGTTCTTCCAATCCATGATCATGGAATATTTTTCCATTTCTTTGTGTCTTCCTCAATTCTTTCATGAGTACTTTATAGTTTTCTGAATATAGATTCTTTCCCTCTTTGGTTAGGTTTATTCCTAGGTATCTTATGGTATTGGAGTGCAATTATAAATGGGACTGACTCCTTAATTTCTCTTTCTTCTGTCTTGTTGTTGGTGTAAAGAAATGCAACTGATTTCTGTGCATTGACTTTAAATCCTAACACTTTACTGAATTCCTGTACAAGTTCTAGCAGATTTGGAGTGGAGTCTTTTGGATTTTCCACATATGGTATCATATCATCTGCAAAGAGTGATAGTTTCACTTCTTCTTGTCTGATTTGGATGCCTTCAATTTCTTTTTGTTGTCTGATTGCTGAGGCTAGGACTTCTAGTACTATGTTGAATAGCAGTGGTGATAATGGACATCCTTGCTGTGTTCCTGATCTTAGTTGAAAAGCTCTTAGTTTTTCTCCATTGAGCTCCATTGAGAATGATATTCGTGGTGTTTTTTTCATAGATGATATTGAGGTATGTACCCTCTATCCCTACATTTTGAAGAGTTTTGATCAAGAAAGGATGCTGTACTTTGTCAAATGCTTTTTCAGCATCTATTGATAGTATCATAATGGTTCTTTTCTTTCTTTTATTAATGTATTTTATCACATTGATTGATTTGCAGATGTTGAATCAAACTTGCAGCCCTGGAATAAATCCCACTTGGTCGTGGTGAATAATCCTTTTAATGTACTGCTGGATCCTATTGGCTAGTATTTTGGTGAGAATTTTTGCATCTGTGTTCATCAAGGATATTGGTCTGTAATTCTCTTTTTTGATGGGACCCTTGTCTGGTTTTGGGATCAAGGTGATGCTGGCCTCATAAAATGAGTTTGGAAGATTTCCTTCCATTTCTATCTTTCGGAACAGTTTCAGGAGAATAGGAATTAATTTTTCTTTAAATGTTTGGTAGAATTCCCCTGGGAAGCTGCCTGGCCCTGGACTCTGGTTTGTTGGGTGTTGTTTGCTGACTGCTTCAATCTCCTTATTGGTTATGGGCCTGTTCAGGTTTTCTATTTCTTCCTGGTTCAGATGTGATTTTTTATACATCTCTAGGAATGCATCCATTTCTTCCAGATTGTCAAGTTTGTTGGTGTAGAGTTGCTCATAATATGTTCTTATAATTGTTTGTATTTCTTTGGTGTTGGTTGTGATCTCTCCTCTTTCATTTGTGATTTTATTTATTTGGGTTCTTTCTCTTTTCTTTTTGATAAGTTTGGCTAGGGGTTTATCAATCTTATTAATTCTTTCAAAGAACCAGATCCTAGTTTTGTTGATTTGTTCTCTTGTTTTTTGGTTTCTATTTCATTGATTTCTGCTCTGATCTTTATGATTTCTCTTCTCCTGCTCTATTTAGGCTTTTTTTGTTGTTGTTCTTTTTCCAGTTCCTTTAGGTGTAGGGTTAGGTTGTGTATTTGAGACCTTTCTTGCTTCTTGAGAAAGGCTTGTATCACTATATATTTTCCTCTCAGGACTGACTTTGCTGTATCCCACAGATCTTGAACTGTTGTGTTTTCATTATCACTTGTTTTCATGAATTTTTTCAATTCTTCTTTAACTTCCTGGTTGACCCATTCTTTCTTTAGAAGGATGTTGTTTAGTCTCCATGTATTTGGGTTCTTTCCCAATTTCCTCTTGTGATTGAGTTCCAGCTTCAGAGCATTGTGGTCTGAAAATATGCAGGGAATGATCTAATCTTTTGATACCAGTTGAGACCTGATTTATGAACCAGGATGTGATCTATTCTGGAGAATGTTCCATGTGCACTAGAGAAGAATGTGTATTCTGTTGCTTTGGGATGGAATGTTCTGAATACATCTGTGATGTCCATCTGGTCCAGTGTGTCATTTAAAGCCTTTATTTCCTTGTTGATCTTTTGTTTGGACGATTTGTCCATTTCAGTGAGGAGAGTGTTTAAGCCCCATACTATTATTGTATTATTGTCCATGTGTTTCTTTGACAATTGGTTTATATAGTTGGCTGCTCCCATGTTAGGGGCATAGATATTTAAAATTGTTAGATCTTCTTGTTGGAGAGACACTTATATTATGATATAGTGTCCTTTCTCATCTCTTATTATAGTCTTTGGCTTATAACCTAATTGATCTGATATAAGGATTGCCACCCCAGCCTTCCTCTTATGTCCATTAGCATGGTAAAGTGTTTACCACCCCATCATCTTAAATTTGGAGGTGTCTTTGGGTCTAAAATGTGTTTCCTGTAGGCAGCATATTGATCGGTTTTGTTTTTTTATCCATTCTGATACCCTGTGTCTATTGATTAGGGCATTTAGCCCATTTACATTCAGGGTAACTATTGAGAAATATGAATTTAGTGCCATTGTATTGCCTGTAAGGTGACTGTTACTGTATATTGTCTCTGTTCCTTTCTGATCTACTACCTTTAGGGTCTCTTTTGCTTAGAGGACCCCTTTCAATATTTCCTGTAGAGTTGGTTTGGTGTTTGCAAATTTTCTCAGTTTTTGTTTGTCCTGGAAGCTTTTTTTTTTTTTTAAAGATTTCATCCATTTATTTGACACACAGAGATTTCAAGTAGGCAGAGAGGCAGGCAGAGAGAGAGAGGAGGAAGCAGGCTCCCTGCTGAGCAGAGAACCTGATGCAGGGCTCGATCCCAGGGCCCTGGGATCATGACCTGAGCTGAAGGCAGAGACTTTAACCCACTGAACCACCCAGGCGCCCCTGTCCTGGAAGCTTTTGATCTCTCCTTCTATTTTCAATGATAGCCTAGGTGGGTATAGAATTCTAGGTTGCATGTTTTTCTCGTTTAGTGTTCTGACTATATCATGCCAGTTCTTTCTGGCCTGCCAGGTCTCTGTGGATAAGTCGGCTGCCAATCTAATATTTTTCCCATTGTATGTTACAGACTTCTTGTCCTGGGATGCTTTCAGGATTTTCTCTTTGTCACTAAGACTTATAAATTTTACTATCAGATGATGGAGTGTCGACCTATTCTTATTGATTTTGAGGGGGGTCTTTGCACCTCCTGAATTTTGATGCTTGTTCCCTTTGCCATATTAGGGAAATTTTCTACAATAATTCTCTCCAATATACCTTCTGCTCCCCTCTCTCTTTCTTCTTCTTCTGGAATTCCAATTATTCTAATGTTGTTTCTTCCTACAGTATCACTTATCTCTCAAATTCTCCCCTCATGGTCGAGTAGTTGTTTGTCTTTCTTTGGCTCGGCTTCTCTATTCTCCATCATATGGTCTTCTGTATCAATAATTCTCTCTTCTGCCTCATTTATCCTAGCAGTAAGAGTTTCCCTTTTTGATTGTACCTCATTAATAGCTTCTGTGATTTCAGCTTGGTTAGATTTTAGTTCTTTTATTTATCCAGAAAGAGCTTTCATTTCTCTGGACAGGGTTTCTCTAATATCTTCCAAGTCTTTTTCAAGCTCAGCTAGCACCTCGAGAATCATCATCCTGAACTCTAGATCTACATATTACCAGTGTCCATATTGATTAGGTCCCTAGCCTTAGGTACTGCCTCTTGTTCTTTCTTTTATGGTGAGTTTTTCCACCTTGTCATTTTGTCCAGATAAGAATATATAGGAGCAAATAAAATACTAAAAGGGTGGCAAGGACCCCAGGAAAATGTGCTTTAAGCAAATCAGAAGAGATCCCAAATCATGGGTGGCGGGATGGGAGAATGGGGGTAAAAAGAAGTTCAGGAAAAAAATTTTAAAAAGAAAACAAATAAGGAAAAAAACATAAAAAAGAAAATATATATATATATATATATATATTTATATTAGACTGGTGACTAGAACAGGGTCACCCACTTAATTTAGGGAGTATTTTGGTCTTTTAGAAGAAACTACCTCCCAAAATTTTTAGAATGAAAAATGTATATAAGGGTAAATACAATGAAGGGATGGAATATGACTATAGAGATATATTTTTTTTTAATTTCTAAAAAAGGAGCTCATAAGATAAGTTAGTTGGGAGAATAAAGAAAAAGAAAGTGGAGAGAATTTGCTTGGGCTGGAGACTAGAACAAGCCAAATGCTAGATTTATGGTGTATTTTGATCTATTAGAAGAAGTTGTATCCCAATTTTTTTAGAAGAAAAAACCCTATGTATATACAAAAAATAAAGTTAGATACAATGAAGGATAAAATATGACTAGAATAATGAAGTTTCAAAAAAGATTATTTTTTTTTAATGAAAGGTATTGTTAAGATAAACTAGTTAGAAAATGTTAAAAGAGGAAATGGTAAAAGTTAAAAAAAATTTAGCAGAAGAAAAAAACATAAAATTTTAAAAAATTATTTAACTTTGGAAGACTAACGAATCATGGGGAGAAAGCCATGAATTCCATGCTTTGCTTTCTCCTCCCCTGTAATTCTACTGCTCTCCTTGGTAAGTGAACTTGGTCTTGGCTGGATTTCTTGTTGATCTTCTGGGGGAGGGGCTTGTTGTAGTGATTCTCAAGTGTCTTTGCCTGAGGCAGAATTGCACCACCCTTACCAGGGGCCAGGCTGAGTAATCTGCTGGGGTTTGCTTTCAGGAGCTTTTGTTCCCTGGTTGCGCTTTCCATAGAGTTCCAGAGAAAAGCAGCAAAAACGGTGGCCTCCCAATCTCCGGCCCAGAGGAGACTGGAGCTCGGGGCCCCACTCTTCAGTGCACCCTTGGAGAAAATCGCTCAATCACTCCTGTCTCCCTGGCCTCTGACTGCACTCCAAGCTCACCCAGCCTGTGACCAAGCATCTCTGTCTCTGGCACACAGCTCTGCCTGGAGTCTCCAAACCCTGCAGATCCCTGAGCTCTTCCAGGGGGGTCTCCCCGGATCTTGTGGGGATCCCACTCACAGAGCAGTGGTCTCTGACACGGATTACACTTCAAGGTAACCCTGAGTTGAGAGCTCACTCCTCAGCTCTGTCTCTGTAGCTAGCTCCCCCACTCTAATACCTGTGAGCTCTGCAACACTCAGATACCCCCGATCCTTCTGTGACCATACAGTACCTGAGACCATGCTGTCCCTGCATGGGCTTCACCCCAGTTTAGCCTCTGGAGTGATGTCCCTCATTGGAGCAGATTTTTAAAGGTCTTGACTTTGTGCTCCATCGCCCTGCCACTTGCTGGAAGCCGGCCCCTCCCCCTGCGGTCTATCTTCCTGTCACATTGGGTTCACTTCTTCACCGGTCCTACCTTTCAGAAAGTGGTTGATTTTCTGTTTCTAGAATTGTTGTTCTTCTTCTCTTCAATCTCCTGTTGGATTTGTAGGTTTTGGGAATGGTTTGATAAGCTATCTACCTGATCTCCTGCTACTTCATGTCATCTCAGCCTGCTACTTCTCCTCCATCTTGACTCCTCCTGGATAAAGTATTCTTGGCTGCATATTTTTCTCATTCATCACCTTGAATATACATGCCAGTCATTTGGTCTGCCAGGTCTCTGTGGACATGTCTGCTGCCAGCCTTATGTTCCTACCTTTGTAAGTTAAAGACCTCTCATCCTGACCTGCTTTCAGGGTTTCCTATTTCTCTCTGAAGTTTGCAAGCTTCATTATTATGTCTAGTTGTTTACCTATTTTTATTGATTTAAAGGGAATTCTCTGTGCCTCCAGGACTTGAAGGCCATTTTCCTTCCCCCAGATTAAGAAAGTTCTTGGTTATAATCTGTTCAAATAAACCTTCAGCACCCGTCTTTCCTCTTCCTCTGAGACCCTTCTAGCATTGTTTTTGCTTTATGTTAACACTGATCTCTCAAATCTTCCTTTTGTGATCTAGTAGTTTTTTTATCTCTTTTTCTCAGTTTCCTTATTCTCCATCATTTTGTCTTCTGTATCACTAACTCTTTCTTCTGCCTCATTTATCTTAGCAGTTGGAGGCTCCATTTTTTATTGCATCTTGGTAATAGCTATTTTGATTTTGGCCTGATTAGATTTTAGTTCTTTTATTTTTTTTGGTTAGGGATTCTTTACTGTCTTCTATGATTTTTTCAAGCCCAGCTACCATCTTTATAATTGTTTTGAATTCTATTTCTGACATCTTACTTATATCCATATAAATTAAATCTCTGTCAGTGAGAACTGCTTCTTGTTCTTTTTTGGGGTGAGTTTTTCCATCTCATAATTATGTCCAGAAAATAATAGATGAAAGAGAGAGAAAAATGTAAAACTAGTAATAACACAATAAATGTATGCACTAAGGAAATCAGAAGAGAGCACAATCTAAAAAAAAAAAAGAGAGAGAGAGAGAAAGAGAGATGGAGAGACAGAGAGAAAGAAATAATCAAGCAAGAAAGGAGAACAGAACACAAAATAAACTAGATCCTGGGTGTATTTTGAGGTGTTTGTTTGAGGAAATTATGTTCCAAAATAAGAAAGAAAGAAAAACATTTATATATACAAAAAATAAAATTGAATACAATGAAAGGAAACCAAAAATTTATTTATATATATGTAAATGTATGTATAATCTAAATATAAAAATTAAAAAAGACTTAAAAAGTTAATTGATAAAATAAAAAATAGCTAGAAAGGAAAAAAATTTAAAATTTAAAGACTATGGAATAAGAAAAAAAATTATGAATGTTATATACTGTTTCACCCTAGAGTTCAAGTTTTGCAGTTCTGTATAATCAGTAAACTAGGTATTAGCCTCATGTACCTACTGGTCTTCTGGGGCAGGGGCCTGTTGCACTGATTCTCAGGGGTCTTTCCTGGGTGAAATGTACCACCCACCCTTGCCAGTGTGCTGGGTTCAGTGCAAGCAGCTGTGGATTGCACTATGTGGTGCTGTATTACTACCTGAAGGCTTTCAGCACCAATGGGGAGGATAAAAATGGTAGCACCCCAAACCCTAGCCCCAGAGCTGAAAGGTCACACCCCACTCACAGAAAAGCAGTCAATCACTCTTGTCTCCCTGGTTTCCATCTGAACTCTATGCTCACCCATCCTGTGACAGAACATTTTTTAACTCAGGCATGCAACCCTGGTTCAAGTCTCCAAATTATCAGATCCTGTGGAGCAGTCCCCCACCCCTCCTCAGGGGAGGAAGGGGCGTCTCACTGGGCTTCTGCCCTTTGCTTGGCCCCTGCTTGGAGAGTGGTCACCCAACCAAGCAGCAGTTTGTGGTTTATGGCAACACTGTGTAGAAAGCCAGCTTCTAAACTCACTGTTTGCAGCAGACTTCCCTACTCTGATGTTTGGGAACTCTGTCACACTCAGGCTCATTCTTTTTGTGGCCATGGGGATCCTGAGACAATGCTGTCCCACCTGATATTCTGCCCTTTTCCACTACCTGAGCTTTCCAGGGAGTATGTCTCCCACCCACGCAGACTTCAAAAGTTCTGATCTTGTGTTTCCACTGCTTAAATAATTTCTGGTAGCCTCCTTAAGCCAGACTCTTCCCCAGCAGTTTATCTTCTGATATATATCTCCAGATTCATGTCTCTGCACCTCCTACCTTGCAAACGGTTACTTTCCTATTTGTAGAATTTCAGCAACTCTTTTCTAAGATCTCCAGTTAATTTGGCAAGTGTTCAGAATGATTTGATAACTATCAAGCTGAATTCCAGGGACAAGATGAAATTAGACTCCCCTATTCCTCTGCCATCTTAACGCCTCCTTTTTCTTCTAGAGAAAGTTTTCTTAAATGAGATGATACTGGTATAAAGATACCAAGATGGCAGCTGTATAACACAGACTGACCAATGTGATACCTTTGACTACATTAAAGTGAAAAGCTTCTCTTCATGAAAACAAATGCAAAAAGAAAGTTTAGAAATCTCCACAAATCTGGAGATTTTTGTATAAATGTAGTCAACTAATGATCAATGGAGGGAAAGTATTTTAAAAATTCCAGAAGTCACTAAGAAAACCTGAAACAATCCAGCATGGAGGTGGGCAAATGACATGTACAGAATATTCATAGAAAAAGAAACATGTATAGAGAAAAATAGAGAAACTACCACAAGCTAAGTAGTGAGAGAAATTCATCTCTGTGCACTATGATGTGACATCATTAATTAGTTTGACTGCAAAATTTGAAAAGTTGGACAAATTCAGGTATTGGTGAGAATGTACATTGATAGACTCTCTGAAACATGGCTGCTGGGACTGTAAATCAATACAATCTTTTTGAAAAAAAAAAAAACAGTATGGCTAAATCATAAAATATCAGATGCATGTGCCTCAGGATTCAGCATTTCCACTCGTAACACTATACTTAAGGGTCACTCTGCAAATATGTGCAGAAGGCATGGACATGTGCTCCTAGCAGCAGTCTTCATAATTGTGGAAAAAGAGAAGATAGGCATTGACAGAGAACAGATAATTAAGTTTACCTACATGGTGTGGAAAGGACTGAACCACAGATATATGGAGAGTAATGAATCTTTTGGTATAATGTTGACATTACAGATGAATTTATGTAACCTTCTGAATGCTGAGTGTTGATGGAAGTGCTCTAGGTTACTAGTTCCCGCTGACATTTCTGAAACCAGGGATGAAGAGTTCCTACAATTTTCCTTGGAGACAACGAGGTGGTCATCCAAGGAATGTGCAAGGAATTGGCATTGGGCTTTTTACTGGCAACATGGCATGCTAGAAGGACATAGATCTTCATAGTTCTAAGAGAATATGATGTTGTGTCCAGAATTCTCTACTCAGTTAAACTATTGAAAGTGATCACAAAACAATGGCATTAATTTGAAATGCAAAGACTAGAGAGCTTACCGCACAGAGAACTTTTCTCTCACTTTGAGAATGGATGCGATGTCAATCAACAGGGACAGGGAATCCAGAAGCACCAATGCCACTAAGTTAATGGACAGCTGTGAGCAAGGCCTCTGCTCCAGGCTGGGAGAGAAAGTGGTCCAAGTGAGAGCAGGAATTAGAGGTGTTTCAGAGAACACCTTCAGGGAGAACCCTCGCCTGTTCTTCTTCAGGGAAGTGCTCACATTCTACTGTCATTGATACTCTCCCTCCAACTACTGAGCATGGCTGTATCTAGCTATCTATCTCTTTTCTTTTTTCTGCTTTTTTCTTGTTAAATATAGATCCCCAAACTGGATTAACTCTGTGTGGCCCGAGGCTAGATGAAATGACCTGAAAATGTTGGTAGAGGCTGGTCCTTCAGTAGGTAGCAAGGAAGGACATGTCCAGGGGCCAAGGAGGAAAGAGCTGTGATTGGAGAGGGTGCAGCTCCTTCATGCTGGGTACAGGCAGGAATGACTCTCACAGAGAGAGGAGGTCACTCACAACTGGCCATTTTGTAAGGAGCTTCTTGATGGTATTATCTGGTATCTGTTGTTGTGGATCAAATTATCCTGAAACTTAGTGGCTTAAAATGAGTGTTTATTTGCTTATAGTTTCTGAGGGCCAGAAATTCAGGATCAGTTTTAATTGTGTTTTTTTGGATATGGGTCTCTCCTGAGATGGCAGTCAAGCTATCAGCTGGGCTGCATCTCCTGAAGTCTTGCTTGGGTTGGAGGATTTACTCTCAAGACGACACATTTACATGACCAGCAGTTAATGTAGGCTGCCTCTGCTATCCTCCACATGGCCTCTGATTCCTCAGGACCTCTCCAAAATTTTTATGGTAACTAGGCTGAGAGAGGAAAGAAGAGAGGGAGATGGAGAGAGAGGGGAAGACAGAGCTGGAGCAGGAGCAAGACAGAGCCAGTGAACAGAATATTTATAAGACAGAGATAACTTTTAATAACAAAGTTCTGGGATTTGGGGACACTCATTTGTTGCTGCCATATTCTATTAGTCACTCCAGGGAAAGGGTTTAAACACAGTCATGAAAACAGGAGGAAATGTTAGAGGTCATGTTAAAGTGTCTACCACTGACTACAGGGAGGTCAAGGTTGTGTGAGTCCACAGAGTGTGAGATGAGAAGTGAAAGAACATAGACATCAGAGAAATGATGTTAAAGTTATGTGAGAAATGGATGTCAGAATGAGACTGTATGTCACATTGAGTGGATATTTTCTTCCACCTTTGGATGCAGGCTCACTTAATAAATGACAAAAGTACAACATATTTGGGGATTTCCTGACAGGAGTTCAAAATGAGCAAGTCATCTCATATACCTCAAGGAACTTACAATCAATGAAAATGAAAGTAATTGAGTTTGATTAAGAATTCAGAAAGGAGACCGTGTGAGGACAGGACCTCAGATGTCCTGACTTCCCTTCAGAAGGAGGCTGCTGAGACATCACTTCTTCAGATGATGGAGTCTGTCAGGATTTTCTTCAGGATGTCCTTTGTATCCTTGGCAACTATTTCAAGGAGGCGTCTGTGTTTCCACTTTCTAAGGGAGTTGAAAACAAAGCCACCTAACAGTGGGATACATCTCAGAATGAAACATAAGCAAGAGATTACATCACAATTCATGCAAGAAAATAGCCAGTCCCCTCTGCGGACAGTGTTTAGATCTCGAGACTTCATAATGGCCCTGTACTCCTCTATGGGTTTCCCCATACTCTGAGCCATCTGCTGGAGAGATTCATCGTCTATACCAAAGAGCAAGCGATAGGCCATCAGACTTTCCTCCAGATCATCTGCATTCCAGATACCAAGGGTGTCAAAAGACTTTGAGGCTATTTTCTTCCTGCAAGTGATCACTTTGTCATTAATGGCCTTCTTATAAGTGTGGGACAGATTCTCTAGGGGACCATGGTACCTGGTGTCAGAAATGTCCCTGTGCAAGGTGCTCCTAAGCTTGGGGAAGTCATGCAAGAAGGGGTCAAAGCTAGAGACCAGGAATATGTTGGGTTTACACACTCCCTCTTTTTGCAGATTTTCCTGGATATTCTCCTGAATATTCTTCAGGAGTCGTTCCTTCAAGTGGGCACTTGTGTTGATGTCCCTGTCCAGCTTGGTCCAGACGATATAGAACTTCTTTTCCAGGCCCTGGATGATTTTGGCAAGCTTCACGAGATTCATGCTGAACTGTTCTGATGCAATGATGATGACGAGGTCATACAGACTAACCTGCATCTCCTGCAGGTAGTTCCCCAGGCTTTGGGTATCTGCCCCTATTCCGGGTAGGTCCCACAGCACCACGTTGGGAAAGTGGGAGGAAAAGTAGCGAGTGGGAGTCTGGGTGGTCCTCACCACCCCAGTGGGAGCTGAGTCCTCCTCCTCTTGCCCAATTCCCCGCAGTGCGTTGATGAAGGAGGACATGCCATTGCCGGAGTCCCCAGTCACTGCAATGTTCACTGGGGCACTGGATGCTGTCTTCAGGGTCTCCTTGACCACAGAGACTACCTCCAGCAACTTCCCTCCTCCCAAGGCCTTTTCCATGTTTATGGCAATCTCCTTGGGTAGGGCACTCCAGCCCATATTGTACGGCATATCAGAGGTGGAGGATGCAAGTAATGGGGTGTGAAGAGAGTGGGTGGGCTCTGTCACATCACTGAGCAGTGGAGTGACCTGCAGAAATAGGAAAAGCAGGGGAGTTAAGAGAGCCCGGCACATAGGGTGGCAGAGGAATCATCAGATTTGGTAACCCAAACCGAGGGCATCAGATCCACACCCAATGCCTTGTGCCAACTCTCCATACTATTCAATCCCGAGGACCGACAAATCCTCAATACATATGTCTTCAAAGTCAAGAACAATTTAATTATTTTAACAGCAGTGAAATGTGCGTTTTCCCCCATTTTCCTTATCTTTCACCACTGACTGCATACCTAAAAAATCCCTGTCCCTCATCCACTGCAACATTTAAGTTACACAAGCTTTCCAAATAATATCCTACTGAATTTTAAGTCAGTACTTAATGTTTGTAGTTGATTATTTATATTTGCTGTGATCATTTCTATAAGTATTTAAGCTTTCCAATGAGCTTTCTCTTGTAAGCTGAACCCTGCAGTAAGATTGCAAGCATTTGGGGCGCCTGGGTGACTCAGTGGGTTAAAGCCTCTGCCTTCGGCTCAGGTCATGATCCCAGGGTCCTGGGATCAAGCCCCACATCGGGCTCTCTGCTCAGAGGGGAACCTGCTTCCTCCTCTCTCTCTCTGCCTGTCTCTCTGCCTAATTGTGATCTCTGTCTGTCAAATAAATAAAATCTTAAAAAAAAAAAAGAAAGATTACAAGCATTTCATATGGCAGAATTGGGAAAGAGAACTGGTTGGAATTACCCACTGGACTCTCCTCCTGGGGGCTACATGCACAGTGCTGGCTGGTGGGCTTTCACAATCCCACAAGTTATGGCTGCTTGCTGTGGTAATTTCCCTTAAGACATCTACTATCTCTGTGTGCACAAATGCAAATTTTAAAACACTTTCTAATTCAAGACTGGCTCTTTGCTGAGGAGTTTTCTTGTATAACCTCATTGTACATCATTGTACATCAGGGCTCTCCTGGTGCTCCTGGATATGAGACCTCACATCCAAACACTCGAGTTTCTGCTGAAAAGGACTGCAGTCCTGTCTGTAGGACAAATTTCATGTTGAGCTGTAGGAGCTATGGTGCAGCTTGTTACCCATCACACTGGCTTTCCTCTCCAACGGTGTGTCCTCCTTGCATGATTGCCCCCCAGAGTTCTCTGAGTGCTTTCTTCCAATGAGGAAATTGCCAAGAGCTCTGGCTGAGTTTTCAGACAGGCTTGGCCTGTAGTAATGTGAATGTTTTAACATTGAAAACTGAGCCCCAATGTTCTGTCTTGTGCAGCAGGGAATGTACCCACCTCAGAGGACTTCAGGGAGGGCTTCATGCCAAGATCCAAGTGAAGGCCTGGGAAGGCCTGCCAGCAACTGCTTGGTGAATTCTCTTTCGTATTATGACCTCTGAGGAAGGCTTTTCTCTGGTTCTTCTTATTCCCTCCACCTCTTATTGCAGTGTATGAAGATTTTGATCTGTGAGTCTGTGTGGGCAGGATGTTCTGCATGCCTTTTCTTGATTGATCTTCTCTGAGCTCTATTAAACCAGCGATAGTATTATTCCTGGTCACAGATCAAGAAACAGTGTCTCACAGATGAGAAACAAGCCTCAAATTGCATAGCAATGACCCAGGATCCAAGATATAAATTCACAGTGTGAATTTCTGTTTCTGTCTGTACAGGAGAGGAGGATAATCCTAGTAAATGCTGAATCTCCAGCCCCAGGGGCTAGGGGAGGCTGGATTCTGAGATGCTTCTCCCGGGGATGTGGGTCCAATTATTGCTGTCAATTACCATCTACTTTACCTGGATGCACCCTTACTAATTTGGGGGAGAGAATGGAAATCACAGTTCTCTCTCAACTCCCATCCTCACTCCCTATTAAACTGACTGATTTCCAAGTGCGAAGAGAAATCCCAAAATGTGTCCCCACTTCTCAGAAAATGTTGCAGGGAACCTAACCCCCACTGGGAGTTAGAGATGCCCAGTGAAATGATCAGGAGATACTGGGAGTTCAGAGGGAGGGAAGCTGATGGATTATGATGTGATCATGATCCCATCTGCTTGGGGATTAGAATCTCCTGAGGCCTGTGCCTACAAAGTTTTCAGGGTTCTCCATCAGGAGAGTTGCAATAGGTCAGCAAAAATGGTGCCTCTTCCTGCAGGGAGTGGAGGTGCCCTGAGCTCGGTGAGGGGTGAATGAAATGGTGGTGGGCAGGCACGCATGGCTAAAGCTGGCTAGAAGTCAAAAAGATGGAGCTCTGGGCTGGCTCAGGCTGAAAGAACATTCTGGAATAATAAGAAGAGTAGCCCTTGCCCTTGTACCCAAAGCCTTCTTTAAGACCTCTCTTGACTATTATCCAGAATAACCTCGATTCTTGTTTATGGGGTACAGAGAAGTCCCTGGAGGCTTAAACTGCCTTCGTGGCTCCAGGGAGACAATCTCTTGGGTGAGTTCCAGGCTCACTGACTTGGTTGCGTGAAGGGCTTTCTGCTGCCCCTCAGCATGCTATGTATTCTGCGTGCCTGTAAATTTGCCCTAGTATGGGATGGAAAAGACTGGATGTCATTATCAGTGTTCCTGTGGTGCCCAAGCCAGCCAGAACATAAGACCTGGGCTACAGCCCTTGAATTCTTTCCCTGGTTTCTCTAAATCCCATCACAACTTCCACATGTACCCACCTCACCTTGACGTCCCAACTGTTAGATCAGTCGAAAAAGTTTGAAGTCCCAGAAAGCAATCTTTCATCCCATGTTAGATGATTAGTATCATAAAAATACACATGCAAGTCTTTGCACTTACAGTAAGTAATTCCCTAGATTCTAGTACCCTTAGTCCCCAGCAGGTATGGGACATACTTCTGTTAGATGAATGAAACACAATATACCATTGTATATCCTCTACTTATTGGTTGGTAGATAATTTAACTTTGCTTCCTAAATCTGTCATCTGAAATGTTGAAGCCAGTTCTGCCACAGCCCTTCGGAAAGCAAGTAAGGGCTGGGACAGAGTATGACCATCCCCCCACCACAAGGTGGATGTGGGAGGTGAGCACAAACCTACATTTTTCCAGACCATTTCTATGACTATGTCTGACCATGGACTTTTCACATGTCTTCTCAGCTGAGCCCCTGTCCTGGACCCTACTGAAGGGGGGTGATTGAATTTACGAAGCACCAGCCACAGCTCTCCTATTCCCCACTACCTGCTCATCTGGTCTCTGCCCTGCACCTGCTGCTAGACAACCCTGCACATGGGACCATCTCAGGATCCTTTTAGGCAGTACTGTGCCCATGTGTCACTACCAATGCAGGATGGGACAAGGGTAACTCCATGACAAGCTGTAAATTATTCCAGGAGTGGTCAGTGCATATGTGTCTGCAGGACACTGAGGCTCAGATTACTGACCCCTAGAAGCCATCATAGACAAGTGCAGGTACAAGTGCCTCTCCCCGCTTCCTTCTTGTAGATCCTACTCATGCTAAACCTCTGATTCCCCTCTCTAAAGAGAGTTTGAGGGTCTCTGAGTAAAGAGACATAGGCCTTTATGGAAGGAGCCCAGGTAGCAGATTCAACTAGAGGGGGGAGCTGCGCTTGCAAAAGAACCAGACCCCGTGAGCAGATCTCTCCGCCTTCTGAATGAGATCAGCAGGGAGAGATGCATTTCACGTGAGAACTAAGTACACACTCAACACACAAGCATGCACACATATGCATATACCTGAAGAAGGAGTTTACCAACAGTCTCTCTACCCTTTACTTTAACCTACCGGATTCTACTGCACTGGGTACATTTTATTTTGAACTCTTGTTATAATGCACCAGATAGATTTCATGACCTAAGAACCAGGAAGGAAAACACTCATTAGTGGACTTCCAATGCAGGGTCCTATATAGTTCATACCATGCCCAATGACCACCAAACTGGAAATCTCAGGCACCAAGGACTTTTGTAGTTTGAACCCAACATGGGACAAGCCCATATTTCCCCCATTTTATCATCATAGGGAAGGGGTGAGGGGAAAAAATCAACATACTGATTTATTCTAGGAAAGTATAATAAACATCTGCATCATCAGTGGGCATGAAGAACAAAAGGACCTGGTCTGGGAAAGAGTATTTCAAGAGTCCACCTCACTGAGGTGAAGGATGGAGTTGGTGTCCACCAATGGGGATAGTGTCTCCAATGCAGATACACATGTACACTGTTATACATTGTCTAAGGTCTGTTAGACCCTTTGTCCCTGAAACCCCATCCCCACTCCCTAATCCACAGGAGGTCAAGGCAGTGTTCCAGATAGACTCGCCCAACTCCAGGCTAACCCCTGAAATTGTCATTGTCTTACATACTCCTTAGACCCTAAGAGAATATGAATGAGAAATCTTCCTGTCCTTTTCCAACCCCAGTGCTGTGAACATGGAGGCGATAACCCCGTTACCTCCACACTGGAGGGCTGGATAGGTTTGCAGCAGCCAAAGAGACTGGGGGCTGTTTTGTCCCTGAAGAATATCAGAGAGGGTCCCAATGGTGACTACTCACTGAAATGGGTAATCCAGTCCCTAAGCTCTTCTGCTCGGGTGTCAGACTCTATCTTTCACGTCACAGTAGGAGGGTTATTAGCCAAGTTGGGTTGTAGGAGCCCTCTCACTTACCTGCTCCAGGAAGCATTGTGTGACTACTATCAAGAAGGTATCGGTGGTCTTCCTGGAAGTTACCCCTCGCTAGGGAAGAGTCCAGCCCTGAAGCAGAGACCATTCCCTCTGAGACCACCCAAAACTTGTTCAATGCTCAGGATGCTCTGTAAGGGAAGAAGAGAATTGTGTTGGATTGGGGTGTCCTAGGAAGAGCCTGGAGAGGAAAGAAAAGGAGTTATGAAAGTGAAAGTGCAGGGTTTTCTGTTCCGGTGCCTAACCTGCTCAGAGCTGTGTAATTTCTGGTTAATGGTCCTGGCAGAACCTCAGCCCAAGTGCAGGGAAATCAGGGATGGCTGCTTTCAGTTTCTATTCCTGGAAATCACACCAGTTCTCAAAAAGGGGGAGAACCAGTTTCACTTTCTCTATTCTGGAGTGTGAGACTCCTACAGCATTAACCTGAGGCATGTCAGGATTATTTGAGCACCTTCAGCAGAGACACCCAGGGAAGGGTAGGAGTACTCTGTGACCAGCCCCACGAGGTCACTGCTTATGTTCTTCTCTAGGATTCTGATGGATTCCTGTCTCACATTGAGGTCTTTCATCCATTTTGAGTTTATCTTTGTGTATGGTATAAGAGAATGGTCAAGTTTTATTCTTCTACATGAAGCTGTTCAATGTTCCCAGCACCACTTATTGAAGAGACTGTCTTTTTTCCATTGGGTATTTTTTTCCTGATTTATCAAAGATTAGTTGACCATAGAGTTGAGGGTCCATTTCTGGGTTCTCTATTCTGTGCCATTGATCTATGTGTCTGTTTCTATGCCAATACCAAACTGTCTTGATCACAGCTTTGTAATATGGCTTGAAGTCAGGCAACATGATGTGCCCAGCTTTTAACATTCCCTTAGTGATTCGGGGTCTTTTCTGGTTCCATACAAATTTTAGGATTTGAAAAAAGATGGCATTTTTATATGGTGTAGGGATGGCATTGAAAGTGTAGCTTGCTCTGGGCAGGATAAACATTTTAACAATGCTTACTCTTCCAATCCATGAGCATGGAATGTTTTTCCATCTTTTTGTGTAAATTAAAAAAGACACAAAAAGATTTTAGTCATTCTGACAGATGGTAATACCTCATTATAGTTTTGATTTGGATTTCCCCATCCATTCCTTCACTTTTGATCAGCAAGTGCCTTTACGTCTAAAATGAGTCTCTTGGAGTGCCTAAGTGGCTCAGTCAGTTAACCAGCTGCCTTTGGCTCAGGTCATGATCTCAGGGTCCTGAGATTGAGCCCCACATCGGGCTCTCAGCTCAGTGAGGACTCTGCTTCCCTCTCTCGCTGCTGCTCCCCCTGCTTGTGCTCTCTCACTTGTGCTCCCTTTCTCTCTGAAAGAAAGAAGGAAAGAAAGAAAGAAAGAAAGAAAGAAAGAAAATCTTTTTTTAAATAGTAGAATAAAATGAGACTCTTATAGGCATCAAAAATATTTTTTAATCCATTCTGATACCCAATGTCTTTTGATTGGAGTGTTTAGTCCATTAACATTCAAAGGAATTATTGATACATATGTATTTAGTACCATTTTATAACTGTTTGTCGTTAGTTCTGGTGATTTTCTGTCCTTTCTTGCTTTTGTCAGTTTTGGTCTCTCCTTTGCACTCAAAACTCTTTGGTCTGGGGACACTTGAGTGACTCACTTGGTTAAGTGTCCAACTCTTGATTTCAGCTCAGATCATGATCTTAGGGTCATGAGATTGAGCCCTGGATGGACTCTGCACTAAACGTTGAGCCTGCTTGAGATTTCTTCTCTCCCCACCACTTACATGTGCACACACTGTCTCTCTTTCAAAATAAAATGAAATTTTTTAAAAAACACTTTGGTCTGGTCACATAGTGTTGGGGTGGAGGTGTGTGCTTGTCTTCATGGGGTAGGGCCTCCGTACTGGGACCGAGCCTAGCTATGAGGGATGGAGAAGGTCAGTCTCACCAGAGTGCAGCGGGGTAGGGCTTGGTGTAAACAAGTTAGGCTGCCAATATCTGCCTTGTGGTGCTTCCAGCAGTTGGAGCTGAGGTGGGTGGGAGGGAAATGGTGCAAAGAAGGGGGGCTGTGAATTGTTTCAGGAGAGGCATCTGTGTGAACACTTCAAGGTCACGCTCCAAGGAAAGTAAACAATCTCTCCCTTGTGTGCCCCAAGCATTCTTCGGATCCCTGTTTCCAAGCTGTCTGACCTGGGTTGTTTGCCTGCCTTCTTTCCAGAAGCAGCACAGCCACACCTGCTGTGTTAAAGCCAAGCCTGCTGTGCTGCTTAAAACTGCAGGCTTTAAGCCAAGCTGGTTGCAAGAACTCATAATATATAGCCCCTCTTGTTTTCCAAGTCAGTGGCTGTGGGAGAATATTCTCCTGCTGTGTTCCCCCATGTGCTCCTCTACTTCTCTCTCTCTCACTCTCTCACACATGTTCTCCACATCCATGCCACCCCCCGCCCCCGGTATGCAGCACCCAACATCCCTTTCTCCCCTAAACCATGACTCCACACTTCCTACCTTCTGCAACCTGGCCTCTTCTCTCCCTTTAGTTGTGGAGTTTGTCTGTCCGTCGTCAGGTCAATTCCTGGGATATTCAGGATGACTTGATGGTTATCTCATTGGGTTCATGGGACGAGGGGAGCCTACGGTCCTCCTGCTCACTGCATGCTTCCTCTCCCCAAACCAGTATCCTTAATAAGAATAGATGCAAATTTGTTCAACAAAATACTAGCAAACAAAATTCAACATCATATGAAAAGAGTCATACATCAGGGTCGGTGGGATTTATTTTATTTGTGTCCCAGGGGATGGAAGCTTAATTTCACATGAGCAAATCAATGTATATAATATACCACATAAATGGAATAAAGGATAAAAATTAGATGGTCAACTCAGTTCAAGGAAAAAAAAGAAAAGACAAAATTAAATGTCTTTTCATAAATAAATGTTCAGCAAATTGTGCATAATAAAAGCCATATAGGCAGGCCCCCAGCTAACATCATACTCAAAAGTGAAAGGAAGAAATCTTTCCTCTAAGATCAGGAAAAAGACAAGGATGCCTTGCCACACCATTCTATGCAAAATAGTCCTGGAAGTTCTGGTCATAACTATCAGGAAAAAAAAGATATAAAAGTCATCCACACCACAAAGGAAGAGGTAAACCCAAAGATTTCCCCAAAAACGTGTTCAAAGTAATGAGCAAAGTTAACAACATTTCAAGATACAAAATGAGTATACAAAAATCTGTTGCTTTTCTGTACACTGAAAATCAACTAGCTGAAAGACCAATTAAGAAAACAATTAGAATTACACAGAATGAGGGATGCCTGAGTGGTTGAGTCGGTTAAGCGTTTGCCTGCAGCTCAGACCATGATCACAGGGTGCTGGGATCGAGTCCTGCACTGGGCTTCTTGCTCAGCAGGGAGTCTGCTTCTCCCACTGCCTGCCATTCCCCCTGCTTGTACTCACTCTCTCTCTGGCAAATAAATAAAATCTTAAAAAAAAAAATTACAACAGTATCAAAAAATAAAATAAAATTCCATCCATAAGGGAATGAATACAGAAGATGTGATTATATATCTGTATATACAAAACATACAGTGTATATGTATATGTAAAACATAAAATCTGTATATATAAAGTAAATACTACTCAGCCATTAAAAACGAATAAGATGTTGCTGGGGACACCTGGGTGGCTCAGTTGGTTAAGCATCTGCCTTCAGCTGAGGTCATTATCCCAGGGCCCTGGGATCGAGTCCTGCACCGGGCTCCTTGATCAGCCCGGAGCCTGCTTCTCCCTCTCCCACCTGCCCCCCTCACTTGTGCTCTCTCTCTCTCTGACAAATATAAATTATATTAAATTTAAATTTAAAAAAAGACTAAGATCTTGCTTTCCAACAACAACATGAATAGACCTAGAGAATAAAATGCTAATTGAAGTAAGATATATACCATAAGACTTGACTTATACGTTGTAACTGTCCTTCAGAACAATGTATTACTTAAAATATAACCCATGGGAAATTCTACTAGTTACCAAGCATGTTTATTATAGCCTCAAGAAAAACACATACTGGCAACAGGCCTTTGGGGGAGAGGACGATATACGGCCTTGAAGCCTAGGAACGCCTCCTGCTTCATTTTCCCCTTATCTCCCCTTTCCCCCCACTGAGAGCACCTGTGGCTAATTAGGTAAGCCCTTTGAATGTGCTTGCTCAACTGTAAACTTTATACTGCTTGACTGAACATATTTTGCCTTCCTTCTTGTTTCTCTACAAGACATATGACAATGTTCAGCCTTCTTCCGCTCTTCTGTTAATTACTGTCTATATCTAATAAAAACGGAGCTGAAAATTTGTTCGGGTCAATGGTCTTTTCTACTGTTGTCCCCTGCTCCCTTTCTCTTACAGCTGGCTTGTTTGTGCTTCATCCCTCTCCCGTGTGCCCTTGGGCAGCAACAATACCTGGAATTTAAGAAACAAAAGAAACAAAGAAAAAAAATAGAAAAAGAGAGAGAGAGGGAAAGACCCTGAAACACAGAACACAAACTGGTGGTTCCCATAGGGGAGGAGATATCCCAGATATCTGATCTATATCTATCTATCTATATGTAACTTGTGGTTTAATATATCTATCTCTATATCTATCTATAATATATCTATCTATATATAACTTGTGGTTTAAGCGTGGTATGTTTGTGTGTGCATAAACATATATATTTAATAGTGATATATATACATATATATATAATGTAATATATTCAGTTATGAAAAAATAAAATCTTTCTACTTGCAACAACATAGGGGTATCTTGCAGGCTTTAGCTAAATGAAATATTTCAGAGACTGACAAATACCATATGATACCATATGATCTCACTATTTGTGGAATCTAAAAAGCAAAACAAACAAAAAACCCTAAAACAATGAGATCCTGGCTAAAGAGAACAGAAAATGTTCTCTAGGAAGTAAACTTTCTGAGTCTTTGGATTTCCAATTAGTGCCTTTATTTAGAGCTCACTTTCAATAAATAGCTTAACTGAGTGTAGGATTCTGGATACAACATCATTTCATCTTAGAACTCTGAAGATCTATCTCCTTCCAGCATGCCATGTTGCCAGTAAAAAGCCCAATACCAATTCCATTCGCATTCCTTGGATGGTCACCTGGTTGCCTCCATGGAAAATCGTAGGAACTCTTCACCCCTGGGGACTATGTCAGGAATGTCACCAGGGACTGACGACCTAGAGCACTTCCATCCACACTCAGCATTCAGAAAACTCCTTAAATGATAGTTGATGTGAAAAGGTAAGGAGATGCACATTACCAAGTGGGAGAAACCCATCAGGAAAGGCTACGTACTGCACATTTCCAACTGTGTAACATTCTGGAAAAGGCAAAACTACAGATTCAGTAAAAAGATCAGTGGTTCCCAAGGGTTTAGGGGAGGGAGGGACAAGCCGGTGGAGCACAGAGGCTGTTTAGAGCAGTGAAACCACTCTATGTGATGTGGTAATGGTGGGTTAATGGCAGACAAATTATACTTTTGTCAAATCCCATAGAATACACCACCTCAAGAGGGAACCCAATGTAAACTATGGACTATGGACGTGGAGGGAGAAAGATGGGTCAGTTTGGGTTCATGAACTGTAGGATGGTGTGAGGTGTTGACAGTGGGGAGGCTTACTTGTGTGAGGGCAGGGGGTACATGGGAACCCTCTGAACCTTTGGATCAATTTTGCTATTTACCCCAAACTGCTCTAAAATACAGTCTAATGAAAAAGATGATGGCTGTTGACATTGTTCTTTAGTTTTGACATTGTCCTTTGTTAAGGACAAAGTGTTAAGGACAAAGGGCAAAGGACCAAGTGTACTATGTGTTCAGCAGTTAGCTACAGTAGGATGTATATTGTGGAGGCCAAGAAAAACAAGGCTGTGCCCACCTTGAGTCTAGCCCTGACATAAGTGCAGCCATCTTGATGTTCCAGATTATTACAAAATATCTCTTGGGCTCTGACCTACTCAGGTTAACGCTTTAAACAGTCCCTCTCTCCTTTAATGATTAATTTAAACCCCTGGACTCAGCTACCTCAGTCTTTCATAACTCCCCAATACGTTCCCCAACTGCTGACCCGAGTAGGTAGGGACAACTCTACGCCCTTACTCAGCAGGAAGAAGTTACAGAAGATGAGACCTTCCACCTTCAACAACCTTAAAGATTTAAGGGTCAGAATTGTTCAGGGGGAAATGTGGAGGCCAAGAAAATTAAGGCCATACCACCTCAGGTTTAGCTTTAGCATAAGTACAGCCATCTTGGCAAAGCAAAAGCTGGCACTTTGCACCCCCTCTCCACCCGCTCCCCTCCCCTCGGCCTTATGTGTGACATTCCCCAAGCATCCCTGACTGCCCTAAAAGAAAAACAAAGAGTTAACTTGCAGAGATCACAATCCTGAAAGGCAGGAGTCTCCCTAGGTTTACAAATGTCCTTGAGATTTACAACAAAGAAGTTACCTTATCAATAGCCCAATTTCCAGAGGCACACATAACTCAGCTCCTCAAGCCCTAACATCACCCTCCCCAGCATAAAAACTGAAGGAGGCTGAGGCTGAGGCGGAAGAAAATGGAAACAAAGTTAAAACTAAATCTCACTAACAAGAACACTCGATAGCAGGAATGTGACATTCCACCAGGAAACTCCCAATTGTCGTCATGTTAGTGCCTCATCAGAGGGAGAAATGGCCTTGATTTGATAATAACCAGGCCCCCGATATCCTGACAGTCTTTTTTATCCTGATAGCCTTTCTGAACATCCCCTTTGTCCTCACTTACTGCTGAGCCAGCAGTCGTGGCCCAATTATCTACTGCCAAGTCCACCCCCACTCTGCCTTTAAAAACTCTGACTGTAATCCGGTTCGGGGTCCAAGTCCCTACTCTGCTGTATCGGGTGTACTTGGGCCCAAGCTTAAGCTTGTCAAATAAACCCTTGTGTGATTGCATCAGTGCTTGGCTCCTTGGTGGTCTCTTGGACGTGAAAACTCGGGAACAGAAATATGATATCTCATACATACATACACACAGAATACAGCAAGATATAAAGGAATGCCAGGGTGGCTCCATCAGGTGTCTGACTATTGGCTTCCGCTTAGGTCAAGATCTCAGGGTCCTGAGATGGAACCCAACATTGGGCTCCCTGCTCAGCAGGGAGTCTGCTTAAAGATACTTTCCCTCTTCCTTGCCCCTCCCCTGATTGCAGGCACTCTTTCTCAGTCTAAAATAAGTAAATAACTTTTTCCAAAAAAATATAATCATGCAACATAAAAAGATCTAAATATAAATACCTGTGAACTCAACTTCCAAAATTAAGAACAGGAATGTTTCTTATATAAGTGAATATTCCTACACAATTAATCCATATCCTGTCTCTCCATATCTCTTCTCAGACATACAGCACCGTAAATTTTAAGTTTATCATTTTTTACTTCCTTCCATTTTTACCACTATGTGTGGTTCCTCAGAAAATTAGTCCTTGGTGGGTGTCTTAGAAAACTTTTCATTTACAATTGTTTCTATCACATGTGTTTTCCATTTTGCAAAGATAAAACATATTATCTATTTTCTCTCAGTGGGCACTTTGGATTGGGTTCTTTACAGTTGTTTCTTTCTATTCAACACAGTTCTGCTACAAACATGTTACACATGTTTCTTGTATACCTGTGTAGAGCCTTCTCCAGAAATAGGAGAGGAATTGGTGGGTCTTAACATTCCAATGCTTACACATCGCACAAAAGGAAGAGAATGCATTGCTTAACAAACAACATCAAATTTCCCATCATTCAAGTGTTTTCTGTATGTCTGTCACTGCTGGAGAGTTGAGAAGGACCTGCCTACCCTTATACTCAAATGCAGAGTACACTTACAAGTTGGTGCCTGTGACCACCATTCCTCCCTTCAGAAGGTTACATGGTGTCAGACCACATCTGCCTCTGAAGCTGCTTCCTGAGTCAGGTCCTTTAAGCTCTGCAGGATCTTCAGGCTCAAGCTCCTAGGTCTTCTCTGAATGATTTAAGTCAAATTCATTGTATTTCTACAGACAATTATAAGAACATACTATGAGCAACTCTACGCCAACAAATTGGACAATCTGGAAGAAATGGATGCATTCCTAGAGACATATAAACTACCACAACTGAACCAGGAAGAAATAGAAAACCTGAACAGGCCCATAACCAGTAAGGAGATTGAAACAGTCATCAAAAATCTCCAAACAAACAAAAGCCCAGGGCCAGACGGCTTCCCAGGGGAATTCTACCAAACATTTAAAGAAGAACTCATTCCTATTCTCCTGAAACTGTTCCAAAAAATAGAAATGGAAGGAAAACTTCCAAACTCATTCTATGAGGCCAGCATCACCTTGATCCCAAAACCAGACAAGGATCCCACCAAAAAAGAGAACTACAGACCAATATCCTTGATGAACACAGACGCAAAAATTCTCGCCAAAATACTAGCCAATAGGATTCAACAGTACATTAAAAGGATTATTCACCACGATCAAGTGGGATTTATTCCAGGGCTGCAGGGTTGGTTCAACATCCGCAAATCAATCCATGTGATAGAACACATTAATAAAAGAAAGAACAAGAACCATATGATACTCTCAATAGATGCTGAAAAAGCATTTGACAAAGTACAGCATCCCTTCCTGATCAAAACTCTTCAAAGTGTAGGGATAGAGGGCACATACCTCAATATTATCAAAGCCATCTATGAAAAACCCACCGCAAATATCATTCTCAATGGAGAAAAACTGAAAGCTTTTCCGTTAAGGTCAGGAACACGGCAGGGATGTCCATTATCACCACTGCTATTCAACATAGTATTAGAAGTCCTAGCCTCAGCAATCAGACAACAAAAAGAAATTAAAGGCATCCAAATTGGTAAAGAAGAAGTCAAACTATCACTCTTCGCAGATGATATGATACTATATGTGGAAAACCCAAAAGACTCCACTCCCAAACTGCTAGAACTTGTACAGGAATTCAGTAAAGTGTCAGGATATAAAATCAATGCACAGAAATCAGTTGCATTTCTGTACACCAACAACAAGACTGAAGAAAGAGAAATTAAGGAGTCAATCCCATTCACAATTGTACCCAAAACTATAAGATACCTAGGAATAAACCTAACCAAAGAGACTAAGAATCTATACACAGAAAATTATAAAGTACTCATGAAAGAAATTGAGGAAGACACCAAAAAATGGAAAAATGTTCCATGCTCCTGGATTGGAAGAATAAATATTGTGAAAATGTCTATGCTACCTAAAGCAATCTACACATTTAATGCAATCCCTATCAAAATACCATCCATTTTTTTCAAAGAAATGGAACAAATAATCCTAAAATTTATATGGAACCAGAAAAGACCTCGAATAGCCAAAGGAATATTGAAGAACAAAGCCAAAGTTGGTGGCATCACAATTCCGGACTTCAAGCTCTATTACAAAGCTGTCATCATCAAGACAGCATGGTACTGGCACAAAAACAGACACATAGACCAGTGGAACAGAATAGAGAGCCCAGAAATCGACCCTCAACTCTATGGTCAACTAATCTTCGACAAAGCAGGAAAGAATGTCCAATGGAAAAAAGACAGCCTCTTCAATAAATGGTGCTGGGAAAATTGGACAGCCACATGCAGAAAAATGAAATTGGACCACTTCCTTACACCACACACGAAAATAGACTCCAAATGGATGAAGGACCTCAATGTGAGAAAGGAATCCATCAAAATCCTTGAGGAGAACGCAGGCAGCAACCTCTTCGACCTCAGCTGCAGCAACATCTTCCTAGGAACAACGGCAAAGGCAAGGGAAGCAAGGGCGAAAATGAACTATTGGGATTTCTTCAAGATCAAAAGCTTTTGCACAGCAAAGGAAACAGTTAACAAAACCAAAAGACAGCTGACAGAATGGGAGAAGATATTTGCAAACGACATATCAGATAAAGGGCTAGTATCCAAAATCTATAAGGAACTTAGCAAACTCAACACCCAAAGAACAAACAATCCAATCAAGAAATGGGCAGAGGACATGAACAGACATTTCTGCAAAGAAGACATCCAGATGGCCAACAGACACATGAAAAAGTGCTCCACGTCACTCGGCATCAGGGAAATACAAATCAAAACCACAATGAGATATCACCTCACACCAGTCAGAATGGCTAAAATTAACAAGTCAGGAAATGACAGATGCTGGAGAGGATGTGGAGAAAGGAGAACCCTCCTCCACTGTTGGTGGGAATGCAAGCTGGTCCAACCACTCTGGAAAACAGCATGGAGGTTCCTCAAAATGTTGAAAATAGAACTACCCTATGACCCAGCAATTGCACTACTGGGTATTTACCCTAAAGATACAAACATAGTGATCCGAAGGGGCACGTGTACCCGAATGTTTATAGCAGCAATGTCTACAATAGCCAGACTATGGAAAGAACCTAGATGTCCATCAACAGATGAATGGATCAAGAAGATGTGGTATATATACACAATGGAATACTATGCAGCCATCAAAAGAAATGAAATCTTGCCATTTGCGACGACGTGGATGGAACTAGAGCGTATCATGCTTAGTGAAATAAGTCAATCGGAGAAAGACAACTATCATATGATCTCCCTGATATGAGGACATGGAGAAGCAACATGGGGGGGTAGGGGGATAGGAGAAGAATAAATGAAACAAGATGGGATTGGGAGGGAGACAAACCATAAATGACTCTTAATCTCACAAAACAAACTGGGGGTTGCTGGGGGGAGGTGGGATTGGGAGAGGGGGAGCGGGCTATGGACATTGGGGAGGGGAGGCGAACCATAAGAGACTATGGACTCTGAAAAACAACCTGAGGGTTTTGAAGGGTCAGGGGTGGGAGGTTGGGGGAACAGGTGGTGGGTGATGGGGAGGGCACGTTTTGCATGGAGCACTGGGTGTTGTGCAAAAAGAATGAATACTGTTACGCTGAAAAAATTAATAAAAAGGGAAAAAAAATTCATTGTATTTCTAGATCACATCCAAATAAATTAAAATCATGAAACATTAATTACTAAACATACATGTCTCTAATTGTGGCTCCTTTATTACTGAGAAACTAAAGATAAATGTAAGTCTGTTGGTACACCTTTTTGATGTATTGTATGGGAAGACCATTAGTATTAAAAAAAAATATGTTTCTAGGAAAAAAAAAGTGTATTTATAAACTTTCCATCTCAAGAACAGAAGACTGGTCTATCACACAGATAACAAGTGCTTACTACTTTATTTTCACTAGAAATTAAAGCTTTTAAGTGTTCAGACCTCTAATGTGTGTGATTAAAGATACTAAAAATTAAAAAAGGAAACATCTCTGAAAGAAAGAAAACTAGGTTATGTGCTTCTGGTTAAAAAAATGTATATGGAAAAAAATGTATATGGACTAGAGAAACACTTTTTTTGAGGTAAAAGAAAGCTGTAGAAATATTATAAAAAAGGAACCTTTAGAAAGGAATTTATTCATGGTTGGGACTGACCAACATTGCAATGAATATGTTCTCGTAGAAAAGTAAACTGGTGCAAAATTAGAATTTGGATTCCTATCTGTTAAAAGGACAAAGATTTGATGGTTATTTTAAACATTTGATCTACTTTTGGTAGTAGGTTGAGAATGTTACACTTATGTTTTAAGAGATCTTCCTAGAAAACAAAGATCCTGTGTTTTATGTTGCATTTCCATGGGTATATGTATTTTAGAAATTATGTGAAATTCCTGGGAATTTGATACATCCTGGTCTAATGTTATTGCTTGTAATTACTCTCTTACCTTCTGAAATTGCAGTCATCAAAACTGAGGCTCACACTAAAAGGACTGAAACAGAGTACCGGGAAACTGCCCCCAGCTGACTCTCATGCAAAGGCCTCCAACAAAAGAATCTATAAAAACATGACACATGTGGCCAACGTCCATTCTGCCTCTCTGCAAAAATGTCCCCTCGTTGTGAGATTTTTGCCATTCTAATGCCAGGGTAACATGGCAACCCTCTGCTTCCAAACCAGAGAAATATAACATGGGTAACCAATGGTTGTAAGTTGAATGAACAGTCAGGGATTTATGGAACACAAGACAGTGGCCGGATTCTCCTGACTCACTAGCAAACACATTCTTTGTTGTTTTTTTATTTCTTCACCCATTATATATATTTAAGATGACGCAAACTATGGATACATATTGGAGGGAAGACTTCTATAAAATTGTGGAAGTCTACCAGCAATGTCTGACTTGTCAGGCCCATTATCCTGGAAAAATTATTTTTGCCCTCAGAGGACTCTTTTGAGAGACATTTGAACACCCAGAGCTGGTCTTTATGCAGCTGTCACCTAGCCTGAGTCATCAATGTGTTCTTCTTACTGTACGTGTGTTTTCCAGTTCAGGTGAAGTTTGCCCTGCTGCAAAGCAGATGCCCTCACAGTGGGAAAGGAACTGTCAATGATTTCTTTCTTTTTCTCTTCCTCTCTTCCTTTAAAAACATTTCCCTTCCTACAGCTCAATGGAGCCCCTTTCTGTTTGCTACATAAGATGCTGCCTAATTCATGAATTATATAATAAAGCTAATCATCCTTTAAAATTTATTTATTTGAGGGGCACCTGGGTGGCTCCGTGGGTTAAAGCCTCCGCCTTCAGCTCAGGTCATGATCCCAGGGTCCTGGGATCAAACCCCGCATGGGGCTTTCTGCTCAGCAGGGAGCCTGCTTCCTCCTCTCTCTCTGCCTGCCTCTCTGCCTACTTGTGATTTCTGTTTGTCAAATAAATAAATAAAATCTTTTAAAAAGTTATTTATTTGAATTGTGTCATTAATAGATAATACATGCATTGTCTCCCCCACAGAAAGGCAGTTGGGCATGAGATGGGGATTAGGGGGTGTCTGATCAGGAAGCTCTTGGGAAAAAGCCCCATCCACTGACACCCCAGACATTCACATGATCCTTCTGCAGTTCACAGGAATAAAGTTTGTCCTCCAACCTCCCTCTGAAAATGTCCCAAATAGTTAAATGCTCTAAATGGCTCACAGCCATCCACCAGACATCCTGCCCCTCAGCCTTTCAAGTCCACAGCTCCCAAGATCAAGCATCCAGGCTCTCCCAAGCTGAGACATACAAATCTGTGATTTCTTGCTTACCAGCTCCTGGAGGGTAAGAGACTCCTGGTGTCAGCGTTGAGCTCTGAACGTGTCCCCGGGCAGCTCAGGAGATGCTGAGCCTGGTGGAATTGCTCCCTGCAGCCCACAGCAGGAACACTGCTCTCCTCAGACTGGCCTTGCACTGGAACAGGTCCTGTGTGCTGGTGTGGTCACTGCAGAAATTAAACAGCTGATTGTCGTCTGGAATGTCTCCACTTTGTGTGAGGAGCTGGCGGGACTTAAATCATCTGTGGCCTCTGTTCCACCCCCACAGGAACCTGCCCAATAGTAAGAAGCAGCCATCACATTGCAGAGCCCTGCATTTCCAGAAATAGAAAGTGAAATCAAAGTTGAGGGCTCCTTTTCCGAGAAACACAGCCATTGTTGGGAAGAGAAACTGAAAGGCACCGTGGCCGTTGATATGATGTGTTCTGGCACTGTGAGTGAGAGAAAGACACGGGATACCGGTCAGCAGGCTTCTCAGTGACCCCAAAGGACACCCTAACCAGCCCCAGGTTCCAAGCCAGGCAGAACCCGAATCCACGTTCAGAGAACACAGGACTGCGTCCTAGGACAATGACACTCATGCCTCACCTGTTAACCTTGGACAGCCCAAACTGTACAGGGAGTGAATCTAATGAAGAGTCTATCTAGCCTTGTGCCTGGTTCTGGCACAGAGCTTCAGAATCCCTGGGAACAACTGGCAGTTTCTACTTTTATTTTACAGTATCAAGACTAGACAGCCTATTGGATTTCTACTTTCACGAAGTTAGTTGCAACAGAGACCTAAAACCTTGCCCTTAGAAAAAAAAATATTTTTTGTATTTGAAAATATTATGTATCCTCTCTTTAGTGGTGTAAAATGCTCTCTTGTATCTCTTCCCAATTAACACTCTTTTTAATTAAAAAAAAAAATCCCTCGGGATATCCTGACTGTTGGAAGCTGACTTTGTTTTGCTAATGAAGTGATTCCAGGCAGGATCCTAAATTGCTTCAGGTCAGTGGCTGGTCACCAGGAAACCAACCATGTGAACAGAGAGCAGAGGCTCTGGGCCAGCTGAACCTCTGGGGAGGAGAAGAGGGTAGACACTGAGTTCAATTAAGTAGCCAGTGATTTAAGCAAGCCTGTCTTTGTAATGAAACATCAACCAAAACCCTAGACGCCAAGGCTCAGTAGGCTTCTTAGTTATGTTTGCATTGATGTTCTGGAAGTTTGCATACTCTGGCTCCATGGACAGAGGCACGGAAGCTGAGTACTTCCCACCAGAACCCACCCTACTTGTATCCTTTTAAATAAAACTGGACTTGTAAGTATAACACTTGCCTGACTCATGTGAATCATTCTGATCAATTAGCAAGCCTGAGGGGGTTACAGGACCCTCTAATTTGTAGACAGTTGGAGATCCAGGTGACCTAGGGATCCCCTCCCCCACCCCCCAGTGCAGCTGGTGTCTGAAGTGAGAATAGTCTTCTGAAGGACTGAGACCTGAAACCTGGGGAGTCTTTGCTAACTCTGCATGGTTAGTGCAGGAATTAAAAGACGGTATACCCAGTTGGGGTGGAAACTGAATAGGGAGTAACCCTGTGTCCTGGGGAGCCATAGTCTGGCTTTTGGTTTTTTTGTTTGGTTTTGTTTTTCATTTATTTGTCAAAAAGACATCAGCTATGTAGTTTATAAACCAAGAGCTGTAAGATGTATACAATGCACACAATGGGCATTCTTCAAGTTTCTGTACCAGAGGGGACCCTGTCATCTTTTCAGGTCCATTTAAGGAACATCAGAAGAAATCTGCAGATCTGTTTTCTCCTCTTTACAAAAATGGCAGCACTCCCTACACAGTGTCCTGTACCCCAGGTTCTCCACTTGCTATTTGGTAATTGTTCTAGATGAGCACACTCGAGGCTCCACCTGTTAAAAATATTTTTATTAATGTCTTTTCAAACAAACATCTGGTAAGAAAAATAGCTGAAGAAATAAGACTTATGTGAGCTATAGCTCAATGAAGCTGTCATTCTAAAAAAGAAGAAGAAATGGAATGAACCATCCGCCCAGTAAACTGTTGTGATCCCTGCAAACAGCAGCTCTCTCCTCTAACCTGGAATTTATATCCCTCACACACCCATCAGCTTTCATTAAAGAATAATTAACATAAAACATTACGTTAGTTTTAGGTGCACAACACTGATTCGACAACTCTATACATTACTCAAATCTCTCCACAGTAAGTACAGTCGCCATCTGTCACCATACGACACTGTGACTATATTATTGACTACATTCATGTTGTCTGTTCATGAACATGTTGTACTGTTCATCTCTGTGACTTACTTTATAACTGGAAGTGGGTACTTCCTAATCTCCTTTATCTGTTTTTACCTTCCCCTCACCCACCTCCCCTCTGGCAACTACCAGTTTGTTCTCTGTATTATTTACCAGTCTGTTTTGTTCTCACTTGTTTGCTTGTTCAGATTCCACTCATAAGTAAAATTACATGGTATTTGTCTTTCTCTTTCTGAATTATTTCACTTAGTATAACACCTTCGAAGTGATCCATGTTGTTGCAAATGGCAAGCTCTCATTTTTTATGGCTGAGTAATCCATTGTGTGTGTGTGTATATACACACGTATATTTATATAGACACTCTTCATCTTCTGTATCTATTCATCTATCAGTGCACACCTGCATTGCTTCCATGTCTCGACCATAGTAAATAATGTTGCAATAAACACAGAGGTGCAGATACTTTTCTGGAACTAGTGGTTTTGTTTTCTTTGCCTAAATGCACAATAGTGGCATTACTGGATTTTATGTTTTACTAGATTTCATCTGCTATATATTTTTAATCTTTTGATGAAAGGCCATACTGTTGCCCACAGTGGTTGCACCAATTTACATTCTCACAACAGTGCCTGATAGTTTCCTTTGTTCCACATCCTCTCCAACACTTGGTGTTCTTTCTTTTTAATAGCAGTCATTCTAACTGATGTGCGCTATCTCACTGTGGCTTTGATTTGCATTCCCTGATAATTAGCAATGTTGATCATCTTTTCTATGATTGGTATTGGTATTGGTAATCTGCATGCTTTTGCTTGGGAATTTCTTGGGCAGAAGTAATGTCTACTCAGGTCATCTGCCCATTTTTAAATCACATTCGTGTGTGTGTGTGTGTGTGTGTGTGTGTGTGTTGAGTTGTATAAGTTCTTTATACCTTTTCTATAATAATCCCTTATCAGATATATTATTTGCAAATATATTCTCATTTATGGCTTGCCTTCTGTTTTGTGTTTAGTTTCCTTCCCTGTGGAAAAGCTTTTTATTTTCTTCTCATCACAATAATTTATCTTTGCTTTTGTTTGCCCTGCCTGGAGAGACATTTTTGTGAATATGTTGCTGAGGGAGACATGCAAGAGATTATCGCATATATTTTTTAAGAGATTTGTGGTTTCACAAAACAGAAGATCATAGGGGAGGGGAAGGATGAATAAAATAAGATGAAATTAGACAGGGAGACAAACCATAGAGACGCTTTTTTTAAAATAAATTTTATTATTTTTTAAATTTTTAAATTTTTTTAAAAGATTTTATTTATTTATTTGACAGAGAGAGAGTGCACAAGCAGGCGAGTGGAAGGCAGAGGGAGAAAGAGAGAATCAGACTCCTTGAGGAGCAGGGAGCCCTACACCAGGCTCCATCCCTGGACCTCAAGATCATGACCTGAGCTGAAGGCAAATACTTAAGGGATTGAGCCACCCAGACACCATTTTTAAATAAATTTTTAAAGATTTTATTTATTTTTTTGAGAGAGAGAGCACAGCGGCGGGGACAGAGGGAGAGGGAGAAGCAGGTACCCCACTGAGCAGGGAACCAGACATTGGGCTTGATCCAGGACCCTGAGATCATGATCCAATCAAAGGCAGATGTTCAACTGACTGAGCCACCCAGGTGCCCCAACTATAAGAGACTCAACTAGGAAACAAACCGAAGGTGGCTGGAGGGGAGATGGGTGTGGGGATTAAGATAACTGGGTGATGGGCATTAAGGGGGGACACATTATGAAATAAGCACTGGGTATTATATGCAACTGATGAATAACTGAACTCTACCACTGAAAATAATAATACATTATATGTTAATTAGTTGCATTTAAATAAAGTTAAATTTAAAACAAAACCAAAAACCAATGAATTGTACATTCTTATTTTTTTTAATTTCTTTTCAGTGTTCCAGAATTCTTCGTTTATGTACCACACGCAGTGCTCCATGCAATATGTGCCCTCTCTATTACCCTCCACCTGGTTCCCCAACCTCCCGTCCCCCCGCCCCTTCAAAACTCTCAGATTGTTTTTCAGAGTCCACAGTCTCACATGGTTCGTCTCCCCCTCAAATTTCCCCCAACTTCGTCCTCCTCTCCATCTCCCCATGTCCTCTGTGTTATTTCTTATGCTCCACAAGTAAGTGAGACCATATGATACTTGACTCTCTCTGCTTGACTTATTTCGCTCAGCATAATCTCCTCCAGTCCTGTCTACGTTGATGCAAAAGTTGGGTAGTCATCCTTTCTGATGGAGGCATAATACTCCATCGTGTATATGGACCACATCTTCCTTATGCATTTGTTCTTTGAAGGGCATCTTGGTTCTTTCCACAGTTTGGTGACCGTGGCCATTGCTGCTATGAACATTGGGGTACAGATGGCCCTTCTTTTCACTACCTCCTTATCTTCGAGGTAAATACCCAGCAGTTGGTGCAGCCACTTTGGAAAACAGTGTGGAGATGCCTTAAGAAATTAAAAATAGAGCTTCCCAATGAATTGTACATTTAACTATGATTGGGGGTTGAATTAATGAGGGATTAGCAAGTAAGGTAGAGAACTCTAAAGAACCACCACAACAAAATAGTTTCATGGTTTCAGGTCTCACATTTAAGTCATTAATCCATTTTGAGTTTTCTTTGGGGTATGGTGTAAAAAGTGGCCCAGCTACAGTCTTTTACATCTGGCTGTCCAGTTTTCCTAAAACCATTTATTGAAAAAACTGCTTTTCTCCCTTTGCTTATTCTTATCTTCTTTATTATGCATTAGTTGACCCTATGCATTTAGATTTATTTCTGGGCTTTCAGTTTTATTCCATTGATCTTGTATATATTTTCATCCCTGCTTTAATTACTACCAGTTTGAAGTATCACTTGAAATCTGGAATTGTGATACCACTACCTTTATTTTTCTTTCTCAAGATTGCTTTGGCTATTTGGGGTCTTTGAAATTCCATGCTAATTTTAGGATTGCTTGTTCTAGTTCCGTGAAAAATGCTGTTGGTATTTTGAGAGTGATTGCATTAAATCTGTATAGTGCTATGTTTTGCGTGGACATTTTAACAGTATATGTTCTTCCAATGCATGACATGGAATATGTTTCCATTTGTTTGCATCATCTTCAGTCTTTCATCAAGGCTTTATAGTTTTCAGGGTACAGAGCTTTCACTGCATTGGTTAAATTTATTCCCAGATATGTCATGTTTTTGGTTCAATGGTAAATGGGGTTTTTTATGATTTCTCTTTCTGCTGCTTTATTATTAGTTTATAAAAATGCAATGGATTTCTGCACAATTTATTGTGTATCCTGTGATGTTATTGATTTTATTGATCAGTTCTAGGAGGTTTTTGTTGGAGTCTTGATGTTTTTCTCTGTCTAGTTTCATGTCATTTGCAAATAGTGAAACTTTTACATCTTCATTTAATTTGGATGCATTTTATTCTTTTTTTTTTTTTCTTGTCTGATTGCTGTGGCTAGACTTCTTGTATTATCTTGAATAAATGTAGTGGGAGTGAACATCCTTCTGTTGTTCCTGATCTTAGGGGAAAGGCTCTCAGCTTTTCACCATTAAGTATGATGTTCACTGTAGGTTTTCCAAACATGGGCTTTATTATGTTGAGATTTGTTCCCTCTAACTCTATAGCAATTTTTTTAATGAATGGATGTTGTACTTTGTCATTGTTTTTTTCTGCATCAATTGAAAGGATCATATGGTTTTTCTTCTTTCTCTTTTTCATATGTTGTACCACATTGATTTTTTTTTTTTTGACAATTTGCATCTATTGAATCACATTTGCATTTGGAAACAAGTCCCACTTGATGGTGGCGGGTGATATTTTAATGTATTGTTGGATTTGGCTTGCTAATATTTAATGAGGAATTTTGCATCTATGTTCATCAGAGATTATGGCCTGCAGTTCTCTCTCTCCCTCTCTTTCTTAGTGTCTTTATCTGAATTTCATATTAGGGTAATGCTGGCTTTATAGAACGATTTTGGAAGTTTTCCTTCCTCTTCTATTTTTTGGAATGATCTGATAAAAACAGGAACTTTCTCTTCCATAAATATTTGCAAAAATTAACCTGGGAAGCCATCTGGTCCCGACATTTGTTTGTTGGGAGTATTTTGAATACCGATTCAATTTCATTGCTGATAATCAGTCGTTTGGATTTTCTATTTCTTCCTGATTGAATTTTGGGAGGTTACGTGTTTCTAGGAATTTATCCATTTCTTCTATATTATCCAATTTCTTGGCAAATAATTTTTTGTAATATCCTCTGATAATCTTTTGTATTTCTGTTGTGTCACTTTCTATGTATCCTCTTTCATTTCTTGTTTTGTTTATGTGAGCTCATTTCTCTCTCTCTCTCTTTCTTTTTTGATGAGTCTGGTAGAGGTTTATCACTTTTGTTGATCTTTCCAAAGCAACTGCTCCTGGTTTCGTTGCTCTTTTCTATTGGTTTTGTTCTTTCATTTCATTTATTCCATTTGTAATTTATATTATTTCCTATCTTCTACTGTTTTAGAGCTTTGTTTGTTCTTCTTTTTCTATCTCTTTTAGGTGTAAGGTGAGGTTGTTTATTTGAGATTTTTCTTGCTTCTTGAAGTAGACCTGTACCAATGCTAACTTAAGTCTTAGAATTGCTTTTTCTGGGGTTGCCTGGGTGGCTCAGTTGGTTAAGCAGCTGCCTTCAGCTCAGGTCATGATCCCAGGATCCTGGATCGAGTCCCACATCAGGCTCCTTGCTCTGCAACGACCCTGCTTCTCCCTCTGCCTCTACCTGCCACTCTGCATGCCTGTACTCTCTCTATTTCTCTGACAAATAAATAAATAAAATCTTTTAAAAAGCAAAAAAAAAAAAAAAAAGAATTACTTTTCCTGCATCCCAAAGATTTTGAACCACTGTGTATTGTTTTCAAGTGCCTCTCTGTATTTTTTTATTTTCTCTCTCATTTCTTGGCTAACCCACTCATTGTGTAGAACCAAGTTTTTTATCCCCCATGTACTTGTGCTCTTTCCAGATTTTGTCTTGTGGTTGATTTCTAGTTTCACAGCACCACGATCAGAAAAGGTGCATGATATGACTTAGACCTTTTGAAACTTGTTGAGACTTGTTTTGTGGCCTAATATGTGATCTAATCTGGAGAATGTTCCATGTGCACTGGGAAAGAATGTGTATTCTGCTGTTTTAAGATAGAATGTTCTGGATATGTCACTTAAATCCACCTGGTCCTGCTTGTCATCCAAAACTATGGTTTCCTTATTGATATTCTGTTTTGATAATCTGTCTGTTGAGGCAAATGGGGTCCCTTATTGGCACATGCACAACAATGTTTATAGCAGCAATGTCCACAATAGCCAAACTATGGAAAGAACCTAGATATCCATCAGCAGATGAATGGATAAAGATGATGGTGTATATATATATACAATGGAATACTATGCAGCCATCAAGAGAAATGAAATCTTGCCATTTGGAATGACTTGGATGGAGCTAGAGGGTATTATGCTGAGCAAAATAATTCAATCAGAGAGGGACAGTTATCATATGATCTCACTGATTTGAAGAATTTGAGAAAAAGGATGGAGGATCATAGGGGAAGGGAGGGGAAAATGAAATAAGGTGAAACCAGTGAGGGAGATAAAACTTAAGGGACTCTTGGTCTCAGGAAACAGACTGAGGGTTCCTGGAGTGGAGGTAGGTGGGAGGGATGTGGTGGCTGGGTGATGGACATTGGGGAAGGTATGTGCTATAGTAATTGCTGGCAATTGTGTAAGCCTGATGATTCACAGACCTGTACCCTGAAACAAATAATACATTATACGTTAACTTAAAAAAAATAAAGTAATAAAGTCTATTATTATTGTATTGCTATTGATTATTTCCTTTATGTTTGTTTTCAGCTGCTTTATGTATTTGGGTTCTGTCATGTTTATTGCATGAATATTTATAATTCTTACATGTTGTTGAATTCTTTTGTCTATGACTATATAATATTCTACTTTGTCTATTACAATCTTTGTTTTAAAGTCTATTTTGTCTAATACTGTTATATATAACAGTTTCCTTTTTACATCTATGCAAAAAACCAATTCTGTTATACTCAACTAATGAATCACTGAACACTGTATAAAAAACGAATGATGTATGATACCTTGGCTAATTGAATTTAAATTAAAAAATAAAGAAAAAAATGGTTATCTTTTAACAGCAAGGGCATACCTAAGAAACGCTTGTGTCTTTGCAACGTGAACATCTAAGTCATCACAAACTTTCCAAATAATTTCTTACTGATTTTAAGTCAGCACTTATATTTGCACATGATTGTTTACCATTGTCTGGTTGTTATCATAAGTATTTAAGCTCTTCCTTGAGAGTAGATTTCTCTTGTAGGATGAAACCTACAGCGAGATGACAGTATTTTGTAAAACAGGATTAGGAAAAAGAATTGACTGGGATTAACTAGTGGAGTCTCCTCTTACATCCTGCACACACAGTGCTTTTGGCTGGTGTGCTTTCACAATCCCACAAGTAACGAGTGCCTACTTGCTGTTCTCTTAAAAATCCACGACTTCTCAGCATAATCCCCTCCAGGCCCATCCATGTTGATGTAAAGTTTGGGCATTCATCCTGATGGTTGAGTAATATCCCATTGTCTATATGGACCTCATCTTCTTTATCCATTCATCTATTGAAGGGCATCTCAGCTCTTTCCACAGTTTGGCTATTGTGGACATTGCTGTTGTAAACATTGGGGTACAGATGGTCCTTCTTTTCACTACACCTGTATCTTTGGGGTAAATACCCAGTAGTGCACTTGCCAGTTGGTGGGTATTAAGGAGGGCACATATTCATGGAGCACCAGGTGTTATATGTAGACAATGAATCATGGAACACTACATCAAAACCTAATGATGAAAAAAAAAAAAAAACCTAATGATGTATAGTATGGTGACTAACATAACACAATAAAAATTTTTTTAAAAATCTACTACTTCTATATGCATGAATGCATTTTTTTTTTTAATTCAAGCCTGACTTTTTGGCAGAGAAGCCCTGAAAATTCTAGTCCATGAAGTGCTGCCTACCAGACCAACCTATGGGGCCCTGTGAAGCTGCTAGAGACCCATGCTCACACCCACCTGCAATGTTTCTGTCCCAGAGAGCCCACAGTCCCCACTGCGAAATAAGTTCCACACCCGTTGGTAGCCCGCATGGTACAGCTTCTTGCTTTTATGCTCTGGACAGCCAAGTTCACTTCTCCTGGGGTGGGGCCTGTTTGCTTCATTACTCCCCAGACTTCTCTGGTTGCAACCAGCTCCAAAACATGGACTCACCCTGCCCATTGAAGGAAAGAGCCAAGGGACAAGCTCTGCCCAAGACAATGTGAAATCTGCCCAATATTCTTCCCCGTGCAGCAGGGCCGCCATGTCCCCTACCTCTCAGGACTCCAGAGAAAGTTACATGGTATCATCCAGGTGAAGCTCTCTCAGCAGGGCTCCCAGCACCTTTCAGTAAATCCTCTCTCATCTTATTAGGATCTTTGAGGAAGACTTTTCTCTGGTTCTAACACACTCCAACTCTTACCACAGCGTATGATGGTACTATCTCTGTAAGTCTGTTGAGGCTGGGCCTTTTGAAAGCCTCTTCTTAGTTAATCTTTCACAAGTTCTATTAGAAAAGTGATATTATTATCTCTGGCTATAGATGAAGACAGATGTCTTACAGAAAAGAAACAAATCTCAAATCCAAGCTTTGAACCCATAGCGTGATTCTGTTTCTTTCTAGACAGGAAGGGAGGATAATCCTAGTTAATGCTGAATCTGCAGCCCTATGGACTGAAGGGAGGCTGGATGCTGAGATGCTTCCCTTGGGGATGTGGGTCCACTTACTGCTATCAACTGTCTTTATCCCCCTTCCTGGAGGTGCCCTTCCTAATATGGGAAGAGAATGGAAATCATAGTTCTCTATAAGCTCCCATACTCACTCCACATTAAAGAAAACTCACTGAAATTTGGCACTCCCCACTTTTGGAAGTATGAGAGTGCCATTTCCAGTCTGCGACAGGAGAAGAATTAGGCACAAACAAGTCAGCTGCAACAGATTTGGAGCAGGGGACAATAGTCAGAAAAGACTGCTGCACCGAGCAACTCCACAGTCTCACTTTTATTGGATAGAAAGAATAGCCGACAGAAGAATTGCTGAAGGTCAAATGCTAGTCACAGGTCTTGTGGACAAACAAGAAGGAGGATAAAGTTTATAGTTAACCAAGCACATTCAAAGGACTCATCTAACTAACAACTGGCGCCTCTGGAAAGAGAAAGGAGCGACAATGGAAAAGGGAAGTATTTCGTTCCACCCTGAGCTGACCGGGTGTTCCAGGCTGCTTGGCTTCCCTGAAGCAGGCGGCATTCCAGGCGGGCCAGGCGTTCCTGGCTGCCTGGCTTCTGTGAAGGGGCGGCCTTCTGTCCTGAGCGAGCAGGCATCCCCAGCTGCCCAGCTTCAGGGTCGTATATCGTCCTTCTCCCCAAAGACCTGTTGCCAGTATATGTTTTTCTTAAGGCCATATCTAAATGTGCTTGGCAACTAGTAAAATCCTCCAGGGGCTATAGTTTAAGGAACAAATTGTTCCAAGGGGCAGTAGCATGAGAGAAAATCCCAAAAAAGTGTCCCCACTTCTCAGAATCTCTTCTTGGGACCTACACACCCAAGGGGAGATAGAAATTCCTAAAAAAAGGATCAGAAGTTTATGCGAGTACACACAGAAAAAAAAAAAAAAAGATGGAAATATCATGTGATCACCATCCCATCTTCTTGGAGACCACAAACCCCTGCTTCTGGTAACAACAAAGTCTTCAGCATTCTCCACCAGGAGCTCCTGTGACAAGCTTGAGCTGCAATAGGTCAGCAAGGATGGTTTCTCTTGCAGGGAGTGGAGCTGCCCTGAGCTTGGTGAGAGGTGAGCAATGTGACGGTCAGGCAGAGCATGAGCAAATCTGGCTAGAATCCAGAAAGATGGAGCTCTGGGTTGGGTTGGGGGAGAGGGGAACCTCCTAGATTGGGAGAAGTGACCGGTGGAAGAAAACTCTGTGGTGCCAAGATAACCATCTTATTCTCAGGCCCTATTCCAATTCTCCTCCCCTCAACCTCTTATCCACCAAGGTGAAAATGTGTTTGCCATATAACTGGACACAGTATGGTTTGCTCACAAGGGCAGTAGTGGAGGATGAGGAAGGAATGGTCAGCGGTGGTAGTGGATATAAAGTCTCTTTTATCTCAGTTTTCAAAGAGCACCCTTTCCCTACCTTTGCACCAAAACCTTCTTTAAGATCTCTTTAGTCCCTTGCTTATGGGGGACATGAAGTCTCCAGGAGGCCTCACCTGTCATCCTGGCCCCAGGGAGTCAATCCCCTGGGTGAGTTTCAGGCTCACTGACAAGGTCATATGAACAGCTTTCTTCTGACCCTGAGCATGCTATGGATTCTGCTTGCTTCTAAGCTTATCCCTAATATGGACTGGGAGAGGCTCAGTGCTCTTATCAGCAGTGCCCTGGGCCAGGCAAGCCAGAAAGGACAAGAATTGGGCAGGAGCCCTTGAATCCTTGCTCTGGTTTGTCTCAATCCCATCATTACCTTCCAGGTACCCATATCACCCTGACTGCTCTATCAGATCACTGAAAATACCCTGTCTCCTCAGTAAGTGCTTGGCAATTAGCTTATTAGCTTGTAAAGTGCATAACCTACATCGATGCCAAAGCATCCCTTCCAAGAAATCCATTCAGATAAACATGTTACCAACTACACAACTGGATAAAGAACCTGGTCACTCTACCCATGAAGCTCTCCTTAGAAAGCCCTGGATGTCTTAGATAACGGGCCACCCATGTCACTCGACTGTTCCCTTCCCATGTTTAAATTACCACTCTCATGTTTTAAATTCATTCATAAAGAGTGAGCCCCAAGCCCTAGGCATTCCACATTTAGCCCCAACGAAGACAGAACCTCAAGTCCACCTCTCTCTCTCTCTCTCTCCCCTTACTTCACCGTGTGGCCCCTTGCATACCGTGTGTCCTCCAACACCTGTGAGTAATACATCTTACTTTTCAAAGTTCCCTGATGGGTTTTGCTGAGGTGTTTCTTCTAATCATAATAAGAAGTGCAAGGGCCAGTCCAGCCACAGCATTGGCTCTGGCCATGGGAATTATCTATGCTGGCTAGCCTCAAGTATTAGGGACCCAGGTTAATGCCCCAGTCTCTTCCAGACACTATAGTGCACACACACATTCAACACTTATGCACACACACACACTCACTCATCCAAAACTATGTTTCACCACACAGTTGGTGTTCTACTCACATCTATTCTGATCAGTTAACCTTTTTTAAAAATGCTGGTCATATTCAGCCTCCTCCAAGGCCTTGTGCATATGCATTGTCCTGCTTGTATGTTTTGTGTTGGTGAACAAGGTAAGGCTTATGCAAGTTTTAGTAAATGAATACATAAAAGTGAAAAATAAAATAAAATATAATGCTAGTCATATTCATAAAACAGATTTCACCACCTAAGACATACAATGAGGACACTTGTTAGGGAATTTCCCATTCAGGTTGCACCATGCCTATTTATCCTGAGCACCAACTAGGGAAATTCATGGAGAAGTGGAACCACCTTATACCAGATGTAGAACCTGAAACATCAAGGACTTTTGTCAGTTCAAAACTCAGTGTGAGTCAAGCCCCAGATGTGTTCTTTATCTGATCATCACAGGGAAAGTCTAATGGGAAACCAATACCCCAATTTCTTCCAGGAAAGTTGAACAACTCCACATGCTCAGTGGGCATGCTCTTGAACAGACCAGAACTAACTTGGAAAGATGACAAGAGGTACATTGCCTCCATATGGGAGGGCTGGGTGGATCTAGGGGATCCAGAATTTGGATGCTGAACTTTGTCATTGAAGAATGTCAGAGGGAGGCCCTGTTGTGAATACTCACTGAAATGGATAGGCCAGTCCCCAAGTTCTCTTGCCCTGCTGTCAGACTCTACCTTCCATGTCTTCATACCAGCAGACTTAGTAACCAAGTTGGGTTGTAGGAGCTCTCTCAGTTACCTGCTCCAGGAAGCAGGGGGCAATCATGATCAGGAAGATGTCAGTGGTCCTCTTTCAAAGTTACCTCTCCTTGAGAAAGGGTCTAGCCCTCAGGCAGAGGCAGTCCCCTTTGGGACTGTCCAAACTACCTTCCAGAAGGAAGGAAGGGAGTTATGTTGGGCTCAGATTTTCCTAGGAAGAGCCTAGAGAGAAGGAGGGAAGAGGAGCTGGGAAGGACAGTGCAATTTTGTAGGTTTTTCTGCTCTAGCACCTCTCATACTCAGAGCTCTATCATTTCTAGATAAAGCAGTTGGCAGGACCCCAGATCCAGCAAGAAGGAGGTCAGGAAAGGTCAGTTTCGGTTTCTATTCCTGGAAAGGACTCCAGTTCCCCAAAATAGAAATGCTCCAAGGCCACTTCAGTTCCAGAGGGCAGGGACAATTCAGAGGCTGCATGAACTCCATACTGGGCCCAGACCACTAAGAAGTCCACATTTAGCCCCTGTGGGGGTAGCGCCTCAGATGGGTGCACACATTGCCCATAAAATTGTTCCCTGGGATTTCCCAACATGTCCACCTCAGTATCTCCCTGGCTTCCATCTGCTGAGAGCAGATGCAGATGCTACATCCACCATTGAGTGTCCTTTCTGACTCCAGCTGTGGCCTCTCCTGGCGTCAAGGCACCAGCCCCAACCAGTTTCGGGACTGAGTCCCACGCTGCTCACTACTGACTGGGTAACTCTGGGCAGCTCTTCAACTCTCAGTGATTGTCGCTTTCTCATTCTCATGTGGAAGCAGAAAGGAAAGCTCCCCAGAGTCTTTGTGGACAGGAAAGAGGACCCAGGGAGGTGTCTTATGACTGTAACAGGGTGATAGAAATGGTTTGCTTTGCAAAGTGTCTGCCAAGATTGCAAATATCTACAACAAGGTGTACAACTCTTAGACAGTCAAGAGACTCTCAACATGGCATCACAACCCTTGATCCTTCTTCTGTGTTAGAAAAGCACAGTTAGGGATGCCTGGGCAGATGAGTTAAGTGTCTGCCTTTGGCTCAGGTCATGATGTCAGGGTCCTGGGATCAAACCCCATGTCAGGCTCTCTGCTCAGCAGGAGTCTGCTACTCCCTTTCTCCCTCTGTTCTCTCTCTCTCTCAAATAAATAGATAAAATCTTAAAAAAAAAAAAAAAAGTCGGGGCTGGGGGGAAAGCACAGCTATCAGTTTGTGGACGAGAAGGCAAGCCTGTTGCAAGGGGATGTGTTTTCCCTCTGGGAAAAAAATAAGGACTGGGATGGTCTTCCTACCCCAGATGATCTCCAGGGAAAGAGGCTGGACTCCCATTCTTTGTCTGACACTGAGGAGGTAGGTGGCCAACAGTGTGAAGGAGCCCCAGATGGCCCCACCTACCTGAGGGACATTCACCACCCCAAGCCATCAGCAGAATTGCAACTGTCCCACCTATGTGTGTCTTTCTTTCACTGTGGGAAGAAAGAACTCAGAAGAAGATGAGAGTAAGGAAATAAGATACAGTGCTTTGGTTTTATCAGCCTTCTCCCAGGGTGAATAAGAGTGTTCATGTACCTAGCGGGCATTCATGATTTCCCTGGCAGTGAAAAGTGTGAAAGGAGGTAGCAGTTAAGAGGAGAGAGAGGGGTCTGCGAGCAGGAGATGGAGCTGTGAGGTGTCTGTAAACCAAGACCTGTGCGCCCAGCCAGTCAACAACTGTGAGACATTTTGGGTCTTTATCAACTCAGCATTGAAGACTCAGCTAGAATCTGTCTGAGGGGACTTAAATTTCTCAAGGGGGTGCCATGATGGTTGGCCATCACTATGGGCATCTGGGGTGAGCCCTGTCATTCAGCAGCCCGACCATCTCACAGTGCCTTAATCTCTTTGTTCGCCATGAGGACAAAACTCCTCTCATGGCCTGACTTTGGGTATAGTGACTTGGACTACCAGAGGGTTGGTGTTGGTGAGAGGGAAACCTCCCAACCCTGATCCTTGGTGCTCCTGCCTGAAGGCATCTTACGATCTTCTCACCAGCTGGGTCAGTGGTAAAACAGCCCCTCTCCTACCTTCTGTCCAGCTCAGGGGCTGTGAGAATTCGGACACTGTTGAAACAGGTGATGTGAAAAGTCCAACTCCCAGGTCAGCGGGGCCTCTCTCCTATGGTAGCAGCCCTAAATCAACACAGCAAGGGACAAATGAAATCAATTCTTGGAAGTTAGCGTCCCAAAAAAAAAAAAGAGGTAATCTTTAGTGATCTTTGTTGGGATGCCTTTTCTCCTGCATAATTGTGAGGTGGGATGACAGAGGACTCTAATGGAACACTAACTGCGGTCAAGTCGCTGCTATCATAGTTGCCTCTTCACGAGTATAAGGCGTGGCACTTTTATCACTCACTTCTTTCAAATGCTGCTGAGATTGTTGAGTCATTTGCCTAAGGTCACAGAGCTGGGTCACGAGGAAAGTGGGATTACACTCCAGACACTTTTTTTTTTTAAATGAAAGAAGATATTATTTATAGACCATTTATGGGGCACCTGCGTGGCTTGGCGGTTAAAGCCTCTGCCTTTGGCAAGGGTCATGATCCCGGGGTTCCGGGATGGAGCCCTGCATGGGGTTCTCTGCTCAGCAGGGAGCCTGCTTCCTCCTCTCTCTCTGCCTGCTTCTCTGCCTACTTGTGATCTCTCTCTGTCAGGTGAACAGATAAAATCTTAAAAAAAAATAAAATAAAGACCATTGATATACATTACAGTTTCAATGAGTTAAGCATGTGGCCATTCCTATGTGTTTCCTTTTGTTTCTTCCAAGTGTTACTTACATCCGATTAGTAAACATAAGACTCTAATATTACCTTCAGATGTGGGATTTAGTGATGCAAGACTTACATACAAGACCTGGTGCTCATCACGAGGGCACTCCTTAATCTATATCACATATTTAACACATCCTTCTACCCCCCACCCCGAAACTACCATTTTGCTCTCTATAGTTAGGAATCTGTTTCTTGGTTGCCTTTCTTTTCTTTCCCCCTTACGTTCCTGTGCTTTGTTTCTTAAAATCCACATGTGAATAAAATTGTAATTGTCTTTTTCTGACTTACTTCACTTAGCAAAATAATTTTCAGCTTCATCCATGACATTACAAATGAAAAGATATCATACTTTGTTACCTGAGTAATACTCATATATAGTGTAATTGGACTAATATTATATATGAAGTATTATTTTATATTTTATTATATTTTATATATCATTTTATTAGATAATATATTTTCTATTATTCTATTATATATTATATAATATTTATTTTTATATTTTGATATTAACTTATTTTATTATGCAATATTAATTACATTAATAATACATTATATAGAATATTATATATGTGTCTATATACACATATATATGTATACACACATACACGATTTCTTTGTCCATTCATCAGTTGATGGACATTGGGGCTTCTTCCATAATTGGGCTATGGTTGATAATACTGCTATAAACATCCGGGTACATATGACCCTTTGAATTAGTATTTTTGAATTCTTTGGGTGCATACATACCTTAATAGTACAATTCTATTTTAAAGTTTTTGAGGACTCTCCATACCGTTTTCCGGAATGGCTGCACAGTTTGCATTCCCACCAAAAGTGTAAGAGGGTTCCCCTCTCTCTAAATCCTCACCAACCCCTTTTGTTTCTTGTGTTGTTAATTTTAGTCATTCTAACTGGTGTGAGGTAATAGCTCATTGTAGTTTTGATTTGTATTTCCCCAATGATGAGTGATGTTGAGAATCTTTTCATGTATCTGCCGACCATCCATATGTCTTCTTTAGAAAAACGTTTTTCTAAAGAAGTCCATTCATTGACTGGATTATTTGTTTTTTCGGTGTTGAGTTATAACCTCTTTATACCTTTTGGATACTAATCCGTCATCAGCCATGTCATTTGCAGATATCTTCTCCCACTCTGAAGGTTGCCTTTTAGTTTTGTTGACCGTTTCCTTCACTGTGCAAAAGCTTCTTACTTTGATGAAATCCCAGTAGATTATTTATTTATTTATTTTGTTTCCCTTGCCTCAGGAGACCTATCTAGTAAGAAGTTGTTACGGTCAATATCAAAGAGGTTACTGCCTGTGTTCTCCTCCAGGTGTTTAATAGTTTGAGGTCTCACATTTAGATATTTCATCCATTTTTAATTTTGTGTATGGTGCAAGAAAGTGGTCCAGTTTCATTCTTTTGCATGTAGCTGTCCTGTTCTCCCAACACCATTTGTTGAAGAGACTGTCTTCAATCCAATATCTATTGGATATTCTTCCCTGCTTTGTCAAGATTCATTGACCATTTAATTGTGGGATCATCTCTGGGTTTTTTATTCTGTGCCATCAATCAATGTGTCTGTTTCCATGACAGTACCATACTGTCTTGATCTGTAGAGCTTTTTAATATAACTTGGAGCCCGGAATTCTAATACCTCCAGCTTTGATTTTTTTTTTCAAGCTTCCTTTGACTATTCAGTATCTTCCATGTTTCCACAGAAATTTTAGGATTGTTTGTTCTGACTCTGTAAAAAATATTAATGGTATTTTGATAAAGATTCCATTAAATGTGTAGATTGCTTCCAGTAGTATAGACATTTTAACAATATTTGTTCTTTTAATTCATGAGCGTGGAATGTCTTTCCTTTTCTTTGTGACAACTTCAATTTCTTTCCTCAGTGTTTTATGCTTTTTGGAGTACATGTAGTTTACCCCTTTGGTCAAGTTTGTTCGGAGGTATATTATGAGTTTTGGCGTAATTATAGGTGGGAGTGATTCCTTGACTTCTCTTTCTCCTGCTTCATTATTGATGTATGGAAATGCAACAGATTTCTGTATGTTGATTTTATATCCTGTGACTTTACTGTATTGTGTATCAGTTCTAACAAGATTTGGTAGAGTCTTTTGGGTTTTCTACATAGAGTACAATATTTTATGCAAATAAGTCTGAAAAGGAAAGTTTGACTTCTTCCTTGCCCGTTTGGATGCCTTTTATTTCTTTGTGTTGTCTGATTGCTGTGGCTAGGATTTCCAGGACTATGTTAAATAATAGTGTTGAGAATGAACATCTGTGTCTTGTTCTTCACCATACAGGAAAAGTTCTCAGGTCTTCCCCCATTGAGAATGACATTAGCTGTGGGGGTTTTTTATATGGCCTTTATTATATTGAGGTATATTCTGTCTAACCCTACTTTGATGAGGGTTTTTTATCATGAATGGATGTTGTACTTTGTCAAATGTTTTTTCTGTATCTATTGAAAGAATTTTACGGTTCTTGTCCTTCCTTTTGTTAATGCAGTATGTCACATTGATGAATTTGAGAATATTAAGCCATACCTGCAGCCCAGGAATAAATTTCATTTGATTGTGGTGAATGATTCTTTTAATGTACTGTTGAATTTGATTTGCTAGTATTTTATTGAGAAGTTTTGAATACACGTTTGTCAGGCATACTGGCCTGTACTTCTCTTTTGTTAGTGGAGTCTTTATCTAGTTTGGTATCAGAATAATGTTGGCCTCATAGAATGAGTTTGGCAGTTCCCCTTCCCTTTATATTTTTTGAAATGGTTTGAGAAGAATTGGTATTAACTCTTCTTAAATATGTGGTAGAATTCACAGGTGAAGCCCTCTGGCCCTGTACTTCTCTTTCTTGGGAAATTTTTTACTACAGATTCAGTTTATTTTCTAGTTATTCATCTGTTCAAGTATTCTGTTTCTTCCTGTTTCAGTTTTGGTAATTTACATGTATAGGAATTTATCCATCTCTTCCAGGTTGTCCAATTTTTTGTCATATAGTTTTCATAATATTGTTTTATAAGTGTTTGCATTTCTGTGGCTTTGGTTGTTATTTCTCCTCTCTTATTTGTGATTTTATTTATTTGTGTCTTTTCTCTCTTCTTTTTGATACCTCTGGCTGGAGTTTTATGAGTTTTATTAAGCTTTTCAAAGATCCAGCTCCAGGATTCATTGATCTGTCCTATTATGGGTTTTTTGTTTTGTTTTGTTTTGTCTTATTTTGTTTTAGTTTCTATATCATTCATTTCTGCTCTATCGTTATTATTTCCTTTCTTCTGCTGAATTCAGGTTTCATTTGTTGTTCTGTTTCTAGGTCATTTATGTGTAAGTTTAGGTTATTATTTGGATTTTTCTTGCTCCTTATGGTAGACCTGTATTGCTATATACTTCCCTCCTAGGACCACAGTTTCTTCATCCCAAAGGTTTTGAACCATTGTGGTTTTTTTTTTAATTTAATTTAATTTTTTTTTTCAGATTTTTTTTGAATTTTATTTTTTTATTTTTTCAGTGTAACAGTATTCATTGTTTCTGCACAACACCCAGTGCTCCATGCAATACGTGCCCTCCCTATTACCCCCCACCTGGTTCCCCCAACCTCCTACCCCTGCCCCTTCAAACCCTCTGGTTGTCTTTCAGAGTCCATAGTCTCTTATGGTTCGCCTCCTCTTCCAATTTCCCTCAACTTCCTTCTCCTCTCCATCTCCCAATGTCTTCCATGTCATTTGTTATGCTCCACAAATAAGTGAAAACATATGATACTTGACTCTCTCTGCTTGACTTATTTCACTCAGCATAATCACTTCCAGTCCCGTCCATGTTGCTACAAAAGTTGGCTATTCATCCTTTCTGATAGAGGCATAATACTCTCTAGTGTATATGGATCACATCTTCCTTATCTATTTGTCCACGGAAGGGCATCTTGGTTCTTTCCACAGTTTGGTGACCGTGGCCATTGCTGCTATAAACATTGGAATACAGCTGTTTTAAAAAATTGAAGCAGAAGGAAAACTTCCAGACTCTTTTTTGAAGCCAGCATCACCCTGATCCCCAAACCAGGCAAAGACCCTACCAAAAAGGAGAATTTCAGACCAATATCACTGATGAATATGGATGCTAAGATTCTCAACAAGATCCTAGCAAACAGGATCCAGCAGCAAATTAAAAACATTATCCACCATGACCAGGTGGGATTCGTCCCTGGGTTACAAGGTTTTTTCAAGATTTGCAAATCAATCAATGTGATAGAACAAATCAATAAGAGAAGAGAGAAGAACCACATGGTCCTCTCAATTGATGCAGAATAAGCATTTGACAAAATCCAGCATTCATTCCTCATAAAACACTTCAAAGTATAGGGATAGAGGGAACATTCCTGAACTTCCTAAAATCGATCTATGAAAAACCCACAGCAAATATCATCTTCAATGGAAAAAAGCTTGCAGCCTTCCCGTTGAGATCAGGAACACGACAAGGATGCCCACTCTCACCACTCTTGTTCAACATAGAATTAGAAGTCCTAGCAATGGCAATCAGACAACAAAGAGAAATAAAAGGTATCCAAATTGGCAAGGAAGAAGTCAAACTCTCTCTCTTTGCAGATGACATGATTCTTTATATGGAAAACCCCAAAGACTCCACCCCCAAACTACTAGAACTCATACAGCAATTCAGTAACGTGGCAGGATACAAAGTCAATGTACAGAAATCAGTGGCTTTCTTATACACTAACAATGAAAATACAGAAAGGGAAGTGAGAGACTTTATTCCATTTACTATAACACCAAGAACCATAAGATACCTGGGAATAAACCTAACCAAAGAGGTAAAGGATCTGTACTCAAGGAACTACAGAACACTCATGATAGAAGTTGAAGAAGACACAAAAAGATGGAAGACCATTACATGCTCTTGGATTGACAGTATAAACATTGTTAAAATGTCTATGCTGCCTAGAGCAATCTATACTGTTAATGCCATTCCAATCAAAATTCCACCGGTATCCCTCAAAGACCTGGAGCAAATAATCCTAAAATTTGTATGGAATCAGAAGAGACCCTGAATTGCTAAGGAAATGTTGAAAAACAAAAACAAAACTGGCGGCATCACATTACCTGATTTCAAGCTTTACTACAATGCCGTGATCACCAAGACAGCGTGGTACTGGCATAAAAACAGACATATAGAACAGAGTAGAGAGCCCAGATATGGACCCTCAACTCTATGGTCAAATAATCTTCGACAAAACAGGCAAAAATATACAATGGAAAAAAGACATTCTCTTCAATAAATGGTGCTGGGAAATCTGTACAGTGATATGTAGAAGATTGAAACTCGACCATTCTCTTACACTGTACACAAAGATAAACTCGAAATGGATAAAAGACCTCAACGTGAGACAGGAATCCATCAGAATCCTAGAGGAGAACATAGGCAGTAACCTCTTCGATATCAGTCACAGCAACTTCTTTCAAGATATGTCTCCAAAGGCAAAGGAAACAAAAGTGAAAATGAACTTTTGGGACTTCATCAAGATCAAAAGCTTCTGCACAGCAAAGGAAACAGTCAACAAAACAAAGAGGCAACCCACGGAATGGGAGAAGATATTCACAAATGACAGTACAGACAAAAGGTTGATATCCAGGATCTATAAAGAACTCCTCAAACTCAACACACACAAAACAGATAATCATATCAAAAAATGGGCAGAAGATATGAACAGACATTTCTCCAATGAAGACATACAAATGGCTATCAGACACACAAAAAAATGTTCATCATCACTAGCTATCAGGGAGATTCAAATTAAAACCATATTGAGATACCACCTCATGCCAATTAGAATGGCCAAAATTAGCAAGACAGGAAACATCATGTGTTGGAGAGGATGTGGAGAAAGGGGAACCCTTTTCTACTGTTGGTGGGAATGCAAGTTGGTGCAGCCACTTTGGAGAACAGTGTGGAGATTCCTCAAGAAATTAAAAATAGAGCTTCCCTATGACCCTGAAATTGCACTGCTGGGTATCTACCCCAAGGATAGAGATGTAGTGAAACGAAGAGCCATTTGTACCCCAATGTTTATAGCAGCAATGGCCACGGTCACCAAACTGTGGAAAGAACCAAGATGCCCTTCAATGGACAAATGGATAAGGAAGATGTGGTCCATATACACTATAGGGTATTATGCCTCCATCAGAAAGGATGAATACCCAACTTTTTTAGCAACATGGATGGGACTGGAAGAGATTATGCCAAATGAAATAAGTCAAGCAGAGGGAGTCAAGTATCATATGGTTTCACTTATTTGTGGAGCATACCAAAGAACATGGAGGACATGGGGAGATGGAGAAGAGAAGGGAGTTGAGGGAAATTGGAAAGGGAAATGAACCATGAGAGGCTATGGACTCTGAAAATCAATCTGAGGGTTTTGCTGGGGCGTGGGGTGGGAGGTTGGGGGAACCAGGTGGTGGGTTATAAGGAGGGCACGTATTGCATGGAGCACTGGGTGTTGTGCAAAAACAATGAATACTGTTACGATGAAAAAAATAAATAAATTTAAAAAAATAAATAAATAAAAATAAAAATAAATTACCTTAGGGTGCAACTGGGTTGCTCAGTCGGCTGAGCATGGTTGAGTGTCTGCCTTTGGTTCGGTCTTTTTTTTTTTTTTTTTTAAGATTTTATTTTATTTATTTAACAGAGAGAGATCACAAGTAGATAGAGAGGCAGGCAGAGAGAGAGAGAGAGGGAAGGAGGCTCCCTGCTGAGCAGAGAGCCCGATGTGGGACTCGATCCCAGGACCCCGAGATCATGACCTGAGCCGAAGGCAGCGGCTTAACCCACTGAGCCACCCAGGCGCCCCCAGTCTTAAAAACAGTATTAACTCTTCTCAAAAAGAAGAGTCTTAGAGTCCTGGGATCAAGTCCTGCATCAGGCTCTCAGCGGGGGATCTGCTTCTTCTTCTGCCTTTCTTTTGCTCTTTCTCTCTCAAATAAATAAATAAAATCTTAAAAAAAAATAAAGCAAGTAGGAAAAAAAACAGTCAAGGGTACCATAAAACAAAAAAATTTAAAGTATGACTCCATATATGTAAAACATGGAATAGGAGTAAAGAATCAATTCAAATCTGTGTGACCATCAATACAGACTGTTCTATGTAGAAGACAACATATGTAAACTTAATGGTAACCGTATATCTAAAACCTATAATACATATGCAAAAAATAAAGAGAAAGAATCCAAGTATATTATTAAGAACAGCTATCAAGCTATAATGGAAGAGAGCATGAGAAAACAGAATCAAAGAAGAACTGCAAAAACAAGAATAAAACTGTGAGAAAATAATAATAAGTACACACTATCAAAAACTACTTTGAATATAAAATGACTAAATGCTCCAAAGAAAAGACATAGGTGACTGGTTAGATATAAAAGCAAGACCTATCCATGTGCTGTCTACTCATTTCAGACCTAAAGATTCATGCAGACTGAACATGAAAGGGATGGAGAAATATTTATCATGCAAATAGAAGTGAGCTAAATGAGATTGTAGCAATACTTATATTGGACAAAGTAGACTTTAAAACTACGACTGTACCAAAAAACAAAGAAGGACATACATATCATAGAGAAAACACTCCAGCAAGAAGGTATAGCAATTGCACACAATTTGTATGCACCCAACAGGGGAGCACCCAGATATGCAAATCATCTGTTAACACACATGAAGGAAATAATCAAAAGGACTACAGTATTTATAGGGGACTTGAACACCTTATTGACATCAATAAATATATCATCCACAAGGAAACTGTGGTTTTGATGACACACTGGACCAGAGGGACTTAATGGATATATACAGAAGCCTGCCTCCAAAACAGCAGAATACACATTCTTTTTAAGTATCCATGGAACACTTCCCTGAATAGAACATGTTAGGTCACGAACAAGTTTCAACATATTAAAAAAAAATTGAAGTCACGCTACACGTCTTTTCTGACCACAACACCATGAAACTAGAAATCAACTACGAGACATCTAAAACAACACAAACACATGAAGGTTAAATAACAAGCTACAAAACAGTGGATGGGTCACAAGAAATCAAAGAGAAGATTAAAAAAATACATGGAGAGAAATGAGAATGAAAACACAACTGTCCAGAACCTTTGGGATGAACCAAAGCTGTTCTAAGAGGGAAGATTTAGCAATACAGGCCTATGTCAAGAACCAAAAAAAATCTCAAGTAAACAACATAAGCTTACACATAAGAGAGCTAAAAAAAGAACAATAAACAAGACCTAACACTAGTACAAGGAAGGAAATAATGAAGACTAGAATGGAAATAAAATATAAACAAAGAAACAAAAAACAATAGAAAAGATCAATGAAACAAGGCGAAAAATTTTTTAAAAAGATCAACAACATTAATAGATGTTTAGCGAGACTCATCAGAGGAAGAGAGAGATACAGAGAGGATTCCAATAATCAAAATCAGAAATGAAAGAAGAGAAATAACAGTAACACCACATAAACACAAAGGGACCGTAAGACAATATTTTTTTTTTAAAGATTTTATTTATTTGACAGACAGAGATCACAAGTAGACAGAGAGGCAGGCAGAGAGAGAGAGAGGAGAAAGCAGGCTCGCTGCTGAGCAGAGAGCCTGATGCAGGGCTCAATCCCAGGACCTGAGATTATGACCTGAGCCGAAAGCAGAAGCTTAACCCACTGAGCCACCCAGGCACCCGACTGTAAGACAATATTATGAGAAATTATTGACCAACAAATTAGACAACCTAGAAAAATTGGATAAATGCCTAGAAACATACAACCTCCCAAACCTGGTTCAGGAAGAAATAGAAAATATGAACAGACTGATACCAGCAATGAAATGGGATCAGTGATCAGAAAATTCCCTACAAAGTCCGGGACTGGATGGCTTCATTCATGAATTATACAGTTAAAGAAGAGTTAATACCTATTCTGAATCAATTCCAAAAATTAGAAGAGGAAGAAAAATATCTCAACTCATTCTAAGAGACTAGCATTACCTTGAGACCAAAAGTTTAAAAAGACACTATTTTGGGGGGCACCTGGGTGGCTCAGTGGGTTAAAGCCTCTGCCTTTGGCTTGGGCCCTGATCCCAGGATCTTGGGATGGAGCCCCGCATTGGGCTTTCTGCTCAGTGGGGGGGCCTGCTTCCCTTCCTCTCTCTGCCTGCCTCTCTGCCTACTTGTGATCTGTCAGATAAATAAAATCTTTAAAAAAAAGACACTTTTTTTTATAAGATTTTATTTATTTATTTGACAAACAGAGATCACAAGTAGGCAGAGAGGCAGGCAGAGAGAGAGGAGGAAGCACACTCCCTGCTGAGCACAGAGCTGGATCCGGGAGGAGGGGAGGGCCTCCATCCCAGGACCCTGAGATCATGACCTGAGCCAAAGGCAGAGGCTTAACCCATGGAGCCACCCAGGTGCCTCAAAAGACACTATTTTTTTTTTTTTTAAAGAAAACTACAGGGCAATATCTCTGATGACTATAGATTCAAAACCCTCAAAAATATTAACAAACCCAATCCAAAAGTGCATTGAGAAATAAATCACCACAATACAGGGCATTTGGTTGGTTCAGTCAGTTAAGCCTCCAACTCTTGATTGCAGCTCAGGTCATGATCTCAGGTCATGAGATTAAGCCCCACATCGGACTCTGCACTGAGTGTGGAATCTGCTTAAGATTATCTCCCTCTTCCTCTGCCCCTTTCCCCCAGCTTGCACTCACTCCCTCTCTCAAAAGAATAAAAATAAAAATAAATAAATTCTGCAATAAAGTGGGATTTATTCCGGAGATGCAGAAATAGTTCAATATTCACAGATTAATATGTTACATCACATGTACAAGAGAAAGGATAAAACCCTATGACCCTCTCCATAGATGTAGGAAAAACATTTGACAAACTACAACATCCATCATGATAAACAACAACAACAACAACAACAACAAAAATACACACACACAAAAAAAACCCAAACCAACTCTCAACAAAATAGGCTTAAAGGGAACATATCTCAACATAGTAAAGGACATCTATGAAAATTCCAGAGCTTTCCCTCTAAAATCAGAAAAAAAACAAGGATGCTTACTCACACCACTTTTAATCAACATAGTATTGGAAATCCTAGCCACAGCAATCCCACCAGAAATGTAAATAAAAGGCATCCAAATTGGTAAAGAAGAAATAAAACTTCCACAATGTGCAGACTATATGATACTATATATAACACCCCCCCCCAAGAATCCACCAAGGACCTACTAAAACTAATATGAATTCATTGAAGTCTCAGGATTCAAAATTAATATACAGAAATCTGCCCCATTTCTACCCACTAATAATAAAGTAGCAGGGAATTTAAAACTATTCCAATTACAAGTGCACCCAACAGTATAAAGTAACTAGAAATAGGAGGCAAAAGACCTATACTCTGAAAACTTAAGACACTAATGAAAGAAAATGGAAGGTGACACAAACTAATGGAAAAATATACCTCACTGTTCGGTTGGAAAAATTAATACAATTAAAACACCCATACTAGCCAAAGCAATCTACAGATTCAGAGGAAACCCTATCAAAATAGTAAAAAACAGTTCTAACAAGAAATCCTAAAATAGTACTAAAATCCAAAAATTGGAACAACAAAAGACCCAAAGTTTGCCAAAGCAAACTTGGGGGAAAAAATAAAGAAAGAAAGAAAGGAAGAAAGAAAAGAAAGAAAGGAAAGAAAGAAAGAAAATCACAATTGCAGATTTCAAGATATACTAGAAATGTTTAATCAAAACAATGTGGTATGGGCACAAAAGTAGACACAAGAGCAATGAAACAAAACAGAAAACCCAGGACAACGGAGAAACATGGCGGCCCCGACGTTTACTGCCAGGTTGTATTCCCTGCTGTTCCGCAGGACCTCCACCTTCGCTCTCACCATCGCCGTGGGCGCCTTATTCTTCGAGCGCGCTTTCGATCAAGGCGCGGACGCGATCTACGAACACATCAACCAGGGGAAGCTGTGGAAACACATCAAGCACAAGTATGAGAATAAGGAGTAGTTCCTCAGAGATCTCTCCCCACGCGGAAAGAACCAGGTCCACCCATCAGCTGTTTGCCCAGAACCAGGGCCTTAGCCTGAAGATGACGCTCAGATTACTCTTCATTGACCACCTGTAGCTGTTGGCAAGAAGCGGCTTCACCTGACAGACTCTTTAACTTCTGCTGTGTTTGAAGTCTGTTTAGTCAGAGTCATCAGCAAATAAATGGAAATTGTCCTCATGAAAAAAAAAAAAAAAAAAAAAAAAAACAGAAAACCCAGATGATGTATCCAAAGAGGGGTTAATATCCAAACATATAAGGAACAGATATAACACCAAAAATCATTAATTCATAAATTCAGCTAATTTAAAAATTAGCTGAAGACATGAACAGATATTTCCCCCAAAGAAGATATATAGATGGCCAACAGACACATGAAAAGATGCTCGACATCATAAATCATCAGGGAAATGCAAATCAAAATTACAATGAGATATTACCTCATACCTTTCAGAAGAGTTAAAATACAAAACAGAAGAAACAAGTTATACTGGTGAAGATGTGGAGAAAAGGACCCCAGGTACATTGCTGGCAGAAATGCAAACTGGTGTAGTGATTGTGAAAAACGGTATGGTTGTTTCCTCAAGTAATTAAACATAGAATTACTACATAAGGGGCTCCTGGGTGGCTCAGTGGGTGGGCCTCTGCCTTCAGCTGGAGTCGTTATCTCAGGGTCCTGGGATTGAGCCCCGCAACAGGCTCTCTGCTCAGTGGGGCACCTACTTCGGCCCCCCTCCCCCTGCCTGCCTCTCTGCCCACTTGTGATCTCTGTCAAATAAACAAAATGTTTAAAAAAATTACTATATAAGCCAATGACTCCACTAGTGTGTATTTACCCTAAGAAAATGAAAACACTAATTCAAAAAACACATACACCCCTAGTTTTATTGCATCATTATTTACATTAGCCAAGATGTAGAAGCAATCCAGGCATCCATCCAGAGAAGTTGTGGTTTATTATATGGAATGTTACTGAGCCATAAAAATGAAAGGAATTTTGCCATTTTTCAATCACATGGATGGACCTCGAGGGTTTTGTGCTAAGTGAATTAAGCCTCTCAGAGAAAAACAAATGCCATATGATTTCACTCATATTTAAATTTAAGAAACAAAACACAGAAATAAACAAAGAAAAAAGAGACCAAAAAAATCCAGACACATAAATATAAAGAACAACTTATGGTTGCCAGAGGGAAGGTGGGGGAGGGAGGAATGGGTGGAATGGGATGAAGAAAATACTTATCATGTAGAGCCCAGAGTAATGGTTAGAAGTACACCTGAGACTTACATAGCACTGTATGTTAACTCTACTGGAATTTTAAAAATCAAAAATTAAAAATAGATAGATGGTAAATAGATAAACAGATAAAGTGACAGATAAAATCTTGAAATAACTTCAGTTTTCTCAAAGCAACAATAAGTTTAGACTAATTTGTTTCAATTGCTTTGTATTTCTTTTATTGTGTTATGTTAGTCACTATACAATACATCATTAGTTTTTGGTGTAGTATTCTAAGATTCATTGTTTACATATAACAACCAGTGCTCCATGCAATCCATGCCTTCCTCAATACCCACCACCAGGCTCAACCATCCTTCCACCCTCCTCCCTTCTAAAACGCTCAGTTTGTTTCTCAGGGTCCACAGTCACTCATCGTTCATCTCCCCCTCCAATTCCCCCCTTTCACTTTTCCTTTCCTTCTCCTAATGTCCTCCATGTTATTCCTTATGTTCCACACATAAGTGAAAGTGTTAGGTCTTTTTGTTTTATTATACAGTTACATATCTTTGTAAAATATTTGCATGTTCCAATGTAAAATAAGTTGCATTGGGGCGCCTGGGTGGCTCAGCCATTTAAACATCTGCCTTCAGCTTAGGTCGTGATCTCAGGGTCCTGAGATCCAGCCCAGTATCTGGCTACCTGCTCAGAGGGGAGTCTTCTTCTCCCCCTTCCTCTGCCCCTCCCCACCCTGTGCACATGCAGGCTCTCTCTCCCTATCAAAAAAATAAATAAAATCTTTAAAAAATAATAAAATTAAGTTGCATTGAGTAAAATCTAGCCCTTACGCTGCCTCTCCACACAGTACATTTCACAGTACATATAATTGAATTTTATTACTGAAGTTATCTCATAGTTAACTGAAAAATATGTGCAAATATATTCTCATATTTTACACTGTCTTAGATTATCATGAACACATTATACACATAATTCTCCACCTCATTCTTTGCCTTAAACAATGAACAATACATCCTGGAGATGAGATTACAGTAATATATAGAGTATTACTCGTTCCATATAATTCTAGAGTCATTTATTTTGTGGTTGTAACATTTTTTATTGAAGAACATTTCAATTTTATGTTTTACCATTTCAAATAGTGCTGCAATTAATAACTTTAATCATATACATTTTGGAATTTTTCCCAGAGTTCTTGTTTTTCTCCCCACCCCCAGCTTTATTTATGTGAAACTGGAAATAAAATCATATATATTTAAAGTATACAATCTGACGATTTGATAGATATTTACGTATGGTGGAATGACTACTGCATTCAAGTCGATTCATACATCCATCCCCTCACATATTTGCCATCTGTGTGTGTGTGTGTGTGTGTGTATGTGTGTGTTGAACAGGCTTAGAATCTACTGTCTTAGCAAATTTCAAGTTCTGTTGTTGTATAGTGTTATTACACAGTTTGATTAACTATAGTCACCATAATATACATTCACCTTATAACTGAAAGATGTGCTCTTTAACGGCATTACACATTATCCCCACCTTCCAGCCATTAATCTACTCTCAATTTTATGGCCCAGATTCTTCAAAGTGAGATCACAGGGGCAAAGTGTAAATGTGTGTGCAATGTTCCTAGGGATGACCTAATATGCCACATTAGACTAGATCATTTTCTGGGAATACCAGCATTGTATGACAGCAACTGTTTTTCTACAGTTTCACCCACAGAATGTCAAACTATGCAATTTGCCCAATCTAATAGGAAATAAATGATACCTTAGTATACATGACATTTCTTGACATGAATTTGCATTCCCCTTATTAGATGAGAGGTTGGATATGTTCAAGTACCTTTTGCATTTTTTAAAAATTTCCACATAGGTCCATCACAATCCACTTTTCTCTTATTCCCTAAACTCTCAAGTTCAGACAGAAAATATACTGATAGCAGCCAAGGGGTGCCTAGACTTGCAATTTGCAAACCTTGGACAATTTGCAAACCATCTTATACATGTGTCCTTCTCACAGTGTACTCCAGATAAAGTTTTTCCTTAGCTAATGTTTCTCTTTCATTTCCTGTGACTCATGTTCAGCTCACCATCTTTTGTGTTTTTAACTAAAATAATAAACCTAGAAAGGACAAGGAGGTTCTCAGTCAACATTAATTGATCTACTAATGATCACAATTTATGGATTCACCACAGAATGTCAGGAGCACAAAAAACAGACTACGTATTCATTGACTTAAAAAATCATTTTTGAGGACCTACTGTGTGTACAGCCATTTTATTCCTACTATGGCAGTAGAAAGACCAGTGCTGAGTAAAAAGTAACCATCACACAAAGTGTTATACTCCCCACTAAACAGAATAATTCCAGATTCCTGTCCTTCATTTTCCCAAGAAGGATCATATGAAGGAAGGACTCTTTAGAGCTCATTGTTTTCACTGTCAAATTATAGTCACTAAGTTCATGGTTTGTTCAAGAGTAAATTATGGAACTCTCTGCGACAATCCATGGGAGCAGTGGTCAGTATTGCTTCAGGGGAGCCCTAAGTCAACTTTCCAGGCATCAGTGCCATGTCAGCACTGAGAATAATTCAGGAGCTGGCTGTTTCACTTTTCCGATCATCATTCTCAACATCCTGATGTAGACAGGTTTTCCCAGAGCCCACCGAATCCTTAAAAATCTCTTCTTTTTAAAGAAGAACTTTTGCATCACTCACCACAGTCTCAAGGAAATAATTTTGCATGTAGAAATTCTCCCTAAAGTAAATACCACGGGCAATAGGCCCTCCATTAACAGAGCAGAATTTTTCCACATAACTGAACAGTTTTTCCTCTAATGACTCATCAACCTTCTCAACTGATAACAAATGGGGAGACGTGAGGTTTGCCTTGAGTTTCTCCACTGACACATGCAAGTCCTTGGCTATGGTTTCCAGGGATGCATCATCCAGTCCAAAGTAAGATCTGTAGAGGGTTAAAGTCTCTTCCAGCTTTTTCACATCTTTATCACTGAAAAAGATCAGGAAAGGCATCAGGGCCGATGGTCCAGCCTTCAGGGCCTCCAACCATATCTTCTGTCTCAGAACATCCCTCTTCCAGTCAATATCGGCCTCGGTAACGTTCGGCAGGTATTGCATGAAGATGTGGCGCTTGTGGGCGGGGAGCCCCCTCAGCATGGCGGTCTCCAGGCTTTGGAGATCATAGCCAGACAACTCAAAGCTGGAAACTAAGAAGATCTGAGGATCACCCACGTTGGCCTCCTGCAGATGTGTCACACAGTCATCGCGGATCTGTTGCAGGATTTCATGCTTATCAAATGTGCTCGATTTACTAATTTCTAGGTTATGCAAATCACTGTCCACTTTACTTCGGACAAAACAGAAATTCTTCTTCATTTTTCTAATTTCTGTGGCCAGAAATACATCATTGTCCTTAAAGCGTGTAGCGGAGATGATAATAAAGAAATCATATTCGCCAAATTTCATTTTCTTTAGATATGTCTGTGGTGGAAAGGTAGTGGTCCCCACACCAGGAAGGTCCCAGAGTGTCACATTGGGAAACTTTGGGTGTTTGTATGGAGTTCTCACAAAGGTTGTCTCCACTACCCCAGTGGGGGCAGCCCCAACATCCTCATGATCCACCCTCCGCAGGGCATTGATAAAGCTTGACTTCCCTGTCCCAGACTCCCCAGTCACAGCAGTGTTTACTGGGACATCCTCCATGTCTCTCAATGCATCACTGATTACAGAAACTGCTCTCCGAAGGTCCCCGTTCACCAGGTATGATTGAATCGAGGTGATGGTTTCCTGAGAGAGGATTTTTCTTTCCATCTTGAATTCCTTAAAAAAATCCTCGAAGTTGGAGGACAAATCACCACCCTTTCTATGAGAGGGTGTGGAAGAAGACGCCTGACCCATGGCTGGAACCGAAGACACTACGGGGAGGAGAGAAGAAGGAAGGAAAAAGAGTTACCACAAAGAGGGGTGGCTTGAGATATACTATTATGGGTAGGGAGAACCTCAGTCCTGGCCATAATATTATAGTCAGGTGCCCTTCTCTTTCTGTCCAGGCATTGTGTGAACTTCTGACCTGGATATAACATTTGTCCTTGCTTAGTCTCTTCCCTTATCTTGGAAAGCCCTTCTTCTTTAAGAGACTTTTCATTCTTCCAGACCTATTTCAAAGCCTGACTCTTCTTTCCAAACTTTCCTGCCTACATTATTCTTTCCTTATCTTGCTTCAGTTTTCTTTATCTGTAATGTTATGAAAATAGTACTTCTTCTTGGAAACCTAAGGAGACAAAACCAGCATTTATGCCCACAACCCTTCCCACCTGTGGTGTGAGACCCTTTAGAAGATCCACTTCTTATCACCTCCAACTTCATGTCATAAATTTTGGTTCTCATAAGGAGCAGCTAAATAAAGATGAGTGGCTCCTTTCTTTCTCAGAAAAGATACTGTACATCTACATTCGGAGGTAGAAACTTTTAATGACTGCAAATGTCTTTTCTTTTATCTAGAAAGTATGTTGGCTCATGAAACAAAGTGTTAAAAGGACTCTTTTTATTTTCCCTAGAGCAGAAACAGCAGGGGGCATGGATTCCCATGTTTTAAAAAAATATGCTGGACTATCCACCTGGGACTTGCTATGAGCCACCCCAACTGTCCTGAGACTCCACCCATCACCTGCTTCATGCATGTGCATAAAAGGGGACAGATATCAAGTCAGGAAGATAATCCACTAGGGGACTGACTGATGTATAACGTGTCATTGGAACAAAAGATGGTGTTAGCAAAGACTGAAGCAGGAGCTGACTAGGATGTAAGGCAGCCATGATAAAGAGGTTCCTCTGTCACCTTCTCTGATGATCAAACAGCATGATCTGGAATCTTGAATCTATCTGATCCCTGGGGTCTTATACTTTGAGATGGTGCAACAGAAGAAATCACATACCCAGGATTAAAAAATAATGTGAAAGACTTGCATACTGCCCCCTAAAGAGTTTGAGACCAGTTTTTAGGCCAGGAAGCCTGTGCATTCTCAAGGGTGGGGGAGAATACACAGGAGGTTGAAGAAATCTGACTGAGACAGGTCCTAAGGAATGGCACAAATAAAGAGAAAGGGAACCAAATGACAGGATTAGAGGGTAAGCAGATATGGACAACAAAATTCTGTGTGCTGAGCCAATTTCAACCACACACACCCATGCCCTATTTTTAAGGTTCCATAATTTACCTGATGTTGCATGTGAAGTTCTGTTATTGATTCTTTTCTGCTGCAAAAGCCATGCAGGGGTAGCAGGTGCAGAATAGTCGATGGAATCCCTGGGAACTTGTATTCCATCCTCTGGCAGTGTGTCCTCTGCAGCTGGGATAGAAATGGAAGGAAATGTGAGAAATCCATGCCAACAAACCTTAGATGTGCACCTGTACATATATTTCTCATGTCATTCTCTTTACAACCCTACACAGACATTATAATCATTTCCACCATGAATTGAGCATCAAATAAATGATGAGGTTGGGGGACAGACAATGAGGATCCCACCATTAGCAAAGCTCAGAGCTAGGATTCAAGGTGAGGGCCCTCTGCCAAGGGCAGAGTTCTGTCTCAGGAAGGAAAGACAGAACACACATTATGGTGAGCAGAGGACTTAAAATGAAGTCAGTGTGAAACACACAAGATTTAATTTCCATGAAGAGATGTGTTAAAAAGAAAGCCACAGGGCCATAATGGATCTACTTAATTCAAAGCTCCAAGCTGGTAAACCAAGAAATAGTACCTAACAGCACGTTTGGTACCTAACCCCCAGGAATGTAATCTCTCAGCAGTCAGCATGGTCATATCCTGGTCAGCACTAAAACCTATACTGACAGATTCCCTCCTCCTCTTCTCTTAGAAGGACAACATTGCCTAGAGCAATGGATTCTCTGCTAATAATTTTTTTCTTATCTTCTTTACCTAAGAACCTTTTCATTTTTGCAGCTCAGTGGAGATCCTTTCTTTTTGCTAGCTGGGATACTACCCAATTCAAAACTTATTTAATAAAGCTAATGAAGTCTTTAGAATTTATTGTTTCAATTTTTTTAAACAAATTTGGTGGCAGTGTCTAGATCCAAAGCAAATTTCTGACTGTATTTGGAGACTACAAGAAACACAGGTGTGGAGTCCCATGAATCCTTTTGAGTTCACTGTCTTTTTCAACATTTCCAAGGACCATTGTAAGTCCATCTTGCTTTGAACTATGATCTCTTTTGCCTTAGAGCTCCTGACTGAGTTGACTTTAGGGTTAATGGATCAATCTATCACTGACAGAAGGCTCTGACAGAACTTCCATCCTTCACCCTTAGTTCAATCCAGAAGTCCACATTGGAATCCCTTCCCCAGTTCCAGCCCACAGTCTGTATTTACTGATCTTTGCTGGCTTAGTATGTTCCCCCATTTCCTGCCTGCAGTCTTCATTAAGGGAACCTGCTTTTATATATATATATATATATATATATATATATATATATATATATATATATATAATGAAATACTATTCAACCATAAAGAAAGAATGAAATCTTGCCATTTGCAAGGAAGTGGATGGAGACAGTAGTATAGCTATGTGACACATATGCTATATGTATCCTTCAAAGAAAAGTACTATATTATTTCAACCTCATGTAGAATTTAGGAAACAAAACAAATGATCATGGAGGAAAAAATAGAGAAGAAAATCAGGAAAAGGCTTTTAATTATAGAGAACAAATGGATGGTTATCAGAGGGGAAGCATGGATGGGGGTGGAATAAATAGGCAGTGGGGTTTATGGAGTGTACTTGTCATGAGGAGCATGGGTACCGTATGTAAGTGTTGAATTACTTACTTGTACACCTGAAACTAATATTATATAGTATGGTATCTAACTGGAATATAAGCACTTGGTGTTACGTACAACTAGTGAATCATTGAACACTACATCAAAAACCATGAAGTATTAGATGTTGGCTAACTGAAATTAATGGAAAAAAAGACACTTAACAAAGGAATAGATAATATAGACATACATACATACACACATACTTGGGGAAAAAGAACTATGGTTCTGGAAGCTATAAAAATTACAAGACTATTTTGTGTGTCCTGAATAACTTGACTTGGTTATGTGAGGTTGGGAGCCACAAAATAATGCCAAACAAAAATGTGAGTTGCCCCCTATTTTCTACTAGATATGGTTGGAGAGAAATGTGTGTTAAACTCCATTTGTAATCAGGGTCCTACCAAACTGCTGCCAGCTCTCAGGGAGATTTACAACTTAGAATTATATTTACCATTTTGGTCTCTCTGGTCACAGAGAAAGGCAACAAAGAGAGGAACACACAGGGGGATGCATAAGGAAGACACTGCCCCAAAGCCATTGGCTGATTTTTGTAAAGTTTTTAATTGGTGGGGCTCAAAGACTGGAGCTTAAGATTGGTGGCTTGGTTGGGATAGAGTTGGGAGGAAACTGAATTTCTCCTGTAAGGAGGGCAGGCAAATGACCCAGAAATAGAGTTAAAAGTGATCTGGGGGTGCCTGTGTGACTCAGTGGGTTGGGCCTCTGCCTTTGGCTCAGGTCATGATCTCAAGTTTCTGTGATTGAGCCTGGAGTCAGGCTCTCTGCTGGTGGGGAGCCTGCTTCCCCCTCTCTCTCTGTCTGCCTCTCTGCCTACTTGTGATCTCTCTTCTCTCGCTCTGTCAAATAAATAAATAAATAAATAAATAAAATCTTAAAAAAAAAAGGAAAACAGTGATCTGAAAGATGCCTAGGACACACAAATGGGAGAGACATCACTCTACTGAGAGTACTTCCCTGAGAACAGTAGCATGAAGAATCCTTTCTGAGGACAATGAGCTAGATGGAGCCATTTCCCTAGCCCTGGCCCCCAGCATAAACACAGAATCACTTGCATTAAACAACTGAGCATCAACACTGGCTGCCTAACCTACTTACATGGGTCCCACAAACCCATGTTCTACCAGAACGGCCCATCTTGGTGAAGTTTGCCTTGGCCCCAATACAGCACACCACTCCCCCAGAAGACAAACAGAAACCACCACACACACTGCATCTCTAGACCAGAGACTTTTACAAGTTCTCATTGAAGTAGCATCAGGTCTCATTTAGCAAATAGACCAGAGCACACCTAGTTAAAGCTCACCACACTCTGGAAAAGGTTCATCACTGCTCACTGTAGGAAAGGAGAGCCTCTGCAGATGACAGGCCTGGAAGGACAAAGTAGCCAAAACACAGTAGCTGAGTGTATGCAGCACACACCAGAGAATACCAAAAAGCACCAGGCCATAGACACTTCAAAAAGCCATTACTCTCAGGAGCAGAAACATAACAGGCTTTTCTAACACAGAGAAGAAGAACACAGCGACTTAGACAAAATACCAGGCAGAATAATTCATCCTACCTGAAATAACAAGAGGAGGTCACATCCAGAGATCTAATCAAAACATATAAGTAATATGCCTTATGGATAATTTAAAGCGACAATCACAAACATACTGGGCTTGAGAAAAGAGTGGAAGACTTCAGGGAAGCCCATACCAAAGAGATAAAGGAGTTAAAAAACAGAAATGAAAAATGCAATAATTGACATTCAAAACAGACTGGATGCAGTGAATACAAGGGTAGAAGAAAGATAGGAATGAATAAGGGATAAAGAGGATAAAACAAAATTATGGAGCATAAGGAATAACACAGAGGGCATTGGGAGATGGAGAGGAGAAGTGAGTTGGGGGAAATCAGAGGGGGAGATAAACTGTGAGACACTGATCTCTGAGAGAAAAACTGAGTGTTTGGAGGGGAGGGGTGAGCCTGGTAGTGGGTATTGTGGAGGGCACGTATTGCTTGGAACACTGGGTGTGGTGCATAAGAATGAATTTTGGAACACTGAAAAAAATAAAATAAAAAATTTTTAAAAAGAAGTGAAAATGGCAAAAGATTTTTAAGAGGAAGATTAAAAAATGAAGTTGAACAAAAATTAAAAAAAGAAATATGTAACACAAGAAGAGATTTAGGGAACTCAATAACTCCATCAAACATAGTAACATTTGTATTATAAGAGTCCCAGAAGAAGAAGAGAGAGAAAAGGGGACAGATAATTTATTTGAAGAAATCATAGCTTAAAACTTCCCAAATCTAGGAAAGGAAATAGACATCCAAATCCAGGAGGCACAGAGAACTCCCACCAAATTCAACAAAAACAGATCAACCCCATTTAATTGTAATTAAATTTGCAAAATATAGCAATAAGGAAAATATCTTAAAAGAAGCAAGAAAAATATTGTTAAAATGTCTATGCTACCCAATCAACCTACACATTCAGTGTAATTTCTATCTAAATGCCATTAACATTTTCCACAGAGCTGGAACAAACAATCCAAAATTTATATGGAAACAGAAGAGCCCAAGTAGCCAAATGAATGTTGAAAAAGAAAACCAAAGCTGAGGGCATCAAAATACAGCTTCAAGCTGTTTTACAAAGCTGTAATCATCAAAATAATATGGGACTGACACAAATACAGACACATAGATCAATGGAACAGAATAGAGAACTCAGAAATGGACCCTCAACTCAATAGTCAATTAATCTTCGACAAAGCAGGAAGGAATATCCAGTGAAAACAAGACAATGTCTTCAACAAATGGTGTTGGGAAAAATGGACAACCATATGATGAAGAATGAAACTAGACATGTTCTCACATTATACACAAAAATAAACTAAAAACAAATGAAAGACCTAAATGTGAGACAGGAATCCATAATAATCCTAGAGAAAAACACAGGCAAAAACCTCTTTGATGGAGAACAGTGTGGAGATTCCTCAAGTAATTAAAAATAGAGCTTCCCTATGACCCTGCAATTGCACTACTTGGTATTTACCCCAAAGATACAGATGTAGTGAAAAGAAGGGCCATCTGTACCCCAATGCTCATAGCATTAATGGCCACAATCGCCAACCTATGGAAAGAGCCAAGATGCCCTTCAACAGATGAATGGATAAAGAAGATATGGTCCATATACACAAAGGAATATTATGCTCCCATCAGAAAGGATGATTACCCAACTTTTCTATCAACATGGATGGGACTGCAGGATGTTATGCTGAGTGAAATCTGTCAAACAGAGAGTGAATTAGCATATGGTTTACTTACTTGGGGAGCATAAGGAATAACATGAAGGACATTAGGAGAAGGAAATGAAAAGTAAATTGGGGGAAATCGGAGGGGGAGATGAACCATGAGAGACTGTGGACTCCAAGAAACAAACTGAGGGTTTTAGAGGGGAAGGATGGAGGGTTGGGTGAGCCTGGTGGTAGGTATTAAGGAAGCACATATTGCATGGAGTACAGGATGAGGTGCATATACAATGAATCTTGGAACACTGAAAAAATTTAATTTAAAAAAAAGATAGTTGGTGATGAAGTTCTAGAACCTAGGTGAGCTGAGGAGCCGATGACCAAGAAAGAATTTCTTGAGACATCTTTGGTGCAAAATGGTGGTTTATTAAAGCAAGGGGACAGGACCCGTGGGCAGAAAGAGCTTCTGCTCCAGGTTGTGAGGGATGGCAGGTTATGTACCCTGGGGTAGGGGGAAGGTGAAGGGAAGGGAGGTTTCAAAGGTGTTTTCATATGCTAAAGAGGGCCTACAAGGTGCAGGGAGTATCCCAGAGTATCCCAGAGGTTGGGGATACCCGGAGGTCTTCCAGCTTGATCAATGTTGTCTTTTGGCAAGCCATTAATATCAAGATAGTTGGGAGATTCCTGGTGGGATGTCACAATCCTGCTATCAAGCATCTTTGTTAGTGAGATTTAGGTTCAGAAGAGATTTAACTTTATTTACATTTCCTTCTACTCATCCTCCTTCAGTTTTGTGTATGGAGGGGAGGGCAGCCCTAGGGCTTGCCTCTGGAAATTATCAATAGCACAAGGTAACTTCTTTGTTTGTAGATCTCTAGGACATTTGTAAACCAAGGGGAACTATTTGTTTCTTGTTTATGGTGGTCAGGGTACCTGAGGAATGCTACACATATTACCGAGGGGGGTGAGTGGAGAGGGGGTGCAAGGGGCCAGCTTTTGCTTTGTCCTCAGCCAGCCTCCTGCTCCCTCATCATTCCCCCTGAAATTAAATTTTTAAAAAAGATAGTTGGGAGATTCCTGGAAGAATATCACACGTGTCCTACCCAGGAGTTGGGGGGGAGGGGGGGTTGCAGGGTGTCAGCTTCTGCTTTGTCCTCAGCTTGCCTTCCATTTCCTCATCACACAGGGACAGGACCCATGGGAGAAAGAGCTGCTGCACTGGCATTGTAAGGGGTGACTGGTTATATACTACAGGATTGGGGGAGGCAAGGAAAAAGGGAGGTTTTGAGAAAGAGCTTTCATATGTTAAAGAAGGTTCACAGGATACCAGAAGTCTTGCTCTTGTCAAGTTAAGGTTGTTTTCCATCTAGAAAGGCATTAACATGAATATAGTTGGGAACTTCCTGGAGGAATATTACGCTCTGCCCACTTCAAGTATCTGCAATGGGCTGCAGGTTATAAGGACATTTAATTGTATTTACCTTTCCTCTTGGAAGCTAGGCCCTTGATAGAAATGCTTTGTTCTTATGGATTAGTAAGACATTTTTAACCTGACTCAGGTCTTGCAGGATTGTGATTTCTAAAAGTTAACTATTTTTTTTTCCTTTTCTTAGCTTTAGGGCAGCCAGGAATACATGAGGTATGTCACATATATGCCGGGGGTGGCCGGGGGGGGGGGCATTATGGGGTGTCAGCTTCTGCTTTGTCCTCAGCTTGCTTTCTGTTCCCTCATCATCATCATCAGTGAATAATAACAGTCACACTTTTGGTTTTGGGAATGCTTATCCTTCTTTTAATTCTTTACCACATGTTAGGAGCTAAAAGGCAATTAAAAATGGGGACATGGTAGTGATACACTTTTTACATTTCTCACTTAAAAGAGAATTAGTTGAGTTTCATAATTTATTGGTTTGTCTATGTTTACATTAGCTAGTTACCTTTCATGAATTTAAAATCTCCTTTGTATCTATAATACACTGTAGGGTTTTGTTTTATCATAAATGCATGTTAAATATATATGAATGTAGATTTCTCATTTACTAAAATGTTATGTGCCTTTTGTCTTCTAGATATTAGTATAGATAACTATGTAAAGAGATTTCTTAAAGATGAGCTATCTTAGCATTTCTGGGAAAATTTATCTTGCTTATAATATTTTACCCTTTTTTAGACCTTGGTGCATATAGTCTACCTTATTTATATGTATATTTACATCTATTATTGAGATGAAATTAATAGAACATAAAATTCACCATCTTATTTTGTGTCATTCAATGGAACTAACATTTGCAATGTTGTGCAATCACAAATCCTATTAAGCTTCAGAACATTTCATCACCCCCAAAGAAAACCACAGAATCCCCAATCACTCCTCTGTCCCTCTCTCCATTCCCTGGCAACAAATGTCTGCTTTCTGTCTACAGATTAATGCATTTGGGGATATTTCCTATATAGAGTCAGATGATCTGTGATTTTTGAGTCTAGACTTTTTCCCTTTGCTGGACTCTCTCAAGTGTGCAGTCATGCAAGTGTGGTCATGTTAGGAGTTGTCTAGAAAAAGGCTGGTGTCCCATATGGGTCAAATTTTGCTTAGGATGCAATAGGCTCACATAAAATTCTGGAAATTGGCTGAAAACTTCTTCCATGTGCCTTGTGTAAGGGCCTATTTAGCCAGAGTGATTCCATCTGGTTAAACAATGACTTTGTTGTTTATACAGTAAAACTTAAACTGTCCCTGCCCCCCTTCCCCCCAGGGGACTTACTTAAAAACAAGTCCCAAAAACTAGTCCCAGTAACAAAGCCCAAATACAAGGGTGGGTCAGACCAGGTGGAGGTATCCAATCAGTTGGGGTGCATACTGTCTCCCTAGCTACCAAGGAGTGTGGGCCCTGCCCTTTGGGTGCCTTTTGGGCACCAATTCTGACCAATGTGATAGGCTAGTTCAAATATCTACTATAGGGCAAATTATAATTCAGTTGGTCACTTATGTGTGACCTAGCATGACTGTGCAGCTTTCTCTGTGTGTTACAATCTCATTGGCCACCTGTGCGTGGCCAAGCCCAACCACATGGCCTTTGCCCTTAAAGGCTAGTCTGTAAGGCAGAGAGAGGTTGCCTCTTTGCAAGAGGCAGCCCCGAATGGTCAGTTTGATTCTTGATGCTTGGTGCAAAACAAAGCTTTGCTTGACCTTCACTTTGTATCAGTCTCACTCCTTTAATCATGGACCTTTCATCTTGCTCATCCTCTAATAGGTGAGGGTGTTTCATGTACTGGTATGGTGGGTTCACAGCAAAGCAAAAGGCAAGGCTTGACCCAAGGCTTTGATCAGGAGGCTGTTCATGTCATACTTGCTCCACACTGACTTGCCAAAGCATGTCAAAGGCCAACGTATATTCAATGTATGGACAAAAGGGCCATCTCTCGAGTGGAGCTACAAAGTGCCTTTATAATGTATACAAGGAAGGGAAGAATTTATGGGCATTTTTATAGTCCAGCACTTCTGGGATCAAGAGCCATTGAGATGTGAGCAACTGGAGACAGAGAGTAGAGAAAATTACATAGAGGAGTATTGCCCCTCTAGAAAGCAATGACTCAAGAAATGTGGAAGAAAGACAGTATATTTGCATGTTTATGGAGAAATTTTTTATAATGCATGAGGGAAAGGATAACAGAAGAGAGGGTCTTGAGCAAGAAGGAGAGTTCCAGACTTATTGCATGGTGGATGGATTAGTTATGATTAGAAACATAGACAATTTATTCATAATACCCAGGGAGAAGGGCACATTTCTGAGCAAGGATATTAAAAGGGATTGATGTAGTGGTGGGATCTTGTGAACTAGTCTTTTTATTGCTTAGTTTTCTAAGTGAAATATGGAGTTCATTGATGGGTGAATAAAGAAAATGAAGTGATTTTACATATATAAAATATAATAGTATATATATTTCAGGCATAATGCACATGAAACACCCTCACTTATTAGAGGATGAGCAAGATGAAAGGCATAATGCCTGAAATATATATACATATTATATTTTATATATGTAAAATATGTGTATGTATACACATATATATAATGATGAAACTTGGTGTAACACTATGTAAAATAAGTCAGACAGTGAAAAACAGGTATGTATGATTTCATATATATGTTCAATCAGAAAAAAAAAAATAAACTGAACCCATAGATAAAAAGAATAGATTGGTGTTTGCCTAAGTTGGGGTCAGGGGTTTGGAGAAATAGGTGACATGGTCAAAGGGTAAATTTTCCTGTTATAAAAGAAATAAATTATGGAGCTCTAGTATGTAAACTGGTGACTATAATTAATAATACTGTACTATATATTTGAAAGTTGCTAAAAGAAAAGAACTTAAATGTCATGACAAGAAGGAAAATTTGTAACTATGTGTGGTGGTGGATGCTAACTAGACCTATTGTAATCATTTTGCAAAATATACAAATATCAAATTTCATATTGTACATCTGACACAATATTACACATCAATTATATGTCAATAAAAATATGCAGCGTGGCATCAATATAACACTGACAGAGTATATGTTGATGGTTTGAGACTAGAGAAAATGTTATGAAGTAGTCATCAAGAGAAGTGGGAAAGTGAACACAATGTAAATGGTTTAGAAAATTACTATTATTTCTAGACTGAGGTAGAACTCACTGGACTTACTATTGAGGAATTTGATATAAATTCATATACACTTTTTTATGTTTTTCTCCAGCTTTGTTTATCTGACCAGGATGCCATGGATGAAGCAAAATAGTAGATTTAACATGGGTTGTCTTTATGTGATGAGGAGTATGAATTAGGAAAAAAGTGATGTAATCACATATTTTTGCAGGTGTGATGATGCTGGATTGTGGAAGTTTAGGCAAGGAGGAAAAGCTCTGAAAACGTTATGGAGAGTACAAATTTTCACATCCTGATGATGACAAAGTAATATTAAAGTTAGAGGCTAGGTAGAATAAGCTGGAAATAAGTGGTAATAGAACGTGAGATGCTTGAAAACGACATTGATAATGACAACAGCTAATGCGTAAGCAGGAGAGAGTGGATGAGGTTGGGAGTGGGATAGGAGTGCTGGAAGAGAGTTCACAAATGTAAGAGGCTGAGGTTATTGTGCTAATCCATTGGCATGGATCTACAAGCACTAATACATAGCATGAGTTGAGTTAGGGAATGTGGTAGTTATGCCCCAATAATGGGTCCGTGATTAAAGGAGCGAGACTGATATAAAGCGAAGGTCAAGCAAAGCTTTATTTCATGCCAAGCATCAAGAATCTAACCGAACATTCGGGGATGCACCTCTTACAAGAGAGGACGACCCTGCTCTCCTTTACGGACTGGCTTTTATTTATTTTTTTTTTGGCTTTATTTACTTTTTCAGCATTCAGTATTCATTGTTTTTGCAAAACACCCAGTGCTCCATGCAATACGTGCCCTCCCTATTACCCACCACCTGGTTCCCCCAACCTCCCACCCCTGCCCCTTCAAAACCCTCAGGTTGTTTTTCAGAATCCATAGTCTCTTATGGTTTGCCTCCCCTTCCAATTTTTTTTTAATAAACATATAATGTATTTTTATTCCCAGGGGTACAGGTCTGTGAATCGCCAGGTTTACACACTTCACAGCACTCACCATAGCACATACCCTCCCCAATGTCCATAACTCCACTCCCCCTCTCCCAAACCCACCTCCCCCCAGCAACCCCCAGCTTGTTTTGTGAGATTAAGAGTCATTTATGCTTTGTCTCCCTCCCAATCCCATCTTGTTTCATTTATTCTTCTCCTATCTCCCTAACCCTCCATGTTGCATCTCCATGTCCTCATATCAGGGAGATCATATGATAGTTGTCTTTTTCCGATTGACTTATTTCACTAAGCATGATACCCTCTAGTTCCATCCACGTCATCGCAAATGGCCAGATTTCATTTCTCTTGATGGCTGCATAGTATTCCATTGTGTATATATACCACCTCTTCTTTATCCATTCATCTGTTGATGGATATCTACGTTCTTTCCATAGTTTGGCTATTGTAGACATTGCTGCTATAAACATTCGGGGACATCTGCACCTTCGGATCACTGCGTTTGTATCTTTAGGGTAAATACCCAGTAGTGCAATTGCTGGGTCATAGGGTAGTTCTATTTTCAACATTTTGAAGAACCTCCATGCTGTTTTCCAGAGTGGTTGCACCAGCTTGCATTCCCACCAACAGTGGAGGAGGGTTCCCCTTTCTCCGCATCCTCGCCAGCATCTGTCATTTCCTGACTTGTTAATTTTAGCCATTCTGACTGGTGTGAGGTGATATCTCATTGTGGTTTTGATTCGTATTTCCCTGATGCCAAGTGATGTGGAGCACTTTTTCATGTGTCTGTTGGCCATCTGGATGTCTTCTTTGTAGAAATGTCTGTTCATGTCCTCTGCCCATTTCTTCATTGGATTATTTGTTCTTTGGGTGTTGAGTTTGCTAAGTTCCTTATAGATTTTGGATACTAGCCCTTTATCTGATATGTCGTTTGCAAATATCTTCTCCCATTCTGTCAGTTGTCTTTGGTTTTGTTAACTGTTTCCTTTGCTGTGCAAAAGCTTTTGATCTTGATGAAATCCCAATAGTTCATTTTTGCCCTTGTTTCCCTTGCCTTTGCCGATGTTCCTAGGAAGATGTTGCTGTGGCTGAGGTTGAAGAGGTTGCTACCTGCATTCTCCTCAAGGATTTGGATGGATTCCTTTCTCACATTGAGGTCCTTCATCCGTTTGGAGTCTATTTTCATGTGTGGTGTAAGGAAGTGGTCCAATTTCATTTTTCTGCATGTGGCTGTCCAATTTTCCCAGCACCATTTATTGAAGAGGCTGTCTTTTTTCCATTGGACATTCTTTCCTGCTTTGTCGAAGATTAGTTGACCATAGAGTTGAGGGTCTATTTCTGGGCTCTCTATTCTGTTCCATTGATCTATGTGTCTGTTTTTGTGCCAGGACCATGCTGTCTTGATGATGACAGCTTTGTAATAGAGCTTAAATACGGACTGGCTTTTAAGGGCAAAGGCCATGCAGTTGGGCCTGGCCATGCACAGTGGCCAATGAAGTTGTAACACACACAGGAAACTCCACAGTGACGCTAGGTGACCAACTGAATTACAATTTACCCTAGTAGACATTAGAACCAGCCTATACACTTTGATTAGGATTGGCGCCAAAAAGGCTCCCAGAGGGCGGGGGTCCCTACTCCTTGAGAGTATGCAACTCCCCCACTGATCGGATGTCTCCACCTGGCCTGACCCACCCTTGTATCTGGGCTTTTGTTACCTGTAACTGGTTTCCAGGACTTGTTTCCAAGTAAATTCCCTGGGGGAAGGGGAGCAGGGACAGTTTCTAAATAGGTCCTTATAGTAGTCAGAAGCTAGGGAGGTGAGTGACTTGGGTCAGTGATTATTTCCACGAGGACACTTATGGATATAGATTGATAGCAAATCTTTCAAAGCTGGAGAGATGGAAAATTATCTGCAAGCACTCAGGATCAAAGAGAACATTTTCTCATATAAGCCTGGTGAAACAGGGGAGAGGAGAGACAAAGATCCCACTACCTGAAAGAATCTCAAGTGAAGCAGTGGTTTCAGAGTAGAATAAAGAAATGAAGCAAATTTTCAGAACTTAGGTAAGGAATCCAATGAACTGCCCATGTGCTAAAATGAAATATATTCAGTGTGTGATTGGTAGAGTCTTGGAGTTGGGGAAGCATGAGGAGTAGGGTCAGGAAAAGGTATTTACAGAGCCTAATGATTGTATGCATCTCTGGGGATGAAGTCTTCTGGTGAATGACAGTAAAAATTATGAGTGTCAGGGGAGTCAAGATGGCGGGGAAGTACGAGGAGGCACGATTTCAACCTGTACCCTAAAGTGAGCTGATTACCTACCAAAGAACTCCGACCACCCATGAAATCAGCCTGAGATCAGAATTATACACGTCTGGATCTCTACAGGAGCAGAAGACGCCAGTGGCAGGTAAAGCAGACTGGGAGCGTCAGACTGATATCGGAAGATAAACAAAAGGGGGAGGGAGCCACCAGAGGTGACCAATTGGAAAGTAATACCCCAGCACAAGAGTGCTCTGCCTCTGGGGACCAGCATTAACTTGGAGTCTGGTTGAAAGCACTCAAAAAACAAAGAGCAAAGGATCACGGGGGGTAATAGTGGGAACCTGAGCGGTTAGGGTCAGGGACCTAAGTCCCCGGACCCAGGACAGCTTCCCCTGGCGCTGAGCCAGAGAGAGTGAGGCGGAGAAATCAGGTCTCCATCCCTGAGCCACCAGTGCGCCTGAATGCCAGCGCACCCGAGAACGAGTGGGGTCTGGCTCCCGTGAGGGGCTGGGAGCCTGGCCAGATGGCAATCCTGAAACGCGCGCATTCCACACCCTCCCTTGGGATACGTGCTCGTAGGCGCTAGCCTGGAGCTCTGACATCCGGAAAAACCTGACATTCCCAGCCCGGGACAGCGGGAAAATCTCAGTGTGCGATCTCTGCTCAGAACCTCTCTGGCGGTCTGGAGCTGCCTAGACAGCCACTGCTGCCCTGGTTTTGGGTACAACGAGGAGCTCCGGCATCCCCAGGGACAGTGACTCAGAACCGACTCAGCCAGCAGCTTTTCCAAAACATTCTGGGGCTTCTCTCTGAGAGGGAGGTCGGGGTGCAGTTTGCTCTCCTCTAAACCTCCAAAAACCATCAAAAGCTGTCAAGGCGAGAGAAAGCAGATGAAAGAACATAAAAACCCCCAGAGAACAAAAGGCTGAAAAAAAAAAAAAAACACTTTCCTCAGAGCTCACCCCCTTGAGGGGAGCGAGAGGACCTAACTCAGGGAACATCATTGTCTGAAAACCCACGTGGCAGGCCCCTCCCCCAGAAAATCAACCAGGAAGGAAGAAAAAAAAAAAAGACTACAAGAGAACCACCACCACTACTTCATAAATACAACTTTTATCTTTAACTCTTTACCAATATTCTGGTTCTTTTTTTTTTTTATACATACAGATAATTTTTTAACCTATTTACCACCACACTGAGATGTCCAGTACATCAAATTCTTTAATAACCTTCTAACCTGAACTTTTTGATACATACACCCGTGTTTTTCTTTTGCTTTTCTATTTTTTTAATTCTTTTTTAATTTTAACTTAGTTTAGTCTAGTTTATTCTTTTTTAATTTTTATTTTCTACTATACATATAGAGTTAAACTTCAAGGTAATCCCCTTTCCCCAATCAATGCTACCCCTATAGGCAAACCAGTTTCTAATCCCCATGTAACTTAGGAAAGTTGAGTCCCTTAACAAAAACATCAAGATACCTTCAGGAAGAATCAAAATAAACTTCCTCACCCACACTGAGAATTTATAACCACTCTCCCAATTTTTCCTTCTGTCAGTGTTTCTGTGAATTTGTGTTTGTCCTGATAATATATAAATCTTATACTTGGGGTTCTCTCTGATGAGGTTCTTCCCTTTTTTTTGCTTATATATATATTTTTTTTTCTCTTGTCATATACATTTATCAGTGTTTTTGTTTGTCTGTTTTTGTTTGTATACTTCATAAATCTTACCTTGTGGCCCATTTGGGCTGAGCCCTCTCTTTTATCTTCCCTTTTTTTTCTATCTCTCTCTCTCTCTCTCTCTCTTTTTTTTTTCCTTTTTTCTTTCCCCTTTCTTTTCTTTCTTCTTCTCTATTTCTTTTCTTTTCTTTTTTCTCTCATTTGGGTGGGGAATCCTGATTGCACAGAAGCGTTCCAGGGTGCACATTGACTGCACCACAATCGATAAGTCCAGCTGCATCTGTTCAGTCATCTCTTTCCAAAATGACTAGGAGGAGGAATACCCAACAGAAGAAAAATACAGGGGATGGGCCTTCTGCAACAGAGCTAATGGCTATCGACATAGACAATATGTCAGAAAAGGAATTCAGACTAACAATTATCCAGGCAATAGCTAGGCTGGAGAAAGCCATGGATGACCAAACAGAATTGATTAGGGCAGAACTGAAAGCCACCAGGGATGATGTTCAAAATGCTCTCAATGAGTTCCAATCTAATCTAAATGCTCTAAAAGCTAGGGTAACTGAGACAGAAGATAGAATTAGTGATCTGGAGGACAAACAGATAGAGAGAAAGGATCAGGAGGAAGCCTGGAACAAACAGATCAGAAGCCACGAAAACAGAATCAGGGAAATAAACGATTCCATGAAACGTTCCAATGTCAGAATTATTGGAATCCCTGAAGGGGAGGAAAAAGAAAAAAGTCTAGAAGATATAGTGGAAGAAGTTGTCTATGAAAATTTTCCCAATCTCACGAATGGAAACAACGTTCATGTACTAGAGGCAGAGAGATCTCCTCCCAAGATTTTAAATTCTCGAAATTCCTCACGACACCTTATAGTTAGAATGAGGAATTATGTTTCAAGAGAGACCCTCTTAAAAGCAGCTAGGACAAAAAAGCTCCTTACGTACAGAGGAAAGCCCATTAGAATAACGTCAGACCTTTCCACAGAGACCTGGCAAGCCAGGAAGGGCTGGCAAAATATATTCAGAGTACTAAATGAGAAGAACATGCAACCAAGAATGCTCTATCCAGCAAGACTGACATTTAAAATGGATGGAGAGATAAAGAGTTTCCAAGACCAGCAAGGCTTAAAAGACTATGCAACCACCAAGCCGACACTGCAGGAAATATTAAGGGGGGTCCAATAAAAGAGAAAAAATCCTAAGAATATCATTGAACAGAAATATAGAAACAATCTACAGACAGAAAGACTTCAAAGGCAACACGATGACAAATAAAAACCTATCTCTCAATAATCACTCTCAATGTGAATGGCCTAAATGCGCCCATAAAACGACACAGGGTTGCAGATTGGATAAAACGACAGGACCCATCCATATGTTGCCTACAAGAGACCCATTTTGAACCTAAGGATACACCCAGACTGAAAGTGAAGGGATGGAGAAGCATCTTTCATGCCAATGGGCCTCAAAAGAAGGCCGGAGTAGCGATTCTCATATCAGATAAATTAGATTTTAAATTAAAGACTGTAGTCAGAGATACAGAAGGACACTACATAATTCTTAAAGGGACTATCTGCCAAGATGATCTAACAATTGTGAATATCTATGCCCCCAATATGGGAGCACCCAATTACATAAGAAAACTATTAAGCAAGATAAAGAGTCATATTGATATGAATACAATAATAGTAGGAGATCTTAATACACCTCTCTCAGAAATAGACAGATCATCGAAGCTGAAAATTAATAAAAAAATAAGAGCATTGAATGAAACATTGGACCAGATGGACTTCATCGACATATACAGAACATTCCACCCTAAAACAACAGAATACTCATTCTTCTCAAGTGCACATGGAACCTTCTCCAGAATAGACCACATACTGGGTCACAAAGCAGGACTCAACCGATACCAAAAGACTGACATTATTCCCTGCATATTCTCAGATCACAATGCTTTGAAACTGGAACTCAATCACAAGGAAAAGTTCAGAAGGAACTCAAACACCTGGAAGCTAAAGACCACCTTGCTTAAGAATGCTTGGATCAACCAGGAGATCAAAGATGAACTTAAACAATTCATGGAAACCAATGAGAATGAAGACGCCTCGGTCCAAAACCTATGGGATACAGCAAAGGCGGTTCTAAGGGGGAAATACATAGCCATCCAAGCCTCCCTCAAAAACATTGAAAAATCCAGAGTACACCAGCTGTCTCTACACCTTAAAGAACTGGAGAATCAACAACAAATCAAACCAACTCCACATGCAAGAAGGGAAATAATCAAGATTAGAGCAGAGATCAATGAGGTAGAAACGAGAGATACAGTAGAACATATCAATGAAACTAGAAGCTGGTTTTTTGAAAGAATCAATAAGATCGATAAACCATTGGCCACACTAATCCAGAAGAAAAGAGAGAAAGCCCAAATTAATAAAATTATGAATGAAGAGGGAGAGATCACAACGAACACCAAGGAAATAGAAACAATCATCAGAAATTATTACCAACACTTATATGCCAATAAGCTAAGCAACCTAGATGAAATGGATGCATTCCTGGAAAACTACAAACTCCCAAAATTGAACCAGGAAGAAATTGACAACCTGAATAGACTGATATCTAGTAATGAGATTGAAGCAGTGATCAAAAACCTCCCTAAAAACAAGAGCCCAGGACCTGACGGATTCCCTGGGGAATTCAACCAAACTTTTCAAGAAGAATTAACACCAATTCTCCTGAAGCTGTTCCAAAAAATCGAAGCAGAAGGAAAACTTCCAGACTCTTTTTATGAAGCCAGCATTACCCTGATCCCCAAACCAGGCAAAGACCCTACCAAAAAAGAGAATTTCAGACCAATATCACTGATGAATATGGATGCAAAGATTCTCAACAAGATCCTAGCAAACAGGATCCAGCAGCACATTCAAAAGATTATCCACCATGACCAGGTGGGATTCATCCCTGGGTTGCAAGGTTGGTTCAACATTCACAAATCAATCAATGTGATAGAACAAATCAATAAGAGAAAAGAGAAGAACCACGTGGTCCTCTCAATTGATGCAGAAAAAGCATTTGACAAAATCCAGCATCCGTTCCTGATGAAAACGCTTCAAAGTATAGGGATAGAGGGAACATTCCTGAACTTCATAAAATCGATCTATGAAAGACCCACAGCAAATATCATCCTCAATGGCAAAAAGCTTGCAGCCTTCCCGTTGAGATCAGGAACACGACAAGGATGCCCACTCTCACCACTCTTGTTCAACATAGTATTAGAAGTCCTAGCAATGGCAATCAGACAACAAAGAGAAATAACAGGTATCCAAATTGGCAAGGAAGAAGTCAAACTCTCTCTCTTCGCAGATGACATGATTCTTTATATGGAAAACCCCAAAGACTCCACCCCCAAACTACTAGAACTCATACAACAATTCAGTAACGTGGCAGGATACAAAGTTAATGTACAGAAATCAGTGGCTTTCTTATACACTAACAATGAAAATACAGAAAGGGAAATTAGAGAATCGATTCCATTTACTAGAGCACCAAGAACCATAAGATACCTGGGAATAAACCTAACCAAAGAAGTAAAGGACCTGTACTCGAGGAACTACAGAACACTCATGAAAGAAATTGAAGAAGACACAAAAAGATGGAAGACTGTTCCATGCTCTTGGATTGGAAGAATAAACATTGTTAAAATGTCTATACTGCCTAGAGCAATCTATACTTTTAATGCCATTCCAATCAAAATTCCACCAGTATTTTTCAAAGAGCTGGAGCAAATAATCCTAAAATTTGTATGGAATCAGAAGAGACCCCGAATTGCTAAGGAAATGTTGAAAAACAAAAACAAAACTGGCAGCATCACGTTACCCGATTTCAAGCTTTACTACAAAGCTATGATCACCAAGACAGCATGGTACTGGCATAAAAACAGACACATAGACCAGTGGAACAGAGTGGAGAGCCCAGATATGGACCCTCAACTCTATGGTGAAATAATCTTCGATAAAACAGGAAAAAATATTCAATGGAAAAAAGACAGTCTCTTCAATAAATGGTGCTGGGAAAACTGGACAGCGATATGTAGAAGAATGAAACTTGACCATTCTCTGACACGGTACACAAAGATAAACTCGAAATGGATAAAAGACCTCAACGTGAGACAGGAATCTATCAGAATCCTAGAGGAGAACATAGGCAGTAACCTCTTCTATATCAGCCTCAACAACTTCTTTCAAGATATGTCTCCAAAGGCCAAGGAAACAAAAGCAAAAATGAACTTTTGGGACTTCATCAAGATCAAAAGCTTCTGCACAGCAAAGGAAACAGTCAACAAAACAAAAAGGCAACCCACGGAGTGGGAGAAGATATTTGCAAATGACAGTACAGACAAAAGGTTGATATCCAGGATCTATAAAGAACTTCTCAAACTCAACACACACAAAACAGATACTCATATCGAAAAATGGGCAGAAGATATGAACAGACACTTCTCCAATGAAGACATACAAATGGCTATCAGACACATGAAAAAATGTTCATCATCACTAGCCATCAGGGAGATTCAAATTAAAACAACATTGAGATACCACCTGACACCAGTTAGAATGGCCAAAATTAGCAAGACAGGAAACAACGTGTGTTGGAGAGGATGTGGAGAAAGGGGAACCCTCTTACACTGTTGGTGGGATTGCAAGTTAGTGCAGCCACTTTGGAGAACAGTGTGGAGACTCCTGAAGAAATTAAGAATAGAGCTTCCCTATGACCCTGCAATTGCACTACTGGGTATTTACCCCAAAGATACAGATGTAGTGAAAAGAAGGGCCATCTGTACCCCAATGTTTATTGCAGCAATGGCTACGGTCGCCAAACTGTGGAAAGAACCAAGATGCCCTTCAACGGATGAATGGATAAGGAAGATGTGGTCCATATACACAATGGAGTATTATGCCTCCATCAGAAAGGATGAATACCCAACTTTTGTAGCAACATGGACGGGACTGGAAGAAATTATGCTGAGCGAAATAAGTCAAGCAGAGAGAGTCAAGTATTATATGGTCTCACTTATTTGTGGAGCATAACAAATAACATGGAGGACATGGGGAGATGGAGAGGAGAGGGAGTTGAGGGAAACTGGAAGGGGAGATGAACCATGAGAGACTATGGACTCTGAAAAACAACCAGAGGGTTTTGAAGGGGTGGGGGGGGGGGGTGGTTGAGGAACCAGGTGGTGGGTAATAGGGAGGGCACGTACTGCATGGAGCACTGGGTGTGAAGCCAAAACAATGAACACTGTTATGCTGTAAATAAACAAATAAACGAATAAAAAAAAATTAAATTAAAAAAAAACGTGACAATATACAGCATCTTTTCTTGATTAAATCTCTCTTCAGTGTAGGGACAGAGGGAACAAAATTCAATATCAAAAGCCATATACAGGGGTGCCTGGGTGGCTCGGTGGATTAAAGCCTCTGCCTTTGGCTCAGGTCATGATCTCAGGGTCCTGGGATTGAGCCCTGCATCAGGCTCTCTGCTCAGCAGGAAGCCTGCTTCCCTCTCTCTCTCTCTCTCTGCCTGCTTCTCTGCCTACTTGTGATCTTTCTCTGTCAAATAAATAAATAAAATCTTTTAAAAAAAAAAGCCATATACAAAACCCCAACAACCAATATCATTCTCAATGAGGGGGAAATGGAGAGCTTTTCCTCTAAGATCAGCAACACAACAAGGATGTCCACTTTCACCACTGTTGTTCAAAACAGTACTAGAAGTCCTAGCCTCAGCAATCAACAACAAAAGAAATAAGAGGCATCCAAATCAGCAAAGAAGAAATAAATCTTTTGCTCTTCCCAGATGACATGACATTCTACGTGGAAAACCCAAAAGATCCCACCCCAAAATCACTAGAACTTATACAGGAATTCAACAAAGTGGCAGGATATAAAATCAATGTTCAGAAGTCAGCTGCATTTCTACACACTAACATGAGGCAGATGAGGCAGAAAAACAGAAATCAAAGAATCAATTCCATTTACAATTGCACCAAAAACCATAAGATACCTAGAAATAAATATAACAAAAGAAGGAAAAGATCCATACTCAGAAAACTATAAAGTACTCATGAAAGAAATTGAGGAAGACACAAAGAAATGGAAAAACATTTCATGCCCACAGATGAGAACAAATATTATTAAAATGTCTATGTTACTCAATCAATCCGCACATTCAATGCAATCCCTATCAAAATACAATGAACATTTTTCACTGAGCTGGAACAAACAATCCTAAAACTTGTATGGAATCAAAAAAAGACCCCAAATAGCCAAAGGAATGTTGAAAAAGAAAATCAAAGCTGGTGGCATCACAATGCCCGACTTCAAGCTCTATTAAAAGCTATAAAAATCAAGACAGTAGGATACTGGCACAAAAAACAGATCATAGATCAATGGAACAGAATAGAGACCACAGAAGTGGACTCTCAACTCTATGGCCAACTAATCTTCAACAAAGCAGGAAAAACACAGTCTCTTCAACAAATGGGGTTGGGAAAATTGGACAGCCACATGCAGAAAAACAAAACTATATCACATTCTTAGGCCATACACAAAGATAAATTAAAAATAGATGAAAGACCAAAATGTGACACAGGAATTCATCACAATCCTAGAGGAGAACAACAGACCTCAGCTGCAGTAACTTCTTGCAAGACGTGTCTCCAAAGGCCAGGGAAACAAAAGCAAAAATCAACTATTGGGACTTCATCAGGATCAAAAACTTTTTCACAACAAAGAAAATGGTTGACAAACCTAAAAAAAATATTTGCAGGTGTCTCATCAGACAAAGGGCTAATATCCAAAATCGATAAACAACTTACCAACTCAACAGCCAAAAGCTAATATTCCAGTCAAGAAATCGGCAGAAGACATGAACAGACATTTCTCCAAACAAGACATTCAAATGGCTAACAGACACATGAAAAAATGTTCAGCATCACTAGCCATCAGGGAAATACAGATCAAAACCACAATGAGATACCATCCTACACCAGTTAGAATGGCAAAAATTAAGAAGATGGGGAACAACAAATGTTGGTGAGAATGTGGAGAAAGGGGAACCCTCTTACACTGTTCATGGGAAAGCAAGCTGATACATCCACTCTGGAAAACAGTATAGAGGTCCCTTAAGATGCTAAAAATAGAGCTACCCTGTGACCCAGCAATTGAACTACTAGGTATTTACCCCAAAGATGCAGATGTAGTGAAAATAGGGGCACATGCATAGCAGCAATGTCCATAATATCCAAAAATGGAAAGAGTCCAGATATCCATAGTCAAATGAATGGACAAAGAAAATGTGATAAATATATATATAATATATGTAATGTAATATATAAATATATAATATAAAATAATTATATATGATAAGTATATATTATATATATATATTGGAATGTTACTCAGGTATCAAAAAGAATGAAATCTGCCATTTGCAATGATGTGGCTGGAACTAGAGGGTATTACGCCAAGTGAAATAAGTCAGTCAGACAAAGACAAATATAATATGATATTTGTTAGGCTCTGGAAACATTTATTGCCCTTCCTCATCTAGTCACTTTTTTTAAAGATTTTATTTATTTATTTGACAGACAGAGATCACAGGTAGGCAGAGAGGCAGCCAGAGAGAGAGAGGAGGGGAAGCAGGCTCCCTGCTGAGCAGAGAGCCCGATGTGGGGCTCCATCCCAGGACCCTGGGACCATGACCTGGGCTGAAGGCAGAGGCTTTAACCCACTGAGCCACCCAGGTGCCCCTCATCTAGTCATTTTGAGGGAGTACAATGAGGCGCTAATGACCCTGCAGGCTGCATCTTCTTGGTTCCCATATCCACAGAATATTGGAATAAAGAATGAAGGGATAAGGCAAGCTAGTACTGTCTCCCATACTGTTTCAGGTGTCACCTCAGGGAGTAGCAGTGGACAGCTGCTCGAGTTCCTGCAAGACCAGTCTGCCATCCTGGCTGCCATTTCTTCCAGATAATCCTACTCCTTGGGTTCTACTAACACCAACTTCTTTTATCTCAAGTGTAGGGATGTTAGCAGCTTCATACTGTTACAAATCTCAGGGTTTCTTCAATATCTCCTGTTTGGATTTGCAACCCATTTATCACTTGGGACACCAATGCTCTGCATTAAATAGCCTCCCTTATAAATAGCAATAAGTTGTTTCTGTTTTCATAATTAGATCCTTTCTGACACAGGGTGATCAATGACTTCATAAAAATCTAGATAATATCAATTTATTTCACTGTTATGATTATTGTTGCCTTCATAAATGTTATACCTTTGATCAGAACATCCATAATATTTATTTCTCTAATTCAGGGCTTCCAACCTCAGCACTGTTGACATTTTGGGCTGGATAATCCTTTGTTGAAGGAGACTATACTGTGCATCATATAATATTTAGAAAAATACCTGGTCTCTACTTACTGGATGCCAGTAGTCCCTCTCTCCTAGGCTATGATCACCAAAACTGTCTCCAGACATTGTCAAGTGTCTCCCGCAGTGAGGATGTGGGGCAAAATTGCCTCATGTTGAGAACCACTGCTTTAATCGAAAAACTGATGAAAAACACTGCAGTTATTTCTTTTTCTCCTTTAAAGCAATGATTTATATTTTGAGTAATGCCTGACTATTGTGTTTCAGTGTGGTTATTACAGTAGAGTTCAATAGACATGGCTGTAGCCCATTATATGTATGATAATTTTATTTTTTTCAGTCTGTACCTTCAGTCACTTGCCAATACAAAGTGTCCATCCTATAGAATGAAATGTTGCATATGACTCCACAAATATGTCTCAGAGATATTCTGAACTGTGCTGCCATCTTGTATGGATACCGTGCCATGTTCATTCATTCATTCAACCCATATTTATTGATTATTTACAGAGTGTTAGCTCTTTTCTAAGCACATAGATTGGCAATTTAAGAAGTTCAGAAGTAATGCTTTCAGTCTGTCCTAGCAGGGCATAATTTCATGTCATCAAGAGCTGCCATATAAGATGAGACCGCTTTTCTGGAAGTCAGAGGTTGTTCTTCTCAAGTCCTGCTTTAATTAATGGAGACCTCCTCTTACAAGGATATGTCATTATAGGCTGAGCCAAATGTCAGAAAGATAGGATGCACTTGGGTCCCATATTGGGCCACAGAATGAATGACTGAGCAACCTGTTAATGGCAATGTGGATTAGAAACCATGGGATCACGGTCATCTGAAAACCATGTAGATGTAGCAATGCAGATCAAGTCCCCTGACTCCCTTTGTGGTCACTTGGATTTTCCTCTTCTCTCTTTCTATGAAGGTAAGCAGAGATTCCCTTTAGAATCTCATTGATATCAGTTAACTTATCTCCATTTAATAAATAATAACAGTCCCCTTGTTCATTTATAATTTTTGTAATTTTGAAATTTATAGACTCTCTACATATCCAGCCAGCAAATATGTTTATTCCTATTATTCAAACATCTTTAAAACTGTCCTAAACTGGATGGAATTTAACATGTTCTACAACCTGGCCTTGAATAGTCATGGTATTCCTTCCAGTTCTGAGAAACAGGAATCCTTGGTACACTGTGTAAACTCTGTCTACTCATCTTATATTCTTTTGTTCTTGTTCTCATATATTTATTCATGATGGACAAGTACTGCACTGTATGTTACTGACTAAATCATATGCCTGACTGTTCTGATAATGTTGCAGTGAAGGTGGTGATGGAGAAAATTAAGAAGCTTCTATGGCCATGTAGCAGCTTAATAAATGTAGTAGAATTATCACTGGTATTATTATAATATCTAAATGTATATTTGGTGGCATTTGAATAAGTTAGTGGAAATAAGTTAGTGGAAAGCATCAACAGTGGGTCACAGAATTACTTGCCAGTGAGGATTGCCTTGGCCAGAGGTTACTTTAAGGAATGGTCAAGTTTCCTTCTGGTGAGTGCCCACCCTATAAGGATCCCAGGAATAGCTAGTGGTTAGAACACAGCAGATTTTCCAACCGCCTCACAGAAAGATGAAGTGCAGTTAAAACAGGTACACCCCACATACGTCTCCAGTGGTTGCCTCACCTGTTCTTCCCACTCTTGATTCCCTATACCTGCTCCTTCCCTATCAACCTCCTGACTGCTTTCTTCACATCCTTATTCCTCAGTGTGTAGATCAGTGGGTTGAGTGTGGGAGCAAGGATCATGTAGAGCACTGCCAGTGCTTTGCTCTGGTCCTGGGAGTAGTTGTCCTTGGGCTGCAGATACAAAAACATAATGGTCCCATAGAAGAGTGAGACTACCATTAGATGGGAGGCACAGGTCCCAAAGGCCTTTTTCCTTCCTTCTGCTGAGTGCATTTTTACTACTGCTCTGGTGATGCACACATAAGTGGTCAGGATGATGGAGACAGGCATGCCTAGGATGATTAGCCGGGCGATAAACATTTTAGATTCTGTCGGGCCAGTATCCACACAGGAGAGTTTAACAATGATCAACAGTTCACAAAAGAAATGGTCCACACGCCGGTTTCCACATCGAGGCAGCACCATGGCCATTGAGGACTGTAAAAAGGAGTTGGCAAAACCAGAACACCAGGAAGCTGCTGCCAGGAGGTGGCACAGCCTGGGGTGCATGATAGAGGCATAGCGCAGAGGCCAGCAAACTGCAACATAGCGGTCTATTGCCATCACTGCAAGGAGAACACACTCAGTGGAGCCAAGTGCCAAGGCCACCCAGTACTGGACCATGCAGCCAGCATAGCTAATCTTCTTGTTGCTTCCCCACATGTTCACCAGCATCTGAGGGACAATGCTGGTGGTGAAGCAGAGGTCAAGAACAGAGAGGTTTCTAAGGAAGAAGTACATGGGTGTGTGGAGTCCAGTGTCCAGGATCGAGAGCAAGATGATGGCCACGTTGCCCACAAGGGTTATCGTGTAGAATGTCAGGACAAAGAGGGAGAGAATCAGCTCTAACTCGGGACGCTCAGAGAAGCCCACTAAGATGAAATCCCCACCTGTGCTGTCATTAGCTGTTTCCATCTCCTCTTCAGCCCTATCACTGCAGGAGATCCCACACCCTCTGCAGTGGGATTTAAGAATAAGTGGGTAATTAATACACATAATGGATTTAAGGATGGTCCTTAGATGTGACCTAAATTCTGCATTTTTGTTTCTTATTTTCCTTTCTATCTTATTTCTCCCAGCAATTGGATGAAAACTCCTGTAGGTACATGACCTCCACAATAATAAATGCATCACAACCAATTTCTGTTATAAACATAAACAGTATCTAAATTCACTAATTTGAAAGCCCGATCTCATGAATACTAAAAATTCATAATCTGATTTAACATTCAGTCTTATCCTCTCCCCGGGTTGGACTCCTTCCTGGTGCTCCCCTTGTGCTTGAGGGAAAGGATCTGGGTAGCTTCTCTCTCTCCCTGCCCCTTTCCCTGCTCCTGACCACAGGGTCCTCTTGTTTGGGCAGTGCATGGGGAAAGGGAAGGAGTTACAAAACAGTTCTCACTCTCCAAATCTGAGCCTGGGAGGTGTTTAACGAGCTGACACTTCTCTCATGGGAAAAGTTCAGGTTCTTAGAAGCTTCCTTACTGGGACAAGAAGTTGGCAGGTTCCCAGCCTGGGCTGGTGCATCTCCTCCTATGAAGCTTCCATCAACTTCTGCAGCCTCTGGAGATCCAGCATTCTCTCCCAGCATCATGCTATTTGATCCCTTTGTCCCTTTGATGGCCCTATTGGTTGAGACTTGGGACAACCCTGTACTAGCTCTCCCTTTTCCTGTGGCCCTTCTCCAACACAGAGGAAGGTCCCTTTCATCATTTGTCTCAAAACCATTGCAGCAGCCAAGATGTTTTTGAATCCACACTGTAGTATCTGTTGGCTCTTTTCTCATCCCCCAGAATTTCTGACCTAGTCCACTCTGCTCTCTCCCAACTAAATTATGCACTTAACTGAAATCCCCAAGTAGCTCTTTTGAAGTCTCCCACCATCATACCTATTGATGTGATGGGGCAAGTTCTTCAAAACACCCTTTCCTGTTTGAAGGGGATGGTTTCAGACTCAGACTATTGTTCATTCCAAATGATTCTTCACAAATTCTCTAATTCTCTACTCTCCCTTTTAAAAATGATTTTATTTATTTATTTATTTTAGAGAGAGAACAAGTAGGTGTGAGGGGCAGAGAGAAAGGGAGAAGAAGACTCCCTGCTGTGCAGAGAGCAATGCAGGGCTCCATCCCAGGACCCTGAGATCATGATCTGACTCAAAGACAGACGCTTAACTGACTGAGCCACCCAGGTCACCCCTCCTCTCTACGCTCTTGACATATTTAATTTTTCATGTAGATGAAACTATTCTGGATGACTAGTCTGAGAATCATAAAATCACTTAAAAAATTATTTTCTTATAAATTATACAGATGATTGTATGTTTCACACCCTTTTTAATTTGAGTCAAATATAAGGCAACCAGATTCCTTTTATTCTTATGTACCAGAGGCAGTGGGACACTCAGTTTTGTGGGACAAAATTTTGTGGGACACCCACTTTTTTGGAGTAGCTCCTGTCCATACCTTTGGGAAAACTGAATGATCGTAAGGCAATAGTTCTCAAATAAATCTGCTAGAAGGCAAAGTAATTTAAGTACTTTGAATAGGAATTATAAATAAAGGTACAAAGAAAGAAAGCAAAATTAGATAACAAATTCACTCTATTGGAACAGAAGTTAAAGGAGAAATCAGACAGTGAAGCAAAAGGTTATCTCCATCTGTATCATTAAAAATGTCTACCTCGATTCTTTCTCTTGACTTTTCCAGTTGTCCCTCTTCTGTTAAACAGAAATACTTCCTAGAATTGCCTTGAAGATAGAGTGCCACTGACTTCAATAAGTTTTGAGATATTTGGGTCTTTCAAACTGTATTTTCCCCTTCACTACTCATATTGAATTAAGAAAGACTTTTTCTTAGAGCTTCTGGCCTCCCTCCTTGCAACAGTATCTTATCTCTCTATCAGTATGCAGGTTATTAACTGCACTCTTCATGCCTTTGGACTGAGAGTATTGAGATGATAAGGGTGGGGCAATGGTGTATATAAAATATTCTTTGTGTCTTTGTCCACAGTTTGCTTCATTAGAACTAATGATTAAACAAATTTAACAAGGAAGGTTTTATATACTGTAAGAGCAAATAATTTTCTACAAATTTACCCTTAAATTTAAAAACTCACAATGAATTAAAACAAGGTGAGGAGACAGGGGAAGGAAAATTGATTGGGAGTAATTTGGGATTGCACAGAAGCAATGGGAATACATACAGGATGTAATGGGAGAGCCAGTTTATAAGTGAAGTTAAGCCTCTGCCTTCGGCTCAGGTCATGATCTCAGGGTCCTGGGATCGAGCGCCGCATCGGGCTCTCTACTCAGCGGGGAGCCTGCTTCCCCTCTCTCTCTGCCTGCCTCGCTGCTTACTTGTGATCTCTCTCTGTCAAATAAATAAATAAAATCTTTTAAAAAATTTTTAAAAATGACAATATCATAATATTTTTTCATAGGGTTATCTTGAAAATTATAGATTATATACATGAAAGTTAAACTGTTAACTGGTTCCAAAGTTCATGATCACTAAACTGTAATACAATGGTGCCTGTATTATTGTAGGTGACTATGCATATAACCCCCTTGTAGTTATCGCTCCTAGTGCCTGGCACATACTAGGCAATTGGTAATTGTTTATTGAGTAAAGGGTAAGGAGTAGAGGAGGAGCTGCCAGTTATTCAACAAAAACCATCGCCAGTCCTGACCACTCAGGACTGTAAAAAGAAGGGAGGAAAGATCAAGCGTTCAACCCCAGGAGTCATCTTTATTATAGAGAAGTGACCTTTTAATTTAAAAAAAAAAAAAACTTTGTAGAACCTTAAAGGCATTAATGACCCAGTTTTATGCCAGTGTGGAAAGTCTAATTTGGGCACTCATGAGAACTATGTCCTCGCTTTTCATTCCCTCCCAGCTACAACCCTGCATCTAGAGAGATTGAGGGTGAAGAAACAATACTCACCTTCACACACATTTTTCCATCTGATGTGTTAAAAGTCATGTTCCTGTCACACTATTTATCATCCACGTGAAGTCCTAGTGTGGGTAGAGAAATCTAAACACTTGGGTAGAGAAGGGAAGCTATGCTAGGGCTCTCTCAGACACACAGGTCTCATCTCCCTACCACAACCAAAGTAATTGCCCAAGCAGCAAGATACAGAACTGAGTTTTCTCCTTGCCAAGGCTATCAAGCCTTCAGAGTGAATAAAACCTATCCGCCACAACAGCATAGTGGGACCAAGAACACAAGGTGGGATTTAGCAAAACCTGCCAGCACCTCCTTTTGCTTCTCTTCTTACCATTCTTTTCTGCTTTAACTCATGAACTATTTGACCGTGTCCCACTCTCAGAAATGATTATATGCCCCCGAATCGTGTCCTCATCCTCTTCTCATTTTCCTCCCAGAAGCAGGCAAAGACATGATCCTGAATCTTTTAAAAACAAACAAACAAACAAACAAAAGAGTTTGTAATGGATCAAGGGTAATATCTAGTACACCTAGGTTTCTATAAGCTATGTCAATTTCTGGCACCTGTCAGCTGAGAGCCTGTCCATTGTGCCCAACGACCCCCAAGAGGTTGATTTAACCTAGTGGCTGGGATTTCTTTCTTCCCCTCCAAAAGACTTAGTTCATGGTTGCAGGCAACTTTTATAGTAAGTGCCCAGGGAGCTTTGAGAAGTGTGATGACCCCGTGTTTCACATCCACTGCAATCTTCACTTGTTTACTCTGCAAAAACGTCTCTGAAGGAAGGGCCCCTAAGTGATCAATTATTATGAAATGGTGAGGAGCCTGGGGAGAAGGAATAAGTAGCAAGGAGGATGAACTTACTGAGGCACCAAAGCCTGTTTCTCCACATCTCCTCTGAAGTTTAAAAATATCTAGGTTAATAAATGTGTTATTAAATGCTTAGGAGTATTTATATAGTCCCCAGCTTTTTATTGGTCTGAATAGAAAGAAGAATAAACTAGATACTCTTGGGGAACAGAATAAAAGGAAGAACCGAAAAACGAAGGAGCAGACTCCCTATTCATAATAGCTCATCATTTTCTTACTACTATGATTAAGGTATATGGTATTTATAGCAGTGATTTTGGCTGAATTTACACCAATAAAACAGTTTGAGAGATAAACAATAAAATAAAGCTAGGCTACAAAATGTTTTCTGTTACATCCTTCAATTTACCCAATAAAAATTAGCATACTCTTCATTCCCATACAGTAAATTCCTCTGGATTGAGACTAGGGACATAGTTTTCATTCACTATGTAGACATCTGGTTTTTAAAAATTCAGTTGAATTCAGTAAATTAATATATTCAGCTTAAAACATAAAAGTCCCAGCTAAACATTGACTTACTATATGACCCAGCAATCATGTACTAGGTATTTACCTGACAGGTTTCAAACTTTATGCCCCACACAAAAACTTGCATGTGATTGTTGATACCAGCTTTATATTTTTAAGATTTTATTTATTCATTTGACAGAAAGAGAGCACAAGCAGGGGGACCAGCAGGTAGGAGGAGAAGCAGGCTCCCCACTGAGCAAGGGGCCTGTTGTAGGACTTGATCCCAGGGCAGATGCTTAACTGACTGAGCCACCCAGGCATCCCTATTGCTACCAGCTTTATGGACAACCATCCAAAATGAGAAGTGCACAAGATATCCTTCAATAGATGAATAATAAATAAATAAAGTGGTACATCCATACAGTTGAATACTGTTTAGCAATTTTTTTAAAGGGCTATCAACCCATGCAAAGAAATGGATGAAGCTGAAGTTCATATTTTGTAAGTAAAAGAAGCCAGTCTACATTAAATTCTCAAAGCAGGCTCTCACTTTGAAATGGAAGTCTTCTCCTTATGGGATCTTCAGATGCAAAAAAAACTCTGGGGATGGCATCCAAAATTGCTTTATAAGCAGAGAGGCTTTAATCTGAGTAAGAGCAGCTCAGAATTTAGGAATGATCCTGTTACTGTGGATCAGTATCAAAGGGCAGAGGGTTGGGTAACTGCAGAGAAGATGCTGATGCCCTGCCAAGTAAGATTCTTGTGTAAATACCAAAAGTTCAATTAAGAAAGAATTGCCTAAAGAAATAAAAACAGAACCACAAGGCAGAGGATAGTTTGGGAGGCTTTCTACTTTGAGGGGGATATCTGTGTGTGCTTGTTCTTGCTCATGTCTTGAATTTTCTTTCAGTGTTTGTACAAAAAAATCACCCCATAGAAACTGGCCCAGACCATGAAGAACACAAAGAGGAAATTACAAATAACTATGCTTCTCATAATTGAACATTATTCCCTGCTGGTATATAATATTTCCTAGATAACTACACCCAACAAGAGATGTTTATATTCATGCTATTTTGTATGTCTGGGATATTATTTAGCATGTTGATAATCCAAAACAAGAGAAACAAGGGGAAAATAAAAATAAACACAGATGCTTTGGTTTGATCTGTGCTCAATGGGAGTTACTGGGATTGCAAGATGTTCAATAAATATATTGGGCAGATAGAAAATTCCTTTGCCTCTTGGGAAATTTACATTATAGCCACCATCTGGAATATTTTTTAGTCTAAAAGAATACTTTATCTGTGTGTTCTCCTAAAAATTTTAATTAACACATTAGCCAAAATTCACATAATCTCACCTGTGGAGTTCTTTGTTAAACACAAATTCTTTGTTAAACACAAATAAGATATCAGTATAGGTCATAAGCCTCAATGAGTTACCCCAAAACCAAAACTATGTAATTTTAGAAGAAAATTCTGAATATCACATCACCGAAAATCAATTTTGTTGTACTGTTATTAGAAAGGAAGTAAAAAACTGAAAAATAACTAAATACCTAAAACAGAATAAGTATTTGTTCATCAGAAATAATGAATACAGGTTTCTGTTTCTGGCTGTGATAAGAGAAATTTTAGAAGAACAAAACTATAATCCAGGAAAGCTAAAATTTAAGGAAAACAAAACAAATCTTTGAGGAAACTGTTCATGACCAAGATTTGAAAAACCAAGATCATAGAGTAGGAAAAACTGCATGGTTGTGGTCTAATAATATATAAGAAAAATTCCCCATGGGACTTATTCCAACCATTGACATGAAACAAAAACTATGGATGCACTGAAAACATTTTTCCAAGGAATAGAGAAGCCAGGAGAGCTTTTGGAGACTTCATAGGACCAAAGAGACAAAGTGGAGGTCAAGCTCCTAAGAAATTCAGGATTTTAGTGACAGGTTCCAAAGAGTAGGAAGGCCATGAAAAGTAATTCATATTTCTCCTAAGGAATCAATCAGTCCTTGCAATGTTTAAGGAAAGAGACTAGGAAGCTAAGTAGAAAGTAACCAAACAATTGAGAATAATGTTTGAATTTCTATGGTACCTCAGGAATCAGATTTTCAGTTCAATATTTGTTAAAGAGAAGGCGCTTACTTTAAGAGTCTGATTTTTTGCTTGTCCCTCTCTTTGCTCATTTGTTCTCTTTCTTAAATTCTACATATGAGGGAAAACATATGGTATTCACCTCTCTTTGACTGACTTACTTCACTTACACTATCATGTTGTTAAAAAAAAAAAAAACAACAAAACACTTAGTTTCAAACCTAGGAATGGGAAAACCCTGTTGATCTGGTTTTAACTAGTTTATCCAAAGCATATTGAACTATGATGGTCAAAGGTAATTAACAGAAATTTTTGGAGAATAAAATATATCATTTTCTCTGCATGTAAAATACCTTATTTTGATTGTTATAACCTTAAACAACTTAGTTATCCCAACTGATTCAGTAAGTAAACATCTGTAACGTTACCTTACTTGAAGCTTCTCCACAATACTTGACCATAGAAAGCCCTTTAATTGTACTACTTACTAAGGCAAGATGGTGCAAAATTTGGAAAATCTACACGTGAAAAAATGAATTAAAAATTTTGTCCTATTAAAAAAGAAGATGGGAATTGCATTAAATGTGTAGATTGCTTTGGGTAAAATAGGCATTTTAACAGTTTGTTCTTCAGAAAAACCATAGGAGATTCCTTTTTTTTTTTTAAGGTTTTATTTATTTATTTGTCAGAGAGAAAAGCAGGCTCCCTGCTGAACAAGGAACCCAATGAGGGATTTGATCCCAGGAACCTACCGACTGAGCTACCCAGGCATCCCACCAGAATAGACTCTTAATCTCAGGAAACAAAATGAGGGTTGCTAGAGGAGAAGGGTGTGAGAGGGATGGGTGGCTGAGTGATGGGGCATTGGGGAGGGTATGTGCTATGCTGAGTGCTGTGAATTGTGTAAGACTGATTAATCATAGACCTGTAAGACCTGTACCCCTGAAACAAATAATATATTATATGTTAATAAAAAAATACAACTTTATGCCAATATATTTTAAAATGACCAAAAGAAGTCTGTTCTTCATGAGCATGGAACATCATTCCATTTCTTAGTGTCTTCAATTTCTTTCATCATTGTTTTATATTTTTCAGAGTACATGCTTGTCACCTCTTTAGTTAAGTTTATTTGTAAGTATCTTATTGTTTTTGGTGCAATTGTAAATGGGATTGATTCCTTAATTTCTTTTCTACTCCTTCATTATTGTTTTATAGAAAGGCAAGAGATTTCCGTATGCTGATTTTGTATCCTGTGACTGCACTAAATTTGTGTATCATCTAGCAAAATTTTGGTGGAGTTTTTCAGGTTTTCTATATAGAGTATCATGTCACCTAGAAATAGTGAAAGTTTTACTTCTCCCTTGCCATTTTGGATGCCTTTTATGTCTTTGTGTTGTCTGGTTTCTGAGGCTAGGACTTCCAGTACTGTGCTAAATAACAATGGTGAGAGTGGACCTCCCTGTCTTTTTTTCTGACCATAGAGGGAAAGCTGTCAGTTTTGCCCTATTGAGTTTGATGTTACTGAGTGCTTTCCATAGATGGCCTTTATTATGTTGAAATATGTTCCCTTTAGCCCTGCTTTGTTGAAGACTTTTATCATGAATGGATGTTGTCCTTTGTCAAATGCTTTTTTTGCATCTGTTAAAATCTCTACTGCCCAAAAGCAATATACATATTTATGCAATCCCTATCAAAATACCAACAACATTTTTTTTTAGAGCCAGAACAAACAATCCCAAAATTTGTATGGAACCCCAAAAGACCCTAAAAAGCCAAATCAACCTGGAAAAAAAGAAAGCAAAGCTTTTCTTTTCTTCCAGACTTCATGTTACAAAGCTGTAGTGGTCAAAACAGTATGGTACTGGCACCAAAACAGACACATAGATCAATGGAATCAATAGAAAACTCAAAAATGAACCCACAACTATATGGTCAAATAATCTTCAACAAAGCAGGAAAGAATATCCAGTGGTGGGTGGGGGGATGTCTCTTCAACAAATGCTGTTGGGAAAACTGGACAACAATATGCAAAAGAATGAAACTGGACCACATTCTGACACCATACACAAAAATATATTCAAAGTTGACTAAAGAGCTAAATGTGAGGTCTGAAACTATAAAAACCCTAGAAAATAAAATAGGCAGTAATTTCTCTGACATCAAACTTCTTTATAGCTAGGTCTCCTGAGGCAAGGGAAACAAAAGCAAAAATAAACTATTGCAACAGCATCAAAATAAAAAACTTCTCCACAGCAAAAGAAAAAATCAACAAAACCAAAAGGCAACCTATGGAATGGGTGAAGATATTTACAAATGGCATATCTGACAAAGGGTTAGTATCCAAAATTTATTAAAAATAACTTATAAAATCTAACCCCCAAAATGAATAATCCAACTTAAAAAGGGCATAAGACACAAATAGACAGTTTTCCAAATCAACAGCACAAGAAACATCAGGTGTTGGCAAGGATGTGGAGAAAAAGGAACCCTTCTTGCACTATGCTAGGAATGTAAACTAGTGCAGTCACTCTGGAAAACATTATGGAGGTCTCTCAAAAAGTTAAAAATAGAACTACCTTATGCTCCAGAAATTGTATTACTGGTATTTACCCAAAGAATACAAAAATACTAATTCAAAGGGATACATGCACTCCAATGTTTATAGCAGCATTATCTACAACAGCCAAACTATGGAAATAGCCTAAGTGCCCATCAATGGATGAAAGGATAAAGAAGATGTGAGACAGATAGATATCTAGATAGATAGATAGATTAGATAGATACATAGATGATAGATAGATGATAGATAGATAGATAGATAGATAGATAGATAGATAGATGATAGATAGATATAGTGGAACATTACTAAGCCATGAAAAGTTAATGAAATCTGGACATTTGCCATGATGTGGGTGCCATGATGTGGGTGGATCTGGAGAGTGTTACGCTAAGTGAAAGAAGTCAGTCAGAGAAAGACAAATACCACATGATTTCACTCATATGTGGGATTTAAGAAACAAAACAAATGAGCAAAGGGGGAAAATGAGAGAAGCAAACCAAGAAATAGACTCTTACTTACAGAAAACAAACTGATGGTTATCAGAAGGGAGGTGGGCCAGGAGATGGGTTAAATAGTTGATAAGGATTAAGGAATTCACTTATTGTAATCAGTAAATTGTGTTGTATGGAAATGCTGAATCACTGAATTGTACACCTGAACTAATATCACATGTGAACTATCAAGAAGTTAAGTAATTCTTAAATAAAAAAGGAAGAACCTTATCATTTCAGTGGATGCAGAAAAAGCATTTGACCAAGCATAGTATCCATTCTTAATAAAAAGCCTCAGCAAAGTAGGGATAGAGAGACCATACCTCAACATAATAAAGGCCATATACAAAAATACCATAGCTAATATGGTTTTCCCCCAGTTGGGAAAAACTGAGAGATTTTCCTTTATGGTCACAAACAGAACAGCCTCACCATTGTTAGGTAACATAGACCTGGAAGTCCTAGCCTCAGAAATCCAACAGCAGGAAGAAATAAAAGGCATCCAAATGAGCAAGGAAGAAGTAAAACTTTCACTGTTTGCAGATGACATGATATTCTATGTAGAAAACCCAGTAGACTCCACCCAAACAAACAAACAAAAACTGCTAGAACTGATAAACAAATAAACTGATAAACAAATAAACAATAAACTGATAGACAAACTGATAAACAAATAGACTGCTAGAACTGATAAACAAATTTGGTAAAGTTGTAGAATACAAAGTCAATGTACAGAAATCTTGCATGAATAATCTTGCATGAAATCTTGCAGAAATCTTGCATGAATAATGAAGCACTAAAGAAGTCTCATTTTTTTTTTCCCAAGGTTTAGTTACTTCTAACTTTTCATTTTAAATGACTTTTTAGGGGCGCCTGGGTGGCTCAGTGGATTAAGCCGCTGCCTTCGGCTCAGGTCATGATCTCAGGGTCCTGAGATCGAGCCCCACATCGGGCTCTCTGCTCCGCAGGGAGCCTGCTTCCTCCTCTCTCTCTGCCTGCCTCTCTGCCTACTTATGATCTCTCTCTCTCTCACTGTCAAATAAATAAAAAATAAAAATAAAAAATAAAAAAAAATCTTTAAATGACTTTTTAGGTTGTGCTGCCTGCATTCTAAAGATCTAAGGAAGCCATGAGGACAATGTTTTCAATGAATGTGTTTCTGAAGATTTTCTCCATCTCTAAAATTGACCTTGGGTTCCTGGGAAACTCATTGCACTTCTTGTGATACATATTAACTTTTGTTAAGTCAGCCATACAAAGGAGGCCTGCAGACATGATCTCAGCCACTAACTTTGTCAGACAGACAAATGCCATGACATTTCTGTCATGACAGAAAGAATGTCGGTCTTCAAAATTAGACACATTGTTAATAATTTCGGTTATGAGGTTGTCATGTTCTTTCCATTTCCTGGGGTCTTTTCCTGTGAAGAACTTATTTTCTATGTAGCTTTCAGGCCATTGGTATCAGTCCCAGTAACTGTAAGTGGGGATAGCTCAAACTGAAAATCTTTTTTTTTTAAGATTTTATTTATTTATTTGACAGAGAGAGATCACAAGTAGGCAGGGAGGCAGGCAGAGAGAGAGGAAGGGAAGCAGGCTCTGACACGGGGCTCGATCCCTGGACCCCGGGATCATGACCTGAGCCGAAGGCAGAGGCTTCAACCCACTAAGCCACCCAGGCGCCCCCTCAAACTGAAAATCTTAACATGGATTCGGCCCTCTTCCCTTTTCTTCTGAATCATCAACATGCTGATCTAAATCAAGATGATTAAAACAACAGTAACTATAGCAGCACTACTAATATTGCTCCTGGATATCACAGTACTTATAAAACCAAGTAGTTTGGACCTGACCATGCAATACATTCCTAAATGCCATATTCCTATGAGATTTCCTATGTGTGTTCTTCATGTTTTAGATCAGTGTCTACATGTTAATGCTCTTTTACAAACAGCACAAGGTAGTCCAGCATAGAAAAGCCTGAGACTAGAGAATATCATGGTTTTTCTCTCATCTTGCTACCCAAATATCTGCCCTTGGACAGATGATCAAAACAGCCTGATGATCAAAACTTGCTGATCAAAACTGAAAAGTAGGATCTCCATCTATGCCCATTCAAAAGTCAGAATTCCCCTTTTGAAGGAACAGTTTTCTTCTGCGCCTAAAGAATCTTGGCAATAATTTATAGGAAAAAAAAGAACAAATTATTGGAAATGTTTTGAGTTTATTTATGACCCCTATTTTACTAGAATAACATTCTGAAATCAACATAGAAGTAATCTACAAACTTTTTGAAGGCATAGAATAGACAAAAAAGAATACATATGGTACAACATATTTATAAAATTTAAGGTATAAATTATACTTTTGTAAAATATGGAAACATAAGCTATCACAAAAATAAATATAATAAAACAACCCTATGATTTAGCAGTTGTACTACTAGGTATTTCCCCAAAGGATACAAAAATTCTGATTCAAAGGGACACATGTACCCCAATGTTTATAGCAGCATTTTCAGCAATAGCCAAATTAAGTGTCCATTGACTGATGAGTCGATAAAGAAGATGTGGTGTGTATATATATATATGATACACATATATACCTAATCATAAAAAGGAATGAAATCTTGCCATTTGCAATGATGTAGATGGAGCTAGAGAGTATTATGCAAGGGAAATAAATCAGTCACAGAAAGACAAATACCATATGATTTCAATTGTATCTTGAATTTAAGAAACATAACAGATGAACATACGGGGGAAAAAACCAGAAAAACCATAAAGCTGACTCTTAACTATAAAGAACAAACTGAGGGTTGCTAGAGGGGAGGTGGGTCAGGGTGTTGAGGGGAAGGGTTAGATGGTTGAGGTATGCAGTAAAGAGTGCACTTGTGATAAGCACTGGGTGTTTTATGTAATGAATCACTAAATCCTACACATGAAACTAGCTGTGTATTAACTAATGAATTTAAATAAAAACTTGGAAGAAAAAGAAAATTTAAAAATAAAGAAAAACATAGGTAAGATAAACACAAAATTCAGGAGAGTGGTTGCTTTTGGGAGTGGGCTTTAGAGTTGGGATGGAAAGAGGATATGATCAGAAGGTTAATAATGGGTGTTTCATCTGGAACTGCATGTTTTTCATCTAAATAGTTAGATCATGATGTCTAGTTGTTTCATTAGTTAGAGTTCTCTAGAGAAACAGAATTTATAGGATATTTATTGTGTGTATGTGTGTGTACATTCCTATATAAAAAGATTATAAGGTATAATATCACATGATTACGGAGGCTGAGAAGTCCCATGATCTACTGTCTGCAAGCTGGAGACCCAGGAAACTAGTGGTATAGTTTGAAGACCTGAAAGACTGAGAGTTAATAGCATAGGTATCTATCCAAGTCTGAAGGCAAGTGAATCAGGAGAACTAAGTGCAAAAAAAAATTGATATCCCAGCTCAGTAGTCAGGCAGAACAAATTCAACATTTTCCACCTTTTTGTTCTATTCAGGGTCTTAGTGTATTGGATGATATCCACCCACCCTGGGAAGGGCTATCAACTTTACAACCAATTCAAATGCTAATCTCTTCCAGGAATACCCTCATGAACACACCCAGAAATAATATTTAACCAGATATCTGGGCATCCCTAAGCCCACTTAAGTTGTTACATAAAATTAACCATCACAGGTATTTCTTCCTTATAACTTTTGTCAGTCTGAAATATTTTGTGATTAATAAACATTAAAATAAAACATTTCCTTCAATTTATCTACATTTTCAGAATATTCATCATTTTTAGTAACCCATTTATTTTATTTTTATTGAAATATAACTGACATATAACATGGTACTTTTTCTGTGTTTTATCCATCTTATTCTCCTAACAACGCTTTACCAAAAGGGGTATTACTATTCTTATTACAAATAAAAATGATAAGGTTCAGAAGTTGAAAAGGACAGCTGATGAAGACCCAGGTGCCTCTTGTAATATCAGATGGTGTCTGAAGAAGCTTGGATCTGCCATCCCCTGGTTATAACTCAGGTGGGGAGACTGAGTTCCACAGAGGGAGAAGCCCTACCTGGAACCCAGGTTCTTGGCTCCCAGGCCATGTTGATCCAACTTGAGCATCATGGAGTATCCCACCTACACTCCAGTGATGGGGCAGTGTGGCTTTGGCCAAAGGTGGAATTACCTGGGGGGCCAGAGGGCACTGATGAGGGTCCCTGGAGACATAAAGACCCCACCTGGAGAGACAAGTCACTACCTGAGCCCTTTGAATCCAGGACTTCTTGCTTCAAACCTGGCCTCTCTATATTTTGAAGACAGAGCTCAAAGTGGGGCAGGACCAGTCTCCCAGTGCTGACTCACCATTAGCTCACAGACTCATGTCTTGTCACCACTTTCAGCTACCAGCTAAAGGTCTGCTGATCTCCCGGACACAGCATTGCATCTGACCAGCCCACTTTGGCCATAGCCTGCATCTTTCCATTATCTTACAGCATCTTTTCGTATAACCACCTATTAACTCCAGCACAGTGTCTGCTAATACCCAATAGCTTAGCACTCTGGTAGACCTTGGTTCCTGAATACTGTGCTCAGAGTCCTGACCTCCTTGGCCTAGGACCAAGGTCCCACCCTGTGGACAATGCCCTCAGCTATGGCTCAGCAACTTGCTTTATCCCAATCAGACCAGTGTGCTTGGTGCAACTGAACACTTCTTTCAGATAAAAATTTAGCATCTGCCATCCCTGAAATTATATTTTTGTAACATCTTGATTACAGGCCTAATTCTGGCCTTTGTCCAAACATGTTGGAGAGGCAGAAGGTAAGAAAATACACCTGTCAGGGCTTTCCTCCTCTGACCACATCAGCTATAAGAACTCTCAGCAGGGGCACGTGGGTGTCTCAGTCAGTTAACTTCTGACTCTGATTTTGGCTCAGGTCATGATCTCAGGGTTGTGGGATCTAGCCCTGCATGGGACTCCATGATCAGTGGGAAGTCCACTTGAGATTCTCTCCCTCTGCCCTTCTCCCTTCCCCCACTCTCTCATAAATAAGTAAATTTTTAAAAATTTTAAAAGAACTCCCAGCATTAATCCTCAGCAGACCGCCAATCACCACTCACCGGCTTCTATGAGTCTCCTCCTGGGAACACAGGAGACCACACCCAAAGCCCCCTGCAGCCAGCCTGGTCATGTGACTAATTTTGGCCAATGGGCTTTAATATAGTGTTGGATGTCTCTCCTGGGCCACCACTTAGGATGATGAGTGACAGCACCATGGCAGTGTGAATCGCCTTGTGTGTCTTTCTTCTTCAATTTATAACTACTAAGTCATACATAACCCAACAAAGATTCTTCTGCATAACATGCCAGGACCTTGGAGATATCCACATATATACATTAGAAGGTGGTGGAGGGGAGGAGAATGGGGAGATGGGGTAACTGAGTGACAGGCATTAAGGAGGGCACTTGATATTATGAGTGATGTAGGAAAGACATTAGGGTTCGAAGCCCATGACCAAAAAAGAATTCCTGAGATGTCTTTGGTGCAAACAGGTGGTTTTATTAAAGTATGGGGACAGGATCCATGGGCAGAAAGCTGCACTGGGGTCATGAGGAATGGCCCATTATATACTTTCAAGTTGGGACGGGGTTAGGGATGGCATAAGTTTCTAAGGAATTTTGGAAGCAAGGTTTCCAGGACCTTGAGGGGCCTAGCTATTGTTGGGAAAAGGTCATTAATTACTGCTAATAAAACCTTAGGCATGAGACCCTTTAGATGTATATCAGTGGATGGAGTATTACGCCTCCATCAGAAGGCATGAATACCCAACTTTTGTATCAACATGGACGAGACTGGAAGAGATTATGCTGAGCGAAATAAGTCAAGCAGAGAGAGTCAATTATCATATGGTTTCACTTATTTGTGGAGCATAACAAATAACATGGAGGACATGGGGAGATGGAGAGTAGAAGGGAGTTGCGGAAATTGGAAGGGGAGGTGAACCATGAGAGACCATGGACTCTGAAATACAACCTGAGGGTTTTGAAGGGCGGGGGGGAGGGAGGTTGGGGGAACCAGGTGGTGGGTATTAGGGAGGGCACATATTGCATGGAGACTGGGTGTGGTGCAAAAACAATGAATACTGTTATGCTGAAAAGAAATAAAAAAAAAAAAAAAGATGTGTATCAGTGGGCCATATGCTTGGGAGATGATTGCCAACATATATCTTCCCAGGTTTAGAGATAAAGGAAATTTCTAAAAGAATTTTTATATGTTAAAGTAGACTCACAGGAAGAAGGGAGGGGTTCAGGCTAGGAATGCCTTTTGCCCTTAGCCAAGTGTCAACATCTAGATAGTTGAGTACCTAAAGGAATGTCACTCTGCTTGTTTCAAGAACTTGTCAGTGGGCTGTAAGTAGTAAGGAAATTTAATAATTTTTCTTCTGCTTTTGTTTCCCACATCATACCTACCAGGAGAAGTAGAAGGGGGCTACCCTTTTGGGAAACAATCCTAAAATATGTGTGGAACCACAAAAAAATTAAAAATAGCCACAACAATTCTAAAAAAAAAAAAAAAAAAAGAATGGGGGAAGAAGCCAAGATGGTGAGTGAGTAGGAGGACCCTAGGTTCCTCTCCTCACTCAAACACAAAGAGATAACTAGCAAATCATTCTAAATACCCCAGAAATCAAGACTGAAATTCCAAACTAAAGGGAGAGAAGTCACCACATCCAAGATGTTAACGGCAGAGCCTTGGTTTGGGGGAGAAATGGATCCCTGGCGCTGTGGAGGGGAGAAAGTCAAAGCTGCAGAGACAGGGGAGAGAGAGAAACCGAGAGAGAGAGAGAAGCACACGGTGGAATGCACAAAGAACGTTTCCCCGGACCCACCAGCTGGGAAAATATGAAGAGCTAATTTCCATGAGTTCTTACGACCACCAGGACTTAAACACTGGTCAGTTGGCTTTGCCAGGATAGAGCCTCAAGAGTGCTATCCTGCTCCTGGAGTGAAGGCAGGCAGACGTGGGCAGATGGCTTGGAAACAATCTGAAGAATGCCTGGGGCACACAGAGAGGAGATTGTTCGCTTGTCTTGGAGTGCCTCCCAGAGAGTCAAGTTTCACAGAGATGCATCTCTGGGGACAAGAGAGCCAGCAGCCACCATTTCCCTCCCCAACCATTCAGCATAAACACAGAGCCACCTACTGGAAATAGCTCAGCATGACACTGGCTGCTTACTGCCCCAAGAGTGCCTTTCTCAGACAAGCTTGCCTAAGGCTCAGCACAGTGGGCCCCTCCCCCAGAAGTCCTGCACAGACTCTCAGCAACACCATGTCCCTAAAACCTGGAGTTTTAAAAGTTAGCGTTCCTGGGGACAATCAGGCAAACAACCCAGAGGCAGGCAGTGTGGAAACAGCAATCTGAAAAACACCTGGGACACACAGAGGGAAGGAAGATTATTCACTTAGCTCAGAGTGCTTCCCAGAGGGAAAGCAATCAGGGAGATTCCTCTCCCGGGACAAAAGAGCCAGCTGGTGCCATTTCCCTCCCTTGCCACTCAGCAAAAACCCAGAGCTCCCAGATGTAAGCAGTGCAGTGCCAACACTGGCTGCCTAACCTGCTTACACCAAGTCCCACATGCCTGAGCTCTCGTGGGACTGCCCCTCTCAGTCAAGCTCTCGATAGTCCTAGAGCCACGGGTCCTTCCCCAGAAGACAAGCCAAAACCCTGCCCACACCACATAGCCCAACCACAGTGTTCTGCAGGGCTTCAGCGTCTCATTTCACAAGCAGACCAAAGCAAACCACTTAACACCAAATTCTGGCAGAGGACCAGACATTGTGCACTTCAGGCAAGGAGATCCTCTACAGACAATGGGGTCTGAAGGACAGAGCAGCCAAAACACAACAGCAGAAGGCACTCAGCACACACCAGAGACCCTTCCTTAAGTGCCAGACCCTGGACACTATATGGCCTGTTCTTCAGGAAGCCATCATTCTAAGATCAGGAAACATAATGAGCTTTTCTAGCACAGAAAAAGGCTGAGAATTAGACAAAATGCCAAGACAGAGGAATTCATCCCAAATGAAAGAACCAGATAAGGACATAGCCAGAGATCTAAGTGGAACAGATTTAAATAATATGCCTGATAGAGAATTTAAAGCATCAATCATAAGGATGTTCACTGGGCTTAAGAAAAGAGTAGTGTGGAGGCCAAGAAAATTAAGGCCATCCCATCTCAAGTTTAGCTGATGTGGGAAACACAGGCAGAAGAAAATCATTAAAATTCCTTACCTACTGACAAACCCTTGAAACAGACAGAGTGGCTCTCCCCTGGGGACTCAACTGTCCTCACCTTGAGGTTTTGCTAAGGACAATCCTAGCCTGACTGACCCCCTACCCTGACAGGTCCAACCAGGATCCTGTAAGTCTACTTTAACAATTCCTTTAGGAAACTTTCTCTCTAAACCTCCAAGATAGTGTCGAGGATCATTCCCAAGTATATGGCCCACTGATATACATCTAAAGGGTCTCATGAGAAGATTTTTATTATTGGTAATAAAACAACAATAGCTAGTCCCTAAAGGTCCTGGAGACCTTGATTCCTTAGAGACTTACATCATCCATAATCCCCTTTGTCCTCACCACCACTAAGTCCACCCCTACTCTGCCTTTAAAAACTCTGACTGTAGTCTGGTTTGGGGGCCAAGTCCCTACTCCGCTGTGTCGGGTATACTTGGGCCCAAGCTTAAGCTTGTCAAATAAACCCTCGTGTGATTACATCGGTGTTGGCTCCTTGGTGGTCTCTCGGATGCAAAAACTCAGGCATAACAGTAGAAGACATCAGGGAGACCCTGATCACTGAGATAAAAGAGTTAAAAAAAGATGAAAAATACAGTAACTGAGATTGGAAACAGGCTTGATGCATGAATAAAAAGCTGGAAGAAACAAAAGAATAAGTGATACAGAACATAAAATAATGGAAAATAGTAAGCTGAACAAAATTATGGAACATGTCATGAATAGACTTAAGGAACTCAGTGATGTTTTATTATCCAATGTAATAACATTCATGTCATAGAAAACCCAGGAAAAGAAGAGAGGGAAAAGATGGCAGAAAATTGATTTGAGGAAATCCTAGCTGAAAATTCCCTAATCGGGGAAATAAACCTACATTCAGGTCCAATAAACGGAGAACTCCCATCAAAATCAACAAACCCAGGCCAATACCAAAACATATTGTAATTAAATTTGCAAACTATAGTGATAATGAAAAAAATCTTAAAAGCAACAAGACAAAAGAAGTCCTTAATTTACAAGGGAAGACCCAGATTTCTCAACAGAAACTTGGCAAGCCAGAAGAGAATGGCAAGATATATTGAGCATGCTGAAATGGAAAAATCTGCAGCCAAGAATACTCTATCCAGCAAGGCTATCCTTCAGAACAGATAGAGAGAGTTTCCCAGACAAACAAAAACTAAAGGAGCTCATGACACTAAAACAGCTAGGCAAAAAATACTAAAGGGGACTTTGAGTGGAAAGGAAAGACCAAAAGTGACAAAGACAAGAAAGGATCACAGAAAATCTCCAGAAACAACCACAAAATAAGTAACAAAATGGCAATAAATACATATCTATCAGTAATTACTCTGAATGTAAATTGACTAAATGCTCCCATCAAAAGACATAGGGCATCAAAATGGATTTAAAAAAACAAAAATCATCTAGATGCTGCCTACAAGAGGCTCATTTTAGACCTAAAGACACCTGCAGATGGAAAGTGAGAGGATGGAGAAGCATTTATCATGCAAAAGGACATCAAAAGAAAGCTGGTGTTGCCATACTTATATCAGACAAACTAGACTTTAAAACAAAGACTGTAACAAGAGATGAAAAAAGGGTATTATAGCATAATTGAAGGGACTATACAACAAAAGATCTAACAATTGTAAATATTTATGCACCAAACATGGAAGCACCCAAATATATAAAATAATTGAACAGAAAGGAACTCATTGATAATAATACAATAATAATAGTAATGATAATAATAATAATAATAGTAGGGGCCTTTAACACTCCCACTTACATCAATGGACAGATTATCTAAGCAGAAAATCAACAAAGAAACAATGGCTTTGAATGACACACTGGACCAGTTGACATAACAGATATATTCAGTGCATTTCATCCTAAAACAACAGAATACACATTCCTTTCCACTATATATGGAACATTCTCCAGAAAAGATCACATACTAGTCAGAAATCAGACCTCAGGAAATACAAACAGAATGAGATCACACCATGCATCTTTTCTAACCACAATGCTTGAAACTTGAAGTCAAGTTTCAAAGCAACCTTGAAAAAGAAAAGCAAAGCTGGAGGCATCCCAATTCCAGGCTTCAAGTTACATTACAAAACTGTAGTAATCAAAACAGCATGGTACTGTCACACAGACAGACACACGCTTCACATCACCAGTGAGCCTGGGAATGCAGCCACCTGGAGGGAGTGGGAGAAGGGCTGGGGGATGGAGGAACCCCATGCAAGGGCCACAGGTTTGGGGAACCATATCCTGTGAAGGCCTTTGTCTTTGAATGGTCTTCTTTCTTGCAGATCACCTAGGGCTCCAAATTCCAAATAGAGCATTGCATGGCCCAAGAAGTCGAGGACTAACAAAAGCAGTCCAACTACTCTTTGGAGCAAAAAAGACACTAGAGGACCACAAATACATACCTTAGAGTGGGTTGTTGGGCTCTTCCCTCCCAACAAGCCATTCTTTCCAGGAAGGCAGGAGGCCGAGAAGCTGTCCTGGGGAAGAGATACATGGTGCTAGCCCCAGGATCGCCACTGGCTTTCTAGACTCCAGGCTGGAAATCTCCAAGCGAAACCTTGGGGAAAGTGAGGGGTTTGGGGGAACACAAGGGATCCTTCTACAACAGAAGGATAAAGCCCTTCAAAGCTTCTAGACTAGTTAGGACTAGGCACCGTGAAACACAGCCTTCTTGGATGTGCTACAGAGTAGAATCCATTCTCTTTGTGGCTCCAGGAATTCAAGGTTTATTATTAATAATAGGAGTTAACACTCTTTGAGGACTTACTATATACCAAAGACTGTTCAGTTGCTGTATGAGTTGCCTCATCTAGGCCTCTCAACTGCTCTTTGTATCATCCAATCTCTTTACAGATGAAGAAACCAAGCCACAGTAAGGCCAAGTATCTTGTTCAAAGTAGCTAGACTAGAAAGTGGCTTAACCTGGCTTTAAATTCTGGCTGTAGAAGGTCATGCACTTAACCAGTCAGCCTAGCTGTAAGCCAGTCAGCTGAGGTTGGGGGCTTAGATACAGCACCACGGGCCGTGAGTCAGTAAGTGTGGGATCTGGGAGATAGATTCACAAGGGTACCTTGCATTATTTTCTCTACTAAAGTGAATGCTTGAATTTTTTCCATAATATAAAGTTCAGGGGCACCTGTCTGGTTCAGTGGGTAGAGCACACCATTCTTGATCTCAGAGTATGGAGTTCAAGCCCCAAGATGGGTGTGGAGCCTACTTTAAAAAAAAAAAAAAAAAGGTCATAATATAAAGTTCAAAATAAATGTCCCAAAGCCTAAGGTCCACCAGAGATGCCTCTATCAGTGAATCAGGTGTCAACTAACAGCCACCAGGGGCTGTGACAAAGACACCTAGACCCAGTGGCTCCCACCGTAACTGCCCCCCTCACCCACCCCTGAATTCACAGTCCTCAGGCCCAACCCTGAAAGTAGCCAATTAACACCCACTGTCTAAAAGGGAACCAGGCAAACAAAACTGGTCACTCGGGTTTCCAGCCAAACCCAAAGACCTCTGAACCAAGCCAATATTCCCCACCGGAAGCAAAGAGGAGGACAGCAAACCTGTAGAAGGTAAGTTGCCCTAACCACGCAGAAACACACTACATACTCCCCAACGACTCCCACCCCAACCCATTCACACATTGGAATGTTTCGCAGATTTCTAAGCTAAATCTTGTCCCACTTTCCAAAATGCCCCACAATTGGGGAATGGTTCCTAGCACCAAGCTAGCAAACACCTTGACTTCATCCAGGTTGTAGCTCCAACCCACCACCACCCCGCCTAGGCTTCAGGCCCCTCCTCTCCCATTAAAAACTCTGGGGAGTCCTACCCCCCGCTCACCACCACCTAGACTATGACAACCCCACAAAAAACCTGGGGTCTTCCATTCTAAGCCCCACACACCACGTGAAGAGAAAACTAGAGCCGGGCCACCACTACCAGCAGTACAGAACAGTCTCGCACCGCCCCCCAAAAGAGAAATCGTGGCCTGGCAGTCCTGGGGGCCCTGCTCGAGGCACGCCCCGCAACCCAAGGACTGACCACCAAGCCTCGCCACCTCTAATTCCTTCCTCTAATTCACTCCTCGAGCTGCGAGTTGTTCACCCCCATTCTCTCCCAAAACGAGAAACAATCGAGATCGCCACCCTAAGCCTTGCCAGAGACCCCCCGCCCCAACGCAGCCTCTCTTGACTCTCTTCCACCCCCACGTCGCTCACGCCCCACGCCTGAAGGACAGTGAGCAGGCCAGCACCCTTCACGGACCCACTAACGGAGACACCAGGACTACAGTCCCCAGAAACTTTTGAGGGCTCGGCCCGCCCCTGAGAGGACGAGGCCCCGCCTCCTGAACTACAGCCCCTGGTGGCTCACTTGCTGTTTTCTCAAAACGAAGCCGCCGGCGGGCTCTCAAGGGAAGCCCATCCTCTTCTGACTCCTCCGTCGCAAAGACTACACTCCCCAGAGGCCTTTGCGGCCACTTCCGCCTTCCCGGCCCTTCTGGCGGAAGTATGTAGCAAGCCTGCGCGGCGTTTTCCTCGGTGGTGGTGGGTTCTGCGGCTCTGGGTTCGGTCCAGGCGGGGCTTGGTTCTCCCGCTCAGCTCCGCCGCTTTCCACGTTGCTTTTGGGGTTGTAAGAGGTATAGCCACCTCGCCGAGGTCAGCCATGACAAGTTAGACCCAGGACGCAGAGCCTGCAGTCTGGGGGCGCGTGGCCTCTTTTGGAAAGACCCACAGTTAGTGCCGAACACTCAGCCCAGCTTCTGGGAGCGGGTCTCAGTCTTCCTGAAACTGGGCTACGCCGGCGCCCTCCGCCACCCTCCGCCACCCTGTCCCGGATTCCGGGGCTGGAGACTGGGCCGCTCTTCGGTGCATTGGGAGGGCGACCCATCCAGGCACCCGGGGTCCTCCCTCTCCTGGGAAGAGCAGGGAAGTGACCCTAGGGCCTCCGAGGGCCAACGTCCCTGAACGCCTTCGCTTCACGCCTGTCTCACAATAAATAGACCCATTGCGCCCTCAGCCTGGAGGCAGCCCTGCTGGGCCCCGGGCGAAGACAGCCCTGGAGGGGTCATCTGTCTTCTCCCGCGCCTCCCTGGACCACCTGCTCTAATCCCCACGTGACACACCCAGCAGCGAGCTGCAACCAGCCCACGCAAGGACAGGTTAGGCGAAGGTCAGGGGACATCCTAAGGTCATGGGACTTCAGTTCAGCCGTGCCTGGATTCCTGGGATAGAGCAGGAGAAGCTCTCCGGCAGGAAACCCACGGTCCCCCACGGTCCCAGTAGGGGGCTGGGCCCTGGCCACGAAGTGGGTTTGTTTTAAAGATTTTGTTTATTTGACAGAGATCAATCACAAGTAGGCAGAGAGAGGGGGAAGCAGGCTCCCTGCTGAGCGGAGAGTCGGATGTGGGGCTCGATCTTAGGACCCCGAGATAATGACCTGAGCCCAAGGCAGAGGCTTAACCCACTGAGCCACCCAGGCGCCCCCAAAGTGGGGCTTTGTAATGCCCAAAGCCCTTTCTGTGTGTGTGTGGCACGGAGGATGCCGACCCTCTCCACCGGGTTTGGCCTGTGGTTTGTATTTGAATGTTCAGTATTTAATCACGGGAAGTGTCCACTTGGAGCTGCGGTTGGCCCGCTTCTCCGAAGACTTCTCTCCGAACCGCTGTTCCGTGCTCTCAGCTTGACCATTCCCTCCCTCCTGCTGGTTTTAGGCTGTTGTTCTTTGCGCTGGAGTGTGGTTCTGTGGTTCCCATGAGGTTTGCACAAAATATTCCATAGATAAAAAATACTTTTTCTGCCGATGGCAAATTATCTGTAGTTGCTGCTCCTGGTTCTGCCACCTACACACGACCCCTGGGGGCGCCCTCGCATCTGGCGGGTGGTGTTCTGGGGTTCTCTCTGGAGGCTTGCCCTACAGGTGCCCCAGGGATCCCGAGCGGGAGGCGCGGACATCCCCCTTCTGCCGGCTCGGGGTCCCCGCCGGAGCTGCAACTGACTGGGGTTGAAAACGAGTTGCGGGAAAACGACGTAAGAGGCCGGAGTCCCCGCGTCCTGGGATCGAGGCTGTTCCTTATTCTCTGTAAACCCTGCTTGGAACTTTGTATTCCTGGCCCGGAAAGGCAGCTGGAGAGTGTGCCGCCCCGGAACATGGACAGGGGAGCAGCGCCCCTTTGTGGTCAATGTGTGGTGTCTTCGAGGATGATGAGAAACCCTCCCAAATCGGTGAAAGTCTGTAATGGGCGAATCACAGAGATGGCGGGACCAGTGAATTCGAGCCGGAAACATTGTTTCTCCCACCAGACCGGGAAACGTTATGGCCGTCGTAAGCTGCCAGGTGGGAAATTAAAAATGAGATGCCCTCCCCGGGAGCCTTTAGGATCAAGGAATCCAAAGGCTTTCTTAAAAGTGCGTCTGCTTTGGGACACCTGGGTGGCTCAGTTGGTTAAGCGGCTGCCTTCGGCTCAGGTCATGATCCCAGCGTCCTGGGATCGAGTCCCACATCGGGCTCCTTGTTTGGCAGGGAGCCTGCTTTGCCCTCTGCCTCTGCCTGTGCTTGCTCTCTCTCTCTCTCTAATAAATAAAGAAAATCTTTAAAAAAAAAAAAAAAGTGCGTTTGCTTTGATCTAGCTGTTCCTTTTTTAGGGATTAATCTTGAAGTAGGAAAGGGGGTAGTAAGTGAAAGGATTACACAGAAGCATTGCTTATCATAGCAACATTAAGAAAAAATATGCAATTGTTTAAGCCACTGTGCAGTTATTAAAAATGATACTGTGACTATTTTGTCATTGAATTGACTACAAACGTTGCTAAATTAACTGAAAACAGGGTTTACTCAGGTCGGATTACTCAGAGCAGATGATGGAGAGACCGTGGGTGGGAGGAGAAGCAGCAATTAGGGATACACATCTATGGAAGAAGTCAGCGAAGCAGGCTTGGGCAGAGGGGGACGTGATACGGTAATGCCGGCTCAGCAGAAGCTCAGCCGGCCAACAGGGGTTCCGGAACAAGCACGACCCATGAGAGCTGGCTAGGTCAACACACGGTGGCCAGATCTTTAGGAAAGAAAAAGGGAGGTGTCCAAAAGGACTTTCATATGCTGAAGACTCAGTTACAGAGGTGTTGCTCTTGCCAAGTTACGGGTTTTTTTCCTTCCGTAAGGCATTAATAGGACAGCTGGGAAATGTCTGAGGAATGCTATACTGTATTACAAGTCCTTGTCAATAGGCTGCAGGATATAAAGTAATTTTGTTTACATTCCCTTTGCCTCTGTTTCCCACATCCCAGTGGAGGGGAGGGTGATGTTAGGGCTCCAGGAAATTGAGTTATGGGTCTCTGGAAGTTAGGTGATTGGTTAAGAAATCTTCTTCCTTGTAAATCTCTAAGACATTGGTAAACTGATGAAGACTTGGGTCCTCTAATTTTTATCAGTTCACCGTTTGTTTTTCCTTTCCCTTAGCTTTCTGGCAGCCGGAAGTGCCTGAGGAATGCCAGCCACACACAGCCAACCTGGGGGGGGGGGGGGGGGAGGACGTTGGAGTGTGGTGTCAGCTTGTGCTCTGCCCTCAGCTCGCCTTCTGGTCCCTGATCAATGGAGTAGGCAGATCAAACATTGTGTCTGGGTGTGGCTGTGAATGGCTGTGTTTCTGGATGAGACTAACATTGGAATCAGAGGACCCAGTAAAGTAGATTGCCCTCCCCAGTGTGGGTATCACCCAGTCCCTTGAGGGCCTGGATAGAACAAAAGGTAAGGGAAGGTAGAATTCACCCCTTTTCCACCTCATTGCTTAAGCTAGGACATCTGTCTTCTGCTCCCCGCCCCTGGGACTCCTGGGTCACAGACCTTCAGACCTAGACTAGACTCTGCACCATTGGATTCCCTGGTTCTCTGGCCTTGAGACTCAAATTCAGTTACACCACCAGCTTTTCCTGGTCTCCCATTTGCAGATGATAGATGGTGGGATTTCTCAAACTCCATAATGATGTGAGCCAGTTCCTTGTAATACCAGCTACACACACACACACACACACACACACACACACACACACACACAGTTGGTCTGTTTCTCTGGAGACTCCTAATACAAGACCCCAGGCATCCACGGAGCAAATATTATTACTCATCCTTCAGTGAGGCACCCATAATGTACCTGGCAGCTGCAGCATTTTGCTCCCAGGAGGTTAAACCTAGTGAGATGGCCAAGGACCAGAAGAGACTGAGGAGGGATAGACTCAAAGCCAAGTCAAGCCTGAAACTAAGCCTCCTATTACAAGCTGGTCTGTCCCACTGAGTAGTGCTCCAGTGAGGCTTAAGAGAGGCACCCTTTGTCTTCCAGGCAGCCCCTGGTATCCATACTCTGGAGGACCATCCCACCAGAGTGGGTCCTGAATACCAGCCCCACATAGAAGTCTCATCTCCAGGCAATGCTCTCTGTTCAAGGCCTTTGGTCTTGCTGCCTGAGCAGGTCCAATGCTCCCTCCCTTTCCTCTGCCCCAAGCAGAAAGTCTCCTGACTACCCAGAATAAAGGGATCCACAGACATCTCAGGAAAGGGTGTCCTGCAGAACACTGCCAAGGGCCATGAGATCCCCACCCCCTGCCTCAGTTTCCCCATGCCTCTAATGGAGTCCTCAAGGCACTGTGGATACAAAAGTGAATGAGTCAGAGTCCATGCCCTCAAGGCAGTGGGAGAAGAATTCCAATGTGCAAACCCAATAGTGATACTGCAGGAGAAGAGACTAAAGGTATAGGAGGGGACACGGCAGTTCTACCTGGTAGGTCATATGAGGACTAATGACTGGGCCCGCGCCTGACCCCAGATGGAGATTCAGGATCCCAGGGCCTGAGTGTGTCTGTGTGGTGCTTGAAAGAAGAGAAAGCAAAAGCAGGGTGTCCGGTTTGGCGGTGAGAGTGGCAAAAGTTCCTCCTGAGTTCCTGGGGACCTTGAGTCCAAGAGCCTTCAGTTCTTCCCCTGGGACTTGGATCTCCCTGTTTTCACTCCTGGTAGTGGAAGCAGGTAGGGGCTTTATATAGAGGTGGGACCAGGAGCAGGATCAAGGCCTCAGGGGAGGGAGAAGATGAGAAGGTCCAGATGGGAATGTCTAGAAGGGGAAGAAAAGAGGAATAAGTGGAGATGGAAAAGGAGGGAGTGGGGGGAGCTACGTTCCTGCCCTCTCTCTGGCTGGGGGTAGAAACGTGCAGCCTGTGGGTGCAGTCAGATACTGGAGCCCCAGCTAACTGCCCTCTGCCCGGGAAGAAAAAGAGAGTCCGTGAGACCAGTGCTGGCCAAGGGACTGTCAACTGCCGTTCTGTTAACCTGTGCCCCTGTGAGACATCTCTGCCTTGTGCCCTCTGCCCCCTGGTCTCCTTGGTTGCAAAGGCTGCTTTCCACAGGACTCCAGTTACAGAGACCACCACCCCACCCCCAGTGCGCCAGCCAGCAGGGCCTCAGGATCTCATGGTTTCCTGAGATGGGGAAGCTCAGCAAGCATTCTGTAAAGCTAAATGATGTGTGTTGTTTGAAGCCACTAAGCTGGTGGCCCTTTGGTCCAGTGGCAACAGGAAACACACGTTCCCCCGGGGGAGCAATGTTCTTCCCCTCGAGGTGCCCGGATGCCAGTCCCTCTGATCTGCCCTAAAGCTCCCTGTTCCTGGCAGCTGGGCTCAGGGAGGAGTGGTCACTGCCCTTCTCTCTCCACTCCGAACCAGCAGAGCCCCAGGCCTTGGCAAACTGGCCAGGCCCTGCCTGCTGGTCCGCAGCTGCCTTGCCAGTGGGACACCCAGCTGGACTTGAGGTGGTGGAGGGGGTCAGAAATGCATTCAAGCCGCCAGGAAACCAAGGTCTCCTGATGAGGGTGTTGGTTTAAAGATGGGTAAGACAGTGTTCAGCTTCCAAACCTTAGAAGCACCTTGGAATCTGCTATGGACAACAGGAGAGAATCTCTGTACCATGGTGCAGGACTGGCCAATACATTAGAACTATTTAGCCTTCCAGAGGAGAGTAACGCTGCAATGAAGGACCAGGGAGGGAGTGGGAGAGTATTCCTGGGGGGTTGTGCCTTCCTCTCCAGGATCTCCCTCCAGGGTTGACTGGTTGCATTCTGGACAAGCAGAACTAGACAAGAGTCCCCTCGGGTCCACATCTTGGAACTGCCCCTGCTCTGCTTCCCGAGCTCTCTTCTGCGCTTAGAGCTGAGCCCAACCTCCTAAAACCCCCAGTGCTGAGGACTAATGACTAACCGGCCCTCTGTCCCAGACCCCAACTCGCTATTGTCCTTGACTTCCTTTCTCCCGAGAGAGAGCAGGACCAATGAGCTGGCCAAGCCTCCCAACCCCTCCCCCCAGGGCTGTTACTGCATCCTGGACAGGGACCTTTATTTTTTTTCCCTGCCCTGTTCACAATCTCACCCTCCTTTTATCCTATTCCCCCCATCTTCTCTAGAAATTCTCCACTTTTCTCCATTTTCACAAGGCTTTTTAAATGGGTTTGCTCTGTGCCTTAATGCAAGGGGCGTTGCTGTCCTGGGTCTGCCCTGTTGGGGTCCTTGGGTCCTTCTGGGAGAGCACCTCAGACTGGGAGCTCGGCTTTCGCTATAACAGGAAATTCCCCAACTACAGTTCAGTTAGCACAGAGGTGGTCCCCCAGGAATCGCCCCTGAGGGGTCAGTGTGTATGCAAATGAGCTCGGAAATGGCCTGCCAGATTGGTGCCTCTCCATCCCCAGGTCCAGCTGGAGAGGAGCTCCCGCAGGCAGACTGGTGGCTCCAGATTGAATGCGGACCAGGCTCGGGGTGCTCTGCCAACCACCTTCCTTCCTTCTGTGTCTGTCCCATTCCTCTCTCCTGTAATCCCCATTAGCGCTCTTTGAGTCCCCTTCCATGCTCCCTTTGGTTTCTTTCCAGCTTTGCCTGTTCTGCACCCTCTGCCCCCCACCCTCCCGTTTTTAGTTGCCAAAGTCTCCCACCTTGGCTTTCCCACCCCCAATGAAACAGATCTGTACCGATGTTTAAGAAACAGGGCAGCAGACAGTGCCCCCAGACCGGCATTTCCAACTCACATCGCGGAAATCATGGGGTGTTTGTCAGTGAGCACTCCCTGGCCTGGGTGGCCAGGACACCATCACTCTCCCTTAATGATCCCACAGCCTGTCCTGGTCTGACAGTCTTCTAGGGCCTCAATCATTTCTGGGGGGGCGGCCCTGGGATGCTCTGAGAACGTTAGCACAGGGCTCAGAGCCACCTCTTCCCAAGTCTGCTTCTCCTCTTCCAAAGCAGACCAGAGGGGTAGGAGGGAGCAGAGTCCTGGGCACCTCCAAGCCTTTTAGGTTTAGGAATGAATGAGTGCGACCTGTTTCCCCACCCAGCTCCCCTGGTCAATGGCTATTTCAAATGCGAAGAAGTTGGAAGTGATGAATCCTATATCTGGTTGGTGATGAGGAAAAATGGGTCCTCTCACACATCACAGGAGGAAACATTTTCAGACCCTTGAAAACAATTTGACAATGCCTCATAGAATATATCTACCCTTGGGCCCTCCAATCTCATTCCTGGATATCTATTCTGAGGAAATAATAACTAATTAAGATCACATGCAAGGAAGTTATTACAAAAATCCTGGTGTTCCTTAATAGTGAGGGGGTACGTTGCAGTTTCTCTCCCCCCTGGATTAGCACCGTTGGGGTTGGTAGGATTAGGGTGTGGGGATTAGGGTTCTGGTGAGGACCTTAATGTTAGGATTGGAGTTAGGGCCTTAAATTTAAGATCTGAAGGTTAGGACTTGGGTTGGTCCTTTAGGGTTAAGGTGACACTCAGGATTAGGGTCTTAAAAGGAATGTGCTAGATCCCTATTAACTGATTGGTGCAGATCTCTTAGGTGTGTTAAGAGGCAGAGAAATATATATATTATAATGCCATTTTGGGAGGCACCTAGGTGGCTCAGTGGGTTAAAGCCTCTGCTTTCAGCTCAGGTCATGATCCCAGGGTCCTGGGATGGAGCCCCGCATCAGCCTCTCCTGCTGCTCGCTCTCTTTCTCTCTCTCTCTGCCTACTTGTTGATCTCTCTCTCTGTGTCAAATAAATGAATAAAATTTTTTTTAAAAATCCCGTTTTTGTAAAATAGGTGGTGACCAACTTTTTCTGTGTGCCATTTATGTATATACATATACGTTCATTTGACAATGTTGTTAACATTGGATAAATGCAGGCGGAAAAGAAGTTGTTTTTTTTTGTTTTTTTTTTTGAAAGCTGCATACCTACCTCTTTTGACTCTACTGACTTAACAGGGAAATAAGCGCTGGTCCCCAGGCTTCCCTCCTTTGCCTGGCTCTCATCTACCATTCTATACCCACCCACTTGTCCGTGGACATCTTGGTTTATAAGATGTGGGGTAGCCACATCCTTCAGGAAAGATCCAGGCCCTGCCTCTCAGGGCAAAATGCAGCATCTCAGATAATAAACCTAAGGCCTCTGGGAGAGTGTCTACCTGCAGAAGCCAGAGCATTGTGTTTTTTCAGGAGACCATTCAGAAGTGGCAGCAGGGGAGACTCCTGCCTCAGGTCAGCCTCTGCCCCTCCAGGAACCCAGGATCTCTCAAGCTGTGCTAGACACTGCCCTTTGCACATAAGCCATGTGGCATTTGGCATGTTCTCTGAATCATCCATTATATCTGGAGGCCCTGAGCTGAGGGCCAGTCTGTTGTGTATCTATTTGATCACTGCTAGGGGAAGGACCAGGAGTTCCGGACACAGTCAACCTTCCCAGTCCCCTGATACAGCCACGCCCTGGGACTCAGCATCGGTTGTAGTAAACAAATGCAGTAAGGGTCTTACTGTGCCTGTCATATGTCTGTCATTCCACAGTGAACAGCCCAAGAGATGCTGCTATGGGACCTCCCCCTCCTTAATACCCTTAAAAGGCACTTGGGGGATCATTTCTCTCTCTAACACTAAGCTCTCCTCTCGGCAGATCTGTCTGTGTCCAATCTAGAACAATGTAGCCCTCCTCTGGCACTGCCCTCACAGAGCTCTCTGTTCTGGGGTTGTTGGCACACCTTGCCTCAACTTCCCCCCTCGTCTTTCAGGAATTACCTCTGATTCAGGTCTCAGGCACCTTGTTCTCCTTTATTTTGAACTGCTGAAGCTCTGCCCTGCGTCTCTCACTATCCTCAAGCAGGAAACCAAGTTTGATTCAAAAAAGCTACCAATGGAGAAGATGAGTGGCTGGGAGTGGGACAATGGGATAAGAAGACAAGGGAAATTTGGAGGAGGGGATAGAGGCAAGAGAGGAGGAGGGTGTCTGGGGACAACAGATTGACATCTCTCCTCAACTTGGTCCCATATACTGATCTGAGCACCTTTGGAGAAGCTGATGGTGTTACTGAAGAGAGATTTTATGATGCTCTGGACATAAATGCAGATGCTTCCATGTCATGACACAGACTGTAGATCTGGGAGGAGGAAGCAGTGCTTCCCATGGGCTCTACTTGAAGGCCAGCACCTCTGTTGGCACCTTGAGGAATGAGAAGTTAAGAAGCATCTATCTGGTCAGCCTCGGCCAATACATGAGCATTCCCATGACAGCCAAGGGGAATGGGGGGATTTTCAAAGGGAGTGTGGGGTCACAGTTGTGGCCAGCAGAGGAGGAAGAAATCATAAGGGATAAAATGTACCGAACACAAGTAAAAGGCACATACCACAGTTAGCACTTTAGATGATTATCTTATTTAAGTATCAAAATGACCCTACATGGGATGTAATATTGCACTACAAGCACAGAGTAAAGTCTAGACACTCAGATTTGAGGGTTAGCTCATATGCGGATGAGTCATGATGTCATGGTCCTCAAGTTTGCTCTGGATCTTAGCTCCATCATCTATAAAAGACAAAAATAATAGTGACTACATGAGGAATAAAAAAGGGTAATAATGGCAAAGCACTTGACATCATGGAAGACTTATAGAAGCATTCTGTAACTCTTATGATTAACCCCCTTTTATCTTTGAGGAAACAGGATTAGTAACTTACCCAACACATAGGAGTCCACATTTCGATTGCTGACTGTGGCACCAGAATACAAAATCTTGTCCATGGGAAAGTACTTGCCCAAAGACTCAAACTTACAGTGTCTTCAGATAACCATGCCCTAATATCAGTGTGGTAAGGGGATATATGTATCAGCCTGAAAACTTTATACCTATCTATATTTCAAAAGTAAGGTCTAAAAAAGTCATTGAAGAGGGGCGCCTGGGTGGCTTAGTGGGTTAAAGCCTCTTCCCAGGGTCCTGGGATCGAGCCCTGCATCAGGCTCCCTGGGAGCCTGCTTCCCCCTCTCTCTGCCTGCCTCTCTGCCTACTTGTGATCTCTGTCAAATAAATAAATAAAATCTTTGAAAAAAAAAAAGTCATTGAAGATACAAAATAATCAAGAGAACTTACTCCCATACAGCCTCACTGAAGAAATTATTGAAGAATAATTTCAGCAAGAACAAAGGTGAACCTAGAGAACAGACCAGGAATACAGGAAAAAATGATCCCCCAAATGTTTATGTAATATAATTAATTTCTTTACCCATTTAAAAAGCAGATTTTAAGTAACAGTTAAAATTCATGGGAATAATTGAGGGGTATTGGGACTATGCTAGGACCCTTGAGAAGAGGATACAAGTATGGGATAAATGAGACTTTTGTCAGAAAATGTACAATTAAACTGATTTGGGGATGGGACTTCCAGAATGTCAGAGTGAGGTGGTCAGCAAAGCCTCTCCTCAAAGGCAATGTTAGAGACACCAGCACCATAACAAGATGATATAAACTTACTATTTCCTGCTTCTCCCTTCTAGTGCAACAAAATACCTCAGAAATTATTATGCAGACAGCAGTAAAAAGACACTCTAAAGGCTGGAAAAATGAAAGTGAACTGACTAGGAACCTCATGATTTGAGGAGTGACACGTGAGTTCCTTGTGTGTGTGTGTGCTTAATCTCTCATATATATCCAGGACTTAGTGTCAGAGAGGTTTAGAACATGGAACTACCAATGGGTGTATACAAAACAGTAACAATAATAAAATCCTGCTTTCACTGGCCAATGGACAAGAAAGGAGAATCCCAACAGAGACTGAGGAAATTCAATCCTCACTCCACAGCTGAGTCATCAGGGAGCAGCCCCAACTGCCCATGGCGGCAGCAGCAGCAGCAGCAGCAGCAAAGCCCTGGGTCTCCCTGCCCTTCACCCATGGCATAAGTAGACCCAAAAGAAATGGCCTCTGACCCAACCCCCCTCTTCAACAGAAGATAGCCCAGGGACACCAGATAATCCAGTTGAACACTCCCTGTCCCCACAGACAACACCAGCAGGAACTGAGCAGGGGTCCCTGGAGCCCCAGAAGAATGAAGCAGATCAGAACAGCATTGCAAGACTGAAGCTACACTGTTAAGCTCACGAAAAATAGGTCGGATCTAAAGGCTAACCCTAAACAGCAAAACCACCTGCTAAACAGAAGACTAAAATAGGGTAAAGAATCTCAACATCAGGGCACCTGGGTGACTCAGTGGGTTAAAGCCTCTGCCTTCGGCTCAGGTCATGATCCCAGGGTTCTGGGATCGAGCCCCCAATCGGGCTCTCTGCTCAGCAGGGAGCCTGCTTCCTCCCTTCTCTCTCTCTGCCTGCCTCTCTGCCTACTTGTGATCTGACTATCAAATAAATAAATAAAATCTTTTTTTAAAAAATCTCAACATCATGACAAAAACACTGAGGACATAACAGAAAAATCATTCCTCATACCAAAAACCAATGAAACCACAATTTAGTTAAGAAAAGACAACTGGGGGCACCTGGGTGGCTCAGTGGGTTAAATCCTCTGCCTTCAGCTCAGGTTATGATCCCAGGGTCCTGGAATCGAGCCCCGCATCAGGCTCTCTGCTCAGCGGGGAACCTGCTTCCCTTCCTCTCTCTGTGCCTGCCTCTGCCTACTTGTGATCTCTTTCTGTCAAATAAAATAAATAAAATCTAGGGACACCTGGGTGGTTCAGTCGGTTAAACGTCTGCCTTCAGCTCAGGTCATGATCCCAAGGTCCTGGGATCAAGTCCCGTATTAGGGTCCTTGCTCAGCAGGGAGCCTGCTTCTTCCTCTGCTGCCGCTCCCTCCTGCTCATGCTCTCTCTCTGACAAATAAATAAATAAAATAAATAAAATCTTAAAAAAAAAAAGACAACTGGCTGACACCAATACCAAGACAAGTAATATGGATTGTCGGACAAGGATTTTGTTGGGTTGGTTTGTGTGCTGGGTTTTTTTTTTTTAAGATTTTATTTATTTATTTGACAGAATGAGAGAGAGTGCACAAGCAAGGGAGAAGCAGAGGAAGAGGGAGAAGCAGGGTGCAGAAAGCCAGATGCTGGGCTCAGTCTCAGGATTCTGGGATTATCACCTGCGCTGAAGGCAGACGTTCAACCAACTAAGACACCCAGCAACCCCAATGGACAAGGATTTTAAAGCAGTTGTCATAAATATGCTTTAATAATCAATTACAAATTCTCTCTTGAAACAAATAAAAAAATAAAATTTTAAGGAATGAAAGAGAACGTATAAAGAACAAAATGGGAAAAAAGAACCAAGTGGAGATTGTACAACTGAAATGCGATAAAATTTTAAAACTTGCTAGATAGACTTAATAGTAAGTGAAGATGACAGAGAACAGCGTCAATGAACATGAAAACAAATCAGTAGAATTTACCCTGTCTGAGCAGGGAGAACAGAGTTGACACAAACAAAGGACCCTCAGGAACCTAAAAGACTATAGAAAAAGGAGGTCTAGCATTCACAGAACTCATATTAGGAGAGCCCCAGAAGTAGAAGAGGACAAAGTGTGGAAATGAATATATACTGGAAGAAATAATGGCAGAAAAGCCCATTGGCAAATCTGGCAAAAGAGATAAGCTTACAGATTCAAGAAGCTGAGCAAATCCCAAAATCCATGCCAACACACAACATAATTAAACTTCTAAAAGCTAACAAACTCTTGAAAACTAACAAGGAAACAATTTTTTAAAAGCCAGAAAGAAGATATTGCATAGAAAGGTGAGCCAATTTGAACGACAACAGATTTCTCATCTAAAACAATGGAGTCCAAAAAGAAATGGTGCATTTTTCAAGTGCTGAAAGCAAAAACCTGTCAGTTTTGAATCCCATGTCCTTCCTTCAGGAATGAATGGGAAATAATGATATTCTAAGACAAAAGAAAACTAAGAGAATTTATTGTTAACAGAGAGGAAGATCTCCAAATAGAAAGAAAATAGTAACAGAGAGAGGTTGAGACCTTCAGAAAAGAAACAGAATGGGTAAAAATAGAAGTGAAGGGGTGCCTGGGTGGCTCAGTGGATTAAGCTGCTGCCTTCGGCTCAGGTCATGATCTCAGGGTCCTGGGATTGAGCCCCACATTGGGCTCTCTGCTCCACAGGGAGCCTGCTTCCTCCTCTCTCTCTGCCTGCCTCTCTGCCTACTTGTGATCTCTCTCTCTGTCAAATAAATAAATAAATAAAAGAAGTGAATATAATGCACAATCCTTTACCTCATGAGTTTCTTTAATCACATTTTATGGTTGAAGCAAACGTAACATCATCTAATCTGGTGCTCAATGTATATAGTGGAAATACTTGTATTTTAAAAGTGGTGATAAGTCAAGTTTCTACACTTCACTTAAAATGGTAAGACATCAACACTGGTAGGCTGTGGTTGCACATGTGTAAGATTATACCAAGCAACTACTAAGAAAACTACAGAAAAAGTAATGTGCTGAAGAACATTATAAATAAATCAAAATTGAACTCTAAATGCTCAGGTAACTCACAGAATAGAAGGGAAAAAATAGAAGAATGAGAAATATAGGGGGCAGACAACAAACAAGAAAATGACAGAAGTGTGCCCTGTTATACCAATAATTACTTTAAATGCCTATGGTCTGAATACACAAACTGAAAGAGCTTGGCAGACCTGAGTGTATGCTGCCTGCAAAATCTCACTTCAAACATAATGACTGACATACATAGGCTGAAAAGTAAAAAAAAAAGAAAGCGTGCAAACATTTTTTTCATTGGGAAAGGCTGTATTAATATCAGATTAAGTAGGCTTTATCTGTTAGTAGGCTCAAAGACATAATAACGAAAGGATCTATCCACTAAGAGGTACGTTACATAATAACAAAAGGATCTGTCCAATAAGAAGATACAACTCTAAATGTGTATGTGCCAAACAATAAAGCTTCAGAATACATGCCCTAAAAATCTGAAAGTTAAAAGGAGAAATAGACAAAGTCACAAGTATAGTTGGGGACTTCGGTCCTCATTTATCAATTGATAAAATTAACAAAGAAAATCAGCAAAACAGAAGAACTCAGCAATGCTATCAACAAAAAGAATTTGATTGACATTTATAGAACACTTCCAAGACAGTAAAATACATATTCTTTTCTGACATCCATAGAACATTTATCAAGACAACCCTTAATCTAGGGTTCTAAAACAAGCCTTAACAAATGTAAAAGGGTAGAAATCATAGAGTATGTTCTCTGACCATACTAGACGAAAACAAGAAATCAAATACAGAATGACAACCCAAAAAAAAAAAAAAACCTCCGAATATTTTAAAATCAGGCAACTTACTTCTAAATAATGCATGCATCAAAGAGGGAGTGCCACAAAAAATAAAACTGAAAACACAAGGTACCAAAATTTGTGGCATGCAGCTAACACAGAGCTCAGAGAGGTACTTAAAGCAATAAATGTTTATATTAGAAAACAAAACTCAGGGGCGCCTGGGTGGCTCAGTGGGTTAGGCTGCTGCCTTCGGCTCAGGTCATGATCTCAGGGTCCTGGGAACGAGTCCCGCATCGGACTCTCTGCTCGGCGGGGAGCCTGCTTCCCCTCTCTCTCTCTCTCTGACTGCCTCTCTCCTTGTGATCTCCCTCTGTCAAATAAATAAATAAATAAATAGGGGCGCCTGGGTGGCTCAGTGGGTTAAAGCCTCTGCCTTCGGCCCGGGTCATGATCTCAGGGTCCTGGGATCGAGTCCCATATCGGGCTCTCTGCTTGGCGGGGAGCCTGCTTCCTCCTCTCTCTCTGCCTGACTCTCTGCCTACTTGTGATTTCTCTCTGTCAAATAAATAAATTTTAAAAAAATAAATAAATAAATAAATAAAATCTTAAAAAAAAAAACAAACTCAGTACTCAATAATCTAAGTTCCTGTCTCCAGAAATTAGAGAAAGAACAAAAATTAAAGACCAAGCAATCAAAGGGAATGAATAAAAATAAAAGCAGCAGTCAATGAAATTGTAACAGGAAAAGAGATAAAATTAATTAAACAAAACTCACTTTTCTGAAAAAAAATCAACAAATGTTATCAAGATTGATATAAGGAATTAACCAATTGACAGTAATTAAAGAAAATATCACAACAGATCTTGCAGTCATTAAAAGAATAATGAGGGAATACTATGAACAAATTTATGCTCATAAAATTGACGACCTAAAGGAATGGAGCAATTCTTCAAAATCACAAACTACCAAAATTAAGCCAAGATGAAGTAGGTAACATGACTATTCCTAAAACGACTAAAAAATTGGATCTGTAACTATAAGTCTCCCCAAGAGAAATCCTTGAGCCCAGATAGTTTCACCGAAGTATTTTACCAAATATTTGAGGAAGAATTAATGCCAATTTTGTACAATATTATCCATAAAATATAAGAAGGGAATATTTTTCAAATCATTTTTTGCAGCCAGTGTTGTGAGTATGATACCAAAATCAGATAAATACAGTACATAAAAGACCAAATCTCTCATGGATGTAGGTACAAAAATCTTCAACAAAATTTTAGCAAATCAAATCCAACAATGTATATAAATAATAATACATCATGAAGGGACACCTGGGTGGCTCAGTCAATTAGGCCGCTGTCTTAGGCTCAGGCCATGATCCCAGGGTCCTGGAATCGAGCCCTGCACTGGGATCCTTGCTCCACAGGGAGCCTGCTTCTCTCTCCACCTCTGCCTTCCTCTTTACCTCTTGTGCGTGCTCTCTCCCTCTGATAAATAAATAAATAAATTCTTTAATAATAATAATAATACATCATGAAGAAGTAGAATTTAATTTATTCTAGGTATGTAAGACTGATTCATTATTCTAACACCAATCAATATAATCCACCATATCTACACAGACTAAACAAGAAAAATCTTGTATGAAAAAGTATTTAACAAAATTCAACAGCCATATTCCTGATTTTTAAAAAAAATCTTACTACAGTAGGAATAGAAATGGCCATCCCCAACCTCATAAAGAATAGCTTACAAAAAAAAAAATCTACAACCAACATCATAATTAATGGTAAAAGGCTGAATGCTTTTCCTTGAAGTTTGGCAACAAGGCAAGAATTTTGGCTCTCATTATTATTCAACATGGAAAGGTCTAACCACTGTAATAAGGCACTTAAAAGCAATAGAAGGGATATTGATTGAAAAAGAAAAATAAATCCATTTCCAAATGGCATGATGGTCTATGTAGAAAATCCCAGGAGAATCTGCAAAATAAATGCTCCTAAACAAAATTATTGAGCTTGGCCTGCTCTCAAGATACTAGATAAACACACAAAGATGAATTGCATTTTTATATACTAATGATGAATAGGTAGAAACCAAAAGCAAAGCCACAGTACCACTTGTAATTGCTTTGGAGAAAATGAAATCCTCGCGTATAAATCTAACAAAATATGAACAGTATCTGTGTGATAAAAATTACAAAATGCAAATGAAAGAAAACAAAGATGACTGAAGTTCTTGGAGAGACATACCACATGCAAGGACCAAAAATCTCAAAATAATAAAGATGTCAGTTCTTCCTGAATTCATTTATAGGTTGTTTTGTTTGTTGGGTTCTTTTAATTGTTTTTAATTCCAGTATAGATAACATACAGTGTTACATTTGTTTCAAGTGTACAATATAGTAATTCAACAATTCCATATACTACTCAGTGCTCAGTTTGTACTCTTAAGGGCATCTGGGTGGCTCAGTCAATTAAAGCGTTCAACTCTTTTTTTTTTTTTTTTAGGAAAATCACTTTATTCATAAATCTTTGACTATTGAAAAGACCATTGGCAGGCTATACTGGTTTGTGTAGTTGGATAGAATTAAGTAGTATATTTGGCAATTGGCAGTACAAAACAATAACCTACATTTACACAGTGCTATCTATTTAAAAACCAACAAACCTTCCACAGAGGAATACATATTCACCTCACATGAGGCATTCAGGTACTTATATCCAATTTTTGGATGCCAAAATGTAGCCTGGCAGAATTAAACTGATTTGCCCAAGGTCATTCATCTGGCAAAAGTGGATTATTTTCTGTTCCCTAGATCCAAAATCCTGTCCACTTTGTCCTGCACCATTACCCCTCCAGCAAGGTTCTCCAACTCATGATTTCACCTCAATTCATGGTCAGGGTCCTGAGATGGAGCCCCGCATCAGGCTCAGGGCTCAGTGTGGAGTCGGCTTGGGATTTTCTCTCTCTCCTGTTCCTTCTGGCCCTCCCAAATTGGCTCTCTCCAATAAATAAATAAATCTTTAAAAAATAAAAGAGAGATGTATCTCTTAATCCCTTTACCTGTTTCACCCATTCTCCTACCTACATCTCTCTTATCCATTCATCTATCTGTGGGCAATTAGGTTTTCCATGGTTTTACTATTGTAAATAATGCTGCAATAAACATAGGGATGCAAGTATCCCTTTGAATTAGTGTTTTTGTAGTCCTTGGGTAAACCCTATAATGTGATTGTTGGATCATAGGATGGTTCTGGTTTTAGATTTTTAAGGACTCTCCATACTATTATCCACAGTGGCTGTATCAGCTTCCCACCAAGTGCACGGGACTTCCCTTTTCTGCACATCCTCACCAACACTTGTTGTTTCTTGTGTTTTTTATTTTAGCCATTCTGACAGATGCAAGGTGATATCATTGTGGTTTTGATTTCCATTTCCTAGATGATGCATGATTTCAAACATGGTTTCATGGTTTCTTGTACTCTGTACATCTTCTTTGGTAAAATGTCTTTTTATGTCTTCTGCCCATTTTTTAATTAGATTATTTGTTTTCTGAGTGTTGGATTATATCCATTCTCTATATATTTTTAATATAATCTAACCCTTTATCAGATAAGTCATTTGTCAATATCTTCTCCCATCCCATAGGTTGTCATTTAGTTTTGTTGGTTGTTTCCTTTGCTGTACAGAATATTTTTATTTTGATGTAATCCCAAAAGTTCACTTTTGCTTTTATTTCCCTTGCTCGGGAGACTCATCTAGAAAGATGTCATTATGACCAATGGCAGAGAAATTATTGCCTGTGTTCTCATCAAGGATTTTTATGGTTTCAGGTCTCACATTTAAATTCTTAATCCATTCTGAGTTTGCTTTTGTGTATGGTGTCAGAAAGTGGTCCAGTTTCATTCTTTTGCATATAGCTGTCCAGTTTTCCCAACACCTATTGTTCAAGAGATTGTCTTTTTCCCAATGAATAGTCTTGCCTCAGTTGTTGAAGATTAATTGGCCGTAGAGTTATGGGTTTACTTCTGGGCTTTCTATTTTGTTCCATTGATCTATGTGTCTATTTTTTTTTTAAGATTTTATTTATTTATCTGGCAGAGAGAGATCACAAGTTGGCAGAGAGGCAGGCAGAGAGAGAGAGAGAGGGAAGCAGGCTCCCTGCCGAGCAGAGAGCCCGACGCAGGACTCGATCCCAGGACCCCGAGATCAACCCACTGAGCCACCCAGGCGCCCCTATGTGTCTATTTTTTGTGCCAGTACCATGCTGTCTTGGTGACTACAGCTTTGTCATGTAACTTGGAAGTATGGAATTGTGATACCTCTAATTTTGTTTTTCTTTTTCAAGATTGCTTTGGTATTCAGGGTCTTTTGTAGTTCCATTCAAATTTTAGGATTGTTTGTTCTAGTTCTTTAAACAATGCTGTTGGTATTTTTATATGGATTGCATTGAATGTGTATGTTGCTTTAGGTACTATAGACATTTTAATAATATTGGTTCTCCCAATCCATGAACACTGAATGACTTTCCCTTTCTTTGTTCATCTTCAATTTCTTTCATCAATGTGTTATAGTTTTTGGAGTACATGTCTTTGACCTCTTTGGTTAAATTTATTCCTAGGTATCTTACTATTTTTAGTGCAATTGTAAATGGGATTGCTCTTTAAATTTCTCTTTCTGCTGCTTCATTATTGGTGTGTAGAAATGCAATGGATTTCTGTACACTGATTTTGTATCCTGTGACCTTACCGAATTGATTTATCAATTCTAGTAGTTTTTTCATGGAATCCTCATGGTTTTCTAAATATATAATATCAGGTCATCTGCAAATAGTAAAGGTTTTACTTCTGCCTTAACCAATTTGTATGCCTTTTATCCCTTTCTCTTTTCTGATTGCTGTACAAGTGGACATTGTTGTCTTATTCCTGACCTGAAAGGAAATGTACTATTATGCTTGCTGTGGGTTTTCATATAAGGCCTTCATTATGTTGAGGTATGTTCCCTCTAACCCTACTTTGTTCAGGGTTTTTATCATGAATGGATGTTGTACTTTGTCAAATGCTTTTTCTGCAGCTATTGTAATGATCATATGGTTTTCATCCTTTCTCTTATTAATGTGATATATCATGACTGATTTGTGAATATTGAACCACCCCTTGAGTCCCAGGAATAAATCCCACTTGATCATGGTCAACTTTTGAAATGTATTGTTGGATTCAGTTTGCTAATATTTTGTTAAGGATTTTGCATCTATTTTCATCAGGGATATTGGCCTATGGGTCTTTTTTCATGTGGTGTCTTTATCTGGTTTTGGAATCAGGGTAATGCTAGCCTCATAGAATGAATTTGGAGGTTTTCCTTCCTCTTCCTGTTTTGGAAAACATTGAGAAGAATAGGAATCAACTCTTCCTGAAAGAGGCAGGCCAGGTTCACTCCACAAAGCATGAGTGGGCAAGGGATGCAGTTTTAGCAAGGTGCACATGTCCTCTCCAGGTGGTGGCCAGCCACCATCACAGTGACTGAGGCCCCACAAAGAAAGCAGTAGGGAGACAGTGCTGGCAAGATTTACATGGTCTTCTGGGTGTGGGGACTGGCAACACCAGAACACGGGCAGGCCCAACTATGTGGGGGAAGTATAAGCAAGTTATACTTATACTAGCTTATACCAATTAGCAAGTTAGGTAAATGAATTCTAGGGCCATACTGGTGACCAAAGGTGGCCATGTGTGTATGCTGGGGTGGAGGGGACATAAATTGCACTTGCCAGATCCTTTGTTCCTGGAGAAATCCCTCAGTGAACTCTGAGATTAATAAATTACTCTCCCTCGGGCATTTTTCAAACCTGCTGCTTCTAAGCTATATCTCTACAAGCTGTTGTGCTATCTCCTTAAGAAAAGGGACTCAGCTTTTTATCATCCTCTGGGCTCTCACAGAGTGAGCCTATTGATTTTTAATGTTCCAGACTTAAGTCCCTTTGGTTTTAAGAACTTACAAAGTTTGGTTTCCACACATTTTTTTATTTCCTCTCTAATTTCCTGGTTAATCCATCATTCTGTTGTGTGCTGTCCTTTAACCTCCATGTATTTGTGGTCTTTCCAAGTTTTTTCTTATGGTTGACTTTAAGTTTCATAGCAATCTGGTTGGAAAAGATGCATGGTAAGATTTCAGTCTTTTTGTACTTGCTGAGGCCTGATTGGTGACGCAGTATGTGATCTATTTTGGAGAATGCCCATGTGCACTGGAAAAAAATGTGTATTCTGCTGCTTTGGGATGAAGTGTTCTGAATATATCCGTGAAGTCTCTCTGATCCAGTGTGTCACTCAAAGCCACTGTTTCCTTGTTGGTTTTCTGCTTTGGTGAGTTTTCTCATTGCTATAAGTAAGGTGATAAAGTCCCCTACTAACATTGTATTGTTGTCAAAGAGTTCCTTTGTGCTTGTTATTGTTTTACATGTTTGTGTGCTCCCAAGTTAGGGGCATGAATATTTATAATTGTTAGATCGTCCTGTTTGATTGTCCCCTTTATTATGATATAGTGCCCTTCTTTATCTCTTGTTGCAGTCTTTGGTTTAAAATCTAGTTTGTCTGATATAAGTCTGGCTACTCTGGCTTTCTTTTGACATCCATTACCATGATGGATGGTTCTCCATCCCCTCACTTTCAATCTGCTGGTATCTTTAGGTCTAAAATGAGCCTCTTGTGGGCAGCATATACATGGGTCATTTTTCTTTCTCTATTATGATACCCTGTGTCTTTTGATTGTACAGTTTAATCCATTTACATTTAGAGTGCTTATTGAAAGATATGAACTTAGTACCATTGTATTTCCTGTAAATTCACTGTTCCTGTAGATTGTCTCTGTTCCTTTCTGGTCTTCGTCACTTTTGGTCTTTCTTTCCCACTAAAATGGTCCCCTTTAATATTTTTTTGCAGGGCTGGTTTAGTGGTCATGAATGCCTTTAATTTTTGTCTAGGAACTTCTTTATCTCTCCTTCTGTCCTGAATGAAAGGATAGAGTATTCTTGGTTGCTTATTTTTCCTCTTCAGCATGTTGAATATATCATGCCACTTCTATCTGGCCTGCCAAGTTTCTGTGGAGAGATCTACCGCTAATCTTACTTGTCTTCCCTTGTAATTTAGGGATTTCTTTTGTCTTGCTGCTTTTAGGACTTTTTTCCTTATCTCTATATTTTACAAATTTTACTATGATATGTCTTCATATTGGCCTGCTCTTGTTGATTTTGAGGGAATTCTCTGTGCCTCCCAGATCTGATGTCTGTTTCCTCCATAAGATAAGGGAAGTTTTTAGCTATAATTTGCTCAAATAATCCTTCTGCCCCTTTTCCCCTCTCTTCTTCTTCTGGGACTCCTGTGATAGGAATGTTATGCTTTATGGAGTTGCTGAGTTCCATAAATCTACATTCATGATCCAATATTTTTCCTCTTCTTTTAAGCTTCATTGTTTTCCAAATTTTATCTTCTGTATCACTTATTCATATTCTGTTTTTTCCATCCATTTATCCCTACATCCAGCTGTTTCACATTTCAGTTACAGCATTTTTTATTTTGGCCTAACTAATTTCTCAGTCTCTCATCTCTGCGGTAAGCAACTCCTTGCTGCTATGCTTTTCTCAAACCCAGCCAATATCCTTATGGTTGTTGTTTTAAAATCTGGATCAGGCGTATTACTTATATCTGTTCAATTAGATCCCTGGCCTTGACCCTTTCTTGGTCTTTCTTTTGGGATAAATTCTTCCATCTTGGCATTTTGTCTAGGTTTCTGTTCCCGTCTTTGTGTTAGGAAAGCCTGTTATATTTCCTGCTCAAGAGAATAATGGATTTTTAAGGAGAGGTCATATACTGTCCAGGGCATAGTTCTTTGGGAAGTGTTTCTGGTGTAGTCTATGTGCACTCTGCTACTGTGTTTTGCCTGCTCTTTCCCTCAGGTCAACCCTCTGCAGAGTTTCTCCTTGTCTACAGTGGGAAGTTTTGGGACCTTGTCCAGAGTGTGATGAGTTTTAACTAGGTCTGGTCTGCTTATTAATAGAGATCTGATGCTAGTTCCACTAAAGCTAAAGCTTTATACCACTCTATGGTCAGTAGACTTGGTGCATGCAGAGGGTTTGTACTGGTCTTCTGGGGGAGGGGACCTCTGCTCTGGTTCCCAGGCAAACTTACCCTAGTAAAGAAGCACCTGCTGAATGCAGGAAGACATGGCTTTGTGTAAGAGGCTCAGACCTCCATTGTTGTTGCTGTGCTGTTCACTGTAGTCAGTCCATTCTGATGGAGAGGGGAGAAAAAAATGGTACCAGCCCTTTCCTTGTCCCCAGAGAGGGGAATTTGCTCCTGTTGATGTCCAGAAGCCCTAACAGAAGAGCAAACAATCTCCCCTCATATGTCCCAGGCATCCCTCAGATCCCTGCCTTCACCAGATGAGTTTTAAAAATCTAAATTTTAGGGACTCATTGTGGCACAGACCCACACCAGTCCTCTGGGAAAAAGTCTTGCCACTCTGATGTTAGGGCAGGTTTGTCCCAGAAGGGACATTGCAACAACACAGTGGAGCTTGGAATTTAGAGTAAAGCACATCAAAAAGCCAATGTCCAGGTTAGCCACCCTGAGCTGGTATCTCTGCCCCAGTGCTAAGGGGTGGGAGAATTCAATAGCACCTGACAGTTCTTTCGTCCCCTCAGAGCAATGACACCTCTCCCAGGTGCACTCCAAGAACGGGGAACTGTCTCTCCCAGTGTGTCCCAGGGGATCCCCAGATCTGCTTCTGGGTCTCTACACTCTTTTTCCACAGGAGACTGCGGCACCCACCAGATTCAACACCAGCCAGAGTGTGGATCTCTAAAACCAATCTTTGAGCTCTGCTGATGGTAAAAACTCATAATAAACAGCCCCTGTCCTTTTCCCAGTCAGTGGCATTGGGAAATTATTTTCCTTGTGTGATCTTTATGTGCTCCTCTCTCTCCTCTCCTTTCTCACCTCTCTCTGTGATCAGGGCTCCCTCCCCTCCACAGCACCCACAGGCCTTTTCTTCCCCAAATCATATTTCCATACATCCTACCTTCCATGGTGTGGCCTTCTTTCTCCCTCTAGTTGTGCACTTTGCTCTGTCAGCCCTCAGATCAATTTCTTGGTTGTTCAGAATGATTTTATCATCATCCAGCTATGTTCCAGGGATGATACAAGCATAGGGTCCTGCTACTACTCTGCCATCTTAGCTCTTCTCATGAAGAAACTTATTTATAAATGCTTATATAAATGCTTATAGCAGCTTTATTCCTGATAACCTTAAACTGGAAACTACCCAAAGATTTTTCTTTTTTTAACTTTTTAATTTTTATTTATTTTTTTAATTTCCTTTCAGTGTTCCAGAATTCATTGTTTATGCATCACACCCAGTGATCCATGCAATACACACCCTCCATAATACCCACCACCAGGCTCACCCAATCTCCTACCCCCTGCCCCTCCAAAACCCTCAAAACTCTCCAAAACTCTGTTTTTCAGAGTCCACAGTCTCTCATGGTTCATCTCCCCTTCCAGTTTCCCCCAATTCCCTTCTCCTCTCCATCTTCCCATGTCCTCCATGTTATTTCTTATGCTCCACAAATAAATGAAACCATATGATAATTGACTTTCTCTGCTTGACTAATTTCACTCAGCATAATCTCTTCCAGTCCCACCCATGTCGATACAAAAGTTGGGTATTCATCCTTTCTGATGGGAGGCATAATACTCTATAGTGTATATGGACCACATCTTCCTTATCCATTCATCCTTTGAAGGGCATCTTGGTTCTTTCCACAGTTTGGTGACTGTGGCCATTGCTGCTATGAACATTGGGGTACAGATGGCCCTTCTTTTCACCTAATCTCTATCTTTGGGGTAAATACCCATAGTGCAATTGCAGGGTAATAGAGAAGCTCTATTATTAATTTCTGAAGGAATCTCCACACTGTTTTCCAAAGTGGCTGCACCAACTTGCATTCCCACCAACAGTGGAAGAGGGTTCCCCTTTCTCCACATCCTCTCCAACACGTGTTGTTTACTGTCTTGTTAATTTTGGCCATTCTAATTGGTGTAAGGTGGTATCTCAATGTGGTTTTGATTTGAATCTCCCTGATGGCTAGTGATGATGAACATTTTTTCATGTGTCTGTTAGCCCTTTGTATGTCTTCCTTGGGAAGTGTCTGTTCATGTCTTCTGCCCATTTTTTGACATGATTATCTGTTTTGTGTGTGTTGAGTTTGAGGAGTTCTTTATAGATCCTCGATATAAGCCCTTTGTCTGTATTGTCATTTGCGAATATTTTCTCCCATTCCATGGGTCGCTTCTTTGTTTTACTGACTGTTTCCTTTGCTGTGCAGAAACTTTTGATCTTGACAAAGTCTCAAAAATTCACTTTTACTTTTGTTTCCTTTGCCTTTGGAGACATGTCTTGAAAGAAGTTGCTGTGGCCAATGTCGGAGAGGTTACTGCCTATGTTCTCCTCTAGGATTCTGATGGATTCCTGTCTCACATTAAGGTCTTTTATCCATTTCGAGTTTATCTTTGTTTATGGTGTAAGAGAATGGTTGAGTTTCATTCTTCTACATACAGCTGTCCAATTTTCCCAGCACCATTTATTGAAAAGACTCTCTTTTTTCTTCTTATTGCTGTATATTTTTTCTTGCTTTGTCAAAGATTATTTGACCATAGAGTTGAGGGTCCATATCTGGGCTCTCTACTCTGTTTCATTGGTCTATGTGTCTGTTTTTATGCTGGCAACGTGCTGTCTTGGTGATCACAGCTTTGTAGTAAAGCTTGAAATCAGGCAACGTGATGCCCCCAATTTTGTTTTTCTTTTTCAACATTTCCTTAGGAATTCAGGCTCTCTTCTGATTCCATACAATTTTAGGATTGTTTGCTCCAGCCCTTTGAAAAATGCTGGTGGAACTTTTATTGGAATGGCATTGAAATAGATTGCTCTAGGCAGTATAGACATTTTAACAGTGTTTATTCTTCCAATCCTTGAGCATGGAATGGTCTTCCATCTTTTTGTGTCTTCTTCAATTTCTTTCATGAGTGTTCTGTAGTTCCTCTAGTACAGATCCTTTACCTCTTTTATCCAAAGATTTTTCAATGGGTGAATAGTCAAACTGTGGTACATCCATAAAATGGAATATGATTTAGCAGTAAAAAGGAATGACTATTGGCATACACAATTTGAATAAACCTCAAGAAATTATGCTAAGTGAATAAAGCCAGTCTCTAAAAGATATTGTGATGTGACTTATAAGAAACATGTTTGATCTTTGTCTTACTTCTGGCACAAATTTCCTAAAATCCTTGGGTTTCCTAAGTAAAAGGAGTAATGGGAGCATCTTTTGTTATGTTTTATCTTTTGTCTTCAGTTCCTGAAATAGAATCAGGGCAATAAAGGTGAAAGGAATGTTTTGTTATTCATAACAAGTCCCTTCCCACCATACCTTAGTATGTTAAGAAAGTGACTTTTGGAAAGCTCTTAAGTAATCTAAGAATAGAGGCTGACTGCCAGGGCATTAGAACTTTCATCCTCATCCCCTGATCACTAGGGAGGGGAGAGGGGCTAGAGATTGAGTTCAATCACTAATGGCCAATGATTTACTCAGTTATTCCAATGTAATAAAGTTTCCATTAAAAATCCAAGAGGGCAGGATTTGGAGAGTTTCCAGTTTGGTGAACACATCCAGGCGATGCCTGGAAGGTGGCACATGCCAGTTCCAAGGGGACAGAAGCTACTGAGCTCAGGACCTTTCTGGAGCCAACCCTATATACTTCATCTAGATGTTCATCTATATCCTTTATCCTTTAAAACAAAATGGTAAAAATAACTAAATGTTTCCCTGAGTTCTGTGAGCCACTCTAGCAAAGTAATTGAACTTGAGGAGGGGGTCAGTAACAATTTGGACTTATGAGTGGATTCTGAAGTGGGGACAGTCTTGTGGTACTAAACTTTTAATCTGTGGGCTCTAATCCTATCTCCAGGTAGCTTGTGTCATAATTGAGTTAATAGTTTGGTGGTGCTGGTGTATCAAAGATACATAGTGCATGACTCCACTTATCTAATATTTGGAAATAACAATTATAAAAATGGAGAACAGATCAGTGGTTTACAGGGGTTAGAGATGAGGTGAGGTGACTATAAAGGTGTAGCACAATAGTCTTGTGGTAATGGTGCAGTTTGTATGTTAGATGTGCCATTTACATAAAGCTCATGTGCTATAACTGCATAGACCTATATTATATACACACACAACTAATTCATGTATAACTGGTGAAATATCAATAAGCTTTGTGGATTGTACCAATGTTGATTTACCGGTTTTATATTTTTTTTATATTGTGGTATAGTTATTTACAGCACTAACACTGGGTAAAAAGTACACAGGATCTCCCTATACATTTCCTGTAGCACATTATTAGTTAAAAATCAAAAAATTGTTTAAAGATTTTATTTATTTGAGAGAGAGAACAAAAGCAGGGAAAGTAACATTCAGAGGGACAGGGAGGAGCCCAATGAGGGGCTTGATCACAGTACCCTGGGTTCATGACCTGAGCCAAAGTCAGACACTTAACTGATTGAGCCACCCAAGTGCCCCTTAAATTTTTTTTTTAATTTTTTTTTATTTGACAGAGAGGGATCACAAGTAGGCAGAGAGGCAGACAGAGAGAGAGGGGGGAAAGCAGGCTTCCTGCTGAGCAGAGAGCCCGATGCGGGGCTTGATCCCAGGACCCTGAGATCTTGACCTGAGCCGAAGGCAGAGGCTTAACCCACTGAGCCACCCAGGCGCCCCCCCTTAAATTTTATTTTTATATAATTTTTTATCTGCAGGAAATTGGGGAGCAAAGTACCCTTCAGCCAGCTTCCCTCAATGATAATATCTTCTATAACTACAGTACAACATAAAAACAAGGAAAATTTTATTGGTACAATCTACAGAGTTTATTCAGATTTCACTATTTTACATGAATTTATTTGTGTTTACTTCTGTGCAGTTCTATTACATGCATATTTGTGTAACCACCACAAGCAATATACAGAACTAATCCAACACCAAAAGCCTCCCTTGTGACATCTCTTCATAACCATATATATCCATTCCCCTCTCTCATGCCTAACCCTTGTCAACTATTAATCTGTTCTCTATTTCTATACTTTTGTTATTTCAAGAATGTTACATAAATGGAATCATATGCTATGTAACATTTAGGTATTGGTTTTATTCTCTCATCATAATTCTCTTGAGGTTCATCTACATTGTGCATATCAATAGTTCATTTCTTCTTATTGCTGAATGGTATTTCATAGTATGGCTGTACATAGTTCTTTACTATTCACTATTAGGTAGTTTCCAGTTTGGGAATATCAGGAATAAATCTGCTGTAAACATTGGTGAACAAGCTTCCCCATGGAAATAAGTTTACATTTCTTTGTGACAAATGCCCACAAGTGCAATTGCTGAGTCAAATGATAAGTCCACTTTTGGTTTTCAAAAGAACTGCCAAACTGTTTTCCAGAGTGGCTGTATCATGTTTTTGCATTTCAACTTTTTAATTTAAATTCTTGTTAGTTAGCATATATGGTAAGATTGGTTTTAGGTGTAGAATTTAGTGATTCCTCACTTACATATAACACCCAGTTCTCATCACAACAAGTGCCCTCATTAATACTGGGGTGGCTGTATCATTTTGGATTTTGACTAGCAATGTATGAATGACCTAGTTTCTCTGCATCCTCACCAGCATTTGGTATTATCACTACTTACTTTAGGCATTCTGATAGGTGTGTAGTGATAGATCATTGTGGTTTTAGTTTGCATTTCCCTACTAGCTAAAGACATGAAACATCTTTTTATGTGTTTATTTGCCATCTGCATGTCCTGAAGTAGATACTTGAAAATTTAAGATGCATATTGTAATTCCTAGAGCAACCACTATGAAAATAACTTTTTAAAAAATAGTAAAAATAAAGGGGGGAGAGAGATTAAAGTGACACACTTAAAAAAAATCTATTTAACTAAACAAAGGTAGTAAAGGAGGAACAGAGAAGCAAAAAAAAAAAAAAAACACAAATGAGAAAAATAGAAAGTAAGTCACAAAATGGAAAAAGTAAATCCAACCATGACAATAATTACAATAAATGTGAATAGATTAAAATGCCCAAATAAAAGGGCAGAGCCTGGATTTTTAAAAACAATACTCAATTATATGCTGACTCTAAGATATACAGTTTAGATTCAGATATACAAATAAGTGAAAATTTTAAAAATGGAAAAAGATATTAATTGCAAACAGTATCCATAAAAGAGCTGTAGTAACTGTAGCAATATATGGCAAAGCTGACCTTAAGACTAAAAATATTACCAGGGAGAAAGAGGTGCGGCACATGGATGGATCAGTCAGTTGAGCATCCAACTCTTGGCTTGGGCTCAGGTCATGATCTCACGGGTTGAGCCCCATGACAGGCTCTGCACTCAGTGGGGAGTCTACTTGAAGATTCCCTCCCTCTGCCCTTCCCCCCACTTACGTGCATGTACTCTCTCTAAAATAAATTATTAAATCTTAAAAAAAAACAAGGGAGAAAGAGGGACATTTCATAGTGAAAATAGACAATAAGACAACTATAGTTAAGTATCATAAAACTCCATTCACAATAGCTGATAGGAAATTAGTAAGAATCAAAAGACTTCAACAATGCTGTCCAAAAACTTAACTTGACATTGATTGAACACTGCCCTCAATAGCAGAATATACCTTTTTTTTTTAATATTTTATTTATTTGACAGAAATCACAACTAGGCAGAGAGGCAGGCAGAGAGAGAGGCAGAAGCAGACTCCCTGCAGAGCAGAAAGCCCATTGCGGGGCTTGATCCCAGGACCCTGGGATCATGACCTGAGCGGAAGGCAGAGGCTTTAATCCACTGAGCCACCCAGGCACCCCCAGAATATACCATTTTTTAAGGACCTGTGGAACATTTTCCAAAATAGAGCATATGGTTGCCCATAAAAATGTCTCAACAAATATAAAAGGATTGAAATCATTAAATGTAGGCTTAAGGCCACAGTAGAATATAATTATAAATCAAAACTAGATAGAAATGTGTAAAACTCCTCAAATATTTGGAAATTCAAGAACATACTTATAAACTATGGGTCAAAGAAAAAAATCAAAAGAAAAATTAGAACATATAATGAACTGAGTGTCATCCAAACATAGAATCAACATTTTTCCAGTGCCAATAAAGGGGGAATTTGTAGCTTAAAATACCTAAATTAGAAAAGAGAAAGGTCTCAAATCCCTAATCTTCCATCTTAAGAAACTTGTAAAGAAGTAACTTGTAAAGGAGAGCAAACCCAAAGGAAGCAGAAAGAATTAAATAATAAATATTGGAAACTAAATTAACAAGTATAGAAAACAGCAAAATGGCAGAGGAAGAAAAACCATGAAATTTGATTTCTTTTAAAAATCAACACAATTGATCAACCTTTAACCACACTGACCAAAAGGAAAGCAAGAATGTAGAATGGGAGACATTCAGATGGAGATACAGAGAAAAGACACAAAGTTAGAAATGGAAGAGAGAGTATCATTTTCTACCTTAATGATAGTTATTAGGATGATAAGGAAATATGAATAATTTTATGCCAACACATTAGACAATTAATATAAAATGGGAAGATTTCCAGAAAGACACCAATTACAGAAAATGATTCAAGAATTAGAAAACCTTAGTGGACTTACAAGATATTGAATTAGTCATTTTAAGTCTTCCCATAAATAGAAAACCAGACCCACATGGTTTCATTGGTAAACCCTCTCAAGCATTTCAAGAAGAAATTATAACAATCGTACAAATCCTTCCAGGTACAACAGGAGGGAACCCTTCCCAACTCTTTCTATGTGGGTAGTATTATTCTGATACCAAAACCAGACAAAAACACCACAAGAAAATAAAATTTCAGACCAATGTCTCTCATGAACACAAACACAGAAATTCTCAATAAGAGGCACCTGGATGCCTCAAGTTGGTTGAGCCTCTGACTCTTGGTTTCAGCTCAGGTCATGATCTCAGAATCATGAGATTGAGCCCTAAGTCGGGCTCCACACTCAGTGTGGAATCTGCTGGAGATTCTCACTCTTCCTCCTCTCTCTCCCCATCTGTTCCTTGCCCCTGCTCTTGCTCTCTCTCTAAAAAAATGAATAAATAAAAAATCTTTTTTTAAAAAAAAGGTACTCAACAAAATACAAGCAAACTGTATATCAAAAGAGTGAGTTTTCCTGCTCGTAAATTAAAATCAACTAGATTGTTGGAGGAACCCAAAGTGGAATGCAGATTGTGAGAAATGAATCTTGGTGTGGTACAAATGGATCACATAACCTCACTGAAAGGAAGCTGAAAGCTGAACCCAATGATTTTTAAAAGTAATGTTTTAGTTAAAGCAGTGGGTACTGTAAGGTTAAATAGAAATAGTTGTACACAAACACTTTGATAAGTTGCCCACAGGGTTGGCAATTCCAAAACTACAATACATGTATTATAGGATTTGGCAATTAAATAAATATATTATAGATATTATGTAAGCCTATTAAACCGGATGAATTTTGAATTTGGACAAATATTAAATTGGAAAAATAAGTATAATATAGATAGATTAGACCAGGTCTCTCTGGAGAAATTGTTGGAGAAAGAAGTTACACATAAGCAAAGGGGGACGTTTCCAGAATGAAACCTATAGTTCTGAATTATAGTCTGAGGTATCAGTGTAGATTCATTTGTGCACACACATGCACACACACACAAAGAAATATAGAAATATAGGTAAGTATTATAAACAGAAACATATACCTCCTAATTCTGTCTCCTGAGAGAACCTAGAAGCAGAGACTTCCTAGTAGCAATGAGCACATCTAAGCGCCCACATCTTGTTTTTTAACTTTTATTCTCCAGTAAAAGGAACCAAAGCTCCTTGGAGCAGTAGGTGACTCCAGAACTGGGATAGGTAAAGGGCAAGATGATCCTGGAGCATCTTATGGGGCTAGAAGATAAAGAAATCCTACAGAAAAGGGGAAGGGGGGAATGTATGCATGTGCAGACATGTTAAAAATTACTTACCAGCTAACCTGAAATACGTTCACAATGGTGAAATTTAGAACAATTTGAACAACAACAAAAAAAAATAGTGAAAATATTAGATAATAGCCCAAAGAGCAAAATAAACATTGCTGAGCCTATCCAGATTTAAATGACTGAATAAACAAATAAATCAAGAGAACGTTTCCCTAGAGAAGAATTTTTAATTAAATGTAGAAACAAAGGAAGTAGAAAATCACCATTAAAACAGCACAATAATAATTGCTGTAGGCAAGATCTACTGATGATGCAAAGTTTAAGGATAAACAAGATTCTTTTGTATCATCAAAGTATGATTCCCTCCCCCAGTATTTATTACACAGGGAAAAATATACAGTGGAGAGCCCTGGCAGACACCACCGTAACCAGGTAATCAAGGTTAACGTTTCCCATAAGACATATGGATATTATGTGCCCCTGAGATGACATTCTGAGAAGAGTACATCATCTCTGAGATTTATCTTAAAAATTCCTAATTTCAGTGTTCTTCTGAGAAAACAGAGAAATCCAAATCCAGGGAAACTCTACAAAATACCTCATCAGTATTCCTCAGACATATCAAGGCTACACAAGGCATTAAGACAGAAATGGTCAGTTTGGAGGAAACTAAGGGCACATGACAACTAAATGCAACATGGGATTCTGGACTGATTCTGGGACAGAAAGAAAACTTAACTAGAAAGGAAAATCCAACTAAAGTCTGAAGTTCAGCTAATAGCATCATATCATTGTTAGTTTCCTGGTTTCGGTAATTGTTTGGTAAGATGGTAACATTAGGAGAAGCTCAATGAAGACTAGATGGAGATTCTACTATCTGTGTAAACTGTCCTGTAAGTCTAAAATTGCAGCAAATTTAGGAATTAAATAAAGACTTAATTGTCACACGTCATTTCCTAACATATACTAGGCATGATCCAGCCATGATGATGTCAGGTGGACAGGTGAGAAGCAGAAGTGGGAAAAGGCTAGCGTGTGGACTGCCTTCCCATGGACTTGAACACAAAAATCAGGAATCAGCTTCTAGAGACAAAAAGTGGTGCTACTTTCCCATCAGCTGAGCCACAGAAAACCTGCTGAGAAGCCATAGAAAACAGCTGAGGCTAACTACTTACACAAATCGATTTTTCCTCCACTAGTTCGAAGAGCAAAGACATGGAACATTCGGCAGATTAACAAACACCACATATATATTCAATATCTATTGTTATATGTAATATAATACACATTTTATATTCTATATGTAATATATTATACATATTATGTTGCATATATGTATGCGTTATTATGCATATCATATATTACACATGTGTGTATAATATACTGTTATACATTATAATTACGTATTATGTACACATATATTATACATATGTATTGTGTTATATATACATATACATTATTCATATCCATTATACATATGTAGTATATGTACTATATATTACATGTACATTATGTTATATAATAGATAATACATATACACATAATATATAATACATATATATGACTATGTATATGCATGACTATACGTGACATATAAATACATATGACTATATATGTGTGCGACACATACAACTTTGTTCATCTCCTAAATGTTCATGCAGCACCAAGCATTCACATGTAGAAAGGAGAAAGACTGATAAGGGTCTAATTAAGCAAAGGGGGAAGGAGGGAAAAAGGGCAGTTACGGCAGCAGTGGGTGTCTTGCCTGCTCCTGCCTGAAGAAAAACTAGTCCAAAGCTTCCCTCTTCTGTTGCAGGGGTCCTGACCCCTGGGTGGACCAGCCTAACAAGCTCCAGCCGCCCAATTTCTAGGGACACCATCTGGCAGAATGACGATGGGAATGGAACATTGTCTCCATGGAGACAGCTAACCTATTGATGGGTGTATTGGACCCGGAGGTACAGTGCCCTGGGCATAGCTGGACTTGGGTGGTTTCCTACAATTCTCCTCCAAAGAACCAGTGAGGTCCCGCACAAAGTACTGAGGAACAGACCCTGGTGAGCCAGGGGGAAAGGATCAATTTTTTACAGCCAAGCCACGCAAGGCAGAGGTTTAGGGAGAACCAATAAAAACAGCCCATGGAGGTGCCCCGCCATCCCATTATGGGAAGGCCCCCTGGCCTGGTGAGTTCTGCACCTGCCAGAAGCTCTCCCGCTCTTCATTCGTGCTGGGGGTGGGGAGGAGGAGCGCAGACAAACAGGAAGGCTCAGGGGTCTTACCCTTCCAACACCTTGTTGATCCACTGGATCGCAGCTCTCTTCTCTGAGTCAAGGTCTTCAGCGGTGACTCGATAACCTAGCTGGAGCGGTGGGGGCAGGATCAGTGGGTCATTTCGCCTTGACGGCCGCAGTAGAGGAATCTTGCGCCTCCGGGGCCTGGAACTGTCAGGGGGAGGTGAGTGATTGCTCAAACTTTGCTTCTGCCCATCTGGTCCCTCCGCAACCTTTTCGTTCCTGATCTCCCTTTCTGGTTCTACTGAGGCTGAAGAGCTAGAATGGCCGCTTTCCTCGCTGGCTTTCTTCATGGGCGGCTGGGGCTGGGAGGAGGCTGCGCCCCAGATCCCGGCGGCGCATTGGCAGCATCTCTGCGGAGGGACACCTCGAGTGGAACTGTAAGAACTGGTGATGGCATTGCGTTTGCTGCATGAGCTCAGAAAGCAGGTGTGGGATTTCTTAATCAGCCTGTCTTCTAAGCTCGTGGAGCAGAAGTCTCTCTTCAAAGGCCCAGGCCTGGGCACGAAGGAAGAGAGGACTCCATTGACCATCAGCCGTCTGAACGCGGACGGCACACTCCGACTGCCCTCGGCACCCCTTCTCAGATTATCCTGCTTCTCGGGGACTGGGTGTCCTTCCTCTGACTTGGCCAGCCCTTCCCTGCTCTCAGCCAGGGAGGCCAGCTCCGTCTCGGCCTCGGCGCTCACCTGGCGGTTCTCTTCGAGGGCCCTCACCAAGGTCTCCCTTACGCACAGATTTGGGAAGTGACCAGAAAGTGAGGACCACATACAAATGACCGTCTGCTTCAGAGCCAAACGGAGCGTCAGTTTGCCTTTAGCGGATACCATCTTCAGGATCACGGAGGCGCAGAACATCTTGGAGCTGCAAGCAGACAGCGCTGGCTTTGGGTGGCTGGTCGGGGGCACAGAGGAAAAGACCCCCAGAAATAAACACCGGGCCTGCTGGATTGGATATTGCCGCCGATGGGTTATGGCAAACCGCCGACGGTGTCGCCGCTGCCGCCGACGTGGTGAAGCCACAAGATCCTCGTATGACAGCCTGCGAGCTACGTCCAGGGTCGAGGCCGCCGAGTGAGCCCGGCCAGCCCGGGGAACACCGTGGGCGGGGTGCGCGGGCCCGGGCCCGAGGCTCTCAGTTGCCTCGGGCTGCTCCCCACCCAGCAGAGGAGAGGCAGCCAGCCGAGGGCGAGGCCGGCTCAGGTAACTGCCCATAAGGAGCAGTTCTGCAAGGTCGCGTCCTTCAAATGGAGTCAGTGGCTCAGAGAGGTTTCCGTTAGCTGCCAAAGGGGTCCCAGGCAAAGCGCGCACTGGTAGGAGTGCCGCCTATGACGCGTGCTTGGAACGCGTGAGCGAAGAAAGGGGCGCGTGAGTACTGCGCGAGGGAAGGGTGCACGCACCCAAGGCGCTTCCCAACCCCTGCTTCCCAACCCCTGTTTCCCATCGAAGGTATTGGCACGAGGTAGACCAGCTCATAGCGGCCACAGCCACCCTTCACGCCACCAGCCTGCTGCTCCGTTAGGAGACCGTACAGTACCGCGGTTCCAGAGCCCAAGAATCGCTCCAGGCTCAGGAGTGCCCACTCCAAGCAAGGGATTCAGAGTCAGCATCGGGGCCCACCACCTGTACTTCCTCTCTGGCTTGATACCCAGAGGCCAAGCCCCTCAGAGCCTGTGCTGTCCAGATCCTGAGGGATGGTACAACCCCCTGAATGTTCAGGAGGCGGGAGGACCCCAAGAGGGAACTGGCTAGGGCTGAGATGCCAGAGCGCAGTCGCCAATCTACCCTCTTTCCTTTCTCTAGAATTTTACTTTCCAGGTATTCCTTCTTGTCTCTATCTCCCCTTTCCTAGGAAGCAAGGATTCTAGATACATTTTATAAAATCAGAACTTATAGACCCCAAAGAGCCAAGGCAATCCTGAGAAAGAAAAAAGCTGGAGGCATAATGACTACAAACTATTATTACAAAGCTATAGTAATCAGAATAGTGTGGTATTGGCCTAAGAGAGACAAGTCAAAGTACAGAATGGAGGGCCCAAAAATAAACCCATGCCTATAGGGCCAATTAATTTACAACAAAGGACCTGGTGTTGGGAAAACGGGGTAGCCAGATGCAAAAGAATGGAACTGGACCCCTTTCTTACACCATACACAAATATTATATCAAAGTGCATTAAAAACCTTAAACCTCAGAACTTCTAGAGGAAAACATAGGTGGTAAGCTCCTTGACGTCTGCCTTGGCAATGATTTTTTGGATGGGAAAGCAAAAGTACACAGGTGGAACTATATCAAAATAGAAAACTTTTGCATAGCAAAGGAAACATCAACAAAATGAAAAGACAACAAACTGAATGGTTGAAAATATTTGTAAATCATATATCTGATAAGAGGTTAATATCCAAAATATATGAAGAACTCATACAACTCAACAGTCAAAAAAATCCAATTAAAAAAATGGACAGAAGATCTGAATAGACATTTTTCAAAAAAAGACAAAGATGGCCAACAGGTATGTAAAAACATGTTCAAGGTCACTAATCATCAGGGAAATGCAAATCAAAACTTCAGTGAGCTATCACATCACACCTATTAGAATGGCTGGAATTGGGGCACCTGTGTGGCTCCATGGGTTAGAATGGCTGGAATTAAAAGGCAAGAAATACTAAGTGTTGGCAAGGATGTGGACAGAAGGGAACCTTGTATAGGAGTAGTACTGTGCACTGTTCCTGGAAATATAAATTGGTGCATTCACTATGGAAACCATTTTAATTTAATTTTAAAAATTAAAAATAAAACAGCCATATCCAGTGCCACTTCTGGGTATTTACCTGAAGAAAACAAGAACACTAATTCAAAAAGATTTATACACCCCCGTGTTCTCTGCAGCATTACTTATAATAGCCAAGATATGGAAAGAACCCAAACAGTGGACGATTGAATAAAGAAAACAGGTATCTACAGGACGCCTGGGTGGCTCAGTCAATTAAGCGTCTGCCTTCAGCTCAGGTCATGATCTCAGGGTCCTGGGATGGAGTCTTGCATCAGGCTCCTTACTCAGTGGGGAACCTGCCTCTCCCTCTGCCTTTGCCTGCCACTCCCCCTAGTTGTGCTCTCTCTCTCTGACAAAGAAAATCTTTAAAATTTAAAAAAAAAAAAAATCCCCCCTTTAAAAAAAAAAAAAAAGAAAATGGGTATCTACACACAATGGAATATTTTTCAGCCATAAAAAAAGAATAAAATCCTATCATTTGTGATATGGATGGACCTTAAGAGCATTATGCTAAATGAAATAAGTCAGTGAGAGTATAGGATCTCACATTTGGAATGTAAAATCTAAAATAATAAAAAATAAAATTTAAAAGCACCAAGCTCATAGTTACTGAGACTAGATAGGTAGCTACGGGAGATGGAACATGTGGGGTGGGCAAAATGGTTGAGGGAAGCCAAAAGTCACAAACTTCCAGTTAAGAAATTATTAAGTCATGGAGATGGGGTGTACAGTCTGGTGACTGTGGTTAATGATGCTGCATTGCATATTTGAAGGTTGCTAAGCAATCAAATCTTAAAAGTTGTTTCACGAGAAAAAAAATTCTGTTACTCTGTATGGAGATAGATATTAATTAGGCTTTCCGTAGTGATCATTTTGCAATATCCCCAAATACCAAATCATTATGTCGTACATCCGAAACTAATGTGGCATGTCATTTATATCTCATTGGGAAAAAAATCCATTAGATTAAAAAAGTATCAGAACGTAGAGGTAGCAACTTAATGTCTTTTGAGAAAACCAGAACAGTATATCTGGGACCTAAAATCGGATTCCTGTTTTCAAGGTCATGCTCTACCGTAATTTTAATATTTGTTGTCTGCACGTTAACAGATCCTGTGGGCCTTTGTGTCATTCTTTTCCAATAAGTCTATGTCTGTGAGGTAAGAAAGATGACCTGGCAATTCAAGGTGGAACTCCAAATTGAAGTCCCTACAGACATTCTGACTCAAGTTACTATGATTAGTTCAGTGGTGAACACATTAGAATATTTAGACTACGGCAGAGTTTTTGATGTTCTCATAATTACCCCCACTTCGTCATTGTTGTTTTCAATCTTTTGCCTTCATTTGGATAATTATCACATAGTGGATTATTAATTATTAATAATTAAATTATTAATCATTTTATTAGGCCAGGTAGTTTTTCAAAGTAGTTACTACAGGGATGCCTGGGTGGCTCAGTTGGAAAAGCATATAACTTCAGTTCAGGTCATGATCCCAGGGTTCTGGGATCAAGCCCCATATTGGGTTCCCTGCTCAGAGGGGAGCCTGCTTCCTCCTCTTTCTCTGCTGCTCCTCCCCCTTGTGCTCTCTCTCAAATAAATAAATTAAGTATTCAAAGTAATTATTACAGTCTGTACTGCTCTCAGCAAACAGAAGGAAATACGATTTTGTATAACCAATATCTAAAAGGCTGTACATTAATGAGATACACAAATGGTCCTAAAATCCGGGAGCTGGAGACTATCATTTTTAAGCAGAATATTTTGACAATATTGACCTCTCACCCTCCCAATGTTTAATCAGCCTATTGTGCTTCAAAGCCCTTTTTAAAGTGAAATAAGAGAAAAATTCATGATACTACCACAATATGAATAAAATTATCATTTTAGTAAAATGATAGTAGTAAAATCATTTTACAAAAATGACAATTTTAGTAGTGGGTTTAAAGGTAACCCACTACTCTATTGAAGAAATAAATCTTAAGTATAGACACATTAAAGTAAAACATAATCATGTTTCTGTGATCCAACAAATATCATAATGAATAACTCTTTTCAACCATTGGGTTTTCAAACAGCTTTATTGAGATATAATTTACACACCATAAAATTCACCTATATTAAGATTACGCTTCAAGAATTTTTGGTAACTTTATAAAGTATGTAACTTCCACCAAAATCTAATTTTTATAACATTTCTGTTAACCCAAAAAGAAAACTTGTGCCTGTTTGCAGTCACTCCCCATTCTTACTCACAGGCAACCACTACTGTTCTCTTTGTCTCTATAAATTTGCTTTTTCTGGACATTTCCTATAAACAAACGATTATAATATGTGCTCTTCCGTGTCTCATTTCTTCACTTAGAACACTGTGTTTGAGGTTCAGCTATATGGTAGAGGTTCATCTATGCGATAGCATGTATTAATACTTCATTACTGCTTTTTGGCTTAAACGGAAATTTCTATGCTCACAATTCAGAGATCAAAGTGTCAGCAGAGTGGATTTCTTCTGAAGCCTCTCTCCTTGGCTTGTAGATGGCTGTCTGCCCGCTGGATCCTCACGTGGTCCTTTCTTCTGTGTGTGTCCTAGCCTAGCCTCCCTCTTAAAAGAACAAGTCATATTGGGGATGCCTGGGTGGCTCGGTCATTGAGTGTGGGACTTATTTCAGCACAGGTCTTGATGTCAGTGTTGTGAGGTTGAACACCACATCTGGCCCCATGCTCCACATGCAGTCTGCTTGAGATTTTTTCCCCTTCTTTCCCTCCCATTCTGCTCCTCCACTGACTGGTGTTCTCCCTACAAATAGGGGCACCTGGGTGGCTCAGCGGGTTAAGCCTCTGCCTTAGGCTCAGGTCATGATCTCAGGGTCCTGGGATCGAGCCCCACATCAGGATCTCCCCTCAGCAGGGAGCCTGCTTCCTCCTCTCTCTCTGCCTGCCTCTCTGCCTACTTGTGATCTCTATCAAATAAATAAATAAATAATCTTTTAAAAAAATAAAAAAAATAATATAAATAAATAAAATCTTTTCTAAAGTAATCCTGGATTAGAACCCACCCCAATGACCTCATTTAAATTTAATTACCTCTTTAAAAACTCTATCTCCAAATACATTAACATTCTGACGTACTCAGGGTTAGAACTTCAACTTGTGAATTGTGCAAGGACGCAGTTTAACCTATAGCACTCCGTCCTCTGGTTCTTCCAAAATTCAGGTCCACACATGCAAGATACATTCATTTGCCTTATCCCAACAGCCACAAAATACTCAACCTCTTCCAGCAACAACTTTAAGTCCAAAATACCATCTAAATAGCATCGAAGTCAGGTAGAGGTGAGATTAGAGGGATGGTTCATCCTGAGGCAAAATTCCACTATGGTGGTGAAACCATGACGCCACACAAGTTATCTGCTTACCAAATACAATGGTGAGACATTATGTATATGTATCCAAATACATAGGATAGACATCTTCATTCCAAAAAGAAGATACGGTCAAGAAGAAGGGTGATGGGTCCTAAGCAAGCCCAAGACCTGGCAGAGCAGATTCCATTAGATTTGTAAGAGATTTAATGATTTAGTTTATTATATCAACATCAGCACCAGCATCTTTATTCCTCAGCCCACAAAACTTCTACATAACACGTTCATAAACATGAATACAAACAGCTAATCTGAAGAGGCTTTTGTGGAAAATTCCATTAGATTTCAAGGTTAGAAAACAATCCTCGTTGGCTCAAATGTTCTGTCCTCCAGACCATCCAAGGTTCTGGTCCTGCTTCCTCACAGCCCTGAGCTGCAGCCCCAAACCCTCTGGAACTAAGAAGGAGACAGTCTTGCTGGCTGGGCATGTGTCCTTTAAACCCACGGTGGCCATGGCAGCCACGTTTGGGGCCCTTTTTCCCTGTTACTAAAGGATGATGTGCTTTCATCTCCAGACAGCTATGTCATCTTATATCCTGCCTCTGAAATTCCAGAGGTCTGACAGGCTTTCTTCATTTCATCCCACCTCTGTCCCCACTCAGTCCAAGCCACAGTACTTCTGCTGGGATGGTTGATTGGAACCACATGTCACACACCCATGACCTCTTTATTGGAGGTTGTCCAGCCACACACCTAAGGTGTTCTCCCTTGAGAACACCTAATTTTTGTAAATATGGATTAACTGAGAATTTTTCAAAATCTTCACTTTGGTTCCTTTTTGCATGATAATTCCTTTTCCAGTTAGTTCTCTCCTCTCACATTTTACTAGAAGCCGTCAGGAGACTGTAAGTCATGCCTTCAACCTTTTTCCTAGAAATACCTTCAGCTAAATATCCAGGTTCATCCCTTACAAGTTCCACTTTTCACAACACATGGGAACACAATGTGACCAAGTTCTTTGTCGCTTTATAGTGAGGATTGGTATTCTTCCAGTTTCCAATAACATGTTCCTCATACCCATCGGAGACTTCACCAGAAGAACTTTTATAGTTCATATTTCTCCAGAGAGGAGAGAAGAGCTGGAAATGGAGTTAATAATTTATCATGTGTGGGGAGCCTGGGTGACTCTGATGTTTAAGCATCTGCCTTTGGCACAGGTCATGATCCCAGGGTCCTGGGATCGAGTCCCACATCGGGCTCCCTGCTCGGTGGGGAGCCTGCTTCTACCTTGGCCTCTCTCTCTCTCTCTTTTTCTCATGAATAAAGAAATAAAATCTTTTTTTTTTAGATTTTTATTTATTTATTTGACAGAGAGAGACCACAAGTAGGCAGAGAGGCAGGCAGAGAGAGAGGAGGAAGCAGGTTCCCGGCTGAGCAGAGAGCCCGATGTGGAGCTCGATCCCAGGACCCTGAGACCATGACCTGAGCCGAAGGCAGAGGCTTAACCCACTGAGCCACCCAGGCACCCCAATAAATAAAATCTTCTTAAAAATTTTATTTCGCGGGGCACCTGGGTGGCTCAGTGGGTTAAAGCCTCTGCCTTCGGCTCAGGTCATGATCCCAGGGTTCTGGGATCGAGCCCCGCATCGGGCTTTCTGCTCTGTGGACAGCCTGCTTCCTCCTCTCTTTCTCTCTGCCTGACTCTCTGCCTGCTTGTGATCTCTGTCTGTCAAATAAATAAATAAAATCTTTAAAAAAAAATTTTATTTTGCCATGTAAGGAAAACTCCATAAAATGACTATAGTGGGGGTCTGGAGAGCTTTGAGGTCAGGGAACACGTCCACGTACTAGGAGAGTGATGTGATCCACGACTATGAGGACAGAAGCTTCTGCCATCAGGACCTTCCAGACCTTATCCAATGTATCACTTTATCTTGCAATTCATCCATATCCTTTAGCATAGCCTTTGTTATGTAATAAACCAGTAAACATTAGTGTTTCACTGAGTTCTGTGAGCTGTTCTAGCAAATAAATCAGAGAGGAAGGAGGTATGAGAACCGTTATTTATAGCCAAGTTGGACAAGAGTTGTGGGGTAACCTGGGGACTTACTACTTGCAATTGGCACCTAAAGCGGGGTTGATCTTGGGGGACTGAGCTCTTTAGTCTGTGGGATCTGACTCTATCTCCAGGTAGGAAGTATCAGAATGGAATTAAATTACAGGAACCCCAGATGGGGTCACAGAATTGCTTGGTGTTGGGAAAACCCACACACATCAGGAGTCACAAGTGTGACTTCGGGGTCACGCGAGAGCAATGGAGAAACACGCATGAGAAAGAGTGAAGATTTTTTCCTACACATAAGGTTTCAAAGTTTCCTCTTATGTTTTTGTTTTTGTTTTTGTTTTAAGAATTATAAAATTCTAGGAATTTTGTAGTTTTAGCTCTTACGTGTAGTTATATGATCCATGTTGAATTAATTTTTATATACTATGTGAGGTAATTGGCCAAATTCATCTTTTTTGCATGTGGCTATCCAAGTGTACTAGCAGCATTTATCGAAAAACTATCCTTTACCCCCACTGAATTGTGTAGGCACCTTTGTTCAAAATCAATTAATCATAAATGCAAGGGCTTATTTCTTGGCTTCTCAATTCTGTTCCATAAGCCTGTGTATCTTTTCTTATACCACTACCAAATTATCTTGATTACTGGAGCTTTGTAGTTTTAAAATAGGGAAGTATAAAAGACCCCAAATAGCCAAGCAATCTTGAAAAAGAAAAACAAAACTGGTGGTATCACAACTCCAGATCTGAAGTTATATAACAAAGCAGTAGTAATTAAAACAGTTTGGTAGCGGGCGTCTGGGTGGCTCGGTGGGTTGGGAATCTGCCTAAGGCTGGGGTCATGATCTCAGGGTCCTGGGATTGAGGCCTGCATCAGGCTCTCTGCTCAGTGGGGAGCCTGCTTCCTCCTCTCTCTCTGCCTGCCTCTCTGCCTACTTGTGATCTCTCTGTCAAATAAATGAATAAAATCCTTTAAAAAAAGAAAGAACAGTATGGTAGTGTCTGGTTTGGCCAGCAAACCGTGAGATGGTGAATGAAAGGATTACTCCCAAAACCTTCGTAGGAGAAAGGAGAGGCCTGAGGGCCAAATGCTCTAGTGTCAAAGGCCTTAAGATAAGCTCTGTCTCTGCCTTTATTGTGAATTTAATTAATACACCACATGCCAGGCAAGGAGTTCATGAAGTACTGACCTCTACAGGTGCCTGCATTTCAGCATTTCCTACCTGGATGAGACCCTTGAGCCCCAGTAAGAATCTGGCCACATTCAGCCAAGAAACTTGAGAAGCGGCCCGCATTTCAGGCACTCCTTCTTTGCTTTCCAATTGGTCTCATCTAGGGAGGCATACACAAGTCAGGTTTTATCTACCTGTGAATCTCCACAGGCAGTGGCACAAAAATAGGCACATAGATCAATGGTATAGAAAAGAAAACCCAGAAATAAACCCACAATTATATGGCCAATTAATCTTTGACAAAGGAGGAAAGAATATCCAATGGGAAAAAGACAGTCTCTTCAACAAATGGTTTTGGGAAAACTGGACAGCCACATGCAGAAGAATGAAACTGAACCACTTTCTTATATCACAAAAATAAACTCAAAATGGATTAAAGGCCTAAATGTGAGACTTGAAACCATAAAAATCCTGGAAGAGAACACAGGCAGTAAACTCTCTGACATCAGACATAGTGACATTTTTCTAGATAAGGAAAGCAAAAATAAACTATTGGGACTCCATCAAAATAAAAAGCTTCTGCCCAGCAAAGTATACAATCAACAAAACTAAAAGGCAGCCTACTGAATGGGAGGAGATATTTACAAATGACATATCCAATAAGGGGTTAGTATCCAAAACAAAAAGAATTGATATAACTCCACACCCAAAATATAATCAAATGAAAATGGTCAGATGACATGAACAGGTATTTCTCAAAGAAGACATCCTATTGACCAAGAGACACATGAAAAATGCTTACCATCACTCATCATCACGGAAATGCAAATCAAAACTACAATGAGCTATCACCTCACACCTGTCACAATGGCTAAAATCAAAAATACAAGAAACAAGTGTTGGCAAGGATGTGGAGAAAAAGGAACCCTCCTGCACTGTTGCTGGGATGCAAACTGGCATAGCCATTGTGGAAAATAGTATGGAGGTTCCTCAGAAAGTTAAAAATAGAACTACCCTATGATCCAAGAATCCCTCTACTGGGTATTTATTCAAAAAAAAAAAATACAAAAGTACTCATTCAAAGAGATACATGCACCCCTATGTTTATAACAGCATTACTGACAATAGCCAAACTATGGAAGCATCCTCAGTGTCCATAGATGAATGGATAAAAAAGATGAGGTATATATATACAATCGAATATTATTCAGCCATCAAAAGTGAAATTCTGCCATTTGCAACAAAATTGGTAGAGGTAGGAGAGAGAAATAAGTCAATCAGAGAAAGACAAATACCATGTGATATTACTTACAGGTGAGATATAAGAAAACAAATGAACAAGGGAAATACGAGAGACAAACCAAGAAACAGTCTTAACTACAGAGAACAAACTGATGGTTACCAGATGGAGGTGGGTGCGGGGAGATAGGGAATGGGGATTAAAGAATACAGTTATCATGATGAAATTAAATTAAATTAATAAATAAAATAAAATAAGGAATTATATGTCCTCCAACTTTATTGGTTTTTTTTTTAAGATTGTTTTGGTTATTATTAGTTCTTTGCATGACCATATGAATTTAAGGATGAGCTTGACAATTTCCAAAAAAAGGCCAAATGAGATTTGTTAGAAATTCCATGAATCAGTAGATCAGCTTGGGAATATTGCCATCTTTAAACTATTAAGTCTCTAAACCATGAACATATCTTTCCATTTACTTAGGTCTTGTTTAACTTTTGGCACAAAAGTTTTGTAGTCTTCAGTGTACAAATCTTAATATCTTTTGTTACATTTATTCCTAACTAATTCATTCTTTCTGCTACCAATGTGACTAGAATTATTTTTCTTAATTTCATTTTTAGATATTCATTGCTTCTTTATAGAAATGCAACTAATTTTTATATATTCATCTATCCTGAAACCTTCCTGAACTCCAATTTTTGTTAGAGAAGCATGTGTCTATGTGTGTATGTGCCCTAGAATTTACTATACAGAGAAACTTGTTTTGAATAAAGATAGTTTTACTTATTTTCCAATCTGAACACTCTTTTTCTCTCCCTAATTGCACTGGATAAAATGTCCAGTGTGCTGTTGAATAGAATTAGTGAGGGTAAACTTTCTTATTTTTTTCTGACTTTAGGGGGAAGTATTTAACATTTTTGCCACTAAGACCGCTAAGTATATTGTCAGCTGTAGGTATTTTGCAAATCCCTTTATCATGTTGAGGAAATTCCCTTCTATTTCTAGTTAATAAAAAGGATTTTATTATGAATGGGTGGTAGATTTTGTGAAACATTTTTATGCAGATATTGAGATGATCTTATGATATTTGTCCTTTATTAATCTTACAGATTATATTCCCTGAGTTTCAGATGTTAAGCCAATGTTGCCTTCCTGAGATAAATCCTACTTAGTTATGGCGTATAAACAACTTTATTTGGTCAGACTAGGTTTGCTTACATTTTGTCAAGATTTTCTTGTGTCTACATTCATCAAGGACATTGGTCTATACTTTTCTTTTAATGTCTAAATTTAGAATCAAGATAATCATGGCTTCATAGAAAGAGTTGGGAGGTGTTCCCTTCTCTATTTTCTGGATAAATTTGTGAAGGGTTTGTATTATTTCTTACTTAAATTATTGAAATAATTCACGAGTATATCCATCTGGGCCTGGGCCTTTTTATTATGGGAACTTTTAAAAAACTTTTTGTTTTCAAATAATTATACATTCAAAGGAAGTGTTGTGTACACTTGCACATGTATGTGCAACATTGTGCAATTTTACCACATGTGTAGATTCACATAACTATCAGTGCAATCAAGATTCAGGACTCTACCATCACCCCAAGGCCCTCCAATTTCTATCATTTAGTAAACACATTCACTACATTGGGAAGATTTTTAATTGCTCTAAGTATTTACTTCTTACAGGTAGACTTAGATTTTCTATTTCTTCTGGATTCAGCTTTGGTTTTTATTTTTGGTTTGGCACTTTATTCTTGCCAACTTTTTTGTTGAAGTATAATTAACATACAGTGTTATATTAGTTTCAGGTGCACAATATAATGACTCAACATTTCTATTCATTATTCAGTGCTCATTATATAAGTGTACTCTTTTTTTTTAAAGATTTTATGTATTTATTTGACAGAGATATAGCAGGAGTGGGAACACAAGCAGGAGAAGAGGGAAAGGGAGAAGCAGGCTTCCTGCCAAGCAGGGATCCTGATGTAGGGCTCCATCCCAGGACCCTGGGATCATGACCTGAGCCGAAGGCAGACACTTAATGACTGAGCCACCCAGGCACCCCATAAGTATATTGTTAATTCCCTTTATTTAGTTCACCCATTCCCCACCACCACCTCCTCTCTGCGACCATCCATCTGTTCTCTGTATTTAAGAGTCTTTGTTTGTTCTTTTTTTTTTTAAGATTCCACATATACGTGAAAACATACGGTACTTGTCATTCTCTGACTTACTTCACTTAGTATAATCCCCTCTGGGTCCATCCATTGTTGTTGATTCAGTTTTAGTAATTTGTGTCTTTCTAGGAATTCTCTATTTCATCTTAGGGGTCTAATTTGTTAACATAAAGTTTATAGTATTCCTATAAAATTCTTTTGATTTCTGTAAAGTTGGTAGTGATATGTCTCTTTCATTACTGATTTTGTCAGTTGTGTCTTCTTTCATTTTTCTGGGTTAACCTGGCTAAGGTTTGTCAGTTTTTTTAATTTTTTCAAGAACTGGCTTTTGGTTTCATTAATTTTCTCTACTTTCTCTGTTTCCTATTCAGCGTATTACCACTATAATATTTTCTTTCATTCTTTCTGCTGATTTTGAGTTTCGTTTCCTCTACTTTTTCTAGTTTCTTATGGTGGAAGTTTAGATTACTGCTTTGAAATATTTCTTCTGTTCCTAATAAGCATTTCAAGCTACAAATTTCCCTTTAAAAACTGTTTTTTATCTGCATCTCAAAAGCAAACAAAACAAAAACTTTTTAAGTCAAAATTGTTATAAGAGATAAAGAAGGACATTTCATTTTGATGAAAAGGAAAAATCTCTAGAGATTATATAACAATTACAAATATATGTACCTAAAAAAAGCCCCATAATATATGAGACCAAAACTGACAAAATTGAAGGGAAAAATAGGTAGTTTTACAAAAATGGTTAGATATTCGCTATCCCAACATCAATAATGAATGGAAAATTCAGACAGAAGATCAATAAGAAAATAGAGGACTTAACCAGTGAGACCAGCAGACAAACGTCAGACACTTCAACCGAAAAGGCAGAATACACATTCTTTTCAAGAGCACGTAAAACATCCTCCAGATTACACCATATGTGAGGCCATAAAACAAGTCTCAATACATTTAAGAAGACTGAAATCATACAAAATACCTTCTCCAACCACAATGGCATGAATTTAGAGATCAGTAACAAAAGGAAAACTGGAAAATTCACAAATACATGGAAATTGAAAAAATGAAAATAATACAACACACCAAAACTTAACAGAACGCATTGAAAGCAGTGTCCAGAGAGAAATGCAAAGCTATAAACACCTACATTAATAAAAAGAAAAATCTCAAATCAATTACCTAACTTGCCACTTTAAGAAATGAGAAAAAGAAAAGCAAATGAATTCCAAAGCTAACAGAAGGAAGAAAACAAGAAAGATCAGAGTGAGACATAAAAAAGACAGAGAATAAGAAACAATAGGGAAACTCAGCAGAACTAAAAGTTGTTTATTTTAAAAGATCAACACTATTGACAAAACCTTAGCTACAGTGACCAAGAAAAAAGAAGACAAATTACTACAATCAGAAGTAAAATTAGAGGGACGCCTGGGTGTCTTAGTTGGTTAAGTAAGCATCTGCCTTTGGCTCAGGTCCTGATCTCCCGGGATTGAGCCTCACATTGGGCTCGCTGCTCAGTGGAGAGTCTGATTCTCCCTTTCCGTCTCCTTCTATGTGCTCTCTCTTTCTCAAATAAATAATTAAAATACTTTTTAAAAAGAAATAAAAGTAGAGACATTACAACCAAACGTACACAAATAAAAAGGGTTATAATATAATGCTATAAAAAATTGTATGCCAACAGTTTGATATGTAGATGAAACAAATTCCTAGAAACAGAAACACTACTTAAATTGACTTAAGAAGAAATTTAAAAAGCTAAACAGACCTATAACAAGAGTTTGAATCAGTAATCAAAACTTCCCCTCCCCCCAAAAAAAGCCCAAGATCAGATGTTTCCAATAGTGAATACTACCAAACATTTATGGAGAAATTAACACCAAATTCTTCTCAAACTCTTCCCAAAAATAGAAGGAATATCCCTTCTATCAGCATTATCCTGATAGCAAAACCAGATAAAGACACCACAAGAAAACTACAGAGCAGTATCCCTAAGAACATAAATACAAAATCCTCTGCAAAATATCATCAAACCCTATACAGAAGCATATTACAAGGATTATACACCATGACCGGGTGGGATGTATCCCAGGAAAGAAAGCAAGGGTTGTTCAACATTCAAAAACCAATTTGTTCCACATTGAAAGAATAAAAGAAAAACTATAATCATCGCAATTAGATTTAACAAAATCTAAGCAATTTTCATGATAAAAACATGCAATAAGCTAGGAAGGAGGGGTCTTCTTCATCATGATTAAGGCATCTACAAAAAACAAACAGCCAACATCATACTTAATGATGAAAAGCTAAAAGCTTTGCCCCCAGGACAGAAATATGATAAGGATGTCCACGCTCACCACTGCTACTCAACATAGTACTGGAACTTATAGCCAGGGCAGTTAGATCAAAATAAGAAATAAAAGCATTCAAGCTGGGGCAGGGAGGGGGAAGAACTAAATTTATCTCTATTTAAAGGTGATATGACCTTATTATAAAAACTACTAGAGAATTCATAAAACACACAAACACACACACACACACACACACACATGCTACTGGAGCTAATAAATGAATTCAGCAAAATTGCAGGTACAGGATTAAGACATAAAAATCTGTTGTATAGGGGCACCTAGGTGGCTCAGTGGGTTAAGGCCTCTGCCTCTGGCTCAGGAAATGATCCTAGGGTCCTGGGATGGAGCCCCACATCAGGCTCTCTGCTCAGCAGGAAGCCTGCTTCCATCTCTCTCTCTGCCTGCCTCTCTGCCTACTTCTGATCTCTCTCTGTCACATAAATAAAATCTTTTTTTAAAAAAATCTGTTGTATTGCCATGCACTTGTAATGAACAATCCAAAAAAAGGAAATTAAGGAAACAATTCAATTTATAATAACATCGAAAAGAATACATAGGAAAATATGTAAAAAGTGTAAGACATGGCATGCCTGGGTAGCTCAGTCGGTTAAGCATCTGCCTTCAGCTCAGGTTGTGATTCCAGGGTCCTGGATTGAGCCCCGCCTCGGGCTCCCTGCTCAGGGAAATCGTCCTTCTCCCTCTGACTGCAGCTCTTCCTGCTTCTGCTCTTTGTCTCTCTCTGAAAAATAAATAAATAAAATCTTTTTTTAAAAAAAAAGTGTGAGACGTATACACTGAAAACTAAAAAACATGCTAAAAAATTTAAAGACCTAAATAAATAGAAAGACATCTCATGTTCATAAATTGGAAAACCTTTTTTATGACTTAGAAGACTTAATATTGATAATATTTCAGTACTCCCCCAAAGAAATCTACAGAACTCTTAAAATTACTATCAAAATCCCATGGCAGTTGTTTGTTTGTTTGTTGTTTTTTGTTTTCATTTTATTTTGTTTTCATTTTATTTTATTTTATTTCTTTTCTGTGTTGCAGAATTCATTATTCCACACCCAGTGTTGCATGCAATACCTGCACTCCTTAATACCCACCACCAGGCTCACCTAACCTCCCAGACCCCTCCCCTCCAAAACCCTCAGTTTGTTTCTCAGAGTCCACAGTCTCTCATATGACTGTTTTTTAAGAAATGGGAAAGCAGGGGTGCCTGGGTTGCTCAGTCGGTTGGGCCTCCGCCTTTGGCTCAGATCTTGATCTCCTGGTACTGGGATCAAGCCCTGCATTGGGTTCTGCATTCAGTGGGGAGTCTGGATTCTCACTCTCTCTTCTTCTCCATCTGCTCCTCCCCCAGCTCATGCTCTCTCTCCCCTTCTAAAATAAATAAATAAATATTTTTTAAAAGTGCATGCTAGAAATAATTCATAAGGACTCACTTTGTGCACAATTTTTGAAAATGATGTGAATCCTTCTAAATTAAAAATCCCTCTAAATATAAAACAAAATTATTGAGGGAGCGATTTTTTTTAATTTTTCTGGGCTTATTTTTTTAAGTTTTTATTTAAAGTCCTGTCAGCTAACAATGACGTGTACAATATACAGATTTAACATTTCCATACGTGACCCAGTGCTCATCACAAGTGTACTCCTTCACCCCCCATCACCTATTCAATCCATCCCCTCCTTCCCGACAATTAAGAGTGTTTCTTGGTTTGCCTCTCTGTCTCTTTCTTCCCCCTTTGCTAGTTTTGTTTCTTAAATTCCACGTATGAGTGAAATCATATGGTATTTGTCTTTCTCTGACTGACTCATTTCACTTAGCATTACACCCTCTAGCTCCATCCATGTCGTTGAAAATTGCAGTGATTTGAGCACTGTGTGTGATGCATAAACAATGACTCCGGAAACATTGAAAATATAAAATTAAATTTTAAAAATTAAAAAATAAAGATACCCGTTTTAGGCGCTTGGCCACAGGGCACAACACAGCCACACGATGGCGCCATTTAGGCAGTAACCAAATTGTTGCTGCGGTTGTTTAAGACCTTGTAACCCCGGCTTCTATACCCTGGATCTTCACCTGCAAGTGGTCTGCCTTGACTATTCTATTTTTCTTTCTTTTCTTCCTTCCTTCCTTCCTTCCTTCCTTCCTTCCTTCCTTCCTTCCTTTCTTTCTTTCTTTCTTTCTTTCTTTCTTTCTTTCTTTCTTTCTTTTTCTTTCTTCCTCCCTTCCTTCCTTCCTTTCTCTTTCTTTCTTTTTTTCTTTCTTTCTCTTTTCCCTTCCTTCCCTTCCTTTCCATCCTTCCTTCTTTCTTTTCTTTCTTTCTTTCTTTTTCTTTCCTCCCTCCTTCCTTTCTTTCTTTCTTTCTTTTTTCTTCTTCCCTTCTTTCCCTTCCTTCCCTTCCTTTCCTTCCTTCAATCTTTCTTTCTTTCCTTCTTTCTTTCCTTTCTTTCTCTCCCTTTCTTTTCTTTCTTCCTTCCTTCTTTCCTTCCTTCCTTCCTTTCTCCCTTTCTCTCTTTCTTGTCCGTGACTATGCTGTTTTAAAATTCTTACCACACTGCAAGCCGTGTTCCACAGGAATGCCACCCTCAAGGACCACATTCATCAGGGGGCAGCATTAGGGCCAGAGCTGAGAAACGCAAAGAAGAATCCGTGCTTGAAATCACATGTGCTACAATGTTATGTAGCCAAGGAAACGTCTCCCAACATCTCCCACCATATGCCATGCTATAATCCCAGAGAGTCTGTGAGGTGAAAGAGACAACCGTGGAGGAGAGAAAAGATGGTATGAAAGTAGACACGCACGACAAGAGCCATAAAGAATGGGCACCGAGAAAACGTACAGTCACACACATGCACACATACATGGTTAAGGGGAAAATTAGCCTTGATAAATGTATGTTTTCAATTACGCAGGGTCTTCAGAAGCACATCATTTCCAACAAAATGGAACCACTTGAAAAGACTGTGGTCCTAAATTGGCCCCCCAGAGACAGACGGCCCCCACAATAGCCCATTAGGTATTTGAGCATAGGTACTGTCCCCATGTGGGCCAGTCTCAGGGGGAATGAATTCAAGGTCATTCCCTGTGCAGTGGAAGGGAATGAGGATGAACAGGCAGGGTGGCCTGTAGGGCAGGGTCGGAGCTCCTGGTGTGGGGGCGGGGGGGCTCCACGTGGGCATCTTCCTTCCTCCATTCATTTGGGCCCTGCAGCTTGGAGCAGCAGCACACTGACCATGAGACAGTGGCAGAACCGGCAGGTCCTTGGATCTATCTGTCCTTCCCACATGTCTCCCTGCCTGCCTTCCTTTTTCTCACACTATATGTATACCCTGTCATTTGCTTTTTTTTTTTTCCACTTAGTCATATCTCATGGGCATCTCTCCACACGAGTACATATAAAACAATCACCTCCTTTAAGGCTGTCTGGTATTCCACGATATGGACCTCTATTAATTGACTTAATCAAATCTCTTCTTGGGCTTTTCTGTCTCACAACTGTGGAAGTATTAGACATATAGTCTGATAGTATTAAACGTAGACACACTGTAACTCAGAGGCACAGAAATACGTGTTTCTTGGGATGCCTGGGTGGCTCAGTCAGTTAAGCGTCTGCCTTTGGCTCAGGTCATGATCCCAGGGTCCAGGAATCGAGTCTGGCGCTGGGCTCCCTGCTCAGCAGGAAACCTGCTTCTCCCTCTGCCTGCTTCTGCCCCTGCTTGTGCTCTCTCTCGGACAAATAGATCAATAAATCTTAGAAGGAAGGAAGGAAAGACAGACAGACATGATTCTTTATCCATAATCGAGTGAAATTATTGGAGGAAGCAACCTCCTCCATTTTCACAGATGTTGTAAACAAACTGTCCTCCCACGTTTCTTTAGCCATTTCTAGATTAAATCTCAGATCCTCCCAAGCTGACTCAGGCTCCATTGGGTAAATGCTTGATCTGTCAAGTCTCCCCAACTCTCCATCTCCTCCCCTCTTCCCTGAAGGTGATCTAAGTTTGGGGGTTGTACAGGCTCCCTGGAGGTCACTCTCCACCCTCAGAAGCTCTGGGCAGAGTTAGGGTCTCCCCTTCTGTGATCACTGGCATATAGCCAACTGGCCTGGGGCCAAGGTCCTGCTGTTTCCTCCTGTTGTGACCCTTCCTCCAGGCCACACCTGGAGAGGGTGGGTGCGAGATAGAAACCTCCCCTCTGGGAGGTTGCCTTGGGCCTGTGACTTGGAGCATCTCCTTCAGCCTTTGCTTGTCTACCTTCTTCAGGCTAGGTGCCTCCAGCACTGTGCTGGACATGGGCTTACCTCTGTGGGGCTCATGTTATTCCCAGGCAAACCACAAAGAAACAAGGCACTGCCTCCTGCCCTAAAGTATCCCCTGACCATCATTTCAAGACCAGCTTCCTGGGACAAGGCTCAATTACTGGGGACATCAAGTACCCCCTGAGGACCAAGGTCTCCTCAGACTTGTATCCCTACATTTCTTCCTGTCTACCTATGACATGCATGTCTTTCCCAGGAAAAAATGGTTCTTACATCATAGCTACTTCCCTATTCTGTGTCTTCATTTTTTAACTCTATGGTCTGAGTCTTCCATTCTTGGCCTTTTCGGCAGTTCAACCCAAATTTCTTCCTAACACTGGCAAATCGAAAGCTGCCTAGTTTGCAGGCTGGTTTCTCTGCTCTGAGCTTGATTATGTTTTAAAGTTTTTATTTTATATGTTAGTTAACATATAGTGTTATATTCGTTGGCGGTGTATAATATGATTCAACACTTCCATACATTACGAGGTACTCGTCACAAGTGCCCTCCTTAATCCCCATCACCTGTTTCTCCCATCTTCCCGCAATTCCCCCTCTCTGGTAACCATCATTATAAAGTTTGTTCTTTATAACAAGGAGTCTGTTTCTTACTCTCTATCTTCTTGTTTTTCCCCTTGCTCATTTGTTTCTTAAATTCCATATATGAGTGAAGTCATTTGTTATTTGTCTTTCTCTGACTTATTTCGCTTAGCATTACACTCTTTAGCTCCATCCATGTTGTTGTAAATGGCAAGATCTCATCCCTATTTATGGCTGAATAATATTCCATTGTATGTATATTTTCTTTATCTGTTCATCTATCAGTGGGCACTTAGGCTGCTTCTATAACTTGGGTACTATAGATAATGCTATAAATATCAGGGTTCATGTATCCCTTTGAATTAGTGTTTTTGTATTCTGTGGGTAAATATTCAGTAGTATGATTGTTGGATCATAGGATAATTCCATTTTTAACTTTTTGAGGAAACTCCATACTGTTTTCCAGAGTGGCTGCCCCAGTTTGCATTCCCACCAACAGTGCACGAGGGTTCCTCTTTCTCCACATCCTCGCCAACACCTGTTATTTCTTGTGCTGTTGATGTTAGCCATTCTGACAGGTGTGAGGTGATATTTCATAGCAGTTTTCTTTTGTGTTTCCCTGATGATGGTTGATGATGAACATCTTTTCATGTGTCTGTTGGCTATCTGGATGTCTTCTTTGGAGAAATATCTGTTCATGTCTTCTGCCCATTTCTTTTTTTCTTTTTTAAGATTTTATTTATTTATTTGTTAGGGAGAGAGAGCACAAGCAGGCAGTGCGGCAGGCAGAGGCACAAAGAGAAGCAGACTCCCCGCTGAGCAAGGAGCTTGATGCAGGACTAGATCCCAGGACTCCAGGATCATGACCTGAGCTGAAGGCAGTGGCTTAACCCACTGAGCCACTCAGGCATCCCAACTTCTGCCCATTTCTTGACTGCCCATTTTTAAATTGAAATATCTGTTTTTTTGGATGTTGAGTTTGATTAGTTCTTTATATATTTTAGATACTACCCCTTATTGGATATGCCATTTGAAAATATCTTCTCACATTCCATAGGTTGTTTTTAGTTTTGTTTTGTTTTAGTTGTATTGATATTTTAATTGATTGTTTCCTTCGCTGTGCAGAAGCTTTTTATTTTGATAAAGCCCTAATAGTTTATTTTTGCTTCTGTCTCTCTTGCTTCAGGACAAATATCTAGAAAGAAATTTCTATGGCCAATGTCAAACAGATTACTGCCTGTGTTCTCTTCTAGGCTTTTTATGGTGTCCTTTGTACATTGGGTCTTTAGTCCATTTTGAATTTATTTTTGCGTATGGTGTAAGAAAGTTGTCCAGTTTGATTCTCTTGCGTGTTGCTCCCCGGTTTTCCCAACACCGTTTGCTGAAGAGACTGTCTTTTTCCCATTGGATATTCTTTCCTGCTTTGTGGAAGATTAATTGAGTATATAGTTGTGAACTCATTTCTACGTTTTCCCTTCTGTTCTATTGATCTATGTGTCTATTTTTGTGTCAGTACTATACAGTTTGATCACTACAGTTTTGTAATAGAACTTGAAGTCCAGTATTGTAATAACTCCAATTTTGCTTTACGTTTACAAAATGAATTCAACTATGTGGTCTTTGGTGGCTCCACACAAATTTCAGAATTCCTTGTTCTAGTTCTGTGAAAGAATGCTGGTGTTTTGGTAGAGATTGCATTAAATCTATAGATTGCTTTGTATAATATAGACCTTTTAACATTTGTTCTTCTATTCCATAGGCATGGAATATTTTTCCATTTCTTTTGCATCCTCTTCAATTTCCTTCATCAGTGCTTTATAGTTTTCAGAGTACAGGTCTTTCACCTCTTTGGTTAGGTTTATTCCTAGGTATCTTAATTTGTTTTGGTGCAGTTGTAAATGGAATTGTTTTCTTAATTTCTCTTTCTGCTGCTTCATTATCGCTGTATAAAAATGTCACAGATTTCTGTGCATTGATTTTGTATCCTATGACTTTGAACTCATTTACCTGTTCTAGCAGTTTTTTGGTGGAGTCTTTTGGGCTTTCTATCATAAATGATCAGGTCATTGGCAAATCGCAAAGTTTTACTTCTTCTTTGCCAGTTTGGGTGCCTTTTATTTCCTTTTGTTTTCTGTTTGCTGGGACTAGGACTTCCAGTACTATGCTGAATTACAATGGTTAAGAGTGGATGACCCTGTGTTGAAGCTCTCAGTTTTTCCCCACTGAGGGTGATGTTAGCTGTGGGTTTTTCATGTATGGCCTTTATTGCATTGAGGTAATAAGGGTTTTTATCATGAGTGAAGGTTGTAGTATGTTGAAATGCTTTTTCTGCATCTGTTGAAATGATCGTACAATTCTTGCCCTTCCTCTTATATATGTGATGTATCAAAATGATTTGCAAATATTGAACTACACTTGCAACCCAGGAATAAAACCCACTTGATCGTGGTAAATGATTTTTTAAATGTAATGTTGGAATCAGTTTGCTAGCCTTTTACTGAGGATTTTTACACCTCTGTTCATCAGGAATATTGGTCTGTAGTTGCCCTTTTTCATGGGGTGTCTACCCATTTTTGGTATCAGGATAATGTTGGCCTCATATAATGAATTTGGAAGTTTTTCTTCCTTTTCCTTTTAGAATAGTTTGAGAAGAATTAGGTATTAACTCTTCTTTAAATGTTTGATAGAATCTGCCTATGGAGCCATCCAGCCCTAGACTTTTGTTTTTTGGGGGATTCTTTTGGATTACTGATTCAATTTCATTGCTGGTTATCAGTCTGTTCAAATTTTCTATTTCTTCCTGTTTCAGTTTTGGTAATTCCTATGTTTGCAGGAATGTATCCATTTCTTCTATGTTGTCCAATTTGCTGGCATACAGTTTTTCATAATACTATTTTACAATTATTTGCATTTCTGTGGTGTTGGTTGTTATTTCTCCTCTCTCACTGGTGATTTTATTTATTCAGGCCCTTTATCTTTTTTTCTTCATAAGTCTAGCCAGAAGTTGATCAGTTTCATTGACTTTTTTCCCAAAGAACCAATTCCTCATTTCATTGATCTGTTCTATTGGGTTTTTAAAGTTTCTGTGTCATTTACTTCTGCCCTAATCTTAATTAATTCCCACCTTCTGCTGGATTTAGGCTTCATTTGTTCTTTTTTCTAGTTCCTTTAGGTGTAAGGTTAGGTTGTTTGAGATTTTTCTTGCTTCTTGAGATGGGTCTGATTTACTATATGTTTCCCTCTTATGATCACTTTGGCTGCATCCTAAAGGTTTTGGACCATTGTGTTTTCATTTTAATTTGTTTCCACATATTTTATTTCATTTTTAATTTCCTGATTAAACCATTCATTGTTTAATAGCATGTTATTTAACCTCCATGTATTTGTAGTCTTTCCAAATTTTCTCTTGTGATTGACTTCAAGTTACATAGCATTGATATTGGAAAATATGTGTGGTGTGATCTGTATTTTTGTACTTGTTAAGGCCTGATTTGTGACCCAGTATGTGATCTATTCTGGAGAATGTTCCATGTGCACTGGAAAAGAATGTGTATTCTGCTGCTTTAGGATGAAATGTTCTGAATATATCTGTTAAGTCCATCTGGTCTAGTGTGTCATTCAAAGTCATTGTTTTCTTGTTGATGTTCTGTTTTTTAAACAATTTATTTATTTGAGAGAGAGAGCATGAGCAGAGGGAAGAGGCAGAGGGAAAGGGCAAATCAGGCGCCCCACTGAGCAGGAAGCCCAATGAGGGATTCGATCCCAGAATCACAGGATCATGATATGAACCTGAGCAGAAGGCAGATGCTTAAGCAACTGAACCACTTAGACACCCCTGATGTTCTGTTTAGGTAATCTGTTCATTGATGTAAGTGGGGCATTAAAGTCCCATACCATTATTGTATTATTATTGATTATTTCCTTTATGTTTGTTATTAGCTGTTTTATGTATTTGGGCACTCTTATGTTGGATGCATAAATATTTATAATTGTCATTTCTTCTTTTTTGGATTGTCCCCTTTATGATTACATATGATTATATATGTTTTTGTCTCTTGTTGCAGTCTTTGTTTTAAAGTGTATTTTATCTGATATATTGCTATTCCAGCTTTCTTCTGACATCCATTTGCATGATAGAAATTTCTCCAACCCCTCACTTTTAATCTGCAGGTGTCTTTATGTCTCTCTGATTGGCAGCATATAGATGGGTCTTGCTTTTTTATCCATTCTTCACCCTATGTCCTTTGATTGGAGCATTTAGTCCATTTATGTTTAAAGTATTTATTGACAGATATATATTTATTGCTATTTTATTACTTGTTTCATGGTTGTTTCTGAAGAATTTCTCTGATCCTTTCTTGGCTTTCTTTCATGATTTGCTTATTTTTCTTTAGCGAAATATTTAGATATATTTCTCTTTATTCCTTGCATATTTATTCATTGTTTTTGATATATGGTTACCATTAGGTTTGTATATAACCTCTTCTGCACATAGAAGTCTATATTAAGTTGATGGTCATTTAAGTTTGAACCCATTCTTTGCTCCTCTCCTCCCACTTTCAAGGTATGTTATTATATTTTATATCCTTTTTTGTGAGTTCCTTGACTTATTTTTTACAAAAATATTCACTTTTACTGCTTTTGTGTTTCCAATTTTATACTGTAATTTTTGTTCTCTCCTTTCCACTTTTAGAGTCCACTATAGAGTCCCCTATAATATTTCTTGCGGGTCTGGTTTAGTGATCACAAGCTCCTTTCGTTTTTCTTTGTCTGGGAAACTCTTTATCCTTCTTTCTATTCTGATTGATAGCCTTGCTGGATAGAGTATTCTTGTTGGCAGACTTTTCCCATTCAGCATACTGAATATATTGTGCCACTTCGTTTTGGCTTGCAAAATTTCTGTTGTAAAAATTTCCTGTTAGCCTATGGGTTTCCCCTTGTAAGTTACTGACCTCTCTGGTCTTGCTGATTTTAGAGAAATTTTTTTCTTTATTACTGTATTTTGAAAACTTAATTACAGTATGTCTTGGTTTGGGTCTGTTTCTGTTGATTTTGATAGGAATTCTCTGTGCCTCCTGGATCTGGATATCTGTATCCTTCCCCAGGTTAAGGCAGTTTGCAGCTATTATTTCTTTGGATATATTTTCTGTCCCCTTTTCTCTTTCTTCTTCTGAGACTTCTATAATAAGAATGTTGTTATGTTTTAAGGAATCACTGAGTTCCCTAAGTCTATTCTCATTTTGTGTAATTCTTTTTTTCAGCTTGTATTACTTTCCATTACTCAGTCTTCTAGTTCACTAATTCTTTCCTTTGCTTGCTCCATCCTGCTGTTCATTCCACCCAGCATGTTTCTCATTTCATTCATCAAAATCTTTATCTCTACTATGTTATTCCTTATCTCTGTGTTAAGGGTCTCACTAATGTACTCCACTCTTTTCTCAAGTCCAGTAAGTATCTTTATGATCATTGCTTTGAATTCTGTATCAGTCATGTTACTTATCTGTTTTGCTTACATCTTTGGCTGTGGTTTTGTCTTGTTCTTCAATTTGGGATAAATTTCTGTCTCCTCATTTTTTCTGCTTCACTCTATCTGTTTCTATGTGTTAGGAAAGTCATATGTGTCTTCTGCTTTTGAAAATAGTGATTTTTATGAAGAGAAGGTCCTAGAATGCTCTGGTGTGCAGTGTCTCCTGAGAACCTAGCACTTCAGGAGAGTACCCTATGTGTGTTGCTTACTCCATGCTGCTATATCTGAGTCACTTTTCCTTTCAGTACAGTTGTCTTACTGACTTTTTGCCTGTGTGTGCTATACTTGCTCTCTGTGGTATTAGTGGGACCCATGTAGACCAGCTCTGAGGGGACATGTGTACCAGGGAACTTGGGAGCAGAGCAGCAGTGTTAGCAAAATTTGTATTGGGCCCCTAGTTCTATGCCCATTTGACCTGGCATTATGTCAACTGCCATTTTTATATTGTCTCTCTGTGCAGGGTGCTGTCTCTTTAAGTGTGGCAACACAGCTATCACTCACCCTACCTGGTCACCAAGTGCTGGGTCAGATGACTTTTAAAGTTCCAGGCCCTAAGTCCCAGTGATTTTAAAAATTCATGGCATTCAGCCCCTCAGGCTTATTCTGGTTTTGTTTTTGTTTTTGTTTTTTGTGGTTTTTTTTTTTTTTTTTTTTTGTTATCTTAGAGAGAGAGAAGAGAGAGTGCATGATCTGGGGAATGGGAGGACAGAGGGAAAGGGAGAGAATCTTAAGCAGGCTCCATGTTCACTATAGAGCCCAATGCGGGGCTCAATCTCACAACCCTGAGATTATGACCTGAGCCAAAATTAGAGTCTGATGCTTAACCAACTGAGCTACCCAGGCACCCCTCATTCACCTCAAATTGTTTTCTAATTTCCTTTTTGATTTCTTCTTTGATCACTGGGTATTTAGAAATATGTTGTTTAATTCTGCATGTTTCTGAGTTTCTCAGATTTCTCTCTATGATTGATTTTTCATTTCAATCTACTGTGATTAGAGAACATTATCTAATTTCAATTGTTTTATGTTTATCAGCATTTTCTTTATGGTCGAGCACCTGGTTTCCTCAGGAGAATCTTGCTTGTGCACTTGAGAAGAATGTATGTTTCTGCTGTTGGGAGGTTGAGTGTCCTATAGGTTCTATGGATCCAAGTGGTTTATAGTGTCACTCCAGTCTTCTGTTTTCTTGTTGATCTTGTGCCTACTTGGTCTATCCACTGTTAAAAGTAGGGATTGGGGGGCACCTGGGTGGCTCAGTGGGTTGAAGCCTCTGCCTTCGGCTCAGGTCATGATCCCAGGGTCCTGGGATTGAGCCCCACATCGGGCGCTCTGCTCAGCGGGAGGCCTGCTTCCCCCCTCTCTCTCTGCCTGCCTCTCTGCCTACTTGTGATCTCTCTCTGTCAAATAAATAAATTTAAAAAAATAAAAGTAGGGATTGGGACAACTGGGTGGCTTTAGTTGGGTGAGTGTCTGACTCCTGATCTCAGCTCACATCTTGATCTGAGGGTCATGAGTTCAAGCCCTGTATTTTTTTAAAAAAAAGTCAAAAGTAGGGTTTAAAGTCTCCAACAATGCAGTTAATAGTCTATATCTCCGTTTCTTGCTGTCAGCTCTGTTGTTATCTGCATATTTGTCTATAATTGCTATATCTTCATGATGGATTGATCCTTTTATCATTATAAAATGTTCCTCTTTATCTTTAATAACATCATTTGTTTTGAAGGCTATTTTGTCTGATATTAGCTAGCCACTCCAATTTTTGTGTGGCTGCTGTTTGCATGATGTATCTTCTTCTCTCCTTTTACTTTCAATCCATTTGTGTCTTTGAATCTAAAGTGTGTATCCTGTAGAGAGCCTATTGTTGCTTCTTGTTTTTGTACAGTCTGATCATCTTTACCTTTGGATTAGATGATTTAATTCACTCACATTTAATGTTATTATTGATATGATGGGTTTATATTTACCATCTCATTTTCCTGTTTTCTATATGTCTCATATCTTTTTTTGTTATTCTATTTTCTTCATCTATTGTTCTTCTATTCTCTTTTACAATAAGTGACTATTTTTTAAAGTTTATTTATTTATTTTAAAGAAAGAGAGATCAATCATGAGTGGGAGGGACAGAGGGAGAGCCTCCAAAGCAGACTCTGCTGAGCACAAAATCCAACTTGGGGCTTGATCTCATGACCCTGAGTTCACAACCTGAACCAAAACCAAGAGTAGGACACTTGGCTGACTGTGCCACCCTAAGTGAATATTTTCTTATGTAACATTTCTTTTCTTTAACAATTTTTCAAACTAAACTTAGTGATTGCTCTTGGGCTTACACATACATCTCAACCAATCAGAATCTACTCACATTTATACTAACATAATTCCAGTAGAATATAGGAATATTACTGCTATATAGCTCCATTTCCTTTCCCCCTTTTTTTGTGGTATTATAGTTACACATATTTCATCCCTGTTACAAATCCAATACACTTTTAAAACTTTACAGTTTTAATTAGAACTTTACAAAATTTTATGTCTTTTATTTTTTTAATTAAATTTCTTATTTTAATTCCAATCTAGTTAACATACAGTGTTAGTTTCAGGTGTATAATACAATACAATATAATATTGTGACTCAACAATTCTATACATTACTCAGTGTTCATTATGGTAAGTGTACTCCTTCATCCCCACCATGTATTTCACACATCCTCCCACCCACCTCCTCTCTGATAACCATCAGTTTGTTCTCTATGACTCTGTTTCTTCATTTGTTTCTTTCTCCTTTTTTGCCCTTTGTTCATTTGTTTCTTAAATTCCATAACTGAGTGAAATCATATGAGATTTGTCTTTCTCTGACTGGCTTATTTCACTTAACATTATACTCCGTGGTACCATCCATGTTGTTGAAAATGACAAGATTTCATTCTTTTTTTATTCTTTTGTATGATTGAATAATATTCCATTGTGTGTGTGTGTGTGTATAAACTCTGTGTGTGTGTATAAACTCTGTGTGTGTGTGTGTGTGTGTGTGTGTAAACTGAGATAAGAAGGGATATCAAGTATATAGTTACAGCTTCTACCATTTTAGCCTTCTTGTTTACCATTTCTGGCTCTCTTTATTTTTTACTGTGGCTTCAAATTACTGTCTGAAGTCATGTCTGCAACCTGACAGAGTTTTTCTCACACCCTCCTCCCTTGTGCTATTATTGCAAATATGTTACATTTCTATACTAAAGGATCAACTAGTAATCATATGCATATTGTTTTATAGAATTGTTTTTAAATCTGTTAGTAATAGAAAGGAAAAGAAATATGCATTTATACTGTCTTTTATAATTACCTTTATTGGTAGTCTTTGTTTTTTCATGTGGAATTGAATTATCTGTGATCACTTGCTTCCAATCTGGAGAAAAGCTGTAGTATTTTTTGTAAGGTGGAGTTTCTAGCAGCAGATTCTTTCAGATTTTGTTTTTCTGGGAATGTCTTTACTATGCCTTCATTTTTGGAAGAAAGTTTTATTGTCAATAGGATTCCTGGATGACAAGTTTTTTTCTTTAAACACTTGGAATATGGCACCTAAGTGTTTTCTGGCATCCATTTTTTCTGCTGAGAAGTCAGCTATTATTCTTACTGGAGGATTCCTGTAGATGATGATTTATTTTTCTGTGGCTGTTTTAAAGATTTTGCTCTTTGTCTCTGTCTTTTAGCATTTCTACCATGATACATCTGCTGTGGACACCTTTGTGTTTATCCTACTTATAGTTCATTGAACTTCTCAAATGTGCAGTTTTTCTCCAAATTTTGGAAATTTGCAGCCGTTTTGTTCTTCAAATGTATTTCTTCCTTTCATTTCCTTCTATTCTTCTGGCATTTTTATTGCACATATATTGTTGGTACATTATTGGTGTCCCGCATTTCTCTGGGGCGCTATTCAAGTTTCCTTACTCTTTTTTCTCTGTGTTCTTCAGATTGCATAATCTCTAACCCTTTATTATCAAGATTACTGATTCCTCTGCTAGTTCAAATCTAGTATTAGGCCACTACTTTTCTGCTCTAGAATTTCCATTTGATTCTTTTTTTTTTTAAAGATTTTATTTATTTATTTGAGATAGCAAGAGCAGGAACACAAGCAGGGAAGTGGGAGAGGGAGAAGCAGGCTTCCTGCCAAGCAGGGAGCCCAAAGCAGGGCTCCATCCCAGAACCCTGGGATCATGACCTAAGCCAAAAGCAGATGCTTAACCGACTGAGCCACCCAGGTGCCCCACATTTGATTCTTTTTAATCATTTCTACCTCTTATTGGTATTCTCTATTTAATGAGACGTTTGTTTTCATATCTCCTTTACTTTTTTAAATTCAGTTAGCCAAGTTATAGTACATCATTAGTTTTTTATATAATGTTTAATGATTCATTAGTTGAGTATAATACCCAGAGCTCATCTATCCTTCCTTTAAGCATGATTTAGCTTAGTTCTTTGAAGATATTTATGGCTACTTTGAACTTTTTTAAATCAGACACCTAATTTTTCTCACAGAAAGCTTGAACTGCATGCTTTTTTCCTCCAGGTATGAGTCAGACTTTCCTAGAATTTTGCATGTCTTATAAATTTTTTAGTTGGAAACTAGGTACTTCAGAGAATATATTGTAACAACTCTAGGTACTGGTCTCCACCATTTCCTTCTCCAGGATTTGTTGTTGTTTGTTGTTTATTTGTTTAACAATTCACTGGATTATTTTACTGGCCTCCATTTTTCTCCAGCAGGGTGAACCTTATACTTCTCCTTCGCAATTACACTGTAGAACCTGTACAGTTACCCTGGGATGACAGGGATTTGGGCACTTTTGATTGTCTCATTCCCACCCACATCCAGATGTTAAGTTCCATTAATTGCTGACTGAATGCTCTATTATTTTTAACAATGCTCTGGGGCTTCAATTGTGGCACAGAGTGTTTGAATTAAATTTGGGCTCCTTTACAGGGATAGATTTTGAAGTCAGAGATTTGTTCTGACCTCAGAAGAGCTCTTTTTAGCCCTTATGGTTTGGCTTAGATCTCTAACAAACCTGTGAGTGTCCTCTTCTCTTATTTTCCCCAAAACCTCCATTGTTCCTGGACATACCCTTAGGCTTGATCTTTCCTAATCTATTGTGAATGAATTTAGTTCTTTTGAGAAGAGCTTGAAAGTACTCTGTTTTACACCTACCTCTCCCTCTGGGCAAAATCTCAGAGCCAGACTCTAGAGCTAGGAGTGGGGATGGTGGTATGCTTCTTTCTGGGAAAAATACCTGCTTTAGGAACTGGGTGATCCATAGAAAGGAGGAAAAGCTGCAATTCTGCTCTTCTTCCTTTGCCTCTCCTATCATAGGACTCCCACTTGACAAACTAGCTGGAGTGAGAGCAATCAGGGACCTGGATTCTCAGTGCACCACACCTGAGGTAGACCCTCTGTCTTATGAATGGGAGCTGGGCAGAAGATGGGGGCCTCACCTCTTGGCTACCTACACTCACCCAAACCCAACCTCTGCAATGGGTAGCCAAGGGGCAGGATGAGAAACGCTGATGTCCTGCCCATCCAGGAAAGAAACCACAGGCCTCCAATTGAGAGTTAGAAGGGAGGCTACCCTGTATTCTCAGGTACACAGGTCTGGAGTGGAATGTCCATCACTCTGAGCTTGGGGAGGAGAGAAAAGTTGCAGGCTGTACTTCGGTGGCCAAAGACTCTCACTGTTTTTGCCGAATTTTTATAGGTTTTCTTGAATAAAAGTTCCTTCATTTTCTGTTCTATTTCTATTCTAGTACCATTTCCAGAGACTTTAAATGACTGTTTTACAATAATTTTCACCGGTGTCCACTGACTCCTGACGCTGCTATGCCAAAAGTAGAGCCTCTGCTACCATTTTTACTAGGCTCCTATCTTTTTCTTTTTTCAATGTGTTCTGATGACGTTTTTGAGTGTTATGCCCCTGGTCCCATTTCCCCACTACACTGTGGTTTTTGTTGTGGGATTTGCATAGTCTGGTGATTTTTAGCAATGCATATGTCAATTAGAAGGGAATTGACTGTAAGTTGGGAGAAAAAGGATAGTGAAAGATAGACCAACACCTTCTAGTCAACAAAAAGCTGGTGTGCCTGTAATAATGTCAGACCCAGTAGACTTTACATTAAGACTTATTACAAGAGATAAAAGGTACAAGTATTACATAAAGGGGCACTGGCCTGGCTCAGTTGGTAGAGCATGTGACTCTTAATTTTCAGGTCATGAGTTCAAGCCCCATGCTGGGTATGGAGCTTACTTTAAAAAAAAAATCATATACAACAAATAAAAATATACAAGTATACAAATAAAAAGGTCAATTTAACAGGAAGTTATAACAACCTTAAATTTACATGCCTCCAAAAATATTTCCTCACATTACATGAAAGGAGGACCTGCCAATCACATTGTAAAAGGCATGGACACAGAGAGAAATAAAGAATGGTGGCCATCTTTGCAATCTACTACATTAATAAAAGAAAAAAGTGTAATGATAAAAAAATACGTGATTAGTCTATTAAAAAGGATAAAAACACTTCATTAACCTATAGAAAATAAATATGTAAATACATAGTTGTATACATTCAAATCACATAAGGCAAAAATTAACCAAACTAAAAAGAAAACTGACAAACCCAAATTGTGGGTAGAATTTTAACATACGTGTTTCACTAACTGATAGAACAGGAAAAAAAAACCCAAAAGTTAAAGATACAGGAGCTCCGCATAACATAATTAACCAATTTGATTTAGATGCCATGTGTAGTGCCATGCTACACTAAACAACCTCTTAAAACATATTATTTCCAAGTACATATGGAATGTTTACCAAGATAGACCACATCCTGAGCCTAAAAGGAAGTTTCAGTAAATTTCACTGGACTGAACTCACTGAGAATACATTCTCTGATCAAAGACAAACTAAACTAAAAATCAAAGTTGACTAAAAAAATCCCCAAATATTTAGGAATTAAATAATTTATTTCTAAGTAGCTCATAATTCACAGAATAAATCATACTGGAAATTTAAAAATGTATGATGTGAATTATAAAAAAGATAGCAAATCAAATCTACAACATTAGGGATAGAAATAAAAGATTGGATGAATGGATAGACATAGTGTATTCATGATTGAAAATGATTAAGATGGTAATTCTTCCAAATCTATTCAATGGAATTCTGACTAAATTTCTGGCATATTTTTCATTTCCAAAAATGGACAAGCTGGTTCATTTTAGAATATGGAAATGCAAAGAACCAATAAAAAAGTAAGACACTCTGGAAAAAGAAGCAAGAGTTTTAAGCACTAACAATATCACATATTAAAATTTGTTACAAAATCACAGCAATTACAACTGTTTGGTATTGGGACAAGAATATGCAAGTACACAACACAAATGAAATGTAACAGTCCAGAAACAGACCTCTCCATGTATGTAACATTGTTTATGACAAATGTGCCTCTACAATTCAGGGTAGAAAGGCTACTTATTTCAACAAATTATACTAAGCCAATTAAATAATAATATTAAAAAATGAATATTGACTCCTATCTTACACCATACACAGAAATCAATTCTAAATGGACTGGCATTGATTTTTTTTTCTTTCTATCTCTCTTCTTTAAAGATTTTATTCATTTATTTGACAGGGAGAGACACAGCAAGAGAGGAAACACAAGCAGGGAGAGTGGGAAAAGGAGAAGCAGGTTTCACGCAGAGCAGGAAAGCACTGGGCAATGCGGGGCTCAATCCCAGGACCCAGGGATCATGACCTGAGCCAAAGGCAGACCCTTAATGACGGAGCCACCCAGGTGCCCCTGAACTGCCAATTTAGCTGTGAAAAGGAAACACTAACATACTGAGCAAAAAAAAAAAAAATGGAGGAAAATATTTTTATGACTTTGGGGTAAGCAGAAAATGTTTAGAATAGAACACAATAGAAGGTTATGTACAAGGAAAAGATTATTAAGATGGACTATATTAGAAATAACAACTTCCATTTATCAAAAACAGCATTAAAATAATGCAAAGGCTGATTATTTACCACAGCCAAGATATGACAGTAACACAAGTGTCCATCCATAAGTGAAAGGATAAAGAAGATGTGATACACACACACACACACACAAACACACACACAACAGAATATGACTGGACAATTGAAAAGAATGACATCTTGCCATTTGCAACATGGATGAACCCAGAGCTCCAACGCTAAGTGAAATAAGTCAGTCGGAGAAAAACAAGTGCATGATTTCACTCATATGTAGAATTTAAGAAACAAAACAAATGAGCAAATAAAGAAGAAAAAGAGACAAACAACACAAAAACGAGACTTAAATACAGAGAATAAACTGGTGGTTGGCATAGGGACAGTGGGGAGGGGAATGGGTGAGATAAACAGAGGGATTAAGAGTACACTTATATTTTTTTAAGATTTATTTATTTATTTGAGAGAGAGAGCAAGCATGCAGGGAAGAGACAGAAGGACAGAATCTTCAAGCAGACTCCCCACTGAGCACAGAGCCTGACCCAGGGCTTGATCTCACAACACTGAGATCTCACAAAACCAAGAGTCAGATGATCAACCAGCTGAGCCACCCAGACGCCCCAAGAGTACACTTACCTTGATAAGCACTGAACAATTTATAGAACTGTTGAATCATGTTCTACACCTGAAATTAATGTAACTCTGTACGTTAATTATACCTCAATTTAAAAAATTAACTCAAAATCAAGTAAAGACTTGAACAAAAACAAGTAAAGAATCTGAAACAATTAAAAATATATAAACAATAAACTCTTTGACATTAGTCTTGGCAATGACTTTTTGAGTGTGACACCAAAAGCAAAAACAACAAAAACAAAAATAAACAAGTGAAGGAAACTACCTACAAAATGAGAAGGCAGCCTACGGAATGAGAGAAAATATTTGCGAATCATATACCCAAAGTATAAAAAGAATTCACACAACTCAACAGGAAATAATAAATAACTTGATTAAAAAATGGGCAGAAGGTCTGAATAGATGGTTTTCCAAAGAAGACGTACAGATGGCTTAGAGTTACACAAAAACATGCTCAAACATTATTCATCATCAGGGAAATACAAATCAAAACCACAATGAGATATCACTTCACACCTGTTAGAATGGCTATTATCAAAGTATTGACAAGGATGTGGAGGAAAAAGAACCCTCATGCAACTCGGGGACTCAAAAAGATATTTGCACACTGGTGTTCATAACAGCATCACTCACGATAGACAGAAGGTAGAAGCAACCCAAGTGTACGTTGACAGATGAATGGATAAACAAAATGTGGTATATACATACAATGGAATAATAGTCCACCTTAGAAAAGAAGGAAACTGACACATGCTACAACATAGACGAACATTGAGAAAATTGTGCTAAGTGAAATAAGTCAGTTGCGAAAGGACTAATACTGTATGAGTCCAATTGTAAGAAGTGCCTAAGAGTTGTCAAATTTATATGGATGAAAAGTACAGCGATGGTTTCCAGGGGTTTAGGGGAGGGGGGAGTTATTGTTTAATGGGTACAAAGTTGAAGTTTTGCAAGATAAAAAGAGTTCTGGAGATGTATTGTGCTGATGATGGCACAACAATGTGAGTGTTAAAGATGCTGGACCTAAAAACAGTTAAGATAGGGTTGTCTAGGTGGTTCAGTTGGTTGAGGGACCTACTCTTGATTTCAGCTCAGGTCATGATCTCAGTCAAGGTCATGATCTCAGCCTCCAGAGATGGAGCTCCAAGGGGGGCTCCACACTGCACAGGGAGTCTGCTTGAGATTCTCTCCCTTTCCCTCTGCCCCTCCCCCCACTTACACACTGGCGCTGTCTCTCTCTCAAATAAAAAAATAAATCTTTTAAAATATGTGCTGGGACGCCTGGATGGCTCAGTGGGTTAAAGCTTCTGCCTTCGGCTCAGGTCATGATCCCAGGGTCCTGAAATCGAGCCCCGCATCGGGCTCTCTGCTCCGCAGGGAGCCTGCTTCCTCCTCTCTCTCTGCCTGTCTCTCTGCCTAGTTGTGATTTCTCTCTGTCAAATAAATAAAATATTTTTTAAAAAAATAAAATAAAATATGTGCTGGGACACCTGGGTGGCTCAGATGGTTAAGCATCTGCCTTCAGCTCTGGTCATGATCCCAGGGTCCTGGGATGAGCCCAGCATCTTCTCTCTCTCCCTCTACTGCTCCCCCCTCTTATGCTCTTTCTCTCTCTCTCTCTCAAGTAAATAATTAAAATCTTTTAAAAAAAATAAAAATGTGCTCAACCTCAACAGTAATTAGGGGAAAGCTAATGAGAGTTATAATGATCTGTCACAGAATGGTTAAATTAAAAAAATCAGAGCTGATTCTGTGAAGATGCAGAGTATAGGGAACTAGTTACACTGCTGCGGAGTCCAAAATGGTAGCAAAAAGAAAAAAACGTAGTTGGCACTGTCTACAGAAGTTGAAGATACACATGCTCTGACCTTGCACCTGGACACACACCTAGAAAACAGGTCACATGTACACCAAGAAATATATATAAGCATGTTCTTAGCAGCAAAAACTGGAAACTGATTAACAACTCAAACTTTTATCAACAGTCAATGGACAAATAAATTGTGGTTATCACACAGCTATGAAAATGAGGAAAGTATGGTTCATCATACTGATAGGTGAATCTCACAAAAGATGCTGGGCAAAAAGATATATGTGGGATGAATCAATTTAAATAAAGTTAAAAAACAAAACACATATTTGGGTTAAAAAAAAAAAAGATAAAGAAAAGCAGGGTAATTGATAAAGCCGGGATTTGGAAGTCAGGGAGGCGTTTGTGACGGGAAAGGGTGGAGACTTTTGGAATGTTGATGCCCTTCTATATTCCCTGATCTGGGCAGTGGAGACAGATTTTAAACTTCCATTCGTAACACATTGACACATCCTTCTTTCCTTTAAAACTAAAACTATTGGAAGACCATCAATACACAGCCGAGAAAAAGTCTACCTTCATTTGGTTGTCCGGTTCCTCCAACATTATTTTTTTACATCATCTGAACTATCCCCCACCGATTTGTGAATTCCAACCTTACAACATACTTAATACTCGCAGTTTGAGAGTTGGTCATGGTTGTTATCAACAATCGGGTCCTGGTCTTCCGCCAAGACGAACGGACTTTTGCGTACAGGGTGGGGCTGGACTAAAAGCCGGAGAGGGAGGCCGCGGTCGTCATCATCAGGGGATTTATTGTTAAATAGGAAAATTCTAGAGACAGAACCGAAAAGAGAAAGGAAGTCTGTGAGAGGGTTGCCAAGTCTGAGAGTAGAGTGTCACCTGATACAAGGACTTATGAATGAGCTCAGAGTAAAACTATTCGGGGGAGATCTAAGGAAGAGGCCGTGCGTCGGGGGTAGGGGGTGGGGTTGGGGGATGGGGGATGGGGGGTGGTTCTACTGGATGCAGCCCCGAGGGTACAGCCCCATCCACACCGCGCAGGTGGTAAGATGAAGCTTGCAGAACATTCCCAAAGATCTCTAAGTTGTACTCATTGCTTTTTTGTTTTTTTTTTTTCTCACTTGGAACACTATTTATGGATGAAAGGAAATTACAGAAAAGTAGGCGCTGACACATTTCGTCCAATCTTGACCGCGGCGGGGTTCGTCGCCTTCTCAGCGCGCAGGGGAGGGCTGGTGCGTTCCCTGCGTTCTCCGTCCACCCGGAGCGGCCCCGCGGGCTTCGGAAGTGGGACCCTAACCAGCCTCCAGGGACCGAGCGAGACGCGCACGCTCGGACCTCGCCGCCTAGCCACCCCAGCTGCGGAGGGGGCAGGACTGATAGGTACGATGGGCGGTCCGACGGGCCTGGCCCCGCCCTCGGGGGAGGGTCCCGCCCCTGCCCCGCCTCGGCCGCGCAGGGCCCGGGCCCCGCCGGCTCTCGCTCTGTGCGCCCACACTCCGAGCCCCGAGCGGTGGCCGCGCAGGTCGGACCCGCGCCTCAGCGGCCGGAGATGCAGCGGGGAGCCGCGCTGTGCCTGCGCCTGTGGCTCTGCCTCGGACTGCTCGACGGCGAGCGCGGTGAGCCCTCCGCCCGCAGGAGTGCGCGGCTGGCCGCGAGCGGGGACGATTTCCCGGGGCGACGGGGACGGGCGGGGCACCGGACCCCCGGGAGCCTGGGGCAGCAGGGGAGAGGGCACTGGGAGCGCGGGGATACGGACGCGGGATGGAACCCGGCGGAGGGGGCCGGGGCCCGCCAGGCTGAGGAAAGGGCGGGCGGAGACTGCAGGCGGGTCAGACCCCGGGCGCCGTCTGCACCGCAGCGCCGGGATGGTGCTCGCGGTCCTCGACCACCGTCCACTACGGGTGGCTCAGCTCCTCTGGAGCCGGGCCGCATCGCACCGCATCCTCCGCGAGGATCCTGCCCTTGCTTACCAGCCACCCGGAGGAGTCCCGGCGCGGCCCCGCGCTGCGCTCCCCGCCAACCCCGCGCGCAATGGGGACCGTACCCGGGCGATCCCCGCCCGGCCGCAGACCTGGGTGCGCACTTCCCGACGCCTCCCAGCTGCGCCCGAGATCGGTCCCCCAGAGGGCGCTCGGGGCAGGTGTCCACCTTCCCCAAGGCCAGAGATTGCGGAGACAGGGTTTCGGGGACCACCAGAGACCCGCGCCGTCGGGCGGATTGGGCGCAGGTGCACAGGGGAACTTGAGAACCTTGAGTTGACAACCCAGGAGAGATTGACGTGGCAGAAGAGGCAGAATGCCAGCGCTCCCCGTATTTGACGGGGTATGAGCCTTTGGAGGCCAAACTCAAGAGCTCGGACTCTAAGGCAGGAGCACCCACGTAGGGTCTTAAACACGCGGGTGTGGTCTGTGACAGGAGTATAATCCAGAAGTTGCCCCCGTACGGCTGGAGAAGAGGACGTGTGGGAGATGAGCAAAGGAGCAGAGAAGAGTCGTTGTATAGAGATGTCAGAGGAGGGGTGAGCATGAGCTGGACGTCTACATAAGATCTAGTGACCCTGACAATCAGAGGGTAGAGAGAGGGTCATGGTCTGCAGTGGTTGAGGGGAAAGTGCTGGAAGGGATAGAGGGGTCCCTTGCTACTTTGAAAACGGCAGATATTGAACCCTTCGTCTCTTTTAACAATCCTCCCAAGGGAGTGTCAAACCCATTTTACAGAGGAGGGAGCATAGAACAAGGACATCTGTAACTTCTGTAAGGTTCCCAAAGGCCAGCAGTAAGGGAAATGGTCCGCCCAGATCTGTAGGATAACAGAGACCTGTTTTCTATGCCTTCACAGGCTGAGGGGCAGGGGACAGGGAAGAGGAAGGAGGTGTGGATGAATCTAAAGGCAGGATGGAGGATGGCTCTGAATTGCGGCAGCCCAGAGAAGAGGGGCTGCCCCTTTGCCCTTCCTTGCTCCCCTGCATCCAGCCCAGGGCCAGGCTCTCACAGATACCTAGTGTGTTTGTTGAGTGACTGAATGAGTATGGTGAGAGAAGTGAAATGGGTCAGGCTGAGGAATGGGAGACCCCACCTTGAGGAGACATCCGGCTGGCCGTTGGGTGTTGGGTGTTGGGTGTCCTGGCTGAAGCTCAAGAGAGGCTGGGCTGGGGAGCTGGAGAGGGAGCAGAGCAGAGTCTCCCGGATGGGATTCCCCCACAGGAATGTGGAAGGGAGGGAGCCAGGGAATGTTCTGCAAGGTGTGAGAATGGGGAGAGCCTAGGGTTGGGTGCTCCGGAGGTGGAGGAGGAATGAGGGATGAGGCCGGTCCTATGGGGAGCCCAGGTGGTTTGTACCAAAGTCAGGCAGTGACAAGGAAGGAAGAGGATGTTAGCTGAAGGGGCCCATGGAGGAGGGTGGCCCAGATAGACCCTACCGCCCCCCTGCACAGCTGCTGGGAAATATGCCCTGCATTTGCCCTGAGGAGCTGCCAGCCTGACTGGGGATGCAGGAGCAGAAGCATAAACACTTAAGTTGCAGCCAAGTGTCAGGACAGCCAGGATGGGCCAGGTAGCGGCAGATGAGAATCTCAGAGATGCTGAAACTGACTCCTCCACAAAGTACCTGGCTAGCCCTAGATCCAGATTCTTGTCTCAGCTCGGTCCCTAAATCCCTGGTTGTGTGGTCTGGGCTGCAACCTCTTCTCCCCGCACCTCAGTTTCCCCACGCATAGGAGCGTACTGGGCAAGCATTTGAGGGGCGGTGTTGGGCTGGACTTTATGGCTGGGGGGTCACAGTCTAGTTCCAAAAGGCAGTTCGTTGGCAGTGTCCCTGGGGAGAGGGCAGGTCGCAGAGGACAGGCCTCTGCTTTTTGGGTTTAGTCTGGAGAGTGGCTGTCTGTGCCATTGGACGGTGGGCCATCTGCTCAGGGACAGCCGGGCAGCTAGGTTGCCCTGGCCTGAGGACACTGGCCCCTGCTGTAGGCTGAGTCTCATGTGGCCAGCCATTCAGCTCTCCGCTGTCCCTGTTCCTCAGTCCTGAGCCAGAACCAGGTGTGGACAGGGCAGTGGGGGAGGGACAGGGCATGCCAGTCAGGTAGGATGTGGGGGGCTGGGCCACCTCACTTGGTCCTGTGAGCCACTGGCCCCAGCTCAGTCACTGTGGCTGAAGGGCTCTCTTCCTCCTCAGAGCACAGAGCCCACACGACCAGGCACTAAACTGAGAATGAAGTATAATGAGGATTATCTGTCCAGTTCCCCACTCTGCCACCCCCATGCAGCCCCAGGCAGTGGGACCCTGACCCAGGGAAGGAGACCACAGTTCTGTGCAAGTCACAAGCTTTGGTGTCTGCTCAGAATGGCTCAGGGAGGGTTTGGATCAGCCCTGTCCTGCAGGGGTTTTCCTGAGTGCCAGCCTGGCTGGGACACGGATATGGTATCAGACATCTCTATTGTAGGGACAGAAGTGCTCAGGACCCCCATGCGGCCCAGCTGGTAGCCATGGGCTGCAGCGGAAGGGGGCATCGCTTCTAGCTTGGGGTTTCTTGAAGAGATCTCCAGACTCCAGGGAAGGGAATTCCAAGGAGGGCCAAGAACCCCTCCAAGGCTCAGAGGAAGGAGAGTCCAGTTGGTGTATGGGGACGTGCGGGTAGTCAGATAAGGCTAGAGTCTCCAGGGGCCAGAGGTAGGGTGGGGAGAAATGAGGCAGTTGGAGGTGGTGGCAGGAGCCTGCGGCACACCTGCAAAAGGGAAGTTCTGGACAAAACAAGGTGGGAGCCCACAGCCAGGAGGCTATGGCAGGGGAAGAGGCAGCTGGTGGGGGAGCGTGTGAGAGGGAGGCATGCTAGTTAGTGTCTGGCTTAAGCCACAGAATGGGTCATGAAGGTGGTTAACCAGGTGGGGACCCTGCGAGGAGGAGCACAGGTGGGGCAAGACGAAGGGCTACCGGGAGCCAGGTCCTCCAGGAGGAGGTTCCCCGTGGGAGTTCCCAGTTGATACAATTGGGTCAGATAAGGAAGGAGGAAACTTGGGGGCACTTGACTATAGTAGAGCAGAGGGCAATCCGGAACCCAGGAAAATTAAGTGGGGTCTTAGCCAGGAGAGAGTGTCTGGTTTACACTCCTCAGGCTGTGGTTTGGACACTTGCCTCCGCGGGGCAGGTTTCTGCCCACTAGGGCTTCCCGGTCCCCCACGACTCTCTGAGAGTCCTCTGGGAGGGGGGGGGGGCGAGGGAGGAGTCTAGAGAGCCCCTCACACTCCCTGTGCTGACTTTGGAGCCGAAGGCAGCCAACGACGTGTCCAGCTGGAGCCAGGGATTCCTGAGTTTCGATCCTTTTCAGACACTGGCTTCCTCTGGGATCTCAGTTTTCCGGTCACACCGAAGGGAGAAGTCTGGGAGCAGGAAGGTGCGGGCATTCGGGGCTGGCAGGGCTGGGCTTGGGTGCGGCAGCAGAGGGCACGCCCCCGGGCCGGGGCTTCTGCACCTCAGGGGCCCCCTCTCTCCCCCCACCCCTGCCCCGAGCCAGGCCAGGGTGTGGGAGCCCCGCAAGCAGGCACAGGTCACCGTGGCAAGTGGGGGAGCCCCGCCACGTGGCCAGCGAGGTCAGCAGGGGTTCATGGGAAAGGACTTGTCGGCCACAGGAGAGGACATCCTGCCTGCGTTTCCCTCTTCCTGCGGCAGGAGCCCACGGCCCCGATTTAGCAGCGCTGGGGGGCCACCTTTGAGCCAGCTGGGCTGTCTGATAACACCGCCTGTCCTGCTGCCACAGAGCAGAGTCCTGACCCCAGGCAGGCCACGGCAACTGCCTGGCACAGCCGGCTGCACCCACAGCTGCAGGGAGCTCAGCCTCTGCCAGGGTGCCCCTCCCCCCCCACCCTCAGGGGGTAGTCCAGCGGTCCCTGCTTCCAGAAATGTGCCCCAACGGGGACCTTTCTAAAACACAAATCGGAGCTTTCCGCAGCACCCCCAGCCAGCGATAAGCCCAACTTCTTGAGCCAGTGGTCCAAACCCTTCCTGCCGGCGTCACAAGGGCATCCCTAACCCCATGTCTGCCTAGCCTGCACCCACCGCACACCCCAGCTTCCAGCCATGACCTTTCTCCTGCTCTAGATACACCCTGCCTTCGGAGGGGCTGCCAAGAACTCCAGGCAGAGGATGGGACTGCTCTGAGTGGGTGGGTTTCGGGGGGAGGGGCTTCATTCCCACATGCTGTGTGCCCCCCAGAGCATGGAACGAGGGCTTTCAGGTGGGTTTGGGGGAAGAAGCTCTGATCTTCACCCAACCTAAAGCGTCATCCTCAGAGCTACCCCAAATTCTGCTGGATGGAGATTCATCCGTATAAAGCAGCACACGGGGCACGGAGGTGTGCCTTTGGAGTGTCTAGAAGTGGGGCCTCCCCTCAGTTGAAAACGGTTCAGCAGACTGCTTTACACCAGGGTATGTGAAGGTTTTAGCTCTGTGTCATGGCTTACTGGGTCCGTCCTGGAGATGAGGAGTTAAGGCTGGGGATGGCTCACAAAGCTTTGAAGGAGTGTCAGGGGTCAGGGATCTGGTCCCAGACGGCATGGGGGCCAAGGGGTCAGAAGGGTCAGATGGTTGTCTGCATTCCCCAATGAAGGGTCTGGTGGAGTGGGCAGGTGGGGGCCTAAATTTCTGACCACCTCTTGGACATTTTTATCTTGATTGTCCCAGAGACTTTTCAATAGGAGCATATGCCCTGCAGACACCTTTCCTTTCTGCCAAGTATACCCTTGGCCAGCGTGCCTACCTCCCTGCAGGACATCTCCACCTCCATCGCTCACCTGCACACCTACCCACCCACTCTTTGCTGTCCCTTTGCTCCCCAGACCCTCAGGGAGTTGGGGCAGTCACAGGCCAAGTCCCATGCTAGGGACCCCGCCATGAAAGGCAAGCATAAGCCCCCTCCTCCGTGCATTGAGCAGCTGTCAGATGCAATGGGCCGACCGCTGCACGGAGCCGCAGAAACATGCAGCAGGGACCCAAGGAGAGGGCCTCAACATGTGACTCTAGGATTGGAGGGAGCAGTAGTCACCTGTAAGGCCATGGGAAGAACACCGCTTCTGCCCCCAAGTAACGTAATGGTTTTAGGCAGGAGAGGGACTTGTGTTCTAGAAAAATAATCTAGCCACTGGGTAACTCTAGACCAGTGGGGAGACACTGGCATGGCAAGCCAGGGGATGGACGTTGAGGCTGGCTGGACAGTGGATTGGAGGGGTGGGGGACTGGACGAGGACTGTCCCAGGATCTGGCTTTCTGGGCACAAGGAGTTCCCTGCTTGGTGTCTGAGTGCGAAGCACTTTGCTGGGGAGGGGGGCGGGCAGGGAGAGAAGAAGGGCAAACCCGGAGCTTCCAGGTTTGGGAACCCCCACCACCACCTTTGGTGCTGCCTCTGAGGATGGACATGACGTCATGATCAGCTGGCTGTGGGGGCTGAGTGGAATTAGAAATGCCTGACAAGTGACTGCCACGAGGATGGCCAGCTGTAGTGGAAGGGAGAGCCATGCTTCCAGGGCTGCTGCAGAGAAGATAGGTCGAGCTGCAGAAACCCCAATACAGACATGTACAGAGTAAAGAGTAGCTTCCTGCGATCCTGTCCCCCAGAGATAATCTCTGAGCAGCCCGTTAACCCTTGTACTTTTAGTTTTCCCAACTGCAAAATGACAAGAACAGAGCCCACCTCGGGGGGCATGAGTAGGAGGGTGGGGTGTGCAGGTGCACAGGCTGGGCCTGGCACACAGAAAGTGCTAAATCCGTGTTTGCTATTATTACCCTAACAGGATGTCTGGGGTAAGCAGAATGCGATGGGGGTGGGGAAGTCAGAGTATGAGCCTTCCTTTAGTGCTGAGTCCCTACTTGCCTGTTTGCCTACCACCTTGCCAATACTGGGAATTCTCCACCTTTTAAACATGTGTTTGTCTTGTGGGTTGGGGACTCCTGCTCCCTATGGTTCTAGTTGTCCTGCCCCACAGTGGGTATGGTCTGGTCTGAGGGGTTGGGCGGGGTGCCCTCCCAGAGGCATTTTGGAAGCAAGTCCTCCCTTCCCTCCCCACCGATCGCAGGCACTCAGGAAAGCTGCCAGGAAGGGTGGAACAGCTCAAGTAGGCTTGGAGCCTTGGACGGTGCCATCACCAGGAGGAGGGAGCACACCAGTGGGCAAGGCCAACAACCCTTTCCTGTGGCCTCCTTGCCCCACATCTGTTCCATCTACCTGGCAGCCCAAGGTCACCCATATTCTAGCCTCACCCATCCCCTCTGCCCTGTGTGTTCTCCTGGGCCAGCCAGCTCCTACTCATTCTACAAAGCACATTTCATCTCACCCCCTCCTACCGGTAGGGCCTTCTCTGACCCACCCCCACCACCACCATAGCTGTGGTGTGCAGAACACTCAGCAGGCGGTGACAGCCACCTGCTGGGTGCTCCTGAGCCGGCAACAGTTTGTTCTTGCAATGGGTTGTGATGTGCTATTGTGTTAGGTGTGCTTCCCTGTCTTCCTAGGGACAATTCTCATTTTTCCAGTGGGAAAACTGTGGCTTGGAGAGAGGAAGGGCCCTCCCCGAGGCCACACAGCCAGAGACTGGCATTGTGCGGCATGCAGCTGGGCTTGGGGGGCTTGTCCCTCTTATCCCAGCCATCTCAGTCTTGTAGGGTCAGGGGACTGTGGCCTCTTCACTGTCATCCTTGGCCTCTGGAGGCACAGAGGTTACCAGCCAGGTGTGGAGGGTTCGGAGGTGGGGGGGAGGGACTCTAGGACCGAACACCCTTGTGCCTCCCCTCCAAGAGTGAAGGGAGAGGGACCTTGAACAGGTCTCCCAAAATCCACCCAACTCTAGGACACATGCATAGAGACCCCAAGCCCGGCCTCCCCTGGCCAGCTGTCCCCATGTTTCTCCTTCAGCTTGCCTCCAGTCTGCAGCCTGGCTCCTAGCTGCCTCTGATGTCCAGGGCACAGCTGCTAAGGAGATTGTGGATCAGACTGGCAGGACTGCCACCAAGTCCCCCTCACCCACAGGGTGACCGCGATAGCATCTGCAGTAAGAAATTGTCAGTGCATGGAGGGGCACCCCTGAGCTCACAGACCATCTGGACTTCATCCCTGGGTTGGCTGTGCTGCACCTGAGGACAGAGCTGTGACTAAGGACAGGGACAGGGGAGAGACCATGCGTTCAGCCGCAGGTCTTGGAGTAGGAGCAGCGATTCTCCAGGCACAGAGAACAGGAAAGAACAAAGGACACCACCTGAGGCCTGCAGGGAGGTGGGCAAGGACTGGTGGATGCTGGAGGTGGCAGGAGCACTGGGAGGTGAAGCTGGCCAGGAGGGCGGTGTCTGTTGGAATGGGCTTCACCCTGGAGGCCAGGCCAAGGGCATGCACAGCTCCGAAAGGCCACGAGCAGCCAGTGAGGGTGTCCCCAGACCACGACAGCCCTCTAGGCTGAGCGACAGATTGGAAGCCAGAAAGGAGGCTGCTGGAGAGTAGAGAGGCAGGCACTAGAGAAGAAGACAGAGATATGAGGACTGGGAACCGGGCAGGGACAGGCCTGGATTCGGCCAGACCCGGGCGCCTGCACGGCTGCCTCTGTGGGTCCTAGAGCCTCAGCTTCCTCGCTGCCGACTGGACTCGTGATTCTTTCCTTCCTCCCGGGTTGTGTGAGGATCAAAGGAGCCAACAACTGCAAGGCCATGGTTAGTGCCTAACGCGGAGGACTGCCCACACCCCCGCCTCCTGCCACTCGCCCCTCACCCAGGATCCCAGTGTGCTGCTCCCACGGCCGGCTGCCTGTGGCTGACGCCAGGGTCCCCACTGCCCAAGGCTGCTGACAGCACAGAGAAGAGGAGATGTGCACTCTGGCCTCCCTGACCTCGGCCCGGCGCCTGCCCCGACTGCTCTGTAGCGAGCTGGGGGGCCAGGGCTGTAGGCCAGGGGAAGGAAGAAGCCAGTTCCTGGGCCAGGAACAGGAAGGCAGGGGGAGTGCAGCAGAGGCCAGGATGACAGCGCTTCCTGCTGTGGGAAGGGAAGGACATTGCGGACAGACAACAGCCCGGCAGGAAGGATGCATCTTCGCTGGGTTTGCAGGTGGGGGCTGGGCAGCTTGGAACTTCTGGGCAAGACAGTCATTGAGTCAGATCTGTCTTAGCTACTGAACATTCTAGGGTACACATGGTCACCAGGGAGCTTGGTTTTAAAACTGGAAACATATTTTGCAGAGGAATGACAGGGTCTGACCATAGTTCCAACCTAAAGCAAAACCTGAGGCCTGTTTAGCCAGCCAGTCAGCCAGCCACCTCTCCAGCCAGCCACCCATCTATCCATGTATCTATCCATGCATGCATCCATGCATCCAGGCATCCATTCACTGATTCTTCTATCCATCTATCTATCCATCTGTCCATCTATCTATCTATCTGTCCATCCATCCATCCATCCATCCATCCACCCACCTCTCCATCCATCCACTGATACATCCATGTATCTATCCATCCATGCATCCATGCATCCATCCACCCATCCTTCTATTCATCTGTCCATCCATCTGTCCATCCATCCGTCCATCCACCATCCATCCAACCATCCATCCATCCAACCTTCCACACATCTATCCATCTTTCTATCCATCTGTCCTTCTATCTAGCCATCTGTCCTTCTATCTAGCCATCTGTCCATCCATCCGTCCATCCACCATTCATCCAACCAACCATCCATCCTTCCATCCAACCTTCCACCCATCTATCTGTCCTTCTATCCATCTGTCCATCAGTCCTTCTATCTAGCCATCCTTCTTCCATCCTTTCATCCATTCACCTATCCATCCTTCCATCAATCATCCTTCTGTCCACCCATCCTTCCATCCATTTGTCTGTACATCTGTTCTTCCACCTAGCCATCCTTCGTTTCAACCAACCACTCATCCTTCTACTCATCTATTTGTCCTTCTATTCATCTGTCTGTCCATCTGACAATCCAGCTAGCCATCTCTCCATCCATCCTCCCATATTCCCATCCATTCACTCATTTATTTATCCGTCCATTCATCCGTCCATCTACTCACCCATTTATTCATTCAACAGGTGTTTAAAGAGTCTTGATTCTGTGCCAGATGCTGTGCTAGATGTGGGGTGGGGTAAAAAAGGAGACTGTCCTGGTCCTTTGAAATTTACCCCCACTGAAATTTACTCTCTAGGAGAAGAAATGGAAAAACATAAGTTGAGGGGCACCTAGGTGGCTCAGTCAGTTAAGTGGCTGCCTTCAGCTCAGGTTATGATCCTGGGATCGAGCCCCACATTGGGCTGCCTGCTCAGCAGGGACTCTGATTCTCCCTGTCCCTCTGCCTGCCACTCACTCCCCCCTGCTTGTGCTCTCTCTGTCTCTCTCTCATATAAATAAATAAAATCTTTTTTTTAAATAATGTAAATTGAACAGACAAATAAATAAATAAGTTAATTATAAATTGCAACAAGAAGGATGAAGTAACCAAGAGGTTAAAGTAGTTATTTAAAGGTGACTTGGGTTTTGGGCAGGGTGAGAAGTCATGACTAAGCTAAGATTTGAGGGTGAGAAGAAGCCTGTGCAGGGCATGTGAGAGGGGGCAAATCAGGAGAAGTATGTGCAAAGGCCCTGGGACAGGAAGGAACATGCATGTTATGGGACAGCCTGAAGGGCAAGATGGCTGAAGGACATGAACACAAGGTGAGAGTGGCCCAAGAGGGTATGGAAATGGGGTCAGTGGTCCAGTTTGGATTTTCCTAAAAATGCAGTTAGAAGTCACTGATGGGGTTGAAGCACAAGCATGATATGGCCCCTTTTTGTTTCTTAACCAACAACAATGTGCAAGACTGAAGAAAGGTAAGAGTAGGCCCAGGTACCCACTTTGGGGCTAAATGCAATCGAGCAGGCCCCAGTATTAGAGCAGGGGCTGGCTCTAGGATGCTTTGGTGGTGGATTGGGCAGGGTGAGTAGAATCTCACCCATAGCTTCTCCCATAGGGGATATGGGAACTATCAAGGTGAATCCTTGGCAAGAGTGAAAAATGTATGAGTCTGGAGTTCAACATCAGAAATATGGGACCCGGGGTATCTGTAGGATGACCAAGCACTATGGCAACTGGATACTTCAGATTGGAGTTGAGAGAAGGACAGGAGGTAGAAGAAACTCTGGAGGTATCTGGACACTTAGGGGAGAGACCTGTAAGGAAGAGAGTGAGGAGTGATACATGTGATGCTGGGCATAGGGGAAAGAGGAAGACAAGGAGACAGTGAGCTCACAGAAGGTGGCAGAGGAGGAGACAGCCCTGCTTCCTGCCTGAAGTGACCATGGTTCCTGCAGCATGGAGATCATGGGATGCCTTGACCAATGGCTCCAGAAAACAGGGGTGACATCTGCACCCAGAGGGAGGATGAGCCCATGTGAAAGGAAGGGAAATAGGAAAGGGGGCAGGGCTAGAAGGGAATAGAGGATGAGGGAGTTTGGCAGGGGTATGTTGTTTATAGGATGGGAGATGGAAGGCTTGGCCTTGGGACGGGGAGTGTCAGAAGGTTTCCAGGACCCAGGCAGGGGGTGAGGAGTTTGGATGTAGGAAGATGATCTCAATCTAATGGCTTTACTTCATTAATGCTGAGAGTGAGGGAGAAGAGAACACCGTGAACTTCAGTCCAAGGGTCCATTTAGGGTCTGTCTACAGGACAAGAAAGTAGGGGGCAGCAGCACAGAGCTCTGGCTTTGTACTGAATGCTGAGCCACGGGAGGCCGTGGTGGTGCTGCAGGGTTGGGGTGGAAGGTGAGAGGCAAGGAAAGAATACAAATGATGGGCTGAGGTCCCCACTGTGCCAGGACAGGGATGAGGTCAGGCGGGGCTATCTGAGGAGGGGTCCCTGGACTGGGACTGAATGAGGCTGAAGGACTTAGCCGTGGTGGAACAAGGGCATCTAGCAAGAGGCGGGGAGATGGGGAGAGCAGGGCAAGAGGCAGGAACTTGGTGATGGCGTAGGTTCTGGTAAAGACCAGGTCCAGGGTGTGCCCAGGAAGTGAGTGGCTGAGAGGAGGAGGGAGGACAGTGGAGATGAGGACCACAAAGGCCAAGACACTGGTGAGTCATCTGTGTGGATGTTGAAACCATGAGGATTGGCCTGAGTTGGGGCAATGGGAGCTGGAGAGCCAGGAGCAAAGAATGAGGGGAAATAAGCAGGACAGCAACTAATGACAGCTTTAGCGGGGAGCAGGCGATACCATCAGAGAAGGGAGATGACAACAGGAAGCCCTCCACTGCCAGGCATGTACCATGGAAAGCGCTACTACCTCAGGGAAAGCAGTGCTTCAGAAGGTTTCAGGTTTCAGTTAAGGCAGGAGGGATGGAGGAAGACAGTGAAGTCTACAGCACAGTCTGCTGATCATTCAGGGCCTGGTGGAAGTGAGTGAAGACGGGCACTGGGGCAACAAGGGAGAGACTTGCACAGATGGATGAAAGGGATGGCAAAGATGGTCTGCCTGCTTAGTACAGTGATGTGGATTCTTCCTTTGGTGGTATGGTGTCCTTTAGGGAGGAAGATCCTACAAGCCCCATTCACCAGCCATCAACCCACTCCAGCATCCACCCTTCCACAATCCAACCATCCACCCCCATCCTCTCATCCTCCCACAATCAACCACCCATCCACCTGTCCACTCCCATCCACCCACCCACATTCCATTCACCAATCCACCCATCTTCCCACAATCCACCCATCCATTCACCACCCATTCATCTACCCACCCACTGTCCACCCACCCACCCATCACTCAATCATCATTCCATCCATCCACTATCCATCTACCCACCATCAAGCCATCCAACTATCCATCCACCCATCCACCCTCCCAACTATCCAACCACCCATCCATTTACTTATTTATCTGATCATCCATCACCCATCCTACCATTATTGAATCCATCCCCTCCACCTTCAGTGTGCCTCTCCTTTGTACTGAACTTAGGAAGGTGAAGAAAATACAGCCTCTCTTCAGATGTGACCAGAAAACCACCATTCAGCTTGAGATGTATTCTAACACCAGGGGCCCAGGAGGCGGAAGCTGCCTGAGTAACACTGATTGCCCACCACAGGGAAGGGATAAGTGAATGAGGCCCTGAAGAGGGGGATCCTCAGGAGGAAAGGAAGTACAAATGTCCAGGGAAAAAAGACAGGTGAAGGCAAAGACTTCAAGAGAGGAAAAGCCTGAGGGTTTCTGGGTGGTTCAGTCAGTTAAGCATCTGCCTTCAACTCAGGTCATGATCCCAGCATCCTGGGATCAAGCCCCACATCTGGCTCCCGCTCTGTGGGGAGTCTGCTTCTCCCTCTCCCTCTCCCTCTCCCCCTCCCCATGCTTGTATTCCTCTCTCTCTCTCTCTCTCTCTCTCGTCCTCTCAAAGAAATAAATTAAATCTTAAAAAAAAAAAAGAAGAAGATATGAAAATCCTGGCACTTTGGTCCCAAAGTGAGATCTTTGGTCCCAATGGTGAGAGCTCTGCGCATCTCAGAGATGTATCAGGAGATGAAGCTGGAGAGAAGGCAGTGGGCAGAGTCCTGGTGTGCCCCTACTTCATATGAAAGTGAGAGTGCCCTCCAGCAGGAGGGCCTCCATTTCCCTGTCTGTACAATGGGACTGTGCTCAGTGAGGAGTTTCTGCCTCTGGCCTACAAGGGTGTGGTGCCTAGAAAGTTTTGGCCAGCAGGAGGCACGGAAGGGAGGGGTGAGCCAGGCCCTGGCTAGTGGCTGCCTTGTCCCTAGGATGCTGAAATGAGATCTTGGTGTCCAGAGTGTGTCCTGGGACTGTTTCCTAGTGCAGGTCAGGGTCAGGGTGGTGTAAAGCAAACTACCGTGGGGGGGCCCTGGGATCCACGTGCCACAGTTAGCTGCCAGTATGGAACACTGGGCATCAGAGAGCTGGGCTGGGGAGGACAGGGAAGCTGGATCTGTGAGACTGGAGAGGGTTGTGGGCTGGGACCAATAGGGGGCTATGCCCCCCAGGAGGACAGGGACACAGGAGGAGGGACAGGACACAGCCCTGGGCCTCCAGCCACACAGTCCTCTCTTCCTGTTGTCTCAGGATGGTCCCGGCAGGATGCATCTGCCAGAGTTCCAGGTCCAGACCTCCCCCAAGGCCTGCTCCCACCCCCACCGGGATCTCACATGCACACGCACACACACGCACACACAAGCCCACGGGCACACACACACCAACATGTCAGAGACAGACGGGGGAGGGTCGCACCCTCCAGGTGTCCCCCAGTGTAGGATGAGAACTGTGGTCTCCCCCTTTGACTTTATGCTGGAGCTCAGCGTATGTGGAGCCAGAGATTGGGGTTCCCTTAGGTCGGGGGTCACTGAGGGTGGGACCAGACTGCTGCCAGGGACAAGGGCCAGGGGCACCTGAGCTAGAGATTCCTCATTATCTTGGGGCCTCGCAGGTACGCCCAGAGCCAAGAGCTAGAGCAGCCCCGGCCCTGGGGAAGAGTATGCTCTTAGGGGGGAGGGAAGGCCCATCAGGACCAGACTGACGTCACCATGTGTTCACGACCCAGCGCCATACTAACCCTGTGTTCCACCCCAGGCCTGGCGAGGGGCTACTCCATGACCCCCCCAACCCTAAACATCACAGAGGAGACACACGTCATTGACGCCAGTGACAGCCTGTCCATCTCCTGCAGGTATGCAGTCCTCAGCCAGGGGGATAGGGGCCTGAGTGCCCCTAGGCCAAGGCAGAAGATGGTAGAGGAGAATCCAGGAGGTGCTCCCCCCACCTCCCGTGAGGGCAGAGCGACCTCAAGGCTTAGTGGGGCTCCCTGGGCACCTGAGTGTGCGTGCCTGGAAGCATGGTCTGTCCCCGGTCCTGCAGACACCTGGCACCCACCCCCAGCCCTGGGTCACTCCACGCTGACCCCAGGCCAGTCCATGCCCGTCTCCTAGGTTACCCTGCATGGACCCCTGGTCCCCTACACCCACCCTCAGCTATAGCATGTGCCCCAAAATTGGACTGTTCCAACCTCGGGGTGAGACAAGCTATGGGCAAGGCTTGTGCCGTGGGGGCTGCGGCTCGGGGCCCTCTTGAGCTCTCGTGTCCTCTGCCAGGGGGCAGCACCCCCTCGAGTGGTCCTGGCCAGGGGTTCAGGAGGCACCAGCCACAGGGGAGAAGGACGGCGAGGACACAGGGGTGGTGCGAGACTGCGAGGGCACGGACACCAGGCCCTACTGCAAGATACTGCTGCTGCAGGAGGCCCGGGCCAACGACACGGGCAGCTACCTCTGCTACTACAAGTACATCAAAGCCCGCATCGAGGGCACCACGGCCGCCAGCACCTACGTGTTCGTGAGAGGTGAGGGCCCCGCGGCTGCCCGGGAGGCACCCGCAACCCCCACCCCAGCCTGCAGACCCAGGTCCGGGGAAGGGTTGGGGGCTGCCCCTCCCCTGAGCGGAGGACCCCCCCAAGCCCCGCCTTCCCCTCCCACAACCTGCCTCCCTCCCCTCAGACGTGGAGCAGCCGTTCATCAACAAGCCAGACACGTTCCTGGTCAACAGGAAGGACTCCATGTGGGTGCCCTGCTTGGTGTCCATCCCTGGCCTCAACGTCACGCTGCGATCGGTACGGTCCTCCTCTCCCTCCTCCCAACTCCCGCCCCACGCTCCAGTCCCTCCCATCCTGTCCTGTCCCTGGGAAAGGTGGCTGTGGGTCTGGCCAGGAGAAAGGGCCCTGAGAGCCACCATGTCCCAGCAGCAAAGCTCAGTGCTGCGGCCCGACGGGCAGGAGGTGGTCTGGGACGACCGCAGGGGAATGCGCGTGCCCACGCCGCTGCTGCGGGATGCCCTCTACCTGCAGTGTGAGACCACCTTGGGTGGCCAGGACTTCCTATCCAACCCCTTCCTCGTGCACATCACAGGTACGGGCTGCCCAGAGCAGGAGGACTATGGGGCATCCCCCAAATCCCAAGGATGGGGCCATCGGAGCTACAGCTGGCCTCCAGGGCACCCTGTGCCCTGCGCTCTGTGTGCGCGCCATCCCGTGAGGGGCCCGGGGGTCACTGTGCTTGTGTCACCAGGCAATGAGCTCTATGACATCCAGCTGTTCCCCAAGAAGTCTCTGGAGCTGCTGGTCGGGGAGAAGCTGGTCCTGAACTGCACCGTGTGGGCCGAGTTCAACTCGGGCGTCACCTTCAACTGGGACTATCCAGGAAAGCAGGTGAAGCCGACAGCCCCTGCAGGGCCACACTGGAACCACCCCCGGAGGCCCCATCCCTGCCTACACCTGCCCTATGCCCACACTCTCTGCAGGAGTCCCCCTCACTGCCCACGCACCACCCTCCACCCCCGCCTGGTGCACACTGGCCCCTGAATGGAAGAGGTGTGGACCCAGTCCTTCCCAAGGAGCTCCTGTCGGATGAAAGGGGCTACCCCAAGGAACATTCTGGGTCGGGGTCCAAGGCTTCCAGAGCCACAGCTGGGCTGGGGTATGTGCCCTTGGTGCTGTTTTTTCCAGAGCCCACCTGCTCTGACCCTGGGCTTCCCCTGGGTGTGGGTAGGCAGAGCGGGGTAAGTGGGTGCCAGAGCGGCGCTCCCAGCAGACTCACACAGAGCTCTCCAGCATCCTGACCATCCACAACGTCAGCCAGCACGACCTGGGCCCATACGTGTGCGAGGCCAACAACGGCATCCAGCGATTCCGGGAGAGCACCGAGGTCATTGTGCACGGTACCGCCTGGGGCTGGGCGGGGCGTCCGTTATTAGGCCCAGGGAACAAGGGTCCCTGTGCACTGTGGGCCGGGGTCAGAGGGCAGGGTGCACCTGAGCAGGGCGGAGTCCAGCCAGAGGGAAGGGAGGGCAATGACTGGACCCCCAGAGGGCAGGGCAAGCGGGGTCCACAAAGCGTCTGGCCGCTGGGGCTACCGGACCATGGCTGGGAGTCCCTGGGCAGGGGTAGGTCAGTGACTCCAGGCCCGGCCTTACACGGATGCCTCCCATCCGGCAGAAAAGCCCTTCATCAGCGTCGAGTGGCTCAAGGGTCCGGTCCTGGAGGCCACGGCAGGAGACGAGCTGGTGAAGCTGCCCGTGAAGCTAGCGGCGTACCCCCCGCCAGAGTTCCAATGGTACCAGCCCTGGCCCCTGCCCCTCTCGCAAGATCCCCACCCCCCAGGCCCAGAACGAGAACAGACCACAGGGCGGGAAGGGCAGCTTCCCCTACTACAAGTGTCCATGTCCTGAGACCCCTGAAGACACTCTAAGGAGTGCACACCTGATACAGTATTTAAGCCAGAGGAAAAGTTATCTTGCTATGAAACTGTGCAAGCTGGCGTCATGTGAGGGCATGCTGGGCTCTGTGCAGGGTTTCCTCTAACCCATCCCTGCACCTGCTGAGTATCTCGGAGGGCCCCGCCAGCAGGAGGATGTCCCGGGGCTCTGGCCCAGCCTGCAGCAGCGGCTTTGAGCTCCTCAGGGCCGCCTCTGAACATGTTGCTGCCCACCCCAACCAGGGCCCTCCTACCCAGAAGTTCGGAGATGCCACAGGTTCCACAAAGTGTTGTAGAGTCAGGCTCTGGGCCGAGCCTGAGCTGTGTGGCAGGAAGCAAGACTTTCCAGGAGGCCCATAGGCTCTAGGGCCCCAGCTCTGGCCTGTGACCTGACAGTAAGATTTCCCTTATGGGGTGTGTCAAGGGCCAGTGAAGGGGGGGTCCCTTCGTGGTGGCTCCACCCTTGCTAGGTGCTCCCCGAGAGCTAAGAGCTCGGGTTGGCATAGCACCCCCACACAGACACCCAGAGGTCATCGGAGCCCTCAGTGTGGCCCAGGGCTGGGCTGTCACATGGTGCAGACAAGGAAAGAGGTGGGGGAGGGGAGAGGGCATTCCTACCTGAACTCCAAGCCCCCTGAGAGGGCTCTGCCTCATCATTTCCCCACTGCGCTGGCTGGAGGAGCCCTGCCCTTCCCAGCCTGGGGTACATCCCTCCGGGCAGGATGACCACTTCGAAAAACTTAGAGCTGAGTAGCGGAGGCCCAGACATTCTCAGCCGGGATCTCATTGTGCTGGCTTGCCTCCTGGGAGGACCTCAGGATGCCCCGGGCCTGGCCTGGAAAAAACCTCCCTCTGAGACCACAGGCTTTGGAGTCCATTGGAGGTACCTGGTACAGGACCAGCATTTGGGGGGGAGGAGGTGTGGGGGCAGCCTGGACCCTCCCTTACATGTCAGCCTCCTGGAGACCCCTGGGACTCTGTCTCCTGCCCTCCAAGGCCAGCAGGACTCAGCTGCTCCGGGAGGCTCTGCTCTCCCCCAGCTCTGCTGCATCTGGGGTCTGACCCAGGCCTGATGCTCGAGCAGCTGGGGCCTTCTCACCATTCCCACTGCCTCTGGCTTTTTTCCTCTCGCTCGGCCAACACCTACCTCCAAGATGTGCTCGGCCAGGTCGCTGTCCACTGAGACACTGGCCCCAGGGACTAGTAGCCCCCACAGCCCCACAGGGCTCTCTTCGAGTCAAGCATGTGATGGTTATAAGTGAACAGATGGAGAGCTAGTGGACAGCTAGCCAGGCTGGTCCTCCGCTGCTAAAGCTCGTGGCTGGCGCAGGGCTCACACTAATGCTCAGTTAAACCTCACGACCCTGGCAAGAAAGTTCATTTTGCTCCCCCAGTCTGCAGAAGAGGACCCTGGGGGCTTGGGGCCATGAAGGGGTTGGCATGGGATCACTGACACAGCAGGTGGTGGACTCAGAAGTCTGCAGCAGATCCCGGCGGACCCCACAGCCCCGGGCCTGCTCTGCCCCGCCCTGTGTGGGACCCTGGATGAGTCAGGTCTCTCCCTGACCTCCCCCTCACTGTTGGTCTCTGACCAAGGGTGTACTTCTCCCTCGGCCAGGGGAAGGCCCTTGCCTAAGGGAGGACCATTTCCAGGTGGAGCCCGGGCTGCAGAATGGCTGTGCTGTGCCGCCCAGCTCAGGCCCGGGTTTGGGGTGAAAGATGTCCATGTATTTGCACATGCATTTGCTTACGTATGGGTGGGCAACTGCAGGTACTGCTGTGTAGGGAAGGGCAGTACAGGGACGGTCTCTGCAGCACTCCTTAGGGGAGACAGACGGTCAGCAGACACATGTGTGAAAACCAGGATGCTCGTGGGCAGGCAGGTAGAAGCAGGGCAGAGGGCAGGAGCTGGTTCCTAGGGCGGTAGGGAAACGCTGTTCTAACGTTGCTCTCCGTATAGGAGAGAGGGAGCCATACAGTATCTAGAGGCCTGGGCATCCAAGCAAGGAGGGGACAGCGAGTGCCCAGGCCCCAGGTGTGAGGACAGCAAGAAGTTCCTGTATCTGAAAAGCTCTAGGAAGGGCAGAGCTGGGCTCAGAAAGTGAGGCAGGGCCCTCCCCCATGGGGTAAGGGTCTGGGCCATGCTGCAGGGGGACTGCACCTCCAATCCTTCCCAGCACACGCCACAGTGAGAGACGAGGCGTACTGGGCATGGTAGCCAGTCCTGAGCCTGCAGGCGCGGTGAGACCAGGGCAGGCCTGCAGACCATCTGATCCCCATCGCTCTCCAGTCCGGATCCAGCTACCCCAGCCCCAACCCTCGCCTAGTCTGGTGCAGGAGGGGCCTCTCGCTGGAGCCGGGCCCATGGGGACTCGCACCAGCCTCCTCCCGCCTTCCCTGACAGCATGCTCGCTGCCCTTGTCGGGGCCTGGCTGTGGCAGGAAAGGCGTGCCAGGATGGGGCAGGAGCCTGGTCCATGCAGTCCGCTGAACTCCCTTCCTGGGCCAGGTACAAGGACAGAAAGTCAGTGTCCGGGCGCCAGAGTCCGCATGCCCTGGTACTCAAGGAGGTGACGGAGGCCAGCGCGGGCACATACACCCTGGCCCTGTGGAACTCCGCGGCCGGCCTGCGGCGCAACATCAGCCTGGAGCTGGTGGTAAACGGTAAGGGGGGCAAGGGGGTGGAGGGGAGGGAAGGGAGGAACAAGCTGGAAGAGGGGAAGCCAGGGGAGGTGGGTGGTACGCAGGGGCCTGCTGACCCGCTGTCTGCCTGCGCCCCCAGTACCGCCCCACATCCATGAGAAGGAGGCCTCCTCCCCCAGCACCTACTCCCGCCACAGTCGCCAGGCCCTCACCTGCACCGCCTACGGGGTCCCCCCTCCTCTCAGCGTCCAGTGGCACTGGCGACCGTGGACTCCCTGCAAGGCCTTCGCCCAGCGCAGCCTGTGAGTGGCTCCAGCCCGTTCCTTCCCGCTTCCCAGCCCCATGCCCAACCTTGGCGGAGAACCCCACTCCCAGCCCCCACTCCTCCCCAGAGCCCTACTCTAAGCTGGAACCTACGGCAATTCAACAAGAGCCCATCCCTGACCTCACTGGCCTCACCTCCCCCTAGCATGAGTCAGGCCACGCTGGACACTGGGCATGGTGCGGCCCCCACCCAACCCCCTCCTTGAAAGTAAAGCCCCAGGACACATAATTTCATCGTCCAGGGGGACCACAGGAATGGGGCTCCAAGTGGGTGGACCTGAGCTAGTTTTATGAGGCTTGTACTGAGCCCCGGGACACACCACCCATGCCCAGTTAGCTTTTCCTGAGCCCTGTTCACGATGACAGCTCACAGAGGAGGCAACAGAGGGAGGGTCGGAGCGGGAACCTGCCTTTCCCCAGGTCACAGCTGTCAGCAGCAGAGCCTGCCCCACTGCTGGCCCTACTGGACCGTGCTCCCCTGTGCTGAGCTGGGTGCCACCAGGACAGACAGGCCCAGGAGTATGCCCCAAGCAGGGACAGCTTGGCCAGCAGGGGATGGGAGAGGAGGGTGCCAAGGTGGCCAGAGGTCTGGAGGGTATTAGGAGCAGTGAAGGGCACTGAGTGGGGGGAGTGGGAGGGTCGCATTTGCTGTCCAGCTAGAGAACCTTGTGGGCCGGGTAGAGGGGCACAGCCTGGGAAAGGATGGATGCTGGGAACCCAAGGAGGAGACAGAGAGCTGCACTTGGAGACAGGCCATAGCCCCAGCACAGAAGAGGAAGAGGCTCTGTAGGGCTGGCCTGTTGCACCTAAGGCTCATAAGAGATTCTTCTAGACCAGGCACTTCCAAATTGGCTTCCCTCTGATGCTCTACCTTTATGCTCTGTGCCAATGGACAGAACTCTGGGGTCCTGCACTGCTCTGCTGGGAGCAGACAACAGTCTCCCTGGGAACCCCAGACCCATGGCCCAACAAGAGACCAACAGTGCGGGGGTCACACCCAGCCCAGGAAGGGACTGCAGCTCTGGAAGGAGGAGAGAGAGGGCTTCCTGGAACAGGAGAGGTGACTCCGCTGCCCCTGGGAGATCTAGGTGGACTTTGCAGGAAGGGGCACATCGTGAGTCCAGAGGGGAACCGCAGAGCCACAGGCGTGAGCTTCTGCCTGCTGGGGAAGGCTGTGTCCCGCAGCCCTCACCCGACACGCTGTTCCCAGCAGCCGGCGGCAGCAGAGAGACCACATGCCACAGTGTCGGGACTGGAGAGAGGTGACCACGCAGGATGCCGTGAACCCCATTGAAAGCCTGGACACATGGACCGAGTTTGTGGAAGGGAAGAATAAGGTAGGCACCAGCCGTGTCACTGATGGGGAAGCAGAAGGGAGGCAGGAAGGGGCCCTCTCCTGGCCCTCTCCATCTCGACCAGGCTGCAGAGCTCTGAGAGTTGGTGGTCTTTCTGCATTGTCCTGGGCCTCAGGTCCCCTCCTGCTTGTGGATGCAGAGGGGGGATCTCTAGCTGCTTCCCAGACCAGGAAGCTTAGATTGAAAGGAGCCTGGCCAGGCCCCAGGCCCCAGCTACCCACAGGCCCCAGGGCTGGGAAGATCAGGCCTGGGGCTAGCCAGGTCCCCTCTGAAGGGAGCTGCTGGGCGCAGCCTGGGGGCAATGCCTAGAAGAGGCCAGGCGGGGGAGGGGACTGAACAAAGGCACCCACTTCCTACAGTCACTTCCTGTTTTCCTACACACCTCCAGAGCCTCTTCCTGTTCCAGGCCTCGCCAGGAAGTGCCCAGCTTGGAATCGGGTGGGGTGGGGGGGTTGTTTGGTGGTAGGCAGGGCCTGTGGCCCTCTCTCCTCCCCACTGCCTCCGAGAGTCCTACTCCCCAGGTCAAAATCCTTCGGGAGACCTGGGACCCATCCCATTTCCTGGCCACCACCCAGGGCCTTGAGAAAAGGGCTGTGAGCAGCCCTGGGGTGAATGTGCCTTGGGTGAATGACCAGCCTTGCTCCAAACCCCGAATCCTAAACCTGGCTTGGACTGCCCCATCTCTAGACTGGGCCTGTCCCCTGCTCAACGCAGCCACAGCCCAAGTCCATCCATACCCAGAGGCCTGCCTGACGTTGCTCTCTGACCTCAGCCACAGCGGATGCCTGCTGTTACTAGCCATGTCCCTGATGTTTCCAGAGAGCCCCCCTGCTGTGCAAGGCCTTCCCCTTCTGCACCCAACCTCACTGTCCCTGGTTCCGTCTCTGAGCTTTGGTCCTCTTCAGCTGGAGGCCTCAGTTAGTTAGCCCCAATCCTCCCTACAGAAAGGAAGGACAGTCAGGGTGGGAGGAGCTTGGGCAGGAAATGGAGCCCTGTGCTCATGCTCTGCGTAGACGGTGAGCAAGCTGGTGATCCAGAACGCCAATGTGTCTGCCATGTACAAGTGTGTGGTCTTCAACAAAGTGGGTCAGGATGAGCGGCTCATCTACTTCTATGTGACCAGTGAGTGACCGGAAGGCGGGGGGCGGTGGAGGTCGGGAACCCGTGGGCGCTGGAGGCCAGAGAGAAGGCCTAGGAGAGGACTGTGAGGTCAGGTTGGGCCCATTGAGTTTCCGAAGATGTGGGACACTAGGCTCCTTGGTCTCAGAGGGAGGGATAGATTTGGAGACCATTAGCACATGGACCAGGGTGCTGGTACACTGGGATGGAAGGCACCATCTGTCCCCAGCCCTGGAGGTACATCCCCACTGGTGCCCTTCCACTCCCTGTGGTTCCATCTCCCACCCACCCCCTTTCCAACACAGCAGCTGACCCACAGGTACACTTTTCCTGGGGAAAAGGCCCAGAGCTTCTTCCAATGTTCAAATGTTTTAGTGACCCCAGGAAAGCTAAGAAGCCCATTAAAGGGCAGTCACTGGGCCCAGGATCATAGATGAGACATGGGGCCAGAGGCAGCGGGGAGAAGACTCCACAGGAGCCCAACAGGGAGTGTGACCAGATGGACAAAAGGAAATCAGGAGCGAGGCATTGCCACAAACTAAGGGAAGGATGAGATTATATTCGGGAGAGGACAGTGGTGGAGCGCGGTGGGCAGCAAGGGAGGGTGGGAAGGACCACACCAAATGTGCTGACAGGGACGGCACTGATGGTCTGGGCTCCGGCCAGGAGATGGGGCGCGTGCAGTAGAGTGCTAGAAGAAGGTGAGGCTGGAGGAGTCCGTGGGGCTGGCTGCAGGGAGCTGGCCCCATTGGTCAGTGTCGGGGAGAAGAGGGGTGAAGAGGGCTCCTTGGAGGCGGGTACCCAGTCCAGGTACCCGCGATGCATGCTCTGGTTGAGAGCAGAGTGAGTCCAAAGGCAGCTGGACACGGAGAGTGAGCCTCATGGCAGGCAGGGAGGTGTGAGCAAAATCAGGGGGCAGTGTCACAGACCCGCCTCCTCCCTCGCCTGCCGCCCACCCCCAGACATCCCCGATGGCTTCAGCATAAAATCCGAGCCATCGGAGGAGCCCCTGGAGGGCCAGGAGGTGCGCCTGAGCTGCCGGGCCGACAACTACACCTATGAGCAAATGCGCTGGTACCGCCTCAACCTGTCCACACTGCACGACGCCCACGGGAACCCGCTGCTGCTTGACTGCAAGAACGTACACCTCTTCGCTACGCCTCTGGCGGCCCACCTGGAGGAGGCGGAGCCAGAGGCGCGCCACGCCACGCTCACCCTGACCATCCCCAGCGTGGCGCCTGAGCACGAGGGCGACTACGTATGCGAGGTGCAGGACCGCCGCAGCCACGACAAGCACTGCCACAAGAAGTACCTGTCAGTGCAGGGTGAGGCGGGCAGGGCTGGCGGCGCTTCCAAGGAAACTTTCTCCCCTCCCAGAGCACGCCTTGGGCTGCCTCTCTGGAAGCCCGAACCTGCAGGAGGGTCCTGCCCACCCCACCCCACCCCCACCCACCCTGGGGAGGTCCACAGCCCTCCTAATCCTGCGCTCCTGCGCTCAAACCCGATCCTTCCTAGAGCTTGGCGCAATCCCTCTCCACTGTCTGCTCCCAGCCCTGGAGGGATGCCCTCCTGCTTTCTACAACTCCGCTTAGCTCCCTGCCCGCTGCCACCCCCAGCCCTGGAAGCCCCGCGGCTCACGCAGAACTTGACGGACCTGCTGGTGAACGTGAGCGACTCCCTGGAGATGCGGTGCCCAGTGGCCGGGGCGCACGTGCCCAGCATCTTGTGGTACAAAGATGAGAGGCTGCTGGAGGAAGAGTCTGGTAGGGCAGTGGACCCGGGCTAAGGGCAGGGTGCGGACGCTGGCCGGGGCAAGGCCCCAGACCCATCTGAACTCCAAGCACCACTCCATCCCCTGCAGGAATAGACCTGGCGGACTCGAACCAGAAGCTGAGCATACAGCGCGTGCGTGAGGAGGACGCGGGCCGCTACCTGTGCAGCGTGTGCAACGCCAAGGGCTGCGTCAACTCCTCCGCCAGCGTGGCTGTGGAAGGTCCGGTCCGGTCTCAGAGCCACCTCCCCCAAGTGGTCCCCACCAGAAGGGGAGCTTATCGCAGAGCACACCCTCTTCCCCCTAACACATACACACACACACAGACTCGCCCCTTTCTGTCCACTCAGGCTCCGAGGATAAAGGCAGCATGGAGATCGTGATCCTTGTTGGCACCGGGGTCATCGCTGTCTTCTTCTGGGTCCTCCTCCTCCTCATCTTCTGTAACATGAGGAGGGTGAGCGCTCCTCTCCCAACTGAGCCTCTCCACCGCTCCTTGTGGGGTCTCTGTACACCCTGGCTCACCTGGAAACCTCACCTGGGAAGCCTTTCTGACCCCTCCGTGCTGGGCTCTTACACGACCAAAAGTGGTCAGTCTGTCCGTCCCCTCCTTGCTGGAGAGTCCCAAAAGAGGTCCCATCTGTCCTGGGGGAAGGCTTACCCAAGACGGTGGTATGGCCCCATCAATTAGTCGTCCCCATCCCCACCCCAGCCAGCCCACGCAGACATCAAGACCGGCTACCTGTCCATCATCATGGATCCCGGGGAGGTGCCTCTGGAGGAGCAGTGTGAATACCTGTCCTATGACGCCAGCCAGTGGGAGTTCCCCCGGGAGCGGCTGCATCTTGGTGAGGCCATCACCCAGCCTGCCCCACCGGCCTGCAGAGACCTCTTTCCTCTGCAGTGCTGAAATCCGTCCATCCCAGGCCAGAAAGTCAGGCCTGGATCCCACCTGGCCTGCCCTGTCCATCTGGGTGTGCATCCCAAGAGCTGGAGCCAGGACTCCAGTTCTCAGGCCCCCCGGGGTCACTTCCTGCTGCTCGGAGCAGGGAGGGCCCATCACACCTGCTGGGAGAGGATGCAGGCCTTCCTGTCTGCTTCTCCTCTCCCTTGCTGCCCGCTCCTGCTCTCCCTGCGCTTCCTGTTTGGCAGAGAGGCCCCCGAGTTTCCTCCCCCTCCTGGGCCTTCCTTCCTGGCCGTTGGCGCGGGTGGCCCCTGCTGCCCGTCCCTCTTTACCCTCACCCTTACACAGCTCACCTGGACCTGGGTCCCTGCCCCCACAGGGAGAGTCCTCGGCCATGGGGCCTTCGGGAAGGTGGTGGAAGCCTCTGCTTTTGGAATCCACAAGGGCAGCAGCTGCGACACTGTGGCTGTGAAAATGCTGAAAGGTGTGAGGGTCAGCGGGTGGAGGGGGTGGTGGGAGTGGCCGGGGCAACGACTGTGGGTGGCCTGGCTGGGCTGTGCTTCAGGAGGGGAAACTGACGGTCAGTGCCAGACTCGTGCAGAGTTCTTCATGGAGGCCCTGGACTCAGTTCTGGGGAATTCTTCCCAACTCCACCTGAAACCCCAGCCTCAACGGGGCGAGCAGGACGAGTTAGGGACCCTACACCCCCACGGGCAGGAGCTCTAGCTGCGCCTTAGCGGAGCCGGTGGCCAGGAGAAGGGACGCGCAGGGACTGGGGGGCAGCGCGCGGCGGGCCCAGCCCCACGCGAAGCGCCCGTGTCCCCTCCAGAGGGTGCAACAGCTAGCGAACACCGAGCCTTGATGTCGGAGCTCAAGATCCTAATCCACATCGGTAACCACATCAACGTAGTCAACCTGCTGGGGGCGTGCACGAAGCCAAATGGTACGGAGCTTGCGGTCCCTGGCTCCCCGGCGGGAGGATCCTATTGGGCTGGGTGGGGGTGGGGCCGGGGGTGGGGCGTTCCTGCGGTGCCGGGCTTCCCGCCTGGCCTCCGTCCCAAGCCCCTGGCTCTTGCCCTGCCCCAGGCCCCCTCATGGTGATCGTGGAGTTCTGCAAGTATGGCAATCTCTCCAACTTCTTGCGTGCCAAGCGGGAGGCCTTCAGCCCCTATGCGGTAAGTGGGGAACCTGCGACTGGCCCGAGCTCTGCCAGGAGCCCGCAGTCCGCCAGGGTGGGCTGGGGAGGCAGGGGTGCCTCTGCTGTGGGTGGCGGAGCCCCGCTCAGACCCACTTTGTGTCTTGGCAGGAGAAGTCCCCTGAGCAGCGAAGGCGCTTTCGAGCCATGGTGGAAGGTGCCAAAGCTGACAGGAGGAGGCCGGGAAGCAGCGAGAGGGCCCTCCTCTCCCGGCTCCTGATGGGCAAGGGCGGGGCTGGGCGGGCCCCTCCGGTCCAAGAAGGTAAGAAGAGCCTAGTTTCGGGGCGCCTGGGTGGCTCAGTGGGTTAAAGCCTCTGCCTTCGGCTCAGGTCATGATCCCAGGGTCCTGGAATCTAGCCCCACATCAGGCTCTCTGCTCCGCGGGGAGCCTGCTTCCTCCTCTCTCTCTGCCTGCCTCTCTGCCTAGTTGTGATTTCTCTCTGTCAAATAAATAAAATATTTAAAAAAAAAGAAGAAGAAGAGCCTGGTTTCCACTCGCCCAAAGAGGTTTGGCTGATACGAGGATACCTCGTGATCAGGGGACTGGGGGAGAAGCTGGCCTCGGGCCCCCCTGGAGGGACTTACCTGGGAGAGCGTGCAATGGGCTTTTCCTTTGGAAGGGAGGACACCACAGGGACAGTTTCCGCGGAGGCGTCTGTCGTTGGATTGGGCATCACTAGCTATCTAGGCATTTGTCATCCAGACGAGGGTGGGAGCAGACAGGCGGAAGCAGCAGGTGCAAAGGTCCCGTGACACAACAAGATTCCCGGCACTGGGCGTGGTTAGTGGGTGTTGCAGAGACCCGATGCTGAGGAGCAGGAGAGGGGGTCCACATGCTTGTTAGCTAGTTCCACGGGCTTCGGGGCCCCACCAGGAGGGTGCACCAGGGGCGGTGAACAAATGCTCCCTTTGGGGAAGGGTAGAAGATGGGAGCCATGGAAGAGCCTCCCCCTCACCCCCACCGACCTCCCCTGAGCCTCCCTTGCTCCTTTGTGTAGCCCAGGACCTGTGGCTGAGCCCACTGACCATGGAGGACCTCATCTGCTACAGCTTCCAGGTGGCCCGAGGGATGGAGTTCCTGGCCTCCCGCAAGGTGACTGCCCCAGCAGGGCCCTCGGAGGGGAGAGGGCACAGGCCACCAGCATACCAAGGCAAGCCCTATCCTAGCTCACCCCTGAGTGATTCCGTGGTCAGCACGTATTTCTCCCATTTTGCAGAGGCAGAAACAAAGCCCAGAGTGTGGAAGTGATTCCCTGAGATCTCTAGCTAGTCAGTGGCAGAAAGGGGACTTTGCCATCTGTCCCACCCCACGGCCTCCTCTGCTGTCTGCATCGTTCCATGAACCTTCACCATGGAGAGTCCTGGGGGAGCATAGAAATCTCTCTGTGACAGAGCAGGGTTCAGGCATGGGTGGGCCCCAGGGACCTGTGCTCCCCACCCCCTCACACCACCACCACCCCCATTCCCCCAGTGTATCCACAGGGACCTGGCTGCCCGGAACATCTTGCTGTCAGAATGCGACGTGGTGAAGATCTGTGACTTCGGTCTGGCTCGCGACATCTACAAAGACCCTGACTACGTGCGCAAGGGCAGTGTGAGTGCAGGCCATGGGGGGAGGCCTGGGGATGGGGGCATGGACCTCCTAGCCAAGAGCCATCTCCGTGGAAGGTTGGAGAGCCCACACCCACAGGGACCTGAGCGGCCCCACCGGGGCACATGGGGGCAGGGGGAGTAGGGACAGGAGCTGACAAGCAGGGACCCTGGTGCTTCAGCTGGAGCTTTGTCTATGAGGGGGACGCTGATGGACCCCGCATGCCTACCCTGAATGCCTACCCTACAGGGGCTGGGTATCAGAGGCAGACCCCGCATGGGGCATGTGGGTACAGAAAAGCATGTGGGTACCGGGAGCAGGGTGCTCGGAGATGGTGTGGCAGGCACTTGAGTGAGCTCGCAAAGCTCATTGGGGGTTTGTGCCCTGGAGGAGGAAGGAAGAGGCTTGGGAAACGGGCAATGGGCAGGATGGGTCTAGGATGAGGTGGGTTACCCCGCCAGCCTCGCACTTCATTCTAACTCGCAGGTGAGTGGAGGCAGGTGGCCGGGAGAGTCAGGTGTGCCTTCCAGAAGCCCCCTCTGCAGGCTTCGAAGAAGGATGAGAGCGTGTGCTGAGTGTAGTGGGGAAGGCAGAGGCCGGTCAGGAGGGGCCAGGGCCCTCAGGGCTCCCAAGTAGAGGGCCCAAGAGGTAGAGAGACAGGCAATGGGAAAGACGCGTCATGAGCCCCAGGACGAGCGGTCAGGAGTGACGTCCGGCTTCTTGTGTGCAGACCAAGTGAGCCGCTGAGGTGGGGATGGTGAGGGGGGCCAGGGTCCCAATTCTTCCAGAGGCTGCGTCTGGAGTCTGGAGGGGGAGGCGTTCCGAGTGCTCCCCCCAAACTGTACACGGGAAGCAAGGGGCCCAGACAGACCCAGGAGAACAGCAGTGGGGCAGAAGCCTTCGCAGGAGGGGCGGAATGTGAGAGTCTTCTGGAGGCACAAGGGGCAGATATGGCCCAAGGCCTTTCTTGGGGTGTGGCTCCAGAGTTCTGGACAGGCTGGGGGTTCGAGGGAGCTACCGACATGTTTGTCCTTCTTTCTCTCTTCTCTCCCTCACGGAGACATGCTTCCTTGTGCCTCCCCCAGGCCCGGCTGCCCCTGAAGTGGATGGCCCCCGAGAGCATCTTTGACAAGGTGTACACCACGCAGAGTGACGTGTGGTCCTTCGGGGTGCTGCTCTGGGAGATCTTCTCCCTGGGTAAGTGTGGGGCAGGCTGCAGGGGAGGGGAGAGGCGGGATCCCCGGCCTCGGCCTCCGGTCATAGCACCAGGCTTGTGAAGCAGGGAGCTGCTCCTGCAGCAGGCGGTCTTTCTACGGCAAGTGGTCCAAGAGCCCTCCACCCCGCCCCTCTGTCTCCGGCATGTGCCCCCGCACCCCCCCCCCAAAGCCACCCCTGCACGGTGGTGGGCTCTCGCATCGAACAGGGGACAGGGCCCAGCCTGTGTTTATCAGGCAGTCCCTGGGATCACCACGGGTCCCCAGATATTCACCTCCCTGGACGAGCCCCCCCACCCCTCAGCTTGTCACTGGCGAAGCTGCTCCTGCCTTCAAGGGCCAGGGAGCGTCCGGTGGAGGCTGGATGCTCACTCACAGGTGTACCTACTTATGAGAGCTCCACTGGGGCCCCGGGGTCCCACTGGGACCAGGAGGAAGCCCGCATGCTAGGAAGGAGATGGGCAGGGAGAAAACAGAGAAATTAAAACAGCACCATGAATGCTGTTAGTACAGATGCCAGGGCCTGGAGGGCACGGGGAGGACAGGGCTATGTGTGACTCAGAGGGGAGCGCCCAGCTGAGGAAGGGGCTCAGGTAGGGCGGGCGGGCCGAGGAAGACAGCAGGTCAGGGTGAGGGGACAGTCAGGCTCCTGGTCCCCGCATGTTGGAGGTGGGCCAGTTGTGGACAAGGGGCATCGGGAAATGCAAAGAGGCGGGAAGGGGAGGTCCCTGCAACCCCTGCAAGCTGGCCTGGGTGAGGACCTGTACTCTGAGTCCCTGAAGAGCCACTCAGGGCTTGGAGCAAGGGAGAGAACAGAGGATTGCCCTGCTCCTGTGCAGCTTGCCCCCGGGGGCCCTTTTAACCAAATGAAGAACTATCACTGGGGGACAGAAGTGCCTTGGTGGGCCCCCACCCCACCCTGGTCCTGTGCTGGGAGCAGCAGGACCAGCCCCTGCCATAGGGGGCAGGAGAGAAGCAGTTTGGGGGGTTGGGTGGTAAGAGCAACAAGTGCCCTCTCCCCACGCACCCCTATCTCATCCTGTTCAGGAGCCTCCCCCTACCCAGGGGTGCAGATCAACGAGGAGTTCTGCCAGCGGCTAAAAGAGGGCACACGGATGCGAGCCCCAGAGTTAGCCACTCCCGCCATGTGAGTTTCCCTAGGAGGCTAGAGGGGAAGGTTGCCATGGGTGAGGGGTCTTGTACACAGGCAGGGGGCCGGGGTGGGGAGGAGGTGCAGGCCCAGGGGTGGGTTGGAGACCTGCAGATGAAGTGTCTTACTCCACCCCTGACCCACCCACTGGTCCACCGACAGCTCTCCTCCACCTTGCCCCCCCGCCCCGCCAGGGAGGAAGAGACTGGGTGGACAGATGGGGGGGTGGGGGACAGGGGTTAGGCAGGGGAGCTGGGATCTGCTGGTGCAGGGTGCGGGCGTGCTCAGACCACAGGCCAGCAGCCAGCTCTACCCGCAGACGCACCATCATGCTAAGCTGCTGGTCAGGGGACCCCAAAGAGAGGCCTGCGTTCTCAGAGCTGGTGGAGATCCTGGGGGACCTGCTGCAGGGTCGGGGCCAACCGGTGAGTCCTCTGCCCGCCCTGTCTAGCTGCAACAACCTCTGGCCAGCAGCCCCAGGGCCCTTGAGCAACTGGCCAGGGCTCATCTTTGGCCATGAGGAGCCCCGGGGTGGTCTTTGGGTCGGGGGGTAGTTTGCAAGGAGCCCCTCTCTCTGGCAGAAGGCTGGTGTGTTCCTCTACCTCCTGCTTCCTGCAGCCCCGTCCCCGTACCCACCCTTCCCACCCTTGACTTCTGGCTCCCCCGCCTGGGGTGCCTGGGGACACAGGGAGCAAAACCAGCTCAGGGCTGCCCTGGTGGCCTGGGAGCGGGAGGAGTAAGCGGGGGCTGTGCAGCAGAGTCCAAGTCTGCCCCCGGAAGGGGGGTCCCTGGATCGGGGTGGCCCCTGTTGCACCCTGCTCATTGTAAGTGGGGCGCCTGTTGGGGGAATTTGCCGGACAGGCTCATTGAATCCCCAGAGCACCTTGGAACACAGAACTTCGTCAGTCAGGAACCCCCTGCCCCTGGCAATCCTGAGCTCAGAGGTGGGGACAGCAGGGGGGCAGTGGTCTCTAACCCCCGGGGCCTCTGCCATTCCTGCCAGGAGGAGGAGGACTGCATGGCCCCCTGTGGCTCTCAGAGCTTGGAGGAGGGCAGCTTCTTGCAAGCATCCACCACTGCCCTGCATGTGGCCGAGGCAGACCCCGAGGACAGCCCATCGAGCCTGCACCGGCACAGCCTGGCCGCCAGGTCAGCCATCCTCGCGGGGTTTCCCGGATCCCGTGCCCCCGCCCCCCACCCCCCACCCCCGCCAGGACAGGGAGAAAGCAGGTTGGATACAGCATAGTTGATTCCCGCCAGTCATCAAGGAACAGCAAACTACAAGGCCTTGAGAGACCTCTGTACCCCGACGGAAAGAGCGCAGTGATTTTAAAGGACATACTGGGCTCTGGGGCCCCCTGGAGGGCCTGGCGAGCCTTGGGGGTCCCCTCCAAGGCCATGTAGTCTGCGACTTTGCTTTCCTCTGCGGCCCCTCAGACCTTCTGTCTGCCCTGCAGCCTCTCCTGCGTCTGGCATTCCTGGCTCCCAAAAGCCCTTCCCCTCTTTGACATTTGGGATCCCAGGAGGAGGATGGGCCAGCCACCCACCCACATTCAGGATTTAGAACTTAGCCTGAGTTCCCAGAGATCTGAACCCAATGTCTCTCGCCCACAGCTGTCTACACTCCAGGAAGGCTGCTCGTGCTCCCACTGGGGTTGCCGAGAGAAGGGCTCCGAGACCCGCCTCCCCTGTGCCACAGCGGAGGGGGCAGGGCCAGGCCTGGGGGACAGGAAGAGCCAGCTAGCGGGTGCCCGCCAGCCTTCTTCGACCAGCCACCCAGGGCACACAGATGCACACACACAGGCGGGGGGCGGCTGGCACAGAGGGGTCCCCCCCATCTCACCAGCCCCCATGCCACACCCAGGCTGGGTGCACTCCACCCACCTCCCATGCCCTTCCCAGGAGGTGTTCTCTTGCATAGGAGAGGAGACAGATCAGCACAGGGGGAGTGTGTGCTGGAGGGCTGCAGGCTCCCCCGCCCCATATTCAAAGCCCAGGCCCAGGGTCCTTCTGGGAGGAGAGGGGGCAGAAGGAGAGGTAGGGAGGGCTTTCTGGGACACGTTCCTTCAGCAGGCTGTTTTCTCCCCACAGATATTATAACTGTGTGTCCTTTCCGGGGTGCCTGGCCAGAGGGACTCAGACGCAGGGCTCCTCCAGGATGAAGACGTTCGAAGAATTTCCCATGACCCCGACGATCTACAAGGCCTCCGTGGTAAGTGGGGCAGGCAGGCCTGTGCACCCAGAGCAGGCTTTCCCAGCTGGGAGGAGGTCCAGGCGCAGCTCAGGAAAGGGTGCCGCACTGCAGTGTCAAGTCCGGATGGCACGTCGGGCATGCCGGGGTCTCGGCTGCATTCCCCGTGCCCTCCTCACTCATTACCGGTCTCCCCGCCGCACAGCAGAGAAACCCAATGGAAAGACAGCTTCTCCTTCTAGATGGTTGTTGTTGCTTTAGCTTCCCTTTGGTGGCCACCAAGCCATGTGGCCCAAGAGAAGGGATGGTGTCCCTTGAGGAGGAGGCCATGATATGGAGCACGGGATACAGCGTTGTTCTCCGATCTGCTCAAGCAGAATGGGCCTCTAGGGACTGGGAGGCTGGAGCCCAGGGGTCCATTTTGCAAAAGAACAGACTCAACCTGGTACGAGCATCCACAGCCGGAAACCTTCCGCCCAGGCCTTTCTCCAGACAGGCCTGGTCAGCAAGTGCTGTCCCCAATTCATGTCCCCCAGGGCCAGATTGATACGTTGGGGTCTCCCAGCCCTGACAGGAGCCAAGTCATACACCATCGAAGGGCAACAGAACCCCACTAAATGTGGGGTATGTCTCCGTGAAGACCTTTTTTTTTTAACACCGTAAGCTGCCAGATTCTTTCGAGAGTCTTCCTGGTTCTCTTTGTGTTCCTGCTCTGCCAGCAGCCTGAGCCTCAGTTTCTCCCTCTCTGGCAGGGGTGTGTGACCCTCACCTGCACACTCCAGCAAGGAACGGACACCTGCTTTCTGCTCTGTCTCCACAGGGCAGGTGTCAGGCCAGCCGCGGAGGTCCGTGCCGCGCTGTCCTGGCTAGGGTGGTTGCCTGCAGACGGGCTTGTTCTCTCCCCGCAGGATAACCAGACAGACAGTGGGATGGTGCTGGCCTCCGAGGAGTTTGAGCAGCTAGAGAGCAGGTACAGACAAGAAAGCGGGCTCAGGTAGGGCTTCCAGAGTCTCTTTCCCTGCAAGGGGCCGGGAGGGGCAAGCCGGGCCTGGGCATGCCTATCACTGATTCACCCGAAACCTACCATGGCTCCCTATTGCTTTTCTGGGTGTTCAAAGCATGCTGCTCTGGGACTCAAGGCCTTTGGCCACCGGAGAAGTCCCCTCTCCCACCAGCATCCTGGCCCAGCACACCTGGTCCCCCCATCTCCCTTCCATCTGACAGGTGCTCAGACGCCCGCCTCCATGAAATGAGTAAGATCCAGTATGCCCACAGTGCCTACACATCCCTCCTGCAGCCAGAAGCGTCACCACTACCCCCAGAGCCGCCCACATTTACACTCCAGTGACCCCAGAACCAGACAGATCACGTGACCTGGAGCTGGCTGGTGTCCTAGTTTGATAAGAACGCAGGAATGCAGTCACAGAGAAATTCTCATGTGCCAACACAGACAGTGACCTCCCTTTGTCCAAGAGGATAGCACCCGCCCAAAAGAAATCCCTGAATGTTTCATCTTTTAAGGGTGGAGATGAGATAGTTAAATGTCTACCTACTTACTCTAGTAGTGGACTTGCACACAGCTGTTTAAAGGACAGGACCCACGGGGGAGGCGGGTGCCTGGCGGGCTCCGTTGGTAAAGCAGGGGACCTTTGATCTGTGTCTTTGTTCAGAGCCCCCTTCTGGGGTCTTCTGACACAGTTTTCAGGAACAAATCCTAGCCTCTGCCTGTGCCATTTTTTAATCGATGTAGGACGATGTCACTGAGTTTTTTCCCCCGAGACCGCAAACATTTGTTTGCATTGCGTTAGGACAGTTGTGGTGAGTCTCCACTGTTCTGGCAGGTGTCTTTACCATCTCTGCAGCTGAACCCATTAGTGGTGATTTTCCCAGCAGCCCACAAAGGGTGTGTTTGTGGCACTGTGGGTGCTGGTGGTTTGAGGACTCACATGTCCAACCGAATTTACTGTCTGCTCCTTGCATCTTGGTCCCCTCTTTTGTTTCCATGAATTCTATACGGTGATCTCCGTTGGTAACCTAGTTTTTGGGAAATGAACGCTGATCGCATTATTGGAAATAGTGTCTGAATGACATTTCTTTACCCAACAGTATTTTATATCCCCCCTCCAAAAAAACGTAATTCAATAAGAGGGTGAGCCAGAGGACGGTTGTTACTTTTGTTCTAATCTCCACACATCTTCATAAAAACAGTCCCTCAGAGCTCATGCCTGTACCATAAACAGGAGAGAGAGACTCGGGTTTATGGGTGAGTAGGAAACTCAGCGCTGAGACCAGCAGAGCCATACCTGAGTCACGGCAGAGGGAGAGGATGATGGGCCCCGCACCCAGAGAGAAGAGTGTTTCGTGGTCCTTGGGACCAGCCAGAGAGATGAGGGAGGAGGCAGAGGTCTGATGGAGGAGGCTCCAAGGGCAGCCATTTGGAGAAGGCACTGCTTCTGTATGGCCCGTGAACAGGACACAAGTGCTTTAGTGCTGAAGGAAGAAGAAAGTCACAGAAGAGTCTCCAGAAGCAAGAACCCAGAAGACACATCCACACCCAAGGGAACCATTTAGTACAGAAATTGTACCTCGCAATAGCAGTGACACGAAGCCCTCTTGTCCACACAAGTTCCCTTGGCCACACATCCAGACCAGCATCGAGAGAGGCACCTGCATTCCCTTGGCATGTGGAACGTTCTCCAAATGAGTGCAAGGACAGAAGGTGCCTTGGATGGCTCCATGGGGGAGGTGGAGGAGAGAGTCTCTCTGCCCAGTCCTTTCCTGTCTCCTGCGAACCGCTGATCAGCAGCCCCCATGGGCTCCTCACCTCCAGGTCAGTCCTCGGGCCTTTTCAGTGGCCACGCAGAATGCCCAGTCCACACCCTGTAGGGGGGTGTCTCCTCCAAGTGTATAGCCAAGAGGAAGGTCTGGAAGCCCTCGGCTTGCGGCAGGTCGGCATGGCTGCATGACAGCCGCCGAGAAGGGGCCCAGCACTACCGGGCAAAGCGACTGGTTGTTTCTTGGTGGCAATACTACATCATAACAGGACTGGAGCCTTTGCAAAGAGGGATGCCCTTGAAGGAATTCAAGGTGATACCAAAGATGTGGGTGTAATGCAGCCTAAATGAGGAAGCCTCCCAAACCGCCCATCTCCCAAGCCACTTCCATAGGATAACTAGATATTTCTAGTTCCAGAAATCCCAGCACGAATAATCACAAACAGAAAAAATAAGCACGGGATGCCTGGGTGTCTCAGTCAGTTAAGCGTCTGACTTCCGCTCAGGTCAGGATCAGGATCCCAGGGTCCTGGGATCGAGTCCCGCATCCAAGCTCCCTGCTCAGCGGGGAGCCTGCTTCTCCCTCTGCCCCTCCCCCAGCTCATGCTCTCTCTGACAAATATATAAAATATTTTTAAAAAATAAAAATGAATCAAAAAAAATGAATCCATACACTATCCATTAAAAAGATAGGATAAAATGGAATGAAAACTTTTCAGTAGATGTCAACACTCAAAAAAAAAGAAAAAAAGATACTGTTACACTGAAAAAATAAATAAAATGGAGAAAAAATGAAAAAAAAAAGAAAAAAAGAAAAAGCAGAGAAAAGCTGATACAATACGCCCAATGCGAATTAAATATATAATTAAACGACGAGCTGCACCAGGAGTCGGAAATTCAGTCACTCAGAACGGAAATGAACAGTGCAAAGGTGTCGAGTGGTGGCTGGCTACGTTCGGGAAAGAAACTGAAATAAGAGACAGATCTCCACCTCCAAAATGAAGACTGGGTGGCGGGGGGTTGGGGAAGGGGGGCAGGGAGGCAGGGATCAACAGATATGATCGATGCTCCCTTACGGGGAAAGCCACAGAAGATGGACCAGAAAAGAAAAGCAAAATAAATAAAGAGGTAAAGAAGAACAAAGAGAAAGTTAGCAAGTGCAGCGGTTGAGTGGACATGAGATTTGGAGTTTCCGAAGGAAACGATGCTGGTGGTGGGACAGAACTGATATTTTAAACTTGTAATTCAAGGGACCCTCTCACATGAAAGAACTGAGTTGACACAGCAGAAGAGGTCCTGGGGAAACTGCCCCAGGACAGCAGACTTGGCTGCATGTCTGACTTTAACTGTTAGATTTTCAAGGTAAACCTTCTGGGAATTCAGGCCAAAAAAAAAAAGGCTGGGTCATTTATGAAGAAAAAAAGAAAAAAAAAATCAGGCTGAACACCGGGCAAGGCAAAAACAATACGAGAAGAAAGGTAGCAAGGTCCTCAAAAATCTCAAAGAATGGGGTGCCTGGTGGGCGTAGGGTGGGCAGCAGTCCGGTAAGCGTCTGAGTCTTGGTTTCGGCTCAGGTAGTGATCTCAGTGTCCTGGGATCAAGCTCTGTGCTCGCCGGGTGTCTGCTTGAGGATTCTCTCCTTCTGCCTGTCTCCCTGCTAGTGCTCTCTGGCCCTCTCAAATAAATAAATATATATAGTTTTAAATCTTGGGGACAGTGAGAGGTAAGTAGGAAGTGTCCTAGGGCCTTCAGAGAGGAGGCAGGGGGAGGGGCTGGTTCTTCTCCCAGGGTGAGAAGCCCAGTGCTCATTCTGAGAGTACCTAAGAGCCGTGGGGGGATCTATGGGGAGAAGGATGGTCTCCACAGAAAGGATCTCTGAAGCAGGGCTGGGAGAAGAGACAGGGGCCAGGGGAGAACCCAGCGTCGGAGGGGGGCGCTCTGGAGCAGGAGGGCACACAGAGAGCAGCCCGGCACCTTCCGGAGTCATCACAGACGAGACTTCTGTATGGACTGGGTGTGAGGGGTTTGGGGAAAGGGAAGAGCAAGGAGGATGCCCAGGGGCCTGAGCCACGGAGTCAGTACATTATAGGGATGGGTGAGTCTAGGAAAGAAACAGGTTTGCGAGCATGAACTGGGCCTTTTCCGTTGTCCCCCACACCCAGGCGGGGGCCTGGTTGGCTCCAGGGTTTGCCAACACTCCCATCAGTCCGGTTCTCTGTGTGAGGGAGTCAAGTCTGTGTCTCTGAGGGCTCTGGGCTCGCTCAGCCCTCCAATGCTGTCTTTGGTGACTCCAGCCGGACCCTGATCAGGGTCCTGTCCCTCTTCTCTTCTTGTCTCACTGACCATCACCTTCCCTGTCTCAGCAGCTGTAAAGGACCGGGCCGGAACATGGACGTGACCAGGGCACACCCTGACACCCAAGGGCGGCGGCGGCGGCCGGATCGGGGGGCACGGGGAGGGCAGGTGTTCTACAACAGCGAGTACGGGGAGCTGGCGGGGCCGCAGGATGGGGGCGACCATCCTCAGTCCGCCCGTGCGCCCTTCTTCACAGACGATAGCTACTGAGTTACTTGTCCCGGGCAAGGCCCCCAAGACCCCGGGTCTGACAGCTGGTGGGGGCCGTGCCCGGAAGCGACCAGAAGGCTGGGAACTCCTCTCCCTCAGCTTGGATAGGAGATGTTTCCTCCTCCCTAGTTAGGAAAGGCAAGACCCAGGTTCCAGGGCTCCCCCAGACTCCATCACTGCACCTGCCTCCCTAGGCCACCCTGCGGATCCCCTGGGACTTTCTTCCCTCAAGATTCAGACTCCGTTCAACCCCATACCCATAGGGCCAGTCCTGATTGCCTCCTCCCACTGTGGCGGGTGGGGGCTTGATCCCCACTTTCTGAGAAGGACTCTGAGGGTCTGAGAGTCACAGTGACAGACGTGGAACCAGACTCGAGCTGCAGACTCCAGGTCCTGCCCACTGTCCACTCCACTCATTCCCATGGGAATGGCTTTCTTGGCTCTCCAAGGCTGAGAGAATGCACCATATTTCCATCTCAAACGATGAATGAGAAGTTGGGGGGTGAGGTGTTCTCTCCTGAGCCCGGCCAAACAGCTTGCCCTCCAGGGGCGGTGGTCTCTGCTGGGCCAAGCGTCACGGTGTACCTTCCCCTGGGTGTTGACAACTATTCAACAGATGGTTTTTCATTAGAACTTTAGAGACTCTGAGCTGCTGTGAAGAATGTACTTTTCAAAACTTTAGTCTGAGGGGAGCCCAAGGAAGGCCTTTGTGAATCTAGATGGTTCTTGCCTCTGACCCCCAGTCAGGAGCCGACCTAGCCCAAGCTGCTGCGGCCCCACCTGCCTGGCCCAAAACTGGAAGAATCCACGGATGGTCCCAAGTGGCCCAGTGTGAGAAATGGCTGGTTCTTCCCTCGGGGGCCTGGATCTGCCACCCAAACACCTTCCAAGCTGTGAATGGCCCTTTGAGGAGTAAACACTGTGGGACCCACTGAGGAAGGTCTTTGGTGCTGGTCCAGAGGGTGTCTTTCCCCCTGGTCTGAGCCTGATGTCCAGCCTCTGCCCTCCCAGGGTAGTGGCCCAGGGCCCTCTGGAGGCTGGAGCTGTTCTGCCCAGCCCCTCCCCATTCCAGCACCCACTGCCCAGCCACCCCTACCCCTGGCCGGAGAGAGACCCTTGTCCAGTTAGCACCATGGAGAAGGACATCACCCCCCCCACCCCCACCCCCCCCACGAGACGCTTGCAGGACAGGCGGCCGTGCAGCGAGCAGGGGCTGGCCCAGCAGAACACCCCCACTCCCCACCCCCCACCATGTATTGTGCCTTTAAGACACGTTGAACACACGTGTGACTGTAATCTTTGCTGTCCCCAGTGGCCCTCCTCCTCTGATGTCACCGGACCAGGAGACCTGGGTCTCAGGTTTAGCTGGTGGAAGCCCAGAGACCGTTCTCCCCCAGCGGAGCTAGGCTCCTGAGACAGGGGCAGGGGCGGCCCCCCAGGGCCCTCCGCCCGTGCATACCACCTGTTTACGTCACCTCTCTCCCCTTGTCACTTAACTACACACACAAAAATGTACTGGGAAGAAAACCCACCATGGCCTTGTAGACCACGTGTTCTGAAAAGATCTAAAATATTTAACAAAAGATAATAATAAATTTGATGCCAGTCTTTGAGTTACAGTAAATGGGTTCTCAGCTCAGTCCTGGCTGTCTGTGAAGGTTGGGTTCCTGCCGTCCTCCCATGGGATCATCAGCCCCACCAGGCCACTGGGCAGGCCACAGGAGGGACCCCAAGGACTGGAGCTCCTGGTCCCCGCCCCAGCTGACTTGCAGTTCCCCAGGACCACCAGCAGAGGGCACTCGGGAGTCAAGCACAAGAGGCCGGACCCCCTCCTCAGGAGGGAAGCGCCCAGACTGGCCTCGGGCAAACCCGCTCTCTTGCTGCTTGATGGGGAAAGTGACACAGCTCTGTCCCCGCCTCCTAGATCCAAATGCTGCCTCCAGCCCTGAGTATAGGAACCCAGGGGCCTGTCTCACTGGGCCCAGCAGGTGCCCTCGACCAACCACCCCCATCCACGCCCCAGGGGAGGGGGGGGAACGGACCCAGAGAGGTGCAGGGAGCACCCGGGTCACCTCACTGGTTAAGTGTATGTCTAGACTCGGAGATCAGGGAGGTCTGAGCTGGGACCCCAGCCTCAATCACAGCCCCCTCCCCCCGGGGAGACCAGCCAGGCAAGGGCAGCAGGGCCTCCCCACAAAGTCTGCCATGTTCATGTGATTTCCCTGCACACGGGAGTGCCTGACATAGAGGCAGCTGAAGATGGGGACAGGACACTGGCCCTGTGGATGTGACCTGGCCACAGCGCAGGGAGAGCAAAGGAGACCACTAGACCTGCATTTGGTCTGCACCCAGGGGACACCGCACCCAGGGGAGCAGATAGGATGGTGCCTAGCAAGGGTCAGGAGCCAGAGGCCATCCTTGTCCAGGTCTTTCCCAGGCTGGGGACCTTCTGGGTGCCCAACCCCTCCTTGGGCTGTGAGGCCCACTGTCCTGGCCTCCTTTTCAACTCCAGTGGGAAGAGCCCCTCCCCACAAAAGCAGCTGGTAATGATGGGTTTGTTGTTGCTTTTATTTCTATAATAAATCTGTGAACACAGAAAAGACACATACCGCCTCTAGGTTTGGACATTTTAACACGACAATCTCTTTGGTTGGAGGTAGCCTCTCTCCCTGGATACCTCGAGCCTGGGGTCAGCCATCGGCCGGCCGCTGGCACAATGCACGGCCATACATCGGTCCGGGTAAGGCGGCGCTCACGCGGCGGGCTCCTTGGGTCCTACCTAGGCTGGACACCCAGGGCCACACTCATTGTCCTAAGGTCTCAGGACCTAGTCCTCAGAGCACCAAGGTCTCCAGGTATGAATGGGAACTCAGCCGGCAAGGGGGCCATTGGGGGCTCCCAGCAATGCTTTCCCACCGTGGGGTCCCTCGCCCCATCTCCCGCTCTGCCCCAGGCCCACACTCCTATCAGCCGTGACTCGCCTTCTCTAGGGGGCATCAGGCCGAGGGCACGCTGGAGTGTCTCTTGGTGCCCCAGATTCCACCCTGACGTCACCCCTGCAGGCTGAGGGGCCCACACCAGGGAACCACCCATTATCCGAGGCCATGGGACAGGGCAGAGCCCCAATCCCCACAGAATTCACAGCCCAGAGTCCCTGCCATGAGGAGTGACATGTAGGCGGGAGGAAGATTTGTAGCCAAGGATCGGTTCAAAAGGAAGCAGGGCCCAAGGGGGTCGGGGGAGGTGAGGAGGAAAGGCCAGCATGCCCTCACCCCACACCATTCCATTTAGGGAACTAGGGCAGGCAGCACCTTGGGTCCCAGGAGGCTAGGGCCCCACTCGAGCCCAGGCTGAAATAGGAAAACGAGACCTACGTGTATACAGGACATGGCTCAGCCCAGCTGCGGGGTCAGCACAGCGCTCAGAGCGGAGGGACCCAGGGAACCTCGTGGAACAGGCCCCCGGCAAACCTGGGTCACGGTGGGCAGCTTGGTGCTGCGGCCACAGGCTTGGGGTGGACAGCCGTCCGGGGACCCGGAACTTCCGTGCAGGCCAGATTTTCCTCCACTTTCACTAAAGCCTCCAACCCACACAACCAAAGCCATATGGCCGGTGGCTGACCCTGCCCAGCCTCCCCTGCAGCAGGGCTCTGCAGGGACGGGGCCTTGGTCAGGGAAGAGGCAGAAAGAAGGAAGTACTCAAAGAAGCCAGATCAATATTGACCCAAGCAAAGTCCCCACAGAGACAGAGACAATTCCCAGAGCCACAGGACCCCAGGACCAAGTTATGAGGAAGAGGAAGAAACCTCGGGATGAGGCGGGGTTCCTGCTGCTGCCCCTGGGCACGACACCCCAGCTCTGGTCCTGGCAGCTGAGGCCAGCAGCCCGCTCCCAGCCGACTTGCCTTCAAGCCACTCCAAGGCCCCACTGGGATGGTTGCATCTCAGCTCCCAGAGGAGCCCCGGCCAGGCCCACCTGCTCTCATGGTGACGACGCAGGACAGGAGAGTGGGGGATCTTCTACCGCTGGCGTGGCTGTCCTGGCCCAGGAGGACCTCCCTGGGAAGAGACACGGCAGCCATGGCCTCTGGGGGAGTGGGAAGGGCTCCAGACACGCACAGGTGTGGAGGCACGGCTGGGCCCACCTGCCCAGAGTGACCACGCTCTTCCCTGAGAGACAAAAGTGCTGTCATCTGCCACAATCCGCCAGGTCACAGGCCGGGCTCAGAAACAGAGAGGCTGACCCAGCACAAAGGGAGGAAGAGACTAAGGGAGCTCCCGGGACCTCGGGGTTGGAGGGTGCAGTGCGTGCTGGCCCCAAGCGGAGGTGAGGGACTGCTGCCTGGGTCACAGTATGGGGATGGCTGTCGGAAGTCCCCTGTAGGTGTCTGCTAAAGTCACAGTCAGGGTGGGGTCTGGCTCTGGGGTCTGGCGGGCTTCCTGGTCCTTGTGCAGCCTGCAACTGACTCACCCGTCCAGGGCCACCACAGTTCTTGTCCACCTTCAGCACCTCATCCCCAAAGGAGCAAGCCAGTTTGGGCCCACAGGAAGTTCCGCCAACATCGTCCAGGACGGGCTGACCATGTCATCAGCAGGAGGCAGGGCTACGGCAGCCAGCGCCAGGACCTCAGGCTGGTACTGTTGCCCTCCGCCCATCCTGCACCCTGGCCTCATGCCAGCTGTGCCCTGATGTCCCTCCGGATGCTGTCAACTAGCATAACTCGAGGAGGAGGCTACAGAGAGCTCAGAGGCTGTGATGTGTAGAGAAGCACCCAAGACTACCCAGGTCCTAGTTCCTGAGCCTTTGGATGTTATCTCATACGGAAAGAGTGTTGGCAGATGTGACAAAGTTAATCATCTTTTCTTCTTTTTGAAGATTTTATTTATTTATTTGAGATGAAGAGAATTACACACACACACACACACACACACACACACACACACACACACACTGAGCAGGAAGCCCGACATGGGGCTCCATCCCAGGACCCTGGGATCATGACCTGAGCCAAAGGCAGATGCCCAACCGACTGAGCCACCCAGGTGCCCCAAGTTCATTGTCTTGAAAGGAAGATGAAGAGACTGGTGCCCAGAATGCAAGCCGTGGTGTGTAACGTTGAAGAGGGAGGCATAGAGATTTCACACATGTGCACATACGCACTCACGCACACGCACACTGAAGGGGAAGGAATGTGGGCAGCCACCAGAAGCTGGGAGAGGCTCCCCGAGCCTCTGGAAGGAGCTTGGCCCCAACGCACCCTCACACTGGCCCAGAGATACTGGACTCGCAACCTCTAGACTATGAGCAAACAAAAGTGCGCTGTTTTCAGCCAGTTAGTATGTGGTACGTAGTTGCAGGGGCATCAGCATCCCCTGCTCGGCCAGCTTCCCTGGGATTCAGGACCCTCACCACCACCTGCTGCTAAAGGTTCACAGGGAATTGGGTCTGGGGGGGGGCGGTGCAGGAGGGGCTCTGAGAGCTCGCATGAGTTCTGGCCTTGACCATTACGATTTAGGGAACTGAGGCCAGTCCCTCGGCCTCAGTGGTGAAACAGTGATACTGGGACACACACTTTGCTGGGTAGCCATGGGGACACATTTCGGGGTTGGAAATCTTGGGGTGCACTTGAAGCCGGCCTCGCACCACTGTGCGGGCTCATGGGAGGCCAGGAACAGGTTTACTCTGTCCACAAGGGGCCAGAAAGGGGGCACGCAGGAAGGGGTGGGTACTTTAAAGGTAAAGATCTCCAGGAAGAGGGTGCAGGAAGATCCCCCCGGGACGCCGCCTGGAAGCCAGGGCTGCTGGGAACCCACGGGTTGCCTGCCTCCTCCACCTTCTCTGGCCTCACTCTCGTCTCTCCCCGCGGTCAGCTTTCTCTGGTCCCGTCTGCGTGGTGGAAGGTGTTGGCAGGGGCGGGGAAGGGGAACCCCCTGCCGCCCTACACCCCACCCTGGCCGTGAGCATGGGTGGGACTTGATAACACCCCAGAACCTGGAGTGAGTGTCAGCGGCAGAGCCGGGGCCCGGAGCAGGGCCCCTGTGCCTGCCCCCACAGCACAGGGACGGCAGACCAGGCTACATGGGCTCAAGCAATGACGGGGTGCACGGGCAGCCTCACTGATAGGGTTGGGGTGCAGAGCCGCAGGTGATGTCCCACACAGCCCACCCCAGTCCAGATGGGCAACGTTTCCTGCATCATTTGGGGCAGTGACATTACAAAGAGGGCTCACGGTTTCCGTGACACTGCACTATGCTGTCTCCAGTCACTTCCATTAAAGACTGATGGCTTCTGTGCCAGGTGCAGGAGGCCCAGAGTCGAGGGCCCAGGTGGCACTTAAGGTCTCGAAAAGGCTTTCATTTTAGTGTCTTTGCTAATAAAAAAAAAAAAAAAAAGTAATATAATGGTAATGAATAATGATGGATCCAGCCTGGATTCAACAACGTGGCCATGAAATATATATATATATATATATATATATATTAAATTATATTAATTTTTTTAATTTAAATTAAAAATAACTTAATTCAATTAATTAAACTAAATTTTTGAATTAAATTAATTAATTTAATTAAAATTAATTAAATTAAATATATATATTTTTTAATTTATGGAAGAAGACACCCACCCCTTGCTAGAACGGAGCAGGAGGACAGAGGACTTGTCAAGGTGTCTCTGTAAATGTCCACATCCTGTTGAGGACTAGTGAGGACTTCTATTGGAGGATTTGGGAAGAATTAGCAAAAGCAATAGACAAAACTTAGCACATAAAAGTATGAAGCAGTCGTGTTTGACATCAGAAAAAAACATTACTGAAAAAAAATGTTCAGTGTGACCTCATGAATTACTTTTATTGTCCCTCTTATGTCAGATGTAATGAATATCTGTGGGGGCACTTGTCCCGGGCACCAGAAGCAAAGGTGAGAGCCCAGCTGGGGACACAGTGACTGTGGCTTGGCTCTGGCGAGGAAGGTCAAGAAGTTTCAGATCCCATGGACTCTGGCTCGGTGATTCTGGGTCAGCTCTCTCAACCGTCTTCTCTGGCTGGGCCCTGGTCTTCACTGAGTGCATCTGAGAAAGTCAAGCTCGAGGAGAAGCCATCTGTCCCTGTCCCACAGTGTCCCTGTCCCACCGTGCTAGGATTACAGTGCCATTAGATGGGTCTTGGCCAAGAACCCAAGGGAGCAATGGCAGAGAAGAACAAGACAACAGAGGGCTTGAACCACAGAGGCCTGACGCCTGGGCCAGATGCTTCTCTGGCTTGTATCTGTGAGAGAGGAGAACCAAGAGGCAGAGGACCAGCACCGGCCAACCTACGGCCACTCGGACAAAGGAGGAAAATCAATGGGCCCACCAATGAGCGGGACCTCTCAACCATGCACAGCGTGGACCAGATGACAGGAGTCCTGTCGCTGGGTACAGCGGTGGGCTGGGGGCCAGCAGAGGCCTAGAGCTTCCACCCCCACAGGAAATGTGGTCCATCCCTTTCTTTCTTCTGTAAACGCACTGTAACAGCTAAAGGTGTGGGTGACTGGGCGTGGAGGGCGTCCGGACCTCCTCTCAGTGACAGGTGTGTGACTTCCCTGCTTCTGAGGGCTGCTGCCAAGACACAGCCCTGGGAAGGGTGAAATGGGTCTGTCATGAAGTCGGCTCTGAAGACCACTCCCCCAGCATCCTGCCCTGCCCCCATCCTGGTCCAGAACTAGGCTCCGTTGTGTTGTTCAGGCTCTGCGGACAGGGCTGGGCTCCGGCCACCAGCAGCCACGGACAGGGTCTGCGTGAAGTCAATGGTGCCATCACGTGCAGAATTCAGCCAACAAGAGAGCAGTCCCCTCAGCCTTGCCCACAACCCAATGTTACTTGAAAGTCATGACTCGAGTCCCCAGGGAGACCGCCCTCCTCCATCTCTCCTCGTGGCTCTCCCAGTTGTGATTCCCCACAGTCACTCCCGAGGCTCGAGTGTGTCGGGGGTCCTTTGGCTGTGGCTGTACCTGAGCTGTTGGGAGACCCTGGGACCCTGCAAGCTTCCTCCCAACCCCAAGCCGGAAGAAGCCGGGCCTGCTCTTTCGAGATCCACAGTGTCCAGGTCTCAAAGGAGCAAGAGGCCTCTGAGAACATTGCAGCAGCACGGCCCACCCCGCACCCGACACACACACACAAGCGTCAGTGGCCTCAACTTCTCCTCCAAGAATGTGTCCTCACCCAAGTGCAAGACATCAGAGAAACCAACCGTCCCGACCTTCCCCCACCCAGCCCCAGCATCGCCTGTCTGTGGGCGGAGGACGGGTCACCCAGACGTGTCACTCTGGGAGGACCCGGAGAGGACAAGGCTTGGGGCACCATGGGCATGGCCCCAGGGCGAGAGGCCTTTCCCACCCTGCTGTCCCTACAACCTCGCCCAGCGCTCTTGTGAGGTCCCGCCCCAGCATCCTTTCAGAAAGAAATCGCTCAAAGGTAAAAGTTTTACACATTGAAAATGCACTTCCCCGTTGAAATTGTTTCCACAGTCATCAACAAAACATACATTTATAATGCAAAATCCCCCACCCACCCCACCCCCTGTCCCCAAACAGTCAAGGGAGAATTGTGAGAAGGTCACACGAATGTTCACATGCTGAGCATGGCTACCACTGAGCCCCACGCTGTCTGCAGGCAGTGGTGGTGGACAACCCCTGCTGAGGTGAGTCAGGGCCTGGAGGGACGCAGGGGTGGGCTGCCAAGGTCAAGACCCCCGCATAGGGGCGCCTGGGTGGCTCAGTGGGTTAAAGCCTCTGCTTTCAGCTCAGGTCATAATCCCAGGGTCCTGGGATGAGTCCCGCATCAGGCTTTCTGCTCAGCAGGGAGCCTGCTTCCTCCTCTCTCTCTGCCTACTTGTGATCTCTTCCTCTCTGTCAAATAAGTAAATAAAATCTTTAAAAAAAAAAAAAAAGACCCCCGCATAACCAAAGTGGGGGTCTCCCCGCCGATGAGCCCAAATGTTGTAGGACTAAATATGTTTTCTTATCCTCCACTGTTGTATTCTGTAGTGACCAATGTGTGAGGACTTTTATTTTTTTTTAAAGATTTTTTATTTATTTGACAGAGAGGAAGAGATCACAAGTAGGCAGAGAGAGAGGAGGAAGCAGGCTCCCTGCTGAGCAGAAAGCCCGATGCGGGACTCGATCCCAGGACCCTGAGATCATGACTTGAGCCAAAGGCAGCGGCTTAACCACTAAGCCACTCAGGCGCCCCCCCTTTGTGAGGACTTTTAAAGAAATGTTTGGTGTGGAGACTGATTGCAAAGATGGGAACATGTCCCGGGTCCTTGTTCTCACTGGTAGCTAACTGTGGCCCCACCAGGGAGGGGACCAGGAATAAGGCCTAACCTGGGGGCAAGGGGAGTTTCGCTACCTGGAGTTTCTTCTCTGTGTCTCCAGGACCAGGGGAGCCAGGATGGCCCCCACTGCATGACATTTCTGGGGTCTGGCAGTGGGGGGCAGGACTGGGGTCATACATCTGTCCCCCTGCCCCTTCCTCACCGGGGCCCACAGCATGGCTGGAGGGCCAGATGGACTCAGAACAGAAAGCTCTCTGCAAAGGCAGAGGCCTGAATGGGCCTCGTGCCCACAAAGCATAGCCTGCGTTCCTGCTCTGGCTGGGGAGAACAGCCCTCAGCCCAGGGGCCCCTGCCAACAGGAAGTCCCTGAGACCCAGGCAGGGCAGGGGGGCACTGGCTTCCCAGGGCCCACCAGCCTGAGCAGGAAGTTGGCCAGGGCTCTGTTGGCTGAGCAAACAGCACATTTCTCAGGAGCATTGCTGGGGGGGGAGGCCCCAGCCCAGGGGAGGGGAGAGCACGGGGTATATGAGGCCCACAGTGGGGCCCATCTCTGTTCCTGAGAGCAGGTCCACCATGAAGCTCACTGCTGCCTTCCTGGTGCTCTGTGTGGCTCTGCTCAGCCAGCCCGGTGAGTGCTGGCAGGCCTCAGGCCCCAGCTCCTTGCCACAGGGTCCCGGCAGGGTCTCTGCTGGTCCCCTGGTCCTGATGGTAGCTGATCCTGATCCCGTAGCCCTTGCCTTGGGTCTCAGGCCACTCCTCTGCCTCCCAGCACTCCCTGTCCCTCTGGGCACGAAGTCCTGCTCCTTCCTGGGGTCTTCAAGACCCTCTGGGGCCTGCCCTGCCCCAGGGCCCTCAGGCTTCCTCTCGTGTCCCCACTGGCTGGCCCTGGTTTCTCCTTTCCACCCAGCACCAGGGTGAGCTCAGGCCAGCACTGGCCCCGGTCTGGAACTGTCTGCTTCATCCTTCAAAGCCCAGCCCAGGCGTCCTCTCCTTTGAGGGGCCCCCACTCAGAGCTTTCCTCTCCTCCCTCCCCCTGGGGCCACCCTATAGGCACCTCTGTCCAGCCCCCTTCTTGCTGGGCCACGATTCTGTTTACGCGGGTGCCTCTCTCAGCCAGCTGGAACTCCCTGCCTCGGGGGGGAGTGGGGATGAGAGAGGCACCCCAGGGGAGCCAGGCCCTTGGTGGGTCTCCATGGAGCACCAGTCCAGATGGGGCGGGGGGTGCTTCTCTGCTTGTGTTTGCAGCTGCCACTTTCTTCCGGAACTCGATGGCCAAGCCTGTGGCCTCTGCTTTGAGTGCTGCAGAGGCCGGGACAGAGGCTGTGGCTGGGGCAGGAGCCAAGGTCCAACCCTTTCTCGGAAGCTTCAACCCCCTGAAGTTTATGCTGACCATGCTGGGGGTCCCGGTGGAGCATCTTGTGGAGGGTTCCAGGAAATGTGTGGCCGCGCTGGGCCCTGAGGCCGTGGAGGCCATGGGGGCCATGAAGACACTGCTGGTAACGTGGGACACCCTGGGCGCTCCCTGCGAGGCGGCCCTCCCCAGCCTCCCATAGAACGGAAACACCCACTCCCTAAAAGTCTACCAAGGCATCTGGGCCCTGTGTCAGGGGAACCTCATGGCCCACCCTCAGGAAAAGCAGGATGGCCTTGGGTGGGAACCAGGTTGACCCTATGTGAAAGACAGGGGGGCTGCAGAAGGCCCCTGGAGGTAAGGTGCGACCCCTCCAGGAACTCTGCCCTGAGTCCCCTTGGGTGCTCCATGGTGGTGGGTTGGAGGAGGGCAGAAACCTGGCTTCTCTTTGCAGGGGGCCCTGACGTACTTTGGTTGAGCCGAGGCTGGTGTATCCCAGCGTGGGGCTGAGATGCTGCTTCCTTCGACAGGCTGGGGACCTGCTGCCCAGCCCTGACCATCCAAGCCCTTCCCCTACGCTCTCAATAAACACGATAACAGCAGCTTTGGGGCTGATATGTTCTTGCTGTGATACCAATCCCCAATCCCCGTTCCTCGTTCCTCCCCTGCTGGAAGCAATGGTGCTGAAGAAAGAAAGGGCCAGCGGGGGGATGGGTCCCACCCCCAGGAGGAGCACTGTGCCCAGGTTATGTGTGGGTGTGTGCATGTGTGTGAGGGACCCTACTGACATTCAGCAGGTGACCCAGAGCCAGCAATTAAAGCTGTTGGGCATCAGGCAAGCATAAGTTAGTTAAAACTGGGATTTTTTTTTTTTTTTCCACCTGTTAGGCTCTGCCTAACCGTCTCTGTGGCTAAAATTTGGAAGTTTTGTTTTCTTCCCTCTACTTTGATTTCTTCCTTGGAATGAGGCACGACTGAAGGCTGCAGGAAAAGCCTGGCTTGCATCTGGTTTTCCCCGTGATTTCTGGTAGTTTCATTGAAATAATTAGTGACTTCGATTGCTTCTGTTCTACCAGCAGCATTTCTGGACTGATCCTCAGGGTTGATGGGAAGGTGCCCTGAACTGGATACTGATGTCTGTCTCTGGAGAAAATTCCCGGTAGACTCCTTTTTTAGTGATAAATGACAAGTCACGTTTCCTGGGAAGGGTTCTCCCCAGCTTGACTATCAACCAAACCACCACGGACAATCCGACTCCTTTTCTAGCTGTTGCTCTATGAAGACATGGGTCTGTCTCTTTTCTGTTCCTACTTGGACAAGGACATTCCGGGATCTAAATGGGGGAGGGTGCATTTTGACAAGTTCTAACTCAACCTAGAACAGGTGGCTCCCCAGGATGCAGATTAAATCTCTCATCAACACCACTGCCCCCGAGTTCCCAAGAGTTCTGAATCTTTGCATCAGGCTCAGGTCTGGGCAAAAATGAACTCTAACGAGAGAGATCACTCCGCATCTCTAGTGGAGAAGGCAGTGGGGTCATGACGTGACCTGAAACAACCACAGGCTCTTTTCTCCCGACATGACATAGGTTCCTCAGTTAATGCCCTGGACTCGAATGTTCAAGGGGATCTCTGGAAGAATGCCAAGACTACAGGAGCTTGCTCAAACAGACAGTGGGCTTGGGGACTCAGTCAACGGCCCTGTCCTGAGATGACCCTGCAGCCTTCTACCTCTAGAGCCTTCCCAGGCAAACACCGAAGGGGAAATCACAGCACTTAGTAGAAGGAGGAGACTGAGGGTAACATCTGAAGCCCCGAGGCTAACTGCGATGGCTTCCTCCCTCCGGTAGTTTCCTGCAGGAATGGAAGAGACCAACCATAATCCCCAGGAAAGAGGGAATATGGTTTAAAGCTAGATTTCCTTAAATATCTTATTTTGCCCATTTGACTTGATAACTACGTAGATATAACATGATCCCAAAAGACTGAATAGTTAAAAAAAAGTCTAAAAATTGAGTTAATAAAAAGAAAACAGGAGCACCTGGGTGGCTCAGTCGTTAAGTGTCTGCCTTCGGCTCAGGTTACGATCCCAGAGTCCTGGGATCGAGCTCCGCATCGGGCTCCCTGCTCAGCAAGGAGTCTGCTTCCCCCTCGCCCTTGGCTTGTTTTCCTCCTCTTGCTGTCTCTCTCTCTCTCTCTCTCTGCATCAAATAAATAAATAAAATCTTTTAAAAAAATGAGAAACGAACCTGACATTGTTTCCTGTGGTGGTAGAATCCCCAAAGGACTAACTCTTTCAAGGGCACCTGGCTGGCTCCATTGGAAAAGCATACATGTCTTGATCTCAGGGTCATGAGTTCAAATCCCACGGTGTATGTGGAGATTAGTTTAAAAAAAAGGCATTCCAAATAACATGAAAATACAATCATTTACAAAATTCCAACAGAAAGCACAATTATAATCGCCTGGTGTATTTTATCTGCAAGGGGGGGAAAAATCTCTCTTATCTCTGTCCCCTGAAAGTTTCCAGAAACTGATCAATCCCAGAGCGGTGGCCTCCAGATACCATTTCTCACTGAAGGAACCAGGATTCTTTGGAGAAATGGCTGGTTCCGGATATGGAGCAGGAAATATAAAAGATGAACCTAGAACATCTATTTATAACAGAATAGAAGCTTTAGTTCTAAAGACTACCAGGATTGTGCTAAAAAGACACTGGGACCAGCATGAATAAGTCACTGGCCAAGGATGATTTGAACATCAGTAATGGTAGTAAGTGGGATGGACAACAGGCATCAGATATGCTTATATCCATAAGTTTTGATATAGGAGGAAAAAATAGACTGGTAACCTTTGGAGGACACAAGAATGTCAATTCATTATTCTGAAAACTGGGGTGCCTGAGTGGCTCAGATGGATAAGCGTTTGCCTTTGGCTCAGGTCTTGATCTCGGGGTCCTGGGATGAAGTCCTGCATTGGGCTTCTGGCTCAGAGGGGAGCCTGCTTCTCCCTCTCCCTCTGTCTGCCACTCCCCCTGCTTGTGCTCTCTCTTTCTCTGCCAAATAATCTTTAAAAAATTATTTTGAAAACTAAAAACTATTTCGAAGTACAAAGTTTAAAACATGTAAAAATTAAAAGACGACTGAGGAAAGATACAGGTTAAAGGGTTAAGTACCCTGAGTGCATTAAAAATCACAAATTAGCCAGAAAAGGACAAAATCCTCGACAGACATAAAATCGTAAGAGAAACTCCAAATAGCAAAAAAAAAAAAAAAAAAATACGCCTGTTACTAATAAGAGAACTATAAACAGAAATCACAATGGGTTACCATTATACTCATCAGATTGCCAAAAACTAAGTCAGACAAAAACAAGCACTGGCAAAGCTGGGGAAGAATGGCAAAATCTTATCAACTTCTGGTGGGAGAGTAAGCAGAATCCTCCCCTTTTTTAAAAAAGATTTTTATTATTTATTTGACAGAGACAGAGACAGTGAGAGAGCACAACAAGCAGGGGGAGTGGCAGACAGTGGGAGAGGGCGAAGCAGGCGCCCCCCTGAGAGGGGAGCCTGATGTGGGGCTTGACCTGAGCCAAAGGCAGACATTTACAACTGAGCCACCCAGGCACCCCATTGCAGAAACACTTTGGACAGGAGTAAGCGTATGTAGTACAGTCAAACACACGCCTGCCCCAACACCTAGCAATTCCAACCCTTAAGATTATACTCCAGAGAACCTCAGCTTACAGTGGCACCTACCAGAATGTTCAGAGCAGACTGGTTTGTAAGTGTCCGGGTAAAGAGAGAGAAAACTAGAAACAACTCAAAGATACTTGCAGGGAAGGGTAAATTCTGGAATATTCATACAAAATGCAATATTACAATGCAGCTTACAACTACATGCACTAATGTGAGTGAATCTCAAATAATTCAAGTCCCAAAAGAAATCATACAAAATTATTTCATTTGTTTTTTAAGATCATTTATATACTGTAAAATTTACCCTTTTAAAGTACCCTTTTAAATTCATATAATTTGTTTTTTAATAATAGTTTTTTTAAATAGCTTTAAAAAAATATCTACCATAGTGTGCAACCATGACTACTATCCAATTTTATGACATTTTTATCACTCCAAAGAGAAACTCAGGTCTTCTTTGGAGAATGTCTATTCAAATTCTTTACCCATTTTTAAATTGGGCTGCTTTTTCATTATTGAGTTGTAACTGTTCTTTATATATTCTGGAGCTAGACTTAACAGATACATGGTTTTCAAATATTTTCTTCCATTCTGTGGACAGCTGTTCCACTTTCTTTTCCTTTGAAGCATGAAAGTTCTTAATTCTGATGAAAGCTATTTTCCTCCGTTTGGTTGCTTACACTTTAAGACATCTTATCTAAGAAACTATTACTCAACCCAAGGTCATGAAGATTTATACTGATGTTTTTTCCTAAGGGATTTTAGTTTTAGCTCTTACACTTAGATTTTTTTTTTATTCCTTTTACTTATTTTACATGGTGTGAGACTGAAGTCCAGCTTCATTCTTTTGCTCATGGAGAATCAGTTGTCCAGCCCCATTTGTCCAAGACACTATTCCTTCCCCTAATAAGGTGTCTTTGTTACCTTTGTCTCAAATCAATAGACCATAAGTGTAAGGGTTTATTTCTGGTCTTTCAAATTCTATTGATCAATATATGTTATTCTTAGGCCAATACCGCATTTCTTGATTACTGAAGCTTTGTAACACATTTTGAACTCAGGAAATTTGAGTCTTCCAACTCTGTTCTTTTTCAATATTGTTTGGCTCTTTGGAGTTCCTTGGATTTCCATGAATTTTAAGATCATCTTGTCAATTTCTGCAACAAACAAAAAGCCAGCTGGAACATGATAGGACTACAGTTGACTCTATAGATCGGTTTGGGGAGTATCACCATCTTAATGGTAACTAGTTGTTTCAGTCCATGAACATGAAAAGTCTTAAGGCTTATTTAGGTCTTCTTTCAAAGTTTTTTAATTTTGTGTACAAGTCTTCCATTTCTTTCATTAAATTTCTTAAGAATACTCTTTATTATTATAGTAATGCAATTGCTTTGGTGTTTGATTTGTTCTTTGCTAGTGAATAAAAATATGTTTTTGTATGTTGGTCTTGTTCTGATAACCTTACTGAATTCATTTATCAGTTCTAATAGGTTTTTGGTGTGTGGAATACTTGGGGTTTTCTAGGTACAAGATCATGCAATCTGTAAATATATTTTTACGTCTTCCTCTTTGATCATATTATTTTTTTATTTTCAAGCCTTATTTCCCTGGCTAGAACTTCTGGTACAGTGCTGAAGAGAAGTGATGGGTGAACATCTTGTTTTTTTTCTGTTCTTAGAGGCAGAGACTTCACACTCTTTCACCATTAAAAAGGATGTCAGTTGTGGGTTCCTCACCCTTTATCAGGCTGAGGAAGTTCTCTTCCATTCCTTTTTAAATGAGAGGTTATGGAATTTTGTCAATACGTTTTCTGTGCCTAATGATGTGATCCTGTGGTATTGCCCTTCATACTATCGATGGAGTGTATTACGTTAAGTGGGGATATTAAGGAACCTCGTTTTTAGATAAATCCCACTTGGTCATGGTGTATGATTATTTACATGTTGCTGGATTCAGTTTTCTGGTATTTTACTGAAGATTTTCCTAGCTGTATTCATAAGTAGCATTAGTGTGTAGTTTTCTTTCCATGTGACATCTTTGGCTTTGATATGAGAGTAACATTGGCCTCACAGAATAAGCTAAGTGTTCCTTCTAATTTTTGGAAGGGATTGTGAAGAATTATTCTTAAGTACCTAGGGGAAGTCGCCAGTGAAACCATCTGGACCCAGGCTTTTCTTTCTATATAGCTTTTGTTTTTAATTCAATTTCTGGTTATATATTTATTCAGATTTTCTATTTTTTCTTGTCAGTTTTGGTAATTTGTCTGTTTCAGCCACATAATTTCAATGATTAGATAGCAATTGTCCATAGTACTCCATAATAAGCCTTTTTATTCTATAAGGTTAGTAGTAATGTCCTCCCGTTTATTCTTGATTTTATTTTTTTTTCCTGCTCAGTATAAGGCTCATCAATTTTGCTTATCTTTCCAAAGAATCAACTTTTGAATCTGTTGATTTCCCTACTAGTTTCCTATTCTCTATTTCATTATTTTCCGCTCCAGTCCCTTATTATGTCCCTTCTGCTTGCTTTGGGTTTACCTAGCTCTGTTTTCCAGCATTTTGAAGTGGAAGATTAGGTTATTGAGATCTTTTAAAATGTAGGTATTTACAGCTGCAAATTTCCCTTTAAGTACTGCTTTCACTGCATCAAAGAAGTTTTGGTGTGTTATGTCTTTCCATTTATTTCCATGTATTTTCTAATTTCTTTAATTTTTTTTTTTTTTTTTTTGCTTTGGCCCACTGGTATTTATAAGTGTAGTTTAACTACAATATATTTCCAAATTTCCCAACTTTCTTCCTAGCGTCCCTTCATGATGATCAGGGAATATACTTGGTACAATTTCAATTCTTTAAACTTCTTGTTTCATGGCATAGCCTATTATCTACTGGAGAAAGTTCCCTGTGCACTTGAGAATATGTATTCTGGTATGGGTAGGTAGAATGTTCTATACATGTCTGTTTAGTCTACTTGGTTTATAGTGTTTAAGTATTGTATTTCCTTGATCTTCTGCCTAGTTTTTCTATACATTGGGAATATGGTATTGGACAACTATTAATGTTGATCGTCTATCCCTTTCATTCTGTTAGTTTTGCTTCATGTAGACTGTGGTTTATCATTTAGCATTGCTCATGATTACAAAAAGTTTCTCTAACTCTAGTAATTTTGTTTGTTTTCAAGTCTACTTTGTCTTTCTTGGATAGCCACACCAACTTTCTCGTTTGCATACTTTCTTCCATCCTTCTATTTCAACCTGTTTGTGTCTTTGAATCTAAAGTACATCTCCTGCAGTTAGCACATGGTTCCATTATTTTCATCCAGTCTGACCTTGCTTGATCCATTCACATTTAATATTATTGGATCTATGCCTGCCATCTTACTTTTCAGTCTCATGCTTCTGTCTATTCCTCCTTTACTACTTTTTGCATTAATATTTTCTAGTGTAATATTTTAATTATTTTAACAATTACATAAAACTGAGAAAGTAGATTCATATATCCAAATTATCCTAAATAACACTCATTTTCCCACAAGTGATTCATCAAAAGTCATTAAAAACTTTTTTGAAACCACATCAACAAAACCGGTTTATTCTTTTATAATCTATTTAACTTTGTAGCAAAAGATTATCAACTTCTCTCCAAGTTAAGAACATTTTCATTCCAGTTCTCATTAATTCTTATGTCCGCTCTGAGTAACATCAGGTTCAAATTTGCATAATTTGAAAAACAACTCTAAATTTAAACCAAGGTATCAACAAAGTGTTCAAGTTTTTCTTCTGGTTTTAGCAGCCAATTTACAAAATGTGACGACAGTTAAAATTTGTTAGAATATATACAAAAATCGGCATTCTTGGTTTGTATCATGAGGTTCAAGGTAAATTCTTGTACCTGCCTGTGAAAGTCACAAATCGTCTTTCCTCTCCTTGGAGCTTCAATTTTGGTTCACGCATATGCACACTGATACTTGTAAGAAAATGTGTATCATACAGACATGGTTTGCTTTTGATTACTATTTATAGCAAGCATTTCTTTTGTTGTAAGATAATCTTAAACTGGTATTAAGTGAACAGTAAACCATTGTTAAAGTCCCTTTCATAATTCAAACAATGAGCATTAGAAGACAAGATCACTGAATTTTAGCCTTCTATCCCTCTGAATAGTCTTTACAAACTTGATTTGAAATTTTATTTACTTACTTTTAACAACTATGACACTTTTCAGTCTGTTTCAGGAAAGTAAGTGCAACTATCTTCGATAAGCATAAGGTGTAACAAAATAATAAAGGAAAACACTAAAATGCCAACAAATCCAGATTTCTGACCTAACACAGCTACAGCACTATCTGTAACAGAAATCATCTTTCTTCATACCTGGAAGAAATTCTTTGGCGGATGTAAAAGACACAAAAATATCTATGTTGTAAGTCTGAGTTTAGGCCAAGAGTTCACATTTCTTTGTAAATCTGGAAGTCCTTTAAGAAAATGCATACACTAAGTATTTTTTTTTAAAGATTTTATTTATTTATTTGACAGAGAGAGATCACAACTAGATAGAGAGGCAGGCAGAGAGAGAGAGAGAGAGGGAAGCAGGCTCCCTGCTGAGCAGAGAGCCCAATGCGGGACTCGATCCCAGGACCCTGAGATCATGACCTGAGCCGAAGGCAGCGGCCCAACCCACTGAGCCACCCAGGCGCCCCGCATACACTAAGTATTAACTGTTGGTGTCTTTTGTATCACACAACTCATGTAAAGCTAGTAAGTACTTCAATGTTTAAACTTTAAACGATCTTTAAGAGTATTAGGAAGGTCTTATATTCTCTAGATAAACTGAAAATACTTCATTCTTGTAAAATACTTTGTGTCTTCATTTTCTAACAAAATTTCCATAATATATTTTTCATACCATATCACCACTAAAATGTTTTTTTCCTGTGGAAGAATACAAGCCCTTTTTATAGCTGGTCAAATCTACAAGCTCATATCCTGTTATAAAAGTGTTTTTTTAAAAACCTGCTGGACTTCTAATTCGTATTTCAAGTGATTAATTTCATCTATTATTCTTTTTTGGCTGTTAGAAGGAAACATTAAATTCAATTAAGCATTTCAAGAAAATGTACCCTACTGTTGCTCACTTTACTACCTTTAATTTTTTTACACTGGTTTTCCTTTTCCTCTGGTGCAACAAATTGCCATTGTCATTCGCCATGAAATTCATGATATCCCTTCTAATCTTCATTGTTCCAGTTGTGGAACTAGCTCAGTTCTGCATCAGCATTGGTTTTAAGTTTAATAATTTGTCCACACTTATTTTTTAAACCAGAGAAATAATTTATATTAAAACGAAAAAAGGCATCTCAATCACTAGTGATTCCCATAGGCACAGTAACTCATGTTGCTGGCGGGAAGTACTCATATTCTTTTTTTTTTTCTTAAGATTTTATTTATTTATTTGACAGAGAGAGATCACAAGTAGGCAGAGAGGCAGGCAGAGAGAGAGAGAGAGGTAAGCAGGCTCCCCGCTGAGCAGAGAGTCCGATGCGGGACTGGATCCCACGACCCTGAGATCATGACCTGAGCCGAAGGCAGCGGCTTAACCCACTGAGTCACCCAGGTGCCCCTACTCAAACATATTCTAAAGGTACTTCAGTTAGTAAAATATTGTTAGGATGGCATCAGTTCTTTGACATCAACTGGTGATGGGTCTATGTGTAACACAAGCAATACACTAGTTTCACATCCTACACAATGTGTCAGATAAAGGGAAATTTGGTCCTATCACAACAATAAAGTTTCAGCGAGACTGAAAAATATCTTATAGTTCCAGTCCCACTAGCCGTATTTCAAGGGCTCAAAAGGCACACGTGGCAGAGTCTGCCAGACTGAACGCAGGTCTAATCCTCTGCACGACAGGAAAATCAATTTAGAATTCTTGGATTCCTTTCATTTGCTCTACTGAAGTGTCTTCTAATACCCATTAATTACTGAACTCTTCAGTTAGGGGCACACTGGATCTCTCTTGCAGACTAAACTCTGAATGAAAAATAATGCAAAATGAAGTGTAGTTTGAGAAACAAAATTCTTTGCCTAAATGTTTCTGTGAGGTCAGTAAAGGAGAAAGGAGGGTCTGCCAGCAAACACCTGAAGGAGCGGGGAGTCAGGGTTTGCCTAACGAAAAGTAATGAGGGACTGAACAAAACTCACTTACCGGTCTTTTCACCCACAAGTGATGAGGGACAAATTGAGGTTCTTACTGATTCTGTTCCCTAAACATTTCAAGTTCTCCTTCCTTTTTTCACTGATTTCCCTGCAAGCCATCCTCAGCTTATCCTGTCAACTGAACCATGCCAGAAGCCAGTAAACTAGTTTTCCTTTTTTAATCCACTCTTCAGAGCACTGCGATAGCAACCTTTCTAAAACATAAACCTGGTCATACCGCTCCTATTTAAAACTCGTATCTGGGGGCGCCTGAGTGGTTCAGTGGATTAAGGTGCTGCCTTCGGCTCAGGTCATGATCTCAGGGTCCTGGCATGGAGCCCCGCATCGGGCTCTCTGCTCCGCAGGGAGCCTGCTTCCTCCTCTCTCTCTGCCTGCCTCTCTACTTGTGATCTCTCTGTCAAATAAATAAAATCTTAAAAAAATAAAAAAAAATAAAACTCGTATCTGGCTCTTCACCACCACCTGCAGGATTAAGTTCGAACTTCAGCACGTGGCTCAAGGTTCCAAAGGCATCCACTGTGTTCCAGCCACTCATGTGCTTCCCACTGAAAGACCCAACTCGTGCTCAAAATTCAGAACTACGCACGATTTCACAAAGGGTTACTATACTCATCTGGGATGAGTAACTTACTATGATTCATCTGGGAAACAAGTTCTTAGTCCTAAGTTCTAAGGTCACCTCTGGAAAATTTTACAGGCTCATCCAGATTTGCTCCCTTCAGACCTAGAATACCTTTAGCACACGTTACATCAGATTATAATGAGCGAGGAGCAACTTGAAGTCAGAGACCAGAGCTGAGGTCTGAATTTCCAATCTTGGCGCAGTGTCTGACAAGAAGAAATTGCAAATGAGTATGGATCAGTATGGTGACCAAGAAAAGTACACTAAGAACAACTCTGATCAACAAAATGGACCAACTACACAAAACGCCCCCACCATCGTGGCTGTTCAAAATTAACACTAGCAAGCATCGTGCTAAGGACAAGAGGAAAAAGGTTCTGGTAACTCACAAAGCTCCCAGTGTCGAGCACATGCCTCTCACACCTACGTCACTGATGAGAACCAGCCACCTGCCCCAGCGTGACTATTACACGGGAACCAAGCCCTGCACCCTGCAGACGTCTTCCACCCAGCTTTGGTCACACGGTCATTCCTCTTCAGCATCCTTGACAGACGGGGTTTGTAAGAACTACATGAAGTTGGGGAACAGTACGAGTGTGTGTGCCAGGGAGGGGCGATACTCCACTCACCGGGCTGTAGGGCTGGTGGATGCGGTATTAACGAAGACAGCATTGTGCTGTCGGGCTCCTTGGGGCCTGCAGCTTACTCACTGTGCTAGAACGGTGGCGACGCCCGCAGGAAGAACTCCCACGCCCACCGCCTCTGGGCAGGTTGGTGTAGTGAGCAGAATTTCTTATGACAGGGCCAAAATGATTTAACAGCTTTTTAATGCATTGGAGTGATTCAAAGTTTGCCGACTTTAAAAAATGCCATCTCCTTACTTAGCTTAAAAATGTTCATGTAGCTAAAGAAACTACAAGCCACCTTGTTTTCCCAATTCCTATAGACTGGTTGGTTAGAATCACCTCGGGAGCAACCTACTTAGAACATTTTATGTTTCACTATTTGGAGGAAATTAAACTTAGATATTTCTCAAACTCGTAAGATTCTAATAAAAACTATCTTCTTCTGTAAGATTCTTCTAACACATGATCTGTTTATTAAAATTGTCTTCACAGTACTTATGAAATTTAAAATCAATTTAAATTTGAATACCTAAATAATACTCCAAAATGGGAATTCTCAGTATATATAACATTACACAGAACAGGAAAACTTTATTCTAAATATATTTTCCTTTTGTATTCCCTTAGGTACTTGCTTCCTCTCAAGAACATACACTAGAATTTATAAAGTAACATGGACATAATGCTTCATTTACTTTTCATACACCTACTTTTCGACAATTATAAGGAGGAACAAGACTTCTGTTACAGAGGTAAAGTTATATATTAAGCATCAGGTAGAAAATGCCTACTTTAAAAAGTGTATATCTTGGCAAACATTCATTGTCATCTGATTTTAAATGATTTTTTTAAGCATCTACATTAAAAATTCACATTTGTTATAGAAAGTAGTTTCTAAAAAACAAATGGACTTTTTCTGAAGAGTTGGGAAGTCACATTTTTAAAGTTTATATATACAGTAAAATACACAGGTAAAAAGTAAAACATAGAATCGATTAGTATAACCCCACCAACACAATGTTTGTCACCGTATTTAAAAGCATTTATTTAAAATATGTCAAACTCCTTCCAAAAGACGTAAGACACGTGAGCCCATTTCTTATTTTAAATGAGGTATATGGTAACAACGATAAATTCCTAAATGCAAATGGACCATCAGTTGCCTAGATATAAAAATGAACTTTGGCAAAGACGTAAGTGTCATACAGACACAGCCAATGCACCATCTCCCCATATCATGGCCCTTGTTCCCCATTCACCCCTCCCCTTTCCAAAGGGTGAGTTACAACCCTGTCCCAGATGACTCAGAATTTTAACTATATGGTCTGCTAACATTTCTTTTCTCAAACCTCAGTACCACGGCTATACAAATTACACTTTTAAAATATTTGAAACAGATATTGAATTTATTGGTTGGCTATGAGTAGGAAAATACATCAGTAAAGAAAAGAGACCCTGTATATAAATATAATACTAGCTAGTTACAATTTGACCAAGAAGGTTCCACTGAAAAGAACAGTAAAAGCCCTTGTTACCACCAGTCCATAGGTACATATTCGGTTTCCCATCACCCTTATCAAAGAGCTGCCTAGGCAAATGCGACATTCTTTGAGCTTAGTGCAGATAATGTGCTGAGTTTTGTTACATGAATGGTAAACAAAAATTAGTCCAGTGCATTACACAATATAATGTACTGTGAACAAAGACTAGATACTCTATTTTAGACACTACTTCAACATACCGGTTATTAAATCTTATGTAACCAAAAAGAAGAGCAAAGTGAACATCCTAAAATACTGTTTACGAGTAGGGGAGAAACACTTGCTAAAGGTGTTCTTTGAATTATCTGCAGCATTTGTACTGAAAATTCTGATTGGTTCATTAAAAGAACAAACTGCTGTAACTATTTTGCCTAGGTTGGCTTTTGCCTTATATATGGCATGGCATGACCCCAAAACCTTATGTCACTATGGAAACTAATTCCATGAATTTAAATAGTAAGAAAAATGGAATACTATAACTGGAATTTATTACTGAAAACCTGAATCTTAGAAGAGCTTTGAAATGTTAACTTCAACATTTAGAAGTGCATCCCACCCAATTTAATAATGTCCTTAGGTTTCAAAGTGCTAACTCAAAATAAGTTTTCTTGGCCGTCAACAAATCAAGAATAAAACCACATTTCTTGGAGATGTTCCTTGCCTGTCTTCTAGGACTATTAAAGTTGTAATCAACAATTTATTTCTACAACTTAGTTTAAATTATGCCATAAATTAATTTTGATGAACATTATTTAAATTCTCAACGCATAAATAATTACCAATAATACGGTAAAATGTACTTCAAGAGATTTACAACAAGGAATTGTGTGCCTCCAAATTTCTGATCAGTAAAAACAGAAAACACACCCCAGATTTTCTGTAAAACATTAATAAAATGGATTTATCCAGCAAAAACACTGAAATTACATTATGGCAACACCACATTAAATATATCGGTTACAGAATTTTGAAAAAGAAATCTATACTGAGAAAACATACTAGTTTTTATTGCATTTTAAAGAGTACGGATTATGGGAAATTATCCAGGACACAGAAAATATTTAGAACACAAAACCTTGCTTAACAAAAGTATCAGTCTATTTTGGTGTGACTGTTTATTCCCTACAGACCCCAAATATTTCTTCCTCTTTTGAAGGTTACAGTTGTCAGTCTACACTCTTGGTTCAATTTGTCACTATCTAAATAAGATGGAAAAGCTGTTCAAACTGACCCACAGAATGCAGTATGCCCAGAAGAGGCAAGAACAAATAATTTCAAGACATAACAGGCCCTTATATCTTACTATGCTGCCCCCAAATTCAAATATATTGCAGACGATAACAAATACAGATGAAAACATTTTGTGTAAAGCTCAAACCTTTAGCATCTAACAAGTGCACTCTAGTTCCAGCATCTATGAAAAGAATACATCCTCCATTAACAAATACAAACGAGTAAGTGCTTCTCCCCTCCCTCTCCATAAAGCTCTCTGGACCTGTTATCACATAATGCAGATCATAGGAAAAGCGGTCTCCTTTCCTCATCAGTCCAACCAGCTCCAGCTCACCTTCGCTGGAAATTGTCATGATGCACATTACCAACACAGTGTTTAGGAAAAATGAGTAAACACACCTTTTATTCACACTTTACAAAAAAAATAATAATAATAATAATAATAAAATAAAATAAAAACAAAAACCCCATAAAAAGTTATGCATTGGTTCTATGTCAATAATACCAGCTTTCCAATGTACTGATTATAAACTGGACATGTTTGGTGTCAGCACAACTTAAAACAAAAAGCAAAAAATAAAAAGCCATCACAACAAAATCTTTAAAAAACCTCAAAGGAAAAACCAGGTCCCGGACAAAGATTCAAGATCAAAACCTTTGGGAAAATTCTTTAAAAAAGAAAAAAAAAATCATTTATTTAAACAGTATGTAATTTTATTTTCTCTTAAAAACAGAATAAGCACATTTAAGTGCTGAATATTTTTCATAAAATTTTAAGTCATTATTCACAATGACTCATCTTCTGTATAAAAATTGTTAATAACATTTCAACATTTTTTCCTTACTGCTCACATGTTGTCCTTTTGCTCCCCTGCCTGCAGTTGAAACAAAAGCAGTTAGACCAAGTTCCCTCTGAATTCATTTGATTTTTGAGAGAATGAATGAGAACAGAATACACACAAGTTACCTTTGCCTGGCTTTAATCTCTAATCTACTACCGACACTATGGGAAAATACAGGGTACAACAGAACTTTTATCTCGGTTGACCTATTAAAATGACTTAGTGACTCTCTAAATGATCTGAAGAATTGTCTTAGGGACCTGTTTTGAAAATATATCTCATTTACACTGCTTCATAAATGGAAAATTGTTTAAGAAAAAAAAAGGGAATGATTTTTACAAAAACACAGAGAGAAAGGAATACACGGAAACCAGAAAGAATTCACATGATAGTAGTATTCCGGGTGACAGACGGCACTGTGCAATGACACCAAGAAGCAGTGCTTGGGTCTGGTGAGCAAAGACCCCGGGACCCACCCTATGAACATGTTCCAAAATGTGATATTCAATGCTTCACAATGGAAAAAAAAGCCACAGCTTATACAAAAGCGTTTTCATAAAATTCTCACAAATGTTAAACAGTATTTAAAAAATAGAAAAGAGGATGCACAGATTTTCTCTGCATGCACAGGCAGTGCTTGGTGAGAACAAATTTAGGCAGGCACAGTGGAGATAGGACAGGAAGTGTCTCAAAAAGGAGTTAAGAAGCTGCATTCAAGCAGCTGTAAGTTTGTAACTTAAAAAAGTTAAAGATTTAAAAATATCAGAATGTACATATATCAACCATTACATTCAGTCCATAAATGCCTACAGATCATTCACTGCTCAGCTTATCTGTCCTGGAAGATAGCTTTTGTAAAAACCCAGGAATTCATGGATAAGTTGCCTCTGGTCTGAGAAAATGTCCAAAGCTTTAAGCAGATTTAGATTTAAAGAGCAATGTTCTCAGTTTAAAAATAAAGTAGTACAAAAGGGCCAACATAACCCTAACAGTGCAAATCATCAGCAGAGAAAGTCTGTTGCAACTTCTTTAACAAGCTGGCCTTTTATAACACATGAAACAGTAAAAAAACTTAGCCTTAGTTTACAATACAATCATTTCCAAATCTGATTTTTTTTAGTACAAAATTTCATAAATCAGGTCTTCTGTGGATCATATACAATCATAAAGGCTAAATTCAAAGTCTCTATTTTACAAACAAGTCTGAAAAGGGAGGGAGTAAAGGATGGAAGAATGATCTCTGGATGTTATTACTGGCCTCAAAAAAGTAGTGCTACAGATGTCTGTGCAAAGAGAATATGCTGTTCAAACATTTTCCTATTTCAAGGCATGAAAATATCATATCAGACAGAAGAAACAGGAAAATCACTTGTAACAAATTAAAGAGAGGTGTAAACACACCAATCCCTGTCTAACAGTATATAAAGCATATTGGGCTCAGAATTTGTCTGTTGCTAGCACCTGGCTTTCATACTATATCCTTATCAAATAATCAAGATTGAAAAATCAAATCATCAAGGAAAAGGAAAAAAAAAAAAAAAAAAAAAAAACTAAACAAAAACCAAACCCTGGTGGCCATACCTCACTCCCCTATATTCAGATTTTATGAGTTTACAAGTGAAACTGAGGTCGTCCTCTGAAGGTTCTGGACTACCTCCTGCCAGGAAGGTGAATGCCGTTCACTTGGGGCAGGAAAGGCAGTAAGAGCTCCAGTTGTGCAAAAAGTGAGAAGTGGTCAGAGGGGATGAGTGGGTGTGGGCAGCCGCTGATATTATTCTCAACGAGCCAATGGTGGTCCAGAGGTCCCAGGATGCCTAAAGTGTTCAGCTGAGGTTTCGAATAGAAGATGTAGTCAATTATACCCTGAAAAACAGAAGGAAAAAGAGATGAGGCCTCACGGAAGTGGAGAGCCTTTAAGATATACCCTTACCGTTGCGTTTGGTGGACAAAGAAAGGGACAAGCATGGGGGAAGAGACAGTACTACATAAACCAAATGATGCCGGATGTCAAATATAGCAGAATGATGACAGTTTAGGACGATAATCATTCATTCTTCCTCCTTTCTGGACCTTTTCACAATCTTTAATGAGACCTACAAGAACCTTCCTAGTATGGCCTCAGCTTCTCTTTCCTAACTTGATTTGTATTATTTTTCCATGCTGTTACTCTACTACACCATACTAGCCCTTCTTGGTGGTGGTGGTGAGGGGGTGTGTTGGGAGGGGAGAAGGACATTCCTTGTAGGTGTCAAGCTCCTTCCTGACCCAGGGACTCCACACATGCTGTACCCTCCACCTGGAAAGCTTTCTTCTATGTGTCATTTGGCTCATTTCTTCTTAATCTTCACGTTGAGTTCAATCATCTCTGCAAAGATCTTCCCAAATCTTGCCCTCACCCACCTGCTACCTGCTACCACCTCCAAGTCTCTTCTCTTGCTCATGCACACTCCAGGTGTAACTACTACACACTCACTCGGGTGCTGGAGACCGGACTCTCCCACCAGACTGGGAGCTCCACCAGGGCCGGGACACCTCTGCCCTGCACACCCGCAGCAGCACCAGGGCCCAGCACTGGGCACCCAGGTAAGCACTTTGGTTTGCCCCTCTCCTCCCTGTAACTCAGCTTCTCCTCCACATGCTTTCAGCCAAGGATATTTAAACACATTCAAGTGTCTTCCCCTTGTCTCTGTATCAGCAACAGGAACAGAAAGAAAAAAAAAATCCCTAATCTCTCCCACCTTTTTGTTATCACCCTCACCTCCTCTTCAATCAATCTGCTTCAAGTAAGAATCTCAATGTTGCTTTTTACTATCTCCTTGCCTCTCCACATTCTTGTCTCTGTGCCTAGCTCTCCAGTGAAGCATCTCCAGAACCACAGCTTCTGGAAGCTGAAGGCATGCTTCTCTTCCCCAGAAAGGCCTTCCTGCCTTGGCAGTTGGGCTCCTACACTGTCCCGGTTTACCTCCTCTCTCTGGCCCCTCTTCTGTCACTTACATGTTCCTTTTGCCCAGAGTCTGCTCCAGCCTCTCTCCATCTCCACACACTCATCTGTTCCCAGGGTTACATCATTATCTATGGCACTGTGGCTCCTCCCAAGTCGAATTTTAAAAACTTCAATCTTTTCAAGTTTCTCAAAGAAGTCTAACAGCCCTCCCCTCTGAAATTAAGACCCAGTTAGCACTAGTATTTAACATTCTAACATACAACCTAACCTCAATGATTCTTTTTCCAGGAGGTTAGAAACTAAGATTCAAGAGCAGAAATGCAAAAGATGGTTAAAAGAACAGATGAATGCAGTCCAAAACAACCATTGGTATTAAAAATGAGGAGAAGCACTATGGCAAGGCTCCATATTGTAAGCCGTTAACTGTGTCTGAGGGCATATAAATAGAAGATACATTTTTAAATGGCTAATATAAACCACATTTTGGCACTCAAGGAGTACAGTTTCAGTTAAATTAAAATATGAAAGATGAAAAGACGTCACTCCAATGGACACTGAATTAGAGATGATGGTACTTAGGTAGCGATGAGCATATAAGAAACGTTAACTGCCCCAAAACCATGACAGTTAAACTCAGGATTTACATACATTATTTCATCCCATTTCTTACCCTGGAAATGACTCTAAGGGGTAACTATCAAGTAGGAATGGGACACCAATCACAGAAGAGTAATAATACTGCTGCCATCGAATTCAAGATGGCTTACTTTCAGTCTCACCCACACATCCACACTTCAAAGACATAATAAAGTTAAAAGACTCTCCCCAAAAACGGAGGTTTAAAAAGTTTCTCAATCTCAAAAGTCACCTTAAAATCGAACGTGTAATTTGTATAAGGCATCAGGCCACTCTCATAGGCACTCTTCAACTTGAAACCATGCGTGATCCTTCCATTGGTTGTCCCATTTTTCCCATTACAGCTGAAGTTTGTAAGACTTTCATTATATCTCAGTTCCTTAAAGTCTTTATGATTTGTTTCTACTCCACCGGTGCTTAAATATTCTACAACACCTATAACGAAATACAGGTACTTTGTTCATTGTCAAGTACAATATGCAGTGTATAAAACTGAAAATATGTAATAGTAAATACTTTAAACCACACACTGCCTCTTTCTAAAATGTTTGTTATTGTTTTGTTTTAGGTTTTCTTTACATTTCCCAGAACTTATCTTAAGTCCATTTTTACATGGTTTTGATCCTAGTGTACTAAATATTTTTTATCTTGCTGTGCTGGTCTTTCATATTTGTTGAACTAGTTCTTTATTTTCTTTTGAAATTCAGCTTGTTTTTACTTTTTTAAGAGAGTTCATTTTTTAATTTATTAGAGAGAGAGCAAGCAGGGGAGGGAGGAGGGCAGAGAGAGAAGCAGGCTCTCCACTGAGCAGGGAGCCTGACAAGGGGCTCAATCCCAGGACACTGGGATCATGACCTGAGCCCAAGTTAGACGCTTAACCAACTGAGCCACAGCAGGTACCCCTTGTTTTTACTTTTTAAAAAGAATTAATTCCATAATTAACATCTTGGTATCTAGGTTTCTGCCTATGTTGAGTTATTTACTCGGTGTAAAATGCCAAGATTGGATTAAATGTGCCATTATACATACTGCCAACTATGGAAGAGAACGCTACCAGCTAGGTGGGTTCTGCAAATAGTTATTTTACTTTTCATTTAATTAGTTAGCAAAGTCGGACATTTTCCCATGTGTTAAATACTATTTCTTTTTAACAATGAAATGAGGCTTAGTATGTATTACTTGACTAGAGTCTGTCTTTGCCCCTCAGATACTCTGTAGTTAAACAGAAGGCAGAACACATGTAGAGAAACTGCCAGAGAACATCCCCCCTGCTTCAGCAGCAGTGAACCCCAGAGAGCTGGCTGAGATGGCCTTAAGAATGATGGATCTCAGATACCTTTACCTGCTCTGAAAACAAATTTTAACAGTGTTTGCTTCTCCCTGGCTCTCATCCATCATGATGACAATGAACTGCTAGTGAACTGAACCACTCCAAATGTGACTGTACTTCCACGCTCGGGCACATGTGCAAGGGCTTGGAAAAGTACTTTGTGTGAATGACAGAATATAAATGAGTTGAAACACAAAAAGGAATACTTAATCTGATATTACAAGAACTATGGTTTTGTTCACTGTACTATCCAATGGAGAAGTATTCAAGAATAAGCCTTTCTGTATTCTTCTACATTGTAATAAAAATCAAGATCCCAGTTCTTTTTTTGTTCACAGTGCTAGTGTGATCTGTGTAAACAAAGGATCTCAATTACCACCTAAGGTGTAGTGGCATCAGGCCCACCAATATAAAGATCCTGTACAGAGCCATTTGCACGGCATCCTGTTACTACATGCTGGAATCCCAGAGAAGCTATCTTAATAACCTTCTCAGAGTCTGGATTATACGTGACTTGGGGATAATGAAATATAATCATATGTTCTTTAACAAGTTATTTCAAGTTATCAACTACATGTTTATCGAAGATGATTAATTCCCCCCCTTAGGTTTTCATAACATCATCTCGTTTCCAAAATAGTCTCCCTGCTACACACACAAAAAATGTTAAACCTGATTCATAGCTGCTGCTATAAGCGGAATTTTCGTTTTGACTAAATTTGGAATTACCAAAAACAATATATTACAACATTTTAAGTCAAAAAAAAAAAAAAAAAAAAAAAAGCATTCTGTATAAAATATCTTTTCTTACCAGAATCTGGCAAAGAATTAAGATCTGCACATAACACCAGTGGAATAGTTCCAAATTCTCCCAATACACTGGACTGGAGGTTTCGTGAGGCTTTATCAATAATATTCTTCACTTCTGAGAGGAACATCATAGTTTGAACCAACTTCACATCAGAGTATTCAGGGTCCCAATGCATATGAGCATTAGCCACAAGAATAAGTTGTTTTTCTGCTCCAAGATGTGGCTTTCCAGCTATAGTAGGTAAAAAGAAAACAAAGAGACAGACAAAACCCGCCCATCAGCCCACATATTTTCACAGGATCTGAAAGCAAGTAGTGTATCTCAGAGTCTCAGAAACAAAAAAGGACCCTAAACTCTCCCTAACCACCACGCCCTGATGACTAAATCTATCGTACACAAACCTGAGCAACAGTCCTTAGAGCTCTGCTTGAACAGTCTGACGGAGGGCATGCACTACGTGAACACACATGGTCCATTCTATTTGGGACAGATTTACTTTTAAACAGCTGTCTCCCTGAAATTGCTGGCTTCATTGATGTCCTAAACTGAGTCTCATAAAGTTAAATCTACATCCTTTTTCTGACCCTTAATACGGGTGCTAAGTTTCATCTCTATTTTCTCTCCTTCAGGTTAAACATCTCCAGTCCCAACTGTTCCTCGAGTGACACAAGTTTCAGTTCTCAGCATGATGGTCACCCTAAATGTACTTTTAAATTTGAAATAAATGGTCCATTTATGCAAAACGCCAAACATTTAAAATAATGATAACAAGTAGGGCAGGAATACAAGTTAGCTTACAGAGTATCCTTGCTGCCAAGAAATTATAGGAGGGTATGGAGTTCTCTCTGAGCAGTTATTTTAACTAATATTTACTTCAACATTTCTTTTATGTAAAAAATTATTGGGAGGAAAAAAAACGTGTTTTTCTTTTGGCTTTATGCCTTTCAAAGTTTGAAATACTTTTCTGGGCTCTGCTTTCTCATCTTAAGCTTTGTGGTGGAGAAAAAAGGATATGGCATTTTAGAAATGACTTAAATTCTCACTGAGTTTCTTCAGGTGTTAGACAAGACTATTAATACATAACAAATGTTCTGCTTTCTGTTAAATTTTGGAGGTCAATTTTACAGGAAGTGAAAAGGTCACTCACATGACATTTCCATCAATTCCTTTCGAAGTTCTAGCAGTACTGCAACTCCAATGTTATCTTTTGTCATGACTCTGTTCAGCATAGCTTCAGACCCTTCCGAATTTGCCATTGCTAGCTGATTAAATTCAACAGTGTGTTTCTGAACCAAAGTAAATCTAAAACACAAACAAAAACACACACACACACACACACATAGAATTGGGAACACCAAGGTATTAACTTTGTGGGAAATGCAGTTTTCCCAAACTTTCTTAACAAATATGATGGCATGTAAATTACATTATGGAAAATCCTCCACACTTCACACCAAGCTTCCCACATCCGTTTCAAGTTGTTCTCAGTCTGTTACTGATACAGATAACATCCTGAAATACTTTTACAACTTAAGATAATGTAGTCATCTTCTGCTTAAGTTTCATATTGGAATATTCCATCTTGTAATTTTAAAATAATTCTTTTCCAAACTATAAGTTAAGAATCCCTCTACCATCCTAGAGGGAATGTTAATTACGAGGTGTTTCAATTAACAATTGGAGTTAAACCCTAGTGAACACCTGAAGAAACAGCAGCACTTTCAACAAGTCTCCAAAACAAGATCACTTCTGATGCTTCAAAACAAAACCAAACCCTTTAAATCAACAGTGTTGTTTTACTGAGTAATAGAGTGCTTCACTCTCCGATCTGCCAACTAATTTCCACACCCCCGACACACTGCAACTACTGAGAAAAATTTTTTTGAACATAGATGACTTACTTTTCTGTCTTGAAGAATATTGCACAGCCATCGACATGTTTTCTTTCTTGTTCTGACATTGTCCTAGCTCTAGATTTAGGACTAAAGAATCCATTATAGCCACGTTCTTTCAGTTCTACCAGAAAAAAACTGTAATACTGTTCTGTTTCAACCTCCTGAAAAATTGCAAATGGCAAAGTTATTTCATAAGACAAAAATGAGTCCTATGCATTAACTTTACATGTACAGTTTGAGGGCTGAAATAATTTCAAGGGACTAATCTGCAGAATAAGGAATGCAACGTCTCTTCAATATACATACACGTTGGTGTGTGTGTATTTTCTTGTATTTTAGAATTGATGGGGAATAACAGTCAAGAGGAGGAACTTCACAGATTCTAACCGCGGAACAGTGACCTGCCCAAGGTTGTGTAAATTATTATGAGCAGGACTGAGACCTCAAAGTGACTGTGCATCAGGTTCAATGCGCTTGCCACTATCCCCTAAGTATTCTACTACTGCTGACGGCAAAGCAAAACTACCTTGACAATGCCACAATTTCAGTAACTCTGCCACCCAATTAAAAACAGTGTGAGGGCATTTGGGAGGGAAAGATGAAAACCCAAATTAACCCATTTACTTCATTTGGCAGTACAGTGCTGCAAAACAAAGTGGGTAGTGAACACTCCCAGGATTCGCTAAAAACAGAGCCAATTATTTTAAGAATTGCTGAGCCTGAACTTCAAATGTGTCAGGGTAATGTGTTCCCAATTTGTCCCTTGCTTATCAACATTGGGGCATCTGGGCAATTTACACAAATTCTTGTGTAAATGACTTACCTGAAGACTTATGATATCAGCATTGCAGCTCAAAATTTCTTGAATAATGGCCTTTTTCCTGTAGTCCCAATTTAGTGCCCAAGATGGACAGTAGCCGTATAACTGCCGGGTCGCATATTTATCACAAAGAACATTATAGCACATGACAGAAAACAAGGCTGTAGGAAAGATAACTTTACTTATTCACACACATGGCACACATAATTAATTTCAATCGTTTTCACTTAAATACTAAGTTTGACTTTATTCACTCAATATATATTCATTGAAAAGCTACTATATGCCAGACATAACAGATATAAGTAAAGTTGAATAAGGAAGGAGAGATAGCTGAACAAATTATAATACGATGTGTTATCTGCCTTAGAGATACCCACAGAAGGTTTGAGACTAAAAGACTAAGGTCTTGAGCCTCTCTGTCTCTACGATCAGGGTTCATTACATCTGTACTCCCTCCATCACTCTGCTAACTGCTAATGCAGAATGTGGAAAATTGACAGTTTTCCTAACAGGCAGGGGTAAGTTTCTTCTACAGAGCAACAATTAATTCATATGAAAGGAAAGAGGAATCATAGACCAAATCGTGTTATACACATCATGTAATTCTCAAACTATTTTCACACAAGTTAAGTTAAAAGGAAATCGGATGCCATTAATTCAATTTCTCTCTCAAGTAAGTGTTTGGGCTATCTTACAATTCTGTAGTATCGAAGACATTTGGAATATACTAGGGTCTGGAAACTTCCAGTATAAAGATTTTGCTGTATTTATTATAATAAATGAGTTTGCTCAGTACTTCAGAGCGGAGCTTCTCAACACTGGCACCGCTGATGTTACAGGTGGGTAAATTCTTTGCTGTGGGGGGTGGGGGTGGGGCAGTGCTGTGTGAGGTAGCATGCTTAGCAGCATCTCTGATCTCTAACCATGAGATGTCAGTAGCACTTTCCCCAGTTGTGAAAATCAAAAAATGTCTCCAGACATTGCTACGTGTCCCTTGGGGGATGAAAATCCCTGAGAAGCACTGCTCCACAGCATCCCTATGGCATAGGAGGGAGGCCAGCTAAGTAACAATTAAGTCTTTATTATAATCTCTCAAACCAAAACAATCCTAAGCATTCAACTGTAACACGGCCGGTAATCTAACCTATGCCAACAACATTGTTAGATTTATAATACCAAGTAAAAATAAGTTAAAAAAATATAAGGCTACCAACCAGTTGGCCTTGTTCTGTCTGGTTCTTGCAACATAATCCAAGATCTTGGAGGTGGCTGTTCTGTTGAAACTAGTTGAATATAAAACACAAAATTAAGCAATATTCTTACACATCTTCCTAAAAAAATTGTTTGAACAAATGACCACTTACTTCTTTTTGCAGTACCTGCCAAATTATCAAGCAAATAGTTCAGTAGCCTTCTTGTTCCATCTGGTTCCAGATAGAGGTTTAATATATCCTGGGTAAGTGGATTTCCTGGAAGTATTTTTTAAATAGGTAAAATGAAACCAAGAAAGGTAACAAAGTATTTCAAAAGTAAAAAACATACCAAAATTATCAGATCAACCATAACAATGTATATAGTTACTAGTAATATATAAAACCAGAGGAAATATTTTACCAGTTTCTGATGAGAAGAATAAAAATGACTCATATCATGTTGTAAAGAAGTAGCCAGAAAATGATTATTGTGAATTGATGTCAATGTAGAAGAGATCTAACAGTGCTCTGTATCTGGCCCTGCCTCAACAACACTCTTATGACAATCAAACCCCAGTGAAACCAGAAAGGGAAGAGTGGGAAGGAGAGACAGACAAGGGTAAAAAAGAGGAGAGCCACTATAATGAATAAGCGAATCAAAACTTAAGAATGCAACAAAGTTAACAAGGAGATATCCTAATGACAAATGTAGTTGGCACTTAGAGTCTTTAAAAAATTCTACTAAAGAAATAAGATGGGACAGTTCTGGTTTAAGACTAAGTCACTAAGGAAAGGGGAAAACCCCAGGGCTGTGTGCCATCTGTAAATTCAGTAACGGTTTCCTAAGTACCAGAAATGAAAGCAAGAGCAATGATTTACATGAATCTACAAGAGTCTCAAATCCTCTCAGAAGGATTTCTTACCTGCCTTTGAAAATTAACAGTACAATGAAATGCTTTGGACAGTGAAGTTCCTACCCATGCCACACAAGGTGCGGGGGGGGGGGGGGAGGATATATTGTTCTGGATGCCACAGCTCCACTAATAAACTTTACAGACTTAAGAAGACAAATGATTTATAAGTCAATGTAAAGTAATTGTAAGATCCTAACTGTGCCAAACGAAAAAAGATTTTCAAAGATGTTGCCCCCTCACTTTGCCTGCCAGAGCAGTTTTAGAGAAAGCCAGCAAAAAAAGAAGGTTGAGTAAGATCAGGGTTTCATAATGTAATCTGAATATGCCCAGTTTCAAGTAAAAATCACTCATCATACCAAGAACCAAGATTTCAAACTAAAGGAAGAATCCAACACCAAGATGACAAAAACATTAGAATGATCTGATCTAAATACAGCAGTCATCACAAAAAATGCTTAAATGAGAAACAGCAAAAACATATTTGAAATAAATGGAAAAACAGGAAGACTCAGCAAAGAAAAAGAAAGTTTTGGCAAATAAAACATATTTTTGAAAATGAAAATATTAAAACTGCAAAACAGAATAAATGAAATAAAAGTTCAGTGGATGGGTTCAACAGCAAAACAGAGGGTCAGTGGAAAGATCAGCGAAATGAAGACAGAACAGTAAGAATTACCCAATCTGAACAACAGAAAGGAAACTGCAAAAAAAATGAACAGAGCCTCCGGGACCTGTGGGATCACAACAGAATTCTAAGGGTGGAAGCACAGAACAAGAAGCACTGAGCTGAAACAGTACTCAAAGAAATAATGCGTGGAAAATTCCCCAAATTTGGAAAGAAAAATAAACCTGCGGATCCAAGAGTTTGATAAAACCCAAACAGGACAGACACACTTAGAAGAAGGCACAGCAAGCCACACCATAATTAAACTTCTGAAAACTAAAGAAAAAGAAAACCTCTTGAAGGCAGCCAGAGAAAAACACCCTACCTCTAGGGAGAACACACTCTGAATCACAGCAGACTTCGCATCACAAGCCACAATGGTCAAAGGAAGTGGCACAAGATTTTTAAGTGCTGAAAGAACTGGCAACCCAGAACCAATACCCAGTTAAAACAGCCTTTAGGAAGGAAGGAAAAATAAATACATTCTCAGAGCACACAAAACTAAGAGAACCTATCGCCAGCAGATCTATCCTGAAAGAATCAGAAGTTCTCTAAATACAAAGGAAATGATGAAAGAAGGAACCCTGGAACATTAGAAAAGAAAAAAGACTGTGGTCTTCAGAAGGGGGCAAATATAATAGGCTTTCCTTCCCTTAAGCTTTCTAACTTATGTTCAGCCGTTAAAATATTTTTGTTAACAATGGTGTGGTTTTAAATATATGTACAGAAAAATTTCAAGACAATGATACTATAAACAGGGAGTAAATGGGAAGTCTTAAAGAGTTAGGGATTCTGAATAAATAAATAAAATCTTTTTTTTTAAAGGGGGGGGGGTATGCCTGGGTGGCTCAGTTGGTTAAGCCACTGCCTTCCACTCAGGTCATGATCCCAGGGTTCTGGGATCGCGTCCTGCATCGGGCTCCTTACTCAGCAGGGAGCCTGCTTCTCTCTCAGCCTCTGCCTGCCATTCTGCCTGCTTGTGTGCTCTCTCTCTTTCTCTCTCTCTCTGACAAATAAATAAATAAATAAAATCTTTAAAAAAAAAAGAGTTAGGGATTCTGTATTTCACTCAAAATGACAGCACTAATAGATTTGGTAAGTTATGCATGTTTTAAACAAGAAACTCACTTCAAATGTAACACTATAAACAGGTTGAAAGGAAAAGGATGGAAAAAGATGTCATGAAAATCTTAATCAAAGGAAAGCATTAGTGACTAATTAGTATCAGATAAAGTTGATCTCAGAGAAAATAAATTTACTAGAGACAGAGTGGCATCACATATTGTAAAGGAGAACACAAAGCAATTCTAAACATGTGCTCACAAAATGACAGAACTAAAAAATATTTTAAGCAAAAACCGAAAGAACTGAAAGAACAAGAGAGAAAATCTACAATTACGCTGGGAGACTTTAACACCCATCTCTCAATGAGAGAACCAGAGAAAAAAAAACTCCAAACACCATCAATCCAACGGATACTAACTAGGTTAATATATAGGATCCAGTTGAGATTTACAGATCATTCCACCCAATAACAGCACAATACATATTCTTGTGCCTGGCCCCAGGGACATCAACTAGTATAAACCACACCCTGGGCCATAAACCACCAAACTTCAACAAATTTAAAAGAACTCAAATCATACAGAATTCTTCAACCACAAGGGAATCACACAAAAAATCAGTACTGAAAGACAAAAGGGAAATCTGGAAATACTCAGAAAATTCTAAATAATCTATGGATCAAAGAGGAAAATGCACTGAATTAGTGAAAATGAAAACACACCATATCAGTATTTGTGGCTGGACACAGCTAACACAGAGCCAAGAGGGAAATTTATAGCACCCAATGCACACATTAGGAAAGGAAAAAAAATCTCAATTCAATAATCTAAACTCCAATCCTAAGAACCTAGAAAGAATAAAGTAACCGAAAGCAAAAAAGATGAAAAGCACTAAAGAATAGGAATCAAAGAAATTTTTTAAAAAGATCAATAAAATTAGTAAGTCTCTACCAAAACTGACAAAGTAAATGAAGACAGAAATTACCAATATAAAAAGTGAAAGGGGTATCACCACAAACCCTACAGAAATCAAAAGGAGAAGGGAATACTATGAGCAACTCTACACACCTAAATTTAACAACATATAAGAATGGGCTATTTCCCTGAAAAACACAAACTGTCTGAACTCACTTAGTAAGTAATTTAAATAGCCCAAATACCTATTAAAGGAGATGAATTCATGATTTAAAAACTACCATGAAAGAGGGGCACCTGGGTGGCTCAGTGCGCTAAGTAAGAGTCAGACCCTTAGATTTCAGCTCAGGTCCTGATCTCAGGGTTGTGGGATCCAGCCACATGTCAGACTCCGTACTGGGTGTGGAGTCCACTTGAGATTCTCTCTCCCTCTTCCTATGCACCTCCCCCTGCTCCTGCATGCGCTCACTCTATATAAATAAGTAAGTAAATAAAATCTCAAAAACTGTCAGAAAAGAAATCTCTAGACCCATATTATTTTGTTGGGAAATTCTACTAAACAGTTAAAGAATTAACTCTAATTCTATAGACTCTCAGAAAACAGAAGATGAGGGAACACTTTCAAATTCATTTCATAAAGCTGATATTACCTAGATACCAAAACCAGACAGTGAGCATACAAATAAAACTGAAGAGAAATATCCCCTGAATATCGAATCAAGAATCCTTAAGAAAGGAGTATCCCTGGAATCTACTAAATAGTAAAGCATTTGGATAAATTAAGAAAAATCCCAATTAAAAAGCCTGATCATTTTAACCTTCACAAATCCAGAGTTCTGCCATAAAAGAGGGTCAGCTCTTGCTATCTGTAAATCCAAGACCACCACAGGACACCTGCATGATCAGAGGCAGGAAGGCAGAGGTGGCGGAAGCTCAAACATCACACCTTTACCACCCAGCAACAGAACATAAGTGCTTCTTGCCAGGGTTTAAACTTGAACAGTTTCCACCCAGAAGGAAATCAAGATTTGTTTTCTTCTGCCTGTTCCACACCCCACCCATCTGGAGAAAAAAAAATCAGAAAAAAACAAAACACTGGAAAACATTTACCTTTACATAAATAAATTGCCACGTATGTTTTTTCTTGCTAAAATAGATAAATAAATAAAAATCCTTAAGAAAATATTAGCATACAAAAGTGAGCAATAAATAAAAAGAATCAGAACCATGACTAAATGGGATTTATTCTAGGAATACAAGGCTGGTTCAAGATGCAGAAATCAATTATAAGGGTAAAGAAGCAAAATTACATAATCATATCAACTGATGCAAAATAGGCATCTGGAAAAATTAAAAACCCATTCATGATTTAAAACTCCAGAAAAAGAGGAATAGAGGGAAATGTCCTCAAATTGATAAAGATAATCTACAAAATATCTACTGCTAACATTATACTTAACAGTGAAGACAGAATACTTTGAAAGATTAGGAAAAAGAGGGATGACTGTTCTCACAACTCTTATTCAACATAGTGCTGGAAGTTCTAGTCAGTACATTAAGGCAAGAAAAGAGATGCCTGGATGGTTCAGCTGGTTAAGTGTCTGCCTTTGGCTCAGGTCAAGATCCCAGGGTCCTGGGATCAAGTTCCACATCCGGCTCCCTGCTCAGTGGGGAACCTGCTTCTCCCTCTGCCTGCTTGTGCTTTCTTATCTCTCTCTGTGACAGAAATAAAACCATCCCTGTCTGCAGATGACATAATTTTCTACCATATAGAAAATTCCCAAAAATTTTAACAAAAAGTGTAAAAAAAAACACCACACAAAATAAAACAACTCCTAGAACAAGAAATGAATTCAACAGGGTGGAGGATATAAGACAAAAATACAAAACTCCAATTCAAAAAGATACATGCACTTCTATGTCTGCAGTATTACTTACAATAACCAAGAAATGGAAGCAACCCAAGTATCCATCCACAGATGAATGGATAAAAATGTGGTACATACACACAATGGAATATTACTCTGCATTAATAAAAAAAGAAAAGATCTTGCCTTTTGCTACAACATGAATTGACCTGCAGGATATTATACTAAGTGAAATAAGTCATACAGAGAAAGAAATATTACATGATTTCACTTATAAGCAGAATCTAAAAAACAAATAAACAAGCAAACAAAAATCAAACAAACTTTTTTTTTTTTTTTAAAGATATTATTTATTTATTTGACCAAGATTACAAGTGGTCAGAGAGGCAGGGAGAGAGGAGGAAGCAGGTTCACCGTCCAGGACCCTGAGATCATGACCTGAGGTGAAGACAGAGGCCTTCAACCACTGAGCCACCCAGGAGCCCCAAAAACCAAACAAACTCTTAAACACAGATAACAAATGGGTGGTTGCCAAAGGGAATGGAAGGGTAGATCAAAGAGATAAAGAAAAAAAACCATTGTATTTCTATATGCCCAGGAATGTAAAAATGGACAGCAAAATTTAATACATTATCAGTTACAATTGCTCAAAAACAAAACAAAACAAAAACCACCCAGAAATAAATCTAACAAAACATTTACATGACTTATATACCAAAAACTACAAAATACTAATGACAAAAATCAAAGCTCTAAATACAGGGAGAGACATGGCATGTTCATGGGGAAGATTCGTTCTCCCCAATTTGATCCCAGGTTTCACACAATTCCAATCAAAATCTCAGCAATAGTACACAAGATTATTCTAGATGTATATGGAAAAACAAAGACTCTAAAACAGATTAAAACATTTTGAAAAAGACAACTATAATAGAGGAATCTGTCTATTCTATTTCAAGACTGAACTATCCTATTTCAACTTTCAAGTAACTACTGGCAAAGGGACAGACACATACATCAATGGAAAAGAGAAAGTCCGGAAATAGATACACAGATATGTCCAACTAATCTCGGGAAAAGGTGTAAATGCAATTCAACCAAGGATAGACTTATCAACTAATGGTGCTAGACCAACTGGAAGTCATAGACTAAAGCATGAACTTTCAACTAATCCTCATTTCTTTAAGCTCAATTTTAACTCCAAATAGATCACAGATTTAAATGTAAAACATAAAACCATGAAACTTTTTTCTAAAAAGATTTATTTATTTTGGGGGAAGGCAGGCAGAGGGAGAGGTAGAGAGAATCTCAAGCACACTCCCCACTGAGCTGAAATCAAGAGTTGGACGTTCAATCGACTGCACCACCCAGGCATCCCAAACCATGAAACCTTTAGTACAAAACACAGGAGAAAATCTCTTGGCTCTAGGGCTAATCAAAGCATTCTCAGACTTGACACCAAAAAGCAGGATACATAAAAAGAAAAAATGATAAACAACTTCATCAAAACTAAAAACTTCTGCTACATACAAGACTCTGTGTAATATTGTGATTTATAGTAAGAAATACATATCTGGTCTTTATTTCCTAAAGCTCCTAAAACCATTAACATTTCCTAAGAGAAGGAGTCGTACAGTGTCTCTGGTCACGTTAAGAAAGTAACTTTCAGACTTCACCTAAGGGCTGGAGACTGGGTTGACAGAGGAACCAACCATATGACTGAGAGCTGGAACATTCACTCCAGAGGAGAAGGGGGCTGCAAGTTGGCTCAGTCATCAAGGCCAATGATTTAATCATGCCTATGTTATGAAGGATCTGTAAAAACTCGAAAGCTTAGGGTTCAAAGAGGCTCCAGGTTGGTGCACACATGGAGATTCAGGGAAAAAGGCATACCTGGAGAGAACGGAAGCTCTGCGCCCTCTCCCCATACCTTGCCTTATGCATCTCTTCCATCTGGCTGTTCCTGAGTTCTATCCTTTTATAATAAACTGGGAATCCTGTGAGTAAACAGGTTTCCTGATTACTGTGAGCCACTCCAACAAATTAATCGAATGCAGGAGGGGGTTTGTGGGAACCTTGGTCAGACGCACAGGCAAGGAGCCATCATGTAAGACTGAACCCTTCTACCCGTGGAATCTGATGCTATCCTTGGGTAGGTAGTGTCAGAATTTAGCTGAATTATAGGACCTCTAGCTGGTGTCCTAGAATGGCTTGCTGGTGTGGGGGAAAGCCCCCCAGCACTGGAACTGGGTGTATTAAGTGGGTAAGATGACTCCATATTGGGAAAACAACATCTGCAAATCACATATATGACAAAGGCCTAGTATCCAGAATATATTACAGACTCCCAAAACCAACAGTCCAATTGGATAGAACATGACAAAGACAGAACACTATACCACAGATGATGACATACAGATGACCCATAAGCACATGCAAAGATGTGCGATACCTTTTGCTAACAGGGAAATGCAAAAAAACCTGCAATGATATCAATACACATCTATCAGAAAGGCTAAAGAAACAACAGTGACAACACCAAGCTGGTGAGAATTCTGAGTAACTGGATCACTCACTTATCACTGGTGAAAATGTTAAGACAGTACAGCCACCCTGGAAAACAGTTTGGCCAATTCCTAAAAAACTAAACATGATACTAACATATGACTGAGCCAGTTGCATTCCTAGGCACTTCTTCTCAAGAAATGAACACTTATGTTCACATAATAACCTGTACACAGCTCATAGCTGCTTCATCCATAATAGCCAAATACTGGAAACCAGCCAGATGTTCTTCAACAGGTAACCAATTAAACAAACCATGACATGTCCATACCACGGAACACTGCTCATTAATATAAAGGAGCAAACACGCAAAAACCTGTGTGAATCACCAAAGAATTAACCTGAGTGGGAAAAAAAACCAATCTCAGAAGGTTACATATAGCATGATTCTACTTACACAATATTCTTGAAATAACGAAACTACAGAAATGAAAACATATCAGTGGTTGTCTGAAGTTAACAACTGAGCTGAGGCAAGCTCAAAAAAATAGAGGATTTGTCCCAAAAAAGGTACAATCAGTGAAACTATCCTTCTGAGAAAGAAGCATGAAACCTAGATGTCAAACATGAGAGGATTTTTCTGAAATGGAAGATCAAGGGAGCCTCAAAAACTAAGGTGCCTCAAAGACTGTTCTACCCCTCCCCAATACTTCAAAGGCTTTCATACACATCAACTCAATGTGAAAATCTATGACTGATGACCCTCACTTCAAATAAAGTTTGTGAATCCTTAGAGAAATGAAGAGAGTCAAAGGTTTGTAAAATAAATAATGCAAGATTATAAAACCTGAAAGTACTAAAAGGACATAAAAATAGTAGCTGCCTCTGGGATGAGAAAGGGACCTGAAGAAGAGGAGGGTTTTCACACTCTATAACGTCCTGTTTCTTTTGCATTAGAAAACGGACACAAGTGACACACTATTGTTAATTCTTATTGTCAGGATACAGATACACGTTGCTACATTTTACATTTTTGTTTTTCAAAGTTAAAACAAGAAAATGTCAAAAGTACACTCACCACAGGGAGACAGAACAGATCTACAGACGTCTATTTTAAGAAGCCTCAGCCAAGTCCAGCCCACACAGAAAAACACTTTCCAAAGAGCCATTTATAAAGCTGATACTTGTTGAATATGGTTTTATATACATCTGTAAAGGTATTATTTATGTTTTTCCATTTCATTTGTTTTTGTGAAATTACTGTTACCTGGATTTATAGGAATAAAAACCTAATTTTACTACTTACATATTCTTTTTTTTTAAGAGTTTATTTATTTATTTGACAGACAGAGATCACAAGTAGTTAGAATGGCAGGCAGAGAGTGAGAGGGAAGCAGGCTCCCCGATGTGCAGGGAGCCCAATGCAGGGCTCAATCCCAGGACCCTGAGATCATGACCTGAGCCGAAGGCAAAGGCTTAACCCACTGAGCCACCCAGGTGCCCCACTACCTACATATACTTAAGAAATAAAGAGTACAATTCTTGAAGACTTCATTATGTGACTGTTTTTTAGGAACTGATTATAGGGTAAGATAGATACAAGATTGGCAAAGAATCACTTAATGTGATTAAAAAAATAGGTAATGACATTTTATTAAGTGAGACTTTTAATCTTGCTGATTTAAAAAATGTATTTCCCAATAGTTCTCAATGGATCAATTATGCCCTCAAATTCTAATGGAGTAATGAAGTCCTCATAAAACTACAGTCTTACATGAAAAAATGTTCATCATCACTAGCCATCAGGGAGATTCAAATTAAAACCACATTGAGATACCACTTGACACCAGTTAGAATGGCCAAAATTAGCAAGACAGGAAACAACGTGTGTTGGAGAGGATGTGGAGAAAGGGGAACCCTCTTCCACTGTTGGTGGGAATGCAAGTTAGTGCAGCCACTTTGGAGAACAGTGTGGAGATTCCTGAAGAAATTAAGAATAGAGCTTCCCTATGACCCTGCAATTGCACTGCTGGGTATTTACCCCAAAGATACAGATGTAGTGAAAAGAAGGGCCATCTGTACCCCGATGTTTATTGCAGCAATGGCTACGGTCGCCAAACTGTGGAAAGAACCAAGATGCCCTTCAACGGATGAATGGATAAGGAAGATGTGGTCCATATACACAATGGAGTATTATGCCTCCATCAGAAAGGACGAATACCCAACTTTTGTAGCAACATGGACGGGACTGGAAGAAATTATGCTGAGCGAAATAAGTCAAGCAGAGAGAGTCAAGTATCATATGGTCTCACTTATTTGTGGAGCATAACAAATAACATGGAGGACATGGGGAGATGGAGAGGAGAGGGAGTTGAGGGAAACTGGAAGGGGAGATACCATGAGAGACTATGGACTCTGAAAAACAACCAGAGGGTTTTGAAGGGGCGGGGGGGGGGGGGGTGGTGGGAGGTTGAGGAACCAGGTGGTGGGTAATAGGGAGGGCACGTACTGCATGGAGCACTGGGTGTGATGCCAAAACAATGAACACTGTTATGCTGTAAATAAACAAAAAAAAACAAAAAAACTACAATCTTAAAAAAATGATCAAAAACTTGGGGCACCTGGGTGGCTTAGTAGGTTAAGTCTCTGCCTTCAGCTCAGGTCATGATCCCAGGGTCCTGGGCTCGAGCCCCGCATCCGGCTCTCTGCTCAGCGGGGAGCCTGCTTACCCCTCTCTCTCTCTGCCTGCCTCTTTGCCTACTTGTGATCTCTCTCTGCCAAATAAATAAATAAAATCTTAAAAAAAAAAAAAAAAAGATCAAAAACTGATTGTTACTAGCAGGTCCAAATGGCTCAAAAATTTTTACTCATTGATTTCTGCACTTTGTGAGTCTCCATTTTTTGAGGTTTGAATACGACGGGGAAAAAAGCTGTTTATAGTATGATGAAATAAAGTATGACTTCAGGAATGCATCATCAGAACACAAATCTGATCGAAACAAAGGATAGAAAGCAAAGCTGGGCTAGGAGTGAAAAAGAATACAAAGATTAACAGACAGTCTGCAGGTGGACAAGAAAGAAAACAACAGGGATATATCTAAGGAACTGATGAAGTTTGGGTAGGAGTGAACCTGCAAACCCCTGGCAAAAGAATTCCCTATTATGGCTTCTCTAGACTCAAAGCCATATGTACAAACCCCAAGAAACACAAATACAGGAAGTCATACCTTTCAGGCCTAAAGTCTGCAACTGAAACAGTTTTCCCAGCTCAAAAGGTAGAACTCGTAACAGGTTGTTATTTAAATGGAGTTCCCTGTGGACATAAAAATTCCATGTCAGAAGATATATTACCTTTTAACTCATAGCTAAAATCAGCAATACGGTTTCCAAGAATATAATCTTGTAAGAATAAAAAATCTGTATTGCATATTCCAATGTCTAGTACAGTGCTTCACAAACAACAGATGGTAAAAAAAAAAATAATAATAATCCCAAACTGCCACAGACCAATACATTTTTAAAACACAATGAAAAAACAAATTATTAGAAAAATGAGATGAGAAAAAAAATCAGACCAACAAGACACAAGTCCTAATTTTTAAAGAGCATTAAATTCAACAGATATAAAACTATTCTGACATGTTGCTTATGTCACTGTAGGCCAAAAACAGCATCTGCAACTGCACAGTCCACACACCACCCCGGGAGCAGCACTGACCCAGCACACATGGCATCTACCACACAGTTTTAAGAAAGTGGAAATGATAAACAAACTAACACATGAACTGTTAAAGGAGAATTAAAATAATCACGTAGCACCAAATGAAAATAGCTTATGACAGCTACAAAACTAAGTCTATTGTTAATACTTCTCCAAACTAAATAAAATTTCAATTTAGATATAATGGCAGCTATATTAACAGCCAATTATTATTTTAATGACTTTTTTTGGTACAGATAACTATAACTATCAAAGGAATCTTCAGTAGGAAAAAAAAAGACCCAACAGTGAGACACAATTTTCTCCAATAACTTTTATTTGTCAATTTTTAAATGTGAATAAGTACTATTTCTATAACCCCTAGTTCTTGGAATTTAAATGAACCTTGGTTATTACTTAGTCAACCAGAGGTCGATGAATGGTGAGGCCATAAACCAAACCGGAACAACTAGTTCTAAATAATTTGTTCCTATTTATTTCCACATGTATCACATGAGAAAGGAGGTCTTTTAAGGAGATTTTAAATGGTCATAGTATATAGTCAGTAATTAAGCCCAAAACAATGTAAAATGCTGGACTAGGAGCAATAAAGAAACTCGCACAAGGTCTTATTCCTTTTTACTACATAGCAAATGGTAGAAGACACCAAAAAAGCCAGTGGAATCAGAGAAAAGGCAAGTAATATGAAATGGGGCAAGATCTTCCATTAGGATTAACATAATAACTGGAAATTAGCTTTACATTCAATTGGGTAGGTTCCATCTACCCTAGAAAACAGAGATAATAAAATAAATAGCAATTACCATTTATTAAATAAAACATGTGTCAAGCAGGAAGCTAATAGTTTCTTACTCATTATTTCAGATATATCTAATCTCAGCCCTGGCTAGGTAACTATTATACAGCAACTGTATACAGGACAAAACTGCTCAGCAAGGTTAAGGAGCTTGCCCAAAATCACACAACCTGTAAATGGCAAAGTCGGGATTCCAAATTGAACTGTGTGACTCCACAGCCTATCTACCACCTATACTCCACACTATAGTTCCCCAAATCCAATGACTAATTCTAGCTTCTTTCAAGTCCAGGCTTTATTACTATCACACAAACAAGCCCAGGAATGGGCAAAAGGTTTCGCTCATTTGCAGTGGTTTCCAGGACGCCATGTTAGCCATGGTATGATGCTCCAGAATGTTAAGAGGAAAAAGCACCACAACCATCTGTCACAGGTGAGTGCGTATGTGGGATAATATAACTGCCTTCTATTTGCTGACCCCTACTTTGTCCAAATATCTTAAGAATAAAATATATTACACAAAATATAGCACTAAAACAAATTTTAGGCGAGGAATCTACTGGATTTATTTGTTGGCTGACATTCAATTTTCCCAGAAAACTTTACATAGAGGTATAGTTATGTTTGCTTTTTGTTCAAATACCATTTAATTGGTAGTGCTGTTTCCTGGCAAAATAAATGCTCTATTTTGTTCTTAGAGGGTATAAAGTCATATAGCAAGTCGAATCTGCACACCTGAGTGATACCATGTTTCCGAGTTCTGCCGGTAAACTCCGGATTTTATTAGAGGACAGGTCCAGATACACCAGATTGTGAAGCTTGGCAATGTCTGAAGGAATGCGGGACAGAGAATTGTCACTCAGATGCAAAGCTGTCAAGTGAGTTAGTGACCACAACGATGAGCTTAAGCTTCTTACTTTTCCTAGAAGAGAAGAAACAAATAGGAAAGGATTATATAGCATTCTCTGCATCATGGTCCCTGGAGTAAGTAACATTTAATGTTCCAGTGAGTAATAATTTATTATACAAAAAATTGTGAAGAAGAGTTTAACAGGAGAAAGCTTACCTATTCTAGGACAATGCACTACTACGATTAGGTTATAAACTCTCCTTACCGAACTTAAAAAAACCTCAACGTTTAGATTGCATCACCATTTTTAAGAGCACAACAGTTAAGACTTTATCCTTTAAAGCTGCCTTACCTATGACATGAAAGAAACAGTACGAATAATTTATATTGATGATAAATCCATATTTTACCATGATTAATTTAAAATTATGCCAAAAAAAAGTCAAACCCAGTATCTCAGAAGCTGTTCCTATCTATACTCTAGAAAACAAGAATTCTGCCTGAAAACAAAAGGTAAACAATATATTCTCAGCTTAGCAAAGTTCTAAGACCAGTGTACCCAAATGGTAATTGCATCAAGAATCATGTAACTAAAAAAAAAAAACTACTGAAAATTACAAGTAAAAATACTTGCTCAGACACATTACAGATATGAAGTCATATATATCAAACAGTAGCAGACACACGATTCAGTAACTAAGAAAAGAATAATTAATTTCAATGCAACATGAAATTAGTACTTTGGTACATACTGGTAAGATGACAACCATTTCTACAATCCATCTAAGAACTAAGAACTTTCCCCCATCTCTTTAATGCCCAGGACCTAGTCTGAGACAGAAACAGTCATAACGAAAATACATTAGTCTTTACGAACTGATTTTCTATTGGCTGAAAAAGCAATCTTGAGAGTTCTAATCAAGATGGAATAACACAGGAACCAAATTTACTATCCTACCTGGACAACTATCATACCAGACAATATAAGTGAATCAATAAATTTCTGACATCAGACCTCAACCAGTGCAGAAGAGTGACCCCTGAAGGACCACAAAGAAGGCAAGCCGTACAACTGTCTTAGCTTGTGGATAGCAGTACAGGGAGGGAATCCCAGGGGCAGCACAGTGATCTCGCCTAAGTTCTGGAGACAGGGAAGCCAAGATGACTAGAATTTAGAGAGGCGAGAGAGAGAGATGAACAGACAAAGAAGTCTGGAGATGGGAAAAAGGTCCCCCCACAAGTTTTCAGCTGAGTACTGATCAGTATAAAAATGTGAGAAATTGCCTGGGCCAGAGGAACACCCAAAAGGAGCAGAAACAACAATCCCCAGGTATAAAAAGAACTAAGGCTAGCGGTGTTCCCAAATACCAAAGAGAAGATCTCGTAATTCAAAAGGTGCCAGACTTAGAAAATCAGCCCCGGACTAAAGACCATTCTGGTCTCACCTAAGAAAGTTAAAGAGCAAGCCTCAAAAGAATTAAACTGTTTCTAACCATATCCCAAAACAAAGCTCAATACATGTTATAGGAATACAAAAATATGCCATCACCCAACAAGGCAAAATTTACAGTATCTGGCACCCAATAAAAAATTACCAGGCATGCAAAGGAGGAAAATAACAGCCATAATGAAGAAAGGAAAAAAAATTAACCAAAACCAGTCCAGAAGAGATAATGATGATAAAATTAGCAGACATTTATATTAGAAGCTACTGTAACTGTATTCTACATGGTCAGAAACTAGAAGACTAAACTTAAGCAGAGATGTAAGATTGGACAGACACCCAAACTAAACTTCTAAAGTTGAACACCATGCCTAAAATGAAGACATAGTAATAAAATTAACCAAAATGAAACAAAAAAAGAAAAATACTGAGAAAATTCATATCCATGAACTCTTGGACAATAATTTTAAACAGCCTAATATATTTGTAATTGGAGTCCCCAAAAAAGGTATGAGTTGGGGACAGAAAAAAAAAAATCCTTAGAAATAAATCCAAAAGACAACTATATATCCACATGCAAAAGAATGAAATTAAACCCTTACCTCACACCATATACAAAAATTAACTCAAAAACTCCTGGAAGAAAACAGAGCCATTAATTTTCATGACCTGAGATTACACAATGGTTTGTTAGATATGGCAATAAACAGCACAAGCAACAAAAAAATATGTTAAATTGTACTTCACCAAAATTAAAACCTTTTGTGCCTCAAAGAACACCATCAACAAAGTAAAAATACAACCCACAGGAGAAAATATATGAAAATCATAAATTTATTAAGACATTTGTATTCAGGGACACCTGGGTGGCTCAGTGGGTTAAAGCCTCTGCTTTCGGCTCAGATCATGATCCCAGGGTCCTGGGATCGAGCCCCACATCGGGCTCTCTGCTCAGCAGGGAGCCTGCTTCCTCCTCTCTCTATGCCTGCCTCTCTGCCTACTTGTGATTTCTCTCTGTCAAATAAATAAAATATTAAAAAATAAAGTTAAACTTTAACTTCCTTATGATCAGTTCATTCTTCAGTATTTCTCAGAGAAGTAAGAGTTTCACACTCTATAAAGAATTATACATAAATGTAGCTTTATTTGTAATAGATAAATACTAGAAATCATCCAAATATGTTCAACAACAAATAAATGGATAAACAAACGCTGACATATCCAAATAATAGAATAGTAACAAAAAGAATGAACTATTAAAAACCCAACTGCATGAATGAATATCAAAATAAGTAGAGAAGTTAGACCAAAAAGGGGTGGGGGAGACATACTGTATCACTTCCTTTGTATAAAAATTCTACAAAATATAAACCAATCCTATGGTTTAAAAAAGCAGAACAATCCCCAATCCCAGCAGGAAGAGGATGGAGAAATGAAGGAGGTAGGGAAAGGGAATTACAAATCTGGGGAATGATGGGTATGTTCCTTGAATGTTGTGATGGTTTTCAGAGATGTACACACAGATCCAAATATAGCGTCATATCATTCACTTTGCATACATACTAATCACTACCTGTCAACTAACTCAATACAGCTGTGTAATAAAATCTTATCTTGATCTGAGAAGTGTCTTTCCTCACTGTGCAATAATTAGAAAATACAGCACAGCCTATCTGTAAAACAAATTTACTTTTCAGTTCATAAAACTAAAGCACACAGCTAATATTCAGTATAAATACTTAAAACATCACAAACTACTGAGTGTGTGTTTTGCATGTGTTTCATCCTCAAGACACCACTTTGAGAAATTCATTTTTATACGTTTTTATACTTGAACTTAATAGGAAGGATACAAAATTCTCAATCAAGAAGGTAACCAGAAAGGAAACCAAGGAGTCTGTAAAGAAGGAAAGGGGGGGGGGGGGGGGGGGAGGAATCAAGTATAAGAGTCATGTATAAAGACATCAATCACACAGGGCTGAAGGGAGACAGAAGACTTAGATCTCGACCATATACAGAAAAGTAAAACTGAAATAAATTTCTAAATGCCGAAAAAAAAACAGAAAAGTAACGGAAGGCAATATTTCTAAACATAACTCAAACCCTAGAATCCAAAAATGAAAACTGTCAGGTTTGAATTCATTTAAATTCAAAACCTCTACACTGTGGAGATGCCAACATGTATGACAGTCAAAGAGAGAACACTCATTTATTCAGTCAACTTTCAGGGACTGGTGTGGGGACAGAATGGTAAATACAAAGTCCCTATGCTCAGGAATTTTTATGTGAGTTCCACAATGAAAAAATAAAAAGTAAAACAAAAATAGGAAAATGAACAACAGATAAGAACAAGTAAATTATTCAAGAATAAACAAAGGGTCAAAGGGTCAGTTATTTTTTAAAAATGATTTCAATAATAAAACATATGCAAATTTAAATAAAATTTTCATTTCTATTAGGCAAACAATAAAATTAGTATCCAGTATCCATACGGCTAAGAGGGTTAATAGATAAACTCATTCATTATGGGAAAACCTACCACTATATTTTGAAACCAATCCTGTAACAGCTACTAAAAGTTTAAATGTGAATATCCCTTGCCCCATCATAATTCCTCAATTAGACCAATCTCTACTGATGGAACTAGGTAATACAAGAAATTAAGGTCTCTAATTTTTGAGAGAGGTCAATGAACAAAAGACAGACACCTTCTGAAATTCTGAGGTTATCTATTTACTTCTCCAAAGAACTGTACATTTTCATATGCACCCAAAAATTTGTATTCAATTTTAAGCAGCTTTGTGAGTCGAGAAATGCTGGGATTATCCTGACTTTAAATTAAGGTGTGTTTTCAGAAGTAGTTCCATCCTAAAGTATCCAGAATCCTTTACTGTTAAATACCAGGAGATAGGAAGAATCTAAATAAGTGTTCCCTGAAATCAGAAGGGCAGTTAGCAAACACTAAATGGACCAAGTGTAATTAACACACTTATGAAGAAACCAAAATTATTACCTCCACATGTGCAGATTAAGAAAAAAAAACAAGAAAAAAATCTTGAAATTCTAAAACTGACATTTTAGAAGAAACAGCAATTACAGCTGACTTCCATTATTCCCAGACTCTGTATTTGTGAATTCTACTCCCTCCAAGTTTACTTGTAAACCCAAAAGCTCTGTCACTCATTCACAAACATGCAGAGTAGCAAAAACAACAGTCACCCAGAACAGTTCCCAGATGGGGTCCAACAAGGCAACATTCTGGCCTGTCACTCCACCTTTCACGACGTAAACACGTGCCTTTTTTGCTGTCTATTTAGTGCCACAGTTTTTGCATACTTGTGTTTTCTGTGGCTGATTTGGGCGTCTTAAATGGCCCCCAAGCATGATGCTGAAATGTTAAGTGCAAGGCAGTGATGTACCCAGTGTTCTGGGTAAGCTTCATTCAGGCATCAGTCACAGTGTCCACGTGTTCAAGGTTAAGGAGTTGATGGCAGACATTAAATAAGCTATCTTTAAACCTAACACAAGGGACGCCTGGGTGGCTCAGTCAAACGCCTGCCTTTGGCTCAGGTCATGATCCCAGGGTCCTAGGATCGAGTCCTACATGGGGCTCCTTGCTCAGCAGGGAGCCTGCTTCCACCTCCACCTGTTGTTCCCCCTGCTTGTGCTAGCTGTCGTTCTGACAAATAAAATCTTAAAGGAAAAAAAAAAAACCACTTAACACAAGCTTATGTATTAATAAGCTGATGAAAATGTTGTGGCTAGAGGTTCATAGTAATTTAACCATGTATCGGCTCACAACTTCTGATGCAGTTAAAGACCAGGATTTCAGGCTCATTGTAGCTAGGTAAACTGCAACTTCAGAAAAGGAAGAAGACTGTGCTGTGAGAAGGGCAAACTGGATTACAAGGGAGAAAAGGGCCCTGATTAAGTTACATGAATTACAGGAAAGGCACAAAGGAGAACAGTTGGAAGATCCTCAATAATGCTTCATTTAAACTTTAGAGTTGATGGGGAAGGAGATGTAATCACACCAAAGCACGTGAGTTAACAAATGGAAGTTTTGTTGTTGTTGTTTTAAAGATTTTATTTATTTATTTGACAGAAAAATCACAAGTAGGCAGAGGCAGGCAGAGCAAGAGGAAGAAGCAGGCTCCCTGCTGAGCAGAGCGCCTGATGTGAGGCCCAATCCCAGGATCCCGATATCGTGACCCGAGTGGAAGGAAGCAGCTTAACCCATTGAGCCACCCAGGCGCCCCAACAAATGGAAGTTTTGATCCACGAAGGAAAACACAACTGCAAAGGGACACTCATTAAACTTTGGTGGGAATTCCGGTCTTAAATGCAATGAAAGAATGCTTGCTCAAATTAGACAGACCTAGCTTAAGTAAAGTAAGGTTAGCCAGAAGGTGAAAAGCCTTGAACCTGAGAATGGAAAGACTGAGGCATATATTAGGAAACAGAAAGCAAGAGAAAGGTGAGTCTATCATGTTCGATATATAATGACTGTTGCAGTGTGATGCCTATGACCACAGGAATTAACGCTAACTCCTTTCAAGGGATCTCCCTCGGCAGTCTGTGCTCTACTGCCAAGTAGCTCTACCCGTTTAGTAACTGTGTGACATGAGGAAAAGGAAATGTTTGTTGCAAAGCTCAGTGACTAACTAACCAGTTATGCCTCTTACACTTTCCTAAAATACTAGATTTTTGTAAAGATTTTATTTTTAAGTAATCTCCAAACCCAACATGGCGCTTGAACTCATAAACCCAAGATCTACAGTCACGTTTCCACCAACTGAGCCAGCCAGGTGCCCAGTTAATAAAATTATCTTTATTTTTTTTAACTTTTAAAAAAAGAATTTTATTTATTTATTTGACAGAAAGACACAGTGGGAGAGTTCAACTCAAACTATACATGATTCTTTAATGTGATTTTAAAAAGAAAAAAGTGAAAAAATGATGGAACTATAAGACCTTCAAACGTTTTTTGTTTTTTGTTTTTTTTTGCTATAAAAGATTTTCTAATACCGATCTAAGGTTAAGAGAGATTTTAAAAACATTACAGGTTAGAATTCTCACAGTTTTAACTGCATATTTCACTTTTAAACTTGATTCCCTACAATGAAAGGGAAATAGATCATTTTACACTTGCCCCATCCACTCATTACGCACATCTTCATTATCGTAAGTTCGTATCATCTCTAAAAAAGATAAGTAAATGGCCAATAAACACACGCAAGGATGCTCTCATTCATGAAAGCCAAAATGAAATATTTCTTTTACCCCCACTAAGATGGCTAAATCAAAAAGACAGATGTAACAATTGTTGCCAAGGAGTACAGAAATTAGAACCCTCCTACAAGGCTGGTTTAGAATGTAGAATGATGCAGAAACTTTGGAGAACAGTCTGGCAGTTACTCAAAAAGTTAAGCATTGGGGCGCCTGGGTGGCTCAGTGGGTTAAAGACTCTGCCTTCGGCTCAGGTCATGATCTCAGGGTCCTGGGATTGAGCCCCACATCAGGCTCTTTGCTCAGCGGGGGGCCTGCTTCCCCCCCCCCCTCGGCCTGCCTCTCTGCCTACTTGTGATCTCTGTCTGTCAAATAAATAAATATAATCTTTAAAAAAAAAAAGTTAAGCATTTACCATATGATAGAGTCATTCCACTTCTAAGTATCTACCTGAGAGAAATGAAAATGCCCACATAAAAACTTACACACAACTGTTCAGAGTAGCATTATTCTTGAGAGCCTATACGCAGAAACAATCTGTGCTACTTTATAACAAATACGTATTTGGGGGGCACTTTGGTGGCTCAGTCAGTTAAGCATCCGACTCTTTGTTTCAGCTCAGGTCATGATCTCAAGGTCCTCAGACTGAGCTCCATGTTGGGCTCCCTGCTCAACACAGAGTCCTCTTATCCCTCTCCCCGCAACCCCCCTGCTGCCCACCACCACCACCACCACTTTCCTACACACTGTCTCTCCCATAAATAAATAAAACCAAGAAAGAAAAGAAAAGAAGAAAAAAGAAAAGAGAAAGAAAATACACACACACACACACAATTTGGTCTTCACCTCTGTTTCCAGCATGGAGCTCCTGAAACCCTTGGAATTTCCTAAGTGATCAAGCAGTAAAGTGCCTTTTGTTATCATAGGTGCCCTTTCAAGGACACCAGAGTTTAAGGTTAAATGAGATGACTTTTTTAAAGCCCCCTGGAATGCAGGCTGGTTGCCATGGAAGCCAACCAGGATAAGAAGATTGAAAGTTTCAGTACCCACCAAGCTCCTTCTCCCCCTCCCCCACCAAGGTAGGAGATTAGATCAATCACCAGATTTAATCAACCATGCCTAGGGAAGCCTCTGAAGAAATCCCTCAACTATGGAGTTCTGCACTTCCAAGATGAAGAATACAGGGGAAGTATAGGGAAGGATGAGGGGTCTAGAAAGATCATGAAAGTTTCTTGTCTGTTCCCTAAAGCCCACCCTATGCATCTCTTCCATTTGGCTGTTCCTATGTTTTTATAATAAACCAGCAATCTAGTAAGCAAACTCTTTTCCTTGTTCTGTGAACTGATACAGCCAATGAAACCCAAGGAGAGGGTCCTGAGAACCTCTGGGTTTAAAGTTCCTCAGTCAGAAGCACAAGGTAACAACATGGACTTGTGACTACTGTCTAAAATCGATGGAACAGGGGCGCCTGGGTGGCTCAGTGGATTAAGCCGCTGCCTTCGGCTCAGGTCATGATCTCAGGGTCCTGGGATCGAGCCCCGCATCAGGCTCTCTGCTCTGCAGGGAGCCTGCTTCCTCCTCTCTCTCTGCCTACCTCTCTGCCTACTTGTGATCTCTCTCTGTCAAATAAATAAATAAAATCTTTAAAAAAATAAAAAAAATAAAATAAAATCGATGGAACAGTCCCCGGGGACTGAACCTGTAACCTGTAACTTGTGGTACCTGACACTAACTGTAAGAATTGAGACGGTATCAGAGAATTGCTTGATGTATGGAAAACCCACTCATCTTGGGTCAAAGTGGAGTAGAATTGTAACAGAGTACTGAAAGTAGAGGAGACACACAGGAGTGTGTCTTTCCACAGATAAAGAAATGGGATGATATCCGTACATGGAATATTATTCAGTCACTAAAAGGAATGGGGTACTGACACGTGCTACAACATGGATGAGTCTTGAGAACATTATGCTAATGAAAGAAGGCAGGCACAAAGACCACATGTTGTATGATTCCATGTACATAAAATCTTCAGAAGAGCCAAATTTATAAATGTAGAAAATAAATTACTCGTTACCTAGGGCCAGGGGATTGGAGGGAAATGGGAAGTGACTGCTAATGAGTAAGTACAGGGTTCCTTCTAGGGCGCTAAAAATGTTGCAAAGTGACTGTGGTAACGGTGGCACAACTCTGTGAGAACACTAAAACCCTGTGAACCATACACTTGGAGAGAACTGTAGGATACGTGCATTATATCTCAGTAAAACTGTTACATAAAAAAATTTATAGCATAACAAAGAACAAAATTACATGCAGACAATAATTTGTGTATATATAATAGTCAGATTAAAAAATAAGGAAGACCTATTTACAATAAGAACCAGAAGGTAAAATACCTAGGAATAAATCTAGTAAGTGTATTAGGCTTAAGGATACAAAAAGGAACAAAGAGAAAGACTCCTACAATTCACCCTAATTTATAAAATAACAGGATCATGATAAAAATGCCAGAACTAGGGGCGCCTGGGTGGCTCAGTGGGTTAAGCCGCTGCCTTCGGCTCAGGTCATGATCTCAGGGTCCTGGGATCGAGTCCCGCATCGGGCTCTCTGCTCGGCAGGGAGCCTGCTTCCTCCTCTCTCTCTGCCTGCCTCTCTGCCTGCTTGTGATCTTTCTCTGTCAAATAAATAAATAAAATCTTAAAAAAAAAAAAATGCCAGAACTAGATAAGGTGATTCTGATTTTCATTATTAAAAAAAAAAAGCCAAGTGTCACATGTCAAAATTAAAGGCAATACCCTTCTGACCTACAGATGTATTAGGAGAGATGCAAAGCCATCTGTAGCACTGTTTGTCACAGACCGACCATCACTATTGTACTACTTAAACTACAGTGAAAGAAATAGTATGGTTACAGGAGAACTGTCTCTATCCTTATTTAGAAATCTCTCCACAATACAATATCACATGAGAAAAAAAACACAGTACAGAAATCTATATTCTCTTTTAAATTAAAAATTAGGTATGGAATAAGAATCTGTATTTGTATATGAACAAAAGGACTCCAGAGGAATGCATAAGAAACTCCTGACCCTGGGTGTGAATGCATATGTGTGTGCATGCTGGGAGGTATAATGGGGGGGGGGGGGGGTTATGTGAAAGGGAGACCTCCACTGTATGCATTTTTAAGTTCTCCATGTCCCCTCTTCCTGAGATGTCCTTAACTCCACTTTCCCCTGGCTAATATCATTAACTCCATAGTCAGCTATTCTAGGATGCTTTCCCTGATCCTTAGCCAGGCTGGCTAAGACCGTCTTAAAGAAAAGACTAGTAGTAGGTCAGGCTTTTTGTCCTATATTTATTATGGTTTTACAATTATCCTCTCATGGGAGTCTTCTCCTACAGCCTGCAAGACTCCTAAAATCTTATTTCCCATCACCCACCATATCAGAAGTTTCAGATTAAATGAGTGGGTAACATGTAAGTGATTTCTAGTAAGTTAGTGATGGCCTCAGAATTCCTATTCCAGACGTACTCCCGCCTCTTCAGTTTCCTTCCTCTCCTGTTTACCTGTTCCCACTCTAAACTTCCACAAAGCAGATACCAGGGTCACCCAAACAGCAGACAGCTGTACAAGCTGATAACATATTTAAAGTTGCTTGACTCTGGAGTGATGCTTACCAAAAGTAATACTTACAAAAAGAGCTAAATGTAATACTCTCTTAAAAAAATAAAAATAAAAATCAGAAGAACGGGATCCAGAATTTGAGAGACATGGTCTACCACTCTTCCATGGAAAAACATGAATAAAGTTTACTCAAACTAAACTCAAAATCAACTAAAGCCTTCAGAAGGTCAGAAAATGTCACAAAGTAGAAAAGGTGAATGTGTGGCCCTATAGCTAAGGCACCTGATTCCATTATCACTTAAAGACTACCGAGGAGATCAGTCACCCTCTGCCAGGGACACAGCACCTGTGCCTGCTCTTCTGGGCACCCCGCAGGCCAAGGTGCTGGAGGACAGGCTGCTCCAGCTGGTCACCATCTGCCAGCTCCAGAAAGAAGCACCCTCGGGTGGCTACTCTTCTACGGAGAATGGACCTCCAATTGGTGCTGGAACAGTGGTACATGCGTGAGCAGACAAAAAAATCTCAACCCTGGTTTTGAGAAATTGAGACAGTTGTGCCATTTCTTCCCTATAGCGGAAACCCAGCAAAGTTGATATCCTTCAATGTGCAAGTGAATACACACAAGTTCTCAGGGATGTTTTCAGGGATGTTTTCAGAGGAGCCAAAGACTCAGAGACACAAAATCCACATCACCACAACTATACAGCAACAAGCCTGCTGAACTACATATATCCTTGGCTAGAAATCTATCCAGAAACGTCACCCAGCAAGCCAGCTGTACTGTAGGCTCAAGAGTGAGGAGAAAAGGCCCAGGGCAGATGGTGGCAGTGGTGAATCAGCATACACTTGTCACCAGAGCATGATGTCTACGACTGGTTTATCTCCCCAACTGGGAGTCTGGATAGATTCCTAAAAGTAGAAGTCCTAAGTCACAGGCTCCCCGAATTATGAAAAGTGAAAAGGCCAGCCCAGGGCTACCTTCTAGAGACAAATATATGCAGTCTCGAAAATTGAAAAAGAGGGGCGCCTGGGTGGCTCAGTGGGTTAAAGCCTCTGCCTTCGGCTCAAGTCATGATCCCAGGTCCTGGGATCGAGCCCCACATCGGGCTCTCTGCTCTGCAGGGAGCCTGCTTCCTCCTCTCTCTCTGCCTGCCTCTCTGCCTAGTTGTGATTTCTCTCTGTCAAATAAATAAAATACTTTAAAAAAAGAAAAGAAAATTTAAAAAAAAAAAAAAAAAAAAAGACTACCAAGGAGTCCAGACCCAGTCCCCTTTTCTCTGGAAGGCTTCTGAGCATGAGGGCCTGGAACGAGTAGCTGTTGTGGACTTCAGATGTACCTCAAAAGCAGGCAATTACAATGCTGCCACCACACAATGGAATAAGAGAAACGTTGACAATTGTTTGCAGATTCTTTAGGCAGAATTTAAAAATTTGTACACATCTGAATTTCAGCTTCCTGTAATAATAATTTGTTGTTGATCAATCATTCTCCTCAGAGAAAGAGAACTTAGATGAAAATACGGTACAAAACACAAAAATGAATTTGAAAGCACTGGAGAACTACAAAGGCAGTCAAGAAATGAGAGACAACTTAGAAGAGAACCAAAGAGAAGTAGTAGGCAGGACAGATCCCACGTTACCTGTGGCAAAATATGAAGCAAAAGCATGCAGCAAAGGCAAGCAGATGAGGTCAAAGTAGAGAAGCTGAGGAGCTAAGCAAAGCTTTAATCCCTCTTCCACTACTGGGGAAACAACTCAGGAACTCAGGAAACACCAAGGAGAAAGACCCTGCTAAACCACCAAGATTCCAGTTGGACCTAGTAACAGAGCAAGTGTGACCTGCAGTAAGCCAGCCCACCGAACACCAACAACACTCAAATGAGATGAATTCCTGAGATTATGGGGAGCCGATCCTTACCGTGACTGTCTGCCAAGGACAAAAGCAAATCCACCATAAGAAGAAAAAATACCATCCAGACAGACCATCAAATTATTCATCCACTTCCTATAATTTCCAGCATTCAAGGAAACTTTCCAAAGGATTGAAAACCAAAACAAAAAGAGAAATAACAAAACAGAACTCCCAGGAGATTCAGATTTTGGAGTTATCAAGCACAATCTTTAAAAAGCTGTGATGGACTTACACTTCAAACAAAGAGTGACACAGACTGGATTTACCCTCCCACATAAAACAACTAAAAAACAAACAAATATATGAAAAACAGAGTTTCAGACATTACACACCAGGCAGCATGGGACAATAATCACTGACAGATGGGAAACAAACAATGTGAGCCTTTGAGCCTGTTCTGCCTGGACACTTTCCTTAGAGTAGTGCAGGGGGATGGAACCAGGTGGAGTCTGGCAGTCTTTGCGAACTGAGATGAAGCTGGCAGTCCAGAGACGCCGCCAAGGTGGCTAGGGTTCACAGGGCTTAGTGTCAAAGAGGAGAGGGACACACATAAAACGCCCTAAAGATCTAAGGACCCTCCTGAGTCTTCAGCTGAGTAGTGATATGCAAATGCATGTGAAGAAAACCCAAGGCCAGAGACCGGGGAGTGAGGACAAACTTGAAAAGGCCAAAGGGAACAATCCTTAGGATCATACATTCCACCAGATGGAAAATTTCGTAACTCGGAAAATTTAGAGAGGTGTTACTTAAAAGCAAACCTTGAGAGCATCTAACTTAACTGCACCCCAGAACAAAGCTCAGGAGTATTTACAGGAGTATAAAAACATCCAGCACCCCAAAAGGTAAAATTCACAATGCAATGTGTCTAATAAAAAATTACCGGGACGCCTGGGTGGCTCAGTTGGTTAAGCGGCTGCCTTCGGCTCAGGTCATGATCCCAGCGTCCTGGGATCGAGTCCCACATCGGGCTCCTTGCTTGGCAAGGGAGCCTGCTTCGACCTCTGCCTCTGCCTGCAAATCTGTGTGCCTGTGCTCGCTCTCTCTCCCTCTTCCTCTCTCTAATAAATAAATAAATAAATCTTTAAAAAAAAAAAAAAAATTACCGGGCGCCTGGGTGGCTCAGTGGGTTAAGCCGCTGCCTTCGGCTCAGGTCATGATCTCGGGGTCCTGGGATCAAGTCCCGCATCAGGCTCCCTGCTTCCCTCTCTCTCTCTCTGCCTGCCTCTCTATCTACTTGTGATCTCTCTCTCTGTCAAATAAATAAATAAATAAAAACCTTTAAAAAAAAAAAAATTACCAGGCACGCAAAAAGAGAGAAAAAGAAAAATGGGAAGGGGGAAAGAATCAAAGCAACCCAGAAATGAAAAAGATAAGCAAGGGGTGCCTGGGTGGCTCAGTGGGTTAAAGCCTCTGCCTTCAGCTCAGGTCATGACCCTAGAGTCCTGGGATCGAGCCCCACATCCGGCTCTCTGCTCTGCGGGGAGCCTGCTTTCTCCTCTCTCCTCTCTTTCTGCCTGATTGTGATCTCTGTCAAATAAATAAATAAAATCTTTAAAAAAAAAAAAGATAAAGCAATTAAAAGTTATTGTAACTGTATTACATACCCTCTAGAAGGTAGAGGCAAAATGTTAAGTAAATGTATGGAAGATTAAAAAAAAAACAAACACTTTTAAATTCCAGTTATGAAAAATGCACTATTACTGGATGAAATTAACAGCAAAGAAGATACTATAAAGAAAAGATGAAACTGAAGATACAATAAAAACTGTCCAAAAGGAGCGGGCCGGGAAACAGAACAAATTAAACAGAGGATTAGTGTGCTGTAGGACAACTTCAAGATACAAGTTAACCCCATTCCAAAAAAGGTTAAGTACAGGATGGGAGAACATAAAAAATTATTTGAAGAGTGACCTAAACTTTTGCAAGTTTCATGAAAACTATAAACCTACAGATTCAAGAGTTTCAATAAAACATAAGCACAAGAAGGAAAAAAAAAAAAAGACACCGAGGTACATCATAATCACATTGCTTAAAACTAGTAATAAAGAGAAAGTCTTTTTTTTTCCACAAAGCTTTTATTTTTTTTTAAAGATTATTTATTTATTTATTTGACAGACAGAGATCACAAGTAGGCAGAGAGGCAGGCAGAGAGAGAGAGAGAGAGAGAGAGGAGGAAGCAGGCCTCCTGCCAAGCAGAGAGCCCGATGCGGGGCTCGATCCCAGAACCCTGGGATCATGACCTGAGCTGAAGGCAGAGGCTTTAGCCCACTGAGCCACCCAGGCACCCCTAAAGAGAAAGTCTTAAAGCAGCTACAGAAAAAGGACATACATAAAAGAATCTACGATAAGAACACCAGCAAACGTCTCATCAAAAACAATGCAAGCAACAAGATGGCAGAACAGGATCTTTTAAAGTACTGAAAGATGAAAACTGTCAACCTAGAACTCTAAACCCAGAAAAAATATCTTGCAAAAAAATAAGGCAAAGTAAAAGACTTTCAAACACGAAACCTGAATTTAACAAATCACCAACAGACCTCCATTACAGGAAATAGTAAGGAAAAGTCCTTCAATTGGAAGGAAAAGGATAACAGAAACTTGTCTATAGATAAAGGAAGGAAGAACACTAAAAACAGTGAGTACGTGGGTAAATAAAAACAACTTTTCCTAATACTTCACCCTTTAAAGGAGACATAGTAATACAGTGTGAGATTTATAACATGTATAAGGAAACTATATGACAGAAATGGCACAAAGAGAAGAAAAAAAAAAAAAGAGTTAAATTGTTGTTAAGACTCTTACACCAAATACGAACTAATATAATAGTCTTGATACCGTTTACTTTATAAACCTTAAAGGAATAATTATTAAACAAAGAATTATAGTTTATTAGTCAACAAAGGAGATAAAATCCAATTTTACCAAAAATACCTAGTCAATCCAAAAGGGGAAAAAAGGAGAGAAAGGCAACAAAAAACAGATAGGAAAAGAGAAAATAAATCACATGACAACATATTTAAACCCAACTACCAGAACTAAAAAGACAAAAACCAACTAGTATCCACTGGAAGCACCCACCTGAGAACCTCATTGCAACCAGGAGGAGTTTAGTGCAACTCAATTATGAGTGCAGTGTCCACAGTAAGTCTGAATGTAGTCTGGACCCCAGGAACTCCACAGACTAACCAGCCAAAGCCCCTGAGATAGAAAATCTCCAAAAACAGAATTAAAATTTAGTGAGAAAGGCATACAAGAGATGAAGGGGAAAAAAGGCCCGGATAAAAACGAGAGAAGGGAACAGAATCAGAAAGTTTCACTTCAAAAACCAGAAGACAGAAGCTCTGAAGTTAGAAAAACAATCCTGAATCACACCTTCAGGAACTTCAGATAAACAAAGTTTAAATAAAAATGAACATGAAAAGTTGTATGCTCAAATCCCTTAACTTATTAAGTATTTTTAAAGATTACCAAAATAGGAGCACCTGGGTGACTCAGTTAAGTGTCTGACTCTTGGTTTCGGCTCAGGGTCATGAGATCCATCCCCATGGTCAGTGGGGAGTCTGCTTAAGATTCTCTCTCTGCCCCTACCCTCCATTGGTGTGCTCTCTCTTTCTTTCTTTCTTTCTAAAAAATAGATAAATCTTAAAAAAAAAAAAGAAAAGAAAAGAAAAGTCACCTTAATAACCCCCTAATAACTTGTCCCTACGGACAAGGAGAATATACCACAAACATACTCCCAAAACTATTACTTACCATTTCAAACTGAGCTAAAAGTTTAGCATTAAGAACATGATAAAAGGAAAACTAAACTACCAAGAACTTAATAATGAGTAAGTACAAAAAGAAAATGCTTTTAGAAAAGACATTTTTAAAAACCACAAATACATGAAGAACTATAGATTCAAAATCAATTCTTTTCTTATATACCAGCAATGAATAATTGGAATTTGACATTAAAAACAATACCACCAGCATCCCCAAAATGAAATATTTAGTATAACTCTAACAAACTATGTACATGATCTATATGAGAAAAACTAAAACTCTGATGAAAGAAATCAAAGAATTAAATAAATGGACAGATATTCCATGTTCATGGACAGGAAGACTCAATATTATTAAGATGTCAGCTCTTCCTAAATTGATCTATAGATTCAATGCAATCTCAACCAAATGTCCAGCAAGTTATTTTATGGATATTGACATGCAGAGGCAAAAGACCACAGAACAGCCAACACAAAACTGAAGAAGAAGAAAGCTAGAGAACTGGTATTAGCTGCCTTCAAGACTTACTATAAAGCTACAATAAACAAGACACTGTAATATTGGCGAAAGAATAGACAAACAGATCAATAGAACAGAACAGAGAGCCCAGATCTTTAGGCAGTCAAATGATCAAAGGCAATACAACAGAGAAATTCTTTTCCAACAGATGGTGCTGGAAGAACTGGACATCCAAAAGGAAAAAAATATATAGATAGATAGATAGATAGATAGATAGATAGATAGATACCTTACACTCTTCATAAAAATTAACTCAAAATGGATCACAGACCTAAATGTAAAACACAAAACCATAAAAATCCTAAAAGATGCCACAGAAGGCAATCTATGATTTAGGTTTGCAATGACTTCTTAGATAGATATAACAACAAAAGCACAACCCATGAAGAAAGAATAAATTGGACTTCATTAGAATTAACTTCTGCTCTGTGAAAGACACTGTCAAGAGAATGAGAAGACAGGGGTGCCTAGTTGGCTTAGTCAGTTAAACGACTGCCTTCTGCCCAGGTCATGATACCAGGGTTCTGGGATCGAGCCCCACAGAGGGCTCCTTGCTCAGCAGGAGCCTGCTCCCTCTCCCTCTGCCTGCTCTTCCCCTGCTTGTACTCTCTCTCTCTCTGTCAAATAAATAAATAAAAATCTTAAAAAGAGAGAGAGAATGAAAATGAGAAGCCAGGCCACTGGGAGAAAACACTTGCAAAGACCTATCTGGTGAAGGACTGTCATCCAAAATATACAAAGAACTCCTAAAACTCAATAATAAGAAAACCATCCAAATTAAAAATGGCCAAAAGACGTGGAAATCTCACCAAAGTAAATATGCACATAATACATAAGCATATGAAAAGATGCTCTTAATCATATGAATCAGGGAAATGAAAATTAAAACAACAATGAGATTCTACTACATGTACCATTTAGAATGGTCAAAATCCCGAACACTGACAACATCAAATGCTGGAAAGGATGTGGAGCAACACGAAGTCTCATGCACTGCTAGTGGAAATGCAAAATGAGGGGCGCCTGGGCGGCTCAGGTCATGATCTCAGGGTCCTGGGATCAAGCCCCGCATCGGGCTCCCTGCGGAGCTTCCTCCTCTCTGTCTGCCTCTCTGCCTACTTGTGATCTCTCTCTCTGTCAAATAAATAAAATAAAATCATAAAAAAAAAAAGAAATGCAAAATGATACAGACATTTTGGAAGAGTTTAGCAGTTTCTTACAAAACTAAACATATTCTTACCATATGATCCAGCAATCGCACTCCCAAGCATTTACCCAAAGGAACTAAAAACTTACATCCACAAAAAAACCTGCACATGGATGTTTATAGCAGTTTTATTCATAACTGCCAAAACTTGGAAGCAACAAAGATGTCCTTCGGTAGATGTGATGAATGGATAAATAAACTGCAGTACATCCTGACAATGGAATATTATTTAGCGCTAAAAAGAAATGAACTATCAAGCCATGAAAAGACATGGAGGAACTTAAATGCACATTACCAAGGGAAAGAAGTCAAAGTTTAAGGCTACATACTATATGATTCCAACCATGTGACATTCTGGAAAAGGCAACTATGGAGCCTGTAAAAAAGATCACTGGTTGCCAGGGGTTCAGGGAGAGAAAAGGAGGATGGAATGGCAGAGCACAGAGGACTTTTACGGCAGTGAAAATATTATGATTTATAATGGGTGGATACATGTCATTATGTATTTATCTAGACCCATAAAATGTACAACATTTATAGAGTGAACCAAGAGTGACAGTGTCAGTCAATGCAGGTTCATCGATCGTAACAAATGCACTAGTCTGGTAGAGGATGTTAATAGCAGGTGAGTCATGCACAATATTGTGTCACATTTGCTGTGAAGCTAAAACAGCTCTAAAAAATAAAGTTTCTTTTAGAGGTGCCTGGCTGCCTCAGTCAGTTAAGCATCTGACTCTAGACCTTGGCTCAGGTCATAATGCCAGAGTCCTGGGACAGAGCCCCATGTCGGGCTCCATGCTTAGCAGGGAATTTGCTTTTCCTTATCCCTCTCCCTCTGCCTCTCCCCCCAACTTGTGCTCTCTCTCTAATAAGCAGTATCTTAAAAAAGGAAGAAGGTGCATGGGGAAGTTTTTTGGGAGTGATGAAACTCATAACTGTGGTGGGGATTACACAACTGTGTGTATTTATAAAAGAACTGTAGAGCTAATAAAGTGTGAGTTCTACTACATTTTATTTTTATTTTCCTGTAAATTATACCTTAATTTTTTTAAGTTTTAAAATGATTCAAGAGACAAATATGCAAATTCAGAAAATAAATCTCTGAAAAAACACGAAGGAATCAGAATACTAAAAGTTATTAATCAAACTGTCCTAAAATTAAAAGAAAAAAATTTCAAACTACACATGTACACGTTTTTCTTATCATACTGTACCTGAGAATATCAAGGTAGAACAAAACCAACACCAAGATATAGTCCACTAAAATTACTGATTTTAAAAAAATCCTTTGGGCATCTAGGCAAAAAGTGCAACTAACTAATAGGCGAAAGACAATCAGACTGTCATCAAAGCCTATCGCAAAACTGAAGCAACATATTCAAGATATTTCAGGAAAAAATGTGAGCCACCAATTTTACTTACAGCCAAAGTGACATTCAAATATAAAGGACATAAACTGTTATCAACATGCAAGAAACTCAGAGAATATGCTCCTAGGAGCCCTTCCTAAGAAACACCTAGAGAATAAGATTCCAGAAAACTAAAATGATTAGCGATAAATAAACTAGTGGGAGGCACTGAATATATACTTACTTAGAAAACAAAGTCCAAATAGGATTATATGCAGGTTAAATGAGAAGGCTAATAGTAAATAATGGGTGGCTCAGTCAGTTAAGCGTCTGACTCTCTTTTTTTTTTTTTTTTTTAAATATTTTATTTATTTGACAGAGAGAAATCACAACAAGGCAGAGAGGCAGGCAGAGAGAGAGGAGGAAGCAGGCTCTCTGCAGAGAGCCTGATGCGGGGCTCGATCCCAGGACCCTGAGATCATGACCTGAGCCGAAGGCAGAGGCTTTAACCCACTGAGCCACCCAGGCGCCCCTAATAGTAAATAATGACTACATACTCTCACAATACGGAGTACAACTATTTAATGGGAGTGGGATGGGAATGGAAATAATATTCCAAGCAGTTCTACCTGCTTTCAGTACTCATATTAGTGGTATTAATTTTAGTACTGTTATTCTGAAAGTGCAATGTAATATGGGATAAACCAAATAAGTACTTACAGGATATTCAAATTCCATCATCCCATGTCCCTGAGAACTAGGACACTCAGTATTAAAGGAAACACACATGTAATTATAGAAAAGGTCAACTAAAAATCCCTGTTCTTCTAAATCTGAATTAAAAGTATCAGTATATTTTTATAAGATTTTTAATTATAAATATACAAATGTGTTTTATATATTTAAAAATATTTTATATTAAGCATGTATATATTATCACATAAATATATATCCTTCCATCATAAATATGTATGACTCCCCCCATATATATATGATGAAAAGATACAGTATGTATAGTCCTATTTCCTAGCTCTGTCCCATGGAAAGACCTAGAAACAATGACCAACCCAATAGCAACAAGCATCCCTAGCAACAGATATTCTGGTCTTGAAATATCATTTCCAAATTAAAAAAAATTTTTTTTCTGGAAAAAATTATATATTCCAGGTTTGAGGCAGGAAATACACAGATGAGTCAAGAAAATCTTGCTGGGGCACCTGGGTGGCTCATTGGGTTAAGCCTCTGCCTTTGGCTCAGGTCATGATCCCAGTGTCCTGGAATCGAGCCCTGCATCAGGCTCTCTGAGCCTGCTTCCTCCTCTCTCTGCCTGCCTCTCTGCCTACTTGTGATCTCTATCTGATAAATAAATAAATAAAATCTTTAAAAAAAAAAAAAAAATCTTGCTATATCACACAGCGAGGAAACTACCAAAGACAAATTAGGGTTGTATCAAAAACCGAGAAATCATTTAAGAAGCTCTCCCATTAATCAACAACAGGAAAATGTAAGCATCACAGTAATTACAATTCATGACGTACACCTGAAATCCAAATACTTAGATACAGCAGTTAATAATGACACTTTAAAAAACCTAGTCACCCTCAAAGGGTGATAGATTATATTGAAAACTAGTAAATAAAATGAAAGAAATGAACTTTCTTTTCTGCCTTTCCTACATAAACTATACGCTGGAAAATCAATCAGTAAGGAAAACATCTCTTTATAGATGTACCTCACTTAATGAAGAAAAAAAAAAAAGAATTAGAGTATCACTATTTTGCAACCCTGAAGGAACTAATGGCTCTAGCACTGAAACATCCCTGGAAAAGAAGACCTTCAGACTTGATGTACTGTCTTAAGAAAAAGCACAGCACCACCCCGAGTCCTGCACAGGGGTTACATATGAGCCTGATCAAGCCTCTGCATCCATCTGTAGGGGATGAAAAACGTGCTGAACTGCACGAGTCTCAGTAAGCAAAACAGAGACTGTGGGGAAACAAGTCAAACCACACCAGTTCAACAGAGAAGGGGAAGCTGTGAATTAAGACAGACTAAATAAAAACAGGGGGTAGGGGACTAAGCTATAATCCTTAGATATACATAATTTGGTATTAAAGCTCACTGGAAAGGGCTCTGGGTGGGTGAAAAAGTTCTAATTCTTTACCTGGACAGTGGTTTTACAAGGCCTTTGGCCTTATACTCATTCATTAATAGATTTGTCTCTGCAGTTTTATGTGTTTCATGTTACAATTTTTAAAAAAAACCTTTCTTTAAAAAGTAAATGATCAGGGGCGCCTGGGTGGCTCAGTGGGTTAAAGCCTCTGCCTTCAGCTCAGGTCATGATCCCAGGGTCCTGGGATCGAGCCCCGCATCGGGCTCTCTGCTTGGCAGGGAGCCTGCTTCCTCCTCTCTCTCTCTCTAAAAAAAAAAAAAAAAAAAAAAGTAAATGATCAGTAGTCATTTGACTTATCTGGTTACCTCTAAAGGGCAAAAGGAACTCACCACCCATTCTCCCTGGAACCAGAGCAGTGCGTGAGCTATGGGTCTAAGACTCAATTAGAACTCTGCATCATGGAAATCTTAAGAAACTGGTGCTAAAGCATTTACATGAACGTCTTTGCATGAAGTGAAGTCAGTCACAATTTCTACACATAGGAGCTTCTGTATTAAAGACTGGCTAAGACAGTAAAGTCATCTCCCTGATAGTGGCTTTATTACAAGGCCGTGTTCCACAGACCTATTTCAACCAACAGTTTATCCTCCAGGATACTAACACGATCTTTCCTATCTTGTACACAGATTTCTTCCCAAAGCTCAGAGTAAGCAGAAAACAGTGATTCAAATTTGCCAAGGGGTTCCCAATATGAGGGAGAGGGAGGAAAGAGTAGAGGAGAATCCCCTTAACCTCAGAGATATAATCTCACTGAGTACTTTCTAAACTTATCCTGACATTGTAAGAAAAAGGAAACTTCCCTACAAGCAAAGAATGTATAATTTAAAAACCTCTAATACAGGCTAAAAAAAAGAGAAAAATACAATTAAACACCAATCCTTAAGAAATTAAAAGGGAAAAGCAGGAATCGGTGACTGCCTAAAGCTTTAAAGGAAACTGGTAAAACAGAGAGTGTTATTTCCTTTTGGGCTACCCTGACCCAGAAAGTCAAATCTGACAAGAGGAGAAAAAAGAAAATTTTCACTCTACCACAGCTACTCTATGAAACTGAAGTCAAATTAATTACCACCAGCACTCTAAAAGCCTCAGGAGAGGGAACCAAGAGAGACTAATGTGGGTACCCAGGAGAGTGTTTAGGTTTACCAGAGAGTTGGGGCACCTGGGTGGCTCAGTGGGTTAAAGCCTCTGCCTTTCGCTCAGGTCATGATCCCAGGGTCCTGGGATCGAGCCCCGCATCGGGCTCTCTGCTTGGCAGGGAGCCTGCTTCCTCCTCCTCTCTTTCTCTGCCTGCCTCTCTCCCTACTTGTGATCTCTGTCTGTCAAATAAATAAATAAAATCTTTAAAAAAAAAAAAAAAAAAAAAAGGTTTACCAGAGAGTGAAGAGATTTGGAGCTGACAAGGGAAGAATATTACTATTATTACTTCCTTTGGTGCTTCCTGTAAATACTTTCCTAACGAGACTGGCAGTTATTTTTATTTTTTTCCTATTAGTGATTCATACTGGTATACTCTGTTCTCACTCCCTGATATTCATAAGCTCCAGACTTTTTTTTCCCATCTATTGATCTTCCATACACCAAGTACAGCACCTTGCAAATGTTTTGCACATAGCATATGCTCAGTATATTTGCTGCATTAAATAAAAAAAAAAAAAAAAATCCAGGGCAGTCAGGAAAAAGAAGAGAAAACTTGTTCTTCATTATTTCAGAAGGCTAAAATCAAGACAGACTGGAAGGAAAGTATGGAGAGGCCTATCAGGCCAACATTCACACAAAACTTCTTTAGCACTGGTTGCCTGGAGAGGTAACAATTCTCCTCACCATCTCTGAAGTATTAAAAAAGAGCCTGCATGCCCACTGGTAGGGACTATGGGGATATCTCTGGAGGTTCATCTATTTCTCTATGTCTAGACTGCATTGAGGTAGAAGGGAACTTTGAGATTTGCTTTAAATTCTTTAAGATTCTGTGTTTCTGAATAAGGTCATTCTTGTAGACTCAGACTGAAAAACAAATGAAGAAAATAAGGAGAAACAAATCTATCACAGAACCTATACTAGGACAGGCATTTCCCACCCCACTGGAAATTTGTTGGTAATACAAAAGCTCCACCCTACCTGACCAGAGAAGTATGTATCAGAACAAACCTCTGCGCACTAGGTATTTCATATATGTTATTCTCATCTCATCCTTGTTATTACTCCCATTTTATAAAAGGACACAGATACTTAAAGAACAAGCAATGAATGGGTTTCGAACTTGACTGAAACTATGCTCCTGCCACTGAACCGTCCCACCTCTGAGATAAATTAGCACTGGCAAAATACAGCATTGCCTCTTTTGTGTATTGGCATTAGAGAACTTAATTTTTCTACTGTATCTTGATTTCCATACCATAAATTTATGCATGCAGGTCTTACCACTTATTTCAAGCTCTGCCCAATGTGATTTCTTTCCATTTGCTGCTTCCTCAGAGGACATAATTGTGTACATCCTCCTAGGGTCAGGGGGCTCGTATTTTTCTTTGGGCATGCCTGTTGAATTAAAAAAATCCAATCAGTATTCTGAAGAACCAAATAACTGAAAACAATGACATCTTTTTAAAAGTAAACACACCCATATTATGATCTCTAAATACCACTTCCCAACAAGAAGAACTAGGGACTTTTTGGAGAAATGGAAGATTTCAGGTCCAGGATCAGAAAAATACAAAACAGGGCTGGATGCTAACAAAGATGCTGTTGGCCATAAAGCAGCAGAAAGTCTGAAGAAGCAACCAGTAGCCAAAGGTCAGACAACATGAACATAAAAGAATGACTCTGATTCATTATAAACTTCATCAATGCAAAACTTTAATAAAAATAAATAAATAAATAAATAAACCTCAGTCACCTAAAGAAGTGGGAGAAGGGAAAGAAATAAGCATTTATCCTACACTTCTGGCCAAAACTAGGTAAGGGAATGTTCTTAACAGAATTCCAGCTAATAAACACGGAAAGAGTCACATAATTAGAAAATCACTATTTCACAGCCCCTAGTAGAAAAAAAATGGATCTAGGCAACAATCACCAATGATTAATAAAAGCATTAGGTGAAAAAAAATCCAATGGATAAATTATTAAATGGATATCTAGGTTATGAGACATGAACCTAATGGCCAATTTCATCATTACGACAACTAGATCTACATGCCAATATTACCATGCCCTGGTCCCCTCATCAAAACATATTAAAAATAAGAAATTGAATGTGAATCATATCAAGCCCTTCTACTTCTGGTACCAGCTGAACAAAATAAAGGAGACAGAGGACTATGTTAAAAATAACACAAGAGGGGCGCCTGGGTGGCTCAGTGGGTTGGGCCTCTGCCTTCGGTCCTGGGATCAAGCCTCGCATGGAGCTCTCTGCTCAGCAGGGAGCCTGCTTCCCTCTCTTTCTGACTGCCTCTCTGCCTACTTGTGATCTGTCAAATAAATAAATAGAAATCTTTAAAAAAAATTAAAAATAAAAAAAATAAGTAAAAATAACACAAGACGTAACAATGTGAACACACTGAACACTACTGAACTGTATACTTAAAAATGGTTAAGACATAAATTTTGTTATATTTTAACCACAATTAAAAATGTTTTTAGGGGCGCCTGGGTGGCTCAAAGGGTTAAAGCCTCTGCCTTCAGTTCAGGTCATGATCTCAGGGTCCTAGGATCTAGCCCTCCATCGGTTCTCTGCTCAGCGGGGAGCCTGCTTCCCCTCTTCTCTCTGCCTGCCTCTCTACCTACTTGTGTTCTCTTTCTGTCAAATAAATAAACAAAATCTTAAAAAAAACAATTTTTTTAAACTTAACTCTACAGAAATACAGCTGGCCAGAGGCAGAATATGGAAAGTTACAGATAAGAAAGACCCAATGTCTTCAACAAATACATGACATGAAAGTAAGACAGAAGGAAATTGACATGGATCACACAACTTACAAGGCACAGCAATCAAATGCGCTACATACATCTGTTTGGGTATATTTGGAAAAACCAAGTGTAAAAACCATTTCTGAGAATCAGACAATTTGAAGTACTAAACATTAAGTTGATACTGAAGGACTATCGTTCATTTCACTTGCAGTTACTTCCTTAATCCTTATGTTATCAATACCTTCCAAAATATATAGGTGAAATGAAATCTCACACCCTTTGCATATTACCCCGAACTCCTTGACTGAGTCTCACTTCACCTTATTCACGTGGATGAGCCAAAACCCACTTTAGCCAACTCTCCACCTTTTCTGGATACTACTCAGCCAAATATAGCTGAAGAAAAACTTAACCACCATGTGAACCTAAAGTGAGCCAGTCAGCAATCATTTACCTCAAATGGATTACTTACACTGCCAGGAAATTACACTTGAATTCTCCTAGTCCCTGCTACATGACTTCTCTCTTCAAACCTCTAACACTTACTCCTCCATTGTCTCTTTCTTACTTCTATTTTCTCACTGAAACAGAAAACACAAGGGCCCTTTCTATGATCTCCCACCTCCACCCATCTACACTCTCTTTTAGTAGGACAAAGTGCCTGCCCTCTGAACACTCAATCCCACCCTATCGTCTTGCCTATTCAAGGACATTACTTGGACATTCTCTCCTACATCACTTTTTCCCTCTACACTAGATCTTTACCTTCAGTATACAAATACATGGTTTTATTTCCTCTACTTAAAAGTCCTGACCCCGGCGCCTGGGTGGCTCAGTGGATTATGCCGCTGCTTTCGCTCAGGTCATGATCTCAGGGTCCTGGGATCGAGTCCCACATCGGGCTCTCTGCTCAGCAGGGAGCCTGCTTCCCTCTCTCTCTCTCTGCCTGCCTCTCTGCCTACTTGTGATCTCTCTCTCTGTCAAATAAATAAATAAATAATAAAATCTTAAAAAAAAAAAAAAAAGTCCTGACCCTATTTCGCCCTCCAGCCTTTTTTCTCATTCTCTTCACCAAAAAAATTATCCCCAGGAGTTGTATATGCACTCTCTCTTCTAGTCCTCTTTTCCCAGTTAGAGTCATTCAAATCAGTATGAACTTTTAATGTTCTACCAAAAACTACCAAGAAAAAAACCAGTGACCTCACACTGTTATATCCAACACTCGTTTCTCAGACCTCTGTTTACTTGCCCTATGATCAGTGTTTGATGTAAACGATCACTCCGTGTAGACACACTTATTCATTTGGCTTCCAGTGTACCTTTTATCTTGGTTTTCTTCTCATCTTACTAGATTTTGTCTTTTGCTAGCTCTTCCTGCAGAATCAGAATTAATTCCATTCTAACAATAGAAACCTGAAGCCCAAAAAGGTTTAAGCAATTTAACCATCATCTTAAGGCTGAGAAGTAACAGAGTCTGGCTTTGTGTCCGATTAAAAGTTAAAGCTACTTTTTTTTTTAAAGATTTTATTTATTTATCTGACAGAGAGAAGCAAGAAAGGGAACACAAGAAGGGGAGCAGCAGAGGGAGAGGGAGAAGCAGGTTTCTGCCAAGCAGGGAGCCCAATCTGGGGCTCTATCCCAGGACACTAGGATTATGACCTGAGCCAAAGGCAGACACTTAACAACTGAGCCACCCAGGCACCACTAAAGCTCCTTTCTAAGTGAAATAGGCCAATCACAGGAAGACAATTATTATATGATTTCACTTACATGAGGTACTAAAGTAGTCAAACTCAGAGAGACAGAAAGTAGAATGGTAGTTGCCAAGGGCTGGGGAAGGAAGTTACTGAACGTGTGCAGAGTTTAAGTTTACAAAAGAAGAATTATGAAGATGGATGATGGTTAATGGTTACCCAACATTATGAATGTATATAATACTACTGAATGCTAAACTTAAAAATGGATAAAACAGTAAATTTTACATGTATTTGCCACAATAAAAAAAGACTGGAAAAAAGTCAAAGCAACTTTCACTATGTTATGCTGCCTCCCTAACGAAGAGAAATCGAGCTATTTTTGAAACAGAAATGGGCTCTGGGTAGTCAAAATACAGAAGGAGGTAAATAATCCTTTAAAAGCTCCTTTAAGGGGCGCCTGGGTGGCTCAGTGGTTTAAGCCGCTGCCTTCGGCTCAGGTCATGATCTCAGGGTCCTGGGATCGAGTCCCGCATCGGGCTCTCTGCTCGGCAGGGAGCCTGCTTCCCTCTCACTCTCTCTGCCTGCCTCTCTGCCTACTTGTATCTCTCTCTGCCAAATAAATAAATAAAATCTTTAAAAAAAAAAAAAGCTGCTTTAAAAAAATATAAATGGTGAGACTAATAATCTGCACAAGAAATAGCACATCTATTTTTTTGTTTTGTTAAGTGCTATTGATAAAACGAACTATTCTCTTACATGTTAACTTCTTGAGAAAAGAACACAATGACTAAAGTTTTTAGACTGATGATACAAAATACCTAACACAGAGAGCTACAGAGTCAGAAACTGTTCCTATCCTAGAGGACTATCTGGCAAAGCAAGTGCCCTTTTTGAATGAAATGAATATTCCAAGAACAACCTAGAAAATATAAAATGTCATTTCAGACTACCAGAGCTCGATGACAACAGCCCATCATCCCAATGCCATTATTCAAACCGGATTCTACCTAAAAAAGCAAAACAAAACCAAAAAAACCATCTGATCTTCGCTGACTTTCCCAGTAAAATTTAACAATGGTAAGAAACTGGCTCTGTCCAGCTGCGGTTAGTATTTTGGTCCTATTATTATTAATCATTTGACTTCTTTGTGGAAATTGAGAAGTCTGATTTATCAACCTCATATGAGCTTAGTTAGTTTGAATCAAGGTCCAGAGATGGATCACACTTCAGAGAATGGATAAAAGTGTTACTGAGCTAAGAAATCTGAAAACCAGAGGCGCCTGGGTGGCTCAGTTTAGGTTAAGCATCTGCCTTCAGATCAGGTCAAGATCCTAGGGTCCTGGGATTGAGCCCCATGTTGGGCTCCTCTGCAGGGAGTCTTCTCACCTCTTATCTCTCTCAAATAAATTTTTTTAAAAAATAAAATAAAACAAAAAGAAAGAAGAAGAAATCTGAAAACCAGGCTCTGGACCTGGGGTCATTTGCCTAGGTAGCCAACCACTCCACTTCTTGGTTTTTGTAATGTGAGACAGGTAATCTTAAAATTTAAGAGAGAGCTCATTAAACTGGAAAGCAGCAAGGAGATCATCTTTATTTCCAAATCCCTGAGAGTGAGGATTTGAAGTGGGGGGAAAGGGGAGTATGACAGAATGAAAGAAATGGTAGCACATAAACTGTCCAACACTATAGTGTACACCTGAAATTAATGTAACACTATGTATCAACTATAGTCAAATTTTTAAAAAGGTAGCAAACTGGGCAAACTGTTTTCAGGAGCAGCAAGAGGAGCACATCTGCCCACTGAGCAACACCCTTCCCCTATTTTGGGGGGAGTCTGGCAAAACACAGTGCTGGTAGAGAAAAGGGTGTAAGAATGCATACAATTTAGGATGTTTCCCAAGACTTTGAAATCAACAGGCAGATCTCTCCTCTAAATAATCTGCAGTGACATACCGTGTTTTTATCTTAGACTAAAAGGTTTCCAAAACAGACTTGAAAACTGCCAAGGATTACAACAGACTTTCTAAACAGCTATGCCAGAGTCAGCAGGTATGTAGTGCCTGACTAGCCAATTCCCTTTTCCTCCAATCCAGGCCCAGGTGTCACTACTGATCCTGGCAGCATAAAGTCCATCCCCACTCCAGATCTCAGAGAAACAGTTTTTCATTATCTAGGACAATTATTTACCTTAAAGAAACACAGGACACTATTTCCCAGCACAGAAAGATATGCTTTCATAATTAAATATTTTAAGAAATGGCTTAAAAAAACAACTATAGGGGCGCCTGGATGGCTCAGTGGATTAAGCCGCTGCCTTCGGCTCAGGTCATGATCTCGGGGTCCTGGGATCGAGTCCCGCATCGGGCTCTCTGCTCCGCAGGGTGCCTGCTTCCTCCTCTCTCTCTGCCTGCCTCTCTGCCTACTTGTGATCTCTCTGTCAGATAAATAAATAAAATCTTTAAAAAAAAAAACAAAAAACTATAACCATCGTGGGAAAGCTAGTGTTGCACAGCAGAGTTACAAACCATAACACAACGAGTGAGACTATTCTGGAGCATCTAAACTAAGAGTATCCTAACTGCATACCATAAACTTAGAAAAATTGCCATCTAGATAGGGAAAAAAAAATTTAGGAGTCCAAATATTCTCTACCCTACAATTCCAGAAATGCCGTGCGCATGAGTGTGCAAGTGTGTGAGTATGTGTGAGTATATTTTTGTGTGTATGTGCAGTGAGGGGCTGGGACAAGAATCACAGGGAAGGTTTTTATAAAAACCCACAGGGAGGGATTTATCAGAATCTAAAGAGAAAAAAGAAGACAAGAACAACTACAGAAGCAGACTAGAATGAATATATTCACAAAGGTCCTTGCAAAAAGTTACACTCCATCCCATACCCCCAAATAGAATCATAGTTCCCTAATTACACCTCTGGCTAAGAATGAAAAGAAAATAGCCTATAGAGACAGAGACATAAGGAAAGGGATAGGAGCCTCTGGGCTATTTTTCTGCCAGGAATCAAATTTACACTCAATCAAAATCAGAGACAATCAAATAGCTGAATGCTCCCCATGGGAAAAAAAATACGTAATTACAAAAACAACCACTAACCGGGGGCTGAAACCCACTAATCATAACAACCCATAGACAAAAGGTGTGCCAACAGCCTGCCTCTCCCCCATCTAATCTTCAAAATCAATCTAATGGGAAACCAACAGAAGTGCCAAAGAACCCACCCATGCCCTACCTAAAATAAAAAGCAAGTCAACAAAGAGTGGTCAAACACAAGTATAACACACACAACACAATGATTCTACAAAATCACTACAAAAGAAAGAAAAAGAAAGACTACAGAAACAGAAAAATATTCCACAGGGGCACCTGGTTGGTTCAGTGGGTTAAGCCTCTGCCTTCGGCTCAGGTCATGATTCCAGAATCCTGGGATTGAGCCCCACATAGGGCTCTCTGCTCAGCGGGGAGCCTGCTTCCCCCTCTCTACCTGCCTCTCTGCCTACTTGTGATCTGTCAAATAAATAAATAAAATCTTTTAAAAAAAATATTCCACAAAAAATTATTTCTTGTGCTTAAAGAAGTTAAAGAGAACATAACACTGATAAACAAAAACTATAAATAAAGAAGTCAACTGTGGGACAACACGAAGTGAGATAAAAAGGTAGGAGTGTAGATCTAGCAGGGGAAGAAGTATTTGAATACTAGACTCTCTAAAACAAGACTGGACCAAAAAAGGAAAGTCACAGAATGCATAAACACAATTCCTACTAAAACAAAAGGCAAACATTGGCAAAAATTAAACAGACTTTTTTATGGAAAAACAAAAGAGATGATAACGTAATATCTAAGAGAGTAATTACCTATGCTGTAACTCAGTAAACATACCCTTTGGTATTACCAAAGAAAAAGAAAAATGTACTTCCAAAAAATACATTTATATAATGTGCATAATAGTTTTATTCATAGTTGCCCAAAACTGAAAACAACCGAAACGTCCATCAACAATGAAAAGATAAACTGTGATACAGCCATACAAATACTACTCAACAATAAAAAAATAAAATGAACTACAGACACATACACATATATATATGACTCTCAAACATTACACTGAATGAAAAAGACCCAAAAGATTCCGTTAACATGAATTTGCAGTGATAACAGTGGCTACCCTTCTGCTCACTGACGAAAGTATTCAGTATCTTAAATGAGGGTGATTTATATTGGTGTGTGTGTGTGTATATATATATATAGATATATATATATATGTATTTATTTATTTATCAAAACCCAAAATGTACATTTAAGGTCTATACATTTCACTTTATATGAATTTTACCTTAACTAAAAAACATTCTGTACTCAAATACCTGGTCAAGTATGAAAACAAAAAGGACATTTTCAGACAAGCAATTACTAACAAAGCATACAACCATGTACCTTTCTGAATTACTCATTACAGCATTGTTTATGACAAAAAGTACAAACAACTTAAGTGAGCATTAATAAGAATGTATGGTTAAATGAGTTACTGTGCAGCTGTGAAAAGAATAATGTTAACTATTGGTATTATACTGGATTATTCACTTCATAGTTTAGGAGTAAGCAAATAAGTACTTAGGTTAAAGATGTTAGGAGCCAAGATTTTCAGGGTAAGAAAACATTTATAAATCAAAGAAATTAAGTGAAAACAACATCATAGTTGACTTGAGAATATCAATATAAACTCATGATTTTATTTTTTAAGATTTTATCTCTCTATCTATCTGAGAGACAGTCCACACAAGTGGGGGAGGGGGAAGGGAGAGGGATAAGTACACTCGGAGCTCAGAGCAGGGCTTGATCTCGGGACCAAGATCATGACCGAGCTGAAATCAAGAGCCAGACGTTTAACCAACGGTGCTACCCAGGCACCCCTAAACTCATGATTTTAAATTTGTTTTTAACTACATAGTGAGGTGCTCTAGAAGTAATGTTATCTCTGGAATAACAGCACCCCTAATCCTCAGTTTTGAGAAAGCAAAGATCTTTGTAAAATGGCCAACCAAAAGTTTGGGGCAAGAAAGGTATAAAATGTGTAAAGCCGAGACATCCTTGAGTGCCAAAAACCTAAGCCAACATGACACAAGAGCCAGCTAAAGGGGTACTCCACTGGCCAAAGCTGTGACAACTGGAGCAAAAAGAATAGTAACAGAATGAAATGGAATAAAAAATCTATGGATAAATGATCATTATCAGTGCTGCAGAAAACAGAGCTGGCAGTGCTATAAAGGGGGGATCGGTAGCAGGAAGAAATTACTGCAGTAACCAAGGCATGAAGAAAGCAAGAGGGGAGAAGTGAGGAAAGGGAAGGCCATGGGTGCACATTAGCCACCATCTGGGGGAGCTTTTAAACTAAGAAAACTGGTAACTAAAGAGAAAGATTTAAGTGTTTACCTTTTCACCAGGTACCACATTTCAGAACTGACCAAAGAGCCCCAGTTGAATAGTCTTACTTTATAAGAATGACAGCTAATAAATGAAGAATGAAACAAATAAAAAAAGGTAACTTCATTTTGTAATTCCTTCTTTAGGCAAGGATTATAAACTGTGTTTAAACCATTAGATGAATTATTGGTAGTGGTGTAATGCTAAGGTAACACCATCACCCAAGTTGTTTTCTGATCATAAGGCAGAAAACGTTCAACTGAGAAATAAAAGGTTACCTTCTTCATCAATCTTCGCAACACTAATGGGGGGAGAACCAGATACTGACTTTGTCTCTCAATATGACAATATGACAGAACATGAAGTACACATCAATGTTTACCTTGATTAAGAAATAGAGGAAATGACCAGATGACGCCAAAGAAGCAATCAGACCAAATGAGAACACAGGACTTTCCTGCAGGGTAACTGGTCTGCTGCCTTCAACAACCTGGTGTCAAGACTATTTTATTTTAGATTTAAGAAGAATTAAGGGATATAACCAGATGCAATCAATGGTACCTACAGAGGATCCACAAATCAACCATAAAAGACATTTTGTGGACAGTGGAGAAACATTTAATACCTACTTCATATTTAAAATATTAGTGAATAAATATGAGATCATGTTATTTTGGCATATACAAAAATGTTCGTTAAAAGGCATCTGGAGTTAAATATTTTATTTTAATTATATTGGCAAGATTTTCTTCAAGGAAATGGAAGTTACAACCATTCTCAACTGACAAAATGTTAAATTTAACATCTCTCTTTTCTTTTCTACATTTCCTCTTCCATTCTTTGTGTTTTGCTTCTTTCTCAAACATGGAGGAGAAAAAAAGGAGAGGGACAGAGGAAAGGAAAGGGGAAAACCAGGGAGAAATAAACTCATGTGCAAAAAGACCCTTTGACGTGAGTGATCAGGCTCCAATTAGGACTACAAGTTAAAGCATACAGCTGACCTCCGAACAACACAGTTGCAAATCCACATGTAACTTCTGACTCCCCAAACGACTGTAGCCTACTGTCAACCTCAAGTCTTACCAATAACATACACTTTTGATTTAACACATATTCTGTATGTTGTATGTAGTATATGCTGCATTCTTACAATAAAGTAAGCTAGACAAAAGAAAATGTTAAGAATATCATTAGGAAGAGAAAATACAGTACAGAAGTGTACTGTAAAAAGTCCACACAAATGGACCCATGCAGTTCAAAAACCCATATTGCTCAAGAGTCCATTACATTTGAAAAGGTAGTGACACTAACCTCGGTGCCAATTTCTTCCAGTCTAATTTTTCACTAAATTTAATTGATTTTCACCTCTTCAGGATTAAATGTTTTCTCCATTTTCACTGCTACTGAGTTCATTTAGACCCTCCTCATTTCTCAGCTTCAAGGATTAAACAATCTCCTCTACATCCACCTTTCAGATAGATGCCCTGCTCCTATCACTGTCTTGCTTAAAACTCAAGATGGTCCATCTGCCTATCTGCCTAAAGTCCAAACCTCAAAGTCCCTACAATCACCTCACACAGTCTGCACCTTGCAGTATCTCATGTAAGCTTTACCACATTACACTAATGAACTGAACTAAACATTCTTTCTTTCATGACCCAGAATCAGGTTTTCTTAAAAGAGAAATCTAAAAGCAGCTCAGTACATCTGAACCATGCTTCCTTAGGGAGCTCTCTTTACGGAATCATTCATTCAACAAATACTTACTCATCACCTTCTATGTGCCAAGTACTCTGCCAGGTGCTAGGAATAAAAATAAGAAATACATGATCATGGAGCTTAATCTACTGGGGGAGCAAAAAAAGTTTCACAACCATGTAATCACATTACAACCCTTTCTTATTTCTACAGACATCACTCTAAGTTAGGACTTTACCTTTCCTCAACTAATATAATGGACTCTTATAACTGGTATTTATGCTTTAAGATTACAACTAACCTACGTATCACTCTCAAATTATTCTTCCTAAAGTTGAGTTCTCATTACACTGGAAAATCCAGGAAAAAGAACTACTCTTTGTAAAGACCTGGAAGATCATCTAGAATGATTTCTGGTCCTATACCATCTTTAAAACGATGATTCTGTGTCATCCCCTATCCCAGCACTGCCTCAACTCTGCTGCTTAGACAAGATTCAAACGTCTCGATTTAGAATTCAAAATATTCTACCTTTCCAGACTTTATTTCAATACTTTTGTTTCTTTTGATACAACTAGCAGACAACTGCCATCCTTCAAATATGCTCCACTATCTTCTTTCCATTCCCCCATTATTACAAAAACACCACACCACTACATGAATGCCACTTAAAAAACAAAATAAAACAACAACAAAAAAGCCTGCCTCTTTGAACACAATCCAAACAATAATTTATTCACAGGTACATTAAAAAATTGTGCATAACAATAAATACTAATTTAACCTGGATTTTGTTCCTACCAAGACATGTAAGACATTTAAAATGTAAATGTCATATAAACATAATAATTTGATACTTTAAAAAATGAAAACACTCTTTAATTTTAAGTTGATGGTAATTATGGCTGAGATGGCAGGCCTAAATTACTGTAAATTACTTACTTACCTTCTGTTTTTTCCAGGTGTATTAGTTGAATTCTACATATGAAAAACACGTGACTGTAAATAAAACCAGCTAGCCCCCTTGGACTACATTCTTAAGTCTTCTTTAGAGTCTCAAGTCAGTTAAGGCACTGCTACATCGCATTTTAAACCCCAACCATCCTCTCAATGTGATCACAATTTGTTTTCTTTTTCTCTCCAGGCTTCCTCCATGACTGATGGGCCAATTAAAAGTTTACACAAACGATAAACCTCATTCAGAAACTATCCTTAGTGGTAAAACTATCACCAGGTCTGTCACCAGTTCCCTGTGACAGACAAACCAAACATAAAAAAACAACGTAAAAGCAATGTAAATCCCAACTGTGGATCTGTAGAGTCAACGACTAACCTTATATATAGCCAACGATACTACGCAGGTATCTTACAACTCATGATAATCTCTCAAAAAAGTTATATGAATTGCACAAGAAAGACAGAATAAAAAGCTAGTAAAAAACAAAAACCAAACACAAAACCCAAGGTACCAAAAAGACCCTACTAAAAAGTGAAACTGTCATCTTGGTTTTCTAACCTTCCTTCCGCTATGATCCCCACCCATTTTCCAAGCCAGAAATCGGGGGTACTATCCTTAACTGCTTCCCATGCAACCCCAGCCTTCACATCCCATCCGCAGTTCCACCCTGTTTTAACTTCCCAAGTCTTCCTCTCGCCCACTGTGCCTCCATTCCTGGGCTCTTCCCCAGATATGAGCTAATCCTACAGCCTCAGATCCACATTCTTCTGCTGCCCCCTAACTCAAATGCAGCCTAGGCACTATCCAGAATGACCTCCTAAAAATATAAATACTTACCTCAAGGTCCTAAAACCACATCTCCTTCATCTTTGTACCCGTGGACTAACACTGCACCTGACATAAAGGAGGCTCAAAAATGAGCTGAGCTAAACAGAGGAGACCCAGGCTCATTTACAAAACAAAGTTTTTTGACCTGACTCCTGTGTACCTCTCCAGTCTTAGCCAATCAATTCCCACTTACTTCTCACAACACTCCACACCTTAGCATATGCTATGGCTCCTGACTGAAACGCCATTCTCCCTCCCCTCCAGATACCTCAGGGACTTCAGTCATCTTCAAATGCCAAATCAGATATCCAACTTCAAAAAGGTCCTTCTTCCCTATCCCTCCCAAACACAGGAGCTTATCATGCCCTGCTTTGAGCTCTTCCGACCCTTGAAGATATTTCTGTAATAGTATCTTTAACTCCACCTTTTTTTTTTAACGTCTCACTCACCTACTCTAATATAGCTCCTTGGCTTTATATTTTAAATATTTTTTAATCTCTTCAGAGCCTGAAAAAGTTAGTTAAGTAATTGGTGAGTAATTGTAAAAATTCAAGGAGAGAAGCTGTGATAGTTTAAAAAAAAAAAAAAAAGGAAACATTTTGTAAAAGACAAGTGTACTAACAGAAGCAGTGCCCATTTTACCACCACTAAGAAAAACTAGTATCTAGGCTTCTACTCTTGAAGGCAAAATCTAGAAAAACCAGACAGAAAGGACCAAAAACTGAGAATACTGGTTCTAGGACAGCCTGAGCTAAGACTCAAGGGGACAGCCTTAAAGACTTAAATTGTATAAACATAACCTCAGTGACACACTCTAGCAAAATAAGGGCAAACCCTGAACGGATAGGGGTAATGGCAAAACTGCCACGTGCCTATCTGCCACAAGACACTAGGCAGAAACAACCAACAGTATTTGCACACCCACCACGTGACAGGCCTATCTGGCCCTTTCATGTACATTATCTCATATAACCCTCAGGACTCCTGTAAGTAAACACTATTATTCTCCTTACAAACACAGGGAATGTCCAGAGAATGAGTAACTTGCCTGAGGTCACAGAGATACTAGTGGCACAACTATGATTTTAACCCAAGTTTGATCCACAGATCTGTGTTCTCAACCACTATGCAGTCATTTACCTGTATCCTCCTCAATTTAATTCTCAAAGCAACCCATGAGGTAGATGCTATCCTCGTTTTATTTTAGGTGAAGACACAGGGTTTAAATAATCTGCCCAAGGTCACACACATCTTGTAAGTCGTAGCACTGAGGTTTGAATCTCAGACAATCCAGCCACAAAGCTCCTTACACAAGCCTAGAATTATGTCACTGACAAAGCCAAGATCTCATGCTCCTTCTCAAATATTGTATTGCTGAGACCATGAGCCCTCCAGTTTCCTTCTCAGATGTCTCATCTTCCTGGGCTACTCCACACCTGCCTTCCCTACTCCCAAACTCTGCCTAATACTCTAAGAGAGCAGAGCTCAAACACTATCACCTCAGAACGCTTACACACTCTTAAAAATTCACAAGTACCTCAAAGAGCTTTTATTTATGTGGATTATACCTGTCAACATTTGCCATTCTAGAAATTAGAAGAAAATTTAAAGTATGTATTAACTCATTAAATATAAAACCTACCAGCTTTTTAAAAGATTTTATTTATTGGGGCACCTGGGTGGCTCAGTCGTTAAACGTCTGCCTTCAGCTCAGCTCATGATCCCGGGGTCCTAGGATCAAGCCCCGCCTGCATTAGGCTCCCAGCTCAGCGGGAAGCCTGCTTCTCCCTCTCCAACTCCCCCTGCTTGTGTTCCCTCTCTCAATGTCTGTCAAAAAATAAATAAAATCTTAAAAAAAAAAAAAAGATTTTGTTTATTTACTTGTCAGGAAGAGAGAGGGAGGGGCGCCTGGGTGGCTCAGTGGGTTAAAAGCCTCTGCCTTCAGCTCAGGTCATGATCCCAGGGTCCTGGGATTGAGCCCCACACTGGGCTCTCTGCTCAGCAGGGAGCCTGTTTCCTCCTCTCTCTCTCTCTCTCTGCCTGCCTCTCTGCCTACTTGTGATCTCCACCCGTCAAATAAATAAATAAAATTTAAAAAAAAAGAAAACAGGGATCTGGAAATTATGGTAGAATATTCCTCCAAAACACAGAGCTGAACAGTAGGACAGATTAGTCAAGATCAAGCTCTAAAAGGAAAAGACTGGCATACCCATCTGCATGCACAGTGCCCAGCCTGTGACAGACAGCCTGTAACAGCCCAGGACCACACTGCTGTTAAAATGCAATTCTAATCATGTGCACATGCCCAGTATCACAAGTGAATACAAAATACAGTCAGAGATGCATGGAGAGAAGCTTCCTATGCAATGACCATAGGAAACTACTAATTTTAAAGGCCAAAAATGGTTCAAATACTAGCAATTTCATTCAACCCAATACATTAACTCAAAATACAACTATAAAGATATCCCAAGTACGGGCGCCTGGGTGGCTCAGTGGGTTAAGCCGCTGCCTTCGGCTCAGGTCATGATCTCAGGGTCCTGGGATCGAGTCCCACATCGGGCTCTCTGCTCAGCGGGGAGCCTGCTTCCCTCTCTCTCTCTCTGCCTGCCTCTCTGTCTACTTGTGATCTCTCTCTGTCAAATAAATAAATAAAATCTTTAAAAAAAAAAAAAAGATATCCCAAGTATATGTCATCCACAAATTTCAACTCAAAATAAATACAAGTATTTGTCAGATTAGGGTTTTATTCTCTATATTTGAAATTAAACATACAGAATGAACATTCTTAGACAAATACAACCTGCCATCTAATCAGCAAAAGCTGAGTGCCCACCAATAAGCAGGGTGGTAAGTCAAAATCATGACTTGTGGGTAAAACCTCACCAAGATCAAAAAGGTAAGGGGAGCAAAACCATCAATCCTAAATGTGCTCCTTAACATGAGATAAGCAACAACCATCTGGTTTATAGCTTCAGCACCAAATGATGGATACCAGCAGAAGTCTTTTCATTTCTTCCTATCTTTTGTCAATTTTCCATAATCTATTAGCTTCTCCCTCTCTTACAACTCATAATAGTCTGAGGACCACTATTTAGTGAGGATTTTGGTCTCTTGAGGCACACAACATTTATTCCAGCTGCTCATTCATATCTACAATCACTTGGGAGGTTTTAATGTACTGGCAATCAGTTTAACACACTAGTCCTTTTTCCCCTAAAAGAAATTATTCATGAAACGCTGACCTTACAATCATCAAGAAGCCTATAATAACACTAGAAATTGCTCTAAAGCTACTAAGTGATGTTTCAGGAGATTTGCAAAGAAATCTAAAGCAACTCTGTTCATATGGGAGTTTTGCTATACATGGCTTTTTGACTACATATGTGACTGCCTTTTCCTACAATAGTGAAATGCTTTAAAACTGGATTTTTGGCCAGTATGAAAGTCTTATGTGGACTTTCATGAGGTTTTTGATCCACAATCTAAAAAAAAGAATCACAAATATTAAGAATCTGCCAAGTAGCTCTATTCCATCAACATGATTAGCTACCAATGTAAACGGTTGTAAGTTTGGGGCAGCAACTGGGTTCCTCCGTATTATCAAATCTGTATCAAAGGTCCATTCTAAGCCACATCATCATGAGTGTGTGTTACAATGGAAGTGGGGGAGTACAGTGAAATTAAGAAGACAAACCAGAGTCAAACAGACCTATATCAAGAAAGATGTGTTTACATTCATCTTTAAGGCTAAAGCTTCCTCATTTGTAAAATGTTATCTAACTCACAATTTTGATAAAAGGATTAACACATGTAAAGCACAATGCCTATCACATCATTAGCATTCAAAAAAGCTAATTTTTTTCTGTGACTACATATCCCTAAGTCTGAGTTTCTCTAGTTTCCCTAAAATTAGAAACAAAGAAGCGCTAATTCTTTAGATGTCCCAAATACAGTTTTCCCGTTCAACAATTTTAGATGAAAACATATGAAGAGCTATTGTTCCACAAAACATGGCAGTTAGCTTCACCAGATCCTGCTTTATGATGCTGTGGTGTTTGCACACAACTATATACAATCTTATGAAAGAAAAAATTGCCCCCCAAAAAGCTGAGTGCTAGTAGTATTTTTTACTTAATGTGAATAAATCTTCATTTCTGTTTGGTCTTCAATTAGCAGGGACTCCTCTAGTATCTTTTTTCGTCTATCCTACCACACCTCCCCCACTCAAAATCTGCCTTGGTAAAAAAATCCATATACAACAGCTAGATGTATCCAAAGAAAAACCTCTAATACTCTTTTTGGATACAAAGATAACCTGCCTACTTTCTGTTTTGTTAGATCACCAGGTGCTTGCTTTGTAAGGCATGTATTTGTAGCAACTAACTTTGAAAGAAAATTACTATGCCTGATGATTCCTTCTTTGCTACTATTCTATACTTATGGGTACCTGGGTGGCTCAGTTGGTTAAGGGACCAACTCTTGATTTCAGCTCAGGTCATGATCTGGGGATTGTGGGATTGGGCCACAGGACTCCTTGCTCATCGGGGAGTCTGCTTGGGATTCTCTCATCCTCTTCCTCTGCCCCTCCCCTGCTCTCTCAATTGCACTCTCTCTCTCTAAAAAAATAATAATAATAAAATAAAAGTGCATCAAACATTTAACTCAACTTTGGACTGTTGAGCACAGGACAAGTACAAACTTAGCAAGGTGTATGAAAAGTAAATTTTTAGTCTTCCACTAACTTTTAAGACTGAAAGTTCTAACATTATGATTTTACATCAGATCCACCTCCAATAAGGAAATGTTCCTGTTTCTGAACTCCCATAAAATTCAAAAAAGAACATAACTTTATGTGACCAAATAAAAAGGCAGTCATTTAAGCCAATACATCAGGGGAAACTCAGAAATGTAAATATATATATTAGAAATTTATTTCCTGTTTTGGACTTAAAGAAAATATAAGACTGGCAACCAATATAGGTGTCTACCTTCTCTCGACCCTGTCTCTTCTTTAAACTATTACTTTCTTTTCCATTTTAAACTTTTCAAACAGCAGTCTGTAACCTTTTTCTTAACCTCCCATTTGCTTAAAACCTAAACTACAGTCTGACTTCTACCTCCCTGGTCCCAGAAATATTTGGTCTACTTATATTCACGTAACTGCCAAATTCTACTAAACCATTCTCAGAACTCATCCTACCCTAAACCTGGCCATCATTTGTCACCACTGAAAACTCCCTCTTGTTCAGCTCTCCTACCTCTCTTGGCATCTGTAATTTTGCTCTCTCCTATTCTCCTACCTCATTAACCATTTTATTGCAGTCCTGTCCAAAATGTAATGTTGGCTGCTCCTAAGGATTCCCTTGGTCCTTTTCTCTTCCTGTCATATAAAAAGCTGAGCTCCATGAGTGTGTTTCAGACTTAAGGGTATGTATACTTTCATTCTCCTCAACAGGGGCCATAATTCTCAACTGATTCTCAAATGGGGACCCTACCTCCCCCAAAAAGATGAGAAGCATTTGTTCATACACTCTTCCCAAGTGACCTTCTAACTTCCAAAACTAACTATATACTGACCAAATCTATAAAATCCCCAACCACTCTCTGGTCCAGAAACCTATTAGACATATCCACCTAAATATCCCACAGGCTATGTGAAACTTAGAATCAAAAGCAAGCTCTTCCACTTTTCTTGCCCAAATCTGCTCTTTTTCCTCTACTTTCCAAGTTAAATCATACCAAGTTACCCAAGATAAAAAACTTCTGAATGGTACACTATTTTTATAAGTCATTGCTTATCTGTCCCTAATTCTAACTGATATCTTTCAAAATTTATCCTATTCTTTTCCAGCTCCTATTATGTCCTTGACCTCTCCCAAGGACTTAAACGAACTCTCTGGCCCCAGTTTCTTGACACTTTCATCCAATCTCCATATTTTTACTATGCGTCTCCTGAAAAAGTGTGTCACAATTTCCACACCCTTATCCACTTAACCTCTCAATGGCTCTCCATTAAAGTCCCCACACTTCAAGAAAAAGCCCAAAACTATTCACCAACTGTTTCTGACCACTCTTTCTGTCCCTTGCATCCTGGCATCCTATGTTTCACAGCCCAAGTTGTATGTATCCTGACTTTGCACATGCCTCCCCTCCATGAAAAGTCCTACCTGGCCTGACAAGTGCCTATCTGCCCCTCAAAATTCAGCTCGAAGACCTCTGAGATGACTCCATCAAGTTTCCCAAGCAGAATTAGCTATTCCTTCCTTAGCGTGCCCCAAATGCTTTGTATATATTCCTTTTTACTCTATAACCTGATGAGTGCTTTATTGGTTCATTCGTCTTTATAACCCACTATAAATCCACTTGGGACAAAAGACCATAAGCCCCACAAGGATAGCAAGTCTATACATGGTGCCTGACATATGGGTGTCTGTGTATTTTTGGAACCGAGTTTTAGCACTATTTTAAAATGCTGTATTCAAGTATAATTAGTTCTGCTATATTGCTTGTTCTGAAATGTGAATTTGTTCCAATGTGATTGATACATCAGGGAATGTGAGCACAATGCAAAATTCTCATTTGCATACCATTTCCCATTTGCATCTACCACATTACAGGAAGGTAGAAAACTGCACTCAGCTGAACTGAGCTGTGCAGAAATACACAAAACACACACACCTCAAACACTACCCGCCCCCTCAATTCTCCCTGTGTGATATGAGCCACACCCATCCACCCACCCACATCTGGTGTTACTATAACATTCCCTTTGATTTCAGGTAACCTGCCTTCTACCATTTCATAGGAACTCAAAAACGGCAAACCTTTCCATGCCAATTTCCACAAGCAAAACAAGTCTTTCTCAATGTAAAGTGCCACATTTATTATAGTATTTATATATTCCTTAGCCATTTCATATGTGTAAAAACCGTGTTACCATTTTCATCAAGTTTGTTTTTAACAATGAGCCACTAAGTTTTTGAGCATTGTGTTTTGATATCATTTTCCCTGCAAGCCTGTAGTTTCCACTGTACAATTATGCATACCATGATAACTTTCAGAACCTATATGCTGCTTCACGAAGAATGGACTACATAAACTATCAGCTGTATGATGAGCTCTTAGACTTTAGGAAAATCTCAATATTCCAACGGCAGTAAATTACTGGAGAGAAAACTCTGCCCAGGTTTCACATACATACAGCTCATGTTCCAAGAGACTATTAGAACAGTCACAACCTTTAAACTTGGTGCCTCTCACTTCTGGTAAACACTTTTCTCTGCCTAAGCCTAACTAACTCAAAAAACAAGTTCTCCCTGCCTGAATTTTCAAGTATACCATGTTATGGGCTTCATTGTTTTGACTGCTTTTAACTTCTTCTAAAACATCCTGACAGTTTGATTTTAAATTACCTTGTACCATAGAGCAATCAGCCAAACCTTCAAGTCCATTATAAAAGGAACTACAGAACACAACAAACACTATACCCAAGTTAAAAAGACTCAGAGTCACTAACCCCATACTATTTTCCTATGTAGGGCGTCCATTCAATCCCCCACACTGATCCCAAAGTAGCATATAAATCACCTTGCACCCCTAATAAAAATATTTTGGCTCCCTTCTTTTGGGATAAAGATATGAACTTCAGTTTTAGATGAGCAAGTGTGGTCCTTCAAAACCTAGGACACGGCTTTGCAGGCTCATCTCCAGTCCCTCTCCCTGTCGCAGTATCACCTCACGACGGGCCATAACCTAACTTCTGGTACCTCATGCACCCACCATTCCCTTGTTTGAAATGACCCCCTCACCCCAGTTTGACAAACACCTATTCTGTGTTATTTTCTGTAAACTGGTCCCACACCTTCCACAAATTCATTCATCCTTTCTTCCATTCTCTCATAGCATTTTTAACGCCTACAACACCTAAAGGCTACACAGTAAAAATGAAAAATTCATTTCTGAATTTTCAGAGTCCAACGCTGTGTACAGCATATATATTCCTTGATACATAAATGAAGTTATCAAGAAAATATAAATGGATGAGGGAGAGGTAAAGACCCCACAAGGGTAAGGTTAAGGCAATGTATATATGAGTCCCCATTTTGGACCCAAATAACTTTCTCCTCTTTGATTATTCAGATACAAATATATAGTGAATTCCAACTCTAATGCACCAGGCTCCGTGTACAGTAGGTCTACAGTTTAATTCATTTGGTATTTGATTTCGCAGTGTTTTCTTAACCACGCTTTGTTATAAAATGGCTACCTTCATAAAGTGAGAAGCAGGCAAGGTTAAAGAAAAAAGTATGTCAAAAGGGGAAGCTAAGGATTTGAAAACTGAAATTGAAACTTTTTTCTAGACAAATAACATAAAGTTCCATTCACAACAAAAAGTGTACATACCTACAAATCCAAGTCTTTTCTGCATTAAAATACATATCCTTAGCCAAACCTATCTGGATTTTTCCAAAGTGATAAACACTTCAAAAGCAGAGTTTCCCAAGCAGTGTACCCTGCACCTGGGAAAGTTACAAGTGTGAGGATACTGGTCACTCACCCCTCATGGCCCAAGGGCTACAGCTGTGAGTGCAGTGACCATCTATTCCAGTATGCCTTACATACATGATCCCTTTCTACTGCACTACAATAAGAAAAAACCTTGTGCTTCACAGAATATATGAAGGTTAACGTCCGTATTGTGGGATGCCGCAGCACTGACCAAAAGGCATATTTATGCCTTTTTTTTTTTTTTTTTTTTTTTGCAGTCAGGACCACATTGTATAACCAACTTCATCTCTAGTCAAGAGAAAATAGTCTGAAATTTCCCAATAATTGTAGTTTTAATGTGCCACCAAGATTTAAGAAATCTGAAAACACCTACAAACCAAACAGGCATTCAAAAGGGCTTCTTCATCTACATTAGCACAGATCAAGACATTTCTGAAACTCTGCAACCATCAACTTCCAGAACGAATCTTCTCAGTCTCTCCAGAAAATGTCTTCTACCGCACACTTATTTCAGACTACTTCATTTACTTCATCACCTGCGAACTGAAGAGACACAACGACCACAAGTAACTTCTACCCATTGAAACACCTCGGCCCTCCCCAAAGAACTGATCTCCAGCAAAGACCTCACACTCCCATATACTTTCCCTTCTAACTGCAAGCGCCTTGGGCGAGTCACGTAAACCTTTCTGGGTCTCAGTTTCCACTCCGGTAGCTTTTCAAAGATTTTGTTTAGAGCAGGTTGACTGGACTAGATCACTGGTCTAAAAAGACTGAGCAATTGTCATTCTAAAGTCATCGCACTCTGAAGATGGTGGTAACTGCTCTGACAACTACAAAGAAAGTCTTCAGAACCTTTTGATGCATGACCACACCAGCCCTGAGAGCCTACAAAACTGTTGTGAAATGGTAAACTGTAGCGTGCTGTGATAAACACCCCGCGTTACTGCGGCCCCGTTTTAGTTCTCACTTGTTCACATTCCCTTCCTTACTCTGCAAAGTTCGATCTCCAGACAAAAGAATGCAAGAAACTCCACACTAGCACTAGTGAGACAACCCACCCAGAAAACAGGTGAGTATGGGAACTCAAATTCAAGCGGACTGTTAAAACCGGGTCAGCTTCACACCGTAAATCCAAGAAGGTCAAGCAAGAGGACTATTCACAATGTTGACATCTGCTGTAACAGTTAAAGAAAAGGTTACAGGTGTTGGGTAGCAAGCTCCCTGGGGAAGGGGAAGGAGGGAAAGCGTCAAAGGGGGGGGGGTGTCCAGAGAAAAACTGGCGTTTAGAAATAAAAAGGGAGAGGGGCGCCTGTGTGGCTCAGTGGGTTAAGCCTCTGCCCTGGGCTCAGGTCAGGTCCTGGGATAGAGCCTCCCATGGTGGGGGGGGGGGGGGGGTCCTCTGCTCAGCAGGGAGCCTGCGTCCCCCTCTCGCTCTTCCTGCCTCTCTGCCTACTTGTGATCTCTATCCTGTTTGTCAAATAAAATCTTTCAAAAATAAAAAAGAAAGAAAGAAAGAAAGAGGGAGAGACGCGGGTTGAGGTTACGGGAGAAAACTGCTTCAAAGTAATTGGGGCTGCCTCCGAGCTGTGAGCAACACTAGAAATCCCTTCATCTGGCGCTAAGTGCCTCTTCAGCCACGTCCTTGTCACTCCCATCCCCTCCCCGGAAATCTGCGTTAAACTGAATTTTCAGTACTTTTGGGGTGCGAGGGGGTCAACAGTTGGTTTCCCGCGTTGCGGTAACTGCGAAGTTCCACACTCCACGACGCACGATCCCACACGGCCACTCCGCCAAAGTTGCCAACCATCCCGGCGAAGAGTCCCGGACACCCCCTCGCCGCCTCCCGGCGGCTGCAGCCCGGGTCCCTGGGCCAGTGCGCCCCGCCCCCGCCCCCGCCCCCTGTGCGCCCCCGCCCTCGCCGTCAATCAACGCCCCCCGCTCCCAGGCTGGGCGCGGGGGGCGCGGCCTGGGACCCGGCCGATCACCACGGCGGCGCGTCCAGAGGCCCCCAACAGCCGCCAGCTCCGCCGCCCACAGAACTCAAGTGGCTCGCGCCACGGCCCCACGCGCCCCGTCCCGGACGGCGCGACGGAGCGGGGGCCCGTGCGTGGCCAGTGCGGGGAGCAGCGCCCGGCCGGGCCTCGGGCCCCGCTCGCTCACCTCTCGGGGTGCGCCGCCTTCCTCCGCCGCTGCCGCCGCCTCCTCCCTGTGAGTGCAGCGGGGGCTGACCTGTGGAACCACCATACCAGTCCCGCCCGCTGCTGCAGCGCCGCCGCCGCCGCCGCTCCTCCGCCGCCTCAGCCGCCGCTCTTTGTTCCCCCTCCGAGCGCCACCGCGTCAGCCGCCCGCCTCAGCCGCCCCGACGGGCCGCCACTACGCTCTCCCGCCCTGTCGGCCCCCGGCCTCGCCCTCCTCGTTGCGCCCGCTGCCGCCTTCGCCTCCGCGCCGCCGACGCCGCCGCCACCGACGCCGCCGCCTCCTCCTTCGCGCCCCCCTCGTTTTCATTGAAAGCAAACAAGCATCATGGCGGCGGCCGCCGTCCCCCAGCCAGCGAGCTCCCCGACCGCCGCCGCCGCTCCAACATCCCGGCCGCCCATTGGCCGCCGCCTCCGGGCGCGACCATTCAGGGTCCGGAGGGGTGGCTCGCTCCGCACGCCGCTCGCCAAGCCGCGCCCCCCCGCGCTGGGCGAAGGTGGGCCGGCCCGGCGCGCGCCTCCTCGCGCTCCGCTACTCCGCTTCTCTCTGGCTCCGTCCCGGCTCTCTCCTCTTCTCCACCCGCTGCTCTTTTCCGCATCTGTTCCCCCCGCCGCCCTTTTTGGGCTCGGGCTGCTCACCTTTGCCTCCTCTCTCCTCTCCTTGCCCTCGATCGCCTGCGCCTGCGTTCTCCCGGCCTTCGCGTGGAGGTGCGCACCGGCTCTCCGCTGGACTTGAGCCAGCGCCTGTGATGGGCTTGAGAGGAGACACTCGGTCGCACACAGTCAGTCTCGTGGTGCTCCTTCCTGCCTGGAATATGCAGAAGAAAGTTAATTAGCGTCCCCCTTCTGTCCCGTGACTTAAGGGACAGTTCTGGTGGGATCCCAGCCCAAGAAACTGTCCGCGGCTGCCTTCGGGAATCGAGCGGTTCTGTGCAGGTGGTGGTTGGAGGTGAGCAGAGATCGATGGTGATGGTGTGGGCCTTGCTGCACGTTAGCTGGTTAGCTGGTTAACCAGCTGGTTAGCTGGTTGAGGCCCTGCGCTGGAGCCAGAATATCGACATGTATCAGGCTGCTCCCTGCCCTGAGTAAGCTCCCAGTCTAGGAAAGAGAAAGACACCCAACGAACAAATCCTCTATAGAGACCCCAGCCAAGGGGCGTGGTGAGGAGGAAAAGGATCGCCCTCTGCCCACTACAGGGCAAACGAGGATGGGCCACGGTCTCCTTCCTGAAAAATCCACGCTGAAGAAGTGGGTGTGAAATGGGTTCCGGAAGTGAACAACAGCAACAAAGTGAGACGCCCCCTCCCTGAAGGCCAACTTGGGCTACAAGGACGTGGAAATGGGTGGCTGCTTCCTGCTGGGGCAGCAGAAAACTGGAAGAGCAAGGAGGTGATTGGAGGAACAAAGCTGTTGGAGTTCTGTGCTTGCCTCTCTCCAGCATGACCTGTATTCTTCCAAGAAATCAAGTGACAGCCAGTCTTCAAGTGCCAGAGGACAGTGGACAGGGCAGGGCAACACCAAAACCCCAGGGGGTGGGGGTGTGGAGATTGAGAAGACAAGTGCAGACTGACCTCTGGGCATCCCTCCACATCCTTCAACCCCAGACCTCCCAGTACTGGCCCTGTGCAGCCCCTGCTATTCAGTATCACCTGGCTGAGGGGCTGACATCCATCTGGGTCTCTACCCCCATTTGAGTACTGTGCCCCAGCAACCTGTGTTCTAGCCTGGACAGAGGGATGCCTTTTTGTAATTTGTCTGCCCAGAGGAAACTACTTTTTACAGTTGGCACAGTGTGTATGGAGGAGGGGAGTCTGCAACCAAAAACTTGGTGCATAAAACAACTTTTTTTATATCTCATGGTTCTGGTTCCCACCTAGGCAGTTCTGCTGGTCTTACTGGGGGGTCTCATGTCTATTTGTGAGATGGTGGCTAGGGATTGAGTGCCACATCAGGGCTCCCCAAGGAAACCTCTATCTCTGTATAATGTCTCATCCTCCTGCTTTTATGGGGCCTCTCCCCACCACCCCCCCCCCCAGGATGTCCTACCTAGCAACCCAGGATTCCACAAGGGAGGAAGAGGTAGCAGGAGGCCTTCTGAAGAATATCATGTTCTCCATATTCTATCGGTCAAAGCAGTCACAAGCCCAGTCGAGATTCAGGAAGAGAAGACAGAAGCAAGGCAGGAGCTGCACACACATACTGGGAAGATGGACTTATCTAGGGCCATCTCAGTAGGCTAGGTACCAGTGACCCTGTCTGAGCACATCCTGTTTTTTCAGAAGAGAAACCATCAAATGTCTAGCCTTCCCAGATTCACATCAAAGAGCCCCTCGTGTTAGGCAGGACCTCCCAATGCAAGTTATGAAACTCCAACTCAAATGGGCTTTATGCAGAAAGAGATCATTATGCCTTCAGGTGTCCCATAACTGAAAATTTCAGGCATCATGTGATGTCATCAACAATCTCACTCACCACCCCCCCTTCACTGTGCTCCTCCACACAACTGTCTTCACACAGGCTTTGTGAGCAGGCATGGAAGATGGCCAATAGTATCCGCTCTTACCATATTCTACCTGTTTCTCTGCATGGATAGAAAGGGTACCTCTTTCCTCATTGTTCCAGCAAAAAGTCCAGGACAGGCTCTCATGGGCCTGGACTGAGCTCCATCTCTTCCCCATGCAGCAGGGTGTGAGGTCAGCCCCACGTGAACCAGATGTATTGAGAGTGGGAAAGGGGTTCCTCAGGGAGAGCTGAGGACAGGCAGAGAACAGGAGCAGATTTCACCTCACCGCTCTGGGAAGGCTTCTCTAGAAGAGTTGGTCACTGTCTCCTCAGGCACCCCACCATTTTTCCCTCCATGAGGACACTTAGTAGATGATGTTCTCACCTCCCCTGCCAGGCCGTGAGCTATGCGTAAGTCTGGCTCATGTTTTTGCCTCCATATCACCAACTGGGGCTGCTTTTGAGGCTTTCCAACCTGCAGGTCTTCCCAGTTTCTTCCTCTGTTATGAGAACCTTACTGCTCAGGTCCAGGGGTAGGCATGGGACCCAAGCAGGACCCATCTGGGATCGATTAATAACATAGGAAGAGAATCCTGGCTCCACTGGGAGGCTAAGCAAGTCCAGTATGAAATGGTGGAGAGATGACATGATAAAGAGAGAGTGTCTTGATGACACAAAGCCTTGGTACTGAATGCCAAGGTCCCAGTTTCAGTAGTCTTCCTTTTAGCCTGTGACCTTTCCCAAGGACATGTCTGATGAATGCATTTTTTGCCTAAGAGTTGAGCTTCTGCCAGTTGTGATCAAAATACTTCTAATCTGATGCTCAATGTATTGGATAGTGGGTGGGTGGATAAATAGTAGACAGCTGAATGCCGGCCCTGATCACCAATGTTGCTCTGGTGTCTATTTCTCAAGCATGACTGAAGCATTGGAATTCAAACTCAGGATCAAGGTAGGATCTGGAACAGAACTTTATGGGTCCAGCAACTAGAGTCGTCAAGAGATGGGCAGGGTTGGTCAAACTGACTATAGTAACTAAAATTCACAGGAGGCTGTGCAATGAAACAGGTTCCAAGGTTTCTTTGCAAGACAAAGCCAACCACTGTGTAACCAGAATGTTTGCTGTGGGAAATCTGCACATCTTCAGCGCATAAGGAAGTACAAAGTCATACTAGAGTTTGCTTGGTGAGCCCAAAATATGGATCCTGGCCACTCAGCTTTAACAGTCTGATGCCTTCTCTCAGGGTGGAGACTTGCTGGCTAGGGACCAGAACTAATGACCAAAATCCCTCATCCCCACCCAGTGTAGAAGACATGGATCCACCCTGGCCATCTGTCTCTTCTCCAGCCTCAAGGCCTCCAGGCCACAGTTTTCTCCATATAGGTCCTTTGCCTATTGTTTTAAACTGCAGTTGATTGAAAACCCAACTCAAACAGCTTAAGATAAGAAAGTAGTTCCCTGGCCCAAATGGCTTTAAAAGGCCAGGAAATATGCACAAGTTTTAGGTGTGGCTTGACCTGGGGGCTAATGCCTCGCTCAGTTCTGTTCACCTCCATGTTGATTCTATCATCAGGGGCCACCCTGAAGCAGAATGGATCCCAGCTCCTACCAGGTTCAAGCCCAGTGGGAGAGCTTCCCTCCACAGATAAATAGACATCCTAGATCTGACTACCATCTTCATGCCTGAACCAACGTTCAGGTCAATGTCCTACCCTGGCCAGGAAGAAGTCACGCACCCACTCTTGGATCTGGATTGTCTTCAAGCTCACTCAGAGCCCATATGGAAAGAATTGGGGGGTCCCAAAGAAACTGAGGATACTTTTTGAAGAAAGGAATGATGCAGGAAGAAGCAGAGGTCTACCAGCTAGCTGCACCTGCTCAGACCCCCTGCCAGCTGCTTCTCCAAGAACCCATCCAGTCCTGGTCTCTCTCCTAATACAGAGGAGAAGGTGCTTCCATGCCTCAGAACATGGGAGGCAGGGTGGGGCTCTCCTGTTTCAGAGCTTGGATGCACTCCCTGAAGACTCATGTTAAAGTATTAATGGGAGGGGCGCCTGGGTGGCTCAGTGGTTTAAGCCGCTGCCTTCGGCTCAGGTCATGATCTCAGGGTCCTGGGATCGAGTCCCACATCGGGCTCTCTGCTCGGCAGGGAGCCTGCTTCCCTCTCACTCTCTCTGCCTGCCTCTCTGCCTACTTGTGATCTCTCTCTGTCAAATAAATAAATAAAATCTTTAAAAAAAAAAAAAAGTATTAATGGGAACAGGGGAAAGCTGCAAATCCATTTCTGTTTTTAAGTGTATGTTTTTGTTTTTTTCTGAGACCAAAACCCCTTTTTCCCTGTTATAAAACTAATTTGCATTCATGGTTTAAAAAATAGTTAAAACCAAACAGCAGAAAGGCATGAAGAAGAAAGTAGATGTCTCATCTCCGGCTCCACTCCAGCCACACTCCCTAGAGATTTGAATTGATTGCAATTGCTTTGGCCTTAAATAATGAAACAAAACAAATAAACACACCCAAACACCTTCAAGTATGCTTACTGGATGAGGTACTTACTGACTCTGAGACTGAAAGTCCCAATGTAGGGCAGCCATTAGGATTATTTGATTTAAAGCCTATGGGCAGATTAATCACTGGTACTACTCTGGACAAAAAATATTTTGTTCCTTTGCTACTTATTATGGGATATGTGGGGTGTTGGAGTTATGCCAGCAGACTGAATGTGGATCCCTCCAGAGATGGTTGGGGCCATGGGGTTTCTCCCGGGGGGGGGGGGGGGGCGGCTGAGGTGACAAAAGTCTCAAGTTTCTTTATGAACAATTTGATTTGTGGGTCACTTTCTGAATTTATTAGGATTTACAATTGATTCAGTTTCTAGAATAGAAACCTGACTCATAATTCAAGCAGAAATAGGAACTTACTGCCTCGGGGTAATGCTCGCTGCTCCAATAAATAGATACAAAATATCTTGCTTGTGTAACAATCCTTTCAGCAGATGACTCTTCCATGTAGAAAGATTTGGGGACCTGGGTCCCTTCCTCTTGTGGCTTTGTCATCCCCTAGGACAAAAGTTCTTATGGGGGTTGGGGGAGAGGGTCCATATACTCCCAAGGGATCTGTGCACAGACCTCAAGGTGGGAGGCTGTGTACCCATTTGAGAATATTTTCACATTTCCTGCTATTTTGAATCTAGGTAACAATCCCAGGAGAATGAGTAGTACCTGTAACTCTCACCCGTGGAAACCCCAGCCTAACATTTCAATATCCTATCATAATCATTGGTGAGATCTTCCTCCCCACACACACACAATGAAGTTTTTCTTTTTTGATTAGGGTGAAATTCACATAACTTAAAATTAACTATTTGTTTATTTGTTTTTTTAAGATTTTATTTGAGAGAGAGAGAGAGCACAAGCAGGGAAAGTGGAAGGCAGAGGGAAAGAGAGAACCAGACACACCACAGAGCAGGGAGCCTGATGTGGGGCTTGATCCCAGGACCCAGGATCATGACCTGAGCCAGAAGCAGATAGTTAACCCACTGAGCCACCCAGGCACCCCAAATTAACCATTTTAAAATGTACAATTCAGTGGTATTTAGAATACTCACGATGTTGAACAGCCCTCTCTAGCTGGAAAACATTGTCATCATCCTAACCGAAAATGTTGGGGATATCTTTTTTTATTATTATTATTATTTTTTAAAGATTTTATTTATTTATTTGACAGAGATCACAAGTGGGCAGAGAGGCAGGCAGAGAGAGAGAGGAGGAAGCAGGCTCCCCGCCAAGCAGAGAGCCCGATGTGGGGCTTAATCCCAGGACCCTGGCATCATGACCTGAGCCTAAGGCAGAGGCTTAACCCACTGAGCCACGCAGGCGTCCCATTATTATTTTTTTTAATAAACATATAATGTATTTTTATCCCCAGGGGTACAGGTCTGTGAATTGCCAGGTTTACACACTTCACAGCACTGACCATAGCACATACCCTCCCCAATGTCCATAACCCCATACCCCTCTCCCGACCCCCCCAACCCCCAGCAACCCTCAGTTTGTTTTGTGAGATTAAGAGTCACTTATGGTTTGTCTCCCTCCTGATCCCACCTTGTTTCATTTATTCTTTTCCTGCCCCCCAAACCCCCCATGTTGCATCTCCACTTCCTCATATCAGGGAGATCACATGATAGTTGTGTTTCTCTGATTGACTTATTTCGCTAAGCATAATACCCTCTAGTTCCATCCGCATCGTCGCAAATGGCAAGATTTCATTCCTTTTGATGGCTGCATACTGTTCCATTATAGATATATACCACATCTTCTTTATCCATTCATCTGTTGATGGACATCTAGGTTCTTTCCATAGTTTGGCTATTGTGGACATTGCTGATATAAACATTCGGGTGCACATGCCCCTTCGGATCACTATGTATCTTTAGGGTAAATACCCAGTAGTGCAATTGCTGGGTTGTAGGGTAGCTCTATTTTCAACTTTTTGAGGCACCTCCGTGCTGTTTTCCAGAGTGGTTGCACCAGCTTGCATTCCTACCAATAGTGTAGGAGGGTTCCCCTTTCTCCGCATCCTCGCCAGCATCTGTCATTTCCCGACTTGTTAATTTTAGCTATTCTGACTGGTGTGAGGTGATTTCTCATTGTGGTTTTGATTTGTATTTCCCTGATGCCAAGTGATATGGAGCATTTTTTCATGTGTCTGCTGCCCATCTGGATGTCTTCTTTGCAGAATCTCTGTTCATGTCCTCTGCCCATTTCTTGATTGGATTATTTGTTCTTTGGGTGTTGAGTTTGCTAAGCTCTTTATAGATTTTGGACACTAGCCCTTTATCTGATATGTCATTTGCAAATATCTTCTCCCATTCTGTCAGTTGTCTTTTGGTTTTGTTAACTATTTCCTTTGGTGTACAAAAGCTTTTGATCTTCTTTTTTTTTTTTTATGGAAGATTCCCATCTTTTTTTTTTTTAAGATTTTATTTATTTATTTGCGAGAGAGAGAGAGCGCACAGGCAGGCAGAGTGGCAGCAGAGGCAGAAGGAGAAGCAGGCTCCCCGCTGGGCAAGGAGCCCAATGTGGGACTCGATCCCAGGATGCTGGGATCATGACCTGAGCCGAAGGCAGCTGCTTAACCAACTGAGCCACCCAGGCGTCCCCAAAAGCTTTTGATCTTGATGAAGTCCAATAGTTCATTTTTGCCCTTGCTTCCCTTGCCTTTGCCGATGTTCCTAGGAAGAAGTTGCTGCAGTCAAAGAGGTTGCTGTCTGTGTTCTCCTTTCTCACATTGGATTCCTTTCTCACATTGAGGTCCTTCATCCATTTGGAGTCTATTTTCGTGTGTGGTGTAAGGAAATGGTCCGATTTTATTTTTCTGCATGTGGCTGTCCAATTTTCCCAGCACCATTTATTGAAGAGGCTGTCTTTTTTCCATTGGACATTCTTTCCTGCTTTGTCAAAGATTAGTTGACCATAGAGTTGAGGTTCTATTTCTGGGCTCTCTATTCTGTTCCATTGATCTATTTTGTGTCTGTTTTTGTGCCAGTGCCATACTGTCTTGATGATGACAGCTTTGTAGTAGAGCTTGAAGTGTGGAATTGTGATGCCACCAATGTTGGGGATATCTTGAAATATCATTTTCATTCAACTACTACTTTGAAAATGTGGTAGCTATTAGAGCCTCCAGTAGATCTTGTTATTTGATATGCTATTCGAATGCATAAATATTATGTCATAATGCTTAGAGTATTTTGGTAACTATTTTGGAGTAACTGATTTCCTTTGTAATCCTATGTATTTTATTTTATGCTTTTTACTTAAAAAGAAACACTGTTCTGTACAAGGGTCTATAGACTTTACTAGACTACCAAGAAGGTTCTATGTCAAGAATCCCTGATCCAGGCTTTGAAGCCCTCTCTATCTACCTGGTAAACAGGACAGAGAAAGAGCTAGCTCAGCTTGAAGCCACCCGTAGCACTCCTTCCCACACCCTAGTAATGAGAACTAGTCATGTATCCCACCAAATGCAAAAAAAGACTTGGGAAAGATTTCACAAGCTTGGGAAAGAACTTACTTGATTCTGTCTGAGCAGCTGCTGCTCAGCAATGAATCCATACAATGGAAGGAACAGCATGAATTTTGTTGAATGACCATCTCAGCCATGGTCACCCCACTGGGTACCAGATATCCACATGCACACCTTTTCCAACAAAGCATACCTCTTCTTCCTGTCCCCAAGGAAGGCCCCATCTATCGCTGCCTCCTTCCCTTAGCCCTTCTGTTGTCCTACTACCTGGAGCTTGAAGCTGCCATCTTAGACCATGAGAATGAGCCCATGAAGTCAGAATAAAAATGGAAGCTGGAAGAAGCCTAGTTTCTGAGCGTTTCATGGAGGAGAGGCTCCATACCAGCTCTAGGCTGAATTCCTTCAGAATCGAGCTGTGTATTTGGCAAGAGATAAGATTGATGTCCTGTCGTGAAGAAACCAAAAACTTGCTGGCAGAAAAGTAGATGGAGAGTGTTGCCTTCCAAACCAAGTTGATTATTTTAAAAATAGCCTCAATTTCATTAGGTTGTGAAATTTAGTGATGAGCAGACCACAAGAGCAAACAAGGAAATGACTCAAGTCTTAAGATTTTAAAACTGTGTCCAGGCAAGATCTTTGGCTATGAGTACTCTCATATGGAATTAATGAAGCACAAATAGAATGGAAGTCTAGTAGGTTTTGGAGGGAAATATATTGCCAAGGGAACAACCAATATGGCCCACAACTCCATTATTTAACCCTGAAAGCAACACCTAGTTTCTCAAACCTGCACCAGCAGGAAGCAGGCACTCTAATTCCCAAGTCGACTGTGATCACGAAAGAAAATAGACCTTCCAGAAGGTAAGGATAAAGCTGTCGAGGCCAGTGGGCAAAGGACTGCCAGGTGATTGGGCCAATAACTTACTCTACCTCCAGAGAATTTTTCCTAGAAAAGCAGATGGGCAAGAACCAGTGACTGCTGGGTAGCCACCATCCTCTCACTTTCCTCTTTTTGAAGTTTTCCCAGAGGCCAAAAGGGTAAATTGTCCTGGGACCACAGGATAACTCTTCTAAAGGAATAAAGATGAAATTTTCCAACTTCCCTTCACTTGCCAGCATCCTTACAGCAGAGTAGAAATAATCATGGAGACACCCTCTGCTTTACTCTCATCAGAGAAGAAAAACCCCGGAACAGGGGAAGGGCAGACACCTGGCTGAGTGGAGTGGGGGAGGGGACTTGGGGTCTCATATCTTCTGAGTGCTTTCTTCTGTTCTTGGTTTTAGCTTCCCTTACAATTTAAAAAAAAAAAAAAGCACAATTTTTTTTTAATGTAACTGATGCCAATTTCTGAGGATTTTGAAGTTTGGTTTTGCTTATTATCCTTCATAGGAGTTCCATTTCCACTTAAAAAAAAACAAACAAACAAACACTTCTCGGGGTACCTGGGTAGCCTAGTCATTAAGCGTCTGCCTTCGGCTCAGGTTCCTGGGATCAAGACCCGCATCAGGCTCCCTGCTTGGCTTCTCCCTCTCCCACTCCCCCTGCTTGAATTCCCTCTCTCACTGTCTCTCTCTGTCAAATAAGTAAAATCTTAACACACACACACACACACACACACACACACACTTCTCATTTTAAGTTAATTATAGAATCACATGAGATTGCAAGGAAATGTGCCAAGAGGTCCCATGCACCCTTCACCCAACCTCCCACGATGCTCACATCTTGCATAGCTACAGTACAATGTCAAGACCAGAAAGCTAACAGTAGGCACAAACCACTGAATTTGATATTTGGATTTCACCAGTTTATATGCATTTGCTTGTGCAAGCATGTGTGTGTGTGTGTGTGTGCAGCTCTGTGTAATTTTGTCCCATGTATAGCTGTGGCACAATCAAGATACTTCATTGAACCATCACCTCCATACTCCCTTGTGCTGCCCTCTTATAGCCACATCCTTCCCTCCCCCACCGATCCCTAGCTGGGGTCAACCACTAACCTCATCTCTCTAATTCTGTTCTCTCACAAATGTTAATAGATGGAATTATGCTGTATGTATCCTTCGGAGATGGCTTTGCATGACTTCCTCGCCGTTCATTTGTTTTGTCGTTTTTACCACTGAGTCGTATTCTACTGTAGGGACATACCACAGTTTATTTAACCGTTCATCAGTTAAAAGACAGTAAAGTCATTTCTAGTCTGGAGCTATTATGCATGAGGCTACTAAATATTCACGTGCAAGCTTCCATGTGAAAATAAGTTTTCAGTATTCTGTGATAAAGTCTCAAGAGTGGCATTGCTGGTGCATATGATAACTACATTTTTTTAGTTTTAAAAGGAACTATTTTCCAGAGTGGTGAATGTTAATATATTTTATATTTTATATATGTAAATATATATTATATTATATGTTATATATTTTGATATTAAATATTAATGTTAATATATTAAAATTAAAATTTTAATATATTTTATATATATTAAATGGGGGGTAAGGCAGACAGAGGGAGCAGGCTCTCCAGCGAGCAAGGACCCCGATGCAGGACTCGATCCCAGGATCCCGGAATCACCATCTGAGCCAAAGGCAGATGCTTGAATGATTGAGCCACTCAAGCGTTCCTAAGAGTGGCTGTATGTTTTAATTGTATTCCTTTAGAGGAGGCCAGACATAGGTCAAGAGAGGAAAAACAGGGGCACCTGGGTGGCTCAGTGGGTTAAAGCCTCTGCCTTTGGCTCAGGTCATGATCCCAGCGTCCTGGGATCGAGTCCCGCATTGGGCTCTCAGCTCAGTGGAGAGCCTGCTTCCCTTCCTCTATCTCTCTGCCTGCCTCTCTGCCTACTTGTGATCTCTGTCTGTCAAATAAATAAATAAAATCTTTTAAAAAAGAGAGAGAGAAAAAAAAAGAGAGAGAGAGAAAAAAAAAACAAAGAATTTTTATAGTATTATTGCTCAAAGTTCAATGAGGAGAATGTGATACTCCACGTTGGGCCACACAGGGAAACACCAGAATTGGTCAGGAGGCAGCAAGAGGGGACAACTGTGGTCAACACCTTTGTTGTGATTTCCACAGAAAAGAATGGGCAAGGCAGGGTAAACAAGTTTTGGACTGGCTGATTTGAATCATTTAGGTGGGCTCTGGGACATAAGGGCTTCCCCGGGCTGGCCCTGGGGTGACAAGGGCAGGTGTATAGTCGTCAGCCCAATAAGAAGGTGGCTAGGATGTGGGCATAGTTGGGTTCCCGGAGAATGGACTAGCATCCAGCCAGAATTTTTTAGCCAGACAGTGTTTTCTAAAAATTATATGACACTGTATTATGTCACATTTCTCACCAGTGATGATCCAGTGTCTCCCCAACTTTATTAGCATTTCTGTTATTACTAGTTTACAGTTTGATCATTCTGATAAGTATGTCTCCTTGTGGTTTTAATTGGCATTTTTCTACCCGTGAGTGCTGTCGAACAGCTCTCCATCTGCTATCTGCTTCTCTGCCATCTCTATATCTCTTTGATAAAATCCCTCTGTGTGTCTTTTGCCCATTTCCTAATTGGATCGTTTGTCTTTTTAATGTCAGGTTTTTAGAGTTCTTCATATATTCGAGATGCAAGTCCCTTGTCAGGTATGTGACTTGCAAATATTTTCTCCCAGTCTGTAATTTGTGTTTTCATACTCTTAATGGGGTCTGCTGCTGAGCAAAAGTTTTTAAAATTTGATGAGGTCCAATTAATCAATCATTCCTTTGATGGATCATGCTCTTGGTATCAAATGTAAGAAGTCTTTACCAGAATATTTTGCCAGAATACAGAATATTTTCTCTAATTTTTTCTAGAAGTTTACTAGCTTTACATCTTACATTTAAGTCCATGATCCATTTTGAATTAAAATTTATATAAAATGGGAAGCTCGGTTCAAGGGTTTTGTTTGTCTTGGCTATGGATGCCTAATTGTTCCAGTTCTATTTACTGAAGAGCTTGTCCCTCTCTCCTTGAATTGCTTTTGTTCCTGTCTCAAAAATTAATTTGGCGTGTTTATGTGGGTCTTTTTAAAAATTCTCTATCTGTTCCATTGATCTGTGTGACCACCCCTCCGCTGATAACACAGTGTTTTGATTACTGTAACTCATGTTAACATCCAGAAGAATGATTACTCTCACTTTCTGTTTCTTTTAAAAAATAGTTTGGGCCAGGGGTACCCAGGTGGCTCAGTTGGTTAAGCAGCTGCCTCCAGCTCTGGTTATGATCCCAGGGTCCTGGGATCAAGCCCCATGGTTGGCTACCTACTCAGCAGGGACCCTGCTTCTCTCTCTCTCTCTAGCCCTCTGCCCACTTGCAAGCTTTCTCTCTCTCAAATAAATAAATAAAATGGGGGATATATAAATAAAAAGGGGGACACCTGGGTGGCTCAGTGGGTTAAGCCTCTCCCCTCGGCTCAGGTCATGATCTCAGCGTCCTGGGATCGAGCCCCATGTCGGGATCTCTCCTCCCCAGGGAGCCTGCTTTCCCCTCTCTCTCTCTGCCTGCCTCCCTGCCTGCTTGTGATCTCTGTCTGTCAAATAAAGAAATAAAATCCTTAAAAAATAGTTGGGGCCATTGTAGAGCCTTTCCCTTTCCACATAAATAGTAAGCATTTTTATACCTATAAGATTAACCTTGCTGAAATTTTTATAGGAATTGAGGTAAATCCATAGATCAATTTGGAAAAATTGACATCTTTACCATATTGACTCTTTAAAATCTTAAACCTGGTATGTCTCTCTACTCTCTCAATTTCTTTCATCAGCATTTTATATTTTTTTCCTACAGATCTTGTGTATGTTTTACTAGATTTATACCTGAGCATTTCATTGCTTTGAAGCAATTTTAAATAGTATTTTTGATTTTGATTTTTACTTGTTTAGTGTCCATAGATAGACATATAATTGATTTTTGCATGGCAATTTTGGATTCAGCTATCTTACTGAACTCACCTATTAGTTCTTGGTGATTTTTTGCAAATTCTTTGGAATTTTCTGCATAGACAATCATGTTGCTGCAAGTAGAGACATTTTCATTTCCTCCATTCCAATCTGTATGCCTTTTTGGTTTTGTTTCTTTCTTGCCTTGTCATGGTGGATAGAACTTCTAGTTCTCTGCCACTGGGGAGAGCAGATCCTTGCCTTGTTCTCAGTCCTATAGGGAAGAGCATGCAATCCTCGTTTGATATTAGCAACAGGCTTTGTAGATGCTCTTTACAAAGTTAAGGAAATCTTTCTTTATTTGGTGTACTGAGAATTTTTATCAAAATTTGATGGTTGAATTCAAGAAAAAGCGCTTTTCCTGTGTAAATTGATACAATCTTTCATGATTTTCAAATATTGAACCAACCTCACCTGTCTGAAAGAAATCCCACTTGGTCATGGGGTATTAGTCTTTTTATGCATTCTTGGATTTAATTTGCCAAAATTTTCTTGAGGATTTTTGCATCTACGTTCATGTGGGATGTAGGTCTGTAGTTTTCTTGGTGTGTATTTTATTTGTCCGGTTTTTCTATCAGAGTAATACTGGCCCAGAAAATGAGTTCAGAGTGGTCCCTCCTCTCCTGTTTTCTGAAATAGATTGTGTAATATTGATGCTAATTGTTTGAATATTGGTTAAAAAAAAAAACAACAACTCCCATGAAACTATCTTGCTAGAGATACTATTTTGCCCATTCTTTTACTTTGCACCTGCCTTTGTTATTGGTTCTAAGGTGAATTCCTTATACACAGTATATAGGTGGGTTTTTGGTTTGTTTGTTTTTTTTAAGATTTTATTTGTTTGTTTGACAGGGAGAGAGAGGGAGAGAGAGAGTGCGAGTGCACATGAGCAGGGCCAGAGGGAGAGGGAGAAGCAGGCTTCCTGCTGAGCAAGGAGCCGGATGTGGGACTCGATCCCAGAACCCTGGGATCACGACCTGAGCCAAAGGCAGCCACTTAACCGATTGAGCCACCCAGGCGCCCCAGGGTTATTATTTTTAAGCCACTCTCCCAAATGCTTTCACTGGTAGATTTAAACTATTTACATTTGAAACAATTGTTGATACATGAGTGGTTAAGTCTGTCACTTTGTTAATTGTTTCCTGGAGGTTCACCCTCTTTTTCTCAGTCCTCTGTTTCTTTTTTCTTGCCTTCCTATCAGTGCCCTGCGCATTTTTTTTAGAGTTCCGTTTTGATTTCTTGATCAAGTTTTTTGAGCGTATCACTGTATAATTTTCTTAGTCATTTGCTCTAGGGGTTACCATATGTGTTAACACATGTAAGTTAATCATAGCCTGCTGGTGTCAACGTTTTTATCATTTTGAGCAAAGTATAGAAAGCTTACCTCCACTTAAGTTCCTTGATCTTTCCAATTTATAAAATGTAATTTTCTGAAGTACTCCCCCATACCCATTGAGCGCCACATCACATTATGCTGTAACTTTTGATTCAACCATAAATTATGATGAAGAAAACTCATGAGGGTGGCTCAGTGGGTTAAGGCCTCTGCTTTCGGCTCAGGTCATGATCCCAGGGTTCTGGGATCGAGCCCCGCATCGGGCTCTCTGCTCAGCAGGGAGCCTGCTTCCTCCTCTCTCTCTCTGCCTCTCTGCCTACTTGTGATCTCTGTCTGTCAAATAAATAAATAAATAAATCTTTAAAAAAAATTTTAAGTAAAATCTTTTAAAAAAAAAGATTTTTTTCTCCACTTCGGGTTTTCAAAATTTAATTATGGTGTGTCTTGATGTGGAGTTCTTTGGGTTTTCATATTTGGGGTTCTCTTCAGTTCTTGAATCTGTAGGCTTGTATCTTCTCCAAGTTTGGAAAAATCTCAGCCCTTATTTCCATGAACACCTTTTCAGTTGCACACACTTTCTGCCGATCCCCTGGGATGAATCCTTTATTATACCTACAGATCCCTGAGGCTCTGTTCATTATTTTTTCAGTCTATTTTTTTTTCTCTGTTATTCAGACTGAGTAAGCTCTTTCGGTGTTCAAGCTCACTGATTCTATCTGCTTTCACTTCTACTCTTCTACTAAGCATGTCCTGTGAGTTTTTATTTTGGATACTGTATTTTGTAGTTCCATAACTTTCATTCAATTCTCTCTTTTTTACAACTTCTCTTTCTTTGCTGAGACTTTCTATTTTTTCCTTTGTTTCCAGAGAATCTGTAACTGATTGTTGAATCGTGTTTTTTCATGCTGGCTCCTTGCAAATCTCTCTCAGAGACTTCCAACACCTGCTTTATCTCAGTATTGGCCTCCACCAATTGTCTTCTCTCATTTGGGTTGTGGCTGTTCTTGTTCTGGGAATGACAGGTGATTTTCTTTCTTTTTTTTTTTTAATATTTTTATTTATTTGACAGATAGAGATTACAAGTAGGCAGAGAGGCAGGCAGAGAGAGAGAGGAGGAGGAAGCAGGCTCCCAGCCAAGCAGAGAGCCCGATGCGGGGCTCAATCCCAGCACCCTGGGATCATGACCTGAGCCGAAGGCAGAGGCCTTAACCCGCTGAGCCACCCAGGCGCCCCGGCAGGTGATTTTCTATAATACCCTTTATATTTTGTTATTGTGGGAGAGGACTCTTTTTAAATTAAATTTTATTTATTTATTAGAGAGAGAGAGAGATCGTGAAAGAGATAGCGAGAGAAAGCACAGGCAGGGAGGAGAGGGAGAAGCAGACTCCTGGCTGAAGAGGGACCCCAAGGCGGAACTTGATCCCAGGACCCTGGAATCATGACCAAAGCTGAAGACAGACACTTAACCAACGGAGCCACCCAGGCACCCCATATGAGGGGGCTCTTAATGCCACTTAAATCTTCTGTGTCAGCAGGCAGTCACTCAATTTAGTATGCAGGTTGAATCGACTTTCAAAGGCTTAACTCTGACGACAGGACAGGACGGTTTAGTTTTCTGAGCTGTTTCAGTGCCGTTCTGGTTGGCTTTGTTCTTCTGGTGCTCCTGGCCCCCTGCTTGGTGCCAGCTAGCCTTCATAGGTTTGACTGGCATTTCTGGGTGACTTGTTTGCAGGGCATAGGGGTGAACAGAAGCCACTGGTCCTGACTCTCTCCACTGGGCACAGAGCAGGGAGACATAGCTGCTTTCTGTGTCACTGAGGGGGCTGCCCCAGTCCCTGCTTGGGGACTTAATGAAACAAGTGTGGTAACTGTTCCACAAGTATTTGAAGGCAGTGATCATTCTGTGAGAGATTCTTACACTTGTCCATAGAAGATAAGAGAAAGAATTTTCATTGCAACTTTAAAAAAAATAACTAATATTTACTTAGTGCTTGTTTTGTGCCATGCACTATTCCAGGGTTTTTCAGCTTTGGCACAACTGATATTTTGAGCCAGAGTAATTCTTCATGTGGGAGGCTATCCTGCATAGTGTAGGATAAGTTTGGCATCATCTCTGGGCTCCACCCACCAGATGCCAGTAATAGCCGTGGCCTCCTTACCCAAGTTATGATGGCCAAAAATGTCTCCAGACACTGCCAAACGTCCCCAGGTACAAAATTGTCCTTGACTGAGATCCCCTGCTGGTTTGCATTTATAAACACATTGAATCATCATCACAAGTCTATGAGGTAGGTTCTACTGTTCCCCTTTTTACAGGTAAGTATCTGTACACCTAGAAAGTGTCTGTACACTGAGACCCAGAAGTTCAAAGCAACTTTCCAAAGGCACAGGGCAATTAGGCATTATTTGTAATTGAAAAACCAAAACAGAGCAAAAGAGAATCACAGAAGTGTCATTCAATAAATTGGGGGACAGGAATACAAAGGAACTTTGAAAAATTTAACTACTTGATTTATTTACAATGAACGAATCTCAAAAACAATGCTGAGAGGAAAAAGCAGGTTGCAGCCGTCTTTTAGGTGAAAATAGAATATGCATTATTGTCTGTGACAGCTCAGGATTCCTTTCCCGGTCCCTTCCCCATTCCCAGAAATGTCCCTGTCTCTCCCAGAATCCATGCAAGCTTCTGCCTCTCCATCACTGTCTGTCAGGAAATGGGCTTTCCTCAAGTGTCCGTTGGCTCTTTTCTTCTTTTCACATATAGGGGAAGAAATAACCAGGATATTGGGGGGCAGGGCTTGCTGGCTAGCAGCCATCACCAGGGGGTTAGCTTTGTCCCTGGAGACCAGGGTTACAGAAGGCAGTCCCAAACTCCCTCTGGGTTGGGTGGCCTTGGGGACCCCAGAAGATCTGCTGCAGTTCAATTCATCCACTTCTTATTCCTTTGTGAACACCTTTAGCTGTAGACATGCCCCCTTTTCTTTGTATCAGGGGCTCATAGGGCCTTCATTTCTTTATTCTCATGCTAATAGGGTCTTGGGAAAAGAGCAGACACCCAGCCCAGGGGCACTGCTAAGTCACTTGCCGCTCAAGTGTCTGCTTTCCGGCTTCTGAATTGCTATTCTGAAATGCTATTACTATTGTTCTCTCGTCTGTTCTCCCCGTTCATGTAGATTTGTATATATAAATACAGATGCCGGTTGTTAAAATGCTAAAATATGTGCCCCTCCCCCCCTTTGGTAAATGGATGTTGCCCAGAGCCTCCAGGTGTCCCCCACAGACTTGCCCTTTCCCAGAGACCCCCAGGCACCCCTAATTATACAGAAGCTGATGGGCTCTCCAGAGCCCACCTCAGCTCTGTGGCCAGCCTCTGACCCAGGGGGTGAAGGGGGATGGGGATCATGGTCTTCTTGACTTTGACTATTCTGTGCAACAGATTTGCAGGGGAGGGCAAATAGCCACATGCACGTGGTTGATCCCCAAGTCCTCCCCTCTAGTTCCCTGGGTGATTTGGCCTACTAGCCAGATTCACATGCCATTAGCATGCATGACAGGGCTGTGTGTGAGGTTGGAGCCGTCGCCTGCACTCTCTGAGTTTCTGTTTCACCATCAGTGACGTGGGGAGGAGGATCCCTCTTGCAAAGTGTTGTTGGAGAGGTTCTGCCGGCAGCAAGCCCCTCCTGGGGCCCTGGGGCGAAGGGGATGCCCTGGGAACCTTCCTTTAGGAGCGCTGTGTAATTCCCCCGAAGGCCGCCAGGTGGGGCCATTGGCACTAGTGACCCCGAGCGGTGGCGCTTATTTTTTCTTTTAAAATAATGGCTCCCCCAGGGAGACAGAATCTGAATCTCGCGGGCTGAGGCTAGGATTTTAGTCCACACGCTGAAAATTTGCGCCCACTGATTAAGAGCACTAGGAGTCGGGGCCTCCCTCCCTCGCTCTGGAGAAGCCCCTTGAACCCTGCAGCCCGCCTTAGCCACAGGGCGGATGCGTGGACCCACCCTCCCCCTGTCGTCAACTTTGGCCGCGGTGACTGGGTAAGTCCTCCTGATCGCGGAACATTTGATTTCTCCCGGGGACGCCCACCAGCCACAGGAACCAAAAGAATACAGGTTGAAGAGGTTGCTGGAACCATCCAGGTGACAGTGGGACCGGGTAGGAGAGGGACACTGGGGACAGACTCTGGAAGAATGCAGGAGGCTGAGAGGGAGGGGAGGGAGGGGAGAAGGGCCTGGAAAAGCTGCAGGACCTGGGGGGCTTGTCAGAAATGCAGACTCTCCCGCCTCCCGGACCTGCTGAGTCAAACCTGCCTTTAACAAGACCTCCAGGGGATTGATATGTGTACCTTGAAGCCTGGTACAGCCCTGGTCTAGAGCACTGACTGGGTTTCTGGCTGTTAGGCCATTACCCCCAAGAGAGGATGCGGGAGGAACTAGAAGGGGTAAGGGTGGGAGAGACGACATAAGTTTCATCTGGGGCCATGGGATGCGGGGGTGCCTGGAAACACCCTGTCTGCAGGAGCCGGGAAGGTGCCTGAAGCCGGGACCAGGAGGTGCAGGTATGGGGGCTAGGGCCACTCCTGTGATGGCTCAAGTCCCAAGTGCAGATGCAAACGCCTCCGGGAGGGTGTCTAGGTGGCCCAGCCAATTGTGAGATGGAGTAGACTTCAACTGAGCTCTTTGGACTCTGGGACGAGAACCAGGACTTGCCTGTGGTTCAGACAAGTGTCCTTGGTGCCACGAGGACTCTCGGGCTTGTGCCATCTGCCACACCTTGTGACATCTTGCCTACCTGTCTTCTCCACCTTGATTGGCCCCTCACATCTGTTTTGCAATCTCTACCCCACAGAACTCACTTCTTTCTCCCCACTACTCCCCGAGGCCACTGTTGTCTGAGTCCCCCCCTTAGTGGATGGAGGCTGTACCTGGGCATTTCCCCTTCCTCATCCCCAAGTGTACTTGATTCTGCTCCCCAAATCCATCTGCTTCCTGTTCCCACCGTTCTCACTCAAGAACCTCATCTCGAACCAGAGGATGGCCATGACCTCAACAAGTTAGCCTTGAATGCCATGTTGGCCTCTCCAACTCCCTCTGCCCACAGCAGCCAGAGTGAGGTTCCCAAAGGCAAACTGGTTGCCACGCACATCGGCTGGCAGTCTGCTGGTGGTTTCCCGTGGCTCAAAGAACAAAGTCAAACCTGACACCAGGGCCTCAGCATGTGGGATTCTGGGCCCGGCAACCTGTCCCCCTCAGCCGGGGCCACTCCCCGCTGGGTCCTGCGACAGCCACAGACCATCCTTCTACACCCCAGGCCTGCCAGGGGATGCCTGCTGATCACAGCCCGCTCCTTCCCTGCATCCCCAGCTCAGAGACACCTCTGCCTCTTAGCTCTGTGGTGGCCGTTGACCCCCTGAGCCTTTCCTTCTCGCATATCTGAGAGTTACCACCGTGTATCTGTTCCTTTCCCTGGTTGTCACCTGTCCTCCCCCACAACGGTCGGTGAGGGCGGCAGCTGCCCGCCACTTTCTTGTGTCTCTGCTGGTGTCCAGGTGATGAAGTTCTAGAACCTAGGTGAGGTTCAGTGGGCTGAGGTCCGGAGCCGATGACCAAGAAAGAATTCTTGAGACATCTTTGGTGCAAAATGGTGGTTTATTAAAGCACGGGGACAGGACCCGTGGGCAGAAAGAGCTGCTGCCCCGGGTTGTGAGAGATGGCAGGTTATGTACCCCGCGGTTGAGGGAAGGTGAGGGGAAGGTAAGGGGAAGGGAGGTTTCAATGGAGCTTTCATATGCTAAAGAGGGCCTAAGAGGTGCCAGAGTATCCCGGAGGTCTTGGGGATACCAGAGGTCTTCCTGGCTTGATCAGTGTTGTCTTTTGGCAAGCTATTAACATCAAGATAGTTGGGAGATTCCTGGTGGGATGTCACAATCCTGCTATCAAGCATCTTTGTTAGAGAGATTTAGGTTCAGAAGAGATTGAACTATATTTACATTTCCTTCTACCTCAGCCTCCTTCAGTTTTGTGTATGGAGGGGAGGGCTTGAGGAACTGAGTTATTTGCCTCTGGAAATTATCAATAGCACAAGGTAACTTCTTTGTTTGTGGATCTCTAGGACATTTGTAAACCAAGGGGAACTATTTCTCATTTATGGTGGTCAGGGGTGCCTGAGGAATGTTAACACACACTACCAAGGGGAGCGGATGGAGAGGGGGTGCAAGGTGCCAGCTTTTGCTTTGTCCTCAGCCAGCCTCCTGCTCCCTCATCACAGGGACTGGCCGACCTGCTCCAGGATCCTGAGAGATTCAAGACACAATTCCTGGAGGGCCTTCCTGAGACAAAGGGGGAAGAGGGGCAAAGCAAAGCTGTAGTTTGAAAGCAGAGACTTGCTGGCAGGGCCAACCATGAGTTGAGACTAGACTGCGCTTATGGAGACGGGAGAGACTGAGGTGTCCCAAGGTGGGTCATGGAACATGCCTGGAGGAGGTTCTGGGTTGTCAACGCCAAGAGTGATAAGGCCAGGCCCAGAAGGCCCCAGAGGCCTCCGAGCTGGATTTAGGCCATGCTCCTGGGCCATCCGCTCTGGCCCTCCTGCCTAGCCTCCTGACCAATCCTGCCCTCTGGCCCAGTCCACAGCCAGCCTCCCAACGTGCTGCACCCCTGTCTTAGCCCACATGGGCTTCTCCACCCTGACTGCTGTCAGACTTTGAGACCCTCAGATGCCATTTTCCACATCGCGCCTTAAATCACCCTCTCCCCTTAGCAGCCTCCATTCTCGTCCTGAGTGCACACCTCCAGGATACCTCTCGGGCACTCCTTTCAGCCCACCTCTTATATCCAGGAAAGGCAGAATGTGCTGGTTAGCTGTAGGCACCACCCAGGGCTTCCCAGCTGTGGCTGGTGCAGAAGGAGCAAGACAGGAGGGACAGCCCACTCCACCCTCGCACTCTGGCATCTGGAAAGCCCTGGGGAATTCCAAGATCATCGTGGGCTCCAGCCAGAGCCGCCACGCCCTGCCTTCCCAACATCACCCTGGCCTTGCCCGCAGATCACCCGAAGCTGCTCCCTGCTCCCGGTTCTCTCAGGTTCTCTCAGGCCCCGCATCCTCGGGAAAGTCTCCCTGATGACCCCAGCCCCCAGGGCTCTCTCCTCTGTGGATCGTGCTCCCATGATCTGTGCCATTTAAGGTAGACCGCTTGCAATGGGTTACACTGATTATGCAAAACTTACGCAAAGCTCCATTCATTGATTTGGTGCTTTGTAGGGTGTGGGGTTCCCCTTTATGCCCGGACCAGTGCTCAGGGCTAGGTGGCTGCCGTGAGCCCCTTCCCCACCTCCCTACACACAGGCTGGTAGGTCTGAGAACCTCCAGGGTCTCCCACTCTCAGGAACAGATCAGGAACACTCGTGAGCACCCTTGTTGGCCTACACGGGGCTGAGGGAAGCATTTAGGAACTCTCGACCCTCCAGTCTTGGACCTGGGAGTGCATTAGGCCTGAAATAGAGAATTTTTAAGCTTGAGTGGAATGTGGATCAGCCAGGGAAGCCAAGAGGAATGCTGCCTCTCCCAGGGACTGCTGAGGGACAGAGGCAGAGCCAAGAAGGCCCCACAACGCCCTCTGCCAGTGGCCTCTCAGGGACCAGTGCACATCGCACGGAAAATGAACAGGTGGGCAGGCGTTTTGCAGGATCTGGGGACCACACCCTGGCCCCGGGGAATCTCCAAGCTTGGTGTCACTTTAGGGGAGCTGCCCGGGAGGCCCTCCAGCAGGCTCACATTACCACAGGGCACTCAGCCAGCAAAACATCCTTCCAGAACTGTCCTCACCCTGGTGCAGGCAGGTAAGCGGGATTCACGGGGCCTCTCATGTTGAGATCAGCGAGGCTGAAGCTGAATTCTCCAGTCTCATGTGGGAGGCAGATATCTCCCAGTCCTGCTGCCCCCTGGTGCCCCTTTTAGCTGAGGAAGGTGACGACCGGCCTGGGGCAGGACTCCATTGGCTCACTCAGTCTGGTCCTTGCAAAGGAACAAAGCCGGTGGTCTCTGGCTGGTGAGGATCCTCGCCCCAAGGGCGCAGCCGGAGGCCAGGTGCGGTCTTGGTCCCCAGAGCCAGATCTGGGCCGTCTGTTGGCAGTGGAAAGGCTGGGAGTGCCAAAGGGTGTCAGAGATGGTTGTAGCACACACGGGCATCTCTTGGTGAAACATTTGCTCTTTCTACCCACTGAGCATCTGCTCACTTAGGCAGCTCCCTGACACCATTCTACATAGCGGGGGTTCCAGCAAGATCACCTTTCCCAGCACCCATGGGTGTGGGGCCCAGGCCCAGAGGCTGACTCAGAGAATTCTATTCCCTGCCAAAGCTATTGCTTCTGAGGTGGGCAGAGGTCCAGCCCAGGAAGAAAATTCCCACCGTTCTGGGACTTTTGTAGGGACTGTTTCCTGTGGGATTGCTAAGCCCGGCACAGGAAGTCTCAATGCTCGGGCCTGCTCTCAAGCGTGAAGATAGGGCCGCGTCGGGGAGAGGGCAGCACGGCGGGGAGATGCCCAGGACTGGGGATCAGGTATCAGCCACCGACCAGGGAGGCATGTCCTCTATCCACCCGGTTCCAGCTCACCAAGCAACGAAAGCCCTTTGTCTTGGGTCCCATCTGGGCCACTGCACAGAAGAGCCCGGCAAGGCTCAGGGCTCAACAGGCTGAGGCCAGAGCTTGGATGTCTGCAGGAAAGGAGCATGGCAATGCAAATTCACAGGAGAAGTTTCAGGCAGAGGCTGAGTGGACAGAATGGTGGTCTGGGAAGTGTGTGTGCAGCAGGGAGGGGAGCGGAGTGGCATCAGGGTTTGAACCAAGAAATGAAGACATTTCCAGATGGTGCCAGAAGCCCTACACAGGGTCCTGGAGAGGACCAGAGAGGATTCACAGAGTTAGATTCTAGGGTCTCCCTCTCCTGCTGATGCCCAGATCTATCTCTGGTGCTTTCCTTAAGAAATCCGCTTTCTCAGGGTCTAGAGGACTACTCCTTCAACAGAGACACAGGCTCCCCCCATCCCCGGGGAGGCAGGGGGTGCAGACGCCTGAAGAGACCTTCCCCTGCTTTTCAGGCCCAGAATGGGAGGACAAGGCAGGCCGGGTCCTCATGCTGGGTGTCCAGCCCTCCCGTGTCCCCAGGCAGCAAGGCCTGCTTAGCCCAGACACATGTAGGGGCCAAGAATCCGGTGATGAACACGGATTCCTACCCTCCTGCTGCAGAGTGGACAGCCTCTGCCTCAAGGAGGCTCAGTCTAAAGGCAGATGTGGAGGCCCTGAAATGTGAAATGGCTGGATGGACCTGGAGTGGGGGAGCAGCAGAGGAACCCTGGGTTCTAGGGCAGGGGCTCATGGCCCACTCAGGATCCGGGGAGGAGGCTGAGAGCAAGCTGTGACTCCCCACCCCCATCCCTCCAGTTTGCCTGCTCAGGAATCCCCTCAGGCTGGGCTAGGCTTCCCTGGGGTGGGCGTGGGGGTGGGGGGCTCAGCCTCCTGGCCCAGAGGTCTGGAGACCTGGGCTGCAAATGACCTTGACATTCAGCTGTGCCAACAGGCTGACATCTGCTCTGGGGCCAGTCTGGGTGGCCCCCAGCTTGTCCGCTAACTGAAAACAACACCCTGAGGGGGAATGGAGGTCTAAGGGCTGTTGGCTTTGGGTTCAACCCCCAGATGACTCCTCCCTAGGTCCCTGCTGGCCCTCTCCACCAGCCAGCCAGGCACAGGTGCCTGGGAGAGATGCCCTGTGGCCGGTGTAACAAATGATCACAAATTGGAGACTTAAAAAAAACAACACAAAAACCACACATTTATGCTCTTAGGGTTTTGGCGGCCAGAAGCCTGAAATCAGTCTCATTGGCTGAAGTCAAGGCATCGGCAAGGCTGGGTCCCTCTGGGTGCTCCGGGAGAGAGCTTGTTCCTTGCCTCCCCCGGGCTTCTGGTGGCCACAGGCATCGGTCCCCTGGTTGGGACCACGTGGCTGTGATCCCTTCCCCGGTAGTCACATCACCTGTTCCTCCCCTGGGTCTCGTCTCCCTCAGCCCCTCTCTTGTAAGGTCACTTGCAGTTGCAATTAGGGCCGCTCAGATCATCCCAGATAATCTCCCCCGGGTTAAGATCCTTAACTGAATCACATTCATCAAGACTCTTTCCCTATAAGGCAACGTTAATAGGTTCTAGGGATTAGGATCTGGGTATCTTCAGGGGCTATTACTCAGCCCACTACTCTCCCCTCTGTGTGGAGACTGCTGGTCCTGGAGCTGGGGGCGGTGTCCCTCAGCACAGTGAGCATTAAGATTGGGCTCCTAGGAGGAGGCAGCTCCCCGGGACACGCCCACCCTCCAGTTGGGGGTGACCAGGGCTTCCGCCCCACACGCTGCGTGAGAGGGCCCCCCCCATGGCTGCAGCAACTCCAGGCGGAGGAGCTTCCTGGTGAGTGGCCAAGACACACTGGCCCTACCAGAACAGAGCCTCAGAGAGCATGGCCTTCACTCTCCCAGTCCCACTGGGGTGGTCGTTAGGGAAGCAGACTCCCAGGTCCAGGAATCTGGGTCTCTCACAAGCTCTCAGGTGTTTTGTTTTTTAAAGATTTTATTTATTTATTTGACAGACAGAGATCACAAGTAGGCAGAGAGGCAGGCAGAGAAAGAGAGGGGAAGCAGGCTCCCCGCTGAGCAGAGAGCCCGATGTGGGGCTCGATCCCCGGACCCTGAGATCCTGACCTGAGCGGAAGGCAGAGGCCTAACCTATTGAGCCACCCAGGCACCCCAGGGAACTCAGGTGTTAATGAAGTCAGAGGACTATTGGGGTGTGGTTCGCCTCTACTGAGGAGCAAAAGTTCCCCCTGCAGGTCATTGTCCTGGGGGCTGCCTGTGGTTCAGAGAGATTTCTTTCTCGCCTCCCCCGGTCAGGAACTGGGAGTCCTGTGCGTTCAGGCGTGGGGCCAGGAGGGTGAGTCTAGCAGGACCTCCCCAACACCAGGTGAGTCTCAGTGCCGCCCCTTGAGCAGGTAAGCCTGGAAACAGAAGTGTCCCCAAATGCAGAGCTCACCAAAGAGAAGCCCACAGAGATGGAAAAAGACCTCCAGAGCACCCCCAGAGACAGGGTCTGAGCACTCTCAAGGTGGGCTTCTGCCATCCTGGGCAGCCCTATTGCTGGAAAGTGGTCTTCTGAAAAGAAGTTGCTTTGACCATGGTAATGGCCTCAGGACTACCTGCAAAGCAGCCTTTGGCTTGCTTAGTAAACCCAGACACTTCCTGTGGTCCCACAAATAACCGTGAAGGCCCACCCCACACCGCACACACACCTTTGTGAACAAAGGAGACAGCTCTATGGCCCCCTGGAGCTAGTCTTCCTGGGGTGGGTGTTTAGACTGAGCTCCTCTGTGTCCTCATTGGAGCAGCAGGGGCGGAAGTCCACCTCACGAGCAGGACCAAGCAAGGGCAGAGGACCGGGAGGGATGCCACTCATTACCTTTTGTTCCTACCTGCTCTCCCTTCCCCCGGGTGGAGTCTGCTCCTGCGTGCTCAGGGGTCTCTCTGGGGCATTCTGAGTCCTAACATAATCTCATCCTTCCCACCACGACCCCATTCCCAGCTGCTCCCAAGACAGCTTCCTGTCCACGAAAGAGGAATGTCTCAGAGTGATCAGGGGTCCAGAAATCCGCGTGGCTCACCCTGGCTCCTGCAAGGGGCCAGTTAGGTGGCTATCCATATCTTCTATGGGCAAAGCCCCCACCCTTCTCTTACTGCTCGCCTCCGGTCCCCAGGGCCCACACTGGCTTCTGTCCTTGGGACGGGAGGGTAAGTGGAAGGAGTCTTCCCAGTAGGGCAGAAGCCTTGAAGCCCAAGAAGACTCTGCTAGCTCAGGGTGTGGAGTTCCTAGACCCCAGCCCCAGGAGACAGCCGTCAGGGGGTCTCTTTTCTTCCATGACACCCCAGCACCGTGTTTGTGCTATTCCTCTTTCTTCGGAGGACATGGCCCTACACAGACTGCTTCCTTGTGCCACATGATCTGCATGTCTGCTGACCACCTGCCACGCACCAGGCACGGTTCTAGGCACTGTCCACACAACAGTCCACAACCAGAACCAACGCTCTGCCCCCGCGAGCACATGTTCTAGTCCGGGAGGGGCAGACAGGCACACAGGCATGGGAAAGGCCGGGTCAGTGGACCGTGAGCATCAGTTGCAGGACAAGGGGCAGGAAGAGGACCCATTGAGGAGGAAACATTTGAGCAGAGACCTAGGGAGAGCAGGAGAGGGAGCCATTCTACCTGGGAAAGGGCCTTCCAGGCTGAAGCAGGGCCAAAGGCAACACCTCAGGGAGGGTCTGTTCTTAGCTGTGCCCTTGAGTTGCCCCTCACCCCCTATCTATCTCCAACCAGCCACAAATTTAGGCCCTTGACAGCTGCTGGTTCAAACACAGTAGCCAGCCCTGGTCTGAGGGATCCAAAGTGTGTGTGTAGGCGGAGGGGGCAGGGAAGGGGGTGTGGCCGGACGTTGGACCTGATTCTGGTCAAGGGGAGCTCCTTTTACCTGGAGCAGAGAGCCCTTTGGGCCTGGAACGGAGGCTGCCCTGTCCCCCCTCCCACCCCAGGCCAGGGGCCGAGGAAGAAGCTGGTCTGTGTGAATGAAGCCAATGCACACACTCACAAAGCGACAGGGAGGTGGAGAGAGAAGGTGGTTGGCCTTCCTCTTGTTGGTTTCGGTTCTCCTTAAGCCTCCTCCCCTCTTCCCTTCCTAATTCGAGCTGGCTTCTGTACTGTTTATATTTTTCTATTTTCCGTGTATTACGAGGTTTTGGCAAATCATCCTGGCTGGGGAACTGCCCCTCCTGGGGCCGGCCAATTCAAGGAGATGGCAAAGGGCCCACCCCAGAGCATGCCTTTTGTTATGCAAACTGAAAACTAGCTGTTCCAGAGCCCCTAGCTTCTCTACCTGGCCCATGAAGCCCAGGAGACAAGGTTCCTCTGCTTTAATCATCCCAGGCCGGGTGACCCCCAACTAGGGACCACCCTCTAGCTTAGCATCACACCAGCCCATCCTAAACAGTTCACCCTTTCCTGAGGAGACCCCAAGAAAGGCTCTGGCACAGACCTTCCCCTCACTCTTTGTCCTCTGCCTTCTAACCATGCTGGGGTCTTTCCCATGTGGCTCTGCACAGTGTGACCTGCCTCTTGTCCCTAGAACCAGCGAATATAATAAACTGTATTTTCCTGAACCTCTCCCGGGACTCCCCTGTGGCTACCCCTAACTGACCATCATGTTAAAAAAAAAAAAAAAAATCCACGAAACGTCTTTCTCTTACTTCCCTGGGGAAGTCTTTCCCTGACTCCCCCACATGCGAAACCCTTCCTTATTCTTTTAGATCCAGGTTCCATGTCACCTTCTCTAAGAAGCCTCCCTCAAGTAGCCTCTGAGAAGGCTCTCTCTTTCCCCTGGGGCCCTGCGACTCACAGCTCAGTTGTCAAACGTCAGGCTTTGGGGGAGAGATGCTGAACGCTTGGGGTTGCCCAGAACCCAGAGCGACGCGCAGGAGCACAGAGCAAGTCCAAGTCGGAGGAGATGTTCCTGGAACAGAGCTGGTACAGCCTTTTAGAGAAGAGTCTGGCAAAATGTGGCAAGAGCTTCCAAAAGGGTATACCGTTGCCCTAATACTTTCAGTTTTAGGAATCTGCCCTTTGGGAGTGATCTTTAAACATAAAAATAAATTTCTGCCTGGAAGTGCTCATTGCAGTGTTACTTGTTTTAAATTTCTCGTTGGTCATCAAGAGTATGCGTGCATACGAAGTAGAGATGTAAGAAACTGTGTAAGAGGGCGCCTGGGGGGCTCAGTGGGTTAAAGCCTCTGCCTTCAGCTCAGGTCAGGATCCTGGGATCAAGTCCCACATTGGACTTCCTGCTCGGCAGGGAGCCTGCTTCCCCCTCTCTCTGCCTGCCTCTCTGCCTACTTGTGATCTCTGTGTCAAATAAATAAATAAAATCTTAAAAAAAAAAAAAAAAAGAAAGAAACTGTGTAAGAATTATAGCAGGAACAGCAGTCCTGCCACGTCCTGGTCAGGTTTTCTAGTCTGTTCGGCAGGTGTGAACGATCATATCTTTAAGTAGCATATTTATATTGCTGCTTCTGGACCGCTTCATCTTAAGTTCATTTATCGCATTTCCACAGGGCAGGATGAATATTTAGCTCACGTCCCTTCTTTCTCTCTCCCCAGCCTCCACACCCACTTATCATCCCTCATCTTCCCCCCGATGTGGTTTTGTTGTCATTTTGGCTGGATCTCTCTTCAGGAGTTCTCCCATTATGTCTATGTAAATGCTATTCACAGCTGAACATGTGGTGCCATAATTACTTTCCCTTTTCTAGAACAGCCTTTTGTTTGCACTGGAGATAATGACTGCCATCTATTTCTCTGTGGGTTCATCACTCATTTCATCCCTCGACTGTTTCTCCATCTAGGTAAATCTCCTTTTGACTATGTAAAAAATGTATGAAATGTCTTTGCACCTTGAACTTCTTGAGAGCACTCTCTTGGAGACTCCTGGCCCACCCCAGTTTGGACAGTGGCCCTGTGCCTGGCATGTGGCTCTGACCATCATTCTGGGTCCTCCTCTGCTCACTCCTGGGCTAGAGCCTTGTCTTAGATCCTGTGTTGTTCTCTTTCCTAATCTCTTCTCTTGTCCTATCAGCACATTCTAGAACAGCTTCTAGAAAACAGACGCACGGGAGGTAATTCTTTCAAGGACTTGCATGTCTGAAAATATCTTTAGTTTTCTCTTACCCATGATTGATAACTTTGTTGGATATGGATATCTAATTTGGGGATAGATTTTCTCCTATGACTCATCTGATGGTGTCTGTTTCCTTCCCAGAGTCATTATCGAGACATCTGAAGCCATTCTAATTGATCCTCTTTTTTTTTTTAAGATTTTATTTATTTATTTATTTATTTGACATACACAGACAGAGATCACAAGTAGGCAGAGAGGCAGGCAGAGAGAAAGGGGGAAGCAGTCTCCCCGCCAAGCACGGAGCCCAAAGCGGGGCTCGATTCCCGGACCCTGAGATCATGACTTGAGCCGAAGGCAGTGACTTAACTCACTGAACCACCCAGGAGCCCTCCCCCTCCTTTTTTTAAACGGAATTTGTTTGTTTGTTTGTTTGTTTGTTTTATTTCTTGTCTGGGATCTTATAAAATATGTGCTCTTTATTCAGAAAGAGCATTTTATTCAGAAAGAGCATTTATATATGAAATATATTTCATTGAGATATATTTTGGTGTTAGTGTATTTTCATAAATTGTGCAGCGCACCTGTTGAGGGAGGTATGTTATTTTTCTGGAGACTCATGGTTTGCGGAAATTTCTTCAATTCTTTCTTTGGTCTCTCTTTCTCCTTTGTTTTCTCTTTCTGAAATTCCTGTGATTCAAACCTTAGACTTTTTGGGCTGGATTATGTATTTAAAATTTTTTCCTTATATTTCCCATCCCTTTGTTGAACTTCATATTTCTGGGATCAAATTTTTATTTTCTAAAAGCGAGTTTTTTTTTTCTCTCTGAATGGTTTCCCACCTTTTTAAAATATAAAATTCTGTTCTTGGATCATGGATGAGGATATTAATAATAGTTCTTTTTTTAAACTTGTTCTTTCCATGCATGGTTTCTTCAAGTTATTTGTTTATTTGCTTTTTAGTTTTGGTATCCTGACTTGGTATAGGAAAATTTACTCACATGTGTAGTAGTCCCTGAGTTTCCAACCACATTTAACATGGGGAAAAGTCGAATGAAGGGTTTTTAGTTCCAGGCATGACAAAAAACAAGTACTGGATTTCTCTTCCTCCCCTAGACAAGTCTCACACTGTAGAAGAGATATGAAGTGACCTTCGAACAAAGGGAAACAAGGTAAGCTCTATATCCATCCCAGCTTTCTGTCTGGGAGCACCTTCCAAACCACAAACTGTTGCTGAAACAGGGAGCACTGGTTTTATTAGGTGGAAAAATGGGAATTTGGGTTTAGAGCTGCTACAGCAGCTAGGATCTATGGGGACAGAATAACAGAGAGGAGGGCAGAGAAGGATACATAGAAATGTGCATGGTGGTCTCTTTGAGTCTTCAGCCAAAGACTGAGCTGGTGTCTTAAGGGTAAGACTCTGTGAGGCCACTTGGAGACAAATAATTAGGAAACTGAGCCGAATTGACATTCTTGAGGTCATGCCGTATTGGAAGGAATTGCAATTCCGAACAGCCAAAAGAGAAGGAACTGGATGAATGTCAAGCACTCAGATGGGACACCACAAAGATAAACAAAACACAATACTTTGTCAAGGAAAACAATGTAATCTAGTCCCACAATAATGTCGCATAACAATGTCCAGCATACTGTCAAAATTTTACTAAGCATAAGAAGCCCGTAAAAAGAGGGGGGAGTCAAATATGACAAAGACAGAGCCCCTCCTTCCCTAATGCACCACTGTGGCATGTGGATTATTTTGAGTTGAAGGCACTTTAGACCCTGAAAGCTCAGGAGAAAGTTTTATCTTCCTTTAATCACAGAGAAGAATCTAAATTGGGGATCTTCCCCAGAATAAGAGTTATTAACAGAGATAAATTTTACCTGAGTGACCCATCTGTATGATAGGGCAAACATCAAATTACCAAAAATCTCATCTTATCATGCTGTGAAGTACATTCCCTTCTATCTAAGACCCAGATCCCTATGCCCTTCTCCTTAGTTCAGAACAACATATATACCTCATTCTGCCTGCCCATCTTTGGAATTTCTATGTCTACATGGATTTGCTGTACGTATGCCTATTAAATTTGGTTTTCTCCTGTTTAGTCTGACTCATACTAATTTGTTTCTTAGTCCAGCTGGAAGGGCATTTAAGAAGACAGGAATCCTTGCTCCCCAACACTTAAAGTAGGCTACACACATGGAGGCCCGTAGGCTACATGAAGCCCAGTGAAGGGCTTGAACTCATGACCCCGAGATCAAGACCAGAACTGAGATCAAAAGTCAGACACCCGGGGCGCCTGGGTGGCTCAGTGGGTTAAGCCTCTGCCTTCGGCTCAGGTCATGATCTCAGGGTCCTGGGATCGAGTCCCGCATCAGGCTCTCTGCTCAGCAGCGAGCCTGCTTCCCTCTCTCTGCCTGCCTCTCTGTCTACTTGTGATCTCTCTCGTCAAATAAATAAATAAAATCTTTAAAGAAAAAAAAAAAAGCTAGACACCCAACAGACTGAGCTACCCAGATATCCCACTCCCCAATACTTTAATGATTATATTGTACAAGAGTGAAAGTTTAAAATCAATTTAGTAAGTTTCTGCCTGCAGAAGTTAGGGGTGAAAAGAGCAATAAATTAGAAGGAAAAGGAACTCATCACTGGTCCAGAAACCAATAAAACAGCAAATATATAAACAACAGAGGAAATCAACAGATCAGAAGATGGTCCTATGACAGAGGAGTCATCTTGAAGAGGCCACAAAGGCCAAATGTGGGAACATTTGAGAAACAGAATAAACAATGGATTATAACCCACCTGCTCAAATAAGTATCCATGAATTTGATATAAATAAGTATTTAAATATGTAATTAAATGGGGGAAGCTCTTTTTTATAAAAGTGTTCTAATTCATAAATACAGAAGGTAAGATGGAAATAGAAAAACACTACTTGGCAAGCACCACTGTAAACAGTTGTTGCAGGCGAGGAAGCATGAATGGTTGCTAAAAATTAGTAATCTAGAAGTGTCCCCCAGCAGGATGCCCATTAACTACAACGATGAAAATATAGTGGAGAAAACTGGCAGATACCACTGTGACCAAATGACGAAGGCTGACATTAGCCGTGAAGAGACAAGACAACAGCATGTACCTCCTGGTAGGATGCACTGAGAAGGAAATGACAACTGCTTGTGCATGTAGCTTCTTGTCCACCCCACACTTGCACAGAAATATTTTTGCTTGCCAGAGATGACATCCAGGTGACTTTGTGTGTCAGTCAGGATCTGATCAGAGAAGCAGAACCTGCAGGCGAATATAGGGATTTATTGGAGGAATTGGACCTTATGCACTTGCTAGAAGCTCCATAAAAAGAAACTGAAATTTAAAACCTAGTATTTTTAATGGCAACAAAAATATGCAATATGAATAAATAAAACAAAAGATGCACAATACCTGTACAATGAAAAATGGCTGAGAGAAATTTTTGAAGACCTAAAAAATGGGAAGATATACCTTGTTCATGATTTGGAAGACAGTGTTGTTAAGATGTCAATTTTCTCCAAGGTGATCTATTCAATCAGGGCCTCAAAGCCCTAATGGTGATTTCCCGGGTCTTACCAGATATCCCCCCAACTAAAGGGAAAGTCTCCTTACCCAGGAGCTGCCCTCTCAGCTGGACTAGGGACACTCTTATCCAGTCTTCAGTCTAACAGTTCTATCTCCAGTCTAACAGTTCTATCTCCCTGATAGCCCATGAAAATACTCAAAAAAGCCAGTCACATCCTTCCATGGGAACCAAGGGTCACTCCACTCTCTTGTCACTACACAGAATGCCTACCACAGCCACTGCCGGTTCACTCCACGCCTGAGTGCAATCTCCATATGGCCCTGCATGGCATATGGTGTCCTCTTCCCCTGGGCTGTGAGTATACATGACTAATCGTCTGTCCAGTGTCAGGGGTTGTATGTTCAGCCAGCTCATACTATCCCTCCCTCAACAAAGGGTGAGTAAGAGGCGATCAGAAAATTGGCTAAAGTGAGAAAGACCGACCATACCAAGTTGGTAGATATGTGGAGATACTGGCATTCTCAAAGGTATTGGTAGAAACCTAAAATGGGACCATGATTTTGGAAAACAGTTTGGCAGTTTCTTAAGAAGTAGAATATGGATGGTATCACTGAAAATGGTGAAGTGGGGAATTCTAGGGGGCTTATCCCTCTCTAAAAACACTGAAAACCCTTGGTAAAAATTGTCAGAAGCAAGGTTATCAGAACTCTAGAAAACAGTCAAGGATTTATAGGAAGCAAGCAAGAGCTTCACCAAAAGAAAGGCCACTGAAATGGGATAGGAGGGCTCTGTGGCTGCCAACTCAACCCTCTTCCCAGACCACAATCCCAGTGGGGTACCAGGGAGTGGAGTGGACTTTGTTTCCAAGAACTTGTGTTTGTTTTGTCCTGTCTGAGGTTTCCTGGAGGATCTGCAAGGGTCTTGTCTTTGTTTTGCCAACTGGGAACTCTCTCAGGACAGAGAAGTGACTATACAGAGGATATTGCCCAAACTGTGACCAGCTATCACCTGGAGGGGTGTGGGGGATAACTATTGGAGCAAAAAGTAAACAGGACAGAGGCCTGAGAAGAAAAGCTAGGGGTTGAGGTACACCGGGGACTAAACGTTTTGAAAAGCCCCCACGTGTCACGAGGGATCCAGAAAACCTTGTGCATGCTAAGGAAGGACGTGTGCTCAGAAGAGACCTGAGAAGACCCTAAGCTTTTACCACCTGCTGACCTGTAGGCTGCAGAAAAGCAGCAAGTGGGGTCTCAGGCAGAGCTGAAAATAGCCTGGCTGAGCTCAGAAGGTGTGTCTCCACACAGAGACAACGGGCAAAAGACCTGAAGGGTATCTTGTTCTTTTTTTCCTGTTTTTCCTCTATCGGCACATGGTATCTCAAGAAATGCCTTCCAGGCTTTCGCGGTTGACTAAGCTAAAGGAACAGAGACATTGGGGTCACACACCCCAGAGAAGTCTTTATGGAAGTTGTTTTTAAAAGTCACTAAACAAGCAACTGCAGCTCATAGTCAGCAACAACACATCTTTTTTTTTTTTTAAAGATTTTATTTATTTATTTGACAGAGAGAGATCATAAGTAGGCAGAGAGGTAGTCAGAGAGTGAGAGGGAAGCAGGCTCCCCGCTGAGCAGAGAGCCCGATGCGGGACTCGATCCCAGGACCCTGAGATCATGACCTGAGCCGAAGGCAGCGGCTTAAACCACTGAGCCACCCAGCCGCCCAGCAACAACACATCTTGAAGAGATGACAGAATCTGATTTCCAGGTTATAGCAGCATAATATTTAAAATGCCCAGTGTTGGGGCGCCTGGGTGGCTCAGTGGGTTAAAGCCTCTGCCTTCGGCTCAGGTCATGACCTCAGGGTCCTGGGACTGAGCCCTCAATTGGGCTCTCTGCTCGGCAGGGAGCCTGCTTCCCCCTCTCTCTCTGCCTGTCTCTCTGCCTACTTGTGATCTCTCTCTGTCAAATGAATAAATAAAATCTTTAAAAAAATAAAATAAAATGCCCAGTGTTTAACAACGACAACAAAGTATTAGGCATGCAATGAAATGAAAATGTATGGCCTATTCACAGGGGGGAAAAATGAACAGAAAGTGTCCCTAACATTGGAATTACTAGACAAAGACTTAACTGTCTTAACCACACTCAAAGGGAAAAAAGAGAACCAGGGACAGAGGATGAAAGGAAACCAGAAAAACAATATTTCGATAGGTAGAGAACATCAGTTATGAAATAGAAACCATAAAGAGGAGCCAAACAGAAAATCTGAAGGAGGCTATAGGCTTGTGTTTGTGTCCCTTCCCTTCCTCAAATTTGTATGCTTAAATCGAATCCCCAATGTGGTAATATTTGGAGGTGAGCCTTAGAGGAGACTATTTGGAGGTGGAGGGCCAGCATGAATGGGATTAGTGTCCTTATAAAAGAGACCCCAGTGGGTCTGCTTTCCCTTTCCACCATGAGAGGCTGTAGTGAAAAATGGCAGCCTATGAACCAGAAACTGGGCTCTCTCCACACACCAAAGGCTCCAACACCTTGATCTCAGACTTCCAGCCACCGGAACAGTGAGAAATAAATTTCTGTTGTTTATAAGCCTTCTGTGGTATTCTGTTACAGCAGCTTTAACCGACTAAGAAATGAAAAGTCCATTGCCTAAAATGAAAAATTCACTAGCAGGGACCAACACAAATTTGAAATGGCAGAAGATTAATCAGAGAACTTAAAAATAGGTCTAATTAAATTATCTAGTCTCATGGGTAGAGAAAAGAATGAAGAATTAACAGAGCCCAAGAAATCCACGGGACACCACTGAGCATGCCAAACACATGCATCACAGAAATCCCAGAGAGAGAGAGAGAAAGGGGCAGAAAGAATATTTGAAGAAACAATGGTCAAAAACTTGCCAAACCTGATAAAATACATGAACGTACCCATCCAAGAAGCTCAGTAAGTTCCAAGTGGGATAAACTCAGAGACCTACACCGACACACATTATAATTAAACTACTGAAAGATAAAGACAGAATCTTGAAAGCATTGCGACAACCTGGATGAACCTGAAGGACATTAGGCTGTGAACCATCAGACACAGAAAGAGAAATATTGGGGCACCTGCGTGGCTCAGTGGGTTAAAGCCTCTGCCTTCAGCTCAGGTCATGAGCCCGTGGTCCTGGGATTGAGCCACGCAACGTGCATCGGGCTCTCTGCTCAGCGGGGAGCCTGCCTCCCCCTCCCTCTGTGCCTGCCTCTTTGCCTACTTGTGATTTCTGTCTGTCAAGTAAATAAATAAAATCTTAAAAAAAAAAAGAAAAGAAAAGAAAGAGGAATATTGTCCGATCTCACTCACATGTGGAATCTAAAACAGTTGAACTCATAGAAACAGCGAGTAAAATGTTAGTTACCAGAGGCTGGGTGGAGGGGAAAATGGAGAGATGGCAAGTATAAGGTTTTAGTTATGCAAGGTGCGCAAGTATCGGAGATCTAAAGCACAGCCTGTGATCATAGTTAACAACAGTTGATTGAATGCTTGAATTTGCTGAGGGTAAATCTTAAGTATTCTCACCACACACACACACACACCCACACACACACACACACACACACACACACACAGTGATAGCTCTCCGAAGCGGTGGGTGTGTTAATTAACTTGAACATGGTGATTATTTTGCAACCTATATCAGAGAATCAAATTGTACTTAAATGTATTATCTTAAATATAGAAAATTCTTAGTTGTCAGATATACCTCAATTTAAAAATTAACGAAGTTTTTTTTCTTTTCTTTTCTTTTAAATTTATTTCTTTTCAGTGTAACAGAATTCATTGTTTATGCACCACACCCAGTGCTCCATGCAATACGTGCCCTCTCTATTACCCACCACCAGGCTCTCCTAACCTCCCACCCCCCGCCCCTTCAAAGCCCTCAGATTGTTTTTCAGAGTCCATAGTCTCTCTTGGTTCATCTCCCCTTCCAGTTTTCCTCAACTCCCTTCTCCTCTCCATCTCCCCATGTCCTCCATGTTATTTGTTATGCTCCACAAATAAGTGAGACCATATGATACTTGACTCTTCTCTGCTTGACTTATTTCACTCAGCATAATCTCTTCCAGTCCCGTCCATGTTGCTACAAAAGTTGGGTATTCATCCTTCCTGATGGAAGCATAATACTCCATGGTGTATAGTGTATATGGACGACATCTTCCTTATCCATTCATCCGTTGAAGGGCATCTTGGCTCTTTCCACAGTTTGGCAACCGTGGCCATTGCCGCAATAAACATTGGGGTACAGATGGCCCTTCTTTTCACTACATCTGTATCTTTGGGGCAAATACCCAGTAGTGCAATTGCAGGGTCATGGGGAAGCTCTATTTTTAATTTCTTAAGGAATCTCCACACTGTTTTCCAAAGTGGCTGCACCAACTTGCATTCTCACCAACAGTGAAGAGGTTTCCCCTTTCTCCACATCCTCTCCAACACATGTTGTTTCCTGTCTTGCTAAAAATTAACAAAGTTTTTAAGAGAGAGCAAAAAGACACCTGAAGAATGGGAGAATGGCAGAATGAGAGAAAATATTTACAAATCGCATACCTGGCAAGGGTCTACTATCCAGAATATATAAAGAATTCTTGCAACTCACCCGCAGAAAAGACAATGCAGTGACGAAGTGGATGAAGGACTTGGGTAGACATGTCTCCAGAGATGATGCACAGACGGCCAACAAACACGTGAAAATATACCCACCTTCACTCATCTTCAGGGAAATGCAAATCAGAGTCACAGCAAGATACTACGTCACACCCCTCAGAATGGCAATTACAACAACAAGGCTGCCGAGTGGGAACCCTTGTGGATTGCTGATGGGAACGTAAAATAATGCAGTCACTGTGGAAAAGCTTGGGGGTTCCTCGGTAAGTTAAACAGAATTAGGAGATGACTCAGCTATTCCACTCTTAGGTATATACCTAAAAGAATTGAAAACAGGTACTCAGATAAATACTTGTGCATGAATATTTATAGCAGCATTATTCACAATAACCCAAATGCGTTAACAACCCGAATTTCCATCAATGCACGGACAGATAAACAGAAGGTAGGATATGAGTATGGTTGGCCCTTGACCAACACAGATTTCAAATGCATGGGTCCGTTCATACACAGTACAGTTCAATAAATGCATTTTCTCTCTCTCTTTTTTTTAGGATTTTATTTATTTGACAGACAGAGATCACAAGTAGGCAGAGAGGCAGGCAGAGAGAGAGGGGGAAGCAGGCTCCTGGATGAGCAGGAAGCCCGATGCAGGGCTCAATCCCAGGACCCTGAGATCATGACCAGAGCCGAAGGCAGAGGCTTTAACCCACTGAGCCACCCAGGTGCCCCTCTTCCTTATGATTTTCTTAAGAACGTTTTCTTTTCTGTCTTATTTTATTGTAAGAACACAGTATATCGTACATCTAACATACAAAATATGTGTTAATCAACTGTTTATATTACTGACAAGATGCTCGGTCAGCAAGAGGCTATTGGCAGTTAAGTTTTGGGGGAGTCCAAAGTTACACCCGGGTTTTTGACTGCATGGGGAGTTCGGGCCCCTAACCTCTGAGATGTTCAAAGGTCAACCGTACAATGAAATATTATTTGGCTAAAAAAAAAAAAAAAAAGGAATGGCTTGCTGATCCATGCTACAACTTGGGTGACTGGAGAAAACATGTCAGACACAAAGCACACATATCGCAAGGTTCCACTGACATGAAATGTCCAGAATAGGCAGATCTATAGAAACAGATCAGGGATTGCCAGGATTTGGGGGAAGGGAGGAACAGGGAGTGACTATTAATGGGTCTGGGGTTTTCATCTGAGATGAGGACAAGGTTCTGGAACTAGAGAGGGGGGATGGTTGAAGAGCAACATGAATGTACTCACTACATACTGAATTGTATGTATCAAAATGATTTAAATGTCAAATTTCATTATATGAATGCTACCACAATAAGAAAAACGGTAAAATGTGTATCTACCATAAGATGTCACTGTTCCAATGGCCTGGACTCAAGTCGTGGTTGAGGCCTTCAGGCCATACTTAAATGGGACCTAGCACCTGGGCCTAGCACCTGGCAGAGAGCTCACCTGTGTAAGCCTCTAAGCATCAGCCTTGGTTTCCTGAGAAGTCACCTGAGAAGAAGACACCGTAGAGAGAGACAACCACCTTAGCATGAAGTTTGGTATCTCAACTTTATACCTCAAGCCAATAACCTTAGTGAGATTACCAGCCCCTCAGGGCCTGTGTCTTCATCTGTGACATGGGAACGGAATATTTCCAAGGGACCATGGTGAAGAAATGGTGATGAGACATTTTATACGGTGTCTCATTCTAAGAAGGTTTTGAGGCAGCGTGATAAAGGTGTACCAAGAACCTAGCACCAGTCACCTAGTTCCCTCTCTCCTCTGCAGGCCCTCTTTCCATCCCAGATACTCTGCCTTCATGACCTCACCCCTTCTCCACCCGAGATTTCGGGAAAAGCCTTGACAATCCCACCCTAGTGGGAGAAGCCTGTCTGTGTATGAGCATAGAGTCCCAGGACTGGAGAGCAGAGCTCCTGGGAGAAATGGGGTGAGGACAGGGCCTTTCTAGAAGAGTGTCCCTTTGCTTCGTAGAAACCTGCAGTGCTGAGTTCTAACCAGTGAACACAGTCCCAAGGAAGTTGTATCTGTGGCCCAGACAGCGTGGTACCAGCTTGGAAACACCCCTGTCTCCCACTTCCTGGCTCGCGCAGTTGTGCCTTACCCAGGCTGAGCTCCCCTCTCTAAGGCCCTCTTCCAGCCAGGGCCCAGGCACATGTGTCTCCATGTTCCTGTAATCCCAGTGCAGTCCCCAAAGCACGGCTTAGGCCTCTAAGTTGCGACAGCGCTCAGCACTTTGCTTTCCAAATTCTTAAGCCAAAGTGCGTAAGTCAAAGGCCCAGGCCCTTGTGAGAGGCTCCCCTGCCCCTTGCAGATTACTTCATCCAAGTAAATTCCCAGCAGTGAGAGGATTGGGCTAGGGAAGAACAACAAACATTTTTAGGGCTTTTGCTGTTTATTGTCAAACTTTCATCTGGTGCTTGAATGCTCTCGCCCCCAACAAACAGATAGTAGGTTTCACGACAGCATTATTGGCCTTAACTTTCCAAAATTTTTACAAATGGCTTTATTCTTTCATTTTTGGAAATACAGAACGTTTGTCTAGGATTCTTAGGCCATAGACAGAGAGGTCACTGGTAATCAGACATCTTTCATAAAATAACTAAAGTTTTGGTCTGCTGTCATCATAGCTTTACTTAAAAAGCAAATCCTGTTTTGTCCCTGCATACCTCAGAACCACATTTCCCTACATAATCATAATGCCATTGGGACACTCAATGACTGAGAAGTCTTTGGTGTTACCACATGTATCATCCATAGTCCCATTTCCCCATCACCTCAAAAAGAAGGCCTCTTCTCCCTTATCTTGTTCAAATAGAATCCATACAAAGGCCATGGGTGATATGTGGATGTTACGTTTCCTAATTCTCTTTTAAATCTAGAGTGCCCCCCACCTTGCCTTTCTTGAGATCGACATGCTGCATGAGCCAGGACAGTCATCCTGTAGCCTGTCCTTCCTCCCCGGTTTGTCCAGGCTGCCTTGTGGTGCCCTTTAACTGGACCTTCTATCTTCTGTTCCTCCTCTGATCTGGAAGTCAATTCTAAAGGTGTTCCCCAGGGGCACCTGGGTGGCTCAGGCAATTAAGCATCTGCCTGCAGCTGAGGTCAAGATCCCAGGGTCCTGGGATCGAGCCCCGCATCGGGCTCCCTGCTCACTGGGGAGTCTGCCTCTCCCACTCCTCCTGCTTGTGTTCCTTCTCTTGCTGTCTCTCTCTGTCAAATAAATAAATAAAATCTTTAAAATTTTAAAAATAAAGGTGTTCCCTGGATTCCAGCTCAGTTCTTTGGCAGATACCTCAGAGGTGGGGCTGGGGCTTCCAGCACATTCCATTTGGAGCCACAGGACATCTGGATGCTCCTCTCTCAGAGACTCCAACATTGGTGTCTACAAGGTAAACATCCCATCAACATGTTGGGCAATGATTGGTGCCTGTTGATCAGCAGTCAGCAAGGACCGACTCCTCAGCGTGGTGCCAGGGGGGATGGCCATTCGATCACCACCAATTAATTCTTTGCATTTAAAGATACAAGCAGAAAGAAATAAAAGAAGCCAGCATTCAGTGAGTACCTACTCATAGGCTGGCGCGGTGCTCAGTGCCTAGCTGCGCTCTGTTGTATTTGATCTTGGCAACATGGTAGGAAGAAACCTGATAATGGTCATACCAGAAGTAACATTTGGTAGCATTTGGGATGCTTCATTTTATTCAGTCCTACCCCTGAGGTACACTCTGTTACTATCAAAATTACCAATGAGAGAATCGAGGCTCAGATGTGGTCTTCATTGGCCCAAGGGCGCAGCGCCAGTAGGTGGGAGGAGAAGATGTGAGCTCAGGCTTCTTGCCTTTTGTAAGGCTCCTCCTTGCAGTTCATTCTGGGTCATGGATCACAGCTGGCCTTGGCACTGGCTGCCTTCAAATAGTCGTAATCGAGGAAATGGTCAGTGTGTAAGCATGCCCACCTAAGACTTCTAGAATCCTTCTGGACTTCTTCGAGAGGGACTCAAGCATGACCAACACTGTCGGGCTCCACAAATGTTTGTTGGCCACAGTCCTTGTTCTTGTGAAACATAGAGGCCAATCTGTTGGTGGCCATGCCTGTGGGCTGTCCAGTGGAGGCAGCTAGATGAGGTTCACCCTGGAGATGGAGATGTGGGATCATTGGCAAGAGATAAAAGCTAAGGCAAGGTGGTGGAAGAGACAGCGATAGAGCACATGAAGAGGAAGGGGGCAAATGGGCTTGGGGACACTCCATAATTACGGAGGAGAAATCATCTAACCCAAGGAAGAAAATTGCAAAACCTTACCCGGACCCCAAATGTCCATCAGTAGGAATGAGACTACACCAGCCAGTCTAGTCATCCTGGGGAAACACATTAAGAGGATGACAGAGGGCCGTGCACTGACATAGGTTCCACCCAATAAGAGAGAAAATCAAGCTGCAGAACAATATGGATGGATGATGCTATTTATAACACACACATACACACACACACGCACACACACATGCTTTATATACACCACAGGCCAACACGAGTGTTTACAAATGCATAGAAGATGTGCACAAGGAGAGTCAGCAAATCCAATCAATGTTAATCCCAGCCTGGGATTCACCGAGGCCCAAATGGTCAAGGAACCCCCGGTTGTATAGAAAGTATTTCATTTATATAAGAAAAATGTATCCACTAGATACTAGTGTATTTAAATGCTTGAGTATTTAAAATGAATTTAACAGTGTAAGTGAAAAGCTGCTCAGAGGCTTTCTGGTAGTGGCTGCTATCCAGTCTAGAGGCTGCCAAGGCTGGGGATGCTCCAGGGAAAGGCAAAATGGACAGCTCCCTGGGGGCCGGCCCCAGGCTACTACCCCAGGCACTGGGGGATGCAGGAGGAACACATGCCAGGCTTCTGGCATCCAGCCAGGCCTGCAGCTGGCCTTCCTGCCAGGAGGTGGGGACTGCTGTCCTGGGCACTCTCTCCCTGGTTTCGTCAGGATGGAGGAAGGACCAACAGGGAACCTGGAGGTTGGGACGCTGACTGAGCGTATTCACAGAATGGATTCCTGGTCTACCTGTGACGCCAAGAGGTCTGGAGGTGAGACTGACCTTGGGTGGGGCACTTTGGTGCATTGGCCGCCATGGGCAGTCTGTGGTCACCCAGGCCCCTCTGTGGTCACTTCCCCAGGCCTAGAGCCCCTCCAGGTGGCAGACAGGGGGTAAGGAGGTGCTAACTTCCCCATCTCAGCCAGAACAGACCCAGATCTGGCCAAGGGGACATAGAGGCACTCCCCTCCCCCCAAGTCATGCTCCAGACCCTGGGCCTTAGCTTGGAAGGCTGCTCCCAAGCCTCTGGAAGGCTGGGGACCAAAGGGAGCTGCAAAATTAGAGAGAAGAGCGAGCCTGGGCCTTCGGCAGCACCTTGGGGCCTCTGAGTGTGGTTTGAGTCTTGGCTTTGGGGGCGCACCTGTTCCTTACAGTTAAAGCAGCCATTTCCAGACGCCTAGCAGAGAGGGTTGCCAGCCGAACTCCACCAGCAGCCATGTGCTGTAAGATGCTGGACAGCTTTGCCATGAAGAGGGAAGGAGGATGTGGTGTTGGAACAAGACTAATCACCTTACTTGGGTCCCCTGCCCACCACTTTCTGGTTGTGGAATGGTACAGATGTGGCCAGCGGCCGCCCTAACCAGACCTGCGCAAAGTCACTTGGCATTCCCATGTTTTTCTCCCCATGGTCATTCTATTATCCCAGGCAAATCTCTGCCTCTGAGCAGGGCAGGGTCAAGGTGCTGGGGATCGATGACTCCAGAAGGAAGTGGGTGAGGGGGTACATCAGCCCCCATGCCCCTCAGTGGGGTTCTCCAAGGCATATGCTTCTAAATTTATCAGGAGGTCCCATGGGTTATGGAGCCTCGGTGGTAGCCTGCTCACTAACATGGTCCTGATGGGCTTGCCTTCCTTCCCATGTCCCTTCCCTGCTCCCTCACCATGCTTCCCGGAGACTCGCAGCGGCTAACCTACTGCAGCCCTGCTTCACTACTTGCACACAAACCCTTGTCTCAGAATCTGTTTCTGGAGAACCCAAACAAGACAGCAACCCTTGGCAAGTGACTTCCCCACTCAGTGCCTCAGTATCCCCATCTGTAAAGTGGGCACAATCACAAGTGCTGGGTCCCCAGTGTCGATTCATTCTGCTTCAGGTCACAGCACCCCACTTTTCATCTACCCCATGGTCAGTCTTTTTTTTTTTTTCCTGATTTTATTTATTTATTTGAAAGAGAGAGAGAGCATGAGTGGGACGGACAGAGGGGGAGGGAGAGAGAACCTGAGGCAGACTCCACACTGAGCACAGAGGCTGATGCAGGCTCGATCTCACAACCCTCCCCAAGATCATGACCTGAGCCAAAACCAAGTTGGATGCTTAACTGACAGAGCCACCCAGATGCCCCTGCCGCATGGTCAGACTTAGTGGCACCTTCGATTCAGGGACTCAGGACCATCCTGACTGGGAGGAGCAAGACCAGGCAAGGCCAGCCCTTCTGGACTGTGCATCCTGCAGGTATAAAGAGAGGACACATGGCCCAGTGCCCCAACTGAGGCCGCCCATGGTACCTCCTACTTGAGCTGGGCTGGCTCTTGCTCTTGCCTGGCTTTGGTCCCTTCCCATCCTGCTCTCTCTGAGGCTGCCCCTTAGCCTTCCCATCACCTTGTCAAGAAATCCAGGCTCCCATGTAAGGAAATTCTAACCCTTGCCCTCTGCATTTTGGGGAGTTTCCAGGAGCATCTTACATGTTTGGGCTGAAGCCTGTGTCTCTGAGTGACTCTCTCCCCACGGCTAGTGGTCCTCATGGGTATGATGGAAAATGGAGCGTTGGTTTTTGCACATCTCACTTGGGTACTACAGAGTTAATGCTTTCCTACTCCTCATGCTTGCTCATGTCTGGTGTTCCAACAGGTGGCAAGGCATTGAACTCCCTGTGTCCAACCCTGCACATTATAGGAGGCAAATAAGGGCATATTAAATGTCTAGGTAATTGGAGGGAGGACCCCAGCTTCCAGCTCTGGAAAAGTCTGGCTACAATTACAATTAGAATACAGAAGAGTCTCATCATCCCCAAAGAATTCCCTCATGTGACCACTTTGTAGAAACCCAGTCTCTCTACTCAACTCCTGGCCACCACCAATCTATTCTTTCTTCCTATAGTTTTGTTTTTTCTAGAATGTCATGTAAATGAAATCATTAAAGTATGAAACTTCTAGAGTCTGACTTCTTCATTCAGTTTAATGTCTCTGAGATTCATGTCTCAATAAATTTAAAAGGATTTGAGTCATACCAATCATGTTCTGTGACCACAGTGGAATTAAATTAGAAATTAATGGAAGAGAGATATCTGGGAAATATTCAAATATTTGAGCAGTAATGCAATTCTAAATAACCCACAGTTGAAAGAATAAAACCAAAGGAAAAGTAGAAAGTATTTTGAACTGAATGAAAATGACAACATAGCAATAGGAGCTTGTGGGGTGCAGGTAAACTTACACTAAAAGAAAACTTTACACAGGACAGCAAATTAAACCCAAAACAAGCTGAAGAAAGGACATAATAAAGACTAAGAGGAAATCAATAAAGTGGAAAATCAAAACCAGAAAGAACAATAGAGAAGACCAATAAAACTGAAATTCGGGAGAACACAACTTAACAATAGTAGAAATAAGAGCAGTGACATCACTACAGATGTTTGCAGATATTTGAAAAATAATAATATTCTGAAAAACTTTGTTCATAAATTTGAAAACCTTGATGAAATGCACAGATTTCCTTGAAAGCCATGATCTACTGAGGATGACTCAAGAAGAAATAGATAAATACAATTGTACTCATTAAAGAAATTGACTTTGTAGTTACAAACCTTCCCCCAAAGAAAACTCCAGGCCCAGATGGTTTCACCATGGAATTCACCCACCATTTAAGGGAGGGATAGTAACAATCTTACACAATCTCTTCCATAACATGGAAGTGGAGACAGTATTTCCCAATCACTTTCATGAGGCCAGCATTATCCTTGTATGGAAACCAGACAAAGACAAACTATAGACTAAAATTTCTGATAAATACAGATGAAAAATCCATATTTTTGTACATCATTATATAAATAATAATGTATAAAAATTTGTATATTTGTATATTGTTGAACCAAATTCAACAATATACAAAAAGATTAATACATCATGACCAATAGGGGTTTCTCCTGAGAAGGTAGGATTGATTGAACATTCAAAAATCACAGCGGCAGGGATGCCTGGGTGGTTCGGTTGGTTGAGCAATCCACTCCTGATTCAGCTCAGGTCACAACCTCAGGGTTGTGACATGGAGCCCAATATAGGGCTCCACACTAGGGATGGAGCCTGCTTAAGATTCTCTCTCATTCTCTCGCTGTTCTTCCCCCTCACTCTCTAGAAAAAAACATCACAATGGAATCCAGTATAGGCAGTGAGTCAAATAGTGTCTCCCTCCTCCCCAAGATTCAAGTTTACTCAGAACTTCAGGGTATGACCTTATTTGGAAATAGTCTTTGTAGATGTCATTAGCTAAGGATATTGACATAAAATTATTATAGGTTTAGGATGGGTCCTAAATCCAATAACTTGTATCCTTAAGAGGAAAGCAGAGTTACAAAGACAAACATGAAGAAAGCTATGTGAAGGGGCGCCTGGGTGGCTCAGTGGGTTAAAGCCTCTGCCTTCAGCTCGGGTCATGGTCTCAGGGTCCTGGGATCGGGCCCCACATCGGGCTTTCTGCTCGGCGGGGGACCCTGCTTCCCCTTCTCTCTCTGCCTGCCTCCCTGCATACTTGTGATCTCTCTCTGTCAAAATAAATAAATAAAATTTAAAAAAAAAGAAAGCTATGTGAAGATGAAAGTAGGCAGAGACTGGAGTTATCTGGCCATTACCCAAGGACCACAAGAAGCTGGAAGACAGAAGGAAGGATTCTCCCTTACAGCTTTCAAAGGGTGCATGGCCCTGCTGACACTTTATTTTCAGACGTCTAGCTTCTATAACGGTGCAAGAATAAATTTCTGTGTTTCTAACGGGTAATTTGTTACAGAAACCCGAGGAAACTAGTAGACCATACTAAGTAACTCCAAACAAAAAGCCGTGTGATCATCTTAATAAATGAGGAAAAAGCATTTGACAAAATCCAACAACCATTCCTAATAAAAAACCATCTCAGCAAACTAGGAATAGAAGGGGATTTTTCCTCAGTCCGATGAGTGTGGATTAAAAAAACCTCCAGCTAGCACCACAAAGGGTGAAAGACTGAGTGCTTCTTTCCCCTGTGATCAGGAACATAACAAGGACGTTCACTCCCACCATGTTCATTCAGGATTGTACTGGAGTTTCTAGCCAGTGCAATCAGGCATGAAAAAGAAAAAAAAATAGTCATTCAGATTGGTACAGAAGGAGAAAAACTGACTTTATTTGCAGATGACACAATTCTCTATGGAGAAAATCTGATGAAATCTATAAAAACAGCTATTAGAACTCATGAGTTTAGCAAAGTTCTAAATTCGAAATAAATATACAAAAATAAAATCTATTTCTACATGCTAGGACTGAAAAATCAGCTATTGAAATTTAAAAAATATTGACAATATACTCTAAAGATCTGAAAAAAAAGTTGTAAAAAAACCCCATATATTGAAACTATAAAACATTCCTGAGAAATTAAAGAGTATCTAAATAAAATAATGAAGAGATCGACTTTGTTCACCATTTGGAAGGCTTTATATTGTTAAGATGTCAGTTTTCCCGAAGTTGGTCTAGAGAGTCAATGCAATCTCAGTCATATTTCCAGAAGGCTTCTTTATGGAAATTGACAAGATAACTCTAAAATTCACATGGTATTGCAAAGGACGTAGGATAGCCAAAACAACTTCGGAACAAAGAACGAAGCTGATGGTTGTTTTAACCCTACTTGATTTCAATATTTATTCTAAAAACTACAGTAATCAAGACAGTGTGGTATTGGCCTGAAGTTTCCATCTTTTGAATTATTTGAAAAATTTTTAGTATTCCATTTAATTAATTTATATAATTTATGTATGTATGTCTTTGTATAGACTTTTTATGCTCACTCTAGGGATTTTGATAGGAACAATTAATTTTTCAGTCTACTAACACTCAATATTTTAATTTCCAGTAGAATACAGACACCTTCACCATGACTTCTTTCTTTCCACTACAGCTGTTTTATGTATTATATCTATAAATGTTAGAAACCCTATCACACAAACCTATCATTTTTACTTTTAACATAAAACTTGTTTTGAAGAACTTAAGAGGAGAATATCTTATATTTACTAAGATATTTACCATTTCTGTTGTTCTTCCTTTATTCCTAGTTTTCCATGTTTCCTTTCAAAGTTTTCCAAGTTTCCTCTTCCATCTGAAGAAATTTGTTTAGCAATTCCTTCAGTGATGGCAACAAATTATCTCAGTTTTCTTTCCTCTGAGGTGTTTATTTCGAAGGATTTCTGAAGGATATTTTTGCTGGATCTGAAATTCTGTGTTCTTCCAAAGACTTAAAAATATTATTCCATTGCTTTCTGGGTTCTATGGTTTCTGATGTAACATCTGTAGTCATCTGAATTGATATTTCCCTATATATTGTGTGTCATCTTTCTCTGGTTCCTTTTAAGATATACAGATGGTCCCCAACTTATGATTCAGCTTATGATTTTTCAACCTTAGCGTGGTGCAAAAACAATACCTGTTCAATAGAAACCACAATTTGACTTTTTGACCTTTCTCTGGGCTTGTAATGTATAGACTGATACTCTCTCTTGATGCTGGGTGGCAGCGAGCTCCAGGTGCCAGTCATCAGTTTGATCACAAAGGCAAACAATCAAGGTACCTACAACTGCACCCAAACAACCATTCTGTTTTACACTTTCAGCACAGTATTCAATAAATTACACAAGATATTCAACCCTTTATTAATAAAGTAGGTTTTGTGTTGCATGATTTTGCCCAACTGTAGGCTAGTTTAAGTGTTTTGAGCATGTTTACAGTAGGCCAGGTTAAGCTATGCTGTTCAGTAGGTTAGGCATCTTAAAAGCACTGAGATCATGACCCGAGCCGAAGGCAGCAGCTTAACCCACTGAGCCACCCAGGCGCCCCGAGCATCTGACTCTTGATTTTCGCTCAGATCATGGTCTCAGGGTGTTGGGATCAAGCTCCAAGTTAGACTCCATGTATGCTTGACCCTCTTCCTCTGCTCCTCTCCCTCTCTCTCTCTCAGATAAGTAGATGATGATAGATAGATAGAATCTTTAAAAGAAAGCATTTTCAACTTAATGCTATTTTCATCTTACAATGGGTTTATCAGAACACAACCCCATCATAAATTGAGGCAGATCTGTGTTTGTTTATCTTCAGTTTTCATCAGTTTGTTATGATGTATCTAGGCATGGATTTCTTTGAGTTTATCCTGTTGGGGATGTGCACAGCTTCTCAAGTCTGTAAATTTATGTTTTGCTTTGATTTGGTAGGAAGCAAAATTGGGGAATTTTCAGCCATTATTTTTCAATTTTTTTTTTTCTATTTCTCATCTCATTCTTTCCCATTTCAAGACTCTGATGCCTTGATGTTAGACCTTTTTGGTATTACCCCACAAGTTCCCGGGCTCTGTTCATTTTTCAATTTTTTTCTCTCCATTGTTCATTTTGGATAAATTTTATTGAAGTATCATCAGGTTTGGTGACTCCTTTTCTACTCAAGGAATTTCTTTATTTTGTATTTTCCAAATCTAAAATTTCCCCTTAGTTCTATTTAGTATCTGCTATTTGTTTACTGGGACGTTCTATCTTTCTGTCCATTCTAAGAGCTGTTTACCTTTATTTCCTGGAGCATGAATATAACAGTTGCATAAAGTCTTCTCAGAATAGCATCCATCTCTGGGTTGGCGTCTGCTGTCTTTTCCCCTGTGAGGTGATGTCAATGTTTTCCTACTTCTTCGTATGTCAAGCAATTTTTTTTTTCTCTTGGACATCCTGAAGATTACATTTTGGGACTCTAGGTCTTGTTTAAATCCTGTACAGAATGTTCGTTCTTTAAAATTCGTGCGTTTTAGCAGGCAACCTGCTTCCTGGGACTGTGGTTCTAATCTCAGTTCAGTTTTCAAAGCCTTTGCAGAAGTATTTATATCCATCCTGTGTATGCATCACCCAGTGGCTAACTTGGGACCTGAATGGTGGTCCACCCTATAGTTCAGATCTCAGAGGTACTGATTTGCTACTTAGGGTCAGATCCATGCATGCAGATACAACTCAGAGGTGAATCCAGGAGTTTATAACCAATTTTATTTTGAGCTTTTTCTCCTAAGCAATATCCCCAACACTTCTCTGCTTCCACTCCCACCCTGCACACGACATGGATTTCTAACTAGAACACTGGGATTTTAGTTTTTCTGCTCTTTCATGTACTTCCAGCAATGGTGTCTGCCTCTGGGACCAAGCAGTGAGAGCATAAGGGGAAAAAAAGCCATGGGTATTACCCCTATACTCGTGAGCTCACGGTTCCTTTAGTCAGAAAAGGAACTCAGAGTTTTAGGTACCTTCCCAGCAGCCACTGCTGCTCTGCCTCTGCGGGGATTGCCTGGGGTAGGGCTGTGGGCAAAGCAGGAAAAAATAGATTTCCTCTCTTCTCTATTGATGTTAGACCTTTTTGGTATTACCCCACAGGTTCCTGAGGTTCTGTTCATTTTTCCTACATTTTTTTCTCTCTGTTGTTCATTTTGGATAAATTTTATTGAATTATCATCACGTTCAGTGACTCCTTTCCTAGACAGGGAATTTCTTTATTTTGTATTTTCCAAATCTAAAATTTCCACTTAGTTCTACTTAGTACTTGCTATTTGTTTACTGAGACTTCTTTGCCACTCTTTGAATCAACGGTTTCTCTTAGAGCTCTTTTTATTCATATCAGTGCATACATCTGGGTTTCAATTTGACTGAAGGTAACAGCAAAGGAAAAAATGGGAGGCTCATGGTGGTTCAGTTGTATATAGCAGTCCGTTCTCATTCCCAGTTCATCTTCTCTGGTTCTTAAAAAATAGACTTTATGGGGCACCTGGGTGGCTCAGTAGGTTAAGCCTCTGCCTTCGGCTCAGGTCATAGTCTCAGGTTCCTGGGATAGAGCCCCGTGTCAGGCTCTCTGCTCAGCGGGGAGCCTGCATTCCTCTCTCTCTCTGCCTGCCTCTCTGCCTACTTGTGATCTCTCTCTGTCAAATGAATAAACAGAATCTTTAAAAAAAATAGACTTTATTTTTTCTCAGGTTTTAGATTCACAGCAAAACTGAAGGGAAAGTACAGAGAGTTCCTGTAGATTCTCTACCCAACCAATGTGACAGCCTCCGTCTTACCAACAGTCCACACCACAGTGGTACCTTTGTTGCAGTTAATGAACCTACACTAGCATGTCATTATCCACCAAAGTCCACAGTTTACATTAGGATTCATTCTTGGTGTTGTACATTTAAGGGTTGATGGTTTTTTGTATTTTTTTTAGACAAATGTAAGTATGTACCCACCATTATAGTATCATACGGAACAGTCTTACTGACCTAAAAATTTTCTATGATCTTCCTATTCAACCCTCCACATGCCCCCTCCTAGTTCCCCTTCCCAAACTCCTGGTTACCACGAATCTTTGTACCATCCCCATAGTTTTGCCTTTTCCAGAATGTCACATAATTGGAATCACACAGCATATAGTCTTCTCAGATTGGCTTGCCTTTTTTTTTTTAGCAATACGAATTAAGTCTTCTCCGTGTCTTTCCTGGCTTGATAACCCATTTCTTTTGACCTCTGAATAATATTTCATTGTATGGAGGTACCATGCATTTACTCATTTACTTACTGAAGGACATTGCGGTTGCTTCCAGATTTACAAGTTCTGAATCAAACTGCTACAAGTGCCCATGTGCAGGTTTTTTGTTTTTTTTTTTATTTTTTAAAGATTTTTATTTATTTATTTGACAGACAGAGATCACAAGTAGGCAGAGAGGCAGGCAGAGAGAGAGGGAGCAGGGTAGAAGCAGGCTCCCCGCCAAGCAGAGAGCCCGATACGGGACTCGATCCCAGGACCCTGGGATCATGACCTGAGCCGAAGGCAGCGGCTTAACCCACTGAGCCACCCAGGCGCCCTCATGTGCAGGTTTTTAATGTAAGTTTTCAACTCCTTTGAGTAAATACCAAGGAATGTGATTGCTGGATTTATGGTAAGACCACGTTTAGTTTTGCTAGAAATTGCCTGTCTTCCAAAGTGGCTGAACGATTTTGCATTCCCACTGCCAATGAATGAGAGTCCCTGTTCTCCACATCCTGACCAGTGTTTGGTGTTAGTGGTGTTTTGGATTTTGGACATTCTAATATGTGTCCCATGGTACTTACTGTTGTTTTAATTTGTATTTCCCTGATGACATGTGATGTGGGACACCTTTTTTCTATTACTATGTTCAGTTAGTTAACATATAGTACATCATTAGTTTTTGTTGTAGTGTTCAACGATTCATTAGTTGCATATAACACCCAGCGCTCGTCACAACACGTGTCCTCCTTAATACCCATCATCCAGTTACCCCATCCCCCAAACACCCTCCCTTCTCTAATGCTCAGTTTGTTTCCCAGAGTCCAGAGTCTCTCATGGTTTGTCTCCGTCTCTGAAGTCTTCCCATTCAGTTTTCTGTAAGCTTGTCTGCCATTTGTGTATCTTTTTTAGTGAGGTGTCTGTTCAGGTCTTTTTCTTTTTCAAGGTTTGTTATTTTTTTTAAATGAAATCTATCTCCAATGTGGGGCTGAAACTCACAACCCCAAGATAGAGTTTCATGCTCTACCAACTGAGCCAGCCAGGTAGTCCCTGTTCAGGCCTTTTTTTTTTTTTTTTTAATATTTTATTTATTTGACAGAGAGAAATCACAACCAGGCAGAGAGGCAGGCAGAGAGAGAGGAGGAAGCAGGATCCCCACGGAGCAGAGAGCCCGATGCGGGGCTTGATCCCAGGACCCTGGGATCATGACCCGAGCCGAAGGCAGAGGCCTCAACCCACTGAGCCCCCTGTTCAGGCCTTTTGACTACTTTTTAAGATTGGGTTGTTCTTTTTCTTACTGTTGAGTTTTTTGGATAGTAGTCCTTTATTTCTTTTGCAAATATTTTTTTTCAGTCTGTGACTTTTCTTCTCATTCTCTCAACACTGTCTTTCACAGGACCAATGTTTTTAACTTCAATAAAGTCCAATTATTAATTATTTCTTTCAGGGATTATGTCTCTGGTGTTACATCTAAAAAGTTATCACCATAAAGACATCCTATCCAAGGACACCTAGATTTTCTCCTATGCTACTTTGTAGGATTTTTATAATTTTGGGTTTTGCATTTAGATCTATGACTCATCTTGAGTTAATTACTGTAAAGGGTGTAGGGTCTGTGCTTAGATTCACTTTTATTGCATGTAGATGTCCAGTTGTTCCAAAACCATTTGTTGAAAAGCTGTTGTTTCTCCACTGTATTACCTTTGCTACTTTGTCAAAGATCTGTTGACTGCATTTGTGTGGGTCTCTTTCAGGGCTTTCTATATTGTTCCAGTGATCTATTTGTCTATTTGTTCACTAATGCCACACTGTCTTGATTACTGTATCTTAAAAAAAAAAGATTTCATTTATTTATTTGAGGAAGAGAGCATGTGAGAGACAGGGAGCATGAGTGGGGGAGGGGCAGAGGGCGAAGCAGGATCCCTACTAAGCAGGGAGCCTGATTTTGGAATTGGGGTTCAATCCAAGGACCCTGGGATCATGACCTGAGCCAAAGTCTGACACTTAAATGACTGAGCCACCCAGGTACCCCTTGCTTACTGTATCTTCATAGTAAGTCTCAAAATTGAGTACTGTCAGTGCTCCGACTTTGTTTTTCTCTTCCTATACCAGGTCTACTTGCTTCTCATATACACTTTATAATCAGCTTGCTGATATTAACAAAATAACTTGATGGGATTTTGATTGGGATTGCATTGAATCTACATATAGATCAAGTTGGGAAGAACTGCCATCTTGAAAATATTGTCTTCCTAACCACTAACATGGAATATATTTCTATTTATTTAGGTTTTTTTATCTCTTTCATCAAAGTTTTGTAGTTTTCCTCAAAGAGAATTTGTACATATTTTGTTAGATTTTTACCGAAGTATTTCATTTTAGAGAAGTGTTAATGTAAGTAGTATTGTGTTTTTAATTTCATATTCCATGTGTTCATTAGTGATATATAGGAAAGTGATTGATTTTTGTGTATTAACCTTGCATATTATAATCTTCCTTTAATTACTTATTAGTTCCAAGACTATTTTTGTTAGTTCTTTTGGATTTTCTATATAACATGATCATGTCATCTGTGAAAAAAGACAGTTTTATTTTTTCCTTATCAATCTGTGTACTTTTTATTTCATTTTCTTGTTTTATTGCATTAGCTAGGACCTCCATTATGATGTTGAAAGGCAATGTTGAAAGGAGACATCCTTGCCTTATTCTTGCTCTTCATGGAAAATCTTTAAGTTCCTCACCATAAAATATGATATTGGCTATAGGTTTTTCGTATATATTCTTCATCAAGTTGAGGAAGTTCCCCTCTAGTCCTAGTTTGCTGAGAGTTTTTATCAGGAGTGGATGGAGGATTTTGCCATATCCTTTTCCTGCATCTATTGATATGACATTTCTTTCTTTCTTTTTTTACTTTTCACTTGAGTTTGCATAATATATTTAGAACTAATTCAGGGGTGCCTGGGTGGCTCAGTGGGTTATAGCCTCTGCCTTTGGCTCAGGTCATGATCCCAGTGTCCTGGGATCGAACCCCGCATCGGGCTCTCTGCTTGTTGGGGAGCCTGCTTCCCCCACTCTGTCTCCCCTGCCTCTCTGCCTACTTGTGATATCTGTCTGTCAAATAAATAAATAAATAAAAATCTTTAAAAAAAATAAGACTAATCCAAGTTCACTTTCAAATAACACTATGCCTCTTCAGGGATAGCGTAAGTACCTAACAAAAATAAAATATTCCTAATTCCTTCCTCCAATTTCTTGTATCATTGCTGTCATTCATTTTGCTTATATATAAAACCTTTGATACACTGTTGCTATTCTTACCTTGAACAAACTATTATCTGTTAGATCAACTAAGACTAAGAAAAGTAAGTTTTTATTTTACCTTTACATATTTCTTCTCTAATGCTCTTTCTTTCTTCATGTAGACCTGAATTTCTGACCTATATTATTTTCCTTTTCTCTGAAGCGCTTACTTGAACCACTTCATTTTGGGGCTTTTTGGTGATTTTATACCTTTATTTGACAATTGGTGTTTAGTTCTCATCTGTATTAACTGCAGATTTTTGAAAGTTGTGACAAGTACATAGGTAACCAATGTATAGAGCTTATTTGGTAATTTTTCATCCTCATTACATTTTCTAAACAACTACACATGGATACAGAATGGGACATTCCTTATTCATTTGGCCCAGACAGCTTTGTTGAGTCTGCTGTCAATGTGTGCATCTGGAATTCCCATTTCTTTCATGGCAAATTTCCAGATCTTTTTGAGTACACGAGGGACAGACTTCCAGAAACTCATTCCATGGATGTGCTTGTGAATACTGATGGTGTACTTTTTGGTCACTACCTTGCTGATGGCAGAATAGTCCTTCTTCTTGCCACCTTTCTTAAGGGAGCCATGTGAAGCCATGTGACAAGGAGGCTCAGAGCAGAGTGGGAAAATACAAGTCAAGTCCTCTCTCCCCAGCTCACCGCACACTGCCCCTCTTTGGGTGCTTCCAGGGCTCTGAGGTCTCAGATCTGGAATTCCTTGCAAGACAGGTGCTTGCCAACAAATTCTCCATATTTTTGTTTGTCCCAGAAAGTCATTATTTCACTTTCACTTTTGGAAGATTATCTTGCAGAATATGAAATTCTAGATTGGTAGGGGTTTTTTTTTCCTCAAGACTTTATGAATTTTACTGTACTCTTCTTGTTTTCCTGGTTTCTAAGAAGTCAGGTGTAAGTCTTAATCTTTATCTATAGGAGAAGTGTTTTCCACCTGCTGGTTTCTCTCAAGATTTCTTCTTTATCTTTGATTTTCTGCTGTCAGAATAGCATAGGTGTAGTTGTTTGTTTGACATTTTTCCTGCTTGGTGTTCCTGGACCTGTGGTTGGTTCTGACATCAATTTGGGGGGAATTTGCAGTCATTGCTCCTTCGACTCTTTCTCGTGGTCCATTTGCTCTTTCCTTTCCTTCTGATATTCTTGATACACATATGTGACATCTTTTGTGGTTGTATCACCGTTTGGGGATTTCGTATTTCACTTTTTTTCAGCCTTTTTTCTCTTTGTTTTTCAGTTTGGGAAGTTTCTATTGAAATTTCCTCAAGCTCAGGGATTCTTTCTTCAGTCACATCAAGTTTACTAATGAACTCATCTGGTATTTTTCATTTTTGGTACAGAGATTTTCCTCACTGGCATTTCTTTTTTCATTCTTTTTCAGTATTTCCATCTCTCCATCTACATCTATTGTATGTTGTGCATTTTTACTCTTTAGAATCCTTAGTATATACTAATCATAATTGCTCTAAATTCTCAATCTGATAATCCTAACATCCCTGCCATATCTGACATATCTGAGTCTGATGATTGTTCTCTCTCTGCAAGATGTGTTGTTGTTGTTGTTTTTGCCTTTAAGTATGTCTTAAAGTTGAAAGCCAGATATGATGTACCATGTAAAAGAAACTCCAGTAAATGGACCTTTAGTGAGCTGGTAGTAAGGCGTGAGGGAAGACGAGTTCTACAGTCTTATGATTAGGTCCCAGTCTTTTAGTGAGCTCCCGCCCCCAGACTGTAAACGACACAAATACCTCTCAGTTTTTCACACTGTTAGGTGGCACAGGATGGATAGAGGAAGCTGGAATTGTTTTTTCCCCTTCCCCTAGGTAGACAGCTAGTGGGGGCTGGTGAAAGTATTTTCTTTCCCCTGGTCAGTCAGCCTCTGCTAAAATTCCATTGGGTTAGCCTTTGGTAAAACAGTTTCTCTTGAGTATAGGACTTTTAAAGCACAGAGTGCTCCTGGTTATTTCAGAAAGGCTCCTTTTCCCTGTCTCTACAAGCAGCACCAGGGGATTTTTTCTGATGGTCACTGTGAGGACCTGCTGGCCTTCCCGGAAGTAAAACTCACTCACAACAGTGCATGTGGAGGGGGGTGGTCACCTGACTGGGTCTCTCTGGAATTTTTAACTTTCAGACTTGTCCACACCAAGCTTCCAATTGGTGGATCACAAGTTGAGTTTTCCTACTCTGGCCTTGGTTCCTGAGTAGGTGTCAGTTCCCCTCTTTCTACTCTGTTAACTTGTGATTCTCTGTACCCATCTGTGTGTCTAATTTTGGAAACAGTGATTTGCCCTATTAAGTCACTGCTCTGGCAGATCTAAGGAAAATTGTTGATTTTTTAGTTTGCTTAGCTTCTTACTTATTAGGCTGGAGTGATGACTTCCAAGCTCCTTATACGGCAAAGTGGAAACTGGACATCTCATTTATTTTTCAGAGTTCTCAGATAGATGTTCCACACATTCTGTCCAAGGGTCCTAATTGCATTTAGTGGTAGAGATAGGAACTCCACCTTTTGGAACAAAATGCAATAAACATATGAATGAAGACAAAACCAAGAGGATATTTAACAAAATCTTACAAGATATTTCTGGGTAAGACAATTTGGAAGGGTTTCTTGTTCACTTTTTGGTCATTTCCAACTTTCCTCTAATGCACATTATTACATAATTAAAAAAATAAACCAAGAAGCACTCTTAAAATAACCCAAGCAGGGTGAACTCACATTTTGTGGTCAGAATAATTTCTAAGGCATATGTTGTGGACTATATGGACAGATGGAGAGTTCGCATGAAGTGCTGCCTGGGGGAAAGACAGGACCTAAACCATGTGAGCATTCTCATTCCATCCCTGGACACCACATCTGCTCATACATGAGCATGGAAGAGAACCAACACAGATGCCAGCCCACAGACTTTCAAGCAACAGGGCCCCAGGGCTTTGTTTATTTTACTTTTTGTTGTTTATTTTATATTGCCCAAGCATTCTGTTAAACTAAAAATGTAAAGATCAAACAAAAGAGTCATTGTCATTGCTCTGAGGAGTCCTGAACCCTCATCCCTCTCCTTGGTCCCAAAGACACACATAGCACTTGATGGGTGGCTCACAGAAAGGTATGTCCAGGTTCTTGGAACTTGAGACTGTTACTTCATTTGGAAGAAAGAGTCTTTGAAGATGTAATTAAGAATTACAAGATGAGGCAATCATTCTGGATTATCTGGATGGGCCCTAAATCCAATGGCAAGTGACCCTTATAAGAGACACACAGAAGAGGAGATGCAGTTGAAGAAGGTGACATGAACATGAAGGTAGATATGGGAGTGCTGTGGGCTCAAGCCACAGAAGATGGAAACCACCAAAAGTTAGAAGAGGCAAAGAATAGATTCTCCTCTGGAAACTCAGGAGGGATGTGGCCCTTCCAATACCTTGATTCCAGCCTCCAGAATGATGAGAGAATAAATTTCTGTTAGTTTGTGGCCATTTGTTACAGCAACCCTAGGAAACAAATATAGCTTCAGAGAGGCCGGACTGCTGGCAGGTCATCCTGCCCAGGCCAGCTCAGTCCAGAAGTCAGACCTCAGGCAGACCGATGAAAAGTCAATTAAAATCTGACATGTGCAGGCAAAAGCCCTAGCAGATGACTTATAACCAGGGAGGAACCCAGCATCCTCTAGAGGGGATTCTTGGGATACGTGTGGAGCTACCCTAGCGAAGTAACTCCAAATGAGATAGTGAAGGTTACTCTGCATTCCAGCCTCTGACAAATGTGGGCATCAATCAGCACAGCAGAAGGCATGCTGCAATGACAAAGACCCCTCAGCTCTTAGTCAACTGTAGCATCCAAGGTTGACTTCTTCCTCATGCGACATGTCTACAATGGGTCATGCATGGGTTCTGTTCCCTAGTTCCTAGCTCCATGACCCAGCTGAAGCAGCAGCCACGTTAGGAAACATGAATTGTCACCAAGGCAGAGGGAAAGAGAGCTTTGGCAGACCCTGCACAAGCAATTAAAACACACCTACTCATTTGTCGGATTCATGAGTCATTCAAACCCACCCAAATGAGGAGGTCAGGAAGTGTGACCCTATCTTCCAGCCAGAAAGGGGAGAGCTGAAACTACTTGGCGAACAGCATTAACTACTAGCACACTTTCTGTGAGTCCAAACAGCACCCCCCCCAACCCCCGTTCCACTGATTTTTTTCAGTGATCCCTGCCTGCTACAGGACCTGGCTGAGATTATGTTCAACTACTGTTGAATAAAAGGAAGGATGGTAGGAGGGAAGGAAGGAAAAGAGGAAGGGGGAGAGGGAGGAGGGAGGAAGTAAGGGAGGGAGGGAGAGGGAGGGGGAAGGAAAGGAGGGCAGAAGGGAGGAGGGAGAAAACCAGGGAGGGAGGAAGGAAGGGAAGGGGGAGGAAGGCAGGGAGGGAGAAGGGAGGGAGGGAGGAAGGGAAGAAAAAAAGCAGGGAGGAAGGAAAAAGTTCTTCATGTGTAGAAAGTGTCCAAGACAGTTTTTCCAAACCAGCACTGAAAATGGAACCCAGTAGGAGCACTATAAAATTAAATTGGCATCCATTTTGTTTCTCCTGGTTTTGACTTCCAGCTTTTTATCAAATCCAACCCTACAGCCAGACATAGCCCAGGACAGGGCAGCCTGAATGCCCGGGGTCAGGAGCAAGGTTGTTGCTGGTGGAGCTGATCCGAGCACTCAGAGCACAGTCTGGGTGGGTGTCAGAGCAAACCTTGGTGGTAGGTTTGGTTTCAGAGCTGCTCGTCACTTCCCTATCCTGAGGGCTATGTCCCAATGACCCAGGACATGCCCAATCCTGCGCCCTATCATTTCTGTCCATTTGCTCTGTTCTGGCAAGCTCTTTCTGGACTAAAACCTGCCCTCTGCTTCTAATCAGCCCATCAGGATAGCAATGCAAAGCTGGACCTTGGTTTTCATTTCAGGTTTTCCCTTGAATCAATGGAAAATCAATGTCAGGTTATGACTTATATGCAAGTGTCAGAATCCCCCCTCCAATGGTTTATAGAATAGGGTACAAATGGTTTCAGGTATGGTTGGATCCAGCAATTTAACCCAATGCTCCTTTTGTCAGCTTGGCTTTCCTCTGTTAAGCCTTGTTCTCAAACTGACTATTTCCCACCACTCAGCCCTGGCCCGAGAACTTAGGCCAGCACTAGGAATATCATAAGGGTTCAATAAATACTTGTGGAATGAATAAATGAATAAGTGGATGATGGGCCTATCACTCCAGGTTTACATCCTATTAGCTTAGCAATTCCAGGAAAAAGAGAGCAACTCCTTCCAAACCCAAGCCCTCAGGGATGACTATAATTTGTCTGGCTTGGGTTTGGGTCATATATTTGTCAGAGTGGGCTAGACTTTGCCGTGGTAACACGTAAATCCCGAATCTCTTCCTGCTTACTCACATCACACTTCAGTGTGTTCGGGACATGGAGGCTTTGCTCCAAGTGGTCACCAAGGTGTCCAGGCCCCTCCCATTCTGTGACCGTCTTCAATGCGAAGCTTCATGGTCATCAGGGCAAGGAAAAAGAACATTCCACGTAGAAGCCATGTTAAGTTACAGACCTGAAAGTGACACGCACCACTTCTGCCCATATTCCACCAGCCGGGCTGGTGCAGAAGAAGAATAAAGTGCTTTGTAAAATTGTAGTATTGTAGCTTGCTGGGATTTTTATGATTCTCTGGGCTAATCACAGACACCAGGAGATCTCACTGCTCTGATTGGCGAGGCCTGGGTTGCACGTACACCCCTAAAATGTTGGGGGAGTGGGTCAGCCCTTCACCCTTCCTTTGCTTCCTCTGGGAGAGATCTGCTTCCCTGGGGGGAAACCAGGGTGCTATCACCAGAAGGGGAGATGGGTGTTGGGCAAGCACAATTAATATCAACCTCTAACCCCTGGGTATTGCTTCCTGACCCTCCTCCCAGGACCAGCAGATTCTGAGCGTTCCTCTGCAGGGCCAGGCTGGCGAAGGGGCCCCAAACAACTTTGATTTTACTTAAATGACTCTCAAATTCTAGTTTAGTGAGAATATTCAAGCCTTGTTTTTTCTAACAGACTCTAGGCAGATAAAAAGATTTAAAGTAAAAACCTAGAGAGTTATATGTATTTTAATACATTTTAGTAACTGATTCTAAAACTCATGCCTATTGCTTGTAGAAAACTTGGAAAATAGGGCACCTGGGTAGCTCAGTAGGTTAAGCCTCTTCCTTTGGCTCAGGTCATGATCTCAGGGTCCTGGGGTCCAGCCCTGCATCGGGCTCTCTGCTCAGCAGGGAGCCTGCTTCCCCCTCTCTCTCCGCCTGCCTCTCTGCCTACTTGTGATCTCTGTCTGTCAAATCAATAAATAAAATCTTAAAAAAAAAAAAAAAGAAAACTTGGAAAATAAAGAAAAGTACTAGTTAGCTTCCACTGAGCTGTGCTACAAATTAACCCCCCTGGCTTACAGTAACCAAGGTTTATTTCTCTGTCATGTTTTATGCTGGCTGTGGATCAGCCCAGGCTCCCCTCTGTGCCTCCACTCCAAGACACGGCTGCAGAATCAGCCCCACTGGGATGTGCTGTTCTCGAAGCCAGGAAAATGGAACTGCCTGAACTTATGATGGTTTTTATAGCTTCCACTCCAACATCATATATACCAGATCTGCCCACATCCTGTTGTCTGAGCACGCCGATGACCAAATCCAATGTCAGTGGAGCAGGGCGGTATGCTCCTTTCAGAGGGAGGCCCTCTGCGTCACAGGCAAGGGGTAGAGAGGCCTCACAGGACGGGGAGAGCACAAATGAAAAATAAAATCGTACCCATGACAAGGATGAGAAAATAAAATATAATTACCACAATCCCGTCAACAATCCCAGAGATAACCACTGTCGCCCCCGGGGGTAGGTTTCTTTCAGGGTATGTTCCTAAGCATGTGTGAACTGACATTCCGGTCTAATCGCCATTTTCATGAATCACTCAAAATGGTGAAGCAAAGGCAATCAAACCCAGGTCCTCTAGCAATCGGTACATCAAACTGCAACTGAACGATTCAGTCAGCCTCCCCCAGCCAAACCCAGACTTGCAAACCGAGTGCCCAGCCCGGTTAATTGTGCCCAGCCTGGTTAAATGATTCAGCTGGACAACCAGATTAATTTGCACCACACTGGTGGTGCTGAATGTATGCCAGACGTTGGTATTGGTTGACTGAATCATGTTGATAGCATTATGTAAATTTAGCCCAACTGACTCTATATGTACAATTTTGTAACTTACAAGAAATATAAATCATAGAGAACTGGTGGTTACCAGAGGGGAGGTGGGAGGGATGGCTGAACAGGTGATGGGGATTAAGAGTGGACTTACCATGATGAGCGCAGGGTGATGTTTGGAATTCTTGAATCACTAGATTGTACACCCGAAAATAATATAACAGTGTATTTTAACTCTACTGAAGTCAAAATTTTAAAAAATTTTAAAAAATTAATATATGTTCGGTCATTCAGATAACCAAACTGTATTTGCCCATAGTTCCTGGCTCACAGCTCTCAAAACCCTTGGAAGTTTTTGAGTGGTAAGAGCAACGGGAACCTATTTTGTTACACTGGGTCACCTGTCCTCCATTCTTGAAAACACCTCACTGCCAGAAAGGTGAAATGGGTATCGTGGTTTCAAGGTCCTTCCCACCACAACTGGGTTTATGTTTATGAGGTGGCTTTGGAAAGCACCAAGGGGTGGGGCTGGTTGCCAAGGGAACCAACCACAAACAGAACGTTGGAACTTTCAGTCCCACCGCCTTGATTTCCACAGAGGAGAGAGGGGCTGGAGGCTGATTAGATCACCAATGGACAATGATTGAAGCAGTTATACATAGGAAATGAAGCCTCCATAAATACCCGGAACATCAGGGTTCAGAGAACTTCCAGGCTGGTAAACCAGAATGCCTCCATGTGCCACCATGCTGGGCCCAAACTCCACGGCAACAGGAGTTTATGGGGGAATCTCACCCTATATATCTACTTCATTTGGCTGTTGGTCCATCTCCTTTAATATCCTTTGAATAAATCAGTAATTTAACCTAGGGAGTAAATGACCTTCCTGAGTTCTGTGAGCCACTCTAGCAAATTGATTGAACCCAAGGACTGGGTTGTGGGAATGTCTGATTTATGCCAGTTAGAAATACAGAATCCCTCTACTTGGGATTGGCGTCTGCAGTGGAAGGCAGTCTAGGACTGAGCCCTCAACCAGGAGATTCTGATGCTGTCTCCCACGTCCAATGTCAGAAATGAATTGTAGGACACCAGCTGGTGTTGGAGAACACCTGCCCTCCACATGTTGGAAACGGAACCAAATCCCAATATTTAAGAGTGAATTTTTAAATGAATATCTATTTTCCATTTTACACTTATTGATTAAAGATTTTTGTGGGTATTGCTAAAATTCTACAAGCATAATTTTAATGACCCCATAAAAGTTTATTGTCTGACTATATCATAAATACTCACTCCCAGTCTTGACTATTTTTAATGCTGTTAATTTGCATTATTTAACTGCTGCAATCTACATACATTCATAAAATAATGTCTCACTACAAAAGTAACTCATTTTCATCAAAAGATACAAAGATGTGTAAAGAAAAATTAAATTTTCCCACAATTCTCCTTCTTAGAGATAATCATATGGTTATGCCCAAGTATACTCGTTTATTTATAAACAACAGTGGAATCATTTAAAATACATACAGTTGTATGATGTTCTGCTTTGTCCTCCCGCTTGAGACTCATAGAAGGGGAATCCACAGGACCAAGGGAATGGTCGTGTTTAAGTCTCTTGATACTTTGTGCCATCCGAAAATGTTGTGTTGATGTGTGCCTCCCACTCCACTACAGTAACTGTTGTGATTGTTACTTGCTTCCATCTTGCTGGAAGAGACCTTGGCTTGCATCCCAGGGACATCCCAACTAGACCTTGTGTCTAGGTGGCAGACCAGCCTCCCAAAGGCGGAGTGCTTTGGGACTGTGTTAGCCTCTACCATACTCCTCTGTTTTGAAATCATCTCTGACTCAGTTTCCCTTCTCTGAAAGGGCATTGGCTACTCACTGCTGTCACCTTTGATTTTTGCTTTAAGCTGCAGCTCACCTCATGAGACGGCTGGACACGAATGATTGCTCCTAAAATATGGAACATGGCAGCAGCGAGGGATAGCGCCTCTGAGCTCAGGCTGAGAGAGACAGTGACTATCTCACTCATACCCGCTCCCTTGCTGGCGCTGTCTCACTTGCTCTCTTTGAGGAAGACAGCTGCTCTGTAGTGAGCTGCTCTATGGAGAGGCCAATGTGCTAGGCGGTTAAGGATGGCTTTGGGCCAGCGGCCATTGAGGAACAGAGGCCCTCAGTCTAACGGTCCACGAGTTCTGCCAACAGCCATGTGTATGAGCATGGAGGTGGAGCCTTCTCCAGCTGAGCCTTCAGACACTTTGACTGCCGCTTCATAAGCCACCGTGAGCCAGTGACCCCCAGCTAAGCCGCACTTGATTCTTGACCCACAATAACTATGGAATAATACATACGTGTTGTCTTAAGCCACTGAGCTTTGGGCTGATTTGTTACACAGCCACAGATAACTAAGAAGAGCTCCTACTACTCAGTGAGTATAAAATCCTTGTTTTTTTTTTAATAATGAAAATACTTTCTAATAGTAAAAGTGTTGAGTTGCCTTGCTCTAGGTGAGAGGTTACAAAATGATAAACTACAAGCTAAAATTAGCTTGAAGATTTTGCTTTCTGGTCCCCCCCCCCCTTTTGTGGGGAGGGAAGGTATCTACACATTGTTTAAAAAAACATTTTGAGGTTGTCTGGGTGGCTCAGTGGGTTGGGCCTCTGTCTTCGGCTCAGGTCATGGTCTCAGGGTCCTGGGATCAAGTCCCGCATCAGGCTCTCTGCTCAGCAGAGGGCCTGCTTCTTCCTCATCTCTCTCTGCCTGCCTCTCTGCCTACTTGTGATCTCTGTCTGCCAAATAAATAAATAAAATCTTTTAAAAATTAAAAAAAATTTTTTTTGAGTCAGCGTTTAAAACTTGGTAAATTTCACATGCACATCACTGACCTCTCTCGACAGACTGGAAGCTCAATAGCTGTGGTTCTCTCTCCTGTCTGGTGTCTGACAGCTGAAACGGAGCAGTGCTGTGCTTCTCTGGGCATGGAGGAGATGGTCATAAAATGCACAACTCCTTACCGTCCCCATTTCTCAGTCCAACTGCCAGCTATAATTTACCCCTGCGTTTCCACTATTTTTAAAAGATGTTATTTATTTGAGAAGAGAGAGAGAGCATGAGCAGGGAGAGGGGTGAGCAGACTCCCCCACGAGCATAGAGCCTAACACAGGGCTCAGTGCGGGACTTGATCCCAGGATCCGGAGATCAGGAGCCAAGCCAAAGACATAGGTTTAACTGACTGAGCCACCCGGGCGCCCATGCATTTCCACCATTTCTTATTGTAGAGTAAGAGGAAGTTAAGAGAATGTTAAGACACAGGAAAATGTCGTTCCTACGTCTTTTTTTTTTTTTTTTTTTTTTTTTGTAAAGCAGAACCTGCCCCAAGAACCCATCCCCACCGAGGGCTGGGTTCAAGCTTTAAAGTTTTTTTAATTTTATTTATTTGACAGAGAGAAATCACAACTAGGCAGAGAGGCATGCAGAGAGAGAGGAGGAAGCAGGCTCCCTGTGGAGCAGAGAGCCCGATGTGAGGCTCCATCCCAGGACCCTGGGATCACGACCTGAGCTGAAGGCAGAGGCTTTAACCCACTGAGCCACCCAGGTGCCCTGTTCCTACATCTTCATCAAAGGGAAGTCAAGGTGAAGAGGGTCAGCACTTCAAACCGAGTGCAGCGGATGTCTCGTGTCGCTCTGCGTGACATCGGCCAACGCCCGATGTCCAGAATGTCTTCATTCATCTGCTGGTGCTGCAGTTAGAATGGTTCCAAAAGCCATGGACTTTAGAAGTGTGACGGCAGCCGAGCCAGACAGCGGGTCAGCCCTCCCGTCCAGGGAACGCAGCTTATCGCCTCTCAAGGGTGGGCCGGACTGCGGAATTGACTCAACTTGCCCATCAGGTCATGCATGAGTCAGCCCCTCCTTTAGTGTTTCCAGCCAGGGAGAGAGCCCAGGCTAATCTGGGATGCTCTGGGAGGAGGGCAGCTCTGAAGAAGCTGGGGGCAAATGAATGCTAACTCCAGTTAGGAAGGCGAAAAGCAGAACTGAGGGTCAGTGTCAAGCACCTCCCCCCACCCCTACACACACACTGGTCAGGAGAGAGGATGGGGTCTACAGGGAAAAGCCAGCAACAGGCGGGAGCCCTAGAGGTGGTAACTCTGGCCACTTCTGCTGATGCCCACTCCACGTGCCAGCCATGGGCCGAAGCTTTATATTATTCCTCTCTAAGCTGCTGTTTTGGGGAGGGGGGTCTCAAGACCATCCTCGAGCTGGATGATTTCACTAGAACTCACAACACTCAATGCCACGTTATATCGATGGCTAAGGTTTATTATAGGAAAGGGCACAGAGTAAAAGCAACAGGAAAAAGATATGTATTGGGTGAGGTCCGGAAAGTTCAGGCACAGACTGCCAAGTCCTTCCCTCACAGGGGCCACGTAGGACATGCTGTTCTTTGCAGCAAAGAACTACAGGGACACATGCAAAATGTCTGTCCAGGGAAGCCTACCCGAGTCCCAGGATCACAGGGTCTCCTAGATGGCTGGTCACATAGGCACATCCTGCAAATCTCAGGATCCCAAGGATGAAACCAGAACTAGACAGATCAGCAGTCTGGATGTTTGCAGGAAATAGTCCTGACAAGTCCTGGGAAGCTCCCCCTTCTCAGCAATGCCCCATTGACCAGGGGATACACAGCGTCATCAATCAGCAGCAAAGAGACTCTGGAGGTCACAATCCCAGGAACTGGCAGGCATGAGTCTTGGTTCCAGGCTCCCTGGGGGAGACATGAACCACGGGGCAACCAGACCAACTATGTTATCTCTTTCCTCCCACCCTCATAACCAGCTTGCACGTGGCATTGCTAACCTACTCACAGATGAGGAAACCATGGCTCAGGGATACAAAGTGACAGGTTGGGGCGGGGACTTGAACCCAGGACTGTGGAGGAGGGAAGCCACACACTGATTAAAACCAGGGACTCCCATGGGTGCCTGGGTGGCTCAGGGGGTTGAGTGTCTGACTCTTGGTTTAGGCTCAGGTCCTGGTCTCAGAGTCGTGTGATCGAGCCCCACATCTGGCTCCATGCTCAGCGGGGAGTCTGCTTGAGATTCTCTTTCTCCCTCTCCCCCTGCCCCACTTTCTCTCTCTCAAATAAATCAATTCTTTTTTTAAAAAGAAAAAAGACAAAGACTCGGAAGCCTGATAGGTCAGTGCCCTAGTGTTGGTTCCACCACTAAGTTCCAGTATTGTCACAAGCAATTTCACCTGTAGAACAAAAATAAAATAATGGTCTCGGAGGACTGTTCCCAGGAATGCGTGAAATAATACGGTGGAAATGAGCTCCCAGGATTTCTGAGGAGGTGGAATGGCTCACCTGATTCCAGCCAGAAGCACAAAAATAGCTCCAGAGAGAATGGCAAGAGACACACCTTTACTCAAAGGGGGCTGCCACAGCTCGGCCAGGGGCACCAGGGCCTTTGGACTCCCCAGAGGGGAGCAGTGTATGGGGACGACCTGGAAAGGTAACCCTCCTCGAGACAGGCCCCCCCCCAGCCCTGGCATGCCAGCCTCTGAAAGGGTTCCAGGGGGCATGTTGGAGGGTGAGGGGGAAACAGCCTGCATGTGTAGTGTCTGGGTCTGGGGCACCCCCGCCCCCAGGAGAACGAACATGTTCTCTGCACAGCATAGGAATCAATTCCCAAGGTCTACAGACTGTTGCGAGGCCCCGGGACCTGAGCTCTGAAAGCCTCCGTTGGGGGCAAGACTCTAACAAGGTCCTCCCTGCGTCATGCACCAATCCCAGGGGGCGGGGGGTGGAGGCAGCAGCGCAAACCCGCCTGGGTGGGGGCCACCATCAAGTCTTCAGAGAGGCAGCCAACCTGGGGCGGGGTCAGGGGTTGGTGGAGAAGGCATAGCCTGGCTGGCCGTCGCAGGTTCTCACCTGGCTTGGCCCCCTGTAGAAGTCACTGCAAGTGTCTGGATCTCAGGAGCCTTGTTTGATCAATGGGGCACAGCACGGCAGTGAAAGGTCGCGTGACTGAGCGTGCACCACGGCCGCCCCAGCCTGTGCCAGCCCACGCCCATGCCAGATGCGTGGGATCGGATCCTCACAGATCCACTCTGCGTTTCCAGCGCCTTCCCAGTGTGTTAACATCTGAAGACATTTCTCCGGAAATCTGAATTTCCAGCTCCTCTTTAAAGCTGGGAGGGGGCAGTGGTCTGACTCTCCCTCCCCCACACACATGACCCACAGCCCCACCCACAGGAGCTGGGCAGCAGCCCCGCGTTCCTGCGAGGGCCTCCCTCCCCTCTCCGGCTGGCCACAGGCCAGAGCTACTTGTATCCAGGGGCAGACAGCTGTGTCTGGGCCTGCCGACTTCATGGCACAGGCCTCCGGGGGACGCTGCCCAAAAGTGCCAGGCATCCCCACCAGACCAGAACAGACCAGACCAATGCGTCCTCAGGCTGGGTTCTGAGCTCTAGCACTGGGCTCCACTGTGTCCCAGCTGTGACTGTCCCCAGTGCTGCAGGAGAAGGCACTCTTCCTGCCCACGGCTGCAGACATGAACAGGATGACTAGGGGTGGGGTGGGGGTGAGGGGTGACAGCAGAATGGGGACAGCATTCACGGCTGCATGCAGGGCTGGGGGCTCAGCCTCCTCCTTCCAGTCCAGGCATGGAGCCTGAAGCCACATTAGGGCCTGACCCCAGGTGATCAGAGAGATGCTGGCCACCAGCCTCTGGGGGAGAAAGTGGCCTGGGTGGGAGCACTTGGAAATTACAGACATGGTGGGGAAGGATGGCTGGGGGAGCTCTGAGGGCCTGGAGGTTTTGGGCTGGGACTCCCTTGGAGCTGGGATGCCATGGCAGGCAGGCAGGCCTTTGTAACTGCCAGGACCCTGGGCCTCAGGGGCCTCCCGGCATGGGGAGGGGAATTCTCAGAAAGCCCTCTCAGCCATCCCCATGTGTTCTCTTCGCTCTGCAGGGCTGAGGGCGAGAAACCAGGACTTCGGGGCTGCTCCAAATCTGTGTGACTTCCTCCGCAGCTCTGGGAGGCAGAATCCAGGAAACCAGGGGCCAGGGGGTCGGGCAGTCCTCTCTGGTCCCTGCACTTGGCTTTCCTCCGCTGGGCAACCCTTCCTGGCCTCCCTGCCTGGAGTCCTTTTCCTTAGCTTTCTTTGGCAAGTTATATCAGGACACATTTGCAAAGCTTCCTCCTCCCAGAAGCCTTTTTTCTGACCCAGGGCAGAAGAAATCCATCTTCCTGCTGGGTGGCCTCAGGGTCTTGGATTTTGCAGCATTAACTTATTGTGAGGGAATAATTACATGGTCATGTCCCCACCAGTCCCCAAGAGCTGGGACCCTGGGCCACTTTCTGTGTTCCTGGTATCCAGGCCAAGGCCTGGCACAGAGAGGTGCCTGGTGCTTCCAGGGTTCATGGGGTGGGCAGGCACGGCCTCTCCACGCAGCCTGTGTGCCTGTGGTCCTTGCGCAAGCCCTAGGCCCAGCCCCAGAAGCGCGTGCCCCGTGGCGTCAGGGCCTGTGTGCAGTGGGCCCTGGGGACGGGAGGAGTCTGCATGACCTCAGAGGGGTGTGTTCGGGGACGAGCGTGAAGTCATGCTTGTTTATGAGGCTCTGACACAGGGCTCGTCATTTCCTCTCTGCTGGGCCACGTGGCGCCTTCCCTACTCAGCCAGCCTCTGACTTATCCTTGGGCATGGCACAGCATCACTCCTGCAGCCGTTTCAGCAGGGATGACAGGGTCAGAGCCATTGGTCTGCAGTTTAGATAAGGAGCCTCGGAAAGCTCTCTGGCCTCGAATGACAGACCCTCCCAGCAGCTGTCTGCTTGGGCGGGCACAGGGCCCCAACCTGTGAGGTGCCCCAGGGACAGCTTGGCATCTCTGTGGGGCCCAGGCAGCCAGCAGAGCTGGGGCCCCAGGTGGGAGCTCCACAGGGATGGAGAAGGGGATGGCCAGCTCTGTGCCCTATCCCAGTCTTTTATGCCCCTGGAGCTCCCAGAAAAGGACCTCCAGGGCCGAGATAGGGTCCCAAGAAGGGGGTACTGGGGAAAAGTCATAAGGGTCTCAGAAAGAAGGAGGGAGGGAGGGAAGGCCCCACATGACTCAGGTGGGGGCAAAGGGCTAGTGGGGGCCAGCACCGGGGAGAAGGGGCAGCAAGCAGGCCCCAGAGTTTCTTTTGAGGATAAGAGGGATCCTCAATTCCTCTCCATCCCCCAAGTACTGGTCCCTGAGGCAAATGCCCTCACAGTCCAGACAATGGAAAGAGATACAGATCCCACAGACCAGAGCGCCTGCCCTCCCTAAAGGTATTCACATTCATGAAGGTTAGAACACAAGTTTGAGCCTATGGATGCCTGCTGATCGTGCCTTTGTTCGCTGATATGTGGGTCCAGGTGTGAGGCTGTGAGGACCGGGCTGCCCTTGAGAAGGATAATGAGGAGGTTGGATTGGATAATGCCTAGGGAGAGGATGAGGGGGAAGAGTAATTAGCCCGTCTCCTATCATTTTACACTCCGTTGTCTTGGGACCATCTTATCTCTGTTCTGGAAGCTGTACACTGTGGCCCTAACTTATCAATAAAAAAGATTGTTGTTTCTATTTAAAAACAACAACAAGGGGAGCCTGGGTGGCTCAGTGAGTTAAACCTCTGTCTGCGGCTCAGGTCATAACCTCAGGGTCCTGGGATGGTGCCCCACATCTGGCTCTCTGCTCAGCAGGGAGCCTGCTTCCCTTCCTCTCTCTCTGCCTGCCTCTCTGCCTACTTGTGATCTCTCTCTCTGTCAAATAAATAAATAAAGAATCTTTAAAAAAATATATATAAAAACAACAACACTTTGCTGACCAAAATGGAAAAACATGCATACACGCACACACACACACACACACACACACACACACACACATGCTCTGTCCCATTTGGCACAGTTAGTTACCTGGTGGTCCCTGGCAAGAAGCCGGACAGTTCCTCACAACTTGAGAGTGAGTTCTTTTGTCAGCAAGGGTCAGACACTAGGTCAAGTCATGCTGAAAAACAAGGACTTTATGAGAAAGAGAGCGTGGGGAAGGGGAGTCTAGCTATTCTCTGGTTCCTGATTTCTTATGATTTCCTTATTGAGGTAGGGTTTCCATAGAGTAAAATGCACACATCTTAAGAACACTAGTGGTAGATTTTTATCTGTGCCTCTGCACACATAACCTCCACCCAGATGAACATTAAGAATGTTTCCATCCCCCTAGAAAGTCCTCTTGTGCCTTATCCAAGTCAGGAAAATCCACAGTTCCCCAGAGACGACCCCTGTTCTGATTTCTATCATTGTACATCACTTTCAACTGCTCTGGAACTTCACTGAATCGTACTGTGCAAACCTCCTCTTACAACACTGTGTGAACTTATGGTTTGGTTTCTCTTAGGTAAATGGTTTACCTAAGATTGCTGGGTCATAAAGTAACAGTATGTTCAACTTTATCAGAAACTGCCAAGCCGTTCCAAAGCAGCGGGACCACTTTACTCTCCCACCAGCGATGCCCCTTCTCTTTGCCCCTTCTCTTTGTCAACACTTGGTATTATCAGTCTTCTAAATTTTGCCATGCAAGGGGGTGGGTAGTAGTACTTTGCTGTGATTTCAATTTGTGTTTTCCTGATGACTAGGGAAGCTAAGCTTCCTTTCCTATGCTTATTGGTCATGTGGATATCTTTTGTGGTGTGCCTTTTGACTTTTTTTCCAGTTTTGGTGTGTGTGTTGTGTTTTATCATTTTCTTTTTTGATGAATAAGAACTCTTTAGATGTTCTAGATATTCTATATATTTCTTTGTCAGGTATTTGTGCTATGAATATTGTCTCCCAGCCTCTAGCTTGCCGTTTTGCTTTCTTGATGGTGTTTGTGGGTAAACAAAAGTTTTCAATTTTACTGAAGTCAAATTTATCATTTTTCTTCTCTTATGATGAATGGCTTTTTACATCCAGTTTAAAAAATCTCTTTCTATTCTGAGATCACGAAGATATTTTCCCGTTTTCTTCTGGAAATCTTATTGTTTTATCTTTCGTATTTAGGTCTAGGATTCATTTCAAATTAATTTTTCTGTATGGTGTAGGTAAGGGATGGTGTAGGTAAGGTTTCCTGTTTCATATGGATTTTCAGTTGATCCAGCTCCATTTACTGAAAATATCTTCTTTTCTCCACTAAACTGCACTGGAGACTTCATGGAAAATCATATGACTGCATGTGTGTGAAACTCTTTCTGGATTCTGGATTCTTTCCACTGATCTGTGTGTCTGTCCTTATTGTGGCTTTATAATAATCTTGATTCACCGTGGTGTAAATTCTCCAGCCAAGTTTGTCTTGGCTTTTTATATTTCCATATGTATTTTAGAATCAGTTTGTGGACCTCTATAAAGAAAGCTTGCTAGAATTTTCATATGAACAGCATTGAATCTATAGAACAGTTTAAGAGAATTGACATCGTAATCATATTGAGTGTTAACAATCCATTAACATGGTATATCTGCCCATTATTTAGATTTTTATGAATTTCCTTCAGCAATGTTTTATAGTTTGCAGTGTAAAGATCACATATATCTCTCATTAAAATTAAAATTTTTTATTCTATTGCATATAGTATTTTTATACCACTTTGGTGTCTTTGTAATGGTAATTCTCATAGGTTCCTTTCTCTCAACTATTGTGTCCATGTTCTCGGTGCGAATTTTGAAAGGAGCCAGTCTGATTGGCCTATTCAAAACCACAGTCTTCCTAAGTAAAATCTCCTTTGAATCTGAGGACCAACCTGATCCCAATACCAAGCACCGCATACTCCTTTCCTGAACAGAAAACATCAGATACAATGTTTTTCACAGGAAGGAAGGATCTTGTGTGGGAGGTACTGTGACAGACATGCCACAATTCTGTAAGGGGGTTGAGTAGTGCCCCCTCCCACCTCCAAAAGATATCTGCCTGGAACCTTAGAATGTGGCTTTGATTGAAATAAAAGCCTAACATATGTAATCAAGGTAAAGCTCTTGAGATTGCATCATCCTGGATTAGGATGGGACCAAGATCCAACTGCAGGGGTCCTTACAAAAGACAGAAAAAGAGAAGATACCCAGAGAGATACAGAGGGGAGAAGGTGGTGTGAAGACGGAGGCAGAGATGGAGTGATGAATCCAGAAGCCAAACAACACCAAGTGTTGCCCACAGCTACCAGAAGCTGGAAGAGGCATGGGATGGAGTCTCCTTCGCAGCCACCAAAAGGAGCCAACTCTGCTGACACCTTGTTTCAGATTTCTGGCTTCCAGAACCGAGAGAATACATTTCTGCTGTTGTAAGTCTTCCAGATTGTGTTAATTTGTTGCAACAGTCATAGGAAACTAATACAGATATAGATATGTAATAGCCACCCTAAACTGATGTATGGTTATAGCTAGAGCACCTGCTTGAGTTAAACAGCTGCCCCCCAAGGGTGCACCTCACTCTCACACCTCACCCTTTCCCTCCATGTTGTGGGGCCTTTCCCTGACCTGCCATGGGGCCAGCCTCAGGCTGGGATTCCTGTAGTAGAAAATTGGGGGCTCAGCCAGTTCCTTTGCTGTTCTGTGCCATGTGCTTCCAGCCCTTCCAGGGTTGGAGGGGTAGGAGGTGGGAGGGGAGAGGTACTGTTTAAACTCGGGGTTGATTTCTTCTAGATGGGGCAGATATCCAGATGCTCATTCTTTCCCTGGGTGAGTGCTCCTGGGGTTCCCTCAGCAACCGCTGACAGGGACCTACTGGCTGCAGTCTCCTTACACTGGCAATGCTTCCTTAGTTAGCTGTGAAAGACCCTTCTGCTCCTGATCTGGAAGTTCACTCTCCAGACCTCCCCCCGACCCCCACCGCCTTTGGGTCTTGGCAACTCAAGCCAGTCACCTTCCAGAGATCCAGTGGCCATGGGAAGCTCACTCATCTGGCTGTGCCAGACTGTAGACACAAGCCATTCCCAACATGTTGTTTTAGTTAAAGAGACTTTAAAATAAGATTTAACATCTGGTAGGTCAATTCCCCCTAACCATTTTCTTTTAATAATTTCCTTGTATACTTTCTCTTTGCTATAAACTTTTAAATCCTTTGTCCAGCTCCCAATCTTTCATCCCATCTCCTTCCCCTTGTTCCCCCAAAGCCAAAACACATTAAATTTATATTCTAACTTGGCGAAAATTACATTTTTATGGCATTACATTTTTCCATCCAAGAATTTAAGTTTTTCTCTATTTGTTAAACATTTTGAGGCTTTCCATTCAATTTCATAGGTTTTTCTCAGATAGGTTCCGTATTTGTCTTTTAAAAATTATCTCTAAGATTTTATAGTTATGTGAATGCATTCTTCTTATTTTTATGGCCTGTTTTCAAGGAAAACATATATTTCTTATCTATCACAATTTCAGTTGCCTTATATTCTCTTATCAATCCTGGTAGTCTGTTTTCAAGAGTGTCTTGGCTTTTCTGGATGTACAATAATTTTATTTGCAAATAAAGATAATTCGGTATTTTTTCTCAAATGTAACCAATTAACCTATTTTTTCTTGCACTATTTGTTTAGCTAGAACCTCTAAAATTGTCTCCATTTTTAATGGTGATGGCAGGCATATACAAATGGTTTCAACCTAGCGGTAATTAGTATATTTGCCTTTGATATTAATAAGCATGTTTGTCTTAGTTAACATTTTTTCTTCTATTCTTATTTTATTTGGAATTTTAAAAAAAGATTTTATATATTTATTTGGCAGAGACACAGTGATAGAGGGAACACAAGCAGGGGAAGTGGGAGAGGGAGAAGGAGGCTTCCCACTGAGTAGGGAGCCTGATGTGGTGCTCAATCCCAGGACCATGACCTGAGCTGAAGGCAGACACTTAATGACTGAGCCACCCAGGTGCCCCACTTGGAATTTTTTTTTTTTAAGATTTTATTTATTTATTTGACAGACGGAGATCACAAGCAGGCAGAGAGAGAGGAGGAAGCAGGCTCCCTGCAGAGCAGACAGCCCGACGCGGGGATCGATCCCAGGACCCTGGGATCGTGACCTGAGCCGAAGGCAGAGGCTTTAACCCACTGAGCCACCCAGGTGACCCCCCACTTGGAATTTTTAATAGGAATGATTGCTAAATTGTATTAAATGCCTTGTTACATCTCTTGACACAGCCACATCATTTTTTTTAAAGATTTTACCTATTTATTTGATAGAGAGAGAGATCACAAGTAGGCAGAGAGGCAGGCAGAGACAGAGGGTAAGCAGGCTCCCTGCTGAGCAGAGAGCCCGATGCGGGGCTCAATCCCAGGACCCTGAGATCATGACCTGGGCTGAAGGCAGAGGCTTAACCCACTGAGCCACCCAGGTGCCCGCCACATGATTTTTTTACCTTTATGTAAATGTTCTGTCATCTTGAATAACTTTCCGTTTTGGGAACAAGCCCTCTTTTATCACCATATATGTATGTGTGTGTGTGTGTGTGTTTGTGTAATCACTATTATATATAAATCATAATATATGAATCACTTTATATCTATAAATCATGTGTATATGTATAATTATATATGTATAAATAAATTGGTTTCAATTTTCTATCAACTTGCCATAAATTAAATATAATCATACAAATTAAGTAAAACGAAAATAGAAGTATGAATTAAGTTCTATATGTATACCATTGTCTTTGGAAGGCTATACAGTGCAGTGGTGAGGGCACAGACTTAAATACCAGCTCCATTACCTAATGTGCCTGGATGAGAAGCTACATTTCCCAGCCACACTTGCAGGTGGAGGTGGCCAGTGAATTGTAGGTAGAAGTCTGTGTGGGTCTTTGAGAAAGCCCGCCCTTTCATATTTCTGTTCCTTACCTTTCCTCCCCATTCCTTCTATCTAGACACTGGGTGTAATGGCTGGAGGCCCAGCAGCCATCTTGTGACCTTAGGGGTGAATGCTACATGCTGCCAGTGGTGGAGAAGGAAGGTGGAAGGAAGCTGGTGCTGGTGACACCTTGGAGCCACCATCCCAGCCGTAGCCTCCATAGGCCCAGACTGCTTATACATGAGACAGAAATGTACTTCTGCCTTGTTTAAGCCACTGTCATTTCTTTTCTCAGCTGAGAGAAGTAACAAAGCAGCCAGCTCACCTTACTGCAAGAATAGAAGGGGGCTTGTGGAAATTGTAGGCAAAAAGCCGCCACACCCAGCCCCTCACTGCAGAGGAGTCCTGGGCCTGTGCTATCCAGCCATGTAGCCCCCATGAGAATGAATGAAGCCTCAGTCGGCTGCCCAAGACACCTACTCATCTTTACACCATACACCCCAAACCTAGCCGCCTTGGGACCAAAAAGCCACAGATGTCTTCAAATCCACCAAGACCACCAAGACCAAGGCCACCAAGACCATCCTCTGTGTTCCTGTCCCTGCTTTCTAGCCCCTCAGCCAAAACAAGGGGGCAACCTGCAAAGTTGGGCCTCATTTCATAGAGGTTACTGCCTCCACTGGGGGCACAGTTACCCAGAGTTGGAGGCCTGGCCCTGAGGACACCTGACCATCTGCTGCCAGAGCTGCTGGGCTCATGAATCTCAGCACGTGTCAGAACAGGGCCTGCCTCGTGTGTGCCCTACAGATGTCCTAAGTCTAGTGTTTGGTGTTTAGAACCACTGGGCAGACATTTTTTCCCCAGTGTCTGAGGGCCTGGGGCTTCTGTATCCTTTTCCAACCCCAGATGCCTCCCAGACACTGCTGGCTAGGAGTTTGTCCCAATCTACACTCTAGTGAGACACCACCCCCTTTGCATGGGGACACTGACTCTCACCAAAGAGGTGTTTTCTCCCCTGCCTGGTATCCTCCAACAGCATGGGCCTGCCCTCCACTTCTAGAAACAGCTTTTCTTCCATCCAGCTTCCTGTGCACCCCACTCCCCACCATGGCTCACGTTTGCCTCTCCGTTTGGGAGGGCGGAATACTCTCTGGAACCTTTGGAAGGCACGTGGCATAAAATCATGTCACACTGACTTAAATAGCAAAAGTGATGCTGTGGATCGATACCTGTAAAGTCCAGAGGTGGACCTCAGGTGAGGCTTGCTCTAGCCTCACAGACGGCATCACCAAGAACCCAACTCTGCTATCTCTGCTCTTCCTTCCATGGTGATCACATCCTCCAGACTCTTCTCTTGTGTTAACAACACAGCTATGCCAGTTCCAAACGCCTATCCTTTCCCCACAGAGGTCTCTTTTAGAGGTCCCACAATAAAGAGGGAGGGTTGCACTCCAGGAAATCTCAGCCAATAGCTCACATTGCAATTGCCCTGGTAACTCAATGAAATAGTCTTAATAGCACCTTGGGGTGAAAGTCATCTGGCTTTCCTTCACTGACCTTGCAAACAGAGAACCAGTGATCTGGGCACCTAGGGTACTCAGCGGCTGTCCCCACTCCAGACTCCAGATGCCCACTCCTACTCCCTGGCCTCAGGCTGCAAAGGTGGGAAGGCCTTGGGGACATGGAGGTCCATGGCATGGGTGGGTAGTACCGACACTGGGGGGCGAGGTTGCCACCCACGAGCCTCCCCTGAAGTCTCCAGCTTGTGGTCAAATTGGCCCAAAGGAGCCCCGGGCCAGGAAAGAGGATGCGGAAGGCACTATGAGGGGTGTATTTATGGGCCCGATGGTCATGGACATGGAGGGCGTTCCAAGTAGGCCTTGAAGGACAGATGAGGGATAAAGTTCTGCACAGAGGGCACAACCTGAAAAGGAGGGATGCAGGGACAGGGACAAGCAGCAGGGACAAGGCTGCTGGGCCCATCCAAGGGCCACATATGAAGCAAAAGATAGGGTTGCAGAGGAGGAGTGCTCAGGGAAAGCCTTGGGGCACGGCCCCAGCTCCAGTGGACACATCTGGATCTTTCTCCATGTCAGGAGGTTGTGTGCTGACCGTGTGGCTCTTCCCGCATCATCTTCCTCCTCCCCCGTGGCCTGTCTCTCCCCCATCCCACCCCGCACCCCTGCCAGCCATCACTCCCACTGCCCTGCTTGGTCCTGCACTCAGCTGTGCACCAGGAAAGTCTGGAAGTCATTAGTGGAGAGCAGACACCTCCTGCTGTCTGGACCCAGCTGGGAAAGCAAACAGAGCTAGGGGGTGGGAAGCATGAAAGAGTCCCCCTTCTCGGGCCGGGGCGAAGCTGGAGGGGAATGTTGGATGACGCACAGATTTGAGGGACGTGGACGTCCTTGCCTAAGAGGGAGAGACCTGAGCCGGCCCCTGCAGGGGTGGGCAGTAGAGCAGGCACTGACAAGGACACCCACAGGTCACGTGACCACAGCTCTGTGCAGTAGGCATGGCCATCCTCCTCCTGCAGGGGAGGGCAAAGCCTCAGAGAGGTCAGGGGGCATCCCCAGGGGAACCTGGGAACGGATGGAGCTCCTCTGGCCATTTTGACGCCGAGGTACTTGGGGAAGTGACCCACTGAGAAGAAGCGGTGGAGAGGTCGGCAGGGGTGGGGTGCGGAGGGCTGGCTGGGTGGGGGCAGGGGTACATCTCAGACCCTCTCACCACCCTGAGAAACAGAACTACTTGAATGTCCTTGCTGCCCGAGAAAGGCAAATGGTCTGGTTTCCAAACTGAGCTCAGGTGTAAGAAAGTACGCAGGAATGGGGCAGGAGGGAGGCTCTGACCTTGCTGCTAGAGGGCCAGCCTGGGGCAGGTGCCTTTGTGCTCAGGACTTGCTGAACTGCGAGCACCACCTGGGGTACTGTTAGCCCATTTTACAGATGGGAAGTTGGGAATAGGACACCAGGTCACCTGTGCAAGCGCACAAACTGGGGACTCCAGCAGCAGGTCTCTGAGCCTCAGACTCCCCAGTCCGGGGAATGAAGGCGGGGAGCAGCACAGGTGCGTCCCCCGCAGAGCCTCCTCTGAGAACCTGGCTGTGAGGACCCCAGCCTGCAGGGCGGCAGAGTGCATGCCTTTATAGGAAGCCGCACTCCCTCCCACTTCCCCAGCAACCCCAGGATGCTGGCTGACTTCTCCTGCACATTCTTGTTATCATCTCATTCCCATCCCCCAGAGACAGACCTTTTCCAGTACCTTCCTGTTCAAGTTCATGGGCACGGGATGCAGACTCGCAGTTGAAAGGCACAGGTGGGCGAACTTGGCTGAACAAAATTTCTTTTCTTCCTCCAGAAGAAGGGTAAAGGCCAGCCCCTGGACTCCTCACCAGTGCAGGGAGGGGTTTGGCCCAGCCAAATTCTCAACCAGGGGCGGTGTGGGGAGCGAGGGGGTTGCAGAACACCGCATTCTCAGAGGCTGGCCTCTCTTTCAGGGCCTCGGAGGTCTGAGTTTCAAACTCATCTCTGTGTTCAACTGAGAATTTTTGGCAAGGACTGGTGTCAGGTTTTTCAGGATAGGAGGCCTCACACTTGTCACCATGATAGCTCCAGGATTCTCTGAGTGCCCTGAGGACAGAAATGCAGGAAGCAGGAAGGCTCACTGGTATTCCTCTGAAAAAAGAGCTTTTTAAAGTACTTGGTGACTTTCTTCTTTATTGTCTTGTTTTAATTGATGGCAGTGAATCACGCTTTCATAAAACATAAATGCAAAACAGTTATTTTAAAAAGATTAAGTCCCTGATTAGATTACTTGGAGATTTGCCTGAGACGGAATATGGAGAAACCATTTGGAAGTATCTTCATGTCTCAAAGGAATCTGCCCTTTTTTCCATTGTGAGAAAAAGAGGCAAGACTCAGTCCTTGAGAATTCTTCCATCCACAGACGGAAAACCTGTTACAGATAGACACAGGGAGAGGAACCATTAGACTTGGCAGATTCTGAAGTCCTGGGTTTGGGTCTTTACCCACCATCCATAGGGCTTGGTTGGGGGAGGCCCTGGGAGCCACTGTCCTCACTCCATCTTCCCTTCCGTCCATACACGCTGTTCAGTCAACATACTTATTGAACAGCTACTACACGTCAGACACTGTTCTGGAATCCAGGGCCGCAGCAGGGGACACAACAGACAAAAGTCCCACCGTCCATGGAGTTGAAGTTCTCATGACGGAGATGGACAAGGCACGCATACAGAGGATGTCACCTGCCAACAAGAGCTCCACTCTGAAGACAGTCTAGGCCTGGAAGAAGGGAGGGAGACCTCCTCAGGACGGAACAGGGGCGCTGCATCAGTAACCATCATGTCCAGGGGAAAGGTCCTTGAGAAAGTGACAGGAAAGCAAAGATCTGAAGAAGGGAGAGAGGAGACCACAGGATTCTGAGGGAGGAGGACACTGGGCAGAAAGAACAGAATGCTTCCAGAAACACTCAGGGAACTGGCCATTCTGGGTGGGGGCCGTGAAGTGATGAGGGTAGGGAGTGCAGAAAGTGAAGGGAGGGAGCTAAGAGCAGAGGAGGTATAGGGCCCCCTTGGAGCGGGGTCCCCTCCAAAAAAGGCATGTCCCTGTCCCAGGACCTGTGAACGTGACCTTATTTGGAAAAACAGTCTTTGCTGACGTGATGAATTCAGGATCTCAAGGTGAGAATCACGGGGAGGAAGCACAGGAGCCAGCCTGGGACCTGGGTCGGACCACAGAGGGACCCCTGGGAATAAATGGTCTAAACTGGTATGAGCCTCTCCCTTGGACAAGGGACAGGCCAGGAATGAGCCCAGTTTTGTTTTATTTTTTTGGTTTTTTTTTGTTTTCAGATTTTCAGGTATAGTGAAGTGCACCCATATTTAGTTACAGATTGATTTTGCTTGGCATGGTTTTTAAATCATGTGCACACATGAGTCTGACTTGAATTTTTTAAGACACGGGGAGCATGCAAAGGAATGACCCCATGGGCGCTCTTGTGTCCCCAAGTTACCGGCGGCCCTGCCAGCTTAGGTGGGGTGGGTCTCTGGCTCAGACCTGGTGTTGGGGGAAAGGGTTTCAGTAATGGAATGGGGTGGGGCAGCAAGTCCCTGGGGAGGTTGCGGGTTCAGAAACTTGCCAGGTGCCCTTTGTAGGAGACCGGAATCCCCAGCCATGAACTCAGAAGTGCAAGGAATGAATGCCAGTGTGCCTGGAAGTGCCACTCTGCACCCTGTTTTGTGTCCCGGGGCCTAACCTGTAGGGTAAATCATAAGTCAACAGGACTTCCCCAGCGAGGAGGTCAAGGTATTTCTTCCAAAGGTCCCCTCCCTGCAGGGTCATCTAGGGCTAGTTCTGTTCCTTTCACCAGAGGTCACGCACATTCCTGGTTCCTGGTTCCTGGTTGGTGGCCCCTCCACGAAGCCCCTTCCTCCCCGGGTTTCCGATGACCACCAAAAGTCAGAAGGGGGTGGTAAGCCCCTGGTTCTCACCAGCTGGGGCATCATACCCTGTCCCTCATGAGTTTCCGACCCCCTCTCTACCCCTCCTTTATTAACGTGCTTCAGCACACCTATTCTCGGAATGGTCTCTGGGGTCCTGTCATGCAGCTATCTGAGGAACACACAGATCACCCCCTCACACACAGGCCAGGAGAAAAGGGGACACGGGATATCTGACACACAGGGGCATCGTGATTCCCCAAAGGAGAGCCGGTGGTGGTGCGTCCTCATCACGCGGGGTGGGGGGTGCGGCAAGGCATTGGAGCATCAAGCGGTTGTGACACATATTTGCTATAGCAACCACAGCCCAGGGAATGACAGTACGGAGTCATCCACCGACCGGTGCCATCCACGGACTGCTCATGGCTGGTCAGAGACGAGATAAGCTCAGACATTTGGAAGCCTTTGCAGCATCTTGGTCCAGCTCCGACATCCAAGTACATGCAAGCATGTGGCAGTGTTCTTACTGCATGGGGCAGAAGGACCCGTCGGGGCATTGTCAGAGTCACACCGTGCGTCTCCGTGCTAAAGCGTGTCCTTGGCGTGTGCAGCACGACCGTGTCACCAGGTGTGGGTGTTACGGTTTTAGTCTTTGCTCCAACCTGAGAGTATTTAAAATGTGGAATCCACTTCTTTTTCTGAAAGCTAATTTAAATTCTCTAACCTGTAGAATTAAATGTTGGGATGACTACTAATGAGGAATTGGAGATGCACTTTAAAAATTTTTTTATTTAAATTCAATTTAGTTTGCATGTAGTGTATTATTGGTTTCAGAGGTAGAGTCTGGTGATTCATTAGTTGCAGACACCCAGTGCTCATCACATCACCTGCCCTCCTTCAGGTCCATCAACAAATTACCCCATCCCCCACCCGCCTCCCTCCCAGCAGCCCTGTTTGTTTACTAGCATTAAGAGTCTCTTAGGTTTGTCTCCCTCTCTGACTTCATCTTGTTTCATTTTCCCCTCCCTTCCCCGAGGTTCCTCGGGGTTCACTTGCTCCACCTCAGCCAAGACTTAAAATGAGTATCTTGAGACTCATTTTGAAATTTCTACACCCATTTCTGTCAGCATACCTCTGCATGAGACTAGTTTCTCTACCATTAAAATTACTGAATTTAAAAGCCCTGGTCAATTCAATTTATCTAATAAATCAACAAGCAAGAAGCCAGTCCATTAAAAGTTTAAAAAAGAAATCATCATCGGGCTTCTTTTTTGTTTCTTTACAGTTGCAGAATGATGAAAAGTTATTACTGTAACTATGATTTTCTTTTTTAAAAAAAGCTTATTCATTTATTTATTCATTTGAGAGAGAGAGCATGAGCAGGGAGAGGCGTACAGAGGGAGAAGACTCCCTGCTGAGCTGGGAGCCCAATTCGGGGCTCGATCCCAGGACCTGGAGATCATGCTGAAGGCAGTCGCTTAACCAACTGAGCCACCCAGGCGCCCCAGTAATTCTTTCTATTAATCATCTGTATATACTTTCAGTGAAACATACCACTTTTGTCATTTTAATGGTTTTTTCCCATTCCGTTTGTTGTAATTATATTTATTGAAAAGTAATTTTATGTGTATTGAGTCTAATACTTTGTCTTGTTCTTTTCATGTCTTTTTAAAAGCAAATCATTTTTACTGTATTTTACGTAAGTACCAGTCTGCAGTGGATTGGAAATGCCTTCGAACGCCCTTTCCCCACAGACGGTGTGAGAAACACCATTGGAGAAAGCATCCCTCTGGCCAGGGAGAAGTTTTGAGCTGAGAACGGCCATCTGGGAATGCAGGTGGAGGCTCCGGAGGCCTTGAAGATTCTTTTCATCTCCCGGGAAGCAGGGCAGATGTGGCGGAAGGCCACACCCAGAGAATGACTGTGTGGGGCCCAGAGCTGCAGTGACAGAGGTCCTATCTTGCTGGCGGTGACACACAGTGAGGGCATGGGGAGAGGGGGCTCCTGACATATAAAACACAGACATCAGACAGACACAAATGAGGCAGAACTCTGAATCCCCAAATGCACCTAAACCTCCCTTGATACCAGAGGCGTCCCAACCTGGGAAGTAGACCCCTGGGCACAAAAGCCACTTTTGGACTGTGTCTGGGCTTTCCTGTCTCCCCCCCAGGACCATGAGGTCTTGTCACTGGCCACCACAACCGTTCAAAGAGGTGCGGGGCCCAAGGTTGGAGGGGAGAGCCCTATTGAGACACGTTCCTGCCAGAGGGGAGGAGGGAAACCATAGGAAACTCACGGACACCCATATCCACAAATTTTCTAAGGGTCCAGAGATCTCAGCTCCAAAGTAGAGGTAAGTTGCTACCCCTTATGCCACCTGCCAGGAAAAAGAGAAGCAAAACCATTGGATTTTGGAGCCAACGTAGGGCACATTTGAGTTCCTATTCCAACCCACTTCCTGATAACCAGGGTCCCGGAGGAAAGTCATGCCCTCTTCTGCCAACACGATTCTCCACTTGAAAACATGTTCCTAACTTACAGCTGGCCCTAGGAAAGCACGCACACCTTGACCTTAGGGTAGCACCCTAAGGTGCGTTAGGAACTGGGCGGTGTCTGCACCAACAAATCACAAAATTGTATATGCAGAACAGTCTTCCCTCTTAAAATGGAAATGGTAAGCAAGCGGGTCTGGAAGGCACAGAGGACAGGATGAACAGGAAGGTAGCTCCCGCTACACCTGTCCCCACTTCTTCACTACCTCTGCCCCAGCCACGGCAGGCTCCTTGGGAGACCTGCCTCATGACTAGTTAACAGAGTTCAAGGCCCTGCTCCATGCGTGGGTTCCATAGTAAGCCAGGGCCAGTGCCGGAAGTGACTGATAGCCCCCCCAGTTCTCTGCTATCAGAGAAAGAACATGGCGGACGGAAATCTTCCCCATGGGAAGAACTTCAGGGGACTCACCTGGTTATCCACTCCCTGCGGAAGGAAGTATGGCGGAGGCACACTCAGACTCCCGGGCATCGGCTAAAGGGATGGCTGGCTGGAAAGAGCTCGAAGAGAAAAGGATTGGAAATTTGGGGGTCAGGTGGTCTGGGTTCTTTGAGACAGGCACAGAGTGTGATGACATGTGCGTCCCCTATGAACACCTACCCAAGGGCTTCCACAGTGGAGGCCACGCTCAGTAATCACACAGACAACTAACCCACCTGTGGCTGTCAGCCAGCATCCCTCCCATCTCTCACATGCTTCTTTGAAGGGCTATGTAATGGGGCCGTGGTGAAGGGGATGGAGGTTGTGCATGGGCTCAACAGCACAGACTTTGCTGTTCCGAGGCTGGGCTGGCCACTGTCCCTCTTGAGTGGCCAACCTGCCCAGCAGCAGGAGCCAGTGCCAAGCTCCCAGGATGACACCGTTCCTTGGGCGGGGGGATCGGCCGGCCATTTCTTGGCCAGACCCCTGCCATCATCGAAGAATTGCTCTGTCCTTCCTGGAACGATGCACTCTCCAAATGCATCTTTGCCTTCCCTGCCTGTGGAGCTTCCAGCAGCACTCTCATTGATAGACTCAGAGACCACCGTATCTACCGTATCCCACACAACATGGCCTCCAACCAATGGATACATTTTACACCGAAGGTAGGCCAGTGGGCTCCCCCATGCCCCATCACCAAGAAGGAGCTGGCTTATGGGAGTGGTGGCTTCACTAGAGACCCTCTGGGGACAACACCTTTTGAGGCTGGAGTGCTGGCCTAAAAAATGTGTGTATGCATCAAACCAGTGAACAAATATGGTACCACCTTCCCCATATGCAGAATTCACAGGCCTAAGCACCAGCAGCGGAGATGGGAATGTTCCCCTTGAACCATTTCGCTGACATCCTAAAGAAGTCTTGCATTCCCTTTCAGTCACCTTAGACCCTGTGGGAGCTTACAGGTAGGTCCCAGCATTCAGGGAGGAATACAATTATGGTTTCTACTACCAGAAGGTGAGAGTGCCCCCTGCCACGTGGGCTCTCCATTCACTGGATCAACAGGCGGATAGAAGGGGTCACATACTGGGGAGGGAATGGACCCCCATTATGAGAAAGAAACTGGATTGTTGTAGGCAAAGGGAGCAAGAAAGACTGTGAACCGAGGGCCTTCCCTAGGGTGCCTCCTTGTATCCCTGGCTAGTACTAGTCCATGGAAAGCATATAACCAATAAAGATGGGTTCACTAAGAAAGGACTCAGATGCTGTAGGAGTAAAGATCGGGAAAGAATCATCAGATAAAGAATGCTACCTGCTCAAGGCACTGGCAGAGGGTAAGGGGAATGCAGAATGGGCAGTGGAAGGAGCCGCCCCGATTGTCAACACAGATCTCCTGACCAGCACAAAGCAAGGCAATCAGTTTTTTCTCCACTGTCCCAGCACACACTCATTTTCCTGTTTTCACACACAAAAAACACTGGTGGTAGTAAGCATTTTAGGTTTCAGTAGGACCAACCAAGGAACCAAATTTGCCCGTAATAATGCTATAGCTGAAGGGTTGGGCAATTATGGTCCATGGACCAAATCCATAACGCCCCCGTTTTTGTAAATAAGCTTTTATTGGGGCAGAGCCACATTCATTGTTTATATATCATCTGTAGCTATTACAGCAAAGTCAAATTACAATAAGAACAGGACGGCTCACAGAGCTTAAATATTCACTACCTGATTCTTTTAGAAAAAGTTGGGTGGATGAGGATGTGGAGAAAGAGGAATCCAGTTGCACTGTTGGTGGGAATGGGAATTAGTGCAGCCGTTATTGAAAACACTATGGAGGTTCCTCAAAAGATCAAAAATAGAACTACCATATGATCCAACAATTCCACTTTTGAGTAATTATCCAAAGGAAATGAAAACCCTGGCTGAAAACGACACACACACCCCCATGTTCACTGCAGCATCATTTACAAGATACAGAAACAACCTATGTGTCCATCAGTGGGTGAATGGATAACAATTTGGTATATATACACAATGGAATAGTATTCAGCCCTAGTAAAGAAGGAAATCTTGCCACTTGCAACAACATGGATGGATGTTGAGGGCATTATGCTAAGTGAAATAAGTGAGACAGAGAAAGACAAATACTGTATGAGGTCACCATATGTGGAAACTAAAAACAAAAAACCAGACTCACAGACACAGAGCACAGGTGGATGATTGCCAGAGGTGGGGGTGAGGTGGGAGAAATGGGCAAAGGGAGTCAAAATGTAGAAACTTCCAGTTATAAAATCAGTATGTTCTGGGAATTCAAGGTAGAGCATGGTGACCATAGTTAATGATACTGTACTGCATATGTGACAGTTGCTAAGAAAGTAGGTCTTAAAAGTTTTCATCACGAGAAAAAAAATTTGTAGCAACACCTGGTGACATATGTTAACTAGGTTTGTTGCAAGCATTATTTCTATATATATATATATATTTATATATATATATATATAAAATATCATTATATTATACACCTGAAATGTATGTAATGTTATATGTCAATTATATCTCAACTAAGAAAAGAAAGAAAAAGTTGGCCAGTCCCTCTATTACTATTGGAAATTATTGGGCCCCCTGTGCAGACACAAAGTTTTCCTTGAGTGAATGGATGCTGAGGGCAAAAAGGGGTGGGATGTTCGAGGCAACTTCCATTTGCCCCTACGGACTCACTCTCTACCCACCTCCATCCTTATCCTGTATCTATTGGGGCCACTTCAAGGGCTCTCCGTTCCTCTGACTTCCAGCAATGGGAGGCGTTTAGCAAAAGATTGGAGGCAGAGAAGAGAGGGACATAAGGGTCAGCCTGCCACAGCCAAAGGTCATAGCTCCTCTTAGATGACCTTCACTACATGACCCTTCCAGTCTCAGAGTTCCAGAAGCTTCTCCCTTCCCTTAACCCTGCCAGGCCCAGGCACAGTAATGGGTCCCTGCTGTAATTAACAGCAGAGTCCTGCCTGCTGTTTCCCTCCACCCCAACCATGCCTTCACAAAGGATCCTTTTACAAAAATCTTCTCAAACTACCCAATTTGAAGGCAGGAACTCTGACTGATACAAAATATAACTCGGCTTATTTTTTTTTTCTATAACTAAATTTAATTTGAATCCACAAAGCTTAGGTTCAGTTTTAGTAGATTTCTGGTAATCTCTATTAATTCAAGGTTTCACTTGCATCACAGACACCTGTCCCTGCCTTCTCTGGGGTTGTGTGGAAATAGAAAGATCCTATAATTGACTTGTGGGGCAGATCGTCCCAAGTCGACACCTGTTGTCTCAGCATCATTATTAATAGTGCCGTCTTCATCCCAGAGTCCCAGTTTAGATAGTAAGTGCTTTGGTGACTGAATAGAAGGTTCTGGGTCTGCCTAAGGCACAATATTATTCTTTCTCCTGACTCTCCAGCTGGCATCAGCCGCCCTCTGCCTTATCTAGTGTGGTCCTGCGATTTCAATCCTTGTGGTTGCCAGAGACATCCTCCTCCTCCTTCCTGACAGCAGAGCCTTCCCTGTTCTCTTTCTCTCAGTTTCTTCTCTCTCCTGTTCTAGGCACTTGGGACTTATCAGTGAACAAAACAGGAAGGGGAGTGGAAAGGCCCTTTCTGTAAGGATTTTTCTTCTTTCTGATATTCTAAATGATGTTTTCAATGCTATGAACTTTCCTCTGAATACCGCTTTGTATGCACTCCCCAGGTTTTCATGTGGATGTTCTTAAACAGCTTCAGTTCTAATCCCTCTTCTGCTCTAGGATTCTTTAGAAGGATTTTCTTTTTTATTTTCAAGATTTTTTTTTTTAACTATCCTTTTGTTGTACTGGTATTCCATGTGTGTTCCCGACACCTTCTCTTATTTAGTCCTTATAAGAGCCTATCCAGCTAGGGTCCCATTCATATTTCACATATGCAAAAAGAGAAGTGAGTGAGTGGCCCAGAAAGGGCCAGCAGTTAAGGTCCTTAGGGGTAGAGTGGGAATAGAGTGGGGATTCAACCCTAACCCAACAGGCTGCCTGAAGCAGCCCCCCCCCACCCCCAGATGAGCAGGCTCTCTGTAGAAAGGGCCTGCTGGGCAGCTGTTCTCAGCCATAAAAATGTAAATCCTGAGCTTTACTTCTTTTCAGTGGTGACAGCAGAGGGAGGAGGCTGTTCAGCTGCGGATGTGCAGTCTCTCTCTCAGGCTGAGAAGCCACCCTCAGATCCCAGCAGCAGCCCAGGGCCTTCTAGGCCCTCTCTCTAGTGCAGCAGAGGGAGAAAGAGCCAAACAGGGACTATCTGTGGCCTTGCTCTGTCAGCCTTGTGGTCCCAAAGGCAAAGGAGGAGGGTGACCAAAGCCTGGGAGCACTGGGCAAGTGCTGGGTGCCAGGCAAGCAAGCAGGACCACTAGGTGGACACTTTCAGCAGTGGCAGTAAGGAGAGGAGCTTTTTCTGGGGAGTGACATGAGCCAGTCCTGTGTGGCAATCTGGGACTCGGGGAAGGCTTCCGGGCTGAGGGAAGAGCAGGGGCTGGAAGAGGGGACAAGTGACTTCTGGTGCTCACCAGAGAATGGAGCTCATACGTCTGAGCATGGCCCCCAAAGTCTTTCACATTGTCTCCTGGCCTCCTACTTGCTCTTTTTTGATACACACACACACACACACACACACACACAAAGCACACACACACACACACCCCTGCCTGGAAAATGCTGAGCCCCTCGGAGAGCATCCTGAACCAACACGGGCCATGTGTAGGTTTGGGGGTTAAGGTAGCCTGTGCTAACCCTGGGAGGTCGCCCCACTTGAAGGTCCCAGCCCCCCCCCCCAATGAATGCATGATGCACGGGGCCTCTCTGGGCCCTCTCCCCATCTGGCCAATGGGCAGATGGGCCCGGAAGGCCCCAGAGTCCCCATAGCCCGCCGGAGTCTGACTCACTCTGCAAACAAGTAACACACAGCTCATTTTCTTCGTCTGCGGATGACAAGATGATCTTGAAAAATCCTGTTATGCTGGGAGGGGTGACAGAAAGGCCATCTGGGCAACACCCGTCCCTAAGGCCAGTGATCATTCACTTCCCAGCTGTGTTTTTAGGAGAAAATAATTAAGGGTCTAAATGCTGCCAACAGGGTGGCTTTATGGCTGTCCTTGGCAGTGACCCGATGGCAGAGTGTCCCCCTACCCCGATTAAGCTCCCTCGACCGGGTTGGGCCCCACCTCCCAGTCCTTGCCATGGCCACTTTACCTCAGCTAATGGGCCTCCAGCAGTCCCTCTGTGTGGATAGACACTGCCCCTCCCTGGGCTATGGTTCTCAGACCTTCTGTGGCCTCCCCTGCCTCCCCCATCTCTGCTGTCCTCTGAGTACCTATCCCGTGTTTTGTGGTTTGCAGAGGGCAACCTGCTTTGCTCTCCTAGATGCCTGGGAGCTAGACTTTTTCAGCCTCGTTTCACAGATAAGTCTTCTGGAGGTGAAGGGGCTCACAGGGTCACAGGCCACGGAGGGGTGGGGGAGGAGCACCAGGACTTGGATTCCTCTGTATCTCCATTCCCCCTGCACTTCTTCAGATTTGGGTCTTCAGCTCTAATACCTGCATCCAGGGCAGTCCCTCCCTGAGCTCCAGACTCACATCTGTGGGGTGGGTTTGGGAGGGGGCCTGTGTCCATAGGCAGCTCAGATCCAACAGGGACCAATCAGTCAGCCCCAACCCCCTCAGCCTGCTGCTATCTTGGATCCAAAGACCAGTAAATGGCTCTCCTCTTGCCCTCAGAGTCGGATACTGGGGGCCATGCTGTGGCTCCCTTCCTCCCCACTGCCCCACACTCATAGTCCCAGCCTCTCTGCCCATATGAGCTCCCTGCTGTTGCCAGGCCTTCACCCAAGCCCACCCAACCAACCTCCTCCTGCCTCAGGAATCTTTTCAGTGAAAAGCCCTTCAGGTTACTTCTGTTTAAGGACAACCACAGAACTTGGGCTCTGGATGGGTGGGCTCCCCACATGCTTATCTTCAGCTCGATCCCTGTCCTACCCATGCGCAATGGACAGCACATTACCCATGCCTTTAGTCCAGTAACAGCCCCTCAGGCTTTACTTGGGGATGTCACCCTCATCCCCAAGGGAATTGTGTAACCTAGACCTATGATGACATATACAGTGATTAGCTCAGGGACGCAAGAATCCCTCCCAAGACTTTTGCTGGAAATCTCTGGGGAAGGAACCCTCACTGGAGCTGCGGAGTCAGTAAGACATAAGCCTGGGGCTGCCAGGGGCCAGCAGGGTAAGGGAAACAGACCTGAAGTCAAAGCAGAGCTGAGAGATGGAACATAGGATCAGAGCACCTGGATCCAGCCATACCTGAACCTACCCCTGCAATCTGGAGTTACATGAACCAGTAAAGTCCCTTTTTTACTTCCACCAGTTTAATTTTTTTTTTCCTCTCCCAGTTACACACCATCAGATCAGTTCTAGGAAGAGTGGGCGGCTGCCTCCACTTGTTCTCTTTAAGCTGTTGTTCTTTGCAGCACAGTGAAGATTCACGTCTGCTTCCCAGCTTCACCGTGAGCTGTCGACAGCAGAGATGGAGCCTGACTCATCACCAGCCCTTGGTGCCAGCACCAGACTGGTGCATGACCAGCCAAGGAAGTGCCCGAGGGGTAAAGGAATTCTATCGCCTGGTGGGAGAGTGGTCCACGCAGGAGGTTTTCTGAGCGGAGCCCCGTCCTTGTCTTTGGTGTTGCTGCCTTCCCTCTCGATCCTGTCAGGGAAGAGACAAGATTGCTACCCTCTGGGGAAAGAGGAGAAATGAGAAAGGAAGGTTCTCATTGCTTTTGCAGCATTTCTCAGTCTGAGCCCACTTAGGACCCTCAGACATCCAGTGAGTGGTCTTTTTTTTTTTTTTTTTTTAATTTTTATTTCTTTGACAGAGAGAAATCACAACTAGGCAGAGAGGCAGGCAGAGAGAGAGGAGGAAGCAGGCTCCCTGCCAAGCAGAGACCCCGATGTGGGGCTCGATCCCAGGACCCTGGGACCATGACCTGAGCTGAAGGCAGAGGCTTTAACCCACTGAGCCACCCAGGCGCCCCCAGTGAGTGGTCTTGTACCGCACAGCATCTTCTCTTTTTCCCATTGGCAGACCCTCCTTTCACCTCTCACTCCAGATGGTTCCAGGATGAACCCCTGTCCTCAACTCCCAGGACTGGTCCCTCTGACGGGAGAAGTGAGCTCACTGCTCTACTCTCCCTGGGATGGTTCACTGTATAGATGTGGCCACCAGACAGGGCATCTGTTTGAGCCCCAAAACTACGGGGAGGTGGGGTGAGTTGAGCACAGCACCATGAGGATGGTGTTTGAGCCCTTGGGTCTGCTTTTGGGAACAGAATATTTCCTTTCTTTTCTTGTTGAAGTTGATGTCTTAGCTCAGGTGCCATAAAAAAATAACGAGGTGATTCAAACAAGAGACATTTATTCCTTTATTTTTAATTTTTTTTAGAATTTATTGACAGAGAGAGGTGGCAAGAGAGGGAACACAAGCAGGGGGAGTGGGAGAAGGAGAAGTGGGCTTCCCACTGAGCAGGGAACATGATGTGGGGCTTGATCCCAGGACCCTGGGATCATGACCTGAGCCGAAGGCAGACGCTTAACGACAGAGCCACCTAGGCACCCCAAGAGACATTTATTTCTTAAATCTGTGGAGGCTTCAGTTCTTTAGGTTCTCGGTGAGGGTCCTAATCCTGGCAGGTAGACAGAGCCTTCTTGCTGTGTCTTCACATGGCCTTCCCTCAGCACCTGTGTGTGGAGAGAGAGAAATCTCTCTTCCTCTTCTCCTAAGGACACAAATCCCAACTACAGTGTCCCACCCCCATGGCCTCATCTAAATGTAACCACTTCCCAGAGTCCTCACCTCCAAATACCACGATACTGGGAGGCAGGGTTTCGACACATGAATTTTGAGGGGATGCAAACATTCAGTCAAACAGCCAGTTCGAGGTGCATTCCTGTTCCCTGAACCGAGCAAAGGCCCAAGGCCAGAACCGTGTGGCCCTCCAGGCCAGCCTTATGGCTAAGGTCAGGTTCAGGGGACAGAAGACAGAAGGTGGGTCCAGTCAGAGTCATGTGCCCATTGGAGATCCTGGAAGTCCCATCCCAATGGGGCCATTGAAGCCCCCATCACAGGATTTCAGGGACATCTTTGACGGCCAGTGAGAGAGCACAGTGTCCCGTCCAGAATGATCTTCATTAGCCTGCTGTGAAAGGTTCCTCATATACACAGACTGGCCGGCATCCCTGGAACGGGCAGTCACCACGACATGCCCATGTGCTTAGGGTTGGTGGGACTCAAGACAGAGTAAGCATATCCCCTCCCGGAAATGTTCTGTGCTTGCTCATGGTCAGAATTCCTGCCATGACCCCAACCATGCCCACGGACATGCCAGGCTGGAGAGCCAAGAGTCTGGACGTTGGCCTGTTTTCAGGTTTTTTTTGCTCCCCAACATCTGCAGACCTGCGAGAAGATCCAAAGCGTTTCACTCTCTAGACCGAGATCAGTCAGCTTCATGACTTGGGACAATTTGCATCCCTAGAGGACACAGAGTGCCTTGTTCTCCCTGCCCCGGCTTCCCTGCCAAGGAAGGAGCCAGCCAGGCGGGCTGCGCCAAGAGGCCAGCCCTGCATGGGCCCCCACAGCCCTTAGCCTCATGGGGCTGGCTGGGACCTGATCCCCAGGCCTGCCACCCGTCACTTTGCAGGCAGGACAGGAGACCCTCCCTGTTCTTCCTGGGCTGGGGTGGGCCCTTCTTCTTCCCAGGAGCACGAATGCCCTTTGGACAAGAAGCCTTTCCTGCCAGGCTTGGAGGCTCTTGATTTCTTTTTTTAGGGAAAGATGATGATGGAACTGGGGCACCTAGGTGGCTCAGTCAGTTAAGTGTCTGCCTTCGGCTCAGGTCATGATCTCAGAGCCCTGGGACAGAGCCCCGCATCAGGCTCCTTGCTCCTTGCTTGTCGCTCTGTCCCCCCCACTGCTTGTGTGCTCTCGCTCTCTCTGACAAATAAACAAAAATCTTTAAAAAAAAGAAAGAATGAAAGAAAGAAAATATCCTTGAACGGATTGTGGTGGGGGTTGTACAACTCCGAGAAGAGACTTAAAACCATTGACTTGTGCGCGGTAAATGGCTGAATTCTATGGTATTTCACTGAAGCTGTTATCTATGAAACCAAGTGCAATGAGGCATAGACAAGACAGCATCTTTGTAGCCCTTTTCCTCTACCAAATAACATAGCCTCTACACATCCCCTGCTTCCCACTCCCCTCTCCCCAGAGTCTGAGTTGCACAACATTTCCTAGAGGGTATGTTTCACACTTCCTGACATCAGACCCCTGTTAATACATATCGCCACATTTCTCTCTGGAATGATGTACTCACTGGTGCTTTCTCAGACACTATATAGGATAGCCTGCTCTCCTCCATCTTCTGGAAGAGGAGAACGCTTTGCTCAAAACCATATACCCCAAGGCTGCAGAGAGCTAGAGTGCAAACCTGACCAGCCCAGCTCCAGGCCAGAGACCTTTTCTCTGGTCTCCACACCTCCTGTCTGCTCTGGGCCCTGGGACTGCTGCTTTACCAGTGGCACGTGGCCCACACACAGCCTCCTGCCAGCTCGGAGCCCTGCCTGGTGTAAAAACACTTGCTAATATCAGACCATTGCCCGTGGGGGAGGGAGGTTGTGTATGTTTTCACAGTTTCTAAATTTAGAAGTCTTAGAGACATACCAGCCAAAGGCAATGGGTAAATGCTGTCGGTATCCCGATTTAAACCCACAAGCCAAAAAATAAAAATAAAAAATAAAAAATAAACCGACAAGCTATAAAAAGACATTTTGAGACATCAAGGAATGTTGAATATACCCCAATGCCTATCAATATTAAAGATGAGGTGAGTGTCAGATAACGTTAACATGTTACTATTCATTTTGTTTGGTGTGATACCGGTATTACAGTCTTAAGGGCCTTAAACGTCATGAGTTATTAAGGAATCAAATCAGATCAGGACTTACTCCAAAACAAAAGCTGGAAAGATAGTTGGGACAAAATCAATTACACATGAATAACTAATTGTTGACTCTGGGTGATGAGTAGGTAGGGGTTCATGAGACTATTTCTGAAATTTCTCAAAACAAAATGTGTGTGTGTGTGTGTGTGTGTGTGTGTGTGTGTGTGTTTACATACTTGCCAAGAACACAAAGATTTGGGCTCCTGAGAGGCTCAGTTTGTTAAGCAACAGCCTTTGGCTCAGGTCATGATCCTAAAATCCCAGGATCAAGTCCTGCATCAGGCTCCCTGCTCAGCAGGGAGTCTGCTTCTCCCTCAGACCCTCCCCCTTCTCATGACTTTTCTCTCACTCTCAAAAAAATAAATAAAATCTTAAAAAAAAAAAAGAGCACAAAGATATTTCTAAGGAAGTTGAAAACCACACTCTGGTTGCCATTGACAAGAAAAGAAGGATGGTTTTTGTAGACAGGTCCGATTATTCCCGAAGATGTGGAAGACCCTCATAGGCCCCCAGAATGGGGAAGCCCCATCAGCTGTGAGACCCCCCCACCTCCCCACGCTCCATGGAACGTCAAAGTTATGGTAATGATCAGCTCTCGAGTCACAGAAACTGGTGGTAGTGCTACCCACCTCCTAGGAGAACGTCATGAAGATCAGTGCTTGGAGGACCCAGTCCCAGGAAGGACCCACCTCCACTGCCCACTGGACAGGAAGGTAATGACCGCCAACTCAGTGACTGGGCAGTGGCTGGGGAGGACAGGGGAGGGCAAATAGTGCATCAGTCCCTGAAGGCAAGAGTCAACCTCACCAGGTAAGCCAGGGTGGGGGTGCACCCCAACAAGGACAGAATGCTGGAGAAGTTCAGGCATGCATGCCTTCAGGCAGGGCTGGATCTGCTTTCCTCTGCTTTATCTACACTCTTGAACTCTCCCCACTGGGGTCAAGCTGGCCAAACAACACCCCAGTCCTATATCCTAATTCCTTAATGACTTCCCTGGAAAGTAAACTCCCCTTTCCTGCAGTGCTCCTCTGGGATGACACTCACTGGTTCTCATCGGTCTGAGGTAGGTCCCTTGGCCAGCCCAGACCCAACCCCCGCATTCCGAGGGTGGTGCCCTTATTGCGTAGGCCTGGGCCAGACACCGTGACAGCAGCTGGGAAGGAAGCCAGCCACACGGGACCCAGCAGGTTGAGAAGAGAGAAGGGGTGATCCCACAGAGGAATCTAAGGTGTCGTCCCCATAGGAGAGAACAGGCCCAAATGTCCCATTGCTCACTCCAGACATCGTGGCTGCCCACGTGCCTAGTGAACACTCAGGCAGACCCTCCCCGAAGCCTCCCTTCTGCCCCAGCAGGGTCCAGAGCGTTCTCAACAAACATGGAAATCAGACTGCGCAGGAGGCAAGAATGGGTTCGGGTTTGCTCTGGGGCCCAGATCCCTTGCTCTGGGATGGACCCTTGCGTGGGGTGTCCTCCATTGCCCTATCTGCATGGGCCACCCTGAAGCACCCCCCAAACACACACTGTCTGATTCAGGGGGATGCCAGAAGAGTCTCCAACCTTCACCTCTGTCTCTGCCCTAGGCTCTAAGAAATCATAGCCCAAGGCCACTGTTAGCCCGGATGACTCAGAGGGGACGTGGGCCACCACCCTCGGAGAGCCCCTCCCCCACCCCAGCACCAGAATCTGCAGGACATGAGCAGTAGTATGGAATAGTCCACTCAGCTACCTACAGGGCCCTTCCTGATCTCGTCTCGGCAGACAGGAGGGTGAGGAAGCAAGAATGCAGTATCAGAATCCCCGCTGAAATCCATGGCAGCTAGAGGTACCAGCAGCCCAGTCTGTCCAGGACTAAGGGGTTGAAACCCAGGGCGGTCCCAGGAAAAGTCAGACAGCTAGTCACCTTGGGTCATCCCTCAGACGGGATGACAGAGCATTTCCGGAAGGCAGCGTAGAAGGTTAAGGCCATGAGCTGGGCGGGACCAGTTTAGGGGGTGGGGGCTCACACCGAGCATCACCACTCAGAGACCTGAAGGGCAGGATCCAGACAGGGTGGTGCGGGAGAGGCCATCAGACTGAACCTGAGGCCTCAGGGGGCAGATTTCCACCCTGACTACGTCCACTCCCTCTCCAGACCAACCAGAAGGCAGAGGACCCAAGACCCCCAGGAAGGCCAGTCTCCCAGGGCACAGAGCCAGGGGAGGGGTAAAGAGTGGATCTGGTGCCTTTTTTTTGTCCCAGAGGAGATGCTTGCCTGAAATAATACACTGCTTACCATCACCAGCCCCTGCGTCTTGGTTGGAGAGGCCCAGGGTACCATGCTGCTCTCCACTCACCGATGTCCAACAGCCAGCGCATGCAATCCCAGAGTTCTGCTTGACCACGTGGACCCCGACCTCCTCCTGACTGGGCAGAGCCCAGCTTTTCCTGGGTGCAATGGCCCCAGAAGTGGATTGACAGCATTGGCATTCCTGGGCCAGATCGGGGCTTCACAGCATGGTTTGAAATTCTTTTCTTTCTTTCTTTTTAAGATTTAGTTATTTATTTGAAAGAGAGAGCAAGCAAGAGAGCACAGGCAGCGGGTAACGGGAGAGGGAGAAGCAGGCTCTCCACGGAGCGGAGCAGGGTGCCCCATGCAGGGCTCGATGCCAGGACCCTGGAATCATGACCTGAGCCGAAGGCAGATGCTTAACCAACTGAGCCACCCAGGCGCCCAATTTGAATTCTTTCTAATCAGAAATCGAACTCGGGCTTTAAAGCAGTATTTGTGGCACAACCATATTATTTTTTAAATAGTAACTATCGGGGCACCTGGGTGGCTCAGTAGGTTGGGCATCAGACTCTTGGTTTTGGCTCAGGTCCCAATCTCAGGGTCATGGGATCGAGCCCCATGTTGGGCTCCACGCTCAGCAGGGAGCCTGATTGAGACGCCTCTCCTTCTCCCTTTGCCCCTTCCACTCATTTGTGCACTCTCTCTCTCTAAAATAAAATAAATCCTTTAAAAAAAAATATTGACTACCAATGCAAAGAATAATGTTTGGGAGCGTTGTAAAAAGCTGACACGATTAACCCTTAAAAATGTTTTAATTCTTCATTTCCTAAAATGAAAATGTATCTCTTCCAGGAAAAAAGGACCAGGAGGCAACAGGAAGATCAGGAGGCACAGGTGACTACCCCCGGGGTCCCCTGGCGGGCACATCCCAGCTGGGGTAAGTGGAGACTGGCAGGAGGACCCCAATGGCTGTGGATCCCACAGCCCTCCCCAGGCCCCAGTGGAGAAATGTTACAGAAAAAAGCAGCTGAACAGGGCCTGTGGCCGGAGAACAGGCACATTCCGTGTCTACCAGGAGAGTCGTGGGGCTTTAGTGGACAGCGTGGGAGGCGGCAGCAGCTCTCCGGTTTGTATGGGAGAAACCAGTCAATGAACAAATCCCCCAACTTAGAAGTTGACTTAACGTCTATAAAAACAGTGTGGGGTGAAGGAGCCATGCTGGAGGCAGCTCTCTGCCATCTGAGCACAGGGTCCTAGTCTGTGGGCCAGAGGGGTCAAGGTCACTCCTGGAAAGCGGGGCCAGAGCCATCTGCCGTGATCAGCCAGGCCCTGCGGGCTTCAGGCTCCAGCCACTCAGGCTCACTCTCCCGGGAGCACGGGTATGGGACCAGACTGGGAGAGGGTGTCTATTCGTGGTCTTCCATCCTCCTTCCTCTCACAGGGGCTAAGCCTGGACCTCCTGATCCCGACCAGTCCCCTACTTCCCAGCTGGGTGCCTTCGGGGAGATCGCTTTATTTTACCAAATCCCGGGGTCTCCTGGGTTGCATCAGGAGAGGTCCCTGTTAAGGCCGAGGGTAGACAGGGGCTCTAACCAGCAGCACCTTATAGGCTGGCGGCACCAGCTGCCTAACTGCTCCCCTGAACCTCAGATCACAGCTCCTGAAGGTGGAAGGAGTCAAGACTCTATTCTGTCGCAAATGACAGAAGTCACTTCAGAGTGCCTCAAGGGAAGATGGGAATTCCAGGGATAAATTCTGGCTTTGGGCCCAACTAAATCCAGGGGCTCCAAAAAATGTACATCTTCCTCCATTCTAGAGATCTGTTCTGCTCTGGATTGCACTCTCAGACATTCCTTCCCTTCCCCACCCCACCCCAAAGTTGACAAGATGGTCCCCAGCATCACCCGCCTGCCCTCCAACCAGCTGTGCCACCAGACAGGGAGGAAGCTTATATTTTCTGATTTCCCCCATGTCCCCAAACAGGTTGTCAAGAGCCCAGCATGGGCCACACACTGCTCCCTGAACCAGTGCCAAGGCCAGGGGGACCACAAGGCTAGGTGGCTAGGCCTAGGCCACACGACCAGTCCCCAGAGCAGGGGGGATAATGTTAACCACAGTGGGGAGCTGTGAATCCCCAAGGAGGCTGGGAGGCAGATCTGGACCCTAGTGGGACCCCAGGGCTCCTGGCATCTTGGGCCTGGGAGAGGGCCTGATGACCTCATGCTGTTCCCACCTCAGTTACACAGGGTGGAGGCTGGTCTGGGGTAGAACTCTGGTCCTCAGGAGCAGGACCTTTGCACATGCCTGAACCTCCCTTCTCAAGCCTGCTCGCTTCCTCTGGCCACCTGCCCTGGCTCTGCACTGACCTGCACCAATTCCAGACCCAGCCCAGCCCCAGGCAGAGCCTGGCACCCTCCCCATCAACCCACCCTGCCCACTGCTCTGTAACGCCAACCCCACCTGGAATTTTCTCGTTCTCTTTGTGAGGCTGCATTAGTGTCTCCCTCCCACCACTCCGTAAGTGGCAAGCAGGTGCCCAGGCTGGATTACTCTCACTCATCATGAAGTCCCCGTAAGCATCAGGACAGGCATGAAGCCACTGCTCAGGAATGAATGAATGAATGTATGACCCTGCGAGGTGAAGGGTGAGAGGCAGACACAGCTGCGCCAGAACCGGCTCCACTATTTCCCAGCAGAATGACTCAACCAAACCCCTTCCTTACTGTAGCTGAGCCTCAGTATCCTCAGGGAGCAAATGGGGAAAAGAGGACCTCAAGAACCGTGGTGAAGCTAGAGAGAGATTACATCGGGGGGGGGGGGGGGGAAATGCCCCAGACAAGACGCAGAAAGCTTCGTTTTGTTCTCTAACACGACTGGGGAGGATCTGTTTAGAATTTCAAGATTTTTTTTTTTTTTTGAAGTAAAATAAAAAACACCAGATGGCTTCAAAGTACGCAAATGTTGGGCCAGTTCTCGTGACCTTCCTCGGGAGACCGAGGCCCGGAGAGCAGAGGGGAGGGGAGGAGACGGCCAGGAACCAGGGCGGAGGAACGCGGGTCCCAGTGACTCACGGTGGGGCCGGGTTCGGGCTCTAGGATCGCGGGCGGACGAAGAAGCCCCTGGCTGGCGCGGGCCAGTGCGCCGAGGACAGACCGGCCAGAGAGGCTGAGGGCGGGGGCGGTCCCCGGGTCGCCCCAGCTGAGCTCACGACCTGGGGAATCCCCGCCTTCCTGTTCCATCTCTCCAGTAAATCCTGGGTTCGACTTCAGCCACTGCCAGAATTTGCCAGGTCTGGCCGACCCGTTAGGGCAAAGCCCCTTTCCACCTCGGAGGGGCCCCAGTTTTTCATGTATCCGGGGGGCTCCAGAGTTCCCTCTCCACAGGGAGGGGGCCAGGCTTGAAGGCCTCCCGTGCGCCCTGGGAGGAGCCCGGCACAGAGAGGGGCGCACAGGAGGCGCAGGCCGAGTGACGCTGTGCTCTGTGCCTTACACAGACTGTCTTCATCCTCACCAGGACCCAGGAGCGAGGTCCACTGTCACCCCATTTTACAGACGGGGAAACTGAAGCACAGAGCGGCTCAGTCCCCCCCACCCCAAGGGCCCACGCCTAGATCGTGTCGAGTCTGGATCTGATCGCAGATCGTCTGCCGCCCCCAGTCCACGTCCCGGACCCGACGCCCACGCGCCCTGGTAGCCGGTAACCGCCCCTCACCGGGTTCCCTGCCTCCTGGGGGCCCAGTCCCCGCCGTTGTCACGACAACCGGGGACCAATGGGGAGCAGGCAGGCGGGAGGAGGCCCCGCCCCGGCCCCGCCTCTGGCGGAGGGCTCCGAACTAAAAGGACCGGAGGCCGGGCGGCGGGAGCCGAGGCCCGCGGAGTGCCAGGCGTGCACGGAATTCCGAGCGTCCAGAACGTGCAGAGTCCCCGAGCCGCGAAGGGCACGAACAGCAGCCACGATGTGCGGTGAGTGTGGTGGGCGCGCCTTCCGCGTCCCCTAGCCTCTCGGCGACTGGACCCGAGAACGGGGCGCCGGAGACTCGGAGGTGGTGCGGGACGGGGGCATCGATCTGTCCCCGTCCTAAAACTAGGGGCTATCGCCGTCCGGTCCTGTTCCCTCCTGCCCCCGGTCCCCGAGTGGCTGTTCCTGGGAGGTGTGGGAGAGGAGGCTGTCCACCCTCGGTCCGGGACTTGGTCAGGACGACCCGGCCCAGCCCTCCACAGAGGAGCCAGAACTGGTCCTGTCCCGGGCCTGGACCTTCACAATACAGAAGTATTCGCAGCCCCCACCCCATGTCCAGTACGGGAAGCGCCCCCAAGTCGCCCACAAAGGCGGCCACGCGCAAGCTCACGCATCCAGGGCGCTGGGTGCCTAACCCGGCTCTCAGCCCACCGCGCCCACCGAGGAGAGGCGGCCCCATCTGCACCCTCCCGGCAGCCCGCGGGACTCGCCCCGGTGGCTTCGGGAGCAGCCCTCGTGCGCTCGGAAAGGGCCTCTACGTTCTCCTCGCGTCCCAAAATGAACCTCTGTTCCTGGAAGGGTTGATGCCGTGTTGCCGCCTCTTGGCTGAAAGGGCTCTCGGCGAGGCTTGGGGAAGAGGCAGCCTCGAGCGAAGCTGGGAGAGGGAATCCGGGATGGGGAGCAGGGCTGGGCTCGGGCCTCCTGAACACCGTGGCGACTCGGTGCTGTCCCGGGAGACGGCTGGGCGGTGGGGAGGGCGGCTGCCGCCCTTCGCGCACATCTGCAATTCCTTACTCTCCTGGCTGGGCCGCCTCCGCTGGCTGGGGAGAGGGCCGGGAACTTCAGCTGGGACAAAAGGTCACTGTGCCTTTTTTTTTTTTTTTTTTTTTTTTTTAGCTTGAGTAGGATTCAGTTACCCATTCCAGCCTCCTGTGGCTGGAGGACCTGGTGGAACTTTTGAAGCCATGAAAGGCCTCTGTCTGAGTTTGCCGAGGGCTGTGGGGTGGGATGTGCCAGCGGTCAGCCCTGGGCCAAGATCTATACAGGCCTTGTTTCTGAGGCCAGTTGCTCCTGAAAGTGAAAACGAACATCTTACCAAGGAGCCCGCAGCCAGCTTTGGGATGCAGCCTCCCTCAGCCCAAGCAGGCATCAATTTAAATTCTTGAACCTTCAGCAAAAATCTCAGGGCTGCGGGGCATCATTAACAATGTATAGGGCGCCTGTGGGTGTTTCTGGGCAGAGAGAGGAGGTAAAGGTGGAGGTTTTGCCAGAGCCCTTTGGGTTCTAAACCCGTCTATGCGGCATTCAAGGCCCTTGATGGGAGGCCTTAGAGCCAGACTGGTGGACCGACCAAGACCTTTGCTCTGGGAGGGTCTGCCCCTCTGGCCCTGGTACCCTCCCTCCTTCCTCCTCTCAGGTGCCCTCCTGCGCCCCACCTCCACCAGCACCCCAGCCTTCTTTCCTGCTTCCTACCTGCATCCAGCTTTCTCTGCAGTGCTTTGAGCCTAGTGGAGAGAGATGGACTCAGACTCTCCTGATCTGGGGTTTTGTTCTGCTTTCTTAAGGGGCCGCACATGTTTTGTCCCCTAAGGAAAAGATGAGCTCTGGGCTGTAACTACCTAGGCTCCCCCCACCCCCCAAGCAGATCCCACCCTGCAGGTCCTGGTGAAGGCAGGGAGCCATGTGCAACTGCCACATGGGAAAGTTGTTTCCTTTTCAAGTAACCAGGAGAAAGTCTCAGCTGGGTGCTAAGGTGTCTTTTACAGCTCTCTTACACTTGCCAGGCACCCCTTGCAAGGAGGAAGCTGCCCCAAGCTCAGACCTCAACAGCAGCACCGGCTAGACTTAAACACGTTATTCTGGTGTTTGTTTTTTGTTTTTTCCCCAAATGATGGCCTGTACATGTATGGCAAGTGATACTGATTTTCTTTTCATGGCTGTGTCTTTTTGTACTGCATTTATTTAGGCTTTCAAAAACTTTGTCACTTTTCTAGAAAAATACTAAGGAAACGGTTGCATACTGGGTGCAAGGATCGGGTGAAAATTGCAAAGATGCTCCTGGAATGAGCCACTTACCCTTGTCGCTTTCCGTGAGGGGACGTTGAGGCGTGAAGAGGTCTGTGCCCACCTCTGTCCAGGAGGAGTTGTTTTAGGCCTTCCTTCTGGGCTGGCATTTGCCCCACTGCAATCTGCCACTTGGAAGCCTTCTCAGAGGTGGAGTCTCCAGGGCTGAGGTCCAATAGGGGCCAACGGTTGCTAAGAATGACCAGTCTCCGCCTCATCTTCCCCGGGTCTCCTGCAGAAAGCCGGACCCAGTTCCTTGCTGAACCCACACACTAAGCAGCTGATGCTCAGAGTTCCAAGCACACTGAGGGCACAGCAGAGGGACACAGACCCTCAGAGGTGATTTTGTTGACCTCTGAGAGTTGCCAGCATTTTGCTTCCTTTCCTCCTCTCCTTCCTTCTTCACTCATTCAGTAGTGACTGACCGCTCCTGGAGAGGTCCTGTGTTTGTCAGGACCTGGGGCCTCTGGGGCATGATCCTGCCCTCAGAGAGGGTCCAGAAGTCAGAGAGGGGGTGCAGAGGTGGTCACCAAACAGGGGTGGGGTAACCCATTAGGTAAATGCTGTCAAACGGGGAGAACCCTGGGACCTGTGCCAGATAGTGGGTCCTTCTGTGTGGTACCCAGGGCTCAAACTATTTCTTACAGCCACCAAACGACACAATCGGGAGATTTTACATTAGGAGGTGGGATTTTCAACTTCTCTTGAAAAAAAAAAAAAAAAGAAGAAGGTGAGCACCTCTGAGTGTATCCATCTGCAGAGTGCACCGTGGCCCCTGGGATGATGGGTGCAGGCTTCCCGGGTTCTCCTGCTCAGGTCCTTTACTCATTGACGTTACAGGATGGCCCGTGTGCAGTCTGAGCTTGAGACCCCAGCGTCGCGGAGGCGGGGAGCCCTGACTTTGTCAGGAACGGGGCCTTAAGAGCCTGGCCTCAAGTAGGAGCTCGAGAGACTGAAGTGGAGGCAGGGGGCAGGGGAGGGACAGGTGCGCCCAGCTGAAGACACAGGCTGTCCAAGAGCACAGTAGCAGGGACCGCACGTGCGTGGACACTGGGCAAGGAGGCTTACACTTCTGGTCCATGAATTCTTCAGGCTTCCCTATCCTTTACTACTTACTGCATTGAGTCATCTATGAGGCGGGGGGAGAAGCTGGCTCTGGAGAAGGAACAGATTCTTGGTTTTTGCTAGAAGCGAAACCCTTGCTTTGAATGCATTACTTTTTGTCTTAGTTGGCATAGTAGTGGCCGCCGGCAAGACATTACCACGAAGTTGCTGGTATAAAACAACATGAATTTATTTTCTCACAGTTTTGAAGACCAGAAGTCCAAAAGTCAGTTTTACCGGGCCGAGATTAAGGTGTCAGAAGGGCCCCCACTTTCTTCTGGACGCCCTGCAGAAGAATCTGTTCCTTGTTGCTTCCAGCTTCTGACGGCTGCCAGGATTCCTTGGCTGTGTCTCCTTATTCCGTTATGTGCCTCTGTGGTCACAGCGCCTTCCCCCATTCCATGTCAGATCTTCCTCTGCCTCCCTTTTATAACACTTGTGATTGCATCTAGGGCTCACCTGGATAATCCAGGAGACTCTCCCATCTCCAGATTTTTCACTTTATTGCATCTGTAAAGACCTTTTTCCATATACATATTTTTACAGAATCTAGGGATAGGACCTAGATTGGGGGCCATTATGTACCCTGCTATAGTTGGGCTCTGGCTTTTAGGTGTCTTCCCTAAGAATTGTCCAGTGTTGCTAATCCCAGACGTCAGGATATGGCCAAAAGGATGTTGAGCTGAGGGCCATCGGTACCCCCTCTGTGCACATCCAAGTCCCCTGGTCCCAGGACTTGCAGCCTGGACCCACCACAGTCAGAAGGTGACTGTAGGCATCAGTTAAAGACTCTCTCCTTCACTGGCATGCACCACATACCCAGTTTGACCAAATAGTTTTCACAGTTTTTCTAAAAGTCAGGTCTTGTGTCATATAAATACAGCACTCACTCCATCTTGCCCTCCCTGCTTGTCTATAGGCTTCCCACTCATCTCTTCCCTGCAAGAAGCAGGCATGGTCTTATCCCTCAAAATCAAGGGGGGCTGGACATACACACACACACGTGCATACGCGCACACGCACACACACACACACACACACACACAGTCTATTCCCTTGCATGGTGGTCTTTACGAAAGCTTGTCATGTGCTTAGGGAGCTTGTCTCTCATTTCAGCTGTGGAAACAGACATCCAGGGAGATTACATGACATGGGAGAGAACTCACCCTTTTGTCCCAGACTTCTTCCCGCATGGGAAACCCCGTCATATTTGACACCCCTTTCCTCCCTACAATGGTTCAGTTCATGGATGGATGCCACAGAAGGGACCAAGCTGGAGTTGATGGGACATAGACTCTGGGGTCAGGTCACTTGCCTTGCTACCTCTCCAAGCCATAAGAACCTTACAAAACAGAGCCCCTGCTTGGGGATATGCAGATAGATGTTTGACAAGTGGCTTGCCATGGCTAATTTCAGGTCATCAGTGTGAGTGTGAGGTCCCTAAGCATGGAGTTGAGAAGAGATGCATGCGGTTGGCTTTCGGGAGCTCAGATCCTGCCAGCAGGACTCCCCTGGGCATTCAGACAGAGGGCTTCGCAGAAACCAGCTGGAAAGGGACTCAGCGCTGGAAGTGATCTCCCCACGTCCCCCTCCTCCTGCCCATCATCACACCCTTCCTCCTTCAGTCATCTTATTCATCCGGGGTTTCCCAAGTTCACAAGAACCTTCTGGAAATTTTGTGATGTAACACAAGTAGGCAGTACTTTTAAATCGAAAGATTGTTTTTCTATTTAGTGAAATTTGCTTATAAAGGAAGATGGACTTGAGGCAACAAACACCCTAAAGAGAAACTTCTGGGAAATTAATTCTATGCGAAAATAAGGGATTTCATCTGATCATCTGGTCATTTTTTATAGCCAAATTTTGGCAGGTTAAACAAGACTTACACTTCCTTTAAAGTATTTTTTAGTACAATTTAGAGTATATCTGCTTCTCCCTTTGCTCTTCAAGAAATCCTAAAATGACAGGGACACCAAGAACTTTTTTTTATTAAAAATAGAAATGCCAACACGTTTACTGCAGGAAGCTGAGTCTCCTGTTATCACAGGGATTCCTGTGGTGGGGTAACTTTAACCCATGGAGTCCCGTGAGACTAGAGGCAGGGAGAGGCTGTCCTGACCCTGAGCCAGGCCCTCCGGGCCTCATGTCTTGGTGTGAGAACCTTGGCATGGGATCTCTGCCTTTGCTCTCACTTCTGTGAGGAGGTGGCCACAATTGTCCCCATTTCATCAATATGGTGTTGCCCAGAGAGGACATAGCTCAGTGGGCTCCCTGACCTGGGGCCTCACCCAAGAGAGTAGGCCTGTCCCCCCTTTCCTAGCACACCACATACACACACCCAACCCTCAAACCCTTTCTCACACCCATACATGCTCACACTCACACTCATACTCACACGTACCCAACCCTCAAACACAAACTCACACATATCCAATGTTCAAACACATTCACACTCCTACACATCCCCACACCACACGTACTCATATGTATTCACGCACGCCAACATGCTCATTCACACACCCCTGACACTCAGACACACACACACACAGACACACTCAGGAATTTTCTGAGACGGAAGTTCAACTGGCATGCACGTCTTTTGTCTGGGTGGGGAGTGACCCCACTTGAAAATTGGACTAGAGTCTAATCTGACCTAGGCTAGAGGGCAAAGGAGGTCAGCCCCTTTAATGCTGAGAAGCATGGGATGGTGGAAAGATCACCCTTGGTCTGGGGGAGGGGTGGTCCCAGTCTGGCTGGGTGGTGATGTGGAGCCAGGGGCTGAGTCCTTACCCTGGTGGGGCGCAGGCTGGATCTCTACCCAGGACTGCCTCCCCCCACCCCCCATTCACAGTGAGGACAGGGCTTTCATTGTGAAGCTGATGCTCGGAGGGAGGGAGATTTTCCAAAACTATAGCCACATTTTCAGAATACAGACCCCAGGCTGCCCACTGTGAATTTGACCTCTTCCCCTGTCCTCTAGGCCTCAGACAGCGCCTGCTCCCCTCCCCACCACCCCAGGCATTCCAGGGGTTAGAAAGATTCCAGGAGTTCACCGCTCCTGGTTCTGACCCTGTGTCCGGGGATTATCTGTCACTTGGAGGTTGAGCGTCCCCTGTGTGTGTGGAAGGACCTCGTCTTGGTGCCTTTGGTCCTGAGTCACGTGTATGATCACTCAAGCCCTTTTGCAGAGGGAGTGCTGGAACCCCCCAGACCCTCAAGATGAGCCAGGCAGAAAGGGTCACTGTCCCCTTTCAAAGGCTAGTCTCCATCCTGCATCACATCTGGAGCCTTTTCTGGAGTGTATCTCGACTTTTCGCCCTCTAGACATTTCGCTCCCTCACCTCCCCCTCAGATTTAAGAGTAGGGCCCTGAAAAGCTCTTTGGAAACTCTGGATGCCAGGGTGGGGTGTGGGCATGGGGCATGTGCTGAGCTGGGCTGGTTAGGCCACAGCAGTCTCTGTCCCAAGGTGAGATATTTCTGGGATTTCACCATCCTGCCTGTGCAAGGGAGGGAGGGATATGGGGAGCAGGGGGGCAGACTTGCTGTCATTGCCACAGCCTGGATGGGCAGAGAAAGTGGAGTTGGAATCAGCAATGTCTGGTGGGGGCCAAGAGGAGCTTTCTGATGTTACCATGACCCCGGGCCCTATGGTGGGAGGAGGGCAGTCAGAGGTTTTCCCATCAGGAGTGAGGTGGGCATCTGTCCATAGATGTGAGCTGTCTGTCTCTATGTGAGGTATTTCTCACCCCTTGGGGTAGTATCATAAGGCAGGGTTTACACTGATTTTGGGGGGGGCAACAGGGAGACGCCCTGCAATCACTCAGATAGACCCGGCTGTGTCTTACTCGGGTCTTTGGCCTTAGAGCCAGACAGGGGCCCTGTCTGTTCACAGGAACCGCAGCCTTGGCCCTGGACCCGGGGAGGATCCGACGAGAAAAGATTCTGAAGGAACTGGCTTCCTGGGTGCCACGTGCACCTGCTGCTTGGTGTCTCCCACACCCCAGGAGCGGGAGGACCCTTGGGGGACCTTGGGCGCATCTTTTTACGTGCTGGAAAGGGAGCTCGGATAGGGCTTTCTCCTTCTAGTGGCCCCTGGTTCTTCTGGGTAAGTGGGCTCTTGGAGCCATGGAGAAGTCAGGGAAGTCAGACTGCCCTCAATAACAATCCCATGCCTACCAATGTCTAACACGTACAGCAGTACATGCTAAGGTAGTATATATGGGCACATGGCAAAATATTGTGACCATACAAAGCGCACACGTGCTTTAGAAAGGGAGTTTCTGCCCCGTATCCAGCACCCTCCTCCGAGGCAACCACTGCACCCTCACCCCACCCCGGGGTCTTGGATGCCCTTCCAGAAATACTGTCTGTGTCTCCCCACCCCTCCCTGTAATTTAGCCATTTCTGCAAGCTGCTTTTTCCACTTGACACATCTTGGAGCTTGTTTTCCAAAAGAACGCAGAGCCTCACCTTGTTCTCTGTGGAAGGGTGGTCCCACGGTGGCCCCGCCACGTGGCTGTGCCGCTGTCACTTACCTGGCCCCTGCCAAGCCTCCGGCTGTCCCCCGTCTTCAAGGACCACAAACAGCACTGAGCTGAGAGCTACCATCCTCGTGCACGCACACACGCCCCTCTGCAGGGATAGTGGTTGGATCCATGCCTAGCAACCGCTCTGGTCCACAGATGTGTACATTTTTAATTCTGAAAGCTTGTCCAATTGCCTTCCAGAAGGGGTGCGCAAATTTAAACTCTCGCTGGGTCGTCGAACTGTTTGATCTTTCCTGATCTCATAGGTAAAAAATGGAGTCCCGGGGTAGCTTTTGTTACCGATGGTAGGGATTCCAGAAGGGAATTCTGATGTGGATGATGAGAGAAAGGCCCGGGAGAGCAGTTTCACTCCATTTCTTTATTTTTCTAAAATAGTAAGAGCCTGGTGTCGATGCTGAGGTTTTGTTTCCCTGCCCCCCCCCCCCTTCATCTCCAGAGAGTGCAGGGAAAAGCCTGCCAAGAGAGAGCTGGAGAGGAGAGGGATGCCACTTAGTTAATGAAAGAGCTTACTTGAATAGTTGTCCGCGTGCAGGAGATTTTATGCTGAAACTAGATTCATGCTTTCTTGTGCAAAGACCTTGAAAACCACTCCCTGGCAGCCCCCCTCACCACAGGGTTCTCCCAAACTGTGCAAGAGCGGCTGGGAGCCTCCTGGCTGGGTGCGGATACAGCTGGTGGTCCTGAGGACAAGGACACTTTAACCAGCCCCGCCACCTCCCCACCAAGAAGACTGCTCTCAGGATCTGAGAGCCAGAGGCACCTCCAGCAACATCCGTGCCTGACAGAAGGACTTCATAAGTGCATTTTGGCCCAGAGGAAGGGGACTCACAGGGCGGAATCAAAAGCAGAGCCTTGGACCACTCTCATGAATGCATTTCAGATTGCAAACCTCTCCCGAGTTGGTATCTGGGCCTTTGAGTCATCTGCAGTGTCTGCTCCCCTGTGTGAGGTGCAGCTGTAATTCTAGAAGGATTCCCGGGATGCCAGGGAAGACTCCAAAAATGACCTGTGAGGGGCTCCCCCCTTCACATAGTGATCTCCCAAGCCTACATGGCATTTAGGGTGCCCGGAATTCACCTGTGTCCTCCTGGGGAACTTTCTGATATTTTTGCGAAATAATTAACGTTATAAAAATTTCACCCAAACATTAGATTGTAGTGGTGGTTGGTCGACTCTGTGAACACAGAGTTGACCTTGAACGATGGGGGGTGGTAGGGGCACCAGCACCCCATGCCACTGAAAATTCGCGTGTAACTCTGATTCCCCCAAAACTTAGCTACCGTTGAGTGGAAGCCTCACCCAGAAGCATTAATACATAGACTGTGTGTTAATGGACCGTATGCTGTATTCTCATATTAAGTAAGCTTGAGAAAAGCCAGTGTTATTAAGAAAATTGTAAGGAAGAGGAGCGCCTGCGCAGCTCAGTCGGTTGGGCGGCTGCCTTCAGCTCTGGTCATGATCCCAGGGTCCTGGGGTCTAGCTCCTCATTGGGCTCCCTGCTCAGCGGGGAGCCTGCTTCTCCCTCTCCCTCTGCCTACCGCCCCCCTCCCTTGCTTGTGTTTTCTCTCTGTGTCAAATAAATAAATAAATAAACAAATAAATCTTAAGAAGAAAGGAAAGAGGAAGGAAAGAAGGAGAGGAAGGGAGGGAGGAAGGGAGGAAATAAGGACGAGAAAATGTATTTACAGTACAGTACTGTAGTTACTTTAAAAAAAAAAAAAAGTGTCCTGGCCAGTTCAATCCTGTGTTCTTCAAGGGCTGACTGTCCTGAAAACCATGGAATCATACACTTTAAATGGGGGAATATTACAGTATGGGACTTATATCCCAATAGAGCTGCTCAAAATTGTTTAATGTTTCCATTAGAAGGTAAATATTGGGTTTTTTGGTTTGGGTGGGGTTTTTTTTTAGTGAGTAGGGTGACCAAAAATGTCCTCTGCCCAGACGCGTTGAGGTCTGAAAGGTAGGGTATGGTGTGAGCTCCTTTGTGACACAGACGCTCAGTTCCTTCACCCAAGGGGGGTGAGGGGGGGGATGCCTAAATTGCACACGGGACCTCAGACTCAGCAGCTCTCACCTGACCTTGAGTCAGCCAGGAACACAAAAATAGCTGACCGCCAAAATTACCCTCAGCCGTGTTAAAAAGAAAGCATCTGTCCCGGGTCAGAAAGCACAGGGTGCGTGTTTTTATATAGAGATTCTGCACTTTCATACTTGAGTGCAAATATAGCCCATGTACAGTAACACATACAGGACATAAGCATGCAAAATATCATTTTTAGCGGTGTTTAATTTTATCGCCTTGCTTTCGACTACTTCTGGAATGAATTCCAGCCAGTTTAACATTCGTCTGCTGTGACCACGATCACATCCCTTTACGTGACGTCGAATCACTCATTCAGAAACATTGTATTGGCTTGAATCTAATCTTCTTCATGACTGGAGATTTTACAGGAGGTTTTGTGGATAATTGGGCTCAGCCTTCAGTTTCCCTTAGGAAGGTTGTCCTCTCTGAGGTTCCTCTCTAGCTTTCGCCCCCTCCCAGTTTTATCGAGATAGAATAGATGTGTATCATTGCATACGTTTCCGGTGTACCAAGTGATTTGGTATATGTGTTTATTGTGAAACAATTGCTGCAGTAAGATTAGTAAACATTAGTAAACAGGGCGGGTGGGAGGGATGGGGTGGCTGGGTGATGGACACTGGGGACAGTGACGGACAGTGTGTTGCGATGAGAGCTATGTATTGTGCAAGACTAATGAATCACAGACCTGTACCCCGACACAAATAATACATTATATGTCAATTTAAAAAAATGAAATAAAACAAATCCCCAGAAAAAAAAAAAAGAAAGATTAGTGAACATCCATCCCCTCACATAGTTAACCCTTTTTCCTTGTGAGGAGAACTTTAAAGAGCTACTCTCTGAGCCACTTTCAGATATACAATAGAGCATTATTAACTGAAGTCACCACGCCATCCATTACATCTCCAGGACTTACTTACCTTGTAACTGGAAGCTTGTACGTTTTGACCATCTTTACCAGGGTCCCCCATCTCCTGCTCCATGCCGCCTCACCACCGGCCTCTGCCAACCACCAATCTGATCTCTGTATCTCTGAGTTTGAGGTTTTTTTAGACTCCTCATATGAGATGATACAGTATTGGTCTTGCTCTGTCTGACTTACTTCGCTTAGCCTAATGCCCTCAAGTTCCATCTGCGTTGCTGCAAATGGCAGGATTTCCTCTTTTTGATGGCCGAGGAATAGTCCATTGTAAATATATACCGTGATTTTTCGATCCATTCATCTATGGTTGGACACTTCTCTTGTTTCCATGCCTTGGCTATGGCAAATAATGGTGCCGTGAACATGAGGGTGCAGATACCTGGCAAAGTTTTAATCCTGGTCAAGACCTTTCTGTCATCCCAGGAAAACAGTGGGAAAATTTAAAATTAAAGTTAAATTATTAAAATTGGGGAAATAAGCCTTTTCATCCCATTCATCCCTGAGGCAACACTGCCAGTGGTTAGGAGGAGCATTTTAAGTCCTGAGGTCAAGTCACAGCCTCCCGGGCTCCTGGTCCAAAAAGGGGCTGATGGGAGCTTTGATTGACATCCGTGTGGGAGCGCTTGGCCCAGTGCCTGGCACGTAGTGAGTCCTCAGTAAGATGAGTTACTATGAATATTCCTGAAGGCCAGAATTCTTCACGATCCATACTCTTGCTTCCCTGAATAAAGTAGATTTACAGTCACTCTACTCCACATACGTTTATTGAACAAGGACGGTGTGCCAAGACATAGTGAGAAGTATAAAGATAGACGTGCCAGCCTGTGTTCTTACCGGGGGAGGAAGGTGTTCCAAGATGCACAGCACAGGAGTGGCCCAGAGCAGGGAGCACAGCCGGTGGGGGCCTGGGAGGGATGAGCCAGCCCTGGGAGGTGGTGGGAGCTGAGCTTTGAGGAGGGCAGATTTCCCCCAATGGGACAGGGTGGACAAAAGGACAGAGGGATGCCAGGATAGGGAGCTTGCAGGGTGGGACAGAGACAGGCCAGGGGTCCATAGTCTCAGGGCAAAGGAGTTTGGGGAGAACACCAACAGGGTGACTGTTCCTTCCTTTTTGGGAAAATAGTATTTTGAAATACAAATACAGAAAATAGAGCCACATGAAGTCTTCTGGGCATGCAGATCTGTCTTGAAGATAGGGATTCTCGGTGGACCAAGAGATGATTTTATTTTTGCTACTGTGAAAGCACATTTATTGATGCTAAAGCTCCAGGCTACAGGCTACAGGGGCGAGTGGGAAAAACGGGTCGAGGTCTCAGTCCCTGTTTCACCTGCTGTAGGAAGACTCTTCCCAGGCCTGTTCTGTGCAGATCAAGGGGTCCACATAGACGAGGACTTCCAGATGTTCCCAAGTGCCAGGTGGTTTTGCTGATCTTTGCTATTATATATATATATTTTAAAGATTTTGTTTATTTGTGAGAGAGGGAACGAGAGAGAGCACACAAGCAGAGGGAGCAGCAGAAGGAAAGGGAGAAGCAGGCTCACCACGGATCAGGGAGCCTGATACGGGACTCGATCCGGGACCCTGAGATCATGACCTGAGCCGAAAGCAGGCACTTAACCTACTGAGCCACCCAGGCGCCACCAATCTTTGCTATTTTTTTTTAAAGATTTTACTTATTTATTTGACAGACAGAGATCACAAGTAGGCAGAGAGGCAGGCAGAGAGAGAGAGAGGAGGAAGCAGGCTCCCGGCTGAGCAGAGAGCCTGATGTTGGGTTACGGACACTGAGGAGGGTATGTGCTATGGTGAGTGCTACGATCCCAAGACCCTGGGATCATGACCTGAGCCGAAGGCAGAGGCTTTAACCCACTGAGCCACCCAGGCGCCCCCCAATCTTTGCTATTCTAAGTGAAAGCCGGTCACGGAAGTACAGCCATAGGAGAAGTTCTCTGCGGGGACACTGCCAGCCAAGGTGTCTCACGTATTCTTCATGTGCCTCCTGAGACGTCTTGTCATGGGCCAGGCTGTGGGCCAGGTGCGTCCCGAAGCAGGAGGGGAGCACGGCTCTTGGGTATGTCAGGGGAAGGCCACGCGCACAGCCCGGAAGCCATCCGGCCATGCCACCCGTGCCTGGGTCCCCAGAGCTGTTTTTTCCCCAAACACTAACCAGGTGATTGACAGACCTGTGGTTCCCCTCTCTTTTCACAGGAATCTTCGCGTACATGAACTACAGAGTGCCCCGGACGAGGAAGGAGATTTTCGAGACTCTCATTAAGGGCCTGCAGAGGCTTGAGTACAGAGGCTATGACTCTGCGGGTAGGTCCTACGGGCTGTCACGGTGTACACAGAGCATTTGTTCATTTAACTCGAAAACTAGAGAAAAGTAGAAAGAAGAAATAAGGGTGAAAAAAAAAAAAAGAAAGAAAACTCCACCCAAAGCCCTCCTGTCAATATCTTTGCGTCCCTGTCCTGGTCACTGCTGGGCCTATGTTAGGTTAGGGTGGTCTGTAGCAGTGGGGGGGGGGGGGGTCAGGAGTTGTCGTGCATAGGTATTTTTTGTTTTTACCTGATTATTGTTATAGAATTATAATTTGATGTCCTGTTTTCATCTCTCTACTGCATTGTCCGTTATCCCAAACTCTTCCGATGGTCTTTTTCTCTTTTTTTAAAATTAACATATAATGTATTATTATCCCCAGGGGTACAGGTCTGTGAATCATCAGGCTTACACACTTCATAGCACTCACCATAGCACATACCCTCCCCAGTGTCCATAACCCAACCACCGTCTCCATACACCCCTCCCCCCAGCCATCCTCAGTTTGGTTTGTGAGATTTAGAGTCTCTTATGGTTTGTCTCCCTCCTGATCCCATCTTGTTTCATTTTTTTCCTTTCTTACCCCCCAAACCCCCTGCCCTGCCTCTCAACTTCCTCATATCAGTGAGATCATACAATAATTGTCTTTCTCTGATTGACTTATTTCGTTCAGCCTAATACCTTCTAGTTCCATCCACATCGTCACAAATGGCAAGATTTCATTTCTTTTGATGGCTGCATAGTATTCCACTGTGTATATATACCACCTCTTCTTTATCCATTCATCTGTTGATGGACGTCTCCGTTCTTTCCATACTTTGGCTGTTGTGGACATTGCTGCTATAAAGACTGGGTTGCCTGATGGTCATTCTCAGTGGCCGCACACTCCTGTGAGGATAGTTAGTCTGCTTCCCATTTTCAGTTAAGCAGCCTGGGGGAAAGGGGGAGCCAGATAATTTTATGCCTCTATTCATTCTTAATGGAAAGTCAGTCAAATGAAGGATTGTAGGAATGCTAATTCCGGGGGGACACCAGCTACAGGACAGGGCCCAGTGCACAGCATGATGAAGGCCCTCCTGCGAGCCCACTGCCTTTGGTGGTGGGCCTGGAGGTGCCTCCCTCACAGGCAGCCCTCCGGGGCTGCACCCTGGTTAGACCCGGGCTAGGTTGCCACAGCCTCTTCTCTGCAAATCGACGTCCTCAACACTGTCTAGTTCTCTCCCAGGCCACCCGCCTGGCAAACAAGAAATGATAAGTCCACAGAGCTCTGGAGCCCTCTCCTGGGGTCGTACTCTGTAATGAGGTGTGGGAGACACAACTTCAATGCCAATACCAAAAAAAAAAAAAAATTGTGTGTATACCACAGGTGTGGCCATCGATGGACATAATAACGAAGTCAAAGAAAGACATATCCAGCTGGTCAAGAAAAGAGGGAATGTCAAGGCGCTTGATGAGGAACTTTATAGTAAGTGGAGCACAGGCCCGGTCAGAGCGATAAAGGCCTTATGGGTCAGTTAAAAACCTTTTACGCCAGCAATACCTGAGACTAAAAATAGGAGCTCATTCAAGTGCGGGTAAACAGAAGCGGGGTTCCGCCCACATGGTAAAACTGTGTTTCTCAGGGTGTGGGATGGAGTTTTTTTTATTTTAGGAGGTGGGGCATGAGCATTTAAAAAAAAATTCAGCACTTACATATTTATTTTCGTTTTTCTGGCAGATGATACTGCTATTCCATTGATCGTGGCGATCCATAATTTTTTTTTTTTTTTCCCCAAGAAGCTCATTTTGGTTAGTGAGTTAGGTTACTGGTAAGGACTGAGTAAACCACAGCAGGGATCTGACAGAAATCCCCAGGGTGGGGCCCCTGCAGTAGAAGGTGGGACGTGCTTTCGATGTAGCTGAGGCGCGTGCGTGTAATGATGTCATCTCCCCCTAACGGTACTGTGTCAACGCTCACTTTCCCTTGATCTAGAGCAAGACAGCCTGGACTTAAAGGTGGAGTTTGAGACCCACTTCGGCATTGCCCACACGCGCTGGGCCACCCACGGGGTCCCCAACGCTGTCAACAGCCATCCACAGCGCTCAGACAAAGGCAATGGTATGTAACATGGCCTTGCCCACCCCCCCAGTCCAGAAGGTTCTGCCTGGCCCTTGATCCAACCCCACTCCCAGCTGGCTTGCTTCTCTCCCAGCCCTGTCTTCCCTGAGGAACCCATCCCCAGGGGGTGGCAGCCAGCCCCAGACAGGAGACAAATTCAGCCTCGCTCCTGGGCGGTGCTGACCTCCCCAGGAAAACAGCGGCACTTCCCCGGGGCTGCTGCGGGCTCCTGAGACCCAGCCTGAGTGGGACTTGGCAGTGGAGAGGTGGAAGAGTCTGGGCGCCGTTCTTCAACCAGGGAGGGCTGTGTTCTGGAGGGCTGGGTGCCCTCAGGGAGGGGTGGGTTTCCTTCCCTCCTGAGGAGAGCCAGGGCGGGTGGCAGTGCTGATTCTGCTTCATGTCAGAGGTGCCCCCTCCAGTCCTTGGCTGCCACAGGCTTGAGATCTGGACAAGCAGCCCAGGGGCTCCCCCCAAGCACCGGAGCACTCCACGTGGCTCACTGCAGGGTTTTTAGGCCTGAGAATGATCATACCTGGAAGTCGAGACTTCTGGCATCCCTTGAAAAACTAGAAGGTGTGGTACCTGGGCTCGGGGTACCTTAGAGTTCCACTGACGAGCAGCGATCCGCGGTCACAAAGCAGGGAAGTGGAAACTGCTCAGGACCATCCCAGGGATACTGGGTCCTCTCTGGTGGGCTGCAGGCTCCTCAGTTCTCCCAGTCACCCCCTTGGGGCAGCCCCAGCTCATGGATCCACATCCTATGCCTGGTTTCCGCCCCCCCCCCAGAAAGTTCTGCATGCCATCGTTCTTAATGCCCACCAGTCCCTCTCATGGGGGAAGGCCTGGTAGGTCTGGAAATCCCCATGGGTCTCCTTTCTAGGTTAGACCTGTCAAGCCAGAAGCCCCCACTGACCAACACCTGGGCACAATGGGGGAGGGTATCCGGCAGAGAAAATGCTCTCTGGTGTCAACTGGGAACCCCACCTGAAGACATCTCCTGGCATCATGCAAGTCCTCGCCAAGCCCCATATCAGAGTAGAAATCAGATACGTCAGAGTCATTGAGGCTCTGAGTGCTTATGGATAGGCACTTGGGTATGCACTTGGCCTCACTGCCGTTCATCGTCATGGAGATTGGGGTGCAGGAGAGACTCTGACACTTCCCAGCTCAGTGTCCTTTACCCCTGGGAATGGTGACTCATCCTGCCCAATTCGGAAGGCTGAGTCCCAAGTGCCCTGCTCGGCAGAACAGCTGGGGTCGTGGGTAGTGAGTTTTTGCTAAGGATTGACCCTTGGATCTGGTCCATGCCCTGAACCATCCAGCGTCCCTGTGCTGGGGCAGGTGTCCTACATCCAGGAGGCAGACAGCAGACCCCATGGTCATGAGGATCTAGAATGTGCATCCACCAAATCCCAAGCCAGATACGGAGGCTGATCCCCAGACCATGTACTGAGATGTCACCTCAGGTGATAAGGTGAACCACCACTTCAGTGTAGACGATGACTCTGTGTCCCCCCGAAGCAGAGAGGCTCCGAGCAGATCCCCCCCAACACCCAAACTGGAAAATGCCTGCCCTGACTCAGGATGAGTAATTGCAAACGACATGAGAAATAAGCAAAGATTCGTAGAATTTCTTTAGCAATTCATCAGGGATGACTGAAAAGCATATTTTGAAGAAAAGCTTACAGCCAGCAACAGCATTACACAAGAAAATTACAGAGTTCTCACAAAGAAAACAGGGATTCTGGGAAACAAACTACCAGTAAGAAGTTGAGACAATCGACTGAAATGAAAAAAATGGGACAGGGTTTGGAAAGTAGACTGAAGACACCGTGTTGGAGTCAGTAGGAAAAACAAGAAGGGGATGGATACAGACACAGTCAATAGAGATCCAACAGGTGCATTATGGGTGTCCTCAAGAAGAGAACAGAACAAATAAAGTAAAAAACAACAAAACAAAACAAAAGGAAAACAAAAACATAAGGCTGTAATAGAGTTCAGCTGTGCCTAGTGCATTTGCCAAAATGGCTTTTCTATCCGAGTCCTCTCAGTTTTTGCGTGAGTTCCCCAAAGTAAACAATAGACTGTAAAAAAAAAAAAAAAAGTAGGGAGGAAATGACAAAAATAATGAAAAAGAGTAAAGGACTATCCTGTACGGAAAAAAAAACAAACAAACCTGAAGACCCAAAGTTTCACTGAACGATAGTAAATCTCAAGGTCAATAAAGGGTCTTCCTGTCATCTGGGCTCAGGGAATGGGGGTTACTTACCCAGAAACAAAAAAATCTCAGGCTGGTTTTAGACCTTCAAGTTACTCACCAGCCGTTGATTGAGAAAACGCAGTGGTGACTAAGCAGATGTATCCCTCACTTTCCCAGCGTTGACCAGGGGGTCCCCCATGCAGGGAGTAGCTGGACATGAGCAGGGTTTGCTGCTGGTGTTTGGGGAGGTGGGAGAAGCCACAGCAGGCAGATCCCGCAGAGAGAAGTGCTCGTGGCCACACAGGAATGTGGGTGAGCCCAAGAAGGCCAGATTTTTCCTCTGGTGAGAAATCAGGATTTTTAATTTAATTTAATTTAATTTAATTTTAAGATATTATTTATCTGAGAGTGAGAGAGAGAACATGAGTGGGGGAGCAGCAGAGGGAGAGAGAGAAGCAGACTCCCCACTGAGCAGGGAGCCCGAAGCAGGGCTTGATCCTGGGACTCCAGGATCATGATCTGAGCTGAAGGCAGACACGGAACCCACTGAGCCACCCAGGTTCCCCCTAGGATTTTTTTAAAAAATAGATTTTATTTCTTCGATAGGAAGAGAGAGAGCCTGAATGCACAGTGGGAAGGGGCAGAGGGAGAAGCAGACTGCCTGCTGAGCAGGGAGCCTGATGTGGCCTCCATCCCAGGATCCTGGGATCAGGACCTGAGCCGAAGGCAGATACTTAACCCAATGAACCACCCCGGTGCCCCGAGAAAAATCAGGATTTTTAAGTGAAACTTCAAAATTTTTAAACTTAAATCTTTTTACAACGCCATGTGGGTCAAACAAAGCACGCATGTGGACTGCCAGCTTGTGGTCTCATTGAGCCTAAAGCAGGCTGGGACTGCCTGGGCTGGTTTCTAGATTCCGAAGGGTTCATCCTGCCCCATTTGACCTAAATACCAAAGTGTATTTGAGGGTGCTGTAGGCCACAGGTCAGAGCCCTGTGCGAGGTCAGGTGCTCTTTGCCCGAAGAGAACTGTGCATTTCCTCCGGGCTGCACGGAGGCAGTAGTAGATGGTAATCATCAGCTTTCATCAGCCTCAGTGATGTTTGCTACACAGCAGACCCGGTGGTAGCTGAGCTGCCGAGTTTCAAGCTCTCAGATCACTGTCCTTCGTTTCTGGCTTGAACGTCACTTTCTCATAGCATTTCTGTCTTCGCCATACCTCTCTTCCAGAATTTGTCGTCATCCATAACGGGATCATCACAAATTACAAAGACCTGAGGAAGTTTCTGGTAAGATCCTTCCCCTGGGTTGACATGGAAGTCAAGTGGTCTTCCCTGGGAACTTTCCAACCGGCTCGTTTCCCACCAGAAACAGTGGCGGGATCTGCGTGAGACCCGCTCTCAGTCACATGTGAGCATTGGATAAACGTCGTCCTGGCTCGGCCGAGCTCCCCATGTCTTGCTGGAGAAGATAACCGGGCCTTTGCACATACCTCCAGTGTATTGCAGATTCCCATAAGCCAAAGAACATGAACTTCCTTTTATTAAGGTGTCTGCACTTTCATAAAGTGTTGACATAACATATCAACTCATATACCAAATGGAATGTGGGGTGGGAAGGCGGACGGCGAGTGTTTAACATATGAAGAGGTTGTGGTGTGGGCTGGGATGTGGGTGGATTTGACTCAACCTCTTTGATCGTTCGCCTGCTGTTTTTTTGCAATGTCCAGATTAACAGCAGAGACAGGCTTCTTAGGCAGGATGATCTCAGGGAATAACTGGAATGACTCAGCCGCGCTGGGCTCTGTGCTTCTGGCAGACATTTCCGATCCCCGTTTTCCTTGTTCTTATCTGAAGTCGCTGCCAGGGCGGGTCGTAAGGGAGGAGTGGGAGCAGCGTTGTGCAATGCGGGTTATCTGACACCCTGTCCCACGAAATATTCCAGGAAAGCAAAGGGTACGAGTTTGAGTCAGAAACAGATACCGAGACCATCGCCAAGCTAATTAAGTATGTGTTTGACAACAGAGAAACTGAGGACATTACATTTTCAACACTGGTCGAAAGAGTCATTCAGCAGCTGGTGAGTTAAGAGAACCAGACCTGTTCTGGTCTGCATGACGGAAGAAGCTAAAAAAGCACAGGGGCGCCTGGGTGGCTCCGTGGGTTAAGCATCTGCCTTCGGCTCAGGTCATGATCCCTGAGTCCTGGGATCGAGTCCTGCACCCGGCTCCCTGCTCCTCTCCCACTGCCTGCCACGCTCCCTGCTTATGCTCTGTCTCTCTATCAAATAAATAAATAAAATCTTAAAAAAAAAAGAGCTTAAATTAAAAAAAAAATGTTAAGGTACAGAGGGCTTTGGTTCCTCAGCATGTTACCGGCTGTTTTTCCTTTCTCTTCCTGTCATCATGCTGCATGAACTGTCCTGCCCTCAGCCCCCTGAGGGAGTGGCCCCAGGACCCACGCAGTGGGAGGAGTGGTGCCTGTCTGGGGCAGTGGGCCAGACCGGCGGGGCCAGAGCGCTTCGTCCTCACTCTAGTTTGCTGTGTTCACAGGAAGGGGCATTTGCGTTGGTTTTCAAGAGCATCCACTACCCGGGAGAAGCCGTTGCCACCAGGTGAGGCTCAACACAGTGACATTTCAAGAATAAATAAATAACGTGCAATTGCTTAGCTTGCTGCCCAGGGGAGAAGTGGAGCGTCTGACAAACGGGAAGGCAGTCTCTAAGGGACAGCTGTGGCTTGGGTACCCCACCAGCTCTGTGGTCACAGCTTCTGAGTATTACAAGAGAAACCAGAAAGTTGGATTTTTATTTGGAATCTCTAGATTTTCAGAAGTTGACAACAAATTTAAAGTAAAAGTAAAATTGTATGTAGCGAGGGGCAGATCCATGTTCCAGGCCAGTACTCGAGGTTCTCTTTAGAAAATGCATGCAATGTGGGGCACCTGGGTGGCTCAGTGGGTTAGGCCTCTGCCTTCGGATCCGGTCATAATCTCAGGGTCCTGGGATCGGGCCCCACATCGGGCTCTCTGCTCAGCAGGGAGCCTGCTTCCCCCTCTCTCTCTGCCTGCCTCTCTGCCTACTTGTGATCTCTGTCTGTCAAATAAATAAATAAAACCTTTAAAAAAAAAAAAAGAAAAAAGAAAAAGAAAATGTATGCAGTGGAGCACCTGTGAGGTTAAGCGTCTGCCTTTGGCTCAGGTCATGATCCCAGGGTCCTGGAATCGAGTCCCACCCTGCCGCTTCCCCTGCTTGTGCTCTGTCTCTCTCAGTCTGGCAAATAAATAAATAAAATCTTAAACACACACACACCAAGAAAATGTAAGCAAAATTATGAGCATGAAACTAGGAACAGAGGAACATCAATTGTTGCAGAGGCCTTGAAAGCCCCGAGCTAGAGCTGCATTACCTTCACAGCATGGGTGTTCCAGAAATCAGCCGAGAGGGCCTGGGTCAGCCCTCGTGTCCCCCTGTTAGGGCCCAAGGCCCCCAGCGCTGTGTGAATTCATTCAAGTGGGGGCGTGAGTGCAGTCCTGTTCTTTTATATTCAGAATAGTTAATTATCCACCAGACCATCAGTTTGACCATCCATCCACACATCTATCTGTCCATCTGCATATCCCTCCCTCCATCCATCCAACTAATATTCTTTGAGCGTTTACTCTACACTGGGTTCTGGGGACTTAGTGACACCCAATCTGGTCCTGCCCATGAAGACTGGACGTCTGTGCAAGAGAACACAGTAGGGCAGAATGTCTTGGTGCTCTCTGTTGGGGATTATGGGGGCCAATGCCATGGAGGCAGGTGTCAACCTAGGGGAGTTCGGCAGAAGGAGCTGGGCGAGCAAAAAAGCAAGGGTCCTGGAGTGAACTCAGTGCTGCAGGGATCTGGAGGCAAGCCAGAAAGTCGGGAGGTGGGGGGCACTGGTGGGACTTTCTGCTGTTCCATTGTATAATTGCTGACCCCTGCTGTGTGCCCGGCATGGGAGACAGCCTGGAGCAAGGTCACGCTGCCCCTTGAACTTTCAAGGGCTGGTGGGGAGTGAGGATGTGGGCAGAGGCCCAGCTCTGCAGTGCCCCAGGTGCACTGTGGGCTGCAGGCTTCACTCTGAAGGTTCTGAGAAGCCATCAGGAATGCCCCAGTGGCCCTGGGAGATGCCCAGCGACGAGACAAGGCTGTCCCACACTGACTGTTAGGCCAGAAGTGATGTGAAAGTAGCATGATTCAGTTTTTTTCCTAGGCTAGGACCTAATGGACAGCAGTTACCTCCTTCAGTTGTAGAATTGTTAGAGACCCCTGGATCCCTATCAAATTTAGAAATCTGGTGTTATCCTGGTATTGCCATTTTAAATGAATGGAGAAGGTGGCAGCGTGAAGAACTTATTTTTCTAAATTGGCTTCAGCTAGCGGCTCTGTAACCCCCAGAGCAATCTTTGGGATGTCTTGGGAGCGTTCTTGGTGGCAAGGCTGGGAGAAACCACAGAGCTCAATCTACAACAATAAAATCTGGGAGAGACGTTTGCCAAGAGAATTAGGTAACCACAGTATCCTCTCATTGTCAGTATTATAAAGGCTGTTTAAGCTGGATCCCCGTTGGACCCAGAATCGTGTCTCCTCTTTGCTTTAGATTTGTTTATTTATTTATTAGAGAGAGAGAGAGTGTGTGTGCGCGTATGCGTGCAGGGGTGGGGGGAGGGGCAGAGAGAGAGGGAGAGAATCCCAAGCAGACTCCATGCTGAGCGCAGAGCCCAATGTGCGGCTCGATCTCAGGACCCCTAGATCATGACCTGAGCCAGAATCCAGAGTCGGATGCTTAATCTACTGTGCCAGCCAGGCGCCTTCATCTCTTTATATTTTGTATTTTTTTAAAGATACATTGTATCTTTAATATAATAAAAGATGGTCCAAAATACTCAAAGAGCTCACAGCACCTCCTTTAAAGCCACAGATCTTGTGCCCTCACTTGGAGAAGCCAGAGGGGGACTGGGAAAGGAAACCTGGGTTCGAGGTACTCACTCGAGTCAGCTGTAGGAATTCCCCAAGGCACTGTCCCCTTTGCAATGGAGTCCACCTTTCTGCAGGTCGGAGATTTGAAACTGTGCCCCATGAAGTATCACTCAGGGCAGCAAAACTCCCCTTGAAGGCATGTTCAGTGGCCCCCAAAGTTAGGCAGACCCAAAGCCAGTCATTATGATGCCCCCAAAGCCGGAGAACAACTGAGCTAGGCAAAAGGGTTGGGAGCGGGGACAGGCCAGGAGACAGGGACCGGGGAGAGAATCTTGGGGCAGATCCTGGGCCTTGGGGGACGCCACTTTTTAGAGACGGCAGCAAATAGAGGCCAGCTGGAGACACTGAATGTTCCTGCTGCTGCCTGGACCTACTAATGTCTCAGTGTCTGTGACTTAACCCGGTGTGGGTTCCCTGGGCAGGTGGGTGGCACCATGGAAACCAGCTGGAATTCTCCTGCTGGCCTTTTGGTCCTGGCTCTGAGCCCGGGAGTATCTTCCAGGGGTGGAGGACTCTATCCTGTGGCATCTCAACAGGACTCTTGACCCGGGGGACGGGGGGCGGCTGGATGCAGGGAACCCTCCTTAGTGCTCAGATGCCATCTAGCCCATCCCCGGGGTTGGGGGAAGGCAACAAGTCCCTTGACTCCCTCTTGTCTCTGCAGGAGAGGCAGCCCCCTGCTCATTGGAGTGCGGAGCAAATACAAACTCTCCACAGAACAGATCCCCATCTTGTATAGGACACGTAAGTGTTTCGAGAAGGGCTTGAACAGGGCCCCGGGGCTCCGGTGCAGGCAGACCCCTTCGGAGACAGCCCGTTTTCCCTCCGCTGGGGCCAGCTTGCCCCCGGGCTCCAGGCTGGAGAGGGTTTCCTGCCGCTGAGACTTGGTGCCGCTGTTTTTTGCAAAAGCTCTTTATCCTGGATATTTTCAAAGACATGCACAAGTCCGGGGAACGGCACACGGCTGCAGCCCGTAGAGGCGTTCGCACCCCGGGGTGCGTGCTGACTTAGTTCAGTTTGGTTTGCAGCCGTTGAAATGCTCTTGCAGTGGTTCTGTGCTATTTGGGTATCATCAGCACAATTTGGCTGACGCAGCCAGAGCTAAAAATTGCAAACGTCTCCCACACATATTCAGAGGGGAAGCTGGAGCCCTTGCTTCATGTTATTCAAACAAAGCCATCTAATGGGGCTTGCGATCCTTTCCGTCATCTGCCAGGCAATTTTGAGAATGTAAAGAACATCTGCAAAACAAGGATGAAGAGGCTGGACAGCTCGACCTGCCTTCATGCCGTCGGCGATAAGGCCGTGGAATTTTTCTTCGCTTCTGATGCAAGGTAGCTGAGCCCTGTGGCCTTTCTTCCCTGGAGCTGATGTAATCAAACGGGTCTGGCTAAACACCACCGTTCCTAATGCAGCCGCTCATTTCAGCTGTTTTCTCAGGGCAAGGGGGACAGGAAGGATGGCAGATTTCAGATCTCTGGGACCCTTCGTCTGAACACGCTGGGCTGAGCTCTCTCTGGCCCAGGCTGTCTGGGACCATTCAAAGGCTGCTCCCTTTAGGGGAGACAGGTGTCCCTGCCTGCCTCTGCCCGCGTCTGACTGCTCATAAGAGACAGACCCAAGACTTATGGGTTTGGTCCCATTGATTTCAAAGTCCGTGTTCTCATTAAAACAGACAAAGCAAATGATTCTGAAATTTGAACAAGTCTGCTTCATACTCATTTTAGCGCCAAAAATTTATACACACACATACACACGTACTCAGAAAAGACCGAGACACTTTCCTGGTCGTTGAAGTAGAAAAGTGCCAAAACACCACCACTGCTTCCTCCGTCCAACCCCTTCTCGTGCCTCCTTCCTACCAGTCCCCTGGAGGGTCTTCCCGCACCAGGGAAGAAGCATGGAGGACATCAGACAAGATCTTCCGGAACACACGGAGTCATAGGAACCTAGAGCCCTTGGCTGGAAAGTCTGGTTCTATACACACCCAGCATTGTACTCCATACGGATGGGGAAAGGCGCATTTCCCAAACTGTGTTCCTTAGAGCACCATTTCAGTGACAAGCTAACCCTCTTTCGGTGATTCTAAGACATACGACTGTCTTACAGATTTTTAGCATCTGTCCGTGGCATCTTGCAATTACAATTTGCTGCAGTTTCAGTGTCTTGGAAGTGTATCAGATAATTGTGGGCCCTAAGATCACTGTTACCTTATAGTCAAAGAAATATGCTAAATGTTTCTAAAAAAAGGAAAAGAAAAGAAAAGAAAAAAGGCATGAATGCCTGCAAAGGAGATGAAATAATTATACGTAGGCAATAGAACCGTATGCTTTTAAAATCCAACTGAAACCCTGTTAGAACTAATCCTTAGAGGCTGGTAAGAGAACGGAGGTGCAGAAATCTGACCTCCCAGCAGTAAACTATCCTCTGAGCAGGGCAGCGGGACCATATCCACCCCATTTTCTTCTGTCCCTCCTCACGTAAACTCTCAGCAAAACTTTCCTGAACAACAACAAAAAAGGCATCTATTTACCAGAACTAGAAAAGCTTTTTTTAATCCCTTAAAACGAATTTTAACAAAATTTGTCCAGAATCCGTTTAGAGAAGACTATAAAAGTTCACCAGGAGAAACAAGAACAGATTTGAATAGAGAGAGTCCCCCCACCTGGGTAAAAAGGCTGAATATTATTTTAAAAAGTTAATTGGCTTAAAATTATTTGAATAATTAGAAACTATTTTTTAAAGATATGACTCTCCTTTAATTAACCTGTAAATTCGAGGCTAATGATTAAAATCCTCAGGATTCCTTTGTTTAGGTTTGGGGAACTCAACGGGGTGATTCTGCAGGGTGTGGTGCATAGACCAGAAAGCCAGCCTGTGTTGTTGCAAAGTGAGAATGGGGGGGGGTCGCCCTCCCAGATAGGAAGGCACAGGCTGGAGCTTTAGGGACAACATAGTACCCAGTGTGGGGGGCGGTACTGTGTCAGGACGATCTCATCAAGAGGCAGAAATGAGGATTCCATGTTGGGTCTGTCTAGCTCCTGGGTCAATAGCCTTTTTGTTTTCCCCCTTAAATTTTATTATTGATTGATTGATTGATTGATGGTTTATTCTTTTTTAAAAATTTTATTTTATTTTTTCAGTGTTCCAAGATTCATTGTTTATGCACCACACCCAGTGCTCCATGTGATACGTGCCCTCCTTAATACCCACCACTGGCCTCACCCAACCCCCCACCCCCCACCCCTCCAAAACCCTCAAATACAATATAATCCCAATTACAGAAGATTTTGGCTATATATATCTATATATACCATATATATACACCATATATATACCATCTAGGATATATACCATATATATGTGTGTGTGTGTGTGTGTGTGTGTGTGTGTGTACCATATATCCTAGATGGGTTCTCTAGAGAAAAAATGAGAAAAATAAACCAAAGGTGTTAATAAGTTATTGTTACATAATAAAAATGTCATTATTCTAATTAAGATCAATAATATCAATAGGGTGATGATTTAGAATTTCGTCACATAGCATATAATAATAACAAAAATACAGATGAATTTGAGGCCAACATACTAACATAAAATACTATAAAGAACATATTATGGAAGAATGCCCAAAACGTAAAAGGAAAATAGAAATATTAGACTTTTCAAAATGCAAGAACTCTTTATCTATTAAGTAATACACATTTAAACAACATATAATTTCCCCTGACACTAATATTTATAATACTAAGAAGTGTGGGTGAAAATCTCCTAAATATCCACGTTTGTAAAGAGGTTACGTATATCACCATATATCCACTTAGGAACAAGACCATTTAGAATTACGCTTCCATTAAAATTAGTTACATGGGAAGTGTTGGTGAAAATACAGGATACCAAGACATCTACGCTCTATGATCTGAGCTCTATAGAAATACGCATTAACAAACCGATAATTATGTGAACCAACATTTTCACCCTTTAGCAAATACATCCATTTATTTTCTAATTTTTGCATTTTATTTCATGAATTTTCTATCATATATATTCTTTTATAGTATGAGAATCATTAAAGAGAAATGTAAAGATCTTTTTGGCCTCCCAGTCGTCCTGGGTCAATAGTGTTAATGAGAGATTACGCTACCATTTTATTTTGTAAATAGAAACGATTCTATTTCAACGCACGGCTGTCCATGCACACATTGATGCCTGTTTTAAACCCTGGAGGGCAGGGCAATGTAACCAGTGTTTATCTCTTGGAGATGGGCTCAGGCCATCTTCTCCCTCTCACTCTGTGTTTTCAACTTTTTACACAATGGGTATATATTGTGTAAAGTGTTTTTCTCCAGGGCAGTGGCTTTCCATCCTGCTTTGTCTTTCTCCTTTGGGTTTGACTTTTTTGGCAAAACTGCTTCCTAGGTGGTGGTGTGTCCTTTCATCTGGAGGCATATGTGTACCATCATCTGTCTTTTTGTGCTGTTAAGATCAACTGAAGTGTTCAAATGTCCGACGGCCTCACCCATCCATTATAAAGCTGCTCTCTGCTTTTCACTTCTTGGTTTCAGCTGCCATTGACAGCCCTTGCGCAGAAAGATTAATACTTAGGGGTTCAGGGCACCTTAGTAGCTCAGTCGCTTAATCGTCTGCCTTCAGCTCAGGACATGATCTTGGGGTCCTCGGATCGAGCCCCATATTGGGCTCCCTGCCCAGCAGAGACCCTGTTTCTCCCTCTCCCTCTGCCACTCCCCCCTGCTCATGCATTCCTTCTCTCTCTCAAATAAATGAATAAAATCTTTTGAAAAATAAAAATAAAATAATTGGGAGTTCTCAGATTGACTCTTCTAATGCCGTCATTCCTTCCTTACTAGCTATATTCCTTCTAGAAAGAGAAACTTGCTTCCATAAACAATGGCTTTTTCTGAGAGCCAGATCATTTTGAAAGTGCAAGATCAATGTTTCATTCTTTCCCATTGCGATTCAAAATACTGTGTTGGTTCCTGAGCAGTTCTCCAACGGTGACACTGTCTTGGATCTTGATTTGAAGAAAGCTGTCCTAAAAGGACATCTGTGAGATTACTGGGGAAATTTGGACACACCGGATTTTTGATGAGACGAAGGAATAGCTTACTGATCTTAGATGTGATCGTGGTACTCGAGGTTAAAAAATGATCCTTCGCTTTTAGAGAAATGCGCTTCAGTGTTTACAGATGAAATGTTAGGATGTCTGGGACGGGCTTCGCAATAATTCTGGGGGAAGGGAAGGAGGTATGATTTAAGGTTTATAGGGTGAAGTCCCTCTCCCTCCTAAAATGCCCTCCGATGCTACTGATGTGGACCCACACTTGAGGCAGGGACAGCCATCTCCTCACGGTCGAGCGCAGATGCCATCTGTGACGCCTGTGTTTCTCTCGCTCCAGCGCCATCATTGAACACACCAACCGCGTCATCTTCCTCGAGGATGACGACATTGCCGCCGTGGCTGATGGGAAACTCTCCATTCATCGGGTCAAGCGTTCGGCCAGTGATGACCCATCTCGAGCCATCCAGACCTTGCAGATGGAACTGCAGCAAATCATGAAAGGCAGGTGTCCTCTGAGGGTCTGTGTGCAGTGGCCTTGGTGGGGGATGGCGGTTGCTCCATTGGGGATCGCCTGAGACTCCTACCCTGAATGGGTACCACGGCCCTCCCGCCTGCCACGGCCATTGGGGAGCTTCTGACTAGAACCAGGCAGCAGGTTTCCCCGCTTGATCTGACCAGTCCATCCACCACCTCCCTTTACCGACTCTCTGGGACACATTCCGACACCCAGACGTTATTTCTTCTCTGGGTCAGAGGGCTGCAGTAACAAGCACTACTTCCTCCTTCCGAGGAGAGCCAGTCTCCCCACACCCCCTTCTCCACCGGGCAGCCCGAGTAAACATCTAGGAATGTGAGTCAGACCCTCTTATCCTGCTGCTTAAAGCCCTCCAGTGTCGTCCCACTGTTCTTAGGAGAAAATAAATGCACACTTCCCGGCACGGCCACAATGCCCCACGCCCAGACTGGCCCCACCTCACTCTACCTTTTTCCCACTATGCCCCACCCGCCTCTCAGGCCACCTCTAGGTGACGTCAGCCGGCCAACTGCTTGCTCACCTGGGGGTCATTACCCCTGACTGGCTCCTTCTGATCCTCTACCCCAAAACGTCAGCCCCTCAGAGAGTTCTTCCCTGACCCTCCTCACTTGTTTTCTTTGCCTCTTGGTGCCCTTCCTCAGCTGAAGGTGGCAGTCAGGGCACATGGCCATGTGTGGCATCACATGTGTGTATATCCCAGAGAACGTTCCCACGCTGTCTGTGGACACCTCCAAAGCTTCAGGCGCAGCACTTGTCAGGGGCCTTAACCTGCTGTGGCCAGATCATCCCTTTGACATCATCCACTTCCGTTCAAATCAGAGCCCTAGAAATGCATGGGTGGCAGAAAGGTTTATCTTTTCTTTTTTTGTTTTTTCTTAAGGTTTTATTTATTTATTTGAGAGAGAGAGAGAACATGAGCAACGGAAGCAGGAGAGGGAGAAGCAGGCTCTCTGCTGAGCAGGGAGCCCGAGGCAGGGCTCGATCCCAGAACCTCAAGATCATGGCCTGAGCCAAAGACAGATGCTTAACTGACTGAGCCACCCAGGAGCCCCAGAAAACGTTTTCCTTTAATACAGAAGCTAGGAAAGTATTTGTTCGAAAGACAGTTGCCTGTTTCTCTGGGTTTACTTCATTTGTACATCCCTAAGTAGGTTGGTTTTTGGAAGCAAAGCATTTTCCTTTCCTCTGGCCTTGCTAAGGAAAGCCACACATTTGCTGCTTATAGCCCTTGCTCCTTCCAGCTGCACAGTCCAATATGTCAACTGATGGTAGTCCTCTCATCTGACCTGCTTCCCTCTCTCTTGTCACTGTGAGCATCAGGGGGCACAGTCCCCGGGAGGCCCCTGAGAATCTACAGTGACCTCCACATCTCTAAGTAACTGCTTAACGGCTTTGTACCCCGATTGCAAGTTAAGCAGTGGTCATGCTAGTCGCTTAAAACTGACCTGTTTTGCTGATGTCTATCTGACCAGGTAACTTCAGTGCGTTTATGCAGAAGGAGATCTTCGAACAGCCGGAGTCTGTTTTCAACACTATGAGAGGCCGGGTGAATTTTGAGACCAACACAGGTAATCCCTCGTCTGTGCCCTGGGCCAGGGTCCCTCCCTGGTTGGGGTTAGCATTAACGGTCTGTGTATGTCCTTCAGTGCTCCTGGGCGGCCTGAAGGACCACTTGAAGGAAATTCGGCGATGCCGCCGGCTGATCGTGATTGGCTGTGGAACCAGTTACCACGCGGCTGTGGCTGTAAGTGCCTGGTGCTGGGTCCTTGATGGTGCTGGGGAGGGAGTGGTGGCTGAGGACAAGATGCGTCTTAAATGCTGCAGTGTGTCTGACCTCCCAAATCTGGGCCCGTGAGCCAGCATGAGAGCTGGCACAAGAGCCTGTCTCCGGGCCATGCCTGGAATTTCCTTACCTCCTGGACCCAGCCACTTCATAAACCATCCCCAGGAGCCCAGCTGCCTGTGTCTCTGGAGCATCTGTGACTGATTTTGGTCCCCATTCCTGTTGGCTTCAGACACGGCAAGTTTTGGAGGAGCTGACGGAGCTCCCTGTGATGGTTGAACTTGCGAGCGATTTTCTGGACAGGAACACACCGGTGTTCAGGGATGACGTTTGCTTTTTCATCAGCCAGTCAGGTAAGGAAGATAGGTTTGGACTTAAGGGACCACTCACCAAAGTGCTTATGTGTGTGGGGGGTGTATCTAGAGAGGGTAAATTTCTTCCAAATTCTGCTGGTTGAAAGTCACTTCAAGGACTGTGTGCGTGCTTTGTAGTTCCCTTGCTGCCCAGCAGGGGGAGGCAGAGAGAGAAAGAGAGTGAGGGAGCGGGGGCTCAGGTGTAGGGCTCACTGCATCTTAGCCAGGCTGGGCAAAGAGTCAGGGAGGTGATTCATAGCCATATGCTTGGATTCTCCACAACCTTTAGAAGGATTTTAAAAAACATTTTAATTATGGAAAATTCCAAATCTCTGTAAAAGTGGAGTTTCACGTAAGGAGTCGCCTGTCCTTGGCAATGATTGGCTCAGCAGAGCTGTGCCATCTAGATCCGTATGAACCTGTCCCCTCCACGGGGTTATTTTGAAGTCAATCCCAGACATCGCGTCGTTCCATAAATATCTCACGATGGATCTCTAAGTGGTAAAAGAAAAAAAAAACCACATAACCAAAACCAAACCAAAACAACAACAAAAAAACACATAACCACGATGCCATCATCACCATGAACGTTGACAGCATTGCCCTCATAGCCTACTTTTGAACTCCGCCCCCAATTTGAATTTTTAAGACCCTTTCCATCTCAATGACAAACTCAGAAAAAACGACTATGGGCACACCCACCATCTGGCTGCCAGGAGCTGCCCCATGACTTCAGATGCCAATTTTAGAGGTTCAGAATATTTCATGAATTGGGTGGGAGCCGTCAGCCAAAGAGAAGAGGCGGATTTAATGGAAAAGCAACGCGTGTCTAACCAGAAAGGATTTTGTTTCGTTTTGTTCTGCCCTTCTCATTAAATTAAAAAAACAAAAAACAAAAAACGCTGGGGAGTGAGGTTGATGAAGAGAGAGCCATCAGGCTCCCTGCCTCGTAGTCCTGAGCCCTGGTGCCGAGGACGGGCAGTGCCCTAGACACATGTCTGAAGAGAAAAAGGAGATGGGGCTCATGGGTACAGCAGAAAAGCCGTAGCCAAGTGGATGTCAATGGGTTTAATTTTATGATGATTGGATCATATTTCTTTTAGTTTGAACTTTCAGGACTTAAAAATACAGGGTTCCTGGGCTGGCTTATTTGTGGACCTATTTAAGTAGCTTTACTGTAAAGGTAATTTTGAATTCAAACTAGCAGGCTGCAAGAAGTGTTCTGCTTTAAAACAAGATCTATTCAGCTCAGATCATGATCTCAGGGTCCTGGGATTGAGCTCTGCATCAGGCTCCCCACTCAGCAGGAAGCATGCTTCTCCCTTTCCCACTCCCCCTGCTTGTGTTCCCTCTGTGGCTGTCTCTCTGTCAAGTAAGTATATAAAATCTTTAAAAAAAAATAAAACAAGTTGTATTTGAGAAATGCCATTCAGGGGCATGCGTGCATTTTATTTTATTTTTTTTAAGATTTAATTTATTTATTTGACAGAGAGAAATCACAAGAAAGGCAGGCAGAGAGAGAGGAAGGGAAGCAGGCTCCCCGCTGAGCAGAGAGCCCGATGTGGGGCTCGATCCCAGGACCCTGAGATCATAACCTGAGCTGAAGGCAGTGGCTTAACCCACTGAGCCACCCAGGCACACGCATGCGTGCATTTTAAATGTTAAATCTCAGCACCTTCTGAATAAGGCAGCTTAAAGTCCTAGCAAGGACACTGGGAGCCAGGTGCACCTGGGTTGGCTCGTCTGTCACCCACAACCGCGTGGCCCTGAGGGAACAAAGCAGTACTGGTTCCCTCCATCCCTGAGGACCTTGTCCTCAAGGGGGATGATGACTCACGTGGGGCTGCCATGGGCGTTCAGTGAAACCATGAATGACGAGAACACGCTTGCCACGTAAGGAGTAGCCAAATCTTGAATCCGAGAATCAACCGGAAAAATTGTTGAGTATGGATTTTCCTTTCTGAGAACGTGCCAGCTGTGTCTGGGCCCTGATCGCTCCATAAGAGTGAGAGTATGTGAGTTGGAGGGCTGGGTGGCTTGAGCTGGCAGAGCCACGGTCCTGGGAACACTTGGCTGAAAGGAGGGACCCATGTGGTAGGTGAGACTGCAGACACCCTCCTGGCGTTGCGCTACTGTAAGGACCGCCGAGCCCTGACCGTGGGCGTCACCAACACCGTGGGCAGCTCCATCTCCCGAGAGACAGACTGCGGTGTCCACATCAACGCGGGGCCGGAGATCGGCGTGGCCAGTACCAAGGTCAGCACCTCTCACCTGTGCCCTGGGGGAGGGCCTCGGCCGAATGGGTGGGCAGGGGGCCGTGGTGTGTGTGTGTGTGTGTGGATGGGGGTGCTGTGTGTGTGTGTGTGGGTGGGGGTGCTCTGATGTGCTTCCTCCCATGTGGTCCACAAGCACACGTTCGCCCCTGCTCTGCCTGAGTCACTGTTTTTCCACAGGCTTATACCAGTCAGTTCATCTCCCTGGTGATGTTCGGTTTGATGATGTCCGAAGACAGAATTTCACTGCAAAACAGAAGGCGGGAGATCATCTGTGGTTTACGGTCTTTACCTGGTATGTTCTAGAACTAAAGTTTCCTTATGACCGTCTCTCATAAACAGTGCTGTTAATCAGTTCTTCCTCCTGAAAACTTCCCTGGTTACCACTAGATGCCTCCAGAAGCTCCCCCTGGGCTGAGATTAAAGTCCGCACTCCCCACCGGGTCTTAGAACCCTGCACACTGGGCCCCTGACACCTCTGACCTCCATTCCACTTCCTCCCTCCCTCCCTGGGCTGCCTCATGACCTTCTTCTTTTTTATTTTTCTTAAGATTTTATTTATTTATTGGACACAGAGAGAAAGGTCACAAGTAGGCGGGGGGGGGGGACAGGCTCCCCGCTGAGCAGAGAGCCCGATGCGGGGCTCAATCCCAGGACCCTGAGATCATGACCTGAGCCAAAGGCAGAGGCTTAACCCTCTGAGCCACCCAGGCGCCCCCACCTCATGACCTTCTGATGCTTAGCAGTGCCAAGGTCTTTCCACCACAGAGCCTTTGCACTGGCCCTGTCCTCTACAGAAACCCTCTTCCTCTGACTCCCCACACAGCTGATAGTTTCTCATCATTTGAGTCTGAGTTCAAATGTCTCCCCCTGGGACCCTTCCTGGCCATGCTAACTAATCCCCTGTCCCAGCTACAAAATGTTAGGCCATTTCTTTTCTTTAGAGCACACGGCATGATCTGAAATTACCTGTTCTCCCATGTACTGGCTTGTCTCCCAACTGATGTGTCTGCCCGGCGAGCATACCACCCTATCCATCAGCATCACTGCTGGATGCCTGGTGTGCAGGCAGGACAGGTGCTCAGCAAATATCTGAGAAGGAACAAAGGGCCCTGAGTCTTTCCCTGTCCCAGGCTGTTCCTTCAGTCTCACCCAACTCCCCTCTTTTGCTAGGTCCCATCTGTTGTAGTCTGTGAGATCCTGTGTCTATGACACGGAATCTCAAACTCTTTGGGGAGACCATGGTTTCTGCAATCATTCACCACACAGGGATCAGGGCCCAGTGGAGTTTCCTGCCCCGTGTGCTATCTTGGGAGTGCCTTTCCTTCGGACACTTGTGCTCCAGGGAAGCAGAAAGACCAAGTGTGTGTTCCTTGTGCAGCCCTGGGAGCATGAAATGAGACAGACCTCACCCCTGGGCTGACAAGGAGAAGCCTAGACAAGCTGGTCATGAGGCTGGGAGGCAACTCCTCTCAGAGACGGGGAAGCTCTCAGAGACGGGGAAGGACTGGGTCCTCCCTGGGAGCCAGGGGCAAATCCCAGAAAGGGCGGTGAAGGAAAATCACCATCTAACCTTACAAAGCCCAGTGATTTGAATCTGGCCAACAGGCTGAAAATATGGACGAGAAAATTATTCTTCACTTTAAGCCACATACGAACGGTGCAAAAACAGTACTCGACCCTGATGTCTAAGTCAGCAGTTCCCAAGATGTGGTCTGCAGGTCCTAGCGCTAGTCTCACCGTAAACACTACTTATAATAAAAATGTTTATTATATTTACGTATATTATGTATGTTTATTATATTTATATTTATTATATATTTATTTATGTATTTGTATATTTATTGTATACATATTTGTATCTATGTTGTATATTTACTATATTTACCTTGGCCTTTTTTGCTGTGTGGACATTTGCAAAGGCAGTGGCGGCCACCGTTGGCACCGTAGCACACCCTGCCCTGCACCAAGCTTGGCTCACAAAGATGTCCTTCACACTGCAGGAAAACGCATTGATCTTAGTAAATTGCAAAATTTTATATGTTCTGTTCGACAAAATGGGAAGTGTGCATAAAGCACCCTGGAGAGTGTGATGGTTGTTTCCAAGACAAGCACCCTGGGATTGTTAGAGTAGCAACTTGAATACGTGACAGACGTTTTCTCAAAAAGGAGCAAAGTTAACCTGACACTTCAAGAAGAAAAACTGACAGTATCTCTTGCCAGTGATAAACTTCAGGCTTTCGAGTAAAATTCAGGATCTGGGAAAACTTGTAGCTGGTGAGTGTGAACTTAACCCCTTCCCACCACTTAAAGGCATCTCTGATCAGGCCGTGGTGATTTGAACACATGTCATTTCTGAAAAAAAATTTTATGATGAAGTGTGTCCATTTTTAGAAAATATGCATAACGCAGTGAACCTACACTTTCCAAATGGCCAATGTGTGATATTACAAAAGTACACATGTGTAAAACCTCCCTTTAGATAAGTGCAAGGTAGACTGATATTTTATTTTTAAAGATTTTATTTATTTATTTGACAGAGATCACAAGTAGGCAGAGAGGCAGGCAGAGAGAGAGGAGGAAGCAGGCTCCCCGCTGAGCAGAGAGCCGGATGCTGGGCTCGATCCCAGGACTCTGGGATCACGACCTGAGCCAAAGGCAGAGGCTTAACCCACTGAGCCACCCAGGGGCCCTAGACTGATATTTTAATGTCACAAGGTAGGAAATGTTTATGGATGTGATTTCAGAGTCTACATTTGCAACTACTCTTTTAAGAAATTACTGTTTCTTGGGGCACCTTGATGGCTCAGTGAATAGAGCATGTGACTCATCTCAGTGACTCAAGTTCAAGCCCAAGTTGGGTGCAGAGATTACTTAAATAAATTAATTAAAAAGAAAAGACATTATCATTCCTTGAGTCTGATGTAATATTGGAGAAACATGTAATATCGGAGAAACACTTTCATGATTATCTGAAAAAGTTATTTAAATGCTTCTTCCTTCTCCAACTATAAAACTCTGTGAGGTTGGATTTTCTTCCTGTACTTCAACCAAAAGAGCATATCACAACAGGTTGAATGAGGGAAAAGATGTGAGGATCTAATGTCTTTATTACAGAGTCAGGCATTTAAAAAGATTTATAAAAATATAAAACAGTGGGGCGCCTGGGTGGCTCAGTGGGTTAAGCCTCTGCCTTCAGCTCGGGTCATGATCTCCAGGTCCTGGGATCGAGCCCCGCATCGGGCTCTCTGCTCAACAAGGAGACTGCTTCCTCCTCTCTCCCTCTGCCTGCCTCTCTGCCTACTCTCTCTCTCTCTCTGTCAAATAAATAAATAAAATCTAAAAAAAATTTTTTTAAATATATAAACCAGCACCATTTTAAAAGTGTATAATGGGTTTATTGTGATTTTTAAATGAATGAATAAAAATATTTTTAATTTTCTCGATTTCTAATCTGATAAGTACTGCTGAAACCAACAGAAACTGAGTGTCTTATGGATTCACAATCATTTTTAACCCACTGAGCCACCCAGGCGCCCCTCGGATTCACAATCATTTTTAAGAGTGCAAAGAAGTCTTGAGACCAAAAAGTTTGGGGAACTTTGGTCCAACCTACACTGGTGTTGTCTCTAGCAGGTGGGCTGGGTGGGGCTATGGGACATTAATTTGGAGTGTCAGCCCTGAGCCTCAGTTGCCTCACCTGTAAAATGGAGTTAGAAATAACACCTCCCTGCTCACCTTACAAGCTTAAGAAAGTACGAACATAAACCAAATCCTGGCTAATCACCAAGTTATTTCCCATAATCTACATTTAAAATCCTTTGAAACTAATGCGAGGAAGCCAAGTGCATCAAGAGGTGGGAGTTCCTAAACTCTGTCTTACACACCATGGTTTTTCTGTGTGAATCTTGCTATGAAATCTGTATGACTGGCATCGCCTCTGCTGTATTTGTTGCGATGTAGGGCTGATCAAGGAAGTGCTGTCACTGGATGAGAAGATTCACGACCTGGCCCTGGAGCTGTACACACAGAGGTCACTCCTGGTCATGGGACGGGGCTATAACTATGCCACATGCCTGGAAGGAGCTTTGGTGAGCCTCCCCTGCCTCACTACCTCCCACCAGCCCCTGCATGAGGGCTCTCTGCAGAGTATCCCTGTTAGCCCTCAAACTTCCAAAGGGAGCTGGAGATCCTAATGGAATGAGCTTTGAAAGCCAGCCTGCCTTTTCTTTTTAATCGGTAACTGGCTTTTGGGGGGCAATAAAGATCCCAACCCGAGCCCGAGAGCTGATGGAGCATGGACAGGTGCCAGGATGATGGGGAGGGGATGGGGTGGTGCTGTCCAGGGGCTGAGTCTAGTCTCTGCTTGCTGCTCATGGATGGGAGTGCCCAACCAGAGTAGATGGGAGACAGCGTCACCGGTGAGACAGCGTTCGGGACCCAAGACAAGGGCATCATCCCTGGCCCAGCTTCGTTCCCCTCCTCTTCCTAGGGAGCAAGTCCCTGATCCCTCCCTGTCACCTGCATCTGAGAGTTTTACAAGCGGTGGGGGTGAGTGGGAGGCAAGGTGCATGAGCTGGAGTTGCCCCAGCGGCAGTGAGCTCCAAATTCCACATGCTTCCTGGGCAGGCTCTGATCCCTGCCAAAGCAAGTGAAGGGCTGGGCATGCTGCTTGTGCGGTCAGTGGGGAGGGGGGTGGGGCGCGGTGCACAATAGGAGCAAGGCCTGGGTGGAGTCTATTTGCCTCTCCCCCATGCCTCTGTCACCTGGTGCGGGAGGAGGGGGGCTCAGCTGCAGTGCCCCAATGTCCTGGTAGAAGATGCATATTCAGCTGTATCTCCGAGTCAGTCTTCACGGGAAGAAAGAAGCTTTTACTCCACGGTTGGGGCACATCAATGGCCCCTCTGTGGTCTCCTGGGGGCCGGCACTCCAGCTGTCCGCAGCATTCCCACCCTCAGTGGAGCTATATTCCCGACAGTGCCCCCCCCACCAAAATAAATAGTTGTAGGGGAGTTGAGAAATGTTTCTTTTGACACTCACCCATTCAGTGACATAGGTTTAATGGTAACTGAATAGAAATGGATCTCCCTAAACATCGGGGAAAATTCCAATAACAGCCCAGTGTGTGTGATTTTTCCTGGTAAGTAAGTTGGAAGAACCCTTTGGAAGTTATTAATGGTCTAGAATTGGAGGAAACAACCCATCAGATAATTGAAGGAAGGTATATCTAGACAGAATGCAATGCCGTCATTACAAATTATGACTGTGGGGAGGCCATGGGGCCTGGACAGAGAGTGGAAGGGGAGAGCCAAATCGGCATTGACTTGTCCATCCAAGATGGCGGCTATGCTGGGGTTGGTCTGGGACACAGGCTGCGTGCTGGGCTCTGTGCATGCTGTGGCCTCAGGACCCCAGCTGTTGACCACTTCACCCATTCATCTGCCCTGCAGCCCTCAGCTCCCTGCCTTCTGGAGTCTTCCCTCCCCTAGCTCCCCTTCCTCCCCTCTGGTCATCTGCTCCAGCCCTCCCCTCCCCCCGGCTCCGTCTGCCCGGTGTCACACGGACCCCAACTTGTGTTTCCCCAGAAAATTAAAGAGATAACCTATATGCACTCGGAAGGCATCCTGGCTGGGGAGCTGAAGCACGGACCCCTGGCGCTGATTGATAAGCAGATGCCCGTCATCATGGTCATCATGAAGGACCCTTGCTTTGCCAAATGCCAGAACGCCCTGCAGCAGGTCACAGCCCGCCAGGTGAGGAGTCTCAGCTGGGCTGGGGCCCCTTCTCTCCTGTCCTCTTCCATACACGGATTATGAGTGGGCCTGAAGCTGAGCAGGCTTGACCACACTACCCCTCATGAGTGGAACACACATTCAGAAATGACTGGCCAGCCTGTGGCCATGGGCACAACAGCTTCTTAGGGACACCTTGTGACCCAGATTGGCCTGAGTTGTCCCGGAGCTCCAGCATGGAGCTGCCCGGAGGCAGGGGCACAGAACTCCCTAGGTATCCATTCAGGGAGGGCTCATGAAGAAGGTACAGGGAGGTAAAATATCCAACAATACCCTTCAGCCAGCTGCCACCATGCCTGGCTCAGCACAGTAGCCAGACAGAAGTTGTAAAACACAAACCGCTTTACTTCTTTGCTTAAAACCCTCTGGTGGCTTCCCATAAAACAAGAGCGACCACAAGCCTGCACCCCCTGGCCCCTTCCTTCTGTTTCGCCCTCATGCCAAGCTGATCTCTGCTTCCACGCCTTGGTGCTGGCTGTTCCTCCCCTGTGTCTTCTGATCATATTATCGTGTTTTGTTGCCTCTGCGGCGCTTATCTGGAATTCATCATTAGTTATTGATTGGCTGGTTTATGTTTTTTTCTCTACCCCTTGCCCTTGGCAAGGCACATGGAAGCCACTCAACCGGTGGGTGCTGAATGAATCTCACAGGCTGGCAATCACCCTACAGGAGAAGGGAGAGAAACTCACCCAACAGCATCCAACACTCTGTCCTTTGTGCCAGCCCGTGCGCATCACCTCCCCTGTAATTGCAACAAAAGCTAGAGATTGCTGTGATCATGGCCATGAGGTTGATCTCAGAAACTCCACTGTAGGTGAGGGGTTGTTCCTTCAGAGATCATCTGCGTGTTGTGATCCTATTTCTTGGCTGTAGGGTCGCCCAATTATACTGTGCTCCAGAGACGACACTGAGAGTTCCAAGTTCGCGTACAAGACGATCGAGCTGCCCCACACGGTCGACTGCCTCCAGGGTATCCTGAGTGTGATCCCACTGCAGCTGCTGTCCTTCCATCTGGCTGTTCTCCGAGGCTACGACGTACGTCTGAAACTGCGCCAAACCCCCCCAAAGGGGAAAGAGCGTAACCCCAGAGTTTTGATTCCATTCTTAAGTGTTTTCTGGGTGTAAATATTCATAGGAGAATTTTTTTCATTTAAAATAACTTTCTTTTTAAAGTAACTTATACGCCTTGAAAACAAGTTGCAAGGTTATGAAGGCTATAGTAGCCTATTTACGCATCACCCAGAGGGTCACTGTTAATTAGCAAGTTCAGTAATTCATTCCAGTCTTTGCCATGTGCATGTGAATTTTTGAACATTTTTTGAGATTATATTGAGGATGACATTTTACATCTTCCCTTTAAATATATTTACAAGTATTTTCTTATGTCTTGCGCTTATTGAAGCAACATTTACAGTATTCCAAATATAATAATTTCCACAAGCAACATGTACAATATTCCAACACAATCTTGTAGCATGGATCGTAGCTATGACTTAGCCAGTCTTCTGTTATTTAAACTGTTGCTAATTTGGGGGGAAATGGCTACATAAATCACAACTGCAGTGAACATCTTTGCACATGTATCTTTCTCTCACATGTAAGACTTGTCCTCAGTCTAGCAAATGATTCAACATTTTGAGACTCCTAACATGTATTGTCAATTTATGTTCCAGAAAAGAGCCCACTTACCATCCCATCAACAAAAGTGTAAAAGAGCATACAACTCACTGTGTAAAGAAACAGAAGTTTTATTACAATTTTATTTTGAGAAGCTTTTAAAGATGCATAACCTTGCAAAAACAGCAACAACAATGTAACAGATACCTAATGGTATACAAATCCGGAACTGCCATTGGCTAACATTCTGTCATATTTATTCCTTTAAAGAAAAAAAATTATTGTGAGCAAAAATAGACATTGTAGATAAAAACTGAAGCCTGCTTTATCAACCATTTTCTTTATCACATTTTCTTCCCAACCTCCACCACGGACTAATAAGTCTTGTGAATTGAATGTGTGATCCTTCCAAGAAAAGTGAATATTTAACAGGACACACTGAGCTCACTGGTTTTAATAGCATGAATCAGATCCTTTTAATAGTGGGAACACAGCATGACATGAAGCAGGTGCCCACTACGTGTCTTTTGATGAACTCAACATTATGTAGTTGAGTGACGTTTCTGTAATAAGGAACTGCTTCCAAGACTTCCAAGATGCAGGTCTCCAGGAACTAGCTCATGGCCAAAGATGACCAGAACACCCATCTCCTTGTCTTTGGATACTCTGATGACAGGCTTTGTGACACGGCACGTTGCTGAGCTCAATGGGGTCCTGAGCGGCTACTTTCTCTCGTTTTAGGTCGACTTCCCCAGAAATCTGGCCAAGTCTGTGACCGTGGAATAGAGAACAAGAAAGAGCCTGAGGAGGCCATTGCCACCTGTAGTGTGTGGTCCGAGGCCCATCCCAGGGAGGCCCAAGTGGGAAGAACAGCGGGCATTCTGTGTGTTCTGAGTAGAGCCCAGTAGAGCTTGACAGCTGCCACGTGCCTTGTACCCAAGTGCTTTGCTTACAGCAGATACTGTTTCTCTGTGTCCTGAACTTGCCAGAGGTTTATACATGGGAATCAGAGCGGACTTTTCCACTACTGTGCAATAGAGACACAGCTCTCTTCAGAGTTAACTGTGAACCTTTTTTTTAACCAACACTAGTTAGTTTTAAAAGACAAAATATTTATAATGATGATTGTATAGCTTTTAAGTTATTTTTCTAGTATGTGGCTTTCAGGAGCCAAGGTAACTCCCGGACCATGTACCCACCAGCCTCCTGGCAGGGGGGCATTCATCTCAGATTTGAGCACAAGGCATTGCCCCTCTGGACTCCTTTCTCCTTTCCTGTCCTCTCTGGGCTGCCCCTGAATCCCATCCCCTGACACCAGGGAAGTCTTCCCCCACCACCACCATCTTCCTGCGCCTCCTATAAAGCCCTTCAAAATTTCGATGTCCTTCCAACGGTTTGTTCGCCTATAAATCCCTCCAACTCTCCAACTTCGGTTCAACCTGATCGTGGTTCTTTTTAAGCCCAGGCAGCCTTTTGGTCCCTGCTCTTACCTATAGTAAAACGCTTGAACTATCCCATGCAAAGAGTAGTTTCAAGTGGGCGACCTTGCCCTCTATTTAAAAGCGTGCACAATCGAAATACTATGCAATTTTAAGACAATAAAGACAGTACAATTCTTTTTTGGCTTGTGGGTTTGGATTTCTGGTAATCTCGTTCTTTTTTATGTTCTCGGATGTTGAGGGCTCCTTAAAACAGGAAATCAGCAGGGTCCTATGGGAGTGAGCCCCATTTCTTGGTAGCCAATGGCACGGTGCCCGCACCTGTGATGGGCATCCTTTAAACGTGAACATGAGGACTATTTCCTTTCCAGGGGGAACAAACTGTTGGATACTGGGGACTCTAGGTTGAGTCCACTGAACGGCTGTTGGAGGGGTTTGGAGCACCTGATACTGTTTAAGGTTGCCTGGAACCCGAAGGCAGCACGCAGGGGTGAAACTCTCAAGTCCACAATTTTTTTTTTTTTTAAGATTTTATTTATTTGAGAGAGAGGCGTGGGGAGAGCAGGGGAGAGAGAAGCAGGCTTCCCACTGAGCAGGAAGCCAGACGTGGGGCTTGATCCCTGGACTCCAGGATCGATCTCTAGACCCTGGGTTCATGACCTGAAGCGAAGGCAGATGTTTAACCGACTGAGCCACCCAGGCGACACATAAATCTGTACTTTTTATTTCCATCATCACCAATTTTATTAATACAGTCAGGCAGGAATATAAGGAGCCAGGGACAGAGTTCTGAAGGCTTGTGGGGTCGGCATTTAGGCTCCAGAAGAAAGTGGCTATCCCAGATGGCTTGAATTGTGCCTTCATGACCACTAACTGGTGTGAGTGACTCTAGGACACCATCAGACCCTTGCTCAGGATTACCTGTGGGCTACTCAGTAACTTTTCCATATTTTTCTATGCCTTCCCAGTGTCATGGGGCTTGGCAACCTGGGAATTACTTTTCTTTTCTTTTCTTTTTTTTATTGTGTTTTGTTTTATTGTGTTATGTTAGTCACCATACAGTAGGGAATTCCATTTCCAAGTTAAAATTCCACCAGTGAGAAGCATCATGGAAGATCTGGAAGGCAGTTTAGAAATCCTGTTATTTATTGAGGAATCATGTTACTCATTTCTCTTCTGGCAGAAGCAGACAGAAGCATGGCTTTGGCAGAGAGGACATCCTGCCCCCCTTAGCCCCAAAGTACACACACTACGGCACACACCCACCACCGGGTGCTCCCGGCAATGGCAGCACCGGCAGAGGTTTCTTGCTGCTCTTCCCGAATCCCACTTCTGAAGGGCTGGCAGGATCCCAGGAGCCAGGGAGGCATCCTCTGAGCCCCATCGTCCCCGTCTTCCCACAGATACATGGTTTCGTCCCTGACTCCCCCTCCTCCCTCACCCCCCACATCCCACCTCTAAGACTGATCATTCTACAACTTCAATGGTCCTCTTTTCTTTACATCAAGTTCTTTAGTATAGTTTACATACATCAAAAATCACCCCTTTTTTTAGGTGCCCACTTCTGAAATTGGATAAACATACAGTGATATGCTCACCATTGTAATTAAAATATAGAGTATACCCTTCATCCCCCCAGATTCCCTCCTGGCCCCCACTGATCATCCCTGCCCACCCATCCCCACCTTGATCTTTGGCAACCACTGAACTAATTTTGCTTTTTCCAAAATGTTTTATAAACAGAATCATAGAGGTTGTAGCCTTGTTTGGCTTCTTCCACTTAGCATGCTGTTTTGGGGGTACTTTTCCATGCCGTGCATCTGTCAGGTAGTAGTCCTCTATAGGGATGCACCACGGTTTGCTTACCCAACGGGCTACATATGGGCTTGGGTTGTTTCTAATCTTTTGACCGTTTGGAATAAAGCTGCTATATTTATGTCCGGTTCTTTGTGTGGACATGTTTTAATATCTCTCAGATACATATCCGGGAACAGGGCTGCTGGCTGGTATGACAGAAGTATGTCTGATGTTACCAGAAATTGCCAAACTGTTTTACAAAGTGGGCATGCCCACTCCACTTTCCCACCAGCCGCGGATGAGAGTTCCAATGGCTCCACGTGGTCAGCACTGATGTTCTCTTTTTTACTGTAGCCATCCTGGTGGCTGTGTAGTGGCAGCTGTGCCTCTTCATGTCCCTCAAGTCTTGAAACAGTTTCAAATCAGTTCCTTCTTCTTGACACCTGCCCCAGACCAGGCCTCACCTTCTCTTAGAAGGACCTTTGCAATAGCTCCCTCACTGGTCTTGTGGACACAAGCCCCCCATCCCCGAAACTCCATGGGCTCTAGTGATCTTTCCAAAACCTAAGCGCATCGTTCACTTCCTTTCTTAACACCCCTCAGCAGCCGCCCTTTCCCTCCACAGATGGGACCCCTACGCTGTAATGCCCAAGGGCCAGCAGGTAAGGGCTAATGAAGTCATGGCCAGAGATGTGTCGTAAGTAGTGGGAGGGACTCTGGTGAGCTAGGGGCCTCCCCTCAAGGGGCAGCTGCCACTCAGTTCCGGCTGACTACTGCCTTCTGGGAATGCAGGTCCCATGGTGGCAGAGCTGCTAACCAAAAGAAACCAGCAATTGAGATTTTTCAAGTGAAAGCTCCCAATTTTCAAACGTTGGCAACCACGCCAGTTTAAAACCAAACAAACAAAACTGGGTTAAACAAGGCATACCGGTGAATTGAAGCGAGCCCATGGATCTCCAGTCCACAGCGCCAGTCCAGCTCAAGGTCCTACTAACCCACCAGTCCACCTCTCCCATCTCCAACAAGACCAGGTGACCTTGGATTTCCTGAACACAGGATGCAGGTGTACCTCAACTCTTTCTCCACACCCAGCAGGCTAGGTCAGCTGCCAGTCCTGCTCATGTGTGCCACACCCTCCCCCACCACTCATCTCACGTGGCTTCTGCCAAAATTCTGTGCATTTTTCCAAGCATGGACTAGACCCTTCCCACCTCATCACCTCAGCTCTGTGTCCATAAATGTTCCTTGTATTTCATAAACCAGAAAAGGGGAATCTAAGGGGAAGCAACCACGAGTGCCCCTTAGTGAAATGACAGCTCTGACAGCCAGGCTTTACTAGTCTCCCATAATCCTTGATGATGGCAATTTTTGGCTCCCTGTTTTCTCTCCTGCACCTGGGGCAGGTGGTCAGCAAGGCTGATGTGAGGACCAAGGTGGGCCCCCCCCCTCTTAATTCAGATCACACTCAGGAGCTACAATTTCAAGGAAGGATGGGCCATAGTCCGTTTCAGAAAACTCCCTCTGGTGGCCAAGGTAGGGGGTGGCCAAAGGGAGGACCCCATGGCTGGATAGGGTCTTCGATGGTACTCCTTCTCTGAGGCCTTGGTGACCTCAGCCTGGCCCTGCGTCGCAGGCCTGCCATCCTCCCAAATTCTGCCACCACCCTCCATGCCCCCAAGACCCTTGGCCTCCGCCCCGCAGAGCCCTGCTTCTAACTCCCAATTTGTCCCCTGCCCTGATGACCCAGGGGTCTCTGGCGTCCTGTGCAGGCTGCTCCTCCTCCACAGTGCCCCATTCTACCGGTCCCCAAAGCATGCACCGCCCCCCACCCTACCCAGGGACCTCTGATCCTTTTTCGGCGTGTCCAGCCTTCCTGCCTCACTCTCCGCTCTGCTGGTTCGAACGCAAGTTTCGCAACAGGCAATGCCCCGGCCTCTCCTGTCATTTCACACGACCCAGGGCCGCTGAAAGCCGAGCGAGGGGCCACAGGTTTGCAGGAGCTGGCTCGAAAGAAAGCGAATGTCAGCGCACCCCAGGCCCTAGGGGGACCTCGGCACTGCGTTCCCTTCCTCCCCATTTTCGATCTTGCCTCTCTCTGAGTCAGAGGTTCGATCCCCGCCCCGAATACACAAGCCGGTCCTCTCTTGCATTCCGTCACGGACCCGCGGGGAACCCAGTCTGCACGCGGCCACCTCCTCACTCTCCGCTCCCCGACTCCAGTCGCTCAGAGAAGGCCGCAGAGTCCACGACCCCTGCCTCTCCTCCCCATTCCTCACCGCCTGCGCCTCCACGTCCTTCCGGGCGCCACCTCGCGTCGGGCTCCTGGACGCCGGGCGCCAAGGCCCCGGCCTCCCCTCGTGATTGCCCCGAGCTCTCCCGCAAACGGCCGGCTCCGTTCCCCGACAGGCCGCCTCTCCGCGGCCACCCTGCACCTGCCGCCCGGAGCGCCCGGCTCTCGGTCCGCCCGTTGGCCCTCTCCGCCGCCTCCCGGCTCCCGCGTGCCCGGTGGTGGGGATGGCTGACTCCGCGCGCGGTCGGACCCGAAGGGCACCCCGACCCGAAGGGCGCCCCGCACAGGCCGGAGTAGCTGCACTGCCGCCCAGCGCCGAGCGCCGCCGAGCCGCGCCGAGCCGCGCCGAGCCCCGCACTGAGACTCCGGCTCCGCCCTTCGCCCCGCCCACGCTGCCTGTCACGACCCGCCCCCCGGCGCAATTGGCCGCACCTGCCCGGTTCTCCGCGCGCTGATTGGTGGGCGCGCGGGTCGGTCAGGCCGGGCGCCGCGGCGGCGGCGGCGGCGGCGGCGGAGGAGAAGGGAGCGGGACCGGAAGGGTCGAAGCGCCCCGGCGCCCCTCACACCCACTGCGGCGGCGGCGGCGGCGGGGCGGAGCGGGGCGGGGCGGCTGGCCGGCCGAGCCCCCGGCAGCGGAGCCGCGAGCGGCCAGTGCGCAGCGCCGCCAGTCCGCCCGCCCGCCCTCTCCCCCTGGCGCGGCGGCTGGGAGGCGAGGTGAGCCCGGCGGGCGGGCGGGAGAGGCCTGGCGGGGGCTGCTCGAGCGGGCCCCGTGGGTACGGGGCGGCGGGAGGGCCGCGCGGCCGCAGTCGGCAGGGCTGGGGGACGCGGGGGCGCGGGGCCGGGGCTGCGGAGCGGGCCGGGCTCTGTCGGGGCGCAGGCGGCCCTGGCCGCCGCCCCTGCCCTCCCGGCTGCCGCAGTCGCCCGCTCCCGCCCGGCTGTCAGCAGCCAGGGGCTGCGGGCCCGCTCTCTGGCCTGGCTCGGGCAGACGTGCGGCGGGGTCTGTGGACGCCATCCCTCCGGACGGCGGGGCGCGCCTTGGCATACCCGCGCGGGGATGCTCAGGACCCCGAGTCTGGTTCCCGCGACCTTGGCCAAGGCACTGACCCTCGCGGTTCCTCCGCTTTCCCCTAGGGAAGGTGGAGAAATGTCTCCCGTTCTGGACAGGGCTCTTGTCAGGCTGTGTCCGTGTGTGTGAAAGCGGGAAATTGGGCGGGATCCTGCCCCATGCTGGTGTGAGTAGGACAGGAAGCCTGTCCCCATCCGCTCAGAGACCCCCATCCCCGCGCTTCTCCGGTGCCTAGTCATTGCACGTTCAGTGCCTAGCTGTGCCAGTGCGGGCCCTGCCCACCTCCCCTACCACTCCCACCACCAAGAACACTGCCCTCCAGTCCCACCCATCGTCTCTCCTGCCTTGAAGGCGCAGCCCTGTTTACCTCAGGACCTTTGCGCTTTCGTTTCCAACGCTCAGAGCTGTCTCCGGTGTCTTTGCACAACTCGCTCCTTCTAGTCGGATGTCTCATTTTCCAGGAGGCCTTCCTTGACCGCTCTCTTTCTCCCCTTAGTCATTCTGTCTCATTATTTTGTTTAGTTTTCTTCCTAGCGTTGCCTCTGGGTGGAAACGACTGTGTCTGTTGATTTTGTTTCCCCTACTAGGATGTAGCTGTTTGGAAACAGGTAGTTGTCTGATTTGTCCCCTGCGTTGTCCCCAGTGCTTAGAAGGCACACAGTGAGAATTCAGTGATACCAATTCAGTGAACGAATGAATGACCCTGCCTGCTGTTGCTTCTGCTTTGTCAGTTATTTAGTGACTTGACTAACTTGTGAAATATGTAAGCAGATGGAAGCTTGTTCTCGTTTTGCACAACATCTTAATGTCCTTGACCCCTTTATTTGGTAACTGTCAGAACAAGCTGTGATATGAAATTTTATATTTTTGTGATATTTTAGCTCTAATTTCCTTCCACACGTTCGGGAGGCAGTCACCGAACCCTGCATTATCTAGGTCAGGCTTTCTGCTCAGCCCTGGGGACACAAAGGCAATAGCAACAGGGTCCCTTCCTCCAGAGAGCCCAGTAGAGGCAGCAGATACATGGACAGGTTAGTGCCAGGACAGTGTGATGGAGTGTAGTGGAGGGGCTCCTCTGTGGAAATGTGGAGGAGGTGACAGGTGGTGCTAGAGTTGGGCCCTGAAGGGAAATTTGCCAGACAGGGAGAGGCACAGAACGGGGGAAAGGGCAGGGCGGAGGAAGGACATTAGGCCAGTGTGGGATCGGGAGTTAGCTTGCAGGGTGTTGAGGACACTGGAAAACCAGACCTCACCCCGCAATCTTTTTTTTTTTTTTTTTTAAGATTTTATTTATTTATTTGACAGACAGAGATCACAAGTAGGCAGAGAGGCAAGCAGAGAGAGAGGAGGAAGCAGGCTCCCCGCTGAGCAGAGAGCCCGATGCAGGGGCTCGATCCACGACTCTGGGATCATGACCTGATCCGAAGGCAGAGGTTTTAACCCACTGAGCCACCCAGGCACCCCCTCACCCCGCAATCTTAAGAAAGAAGTCGGAACTCTACCTTGTATTCCTATGGTCCTGATTCTCAAGTGTTGGCAGTAGCTAATTTAAAAAATTTTTCAATGCTCTGAGCCATGCAAAATTCATTTAGCTTAGTTGCAAGACTGTCGGATCTCCAGGGCAGGGTGTGTAGGAGGGCAGAGCGAGAAAGGTAGCCCAAGGCCAGCAGGAGTGGGGCCCTGTTTGTTTATTCAGGTGCTCTCACTTAATTGTCACTGGTGACCCCCTAAGTAGCAACTGTGAAACCCATTTCTGCAGAGACAGACGTGAAGGCTCACAGAGTTCCCAGTGAGCTTCACAGCACGCAGCTTGGAAAGTGAAATTTGAACCCAGGCCTCGCCCCAGAAAATCATCCTTTCCTGGGTTCCTCAGTTCTCACTGTTCTCTTTTGGCTTTTAATTTGTTCTGAAAGAACAACATCAAATCTAGGTGTTTGCCTCCATTTAATCCTCCCCCTCTTTTTTTCCAAAAGGATCCTGCAGGGTTAAAGATAATCCTATTTTGGCATAGTGTTCTCTGGAGAGCTTTGATATTCCTGAGGATTTCATGATTGGACGCCAATGTGTTTGAAATAAGTGTTGGAGGGCATATTCAATTTGTCTATTTAAAATAAAATGTTCTTAATTTTCTGGATAAAGAAAAGTGCCAGATGAAGCAATTAACAGCGAGTGAAGTAGTTGTTTTCGTGATGCATAAGGTAAAACAGAAACCACATTTTCTTAACACTTGATTTGGCAGTCGGGGCAGCTATTTGTGGTTTAAATATGTAGCTAGACTTCTCCTCTGATTAAGATGACTTTTTTTGTTACATCATTTTCTTGAAGAATAATTAAGTTTGTACTTGGTCTTTTGTGATTGCGTCAACTAGTTTCAAGGTCAGTCTTTATTTTAACTGTTTATTATGAGAACTTTCAAACACAGACCAAAATTAAATGATAGTAGCCCGCTTCCACAGTTATCAGCTCCTGGCCCATCTTCTTTCACCAGCAACCCCCATACTATTTTCAAGAGAAACCTAAATGTCATGTCATTTCATCCATGAATGTTTCAGTATGTATCTTTAAAAGATAAGGACTCTTTCGAACTTGGAATCACAGTAATGCCTTAATATACTCAAATATATTTGTCACACAATATATTTGTGAACACAGTCAGTGTTCACATTTCCAGTCGCCCCATAAGTTTTATGGTTCTTTAACAGTTTGTTCATTAGAATCAGGATCTAGATGAGGTCCATCCATTGTGATTGGTTGGTACATCTCTTAAGTTTCTTTTAACCTGTAGATTCCCCTTCTATTTCTTTTTGTTTGTTCATTTTCCTGGGAGTTGATTTGTTGAAGCAGTTGGTAGTTCTGTAGCATTTCCGTGGTTGGGTTTTATGGACTGCATTTCTGCAATGTAATTTATCATGTTTCTCTGTATTTCCTGAAAATTCGTAGTTGAATCTAGATGTGGGTTGGTCAGATTTAGGATGTCCCAGGTGGGGTGCTGTCTTTGATCTAGAGGCAGATAGGCTCACGGTGTGATCCTAGTATCTGTTGATGCTCAGTGCCTAGACCCATTGATCCATTAAGGGTTGTATTTTTGAGAGGCAAGTTTATATATATTTTGCACAACAAAGGCTCATTGTTTTAGATTTTTATATTGGCCTTTGAATTGCCACTTAAAATATTTTTAATCGATGCTTCAAATCCTCTTTGGTAAACGCTGGGATATAAATTAATAGAAAAATAATGAGCAAGAGTAATCACCATTTTAACATAGGACTTTTTTATAGTTAAAGAAGTTTACTAAATATTTGAAGGTGAAATTCAACAAATTTGATTTTATTTAATGTAATTGAGATTTTTTATGTGTTTGTTTGTTTGGGTTTTGGTCCCATAAACTATTTCACACACACACACACCCCCACCCTCAGCTAATTTTACTTCATAAGGATTACACACTCTAAAACTTTTCAGAGATAGTAAAACTGGATTCCAAGGATACATGGATAACAAATGAGATAGTTCTCTTTTTCTTAGAAATGAGGCATTAATATTAACTGCCTTTATGTTAAATGGGTTCTTGCCTATTCTGAAGTTGTAATTTGAAGTGTATCTATAAATGAATTTTTTTTGGCTATGAAGAGAAAGAACAGTGTGAACACCTTTCAGTATATGCCAGAAGTTTGTCTTTCCATAGACTGGAATAGGAAAAACTTGGGGATTTGTTTAAAAAAACAATTTTATCCTCCCTCCCCCACAACGATGCTAAGAATGATTGAGAAAGAATGAATGCTTTTAAAAGAACTTCCTTTAAAAAATACTATATATGTGTGCGTATGTATTTGTATTTGTATAGATCTGTAAGTGATTTAATTCATTAGACTATTTAAGTATTGTGTAGCTCAACCAATGCTGCTATTAGTTTGATTTTAACATATCTGGGCTGAGGGTGCAGCCCAAGTAATAAATCCACCAGCTCTGATTCTGAAATCAAAATCTGTTTCACCAACTCCTAACTAGACTCTCAGAAACACAGCACCTCTTAGGAAGCGGGTGTCTTCAGCAAATGTCCTGAGACATCTCCTGCCAGGCACAACCTCTGCACAACCCAGTAATGACCATGTCATCAGCTTTCCCCCTTAGCAGATTTTAGTTCACATTTTCAGAATGCAGACTTTGGGGAGGGGGAGCAGTGAACAGAATGGGTGTGGTAATCTCTGTCCTACTGTCAGCTGACTTTGAGACCTTGCCCTGTGCTGGGTTCTGTGCTCACTGTCCCCTGAGGTTGATTCAATGCTCATCCCTGTTTTACAGATGAGTGTAGTCCAGGACCTTCCAGCCAAGTGGCAGGCCTGTTGCCCTCTGACCCCAGAGTCCCAATCTTTTTTTAAATAGGTATCTTTATTGTGCTATTATTACGTGTCACAGTTTAGTATCTAAAGAGAAACTCTAGAAATCCTATTCCAGACAGCTATTTTGACAATTCTTTTTTTTTTTTTTTTTTTTAAAGAAACCAACGTGGCAACACGGGACATGTTTTTTAAATTTTTTTTTTTTTTTAATTTATTTGACAGAGAGAGATCACAAGTAGAGAGGCAGGCAGAGAGAGAGAGAGAGGGAAGCAGGCTCCCTGCTGAGCAGAGAGCCCGATGTGGGACTCGATCCCAGGACCCCGAGATCATGACCTGAGCCGAAGGCAGCAGCTTAACCCACTGAGCCACCCAGGCACCCCTATTTTGACAATTCTTATAAGAAATATTCACTCTAAGTCTTAAGTCTGTATACTATAATTTAGAAGAGAGTAATATGTGTTTTTTTTCTTTTTACTTTTTGTCCCCCTTCCCATGTCTCCTACACCTAACCCTACCTCTAGCAACCACCAATCTATTCTCTTTATAAGGTTGGTGGTTTTCATTTTTTTTTTTTTTTAAGATTTTATTTATTTGACAGACAGAGATTACAAGTGGCAGAGAGGCAGGCAGAGAGAGAGGAGGAAGCCAGCTCCCTGCTGAGCAGAGAGCCTGATGCAGGGCTAGATCCCAGGACTCTGAGATCATGACCTGAGCTGAAGGCAGAGGCTTTAACCCACTGAGCCACCCAGGCACCCCTCATTTTTTTTTTTTTTTAGATCCCTCATATAAGAGAGATCATACAATATTTGTCTTTTTTTTTTTTTTTTAAGATTTTATTTATTTGAGGGGACGCCTGGGTGGCTCAGTTGGTTAAGCGGCTGCCTTCGGCTCAGGTCAGGATCCCAGTGTCCTGGGATCGAGTCCCACATCGGGCTCCTTGCTCAGCAGGGAGCCTGCTTCTCTCTCTGCCTCTGCCTGCCATTCTGTCTGCCTGTGCTCGCTCTCTCGCTCTCTCTCTCACTCTGACAAATAAATAAATAAAATCCTAAAGAAAAAAAAAGATTTTATTTATTTGAGAGAGAGCATGAATAGGGGAAGGGCCAGAAGGAGGCGAAGCCAGCTCCTCACTGAGCAGGGAGCTGAACATGGGCTTAATCCCAGGAGCGTGGAATCATGACCGCAGCTGAAGGCAGGCATTTAACCGACTGAGCCACCTAGGTGCCCTAGTATTTGTCTTTCTCTGACTTCTTTCACTTAGCATAACACCCTTGAGTTCTGTCCATATTGTCATAAATGGCAAATTTCCTTCTTTTATGTAATATTTTATGGGTATATAAGCCACATCTTCTTTATCCACTCACCCACTGATGGACACTAGGTTGTTTCCATGTCTTGGCTGTTGTAAATAATGCTGCAATGAACATGGGGGTGTGTATATGTTTTCAAGTTAGTGTTTTTGTTTTCTTTGGATGACTATCCAGAAGTGGAATTGGTGGATCAAATAGTCGTTCTATTTTTTAATGTTTTGAGGAGCTTCCATACTGTTTTCCATAGGAGCTGCCCCACTTTATATTCCCCCCAACAGAGACAAGGGTTTCCTTTTCTCCACATCCTTGCCAGCACTTGTCATTTCTTGTCTTTTTGATATTATCCATTCTCGTGGGCCTGAGGTGATCTTGCACTGTGGTTTTGATTTACATTTCCCTAATGATTAGCGCTTTTGAGCATCTTTTTATGTACCTGCTGGCCATCTCTATGTCTTCTTTGGAAAACTGTTCAGATCTTCTGCCCATTCTTTAAGGCAGATTATTTGTGGGGTGTGTGTGTGTGTGTGTTTAAGATTTTATTTATTTGAGAGAGAGAGCGTTCATGAGCAAGGGTGGGAGGGAGGAGTGGAGAGAGAGGGAGAGCAAGAGAGAGGGAAGGAATCTTAAGCAGACTCCTGGCTGAGTGTGGAGCCCCACACAGGGCTTGATCCCATGATCCCATGACCGGAGATTAGGGCTTGAGCCAAAACCAGGAGTCAGACGTTCAGTGCACTGAGTCAACCAGGTGCCTCGGATTGTTTTATGTTTTCTGCCATTGACCTGTTTGGGTTTCTTATATATTTTGGATGTTAACCCCTTATCAGCTATATGATTTGCAATTCTTTCCCCATTCTGTAGGTTGTTTTTTATTTTGCTGATGGTTCTCTTTGCCGCGCAGAAGCTTTCTAGTTTGATATAGTTCCACTTGTTTATATTTGTCTTTTTTGCTCCTGCTTTTGGTGCCAGATTTAAAAAAATCATTGTCAAGACCACTGTCCGGGAGCTTACTGCCTGTTTTTCCTGCTAGGTATTTTATGGTTATGCTCAAGTCTTTAATCTACCTTACGTTAATTTTTGTGTGTAGTGTAAGAGTGGTTGAGTTTCATCCTTCTGCATGTGGCTGTCTGGTTTTCCCAGCAGTATTTATGGAAGAGACTGTCCTTTCCCTGTTGTATATCATCAGCTCCTTTTGTCATAAATTAATCAACCACGTATGTTTGGCCTTTTTTTCTGTTCCATTGATACATGTGTCTGTTTTTATGCCCATACCATATTGTCTTAATTACTATAGCTTTGTAATACTTAATTACTATAGCTTGGAAATCAGGGAGCATGATGCCTCGAGCTTTGTTCTTCTTTCTTAAAATTGCTCTGGCTATTCAGTGTCTTCTGTAGTTCTGTACAAATTTTAGGATTATTTGTTCTTGTTCTGCGGAAAGTGCCACTGGAATTTTGATAGGAATTGTACTGAAGCCCTAAATTGCCTTAGGGAGTATGGACATTTTAATGATACTGGTTTTTCCAGTCCGTGAACACAGAATATCTTTCATTTATTTGTGTCTTTAATTTTTTCCATTAATGTCTTCAAGTTTTCCGTATAGAGGTCTGTCACTTTCTTGTTTAAAGTTATTCTGTTCTTTCTGATGCAGTTGTGGAAACATCATTTAATTTCTCTTTCTGAGAGTTCACCAGCACATAGAGACGCAAAAGATGTTTGTGTGTTGAGTGTGTATCCTGCATCTTGACAGAATTTGTTCTGTTCTAACAGTTCTTTGGTGGAGTCTGCCCAGGAGCCTGCCCTCTGACTCCAGAGCACCGATGCTAACCACAGTACCCCACTGCCCCACCGTGTTTCTTCTCCCACTTAGCTTTGCCTTTAACAGACATTTACTGGCACCCACTATGTAATTAGTAGAGGATTAGGAAGTGAATCAGACACATTTTCTGCCCTGAAGGAGCTCACAGAGCAGAAGTGGAGATAGATGTGCAGTGCAATAGAAGAGGAGCATAGGTTGTGGTGCCAAACACGGGGGCATGCCCAGCACCGTTGGAAGGGAGAGGCTGCAGAGGACAGCGTGGGAGAGAAGCAGGCGCGTGCACTAGACTTTGAAGGAGGATGAAGGTTGGCCGGAGGACAGAATGGGGAGGGAAGTCACTGCAGGCAGATGAAACAGCTCAGGAAGAGGCCCGCAGGTGCATGGGAGCCGGGGCATCAGCAAGCATCTCCGGTGGTTCCCTATTGCCTGAGTGGGCCACAGGCCCTGTGAGCTCCTCTGCTGCACTAGGGATTGGAATGTACTCTCCAGGCAGTCGGTCATCATCAAAGGAATATAACCCAGAGAGCAGTATGACTACAGCACATGTTCAGCAAATCTCTCCTTCTCTGTCTCTCTGTCTCTCTCTCCCTCTCTTAACTCCTTATTTTGAAATCTAGGTTCATAAGAAGTTGTAAAAATAGTACAGAGCTCCCGTGCATCCTCCACCCAGTTTTCCCCATTGACTGCATGTTTACATAACTGCAGCACAAGACCAAAGCCAGGAACGTGGCACGGGTAGTGTGTGCACACAGTTCTGGGGCATTCTGTCACACGCAGAGGTTGGTATAAACACCCCCACCACAGTCAAGATACAGAATGGTTTCCTCATCCCAGAGATCTCCCCTGTGCTACCCCGTACAGCCACACACACACACACACGTCCCCACCATTCATAACCGTGGCAACCACTAATCTGGTGCACAGCTCTGTAATTCTGTCATTTCAAGAATGTTGTGTGAATGGAATTTATCCTGTGTGGCCCTTTGGAGATGGGCTTTTTCCCTTAAGGATAATGCGCTTAAGATCACCCAGGTTGCTGAGGGTATCAGCGGTTGGTTCATTTCTCTTGCTGACTGGTGTTCTGTAGCATGGATGGACAGCATTTTGCTTAACCATTCACCCACTCAAGGACACCTGGGTTGTATTCAGTGTTGAAATGTGGGTGTTAGTGTTTTAAAATGTTAAAATGTAGGTGCTGTGAAATCTGTGTACAGTTTTTTTCTTTTTAAGATTTTATTTATTTGAGAGAGAGAGAGAGAGCATGACCAGATGAGGGGCAGAGGGAGAGGGAGAAACAGGCTCTCCGCTGAGCAGGGAGCCCGATCCCTGGGACTCGATCCCAGGACCCTGGGGTCATGACCTGAACCAAAGGCAGACGCCTAAGCAACTGAGCCACCCAGGCTCCCCATGTAGTTTTTTATGCAGGCAGATCTCCCTTTCTAAATGGCATGTGTACAGTGGTTTGGAGGTAGCAGGAATGGAGGCAGGGAAGGCACTTGGGTGGTTGCCATGGTGAGGGAGAACTGAGAACGCCCTAAACAGAGCTCAGGGAGTTGGGGCCTGGGAGGGGCAAAGGACAGGCCCAAGTACCTGCAGGGGGCCTGTGGGGAGGAGACCTCAGTGGACCCTTCCTTCAGGGATGCTGAGATCACCAAACATGAGTGTCGTCCTTTATCATAATTTGTGGTATGGTTTAAGAACTGACGTCCAGAACGATGACTCTGAGATGCTGCAAGGCTCCTGATTATCAAAGAAAGTGAAGTTGTTGCGCTTGCCGTTTTGGATAAGAATTAAAGGAGGAAAAAAGGATAGTTTGATTTAAAAGCTTCAATAGCAAGTATTGAAACCAAGAGGGTGATTGTGAAAATCTGCTTTTAACTGCAGCAGTTGGTTAATTTAGATCTTGCATGTTGTGGGTGTCTTGAACCATTCGTGTGGTTGAAGGTTGGCCTCAGTGTGAGGGCGACTGATTCGTCGTCATCATCAGAAGAAAGTGTCTTGGTAGAGCAAAGCCAGCAGGATGCGATGTAAAGGGCTTTGTTTTTTCCTGGCCTGGTCCTAACCAGCCCTTGGTCACTTCACTTTACTTTCTAAATACAGCGAGAGAGATATTAATTAGAACAGGGTATTGGGAAGGATAGGAATAGTGTCATCAGACACACCTAAATTGAGACCCGGGCGGTGCCACTGTCCAGCTGGGGATCTGGGCTGCTTCCTCACTCTCTCCTAGCTCTTGCCCTCATCTGCAGAGTAGGGGCAGTACTGCTCCCCCAATGGTTGCAGAGAGGGGCAGAGGGCAGGGGGTTGTTTATAACCTGCAGTTCACAGCGTGGCCCACCCTCCTGCCTCCGGCCTCAGCTGCCCCAAACCTACCCTACATTTAGGTCTCAGCTTTTCATTTAAAAGGGTTTAATTTGTTGGTTTGTTTTACTGTGAAATATGTGCATGACTTAAAAAAAAGCAAACCCACAGAAAGTTACAGTGGGAAGAGTGAGTCTCATTTCCCCCTTCATCTCTGCACTTGCTCAAGTATTGTGTGTGTGCAAATGCATGCCCGGGACCCTTCCCACAGACTGGCGCTTACTACGTGCGCTCTTCAACTTTGTTGCCTTAAGGTGTCTTAGACATCATTCCTTTTCAGTACACAAAGTCCCTGCGTTATTTTTAATCTCTTTATTGTGCTTTCATGCCATAATTTAGTCTCTCATTCCAAGTGTACCTTTGAGGTTATTTCTCCTTTTTTTTTGCCAGTTACAGGAAGTGCCACAAACATTCTTGAACAAGTATCTTTGAGCTTTCGTACATACATTTTTGTCCAATACATGTATAGAGCGGTAGTTGCCAGGTTAGGAGTCACATGCCTTTAAATTTTTCATTAGATAGTACGTCTTCTCCTCACCAAATGTTTCGCCAACTTACAGTGCTTGCCAGCCCGATGGAGAAGGCCTATTCCTGCACCCCTGGGTTGATACCGTGAACAGACTTGCCCTTGTCTTGACTCCTCCTGGAAACCTTCCTTTACAGCCATGTCTCACTCGCACACGCTCTCTGCTTGTTCACCAGCTGCCCCGCAACACACCACTGTGCTGGGCCCCTGCCCTTGGGCCCACTTCTACCCCTAGGATACTTCCTAGGTGGTGTGATGATTATGCTCTTGGCCATTTGAGGAAAGGGATAGTCTGGCTAGTGCCCTCTTAATAACCTTTACCTTGTCCTTGGTGCACAGGAGGCCCTTATGAAGTGTGGGGAGGTCTCAGCGAATGGTAGCTGATGTCCCCATAGGACTCAGACCTTAATACCGTATTTACAGTAGTTGAATTGCATGTATCTAGAGGAATACTAGTGAATTTTTTTAAAGCATTTCTTATTCTAGGCTCTAAACAATTTAGGAATGTTCCTCCTACCCCACATTTATCTGTAGAGTGGGTCAATTTTACTCCAGAATTCCTAGAGGGGATTCTGCAAGAGTCCTCAGGGAACCCCAATTGGGATTTTAGATGAAAGCATTTCGTTCAACAAGGATTCATTGAAGCAGCGTGGTGAAGGGAGAAGGGCATGGACATGAACCAGACGCCTTTAGCAAAGGCTGGGCCAACTCCGTCCCTTGAGCTGTCCGCCCAGCACGCACAGGTCTGAAGAACCCAGGGAGCAGGGTGTGTCCCCCATGTCTCCCGAGGAGCAGAGTGTGTCCCTTAGGTCCCCAAGGAGCTTTTTCAGTGGATCATGGTAGACACCGGACACTTCCTTAAATTGTGTGAGAGGGAGGACAGACCCTCCCTGCTTTAGAGGTGCTCCCTGGCTGGGGGAGGGAGACACAGGCAGACCTGCTGAAACCGAGTGACCATGCAGAAGCAGCGCGGGCAGGGACTGGGTCCTACTGCAGGAGCCCAGGGGAGGAACCAGCGCCCAGCGGCAAGGGAAGTGAAGGCAGTGACTGCACCTTCAGTGTGTTGATAATGTGGTTGTATGAAGAACTCATACACTTCCCAATTTGTAAACTGTCTTCTAAAACCCAGGTGATGTCCATTTTGTTGAAATAGAATCTCAACAGAGTTGATTTCATTAACAGCTAAATTACCGGCTGTCTCGGCTTGCTGCGAGGGGCTTTCTCATGCTCACGGAGCCCAAGGTTGACAGAGAAGATGGCTCTGACAGCTTCTCTCTTATGTGTGTGTGGGTTTTTTTTGTTTTTTTTGTTTTTTTTGTCTACTAAGCGCAACATCCTTTAAGTTAAAAATTATTTTAAATCTTGGGATGAAAATCTATCCATCCTCCAACCTGATGATGTAATGTTCTCCCCAAATCCACAAAAGCTAACCCAAGAGCTTGGCAGGCAGAACACAGGTCCCAGCAGCTACAGCAGAAAAGAGAGCCCAGGATTGCTCAGCGAGGGTGGAGGGGGCCGTTTGCGCCAGCCTCTGAGCTGGCAGGTGGGCCACAGTGGGGGGCGGCTCCGTGCTGCAAGGTCATTCAGGACTCTGGCTGGTGGGTGGCTCTGCCCTCTCCGGCACGTGACTTCCATGTCTGGGTTGATGACAGCTGTTCCCCTAGCCAGCAGCGACGGAAAAAGATATGTTGGACAGCAGGCAGCTTTCTTTAAGAGGGAAGAAAGAAAGAAAAGAAAAATGCTGTTGTTCTGCTCACCCCTCAGGTGCCAAAAGCTGGTCATCTGGCCACACCTGGCTGCCAGGAATGCAGCCAGATGTCATGGCTAGTTGGGCGGCCATCTGTCTAGCTGGAACAGGGAGGCTTCAGTCCTAGCATGAAGGACGGAGGAGGGGGTCCTGAAGATCCACAGCAGCTTGTGGCTGTCCTGCTGCTCATCACTCTGGCACTGCGTTTTACCTGTCCGAAGCCAGACTCGCAGACTGCTTGTGCGCCCGGCCTCCCTCCAGCGGCTTCACCTGATTTCCCCTCTTCTCCAGGTCGTATACATACTTCCTCCCAAGACATGTGTTCCCTTCTCGTCCACACTGGCCACAACCCTGTCCTGTTCTGCCAGGTCTCCCTGTCTTCAGTCCTGCCCTCTCCAAGCCATCCCTCTCTCAGCTTCCCGAATGACCACTCTGAAAAGCAGGTCAGGACCCATGTCTCTCTGCCTCAATGGCTCCGTGGCCCAGAGGCCTGGGGCCCAGATGGCTCAGCCACTGCCCTGAGAATTGGTATTTAAAAAAAAAAGCTGGGAAAGAGGAGTGAAGGAGTGGTCAGCTGGAGAAACTATTCACTCGATTAAAATTCTTTATTCAGGCTTGTTATCAATCAGCTTATTTCCATGTTTAATGGAAATTCCAGGCATCACTGTATCAAAATATAAATTATCACTCCAGTGACTCAGTGGGTCGCCATCAAATATTAGATGGTAGAACAAACAGGAAATTGCTGGAGCTGGGCAATAAAATTTTAAGTTCGCAGTTTTCAAAACCATACAGAACGTTTACCTCTAGGATTCGCTTGTTGGCTTTTTAATTTTTTTGTTTTTTAAAAAAGGGCAAAATAAATAGCTTGCTGACTTTTAAATAAATATCTTCAGACAAGAGCCAGGGAACCGTGTCCGTGTAGCTGCCTGCTGATTTCTGTTTGCTTGTCTTCTGTGTAAAATCACACAGGCTCCTACAGGGTAGTGATCTCGGCCTGTTGCCTAAACTACCAAAAGGTCGCCTTGAGACTGCCAGTTTGGACTAATTTATCACGAATAAATGTCAGTGCACCCAAGTCATTGACTGCAGGTTACCACAGTTCTCCGTCTAGAGCATGTGGGTATTGAACCTGCAAGGGATGTGGGGTTTGGGGGACAGGGGCCAGTTCCAGGACATGCATAGGCACACACACCCACGTCACCAGGACCCAGCACCCCATTGTTCTGTAACTTCTCCCGTTTGTAGTCACTTTGGCCTAGGACTTGCTCTGTGCTTCATCACTTCACCTGAACTTGTGGACTTAGAAGGAGACTGGCCCTTTTGCAGTGTTTGTAGGAATCGTAGACAGGATCCCTTTGAAACCTCTCCTGAGTACCTTCATCCCTGAGCCAGCCCGGCATATGCTGGTCCCACAGGAGGCGAGCTGAGGAGAGTCACACAGTGATATAATCTTGTCCTGGCTGGCTAACTGTACAGATACAAGAAAGGCTGTTATTTCCTAGACTACTCCCTTAAAGTGTGGTCATGCCGGGCCTCAGCATTCCGTCCTTCCATGGTGGGCCCAGTACCTCTGCAGTGTTGTTGCATTTTTGGTTTTGGGGGGGCGGTTTGGGGGTTTTTGTTTTGTTTTGTTTGCATGTTGTTGAAGTTCTTGGTGCAACCGAGTTTATCCGCTTACAGCGCCCTTGTCTCAGACGCCAGTAAATTTGCAGCACTCTTGGGGCGCCTGGGTGGCTCAGTGGGTTAAGCCTCTGCCTTTGGCTCATGTCATTATCCCAGGGTCTTGGGATCAAGCCTCACATCGGGACTCTCTGCACAGCAGGGAGCCTGCCTCTCTGCCTCCTTGTGATCTCTTTCTCTCTGTCAAATAAGTAAATAAAATCGTTAAAAAATTTTGCATGCGTGAGCTGCGCACGTGTAATCTCAGAATGCATGTTCATTCTGTTTTTCTTTCAGGGAACCTGACAACCGTACCAACTCTTTGGAATATTCTGATACTACATCATGAGTGACAGTAAATGTGACAGTCAGTTTTACAGTGTGCAAGTGGCAGACTCAACCTTCACAGTCCTCAAACGTTACCAGCAGTTGAAGCCAATCGGCTCTGGAGCCCAAGGAATTGTTTGGTAAGTAGGGTTTGTTTCAATAGTGTGGACCCAGTTTTTATCGTACTAAGAACTAAATTGTCAGAACTTAGAAGCACGGTTGATTTAAAAACAAACAAACAAACAAAAACTACTCTTTTCTTTGCAATAAGTTTTGAACTAAATTGAGTCAATCTCTTGTTCTAGTTATATGTAGTCCTATTGTAGGATACAAACCTAAATTCTTAGAATGCTGCATAAATGTAAATAGGTAGCAGTTTTTCTTTCTTTCTTTCTTTCTTTTTTTTTTTGCTTTGTTTCTTTTTTCTTTTCTTTGTCTTTTGTTTTTCCCTTTTCCATTTCCCCTCCTGTCATTAGATACTAGAGTAATAGGTATGACAGTGAGTTGTAACAGAAATTTGGAGTTTTATTCATTTCTTCATCCTGGCCACCCTTCCCCCTTCCCCTTTTACCCCCAAATCACTCCTATTCATTTCTAGGCGCCGTCACTGCAGTGCCTTGTCCTTCATTGGCAAGACGAGGCCAAGCAGTGTCATTATCACCCCATGGATTAACCAGGAAGGGCTGCTGTGTGAGGGGTTGGGCTGGCCGTCTCTTCCTTGGTGTCTCACTTCAGCCATGTGTCCAGCCCGTCAGAACCGTTGGTCTGACCCTGAGCCTTAGTGTCTTGCATGGTAAGACAGTCAGCTGCCGCGCCATCACCGGCCAGCTCAAGGTAAACTCTTTCACGTGTTTTCTAGACTACAGTTATCAGCACTTCCCAAAGTTTTTCTCCTGTAGTCTCCCTGGGCAAGACTTTCTTTCTTTCTTTTTTCTTTTTTGGGTCAGTAAAAACAAGATGGTCTCTGCCTCTGAAGGAAACTGTGATAAAGCTAGATAGCCCATGTTTAGCCCTTGTAGGCAGAGGGGATTCAAAGTAAGAGAGAACTCTTCCAGATATTCTGGGTAGGGGAGCTGATGTTTGTGTTAGAGGCTCTGTACTGGTGGTTTGAAGTGATCCCCAGGTTTGGAGACCTGCCATCAGGGAAGTCAAATATTTCCTTTAGCCTAGGTGGTTGGAGGCCCCAGGAGCTAAGAGGAGATGGCAGTGTAGAGCTTTGCAGAAAGAATAATGTAGGAGAAGGGGCTGCGTGGAAGGAATGTCAGGCGTGTGTCTAAAATAATAGTGATCTCAGTTTCCAAGTGATGGCACGCTATATTGGTGCTTAAATCCAGGGTACCGAGAGAAGTTTGGATGGCCCGAATGAGGACACTTCGATACATCTAAAAAGTTCCAGACAATAAAACATTCTTCTGATTTGGAATTGGGGGGTCATTTGACACAGGTAATTTGGCAAGACTGTTACCAAGGATGTTTAATGTAGTAACCGCAGGGAGAGGCTGACTAGATGTTCATTAAGTCACTGTAAAATGGAAGGTTTTATAAACGGTCGGCAGTTAAAATTAATGACTTCATTACAGCATGGTAAATAACAGTAAAATCACATGCTACTTGATAAAATACTGTTTGCAGAGGTTGTGACTTCCAGGTTGCATATGCTCCGTTTCATCTTTAATTTTTAAAGATGTGTAATAATGAAATTATTCATTATGGAAGTGTATTTTTCATTAAAAAAAATTCTAGTTTTGAAACAAAAGTTCCTAATATGCCATTATAAGCTAGACTTCCTCAGGGAAAAGCAGTGGCAGACTTAGAGGATGGAAAATTCTGAATTTAAAAATTTAAAAACTCAGAGTCCAGAAATTAAAGAGAGATGTTCAAACAGAGACCCGTACACCCCCATATATTATGTTGGTGGATGGTAGAACAAACAGTTTGTTTTTGGAAAAGCATGCCAAGGTTATTCAATGGGGAAACAACAGTCTCTTCAACAAACAGTGCTGGGACAGCTGGATATCCCCTGCAGAAAGGTGAAGTTAGACCCTTACTTTCACATAATTTAAGAAGTTACCTCAGACTAGATCGTTGACATAAATATAACTGCTGTAAGCATTAAACTCTTAGAAGAAAACAGGGGGAAGCTTCATGACTGTGGATTCTTAGAAATGACACCAAAAGCATGGGCAACAAAATCAAAAATTGGACTCCATCAAAATTTAAAACTTTGGTGCATCAAAGGACATTGTCAAGAGAGTGAAAAAACAACCTGCAAAATGAGGAAGTGTTTTCAAATCATATATCAGGTAAGAGCCTAGTGTCTAGAATGTATAAAGAACTCTTAGAACTGTTAAAAAAAAAAAAAAATTTAAAACAGAACAAAAAAACAAAGGACTTGAACAGACATTTCCTCAAAGAAGATATGTAAACAGGTGATAAGCACATGGAATGTGCTTATCGTTCGGCATTAGGGAAATGAAAGTCAGAACCGCAGTGAGATCCTGCTTATACCCACTGGGATGCCCATGGTCAGCACAACAGGAGGTAACTGATGTCGGCAAGGATGCAAAGGAATTAGACCCTCACACACTGCTGGTGAGAATGTAAGGTGGCGTGCCACTTGGGGAAAACGGTTTGATGGTTCCTTCACATATAACTACCGCACGACCCGGGAAGTACTCCTAGAATTAGAGAGAGATGTTCAAACAGAGACCCGTACACAGATGTTGGTCGCAGCAGCCGAAAGGTGCAAACAGCCCACATGTCCGTCTGTGGATGAAGAGATGCCGAGTTGTATGTCTGCATCCACAGAATGTTCCTCACAGAAAGAAACAGAGCACTGGCGCATGGACAACATGGTTGGTCCCCAAGAACATGTTGCGTGGAAGGAGCCAGAGGCTCAGGGGAAACACCCCAAGTAGATAAATCCATGGAGGCAGAGGTGAGGGGGTTGGGGAACACTGCTTTGTTTGTGGTAAGGAAAGTCTTACAGAATGATTTAGATACAGAGGTGGTGACTGCACAATATTGTGGATGAACCAAATGCCATTGAATTGTTCCCTTTCCGATGGTTAATTTTATGTGTGTGTGAGTCTCACCTCAAAAATGTGTTTTAGAAGAGCAAACTGGACAGCACCTTAAACCAAGGCTCTTTGTCATTCGTAATGGCTATTTAACTCCTGATACCATAGTATCATATATAATGACATTTTTGTGCTATATTATTACAAATATGTTGTCACTTCCTATAGTAGCTTAATTTACATATTCACGGAATCTTAACAGTAATGTCACTTAACTCTTAGTATTTTCCTTTACGTGATTTTATGACAATTTTATTGCTATTTGTTGGAGCAGCTTTTCTCTCACGTGCAGAAAGGTGGGAAGAAAGACATGTCATGGCTAAAATTCTTTTTTTAAGATTTTATTTATTAGAGGGACCAGAAGCAAGGGGAGCAGCAGAGGGAGAGGGAGAAGCAGGCTCCCTGCTGAGCAGGGAGCCCAATGCAGGGCTCAGTCTGAGGACCTTGGGATCATGACCTGAGCTGAAGGCAGACGTTTAACCAACTGAGCCACCCAGGTGTCCCTGTCATAGCTAAAATTTTAGCACCATTCTAAATCTCATCTCCTTGATTCAGGAAAGATTAAAGACTGGGTTTCTGTTCTTTTCTACTCAAGTAAGAAGTCATTAATTAGAACTGATTAAGCTTAATTAATTAAAACTTAGTGAGCCCATGCACAGCCAACAATTTATTTCACCATCTTGGATGTCACTATTCACTTACCTTTGTAACCCAGCTAGTTCATCATTACCAAATCAAAGCCTATTAGCTGGGTTAACTTTGCTGGATGCATGGAAAAGGGGGTTAGTTAACTTGACTCAGAGTATTGATGTTTTCTTCTGAAAATGTTTGTGCAGTTATAAAAATCATACTTAGACTTCTGGGCTGTGTTGTCTTTCGGCATTAGATGAAGTACCATCCCAGGAGTTGGGGCTGCATGTCTGGAGACCTCATTTCTATGATTACTTCCTCGCTCCTCTGTCCCGGAGCTGGTACAACTTGCTGTCAGCCAGGTCCTCCTCACCTTCCTGCCAGGCTTGAGGCTTTGTGGTCCCGCTCAGCTGCGGCAGTGGTGACTGCAGATGGAGAAGAGAACACTTTTTCCATGAGACTTCCCGGACGTCTTCTGACGACCTTTTCCTGGCTCAGTTTTGCGTAGCATCTTGGATATTGGCATTTTGTTTTAAGGACCTCAGAAGAAAACTGTCCTGTACATGTGCAAAGAGAGGGTCTTACCCCATTCAGTTGTTGGAATAGAGCAAGAAACTTCAATGATGCCCGTCAGACCCCTTTCTTCTTGTCAGTGACAGAAAGGCCTGAGTACCTCCATCATCAAGCCCTAACTTCTGGGTATCCCGTTCTCTCCAGTGCACCTTTCCCTGCAAACACAGCGGGTTCATTCCCGTGGCAGTCGCTTTTGTCCCTACTGCATGTCCCAGTTGGATTGTCCTTAGAGGCACACCAGTCTTTCAAGAGGCTATCCCTGGTCTTTCAAGACTGATCTCATCTATGAAACTTCCCAGGTAACCTCAGCTCACGTTTAGAATGGAGCCTCCCGGGTGCCTGGGTAGCTCAGTCGGTTAAGCATCTGCCTTTGGCTCAGGTCATGATTCTGGAGTCCCGGGATTGAGTCCCAGGTCAGGCTCCCTGCTCAGTGGGGAGCCTGCTTCTCTCTCCCCTTCTGCCTCTCCCATCACTTGTGCTCTCTCTCACTCACTCTCTCTGAAATAAATAAATAAAATCTTGTTTAAAAAAATAGAATAGAGCCTCCCCTCTGATTGAACCAAATGCTTAATTGATGTGCCCATGCGTGTGCACACATGCACACACAAACATGCTCTCTCTCTCTCTCCAGAACTGTCAAATAGTAAATCTGTGTCTTAGACTACTAAATTTGTGGTAATTTCTTATAATAGCAGTAGAAAACTAACATAGGGGGCATGCGTGTTTTTACATTTTGAGAAATAAAATATCATAGTAGCAATAGTGCATGGCTTATGAAACTTGTTCGTTGTCTGTTTCAACTAGAGCTCTGTAAAGGAACCTAGGGCCTGGGGTGTGGGCAAGAAAGGTGCCAGTATTGGTGCAGGACCCAAGTAAAATATTCTCTTTGATTTTTCATTGTTTTTGCATTTGTCTCTGATTTGTTTCTCTATTTCTATTGTTCATTAAAAATATTAGTAAAATAAATTAGGAAGTAAGGTTTGAAATATTTATCTCTGGATTATTCATAAGTATCAACTAAGTTATTTCGTAAAATGAAGTCATTGTAAGATTTTGAAGCTGTCATGGGAAATGTGTGTACATTTCTTTCGTATCTCTTCAGTTTTTTCTTTCTCCTTCTAAACTCTCAAGTTGTTCAGCCAAAGGATTGTTTGTTTTATGGATAGTATTGGCCCTGGCAGCCCCTAGAAATGACCGTTAACAACCTGAGCTTAAAGTGGTTAGTCTAGTTCTTACTTCTTTTCCTCTCTATAGTTCCGGGCACCCCCAAATGCCAGCCTGCTCTTACACCATTTTGTTTTCTCTCTATGGGTGTAAGTAAGCTTAGAATGTGTGTAACAGCATTTCTGCAGTGAAGGAGGTCTGTAGCATAAAACGCAGGAAGGTCGTGACTCGAGGGGACTGAGTTCCAAGGCCGGCCGTGATGCACATTGCAGTTCTCTGTGGCCTTGGGCGAATCTGTGTGTCTTTGTGGTTCTTGATAGTTTCACCTCTAAAACAAGTGGCTTAGAGCTTCTGGATCAGATACCTAACCGAGAACAGGAGGCAGTAGTCCGTGCAGAAGAGCTTTTAACAAGGTTCCTCCCTAAGGTAAAAAGTCATTGGAAACTTGATGCAGATAAACGGAGCAGAGGAAGTGAGACTAAGCAGACGAGACATCTGCAGCAAGGAAGAGAACCTATCTATAGTAAAACCCCAAGAGGCTGTGGGTATAGAGAGGACAAATACGGAAAATGAAAATGACACAAGTGGCTAGGAATAGGTGTGTTAATTATGAAACAATTGAGCCAGTTGGCTCCCAGCATTCCTGCCCTCACCCCCATGCTCAGCATTTGCATCTAGAGCACACGTAGGTGAGTGAAGGCTTACATAGGCCAGGATCCGGGGAAGGACAGAAGCCTAGTGAGGGGAGCCCAGGATTTGGAGCTCTTTCCTCTGAGGACATCTGATAGTTCTAGAGTGGGCAGCTGAGAGATTGAATCATATTTTGGATTGCCTTGGGGGACTGGCAAACAGGGATTGGAGCCCTGGGCCCTGTGGGGGGCCTGGTGTACTTGCTTCACTGAGCTCGGTCCAGTAAAGGACTACCTCCAAGAGGGAGACTGAACCAGAAAGAAACAGACCCTTGCAGGCACTACCACTCAGCTTCAGATTGTCTCAATTTGCTGAACTTGAACCGAATTAAACCCAGATTGCTAATTGCACCCCACCCCACCCCCACCACCAGGTACCTAGCAGAAGTGAATTTAAATTCTCCCTGGAGGAAGGCCGCATCATACTGGGTATCAGATTATTTCCAGACAGCAAGGAGTCTTGCAAGTGCCAGGTCCCACGCGTAATCACAAATAACTATTCCCACGGGAGATTAGACAACATGCACACAGCCCAGCACAAATAGACAAAAGAAACAGATCCACAGGGTAAATGGGCATTCTTGGATCCAGACTTCTAAATAGCTATGATGCTAAGTTCAGGATGGTTAAAGGGAAGAAGAAAAATGAGAACTTAGAAAAAAGAACTAAGTAGAAACTCTAGAACTGTAAGATACAGAAATCAAATTGTGAAGTTAATGGATGGCTTTGATGGCATATTAGATATAACTGCAGAGAGATTTAGCGATCTGTAAGATGGTCAGGAAAGAAATTCAGGAAGAGGCCTGAAGAGACAGAAGTGTAGAAATAGTACAGGAGAGAGGGTGTATTAGTTTTCTATTGCTGCATAACAAATTATCCAAGACTTGGTGTTTTAAAAACAAACAAGCACCCATTCATAATTTCATGGTTCTGTAGGTCAAAAGTCTGCACAGGCTTGCCCAGGTACTTGCCCAGCATCTCACCAAGCTGAAATCAAGATGTTGGCCAGACGGTGCTCTTATCTGGAGGCTCTGGGAAAGAATGTGCTTCTAAGCAGCTGCAGGACCCAGTTCCCTGCAGCCATAGGTCTGAGGTCTCTATCCCTTGCTCTCTGTCAGCTCCTCGAGGCTCCCACAGGCCTTCTCACATGTCCCCCTCCATCCTGAAGGCAGCAGTGGTACGTCTGATCCTTCTCAGGGTAAAAACCTCTCAGACTTTCCCCTCTTCCCCCCAGCCAGAGCAAACTCTGCTTCTGAAGGGCTTTGTGATTAGATTACCCCCCAGCTCCTGTTTGTTAGTGAGTATGCTAAGCCCTGTTGTAAGACACCGGGTCTAAGATACATGAAAATCAAATGCCTAGAAATTGGTAGAACAAACTACTTTGACAGTGGTTTGACATTATCTGCTAAGTATGTGCTTCCCTACTCTTAGCTACTCATCAGAAATGTGTGTAGAGGGGATGCCAAGAATATCTCTCCCCGTGTAAGAACGTTTATGACTGTTTTTTTGTAATCACTTTGAAACTGAGAACAACCAAAGTAACTGTCAACGTTCTGTCACATAGTCATGCAAAGGAATAATATAGCAGTGACCCAGAATGCATTATAGCTACACGCAACAGCAGAAGAGTCTCACCAGTGTAACACTGAGCAGAAGTCAGACACAGCTGACTAAAAACCAGGCAAAAAGAAGCCATGGGTTGGGGCGCCTGGGTGGCTCAGTGAGTTAAAGCCTCTGCCTTCAGCTCAGGTCGTGATCCTAGGGTCCTGGGATGGAGCCCCACATCGGGCTCTCTGCTCAACGGGGACCCTGCTTCCCTTCCTCTCTCTCTGCCTGCCTCTCTGCCTACTTGTGATCTCTGTCTGTCAAATTAAAAAAAAAAAAGCCATGGGGGCTATGGGGAGGGAGCTTGAAAATTCTTATTCCTCTGATAACAGCAAGGAAGTGATTATCCAAAGAGTCAAAAGTAGTTATTGTCTTTGGGGGACAGGAGGGATAGTGATTAGTAGTAGATGTTGGAGGGTGGGGGGAATGCTGACAAAACATGGCTCTTTGTGATCAATCATGGAGCTGAGGAATGGGAAGGGAAGTCAAGGAATGAATATCATACAGGTGTTGCCTTCTCACCAATACTCAATGTTGGAAATCCATGGAGTTTGGAGAGAAAATTGAGTTTGAAGTCAGAAGACCAACTATCAAGGCCAAGGGCAGAATAAGTTCATTTATCTTCCACACATTTTTTTCTGAGGAGATTTCTTGAGAATGTACTCCACCAAGAGAGAGAATTCAAGAACATGTACAACCAGAAACATGGAGGCCAGTGAAAAGAAACCCCAGGGTGGTAGCTATGCCGCCAGCCTTGAAAGGAACTCCAAGAAAAAAAATGCTGTCAAAAAGAACGGAATAGACTCCAAACAATAATGGGAAAGGTTGCAGAAAGGGATATTTTTCTTCTTAAGAGAAATTTGTGGTGGAAAAACCTAGAAAAAGTCATGGTCTAAGGTCGAACAGCTTTCAAAAGACATGATGTTTGAGCAATTGATGGATTGTAAGAAAAAATCCGTTTGACTTCGACACCAGAAACAGTCTCATTTTCTTGTGAGTGGTGACAAGGGTCATGTGTTCCTTAGAAAATGAAATGTCATCCTGCCCCTGCAGTTAGGAACATGTGCACGTGTGCACACTCTGTGCCTTGGTTCTCAATGTTTAGACACGTCTGAAAGAGGACACACAGAAGACTTAGCTGTAGAGACCAAATAGATACATCATTTGAGACAGAGTTTGGAGGAGAGGGAAGAGAGTAGAGCACTGGAGGCCAGAGAGATGGAGTGTGGTGGTCTTGTCTTACACACTGGGAGTCTGGAGGGTCCCTCCCTCCAAAGTTGATGGAACAAGAAGTTTAGGCACGTTGTTTAAGTAACTAAGGTGACCGAAGGAAAAGTTTAGAATAACACGAGAGCAAAAAACTGGGAGGTGTTTTCAAGTAAAGGGACTAAATCTTCAGTTTTGGGGGAGTAGTTAGACAACTTCTGAAGTCGATAAATGAGGAAATGCTGATAAAAGTATATTTTTTGGAGTTGAGAAGGGACCACAAGAATTAAAACCAGAAATAATGGAAGGTGGTTGCTCCAAGGGTCGGAACTAGGAGTGGAAGTGTGTGTCTGCTCAGAGGCTGAGAATTTAAGTCCATTTGGCTCCTTTTGGACAAAAACTTCTCAGATCAAAAACGGCGTGTCTGTTTTCAAATTAAGACTGAAATATAGTAGATACAAATACACGTGTGTACATTTGTTGCACAAATAGATTTATCTGTAACATTTTATAATTCATGTGAATGTTGCATTTGCATATGGGCATGTGGATTGACCTATGTGTACACACGTACACTTAATGTGACCTGAATTGAGAAATAATTACAAAGTAACATGGAATTTCTAGCTTTCAATTTAAAACAGATGGAATTAAGTGAGGGTCGTTGGCAAAACACACACACACACACACACACACACAAAACATGAATAGGGGTGAATATGTGGAAAACAGTGTTACAAACTGCATAGAATTTATACACAGAAACAATATTTTAGATGGTGCTTGGATTCTCACATGGTCCTTAGCAGCTCTTAACCTCTGGTGAGGAGCCGAAGGGCAAGAATAGCATCAGCAGCGTCATTGGTATAGTTTATACCAAGTTCCCAAACAGCCTACTCAATTTTTCCTATTTTCTGGAGGTAAAAAGGAACCATGACTTTCAGCTGGGAACTTGAGATGCCAGAAATGCAGCCTTTGCAAGATTTTATTCTTACTATAATAGCACAAGGAGTTATTTCTAGTCACATTTTATATAGCCATTGCTTACATTAGGGCTTTTGTATCTTGGGGATTTACCATGAGCTAAGATCTTGGCTTCTGTTTCCTTTTTTCAGATTCTTTTGTCTGGGAAAAACACAATCAGAGCTTGTATTTGTTACATCCTTCTCATGAGCTCAACCATTTCCTCCACTGCCATATGCCAGATTATACCTATATTGTATTCTGTGATAACCAGTGACTTTTTTTTTCAACTTATTGGCATATTCCAACTGCAGATTTCACTTCTTGGCTGGTCTCACACGCTTTGTATTAAATTACTTGGTTCTGAATATAATAATCTCGACTCATATATGGAGAAGTCCAGGTGTGTGTCCTAACTGCAGCTGCCAAGTTCATGCCTCTGCAATGGAGTCAGTCCATCCCACACTCAGAGCCAACTTGCCTTGTTCTTTATGTGTAGAAGTACCTTGAGTAGAAGCGAGCAGAAAGACATTTCCTTATTTGTTACTTATTTTTAAAGGGAATGCATTGAATGGGCATTGTGCATTGTAGTCTTTTCCAGAATCATCCTAATGGGTCCCTTATTATATTTCCTGATTATAGTGCTGCTTTTGATACAGTTCTTGGGATAAATGTTGCAGTCAAGAAACTAAGCCGTCCTTTTCAGAATCAAACTCATGCAAAGAGAGCTTACCGTGAACTCGTCCTCTTAAAATGTGTCAATCATAAAAATGTAAGTTATGTCTACATTTCCTCTATAATGTTGTCCACGATATGGTCATCTTGGGGGGGGGGGTCTTTGGAAATACATTGAGTTCAGACTTCAGATAAACTAGTCATAACAGGAACTATTTAAGGGGTTCCATTTTCTTGACAAAATTCTTAATCAGCATGGGGGAAATTAAAGTCAGCAAGAAGCATCATGGTCCTGTTTAGGTCTGACAGCAAGATCAGTTAACTTGTAATCATTTGATTTTCACTGTTTCTGTTTCTGTAAAATGACAACAGTATTGACCTAAGAAACTGAGAAACAACTAGCTAATTTTTTTCAGAAAAACATTGTTCCATGAGGTAGCTTTTTACCTGTATGACGGACATTTCAGTTCTAGATAAATGTGAGTAGATGGTGTGATACTCAAGGTGTCTGTGCTTTGACATTTCCACCAAAATCAAAGCACTGTGAATTTCAAGGAGAAATTGTGTTTCTCTAGAAAATGAGATACACCGGCCCATTGTATGTCCGCAGCTGGTCTCTGAGCATTATTGTGAGGATGATTTGGTAACTTTGCTGTGTTATAAAAAAAACTGTAAAGTGTTATGTCTGGAAGGGGTTTTGGAGATCAGCCTTTGTGACCCCATATTTTGTGGCGGAGGAGGAGTGTGAAAACACTCAATGCTACGTGCCTCCGTGCCTCCCTTCGCTTTAGCATTGATGCTGGATCTTTCTGGCATATGGACATTACATACAAAACGAAAACAAGTTTATTATTTTGAGTCTGTGGTTTGAGTTTGTTTTTAATTTCTCCAACACGTGCTTTGTTTTACTTACACATTTAAAATTTTTTCAGGTTATGCACAAGTATGGTTATTTTTTTTTTTAATTCATACAGTATAAACAAGAAGGCAAAAGTCATCAAATCCCTCAGATCATTATCATTAACATTTTGGTGAGCATTCTTACATGTGTACCTACATAATACATGAACACGATCAGCTGTGTTACAGTGCATCCTGCCTTTTTCCTTGAGGAATACTCTTGGGCCTCAGATACATTATATAGTACACGTGCACAATAATTTATTTAACCGGTCACCTGTTACTGGATATTTGGATTGCTTCCAGTTTTTGCTGTTATAACCAGTGCTGGAACAAACCTCCCTGTACTTGCATCTTTGCCCACCTGTCCGGGTGAACTTCTTAGTCAAAGCGTGTACTGCACACTTCTGATTTTAGCATGTGCTGACAAATTGACCTCAAGGAAGACTGTCAATTTTACACTTTCATTAAGACTGTCGAGAGGGAAAAAAAAAAAAAAGATTATCTAAGAATGTGTCTTATTTCAGAATCGCCCAGCACTATGTACATATCGTTGATTTTTTTGTTATTGTACTTTGCCCATTTGCCCATCTGAGAGATGCAAGTGATATCTTATTCTTACTTCTGAGGCTCAATTCTAATTCTCAGTTCTAATATGACACATGTTCTAGGTTTCCTATCATGTTTAGAAAAGGCTTTTCTTTGCCAGGATTACATAAATGTTTATCCACATTTTAGTGTACTGTGGTTTCATGGTTTACATTTAAATCTTTGTTCCATGTGGAGTTGATGTGAAGATTCAGTGTGGATCTGGTTTTATTTTCCCTTGGTTAACCGGCCACCCTAATCCTATATTCTCGGTCATTCGTCTTTCCCTTGGTCATTTGAAATGATTGAGGATGTTTGTTTGATACTCAAGCGGTGGGACTCCTAGAGGCCTTCCCACAACCTTCTTTAAGTAAATACATAACACTGTGAGGGGTTCACCTTCATCATACTAAAAATACAGGTTTCACCTTCATATTTCAAAACTTCAGAAATTTGTAGAACATACTTCAGTTTTCAGAGTCAACATATTGCTTTGGTGTTTTTCTACCCATAATGTCTACCTGTTTATGTTCAGAGCCCTAAAGACATTATGTGTTAAAACTCTGTCATAATGAGTTACTAGAGACACATCAAATGTGATTTGATTAAAAGTATATTGTCTTTCCAAGGTGAGAATCCTAATCATTTAACTTTTCTCAAATAGAATGTAATAGGATATTTTGGTAAAACTAATAAAAATAATAAATACTGAGCTCTGCTCTGATTTTTCAGTTTTAATACATTTTTAATGTTAAACTTAATTTTGATAATTAAGTGAAGTTGCCTGACATGCTGAGGAATAATAAATCTTCTCTTTGCAGATAATTAGTTTGTTAAATGTGTTTACACCACAAAAGACTCTAGAAGAATTTCAAGATGTGTAAGTATTGTTTTTACTCAGTAACACACCATGCATCAAAGACTAAAAATTTAGAAAAGAAAGTGATTGCTTTTCTTACTTGGGAAATGTGGGTAGCAATATATTTAGCCACTTTTTTCTGTGGAGGAGAAATATTAAGAAAAATAATAATATTCAACTATTTGTGCCTAGATATTATCATCTCCATAACCAACAGGATGACTGGAAATAATTCTTCGGAGCAAACAGTGACCATTAATGCTGTTGATTTGCTTTGCTGAAATATAAAATGTTTTTCTCCAGTGCTCCCGAAAGCCAGGATGGCAGGGTTCAAGGCTTTATAATTGTTGTTTGAAATCATTATATCACTAAACACCATGCAATTCCAAAATCTGAAATAGAATTATCTTACAAACAGTAAAATATTAATTTATCATATTGAAATAGAATGCCAAACTCATCCTAAATTGAGTGGTACATTCATTCAACAAATATCTGATTGCCACTTGTGTGCTAGGCACTCTCTCGGACTTGTCATACTTCAGTGACCCAAACAGGCCAAGATCCCTTTTATGATTAAGAATTGCAGGCCATCATACTCGCTCTTAGAGCTTTGAGAAAGCCAGAGAATATACGCAGTCAACCTAAGTAAGGAAGTGCCACCATCTTAAGGATGTCGCAGGTGTTCTGGAAGAAGTGAGCTTGGTTAGAGAATCAGAAGTGCAGGGGGTTAGGAGTCAGGGAACATCCTAAGCAGAGGAGGAAAGACCTCACTGGACTGGGGATAAAGAAACCCTTAAAGGAGGCTCAGGCTTAGTCCTACAGATATTTGAGGCAAAGTGGGATTGAGATAGAAGGAACATGTGTACGAAGGAGTGGAAGTGGGGACATGCCCACTGTGTTCTGAGAGCCACAGGTGGCCAGTGTGGCTGGAGCAGAGCAGAGTTGTGGTGGGACAGGGAGGGGCAGAGGAGAGAAGAGGGTGAGCTCTCGGAAAAGTGATGGGACCAGACCCTCCTGGGCCTCGAGGCCGCTTACTTCAAGTCAAGGCAGTAAGACCCAGCAGAGGAGTGAGCTTCCCTGATTTACATTGTCAAAGAATAACTTTAGTGTCTCTGTTGGGACTAGCAGGGGTGGGGACACAGAAGCCCCACAGCTATGTAGGGGAAGGGTGATGGTGGTTGCATTTAGGCCAGAGGGTACTAGGTAAAGGGGACAGACTGGAGGCTGAAACTGTCCTGAAAGGGGAGTCACTGTGGAGGACTGCAGTGTTAGGAAGGGGAAGCTGAGGGTGACACCTGGTGCTGGCCTGAGCCCCTTGCAGGAGCTCCCAGCTGAGACAAGGAGGGCAACCAGCAGAGCCAACTGGTGGGAGAGGTGGAATTGGGGGCTCAGTTTTGGACATGGGCCTCGAGATGCCTCTTGGATACCCAAGTAGGCCTGGGACATGGACAGTTAGATACATAAGCCTGGCATTCAGGAGAGAGGTCTGGGCAGAAGATACGAACTTGAGAGTTGACGGTCTGCAGATGGTGTTTAAAGTGTTCAGACCAGGGACCAGAGGAGATCACCAAGACACTGATAGTCAGAGAAGAGGAGGAGGCCAAGGAGTGAGCACTGGCACCCCCAACAGTAAGAAGTTAGGGAGGGGAGCAGGGCACAGCTAGCCAGGACTGTAGGACAGGCCATCGGATTTAGCGACATGCAAGTCATCAAGGGTCTTGGCAAGGACACTTGCAGCAGGGTGGCGGGTCACATACCCCATGGAAGTGGGCTTCAGAACAAATGGGAGAAGAATGGTAGATGACAAGTATAGACACCTCTTGGGGGAGTTTTGCTTGCAGAGAGAGCAAGAATATGGGGTATAGCTGGTTGGGGCAGAAGGTCAAGCGTTCTCTTAACATAAGAGAAGTAACAGCATGGTTTCTCTACTGGTAAGTATGATCCGAGAGCAAAAAAAACAAACACATAAATAAAGATTTGGGAGAATTTGAATATTTGAGATTCTATTATCTATGATTTAAAAATTGTTTTAATGTGAAATACATCATGTTGATAGTTTTTTTGGAAAACTGCTAAGTTCCGTTATATGTTTGCTTTTTTTTTTTTTTAACAAGATACCTTGTAAATATTTAGAGAAAGCAAGTTATCTTTTTTTTTTTTTAAGATTTTATTTATTTATTTGACAGAGAGAGATCACAAGTAGGCAGAGAGGCAGGCGCAGAGAGAGAGAGGGAAGCAGGCTCCCTGCTGAGCAGAGAGCCTAGTACGGGACTCGATCCCATGACCCTGAGATCATGACCTGAGCCGAAGGCAGCGGCTTAACCCACTGAGCCACCCAGGTGCCCCCCCCCTTTTTTTTTTTCAAAATTTTAGCCAGTGCAGTAACTAAGTAGTAAGTTATTACTGTATCATATAAATATAGTTTAGTGACCATAAAGGAATTTTGGGTGATTTTTATGTGTACATGGCTGATCTTTTTTCCCCCAGGTATTTGGTTATGGAATTAATGGATGCTAACTTATGTCAGGTTATTCACATGGAGCTGGACCATGAAAGGATGTCCTACCTTCTTTACCAGATGCTCTGTGGTATTAAACATCTGCATTCAGCTGGTATCATTCATAGAGTAAGTAGTGACGCCACGTTAGTTTTATTTTTAAAGTCACAGTCGTTTTCCAGTCATGATTCTCCAGGCACAAAAGAACTTAATATTTTTTTTAAAGTTTCCAGTGTCAAAAAAAAAAAATAAATAAATAAAGTTTCCAGTGTCAAAAGAATCCAAAGAAATTATGGGATCATGTTGAGTTCCCAAATTCCACTGAGATTAGAAGACATCTGTGGAGCACCTTGTTTTCCCGAGCCCGCACAAGCCACTCTGGATGCAGGCTTGAGCTGCTCGGTTTGATGCTGCAGAAGAAAACATACCTTTTCTTTTTCAACCTTTAATTTTGAAGTAACTCAAAGTTTAAAAGTTATAAGAATAGAACAGAGAACTCCCCAATGTTATTTACCCAGAACCATCTGTTTATTCATTGTTAATATATTTGCCATATTTGAAATCCCATTTTTAATGAGGCAGGAATTTAGATTTGGGGTGGGGAACAGTTAGAGGCTAAGTAGTAAATGATACCATTGCTTGAGAAATCATACATAAATTATGGCCCAAATACCCATTTCTTAGAGTCGTAAAGCTTTGGCACTGCGGCATCCCGGCCCCTTGGTGGGAACTTTTAGAATGGCCCAGGATGGGTGTCCTGAGCCCCTAAACTGAGATTTGAATGACAGCTGGCTGTACTCTGTCAGGAAGTAGCATTTAAAAACCAGTGGATACAGTGTAATTCTGTAAGCTGCTCTTAGGAGTTTTTGTTTCTTTTTTGACTTGTATCACTGTGCAAGCAGAACATCAGGATAGAATTTTCTTTGACAATAAAATGTTGAGTGAGACTACAGGCAGAGATAATAGAATTGTATTGGAAACATTCTTAGCATTCTCTAAATTATTACCGTACTAATTCTGTCGACAGATTGTCTTTAGATATTATATTCCAACATCAAGAAGTTGTCATTTCTCTGAACCACAATCTGTGTGGGGAGAAAGATGGTGAGTCCGGAACAAAGAAGCCTATTCATAGAGGAAAGAATAGAGAGATTTTCAATGGTGTGGTAGATCTGTTAGGCGCTAGGAAACATTGGCTGCAACTGCACAGCCCGCCAGTCCACAGAGGACCCGACTGCCCTTACCCCTAGCCACGAGCCTCAGGTTTGGAACCGCAAAGCCTGCGGGCCTGGGCGGCATACCTGGTCCCCAGCCAGGGCCTGTGTGGGGCCTTACACACGCTGGGCTCCTGACTGGGTGACGTTATTTAAAATATGGCCTTTGCTGCCACCAAGTGTCCAGTTGAAATAATACAAATTCTGTTGACAAATTTTCTTTTAAAATAATTATTACTCATTTTCTTCTTTTGTTTATTTATTTATTTTTTTAACTCCAGTTAGTTAACCTACAGTGTAATATTAGTTTCAGGTATACAATATCATGATTCATCACTTCGATACACCCAGTGCTCATCACAGCAAGGGCCCTCCTTCCTCCCTATCACCTGTTTCCCGCATCCCCCTACCTTCCCCCTCTGGTGACCAGTACTTTATTCTCTTGCAGTGAGGAGTCTGTTTTTTGGTTTATCTTACTCTCTTTTTTTTCCCCCTGTTTGCTCATTTGTTTCTTAAATTCCACAGAAGAATGAAATCATATGATATTTGTCTTTCTCCAACTGACATCTTTCACTTAGCATAATAATACCCATTTTTGAATTAAAAATAAACATTTCCCAACATACCATTCTCTTTTGCTTCCTAAAATTTTCACAGTCCATTATATAAATTAAGACATTCTTCCTAGCTCTTAACCACATTTTGTGTTACATTCACGCTTTAGAATAAGTTTCCAGCCTTACTGTGTTAAGCCTTGTCAGTTTTGCAAAGGAAAATGGTTTGCCTTACTTGTTCCTCCCTTCCTGGGCCCAGAGATTTGTGGGGAAGCAATATCCTAGGGACCTTTTCAGGGCTGCAGCACACATGCCCCTGTTAGGGAATGTTCGGTCCCTGAAGCTTGGTCCCACTCCTGATGACCAAAATGTCAAAGAGTGTCCAAAGAGGTGTCTACTTTGCCCAGCACAGTGTTTACAAACCCGAGAACACCCGAGCAGATGATCCCACCAAGCCCTTCTCCATTCTGTCCACCGCCCCACCAGGCCTTGCCCCTCCACCTCCTTGTCTTCTACCTGTTCACACATTCATGGGTCTGCTGGGCTTTGTGCTCGCTCGTGAAAGTACCACGTGCTGGTAGTGGGAAAGGGAGATAGAGCAAATAGCAAGAAGCCCCCAGTGGCCCACCCTGCCCACCCAGCCAGGACCCAAGAGGTGACGAAGAGCCCGTTAGTGGGTTGACAGTTGTCCGTGAGCCTTTCTGGTCCTTTCTCTCATACACAGTGCCATGCACAAAATACACATTTTCAATTTTGCTTATTAAAATGCTTTTATGCTAAATATAAAATTTAACTATTTGAAAAATAAAACATTGATAGCCTCGCGACACTTTTTACCTTGTATGATTCAAAAACTTAAAAGAAGGGAAAGTCCCCCAGCTCTCTGCTGTTGTCTGGGGGTGGCTGGTGATAGCAGCTGGGTGTTTGCTCCCAAACTCTAGAGTGACTACCTTACTACCAATGTATCTGTGTGTACTGATGTCCGTTTCAGTTTATACTTTTCAAATGGGATCACCTTGTTTGCAATTATTCTGCAACTCTCTGAACAAGTCGGTTGATTTGTTCCTTATTTTAATCAAGAGTCAAATATTTATTTAAGAAAAAAAAAACAGAGTCCCCACTTCCTCCTTCTAATTTCTTGCTCCCCAGAAGCAAACTTAGTTCTTTTAGCTGTTATTTTGGTGTTTATCCCCATCCCTTCCCTTTGGGGCATAAGGTGTCACTTAAGCTCCCTCTCCCTGACCCAAAGCCTCCCCTACCCCTCAGCTACCTTTCCCGTGGCCTGACCTCCCTGGTGTTGGCAGTGTCCTCGGGTTTGGACTAGTATGGGTGGTGTGTTTCTATCACCCTGACCACCTAAATGCCCCCCGCCCCCCGCAGCCTTCTGTTTACACTGTGATAGAATTTCTTTTCCTTTCAACTTTTCACCCCCAGAGTTAAGGACACTTGTCATTTAATTGTTTGCATTGTGGTCTTTGTTCTTTTGCTCTTCAAGGAGCAAGTAGTTTGCTCTGCTGTCCTTGCTAAGTTAACGCAAAGCCTTCTGCCAAGCAAAGCCTTCTGCCAAGCGTCTGGATTTCCTCTCAGTGTGTCCAGGTGATGTGTTGTTTCATCACAGGTGGACCCTCGCTCTCAGAGCCTCAGTGGTGTTCCCACCTTGACTGGCTACCCCCCACCCCTGTACCTGATGCGGCAGGGGGGGTCATCCTGGCCCTGGCCCTAGCATTTCCCTGGGGCTTTCCTTAACCTGCTTCCTGACCCCTTTGTGTCTTTCTCAGTTTATTCCCTTGTTTTGGTGGAACACATCCTCCAATAGCTTCCGCAGAAGTGGTGCATGTGAGGTAAACTTTTTTGCGGCCTTGAATGCTTGAAACTCTTCATTCTGCCCTGCCTGTCATGTGATTCGTAGTTTGGCTGGATATAGAATTCTTAGTTACAAATCAGTTGCCCTCTGAGTTGTAAATGCAGTACCCTGTTTTAGTGTGGTGTAGTTTGGCTTTTGAGCTTTCTTTTTTTTTTTTTTTAATTTTCTGGAATTCTTTTTTTTTTTTTTTTTTGAAGATTTTATTTATTTATTTGACAGAGAGATGACAAGTAGGCAGAGAGGCAGGCAGAGTGAGAGGGGTGAAGCAGGCTCGCTGCCGAGTAGAGAGCCCGATGCGGGGCTCGATCCCAGGACCCTGAGATCATGACCTGAGCAGAGCAGAGGCTTTAAACCACTGAGCCACCCAGGCGCCCCGCTTTTGAGCTTTCTAATACCATTCTTACTCTAGATCATTTGCAAGTGCCCTGTTGTGTTTTTCTCTCTGGATCCTCTAAAAGTGTTTCTTCATTTCTTGCGTTCTAAAACGTTATGACGATAGGCCTTGATACAGAAATTTTTTTCATTCCTTGTGGTGGGCACTTGATGGCCCTTCAGTCTGGAAGGCTATGCCCTAGAGTTCTGGGAAATTTGTAGTATTTCTTTCAGAATGCCCAGAATGCCTGGTGTCAGAAGCTGGGTGAGGTGGGGCTGGGTCAGCATGCAGACCTCCACTACACCCATGCCCTCTCTGTGCCTCCCAGCAGCATGTCTGTTGCTGTTGTGCCAAGGCCCAAGTCTGGAATCTCGGTTTCAGTTTTTCTAGGCTATGGGGCCATAGGGGTGAAGAAGGAGCCTGGGCCTGTCTTCTGGGGTGGAGCTGGGGAGATCTGGAAAGCCCTGACCCTTTCCTGGGCATTCTGGTCCCCCTTGTGGTGCTTGGGCTGCTCACTGAGTTTGGAATGTACCACACTCAGCCAAGTCATTTCCTGCCTCTCCGTCACTCTTTGTCCCCAGAGAGCATGTGGGGTTTTTCATGGACAGCATGGCCTGCCAGGATGGGACTGGACCTGCGAGACTCGTACTAGGTGAAGGCCTATGAGGAAGAGCCGGGGAGTGGGCTGCAGGGATTGGAGAGGCGGGCAGAAGGCAGCCCAGGGCCAAGCTGTTGGAGGGGCTGAGGGCAGGGCTGCAGACTGCACTATAGCCCTCAGAAAGCTTCCCCCACTGCAGTCCCCGAGCCGCCTGCTGGAGTCTGGTGTCTCAGAAATGGGCTCCTGCCCCACGCTGTCACAGGCCAGGAGCCACACAGGTCAGGAGGAGCTCTGTGGTGCTCCCCATGGGTCTCTCTTCCTGAGGGGAGATTGAGAAGGCAGCTACACACCATAGCTCCTGTTCCAGCAGTTGCTCTCTGGGCCACAACAGATGCACACTTCCCTTCTCCACTCTCTGTTCCCTTGGCTGTCACCTTGCCAGGTCTCCGTGGCTTGCCTGCATGTGACCCAGACCTTCATATTTGAGGGGTCTGACTCCGGTGGCTCAGAACAGGCTACTGGGCCCATGGACGCAGCCAGCAGTCCCCTCCCCAGTCCTGAAATTGTATGATCGGAACGGATACACTGGGCAGTTGGAGTGACCTTGGCCTGCAAGGTAAGAGGTGTCACCATGGCGAAGGCCAAGTGGACACATGAGACTGTCCCACCAGGATAAGTAAAAAACATGTTTGACCTCCGGGGTCAGCATGGATAGAGGAGATTAGGACCACCCCTGAAACTCAAGGAACTCAAGGACGGCTCCGTGTCGCATCCCTGTTTGAGTCCCCAGTCTGGTCCCAGAGGAAACTCAGTGGTCCCAGAGAATGTTCACTGCCAAGGCCTATGCAGCTAGTAGTGCTGGTTGCAGCTGCGGTGCCTGCCACCGTAGAGCTCCTAGAACCGATTAATAAGGTCTTAGTACGGCGTGAAGCCACTGACAGGGCAAATGCATTCTTCCGTGCTGACTGGGAGAGAGGGTCCGAAACTGTTCACACACAGGTGGGACGGACAGCAGTGTCCTTCCATAGTGTGCACGGGTCTGTGTCGTCACCTAGCTGGAACCATGGTGCTTTGGGTCATCGCGTTTCAGGGTCCACTCAGAGCTTGTGTCCCACAGTCCTCCAGATGACTGCTTAGCCTCCTGTCCCAGGGTTCAGTCACCCCGCTGAGTGGCTGCAGGTACCTGTAGGGAAGAACCGGGGAAATCAAGGCAGTGGACACTTGTCACCACGTGCAGGGTCCTCCTTCCTAGGACACCACTCCAGTCATTCAGTTCTGATCTGAGAACTGACCGGGAAAAGTGGTGCTGTGGGGTAACACCCTCGGCCCCCTTCTCTGCTCTGGCCCTTCTGTGGCTATAGTTGTTTCATGCATTCTTGTTGTCTGTCCCAGGGACGCTGTGCTCTCGTGGCCATCCCCATATCTGTGGGCCAAGCCCCAAGTTCGTGTGTCCTTTGTATTGATTAACGTGTGTTTCTTGTTTTCCCTGGTTGGGGTGGTTTTCAAGCTTTGAAGGGGCTGAGCTGTCTTTCCTCCACCACCTTGAAGCCCTGAGTCCGGTTTGGTTTGGAAAGCTGCCACTGGTTATGTGTGGAGGCGAGGAGAGAGTGCCATGGAAGTGGGGGGTCGTCAGGAACCCCGAGACCTTTTCCAGCCCCTCCTGTGGGCAGGCATCCCCAGGCCAGCACCTCTCAGGCCTGCCAGGACATCACAGAGAGGCGTTGCATTTTGTTATCACAGTTTTCCAGCAGATGGCAGTAAAGGGTGTCCTTCCAACCAAATCCGCGCGAAGGGAGAATTTTCTGACAGCTAGAAGGGTCTGGAGACCAGCAAGTTTTCTACCTCATTCTGCGGTTCACTGAGCGGTGGACCGTGAGCTGCTCTACTAACCCTTTTCCCTGTGGCTTTGCTTTAGATCAAGGCTGGGGTGGATTCCAGAGGAAGAAATCAGCTTCCTCTAAAGAACGCACCTTTTGACATCCCAACCAACAGCATCAGGAAAGCTGTGTGTTGGCCAGTTCTGGATGTTGTCCTTCCTTTCCAAAGAGACCAAAAATTGTTCCTTGTCATTTGGACATTTAAAAAAAAAATTCTTTTTCTTCACAAAGTTGAGCATTATCTCACATGTTAGCAGTCTGTATTCTAACATACCTGTTCTTGCCATAGTTGTGGTTTAAAAAAAAAAAAAGAAGCTAGAGATAAATTGGTTCTTTGCCTTAGCTGTATGACTTCCTCCTCACAAGGCTCGCTGGTATGCATGAGGGGCTCACAGAGGGATGGGGGAGCTCCCGCGCGCTCCCCCACATCAGGATGCATGGATGAGAGGATGAGACGGTGGTGGCCAGTGATGCCAGGGCATCTGCATGAGAATCAGTGGGAATTTTCATTGTGTTTTCAAATATTACATATTTCTACTGAATCCAAGAAGTTGGGAACATTCAGCAGTAATGAAACATAATTTTATCTGATGGAGTTTTTAACTGTCTCAAGGCACACCTGCGTGCACCCATCTGTGCATGTTCCTTGGAAGGCATTAGTCAAGTGCTGGGCCTGACCCCTCACACAGTCTTCCAGGTCCTCCCGTGCTTGGTGTGACCGGGGAGGACAGCGGACGGGGGGTGTAGCTGAGAAGGCACAGTTTCTAGGGCGAATGTGCAGGCTGGCTGCCATTCCAGCCAGAAGTCAGATCCCTGGGGCCTGAGGGAGGATCTGGGAGTGAGAGGGTCCTCGTGGAACTCATGTTCATGTGTCCAGGGTGTGGGGTCGAGGGGAGGGTGACACGTGTGTCCACACAGCAAGCAACTTCAGTGCATCTGCTGGATGAAGCTGGGCTCTGAGAGCTGAGAGCGCTGCCCGGGTCTCCAGTCACAGAACTGGCTCTGGCAGGGGGAGATAAGGGTGCCTTCTGGGTGGTGTGTGCGGTGGGGCGGGCTTGGGGACCATGGAATTCTTTGTCTGAGAGAAGAAGTCTCCATTCGAAGATTGCGGAGTTAGAGAATTCTAGCCCCGTGCTGAGTAGTGTGGCAGCCACAAGCCACTTAGGGCTGTTGAGCACTCAGAATGTGGTGTCATTGTTAACATGCAGTGGATTTCAAGAACAGTACCAAAAAAGGAATGTGAATTGTCTCATTAATAATTTCTGTATGTTGCTTCACATATTAAAATGATAATGTTAATGGGTATATTGGGTTACATAAGGTACCTTATTACAATTCACTTTATGTGTTTGTATTCATCCTTCCTAAGATGGCTACTAGAAAATGTGAATTCCGTGTGGCCTCCGTTATATTTCTGTGGGACAGCTGGGGACTGAAGGAGGAACAGGTGTGGAGGAGGAAAAGCTGGGTTCTGTGGGAGCTCCAAGGAGGTTTTAAGCAAAGGGATGTCGTGTCGTTTCCCACATAGGGACGAGGGCAACCATTTGACTTCTTGAAGTGAATTTGTATTTGTTTCAATTTGAGAGAGTTGGGTTTTCCCAAATTCCAGTGTTCAGTTCTAACCTCCCTTGGTGTCCCAGAACTCTGGTACCTGGGCAGCCCACAGCCTCACAAATCCCTGCGGTGCGAAGTTGGCTCACCTCAGCTGTCTCTGCCCTAGGACTTGAAGCCTAGCAACATCGTAGTAAAATCAGACTGCACACTCAAGATCCTTGACTTTGGCCTGGCCCGGACGGCGTGTACCAACTTCATGATGACTCCATACGTGGTGACGCGTTATTACCGGGCGCCTGAAGTCATCCTGGGCATGGGCTACAAAGAGAATGGTGAGTGCGGGCGGCACCCCTGCGAGGCCGCGGCTCACCACTAGCAGCGTCCCCCTGGCCACAGGAAACACCCTGGGCGGGCCCACAGGTGCAAAGTCATTAATCTCATGTCTCCATGGCCGAAGTCACCCGCTTCTGCAAATTCACTTTTGAAATGAGTACTTTTTACCATCTCCAACTTTAACGTGCTTAGTTAAGACACATGTGCAGGCCCACCACACCAGCAGTACCTGAAGACCTCCCCGGGCCTCCTCCAGGTCTCAGCCCCCAGAGGGAGCTGTTACCCTGGTTTCCAGTGCCAAACCTGGTTTTTCCTTATTTTTTGAGCTTAGTACAAACGGAGTGATACATGCTGCTTTTTGTGTAAAACTGGTTTTTTAACATCAACACTTAACTTACTCGAACAATATCAGAGCCCTTTGTAACTTAGCTCTTGACAAACTTGTCAAAAAGAACTCAATCACAGTTACTTGCTAAGAGCCTGAAACTTGGTGCAGGTGATCTGGATGGTTACCAGTGTCTGCCCCCCCACCCCGAGAGTTGTCTCTCTATGGCTTCCTGGTGGCCCCGTTGGCTCCTCCCATAGTGCTAAGCAGGGCCACCAAGTAGCCCTCCGTCTGGCCCTCGGGCCCCAGGGAAGCCCAGACCAGCGCACCTGCTCCCGGGAGGTCCTGCAGGCATGACAGGGTAGCAGAGGGTCGCGCAGCGGACGTGGTGTCCATACTTGACAACAGCCGGGCTTGTCTTTGTTGGGAGGGGGTTTGAGAAAGCTTCATGGGGGTCTTGGGCTGGTTTTAATCACCTGGTGTTTGGTAGTGGACATCTGGTCTGTCGGGTGCATCATGGCAGAAATGGTCCTCCATAAAGTCCTGTTCCCAGGAAGAGACTGTATCCTTCACAGGGAGAGACCCAGCATGGGCCGTGGGGGCGGGCGGGCGCCTGCCTGCACACAGCTCTGGGGGCACAGCCACCTCTTCTGTTGGCGGGTCTGTTTGTTTCCCATGCTGTAAAGTGCTGGACCCTCGGGCAGTACAGCCCAGACTGCCAGAAGCCGAAGGCCACAGCAGAGGCCGGCAATCGTTCGCACCGTGGGGACAGCTCACCTTTAGCTAGCCATTTATTTTTCCATATTTGTGTGTTTAGTACACTGTTAGAATTCCTTTTCCTCACCTTTGTTTTGTTCATGGCACTTCATAATTTTATCATTTCATTTTATTTTCAGTTGATATCTGGTCAGTGGGTTGCATCATGGGAGAGCTGGTGAAAGGTTGTGTGATTTTCCAAGGCACTGATCGTATCCTTCCCGGGACCTTCCTGGCCATGCTTTCCATAAATGCTGAGGCCAGCAGGAGCTCGAAAGGAAAATGTTGTACTTGTAGACCGTATCCTGGGGGGGTCTTTATTGTGTTTGTTAAATTAGCGTCACAAACCAAATGGTTCAGTTTTATGTTTTCTTTTTCACTTGACTACCTGTAATGACTTTATTGAGGCTTAGAGTTATATTAAACCAATTATGTTAGTTTTAATTTTATCAAAAATAGCTTAGGAATTGATTTATTTTGTCAAACGTATTTTGATATTTAAATGAAAAATACTGTTTATTTAGTTCATTCAGTTAATTTAATGAGGAAGGTTGCTGTCTAAGTTTAATAGGCCAGTATTATTGTGTCATTCAATTATTAATATACCGTTTTGCTAGTTATTAGTATGGACTAAAATATTTTCCCCCAAAGAACTGAAGCACACTACATAAGACCAAAGTAAAAGAGATCAAAAGGAAGTTGGTGAGGAACAGTATATGTTAATTTTCTTGCCTGTTACTTTGCTGACATTTTGTAGAAATTTTTAAAAGATCCATCTAGAAGGTTCTTTAGTGACACACCTGGAGAAGTCTGAATAAATACACTATGCAGAAGATTAACTTATACTGTGGTCAGCAAATCACATAACACAGAGCGAAGAGCAGACGAGACAACACGCTCGTTAGGGTAGCTTTCCTTGATCACGCTCCCCACATTCTCCCATATTTAATATTTTTCACTCGAACATACTCCCTTTTTCATTTGTGTTCTAACCACTTACGATTTCCATTAGTCTTTGATTTTGTTTTTGCCTTATGAAACCTTAAAGTGGTCTCTGTCCGTTGGCAGATTGATGGTTATTTTTTAAAGGAGATGGAGCTGTGTAGTCAGTGTTTTGTATGTATTTTATTAACGTTATTTTCGTTTTTTTATAATTTTATGAAGGTGATTTTCTTGTAATATAAATTCTTTACAAATGTGGAATGAAAAGATTTTGTTCCTATCATTTTATTTGCCTTCCTTGACATTTTTCACATCACAGATTTTTTTTTTTAAAGATTTTATTTATTTATTTGACAGACCGAAATTACAAGTAGGCAGAGAGGCAGGCAGAGAGAGAGAGAGAGGAGGAAGCAGGCTCCCTGCTGAGCAGAGAGCCCAATGCGGGGCTCGATCCCAGGACCCTGGGATCATGACCTGAGCCGAAGGCAGAGGCTTTAACCCACTGAGCCACCCAGGTGCCCCCACATCACAGATTTTATATGAAGTTAAATACAGCATTTTATTTTGTTCTAATAAATTTTCTGGCAGTTTTCCATTGCCTTTCCTTTGATTCGCTTGTTCCAAACTATAAATAAGGAGGTCTTTATCTTGCAAACAGACTCAGCTTAAAAGGGAAAAGTTGATGTATTCTAAAGATAAATAATTTAGAAGGATCTACTTAACATTTCATTGGTCTCAATTCTTATTCATTTTGTGCCCTTCTTTTTTTGATTTAAGAAATGTTTTCTTCAGAAAGTATAAAAACTGTGGATAGTTTCTGTTGCACTACAAAGTTAATTTGAAGTTCCTCCCTTAAGTATTAACATCTTGCTATGTCTGTAACTAATATTTTTATATATCAGGCCACCTGATGTCATTCTCAAAATATATATACAGGGTTAACATCATTTTCCAAAGGCAATTTTTGCCCACTATTTCAAACATTAGATTAAAAATTACTAGAATGAGGGGTGCCTGGGTGGCTTAGTGGGTTAAAGCCTCTGCCTTCAGCTCAGGTCATGATCCCGGAGTCCTGGGATCAAGCCCCGCATCGGGCTCTCTGCTCGGCGGTGAGCCTGCTTCCCCCTCTCTCACTGCCTGCCTCTCTGCCACCTTGTGATCTCTCTCTGTCAAATAAATAAATAAAATCTTTAAAAAAAAAAATAAAAAAAAAAATTACTAGAATGGGAAAAGATTCTGGCATCCAGACTGCAGTGCTCTGAGATGTGCTTCAGATCCATGACCTGGGGTAGAAGAGGACCTGCTGTGCCACAGTAGCCCATCAGAGACAGGGAGCTGCCACCCTCGGGCGCACAGGAGTCCGGGCCTCCCTCAGCCTCGATCCCCCTTCAGCATAATGAGAGGCCTGTGGAAGCCAAGGGATAGGAGCGCACGCACACTCCCAGAAGGCCCACCAGGCTTGTTGGGGGTGATGTTTCCCTTCCCACCCTTCCCCTTCCCCCCGTTAGTCTACAGAAATGACCCTTGATCATGAGCACACTAAACATTTACTCAGCACCTGCCCTTTTCTAGGCGCCGACCTGACTTATGTTGGAAAAGGTCATTCCAGCTGCTGGGCGGAAGGCAGACAGACTCACAGACAAGAGCAGGAGCAGGGAGACGAGGGATGTTTCAGAAGATCCGTGGAAAGTGAAGGTGCTCAGAAGGGCTTGAGGGCTTCCCCATCCAGCTCCGGCAGCACATAGGAACACAGGAGTGAGGGAGGAGAATATGCTAGTGACTCCAGTGTCCAGAGCCCATCCCCGAGCCTGTTCAGCTCCCTGGCTTCTTCCACAATAATGTGATTGCATTTTTCTAAGACAAACCTCCATCCTTTTTTTTTTTTTAACAACTTTTGAAAATGGGTTTTTAAACACTGCTGTTTACATGCCTTTTTTTTCCTGACCTACATTCTCTGTTATCATTGTTTACAGTCTCAGAATCACTCTCCAGCTCATAATGCCCGTGGTTCCAAGCCCCCTGTGAACTAGGCAAAGCTGGTATTTTCTGCATTTTACAAACAAGCAAGTTGGGAGCCAAGGGAGACTGAGTGTCCAGCACCCGGCGCATGGTTAGAGCACAGTGGAGTCCGAAACCCAGGTCATGTGCTCTGAAAGGAAGTAAGATGCACTCCAGGGTACTGCAGTGATGGTCAGGGTCAGTGCCAGGGGAACGAGAATGACCTCGCAGAGCTGTCCATCTAAGCCCAGTCCCAGGCAGGCCCGTGGTCCCATGGGAGAGGACGGGGCCTGGGCTCGAGAGCCCTGAGCCCCGGCTCACACACCATACTCCGTGGGGCCTCTGCTTTCCCAGCCGTGACCCCGGGACCCAGGTCTGTCTACTTCAGCAGGCTTTCAAATCTAAGTAGCCTTGGTGTGAAAACTGATTTCGGTTTGCCGAAGTCCTATTTATCTAACTTCATCTTTCATCACCTCTGTCATGGGTATCCTTCAGTTACAAGATAACTGTCATTCAGTCTAGAAGGGGAAGGCATACATCCCTTGGTGGGTCAGTTTAATATACTGTGACCAGAGTTTAGAAAGGTGCAGAGGTTTTAAAACAAGTCTCCACTTTGGAAACCCACACCATATTTGCATATTGTATCAAAACACCTGTGGGATGGCCTCACTCATTACCTGTCAGTAGGTCGAAAGAGGGTTTTCGTGTTTCTTTGAATGATGCTACTCCATGTAACGTGACCGTAAGACCCTTCAGTTGTATTTTCCTCAAGAGACTCCTTAGATATTGATCAGTGGAATAAAGTCATTGAGCAGCTAGGAACACCATCCGCGGAATTTATGAAGAAACTGCAGCCAACCGTGAGGAATTACGTAGAAAACAGACCGAAATATCCCGGCATCAAATTTGAAGAGCTCTTTCCAGATTGGATATTCCCATCCGAATCCGAACGAGACAAAATTAAAAGTAAGAGGCCCCTTGTTTCCCTCATCCCTGTTTCCACAGTCTGGGCACCACTCTCGGCCTCTTCAGGTCCTTGTTCTGATGCCTCTGGATGTGGGGAGATAAAATAGTGGAAGCCCTCGAATAAAGTGAGGTACAGGCCAGCCTGAAGTCTTAGAGACCTAAAAGTTCTGTCCACTGCAGAATGGCCACACTGAAACTTTTGGTCAAAATGAAAAGGTTCGAGTCCCTCTGAACCAGTCTTATGTTAATTATAGCAATTGGAAATCACAGTCTTTGGGTACAAGGAATACTCGAGTTAAGATTCTAGCCCATAGTTGGATAAAATAAAGCTCCTCCTCCCCTTCTCCTGTGCCCATCCCTAAAGCTGTGATTTAAGGGAAAGGATAGATTTCTCTCCACCTCAGGGTAAACTGTGCCTCCGTCAGTAAAGCCCCATCTCTCCTTTGCCTACCGATGTGAACTTTAATTGCCAAAACCTAGGTGAGTTACTGAGCATGTTGGGTTTTTTCTAACAAGTAATCTCTAGATTTTTTTTTTTAAAGTGTATGTTGCCAACGTTACATGCAGTTGGGCTTAGGGGAGGCATCCATGAAGTGTTTGATCATGGGCAAACATGGGATCATTGTATGGCTTCAGAGGTCTGTTGTAATCCATCTGGAGGGGACATGAAGAGAAGAGCCTGCCGGTGCTCCGGCATGTCAAGCAGTGTGGCCCTTAGCTGGGCTCCTGTGCCCTCCCTCGTGGCAGCTCTCCCCAGGCACCATGTCGGCCTCCCATTGGCCTGTGTCCCCTTGGTGCCCTGTCCCCCCCCCACCCCCCGATCCAGAGGCAAGAAACGGAGATCAAAAACCTGATGGTAGTGAAAGTGGCTTCTTGGCTTATTCGTAAAGAAAAAGCCTTGATTGATCTGGAACCTGTCAAAAAATTTCTCAAGGTGAATACATCTCTATTCAGTCTGCACTGTCACATTTTTTCTGTGATGTTCTGTGTCTCGGCATTCATGTATTCATCTAATCGTTTGTTTCCACCCTAGCAAGTCAAGCCAGAGATTTGTTATCAAAAATGTTAGTGATTGATCCCGACAAGCGAATCTCCGTGGACGAAGCTTTACGTCACCCTTATATTACCGTTTGGTATGACCCTGCTGAAGCCGAAGCGGTAAGCCTGTGTTCCAGAAGGACTTGTTGGGGAGGGCAGGGCGTATGTTTCCTCGGATCTTCCATGGCTCAGTCCGAACAGCTGCGTGAGTTCTTGATTTCTTTTTTTTTTTTTCTTTTTTTTAAGATTTAATTTATTCATCCGACAGAGCACAAGCAGAGAGAGCCTCAGAGTCTCTGCTGAGCAGGGTGCCTGATGCAGGGCTCAATCCCAGGATCCTGGGATCATGACCTGAGCCAAAAGCAGACGCTTAACCCATTGAGCCACCTAGGTGCCCACAAGTTCTAGATTTCAGAGGACTCCTGACTACAAAGAGGCCAGGGGTCATCCGAGACCTGAGTCCCTTTTGGGACCCTTGCTCCTGGGGCCATTGCTCCATGTAGCTCAGGAGTGGACGTGCCTATGCTGTGGTGACATGTTGTCTTCCTTTATACACAAGCTGGCGTGGGATCTTAATGCCACCACTTACGAAGCCCCCAGCGTGTGCCTGGCAGGGTGCCGCGTGCTTTGCTTGTAAAAGCTTGTTTAGGTCACCCCATCAGGGAGGCTAAGAGACTTGCTGAAAATCCCAGGGTTATCTGTCCTTCCCCAGAGGCACCCACCAGAAGGTTCCCAGGGCAGTTCCACTTGCGAGTGTGGGCTCAGGGCCATTCTGACTTAGCAGCAGTGGCCTGAACGCTCTCTGGCTCTAAGAGTAACTCATGGGAGCAGGCTCACTGTCGGGCTGGCCCGTGGGCTTCACCACCACAGTGAACAGTGTTTCAAGGAGCCCCATTTATCGACATGTGCTTTTGAAGCCGGTCTTTGGAACAGTCCTGTGCAAGTTGGGGATTGGGTAAGGGGGCTCTGACGTGAAGAACTGCAGACCTGAGCTGGCACGGTCCTCATCCAGGGCGGGTCACTAGGAAGCAGCTCATGATTACTGCTTCATAGATACATTTGGGCAGATCCCCTGAGAGTGTTTGGAGATCATGTCATTATTAAGAGGACCACAATAGCTCTTTTTTTTTCTTGGTTAATTTCTCCCTAATTATTTTGATTCGCAAAGTGACGTAACATCACACTTCTGAAGAAACCTTTAAGGAGCCATGTATTGAATGAAAGCCACGTGATAAATAGATGAGAATCTCCCCAGCGATTTTACCCTCTTCATGCCTCGTTACGTTTGTAACTGTTGACTTCACCTGTCATTTAATTTTCAGCCACCACCTCAGATTTACGATGCCCAGCTGGAAGAACGAGAGCATGCGATTGAAGAGTGGAAAGGTAAAGGCAGATCGGACTTTGCCCCTCGCTCACCCATGCAGTTGCCTGTCAGCAGGAGCCCTTCTAGGGAAGCGGTGAGAGGCCCTGCAGCCCCTCTTAGCCCAGGTCTTCCCACTTCCTAGTAGAGCAGGAACTTGCAGATGACAGAGAAGGGCAGGTATCAGCTGCATACTGTGGCTTCTGAAGATTGTGAGATTCACCAAACAGCCTACAGGCAACTAAGCTCATAACCAGGAGGTCGAAGAGCAATTCCCCATTAAAAAGCAGAATCAGTAGGAATTGAGAACCTGGGTCAGTGCAGGTCAAACATGGCAACGTGCTCTGCCCAAGCGGATTACGTCTGCTCTCCCTGGGGTGACTGGACAGCCGGGACCTGCATGAATATGCGCTCGGAGGGCGACACACACAGCCACACTCCGTGGCCGGGGAGATGCTCAAGGCATTCTCCTCTCGGCTCACAAATGCCTAAACTCTAGGAACGCTTGATGCTTCCCTGGTAGGTTGTTAGCTTCATTTACAAGTCAGAATCAAGGAAACTAAGGTTGAAGCCAAGAAATGACTGATGAGTTTGGATAAATTTCTGGCCAGGCTGGAGGGGCTTCTCCCCCACAGTTGGATACTGGCTCCATTTGGAGAACCCCGAGTAATGACGAGAGAAATGCTTGCAAATGGCGTGAAAGTGTGTGGTACTTTCAAATGCTCCACAAGAGCTACTTTGCTAGTCCCCACCCCTTGTAGAACCCCCTGTGGGTACAGAACCACCTTCAGTCAGGCTGAGAAGATATAATGTATCGAAACGTGGGTGTTTTGGTCTAGGTAGACAGTATTATTGAGTTAACCATATATCACGGTTAAAAATAAGGCATCGCGTTGCCCTTGGAGTGGCCCCGACTGATTAGGAAGCAGGGTTCAGAGATGCAGAGAAACTGATGGAGGCTTCTACCTTGCGTTTCTGTTTGAAGAGCTGATTTACAAGGAAGTGCTGGACTGGGAAGAGAGGAGCAAGAACGGTGTGGTCAAAGATCAGCCTTCAGGTTAGTGATTGCTTTGATAGCTTGAGCCCAGTCTCCTTTTCCCCGTCCAACTTTCCTAAGTGGCAGTAGCGTGTGGGACGGCAGCTCATCCAGCCCTGGGTCCGAGAACTCCTGATGGGAGGTCGGCTGCCTGTCTGGGGTGTCGCAGTGGCAGCAGCTGCCGGGCTGCTGGGGGGGGATTAGAACTGGGTTAGAACCGGCCTGTTTCCATGCTGTCCTCTGCTCCTGCCAGCTCCACCTACAGATGAGGGAGCTGAATTTCAAATGTCACCACAGTGCATGACCCTCTCTAGGCAGGCCCCACCCGGCTTCAGAAGAAAATCCGTGCAAATCTAAGTAAAATGCAGTCTGGTTCCCTTGCGAGAAAGCTGTTCATCTAGTTCTCCCGTATTTGTACTTGGCCTTCCTGGTGGCTGATTCCCCACGGAACTGTCGGAGACAGAACACGTGTGGTGTTTGCGCAGGGTCGTAGGGTCCTACCTGCTTCCTGAGTGAGATCCTTCCACGTTATATTTATTCTCTCACCTCACACACCCCCCCACAGAAGCCCGCACGCATGCACACGGAGGCACAGACGGCACCGCGGACTCTCTCTTGAATTTTCTGTTCAGCATGACGTACGTGTCAAGTATCTGGAGATTACGTAACTTCAGCAGAGAATTAGGTGCCTGTGGTTAACAAGGCACAAATTGAAGACTGTAGGCACTGGCCTCTGACAGCTCAGATGTTTTATTTTTGCTCGTACCAGACTAAAATATAGGCCCTAGGAAATAGCATAGTTTTATGTACCTTTAAGACTCAAAATGTCAGTTTTCAGGATATATAAAACAAAAATAAAATGAGTAGGAGACCACTAATTTTTTTCCTTTTTGTTTGTTTGTATGTAGTTTTTATTTTAACACAGTTTTCTTAATTTAAAAAGCCAACGTATAGTACATCATTAGTTTCAGATGTAGTGTTCAGTAATTCATCAGTTGCATAGAACACCCAGTGCTGATCACGTCACGGGCCCTCCTAATGCCCATCCCCCAGTTACCCCATTCCCCCACCTCCCTCCCCTCCAGCCACCCTCAGTTTGTTCCCTAGACTTAAGAGTCTCTCAAGATGTGTCTCCTCATCTGATTTTTTTCCATCGCATTTTTATTACAAAAGAATTCTTCCAAGGTTGCTGCTTTTTCCCTCGGACAAAGTATTGATGACTGTAGCTGAAACGTCTGATGACCCTCGAACCCTTATTTGGGCTTCAGCCTTTTGTGACACTGAGAGTTGTAGGATAAATTCACCAACTTTCTATGAATATCTTTTTTTAAAGAGGCAGGTGTTTTTCAGCATGATTATACGCATGCGTGGATATGATGTTCAGCGCCCGGGAAGAAAAGGAGGATGTTTGGGATCCTGGGCCCAGAGAAGGACTCCAGGAAAAACTGGGCACGGGCAGCTGGCTCACCACTTGTCCACACTGGCAGTGAGGCCTGGAGCCTGCCAGCAGCGGGGGGGAACGGCCCCAAGGCTCACTGCCCAGACCAGCAGCCATGTCGTGCATCAGATTTTATTCTCCTTGGTTTTCTTAGCACAGATGCAGCAGTAAGCAGCAACGCCACTCCGTCCCGGTCGTCGTCCATCAACGACATCTCGTCCATGTCCACCGAGCAGACGCTGGCCTCAGACACAGACAGCAGCCTTGATGCCTCCACGGGACCCCTCGAAGGTTGCCGGTGATAAGGCACAACCTGCAAGCTCGTCCTCAGTGAAGGAATTCTCGCTTCCATGGGCCTGAAATGCTTGGGGGTTGATGGAACCAAATAGAAAAACTCCATGTTCTGCATGTAAGGAACACGATGCCTTGCCCCTGCTCAGTTCCAATAGGATTGCCTGCCTAGATTTCACAGTGAAGCAGACTGTGTCTGAAGAACACAAGTGCGAGCCACACTCGTAGAGATGTTGTGCAAGGTCATTTCAGGTGAGCAATTAGAGTAGATGATTTTGTTTTACTTTTTTTAAAGTTGTACGGTAATAGTGACAATTTCTCATCCTCTGTAACCGTTGGGACTTATATGCATGTGACCACGTGTGCTTGCTCAGGCTTGCCCTCTAGCACTTTGGAAATCAGTATTTAAATGCTAAATAATCTTCCAGGTAGTGCTGCTTCTAGAATTCTCTCTTAATCCTCTTGAGTAATTTGGTGTCTGTCCAGGAAAAAATAGGTTTATGTGTATTAATTGGCCACCATCATATTATCATATCTTACCTTCTTTTATGGTATGATTTATTCTATCTTTTGTATTTCAGAAGGAATATAATTAAATCTATTTAATAAATAAAAAAAATACAACTTTTCTTAAATCTGTCATGTTTTGGGCTGAGAATTGTCACTGCTAAAACCAAGACACCTCTGTGGACACCGTTTCCTCTAAATTGTCTTAGTCTGAGATGACTGTACCTTTAGCTTTATTGCAAGATAAAATTTTCTGTTTTGTGCTGCTTGAGACATATATGACTTTACAATCCTAATCTACCCTCGCTCCTTTCTCCTGGTCTTCTGGACTCGTTAATTTAAACTGCCACCTAAAACTTCGCCTTCTTTGTTAGACGCCTAACACTCCATGTCAATAACATGACGGCAGATTCTCAAATCCATTAGTGGCAAGAGTAGATTTTGACAAAACGATCACTGAAGATGACTGCAGTGACTTCCTGAGCACTTGCTCCCTCCGAGACTGGTCAGGGTCCTTCCCCGAGAGAGGCACCATCTCCCAGGGCAGCGTTTTCGGTTTCCAACCTAACGCTCTTACACGATTTTCTTTTTTTGCTGAAAGAAACCCCGTAAACCGCCCCCCCACCCCACTCCCTAGCTTGGATCTGTTTTAGGAAACAAGGCGATTCAGAACACCTCTGGGATGGTGGTGTTTTCCAGTTCGTGGAGCATTTCCTTTTCCTAAAGGGAAACCCATGGATCTTCTGGGAAATCCCCTCATGGGGTTGTGGAGGAAACACCCTTAGGAGCAGTGATTAACTATTGAGTATTTTCTGATTTAAAACTGCTCACCTGAAATTGATGCTTTCAGACTTTCTGTTGTGGATATTACTCGGAGTTCCCTAAGCTAGAGTACTAGACTATCACGATGGAACTGGGCTTACCCTGGTCACATTTTGGCCCCCTGTGCTCACTGTGCTTATCCCTTGAGCCTCTTCTGTTACTCATATCCCATGTTTAACTCTTTGGGAAACTATTGGGTCAACATTCTATAGAATGTGTTCTGAGGAGGAACTTGGATAAGAAAGTTTATTATAAATGTTTTCTAAAACAGGATTCTCTCCATCACTTGCATCTCATTGGTTGGTCTTATCTGTGGAGACTGAAACCCTTGAACAAAATTTGGGTTGAAGTAACAGTTTTATGTTGTGAGGTTTAGACATATTCAAATACAAGATGGAAATGCTGACTTGGATTGAAGCAGAAACACCTATGATATGGCTTAGGATGGCTTTGGTTTCGGAGGCCTGATGGTACACTGAAGAAAGTTATCGTTATCCAAATATAAACATCTTAAAACAGCCTTCTCTCTAATATATGTTCTTTTAAAAGACTTCACTCAGTCCATCTTTAAAAAAGAAAAACAGAGAGGAGCATTTAAAAAATGCGTATCTGGGGCACCTGGGTGGCTCAGTTGGTGGGCACCTGCTTTCGGTTCAGGTCATGATCCTGGAGTCCTGGGATCAAGTCCCACATCGGGCTCCCTGCTCAGTGGGGAGTCTGCTTCTCCCTCTGACCCTCTCCCCTCTCATGCTTTCCGTCTCTCTCTCTCAAGTAAAATAAATAAAATCTTTTTAAAAAAAAAATGCGTATCTGCCCTAGGCCTCTGTGAACGCAGCACGGAGATGCTGAGGGCACACGGGGCTCCTGCTTCTGAGGGCCCCTTTGTAAGTGGAGCCGGGTGCCCCTGCAGACTGGCTTTCTGCTCACTTCTTCCTCCTCTGTGCATTCACAGGGAACGCCTGTGTCCCTGTGGATGGGCTTCCTGCCGCGCCCACCTTTAGTAGAAATACCTCACCCCACGTCAGGGTCCTCCCTCCTGAGCCGAGATATGCCGGGCTTCCTGGTGCAGTGTAGACGGTTTCAAACTGCTCTCTAGGGATGAGGGCCAACATTGGAAAAAGAACTTAAAACGTGCTCAACTTTCTTGTCTTTTCTATTTTATTTTTGTAATTTATATTGTACGTAACCCTGGAAGTAACCACTTTGGACACATATTTTTATAAACCAGAAAATTTATCATTAGCCTGGGACTTGGACTAGGTTTATCTGTTGGCTTCGTTTTCAGTCAAAAAGGAAATGACTGCGGGGCGCCTGGGTGGCTCAGTGGGTTGAAGCCTCTGCCTTCAGCTCGGGTCATGATCTCAGGGTCCTGGGATCGAGCCCCACATCGGGCTCTCTACTCCACGGGAAGCCTGCTTCCTCCTCTCTCTCTGCCTGCCTCTCTGCCTAGTTGTGTTTTCTCTCTGTCAAATAAATAAAATATTTTAAAAAAAAAAAAGGAAATGACTGCCTCCCTTCAGTTGGGTCTTGACCTCCAGTGCAGGTTTCTGAGAGTAGATGGGGTCTCTCAGAGCAGGAGAACATTCTAGAAACACAGACTGCTCAGTATTGATCAGTCGGGATCATGGAAACGGCAGTGAGGCTCTGTTCTGTCTGGGATGCAAAACCTAGAGCCTCCGAGCGGGAAGGAGAAAACCCTTGGCAGGGCCCCCGCTGATGCCCAGAGGCCCTGGCTGGACCGCTGGCTGGGACACTGGTTTAATCCAGATGCAGTACCCTGTCTGTCATGGTGACTGTGAGTTCGGTGGATTTCTAACGTCGTCCTCCAGTGTTCCGTGCTGGCAGCCAGTACAGGTGTGACCTTCAGGCTGCAGCTCTCAGAAGTAACGTTGCCTAATGTCTTATAATAAAATACATCATGTGTGTCTTGATTGGTGAAAATAATACAGAAAAGGAGAAATGTAAAGCATGTCTGGTTTTTGTGTGGTTTTAAATGACACTTGGCTGTATTTTCTACATCACCATCTCTGATTACAGATTTGACATGAACACGGGTCGATGCTGGTGTATCAACTCCATCAATATTAGCAAATGCTGTTAATTGGCAGGCAAACCATTTCTTTTACATCTCTGACGGAAGATGTTCTGCAAACTCTGCATCTCAGTTTTCAGAAACATGCAAGTGTACAAAATCAAATATCCTGAGTAAGCATTTTCCTCACAGGGTGTGGCCGGTGGGTCCCCACCTGTCGTGCTTAGAATCGTTCCCAGTGCCTGTCTGCTTATGGTTTTATACACGGGATGAGCCACTTGGATTTTGCTTCTGGGTTTGAGGCGCTTTAAGATGTCCACTCCTCAGGGACGCCCAGGTGGCTCAGTCAGTCAGGCATCCGACTCTTGATCTCAGCTCAGGGCTTAACCTCAGGGTCAGGAGTTCAAGCCCCACGTGGGGCTTCACACCCAGCTCACTACTTAAAACCGCAGGACTAACAGGGCCCTCAATGGCTTTCTCTTCTCTGCCTAAAAGGGCTAGAATCATTCCAGATAGAGGAGTATCGGTCTGATTTGTAAAGTTCTCTAGAGAAGGAAAGCATTTCTCTTAATATGGGTCTGGGCCCCATTTCTCTCTCTTACCCACTTCAGACTTTTGATGCAGATGGTAAAAAAATCCTTTTTATTTATTAACTGAAATGGTTAAGTGTAGTCGTGTGAGGGGCTTTCGGTGGGGGGAAGGGTAATCTTTCAAAATAACCTAACGTTGTCCCGATGCTCTTATGGCTCTTCCTATGAATTTAAGTGTAAGGTTTCCTCTGGCAATAAGGCAGTCATTGAATATTTTGTTTTCAGACCAGGAAAACTGGTAACAAACGGAGAGTGGCCAGTCATGTCTTGTTGAGACCATCTGTGACCAGGATTTAGGAAGGATGTGCCTGTCACAGCCATGGGGAATTTGTCCTTCACCGAGTTCTCAAGACCCTGGGCCACACACTCCTTCAGGCTCTGAAAGAGCCAGGCTTTGGGGGCCCAGAGTCCTCGTGAGCAAGGGTGTTTGCTACCACCCCCTCTCTGCAGGCACTTGAAAGTTGGAAGAGAAGTTGGAGTGAGTTCTCTAACACAGCCCCAGGCCCAGGGAGGAGCAGGGAGGGAGCGCGGGTTTGCCGGTCTGCACACTGCCTTGTGTCCTTTCAGGTGCACAACTCACCCTTCTTTTAGCCATAAGCCCTGTTGGGGGCTCTGAGCAAAACGGTGTCCCTCCCCCAAGAAAAATGCCATGAACATCAAATTCTGCCACACTTTCTGAGGAGTCCTGGGCCCTGGCGGATACCGTGCGAAGAGCCCCATTCTGCATTCTCCAGGAGCAGCTTCTGGAGGCTTCCTGTGCACGGAGGGAAGCAGAGCCTGCAGGAGAAGGCCCTTCTGTTCTCACCAGCTGGGACACTTGCACACGGATGTTGGGGTTGTCTTCACTCAGAGCCCCAGCACTAGTCGGTAATCTGAAAAAGAGGACATAAGGGTTCAGGTCCAGTGAAATGCATCATTTCTGTGATTTGTTCCGTGTGGAATTTAAGGGCAAGACTGAGAAGAGCTCTAGGTTTATAAGACAGACTTCATGGAGACACAGGTAAAAATAAATCCATCTCTTTCAAGAAGTAGTTCGTGCTGTGCTTTGCAATAAACTCTGAACTTGCCCCCGAAATCCCTATTTAAATTGTCTGTTCTCCAGTAATAGTTTCTGCCCTTCTCCCAAAACTCCCCTGACTCTTAGAATTCCTATAAGCATGCTTTCCCCTTCATTTCATTTGCTCACTTGGCTTTCATAAAGCCTGACCGTGGGAGGAGAGACCTTCCAGTCTACCCCTTGTTCAGGGTGGGAAGGCACCTGAGGCCACGCAGCCTCCGCTCAGAGGGCTTTAACGAAGGGAAGTCCCTCCCTGCAGAATTCTGTGTGGTTTTGGCCGTGAGGTAGTTCTTTCTTAAACAGAACTGAAACCTATTCCCAAGGCTTCCACGCCTGGATCCCCAGGCCTTTCCCTTGGGTGAGATAGAGGGAGTCCTCCGCTGGTTGAAAAGGTAGACCACAAGTCTTCCTTCCTCTGACTTCAACTCAAAGTTCCTCCAACCCTTTCCCTTTGGCCCCCAAAGCCTCATCACCTTGGTGCACCCTACAGATGTGGCCACGAGTGAATGGAATATTCCAGATACAGCCTGAGCAGAGAGCGTGCTTGGCAAGCAAGTCCTCCCCAGCCAAGTAACACCATCGCAGAGGGCCTGAACCTTCCAGCCATGTCACCCCCGACCCCTACAGTCCGTCGGAGTCCCTGGATTCCTGCCTTGACTGTTAGTCCCGATTCTGTCAGACTTCGTGAGCCTTCCGTCTGCCAGCCGGTGACATCTGTCAGTTTTAGGAGCACGAATGTGCCTTCTGAAAATTCATCCGAGTGGTGACTAACACCCCTGAGCGGGAGGACAGAGCCTCGAGGCGGACCCCAGCAGTCACAGAGAGGGACCCATGTGGCCAGCACGACGTCCCTTCCTCATTGGGGTCCCTCTGCCAACAAGGTCGTGAAGAAGCATCTCAGTGGGACTCCACAGAGAAATCCCAAGAGCACTTCATCACATCTTGAGGAGAAAAAGGAGTCTCGCACACCCTGGTGCTCAGCGTTCTTGCTTTGGTTTTCTCTTGGGAGGAGCAGGCAGGGGACGCCAGCTTCCCCTTCAAGATCTGCACTCTAGACAGCCGTTGGCTACTCAGAAGACAGGACCAGTCATTGTCCCACGTCCACAGGTCAGGGAGTGGGTAGAGGAGCAGGGTTAGGGTTAGGGCCCAGCCCTCTGCCTGACCCTCGCTCCCATGGGAGCTCGATGCCGTGTGAGCTCTCTCCATCCCTCTGCTCCCTTCCCCGCCTCCAGCTCACCCATGTTAGCGAGCTCACAACCCAACATCACCCTCAAATCGCTCCCCCTTGTAACAGAAATCAAGAGCCGTCTGTATTCACTTTCTCCACCTCCTCGCCTCCCATCTGCTCCCTATTTTAAAAAATGCAAAATACATATATTCTCTCTCTCCCTGTATATATATATATACATATATATATATATATGTTAGAAAGTATAAGCAAGGATGAGAAACTAAACATACCGTATTCCCACATTCAGAGATGACCACTGTTAATAGCCTTACTGTGTGCTTTTCTGTGGATGTACGTACATCTAGATGGTTGGTTTGTTGGTTTGTCTTTGCCCAAATGAGGTCATACATACATGCTTTTTATAACGTGCATGCTTCATTTACCGATCTCCAGCTGTCCGTGTCTGTAAGTCCTCATCTGGCCTAATACCTAGGCCTTGGGATTTCCCCAGTGTCCCCAAAGTCTTTTACTAGCGTATCTGGTCCTTGCATTCCTGGTGCCTAGTTTCTGCCTGTCATGTCCTTAAGAAACTGCCGATCCCCCCACCCCCATGACACCGGCCCGTGGTCACCAGCATGCTGTCCCATCGATGAGGGCCCCCTCTAGCCCCATGTGACTGCTTCCACGGGGGTACACAGACCATGCTCCCCACCTCCAGCATTTTCTGGATCTGCAGGCTTTATGTAAAGGTTCAACCGATACACGTGCATCTTTTAGTTATAACACACCTGAGTGATACTGTGTCCTTTGTCCGAGCTCCCATCTGAAGACACTTCATTCTTTTTTAACCCACCATCAGTGATGCTAAAATTGCCCTCTGGGTTCGGAGTGTCTCCGGCCCAGTCCTGCATTATTACAACTGCATACACTCACAGTGTCTCCCTCTCTGACCAGAAAATCATGCATGTGGGTTCACTTTCAGTGTGCCCCATCCACCACATACCATAGGTGGCTGACCCCAGGTGGTGGTCTTGCCACAAGCAGGAGTCTCATGCGAGCTCTTGACCTCACGAGAGATTTTGAAGCCACCGTTCCCCCGACACTGTTTCCGGGACACTGCTGTCAGGGCAGCCTCATGGCATCCGCTGGGGCTGCTCGGTGGCCCCCAGGTGAGGCCAGGCTGAAGGGCGGACTCCAAGCCTCTTCCTTCTCTTCAGCCACCAGTTCTCAGAGCAGGATGTGGGTTTAATCGTCGCCTCGAGTGGTCTCACAGGAGGGTTTGTTTTCTCTTCTCGTTGAGTATTCCCGCCATTCTTTTTGAGACTTAAATTGTAGCCGGGGAAGATCCTCAATTCCTGATTGCCACCAATCCTCTGACCTCATTAAGCATTTTTAACTTTTTATTTTGAGGTAGTTTCAGAGTGGGGACTTCTGGCGGGCTCAGTTGGTAGAGCGTGCGACCCTTGATCTCAGGGTCGTGAGTCTAAGCCCACTTTGGGGCTGGAGCCTACTGAAAATTAAAAAAATCATAATAATGGAGTAGTTCCAGAGAAACATTGCAAACTCAAAGGATTCCTGTGTACCTTTCTCCACCCAGGTTCCCCGGATATTAACATTTTACTATATGCACATTAGCCTTCTCCGTCTGTATACGTGCAGAGGACATGCCTGTGTCCGTACATACGTACATTTCTGCTGATACACATAATCACAGATCTCTCCCTCCTGCTTGTTACATACAAGCAACGAGACTTTCTAATGTCTGCAAACTCATGCAGAATCCCCTGTAGACAAAGGCACAAGGACACATAGACACACACGCACATGAACTCCTGTGTATCAAAAGCGGACGTGTTCATAGTGTTTATAATAAGGAGGGTTCGTGGGGTAAATGGGTCCACACGACTTGAGAGAAACCTACTGAAGAATCAGTGTGGGTGTGTATGAAGTGACTGACAGTACCACAGAGAGAAATTAAAAAAATAGAGTTGGAAGGCGCTTCTCAGAAACTGACAGGTCAAGCAGGTGAACAATGAGCGAAGATCTAGAAGGTTGGAATGCCACAGTTATGTAACTTGGGCTCATACAGAATATTACATCCAGCAGGCAAATTCCCTTTCAACACGCAGAGAACCGACTGCGTACCACGCCACAGAGGGCATCTCAGTAAATCCCAAAGTCCCTAATACACAGCTATTTTTCTATGATAATGCAGTAAAATTCAAAATAGATTTGAAAAGACCTTCCACATCTGTGACTAAACAGGACACAATAAGCAACCTACATGAAAGAGGAAATTGTAAGGAAAAATGGAGAACCTCCTAAAAAGTGCATGGCCTCTAAAAAACATGGCATACAAAAACTGGTAGTTCCCAGCTAAGGCTGAAATACATTTACCTAAAACAAGACAAGTTGTTCAAACCGAGTTCAGTATCCAATGCGGGGGATCGAAGAAGAGTAACAGGGCAAGCCCAAAGAAACCAAAAAGGAAGAAGAATAAAAATAAGGACAAGGACAAGACACTAGAAAATAAAAATGAGAAAAAAATCAGTGAAATCAAAATGTCAAAAAGGTAGACAGACCTCTGGCAATCCCGGGCCAGGAAAAGAAGAAATACACAAGAGCAAAGAGAAAAAGGGAAGTAAACCTAGATGCAATATTTACAACATTCTAATGCGCGTCATCATCTGTGAGAAGCAGATTGTTTTCAGTAGAAATAAAAGGACTGAGATGATCTCCAGAGTGATGACACTGAGTCCATTGTACATGTGAATTTATTTGATCTCAGCAGGTCCTGTGAGCTCAGCATGGTTCTCTCCATCATGAGTGGGGGGAACAGGGGCAGGGAAACAGCATGAGCTCCCCCAGCCACTGTGTGTGCAGACGGGGTCTGGGGCTGGGCAGGCCGGTGCCCGTCCCGGGCTCGGAGCCACTGTGTGTTCTAGACAGCCTCCGAAAACTCCATTGGACTAGTGGCCATCAGAGAAAGGGAGGTAACAACCAAAGGCCACCACTTACCCCCCAAATCCCTCCAGGACAAATCAGTCTTATGGGTCTGTTTTTACTTGCACACTCTGTTGACAGAAAAACCCGCTCTGACCGAAGATTTTCAAACCAACCAACTCCGTCTAGAAGGTTGGTACAATCTTGATTCCAAAACTGGAAAAAAAATCACGATCACATGCCCTTTTCATAGATGTGAACGGAATCCAGCATTGTATGGTTTCCAGAATGCATGCAGGGTGACTCAACACCACTCTTTTGATAAATAACCTATTTTTGTTTTTAAAAAAACTCTGAATAGAAAAGAGCTTCCTTCGGGGAGTGGCGGGCTTATTCAGGGAAGAGCAGGAGGAAGCAGAAAATGTCAACCATCCCGAAGCCACAGCCTGAGGCCACCTCCTGATGGGGACTGGAGCATGCGCGCGCGCGCGCGTGTGTGTGTGTGTGTGTGTGTGTGCGCACGTGCACACATGCGTGCAAGCTGACAACCAGAAATGTGCAGTACACCAGTGAGGGACCACCCGGCACCCGACCAGGAGAAAGGGGCCGTGGCTGCACCCACTGAGAGGACACAGACCAGGTCGAGTCCTGCCAAAGCTCGGTGCCTATGTCCCGTTAGCCTGCCACTCCCCGATGGCGGTCCAGAAACCCCCCGCCCAGCTGGAGGCAGAGACCACGGATCCCCAGGGAAATCCTGCAAATCCAAATGCATCCTTCCTCAGAACCGCCCCCAGACTGTTCACCCAGGGCCCTCTGCTTCCCCGGCTGCCCTTCCAGGCCCGCTCCTGCCCCCTCTTCTCCTAACCCAGCCACAGGCCGTGCCTTCATTCACTCCAACAGCAACCGAGCAGCTCATAAATAATCAGGCCATAAATCAGACAGACACACAGCCCCTACCTCTGGAGACTTTCCTTCTCAGTGGCTGCAATCAAATCCTTAATGCAGGTGAGCTGACAACTGCAGGCAGGGAGAAGTCGCCTGGGGGAAGGAAGCTGGAGCCCCTTGCCTTTATCACCAGGCAGCAGGTCAGCTCTGCCCCCTTGTCCCCATCTCCACCGCTGCCCGATGGCAAACCATCCTTTCATGTGGGGACAGCAGCTGTAGTGGCCAGAGGGTCTCCCAGCTGCCACTCTTGTCCAGCAATCCCCTGTCCTTCACCCGACCCCGGGGCAAACCTCCCCAGCTGTGACCTCCGTGGCTCTGCCTCTGTGGCGGCCTCCGCGGGTCCCAGCTGACCAGGTGGCTATTTTTCAAACTTGACCTCCCACCACCAAGGTGCTCTCTACATCTTGTCCATTAAATTATCAAGGTTGCCAGCATCGCGGTGAGGACAGACGGATGTCCGAAAACCACATCGTGTGCTTTTCGTGCTGGTCCACTGTGAACAGCTGAAGCCGGGAAACCATATGGGTGTGTGGCGATGGTACCGTTGGGACAAGACACAGATTTCTGGTCCCACTCTGACCCTCTGAGTCTCAGGTCTTGGCAGGGTCTCAGGCATCTGTGTGGTGAACGAGCTCCCAGGGCAAGCCGAGTGTAGGTCCACTCTGCCCAGCCATGCATGCCCCCCACCACCTGCTCCCCGTCTCTGCATGCAGAGAAGCCAGGGGAAAGCAAGGAGAGCTTGAGCGCTAGGTCTGCTGTGCCACCCACATGTGCCACCTGCCCTCTCTGAGCCGCTCTTGTGGACTGGTGTCTTAGTCTCCTGTTGCTGCTGTCTCGAATTACCACAAACATCATGGGCTCACAACAACACAAGAGTATGATCTTACAGTTCTGAAGGTCAAAAGTCCCACACGGGTCTCAGAAGGCTTCAAGCAAGCTGTCCACAGGGCCAGCTCCAGCTGGATGCTCGGTGGGGGAAGGGATGTCGGGGTGAGATTCGTTCCTTGCCTCTCCCAGCTTCCAGAGGCTGGCCTCATTCCTAGCCTCATGGCCCCTTTCCTCCATCGTCAAAGCCAGCAGCGGGCATCTCTCTGACCCTGCCTCCGTCCTCCCATCTCTTGACTCCTCTTCTGCCCATCTCCCACTTTTAAGCGCCCATGTGATGACACGGGACTCACCCACATCAACCAGGATAGTGTCCCCATCTCAAAGCCCTCACTGAACCACTCCTGCTGTGAAAGGTCACATATTCACAGGTTCCAGGGATCAGGATGTGGACATCTTGGGGGCAGCCGTTATTCTGCACCCCCCCACAAATGGGAGCATGTGCCCCATCTCCTGGCCTCATCTGCATCACCTGGGAACTGGGGGACCACTCAGACACCCAAACCAGGGTCTCGATGGGGGTCTTGGGGTGCCGCCTGTCCTCGGGTTCCAGGTGACACCTAACGCCCAGTGACATTGGATAGCCTGGAAAAGTGAGGTCTCTGGTGTGGTAGGTGCCAGGAGGGCTCAGAGGGGACAGGAGGTTCATGCCATCAGTACCCCCCCAAGAACGCAGCAGACCCAGCACACTGCAGCTCTGCCCCGAGCTTGGAGACTGAGGATGCTCCAGAGGGGTTTCCCAGACCCGCAGATTTAGGCTATGCTGGGCGCTGGCCCCCAAGACCTAGTACAAGCTCCTCTGAACCTCAGTCTATGCCTTGAGGACAGCAGGTGCACCAGTGGCCACCTAGGCGGGTGGAAGGGCTGCAGGAGGATGAGGAGACTCAGGGGTGGGGGGGCAACCCTGTGAACTTAATGTGGGACCTGAGGGAATCTGAGCACTCCAAGGGGTGGGGCACCATTACAGGCACGCCTTGCAGCCTGTGCTGAGTCTCGCCCACCTCAGAGCTGGGTGGAGGGCTCCGTGCACGTGTCAAGAGTGGCCCACCGCCCACTCTGCTTTTCCACCTTGGGAATTTTGCTTGAGTTGCCAAGCCCGCTCAGCCTTCACACGAGAACCCCCTGGAAGGATGGGGGACATAAATAAGCTCTCTGCCCAGCAAGAGAAGCTGAGATACTCCCCGCACAGCTCCCCAAAGTCTGAGCCTCTGTGGGCCACGGTGGTACCCACCCTAATAATGCAGCCTTTGTGGGCTGTCCCCCATTCCCCCTTTCAGTCTCTCCATCCTCCCTGGCTCCCTGGGATTCCCACCCACACAGAGCACCTGTGCTAGCAACTCAGGCTCTCCTTCCGGGGGACTCTGCCTGTGATCCTGTGACGCCTGCCTCTGTCCTCAGCCCAGCCCTGCTCGGAACCGTGGGCTGGGGGACCCAGATGGGGATCAAATCTGTACTCGCCACCTCGCGCGTGCATACCACACATGACACACACATGCCACGCTCACACCCACACACGCACAAACACAGAGCACACCCCAGAAGTGCTCACCTATGTGCACACATACTCTCTGTCTCTGATCCTCACCCAGCGGGCACCAGGGGGTGGTCGGCGTCCTAGTCTACGAACAGGAATCAAATGTGACTGTCTCCGTCCAATCAGGCTACTCTAGCTCCTGAACCTCAGAAACTTACCTTTCCCAGTCCTGCAGGCTGGAGGTCTAAGATCAGGGCACCGGCACCACTGAGTTCCAGTGGGGGCCCACGGTCACAGAAGGACATCCTCACCCCATGTCCTCACATAGCAGAAGGGACAAGGGAGCTCTCTGGGGTCTCTTTTATAAGGGGGCACTGATCCCCGTTCATGAGGGTTCACCTGCTTGACCTAGTCAGTCATCCCCCTATGGCCCATATCCTAATACCATCACCTTGGGGCTGAGGATTTCAATCTGTGAATGGGGGGGGACGGGGACATTCAGTCCATAACAGTGACCCCCCCACACTAGTGGCTGGCTCTCTGATGACTGTCTCCTGGAGCTTTGCCCTTATGGTTACACGTGGAGAGTTTCCACCAGACTCAGGAACAGATGAGCTATGATTCCCACTAATAAAATGCACTGGCCAGAGCCCAAAGCTCTGTCCTCGCCATTCTCTGATGTTACTGGTGACACTGCGTGGTGTCACCACCACTTGGTGTCAGGTTCCTTCCTGAGTCCCCTGCTCTGGCTCTGGACAGACGTGCCACCAGGTCTCATAGGCTCTAAGGTGCTGAATGTCGGCAGCGACTGAAACCCCAGGGTTTCCTTCCTTCTCCCCTGACGACCCAGCAGCCCGAAGTCCAGCCACCTCCAAGCATCCTCCAATAATCCTCCTGGCCCACAGTCTCGGCAGGTCCCCTGTGCACTCTGGCTAGGCTCTTCTCACACGTCTCATCCTTTCGTCACCCAGTGGCTTCTCCCCTATCAATAACCCTTGAGGCTGCCCCAGGGCCCTTCCCTGCCTACCGCCTCCTCCCTCGCATCCACCCACAGGGAAGCAGGGACAGGGACCCCAGTCCTGCCATCCCAGTGCTGGGCTGCTGCAGCAAACTCAGGTGGCCTCGGACTTGCTTGTGTGGGCCAGATACGGTCTGGGCCACAGGCAAGGGGGACTGGGCCAGGGGTGCTGGAAAAGGCTCGTGAGTGCCAAGAGCACCACCCTGAGGACAGAGTCCCAGCTTTTCACACCCCAGGAGGCCCCAACCCGGCCTTGCGGCCTTCCACCTGGGCTTCCGCTCTATCCACCATCCTCTCCTCCTCGCCAGGCGCCTGGCCTCCTTCCTTCCTCACAAAGGCGTGAAGAACATGCTGTCCACAGGGCCTTTGCTTCTGCTATCCCCTCTGCCCAGGATGCTCTTTCCACTGACCTTTGGGGCTGCTGTCTCCTCACTCAGGTCTCAACCCAAACCGCACCTGCGCCAGGGAAGGGGAGTGCTTCCCCCACACCTCCAGTCCAAAGTGGCCCCAGCCACACTCCAACCACCTCACCTATATATTAGGTCATTTATGGCACCTAAGCGCTCCCCGAAAAGGTTGCTTTGATCATTCTTTTGTTTGTATGGTTAGTTTCCAGTGTCTCCTCTCTGAACCATGGGCTCTGAGGGGGCGGGAACCCCATAACCTGCTGGCAGGTCCGTCAGAACCCAGTGTGGTTCCCAGTTCACACGGGCCTTCGGGGAGTACTCACTAGAAATCTCGGGGTGGGCATAGGCAGGAGACAGGGGAAGCTGAGCTGACTGCTCCCAGGAGGCTTACCCTCCATCCTGGGCCCCACATTTCTGGGGAGGAGGCTGTGGGTGTGCGGTGGGAAGGGAGGTGTGGTGGGGCAGGCTGAGGGGTCTTGCTGGACGGTGTGCTCTGGGCTGGGTCAGGGAGGGGGCTACAGAAACTGGTCCCGACACTCAGCCAGACTTCCCCCAGGACCCAGACCCAGCACCAGCAGCCTTCCCGGGGGAAGGGATGGCCCAGAGCAGAGCCCCATGCTGGCCTCAGAACTTGGTTCAAGGGGCTGCTGGGCCGTGCTGACTTCCCGTGCAGCAGGCGAGGACACAGCAAACCTCAGGGGACAGGGCCATCTCCTCCCGTCACAGGGCACAGCCCCACCAACTCACCCACTTAGAACCTGGACCGTGTCCCCAGGCAAGTTTGTCCTCGGGTTTCCACTGCTCCCCCAAGCACTGCCCCAGTCCCAGCTCCCAAGCCCTCACTCAGCACAACAATCGGGCCTCAGTGGCCCCCAGGCTTTTGTTGGAAGAGAGGCAGCAGGGTGGGGAGAGACTGCCCTGCTTCTCTGAGCTACATTCAGGAGGGGGGGGGGGGTGTCCCCACATGGCTGCTCTGGCCCCTTATGTTCCAGGTGAGTGGTCCAGCTCTTATAGGGTCCCTCCTGCAGCTGTCTCTCCCTAGAACCCAGCATGCCCCTGGGTGATGCACTGGACCTAACATGAGGGCCAGGAGTGTGGGGTGGGACTTGAAGAAAGTACACCAGCCTGAGGATTGGCCCCAGCACCTGCCCTCATTCCCTGCCTGCGTGTTTCCCCTTGGTTCTTCACCCCAGCCTGACCCTTGACGTTGGTTTTGGGCATCACCCTCACTGGGGTCGGCCTCTAGTCCTGTCCGAAGGCCCTGTTGTCTCCCTGCCCAGTCCAACCAACCCACACTGGCCCTAATATGTGTGTGTGCCCCAGGCAGACACCTGCTCCCCCCAGGCCTCAGTTTCCCCCACTATGCAAGCCACAGGCTGGACTCTGTTGTTTTCACCTCTCCAGTATTCTGGAAACAGCTCTCAGGGTATGCTTGGAGCAGAGCCCTACTCCATCCATCCTCAGGGATGACAAAGAGGTAACTTTATCCGAGCTCAGGGGAGGCGACCCCCAGGCCTGTAATCCTCACTGTCCAGGTCTGTGGAAATGACCTGAGCCAGGCTCCTCTGAGCCTGGGTGGCAGCCCTGGGGTCTGGCCAGAGCTATCAGGCAGGTGCGCCTTTTCTGAGGGTGTCAACCCAAGGCTGCTGGGGACCATTCTGCCACAGCGGGTCTGGGAGATGGGGGAGGTGGGTTCCCATTTATATTGTTTCAGCACCTGGATCTAGCTATTCCTGAAGGCAGAATGCCTTGGCTTTTTAATTTTTATTTATTTATTTAAATGCTTCATGAGTCAATGAGTGATTTTGGCATATGCTGTTTGGGTTGGGTTTCCTGCCACTGGTTTCCTCACTGGTCAGGTTCTGACTGAAGCAGAGGACTGATGCCCTGACCTCCATGCTGGGATAAACCCGGAAATTTTAAAAGTCCAGTAGAGCCAGTTGAGAAAGGGCACCGGATCCTGTTCCGGCTCCCTCCGCCATTCTAAAAAAGAAAGAGCACAGCGTTGTCCTTGTAGCACCTAGCGCCTTCGGGGGTGACCAACCCTCCCTGTGGGCTAGTTTCTGGGGCTGCCATCCCTCCCACCCCACGGAGGGCAGTCAGGGTGGGGGGAGGTATACGCAGCCTTCCCCGCCCCCTTGATGCCCCCTGTTTGCCCAGGGACAGAGACAAACCCCAGCTGAGTGGCCATCGCAGGAGGAGAGGCCAGAGGCGCGACCGGGTCCCACACTGAGGAAAGGGGAGAACCGGGGTCTCAGGGTGCTAGGGGTTTGCCAGGTGAAAGAGCAGTTCGAGGTCAGAGTCCAGCAGGAGCCCCGCTCCGGGCAGCAGCTCATGGTGGCCCCGGCCACAGGGGTGGGAGATGAGTCGATGCGGAGGGCCCTGCTCGGCCTTGACCCTGAGGTCTGGAGCGGAGGAGAGGCGCGTGGACAGGGCCCCCGCAGAGCAGGAGGCCCAGAGAGGAGCTGGCAAGGCGCAGCGCCGCCAGGGCGCCCGCAGCCCCACCCCGCGGCCCGCGCGCCCCGCGCTCCTCCGAGCGGCCGCCAGGGGGCCCCGCGCCGCGCTGCTCCGGGGCCGGCCGCCAGCGCACGGCGGGTGCGCCCGGGACAGCGCGGACAGCGGGCGGCGGGCAGCGCCCCGGGTTCAAGGCGCCGCGGCTGGCGGCGGGCGCGGCGGGCGCTGCCCATGGGCCGGGCCCGGGGTCCGGGTGCGCCGGGAGCCGGTGAGTGGGGGCGCGGCCGAGCGGAACGTGGGCGCTGCGGGCAAGGGCGCGGGGCTGCGGGCGCCGGGGAGGGGCTGCGGGCGGCGGCGGGGCGCGGGTGCCGGGGCTGGAGGTGCGGGACGGTGAACCGGGGTTTGGGGGGTACGGAGGGCGTGCGAACCGCTGCGCGGGGACGCGCGGGCCTGACCCGGGGCACAGGTGCGCGCGCGGGGGACAGTGCGCGTGGCCGGCCGGCTGGCGGGCCTGGAAGACGCGGTGCGCGGGAGAGTGCGGCCGGCGCGGCAGCCGTGGGGGGCAGCTGGAAGGGGCTGCGGGTCCGTGCGCCGGGGAGGTGGCGGGAGGCCACCCGCGGAGGGCACACCTCCCCTGGCTGCCGGGTCCAGAGACAGGCTCTGCTGCGCGCTCCCCGCCACTCCACTCGTGGGGAGCAGCCAGCTTCTGCAGCCACTCAAGCGGCAGGAAAAGCCATCCTGGACCCAGGGCCTCCGCCCCGCGCCGGACCTTAGTTTCCGGGTCTATGAAATGGGCACAGCTGGCTTGCCGGGTGCTTGTGAAGAGGGGCGGGGAAGAGGATGTTGTCTCTGAAGCTGGGATGGGATTGAGGAAACAATCAGTGCCCTCTTCAGAGAGTCTGCAGGGAACAGTGGCGTCAGCTTGGGGAACCGAGTGTGTGCCTCAGGCGATGGCTGCAGACAGGGTCAAGGGACCCCTAGTCCTCTCCTGTCTGTGGGGCCGGCCTGGAGGGGAGGTGATGAGGTGGTGAGGGGTGCTCCTAACCTTGCCCCACGCTGTGCGCCGAGGTCGGGGCTGAGAGCAGTATGAAAAGGGCAGACATGGCAGCTTGGGGAGGTGGAGGGGCTCACCCCATTCCCTTCCCTCCTGCCTCCTAGGTTCGCGCAGGCAGGTGTTCTGCCGAGCCTCAGTACCCACAGAAGTGCCCTGGAAAGATTTACCTGTGGGCAGGAGCTGTATCTCCTTTCAGTGGAAGTAACTGAGGCTTAGGGAGGCGACAGGACTTATTCAAGGTCACAGGACTAGGAGGTAACAAAGCTGGGTTTCCAGCCACGGTAGGACTGGCTCTGCAATCCATTGTGCCAGGTGCCCAGATGAGGCTGGAGGTTGTCCACTCACCCACCCAGAACATTCACTGAACCCCAGCCCCAGGAAGTGCTTAGGGAAGCTGAACAGTAATCAAAGGAAAACCGAGGTCCTGGCAGAGGATGCCCGCTAGGAAGAAAATAAAACAGGGTTTTGGGGGGCAGAGAGAGACTGGGGTGGGGGTCTAGCCTTAGCCTGGTCAGGGAGGGTCAGGGAGAGTCCCCCGCCCAGTGACCACTGTCTGAGATTCACTTCCAAGGGCAGAGCCCACCGGAAAGGTTTGAGGGAACAGCAGATGCGAGGCCCCTGAGGCAGATGCAGGTATAGGTGGGAGGAGCTGGAACAGAGCCAGTTAGGGGTGCCGTGAAGTCTGGATTTTCCTCTGGGTGTAGTGTGCTCAGAGTTTGCATACGGGAAGGATTCCGCGGGGATGAGTAGAGAGGACTCAGGGCGCATGGAGGAGGCTGCTGGTGTCCATCCGGGATCTTCAAGGAAGAGGCAGTCCACCCGATGTGGAGTCATCCCCATCCCTGTGGAGCTGCAGCCACCCGCTAACTCCCTCCTCACAGGGCCAGGAGGCGTGAAGAGGGTGAGATGTTCTAGGAGTGGTGGGGTGATCTGCTCTGGGGGACAAGAGAGCCTGGTTTGGGTTCTAGCACTCACTGCCCCACTCCCGAGTGGGTCCCTCCCTGCTGCTCTCGGCCGGCCTCCCTGTGTGCAGCGGGAGAGGGGCGCCTGCCCAGAGTCTGCCCAGATGAGGTGGGACGCTGCTGGGTGTTTGGACTGAGTGTTCAGGCTGCTCTCGGCGCCCTTTTGACACGTCCCCCTAAGTCTTTGAGCAATGTTCCAGCTCTCACTTGTATTTTGACCCAAATCTAGAGTCAGCCTCTTCTCCAAGAAGCCTCTATGCCTTTTGGTGGGGAGTGGGTTTTAGAAACAAGTTTGATGTGCTCACCTTGATGTCATTGTCTTTAGACCTTCTCAATGCACCAAGGCAAGAAATCTTTTTTTTTTAACTAAAAAAACTAAAAATACTAAAAAAATTAGTATTTTTGTCTTCCTCCCACACTAAGAACCTGGTTCTCCCCAGAAGTCAGTATACGTAATCATTTGTATCGTCTTAGAATACATCCCACAGAGTTTTGTTTGTTTGTTTGTTTAAGATTTTATTTATTTGACAGAAAGAGACAGTCAGAGAGGAACAGAAGCTGGGGCAGTGGGAGAGGGAGAAGCAGGACTGAGCCAGATGCAGGGCTGGGTCCCAGGATCCTGGGATCATGACCTGAGCGGAAGGCAGCTTAACGACTAAGCCACCCAGGCGCCCCTATAATTTTATTTTTTGAGTGTGTAAAACGTTTACATACTCTTTGCTTTTTGTGATTAAAATACCTCCTTCCCTGTCCATAGAGCCTCTCCTCATTCTTTTGTACAGTTACCTACTACTCCACAGAGCGGCTGCGTGGCACTTAACTCAGCTTGGGCTCTACAGATGGACACTGGCCTTTTTCCAGGCTTTTGTTATTCCAAACAATAGGGGGAAGGATAGCCTTGCACATGCGTTGTTGGCATTGGTGGGGTGTATCTTCAGTTCCTAGAAGTAGGAGTTACTATGTATATCTTTGTTAGCTACTCCCAAATTCCCCTTTTCCCCCAGCTACCTATGGTACTGTGTGTTTCCCCTGCAACCTGGTGGCTCTCAGAGTCCTGGGAAATAGGATTTCAGTGCATTTTAATTTACATTTCCATTACAAGTGCCACTAGACATCTGTGTATATGTATTTGAGTCATTTGACTGATTTTTCTGTCCTGTCCATCTGTTTTGCATGCTCCCTATTGGATTTTTCTCTCTCTCCCCGCCCCCGTCTTGGATTTAAAAGTTTGTTTAAATACATATTAGGGAGATTCATGTTTTATCTTTATTATCATTGCAAATGTTTCTCCCAGGTTTTAAAAATTTTGTTTATGATGGGTTTTGCCATTAAAAACTTTCTATTTTTAATATTTTTTTTAAAGATTTTTATTTATTTAACAGAAATCACAAGTAGGCAGAGAGGCAGGCAGGGGGGCAGGGAAGCAGGGTCCCTGCAGAGCAGAGAGCCCGATGCGGGGCTTGATCCCAGGACCCCAGGATCATGACCTGAGCTGAAGGCAGAGGCTTTAACCCACTGAGCCACCCAGGCGCCCCTATTTTTAATATGTTTGATTTAATCTTTCTTTTATTGCATTTAGACTTTGAATCCTAGTTAGGCTGTTCTTACACCCAGTTGTATAGAATCTACCTGTGTTTTCCAGTGCTAGTTTGGTTTTGTACTTGGTTATGGGTCCAGTTAAATTTTTTTCCAAATGTCTCGCTTTCTATCCCAACACTATGTATTGAAGAGGTCCTCTTTTCCCCAGTGATCTGAAACATACCAGTATCATATAATAAACCCCAAAATGCACGGGACCTGTGTGTGGGCTTTCAGGTCTGTCTCACGAGCTCTGGTTCCCCGCGGGGGAAATTGCAAAGGTGCCATTGCATGTCCGTGCACAGCGAGGGAGGTTTTATCCACAATTATTGCAATAGGAGGGAGAGATTGAACTCAACCCCATTACTGTGTTGGAGTATCTGGCAAGGCTAGTGGTCCTCCCTCTCTGCTTTTATGTGCAGGTATTTTAGCTATTCCTGCGTGCGTACACTCATTTTTACTGGGACCATATCACATTTACAGATGCTCTTCTGGGTAATCGACACTGTTATCAAGCTGAGCCGTCTTATCCGAAACCAAGGGATGTGTGTTCAAGATGACTCAGGCTTTAATTTGTTCAAGACCACCTCCGGGAGCATTTTGAAGTTTCCCTCCCATTTTTGTTGTTGTTAAGTTTATTCATGAGTGCTTGGCTTTGTTTGTCCCTTTTTTTTTTTTTTTTTTTAGATTTTATTTCTTTTAGAGAGAGTGAAAGCAGTCACAGAGGGAATAGGGATCACAGAGGCAGAGGGAGAGGTAAATGTAGGGCTTGATCCCAGGACCCTGGGATCATGATCTGAGCGGAAGGCAGCCGCTTAAGCGACTGAGTCACCCAGATGCCCCTGTTTGTTGCTATTATAAATTTTTTTCTTCCGTCATATCTTGAATGGGTCATTGTTTGTATGTTGTTTTGTGTCTCTCTTCCCCTTTGTTGTTAGTTTCATCAATTCTTTTGGAGAGTTTAGGTATACTGCCATCTGAAAATTGAAGTAGTTTTGCTTCTTCTTTATTGATTTTTGTGCATCTACTTGTTTTCTCTAATTAAATTGGCTAAATACCTCCAACTCCATATTGAATATTAACTATAAAGGAGCCTCCTTTCCTCTTCGAGAGCTTAGTAAAAAGGCTTCCGGTTGGGGCGCCTGGGTGGCTCAGTCGATTAAGCCGCTGCCTTCAGCTCAGGTCATGATCTTGGGGTCCTGGGATCGAGCCCCGCATCGGGCTCTCTGCTCCGCAGGGAGCCTGCTTCCTCCTCTCTCTCTGCCTGCCTCTCTGCCTACTTGTGATCTCTCTCTCTGTCAAAGAAATAAATAAAAAATCTTAAAAAAAAAAAAAAGGCTTCCGGTCTTCCCCCATTAGGAGAGATGCTGACTTGAGGATAGGGGGTGAGGAGATAGATGTATACGTATGTGGGAGTATACCTTAATTCCTGTTTTATTGGGTCGCTTCTTAAAATCAGGAATGAATATTGATTTTCATTGAAGACATATACAGAGAAAATTATATAATATTTCTCCTAACACTATGAACAAGATGAATCATATATATTTTAAAAATATGGAATGCTTCAAAAATAAAATGAAATAAAATAAAATAAAATAAAATAAGGAATCCTTCACAGATTTGCATGTCCTTCTTATGCAGGAGCCATGGTCATCTCTTTATCATTCCAACTTCAGTGCATGTGAGTCCAAAGTGAGTACAAGAAGATGAGTCATATGAATGGATTTCCTAATTTCAGGTACAGGATGAGAGGATAAGGCAAACAATAAGACACAAAATTTGTTAATTATGAACATTAAGCCATCCTTGCCTTCCTGAAATGAAAGTCACTTAGGGATGATATATGAGGTTTTAATATGGTGACATGAGCCATCTGTTGGCTGTGTAATAAGTTACCATAAACTCAGTAGCTAAAATGGCACACATCCATTATCTCATCATTTCTGTGGATCTGAAGTCCCAGCGTGGCTTTGCTGGCTTCTTGCTGGTGTTGGCTAGGACTGGGTCCTCATCTAGAGGCTCAACGAGGAATGGATCTGCTTTTCTATTCAGGTAGTTGCCAGCAGCATTCACTTCTTTCCAGTGGCCTGACTGAGAGCTTAAGTGTTTTGCTGGTGGTTGGCTGGAATCTGTCCTTGGTTTCTGGAAGCCACCCTCATTTACTAGGGACCACCCACTAGACCCACGCGCGGGCTTCCTCAACACGGCCTCTTCCACTGTCAGGCCAGCAAAGAGAGTCTCTAGAGTAAATCTAGCAAGACAGAGTCTTACATAACAGAATCACAGAATTGACATCCCCTTGTCTTTGCCATATTCTGTTGGTTAGGGGAAAGGTTCCATCCACACTCGAAGGCATGAATGCCAGGAGATAGGGAGAGTGGACCCTTGAGAGTCTGTCCAGCACAGTGGTGTTGGATTTGACTTACTAATGTTTATTTTCACTATGGTCTTCCTAGTCATTCCTCAGTCTGATATAGCATCACTTCTGATGGCTTCTTCCAGAAGGACTCGTCAGCACAATATTCCTTGGTTTCTCTCCTGTTGAAATGGCTGCCTGTACCCTTGGTAGCTGAAGGATAGTTTGGCTGGTTATAAAATCCCAGCCCACATTTGCTTTCCTTGAATTTGTTACAATGTTGCTCTGGGTTGTGTTGTTTATATGTTATTGTCAAGAACTCTGATATAAATACTCTTCTTCCTTTTATAAGTGACTTCATCATTTCTCCTGGAGCCCCAAAGGATTTTTTTTTTAATCTTAATCATTTCATGAAGAAATATCTTGGAGATGCCCATTCAGAACCAATTCTGTGGTGCCTTCAGAGGAGCAGTCAAATATGCAAATTAAGTCTTCTTTTTTTTTTTAAGGTTTATTTATTTATTTATTTGACAGAGAGAGAGAGAGAGATCACAAGTAGAGAGGCAAGCAGAGAGAGAGGGGGATGCAGGCTCCCCGCTGAGTGGAGAACCCAATGTGGGGCTCAATCCCAGGACCCTGAGATCATGACCTGAGCCAAAGGCAGTGGCTTAACCCACTGAGCCACCCAGGTGCCCCAAGTCTTCTTTTTTATGTCCAGAAAGTTCTCTAACAAAATGATTATAATGTTAATTATGTTGTTTTTCTTCCAATGTTATGTGTGTACACTAGATCTTTTTTACCCATCTTCTATACCTATCACTTTCTATATAATCCTCTTAACTTCTTTTTTAAAATTTTATTTTATTTCGGTGTTCTAGAATTCATTGTTTATGCACCACACCCAGTGCTCCATGTAATATGTGTCCTCCTTAATACCCACCACCAGGCTCACCCAACCCCCCCATCCTCCTCCCCTCCAAAGCCCTCAGTTTGTTTCTCAGAGTCCACAGTCTCTCGTGGTTCATCTCCCCCTCCGATTTCCCCCAACTCCCTTCTCCTCTCCATCTTCCAGTGTCTTCCGTGTTATTCCTTATGCTCCTTACTCCTATCTTTATTTCATTCTGGTTTTGTGGTTGTTTTCATTCCTCTCCTCAATGAGGTTTATTAAAGTTTATTAAAATTTATTAAAATCCCAGCCAAATCTAGTCTCCCTAAGAGAACATCTGGTTTAGTCTTCATTTCTGAGATGATGTTGTGTTTCGTGTTTACCTTTTGCTCTCTGTGTGTGTTCATCTCTGTTTTGAGTTCTCAAATTTATACTTAAGGTATTTTGTCACATCTCAGGATGCTTTCTTAGGGCTGCTCAAGTCTTAAGATGCTGATGCTTGATACTGTGTTACATTGTTCCCCTGTAAAGTGGTTTGTGGGGAGAATGATTGTCAGCTCCTTATATTTCTTTTGTATGGATACTGTCTGTTACCTTTTGTTAACTTAGAAATGTCTTTATGTTTGCAGGGACTGCTAGTAATAGAAAAATGTAGGCTGGCATTGGGGAGTCCAGGAACACCAGGTTTCTTAGTTCAGGAGTGCCCTCTTGTGTTGGTTTTAGGAACTGCACCACCCTTATTTGGAGTGGGACGGGAGGCAGGATGGTTAGCTGTCTGCGGAATTTACCATTCACTTTTGCTTCTGTAGGCCCTTGAATTCCCCCATGCTACTTCCTCCCTATCCATTTGCCACCAATCCTCTAAGGACCTCCACCTCTGAGCCACATCCTCTAGAAGCAGGGTGTTTCCGAGACAGCCAGCTCTGGTCCCGCACACTTTCTGTCCCTTTTGAGCTCTTGGCCTGAGTGTGGCGGGTTTTGTCTGCTCTCCTGGTCGATCTGCATTTAGGTGACTGCTGTTATCTACAGGGACCTGGAGATGTCCCCAAGCTTTTTACCCCGAAGGCTTCACACAGAATGGTGTACCCCCCACCTAGCTCCATTTCTCATTAACACCTGGTAGCACTGCTTTATCTCAGAGCTCCCAACACCTGCCAAACCGTGTGAGAGCAAGAATAGCAGCATCTCCTTCGAACAAGGGCCTTCTCCAGAACCTCAGTTCAGGGGTCACGCCCAAGAAGCGATCTTAACACAGGAACCTTCCTCATATACAGCCCGCAGTCAGCTGTCACCCGGAATAGCATCTGGGATCCAATTGGTGACCATGTGTCCCCATGTTTGTCGTGTTTATGAGAGTCTGTCCACCCACCACTGTCCCTCCATGTTGTTTGTCTTTCCTGACAGGTCTGAAGGCAGGTCTGAAGGCTTCACATCAGTTTTCTCCCATAATCTGGATTTGTTGGACTCTTTCCTCAAAACTCGATTCAGGCTCAGTGTTTTGGGTTGAAGTTGTTTTCAAATTACAGACAGGGATGCGTATCTAGGAAGAGAAGTCCGCCTTCCACCAGGTCCATCCTGTGCCCTCCTGGGGGCTGGGCAGCTGCCAGCCGTGATGTGGAGAGGGGCCGCGGGTAGGAAAGGCCAGGCCCAGGGGCTGCAGACTTTCCTGGGGTGCCCTGTTTCAGCTTCCCCTCCCACCCTCCAGTCATCCCTCCTGGTCCCCTTCCTGTCCCCGTCACTGAGCCCTCCCAGGGGGTGCCTGGCCTGTGCACCGGGCTCGCTCTCACGGGGCTGCTTCTTTCAGCAAACATGCCCACCATCTCCCTTCCATGCAGAGCCCTCCAAAGATTCCTCAAGGGACCAGAGTTAGCAGAAGACCGGGGGTCAAACCCTGTGCTTCCTCACTGAGGGATCCCTCTGGGTTCCAGACACTAAATGGGGGCCATAATGCCAGTGTCGGCTACAGAGTAGGCAACCACTGTGTGTGCATTTCCTTCCTTTCTTGGGGACCCAGCATACACCCCTCAAGAGGGGGTCTGGCCCTCCGTTGCCCGGCAGAGCTTCTTGGGCTCGGGCCTGCAAAAGGGAGCCTTCTCATGCAGGCCATGTCAGCTTCCGTGACTTCCTTAAGGCCTTACTACCCAGGCCACCACCACCCAGGACGCCCCACACCACCAAGCCACATAAACTCAGCCAGGAAGGGTCCTACGGACTCGTCTGTGAAAGGCCCCGGACTGGGGGCAGGGGCTGCCTCAGTTGTGTTAGTTTTGAAGAAAGCTTCCACAGCATTGCCTTTCTGTCCTGCCCCAGGGACCATCCTAATCCTTGCTTTACGTGCACCAGATCTCCCCAAGGGCAGGAGCGAGCCTCTCAAAATCAGCGAAATAGTGCTCCTGAGCGTAAAGATTTCCTTGATTTATCTGGTCAGCAAAGGGTCCATTTGTTTGTTTTTAAGTCCAAAGAGCATCCAAAAGCAACAGAATTTGGCCGGATAATAATATTAATAAAACAAACACCCCTCTCTGATCGTTGAACCACTTGCACACAGGGCCAGCGAGTATGGACGTGTGGCCTCAGGAACTTCTTCTAGAAACTTCCATCTCCTTTCCAGAGGAGAAAACAGAGGCTCATGGACACAAGGGGACCTCACAGTGTCACCCAGCCCAGGTGGGCTTTGAGCTCGGTGGATGCTGTTCATGGTCTGAGATGTTTACGGTTAGGGCTGTCTTTAGGCGGTGTGACCTGCCTGCTCCTTCTGTCTTTATGGGGCCTGACTCTCTGCTCAACCACCCTTCTGCCCATTCCGCTGACCCCCAGACGGACATGTGCTAAGCAACCAGGAGGGCCTGCCTGTCTGAGCACTTGGAAAGAATTAATAAAATTGATAAACTTGTAGAAAGAGTGACTAGGAGAAGACACCAGTTACCAAAACCCTACAGATGTTAAAGGGATAATAAGGGATTTTTGTGGAGAACTTCAAGACTCCTACCTTTGATAAAAGGGACATACGCCTTGAAAGACAGAACTTCCCAAAATGGACACAAGGAAAAATAGAAAATCTGAGCCCAGTGGTTTCTGTTAAGGGAATTTAATTTATCATTAAAAAGCTTTTGCAGGGGCACCTGGGTGGCTCGGTCGGTTAAGCCGCTGCCTTTGGCTCAGGTCATGATCTCAGGGTCCTGGGATCCAGCCCCACATTGGGCTCTCTGCTCAGCTGCTTCCCTCTCTCTCTCTCTGCCTGCCTCTCTGCCTACTTGTGATTTCTCTCTGTCAAATAAATAAATAAAATCTTTAAAAAAAAAAAAAAGCCTTCCCAGGAAGAAACCGTCAGGCCCAGGTGGCTTGCCTAGTGCATTCTATCAAATATTTAAGGAAGAAATACCAATATATGCTCATTCAATTAAAAAGTTAGTATGCACGTTAAAAAGCATGCTGGAAACGTGGATCATAGAAACCCTTCGAATCTAGGTGTGGGAGTACAAATTCGTGCATGCAGAGAATCGTGTGTCCATGTGCTCCCTGAGCCCCGCTCTTAGGAGCGACAACCAGAACCCACCAAGTTCCAGTGGCAGGAAAACAAAAGAAGAAATTGTGGACACTCATTGTAACCAACGATCGGAGAGCAGACGCCTAGAAACATCGGGTGAATGTCATCTTAGAAATCCCATGTCAAGTGGAAAAATCGAGTCCTAGAGTACCATAGACCATAGACAAAATGATACCATTTTTATAAAACTGAGAGGCAAGCAAGCTCTACAACAGATTGCTTCGGGACCTACTTCTGAGATAATTTTTTTTCTTTAAGATCTACTCTCTTAATCATGTCCAAATCTATAGTACAGTGACATCGACTAGTTACCATGCTGTACATGACACTCCCCAGGTTATAAAGGGAAATCTCTACCTTTTGGCTCCCTTCCCCCATTTTGCCCACCCCCACATCCCCTCTGGCTGTCATCTACCTACGCTCTGGATCTATGAGTTTGGTTTTCTCAAATTCCACATATAAGAGAGAGAAGTGTTCTCTCGCTGGCTTATTTCATTCACTTAGCATAATACTTTCTAGATCCAGCCATGTTGCAAATGGCAAGATTTTGTCGTGTTTATGGCCGAGTAATACTCCATTGTCTACATCTATAGACCATATATAGACCATTGTCTACATATGCACAACCACCAACACTTGGTGGTTCTTATCTTTCTTATTTTAGCCGTTCTGACAGGTGTGAGATGATATTTCATGGTGATTTTCATTTCCCTGATGATGAGTGATGTTGAGCATCTTTTCTTGTGTCTGTTGGACATCTGGATGTCTTTTTTGGAGAAATGTCTGCTCTTGTCTTCTGCCCACTTTTAATTAGATTGTTTTGGGGGTGTTGAGTTGTATCTGTTCTTTATATATTTTGGATACTAACCCTTTATGACATGTGTCATTTGCAAATATCCTCTAATTCAGTAGGTTGCCTTTTAGTTTTGTTGATTGTTTTCTTTGCTGTGCAGAAGTTTTTTTATTTTGATGGAGTCCCAATGGATTATTTTTGCTTTTGTTTCTATTGCCTCAGGAGACCTGTCTAGAAAGAAACTGCTTTGGCCAATGTCAAAGAGGTTTCTGCCTGTGGTCTCTTCTGGAATTTTTATGGTTTCAGATTTCACATTTAGGTCCTTAATCCATTTTGAGTTTATTTTTGTGTATGATATAAGAAAGTGGTCCAGTTTCCTTCTTTTGCATGTAGCTGTCAAGTTTTCCCAACACTATTTGTTGAAGAGAATGTCTTTTTCCTTCTGCATCTCTTTTCTCATTCATCAGAGAATAATTGACCATAGAATTATGGGTTTATCTCTGGGCTTTCTATTCTGTTCCATTGATCTATGAGTCTATTTTCATGCCCATACTATACTGTTTTGATTACTACTTGAAGTCTGGGATTGTGATCCCTCCCATTTGGTTTTTCTTTTTCAAGATTGCTTTGGAAAACAACCTGAGGGTTTTGAAGGGTCAGGGGTGGGAGGTTGGGGGAACAGGTGGTGGGTAATAGGGAGGGCACATTTTGCATGGAGCACTGGGTGTTGTGCAAAAACAATGAATACTGTTACGCTGAAAAAATAAATAAATTAAAAGTGTTGGAAAAAAAATAAATAAATCATAAGCTATTTAGACAAATGTAAAAAAAAAAAGATTGCTTTGGTATTTAGGGTCTCTTATGAGTCCATACAAATTTTAGGATTATTTGTTCTAACTCTGTGAAAAATACTGTTGGTATTTGGATAGAGATATTTAAATGTGTAGATCGCTTTGGGCAGTAGAGCTATTTTAACATTTCTTTTTCCAATCCATGAACATGGAATGTCTTTCCATTTCTTTGTGTTGTCTTCAATTTCTTTCATCCCTGTTTTATATTTTTCAGGTCTTTCACATCTTTGGTTAAGTTTTTTCCTAGGTGTCTTATTATTTTTGGTGCAATTGTAAATGAGATTATTTTCTTAACTTCTCTTGCTGCTGCTTCATTATTACTGTATAGAAATGCAATAGATTTCTGTACATTGATTTTATCCTGCAACCTTACTGAATTCATTTATCAATTCTGGTAGTTTTTGGTGGAGTCTTTAGGGTTTTCTCTTTACGATATCATGTCATGTGCAAATAGTGGAATTTTTCTTCTTCCTCTCTAATTTGGATGCCTTCCTTCTATTTCTTTTTCTTGTCTGATTGCTGTGGCTGGGCTGTCCAGTACTATGTTAAATAACAGTGGTGAGTGTGGACATCCTTGTTTGTTCCTGACCTTAGGGGGAAAACTTTCAGTTTTACACCATTGAGGATGATGTAAGCTGCATACCACATTTTCTTTATGCAATTAACCATCAGTGGACACTTAGGCTATTTCCATATCTTGGCTATTATAAACAATGATACAGTGAACATGGGGGTGCCAATATCTTTTCAACTTAGTGTTTTTGTTTCCTTTGGATCAATACCTAAAAGTGGAATTGCTGGATCATATGGTGAGTCTATTTTTAGTTTCTTGAGGAAACTCCATACTGTTTCTCACAGGGCTGCACCAATTTACATTCCCACCAACAGTGATGACAAGTGTTCCCTTTTCTCCCCATCCTTGCCAACACTTGTCATTTCTTGTCTTTTTGATACTAGTCATTTTGACAGGTGCGAGGTGCTATCTCATTGTGGTTTGGATTTGCATTTCCCTGATGATAGGTGACACTGACATCTTTTCATGTGCCTGTTGGCCATCTATATATTTTTTGGGGAAAAAACATCTATTCAGATCCTCAACCCATTTTTTTTTTAAAGTTGAAGTATAATTAATCATTAACAATTAATCATAATTAATCCATTTTAATTGGATTGTTTGGGGGTTTGATTTTTTTTTTTTTTTTTTTGCTATTGAGTTATATGAGTTAGATAAAATATTTTTAATGAGTTTTTTAAAGTTCCTGATAGAGGGAATGGTGGGACTGGGGTCAGTAGGGGGGATGGCACAGGTGGAAGAAATGGAGGGATTGGTAATGTTTCTTTCACTGACTGACTGGATGGAGGGCTCCAGGCATCTAATTTGTCATCATGCTTCATAACTTATGTTCTAAAGGTAACCTTTTCACGTAGCAAACATTACATAACAATAGCGCTTTCAGTGAATGCTAAAGTGTTGAAAAGCAGGTCTCGTATTTTCTTCCCACATTCCTTCATGTTGGTCTGCACTCTTCGGTCTTCACGAGGGGAAAGGGGCACACTTTCCCTTTGGAAGACCACTATGTTCATCAAACCACGGGTCACCAGGGCACCTCTTTGTAGCAAGCCCTGGTGTGGGGCCCAGGGTGTCCCTGAGCTCACACTTGGGTGAGGGAAAGCTGCAGCTGCAGTCAACTCAAGGGAGGCTCCCTGGAGGTGGCCATGCTCCCCCCAGCTGCTTGGGAAGGTCAATCAGGAGTTGGACAGAATGTGGGTGGCCAGGAAGGAGGGGAGGAAGGAGCAACGGTCCAGACCCCCTCCACCCACAATCAGAGACCCCAGCAGCTCAGTACCTTCTACTTCTTGCTCTGAGCAGCTTGAGGACAGGCACTGGACCACTTTCACAGCCACAGTGCCCAGAGGCTGGGAGTGCAGCGGGGGGGTGACCGGTATATGGGAGGGTTCTGGGCTTTCTTACCCTCTTAACTAGCAGACACAAACACGAGAGAAGCAGGCAGAGGGGCTGGGAGGGAGGGCCAGGGCTCTGGACTGGGTTGCACGTAGGCCCCAGACCCACTCTGGGCAGGTGCCTGGGGGAAGTGGCTAGCTCTGATCTTCAGCGAAGGCTAACCACACATCAAAGCCCCTGCTGGGGGGTGAGACCTGCTCGTGATGTATCCCCAGGAAAATGGTTGAACTCCCCAGTCCTTTGAGGCTTAACGGTGGTGGAGTCCCCCAGGGACGCAGTGCCCAGACCATACCAGGGGCCGTCACAGCTCAGTGGATCTGACCCCAGGGCTGCTCTGACAAGCACCTTCAGGATAAGACCTTGCACACCCGGCGTTTTGTGTGAATGCGTGCAAGGGGAATTATGGAAACAGTCGAAGACCCCGAGATGGTAGAGTGTGTGCCAGCTGCTCCCGGGCGTGAAGTGCAGCCCCAGTGCCCATGGATTGAAAACAGATGTTTCGGCATGAACGCAGCCAAATTGTATTAGCACTTCGGATGATGAAAAGGGCTTTAAGTGTCTGCATGTTGTGGTTCTGAAATGTTTGCCGGGGAGAAAGTCCTTATATTTTGCAAACAGCGAGCGTAAGGAGGGGGAGCAAATTAGGTTATGGCGCTGTAACTGATTTCAGAAGCATTGCCGTTGACAGATGCACAGTGCGTGTAATAAACTGATGGGCACGGTTACCACTTGCCTTAATGAGGAAGCCTGCGTCCCCTCCCACTGCCGTCTTCACCCCCTACCCCACGCAGTCGGGGAGGGCGGACCAAGGTCACCCAGCACCCGTGCCCCCATGGGTCTTCCAGGAAGAAAGTCACAGACTTTCTGTTTTCCCTTTTTTTTAACTTTTTCTTACAGAAATTTTCAAATGCTTAAATGTACGGAGAATAGGGCAGGGGCGCCTGGGTGGCTCAGTGTGACTCTTGATCTCGGGGTTGTGAGTTTGAGCCCCGTGGTGGGCTCCATACTGGATGTTGGGCGGGGAGCCAATGTAAAGAATAATAATAATAATAATAATAATGTATAAAGAATAGGGCAAACAAACCACCACTATGTCCCCAGCTCCCAGCTCCCCTGCTATAAGCTCACGGCTCATCTTCCTCATCTGGGCCCAAACCCTGTCACCTCCCTGCTGGGACTCTGATACGGACGGCTTGTATCTACAGAAGCATCATATCATTGACACACCTAATCTGAAATGGGTAATAGTTTCTTCATGTTGTTGAACAGCCAGTCCATTATCAGATGCCTCAATTCCTTCAAAGGTATATTTTCACATTTTGTTTGTTCAAATCAGGATCGAAGCAAGCTCCACACACTGAGCTTTCTTCTAGAATAGTCCTTTCCTCCCCTCTCCATTTTGTTGTTTGCTTGCTTGCTTTCCTTTGTTCTGTTTTGGGTTGTTCGTTTGTTTGTTTTGGCCTTTGATCCATTGATTTCCCAGAGAAATGGGGACATTGGTCCCTCAGAGTGGCCCTCGTTCTGGATTTGGCTGTTTGTCTCCTCGTGGCATGTGGAATTTGTGGATAGTCTAATCTAGAACAGCACGGCCCAGTAGAAATATTGTGGAGCCCTGTGAGTAATTTTTAATTTTCTTGTGGTCACATTTAACAAAAAAAAAGTAAAATTAAGATTAATAATCTGTTTTATATAGCCCAGTATCTCCAAAATGTTATCATTCCAACCAGTAATCAATATGAAACTTCCTCATGATCTACCCGTTTTCATGCTGTCTTCAAAATCAGGTGAGCATTCTGTGCTTACCACAAATCTCAGCTTCAGTGTTAAGTTTTCATCAGAAATAACTGACCTGCATTTAAAAATTTTTTAAAATTACAGTTGAAAAGTAGAGAAACATACTTAAATATTTTCTGAGAGCTATATCAAATATCAGAGGTTATAAACTTATTTTTTTAAACATCTGAATATTTGACAAACAATAAACACTCATGAGTCACGTATGTAAACGTTCATGAAACCATTGCCATAATCAAAATATGAAATGTATCTATCCAGCTACTTTGACTTAGAATAGTTATTTTATTTTTTTATTTTTAGATTTTCTTTATTTATTCATGAAAGACAGGGAGAGAAGGGCAGAGGCAGAGGCAGAAGGAGAAGCAGGCACCATGCTGAGCAGAGAGCCTGATCCAGGACTCAATCCCAGGACCCTGGGATCATGGCCTGAGCTGAAGGCAGATGCTTAACTGGCTAAGCCACCCAGGTGCCCAGCATAGTTATTTCAAAATATGCCCATGTTATTGTGTGTATTGAAAGCTTTGCCCCTTGATGAGCAAGATCCCTGTTGTATGGATATACCACAATTCGTTTCTGTGGTGGGCAGCATTCTAAGATAACCCCCAGGATTTCCACCCCAGGTATACACACACTGGATAGTCCCCACCCCTTGAGTGTAGGGGGGAATCTTTGAATATGATGAGACTTCAGGTGGTTAGTCAGTTGACCTTGAGTTACTGAAAAGGGAGATTCTTCTAGGTGGGTCTGACCAAATCAGGTGAACCCTATAAGGGGAACAGAGTCCTTCCTGAAATCAGACAGATTTGTAGCCTGAGAAAGGTTATTCTCTTGGCTTTGAAGAAGCAAACTGTCATGGTGATCAGAAAGTGACATCTTAGAGCTGAGGGTGTCAGTCCTACAAGTGCAAATTCCTTGAGGGTGGAAGAGGATCCCAATGGTCAGATAAGATGAGATCCCCTACTGACACCCTGATTTTGGCCTGGTGAGTCGCTGAACAGAGGACTCAACCAAAATGCTCCAGACTCTTGACCCACAGAAACTGAGAGATAGGAAGTTTATGTTTATTTAAGTTTGTGATATTTGTTACACAGCAATAAAAAACTAACTTGTGTACCCATTGTGCCTACGGGTGGACATTTGGGTTACTTATGCTTTGGGACTATTATAATACAAATAAATAATATAAATAAAGCTTCTATGAACATTTACATGCAAGTCTTTGTGTAGATATATGCTTTCATTTTTCATTCTTCTTGGGTAAATATCTGGGAGTGGTATGGCTAAGTAATATAGTAAGTTCATGTTTAACTTTACAGGAAATTGCCAAATTCTTTTTCAAAGTGGTTGAAGCATTATATATTCACAATAGTGATGTGTGGAAGTTCCACTTGTTCTACGTCCTGTAGCTTTGCAGTAAATTTTAAAATTGGGAATGTGAATCATCTAACTTTGTTATTCATTTTGAGATTCTTTTGCCTCTTCGGGACCCCTTGCAATTCCATACAAATTTTAGGATGGGTTTGGATTTCTGGGTTTTATTATTTTTTTTTAAGCCATTGGCATTTTGGTAAGATTGCATTGTACATGTAGATTGCTTTGAACAGTATTATCATTCTTAGGAGCTTAAGTTTTCTAATCCATGAACATGGAATGTCTTTTTTTAATTCAGATTTTCTTTCGTTTCTTTTCAACAATATTTTATAGTTTACAGGATATAAGTCTTCTACTTTCTTGGCTAAATTTATTCTCAGATATTTTCTTTTTTGGAATGCTATTGCAAAAGGTATTGTTTTCTTAATTTCATTTTCAGTGTTTTAATTGCCAGTGTATGGAAATACAACTGATTTTTGTGTCTTGATCTTGTACCCTGCCACTTTACTGAATTTGTTTATTAGCTCTTGTCGTTTTTTTAATGGGTTCTTTGGAATTTAGTCTATATGGGATCATATCATCAGTGAGTAGAGATAGTTTTACTAATTAATACCTTTATTTCTTCTTCTTGCCCAATTGCTTTGGCTAGAATTTCCAATAAAATGTTGAATAATAGTGATGAAAACAGGTATCCTTGTCCTTTTCTTGATGGGAAAGTTTTTAACTACAATTTCCATTTCTTTCATAGATATAGAGCTATTCCAGTTATCTTTTCTTATTTCCTGGGATTACATAGTTTGTATCTTTTAAGAAAATTTCCCATATCATCTAAATTGTCAACTGATTGGCATGAAGTTGTCCATGATATTTCCTTATTATTCTTTTGATATCTTTAGGACTTGAATTAATATCACTTTCCCATTTGTGATATTGGTAATTTGTGTATTCCCTCCTTTTTTCCTGATTAGTCTGCCTAGATATTTATTAAATTTGTTGACCTCCTCAGAAAACCAACTTTTTGTTTCATTGTTTTTTTCTATTGTTTTTCTGCTGTATACATTGATTTGTGCTCTAAAAGTTATCATTTTCTTTCTTCTGTTTACTTGGGTTTCACTTACTCTTCTTGTTCTAGTTTCGTAAGGTAGAGGTTGAGGTCATTGGTGTGAGTATATTATTTGAGATCTATTTTTTTCTAATATAGGAATTTACTACTGTAACTCTTCTAAGTATCATTTTAGCTGCATCCCACATATTTTGACAGGTTGTGTTTTCTTTTTCATTCAGATCAAAATATTTTTAATTCCTTTATTAATTTTTCTGTTGCCCCAATAAGTTATTTAGAAGCATATTTTTAAGTCTCAAATTGCTTGTTAATTCTATCTAATTTAACTCCACTATGGCCAAAGAACATACTTTCTATGACTTGAATCCTTTTAAATTTACTGAGATTTGTTTTATGGTCTGGAATATGGTCTGTCTTGTTAAATATGCATCTGTGGTCTGCTGTTGATGTGTGAAGGGTTCTGTAAGTTTAAATCAGGTTAGGTTATTTGGTAATGTTGCAACGTTAAATATTCTTCCTGATTTTCTGTCTACTTGTTCTGTCCATTATTGAGTAAGTGGTGTTAAAATCTCAACTGCAGTTGCCATTATGAATGACACTCTTTATCTGTTATAATATTCTTTGCTCTGAAATCTGTTTTGTCTGATAATAATGTAGACATACCAACTTTCCTTTTCTCATCATTTTACTTTTAACCTATTTGTGTCTTTATATTTAAAGACTTGTAGACAGCCTCTATGTGCTTCTTGCTGTCCTATCCAAACGGAAATTTTCTGGCTATTGATCAAGTTATGTAGACCATTTACATTAAGTGTGATCATTGACATTATTTTATTTAAATCTATTTAGCAAGTTTTATTTACCCATTTAAGAAATAGAGAGAGAGAATGAGTGGGGAGGAGCAGAGTGATAATCCCAAGCAGACTCCCAAGTGAGAGCAGAGCCTCAGGATGGATACAGGATGGATACTCAGATGGACATCTAGGCTCTTTCCATAGTTTGGCTATTGTGGACATTGCTGCTATAAACATTCAGGTGCACATGCCCCTTTAGATCACTACATTTGCATCTTTAGGGTAAATACCCAGTAGTAAAAACACCTTCTTTTAAAGAGCTCACCTGATTAGGTCAGGCTCACCAAGGATAAACTTGATTTGTTCAAAGTCAGCTGATTAAAGGCCTAGTTAAATCTGCAGAATTCCCTTCACCTCTGCTGTGTAACATAAATGACAGGAGTTCCATCAATCATGATCACACTCAAGAAGAGTGTATATACCAGGGGTGGGGATCTGGGGAGGGGTGTGCATCTTAGAATTCTTGTCCCCACAACATTTTAAACTTACTACAGTCTACCATCTAGTGATACTATACTACTTCACCCGTAAAATGAGGACCTCATGCCTGTATGCTTCCATTCTCCCTCTCAACCTCTGTGCTCCTGCTTGTTTCCTAGGGCTGTGTAACAACGCACCACAAACAAGAATGGCTTAAAACCGCAGAAACTTCTCTCACAGGCTATAAGTCCAAAGCCAAGGTGTCTGAGGGCCATGCTTCCTCTGAAGCCAAGACTTCCTTGCCCCATCCAGAAGTCTTTGACCTTCCCCAGTTTGAAGCTCCTGTCTGTCCCTTCAGTGTCTCCTGATGTTCTCTGGGTGTATCAGGGTCTTTAGATGGCCATCTTCTGATGCGAACCCCAGTCCTATTGCTTTAGGGGCCCTTCCTGCTCTAGGATGGCCTCATCTTAGCTAATGCCATCTGCAGAGACCTGCTTCCAAATACGTCGCATTCTGAGATACTGGGGGTTAGGACTTCAACATATTTTGGCTGAGGGTGGGCGGGGGGAGACACAATTCAACCCATAACAGGGCTATATTGTTGTTAAGTATTGTTGCCCACGTATTTACAAACCCCACACATTATTTTTGCGTTAAATAGTTATGTTTTAAAGATATTTAAATGAAAAGAAAATCTTTCTATTTACCCATGTGGTTCCCATGTTCTTTGTGTAGATCTGGTAGGGGCTGAGGCTGAGTGGGCTGCTGCCTACTGACCTCCAGTGATGGGAGGGACGGAAAGAGGCCCGAGCCCCTTCTGCAGCCCACCGTGGCCACGCAGGGCCAGACATGCTGCCCCCTGCCCGCCCCCTGCCCCCTGGCTCATCTCTCTTCTGCGTTTACTACAAGTGTCCGTGTGCGGGGGGCCTGTCTCAGGCCTCGGGTTTTTCAACAGCGATCGTTTCCCTACTTGGTGATCCCTCTTCCTTTTTGTGTCTTTTCAGATGAAATTAAGGGTTAGTGAAATTAAGAGGCCCAAGATTGAATTTCTGAGGAGCTGGAAGGTGCTGTTTGTCGACCTGGGTGCTGGTGGCACAGTGTGTTCGCTTTGGGAGAACTCACCTGCCTACCCACCTCAAATGTGTGCATATTTCAGGATGTATGTTTTATTTCAGTAAAAAGTCAAAAAAAAAAAAAAAAAGAAGGAAAGAAAGAAACAAACAAACTGGGACACCTGGGTGGCTCAGTCGGTTAAGCGTCCAACTCTTGATATCAGCTCAGGTCATGATCTAGGGTCCTGGGATCAAGACCCACATCGGACTCCGCACCTAGTGGGGAGTCTGCTTGTCCCTCTGCCTCTGCCCCTCCCCCCCACATGCACACACACTCCCTCTCTCTCTCTCTCTCTAAAATAAATAAATACATCTTTAAAAAAACATACAAACAAGCCATTCTTGAGGCTTCTGAGCCATTCTTGAGCCATTCTGAGGCTGAAAGAGAAGCTGAGGACCTCAGGGGCCCTGCTTGTGCAGGTGGACTTGGCTGTCCACTGGTGGCCACTGCAGGGCCAGCATGGGGCCAGGGCTTAGCTCCCCGAGCCTGTAGGCAGGGCTCCAGGACCCCGGGGTGATGAGATCTGTGAAAGGCCTCTGCAAACTGTCAAGTGCCCACGCATGCAATTCTGAACCCCTGAATGGCAGTCCGTCTTCCGACGACTTTGGGTTGTAGAGCTCATGTCCCAGGGCAGCGGTGGCAGCCATGCGACTGTGGTGTGTCTGGAGGCTGCAGCCAGGCCTCTGCTTGAACAGATGACTTGGAACCCATCATTCCTGCCTTGTGTTAAACTCAAACACGCCCTCTATGCTTCCACCTGTTATTACTGACAAGTGGCTGGAGAGATAGAGGAGACATGTGCATTGCCCTTCAGTGGAAGCGGCTGGTTCCCCTCCCCTGCCTCCACCAGCGGACAGGTGCGGCCCAGCAAGTGGCCTCCTCCTGAGGGGGTGGGGGTCGCACGGTGACCCCCGCCCCCGCCCACCTGAGGCACCACACTTCACACCCACCCTCGGTTTGCTCTCTCCTTTCCTTTTAGGGAAAAAAAAAAGTCAGAAATGCAGAAAGAGGTAAAGCAGAAATCAAAACCTCTCACTGGCCTGTTAGATGATTAGAGGATCCCTGTCATCCTGAGACATACTAGTGCATTTTCTCTGGGCGTGTGGAGGTATCGTTTCCTTTTGCGAAGATCCGTTCATGCTACGCAAAGCCCAAGTTACAACTGGCTTTTCTCCCTGCGTAGCTGGCAGACGTTCTACTCAGAATCTCTTGCCTTCCTCTAACAGCTGGTAGTGTTCCCTTGAAGAGCGACCAGCGCCCTGTTTCTAGGTTCTCCTGATGCCTTGGGCATCTCCCATGGGGTCACACATCCCAGGATGTCCTTCCCATGGCTGGTTCTTCCTATCACTGAGTTGGGCCAGATCTCACCTCCACACATCAGCCTGGGAGCAGGGCTCATTAGACCCATTTTACAGACAAGAATGTGAGAGGGAAAGTTACCTCCTTGGGGTGTCCCAGTCAACAAGGGCTAAGTTAACATCCACCCTCTGGTCCCATTGCCAATTCAGCATAGCCCGTGTCTGCTGCTGATGGCATAGTCCTCCCGTCAAGAGTCTGGGGCATTACAGTTCTTTGTATTGCATGTGCAGAAACTCACCTCAATCAGAGTTAAGCTCAAAGGGAGAATGTGTTTGTTCTGTAAATCAAAAGCCCAGGGATGGTCTTCAGGCATGGTTAGATCCAGGACACGGTCTCAGTCTCTTTGCCTCTCGGCTCTGCTCTCTCCATGTAGGTTCCTTTTACAATGAGGCTGTAGCAGCTTCATACGTAGTTCCTAAGCTTTCCTCGACCAGAGGAGAAAGACACATTGCAATAGTAAATGTTAATAAATGTTCAAGAAACAAGTCTGGGTAACGTGTCTACCACGAATCTGCTTCAAAGCCAAGAGGGTTGAGATGCATTGAGTGGCCGGACCTGGATCCCTTGCCCTTCTCAAACCGTTATAAGCCAAGGCATTCCTGCCCTGGGTAGCTGGCTACCAGGCTCATACGCTCTTCTACCCCAGGCGAGAAAGGGAGGACAAAATGGGTTTTGTTGACAGAAGAAGGAGGGACAGATGCTGGGCAGGAAGAAGCGGCAGAGGCCAGTGACCCTGGGCAGCTGCTGTAGGCCCGCCTTGGCGTGAAGCCCAGGGGCAAACCCGGTCTCCCTGTGGCACGCCAGCGCTGGCCGCACACTGGACTCGCTTGGTCCCCCTGCTGCAGCTTGGGCAGAGGTATCAGGCAGACATTCACCTGCAGGCCTTCACAGGGGCGGCTGGAGCTGAGATGAGTAAACAGTGGAGCCCATTAACAGCTTACTCCTTGGGGAAGTTGCTAGGTGAGCAGAGCCTGAGCCCACAGTGAATTCAGCTTAAGTAATAAGGGATTCAGGCAGACCAGCCCCCCATGCAGGGTGGGAGGCAGGCCCCAAGAGGGAAGGGACTAGGGCTGCTGAGCCAAGGATCTGATATACAGCAGACCCCAAAGACATCCTTTCCGCTGGGTGGATGTTTCCAAAGTAGCCCCAGTCGCTCTGTGTCCCTTAGGCCAGCCTCCCCATCCCTGCCTCTCACCCGGCCCCTCCTTCTCACTGCAAGGGTCTCCCGACCCCTCACCCCCGTCCCCCACATGCTGGCAAAGTTGCCATCCCCGGAAGCTCCTCTTGTTTGCAGCCGCCTCTTCCAGGAAGCCAGGTGGACTGAGGTGTGCTGGGAAGCGACAGGCAGGACCGGCTTCTGCCCAACCCGGAGAGCTCCCATTCCCAGAGCTGTCACCTGTTTGCAGCACCTGGGGGGCTGAATTTTTTCTGAAGACAAACGTGGCCCCAGAGAGCCAGGGCCCCCTGTCCCCTGAGCGGCGGGGCCCCTCCACACCAGCAGCCATTCTTCCCTGGTGCAGGACACTTATCCTGGCCTGCAGCCGGGGCCTAGCCCTGAGGACGGTACCGATGGCCGCCCAAGCGGAGTCTTTGCAAGATGGACGCAGGCACTCAGCATGGCTGGGTCATCTGGTGCCCTCCCCACTCTCCATCTGCAGGAGCACACAGAGAAGGGGGAAGGCTGGGGCGGGGGCGGAGGAGGGGAAGGGGGACATGTATGGCCTTGGCCTCGAGGGCCCCCTGCTGCCCGAGGGAAGCTCAGGCTTCCTGCTGGGCTTAGGCTTGGTTTGCCTAAGAGACCCCAGGGTAGGAGGGCCTGAAATCTACCCGACCGGCAAGCCACCAGCCCTGTGTCCTCGGGGAGCCAGCTGAGCTCCCTCTTGGGGGGGACTGAGAATTAAACACAGCCATGTGTTCGCTCACTGCTCAGTCACTGTTACGTGTGGATGTGTTTACTTTAACGCATTTTAAAAAGCATATGGCCAACATATGAGACCTATGAGGTCGTAGATATTGTTGGTAAGGACGATGCTAATCTTAAAACGGGGATTGGTAGGAGGGACGTGGTTCGCTGAAGAGCTGCCCTGGGAGCAGGGGGCCTGGCAATATCCTGAAAGGGACCCTGGAGTGCCTCGTTTGACAGACACTGACATGAAGGGTTTCCTGTCCCAAAGGCCCTAAGCCTGAGGCTGGGTTCTTGCAGGGACCCAGGTGGTGGCGCTGGACAGGAGCGTCACCCACCCGTACCTGGCATACAGGTATCCTCAGTCCCGGGAAGGCTGTTCCTCCTTGGGGGGTGTCCTCGCTCCTCCAGCACCCCTCGGGTGACATGCTGACAGGGGTGGCTCAGGGCCCAGCGTGGAGGATCCGGGGTGAGCTGGGCTCCCTCATCGGCAGGGGCAAGGCACCACGGTTCTCTCCTGGGAAATGGGACATGGGAGCAGCAAGGTGCCGGTGGGCAAGGATGGAGTGAGCCCATCCAGGGGACAGCCAAGCCCGGGGCCACAGGAGGTGAGGCTCACGATTACCCCCTGCCCCCCATGACCGCTCCTGCTGGAAGGTCGGCTGAATCTGGGGGATGGAGAACCGGCCATCCCGCGTGGGCTGAGGCATCGCTGTGAGTCGCATGTCCGTGTATTAAGCATGTGCGGACTGGGAGTCTTGCTGGGACAGAGAGGCTGGTTCACCCCTGTCCCCTCCCCTCTCCACCCACGGGAGGCAGCAGACTGGCGAGCACATGATCAGGAAGCTCTGTGGGGGCTGCAGGGGTGCGGGTCGTAGAGCAGGTCTGTGGGTCTTCACATCACAGACTTCTCTGCATGAATGTCCCTGCCGGCCTGAGCACAGGAGGTATGCAGAGTGACCAGGAGCTGGGGCATCTGGGAGCCCCCGCTCCCCCACCGCCGGATGCGGAGAGCAGGGTCGAATGTCCAGTGCCTGCAGCTGGCCAGTGGTAAGCGGTCCGGGCCTCCGAGGAGGGGTTCTGGTGTCCACGTGGCCTTCTAGGCAGGACTTGGGTCCTAGCACCGTGGCCTCCTTGCCCATCTTTCAGGATGGTGGCTGCAGAGACTCTTTTCTGCCTGGGTCCCTGGCGTTGACCCTGTGCAGGGGGAAAGGCTCTAGGGTCTGTGGTCCGAGTTTCCTGCCATCCAGCCGGGACCCCTCCCTACACCAGCTGCCTGGGGTCTGCCTATGCGGAGACCTTCCCAAGTGAGAACCGGTCCCTGCTTCGGGTGATTCTGGAGCCACGTGCAGGATAATAGTAAAACCCTGCTGATCGGTTTGAGCCCCTGGAAGCATTGGGGGCCGTTCTGTGCCCCCCTCACTTTCCAGTTAGCTGGGTGACCCTAGCACAGGCCAGGTCCTCTCTCCGAGCCTCGGTTTCCCCTTCTGTGAAATGCAGATAAGGACAAAACTGCTCTTCCGCCAAGCCTTGAGGGAAGCCCATTCACAATGGTGCGTCTGTGCACACGCGGCCCGGGTGTGGACCAGGGAATGACAGCCCCCACTGCCCAGAGGCTGCAGCCCAGGATGGGGACTGAACCCACAGTCACGATGGGAGCTGCCAGGCTTGGGGGGCGCGGTTCAGACACACACACATGCACACATCTTCCCAGCCTTTCTGACAACAGCCTTTTCTCTGTCTGCTGGCTGTTTCTGAGAGGAGCCAGAGAGAAACAGTATGTTTCTTTGTTTTATGCTAACACTGATGACTTCATCTTCCCTTGTTCTTCCCAGAAAAGACGATGACGAATTTGTTAAAGTTCAGCTGTGAGAGCCCCTTCTTAGAGCAAGAATGAGAAGTATTTAAAAGCAGCTTCTTGCTTCTTGGAGTTATTTTCAGACAAGTGGCCCCACTCAGGCTCACCATGGCTCTCCAGCTCCCGCCGTCCATGGGGAGGAAGGTGGGGAGCACCTGTTCTGGTCCCCGAGCTCCCTGGCCCTCTGGGACCACACCCCGCCCCCCCCCCCCCCACTCCTTGTCTGGGCCCCGCACCTGTGTCCCAGTCACCGGGCACTGGAAACAAAAAGCTGGGCAGTTTTCAACTTATTCCCCCAGATTTCCAGATTCAGGGCAGAAATGAAATGGTTTCCAGACCCTTCTAGCCAGAAGGAAATGATATCTGGGCAGCCTCCCCTCCGTGCTGACTGCTGACACCCCTGCACCTCTGGGCTCCCCTTCCTTAGCCACCCTGTGGTCGCCGGGCCTTGACCAGGCCTTGACCCCAGGTGCATGCGGTCAGGCTGTGAGAGAGGACAGAAAAACACACAAGTGGCGACCAAGAGCCAGGCAGCCTGGGCTGGGCAAGGGGCAAGTCCTGCCTGGCGGTGGGGGGAGGCAGAGGGATCAGGCTGGGGTGACCACCCAGCTGTCTGGTTATGATGGGGACCTTGTGTCCCCTGTGATGGAGAAGGTGGCTCCCAGGCCTCCTTGGCCTACCTTCAGGGCAGCAGGGCAGGGAAGGGTGTGGTGGGCAGGACGCAGTTGCGCGACACTGACCCTGCTCCTCACCTACCAGGGGATATGATGGACCCGCTTTACAGATGTGGAAACTGAGGCTCAGCCACAGACCCAGTCTCTGCCTCCCCAGACCGTCCTTGGAAACGACTCCCAGAAGCCGCGGGGAGAAAACAAAGCGTTTATTTTTGCCCAAACTGTTCCCCCTCCCCGAATCGCCTGAAAGGTGTTTGTCTGGAGGTGTGGGTGACTCACGCAGGCGCTCAGAGATGGAACCGGTTATTTTTGCCTCAGATTTTGGCAGGCCGTGGGCAGTGTCCCCATGGGGTGCACGGGTGGCCCAGGCTGACCCACTGCGGGAGGGAGATGGGCAGCGGAGTCGGCGTGCCCTGGCTCATAAGCAAGCCCCTGCCCTGCTACCCGGGGCCTGAAAACAAGCCTCCAGGCCCAAAAGGCAGGCTCTAAGTTCGCTGAGGATGCTTGTTGCCTGCTGGGTCTCCTGCCCTCCCGGGGGTGATGCTGGCTTCAGGCTGCCATCCAGGTTGCCATCCTCATTGCCCCATTCTGCTGCATCTGAGCCCGAGCCCCTTCCCCCACCCACTGCAGACTGCGTACCCCAGGACGACTCCCACGCTCTTCCCAATCTGCCTAAGCCTGGCTTTTGTGGGTACAGCTGCAGAACCCTCAAGTCCCAGGCTCTCGTAGTCCAGCGGCCACAGAACCGGAGATGAGAAGGGGTCTTCTGCCCTGGGCTCCCCGGGCTGCTCCCTCCCTGAAGAGGTTAAGGGAGTGAGCCTGCCAAGAAAGGAGGGGTCATGGCCAGGGTCTCAGCAAAGCAGGGTCCCCACATCCTGGAACCAGGGCCTTCTAACCCAAGCTGTTCCCCACGTTCTGGGACTCCAGGGCCTCAATTTGGAGAGGCTCTGCGGTGCTTTCAAGAGCCCCTTCCCTCCAGGGCCCCAAAGGGCAGGAATCACAGCAGCGACGGGGCGGGGGGGTAGTCATCCTGACTCTACTGGCAGGAGGGAGACAAGCACATTGAGGCTGGACCCAGGGACAGATGCCACAGCTGCCAGCACGATGGAGACTCAGCCGTGAGGACCAGGGGAACAGGAGAGGACCGTGACCTGGTGAGCTGGTGCCACACAGAGAGGGGCTCCAAGCCAGAGGCAGGCGGCCTGCAGGCCAGGGCAGAGCAGGGCAGGGCGCCCAGCACAGGATGGGGAGAGGGGAGAGCACCAAAGGAGGCCTGAGACCATAGGAACCGTCTGAATTTTGGCAGGAGAGGAGACTATGAACGGCTTACCCTGGGTGCTCACAGGAGGCTGGTGAGCCCCGGCCAGGGCAGGGGTCCTGCAGGGAGGAGGTGGGCAGGGCTGGACCAGTGTCCTAGCAGGGTCTCAGGGATGCTGCCAGAGTCTCAGCCAGGAACAGTTAGCGCTTTCATCCCTGGTCCTCCCTTCACGCATCTCAGCGGCCAGCATGTTCCTCCCACAGTCCGATATTCATTCTCCGTGGTAAATAAGACACTTGTTCCCCCTCACAAAGCAGGCCACGCTTCTCCCTGGCAGCTGCCGCCTGGCTGGCCAGGCCACCGAGCAGCCTGGTCACCACGGTCAGCCTCGGCCGGTGGCCAGACACAGCTGAGCACTTTCTCCACCTTCCTGCACGGGCTGCTGTACCCCATCAGCTCCCAGGGACTGCCAGTCACTCAGCAGCCAGCCAGCCAGCCAGCCTTGATTGACTGAGCCCTGCTCCAGATGCTGGGGGCTCAGCAGTGAGCAGGACTGACAAAGTTGTGCCCCAGAGGAGCTCCTGGCCCTGTGGGGAGGACAGCATGTAAACAAGTAGCTAAAAGACCCAGGGTAATGTCACTACTGGGATAAATGGCGCAGGGCAGGAAATGAGGCCCCAGGGTGCAGGGAACACAGCCTGTGCGAGACAGGAGTGCAGGGAGAATTACAGACAAGGTCAGAGGGGTGGTCTTGGAGCCCCGTCGGTAGGACTTCGTGGACCACGAAGTGGGCTTTAGGGAAAGGCCCAGACCTGTCACGGCACCAAGTCCCAGCACTGTGCTGGGCACATTGACTCACAGGCTCTCTGGAGCTGACACGGGCTTGTTAGCCCCCTTGTGCGTGGGGGAAACTGAGGCTCGGGGAGGCACCTGCACACTTCCTTGCCGCTCACATCCACCGGCCACGGCTCCTCCTCTCCCAGCAGACCAGCCCTCAGACATGTTCCCTTCCGGGACCTCCATGGCTCAGAAGACCCTTTCTGCACCCTCCCAGGGCATTGGCCCCAGCCCCCGTCTGCTGCCGCTCTGAAGGTCCCTCCCAGGAGGGACAGGAGAAGGGTGTTCTGAAACAGAGGAGACAGTGAACAGCCTGACTTCGAGGCAGCAGTGTGGACAGCATGTCTGGGGCACGGCAAGCCAGCAGAGGGGTCTGGCGTCATCTTGCTAATTTTGTGTGTGTGTGTGTGAAATCAACTCATTTTTTTTAAATCAACTCATTTATTAAAATATTTTTTAAATCAACTCATTTATTAAAATGAATATATTTCATGATGTAATTTCATGCTCCTACCTAAATCACCACATCACTTCCCATAAGTAGAAAGTGACTGTAAAAATTCATGTAACAGGGGCGCCTGGGTGGCTCATTCGTTAAGCATCTGCTTTCGGCTCAGGTCATGACCCCGGAGTCCTGGGATCAAGTCCCGCCGTCGGGCTCCCTGCCTTCTCCTTCTCCCTCTGCCCCTCCCCATCCCATGGGCTTGAACACGTGTTCTTTCTCTCTCTCAAATAAATAAAATCTCTTAAAAAGACTTTTTAAAAAATTCATGTAACAAAACAAGTATTAATTTTTAAAAAGAATAAAAGTACAGAATAGAATATAAGCCCCAGCGTTCCGGTACTAGGTCAGTTCCACTCTACCTCTCCCACTGAGCACAGCTTAAAATCTGACCAAAGGCACAGAGCAGCTCTCTGGGGACTTAGGAAGCTAAGTCATTGCAGGCAGCCTGCGGAAGAGAAGCAGAATTTGAGGCATCACCAAACTGATAGTGGGTTTCCCATTTTCCCTCTGCAGGAGATCCCCCCGCCAGAAACCACAGAGGGACCTTTGCGCCCCGAGAGAGAGTTGCAGGGCAGAACATCTGCTTCTGGTTCAAAGAGCAGGAAAGGGGTCTCTTATGACTCAGACCGAATCTAGAAATACGCATTTTTAAAATATGCATTTTCTCCTGCTTTTTCAGACTCCAACCCAGACACAGTCCAGGGGAGCCTTGCCTGGGCCCTACAAGAGCCACCCCCCTAAATGAGGGAAAACTTCCTCTCCCAGCAGAGGAGCTGTTGTTCCCCAGGGGCACAAGGAACGTGCTGCTTTTCTCTCTCTCTCACTCTCTCTCTCTATCCTCCTACGCCTGGATGCAGGCATAGTCTTGGGGTGTGCACAGCAGAATAGAGCGAATTAAGCCCCAGCTTTCTGGCTGGCTGACCCAAAAGAGGAGCCCCAGGAAACTGAAAAATAACATAGAGATATGGTATTATGGGGGGACTCAGGAAAGTAAGGGCCTGATGTTTATGACCTCAAATCATAGAAGGTGGGGTGCCTGGGGGGCTTAGACGTTAAGCATCTGCCTTCAGCTCAGGTCCTAATCCCAGAGTCCTGGGATCAAGCCCTGCATCCCGTTGCATCAGGCTCCCTGCTCAGTGGGGAACCTGCTTCCCCCTCTCTCTCTGCCTGCCTCTCTGCCTACTTGTGATCTCTGTCTGTCAAATAAATAAGTAAAATCTTTTAAAAAAAAATCATAGAAGGCAAGTATATAAAGAATACATAATACATATTTAATCAAGAATATATAATTATATAATTACTGTATTTTATATAACATATAAAATTTTTAATCAAAACATACAAACAGCAGCAGAAGAATCTCCAAACACTTAGACATTAGACAGCACGTGTCTAAATAAATACTCCACAGAGAAGAGAGAAAGTCTCAGGACAAATTTGAAAACATTTTAAACAGAATGAGAATGAAAACATTACATTTGAATGTGAGAATTTGTGGCATGAGCCTAAAACAGTCCTTAGAAGAAACCGATAGCATCCAATTCTCGTATTAGGAAGGGAGAAAGGTCTTAAATGAATAATTACAAATTTCGCCTTAAGAAGCTAGGGAAAAAAAGAGCGAAATCGACCCAAAGCAGGTGGAAGGAAGGAAGTAATAAAGATAAATGTCAAAATCAATGGCATTAAAAACACACCAGGGTCATGGGTTGGAAAACTATCAACTCTCCCCAAATTCATCTACACGTTTACTGCAGTTCCGGTCAAAGTCCCAGCGGGGGTTTTTGGTAGAGACAAGGTCATTCTGAAGAATATACCGAAAGGCAGAGGACTCAGAATACCTTAAAACACCAACATGGGAATAGCAATAAACGTAAATCAGCTTGTGATCATCCATGCCTGTAACAGGGGCACCACTGATCAAATGTCACTTCTGAGAGGCCGTCTGGCTCTGGTGCTCAGGGCGGCACAGAGGGGATCCTAGTCAGGACAAGGGTTCCGTCCTCTGGCTCTAGGGACCCTCGGGGCTGGTGGCCAGTGTTTGGGCATGGAGCGCAAATATCTCCTCACTGGACCTCCGTTTCCCCACTTTCTGGCCCAGCCCAATCCTCACCCGGCACTTGGAGAGACTCGGGGGTGGACCCCCAGCCTCTGAGTGGGGCCTCCAGGTGGCTACAGCAAACACACCGTCCAGATGCTCAGAAAGGGGGGCGGCGAGAGCGGGGGGCCAGGCTGCAGTAGACTTTGGACAGTCCCCGTGCCCCTGTGCAGACCAGAGCCAGACAGCCCCCCTGTGGGGTCTTCCCACCGCAGTCCTGCAAGGCCCAGAGAGAGGAAGCGAGATGTCCAGGGTCACACAGCAGTGACAGGCACTCACGGTCGTGCATGCATTTGCCCACTGGGACGTGTTTCAGACGTGTTTTGGGGGCCCCACCAAGCACAGATGGATATGATCTCGTGGGGAGACAGAGGGACGAAGGAAACTAACAGATGTGAGAACGTCAGGAGGGCCAATGATGTAAGGAGACCTCCCTGCTGGTGTGATACAGAGAGGCCGCCAAAGGACAGTCTGCGTGACGTGAGCTGAACGGGTCAGTGTAATTCCAGGCTCACATCATCTGCCTGGAGACAGGGTCAGACCCCATGGGTTCGGGGCTCCCTCCACGCCGCAGGGCTTCCCCCAACCCCCGCCACCCCGGTGGCTAGTCATAAGTCTGGCTTGTCACCCGTGCTTCTGGTAGACTGACTATACATCACAGGTTCCCCTGACACCCCACTCGGGTTCACTTAATTTGATAGAGTGGCTCCCAGGACTCAGAGAAACACTTATTTATATTTGCCCCTTTATTATCAGAGTATGGGAAGAGTGCCGATGAGCAGCCAGATGGAAGGGTACACGGGGCAAGGTCTGGGGAAAGCCAGGCAGCTTCCTTGCTCTGTCCAAGTACCTGACTCTCCCAGCCTCTGCGTGTTCACCAGTCTGGAGGCTCTCGGAACCCTGTCCTTCCAGGCTTTTTTGGGGGGAGTGAGGGGCGGCTTCATTATGCAGGGATGATTCTTTAAATCATTGGCCACTGGCAGTTGGTTCAACCTCCAGACCCTCTCCCCTCCCCCAGAGAGCAGCAGGCGGGACTGAAAGTTCCAACCTGCCAATCACATGGTTGTCCATCCCATTTCCCCACCCCCACCCCCATGAACACAGTCCTCCTACCTCCTTCCACAGGTTTCAAAAGTCATCTCATTAACATAAACCAGGTGTGGTTGAAAGGGGTTTCTTATCACTATCTCAACACCTGTATCCCAAACCCTCATCCCATTCAGATGGTTTTAGGAGGACCGTGCCAGGAACAGGGACGAATATATTGCTTATTAGAAATGACCCTATCATAGAGGATCCTCTCTGTGAGATGTGTCCCAGTAAGCTCTGAATGATGGGGGGTCAGCCAGGTGAGGTGAGAGAAGGGAGCTCCTGGCAGGTTGTGTTTTGAGCTGAGCCCAATGAAGGAGGCCGGAGGGGAGGCCGGAGGGATCTTGCCCTCAGGCTGTTCTTTGGAGTCCTAACAACTCCCCCACGCTCCGGGGAGCTTAGACCCGGGTCTATACAGACATCTGCCCTGCCCTTTCTGAAGGAGATATTCTTCTCAACTCCACCCTTGTGCTCCTAGCTAGAGGTTAAGTTTCTATTTGTCGGCTTTAAAGGCGTTGTCAGAAGCTTTCCTAGCACTGTGTCATGGGCGACAGGCATATTGTATATGACTTATCTGCAGGGAGGCAGGCTGAGCTGGATGATGGGGATGATGCTGGAACTGTATTAGATTGGGAATCGGCAGGAGGGTCTTTCCCTGGAGGTTCTGCTCCAGGAAGCCAGGTGAAGGGACCCCAGGGTGGCCAGTGTGTGTCACCCACACACAGGACATCCTTCCCAGCATGGAGCCTACCCCTTGCACAGCCTAAAGAAAGAGGTCTCAGTCCACAGAACAACATGCCCAGGTGCGTGGGAAGCAGGTGGTTGTCCAGCCACATGGAAGGACGTGGTGCCCTGACTGGACGCCGGAGCCCTCATTGACCGCCCCTCTCTGTTCCTCAGGTTCAGGCAGCATCAAACAGCTTCTTGCAGGCAGGATCTGAGAGGGGTGCTGGACGGAGCCACCTGCAGCTAGGGGAAACCTATAGGAGACACCTTCGAGTTAGCAAAGAGTCCACTGGTATGTCCCTGCCACCTTCCATGGAGTGAAGGAGACCACAGGTGGGCAGTCGTGAGCCATGCAGGCAGGAGTGTCACTGGAGTAATTTCTTTGGGCATCAAGATACTCTCCTCTTCTGGTGACACAGGCCCGGGACAAAGTGACAAAAAAAAAAAAAAAAGAAAAGAAAGAAAGAAAGAAAGAAAAAAGGAGAGGGGGTGGAATTTACTGTTTCACATACAAAAAAGCCTACCAGCGGGGCCAACTTTGGGCTCAGCTGGATCCCAAACATTGTGCTCAAATCTTTTCCTTCTGCCCCCTCCCAGGCGTGCTTACCTTGTGGGGGCAGGAAAGGAGTCTTCCCAGCAGCTCAGGCTTTCATCTGTTCAATCTCCTTTCCTGATGGGAAGAGAGAAACACTGAGACCTCCACTAAAATACAGCAATAGGACCCTTGTTAAACTCACACACACAGACAGAGAGAATAGGGTTAGCAGCAGCAACAACAAGAAACTGTAGGAAGCTGGACAGCAGGTTGGATGAGTAAGCAGTGATAGAGCAGCCTGAGAAGTCGGATTAAGTAAGGGGTTGGGCCTATAGCTCCTCTTCCCAGCCTCAGGGTCAGACTTCCTCCCCCAGGCAGCCCACCTGGATTTCCCCCACCATGGGAGTGACCAAGAGTGAGGGACCCTATGGGTTACTCCACAAGCCCTTCCCTCAGAGTATCCAACCTGCTTCTTAGTCTCTATTTGATAGCCAAGGATTCCCAGACACCTGAGGAAGCCTTCCAACATGGCATGTGTTGACCAAGACAGATGAGGGGGGAAAGGCAAATTGGGGCAAACCAGAGCAGTGCAGGAGAGAAGAAAATTTCTAATAAAACTAGGCTACTGATATCCTCAGAGAGGTTAGAGAAGATTTTACATCTATAAGAAAAGAACAGAGCGTCATACATTTAAAAAGAAACCTTCAAAGGAAAAAAATACCTCCTAGAAATTAAAAACATAGCAACAGAAATAACCAATAGAAAGTTTGGAATACAAAACTGAAAAACTGAGAAAGTAGAGTGATTTTTTTTTTAATGGGAAACAGGAGAGAAAGGGTAAAAAATTGGAGGACAAGTCCTGGAGGTCCAACATGAGTACTAAGAGCCCCCCAAAAAGAAAAGAGAGGATGTCTTCAGTGAAATCACTTAATTAAATGTCCCAGCATTGAAAGCATGAGTTTCCCACAGAAGATACTGCAAGGTGCTCTACACAAGGGATGGAAATGACCCATAGCACGGTGCATCGTTGTGAACGTTCAGGACACTTAGGACTATGGTGAATAACCATCTCGGTTTGCTTGGGACTGAGGGGTTTCTTAGGATATGAATTTTCGGTGCTGCAATAAGGATGGTCCTGGGAAAGCCAGAATGGCTGGTCACGCTACAAGGATCCAAAAAAAACCAAAAACCAAAACCAAAACAAAACCCTACAAAGCTCACAGAGAAGCCAGAAGACAGTGCCTTCAAAAATCTGGAGAAAAGTGATTTCTAATTTAGAATTCTATACCCTGCTGAGCTTTCAATCATCTCAGCAAGTGTGATGGTAAAGTGAGATCATATCCAACATGTAAGGTCTCAAAAATATTTTCCTAAGCATCTCTTCTCAAGAAGCTATTGGAGAACATGCTCCATCAAAGTGAAATGAGGAGACAAGGTACAGAAAGAAGCAGACCTAACACAGGAGATGAGGAGGGAATCCCTTGGAGGATGAGTGAGCACTCCCAGAACAGCAGCTCTTCAACAGATGTGGAGAGAGCTGAGCCATCCCACAGCGGTGTGACCCCAGAGACAGCCAGGCATCACAAAGACCACCCCCCCCCACTTCCATCAGGCCATCTTCTAAGACCAAGGACAGAATGCCCAGGAAGGCTTGGCCCAGATTCCCATGAGGACTTGATTTGTCTTGACCATGTGCTCCTGAGGGTCTCTCCCCTGATGCTCTGCTGGGCGCATGCGTGTCCCTCACAGAAGTTCTCGCTTTTCTCTGAGAGTGGGAGGCAGCCCCTTCCCTCTGGCCGTACTTCTGCCGCATGTCCAGTGCCCGATCCACACCTCAGTCTTGCTAAGCGCCCCAGTGTGAAGAGCCCCATATTGCCCAAGCCTCACTCATGACCTTGCTTGCAACTTCCCCAAAGGGGCCTTGTCACCTCCCAGGGAAGGGGAAGTCAGACCACGACCTGACCCGGAGACTGTTCTTCTCACCTCCTCCTGGACCCTCTGTCCAGTGTGTCTGCCCTCTGTTTTTCAAGACTAGGTGGTGTATTATCTGGGATAGATTCACAGGTGGAACTATAATGAAAAGCAAGGAGATAATTAGCACAAGCGATGGTCATCTCCTAGGGCTGAGGGTTGAGAAGTCAGCTTGATTTGGGAAAGTGTATAAGGTACTGAGAGTGCTTTTAGGGTACTGATAATACTTTTTATGTTAGCCTGGGTATCATTTCACAGATGTTCATTTAGTTATAATAATAAAAAGCTATTATTATTTAAATTGTAGATGTGTTTATAGACTCTTTTGTGTTTAATTCTTCTCAAAGTGTAGAGAGGAAAAAGTATCAAGGGAACATTTCTCTGGGGTAATCTCCCAACAAGGTTCGGGATTTACTCTGATTGGATAACCTGGGTCCCTGGTCAGGGGCAGGAGGATGGGGTGCTGCATTGTCACTGGCCAGGACCCAGTTAGCCCCCACCCCATTCTAATCAGAGTTCCAGCCAGTGGGGAGAAGGGGTTCCAGGAAGTCAGGAAGCATGATGGTTGGGAGCCTAAAACAAAACCCCTTCCCGGTGGTTCAGGGGAGCAACTGGGTGATATATTCTGATTCCTTGAAAAGACTGGCATCCGTCAGCCCAATGCCCCTCCTTAGAGAAGCATGTCCTCAGGGAATAATTAAAGGTGGAGACCAAGAGTGAGGGACCATATGGGTTATGGAGCAGAAGGGAGCCCGACATTTCCCTCTTTGAAAAGCTCTATTTTCAGTTACCGGGCTGGGGTGGGTCTCGGTGCCATCAACCTGCACTTGGCAGACTGGCTGTGAGCTGGGCCCTGAGCTCTGAGAAACTGGAGTTTCCTGAGATCTAAAAGCAGCAGGCTCTGTCAGCAGGAGCTGAGGGCCATATGGCGCATAAAAATAACTCAGGCCAGCCAGTCCTCCCCTCTCTCCGTCAGGCCAAGTCTGTCAGGTGGCCTCCTAAAGGAAAGGCCAGGTGTATTCCCAGCCCAGGCAAGCAGAACCCCTGGGCTCAGGCCTGGGGGAGGCCCAAGTGCCTTGGAAGCATCTTTTCAGACACTAGGGAAAAGAGAGGAGCCCTTCACAGGACCTGAATTAGAATGAGAGGAGTGTTTCAGCCCCAGGCTTTGTCAAGGAGGGAGAAGTGGAGGACCACAGCATTTTGGGGCCCTGGACAAGGTGCTGTGACTGCTCAGAGCAGCAGGGCAAAAGTTGGCATGGTCTAGGGCCCTACCCAGGGTGGCCTGGGAGAGTTGAGAAGACCTTGCCTATAGACTAAGATCTCCTTTTCAGCTGAGTCCATCAGGGGCTGCTCAGCAGTCTCCCTGCTTCCTGAAAGCCAGGCCGTGTTGAGGTTCCTGGTATTCAGGTTGCCCTCCCCAAGCCCCTGGTTCCTGAGCCCAGGTCCCTGGCTGGATCTCCAGACCACATCTATCTCCCACTCAGCCTTTGCCAGTTTCCCCTTCCAGGGCTAGGGCCAGGAGCTGGGCCTGGTGTCAAGAGCCAAAGGGTCTGGGGTACTAATCACCAGCTGCGAACTTGCACACACCACTTTACCTTTTAGGGTGCAGGCTTTCTCATTTGTGGAGTGGGCAAGCATTCCCATATGGTTGTGTTAAGGATTCAGTGACATGTGAGAACAAAAGACACATAAAGCAAGACACACGTTTGCTCTTGAACTGAAACCTCAGGGGCATGGAAACTGCCTGGGTCAGGTGGCACAGGCATTTCATCCAAGACCCTTCCCTGAGTTCAGCTCCCAACACCCCCCAAGGGTATAGGGACTGTCCCTGTTCCTGCAGAAGCAATCTCAAGCAAAGATGCCTATTTGGCTCTTTTAATGATGCCCCGATATGGCTGACACGCCCACCCCCTACCTGGGGAGCAAGTCTGGTGCAGACCCTGCAAGGAAACCTATAATTCAGGCTTCTTCTCAGAGCTTCTGCAGGCTCTGCACAGATTTCCCAGATAAAAGCAAAACTGGACAAGGCTGAAACATGGGCTCTCAGGAGAACCAGCAGGACTGGAGTAAGCACTCATTCTCATGATAGGGAAAGGAAAAGATCTGGGGTTTTCAGGACACATACACACAGACCTAGGAGCTGGGTGGCTCCAGCTCCTCCCAAAACACTGCAGTGGGACTAGGAATATCACCCTAGAAGGGCTCTCAGCTCAACCCCACAGCACACCTGACCCTGATAGAAAGATGAAACAATGTAAGATGCTAATTCTCACCAGCATTATACTCTTTGTTTGTCCTGGAAAGTTCCGTCCAATGCATTATGACAAGAAAAGTGTGTGAGGTTTAACCACCAGAAAGGAAGAGATTAAATCACTATTAATTGTAGACTAAATTGTCTTTTGGAAAAACAAGACTGTCAGAACTAATGAGATCTAAAAATCCAATAGCAGTATCCAGTTAAAGATACAATGGGAAGAGGAGGGTATCGGCAAAGACAGTGAAGCAGGAAGCACCAAGACTCCACCATCAGCTAGACGGCTGAACTGGCAGAGTCCACCTGATGTAACTATCTTAGAACTCTGAGCCTATTCAAAGATTTTCAGCTTCAAAGGCTTGGAAAGTTTCAGTTCATTTTGGTCAGTTTAAGTTCTTAACACAGTAGCAGCTACCCGTCTTCCACCCCAGCCTCTAGGCAGCAGCCATGCACGTGTTCCTGGAGTAGCTTACCCACAGCTGTGGGAGCCATGGTGGGCAATAAGCACCTCGTCCTGCAAATACCAGGGAATGTGTGTTCTGATTGCTTGTTGCTGTTTCTGGTCACAGAGGTGCAGATAGAGAGGCAGGCCACCATTGTTGCAATCTATAGTGGCTGAAAGGTATTCCGGGGGATTTAAAAGGCCAGAGCCTGTTACTACCCCCCCCCAACACACACACCCCTTCATTCTTCCCTTTTTTTCTCTTTTGGGGGCAAGACATTTAAGGATTGGGATATTTAAAAGCAACCATGTATACAAAGGAAGTTAGAAGGTTACTGCACATGCCCAGAGAAAGGTATAGGCTCAGAGAAGACTCAAAGGACCTTAAATTTATACCTCCGTCTGATCCTGGCATAGAAGCACCCTACAACAACTGGAAAGAAAGGAAGAAAGAAAGAAAGACCTGCAGAAATCTGATTTCTAGAGTTACCACATTATAAGATTCAAACATTCCATTTTCAACAAAAGCAACAACAGATCACAAGACCTGCAAAGAAAGAGAAAGGAATGGACTGTTAAGGGGGTGGGGAAAATTAATCAGAGAAGCCATCCCTAAGAAAGAGGAGATGATGAACTGATTAGGCAAAGACTTTAAGACAACTGTCTCATTCAGAGAGCTAAAGTTAAAGGTGGATAGTCAAGGAAACTATGTATGAACAAAATAGAAATATCAATAAAGAGATAAAAACATTTAAAAAGAACCCAAAAGAAATTTTTAGAGCAGAAAAATACAATACCTGAAATGAGAAATTCACTAGAAGTTTCCAAAAGCCGATTTGAGCAGACAGAAAAATCAGTGAACTTGAAGATAAGACAATTGAAATGATTGATTCTGAGGGACAGGGGGAAAATGATTAGAACGGAAGGGATGTGTGGGACACCATAAGCAGACCAGCATACATGTTGTGAGAGTCCCAGAAAGAGAACGGGGAGAAGGGGCAGAGAGGTTATTTGAAGAAATAATAGCTGAAAACTTCTCAAAGTTGATAAAAGACATGAATATAAACATACAAAAAGGTCAACAAATTCCAAGTAGGATAAACTCAAACCCACACTGAAACATATTATAATCAAACTGTTGAAAGGCAGAAACTTGGAAACAGCAAGAGAAAAGTGACTTGTCACATACAAGGAATCCTCAATAATATTATCAGCAGATTTCTTATCAGAAACCTTGAGGCCAGAAGGCAGTGGGTTAATATAATCAAAAGTGTGTTGGAGAGGTTGTGGAGAAAGGGGAACCCTCTTCCACTGTTGGTGGGAATGCAAGTTGGGGCAGCCACTCTGGAGAACAGTGTGGAGATTCCTCAAGAAATTAAAAATAGAGCTTCCCTATGACCCTGCAATTGCACTGCTGGGTATTTACCCCAAAGATACAGATGTAGTAAAAAGAAGAGCCATCTGTACCTCAATGTTTATAGCAGCAATGGCCATGGTCGCCAAACTGTGGAAAGAACCAAGATGCCCTTCAACAGACGAATGGATAAGGAAGATGTGGTCCATATACACTACAGAGTATTATGCCTCCACCAGAAAGGATGAATACCCAACTTTTGTAGCAACATGGACGGGACTGGAAGAGATTATGCTGATTGAAATAAGTCAAGCAGAAAGAGTCAAGTATCATATGGTTTCACTTATTTGTGGAGCATAACAAAGAACATGGAGGACATGGGGAGATGGAGAGGAGAAGGGAGTTGAGGGAAATTGGAAGGGGAGATAAACCATGAGAGACTATGGACTCTGAAAAACAACCTGAGGGTTTTGAAGGGGGGGGGTGGGAGGTTGGGGAACCAGGTAGAGGGTAATAGAGAGGGCACGTATAGCATGGAGCACTGGGTGTGGTGCAAAAACAATGAGTACTGTTACACTGAAAATAAAGAAATCGTTTTTTTTAAAAACTAAAAAAAAGTGTCAAAAATTAAAATTGTCAACCAAGAACCCTATATGCAGCAAAACTGTACTTCAAGAATGAGGGAGAAATTAAGACATTCTCAAATAACATCATCCTTGATGATGAAAGACTGAAGACTTTTCCACTAACCTCAGGAACAACACAAGGATGTCCACTTTTGCCACTGCTATCCAACAAAGTACAAGAAGTTCTAGCCAGCACAAGAATAAATAAATAAAGCCACTCAAATGATAAAGGTGGGAGTAAAATTAGTTCTTTGCACATGATATGATCTTACATGTAGAAAACCCTAAATGCACACACTGTCTCTCACACACACACACATACACACACATCCCTATTGAACTAATTAACATTCATTCAGCAAAATAGCAGCATACAAAATCAACACAGTAAAAAAACAGTTGTGTTTCTGCACACTAACAATGAACAATCAAAAAAGGAAATTAAGAAAGCAATCCCCCTTACAAAAGAATCACAAAGAATAGACTTAGAAGCTTGTAGTTAGGAATCAACTCAGCCCAGGAAGTGAAAGACTTACACGGTGAAAAGTATAAAACATGGAAATGAGAGAAATGAGAAATGAGAGTAGACGCAAATAAATGGAAAGACACCCTGTATTCGTGGGTTGGAAGGCTTGATATTGTTAAGATGTCAATATTATCCAAAGCAATCTACAAATTTCATGCAATCTCTATCAAAATTCCAATGGTGTTTTTGCAGAAATAGAAGCATCCATCCTGAAATTCATACGGCATTTCAAAAGGACCCTGAACAGTCACAGCAATCTTGGAAAAGAACAAAGTTGGAGGGACTGCACTTCCTGGTTTATGACAGAGCTACGGTAATCAAAACAGTGTGGTCCTGGCATAAAGACAAGGTTTTGGGCCAATGGAATGGAATAGAGAGCCCAGAGACAAAATCCCTGTGTATTGAGTCAAATGATTTTTCAACAAGAGTGCCAAGACCATTCAGTGGAAAAAGGATGATCTTTTCAACAAATGGTGCTGGGAAAACTAGAGATCCACAGGTAAGATAGTGAAGTTGGACCCTTACCTAACACCACATACACAAAAATTCAATCGAAACAGATTAAAGACCTAAAAGTAAGACCACACACTATAAAATTTCTGGAGGACAACAAAGCTTCATGATCTCGGACAGTTCAACAATGAACTAAGGGTTTGCATAGACATTTCTCTGAAGGTTATATATACAAGTGGCCAAAGAGCAGGAGAAGATGCCCACTGTCCCCAGTCATGAGCAAAATACAAAATCAGAATCGAGGTTCACAATGAGATGTCCTCTCACACCCTGAAGGATGGCTGCTATCAAAAATACAAAAAAAAAAAAAAAAAGAAGAAGAAGAAACGAAAACCAAAAACAAAATGGCGTTGGCGTGGGTGTAGAGCAATTGGAACACTTTTCCATTGCCAGTGAGTGAGAAGTAGTGAGAGTGCAGCTAGTGTGGACAAGGGTGTGACAAAGGCTGAAACTACTCAAATTCCCACTGGCAGATGAAGGGATAGAGAAAACATGGAAGTATGTGAGTCTGTCCATATATATATGTACATATATATGTATATATGGGCTATATGATTCAATCTTTAAAAAAAAAAAGGAAGGACATTCTGACCCACGCTAGAGCATGTGTGAACCTTGAGGACATGATGTGAAGTGAAATAAGCCAGTCACAAAAGGACAAACACCCTATGGTTCTGCTCATACAGGTGCCTAGAACAGTCACATTCCTAGAGACAGGATGTGGAAGGGTTTGCCAGGGTGGGCGGAGGGGAGGACGAGGTGTGATTGCTGATTGGATGTGGGGTTTGAGTTGGAGAAGATGAAAAGCTTCTGGAGACGGGGAGTGGTGACATTTACACAACCATGGGAACGTGCTTGGTGCCACTGAAAGTATACCCTTGAAATGGTATATTTCACATTAAGTTATAGTAAATTTCACATTAAGCATCATTTCCCAGAATTTTTTAAAAGGAGGTGATGGGGGAGGGGTGATGGGATGAGAATGTATTAACGTGTAAAATTCTGCCACCTACTCAGGCAAGGGCAGAAGGCTCCGACTAGGCGTTGTGGGCTTACGTCAGCCTGCAAGGCTAAATCGGCAGCCAGTGATAGCTGCTCTCGGGAGCTCCCTCCCCGGGGCAGGAAGTTCACAGTAGAGGGCTGTCCAGGCCACAGCCAGCTTGCAAACCCTGGTAAATCGAGGGACCCCAGGAGACAAGTCTTTTTGGCCCAGAGCACCATTAGCAGTTGGAACGATGACAGGTGTCATGGTTCCAGACCCTGCGGGTAGCACAGGCTCTTGGGGAGGGCTCAGTGGTCTTGGTGGCCCCTTCTTCTCCATGGCAGGCACTGTGCTGGGTGCTTTGTGCACTTAATCGGGGTTCCTCTCCATAAACGTAAGAGGAGGGGTTCTTCTTCCCATTCTCAGCACATGAAGGCACTTGAAAAGCTCGGGAGACTCTTCACACAGCAAAGGGTCATCCTCTGACTCTCTCCCTTTGGCCAGGCCTGGTCCATTGCCCAGCTGGGCACAGATGCCTGGGAGCCCATCTCCTCTCCAGCCCCCAGGACACGCTTTGCTGACCAGCCAGGTACTTTTCTTCCATAGGTTCTGCATGGCTTTCTGTTCTTTGCAGGTTTTTAGAATGGCAACCAGCACTACGGGGGACTATGACAGCAGAGCGGGAGTGGAGACTGGTCACCTGGGAGCTAGAGATGTTCTTTCTAAATATGCTCTTGTCCCATGCAGTGGCCCCCATGGTGGCCTTTTTTCTTTTTAATAAGTTGAATTGCCATCTTTAAAATCAGGGGGATGCCTGGGTGGCTCATTGGGGTAAGCCTCTGCCTTCGGCTCAGGTCCTGGTCTCAGGGTCCTGGGATCAAGCCCTGCATCGGGCTCTCTGCTCAGCAGGGAGCCTGTTTCCTCCCCTCTCTCTGCCTGCCTCTCTGCCTGCTTGTCATCTCTGTCTGTCAAATATATAAATAAAATATTAAAATAAATAAATAAATAAAATCAGGGTCCTTGGGGCACCTGGGTGACTCAGTCAGTTGAACATCTGACTCTTGATTTCGGCTCAGGTCAAGACCTCAGGGTTGTGAGATTGAGCCCCACATCGGGCTCCTGTGTGTGGAGCCTGCTTGAGATTCTCTTTCTCCCTCTCCCTCTGCTCCCTGCTCTAAGAAAAAGAAAGTAATAAATAAATAAAATCAGGATACCAAGCATACAAGTCAGGAGTTCTGGCATTCCTTAAATGTGGACGGTCTGAGCATGTGGTCAGCACCCCCAGGAGTCCAGTGGAGCTGTGTTGTTTTGTGGCCACAGCTCTGGCCTCTCTCTGACGGACCTCACCCTGGGGGAATCACGGGGCCCTTGCCAGCCTCTTGCCGGGTGTTTTGTGTTGTCTAGTAAAGAGGAATGTTAGATATTTGGGCTACACACCTCTCTGTCAAACGTTGGAGAATGAGAGAAAGGTTATCCTCTAGGTCTGTGCCTTCCCTGTAATTCCACCTGGTCCAACACTTGTGCCTGCAGACATTTCCCCCTGTGTCCCATACAGGAGTTAGGCTTAGGCCACATAGTACCAAGAAGTTGTTCAGTACTAGACTCCGACAGCAGGTGGGCTCTGGGTCTGACAGCACGAATCCCCAGAAGGAAGGGTGCCCACCTGCAGGGTGGCATCCCCGGCGGGTGGGGGTGGCGCATGCCTCCAACGCAGATGCAATGCAGACTGGCCCCCTCGTTACTGCTAACTGTGGCGGGAGCCCCAGGACCTCCAGATGCTGGGCCTGGAGACCCAAAGGCGAGGAGACTGGTGCGCCTCAGGGGTGGAGGCTGGTCAGCGGGAGCAGGGGACGTGAGCAGGGAAACTGAATCAGAAGCTCATGCCTGAAGTGGGGAGAAGCTGTGACTCAGAAGCCAAGCCCTCCCCGGCCTGCCTCTTCAGGCCACGCCCCCTTCAGCTGCGTATTTCAGGGTGGCAGCGTCTGATTGGCCCAGCCTGGCCTAGTGCCCACCCCTTGGCCCGGTGTGGGCGGAGCCTTCCTGACATCTCAGCACCTCGGTCAGTATTCATTGGAAGTCGTTATTGGGGGAACCCCTGCCAAGCTTGGTGTTCTGGCTGCGAGGAAAGGAAATGGATGCCAGGAGGCAGACCCAACAGATGGAGGCACCAGGGGGAGGGACTTGGGTCCGGAGCCAGGATCTGAGCTAGGAAGGAGAGTCGGCACCTGGGGCTGGTGTCCACGGGTCAAACACAATGTGTGGGAGGGCTGGCTTGTCCCAGGAGGGGCCGAGTTGACCGTCATCGCCAGCCAGCACATGCTTCTCTCCTCAGGCCCTGGGCACCGCTGGTCACACTTCCAGGGTCTGCCCACGTGCCCTGGAGTCTGTGCTCTGGGGACGCCAACATTAGGGCCCAGCTGGGCTGGTGGACAGGAATGGGGCCTGTCCTCAGACACAAACGGGGCCTGTCCTCAGACACACCTGTCTTCAAGACCCAACTCGGCCAGGTACTCAGTGTGCAAGCTGGGCACCTGCCTTTCTCTGCGAAACTTCCTGTACCTCATCTGAAGGATGGGAGGGCTACGTGCTGAGATGAGGGGTGAGTGTGCGGAGCCAGGCCCCCAGGGCTTTTCCCTCTGGAAGGCCCGCCCCTTGGCCCCATCGCCCTATGCAGAGGTGTCATCTCGGGCTCCTCTGTTGTCACCTGCCCCACTGAGTCACTTGAACACCCCCACCTTGACTGAGCACCCACTCTGTATGTTCCAGGCGGGGGCCGGACCCTGGGTGCAGCAGTGAGAGAGCCAGGCTCAGGGACCCCAGCGATGGAGAGAGCTTCTGAGTGCCGCAGATGTTCTGGGATTGCGCCTGAGCCCTCCAGCTTGGACCAGGCCCACCCTTGAACTAATCGTCTGTGTGGCCACGGGCAGGGACAATCTGTGAATTGTCTAAACCATGCCCAAAAGAACATTCCCTGGGGGTAGGAGCGGAAAGAATCGTCCCTAAGTGGCTTGGACCAAGAGTGGAGGAGGGTTGGTTGCTGAGGGATGCCCTGCTGGGGGTAGGAATCCCCCAGCCACCCCCCCACCAAGGAAGTGATTGATCACTGGGCTTGGATGGGCACCAAAGCTCCTGGAGGAGGCAGAACCCACCCAGCCAGGAGCCCAGGGGACCAGCGGGCCCCCAGTCCAGGTGTGCCTAACTACTCCTTTTACTGCAGACAGGCATGCCCCGGACCCTGAGCGCCTCCGACATGGTCACCCCTGGCAGCCTTGGCCCACCTCCCACCGAGCCCACAGATGGCGAGCAGACCGGGCAGCCCCTCCTGGATGGGGCTCCCTCATCAGCCTCCCTGGACACCCTGATCCAGCACCTGGTGCCCACGACCGACTACTACCCCGAGGTGGGTTACCCACCCAGCGGGGAGGAGGGCCATCAGAGCGGGCTCCTTTCTACCACACATGGGGGAGACGCTAGGGCTGGGGCTGGTCTTGGACCAGAGGGCACAGCCCTGCCATGCCCTTCTGAGCACATGTCATGTTGCCTTTCTCTGTGTCCCTTTCAGAAAGCCTATATCTTCACCTTCCTTCTAAGCTCCCGCCTCTTCATCGAGCCCCGGGAGCTCCTGGCCCGGGTCTGCCACCTGTGTATTGAGCAGCAGCAGCTGGACCAGCCGGTGCTGGACAAGGTGAGGGGCAGGACAGGGGCCCTCTTGTGTACAGACACTCCCCTGACACGTCCTCATGCATCCACCTCTTGGAGTGGTGGTAATGGTCCCCATTCTCCTGGGCAGGAGCCCGCAGGGGTTTCTGACTTGTCTGGGGCTCAGAGCTAGAAGGGACGGAGTTGGAACCTCTAACCAGGTGCCATTTCCACTGCCCCGTGGGAGCCCCTGAGCTCACGGCACCCGGGACCCCAGAGCCACATCAGTAGGACCCTTGCCATCTGGGATGGCCCTGTGCCATCTGCCCTCAGCAAACTCCATTCCACCATCCCTTCCTCTGTGAAGGGACCTCCATTCCTCCGTCCCAGCAAGATCCCGCGGGCTGTGACTCTTTACAGGTATGTCCACCGGGCTCCATTGTTACAGCAATAGAAGCCCAACTACAACTGGCCTAAGACAAAGGGACTTTCCTTGGCTCACAGAACTGCAAAGTCACCAAGAACCACTGGCTCCCGTGGCTCAAACGACCCCCATGGAAACAGGGTCTTTCTCCCTCCGACCCTCTGCTCCGTTTTCCTCGAGGCCAGCCTCACCCTCACTCCGGCAGGTTCTCCCTGACCGGTGACAGGTGGCCTCTGCCACTCCGGGCTCACCATCTACTCTTCCCAATTCCAGCGGAAACAGCAAGCCACGTTCTAAACAGGTCCCAAGGAAAGTCCCGAGCTCAGTGGTTTAGTTTGGGCAACATGCCCATCCGTGAGCCAGTCACTGTGCAAGATGGGCAGTGTACCATGTTCTCATTGGCCAGCACTGATCTGGACCCCTGCCAGGGGGCCTGAGGCGGAGTAAGCTGACCCCTGAACCCCAAGGGCTGGGGATGAGGGGGACGGAAACCCCCAAAGCAAACTGAGATGTTATCACCACAGCGAGGGAGACGGGATGCCCAGCAGGCAAAAACAACAGAGGCTTCTGCCCCAAATGTGCGTCTGTCCCCCCTTGTTCCCCTGTGGTCAAGCCCTCATCCCTGGGTGGCCTCCCTTTGACCTGACACAGAGAAGGCACCAGGCATACCTCCTCTGGCCACCAGGGGCGCTGCCGGGATAGCCGACCCCAGCGGGGCGTGTGCAGTGCGTGGCTGACGCAGGGGCTGATGGGGCGGCGCCTCTAGGCACCCTTCACCAGTGCGGACGCTTGGTGGCTTCCCTTGCAGGCCCGGGTCCGGAAGTTCGGCCCCAAACTGCTCCAGCTGTTGGCCGAATGGACGGAGACGTTCCCGCGGGACTTCCAGGAGGAGTCGACCATCGGGCACCTGAAGGACGTGATGGGCCGCATTGCCCCCTGTGACGAGGTAGGCAAGCCTAGTGCAAGGGGTGCGCCCTGTCTGCGCCCCTGCCCCCGGGACCGGAGCCAGTTCCTGGGGCCAACCTCAGGGCCCTCGTGTGTACCTGCAGCCCCTCTCAGATCAGCCCCTTTCTGCCCCATCGGGAAATCAGGCCCTGCCGAGGAGGCAGGGAAACCAGGACTGTGGCTCCAGGTCTGGTCTCCTGACCCCTCTCCTGCACTGTGCTCATGCATGGCATCAGATGCCAGGCCAAGGAAGGACCCACTCGGGCTCTTGCAGCAGGGCCCTCGGTCCGTGACCCCTCAGGCTGGCCTGGAGGGCCCTGGTTAGGCAGAAGAGGAAACAGCCACCCCCAACCCTCCACTGTGGCTAAAACCACATCGCAAAGTAAAGGCAGCCCTTGTGACTTGATAGGCAGCCAGTGGGGTGGACATCAGGTACCCGACTCCCTGCCCCGTTCTCCCAGCTGCGTACTCTGGGGAAGGCGCTTCAAGGTAAAAGGAGAACAGATCCCCACCTCTCAGGACCAGGGTCAGAATACAGAGAAGGACCCCACAGAGGGGAGGGGGGTCTCCTGGTACACTTAGAAGGGACAGGTTTATCGGAATCTCCAGGATGATTCTGTGGCTGGCACTGACGCAGCTTTCCCTAGGAGAGAGCATTGCGGGGGGAGTGCAGATCAGTTTCCCTGTTAGGAGGCTGAATGTGGCAAGCTGGTGAGCTAGTCGTGGGCCTCAAAGTGGGTCTGGACATGGCGGAGCCTGGTGCTTGTGAAACAAAGGAAAACTGCGAAGGCGGGATGGTAACAGGGATCCATAAAGCAGAGAGGGAGACCTTGCCTGTGGGCCACATCACATGGCAGACAAGTGACTTAGCCACTCTGAGGGCTCAGGGAGATGAGGGTCATCACTTCCCGCTTCTCCTCCTCCTCCTCCTCCTCTGCATCTCCTAATCCACCTGGGGATCCTGACTCTTGGCTTAGGATGCAGCAGGAAATGGCGTCAGAGAAGGCCCTATGATTGCATGAATCAGGAGGGGTGAGTAGAAGCAGGGAGGGAGATGCTGGCTGACCAGATAGATAGAGAGTTGGCTACCTTGATGGATGGGTGGAGGGAGGATGATAGATATTAGGTATTCTGATAGGCAATTGGATTTTTGGTGTGAATGGTTGTGGAAAGACTGATGGGTAGGTGGGGTGGTGGATAAATGGGCATACGGGAGGATTAGAGGGTGGGTAGGGGAATGGACGAATGTGGATGGTTGGATGGACAGGTGAGTGGTTGGGTAGAAGAATGGATGGGTGGATGAATGAATGGATAGATGAGTTGATAGATGGGTGGGTGGTTGAGAGGATGGGTGAATAAGGATGGATAGATGGATGGATGGGTGACTAAGGAGGGATGGATAGATGAGTAGATAGAAGAATGGATGGATGGATGGATGGATGGATGGATGGATGGATGGATGAGTGGGTGGATGGGTAGATGGGTGGGGGGAGGGATGGGTAGGTAGCTGGATGAGTGAGTGGCAAACATTAGGAAGAAAAAGGAAGGACAGATGAGTGAATTGATGGGTCTGAAGGTGGGGGGCTGTATAAAAGGGGAGATGGGCAATAGCAGAGGGGTGGACGCATGGATGGTTGGATGGAGAGAAGTTGGGTTCTCAGGGAGAGGAGAGCCCAGTCTCCTGCTTCAGCACCTTCTCCCCAGGAAATCTCCAGCAGAATGAAATCCCAACCACTGACAAGACAGAATCATCCTCCCTTGTCAGGCCTGCCTCTGCCATTGGCAAAGCCATTTCCTGTCCTTCCAACTGCAGTGGTGGGGATGGTGTAAGTCCTGGGCTGGTTTCTGAGGGAAACCGAGCCTCCTCGCCAACCTCCTGAGAAGCTGTCAGGCCTACCACCAGGGCCGTGCTGGGAAATCTTTTCTCATCGCCCCATGGATGAGAAATGAGTGAGGCCTAGGAATGACTGTTGAGAGCTGCCATCCCCTAAGTGTGGGTTTTTGGAGCAGATGTAATTCACCTGAGGCATTCTCATTCCTTACCTTGGGATCTAGTTAGGTGTGCTGAGCGGTGTGGGCCGAAATGGGGGTGCTCCCTTGTGTCTTTGAGATCCCCAAGTTGTCCTTGCCCAGAAAGCACCCACTCCAAAGGGCGTGTCCTCTGGGTGCTGCCTCCCTTCCCCCCGAAGGCTGGAGGAGGACCATGGGCTGCTCCCCTCCCAGCACAGAGCACAAGGGCTCGGCCTGGAAAGGAGCTGGTGACGGGTCTGATCAGGCAGGGCCACTGTAGGACTCAGAGCATGGGGTCCAGGTCAGAGCACCTGAGCCCACTCAGACCCCGGCTCAGAAACCACAGCTGTGTGACCTGGGGCAAAGCGCTTCCCCTCTCTGAGCTTCAGTCTCCTCCTCAGCAAAACAGGATAATCATCACCATCAGACAACTTTGTAGGGAAGAGTCCCGGCAGTCATGTGTGTTCTTACCTCAGCACTTGGTCAGTGTGAGCTGTGATGGGGAACAAAGTATTTCCAGAATTCAGGTATACAGGGCTTTTACTTAAATGGGTACGAGTTCTTACTGGGGAATGTTTCAAGCATACACAAACACAGAGAAGAACAACCCTGAACACCCACATACGCATCACCAGGCTCAACAATTAATCAACATTTTGCCAGATTCACTTCTTCTCTCCCTTCCCACACTTCCCCCTCCCTCCAAATTATTTTTAAACATTGTATCTTTGGCTCCAAAAATATTTCAGCATTTTCCTGTAAAAGATTTCTCACACAGGGACCGGATCAAATGATATAAAGTGCCTCACCCAAATCAGCAAAATGAGCACGAGTGTTTTCAGAGTACATCTTTGGGCCAGTTCCTTAACCTCTCTGAGCCCTCACTGTCTTTGTATAAAGAGGGAGGGTGATAAGGGCTGTGAGATAACAGTGGGGCTCAGGGAAGGAGAGGAAACAGCACAGGGCCAGGGGCAAGGGGGCATCCCCATCAGAGGGCCAGGAAAGGTGACGCTGCCCTCTTACCTGCTGCTCCCTGTCCCGAACCCTCTTGATCTCCCACCACGGCCCTCTCCACCTCTCAGCATCTGGGAACAAAAGGCCTGAGAGGAGCTGAGAAGGCCCTTCTCCATGACTGAACATGGCCACTGCATCAAGACACCTGCTAGGCACCCCGTGCTAGGCAGGGGACCTGCCATGGAGGGGCTGTCCATAGGTTGGATTCAGCAGTGTTGGCTCAGGGAGGCCAGTGCCGAGGCTGAGAGGGGGAAGCTAGGGGAGGCCCCGAGGTCACAGCTGGTAAAGGGTGGCTGCAGAAGAAGCTGATACCATGGGCCCTCCCCAGGGATGGCCTTGCTTTCCCATTTCCATGACTATCTGCTGGGCTGACCCTGCTGCCCCCGGAGGCGCCCTACGCAGCCCCCTGAGGGCACAGGGCGGTGGGAAGCTAACACAGAAAACAAAGTGGTGTCTGCCTGTGCGGGCTGGGCTGAGCCCTTTGCAAGGTACCCTGGGCTGGCTCAGGTGGGATTTTCAAGAACTCCAAAGGACAGAGGTCCTTGACTGTCCAGCCAGAAATGAGTTCTAACCACGAATGGTCAGGAGGCACCTGGGGAGCCATAGTCTTCACCTTGGATGACCTCTGTACTTGAAACCCAGCTCTGCGTACCTGGCAGGTGGCTCTGGAATTGGATGGCGTTGCCAGGCGAAGAGGGGTGGAGCTCTGCTGTGCTTGGTGTCCCCCATGCTCTGGAGCGTGCATTCCTGACAGGGACAAGGGACAGCCTCAGCATCCTCAGAGCTCAGTCTCTGGGTCTGCTCAGACGTACCTAGATCTCTCAGCCTCTATCCACAAGGGCATAGGACTCATGAGAAAATGAGAGAGGAACCAGCACACACCATCCCCCTGTTCAGAATGGGGTACAGAAGATTCGGGAAAGAACCAACAGATGAGCTAGAGGTCAACACTGCCGGGTGAATTCTGAAGGAATTCGCAAGCAGAAAATGATCATCATTGGGAGTGTATATATTGGTTCAGAAGAAACAAGTCTTCTGAAATCATCTGCGTATTTTTTAAAATAGGGTAAGTCCGTGGTTCTGTCAGACTCTAGGCACAGACATGCTGTGCCCTTGACTTCAGGAGGGCTCCGCAGTCTATACCAGTGAGGCAGGCCAGCTAGAACCGGGGAAAGGCCACGTTCATCCAGTTGGTACATCGTGTCTGTGAGCCCCTCCCAGGTCCTTCATTCTGGGGACCAGCAGACAGTGACCTGGTGTAATCTGCGTGCGGCTGGTAGAGCAGAGAGAGGAGATGCACAATCACTTGATCGAGGCTTGGCCAAGGGTGGGAAGGAAGCCCAGTGCTCTGAGGTCGCAAGCATGAGAAGAACATTGAAGAGGGAGAGAGTCGCACAGGCCCTCCCGGGGTCACCCCTTGGGGTGAGAGCCAGAGGAAGGGGCTAGAGGGATGGAGGAGTGGCCTGGGTCTGGAGCACTGAGAAGGGGCACAGAGGCCATGTGGAGGCCATTGAGTGTGGCCAGAGCTGACCTCAGGACCCCTGAGCCCACGGGACTTCTGTCTTTGCAAAGGCACTGGGGTATTTAAAGGAAGGGGGATGCAGAGGTTAGATGTGCGTTTTCAACCGACATCTCTGGCTGTGGAGTGGAGTGGAGGGAGCCCAGCAGGGATGCAGGGGGCCTTCCAAGGGCTTGCAGCAGAGACAAAGCATGCAGATCACAGAAAGCAAAATCAGGAGGGTCGGCGATGGTCAGGAGGGCTGTGTGGGAGATGGTGCTTGAGGATGGCCCCGGCCTGAGCCCCGGACGCAAGTGCTCCAGTTGCTCCATTCACTGAGACAGTGATGCGGACAGAGGAGGCACCTCTGGGCAAGGGGAGCAAGCTGGCCCCTTACACACCTTGGGTGGAGGTGGCCCCTTTGCCATGTGGCTCGAGAGCTGAGAAGAAGCTGCACGTGAGATGAATATTGTCCACATAGACACTGACTGATGCTCTGGACATGATCCAGCGTACCCAGGACCAAGGGACAGACGGCAGGGGAGTGGTCCCAGATGCAGGTGGGGTGGGGGGATCTCCAGCACGGAAGGATGGTGCAGACAAGCCTGCCAACAGCCCGAGGCAGGAGGAACTGGAGGCAGATGCAGCCTGAGAGAGGGCCCCAGGCTTTGCCGACAGACTGAGTGAGGAGAGAGATGTGGGGGGAGGGCGGTGTGGGTGTTGGGATTCACAAGATGGACCCAACTCCTGTGAAGACCTGCCCAGCAGCATGCTAACCATACTCTTGGACCCGCAGAGCTGAGAGGGGCTTCTCCTTCCGCAGGCGATGGACGGAAGACTTGGACCTCAGTTTACCCCCATACCATCCAGCTGAGCAGTGGGCCTTGCCCCCGGGGCTCTGGGAGCAAGAGCTAGGGTTTGGGTACACCCGCCCCTGCTCCCAAGCCAGTTCCTCAGTTTGTTGGAGCTGAATCAACCTCTGGGTGGGGGAGGCCCAGCTGACAAGTTTGGGGGCTCTGTCTGTGGATTAGTGACCAACCCCTTGGGAACGGTGGGCCTCAAATTTTGTAAACACAGCCAGTCTGATGGTGCCTTCCTCAAGAAACCTTGGGGGTTTCTGACGGGAATAATCCATTTCCCTGTTGAGTGTGGAAAGGCAGGTACCCCTCCGGCGGGGGGTGGGCACGGCCTCACTTCCCTGCACCCCATCCAGGACAGCCCAAAGCAAGCATATATCTGTCCGAGCTGCATGGTGAGACACTTTTGTTCGCGGAAGTGGTTAGTAAAGGCCCGCCAGGGGCCCAGAGCCAGACCTTGCTCTGCCCACAGAGAGGGGAGCACGCAGGCTTCCCTGCCCCCGCCGAGCTGTCGCTCTAGTGGGGCAGTAAACCGCCCTGTCATCTCCCACAGTGGCCCATAGGGAAGTCACATCGGGTGACCTGGGCAAGTACTGCTGGGGCACAGATGGGAAGGCCTCTCAGAGTCGGGAGAGTGGAGGGGGTCCCCAGGGCGGGGGTGGGGCAGAGCCCATTCCATGTCTCCCTCCTTTCTCCCTGCCTCTGTCTCCCTGGCAGTGTGCACCCCAGCCTGTCCCACTGCCCAGAGAGCAGGGGCAGCCCCCAGACACCGGTCACCCTCCCCAATAGGTGCTCCTCTCAGCTCCCACTGGTCATCCTGCAGCCTTTCCCTGCCACCCTGGGCTGGGTCCTGCTTCAGGACGGACACGGGGGTGGGCACAGACAGTCACAGCTCACAACCCGGCCGGCCCAGAGCCTCAGAGGCTAGACACAAGGAGATGGGTGTTCGGGCCTGAGCTCCTCTCTTTCCATCTCCTCTCCAGGCATACCGAAAGAGGATGCAGCAGCTCCTACAGGCTCTGCACCAGAAGCTGGCTGCCCAGGGCCAGGGCCCGGAAGGCCTGCTGGGCGCTGACAAGCCCATCTCCTACAGGACCAAGCCACCCGCCTCCATCCACCGGGAGCTCCTCGGCGTCTGCAGTGACCCCTACACTCTGGCCCAGCAGCTCACCCATGTGGAGTTGGTGAGCAGGCCTGGGCCCTCCTCTAGCCAGACCCAGAGCCAGGAACAACTTGAGGACCGGCCATCCCTGGCCTCCCGCCTTGTGTCTGTGTAACCCTGGGGCTTGAGCCTGTCACAGCAGGGCCAGCCAGGCACCTCCAGGGTGCCCTGGCTCTGGGATGGTCTCTCACCATTCCAGCAGGAGGGTTGCAGGACCCGGGGCCTGCCTGAGAGTCTGGGCCCTGGGCAGAGGAACTGGGCTCAAATACTGGCTCTGCCACCACCTGCTGTGTGAGCTTCACACTCCGAGTGCCTTCCCTACCAAGGCCTCAGTTTCCCCATGTAGGACTCGCAGACATACTGCACCCACCCTAACCTTCCAGAGAAGTCCAAATAGGAGTCCAGACCCCAGGCTGGCCTCCCACATGTTGGATTCCTTAAAGGTGCAGAGGCCGAGGGGCCTGCCCCAGAGAGAGGGGAGGTGGGGCCATAGGTCTTCTCTTTTAAACCTCTACCATTTATGGCTCCCATATTGCTTTCCGGCACTATACTCAGAACTTAACGCGCACCATCTCATTTCATCTTCCCACACCACGCTGGGGAGGTGCTATTATCATTCCCTTTGCACCAGTGAGGAAACTAAGGCCCAGAGAAGTAAAGAGACTTGCCTGAAGTCACACAGTAGAAGGGACAGAGCCAGGATTTGAGTCTGACCCAGACCTCCCCTGGAGGGAGCAGGTTGTTTCAATTTCCCAGTTTCGAGCCGAGTTTCCTGGGTCTTGCATCTCCCAAGCACGCCCTATGGGGACCTTGCCTTCTGCCCCCCATGAGCTTCGGCAGCCCGTGGGCATGGGAAAAGAGGGGTGCCTCCTTCGGGATGGTTTCAAGCTCTGTGACAACCCAGAATGGGGCTGTGGAGCCCTAGGGAGAAGGGAAGCTGTCCAGAGACCATCCCGGATGGGCTGACAGGCAGGGAGCCCGCAGAAGTACCATGCCAGGCCCTGGCTGGGCACCTCCCTCCCCACACCTTCCTCCCTTTCCCGACTTCTCTTCTCCCTTCTGGTGCAGGAACGGCTACGGCACATCGGGCCTGAGGAGTTTGTCCAGGCTTTTGTGAACAAGGACCCTTTGGCCAGCACAAAGGTAGAAGGCCCTTGGACAGGCTGTCCCACCAGTGACCCCAACCCACTGGCCTCTCTGGGGAACGCCATGAGTGTCAGCCGGGCGAGCTTCAGAGGGGCCCGGGGCAGAGCCAATGGGCTTTGAGGGGCTGCGTCCACTCCACCCGTGCCCCTCCAGCCCAGCAGCCCTGAGTCCTGGGGAAGCCAGCGGGTCACCCACCCAGCGAGGGCGGAGGGCCAGGGTGGGGGGGCGCGGAGCCGAGGCCCTAGGTTGGGAGGAGAGTGGAGCCACCCCAAAGTCTCCTGGCGCGTTCTGGCGGGCGCTGGTGCCCTCCAGCGGTCACCCGGGGTAGTGCGCTCTGGTGCGCTCCTCCAAGGAAAAGAATGCAAGCTCTTCGTCTAAGGGATGCAGGGGATGCAGGGGCCCCTGGGGCCGGGGACTGTGGACCGCGCCCACACGCGGGATTTCGGGGTTGCCCCTCCTCTGTCAGAGCCCAACCACTAGGGTGTCTGGTGCTTATCAACCAGGTGCAGTTCAAATCAGAACTGGAAACGTTGTCTTCTGCCTTCTGGTGTAATTAAAGAGGAGCAACTACACAGGAATGCGATTTCATCTTTTGGATAAGTGGGGACAAAACATGGTGGGTGTGTAGGGAAGGACACATTCACATACATGGCTGGTGGGGGGACTGGCCCTGCCCTTTTGGGGGGCACTTCGGCAATAGTATCAGTGCTTGAGATGTACACCCTTGACCTCAACTTTCAACACCTCGTAATTTATTGTGTGGATATACACACCCATGTACACAAAGATGCATGCAGAGGTATTTGGGATATACTGTGGAAATCATGGCCAAAGGCTGGAAGCAACTGAGCTTATCGTCCGTGGGGGCTCGATTACAAATTACAGGAGGTCCACACATGGAATGCTCTGGATCTATTACAAAGAGTAAGAGTGGCTAGAAGTAGCGAATGATCTCCTAGATCCATCACAGAGAGAAAAAAACTAGAGCAAAGAGCAGTGACAAAGAGGATGTGGCCATTTGTGTAACAGCAAAAAAAGGAGGGTGTGTCATACCTGTTTGCACAACACATACGTATACACAATCACTGGGTACTCTTGGGAGCCCCACACGAGCATGGGGGTTGGAGTGGGAAGGAGGCTCGGCTGCTCTCAGCGGCTTGTTTTTAGGTTTGGTTTTGGCTATGGGTTTGGTTTTTGGCCATCTCTAAGAATTATTTTTTTTATTGTGAAGTGCGTCAGAGATTGTCCATGACCTCTCTTCACCCAGTCTACGGTACAGGAAAGTGTGTGGTTGTTTCCAGACTCTTGCTATTATAGATACTGCTGCTATGAACATTCTTACACGTTTCCCTGTACATCAGTGCATATTTTTCTAGGACAGCAGTTCTCAAATGACTTGGTCTTAGGACCCCTTTATACTCCTAAAAATGATGAAGGGCCCCAAAGAACTTTTGCTTATGTAGATCACATCTACCAATATTCATCAGATTAGCCATTGCAACTGATAATTTAGCAATAATAACCTATCACATGTTCACTTCAGTAACATATTTTATGGAAATAACTAGATTTTCCAAAGTAAAAAAAAAAAATTGCAGGGAAGAGTGATACTGTTTTACAGTATTTGTACAAATCTCTTTAATGACCAACACAACAAAAAGAGAACTGGAGTCTCTTATCTGCTCTGCATTCAATCTCTTGACATATATTATCTGGGTTGAAAAATCCAACCTCTCACAAATATGTGGTTGGAAAAGGGGAGAGTATTTTTACAGCATTTTGAGATTAGTGAATAGTTTTCCTTGATACTATGCTAAAACTCGGCAGGTGGTAGTTTTTTTAATATTAGTTGCAATTTGGAATCTGAAAATATATCAGTGGACTTTGAGTCCTCATTAAAATCCATTGGTCCGTCTTGCATCTTGAATGGATCTTTTGCCCTTGCATGATTCTAATAACATCATATGTTGGTCGTTTGGAAACGACACTCATATGAATACATATGAATTCACTGAACTAGGCTGATCTTCCAAATATTGGTACATTTCATTATGCGATATTTTACAATCATATCCACTAATATCATTACTGATCTCATCCTTCCAGAAGAGCCTGTGGGTATTAGGAAAGTGTCAAGGTCACAGACGGGGATACGGGTCTTACAAGCTCCCAGTTTTCTCTTGAAACTTTGAATTTTATCACTGACAACAAATACCATCAGTTACTTCCTTGAAGTGACAGGTTCATTTGGTTGACTTTCAAGAAAAAAACAACCAGGATGCCTGGGTGGCTTAATCGGTTAAGTGTCTGCCTCTGGTTCAGGTCATGATCTCAGGGTCCTGGGATCAAACCCTGAATCAGTCTCCTTGCTCAGTGGGGAGCTCCCCACTTTCTCACTTTCTCAGCCTCTTTCTCCCACTTTCTCAGCCTCTCCCCCTGCTCTTGCTTGCTCTCTCTCACATATAAATAAATAAAATCTTCAAAAAAGTATATCAACCAAACATTGAAGTCTGAAAAAACCATGGTTGGTCAGTCCTTCTTTGGAATAGATATGGTGTTCCATGAGAAAAGTGGCCAGTTCTGCTCAGAAGCCAAAGACACTAGTGCTTTTCCTCTAACCTGACGTCTCTATGCAGCAGAAATTCTTTTGTGTACTGCTTCATCACATAGAATACCAAAAAGATGTATTCACAAGATTGAGATTTATTTTTTTTCCAAAGATTTTATTTATTTATTTGACAGCGAGAGATCACAAGCAGGCAGGGGGGTGGGGGAAGCAGGCTCCCAGCAAGGACCTGGATGCAGAACTCAATCCCAGGACCCTGGGATCATGACGTGAGCTGAAGTTAGAGGCTTTAACCCACTGAGCTATCCAGGCGCCCCGAGACTTATTTTTTAAAAGATTTTTATTTATTTGCTGGAGCGAGAGCACGCACAAGCAGGGGGAGCGGCAGGCAGAGCGAGAAGCAGGCTCCGCACTGAGCAGGGAACCCAGTGCGGGGCTCGATCCCACAACGCCAGCATCATGACCGAAGGCAGATGCTTAACCGACTGAGCCACCCAGGTGCCCCAAGATTGAGATTTAATAAAATTGAACAGTTCGCCTCCTCCAGGACATGCTGAAGTCACCTTACCACATTTTTCTTGGACTTGGAACGTGTGATAGTGAAGAACACAATGACCATGAGTATGATTTGGTGACTATCTTGTTGGGGCTAAGGTGGGAGCGATTTCACCCACTGGTCTTCTACACCTCAGTGCACACGTCAACACAATGAAAAGACAGTGACATTGTATGACATGAAACTAGTTGGGGAACTGGGCTCCACAGTATGTCCGGGAGGGAAATCATGGTGGCTTGGGCCGGGCTGGTGAGACTCCCTGCAGGGATGGAATCTTGCTTCACATCTCAATGACCCTTGAAATTGTTAGACCCTTCAAGGGAGCATCTTCTCTGTGTTCCTGTTTTCTCTTATATGAGATGCCGGTCATCCAGTTTCCTGTTGATGGTTTGGCTTTTTCTTAAGGATTTTAAAGAGGTGTTTTGGTGGGATTTTTAAAAAATATATGTACTAGATGACTATCTTTTGTCAGTTAGATGAGTTGCAAATTTTCTCTTCCTGTTTTTTTGGAGGAGGTTTTGTTTTGTTTCTTGTTTTGTTTTGCTTTCGCTTTTCATTCTCATTATTCTGTGTCTGGATGAGAAGGTGTTTTTCATTTTAACCGAATCGAATTTACTAACCTTTTCCTTTATTTTTTGTGGGGGGGTTTGGGAGGGGAGTTAGGAAATCCCTCCCTGCTCCCTACCCAGATCATAAAGATAATCTATGGTGTTTTCTTTGAGAAGTTTTAATATTTTCCCTTCATGTTGAAGCCTTGGATTTGAAATTCACTTTGTGGGGACACCTGGGTGGCTCAGTGGGTTAAGTCTCTGCCTTCGGCTCAGGTCATGATCTCAGGGTCCTGGGATTGACTTCTGCATCAGGCTCTCTGCTCAGCAGGGAGCCTGCTTCCCCCCTCTCTCTTCTGCCTGCCTCTCTGCCTACTTGAGATCCCTCTCTCTCTGTCAGAAAAAAAAAAATCTGAAATTCACTTTGTGGCTATGGCTTGAGGTCGAGATCCATGTTTGTGGTTTTCCACACAAACAGCAAGTGTTCCTGCACTACTTTTTAATGTATCGTCTTGCCTGCCTGTCCACCCTAACAGTTCTGTCCTGTCGTATGTCAGGTTTGATCTACACGTGGAGATGTCTGTTCTGTCCACTCCTCAGTTTTTCTAACTCTGTGTCAGTATACATCGTCTTCATGACTATGGTTGTGTGCTGGTTTTTTTTTTCTCCCTATCTGGTGAAACAAACCCTCCTTATTTGCAGGGGCTTGGCCATTCTTGGCCCTTTGTTTTTCTATTCGAAATTTTTTATCCTTTTCCAAATTCCGTGAAAAAACCTCTACTGGGACTTTGTTAGACTATGTGAAATACAGACCAATTTGGGAGAAATTTTCCTCTTCATGATACCGAGTTCCCTGATCCATACAAATGATGTGTCCCGCCATTTATTAGATCTACTCCATAATACCTTTCTAATGTTTTACAACTTTCCCCATAAAAATATTAAACAGATTGTTAGATTTTTCCCCACTGGGTTCCGCATGCATATTTTTGCTATTAGTTATGGCATCTTCTATTGTACTTATTTCTGAACTGCTTATGTAGTTTAAGGAATGGCATTAACTTCTGTATATCAACTGTGTATCTGACGATATTATGCATTCTTGTTAATTCTAATAGTTTTTCTGTGTTCTTTGGTGTTTTCCACGTAGACAGTTACATCATCTGGGAATAATGGCAGTTTTGTTGCTTCCTTTCCAATCCTTATTCTTTTTATTTCTAGGGTAGTCATACAAAGAATCCTCCACTGATAAGAGTGGGCATGAATAACAGATGGGTCCTATTTTTTAAATCTCTGAAATGTTGGGATTACTAGTTATTACAGAATAACCCCGCTAAGTCTGACCAATAGGATTTCTTTTTCTTGCTTGTTGTGCTAACTAGTACTTCTGGCAAAATGTTAAATGGAGGGGCACCTGGGTGGCTCAGTGGGTTAAAGCCTCTGCCTTCGGCTCAGGTCATGATCTCAGGTCCTGGGATCGAGCCCCGCATCGGGCTCTTTGCTCAGCAGGGAGCCTGCTTCCCCCTCTCTCTCTGCCTGCCTTTCTGCCTACTTGTGATCTCTGTCTGTCAAATAAACAAATAAAATCTTAAAAAAAAAAATGTTAAATGGAAGTGTTGCTAGCCGACATTCTTCTTTTGTCCTGATTTTAATTTTTTTTTTCTTTTTTACAGAGAGAGAGAGAGATTACAAGTAGGCAGAGCAGCAGCCAGAGAGGGGAGGAAGCAGGCTCCCTGCCAAGCAGAGAGCCCGATACGGGGCTCAATCCCAGGACCCTGAGATCATGACCTGAGCTGAAGGCAGAGGCTTAACCCACTGAGCCACCCAGGCGCCCCTTTTGTCCTGATTTTAAACAGAATGCTTTTCACATGTCACAATAGAGTATGATGTTTGCTATGAGATTTTTTTTTCCCTGGATGCCCTTATCAGCTCAAGGAAGTCCCCTGGTCCTACTTTGATGAGAGTTCTTACCATGAATCGTTATTGCATTTTATTGACTCCTTTTTCTGGGTCTATTAACCTTATGTTCTCTTTTCTTTTAAACTGTTAAGTAATTACTTATACAGTAGTCCCCCTCCATATCTGTGGGGTATATGTTCCAAACTCCCCAGTGGATGCCCAAAATCATTGGGTGGTACAAACCCTGTACATACTACACTTTTTCTTATACACGCATGCTTATGATAAGGTTTATAAATCAGGCATGGTAATAAATTAACAGGAATAACTCATAATCAAATAGAATAATTATAATAGTATACTCTAATAAAAGTGTGTATGTAGCCTCTCTCTCTCTCTCTCTCTCTCGAAATAACTTATTACACTGTACTCACCCTTCTCCCTATGATGATGTGAGATGGTAAGATGCCTGTGTGGTGAGATGAAGTGAGGTGAATGACATAGGCATCGTGATGTAGTCTTAGATCATCTTGCTTCCGGACCGTAGTTGATGGTAGGTAGTTGAAACCATGAACAACAAGCCACAGAGAAGGGGGGAACTACTGTATTAGTTGCTTTCTTCTTTTTCAGTGTTGAGCCAACCTTGCATTTCTGGGATAAATGAAACTGGGTTGCAATCCTTATCTTTTTTGGTACATCCTTAGGCTGTCTGCTCCCATTTTGTTTAGGATTTCTGCGACTAGGATCATGAGATTGACTTCTCATTTTCCTTTCTGTTCCTGTTCTTGTCTTTGTCTTCTCCCTGTTTGCTGTTCTCTGTGAAAGACTTACCTGTTCCTGGACCATTTGGGAGAATTTGCCAGTGAACCATCCGAGCCTGCTATTTCCTTTTTGGGAAGACTTTTATGTACCCATTCAAGATTTTCTTGTTTTAGTAATCATAGGACTATTTAGGCTTTCTATTTCTTCTTTACTCTACATTTTAATTTATATTTTCCCAGAAATTTGACTCAGTCCTCTTTAAGTTTTCACATTTGTAGACTTAAAGTTATTCACAATACTCTCTAGTTATCTTTTCACTTTTTTCACATTCATATTTGCCTCTAATATTCTTTGTATTTACTTCTCTCTGTTTCTTCATCAATCTTGCTAAGGGTTCATCAACTTTATTAGTCTTTTCAAATAAAGAGCTTCTGGCTTTGTTGAGTCAATATGTTGCATCTTTCTTTACGATTTCATTTTTTTTCTCTCGTCTTCATTATTTCCTTCCATCTGCTTTCTTTGGATTCTTTCTTTGTTGTTCTTTTCTAATTTTTTAAGTTGGATGCTCAGCCTGTTTTCATCTTTTCTTCCATCCTAATAAAAGTATGAAAGACTATTCATTTCTTTCTAAATATGTTTTTTATTTGCACCCTCATAATTGTTTTTCAACATTCTCATTTTAACTTCCATGACGATTTCATCTTTGACCAATAGATTATTTTAAAATGTGCTTTTAGATTTCTGACTGTTTGTAAAGAATACACATTTTCATATGGTTAAGTGCAAGCAGGCTTCTGTAGTTGTCTGTTAATTCAACTCTGTAAGTTGTGTTGCTCAAATTTATATTTATACTGTTTTTTTAAATCTCTATAATCTATGAATTGCTGACCTTGTGTTAAAATCTTCCATTGTGGCAATAAGATTTGATTTCTCCCTCTAAAGGAGTTAAACCTTTCTGATTGTTTGCCTCCATATTTTGAAGCTATTTTGTTGGGCACAAGCAAGGTTAGATTTGTGGCATATTCATGATTAATCAAACCTTTTATCATTATGTGGTTCCCCTTGAATCTCCTCTGATGCCTTTTGCCTTAGAGTCTTTTTTTTCCCTTAAAAATCTATTTTGTCTAATATTCATACAGCTATGAATATACTCATATATTCATCATATATATATTTCAATTTTTTTACCTATATATCCTTGGGTTTGGGGCAAGCCACTTGAAAATGGCAAGTAGCTGGAGTTTTAAATTTACAGCAATTATAATCACCAACATACCTGGATTAGGTTTTACCACCTTCTGTGCAAGGCCTTTGCTTGTCTTCCTGCCCCTGCCCTGTCCTTTCCCTTCCTTCCTTTACTTTTTCAGATTAATGGATCCCCTGTTCCATCTTCCCCTCTATGTATTGAAGGTCACGCTTGCAACTTCAATGTGGATATTTAAGTTAGGCTTAACCTTTTAAACTTTCATGCATTTATGTGGTTGAATATCTACATCAGTTGAAAAATTATATTTCCAAAGGCTATTTTATGGCATAGGAAACAGTTCCTGAGGAAAAAATGGAGATATATATATACATATATATATATGAATATAACCATATATACGTATATATATGTATATATATATATATGTATATATGGTTATATTCAGATAGAAGGATACACACATACAGTTGACTGTCATTACTTATGGGAATTGATTATATCCCATGACGTCATCATGAACATGGAATTAGCAAATACCACTGCTCCCAAGGGAAATACAGAGTTAGGTTCTTTGCAAGCCTCCCAACCACACTTGCATCTGCCAGTCCTTACATAGCCTTGCACTGTGTGTGTTTTGGCTCAAAGACACCTTATTTAATATATCTTGTTCTTCCAGTGACATTGAACTCATAGCCAGCAGCGCCATGACTCATGTGTAGGTGTGGCTTATCTAACACATTTTTCTCCTCAGGGCCCATCACAGCTGTCGTGTGTTTAGGAACTACAGCACTGTGCTTGGAGCCGCTTTAAGCAGGGAACCCACCGTCACACTGAATAGACCACCAAAAAAAGACAGTTGTTCACGGTACAGGAGCTGAAACAAGAAGGCACGTTGTCACTTAGCTCAGCCTCAGCTGGGAACACACAGGCACTTTGGGTGACTCTGGGGGACATGCCACTCTTCACCATGAATGACAGTGAAAGAGACATGAGTAATGATTTGGGGTTACAAATGTATTTGGAGGAAGCGGACAGATTCACAAATACAGAATCCATGAATAGTGACAATCAGCTGTGTTGGGGGGGGTGTATTTACATATATATGTGGGCTCTGCTGGGCCTGCCCAGGGCGTGCTGAGACGCTGAGCCCTTAGGCTGCAGACTGCCCCAGCATCAAGGGACGCGGCTGTGCATGGGGCTGAGAGAACGGTGACAAGGGACTGGCCCCATGACACTCTGGGGACTGTCCCCACTGAGGCTACATATATATATGTAAATCAATCATATAAAATTACATCTTTGTATAGAAAAAAGACCTGAAGCATAGACATCAAATCATGGATATTTGTGGACGGTTTTGAGGTCCCAGCATTTACCTGATGATCTATGAGAATGATCAATGAACTGACTTAATGTTCCAAAAGCTATTGACAGCAAGGCTGAGTGTGGTCCTTGTGTCTTTCCCAGCCTTGTTTCAGTGACAAGACCAACAATCTGGAGGCTTACGTGAAATGGTTCAACAGACTGTGCTACCTCGTGGCGACTGAGATCTGCATGGTGCGTAGAAAGCTGGGGTACATGACCCAGCATAGCCCAGGGTGGCAAGGGACATGACCTAGCATAGCCCAAGGTGGCCGGGGACATGACTTAGCATAGCCCAAGGTGGCAGGGGACATGACCTAGCATAGCCTGAGGTGGCAGGGGTTGGGGGGACCCACGTGGGAGAGAATCAGAAGGGTATCTTGAGCCTGTTGGTGTCCAAGGCCAGGATGAAGCTGGACACCTCTCTGGGACAGCAGGTGTCACCCAGCTTGCCTGCAGTGACCTTTCCCTCTGGGCAGAGCCTGGCATGGATCCACTGGACTCCAGCATGGGACATCAGAGACCACTTGCTGAGGGTTTGAGAAGTGGTTCACTGCTCTGCCAGGTGGCTCTGCTCCCTCCATCTGTGCCTGTCTGCCTTGGGGGGCCTGGCCTGCAGCCATGCTGAGCTTGACTCTCAGGATTTAGAGTAGAAATGGACCAACATTGCAGGACCAACCTGTAAGAATTGGGAGACTGCACGTGCAAAGCCCAGGTTTCCAGCTTCTCCCAGAAAGCAGGATGTCTTATCAGTACTGAGACAGAGGCACGTGTCACCAAGGCATGATCGTTCAGGGCCAGACACTCTCTGCTCTCTTTTCTTCCTTGGAGGGCAGGGAGCCTCCTCCAAGCCCCCTGTCAGCATCGGGTGAAGCCCTGGGGCCATTTGTATCCAGGAAAGATTGGAAGCAACACAAGTGCCAACTGGTGCTCTCTGGGAGCAAATGCTGAGATAGAAATTGGAGTAACAGAAAGGGGCAGAAGCAGGGCCACTCAAAAGAAGCTGGTCTGCGATGCCTTGGCCTTGAGAGTGCTTCTTGCTGAGGGCCACCAGCGGCTGGAATGCTTGGCCTCTGGCCCCCCTCCTTGCTTGGGCATCACTGTCACTGTGTAGCCTTCCCGGGAAGGACAGAAGGACCTCAGGAGGGGAGGCTTTCCAAGGGGCTTTGGGCAGCGTGTCTCACTCTTCTTGGTAAAGACCAGTGTGGCGCAGAAGCAAGCAAGCAAGAACACCAGGGTTCTCCTTGCATTTCCATCTCTGGCCTGGCAGCCCAGAGAGGGCTTTGCTCAGGCCAAGCTGGACTGAATGGGATTGAACCCTCCTGGGAGTTGGGAAGTGCCTCAGCACAAGACAGCCCAGCAGATGGCACGCTTTGTTAGGGGCCGTGGGAGAAGTCACAGTCCCAAGCACATGGCCATAAGCTGGGGGTGAGATCACGCAGTCATTGAACAGAAAACAGGGGAGGGCCTGCTCCAGGGACAGGGGCCTGGGTCTGTGTGTGACCCCAGGACGGGGAGAGCAAGCATGGTGCTGTGGGGGGACAGAAAGGAGCTGTGGACAGGGTGCTGGAATCGGACCTGGAGGGAGGGCAGATTGGCGTCTCAAGCATGGCAGGCAGCTCCTCCGCCCCATGTGGGCTCTGCTGGGCCTACCCAGGGTGTGCTGAGACGCTGAGCCCTCGGGCTGCAGACTGCTCCAGCATCAAGGGACGCGGCTGTGCATGGGGCTGAGAGAACGGTTACAAGGGACTGGCCCATGACACTCTGGGGACTGTCCCCACTGAGGCTTGGCTGCTCTGTCCCCAGCCAGCCAAGAAGAAGCAGAGGGCCCAGGTGGTGGAGTTCTTCATCGATGTGGCCCGTGAGTGCTTCAACATTGGCAACTTCAACTCTCTGATGGCCATCATCTGTGAGTAGGCCGGCGGGCCCCAGGCCTTGCTGGGAGAGCCCCCAGAGAGGCTGGAGCGGGCACCCATGGGCGGGCAGGGTGTGAGCCACGGTGCTCCTCAGAGCAGGGCAGGTGCTGCTGGGCCCAGAGGTCCTGGAGAGGTGCCCCCACTTTGAGGCAAGCTTGGCGTCTTCAGGGGACTTTATGAGGACTTGGCCATGTGTCCCCAGATCCAGGGAGAGTGGGGACCCAAAGCAGACCCTGGTCATGGTATGGGAAGAGGAACCTGCACACACAGCAGCCAGGCTCTTCGGGACACAGTGTCCATCAACACCCACCCTCCCCCCCATGTAGCTGTCTGCAGCAGGCTTAGCCTCAGTCAGGGAAGCCAGAGGGGCTGGCCTGCTGGGGCCGTCCCCAGACCCCCTGCCCGAGGGAGTAAGCTCCACCCTTCCTCTTCCAGCCGGCATGAACATGAGCCCCGTCTCCAGGCTGAAGAAGACCTGGGCCAAAGTGAAGACGGCCAAGTTCTTCATCCTCGAGGTGAGCGAGGCTGCTGGGCTGCCGGCCGGCCCTGGCCAGCCCTGGGACACAGCTGCCCCAATGCCTCCTTGTGTCCTTCTAGCACCAGATGGACCCAACTGGGAATTTCTGCAACTACAGGACAGCCCTGCGGGGGGCAGCCCACCGCTCCCTGACTGCCCACAGCAGCCGGGAGAAGGTAAGTCAGAGACCTGTCCAGCCTTCAGAGCTCCTCCCTACTCCCCCACCTCGGTCCCAGGTGGGCTGTATTGGAGAGCCTGGATGCTGACTCCCAGATCACCTGGTCCCCCCCCCCCAACCCTTCTGCAGCATCTGTATAGACAACCATGCTCCTTGCATGCCTCTAACATGGGGGACTCACCACCACACAGAACAGATCAGCCCATGCCCATGCAGCTCTCACTGGTAGGAAGTGCTTCCTTATCGGGCTGGGGTTGTCCTCCCTGGAGCCCTATGCAGAGTGAGGGTGCTGCCTCTTTTTCTTTCTTTTTTTTTTTTAACTTTTCTTTAAAAGAGAGAGCACAGGGGCAGGGGGAGGGGCAGAGGGAGAGAGAGAGACTCTTAAGCAGACTCCTCGCTGAGTATGGAGCCCGACGTGGGGCTTGATCTCATGACCTTGAGACCATGACCTGAGTTGAAATCAAGTCGGATGCTCAGCTACTAGCTGAGCGACCCAGGCCCCCCTTCCCTCTTCTACCCACCAGTCCTTCAGCACCCCCAGGCTCCCTACTGCCTTCAAAATCAACAGCCCAGGCCTGCCCCTGATCCTCTGCTGTATTCCGGTCTCCAGCCCCCTCCCCACTTGGATCTCTTTGGTCCCTGAACAGTTTCATTTATCAGAGTCCCTTCTGTTTCAGATCACATTGTCTCCAAGTGCATAGGGTCTTCCACCTCCTTACTCCAAATGTAAGACCTTCACTGATGGAGCCTTAGATCACAGTCACATTTTTGGCACTGAGTGAACTGAGCCTCTCACTTGCTAAAACTGCCTTTCACAGGCTTTGTTGTTCTACATTTGCATTTGGAAGAGGGAGGTGCCTTCGCTGACCCTGGTCAATTTTGTCTCCCAAATTCTCTGGTGGCCTTGCACCCCAGAAACCGTGCCTTGGAATGGCAGTGAGCCTCTTACTTAGAACCCTTCCCACCCTGACCATTAGAGTTGTCATTTCCATGGGGAGGAACCACCGAGGCTTGCTGTCCCTCATCCGCCTGGTCTCTTGGCAGGAATGTCAGTGGAATTAGGTTTGTGCTGTGGTTTGCGCAGGCCTGTGTCCGGCCCGAGGGATAACAGAAGAAGCTGCTTTTCTTGAAATTCAGTCTCTTTGCAGTTGGATCGGTTGAGCACCAGGGTTTGGTGAGGCTGGGTGAGCAGGCTGAGACAGGCGCCCTTGGACCCCCCGCCCAGCAGGGGGGCTGCCCACAGACCCTGGCCGCACCGGTGGCCACATGCTAGGCAGCCGGCCTTTCCTGTTCAGGCTGTGAGCCCTTTGGCAGCTCTGGGTCTGAGGATGGCTGATGCTGGGGAGCAGCCTTCAGTGAGGCCAGACCTCAACCCTCAGGGCCAGCGAGCCTGTGCCCCCAGGGGCCAGGAAGCTGGAAGGCCAGAGCGGCAGGGATAGCGATCTTGCCTTATTGAGCACCTACCACCTGAGGGCCCCTTGACTCTGTCCCCGCCCCCACTTCATTCTGATGACTACTGATAGAGTCTGGCAGTGCCGTTTCTCGGGTTAGAAGACTTGGAGAGGAGCTCTCGCTTGTCCAGTCACACAGCAAGTAGGCAGCAGGGCCGGGAATCAGACTTAGCCTCTCGGGCACACCTCTGGGCTGCCTCCCATTCCCGGAGCACAGGGGCCATGTTGCAGTCACAGAGCTGCTGGCAGGTGGCCCAGGAGCTGGGCTGCAGGTGGGGGTGTACAGAGCTGGCTTCAGCCTTTGATCTGGGATGTCAGCTGGGGCACTGCCTTTTCTTCCATCTGTGCCGGCCAGGTGGCTGTGGGGCAGACTGGGATATCCTGTTCCTGCACACTGAATCCCTCTGTCCAGCTCGGGGGTGCGGGGATGCCTGGCTTAGGTGTGGGGCTAGAGGTGGGTGATTTACGGAGCTGTGCATTTATTTCATTTTGCTGCATTCTCCTCTAACCTCCAAAGAGATATGGACCATTGGCTGGGCCCATAGGAAGTGTTCACCAGTGGGTGGGGGACTGGAGGATGGATGGATGGCTGGGTGGAGAGAAAGAAGGGAAGGAGGGAGGAAAGAAAGAAAAAAGGAAAAAAGGGAGGGGGAGCAAGGATGCTTGCAGATGTTCTCGTAGTTCCCAGCTGAAATTTTGAGGCCAGGGGGCTGCAGTGGTCATGGCATTCTGTGCTTTCTTCCTGCCTGTGGCTGGTTCCTGTCTGCTCCTTTCCCCCCATCTCTGTGGTGGGGCCCACTCCACACAGGCTTTCCCGGATGACCCCTAGATAGAACTGCTCAGCTCCAGAAAGCAAGGGCAGTGGGCTACAGTCTTGCCAGCTAGGATGCTAGAGCCTGATAGGATGGTAGCCTGGACCTACGTGGACAGGCAGAAATGGTCAAAGGTTCTCAGACATGGAAAACGCTACCTACCCCGCTGAAGACCAGCCCCAGTGCACAGCATGCAGGAAGCCTGCACCGGGCCCCCCAAGGAGCTGTCTCTGTCCACAGGTCCCACTGCCCTTAATCCGTTCCCTATCCTGGCCCATGTCCCCTTTCCAAGCCAATGCAGCCATCGTGTACTGACCCTGGGCCTGGGGTTTAATGCCAGTGGTGGGGGTGGGGGAGATGCACAGAGACCACCCTCCCTCCAGGCATGGTGAGGAAGCCCACAGGACAGGGACTGTGGAACCAAGCCACCAGGGTCCTGTGCCGCCTCTGCTTCTTACCGCTGTGTGAGCTTATGTGAGTGGCTTAGCCTCTCTGGGTATTGGCTTCTTGTCCATGATGGGGGCTAATAGAGCCCTGCTTCACGGAACTTGCTGGGAATGAAACTCTGATCCCTGTGCATGTAATATTTGGCACAGTAGCGCCCGCAGGCCCACCACCAATGCCCCATGACGAGGGCGTGAGGGGAGGCCTCCTGAGCGGCACAGAGGGGGACTAAACCCAGCGTGTGGGTGGCAAAGACTTCCCCGCTGAGGCTCATTTTGTAGGCGGGTCCTGGGACTGTCTCCTGCTGTACTGGATGTGTCTGACACGCCCCACTTTCCCAAGCCCCAGCACCTGGCACAGTGAAGACCCGAGCTACTGTCTGTGCCATTGACATACATGGAGGGCAAATAGTGTGCCCTGGTTTCCCTCAAACTGTTCCAGTTTGAGCACTGAAACTGCTCTCAGGAACCCCCTCAGTCCTGGACCAACCAGGCAGCAGCTGGTCTCCCCGCTGAATCTGGCTCTAGTCCCAGCCCCTGACTTTGGACTAGGCCTTGCCACTCTGCGGGTCTCAGTTTCCCATCCCCTCTGCCCCACTGAGCTGTCCTCCGTGCTTCTGTACTGTGCCATGTGGTCATGCCCCGGCCCTCACCTCAAAACCCTTGTCGACGTGGATGGCAGGGGGAGGGAGAGCCAGAAACGTCAGGGCCCGGTGCCTGGTCCCAGGCGTGATGGGCTGGAAGCTGCTTCTGGCTGGCCTGGCAGCAGGTGAGTAGCACTGGAGCCCAAGGGCTGAGCAGGTATATTAGTCCCGTGGAGCCGACATACAAAGCACACCAACTAGGTGGCTTGGAACAACAGAAATGTTTTATCTCCCCGTCTGGAGGCCAGATGCCAAAATCAAGGTTGTCAGGGCCATGCTCCCTCCAAAGGGTGGATGTTTGCTTGCCCCTTCCAGCTTCTGATGGCCCCAGGCATTCCTCCGCCAGTGGCCAGTCACCCCCGCCTGCCTCTGCCTGTCTTCACGTGGCTCTCTTTGCTGCATGTGCCCAAATTGCCCTCTTTTCTCAAGGACCTCAGTCACTAGAGTAGAGCGCATCACGCCCAGTGTGACCTCATATTAGCTCAATGCCGTCTGCAGAGACCATCTCCAAATAAGGTCCTGTGCACGGGCACTGGGGCTCAGGATTGGAATATATCTTTTGGAGGGCCGCAGTTCAACCCGCAGCAGCGGTGGCCACCTGGCCAGCTCCCCGAGGGCTGTCTGAGCTGTGGGCAGCGAGCGTCCCTTCTCTGGGGGTCAGCCTTGGGCTTATGCAGAGCAGGGAGGGAGAAGCAAGGCATCCAACAGTGACACACAGAGACACCCGCCTTCTCCGGTGGAGCTCAGAAGCCGGTGCCCTCAGGCCCTGGAGCAAGGATACGGCAGGATCGGATCTCCAGCATCAGGTGTAAAATGACAGATCATTAAATATAGATTTTGAAAAGTAGGCCACAGAATTGTGTGACGGCCGATTCCCATCCTGTGTGTATTTAATGGTGGGCTCAGCACACACCTGTGTTCCTCGTAGAGCACTTGAACCAGGAGGCCTGGATCTCTGGATCCCTGCATTGTGGGGACAAACTGCCACAGCCTTTCCTGGCAGACAGTGAAAGAAATGTTCAAGGGGCATTGGGACCGTGTGTCTTTCATCCAGCCCCAACACAGGGAGAATGGCACCGTATACAGTAGGCGCTCAATGAGCACTGGAGTCTGATGGGGCCTGGGAGGAAACAGTCTGGCCCCTGCTGATTGAGGGCTGATCAGCACCCTCCCCCTTCCAGATCGTCATCCCCTTCTTCAGCCTGCTCATCAAAGACATCTACTTCCTGAACGAGGGCTGCGCCAACCGCCTCCCCAACGGACACGTCAACTTTGAGGTAGGGTCCAGGGGCCTGGACGATCAAAGCCCCAAGGACAGGGTGTTGGACTAATGGGGACTCGAGGCAGAGTGCTGCAGTTTATAAGACACAAGGGCGGAATTATCAGGGTCCCCCGACCCCACCCCTTCCATAGGAGGAGACGAGGCTCACTGATCCCCCACTGATCCCCCACAGGTGAGGCAGACTCGTTTTCAGCCCTTGAAGAGTACCAGGCCATGAGAAAGCCCCAGGGACCCATAGTGACATGGGGCAAGGTGCTGGGATGGGGCACAGGGCATGGTTGGGTCAGGGGAGACCTCCCAAAGCAGGGGCCCTGAGCCCCAGAAGAGGTGGTCAGGCAGAGCAGGCAGAGGGAAAGAAAGATTTCTATTCCCTCTGAAGACACTCAACTGCCATCAGCTCAAGTTCTCAAGTGTCCCCTCCTCCAAGAGTCCCCCCTTGACCACCCAGACAGAGGGAGGCCTCTGTGACCTGTGCTCAGTGGGCTGGGCATTCCTCACAGTCCCCTAGCAAAGCTCCCAAGCAAAGTCAGGCTGACCTCCCACATGGGACCACCCAGCACACGTCTTGGAGTGGCTGGGCTAGGCATGATGGGGCCAAGGCCCCGGAGCCCTGAGAGCACTAGGCAGCGATAGCAAGTGGTCACTGAATCAGACGAAGCGTGCATGCGACGGGGGCACCCCCCAGTCTGCAGGAAGGACGAGGCTCTTCTCCCTCAGGAGGGCTGGTACACCCAGCCCCCAACACCATGGGGCAATCAGATTCTGGGCTAGCCCCTTGGTCTCTCTGGGCCTCAGTCTCTCCCTCCATAAAGCGGGGCTTCAATCCCAGCTGCCCTGCCACTGTCCTTTGCCAGTGTGGCCCCCATCCAATACCTGGGCCTTTTGGCCTGGAGCTGCTATGGAGCCTCACACAGACACAGACCCGCCAGCAGACCTTCCCATGCCGCATGCAGGCCTGGTTCCCCATGAGAGCTGCCCAGGCGCTGCATCCCTGGGGCAGTCCAGGATGGAGGTGACGTGGAGTGACACCCCACTGGGCTGGGCTTGGGGGAGACTGCAGGGGCCTGGGATTGCACTGTCCCCAAGAAGCTGCACATACTTGGTGTGAGAAGCCCAGTATTGGGCCCTCCTTGAATTGGTCCTCAGAACCGAGGCCAAGGGATAGGTGGTTGTGTGGCCCCAGATTTGGAGTACAGGCTGTGGGGGCTGGAGTCAGCTGCCGAGACTGACCAAAGGATGCCCCCGAGGATGGTTCCCACCTAGTCATGACTTGGTGCTGCTATTTATTTGAAATCCTATTTAAAGTTAACAGTAGTTCTTTGTGGTTTAAGTAAATTTACTTAAATTTTACTGAAATAAAAATCTTACTTAAATGGGTTTACTTAAATCTTTAAATACATTAAGTACATTTATTTGCATCATTCTCTAAATAAACAAACTTGTAGGAATGATCACAAAAATAAGTAGAAGGAAAATAAAATAATATTCAGGTCTAGCTGAATGCATTGCCTGCTGACGATGAGTCCTAGATGCTCTCTCCCAACATTCCTCAGAGGGAATGAAGAGACAGGAAACACTCAGCATTCCCAATGGGAATGCTTCGCCCTGCCCTCCCCAAAGGTGGGCCTCCTTAGGAGAGATGAATAGGACTGGCCCACTCTCACAGGTGACCTCCAGGCACTGGGGAGGGGGTTCCCATTTTGTGTCTCTGTGATCCTGGCAGAAATTTCTGGAGCTGGCCAAGCAGGTTGGAGAGTTCATCACATGGAAACAAGTGGAGTGTCCTTTTGAGCAAGACCCCAGCATCACCCACTACCTGCATACCGCTCCCATCTTCAGCGAGGACGGTAAGGTGGTCCCATGGCCTCTGTCACCCCCAGCTTTGGGACTCTTGGGTGGTCTCTTTGCCATGTCTCCACTTGGAGCCCTTGCTCTGAGCAGAATGCACCGTGCCTATGTTTTCTGGATTTGAGAGGGAGCAGAGAAGGCTGCATCCCCTGGATAGATGGTTGCCACCCCCAGGGCACAAGACAGGGTGCAAGGAGCTGCAGGTTGGGACCTCAAGAGTCCCCAGGGCCAGACTTCCCCTTGGATGCTGTATGGATGCTGTTGGGCATCATAAATGTAAACCATCTGTCTGACCCACTTTCACGGGTAAAGTTGCATGATGATGAGAACTCCCCTCCCAGTGCTCACACAAGGAAGGCGAGCTCATTGCGGGTCTTTCCACAGCTGGGTGTGTGTGTGTACGCACACATAGAATGATATCAGGCGTCTTTTCTCCAGAGTGCCATTCATGTCTGTCCCCTCCAGTAAATCAGTATTCCCATCTGATCATTTATCAAATGTGACAAATTTGCTATGAATTTGCTAAGCAAGCATACTCCAGGAGCCCCCTCCTTCAGGAAGAGAAAGTGATGGAAGCAGGTAGTCACCAGGCTTGAGTTGATCATCCCAGTGGAGGCGGTGTGGCCCCATGGTTAGCTGCTTTCTGGCTCCAAGACCCTCAGCCCACCCTGGGAGGTCCTGCTCAGCACAAAGGAGGCCTGGCTCATCTTCACAGCAAGTGTTTTATGAAGGGATTCCACACTCATGCTCAGGAGAACATTTTCTGCCAGAAAGAAAGACTGAGGGAAAGGATTACTTTAATGATCTTGCTTTTAATTGTTAATACTTTTGAATCAGCCATTTTATTTTTTATGTTTTGGAGCCAATAACTTTTTAGAAGGGTCTCACCAATAACTGGAAGCCCAGCAGCCTGATGGATAAATCAGCCTGAGCTGCTCCCACCCCAGCAAGCTGTGTGACCCTGGGGCAAGTGCCTCACCCTCTCTAAGCCTCACCTGCATCTACAAAGTGGGGTAATGAGAGGACCTGCTTCCTAGGCCACTGTGAGAATTACTTGAGTTGACACAAGCAAAGCTCATAGGACAACACTCAACCAATACTAGTTGTGTTCATTGCCTACCGGGCCTGTAACAAATCACCACAAACAGGGTAGCTCAGAACAATTCTCATTTATCATCTTTCACTATGGAGGCTATAGTTCCTCTGGGCTGAACTTAGGGTGTCAGCAGAGCTGGTTATTTCTGGAGGCTCTGAGGGGAGGGTTGTTTCCTGGCCTATTATGACTAATAGTGACCATCCATATTCCTTGGTTCATCACCCCTTCCTCCACCTTCAAAGCACCTCATTCCAACCTCTGTTTCCACCATGACATCATCTGCCCTCCTGTGGTCAAGTCTCCCTCTCTCTCCCTCTTAGACACTTGCAGTGGCATTTAGGGCTCTTCTGGATAATCCAGAATAATCCCTCCATCTCCAGATCCTTAAGTTAATCCCATCTGCAGAGTCCCTTTTGGCCATAGGAGGTAAATATTCATAGGTCCCAAGGATTAGGATCCATATCTCTGAGGACTGTTATTCAGCCTACAACATTAGGATGATTGCTGTTGTTAGCCAATAGAAGTTGGGCAATAAAATGTGCCAAAGACCTATTAGGAGTGGAGTGAGGAGTGACAGAAGGGAGAGGAAGACATTAGGAAGAGGGAGAGGAGTGACAGAAGGGCATTTCATTCCCTCCTTTAGCCAACAGTATCTCTAGAGAGCCTGCTGTGTGCAAGGCAGTGATTTGGCTATGGACATACAAACCCTGGCCTTTCTGAAATGTTCTTAGAAAGGAGTACCTTCCAGTGACCCTTTCTTCCTCCTCTCCCTCCCCCACTGAAAAAAGTGGAGAAAGCAGCAGAAGGGACCTAAGCTGGGTTGAGTCCCAACTAGGTCAGTCCCAGCCTCTGACAGAAATCTTGTCCTGCGCCCTGCTCCAGGCTTCCCCTGGCAGGACCCACCTAGCAATCCAGTCAGCCTTGAGGCTCCTTGAAATAAATGATAATATAGAAAGTATCAGCAAAAAAAAAAAAAACAAAAACAAAAAAAAAAACACCTGAAGATATAAGGAAAAACCAAGTGGAAATTGTAGAACTGAAAAATACAATAACGAACAAAAAACTTAAGTGGGTGGGCTCAAAAGCAGAATGGAGAGGACAAAGGAAAGAACTGATGAGATGGAACAATAGAAATTATATATTCCAAACAACAAAGCTTCAGGGACCTGTGGGATTACAACAAAAGATCTAACACTTGTCATCAGAGTCTGGGAAGGAAGGGGACAAAACAGGCAGGATTGAAAAAAAAATCATCCAAGAAGTAATGGCTGGAAAGTTCTCAGATTTGGAAAACATACAAACCTACAGATTGAGGAAGCTTAATGAATACCGAAGAAAATAAATATAAAGAAACCCACACCGGGATACATATCATAGTCAAATTTCTGAAAACCAATGAAAAAGAAACAAATTTTGAAAGCACTGAGAGGAAAATGACACTGTGGGGCAAAACGATTTGGATGACATTAGATTTCTCATCAGAAACTACAATGGCCAGAGTCAGGGGCATAGTTTTCAAGGGCTGCAAGAAAATAACTGCCAACCCAGAATTCCATAGCCAGTGGTAATACCCTTAGGGAATTTACTTCATATAATTCAATATGGAATTCTAAAAACTGTTCTGGTAGCCTGCAGGAAGCTGGTCTTTTGAAAAGAACTGTAACGTTGCCATCCTCCAGCAAAGAACCTCTTGACAAATTACAAATAGAAGACAGACTTTGCTAATATCAAGACTGAAATGGAGAATATCACTATAGACTCTGCCAATATTGAAAAGCTAATAAGGAAATATTATGAACTCTACAAACATTAATTTTTTTAAAGATCTTATTATTTATTTGACAGAGATCAGAAATAGGCAGAGCAGCAGGCAGAGAGAGAAGGGGAATTAGGCTCCCCGCTGAGCAGAGAGCCTGATGTGGGGCTCGATCCCAGGACCCTGGGATCATGACCTGAGCTGAAGGCAGAAGCTTAACCCACTGAGCCACCCAGGTGCCCCTACAAACATTAATTTGACAAGTTGGATGAAATGGACCAATTCCTTAAAAAACAAACTACAACAAACTCAACACAAAGTAGATCGTTTGACTAGCCCTGTGATCATTAAGGAACTCGCATTTGTAATTCTAAAACAACCCAATAATGAAATCTCTGACTTTGGATGGTTAAACTAGAGAATTCTATTAAACATTTAAGGAAGACTTAATACTGATTCTGCACAACGTTTTTCAAAAAATAGAAGAGGAAGGGACTTCCCAGTTCATTTTATTAAGCCAGTATTACCCTGATACCAAAACTAAAAGCAGTAAAAAAAGAAAGAAAGTAAAGACCAAGATCCCTTGTGAATATAGATGCAAAAAATTTCTTAACAAAATTTAGCAAATAGAATTTGGCAATACCAAAACATAAATATATACCATTACCAAGTGAGTTTATTCCAGAGATACAAAGCTGTTCAATATTTAAAAATCAATCAGTGTGATATACCATATTGACAGACTAAAGGAGAAAAATCACTTGATTATATCAATTGATATAGGAAAAGCATTTGACAAATTTCAACACACCTGTATGGGGAAAACTCTCAGAAAAATAAGAGTAGAGGACAATTTATCAACTTGATACATTGCATCTACAAAAACGTTTCCACTTACATATTTAATGGTGAAATACTGAATGCTTTCTCATTAAGATCAGTAACAAGGCAAGAATATCTACTCTCACCACTTTTATTCAAGAAAGTAATGGAGATCTAATCCATGCAGTAAGGCAAGAAAAGAAAATACAGGTCAGAAAGGAAGAATTAACACTGTCCCTATTTACAGAAAATGTAAAAAGTCCCAAGGAATCTGCAAAACTCCTAGAATTAAGCAGGTTCAGCACGAGTTTTCTGCTGCTGTTGTTGTTGTTTAATTTTTTTAAAGATTTTTATTTATTTATTTGACAGACAGAGATCACAAGCAGGCAGAGAGGCAAGCAGAGAGAGAGGAAGGGAAGCAGGCTCCCCGCTGAGCAGAGAGCCCAATTCTGGGCTTGATCCCAGGACCCCTGGGATCATGACCTGAGCCGAAGGCAGAGGCTTTAACCCACTGAGCCACCCAGGTGCCCCAGCACAAGTTGAAGAATGCAAGATAAAGATGCAAAAACCTATTGTATTTCTATTCTAACAATGAAATGTATATATGAATATATATGAACATATATCAATAACATATGAACAATGAATATGTGGGCACTGAAATTAAAAATAGAATCCCATCACTCAATATAATCACTCCGAAACAAGAAATGCTCAGGTGTAAATCTAACAAAATATGTTCAAGGCTTGTATACCAAAAACTGCACAATGTTGATGACGGAAATCAAAGGGTATTATTTATTTATTTTTATTTATTTATTTTAAATATTATTTATAAAGGGAGAGACAGGATGTTCACGATGGGAGGGCTCACATAGCAAAGACACTTATTCTCCTCCCCAAATTTAAGGATGGATTTGGCGTGATTCTTATCAAAATACCGACAGGATTTTTCTGGGGATAAAGGCACAACTGACCTAAAATGTATATGGAAAGACAAAGGTGCTAGAAAAGCCACAACAATTTTGAAAAGGAAGAATAAAATGGAAAGGATCGCTCTGCCCAGTAGTGAAGCTGATATAATACAGCTAACTCCCTCAAGGCCACATGGTATTGGTGAGATGGAGGTTCATGGATCGATGGGACAGAATAGAGAACCCAAGAATAGACCCATGCAGATATCCCCAGGGATTGACAACGTCATCGTCCCACAAGTGGTCCCATGCCATAATTTTGCAAGTGGTTCCCGTGGGGAGAAACGAGGGGAAGGGTACACTGACCTCTCTGTAGTAATCGGCTCTTAACGCCAGCGTGGGAGTCTACAAATTCCCTCCCAGCTAGCTTAATTTAGGAACCAAAAGCAGGTCAGACTTTGGGTGTAGAGCAGGATTTTATCACCGACCATAACTGTGCAATTTCCCTTCGCTTCCTGACTAGGTCTTTATTTGGCCTCTTACGAAAGTGAGAGCCCAGAGAACCAAACAGAAAAAGAGAGGTGGAAATCTCTAAGGTGAGTCTATGAGCCAAGACGGTGGTGGGGACGGGCTGGGGTGTGTGTGGAGGAGACAGGTGGGTGCTTGGGGCCAGGCCAGGGCCCAGGGGCTTTGTGGGTCCCCAGGTCCACAGGGAGGGGGGCAGGTCAGGCCAGGCTCTTAGGGGTGGGTAGGGGCAGAACTCAAGCGCTGGAGTGGGAGGGAGGCTGGGATTGCAGAGCACACACGCCCCACGCCCATGGCTGGAGGCTGTCCCTAGGGGGCGTCAGGTCGTGTGTCCAGGCCCCGGAACCCCCGTCTTATGCCAGAAAGTGAGGCAGCTCCTACTGCTTGTTCAGCCTGCAGATGTAGCCAAGTGGAGGCTGGCGTGGACCCAGGTTGTGGGCTCTGACGACTGAGCCAAGAGGGGTGTGCGGAGCCCCTCTGGGGTGGGAGGCTCCTGCCTAGCAGGAGAAGTACAGTCCCCACCCTGGGCATATTTAAATCTGCAGGTCTTCTATTTTGGGGAAGACGTGAGAAGCAGGAGGAGAAGGAAGAGGAGGAGGAGAGGAGGAAGTCAGCAGAAGCCTTCCACAGCCCTGTGGCAGCTGGCCCGGCAGAAAACAGAGGTGTTGTTACCTCACTGCTTTGTAAACCGTGACCCTGTGGGCTGGCGCCTGCCCCGACAACCACACAGCACGGGAGACCTTTCTCCATCTTCCGTGGAACTTCAGCCCTGGGCAGGGCCCAGGGCCTCCTGACCTGCGGGGAGCACATGCCTGGAGGGCTCTGCCTTTGGGATGGTGGGGGTCCCATTGCTGGCCAATCTGTCCAGCAAGGACAAGGACCTGGCACTGCCCCAGCATGGTGGGTGACTGTGGTGTCACTCTCCCTGGGTGATGAGTGCCACGGAGGCTGACCCCCCATCTGTCCCCAGGTGGCCTGCGAGCCCCCACATCTGCAGCAGGCACCATGCCAATGGCCCCTGTCGTTCTGCTGATGGACCCTACCCTGTCCCTCAAGATGGGCTCTGCAGCTCAGTTCACCCCCTTTCCGGATCCTGCTGGTATCAGGGGACAGCTTTCTGGTGACAGCTGTGACGCTGGTCACGGGACAAATCTGAGTCACAAAAATGACAACATGTACAGTACATTGTAAAATTCAGAGTTGGTATAAACACGTGCGTCCACCTTGCGTATCCATGTCCACACGGCCGCTCACTCGTGCGCCTGGGATCGGCTTCTGCTGGGATGCAGGGCAGTCTCCCGGCTCAGGCCTGGGGATGCTGCAGCCTCGGGTCAGTAGAGGGACGTGGTGGCCATTTCCACTCCATAGATCCCAAGTTCAGCTGACAGGGCCTGGGAAACAGACACGCACAGGTCTACATGTGGCCAGACACCTCTCTTACTGGGGTGGAGTGGGGTGGGGCTGAGGAGCCCTCCATGGAGCTCCTTTCCTTGGGCTCCCCCTGCCCCCAGACCATCACACACTGAGTCAAGTTTCTGTGCCAGGAATGGGACGGGCCGTGCCAGGAATGGGACAGGCCATGCAGCCGCTGAGCCCACACCCAGCATGGGACCAGGTCCCCCGGTCAGGAAGGCAGGGAGTATGATGTGCAGCCCCTCCTGGTCAGAACCTGCTGGGCAGAAGAGGGTGTGCATGTTGGGGTACTGACCCACCCCGGCCAGTGCCTGGGCCCCCCTCAGTGCCAGACATGGCTGTCCTGGTGGCATGGACTTGGGTCCCATATGAGGAACAGGCAAAGACAGAGCAGCCAACACTTGTGGTGCCTCTTCTGACTCGGGGAATTGTGCCCGGTGCACCCAGGACCTCAGCAAGGCTCCAGAAGGCATGAGAACGTTCTGGTTGAGCGGGACCAGCCCACCCGCTTTGCATCCGAGACCCCAGAGAGGGGGAGTAGGGACTGGACTCCAGCCAGACTCGGGCTTCCATCCTGCCTTAGGCTACACCTAGCTCCTGCTGGGGCCCCGAGGAAACCGTTCTCTGTTTCTGCTTCTGTGGCCTTGTCCGGGCTATTCCCACTGCCTGGCATGCTTTTCCCCACTTTGTCAATCCAGTCAGAAGGGCGGCCTCCAGGGAGGGACTCCTGAAACGCACCCCCCGCCATCTCCATGCCTGCTCTCTCCAGCCCCTCAGTGGCTCTGCAGAGTGGGGCTAGACAGGATGGCAGGGAGGCTGGGACTGATCCCCAACCCCTGCTGCACAGGTGAGGGGGAGGCAGCCCCTGATGAGTCCCCACGAAGGGGCTCTGGGTGAGTGTATTTGTGTTCGAGTTCAACCAGGGGCCCTTGAACCTGCTCTCCACTAATCTGAGCAGCGGTTGGGTCGATGCCCCAGTGCAGCCAAGAGGAGGGCCTTCTCTCAGACTCCTGCCTGATGGCCCCCCAGGTGGGGATTGGTCCCTTTGCCGGGTGCAGCCTCAGAGCCCCAACAGGGATAGCGCCCTGCTGATGGCCACGCAATTCCTTAGTCACACCCCTGCATGCATGGCCCTTCCCTGCAGGGGTCACTTTGTCCTCCTGCTGACCTGGCCTCAGTCCTTACAGCTGGATTCCATGACCTGCGGGGGCTCTGGAGGAGGGCGCTGCGCCAGGGTGAGGGTCAGCAGCCTAGGTGGTGCCCAAGACTGATGCCCGGGAGGCTTGGCCCAGGCCCAGGTGATATGACTCCCAACACACAGCCCAGCTGAGCCATGAGGCAGGCATCAGGGCCTTAGGGCCCCAGGGCATCCAGTGGTTGCACTGTGCCCAGGAGGCCAAGGAGAGGGCCTGGCTGCGGTTTCTTCTCGTGCTTTTCCCCGAACCCTCCAGAGAGGGAAAAGTGGGTGGAGGAGTGGAGGGGGAACTAGAAGACATCCCTGACCGGGCTTTGTGGCCTGGCTGGCATTCAGAATTAAGTCATTCTGCCATGGGTGATGCATGGGTCTACTGAGACCCCTGCCCCATATGGCTTATCACCGGAGACGTACCCCACCATCCCCTGCCCCCCACAGTTCCTGAAGCGAGGGCATCTCCATCATGACCCGAGATTTATCCCAGCAACCTAGCCACATCCGGGCCTCTGCAGAAGCCTGGTCATCCCACCTAGCAGCCCTACCCTGTAGACCCCCAGCACTATAGACCTCATATGAGGTTCTTGAGGAAGGGGCACCCCCCAAGCAACACCCCAGGCTCTTAATTTTCAACTGCTGACACCGCCATTGAGGGGCCAAGGAAGCAAGAAGCCGAAAAGCTCAGCCCAGAGCTGGAGTCAGGGAATACCTCGGCCGGAAACCCCATTTGCCCCTGAAACTCGGTCACCCATGCCGAGCCCCAAGCCTGGAGCTTTACACACAGCCTCACAAACCCCATGGGGTAGATGCTGTCACTGTCCCATTTGGCAGGTGACAAAACAGAGACTCAGGAAGGCGAAGCCACTGCCCCCGGACTCTCGACTCACAGGGATGCTGCTTGCGCCTTCCAGAATCCACCAGCCCCCAGAGCTCACTCCTGAGGGTGTGGAGAAGCCAGGGGGACCAAGGGAACTGCAGCTGGCCTCCCGGTCTTCCAGCAAACACAGATGCGGTGACACATAGCTTTCCTCCTGCCCCTGCTTTTTGTGGAGGGTCTGTGCCCCACCTCCCCAGTGGCCCGCCATTCGGGAGTGCCCTGTGGTGTCTTGTACATACTCCAGAAGAAACCTGCTACCTCCAGCACCCTCCATGGGCCCTGTGGGGGTGAAGCCATGCCTCGTCCCCGGCAGCAGAAGACAGCAGGCCTCCCCTGCCCCCATCATGCCTCCCTCTATCACCAGCATGCATGTTATGAGGTTCCCACCCAGCTGCCTCACATCTTCACCGATTTCCACTCCCCAGGACTCAGGGAGGAGCCCTGGGGCCCCGGGCCAGGAGACAGATCCAATAGGGAGACCTGGAAACCCACGCACAGCATACCTCTTGGCCAAAACTGTGGCCTTGCCCATGGCCGAGCAGGGTGCCTGCCACCGTCTTCCTCTGGCATCCGACCCTGGGCCTCCAGGCAGGACCAGAGAGGTGAGAAGATTTGGTGGAGATGCATTGACCCGAGGCATCAACAAGAACCCTCACTACTGACCAGTGGGCCTCCACCAAGGGGACAAGCTAGGAGGACAACAGTTCAGCGAAGAGGAGGGAGCCGAAATCCAGAATGTCTGGGGTGGAGAGCAATGGCAGGCCACGGTGAATGACCCCATAGGCCTACCAAGGAGACTGAGGTTTATACCGTAGGCTCCGAGAGCGAGCGGGCCGGGGGCAGGCACTGAAGAATTTTAGGGAGGGATGTCATGGTTAATCCAATCTGTCCATTTGACAAGGCCGTAGGGTGTCCAGATATTTGAGCAAACATGATTCCGAGTGTGTCTGTGAGGGGGTTTCCGGATGAGGTTCCCGTTTGAATCAGTAGACCGGGCAACGTAGATCGCCCGCCCCAGCGTGCGTAGGCCTCATCCCATCGATTGGAGGCCAGAAGAGCACAAAAGGTGGAGGAAGGGAGAATTTTCTCTCTGCTTTTCTTCTGCACCTGGATTGGAATTTACCCCGTCGGTTCTCCAACCATCTCGGGCTCAGTAGATCTTGGGACTTCTCAGCCTTCGTAATTATGTGAGCTAATTCCTTATAATAAATCTATCCATCTATGACCTAGATTTCTCCTTTGGTTCCTCTGGAGAACCCAGACTAACACCAGGCAGAGCACGGCCAGCTTTGGAAAGATCTCTTTGACACCTTTTAACTCAATAATTCTACTTTTGTAATCTATCCCAGGGGAAAAAAAAAATCAAGATTAGTCCAGTATGTGCATAACAGAAAAGTAACGAATGGTTACATTTTTCCTGTTCCACCACAGAGAGCAGGTGAATTTAGCTCCCTGGCCCCTCCCAGCCCAGCGGGGAGCCCGGAGAGCCTCCCACCAACCCCCATCTGCTGAGGAGCCACACCTGAACCATTTCTGAGAACCGCCGGGGGACAATGGTGCCTGCCCCTGGCCTCCACGTGCACACGGGATGAGCCAGGCAGTGAGGGGCTGAGTGCTACGCTGACCTCAATGCAACCTGGCAACGCAGAAAACTTTTCCATCGATTTATTTACTCCCATGGCTTTATAGACAGTTACACCCTTTTTATTTCAATAATGATTTACCTCTTTGGAAGACAGCCATGTGGAGCCCGGTTTGGGTTTCAATTAAGATCTCTTCATGCTAACGTACACAATCTCTCCAGGTAGATCTGCTTTGAGAGCTCATCGTCGGGGCTCACACGCCGCAGCACTTAGCAGGGAGAACTGCTGGCGGGTGACGGGGTTGAGAGAAGGTGGGCTGGCCCGGGGTGTGCCCGTGGAGGTGGCCAGGGAGGGCCAGATGTGGGGCCTAGTTTGAAGGTAAAGCCAAAAGGATTTGCTGAGGACGTGCCAGTCAAACACGAAAGCCAAGGAGAGGTCAAAGCCGACTCTGGGGTTTTTGGCCTCAGCCAATGAAAGAGTGACCTTGCCTTAGATCCTGAGATGCAGGAAGACCGGGAGAGGAGCAGAACTGCAGAGGAAAGTTGGAAATTTGACACGGAGCGTGTTCTCTTGGAGATGTCCATTCCACAGCCCAGGGAAGACAGTGAGGACGGACGGTGATGCTGGGGTTCAGAGGGCGATCAGGCCTGGAAGGCTTCCGTGTGTGGATTGCCTCTAAAGCCAGATGACCATGATGAAAAGAGGGGGATACCCAAGCCTTGGGCCTCTCGAACGTTCAGAAGCTGAGAAACAAGGCAGAGCCTTCAAAGGATGTTGACAAGGAGTTTCTAGAGGTCAAGAGGGAAACCAAAGAAGAATCTGAAGCTGATACAGACCCGGGAAGGAGAGGGTGGTCAGCTGCATCCAAGGCTGTGGAGGAGCCATGTAAGACAAGGACCAAGAGCTGGCCTCTGGGTTGTCAATACCGGGCAATGAGCGGCGGCCCCAAGGGAGGAGTTCCAGGGAAATGTTAGGGGCAAAAATCCGACGGAAGATGGTGCCAAAGAAAAGGGAAAGCTTGAGTATCCTGCAGAAGAATGGGCAGGAGATGAAAATGGTTCACGGAAGAGATGTGAGTGACCCAGACACGTGAGAAGATGCTCACAGGTCCCAGCGATGCTCACCTTCACGCTGACCACGCTGTGTCCCTCCAACAAGGGAGAGCCTTCTCCTAGCCCTCAGGTTGATGTTCTGGGTATTTCAAGTGATCTGACCTCAGTACAGCTGCGTTCCAGGGACAAGGAAAGCCCTGTGAGGTCCCCCTACTGCTCCGCCCTCTTAACTCCTCCCCCCAACAATGCTCTACCCTTCCCTCTGAGGAAGACCACATGGATATACCATTTTTAAGTCTTAGATCGACCAAAATTGTCATCATCATCATCATCATCGTAACATTGTGTGGACAAAGCTGAAGAAACAGGCCCTCCCACCTTGCTCTTTGAGGTATAAAGTGCTAACCCCCCTACCAAAGTGAGTCTGGCAATTTCCCCCCAAATTACAAGTCTGTGGAACGCAGCAATCCCAGTGCTAGAAAGTTTTCTTCCCATCGCGCTCGCACACCGCCAAATGAACAAGCCCACGTAAGGCTATTTGTTGCGGCACTGTGTGACAGCAGAAGCTTGGAGAACACCCGAATTCGATAAATAGGAAACTGGTGAAATCAAGCACTGCATGGCAGAGTGCAGAACACTGTGCAGCCGTGAAGAGGATGGTCTTCGTGCACTGGTGTGAAAAGCTACCCGTGAGATTGTACAGGTAGAATGCAACATGTAGGGTAGGTTGGCATTCGCATAAAGAGGGACGAGAAGGAATATATATTTCCATTTGCTTATGTTACATTAAAAATCTCCTTAAAACTCTAAAAACATTTAAAAATACACAAAAACCTAACAATAAGGGGTAACTGGGTGAACAGAGAAAGATTTTCGGTCTTGGTGCCACGCAATAAGTTACCTACTCAAGAATGAAGTTAATTTTTTAAAATTTAATACATACAGGGAGAGAGCACATATCTGAGAATCTGAGGGGAGAAGCCTTCCCATGTCTAGCTGTGGGAGATTTCCCTGCACGTGGGATTACCGGACAGGAGCCGTATATTCTCTTACACAGAATAGTACAACATTGCTTTCTAGAATAACGATAGCACCACAGTGCATTCCCATGATTCATGGGTCCCCAAATCCTTGGCAAGACTTAGCAAGATATGTGCCCCAAAATGAAGAAATAAAAGAAGAAAGGTGACGAGGGTCAGTCATTGTAGGATCCAACACAGGGCGAGAACAAGTGAAGTCCTAGGAGACAAAGGGGCAGTGTCCAGAAAATACCCAGGACCGACTGGAGTCAGCAGGGCCTTTAATACTGTGAATTATTTTCAGTCAGACTTTGATTTTAAATTTTAATTTTAAAATAATGCCTAGTGCCAAATCATAAAATTTCATTCGAGCATTTTCAAACAAAGAATTACTGTAATTCACTATGGGTAGGTAGGGTTGGGTTTCCGAATCTGAGAGAATGTGTGACCTTGCAAGGGAGGTCTGCTCCCAGGACAATGAGCAGGGCCATGGGGAAGTACACGGACAGAAAAAGAGATAAATTTCTCAAAGGTTTTCTCCTTCCAAAATAATAGGATCCCAAACACACAGGGCTACCAGGAGGAACACCTGCGGACAGAGGACAGGGAGAGGTGGCCAGACAGTTGCTCTGTTCCAGGTGCGTATGACCAAAAACAGAGGGGTCCCTCTCCCCATCCCACCCCAAGTCAAAGTCAGGGGTTACCATGTCTCCTCAAGAGGAGCCAACAGCCTTTCAGCTACATGTTCCAAAAGGTAAGCCTTGAGTGAGGGCAGGTGAGTGGTTGGGGGCCCTCTCCCTCCACATACTCCCCATCCACAGAGTAGAAACTCTAGCCCAGGTGCTTCGGTCAGGGAATATTGGAACCCTGATCACCCTCACCCCAGATGACTTGTAGGATGTTCTACATTGGGAGAGGCAAGCCAAGAACACCAGAGGCCATACCAGTGCCCCACTATGGAGTGGTGGCTCACAGGTTTTGTAGGGAGAGACAAGCTCTAAGAACAGAGAACTCTGAAGCTCTACCCAAAGAAAATGACTTTACTTGAAACAGAGTGTAGGGGAGCTCCAGTGAAGAGTATTCTCAAAAACAATAAATTTTGGAGGTAAGAAATCAATAAGAGACTGGTGGGTTCTTGAGAACAATCTAAGCCATAAATCAGCTAGCTTACCAGAGACAGCCATGGAAAAGGACCCATGAGGAACCCGTCTTCTTTTCCCCAGCCTCCAATAGTAGGGAGGAACTCACTGTCCTTTGGGTGCTCATGACCACATATCATCAAGGCCACCAACCACTCCCAAAGCCAAAGTCACATATTCCAGGCTTTCACTGAGACTATGCCCCACTCCCCACAAACTGACAATTGTTGCAGTTAGCTATCGCTGCATAAGAAATCACCCCCAAATTAGGGGCTTCCTAAAAACAGTCACTTTATTTCATCTCACGATTTGGTTGGTGGGAAATTCAGGGGCTCCGTTGAAAAGCCTCCCACTCCATGTGACACCAACAGAAGTCACTTGGTGGTATTCAACTAATCAATGGGTTGGTCTAAGAGAATCTCACCGTAAAAGAACAACCCAGATTCTTTTCTTCCTGTGTAGGGAAAAACCCAGTTCTTCCCTACCATGAGTTTCTTCCCTGTGAGTCTCCTTCACTAACTCACACAGAACACTTGACTTCTGACATTTCTGGTCATCAATTGTATGCAGGTTTTCCCCCCCACAACAAGCAGTTCTCTGTAACACCAGCTGGGCATCCTACAAAATAACTCAATTCTGAGCTGTTAATCTCCACTAGGAGATAGTGTCAGATGACACAGGGTAAGGGCTTGGTCCCACGAGACTGTATCCACCACCAACATTTAGGGAGCCAAACTGTAAGACCAGTCTGTTACCTGTGTGTCTGGCCAATCAACTATAGATTAAAGATTCCAGGGGCACCTGGGCGGCTCAGTGGGTTAAAGCCTCTGCCTTCAGCTCAGGTCATGATCTCAGGGTCCTGGGATCGAGCCCCGCATCGGGCTCTCTGCTCAGCGGGGAGCCTGCTTCCTCCTCTCTCTCTGCCTGCCTCTCTGTCTACTTGTGATCTCTGTCTGTCAAATAAATAAACAAAATCTTTAAAAAAAAAAAAAGATTCCAGTGCCCTCTTCTTTGGGTTCTATTAATTTGCTAGAGCAGTTCACAGAGTTCAGAGAAATACTTGTATTTACCAGTTTATTAAAGGATATAATAAAGCATACAGAAGAACGGCCAGATGAAGAGAAACATAGGGTGAGTCTGCGAGGGCCCTAAGCATGGGACCTTCTGTCTCCTTGGAGTAGACTTGTGTCATCCTCCCAAAGTGGATGTACTCACCAACCTGGAAGCCCTCTGAGCTCCCTCCTATTAGAATTCAATGGAATCTTCTTCATGTAGGCATGCTCAATGACTAAATCCATTTTTAGCTCCCCTTCTGTCTTCAGAGAATGTCAGGGGTGGGGAGTGCTGAAAGTTCCAAGTTTCTGATCAGGGCTTGGTCTTTCTGGTGACCAGCCCCCAGCCTGGAGCGATCCAGAAGCCCACACAGAGTCACCTAATTAGAACAACATATGTTCCTAGATTTCTTATTGCTGAAGAATTTACAAGGGTCTTAAAAGCTCTGTGTCAGAGTTGGGATCAAAAGCCAAATATTAAAACAAGAGATATTCCTAGTATTCTTATCACTGAGGAAATTACAATGGTTTCCATAACTTTGTGCCAGGAACCAGAAGTAGAGACCAATATCTATTTTCTGTCATCTCAAACTCATTCATATGACTAGCACATTGGTGGGGGGAATGACAGTAAGGTTGAGCTCAGAGGAGACTGTTAACAGGAGCACCTATGGTTGTCCTCTATGAATGATTAGCTCAAAACAATGAGCATGTTAATCCTAGGGTAATCAGGCTTTTTACATGGTGGCTGGATTGCTCCACAGTGAGAAGGTGCCTGATTCCTTAGGACCTAGTCTCAAAAGGCCCAGAATATTACTTCCACTGCATTCTGTTGCTCGGTGTGATCTAAACGCAGATCACAATTGTCAGACTTGATTGTTAAAAATTAACCTTATACTGTTTTAAAGAAGTAAACCTTAAACATAAGGAGACTAAAAGGTTTGAAATAAAATGGTAGACAAAGATGTACTAGGCAAATAATCACTGAAAACAATTTGGCCTAGCTATACTAATATCAGACTTAGGAGAATTTAAGACAAAAAAAAATTAGTAAAGGTAAAAGGAGACATTGTATAATGTCTAAATCCATTCAGGCTGCTATAAAAAAAATCACTAACTGGGTAGATTACAAACAATCAGAAATTTATGCCTGGGAAGTCAAGATCAAGGCACCAGCATGGTTATCTTCTGGCGAAAGCCTCCTTCTGGGTTCATAGATGGTGACTTCTCACTGTGTCCCCACATGGTAGAAGGGGCAAGGAATCCCTTGGGAGCCTCTTTTGTAAGAGGTTCATCCTATTCATGAGGGTTCCACCTTCATGGCCTAAGCACCACTCAAATGCCCCACCACGTAACACTATCATCTTTGGGGGTTAGGATTTCAACATGTGAATTTTGAGGGAACATAAATATTAAAACTATAGAGATATAAAGATAAAGGTAATGATAAAGATAATGATAAAGAACTCAGCTCAATATCAAAATATCATAATACAAAATCTGTATGAATCCAATACCATAGCTTCAAAATATAAAAAGCCAAACTGGAAAGAACAAAAAGGGGAAGTTCCAAAAGTCCTAGAGGAAGACTTTAACATACCTCTCTCAATCATTGATAAATACATCCATAAGGTTGCAAGAAAGTAAGAGAAATCCCCCTGGCCCAACCCTTAGATAAGTGCCTTTTTAGATTTTGCTCTTAAGAATCATCCCAATAGGCGCCTGGGTGGCTCAGTGGATTAAGCCGCTGCCTTCGGCTCAGGTCATGATCTCAGGGTCCTGGGATCGAGCCCCGCATCCGGCTCTCTGCTCTGCAGGGAGCCTGCTTCCTCCTCTCTCTCTGCCTGCCTCTCTGCCTACTTGTGACCTCTCTCTCTGTCAAATAAATAAATAAAATCTTAAAAAAAAAAAGAATCATCCCAATAAAGCACTTCTAGAAATAGAAAAGAGTAAGACCAAACGTTCCAAGAGAAAAATGGACAAAGAATGAACAAACAATTCATACACAAAAGGGAGGAAAGAGAGGCCCTTGAATGTACGGAACAGTACACATTCTCATTCATGATAAGAAAACTGCAAATTAAAGTCACAACAACATATTTTTCACCCATAATACTGGCAACACACTCTTAACAACTTGTCAAGATTGTGGGGAAATAGGCACTCATATTAGCCTCCTCAGGCTGCCATAACAGAACAACACAGACTGAGTGGTTTAAACAGTAAAATTCATTTTCTCACAATTCTGGAGCTTAGGAATCTAAAAACCAAGGTGCCGGTTGATTTTTGTTTCTGGTAAGATCCTATTCTTAGCTTGCAGGCAGATACCATCCATCTTGCTATGTGCTCACAGACCTCTTTGTTGGGCAGGTGTCTCTTTCCTCACTCCTGAAGTCCCATGTCTCCCTCTGTTATCCTTTCTCTTCTACCTCAAGAACTTCTGTTAGCATTTCTTTGATTATGGTATTGCTGGCGACAAATCTCAGTTTCCTGAGACACATATTGATTTCAGCTTCATGCCTAATGGATATTTTCACTGGATATAGAATTCCAGATTGACAGTTATCTCCCTTCAGTGCCATCCCCCCCTTTTTTAAAGTAAGCTCCATGCTAGGAGCCCAACACAGGGCTTGAACTCCTGACGCTGATATCATGACCTGAGTTGAGATCAAGAGTCAGATACTTAACCTACTGAGCCACCCAGGTGCCCCTTTGCTTCAGCACTTTATAAAGATGTTGCCCCACTGTCTTCTGCCTCTATGGTTTCTTTCTTTCTTCCTTCCTTTCTCTTTCTTCCTTCCTTTCTTTCTTCCTTTCTTTCTTTCTTTCTCTTTCTTTCTTTCTTTCTTTCTTTCTTTCTTTCTTTCTTTCTTTCTTTCTTTCTTTTTCTTCTTTCTTTCTCTTACTAACATATAATGTATTATTTGCCCCAGGGGTACAGGTCTGTGAATCGTCAGGCTTACATACTTCACAGCACTCACCATAGCACATACCCTCCCCAATATCCATAACCCCAACACCCTCTCCCTACCCCCATTCCCCAGCAACCCTCAGTTTGTTTTGTGAGATTAAGAGTCTCTTATGGTTTCTCCCTCCTGATCCCATCTTGTTTCACTTTTTCCTTCCTTACTCTCCAAACCCCCCACATTGCCTCTCAAATTCTTCATATTAGGGAGATCATATGATAATTGACTTTCTCTGATTGACTTATTTTGCTTAGCATAATACCCCATAGTTCCATCTATGTCATTGCAAGTGTCAAGATTTCGGGGGTTTTGATATAGTATTCCATTGTATATATATACCACCTCTTCTTTATCCATTCATCTGTGATGGACATCTAGGTTCTTTCCATAGTTTGGCTATTGTGGACATTGCTGCTATAAACATTCAGGTACATGTGCCCCTTCAGATCACTACATTTGTATCTTTAGGGTAAATTCCCAGTAGTGCAATTGCTGGGTCGTAGGGTAGCTCTATTTTTAACTTTTTGAGGAACCTCCATGCTGTTTTCCAGAGTGACTGCACCAGCTTGCATTCCCACCAACAGTGTAGGAGGGTTCCCCTTTCTCAACATCCTCACCAACATCTGCCATTTCCTGACCAGTTAATTTTAGCCATTCTGACTGGTGTGAGGTGGTATCTCATTGTGGTTTTGATTTGTATTTCCCTGATGTCAAGTGATGTGGAGCACTTTTCATGTGTCTGTTGGCCATCTGGATGTCTTCTTTGCAGAAATGTCTGTTCTTGTCCTCTGCCCATTTCTTGATTGGATTATTTGTTCTTTGGGGATTGAGTTTGATATGTTCTTTATAGATTTTGGATACTAACCCTTTATCTATATGTCATTTGCAAACATCTTCTCCCATTCTGTCCGTTGTCAGTTTGTTGACTGTTTCCTTTGTTGTACAAAAGCTTTTGACCTTGATGAAGTCCCAGTAGTTCATTTTTGCCCTTGCTTCCCTTGCCTTTGGTGATGTTTCTAGGAAGCAGTTGCTGTGGCTGAGATCGAAGAGGTTGCTGCCTGTGTTCTTCTCAAGGATTTTGATGGATTCCTGACTCATATTTAGGTCTTTGATCCATTTTTAGTCTATTTTTGTGTATGGTGTAAGGAAATGGTCCAGTTTCATTTCTCTGCATGTGACTGTCCAATATTCCCAACACCATTTCTTGAAGACACTCTTTTTTCCATTAGACATTTTTTCCTGCTTTGTCAAACATTAATTGTCCATAGAGTTGCCCATTTCTGGGCTCTCTATTCTGTTTCATTGATCAAAGTGTCTGTTTTTATGGCAGTACCATACTGTCTTGATGATGACAGCTTTGTAATCGAGTCTGAAGTCTGGAATTGTGATGCCACCAACTTTGGTTTTCTTTTTCAACATTCTTTTGGCTATTTGGGGTCTTTTCTGGTTCCATATAAATTTTTGGACTATTTGTTCCATTTCTTTGAAAAAAAATGATGGTATTTTGATAGGGATTGCATTAAACATGTAGATTGCTTTAGGTAGCATAGACATTTTCACAATATTTGTTCTTCCAATCCATGAGAATGGAGCGTTTTCCCATTTCTTTGTGTCTTCCTCAATTTCTTTCATGAGTACTTTATAGTTTTCTGAGCACAGATTCTTTGCCTCTTTGGTTAGGTTTATTCCTAGGTATCTTATGGTTTTGGGTGCAAGTGTAAATGGGATTGACTCCTTAATTTCTCCTTCTTCTGTCTTGCTATTGGTGTATAGAAATGCAACTGATTTCTGTGCATTGATTTGATATCCTGACACTTTACTGAATTCCTGTATGAGTTCTGGCAGTTTTGGAGGGGAGTCTTTTGGGTTTTCCATGTAAAGTATCATATCATCTGCAACGAGTGATAGTTTGATTTCTTCTTTGCCAATTTGGATGCCTTTTACTTATTTTGTTGTTGTTGTTGTTGTTATTGTTGTTTGATTGCTGAGACTAGGACATCTAGTACTATTTTGAATGGTAGTGGTGATAGTGGACAGCCCTGCCATGTTCCAGACCTTAGGCAAAAAGTTCTCAGTTTTTCCCCATATGAGAATGATATTCACTGTGGGTTTTTCATAGACGGCTTTGATGATATTGAGGTATGTACCCTCTATCCCTACACTTTGAAGAGTTTTGATCAAGAAAGTTTGCTGTACTTTGTCAAATGCTTTTTCAGCCTGTATTGAGAGTATCATATGGTTCTTATTCTTTCTTTTATTAATGTATTGTATCACATTGATAGATTTGTGGATGTTGAACCAAGCTTGCAGCCCAGGAATAAATCCCACTTGGTCATGATTAATAATCCATTTAATGTACTGTTGGATCCTATTGGCTAGTATTTTGGTGAGAATTTTCGCATCTGTGTTCATCAAGGATATTGGTCTGTAATTCTCTTTTTTGACGGGGTCTTTGATTTTGGGATCAAGGTAATGCTGGCCTCATAAAATGAGTTTGGAAGTTTTCCTTCCATTTCTATTTTTTTTAACAGTTTCAGGAGAATAGGTATTAATTCTTCTTTAAATGTCTGGTAGCATTCCCCTGGGAAGCTGTCTGGACCTGGGCTCTCCTTTGTTGGGAGATGTTTGCTGACTGCTTTAATCTCCTTACTAGTTATGGCTCTGTTCAGGTTTTCTATTTCTTCCTGGTTCAGTTTTTGGTAGTTGATATGTCTCTAGGAATGCATCCATTTCTTCCAGATTGTCAAACTTGCTAATGTATAGTTGCTCCTAATATGTTCTTATAATTGTATTTCTTTGCTATTGGTTGTGATCTCTCCTCTTTCATTCATGATTTTATTAATTTGGGTCCTTTCTCTTTTCTTTTAGATAAGTCTGGCTAGGGGGTTATCAATCTTATTAATTCTTTCAAGGAACAATCTCCTAGTTTCACTGATTTTTTTCTACCGTTCTTTTGGTTTCTATTTCATTGATTTCTGCTCTGATCTTTATGATTTCTCTTCTCCTGCTGGGTTCAGGCTTTCTTTGCTGTCCTTTCTCCAGCTCCTTTAGGTGCAGGTTTAGGTTGTGTACCTGAGACCTTTCTTGTTTCTTAAGAAAGTCTCGTATTGCTATATACTTTCCTTCAGGACCGCCTTTGCTCTGTCGCAAAGATTTTGAACAGTTCTGTTTTAACTTTCACTTGTTTCCAGCAATTTTTTAAATTCTTCTTTAATTTCCTAGTTGACCCATTCATTCTTTAGTAGGATGCTCTTTAGCCTCCATGTATTTGGGTTCTTTCCAAATTTCCTCCTGTGATTGAGTTCTAGCTTCAGAGCAGTGTGGTCTGAAAATATGCAAGGAATGATCCCAATCTTTTGGTACCAGTTGAGACCTGATTTGTGACCCGGATGTGATCTATTCTGGATAATGCTCCATGTGCACTAGAGAAGAATGTGCATTCTGTTGCTTTGGGATGGAAGGTTCTGAATATATCTGTGATGTCCATCTGGTCCAGGTGTCATTAAAAGCCTATATTTCTTTGTTGATCTTTTGCTTAGATGATCTGTCCATTTCAGTGAGGGGAGTGTTAATGTCCCCTACTATTATTGTATTATTGTTGATGTATTTCTTTGATTTTGTTATTAAGTGGTTTATATAGTTGGCTGCTTCCATGTTAGGGCATAGATATTTAAAATTGTTAAATCTTCTTGTTGGACAGACCCTTTGACTATGATATAGTGTCCTTCCTCATCTCTTATTACAGTTTTTGACTTAAATCTAATTTATCTGATATAAGGATTGCCACCCCAGCTTTCTTTTGATGTCCATTAGCATGGTAAATTGTTTTCCACCCCCTCACTTTAAATCTGGAGGTGTCTTTGGGTCTAAAATGAGTTTCTTATAGACAGCATATTGATGGGTTTTTAAAAAATCCATTCTGATACCCTGTGTTTTTTGATTTAATCATTTAGCCCATTTACATTCATGGTAATTATTGAGAGATATGAATTTAGTGCCATTGTATTGCTGTTTATTGTCTCTGTTCCTTTCTGGTCTATTACTTTTAGGCTCTCTCTTTGCTTAGAGGACCCCTTTCAATATTTCTTGTGGAGCTGGTTTGGTGTTTACAAATTCTTTATTTTTTGTTTGTCCTGGAATCTTTTTATCTCTCCTTCTATTTTCAACAATAGTCTAGCTGGATATAGTATTCTTGGCTGCACATTTTCTCATTTAGTGCTCTAAATATATTGTGCCAATTCTTTCTGGCCTGCCAGGTCTCTGTGGATAAGTCTACTGCCAGTCTAATATTTGTAAAAATAACATTGTATGTTACAGATTTCTTGTCCCAGGCTGCTTTCAGGATTTTATCTTCGTCACTAAGACTTGTAAGTTTTACTGTTAGATGACATGGTGTGGACCTATTCTTACTGATGTTGAGGGGGATTCTCTGTGCCTCCTGGATTTTGATGCTTGTTCCCTTTCCCATATTAGGGAAATTCTCTACAATAATTCAATCCAATATACATTCTGCCCCCGCCTTCTTCTTCTAGAATTCCAACTATCCAGTATTGTTTCATCTTATGGTATCACTTATCTCTCAAATTCTCCACTCGTGGTCAAGTAGTTGTTTGTCTCTCTTTTTCTCAGCTTCTTTATTCTCCATCATTTGGTCTTCTATATCACTAATTCTCTCTTCTGCCTCATTTATCCTAGCAGTAAGAGCCTCCATTTTTTTTATTGCACCTCATTAATAGCTTTTTTTTTTTTTAATTTCAGCTTGGTTAGATTTTAGTTCTTTTATTTCTCCAGAAAGGGCTTTATTTCTCCAGACAGGGTTTCTCTAATATCTTGCCTTTTTCAAGCCCAGCTAGCACATTGAGAATCATCATTCTGAACTCTAGTTCTGACATATTACCAATGTCTGTATTGATTACGACCCTAGCCTTTGGTACTGCCTCTTGTTCTTTATTTTGTGGTGAATTTTTCTGCTTTATCATTTTATTCAGATAAGAATATATGAAGGAGAGAATAAAATACTAAACATGTGGCACAGACCCCAGAAAAATGTGCGTTAACCAAATCAGAAGAGACTCCAAATCAGGGAGAGATGAGAGGGGTAAAAAGAAGTTAAAAAAATTTTTTTTAATTAAAAAATATGTGGGGGCGCCTGGGTGGCTCAGTGGGTTAAAACCTCTGCCTTCAGCTCAGGTCATGATCCCACGGTCCTGGGATTGAGCCCTGCATCGGGCTCTCTGCTCAGCAGGGAGCCTGCTTCCTCCTCTCTCTCTCTGCCTGCCTCTCTGCCTACTTGAAATCTCTGTCTGTCAAATAAATAAATAAAATATTTTTTAAAAATGTGTGTGTGTGTGTGTGAGAGAGAGAGAGAGAGAGAGTGTGTGTGTGTGTGTGTGTGTGTGTGTGTGTGTGTGTGTGTGTATCTGACTGGTAAATAGAACAGAGCCATGAACTTGATGTTGGGTGTATTTTAGTCTCTTAGAAGAAACTGCCTCCCAAAATTTTAAAGTAGGAAAACATATATATATATATATATAAATACAAAAATAAGGGTAAACATGATGAAAGGATGGAATATGACTGTAAAGATGAAACTTTTTAAAAAATTCTAAAAAAGGAGTTGATAAAATAAGTTGGTTGGGAAAAGAAAGTGGAGAAAATTTGCTCAGGCTGGAGACTAGAACAAAGCCCTGTGCTAGATTTAGGGTATATTTTGATCTATCAGAAAAAGTTGTATCCCAAAATTTTTTAGAAGAAAAACCCTATATGTATACAAAAAATGAAGTTAGATATGATGAAGAAGAAAGTTAGATATGATGTGACTATAATAATGAAGGTTTTAAAAGATTTCTTAAAGGTATTGTTAAGATAAACTAGTTAAAAAACATTAAAAGAGGAAAGAGTAAAAGTTTAAAAGATTGGAATAAGAAAAAAAAATTTAAAATTTAATTAACTTTGCAAGACTAAAGAATCATGGGGCGAAGGCCATGAATTCCATGCTTTTCGTTCCCCTCCTCTGGAATCCCGCTCTTCTCCTTGATCAGTGAGCTTGGTGTTGGCTGGATGTTCTTGCTGATCTTCTGGGGGAGGGTGCTGTTGCTGTGATTTTCAATGTCTTGCCGGAGGCGGAATTGGACTGCCCTTGCCAGGGGCGGGGCTAAGTAATCTGCACAGTTCACTCTCGGAGCTTTTGTTCCCTGAACGCTTTCACTTTCCATAGAGCTCTGGAGAATGGGAATGAAAATGGCGGCCTCCCAGTCTCCTGCCCAGAGGAGCCAAGAGCTTGGGGCCCTATTCCTCAGTGTGCCCTCAGAGAAAAGCAATTACTCCCTCTCATCTCCCTGGTCTCCAGCCATGCTCTGAGTTCACCCAGCCTGTGACTGAGCGTTTCTGTCTCTGATGCTCAGCCCCACTTGGAGTCTCCAAATCCAGCAGAGTCCAGCCACATGCTTTCACCGCTTCTCCCAGGAGGAAGGTGAGTCTCCCCAGATCTGCCGCTTGTGAGGTCCCTGCTCGAAGAGCAGTGGTCTAACTGTGCCATGGATCACAGTTTAAGGTAACCCCAAGCTGAGACCTCACTCTTCGACTCCATCTCTGTAGCCAGTTTCTCCACTCTAATACCTGCCAGCTCTGCTACACTCAGACACCCCCGATCTTTCAGTGACCCCGTGGGACCTGAGATGACACGGTTCCCTCAAGGGCTCCACCCCTGCTTAGCCTCTGGAGCAACGTCCCTCAGTGGAGCAGACTTCTAAAAGTTTTGACTTTGTGTGCCACTGCTCCGCTGCTTGCCAGGAACCAGCCCTTCCCCCTGTGGTCTATCTTCCCATCGCTTCGGATTCGCTTCTCTGCACATCCTACCTTTAAGAAAGTGGTTGATTTTCTGTTTCTAGAATTGCTGCTCTTCTTCTCCTCGATCTCCTGTTAGATTTGTAGGTGTTTGGAATGGTTTGATAACTATCTAACTGAACTCCTGCTATCTGATGTCATCTCTGTCTTCTACTCCTCTGCCATCTTGACTCCTCTCCTTAGGGTCTTGTTTTTGATTCTGATATGCTGTGTCTTTTGATTGGGGCATTTAGCCCATTTACATTCAGGGTAACTATTGAGAGATATGAATTTAGTGCCATTGTATTGCCTGTGAGGTGACTGTTACTGTATATTGTCTCTGTTTCTTTCTGGTCTGTTACTTTTAGGCTCTCTCTTTGCTTAGAGGACCCCTTTCAATATTTCCTGTAAGGCTGGTTTGGTGTTTGCAAATTCTTTAAGTTTTTATTTGTCCTGGAAGCTTTTAATCTCTCCTTCTATTTTCAATGACAGCCTAGCTGGATATAGTATTCTTGGCTGCATTTTTTTTTTCATTTAGTGCTTTGAATATATCATGCCAGTCCTTTCTGGCTGTCCAGTCTCTGTGGATAGGTCTGTTGCCAGTCTAATATTTCTACCATTGTATGTTACAGACCTCTTGTGCTGAGATGATTTCAGGATTTTCTCTTTGTCACGGAGACTCGTAAGCTTTACTATTACATGACAGATTGTGGACCTATTTTTATTGATTTTGAGGGGAGTTCCCTGTGCCTCCTGGATTTTGATGCTTATTCCCTTTGCCAAATCAGGGAAATTCTCTGCTATAATTTGCTCCAAAATGCCTTCTGCCCCTCCCTCTCTTTCTTCTTCTTCTGGGATGCCCATTATTCTAATATTGTTTCATCTTATGATATCGCTTATCTCTCAAATTCTCCCCTCATGGTCCAGTGTTGTTTGTCTCTCTTTTTCTCACATCTTTATTCTTCATCATTCGGTCTTCTATACCACTAATTCTCTCTTCTGCCTCATTTATCCTAGCAGTAAGAGCCTCCATTTTTTATTGCACTCCATTAATAGCTTTTTAAAATTTCAGCTTGGTTAGGTTTTAGTTCTTTTATTTTTCCAGAAAGGATTTTTTTTTCTCCAGAAAGGGATTCTCTAGTATCTTCCATGCTTTTTTCAAGCCCAGCTTGCACCTTCATAATCATTATTCTGAACACTAGACCTGACATATTACTAATGTCTGTATTGATTACGTTCCTAGCTGTCAGTACTGCCTCTTGTTTTTTGGGTTTTGTTTTGTTTTGTTTTGTTTTTTTTGTGGTGAGTTTTTCCACCTTGTCATTTTATCCGTATAAGAATAGATGAATGAGAGAACAAAATACTAAAACAGTAGCAATGACCCCAGAAAAATATACACTAACCAAATCAGAAGAGACCCAAAACTGGGAGTAGAAGAAAATGGGGGGGGATATATATATTTATATATTTTCCCCCATATATATATATAATATATATAATTATACATAGTATATTATATATATATATATATAATATATATAATTATACATAGTATATTTTATATATATATATATATATATATTAGACTGATGAGTAGAACAGAGCCACACATTTGATTTTGGTTGTATTTTGGTCTGTTAGAAGAAACTACCTCCCAAAATTTCAAAGAAAGAAAAACTTATATATATACAAAAATAAGGTAAACATGATGACGGGATAGAATATGACTGTAAAGATGAAAATTAAAAATGATTCTAGGGGCACCTGGGTAGCTTAATGGGTTAAAGACTCTGTCTTCAGCTCAGGTCAAGATTCCAGGGTCCTGGGATCAAGCCCCCCATCAGGTCCTCTGCTCAGCAGGCAGACAGCTTCCTCCTCTCTCTGTGCCTGCTTCTCTGCCTACTTGTGATCTCTATCAAATAAATAAATAAAATCTTTTTTAAAATTTTAAAAAAATTTAAAAAATGATTCTAAAAAAAGAATTAATAAGATAAGAAGTTGGTTGAAAAAAGGAAAAAAAGAGAGGAAAGAATGTGATCAGGCTGGAGACTAGAACAAAGCCATGCACTAGATTTAGGGTGTATTTTGATCTATCAGAAGAAACTGCATTCCAAAATTTTAAAGAAAGATAAAGCTATATGTATACAAAAAATAAGGTTAAGTACAATGAAGGGATAGAATATGACTATCACAATGAAAATTTTAAAAGATTTCTGAAATGATATTGATAAGATAAAATAGGTAAAAAAAAACATTAAAATAGGAAAGAGGAAAAATTTAAAAATAGAATAAGAAAAGAATAAAATTTTAAAAACTTACCTTTGAAAGACTAAAGAATCTTGAGGGTAAAGCCATGAATTCTATGTGCTGTATTCCGGTAGCTTTTTAGTTTTGCAGTTCTCATTGATTGGTGAACTTGGTCTTGGCTGGATGTTCTTGCTGATCTTCTGGGGGCGGGGCCTGTTGCTGTGATTCTCAAGTGTCCTTGCGTGAGGCAGAATTTCGCGCCCTTGCCAGGGGCAGGGCTAAGTAATTTGCACGGGTTCACTCTGGGAGCTTTTGTTCCCTGATCACTTTGGTTTCCACATAGCTCTGGAGGAAGGAAATGAAGATTGCAGCCTCCTAGTCTCCGGCCAGAGGAGTGGAAAGCTCAGGGCCCCACTCCTTAGTGCGCCCTCAGAAAAAAGCAGTCAATCCCTCCTGTCTCCTTGGTCTCTGGCCACGCTCCAAGCTCACCCAGGCATTTCTGTCTCTGGCACATGATCCCATTTGGAGTCTCCAAACCCAGCAGATTCCTGCTGCGCACTCCCGCCACTCCTCCCAGGAGGAAGGTGAGTCTCTCCGATCTGCCGCTTGTGGGGTCCCTCCTCAAGAGTAGTGGCCCAAAAAAAAAAAAAAAAAAAAAGAGTAGTGGCCCAACTGTGTCTCAGATCATGGTTTAAGGTTACCCCAAGCTAAGAGCCCCCGCCCGTGGCTCCATCTTTGCCACCGGCTTCCCTGCTCTGATACCTGGCAGCTCTGCCACACTCAGACACCCCCCGTCTTTCTATAACCCCGTGCGTCCTGAGATCACACTGTCCCCGTGAGGGCTCCACCCCCACTTAGCCTCTGGAGTGATGTCCCTCAATGGAGCAGACTTCTAAAAGTTCTGATTTGTGCTCCACTGCTCCACTGCTTGCTGGGAGCCGGCCTCCCCCACTACCAGCCCTCCACAGTCTGTCTTCCTGTCACCTTGGATTCACTTCTTCACATGTCCTACCTTCCAGAAAGTGGCCACTTTTCTGTTCCTAGAGTTGCTGCTCTTCTCTTCGATCTCCTGTTGGGCTTGTAGGTGTTCAGAATGGTTTGATTACTATCCAGCTGGACTCCTGGGACACTATGGTCACTGGTCTCCTACTCCTCCACCATCTTGCTCCTCCCTCCAGGTCTCTATGTTTTCTGATGATCGATCCACAATCATTTGAATTACTGTCCCTCTGTATGCAATGTGCTGCTTTTCTCTGGCTGTTTTCCAGGATGCATTTCTTTTTTCCCCCAATTTTATTGAGATACAATTAACATATAGCATTATGTACAATATGATGATTTGATATTCATGTGTATTTTGAAGTGATGACCACATTAAGGTTACTTAACATATCCATTACCTCACATAATTACTGTTTGTGCATGTGTATGTGGCAAGATACACTTAATATTTGCTCTCTTAGGAACTGTCTAGACTATAATACAGCATTGTTAACTATCATCATCGTGTTGTACATTGGGTTCCTAAAACTTATTCATCTTATATCTGAAAGTTTGTACCCGTTGATCAATATCTTCTCATTTCCTTCCACCCCCAGTAACCACCATTCTGCTGTTTCTATGAGTTCAGCTTTTTTGGATTCCACACATGGTTTTTGTGTATCATATGGTTTTTGACTCTCTCTTTCATATGACTTATTTCTCTTAGCACAATGTCCTCAGGGTTCACCCATTTTGTCAAAAAAAAAAAAAGGCAATATTGGGCACCTCGGTGGCTTATTCAGTTAAGCATCCAACTCTGATCTCAGCTCAAGTCTTGATCTCGGGGTCATGAGTTCAAGTCCCACATATTAAACCCTATACTGGGTGTAGACCCCACTTACCAACAATAAAAATAAAGGCAAGATTTCCTTTTTTATGGCTGAATAATATTCTATTCTCCCTATAAACCACATTTTCTTTATCTATTCATCCTTTGATGGATGTTTTGGTTGTTTGCACGTCTTGATTATTGTGAATAATGTTTCAGTGAACATGGTGGGAGGTAATGCAGATATCTCTTCAAGATACTGATTTCATGACAGATGCTGGCAAGGATGCGGAGAAAGAGGAACCCTCCTACACTGTTGGTGGGAATGCAAGTTGGTGCAACCACTCTGGAAAACCGCATGGAGGTTCCTCAAAAAGTTAAAAATAGAGCTACCCTATGACCCAGCAATTGCACTACTGGGTATTTACCCTAAAGATAAAAATGCAGTGATCAGAAGGGACACGTGCACCCGAATGTTTATAGCAGCAATGTCCACAATAGCCAAACTATGGAAAGAACCTAGATGTCCATCACAGATGAATGGATAAAGAAGAGGTGGTACATATACACAATGGAATACTATGCAGCCATCAAAAGAAATGAAATCTTGCCATTTGTGACGATATGGATGGAACTAGAGGGTATAATGCTTAGCAAAATAAGTCAATCGGAGAAAGACAACTATCATATGATCTCCCTGATATGAGGAAGTGGAGATGCAACACGGGGGGGTTGGGGGTAGGAAAATAATAAATGAAACAAGATGGGATCGGGAGGGAGACAAACCATAAGTGACTCTTAATCTCACAAAACAAACTAAGGGTTGCTGGGGGAGAGGGGCCAGGAGAGGGTGGTTGGGTTATGGACATTGGGGAAGGGTATGTGCTATGGTGAGTGCTGTGAAATGTGTAAACCTGGCGATTCACAGACCTGTACCCCTGGGGATAAAAATACATTATATGTTTATTAAAAAAATTTAAAAAAATAATTAAAAAAAGATACTGATTTCATTTCCTTTAGATATATACACAGAAATGGGATTTCTGGATTATATGGTAGCTCTCTTTTGGGATTTAATTGAATTTTTTGAAGAACCTCCATACAGTTTTCCATGGTGGCTGCACCAACCCACAGTCCCACCAAAAGGGCTCCATATCCTCACCCACACTTAACTCTTGCCTTTTTTAAAAACAGCCATTCTGATATGTGTTAGGTAAGATCGCTTTGTGGTCTAGATTGGCATTTACCTGAAGACTGTAATGCTGAGCACCTTTTCATGTGCCTGTTGGCCATGTGTATGTCTTTGGGGAAATGTCTGTTTGGGTGCTCTGCCCATTTTTTAAATTTGAGTATTTGGGGTTCTTTGTTTTGTTTTTGTTTTGCTATTGAGTTGTATGAGCTCCTTCTATATTTTAACCCCTTATCAAATGTATGGTTTGCAAATATCTTCTCCCATTCCGTAGGATGCCTTTTCATTTGTTGAGTGTTCTTTGGCTCTACAGAAACTTATTAGTTGATGTAGTCCCAGTTACTTAATTTTGCTTTTGTTGCTTATACTTCTGGTGTCATATCCAAGAAACTGTTGCAAAGACCCATGTCAAGAAGCTTTTCCCTCTGTTTTCTTTGTTCAGTTTCAGTTCTTATATTTGGGTCTTTAATCCATTTCAAGTTAATTTTTGCAAGTTGTATAGCACAAGAGTCCAGTTTCATTCTTTTGCAAATGAATATCCAATTTGCCAAACACCATTTATTGAAGAGACTATCTTTCCCCATTGGATATTCTTGGCTCCCTTATCAAATATTAGTTGACCATGTATGAGGGAGTTTCTTCTGGATTCTTGATTCTGTTCCACTGGTCTATGTGTCTGTTTTTATGCCGCTACCATATTGTTTTGATTACTCTAGCTTTATAATATAGTTTGGAATCAGGAAGTGTGATGCCTCTGGCTTTGTTCTTTCTCAGAATTGCTTTGGTTATTCAGGGTCTTTTGTGGGTCTACACAAGTTTTCGGATTGCTTTTCTGCTTCTCTGAAAAATGCCATTGGAATTTTGATAGGGAAAGCATTGAATCTATGGATGGCCTTGGATAGAATGAACATTTTAACAATACTAGTTCTTTCAATCCATTAACACAGTGTACAAGATTTACTCCTTATTTTTAGTTTTCATTGGCTTGATTACAATGTGTTTGAGTACATTTTCCTCTGAGTTTTTCTTGTTGATATTTGCTGAGCTTCTTGAATCTGTAAATGTTATCTTTCATCAAATTTGGGGAAATATCAGCCATTATTTCTTTAGTTATTTTTCTGTACCACTCACTTCCTCCTCTCTTTCTGAGACTCCAGTAACATGAATCATGAACCTTTTTAAAAATTTTTATTTATCTATTTGCAGAGCGAAATCACAAGTAGGTAGAGAGGCAGGCGGGGGGTGGGGGGAAGCAGGCTTCCTGCTGAGCAGAGAGCCCAATGTGGGGCTCGATCCCAGGACCCTGAGATCATGAACTGAGTTGAAGGCAGAGGCTTAACCCACTGAGCCACCCAAGCACCCCTGAATCATGGACCTTTTAATATCATCCCATGATCCCTCAGGATTCTTTAGTTTTGCATGTTCTGTTTCTCCGTATTTTTCAAATTGGATCATTTCTAATGGTCTGCTATGAAATTCACTATTTCCTTTGCCACATATCCATTCAGTGAAGTTTTTATTCAGAAACTGTAATTTTTTGGTTCTAAAATCTCCATTTGGCTGTTTCCATTTTTTCTGCTGAGAATATCTATCTTTCTATTTTTTTCCAAGAGTGTTTACTTTTACCTCCTAGAGCATAGTTCTAATAGCTGCTTGAACATCTGGGTTATCTTGGGGTTGGGATCTTTTGTTGGTTGTCTTTCTACTTGCCAATTGGTCACATTTTCTTTGTATTGACACTTGAACAAATTTTGGATGGTGTCCTGGACATTTTGAATATCATGTTGTGAGATGCCGGGTAGTATAAAAATCTCTTGGAGGATGAATTTTGTTATGGTGGTTTTAGGAATCAATCAGTCCTGGTTAGGTTCAGACCACAAGTTTTGTCTCATCTTCTGTCACTAGTAGATTCAATGGTACCTTAGTTTTCAAAGGTTTTCCTTGGTGGGAATATGAAATGATACAGCTGCTCCAGAAAATATCTTACCAGTTTTTTATAAAACTAAGTAGGCACTTACCGGCAATTATATTCTTGGGCATTTATCTCAGGGAATTGAAAACTTATGTTCACACAAAAAGCTGTACATGAATGTTCACAGCAGCTTTATTTAGAATGGCCCCAAACTAGAAACAACCCAAATGCCTTTCCTCGGTTAAATTGTTGAATGAACTCTGGCACAACCATTCGATAGACTATTACTCATTGATAAAAGGAAAAGGTTGGGGGCGCCTGGGGGGCTCAGTGGGTTAAAGCCTCTGCCTTCAGCTCAGGTCATGATCCCAGGGTCCTGGGATCGAGCCCCACATCGGGATCTCTGCTCAGCAGGGAGCCTGCTTCCCCCTCTTTCTCTGCCTGCCTCTCTGCCTACTTGGGATCTCTGTCAAATAAATAAATAAAATCTAAAAAAAAAAAAAGGGAACAGGTTGTGTGCCTGGGTGGCTCAGTGGGTTAAAGCCTCTGCTTTCAGCTCAGGTCATGATCCCAGGGTCTTGGGATCGAGCCCCGCATCAGGCTCTCTGCTCAGCAGGGAGACTGCTCCCCCCCCCCCACCCCGCCCTCTGCCTGCCTCTCTGCATACTTGTGATCTCTGTCTGTCAAATGAATAAAATCTTAAAAAAAAGGGGGGGGGAACGGGCTATTGGTACATGACATAACCTGGATGGATGTCATAGGAATTACACTTAGTGGAAAAAGCCAATCTTAGAAGATTATGTACTGGGGCAGCTCGGTGGCTCAGTGGGTTAAGCCTCTGCCTTTGGCTCAGGTCATAGTGTCAGGTTCCTGGGATAGAGCCCCGTGTCAGGCTCTCTGCTCAGCGGGGAGCCTGCTTCCTCCTCTCTCTCTGCCTGCCTCTCTGCCGACTTGTGATCTCTCTCTCCATCAAATAAATTTTAAAAAAAGATTATGTACTTCATGATTCCATTTATATGACAGTCTCAAAAGGACATAACTACAGAAACGGAGACAAGGTTAGTGATTTTCAGAGGATAGGGAAGGGGATGGGGTGTGTACAGCAGTAAAGGGGCAGCAGGAGGAGGTCTATTGGCAGCAACAGAGCCATTCTGTGTCTCAGTTGTAGTGTTGGTTACACAAATCTATACATGGGATGAAATTGTGTAGAATTACGTACACACGCACTCACACACACACAAACACGGAGTGCACGTGAAGGCTGGTGAAATCTGAAGAAGGTCTATAGTATGGTTAATAACATTGTATCACTGTCAATTTCCTAGTTTTGATATTGCACTACAATTACTTAAGATGCATCATTGGGGGAGCTGGGTGAAGGGTACACTCCTGTGAATCGATAATTGTTTCAAAATAAAAACTAAAAAAAAAAAAAAAAACAAACAAACCAAAAAGCTTTGCCATACTGTTTTGGATCTAGGCTCACCTAGGATTTTGTGTCCACTCACCCACAGAATTAGGACTCCCTCTTCCGATTCTCTTCTCTCTAGGATTCACCTCACATTCTCTGGCTCACATGGGTTTCCTCTCAGAGGTGCAGTGTTGGTGCTGCTGCTCCTGTGGTGTAGCTCTGTAGCTGGGGCTGTGCTCAGTCAGGGGTAAGAGAGGAAAAAAAAAAAAAGATAAAATGAAATGAACTCAAGGATTTCCCCCCACATACTTCATCTTGCAGTGGCCCCTCTCCCAGTCCTCCGGCTAGAGAGATGGCTTCTCTGCACATCCTACCCTAGAGCTGACCTCTATTCAAAACCAAGAAACCAGAGAGAAAAAGAGAAACTGGGACTCTCACCCTCGCGACAGGTCATTCTTCGGCTTTTGGTTCTTCTCCCCAACCCGCCTGCCATTGGTAACAGGTTCAGAGTCTCAGCTGGTTACTTGGTTACTTTGTTGAGAGTCCTTGGTTGTAATCCGTGGGATGGATGGACTGTAGTGGTCTTACTTCATCTTGATCAGCCTCAGAGAGCCCGACAACACAACTTTCAATTCCCAAGTACTATGTGAGATCAATATTAATTCCTTTACTTTAAAGATAAAGAACATGAGGCTTAAAAGAGGTATAGCTACCTCCCCAAACCAATGTAGCCAATGTTAAGGTGAAATATATACATGATTAAAATTACAGCATGGAGCAGGCACATGGACCAGAGTTGGAAAACAGGAGAAGGCCAAAAAGGAAGCAGGAAGTAGAATAATAGAGCAGTGGGGAGGGAGAGGCTGAAATGGAAGAGAAACAGAAGACGAGGCAGAGAAGAAGGAGAGAGTAGGGAAGGCATGGAGGGAGGTCTCTTCCGCATGTCAGAACAGTATTAATCAACAGCAGTTCTGCACTGAGAGTACGTATCCAGAACTCACTGTCCCCGCTTCCAGGCAGCCCTCCCTGCTTCCAGGCAGCCCTCCCTGAAGGGTTAGTTCTCCATGAAATTCATTAACTCTGTGAAGCTAGCGCAAGCAAACTGCCTGTCAGGAGCAATGCTGTAATCCTATCTCCCTCTCCCCTCAGGACCCAGGCTTAACCCACTGAGCTTTGCATTCCCTTGTTAACTTCATTTGTCCATGTGCAACTGTGCAGGTCACCACAGTTGGCCAAAGATGAGGATTTTTGTTCTGCAGTCGAGGGAATGTTTTCTGTCTCCCCACCCAACAGGAACAAGGAAATATGTTGTTCCAGTTACCACTGGCATCCATCTACAGCAAGGAAAGAAGACAGCAAGGGGACAAAGCCCATGTGGGACAGCCTGCCTGGGGCCTCCTTTTCCTCCAGATTTCCTGCGCGAGTGAGTCAGTTTCAGTCAAGTCTTTCCTTACTTACAGCCCAAAGCATCTCAGTTGACCCCTCCCAGGCTGAGCTCCTCTTGGGTGTGTGACAGGAGCCACCCGTCCCTAAGCTGGTGCTGGAGAACAGCCTCTGTGCCTAGGATAAGGGCAAGCCTACCTCTGGTCACAGGTGAGGAATCCAAGTGCATCTATTATTGTCCCTGCCCAGACCCATGTCCTGTATGTTTATAAGCGCATCCTTGGGAAACCCCTCTGTGTTCGTTTGTCTGTTTGTTTATTTGTTTCCACACCAGTGAGCCAATGCTTCAACTCTCTGGACACCAACCAATTCTGACACCGACTGGTGTCCTATAGTCCAATTCAATGCTGACACTAACTAACTACTAACTCCACAAGTCCAAGGCTCAGTCACACAAGACTGTCCCCACTTCAGATGCCAGTCAGAAGTGTCAGACCCCCAGGTCACCTGCACTTTGGTCTCACTTGGCTACAATGTCAAGGGCTCCCACAACACCCCTCTTCAGGTTTAATATTTTGCTAGAATGACTCATAGGACTGGGAATATACCATTACCAGTTTATTAGAAAGGTTATAACTCAGGAACAGCCAAATGGAAAAAGTGCATAGGACAAGATATGGGGACGTGCAGAGTGTCCATGCCCTGTCCAGGGACATTACCCTTCTAACACCTCCGTGTGCTCACCCACCTAGGAGCACTCCAAACTTTGTCACTTGGGAGTTTAATGGAGGTTCCAATTCTATAAGCATGAGTGACAGAATTATTGGCCATTGATGATCAACTCAATATCCTCCCTGGAGATCAGGGGGTGGGGCTGAGAGTTTCAACCCTCTAAATATACCTTGGTCTTTCTGGCAACCAGCCCCCATCCCGAAGCTGTCCAGGGGCCTCCCACCATCTCATCTCCTTAGCATACAAAAGACACTCTACTAGGCACTCCTTTGTAGCTCAGTCAAATGACTGACTCTTGTTTTCGGCTCAGGTTGTGATCTCAGGGTGGTAGGATAGAACCCTGTGCAGGGCTCCATGCTTGGTGGGGAGTCTGCTTGAGAGTCTCTCTCTTCCTCTGCCTCCCTTTGCCCCTTCTACTTTTTTTTCTCTCTCTCTCTCAAATAAATAAATAGGGGTGCCTGGGTGGCTCAGTTGGTTAAGTGTCTGCCTTCGGCTCAGGTCATGATCCCAGGGTCCTGGGATCAAGCCCCATGTCCGGCACCCGGCTCAGCAGGGAGTCTTCTTCTCCCTTTCCTTTTGTCCCTCCCTCAACCCACCCCCCCTCCGCCCGCTTGTACTCTGACTCACTTTCTTTCTCTCTCAAATAAATAAAACCTTTAAAACTAAATGCATAAATAAATCTTTTTTTAAAAAAAGACATTTTACCACTCTACAGATGCCAATGGTTTTAGGAGTTTGTATGACAGGAACCAGGGGTAAAGACCAAATATTTGGTTTTTTATTATGCCACGTCTTCATTCTCAGCCCACAGGGCTGGGTCAAAGAGACTCCATCTGCCTCCAGGGGTAAGCATATGGGAAGGTCTGGCCAGTCAGAACATTACCCTCTTGGTCACAGTGGTTGGCTTAGTGTTGAATTCATGACATGAAGTGGACAAATGAGACCCAGAATATGGAATGGAAAGGCCACTGAGAAAGAAAAGGACTTTCTCTCCTGCTGTCTTTTTGGGATTCTGAAAGAACAAAACAGAATGTACTCCTGATTCTACTGGGATTTATCTTGCATCCATATGGGGAGAGCCCACCTGAGAATGAATGAAGGAGAGCAATGTTGAGAGGCGGACAGAGGAACCCCAATCTGAACTAGATTCACTTGTGCCAGAGCAAACCCCTAACTTTTTATAACTGACCATATCAAAAATTCTCCTCCACATTGAGTTGGATTTCTGATACTTGCCACTAAAACGGCCCTGATCATTATATACCATCCACCACTTGCTACAGGGCCCTCCTCAAACTTCCCTCCTCACTCATACCCCAAATCCCAAACTCCTTCATTCTTAGAGCTGTGTCTCCTCCATTGGGAGGCGCTCCCTTCTCTAGGCTGGGCTTAATTTGGGAGTCTTTTAAAATGAACTGTATGGGGGATATTTCAGGATGCCAAGACACCCAGATTCCAGGAATGAAATTTTACCCTGGCCTCTCTTCTCTCTCTATATATATCTATCAGTTAGGGCTTCATTTAGATGCAAATAAGGGGAAACCTTTCACACAGTGGTTTAAACAAAGAAATGCAGAAGAAGGAAGAGGGCTGACTCACCCTCCTTCACCTTTTTTTCTCCACCACCCTTGGTGTTTGGTTTCCATGCTTATGATCCCATGTGGGCAGAAGAAAGGGGAAAATGTGGCAACAGTGACCTTCCATCCCAGCATACTGGCGAGAAAGGCACCTTGACTAGAATGTTTCCTGAGGGTGGGGATCTTTGATTGTTTGCTTAGGTATTCCAAGTGCCTAGAACTGATGCCCAATAAATATCCAAAGAGAATGAGTGAATGGATGGATGGGTGGAAGTGTGGGTGGTTGGGTGGATGGATGGGTGGCTGGATGGTTGGGCAAATGGGTGGGTGGATGGATGAATAGAAGGATGGGTGGATGGTTGGGTGGCTGGAGGGATGGATGAATGGATGAATGGATGGATGAGTGGATGGGTAGATAGATGGGTGGATGGATGGATGGATGCCCTTAAGGGAAAATTGAATTTTTAATCTCCTTATGGCCCCTGCTTGGAATCAGGCAAGGGAGACTGGACTGGAATGCCACTGGTGATCCCTCACACCATCTGCTCTCCATCCCCCACACTAGCATACAGTATGTTGGCGTTCTTCATGAGCCTTCCTCTTCCACAGATAAGATCTTTTGTAAGAATTCCTTTTTCAGGGGCGCCTGGGTGGCTCAGTAGGTTAAAGCCTCTGCCTTCAGCTCAGGTCATGATCCCAGGGTCCTGGGATGGAGACCCGCATTGGGCTCTCTGCTCAGCAGGGAGTCTGCTTCTCCCCCACCCCTCTCTCTGCCTAGCTCTCTGCCTACTTGTGATCTCTGTCTGTCAAATAAATAAATAAAATCTTTTTTAAAAAAAGAATTCTTTTTTCATATATCTGATCATATCTGGCTACCCCCACCCCAATCTTTCTTAGGAGATACTTACCTACCATGAGACATATGCTTCACCAGGGAGATGTATTCCCCACTTTTGGTAACTTCTCCTGGGACAGAACTGATGACAGGAATGAGATCCAGCTGTGACTCCAGTGAGGGTAATGGGCTGGCCCCCTCTGCTTTCAGTAACAAGTTGGTGTAACTTTTGAACAAAGACTTCTTATAGGAACATCGCCATCATTCATATCCCATCTGTTGCAATAATGTGAGATTTCTTTCTAGCAACGGTGCATATAGTCAATAGGCCAAATCTATGTCTATTTTTCCCCCAAGGGATGGGGATAGAATCATTAAATGTATAGAGAGTATTAGGGCTGTAAAGGATAGTTTGTCTGAGGACCACCAGAAGCCACTCCCCCCAATTCTTCCAGGCTGACCCCCCATAATAATCTCCCTACCCTTTTCTGCACCTCACAGTCCTACTACCTCAAATACGTTTTTCAGTGATCTCTTGATGGGGATCAGAGAGAGCTTTGTTATATTTGCAAAAAGAACGCTGCATTTTTGGGTGAAAAAAAAAAGGAAAGTAAAAACAGTCACTCATATTCCTCCCAAATGAACCAAACTCTTTTCACCTTGTTAGTTCCATTCTTGGCCTTGTTCACATGTGTGGACTCAGTTTACAGAGTGACAGCCAGAGATTTATTTTCCGTTCTGCATCTGCACTCAACAGTACATCATAAGTGTTCTTCCCATTGCCACAGCCTGTTTGATATATTAATAGCCGCATAATCATCCTCAAATTTGTTGTGCCATAATTTGCTTGACAAATAAATGAGTTTACTTCCAACTTTTTGCCTCTGTAGCTAAGGCTGCAATAAACAGCCTTGGACACATTGCTTGTCTTGTTCTTGGGTGGAGTGTTGGTTGAAAAGCTGCATGAAAGTCACTGTCAGCTCTGGGCTGGTGGCTTGCGTGGCTTGGCTCCACCCAAATCCTGAGGCTACTGTCCAGAAGGAAGCCACTGAGCCTCTGCTGTCAGACTTCTTCACTGACCACAAATGAACAGAAAGCAGCATGGTCCCCCTGCTCAGTGACATGTCTGCTGAGATAGGTTTGGAATCCCACCCCTGCTTGTGGAAGAAACCAGCGCGGTTCACCTGGCAGGAATGGGGATCAGGCAGCCTGTAAAGGTTCCCTGGAGCAGACAGAGCTGTCCTTGCCTCCCATGCTTGCTGGGCTATGTCAGCTCTCAGGTGCTCTCCTCCTCCCTCAGATGCTCCCTGGACAGGCTGACAGTCAAGGTGCCTTTGTTTCTAGGATCAAGGTGTGGGCACCTGATTCAAACTAGACAGGTCAGCTGCTTTCTTTCTGGAGGGAAGTGACACTGATTCAGCCCAACAGCTGGGTTCTGATGAAGTCATTCTTCTGTTCCAGCTGCCCAGATCCCCAGAACCTGCTGGGTGCTTGTCCTTTCTGAGCCCAGCCCAGTCACCTTGCTTTCACTTGCAGCCTTCCAAAAGAGTCTCTCTGAACGTGTCTCTCCGCCTGTGAACAGAGAGTCCTCCCAGATACAGCAAGGCCCCCTGGCAGAGGGGTCCTGGCGACCTCAGGAACCACCACTGCATTTCAGCCTGAAGGTCAGCGGTCAGACCCAAGGGCCAGCCTGCCCTGGCCAGCTCAGTCCCGCCGGCGTCTCTTCTCTGGGCTTTCTGGCTCAGCAATTCATCACTCTGACCAAACAAAAACTGACAAAGGACAAAGTGATGCCTTCGATCCTGCTAAAAGGCAGCCATCCCAGCAGCCTGTGCCCACTCAGTGTCGGCCCCAAGCCCCACCCGAATTCCTGGACAGAGCCTTTGGCTTCCCCGGGCTGGCTAAGTACCAGGAAATTGAGACGTCGTCAGAATCCTGAACCCGGCGCCAAGCGGCAAAAGGGAGATAAGCCTAGAGTGCATGGGGACAGGGTTTCCACGTTAGCTTCCCCACTCGCTCCTCATTAGCTGGAGCGAGTTCACTGGGCAAAGTGTTCACTCCCAAACTTCAGTTTCCTCATCTGCAAAATCGGTGCAACAATCCCTATGCCTGGGGGGTTGGTCCTTGGGGAGAGTCACATCCTAGCGCCTGGACCACGACAGGTTCCAAATCCGAGCCCATTTTCTCCTCGTGCCTCTGTTGACAGGGGTTTGCACGGGGACACCTGGCGGGCCCCCAAGCCTGCTCTTCCTCGGTGGGCCCCAGGCTGGGAGGCTTGCCAGCACCGTGGGCCCGCACTCTCCGTGCCCCTGCCACGACTTCCCTAATGCCATACCACGAGGAAAAGCAGGAAGGGCATCTGCTTCCTTTCTCTAGCGGGCCCAGAGGGGAGAGGAACCTGGGCTGCTTTCAACTTTGAGCTTCCCTGTAGGTTAAAAAGAAAGAAAGCTGCAGCAATTTTGGTGCAATTTACGTGTCTACACCAAAAAAGTATGAGACCATGTATGTGCCGGATGGACAAGACAATGGCAGAACTCAGTACATTTTCGGGTAAATTCCCAGGGGTGCTGTGTTTGTGAGGGACACAAACTCAGAGGTACCAGAGAGCCATCTACTTCTTGTAATCTGCAGGATTTGGGGCTGCACCCTCAAAGTCTTGAGTTTTGAGGAAAGAAACATCACCAAATCCAAGGCAGAGCCTTCACTGGATCCCATTAAAAATTAAAAAAAAAAAAAAATCAGTGGTGCAGGGACTTTTTTTTTTTTTAAAGATTTTATTTATTTATTTGACAGACAGAGATCACAAGTAGGCAGAGAGGCAGGCAGAGAGAGGAGGAAGCAGGCTCCCTGCTGAGCAGAGAGCCCGATGCGGGGCTCGATCCCAGTACCCCGGGATCATGACCCGAGCCGAACGCAGAGGCCTCAACCCACCGAGCCACGCAGGTACCCCACAGGGACATTTTTGATGTTTGGGAAATATGAATGAGGGAGAATATGGGATCATTTTACAGAATTAAAGTGGGTTGTCCTGTTCATGGGTGTACAGGAGAACTGCCTGTTTGATGACAGATTTTACCAGTCATAAAATGGTTCAGAAAAAAAATTCTAAAAATAAAAGCAATAGACAGGTAATGGATTTATGACCAAATGTGGACCATGACTGAACCCAGATGGTGAGGTACAAGTGCTTCATTGTGCCATTCTTTACACTTTTTCTTATATTTGAAGATTTTCATTAAGCAGGATGAAAAGGGGAGCCCCTGGGTGGCTCCGTCAGTTAAGCATCTGCCTTCGGCTCTGGTCATGATCCCAGAGTTCCGGGATCGAGCCCCTCGTTGGGCTCCCTGCTCAGCAGGGAGCCTGCTTCTCCCTCTCCCTCTGCTGCTCCCCCTGCTTTTGCTCTCCCTCTGTGTCAAATAAATAAATAAAATCTTTTAAGAGGAAGGAAGGGAGGGAGGGAAAAAGGAAGGAAGGAGGGAAAGAAGGAAGGAGGAAGGAAGGAAGGGAGAAGGAAAGAAGAAAAAAAGAAAAGGAAAGGGAAGGAAAGGTTGGAACTGCCGATTCAAATGTTTTGTACATTTTTCTAAACAAGATGCTATGATGTCGTGTCCCGCTGTCCATGGGGCACCTGCTGGTGCCTGAGAGTGCAGGACGCTGGCCATCTTCAGCATCCACCCATCCAGGATGGCCTGCCCTGGGTCATGTCTGGTTGGGATGGGAGGAGCACTGCCCATTCTCACTCAGGCCCCCACTCAAACACTTCACGGGTCCCTGTGCCTCCAGTGACAAGTCTTAGGGAAAGCAGGAGTGACGGTGGTAGCTACCGCTTCCAGGCACCCCTCATCCAATTCATATGGCAGAGCCAGAGAGGGAGAGGTCATTAGGTCCACTTAACAGAGGAAAACTGACCCCAGAGGGGACAGGAGCTTGGAGAGCTCACCCACTTGACCTGTGTCAAAGCAGAGACATTCTGGTAAATCGCCCTCTGAAAAATAGGAAAAGGAGACAGAGGCAGATGGAGGGGAAGAGAGGTTATAACTATTACTTACCACCACAGTCAATTTCAAGGGATCAGTGGCTTCACAAATGACTTACAAAATCCCTCAGTACTTAACAGTCAGCACCACGGATTTGAACCCCGTCCTGGGCGTCCATCTCAGAAGCCCCCACCCCCTTCTCTGCCAGCATTTGCTACACCTTGTTCATCTGCTCGCCGCTTGTACAGTTTTGCCACACCTGTGTTCCACCTGACTATTATTACATATTTTTCCCAAGACAACTCACTTTTTTTAAAAAAATGTATTTATTTATTTGTGAGAAAGAGAGAGAACGAGCACAAGCAAGGGGAGGGAGCAGAAGGAAAGGGAGAAGCAGGCTCCCTGCTAAGCAGGGAGCCCAATGCAGGGCCCAATCTCAGGACCCTAGAATCATGGCCTGAGCCGAAGGCAGATGCTTAACCGACTGAGCCACCCAGGCATCCTGTGACACCTGACTTTTTAAAGATGGTTGATATTACTATCACTGAAAATCACTTGCTACAAAGAATAAGGTAATATTAAAATGAAAATTTAATTATTAAAATAAAAAATTCTTTGCACTTCCTAAAATGCCCTTTCCATGTGCTGGCCCGGGGGACCCAGAGGCTGTGCTCCAGGGACCCGGGGCCCATCGCTATGCCACCTTCCGTAACAGCCATCATGTGAAAGGGCTATGGCATGCCACCGGGTCCTTCAAAAGGAGGAGACAGCAAATTTGTTATGAACGTGAAAATGCTCAGCCAGTGTTCAGACATGTGTCTTGTACAGGCTTGATGTCCCCACAAGGCTCCTCACCTGCAGCCTGTCCTAGGACCTCAGGATCCATGAGGAACACGCTGTGAGCAGCTCCTCTAGGATAGCCTGCCCCATGGGGATTGGACTGGGTTTCCATAATCATTTCACCCCCGGCCACAGTTTGGCAGGAGGGCTAACACCTTGAAATTGACTGTGGTGGTAAGTAATAGTTATACCTCCCTTCCCCTCCATCTGCCTCTTGGTGTTGATCAAGAGCAGCAGTGGCAGTGCGGCCGGTATGGACTAAGAACTCCAAGGGACAGAGCCCCAGGGAGGAAACGAAAACAGAGGTTCCTACAGAGGCCAACTAGTATGGGGCTAGTTTCCACCAAAGCTAAATACGTGCCTACCCAGCAAAGCTGCCATTCTATTCCAGAACATATACTCTCAGAGAGGTTTGCACATGTCCACCAAAAGACACACGGAATCTTCATAACAGTTCTGCCCCGAATAGCTCCAAATGGAAACCAATCCACATACCCATCAACAGAAAAATGGACAAATCTGGTGTGGAATACTATACAGCAAAGAAAAAGAGCAACCACCACTACTACTACTACATGCAAGGAAGGAAAGAATATCACAGACATAATGTCAAGAAAAAGAAACTGGACCCCAAGGAGTACATGTTTGTGGTTCCATTTCTATAAAGTCCAAAAACAGGCAACAGGAGTCAGAATACGGGGGTGCTAATGACTGAGAAGCCCAGGAAAGCTTCAGGGGTGCTGGTAAGGTTTTTCCACCTTGATCTCAATGGCGGTTACAAAGCTGTGTTCAGTTACTAAACATCTGTTGAGTTGTATAGGGAAGATTTTTTTTTTTTGCACTTTAGTACAGGTATGTTATATTTCAACACACAATGTAATAAATAAATATAAGAAAAAGGTATACAAATACCAGCATAGTGGTAGATGAAGAGAGTGAGAACCAGAATGACATCTATAACCAACACTGTTGAAAAATAAAGAACCACATGTACAGATAGGATACCTCACATTTTGGGAGAACTGAAAAGATATACATTAAGTGCATTCATAAGGTTGCCTGTGGGGAGGGAGTGGGAGAGAGGGATAGGGATAAAAGGGAAACTGTAAACAATAAAATAAGATCAGTGTCTCACCAGGACCAGAGGGATCCTGGGCCATTTCATAAAGAAAAGGAAGAAGAAGAGGAGAAGGGGGAGGAGAGGAAGAGACATTAAATTTTGGACAATCCTTTGAGGTTTCCAACACTCCCCAAGGAATCCAGCTTGGACTCTAATGTCTGGAGCTCCCCCACCCCCATGCCATGCAGCGTGCTTTATACACAGTCTGTTCCTGTTCGTGGCCCTGGGAGTGATGTTCTCTGAGGAGAAGGGGCATTTCAGATGGGGCTCACTGGTGACCTGGGATTTCTCAGGAGGTGGAAGATGAGAGCAGGGATAAAAGAGAGTCATGTGTTGGGAAGTCAGAGAAATAGCCCCACAGAGGAGGGACCTGGAAGCTGGTGGGCATCTCATTCCCAGACCAGTGTGAGTCTCAGTTGGCCCTCAACACACGTCTGTCATGAGACCTGCTGTAGCTAAGTACCACCTGTGCTTTTACTAATATTTTTAATAAAAAAAAATTTTTTTTACTTTCATGTTTTAAAAGGTAGTTTTGTCCAAAGTGTGATGTGGATATGGAGAAATGGGAACCCTGGTGCCCTGCTGGTGGGAAGGTAAATGTTGCAGCCACTGTGGAAAATGGTATGGCAGCTACTCGAAACATTAAACGTAGAACTACCCTATGATCCAGCAATGTCTCTTCTGGGTATTTATGCAAAAAAATTGAAATCAGGATCTTGAAGAGATATTTATACACCCATACTATACCCTAGACAAAAGTGAGAAGCAATTCCAGTGTCCTTCAACGGATGGGTTAACGAAAGTATATACATACAATGGAATACTATTCATCCTTAAAAAGGAAAGAAATACTGACGCACACTACAAGGTGAATGAACCTAGAGGATATTATGCGAAGTAAAATAATCCAGTCACAAAACGTCAAATACTAAAAACCAAACCAAACAACCCCAAAAGGTCAAATACTGTGTGACTCCACATATGTATGTATATAAATGTCTGCCTGTGTATACTCCGAGGAGTGAAATTCATTGAAATGGAAAGTAGAGTGGTGGTGACCATGGGCTGGGGGAAGTTACTATGTAACGGGTACAGAAATTCAGCTTTACAAGATGAAAAGAGTTCCAGAGACAGATGGTGGTGATGGTTGCACAATGAAGTGAATATACCAAATGCCACTAAACCCTTGAAAAAGGTCAAGATGTCAATTTTGTTTTGTGTGTTTCATGACAATTTTTACAAGGTAGCTTTATATCACTATACATGAGAAAACTCTTGCCCTAAAGGAAAGGTGTCCATAAAATTAAAACAATTACACTCCAAAATAAGGCAGTGTTGATGTTGCCCAGATGCTGGCATCTGCTGAGCCTATGCATGGAGACCTCATCCCGCTCCGTACCCCATGCTTTGACAGACCGATGTAAAAGCAAAAGAGAAAGGGGCATGAGAATGTCAGGCACAGGCAGGCCAGGGAATGCCCAGTAAGAAAAGCAGAACAGACAAGACAGACTCCCACCAGGCCCAGGGCTGTCTGGGCAGGGAATTCCATGTCTCCGGTGCCTGAACAAGGGCTACTTCAGTTCCAAGAACTTCTTGCTCTGTGAGGAGGGGGTCCGCTGTAGGAGGGCCAGAGTAGATCCATCTTTAAGTGCTAGACCCAGGGAGAGGGCCTGGTTACTTTGGCCTAGGGCCTGGACTTCCTGGAGACCAGTAAATAAATACAATCCAGCCTCAACACTGCCAGGGCATAGACAGATAATGCCCAGTGAGTGCGGAAGGGAAGGATATAGAAGGAGAAATTGTAAAGGCTCTTGCTAAGAGTCACCCGCGGACATCTGATACTTTAGCCAGCACTGCATCCAGACCCTTTTCCTGAAAACAGTGCCTCGGCTTTCCTTTGGGAAGCTGCCTCTTTCTGGGATATTCCGTGTATTTGGTTGGGCGAGGTTGACTCTACCCCTTCCCACTACAGGATTCAGAGGATCCAGGCCTGGCCGGTCAGGAGATGCTATCCTTCCTCCACCTCGGAACCATAATAACGACACTGCCCGGTACTCTATATAAGCTCCTGGATTCAGCCACAGCTGACGCAGGACGCACCCCCCCTTTTCGTCTATGCTTTAGAAGGGTGCACAGCCTAACTGGCAAGGTATTTGTGCTGGAGGCTGGGCAGGTCTCCGCACGATCTGCTCCTTGTCCAGGGACTCCAGAGGTTTGGTCTCGTATGTAGAGAGCTTTCTCAACCACACAGGTGCCCTTCCAGTTCTAGGTGTTGTGGGCCCCCCACACCCCTTTGCAAAACCACATCCCCTCCCCCGCGCGCCGGGATGTCCATTATATGACTTGCCGCGGACCGGCTGAAAGGTGGAATCTCTTAGACATCTTCTTGTTTTAATTAATTGTAAAGTTCGAACTGTTTTTCTTTGGCATTCTCGTTGCAAACTTTTCCGCAGCCTTTGGAGAGCTCCCAGGCTCCAGGCCCCGCGCCCACCACGCCAGCCTCACCGACAGGGCTCCGCGCAGCTCTCACCCTCGTGCAGGCGGGCGGGAGCCGGCAGGGTCTCGCACGCATGCGCGCGGGGGCGGAGCTGCGCCGCAGGCCTGCGCGTTGCCGCTCGGTCGCGGGGGAGAGGGGCTGGGCCGAGCGGCGGCGAGCGCGCGCCGGAGGCGGCCCTGGGGCTAGGGGGACTTGGTGCCCCACAGACCCTCCTTCGGGCGCATCGTCCCAGAGCCGCCCCCCAAACCTCCCCCCGCCCTCAGGCAAGGCGCCCCAGACTCGGCGGGACCATCCCCGGGGAAATGGAGTGGGCCAGTCCCCACGGCCCCAGAGGGGCCCCGAGGAGACGACCGCGCGCGGCCTGAGCCGCCGTCCTCGCCCGGGGACCCATGGGCGCGTCCCCGCGGGCGCGCCGCGGACGTGAGGGCGGCGAGCGGCGGGGCCGCGGCGACGAGGAGGGCCGTGCTCGTGCCCGGTCGCGCGCAGGCCGCGCGCGCGCGCTCCCGCCACAGCGCCGGCCGCGCCCGCCCCGCCTCTCGGCGCCGGCCCCGGAGCCCGGTCCGCGAGCAGCGGCGGCGGCGGCGGCCGGAGGGACGATGAGCGGCGCGGCGCGGGCGGGCCCGGCCCGGCTCGCCGCGCTCGCTCTGCTGACCTGCAGCCTGTGGCCGGCGCGGGCGGACAACGCGAGCCAGGAGTACTACACGGCGCTCATCAACGTGACGGTGCAGGAGCCCGGCCGCGGCGCCCCGCTCACGTTCCGCATCGACCGCGGGCGCTACGGGCTCGACTCGCCCAAGGCCGAGGTCCGCGGCCAGGTGCTGGCGCCGCTGCCCATCCACGGCGGTGAGTGCGGGGCGGCGGAGAGCGGAGGCCGGGCGCGGGGGCGGGCGACCGCACCCCCCGGGCTGGGGCGCGGGGGCGGCGGATGCGGCGCCCCCACCCCGGCCGGGCTCGCCGCTCCGCTCGGCCGGCGGCCCCGGGGCCCGCGGCTTCGGTCGTGGTGCAGCCCGGCCTCCTCGGCGGCTGGCGATGGGGCTCCCGGGGCGGCTGGGGGGGCTCGCCTCTTCTCGGAGGACTCGGAAAACCATCCTTTTCGTGGAGGGGGCCTGTTTACGGGAGGGCATTGGCCTGCGAGTTTGCGGGGACAGTTGAGACAAAGGCGGCGGGGGAGGAGCGCACCGCTGATTCCTGGCGGAGGAGGTGTTCCCCTGCCGGCTCCGAACCCGCAGGTTTGCGCCCGAAACCCCAGACTTCGCGCGGCGCTGGCCCTCGGGGGACCAGGTCCCTTTCTCACGTGGAAACGTGCCGTTTTTCTCAAGTGGCAAGTGGGGGGTGGGGTGGAGGAGGAAAACGGGCATCTTCCCTGTTGCTTCTGGCTCCTGCTCTGCCCCAGGAGTTTGACTGTAATTCGACGCCTGGAAACCTCACATTAGGGAAAATCTGATACCGATTAGGACTGGTAGCCAGGTCTTCAGGGCACCGGTGCTGACCGCAGGGCAAATAGATAAAATTTTCAAGAATTGTTTTTGAAACCATTTGGCTTACCCTCGTGTCTTCCTAAAAGCACACAGCCTCTGATTATTTGGTACAAAACATATATTCGTATACATCACTGGCTATGTTTTAAAGGGAACTTTCTTCTGATATTTTCTGTGGGTGGTTTTTGTTTTTTGTTTTTTTTTTGTTTTTTTTTTTCCTCCCCACTGCCAACTTTTTGGAAAATGTCTGCTATCTTCTCCCCCACACTCATCCTGAGAATGCTGAGAGGGGATTTTTTTTTTTTTTTTAAAGCTGCTATTCATGTTAAGATGACCTAAACAAGGCAGCCTAAATAAGGTAATGGTGTTTGTTCTTATACTTTAAATATTAAAACATCATGCCTCTTAGGAGATCTGTTTGTGTGCTGAGGTGTTCGTTTACCGGCGGAGGACAGAGAATCTTGCGGGGCTTTGGCAGTAGCTTGCCCGCCTCCCTCTCCTCGTGCGTGCCTCCTGCCCCTTAAAACTTCCCTTGTACACCAACAGTCAGGTGCCTCAAGTGCATTCTCGTCTTCCCTTCCTTAAAAATGGCAGTTAGGGTCCCCGCCTGCCCGGGTGCTGAAACAACTTTGGTCTTTGGTTCATTTAGTAAATATTTGTGTCCCTGATCTGTGCCAGTCACTGTAGTTGGATCACACGGTGTTGCCAAACTGTGGCACTAACAATGGCAGCCTATTTTCTGGTGCTGAGAACCGTGAGGGTCACGTGGAAGGGGAGGAAGAGGAAGAGAGAGAGAGAGGCAAGCTGTTCTGGAGCAAGAGCAGGCCCTGGGCCGTGTTTTGAAATCTGTGGTTTTCCTTTGGGGCTTGGTTCCCTCTGGCACCCTAAATCCACTGTCCTCACTTTTAGACTCTTGCCTCCAGAGGGTTCTACGTTTTAAAACTATTTGTTGCTTGCTTGTCACCCCCAAACAAAAGCCCCCTCTTTAAGAAAGCTTGTTTTAGGTGTTGGAGTACAAGGGTGTTGGGAGCTCACATGCAACGGATGTGTGGGTGAAGGTTTAGCCCCATTCCCTTGTCCCTGGGGAGGTAGCATCGCTGTGGGATTCAAGGTTCTGAGCCCGGCTGTACATATACATACTTTGTGACACTAGGAAAGTAAATGGGCTGCATGACCTCAGTTTCATCAGCAAAATGGAATGATGACACACTTGTCTCAGTAAGGCTCTTGAGAAGTGTAAATGGTTCCTGCGTTTTTTTTTAGAAGTGGGCTCCACACCCAGCGTGGAGCTGGACACTGGGCTTGAATTTATGACCCTTAGATCAAGACTTGAGTTGAGATCAAGAGCTGGATGATTTTAACTGACTGAGCCACCCAGGTGCCCCCATGGTTCCTCCGTTATTAAAAAGAGCAGACTTGTTAACCTAATGGATGTCTAAATTGGTGAGGTTTTAGACACCCGATCGAAGTAAACACATTGGGGCAGTGTGTAAAGGCTGAGTCTGGGCTCAGCTTCCTTAGGTGTCTGTCTTCCCTTCCCCTTCTCCATCCTCTAGGAGCTCATCTTTTGGTACGTGAGATTGCTCTGCGTTCTCATGGTGTGCATGGTGAGATCCTACAGGTGGTTTGGATCTGACTTCCTATTAAGGGATCTGCACACATAGGTGCTTTCAGTCCACCAAATACTAATTGAAATCCTTTGTACCACTGGGGAGACAGAGGGGCAACAGCAGTGAACAAAACAGATAAAAATCTCTCTTCTTCCTGAAGCGCTAGTAAGGGCCTTTTATAAATCAGTTTACCTGTAAATCACGAAGTCCAAGACATTTTCCTGCTTTTGCAATAGGGACTTAGGAGTGTATCTTAAAAACAATGGTGGTATAAACCTGTTAAAATTACCCATGTTTGGGGCGCCTGGGTGGCTCAGTGGGTTAAAGCCTCTGCCTTCGGCTCAGGTCATGATCCCAGGGTCCTGGGATCGAGCCCCGCATCAGGCTCTCTGCTCCGCGGGGAGCCTGCTTGCTCCTCTCTCTCTGCCTGCCTCTCTGCCTACTTGTGATTTCTCTCTGTCAAACAAATAAAATATAAAAAAAAAAAATTACCCATGTTTAAGAAATAGCTTACATCAATTATATCTCAGGAAAAAGAGAGGAAGTGGTTATTCTTGATTTAGTCAGTTTCAAAATTTTGTATTTTAAGAAAAAATATTGCAATTCTCGTGATCTTTATGCTCTTATCATTTTGAATTGAAGAGAATTCTTAGCATGTTTGTTGAGGACTTACTGTGTATTGACAGTAAAGTGCTATTCAAATCACACAAACGAAAAAGTAATGAGACAGAATTCCTGGCAAAAGCAGCTGTGGGCAGTACATGTGAATCAATCTCCCTTCCCTTCCTTCCTTCCGTTCCCTTCCTTTTCTTTCCCTTTCCTTCCCTTCCCCTTTCCTTCCTTCCCTTTTCTTCCTTTCCTTCGGCTCTGTACCAAACATGGGGCTTGAATTCACTACCCTAAGATCAGGGGTCACATGCTCTACCCCTAAGCCAGCCAGGAGCCTCTAGATGTGAAATTAATGAAAATGCGTTTTGAGGATAAGTGTTTGGTAGTAAAGGAGCATAAAGCTAAAATAACTTCACATTTTCCTAGAGCTTCACATGGTGACTCATTTTCAGTCTATGACTTGATTGGTGAAATATTAGAAACCTGTCTTATTTCGTAGTGTTGCTATCAATTAGGCATATATGAATTCCTGAGCAAAATTTACTTGCCCTATGTCCTTAAAGGATAAGTAGGCCGCTTTTTCTTTCTCAGTGCTTTGGTATTTTCAAAGTACATTTTAGGAAGGTTACAATTTATAAAACAGTAAGTGTTCCATTTTGAAAATCTATTCTTTGTCATTACATAGAATGCATTTGTAAATGGAGATTTCATTTGTCTGGTGCTAACGAATTTCACATTGTAACTGAGAAGGAATTAATTTTTAGAAATGGACTTTCGAAGCGACCCGCCTTGTATTTGCAGATTCCATTTGCTTTCTTATTACTAAATTACTCAAAGGATGAGCTTAGAGCTGGAAGCAAGTGTAAAGCCGCTCGTGCCTGTGGTGGGGCAGACTTTGTAACTATGCTCTGTGTGCGCACACACTAACTTTTTGTCTGAGCCTGGAGTGGGGGAGTGGGAAGGAGAAGGCCCTGTGTTGATGATGTCATTGTGTCTGCAGATGTGCTGGTGGGAAGAATCTGGTGTCAGCCACTTTTTGCTTTGCGTAGAAAATTTGAGGATTGGATGTTACAGCCTGAGAGAACAGTCTTAACAAATGTTCAGCTTGTTGGGGGGAAGGGGGTCTTGCTGACTGTACGGATACAATAACATTTTTAAAAAAATACTTAGGTTTAAGAAAGTGATTCTGTGGAATGATTCCATAAAACCTGAACATGGTTTTTTAAATTCTGATGAAGAGTGAAGGAGATTGATGTGGAAATAGGCCTTGGACGAAAGCAGTCATGTAATATTGGAATTCATTCATAATGGCAAAGGCAGGGGCTTCTGGAGATAGTCAGAGGTTTCAAAATATTCAGAGGAAAAATAGGTATGATCCTGGGAGTAGGGACTCTGAAAGGAAAGAGAATTCAAAAGGAGCTGGAAGTTCTAAAAACCAGACTTTAACATAAATAACCAAGCAAGCAGATAAAGGAGTTATATACAATAAATTATATTTATATTGAATTTTATAATTTTTTAAAGATGTATTTGAGAGAGAGCATGGGTAGGGGGAGGCAGACTCCCTACAAGCAGGGAGCCTGATATGGGGCTCGATCCAGGACCCCGGCCGGGATCATGACATGAGCTGAAGACAGATGCTTAACTGACTGAGCCACTCAGGTGCCCCTATATTTAGAAAATGGTTTTACGTACTGTATTTTCCCTTCACTTTTGGATGATCCATTGTCATATAATATTTGAAATTTTTAAAAGATTTTATTTATTTATTTGACAGAGATCACAAGTAGGTAGAGAGGCAGGCAGAGAGAGAGGAGAAAGCAGGCTCCTTGCTGAGCAGAGAGCCCGAAGTGGGACTCGATCCCAGGACCCTGGGATCGTGCCCTGAGCCGAAGGCAGAGACTTTAACCCACTGAGCCACCCAAGCGCCCCAGTATTTGAATATTTTTTAAAAAACATTTGACCTTCCCACCAAATATCCATCCTGCTACCATTCCATTTCTCTGTTTCTCTTAATGGCGAAGCTTCTCATCAGTACTGTTCATATTTGCTGCCTTCAGTTTTTCCTCCTGCTGTTCACATTGTGAAGATCTTTGATGCTGTGACAGTGAATCTGATAAAGACATGGCATGTTTAATTGATATATTATTGGCCTTCAGAACCTTGAGGGTCTCACTGTGTGGAATGGTTTGAAACTAAATGAATTGAAACTAAGAAAAAAGTTAGTGGGCATGAATAAATAGTCCTGAATTCTAGTTTAAAAAAAAAAAAAAAAAGTCAGCCGCATTGAAGGGTGTTAAAGGGAGATAAGGCTTAGTTGCCTTTCTCGGGAGGGGCTGTCTCTAGTCTCTGTGTATCTGAGCATCTGGATCCTGGCCAGCACTGGTCCTGCTTCATAGAGGCCAGGCCCACCTCTCGTTTATATTTAGTTCTACACATGAGTTTTAAAAATGGACAGAACACAGAGCATTGTTTTGAACGTTATAAAAGAAAAATCCTTCCTTTGAAGGTCAGATGAAATGACTTCTCAGATTCCCCCACCTTTATCGAAGTGTGACTGCAAATCTTTTTGAAGAACCTGCCAGGATACACCTATGAAGGAGCGTGGTTCTCCTCAAACCAGTCACACGTCCTCCTGTGTGTACACATATCCACACAAGTCCTGTTTAGCAATAAAAACAGATATTGAAACACTTCTAGAATTTGTCTTGTAAGTTATCTTTTCGATTGAACAATTTAAAAAAAGATGTGCAGGGTAACAAATCTATGTCTTTTGTAGATAGATTTGAATTTTGACGACAATTGAAAGTTATTTTGAGGCAGTTCTTTTTTATGTGCTCGTCTTATGAACTCTCTCTTTAGATAATTCTCCAGAGAGAAAGTCCAGTGTGATTTAGGCCACATCCGTGGCGTCTGGGGGATGAATGGGTAATCCTCAGAGCTGATTCTTTTGAGTATTTAACAGTCTTGACTTGTTTACAAAATGAAACTACTTTTCAAGAACATCAACATTTGTATGTTTTATCATCTTTAGAATATCTTACACAGGAGACATTATTTTCTATAAATTGTGTAGCTTTTTTTTTTTACTGTTGGAAGCATTTTTTGTTGTTGTTGTTTTAATTTTATTTTTTCAGTGTTTTAAGATTCATTGTTTATGCATCACACCCAGTGCTCCATGCAGTATGTGCCCTCCTTAATACCCACCACCAGGCCCTCCCAATCCCTCACCCACCTCCTCTCCAAAACCCTCAGTTTGTTTCTCAGAGTCCACAGTCTCTCAGGGTTCGTCTCCCTCTCCAATGTCCCCCAATTCCCTTCTCCTCTCCATCTCCCAATGTCCTCCGTGTTATTCCTTATGCTCCACAAATAAGTGAAACCATATGATAATTGACTGACTGCTTGACTTATTTCACTCAGCATAATCTCTTCCAGTCCCATCCTTGTTGATACAAAAGTTGGGTATTCATCCTTACTGACGGCTGAGTAATATTCCATTGTATATATAGACCATGTCTTCCTTATCCATTCATCTGTTGAAGGGCATCTTGGCTCTTTCCACAGTGGCGGCTGTGGCCATTGCTGCTATGAACATTGGGGTACAGGATGGCCTTTCTCTTCACTGCATCTGTATCTTTGGGGTAAATACCCAGTAGTGCAATTGCAGGGTCAGGGGGTAGCTCTATTTTTAATTTCTTAAGGAATCTCCACAGTTTTCCAAAGTGGCTGCACCAACTTGCATTCCCACCAACGGTGTAAGAGCATTCCCCTTTCTCCACATCCTCTCCAACACTTGTTGTTCACTGTCTTGTTAATTGTGACCATTCTAACTGGTGTAAGGTGGTATCCATTGTTGGAAGCAGTTTTGAATTAAACAAAGGGAACTCAAAAGCAAAATGGCATAATTACAAAAGTACTTAAGTACCTACTCTGGGGCGCCTGGGTGGCTCAGTGGGTTAGGCATCTGCCTTTGGCTCAGGTCATGATCCTGGAGTCCTGGGATCGAGTCCCACATCACGCTCCCTGCTCAGTGGGGACCCCGCTTCCCCCCTCTCTTCCCTGCTTGTGTGCACTCTGTTGTTATCTCTGTCGCCATCTCTCTCTCTCAAATAAATAAAAATCTTAAAAAAAAAGAAAGAAGAAGCGCCTACTCTGTGCTTGTGTCCCACGCATCCTACAGTATGTGCAGAAGGCACGGTGTGCACTTCCTGTCTGGGGGAGCTCAGCGTTCATGTTGAGACCAGCTTTGTCTGGGCAACACCACCAGCACCTGCCATTGTGGAAGGTGGAGCAGTCTGTCTTCCCCCATGGACATTTTTCAGAAGCAGGGTTCGGCAGACGACAGCCACCTGTTCCTGTGAACAGATTATGGAAGATGGCTGTGGCCCTTTGGTCACGTGTCTGGGGTGGCTTTTGAACTGGGTGGTTGTGACAGGAGTGTCCGTGGCCTGGAAGCCTAAAGAGCTTAGTCCCTGGCCCTTTAAGAAAATGTTTGACAATCTGTTTTCTAAAAGATCGTTTATACCTTAGTTTTTCCCATGAAAAACTATGTTATGGATTTATGGATGAGGGCTTGATTCCTAAATTGCCCCAGACTATGACTCCTGGCAGTTAGGGACAATGGCGTCTTTGTTTCAGCCCAGCACCTAGGACTGTGCCTGGCACTAGCAAGCCACTGGATTATAGGATTGCATTTTGTCCTGTGCTGTTTGGTCTGGTAGTGAAACTGATGGCAGGCTCTGTAGGAAGGTGGGGCTTGGGGGTGATGGACAGGGTATACCGTAGGGCCTCTGTTAGTGTGCTGCAGTGTAAATGGCATGAAGACCAGAGAAACGGAAAATGATTTGGACATGTAGTCTGGAATGGTTTCGTTGAAAATGTGGAATTTGAAGTCAACCTTGATCAGTTCTCTTTCCAGCCGGTAAAAGGGACTGGGTTTACTTCCCTACCTAAAATGACTAGAAAGCCGGACAAAGTTATGAAACAGCAGTTTTAGAAATAGGTCAACAAAGAGTACAAGACAGTGATCCCTGAGAGAAAGGAAATAAACAATGGAGCCGTTTGACTGCCCCAGCCTCCAGCCTGGAGGGTTTCCATGTTGCAGGGCAAGCAAAGGGAATCCAGAAGGAACCCGGTGGGCTCCTTGAGTTGCTGAGACAGAGTTCAGAACTCAGGGAGGCCACGGGGTTGGAATGGGCTTGGATATGCAAGGAGGGAAAGCATGAGAGAGGAGGAAGCTGCACAGAGTGAGCTCTGGAGAGCCACAGTGGGTCCTCTCAGGTCTTTTGTTGAGTACTGATCTGTACATTTTATGAAGAGCTGTCAGAGATTAGCAGACAGAAGAACTCTCGGAGTTCCCATGAGGCTGAGAATAGTTCATATTCTTGTTAGCCGTGTAGGGAGACCCTCTAATGCACAGGGCATGGAGCAATGCCACGTTAGCCCTAAATAAAAGCCTAACACAGCTTAAAAGCACACTTTCAAAGGGTCAGACTGATTCCCAGCAACTGGTCCAGAACAAAGCCTGACAGTAGTTAAAGGGATGCAACGCCATCTGGGTCCCAAAAACATAAAAATATCCAAGACCAATATCCAGTCAGAAATGACCAGACGTGCTAAGAAACAGACAAAACAATCCATAGCAACAGGCCCGGAAATGGAACAAATGGTAGAGTTGCAGATGAGGATGTACCGTTCAAGGAGGGAAAAAGAAAGAACACGATGAGAAGAGAAACGGATGCAGACCAAACCCATGTCAGACCTCTAGTCACGAACTCAAACTTGACCAAGTGGAGGGTTTCCACTGATAGGAAGGAGAGCAGTGCGCTGCTGCTGAGCGAGGGTTGTGCTCTGGTGCCATCCATGTATCCCGGGCAGAGACGTGCAGTTAACACATGGCATGTCCCACACTGGACTGAGCTGTGCCAGAACTGTACGTGGACTGGCCTTTAATAACAGCCCTAGTTGGTTATGGGTTTGGGGAATTCAGGGTTCTTCAGTCTCTTGCTTGGTGTCTTTTTTATCTTCAGCGCACTCTCTGTGATGGGGAATTATGCATCTGGTTGGTTGGTTTCTGTGGGCAGGGGTGCAGTTCGTGTGTCCACTCTTGTCTGTTCGGTGCTTAGTGTGGGACCTGGCACATAGTAGGCTGTTGGTGTTGGGTCGTGAGCACTGGAAGGAAGGGTTGAAGCCGGTAAGGGAGCCTACCAGCCATGTGGCCGTAGGGGTTCAGCAGAGCTGGGATGTGATGTGGGTTTGTCTGGCCGCTGCATCTACACTCCAACCACTTTTTTGTACTGCTTCCCAAGTGGGTTTAATAAATTATGATCTATCTACTCAGCGGAATGTTACACAGCCATTAAAGGGGATTGTGAAAGTTGCGTATATCCTATAAAAATAAATGTACAGTGATTGAGCTGTGACTATGTTAAGTTTGTTTACAGTGGACAAGGGCTCAAAGTAATGTGCAAAAATAAAACCGGTTGTGTTATATTGATTGGATTGTGGGTGACATTTCTCATTTTCTTTTCTCTCTTTTTGAAACTGTTAATTTTCAGTACAAAACCTTCATAGGGGAAAAGTCCTAGTTCCCGAGGGGACAAGTCTGTGTCAACAGGTTGGTTTTCTGTTTGTTGTTGCCTAGCTTCAAGGAGAATGGAATGAATTCCAAGCCACGTTCAGAAAGAGTAGGAAACTAGGAGATACCAGATGTCTATTGAAAAGGGCATGTTTTTCCCTAGTAAGAAAAAAGGAACTCCAATACCAAGAATACTTGATCCAAATGGGAAACAAGTAAAATGTGACATGATTTCGAGCGATTAGCAGATCCTAGAAAGAGAAGTGGAATCTTAGCACAGGGCCCAGCTGTTCTGTAACACTTCTGTAATGACAATATTAATGCTTCAGTGGTTTTGTTGGTTTTCACTGTTTAATCAGTCTGCAGTTAAAGCATAGAAGGGTCTGTGACTTGTAGAACAGAAAGTAAGCATTACCAACCTTAAGAATATACCACTATAGGTGCGCCTGGGTGGCTCAGTCGTTAAGTGTCTACCTTCGGCTTGGGTAATGATCCCGGGTTCTGGGATCGAGCCCCACATCGGGTTCTCTGCTCAGTGGGGAGCCTTCTTCTCCTTCTCCCTCTGCCTGCTGCTCTGCCTACTTGTATACTCTATCTTTCTGTTAAATAAATAAATAAAATCTTTAAAAAAAAGAATATACACTATAAACGGAAGAGAAAAGACGTGTCAGGGACGGGTGAGGGCCAGTGTCTTCATCTCTCCACACAAAGTGAGCCTTCCGGAGGGCATCTGTAGCTGCAGCAGCCAGGAGGGTTTAACCACAGAGGAGAATCAGGAACTAACAGAATCAGGAGAGAGGAAAGATGGTGACACCTCAGTGAGCAGAATCTTGATTTGTGACCTCATAAATCAACAGTGTCTAATGGTGAAATAATGGCCGTAAGCCTTTTTGGAACTGTGGAGGGTAACCACCAGAAGAACTACAGACAGAAGTTAAAAGTGGATGCCTTTTGGGACTTGGGGCTCTGGAGTGAATGGGGCAAGAGCCCTTCTCTGTATGCCACTGGGCGAATTTGCCTTGGCTGCGTTGGACACTGAGATCCTGCTCTTTCCCCTTTCCACACTTTTTTTTTTTTTAAGATTTTATTTATCCACTTGACACAGAGAGAGAGAGATCACAAGTAGGCAGAGAGGCAGGAAGAGAGGGAAGGGGAAGCAGTCTCCCCGCTGAGCAGAAGCCCAATGTGGGGCTCGATCCCAGAACCCCGGGATCATGACCCAAGCCGAAGGCAGACACTTAACGACTGAGCCAGGTGCCCTGCACCACCCGCCTTTCCACACTTTAAGTGAATTCTGCTCCCATCCCTTTTCCCCTTGCTGAAGCTCCCTGCTTTCCCAGCATCCGTGGCCTTCTGCAACTCCAGGGCCCTGGTGGAGAATGTAGGGTTTTGCAGAAACTAAGCACTGTCTCCAGAGCAGTCCTGCCTAGTTGGCACTGACAGACTCTGAAATCAGGAAACGCTCCCATCGACTTACCTGATTTTATTTCATAAGCAGCACTACGTCTGGAGACCCTAGAGGAAGCTATTGGAATAACTACTACGTTGGCTCCTCGGGTTTCCCTTTTCCCTGGCAGCTCCCTTCCTCCTCAGTCAGTGGTGATAAGGCCTCAGCCTTGACTGAGCATAGGATGACCCTGTCTCTTGGCCCCCGCTGGAGTTCTCTCAGCCCCCTCTGGGCTTCTCACTTCTCTCCTTACTTGATGTCGAATCCGTGATCTTCATTATAATCGCTCCTTTTTCCTCTATTCCGTGCCACACTCAACTTGGCAAAGTCACCATCCTGGGTGAGCCACGTATCATTTGTCTTCGCGCTTCCTGTTGCCACGCAGCTGGACATTGCCGGAGAAAATCTGAACAACCCAGTTGACCAAGGTTGAGAACATCAAATTTAAGCAAAAACAAATAGACACACAATGTTCAGTAATCCAAAAAACATTTTCTTTTTTAAGTTTTTTTACTCATTCAGTCTCTACACCCATTGTGGGCTCAAACTCACGACCCCAAGATCAAGACTCAACACACTCTTCCGAACCAGCCAGGTGCCCTCCAAAACATTTTCTTTTAAAGAAGTGAGACAACTCTCTGAGGCAACAAGTTTCTCTCTCTCCAACACCTGCTGTCGTCTCCTCCCCTTTACCTTCAGCCTGGTCATCTCTTCTGAGCCCTTGAGTCACACATTCAACTCCACCTGCTTGGTATCTTCGACTTAAATGTCTCGAGGACCTCTCCGGATTGAAGAGCCTCAGATGGAGTTTTTGACACATTTTTTTGCCTTCCTGTCTGCTCCCCCTGCTCCCCGGTCTCCCCCATCCCTGTAAATGACATCACTGTCCGCTCTTAATATTTAAAAGCATCTAGGAGTCATCCTTGTTGCCTTCCCTCACATGCCACGTCTGGTCTTTCCTCCACAGGCAGGACTACGGAATATGCATCTCTTTGTAGCTTGCCATTCTCCCTCCTGCTGCCTCAGTGTAGGCAACTCTCCCCTCTTGCCCTTTCCTGGTCTCTCTGCCTCTTCTCTGAACTCCCATCAATGTTTTCTCCCTACAGCAGCCAGAATCATCCTGAAGCCTCCACATGAAATCGTAACACTCCCTGCTTAACCCCCTTCAGCGTCTTCTCATTGTCCTTAGAATGGCAGGGTGGACCCCTTGCTGTGGGGGACTCCCTTCGCTCCCACCACTCTGCTAGCCGCTGCTCCCCATTCTTTACTTCCTGGAGCTCCAGAGTTCTCTTCACAATGTGTTACCTCCTGGCTGCTGTCCCACCCACCTCCACTTCCTCCTCCCGGGTAAGGTGCTTGCCTCCACCATACGCTGGAGCTTTCCAGTTCTTTGGTTCTGTATAATGGCCAATTAAAGGGGCAGACAGAGACACGGGAGAAGAATTACTGAATGTCAGAGCTCAGTGGCTGTCAGTGATTCTCAAGTCTAGCCACCCCTCCAAAGCTTCAGCATTCCTGTCTGGTGATAGTGCTCCCGCGTGCAATTCAGCTCTGGAAAACAGTGTGAGGGAGTTTTTCACCTGGGGGAAAAAATTCGTTCAAATATTTGTAGGCAGTAGTTGATTCCCTTGTTTGACTCAAGCCCTCTAACCCTTGGGCTTTCTATCCCTGTTTCTTTGGGCCATTCTTAAGTATGTGGTGCCGTAAACATCAGAATGCGCTTGTCTGTGGGCACTCCACTCCAGTGGGCTGAGTAGTGTCCCATCAAAGTTCATATCCACCTGGAATCTCAGAGAGTGACCTTATTTGGAAATAGGATCTTGACAAATGTAAGTAGTTAAGGATGGAGATAAGATCACAGTAGCTTAGGGTGGGCCCTAAATCCAATGTGGGTGTCCTTATAAGGAAAGGAGAGGATTCCCAGAGGCACAGAGGGAAAAAGGCCACAGGAAGAGAGAGGGAAGCAGAGGTCACAGTTACCCTGCCACGGTCAGCACACGCCAAGGGTTGCTGTTGAGCCCCAGAAGCTGGGAGAGAGACGTGCGACTGTTTCTCCCTTCAGCCTCCAGAAGAAGCCAACCCTGCTGACTCTTTGATTTCAACTTCTGGCCTCCAGAACTGCCACACAATCCGTTTCTTGTTTGAAGCCTCCAAGTATGTGGTCATTTGTTAGGACAGCCCCAGGGAATGAATACAGAAGAAACCCGACTGGACATAGGCGTGCATTTGGTTTCACCAAAGCAGAAGAAAGCAGAGCTGCTTTTTTCCATAGTGCTGGACACCTGCCTAGAATCCTATAAGTTATTTTGGTAGCGTTAATCACTGACTCATACTGAGCTTACCGTTGATTAAACCTTCTAAGTCTTTGTCAGTTGCTGCCCTGAGCTAAGTGATTTTATCTTTACCAGCCGCAGTCTATTCTCTCAGCCTTTCCAGATACTCTCTGAGTCCTGAATTGTCACCCACCGTCTTTCCTCTTCCCAGTGGCCTTGTGTCTGTAGTGAATGTGATGAGCCTACTTTCAGGATCTAAGTCAGGTCTCAACCTTCTGGGCTTATGGAGCCCCTTTAAGACTGTAATGAAAGCCATGGAGCTTTTGGCCAAAAAATTTTGTATTGATGTAGATAATACAGAATATTTTCAGTAAGTTTTCGAAGGTTCAGATACCTCTTGAAGCCCCAAGGGGTCCAGGAACCCGAAGTTAAGGGTCCCTGCTCTACGTAATACAGCACTGAAGCATGGGAATGACCAGACCCTCATAGTATGTTGGTCAAAACCTTCCAAGGTGGTTGACCTTGTTCCATTTATCAGCACTTCTGGGGCACGGGCACGTCAGAGTTTTCATTGACTTTGCATTGGGTGCCTGTTTCTCAGTCTTAGGATATCATAAAAGACATGATCAGGTGTTTTGAGGGAAAGAACAGAGGTATTTATTTATTTATTTTAAGGTTTTATTTATTTATTTGACAGATCACAAGTAGGCAGAGAGAGAGAGGAAGGGAAGCAGGCTCCCCAGCGAGCAGACAGCCCGATGCGGGGCTCAATCCCAGGACCCTGAGATCATGACCTGAGCCGAAGGCAGAGGCTTAACCCACTGAGCCACCCAAGCGGCCCAAGATATTTATTGACTCTGTTCTGATTTGCTAAGTCAGGAGCTGGGGCAAGGAAGGAGAGGAAGTGGATCTTTCATGGCTCAGCCATAGTAGCTTAGTTTCCTGTTGCCACTGCAAACCACCTGGCTTAAAATAATACAGATTTATTGTTGCAGTTCAGGAAGGGAGAAGCCCAGAATCAGGTCTCATTAGGCTGAAATCAAGGCCTTGGCAATCCTGCACTCTTCCCAGAGGCTCTGAGGGAGAATCTGTTCTTTTCCCTTTCCTAGCTTCTGGAGACTGCCTGCATTCCTTGGCTTGTGGCCCTTCCTCTGTCTTCAGAAGCTGTAAGGAGGCATCTCCAGGCTCTCTCCTCCATCTGACCTCCTGCCTCTCTCCTGCACATTTCAGAGGCCCTGGGATTACCTTATGCCCACCCATGCAGGCCAGGGTAATCTATCTATTTATTTATTTATTTATTTTTAAAGATTTTATTTATTTATTTGACGGGGGGTTGGGGAGAGGACACAAGCAGAGGGAGTGGGAGAGGGAGAAGCAGGCTTCCCACCTAGGAGGGAGCCCAATACGGGATCCCCAAACCCTGGGATCATGACCTGAGCTGAAGGCAGACACTTAATGACAGAGCCACCCAGGTGCCCCAATCTCTTTATTTTAAAGTCTCCTGAAGAGCAACTTTTAATTTCCTCGTGCAGCATAACCTAACATATTCACAGGTTCCAGGGATTAGGGTGGGGAAACATGGGGGAGGGGGACAGCATTATTCTGCCTTCTGGACGGCATGGACTTGTGCTAGCACCCTGTGATTATAGCCTTCTCTTCTCAGGGTCTGCAGTTACTCTTTTAATCATACTTGTTAAAATTTTGCCAAGGAGCCACAGTTCCTGAGCACGTCCTTAATTTGCACCATCCACCTTCATCACTTGTAAACACTGGAGTGCTGTTTACACAGGCTACTTTTGTAATGTCGCTGTTCTGCGGTTCACCAGATGGTGACTCATCTGGATCAATCCTGAACTTGTGGGCCAGTCGCTTCCAACACTCCTTCAGCAGAGGCTCATTCAGTGCCTACTGTGTGGCAGGCAGGACAAGACCGTCCGGCATGCCTCTGGGCAGGAAGGCAAAGTGAGTCAGCGCCCGGGGATGGTTGGGTGGTGAGAACAGACATTGACCAGATGATAACACAGGTAACTTTATCACTGATGCCTGGCGGGAGGACCATGATGCCGAGAGGGCGTAGAGGAAAACAGCAACTCAGTCCAGGGTGGTCAGGGAAGGCTCCTCTGAAGAAGCATTAACGCTGAGACTAACGCATGAGCAGATACTAAACGAGGAGGGGCGCGAAGAGGACGACTGTTCCAGGGCCGGTGATCCTCTGTGAAGACTAGAAAGTGCAGAACACCTTTGGTGTGTGGGAGGAAAGGAAAGGAGTAATGGAGAGACTAAGGGAAAGTGGTATACAGCAGAGGCGGAAGGGTGGGTCAGTATTTTCTAGGCTGTGTCAGGAGTTTTGTCCTTGTCTCAAGAAGAATAGAAAATTTCTGAAGGGTTCACTGGTTTGTTTGTTGAATGTTTAGTTATGGTAAAATCCAGAGAATATGAAATTTAACATCTTAACCCTTCTTTAAATGCACAGTTCGGTGGTGTTATGTGTACCTACATTGTTGTGCAGGCGATCTCTAGAACTCTTTATCTTGCCAAATGGAAACTCCCCATTTCCCCCTCCACCAGCCCCCCACAACTGCCCTTCTACTTTCTGTCTTGAAATCTGGCTGCTCTGGAACATCATCCTGTTGGTAGAATCCCACAGAATACCGTGTCATTTTGCAACTGATTTCTTTTCTTTTCTTTTTTTTTTTTTTTTTAAGATTTTATTTTTGCTTATTTGACAGAAAGAGATCACAAGTAGGCAGAGAGGCAGGCAGAGAGAGGCGGGGGCGGGGGTGGGAAGCAGGCTCCCCGCTGAGCAGAGAGCCCGAGGCAGGACTTGATCCCAGGACCCTGAGATCATAACCTGAGCCGAAGGCAGAGGCTTTAACCTACTAACCTACCCAGGCGCCCCGCGATTGACTTACTTTCTCTTAGCCTGATGTCCTCCGCGTCTGTCCATGTCGTGGCGTTCGTCAGTGCCGTTGAAGGGCTTTAACCTGAGGGCTGAGCTGGCTGTAACCTACGTAGAAAAACACACAGCCCTAAGTGCAGCTTGGGGAGTTACTGTAGCCCGCACGCTGACATAACCCCAAGCCTGGTCAGGAACATGAGCCCCCTTTCCATCACGACACCCCCCAGCCCCCCCAGACTGAAGACTGCGGATTGTGCCTGTTTTCACCTGATGCACATAGGCTTCGGTATGTGTGCCTTTGTGTTCTTGAGCCAAGTCTCTTCTGCTCCCATCGCTAGTGTGTGAGGTCAGCTCCTGTTACCATCTGTGGTTTTGTCGGTGGACCTGAGCGTGAGTAGGTCACGGCTTAGCCGTGCCTCTGTGGATGGGCACGTGGGCTGCCTGCTACATGGCTTTTGTGGCTTCGCATGCTGTCGTGCACGTTGTGTACGCACATGGAGGGTTTTCTGGGCTGTGTGTTCGGGAGGGGACTGTTGACTCCCTCCATTTTCTTTCAGGCCCGCTATGCCGGAGACAGCTCATTGTTGTTCCTCTGGAGCTCTGTTCCTCCTCTGAGGGTGCTGTTTCAGTCAGCAGCACCACCTTCTGCCCAGGCTGTTAGGCCAGAAACTGCAGGCCTCCAGCCCCGGTATCTAGTTACTCACGCAGCCTTGTTGGTCCAGATTCCTAAGTGTCTCTACAGTGTGTCCACTTCTCCCCACATCCACTGCAGACTACTCTGATCTCCTCTCTCGGCTCTGTGGCCTCCTGACGGGCTTCCTTGTGTCCACTGTTACCCACTCTGACGCGTCCCTGCGGTGTGGGGACACAGACTCTCCTGGTTGTACACACACACGTGTCCCCAGTACTGTACTTAGGAATGGTACGCCGTCCTCTCAGTGTTCTCTGATAACGGCATCTAATAAGTTTGTATTTCTAATAGTCTTCACATTAATTTCTAACTTTTTTGCTTTATTTTCCCAATCCAATTAGTTAGGTTTTGGGTTTGGGGGGAGTTTTTTTGTTCAGGGTTTTTTGTTTGTTTGTTTTCCCTTTCATGGTGAATAAAAAGAGCTTGTACAGCAGTAGAAATGTGAGTTCTGCCAATTTTTTTTTTAACTTTATTTTGCAGGCCTTTTTTTTTTTAAGGCGTTTGCCTCATAAATATGGGACAGTTTAATTAAAAGTAGATGATCTCATCTGTAAATCCAGGTAACTCGGCTATTTTACAATAAGGGAAAAACACACACATGTGTGAGGGAGTCACTGCTGTTCTGTTTACATTTGTAGGATCCCACTCAGGACACCTCAGATACCATAGGAGACACACAACAGCAAGTCACGGATTGAGAAAAGCAGCCAGTGTTAATCCATAATGTAACATTCGTAAAGCTTCATTTCTTATTACCTATAATAGAATGATTTTCCTTTTATAACTCAAGTTAACTTAGAAAAGTCAGTGGGTATAAGATCAATACAAATACAAAAAGAAGCTAATTGTACTTCTGTATGCCAGGAACAAGCAATTAGACAATAAATTTTTAAAAATACCATTTAAAATGGCATTGGCATCGAAAACTACAGAACACTGTCATAAGAAATTAAAGATCTGAAGAAGCGCAAAGACATCCCATATTCATGGATCCAAAGACTAACCATATTGTTAATATAGCCGGTTGACCTACAGGTTCAACATGATCTTAGGAAAATACCAGCTGGATTTTTGGAGAGATTGGCAGGCTGATTTTAATTCACATGGACCCTGAATAGTCAAAACAGTCTTGAACAAGAAGAACACAATCAAAGGGCTCACATTTCCCGATTTCAGAACTTACTACAAGACACTGTGGTACTGGCACAGACCTACAGATCAATGAAATAGAAGTGGGATCCAAAAAAGCTTACATTTATGATCAATTGATTGTTGACCAAGATGCCAAGACATTTCAGTGGGGAAAACAACAATCTTTTCAATAGAGGGTGCTGGAAAGACTGGAGAGCCAGGACGACTGAGAGTGAGAGAGAGGAGGCCAGAGAAATGTGCACTGTCTCAAAGTGGTTCACCCCCCGAGGGACATGCTGAGGAGGGTGTCTGCCGAGGGCTGGAAGATTTCCTCTGCACTTGGTGAGGTAGAAGCACGGTGACTGGAAATTTAGAAGGAAGCAACTATATTGTTTTCTAAGTTGGCTAACCCCAGGGCAAAGAAAGCTGGATTATTCCAGATCATCTTAAGGGAACGAGAGATTTCTTGAAGAAACCAGCATGAGTTGCACGAGATGCAAACAGCAGTTTACTGAGATGAGAGTGTGTCACAGAGAAACGTACCCCGAGGATCTGTGGATTGGCTTTCTAACAATCTCTGCGCCCAGTCACAGTGTCCCTTAGTCTTCCTCTGATGGTCACCCTTCTCAGGTTCTTCTCCTTGATAGAGGAAACAAAAGCAAAAAATGGTTTTGGGAAATGTCACCCACTGTTTTTGTTGACCCTACAGTAGACCTATTTCTTTCCTACTTGTCTTGCTCTGAAAAAGACTTTCAAGGAAATCTTTTGGGAAGGGGGTGAGAGAAGCTGCTTTGCTTGCTCCTGTCATTATTTGCAATCTTTAACTCTTCCTGGGCTTTTTAATTTTTGGAAAAAAAAAAAAAATCGAAGTCTGCACTGTCATCCTGCATTTGCCTTTATGGCTTTCTTGCTGTTCTGTTCATTATCTTTCTCATCAGGATGATTTGTAATTACCCAGCTATCTTTGCCCTGGGTTTTGCAAACTCTGTAATGATGGGTTGCTTTCTTGCAAGTTACTAGTCACTCTGCATTCTGGGTGTGTGTTGGGTTCTGGGTTGCAGTTTCCCCTGGTTATCCATAGGCATTAGCTTGTTGGAGATGAAGTGAATGGTAGAGCAGATCACGAACTTGTTAGACGCCCTGCTTTTCGCTGAACAACATCTCCCCAGTTCTGTAGATCCTAGCTCAGTGACCTGTTAAGAACTTTCATATTTACTCTGTTCGACTGGTTGGCATAGGTATATTGCCCCATTACAGTTTCATTTCTGTGTCTTAGACAGGTTCTCGAGTTCTGTTCTCTTGGATTTCCCAAAAGAGGTTTGTTATCTTGATACAAAACATCTGCTTCTTTTTTCCCTCTAGTTCCTTAGGTACACTTTTCCCATCATCTGGAGACCCACTTCAACAAGTTCCTTTAATTAATTGTTATTTAAAATAAACTAAAGGGTTTTCTTATTACTTATATTTGTTTAGAGACATCTCGGATTATGAAAACTTTAAATCTCCTTTTCTCAAAAAAAAAAATCTCCTGTTCTCAGTTTGTTAATTTGAGTAGTCCTTCAAGTGGTTTTTGGGTTTTTTTCCCCCCTCTAACTGTCCTCCACAGGGACTGACTTCATGATTTTTTTTTTCATATTCTCCTACCTTCTTCCTCAGCAGTTAGCTATTCCAAGCCCATCATTTTTCCTCCTTTTTTTTTCCCTGTAAGGATGAGTCATTTCTTTTAACTCCCATATTATTTATTCAAAGGTTAACAACAGCATCACACACTGAGCTAGCACCTGTCAAATGTAAGGAATGCTGGAGAACTGTGTGATAGAGATTTGCATAAAGCAAGGACCCTAAGATGAAGAAATTTCTTGCTATATGAATTCTCTATATATTCTCCATATTAGCTCCTTATCAGATACATGAATTACAGATATTTTCTCCCATTTGATAGGTTTCCTCTTCATTTTGTTGATGGGTCCTTAGCTGTGCAGCAGCTTCTTAGTTTGGTGAAGTCCCACTTGTGCATTTTTGCTTTTGGTGCTTTACTTTTTACTCGAATCCAAAAAATCACCACCAAATCCAGGAAATTACTGCCCGTTTTGTTTTAGGAGTTTATGGTTCCCGGTCTTAATGTTCAAGTCTTTGATGCATTTTGAGTTGATTTTTGTGTACAGTAGAAGATAGTGGTCCTGTTTCATTCTTTCACATGTTGCTGTCTTTCCCAGAACACCATTTATTGAAGAGAACATCCCTTCCCTGTTGTATACTATTGACTCTTTTGTTGTAAATTAATTGGACATACATATGTGGATTTCTGGGCTCTTTATTCTGTTCCATTGATCTGTGTCTTTTTTTTTTTTTTTTGAAAGGGGGTGCAGAGGCGAGGGGCAGAGTGAGAGAAAGAATCTTAGCAAACTCCACATTCAGCGCAGAACCTGACACAGGGTTCAGTCCCACAACCCTGAGATCATGACCTAAGCTGAAATCAGGAGTCGGGTGCTTAACCAGCTGAGCCTCCCAGGCACCCATGTGTCTTGTTTTATGCCAGTACCATACGCTTTTGATTAGTACAGTTTCATAATAGAGTTCAAAATAAGGAAGCATGATATCTCTAGCTTGATTTGTCTTTTTCAGAATTGCTTTGGCTATTCAGGCCCTTTTGTGGTTCCATGCAAATTTTAGGATTATTTGTCCTATTTCTGTGAAAAATGCCATTGGAATTTTGACAGGGATTGCATTGAATCCCTGTTCAATAGAGTAGATTGCTCTGGGTAATATGGGCATTTTAACAGTATTGATTCTTCCAATCAAAATATCTTTCTATTTATGTGTTTCTTTGTTAGTTTCTTACATCGATGTCTTATAATTTTCAGTATACAGCTCTTTTACCTCCTTGGTTGAATTTATTCCTAGGTATTTCATTCTTTTTGATGCAGTTGTGAATGGGATTGTTTTCCTAACTTTTCCTTCTAGTAATTCATGAGTAGTGTCTAGATATGCATCAGATTATGTGCATTGTTTTGTATACTGTAGCTTTTCTGAATTTATTAGTTGTAACAGCTTTTTGGTGGAATTTTTAAGGTTTTCTATATATAATGTCATGTCATTTACAAATAGAGACAGTTTTACTTCTTCCTTTCTGATATGGATGCCTCTTACATTTTTTTCTTGCCTAATTGCTCTGGCTAGGACTTCCAGTGCTATATGTTAAATAAAGGTAATGAGAGTGGACATCCTTGTCTTGTTCCTGATCTTAGAGGAAAAGGTTTTAGTTTCTCACTTTGGAGTATGATGTAAGTTGTGGGCTTGTCTTATAGGACCTTCATTATGTTGAAGTACATTCTCTTTATACCCATTTAGTTGAGAGTTTTTATCATAAATAGAGTTGAATTTTGTCAAATGCTTTCCCTGCATCTGTTGAAACGATCGTGTGGTTGAAAATGGAGGCATTTGTTAATGTAGGGTACCACATTGTTGTGGAGGTTGAACCATCATTGCATCCCTGGAACAAATCCTACTTGATATGGTGTGTGATCCTTTAAATGTACAATTGAGGGGCGCCTGGGTGGCTCAGTGGGTTAAAGCCTCTGCCTTCAGCTCAGGTCATGATCTCAGGGTCCTGGGATCGAGTCCCGCATCGGGCTCTCTGCTCAGCAGGGAGCCTGCTTCCTCCTCTCTCTCTTTCTCTGCCTGCCTCTCTGCCTACTTGTACAATAAATAAAAAATATTTTAAAAAACCAATAAATGTACAATTGAATCCATCATTCTTGTGTTTGAAGTTATGTTCCAGGTGGCCCAGTCTTTGTTAATATTGTCTCTGTGTCCGACTTATCAGTACTAGAAGTACTAGAAGAGGTGATAGATAAAACAGGAATGCTTCCATATTCTTTCCTTTTCTTCCCAAGAGTTAATAATGCCTTCCTATGTTGCCAGCTTCCGGTTATAAGTTCTGGCGATACACGTACAGCATGTGACTATACCGTAGTGTGTACTTGGTATTTGCTGAGAGACTAGATCTCAGGTGTTTTCACCAAATAAAAAAAAATAATAATAAAAGTAACTAAATGAGGCAATGGATATATGAATTCACTTGATTGTGGTGATCATTTCACAGTGCATATCAAATCACATTGTGCACTTTAAATATATGTAGTATTTGTTTATTAATTATACCTCAGCAAAGCTGGGGGAGGGGAAGGGAATAATGCCTTCCAAGACTCTCCTGCCTGCTGGTGTCCTTACACCCTTCTGTGCATCAGCAGTGTTGAGGTGTGTAGTGGCTTTGCTTGGCCATTGTGGGTTTTTCGTGGTAGCCAAGAAAATGGAACACTCTCTTTAGTCCTCTCTCTTAATCGTCACTTCCTTGTTTCTCAACAGGGATTTTAGTCTTGTGTGTCTAGGTGAATGATGATGCTCTCAGTCAGGAATTCCATAGTAGGAACATCACATTCGATGGGGGAGAATAATGAGTTTGAGATCCTCAGTATTCATGGAGAAATATATAGCAGACAGTTGAAAATCGCAGAATAAAACACGAGCGAGATTTAGTCATTACGTACATACAGGTGATGGTTGAAGCCGTGGGAGTGGGTAAGATTGCCCACTGAGAAGAGAGGGCCCAGGCCAGATGCTTGGCGAAAGCCTGCAGCTAAGAGGCTAGCAACAGGAAAATGAGAAAGAGTAGGCAGAGAGGTGAGAGGAAAGTGTGGTGAACAGAAGTCAACAGAAAAGAGAGCTGCAGAAAAACTTGTACTCAATGTGTAATGCTTTTGTGGAATGGGGAGTGATGTGGGTTAGGTAATTAACACACACTTCTGTTGCACTGTGGTATGCTTGTCCAAGGACTGAGCACGATTTTTAGTTATTTTTACTTGCTTCATCTCTCTTGCATGAAGTATTTGTTGTATCAGTTGTAATAGAAATTATTTTTGAACATAACTTTCCAGGTGAAGTGATTTGTATTAGTCATCATTTTAAATTATCTTAAGATGCTTTTTATTATGTCATGGAGAACATCCAGCAGATATATTTAAGTTGTAAGGATGTGAAAAATAATCAAAATCCATTTGAGATATGCAGTAACTAAGTATAGAAGACAAATGATAATGGATAGATATTGACAATTAAACTTGCTGATAGGTCAGCTCTGTATGACCCTTCTTGCCATGTTCACTGATATATCCAGCACTCTAGGTGTACAGAAGATAATCTATTGTTGCCTTCTTGTTAAAAACTCCATACAAAAAGGCAATGACTTGTTTACAGTAAGTATAACCAAAGAAGCAAAACTTGCTAACTCGGAGAAAAATAAGGGACACATTTATTTTACTTTTTTTTTTTTAAAGATTTTATTTATTTATTTGACAGACAGAGATCACAAGTAGGCAGAGAGGCAGGCAGAAGAGAGAGGAGGAAGCAGGGTCCCTGCTGAGCAGAGAGCATGATGCGGGGCTCGATCCCAGGACCCTGGGATCATGACCTGAGCCGAAGGCAGAGGCTTTAACCCACTGAGCCACCCAGGCGCCCCTATTTTACTTTTTAAATATACTAGACTCAAAGCTGCAAAGTAGATAAAATAACAGTTGAAAACCTTTACAATTAAAATGTTTTCTTCAGCTTCTTTTCATCATAAGAAGCAGAAGACAATGGAATAACATCTTCAAAGCGCTGAGAAAAGTATCCAGAATTTTTTTACCTAATTAAGCTGTCATTCAAGAATGGGATCATATGAAAGATGTTTTCAGATATAAAGACAAGTTTACTCGAAACCCTGACTTTACCCTGAACAGATCCTTATTTGAAGGAACATCAAAGGGATGTTCTTACTATTCTTATAAGGAAGGAGGAAGTGAAAGACAGAAGGAAAAAGTGATATGTGAAAAGGATAGTGATGATAAATTTTTTTCAAGATTTATTTATTAGAGAGGCACCTGAGTGGCTCAGTTGGTTAGGCATCTGCCTTGGGCTCAGGTCGTGATCCTGGGGTTCTGGGATTGACCCCTGGGTCAGGCTCCCTGCTCAGCAAGGGAGCCCACTTCTCCCTCTCCCTTTGCCTGCTGCTTCCCCTGCTTGTGTGGTTGCCCTCCCTTTCTCTCTCTCTCTGTCAAATGAATAAATAAAATCTTAAAAAAAAAAAAACTTTTTTTTTTTTTTAATTCCACTCTCCACGTGAGTTGTGGGGAGGGGCAGAGGGAGAGAATCTTTACGCAAACTCCCTGCTGAGCACAGAGCCTGATGGGGGCTTGATCTCACAACCCTGAGATCATGACCTGAAACCAAGAGTCAGAGACTTCACCTACTATACCACTCGGGGGCCCCTGTCGTGGTTAATTTTAAGTATCACTTTTACTGGGCCAGAGGATGTCTAGATGATTTGGTCAGATATTCTGGGTGTTTCTCTGAGGGTATTTTTAGATGAGATTAACATTTAAGTTGGTAGACTGAATAAAGTGGGTCAAAGGAGATTGCCATCCCTTTTGTGCGTGGGCCTCATCTAATCAGTTGAAGGCCTGCATAAAACAAAAGAGCTGATTTTCCTTCCAGTAAGAGAATTCCTCTTGCCTGACTGGTTTTGCATTGGGAGATTGGCCTTTCCCTGCCTACAGACTCAAACTGAAACATTAGCTCTCCCTGGGTCTCAAGCTGCTTCCAACTAGAGCCACACCATTATCTCTCCAGTTTGCTGACTTAGCCTGCAGATCTTGGGGCTCGTCAGCCTCCACAGCCCCATGAGCTAATTCCTTACACCCCGTCTCTTTATACACACACGTATCTTACTGGTCTGTTTCTCTGGAGATCCTAGACTAACGTAAGGACTGACCAGTATGTGTAGGTAACATTTAACAGGCATTGACCATATGAAACTATAAATATTAGGAATGGGATAATTAGAGCAAGGTAGATCTGAGTAAGGGTAGTTATAGGTAAGATGAAAGGGGGTGGTTGGAACTGCATCTGGCAATAGGTTGAATGGTGGCCTCCCAGAAGATGTGTCCGTGACCTAATCCTCAGAACCTAGGAATGTGGAAACCTTATTTGGAAAAAATTACATTGAAGAAGTAATTAGATGAAGATCTCGAGATGAGAGCACCTTGCATTAACCAAACGGGCATTAAATCCAACAGTAGGTGTTCTTAGAGACAGAGTGAAGGCATGGGCACAGTGGAGAAGGCCACATGCAGACAGAGACAGAGGTTGGAACAATGTAGCCAGAAGCCAAAGGTTGCCAGGGGCCAGCAGAAGCTGGGAGAGTCGAGGAAGGGTCTCCCCTGAAGCCTTCGGAGGGGACGTGAGCCTCCCAGCACCCTGACTGCAGACATCTGTCTCTCACAACTGAGAGAGAATACATTTCTGTTGTGTAAGCCACCGGGTGTGTAGTGGTTTCTTTGGGGGGTAGCCCTGTGAAACCAATACATATTTTAAGAGCCTGTATTCTTCAGGAAGGAACTAGAGACATTGATGAAATGTAAACTCTTTATCAGGTATGCATGTTAACATTCTAAGAGTAACCTCTAAAAAAATAGGACTTGAATATATAAATGGAGGAAAAGAGGAGAATAGAGAAAATGTGATCAATGCTTTCAGAAGTAGGGAAGGTTGGAGGAAAGTATAAAGAACTTAGGAATCACGGGATACAGGAGGACAAAGTAAAGTAATGGAAACGTATCCAAGTCTGTCCTGTAAGCAGTATGCATTCACTAACCCTGGCAGCTGAAGCTCCGTTTGCAGTCTAATAACAGAGAGACCCCCAGGTTGCTTCTCAGAGTAGTGATCTGTGCAAAAGTAAATAGGATTAAAGGGAGCTGAGTCTCCTGAAAGGCAGCATCAGTATTTAAAATAACTGTGCTTCCTTCTGATCACATTAAGTAACAAGATCTAGCAGTGGGGTCTGATCATCTTGATTACCAGTGTTGGGTCTGTGAAGCTTAATCGCTGGGATGTTTTCATGTTTTTGCAGAATCTGCAGTGGCTAATGTAATTGCTGTTAGTTACAGAGTTACAGATGTTTTGTTGTCTACCTTCAGATGTGAAGAAAGTGTGAGATTTCATTTATGTGATGAAAATAAAGATGGTTTTCCCTCATTCAGATTCCACCAGCCTTTTGGGTTCTGCCGACGCAGATCCTTCTCGAGAGTCTTTGCTGAAGATGTTAGTCTTCCAACAGCTTGCTCCTCTCCCAGAGAGCTGCCATGTCCCTTGAGTGAGGGAAGGAGCCAGAGGATGGGCGTCCTGGCTACCTCCCAGGGTCAAAGAACTTCCCCAAGGACGCTTTCTCCTCAGGTTTTGTCATCTTCTTGGTGGGCTTTCATAGCCAAGCATGGATCCTAGAGGGCTAAGAAGGCCCCTCAGCAGGCATAAAACCCCCATCTCAACCATTGCTGCTTGACTCATACAAGAAGCCGGACTGCTCCAAGTGACAAATCCCTACTTAGATTGCTTGCAGTGGTCTGTGTCAGAACTTGAAGCTCAAAGCTAGGGCCACTTTTAGGGTTCAGGGATTCAACACTTAGTAGGGTTACTAGGGATCTTGTTCCTTTTGATCTCTCCCCTTTGCCATCCTAGCTTTAACTTCATCCCAGGATGGTTCCCTCTTTGTCGCACAATGGCTGCCAGCAACATCTGTAGCCACGTGTTTCCTTGTTCACTTGTGGCTCATCTTGGACTGTATGTCTACTTCCCTGCCCCTGGAGCTAGAGCTCAGATAGGTGTCACTAAAAGCATATGGCAGGGTACAGGTGATCCGTAGATGTCCAAATTAAATAAGGTTTTTGTTTTTGTTTTTGTTTTTTGGGACACTAACAGAATCTGCTTCAGACCCTGGGGTGATCCCATGGTCCTGCCTGGAATCGGGGCAAAGTAACCTGGGAACAAACAAACCAGACAGAGTGACCGTGTGCCTACCTGCCTGCCTCCTTGTGAACCAGTGAAGACATTCCATAACACCTGTTAGCTCATCAGGGGCATGTGCAGTTTCTGTTTGGAATGGGAGAGAATGGACCCTTTCCGTGTATAATTTTCCGTATTTCTCTCCTGCTTCTTAGCTTGCTCTTTACCTGCTTTAGTTGTATATACTGAAAACTGCAGATTTATAGAAGTAAAAAATGAGAAGTAATTTCTTCAGAAAGGGTCGATTGGCACAAGATGTTAGTAAACCTTGTTCCAGTAAGAAAAAAGGATACCATCAGTGTGGAGAAATTCTAGCCCTGGAGAGTCCTCGACCTATATTGGGGAGGTCGCAGTCCTTAGTAACGTCAACACTGAAGGTTCAGGTGCAGGGAGAGGCATCAGGAAAGGAGACTAGGAAGGAGGGCTGTGAAGGAGGAGGGAGGAGGAGGAATGCCAGGGAGGATGAGGGTCCTGAGAGTGGAGAGGAGAGAGTGCTCAGCTAAGGTGAATCTTACTGAGAGTCCGTGGGGAGGAGGACACAGTGTCCCAGGACTTAGCAATGCTGAGGTTATTGGTGCCTGTTAGCCGGAGCACTTTGATGGAGCGGCTGGGTGCAGAGATGAAAATGTGATGAGGAATGAGGGACACTGAGAAGGTAGAAACCGGCGGCTCTTGACAACAGTGACAGTAAAATGGGAGCCTTTTGAGAAATCTGCTTTCTTTTCTTAAGAAGGAAGGGACCACCAGTTTTGAGAGGAAAAAGACAAAGAGGGAATGATCATTAATATAAGGTTCCCCAAAATCAAGAAAGGCTAGGATCCAGATCATTTTTCCTGGCCATTATGATAACAACTCCTACCAGAAAAGAAAACATGAACAGAAGTGGAAGGGGGTAGGGGGAAGGGATAAGAAAATTAGAGGAACTAAGTAGATAGGAGGTTAAGAGAAAAATGGAACTTACAAATGAGATAACGAGAAATTAAAAGAAAAGGAAAGCAGAGCATTTCAACAAGATTAGACAAACGCTGAAGATAAGTAATGAAAAGATAGTAGATTAAAGTGACAATGTAGGGCGCCTGAGTGGCTCAGTTGGTTAAGCGACTGCCTTCGGCTCAGGTCATAATCCTGGAGTCCCAGGATCAAGTCCCACATTGGGCTCCCTGCTTGGAAGGGAGTCTGCTTCTCCAGCGGACCTCTCCCCTTTCATGCTCTCTCTCTCGCTCTCTCAAATAAATAAATAAGATCTTTAAAAAAAAGTGAAAAATGTAGAAATCGTAAGTTATCTGTAGATGTGGATGAAGGGATGAAAGCTAGACATTTAAATCCAGTCACTGAACATTAAAAATTAAGAAACTGGAAATGCAAATAAGTAATTCTCTTTTGTCCTTTGAATCATAAAATTAGAATTTAACAGAGGGAAAATAAGGAAATTCAGGAGAAGAAGCAGGAAACCTAAAGAGGAGAGAGATTATAATCTCATGTGGAGCTAGGGAGCAAAGAGCCAGAACCTACCTGACCAGGGAAACATCTAGACCCAGGGTGACTAGTTAGGCTTATCTTTATTTTTTCGTCTTTCATAGGAAGCAGCTGGCAGAACATCACACCGGTCAGAACACTACCATAGGAAACTGTGGTCTTTGGCACAGATTCTTTATTTGTGTCCATTTTTGCTCCGTCTCCATCTGTCGTTCTCCCATTTCTCCCTTCGCCTAGAGGTCCAGTGCCTCCTCTGTGCCACACGTACCGGAGGAGATGCTGGGTCTCACGGTTGAGGAGAGACTCCGAGCAAACAGCCAGTTGCTAGGACGGTAGGATGAATGCTAAGGTGTGTGTCATCTCAGGGTGCCATGGAAACAGAGCACCCAGCTCAGCCTCAGGAGAACGGGAGGGTGTTCCAGAAGGGAGATTTTAGCAGAATCCTGAGGTTTGGGAGGACATCAGCAAGGAAGCAGGGGTCTGGGCCTTTCAGAGGGAGGAAACAAGATGCCCAGGCTCTGAGAGCAGGAGGCGCCCCGGGGGAGCTGGCTGTGCCCCGGTCCTGGACTCTTCCCTATGGCAGTGGATTGGTGGTTCTCGGGTGTGGGAGGAGACGGGACCTACACAGTAACGCCGTGACTGCTACGCACTAGGTGGGGTGCTTGCATTTTCCCACAACGAAGTCTAAGTCAGGTGAACCAAAGTGGGAGTTTCGGGATGCTTGGGCAAGACAAGAGTTTATTTATTGACTGACATCTTCACTCACAGAATCCTTTAAATATTTACACACTCCTTATGCCAGGATATTCTTCCTCTGTTCCCACCACAGATGGGGTCGTCTTTTCAGAACTTGATTCTCTTGCATTGGTATAGTGTTGTAATGGGGGCTATGTGTCATCTTACTTGATTGTCACGAGAGTTCAAGAGAAGGGCTTCGTCTTTGTCCTCTGTTCTGTTGCTGGTCCCTTCTGCACCCCCTGCTCACTGCCTAGCGGTTTTCCAGTGTTCCATCTGAGTTCCAGCCCCCATGAGACCTTTACCATTGTGTGCCTCTTTTCCTGGGTCTCTAAGCACCCTTCATGTTGTACTACTAACCAGTTTGCTGAGATTTCATTTCTGTGTCCGGCGTTACTTTCTCAGTACGCCTAGAGGTTCCTTAAGACTCAAGACCAAGGTGTTGGCTTGTTGCTAAGCATCTGTGTTCCTTGAGGTGAGGGTTCCGGATTGTTCCTGTCAGTAGTCATTTGGTTCTTATCAAGGAATGAGATTCTCGTTACTGTTTTTGGATTCAGCAGGAAAGGCCGTATAGAAAAAACCAGAAGTTTGATCTCTCTGCAGTACGACATTTTTTCAGGTTTATCAAAGTATAATTCACAAAACTGTAAGATATTGTAATGCGGTATTTTATATCATCTGTAATTTCATTTTTTCACAATAACTTACTAGAAGTTTTTCCTGACATGATAGCTAATAAATGCAAAGAAGTCAGAGGTGAAGTCCTCCTCTAGATTTGGCAGGTTTAAAAAAAAAAAAAAGGAAGTAAAATGGTTTTGAATTTGAACAAAATTGCTGCTGATAAATTTTAATGGTTCTTAATTGCGTAGATATTTGATGCGATACTACGTCCTCACTTAATAAATTGTAAGCAACTGGTATTACATTGCGAAGTAGGACCACTGAACCCATTTGTCTTCAGTCCTCTTGGGAAGTTGTGTTAGAGCTGTTAAAATTTTCACTGTTCAAGTTATTTTTTAATTACAGGAAGGGATGAATAGATTAAAAAAAACACATGACAGTATTAAGTGGTTATGAAAACCTCTTACTTTCTTTTTCTGAATAATGAAAACTCCTTCCTTGAACAGGAACTTGAATATCTTATTCTCCCTTATTATTTCATATTCTTGCTGATATAAATGTTCACAGAGTCCTTTTATGGACTATGACTTGGGTGAATTTTGGGAACAAGGATGTTCTTCTGCTCATATAGTCTCTTGTTGGAATTTGTTTGGGTCCTGCAGTTGTGGGTAGAATCTGTTCTTAGTGGGTGGGGATTCCTTAAGAGAATTTTCAAGTTCTCCTTCAGTATGTTTGATAGATTTTGCTCTGTGGTTGCATCCTTTCCTGTGTCTTTTCGGTCTTGGAAATTATGACTGTTGTCTTCTAAGAGGATGATGACACTGTCAGCACCACAGAGAGAGGGAGGGAACGAGATGGGAGCAGGAGGTGTTAGGAGCCGGGGATGTGGGGCGGACATGTGCTCTGAGCTGTGGGTGGATTTCACACACATCGATGCAGAAAATCCCACAGCACCAAACTAGAACACTAGGACCAGATAAGATGAAACCCATAAAACTAAAGGAAAGGGAGTTGATTTTTTTTAAGATGGTAAGTGTGTGTGTGTGTTATATATATAGATATAGATATAGATATAGATATATCTATCTATATCTATATCTATATCTATATATATATCTATATTGAATGCATGTGAGTAAGTGTTCAGGGAAGGGGCAGAAGGAGAGGGAGAGAGAATTTCAAGCAGACTCCCCGCTGAGGACAGGGCTCAACACTACGGCCCTGAAACCATGACCTGAGCCAAAATAAAGAGCCAGACGCTCCAACTGAGCCACCCAGGTGTCCCCAAGAGAATTAATTTTTTTAAAGCACTTAAGAGTAGAGGAATTATTATAACCTTTTTCACATATATAACTCTCATGAGGTAAGAATTTTAACTCAGTCTTTGTTAGTAAAAGTTGAAGATGAGATCATTGAGCCCAGGCGGTTGTTCAGCTAGTGAATAATTGATCTAGAATGTGAGCCCCTTGTCTTGCTGATTCCATGACTGTCCTGTTGTTTCCTCCTTACCGCCCTGGGAATATGTGTGAAATCATAGGGAGCACAGGATAAGTTACAGAAAAATGACTATTTTGCTGAAGTATACACATCCTTTTGGGTATTCTTGATTCTGCATTTTTTTCCAGGGTTTATGCAGCAGTGTGTTATGAAAAATAACAAACAAAACACTTAAACCAGCTCTTTGCTTGCTCTCTATATATGGTATTGGAGGTTTTTCCAACACAGGTTATCTAACACATAGCCTAAATGCTTCTATTCTAAAGCAGCATAATTATCTGGGAAACAGATTCCACTGCAAGTGAACAGTCTGTTTCAGGATTTCAGAGTTTCACAATGCCTTCAATGTGTCTTTCAGTAAATAGTTGACTACTGGGGCGCCTGGGTGGTTCAGGCATTAAGCGTCTGCCTTGGGCTCAGGTCATGATCCCAGGATCCTGGATTGAGCCCTGAGAGGGGGTTGGGCCTGCTTCTCCCTCTCCTTCTGCCCCTCCCCCAGCTTGTGTGTGCAAGCACACACGTTCTCTCTCTCTCTCAAATAAATAAAATCTTTAAAAATAAACAAAATAAGGGTGCCTGGGTGGCTCAGTGGGTTAATCGACTGCCTTCAGCTCAGGTCATGATGCTGGAGTCCCAGGATTGAGTCCCGCATCAAGCTCCCAACTCCATGGGGAGTCTGCTTCTCCCTCTGACCTTCTTCTCGCTCATGCTCTCTCTCACTATCTCTCTCTCAAATAAATAAATAAAATATATTTTTAAAATGTAAAATATGTTAGAAAAATAGAAATAAAAATAAACAAAAATAATTGACTACTAAAATTGTGATATAGGCTTTTTTCCCCATCCATTTACTTTGAGAAAGGACTACTAAAGTTTCAGAGTGCAGAAATTGTTTAAGGAAAGGGGTAATATTTGTCAACAATGTAAATCATGACATTGTGAAATTATTTATGTCTCAGTTGCGTCAGGAGACCTCTGATAGCAAATACACTCTCATTATGATCCCTCACCGTGATAATAAGAGAATTTGGGGGGAAAATACAGTGTAAGTGGGAATGATAGATGCACCATTTCTCCCAAGTTAGTTGGCATCTCTACACTGTGTGGTTTAAGTAGCATGAACGTTTCATTTCTCCAGCTAAGTAGTGTGCTTCCAAGACGTGGAAAGATGTATTTCCCCACTGATGTCAACTTTTCATACAGTCGATTATTAATACTGATTTAGTATTTTTATTATTTATTTGCTTTTACTGTTACTCTTTTGCCCTCCCTGCCCCCGCCCCCACCCCAGCCAGTGCAGAGTCTAGGGCCGTCTTCTGGCACTGCGGATGGCGGTCTGCAGACCTCTCCATCGTGATTCTTCCCCCCTCACATTCTGGACCACCCTGCCAGTTCAAGTTCACCTGTTAGAAACATGAGGAGAGGGGAAGAGGGAGGAGCAGCCAGGGCAGAGGTGGGCAGGGCTGTTGTGACCATCTGTGCTGCCTCAGAGAGAGGAGCCTGGCCTTACAAGCTGCTGTGTACTCACCGGGGTCTGGAACAGACTCTCCCCCCAGATCCACGGCAATAGCCGTGTAATTAGGGTCCCCAAGGGAGTGTCCTGGGGGCTGCATGCATCTTGTTAGACAAGTGGATATAGTAAAGTTAATATATATATCTTAATGTGGAATTGTAATTTTTACCAATAAATGTAAATTACAGGAATAATCTAGTTTCTAGTTTCATGTTGTTTTAACTATTTGAACTTCCAATACAAGCCAGAACTTACCTTTGTAATTTCCTTAGACACTTATGAAGAAATTTGTTCAAACATGCTTGAATTTCAACAAGCCACTTGGTAACTGAAGCAAGGGTTAGTTTGGCTGCCTCCTTTACCTCAAGCAAAATCAGTCTCTCGCTGCAGCGTGGGGGTGGGGTGAGGTGGGGTGAGAAGAGGTGGGGGTAGGGTAGGGGTGTGGAGAGACGAGTAAGTGCCAACAAATGAGCAGAAGTCGGGTAGATCACTCAGTCACCTGGGTGTTGGGGGATGGGGGAGTCTCTGCCCTTTTGTCCTCCTCTCTTCACCAGCCTACACGGGGCATTGTCAGTCTGTTTTCCTTTGTCAGCCTATGAAGTTAAACAGGACTTTTCATGGTTTTCATTTGCATCACAGGTAACATGTTAATGGAGCCTCTCTCTCCCTGTACAGATGAGGGTTCAGGTTCAAGGGTATATTCATAGCTCTGCTGGCAGGGAGCTGCTCAAAGTGCTTTGGATACACCCAGTATTCGGGGAACAGTTGAGCACTTTGATAAAGATTTGATTGATTTTATTTATTTAGGTTGAGAAAAATTAATGTTGTTTTTTTCTTCTCTGTTTAGTTGCTGATCATCTGGGCTGTGATCCTCAGACGCGGTTCTTTGTCCCTCCTAACATCAAACAGTGGATTGCCTTGCTGCAGAGGGGAAATTGCACATTTAAAGAGAAAATATCACGGGCTGCTTTCCACAATGCAGTTGCCGTAGTCATCTACAATAATAAATCCAAAGAGGAGCCCGTCACCATGACTCATCCAGGTAAACAGAACAAGGGGGTTGTAAATTTTGTTGTTCCTTCTAGAAATTAGTGCTTTGTAGGTAAGCATTCTACCACTATGGAACCACATCATTTACAACATAATTCTATGATTATATTCATTTTTTTAATATTCATTTTTGGTATTACCATTCGTTTCTTGAGATGCATGTCTTTTTCCTTTAGTTGGATTTGTTTCTTAAATAATGATTTTGAGAGTCTGTAAAACTTGCACTTACTAAATAACTGCCTGTGATGGAATCCTTAGTCATTTTGCATTTCTGCATTTCACTTAATAACTTTGCAAAATGACGTGTTCCATTGAGAATCATTCATCTTGGTTATGGACTCTGAAGGATTACCTTATTGGAGGAGGATGCTTTTTATCTTATCAGGATAAATGTCTAAACGGACTCAGTAGTAACTGTCTTCATTTCTTACGGGAGCATTTGAGGTTATCAGTGATTTAACTGCTTTAGTAACAAGAGTTGCAATTTATTGAGCACTTACTATATATATGCCAGACACTGGACTATGAGGGGTTTTGGGGGGGGGTTGTTTTTTTAATAGATTTTATTCTTCAGAGCAGTTTTATGCTCCCAGCAAAGCTGAGTGGAAAGTATGGAGATTTTCCCAGCCCCACACAGGCAGGGCCTCCCTATCGGCATCCCCTGTCTGGAGCGGTGTATGTGTTACAGGTGGTGAACCTACAGCGATGACTTCTAATTACCCACCGTCCATAGTTTACTTGGAGGGTCACTACTGCTATGGAACATTCTGTGGGTTTGGACAGATTTGTACCCACTGTGATGATATCACACCGACTATGTTCACTGCCCTAAACATCCTCGGCGCTCTGTCTATCCATCCCTTCCCCCATCCCTCCCATTTCTCCACCCCTTGGCAACCACTGATATATTTTTTTTTTACTGTTTCTGTAGTTTGCCTTTTCCAGAATGTCCTGTAGTTGGAATCATAACAGCATCTAGTCTGTGCAGACCAGCTTCTTTCAGTTTGTAGTATACCTTTAGGTTTCCTCCCTTCTTTTCATGGCTTGATAGTGCATTTCTTGTGAGTGCTAAACAGTGCTCCATTTTCCAGATGTACCGCAGTTTATCTGTCACCTACTGAAGGACATCTTGCTTACTTCCGAGTTTTGGCAATTATGAGTTAAGCTGCTGTAAACATTTGTCTGCAGGTTTTTGTCTAGATGTTAGTTTTCAGATCCTTTGGGTGCGTGATTGCTGAGTTGCCTGATAAGCGCGTGTTTCATTTTATAAACTGCCAGACCGTCCTCCCCAGCGGCTGTTAACATTTTGCGGGTCCACCAGCAGTAAATGAGTGTTTCTCTTGTTTCACATCATCGTAAGCTTTGCTGCTGTCTGTGTTCTGGATTGTGGCCATTCTAATGAGTGTTTTAATTTGTGTTTCCCTGCTGACATGATGTGGCGCTTTTTAATCCATGTTTTCCTCATCCTCGCCGCAGCTGTACATGGTGTAGACACTCCCATCTTCTAGAACCAGGAGAGTGCAGCAGGAGTCAGGCCAGCGGGTTCACCAGTGGTCTGTCATCTCTCAGAGTTGAAACCTAGATAAAGCTAAGTCTGTGTTCATAAAGGTTTTAAAGTTTAATGTCATATTTAAAGAATGTTAGACACAATCGGTTTTAGACAGTAAGCTTGCAGAGGCATCTGCACCCCAATTGAGGGTCACCTTTTGTGTCTATTTTGATAGAGTAATGAGATGGATTTCAATTTTATTGTTCTGTGACTTGTTTTCTTCCTTTCAAATTAAGCTTTTTAGAATGAAACTGTATTTTTTCTAGTTGCAAAAGTAGTAACACATGCTCACTGTAGAAAAGCTGAAACAATAGTAAAACCCAAAGAATTAAAGAGAGTGAGTGATCTTCACTATCGGGAGATCACTGGAGTCCTGTACCTTTTAATTTCTTAAGGGAAACCACAGGGAGATTAAGGGACAGCCTGTTTCAGCTGGCCATCTGTGTGGGAACACTGGATTAGAGACATGGGGCTTTTCTCCTCTAGGTCGCAGAGCAGCTGCTAATTTGTTCTCCTCGGCTATTTTAGAGCAAAGAGAAACTATTTGAAATTTTGGACCTGATCATTCCATACTGATTTCTTTGTACTGAAAGCATGAAGAAACCTGGAGAGGGAGAAATTCATCTGAGCAAAATGTATGTTTCTTTCCTGGTAGTGTTATTTTATATACATAAAGCTGCAAAGAAGTAGCTTGAATGAGTCTTTTAGATATGAGAAGATCTGGAGATTATAAGAGAGGAAATTGATTCTTTTTAAAGATTTTATTTATTTACTTGACAGAAATCACAAGTAGGCAGAGAGGCAGGCAGGGAGGGTGGGGGGGAAGCAGGCTCCCTGCTGAGCAGAGAGCCTGACCTGGGGCTCAATCCAGGACCCTGGGATCATGACCTGAGCTGAAGGCAGAGGCGTAACCCACTGAGCCACCCAGGCGCCCCAGAAATTGATTTTATTAATGATTTTTGTTTTAAAAAGGTTGGAAGCCTCTATAAATAATCACAGATCTCCCCACATCTGTGTTCCTTAAAACGTTAGTTTATTCAAGTATTTTCAAAGATGACCCATGACTAAAAAAAGGTAAGTGGTGAAATAAGCTTAGGAAAATGCTTGAAATGTAGTCCACTCTCAGAGGTTCCTGAGAGACATACTAAGATCTCTTGAGTCTTAGGGTTAAGAACTTGTCCTATGTAGATTAACCTGTGGTTTCCCAAATTTATTTGACCATGTACCCCTTTCATCACAGGTTAGTGTGGAGCAGCACGAGGAAGGAACTTTAGGGCCAGAGTTTGAAGATCTAGTGTTAGGAAGTGGGACGTAGTGAGGCAAATGGAATCAAAGCAGACGTGAGAGCAATGAGAAATGGCTTTATGCTGTAATTAGACACAGAAAAAATCAGAGTAATCTGGGAAACTAAATTGGTACAGTACTTTGGAGAGATATTTGGCATTGTGTGATATCGTTAAAGAACTACTACATTGTGATCTGGGAATTCCTTGCCTGTGTATCTCCTCCAGAGTGCTTTCCAGACTTTAGTGTACATGCAGGTCACCTGGGCATTTTGTTAAAATGCAGACTCTGATTCAGCATATCTGGGGCACAGCCTGAGATTCTGTATTTTTAACAAATTCCCAGCTGATGCTAATGCCTCTAGTCCACAGCTCTTGCTTTGAGAACAAGGAAGACAGGACACCTAGGTTTTAGTCCCAGCTTTTCCACTGACTTGCTGGGTGACATAGGACAAGTTGCCTCCTGTCTGGGAAGGCCTCTCATGACTCTAAACCCAGGTTCTGTGGAAGGCTTTGAATCCCCATCACGGAGGACAGTCGTTTGCCTTCTTGAGATCTCCCACTTTCTGCCTCCGACCGTGTGGGAGCCATGGGGAGATTTCATGTATTTACACAAGCATCGGGGGCCCCTCCCTGTCATCCTCCAGACCCTTGTTACTCTTGCCTGTGTGCATGAGATGCACAGGAGAGTGTTCGTGGCAGCATTATGTAACAGCATTTATTGGAAACACCCAGATGTCCATCACGGGAGAATGGAGGGATTGTGGTATATTTATAGAGTGGTTAACTGTCAATGAGTTAAAGCCACACGTATATGACTAAATCCCTAAAACATAATAATGAGCATAAAAGAGTAAGTTGTAGAAGAATATGTACAAATTACATATAAATGAATGTGCATTTAAAAATGCACAACTGTAGCTGCCATGTATAGATATGAATAAAATAGCAAAAGTACAAATTAGATTAACAAATATCAAGTTTTGGGATAATGGGTCTTTCTGGAAAGGGGATATTTTGAGGGGCAGTGAATTTAGATCGGGGGAAGTATATGAGGAGGTTCAGACGAGCCCATCATGTGTTACTTCTTAAGCTGAGGGTTGAGTACATAGATGTTCATTATATTCTCTCTTATTCTTGGGCTTTGAAATATTTCACAGTAAAAATCGTAAGAAAAACTGTAAAGGATTAAAAGTAAGCAGAAGAAGTGGCCTTTCTGGCTGTGACCAAGTGAGGAGATCACCGGATTTTCTTTTCAGAAGAGAACGACTCTAAAACTGGACAAAACTGACAAAGCAGCCCCTTCAGTGTTCTGGAAATCAACCAGAGGCATACAACAATCTGAGGCTCATTGATGTTTTGAAGAGCTGCCAGACTTTGGGTGGGAACAATGGGAAGCTGTGGTGTTTGGCCGGGGGCTGCTTCCCACACTCCCCGAGCTATGTCGCTGGGGGTCTCTGCTGGGGCAGGGCGGGTGGCAAGGACAGAGGGCTAGCCCAGCAGTGACAGAAGGGTGGGTGACACCATGCCCGACACTTTTGTCTCTGGAAGTGACGTCTTGGGGACATGCAGGTGGAGGAAGGTCAGTGTCTGTCTCTCCCAGCCCAAGGTTGCCGCCAAGTGTGTTCTTGTCTGAGACCACAGGCTCCGTGATTTCGGAGCTGAAGCTGTTTACATTCCCGGACGACCTTGAGACTATGCGCCTGCAGGTAGGAGACAGGACTGGCAGGAGTAAACCAGGCGGGACTGGAAGTGGCCACGGCTTTGAACACTCTTCTCTCCCTACACCCAGATCCATTAGCAGATGGTATCAGCCTTACTGATTTGAGATGTTTGAGCACCTGTGTCCAGTAACTGGCTGACAGCTAGTCTTGGAAGAGTATTAGATAAATAAGAAACTGAGCAGAGACATCAGTGACTGCACACCACAGAGGAAGCAGACTTCACAGGTCTAACCCGGCCATGCCCCTGAACAAAGCAGGCAAACAGACAAGGCAATAGCAGCAACCTTAAGGGAAAAAAAAAGATCAGCATGCAGAGTTGAGACATTGTATTGTCCAAAAGGTCTGGTTTTCAACAAAAGATGACAAGCTATGCAAAGAAATATGAAAGTGTGACTCATACTCAAAAAAGAATCTGCAGGGGCACCTGGGTGGCTTAGTTGGTTAAGCATCCGATTCTTGATCTCAGCTCAGGTCTTGATCTCAGGGTCATGAGTTCGAGCCCCTTATTGGGCTCTGCACCAGGCATGGAGCCTATTTAGAAAATAAATAAAAGAAAAAGTCAGCAGAAGCTGCTTCTGAATATTCTCAGATGCTAAATTTAGCAGAGAAAGAATTCAAAGGAATTAACGTACATTCGGAGAACTGAAAGAAATGATATTTAAAGAACTAAAAAGAAAAATATGGCAATAGTGAATGGCACCAGAAGCCAACACATAGAGATTCTCAATAAAGGATAGCAAAATTATGGAAAAGAGCCACATGGAAATTTATGGAGTTGAAGAGTACAATATTGGGAATGAAAAACATCATTTGAGGACTTGAATAGCGGATTCAAAACAACAGAAGAATCTGTGAGCTTGGAGGTAGAACAATAGAAATTACCACTCATTAGAACAAGTTAGGAAAAAAAATTAAAAACCTGAAGAAAATGAACAGAGCCTCCGAGGCCTGTGACATTCCTGTCACATTCCAGAGGACCCAGAGTGGCAGAAAAACTATTCCAAGAAATAATAGCTGACAACTTTCCAAATAAGATGCTTTGTAGGGGCTCCTGGGTGGCTCAGTGGGTTAAAGCCTCTGTCTTCAGCTCAGGTCATGATCCCAGGGTCCTGGGATCGAGCCCCACATCGGGCTCTCTGCTCCGCAGGGAGCCTGCTTCCTCCTCTCTCTCTGCCTGCCTCTCTGCCTAGTTGTGATTTCTCTCTGTCAAATTAAAAAAAAAAAAAAAAGATGCTTTGTAGAAATTAATAAGGTAATTCTAAAAATCAAAGTACCTAGGATAGCCCAAAGAATTTTGAGAAAGAACAACCATGTCGGAAGACTTCAGTAATCAGGGTGTGTGGCATTGGCATAAGGATGGGCCTGTAGACTGATGGGTCAGAACTGAGAGTCTACAAATAAATCCTTTAATGCTCAGTTGATTTTCAGCAAAGGCACCGTGACCTTTCTGGGGGGAAAAGATAGTCTTTTCAACAAGTAGTCCGCAAAACGTTGTTCTCCAGATGCAAAAGACAAAAAAGGATGAAGAACCTTACCTTCCAGTTTATAAGAATCACTTCCCAATAGATAATACACAAAATGTAAGAAGTAAAACCATATAAATTTCTAGAAGAAATCATAGGAGAAAGTCTTTTGTCATTTAGGACAGAAAGTTCTTACTCCAAAACACTATCCATAAAAGACAAGAACAGTGTTAGTCTTCAGAAGTAAAATACCTTGTTATTCAGAAGACACCATGAAGAAAATGAAAAGACAAACCCACAAACTGGGAGAAAATATTTCTAGCTCTTAGATCTGATGATATATGACTGGTATATGAAGAATTCTTAGAAATTGGCAGTAATAATGGCGCCTGGGTGGCTCAGTGGGTTAAAGCTTCTGCCTTCGGCTCAGGTCATGATCCCAGGGTCCTGGGATCAAGCCCCGCCACGGAAAGCCTGCTTCCTCCTCTCTGCCTACTTGTGATCTCTGTCTGTCAGATAAATAAATAAAATCTTAAAAAAAAAAAAAAAAGAAATGGGCAGTAATAAGACAATTTTACAATGGGCAGAGGATATAATGATTTAGCATTTCATCAATTATTAGAAAACAGTTGAAACGATATTATTTCACACTCGCTAGAATGACTACAATAAAAAAAGTCAGATATGAACGTGTTTTGTTGAGGACGTGAGTAAACTGAAACCCTTGTGCATTGTTGGTAGGAATGTGAAATAGTACAGCCAGTTTGGAAAACAGGCAGGGTTTTTTTTAAGTGACGCACAAATTTACCATATTTCCTGCTTCCGGGAATCTACCTAAGAGAAATGAAAGCAATGAGATGTCCACGTGAAAACTTGTGCATGAATACTCCTTGCATTATTTACAGAAGTCTAAATGGTGGAAACAGCACGAGTGTCCATCAGCCAGTCAGTGAAAAAACAACACGGCATAGCTGCAGAATGGAACACAGTTCAGCAGTTACACAGAGTTGACCGCTGACACCTGCAGCAGCGAGGATAGACCTCCGAAAGCCTTATGCTCGGGGGAAGCCCGGAGTTAGAAACATCTGCGAATGGCACAATTTCTAGGTCTAGGGGAGTCCCACTCGTAGAGACACGAGGTAGGTTAGTGCGTGTACGGGCTGGGGGCTGGGTGTGTAGACCACCCACTTGCGGGCACAACAGAACTTTAGGGGGTAATGAAAACATTCTAAAACTGGCTGGTGGTGGTTGCACACCCCCTGTGAATTTACCCAAGTCATTGAATTTACATTTCTAGAAAGTCATGGCACGTAAAGTAACACTTCTTTAAACTTGTTCAAAAGTGGGATCCGGGACGTCTAACTGACTCAGTCGGTGCAGCATGTGACTCTCGATCTTGGGGTCATGAATTTGAGCCCCACGTTGGGTGTAGAGATGACTTTTTTTTTTTTTAATGTGGTGCAGGCTAAAGGTCAAAAGCAACACAAAAATTCTTAAACTGGAAGCTTCGTTTGAGTTTTATGTCCGTAAGTATTCTTACTTTGAGAGACTCATAATAGGTGTTCATGAGGTGATCTCTTGTGACTTTGGTTCTCATTTTCAGTGTTCAGGGTGGAATGTTACAGGCCAGATAAGGATAGAATGATGTTAAAATGTGAGCCAAGGGCGCCTGGGTGACTCAGTGGGTTGGGCCTCTGCCTTCCGCTCAGGTCATGATTTCAGAGTCCTGGGATCGAGTCCCACATTGGGCTCCCTGCTCGGTGGGGAGCCTTCTTCCCCTCTCTCTCTGCTTACTTCTGATCTCTATCTCTCTATCTGTCAAATAAATAAATAAAAATCTTTAAAAAAAATAAAATGTGAGCCAAAAAAATGTAAAAATAAAGACAATCACTTTGCTTTACAAGGAGCGGAGACATGCTAAGTACCTGTGTGTGTGAGACAGAAAGATTGCCTCTCAAGTCGTGACCTAAACACAGAGTTTAAATATTTCAGAGTTATGAAGTCTCTGTCTGAACCAAACTGCTCCAGGATGATGCAGTTTATTTTATTTAACCTGAAAAGTTACACAGATTATTTAAATGAAAGCATGGATGTATTGTTAATAAAAGCAGTGGAAATAAATCCATTCATTGAAAAGATTTCTGAAATACACTTTATTTTTTATTAACATATAATGTATTATTTGTTTCAGGGGGGCAGGTCTGTGATTCATCAGTCTTACACAATACACGGCACTCATGATAGCACATACCCTCCCCCATGTCCGCCACCCAGCCACCCCATCCCTCCTACGCCCCTCCCCTCCAGCAATGAAATACACTTTTACTTTTAATTTTTACTTTTAATTAGAGAAAAATTAAATGCCATTTTGTTTGGGAATTTGTGGATTCTACTTAAATAGGCTCATTTTAGGGTGTAAAAGGGTCTAGGTTGTTTCTTGATAGGAGAAATTTGCCCTTTCTTGCTTTCTTGTTTGAACCCCTGAGCTATTGTTCATCACTTGCTGTTTTCCAAGCAGAATTCTATCTTGGTGTCAGTCCATTCTCCATGGCGGTGCACCTGTTAACATATTCCTCATCCCAGAAAAGTGTCATGGAGTATTTTGTCTGGCTCACAGATCTGTGCTTCCAAAGCAGTCCCACTGTCTTCTACTTTCTTCACCTTTCAGAATCATATTTAAGGGTCTATCACTGACCTGTAATTCGCCACAGGATTTTGCATCATCTTTTTAGTTACAAAAGCAAAATTAAAACTCTGTCAGATCATAGAGCACCTCTAAAATAGCAAAGAGTTTAGCATTGACAGTCACAAGCCTGGAACTGGAATCCCAGACCCAGTAATGACTAGCCTTAGGACTTTAGGTGAAGGAGTCTTTGAACCATCTTTGTACAACAGCGAGGACATCTGCCTAATCACCTAATAGGATGATTGTGACTTTATTGAGATAATGAATTTGTTAAAGTTTGAAGTTGTTATTTATTCTTCTTGTGCCTTGAATGAGCACTACCTCATTTATAATTATGGAATCAATGTACTTATTTCTCTAACTTTAAGACTAGTACTTATTTTTTTAAATTCCCGAGTCTACTTTTTCTTTGTTCTTCTGGCCTTTCTTCCCTATGACATAATTGTTTCAAGCACATTTGGTGTAAAATAGTTCATCCACAGATATTAAATTACATTTGCTCTTTCCAGGCGTTCTGTGAGCGACCCTTTAGGGCTCTACAGCAGAAGTAAGTGTATGCGAGTACGGATCCTTAGGGAACATTTACTCCAATAGGAAGACAGACGTGTGTGCAATAATTGGGACCACTGAGTGCTGACTTAGGAGGACAGGCCTCAGTATTACCAAGAACGAGTTCCTGACTCTGAAGGCTGGCAGGAACTAATCAGAGGACTTTGGAGAGGAGGCTTTCATTGTGCTGGGCCCTGCATGGCTGTCGGGATTGGACCAGAGAAGACCCCGTCCGTGGGGGAACCACATGAGTCAGAGACCTGCCTGGAGGGGCGGGCGTCTGAGGGTGAGGGCGGAGAATCAGACTGGGTGGGGTGACAGCAAGCACAGGGATTTGGCTTCCATATGCTAATTCGTGAACAGATATTTTTTGAGCTCCTGTCAGGTCTCCAGGTGTACAAGACCCACGTGAGAGCTGCGCTGCTGCTTTCCTGGAGTTATGATCAGGCAGAGAAGAGAAACACTGAATCAGAGAGATAATTACAAGAAGTCGTTATGAGGCCAACCTAGTTCTGCAGAGTCAGAGAGGGCTGTCCTGAGGGGGCGATGTTTGAACGGAAATTCACAAGTTGAGAAGAGTCTTCTAGGCAGGAGTACCCTCAGGGGAGAAGCTCAGAGGTGGGAAAAGGCAACGTGAAAGCCATTTTAGATACTGGAGGGAAGGTTGGTGAAGGGGTGGACGGGGGCATAGTAAATTGAACTTCAAGGCCTCCTCCTCACAGCAGCTGTGTGCCAACGCAGGGATTAGTCATTAGGATTTAGGATTTAGGATTTGCAAGCCGCGGGAGGCATAGTCCTTGGTGAGACTCAGTGGCCACCCCTGCTCCGTAGCCGGCTGCTGCTCTTAAGCAGCTGGGAGGTTGTTCCTGGCTTCTCTGCCCTCCCAGTGTGGGCTTGGGAGACCCAGCAAGAAGCATTGGGTGGGGTGTGCAGTGGCCAAGCAGGCCCCACAGAGTGTGGGCTCCCCTCCCCCCTCCCCAGGTGAAGAGCCTGGGAGCAGGGAGGCCCTGGGACATTGTCCATGATCAGGATCAGGGAGGTGCTGTTTCAGCCGAGCCAAGTGACACTAGATGGAGGCCTGGTAGCCTCTGGGGATGGGGTGAGCTTAGACAGCACCGGCCCAGCACACACAGGCTCTCAACCCTCTTCTGGCCCCCATCTTTCCAGCAGAGCAGTCCTCAACATGCCGTATGTCTCTGCTCTTCTGGCTGTGCTTGTGCTCCAGAGGGAGTCCTTCTGCACTGAGACACACTTGCTGGCCTGCCACATTCGTGTGCTGCTGCTGCCCCGTCCCTCCACAGATCCCCTTCTGTCCCTGTTGCCCACGTAAGGTGCAAGGATACTTGCCTCCAAGTAACAGCCTATAACCCATAATCTCAAGGAGTGGACCCAAAGATCCTTGTCTCAGCCTTCCCGGGCTGGCCTGTCAGTTCAGCCCACCCTCCATTCAGTCAAGAAACCTTAGATCAGTACCTCTCTGTGCATTGCAATGGGAACTACCATGAGTTGCTAAGAGTCCAAAAAACCAACCCCAGGAGACCTGGGTACCCCCTCAGTGCGTTTACCATCCTGGGTCTCTGCGGTCTCCAGAGCGCCTTGTTGAACCTCCCTGATGGTGTTCTCCTGTTAGCTTGGTACTTAAACACTTGACGGGCAGAAGGGAAAAAGGACTGCAGGCTTCTTTATGTGAAAGCATGTATCTTGCTGTTCTCTGCAGCAGTCAGCAGAATGCTGTGAGCAAAATAAGTGTGCACTGCACTGAAATGATTTCATGAAGATACTTAGTTTTATTGAGTTTTCCTTCCACTTAAGGACAGAGTTTATAACTGACCAAAAATTACACATTATTAAATATCAATATTTTGTTTTCTTGCTCTGTCAACGATGTTCCAAGAGCTTGCCCGTGTTTGTTCTACTGAATGCCCTTCATCGGGTGCCTGAAGGACATCTTTCCCAGTGCAGTGTCTGTGACATCATTGACAGGAAGGACAGCTCAATTTGTGGTTTTATTCGTTACCTCTAGTTAGAGAATGAGTTCTTTGTAATGTAGTCAGCGGATGTGTGGTAGTATAAAAGGGAAGTTATGGGCTCTTGGATAGTTTGAAATGTACATTTGTCTGAAAGTTAAGGATTTATTTTCTTGGACTTTAAAAATTTATATAGGCTTTACTGTTACTGTTTATCTGTCTTCCATTGTGTCAAACCATTGTCAAGTTGAAAATCTCTTACGGTTTTATCTGTGGACAGTCTTTCCATTGTTAGTAGAAAAATGTAATTTAGATAAAGACGCAACCAAATAATAATGTTGCTTTTCAGTCTTGGTATTAGCCAGCATTATCAGGTGCTTCTTACTGTTCCTTTGGCTGCTTGCACAGAATTACTTGAATGGCCCTTTACCTTCTTTTTCCCATCATACTCCTTAAAGAAAAAAAAACATTTCTATAGCTCTATATTTATTATTGAGCAATAAATAGAAAAATATCACTTTGTACAGCATAAAAAATTTACTTTGTGAATATAAAAAATCATTTTATGAAAGCAAGTAAAGATAAATCATAAGCATATTGTAAAATATCTTTAAATATCAGTAATTTGGGCCCCTTTGTGTCAGTCTAGTATCTTTATCCTAAAAAAAAACCATCACAAAAATAAATAGAGTCACACTGTTGTTTTAGTGCTTAAAGTTTTTTTTGTTCTAATTGAATATGGATTTAATCACCTCAGAAAAGATGGAGCCTACAGTTTACATGTACTGCTGTGGTAGGAGAGAAGAGTTTGAATTGTATGTATCTCTTTGCCTGAGTTGCAAATATTTCTCTTTTATCTTCCATGCGATCCATTTTTTAGAAAATGTGGAATTATCAAAAAAAAATCTAAAACTGAAACACTTAATGGGATAGAGGAGAAAACTCAGAAATAAACCCACAACTGTATGGTCAATTAATCTTTGACAAAGCAGAGAAGAATATCTAATGAGAAAAAGACTGTCTCTTCAACAAACAGCGTTGGGAAAACTGGACAGCCACATGCAGAAGAAAAAGTCAACCACTTTCCTATACTACAGACAAACATAAATTCAAAATAGATACGGAAGATCTAAACGTGAGACCTAAAACCATAAAAATCCTAGAAGATGATACAGGCAGTAACCTCTTTGACATTGGCTGTGGCATCTTCTTTCTAGATATTTCTCCTGAGGCAAGGGAAGCAAAAACAAAAATAAAGGATTCAGACCTCCTCAGAGTAAAAATCTTATGCACAGAGAGGGAAATAATCAACAAAACTAAAAGGTAGCCTATGGAATGGGAGAAGATATTTGCAAACCACATATCCGATAAAGAACTAGGATCCAAAATACTATAAAGAACTTACCAAACTCCATACCTGAAAAACAATCCAATTAAAAAATGGGCAGAAGACATGAACAGCCATCTCTCTGAAGAAGACATCCAGATGGCCAACAGACACATGAAAAGATGTTCATCATCAGCCGTCATCAGGGAAATGAAATTCAAAACCACAGTGATAACACCTCACACCTCTCAGAATGGCTAAAATCAGGAACACAAGAAACAACAGGTGTTGGTGATGATGTGGAAAGAGAGGAACCTCGTGCACTGTTAGCTGGTGCAGCCACTGTGGAAAGCAGTATGAGGTCTCCTCAAAAATTTAAAAATAGACCTACCTTATGCCCAGCATTCGCACTACTGGGTACTTACCAAAGAATACAAGAACACTAATTCTAAGGGATACAGGCACCCCTATGTCTAAGGCAGGATTATTTCTAATAGCCAAGATAGGGAAGCAACCCAAGTGTCCACTGACTGATGAACGGATAAAAAAGATGGGTGTGTGTGTGTGTGTGTGTATTTACAATGGAATATTATGTAGCCATCAGAAAGGATGAAATCTTGCCATTATCGACAGCATGGATGAAACTAGAGAGTATACCGCTAAGCAAAATGAGTCAGAGAAAGACAAATGTGGAATTCAAGAAACAAACAAGCCAAGGGGGGAGAAAAGAGACAAACCAAGACATAGACTGTTAACTGTAGAGAACAAGCTGATGGTCACCAGAGGGGCAGGGGTGGGGGGGATGGGGGAAATGGGTGATCGGGATTAAAGAGGGCATTTATGGTGAGCACTGGGTGTTGTGTGGAATTCGTGAAACACTGTTTTGTATACCTGAAACTAATATAACACTGTGTGTTTACTGGAATTAAAAACTTCAAAAAAAATAAAACAGAAACACTTAAGCCATAGCTTTTTAAAACTAAAAATTGCTTATAAAAAATAACTGCTGATGGTTCTGTTCAAAAACCTTCCCAGAAGCTCTGACATTTTGCTTTGTGTCTCTGAATCTTAATTGAAGTGGAAGCGAAGAGCCCGTCCATCTGCCAGAGACTCGAGACAGTCTGTCCACTCGCCTTCCTGTCTAACTGTGACCTTGCAGGCTCTGTCTCCTGAGTGGGTTGCTTGAACTCCCCACTTGGTTTGCCTTTTTATCTTCCTTGTGCTTACCTTTCCCTCACCAGCTGCAGAGGGTGGAAGAAGCCAAAATAACGTAAAGGATCAATGGAAGTTTAGAATACTAGCTTCAGAAGGAGGTCCATAGTTGACAGGATGGAAGACGTGTTTTACTTGGTAGCTGTCAGCGTGTTGACGGGCAGGGCTGCTAGGGAAGGCGGCGCAGGAGGCCTGGTGGGGAGGCCTCACAGCACCCCGCACTTGTGGTTGTCAGAGTGTGGGGCCCCGGGGAGGCAAGACATTGCTTATCCTGCAGGACTGTCCTCTGCATTGTATGACGCCTGGCCTCCCAGGCCTGTGCCTACAAAACCCAGTGACGGATTCTTCACGTGCACAGCCATGTACAGCCCTTCCCCAGAGTCTGCAGATAGACTCACGCCGAGAGGCCTTTTCTGCCCCACTGAGCCCCACTGTCCCCTTCCAGGTCTGGGGTACCCGTAGAGGAGGAATTCAGAGGGGTCCCTTGTATATGGCAGAGGGGCAGGGAGGGGGAGGTCATGGGAATGGCAAAGTGATGACAGGAAGGCCTTGGGCTTATAGATCAGCAGAGTAGCACTTCCTGTGTGGTTTGTAACTCCCGCTAGTTCCACATTCCCTGTCAACCTAGGCCGACTTTCATTGTTTCTCCCAGTGCAGATCTGCTGGGTGTGAGTTCTCGCATCACTTGTCTGTAAAGATGTCTTTTTTCTGCCATTGTTTTTCAAGGACGTAGACATAGAATTCTGAGCTGACGATGCTTTCAGCACTTTAAAAAAAAATGTTTACTTTGTTTTCCAGCCTCCATTCTTCCTGATGAAAGAATGTTCTCTTTTATGTAATGTCTTTTTTTTAAATAAATTCTATTTTTTTTTAGAACAGCATTACAGAAAAATTGCAAAGACAGTATAAAGAATGCACCCAGTTTCCCATTAACTTCCTCCATTCGTATAGTACATATGTGATATCTAGTGACCCAGTCAGCATGGTACGCGGTCATGAACGAATGTCTATATTTTATTCACATCTCCTTAGTTGTTACTAATGTCCGTTTTCTGTGCCAGGACCCCATCCAGGAGGGGGGTGCCCTGTGTCTTCTTTGTCTCTGGCTGTGACCATTCATAGACTTCCTTTGTTTCTGATGGTTTTGAGGACTCCTGCTCAGGGATCCTGTAGCACGGCCTTCAGCTGGGACGTGTTCGATGTTCTCTTCATCAGACTGAGGATCTGGGGCTTTGAGAGGACAATCACAGAGTACACACTGTCAACATGAATGACCACCATCACCTGGCTGTTCTTTGGGTGTTTGCCAGGCTTCCTCCCCGGGAAGCTCCTCGTTTCTCTCTTCTGTACGCTACTTTCCAGAAGGAGGCCACAGAACACAGCCCACACGTAAGGAGTATGACTTTTGGGGGATGACTCTGCGTGGATGATTTGTTTCTTCTCCGCTTCTTAATTTATTCATGTATTGATACCAGTGTGGACTTGTGGATGGTTATTTTATACTTTGTGTTAGAATACAGTGCTGCTTTGCTTGTTTTTGTCGCTCAGACTCTTCTGTCGTTGGCCCTCAGGAGCACTTTCACTTGGCTCTGGGTCCTTAGACGTGCACTAGTTAACGTGGGTATTGGGGTTTTTTTGTTTTTGTTTTTGTTTTTTAATTTTTGAGCACTTCCTTTCTGGTGCTCTGAGATGCTCTAGGCTTATCTTATATGCACTTCCTATCCCAATTGGAGAATCGGCTGTTTTCTCCCAGGAGTCCTGGTTCCCCTGACTAGAGAATGACATTAGAAACCAAGCTGTGGGTGTTAGGTGTGCTTGTTACCATTGTGGTTTTGTTGCTTCTGGGTCCTCTGTGCTGACAGAGCAAGGGAATATGTGTATGTATGCTAACCCTTTCCTGTACACATATCCACAGATACTTCTGTACGTAACCCTGTGTGTCTGTGTCAAGCTAAGAATGAGTCCATACCCAGGTCTCCAGCTCCAACCCATGACCACATGCATCATTCTGGCCTCCCCCGCTTGCCTGCCTGTAAACTCCCACTGCAGCCGCGAGAAACCTGGCTCTCACCACCCACCATCCGCTTTCCTGTTGAGTTCACTGAGTGCCCGCAGATTTAGAGATCCTTAAACGTAAATAACAGGTCTGCAGGCTGTCACAGTGTTGGTGCTCGGTGCATATCTTCTCTGGGTAGAATGCCTCACTCAGTACTTAACCTTTCTCTCTCCTCCCATTCAAAATGCTTCTATCAAAAATTTGTAAGAAAATATAAAGGTAAGTATCTTAACTTGAAAATGACATGAAACTAGGTGGATCTTGGAACACACGAAATAATGAAAAGAAGGTATTCATTAAGTTAACCTGCAAATGGGCTCAAAAAATTAGCAGCAAGAGTTTGTGGAGACTTGGGTTAAGTAATAGTTCAAGCAGAGGATCCCTGGGAACCTTGTATCCTGTAATCCCTGCACGTGCTAACATGTGTCCTGGTTGCCAAAAAGTACATTAGAAGCTTGGGCTGTATCCTTGGGAACATAATATTCAGAGGTAGGGAGAGGTTAGCCCCGTGCTGCTCTTAATATTGGATGCGTTGTATTCATTTTTAGCATTTTATTTTAATAAAGACATTGAAAAACAGATGTCCACAAATGAACACGTTGGAAAAGATCTGTAACTAGTGATTTACCGTTTGGAATTTGAGCATGAAAATGAATAATGACAGTAATGATTTTATTAGCCCATTAAATAATATAGGAACATGAGTTCATACTAATTTTTTTTTTAAATGTAAGAGAGACAGAGACCGAGCACACGAGTGGGGTGAGGTGCAGAGGGAGAAGAAAAAGCAGACTCCCTGCTGAGCAGAGACCCTGATTTCAGGCGTAATCCCAGGACCCCGGGGTTATGACCTAAGTGGAAGGCATACGCTTAACCACCTGAGCCACCCAGGTGCCCTGAGGTCATACTAATCTAAAAAGTAAAAGAGTATATTGAAATCTTGATGAGGAATGGAGTAGTTACCAAATCTCCAAGTACCTCCCCACATAAAACTTATGAATTATAAAGAGGGGAAAGAGTGGCTTCACAGTGGAAATGGCTGGAGAACATCCCATTGGCAAAGCATGTGATCAGAAGGAACTTGTGCATTATCGGGCTGTGTCCCGACTACACCACCTGCTAGGACACACTGAACAGAGCACAGCCTCACTTCTTTTGGGGCTGCTGCCAGAAATGTGTGACCTGAATCCAGCCCCATGGAGATGCCGGATCCATCCAGACGGAGGGGCTGTCTGTCGTCTTCCCAAGTGTCAAGGTTGTGGGCATCAGGGAGAGTCTGAGAAATTGGTCCAGACTGACGGCCATAGGATGAGATGGCTGAGGGCAGCACATAAAGCCCTGATCCCTTTCTGCTCTAGAATGTGGTTGGGAAACGGGATGCTTGAATGGGCTCTGAGATGAGGCTGTAGTAATGTATCAGTGTTCGCTTCCCGGTTCGATGGTTGTACTCTGTAGATGGTTTTTGTTTGTAGGAGAAGACACACTAAATGTTTGGAGGGGATGACATGTTTCGCCAGTAACTTACTCATGAATGGTTTGGGGGAAAAGAGGTTTTTAGACCATACCTCCAACTTTTCTGTGTTGGGTCCTTTAAAAATGTTTGTAAATGAATAATCTGGGGCTCTAGGAGGAGTTAGGTGGCGGAAAGCCCGAGGTGGAGTACCAGAGAAGTGGTCTTTGACATCTGAATGAAGGACTGCTGCGTGGAAGAAGAATTTTCCTCCGTTCTGGGACTTACAGCATGAAGTTGGGGTGTTTCTTATATCTGGTGGCATCTTACGATTTCCTGGGAGGATTTTTCCTTCATAACCATTGATGGTGTTTTACACCTTCAATAGTGAAATACAGTGTATTTGTTTGGTGGTGCTTCTCAACCGAAGAGAACCAGGAGCCATGAATGGGCATTTAGGAATCAAGATTTTAATTATAGGGAAGACCTTTCTAACACTTAGAACTACCTGGGGCTCAAGCTAGCTACCTGAACTGGTCAGGAAGTTATTTGTATTGTGTTGAAGAAGACCCCTAAGAACGCTCTTAACTCAAAGATTATCTGACCTCTGCTGACTAGTGATTGTCTCCCCAGTTACCCCTTCCCCTCGTTTCTGCCTCTAATGAAGGAAGAAAGTAACTCTCTCTTCCATGCGGGTCTTGGCTCCTACTGTCTTTTTTGAGGAGGAAGAGACAGATTACGTGATGGGTGCATATGGGTGCATACAGAAACCGCCTTTTGAACACTGAGCGTTGAGCCTTTGCTCCCCTTGGGCTAGACTGAAGGGACGAGGGTTTAGTAGACCCTAGCTCTTGTTGAGGTTGGACTGATGCGAGTATTGTCAGGAATTAATCAAGTGACTTTGGAGTCCCCCTTGTGCTCACCCATGGAGCCCCTGAATGTCAGCCTTGTGGCAGGAGAGTCAGGTTCAAGCCAGCAGCACTGTGCAATGGGGGCACCGCCTGGATGCCATGGGGCCAGTGTTTTCTAGATGCAGTGCAGCTGCTTTCCCAGTGACACAGCTTCACCCTTCATTCCTGTGCTCCACACACTCACGTCCCCACGCTCCTCAGAGGCCTTGACTCCTGGCTGACTTACGTGTGCACAGCCCTGCCGTCATCCCGGCCAGCCTCCCAGTCCACAGGGAAAGTGCACACCTGGCCTGAAACCCATCCTCGGTATCTTCCAGAATTGCTGACATCTCTGGTCTCGAGTCCAGTGTCCTATTCTCTGACTGTTGCTTCTTCCTTTCTCTCCTCTCCTCCTTACCTTCTGTTTTGCCGAAGCTTCTGGGTCCCTTTTCTTGCAGTTCTCCTCCCCTGGGCATGATGCTTCCATTCTGCTTGGACTGTATGAGCCACTGTTTCAGTCACTGTGACCAACAGCTTTATTTGGGCAATAGTGTCTACTGTCACGTGACTGTCTGTTACCTTTAGGCCCATTTGGCTCCCAAAATGCTTTGAATGTCAGGTTAAGGAGTTTGAACTTTATTTAGCTGACAGAAGGAGTAAAGACTTTTCTTTCTGTTTTGTTTTTTTTTTTTCTTTAATTTTTGTTGAAGTATGGCTGACACCCAGTGTTATCTGAGTTTTGGGTTTACAACATAGGGATCTGACGATTCTGTGCACAAGTCTGTGCTTACCACAAGGTGGTCATCCTCTGTCACCGTGCGGAGTTAGTACAGTATTCCTGGCTGTATTCCCTGTGCTGCACTTCTCATCTCTGTGACTTACCTATCATGGCGGGCTTGTACCTCTCAGTCCCCTTCACCTATCTCATCCATCCCCCACCCCCGGCCTCTGTATATTTAAGAGTCTGGTTTTTGTTGGTTTGCTCATTTGTTTCGTTTTTTAGTTTCCACATAGTGAAATCATAACGGCATTTGTCTTTCTTAGCCTGACTTTTTTTTTGCTTTGAATACTGCCCTCTGGGTCCCTCCATGTTGTCGCAGACGTCAGAGGCTTTGAACAGAGTGACATGACAAATTAGGCGTTAGAAAAATGCTGGCAGATCTCAGCAGGATGTCTATAATTGATACAACCTGCCATCTACATCTGTCAGAATTAAAGCTGTATTCATTTCTTAAAAGAATGTAGCATATCTTTTTTTTTTTTTCCTCTCTCCCTCTTGAGTTCCTAAAGGGGGTCAAAGGAGAGAAGAATGAGTACTGGATTTGAAGAAGCCAGAGTGTTACAGATAAACGTTTGAGGACTGAAGTCTGTGGAAGGCGGAGTGAAGAGAGGGTCTCAGACCACTTGTGAGCAGACTCCCTGAGGCACAGGATGGCGGGTGCTGCGATCTGTGCAGCTTGATGGAGAGAGCTACAGAAAGTCCCTGGGTTAGTCCCCCGTTTCCCTCAGCAGCAGCCAGGTTGGAACCGGAAAGCAGATTTAATTCTCTCACCTAAAGTGTTAGTGTTCTGTTATATATGTAAACATAGGTCACTGAATTCTGTAGGAAGAAGTCTGATGCCACTGACCGTAACCTACCAGAAGTTATACTGGTTTCACTGCAGATGCTTAGGGAATACCGCACCTCCCTGAACCTTTTGTATGGGAAGTTTACTAAAATCACCTGAGAGCTTGAAGATTCCCTAAAACTTCAGCAGGTGATTTGAACTTAACAAACATCTTCATCCGTTAAGAGATAAAATCTCTGCTAAGTGGGGTTTTGTACTGGGAGGTTGTTTTCTTTTTTTTTTTTTTTTTTTTTTTTTTTTAAAGATTTTATTTATTTATTTGACAGAGAGAGATCACAAGTAGGCAGAGAGGCAGGCAGAGAGAGAGAGGAGGAAGCAGGCCCCCTGCTGAGCAGAGAGCCCGATGCGGGACTCGATCCCAGGACCCTGAGATCATGACCCGAGCCGAAGGCAGCGGCTTAAACCACTGAGCCACCCAGGCGCCCCGGTTGTTTTCTTTTTAAAAAGAAATTGGGTAAGCTTACACTAAAAAAAGCAAAGCAGCTTACAGTAAAAGCACCTCTCTCTCCACTTGTGGCCTGATGCCTCAGACAGCTCATTTGTTTCCTTCCTGGATCTGCCTTTCTAAGGTGAAAGAATCAGCCACCCCGCTGGACTGGGCTTGCCCTGAGATTCCGCTCCAGGAGAGGGAAGAACGGCTATGTGTGGGTCAGGGCTGGGCTTCTGGTACCTCCCACCTGGAAGGACTCCCGGAGCTGAAGCTCAGATCCCCGTGAAAGCCTTGGGGATAGTGTTGGCCAGCAGGTGCGTGCTTCCCGGGGTGGTCGGGAGGAATGAAATGAGAGGGAGTTCTGGAATTCGGTTGGAACAGTTCTGTGTCAGAGCTCAGTTTCTTGAAGGTGATAAATGAATTAAGGAGACGAAGTATTCAAGGAGGAAATGTCATGATTTGAAACTGTTCTGGGGTTTGCAAATTCTCCAAAGGAGAAGGAATTTTTTTTTTTTTTTTAAGACAAGGGTGGGAGAGAAAGAATAGAATTGTTTTCATAAAGTAGCCAGATTCAAGCAGTGGAAACACAGATTCACATTAAAGAACAGATGTGGAGAACGTTTTAAGAAAATAGGTAAAAGGAGGGATTGCACTTAGATTTTTACTTGTCATCTCTGATAAATTAATCCTGGGTGCTGGGCGAGTTGAAATGCTTGGGATTCTGAGGCCATATCTGTGATTTATTAGCAGTGTTGGCTGAAGGTTAGGATTAGGGTTAGTGGTGGTAGATGTTCCAAGTATTTGTCATCTCTCCTTGAGTGTTTACATCATTTTAGTCTGATAAGTCTTTAACTCTTAACAGTCACCACTTGACCTAACGTGACCTTCATCCTGAAGCTTAAACCCTCTCTGGCCTTACTATCCCCACTGGAAGCTGGGCCAAGGCTTCTCAGATCTTTAAAAATCAGGCCTCCGAGGCATCCTTCAATCAGGGTCTTTGAGCCCAGATCAGCTTTAGGGGTGGGAAGTGAGGAGATCCATGAAATCAGCAGAATGGGGGCTTTTCTTGTTAGGAGGGTCTCCTGTCATCAGATACTTTAAGTGAGTTACAGGCAGAAAAGGTTAAGAACCGAGCGGCTTGACTGAGCCTGGCTGGCTCAGTCCGTTAAGCATTCAACTCTTGGTCTCGGCTCAGGTCATGATCTTGAGAGGCTGTGAGTTCAAGCCCCATATGCCCAGTATGGAACCTACTTTAAAAAAAAAAAAAAAGATTCTCCTTACTCTTTTTTTTTTAAATAGGTGTACCTTGTGTTTATCCATTACTTTGTCTAGCCTTTTTTTTTTAATTGAATTATAATTGGATTCTCCTTTGCTCTTTGAGAGTAAATACAATTTTCACATAATCAAGAACAGGTATAAAGGGAAAAATCCTCTTGCGTGTGTGTCTCCTGTGCTAGTCACACATACGCTTCTGTGACACTTCCAGTCGCCTCTTGTGTGGGGCTTTTGCTTATATGAAGCAATTCTCAGCCATACCAACTGGGTGTCCAAGAATTCAGTTGGATTCTGACCCTGTCTGCCTGGAGTTCGGGTCATATCCCACGGGTTAATAGCTCAGACCCACAAGGCTGCCCCCTCCCTGCCCCAACCAAAAGTCCTAGGCCGTCCCCTGTACTTCACCAGCTAGCTATAAATCACTTTTCCCACAACCCCCTCACAGTGTTCGAAACTTTGTTAGAGTGGCTCACAGAACTCAAGGAAACACATTTACTGGTGGATTATGAAAGGTATAGGAATAGATACCGATGAATGGCCAGCTGAAGATGCTCAGGGCAAGGTTTGTGGGAAGGGGCCTTCTGGTTTGCTGCCTCCCAGCCCCTGCACATGCTCACCAACCCAGAAGTTCTCCAGACTGCACAGTGTGGGAGTTTTTATGGAGAACTCATCACATTGGCATGATCGGTCATTAACTCAGTCTCTTTCTCCTCTCCCCTCCCCAGAGGATGGAGGGGATGGACTGAAGTTCCAAGTTTCTCTTCATGACCCACTGAGAGTCATCCCATTAGAACAAAAGACTCCTGTCACCCAGGAAGTTTCAAGGGACCTAAGATTACCATGTCAGGATCCAAGACCAGATATCAGAACAAAAGATGGTCCTCATGCTCTTATCACTTAGGAAATTGCCAAGAGTTTTAGTAGCTCTGTGCCAGGAACGGGGAGACCAATATATCTGTTTTCTCTTACTTCACAGCCCATAAATTTTCTCTTTAAAAAGCAGACGTTAGGATGGGGAGCACCTGGCTGGCTCAGTTGGTAGAGCATGCGACTCTTGATCTTGGTGTTGTGAGTTTGAGTCCCACATTGGGTATAGAGATCACTTCAAAATAAAATCTTTAAAAACAAAAAAAGGTAGGGCACCTGGGTGACTCAGTTGGTTAAGCAACTGCCTTCAGCTTAGGTCATGATCCGAGAATCCCAGGATTAAGTCCTAGCTCCGCAGGGAGTCTGCTTCTCCCTCTGACCTTCTCCTCTCTCGCTTTCAAATAAATAAAATCTTAAAAAAAAAAAAAAAAAATTAGGGAACCTTGATCATAGTATGTGCTCAATAAATATCATTGAATGGATGGTTGAAATAATTAACCGCTTCTTTTCCCAAACAGCTTTCCCATTGAAATTAGGTGGTGTTCACTTAGTGTTCTTTGAACAAGAGAAATTGCGTGGATCGGTTTCCCTGGCTACCTGTGCAGCTTTCCCTGCTCCTCTCCCAGCTTGAGTCTTCAAGAGGAAGCCTCAGAACTGGTTTCTAAAGCCCTTTGTGCCTGGTGCGATTATAAAGCAATGAGACTGATTGTCATGTGTCGGTTGTGGGATCCGTCTCAGTTACTTTATAGCCGGGCCTGGTACCCGACACCGCACACCGTTCCCTGCCGAACAGCAGTTTAAACGCACAGACCTAAGGTTTCTTCATGGAAAATTTAAATGGTTTAGCATTACTTGATGATTTCTCTCTAACTCACTGATCAGAACTCTTAGATGTTAACTTTGTGCTTTCTTTACTTCTGCAGTTTTTTTTTGTTTTTGAAATTTTTTTTAATTAGTATTCTGATAACATGGCTGGCACGATTTTGAATAAGGTAATATAAAAGGTCTGTGTGCCACCAGGTTAAATTCTTCATGAAGCTTTTAATTATTGACTTTCTTTTCAGTTGCCTGTGGCCTTTTAACTGCCTGGGATAACGAGGGTAATTCTTTTAGCTAAAGATGGTAAACACGTAAACCAAACACTTAGCAGTATTCGTTGAAGAAGCCTTTGAAAGGGCAAGTTCTGGGGTGTTTGTTCATTTGGCTTTGGTGGTTTACATTTACGTGCAGACCTTATTCAGACTTGGATAAATAGTTATAATTTTCGATTTCCTGAAATAGAAATGTTTGTTCTCCTTCCTGCGACCCCCAGAGTCTTATTAGTCCTTACTTTGAAGTGTGCTGGAAGTTGCACATTGCCACCAGCCCCGGCTTAGGAAGGAGGCCCGTCAGCAGCTCGACTGGTGTGGCTCCGCAGCCCTTTTTCCTGGAAAGGAAGTGGGATATGACTTCCCTTTGTGGAGGAGGAAAGGAGCAGTAATTTCACGCTCCGCAGGAGAGAGAGTAACTTGCCTTGACGGTGTTACTCCTCCTGAAAATTACATAAGTGAAAGAGGTGGATGGCTCGAAGAGAACCTCGCATCCTGGTGTTGGCCTTCAGTGGCTTGTCACTGTGGCAGAACCTCTGGACCGCTGTTAGAAGCCGGAAGGGTTTCTGTGCCCAGCTAGTCCAGGCTGTCGAAGCTTGGGCGTGTCTTGGGGGGAGTTAATTTCTGGAAGGGTTCTGGGGTAAAGAAGAAAGGAAACTTCCTCTCGTCAGGTCTAGACACAAGACCAAGGGGAGTCTCCGCTGTTCCTCATGAAGCTTTACCAGCAGGCCATTTGGCTTTTGCAGCTCTGTTGGCGGATTTGTGTCATGTTGGTGATATTATAAAGCTGCAGATGCTGTACTTCTTTCTATTCCTTATAGCAGTTCTGCACACAATAGATGCTCCATAAATATTTCTGAGTGAGGGGCGCCTGGGTGGCTCGGTGGTTTAAGCCGCTGCCTTCGGCTCGGGTCATGATCTCAGGGTCCTGGGATCGAGTCCCACGTCGGGCTCTCTGCTCTGAAAGGAGCCTGCTTCCCTCTCACTCTCTCTGCCTGCCTCTCTGCCTACTTGTGATCTCTCTCTGATAAATAAAATCTTTAAAAAAAAAAAAATATTTCTGAGTGAGTTGTGCAAAAACTACCAATTTTTTGTATGATAAATCCTAGTGCTTTTTGTACTGTAAGTACTAGCACTGTTCTCCTTTTCTTAAGGAGGTGGGACTTTCTCAGGAGGGTTTTAATGGAAAAGGTTCTACAGTAAAGACCTGTGGTGATTTGATCACATTATGTTGTTGTATCATATGTTTTATACTGTCTGTCTTCACATTTGGCTGATTTAATCTGTTTTGTTTTTTTTAAATATAGTTATAAAACAAGTTAATGTGGATCTTAGCACTACAGTCCTTCCACGCTCTGAGTCTTAAGCACTCCACGCTTAACACTGTTGTTCCCACTTGGAGCCAGCGTACCCAGCTGCAGACTCGTTCCTCTTGAGAAGCTGAATCTGCAGACCCCTCCCAGTAGCAGAATCATAGTTGTTTCCCTAAATAGCATTTTCATACATGTGATATTTCCTGTAAATTTTAAAGGTCATTTGAGCGTCTATATTTATTTTACATTACAGGCACTGGAGATATCATTGCTGTCATGATTACAGAATTGAGGGGTAAGGATATTTTGAGTTATCTGGAGAAAAACATCTCTGTACAAATGACAATAGCTGTTGGAACACGAATGCCGCCAAAGAACTTCAGCCGTGGCTCTCTAGTCTTCGTGTCAATATCCTTTATTGTTCTGATGATTATTTCTTCAGCATGGCTCATATTCTACTTCATTCAGAAGATCAGGTACACGAATGCACGCGACAGGAACCAGGTGAGCTCCCAGCACTCTCTAACTATCCATCTTACAACATAACTCGGAGAAGTCTATTGTGGTCATTCACAGCACAGAGTTCTTCACTTAAGAAAAAAGTCGTGACCTTCAGTCATGTCCATGTGTTGAAAACATATATACATACGTTATTTTCAGGATTTTTTTTTTTTTTTTAAGATTTTATTTATTTATTTGACGGACAGAGATTACAAGTAGGCGGAGAGGCAGGTGGAGAGAGGGGAAGGGAAGCAGGCTTCCCGCCGAGCAGAGAACCCAACACGGGGCTCGATTCCAGGACTCTGGGATCATGACCTGAGCGGAAGGCAAAGGCTTTAATCCACTGAGCCACCCAGGCGCCCCTTTCAGGATCTTTTTTAAATGCCAAAATGGGAAGTCTACATTTACAGTGATCACTTGGAATATCCTGGGTAAAAGGTTAGCTTCGTATCATGATATGATCTAGCTGACTCTGGTCATTTGGAGAGCTCTCACAGAGTTGCATTTCTGAGCTGGAAGCATTGGTTGTCAGGGGCGAGGCGAGCTGGGAGGTGGGGGAGGGAGCCTTCACGTACTTTAGTTCCATGTGTATTATCTATTCAGAAAAATAAGTCAGTTAAAAATTACCCTGTTTAAGCTTGCCCATGGGGTGACAGTGAGGTGGAGAAGGTCTAGAAGAGATATATCCCGTCATCCTAGAACTTCCCTTTCTCCCTCAGTGAGCACAGACTGAGTGTTCAGCGGGTTTCAGATCGGTGAATAAAGACCCAGGAAGGACAGGAGGGCCTGCCGCCCTGTAGTGGAGCACCTGCAGGCGGTGACCTGGTCCGTTTGTTAGCTGGTTGGATGCCCTCTAGATAAAACGTGTACCCGGGGGGCCCAGTTGGAGATGTGAGGTCCCAGCCCCAGTCTGAGTCTTCTCTGCTAGGAAACCAGCAAACAAGCTGTTTGCAGAGTGGTTTGAAGCCAATCTTCGTGGAAGGCTGTCCTCTCCTTTTTTTTTTTTTTTTTTTTTCTTTTTTTAAAGATTTTTTATTCATTTATTTATTTGACAGACAGAGATCACAGGTAGGCAGAGAGGCAGCCAGAGAGAGGAGGGGAAGCAGGCTCCCTGCTGAGCAGAGAGCCTGATGCGGGGCTCGATCCCAGGACCCTGGGACCATGACCTGGGCTGAAGGCAGAGGCTTTCACCCACTGAGCCACCCAGGTGCCCCCCGTCCTCTCCTTATAAACAGAGGACATCCAGACCCCTGTGGGAGAGCTGAAGTTTTCAACCTTCCTCATTCTAGTGAAAGCACAGAGGCTGCTATGGAACAGATCTGAGTTCGAATTCCGACCTCATCACCAGTTTGCCATGTTCTTTCGTAGACCATTTATTTCACTTCTCAGTTTGTTTCTTCATCTGAAAATAGGTACAGAATATCTGAAAACTGTCATTTATTGCACACTTATGTGCCAAACTCTGTGCAGTATCCTGTATACCTTTAAAGTTTTTTATTATGATAATTTTTATTTAATATTATTTATTTATTTTATTATAATTTCATACTTGGAGAAGCTGTAAATATAGTATGAAGTATTCTCTTCTCCAGATTCTTTTTTTTTTTTTTAAGATTTTATTTATTTATTTGCCAGAGAGAGATCACAAGTAGCAGAGAGGCAGGCAGAGAGAGAGGGAAGCAGGCTCCCCGCTGAGCAGAGAGCCCGATGCAGGACTCGATCCCAGGACCCTGAGATCATGACCCGAGCCGAAGGCAGTGGCTTAACCCACTGAGCCACCCAGGTGTCCCTCTTCTCCAGATTCTTAAACTGTTAGCATTTTGCCCTAGTTCCTTTTCTATGCATATATACATTTTTTCTATGCATATATATATATTCTATGCATATATATACTTTTTTTAACCGTTTGAGAATAAATTTGAGATATGATGCCCCTTTACCCTTTAAATACCTCAGTGTGTATTTTTAAACACAAGAACATTTCCTATATAATCACAGTATAATTATGAAAATCAAAAGTTAATATTGATACAATACCAGATCTACAGACCTTTTTTAAGTTTTGTAAAACTATCTGAATAATAGGGGCAGCTGGCTGGCTCAGTTGGTAGAGCATGGGACTCTTGCTGTCGGGCTTGTGAGCTCAGGCCCCACACTGGGTATGGGATACTTAATTTTAAAAAATTGTCTTAATGCCTTAATGCCAAAGCAAGCCCTGGATTGATCCAGATTGTACGTTGCATTCAGTTGCCATTTTTTTTTAAGTAAGCTCTATACCCCATATGCGGCTTGAACTCAAACCCCAAGATTAAGAGTCATGCGCTCTACCAACTGAGCCAGCCAGTTGCCCCTGTTAGGTCTCTTTTAATCTGTCTCATGGCATTGACATTTTTTTTTTAAGATTTTATTTATTCATCTGACAGAGATCACAAGTAGGCAGAGAGGCAGGCAGAGAGAGAGAGGAGGAAGCCGGCTCCCCAGTGAGCAGAGAGCCCGATGCGGGGCTCGATCCCAGAACCCTGGGATCATGACCCAAGCCGAAGGCAGAGGCTTAACGCACTGAGCCACCCAGGCGCCCCGGCATGACATTTTTGAGGAGTCCAACCCCTTTGTTTTGTCTTTGAGTTTGCCTGTTACCCTGTGTTCCTGGATCATCAGATCCAGGTTATGTGCATTTTTTTAGGAACACCAGTCCTTTACATTTGTTAAACTTTTTATTTTGAGGTAACTGTAGATTCACCTGCATTTGTAAGAAATGATACAGGGAGGTCCCAGGTACTCTTGTGCATTCCCCGGCCCCTGGGGTAAAATCTTGTATAACTATAGTAGATAGTTCAGACAGGATCCTTACATAGATACCATCCACTGAGCTGACTCTGATTTCTCCAGTCCAGCCTGTACTCGTGTGTATGTGTCTCTCTACAGTGTCAGTTCACCATCACCACGGTCAAGACATAGAACGGTCCCCCACCAGGATTCCTTGTGCTGTTGTTCTTCCGTCCTAGGCCCTTCCCTTCTCCCCCCCTCCGCCCAGCCCCTGACATCACTGACCTGTCCGCCACTCTGTGGTTCCATCAGTTCAAGAATGCTGTCTAAATGGAATCCTCCATTCCTTCCCCCTTTAGAGTTTGGGTGTCTTCACCTACCATGACTCCTTGAGAGCCTTCCAAGTTGTTGTGTGTGTCAGTAGCTTACTCGTTTCTGTTGCTGAGTAGAATTCTGTCACTTGTACATACCACAGTGTGGTGAACCAGATTGTTTCAAGGTTTGGGCTATTTTATTTATTTATTTATTTTTAAGTGACTTACTTCATTTTTCAGTCTTTTTTTTTTTAATATTTTATTTATCTGACAGAGAGAAATCACAACTAGCCAGAGAGGAAGGCAGAGAGAGAGGAGGAAGCAGGCTCCCTGCTAAGCAGAGAGCCCGATGCGGGACTCGATCCCAGGACCCTGAGATCATGACCTGAGCGGAAGGCAGAGGCTTTAACCCACTGAGCCACCCAGGCGCCCCAAGGTTTGGGCTATTTTAGAGTGGCTGCGAACATTTGTGACAGGTATTGTGTTAACATGAGTTTGCATTTGCCTTGGGTAAATGTTCAAGAGTGAAGGATCTGGGTTATTCTGGTAAGCACATCCATAATTCTGTAAAAAACTGCCATACCCTTTCTCCAGGTGACCACAGTGTCACACGTTCACACTAGGTACAGATCCCTGACCTGGTTCCCCTGACTCCTGGACCGCGTGTGTGTCATCCTCTCTGTTTTGTATTTTAGGTGTGTGGTCCCCTCTCCCCTGAGGTTTTCATTTGTGTTCCTCTCGTGGCTGCTGATGTGGAACATCTTTTCATGCGCTTATTTGCCACCTGTGTGTCCTCTTCGGTAAAATGTCCGTTCATGGCCTTTGCCCATTTCCTACCTGGGTTGTTTGGGGGTTTTTTTAACCATTGATTTTTGAGAGTTCCCTGTACAAGCCTTTGTCAGAATTGTGGTCTGCAGATATGTTCTCCCAGTTTGTATCTTGTCCTTACAACCTCTTAACAGGTCTTTTGAAGAGCAAACATCTTTAATTTTGATGAGGTTTAATTTATCAATTTTGCTATTGCTGCAAGTCTAAAAACTTTTTGCCTAGTCCTAGATTCCAGAGAGCTTCTCTTTTTTTCCTTGAAGTTTTATAGGTCTACCTTTTACATTGAAGTCCTTGATCCGTTTTGAATTAATTTTATGTAAATAAGAGATTTGGGTTAAGATTTTGTTTTGTTTTGTGTTTTTGTTTATTTGTTTGTTTTCCCTCATTTTACATCTGATATTGCAACTTTGTCAAAACTCAGTTGGGCAGATTTATATGGATCTGTGTCTGGGTTTCTGGTTCTATTCCACTGAACTGTGTGTTTATCTGCCCATCTCACACTGCCTTGATGACTCTAGCTTCAGTATTGGGTAGAGTGATTCCTCCCACTTTTCTTATTTTTCAAGGCTATTCTAGGTCCTAGAGTCTTTCCGTATAAATTTTAGAATAAGCTTGTCTGTGTCTCTACAAAAAAAGGAAAAGAAAAAAAAAACACAGAACCTTCCTGGAATTTCTATATGAACACATTAAACAATCAGTTGGGAGAGAACTGATATATTTACTATGTTGAATCTTCCGGTCCATGAACCTGTAATGTTTTTCCACTTATTCAGGTCCTTTTTATTCCTTTCATCAGCATTTTGTGGTTTTTAGCATAGATCCTGTACATGTTTTAAGTTTATACCTAAGTGTATCATTTTGTTTGGAGTAATAATAAACGATAATATAATGGTAAATGGACTGCAGATGTGTTTTTAACTTGTTTAAGTTCCATATATTCGTTGTTAGAAGATCAGAATGTGATCCAGTTGTATGTGTTGACTTTTTACTCTGCAGTCTTGGTAAACTCACTGTAGGTTGCTTGGGATATCTGCAAATAGGTATTGATTTACTTCTTCCTTTCTGGTCTCTCTTGCCCTTGTTTTTGCTTTGTTTGTTTTGCCTTAATTACGGCAGCTACAATCTTCAGTGCTATGTTGAATGACAGTGTTTGCGAAAATGGGGGCATCCTTGCCTGTACCCTGTCTTAGAGGAAAGGATTCAGTTTTTCATCGCTAAGTATGTTTTTGTTCTTAGGTTATGTAGATGTTTATTACCAACTTCACGAAGCTCCTCTGTGTTTCTAGTTTGCTGAGAGCTTTTATCACAACTGGTTCAGTTTTGTCACACTTTTTTTGTGTCAGCTAATGTGATCATATGATTTTTTTTTGTTTTTTTCTTCATCCTGTTGACATTCATTCATTGATTTTTTCCCCCAGGTTTATATACAATTTTATTATCTATAAGGGATACAAATCAGTGAGGAAAGGAATAACAGTTCTGGGAAAATAAGTTTTCTGTCTAGGCATTCATTGATTTTCTAATGTGTGTAATAAATCCCACTCCATTGTGGTGTGTAATTTTTTATGCGTTGCTGAGTTCAACTGCTTAATTTTGTTGAGGATCTTTATGTCTAAGTTTGTGAGACATACCAGGCTATAGTTTTTTTGGGGGGGGGTGTAAAATTATAATTTCTTTAGTGGTTAAAAGAGTGTTCAGTTTGTCTATATCGTCTTTAAATAAATTTTTTTAAAGATTTTATTATTTATTTATTTGACAGAGAGAGATCACAAGTAGGTAGGAAGGCAGACAGAGAGAAAGAGAGGGAAGCAGGCTCCCTGCTGAGCAGAGAGCCCGATGCGGGACTCGATCCCAGGACCCTGAGATCATGACCTGAGCCAAAGGCAGCGGCTTAACCCACTGAGCCACCCAGGCGCCCTGTCTATATCATCTTTATTGAATTTTGGTAATTTGTGGTTTTTTGAGGAATTGACCCATTTTTTTAGATGTCAAATCTATGAACGTAAGTTGTTTTAATGGCTACAGTGTCTGTGGTGATACTCCCTCTGTGTCTGATCCGAAGGATTTGTATCTTCTCTTTTATTTTTGCCAGTCTTGCTAGAAACTTCTCAATTTTACTGATATTTTTCAAAGAAACAGCTTTTTTAAAATTTAATTTCATTTTTAAAGATGGCAACTTAGATTTATTTATTTATTTGAAAACTTTCATCTTTCTAACGTAAGCATTTAGTGTTATAAACTTCTTAGGACTACTTTAACTGTGTCTTATGTACTTTGGTAATCCTATATTTCCATTTTTGTTCAATTGTATGTAATTTTTTTTTGAGACTTCCTCTTTGACCCCTGTGTTGTTCACTTTCCAGTAGTTAACGAGATTCTGCAGTAATCTTAGTGTTACTGATTTCTATTTTGGTTCCGTTATCATCAGAGAAATACTCTGTATGATTTCAGTTCTTTTAGATGTGTTGAGATTTGTTTTATTAGCTAGCATATAGTCTTTCCTTGTGAATATTCTGTGGGTGGTTGGGGGGAAAAATGTGTATTCAGCTGTTGGGTGGAGTAGTCCATGGATGTCAATTAGATCAGTGCACAGAGCTTGCTTCTGCGAGGAGATGGGGTGGAATGATCACCTTCCCACTGGGCCCCACTGAAACCATCATGGAAAGAGGGGTGCGGTTTTTCCGTAGGCATTTGGCTAGAGTGGGATAGGTGTAGGCATTCCACCCTGCGTTCCTCCAGTCTGGAGGTCCCTGAGCAGCCTGCCTTGTTTTTCCACTTTTCAGAAGACCTGGGCGGGGGTGGGGGAGCAGGAGGGGCTCCTGCATTTTCAGAACTGACAGTCCCCAGAGCATCTCCCGCTCTTGGACGCAGATGTGGGTGATGAAGGCAATAAAGGAATATTAGGTGAAAGTGTTAACTGATCTAAAATATGCCTGTCCTAGAAAAGATTATTAGACATAATGTGCGAAATCACATTTACAGCCTTCAAGTAGAGGACACCTGTTTTATGAGGTTTTTTGCTAAATGAATAGATGTGAAAACCAGTTTTGATGAAATGAGGACTAGAGTCACCCCAGCACTAACAAAATGACAGCCTTTGTGTATTTATCACTGAAGTTCTGTCTGATGAGGCTAGAGGAGAATAGATATCAGCCCAAGTTCTCAAGCTTCTTGAGGAACAGTGGCACAGCCCCAAGTGGTTTTTAACAGCCCACTTTCTTCGGTGACGTAGCTTACATTTTTAAATTTAAATACTTCACCAATAGAACACATGATTCTTAAAAATAAATAGCGCCACAAGGCTTGGTTCGTCGCCCAGTCTTTTTTCCTAATTCCTGTTTCCCAGAGACGAGTGACCTCTCTCAACTTTTATCTCTTCTGTTACTAACCCCGTACTGACATGGAACAGGCTATATTGCATGCATGCATTTATTTATTTGTTTGTTTGTTTGTTTAAATAAAGACGTGTTAAACATGTTGCCCTTATGGAACGCCACGAGTGAAATGGTTGAGTGTTGCTCTGAACTGGTGTCCTGGCCGGGAAGACCCACGATTTGGGTGGAATGTAGCGCATACTCACGACTTCTGGGAAGGAGCGCACGGGGACCCCAGGAGCCCGGGTTTGCCAGCGTGGGCCCGTGCAAGTGTGCGCATGTGTGTGTGGATGGCAGCAGCAGCCGCGCCACCCGCCTCCCCACCGAGCTCTTTCTAGAGCCTTCTCCAGACGTCGCCAGCGCGGAAAGCGAGGGTCTGACCTTTTTCCCTCGTTCTGTTTTTTCCCGAAGGTGGAGAAACGCTTGATGAAATTTTTATGTGGCATAAAAAGCCTAGCTTATTAAAGTTTCATAAGAAGGTGGCAGCCACTCCCCTGCCTGAAACCTTTGGCTATTTTTTTTTTTTTAAGATGTTATTTATTTACTTGAGAGAGAGAGAGAGCATGAGAGGGGAGAAGATCAGAGGGAGAAGCAGACTCCCCATGGAGCTGGGAGCCTGACGCGGGACTCGATCCCGGGACTCCAGGATCATGACCTGCGCCGAAGGCAGTCGCCCAACCAACTGAGCCACCCAGGCGCCCCACCTTTGGCTATTTTATTTTTTAATATTTTTTTTATTTATTTGACAGAGAGGTCACAAGTAGGCAGAGAGGCAGGCAGAGAGAGAGGGAGAAACAGGCTCCCCACTGAGCAGAGAGCCCGATGTGGGGCTCGATTCCAGGACCCTGAGATCATGACCTGAGCCGAAGGCAGAGGCTTAAACCACTGAGCCACCCGGGCGCCCCACCTTTGGCTATTTTAAACCAGAAGTACTGGCAGGAGAACCGGTGAGTTTCAGGAGAGGCTCATTTTCCCCACAAGCGGTCCTCTCCAAGCCCTCGGCAGCCAGCACTGGGCGCAGGAGCGCTACGAGAGAGGGCGAGCGTGGTGAGGGGTTCTGGGGGCCTGGCGGGCGTCCGCAGTGGGCAGCCTTCCTGCACGCGGTACCAGCCTCACGCGGAGGCTCGCTGGTGCTCATGGTTTGCGGCTGCTAGTCTCGAGAGCGCGTGCGAGCAGCTGGAGACCGGCGTGGGGGCGGGGCGGGACGGCTGCGGGTGGCCAGGAGGGCGCCCCGGAAAGGCAGTCGTTCCCTCCCGCTGGCGGGCACGTGTTCGCTGTGTATGCGTCGGAAGGGAGCCTCCCGTGGGACTTGCACAACTGATGGTTCCTCTTGCCCCTATGACCCTTAGGCAGTCAGGTTTGATTCCCAAAACGGAGCAGTAGCCTTTTCTCTTACTGTTGAGGAAGAAGAGGGCAGATGTAGAGACAGGCCACGAGCTGACCCTGAGTTTACGGTGTGTCTTTTTATGAAAACTCCTGTGAAAATGCATAGTTTCTAAGGTATTTAACACTTGTTGGGGCACCTGGGTGGCTCAGTCGTGAAGCGTCTGCCTTCGGCTCAGGTCATGATCCCGAGGTCAGCATGATCAGGTCAGCATCCCGAGGTCGAGCCTGGCATTGGGTTCTCTGCTCAGCGAGGAGCCTACTCCCTCTGCCTCTGCTGCTGCCCCTGCTTGTACTCTCTCTCCGGCAAAATAAATAAATAAATATCTTTTTTTTTTTAAAAGCTCCTTGCCAAAATATGTATACGTTATTCTTAGACTTTATAAATATGTCGAGGTTACTGAAATAAAGCAGGCTTTTATTGCCCATTCTCCTGCAATGTCGCTGGGAGGAGAGCACACTTGCCATGTGAGTGTGAGGAAGAATACGAATGTTCTTCAGAGGACTAATACTTGCCTCAGACACCGTGCGTCTTTGAAATATGGTGGGCTCAGTGTCTTCCTTCCAGACTGGTGGGAGGGAATATTGCCCATATTGTCAAGACTTTTCCCCTAGGGGGACGCCTGGGTGGCCCTGTGGGTTCAGTGTCTGCCTTCAGCTCAGGGTCCTGGGATCCAGTGCTACATGGGGCTCCCTGCTCAGTGGGGAGCCTGCTTCTCCCTCTGCCTGCTCCCCCAGCTTGTGCTCGCTTGCTCTCTGACAAATAAATAAATATATAAAATCTTTTTTAAAAAAGAAAAAGTTTTTTCCCTAGGAAAAGATTATGTAGTTGAAAGAGACAGACTTCTCTTGTCATTGTCGGATTGCACATTGAGTTTTGCCTATTATGTTTATCAGGGATTAACAATTCCAGAAAACCTGAGAAAAGAAAATAGGTGTCTGAGCTGAGTATGTACATATTACTTTATCATTTTTCTTATGTACCCCAGATAGTGTTACCTTCTTTCTCATGTCCTGCTAGTATATGATCAGTTTACACAAATACCACTGTGTATATGGGAAGTACCAGGCTTCTAAAACTTACACGTACATCAGGAGCTTAGGATTTTTTTTCTAGCACAAAATATGCTGTTGAAATGAAGGTGTTTCTGAGACATTCGTTTCTGCCTCCTCAAGGTTTAGCATGCGGCACATCACACTGACTCAGTGAATGCTTCCGTGGATCAAAGCTTGAGCTTACATTTTATGAGGAGGGCAGACAGGTGTAATCAAAATACTGTGTGGTGTGCGTTACTCTTCCGGGGGCAGAGCGATATTACCCAGGGTGAGTCAGGGACTTCACAGCAGAGGTGGTGACATTTGAGCTGAATTTTAAAGGATGGATAACCATTCATCCAACAGGGACTAGGACGAAAGTCAGGCAAAGGGATCATTTTCCACAGAGCTGTGGAGGGATGAAGGGAGTGACAGGAATCAGGAATCGTGGGGAGGAGACCGGAGCCTGTGAGCTGTCCTGGGCACGCGTGTGTTGACGCGAGAAGGTGAAGGACTTGAGTTGCACACCGAAGCATTGAGACTTTATTCTCTAAGCAGGAAGGAGCTGTGACATGATGGTTTTTAGCACTGGAGCGATAGGAGATATTTTTCTGAGGGTGAGACTTGGGGGAGGGAGCTCTTAGGGAACTATTGAAGAGACAAGGAAAGTAATATTAACAGAACAAGGTCATGTGGAGGGCTGGGTTCAGGGCACATGGTACTTTGGAAAGGTGTCGGGGGTGCTTCTTTTAGACGAAAGAGACAAGTCATCATCGTGATGAAAGAGTGGATGGCAGGTGCAGACGAGAAGGAGGTCTCAGGGAAAATGACCTTCCCACCACCCGGATTTCACCAGTGTTTGGAAGAGAACCCTGGTCCGTGTCTGTGGGAGAGCTTGGGTGACTGAAAAGAGGAACCCGAGCTAAGTTACATTACAGTGACCTGTCTTCAACATGCTGTGAACCAGCTGGTTTTGGGCAAATTATTCCTGTTCAGTGAAGCCACAGTTGTTTTCTACCAGTTTAAAACCTGGGTGCCCTGCGTCCACCTCTAGAACTGTGTCCAAATTGGCACTCTCTGTGCCTTTAACAGAGTGAAGTAAGGTCAGGTGGCCCCTGGTGATCAGAATCCCTTTGTATTTTATAATACAGAAAGTCTCTGCAGCGTTTAGAATGGAGGAGGGAGGCTCTGGTCCCAGCACTTGTACTCACTTAACGCACATCTGCTAACCTGTGTCTGATTTGGGTTTCCTCCTTTGCAGAGTGATGCGTCCCTGTGGTTTTACTCCATTCTAAGGCTCTGTAGGTCCCACGGTGAAGACTTGGGTAATTTTACTGCGTAGTGAATAGAGCACAGTCAGAAGTACAAAGAATATGAGTGAGTGCATGGAGTGTTAGGGGAAAGGCTTTGGAAACCAGGGTCAGGAGAGTATATGTAGTTCTGTGGGTCTCAAACTTCAGTATGCAGAGGAATCATGTGGAGACCCCCCCTTTTTTTTGGTTGGGGGGCACTTTAAAAGTGCAAATTCCTAAGACATTTCCCCCCTCCTGGCTGATTCAGGAAGTCTAGATAGGACCTGCTTACCAGCTTCAGATTTGGGCAATTTACTTAATCTTTCTGTGCCTCAATTTTCTCTTCTGTAAAATGTGTACAAGGTAGTTCTTTCTTATAAAATGAATATGAGGATTACATGAGTCAGTACCTGAGAAAGGTGTAGAACACTACCTTGCACATGGTGTGTACTGAATACATCTTGGTTACTACAAATATCATTATTTCATATTATTATTAAACCCCATGGGCCATACCTTGAAAAACAGTGACTTAATGGCTTGGTCATCAGATATAGATAAGGGACTTATTAAAAAATGATCCTCACAAAGCATATTTGTGCTTCATCTTAGATTTTGAGAGTCAGCAGAACACAAATAGTATTAGGAGCAAGAGGGAAAAAAGCAGCGGCTTTTAGACAGATTCAAGTAAAAGACCAGAACCTTGGCTGGCTGAGGTGTACGTGTCATAGAGTGATTGGGAACATTGGGGACAGGGTCAGCAAGAAGCAGTAATACAGAAGCCAAGTCTAGTGAAAGATACTACAACAAAGATATGTGACATTCGTATCAAATACAGAGGAAAGATGAGTTTTTTCCCTTTTGCCACAGGAGATCTTGGAAGTTCAGAAGTATAAGGGGGGATAGATCCTGATACTTGTGAGCATTGTCTAATGTGATGCCCTGTGTGCATTGGTAGCAGCTTGCTGACGCTGAGCCCCTCTCCCCCCAGCACCCACTCTTCTCCTTCTGAAACACCCTCATGTGGTGCCACTCCCACAGAGCCAGGCACCTAGCTAGGGAGCTGACACTCTTGACTCCCCACTGTTGTCATCCCCTATGGCTGTTTGCCATTAGGTTCTGCCCATTTTACCCCCTATATCTCCCTGGATTTTGCCCTCTCCCCTTTCCCTGTCCCCACGTGCCTGATTTGGTCCCTGAGTTGCCGAAGCCCTCAACCCTACTGGGTCTTCACTGCCCTCATGCTTCCCTGTGTCCACATAGCATTTTCTCAGGAGTCCAGGCTTCAATTCTCCAAAACTCCCATCTCATCAGGGATCTCCTGCTTACAATTCTTGAGCAGAATCCTGAGCTGAACAAGATGGGAGCAGTAGGGGGTTTTTTGTTTGTGTTTTAAATTTCCCTAAATGCCTTTAAAACAATAAACACAGAGAGCAGGTAGGATAACAAAAGGAAAAGTCCTCAGACATCTTTGATGACACCAGGCCACGGGGTGCCCCCTAGAACTCCAGAAAAAGCAATGGTCAGGCCAGGCTGCCAACAGCCACAGGGTCCAAAGAAGGCAGCCAAGGGAAGAAAGGGGGTGGTTCTGGTGGCCCTAAGAGTCAGAAACCCAGAAAGCAGAAAGAGGTCAGAAGCCTCTGCAGAGAGAACCGCAGGCTCTGATCCAGGAGCCTGTTCTGGAGCAGTGGGGAGCACAGCAGGTGGTGGGCATTCAGTAGCCTGCACCTGCACACACACAAGCTTGGAAGCGCACATCGTCCCCCACAGGTAAGTGGGAAGACATTCCCCCTACAGTGAGGCCAAAGCAGAGCTGCCCTCTTTAATGTCCTGCTGCAGGTACTGACCCGGGCAATTCAGTAAGAGCAGGCAGCAAGATGCATAAGGCTTGGAGAAGTATCTCGATTTTCAGTTGAAAGGAGCATCGATCTGAAAATCCCAAAAAGGTCAATGGAACCATACAAAACAGGGAGATGACTTAATAAAGCAACAGGATATAGAATTAACATATAGAGGGGCACCTGTGTGACTCAGGTGGTTAAGCGTCTGCCTTTGGCTCAGGTCGTGATCTCAGGGTCATGGGACCAAGCCCCACATCAGGCTCCCAGCTCCGTAGGGAGCCTGCTTCCCCCTCTCCCTCTGCTGCTCCCCCTGCTTGTGCTCTCACGCTCTGTAAAATAAATAAAATCTTTTTAAAAAAATTAACATATAGAAGAAAATCAATAGATACAGTGGGATGGAAGGCAACATTTACAACTGAATGGGTGGGTGGCTCAATCTTTCTATGAACTTCTCAAACACTGTAAAACCTACATGAGGAAAACTACAAAACGCTTCTGACATACCTTGTTCCTGTTGAATATAAACATTTAGTGCAGTGAAGATGACAGTTCTCCCAAAGTTTACTCATAAATTTAACTCAATCCAAATACAATAAAATTACAAATACAATAAAATACAACTTAATACAAATGCAATAAAATTGCCTTCATTTTTCTGGGGGTTAGATAAGGTAATTATAAAAATCATATGGAAGAACAAGTAGTAGAGAATAATTTAAAAAAAAAAAAACCTTAAAAATTTGAGGAGCAGGGCACCTGGGTGGCTCAGTGGGTTAAAGCCTCTGCCTTCAGCTCGGGTCATGATCCCAGGATCCTGGGATCCAGCCCCACATTGGGCTCTCTGATCAGCAGGGAGCCTGCTTCCCACCCCCTACCCCCACTCTCTCTCTGCCTGCCTCTCTGCCTACTGTGATCTTTGTCTGTCAAATAAATAAATAAAAGCTTAAAAAAAAAAATTGAGGCGCAGTGATGGGTGGTTGGCCACACGAAGTTTAATAATACGTAATAAAGCCTCTTGTTTAAAAGAATGTTAAAAGTTAGCCTGTGAGTAAGCAGACCCATAGAACAAAAATGCAAAATCCAAAATAAATATAACTGCATGTAGAAATTTAAGTACAGTATATAATAAAAAACATCATGTCAAATCAGTGGAGAAAGATGAACTTTTTAATAAGTGGTTGTGGAACAACTGAAAAAAAGACAAAATTAGAACTATTCCGTACATTGCACAACAGAATAAATTTCAGATGAATCAGAGATCTATTTATAAACAGCTAAACTACAAATATTAGAAGAAAACATGGACTAAATTTTCCTTTGTGACAGAGAACTTGGAAAACTTTGAATTGTGGCTCAAAATAGAGTAGAATAAAAAATGACTGATAAATTTGACTCCATATTTTAATTTTTTAAAGGAAAACCAAACATGAATGAATGACAAACTAGAAAAAGATATTTACAATACTTATGATGTTTACTTATATTACACACAAAAAGGGCTAGTACCCCTGAATATAAAGAAGACTAAAAACCTGATAGGGAAAAATAGACCAAAAAAAAAACTCACGGGGCGCCTGGGTGGCTCAGTGGATTAAGCCTCTGCATTCGGCTCAGGTCATGATCTCAGGGTCCTGGGATCAAGCCCCACATCGGGCTCTCTGCTCCGCAGGGAGCCTGCTTCCTCCTCTCTCTCTGCCTGCCTCTCTGCCTACTTGTGATCTCTCTCTCTGTCAAATAAATAAATAAAATCTTTAAAAAAAAAAAAAACTCACTTAGAAAAATGCCAAGTGGTACTTAAAATAGTAAAAGTTGTTCAACCACACTGATAAGTTAAATGTGACTTAAAAACTATACTGAGAAAAATATATATATATACTGAGATATCGTTTCTTATTAATCAAAAAGGAAAATTCCAAATTAAAGTTTGACAGCGTTCCCTCTTGACCAAGTGGTGGGAAAACAAGAATTCTCATACACCGATGAAAAGAATGCAGAATGGTACAGTTCATGGGGTGTGGAGGGTGACTGGAATCTGTAACAGCTAGCAAAAGTTCGTATGTGCTTATCCCTTAGTAACCTTGCCTGTAGCATCATAGCCTTAAAAAGTGAAAAAAGACATATATATACGGTACCGTTCATCTTGACATTCTTTATAATGTAAAGACTTTACCACCCAAACGTCCATCAGTGGGAGTCTGCTGGAGTAAACTAGCACTCTCCACCATGAAAGACTCCGAATGCACTGGAGCTGTAGATTTATTTAATTTTTTTATAATAAGAAATATTATTTTTTAATATTTATTGATTTGAGAGAGCGAACAAGCATGTGAGCTGGAGGGAGAGGGAACAGGAGAGAAAATCTGAAGCAGACTCTGCACTGAGCCAACATGGGGCTCCATCTCACAGCGGTGAGATCATGACCTGCTGAAACAAAGAGTAGCAACCAGCTGAAGCCCCAGACACCCTTGTACAGAACAGTTTTATGTACTAATTTATTGTAAGAAAGAAGGGGACTATGGAAATACACCCATGTAAATGGAGGGATATAGCAGGTATGCACACACTACAGGTGCAAGCTTTTATTTCCAGAAGGCAACAGTATAAGGGCAGAGCAGAATTCTCTTAAAAAAGAGTTCTTGCTTGAGGGGAAAGAGAACAGGGTGGAGAAACTAGGGATGAAAGTGAGACTTCACTGTACCTGGTTTTACAGTTTTGACTCTGGAACTGTGTGACTGTTGTAGATAATTTAAAGAAGAAGGAATCATCAAAACTGAAAATAAATGGAAACAAATGAACCTAAATATATTTCAAGATGGTGGCATACACACACGGAGGAAGGAATTATTTTAGGGCACTTTTTTTGGACAGTACATTTCTACCAGGATATAGTCTAAGGATTTAAAAAAAAAATTAAAAAGTCAGCTGCATTGAATTAGCTTACTGTTAGTGGTATTGTTATTTGAAACTATTGTATGTGTATTGCAAGATAAAGCAAATAAGATTGTGGTAATGATCTTAGAAACCAAGTTTTTCACAATAAGAAAAAATATTTAAAAATTAAAGACATTAAGTGATGACATTGTGATCTAATTTTTGAGTTGGAAATAGTGTGAAATCCTGGTTTCTTTTCCTTTTTCTAAAAGAATACAGAGCTCCTCTGTCCATGGTAATGACAGCCCAGTAACAAAGAACACCCCTGTTCATGGAAAAATTCCAGCTACTAAATGCAGAAGGAATGGCAAAATTACCATTTTACATCCTTAATAAAATAATGAATCTCTGTCCCAACTCAAGGTCGTGTGTTCAAGCCCCAAGTTGGGCTCCACATTGGGTATAGGGCCTACTTTTTAAAAAAATGACCCTTAAAAACGATTCATCTTGAGTCTTCTGTACACATTGTATTATTGCATCGTAACCAACTAGTTGGTGAGGGGGAAGTTCCTTGTAAAAGAATTCCAGCTCATCGATGAATTACAGAACCACCATTTTGTAACCGTTCATGAACTGCCAGCCTTAGGCAGTGATCATCAATGGATGCTAAGATCAGCTGGAGGATGTAGGGAGCTGGATAGTGGATGGATGGAGCTCACAAAGTCTGAATCTATTGATTGTCTTGATGTCCATGAGGGCAGGGAAGGCGAACACCGCGTCCTGGCGCTGGGGGGTGTGAGGAAGCACACAGCACCGTCTAGGACGTACACTTACCAGAGCAGGCGAGCCTAAATCTAACTGCTGTTTCATAAGAAATAGACCAAGTACAATGACACCAGGAGGAAACAAGCAGTCAAATTTAGAATATGGGACACTCTGTTAGACAAATAACCCAGTTTTATCATTTTAAAATGGCCTTTTAAAAAAGTATTATGGAGACTTCTGTTTGGGGCCAAAATAGAATCAGATCATGAACTTGGTTTACCCTCCTGCCTGAAACAATGAAGAGACAACAGCAAAAATATATGAAATCATGTCAAGAAAACAGACGACAGTGAGGATCAGGGATGACTGAGAAATGGCAAACAGAAAAGATGAGCTTCAAGTTTTAAGAGTTTCCTCTAGTGTCGGAAGCTTCTCTCTCCTTCCTCCCCTAATTGCCCCCCACCCCATTCCTGTTCTGCTCAGTCCAGGTCTTGTTTTCCTCAGGAAGGGAGGACCCTTTCTTTTTGTGGGGCTGTGGTGGGTGTTTCAGATGCTCAGGGGAGTGGGCCGCCCTCGTTATGTTTTGTTTATCTGTAAAGTGGAGCCTGAGAAATGTCCCCATCCCTGGTTGTATCTCAGAGTCACCTGCCAAGGCTTCTGTTCAGTGAGCAGTCTCTCTCAGGAGTGTGGGGAGGTATTTTATGCTGGTTTCTGGGTTCCCTGGCTCTTGGGACTGTCAGAACCCCTTTTCTCTTCCCTTTAGCACAGCTGCCGAGTCTATATCCTTTTAGAGTAACACTACAGTTAGTGGTTTGACCCCGACTACTTGTCCTCTAGGGTTTGTGGGAGACCCTTCCACCTACCTTCATTAAAGTTGGTCTGCACCCTTTCCTCAGGAAATTTGGTAAGATGTAAACATTACCCCGCTCCCACCGCCTTGTCCCAGTTAAAGGCCCCTCCACTCAGGATTTTCTTTCTGTCTTTCCACTTTGTGACTCGGGTCAAGGCCACCATGACCCACGTTTGCTGTCTCCAGTAGCCAGGTCTCAGTGCTTGTAATGCTTGGCCTTGGACATCATACATCCCAACGTGCACTCTCCCAGCCCTGCTCTCCCTTCATCTTCCCCCTGTTGTGAAATGGTGATTTGATTCTCTGAGCTGCACAGCCAAAACAATCTTGAATAAGAACTAAGTTGCAAGTCTCACATTGCCTGATTTAGTAACTTACTACAAAGCTACAGCAATCAAAGCAGTATGGTGGGGGCATAAAGACAGACCAGTGGAATAGAATAGAGAACCCAGCATTGTTCACAGTAGCTGAAACATGGGAGCAACCCAGGTGCCCACCGACAGACGAGTGGATAAGCAGAATGTGTGTGCATACAACAGAATATCATTCCCCTGACAAGGGAAGACGGCTCTGCAATACACTACAGCACTGGTGGGCTTTGAAGACATTTGCTGAGTAAAATAAACCAGTCACAGAAAGACAAATACTGTAGGACTCCACTAACATGAGATTCTTGGTGTAGTCAAAATTGTAAAGCCAGAAGGGAGAACAGTTCTTGTTCTCAGGGGACTTCTCAGTTGGTGAGCGTCACTTCTTGATCAGAAATTATTCGATTGGTGAGAAGACCTGGCACCTAAACATTTATGCTCCTGACAAATTAGAAAGCTCCAAAATGATGTGAAGTGAAAACTAAGGGGATGCTGCAAGAGACGTAGACAGCCCTGCAGTTAGAGTCCAAGACCACTACCCCTTTCTCAGCGATTGAAAGAGGAAGTGGACAAAAAATCAGAGAGCATGTAAAAGATTTAAACAGACATCATTGATTAACTTGACCTGATTGACATTTAAAGAACACTCCATCCAGCCTTTTCAAGTGTACTCTGAGCCATAGAACAGGTCTCAGTGGATTTAATGGTATTTGAGTCCTGCAGAGTTCTCTGACCACTTGGAATTAAATCAGAAATCAGGGACGCCTGGGTGGCTCAGCTGGTTAAGCATCTGCCTTTGGGATAGGTCGTGATCCTGGGGTCCTGGAATCAAGCCCTGTGATGGGCTCCCTGCTCAATGGGGAGTCTGCTTCTCCCTCTGCCCCTGCCCCCCACTCATGCTCGTGTGGGCTCTCTCTTTTTATCTCTCAAATAAATCTTTTTTAAAAAATCAAAAACTAACTACAAAAGTCTTCGGAAAACTCTCAAATATTTAGGAACTAACTTTTAAATAAGTCATGAGATAAAGGGAAATGGGAGAATCATTTGAATGGAATGAAAATGATGACACAATATCAAAATTTTCAAGATTCCACTAAAGCAGTGCCTTTATTAGAAAAGGTGAACGTTCTGAATACTGCCAAGTTATGTCTTAAGAAACTCGGGAAGAAAAGCAAATTAAATCCAAAGTAAACAGAAGAAAAAGAACAATAAAAGATCATAGCAGCAGTAAGTAAACTAGAAAACAGAAAAACAGTGGTGCCAAGAAAAAAATCAATAAAATTGATAAGCCTGTGGCCACAATGTTCAGGAGGAAAACAGAGAAGGCACAAATTAGCAATGTCAAAAATGAGAGCAATGACATCACTACAGATTATAGGGATAATTAGTGAATATTTTTAATAGTTCTATGGCAATTAATACAAAATGGACAAACTCCATGAAAAACCCTAATGACCAAAACACATTCAGGAAGAAAAGATAACTAGCTCTGTATCTACCAGGAAAACTGCATTTGTAGTGTAAAACTTAAAAAGAAAGAACGAACTCCAGGCAGATGATTTCTGTTGAGTTCTGTCAAACATTTAAGGAAGAAATATACAAACTCCAGAAAATTGAAAAGGCAGGAATACCTCCCATTTCATCCTGTAAAGCCAGCAACATCCTGATACCAGAACTAAACGAAAACACTACAAAACAGAAAACTGTAAACCAGAATCCCTCTTGAACAAAAATGGAAAAATTCTAAAGAAAATGTATCAAATGATACCCAACAATATATAAGAAGGCTAATTCATCATGACTAGGTTGTGTTGATCCCAGGAATGCAGGGCTATTTAACACTAAGAAATTAATTGATATAATTTACCATATTAACAGACCAAAAAAAAAAAAAAAAGAAAGAACAGGAAACCATATGTCTCAGTAGATGGAGGAAAAAACACTTGCCAAAATCCAACATTTCTTCCTGACTTTAAAACTTCTTTATAAACTAGGCATAAAAGGTAACTTCCTTAAACTGACAAGAGGCATCAATGGAAAACTAGCATTTCATCATATGAAATGGTGAGAGATCAGATGCTTCTTTTTAAGATTGGGAACAATAGAAGGATTTGTGCTTCGATGACTTTTATTTCCACATTGTACTACAAGTTCTAACCAGCACAACAAGGAATAAAGAACATAACGAGGGACCCCTGGGTGGCTCAGTTGATTAAGCGTCTGCCTTCTGCTCAGGTCATGATCTCAATCTCAGGGTCCTGGGATCAGGTCCTGCATCTGGCTTCCTGCTCACTGGGGAGTCTGCTTCTCCCTCTGCCTGCCACTTCCACTGCTTGTGCGCTTGCTCACTCTCTCTGAGAAATAAATAAAATCTTTTAAAAATAAATAAATAAATAAAGGTACCCATATCAGAAATGAATAAGTAGGGGCCTCTGGGTGGCTCAGTCGGTTAAGAATCCCACTCTTGATTTCAGCTCATATCATGATCTCAAGCTTGTGAGATCGAGCCCCACGTCGGGCTCCACACTGGGCACAGATTCTGCTTGAGATTCTCTCTCCCCCTCACCCTCTCTCCCTCCTCTGCTCACTCTCATTTACTCTCTCTTTAAAAAAAAGAAATGAATAAAGCACTTTTCATTCACAAAGGACATTAATATCTATTTAGAAAATTTGGTGGTGTCTATAAAAAGGCTGCCAGAACTAATAAATGGGCTTAGCAAGGTTGAGAGACATAATACAAAAATCAATTTTATTTCCATACGAGCACTGGATGAGAATTGAATTTTTTTAAGTACCATTTCCATTAGCATCAAACAGAAAATAAACAGGAAATTGTTAGAGATCTGACAAAAGATGTGTAAGACCTGTACAGTGAAAACTATTGCTGAGAGAAATTAAATAAGAACTAATCAGATGGAGAGATATACAGTGTTCAGGGGGAAGACTCAGTGCTAGTTAGATGTCACTTCTCCCCAAATTGATCTATGCATTTGGTGCAATCAATCCTAATGTAAATCCCAGATAACTTTTTTTATAGAAATTGACAAGCTTAACCTAAAATTCTTATGGGAACACACTGGATCAAGAACAACCAAAAGGATGTTGGAAAGAAGGGGGAAAAAAGTTGGAGGTGTAACACTGATTTCAAATTTGTTTTTACAAAGCACTACAAGAAATTAATGACTATAAGAAATTAATGAGTGTGATATTTGCTTATTAATAGATACATGCTACAAAATAGTGTTCAGACACAGACCCACACATTTATGTGCAAATGGTTTTTGCCAAATGTACAAAGGCAGTTCAGTGGAGAAAGATGAGTTTATGATGCTGGAACAATTGCATATCAGATGCCAAAAACAAACCTGTGCTCAGGACCTCATACCATATACAAAATTAACTCAGTATGGATCAGAGGCCTACGTACAAAACCTAAAACAATAAACCTTCTAGAAAATGGGGGAAAGTCTTGTAATCTTGGGATAGGCAAAAATTACTTAGATATGACACCAGAGTACAGTCCACAAGTGAAAAATTGATAAACTCACCATCAAAATTAAGAACTTTTGCCACAAAGAGAAAATGTATTCAAAAAGAATGGGATCTAGAATATGTAATATCGGGGCGCCTGTGTGGCTCAGTCTGTGGGTGGTTGAATCTGGTTGAGCCTCCAGTGCTTGATTTCAGCTCAGGTCGTGCTCTTGGGGTCATGAGATTGAGCCCCACATCAGGCTCCCCACTCAGTAGGGACTCTGCTTGAGATTCACTCTCCTCTCCCTGTGTTCCCCCCCAAAATAAATAAATCTTTAAAAAATATATGTAGTATACTGTCAAATCAATAATAAGAGAACATACAACTGCATAGAAAAATGGGCAAAAGATTCGGACAGACACTTCACCAGAGAAAATATGCAGATGGCAAACAAGTACATGAAAAGATGCTCACCATCGTTAGTCATTAGGGAAATGCAAATTTGAGCTACAATGAGATACAACTACATACCTCTTAGTGATTACAATCAGATGGAAAAGTCTGACCACCCAAGTATTGGTGAGGATGTGGAGGAAGTGGGATTTTCATACACAGCTTGTGGAAACATAAAAATGGCCCACTCACATTGGAAGACACTTTGACGGTCTCTTAAAAAGTCAAACACACTACCCTATTGCCAGTCTTCCCTACTGTGTAAAGTATTTACCCCAGAGAACAGAAAGCACATGTCCTCACGAAGACTTGTACAAGTCAGTAAGGTGGTTTTCAGCTTTATTCATTGCAGCCCAAACCTGGCAAACAATACAAAAGTTCCATCAATAGGGTAAAAAGATAAATTGCGGTGTATCTGTACAGTGGGATACTACGTAGAGTAAGAAAGCAATGAACTGTGGACACTTGCAGCAACATGGATTAATCTTAAGATAATTATGCTGAGTGAAAGAAACCATATACAAAATAGTACATAGTGTATCGTATTTATGTAAAACTCTGAAAAATACAAAGTACAGTAGCAGAAGGTAGGCGGTGGACAGAAACCAGGATGGGAAGAAGGGATTAGGAAGAAGCACAAGAAATTGGGGAATGATAGATACGGTGTTTTAACGGTAGTCATGGTTTTGTGGGCCATGTCAAAATATCAAATTGTAGGGGCACCCGGGTGGCTCAGTGGGTGAAGCCTCTGCCTTCAGCTCAGGTCATGATCCCAGGGTATTGGGATCGAGTCCCACATGGGGTTCTCTGCTCGGCGGGGAGTCTGCTTCCTCTGCCTGCTGCTCTACCTGCTTGTGCTCTCTTTCTCTTTCTCTCTCTCCCTGTCAAATAAATAAAAGCTTAGAAATATATATCTAATTGTACACTTTCAATATATGCAGTTTAAGTCAATTCTGTTTCCACAGGCTAAAAAGATACATATATGGTAGAGGAGACTCTCACAGACTAAGAGAAAATTGAGGGGAACAGCAACCAAATGCAATGTTTGGACTTTGTACCCTGAGTCAAGCCAACTACATAAAAAGATATGTTGGGGGTGCGCCTGGGTGGCCAATTGGGTGAATGACCAACTCTTGATTCCGGCTCAGGTCATGGTCTCAGGATCATGAGATCAGGTTGGGCTCCACTCTCAGCCATGGTAGGGGTGGGGAGAGTCTCTCACTTCCTCTGCCCCTCCCCTCCCCCCACCCACATATGTGTGAGCTTGCGTGGTCTCTCTGTCAGATAAATCTTCTTTAAAACATAGACATTTTTGGGTGCCCAGGTGGCTCGGTTAACCAACTGCTTTCGGCTCAGCTCGTGATACTGGAGTCCCGGGATCACGTCCTGCATCGGGATCCCAGCTCCATGGGGAGTCTGCTTCTACTTCTGACCTCCCTTCTCATGCTCTCTCTCTCTCTCTCAAATAAATAGATTAAATATTTAAGAAAAAAAATAGACATTTTTAAGAGAACTGGGGAAATTATAGTATAGTCTGAGCATTTGATAATGTTGATAAATTATTGCTAATTTTGTTAGACAGTGGCAGCAAATGAAAGCCCCTATCTATAAGATATAGTGATAGTTTTATGTGTGTGAAATGCTTTGTGATATGAAATCCTCTAGCACAGTAAAGAGGAGGGGATGGATGGAACGATGGAAAATACTGGTAAAACATTGATCATTGAAGCTGGATGATGGGTAGATACATAGAAGTTCATTAACTTATTTTCTTTTGTATATTTTTTAATTCCCCTAAAATGTTTATGTTTCTGTGATTTTTTTTTCATCCTCGGGATATAAAATCCAAGGTCTCCCCTTCTCTTAGTCCCCACCATCCCCCCTCAGGCTCAGCATCTGCCTCTTCTCACTGTTCAAGACCTGCTTGTGTGCAGAGTGACCACCTGTCTCAGCGTGCCTGTTTGTACCCACTGTCCCATGTAATTACTGATAGGGCCCTCTGACTCCCAGAACGTTCTGTTTTGCACAGTCAGGTATATGCTCATCCTCGCGATATCAAATAATTTCCTTCATAGTCCTGTGCTTCACGCCTATTTATTTTTCTTAGGTTTCCTTGTCCAGAAGGCCCCTCCCGTCCCCTGTGCTTTTCCTGATTGGATTCCTTCCCACTAGTGTTCCACATCTCTGCTCAGGGTTCCTTTCCTCAAGCCTTCCCTGACGTCCCTCCTCTCCCCGGCCCCCAACCCCCACCGTGCTCAGCTGTCCCTCTGCGCCGCACACCACCCAGGCATCCTCTGCTGTGCAGCACTCGGTCACAGTATCTCCTCATCTGTCCCCCGATTCACCTGGCATTTTGAGTTTTGGGAGCACCATCTTTCCCCTTGTGGGTCCTTGGTATCTAGCAATGTCTGCCCAAATGTGGGATCCGTCCAGTCTCTGAGATTCTGTGACTTAACCTTTTCAGACAGCTAAGCTCACGGAGCATTGTGGTGGTGGAAACAGAAGGAGAGCTCGTGACTGCCTCTCTCCTGCCTCGCTGGGCACCGTGGTGCACCACCACAGGGGCATTGGAGGCTCGAACTTATCATTCTGATCGTTCCGGAGCCATGAGGGCCGTACTTGCGGCTCTGACAGGTGCAAGAAGTAGATCTCAGTAATGCTGTAGTATTTCAGAGGTTGTTTGTTTTTTGTTGTTGTTTTTTTTTTTTTAATTTATTTAACAGAGATCACAAGTAGGCAGAGAGGCAGAGAGAGAGCGGGGAAGCAGGCTCTTCGCTGAACGGAGAGCCTGATGTGGGGCTGGATCCCAGGACGCTGGGATCATGACCTGAACCGAAGGCAGAGGCTTTAACCCACTGAGCCACCCAAGCACCCCATTTCAGAGGTTTATTAAACACAGGGACGCAACCATAACAGTGGTTATGACCCTGGTGTTTTTTCCCACTATATATACTTTTGAACTATTCAACCAGGATGATTCAGTAATTCAATTCAGAAAGCTGAATCTATGGGAAAACTGCCAGTTTGTCTCGTTTTTTAATTGCTAGACTCCTTTTATTGTTAGACTCCTTTCCTGTGACGTGACCTAGAGAATGTTATGGGATAACAGGGGCTTTATACATTTAATGACTTTAAAGTGAAGGACGTCATCTAGAGATCTCGCATTAATGTCTGTTTTTCTTTGTAATTGTCATAGCGTCGTCTTGGAGATGCTGCCAAGAAAGCCATCAGCAAATTGACCACCAGAACAGTAAAAAAGGGTGATAAGGTATGGTAGCGAAATAACTTTGACATTATAAAAACAATAAGTAGTTTCACCTTCGAATTGGTGGGAGAGAACACACCCTAATCATTTGTGTGTCTCCGGATATACAATCTAGTGCTTCATTTTAGAACAGCCTCCCTTCGAACTCTTACCCTTAGCATGCCTCATTTGGAGGCCATCCCTAGAGTTTCTGACTTTCCTGGAGTTGCAGTACTCCTCCATTACCAGCTGCACTGGTCTCCTTCCCCGAGCCATGGTGTCCCACCACAGCCAAGGATGCCTTGGGCAGAGCCCTCATGGGTCAGTTGGTGCCCTCGGTGGCCAGGAGTATACGTCCTCTTCCCTGTGCTTCCTTTGTGTTTTAGTCCCTCACCAGTTCACCAGAGAGCTGGAGCCCCACATCTCCCAGGACTGTCGTTAACAAGGTGCTGCCCAGTGGGCCAGACGGTTGGAAGGAAGCGCCCAGAGTGTCAGGGTTGTGCCCTTGGCGTGGGGAGACCGAGTGAGAAAGCCAGTGACTGAGGCGGTGGCCAAGACAGCTCACCAGAGCTGCCTGGTCGGGCCTCCGTCACGTGGAGCCCGCTTCTGCTGCATGAGGACAAAACAGCAGCTTGGGGCTAGAGCCTGCACGCTGTGCATTCGGTTATCTAGAGGGAAAAGTTGCACCTCTACAGGCAAAAGCCCGAAGCTGTTTTCTGTAGCGTACCCGGCTCTCACATTGTGATGAACAGCCCTGGGAGGGTAATTTCAGACAGTTCTCCATCCTCCATAGTTTCACCACTTTCTCGACTTCACCCGTTTTTACTCCCACCCCCTTGACACGGCTCTGGAGGGTGGAGACCTTTTCAGTGAACACTAAGGGAATAAAGAGGTGAAAACATCGGCAGAAAGTAAAAGCAGCATCAGGACAGCAGCTCTCTAATCCCAGAGGGAATAGTCACCCTCTCGGCCTGGCAGCCTTCAGCTGCCACATCAATTTAAATTCCCCGTAGCTGGTCTAACCTACCCATCCTATTTTGTCCTTCAGGTTAACACCAAACAGTCTTTCCTTATTCACACCAACACCTCTGCCAAGTTTGCATCTCCTAGACCTACCCATAGTTGTCCCACCAAGTTTCAGTCCCAGTGGCCATGACACAGCAGGTTGTCTCCCCTTTCCTGGCTTACGTTCTGGTAGTGCTCCGCTTAGACAACTCAGGGGAGTCCCTTCCCGGCATGGGCGAGGAAGGAAGCCAGTTAACCTGGGGGGCCCACCACCCGGCTGAGTCCTCCTGAGTGTCCACAAAGACCCAGGATCGAGTCGGGCCATGATTGTTCTCTACCCCAGACCTGGGACCAGCTCCCATCCTTGGGGCTTGATCTTTTGGGGGCTCACCATCTTTTCTGCCCGCACTCTGATACGTGGTCAGAGGACAACCCACACTGTGGAGGGTGTGCGGGGAAGCCCACTGACCCAGAACCATGATGCCGTCATGGTGGGGCGAGCGGAGGGTGTCCACGGTGATGGTGGGTTTGAATCTTGAAACACAAGTAAAAATTCTGCCTTCTAGGACCCTTCACAAATAGAATTAGCAGTAACTATTAAAACGTAGTTTCAAAACAAGGTAGAGGGGTTTTGGTATCATTTGGGTCAGTGCAGTTAAGCAACTGAAAACGTGAGAAGTGCTGGTAGCTGTTCACTTCCTAATGGTTTGCTTGCCATGGGTACCACGGGAAGATGCTCTGCTGGATTGTCTCCCCGTTTCTGTATAGCTTCCATTCTAGCCTGTGACTCTCGTGCCTGTGCTTCTCCTCACAGGAAACAGACCCTGACTTCGATCACTGCGCAGTGTGTATCGAGAGCTACAAGCAGAACGATGTGGTGCGGATTCTCCCCTGCAAGTATGTCCGCGTCTTTTTTATTTTTTTTTTAAGATTTTATTTATTTATTTGACAGACAGAGATCACAAGTAGGCAGAGAGGCAGGCAGAGAGAGTGAGAGGGAAGCAGGCTCCCTGCTGAGCAGAGAGCCCGATGTGGCACTCAATCCCAGGACCCTGAGATCATGACCTGAGCCGAAGGCAGCGGCTTGAACCACTGAGCCACCCAGGCGCCCCCGCATCCTTTTTTAAAACAGAGTGCTGCTTGTGGGGCACGCACGCCCCCCTCTCAGGGTGAGGGTCCCACTGGCTCTCGCACCCGCTCGCCAGGCTCTGGCGGCAGGCGGAGGCAGGGCACCACATTACCCGTGAGGGGGTAGCAGTCGGCAGGAGCTGTGCGCCTTGGCACACACTGACAGCAGGCCTCCGCCGCTCGTGAGAAACACGGGGAGAACCTTTGGGCACATCATAGCCTAAGACCATTACAGTCAAGAATGTTCAATTCTGGGACTCTCATGGGTTTCAAAAGGAGCCCCTTGCTCCTCTTCCTGTTAAATCCCAGCGCATCACTAGGCCCTCCAGTGAAGGCTCTGTGGTGGTGACTTGTCACCGGGAACCAAAACTCTAGGACTTGGACCAATCCTTCTGAACCTGGGTTACTCAGACTGGCTGCTGGGCCAGGCCCTCTGCTGGGTGCACTTGAGGTTACTGTCCTGTGCCAGGGTCCGTGCTTTTCTCTCCACTGTACCTGAGGGACAGGGACCCTCCTGGTAGATGCCGGGGTCATACGGTCCAGAAAAGGGGGAGTCAAAGGTCTGCCTTTACTGCTCCGTATATCGGGCCACATTCACTCATGTGTGGTGCTCTAAATAGAGCAAATGTTCTTTAGAAGCATGTTGAATGGAAAAAATACAAAGTTGCCTACTGAGAAGCCTCAAATCAAAGACTTTAACTCTTATTTTTCCACTCCCTTAAAACATAACCACGCTGACCACTTACTAACACAGAACATGTGAACAAATGAAATAATTGTCAGTGGTTGTCTCCATGAGGCTACTGGTACCATTTTCTTCCCAAAGTCATCGATTTTAAACCTAGAAAGATCTGCGAGGGTTTTTGCTTTTTTTCTTAATCATAGAACTTAAGAATAATTCCATATGCTGAAATAGAAAACCAGCTTCTAGGATTCAAGTCAATCTAGTTTACTTATAAAGGAAAATCTACAAAACTAATGGTACATTTCCTGTAGAAAATTAAATTGCATAATTAGCAGATAGCCATCAGGTATGGTTTAAAACAGGCTGGAGGAAATACACTTCCAAATACAAACCAGGAAGATCAGTAGGTACAATAGAAAGCATTACCCACTCTTAGCCGGTTTTAAACCTGTTTTCACCTGCACAGATCTCTGACACCAGAATCACCAGGAAGAGGCCAAGTCTTTCCACATTCTGTCTTCCTATTTCAGGCCAGGGTCCCTCTCGCCCCCACAGAGGGACCATCTGGACCCAAGAACAAAGGCCTCTGAAGCCAATCATGGTTGTTACTAGCTCGAGAGTGTCTTCCTCAGTGGGGCCTCGGCCAAAAATAGATTACTCTGGAAGCTTGCTCACCTCCTCCCCACCTCCTGAGCACTGAGTGTTCCAAAGTTTCATTCTTCGTTCTCCTTTTTCTTAACTTAATCCAGTGCTTTCCAAACCAGATGGTGTGTCGGAATCCGTGGGGAGTGTTGAGAAAAACACATCCCAGAGCCTGGGCCTGTGGCTCGTAATAGTCACCTGAGCAGCACTCCACAGTGTGCCCCTCCATCCCGGGCCTCGCCCTTCTGAGGCTGCGCCTGTGGCTGCGGTCTGCTTTTGCATGTTAGAATTCTGGCAAACTTAACGATGTTTCTCTGTGCCCGCTGTCAGGGCACTGCACCCTCGGTGGGTTGTGTTCCTTTGCTGGGTCCTTGTCTGATGCTCTGCCCGAGTCCCCCTTCTGCTCTGGGGCCGGGTGCTCTCCATTACACATATTCCTGAAGCCTCAGCAAGTGATAGCCTTCTCTGCTCGGCACAGCCGTTTACCTCACTGAAATGGTACCAACAGCAGGATTCTCAGGTATAGGAAAAATTAACCTTGCACGTCAAGCAACGTTCTGTGGGACCGGAGTCAACAGCTTCTCACCCAGAGCAAAGTTTCTGAGCCTTGGTACTGTTGACCTTTGGGACCACATGATCCTTTGGGATCCTTTGGGGTTGGGGGTGGGGCGGCTGGCCTGTGCATCACAGGATCTTTAGCGGTGTCCCTGGCCGCTCCCCCGAGAGGCCTGCAGCAGCCCCTACACACAGTCGAGGCAGCCACTCACATAGAGAGTGGCCTCGGCCGATCTCCGTCTTCGCTTCATATCTTCTCCACACCTCTGGTTTCTGGAGGACCCCCTCTAGGATACTTACAAATGAATTTGGGCTGTGGGTTACTACCTCCTTTCTTCCCTCTGCCTGGGACATCCTGCCCTTCCTTTTTTGTCTGTAGGGCTTTGGAACAGAGCAGAAGGGTGACTCTGCTACCTCTCCCTTGAGCTCTCATGCCCAGTAGTGCTGACGCCTTCCTGCCTCCCATGGGACTCTCTCTGGCCCCCCACCCCCAGCTGGGCCTGGAGTGCTGCCCAGAGCACCCGTCTCTTTCCCTGGTTGGCTCTCCTTGTTCAGTCTCCTTTAAACACCGTGGCTCATCCCTTTGTTCCTCACTCTGGCCAGATAGCTTCCCCCGCAGCTTCACGGACAAAGTTGTGGTTGTTTGACCCCAAAATTCCCTCCACTTCCCGGCCTCAAGCTTTCAGTGCACCTGCCTCCCCACCCAGCCTTGCAGTGTCCCTTCCCATCAGGAGGGCGGCGGGCTCCTTTTGTTCCCACACACTCTTTCCACCTCAGCCTCCCCGCGCCCAGGGGACCTTACTCTGCTGACTCTCTGCCCCTGCCAGTTTTTGTTCTTTCGGTCTGTACGCCGACATTTCATCATATTCAAGCCGTCCTATGCCATTGTCATAAGCCATTGCTAAACACCGTCCTGCGGCTCCTCCCTTCACAGCCAGACGGAAAGAGCTGTGCTCACTGTCCCTTCTTCACTTGAGTGAGGAACCAAGGAAAGCCCAGGTGCCTTTGTTTCTGTCCATCCTTAATTTTTAACAAGCTTCTCTGCAGACTGAACTTGGACTTTCTATCTAGAGAGAGCAGAGCTCATGGATTGCTGCCATTTTGCTGCATGACCTTTCTTTTTCCTCTTCTGTCACATTAATTTACTGTGGACAGATGGCTCTTGGCCTCGTTTGGGGGCCTCCTGCTTGTGTCCGTTGATTAAAGCTGATCATCCTTGGAAGCTAGCCAGCACATCTTAGAAACTATCACCTTATTTAGACCTCTTATTTAAAGGTCAGCCACAACATTCTTTTAGTAGTTAAAAATACTTTTCTGGGGGTGCCTGGGTGGCTCAGTGGGTTAAGCCGCTGCCTCGGCTCAGGTCATGGGATCGAGTCCCGCATCGGGCTCTCTGCTCAGCGGGGAGCCTGCTTCTACCCTGCTCCTTCTCTCTCTGCCTGCCTCTCTGCCTACTTGTGATCTCTGTCTGTCAGATAAATAAAATCTTTAAAAAAAAAAATACTTTTCAGAAGCCGAGGGCCATCGCTCGGATCACCATGTGTCCAGGATGCCACTTTGGGAGCCTAAAAGGGGTCCATCTTCTGGCCGCTGCGTCAGGCATCACGGGCGTATCCCAGCCTCCAAGGAGAGCCTGTTCCAGCACTGTCTGCTGCCAGCCCGGCAGGGGGGAAGAGTTCTCATCTCTGACCTTTCATAATTCTGGATCTCTCTATATTTGCCAGGCTCTTGCACGGCAAAGTGGGAAAACCACTCAGCTCTAGTGCACCCTCCTCTCCCTACCTCCGGGCATCGCTCTGCCCTCTCCAGTTTGTGAGGTGTGCAGGAAGTAGGAAAGGGGAGGGCGCCCTACTACTGGTTTCACTCTGCATTCTGTACCCCAGAGCATTTCTTGCAGGAATAAAGAGCTTTTTCCCTGAAGTTCTGATCTGCTTGTTCTTTCCACGTTTCACTGGTCCTCGGTGCATCGCCTGCTTTCACGTGTACTCTGACTGTTCGAGTCTTTTATCACAGTGGGAAGGGCTTCTCTGGCTGGCCCCAGGAGCCACCCACTGAGGTGACCGTGGGGGCCCAGGGTACACCTGCAAGCTAGTCAGACATTGCTGGTGCTGGGCGTGCCGGCACCAGAGGCCTGCGCACACGTTCTGACCACTTGTTGGGCTAGTGTGGGAAACGTTAGCATGACTTCAGCTGAGTGCATGTTTAATGGTACCTTGCATTTGCACGCCGCTGGGGGTTTTCTAAGTATTCTACGACAGCTCGTCACTTGCCGCTCCAAACAGCGCATGCCTTCGCCTCTTGGCCTGGCAGCTCCACGCTGACACAGCCAGGAGGTGGGCTCAGACTGTGGCAGCAGAAAGTGTGTCTGGGAGGAATGGGGGGGGCCAACGCCGAGCTTCGTGCAGCAGTGACGCAAGAGGCGAAGGGGATGGGTGAGGAGGGCAAGAAGGAGCACAAGGCAGTTACCCACCAAGGTAGCAGCAGTGGCCCCGAGGAGGCAGGGTGTCTGCATCAGAGGGCCTGGGGGTAAACAGTGAAGCTGCCGGGCCATTTTCAGACGAGAGGGGCATGCATGGGAGCCAGGCTGACAACCTCCGCATCTCCCCCGAGGCGAGGTGCAGGAACCAGCTCTCAGGGACTCTGTTGAAGGAGGGAGGGGGTAGGTGGCCAACTGGGGTTGGGGTGATCAACAGGAGAAACACAGGGTACACACACAGTCACAAGGGAAAGATTTTTTTAGTTTAAGGAAAAAAACTTAATTTCTTCAGATTTGGGGCCAGCTAAGGAAGGGAGACATTCTGAGTTTATCCCTGGAGACACAATTAGTCGCAGTTGTCCATTACTGTACTGAAAAGGGGGATGGAGGGACAGTCCTTTACATCGACAAACCTCAAAGGGAACAGTTTAAAACTCCGACATAGGGAAAACCCATGTATAACTAAAGTTAAGGAACAGATAAACAAAGGACACTCAGCTCATGCGGCTTTAAAAATTAAATATGGGATTATACCATCTTTTTCTGAAAAACCAGTAATAGAAATGAAAGGAAGTAGGCTAAGAAATAAAGAAAAGTGAAAACGCTAATGATGGGGACCGGGGAGAGCAAACCACCATTTGCCCCCAGGCTGCAGCTATCTGCTAAAACCAGGGTCTCTGTAAACAGCTAATGCCAGTGGCCCCATCACAGGTCACACAGCCTCTTCTCTTCTGTCACCTGCCAACCACCCAAAGTCCATCATCCACCCCACGTGAAGCTGGCCTCCATCGCCCGTCCCACTAACCAACCCGCCACTAACCAGACCCTCAGAGGTCTGTAGGTCAGAAGTTAGGCAGATGCACCCTTGTGAGGCGGAGGATCCTGTCACTTAGTCGACCTAAAGGGGTCTGTATCCCCAGAAAGATGAGAAGCCTTATGCTAGTCTTTACCAGACTACAGTGAACTCTGGCACAGTTGACAGCTACTGGGGTATGGGGCCCTGCAGGCAGGAGCCCTTCCCCCTCCCCTCTCAACCCCTCCCCCCGACCCCGAGCACTCTCCTACGAGGATACTGAGGATACCTGAACAAGAAGTGGATGTGCTTTGTGTGTACTAAATGAATTTCGGGCTCACCTGTGGTTTGATGACTTTTGCCCCGTGAGTAAAAACCTGCAGGTTTAAATAAAAGCCTACCGGGACAAGGAAGCTCTGGTTCACTGCACTGATAAATTCAGTCTTCGAGATCTTTATTCTTACCCGAAGAAGTGAGGGCAAAGTCACCAAGTATCAGAGGTGGGTGCGGATCCAGCGTTGAGGTTGAAACTGTAAGCATGCATGTTTCTTCCAAATCCCAAGTAAAGCAGCGAGATGTTTAGACTCCTTCCTTTATATGATGAAAACTGCGTTTTAAAGCAGCTGCATATAATTATAAGCCACATATAAATTATAGATTCACAAAGTTGTAAAGGCATTTCCATCTGATATCTTTCTTGAAATTTTTTATCTTACCTCGAGACTCCAAGTATAGTTACTCCAAGGTGTCCAGGGTATGTGTCCTGGCACCTGCCTCTCTCCCTCTCTGGCCAGGACTCTGGGGCCTCATTTTACCTTCTACCAGCTGCCATGGGGAGTCCTTGAACTTGAGAAGTGATTGCCACAGCTCCCTCAAAGTCTCTCGCTTCCACAAGGCACAGGTCCCTTTTCTGAGAATGCAAGACTCTGTGACTGCTTTTCCATCACAAGGAAGTGACTTTCCACTCTCCTGAGTAAAAAAAAAAAAAATCACCCATCCTCTCTCTCTCCCCTTCACATTTCCACTGAAAACTGTTGGCTCAGTGTCACCGTATTCCTAGGCACCCTTCATCTCTAAAACACTCCTAACCACCTCATAACTTTCACATTTAAAACATTGCCTAGAAGTCTTCTTAAATGTTATAAATGACATGGAAACCAAGTTCCATGAATAATTCATGGTTGTGCAGAAAACTTTTTTCATTCAACCCTTGGTTCGTACCTTCTTCAGTTTCCCTTCTACTCTGGCTGTTGCATAAAGCATAACTGATTGATGAGGTATAGTTTGTTCCATTCTTAAGAAAATCCTAAGTTTCTTCAAATGCTAGAATAAAAAGACTGAACTGCCAAATACCACTTGCCAGTTTTCAGCATACAGATTGGGGTCAGGAGGTTTTCTGCCAGCTGTATTTTAATACATCCCCAATGTTTTTCTCTTAGGACTTGCCAATATTTCCAAAAGGAGGGAGAAACAGACTAACTAAAAATTCCGTTTCTGGGTCTAATAGTTGTTCAGTGTATAATCCATGATACAGCTCTCCGTTTTTTGTGTTTTGTTTTTATAGGCATGTTTTCCACAAGTCCTGCGTGGATCCCTGGCTTAGTGAACATTGTACCTGTCCAATGTGCAAACTTAATATATTGAAGGCCCTGGGAATTGTGGTATGTTTCCTGTTTTGTCACTCCTTTTGTGTGGTGGTGTCTGCATATGAGCCAGCTTGGGACAGGTGGGCGGTTAAGTCTCCCAAGAGAGCACAGGCTTTCTCTGCCACACGGCCATTCTTCCACATTCTTAGAGTCCAGTCCATCTTGGGGAACTCCCACAAGAGAAGATAAAGACCTGAACTAGTCCACTCGGAAGCCATTGGGTGGTGGAAATGCGGGGAAGAATGGCAGCAGAGAGAGGGATGGGGTTTGCTTTCATTATGGGGTTTTTTGTTTGTTTTGTTTGTTATTAAGGGCTAGAAATAGAGACTTTTGACTTTGGTCCTGTAGTAAATTTTTCCTCATTCAGCATCTTACAAAACTATGTCATCACTTATGTTTCGTTCTCTTGAATCTCGCTTAGCTCCCTGGGGCGTTGGTCAGCTACAGGCCGTGAAGGTGGGCGGTGAGCGCCTGGCAAGGCTTTTGGTCCAAGGCCACACACTACTTCATTCAGCTCTGGCCAGGTGGGTCAGCACTGACTCACCAAGGACCTTGGGAGACTTCCTCCAGGTCACCCTGGAGGTCATATCTGTCCAAAATTCACACCCCTTAGAGGAAAATAAAATACTTGCTGGTCTCAAGAAAGAGTGGATGAATGATTTCCTTGTGGAACCGGAAGTTTAGTGTGTCTAGCAGATGAGTTGCTCATTTTAGCTTTGCAACCCAAAGCCCATCTGAGAAGTCCCACGTGAAATATGCCATCGGTCAGCACCCAAGTGGTCCAGGTGGGCAGTGTGGCTCCTCCCAGCTCCAGAGACCACGTCACTGACATAGTTGAACATAGGCTTACTCTTCCTCAGAACCGCTGACACTGGACCAGATAATTCCATCGGGGTAGGGGGCATCCTGTGCCCCGTAGTGTGTCCCGCACATCCTTGGCGGCTCCCGAAGGCTAGTAGTCACAGTCACTCACCAGTCACACAGTCCGAATATCTCCAGACATGGGGAACAGTCACCCCCGTGGGAAGTGTTTAGCATAGAGCATCCGCCCTGATATCTGGTGTGTGGCAGATGTTTCCAGAAGTATTAACTTCGCCTCTTTTGGTTGGTGTGGTTGGTTTGCCTTCAGTCCTGTTCTTTGAAGTACAGGGACATCTCCCTTTTGTTTTTAAAGAACATCCTCCTGGAGTCTATTACAAGCTATCATAATTTTAAATCTAAAAGCCATAGTAAACCTCTTCTGACTGGGTATCATTCTAAGCATTTTCCTCTGGCTGTGGGGCAGTCTGGAGCAGTTCTTCTGCCCAGGAAGCCATTGCTGTGGGTCTGGTTGGCTGTCACTTCTCCATTCTTGAGCTTCTCTCCACCGTCCTTCCCCACTCTGCGTCCAGTGCTGTCTGCCGGAACTGAAGGCTGCTGGGGAAATCAGATAGCCATCTTGCTACGTCAGGAGACTTCCGCACCCATTTTTTAGTGGGTAGGCTTTGGCTCAGGGCAGCTCTGTACCTCTCCTTCAGGGCCAGATGCTTCGAGTTTGAAACCAATGGTTTACCCACAGCTCAAAGGTCTTTTCACTGTCGATCTGCTCTTGGTCGTGTGCTTTCCTTGTGTCTAAAGGTAGAAGACATTTAAAAACTGACTGCCAAATGGGGCATTTCAGAGAAGTTAGTAGGAGGAAAGCAGTATTTGATGTTCTCTGCCCTCCCTACCATTACTGGAAGACCCAGAGTGAGGCGTTTTCCTGTTTGTCAGCTAGCTGTGTCTGCCAGAGCTTGTCATCTCTTCGTGAGGCTCAAGTGTCCAGTTTTCTCAGCTCTGCAGTGGATTTTGGTTTCCTTTGTATCATGTTTGGGGGGAAATCATCTGTTTCTTTTAAAGGAAGACTCTTGGGTGAGAAAGGGTAAATGGGGAAAGAAATGAGAGGAAGTCACATGGAAAAAAAATCTTTAAGTCTTTCAGCAGGGTGTCAGACATTTAGAATTTTGTCAGAGATTTGCTATGTTTCTAAGTACTCTTAATCTGGGAATGTTTTGCAGCCAAATTTGCCATGTACTGATAACGTAGCATTTGACATGGAAAGGCTCACCAGAACCCAGGCTGTTAACCGAAGATCAGCCCTAGGCGACCTCGCCAGCGACAACTCCCTTGGCCTCGAGCCACTTCGAACTTCGGGGATCTCGCCTCTTCCTCAGGACGGGGAGCTCACTCCCAGAACAGGAGAGATCAACATTGCAGTAACAAGTAAGTGGGGCCCTGTACCCAGGCGCGGGGCAGGTTTGCTGCTGCGGCTTGGTATGTGTCGACTGCTCCAGACAGCAGAGAAGGCAGTCACCCAGGCCAGGGAGTTAGTCTGTAACAGAGGAAGTGAAAGATACTGCTGTCGAAACGGGTATTTGGGAAGACAGACCTTTCCTTGTAATAAGGAGCTTGTGGATTTGTGTGTACTAAGTCAGAACAGCTGCCGTCTGACAAGTTGTCTCAGTAGCTGTACAGACACCTGCTTTGATGACTACCTTGCCCACGGCCGTTGGAAACGGTCACACTGGGATGTGACGCGGGGTGTTACGTGTGGTGTCACCAGCCGCAAGCACCAGGCTGCAGGCAGCTTAGTGCAAAGCCAGGGCGGAATCTGAACACAGAGGTGAACAGCTCCGGGGGAGTTGAGATGTCCTGTTGCTGCTCACTTCACTTTATGAAGTCTGGTGTCTTGGCACTTCCCTCTTTGGGGTCACTGTATCTGGGGCAGGAAAAAGCCAAACGGGGGTGTGCTTTTAAAAACGCTCTCACTAGGCTGGACCGTCTTGCGGGGTGAAGTGTTGCCGAGAAGAGACGTGGTGCTCTGAGTGTGTCGATGGCCAAGGCTGAAGGACAGTGTGCGTGGGCCGGCCGGCATGTGTGTGTGTGTGGGCCCTGTGGGCGTTCACCCTGTAACAAGCCAGCTGTCCCCTTCAGTTCCATCCTCTACGTGGTCTCTCCATCTAACCGCCTCTCTCCACGCTCCTTGTCACCACTGTGGTGCTGCCTTCCCCAGTGCGTGCTGTCGCTTGCTGTCGCTTGCAGCCCTAAGCCCCGCGAGGCCGCGGCGCGGAGAAAGCTGTCACGAAGGATTTTTCCTCCATGTAGTAAGGCATGTGCGGGCTGCTCAATTGCAGTGCACATGTTTCCCACCGACCAGAGATTAGTAGTTGTGAACAGTGTCCCAGCTTTTGTGCTATCATTTCTCTAAACTCAAGGAGACTTCATTCAGTTATAAAACAAGGAAAATATTCTTCGATGCAGTTTGACTCATTTCCTACCACACCCCGGCGATTTGTTTTAACAGCTTTTCATGTTTTCAGGTTTTAGAGGGTAGATTTTTGAAAACTGATCCAATAGCAATAAAGGAAACAGGTTATTTGTTTATCAATGAGTTTTTGTAGGCTCTTCATTGATCGACATTTATTGAGCACCTACTACTACATTAAGTTCTGATCCCATTATATTTTATGCCAAAATGCCCTTTCAAAATCTTATATTTTGACGATAAAAAAAAATGTTACTTTGTGTATCAAATGAATCACCTTTAGTGGAATTGACACATTTTAATCAATTCATGTGGTTAAATTAACCCAAAGCAACCTTTCCTTTTCCCTTGAAGCTCTGTAGTATCCCAGCATCCACTGTGCAAGGCACTGTGCTAAGTACCCAGTGGGGTGGGCAGGGCTGACCAGGGGCCCGGCTGCTGCCAGAATGCCCCTGGGTCCACAGGGGATCATTGCGGTGGCGCCTGCTTCTTTTTGGTTACTAGTTTTTATAACCTAAATGCCATGCATCTGTGGATGGTCTGTTCAGAATGCAGAAACACGGAACTTGCAGCTCTAAAACTCAGTCTACTTATCACGTATAAAGGTCTCTGAGAAGAAAAAAATAAAGAAAGAAAGAACACCGGGTGAAGCTTCTTGATCCTGATGACCAGTCATCTCTTAATTTTTTCAAATGCCAGTGTCCATTTTTCCTAAATTAAAATCCATACAGGTAAAGATGGCCAATTCGGTATCGGTTCTTAAATGTTCATTTTTTACTTAAAACCTTATAAATTCACTGTATTCATGAGGAATTTATAATCCAGGAAGCAGTGGCAGCACTACTACCAAAAAAGAAACAGTTTGGTAAGCATTTTAATACTATAAAACAAGATGGCTGATGCTCATAGAACAAACTCATCGTCCTAGAGCCCTGAAGGGCAATTCTTAACCTTTTGAAGATCACCACCTTTAAAATCCAATGAAAATATAAGAACCTTTTTCTAGAACAATTCCTAGGAGCTCATAGCTTTGCATATCTGTGGGACTGGTGGACACCAGATTGAGAACATGCGTGTTACACACTCTGCTTTTGCATGTGAACATCGGTCATTCCAAGGCAAGTGTCTTCCAGCTGCCCCACTGCCGATACAGAGGGGCTTCGCTGTGAGCCACTTTGTTAACCTGGTCCCCGGTAGCATAGACTCTAGGAAATGTTTTGTAGTTAACACTTACTAGGAAGTCAGGATTGGTTCACAAGTTATTTTGGAGGTTTTCAGTAAAGAATGTTTGTGGAACATTATCTTGACAGCATGGGCTTTGAAGAGAAGGGAAAACATTAACTGACTTCCTGGATCTAGAAGGAGGCTAGCTGAAAACTCTAGAGTTCTGTGTACCAGAGATTTTCAACCCTCTGATGGGCCAGCTTTCTGGTGAGTCACCTGCTTGACACAGCCAGAGCCACTTCCCCACCGGTGGGGGTGGGAAAGGCAGTCCTTTCAAGGAGACACCAGTAAGGTGTCCTTTTTACATAAAGACTGTAAGTAAGCCCAAGCCCAGGAGAAAAGAAAGACCAGAAGACCAGCCTGCGGACTGCGTGGAGTGCCCCCAGGACTTCTGAGACCCCTACTCTGTATTTATAAGCCTTCCGCTAAGAATGAGTGACACAACCACGCAGAAGTGACAGAACGAAGAAGGAAAGGTTATAGAAGTGTGACTAAGTCCACTGTGCTATCACGTGAAGCAGCGATTTAAAAATCTCTGTCAACGTGCAATCTGACAGAGCTGTTTCTCCTGCACGCTTTTCGGCGGCCACACTCCTCACAGACGTCAGGACCTTAACTGGAAGAACTGTCCGGGCCATGCTTTCCTTTCTCCCTTGCAGCTCTCACCACTACCTCCACTAACCTTCTCCAGTTAGTAGCTCTCTGGCAAACCTCCTCCTGCTTCACTTCCTTGGGCCAGTCTTGGCTTACACCTCCGTTGACGTCTGCTTCGTTGCATTTGAGGGAAATGTTGACATCGATTTGACTTAAGCCTTCTCCCCAGAGTGATTTCCTCCCTTTCCTTTGTCAACAGAAGAATGGTTTATTATTGCCAGTTTTGGCCTCCTCAGTGCTCTCACACTCTGCTACATGATCATCAGAGCCACAGCTAGCTTGAATGCTAATGAGTAAGTAACAAATTATTTTTTGGATTGCATGTGCCAGATGACCCCAAGAAAACTTGTAATTTTCATAAAGCTGGTGAAAATTGGCTTCCACCAGTTGAGTAGTGATCCTGATGATATCATACCTAGCAGAGTAAGGTATTTCCTGACCATGTACTTGTAGTCAGGTTGCGGATTGGGAGGTCACCTTGCTCAGCAACAAGAGCTCCCGGGAGGAAAAATCTAGGGGCTTTCGCTAGCCACAGCATAGAGGACAGCAGCTGTGTGATGCAGACGACCAAGGGCACCCATACACTCACAGGATGTCAAGAAGGTCCATGTCCTGATCATTGGCAGGAATAGGCCCAGCAGACTTTACCCGGATTCTTACATACGTAGCTTTTGACGGAACACTGGCACCCTGACCTGGGGTCGAGGGACAGTGACGTGGATGTGTAGCCTGCAAGAAAGAAGCAATCAGCAAGACCCGCTGTTTCCAAACATTGGGAAGACTGTCAGGGGGAGAACAAAATAAGTGTCAACTATATTTCGGTGGGGCAAAATGAGGACCAGAGGGCAGGGGACAGGAAGGTGAATTTCATCTCAGGGAAGGGAAGACCCACTTGTCAGCCAGGCCCCCGCACCAGGGAGACAGTTTGCCGTGGGTAGTGCTCAGGACGAGACATGTTACCTGTCAGGGCTGCTGGAGGTCAGAGGTTTTGAGGCGAAACTGGGCTAGCTGACTGTCGAGGTCCATTTTGATCCAGCAGTTTTCTAGGAGCTGCTTTCCACAGGGGTAAGATGCAGGAAAGGTTTTGGTTTTGTTTGTTTTGTTTTTAATTTAAGTCATTTACTGTAAGGTATTATTGAGTCCTTTCTTCTACCAGTATTTGTGAAAACTCATCGGAGGTAAAAGTGTCCCTGGGACATAGCCCAGATACAGACCTGAATTAGCACCTCTGGAATTCATGTGCTCGCCACACGCACTTATGTCCTGGCATTTTGACAGATTAGTAATAACCAGCCAAGCCCCTGTAATTGATTTAATTGAATGCTCATTGCCCAGCTGTGGAAACAAATGGGCAAGTAACCCCCACTTAAAGTGACATGATTTTATTATCTCTAATCTGACCTGTTGACTGGATACTTGTAAGAAGTGCCCTTGGGCATCCCTGCCCCTGGCTCACACTGGGAGGATGCCATGGTCGGTTGCCATCCTTCAGCCTGCAGGTGTGTGCTCTCGACTGCTCCTCCAACAGGTCAGCCTACCTGACGCAGGCTGACTTCAGCTTAGACTGCTCAGACCCCAGAGTTAGACGTAACCTGGGTTTGACTCCCTGCTCTTCCATTGTCTGCTTGGGAGGCCTGGGCAGCTGTATTTCTCAGGAAGCTCATTTTAGTCCTGCAGAAAACAAGAATAACAGCAGGACGACGTCATAGGTGGTACAAAGTAGCATATAAAGTGCTTAGCACAGTGCCTGGTACATAGTAAGTGCTCAGTAAATGTTAGCTTAGCAGTTCCACTGAGAATCTTCCGGGGTCCTGGGAATGAGATGACCGTCTCCCTGCCTTTATCATTCAGCAAATGAATTTAATTTTCTTCCAGGAAATAATACTGAATCACAGGAGCTCCATGAGTCCTGTGATTTGGCCCTCCGTTTGGAAGGAAATCCTGATTTTGCCTGCAGTCACCTCTTTCGCTTCCTCTCACAGTGACCCCATCAGCTAGCTGATGGTGTAAGCCCCTTCCTTAAGACTTTCGCAGATGAACAAAAACCAGTCACAGCGGATAGAGGCACTCCGGGCACTTGTAGAGAACTATTAAGGGACCTCACAGTTGCCTTGCTGCCACCCAGGACCTGCCAGAGGCTCGAGTCACACATCAGTCAGATGGTTTAGAGAAGGCTCAGTAGACGTGTTACCTTGTAGAAATCAAAGTCCCTGGGCCATGGTAGTTTGGTTCCACGTGTAAATGGCTGTATGACTCAGTCTCAGCATCCATCTTAGATCCATTTCTGAGGCCAGCCCTTCTCCCAGTAGCCTTTGCAGAGGGTGGATACCAAAGTTGTATCTCTTTCTGTGCCTTCAGTCAGAACTCCTCTGAAGGACAATTTTCATGATGCCATGAAGAGAGAAAGAGAGAGAGAGAGTGTGTGTGTGTGTGTGTGTGTGCACACATGGATGCATGAAAGAACGGTCACCAAGATATGAATGGTGATTATCTTAATTTAGTAAGATTTTGGGTGATGTTTTTCTCTCCTATTGTGCTTTTATGGGTTGGCTTTTTTATGTACCATGAATTACTTAATATTTTAAAGGGCCTTTTAATTGTGGAGGATAAAAGAAAGACAGTAGTCACTCTTACTCAGTGTCTCCTTCCCAAGAATGTTGATGAAAAATTCCTAGGTCATTTTAATTCCACAGAAATGTTTATATAAGCAAGTAAATTTATAATTAATCTTCATTAATGAATTCTTTGAAATCTGTCTTACTTCCCTTCTTGTCTTTACCAAAAACTTACAGCCAAAATGAGATTGCCTATTTAGTTGAATTGCTGTTCTGATTTTCTAGGTGACCTCATCCATGAGTGAGATAGTCTTCTGTATGAGTAGAGTCCGTCTTTTCCCATGTGAGCGATTTATCCTGGAAGTTGATAGCAAAATTCCCCTCCCCACATACTACCTCCCATCCTGGTTTGCTCTTCTGTCAGCAATACCTGGACTTGTGTGTTGTGACTACAGCAGGACCTTGACCCACTCCAGTCCCTGGTGAAAGCCAGTGGGCAGGAGGCAGCAGTGTGGGCCCCGTGTGAGGGCAGACGTGGGGAGGCCAGGCGAGCCGGCCTGGCTTCGGCGCGGGCGCTGCTGCCCCGCCGCGGGGTAGAGGCGCGGCTGCCCCCCTCACCACACTCCGCACCTGCGCCGTTACCCAGGGCTTGACCTGACACTGGTGCCTGATGGGAAGTCCCTCCCCTCCCAGTGTGTCAAAATACTATTAAAATACTCACCGTGACTAATTGTGCTTTAATTTTTTAACACGGTAAACAACTCTAGTGAATGTTGAGGCTTTGCAAATATAAACAGGAAAGTAGTCAAAGAAGCAGATATACGCAAGGTAAATTTATTTATCGTCTTCTCATACCCCGTTTCTTAGCACCTCAGTAGGCAGTGTTAGCGAATTTCAGTTCCCAAAGGAGGTTTGTTGCTCTGCCTCATTATTCAGAAAACCTCGTTAGGTCCCAGTGTTTATCAGCTTCCAGTCATATCAGTCGATTTCCCCCTCAACGTAAGAAAAGTGTATGTTTTCATTGTTGTTATTTGAGGCACAAGCTGTGAGACAAGGAAGAGGATGTAGGATTTTGAGCTGAACGGGAGGATCGGCTGGGTATCCTCCACCGTGTCCTTTCTCAGTTCCTAGGTTCTGATTCCTAGAACTCGTGCCCGAGGATCTGCCCGGGAGTGTAACCCAGACATTCAAGATCCAAAATCATCTCAGCAGGAGGAAATGAACCTGATGTGGTTCACGTACAATAACTGGAACAAACATAAAATCCCGCAGCGTAACCCGAGGCCGGGAGCCCTAGCTCTGCCCCAGGTCAGAGCCGTCCCCACCAGTGTGCCTGGTGAGCCAACTCCCCCAAGGCAGAGCAATAGAGACTCATGAGCCGGTCAGAGGAATGGGTGTGTCTATTTTACTCATTCAGTATTTCTGAATTGTTCTGTTCACACTCTTTTTTTTTTTAATATTTATTTATTTTGGAAAGAGTGAGCAGGCAAGGGGCAGAAGGAGAAGGAGGGAGAGAATTTCAAACAGACGCCCTGACACAGGGCTCAATCTCACAACCCTGAGATCATGACCTGAGCCAAAACCAAGAGTCAGTCGCTCAACCAGCTGAGTCACCCCAGGTGCCCCGTTCTGCTCAAACCCTTAAGACGAACACTGGTGTTTTTCAGTATAAATAAAAGGGTCTGAAAATTTAATCATTTTGATGTCTTGGGGATGCTTGGCTTAGAAGAGAGTTGTTGAGGATGATGTGAGGGATGTCTCCAAGTATTTGAAGGGCCCCCAAAGATGACAAGAACAGCTCCTGTTCACTGAACACCTCCCACCAACTCCCTCCCATGGGGGGCCGTGGGCGACACCCAGCAGAGTCCCATGGGGACCAGCCAGTGCAGGCAGAGGGTGGGCTTACATGGGGTTCAGGAGCTCTAGGGCACCCGCAGGGAAGTAGAGCACCGCCAAAGACTAAGAAGAGCTTCATGCCAGTTGGCAGAGCCTGTCCGCAACTGGGGTGCCCTGAAAGCTAGGAAGTTGCTAGGACCTAATGCAGACAGAAACGAGCTGCAAGGCTGGTATTGTTCCGAGGCAGACCCCACAGCCTGTGGGGGGTAAGAGTCTCCTTCCAGTTCTGAGAGCCCTTCTTCGGTTGTCTGTCCTGAAGGGTCCTTTGTTTGGATGGATCCGCGCCTGACGGGAGGGGTTGCGTGCCCTGGTGGCTGGCTGCCTCTTTTAGAACCTTAAGTATCAGGACCAGTGACTTTAAAACTTTTTTTTTTCTTACCACCTGCCAGTCTAAGAACTGCATTTTACATTGTGGGACCCGTATCCGCACGTGTGTAACTGGAACAGGTTTCAGAGATGTTATCCTCAGCATGTGCAGTGTCCGCTGATCTTTTCTCTGCACCTGGTTGTTAAGGCTGCTCGGGACCCCACGTTGCTCTCATGGTCCAGTAACAGGCTGCAGGCTGCGGTTTGAGAAACAGACCTAAACCCTGAATTTCTGGTTCTCAACCAAGTACTTCTGGCTTCCACCGGCACCCATGTGGATTGTTTATTTTTCCCAAGGCAGCCTTCGTGTAGCAATGCCAGCAAAGATTTGAACTTGCCCCCATATCCTCTTCTTTCTGTTAGTACTGACTTCTCCTTTTAGCCACTCGGAGCATAAGATATATACACAAAATAACCCGGGGGCCAGAGGGGCTGGGGGATCCCCTGAGAAACACCCTAGGAAGAAGGGCTTGTGGTTCAAGCCTGTGTTTCTGGGCTCACCTCTTCACGCTGCTTATCTGGGACCGCTCCGGAGAGACATTAAGGGCTCCGCGTCACATGGTGGAAGGAGCAATAGCTGGCTTTCTGGAAATGTGAACTTTGATGGGACTTCTGCTCTGTCTCCATAGTGGTCATTTCTGGTTTTCAGAAGTACCTTTAATCTTGTGGCTGCATTAGTTTATAGTTCCTTAGAAGAACAGCCAGATGAATTAGGTATAAAAATCTTGGTTCACCCATTCAAAGTTCTGACCTCTAATATCTGATTTCTCTGAGGAAGTTTTATAAAATCAGTGCGTGATCTTCAGCAGAGCTGCAGTGAACTGTCAGGTCCAGAGCTCTGTGAGGAGTGGTGAGTGGCCTTTCTGCTGCTCATTCAGTGTCGCAGCACCCCCCAGGCACCAGGCCTCGCCCTGCAGGGGCGCTGTGGGGCAGGAGCTGTCCTGCATGGGGCTCAGGGTTACGGTGCCCACTGAAGGGACAGGAGAGCCTGCAGACGGGGCACAGCCACTCGGGGTCATGTAGAGGCCACAGAACTGCCACACTGGCCCAAGGGAGTCTTCAAGGGCTTCCTGGAGGAGGTGACTCAGGAACCAGGCCGGGCATAATTAGGGCACAAAGAGGAAAAAGTAGAGCAGAGTCAGGGAGTTGTGGGTTTGATGTGTCTGCTGGAAGCGGTGGTATTGGTAGGCCGACTGCAGAATTTGGACTGGGTTCTTGTAAATAGCAGGGAGTGTGTCAGGCTTTTCAGCAAAAAGAGGATCTCTGGCTGAGAAGTCACTTTGGCTTGTAGAGACTGGAGGCAGGAAGATGGGTGAGGTGAAATACTGAGCTAAAGGAGGAAATCAAGAGGTGCTGGAGAGTGGAGCGATGACCATAGATGAAGAGGTCAGGAACGCAGATGTGGAACTGGGCAGAGAGGAGAGAAGAGAAAGCACCGCTAAAGACAAATTGGGAACCAAGGAAGTGAACCAGCTATGCAAGGCTTCGGGGAGCTAGGGCAGTCCCACAGAGCCAGGCTGAGGGGAGCTGCGTTAGCCCAAGACCCCGGGTTCTGTCAGGCTCCCAACTGAGGGATGTGCATGCACGCAGTCTGAGCAAGTCCGCCAAGAGGGCCCTCCCCACTGGAAGCCTGTCCTCTGCAGAATTCGTTTCACAGTAAAGACTGACATGCTTGTTTGAGGCATAAATGGGGGATCCTGTTGCAAAGACACAGACCTAGGTTTCAGGACACACAGCCCTGAGAACATGCATCAAACCAGGAAAAGTTGTAAGTGATGCGATAACTGTCCCCTTATTGCTGAACAAGATGCTGTTAGCCTGGGCTTTTCCCCGCAGTCCCGCTGGGAGTACACACACACATGTAAGGTGACTGAGCCACTTGACCACAGATCTGAAGCTGCTGAGCTCAGGAAAGTGCCAGGAGCTGACTGGCTTTATCCAGCGGGGCTGGGAAGGCGTTGGGGACAGCCCAAGGCCACCCTTCAATGAAGATCACTTTCTCTGTTATTTTAAAATATTGGCAACTCTCCTTTAACTAATTCTTGACCTCTGTCTTTTTTTTTTTCCTTTCACTCCACAGGGTAGAGTGGTTTTGAAGAAGAAAAAAAAAAAAAAACTGCTTTCTGACTGATTGCCTTGAAGGAAAAAAGAACCTATTTTTGTGCATCATTTACCAATCATGCCACACAAGCGTTTATTTTTAGTACATTTTATTTTTTCATAAAATTGCTAATGCCAAAGCTTTGTATTAAAATAAATAAATAATAAAATAAAAAAAGACCATGCTCTCGAGTGTTATTGACCCACTCATGTCCCGAAGGCCGACCTGGAGATACATACACCCGATTTTGTGTGCATGTGTTCCAGAGAGAGAATGTGCTCACGAGTCCCCCCAGAAGGAATAGTGACACTGTTGGCATTTTCACACAGTCCCGACCGCGCCCCAGTGAGACTGGAGTGTGGGCATGTCCTTCGCGGTAATGCCTGCCCGGACCCTCGGTGGGGTTCCTCCGTCTCCCTTTCTTCAGAGTCAGCGTCCTCTCTGAGACTCTTACTCCTTTGTCAGCCCCACAGCAGCAGGGACATTCAGCCGTGTTGCTCGCCACCGCATCCCTTGTGCCTGGTAGAGTGCTTTTGCACATAGTAAGTGCTCAATAAATATTGGTGGGATGAAGGAATGAGTCTAAGGAAAATTTTCCAAAATACACACTGATTTATAATAAACTACATCTGTCCAAGATGGGTTTCCACCTGGTTTGTACAGTATTCTTAAAAAAAAAAAATTCTAAAAAGCTGGAAAAGAGCAATTTTACAAGTGTAAATGAAATATTTTTGCTGTATTATTGAGGAAAATGTTGAAATATTTTATGTTCTGTTGAATTCTGTGCTTGAGGGATTATCCATATGTGTGAACATTTTGAGCAATGAATTCTCCACCTTTTACTTCAGGATCTCTGAGACATTAGAACTTACTCCCACTGGTAATGGGTTCACTAACCCTAGTCATTCTCCAGTCAGTAGGGGGTGAAGGTTTTTATATTTTGAGTCACACGCCATAAAAATTAACCCTTGCAAAGGATAAGCCATTTCAGTGGTTTTTAGTATATTCACAAGGTAGTGCAACCATCTGTCTAATTCCAGAACATTTGCATCACCCCCAAAAGAAAAAGCCCTATACCCAAGAACAGTAACCTCTCAGCACTCCCATCCCCCGCCAGCCTGGAAACCACAAATCTGCTGTCTGTCTCTCTGAATCTACCCGTTCTGGACTTTTCATAGAAATGGAATCATATAGTATGTAGTCCTTTGCATCTGGCTTCTTTCACATAAGATAATATCTTCAAGTTTTCCCATGTTGCAGCATGAATCCTGCTGGTTCTTTTTGTGGCTGAGTAATATTCCGTCGGATGGATGCATTCCACATTCTGTTCGTCCACTCTTCCAGTGATGGACTTTCGTTGATTCCCCCTTTTGGCTACCATGAATCATGCTGCTGTGAACATAGGTGGACAAGTTTCTGTGAACATTATCTTTTTAGTTCTCTCAGGTCTCCCTAGGAGCGGAATTGCTGGGTCATGTGGTCGCTATGACTTGCTGAAAAATGGCCAAAATGTTCTCCAGAACAGCTGTAGTTGCACGTTCCCACCAGCAGTGTAAAAAAGTTTGTGTCTCCACATCTTCACTAGCACTTAACTGTTTTCCTTTTTAAAACCATCTCGTTACAGTTTTGATTTGCATTTCCCTAATGACTAATGATGTTGGGCAGCTTTTCCTGTGCTTGTGGCCCCCTGAATGTCTTTAGAAAAAGTCAGTTTTGAATCCTTTGCCCATTTTTTTTTGATTGGGTGGTATTTTATTGTTGAGTTGTAAGCGTTCTTTATATATTCTAGATTACTAGGCCCTTATCAGATAAATGGTTTATAAATACTTTATCTTATTCCTTAAGTTGTTCACTTTCTTTATAGTATCTTCCAAGATACAGTTTTTAATTTTGATGAAGCCCAGTTTATCTGTTTTTTTCCTTTGGTTTGTGTTTTAGGGATCATGTCTGAGAAACCATTGCCTAATTCAAGGTGACAAAACCAACAATTCTATCATTTAGTTCTTATATTTAGGTCTTTGACCCATTTTGAGTTAATACATGTATATGGTATGAGGTAGGGATCCACATTCATTCTTTGCATGTGGCTATCCATTTATCCCAGTACCATTAGCTGGACAAATTATTCTTTCCCCCCCATTGAGTGGTCTTGGTACCCTTGTCAAAAGTCAGTTAACCATAATATATGAGTGCAGTTCTGGACTCTCAATTCTATTCCACTGGTCTCTCTTTTTGTCCTTGTGTCATTATCATATGATATTGATTACTTTTGCTTTGTAGTAAGTTTTTAAATTGGGAAGTGTGACTCCTTCCAACCTTGTTCTTTTTCAAGATTATTTTGGCTATCCAGGGTCCATTGCATTTCCATATAAATTAAGATCAGTTTTTCAATCTCTGCAAAAATGCCAGCTTGCATTTTGATAGGGATTGTGCTGAATCTGCATTGTTTTAGGTAGTAGTGTCATCTTAACAATATTAAGTCTTTTGAGGTGCCTAGGTGGCTCAGTAAGTTAGCATCCTTCTCTTGATCTCATCTCAGGTCTTGATCTCAAGGTTGTAAGTTCAAGTCTGTGCTGGGCATGGAACCTACTTATATATTTTTTTCTTTTAAAAAGATTTTATTTATTTATTTGATAGACAGAAATCACAAGTAGGCAGAGAGGCAGGTGGGGCGGGGGGTGCGGGGAGCAGAGATGCTGAGCAGAGAGCCCAATGCGGGGCTCGATCCCAGGACTCTGAGATCATGACCTGAGCCGAAGGCAGATGCTTTAACCCTTTGAGCCACCTAGGTGCCCCCCCCCCAAAAAATTTTTTTAATTAAAAATATGTATATATTGGGGCACCTGGGTGCCTCAGTCAGTTATGCATCTGACTTCAGCTCAGGTCATGATCTCAGATTGTGAGATCGAACCCTGCTTCAGGCTACCTGCTCAGCAGGGAGTCTGCTGCTCCCTCTCCCTCTGCCCCTTGCCCTATTCATTCTTTCTCTGCCTCTGTCTCTCTCTCTCAAATAAATAAATAAAATCTTTTTTAAAAAACAGTAAAATTTAAAAATAGTCTTTCAATCTGTGAACAGAGGATATCTTTCTCCATTTATTTAATTTCTATAGAAATACGATTGATTTGTGTACATTGATCTTGCATTCTTGCTGAACTCATTTACTAGGACTAATAGTCTTTTAGTGGATGCCTTAAAATTTTCTATATAAAAGGTCATCTCTTTGGCAAATATAGTTTTAACTTCTTTCCAATCTGGATGGCTTTTATTTTATATTCTTGCTTAATTGACCCTGGCTAGACCTTCCATTAGTAGAATGTTGAATAGAAGTGGAGCAAAAAGATATCCATGTGTTATTTCTGATCTCAGGGAGAAAGGTTTCAGACTATCACCATTGAGTATGATCTAGCTGTAGGATTTTCATAGACGCCCTTTATCAGATTGAAAATAAGTTCCCTTCTAGTTGTAGCTTATTGAGTGTTTTTATCATGACTTTTGGATTTTGTCAAATGCTTTTTCTATGCCTATTGTGATGATTATGTGTGTTTTGTCCCTTATAATAATATATTGTATTGATCGATTTTCATAGTGTTGAATCAACCTTGCATTCCTGGGATAAATCCCAGTTGGTCACAATGGGACTATGTTTTTATATGTTGCAGATTTCAGGTTGCTGGTATTTGCTGAGGAAATATGCATCCATATTCATAAAAGGTATTGGCCTGCAATTTTCTTGTGATGTCTTTCTCTGGCTTTAGTATCAGTGTAATGCTGGCCACATATAATGAATTATGAAGTATTCCTCCTCTGCTGTTTTTTGAAAAGTTTGAGAAGGATTCATGTTAATTCTGTATAATTACTTGGTAAAATTCACTAGTGAAGCCATTTGGCTGTGGACTTTTCCTTGTGGGAAGTTTTTGATTACTGACTCTCCCTCTCTTTACCTGTTATAAATCTATTCATATTTTCTATTAAGTCAGTTTCTATAGTTTTATCTCTGTAGTAATTTATCTTTTTCATCAAGGTTGTCTCACTCGTTGGCATACAATTGCCTGTAAGAATACCTTATAACCTTTTTTTAATTCCTGCAATGTTGGTAGTAATGTCTCCTCTTTCATTCCTGATTTTAGTAACTTGAGTCCTTTTTTGCCTAGTCAATCTAGCTAGAGCTTTGTAAATTTTGACCTTTTCAAAGAACTAACTTTTGGTTTCATTGATTTACCTATTTCTCTATTCTCTGTTTCATTAATTTTTGCTCAGATCTTTGTTATTTTCTTCCTCTGCTTGCTTTGGGTCTAGTTTTGTTTGCTTTTTCTTTTTTCTTAAAGTAGAAAATTAGGTTATGAATTTCAGGTCTTTCTTACAAGCATTTACAACTATAAATTTTCATCTAAGCACAGTTTTGCCCATCCATAAGTTTTGGTATGTTGTGGTTTTTGCATCGTTTATCCCAGAGTATTTTTCTACTTTCCCCTGTGATTTCTGTGTTGATCCATTGGTTATTTAGAAATATGTTGTTTAAACCCCACATGTTGGAGTGCTGGGTAGCTCAGTTGGTTAAGTGTCCAACTATTGATTTCAGCTCAGGTCATAATCTTGAGGTTGTGGGATCCAGCCCTCCTCGGGCTCCACACTGAGTGCAGAGTCTTAGTATCTTAATCCCTATGATCCTCCCTCCACTTGTGCTTGCTCTCTCACTCTCTCTAAAATAAATTAAATCTTTTAAAAAAAAAGCTTAAAAAAATATATGAATTTCCAAAACTTCCTTCTCATACAGGTTTCTAATTTCATTACCTTGTGGTTAGAGAACATGCTTTGTATGATTTTGATCATTTTAAATACATTTAGGCTTGTTTTATGGCCTGACATATAGTCTGTCCTGGAGAATATTCCATGTGAACCCTGAGAAAAAAATATATATTCTTCTATTGAATAAAGTGCTCTGTAACATCTGTTAGGTCTAGCTGGTTAATAGTGTTGTTCAAACCTTTTTGTTCCTCTTTTGTCTGCTATCTAGTTCTACCTATTATTGGAAATGGGGGGTGCCTGGGTAGTTCAGTTGGTTAAGCATATGCCTTTAGCTCAGGTCATGATCCCAGGGTCCTGGGATGAAGCCCCTTATTGAGCTCCTTGCTTGGCAGGGAGCCTGCTTTCCCTCTCCTTCTGCCTGTAGCTCCCCCTGCTTGTGCTCCCTGTCTCTCCCTCTCTCATTCTCTGTCAAATAAATAAATCTGAAAGGAAGAAAGAGAAAGAGAAAAAGAAAAGAAAGAAATGAGATATTGGAGGCTCCAGTGATTATTACTGAATTTTCTGTTTCTCCCTTTAGTTGTATTAGGTTTTGTTTTATGTATTCTGGGGCTCTGTTGTTAGGTGCATATGGGGTTAAAGGATTTCTAGAAGCTACAGAGGTTATCCAGTATATCTTTATCCCTTGAGATTGACTGGTTCAGTTGCTCTCCTGATATTTCCAGCCAAATCTGTGCTAGAGAGTTCAGCTGAATGTTTGACCTTATTCTCTTGAGTGGGCAGCGTTGAGGCTGGCTTCTTCCTTAATACTTATAATTTTTTTTTCCTCAAGCAGATTTTCATAAACTAGTAAGATAGTTCCTCCCCACCTCACTTTATTCCAGTGAAAATTAACCTGGTTTGTTGTCTTTGCTCTCCTTCCCATTTATGGTGAATTCTTATTTTCCTTCATCAGCAGTCAGGAGATGTAGGACTGTTTAGTGACCGTGCCATCGTGTCTATTAGTGTACTTTCACCCTTTTCACATTATTTCAAGCCCTAGCAGAGAGTAAGACTTTTTTTAAATAGTAGGTGCTATTCAGGGCCAAATATAGAATTTTTACAAGAGCTAAGAAATGAAAATGAGTGAATTAAGAGAATGGAGCTTTCCATCAATCTCAGGAAAGATATATCAACCACTGAAATTTGAATCTGCTGTTTTGTGGCTTTGGGATTTAACTGGCTTCATTAAATTTTTATGTTTCAATTAGTCATGGTCTCTATAACTATGAAAGTGGTATGTCATGTATCTGCACACATGTTACCCTTTAAGTGGGCTTTTTGGTTCCTTAGAACCAGAATTCAAATTTTCATCAAAACCCAGTTGCTTATTTCTTCATAATCACAGTGCTACCAGCTAAAAAGCTTTATGAATAGAAACGATGTAGGAGGTTGAGTTATTTCTTGTTTATGATGTTAAAAATTAGAAAATGACTAGAAGTTAGTCTGGAATAAATTGATAGTTCAGTTTTAAGCCCTTCTTGGAAAAACTTTGTAATCCTTAAGACATAGGTTGTTTCTGTGTTTTTGTTTTTTACACATACCCCCCCCAAAAAAGTGTTTTTCAAGAGTTTTATTTCAAGGCAGCCTCAGTGCTTACAACGGACCAGTAGTGTGTAGGAATACAGTCTGTAGTTAAAGAGCTTCCACAGGAAAATAGCCCGTGGGTCCTCCCTGATACTCAGGCTTTAGGCATTTATAGCCACTGAAGCCTGGTGGAATGAAATCTAATTTCTCTTCGGCTGGCTGGGTTGTAACTGTAGACTTTTTCAATAGGTGAGGAGAAAGATCCTGGAGGTTCTTTGACTTTTTATCTAGGAAAATATTTGGTTATAGTAAATTCCTTATCAAGACAGCTTAAGAATAGAACCTAATAGCAACAAACAAAACAAAGATTCCAGCGGAACTAGAAACTGCTATTCTAGATCTCCTCGGTGAGGCTGAGCAGGAGACAGCCAGAAGTTAGCACATGGGATGTGACAGGCACCATGCTGAGTGGTTTACATCCATTTTATAATTTTTATCTTGTCAATATCCAAATCAGAGAAGAGAGAGTTACTTTCCTCTTTTACAAATGAAGAAACAAGGTTTTGAGAATGTCCAGAAACTCGGCTAAGCTCGCTCACCTATTAAGTGGCAAAGTGAAAAGGAAACCAAGGCAGCCCAGGGGGCATGTCCCTGACCCCCAGCCACCCTTCAGCCCTGAGACAGTTGGGCCAGCATTTGCTGTCTTGTGTATGGTTCTTGCCCTTAAGGAATTCACAGTTTCAGGGAAAAACCAGGACGATGAATGCAGAGAACGTCTGAGGGCTGAGCTCGTGTATGCACACACGTTCTCTTTCCGTACACGTGTGTATATGTATCTTTAAAGGGAATTATCATAATAATAGCTTGCTATGTGGTAGGCACGCTTTTAAGCATTTCACACGTTAACTGATTTAATCCTCACAACACCCTATTATTAACCCCCGTTTTACAGAGAAGGAAACAAGTTTAGAGACATCCAGTAACTTGCCAGCGCTGTGTTCTAAACGCCATTCTGTTTTGCCTTGGAGAAGAATCTCATCAAATAGAAAAGTGATCATGGGATGTCCTGGCCACAGGCCCTGTGTGCACAAAGCTTGGTGGTGGGAAAGGCTGAGAAGTGTGATGGCCTTGTGTTTAGGACACAAAGCAGGGTCGGGAAGAAAGGTGTCCTAGGGCTATCACAAGATGGGTGGCTTTTCCAGTGGGGAGCCGCAAGGTGCATTTTGGAAGGTGTGAATTAGGTGCAGACTGTCTCCTGAAATTAAAATAATAGGTTTACTAAAGAAAGTAGGTAGGGGCGCCTGGGTGGCTCAGTGGGGTAAAGCCTCTGCCTTTGGCTCGGGTCATGATCTCAGGTCCTGGGATCAAGCCCCACATGGGGCTCTCTGCTCAGCAGGGAGCCTGCTTCCCCCCTCTCTCTGCCTGCCTCTCTGCCTGCTTGTGATCTCTCTCTCTCTGTCAAACAAATAAAATCTTTAAAATAAATAAAATCTTTTAATAAAAAAAAAGAAAGAAAGTAGGTAGAGCTGCTGACTTAGAGAACATCCCAGCTGAGAAGGTGCCTTCAGTAGGCAGCAGGCAAGAAATAGGATGGAAACAGTGGGGCCAATGAGAAGATTCTGGAAACCCCTGGGCAAGGAGATCAGGGGGCATTCACCCACTGGCCAGACAGAGAGACACGGGGGAAGCACCGAGGAGTCGAAAAGGCAGGGAGAAACCATAAGAGCTAGGGTGGCCGCTGAACCCAAGTTCAGACTGAGGCTAAGGGAGGGTAAAGGCAAACCCAGGTGAGGAAAAGAGGCCCAGGCTGGGTGTGCACAGTTGGCAGCAGCAGCCAGGCCAGTCACTGATGGGGCTCTAGGAAACAGGAGAAATCTAGTAAATCCATTAACCCTCTCCAGTCCCCTTACTCTTATTTTCTTTTTCTCAAAGCTTCTCATGACATTTCCTTCTGAGGAAATTACAAGGTTGGTCTCACTTAACCAGGGGGAAAGGGGTCACTGCCCTCTGCCTCAGGATGGCACCCTTTCCCCCCAGAGGCGGGCCCTAAGCTCAGGGCACAGGCAGAAGTGGGGCGCTCAGCTGCAGTTGAGCCTGACTGACCCCTCCCTCCAGGAACCTTCTTTCCCCGTGACCCCTACATACCACACACCACACACCACCTGCGGCTGAAACGAGCAGCCGAGGCAGTTGGACCAGGAAGGCTCATGCAGAACTCCCAAGGCACAAACAGTTTCCTTCAGTTCAGATCGTGAGGGGGCATTTCACCTGCTTGATCCCAACTACAGTAGAGAGCTGGGGCGTTTTAGGGGTTGGGGAGGTTTATAAAGCTCAAAATCCCAAGCGGAATCCAAATGACATTTGAAACATGGCTCTGATCACAGGGCAGCGCTCACTCATTGGACCAGGGACCGCCACTTGCCGCGCGGACATGAGAGGCCTGTGTCCCCATCACCACAGGGCAGGTGCTCCTGCCGCAGAGCCACAGGCAGAGTGACCCACACTATTTAAATGGCATTTGTTGGGGTGCCTGGGTGGCTCAATAGTTAAGTGTCTGCTTGAGCTCAGGTCATGATCCCAGAGTCTTGAGATGAGGCCCACATCCAGCTCCCTCCTCGGCCGGAAGCCTGCTTCTCCCTCTCCATTCTCCTTGCTTGTGTTCCTTCTCTCATGTCTCTCTCACTGTCTCTCTGTCAAATAAATTTTTAAAAATTTAAAAAGATCTTAAAATGAATGCATGCATGCATGAATGAATGAATGACATTTACTGCAGAGCGGGTGTACGTGCACGCTGAGACTCAGGCTCCCAGGCCGAGCTGGGCTTCCTGCCCTTGTCCTCCGCAGTTGGAAGTTGGGTGAACAGCCCCGGGCGGATGAGGAGGTTTGCAATCACTGCACACACAGAATTCTTGCGGAGTCCCAGCCCCACTAAGCCTGGGGCAAAACAAATTGCATTTGCACCCCTTCTGAGTACTTGACCTACCCTACAGCCCTGCTAAATGAACTGAAATGCACCAAGCACCCACTGCCCGGTGTTTAGATTGCTGTGCGCTGCGCGTTCAGATGTATGGTATGGCTGAAGGGGCTGGGCTCGCCCCCTCCCGGCCAGATGGGTCTCGTAGCCTCTCCCAGTGTCAGGGTCTCCCCCTCGGAGTAAGAGTCCCAGTAGCATCTGTGAATCCACCTGGCGAGTGGTGTTGACCTGTAGTACTTGTTGCTCCCCTCTGGGGGCACCTGGGTGGCTCAGGTGGTTAAGCGCTGCCTTTGGCTCAGGTCATGATCTCCAGGTCCTGGGATCGAGCCCCCCCCTTGGGGCTCCTGGCTGGCTCAGCAGGGAGTCTGCTTCTCCCTCTCCTTCTGCTTCTCCTCCTGCTTGTGTGCCCCCCCCCTCTCTCTCTCTCTCTCTCTTAAATGAATAAATTAAATCTTTAACCAGAAAGAAAGAAGAAGAAATGAATTGACCCCTAAAAGTCCATCCCAGTGTGGATGATGGGAAAGCCTTGCCCCAGCAACCCCCAGCCCAAGAAGGTCCCACCCCACTGAGGTTTTGCAGCTGGTCTTCTGCTCAACATATGGGTCCACTGAGCACCACTGCCTTTCCCCCATGCTTCTCCAGGAGACCTCCCTTCCAGGTGAGAGCTCAAGTGCTTTGAAAGGACTCTTGGAAAGGCTATCTGGCCTCAAGCACCATTTCCTGTTTTCTAAGAGGGAAGCTTGACTTGAAAATTCTAGTCATTTATCACTTTCAACAGGTGCCCCCACCATGAGGCCCAAGGCTTAGTGATAAAAGAAAGCTTTGCCACTTGTGAGCACATACAGGGGCCTGATTCTGGAGATAGAGCCTGCGGTGAGGCTAGGAGTTACATGGAGAAAATAGGAGAAAAGACTTCTCAGGAGGGGGTTGGGAGCCTCTACCCACAGCCAGGCACCACCCCTCCCCCTCAGCCTCACCCGAAGGAAATTCTTGCTGCCTCAGGATAAAGCAGGTGTGAGCATTGTCTAATTTCTTGAAGAAAGCACCAGATGCAGATTTATAGATTATACTGTTTACTTTAATTATAGGAACACAGGGAGGTTTCCATAGTGAGAGTAGTCCTCATAATCTGCCAGGTCCTTTAGTTATCTAATTGGGTCTCTTGGTCATAGAATATCACTGAGCATTGAAGACCTGTCTGTCTTCACTTACATAATCTTTCTTAAATTTCTGGGAAAGAAAGAAAAGCAGTAGGAACATTGTGATTTTTTTACAATCAGAACTGTAGGGGCTCCTGGGTGGTTCAGTCGTTCAGCATCTGCCTTTGGCTCAGGTCATGATCTCAGTGTCCTCCAGTCGAGGCCCGCATCAGGCTCCCTGTTTGGTGGGAGGCCTGTTTCTCCCTCTCCCACTCCCCCTGCTTGTGTTCCCTCTCTTGCTGTGTCTCTTTCTGTCAAATAAATAAATAAAATACTTATTAAAAAATAAAATCAGAATTGTTAACAACACCTTCAGAAAGTCCTTGGAAAGTCTTTTTTTTTTTTTTTAAGAGAGGGAGGGGCAGAGGGAGAGAATCTCAAGCAGGCTCCAACCTCAGCACGGTGGAGTGCTCGATTTTACAACCCTGAGATCATGACCTGAGTCGAAATCAGGAGTCAAACGCTTAACCAACTGAGTCACCCAGGCACCCTGGAAAGTCTCTGAATTTTCATTGAATTTTGATGCCTTAGAAAAAGTATGCCTTCTCATTTACCATAGCCATTCATTATACAGCATAAAAAAACCTCTTAAATCAGTCAATAGTGGGGCGGCTGGGTGGCTCAGTGGGTTAAAATCTCTGCCTTCAGCTCAGATCATGATCACAGGGTCCTGGGATCAAGCCCCACGTTGGGCTCTCTGCTCCTCGGGGAGCCTGCTTCTTCCTCTCTCTCTCTCTCTGCCTGTCTCTCTGCCTACTTGTGATCTCTGCCCGTCAAATAGACAAAATCTTTGAAAAAAAAATCAGTCCAGAGTATTGGATCTGGGGAGTTTAAATTAAATTGTATAAATGAATCATATCAATTAAACTTAAGTGTTAAATTTTTTTGCTGTTTGATCATAACTACAATCCAAGGTACTTGCTTGTTAAGAGTATAAAACTGAGGGCTCCTGGGTGGCTCAGTGGGTTAAAGCCTCTGCCTTCAGCTCAGGTCATGATCTCAGGGTCCTGGGATCGAGTCCCGCGTTGGGCTCTCTGCTCAGCGGGGAGCCTGTTTCCTCCTCTCTCTGCCTGCCTCTCTGCCTACTTGTGATCTCTCTCTGTCAAATAAGTAAATTTAAAAAAAAAAAAAGTATAGGGCGCCTGGGTGGCTCAGTGGGTTAAGCCGCTGCCTTTGGCTCAGGTCATGATCTCAGGGTCCTGGGATCAGGTCCCGCATCAGGCTCTCTGCTCAGCAGGGAGCCTTCTTCCCTCTCTCTCTCTCTGCCTGCCTCTCTATCTACTTGTGATCTCTCTCTGTCAAATAAATAAATAAAATCTTAAAAAAATAAAATAAAATAAAAATTAAAATTAAAAAAAAGTATAAAACTGAAAGATACCTTTGCTTTGAATTCAGCTTTAGCTGGATCCTACTTCTAGCTTGATGATTTGGGGCCAGTTATTTCGTCTCTCTGTAATAACACATCTATCTTGCAGGGCTGTTGTGAAATTATATAGAAATTATAAGTTTCTCCCTTTTCAGCCCCTGTTCCTTGTACTCAGAGGTCATCTAAAATTATTTTCCCAAATAACATGCTAATAGTAATAAAAAAAAAAAATAAAAGGTTCAAAAGTGTACTATATCTCCCTCCCACCATGGTGCCAACCCTGGGCTTCTTCCAGCAATTTCTATTGCCTTGGTGTCATGTGTGTCCTTACAGGGAGGTTTTGTGCATCTATGAGCATACTCTCTCAAATGTACTTTTATAGTTATTAACATGATATACACATTGTTCTTCTCCCAACCAAAAATCTCTTCTGCACATAGTTTTAGAACAAGGTATTGATTGGTCACCAATCTATTAAATTTCCTTTAGCCCAAAAGTTTAAAACAAACAAACAAAGACACTTTTCAGGCTTTCTGCCAAACGAAAGAACCCATACCTTATATCCACAGAGGAGGGCCACAGGTGACTTGGGAATCTGGTTAACCATAGCAACAAATTAGCACAGGGTATTTTAAGAATAAATGTAACATCAGTGAAGAAAACTTTATACATTTAAGTGCAGAAACCTCAGGAAGGGAGTTCACAAATACGGTCACAAGATGTTCTAATGGTTACATTTGTAAGCAGTTAGAACTTGTACTTTTGTGAATGCTTCTTGTCTTCACCTTAACCTTAAAAGTTTCTCCATAAGTGGCTCTGCTCTACAGAGTTCTGGTCCCCCTTTGCATCTGCATGAGCAATTTCCTTAATTTTATCTGAAATTTCTTCTCACAAAAGGTTGCACTTTCAAAGCATAGACAGACTTCCATTTGACGTTTGCTAGAACTCAATCAGAAAATAAGTACTTAACACAATTTGAGACCAACAATATAAGAGGCAGTGGGTTTGCCAAAAGAGAATATGTGGACCATCATTCTCTTCCTGCTCAGTATTTGGCAATTATTCCACATCAGTGCATATGGATCTGTCTGCCTCATTCTCTTTAAGATTGATAAATGCATTGTATAGTGAATCAGTTCTTAGTTGATGGACATTTCGGTTGCCTTAAATGTTTTATAATCCTTACAAAGGCTGTATAACTACCAAAACCAGTGATATACTCAAAAGTAGCATGTGATGGTTAATTTCTAGCTTCTTGTCTGTGTCTTTTCTTATTTTAAGGTTATTCTTTTTTTTTTTTCTTAATCTCTCTATATCCAAAGTAGGGCTCAAACTCATGACTTGAGATCAAAAGTCACACGTTCTTCCAACCAAGCTAGCCAGGCACCCCTCTTATCTGTTTCTTCATGCAAAAACCCTCTTTATTTCCTGTTAGGGAGGTTCCAAGTTAAAACTCTCTGGATACAGGGGTGCTTGGGTGGCTCAGTCAGTTAAGCATCTGCCTTCAGCTGAGGTTATGATCCCAGGGTTATGCAATCAAGCCCCACATAGGGCTCTCTGTTCAGTGGGGAGCCTGCTTCTCCCTCTCCCTCTGCCTGCCACTCTGCCTACCTGTGTGTTCTCTGTCTCTCTCTCTCTCTCTCTCCATCAGTAGTGTTGCCTCTAGTGAATTAGTGCAACTAATAAATAAAATATTAAAAAGAAAACCATCTGGATACAAATTTGTGATGTGCTTGAGATAGTTTTCATGCTAATCAATTCAATTCTATGGAGTGTTTACTGGCATAATGTGAAAAGAGAAAGATAAAATATATCTGAGTTGTACCCATAAATTTATGGTCTAACTGTGGAAGAAAGAAAATAGCAAATAGAACAGCACACATAATGAAGTACATATATTTTTCAGAGAATTTCAAAATCTTCTCTATTTTATTTTTTAATTGCTTTAATCAGTTTTAAGATTCTAAAGTCTAGAAAAACTTTAGCCCACATGAAGGGGAGCTCTAAGCCATTGATAATAAGTCGATCACATTTCTGCTTCTGGTAATGTCACACTAGCTTATTGTAGTTCAAACATCATACCAAGCACAACCAAAGAATATGGAAAAAACATTTTTTAATGTTCTACTTTAAAGCATTGAAGACCTATCAATGTGGTGAGGACTTGAGAAGTCAAGAGCCCAGAGGAAAGGGAAGTGCAGTAATATGGACCTGATGTTCAACACTGCTTTTCTTTTTGAGGCATTTACCAATTCATGAATAGTAGCTGAGAAGTAACCCGAATGTGGGGGCTGAATGACTGATGAGGAGAGCTCAGGCAGTCTTACTGGACTTGTGAGTCATAACCTGGAGTTCAGAGCCCACAAAGAGCAATGAGCCCTCATAAACACCCTAGACTTTCCACTGGGGTTCCCCAAGAGCTGTACCCTTGAACTAGATAGAGGTTGAACCAGAATTTAACTAACCTTTTCAAAGACTGAAGCCTAACTTTGAATCTGCTTAATTTCTAATTGGAAGGAAGGATATGCCCATAGCCCAGAGGAAGATACCACCACCAGCAGCCTCAGAGCTCTACAGTTTTCATATGTACAGTCCAAAATAAATACATACATACATACCAGGCATACTAGAAGACAAAACAACCCAAATGGAGAAAAAACAAAGAATAGAAATAGAGCCACAGAAATACAAATATCAGAAATATCAAACATAGACTTTAAAAATAACTCTAAGTCTACTCAGGAAACTGAAGACAAGATGGATAATTTCAGCAATAAATAGAAACAGCCCCCCCACAAAAGTAAATGGAACATGAGGACTGACAGTAAGAACCTCATAGAACCTTTAACATCAACTTAAACATTGCTGAAGAAAGGATATGTGAACTGGAATACAGGTCAGGAGATAATATTCAACCAAAGCACAAAAGGAAAAAGGGAAGGAAAATACAAAAAGGTGGTGGTACGGCATCACACAAGAGAATTTAGATCGTGATGAAAAAACCTAACACACCTGCAATTTGGGTCAAGTCATAGAAGGAAAGAAGATTGAAGCAGAAGCAATATTTGAAGAGAAAATGGCTGAGAATTTTCCAAAACTGACAGAAGACATCAAACCACAGATTTGAGGGAAAAAACACCAAGATACATCATAGTAAAACAAAAACAAAAACAAAAACAAAAAAGGAAAATAAAAAGAAAAACTTGAAGACTGTTAGAGAAGGGGCGCCTGAGTGGCTCAGTGGGTTAAAGCCTCCGCTTTCAGTTTGGGTCATGATCCCAGGGTCCTGGGATCGAGTCCTGTGTTGGGCTCTCTGCTTGGCAGGGAGCCTGCTTCCTCCTATCTCTGCCTGCCTCTCTGCCTGCCTCTCTGCCTACTTGTGATCTCTGTCTGTCAAATAAATAAAATCTTAAAAAAAAAAGAAAGAAAAAAGATGCATGTTTTTAATTGAGAAGAAATTCACATAACATAAAATTAACCACTTTAAAGTAGCAAATGGCATTTAGTATACTCACACTGTTGTATGACTACCACCTCTATCCAGTTTTAAGAAGTTTTTATCACCCCAAAAAGCAAACCCCTATGCATAAAGTAGTTGTTCTTCATTCCACCCTCCTGTCCAGCCTTTGGAAAATACCTATCTGTGTTCTGTCTGTGTCTATACCTAGTCTAGATAGCTCGTATAAATGGAATCATACAAATTATGTGATCTTTTGGTCTGTCTTCTTTCACTTAGGATAATGTTTTCAGGTATAATCTACATCATAGCACGGATCAGTACTTCATGCCATTTTATGGCTAATAGTCCAATGTGTATGTGTATGTATTGTGTATATATGTGTGTGTTTGTATACCACAGTTTGTTCGTCCATTCGTCTGCTGGTGGACATTTGAGCTGTTTCCAACTTTGGCTATTGTGAATAATACTGCTAGGAATTGCTGTACAACAATCTGTTTGCATCTCTCTTTTCATGTAAGTACATACCTATGTGTGAAATTGCTGGGTCCTATGGTAAATCTGTGTTTAAGTTTTGGAGAAACTTCCAAAATGTTTCCCACAGTAGCTGAACAATTTTACATTCATGCCAGAAGTGTACAGGGGTTACAGTTTTTCTACATCCTCACCAATACTTCCTATTTTCCTTTTAAAAAATTATAGGGCTGCCTCGGTGGCTCAGTCAGTTAAGCATCTCTCTTTGGTTCAGGTCATGACCTCAGGGTCCTGGGATTTTAAAGAGAGCCCTACATAGGGCTCCCCATTCAGTGGGGAGTCTGCTTCTCACTCTCCCTCTGCCCCTCTCCCCAGCTCATGCGCATGCTTACATCTCTCTCAAATAAGTAAATAAATATTTTTAAAATAAATTAATTTTAAAAATCAGATACATGTTGTAATTAGGGTAATGACTAACAAAGTATAAAATAGTCTCTAGGCTAGCATTGCCTCTAAAAGAATAGGAAAAAAATATATAATAAACTTATAGAGGAAAAAATAGAATAATAAAATTATCCAAAGGAAGAAGAAACTTTTTAAAGCACAAAAGAACGTGGAACAGAAGGGACAAATAGAAAGGATTAATATCGTAAATTTGTATCCCAGTATGTCAGTAATGAATATAAAATGATGATTAAATATTCAAATATAAAGATAGACAATTTAAAATTTATAAACACACACATACACACATATTTGCCTACATATTTGTGACACTTCTTTAATATTTTTTTATTTATTTATTTTCAGCATAACAGTATTCATTGTCTTTGCACCACACCCAGTGCTCCATGCAATACGTGCCCTCTCTATTACCCTCCACCTGGTTCCCCAGCCTCCCACCCCCCACCCCTTCAAAACCCTCAGGCTGTTTTTCAGAGTCCATAGTCTCTCATGGTTCATCTCCCATTCCAATTTCCCTCTACTCCCTTCTCCTCTCCATCTCCCCATGTCTTCTATGTTCTTTGTTATGCTCCACAAATAAGTGAAACCATATGATACTTGACTCTCTCTGCTTGACTTATTTCACTCAGCATAATCTCTTCCAGTCCAGTCCATGTTGCTACAAAAGTTGGGTATTTATCCTTTCTGATGGAGGCATAATACTCCATCGTGTATATGGACCACATCTTCCTTATCCATTTGTCCATTGAAGGGCATCTTGGTTGTTTCCACAGTTTGGCGACCGTGGCCATTGCTGCTATAAACATTGGGGTACAGACTTTTCACTACATCTGTATCTTTTTTTTTTTTTTCACTACATCTGTATCTTTGGGGTAAATACCCAGCAGTGCAATTGCAGGGTCATAGGGAAGCTCTATTTTTAATTTCTTGAGGAATCTCCACACTGTTCTCCAGAGTGGCTGCACCAACTTGCATTCCCACCAACAGTGTAAGAGGGTTCCCCTTTCTCCACAACCTCTCCAACACACGTTGTTTCCTGTCTTGCTAATTTTGGCCATTCTAACTGGTGTAAGGTGATATCTCAATGTGGTTTTAATTTGAATCTCCCTGATGGGTAGTGATGATGAGCATTTTTTCATGTGTCTGATAGCCATTTGTATGTCTTCATTGGAGAAGTGTCTGTTCATATCTTCTGCCCATTTTTTGATATGATTATCTGTTTTGTGTGTGTTGAGTTTGAGTTCTTTGTAGATCCTGGATATCAACCTTTTGTCTGTACTGTCATTTGCAAATATCTTCTCCCATTCCGTGGGTTGCCTTTTTGTTTTGTTGACTGTTTCCTTTGCTGTGCAAAAGCTTTTGATCTTGATGAAGTCCCAAAAGTTCATTTTTGCTTTTGTTTCCTTTGCCTTTGGAGACATATCTTGAAAGAAGTTGCTGTGGCTGGTCGAAGAGGTTACTGCCTATGTTCTCCTCTAGGATTCTGATGGATTCCTGTCTCATGTTGAGGTCTTTTATCCATCTCGGACACTTCTTTAATATAAGAAGACAGGAGTGTTAAAGTAAAATGATAGATGAATATATACCATGCAAATACTAACCAAAAGAAAACCATTTTTATATAAATATCAGACAAAATATGCTTTAAGACAAAGAGGACATTTCATAATGATGAAAAGTTAATCCATCATGAAGAAAATAATTCTAAGTTTTGTGTACCTAATATATCCTCAGAACATCTGGAGCAAAAATGGACAGGTCTCAAAGGACCGGTAATTTCAGCACCATAGTGGGAAATTTAAACACACCATTTTTTTAAAAGATTTTTTATTTTATTTATTTGACAGACAGAGATCACAGGTAGGCAGAGAGAAAAGCAGAGAGAGTGGGGGAAGCAGGCTTCCTGCGGAGCAGAGAGCCTGATGTGGGGCTCGATTGCAGGACCCTGGGATCATGACCTGAGCTGAAGGCAGAGGCTTTAACCCACTGAGCCACCCAGGCACCCCTAAACACACCTCTTTTTAACAAGCACACAAATACTCATCAAGGATCTGGATTTGAACAAAACAATTAGTAAAGATCTAATTGACATATATGTAGCACTCATGAACTATGGATTATATATTATTTTCAAGTGCATTTACTAAAATAGACCATATACTGGGTGAAATTTCAACAAATTTATAAGGATTGAAATCATACAGTGTATGTTTTCTGACCAGTGGAATTAATTTAGAAATCAGTAGTGAAAAGGTAATTAAAATGATCCCTAAATATTTGAAATCAAGTAATATACCTCTTTTTTGTTTTTAAGATTTTATTTTTCTTAAGTAATCTCTACAACTTGGGTCTTGAACCCACAACTCCAAGATCAACAGTCACATGCGCCGCCAACTGAGTCAGCCAGGCACCTCTCTGGTAATATATTTCTAAAAAGCTTATAACTCAAGGGTGTCTGGGTGGTTCAGTTGGTAGAGCATCTGACTCTTGATCTCAGGGCTGTGAATTCAAGCCCCACACTGGGCATGAAGCCTACTTAATTAAAAAAGAAAAAAGAAAGCTTGAGAAGAAATTGCAGTGGAAATTATCAAAACTTATGTGATGCAGCTTAAGCCATTTAGAGGAAAGTATGTGACCTTAAATACATATATTAGAACAGAAAAAATGGCTAGAAGTCAGTGTTCTAAGCATTCCTGTCAAATAAAGGAAATAATAAAGATCATAAATGAATTCAGTGGGAACCAAATATATAAGAAGGGAAAAAAATCAGCCAAGCACAAAATTGTTTCTTGAAAAAGACTATTGGAGCACCTCGGTGGCTCAGTGGGTTGAGCCCCTGCCTTTGGCTCAGGTCATGATCTCAGCGTCCTGGGATCAAGCCCCGCATCAGGTTCTCTGCTCAGCAGGGAGCCTGCTTCCCCTTCTCCCTCTGCCTGCCCCTCTGCCTACTTGTGATCTCTCTTTCTCTGTCAAAAAATAAATAAAATCTTAAAAAAATAAAAAAGACTATTAATAAAGCTAGCAGATCTCTGCTATCAAGAAAAAAGACCCAGGACGCCTGGGTGGCTCAGGCAGCTCTGTCAATTAAGGGTCTCCCTTTGTCTCAAGCCACGGTCCTGGGGTCCTGGGGTCAAGCCCTGCGTCAGCTCCTTGCTCAGCAGGGGAGCCTGCTTCTCCATCTCCCACTCCCTCTGCCCTGCTTGTATGCTTTCTCATTCACTCACTCACACTCTGTCTCTCAAAGAAATGAATAAAATCCTAAAACAATAAAAAGACCCAAATAACCAGTATCAGGGATGAAAACAGGTATCACTATAGAACCTATATGCATTAAAAGAAGTAATAATACAAGATTTATAAAAATAGAAAGTAGAATAGTGGTTACCAAGGGCTGGTGGAAGGAGGGATAAGGAAGTTCTTTAATAGGTACAGAGATTCAGATTTTCAAGATGAAAAAGTTCTGGAAATGTACTTCACAACAGTGTGAAAATACTCAACACTACTGAACTATACACTTAAAAATGGGTAAGATGAGGGACATCTGGGTGGCTCAGTTGGTTAAGCATCTGCCTTTGGCTCAGGTCATGATCCCAGGATGGTCCTGGAATCAAGTCCCACATCAGGCTCTTTGCTCAGTGCAGAGCCTGATTCTCCCTCTGTCCCTCCCCCACTGTGTGGTCGCTCTATCTCTCTCTCTGACAAAGAAATAAGATCTTTAAAAAAATGGTTAAGATGGCAAATATCATGTTCTGTGTTTTTTACAACAATAAATTATAAATTTATTTATAGTTTATATATTTATATATATAAATATATACATTTTATATATATTATATTTATATATTACAATATAAATATATATTTATATTATATTACAACAATAAATTATAAATTATAAAAGGATATTATGACAAATTTATGTTAGTAAATTCTGATATTTAAATGAATAGACAAATCCTCGGAAAATGCAAAGTATCAAAATTGATGAAAGAAGAAATAGGAAAGCTGAATTCTACATCTAGGCAATAAATTAAATCAACAGTTTAAAATCATCTCTCAGGGGCGCCTGGGTGGCTCAGTGGGTTAAAGCCTCTGCCTTTGGCTCAGGTCATGATCCCAGGGTCCTGGGATCGAGACCCGCATCGGGCTCTCTGCTCCGTGGGAGCCTGCTTCCTCCTCTCTCTCTGCCTGCCTCTCTGCCTACTTGTGATCTCTGTCTGTCAAATAAATAAATATTTGAAAAAAAAAAAAAGAATAAAATCGTCTCTCAGGGTTCAATGGGGAGTCTGCTTAAAGATTCTCTCCCTCTGCCCCTCCCCCCACTTGCATGTGCTCTCTCACCCACTCTCACTCTAAAATAAGTAAATCTTTTTTAAAAATAAAAAAATAAAGTCTTCCCTCAGAAAAGTTCTAGGCTTAAATGGTTTCACTGGTGAAGTCCAATATTTAAGAAGAAATGACACCAATCTTACACAAACTTATTCAGAGAATAGAAAGAGGAAAACTTCCCAAGTCTTTGAATGAGACTAGCATTACAACAAGGGTATTACAAAAAAAAAAGAAAGAAAGAAAGAAAAGAAAATTGCAGGTTAATTTCTTTTACAGATTTGTATCTATTACAGATACAAATACAGTAAATAAGATAATTAGTTCAATGAATCTGACAATATATGAATAGAAAAAAATTACAACCATTTGGATTTATTAAAAACTGCAAGGTTGGGATGCCTGGGTGGCTCAGTGGGTTAAAGCCTCTGCCTTCAGCTCAGGTCATGATCCCAGGGTCCTGGGATCGAGCCCCGCATCGGGCTCTCTGCTCAATGGGGAGCCTGCTTCCTCCTCTCTCTCTCCTTCTCTGCCTGCCTTTCTGCCTACTTGGGATCTCTGTCTGTCAAATGAATAAATAAAATCTTAAAAAAAAAAAAAAATCTTGGGATAGACAAAGTTTTCTTAAACAGGACTCAAAAAGCCATAAAATAAAAGATAAACTGGTCCACAATAAAATTAAGAAATTCTGTTAATCAGAATACACTATTTGGAAGAAGCTACCTGCAATGCTTTGATCTGACAAAGGACTTCTATTCAGAATAAAGAAGAAAAAGACTGACTAACTGATGTGGAAATGAGCAAAATAAATAAACAGGCATTCTGCACAACAAAGGAAACCATCAACATAATGAAAAGGCTACCTGATAGAGATCTCAGGAAGATGGTGGAAAAGGAGGGTCCTGAGCTCACCTCCTCCCACAGACACATCCAGACACTGATAGAATAGCTCTTTTACAGATAAAGACATAAAGAGATCACACTGAGAAGTGTAGGAGGGACAGAAACTGGGTAGGGATCCAAACCCCCCAGCACAGCAAACCACAAGCAGGAGGGATATAACAGACACAGAGGTTCCCTGAAGAGGGAGGGGACCAAGCCCCACATCTGACACTGCTGGGACTGGGGACCTGCACTGAGAAGACAAACCCCCATAAAATCTGGCTATGAAAATCAGAAACAGACATCCAGGTCCAGAAATCAGAGAGCCCCAAACAAGCTGAGACAATAGAGGTCCACAACAAGACACATAATAATTAAAATCTCAAAGAGAGCATTTTTAAAGCAGCAAGAGAAAAGCGGAAGTTATATACAAGAGAAACCAGTCAGGGTGTTTTTTTTTTCCAACAGAAACCTTGCAGGCCAGAAGACCATGGCATGATGTATTCAAAGTCCTGAAAGGAAAAAACCCACAACCAAGAATACTCTACCTGACAAAGCTATCATTCAGACTTGGAGGAGATATAAAGAGCTTCCCAAACAAACAAAAGTTAAAGGAGTTTATCACCACTATGTTAGCCTTAGGAGAAATGTTAAAGGGATTTTTTTTTTAAGAAGAAAAGGCCATAATTAGAAATAAGACAATTATGAATGGAAAAAAATTCACTGATAAAAGCAAACATAGTAAAAGTAGGTCAATCAATTATAATGCTAGTATATAAGTCAAAAGATAAAAAACAATAAAATCAATTATATCTACAAAAATTAGTTAAGAGATACACAGAATAGGGGCACCTGGGTGACTTAGTTAAGCATCTGCCTTCTGCTCAGGAGGTGATCCCAGGGTCCTAGAATCAAGTCCTGCATCAGGCTCCCTGCTCGGCAGGGAGTCTGCTTCTCCCTTTGGCCTCCCCCTACTTGTGTTTTCTCTCTCTTAAATAAATAAATAAAATCTTTAAAAAAAAAAAAAAAAGGAGGTACACAGAATAGGAAGATGTAAAATGTGATGTCATGTATGTCAAATGTGGAGTGGGGGGTAAAAATGTGGTTCTAGAATGTGTTCTAACATAAGTGACTGTCAATAAAGACCATTATATAAATACAATATTATATAGGAACTTCATGATAATCACAAAGTGAAAACTTGTAATAAATACACAAAAAATAGAGAAAAGGAATCCTAGCATAACATTAAGGGAAGACATCAATTCACAAGGGAAGAAAGTAAGAGAAGAAGAAAGGAAAAGAGAAGAATTATAGAAACAACCAGAAAACAATGAACAAAATGGCAATAAGTCCATACCTATCAGTAATTACTTTAAATGTAAGTGGACTAAATGCTCCAATTGAAAGACGTGGGGTGACTCAATGGATAAAAAACAAGACTCATCTATATGCTGCCTACAAGAGACTCACTTTAGATCTAAAGAGACATATAATTACACCAACGGATAGATCATTCAGGCAGAAAATCAATAAGGAAACAGTGGCTTTGAAGGACACATTACACCAGATGTGCCAAATGGACATATACAGAGCATTCCATCCAAAAATAGCAGAATATGCATTCTTTTCAAGTGCACATGGAATATTCTCCAGAACTGATCACATGTTAGGCCAAAAAACAGTCTCAATAAATTTTAAAAGATTGAAATCACAGGGCATCTGGGTGGCCTAATCGGTTAAGTGCCTGCCCTCGGCTCAGGCCATGATCCCAGGGTTCTGAGATCGAGCCCCACATCAGGTTCCCTGCTCAGTGGAGAGTCTGCTTCTCCTTCTCCCTCTGCCCTTCCCCCTGCCCATGCTCTTGCTCTTTCTCTCAAATGAATAAATAAGTTTACTTAAAAAAAAAAAGGATTGAGGGGCGCCTGGGTGGCTCAGTGGGTTAAGCCTCTGCCTTTGGCTCAGGTCACTATTTCATCCTGCATCAGGCTCTCCGCTCTGTGGGGATCCTGCTTCCCCCCTCTCTCAGCCTGCCTCTCTGCCTACTTTGATCTCTCTCTCTCTGTCAAATAAATAAATAAAATCTTTTTTAAAAAGATTGAAATCATATCAAGAATGAAATGTGTGAAATGGGAAATCAAGTACAAAACACATACACATACACACACACACACACACACCCTGGAAGAAACACAAACATGTGGAGCCTAAATGACATACTGCAAAGATATACTAATCAAAACAGTGTGGTCCTGGCACAAAAATAGACACAGATCAATGGAACAGAATAGAGCCCAGAAGTAAATCCATGCTTATATGGGCAATTCATTTATGACAAAAGAGGCAAATATACAATGGGGAAGAGACAGTCTCTTCAATAAATAGATCTGGGAAAAGTGGACCAATTTATTACACATACACAAAAATAAAACAGATTAAAGACCTAAATCTAAGACCTGACCCATAAAACTAAAAGAAAACATAGTAATCTCTTAGAACTTACCTTTAGCAATAGTTTTCTAAATATGTCTCCCCAGGCAAGGGAAATAAAGGCAAAAATAAACAATTGGGACTACACCAAACTGAAAAGCTTTTGCACAGTGAAGGAAACCATCAACAAAACAAAAAGGCAACCTCCTGAATGGGAGAAGATAGTTGTAAATCATATATTTGGTAAGTGGTTAATAGTCAAAATAGCTCATACAACTCAGTATAAGAAAACAATCCAATTTAAAATGGGCAGAGGATGTGGATAAACATTTTCCCAAAGAAGACATCCAGATGGCCAACAGACACATGAAAAAAATGCTCAGTGTCACTCGGCATCAGGGAAAGAGGAGGAGAAGCAGACTCCCCACTCAGCAGGGAACCCAACAAGGGTGATCCTAGGACCTTGAGATCATGACCTGATCCAAAGGCAGATGCTTAACCAGCTGAGCCACCCAGGCATCCTGAAAGGGGAACCTTCTTACACTGTTGGTGGGAATGCAAACTGGTGCAACCACTGTGGAAAACAGTGTGGAGCATCAAAACGTTAAAACAAGAGCTACCGTAAGACCTAGCAATTCCACTCCTGGGTATTTAAATGAGAAAAACGAAAACACAAACTCTAAAAGACACATGTACCCTAATGTTCGTCGTGCATTATTTACAATAGCCAAGATATAGAAACAACCTAAGGGTCTGTTGATGGATGAAGAAAGAATGTGTGTGTGTGTGTACACACATGCACATGCATCCTATTCAGCCACAAAAAAGGAAGGAAATCTTGCTATTTGCAGCAACGTGAATGCACCTTGAGGCCATCACACAAAGTGAAATAAGTCAGAAAAAGACAAACACCTTATGATCTCATTTACATGTGGAATTTAAAAACAAAAACCAATACCAAGTTCACAGACACAGAGAAGATGGGTGGTAGCCAGAGGTGGGGTGGTTAGGTGTGGGCTATATGGGTAAAGGGGATCAAAAAGTCCTAAAGTCCAGTCATAAAACAAAGAAGTTATAAAACCAAAACAAAACAAAAAATAGAACAATAAGTCATGGGGATGTGATGTGAAACATGGTTGCTGCAGTTAATAATACTGTATTGTATATTTGAAAGTAGCTAAGAGAATAGACATTAAAAGTTCTCATCATAAGAAAAGGAATTTTGTAACTATATGTTCATCGGACCTCTTGTGATCATGTCACGATATACAAAAATATCAAACCATTATGTTGCACACCTAAAACTAATGTAATGTTATATGTCAGTTATACCACAACTTGTTAAAAAAAAAGAAGTAAATATACAGGTGTTTCGGGATGAACAGGATGTACAAATACCCTAAAAACATGTGAAAAGGTGTTCATCCTTTTTTGGCATCAGTGGAATGAAAATTAAAACCATTATGAAATACCATTAATACCCCCCCAAAAGTGCTAGAATGAAAACATACAGAAAATATCAAGTATTGGTGCAGATACAGAGCAGTTGGAATTCTCGTCTAGTGGTGGAGGTAGAAACTGGTTCACCCACTTTGGAATACAGCCAGCATGTGCTACAGTTGGACATATACAGACCCCAAGATCCCACAGTTCCAAGAGAATTCCATGTGCATGTGTGCAAAAGATACACACAAGACTGTTTCTCACAGCAACATCCATAGGAGCTCCAAAATGGAAACCATTCCAATGTGCACCAGGAGAAGAACGGATGAGGGTAAATGGTGAGGTACTCACACAATGGAATGCCACGCCACTGTGAAGACGAATCAATTCCTGATATATTTCATGACATGGATAAATATCACCACATAACATTGTCTGAAAGAATCAAGACACAAGAGAACACTGTTTCCGTGAAAAGACAGACACAACCAAACCATGGTGTGAGAAGTCTGGATTATGGTTTCCTGCGGGAGGGTCTGGTGATTGGGGTTGACAGAGGGACTCATGGGGAACGACGAGGTCTAGTTCTTGATCGAGTGATTATTTCAGGGGTGTGTTCTGTCTGTGCACATTCAAATGTACCTGTATGTACTTATGATTTGTACACATACCTTATACAGGTTATGCCTCAACTAAGAGTTTACATAATAACATTATGTGCTTAATAACAAAAACAGTCCTCATCATTTGATCAGTAAGTAGGGTGTGTTTTCAGGCGTCGAAAAACATGCTCTCCTTCCTTGACAAAGACAACATCATGTCTTTCTCTGACCAGAACAGATTACATCTAAATGTAAGCACTAAAACTGTAAAGCTTCTGGCTAAACGCATAGGAGGAGATCTGACCGACCTTGGGTTTGGCAAAGATTTTCTTTATTCTGACACAAAATGCACAAACTATAAAAAGGAAAATCCGTAAACTAGATTTTTATCAAAATTTTAAACTTTCGGTCTTCAAACGACATTGTTCTGAAAGTAAAAAGGCAAGCCTCTTGGGGCGCCTGGGTGGCTCAGTGGATTAAGCTGCTGCCTTTGGCTCAGGTCATGATCTCAGTGTCCTGGGATGGAGCCCCGCATCGGGCTCTCTGCTCCGCAGGGAGCCTGCTTCCTCCTCTCTCTCTGCCTGCCTCTCTGCCTACTTGTGATCTCTCTCTCTGTCAAATAAATAAATAAAATCTTAAAAAAAAAAAAAAGGCAAGCCTCCAACTGGGCGAAAATATTTGCAAACCATGTGTGACAGAAGACTTGTTTCTAGAAAATACATTTTTATATAATATTTAATAAATATTATCATATTTATTAATTATATATAAATTATAAAATGAATAAAATACATTAAAACTCTTACAGCTCAATAGTAGGAAGACAGCCCAGTTTTTAACCAAAGAGATTTTACCAAAACGCTTCACAAAAGCAGATATACAGTTGGCTAATAGGCACATGGGTGGATGCCCCAAGTTCAGGGATATACAAATTAGAAGTACGACGAGATATTCGTATGCACGTACTTGAAGGGCCAGAGCGTCAAAGATTGGCCATCTGAGCGCTGGTGAGGGTGCGGAGGAAATGGGACTCCCATACACTGCTTGGGGAATGGTCATGCATTCTAGAAAACTCAACATACACCCACACAGACACTCCGGTCCTAGGTATCTACCCAAGAGAAAGGAGAGCACCATCCTCACTCAGACTTGGACACAGGTGTTCCTAGCAACTTATTGGTAAGAGCCAATAAATAACTACGAATCCACGTTTAAAATATTCTAGAAAGACATAGCCTCGTCTGTGTTTATCCGAGGGTGGAAGTAGGGCCGGAAAAAGAGAAGAATTACCAGAAGCTCCAGGAAACTTTGCGGGGGACGGAGATGTCCACCATCTTGAATCTGATCTTGGTTTGAAATACGTGCATTTTGTTGTATGTCAGTTATATGTCAGGAAACCTGTGCAAACGAATCAGTTGTTCGGAAAAGGAAATGTGAGCACGGCTTCGCTCTGAGTAGCAGAAATAGTCAAATAATGTAAATGCTGAAATTTTTTTCAAAATATCATTATATTGAAGAGTAGTAAGTAGGGGTAGAGGAAGAGAGGGAAAGTCTTCATCTTCTGTAGCATTGCCTCAGCAGATAGAGTCTAACACTGGAGAAAAAAATTAGGGGCACCTGGGTGGCTCAGTCGGTTGGGCGTCTGCCTTTGGCTCAAGTCATGGTCTCAGGGTCCTGGGATCGAGTCCCACATCAAGCTTCCTGCTCAGTGGGGAGCCTGCTTCTCCCTCTGCCTGCTGCTCCCCCTGCTTGTGCTCTCTCTCAAACAAATAAATGAAGTCTTTAAAAAAGAAAAGCTCCAGGTGTTAAGCTCTTGGGGATCTGAACATTGGGATTTACGTGTTTATATTGTGCCTAAGTTGAGGGAATGCCTGAATTCTTTCCATTTGTCTCATGATAAGAGCCCAGAATGGAGCTATCTGAGAAAATGTGCCGCTTTGGAGAGAAATCTGTGTGCTTCCTCCAAGCCATGCGGGAAGGGGAGGCCTGACGCCCGGATTAAGTCTGTTTCTTCTTGTCCCTTTTCCAGGTGGTCACTTCTTCCACCGAAACTCCTTATCTCCTCGGAGCCTCGTGTACGAAAGTGAATTCTCAACAATCGAACCTTCCTTGGACATGTATGACGAGAACAAAACCTGATTTTTTCTAAATGGGCTCTGGGGGGTCACCTCTTTTGTGATTTAATTTACGATCACCTTTCTTATTTCGTATCTTTCTGTCAACGTCCATTTTTGGAAGAATGGCAGGACTTTCCGAGTGTAGGTTGGGGCTCGGGGTTAAATTGCAAGGTCCCCCCCAAGGGGAGGCTTTGAGGACAGTGTTACCGCCCAGGTGGCCTGACAGGACTGAAAACCCGCCCCAAGCCGGCAGGAGAATGGGGGCCCCAGCAAGCTTGGCTGTTCCTAGAGAGGAGCAGGGGCCGGTGGGGGAGGTGAGGGTTGCGTAGCAAACATGTCTCTGAATAATCACATGCTTTTCTGTGTCAGGGTGACAGCTGGGTGTTTGTTTGTTTGTTTTTTTAATACCTTTATGTGCTCCCCACTCACAACGCATACTAAAGCTTGTAGGCGCTGCTGCTTACGGACATGGGGCCTGAGTTGCTGTTCCTTGGCCCGCTCCGCATTTTCTTGTCTCTTATGCTACTTTCTGTTAAAGAGCCTCTTCCTAAAGGTTCCCAAGAGAAAGTCTTGCCTTTCGTCCCTCCTCTGAGGCTGGCCACCCAGAGCAGCACGGGGAGGGGGGGACCCGCCGGCTACGCAGGACAGGGGGTCATCCAGCCTCCGTCACAGAGCTTAGAGCCGAGTGCTTATGTGACCACCTTGACCCTGAGGCCTGCGGACTCGTCTGCTTGGCATCTGCTGAGGTGTGTACAGAGGTGGTCCCCTGGAGGCCGGCCTGGCAGTCTCCTCTGGGCGTGATGGCCAGTGGACATCAAAATCAGAATGACTCTGAGTGCTTTCTTGAGGAGTTCGAACTACATCCTTGCTGTTAGAGACCAGACGAGCACCCCTCTTCCTCCTTCCCGATCCAACCCAGCCCCCTCCCGCCAGCCTCAGCATTGGCACCAAGAAGGCACGGAGTTTCCAGAAAAGGACACGGTGGCTGGCATGGCGGACATTCAAGGACACACACGCTCCTCCCACACGCCTGGGATGACATGGCGTTAACGTCTCGGGAAACGTGTCTCTGGAGAGCAGTCCCGGCCCAGAACCACAATAAGCACGTTTAGGAAACAGATGGAGGCATCCTTCTTGCCCAAGGACACACCACAGTTCAGGCCGTTTCTCCTACCCACGGGAGCCACGTAGAGATGTAAATGCATCCAAGTCCTCAGATCCCCGGCATGAGCATGGAAACTCCAGCCTCCACGTTCTGGTCTTAGATCTGGCAGCAAACCGCGTGGACCTGGGACCCCCCCCCCTCACCCCCCCCAAACACACACACCTGTCGATTTTTATCGACTCCGTGAAACACGAGTTTGAGGCGAACGCTCGCCATGTGCCCGTGTGCGGCTGACTTCTCTTCCTCACGTGTCTGTTCTCATCGTCCCTGTAAGACCGCAAACACGGTTGTGCCCCCCCAGTCACAACCCCTCAGAGAACCACGGTGGAGAGAGCCATTAGGAGCGTCGCTTCCCGGTGACCAGCAGCGTCGCGTTTTTAATCACGCAAGGCTAGAACAGCATGGAATTTGTAAGGTTTCAGCAGCTTTTTCGTTTTTTACCATCCACCAAGGGCTTCTGTTCGAGGTTCCCCTCCTCCTTTTTACGGTCTTTGTACTATAAACATATTTTTGATAAACAGTTTCAAGAGGGCACTGTCCAGAAAGACAAGCTTTGCGCCCGCGGCTTTGCGGCGAGGGACTGGACCTGGAGGAGATGAGAACTCCGTGTGCCCGACGCTCTGGGACACACACCCGAGCTTTGTTTGGCTTGGCTCCTGGGACGGGGAGGATGGCTCACTTCTGGCCGTGCTGTCCTCACCACGACCTTGATCGCCTGCTCCCGAGCTGAGACCCTCTCTGAGCATTCTCTCCTGATTTGTACCGTCTGGAAAAAGCATACACGTCACATTGCACTTGAGACATTACTTTTCCGGGAAAGGAATGAAATCGCACGAGAAGGAGGTAGAGATTCGGGCCCCTCAGAAATCTACCTATTAAACAATAGTTAAGTTTCTGGCATATCTAGGGCACGCCTTCACTGTCAAAGAGCCAAGGAGGCATTTCTTACAGGGGAATTCACTCAGAATAGTGCCCCAGGTCCCAGCTCGACAACTTTTCCCTAAAAATCGAGGCCACTTCCCTGCTCAGCTACAGAATGTCCTGCCTTTGTCAGGACAGACGGTAACTTCTGCTTTGTGGAGGTCACATCCCCCCAGGGAACAGCAATGTTCCTCCCAAATAACAGCCTCTCTGCCGGCATGGGGGCTGGAGCCCCCTCTGGGGAGCCACTCCAGGGCGGGGACGCCTGGGGAGGACAACCTTCTCAGCACCTGTGCTGAGCAGCTCTTCGACCACACAGGCACGGTGGGGGTTATGGAGAGACACTCCTCCCCCGACCTATGAGATCTCAGCCACAGCAAGACTTACAGTCACAGTGGTCATCAGTGAGGATGTGTAAATAACTTCTGATCAGTTGGTTTTTTTTTTTTTTTTTGGTGTGTGGGGGTTACTATCTGAAGAACAGAAGGGACAGAGGAACTAGCTGCTTCTACCACAAACCCTCGTCCCTCTGGCGGACTGCTCTGAGCTGGACCTGGCTTCCAGCCTCTGCTTCCCCCTTCCCCCTCTGCCTCCCCCCCTGCATCCCCCTCCCCCATCTTCTCCTTCCCCCTTCTGTCTCCCCTTCCCCCCCTGTCGCCCCACTTCCTACGAGCCAGAACACAAAAGGAAGGCCAGGCCTGGAGTCAGCCAGTTGGTGGGTGCAATGGGCAGCGAGTCCATCCAGGGCTGCCTGCCTCTGCCCCACCCCACCCCCCACTGCAAGGGAAGACAGGCTCTCCTCCCCGCTGGGGACAGACCCCTCAGCAAGTCTGGCTGGGGAGCCCTGCTCAGGATGGAAGTCTCCATTCCCCAGCTCCTCCTCAGGCCCAGCTCAGAGAAACTCCCCCACCCTCTGCACTTGGGGGCCGGGCTATACCGTGAGCTACCCCAAGGCCCCCAACAGCCCAGCTTACAAAACACGGTGGGGTCCAAGGGTTTAGACAAGACAGGATGACTGAATCTGACGGATCTGATAGCTCCTGCGGACCTGAGCGTTCCTGCAGGCTTCGTGAACTCTCCTTGCTTGTTATCACTGCCCACACCCTCTTCTTTCCACCATCTCCATGGTCAGTGAGACTGGTTTTAACTGAGGGCAAACCCAAAGTGCCCTCTTGCTGTTGGCCTTGGTCGCTTAGACCCGGTTTCTGCTCCAGGCACGCGAGGAGGTGGCGCTCACGTCACGTCCCCTTGTGAGGCGGTCACAGCACCTAAACGTCATCAGACACAAACACTGATGTCCGGGAAGTAGAATTTGAAAGGGAAAAGGCAGGATTATGAGGTCACTCTCTCCAAGAGCCCTTTAAGTGCCCACCGCGTGCTCGGGCCACCCCAGTGACCGTGAAGGCAGGCTGTGAGAGAAACTGGTACGTTAACAGCCAGCTGCGGTGGGAGGTCAGGCACCATGGTGGAGAGTCAGGAAGAGGGGGGGTTTCCTGGGTGCAGAGGGAGGTGCACAGGGCAGCCATGCAGAGGTGTGACTGGCCTCAGGGCCCTGAGACCGGCAAGGGCGGTGGGAGGGGGGATCTCACTCCCCAGGGTGGGTGTGGACCAGACAGGTTGCCCCCCCCCCGCCAGGGTCTGGGCTGAGCAGAGCACTGCAGTTAGGCTGACCCCCAGGTCCCACTGACAGCGAGAAAGGAGGGTGCCAGGAGGCTGAAGCAGAAGCCCAGGCTGGCAGTCTAGGTGACCCAGGGGCTGTTGGTGGGACCCAGAGAGCACCCCAGTGGGGACACTTTCCATCTCAGGCTGGCAGGGCCTCTAGAGGAAGGCCTGGAGAACCAGCTCTGGGGCTCAGGAGAGTTTTGGTAGAGAAAAGGAGGTCCAGGTGGGGCCCCTCCACATCGGAATCCCTGGGAAGCTGTGTTTTAAATGAACTTGTCACCTGCACCTACCAAAGTAGGCCCCAATCCAGGGATGCCCTAAACCTTCTCCTTTCTTCCCCCTTCCTTCCTGTCTCCCCTCTTCTTCCCTCCCTCCCACCCTTTCCACCCCTCTCTCTCCCCTCTCTCCTCCCCCCTTACCCCTTTCTCCCCACATACACACACAGATGTGTACACAAGGTACATGCACACACACACTCACAGGAGTTAGAGTCCCCCAGAGTGGGTGTCCAGCTGGGCCTGGTGTTCCCTTAATTTCCCATGATGGTGGAGGCCAGTGTGTGGCTAATATTGCCCGGTGCCATGAGAGCCAGGCTTGGGAAAATGCCCTGGGGACCCTGACATTTAAGGTATGAACAGAACGAGCTCCTGACAGCGACCAATTTAGAAAAACCACTGAGTGTCACTTCCCTCTTCAAGAAAGGAGGTGTTGGCCTGACCGCAGTGCCACAGGCAGAGGGACTGGCCCTCACTCACTCCCAGAATCAGAGTTTGGAGTGATTCAACAGGGCGTTCACTCCCAACTCCACACCCGAGTAAGGGATCATTACCATAGGAGGACCACTGTGACACCCTCAGTTTAAAAGAAGTGTCCTCCCTGCTAAGAGCAGTTATGCCCTTTCTTGTGACCTTGTCAGTAAATCATTCCAAAGCCCACTGGGAAAAGGAGAAAATGAGTGTATGTGTTCACATAACATCCACGGATATTTTAGCAGGACTGGAAAACTTCCCTTCCAGAGGGAAGGTGCCTGTATTGGGTGCATGGACCTGTGCTTTTCTTACTGTCCAGTAAAATAGCAGGAAGAGCCTGGCATAGCAGAAAGAGAAAGTTTTCTCCTCTAGCTGCTGAGCCCCTTTACCCCACTCTGGGGCTACCAGCCCCCTTGTGGCCATGGGACTCCTCTGGGGTGCCAGTCGGGTCAAGGAGTGTGTGGTCTTTCTTCGGGGTGTCCTGAAAGATCTCAACAAACTGAGCCTTGAAGAAGAGAGTCTGGTGGGCCCCAGCAGACATGGAATGCAGTCACCTGCGTTTCCCAGAGCGGCGTCCCACCGGCCTCCTGTGACTGGGGAGGGGGTGCCAGGGACCTCAGCTGCCCAAAGGATGACATGTATCTCCCCAAGGCTTGACTCTCTTGGTCTCTCATGGTCTAATGAGACCCTGTGGGGGCCCCCAGTCCATGACCTGGGACTTATCTGGGGTTTTCCCTCTTGCCGTTCACTCTAGCTGAAGCCATTTTTTGTTTTCTTCACTCTGACTTGGAGCAGAAGGAAGATACTTCAGGACAAACAAAAAACAAGAAAAAAATAATTTTTTTAAATTTGAATTCATACATACTTGAGTATTAAACTTTCAGAAGGATTCAGTGCCTCTGGAATCATGCAGACCTCTGTCCTGGGCTTTCATAGTCCCTCTCTTTGAAATCTCTACATGCATATACCACAAAAGACAGAGGTTCGAGGTGGCGCTAACCCGGCTTGGCATTCTGAAAGGAATGACTTTCTCTGGAACAGCAGGCCTGGGGAGTGTTGCTGGGGGGCCAAAGGCAGCTTCCTGAGACCCCGATGCACAAGGCAAGGGTGGTCATCAAAATCAGGGCAAGCGTCTTTATAAACTACACGCATTGTCCTTGGGTGGAAAAGCTGGAGAGAGCTGGAGCATGTCATTAGCCTTTTCTCAGCTGCAGTGGATCCTTAATACCCTGGGACACAACTTCAAGGGACCCCCACCCAGTGGAGTGCTGGCCCAAAACCAGGCTCACCGTCATCCACTTGGGTGAGCAGGCATGCAGGGAAGACGCATGTCATGTCGGTCGGTCATCTGACAAGCCCAGCTGGCCTTCATCAGTAACCTATCCCCTAGGCAGACTGTCACCCATTCTCTCTCCAGCTCTCTTTAGACCTACTGGCAATTGTCGAAAGCTATAGATGATTGTTCTGAGCTATATTTTTACAAATTTAACCCAACGCAAAGTGAATTCTAATTTGTTTTCAGACTTATCCTTCATCCACAATTAAATCCAAGGGTATTCACACTGTGCGGCATTAAAGGACTATTCTAGTGACCGGTAGGTACTGAGCGATGTGTTTGTAAAAACAAAAGGTGGGGATGTGGGATAGGTAGACTCTTAACACCAACGCCATTTCTTTCCCTTCACTTAAGTACGCTGTTCCTAAGCAGGGTAACTGCCTACTGACTGCCAGCATGCTGTGTGGACCAAGTCACTAGCTGTGGCCAGTGTCAGGGTCCTAGCACATTTACTGGGTGCCCCCACCTGTAATGACACATACTGTCCTGGAGAGGGTGCTGTGTCCTTCGTCTCCCTGGTCAGCTGACCCAGCTGGAGGAGGGGCGCCCATTGCTGGTGTTGGGGTCAGAATGGAAAGCTAAGTCTAAAACTGAGAATGAGAAGCATGGTCCACTCGCAAGTGGCCATGAGTCTGTCTAAGGAAACCTGACAGGTGCAATCACAGAAACAGGAAAAAGACCCCAAGCTAGGAAATGCTGTTTGGGGTCCAGGGAATAGCCCTCACCTACTAGAACAGTCCTGTTCCTGTAGGAGAGCAGGAGTTGGTCCAAACCGCCGTAGGCTACACATGTCACAATTGTTTTTGACCCTCAGCAGCTTTTGTACTCATCTAAAATATTCAAGTTACCCCTTTCACATTTGGGTCATTCACAGAGCTCCTCTCATTCTGAGTTCCTGCTAACTATGCACAACATCTCAGAGGATGGCATACAGAACTATTTTTCTAACCGTAGCACAGGTAATTTGGGGGTGGGGGAGGCTTGGGATATACTTAAATGTGGCAAATGACTTCCCTTCCACCTTGAGGGATGAAAGGGATACTATGCACTTGAATTTTAATTCACCAGTGGTTAGCTTGTGCCAGAAAGAACACACATCAAATAGCCAAAAAAGCAAAATCAATCACTTGCTTAGTTTGGGGGCACACTGAAGGGGGATTACCTTGTTTAGAACACAGATACCTGCAAATAGAAGGTAAGCTGATTTCTTGGCAAGCAGATCTTATAAGCCCTTTGAAATGTCCTGGGCAGCACAATGCCTAGGTCCATATGGTTAATGTAAGTATAATTAAGTAGTGAAATGGTATGGTCTATACCTACATGCTGATAGTGTATACCTGTATGTGTGGGGATTTGCTAATATAACCGTTCCAATAAAAACCTATTGACAAAGCCGCTTTGGCCATATGGTAGTCTGTATCTGCGAGGACCCCCTTGGTTGCAAGTGACAGAAATGCCACCTAAACTGGCTTGAGCGAAAGGGGACCTTAGTGGCTCCCAAAAGCTAAAATGCCAGGGCTGTCCTCATGTCCCTTGTGGCACCGGTTGGTCCTCAAACACGGACACCAGGACACACTTGCTAGCTCCCCCCAGGGAGGTTCCAGGCTCGAGCGTAGGGTGGCGGTAGCCCCATCAGCATGGGAGCTGGGCTCCTTCCCCAGGAGGTAACCCAGACCGGAATGGGCATCTCCTTGAGCCTGACTGCCTTGGTTGGAGGCCTGTGGCCCTCTTGCTGAACCAGCCACTGTGGTCACAGAGTTGATGTGTGCCAGTGGCCGAGGCCAGCATGTGCTTCACTTCTGCAGCCATGGAGTGAATGTGGCTTTCCCTCAAAGACAGGAGCTGAGAGTTCTAAAGGTGGGGTTTCCTCAACAAAATCATGATGCTGCACACGAAGAAGTGGATGCTGGGACAACAGCACCAAATGTCCAACATGTGTAGAAAAGAGCTGGTACCCAAAAAGGTCTGGACATCGCTACCACCTCTGCCACTCACTAGTATGAACTTGGCAGGTAATTTCTTCTGCCTGGATTTCAGTTGTATCGTCTCTCAGGTAGGGATCATAAAATACCTCATAGGTTAACATGTGGAGATTAGAGTTTAAGGAACGTAAGAAGTTGGCGTAATATCACTTATCCAGTAACAGTCTAGTATTTAGAATATATATGGGGCACCTGGGTGGCTCATTCATTTAGGTGTCTGTCTTCAGCTTAGGTCATGATCCTGGAGTCCCGGGATCCAGCCCCACGTTGGGTTCCCTGCTCAGCAGAAAATCTGCTTCTCCTTCTGCTCCTTACCCCACTTGTGCTCTCTGTCAAATAAATAAAGAAAATCTTTAAAAAAAATAGAATTATAAATAAATCTTAAATTCAACAATAAAAAGGCAACCCAATTGAAAAATGGGCAAAGCATATGAATAGGCATTTCTCTATCAAAGATATGTAAATGAAACATGGAGGACATGGGGAGATGGAGAGGAGAAGGGAGTTGAGAGAAATTGGAAGGGGAGATGAACCATGAGAGACTATGGACTCTGAAAAACAACCTGAGGGTTTTGAAGGGGCGGAGGGTGGGAGGTTGGGGAAGCAGGTGGTGGGTAATAGGGAGGGCACGTATTGGCATGGAGCACTGGGTGTGGTGCAAAAACAATGAATACTGTTACACTGAAAATAAACAAATAAAAAAAAGATATGCAAATGACCAGCAAGCACATGAAAAGATACCCGACATCATAAGTCATTAGGGAAAGGCAGATCTAAACCACATAAGATACTACTTGATAGCCACTAAGGTGGCTATGTTAGAAAAAAAAGATAGGCAATAACAAATGGAGATACAGAGAAACTGCAACCCTCACCCATCACTGGTGGAAATGTGCAATGGTGCAACTGCTTTGGAGAACAGTTTGGTGATTTCTCAAAAAGCTAAACATAAGGGGGCGCCTGGGTGGCTCAGTGGGTTAAAGTCTCTGCCTTCGGCTCAGGTCGTGATCCCAGGGTCCTGGGATCAAGCCCCACATTGGGCTCTCTGCTCAGCAGGGAGCCTGCTTCCCTTCCTCTCTCTCTGCCTGCCTCTGTGCCTACTTGTGATCTCTCTCTGTCAAATAAATTTTTTAAAAATCTAAAAAAAAAAAAAGAAGAAGTTAAACATAGGGGTGCCTGGGTGGCTCAGTTGGTTAATTAAGCATCTGACTCTTGATCTCAGTTCAGGTCTTGATCTCAGGGCTGTGAGTTCAAGCCCCATGTTGAGCCCCACACCAGGCATGGAACCTACTTAAAAAGAAAAAAAGTTACACAGCTTTACCACAGGACCCAGCAGTTCTCCCTAGAAACATAGCCAAGAGAACTGAAAACATGTTCACACAAAAGCATTGTTCATAACGGCCAAAAAGGGGAAACAACACAAATGTCCAACTGATTAATAGATCAACACAATGGGGTGTATTTCTACAATGGAATATTATTCAGCCTTAAAAAGGAATGAGGACTGATACCTGCTACAACATGAACCTTGAACACATTACAGTAAGTGGAAGAAGCCAGACGCAAAGGCCACATAGTGTGTATGATTTCATGTTTAGGACATGCCAGAGTGGGCAAATCCAGAGGGACAGAAAGAGATTCATGGTTGCCAGGGGTGGAGGGGGTTGGGGAATGGAGAGTGATTACTAATAGGTAAGAGGTTTCTTTTTCTTTAAGATTTTATTTATTTATTTGCCAGAGAGAGAGAGCGTGCGTGCACAAGCAGAGGGAACAGCAGTCAGAGCAGGCAGAGGGAGAATCAGGTTCCTTGCTGAGCAAGAAGCCCCATGCCGGACTTGATCCCAGGACTCTAGGATCATAACCTGAGCCAAAGGCAGCAGCTTAACTGACTGAGCTACCCAGGTGTCCCTAAGAGGTTTCTTTTTGGAGTGGTGGAATTAGTGGTAATGATTGCACAACTCTGTGAATATACTAATACTGAATTGTGCACTTTAAAAGGATGAATTTTATGCAGCATGAACTATATCTTAGAAAAGGGGAAAATGAAGAAGGCTTAGCACAGCCTAAGTGCTCAATAAATGTTTGTTCTTTTCCTTCTTATAAAGCATTGTAATCAAAAGGTGGTCTTCACGTCAGCAGCATCAACATCACCTAGGAAATTGCTAGAAACGCAAACACTCTGAGGTGGGGTCCAACCATGTGTGTTTTAACAAGCCTTGCATTTGATTCTGATGCATGCTCAAGCCTGAGAAAGAATAAAATAACCATTTACCACCTCCCAGGGTGTTAACAAGTACTCCAAATTCCTGAGGGTAGATTACTCCCCAGAGAGCACACTATCAATGTAAGCTTCCAGGGTCTTAGGGAAAAATGGCCTCTGCATCTCAATTCAGTCTCAAGCAATATTTCAGAGGACTTTTGATTACTCTGGCTGTCCACCATGAAACTGCCTACTTTACCTCCATCTATCATATTGGATTCTTGAATGCCCGTGACAGAAATCCAATGGGCAACCAGCTTAAACTCCCGCGATGATCCCAAAGTGCCCCTTTCCCTACGCCCTCCTGCGGGGTCCTGGCAGGATCAAGCCCTGATCCTGCCACCCAACTGGCCCGTGGACATTCTGGATTGCCCAAGGGAGTTCACAGCTCCCCCTTTCCCTCAAAAGGGTCAGTGTTGGGGGTTTTCCCCTACAGGCCAGCGCTGGGAGAGCAGGAACCCGCATCCCCCACGGGGGGTGGGGGGTGTTGCAGCCCTTGCCTATGCAAAAAAAAAAACAAAGTCCCAGGGCCAGCCCTGTCCCCGAACCCTACACCAGCCAGCCCCAATGTCCCCATCTGTCAGGTGAGTGGACTGCACGGATTTCTGAGGATCCTCCCAGCTTCGGCGCTCTGGGCGGTTCTCCTAGTCTCCGGCCCGGGTGTCAGAATTCTGAGAATGACGACAATCTTCTCCACCCGTCTCCAGCAGCCCTTTGCAATGTCAACACGCCCTGGGGTGCACAGCACAATCAGCCGAAAGTGTTTTTGCAAAGGCTATTTCTTTACATTTCCTCCGTCCCCACAAGCCCCTGGACTGGTTTTCACAAAACGCCAGGGGCCCGGCTCTCCGCACAACCCGTTCCTCTGGCCTGGGCACTCGGCCATTCTGGCCCGTATCCCCGGGGCTGGCCCGTCGCTCCTAGATGAGTCTGCAGCGGCCGGGCCTGGGCGAGAGGGCGGTGGACACGGCCGGGCCACGCCGGCCAGTGACGGGAGGCTGGGGGCGGGGCGGGGGCGGGGCCCCGGGAGGAGCGCGCGCCCGGCGGGCCCGGAGCCCGCGTGTGTTGGTCCGCGCGCCCTCCAGGGGGCGCCGCCCGCTCGGCACGCCCGCCCCGCCCCGCCTGCTCGGCTCCCGAGGCGGCGGCGGCGGCGACGGCGACGGCGGCGGCGGTGGCGGCGGCGCTTCCGCCTGGCCGGCCTCGGCCCGGTGCGAGCGGTCCCACGATGTGGCTGGGCCCGGAGGAGGTGCTGGTGGCCAACGCGCTGTGGGTGACGGAGCGGGCCAACCCCTTCTTCGTGCTGCAGCGGCGCCGCGGCCACGGCAAGGGTGGCGGCCTCACGGGTGAGGGGCGCGCGGCGGTCGGGCCTGTGGCGGCGGGCCGGGCGGGGAGGGCGCGCCGGCGGCGGCGGGGGCCCGGGCCGGGCGCGGGGCGCAGTGGGGGAGGGCCGAGGGGGTGTCTGCGAGGCGGCGGGGACGGGGCCGCGGCCAGGAGGCGGGGGCGGGGGCGCGCCGGGGGCGCGGGCCTAGGACCGGGGAAGGCGAAGGTGCTGTCGTTGGGAGGGGGGCGGGTGACTTCGGCCGACCCAGGGCGCCCAGGGGAAGGCTGGCAGCGGCCTCTGCCCGGACGCGGCGCCCGTGAGCTCCCCGGGGCTTTGCCCAGGCGCGTGCAGCTTCCTGGAGTGGGATTCACAGCTGAAAGGCGGCGACGCCTCCTCGGGCTTCGTCCTCTGCCTCAGTTTCCCCAAGTGCCTCTGAGCGGCCAAGTGACAGAAGCACACATTCTCTCTTGCCTCTTTCCTTCTCCCCAAAATTGCCCTTTGAGCGACATCTGAGGTCCCCCGAGCTGCTGCTGGCCTCAGCCCCCATCTCCCGGTCGGTCTCTCCTCGCCCACCTTTCCTGCTTCTTGGTGACCTGGAGCGGCAGACGGAGGCCGTGCCTGATTACCAGAGTCGGCTGTTCTGGTGAGCCAGCCAGGGTTTCCTTTTGTTCACCTGGGCAGTACCCGTAACGGTGGACAGGCACCTCATGAAGTCGTGTGACATCTGGGATCCAGGGAAGGCCCATGGGGCATGCCCTCTGCAGGTGTGGTCTGAGGTCCCTCCTGCTCCAAGCCTGTTGTGGCCACACACCCCCTCACCGAGCTGGGGCAGACTGGGGGCCAAACCAGTCAGTGGCGCACTGTGGCCATGCAAGACTGCGGGTGCATCTTACAAGTTACCAGCAGCAATTTCTGTGAAACATCCTGATTTGAAACAGTAGCAGCAATTACAGTCCTGCCAGATGCAGGCAGAAGTTTCCCATGGACGTCCTCTGCCACCCTCTCTAGAGCCACACCTCCTAATGTGGGAGACACTGTCCCTTTCCTAAGAAAACTGTTCCCTTCACTGCCTGGGGCTGCCTCCCCACAGCCTCAGGACCAAGAGCCAGCGCTGGACCTGCATCCTGGACTGGCTGCTCAGCGGAGGTGAGACAGCAGCCCCTCTGGGCAGTCTGAACAGTGGTCAGCCTCAGAAGCTACTGCAAGCCAGAGCAGGAAGACGAAGCATAGTGGCCAGAACCTTCTGGTACGTTGCATCAGCGTACCAGTGTGTCCAGTCTGGTCAGTGCACTTCCACCGGCTTGTTCAGTTTTCTGTGCTTCTGAGGATCATCTCAGAGGGTGGCTGGGACCCTCTGTGCACAGAACGCCCTTCCCACCTCACGTATCGCTCTGTGTCCACCAAGATGGAGCCCAGGCCTCCCCTACCCCACTCCTTCAACTTCCCATTCCAGTTAGGTTTGGTGAGTCCTGCCCGGGCCTCTGCCTGGCCTTCCCTGTGCCATCATAGGCATCATGGCCTCCTGAACCCCATCTCCCCAAGGGAGGAACAGTTAGTGATGTGGGTTTGTTCAGGATGGCTTTTAAAAACAGATGCGAGCCTGGATCCTTCAATGAAGAGTCTGAGTATAAGAGGGGCCTGGGTGGCTCAGTCAGCTAAGCGTCTGCCTTCGGCTCGGGTCATGATCCTGGGGTCCTGGGATCGAGTCCTACATCATTCTCCTTGCTCAGTGGGGAGCCTGCTTCTCCCTCTGCCTGCTGCTTCCCCTGCTTGTGCTCTCTCTCTGTCAAATAAATAAATAAAATCTTTTAAAAAAAAAAGGGAAGAAGAAGAAGGAGGAAGAGTTTGAGTATGATGAGATGGTCTGCCCACGAAAAAGCTTTCGGGTCTCGAAATATGGATATGCCAACAGAATAAGCATTGAAGTAAAGTTTCCAAGACCAAAAGAGAAACCCCAACATGAAAAAAAGTTTATTCCACACTCTGATAAAGCTTGAATATATGCCACTTTAACGGCTATGTAGAGAGACATTTTAGAACTTTTCAGTAAAACAGGCGAGATTACAGGCTCCTAACTTGGGTGTATGTGATGGGTACTTTCTTTCATAATCAGCAATTTTATTTGTTCAAGACTGGGGAGGGAAAAAAATAATTAAAAATGGAATATGAAATGGAAGTGTTAAATTCAAGTTAATACAATCAGTAAAAATTATTCTGACATCAACAGGAAAATGGTAACAGACTATTTCCAGAGCATACCAAAAGCAGCACTTCATCAAAGAGGAAAACATAAATTCCAAATAGGAACAGTGAACAGATTTTCAGAGAGCTTGATAATTCACTTAACGAAGAGGAGAGAATCAAACACAGTGGTAAAAGGCAGACATCTCCTCTGATTTGTTGGAGAGATGGTGTCATTGACAAAGGCTGTATGTGAGGAGAAGGAAAATCTGAAATGCCCTAAAATGCTTCAGAGGTGGAAAACACTGGATAAGTGTTTTCCCAAATTGGACAGTTCTAAAAATTGCTGTGTCCTCTTCAGTCATGACTTTTGAAGCCACAAGGAACTTCCTTAACACTTCCTAGAATAAAAATTTGTGATTACGGCAGAGGAAAAACTACATTATCTTCCTGTTGTTGATAACGGAAAATGATATTATAAAATCATCGTCTTACTTCTTTTTAAAAAAGCTGCAGAGTACATGGCCAAAAATGTCGGGAAAATGTACCTTAGGAGATGTGTCTGGCAGTTAATAAAACACTCTGTACTCTTTGTCTGGATTTTGTGATATCCATGGTGTTGTTTTTGTCTTTAATTTGCGCTGGTTGTACTTTCTCATCTTTGAGAATTTTGAAAAAATTTTTGAAAAAATATTTAAAATAAATTTAAAAATTAAAAAACAACCTAATTTTTCCTAAAAAGGGCCTTCCAGAATGGTTTAAACTTATAAAGAAGGCCCCCTAAAACCTGCCTCACTCCCTGCCTCCAAGTGTTTATGAGTCCGGGGAGTGAGCAGAAGCTGCCAGGAAGAAGTGGGAGGGGATTTTTCCATAGGCCTTAGAGGAAAAAGAAGTCCTTTGGTGGATGAGGGGGGTGCCAGCTGTGTCTCCGTCTGGGCTGGGGCATCGAGGGCGGTGCCACCATTTTGGGCAGCCTCCAGGGCTCAGCTGTGAACGTGGCCCTCCCTCACCCTCTTCTCTCTGCCCTGCCCCCAGGTCTTCTCGTGGGCACCCTGGACGTGGTGTTGGACTCCAGTGCCCGCGTGGCCCCTTACCGAATCCTGCACCAGACCCAGGACTCGCAGGTCTACTGGACAGTGGCGTGTGGTAGGTGCTAGGTAGGGCCTACTGTGGATGAGTGGGGGGACCCCGGGCGGAAGGGGACAGAACCTGCATTCCTGGGCTGGATGTTGCCTCTGGAGAACCCAGTGCTGCCTTTCCTTCAGCCCACACGGCCAGGCTGGCATCCCACTTAGGAAGGCACCTGTGTGGGCACCCTGTGGACAGTCATGGAAATGTTCAATGAGCATCTTGAGTCGCCTGACACTTGGGTTCCCAGCCCAAGAGGACAATACATCCTTCTGCCTTCTGGCAATTGTCAGACGATAAAACAGGGGTCCTTTCTGCAGTCTTTGGGCCATACTTTGGGCATTTTGTAGGTTTTGTGGGTGGCTTTGCTGTTGCCAGTGACCCAAGTGGGGTGCCAAGGTGCCAGTTGTGTCCCTCAGCACAAACGTGGTAATGGGCCTCATGGAGAGAGGACGTGTGTTTGGGGGGCTCCGTTCAGGCCTGAGTTACAACCGGTGCCGCTGGCCTCAAGTGCGATGGGAGGGAATTAATATATATGAAATAAGGCACCTTTAAATAGAAGGCTGCGTGAAACACAGTCATGGACTGATCGGTTGATGGAGACATTGTGTGACCCCAGGTTTTCAGGAGCATAGCCCTCCCCGCAGCTCCCCTGGGATCCGTCCTGGCCTGTTCCATGTTCCAGGAGATGTGATGGAATGCAACTGCCGTCAATAATGACAGTCAGCGGTGGCTGTCCTCCCGGGCAGAGACGCACACCAACCTCCCTAGGTCTGGGAAGAGGTCCCTGTCAGCCCGTACTGGCCTTGCTGAGGTCACTTGGACGCATTCACGGATACACTCAGATAGCACTTCCTGCAGGCCAGGCACTTAGCAAATCTCCCAAGAACTCCAGAAGGTGGAACTTTGTGGGGGCGGTTTTGGGGTTTGGGGTTTTTTTTCTATTTCGAAGATGAGGAAGCAGTGGCCCCGAGGGGGTTAGGAGGCCTGAGAAAGGTGACAAGAGCATCCACAGCTGGGATCCTGGCTTTGGAAGTCAGCCTCCTCCGTGTTGGGGGGGGGGCGTGGTTCTGAACGGAGGTGCCCTTTCCCCTGTGTATGAACCCAAGTCTGGGTTTGCCCAAGGCCAAGTGGGTCATGGCAGGACCCTGGTGCTCCTGGTTCCAGAGCCTGCAGGAGAAAAGGGCTTCCATGGGGTAGGGCCCGGGGAGATTGGTGTGTGCCTGGGCTAGAGCAAGAGACGTGAGTCTAAAATGGGCCCTCGAGATTTTCTTCTGTCTCCCTCATGTTCTTTCTCAGGGAACAGATCTGGAGGCAGTGAGGGAGGTGGGAGGCCACGCTGGAGAGCCTTAGTCCTTAGCCTCAGGCCACATGCTCCCAGCTGCTACAGCTTCTGTCAGGCCTCCCAGCCCTGCCCTGACCTCCACTGGGCATGCCCCTCCCCTCCAGCTTTGCCAAACCAGGTTTGGTCATGCCCACACCTGCCCAGTGAATCCCGACTCCCTAGCCTGCCCCTGAAGGCCTTTTGGCATCAGCCCGCCTCCATTTCTGTCCTCCCCTCAGCTCACACCTGGCCTGCAGCCAGACCAGACAGACACTCACGGGACCCGAAGTTCCCAGCCACACCTGTCCTGGTCCCTGTGTCTGGTGTCCCCCCCCCCACACACACACATCCACCTAACCTACACTCTGTTGAGACCCCGCCCGGGTGTCAGCTCCTATGGAAAACCAGACTCCCCAGACCCAGACATCCATCTTTCCTTCTTGCTCCCCTGGACTCGTCGTGTCTATACTAGCATCTCATACACTGCGGGCTCACGGGCTCTCCCACTCGACTCGCAGCTCTCTGAGGGCGAGGGTAGGCAGCCTCGGTTAGGATCGTGCTTTGCTTACTTCCCGGCTCTGTGACAATGGGCCATTTACTTAACCTCTCTGTGCCTCAGTTTCTTCCTGTGAAATGAAAATAATGGTACTGTCTCCAAGATTCTCTAAGAGGTAAACAAGAGACTTCACGAAAAGGCCTGAAAGCCAAAATAGCATTTCATAATAATTAGCAGTTACATTCTTTATGGTCTCTGAACCTAACACACAGAGATGGCATAGTTTGTGTTTAATTAGTGCTAAATGAAGACTGAGTTACTGCTAACTAATAATTCTTTTAAATGCACACATGTAAATATTTATAATCAAAATGCACACAGATCCACATGGGTAGTGTGGACAAGATTTCTTCTGTTTGAGGTTGCCAGGAATGCGAGTGTAAAAGAGAATGACATGCTTGAGTTGCATTGCTTGCAGATTTAACTTCCAAATTCAAACGTGGGTGGGATCTTGGCAGAAAAAGAGGGAAATCCCTTCTCCTAGCAGCTAGACCTTGGCCTCTGTACACCGGGGAAAGGAGGCCACATGAGAAGCCCAAAGAGAAATGGGGGGAAAGGTCATTTATGGATGATTGAAGGGGCTTGCCGGGGTCCCATTGATTCTATGTTGTGGCTCGCTGTAAGTCGTATGATCCTGGGTTTTAATCGCCTTCACAGAGGCAGCCTCACACTGGCCCACAGGGCAGGAGGAAGGCCCTAACTCAGAATGGTTATAGAGTAGTGAGCGCCTTGGGTAAAGGTAAAGAAACAGTCACCCCTCATCAAGACACAGCTGGGCTGTGACATGTGCCAGAGCAATGAGCAAGTGCCCTGGACAGAGGAGATGGTGGGCACCCACTCGACCTGACCAGGGTGGGCTCAGGAGTCTCCAGCAGGTGGAAGAGTGTTGCCAGGTAGGGAAGGACGGGCTACCAGAGAATCAGGCAGCCTAGCAAAAATGTCTGTGGTCCACAGCCGTGTTGATCTTGTGTCTTTGCTCAAGCTCCCTCCATGTAGACAGGTCACAGGAGATCAGCTGGGCCTTCTTGGCACTCTTAGTCCATAGACTGTCCCACCCCGGGCCAGCTGGGAGGAGGCAGGGCCCTCCCCCTTCTTCTTGTGTTCACTCCTTCAGAAAACAGCTCTCGAGTGCAAGGCCCCTGCCAGGCACAAGCAAAACCCCAGAGAGGCAGGGGAAGCCAGGCCAGGCGGTCCCTCATCCCTCTGCTTCTCCTCCCGGGGGGCCCTTTTCCCAGTTCCAGGGGTGGGGGCAGAGGAAACAGCCACCCCGCCCTTTGGGAGTGGTGGTGAACTGCCTTCTGAGTTTTTCCATTACCAGTGGACTTGCTGTGCCCCACAGGGCCCCTCCCTGAGGAGCACAGGACCACCTCTGAGGCAGGACAGACACAGAGGCCCAGCCAGAAGCTGATGGGGTTAGATAGGGCTTCCTGGAAGAGGCAGGAGCAGGGCTGGGATGTGAGCAGGGATGGGGAGAAGAGGCTGCAGGGGAAGACCTGGGTGGCTGCATCTGGCTTTAGAGAGGGGGTGAGAGCCTCTAGCACACACAGCAGGAGACCAGCCAGCCAGGGGGCTGGAGTCCTACAAGACGAACTGTCTGGAGGACTGCAGTCCCTTATACCAAGTCTGTGTCTGGTTAGTCCCCTGCCTACCAGAGACCAGAGGAAATCCTTTATCCTGAAGGAAAATGGTGACAACCCAGCAGACCTGCAGACCTACAGGCTGCTTCTGGAAGGGCATATGGGGAATAGTGGCCACTGTTCTGTGGTGTTAGGGGAGGTGCAGGCCTTACCTTGCACATGACTGCCATTCTGCCCGAGTTATTTTCGGGTTCACTGGGACCATTCTTGACTACTGTCGTGTACCCATACAGAACGCTGGAGGAAGGAAAAGAGAAAGCAGCCTCAAGATTGTAGTCTCTTGGGGGGCGCCTGGGTGGCTCAGTGGTTTAAGCCGCTGCCTTCGGCTCGGGTCATGATCTCAGGGTCCTGGGATCGAGTCCCGCATCGGGCTCTCTGCTCAGCAGGGAGCCTGCTTCCCTCTCACTCTCTCTGCCTGCCTCTCTGCCTACTTGTGATCTCTCTCTGTCAAATAAATTTAAAAAAAAAATCTTTAAAAAAAAAAAAAAAGATTGTAGTCTCTTGGGTAGAGCAAATTAGGTCATCCATGTTAGCCTCCGAACTTATGTGTAAGGCCTGGTGAGTGTAATGATTTTCCTCTTTGCTCCACCAAACCTCCCCCAGGTTCTTCCCGCAAGGAGATCACCAAGCACTGGGAATGGCTGGAAAATAACTTACTCCAGACGCTGTCCATCTTTGACAATGAGGAAGACATCACCACCTTTGTCAAGGGCAAGATCCATGTAAGGTCCACCTTTTCCACTTCTGGTTCCAATGCCCGGCTCGGGGTGGACAGTGTTGGCCTGTGTCATCTCATTTACTCATCAGACAGCATGGTGTGGCCCTCATCTCCCTTTAACAGCAGTGAAGGCAACCGTGTGCTCCCATTCTGCTCCGGAAAGGGGCATTTGATTGAACTCATTGCCAGGCAGGGCCTCCCCTCTCAAGGCGGGCCCGGAGTCAGCCCGCACTTAGCCATAACGAACAAGGAAATGCTGGAAGTACCAGGTTAACCGGAGGTACGTTTCACTTAGGAAATCCACGCGACTTAACAACTGTGTGCGCCTCTGATGCAGCCTGTCCCTTGCCTGGTGTTGGTCCCATAGCATAGGCACACATGCAGGGCGACACATGGGTCCCAGGATGCTCCCTGCAGCCCCTGCAGCAGAAACAGTACCTCCAGGCTGAGGCAGGGAGGGGAAGTGGCCGCAGTCTATTCCGCAGAGCCAGAGCCGAGCGGCTTGCTGGCCTGGCATTTATCGAGCACTTCCTACCGAGTCCTGCACCCGGCTCATCCAGTTCAATCACACGCGCTATACTGCATGGGGTGTGCTACAGCTATGAAAACTGGAGCCGTGTGTCAAAACCCACAGGGATGCTTCAAATTCTCTTCAGGGGCTCATTCACATGGTAATGAGCCTCTACCTGAGCACACTGGCCTGTGCATCGTCATCTTTCTGTCCCGTGATTTTGCCTTAGATTAGGTTTCTTGGAGGGCTCTTACTGGGTCCAAGTTTAGCCATGCAGGGTTGCTTTGGGCAGGTCCCCGTGACTTCATTATTCCGGAACCTTCTAGATGCAGGCAGATGGCACCAAGTTCCTTGGCTCTTCCTTGTGCATTTTGAGGCTCCGAGCAGGACCCACATCACCTTTGTAGCTCCACGAGAAAAGGCAAGGAGAGCAGAGGCAAGTCTCCCTTCTCCCAGTGAGCAAGCTGGGCAAGAATAATAGTAATAATAATAATAATAATAAAGCAACATTATTGAATGCTTCTTGCACGTCGGACCCAAACAAAGTCACCAACAGAATGGAAAAAATTTTTCTCCATGATGCATGGGTTAAAGAAGAAATGCGCGTTAGAAAACATTTAGAACTGAATGATCCTGAAAATGCCACAGCATATCTGAATTTGTAGGCTGCAGCAAAAGGAGGACACAGCAGGACATTCGAAGGCTTACATCTTAGGAGGAGAAGAGAGGGTGGAATTTCACAACCCAAGTTCAGTAAGTTAGCGTGTCTAAGCCCAGAAATGAGGAAACCCAAAGGAATTAGTAAAGGGCAGAAGTTAACTCCGTAGGAAATGAGAGAGTGGTGGAGAAAGACAACGGGTCCGGGGAATGACCTAAGACACAAGCAGACCTGTGGCAAATGGGACTCAGGACCAATGCGGGAAGCCTCAAACGAGCAGGGTTGGGAGGGAACTAGGAGGAACACCTATAAAAAAGCAGTTTTAGAAAAGAGCAAAATGCCATGAACAGCTTCGAGCCAGGAAGTCCATGAGTTTAGACAACACGGGTACTTTCTCACAGTCGGATGCGTTCGTTTCCATCGCTGCTTGCCACAAGTTCCCGTATACTTTGTGGCCCCACACAGGTCCGTTAGCTGGAGTTCTGGAAGTCAGCAGAACTCAGCAGGTCTCGGCTGAACGCCAGGTGTGGGCAGATGGGTCTCCTAAAATCTACATGTACGTTTTGAGCCAAGGGTGCTAAGAACAGGGGAGGACCTGTTTCCCCACCAGTTCCTTTTACAGGGCCACCGGTCTTCCTCAGTTCTGAGCCCCTTCCCTCATCTGCATGCCAGCAGCCGGGCACCCTAGATCACGCCCTCTTTCCCCCCACTCCTGTCCTCTCATTCCCTCCACGGCTCTGACCCTCCTGTCTTGTCTTGGCAAGGACCCTGGCGGTGATATACTGGGCGCACCTGAATGACCCAGGGTCCTCTCCCTGGGTCAGAATACACGTTAGCACATCTGCAAAGCTCTTTTTGCTACATAAGGTAACCCGTGCCCCGGCTCTGGGGTTTGGGCTGTGGGCATCTCTGGGGAGCTCTTATTTGGCCTCCCATGTAATACAACTGAAACTGGGACTCAGGAAGCAGTAAGAAAGCTGAATATGCCTGAAACTTAAAGAAATGGACTCAGTCGTTTAAAATCAACCAAGTAATTTCTACAGTCCCATTCAGGCAGCCAGCAAACCAAATCCCAGCCCTGTGAGCCAGGCCAGCTCGTTCCCATTAGTAGGGACCGTTCCTCCCGCAACAATCTTCCTAAAGGACAAGGCATTGGGAAGAGGGGCCCCAGGAGATCACAGAGGGAAAGGCAGAGCAGGAGAGGTCAGCCCCTCTACGCCCTGCTTCGGGGTCCCCCCAGCTGCGGGGAGAAGGGAAGAGGTGGCTTCTGACTGAGACCCAGGAAGGTCACTGATGCAGCAGGGTGTAGGTGAAGGCCCACCCGCACTCCACTGGTGGGCCTGCTTCCCCAGCCTCCCAGCAGGTGGAACTGAGGGCAGCAGAAGACAAAGGTGGGGCCTTAGTAACCAGGCAGGCGCTTTGCAATCTCTGGCCCTCACCCAGGCCCCTGGCTATCCACCCTGCCCCGGGATGGAGGGGCAAGAGTCCACCAGGAGGCCTGGTGGGAGCAGTAGGCCAGGCCCCAAACACTGGCCTTGAATTACCCTCATTTATTGAGGAATCATCCTCCTGGAAAATCTGCATGTATGTTTTGAGCCAAGGGTGCTAAGAGCATCTTTAACCTCAAGAGGTTTTGGACTGGCTCTGTGGCCCAGGGTGATATTTCCGGGCATCCTGAGACCAGGGAAGATGCCGGCAGAGCACAGCATGGCTATGTCCTGGGCTGGGAGGGGCCTGCAGCTGGTCTGGGGGTGGGGTCAAGAAGCAGGAGCCCCTGGTATATTGAAGGAGTGGGGAGAAAGTCAAAGAAATACAGAGCATCCTTTTCATGGGAAAAGCACTTCACAGAACGTTGCCGTAGCTGGATGCCATTTGGGTAAAGAAAGAGGGAAAGAGAAAACCATGTGTTTGCGCAAAGGAACGTTGGTGCCCGCATGTCTGAAGGGAACCAGAAAAATGGGCAAGAGGGAGGCTCCATGCTTACTGAATACACTGTTGTACTTGGTGTTTTTTACCACATTTATTAAATTTTCCAGAAAGTTTACATAGAAATAAATGTTTATTTGAAAAATCCCTACTTCCGATCAGCCATGCTGGAGGGATTATCAGCTCAGGGGTTGAGGGAACCTGCCTGGCATCTGTCCCACCACGTGCCTCGGCCTCACCAGCTTGTGGCCCTGGGGTTGAGGTACCTGCCCCCCCTCCGCCTCCCCCACTGCCAGGGCCTGCCAGAATCAGTCCCCTTGTCCCCCTGCAGGGCATCATCGCAGAAGAGAACAAGAACCTGCAGCCGCAGGGAGATGAGGACCCTGGGAAGTTCAAGGAGGCTGAGCTGAAGATGCGGAAGCAGTTCGGGATGCCCGAGGGGGAGAAGCTAGTCAACTACTACTCCTGCAGCTACTGGAAGGGCCGCGTGCCCCGGCAGGGCTGGCTCTACCTGAGCGTCAACCACCTGTGCTTCTACTCCTTCCTGCTGGGGAAGGAAGGTGAGCGGCCCCAGACCCTGCCCCCCAGCCTCCCCACCTCTCCCACCTGCTGGAGCTCCTGAGTGGCTTCCCCCCGCCATGGCCCCCTGATATTCTGTGCCCACACACCACCCCCCTCCCTGGAGGGTCTCCCCGAAACTCGGTGCACTTCCGTGGTTCACAGCAAGGAGGCCCCGACCTGAGGCAGGCAAGCACCTGGCCCACCTGCATCCATCGACGGGGTTCTTCCCAGAACAACAGCTCAGGGGATCTCTGCTCTCCTTGAAGTCAGAACATTCTAGGTCTGCCGCCAGCCCCGAGTGGCAGAACGTGGTGGAAAGGCCTTGCTGGGGGAAGCCCTGGCCTTGGGGCACAAGGCAGAGTCTCCGGGGCAGCCACACCACCCCCGGAAAGAGCTCCCAGGGATTCAGCACTTCCGAGCACAGCGAGGCCTTGCCCCACTGTGCACACACCTGTCGTACACCCTTCCCCTGCCCTCCTCCCACCTGGCACCTCCTCACAGGGCAGGGTCCCCTCTGGCTCACCTCCCTGTGCCCTTTGTCACCCCTCAGCCATTTGTGGGGCAGATATTCCTCAGGATGTTCTCAGGGTGGGGTGCTAGTTTGGCCTGGGGTCCAGAGGAGACCCCTATGGCCCAGGCCCTCCTGGCAGGACCCCCCTGTCCCAGCACAGCCAGGCTCAGGCATGGGGGAGGGGCAGGGGCCCACTATGGTCCGTGATGCCCTCGGGTACGGTTCTCCTGGTGGGTTTCAGGCGCCGGAGCTGTTCCACTCTCTGGCCCATGTGACCCACCAGCTTGTGTCCCTGCTGGTGTCCAGTGAGCCTGGTGGTGCAGTGGGTGGACGTTACGAGGCTGGAGAAGAATGCCACTCTGCTCTTCCCCGAGAGCATCCGTGTGGACACGCGGGACCAGGAGCTCTTCTTCTCTATGTTCCTCAACATCGGTGAGACCTTCAAGCTCATGGAGCAGCTGGCCAACCTGGCCATGCGGCAGCTGCTGGACAGCGAGGGCTTCTTGGAGGAGAAGGCGCTGCCCCGGCCCACCCGGCCACACAGAAACATCTCAGCTCTGAAGCGGTGCGCAGCCCCCTCGGGTGGGAGGGCCCAGAAAGAGCTGGTTGCCCATAGTTACAGGAGGGCACCATCCAAGGACGTCACTCTCCTTATGCCAGTGACGGGGTACTTTTGGAACCTTCCAGAAAGAAACGAGCAAGGGCCAGGACTTGACAGTGTCCATCAGGCTGTGCCCGCCAGGCCCTGCTCAGGCAGCCAGCAGCCCCCATGGTGCTGAGGGGAGAGATGCTTACAAGGAAAGAGCTACCAAGCGGGCCAAGAGCAGGGTGCCAGGCGGCTGCCTCTCAAGGTCATCGGGCAGGCGTACCTTGGTGTCCATCCACAGTACCATGGGTTTGAGCTCAGGAGGTGCTCGTCTGGGTGTCCCCATGGGGCCGGGTCTTCCATGGTGGCAGCAGCAGTCTCAGGGCAGAGGCGCGGGACAGGTGTGGGGTGCATCTAGGCCCTGGGCCCTGTCTGCCCTCAGCACCTAGCAGGTGACTTGTCAAACCCTGTCAAGCCTCTGGCTGTCCTCCAGAGCCCTCGGGGCTCCAGGGCATGCTGTTTGCTGACCAATCTGCTGGTCCTACAGATGTGTATTATGGTATCTGGCCATCTGCCAAGTGTGTTCCATTGAACTCTGAGATCCCTGGGCGTGACTTGCTCACAGGAGGACCCCAAAGAGCCTGATCCCACATGGCAGCCCCCTTGCAGGCACACTGGCCCTGACTACTCTCTCCTTCCCCCCCTCACCCTGCCATGCTTCCCCAGAGACCTGGACGCCCGAGCCAAGAACGAGTGCTACCGTGCCACATTCCGGCTGCCCAGGGATGAGCGCCTGGATGGCCACACAGGCTGTACCCTGTGGACCCCGTTCAACAAGCTGCACATCCCTGGCCAGATGTTCATCTCCAGCAACTACATCTGCTTCGCCAGCAAGGAGGAGGACGCCTGCCACCTCATCATACCCCTGCGGGAGGTGAGCCCCCAGCCCCCTCAGCCAGCTCTCCGCTGACTCCCCGGGGCCCCTGTTGGGGGTTGCCAGCCCAGGCAGCCCTCTGGGGTTTGGTGGTGGGCACGTGGGGGGCACATAGTGAGTCAGCAGCTTCCTGAGCCCCTGCCTCTTGTCAGGCCCCTCCAGGCATGGAGTGAGCTGAATGCTCCCCCGGGGTCACCTCTCTTCGTGGGGAGACAGGCTGGGGTTTGGCATGCCAGGAGAGCTCAGCTAACTTCAGGAAGACCTGTGCCTCCCCTGTCAGATCCCAGAGGCTTCCTGCGGGGGAGTGTCCCCGAGTCCTGCCTTCCTGGCCCAGCAGTTGGACTTTAGCAAAGCCCCACTTTGGCTGGACTGGGAGGACTTTGACCCTGACCAGCCCCACCATGTCACTCTCAGAGGCCACCTCACTGTTCCTCTCCCAACACTTGTCTTGGCTGTGACTCAGACTCCAGCAGGGCTGCTGGAAGTCCACTCTTACCTGTCAGGGTTGGGGATGGTTCTCACCTGTCAGATCTCACCTGTCATAGGTAGGGGTCAGCTCTCACCTGTCACTGGTAGAAGTCAGCTCTCACCTGCGAGGGATGGGGACACATCTCACCTGCCACAGGTAAGGGTCAGCTCTCACCTGTCACAGGCAGGATCAGCTCTCACCTGTCACAGGCAGGGTCAGCTCTCACCTGTCAGAGATGGGGACAGATCCTACCTGTCACAGTAAGGTCAGCTCTCACCTGTCAGAGATGGGGACAGATCTCACCTATCACAGGCAGGGGTCAGCTCTCACCTGCAACAGGGGTTGGCTCTCACCTGTCACAGGTAAGTGTTGGCTCTTACCTGTCAGGGATGGGGACAGATCTCACCAGTCACAGGCAGGAGTCAGCTGTCACCTGTCCCAGGGGTCGGCTCTCACCTGTCACAGGTAGGGGACAGCTCTCATTTGTCACAGGTAGGAGTCAGCTTTAACCTGTTAGAGGTATTTCTTTCCTCAGGTTTCTTAGGCTTCCACAGTGACCCTGATGGAAGCAAGGCTGTTTGTCCTATGTCACAGTGAGGGGTGTGGAGGGAGAGGGAGGGAGAGGGCTCCCACCCAGATGAGAAGCACTGACAGACGCCCCCCTCAGAAGGTCCCCAGGCCTCCTTTTCCTCATGGCCCAGCAGGGCAGATTGGCTGTTCAACTCTGTGAAGCACAGTGAGGTACTTAAGTTATAATCTAAATCACAGTATCCTGATTTTATTAACAACCTGCAGTGATGAGATTCCCCTTGCATTTACAAAGCCCTCCAGTTGTAGGTGCAGCAGTGATAGGTGCGGTGTCGGTGAGAGGGGGTTCCTTTGTGCTGCCTCGTTTTTCCCAGGGAAGTCTAAGGTACAGGACTGGAAAGAGCCACAGCTCTAGAAGCTCCCGACTGAGGGCTCAGGGCATCCCTGATCCTACGTCTCCTGTTCCTGCTGGGCCGTGAGTCCGTCCTGGGCCAAGGCCTAGGGGTGGGTGCAGAGGTCTCCGTAGTCCTCAGCTCTGTTTCTCCTGATGACCCCACCGTTTCTGATGGCAGAGAGCTCTGGCTGAGGCAGGGAGCGGGACTGACTTGGGCTGTGGGGTTGGCACTGAGGCTGGAGCTGGTGATCCTCAGTGTGCCCACCAGGGGCCTTCCCAGGGCCTCCCCCTCAGAGCAGGCTCCACACCCACCTCCCGTGGGCCCTGGACATCATGCCTTCAGATGTGCTGTTCTCATTGCCGCCTAGGGAATTCCTTCTGTCCATCTGCTTAGCTGAAAAGCAGGAGCTGGCCTGGATGCTGACCTGGCCTTGTTCCCATGCCCCACCTGTAGCATGTCCCTTTCTCTCCATAGCCGTCCCCCCCAGGAGGGTGCTACCTGCCCCTGTCCCCCCCTTCTAGTTCCCCTACCCTGACAGCAGCCCACGGAATTCAAAACATCAGTCAGCGCCTGTTGGTGCCCGGCCATGACCTGTGCACCTTCAGTGAACTGTTGGCCCCTTCTTAGATCTCAGCTCCCATGCATGCAGACCTGTGCACACACACACACACATGCACACATGTACACATGCACACCTGCACACACTCACGTGTCCCATCCCTGCTCACACTTGCACCAGCTTCTCCAGCCCATCCTTGTCTGTCAGGCCAGCCCCTGCATGTCTGTTGTCTGTCTGCCCCCTCTGGGCCACAGGCTGTGCAGAGGCATCCCATGAAAGCCCGTTCTGCAATCCCCATGCCTGTGATACTGTGCACATGTCTCAAGGTCAGAGCCAGGCCTGGGGCTGCACCTGTCGGCCTATGCCATGGCAGCCCATGCTTAGGCCAGTGCATGGGCAGGGCTGCTCCCCGTGCTTCAGAGAGTAACTGAACATCTCTGGGAAGCCGAATGGACTGGCAGCAGGCCTGGCGAGCTTACCTCGCCCATCCATGGGGGGACACCAGGCTGTGCATGCACATGACTTAGAGTTGCCCAGTGGCAAGCAGCAGACTCAACACAGGAACACAGTGGGGCCCAACCAGTGCCCCTGGCCCAGACACAACCACAGGAGGCCACTGTGCTCCCACGTGCACAGAGCCGATCAGCTTCCCGTCCCCAGATACTGACACCTGGTGCTTAATTTGCCTTCTCAGGTGACCATTGTCGAAAAAGCTGACAGCTCCAGTGTCCTGCCCAGCCCTCTGTCCATCAGCACCAAGAGCAAAATGACCTTCCTATTCGCCAACCTGAAAGACCGTGATTTCTTAGTGCAGAGGATCTCTGACTTCCTCCAGAAGATGCCATCCAAACAGCCAGGAGGCAGCGGCGGGGGAAGGAAAGCCAGCACCGCGGACCCGGCCCCAGAGGTCAGGGGGTCCCGGGGAGCGCTGGGCCAGGGGTGGTCAGGGCCAGGAAAAGAGACTGGGCAGCCATCAGCCTCCATGCTGCTGCCTGCTGTGGGCCTCAGGTGGGAGGGCTCCATCTGGGTGCAGGATGGCAAGCCTAAGCTGGCCTGACTCGGATGTTCTAGCCATACCTGTCTCTGCCTCCATAGTCCTCCTGAGTGTCACCCGCCTGGCTCAAACCCCATCCATATAAGAAACCACCTCTGGCTTGACCAGCCAACCTCATGTCCATCCGTTAGGAACTTCTGCCACACCGTCCAGGCCTAGCCAGCTTGGGTTTATTTACTGGTATTTCTCCCGTCAATCTTGAACCTCTCAGGGATTTTTACAGGGAAAGAGGGAAAGATCTTTTTTTTTTTTTTTTTTTTCAGTTTAGTCTTCTTTGGCGGGGCGGGGAGACATCCTTTTTAAAGACTTAACTTCAATGTCCTTATTACGCCAACCAAATTAACAGTAATTCCTTGACATCACATACAGTTGACCTTAGAACAATGCAAAGGTAAGGGGTGCCAACCCCTCACACAAGTCAGAAATCCGCGTAGAACTTGTGACTCCTCCAGAACTTAACTACTAACAGCCCACGCTGGACTGGAAGCCTTACTCAGCATTAACAGTTGATTAACCTGGATTTGGTATGTTACGTGTATTATATACTGTATTCTTACAATAGCAAAAAAAATGAGATTAAGAAAATCGTAAGGGAAGGAAGACACATTTACAGCACTATGTTTATCCAAAACAGGGGGCCTGCGCGCTCAGAACCCAGGCTGCTCAGAGGTAGCAGTACTTGTGTTCACATTTCCACAAACACAGGCCTACTTTTTACCAGTTGAGCACCACTGGCCTTGAAATGCACATAGGTCGTATGCAGGTGGCTGGTATGTCTTTCAAATTCCTTTTGATCTGGAGATGTTTGCTCCATCTTTTTCTTCTTGCAGTATTTTATGGAAGGAACGGGGTCCTTTGTGCTGTAGAGGGCCTCACGGTCTGGTTCTTCCTGACAGCATCTCTCTGGAGGCGTTTAGCTTGTTCCTCGGTCCTTGTCTCCTGTAGGTTGGTGGTTGATAGCAAAACCCAGATCAGATTCAGATTCAGTTGTTTGTTTAGGGGGCAGGTCTGCTTGTAGGCGGGCTTGAGGAGCTATATCCAACACCCACTCTTCTTGTCATGTGCTGTTTCCAGTCCCTGACAGGCTTTGCATAGATGTGGTAATTCATCAGGGGTTGCAAGAGGGCAGCAGTCTGCTGGTGTCAGTCCTTCTGTTTATGAGCTGGAATCCGTCCCTACGCAGAATCCCGCTCATCGACTACTTCACTACTTGAGGCACAGTACACCTAAGAAAGGCAGAGGAAATCTTTTATCCCTGCTTTTACTCACCAGTTGTTAGAATGAGGAGCTACATTTCTAGTATCCTCCAAACATGATCGAGTCACTTGTGATGTTCAGTTTGTGGTGTAATTATGAACTTAGAGATTTAGGCAGTGTGATGTGCTTCAGTCCATGACAGTGATTACCCTCACGTCCATCTGGGACCAGAGGGAGCTCGCTGAGGTTGGCACAGCCGTGGCCATTCTAATCACTTCCTGGTATGACAAGGCATGTGTGCTTTGGGTGGATCTGAGTTTGTGAAACCACTTCATGAGTAGAAGAGTCCTTATAAAGATCCACATAGCTGGCTTCTCTGGGAAAATCAGCAGCGTTGGCATTATGGGGTCCACATTCCTGCCGGGTGGCATTGGACCTGAGTGGTGGCACGTGCCTGACAGCTCCCAGAACCTCACCTGGTCTGGCCCAAGGAGGCCTTTGTATTTTCCATCCCCATGGTCAGTGCTCAGTAAGCTGTTAAGTAGGTAGGGAAGGGATGCGGAGGGGCCAGACAGACTGTTCACTGGAGACATTGAGAGCAGTTTCTTACAGGAAGGTAGGCTTGACCTGGGATTTCAAGAGAGTGAGTTTAGGTTGGGTGAAAAGGGACACAAGCAAGAATGTTGAGGCCTTCATGAGGCCCAACATGACAAATGATGGGGCCCACCAGGCCAGAGTAAGCACAAGTAAGCACAGAGTAAGACCCTGGGCCCCTTCTAAACGCTCACCATTCACTCAACATAGTTTTGGGGTTTTTTTAAAGATTTTATTTATTTATTTTGAGAGAGAGAGCACGAGCAGGGGTTGGGACGAGGAACAGAGGGAGAGGGACAAGCAGACTCTGCGCTGAGTGGGGAGCCTGATGGGAGGCTCATTCCCACGACCCGGAGATCACAACCTGAGCTGAAACCAAGAGTCAGATCCTTAACCCACTGAGCCACCCAGGCACCCTCCGCCAATACGTTTTTACTGCATTTCCCTTAGGTGCCAGGTGCTACCCCAGGCACTGGGAATAGAGCAGTGAACAGATTAGACAGAGCTTGTATCCTAGTGAGAGAGACAGACAGTAAGCAAACATCTGAGATACAGCAGGTGGTAATAAGATCTATGGATAAAAATAGAGCAGGATAAAGGGATCTGAGAAAAGGAGCGGCTCCGATCAAGCTTGAAAGAAGCAAGGGAACAAGCCATGAAGTACCTGAGGAAGGGGCGTTGGAGGCAGAGGGAATAGCAGGTGCAAAGGCCCAGAGGTGGGACTGGGCTTGGCACCGGCTACAGAGGTGAGCAAAGACCAGTGTAGAAGGTAAGGTTAGGGAGGAAGCAGGAAGCTCGAGCACAGAAGCCTGTAGGCCTTGTAGGCACTTTAACTCTGACTCTGAGTGAGATGGGAAGCTGTTGGGGACTTCTGGCCAGAGTGACAGGATCTGTGTGTGCTTTGATAGAGTGAGTCTGGCCTGTCAGATTGGGAACGGGTTAGAGGCACAGCTACTCTGTACAGAAACCACATGCAGCTCTGGAGCCCTTGGATCTCATTAACTTTCTATAGTAATTCCATGTCGTAGTAAGCATATATTGGCTCCAGCAGATCAAATGAAATCGGTTATTTAAAACTCATTTCACCAGTTTCTCTCCTGTATTTTAATGTGGCTGCTAGAACGCGTTAAATTACATATGCTTTTCTCATTCTTCTTTTTTCTTTTAAAGATTTTATTTATTTATTTAAGACAGACAGACAGAGACAGAGATAGTAAGAGAGACTACAAGCAGGAAGGAGAGGGAGAAGCAGGCTCCCCACTGAGCAGGGAGCCCAGAGCGGGACTCAATCCTAAGACCCTGGGATCACAACCTGAACCAAAGGCAGATCCCCAACCAGCCGAACCACCCAGGCTGCTCTTATCCTGTTTCTCTTGGGCAGTGCTAGGCTCAAGAGGGGTCCGGGTAGAAGCAGACAGGAGTTGAAGGCTGCTCAAGTAATCAGGACATGGAATGATAGAGCCTTGGTCAAGGGTAGGAGCAGAGGCACTCAGAAGTGGTCTAATTCAGGAGGTCCTTTTTTTTTTTTTAATTGTGGTAAAAGACACGTAACCTAAAACTCACCACCTTACCCTTTGTGAAGTGTACAGTTCAGTGGCGTGATGTCCATTCACTTCTTGTGCGGTGCGCCCACCACCATCGTCTGTCCCCAGCACTCTTTCCATCTTGCAGAACTGAAACACTATCCCTGGTCCCCCTCCCCGCTGCCCCTGGGAACCACCACTCCTCTTTCACTTCTATGACTCTGACCACTCTAGGGGCCTCATAGAAGAGGAACCCTATGGTATCTGTCCTTCCGTGGTTGGCTGATTTTATTAGTGTTACATCCTCAAGGTTCGTCCTCGTGATAACAATGTCAGAATTTCCTTCCTTTTTAAGGCTGAATAATATCCCATTGTAGATGTAAACTATATTTGTTTTTCCATTTATGCTTTTTTTTTTTAAAGAGAGAGAGTGTGTGAGGGGGAGCCTGGGGGGTAGAGGGAAAGAGAGAATCTTAAGTAGGCTCCACATTTAGCATGGAGCCCAATGCAGGCCTTGCTCTTATAAACCTGAGATCATGACCTGAGCTAAAATCAAGAGTCTGACGCTTAACCCACTGAGCCACCCAGGCAGCCGCTGTCCGTCTTTCGATGGACTCTTGGGTTGCTTCTATCTTAGGACTATTGTATAATGCTGCTGTGAATGTAGGTGTACACATATCTCTTCGAGACCCTGCTTTCAGTTCTGAGAGGGAGATACCGGGAAGTGGAATTGCTGAGAAAAGGTCAGTGGGTAATTCAGTGTTGAGTATTTTGAGGAATTTCCACACCTTTCTCCACACCAGCAGCATCATTTTATGCCCCCCCCAGCAATGCACAAGGGTTCCAGTTCCTCCCCATCCTTGCCAACGCTGGTTACCTTCCAGGTTTTTTGTAATAACCATTTTAATGGGTGTAAAGTGGTATGTCATTGTGGTTTTGATTTGTGTTTCCGCAGTGATCAGTGATATTGAGTATCTTTTCATGTCATCTTGGCCATTTGTCCAGCTTCTTTGGAGAAATGTCTATTCAAGTCCCTCACCTTTTTTTTTAAGTTGGGCTGTTTGTTGTCAAGCTGTAGAAAATCTCTATATGTTCTGGATATTAACCCATCAGAGATATAATTTGCAAATATTTTCTCTCATTCCCATGGATTGTCTTCTCATTTTGATGATTGTGTCCTTTGATGTACGGAAGTTTTACATTTTCATGTAGTCCACTTTATCTATTTTTCTTTTATTTCTTGTGCTTTTAATGTCATCTCCCCAACATGTACATGATCCTCCCAAAAGTACAGAAGGATTCATGTCATTTAAACTCAAGCAACAGAAGATTATGATCACACCCCATATGAAAGCATCATAGGGGGAAAGAAACAAACCCAAGTAACCTTTCACAATGAAAGTCTGTCAGAACAGTGTTCCCCCAAAGCAGATGAAAACCATATACTAATATTTCAAAATAATCTAAAAAGAATTAGAAAAGTAATAGAAACTCCTAAAGAATGTTATAAATAAAATTTTTTAGAAAGCTCGGAAACAAAGTTGACAAGTCAACAGGAAAGAGAGTTGACGGGACTCGAGAAATTTTTGAGAAGTAAATATTACGCAAAGAGAACGCAACAATGAATAGTCTCGAAGGGTTAAGGAAGGGATGGGGATCAGAGGAGGGCCAAACAAGTGAAGAAAGAGAAAAAAATAGTCAGAAGCTGTGATAGAGAAGTCAGACAAAGAAGATCCAACTTATGCAAAAGAGCATAGACTAACAGCCGATAGAAACTACTAGTCGAGAAAACTTTTTTGAGCGTAAAAAGACTTGACGGTGCATGGTGGAAGGGTATGTCATACATCTGGGAAAACCAGTCCAGAATAGTCAATAATATTACAGAATGCAGTAAAAACTATTTAAAGATTAAGAAGAAAAAATCTTTGGGACAACCAGTCAAAAAAGACCCAGGTCATTTATGAAAGAAGAAAATCAGAGTGGGTTCAGACTTTCAGATAGCAACATTTTACATAGAGTAACATTTTATTTTTAAAATAAGCATCAGAGATGTCTTTTTTTCTTAAGACTTCTTTTTTTATTTGAGAGAGAGAGCACATGAGCCAGACGGAATGGTAGAGGGAGAGAGAGAGAATCTCAAGCAGACTCCATGCAAACCCTGATGTGGGGCTCGATCCTAGGACCCTGAGACCATGACCTGAGCCAAATCAAGTCAGATGCTCGATTAACTGAGCCACCCAGGTGCCTCCAGAATAACATTTTTTTAAGATTTTATTTATTTATTTGGCAGAGATCACAAGCAGGCAGAGAGGCAGGCAGAGAGAGTGGGGAAGCAGGCTCCCTGCTGAGCAGAGAGCCTGTTGCGGGGCTCGATCCCAAGACTCTGAGACCATGACCCGAGCCGAAGGCAGAGGCTCAGCCCACTGAGCCAGCCAAGCGCCCCAGAATAGCATTTTAAAGATAACACAATTTTTAAAAAGCACAAGTGAAGAATTTTATATTGGCAAACTAAGATTCAGGAGTGAAGACCACAGGTAATAAGTAAAGAACATGAAGGAATTTAAGAAATCTAACAGCTTTATGGAGCACCTGGGTGGCTTCATCAGTTAAGCGGCTGCCTTCAGCTCAGGTCATTATCTCAGGGTCCTGGGATCAAGCCCCTACATCAGGTTTCCTTCTCAGCAGGGATCCTGCTTCTCCCTGTCCCTCTGCCTCTCCCCCTGCTCATTCTCTCTCTCCCTCCCTCCTCTCTCTCTCTCTCTCAAATAAATAAAATCTTTTTTTTCAAAGGCATGGAAAGTAGAATAAGTTCATCAATTGCCTCCTTACCTGAGAGTGAAAGTGTATTACCGTATGTGGACAGGGAAAGCAGGGATGGGGAGAAGAGGCTCACTCGCTGATTTCAGTACTGCCCACGGGAGGGAATCAACAGGGTCTAGGGAGAAAGGCCCCAGGTACTAGGTATTAGATAGTAGAACATGGAGGTATACTTTCTGACGGACTAGCAGAAAGGAAACTGTCTAACAGTCTAAACAGCTCTTTCGAGGAGTTTGTATAAAGGTCAGCTGAGAAGAACAGGGGTCACTTCAGTTGAAGTATAACCCATACACCAGTGGAAGTGCGAGGAGGGCTTGTAGAGAGGGCGCAGCCTGGATCTAGTCCGTGGGCCCACTGTGGGGAGGGGTAGTTGCCTATAGGGAGGTCCTGGAGGTGGAATGGTTGGACTGTGGGCCACGGATGCAGGAAGGAAGGCTGGCTGATGGCCATGGCCATGACGGACCCCGGTGCTCGCGCTTGCTCACTCAGTCAAACAGGAGGCCGGACGTTCTGTTGAGCAGGAAACGAGGCGGGCAGGTGGTTCAGGAGGTTGGGACTGGACAGATGTGTGAGGTGGTCACCTGCAGGCATGGGGGGACCTGTCCCAGGGAAACACAGGGCTCCCAGGTGGCCCATGAGCTCCCCGTATCACACAGGCTGGTATGGCCAAGGCCACATCCTGGAGTCCGGACCCTTCACCGGTACTCTGGGGCCTGTAAGTCCATTTGTGCCCTGGTCCCTTTGGGGATCCTCGGGCAGGAAACAGAATCTCCATGTCAGTCTGGACTGGGGTTGTGTCCCACAGACTGAGCAGACCCAAAATCCACTTCCGGAACACCAGCGGGGGACAGAGAGATAGACTGTGGATGAGACCTAGCAGAGTTTACTTCTTTTTTTTCTTTCTTTTTTTCTCCACCTTTTATTAAAAACGGCATCTCCAGGATAAAACTGACATAAAATATGCCATATATAGTCAAAGACTAGGGTTCAGTGGGTTTAATACATATTCCCTGCATCACCTGTCATCACAGCCAAGAAGAAGGCTCTCTTACAAGGAACACAGAGGGGGTAAGGTCCTGCAGGAAGCCAGCAAGCCTCCCCTGTCCCTGCCACTTGGGGACAGGACCATGCGGGCATTGGGATCAGAGACAACAGGACCCAGACTGGAACATGCAAAGGCGGGGGAGGGTTACGGGTCCACAAGCCAAGAAGTTCTCGCAGTTGGCCACCTGTCTTCAGAGGGGCCTCTCCCTGCTGGACGGGGCTTTTCACCAGGAAGGCCTAGTTCCCAGGCCATGTATGGGACCAGGATCCTCCTTGGCTCATCCCAGCATTCCCTGCAGAGTCACCCGTGCATGTCCTTGGTGGTGACTGGGTAACATAGTGCCTCCAACCACCCTCTGGGCCCAGGGGTGGGAAAAGCTCATCACCCTGGTTCTCAGTGGAGCCCACAAAGTACGAGGCCAAAAGCGGAGAGAAGTGTGCCCCCACATAAAAACGGGGAACTGGCTGCGGGCAGGAGGGGAAGTGGATGGTGGGGAGCCAGTGACGAGTGCCCACCTCAGAGCAGTGTTGTTCTTGTCGGTGGGTGCTCAGGGAGGGAGCCGAGGGGAGAACAGGCAGAAGGCTCCAGCTCTGGCCTGCCTGACCCTCTGGGCCAGGGGGACGAGGCAAGCTCCCTGCACAGGGCATCACCCGCACCAAGCTCCCCTGGAAGTCAGGTGGCAGGGACAGTGGACAAGCAGGGAGCGGTCAGGTATCACCCACACTGGGCCTGCAGGGTCATGGCTGCCAGTGCTCCCCTGAAGAGACGTGTTTGCCGCGGGACCGGTTCCAGAAAACCAGGGGAAGAGCGCTAGAGTCAGGGCTCCCCTATAGACCTTTGTCCCTGAATCCTCCCTTCCCTCTTCCATCCCCATACTGCCGCCTACCCTGGTACGTTCCCTGGGCCACTCCGGGCTCCCTCTCTCAGCTCCTTGGCTGGCTATGTGGTGTGAAAACAGACCCCTGGGCCTCCACCCCGGGGAGGGGCCTATAGCCCTCTGAGGCCCTGTTTATGGCTAGCCCCCATGGGGTAAATAGCCAGTGGCACCCTAGGTAGAGAGGGTCCTCCCCCTCTCTGTGTACTAGAACACACCCAGTTCTAGTACGCCAGATGCCACAGCACCCAGTCCCCAGCCGACACAAGTGTCCAGGGCCAAGGGGTTGTGTGGCCGCTGTGGGGCACACCCCACACCAGACGTGGACCAGAGGAAGATAAAAATGCGGGGAGCTGTAGGGGCACTAAGCAGCCCTCTTGGGATCCCCTTCTTCTTGGAAGGGCCTTTGAGGGCCCAGTGGACAGGTCGCCCAAGGGAGAGGGAGCAGAAGAGGGTTCCTGGCCTGGCCCGGCAGTCATCAGGAGCTCCTTCGCACCGATTGCCTCTGTCGACCTGTAACGGGCAGGCCGGGCCCTCAGGTCACCCTGCCTCTGCTCCATTGTGCGACCCGGCCCTTGGGCTCTGTGGGGTCCGCTGGTCTGTCCCTATAGGCCCAACGTGAGCGGCTCCCCGCGGCCCGGGGCCACGAGCTCAAACAGCCAATGGGCAAACACATCAGAGATCCTGCACTGGGCAGCCCACTCACTGGGTACTTCTTCTCTCTCCCACCCCCACCCCGTGTTGTGTTTTTCAGCGCCCTCCAGCTCCGGCAGAGGCCGCAGATCAGCCCAGCCCCACCAGCCCCCTGGGGGGCCGCCAGGGCTCCAGTGTGCAGGAGGCACCAACCGCATCCCAGGGGCTGCTTAAACTCTTCCAGGGAAACTCTCCCATGGAGGACCTGGGGGCCAAGGGGGTAAGCCCGGAGCGTGGCTCCTATCACCGCACGGGACCCGGGCCTGGGAGGAGGCTTCGTGCCTGCAAGCCACCTCCTGTCCTCTGGCCCCAAGTGACGGTGTTTGGGGGTGCCCTGCCTGACCTGGGCTCGAGGCCTCCACACCGAGGCTCATGTCCCTGCCGCCCGGCGTGGGCCCTCGTGCCATGTGCAGTAGATGGCGGAGGGCCCTGGCCCGCACGCCCAGAGCGTTTGTTTCTCCCCCAGGCCAAGGAGAAGATGAAAGAGGAGTCATGGGACATTCACTTCTTTGAGTACGGCCGTGGCGTGTGCATGTACCGCACAGCCAAGACGCGGGAGCTGGTGCTGAAGGGCATCCCTGAGAGCCTCCGTGGGGAGCTGTGGCTCCTCTTCTCTGGTGAGCTGCCCGGCATCGGCCCGGCCCCCAGTGCCGCCTTGTGAGAGCCCTACGGGCCCCAGGCCAGCCTTCTGTGTCCGCCGGGCTGGAGCTGCCAGCCCTTTCCAAGGCCGAAATGGGGCTCTGAGCTGTGAGGGGCCCGAGCTCGGGGCACTCCTGGGGCGCAGACATGGAGGACAAGGTTCTGTCACCCAGATGGTGTCTTACCACCCCCGCCACGCCTCCTCTCCTTGGGTCAGGCTCTGTCAGCATGCACGCTCCTAGCCACCTGGACGGTTTCTTAAGAAGACCACTCAAACTGTGGCGGGGCAACCCCTCCCAGGAGCTGCCACCAAGGGACCCTTGCCTCACATCTTCTGATGGGCCCCAAAGTTCCTCTTCTCTGGCACGCCCAGCCTGCCCTGTCACTATACCCACAGACCCAGCAGAAGGGGAGGAGGCGGGAGACAGCTGCCGGTTCTGTCTCTTCAGGGGCCTGGAACGAGATGGTGACTCACCCGGGCTACTACGCCGAGCTGGTGGAGAAGTCCATGGGGAAGTACAGCCTGGCCACAGAGGAGATCGAGCGAGACCTCCACCGCTCCATGCCCGAGCACCCCGCCTTCCAGAATGAGCTTGGCATCGCTGCCCTCCGGCGGGTGCTAACTGCCTATGCTTTCCGAAACCCCACCATCGGCTACTGTCAGGTAGAGGGGGTGAGCCGGGCCCAGGGGCCACACCTCCCACCAGTGGCTCACTTAGCAGAGGCCAGGGTGTGCCCTGTGTCCCCCAGAAGAGCCAGATCACTGAGAGCGGTGTAACGGGAGCCACTCTTAACTGCTCGCTTCACCCCCTGACAGGGACGCCTTCTGCGGGCTCAGGTCTGGATCCCAGAGCATTTGGTTGTCTGGTGTCTGCCAGCAACTCCCCTGCTAATCCCCATACTGCCTTCAGTCTCTATGGCTTTGCACACCTTAAGTACCTCCCAGAAACTGAGTCGTGTGGGATTCGCCTTTTGGGGGCCGGTCAAGTCCATTAGTACAGCATCCTCAGGGCTCATCCCTGTTGGGTCCCGTGTCAGAATCTCTTGAACCGCACTTCGTGTATAGGACACACTCGCTCTCCCCTGCGTCTTCAGCTGGGCACGTGGTGACTTCTTCCTTGGGCTCTTGTGAATACCGCTGCCATGAGCAGGCCCTTGAGGTGCCTTTTCCTCTCCCTGCTTTCACTTCTCTTGAGTCCGTACCCAGAAGTGTCATTGCTGGACTGTATGGTAATTTGACCTTTAATGTTTTTGTTTTTGTTTTGTTTTTGGAGTAGCCATAGTGCTTTCCACAGCAACGACACCGTCTTACACGCCCCCCCTACCCCCGTGATGCACAAGGTTCCACTTGCCCCACGTGTTCGCCGCACTGGCTTTCTGGTCTTTGACCGTAGCCACCCTAATGGTGTGAGGTGGCATCTCATCGTGGTTTCGAGGTGCACTTCTGGCAACATCTGATTTTACATCTGGGGAGGCCATTTTCCGGCCCCATCCGATGGCGTTCTGTTTCCCTGAGACTGCATCTGGGTTTCCAAGAAGCATGCTGCCGCCTCAGAAGCCCCTTTCCCAATGGCCAGTGTTCTGCATGACCTGTTACTGGGACAGGGAAAGTCCACGTGCTGGCTTGAGAGAATTTTTAAGATGGAAGCTTGTTCTGAGTAGACTTGCTATTGGTGCAGACTGTGTGCAGCCCCGTTCGACCCCAGCCATGGAGCTCACTCACCGATCCTCCTGTCCCTGTGTCACACCTCCGACCCCAGAAACCTCTCTGAAGAAGAGCCCCATGCTCATTCCCTCCCTCTCGGCTTTCCAAGTGCCCACTGGCCCAGTTGGAGGGATCAGGCTGATGATTCTTGCCAAATTGGTTTCCTGCAAATGGCCTTTTGGCAAATTGCCTGCTGTTGTCATTTGTCGTAGTTGGACTTGCATGGAGAGTGAGCCCGTGTAGGCCCTTGGGGGGATGGGTGGTTACATGGCGGCCCAGCTTCGTGAGTCTCCCCTTTGCTATCTCTGTGCCCGCAGGCCATGAACATCGTCACCTCTGTGCTCCTGCTCTATGGCAGCGAGGAGGAGGCCTTCTGGCTGCTGGTGGCCCTCTGTGAGCGCATGCTGCCTGACTATTACAACACCAGGGTGGTGGGTGAGTGCCCAAGGCTCCCCGTGGGGGTGGTGCCCCTGGGCCAGCCCCCGCACCGAGCACTCAGCACAAGTGAGCTCTCGGGGGGCCTCAATGACGTGCAGCAGGCTGCAGACCCTCACAGCTCCATTCCCCAGATGAGGCTGAGAAATGACCACACAGCTAGAAGGTGGAGGCCACGCAGACCCCCGGCCACTTTGCCCAGACTCCGTGCAGCTCCCCAGGAGCTGCTGGGCTCTGCCATCTGCAGGGGTGCCAGCCAGCAGCACCCTGAATGAACCTGAATTCTCCTGAATTCACCTGAATGAACACATTCAGTGGTTTTCAGAGGTCATTCTAACTCCGTGTAAGGGTTTTAATTGTGCAGGATTTCCAACCTTGCAGTGAGAGGGGGTAGTACCTCCCTGCGCACCTGTCACCCAGCCTGACGACCGACCATGAGCAACAGCCCAAAGAGTCTGTATGATTAAGTGGAAATGCACTGGCAAAGTGTTTAATTACAGACCTGACTCAGTTTGCTATTTGAAGATGCCCTTCCCCTACCATTTGGTTTGGGGGGCCTCCCCCACTGGGGTTCACAAGTTTCAGGGCATGACATGCAGTAGCCCCCAGGGCTCTTGCTTACTCCTGACACTTCTAGAAGGGAGGGATTTGTATTTCCCCCAAAGCAAATCCAAGCACAGTGGGAGCAAGTGTTCTTGTCCCACAATAGTTTGGATGCTGAGGAAGGGAAGCCTGCACGCCGTTTCTCTTGTTTCCTCCAGCCCATCCCCTCCAGCCCTGCATGTGAGCGGAGCTGGCCGGGGATCCAGTGGGCTCCCCGAACCCCCTGGGGCCCAAGCCAGCGGCATGGGCTTGGCCTTCAGACTCCCTTGTCCTCTCCCTAGGGGCCCTAGTGGACCAAGGCATCTTTGAGGAGCTCACGAGAGACTTCCTGCCCCAGCTCTCGGAAAAGATGCAGGACCTGGGGGTCATCTCCAGCATCTCTCTTTCCTGGTTCCTGACCCTCTTCCTCAGCGTCATGCCCTTCGAGAGCGCCGTGGTCATCGTTGACTGCTTCTTCTACGAGGGCATCAAGGTGATCCTGCAGGTGGCCTTGGCCATCCTGGATGCCAACATGGAGCAGCTGCTGGGCTGCGGCGATGAGGGCGAGGCCATGACCGTCCTGGGCAGGTGACCGAGCTGGCCTCCCTCATCCTGCCAGGCTGCTGGCCGGCACCCCTGTAGATGGCAGAGCCCAGCCCCCCAGCAGCTCTGGGCACGCCTCACTCAGCATGCACCGACGTGCCCACTGAGCACACTTGGACCCAGGGCAGTGGGGAGCCTCCTTTCTGGTGGGAACATGGTGACAAACAGCCCTGGGGTGCGATAACTCTGGGAGCAGATAAAGTGGGCTGGAACAGCATGGCCTCCAGCCACGGGTGGACGCCCTGCATCTGCTCTCCTCCCAAAGCAGTCCTGACACTGCTTTCCCCAATCCGCATCACTTCCCCCCCTCACTGTCACCCAGATGGAGAGGCCCACACTAGGCTTGCCCGCACAGCTGAATGGACTCATACATGCCTATCTTCCCGGCCGCCACATGCCCCTGAGTCCCCACATCCCACACTTGCACATTCTCTGGGATCCGGCCCCTCCCTCCATCTCCGTGCTAGCCCACAGTCCCCCTACCCTGGGCTCTGGGCCTGCTTCATCACAGTTTTGCCTGCTCTGGCCCCAGCCAGCAGCATCCCACAGAGCTCATTCACCTCAGAATCTGGTCTTGGGACTCCCCGTGCCCCACCGCATCCAGGACCCCCGCCCCACCCCGGCCTCACAATGGCCCAGGCCCCGAGTTCTATAGGGCCCTGCTGGCCATGTGTGTGTATTTGCCTGGCCTGGAACACTCCCAGCAACCCTGGCCTGCCAGGGGTGCTGCCGCCTGCCCACTCAGCCAACCCAGAGCCCTGTCGTCCCTCCCACTGGGACAGACCTCTCTCGTGGTGTGGTCGGGTTTGGGCTTAAACAGGGTCCTGACCCAGGGAACCCCCAGAGGACAGCCTGGCTTCCTAGAGTTAGTGCTCAGGCCTCATGAGGGGTAAGGCCTCTCACTGCCTCCAGGGGGATTCCCAACTTGCCAGGGCACCTCATTTATTGATGGGGAGTCTACGCAGGTTAGGTTCTCCACGTCACTTAGTAGGTAAGACACCCCCGTTGCCTGTGGGGGTCCAGGCGTCTGTTCTTTAATCCTTGCAGATACCTAGATAATGTGGTCAACAAGCAGAGTGTTTCTCCTCCTATCCCACACCTCCATGCCCTGCTGACTAGTGGAGATGACCCGCCAGCTGAAGTGGACATCTTCGACCTCCTGAAGGTGTCCTATGAGGTCAGCACCCTCTGGAGCTCTCAGGCCGATCTGTGCCATCCAGGCATGTGGGTGTGGGTGGCCATGGCCCAGGGCAGTTCTCTGATCTGTGGTTCTGCCTCCTCTCACTGAGTCACCTCTGGCCGGTAGAAATTCAGCAGCCTGAGGGCCGATGACATCGAACAGATGCGGTTTAAACAGAGGCTGAAAGTGATCCAGTCCTTGGAGGACACGGCCAAGCGCAGCGTGGTATGGACAGGGCTGGGCTCTGATGGCCGTGGGTTGCTGGGGGTGGGGGTGGTGGGCATGACCCGGGTGGGCTGTTCCTCCCCAGAGGGTGTGGGCCAGAGTTCCCTAGTGCTGCCTTGTGTGGGACTGGAATCTGGGAGTGAAGGAGCAAATTTGAGGAAGTAGGAGGGGCCTGGTGGCTATTTTCTGCTCCTGGTCTGTCACTGCAAGTTTCTTTGACACCCCAGCACCTAAAGGCCAAGAGTCATCCTCCCGTGGGCTGAGTCCTCCAGGCTGGCTTCCCCCATGCCCCTGGGTAACGATACTCATCCACCCTCCACCTATCCAACCCACTGTGCCTCTACTACGAGCCTTTGAGCTCCCCAACTCTGGAGAGATCCCTTACTGGGAAGTTCTAGGACACCTTCCAGAGAGCCCGTGCCAGAGTCTTTCCAAGGATCCAGACAGCAGTCACTGCATCATTGCCCTCACCCTGTGTCCCTGACTGGGTGTTCGGGACAGAAAGGCCCCCGCGGAGCTCACCACAAAGGAACTTGGAGTGTGGACTGAGTGGTGGGATGGGTGACCAGAGATAAGCGTATGGACCACACCTCCTTCCCTGAATGGACTGCCGTCCTGGACTTGGCCGGCTGGTAGCACCCCGACAGGGTGGTTTGTCTTGGCCTTTGTCCGCTGGGGGTTCTCTCAGAGACGTGGAACTTGAGAATCCGTCAGTACATCCTGTTGCCCTTTCCTTCTAGGTCCGAGCTATACCTGGGGACATCGGTTTCTCAATCGAAGAGCTGGAGGACCTCTACATGGTGTTTAAGGTGACAGCCAAGACCAAGGGCAGGCCCGACACCCCAGCCTAAGTGCATCCCCTAAGTCCCCTAAGTGCGTCCTCAGTGTGGCAACCTCCTGCCAAAGGACAAATCGATTTTTTAAAAGATTTTATTTAAGAGAGAGAGAGCATGAGCGGGGAAGAGAAGGAGAAACAGGCTTCCCACAAGCAGGGAGCCTGACATGGGGCTCCATCCCAGGACCCTGGGATCATGACCTGAGTTGGAGGCAGACACTTAACCGACTAAGCCACCCAGGCGCCCCGAGAAATCAATTTACAAGCATCCTCAGATGTAGTTACCGCAGGCTTCCTGGGGCAGAATTTTTTCCTTCAGGGAGTTTAGGCAGGATACTTTCTTAAGGGGCAGAAAATCCAGTCAAGTCAGCTTACAGTTATGTGAGAGGAGATATATTGGTTCATGTTACTGGAAAGTCTAGGAATGTGTAGCTTCACGCATGGCTGGATCCAGGTGCTTAAACATGCTGCCCAGCTCCCCTACTTCAGATGTCCTCTGTCCGCTCTGCCTACAGAATGGCAGGATGTCGTCTGCAGCGCCAGGCTCATCCCGTCCTCTCAGGGGAAAGAGCCTTTTCTTTTCAAGTGGTTTTAACAAGAAGTCCAGGGTTAATTGTTGGACTAACTCAGGTTAGGTGCTGTGGCTACAGGAGGGTGTTTGTTGAGCCAAATCTAGGCCATGTGCCCAGCCCACAGCCTGAGGATGGGACAGGAGGGGCTCTCCTCAAAAATGTCATATGCTGTTCACAGAAGGGGAGCAGTTGTGAAGAGCAGGCAGAAACAGCTAAGTCCAGACCACCTGTTGTCAGTTCCCAGAGGCCTCTGGTTTGGCACTCAGACCTGAGCCTTACGGTCACAACGGTCCCGTCGGTGCCGTCCCCCACCCACTGTGGCCTGCTGTAGCCAGCAGCCCTAGGGCTGTGTTTCTGCTCCTGCATCTGTCCATGAGAGGCCGATGGGGCCTGTGTGGGCAGTTCTGTGAGATGCTGTGTCAGGCTGGTGCTCCCCGGCCTGGGACTCTGTAGGCTCCGATGGAGAGTGTAGGACACATGGACCAGCCAGGCAGTCCTGAGCGCCAGGGCGTTGGGGGGCCCGGCCGTCTCACCAGGCTACGTCCCCTGCAGGCCAAGCACCTGGCAAGTCAGTACTGGGGGGGCAGCCGGCCCACCGCTGTGCGTCGGGACCCCAGCCTGCCCTACCTGGAGCAGTACCGCATTGACGCCAGCCAATTCCGGGAGCTCTTCACCAGCCTGACGCCCTGGGCCTGTGGCACCCACACGCCAGTCTTGGCGGGGCGCATGTTCCGGCTCCTAGATGAAAACAGGGACTCTCTGATCAACTTCAAGGAGTTTGTGACGGGGATGAGTGAGTAGCTCGAGGGCCCTGCCCCCAGAAGCCTCCAGATGCCAGCCCCACCAGTTTTCCCACTGCAGCAGCAGCCTTGATATGGAAAGGACAGTTTTCCCACTGGGGACATGTTGGCGTCCAGTGGGGTCCTCCCCACCACTTCCCCTCCCTGGGCCATGGCTGCTCGGGGTAGGTCTGCCGACCCTGAGAAGGGCAAAGCTCAGGGGCAAGTGGGGGGCCTGGGTCCCTCCAGAGAGCTCTCCAGTAGAGAGGCTGAGAGAAGGGATCCACCAGAACCCATTCAAAGGGCAGGGGCTCCAGTGCGGACTGGCTGGGGGGCTTTGGTGCCCTCTTGCTGGCAGGCCTCCTCACTGGCTTCCCTTTGCAGGTGGGATGTACCATGGGGACCTGACCGACAAGCTCAAGGCCCTCTACAAGCTGCACCTGCCCCCAGGTGAGGGCCCCCTCACCAGTCAGAGCCTCTAATGCATGGGTTGGGGACCCTGCTGTGCAGCCCATAGCAGGAGCTGTTCTCCCTGGGCTCTCTGCGCTGTGCCTGAGCTTCCCAGGGTCACCAGCAGGCCACAGGGGGAGAAGGATGACGGGCAGCAAGTCCTCAGGCCGAATCCCATAGTCTGTCGGTTCCCACTGTGTGGCCCGGCTCACCCTGCCCAGCATGGAGAGTTCTCCAAGATGAGGTTCCTTGTTTCCACCGGGAAACGAAGACTCAAGCCGGGGTGAATTCCAGCCCAGGGGTGGAGCCGCCAGGTCCCTGCTGCTGCTTACCAGCTGTCCCAGCGCTGCGTGGAGGAGGTGGCACAGTGGTGTTTAGAACACAGTGCCCTGCGCGCCCCCGAGGCTGTCACTTCATCCGCTGGGAATGCGGTTCTAGAGCGGCCTGGGGGGTGGTTCTGGGTGGCCGGAGCTGGAAGCCGCAGGCCTGAACCTAGGTGTTCTCACCTGCGGCTGGTTTTCGCCTATAATTCACCAGGAACAGTGGCCTCAGGCATGCCTCCAGGGAAGGTTGGTGCCAGCCACCTCTGACCCTGTGGAGGGAAAGGACCCCACTAGGCCAGGCTCCTCCAGGTGAGGGCACGTGGGACCATCTTCGCCCACTCCCAAGCCACCTATGTCTGCCCTGCTCCATCCAGGGCTCCTAGAGCCCACAGACCACACCTTGCCACCCTCCCCCGCAGTACCACCTGTTCAACCCCTGTCATCACATCCCCATCTGCACAGGGGGTGGGGAGAACGAGTCCCCCCCACAGAACCACGTGGCTCCCAAACCTGGGGGACCACATCATCACCCAGAATGTACCAGTGGAGAACAATGTCCAAGATGCATAGAGCGAGAAGAGCAAGTCCCTTGTGCACGGCTGGTCCCCATGCAGCTGCCCACAGGGGCCTGGCCCCCTCAGGATGCTCTGCACCACAGCAGCAGGGCAGGAGGGAGGCTGGCTGTTGGCGGGACTCCCAGCTACGAATGACGGGGTATTCGGATGAGACACGTGTGACGTTCTCAGACACAACGTGGAAGTCAAGAAAGGAGCAATACCCAAGATCCGTGGTCATTATTACCGCTCTGCCCACACCGTATCTCGGGGCCCCGCGGTGGCGCGCCTCACTATGCTCTCACTCCCCTTTCTGTCTGAGCAGCCTTGAGCCCAGAGGAGGCTGAGTCAGCCCTGGAAGCGACCCACTACTTCACGGAAGACAGCTCCTCAGAAGGTGAGTGCCACTGGCCCCAGCATTGAGGGGGGAGCTTCCGGCCTTGCTGTGGGGCAGTCGTGCTGTGGGACCCGCACACGTGGTCCGCGGCCCTCAGTGGGATTGGGGAGCCACGGGTGACGGCAACGGCCTCTCTCTGGGAGGGCCCCCGGGGTGTTCTCACTCCTGTTTCTCTTGTCTCTGCCTTCCTGGACCTTGGTCTCTCCCTCCCTCTCTCCTCTACTCCTCCGCTCTCCCTTCCAGCATCTCCTCTGGCCTCAGATCTGGACCTTTTCCTGCCCTGGGAGGCTCAAGGTCAGTCCCTGGGGGCCAGGGGCACCTGCTTTGTGCTGGGCTGTGTCTGCCTAACACCCCCACCCCCCACCATACATGGTCGGGAGGCCTGGACACACTTGGTCCCTCCTTGGTCCAGGGATGCCTCCTGTGAGAATGAGGCCCGAGGAGGACCCAAGACCAAGCCACCGCATACGGGGGAGGAGGGAGGTGGCCTCTGTGCTGGTCGAGGGGCATAGTAAGTGAGGACATACTGCACAGTACTAGGCATCAGCTCCCCAGCCGCACGCAAACAGCATTCCATTGTCCGGCTCAAGGGAGAAAGTCCGAATGCCACTGTTGCAACAGTGGGAAACAGACTGGCAGCAGGGGAAGAGGGTGGTAGAAAACGGTCTCATGGAGAGAGAGATTTGTGGGGTGCCTTTTTGAAGGCATTCCCTGCTACATGTAAAGCCTGTTGAGAGCATCACATCCAAGGTGATGGGGCCTTCCAGGCCCGGGGTTCACCAGCCAAAACCCCAGCCTGTCAGTTCTCATGGCATACTGCCCAGCAAGGATGACACAGAGCCAAGAGAGAGATAAAACACAGTGCATATCAGGGTACCCAAGGCAGACCTGCCAGTGGTATCAAAGACTTAATTTGAACTTGATAGGAAGCCTGAGGACCTTGATTTCAGGTACACAAGGCAAAAAAGCAGATGGGTCTTCTGTTACCATGAGAATCTGGGAAAATCACAGGCACTTCTGGCCTTTCCCAGGGGCTTCTAGTTAAGGCCGGGGCCTAGGGGTACAGAGCCCTGTCCTCAGACCCCATGCAGCCTTTGGCATTGGGTCTCTACTCTGCAGTGAGAAGCCTGAGCCCAGAGACTCCCTGCTGCTAACTGCACTGGGAGGCTGCTACCCACTGGGGGACCCCCGGTAGCCTTGCCACCCCCAGGTCTGGGAGAGCTGGGCCGCCAGCTCCTCCCCACGTTCATGGGCCCCACAGCAGACAGTGTGGGCCAACTCCAGCAAATGTGTCACTTTGAGAAACACAGTGCCCAGGACGGAATTCCTGTACATAAAACTTCATCAGTCAGTGTGCTGGTTGGTGGAGCGTTGAACTGATGATCAGGACCGCCCTCAGTTTGACCCTTTTCAGCAGACACTACAGAAATTAGTTCTCGGGCTTTTCTCCCCGCGGGCTGAGACTCGTGTTCCTTGGCAGAGAGGAAGGTGGGTCTGTTGGCGCGTCAGTCCCTGTGAGCAGGTGTAGAGAGTGAGTGGGCGTTCGGCCCACTGCTCCTGCTGGAGGCCGGAGCGGGCTGCTCGCAGGCCTCCGTGGTTTGCAATTGCAAACAGGAGTGTTCCCTGTGTGCTTTCTCTTTTCTGGTCGTCCAGAGACCCCACGGCAGGAAGAGCAAGAAAGAGGCGGAAATGAAGACGGCCAAGAAAAAAGAGGAGGTACAGGCAGGCCGTTGTTCACAGTGCTGACGCAGATCCCAGGGCCCTGGGGCTGGGCCGTCCTCCCTGTGGCTGGGACCCCCACCCGCGGAAGCCTACTACGGGTGGAAGCCACTCTCATCAGCCCCAGGCCTGAATTTCTTGTAGCTGGCACCCCGCACGCCCATCACCACCTCCTTTCAGGGCACCTGCTTTCTGCCAGGACCTCTCTACGTGTCTAGTCTCCCTCCCTTTCCTGCCAGCCTCTCCCCACCCTCCACGTCATCCCTCCTTCGCCATCTTGGGGGAGACAGGGTGGGGCCATCTTCACCAGCTCCAGCCTTACTTTAGCATAAGAACTCAGGGAAGACATCGGTGTTCTGGAGTGTTCTTTCCAACACCACCTCCCCAGAAACCAGGGTGTTTTGTAAAAGGGTCCAGGTAACCCCGTGCCAGACAACACTGAAACTCACTTACTGCCTGCTACCGGCTCTCAGCTCTTTCTCTAATTTGACAGATTTTTTTCTCCCAACTCACAGAGGAGAAAGCGACCAGCCCTCCCGACTATCGGCACTACCTTCGCATGTGGGCCAAAGAGAAAGAGGTTCAGAAGGAGACAATTAAGGATCTCCCCAAAATGAACCAGGTAGGCCCACTCAGAGCCCACAAGAGACACTTTCGACGTTGGGTTCCCCTAACCCAGCAGCTCCCCCCTCCCTCCCTCCCAGCGCTCCCTGGAGGGCGGAAGTTCTCCTGCCTACCTCCTGCATCTGCCAGTCAGACAGCCATCGGGGAGGATTCCAGAAGGACAGGGGCCAGTTCTTTGGGGTTTTATCCTGGATGGTGTATCGTGGCGATGATCCATTCACATTTCATCAGTATCTACACACCAGAGAAGCGGTAGGGAAGGTTAGCCTCTGACACACAGAGACCCACAGAACCCCTTTTATAAGACAGCCTCACAGTGCCCCTGTTCCTCCCAGGCCCCTCCTCAGTGCTGTGCCCACCCAGGCCATCTCCGCCCATGGCCCCTTGTTCAGTTGCTGGCCTCTGGGTCAGGAGCCCAGCATCTGGCCAAGGGTCTCATAACCAGGGCTGCAGCCTGACCACAGCCCTGCCCTGCCCAGAGGGGCCCCTGCAGTCTGGGCACTCTTTCACCTGTGTCCCGAAGAGTGGGGTCCCCCGTAGAGCAAGGCAGGAGGCCTGAGTGTGTAGTGTCAGACCTCTGCACCCCCTCACCCGACCCAGGCTCTGCTTGCTTTGTCCTCACCCTCCATCCTGGTCAAAGATACAAAAAACTCAAAGTGACTGCAAAACACACTGAAGAAGTCCTTATAGCCTGGATCTGGAAGGTCCTGATAGAAATTGGCCTGGCTCTGCCCGCAGCGCCGCTGTAGGGACAGGGAGAGGCTCTCTGTCACTCTCCATGCTGAAAGAAACGCAGCTGGGAGAGAACGCTCTTCTAAGGCTGTGATACTAGTCAAGGCACTTTCCCTCTCTGCACCTCCATGTCCCAGTCTGTGAAATGGGCACAAGGCACAGGTCTTGGAGACCATGAACAGGACAAGGGAGCACTAGCAGTCTGGCCGATTCCAGGCCAGACTAACCCGTCTTTCACCATCTCCCTGTCCTTCCTCTGTGTCTCCCTGGCAAAGGAACAGTTCATTGAGCTGTGCAAGACGCTGTACAATATGTTCAGTGAGGACCCCATGGAGCAGGCCCTGTACCACGCCATCGCCACCGTGGCCAGCCTGCTGCTCCGCATCGGCGAGGTGGGGAAGAAGTTTGCCGCCCCAACAGGCAGGAAGCCCAGGGCCGGTGCCGCTGAGGAGGACGAGCCACCAGCCCCTGACCCCACACAAGACCCAGCCCTGGAGCTTCAGCCTCCAGCTGCAGGGGACCCCCAGTCCAAAGCCGGCGGGGACACCCACCTTGGGAAGGCTCCCCAGGAGACCCAGGTGGTGGGTGACGGGGGAGGTGGCGAGGGCCGGGGCTCCCCGTCCCAGCTGCTATCCGACGACGAAACCAAAGACGACATGTCCATGTCCTCGTACTCGGTGGTCAGCACAGGCTCCCTGCAGTGTGAGGACCTGGCCGATGACACGGTGCTGGTGGGCGCGGAGGCCCGCGGCCCCCCGGCCCCCACCCGTGGCGGGGGCACTGTCGACACAGACTGGTGCATCTCCTTTGAGCAGATCTTGGCCTCCATCCTGACAGAGTCTGTCCTGGTGAACTTCTTTGAGAAGAGGGTGGACATTGGACTCAAGATCAAGGACCAAAAGAAGGTGGAGAGACAGTTCAGCACATCCAGTGACCTCGAACAGTCTGGAGTTTCAGGCTGACAGGGACCTGGCCTGTCTCTTCTCCCCGCCCCCTCCTCCCTCCTGTTCTGTTTGCTCTCTCAGGACGCACCTCTCCTGTTCTCCCTGGATCCAGTGAGCTGCAAATGGAAAAAAAGGCAGAATAGCCACAGTAGGGCCCAGATAGAGGCTCCCAGCCCCTTCTTCCTGCCTGCCTGGCAGGACCTGCCTTGGTCCCTGTGTTGTCGTGTCAGAGGCCGCCCATCCTGGCCTGCTTGCCCAGTGCCTCTGTGCCCCGTTCTGTGGCCAGGCCACACCGCACCTTCCACACTTGGGGTGAGGGGGTGGGGATCCTGGTGCTCTCTAGGAGCCCGGAGCCTGAGCCCCGGCTCAGCCCCTGGGGCGCACCAGAGCAGACCATGAGGGCATTACTCTATATCCTCTCTCAGCTCGTCAGCCTCACCGTTATCCTTACAAGCACATCCCTCAGGTCCTGGTAGATTTCCTTGTATTCGTTTCGGTTGGCAGAAAATCACACTGTGCGCAATGCCTTAATAAACCCCCGAAAGAACTCAATACCACACTGTGTACAGAGCCTTCATGTGGCCTCAGCTACTGCTTGGCTTCTGGCTTCCTCCCAGGTGGGGGCCCAGGACATGTTCCAGGGGTTCTCGCCACTCAGACCCCCACAGGGGTGGGGCTTCAGGGCCCGCAGGGAGAAGGACGACACAGAAGGTGCTGCTCCAGGCCCAGAAGAGCTCGAGCTGACATCTGCCGACAGCGGAGGTCCCAAGCTCCACAGGTACAAACAGCCTGGGTCCAGTGTGCAGGTGTGGGCTTGGCCCTGAACCTGGGCTGTAGCAAGCACTTGGGTTCAGTAAGGTGTTGTGGGGCCACAGGTGACAGACTGAGCCAGGAGCTCCCCCTAGCTTTGCAGCAAAAGCTGATCTTCAGTGTCTAACATTCAGCCCCCCCATCCCCACCACATGGGGCAGCTCTTCTACCGAAAGATACATCTGAGGGACACCTTGGTGGCTCAGTTGGTTAAGCGTCTGCCTTCAGCTCAGGTCATGGTCCCAGGGTTCTGGAATAGAGCCCGGCATCGGGCTCCCTGCTCAGCCTGGAGCCTGCTTCTCCCTTTACCTGCAGCTTCCTCTGCTGGCTCACTCTCTGTCTGACAAATAAATTAATAAAACCTTAAAAAAACATATATGGATCTGAGGCTGGGAGGCTTTTTCCTCCTTTTGCTGTTGATGTTGTAAGTAGACTCCATGCCCAGCCCAATGTGGGGTTTGAACTCACGACCCTGAGATCAAGACCCTAGCTGAGCTCAAGAGTCAGTTACTTAACCAAGTGAGCCACCCAGGCACCTCTGGTTTTTGTTTTTTAATTTAATAGCTTTATTGAGGCATAATTTACATGTCATAAAATTCACTTATTTTGAGTTACAATTCAGTGATTTTGAGTAAATTTATAGTGTGACTATCACCACCATGCAATTTTAGAATACTTCCATCACCTGAGACACACCCTCCTACCCATGTGCAGCCAATCCTGTTTCCACCCCCAGCCCCAAGCAACCGCTAATCTACTTTCTATCTTTTAGATTTTATGGCTGGTTGTTTAAATAACAACCTCCATGATTTTACCTTGTTCACAGCTGGGTCCCATCTCAGTAAATGCAGCAAAACAACAGCAAGGAAGCTGAATAACTTGGCTTTCTTAACAACAACAAAAAATGTCAATCAATGTAACTTCCTTTCTAGTATTTACACAAACTGATACATGCTTTGTCATAAAGTAACTTCAAAGGACTCAAACCAGAAAGACCATATTCTTGGCCATAATGAAACTAAGTAAAGATAAACATTAAAATTCCACAAAGTTGGCAGTTTTAAGTCTTAAATTGTAATCAATTAGATTTAAATAATGTGAAATTTGGATCTGTATTTTATATATCATGCAGAAGTCTAAATGTGAGAATATCCCAAAGAAACAGAAGAATATAAAACAGGAATCTAACATTTCACATGATAAAAGAATATACAAAAATGTACAATAGTACTTTCATTTATTAATCATTCAACCTGCAATGACATTCAAAATGACAACTAGAACAGTAACACTAAAAAATAGATGGATAATACAAGTAAAGCTTTAAAAATATTTTCCTTCTGTAAGTGAATGTAATTATATTTTAAAACTGCTTACCAGGTGATGTTGTACCAAACCACGTCAATTTTATAATTCCCAAGAAAACTATATGAAGTTTTAAAATTTACATATTTGTTGTGAAAGGAAAAGTAGAAAAATTATTTTTCCCAGTATTTAAGATTACTCAGTATTTTTTTAAAAGATGTTATTATTTATTTGACAGAGAGGGATCACAAGTAGGCAGACAGAGGGAAAAGCAGGTTCCCCACTGAGCAGAGAGCCCGATGCGGGGCTCAGTCCCAGGACCCTGAGATCATGACCCGAGCCAAAGGCAGAGGCTTAATCCACTGAGCCACCCAGGTGCCCCTACTCAGTTTTGTTTTTTTTTTTAAGATTTTATTTATTTATCAATGAGAGAGAAATGCAGAGGGAGAAGCAGGCTCCCCACAGAGCTGGGAGACCAAAGCAGGGACTCATTCCCAGGATCCTGGGATCATGACCCCGACACGTAACTGACTGAGCCACCTAGGCGCCCGAAGATTACTCAGTATTTTTGTGTTTATTTTTTTCTTTATCTTTTTCAAACCTGAACCCATGCCGCATATAAAAATAACTTAAGATTTTAGAGAGAGTGCGTGTGCCTGTGGGGGCGGGCAGGGAGGCAGAGGGGCAGAGGGAACAGGAGAGGAAGAATCTCAAGCAGACGCTGTGCTCGCTGGATCTCACAATCCCGGCGATTGTGACCAGAGCCGAAATCAAGTGATACGCTTCACTGTTTTGCCAACTGAGCCACCGAGGTGTCCCATGAAATTGTTCTGCTCTTTTCATTAAGGATAAAACACTCTTTTCAGCTGCCTTCTGCTTTTAGCCACAATAACTCAAACATGTGGGAATAAACAAAGACCACCCAAATGAGAACAGGGATTGTGTATCTGGAGCTTGCTAGAAAAGCAGTCACCCATCATCTCTTGCATTTGGCAGAGACTCAAGGTAGAGGAGTGGGAAAGCCTTAAGCATGAAAACAAGGGATGGCTTCAGGGGGCGTGCTGATTAGAGGCTGTTGGCCTGTAAGGGGAAGCTGGCTAACTGGAAGGATGTCTTCTGTGTTGATATGAGGAGTGTAATTGGCTTTCTCTGGTTGGTTCTGAGATGAAGACGGAAGTGCAAAATAAAGGGAAATTGGCCGTTATTGACCCAGCCCTGTCTGTCCTAGAGGTTGTAGGTTGGCTTGGAGGGTTGGTTTTCATGTGTGGTCTGGTCACAGTCCGTTTGTAAATCCAGCCTCTTAAACATTTTTTTAAAGATTTTATCTATTTATTTGAGAGAGCTCACAAGAAAGTGAGTATGGGGGGGTGGGGTGACAAAAGGAAGGGACGCTGGATCCCAGGACCTCAGGATCATGACCTGACCAGAAGTCAGATGTGTAACCGACTGAGCCACCCAGGAGCCCCTCAAACAATTTTTTAAGCTAATTTGGGGTTTTTTTCCCCTAATATATGCTACTGTGCAAAATTTGGAAAATATAAACAACTTTAAATCTTCTATAACAGTAACCCCCTCCCCACCCCTGGAAATAAATAATGCCTGGTTTTACCTAATTGTAATTATGTACTGTCTGTAATTTCTTTGCTTCCCATCAATACACATGCGGCATCTGCACGGGGAATCTCAGATTGTCTGTAACAGACCTGCACGATGGTCCGTTTAGCACGTCCACTTCCATTTTCCTGTTCTACCTCAGTGAACACTAGTACATAACTAATAAGTCTGGGTCAGCCAGATGGCCTTCCATTTTACCCCTCTACCAGGATCCGTTAAGGGTCCCTCCCACCAGACCCTTGTCCAGGTGTGGTGATGGAACGTCTCGGCGGGCTGCCGGGCTGGGACAGAAGGGGTCCTGCCCCTCCAACCTTCAAGGGGGTCGCGGCGGGGCTTTCCCGGGGGCTGGTTTCGTCCACAGCAGCTTCCCGTCTCCGGAAAGCGTGGGGCTCATGAGCCACCCTCCCGGGATACTCGGTTCCGCAGCCCCGGGCTTGGGCTCAAAGGTTACCAAAGGCCGCCTCCGCCCAGAGGTCCTTCGAATTCCAACCCCGAGCCCCAGGGTTTGGGCCGCAGCTGGGAGGGGCCCACTCGCTCCGGGTCTGCGACTAGAAGCCGCAGAGGGAACGGCGCTGGCGCGGGCAGAAGCCAAACCCGGAGCGGCGCTAGAGGCCCGGCTCTTGCAACTCCAATCTTCCCAGCGAGGCCCGGCGAAGACGCGGGCTTAGAAAGAGACGGGGGCGGCCCCGCTCCAGGCAGCAAGTCGGTGGTGACCCGGCTGACCCAAACCCCTTGCGATGCCCGACCGCCTCGCCTGGGCAGTCACAGGAGACCCCGGCCGACTGCCGAGACGCTCGGCGGGCTAGAGAGGCCCGAACGCGTGGAGGGGAGCTGGGCGGTGGAGGGGCGGGCCGAAGCGTAGAGCGCACGCGCACGCGAGGCGCGCCGGGGTCTAAAGGACCCCGAACGCGCGCGGAAGACGGAGCCGGGGCGGACAGGAGTACAGGGCGCATGTGCAGCTACGACGGCGTCCGCAATGGCGCCCCCACAGCGGTTTCGGGTACTGCGGTGCTGCCGCTGTCGCCTCTTCCAGGCGCACCAGGTGGGGCGGGCACCGGCCTCCCCCTCCTCCGGGCGCGGGGAGGGTGGGCAGGACTTGGCGGGGCCGCGTGGGGCCTGCTCTTTGTGTGCCTTGCGTGCGGTTGCTTGGGTCTCCCGGACGCTCGGACTCGTGACGGTGACTGGCCCTGAGGACTGGGTTTTGCTGTCCCGCCAGAACGTCGTTCCGGGCTTTTTTAAAAAGTTTCCGGCGTGGTGGTTATAAGAGGCGTAGAAACCGGGGGTAATGGTTTCTGCGGAGGCGGCCTCGTGGCTTCTTGCGGATAGTTGGGGAAAGCGGGTGGAGGATAGCCCCTCCCAGAGCGGCTCGCTCCTCATTTAACCACGAGAGAGATGACAGCTTTTGAGACTGAGACACTACTGGGCGTGCCTTGCTGTCCAGCCCCTAGCTCCGTGGTGTCTCCCTCCCGGTGAGGAGGGGCTGTTCCCCAGACGGTGAACAACCCACGCGTGGAGCGTTTTCAACAGGATACTCGGTATTCCCAAAACGTACAGCTTCCTTGACTGTCGAGACGCAGGAGAGGGGATGTCACTTAACCTGTTTTCTCCTGGATTGCATTTCATTTTCCTGCTCGCCGTCACCTAACACTGCCATCCGGCATGCCTACTTCTTGACAGTTCTCGCTTCCCCCTGGTTACCTGCTTGTCTGCTGTGTCCTGGAAAAGGATAACATCAGACTCAGAATGAGTGTTTAAAAGTCAGATGCGCAGTATGCACCTGTAAGCTTGCTAAGACCCCCAAGGGCTACGGGGGGGGGGGGGGCTCAGAAACCGTTTTTACTTACTTCACTTTTTTGCACTGTGTTTTAGGAGTTGAGGTTCAATGGAAATCGTTTCCATTTTTCAGTTATTACACATATGTAGTGCGCATTCTCAGGCCATTTTCAACTATGAGAAATGATTTGAAACTAAAGCGAGAAAAGAGTTAAGGTAATTGCAGGTGGGACCATTTCACACATCCCATTTAATTTCAACACCCTCTGGATTAGGATCATTCTGGTTTTACAGAGAGGAGAATACAGAAATACAGAAATCCAGAGAAGTCAAGGTGTCTCATAAATGGCAGATCCAGGGCTGTATGAGTGCAAAGATCTTGTCACCCCATACTGTCTCTCTCCAGACTCCACACCCCTAGAGCTAGCCACTTGTGTGTCTTCCAGACCTTTTTTTTTTTTTTAAGTGCATTTCTTACCTCCAGATTTACCCGTAGAAAGCGGTATTTTTATGGTGTTTGAAGATAGGTGCTAGAGAATCAGAAGTGCTGCATTGGCGGATATGCCCACAAAAATTTGTACTAGGTGCTTTAGGTGCTGCTGTCCTCCTTAGAATCCTTTTGGGTACTTCCCCAAGAAGACTGATTGTATTAGGATCATACTCATTAATTTTGATAAATCAACCCAGGCATCTTGATGTTAAGCATGCTGCTTCATTCCATCTTTTTAAAGCAACTTTGTGTCCTTTGATAACACTCTTTCTTGCTATTATAAATGGACTCTCCCATTACCTTTTCTAACTAGGTATTCGCTTATGTAAAGGCTCTATTAACTTTGTACTCAGCCCCACTCTATTAAATTGTCTTACTGTTTTTAGTACTTTTTCATTTGATTTTCTTGAGTTTTCAGGTAGATAAATCATATCTGGGGTGCCTGGGTGGCTCAGTGGGTTAAAACCTCTGCCTTCAGCTCAGGTCATGATCTCAGGGTCCTGGGATCGAGCCCTGCATCAGGCTCTCTGCTCAGTGGGGAGCCTGCTTCTCCCTTTCTCTCTGCCTGCCTCTCTGCCTACTTGTGATCTCTGTCTGTCAAATAAAGTATTTTTTAAAAATCATGTCTATAACGATAATTTTTTTCCTCCTCTCTGGCTTTCATAACTCATTACTTTTTCTTTCCCAATTCCATTGGCAGAAAAATAACAACAGTTGAATAGTAATGGGGATTTTTGGCCTATTCTTGGTTTTCATGGGAGTGCTGATAGTGATTTTCCAGTTTTAGAGCTGAATGTAAGGTGTTTTTTCAGGTTAAGAGAGAACCCATCTAGTTAAACTTTTCAAGAATTGAAATTAAAGGTTGTAGAAGTAGTAGAGATCTACTTGACTTTGTTTCATATGGACAGCCAGTTTTTCCAGCACCATTAATTAAATAGTCTGTTTTTTCCTCACTTCTAAAATGCCACCTTTAGGGGCACCTGGGTGGCTCAGTGGCTTAAAGCCTCTGCCTTCGGCTCAGGTCATGATCCCAGGGTCCTGGGATTGAGCCCCACATTGGGCTCTCTGCTCAGCGGGGAACCTGCTTCCTCCTCTCTCTCTGCCTGCCTCTCTGCCTACTTGTGATCTCTGTCTGTCAAATAAATAAAAATAAAATCTTTTAAAAAAAATAAAATGCCACCTCTATAATATAGTAGCTTTTTTTTTTTTACATATATGGTGATTTGTTTTCAGGCTTCTATTCTTCATTGATCTTTAAAAATCATTATGATTCAGCTCTACCTATTTTAAATAATCATCTAAGCCAAATTTCTGGAATTTCATTGTAGGAGAAAAAGGGTCTGAAGTGGACATGCAAAGCTTGTGGAGAGAAGCAGTCATTTTTGCGGGTGAGTCTTGAGAAATGGGTTCTAACAGCCATGCCAGAAAGCGGGTGGGACCCAGCCCTACATAAGCATGTTACTGTGGAGCCCCAGGATTCCAGTATTGGGACCGAGTTCCCTACATCTAGAACTTTCGCCCCATGGATTCCTGTTCCTTCAGGAAGTGAACTGGATGGAGCAGTGGCTGGAAAGTTCTTTTCATTGTTTATTCAGTTAGGAGGTATTTACTGAGCACCCTCTGTGTGCAGGCACAGGAGAAACAAGGGAAGGCCAAACTTTGTCGTTCTTGCCCTCACAGATCTGCTCACGTGGAAGAGAATCTGATGCACTCATACAGGTCATTTAAAACTAGACTCAGGGGCGCCTGGGTGTCTCAGTGGGTTAAGCCTCTGCCTTTGGCTCAGGTCATGATCCCAGGGTCCTGGGATCGAGCCCCACATCAGGCTGTCTGTTCAGCAGTGAGCCTGCTTCCCTTCCTCTCTCTGCCTGCCTCTCTGCCTACTTGTGGTCTCTGTCTGTCAAATAAATAAGTAAAATCTTTAAAAAAATAATAAAAAATAAAACTAGACTGAGCAAATGCAAGGAGAAGGCAGGGCCTGTAAGGAGATGACCGGGCCATCAGACCCAGCCGGTGGGTGTGTGTCGGTGTGTGCAGCGTTTGGGTGAGGTGGGCTCAGGAAGTGGAGGCCGGTAGGAGACACTCGAGAGAGTGTATGGACTGAAGGCAGCTCGGGGTAAAATCTCTCACTGAGGCCAATTCAGTCCTTTTCAGGCGAGTTCCTGTTGCGCCACCTCATCTCTCCACTACCAACTGTCCTGCACCTTTTGCCTCACCGAGCCCCTCTCTCACCTTCTCCGGCCCTTGATGCCACCTCTCCCGCCTCAGCTTCTCGTTCTCCTCCAGCCGTAAGGCCTTTCCTTTCAGACCTTGGAACAGTCCAGCGCCGCACTCTCACAGCCTTTGTGCGCGTTGCTGGGGCTTCCCCCAGCTCTTCTCGTTTTCCTGGTTTAGATATTATGTCCGAGTATGTTTATGTGAGTATCGTTTATCTCTTGGAAGTTCAAGCTTCATCGGGTTTGTTTACTGATACACCCTCTCACGTAGCATAGTGCCTGGCATGATAAGTGCTCGCCCAGTAAATATTTGTTGAATCAGAAAATGACCAAGCCCACAGTGATTGGCATTTAGGCTGATTTTCGTTTTCATTGTTATGAATAGCTGTGCAGTGAAGCTTCCTACAAAGACCTCTTTCTTCATGAGACCAATTATTTCTTTTCTTTTCTTTTTTTTTTTAAGATTTTATTTATTAGAGAGAGAGAGAGTGAGTACAGGCAGACAGAGTAGCAGGCAGAGTCAGAGGGCAAAGCAGGCTCCCCACCGAGCAAGGAGCCTGATGTGGGACTCGATCCCAGGGCGCTGGGATCATGACCTGAGCCGAAGCAGCCGCTTAACCAACTGAGCCACCCAGGCGTCCCGAGACCAATTATTTCTTTAGGACAAATTCCTAGAAGTTAAATTGCTATTTCAAAGGATATCTTTTGACCAAAGTTCTTTTAGTTTCCAATAGGAAAAAAAAAAAAAAAGCAAAAAGAACACTTCAGAATGGCTTCAGCAAAATTAAAAAAAAAAATGTACTGGCAAGGTAACAGGGTATCTTGGGGCTTGCAAGGGAGGATTTTCTTCCCTGAGCCCTTGAAGGACCAGCCCCAGGAACTACAAAGCCACAGACAATGCAAGCATCATTTTTTCTTCCCCTTGTTTCCTTGCACCCAGATTCTCCCTGTATCTTCCTTCCCTGCTCCCTGCCTCCTCTCCTTCCTTCCCTCTCTCTCCCCAGATAGTTCACGGTGACATACTCCACCCACAGACCACAGACTCTCACTTCAAGCCAACTAGAGTGGCCGAGTCCCAATTAATAAACTGGGAGAAGCAATCTGATCGGCTCCGTTGACCCAGATGGCCACATCTGGTCAAGCCAACTGGGATGGTGGGAGTAGGGACGATCAGGTCATTGGTCAGCAGTATAGCTGCTGAGACCCACCCCAAAGACGAGGAGCAGGCTCATGAGCTAGTGACTGCTGCTTGTTTTCCATGTCAGCATGTATTTCCAAATTCTGGAGGGGAGCTCCTCTCGCGCCTCCATCCCTGTGCAGTTCAGCCTGGCTTCCTGTAGACTAGGCCACAGTGACACACAGACAACAAAACAGTGGTAGCCTGACAGATAGAGTTGCCTCTCTTGCTCAGTCCTGGGAGGGATTGAGAGCAACAGCGTGGCCATCCTTGGTGCAGTCATGCAGGGACCCAGGCCCCCTTCATCTCAAGGTCCTCTTACTCCCCAAGGCCTATCTCCTGCTGCCTGCAGCCACCAAGGGCCAAGAGCAGGAAGGAGCTATATGGGAGGCTTTTTGGGGTCAGGCTTGGAAGTGGCTCACATCCCACTAGAAAGAACCTTGTCTCATGGCCACCCTTGACTGCAAGGAGGACTAGAAAACGTTGTCCAGTTTGTGCCCAGATGAGGGGAGAAGGATTTTAGCATTCGGCTGTAGTCCCTGCCATTTATGCCGGATGTCGAGTAACGTCTTACAAAGCTTTTTCATTTCGTTCTTCAGTTCCCCTCTCCCCCTCTCACTTGAACTTGCCCCAGCTGGGCTTTTATTCCCCATGGTGCAGTAAAAGGGCTCCTGTCAAAGTCAGCGATGCTCTCCATTTACTAAAAACAGTAGTGAGTTCTCAGGCCTCCAGGGACTTGACCTATTGGCAGCATCTGTCACAGTTTGTCATTTCCTCCCCCTCAAACACTGTGTTCACTTGGACTTCCAGTCATCCCACTCCTGGCTCTCCTGTTGTCTTTCTGGCTGGGTTTCAGTCCTCTTGGCTAACTTTTTCTAAGCTAGCCACCTTCTAAATTTGAGAATTGCTCTGGCTCTCAGTTTGCTGGCCTCACTCCATTCGTGCTCTGAGAGGAGGTCATCTGACAGTTCTGGGATTTCTGTCTCAGACCCCATGCCCAGCTCTGAACCTCCCATTAAGCGCTCTACTGGTTCTCGGATAGGCATCCAGAGACCCCTTTCCAAACAGAAGGCCTCTCCAGCCCCCACCCACCTGCTCTCCTACAGTCCTCCCCCTCGTGTACGTGTTAGTTGTTTGGGCTTAAAACCTGGAGGGTATCATGACTCCTCTTTTTTTTTTTTAAACACCCTCATCCAGTCCAACAGCAGATTCTGTTAGCTCTGCTTTGCGGATGCACCCAGCCTGACCACTTGCTACTCCAGTGGTCGGAGCCACACCACTGTCTGCGACAACCCCTGCCGCCCCCTGTTGCTGCGCACAGCCTGCCCTCAGCACTGCAGCCTCAGTGCCCACTAAAAAATGTGCAGGGCCAAGTCACTGTCTCCAGCCTTCCAGGTTAGAGTAAAATCCCTGGTCCTACAGACAGGGCCAAGTGTGCCTGGTACAAAATGAAAATGGAGGGCCCCTTGTTCAAAAGCAGAAAAAAAAGCCATGAAAGGTACTAAAATAGTAAATTTTTCCTTTCTTTCCTGGTCTCTCTTGACTCCTCATAATGTTTTTAATTTGCTGTGGCATGTCTTCCTAAGTTAAGAAAAACCAGTATTTAAAATTTTTAGCATGAATTTTACCATTGGTATACAGCATACAGCATGCTCAATGGCGTACAAACTGGCAAACTGGCGTACAAACTGGCAACACCAGTTTGTGGGGTTTTTTTTAGATTTTATTTATTTGACAGAGAGATCACAAGTAGGCAGAGAGGCAGGCAGAGATAGAGGGAAGCAGGCTCCCTGCTGAGCAGAAAGCCCGATGCAGGACTCAATCCCAGGATCCTGGGACCATGACCTGAGCCAAAGGCAGAGGCTTAACCCACTGAGCCACCCTGGCACCCCACAACACCAGTTTAAAATACAAAGAGCATTTAGCCAGGAGCCGAATAACATAAGAGTGTTTACTGTATATGCAGGATCATCCAGATTGTCCTCCTTGGATTTTGGATCTCATACATGCCTGTGTATTTCACTGCTCCCAAAACAGTGGAAATGCTGCACAAAATTAATTCAGCTTTTTTCTACTTAGTGATATGCACACATTCTTCCCACACTTCCCCCATCAGCTCCCTGATGTGTAAGGAAGGACCGCGAGGGAAAGGAACGAGGGTCTCCCTTTCTTGCCTTTTAACTTCAGTGTCATCCTTTTCAGCATCAGTGATCAGCTGTCTAGGCAAGTAACCGGAATAAGAAAGGATGAGAGGGTTCCTTGGTCATTCGTGTATGTTTAGAACACTCTTGCCTTTTATCTGCATCTGAAGCAGGTTCTTATTCTGTGGAAAGCCCGGCTTCTCAGGCTGTGAGTGCCCCCATACTCAGGTATAGACGGCAAACACTTAGCGTCTACACTCGGACTCTCAGTGAACACTCCCACATGTTTGTTGTGAGTCCGCTGGAATCCTGTGTTCCATGGTCATTGAGCATGCTGTATGCGAATGGTGCAGCAGAGAACCGTGGGCTGCATAGCATGTGTATCCCTGCTTACAGATGCAACCCATTGTCCCATGAGACTTCACTTATGCAACACAAGTTCAAAGGTAAGATTATTAAGAATTTCAAATTAAAAAAAAAATGTTTTCAAGATGGCAGCAACAAAACAGGTCTCATGTCCACAAAGCCAGCTTGGCCTGTGGTAGGGACTACAGTCAAACCTCACCTCCTGCCATTTTCCCTCAGACCACTCAGCTCTAGCCATGTGGCTGCCTTATGGTTCCCCCAAAGTGCCAGCAGCAGGGCCCTTGCTCTTGTGTCCTTTTCATTGCTTCTGCTGAATCTACCCCCAGGTGTCTACATGGCTCTGGCCCTCATATTTTCCTATTGTGTGCTCAGATGTCAGCCTAGTGATCTGCTCCCTGAAAACCCTGTATAAAATTGTCTGCTCTATCCCCCCTCTACCCCTTCCGTTGCCTTATTTTCCTGGGTAGTACTTCTCATCATCTGATGGCCACATAGTTATATGCTTATTGACTATCTCCTCGCACTAGAATGTACACACCACGATGACAGTGATTTTTGTCCACTCCTGTATTGTATTGTCCTTACCTGGTCCAGGGGCCTGGCACATAATAGGTATGCAGTAAATGTTAAACAAATGATTGCTAAGTGGGGAAAAAAAGGTACTTCGTTGTATTTTGATTTATGTTCTTTTGATTATCAGTGAATAGTAAGTATCATATTGTATGTTTATTGGTGGTTCGTGTTACTTTTCTTCCAAATTTCTTGTTTACATTCGGTAACCATTTAGTGTGGGGTTTGAGGCTGAGTGTGTCTTTGATATGTAGAGTTCTGAGTGCTTTAGAAGGACAGCCAGAGGGGCGCCTGGGTGGCTCAGTGGGTTAAGTGACTGCCTTCGGCTCAGGTCATGATCCCAGAGTCCTGGGATCGAGTCCTGTATTGGGCTCCCAGCTCCATGGGGAGTCTGCTTCTCCCTCTGACCTCCTCCCCTCTCATGCTCGCTTGCTCGCTCGCTCTCTCTTCAAATAAATAAAATCTTAAAAAAAAAAAAAAAAAGACAGCTAGATAGCCCAGAACTATTAGTTCCTGAGTTTAGTTTGTAAATAAACTACAAATAAATAAACTGTAAATAAACTATAAACTTTAGTTAGTTTGTAAATAAATCACTCCAGAAACAGTGGTCAGTCATCAGGATTCTGCATGTTGCTTCTGGGCCTTGCAGAGTACAGTTTTCCACTTCCTGAGGTACATCACTAATGGATCTGTTTCTCAGCGTTCCATCCACGTTTCTTAAACTTACTATTTTTTTTGTTTTTCAGACTTACGGTGAGGGCTCCGGTGCTGACTGTAGACGCCATGTCCAAAAATTAAATCTGCTGCAGGGACAGATTTCAGAGATGTCATTCAGGTATAGTTTGAGAAGGGCATGGTTATCTTGTCTTGGCCTGCATTCACCCTGAGTGGTTAGTGGAAGTAAAATATGGAGAAATCCCTTAGATTTCCATTTGATGATTAGTTCCCCTGAAGGGTCTTCCCACTGAAAATAACTAAAAATGCTAACTGTAGTATTTTGAGTGCCCTGATGAGATGGCAGGGAAGTAAACGAAATATCAGAAGTCAAAAATAAAGCAAAAGCCAAAATCCAGAGAGTAAGTGCCTGGGCTGCTCTGGAGCTCCCAATTAGATGGCTAGGAAGGGTGTGGGGGACAAAGACAAGGCCTATGGCCTGGTCAATGTGGGAGGGTCAGTAGGAGACTGCCACCGAAAGCTGAGTCCCCAAAATACTACACCCTCAGTGGATGAGCAAATGAACTAGAAACACACCCTCTCTGCAATGGGGAGCATGTTGGCCTTGGCATGGGGAAGGGAACTATTTTTCTAGGAATTTATAAACACAAGAAAGCAGTCACATGGCTTTTCAGCCTTTTACATGCTCTGTGTGAAAAGCCTCAAGCTGAGAATTTATTTTTAAATCGTCCGAGGAAGAAAAGGTAAATGCAGTGCCTTTGGAGCATACATCTTCAACCCAGGCCTGAAAGAATTTCTGTAGATAAAGTTCCAGGAAGCATATACTCAGAGTTAAGAAAAATCATTAAACACTCAAGGAGATATGTCATCATGAGCAAAAGAGAACAGAAGCAACAGAAAAGTGAGACCCACAGAGACTTCAGACTACAGAATGTATATTTGATACATTTAATGAGATAAAAGACAGGGTTGATAATATAAAAAGCAAAGGACTTCAGGACACCTGGCTGGTTCAGTCAGTAGAGCATGCAACTTTTGATCTCAGGGTCATGAATTCAAGCCCCACATTGGGGATAGAGTGCAAAAAAAAGGGGGGGGGAGCAAAGGACTTTTAAAAATGCCCAAGTAGGTGACAAACAACCAAAAAGAGTTTATAGAAATGAAAAAGTATAATCATTGAAATTAAAAATTCAGTGGACAGGTTTAGCATTAAATGTAGCTGAAGAGACAATCAGTGAAATGGAAGCAAAATCTGAAGAAAGTATTCACAATGCAACACAGAAATTAAAAGACGGAAAATGTGAGTTGAGAAACATGGAAGCTACAGGGAAGATTTCCAGCGAGAGAGAATAAAGAAAGTGGGGCAGAGGCAATATTTAAAGAGAAAAGACTAGAGCATTTTCCAGATTCAAAGTCTTACATTCTTAGATTTAGGAAACAATAAATCTCAAACTGGATAACGTCATTATTTTATTTGCAAACAACATGGTTGTATGTAAGGAAATCCTAATGAACTTATACAAATGCTACTAGAGCTAATATTTTACCAAGATCACAACAATACAAATTTAACATACAGGAACACATGGGTGGGTCAGTCTGTTAAGCATTTGACTTCAGCTCAGGTCATGATCTCAGGGTCCTGGGATTGAGGCCTGCATAGGGCCCCATGCTCAGCAGGGAGTCTGCTTGTCCCTCCCCTGCTCCCTCTGCCTCTCCCCTGACTTGTGCAGTCTCTCTCTCTCTCTCTCTCCCCCTCATATAAATAAATAAATTCTAAAGAAGTCAGTAGGTAGAATTAAATTATTTCTATATAAATCTATGAACAATTAGAAAAAAATTTTTAAAGATTTTATTTATTTGACAGAGAGAGACACAGTGAGAGAGGGAACACAAGCAGGGGGAGTGGGAGAGGGGGAAGCAGTCTTCCTGCTGAGCAGAGTCCAATGCGGGTCTCAATCCCAAGAGCGAGCCTGGGATCATGACCTGAACCAAAGACTTAACCAATGAGCCACCCAGGCACCCAGGAAGATTATTTTTTAAATCAAATACAATTTAGAACAGCATCAAAAAATTAGATATGTAGGGATAAATATAACAAAATATATGCAAGATCTGTTCAGTAAAAACTACAAAAAATTGCTGAGAGAAAGAAGAGCTAAATTAATGAAAAGATATAATATGTTCATGGATTGGAAAACTCAATATCACAAAGATTTCAGTTTACTTAAATTGGTAGAGATACCCTAATCCAAGTCAAAATTCCAGTGGGCTTCTTTTTTTTTTTTTTGCAAAAATTGACAAACTGATCCTATTATATAGAAATACAGTACCTTGGGGCATCTGGGTGGCTCAGCGGGTTAAGCCTCTGCCTTCGGCTCGGGTTGTGGTCTCGGGGTCCTGGGATAGAGCCCCACATCGGGCTCTCTGCTCAGCGGGGAGCCTGCTTCCCCCTCTCTCTGCCTACTTGTGATCTCTCTCTCCCTGTCAAATAAATAAATAAAATCTTAAAAAAAAAAAAAAAAAAAAGAAATATAGTACCTAGAATTACCAAGACAGAGCTGGAGGACTTGTGCAGCCTGATTTCAAGATCTACTAAAATGCTACAGTAATTGAGACACTGCACTATTGGTGAAAAGCTAGACCTAGAGATAAATCAGAAGGTAAATGGATAAACAAATTACAGGTATGTTCCTGCAGTGGGATGCTACAATATTCAAAACAACATGGGCAAATCTCAGAAACATTGCTAAGTAAGAGAAGCCAGACACAAAAGACTACATATTGTAGGGATCAGTGGTTTTCTGGGGGAGAGGAGAATTGCCTCTAAAGACACAAAGGAGAATTTCTGGGAGTGATGAAAATTTTCCATATGGTGTCCATTATATCTCAATTAAAAATTTTTTTCTCGATCTTAATTGGATGATCGTTTCAAAGATATAATTCATCAAAGCTCATCTAACTATACACTTAAATTTTAGTGTATGTCCTACCTTAAGTTAAATTTTAAGGTTAAAAAAATCTGCCCTTAGACACAGGAACATGATAAAATTACAGAACACAGAAGACAAAGGGAAGAGCTGAAAAGTAGCTGGAGAGAAGAGAGATTGCCTACAAAGGAACAGCAGAGGCCCAACTTCTCTGTGGTAACTTTAAAGCGAGAAGACAGACTGCTATCTTCAGACTGTTGAGAACTGCCCTTTGTTGGAGCTGAGTCCCTGAATCAGAAAGGTGAGCAGAGGTCTGGCCGGTAGCTGGTAGGACACGGCTCAAGTGAACGCTGGATTATCGGCCCCGTGGCCGGGTAGCTGTTGCCCGTGCATGCTCCCGTTGCCTCTTTATAATCGCTCTGTGAAGATCATGGATGTCTGCATACCAGTGAAGAAACTGAAGACCAGATGCCCACACTCGGCCGCTCACTGGAGAGAGGTCCCATCTGATGGTGCGATGTAACCACCCTGTCCGACAGGGACCGGCGGAGGGGGGGTGCCATGGCTTTACTCCAGCCTCCGGCGCTGGCACAGTAAGTGTTCTCCTGGCCAGTCATGCCCTTCAGAGGCCATGGAGACCCTGACCCCCAACTCTGTGTGTCGAGAGGGCTCTGCTGCCCCTGAGAGGCTGGCAAAAGTCACCGTGACATGCACACAGTCTGTCCTCACTCATAAGGGTAGAACTCTGAAAACATATTTGTATAACTGTACAGCGGACACCTCCTCGCCTTTGCTGACGGGAGGGACTCTGCTATAAGGCTTCCGCTGACATTACTCTGTATCCCAGACCCTCAGCAAAGCACGGGCACACGTCATCTCTTTCATCTTCATAGCCACCCACGCCATCTTGTGTTTGTGGAGAAGGAACGGGGGTACACTGACGAACTCAAAGTCACACTGTCACAGTGACAGCCAGTCACTGGCAAAGCCAGGATGCAAACACGGGTCTGTCTAGGTGAAGAGTTGGCCCCTTCTGCCCGTGTCACCTTTCTTGTTGATGGACGGCTTGACCAGCCTAAATCTGAACAACAAATGGTCCCTCCTCGCAGGCCCTTCTGAACTGTTTGAGTATCACCAGATTACATCAAAACAACAGACATAAGATCCTAAGGTCCCTAGGGCAGTCCTTGATATCCATTGTCAAGTATGCACGTCCTGGCGTCCCCATCTCCTTGCCCTTCATCTCCCAGGTCATTTCACTAAGGACACATGTATAATCTTTCACTGAGGTCTCTGGAAGAACCTGGAAATGTTAATGAAGAGGAAAATGCGGGGCCCAGGCAGGCTGAGTGTGAGAGTGTGCAGGTAAGTATGTCCCAGAGAGGGGGTTCTCTTGTTGGTCTTTTGTGCAACAAATGCTATCTGTAACACACACTGGCTTAAAGCTGCAGGGAACACAAACTAAACCCATCCCTTTGGTGAGGCTGGAGACAGCCGTGTGTAGTGGTAATTACGGGACTCTGAAAAGGGTGCTGTCTTTGACTGGGAGCTCTCTGAACTTCCCCTCCTTGTGTTTCTCCCCTTGGCCCCATTGTGCTCTGGGCACACCTCAGCTAGGGGAAAGATGCTGTTGCAGAGTCCCTGGCTTTCATGTTCCCTTTCTCCAGACGGAGCCTCCCCGTGGGGCTCCCATCCAGTTTTCTGCCCCAGTGCCCAGTAAAGTAGGTGCTCAGACCATGGTGAGTGGGTGGTGTGTGTCAGAGCTTGAGTGACTGAGGAGGTGACACCATGGTTACACGCAAGGTGCGGTGGGTACAGGGAATACTGTCCTGCCAGGGCCGGGGGCATGGGAACAGCTGTTGGAGGCTCCCCGCCCACCAGAGGACAGAGCCGGCCTCTGCTCACAGAATCGCCTTGGCAACGTCCTCCCTCTGCTGGCTTTCCATATTTTTATTATAAACCGGAGCGTTGCTCATACACCACTTTAATACAGCAGCTCTCACATGGTTGGCACTCTGTTTCCGATTTTGTCTGCTGAGGGACTTCCATCTCACATCATCACGATTATGAGAAATCCTAGTTTGTGCCCCGGAGTTTCCCCTTGTAGAGTCTGCAGTGATGCCCGGTATCTACAGAATATAGTGGAGGTACTGATATTTACCCCATGATGACTGGGCACATAGATTATTTCCAGATTTTCGCTGTGGTGAGTTTTCACTCTGATTTATGTCACTTAGATGAGCCTTTTTGTGCTTTTGTCTTCCTTTGGAACCACTAGGTCAGGGAGCGTGGACATTTGGAAAGTTCCTTGATGAGTCATGTCCACCAGCTTTCCCATGCTCTGTGCCAGTGCACGGCCCCCAGTGTGCCATAGGACGTCCATCTCCCCATTATCACTGCCCTCCCCACACACACACAAAATGCCTTTCCTGGTGCCAGGGCAGATATGGGTCCTGAGAATAAACTTGCTTCCCAATCCTGCAGGAAAAACCCCAGTCCTCAGAGAACTGCTGGCTGAAGTATCTGGAAAAAGACTCAAAAGGGCTAGGGATGGAAGGAGGCATGTGTTTCGAGAGCCCACCCTCGTCCAGGACAGAGAAGCCAGAGCCTTCCTTCAACACAGGCCTGCCTAAAAAAAGGTGCTGAGCTCATCACTGATCCAGCCACCGCCCTGTCCCCATGGTGCCTCACAGGGAGTGATGAGTGGCCTCTGGCGGTCAGCAGCGTGGAACAGCCTGGCCGGAGGTGCTGTCACCATGAAGCCCTTCTTGGCCTTGCGGGGTCCCAAGTGCTGCCGTGTGGTGGTCAGGGTCGGGTAGGATGCCAGCATGGCCGCCTTTTATGGTGCTCACATCCTTGTGACCGCACACAAAGTGCAGTGTGGCCAGGGTGGTTCAAGGTTCTGGGAGCTTGTAGCCTACAGCAGGGAAGACCTGACCTTTTGTAGGTCTGTGCTCCTCTAGTTTCCATGAGTCTTCGGAGACAGTACCTGGTCTAGAGCCAGGGTGGCCCCTACAGGGCAAGTGATATTGGGAGTTAGATTCCAATTCAAAGTAAGAACTTTGTAGCAACTACAAGCTCTGGGGCAGAGAAGCAGACTGCCTTGGGTGTCATCGGGCAGCCTGCTCTTGGCAGCCGAGCAGAAGTTGAGCAGCCACCTGGGTGGGAAGTTGTATGGGAGGACAGGCCCCTACCTGTGCTGCGATGACCCCAAGTATGGTGACAGGACTGGATTCTTGACAGTGCTTTCTCTCCACCAGGAAATGGAGCCAGAGCACAGTTCAGCCTCCACCCAGCCCTGATGTCCAGAACCTAGGTGATTCTGAAGTTACCTTGGAGCCCCAGAAGGTCAGTGATTGAGGACAGTGTTTCTCTTCTGGTCCCGGTAACCATGAAACACACATAGAATTGCTAACTACCTGAGTGTTTTGTCTGCTCTGACTTAAGCCATCCTCATTCTCTGCCCTGACCATCGCCCTGCCATGCCCAGTCTCAGCGATGTGAGCTCCTGGGCACAAGGACAGCTTGTTGCCTTGGAATCAACCAAGGTTGACCAGTAGGGCTTTTCTGAGTCAGGACCATTTTTTTCCCTTGACATGCCAGGGCGGGTCTTTGTCCGACTGTCCAGCATGGTACCTGCCCCAGACTTCCGAATAGCTGTTCTCAGCCTCGTCGTCACTCACCCAGGTGGTTGGTCCTTACACATCGAGGCACTGTCCTCACCCAGGACCTGCTCTTTTGGTTTTTTTTTTTGTTTGTTTTTTAATTTAACAGAGATCGCAAGTAGGCAGAGAGAGAGGAGGAAGCAGGCTTCCTGCTGAGCAGAGCCCGATTCGGGGCTCAATCCCAGGACCCTGAGATCATGACCTGAGCGGAAGGCAGAGGCTTTAACCTACTGAGCCACCCAGGTGCCCCCCAGTCTTGTTTTTATTTTCATTTTTGAAGTATGGTTAACAGATGGTGGTATATTACTTCCAGGGGCAAAACACAGTGATCTGGCAGTTTAGATCATGAGTCCGTGCTCACCATGCCAGTCATCGTCCATCAGCACACGTTCTTACAATGTTACTGACTGTATTCCCTATGCTATATTTTTCATCTCTTTATTTTTCACCGGAAGTTTGTACTGCTTAATCCCCTTCCTCTGTTTTGCCCATCCCTTCGTCCCCTTCCCCTTGGGCCACCACCGGTTCTCTGTATTTATGAGTTCTTCTTTGTGCCTGAGTAATATTCCATTATGTAGGTACACACCACATCTTCTCTTTCCATTCACCCATCAGTGGACACTTGGGCTGCGTCCCTAACTTGGCTGTTGTAAATAATGCTGCAGTAAACATAGGGGTGCATAGATCTTTTCAGACTAGTGTTATTGCTGTCATGGGTAATGAAATTACTGGATCATATGATTTTCTATTTTTAATTTTTAGAAGAAATTCCATACAGTATTCCACAATGGCTGCACCAATGTACATTTCCACCAACAGTGCACAAGAGTTCCCTTTCTCCACATCTTCCCCAATACTTGTTATTTCTTGTCTTTTTGGTACTACCCATTCTGATTTGCAGTTCCCTGATGGTGAGTGATGTTGAGCATCTTTTCATGTGTCTGTTACCTATCGGTATCTCTCCTTTGGGAAAATGTCTATTCAGGTCCTCTGCCCATTTTTAGTTGGATTATTTGGGGGTTTGGTGTTTATAAGTTCTTTATATATTAAGGATGTTTTCAGGTACATTGTTTTAAATATCTTCTTCCATTCAGTATGTTGTCTTTTCATTTTGTTAATGGCTTCCTCCACTATGCAAAAGCTTTTCATTTTTATGTACTCCCAGTATTTTGTTTTTGCTTTTGTTTCCTTTGCCTGAGCAGACATAACCATAAATACGTTGCTAAGACCAATGTCCAGCAGCTTACTGGCTATGTTTTCTTTTAGGAGTTTCATGGTTTCAGTTCTCACATTTAGGTCTTTAATCCATTTTGAATTTATTTTCTCATATCGTGTAAGAAAGCAGTCCCGTTTTCTCACCACCTTTCATTGAAGAGACTGTCTTTGCCCCATTGTATATTCTTGCCTCTTTCATCCTTGATTATCTGGCCATATAATTGTGGGTTTAATTCTGAACTTTCTGTTATGTTCCATTGATCTATGTGTCAGTTTTTTATGCCAGTACCATACTGTTTTGTTTTTTTTTAAGATTTTATTTATTTATTTGACAGACAGAGATCACAAGTAGGCAGAGAGGCAGGCAGAGAGAGGAGGAAACAGGCTCCCTGCTGAGCAGAGAGCCCGATGTGGGGCTCGATCCCAGGACACTGGGATCATGACCTGAGCCGAAGGCAGAGGCTTTAACCCACTGAGCCACCCAGGCGCCCCAGTACCATACTGTTTTGATTAAGATACCTTTGTACTATATCTTGAAATCTGGGATAGGTTTTTTTCTTTAGGTTTAGGTTTGCTTTTGCTATTCAAGGTCTTTTGGATTCCATACAAATTTAAGGATTATCTGTTCTAGTTCAGTGAAAAATAGTATTGGTATTTTCTTGTGGATTGCACTGAATTTCATAGAATGCTTAGGGTAGTATGGACATTTTTTTTTTAAAGATTTTATTTATTTATTTGACAGAGATCACAAGTAGGCAGAGAGGCAGGCAGAGAGAGAGGAGGAAGCAGGCTCCCTGCGGAGCAGAGAGCCCGATGTGGGGCTCGATCCCAGGACCCTGAGATCATGACCTGAGCCGAAGGCAGCGGCTTAATCCACTGAGCCACCCAGGCGCCCCTAGTATGGACATTTTAACTGTATTGGCCCTTCCCATCCATGAGCATGGTTTATCTTTCCATTTGTTTGTGTCATCTTCAGTTTCTTTCATCAGCATCTTAGTTTTCAGAGGATAGACCTTTCACCTCCTTGGTTAAATTTATTCCTAAGTATTTTACTCTTTTTTTAAAATTTTGTTTATTTATTTGAGAGAGGCAGTAGCAAGAGAGAGCACGAGGGGGGTGGGAGGAGGGAAAAGCAGGCTCCCTGCCCAATGCGGGACTTGATCCCAGGATCCTGGGATCATGACATGAGCTGAAGGCAGACACTTAACCAAATGAGCCAGGCCTCCCTTTTTGTTTTTTATTTTTTTTTCTTTTTGCTATTTCGTTATTAGTGTATAGAAACACGACAGATTTCTGTATATTCATTTTGTAACTTGACTGAATTCATTTATCAGTTCTAGCAGTTTTTAGGTAGAGTCCTTAGGGTTCTCTGTATAAAGTATTATGTCACCTGTAAATAGGGAATTTACTTCTTCCTTACCAATTCGGATGCCTTTTATTTCTTTTCCTTGTCTGACTGCTGTGATAGGACTTCTAGTACTGGGTTGGATAGAAGTAATGAGAGTGGACATCCTTGTCTTGTTCCTGAGATCTTAGAGGAAACGCTTTCACTTTTGTGCCATTTGGTGTGGTGTTAACTATGGGTTTGACTTCTGTGGCTGTCATTATGTTGAAGACTGTTTCCTCTAAACCCATTTTGTTGAGTTTTTTTTTATCCTGAGTAGATGCTGTATTTTGACAGATGCTTTTTATGCATCTGATGGGGTGACTATATGGTTTATCGTTAGTCTTGTTGATGTGACGTGTCCCATTGATTTGCAAATATTGAACGACCCTGATGTAACTGGAATAAATCCTGCTTGATCGTGCTGAATGATCCTTCTAACGTATTGCTGAATTTGGGTTACTGAGATTTTGTTGATGATTTTTGTGTCTATGTTCATCAGGGATTTTGGTCCATAATTTTCTTTTTACATAGTGCCTTTTCTGGTTTTGATATCAGGGTGATGCTGGTAGAAGGCTCATAAAATGAATTTAGAAATTTTCTTTCCTCTTCTATTTCTTGGAGTAGTATGAAGAAAATAAGCATTAAGTCTTTAAATGTTTGCTAGAATTCACCTGTGAAGCCTTCTGGTCCTGGACTTTGGTTTGTTGGGAATTTTTTTTATTACAAATTCTATTTCATCACTAGTAATTGGTCTGTTCAAATTTCCTATTTCTTCCTGATTCATTTTTGAAAGATTTGTTCCTAGGAATTTATGTAATGCTTCTAGGCTGTCCAACTTGTTGTCGTATAATTTTTTAATGGTAGTCTGAGAGTCTTGTGTTTCTGTGATGATGGTTGCTACCTCTCCTCTTCCATTTCTGATCTTATGTATTTGAGTTTACTCGATGAGTCTAGCTACAGATATACCAATTTTACTTTTCAGAGAACCAGCTCTTGGTTTCTCTTGTCTTTCCTGTTGTTTTTTTTAGTCTCTTTTTCCTTTATTGCTGCTGTTTTTGAGTCCTTCCTTCTACTAACTTTGGGCTTTGTTCTTTTTCTTTTTAGTTCCTTTAGGTGTAAAATTAGATTTTTTGAGATGTTTATCGTTCTCCTTTTTTTTTAGATTGTATTTATTTATGTATTTGAGAGAGACCATGGAACAGGGGCAGATGGAGAAAGAGAAGCAGAGACCATGATGCAGGCCTCCATCCCAGGACCCTGGGATCATGACCTGAGCTGAAGGCAGATGATTTTTATTGTTCTTTTTTTTTTTTTTTTAAGATTTTATTTATTTATTTGACAGAGAGAGAGATCACAAGTAGGTAGAGAGGCAGGCAGAGAGAGAGGAGGAAGCAGGCTCCCTGCGGAGCTCGATCCCAGGACCCCGAGATCATGACCTGAGCCGAAGGCAGCGGCTTAATCCACTGAGCCACCCAGGCACCCCGATTTTTATTGTTCTTGAGGGAGGCCTGTATTGCTATAAACTTCCATCTTAAAACTGATTTCCCTGCTTCCCAAAGATTTTGGACCATTGTGTTTCATTTTCATTTCTCTCCGTGTATTTTTTTTTTCCTCTTTAATTTCATGGTTGAGCCACGGGTTATTTAGTAACATGTTGTTAGCCTCCATGTGTGTGTTTTTTTCCAGTTCTTTTCTGGTAATTGATTTTAGTTTCATAGAGTGTGGTTGGAAAAGATGTTTGATGTGATGTCAGTCTTCTTAAATTTATTGAGACTTGTTTCATAGCCTAACATGTGACCTCTCCTGGAGATAGTTCCATGTATACTTCAAAAGAATGTGTATCCTGCTTTTCTTAGGTGGAATGTTCTGTATGTATCTGCTAAGTACATCTGTGTCTTTCAAAGCCACCATTTCCTTATTGATTTTCCATGTGCATAATCTGGCCATCGATGTAATAGAGGTGTTAAAGTTCCTTCAATTACTCTATTACTGTCAACTTCTCCCCTTCGTCTGTTAATACTTACGAGTTTAGGTGTTCCTCTGATGTTGGGTGCATGGACACCTACAGCTGTTACATCCTTTTGTTGGGCTGATCCCTTTATCACTATGTAATGCCCGTACAGTCCTTAAGTCTACTTTTTCTGATGAAGTATTGCTACCGCAGCTTTCTTTTCACTTCCATTTGCATGGTGTATCTTTTCCTGTCCCTTCACTTTCAGTCTGTCTTTAGGTCTGAAGTGACTCTTGTAGGCAGCACATAGATGGGTCTTGCCTTTTTATCCGTTCAGTCACCCCATACCTTTTGACTGGAGCACTGAGACAATTTAAGATAATCATCAATTGTATGTGTTTACTGCTGTCTTGTTATTCCTGGTTGTCTTCCTCTGTTCCATTCCTTAGAGTTGTGCTTAGGTTTCTTTCTATTCTTTGTGCATCTGTCACAGCTTTTTTTTTTTTTTTTTAGGATTTTTATTTATTTATTTTACAGAGAGAGTGTCTGGGGGCGGGGGCAGAGGGAGAGAGAATCTCGAGCCGATTCCCTGCTGAGGGCGGTGGAGCCCAACATGGTGCTCAGTCCCACAACCCTGCCCTCACCACCTGAGCCGGAATCAAGAGCTGGACACTTAACCTGAGTCACCCAGGTGTCCCAGTTTTTTGTAGTTTTTTTTTTTTTTTTAACTATCCTAGATTTTTGATTTGTGATTACCATTGGGTTCATACAGAACAAGAGCTGTATGTATGGCAGTCTATATTAAGTCAATGGCTGCGTAAATTCAAACACATTCTAAGAGCCATAAATTGTTACTTCCACCTCCACATTTTATGTATATATTTTATATCTTTTTTGTGTGTGTGTGCCTTGACTAATATCTGTAGATATCATTCTTTTACTACTTTTGCATTTTAATCTCCATAGGGGCTTTATAAGTGATTAACCCACTACCTTTCCTAGATGTTTGCTTTCCCCTGTCAGATTTTTTTCCCTTCATAATTTTCTTCCACATACGGGCTTTTCTTTCTTGTTAAAGTTCCTTTAATATTTCTTGTAAAGGTTGATTTAGTGGTGATCCTTTGAATTTTGTCTGGGGAACTATTTAGCACGTTTAAAATTCTGAATGACAGCCTTACCGGGTAGAATATTCCTGACTGTGGGTTTTTCCTTTCAGCACTTCGAGTGTGTCATGCCACTCTTTTCTGGCCTGCAGAGTTTCTACTGAAAATCAGCATATAGCCTTATGGCGTTTCCCTTGTATGTATGTTTGCTTTTCTCTGCTCTTAAGATCTTCTCTTTGAGGGGCGCCTGGGTGGCTCAGTGAGTTAAGCCTCTGCCTTCGGCTCAGGTCATGATCTCAGGGTCCTGGGATCCAGCCCCGCATCGGGCTCCCTGCTAAGCAGGGAGCCTGCTTCCCCCCCTCCTCTGCCTACCTCTCTGCCTACTTGTGATCTCTCTCTGTCAAATAAATAAATAAAATCTTTTAAAAAAGAAAAAAATCTTCTCTTGATTTTGCCATCTTCATTATGTCCTGTGTGGGATTCCTGTTTGGGGCTTTCTGTGCTTCCTAGTCCTGGATATCTGTTTCCTTCCCCAGATTAAGGAGGATTTTAGCTCTTTTTTCTTCAGATAAATTTTCTGCCACATCTCTCTTCTTTTGAGACCCCTGCAGTGTGAATGTTGTAAAGTTTGCTGATATCTTAGAGGTCCTCTCACCTGGTCTCATTTTTCATTATTTTTGCTGTTCAGCATGGTGCTTTCCACAACCCTGTCTTCCAGGTCGCTGATTCGGTCTTCCGCATCCTCTAATCTGCCACCAGTTCCCTCTGGTGTATTTTTTATCATTTTTATCCCTTTGTTGACAGTCTCTGAGTTTACCCACTTACCTCTCAAGTTCAGCAACCATTTCTTACCATTGTTTTGAACTGTTTATCCAGCATATTGCTTATTTTCATTTTGTTTAGCTCTTTTTCTGTGATTTGTCCCGTTCTTTCATTTGGGACATGGTCCTCTGTCTCCTCATTTTGTGTGATTCTGTTTGCTTCTGTAGATTAGGTAGGTCAACTCTGTCTCCTGCTCTTGCAAATAGTGGCTCCATGAAGAAGCGTTCCTGTGCTGCTCTGTAGCGCAGTTCCATACGGTCAGCAGAACCATGCTGTGGTGCTAGGGGTGTCCCCTGTGAGCAGTGTGCCCCTGTTGTGGCTGAACTGTGGCCGCTATGGTGTGCTCGCAGGTGGGCTGGCTGCAGTGCCCTGCTTCCCTGCTGCAGCTACACGGGCACATTCTGTTCCCCGGCACCTTAGAGGCCCAGCTGCAGCCACCAGGGGTTCTCAGGAGCAGGGCCTGAGTCAGCCCCACGACAGCGGTGGGGGCACTAGAACGCCGGGTTTGCCCCCTTCGTAGCTAGCCAGGAGGGCAGGCTGGCACACGGGTCCCTGCCCCCACCCCCAAGGCAGGAGCCACTCTGTAGGCAGGGAGGTTAGGTGGAACAAGACCGCAGGGGTGCTGGAGCAGAGCAGAGCCTGGAGCGGGCACGGGGATGGAGCTGGCTCCCGCTCGTCCAGGCTGGGGGAGGGCAAGTGAAATGGCCCCCCCGCCCCTCTGCCGCCCAGTACTGTTGTTCTGGGGGAAACCTGTAGCTCCCTGGCCTGCCAGCACACATCCGAAAATTAGTCGTTAAACCAGCATACCAGGTGCTTTTTCTGACTGCTATTTCCGTGCAGTGTTGGGCTGGGCTCTTCAGCATGTTGGTTTTTTTGTTTTTGGGGTTTTTTAAAAGATTTTATTTATTCATTTGATAGAGATCACAAGTAGGTAGAAAGGCAACAGAGAGCCCGATGCAAGACTCCATCCCAGGACCCTGAGATCATGACCTGAGCTGAAGAAGGCAGAGGCTTAACCAACTGAGCCACCCAGGCACCCCATCATGTTGGCTTTTTTTTTTTTTTTAAAGATTTTATTTATTTATGTGACACACAGAGAGAGAGATCACAAGTAGGCAGAGAGGCAGGCAGAGAGAGGAGGAAGCAGGCTTCCTGCTGAGCAGAGAGCCCGATGCGGGGCTCGATCCCAGGACCCTGAGATCATGACCTGAGCCCAAGGCAGCGGCTTAACCCACTCAGCCACCCAGGCACCCCCATGTTGGCTTTTTAAGGGCAGGGACTTGGTGTCCTGTCCCCCTCCAGCTCTGGGTGTTAGGCCCCAGATTTTCAAAGCCAGATGTGATGCAGGGACTGGTTTGCCCAGTGCAGGTCCCCAAGGCCAGGGATGCCCAGTGTGGGGTCTGACCCCATGTTCTCAGAGCTTGTGAGGCCCTTCCCATCTGTGGCCAGTCACTCCAGGGGTTTGGTTCCTGACCACAGGTCCACCCCTCCTACCGTTCGTGATGTGATCTTGCTACAGCCAGCCATGGAAAGTCAGTCCTGCTGGCTTTGCAGCATCTTCAGTTAGTTGCAGTACGTGCAGTTGTTGCCTCGGTGTGTCTAAGGTAGGAGGTAAGCTCAGGGTCCTCCCGCCCTGCACCCCATGCTCCACCGCACCCCTGCCGCTCATTCTAGAGGCTTTCCGCCTGGCAGGCCAGACCCCACTGCACATTTTAGGCCACAAAATGCAGGCTCAGCTCTGTTGCCTCACAGGAGCCACAGGAACGGAGGCCAAGGCTCTCTGCTGGGTATCGGTCTCTGCCATCCCTCAGCAAGGCCAAGGCCAGCCTGCCCAGCTTCAACTGGTAGTGCAAAGGTCAGACTTTGATGTTGCCTCTAGCTGTGTGGCCCTGAAGCTCTGAGTCATAGAATAATGGCAGTTACTGATGGGCCAGGGCCACGGTTAACATTCAACTGCATTCTCACAGGGAAGGCTCACACGGGCACAGTTTGCTTTGAAGGGGAGGAACTTAAGCCGTGCCATAGTAGAGTGGAGTCCCAGCAGGTCAGGGGCACCGCGCCTGGAACAGAGCACCACGAGCCTCTTCCACACTACCCTGGGGTCCTGATACAGGGTCCTGCCTGTCATCGTGAGCCTTTCTCAATAGGCAGTCAGGCCCCGGTGCTGCGGTTGCTTCCTCCTGGGGTCCTCTGCAGCCACTCCCACAGCTGCAAACCCTCCCCATGGTTCCAGAGACTTTCCCATCTGCCTGGCACTGAGCAGACAGGACAGAAGCTCTTCCACCCTTTCTAGATGGTCTCGGGCACCTGATTCTAAGGCTTCCGTGGGAATATTCTCTTGAGGAAAGCCCGGTCGTGGAATCTGGCAGAGGTGGAATCTGGCGGAGATGGTGAGGGCATTCGTTTGCCCTGCTTTGCTAACCCACCAGATGAGAGCAGGTCCCCAGCCTGCCGGCCCGAGCAGGAAGAATAGGTAGAATAGAAAGTGAGACATGTGGGAGCCCCGAGGTGAAGAGGAGAAAGCAGCAGTGCAGGCGTGGGGATCCTTCCCTCCCCTCCCTTGGTCTTGCCAGGCCATGGGCACTTGTTCAGAATAGAGGACATGGTTCTCTCCTGTCATTTCCATTGCAGGACGAAGCTGGCCTGGCCGGGAAGGTCAAAGAAGGCGGCAGCCACAAGGACAGGGGAACTGGGGAGCTTTCTGTTCCTCGGGTGGGTCCTCCACATCTGGCCCCACAGGTCAGAGCTACATCTTCCAAGTGGGAACGATTCCTTCTGCCACCTGGAAATGGCCCACGTGCAGACATGGAGCCCTCACTGGCCCTACGGAGAGACCCCAAGCCTGCTGAGGCAGCACTGGCTGAGCAGGGGACCCTATGGATCCAGACCCCAAGGGAAGGGCACCCCAGCAGGCCGCTCGGTGCACCCAAACTTCCCTGGCCTGCACATACTTTCATGTCGGGGTCTCAGATGCCCTGTGTAAAGCCCTCCAGACAGCCATGGGACACTGGTCCTCTGGCAAAGGGCAGTCCCTTGGTCACAGGGGTACAGGAGCCCCCACTTGTGCGACTATGTGACCTTTTTAAAACTGGTGAGGACTTTGAGGATGATTTGTGAAGTGACTTAAATAAGGTTACCCACCCGGACACATCTTATATGAGCCCTTATCCCCTGGACCTCTTGGCCACTGCCAAAAAAAAAAAAAAAAAAAAAATTAGCTTTTAAATAGGACGGGAGGAGGGCAGTACCTGGGAGGTTCAGTTGGTAAAGCCTGTGCCTTCAGCTCAGGTCATGATCTCAGGGTCCTGGGATCAAGTCCTGCATCTGGCTCCTTCCCTGGGGGTGGGGGGGCAAGGAGGGGAGAGTCTACTTCTCCTTCTGCCCCTCCCCTTGCTCATGCTTCCATCCCTCCCTCTCTCCCTCACACTCTCTCAAATAAAATCTTAAAAAAAAAAGGACCAGGGATGATTTATACAAGCCATCAACAAGAACAAACTATCGTCTCTGGTTGCAACATCTTTGATTAAAGTGCTTATACCATTTAATTACAGATTGTTTGCAACACAGCAACAGAATGGTTACAAACGGGTTTTCTTACTGTGAAAGCAACAGACACATTCAGAAGTGAGAGAATTAGAGTGGTTATGGAACAGGCGGTATTCTGTGAGCACTAGCCTCCCTCTCTCAGCCCCTCCTCAGTTGCAGATTCAAGAAGCCCAGGCTTGGACTGCCCTGTCCGCCCTGTCCTCCCCATCCTCACTCCTGCCCCACCTGACAGAATGTCTGCTGTCCTCGCTCTGAACTTGGAGCCGATCAGGTTTCCAGTGAAAATCAACTATAGGTCAGCTTACTATTATAGTCATTAAAAAAAGAAAAAGCTAAGACCATTAGGCAAGACATTCTGGACTGCTGGTGTGATCCTGGTGGAGGAAGAGCAGTAGAAGGCCATTGGGCCTCCGCATCCTCCCAGCAAGGACTCTTCATCCACCCACAGGAGCCAGCAGACGCTTCGCCGACATCGGCAGCCACACACATGGGCCTCCCCCTCCCATCACCTGCGCTACTGCCCTGGATGGCTTGGTGCATCCCCACCCCAGATTCTGGAAGAAGAATGCAAAGAAACTGGCCCTGAGAGGGGCCCCGCTGTTCTACACTAGCTCAACACAACCAGGAGACAAGAAGGGGGACGGGACTGGGGGCAGAAGCCGTCACAACGGGTGCTTTGAATACTGGATGGTGTCCAGCGCCGCCCCGATGTCATAGTTCTTGGTCTGCAGGAGCCTGGTGAGCCAGCCACCTTCATCAGAGAAGCCCATGGACAGCATCTGGGACAGGGACTCGATGAGCCGGGGGTCAGCCTCTGCCAGGAAGAGGATGGAAGCCATGAGGGGAGCAGCCAGCCAGCCAGCGCCCAAGGGACCAGCCCTTCCACGGGCCCTCTGCCCAGCATAGCAACCCTCCCAGACGGCCAGACAAGCTCTTTCCAGAAAAGGCCAGAAGGTGAGGATTTTGAGCAGCTCTGCAAGGCTGTATGGTCTAACTCCCTTCTGCCATTACAGCAGAACACCTCAGAGTCTGTGAACAGAAGGCTGCGGCTGTGCTCCACGGCAACTTCTGTCCCGAATACTGACATGTGACCTTCTTCCAGTTTTCACATCTTGACCTCTTCCCAACCATTATCCAAATGAAAAAATCAGGGCACCTGCCTAGGGGCTCAGTCGGTTTAGTGTCTGCCTTCAGCTCAGGTCATGATCTCAGGGCCCAGGGATCGAGGCCCACATTGGGTTCCCTGCATAGCAGGGAGCCTGCTTCTCCCTTTGCCCCTCACCCTCCCCCTGCTCATACTCTCTAATAAATTAAAAAAAAATTTTTTTAAAAAACAACAGTTCTTGGCCTAAGTGATAACTTGCTGCCCCTGCTCCAAGGCAGAGATTAGTTCAGTAGCCCAAAGAGCCAAATGTGGCCACAGGTGGGTTTTCACCAGTTTTACTTTTTAATGTTATTGTGAGAGTAACGAGCCTGAGCAAGGGATCAGCTGTCCCCTGCTACTTAGCTGTGCTCTAGGCTGGCAGTCCCCACAGGGCCTTACTGCCGTGCACACACCACCTCTCCACGTTGCTGGGTATCCTGCCTGGCTCCAAAGGGACCCTGACCATGGACCCCACCCAGAGGTCGACACCTTCCTCGGGGAAACTGGAGGTGGCTTCTAAGTCCGACGGCCTTCGTGATTCTGGGTCCAGACGCTAAAAGGAGGGGAGGGTATGTTCAGAGAGAAAGAGGCAGAAACAGAACTGCTTGAAGCCACTTGCCTGGTGGCAGATGTGGGTACAACGCAGCTTCCTTCAGTCCCGTGGGCCCTTCCTGAGAAGAGTCTAGAGAGCCTGGCCCTTCGGATTCAGGCATCTGTAGAGACTGGAGTTCCCCTGTAGACGGGTCCACTTCCTTTGAAGACAAATGAGTCCAGTCTTCGTCTCCTCCCGAGCAGTTATCCGACTCCATCTGCTCCTGGAACAGAAACCCCATGAGCACACAGGACACCCGCACCAAGGCCACATGCCTCCAGCCTCCACTCCTGCAAATGGTAAGGAATGTTCATGCAACGGGTTTACAGAACAACACAAATGCCCCAGACGGCCCTCCGCCAGGAACGCTGCCTGGTGGGCTGTGTGCGGGCCGGGGGTTGAGGTGGGAAGCACTTGCCTCGGGCGGCCCAGACTCCAGGGCGACCTTGTCCATCTGCTCTGCCAAGGACTGCGCCGCGCCCTCCGGGTCCCCGTCCGGTTTGCTGGGGTCTGAAGAGCAGCTGCTCGGCTGAGAGCTGCACTTCTCTTCGGTGCTGGAGCTGCCTGGAGAGACGGGGGTGAGGCGGCTTCTTTTCCCCCCGTGTTCCACATCAATATCCACTTCAATGCCTGCAGAGACCGAGGAGGAAGCAAACACCTGTGAGGTCTCTGGAGGGCCTCCTGGCTGGGGACACAGCGTAGTGGGGAGGGGACCCAGCATACTGGGTGGGGGGTGGCACAGGATCACACAGCCACAGCAGGACCAAGGCACAAGGCCAGCCCTCCGCCGCCACAAGGCAGATGGCCGTTCATCTGACCTTCAGGATCCCCAAGGGCTAACTGCTGCCAATACCCTGGCCCCAAACCTTGGCTCCCAGCACATGTCTGCTGACTTGTGCACCTTACTGGCCCTTCCTCTTCTTCCAAGTTAATGCAACCTTAATCTCAGCGAACATCCCAGGTCAGCACTGGAGCCAGAAAGCCCATAAAGAGCCCCTGTTTGCCCTGTGTGGTCAGGGGGCTAGAAACAGGGAGCCACATACCAGACGTGGCCAGAAAGCCCCAGCCAGAGCACCCAGGACCACACAAAGCCTCACACGTTGGGTGGGTGGGGGGGTCGGTGGCGCAGTGACAGGAAACCCAAGAATCCTGCTTGGCCTTGTGGGAAGCCCACTAGGAGGGAAGCCTGGGCCGGCCAGCAGGTCGCCTGCAGTCCCTCACAAGGGTGCACGTGCCCACTGAAGGGACTGGGGATAGAGTCACTGGTGCTGTTTCTAATTAATTTATCAGACGACCACATGCCCCCAGCTTAGACTCCAACCATTCCAGAAGGCTCAAGCAAAGATTCCTGGCCCCACCACACAGCCCACGCATTCCCCAACGACAGCTTTCACTCCACGCCACCTTTTCTGATGGCTCGAGTTCACTGCTTCTTGTTCTAGATCAACACTTAGCTCCCCTTCCCTTGTCCTTTCAGAAACTCTTCAGTGAAAACCACACTCAGCGTTCAAGTGAACGCCACTACATACGGCTTTGCTCTGCCCTCATACGTGAGCGTTTCAGCAGGGAATGGCGCTCAAGGCTGAGAAGCCAGTTCTGTTCAGACGTTCACAGTCACTGGTTGATGCACAGTCTTCCTGTGTTGGCCCCTGGAACTCTCGAGTTCTTACAGTAACCCGGAACATTTCCAGAGCCTCCCGTTCTCCAGAGGGTTCTGGGCCAGAACAATGAGGTCTGGAGTGGAATCTTTTCTGGTCACTGTCCAGGGCACTTGGAGTCCCTTTTAATCTAGAGGTTAATGTCCTCTGGGCCAAGATGGTCTTATATCCTTTGTTCATTTCCTTCCTTCAATTTTGTCTGCTCTCTTCACAGAATCCCTGTTAGCTGTCCTACCCTGGGCCTCCGGGAATTAATCCTCCATTCTTCTCACCTTTTCTCTCTTCTCACCTCTATTTTGTTTCTGGATTATTTCCTTGAAGTGACCTTAAAATCTAAGCCTTTTTTTAAAGTTCTTTATTCTGGCTATTTTTCTTCTTAATTTCTAAAAAAAAAAAAATCTTCTTGAACTATTTCTTATCTGTTCTTAAGATACCATTTGTATCTTGTTCTTTTTTCAAGGATGGAAAAGCTAGACGTTGACATTCTCTCTCCTGTAAAGCCCATCCCCAAGTTCCTTCTCATCCATATGCAGGAAGTGCCCAAAAGGCTGGAGACCATGGCCTTTGGACCCTGGCGAGGCCCTCTCAGAGGGGCCAGGGCCATCACTCGTCTCCCTCTGGAGGGTGGCTGAGTGCCTGGCCAGGCAGCGGGATCCCAGGTGGCAGAGCTGTGGGACCTGGCTCTGGCCTGTCCAGCCTCTACTGAGCAGGGACGCCCCAGCCAGACCCACTGCCCATTCACAGGGCCCAATTTCAGGCTGGTGCATCACCCTGCCCTGTGTCCCTAGGGCTGAAGCTTCCCTGGGTCAAATGCTCCAGCAACAAAGCATCAGGTCTCATGCGTGGGGGGGGGGGGGGGGGGGGGGGGCGCAAGGACCAGCAGCTGGCTGACCAGCCAGTGATCTCCACGTGATCCTGAAGAGTGGCCTTCAACCACCCACACCACCCCCTATCCGGTTCCTTGGCCTTTCCTGACCGGCCCCAGGACCCCTGAGCAGGCACGTGGGTTTCTGATGCCTCCACGCTGCTGGTCACCACCCTCAAACTCTTTTCCTACCATTCAGAGTGTGAGGTCGTCTTACCTTCTCCTCTAGCACTCTTTCCCCCTTTTCTTTGCCCATGTTGCTTTATACTCCTGTGTTTAATCCCTTTACTGCTACTTTGGTACAGCGTGAGGAGCAAAGAGAGATAAAAGTGGGCTTAGCTACCAGTACCCTCATCTGAATATTTAAGTCCTTTTTCTCCTTCTATCCTCCCCCAACTTTTCATCATGAACAGTTCAAGCATGAGTGTCTGAGTGGCTCAGTCAGTTGAGCTTTTGGGCTCTTAGTTTCAACTCAGATCGTGATCTCAGGGTCGTGAGCTGGAGCCCTGTGTCAGGCTCTGCACTCACTGGGACGTCTGCTTGAGATTCTCTCTCCCTCTGCCCCTCCCCCACACATGCTCTAAATAAATTTTTTTTTTAATAAATCTTAAAAAAAAAAAAAAGGTTCAAGCAAACAGAAAAGTTGGAAGGACATACAATAAACACCCATACGCAGTCTCGGTTTTCTATGCGGACAAATGACAGGACTTTCGTAAATGAACCAGAGAGATTCTAGAACCCCAATTTCTCCAACAGATGATAACCTGAGACCTAGGGGGCTTACAGACTGTACCACTGGTTGTGGCCTGCTTCCCCCCGAGCCTGTGAAGGGGAGGGTCTTCTGAAGGCCCTGGGACAAGGAAAGGACCTGAGATTTTGGGTTGCAGAGGTCAGTGACTGCAAACTCGGGCCAGGAGCAGTCCCAGGCCTCAGGGGAGGACCTGCTCAGCTGGCTCTCAGGGCACCTACCAAACAAGGCCTTGGGGCTGTGCTTTAAAATTGCTGAGTCACTCATATAGTCTGCTCTCTGGGAGGTGTTCCTGGCTGTCCCTCCAGGCCCCTGCTCTGGGAACAGTCCCTTCTAGGCTATTAGCATAGAAGTCATCCTAGCTGTCAGGACCTCCTAAGAAGGAAAATACCCAGAATTCTATAGAGTTTAATCAATTCCGCAAGCGGTTCTCCTCAACTGAAACCACTCAGATGTATAGGTACGTGTACGAGAGCTCCAGGCTCCTCCCTAGTGGGTACACAGCAACTCCCATCCGCTCTGAAGACCTGAAAAGGCCTTTACCCTTATCCTACACCGCCTCTGAGCGTGGCCAAAATTATTCCCCTCTGTCCCAAGTGGGGAATCCGGGTCAAGTTCTGAAACAGGCCACATGCTCAGATGGGCCTTGGGATGGACAGCAAGTGGAACTCAAAGTCCCTGGCAAGCCTTTGAAACACACAGCTCCCAGGCCTGACCCATGACCAATTTGCCAGAATCCAGAAGGTAGACCTGGGACTCTGCAGCTTCAAGGTTCCCTACCTGGACCTAGACGGGTTTGGGACTCCCCAGCTTGTCTGATTTGTTCTTTTAGCTAAAGACTTTGTTCTTCAGAATAATTTGACAAGTTTCCATACGCCAAAACATACCAAAAAAACAAACAAAACACCCCATGTTGGTGATTCAGAGGCTCAGCCAGCCTTGGCTGAACCACTGGCCGTTTACCGGCTTCCAAAGAGAAGCTTCCCGTCCCCCTAAATCATAGCTCCCATCATGGCATCTCGAGCGGCAGCTGGGCTTCAGCACCAGCTTGTCTCCTGATGAGAACCTGGTCACAACCCCTCTGCTACCCTGCTAGAACGCATTAAAAACATTCGTTCTTTTCCTTGCTCTCCAGAGCCTTTAACTACCAGTGCAAAACTGCAGTCCACACAGTTTTACGGAGGAGCAACACCAGGAGGTCCTCACTGAGCAGCATCTCAGCCTGAAGGAGGGGGAGCTGAAATGTCCTCAAGCTGGGGGCAAGAACAGGCCTGCCTCCCCTTCCCATCAGCATCCACTCACACGTGGACACTCGCTGCCATGGCAGTCACAAAGCGGAGCACGCCTCACGGGTCCACTGCACCCTTGAACCAGAAGTCCCAGTCCTAGTGGACTCCCACTGCCGCAGGGCCCAGCCCTGCAGCAGAGGCTACTGGGATCATCCCAACCTAACACTTGTGGATTCCACTTCACTCCACAAGGAAAGTTCCAGGAAGTGTCAGGGAATTCAACTTCTGAGTGGCCTGTGGTACAGTGCACGGCAAAGGCTGGCGTGAGGCGACCAATGCTGGCCAACCCTCAGGGCCCGGCACTCACCATTCCTCCAGTGACCTGGGTGGTGACAAGCAACCCACCAGCCACCCCCTCACCAAGTAAAACACTGCTGCCTCAAAGGACAGAGGCCACCACTTACCCAGAGGGCTCAGGGCAGCCGCCACACTCTCCCCTACGTTTTTAAGGAAATTCACACTGGGATCCTCCGAGGACGGACCAGCAGCTTCAGTTTTCAAAAAAACAAACAAACAAAAAAAAACAAAAAATGTTCAAAGCAGACTTCAATACCTGTTAACGATCCTATCATCTTCCTCACAGGTGCCCCCCATCCCTGGGGCTCTTGTCCCTCTGGCAGCCTTCCCGAACTCTCTCCTGCTCTGGGCTCCTGTGTGACCCTGGTGCTCAGCCCGTGGGGGATTTGCTACATGCACTTTACAGTACTAACCACGTTCTTGCTCAAACCCCGTCAGGGTCAAACATCCCCACCTTTGTTCCAAAGAAAGAACGCCAGAAGACAGTAAGTTAATAAGATCAGAATAAAACCAGAATCCAGAATTCTGGAACACAAGCCGGATGTTAAGCTCTTCACTTCATGACTGTGCTCCAGAATAGTTGAGCAGGTGCCCCTGGCTGCCTCAGTCAGTACAGCACACAACTCTCAGAGCTCAGGGTTGGGAGTTCAAACCCCACACTGGGTATAGAGCTCACTTTAAAAAACAGAAGCCTTGGGGCACCTGGGTGGCTCAGTGGGTTAAAGCCTCTGCCTTCGGCTCAGGTCATGATCCCAGGACCTGGGATCGAGCCCTGCATCGGGCTTTCTGCTCAGCAGGGAGCCTGCTTCCTCCTCTTTCTCTGCCTGCCTCTCTGCCTACTTGTGATCTCTATCTGTCAAATAAATAAAATTAAAAAAAAAAAAAAAACAGAAGGTTTGATGAGGGTGCAGTTTAGGGCTGAGCACTCAGCTAGTGCAGGCAAATGAGCAGCCTTGGGCACTTTATGTGTACAAGGAAGAGAAAGGGGACGCTCGCCACTCCCCAGGGCTCTGTGAGCTAAGGGGCACCACCACAGCCATGCAGGACTGCAGGATGTGGGGAAGGCCCCCAGGCCGCCAGCCAGCCACCTCCCCTGTCCGAAGCCAGCAGATGCAAGCCTCACCTGGTTCTGCCGCAGAGCTGGGCCGGGCATCCCCTGCCCGGGTAGGGCGTGGGCTCCAGTTCCCCGGTGGGCCCATCTCCCAGCCGGGCCACCTAAAGTGCCCGTGTTTCAGCTTCCGCAGCCAGCGGCCGTGAGAAAAGCCCTGGGGGCGGGGAGGAACAGAGGGGCTGAGTGACACCAGAGCAGAGGACTCCCCACCTCCAGCTCCTGGCCCTCTGAGCCCCCCACCCCGCCTACAGGGCAGCCCCACTCACCTCAGGGAAGGGCCCAAAGGCGGCGGGGAGAACCAGCTTGCTGTGCTCCCGGTGCAGGCCCTTCCCCTCACAGGCGGCGCACAGGTCGTAGTCCGGGCAGACGCTGCACTTGTAGCGGGTCCCTACCACCGGCCCATTGCAACCGTCGCAGATCACGTTAGGGTGCACCAGGCCGTGGGGCGCCTCTTGAGCACACAGGGGGCGGTGGTCCCGCCGACATTCCTTCTTCTCTGCAGGAAGGGCAGAGAGCCAAAAGGTGGGACCCCATAGTTCCCGCTCATCCCTACTGGGGGGAGCTTTCAGTCAGCGGGCCCCTGGCCCTGTTCTCCAGACACGGGGTCCGTGTGCAACCCAGCTGTTCAAGTGACAACAGCAAGGGGACCCAAGAAACTGCCATGAGGCTCGCAGTCCTGTGCCTGGTACCCAGTACAGGGAGCCGGGGTAAGCAAGAAGCCGCAGGGAGTGCTGCCCACCCCCCCCATTAAAATAAGCCCCACTGCATCCTCAAAGCCGCCCCTGGCACTTGGCTGGGTGAAGAGTGAACCCAGAGATCCCCAGGCCCAACCCCCGTGGGACTCCTCTCTCAGGCCAAGCACAGAGAGGATGGAGTATAGCTCTGAAAGAATCCCAGGACCTTCCCTGCTCCTCGGAGGGGATTCCTCAAGAACCTCAAGCAGGTTTTATTCAGCAAGAAGCACCTGGCTTCGGGGAGACCCCAGAACAAGGCTTTACCTTTAATGTAAATACGGAAGATGTCATCCTTCACATAGGACAGTGCCATGGTCAGTTCCTCGTCACTGGAAAAGGCCACCAAGTCTCCATCCTCATCTAGATTGTTTACAAGACAGCATGTGAGCACCAGAGGCTTTTCAGTTGGACCCAACCTGCTGAGAAGGGTGCAGGCTGGTACTAGAGGGGCATCTGCAGGCCTAGGAACTGAGGCACACCTGAGTGAGCCAGTGCCCGGCGGGGCGGAGGCCGGACTGCCCACTCACTGTGACACTGCCTGGAAGGTCAGCTCTCCGACATGGGCCCTGGGTTCCCACGGGAGACAGAACATGTGCCAGTGAATGGGGGTTGCTGGGGGCGGGGGGGGGGGGGGGGGTGGGGGTGGTCCTGCAGCTGCCACTCTGCCTCTGAGCCAGCGGCCCCTTAAGCAGGCACTGCCTCGGTCCATGTCTGGCCAGGCCAAGACCCATCTTCAACTGTAGCAGACCCCCACCCGTGATGGATTCCTGGGGGCCCAGCCCCTCCAAAGGTCTTGGGCCTTTGGCTTTTGAGGAAAGACAAGAAGAGGAGTCCACCTGCCTGCTTCCGCCGCCAATAAGGCTACAGGATTTGTAATGTACTCTCTGATTTTTAGTTTAGCAAAGGGTGCTGAAGTCCCACCATGCAGGCCAAACCACCCCCAGCACCTGCCAGGCTGGGCCAGCTCTGTGGGCCCAGGATGCAACATCCCCCATAAGAACAAGGCCAGCGTCAAAACGTGATAACCCAAACCCCCACCAGCTAAGGAGCGGACGAACAAAACGTGATTATGTGCGTAGAATGGCCTGTTATTCAGCACAAAAAGGAATGAAGTCCAGACACAAGCAACAACACCCCTAAACCTCGGAAGTGTTACGCTGAGTACAAGCCGGTTACAAAAGAAGAGGAAAATATAGAGTTCCCTGTCTACAGGAAAACGTCCAGAATAAGGAAATCCATCGAGAAAAACATTAGCGGTGCTTAGAGCGGAAGAGGAGGAGAGCTACCTCTGCCTTAGCTAAACCTGAGGTCCTTTCTCAGGTGATGTAAAGGCTCTAGAACTGTTGCCGGGCAATGGGGGAGTTACACAGGAAGTGGATTAGAGCTCCATGAAGTTGTCACAAAAACAAGCCAGGAACGGAGCAGGCCAGCTGGCAGCGCTCCTAGGGAGGGCCCGGCGCTGCCCCTCCCAGGGGCCGGCCTTGGCTGCCCGCACCCTCCCGGCCGGGCCCGGCTCCCCCGCCCCCACCCCCAGCTGCCAGGGCCCACAGCAGCGCCGCAAGAGACGGAGCGCGTTCCTGGGCATCTCTGCCGACGCTGCTGCAGGACAGCCCGACTGGGTCTCCCTGCCCACGGCCGGCGGGAGAACTTCCGCACCCAGGCCGGCCTCTGGCGCTCCGGGGCCACTCCCGCCTGCTCCTCCCCGCCGCCGACACCGCCCCCGGCTCAGCCGCCCCGCCTGCACTCGCCCCCGGGCTGGTGGGCCCGCCTCCCCCGCCAGCCCTTCCTCCGCGGCCGGCCGGCTCTTCCCGGGCCCCAGGCAGCCTCGACTCGGCCGCAGCAATCGGTCAGCATAACCCGAGTGCCCGCCGCCGGCAGGCGAGGACGCCCCAGCGCGCCCGGGCCCAGAACCGCGACGTCACGGCAGGAAGGGGGGGGAGGGGCCGGCGCCCCCGGGTCTCCGGCCCCGACCCCCGCCGGGAGTGCCACCCCCACGCCCACCCCGCGGGCGCCCCCAAGCCGGAGGAGCAGAGGCAGCCACCCGCCCCGCCCCGCCCCGTGCTGTCCGGCCAGCCGGCGTCACGGCTCCCCGCAGCCCCCCGAGGGCGCCCGGTCCGCTCACCGCGGTAGTGCGTCTGGAAGCCGCCGGGCCGCAGCACCGGGAACAGGGCAGCCACCCGGCTCAGCAGCCGCTCGCAGGGCCCGGGCCCGGCCGCGCCCTCCGCCTCCGCCTCTGCGCCGAAGCAGAAGCTGAAGCGGCGGATCTCGCGGGCCGCGTCCTCCTTGCCCAGAAGGTAGGCCTTCACGGTGAGCGACGCCATTACTGCCAGTCGGGCGGCCGGGGACGAGCAGGGCAGCGACGGCGGAGGGCGCGCGCTTTTATAAGGATTGCGGGAAGCCCCGCCCCGGCCGGCCTCCTGGGGGCGGGGTCTCTGTACCCCGCCCCTCCGCGCCGGCCCGCGCGAGCCGCCCTGCAGAGGCCCCGAGCCGCTGCCCCCTCCCGTGTGTCGCCCCCCACCCCCGCTATCCCCTCACGGTGTCCCGCACCCCCTTACAGCCCACCCCCTCCTCACTGTCCTCAGTGCCCCCGGGACCCCAAGAGGCCGGCCCGGGACTCCGACCTCTAGGGTTGGGCTCCGACCTCCTCACCTGCGGGAAAACACCAGCGGTGGTCCCGCCCCAGAACCCTCCCAGGCCTGGGCTTGACGGTGACTCAGCAAAGCAGAACAAAGGCCGCGGGGGTTGCCCAGCTCAGCGGCCCGAAGCCCCAGGCCAGAACTAACTGGCTCCCGAGGTCCTGTGCGGGACACTTCACTCTTCACAGCCTCCTATCCACTGGAAGAAGTTGGCTTCCAGGTGGCAGCCTGCTCCAGCGCCTCCAGCATCTTCCATGATGGCCCCTTACTGAGTGAGGGACATACCCCCAGCCAGGCCTGAGCCTCAGAGGAGCTCCCAGTGGGTAAGGCTGAGAGGTGCCTGAGGAGCATGGGGTCTCCTACCCCCACCTGGCCCTGGTGCCTCAGTGGTCCTCAGGTGTTCACTATAACCCAAGAGACTCCCCAAGGGCAGCCCGACCCCTGCCGGTCAGCACAGAGTTCAGTTCCACAGGTGGTGCCGAAAGGGCTGGCGTGGCCTCTGGCCTGTTGGCCACATGGGCATCCCAGGAGTCAGACCAACAGCGGTCCAGCTAATAACCAAGAAACACGGTTTTATGGAACCAAACCCACCAGTTCACAAGGTCTGGAGGAAGGTGGGGGGAGGGTCTTCCAAGGAGGTGGGCAAGAAGGGTAAGTCACCTTATGCAGTCTCCCAAGTAGGGTCCTGTGAGTAGAAGGCAGACTTGCTGAGTCATGTCCTCTCCTGGTGGGGTTTGGGGGAGCAGGCAAAACTTCAAGGGATAGGAAACCCGGAAGGGAACGGTGAGTGGACTTGGCTGTCAGGTGTGAAGATGATTTGCTTATGGGAACACAGCAGGGACCTGTCCACTGGTGTAGATGGTCCTCCAAGGAGCTCCAGAGTAGGCATACCCCTTTAAAAAGGACATACCCTCTCAGGCCCCTCCCCACACCCCTGTTGTGAGCCTGGGAAGGGCACCTGATGCCCACTGCCCCAGGGTCAGAGGATGGACAAGGGGCAGTTCTGGGCAGAGGCTGCCGGGGCCCACAGGTGTCCCAGGGCAGCCTTGACCCAGAGCTCAGCTTCCCACTCCCCCCAAGTTTCAGTGGCCTCATCGGAGTGAGTGGGGGTGCAGAAGGAAAGCCCTGGGAACCTCGGGTCTCAGGAAGGGCTCGAGGTGCAAGCCCTGTCCAAATAAGCAGGGGAAACAGACACTTGCTGCCAGAACCTCCTTTGCTTTCTGACCCTTTGGCCCCACTGGGGACTGTGGTGGGTTTTCGAGGAGGGATGGAGAGCTTAGGGGGAAAGAAGGTGGCAGGAAATGGCCCCAGGGAAGCCAACCTGGAGGCCCCCACCCCTGGAGAGTCCCTGCTCTGGCCTTCCCAGGATGCCCTCCTGCTGAGCGGAGCCCTGGCCCTGCCCTCCTCTCCTCCCCCAAGGCCAGTGAGAAGTAAACAAGGCGGCAGCTGGGGAACCCCCTGGCAGGGCCCTCTCGCCTGCGGGGAGAGGTCAGGTGGTCTGGCCGGCAGTGAGTCAGCGTCCCATGACCACCCGTCATAACAGGGGGGATCCCCGCCCCACTGCCACCTAGCTCGGTGACATTTTAACAGGCAGCCATGCCACCGAGGTGGGGAGCGGTACTCCAGAGCCGCAAGAGCCCACAGAGGCCCCAGTGGCAGCAGGGAGACCAGAGTCAGCCAGACCCTGTCCCTGGGGTCCCAGGTCCCCTTCTGAGATCTGCTGCCTGTCCCCTTCCAGGACCCCAGGAACCGCCTCTGTGCCCACTGGGATGTGAATCAGAAGACCCGCCATCCACCGGTTCTGTCATCTTCAGGCATATGAGAAGCCTCTCAGTTTCACCATCTCTGAAATGGGATAGAATGGGGCTCCTCCCAGGGAGCTGGCTGGGATTTGGCTGCCTTTGGGGGCATCAGCTGGGGGGTATTGGGGTGTCAGGAAGGAGACTACAGTAGTGTTTGAGGTGCGGAGCAGAAAGAGACATGAGTCAGGAGTTTCTGGGGGAGGAGCAGGGGTGGCCGGGAGGTCATCTGACTGGGTTTATTGCCCTCTCTAGGTTGTAACCCCCCAAGGCCTCCTCCCTTACAGAAGTAATCCCATCCCTTGACCACGGATTTCTTTCTTTCTTTTTTTTTTTTTAAAGATTTTATTTATTTATTTGACAGAGAGAGATCACAAGTAGGCAGAGAGGCAGGCAGAGAGAGTGAGAGGGAAGCAGGCTCCCTGCCAAGCAGAGAGCCCGATGCGGGGCTCGATCCCAGGACCCTGAGATCATGACCCGAGCCGAAGGCAGCGGCTTAAACCACTGAGCCACCCAGGCGCCCCCCTTGACCACGGATTTCTGATGTTCTGTGTATTTTCTTTGGGGTATGGAGCCAAGCCTACAGGTGGGTGCTGGGGCAACCAGAGACAAGGCCATGGCAGGACTCTGACCACAATGCTCTGGGCCACGTTGAGGAAACTGAGGCTCACGGGGGATCAGTTTCCTCCAGAACCTAGCGTGGGGTCCGAAGGCTGAGTCTTATTTCTCCGTGAAGGAACAGTGTGATTCGTGGGTGGGAGCTCCACACCATCCTCCACAAGAGAGGAACACACCCCCTCTTTGGCTCCTGATCCTGCCAACTCATTCTACCTGATGACTTTCCCCAGGCTCCTCCCTTTCTGGAACTCTCCCTCCTCCTCCTGCATTGGCATCTTCTCCATGGGGGGAGGCCTTTCCTGAGCACCCCCTTGGAAAACCCACAGACACTGGTTGTACCTCCTTTTAACCCCTCCTGCAAAAGCCCACAGCCCAGCCACGAGGTGTGGGGGGCTGTGGCAGGGTGAGGGTGGGGTGGGTTTGGGGGTGGTCTTAAAGAAAAAGGGCTCTGGGTACAGGAGTGGTGCAGTCAGTTAAGCCTCCGACTCTTGGTTTCGGCTCAGGTCGTGTTCTCGGGTCGAGAGATCAAGCCCCAGGTTGGGCTCCACACTCAGCAGAGTTGGCTTGGGAATCTCTTTCTCTCCCTCTCCCTTTGCCCTCCCCCCACCTGCTGTCTCAAAAATAAATATATAAATGTTTAAAAAAAAAAAAAAAGAAAGAAAAGGGGCTCAAGGTGTGCGCCATCAGGGAAATGCAGTAAAGCCGCGAAGCGTCTTGATTGGAGAGTTCGGGAATGCTAAGTCGCCGGGCACGGAGCTGGAGGACAGGAGCGTCAGTCTGGGCTCAGCTGCTTGCATGCCATCCCATGGGGGCGGGACACTTGTCCCAGAGGGGCCACTGAGGGGCACCTTCTGCACGTGACAGTGCCCCTCCATGGGCAGCAGGCTGCGGAGGCCACTCTCATCAACACTGTATGAGGGAAAGGAAGCACACCAAGGCCCAATTCAGGCCGTATGTGTAAATACCTGTCAGGAAGCCCGGGGACACCTGGGTGGCTCAGTCAGTTCAGCGTCTGCCTTTGGCTCAGGTCGTGATCTTGGGGTCCTGGGTTCAAGTCCTGTATCGGGCTCCCTGCTCAGTGGGGATCCTGCTTCCCTCTCTCCCTCTGCTGCTCCCCCAACTTGTGCTTGCTCCTCTCGCTCAAATACATAAAATCTGAAAAAAAGAAGCAAGCAAGCAAGCTCAGCACCCAGGCTGGGCGGTATTAGGGACCTCTCTAGCTGAGCCACCTGCCTGCCGCCTGCCTGGCCAGGAACAAATGTGCAGCCAGAGCTTGGCCCAAGAGGGGAGTCCCCGGAGGGAGCCACAGGCCACCTGGGTAGAGGCTGGACTGGACCTCGTCCTCACAAATGGTGCCCACTGGCCAGCCCTCTCTCAATCATGTGTCCCTGGGCCCTTAGCCCTGGGTAGGTCCTTGCCCCGTGGAGATGCCAGCAGCGGCACCGGTTTCCCCCATCCACAGCACCAAGGAGAGCACCCCCACTGCACACACATCAGATCTGGTGGTCCCCTAAGGTGACTGATTACTTGGAACCTACCCATGCCTGGGTGGAGGCTCAGATAAGGATCACCGGGGTCACGGACGGACGGAGATCCAGAGATCTGATGGTACCAGGCCTCTGCAAGCCTTTCCCATTCTTTTGCCCACTGTTGTGGGCCCCCAGGGGTCCAGCCTGAAGGCAGATGGTTCTGGAATCATCCATGGAGAAGCTTGGTGGTATGGAGAGGACCGTGATGAGACAGTGCAGCAACCCCAGACAGGTTTAGGCGCCCCAGGCTGATCCAAGACAGGAGACCAGAGGAGGCATCTGGGCCTGGCAGAACAGGTGGCTGCAGCTGGAGGCAGAGGGGTGGGGGAGGCGGGGGCTGAAGTTCCCCTTGATAAAAGTTTGGGTGAGGGGCACCTGGGTGGCTCAGTGGGTTAAAGCCTCTGCCTTCGGCTCAGGTCCCGGGGTCCTGGAGTCGAGCCCTGCATGGGGCTCTCTGTTCAGCAGGGAGCGTATTTCCTCCTCTCTCTCTCTCTGCCTGCCTCTCTGCCTACTTGTGATCTCTGTCAGATAAATAAATAAAATCTTAAAAAAAAAAAAAGTTTGGGTGAGAGAAGGAAGTTTACAGTCCTCACTGTTGCATTTCACATGCATTCCTAATTTCCTTTAAGGATGGAAACTGTCCCTTAAGGATTCAATTCTCTCCAAGAGCTGAGGGGAGGGTGGGACAGGGACATGCCCAGGCTTGGCCAACCAGAGCCCTGTGGCACCCCAGGTCAGGGCTGGGCAGGTAACCCTAGCGGGCCACCGACCCTGACCTCAGCCTCCGAGTTCCTCAGTCCCCGGCAGGCCTGACGCTGTATCACGAGATGCCTTAAACCAGTTGATTTGGGTCTCCGTCAGTGGTAACCACGAGTACTACCCGACCACCCGTCATGCCTGCCCCGGGGCCCCCAGTGACAAGGATCCTCCGCACAATGCTGGCCAGCAGCCCGGGGCTCAGCTGTGACCCTGTGGTGCCTTCAGACCCCCAGCAGGCTCCTATTGGTCATACATTCAGATAATCACAGTAAAACACTCACCGAGTGCTTCTCTTATGCCGGGAAGCAGTCTGAATATTTTATGTATGAACTCACCTGCTCCCCTGACGTAACGTCACGCTGTTCGTTCCAGCCCAGGACCTGAGACAAGAGCCCCATAAGACTTATAGGCCAGAGCATGTGTTTATTTGCCAATGTCAAAGCTTCTGTCCCTATCGGGGAAGCCCGTAATGTTCAGACGGTTGCACCTGAAAGCCTGGGCAGGAACTACCACAAGCAGAGTTACCCAACGACCCATGAGAGATGCATGGCTTTGAGAAATATACCGTTATTAAATCATGGAAATGTGCGGTTATGAAGCCTATCCTGACTGATTATTATCCCCACTTTTCACCCCAGGGAAAGAGGCGAGAAAAGATTCAGTAACTTGCCCAGAATCAGGATTATGAACCCAGGCAGGCTGCCTCTCTAGTCCACACTCTCAACCTCAACAATATACAATCCCCTGAAGGTTGTCCTACACCTATCGACTTCATCTCCAAAACCCTGTCCCCCATTCCAGGCCGTCTTGCTCCCAGATGCCTGCATCAGGGCATCTACCTCTACCACTACCCTTTTAGGTTCAGTACCTAGGGCCTGTGAATTAAATTGACAAAAAAAAAAAAAAAAAAAAAAAGATTAGCAAAAGAAAAGTCAGAATTTTATTTCAGTACTAGGCAGTTAGAATTTGGGGGCTGATAGCCCAACTTAATAGGGAAAGCAGAGGAGGAGATGGTATTTAGGAGGGAAACAAAAGACTTCTAGGAAAGATAAATGGCTGCTCAGGAGAACTGATGAGAGGTATTATTGATGGTTTTGTAACAATGGGCTTATCAGGTAATAAAAGCCACTCTGAAGGGGATTTAGAACAACTGAGTTTTTTGGGAGGCCTTGCTTTCAGGCAGATAAGGGAGTTCAAGGAAAAGCCTATTTTCAGATGCTTTCAGCTCGATACAATTTTCATGCCCCAGTGATGTATTCTGGACTCCTTCACCTACAAGGGCCCTTCGCTCATCTCCCTGCTTCCTCTCTCCCTCCCTCTGGCCCCTTCCACACACCTCTCCCCTCCTGCTGTAGTGATCTTTTCAAAATGTCAGTATGACCATCTCAGTCCCTGGTTTGGATGCTCCCCGTAGCTCCAAGGGTAAAACCCCCAACCTCTGATGAGATGTACAAGGACTTGCTCCCCACCCAACCCTTCTCTCCCTGAGCTATAGCTGGGCAGCCTGGGGACTCCTTCCACGGCTGATCCAGCTGACCCCCTCTGCTGCGGCCAGTCCTCCTCCCCTGGGGCATGTCACTAACCTCATTTCCCCAGGAAGGCCCACTATCTTCGGACAAGGGAACTTCCCCCACTGTAAGCTTTCTGAGCTCCATGCACTTTACCTTTCCAGGACTGGGTGGAGCGGCCAGAGACAGGATGCCAGCTGGGTAGTGTCCCACCTGGTATTGTTGGTGACTCAGTCATGTCTGGCACACGGCAAACACTCAGAACATTGGTTATGAATGAAAATGGAAATGAGGTGTCCAAGGAAAGAAGGGACCGCTGAGGGCCAAGGTGAGGCTTAGGACAGGACTTCCAGACTCTCACAGGGCAGGAGATTCCCTTAGCATCTGGAGAGGACAAAACATGCTTAGAACCATGTTTTGAAATGCTTAAAATATATTGCATTACACAAGGAGTACTAATATTGAAATGCAATTATCAAAATATAAAAACACAAATGTGGGGGGCGCCTGCCCGGCTGGCTTGGTCCGTGAACTCTCGACCTCAGGGTCCTGAATTTGAGCCCCACGTTGGTGGGGGGACTTGAATTCCCCCCGTGCTTTACCGACTGATCAAGGGTCCCGTGCTTTACCGACTGAGCCAGGCGCCGCACCTGTGATTCTTTATTAACTCACTCCATTAAAACATAGAGAGGCAGGGCTGATAAACACCAGAATCACCAAGCAGAAGTGTGTCACTGCTCTTCAGAGGCACCTGCGACACCCATAGCCTGAAAATCCCTGAAATTTCTGTGCAGTAGTCTCAAATACCACTCATTCTGCCCGACTTCCCTCGCCTCTGTTCATAACTGGAGGAAATGCTGCATTGCAGTTACAGATTAGTAAACATTTAAGATGGATTTTTCTTTTTTCTTTCTCATCTTAACTCCTAGACCTCCCCAATTCCAGGTCCCTGGACCAAAGGTTGAGAAGCCCAGGAGAGAAGGATGGAAAGACCGGCCATCACCAAGGGCCATGCCAGAAAATCTCCAGGAAGGCAAAGTGGGCTGAGGGCTGGCAGGTGATCCCGATATGGGGAAGTTTTCACTCTGTAGGAGGCAAGACAAGGGAAGAAGGACAAACAGCTTGGGGCCTGGGGAGAGAGCAGGACTTTTCTGTGCCCGTTTGGCTCCGTGCTTTCTCCTGGGTGGGGATCAGAGTTGCCAACCCCGGCACAGAAGCTGAACCCTTGGGTGGGGGTGTGCTGCTCCCCAGGCCTGAAAGGGCCGGGAGGGAGTCTGGCTGTGGACAGTCCCTGGGGAATGAATTATTTCAAGGGCACAGAGAGCAGTGGAAAACTGCATGGGGGCCCATCAAACGCTCCCGTTTCAAAGGAGAAAGGTCAGAGTCCTCCAGGAGCTGGGACGGCAAGACCCCCACAACAGTGGGCAGAATGAATGAACAAATGAATCCAGGAACAAATGAATTAAGGAACACCCGGCCTCCCCTCCCGGGGATGTCACTTCTGCAGGCTTCTGTTCTCTTGCCAGGACCACTCACTCCCAGCCCCCTTCTGGTGGCAGCACCAGCTTTCTTGGGGATGTCCCTTCTCTCCCTCAGCTTACAATCCCGGCAGGACATTCGGGCATGGAGTTGACAAACTGGCAGGTGCGTGGGGAATCCTGGGAAAGACTGCCCCCAAAATGCCATAGCCTGGACCCCTGTGGCTGCCCAACCACTGGCTCGAGTGTGTGGCCCCCTCCAGCCTAGAGCCCCTAGCCCCTCTCCTACTCCCCTTCGCTCCAGACCTTACACTTCCCCCCCCACCATGGCCCTGGACAGTCCCATTCCTGATAGAGGCCTTGCAATCCCCAGTATTCTGTCCCCATCCCTGGGGCACCCCTAATTCCGGTTCCTCCTCCCCAAAGTCAGAGTGTACGTGGGAGGGGACTCGGATGAGTTCCCCAAACTTTTGTCACAGACAGGCCATCTCTTTACTTTTTACTGGTTTAATAATTTTCCTTAAATTAACTCACTTTTAGGGGCGTCCGGGTGGCTCAGTGGGTTAAGCCTCTACCTTCAGCTCAGGTCATGGTCCTGGGGTCGAGCCCCGCATCAGGCTCTCTGCTCAGCGGGGAGCCTGCTTCCTCCTCTCTCTCTGCCTGCCTCTCTGCCTACTTGTGATCTCTGTCAAATAAATAAAATCTTTAAAAAAAAAAAAAAAAGACTCCAACAATGGCTCAGTGGGTTAAGAGCTTGCCTTCGGCTCTTTGGGACATGATCCCAGGGTCCTGGGTTCCAGCTGGGAGTCTGCTTCTTCCTCTCAGACCCCTTCCTTTGCCCCTCCCCCCTGCTCATGGGTCCCAGCGTTCTCTTTCTCTCTCAAATAAAAAAAGGCGGGGGGGGGGGGGGGCACCTGGATGGCTCAGTTGGTTGGGCGACTGCCTTCATGATCCCAGAGCCCTGGGATGGAGTCCTGCATGGAGCTCCCTGCTGCTGCCCTCTCTCACTATCTGTCTCGCTCTCTCCAATAAATAAATAAAACCTTAAAAAAGAAGAAGGAAAAGAATCCAACAAGGCCTCGTGTCAGTTCGTAAAGTTCATTAGGGGGCTCCTGGGTGGCTCTGTCGGTTAAGTGACCGACTCTTGGTTTGGGCTCAGGTCATGCTCTCGCGGTCCCGCGATGGGGCCCAGGGACAACTGGCTCCGCACTCAGCGTGTTATCTGCTTAGACTCTCTCTCCTCACTTGCTCCCAGCATAAATACCTCTGCAGAGGCTCCCGCCCAGACCCTCCCGTGCTCCCCGGAGCGCATCCTACCCCCAGATGTGGCCCCGGCCTGGAAGGGAAAAACAAACCCCCAGAGACTCCGGGTCTGAAGCTTCTCCCACCGGGCGGAGCCTGCGAGCAACGCTGGGAACCAGGACTCGAGGAACTGGAAAAGGGCGCTTCCCAGATGCCGGGCCCGAACCTCAGTAGGACGAATCCTTTCGCCGTTTGCAGTTTGCACCCTCCCCGGTTTCACCGAGGGCTGGGGAAAGAAGGAAGGCCGGAGCGCCCCGCGGTGAGAGGCTCCCCCGAGGCGAGGGACCGCGAGGGGCCGTGGCCCGCCGCACCCTGAGGTTTCCCCCTGCCTCCCGCCCACCTGCGCCAGCACCCCGGGAGTCCGCCCCGATCTGAACTGGCCACTGTGCCCCACACCCGCGTAACAGCGGCTCTTTTGCTGGGGAAAACGGCCCGCTGCCCGCACTCTGCGGAGCAGGAGCACCTCCGGCAGCCCCCCGCGCGCCCTCATGACGCCAACTGAGAAAGATTCTGGAAGGGGAAGCGCCCGGGGCGCGGTGCAGGCAGCGGCCACTCCCGGCCGGCATCCCAGCTCGAGGGACCAGCTCCAGCTGCACCTTGCCCCCTCCCGCCGGCCCGAGGGTCCCGGGGTAAAGGGGACGTGGGGTCCGGGGCTCAGTGGAGAGGGGCAGTGGGTTCTAATGGAGAGGTTAAGAAACCCGGGTCCAGACCGCCGCTCCCCACCCCGGACTCGCCACCTCCCCCGCAGCCGCACTCGCGAAGGCCCCGGCCTCGACCTACCCGAGGCGGCCCGACGCCTGGGCCGCGCGAGCCCACGCGGGGAGCCACAGTCCCGGGCCGCGCGGACGGGATCCCGGGAGCCGCTGCCCCACCCCGCCCCCTCGCGGAGCTGGCGGCGGCAGCGGGTGATGCGGCCCCTTTAAATCCGGGCCGCCCCGCCCTGCGCTGCCGACTCCGCGGCGGCCCTGGATCCAGGCCGGGCCGCGGCTCTCGCCGCCCAGCCTCGCCGAGCCCAGCCCGGCCCGGCCCAGCCGCCCAGTCGAGGCCGCCCGCGCCGCCCGCCCCGCGCCCGCGAGGAGCCGTCAGCGCGTCGCCCGGCCCGTGCCCCCGGCGCCGCCCGCCCGCGCCCCCGCCCGGCCCCGGGCCCCCAGCCCCATCCCGCCCCGGGGCCGGGGCCCCCCACCGCCTCCCGGCCCCCCGCGCCCCGGCCCCGGCTCCCCGGGCCATGCGGCCTCGGCCCCGCCGGCGCCCGCCGCGCACCCGAGGAGATGAGGCTCCGCAATGGCACCTTCCTGACGCTGCTGCTCTTCTGCCTGTGCGCCTTCCTCTCGCTCTCCTGGTACGCGGCGCTCAGCGGCCAGAAAGGTGAGCCCCTCCCCCGCCGGGCCCCGCGCCGCGTCCCACACCTGGGCTCACCTGGGCGCCGGCGGCCGGAGCGGGGTCCGGCCCGCGGCCGCGGGAGGCGGCCGGAAGCCGACGCAGGCGCCCCTTCCCCGCCCGGGCGGCGCGGGAGGACGCCCCTCCCATCCTCGCCCCCACTTGTTTGCTGCCGGAATAGAGAAATCCTCCTCCGGCCTGGGCTGGGCCGCCGGGGCCGAGCGGTCGGCGGGGGCCCGGGGCGGCGCTCCGGACCGCGGGACCGGCCTCGGTGAGTACGGCTGCGCCCCTGCGAGGGCTGGTCGCTCCCGCGGGCGACCTGGGACCTTGGAGTTTCCAGAGAGGGACAGAGACACAAGGTCAGAAGATGGTCTTGGCCAGGTGGCCCCAAGGTACCTTCTCCAGGCACCTGGGCAGGAGCAGGTGCAGTGTTCCTGAGACAGGTGCGAGGGGGCAGCCGGGCAGCACCCTGCACCCCGCACCACCTCTCCACCCCAGCGTAAGGTGGGGGCGCCGCTCCCTGGGGCCTCCGCAGCCCTCCTCCATGACGTCTGGCCCCAGGATTCCTCGGCGGGGACCTGGGTGCTGGGGGAGCATTCCCGTGGCTGCTGGCCCGCCGCTGGCCTGGTGAGTAGCCCGCCCAGGCTCAGCTACCCGTTAACTTATTTCGTGTGGTCTCATCCGACTTCCACCCCTCCGCCTGAAGTTTGGGCAGGCTGGCCAGACTACCACCACTCCTCTGAGCTTGGTCTGCACACCTGGGGATGGGGGCAGGGGCAGGCCGCAGCACTGGCTGAAGTCCCTTGATGTTGGTTGGGACTGGGACGTCTGGGGCTGAGGAGGCCCTCACAGGCCTCATTCCCCCTGGCCTGCAGCATAGGAGCCTCCGGGAAAAGCTGCTTCCTTCCTGCCTCCTGGCCTTCCTGCGGGAGGTCTAAGCGGGATTGGGCTGGGGCCAGCTGACCCTCTGCCTCCCTCCTACCTCCTGCTTCCCTCTTTTCTCAACCCCATGCTACATGAAGCTGGAGGACGGACGCCTGAGGGAGGCTCTGGAAACTTCCTGTCCCTCCAAGCCTCAACGACCCCCACCTGTCTCTCCTGCCTGACCAGCCCCCAGCCCGCTGCGGTCCACCGGCCTGTTTGGGTCAGGGCCTTAAGGCTCCAGAGGCCCTGAAGGGAGGTCCCTGGGGCCTGGCACAGGGAGGGCATGGCTGGGGCAGTGTTCTCCGGAAGTCTGTAGGTTGGGTGTGTCACCTGGGAGAAGGCACAGAAGGGGCAGAGTCCTCTGTAGGTGGGTGTGTCGTCAGGAGGAAAGCATGTGAGACCTTTGGGACAGTAGCCACATAAGCAGGGTGGCATGGAGACCAGGGTGGGCCTGGATTTAATGCACTGGGACACACCTGTCTGCCCGTGAGTGGGTTGGTGAGCCCTTGCACCCCATCCTCAGCCAGGCCGCGGTTCCTGTGCACCTCCTGCAACAGCCACGTGCCCTCATCCTGAGATCAGGAGTTGCAGTGCAGGTGTCACTGTCCCCTTCTCTGGGAGCCTGGCTGGCCCAGGGAACTGACCTCCAGGAGCAGCAGAGGGACAGCGGACACCAGAAGCTCCATCCAGGGCCCACCGTCTCCGAGGGGGCTACCCAGGAGGCTGGCACTCTAAGCCAAAGACATGTGGGGCTCAGTGGCAGGGGTCCTCACAGAAGCCCAAAAGCCTGTGAGGCACGGCGACAGGGTGACCAGGCACTTCTCTGTCAAAGGCTGTTCCTCTTTTAGGGGGCCCGGCAAAGCCAGGTCTTTGGAGGCCTCAAGAAGAGCCTGAATCTGGGCTCTTAGGCAAACCCTTCTCCTTTGTACGTGTGGACACCTGCACGTGGGGAAGCCGGGCCTGACCCCAGCTTCTGGCTGCAGTGAAGTGAGGGGTTTAGGACAGGGCTAGCCCAGGCACCAGTACAGAGGGGAAGGGCAGAAGAACCCAGATCTGTAAGAAAGGTAGGCTGGGAGCCAAAGAGGAAGGAGGCAGTGGGAGCAGGTGGCTTCCTGGAAGCCTAGGGCCAAGGGCCAGGAAGGATAGCTAGGCCTTGGCCAGCTGGACCCTGCATCCGGGTTTGGGGCCCACTTTCATAACCAGCCTTGACCAGATTTGTGCAGCAGCTCCACTAGCACTCAGACTCTGGCTCTGAGCCAAGCACCTGCTGCAGGCCCATCCCCAGGGAGAACAGCAGACCCTGTGGGGCTGGCCTCAGCCCTGCCCAGCATCGCAGCAACCCGGATATCAGCAACCACCGGTACCCTCCTTGCCCCTGCCAGGCATGGTTTGCGAGGCCTGGAGAGGAGAACACCCCGGGCCCACCTGCACATTAACCCCACCCCTTCACTGGGCCTGGCACCTGCCTGTGCCCCTTAGAGCCTGTTTCCCCTTCCTAAGTACATGGCACATGGCCTGTGCCCGGCTTGGCTCTTAAATCTGTTTCTTCAATCAAGGGGGAAGCAGGGGAAGACTGTGGTCCTTGGTCCTCAGGTGTCTTGATTACTTTGCCTTTGGGTGGGGGGAGGAGTGGGAGAGGCGCCCTAGTGGGCCCCAGCTGCTGTCCTTCCCTAGGGCCTGTCCTGCACCCAGGCCAGGCCCTCCACCCTTCCTCCCTGGGCTAGGAAGGTGTGCAGAGAGAGAAGCCAAAGTGCCCTCAGCCCTAGCTCCTAGGAACTTCTGTCCCTTTGCCCCTCCCCTCCCTTGAGCCACCTCCCTAGCCTGTTCACCATGGCAGTCCAGCCACCCAGCCTGAAAAGGTCATAGGGGTGCCAGGATGGCTTCGCAGAGCCCCGCCACCTAAGGCTCAGCCCAGAGAGACGCAGGTACAGAGCTTGAGTTTCCAGCTTTGAGAGGCAAAGACAGTGGATCCAGGACCAGGGACATCACGGATGATGGTCCAGTTGGGGACCTTGTAGGCAGGGCAGGAGCAGGGTGGGCTGCTGAGGGACAGGGCCTGTGGTGTGGAGGGAAAGAACAGAAGGGTTGGTGTGGGCCTATCGCCTTCTGCTAAACAGAGGAAGTTCAGGACCCGGGGTTGGGGAGGCCCCTAGGAAGGGAGGCCGGGGTAGGGAGCAGGCTGGGCCCAGGCCTCAGTGGCCAGGGTGACTCAGGTGCCCACGGCTGCCCACCTGGCTTGTCTGCCCAGGCAGGTGAAGGTGGAACAAAGCTTAGTCTACACAAGAGAGAAGGCCAGGGAGGCCTCCCCCCTCCCCCAACTCACAGAGCAGCTCTGAACTCCCTCCCGGGCCCTGAGCACTCCAGTCCCCGTTTCCTGTGGGACTGCTGCCCCAGAGGAAGAAGCTCGTGGTGCCTGGTGCCACCCCACTCTGGGCAGGGTGGGTGAGTGTTTGATGGGGGTGGTTGGCTCCTGTTCAAGGGGTCAGGTTTCCAGGGTAACCCGGCCACTGAACCCAGCACAGAGCCTCACAGATCTTGTAACCTGACTCTCCCCTCCCTCCTCCTGCAGGGCTGTCCCTGTGGGGCCAGCATATGAGTCTGGAGTGCCTTAGGGAGGGCCCGCTTGGCTCACCTCCCCAGCCTCTACCTCCCCACACCCTCCACCCCCCTTCCTCTTCCCCTTGGATTTAGCTATTAGACCTCTGCCCCTTGAAGCTTAAGGGGGGAGGGGTATCCCGAGATGACAGAACTTTGTCTTGGTCTTGACCTTTGGTGCACATTTCTGGGTGGGGGTGGCCACTGTCCTGGGGCATTCTGAGGGCTGGGACCCCATGGGGAAATCAAGAAACAGAAGAGCTGCCTAGGGTTGAGAGGGGAGATCTGGAAGGTTTCCTGGACTTGAACACTAGACTTTGAAACTAGGCCTCGAAGGCTTCTTGGGTTTTCATTAGACCCAGAAAAGAAAAGGAGCTCTCAGGCAGAAGAGCGTGCACATGCAAAGACACAAACAGGAGACAAGGAAAAGCCGGTGTAGGGATGACAAATAGAGCAGAAGCGAGCTGAGAACACTCCTTGAGTGCACAGCCCCACGGGACACGCCTGCACTGGCCACTGGTGTGTGGGGGGGTTGTTGTTTGTCTCATTCTTGCTCACTGGTCCCTGCCAGACCAGTGGGGCCAGGTGCTTGTCACCCTGGGAATCCCTTTCCACTGTCAGCATCCTGGTGGTGCTCCCACCCTGCCTGCACCCCTAATGCCTGCAGCTGAGGCCTGACTGGAGGTTGGGACCCAGGTCCTCCTGGGGGAAGGGGACACGTGCTTAGTACAGGTCTCCAGAAACCCAGGCCCGTGGGCATTCGGAGCTGTGTCCCCTTGCAGCTGCTGACTCACTGAGTGACCCGGGAGTAGTTCCTCAATTTCATCTGTTCCTTGGAGCACAGGGAGGCCCTAACTGCAGTAGCTACCCCGTGGGGCTGGAGGACGACAGAGAATCCAGAGCTGGTGCTTAGTGCAGAATGAGCACTGGGCCCAGTGCTACTTGGAGGACAGAATGAGAACCCAGGGAGGGCCATTCCCAGAGGGACTTGGGGCTGCCTGTGACCTCCTCTGTGAACACCAGTGGGGAGCAAAGGGCAGAAGCCGAGGGGAGGGAAGGGGACAGGCCAGGGAGCTAAGAAGCCTTTTTGAAGAAGGGCTGCGTCATTGTGTCCTGGGGGATACCCTGGCCATCGATCCTCCTGGAAGGAGTGGATACTGCAGAAAGAACCAAGAGGGGGTTTGGGAGCCACTGGGTGATAATTCAGTCTAAGGACTGCCCCACCTGGGGCTGGAAGTGACCCCGAAGCTCTCCTTCAGCTGTCCCCTCAAAAGTGAAGATAATGGGGGAGGGGCAGAGTACTTATCCTGCCAGGGAGGATTTTTCTCCCCGCAGTGTGTCAGTGTGACCTCAAAGTGACCCTTATGCACACTCCCCCTGCACACACACACACACACACGGAGCTGGCATGTGCACAGGCACAAGAACAGATGTAGGTGGACCATTGCACAGATGGGCACAAAAATGCGCGCGCGGGCACGCTCCCTGGGCAGCAGTTCAGCGCTCGGCTGCCCCCTGGTGACAGCGTGCGAACTACCCGCAGGCGACGTGGTGGACGTGTACCAGCGGGAGTTCCTGGCCCTGCGTGACCGGCTGCATGCGGCTGAGCAGGAGAGCCTCAAGCGCTCCAAGGAGCTCAACCTGGTGCTGGACGAGATCAAGAGGGCAGTGTCGGAGAGGCAGGCGCTGCGAGAGGGGGAGGGCAATCGCACCTGGGGCCGCCTAACTGGTGAGCGCGGGAGCCGCGCCCGCGGCGACCGGGGAGGCGGGGCGGGTGGCGGGCCGCCTCGTCTGACCCGTCCCTCCCCGACCCGCTCAGAGGACCCACGACTGAAGCCGTGGAACGTCTCCCACAAGCACGTGCTGCACCTGCCCACCGTCTTCCACCACCTGCCGCACCTGCTGGCCAAGGAAAGCAGCCTGCAGCCCGCCGTGCGCGTGGGCCAGGGCCGCACCGGAGGTAGGGGCGGGTCCCGGCGGGGGCTGGGCGGTGGGGGGCGGGCCCCACCATCCGGCCGGTACCGACTCCTCGCGCCCCTGCAGTGTCGGTAGTGATGGGCATCCCCAGCGTGCGGCGCGAGGTGCACTCGTACCTGACGGACACGCTGCACTCGCTCATCTCGGAGCTGAGCCCGCAGGAGAAGGAGGACTCGGTCATCGTGGTGCTGATCGCCGAGGCGAGTGGGCTGGGGGGCGGGGTGGGAACGGGGTGGAGCATTCGGGGAACACAGGGCACGAAATAACGAGGAGGAGAAATGAAAACCGAGCAACATTCTGGAGGAAAACACTGTCAGAGGTTCGATTGTCAGTTCCATTCACAAATTTATGAAGTTAAAAAAAAAACCAAAAAACTATTTCAGCGCCCCCTGGTGGAGACGCCAGTCACCTAGGCTGCCCCACCCCCAGGGCCTCAGGTACACCGAAGGCCACACCTGTGGCCCCCAGGCCCAGACTTACTCGGCCCTCAGGATGGGGAGTTCACTCCCTCTGTGCATGGGGTCATCTGAAGCCCGCGCCCTTCCCCCCACCCCCTTCTCCCAGGGCATTTGGGGTGGCAGCCAGGCTTAGGGAGGGCACTTGGTCTCCCCACAGACTGACCCACAGTACACCTCGGTGGTGACAGAGAACATCAAAGCCTTGTGAGTACTGACGGACCCATAAAACTGGTGGGGGGGAGGGGCTTTGCGGAGTGTGGGGCAGGCAGGTGCCTGCTTCCCCTACATGATCCTGGTTTCCCACGTGGGAAAGGGGGCTACCCCTCTTCTCTGAAAGAGGGTAGGTGTATAGAGGTGGCCCAGCCCCCTGGAGCCTCACTGCCTCCTTAGGGTGGGTGTGCTGTTGGGTGATGGCTGCCTGGGGGGCCTGAGCAAAGGGACCGGTTCCAGCTAGCTCAGCGCTGCCCCGACTGCTGAGCCTGGAGACTGCTCACCCACTGGCCTTCGGTCCCCCCAGGTTCCCCACGGAGATCCATTCCGGGCTCCTGGAAGTCATCTCCCCTTCCCCCCACTTCTACCCTGACTTCTCCCGCCTCCGAGAGTCCTTTGGGGACCCCAAGGAGAGAGTCAGGTACGAGAACTACCCCCCTTCCCCGTGCACCGCAACCACTTGCCCACTGGTGCTGAGAACCCGGTCTGTGGGTGCCCAAGTCCCAGGCACTTCCTGGCAGTGCCTCCGTTTCTCCATCAGAGAACCGCTGCATGGGGTTGGCGTGGGGGGGGGGGGTCTGAGCTCCTGAGCCCCTGCCCCTGCCCTGCAGGTGGAGGACCAAACAAAACCTCGATTACTGCTTCCTCATGATGTATGCGCAGTCCAAAGGCATCTACTATGTGCAGGTCAGCACCGAGACCCTGTTTTGCCCCCCATCGGCCCTCGCTCCTGGTGGTGAGCCAGCCCCACCCCAGTGCCCATCTTGAGTCCAGCCCCCCTTCTACCCACCCCTGTGCAGCTGGAGGATGACATTGTCGCCAAGCCCAACTACCTGAGCACCATGAAGAACTTTGCACTCCAGCAGCCTTCAGAGGACTGGATGATCCTGGAGTTTTCCCAGCTGGGCTTTATTGGTGCGCCCCCCCACCCCACCCCATGCCACGGACCTGACCAGGGCCCCTCAGTCTGGCCGACCTCGGCCTCTCTGTCCTTGTCCCTGCAGCCCTGGGACCACAGAACGTCATGCTTGCGAGCTTTGCCAGGAGTGTCCCCTGCAGCCCCAGCTGGCCTGTTTCCGCTCACCCTCTACCTCAGGATGTCAGGGCTCACCACACCTGTCTGTCCCCTCGTGCCCGCCCCTGCCTGCAGCTGGCCATGGGGCTTGCTGTGGGAGCCTTCTTAGTGAACCCCCCACGCCCACCCAGCACCCCTTTCCCCCCTTTCCCACCCCCAGGGAAGATGTTCAAGTCGCTGGACCTGAGCCTGATTGTGGAGTTCATCCTCATGTTCTACCGGGACAAGCCCATTGACTGGCTCCTGGACCACATTCTGTGGGTGAAGGTCTGCAACCCCGAGAAGGATGCGGTGAGCAGGGGCAGCACCAAGGGTGGGGCGGGGCAGGGGGAGGCACACAGCCTCCGGCATGGACCAACACAAGGAGACAGCCAAACCGGGCCCTCAGCTATCCCTGTCCCTCTGCAGAAGCACTGTGACCGGCAGAAGGCCAACCTGCGGATCCGCTTCAAGCCATCCCTCTTCCAGCACGTGGGCACGCACTCCTCACTGGCCGGCAAGATCCAGAAACTGAAGGTGGGCCGTGCCACCCTCGGGCCTGGCTGGGGACAGGCAGAGCCCCAGGGAGCTGGGGAGGGTGGCTGGGGGTGGCAGGGCAAGTCCCCCTCGAGAGGGGGCTCTCTCTAGGTCTGCTGTCCCTCCTTGGCGGCAGGACAAGGACTTTGGGAAGCAGGCACTGAGGAAGGAGCATGTGAACCCACCGGCTGAGGTGAGCACAAGCCTCAAGACATACCAGCACTTCACCCTGGAGAAGGCCTACCTGCGCGAGGATTTCTTCTGGGCCTTCACGCCTGCGGCTGGCGACTTCATCCGCTTCCGCTTCTTCCAGCCGCTGCGCCTTGAGCGGTCAGTGCTGGCACCCCTAGGTCCACCCTGGGGGAGGGGCAGGGAGACTGCCAGGGGATAGGCCTCACCATATGCCCCTCTTGGACCCCCAGCAAATGACTTAACCTCACCTTGCCTCAGTGTTCTTATCTGAAGAGGAAGGTTCAGCATGACAGGTACTAAGAATAAGGCAGTGCCCACAGTGGCTCTGTGACAGTGGCCCATCACCTTCGTCCCTGGTTGCTTTGTACAAACCAACGTCTGCCCCCCGGGTGGTCCCCCGCCTGGCTCAGCGCCCCAGGGCTCACCTGCTATCCTCCTGGGCCAGGCCTGGCCTTTTCTGTGCCAGATGGGGGCCAGGGCTGTACCCCCCACCCCTCTCCCACTCCTCCCCCACCGCCGCAGCAACTCACAGGCCTGTCTGGCCGCAGGTTCTTCTTCCGTAGCGGGAACATTGAGCACCCAGAGGACAAGCTCTTCAACACGTCAGTGGAGGTGCTGCCCTTCGATGTGAGTGTGGTAGGGGTAGGATGTGCTGGAAGGCCCGCCCCTCCCACGGCCACTGGCTTCAGCCCCTTTCTGTTGCCTCCCAGAACCCCCAGTCAGACAAGGAGGCCCTTCAGGAGGGCCGCTCAGCCACCCTCCGGTACCCTCGGAGCCCTGACGGCTACCTCCAGATAGGTGAGTGGGGGCAGGCAGGCAGACGCGGGGTTTGGGGGGATGGGGCTGGGCTGAGCCGGGGTCTGGGGCTCACGGCTCAGCGCTGCCCTCCCTCAGGCTCCTTCTCCAAGGGTGTGGCAGAGGGCGAGGTGGACCCTGCCTTTGGCCCCCTGGAAGCACTGCGCCTCTCTATCCAGACGGACTCCCCAGTGTGGGTCATTCTGAGCGAGGTAAGCCGGGCAGGTCAGAGAGCCAGACCAGGGCTGAGCGCTGAGGCCCCCCCGCACCTCGCTGACCCGGAGCCCTGCTCTTCTAGATCTTCCTGAAAAAGGCCGACTAAGCCGAGGGCTTCTGAGGATGCACTCTGGCCGGCCCTGAAGCCCCCTGGGAGACCCGGGATGTTGTCGCTGCTGCCCCGGAGGGCCCGGTGCCGCCGCCGCCCCAAGCCTGAGGGGTTCTGCCCGGCGCCCCGCTCCGCAGGCCTGGGATCCCCGCTGGCCCGGAGGCCCCAGGAGCTGGTGCTGCCCCCGCCCGCCCGGCCGCGGGAGGAGGCAGGCGGCCCCCACACTGTGCCTGAGGCCGGCCCGTGCCGCCCGGAACCGTTCGCATCCCCAGCCGGCTCGAGCCAGGCCGTTTTAGAAGAGCTTTTTCCTGGGCGTCCGCTGTCTCCGGCGCGAACACTGGAATGCATATACTACTTTATGTGCTGTGTTTTTTATTCTTGGATACATTTGATTTTTTCACGTAAGTCCACATATACTTCTATAAGAGCGTGACTTGTAATAAAGGGTTAATGAAGCGCGTGCCTCCTGTGTGAGTGCGCGTTCCCGGAGCTCCGGCCGGAGGCGGGAGGGCGGGCGCCAGGCAGTGCCGCCCGTGCCCGCGGCCACCTCCGCCCGCCCCGCAGCTCCACAGGACCTCGGCCGCGCTTCCCCGAGGTCCCGGGCCTCCGGAGCGGTGACTCGCGGGTGGAGGCGGCGCGGAATCCCGGGCCGGGAGCCCAAAGCCGCCTCCGCTTCCGGACGACTGCCCCCGCCCCCAGCCAAGCACGCCCCGTAACACCCATCATCCCGCTCCAACCGCCTGCTCCTCTCAAACGCGAGGCATCCCGGATCTCCAACTTCGTGAGTGCCAGCCCTGCCCTCGTCTTCGGTCCCCAAGGCCCCCGCTCACTCCGCCACGCCCCCCCCCCCCCGTATCGGACATATTTAGGGTCTCCCGCCCACGCTGGGGCCCGTGCACGCGCGGCTGCCCTGCCTGGAAAGCTCCTCTCTTCTGCAGACTCGGCTAAAAAATTTCCTCTTTAGGGACGCTGTCCGGCCAGCAGGCCTTGCCCAGGTCTGGTCACCCGAGGCACCCGGGCGTCCCTCCCGCCCCCCAGAGCTCCTGTCACAGCTATGTTGCCTGCACTGGTCGTTGCCTGCACTGGTCGTCGCCCCCACGGCTGCACGGCAGGGTGCCTGAGCATCTACACCGTGCTGGACGCCAGGCACCGAGTGCTGACCGGAAAATGGCCCTGGTGTCAGCTATGAAAGCCAGGCGACGAGGAAGAGGGCGGCGGGGGGACAGTGAAGAGGCAGCAGGCCTCAGAGGAGGGGACAGGCGAGGAAAGCGTTGAACGCAGGGAAGAGGAGCCGTGGGGTGAACCCCGGCGAAAAGGGCGGCCCCAGGGCCGGAGAGGGCTCTGTCCCTCCGCAGCACCCCACCCTCCGGGAAGCCCACCGGCCGCCGCGGCTCAGGGCTGGGCTCCACAGCACGCGGCGCGGGAACCCCTCCGACCCAGAGAATGCGTCCGTGGTCCAGCCATCGACACTTTAATTGGACACTGAGATGGGGCGAGCACCCCTCCCCTGTCCTCCCGGAAGCTCCGGCCCTTCTCCGGTTCCGCTGACCAGGCGTCCTCCATCTCAGGCCCTGGGCAGTAGCTTCCCGAGCCGTCCCAGGAGCGCGGCGCGCAGCGCGCGGGGGAGAAAGTGGACGAGCAGGCCGAGCGCCGCGAGCGCCACGAGCAGCCAGAGCGCGCGCGCGCTCGCGTACAGCGGGGTCAACCTGCGGGCAAGGCTCAGCGGGGGGCGGAGCTCGGCGGGGGCGGGCGCCAGCGGCCCCGCCCTGCCCACCTGCCCGGGCCGTCAGACCCCTCCCAAAAGCCCCCCGACCCGCCCCGTCCGGTCCTAGCTTCCTCGGCCCCTGGCGCTCTCCCGCGATCCCCTCCCGGGTCCTCACCTTTGCTGCGCGGAGCGCGCGTAGCCCTGAAAGTAGCGGAGGCGCGCGAAAAGGTAGACCAAGCCGCACAGGGCCGCGGTACCTGGGGGAGGGCGGGCGGGGCAAGGTGAGCCGGCGGGCGCGGGACCCGGGGCTGCGGGGCGGGCGCGCCTGTCCGGAGCGCAGACCTTCGTGAAAGAAGACGCCGGCGACCCAGAGCGTGGCCAGGAACAGCGGGAAGTACTCGCTGCAGTTCACCCTGCGGTGGGGGCGGGCGGTATAAGCGCGCCGGCGGAGGCGGGGGCGGGAGGTCTGACCCTGCTGCGGCCGGGGCTCGCTCCCTTCCTGCCCCGCGCCCTCCCGCCAAGTCTCACTGGGCTCGGTAGACGCGCTCGAACTCCGGCGGCCCGGTGGTGAGCGGCGGAGACACGCCGAAGGCTCTGCGCGCGGAGATCACCTGCAGGGAGAAATAGGCTGGGGGCGAGAAGGGGCGGGAGTCAGGTCTGGCTGCCCGGAGGCCCGCACCCTCTGTCGGTTCCCACCTTTTCCCCGCCCTCTCCACTCCGACCTTGTCACGACTCCCCTTTAAAGCTCTCCTGGAAAATAAAGGCCAGCTAAGGGGCTCTCTCGCCCCCACCCCTTGTTCAAGAGGGAGGGCAGGGTGAGGGCCTGGGATGCCAAGAAGCCCTGTCCCCCCACCCCCCACCCCCCCCCCCCACCTCCCCAGACACATCTGTACTGGGGAGGGACCGGAAGCTCAGGACTTGGCTCCTGAATCCTTTGACTTGCAAAACACAGGCAAATGACTAGCTCCTACTCTTTAGACACGGACCTTGACTTTGGGGGTCCCTGAAGAGGGCACACAACTGGGGCTTGAAGACAGAGGTGGCTCATCCTTCCAGGTACAGGAGAGTATACACTCTGCCATCTACAGTTTCTGGTCCCCACCTACAGGGCCCACTAGGCGGGGAGGATCTCTTGACCCTTCCTTCATCAGGCCAGCCTCCTGCCTTAGTTTCTCTGTTCAGGTGTTCTGGACCCCAACCTAAATCTGACTGACATTCCCTCCCCACCCCCCAGGTGGTTGCTGCTGGGACACTTCTAGTCCCACCCGGGGCCTCCTGGGGCTCTGTCTCCCTCCATTTCAGCATGGGTGGCTGTGGAGGGTGGCCTGGCCCCAGAGGATCTGCATGCACAGGGGACCCCACCACACACACAGCCCCAGTGCTGCTTGTCACCAGCTGTCTTCCAGCAACTCCTGTGGCCTTGGTGTCCTTGGTGCCATATACCTTCCCAGGTGCCCTGTGGGTGCCGAGGGCATGCCTACCATCAGTGTAGGACCTGGAGGAGGCCCTGTGGTTGCATGAGGAGGGCTAAGAGACAAGCTTGCTCATGAAGCAGGAGATCAATTCAGCCCCTCAGCAGGGCCTCTGCCCAGGCTATGCCTTGTCCCACAGCGTGGGGTCACGGTGTCCCAAGTGGCAAGGATACCTAGCTTGGGAATGTGTCCTCTAGGGCTAACCTAAAAGGCCACCACATAGGCCCCTTTGGGGGCTCAGGAAGCAGGTTCCAACCCTGTCCAGCTCTATGTGGATCCCAGAATAGAGAGGATGCCTTTGAAGGCAGAGCTGGGTCCTCCTGGGAACCCCAGAAAGAGGACAGTGTGAGAGGAAGAGGGAGGAAGAGGACAAGGGCAGGATCCGTTGGAGCAGGGCTGTACCAGGCCCACAGCTGCCCCTCTTTGAGACCCACAGCCAGAACCATGCAAGCTTCTCAGCCTTCAACTGCGGCCAGAAGGCTTGGGGCCCCAGGACTCTGGGCGCTCCAGGATTTGCCTCTGCCCCTACCATCCCCCCTCCCCGGGCAGTCCAGCCCCTCCCCAGGGTCTGGAGGGCAGAAGGCAGGCTGCAGGAGTCCAGAGCCCATCCACCTCCCCAAACAGGAGCCATCTCACCTTGCAGCAGGACTCCCAGGAGGGTGACAGTAGCCAGAAGAGCCACCTCGTCCTGCATGGTGCTGGAGCTCTACCGGCCCAGGCTGGTGTGTGAAGAGAGTCACCGCGGAGCTCTTTTCAGCCTCAGTCCGCTGGCTCTCTCAAAAGGCTGGCCCCGAAAGGAAGACTGGCCCTTCTCCCCGCCCCTTCTCAGGGGAGGGGGCCTGCGGGAGGGGCGTGACCACAGCCAGTGAAAGGGCAGAAGCCTGAGCAGGCGGAAACCAGGGCCAGACAGAGCCCAGGGAAGGATGGAGCAGCGGCCTGGGGGCAGCCTGGCCACTTCCTCCCAATCATTCTTTTGTTTTGTTTTGTTTAAGATTTTACTTATTTATTTGAGAGAGGGAGAGCAGAAGGAGAGGGACAAGCGGACTCCACACTGAGCGAGGAGCCCTATGTGGGGCTCAGTCCCATGATCCTGAGATGACCTGAGCCATAACCAAGAGTCAGAGGCTTAATGGACTGAGGCCCCACCAGGCGCCCCTTCCCGGTCATTCTTGCCTCTTCTGTGCCTAGCGTTGTGCTGGCAGAGCCCCAGGCATCTGCCCGAGCCTCCTGCAGCCTTGGGTGGGCCTGGCTCCCTTGTCCACCCAGCGTCCTCCAGGCCCTGCACCTGCAGCAGGTCCCCGTTGGCTCTCCGGACCTCCCCTTGTCCTGAGTCCAGTCCCAGGAAACCAGAGGGTCCTCCTCAACACCCCCCCCCCCAAACTCCCTCCTTCGGCTATCACTTTCCACTGACCATCAAGTCCTTCTCATTGTCAAATCCACCCCTTGCCACCTTCCGAGCCCTGCCCTGCCCCAGTCATCTCTCATCGGGGCACAGGTCACAGGCTCCTCAAGGGTTCCCAGCCCCACCCTACCCCCACCCATACATGCCCACGTACCTGTTTCCCCCACCGTCCAACCAGGGCTGTGATGGAACATGGAACCCTGATGCAGGACTGTCCCTGCACCCAGACCACACTGGGCACAGCCACGTCCCTGCTCCCCTCAGGAAACCTGATGTCTGCCAGCCTCACAGCTGCCTGGGCTCCGTGCACACAGACCACCCCGAAGACGACCCTGCTAGCCTGGCACGGTGGGTCAGACCCCTCAGGATCCTTGAGCCCATCCTCTCCTGGGGCTCTGACCCTAGAATGGTCACCTGCTGTTTCCACCTGCCCAGCATCCCTCCCTTGGAAGATCCCATCCCTTCATCTTCCCAGGTCCTATGGTGTGGACAGAGCTGCCTGCCACCCCACCCAGGCCTGAGGGATGGACTTGTGAGTCAGAACTGACTGTGCTGGCCGAGGCTAATTCAAAAGAGTGAGATGCAGTTCCGGAAACTTCCTTAGAACTTTGGGAAACGGAACTCATAGAGGGGAGGAAGATTTCTGAGGGCCCTTTATGGCCACTGGCCACCCCGAGGAGGAGAGAGCCAACACGAGGCCACACTGGGAGGAAGGAGGTGACTGATGTCCTGGAGCCCCAGGGCCAACTTGCCCAGAGCGACCCTCTAGCCGGGCAGCCTTACCATTTCATAGGGCAGCCACTTCTTCCTTTGGCTAGGGCTGGTTGGAGCTGGGTTTGGTCAACAATGGCAGAGCCCAGCCTGATAGGAGCACATGGGCAGGAGCTGACAAGGCCGCACGCACAGGCAGGCCCGGCTGCAGGAGGGATGGAGTGGCTGGGTCCTTGGGCCCACCACTACTGCATTTAGTCCTGAGCCGTTGTGAAACCCTGGCACCCTCTGCCTGGTTGCTCTGGAGGAGTCTCCACATGTCAGCGTCCTGGGACCCAGGAACTCTGTCCTTGCCACCTAGTGTCGTGGCACATGGAAATGAAGTTCTCAGTCACCAACCTGAGCAGCTGTGCTGGGCCGCCTCTGCCAGGAAGAGCAGCTGCCGCTGAATCCCGCACAGAGTTTTTATTTTATTTATTTTTTATCAGAAAGCAAGGACAGATGTCTCCAACCACGGAAAGGAGTACAAAGGGGCAAATATCTTCCCTAGGCGTAGGCACTCAGGGAGTCAGTCCTGGGATAAGGGACGAGCAGATGGTAGTGCTAGCAATCTCCAGGTACAAAAAGAGGAGGCTGAGGTTACATTCTTTCCTAGCTCCTAACTCATGCCCTGTCCCTGGGGATCATGGGATCCTGTTCCCACCCGGCCACTGCATTCAACAGCTGAGAACAGGACCGCAGCTGACACTCACCCCTTAGGGCTTACGATATATTTTCTAAGAATAATTCCACAGTTCCCCCTTCCCTCGACAACTATAATGAGAAAGGAGATCATTAGAAGCAGTATGACCACGTCAAACCGAGAGTGGAAATTGAACCCAAGGAACCAATTTTTTTTTCTGGACTGAGCACACAGAAACGTCCCTGACATTCTTCATGATAGCTTATTGACTTTCACGTAGTTGTGCTTATAACCCAAGTTTCAAATTTTCAATGGAGAGATTCAAAGAGGAGGAAAAGGCTTGATAAAGATGAGTCTTCAATTGCCCCCAAGTCTCGTTATAGGGAATTGAAGTAACGCAGTGGGAGGAAAGAGTCAGGAGTTCACTGGGATCTGGTCCAGAGTCCTTGGGATCTAGCCCGCTCCTACCTAGACTACAGCAGCCTCGAGAGCCTGCCGTCTAGCTGAAATGGTGTGGCTCAATCTTGACCTGTTCTTCTAAATTAGTTGTAGTGTTTCGCATATATGAATGCATTTGTTGTGCAGTTTGGAGGTAGAAAAGATGCGGCAGCAGTGGCCAAAACAGCGGCCATAGTTAAAATAGCTGCCAAGGGGATACCTACGAACCGATTTGTTCTTTTTCTCTCTCTTGTAAAGCATAGACCAGTTATTATAGGCAAGATCCCCCTTGCCATGGCCCGGACAATCGGACTGAGAGCCAGGCCTGGGCTTAAAGGACAGAAAATGCTCCAATAAAGCCTTCTTGTTTGGGGGCTTTTGGGGCTTTCTATAACTTTTTTTTTCTTTTTATGGAAAAGGAGGCACTCTCTCCGACAGCTTTATTTTCTGCCCTTAGAGAGGGCGGAGGATGAGGCAATTTATTAGGGGATAATGTTGGAGCCTCTGGTGGGGTGCTAGGGGCTGTTGTTGCGACTGGGGACGGTGGGGGCCAGATTTGAAAGGGGGAGGAATAAAGTCCTGCCAACTAGTTTTAGCTGTTTTTTTTTTTTTTTTCTGCGAAGAGTGGATAGCAATCGGGTAAAGATTCCATGGATCCAAATGAGAAATTTTAAGAGGTCCCAATGCATCTTTTAGCCTTTTGCCCATGTGTTCTCAGTCCTCAATTGAAAGAGCCTTCAAGCAGGTGCCCTAGGCAATGTTGATATATTAGACACAACAACTGTGTCAAATCTTCTTTCCTTCGCATCCTATAGAATGTAGTGGTATATGTAGCTGGTTTTTTTTTTTTAAGATTTTATTTATTTTTTTACAGAGAGAGAGAGATCACAAGTAGGCAGAGAGGAGGGGGAAGCAGGCTCCCTGCTGAGCAGAGAGTCCAATGCGGGACTCGATCCCAGGACCCTGAGATCATGACCTGAGCCGAAGGCAGCGGCTTAACCCACGGAGCTACCCAGGCGCCCTGTAGCTGTTTTTTATGAGAACCTGTTCCTTCCTTAAATATATTCCCATGACTGACAAGTTTATAACAGACAGAAAAATAGATCAGGATGAAATAGAAAGTAAATACTGCACAAAATAGAGAAAAAATGAGGTCAATGGTTACTCCGTCACAGACATCGAGTGTGTGTAGTTCCTACCTGGATGAGCGGACGTCCTCTCCCTTTCTAGGGCTTGAGGAGTGATGTGCAGACGAGGACTCTTACCAGATCCTGAAGATGTCCAAGCGCCAAATGTCGTTGTGCACTGAAAGAAAATTCTCAGTCACCAACCTGAGCAGCCATGCAGGGCTGCCTCTGCTAGGGGGAGCATCTGCTGCTGAATCCCACACAGAGCTTTTATTTATTTATTTATTTACTTACTTACTTACTTATTTTTTATCAGAAAAGCAAGGACAGATGCCTCCAAGCGTGGGAAAGGAGTAAAAGGGGCAAATATCTGGAAGTGGGCTTGCATTCTTCCCTAGGCATGGGCACGTAGGGAGTCTGTCCTGGGATAAGGGAGGAGCGGATGTTCGTGCTAGCAATCTCCTGGTGCAGAAAGGGAGGACTGAAGTTACATTCCTTCCTAGCTCCTAACTCATGCCCTGCCCCTGGGGATTGTGGGATCCTGCTCCCAGGGGCCACTGCGTTCAACAGCCCGAGAACTGGACTGCTGCTGACACTCCCACACTCGTCCCTTAGGGCTTACGATATATTTTCTAAGAATAACTCCACAACCCAGCTGGCATCTTTCCTTGCTGCCCCCCAAGCATGGGTTTTAGCCTGAGAGCTTCGTAGTCTGCTGGGCTCCCTAAGAGCCCCTTTCACCCCTCTCCTGGCCTGGCCAGTGCCCAAGGAATGCCCTTTGCCATCAGGGCCCCAGGAACCAGCTGCTCCCCAGGGGGGCGCTGCAGGCTCCTTGGCGACAGGGGTGAGGCTCCATGCCGGTGCCCTGCTTTAGACCAGCTCTGCCAATTACAGGAGTGGGTGCTCAGGGGTGGAGATGTGTCCTCCAGCTCGCTCACTCTCTCTCTGCCGCTCAGCCCCCTTACTCCCTGAAAGTGGTTCTGCTCCGGCCTCCTCTCCCACCCCCTCAGGGCTGACTGCGAGGACCATGCGTGTCTGTGAGCAGGCATGGTGTGTGTCCCTTGGGGCCTCTGTGCCTGTTGCATGTGGGAGCTCATGTGTGTGTCTGTGGGTCTCCACACATTTCAGGGGATCCCTTCTGCCAAAGCCTCATTTCCTCTGAGGCCCAGACATCCTCCCCTCCAAGCCGATCCCCTGCCCTGGCAACAGGAAGCTGAGGCCTAGCCCAAGCAGCTTCTGAGGAAGTCCCTGGGCAGAGGTCCAGGCCATAACTAGGGTCTCCACCCCTGGAGCTCTTCCCAGGCCTTCCCATCTGCACCTCCCTCCCTGCCCTCACCAAGCCTCTCAGGGCCCTGCCTGGGCTGGGCCTGCTCCAGCTGACCGAGGTGTCGCCAGAGGCCCCTCTGGGCATGGCCACCCTCCTGGGCAGCCCTAAGCTCATATCATGAAGGAAGTGGAAAAGCCCCTCCCTGAGCCCCTGCAGGACACGTCTCTGTGACCCTGGACCATCCCCTCTGCGCTACCTCTCCTACAGGGGTCCTGAGGTACATTCTGGAAGCTGAGTTCATCGAGGACCTCTGAGGAAAGGAAGAGCCAACAGAGCCATTTTGTTGAGAAGAAACCACAACTTCAGAACAACAGACCGTGGTAAGCGTGCAGAACTCAGACGCTAAGCTAAATTTAAGAAAGTAATAAAAAAAGGGGAGCGGAGTTGAGGGGAGTGAGAGGGGGGCTGCTGCGACTGGCTGATGTAGTCGACTGGAGCTCATGACTCCAAATCCTGGGGTTGTGAAATCAAGACCCACACTGGGTATGGAGATAACTTAAATAAATAAACTTTAAAAAAAAGATGTTAAGATTATTTTACTTACCCAAAACGTTGCAAAAAATAGTACACAGTTCCCAGATACCCTTCGCCCAACTTCCCTTAATGTTAAAATCTGGTAAGCCATAATTCCATTATGTCAACTGAGAAATTACTATGGATACAAACCTGTCACTGGTCATTCTACAGACCTTATTTAACATACACCAACTGTCCCACCAGAATGGGACAAAGGCCTCAAAACCATTATACTAAGTTATACCAAACACAGAAGGCCATATATTATATGATCTTTACATGAAATGTCCAGAAAAAGCAAATCAAAAAATGCAGAGAGTAGATCACTGGGAGTCCAGGGCTCGGGGTGGGATGAAGACATTCTAAAACCAGATTATGTTCGCACAGCTCAGTACATTTACTAAAAGTCACTGAATGGTACCCTTAAAATGGGCAAGTTTTGTGGTATATAAGTTAGTTGATGCCTGAACAATGAACGCACCAACTGTCAAACATCTGAGTATAATTCCCTCAAAACTTAACTTTAACAGCCTATGGTAGACCAGAAGCCCTACCCATAATGTAATCAATTAACATGTATTTTGTATTTTGTGTTTTACATGTCTTATATACTATAGCCTTACAATAAAGTTAGAGAAAATTATTAAGAAAATCACAAGGGGGCGCCTGGCTGACTTACTCCATAGAGCGTGTGACTTAGGATTTCAAGGATGTGAGTTCAAGCCCCACGTTGGGTGTAGAGATTACTTAAAAATAAAATCTTGGGATGCCTGGGTGGCTCAGTGGGTTAAAGCCTCTGCCTTAGGCTCAGGTCATGATCCCAGGGTGCTGGGATCGGGCCCCGCATCGGGCTCTCTGCTCCGCGGGGAGCCTGCTTTCTCTTCTCTCTCTGCCTGCCTCTCTGCCTAGTTGTGATTTCTCTCTGTCAAATTAATAAAATATTTAAAAAAATAAAATAAAATAAAATAAAATCTTTTTTTTTTCTTGAAGATTTTATTTATTTGACAAAGAGAAACACAATGGAAGAGTGAACACAAGCAGGGGGAGTAGGAGAGGGAGAAGCAGGCTCCCCGCTGAGCAGAGAGCCCAATGCGGGGCTCGATCCCAGGACCCTGGGATCATGATCTGAGCCAAAGGCAGACGCTTAACGACTGAGCCACCCAGGCACCCCTAAATAAAATCTTTAAAAAAAAAAAAAAGAGAAAGTCATAAGAAAGAGAAAATACATTTACAGAACTGTACTGTATTTATCAAAAAAATCTGCATCTAAGTGGACCTGTGCGGTTCAAACCCGTGTTTTTCAAGTGCCAGCTATATACCTCCGTGCAGTTGTTTTTATGCATAATACAAAGAATGTGTGTATGTGCTTGACCGAGCTTCCTCAAATGCTAGCATGTTACGTAACAACGGCATAATGATTACAACCAGGTAATTTTGTAATATTGATCCAGGACTCTTAATCAATAGACCTTATCCAGATTTCAATAGTTGTCCCATAATGTCCTTTTACTGGTCCAGGATCCGATGGAGGATCATGTGTCCTTAGCTTACTCCAGGCTGGGACAACTGGACGGTCCCTCAGCCTGTCTTTTTACGATTTCAGCACTGTTGAGGACTGCCACTCTGATGTTGTCACGTGTTAGACTGAGTTCAGACTCAGTTTTGACAAGAATGCCACAGAAGTGCCGTGTGCCCTTCACATCAGAAGGGACATGAATTCCACAGGTCACCACTGTAAGCTTTAGGAGGAAGGAAGGAAGGATCTCTGATGCTGGCACTTCTTGCTCTAGACTTTCAGCCCAGCCTGCCCCCAGCCCACACTCCACCAGCACAGCCCCTCACTGATTCATGGCTCTGAACTGGGTCTTCCTCAGCATGATGCCCTTTGGGTGCTGGGGACGCTTAGGCACCCGCCAGGACTCCTAAGACCCTTCCCTGGCTTCCCTTGTCCCTCTCCATTTTCCTAGTTGGGTTTTCTATCTCTGCACCTTTCCAGGAGAGCCTGAGAGGAGACACCTGTGCTCTGCCTGGCCCCCAGGCTTGGTGTGGAGTGGGTGCTCAAAGAAACGGAGCTACGAATGAGGAAACAGAGGGCTGCCCAGCTGGCCTGTCCTTCCGTTCCCCCCCCGCCCCGCCCCCCAGAAACCACTGAACTGATAGTGAGCCCATGGTGACCTGAGTACACAGGGCAGTTCCCTTTAGGGGAGGATTGAGGGGGGACACTGGCCATAGTATCGCAAGGTTTTCACAAGGACACCTGGCCTCTGCTTCAGTCAGTGGGGTTCTGGGTCTGAGTACTGATTTAGTTCTGGAAACGGGCAAGGGATCATGTGTTCCCACTGGCTCGGCTAACTTGGCTTTTCTGCTTGTCTGTTCTGGATCTCCTTTGGTTATGGTATCTGTTAAGCAGTGTATCCCCATCAGCTGCCTGTTACTCTTGTCACTAGGAACCCCACTTTCTGTGAGCGATTGCTCTAGACCCTTTTTTTTTTTAAGATTTTATTTGAGAGAGAGAAGGAGAGGCAGAGGGAGAGGGAGAAGCAGAAGGAGAGGGAGAAGCAGACTCCCCACTGAGCAGGGAACCCGATGCTGGACTCAATCCCAGGACCCTGAGATCATGACCTGAGCCGAAGGCAGCAGCTTAACTGACTGACCTACCTGGGTGCCCTAGACCCTGCCATTTTGATCCTGTGAACCATCATGGCAGTCATTGACACATGGCCTTTGCCAGGTGTGTGTTGTGCTCTAGTGTTTCCGCCTCTATCATTCCATTTGTTCCCCAGGCACCCTGTTCTATCATGGCATCTCTTATCACCAATCCCAGACCACAGCGGCCAAGGAGAGTCAGGTAACGAACTCAAGTGTGTTCTGGGCCTTCCAAAAGGAGTCTTAGCCAAGTTCCATTTCACAGTGAATGAGCCGGGCTTGAGGGCTCTGGGTCATTTCCCTGGTTCCTAGCTGTGTCATTAGCCGGTTGTACAGGGCGGTTGGCATTGTGCAAAAATAGAGTTTGCACAACGTGGCTGTCACTGTTGTCCTTGTGGGGCTGGCCCTCGGCTGATGTCTGCTAACTTAAGATGTTGGGAGAGTTCCCACCATTAACTGAGATTAATGGCTCAACAGTGCCTAACCTATTTGGGTTTATGGGGAGCATCTACTCTCCTTTGGGGAATCTGGCACTGTGGTTCATGCTAGACGGATGAGACCTACATGACCAGCCCCCTAGTAAAAACCTTGGGGTGCTGAGTCTCTGATGAGCTTTCCCAGTTGGCGGTAATTCACACGCGTCATCACATCTTATTGCTGGGGGCATGCAGCATGTCCTGCATGACTCCAGAAGCTAGTGTCTGCTTCCCTAGTCTTCAGCCCATGCGCCTTCTCCCCTTTGCTGATTTTGCCCTGCATCCATTGGCCAGAATCCGGCATGGCCTTCTACTGACTGCAAGAAGTTGTACTATGAGCAACATTACTGCTGAGTCCTGGGGGCTCCCCCAGCACATCATGGGACCCGGGCTGGCCTCGGGGAGCCTCTGACACAGGCAGATTCATACACTGGCTCCTTGACCTATAGAGTAGGAGGTATTGGAGGAGGAAACCAAGAACGAGATTGCCTCTGGGAGGAAATTGCCATGCTGAAAGCCTTTAACAGTTGGAGGGCGGTGGCTCTCATCACATCCCTATGTTACTCACCAGGCTGGCCTCTGCAGAAAGCAGAGGAGCCTGCCCTCCCGGCAGCAGCGGTGACGGATGTGACATACTTATCAGAGCGTATCAGCAGGCTGGAGTAGCTGATGTGCAGCCGCTGGCTGCACTCATTTCCACTCCCATGGGAAAGGAGGTTCGGAAGCAGTTTGCCTTTGCAAGAGATGGACAGTGTGTTCTCTCACCCCAGGACTATTGCAACTGTCCCACTCTCTCCGCCATAACACAGTTCAGAGGGACCTCAATGCTCTGGGCATTCCCCCCAAACCGCATGCGTCCAGTGTACGGTTGACGTCAAGTGGTTGATCAGAAAAGCAGGAAATGCCAAGGACATGGGTGGCCTTGGTGAGACACGCACACTGGGGGCGGGGGGGTCAAGGACTCGTCCCCTCAGTGACCTGTCGGGCATTCCGTAAGTACAGGCTGTTATTCCCACCAATGGGAGAAGGAACAGAGACGTGGTGGGTCTCTCTGGGTTTGGGATGCAGTATATTCCACACTGGGGGACCCTGCTGGGACACATTTACTGGATGTCACAGAAGGCTGCCAGCTGTGAGCAGGACCTAAGGTAAGGATGAGGCTCTACAGCAAGGACTAAGGAGCAAGCACCCTCCTGTTGGGTCACCGGGCCCAGTATAACCCCTGGGGCTAGAAGTATCTGTGATAGAGAAAAAGATGCCCCATATCTCTAGCAAGCCCCCGTTGGAGCCTGGCGCCCACCCCCAGGGCCCTGGAGTGAGGCCCCAGGAAATGTACATCATTCCGAAAATGAAGCAAAACTTGGCCATGGGGCCACAGGAAACTGGGGCACCAAATGAGAATGTGGCCAGAGCAGCCTGTCATCTCAGCTGGTTCTATGGGACCGAACAAGTCAAAACGGGACCAGCAGACAAGGGAAGAGAGGCTTGGTATTGGCTGAATGGGGTCCTGGGCACGTGGAAGTGCCCGGGTCGTCTACCACGGCAGCCCGGCACCTCTTTCAGCTGCTGGCCAGAACTGGTCTGGGGAGGGGCTCTTTTTGACCAGAGGCCGGTGTCTTCAAAGTCCTTACAGTGGCTTGCAGTGCACGCAAGCTCTGAACTTCACTCTAAGAAGTTTATCCATGAGGACCCCTGGGTGGCTCAGTGGGTAAAGCGTCTGCCTTCAGCTGAGGTCATGACCCCATGATCCTGGGATTGAGCCCCGCATCGGGCTCTCTGCTCAGCGGGGAGCCTGCTTGTCCCTCTTCTCGCGGATCATGCTCTCTCTCTCTCTCTAAGAAATAAAATATTTTTTAAAAAATAAAACAAAAACTAAAAAAAGACACTATCATTATCGAATCAACAGACTTCCGTGAGATATGCCTAGCCTTATGGCAAAAGAAATGCCAGGATTCGGCACTGTGTTTCACTGTCAAGAGTGTTCGGTTCCCTTTAGTCTGGAAAGGTTCATCAGTTCACATATGTTTATCTTTCATGAGACCAGTTTTTTTGCAGAAATCTCCTGATTTGGGTTTATGTGAGGTTTCCGCTAATGACAATCGATCATGCGCTTTGAGCAAGAGAGTCAGGGGAAAGGCGCTGTGTTCCTCTCGAGGAACCGTCAGGAAGATACGTGATGTCAGTCTGTCCTGTTCCTGAAGATAAGTTTCGTGTTTTGGGGTTTTTTTCTTCTTCCCCTGAAGACTTTAACTAATTTCTACACCCCAGAGATCGAGTCACATGCTCCACCAAGTAAGGCTTGTTCCTGGAAATGTTTGAACTGTGCTGTTAACATGGGGTCCGCTGGCTTTTCTGGGGTGAAGCGAGATCTGCAAGAACTCTCCGCATGCCGACTCTGTCCACATCCCTTGCACTAATGGACTTTGCCCAAATTCTGCTGCGGCTTCTGGCAGCCCAAGACCTAAGCCTAGGGCCACTGGGATGACCCAGCCCCCTTGAGTGCCAGTCTGGCAAAGTTAAAGGTCAATGAAAGAATTGACTGTTTGTTCCAGCCAGCCCCAGAAGATGGGCTCCTGACCTCCCGTTCTTAGAGCCTTTGTATAAGTCCCTTCTCTGAAATGTCCCTCTGAAATGGCATCCTCAGGAAGGCTGGGGGCTCTGTCTCCCTGTCTCAGGAGGGAGGAGAAGCCTGACTTCGAAACACCTCATGACTTTGACAATGACAATGACCAACCATCTTAGCTGCTTCTTGCGGTTTCTCAGTCCCTGACTCTGTGGGAGTCCCTGGTCTGTTTTTACCTCCCGCACCTCGACCCTGGCTTTGTTGATCTTTGACAAAACATAACTCTTTTTCCCATTGAAACTTCTTTTTGTCGGGTCACACCTTGAGGCTCTGAGGAAAAAAAATCCTGTTACTCCTCAAACTTTCCCTGATTGGTTTTAACAACCATTAGGGATCCTTGCCCGAGCCACTTACTAGCCCAATGGTCATTTTTTTTTTTTTAAAGATTTTATTTATTTATCAGAGAGAGATCACAAGTAGGCAGAGAGGCAGGCAGAGAGAGTGAGAGGGAAGCAGGCTCCCTTCAGAGCAGAGAGCCCGACGTGGGACTCGATCCCAGGACCCCGAGATCATGACCTGAGCTGAAGGCAGCGGCTTAACCCACTGAGCTACCCAGGCACCCCCCCAATGGTCATTTTCTAATTCCGTTCTTTCTACATTGGTGAAAAAGAGCGTTCCCTTCTCGTCCACTTGAGTATGTATTGGAATCATTATGAATTCATAAATTCTTTTTTTTTTAAAGATTTTATTCATTTATTTGACAGAGAGAGATCACAAGTAGACAGAGAGGCAGGCAGAGAGAGAGAGAGAGGGAAGTAGGCTCCCTGCTGAGCAGAGAGCCTGATGCGGGGCTCGATCCCAGGACCCCGAGACCATGACCCGAGCCGAAGGCAGCGGCTTAACCCACTGAGCCACCCAGGCGCCGCATGAATTCATAAATTCTTAAATTTAAAAATTCATATTTTACTCAAGGGTTATACTTCTTTGTTATTTATTGGGATGTCCATGTTGTCCACGGTTGGCCAGGGTGTCATTTACTTCATCTACACCCTCCTGATGGAGAGAACTGGGAAACAGGTGTGCATATGATATATATATGCATACATATGTTGAGGGGTGCCTGGGTGGCTCAGTCAGTTAAGCATTTGCCTTCGGCTCAGGTCATGATCCCAGAGTCTCAGGAATGAGCCTGGCATCGGGCTCCCCGCTCAGTGAGGAGTCAGCTTCTCCTTCTGACCCTCCCCCCATCTCATGCTCTCTCTCTCAAATAAATAAATAAAATCTTTAAAAAAAAAATAACAAAATTCAAACAAGGAAATGTGAAGATTTCACTGGCTTTAATATTAAATGATTCATGAATCAGGCAGTATCCCCATCTAGCAAGTAGAGGGGAGCCCCAAAGCGCCCTAGAAAAGGAAAGGTTGTTTTTTTTTTTAAAAGATTTTATTTATTTATTTAACAGAGGGAGATCACAAGTAGGCAGAGAAGCAGGCAGAGAGAGAGAGAGGAGGAAGCAGGCTCCCCACTGAGCAGAGAGCCCGATGCGGGGCTCGATCCCAGGACCCTGGGATCATGACCTGAGCCGAAAGCAGAGGCTTTAACCCACTGAGCCACCCAGGCCCCTCAAAAAGGAAAGGTTTTTCAAGGCAGGACTTAACTAACCTACCTAACCGATGACTAACTTCCTGATCACCTGCTTCTCCTGTGCAACACCCCCCATCCCCTTTTTCTGTCCTTCCCCCTTTAAAACCCTCCAGCTTCCCTTGGGCGGGGCTGGGTGTGGGGAATGGTCTCTGAGACAGTAGTCCACGTCTTGCCAGGTTGCCGGCTTCCTGAATAAAGCCTTTCCTCTCCCATATTGATTTTTCAGGCGGCGAGCAGCGAAATCTGAGTTCCCGCCGGGTTCTCTCTCCAGTAACAATATGATATACATACTGATTTAAATATCATGGCCAATGAGACTTTTTGGTGACATTCACTGACATTCTCTACCTGTGTATTTACTTATTTTCTTTTAAAGATTTTATTTATTTATTCATGAAATGGAGGGGGAGGGGGAGAGGGAGAGAATGAACAGGGGGGAGGGGCAGAAGGAGAGAGAGAAGCAGACTGTCCACTAAGCAATGAACCCGGATGGGGGACTCCACCCGGGAGTCCAGGATCATGACCTGAGCTGAAGGCAGTAGCTCAACCCACTGAGCCACGCAGGCGCCGTGTACTTACTTTTTAAGTGCTGTCTGCACCCATAAAGTGGGACCTGAACTCAGTTGCATGCTCTGCCCACGGAGCCAGCCAGGCACCCCCTCTTCCTGACATTTTTTTTTTTTCTTCCTGACATTTTAGAAGAGCTTAAAATCAGAAAGAAAGGCCTCACGACACTGAAATTGCTTATTTTCCAGATGCCCCATGCAGTGAGACAGGCCTGGGGGTGAGAAAGGACACCTTTTCATCCCCACAGGCTCTGCAGGGAGACTGAAAGAGGGCGGGACCCCCAGTTTGGGGGACAGGAAAAAAGCCTTTGAAATGCTGATGAGCTCCGGATTGCACTGAGCAGGTTGCTCAGAAACCGAGCGCGTGGGGACAGCGTCCCGGATTTGGGCACAGGGTCCCGGAACCTGCATGCTTGTAACAGAGGTGAGGGAGGCGAGCGGGGCAGGAACCCGGTGAGCTGGGACAGGGCGCGGCTGAGCCCCAGACCATCGCCCCGCCGAGGGGGCCCTGCAGCTGCGCTGGCCTTCGGGGCGGTCAGGGGCTGGGGCGCCGTTGAACACCGGCAGCCTTGCGGAGGGGAATAGCGCACGTCAAGGGCAGCCGCTTGTGCAGCCCCGGGCCCAGCCCATTCCCAGAGAGAACCCCGCGGTCCCCGGTAGCACTGGGGGGCACCACACGTCGCCTAGAGTCCGCACTTTGCGCCACTCGGGTCCTCTTCATCCAGTAAGTGTAAGTCCGATAACACGTCAGCGGACCTGGAGGGGCCAAGCCCCTGGTCATTCAGCACTAGCAAAGCATGGTGGCCGCCCCCATCCCCTCGCCACCAAAATTGTACCAAGAGGCGCACCAGTGGGGCAGCGGGGGTGGCATGCATTGTCTCTCCCCAGTATGGAACTTCACCCTCCTCCCTTGATGGTCAGGGTCCTCTCCTCCGGCCAGATTTCTGGGCACAAGGAGCTCCAAGGCCGAGGAGGCAGGTAGCTTCGAGCCTAACAGGAGTCCTGCTGTCTTCTGGTGGCTATGTTGTCCCTTCAGGAGCCAGGGTCCCTGGTCGCACACAGTCTGAAGTGGCAGGACTGGAAGCGCAGGCTCTCCCAGGGGGGTCTCCGGAGTGAGAGCAAGTAAGGTCTCCTAGACCTCCGCTCCCAGTTCCCCCTCTGTGTCTCCTACCTAGGTGGAGGCCCATGTCCCCCAGTCACTGATCTGGGGTACATAGCCCTTCCTAGAGGATGGCGCCCTCTCCTTGCAAGGCCCTCTCACTGAGCTGCCCCCTGACCTGTACTGTGCTCCTGGACAGCAGCTCCCGGGTGTCTGGGGGCAACGGCACGGTGGATCCTATGCCGTGCTCCCCGTGATGGCACTGCTATGCAGAGATGCTCCCTCCAAGGTGGCTTAGGACAGACTCTGCAGTGGTGGGTCAACACTCTTGACCCTCAGTGGCAGGACAGCCAGAGCCACACCCAGACGCAGCGTCTGTTCCGGGACAGGTGAATGAATGGCTGCTGCCAAGGACGGCAGTGACAAAGACCGAGGAAGCCGCACAGATCATGGGAGACAAAGGAGGCTGGACAGCTCAAATGCAGTGTGATCCTGGATGGGATCCCAGACTAGAAAAACAGGCATTACAGGCCAACTCTCGACATCTGAATAAGATCTGTGGATTAGTTGACAGTCTTCGTTTCAGTATTAAGTTCCTATTTTTAATTTTTTTTTAAAAGATTTTATTTATTTGAGGGAGAATGAGTGAGAGAGAGCATGAGAGAGGAGAAGCTTAGAGGGAGAAGCAGACTCCCCAAGAGCTGGGAGTCCGATGTGGGACTCGATCCCGGAAGTCCGGGATCACGACCTGAGCCGAAGGTTGTTCCTCAACCAACTGAGCCACCCAGGCGCCCTTAATTTTTTTTTTATTTTATATTTGGGCGGGGGGGGGGGGTGTTCTGAACTCATGTCCCTGAGATCAAGACCTGAGCTGAGATCGAGAGTCAGACACTTAACCAACGGAGCCATCCAGGCGCCCCTAATTTCCTGTATTTTATAATTATACTGTTGGGGCCTCTGGGTGGCTGTCAGTTAAGTGTCTGCCTTCAGTTCAGGTCATGATCCCAGGGTCCTGGGATCGAGTTCCGTATCAGGCTCCCTGCTCAGTGGAGAGCCTGCTTCTCCCTCTTCCCCTCCCTCTATGCGCTCTCTCTCTCTCTCTCTGTGAATAAATAAATAAAATCTTTTAAAAAAACCATTATACTGTTGCTATAAAGGATGGGGAAGCTGGGGGAACCCTATCTAAGTATTGAGAATGGCAACTTTGCTGAGGTATAGAATTTATATACCATAAAAGTCACCCATCTTAAATGTCCAACTCAACGACTTTTAGTAAACTCGCCCAGCTGTGCGAAGGATCACCATGCTTGGTGTGACAGCAAATTCATCATCCCAGCAAGCCCAGCCCCAGGCTACCCGAATCTTTTCGGTCTTTACTGGTTTGCCTTTTCTGGACATTTCACATAAAGGGATTCATTCATTCCTGTGACACGGTGGTTTTTGGGTCCATTGCGACTCAGCACACTTTTGTGACCTTTGTCCTCTTCTCAGAGTTTTTTGTAGGTTTTTTGTTTGTTTGTTTGTTTGGTTCATCTGAGGTTCTAGCTAAACCAAGAGCCAGAAAACAAAACAAAACAAAAAAAACAAAAGGAAAAAAAAAGATGACTCACCATTCTTTCCTGGCGTGGGAGGGACAAACGTAGTACCAAGTGGCTAGCTGGTCTCAAGACGTGGGCTGACTCAGAAGCTGGGCATTGGTCTCTGTCGCTAGCAGGGTGGACACTGAGCAGTGATGGTGCTCGAGCTCCTGGGTGAGTCAGAGGCATGCTGCTGGGATCCTGCAGAGACGCACCCCCCCACCCCTGGCCCCTAGCTAGTCCATTCATAAGCCCCCTTTTCCAGCACAGGGAAGGGCGGAGTGGGATGGCAGAGGCTGGCTGATGTTCCCTGTAGCTGCAGTTTGAGACTTGGTCTCTCCTTTGCTCAAGGGGTGGTGTCCCTCAGGGTGCCCTTTTTCTGGTCTGTGGATGTCCTCGGGCTCCCTTTGTGGAACGTACTTGGCTGGTGGGCCTATCTGGCCGTCACAAATAGAGGTACATGCACTCTAGCGTGCAGGATTTAAGCAAAGTCTCTTTGACTGCACAAGCAACTATCAAAAAAAAGAAATGGCATGGGGGTGGCAGATATAACTAATAGATGGGGTTTAAAAAAATTTTTTTTTCACTACTCAGGGTCTAGCCACCCACCTCCGGCCCCGATTCTCCATCACCGAGAATAACATGACACAGTGATGGGCTAGCTGAAGCTCTTGACCTTGAAGATGACAGTAAGTGGTTGGGCTCTGCCCCCCACAGTGCGGAGAAGCAGCTAGGTATTTAAGAAAATACGGAACCCATGTGAAACCTTGACATTCAAGACAAGACAGCCGGTGATGGTGTGTCAGGAAGAAAGAGATCCAAAGGTAGTTCAGCAAGCACTCACCTTGGCTGCGTCAAGGGAAGCTACCACCTCCGTGACTTGAGTATAGAATGCCAGCTTTTCCTTTGGCAATCTTGAAAAGCTCTGCTTTCTAGGGACAGGAACAAATGGAGCCTCCTGCACAGGACTTTTCGAGCTACTAGTCCCCGGGCTGTTGCCTTGTGCCTTCTGCTCCTTCCACGCCTGCAGGCTGGCTGGGACCTATGGCCTGGAGCAGGGAAGACACTGGACCGCCCTCTCCCGCCCCCGGGGCCAACAGCTCTGGCGCTAGCTGTTGTCATTATGGTTTTGCAGCACACAGCGTGTCCTTCCCTTCCCCTCACACAGGCCAGCTCCCTCAAGAGACTGCATTCCAGGACACAGATATGAAGGCGGAGGGGTGAGTTCTGTCCTTGTCCTGCGGTTTCTAATGTGGGAAACAAAGGCGGAAGAAAAATGATTAAATGCCCTTAATTAGCTATGGCCCATTGACAAGTCCTTGAAACAGGCAGAGTGACATTCTTCTAGGGACTCAAGGGCCTCTATGTTAATACTTTGCTAAAGGCAAAAGGCAATCTTACCCCAACCCCCAGGACACTGTGAGTCTACCTTAACATATAAAAATTCCTTTGGAAACGTCCTTTATCCCTAAACACCCCAAAATACATGTCGGCAATCATCCCCCAAACATAGAGCCCACCGATAAACATTTGAAGGGTCTCGTGACTCAGGTTTTATGAGACAGTAATAAGTGACCTTGTCCCAACAACAGCTAGCCCTCTCAAGGTCCTGGATACCTTGCTTCCGAAATTCCTTAGTCACTTAACACTACCCCTTAACCCCCTCCCAACCTGAAAGTGTATAATGGGCTGCTCCTCACAACCCCAGTGCAGCTCTTTCTCCCCACGGGTCCTGTCCCTGTGCTTTAATAAAATCACGTTTTTGCACCAGAGAGGTCTCAGTTCTTTCTTGACCGACCCCTGGGAACCCTAAAGCCTTTCCTATGTCAGTTTCTGCTCTGGGTGAGGGTCCAAAGATCATCTTTCCCAACCTCCCTGAGAAGGTCTGTAGGCACTGGCTAGCCTCTGGGGCCGGGCTTAGGGTAGCCACTCCGCCAGCCAGTTCTCTTTGAAAACACAAGCACAGCCAAGAGGGAAGAGGGAAGAGGAGCAGGTGCATTACCAGTGTGGAGACAAAAGGGGAAGGGTGGGTCCATCATGTGATGACCCCCACAGTGCGACAGTGACAACAGTGGGTGTCACTGTTGTCAGTGGGTGGGCTGGAGCATATGTGCTTCTTTAAAAAAAGGTGGGGGAGGACACCAGATATGACCTGGGGGAGGGGGGTGCCCGGAGGGTAAGCCTCAGGGCTTCCAGTGAAACATCTCAACTGTTGACCTAAAGTATCCAAGTCACCAGGTCCAACTTCCTCCTTCCCATTAGACACAAGGACGGGGTGGGGGGTCCACAAGAGGGGCTGGTGGCCCCGAGTTCCACCCTCCTACCAGTCATCAGGTAATAAAAGTTACTCTGAGGCAAACCAGACCAAATGTCCCTCCTTCCACCACCACACAGTGGGCAAGAGGCTCCATCCCGGATGGACACCAACTACCCAACCAACCCCTTCGTCCCCTCAAAGAAGTCACACGCCGGTCCCCTGCCCATCCCGCCGGCACGGCCACGTGAGGTCCAAGACACAGGTGGTTTCCATACTAGCAAAATACTTTTATTATTTTATAATGATAAAAGAAGGAAAGTAAAGATTTCTTTTTGGTGTATACCAGAGTTAAGGGCAGTAGAAGAATAAGGGAATTAATGGGATTTTTATGTACTTTGATGACAATAAAAAGTTAACAATACCGTTTGCCATAAAACTTATCATACTCCCCCAAAACACATATATAAAGGATCATAGTTTTAAAATCTATAAAAGTAAAAAATATACAGTCAGAAACTCTAACGCTTATTTCCTCTTTAATATAAAATTGTAAACATTTATTTACACAAAGCAAATGTGTATAACAAAGTCCGAGCACCCTTCTTTTGAGTCATGGCTCCTGGAAGAGGGGATTTGCACTGAAGCGGAGACGTCTCCTCCCCTGACTCCCCAAAAACCAGATTCATAAATAAAGCCATGGGCAGCTCCCTGGGGGGACCCCAAGCATCACATTTTATTGCTCTGACACTGCAGCGAGAAGCCTGCTGTCTGTCCGGTGGCCCGAGGACTAAGGCAGGGGCAGCCCTCCCCAGGAGGGGGCAGAGGTGAGCAGCCAGAGGCAGACCAGGAGAGGAACAGGACTCATCACCAGCCTTCAGCCCGCTATTTTTGGTAGAAAACCCGCTGAAGTCACCCTCTTCCCCTTCAGATTGGGGAACTCACACAGAGGGTGGAGTCTTCACTGGCTTTATGATTCATTCCCTTCTTTGAAAGCTAAATTCAGCATCTGGGAGGGCAAGGGAGGGCATTTAAAGGGGAAATGACCCAGACACCACTCAAGGTGGCAAATGGCTATTATAGAGAAGAGGATCTGAGGGTCCAAGTACCCCCAGCAAAGGCACTGCTGGTGCAGAATAATTACCCCTGTGTGCACAACCCTTCGTCCCCTCAAAAGCCACTCAGGCTGCCCACGCAGATTATCTTCCCTGGCTCAATTCTTTACATAGGACACTCCCTGAATCATCTACTTTGAGACTCCAGGGAAATAAGCACGGGGTTTCAGTTTCTCCCGAGACCACTCTGCATGGAAGCCACTCTTCTCAGTGTCCTCTCTGCTCTCCGACACTATTTAAAAGGGTCTCACCCTGCACTTACCACTCTGCTTTCTTTCTAACCCAAGTGCTCTCTCCATCTGTGTTGTCCAGAAACAGCCCACAGGGAATCCTGTTTTGTGGACTTTTAGCTTAGTCAAGTCCACAGACCTTCAGAGAGACATCCACTCAAATCCCGAGAAGGATGTATTAGTGTTATAAAGCCATTCTCTTCAAAAAGTGCAAGTCATCTGGCATGGGAGAGTGGCCAAAGTGGTGAAACCAAGTGGAATTCTCTCCTCCAGCCTGGCCTGCATCCCTCCCCCTTCTGGGCCCCCACGTTCCCTGCTTTCCCTCCTTCCCCTACACCCTTGCTTTCTGGGGAGGGGACGCCCTCCCACCTACAACGCTGGGGCTCCCTAAGGGATTTTAGTGACTCCCCACCAATCTGGTATACTGCCTTCAAGAGGTTTTCCATTTGGGCTGGAGAGACAGAGGGGAGGCAGGAAGGTCACGGGAACTGGAGACGAGGTGAGGACCTCTGTGAGCAGCTCAGCTAGGATCACCTTCCTGATACAGCAAATCCCAGTTTTCAGAAAAACTGCAGAAGGTGGGGAAAGACAGACACAGGAACCCCAAACATTCCATTTCAGCACACAGCCTGGGGGCTGGCAAGTCATGAGTGCCGACCCAGGGGGTGCAGCACTGTGGGAGAAGGAAGAAGGCAAGTGGCTGGAGAGGCCACATCTGTGTTCCTAGCGCTGCCACCTCGCGGCATCCTGTTCCTTTTTGGCACATACAGTCACAGGCTGCGCTGACGGAAATGATCTCCCAGGGACCCTCCCTATCCCCTGAAAAGCAGACAAAGAGCAGGAATAAGAAAGGCTCTTGACCACAAGGAAACCCTCAGTTCCCAATGCCAATCAGTTTAAAACCACCACCTATCCTAATTGGTCTTCAAATCTTTAAAAACATCTTTAAAAATCTTTTCTATGCTACAAATTGCGAATGGTTCTGCTATACAAAGTTGCAACGAAACCTGTCCCCAGCCTTGGGGCAAGTGGAGAAATCTTGGACTAAGTCAACACGATGGCACACATCGTGGGGTCTCACCATCGTTATTCTTGGGTTTTTTTGGTCATATAGATAGAAAACTACCTGCAGAACCCTGTACTGCTGTCCCGACACCAGGCAGTGGATGCCAGCAGAGGGGCTGGGGCCAGCCCGACGGACCGCAACTGCTGGCTGGGAGCTGGAGGTGGGGGGGGGGGGTCCCCGCCGACCCTGGCCAGGGCCCGCCTCAGCCCTGGGGCTCCAATCCCACCCCTCAGCCCTGTTCTCTGGGCCATGAGCTTTTGGTCCAAAGTAGTTGATATTTCTTGAATCTGAGAACAAAAATACAGGCTGTAAGAACACTGAGAACACCGCAAACCCTCCAGTTACTGAGGCCCTAAAAGGTCGTCCAAATCATTCATCCACTCTTCCGAAGTCCTGTTCTTCAGCAGGGAGTCAATCAGGTCGGCATCTCCGGCCATGCTGGCCAGCCCACTGCCCCCCGGCTGCCCGCTGTAGGCAAAGGGCAGCTCCTGGCCCGCGGTCCGCACAGGGTAGGCTTGAGTGCAGTGTAGTCCCGCCCGGCCTCCCATGGGTGGTGCCGGGCTCTGGCTGAAGGCCCCCAGCTCAGGCCCACCAGGGCTCAGGCCCGGCAAGCCTGGCTGTGGGGCTCCCTGGGGAGGTGCTGGGGCGGGGGCACTGGTCCTCTGCTGCGCGCTCCCTGGGGGCAGCATGGACCCCGCCGCGGCTGCAGAGCTCATGGGGGCCATGGGCCTGCTGGGCATCGCCTGGGAGAACTGGGGGTTGGACATTTTCAGGTGGGCCTGCTGCATGTGGAAACTGGAGGCTGCCGTGAAGGGGCTCACGGTGCTGCTCCCCGGGGTCTGGCCGCTCAAGTTTGGCAGGCCCTGATGTGGCCACGAGGCGTTCTGGCCTCCCACAGTGGCTGACACTCTTGGGACCTGTGGCTTGGTTAAGCCAGAATTCAGAGTCCCCTTATTGTGCTGCTGGGAGAGGCTGGAATTCCCCAGAGAGTTCTGCCCGTAGGCAGCAGAGACCGAAGTGTTCTGGCTCATGCCAGTCTGCCGTGCGATGTGGGCATGTCCGTTGGTGGCCTGTGGCGGCGGCTGGGCAACGATTTGGGTGATGCCGGAGGCCATGCCGTAGAGACCGCCCTGCGGCAGGCTTTGGGAGCCAGTGAACTGAGCCACACCCCGGTCCTGCGGGCCTGAGTTTGAAGGGAGAGAGGAAACTGAAGTGTGTCCAGGGCCCATTGGCATCAGATTCCCAGCCTGAGGGAACCCTCGAGGACAGCTGGAGTTAGATGGCCCCAAGTTGTTCATGCCAGGCACAGCACCAGAGGACCCTAGAAGGCAGAGAAGAGCCAGTCAATCGAGCTGGAGTTTCTGGGCCTGCCGCCACCGAGAGGCTCTAGGACCCCAGCCGCAGGCACTGTTCTCTGGCGTGAAAGGCCAAATCAGAACACCAGGTATCTTAAGGTCAGTGAACCCTCGAAGAAGACGGCCCTGTGGGCCAGAGGGGAGCAGGTTTCCCACAGGGTGGAATGGAGGCCAGTCTGGAGCAGTGATGAATTTAAGACCAGCTCAGAGGAGGGGGCCAAAGCCCAGGGTGGGGGAAGCCAGGAGACTCAATGATTCACCCGTCAAAGGCCCACTCTGTTTCTGCTCTGTGGGAGCCCCACACCAGTATGGCGGACTCCAAGACGGATATGGCCCAGGGTCTGCCTCGGGGAGGCAAAGGTTCTGTGGTATGACAGGGTGATAACAACAGATGGCAGGACAGGGGACCAGAGGCTCAGTGCCTTGGAAGATCTGGGGACGGCTTCAGAAAAATGGTGACAAAGACATTGGGTTTTCAAAGGACTGAACTGAATTGAAAAACTGATTTCAACAGTTTGGAGAAACGGAGTATTCTAGACAGAGAAGAGAGTGTAAAAATGCCAGAGTTACGAGAGGTGGTCTGTGTGGGGAGCTCTGTGGCTGGGGTACAGGGAGGGTGTCCCCATAGGCTGCAGATACAACTGCACAGAGAGCTGTGGCCAGACTCAGGGAAGCTGGGGGGGCCATGTCAAGGGCAGGAAGGCAGGGCAACAGGGCAAGTAGATGGCAACAGTGGTTCCAGGCCCAGGCAGCGGCTACTCAGATCACTCAGGTGAGGGGTACACGAGCTGTTGGCACCGTCGGGGTGAAAGAGGAAGGGTGTGAGGTCCTCTCATATTCCTGGAGGGATGGCCCGAGCAAGGGCAGTCAGGTTCCCATGTACATCTGAGATGTGACAGCTGAGACCTCAGAGTGCCATCCGCCTGTGACACCAAAGTGAGCCGACAGGAAGAAAGAGAAGCAGCAAAAGGCCACACAAACTACCCCAACTCTCTCCTTAACTGGAAAAATAAGAGGGTCACTGTTTGAAGGCACATCACAGCAGAAACAACTTCCTTAAGAATTACAGAACCCATTTCCTGTTGATAAGCTATCCTCCAGCCAGAAATGATTTTACTTCAAAAGATGGCATAGCCAGAGTGCCCGCCAAAGTGGTCTGCCTCTGCGACCCTTTCCCCCTGACCCTGGGCCTGCAGGCTTAACCGGCACACTGACGTTTACACAAGCCAGCTGATCTAGTTAGCCCCTAGCAGGAGCCATGCCGACAGCAAGAGCCACCCACTCCATCCAGTGCTGCCTGCGCCGCCTCCGCGGTGCCCTCACCTGGGAACTGTCCGACCTGCTGGGGGAAGGTGCTCTGGGTTGGGTCCTGGTACTGGGGAGGTGGGCGTGTCAGGTGCCGCTGAAACTGCTGCTTCTCCTAGAAAATGCCAAGGATGGAAGAACAAAACAACAAGACCCACATAAAACAAAACAACAGAGTCAGAGCAGACAAAAGCACACCCTTATGTTTGTTACTCACAGATGCGTTCCTGTGGACACAATACTTGTGGTTTCATTTGGGGGATTTTTAATAAACTGCATGAAACAGAACAATGGCACAGATCTAAGGAACAATGATTTAAAAAAGAAAACAAAAACAACTGCGGTGTATTGGTTTAAAAAAAAGTTGGGCAGGGAGCGCCTGGGTGGCTCAGTCGGCTAGGCATCCCACTCTTGGTTTCAGCTCAGGTCACGGTCTCAAGACCGGGAGACGGAGACCTGTATCAGGCTCGGAGCTGGGCATGGGGCCTGCTTAAGATTCTCTCTCTCCCGCTGCCCCTCTCCCAAAGTTGGGAGGGCAGATCAGGCAAATGCGAATCAAAGCCACAATGCCATTCCACTTCACGCCCAACAGGATGGCGAGAACCAAAAAGACAAGTACGGGAAAGCTGAAGACAGACTGGAGCTCTCACGCCACTGTGGGCATGTAAAATGGCATGGCCACTTGGGAGAACAGTCTGGCAGCTCCTCACACAGCACCACATAAGAGCGACCACATGATCCAGTGATTCCACCCCTGGAATACACTCAACAGAGCTGACAACCTCCAACTATAAGAATGGGAACAACCCAAATGTCACCAACTGGTGAATGGATAAATCAAATGGAGCTTATCCACACAAGAGAGTACTGCTTAGCCACGGGAAGGAGGGAAACACTGGTGTGCACCACAACACAGGCGGTAGCTTTTTTTTTTTTTTTAAGATTTTGTTTATTTATTTGACAGAGAGAGATCACAAGTAGGCAGAGAGGCAGGCTCCCTGCTGAGCAGAGAGCCTGGTGTGGGGCTCAATCCCAGGACCCTGAGATCATGACCTGAGCCGAAGGCAGAGGCTTAACCCACTGATCCACCCAGGTGCCCCAACAGGTGGTAGCTTTTAATGGGCATATGGCTTCTTTTTAGGGGCCGAAAACGGATGAAATCAACTGTGGTGATGGTTGCGCTCCTGTGTGAATATAGTAAAAACCAGTGAATTGTACACTTCAAATGGGTGGATTCAAGGTCACGTTACTCGAGTCCCAATAAAGCTGTTATTTTTAAAAATGGCAGAACTGAGGCAGAGATGTGGGCTTTAAAGTCATTCTCAATCACCTTTATCTTCCGGATAGCTGCTTCTTAAGACTTTAAAGATGGAATCTGAAATCCTGAGCACTGCTGTCACCTTGGTGTCTGTGTACCAGACTTGGGGACTGAGCAGGTGAACTGCAGGATGTGGGGTGGGTGGGGCTTGCCGGGCCTGATTCTAGAACTTGAGGGCCGCAGGGACATTTCCATTTCCCTGTGTCATATTCTGGCTCATCACAAACTACACTTACAACAAAGCTGGATCCCACACTGAACCAGGAGACCAAGGAGCTCAGTGCTCTGGCAGCTGCAGATACAGGACATGGAAAAACATCCCTAACAAATATAGTTTTAGCCACAAATTTGCCTTTACGAATCCCCACCAAGTGATATGAAAGCGTCTGACACAGGCCACCATTGCCTGAGAAACGCCACACTCCTGAGAAGGGGCTAAAAAGGGCAAAGGGGGGGCACCTGGGTGGCTCAGTTGCTCAAGGGGAGTCTGCTTGAGTCTTTCACTCTAAAATAAGTAAATCAATCTTTAAAAAAATTTTTAAAGGGCAAAGGACACACAGCAGGCCCACACACGCACGCACACACACACGCACACACAGTGGGGCTGACAGCCAAGCAGCAACACCGGAGGCAGGTGAACATGCAGCTGGCGGGGTCGTCTTCCACTCTCGCTTTACCTGTTCCGCCAGAAGGTGCTGCTGCCTTTGTAAGAACTGCTGTTGCTGCAGGTGCTTTTGCTGCTGCTCCCTCTGTTTCTGCTGGTCCAAAAGCAAGTGATGCTGCTTCATGACTGCCGCCTGCTGCTGGCTGCTGAGATAGGGGGCGCTGCTGCGCGTGCTGGCCGCGGATGCAGCAGGCGGCTGGCTCCCCACGCCACCAGCTGGGGCAGCCACAGGGACGCTGGGCGGGTTCTGCTCCTGTGAGCGCAGAGAAGGGGGGGTCTCAGGTCAGGGGGCACACAGTGGAGTCTATAAGCTTCAGCCCACCACCCCCGCCCAGTCACCGCAGAGCCAAGGGCACACGTCCTCCAGGGCCAGGCAGAGGCGCGAATACCCGCGTATCCTGGCACAGCAAGAAGCAGCGTCACCAGTGGTAAAGGCAAGACGTGACATCTAAGCCCATCTATTCGCACGCATGACTCCCGGTCGGCAGCCGGAGCTTCTAAATCCTCACTTTCTAGAATGCGCGAGTGCAGATGGGCCCCCAGAGGAGGAACGCTCTGCCGGATGGAGACAAGATGTTCCCAGTGGGCCAACCTCACGTCCCTGGCCATGGGACTGTTCCTGAACTGCCTGAAGCTGTACCATGTGTCTGTCTGTGTAGAGCATTTTCCTGGGACCAGACTGCTGGGCTTTTGTCAGATACGCTCACAAAATACTGAGTATCAGTGAAAACTTGAATAAATATTCTAATTTTTTAAAAAAAATATTTTATTTATTTGACAGAGAGAAATCACAAGCAGGCACAGAGGCAGGCAGAGAGAGAAGAGGAAGCAGGCTCCCTGCAGAGCAGAGAGCCGATGCGGGGCTTGATCCCAGGACCCTGGGATCATGACCTGAGCCAAAGGCAGAGGCTTTAACCCACTGAGCCACCCAGGCGCCCCTAAATATTCTAATTTAACACAAGGGGTAGAAGTGAGAGTCATGTCGGAGGCTCTACAGTATTATCCCATCATGACTTACATATAAAAGGGGGGAAATTGGGGTGCCTGGGTGGCTCAGTGGGTTAACCCTCTGCCTTTGGCTCAGGTCATGACCTCAGGGTCCTGGGATGGAGCCCTGCATTAGGCCCTCACCTGCCTCTTCTCCTACTTGTGATCTCTGTCAAATAAATAAATAAAATCTTGGAAAAAAAAATAAAGAGGGGCGCCTGGGTGGCTCAGTGGGTTAAAGCCTCTGCCTTCAGCTCAGGTCATGATCCCAAGGTCCTGGGATCGAGCCCCGCATCAGGCTCTCTGCAGGGAGCCTGCTTCCTCCTCTCTCTCTGCCTGCCTCTCTGCCTAGTTGTGATTTCTCTCTGTCAATAAATAAAATATTTAAAAAAAAAATAAAGAAAAAAAGGGGGAAATTTAACTTGAAAAGGGAAAAAGGTAAAAAGCAATGATCATTTAAAGGATCTCAACTTTCCAGTCCTTTTGAGCCTGGACATTTCATCCTTATAAGAGTCTAATCTTCGAGCAGATGCACTGAGGTAATTTGCTCACCCTCCCCGTCGCCCCCACCCCTCCCCAAGTCTCCAGGCTCAGGCTCCAAGTGCTTTGTGAGGCGCTAAGCACTGGCAGTTGTCACGCTCTTAAGGATGCTCCCAGGGGCTGTGCAGAGCTTTCTGGCTGGCAGCGGCAGCAGCAGCATCAACATTCACACGCGTGCACTCCTGCTGGGAGATGCCCAACCTGCTTCCAGTTTGGGGCAATTAGAAATAACAATGCAATGAATATCCTGTATCTAACTTTCCTATTTTTTTTAGGGATTGTTTCTTGCAGGGGTATAATGTGTCGATGCTTATGAACATTTTTATGGCTGAAGAAGAATATCTAATGCCAAATTACTTCCCACCAGCACCAGGCCTGTGTACACACCCTCCTCACGAGAGGGACATCGACTTCCCAATTATTATTATTACCAACACTGGGATTTTAATTTTTAAAATTTCATAAATCCACACCAGAAGCCACAAGGGTACAGGCCGCAGGCTTCCTTATAGTCATGAAGACCCAGAGACGACGGGATACACCAACACCAGGGCATGCCTCAAAACTGCGGCCACACAACTGGTAATAAGTATCAAGAGAGCTACATGTCTGGACACGAAGGACAGTCCAGGACACGCCGTGAAGGGAGAAAACAAGTGCGCTCCTCTCTGTCCTGGAGGAAGTTGGGGGAACACGCCATTGCTGTGAGAAGGCTGCCAGGGAAGAGACATCTTCGAACACATTTGACCATGAGGAGAAATGCAAACAGTGATCATGGTAAGACTGGCGCTTGACCATTCTCCACTCTACAGAGCTACGTGACTCTGCCAGGCTGCACGGGGCTTAAATCTTAATGTACTTTGCAAAGATCTGAAAGGTGGTTTAAAATTAAAAAAGGCAAAGCCTCTAAGAAGCACATCAAGTGTGACCTCTACCTGCAGAACACAGCCCACACCTGACTGAATTTACACTGCATGGCAGGCAGGAGAACTCGATGCCTCCGCCCAGGTGCCCAGTGATGGATACTTTAAACGTATGGATACTTTATGATCTCTGTCAAGTAAATAAATAAATCTTAAAAAAAAAAAAAAAAGCCAGCTGCCTTTAAACGTATGGATACTTTACACCAAGTTACACCAGGGAATTCTACCTTATTTTTGCTTATTCAGAATAGAGCCCACTTTGCTCAGCCCATTTTCTCCCTCCAGGGACTCAGAGGCCAAGGGCAGCTGCTCCCTGCCTCCCTCCCACTGACTGCAGGGGTGCACAATGAGAGAGGGAAGCTGCGAGCTCACCTGGCTAGGTGGAACCAGTGACCGGAAGGGCATATTCCCTGGCTTTGGTTTCATCAGAAACAAGGAGTTCTGCTCATTGCTCAGATGAGGCAGCTGCTGGGGAAGGTAAGCCATGAGGGCGGTCTTGCTCTGGCCGGACGCGGGGCCGCCTTGCCCGCAGTCAGCTTTGTAATGAGACAGGGGTTTGGTGTTGCCGTAGTCCAGCACCGAGCCCTGGCTAGGCACGGTGCTCTGATTCAGGTTACTTGGCGGTGGGTGACTCAGCAGGTTCACATGGCCAGCCTGGAGGTAGGGGCCTCCAGGCCGTGGGGAGCTCTTGTTCACTCCAGGCATCATGAGCAGTTTGGGGCTGGTAAAGTCTTGCTTGTAGCCAGGAGGGCTGGCAGGCTTCTCCAGGGGATAAGGGACGTTCAGGGGGCTGTGGGAGGGGCCTGTCTGCTGCCATGGGGACATCTGGCCTGGGGCTGGTGCGGAGGTGGCTGGCTGTGGGTTTTGGAGCATCTGCTCGCGCTTCTGCTTGGCAGCGATCTGCTGCAGCTGGTGGGCAGAGGACAGCTCCGAGGCCCCTCCCGGGCCCTGGCTGGGCAACACCACACCGGAGAGGGCTCTTGGGGCATTCTGGGCCTGCACTGATGCCGGCATCAGGGTGGGACTGGGGTTGTCGGCCCCAGGCTGACCAGAGGCGTGGAACAGAGATTGAGCACCCCCCAGGCTGGGTGACTCTGTGCTGCCGGGGCCGGCTGAAGGCCCCATAAAGGTCTGTCCTGCAGACCCAGCCCTCACTTGTGGAGAGCCTAACTGTTCTTGTTCGAAGGCTGCCGGAGAGAATTCTGTCTTAATATTAATGTCCTGTGCCAATGGGGTCTGTGTGGCCGACCCAGACGACTCTGGGTCTTTCTTCTCTTCAAAGTCCTCATTAAACAGATCCTTCATGTCTTCATCGGGCACTGACCTGTTCAGCTCCTCGATAAGTTCCTTCCACTCCTGCTCGTTAAGGTTGAGGTCAGGCATGAGGTTGCTCTGAGATATGGAGCCCCCGGGCCCTGTGATCATGCAAGGCAGGTCATCGACGGGCTCTTGCTTCAGCTCTTTGTTCAGGCTCAGAGGAAAGGGCTCCCCGGGGTTGCTGCCCCCATTCAAGTGGAGGCTCGCATCTGCCAGACACTTCTTGCTGAGGGAGTCCAGCCCCAGGGAGTGCTTGCTGGCGGCCTGCAGTGCCTCGGTGCCGGGCTTGTCAGGCTGCCCCAGGGGGGAGGCCGGGGGCAGGCCATTGGAAGCAACGGCTACACCTAGAGGGGCCTCACGCCGGGTCTTCTTGTGTCCAGGAAAGAGGTCTCCATAGCCATTCTGCTGCTCGCCATTCTGAGGAGAGGTGGTGCTATCGAGGTTCCTCTTCACTGTATCGTGGAGATGCTGCAAAACACGGAGAAGAGGGACTTAAGACACAGCATGGTGTAGGAGGCCCCTCTGCGTCTGCCGGTGACGTCAGTCGAGGCCCACATCCCACAGCACTCTAACGACTCTGCTTGTCCAGCTCATGCTCCCTCCACCCCCACTTCCCTTCTCCCAGGTCCCACAGCTGGGCCTGACTCCCGACCACTACCTGCGCTCCAGGAAAGCGAGCCCGTGTCAGTCAGCGCATGGGTTCCTGGCTTCTGGGGCCCTCTCTTCCCACAGGACGCAAGCCTGATGCTGCCCATAGTCATCTAGTCAGAGAGTGTGCCCAAGAATGGAGCCGATGAGAAAGAACCAGAAGATACAGATCCGTTCTCGAGGGTGCTACCTAAGTCCACGTTGTACAGGAGACCATTGCCCCTAGACTTTTCACTTTGGGGAACCAAAAAATTCCTCCTGTGTTTAAGCTGATTTAACGAGGATTTTAATCGCTTTCCGCAGGAAGGAGCCCTGGTTGCTAGGGGCTCCTTCTCAGGCCTCAGTGGGGGCAGCTCAGGAGCACCAGGCCACGCTTCCTGCCCTGTGCAGCCTCTCAAGGAGCCATTGCCTGGCCCCATCCCTTCTCCCCACGCAGGGCTGCTCCCATGTGCCCACCCTCCTCCCTGCGGCAGGCCAAGCAGCTTCCAATCCCCTGTGCCCAGTCACGAGCCCTGACAAACCCCACTTCTTACCAGAAGCATTCCTCTGAGCACAGCCAGTCTGCCTTACACTGCTGTCCTTGCTTCCCCCTCTTCTCCTCAGAGGGTTTGTTCAGCTAACCTTCCTAACAGTCCACCTTGTGCCGGGGCCAAGGGCTGTGTGCAGATCAAGACAAAAGAGGTGGTTGCTGTGGAATTCATGAACCACAGGACCCACGCACACACGGCTACAGAAGAAGACAGAGGCCCTCCAGAAGCAGCTGAGCAACCGCGCCCTGAGACGGGGCTCCAGATGCAGGGTTTCGTGAAGAGAACACGACAACGAGAGTGGGGAGGAGAGAAGGTGGTATCGTTCCACTCTTTCCCCAGCCTCGTTTTCAGCTCCTGGGACAGGACTCCTCCAAGTGGAGGTGCCTACACTTAGCTCTTAACAGGGTGCTGCTCCTTTCCAGGCTTACTTTGGTTACATTTTTGTCCTTCCTCCCACTGACCCTAAGCATCTACACTATGCTATTTACATACTTCCGAATGGTAGCTTTCATTGCATTTTTAAATAGCCACCAGAGGAGTCCGTAGTACCTAGAACTCTAGTTCCTAGTCCTTCTAGTACCTAGTCCTCCAGCTACAGAGAAGGGCTACACAGACCCAGCGCAGCAGCCCGAGGAGCCTGCGTGCGTAAGTGCTCTGACCCGGACTCCTGCCTAGATACAAATGCGCAACGAGCAAGGAAACAAGGAGGGCAATTTTCTCAATCTGGAGTTCCAATTCCATTGCTCCCTTGCCTTTGTTTATCCCCACTTCAAGATTTTCCGCTTTCTTTACTGTTAAAGCCCACTGCACAGGGCTCTATCAATCCTGGCTGAGTCTGTATTTCTCTAAATCCATGTCTGGGTACCTAAGTTAGCTCAGAAACACTTAGGGATACTCAATAGGCGGAACAGTAGGGCAGAGGTGTAAACTGATCCTAGGACCCTACAAGAAGACAGCGGCCTTCCTTTCATGTGGGTTCTTCTGCTTCCTGCTGCCACCTAGGGGCGGGAGAGGGGAAGGGACCCACGCTCTTAACATGGACCTTTCTAAGATCTACTCTTGGGAAATTTCCTTTGGGGAAGTCAATTCATAGATCAGAATGAGTTCATTTTCCTCGGATTTTTTAATCTTTCTATTATTTCTTTTTGGAAAATCATTTGTTCCTCAGTGTCAACTTGGGGCCGTCTGTGAACCTGGGGGCTCAGTTTTCCACTCTCCTAAGGGGGCAGATGGAAACCTAGGAGGTCAGGACACTTGATGAGTCAGCTGGCTGTCCCAGATTAGAAACAGAATCTTTCTTTGCCTGAACAATTATAAAAGCCACCACTCCCTCTTTCAATATCTGCATGCAAACAGCTGCAGACAAGTTCCAAAGGAATAACTCAATTTTGTAATCCCATTACTTTCGGCCAAAGGAAACAGTGGGTCATTTTCTCAACTGCTCACAAAGTGTACCTGGGATGGTGTAGGTGGGGGTTAGGAGTGTGGAATGTGGTGGCCCTGGCAGATTTTCCAACCTGGAGCATTTGCAGGAATGCCTGATATGTGCGGGGCACTGGAGAGGAAGATGAAGATGGGTAAACTATGGAGACTAACCTCCAGGAATTTACAACAGAGTGGGCAGACAGCCTGAACGGATTATAAATTATATAAGAATAAACAGTGTAAGAGACATAAAGCATCCAAAACTGGCTGCCATGGATAAACACACGGGCTTGCTCTCAGCAGATCTGGTACTTGTGGGTGCTCAGTGCAGAGGCTCCCGTCCTAACCATCAGGGTTCCAGGAGGATCTGGTCCTGGACAACGTGATCTGGTGTTCATTTCCTTTGCAAGGGGGTTTTGTTAAAGGGTACCAAGTGCCTGATGCTAAGCTGGAGGCCCTGCATGCTCACCCAGTCTTCCACCAAAGGACCCTGCAGGCCTCTGCCACCCACCACTGAAGTTCTAGTGCACTTTCTGGTCAGACTAACCACAGGCTAACACCTGTACTCTTGTACTGAGCTAACAAACACGTGTGGCTGCTTAAGACAGGGGTGGCTCTCTCCTCCATATTCCTTACATGTGGGCAGTCACCTGGGGCAGCACCAGTGCTTCCTGCTCCTTCTCAGGTCCTCTTTTCCTCGGTCATCCTCCTATCGGCCAAACACCACCCCCCCCCACCCCCCCCCGCCTGGAGAGTCAGTACCCTGACCCACTGCAATATGGGTTCCATCCTCTGGGGATGCTGGGCGGGGATGAGTAGAAGGGAGACTTTAGGGCTGCTTTCCCTGAGGCCAGCAAAGACCTTGGTGCTGCTAAATGCAGTCCACAATTTCAGTCTTTCCCTCCATCACCTGCTTCTTAATAGTTCCCTGCATTTTAAAGTTCTCTGTCCTCCTATTTCTTTGCCACACTATCTTGCTTTCTCTTCTACTTTTCTGGTTGTTTCTTCTAGTCTCCTTTCAGATAGGTCTCCCCTTCAAATGAGTATGGGAGTCCTCTTTTTTTTTTAATTTTTAAAAAAGATTTATTGACTCATTTGAGAGAAAGAGTGTGCATGCGAGTGTATGAGCAGGGGGGAGGGGCAAGTGGAGAGAGAGAGAAAAGCCCAAGCAGACTCTTCACTGAGCACAGAGCCCAACAAGAGGCTCACTTCCACTACTCATGAGATCATGACCTGAGCTAAAGCCAAGGGTCGGACACCCAAATGAGCCACCCAACTGCCCCCTCTTTTATTCTATACACACTCTGATCTTATCTATTCCCATGGCTTCAAATTCCCATCACTGAACATCACAGTCAGAATAGACCCAACGGCCAGGGATCAAGTGCTGATCTATCAGCCCTCACCTTCCATCCAACCTCCTTTTCCATGCTCCCCACGGTATGTCACACCAGCCTTCTTACAGTTCCTCAAACGTGCTGTCTGCCTCAGGGCCTTTGCACTTGTTCTCTTTGCCCAAAACACTTCTTCCCCATCTCCCTAGGAACACATAATTTGGGTCCTTCATCTCCTAAAAGACACAGAACGACTATTCTCCATCTCTCCAACTTATCTCCTTGTTAAGTCCCCCATGGAGGCACTCACATGAATAAGCCGAGCTTCCCTCATTAGAATGAAAAGCAGAGACCCAGTACCTAGAACAGTGGCTGGCACTCAATAAGTATTTGTGAATGAATGTGCTCCTACCCACCATGTCGATAGAGCTCCAGACACCCACCTGTCCACCCACCCACTTGATGTGCAGGGTGTACCACAGATAATCCAGACTTAATCTGTCCCAACCTGAAGCAGCCTCTCCCCAGTCCCATTTTCCTTTCTTTGTTCCTGTCCCCAACAGTGTCACGACCATCCACCTAGTCATATAAGCCAGAACCAGAGAACAGCTCTAGCCCCTTCTTCTCCACTCCTTGCGTCCAATCAACACCCTTGTCCTGCTGAGCCCACCTCCTCAGCATTCTTGAATTTATCTACACACTAACTTCTCTTGCTTGAATCATTTCAACCACATCTACAGCCAGGCTCCTTGCAATCTCTGCCCTCAACTACATTCCGCACTACGGTCAGAGTGACTGCATCGAAGGGCAAATCTGATCCTGTCCCTCTCCTCCTGAAAGCTCTTCAATGGCACCTTGTTGCCCTTAGGTCTTGGTCACCCTGAGCTCAGCTCCACTGTCCTCCTGGCTTGGGCACTAGTTTTAACTCTCCACCAACCTTCCCACCACACCCATGCTGTTACACCAGTGCTACGCTCCCTGGAGTGCTGTGGAAGTGTAGCCTGAAATATACAAATCCTTAACTTTTAAAGGCAACAATTCAACCTAATACCATGCTCACTTTTCCTTCTCCCCTATGGTCTTTTCGTACCCTGTATGGACACTCAGGAACCCTGACTGTTGGTGGAAAAGACCATCTCCAGGTAAAGTCGACCTACTTTCAGGCACCATTCAAGATTTCAGTGATTTGAGGGACAACGCGGGAAATCCGTGTCGAGTAGCAACCTCGGGAAGGCACGAGTCTGAGCCAAATGCCACAGGGCCAAGTCATTACTTCCTCAGCGGCCTTGCTGACCGCTCAGTACCTGCCCCTAGCTACTCCTCATGGTGTCAGAATCTCACGCAACCTTCAAAGGCATGCTGCAAAGGAGGATCACTGGTCCTGTCTTCCAGATCAAAGTCAGATTGCATGACACCTCCCAAGGCGGGAGGCATTGGGGCTCAAAGGAAGGGAAGGGTCTGCTGCCGACCCTCCCTCCTGGCAGCCCCACCTCTCTCCTGGTCTGACGGGGAAGGGCCCACGTCAACTCTGCTGCCACCTGTGAGGCTGAGCAAGGTGTCTGGTATGAAACGCAGGCAGCAGGGAGTGAGTCAGAGCTGCAAGCTGTGAGAAGGGCACCTCCCCTCTGCCAAGCACGAAGAAGCCCATCAAGGTGTTGTGACCAGAAAAACGGGCCATGCAGTGAGGAAATCACACATACATATGAAAGAAAAAGAAAAATATCACAGAACCAAATATAGCCTGCTTCTAAAGATTCCCACTTTGGGGCGCCTGGGTGGCTCAGTGGGTTAAGCCGCTGCCTTCGGCTCAGGTCATGATCTCAGGGTCCTGGGATCGAGTCCCGCAGCGGGCTCTCTGCTCAGCAGGAAGCCTGCTTCCCTCTCTCTCTCTGTCAAATAAATAAATAAATAAATCTTAAAAAAAAAAAAAGATTCCCACTTTTTTTTTTTTTAAGATTTTATTTATTTGACAGAGAAACACAGCAAAAGAGGAAATACAAGCATGTGGAGTGGGAGAGGGAGAAGCAGGCATCCCGCTGAGCAGAGAGCCAGATGCAGGGCTTGATCCCAGGATGCCAGGATCACGACCTGAGCTGAAGGCACTCAATGACTGAGATACCAGGCGCCCCAAGATTCCCATTTTTTCCTTAAAGGTTTCTTTTTATTTATTTGTGAGAAAGAGAGAGAGAGAGAGAGAGAGAGATCACAAGTAGGCAGAGCGGGTGGGGGAAGCAGGCTCCCTGCTGAGCAGAGAGCCGGCTGTGGGGCTCGATCCCAGGACCCTGAGATCATGACCTGAGCTGAAGGCAGAGGCTTAACCCACTGAGCCACCCAGGTACCCCCAAGATTCCCACTTTTCAGCTATTATTTGTCTTCATAGTTTGGAATTACCAGTGATTTTGAAGTATGGTAAATACTACAGAGATCAGTAAACACTACTCTTTCCCACTGAATCCACCTATAAGGACATGCTGAAAATGGCAAGTTCCAAGAAATGCATTTTCCAGAAAACTTTATACTTTGGGGTCCAGACATCTTTACCATAATTTCTTTAATGTTTTAGTTTTAACGAATTATAGGTTCCTGTGTCAACTATCCTCAAATTTAAAAAATTAAAAAAAAATATCGAGGTTCACAGGAAATTGAAAAGAGTACAGAGAGGTCCTATGTATCCTTCCGCCACTTTTCCCAAAGGTATCCCCCTGCACTGCTCATTCACAAGATCCTACTATGTGCCAGACACTGCCCTACACAAGTACAGCACAAAATAATTATAAACTCAGATAAGCACTTGGTTTTTACTATATTCTAGGCAGGGCACTGGGCCCTGGGATAAAAAAGGCAAATAAGGCAGGGTTCCTGCTCGCACTAGCTGGGATGAGACGGTGGAGCGATGGAGGCAGGACAGAGTATTACGGGTGGAAAGAGAGGGGAGCACCCAAGTTAGGTACTAAAAGAACAAAGAAATCATCCAGAAGTGGGAGGCAGGCATTCCAGGCTGAGAGGCATAGGCAAGGATACACAAACGAACACTGAGAGTGGGAGTGGACAGAAGGAGGCAAGCAGAAAAAATGAGTCGTAGTTTAATGTTGCTCAAGTGTAAATAGCACAACAGGAAGTGCTGAAAGTCAGGCTGGGAACGGACGCCAATGGCCCTGAAATGTTATTTAATAATGTGAAATTTCAAAAAATATACAAAACGAGAGAGTACAGTACACTGAACCCTCATGTGCCCCTCACCCAACTTAAACGACTCTTAGTATTTGGCCATTTTGTTGCATTTCCACCTCCCTATTCCCCACACCCCAAATTGGATTATTTAAGAAACAAATCCTGGGCATAATACCATTCAGCTCACAAATACTTCAGTATGTATCTCTGAAAAGTAAAAACTTAAAAATATACATGGGTGTATAATACCCCAATACCATTATCATACCTAAAAGATTAATAATTATTTTTTAAAAGATTTTATTTATTTATTTGACACAGAGAGAGACAGAGAGAAAGGGAACACAAGCAGGGGGAGTGGGTGAGGGAGGAGCAGGCCTCCCACCAAGCAGGGAGCCAGATGCAGGGCTTGATCTCAGAACCCTGGGATCATGACTTGAGCTGAAGGCAGATGCTTAACGACTGAGCCACCCAAGCTCCCCAACATTAATAATTATTATCACCACCTCAAACACATTAGGATGGCTACGATCCAAAATAAACAAACAAACAAACAAACAAAAAAACCGAAATAACAAGTGTCGGCAAGGACATGGAGAAACTGGAACCCTTGTGCACTGTCGGTGGGAATGAAAATAGTGCGTCTGCTATGGAAAACAGTTTGGTGGTTCCTCAAAAAATAAAAACCTAGATATATCATATTAGTCAGCAATATCATTTCTAAAAGAATTCCATTTCCAAAAGCATTGAAAGCAAGGACTTGAACAGATAATTTGTAGACCGTGTTCATAGCTGTGAAATCACTGTAGCCAAAAGGTAGAAGCAACCCAAGAGTTCACCAGTGGATGAATGAATAAACACCATACAATGGAATATTATTCAGCCTTAAAAAACAGAGACATTCAGACATGTGCTACAATATGGAGTAACCTTGAGGACATTTTATAATACAAAGTGATACAAACCCGCCACAAAAAGACAAATATTGTAGAATTCCACTTACGCATGGTACCTAGAGTCATCTAATTCAGAGACAGAAAGGACAATGGTGGTGTCTAGGGGCTGCGGGGTGAGGGAAGTAGGCAGCTAATGTTTCTGTTCTGCAAGATGAAAAGAGCTATGGAGACAGATGGTAGTGGTGGTTGCACAAACAACATGAATGTACTTAATACTAGTGTGTACACTTAAAAATGGTTAAGCTGATAAATTTACAGACACATACACATATACACACACGCACGTGTGTATTTTTTTTTTTTTTTTTTAAAGGGAGAGGAAGAGAAAGAATCCCAAGCAGGCTCCATCCTGAGTATGGAGCCCAACACGGGGCTGGATCCCACATCCCTCTGAGATCATGACCTAAGCTGAAACCAAGTCAGATACTTAATCAGTTGTGCCATCCAGGCACCCCTTGTTGTATTTTAGTACAATTTAAAAAATTTTAATTCCTTATTATCATCTTGTAGGTCAGCAGTGTTCAAGTTTCCCTGTCTTAAGATCTTTCGGAGACTAACAAAATGACCCCTTTAGTATGGAAAACTTCAAACACACCCTAAAATAGAGAGAAAGTAGAATGACCCTCCATGCACTCACTGCCCAAGTGAAACAACGCCCAGCCCATTTTGTCTCATTCATACCCTACCCCTGGGCTAACCTAGCAATCACATCATTTCTCCTTATATAGTTCAGCACGCATCACTAAAATATGAAAGTTCTTTGAAAAATAACCACAAAATCATTAGTGAATGTCAAAAAAAAATCAAATTGTGGCTACAGTTTGGTTTATTCAAGTCAGGATCCAATACACTGCATCTGGTTACATGCTGTTAGGACTTCTAGTATGTAATAATTCTCTCTCCCTTTCTTAATTTTGCCATTTATTTGTCCAAGACACTCAGTCCCTCGTCTATAGAATTTTCCATTTCCACAGTTGGCTAACTGTATGCCCACCCAAAGGTGTCATTTACAAGTTCTTCTATCCTCTGTATTTCTAGTAAACAGATAGAAGCTTGATCGGATTCAGGTTTTTTTTTTTTTTTTACATAAATAAACACTTAAATGTGATGTTGCCCTGCATGTCACTTTAATAGGAACTTAGCAGATGAAGTCAGACTTGCATTATTATTATTATTATTATTATTATTATTATTATTATTATTTTTGGACCTGCATTTTTATAAGCTATCTCTAATGCCTCTGTGCATTAAAATACATTTTAGGGAGGGAGGCCACAGCCAGAGTGATCACCAAGGAGGAGACTACAGAAATAGTCCGTGAAAGAGATGAGGGCCGGAGAGTGGGCATGACGAAGAAGAGAAGATTTCAGAGTTGGGAGGCAGGTCCCAACTCTTCAACAATTCAGCAGGTCCTGAAGACTGATCTTATATTGGGGTTAAGGAAGAAAGGAGTTTTTCTCTAGTTTTGGCACATAGGTAAGACAGAACAAAGGCAAGGCAGGGTTTTGGTGGGGGAAGGTGATAGTTGAGTTTTAGCCATGAAGAGATGACTAGACCATTCAGGTCATGTCCAAGAGGCAGTGAATAACACTGATGATGAGTCCAGGGGGAAGACTGTCACCAGCAACGTGTGCAGCTGAAACCATGAGCACAGATCCAATCACTCAGAAGAGTGACAAGCCAGCCAAGGGGCAGATGAAGTGCCTATAATGAAGATGGAGCACAAGGGAGAATGCTGGGTTAAATACATCCGAAAGGTCCAGAAGGATAAAAGCTGAACATGTCCACTTGGTCAGTACATGTCCAAAGGGTCACTCACTGATGCCACTGTCCAAAGCAGTTCCAGAAGGCTGACTGGAGTAAAAACCCTTGACTTCAGAAGTAACTGGGAAGCAAGTAAAAAGAGTATGAATTGTTCCCAAGTTTAATTTATTTTTAAAAATATTTTATTTATTGACACAGAGAGACAGAGTCAGAGAGGAACACAAACAGGGGGAGCGGGAGAGGGAGAAGCAGGCTTCCCACCAAGCAAGGAGCCCGATGTGGGGCTCGATCCTAGGACCCTGGGATCATGACCTGAGTTGAAGACAGATGCTTAATGACCGAGCCACCCAGGACCCCTCCCCCAAGTTTAATTTTAAAAGGGAGATAGAGAGACACAGTAGATTAACCTATTGCTTGGATGGGAATTGGGGGGTGGAGGCATTGATGGGTGACAGCTAGGGTTGTGGGGCTTTCTGGGGTGAGGTAATGTTCTAAAATCTGTGTTGATGGTCAGACAATTCTGCAGATAAATGTAAAACCACTGAAATGTATGTGGGAAATGTAAGGCAGATGTGTTAACCACTACACCATGGAACCTGTATATGGGAAATGAATTTAAATGGATGAAATGTATAGTATGGAAATTGGATTTCAATAAAGGTCAAAAAAAAGTGAGGGAAGGGCACCTGGGTGGCTCAGTTGGTTGTATTCAACTCTTGATTTCAATTCAGGTCAGATCCCAGGATCATGAGACCGAGCCCCACATCGAGCTCTCTCTCCCTCTGCCCCACCCTACCCAGCTCATGCACTCTCTCTCTCTCAGGAAATAATAAATAAATAAATAAATAAATAAATAAATAAATAAGTTAAAAAATTTTAACTTATTTTATTTATTTGACAGAGATCACAAGTAGGCAGAGAGAGAGAGGAAGGGAAGCAGGCTCCCCGCTGAGCGGAGAGCCCGATGCGGGGCTCGATCCCAGGACTCTGAGATCATGACCTGAGCCGAAGGCAGAGGCTTTAACCCACTGAGCCACCCAGGCCTCCCAGTTAATTATTTTTTTATTTTTATTATTTTTTTTAAAGTGAGGGAGAGAGACCGGGTAGCCAGAGAAGGTCAAAGAAGGGTTATTTTGGAATAATACTTGAACTCAAGGAACAGCAGATAAGGGGCCCCTGGGTGGCTCAGTTGGTTAAGCAGCTGCCTTTGGCTCAGGTCATGATCCCAGGGTCCTGGGATTGAGTCCCACCTTGGGCTCCTTGCTCAGCGGGGAGCCTGCGTCTCCCTCTGCCTGCTCTGTCTGCTACCCCCCCCCCCAAATTGTGTGTGTTCTCTCTCTCTCGCTGACAATCAAATAAATAAAATCTTAAAAAAAAAAAGAATAGCAGATAATTATCTATTAGACCAGATCTCTAAAATCCTCTGGAACTCTGTGATACTGTGCAGTCAGGCATTCACAGATAAATATGAAAAAGATGCACCATGAACAACTGAAAGCATAAACACCAAGATCTTCTCCTGCACAAGGTGATCCTGACTTACTGAGGGGCTGTGCATAAGGCTGTGCACGTAAGGATGATACTCTTCCCTTCCCAAGCTGCGCCTTCCACCTGGGTTCTCTATCCCATTCCCATTCCATCCATCTCCCTGTTTACCAGGTCCTTCCCCCATAAGCATTTATTTGCAATGCTCCATACCCCCATCCTTTTTAGCCCCCATCCTACTCTACATTTAGCTCAGGGTTAAGGGGATAGCTAAACTGGGTTCAGATCCTGCTCTGGTTGCTTAACAGCTGTGTGCTCACAGGCAAATTACCAGCATCTCGAGAAGCTCTGGTTCCTCATCTAAAGAGGGGCTGGCGGAGGGGGGGGGTGGTGTGCGGAGGACAGTCACTTCCTGGGGGAGCTGTGAGGCACACCCCTACTGCTTAACCGGGCAGCTGATAACATTCTCACCCTTCAGCCAATCCCCTTCCTTCACTTTGGAGCTTCCTCAAAGATGGGTCTCTACTTTGCCATATGTGCCAAGGTGACCTCCTGGATCTGACATCCAAGGGACACTTTTAAACTATATCTGCTTGACCCTTCTGAGGCACTTGAACTCTGATGACCACGCTTCCCTTCTCTAAACATGTTCCTCCCTTAAGGCCCAAGAGACAGCTCTCTGGACCTGCCTCCAAAGGCTCTTTGCAGGCTGCTGATTCTCATGCTTCCCCTCTCCCCCTTTCCACTGCTGTCTTCTCCCAGGTACCCCATCCACACTCAGGGCCTCGGCCACAGCCCGACAACCCGGCAGAGTGGTCTCTCAAATCTTTACTGAGTGAACATTTCCTGGGTCTTCATCTTTTTTTTTTTTTTTTAACATTTTATTTGCTTATTTATTTATTTGAGAGGGGGGGAGCACACAAGCAGTGGTGGGGGAGGGACAAGCAGACTCCCTGCTTACCACGCAGCCCAGTGAGATCCCAGGACCCTGAGATCACGACCCGAGCTGAAGGCAGATGCTGAATCCACTGAGCCACCCAGGTGCTCCTGGGGTCTTCATCTTTGTGCCCAGCTCTCTATCCTGTGCTCTAGACTCACGTATTCGACTGTAACCAGGAATCTCCACATATCCAACAGGATGTCCTCCACACCTAGCTCTTCCTCTCAAGCTCCCTCACTCAGTGCACAGCTCAATCCTTGTCCTCTCCTGACTCTACCTCTTAAATCAATCTCCAGTGAGATCTCTCCACATCACCACGGTACCTCCCTCTTAGTTGAATGCCTGTTTTTAAAAAAATAGATTACTGAAATAGGTTCATGCTGATCTGATCTATTTCTATTCTCTCTCTGTTCCAACCCACCCCTTATGTTGTTACCAAGCGATCTCTACAAAACACGTATCTGAACCACTTTAAATCCCTTATTCCCACCTCACTTACAGATCAAGGTCAAATTCCTTATTCTGGCACCAAAAGCCTGTTTGATCTGATCCCAATGAGCCTTTCCGCTTAATCCCCTGCCATTCCTGTTGGGCCCCAACTTACAGTGAACTTCTTTCAGGGCTGAGAATATACCTCTAGCCTGGTGATCTCCTACTAAACTTTAAGGATTTAGCACAAACATCAACTCCTCTGTAGTATTTTTCCCCTGCCCACTTACCCCACACCTGGTCAAGTTCTTTATTCCATCCTTAGTGCTCTAACAAAGGATTTTATATAAGAAGTATACTCCACATTCAAGGTAAAGCATGGAACCACACTGAAAATACACACTGACCTACTTCTCTGCATCTTGCCCCATCTGTGGAGGACAAGAACCTTGCCCTCTCCACCCCCAGCGCCAGCAAAATACAGATGCCTGACAACCATTTCCAGATGAAGCCTCCCTCCTGCCCCATTGATCCCCTTCATGGACACTCTACAGTTCTTTGGCCGCCAGCACATCTGTCTTTCAGTTTCATGGGCTATCTGTGCCCAATAATGGAGACGGTTCTAGTTCACTTAATCTTCACGACAACCTCTGGGGTCTATGCTGTACCATTACCCCAATTTCAAGATCAAGGCACTGAGGTTTAAAGCAGTCAAAGAGTGAGCACGAAACCAAGATTTGAACAGATTTATTTAATTCAAAGTAATCTCCCAAAGTCCAACTTATGTGGCCCCATCAAATGCGCCTCTTTTTCATCTAAAAACTTCTTAAAGTCTTCACTTTTCTCTCCCTCCTCTCTAAGAGGAAAACATCTCTCCTTTGCGAGTATCAACCGCTTTTAGCTGCACCTTCTTACTCCTTCTGGACCTGCTCATCTGAGAATTCTCTTCAAATTATCCCCCTCCAGGGCACCTAGTTACCTCAGTCAGTACAACATGTGCCTCTTGATCTGGAGGTCATGGGTTCAAGCCCCACAATGGGTGTACAGCTTACTTGAAAAAAAAAAAAAAGTCCTTCCCAGCAAAAATAACTCAACATGGAGGTGCCTGGGTGGCTCAGTCAGCTACATGTATGACTCTTGGTTTCAGCTCAGGTCCTGATCTCAGGGTCCTGAGATGGAGCCCCATGTTCAGCCCTAAGCTCAGCACAGAGTCTGTTTCAGATTCTCTCTCCTTCCCCTTTTGCCCTCCCCTCCCCCAACTCACATACACACTCTGTAAAGTAAAATCTTTAAAACTTTTTTCACTTGTAAACAAACAAAATCAATGTTTTGTTCTAGAGCAGTGGTTTCTTTTTAAAGATTTTATTTATTTATTTGACAGAGAGAGACATGAGCAGCAGGGTGGGAGAAGCAGGCTTCCTGCTGAGCAAGGAGCCCGATGTGGGGCTCGATCTCAGGATCCTGGGATCATGACCTGAACCGAAGGCAGACACTTAACGACTGAACTAGGTGCCCCTAGAGCAGTGGTTTTCTTTCTTCCTTTCTTTTTTTTAGAGCAGTGGTTTTCAATAAGAAGTTTTCAAAATCCAATTTTTGGCACAATACTAGGCACCCTGCAAGCACTTAACAGGCCCCCGTGGCTGGTGGCTACTGTACCAGATGACATGGCTCTAGAAACGGGCCTTGAATGTAAGTTTTCAGGACAGTACTAAGATAAAAGGAAGCCCCCTGAACCTGCTGCCTGATTTAGGCCATGGGGGCCTCACCGCACGTTCAGCTCCTTGCTCCTCCTTGCAGGCTGCCCTCCTGATCAGGAAAGCTGAACTTCAACACACCAGGCCCCCTTGTGTCTCTGCACAGGCAGCTTCTTCACGGGAAGTCCTCAACCCTGACCTTCTTTCTGTTTCTCCCCAACTCCTTTTCATGATCTTATTCCTTTTTTTTTCTTTTTTAAAATTTTCTTCTATTTATTTGACAGAAAGAGTGTATGTGAGAGACGGAACACAAGCAGGGGAAGCTGCAGAGGGAGAGGGAGAAGGAGGCTCCTCACTGAGGAGCCCGATGTGGGACTTGATCCCAGGACCCTGGGATCATGACCTGAGCCGAAGGCCGACGCCTAACCGACTGAACCACCCAAGTGCCCCTCATGATCTTATTCGATGTATTCTACAAAAAGTGACTGAGAGCTCAGCCAGCCACTATCTGGGTCCTGGACTACAGCAAAGAACAGACAACGCTCTCCTGGAACCTACTAGTTGGCGTGCGTTCCCCAAGTAAATAAAGCACAGCAAGGGAGTTTGTGGGGCTTACAATTTTAAAAAGATACTCAGGTAAGGCCTTACACAGCATGAGAAGTTTGAGATAAAGTCAGCAGGAGATGAGAGAGTGAGCCATGGCAACATCTTCAGAAGAGGGTCCAGGCTAAGGGAAGAGGGGACACAGAGGCCAAGTGGGAGTGTGCCTAGGGGACACAGGTGGGGTGCATGAAAAGATGGTTGGAGAGGGGACCTGGAAGAGGGAAGAGAATGAAAGCGAGACAGGGTCTGAAGGCCAGGCATGCCAGACTGCACAGGGCCTGTGGCCCTGGCTCAGGGTGAGCTTTTCCCTCAGGTGAGACGGAAAACTTAGCAGGGGAACGAGTTCATTCCAACTGCTACACAGCCAGCAGACTGTAGGAAGGTTCGGGCAGATAGGGAAACTGATTAGGAGGCAATACTCTAGGTAAGAAAACCCAGGTGGTAGTGGCAGAGGTGGTGAGAAGTGGCCAGTTCTGGATGTGTGCGGAAGGCAGAGCTAGTGAGGTTTGCTGAGAGCACCTGGTCTGAGGGGTCTCTGGGAGAAGAGTGTCCCTGGCAGGCTCCCAGGCTAGCGTGCAGTGACTGAGGGCAGGTCGCAGCAGAGAGCTCAGGCTCCCTGGCACGGTCCCAATGGACTCTGAGGCTGGTGCCGGGGAGAGGCCACAGGTCTGTGGGATTAAGGATGGAGGGAGGTGGAGAAGTGGCTTTTCCAGGAGCACAGGGAGCTCTGTGGGCACCCCCCTGCACTAGATAGCAGGCAGCACACCTCAAAGTCTTCCCCAACTCCCAAGGGTGACGGAAGAGTCTGCCACTGGCTTTTTGTACCATCCTCTGGTGTGGCACATATGACACGGCACAGTGATGACTGGCCTCTGCATCTGTCTCAGTCAGCTCCTGGAGCACGGCCACTCCCTTGTTCACCTGTCTCTGCAGCACCAGATGGCACCTGACTCATCACCACCAGTGTTCAGTCAGCAGCTCTCTAAATTCTGCCTGGTGGTTGGGACCCCCTAGTTTGCCAACCAAAAGAATAGTCCGTGGTTGGCTAGGTCCTCTGGCAAAGGCTCATACCTGATTAACGAGGTATCAGGAGATCAAAAACAACACATCAACAAACATTTAAAAAGAAATCTCCTGGGGGCATGTGCCTGGCTCAGTGAGAAGTCTTGATCTCAGGATCGTGAGTTTGAGTTGGGTATATTACTTAAAAAAGTAAATACCCAGGGTAGCTCAGTCAGTTAAGCATCTAATTATTTTTTTTCCCCTCAAGATCATGTCTTGATCTCAGAGTTGTGAGTTCAAGACCCAAATTTTGGGGCACCTGGGTGGCTCAGTGGGTTAAAGCCTCTGCCTTCGGCTCAGGTCATGATCTCAGGGTCCTGGGATCGAGCCCCGCATCGGGCTCTCTGCTTGTCAGGGAGCCTGTTTCCTCCTCTCTCTCTGCCTGCTTCTCTGCCTACTTGTGATCTTTGTCAAGTAAATAAATAAAATCTTTAAAAAAAAAAAAAAAGACCCAAGTTTTACTTAAAATAAATTAAAAAAGAAAAAAAAATCTCCTAAACCAAGAAGAGCAACCATTTTTTAAAAAAGGATTTTATTTATTTGACAGAGAGAGAAAGAGCGAGCAAGAGAGAGAGGGAGTATGTGCGCACAAGCAGGGGGAGGGGGAGAGGGAGACTCCCCGCCGAGTAGCGAGCATGATGCAGGACTTGATCCCAGGACTCTGGGATCATGACCTAAGCTGAAGGCAGATGCTTAACCCACTGAGCCCCACAGGGCGCCCCCAAAACAACCATTTATGAAGCACCTATTCTGCTCCAGGCAGAGCAACTCTGCAAAGCAGGTGTTGTTGTCACCATTTCCTGGAGAAGGGAAACGAGGCTTGGAGAGAGTAAGCAGAGCAAAGAGGAGGAGGATTGTGGTTAACTATAGCTCAGAAGCAATGCAGGAGAGACTGTGTGTGGTGGGGGAGGTGTGAGGGTGTGGACTAAACTTGGGAGTGACAGCTGCTCACATCTTAACAAGCCTTGAAGGCATAGCAGAGAACACCGTGGGGTATAAGCTATAAACATCCCCCTGCCGTTTCACAGTCCTGGGGGTGGCTGGCGGCCTGCCACACGAAAGGCTGGCACAGTACCCAGAACACATGTAAATTCTTAACTCTCTACATAACGCCTTAGACAGGCTGCACGCATGGGATCACGTCGTACCACACAACCCAACTTACAACACAGATTCTCAACCTTCTCAAACGAAACATGGAGGTGAAAGAGACAACCTGAGGCAAGTTGAGGTGGAAACTATAAATGCATCAGTGCAATATTACTAGTGCACCTTAGGCAAAGCTCCAAAGGGGCTGCAGCTCAAGACCTCTGCATATCTGGAGCTGGGGACTAGCTCCATATCTGATGACCCCACCCCCACCCCCACAAATGCCCTGGCAAGGTCACTAATGAGGCGCCCATGGCTAAATGCAACTTCCCAGCAACTCCTCGCCCAGGAAGGGTCTCTCCTGATCCAGTATCAGGAAAGGGAATCTTGGAAATCAGAACTTTTTTTTTTTTTAAAGATTTTATTTATTTGACAGACAGGAGAGAGATCACAAGTAGGCAGAGAGGCAGGCAGAGATGGGGAGGAAGGAGGCTTCCTGCTGAGCAGAGAGCCCCATGAGGGGCTCGATCCCAGGACCCTAAGACCATGGCCCAAGCTGAAGACAGAGGCTTAACCCGCTGAGCCATCCAGGTGCCCCAAATCAGAACCTCTTGATACATCCCCCAATCCTCCAATTCCTCTATCAACCAATCACTTTACCTGTTCACTTTACCACCTCCTTGGCCCACACGCCACTTTTAGCTTCTCCTAATCATATCTTGCCTAGACCAATGAAACAGCCCTTCTCTACTACCTATGCTCAATTCATCCTCCACACCATCCTCCACACCAACACAAAGATTATCTAAGGCACAAATTTACTCAACGGTTCACCGTTATTTAAATCCTTTAACCGGCTCTCCACAGTACACAGAAAAGAATCAAATTCAAGCTCCCTGCCATGGTATATACAATGGTTGATTCCGGGCATCAACGCGACTGGACCACCAAGTGTCCAAATGTCTATCTGGCCAAACATCATTCTGGGTGCATCTGTGAGGGGGCTTCCGGATGAAATTAATGTCTGCGTCAGTAGCTTGAGTTAAGTAGATTGCCCTCCCTGATTCGGGTGGACCCCACTGAGCCTACCACAATAAGACGGAGGTAAGAGGGAACTCTTCCTGTCTGCTTGCCTGGAGCTGAGACATGAGGATTTTCCTGCCTCTGGACTAAACAGGAAACACTGGCTCTTTGTGGGGTCTCAAGCCTGTCAACATCTGGACTGGAACTATACCATTGGCTCTCTTGGGTCTCCAGGTTGCCAACTGCAGATCTTAGCACTTGCTAGCCTCCGTAACTGCACAAGCCAACTTACTATAATCAACCAGCCGATCAATATCTCTCTCTCACACACACACACATACGGGTTCTGTTTCTCTGGAGAACCCTAATACAGTATGTAAGGCTTTTATGATTTGACTTGCTTATGTCTCCAGGCGTATTGCTCAACACATCCTTCTCATATTTTTCTTTAGCAATGAACTTTTTTCTTGCTCTTATGAAGGGTATCATACACGTATGCACACATCACAGTGCAAAGAACAGTAATAAAACAAATACCATTTTCCAACTGCTCAAGTTAAGAAACACTTCAGACCTTGGCACTCAGCGTGTGGTCCCAGGACCAACAGAACTGGCATCACCTGAAAGGTTACAAAATGCTGCATCTTTGTCACTGCCACCTCTTAGAAATCTGCATTTTTTTATTAAAGATTTTTTTTTATTAAAGATTTTTTTAAAGATTTTATTTATTTATTTGACAGAGAGAGATCACAAGTAGACAGAGAGGCAGGCAGAGAGAGAGAGAGGGAAGCAGGCTCCCCGCTCAGCAGAGAGCCCGATGTGGGACTCGATCCCAGTACCCTGAGATCATGACCTGAGCTGAAGGCAGCAGCTTAACCCACTGAGCCACCCATGCGCCCATTAAAGATTTTTTAAAAATTTATTCATTTGACAGAGAGCACAAGTAGGCAGAGCAGCAAGCAGAGGGAGGGGAGAAACAGGCTCTCCACTGAGCAGGGAGCCCTATGTGGGACTCGATCCCAGTACTCTAAGATCGTGTCCCGAGCCGAAGGCAGACGCTTAACTGACTGAGCCACCCAGGCATCCCTATAAATCTGCAATTTAAAAGCATCTCCAAGTGATTCATATACACATTAAGCCTCAGAAGCTCTCCTTATAAATTCCAGCACCCTCCTTCTTCACTCCACAAGAGAGAACGAATGTCCTGATTTCGTGTTATCTGATTTTGTCTACAGCTCTACCACCCTCACATAATCTATCCCCAAATGATCGCTGCCCTAGTCTCCTGCACACGCCAGCTGTGCAAGAAGAGGGCAGCACTGCCCCTGCTGCACAGAGGGTCCAGGAGGAGGTGAAAGAAAGAGTCTCTGGTCAGGTCGTGGTCTGACTTCCCCTTCCCTGAGAGGTGACAAGGCCCCTTCTGGGGAAGTTGCAAGCAAGGTCATGAGTGAGGCTTGGGCAATATGGGGCTCTTCACACTGGAGTGCTTAGCAAGACTGAGGTGTGGACCAGGCACTGGACATGCGGCAGAAGTACGGCCAGAGGGAAGGGGCTGCCTCCCACTCTCAGAGAAAAGCTGAGAACTTCCGTGAGGGACACGCATGTGTTCAGCAGAGCATCAGGGGAGAGACCTTCAGGAGCACATGGTCAAGACAAACCAAATCCTCATGAGAATCTGGGCCAAGCCTTCCTGGGTGTTCTGTCCTTGGTTTAAGAAGATGGCCCGGGGGCACCTGGGTGGCTCAGTGGGTTAAAGCCTCTGCTTTCTGCTCAGGTCATGATCCCAGGGTCCTGGGATCGAGCCCCGCATCGGGCTCTCTGCTCCGTGGAGAGCTTGCTTCCTCCTCTCTTTCTGCCTGCCTCTCTGCCTAGTTGTGATTTCTCTCTGTCGAATAAATAAAATATATTAAAAAAAAAAAAAAAAAAAAGAAGATGGCCCGATGGAAGTGGGGGGGGGGGGTCTTCATGATGTCCAGCTGTCTCTGGGATCACAGCACTGCGGGATGGCTCAGCCCTGTCCATATCAGCCCCAGAGTTGGCGTCCCAGGAGTGCTCCCTCATCCTTCAAGGGATTCCCTCCTTGTTTTCTATGTTGAGTCTTGTCTTTTCTGCACCTCATGTCTTACTCTTTTTTTTTTTTTTTTTTTAGATTTTATTTATTTATTTGACAGATCACAAGCAGACAGAGAGGCAGGCAGAGAGAGAGAGAGAGGGAAGCAGGCTCGCTGACGAGCAGAGAGCCCGATGCGGGACTTGATCCCAGGACCCTGAGATCATGACCTGAGCCAAAGGCAGCAGCTTAACCCACTGAGCCACCCAGGCGCCCCTGTCTTACTCTTTCTTGACTTACCTTTCAATTTGGTGGAGTACATCTTGCAGTAGCTCCTTGAGAAAGGGTGTGTGGCAGTTAAATTTTGAAAAATCTTTATCTTTGAAAATGACTATCCTATACTCATTCTTGTATATTTTGGCTATTTCTAGAGTTCTTGTAATCATTTGCCTTCAGAATTCTTAAGGCATTGTACTAATGTTTTTTGGCTTCATATGTTGCTGCCATGAAATCCAAAGCCATTCTGATTCCTTTTTTTTTTTTTAAAGATTTTATTTATTTATTTGACAGACAGAGATCACAAGTAGGCAGAAAGGCAGGCAGAGAAAGAGAGGGGGAAGCAGGCTCCCTGCTGAGCAGAGAGCCTGATGTGGGGCTTGGTCCCAGGACCCTGAGATGATGACCTGAGCCGAAATCAGAGGCTTAACCCACTGAGCCACCCAGGTGCCCCTTCCAATTCTGATTCTTGATATGTGACCTAGTACCCTACCTCGGCAACCTGTAGAATCTTTTCTTTAAACCCAGTGACTGGTATAGGGCTATTTTCTTCCCCAGTGCTTCCCCACACAGCGTGCCCTTCGAATCTGGCAACTCCTGTTCTTCAGATCTCAAGTTATTTTATTAATCATTTCCCACCTTGTTTCCTCTCTTCCTGCTATTTCTGTTATTCAGATAGATGTTGGACCTCCTACACTGGTTGTCTAATTTTCTTTTTTATTTTCCATCTGTTTTGTCCTTTTCTTCTTTACTTTTTGGGAAAATTACTCCTATTTCATATGCATAGTTTGCACATATACTTCATATTTTAAAACATTTCCAAGATTTTGCTTTCTGAATTTTTAAAATTCTTGTTCCATAAATACAATGCATCTTCTTAATCTGTATCAATAATATCTCATTGGCCAAAAATAAGTCACATGTCCAAGCCCCAAATAAAGGGATGAAGAAGTATACTCTGTCTGCTACAAAGCTATTCAAAGGTGTGGGTTTATAATATGACCTATAGAGGCTCTTGGGTGTCTCAGTGGGTTAAAGCCCCTGCCTTCGGCTCAGGTCATGATCTCAGGGTCCTGGGATGGAGCGTGCATTGGGCTTTCTGCTCAGCAGGGAGCCTACCTCCTCCTCTCTCTCTGCATCTCTGCCTACTTGTGAACTCTGTCAAGTAAATAAAACTTAAAAAAGAAAAATAAGGGGCACCTGGGTGGCTCAGTGGATTAAGCCGCTGCCTTCGGCTCAGGTCATGATCTCAGGGTCCTGGGATCGAGCCCCGCATCGGGCTCTCTGCTCCGTAGGGAGCCTGCTTCCTCCTCTCTCTCTGCCTGCCTCTCTGCCTACTTGTGATCTCTCTCTCTGTCAAGTAAATAAATAAAATCTTTTTAAAAAAAAAAAAAAGAAAAAGAAAATCTTAAAAAAGAAAATGACCTATAGAGTGAAGAACTGAGACTAAACATTTAACTGACACCCCCCCCCCACACACACAATTAAGGGATATGACATTCTCCCATCAATAATAGCAACTCATATTAAAGATTTATTTACTTGAGAGAGAAAGAGAGAGTGGTGGTGGCAGGGAGAGAGGGTAGAATCTCAAGCAGACTCCCTGCAATCACAGAGCCCCACTCCGGACTCGACCCTACAACCCTGAGATCATGACCTGAGCTGAAACCAAGACTCAGACACTCAACCAACTGAGCCACCCAGGTGCCCCAATAACAGCAACTTATTTTAGCCGTGACTAAGGATAAAAGTCGGGGGACAGATAGAGGAGGGAGGGCATCAGTAGGCAAGGAGATGTATATTTTAAAAGTGCCCCAAATCTCTTATGTCCCCTGCCACAGAAAGTATCTTTACTATACTAAATAATGTATTAACTGTGCCATCGTAAATCATGTATTAATCAGTAATATGTTTCTAAAAAGGCTTCTGATCTTTGAAAAGTTCTTTTGTATGAACCTAAATGGCACAGTGCAAAGAGAAAAAGCTCTGGTACTGGACTCTGGTTTGAATCCTTGTCTTACCACTGAGCTGGCAACCTTGACAACTTAACCTATGAATCTTAGTTTCCTTACAAGTAAAATTGGCCACAATAATATCCACCTTATGAGACCGTTGTGAGGACGGAATGACAAAATATTTAAAGAATCTGGTCCTTGGGACGCCTGGTGGCTCAGTCGGTTAACCGTCTGCCTTTGACTCAGGTCATGATCACAGGGTCCTAGGATCGAGTCCCGCATGGGCTCCTTGCTCAGCGGGGACCCTGCTTCTCCCTCTGCCTGCCACTCTGCCTGCTTGCGTTCTGTCAAATAAATAAATAAAATCTTAAAAAAAAAAAGAGAAAGAAAGAGAGTCTGGTCCTTTTAAAATTTTCTTTTGACCTGAGCCCCTTGACTACTTAGATCAAAGCAGATCTGACTGGATGCCATGATCCAAAAGCAGGCACATCATGATCTAAGTAGCAGAGGCTGCCAAAGGCCGAATCCTAGGCTGGCGGCCCCTTCACACAGCAGCCCACCTCTGGGCAACCTAGGGCTTCCTTAATGGAAAGGTGCTGATTATCATTAGCCAGTCAGCAACACAGAGTCTTTGCTTTCCTAGCAAGGGAAGAGATGGTCTGTGGTCTTCTAGCTTTAAAAGAACCACCCTCTTTTTCCTCCCCTGAACCACATGCCCCAGAGCCCAAACCATGCTAGACTGTGTTCTCTGCTTAGAAGTAAATGTTTCCACTTAATTTATAATCTATGGTCTGTTAGGTTTTTTTTCCCCCTTAATATCTTTTAAAGATGAGGGAGGTTGGAGAGGAGAGAGACAAAGTACCATATCTGAGGTCATGTAATGACTTTAGGCCAAAAGCGTCACTGCATTCACGTTTTTGGATCCAGGCCCATAACCAGCTTGATCCCTTTTGCATGCAAATCTTTAACTACCTTCTTTCTCATTCACAGCACCTTCCTTCCCTGAGACATAGGGAAGACATACTGGGGGGGGGGGGGTGAGTTCGTTTGTTTTTTTAGTTTTGTTTAGATTAACAAATTTTTATTCATAACTATACAGAAAGAGATGCAAAATAGATACACAAAACATTAAGTTTTTCATTGTTTTATATTTAAGCAGAGAATCACAGACTCTATTACATCTTTCTCTGATTTTTAAAAATTTTACTTATTTGAGAGCATGAGACAGAGAGAGTGCACACAAGAAGGCGGGGGTGGGGGGGAGGACAGAGGGAGAGGGAAAAGCAGACTCCCCACTGAGCAGGGGGCCTGATGCATCCAGGCCCTTGGGATCACCACCCCAGCCAAAGGCAGACGCTTAACAGACTGAGCCACTGAGGTGTCCCTCTCTGATTGATTTTTGAATGAAACTGGTCTAATTTCACTGATATAAATTTAATTAAGAATCCATTAATATTTCTAAGAAGTTTTCAAGGTATATAGTTTGTAAAATCACAGCTTTTATCTTGTAGCTAATTTTTTCAAAAACTGTACCATAAAATATACCATCTTAACCTTTTTTAAGTATATGGTACATGCTGTGCAACTGATCTCTAGAACTTTTTCATCTTGCAAAACCGAAACTCCGTATCCAATGAACAGCTCCCCCAATCCCCTTCCCTTCAGCCCCTGGAAACCATCCTATTTTCTATTCCTAAGAGTGACTATTTTAGATATCTCATGTAAGTGGAATCATACCGTATTTGCCTTTTTTGGTGACTGGTCTATTTCACTTAGCACAATGTCCTCAAGGTTCATCCATGTTGTAGCATATGACAGGACTTCCTTTCCTTTTTAAGGCTGAATAATATTTCATTGTATATACACACCACATTTTCTTCATCCATTCATGTGCTGATGGGACACTTAGGTTACCTCTACCTCTTGGTTACTGTGAACAATGCTGCATTGAACATGGGAGTGCAAACTGGGGGCTACAGGTCTTACTTCTGCCAACTCCACTTCTGAAATGATCCCAGCTTGAAAACATACAGCTTATGACTCCCCATTCAGAGCTCCAGCCACAATGCTGAATATGTGGCAGGTATGGTTCTAGACTCTTGGTATTGCTTGCAGGTGGCTCAGAGTCTACTGGAGAGCAGCAAACACACTAACTAAAGGTGAACGTGATTTTTCTGACAGAGGTTGAGCACCTGGCCCAGCTTGAGGAGGGACATGAGAGGAGTCCCGGAAAAGATGATGTATGAGCAGAATTCTGAATGAGGAGGAGCTGCAGATGTTACAAGACTGGGGAAAGATACATGTGATGATACCAAGAGAGAGAATTTAGGCCATTTCAAAGAACTGCATTCAAAGTATTTGGGGGATCTTGGGAGGGTGGCACCTGGGCTTCATTCCCATGGTACCGGATGCCACGCCAATGACAAATTGCTCCACTAGGCCTGGTAGCACCAATGCTGCTCCAAATGTTTACCATGTGCCAAGTCTCTGCCGCTGCTCTGCTCTGACAGACATAATAGTTCTCCATGCACCTCAGGGCTTTGAGCACTTATCATGGCGAACATCTGGTCTTTGAGTTAGGATGCTTTAAATTCAGACACACGGTAGGGCGGGTAGCTGGAGTTGTGGCATTTTCCATTTAAAGACATCACTCCTCCATCCTCAAGTAATCAAATCAGCTCTTTGAAGGAATGCTCCACGAGAAAGCAGACAGAACAGGGTAAGAAATATGAAGGCAATGAGTGGTATTTGATGCAGGTAACAAAATTCACAAGGCTCCATGCTCTTTAACTCTCCCCCTTAGAATTCAGAAGTGAGATGGAAGTCATGGGGATGAGTATTTGAAAAATAAAGTCAAACCTTTTCTGATAGAAAGCTGAGCCTGATGTGGCTGGTAAATCTGACAATAAAGACTGGTTTTGCCAGTTAGGTTACATGGTAGAGACTGTCCAAACTTTTCAGATATTAAACAAACTATAGTCACAGTTTGATGAAAATATATTCAAAGCCAACAGAAGTATTTTATCAAAAACACTGTATTGACAAAAGTGTAGAAATGAACAGAATTTTGATTTGCCCAACTTATTTTGAGAGTATTAGGTTAAACAAGGTACCTCTAAGAAAAGAAAACCAGGTATAATCGGTAATCAATCGATAAGACTTGATAAAGCTTTCTGTATATTTCTCAGTAAATGAGTAAGTGACTAATGAGATTAATCCTTTCATAAGCAGATGTATTCTAATTTTAAGTTTTTATTTAAATTCCAGTTAGTTAACATACAGCGTAATACTAATTTCAGGTGCACAATGTAGTGATTCAACATTTCCATGCATCACCCACAGTGCTCATCACCGCAAGTGCTCTCCTTAATCCCTGACACCTGATTCACCCCTCTGGTAATCATCAGTTTGTTCTCTATAATTAGGAGTCTGTTTCTTGATTTGTCTTTTTTCTCCTTTGCTCGTTTTCTTTTCTTTTTCTTTTAAGTTTTATTTATTTATTTATTTGACAGACAGGGATCACAAGTAGGCAGAGAGGCAGGCAGAGAGAGAGGGGGAAGCAGGCTCCCTGCTGGGCTGAGAGCCCAATGGGGGGCTCGATCCTAGGACCCTGGGATCACCACTTGAGCCACCCAGGTGCCCCATCCTTTCCTTGTTTTCTTTCTTAAATTCCCCATATGAGGGGCCTGGGTGGTTCAGCTGGTTAAGTGTCTGCCTTCAGCTCAGGTCATGATCCCAGGGTCCTGGGACCCAGGTCCCTGGGTCCGGGCTCAGCAGGGAGTCTGCTTCTTCCTCTGCCCCTTCCCCTGCTCTCTCTCTCAAATTAAGAAAATCTTTAAAAAATAAATAAACTCTACATAAGAGTGAAATCGTATGGTATTTGTTTTTCTCTGCCTTATTTCACTTATTTTGCATTACACTCTCTAGATCCAAGATGGCTTCTAATTCTTTGTTTTCAATAAAACTGAAAGAGTACATAACCAATTCCTGAGGTTAATTAGTAAACTAATTTTTGATGATTGATCAGCATGTGATTTTTGGTATACAACTCAGGCTTCAAAAAAAGGTGTAACAATGCTAGAATTTCTTCCTTGCTTTTGCATTAATGTGAACAAGGATTTCTCGGGCTTACATTTATAAAAACAAAAAATAGGGAAAGAACTGAAAATTCTTATTTTATCAACAATATTCACTCATGGTTCCATGAACAAACTGAGGAAGGGGAAAGACTCATCCATCTCACAAAGGGAGGCATTTCTTTTTTTTTTTTAATTTACTTATTTGAAAAAGAGAGATACTTCATGCAAGAGAAGGGTTAAGAAGGCAGAGTGGGGGAGGGGGAGGAAGAGGGAAAGAATCCCAACTGGACTCAGCACTGAGCGCTTGGAGCCCAGTCTGAGATCATGACCTAAGCCAAATCCAGGAGTAGGACCCTCAACCGACTGAGCCACCCAGGCACCCTTAAGTGAGGTATTTCTTTTTTTTTTTTTTTTAAAGATTTTATTTATTTATTTGATAGACAGAGACTGCAACTAGTCAGAGAGGCAGGCAGAGAGAGAGAGGAGGAAGCGGGCTCCCTGCTGAGCAGAGAGCCCGATGTGGGGCTCGATCCCAGGACCCTGGGATCATGACCGGAGCTGAAGGCAGAGGCTTTAACCCACTGAGCCACCCAGAAGCCCCAAGTGAGGCATTTCTAATAAAACCTGTGCTCTTTTGCTTAATAATTATTTACAAAAATTTATAATGTATTTGTTGTTTGTTGTGCACTAAGTTAGTCTAACTCAACTTACTGAAATAAGAAAATATGTAACACACAGAAACTTATAAATACTACATATATTTTTCTTTTGTATAAATCAACCTTTTAATTTTTTTTAAAGATTTTACTTATTTATTTGACAGACAGAGATCACAAGTAGGCGGAGAGACAGGCAGAGAGAGGAGGAAGCAGGCTCCCTGCTGAGCAGACGCCTGATGCGGGGCTGGATCCCAGGAACCAGAGACCACAACCCAAGCAGAAGGCAAAGGCTTTAACCCACTGAGCCACCCAGGTGCCCTTAAATCAACCTTTCTTAAAGAGAGCAAAAATATCCATAGAGCTTTATGGTCAAAGTAAATTGAAAAGTTTTCAGTTTCAATTTTGATGCCTTTATTTTTGCCGAGAAATCTGCTAGAATGATAAAATAAAAAGACCTTAAAAAAAAAAAAACCACACACACACATACATTATGTTAGAATAAAATTATGTGGGGCAGGGGCTCCTGGGTGGCTCAATCGGTTGAGCATCTGCCTTCGGCTCAGGTCAAAATCCCAGGATCCTAGTATTGAGTCCAGCATCTGCTTCTCCTTCTCTCTCTACCCTTCCCCCACTGCTTCTGTGCTCACTCTCTGTCTCAAATAAATAAAATCTTTTTTAAAAAAACCCAAAACTATGTGGGGCAAGTATTAAAGAAATGCAAGTTGCAAGAGGAAAAGGAAGGATTTCAAATTTCTATTAAAGAAAAGCATTTGTTAAATGGCTGATAAAAGTGTACTGCTAAGGTATTCAGATTCCACAGGCTACATTTTAAAAAGTGATGTAACCACCTTATTTTTAAATGTTAATATTTATAATTCTCTGAAAGCTACAGCCCCTGAAACTATAAATAGCATTTTCTGTCTTTTCTCTTTTTAAAATAGTTGATTCATACTGAATATATGTAGTGGTTATAAGACTGTTACAAATACTTATTTCATATATTTCACTTAATAAACTGAGTTACGGTAATTAAGCATACAGTTGATCAACACAATGAACACATTATGATTTTTAAAAAAATTTTTTTAAAGATTTTATTTATTTATTTGACAGACAGAGATCACAAGTAGGCAGAGAGGCAGGGAGAGTGGAGGGGAAGCAGGATTTTTGGTAAGCTTAAAAACCTGGGATGAAGTTTTAGATGTCAACATAAAAATGTGTTGAAGGGGTGGCGCCTGGGTGGCTCAGGGGGTTAAAGCCTCTGCCTTTGGCTCAGGTCATGATCCCAGAGTCCTGGGATCAAGCCCCACATGGGGCTCTCTGCTCAGCAGGGAGACTGCTTCCCCCTCTCTCTCTCTCTGCCTGCCTCTCTGCCTACTTGTGATCTGTCAAATAAATAAATAAATAAGATCTTTAAAAAAAATGTGTTGAAGGAGTTCGCAGTGTTGTAAAGAATTATTTAGTTCAAACACCCAGTATCAAATACACAGTCAGGATATGACTACCTTTCTAGCTTCACCTTCTAGCTTCTAACACTTGAAGCCCCAAATTCAAAGAACTACTTACTGTCATAATTTTGTGCTTTTGCTTAGTTTCCCAAAGGGATCAAAATCCTATTAGGTGCCCTGTGATAAGAGCTCGAGTCCCCATGTATATTAGTTGTATTTAAAGGCTTGGAAAAGGGACACCTGGGTGGCTCAGCTGGTTGGGCAGCTGCCTTCCGCTCAGGTCGTGATCCCAGGGTCCTGGGATTGAGTTCCGCATCGAGCTCCTTGCTCGGCAGGGAGCCTGCTTCTCTAGCTGCCTCTGCCTGCCTCTCTGCCTGCTTGTGTGTACTCTCTCTGGCAAGTAAATAAAATCTTTTTAAAAATAAATAAATAAATAAAGACTTGGAAAACTCCTAATAAAGGAAACTGTTTAAATCTGTTTCTCCAAATCTAGAACTCTTTTAATATTCTGTAAAATTAATGCTCCACAGAACACCTTTTAGGCAAAGCATCTAACAAAATCTTAAGACATTTAAAAGTCTTTTTTTTTTTCAATTTATTTATTTATTTGACAGACAGATCACAAGTAGGAAGAGAGACAGGCAGAGAGAGAGGAGGAGGCAGGCTCCCCACTGAGCAGAGAGCCTGATGTGAGGCTTGATCCCAGAACCCTGGGATCATGACCTAAGCCAAAAGCAGAGGCTTAACTCACCGAAGTCTTTAAAGCCTTCCAAGCTTCATCCAAGAGGAAGCCCTTCCCTAGTATTCCCCCAGGCTTTGCAGCCCTCAACACAGCTGTGCAAAAACTAGCTTGCCACCTACTCCCCCTGAGGCTACAAGACCTAGGCCCAGTATGACCATGATTCCTGGCTTTTAGCAAGGGCTCAAATGGTTGAACAGACCAATGGAAAGCAGCAACTGCAGGAAAGGAGGGGGCAATTCACAGGTTTCTACTTCAGATGACTGGCCTAGGGAGAATACTCAGAAGGAATATAAGATTGGCAGGAAAAAGGGAGAGTCCATTTTGGATATGTGGGAAATAAAAGTGGAAAGGTCCGGTAGACAGCTGGAAATATGGATCTGAAACTTGGAAGAAAGAGCTGGAGATCTGCAGACTCTTACTATTATAGGTGGTAGACGGAGCCATGAAACAAACAATGACACGACCCAGGAAAACAGGACTGAGTGGAAGAAGTAGAGGGCAGAGTAACCCAGGGAATACTAGTATCTAAAAGGCATGATAAGAAAGCTTCTCAAGCCAAACAACTCAGAATTCCCCCCCCCCCCCATCTACTCCATCTGGCCCATCACTGAGCCCTGTCACCTCTGCCTTTGGGAGCTATACAAAACCCAACTCCTCCTCTCCATCGCCACTGCCATATCCAGCCTCAGTCTACACCACCGCAAAAGCCTTAACAGTATCCACTCCTGTGCACACCAACCCCAAGCATTCTCCATAGCACCAGAATGGCCTTTAAAACATAAGTCATGCTTCTGCTTAAAACGCTGCTAACTGCTTCCCAGAGCACTTGATCTGGCCCTTCTTACCCACCTCTCACACTAGTTATCTACCTGCCATCTCTCCAGCCACAATGACCTCCTTTCTCAGAAGTTTCCTGCCTCAGAGACTTTGTGCTGGTGGTTTTCTCTAACTAGAATGTTCTTTTCTGAGACTTCCAGCTGACTGATGACCCCCTGTCAATCAGGCCCAGATAAAGACAGAGCATCTTATCTAAAGCTGCTATTGTAAGTCAGCCAGCACAGTTTCCTCTCATTTTTTCTTAGCATTTTAATATTATAAAAATTAGTTTTTAAAATTATCTATCTCTTTCTCCAGGAAGCCAGAGTTTTAATTTGTCTTGTTCACTGCTGTATTCCTAGTGCCTAAAATCCCCTCTGGCCCACAGCAGGCACTCAAGTACTTGTTGCATGAATTTTTTTTTTAATTTTTTTTAAAAATACTTTATTTACTTATTTGACACAGAGATCACAAGTAGGCAGAGAGGCAGGCAGAGAGAGAGAGAAGAGGAAGCAGGCTCCCTGCCGAACAGAGAGCCCGATGCGGGGCTCGATCCCAGGACCATGACCTGAGCTGAAGGCAGAGGCTTTAACCCACTGAGCCACCCAGGCGCCCCTCGTCGCATGAATTATTAAGGGAAAGCAGGAGACTGAGAAAAAAACAGAAAGCTGGAAGGAGAATCAGAAGAGAGCAGAAACTAAGAGAAGAGCCTTGAGAAGGAGGAAGTCAAAAAGAATGATGACTAAGAAGCCACTGAATTTGGCAATTCCATCTTTGGTGCCCTTTAAAGGGGCAATTTCGGAAGAGAAGAGGGAAAAGGCAGATTACAATGGGCTAATGAGTAAATGGGAAGTTCAAGGGGAAAGGGCAAAGGGAAGGAAAAAGATGGAATACTATTTTGAGGGTGAGAAAAGACAAAAGAAAGGAGAATAATTGCTTATGCTTTCAAGCTGAAGGGAAGGGCCAGTGGGAAAGGGGACTAAAGATAAAAAAGGAAAGAGGGCCAGGACAAGGTCCCGGATGTTATAGGAAGAAATGGGATCCTAAAGCCAGATTAGTCATCTCTTCTCTAAAACTATCCCACATGATTACAGTAAGATATCTATTTTACGTTCAGAAACATCTACCCCCTGGAAGTAATTTGTTATTTGCATAATTTTAACACAGTTTGGTCTACAAAATCATTATTAAAATGCTGTATATGTTTCTTAACTCTTAAAAACACACACTGGGGGGACACCTGGGTGGCTCAGTGGGTTAAGCCACTGCCTTCGGCTCAGGTCATGATCTCAGGGTACTGGGATCGAGCCCCGCATTGGGCTCTCTGCTCAGCAGGAAGCCTGCTTCCTCCTCTCTCTCTCTGCCTGCCTCTCTGCCTACTTGTGATCTCTCTCTGTGTGTCAAATAAATAAATTAAAAAAAAAAAACACACACACACACTGGGGTGTATGCGAGTAGAGAGCTGTGAGATTTGCAGGTAGTGCTCATGTAATTCAGAGAACAAAGGTGTTTCAAGAGAGAGAAAGACAGAGATGGAGGGATGGATGTAGACAGGAGAAAGCGTGTGGGCAAATGATAAAGCAAATGGGACACAATGGCGATATGGGCAGAATCTAAGTGAAGGATGTACAAATGGTCTTTGTAGTATTTGTGTAGCTTTTCTCTAAGTTTTAAATTATGTACAAATAAAAAATTAAAAAGAGAGAGAAAGAGAAAGGTAAAGTTCTTACACCTAAACTAAGCAGGGAAGGCAACTTCCATGAATGGCTGGCAGGCAACTACCAAATTTCTCCACAGACTTTCACAACTACTTCAGGAATAAGCAGCAAAAATATAACAATAGTGAAGCATAAACCTTTATGGCATTTTACTAAAAGAAAATGCTCAAGCTATTGCATAAGACAATTTTCATTATAGAATGCTTGTATAAAATGGTTAGATAATTCTCTATAATCTAGCAATCCTAATAAAAAGTCAATTTTTGGGGGGGCACCTTGGTGGCTCAGTGGGTGAGGGCCTCTGCCTTCGGCTCAGGTCATGGTGTCAGGGTCCTGGGATCGAGGCCCCCATCGGGTTCTCTGCTTGGCAAGGGGACCTGCCTCTCTGCCTACTTGTGATCTGTCTGTCAAAATAAATAAATAAAATGTTAAAAAAAAAAGTTAATTTTTTTTAAAAAAAAAGACTCTATTTGTCAGAGAGAGAGCGCACAAGCAGGGGGAGTGACACGAAGAGGGAGAAACAGTCCTCACTAAGCAAGGAGCCCGACACTACACTTGATTCCAGGACCCGGGGATTGTGACCTAAGCAGCAGGCAGATGCTTAACCGAATGAGCCACCCAGGTATTCCAAAAGAAGTCAGTCTTAACTGTCATTAGAAAGCAATACTGGGGGCAGCTGGGTGGCTCAGTCGGTTGAGCATCTGACTCTTGATTTCAACTCAGGTCATGATCTCAGGGTCATGGGATCAAACCCTGCACTGGGCTATGCAATTGGCAGACAGTCTCCTTGAGACTCTCTCTCTTCCTCTGCCCCTCCCTCTGCTTGCTCTCTCTCTTTCTCTGTCTCTCAGATAAATAAATCTTAAAAAGAAAAACCAATCTGGTCTTTAATACACATACAGTATAAAGAAAACCCAATAAGGTCATTCCTTGACAACTAGAATAGAAAAAAGTCTGAGGCACCGTTTCTGTTCCATCTTTAACAGAATAAGCAGAATAAGATTAAGAGTTAAGAATGCTGGTGGTGGGACATCCTAAGAAAGGAAAAAACCTGAAGGGTTGAACTCTTTATAAATCTGATCCCTTTTCAGTTTTACAAACGGTTGCTGATGAAACAGCTGCCTACCAGTGTTATAGTACATCTGGGGGGGAAAAAGAATAATATTCCCTATGTAAGGGATATTAATCAGATCAAGTACACATATAGAACTGTCCAAAATAACAATGACTAAGAGGCACTCCACTTCTCTGTGGAAAGCTGTGCTCTCTCTTCAAGCCAAAGTCCTATCTGGGGAAGGACACTCTCCTCCCCAAACTGAGTAAGCCATTAAAATGCAAAACACCATTGTTTTCTTAGTGACACGGACCTACTCCGTTACTATGACCCCATTCCAAGGCCAAAGAGCTCAGCTAGAATCAGTTGTAGACTGAAGTGAAAAGGGTCCCCCTTTCTAAGAGGGAGGCGGAAGAGCAGTTCCACTCTGAAGTTTAAACTCATGAAATCCTTGAGTCAAAGTTTAATGTGATAAGACATGAACATAACACGGTCCACCTCCTTAGGCTCTAACGCCCAAAGGAATGAATGACAAGCCATATGCAAGTTCTAACACACTCAGAATTAATTTCTCTTCAAACGGCGTGCCTCATTTCTTTCCAGTAAATCAGCACTAAAAATAACATAGAGAGTCTTACTCTCTTTAAACAAATTGAACCACTACTCATACACCTTCTACAGAGTGTTCAAGGCAACTGTTTGAGTATAAAACTAGGATTTTTAGGAGCCTTCGTTGTTTACTTAATTGGAATGACCATCCACTACTCTTACAGGCTTTCCTTAAAACAAGAGTTGTAAGTAAAGGGGGCTCATGAAATTAAGCCATTTTACTTTTCAAGGTTAGCGCGCAGAAGGATAGATGACTGAGTAAAGTACTACAAAGCTGAGTATCAATCACTCAGCCTGTGCGGAAGGCCTAAGATGTGCACAGGACTGAGTCAAAGTCCTCCATGCCTCCCAGGGCTTACAGTCGACTTGGCAAGACATGACCTAAAGCAATACCACTATGTGCCATACCTTTTCCAATGTTTTCACAAAGACGACTCTGATGGTGGGCTAGGGTGGTCAGAAACTAGCTTGAAAGAAGAGGAAGATGAGCCAAAGGATGGGGGCAGGATTCTGAAAGGGGAGAAGGGCCCTGCAGGCAGCAGCCTCTCTGTTGAGGAAATAGGAAATATTTTCACACCCGCACTCATTGGACTCTTGTAAGAACCCTGGAGGATAAGAAGCTAAACGACATCCACAGTTTACAGACGGAAAAAGTGAGGTTCAGAAGCCTGGACTCGTCAACACGATAAGCAATGAAATGTCCAGCAGCCCAGTGTAGGAAAGAATGAGGAAAAGAACTCACCAGAGCTAAGGACCCATGGGGGCAGTGCATTTAGAGAGGAAGAAGGACCAAAGACTAGTAAGGGACCAGCACAGCAATAGCCTAGTGAGAGGTAATAAAGACACAAATTTAAAAAACACACAGAACAAACCAGACCGGTAACACTTGTTTTAAACTTTAAATCACCACGATAACAACCACCAAAAATAAATAAATAAATAAATAAATGATCTTCCTTTTATAAATCAGTTTCACGGAGGTGAACTCTAACCAACAAATTCTCTAACATCACCGGAGATTTTTAAGAGGTTTATCAATTAAAACGGGAGCTGTCAACAATATTACATTACTGGAATTACAAGTTCACACATTTCGGGGCTGCCTCAACAAGCAATACTTTCTTCGCAACTCGGTGAGCGGTATTATGCCTTTTGCTGCGATCTCCCAAGATTTTCGGATTTTTCCGTTCAGAACCGTTTAATTTGGACAACCGCGGATCGGCTTATTTCCATATGCAAGCCCTGGCTCTTTAAAGAGCAGGGACCTTATAAATATTCGCAGGATAAATGAGGCCACTATCAGAGGCAACTCTGTGCCAGCCTGCTCCCCCACAAAAGTTACCAAACATTCGGAATCAAGCCCGGAAGAATAACCTTTCAGCCACCGTTCCCAGCCTCCCCAGCCGGGGCCTTAATTAAGTCAGGTCCTTACGGTCATGTTCTCCCAAAGTAAATGCCACAGTGCCATTTCCCGCAGATGACAACCGCTCCGTCCCTGCCATGTCAGCCTCCCCCGAGCCGGACCCGAGGAGCTGAGGGCACCGGGGAAGCCACAAGGAGGCCGGGCGGCGTCAGGGGCAGCGTCTCCCCTAGGACAGGGGACAGGGGGTGCTCCCCACGCCCTACTCACCGCGACGGGGCGGCCGTGCTCTGGGCCGTCGGCGGCGTCGAGTCGCTGGGCGGAGGCCGGCGCGGCGGATGCCGGGGCGGCGGCGGGCGCCGGGGCCGGGGCCGCGGCGGAGGCGGGCGGCTGTCGGTGCTTGCCGGCTCGCTTGGCTTTGGCCTGGATGCAGCGCTGGTGCAGGGCGAAGGTGTGCTGGCGCTCCAGCTCCAGGCGCTCGGGCGACACGGCCTCGTAGCGGGCCTCGCAGGTGCTGTGGTGGCGCCGGCACAGCTCGATGCGCCGGCGGAGGCGCTCCATGACCGCGCTGTGCCGCGGCAGCGCGAACTCCGCCATGGGGCAGGTGGGCAGCACCATGGGCCGCGGGCTGCACGGGCCGGGCCCGGGGCGGGCCTCTCGGGGCCGGCTGGCACTGCGGGCTCCGCTCCCCGCCGGCGGCCCGGCCGCCTCACGGCCGCGCCATGGCCCCGCGGGCTGCGGAGCGGGCTCACGCGCGGCGGCGGGTCTTCCTCAGGCCCCGCTCGGCCCGACTCGGGCCGGCGCTCGCTGCCCACCTCAGGCTTTGGCCTGTCCCCGCCGCCCCGGCCCCATTGTTTTCCGCGCCGCCGCCGCCGCCATCTTAAAATTGTTTTCAGGGCTCTCGGAAGAGGGCGGGGCCCCGGCAGGCGACCCCGGCGTCACGGCTGATAAGCAGGCACTGCGGCCAATCAGAGCAGGCAGAGCGGGCCGCCCGAGGGGTGGGGGAGAGCACGCAAGAGGCGCGTGGGGGCTCCCGAGCCGAGTTTAAAAGGAACTCTCAAGTGAGGGGCGGAGGGAAGCCCCTGGGCGGGCTTGAGTGCCCGGCACAGGGCCAAGTGTGACCGACGGGAGCAGGTTCTAAACGCCACCCCTCGCCGGCAGGCCCTTCCGGGCCCGCGGAGAAAAAGGGCAGTCCGCGGGGCGTATCGTTAACTGCCTGACCAGACGCCCGCCTGGCACTACAGCGCTTCACCAGTTTCTTCCCCCGCAGCCTTTTTGAGTTGTTTCCATCGACTCAAAAGTAGCCACGCTTTTTCAATGTCAGCTGTTTTTCGACCGCATTCCTTACGTCCAGCCTCATCATTGGTCGGAATTGTCCACGAGTGAGCTGGAAGAGGCTTCCTCTTGCACCATTCTGAATCACTGTCAGTTTCCACTTGATACAAAAGTTTGAGCAAGTTTCAAAAGTACTACTTAAAAAAAAAAAAGCCCCAGCAGATGTGAAGAGGATTCTGGCTGCAATACTGGGGACTAGAACTGTAAAGGCTGAAGCTTCAGCCAAAAAACAGGGAGCCTGGCGGGCCATTAAAGGATGGTGGCTTAGGTAAAATTGAGTCACTCAACAAAATCCAACCAGAGACAATTACGTTTAGTATTATAACCAGTAGGCATAAGGGGTGGGAGACCGGGGGTGGGGGGTGCAGGAGCAGTGACTCAGTACTATAACTAGGTAACTAAGCCTGCGTTGGCCCAAGAGGTAGGGAACAGTCATGGGCAACCTAACTGCTAAAAAGTTAAACAGGAGGTGCCAGGACCACCACCAATTCAAACATTTGTTACAGTAACTTTTTGCTAGGGCCCACAAAAATATTTTGTTTTAAAATCAGAAGGAAAAAAACGTTCTTACTCACATAGTATGTTTTTATACCATTGCTGTAAAAAAAATAAATACAAGAGGCTCAAGGCAAAAGTGTCCAGAGCTCATGAAGGCCACGTCAATGGCTCTGGGTTTTTTCCCCAGTCTTCAAACATATATTTTACATTAGAATTAAACTACTTTCTAATAGGGGAGAGAATAGTAACTAAGAGTACTATACTCTGCGTACTTCCCTTCCAGCGAGGAATCCAAAAGCCTTAGCACATATTTAAGAAGTTTTGACCTAACTTCAAAAACATCCTTGAAATTCTTAATATGTGAAAGAGTCTGATTCTGAACAGACATTCTCTAATAAAAATTAAGAGTTCAATGGCTCCCATACATTAAAGAATGTTATCATAAAATCTTTAAAAAAAGGGAGGGGGGCGTGCCTGGGTGGCTCAGTCAGTTATAGCTCTGCCTTCAGCTCAGGTCAAGATCCCACCGTCCTGGGATCAAGCCCAATGTCTGCCTCCTTGCTCAGCAGAGACCCTGCTTCTCCCTCTCCCACCCCACCGCTGCTTGTGGTCTGTCAAATAAATAAGTAAAATCTTTAAAAAAAATTATCTACAAGTTACTGCCCCCTCCCCCATTTCTGAGCTGCTATCCCCACTCTACAACAGGAAATGCTGACACGCAATGCAGCAGAGAAAGAATGCCCAATCTACACTGAATTGACTGGATCAAATCCACACGGTGACATGAAGTAATTACTCAACCATCCACATTTTCTGCAGCATTAACACTTGACTTGGAAGTTACCATGAAGAAGTTCAGTCAAAAGCAGACACTTAACACAGGGCTTTAATGTAATACCATTTAGTGACGTGACAATTTGAGAAAAATGGAGAGTATTTTGTGGATAAGAGAAATTGAAGAACACATCTGATGGAGTGGGATTTTACAACACTGTGACAAGACAGCCAGCACGAAAAACTATTAATTTAAGTGCATTTTAAGAGCTAAATACTGCTGGTCATTCATTAATGTGTCAGACAATTAATCGGAAGGGTGCACCTTCAACAAAGAGAAAACCAAGAAAAGATTTTTTTTTTCTTTCTTCCTTTTTTTTTTTTTTTTTTGACAAACTTTGCTACTAAATAATCCCGGAAAGGCAAATGAACCTTCTAGTTTGTACTTGTCATTTCACAGATCAGCTGGAAGAAATTGTTAGGTGAGACAGGAGACATAATGTCACCGGACAGTGAGGAAGGCAGGTTTCTGGAAATGCAATAATCCCACACATTTGCTTCAAGGAGAAACCTGTAGACATATTTTCAGGTCTTGCTAAGTAACTGTTTATTTGCACTCAATACATTTGGGAAAGTCTGCTACATAGCTAAGGTCACTGTGACCACATAACAACAGATGAAAAGGATAAAGCACGGAACAGCAAGAAAAATTCATCCCACCCTCCTAAGAATTTCAGTGAACCAGTAAAAAATTGAAGATAAACAAAATAAACAGATACAGCCTTCATCTTTTACGAATATACTTCCTCCCCAAATCTCCCCAATATAAACACTTTGGAGTGTTTATATATTCAGTGCAAGAAACAGTGTCATCGGTACATTTGAAACACCTCTGAAGAAAGAATAAAGCTAAAACAATTCTGAATACATTTCAGTGTGGTGTAATAAAGATATTACACTAGAGTGATGGGGGAGAGGCTCTGATAGCACCCATCTGCATTCCACATGAAAAAAACAAATCTAAGATCACTTTTTAAAGAATTCTACAAGCCACATACCCAAACAAAAAAGTTTTCTTCAACAGGACTGCTTTATCATGTAATTTAAGACACAAATGTTACATGAACTGCAAATGAAGAATTAAAAAGTTTAGCAGCTAAAAAAAAAAAAAAAAATCAGATAATTCATGCTGTAGGTCACTCCTCCCATAAATACTTTTAGCCTATGTTCAATTACAGTCAATTCTGAATTGGCTCACCTCTGGCTTAGACTTCTCAAGTCTTTACACAGAGTAAAAAGAAATGGATAAAGATGAAAGACAGTATTCTATCCTGTACTTTGACCCTGGAAAGGTGAGGGTCTGCTTAAAAAAGGAAGAAGAAACACACTTAATCACAATAAAGCTTAACACTATGCGGAGCGTATAATCATTTTCAGCGACGGACTGCAAGCTGCGCTGTGAAGAAAATGCATAGCAGAGGAGAAAGCTGGGGATCTGGGGCAACAGGGAAGGAAACAGTGTCAACACAGTGGAAGTGATGAAAACATCTGCGTCTACTTGGGAGCCCCCATGCCCTGGGAGCATTCCTTAAACAGCCCCCTGCTCCGGACGGCTGGCGCTCAGACTCCCCTAGTTTGGGAAGCATGACTGCCCACGTGCCACCTTATGCCACTTCCTCCACTGACTGCAAAGCTGTCTGGGAATGGAGCTGTTCCAAGGGCAACAGAACACACGCACTGTATGGTCTAACCAACATCAAGAGGAAAAATTTCTTCTTTCTGTATGTCTATTTTTAATACAACTGAAACAGAACCTTTACATAAATTTGGGCTTCCATCCAGTCCATCTCCTCGGTTTCCTTAGGAGCAACTGGGCGATGGAAGCAAGCAAAACAAGATTATAACCACAAACGACTGCACTTTCAACATGATTATCAATTTTAAGGGACAGAGAACACTTGAATGTTTTGTAATATCAAACTTAAAAAACAAATTTGGTTCTAAAAACTGCAATTCATCCCCCTAGAGTTTCTAAAGGTTGGTGTTACTTCTGCAACGACAGATTAAAATATTAAATTAAGCCAAGATTTTAAAGACTGGCAAAGTTCTATCACTCTATTTTAAAAAACAAAGATGTTTAAAAACAAAAACGAAAACAAAATACAAGTTAGTTGCTTCATGTTACATTTCACAACCATTAATATTATATGCTTTCTTTCTACAGACACAGGGTCCTTTATGTCACAACTGCAATTACTGACTGCGTAGATGTTTTACAATTACACGGGCTAGTGTTCGACTGGAGCCTGTCGATGGAGACGTCTGGAGGTTTTCTGAGTTTCAACCTAAGGTGTGCCAGGCCCTCTCCTAGGACCACGCTTGCAGGGAAAGGGGAGGGAGAGGAAATCACATATCAAGTTCTTAAGATTGTTTCACTCTCTTCGTGGCTTTCTGTTTCTTGGTGATCTGTTCAAAATTTCATCCTCCTGTTGGTTGAAAAAATAAGAAATTCACTATAATTAGCAATGCTTTAAATAAGTGAAAACTTCACCAAGCTTTCAAGATCAGCCAGGCTGAGGGTAACCCATCTGCAGCAAAAGCAAGAGAAGAAAAACGATTAGAAGAAAATGTACCAGAAACAATGGTATTCTCAAAGGCAGCAGGATTCTGTATGCTCTGATTTTGTCTGTACTGTTTTCTATAAACATCCATCAAAATTTTCTTTAAAAAGGACCAGATGCCCTGCTTTCCCACGTGATCTTGCTCAATCCTGAATAACCTACTGGCCTGTGGGCACGTTAGCCCCATTCTGACACTGAGAAAGCTAGGATGTCAGGGGATGGAGGACTGTCCCAGCAGACCCCACACAGCACTCAAGACTGTGTAAGCCCAGGCAGGGCTCCTCATACTCTACAGAGAGACTTCTATTTAGTGAGGAAGATTGGGGAATATAAAATACATGTGTGAGACCAGTCCCCACCTGAAAGAAGTATATCTAGTTCAAAGTCTACATTGTAGTTGAGACAGAATATAGCCACAGAAAGTATCAACAGCATTGACCTTTATTGATGGAGGGGCAGTTGTAGAAGCTGGAATGGAAACTGAGTAGGGTTTTCGAGGAAGGAGCAGACTGAAACAGAGCAGTGCTTGCAAAAGGGTCCCAAGAAAGATGTAGATTATTCTCTCCCTCATACATCCTACTATTCAATCCACCCAAAATCTGTACCCAGAACCCCAGTGAGTTCTCACACTCTCCTCTATCCCTGCTCGTAGCCACCGTTATCTTGCCTGCATTACCACAGCAGCCTCCCAACTGGTCTCATTGATTCTCCCTGGGGAGAAGGAAAGGTAGCCATTGCAGGCTTTGGGACACAGGAGTGACAGGATCTGATTACGCAGCCTGCAATGGCTGCCCATTTCACCAGGAGAAGCCAAGCCCACACCCTACCTGGGATGCCCCACCTAATCTGGGCATGGTCCCCCGACTCTACTGGCCCACATGGTCTTCTAGACTACTACTTCAGGCCTCTGGGCTGGCTGTTGTCTCTGTAGGAATGTTTCTTCCCATGGACATCTCTACAGCAAAGTCCTTTATCTCCTTCAAGTCGGCCCCAGGGTCACCTCTTCAACAAGGCCTACCATCTCTAACACTGCACCCCCACCCCTCCTCCAGTATTTCCAATACCTTTTCCTGTTCTACTTTTATTTTTCACAGCCTATCACTTCCTAACATATTCTTTACTTCCTTATAATGCCTACTGCTTATTGTCAGTTTCCTCCCACTGGAATTTAGACTCCCCAAAGGAAGGGTATCTTTGTCTTGTTCACGGACAATGTGAGGCCCATGATGGGCACTCCATAAAAACTTGCTGAATGAACAAATCCATGAACAACAGGGACAAAAATTTTAGAATACAATAAAATCATTGTTTAAGAAATACTTTTTTCCCCCTCCTAACCACTAGACCACCAGGGAAGGAAACTTTTTCAGGGCACTGTGAGCAGAGAGAAAGGAGACAGACATGCTGGAAAATAACCTGAATCTGAAGTTACCATCTTTGCAAACATGTTATTGGTTTTCCCCTGAAACCATCTGCTTACTCCAGAAAATCAATTACAGCACAGAAAAATACTTCTGAGATTCAGATGTAGTTTAAAATGATCCAAGGAAATGCTTCCTTATGTTGCTAAGAATTCCACTTTTAAAAAATTAATCCTCACGGATTTTTTTCTTACTGCCACAGCCCATGAAAATTATCCTCTGAAAATAAGTCCCTACTTAAATGCACCTTCCCCGAGATGCTTGGGCTGGAAAACGTACTCCCCGCAGCCGTTACCTCTACTTTAGGTTTCCTGTCATCGTCCTCCTGACTGGCAGTGCCCCCGTCTTCTTCAGCATCACTTTTCTGCTTCTCTTCTGAGACAGAGACCAAAAGAACAACAAACTGAGCAAAACCTCGTACTTGTTTTTGACGAGACCAGCAGCCTTAGAACACACTTCTGGAGTCTAGGGCAATCTTTTTCGTCACTTGCTTCTGAGTTTGAAACACCTTAGGGTCTTGCTTAAAGCAAATATTCTGGGATCTACGTACCAAGCTTTTCTTCGCCCTCCTCCTCCTCATCTCCCTTGTCCTTTTCCTCTTCCTTTTCTTCTTCTTCCTCCTTCACATCTGGTTGAGGAGCATCAGTCTTCTTATACTCCACGGGACTGGACTGTTTCTGAAATATTCCCCAAAGTGCAAAAGTTTTGTTCACATTATGTACTACATTATCATGTAATTATTGAATGCCTACGAGCAAAGTTCTGCACGAGGCTCTATACTGGCATAGATAAATAAAAGTATTAAGACATTCCCCCCCCCCCCGAGAGCTTTCTCTTCAGTGAGTGTGTGTGTGGGTCAAAAACAGAAGGAAGAGTCAGAACAAAGGGGTGAGGCAGGATCATGCAGATCTAAACAATCAAGATGACTGAGGCATGGACACACAGACAGAAGCGTGGTGGGGGAGAAGGCTAAAAAAGGAGCTTTGGGGATCAGGTTACAAAACATATCAAAAGCAAGATGAAACACAATCCTCATTTAATAGAAGCAGAGTGCCTAAACAGAATATTCTCTCCTGGTTTCTGGATGGCACACAACAAAGACTAAACAAGAAAAATTTTAAAATAAAATAAGACTGGATTATCCCCACATGTTTTTTGGGGGGAAGGGTAGGGATAATGAGGGAAGAATGGATAATGAAAAAAATAAAAAACTGACTTGTGAAGCATATGGATACAAATAACTACACCAAGGAGGAAAAGCTGGATTGGGCCCAGATGGCTGGTTTTGTATCTAAGTTGTTGGGTTTTTTATTTTTGTTTTCTAGAAAACTTCTGCCAAATATTAGGGAAGAGTAATACAGCAGGCTAAAATACCAGTAGAAACTGAAGGTCTGCACATCCTGCTCCCATCTGGGCACCATAAATGCCCAGTGAGAGCAGTGAATAAGGTTTCAGATGTGGCCCAGTCATTACTGAGAAAACCTCAGGCAACAGATCTTACACTAATATAAAAAGTTCTTTCTTTAAAAGTAACTAAACAGAAAAGCTCGTACCTTTCCAGAGCAGCAGAAGAGGATAACGAGAAACACGGGCAGAGCTACAGTCAAAATGTAGACCACCCAGAGCCACGGGCGCTCCTCGGCAGCCTCAATCATCTGCCCCACTACGCCTGGCTGAAAAACAGGACAGGACAGATTTCAGGTCCTTGGTTTTGACACCAAATATAGGCTGCACTGTTTCACTGTTCAATTTCTGCATGTCACTACTCGGGCTCCTCCTCTGTCAAAGGGTTCAAGCCATACAATCATACAACCTGAAAAGGAAGTAAGAGAAAAGCCTCCATTTCCCCCTCTACTCTTATCATCAAGGTGATTTCCCTTTCAGAGATGTGAACGCAGGTTTCTTAATCGCCTGCTAGAGGCCCCCTTAACCTCAGAGCCAGTGAATGAAGAATTTCTTGATCTCAGTAATCTCTGGCTCTCCCACTCACAGCTTGGTCATGTGGCCAAACTGGGGGAAAATTATGTATACTGGTAAATCAAGATTAACATTTCAGAGTACATTAAAATACCCTAAATGGCTAATTTTTAAATGTTTTAGCACATTAATCAGAAACAAAACAAAATATACTCTACCCATAACACAAATAGGGAATCTAAAAAGCCATTACATTAGACTAATGAAATCATGTCCAAACACCCAGTATCTTGTCTTTAGCAAGCATCCGGTCACATATTTTAATGCCAATCTTCTCAAATACGGGAAAAGACAAATCTTAGAAGATAGGCTGCCATAAAAGAAACGATTTGTCACCAGCAATAACAGACATAAATGCATGAGAAGCAAGTGAGAACGAACCTCGGCAGCCCCGTCAGCAGCTTTCTTCAAACCCCATCCATCGTTGGCCCAATCATCGACTACTCTTCGATCCCCACAAACAATGAAGTTGTCAAAAAAAATGTCTGAGGTCATGGACCACAGTTCCAAACCAATAGCACTAAAAGGAGTCATTTTGAAAGGTTCCAGATCTTCAAAGAAATCCGGATTTGGTATTTTCCGGGGCTTCCAGATTCCCTGGAGAAAAAAATACAGTTTTTAAAACATTTCAGATGATAAACAACACAAATGTACGGTGAACCTAAATAAGAATTAAGATGAATTCTGCATGATCAACGAAGGTAAGTGCTGACTTTGTAAAATGTAACTGAGTACCAGGGAATAAATGATGAAGATGTCTGGACTCCCAACTACTTTCAATTTCTAACCTCAGCCCTGACCTTGACCCAAACCAACACCTGCTCTGCCTGGCATATTCCAACAGACTCTTATCAACGAACAGCCTTGAACAAGCACAGGCTTGCTCAGTGGTGATTTGCAATGCACATGACCTTCAACCAGCAAGTGTACTTCTTGATAACTAGCTAGAAGAATAGTTACCACAGGGTTGAACACTGCAGCAAAGACTCTGAGAGCAAACATGGGTCGAAGGCAATCCACCCAAATGGCCATCCACACAACAGCTAAAGGGCCGGGGTTTTTTTTGTTGTTGTTGTTTTTTAATTAACATATATTATTTGCCCCAGGGTACAGGTACAGGTGAATCATCAGGCTCACACACATCACAGCACTCACCAAAGCACATACCCTCCCCAAAGTTTATCACTCAGCCACCCTATCCCTACCACCCCCCTCCCCTCCAGCAACCCTTGGTTTGTTACATGAGATTAAGAGTCTCTTACGGTTAGTCTCCCTCCTGACCCCATCTTGTTTCATTTTTTCCCTCCCTACCCCCCACAACCCCCTGCCCTGCCCCTCAAATCCTTCGTATCAGAGATCATATAATTGTCTTTCTCTGATTGACTTATTTCACTTAGCATAATACCCTCTAGTTCCATCTACACCATTGCAAATGGCAAGATTTCGTTTCTTTTGATGGCTGCATAGTATGTGTATATATATATGTGTGTGTGTGTGTGTGTACATATACACAAACACCACCTCTTCTTTATCCATTCATCTGTTGATGGACATCTATGTTCTTTCCATAGTTTGGCTATTGTGGACATTGCTGCTATAAACATTTGGGTGCACGTGCCCCTTCGGATCCCTACATTTGTATCTTTACGATTGCTGGGTCGTAGGGTAGCTCTATTTTCAACTTTTTGAGGAACCTCCATACTGTTTTCCAGAGTGGCTGCACCAGCTTGCATTCCCACCAACAGTGTAGGAGGGTTCCCCTTTCTCCACATCCTCACCAGCATCTGTCATTTCCTGACTTGTTAATTTCAGCCATTCTGACTGCTGTGAGGTGGTATCTCACTGTGGTTTTGATTTGTATTTCTAAAGGGACATTCTACTTAAAGGGCAATTTTAATTATTTTATTGCTTGACTGAACAACTAAAAATACAAACAGAGGTGTATACACACAGTATAGGCACAGAGACACACACCTGTACCTTACATTCTTTTTTTTTTATTTTTTATTTTTTTAATTTTTTTTTTTAAAGATTTTATTTATTTATTTGACAGAGAGAGAGATCACAAGTAGGCAGAGAGGCAGGCAGAGAGAGAGGAGGAAGCAGGCTCCCTGCAGAGCAGAGAGCCCGATGCGGGGCTCGATCCCAGAACCCTGAGATCATGACCTGAGCCAAAGGCAGCGGCTTAATCCACTGAGCCACCCAGACGCCCCTGTACCTTACATTCTAATGGAGAACAGGGATGCCTGGGTGGCTCAGTCGGCTAAACATCTGACTCTTGATTCGGGCTCATGTTGTGATCTTGGGGTCTTGAGATTGAGCCTGATGTCAGGCTCTATGCTCAGAGCGCTGTTGGCTTATCACTCTCTCTCCCTCTCCTACCCTTCCCACTGTATGCTCGCTTGCTTGCTCCCTCTCCAAAATGAATAAATATTTTGTGAAAAATAAGATACAATAAAGGGGGACAAAGTGGAAATTAACGAAGACAAATCATCTAAGACAGAAACTGAGGAGACCAGGGTCTGAGTGGTCACCATCTGTATGCCTAACATTTTGTTTGCACCCTCAGTCTTTTCACAGCTGAGATACTGAAGCAAAGCACTGAGTGGACTTGCAGTCAGGGAGCCTCCTCCTGTCTCCATGGTTTATCCCACTGATCTCCAGCCTGGATCCAGTGGCTGCGACGCCCCTACCACACGACAGCAGGCTGCCCAAATCCCAAGTTTCTGTTTTTCTTTTCTGATTTTAAACACAAGTTACAAAGCAATCACGAAACCTCTTCCCAATCCCTAGGTTTATTGTTTTTAACGCTTAACATATAAGCTCTCTCTCAACTCCAAAGTCTGTTTTTTTTTTGCATTTTTTTTTTTAAAGCTGGGTGGGGAGCCTCATTTGGGGCTTCAACTCACCACCCTGACTCTTGAGACCTGAGCCAAAATCAAGAGTCGGACTCTCAACTGACTGAGCCACCCAGGAGCCCCTGAAGTTTGTCTTTAATTCAATTGTTTTGAATACAGTGATCAACCACGTTGCCTCCCTATAGACAAAATTTCTCTCCAAACAAACAGATCAATGAGGCAACTCAACCATGAGGAGGCACACACCTGGTAGTTAGGATTGTCAATCATGGGAGGCTTCCATTTGCCCTTATAATTAGGGTTGTCAATCATAGGTCGCTGCCAGACACCACACCCAGGGGCCGACTCACACTTGGGGTTGGCAATCTGAGGAGCCTCCCATTCTCCATCCATGTCTTCATCCCTGTGGAGGTAGAAACCAATTACAAATGGATTCTGTGATGCAGGACTAGGATAGTCGCGCCAAGGCTCCCCTGAAGTCCTGCAGTAATGCTTCTAGGATCACACTGTGTCACCAGAGTATCATCTTGTCCCTGCATTTCCAGTAACAAGGGTTTTTCAGGACAGATGCCTTCAAAACAACCACGTGATTAAATTTTTTGAGCCCTACACTTAAACTGGACACCTGGCTATCTTTAATCAGTAACTTTTATGTCAATAAAAGAGCAGGCAATTTAAGAAGTTCACCGAAGCTCTTACCAGTCCTCTGGCTTCTCTGCGTCTGGATCAGGTACATATTCGGGCTCATCGTCTAACCAGCCTTCAGGCTTTGAAGCGTCCTCATCCGGAATTTTAGCAGGGGCATCTTCATCCCTTATACATAACAGAAAAAGCCGGTTAGGACAACACTGGCCAAAGAGTCACAGTGTGATCCCACATTATAAATCTGAAACAGGGGCAATCTGGAAATATTTTGGTCACGCTTACTCTCAAGATTTAAAATAACTCCTTCTAGAAAATAGAAGAGAATAAATTCATTCATCTGACAGTGGTCTAGTATTCAGAATACATAGAGAGCTCTTACAATTCCATAAAAAAGACAACCCAACTTAAACACTGGCAAAGGATGTGAAAGACATTTCTCCAAAGATATACAAAGGGCCAATAAGCACATGAAACGATGTTTAACATCTTTAGTCACCAGGGAAATGCAAATTGAAGCCACAATAAAATATCACTTCACACCCACTAGGATGGCTATAAGAATGACGATAAGATGGCTATAAGCATGACTGCTAAAAACAAGCATTGGCGAGGATATGGAGATCTCGTGATGTCACTGGCGGGAAAGGAAAACAGCAGCAATTCCGCTCTAAGACAATGAAAATGTAGAACCACCCAAACACCTGTAATGACTGTTCAACAGCAGCATGATTCATAACCACTGCCCAAAGTGGGAAACCACTTAAACGTTGGTCAACTGGGGCCTGGATAAAGTGCGGTGGTATCCACATGATGGAGCATTATTAGCTCTGAAAAAGGAATGAAGTACTGACACACACTTCAACATGGATGAACCCTGAAGTCATTATGCCAAGCACAGAAGCCAGACACAAAAGGTCATATATTACAGTATATGGATGTTCAGAATAGGTTAATCTAATAGGTTAGTAGCTATGTCCAGAACAGGTTAATCCAGGAAGACAGAAAGAGGGTGGATTTTAGTATGTGAACAGTAACTCAAACATTTACTCTTGAAAGAAAAGTTCATCAAGAAGTAGCTAATTTCAAAGTTTTATGCAGGCATTATGAAACAGAGCCCACATTAACTGGTAAGCAAAGACATCTTCTATCCTCCGCCAGGATTATGCTTTTGACCCATGCTTGTTTTAAATTAATTGCATGAGAACACTGCAGAACACTGTACAACATTCAGTTGGCCCTTTTAATGAAGCTGAACATTCACACTCCCACACCCAAAATAAAACAGCTAGTTAAGGAGTACGATACTGAAATAGGCGGAGTTGAGGTCTACGCTCACAAATATACAAATAAATTCAGTGTTTATACTAGTGCAGCATAAAAATTCAGGTACGCATACTTTAAGGAAGGAAAAACATCAGCTAGAATTTAACTGCTCTTTGTCACTTTTTGACATTTCTAAGAGTCACTGGATCGTAGTTCCAATATGGCCACACACAAGAGTACAACCTTGCCTGTTTTCACCTTTCATCACTCTCCAATTCATACCCAACAAGAAAGGCTATACAGCATATACTCAAGTTCACTCACACATGCCAAGCTCACTCCTACCCCTCTACTTACTGCACATGTTGTTCTTCCTCAGCTGGGAATACCATTCCCCATCTTCACCATTTGCCTGACTCCTTACCCCACTTCCAAGTCTCAGTCTGACTTCCCTGCTCAAGAAACTGGCCCTAGACCAGGCATAGCCAGTGCTCTTGTCACTCACTAACACCTACTACCAGATCACTCACCACACACACACCAACCTTGTCTGCCTGCCTCACAACTCGACTGGGAGCCGTGTGGGCAGCTGGTATCCCTGTGGCTTTGTCTCCCGCTGACCAATACAGAGCAGTGAAGTCTTGAGTGTTGTTTAAATGGGAAAAAGGTTATTTTACAATTTAAAATTTAAAATTTAGGGCACTAGCGTGGCTCAGTTGGCTAAGCGTCTGCCTTTGCTCAGCTCATGAACTCAGGGTCCTGGGATTGAGCCCCACTTCAGGTTCCCCGCTCAGCAGAGTCTGCCTCTCCCTCTCCCCCGACCCCTCCTCCCCACTTGTGCATGTGCATGCATGCGTTCTCTCTCTCTCTCAAATAAATTAATTAATTTAATTAAATAAAAGAAATAAAACCAAGCAGGGAGTCCAATGCAGGGCTTGATCCTGGGACCCTGAGATCGTGACCTGAGCCAAAGGCAGATGCTTAACTAACTAAGCCACCCAGGTGTCCCCAAAATCTTTTTAAAAATAAATAAAATAAAAATTCAAGACTTTTAAAGAATTTTTTAAAAATTTATTCATTTGGCAGAGAGAGAAAGAAGGGGAAAGGAGGCTCCCTGCTGAGAAGAGAGCCCATTGTGGGGCTCGATCCCAAGACCCTGAGATCATGACCTGCGCTGAGAAAGAGGCTTAACCCACTGAGCCACTCCAGGCGCCCCATAAAATTTCAAGACTTTTAAATGTGAATTCATAAAAGCCCTGGTAAGGCCAAGTGAAGAAAGGTTCTGCTACAAACCCACCATGTTCCCACAGGCAAGCTCTATAATCAATTTCAGCATTTTGTGGCTTGTAAAATGGTATTAAGCAGTCGAGATGATCACTATGGCCTCTTTTCAGCTATAGTGGTCTCCCATTTTTCCTACCATTTAGAGAGCACCATAGATTATTGAAATTATGAGATCTTAGCCAACATCAGTTGTTTAAGCCACATGGAACATATGAAATGCTGCACTGTGAAGACTCACCAGTCATCTGGTTTGACAGCATCAGGATCTGGTATTTTTGGTCTTTCATCCCAATCCTCAGGCTTCTGGTCTTCTGGGTCCTCAATCTCACGTGAAGGATTTACAGGAGGAGTCATGTCATTTAGCAAATTTCCACTATTCACAACAGACTGGTCCACTAATATTTCAAAACTATTATCTGGATTCAAGACTGAAAAAAATTAAATGCAATTTAAAAAAATAAATCAGCCACTCATTTCCCAAGTTCTCTTTACCACAGCAGAAGATCCTATTTCTAATAGGAAACGGAAGCACAGAGTAATGACCTCAGGGTGTCAGAGTCAGAAGACGGTCTTGGAGCCTTATGTAGTTAACCCTCTCTTCTTTATCTGTAAATCATAAATGCTAGTTCCTCGGGATTTTAAAACTAAAGCAAATGACACATAAAATTTAAAGTTGCAGAAGACTTCACTTATGGATATTAAAAACATCAAAACACCAAAGGTATATAAACTCATGCAATAATGGTCTGACACAAATGGTTACACACCAATCAACAGGCAAATAAGTTTATGTATTATAACCACCAAGAAAAAGCCCATTTCCTCATTTTTTGAACTGGTACTACTACCATCTATGTTACCAAAATTTCCAAGTACACAAGCGTTTGATTTTATTTATTAAACCACATGTCTACTTATGGTTGTACTTTTGAGTCCAGTGGAACTTTAAATCCATAAATGGTATCTGAAGTGAGACTTACTCTAAAGCCTGGCTCCCACACCTAAATGTCTCATTGGCAACTGACTAGGTCCCAGCACATCCAGAATACTATGGAAAGCAGGGAGCACCTACGCCACTGGCCTCAGGGATAATGAAGGCCAGCAACGCTGTCAGTCATATGTGCTCTCACAGAGATATTCTTACACCTTTGTGAAGAGAGTAAGTGGAATACAGCACGTTCAACTTTTTTTTTTTTTTTTTTTAAGAGAGAAAGCACATGCATGTGTGCAAGGAGAGGGGCAGAAGGAGAGCCAAAGAGAATTCTGAAGCAGACTCCCCACTGAGCATGGAATCAGACTTGGGGTTTAATCCCACAACCCCAGATCATGACCTGAGCTGACATCAAGAGCCAGCTGCTCGACCAACTGAGCAATCCAGGCACCCCAGCATTCGACTTTTAATAAAACACTACATGTGTTTATACAGATACAGTCAAATACATATTACAATGCTGATATTTCAAATAATTTTAAATATAATTTATTTTGCTTATTTCTAGCTTTTGAATTCTATATGGAGTATGTATTACTTCTGTTATAAAGAAAAAAAAGGTGGGGCCCCAAGACGGCTCAGTCGTTAAGCATCTGCTTTCGGCTCAGGTCATGATCCCAGGGTCTAGGGATCAAGCCCCGCATTGGGCTCCCTGCTCAGTGGGAAGCCTGCTTCTCCCTTCTCACTGTGTCTCTCTCTGTCAAATAAATAAAAATCTTAAAAAAAAAAAAAAAAAGGAAAAAGATTACTGTATTCTTTAGGAAAAGAGGCCTGTCTATATATACTTAAACCAGCAGGAAAAGCTTCATTAAAATAAAAAACGCATTCCAGGGGCCCCTGGGTGGCTCAGTTGGTTAAGCAACTGGCTCTTGGTTTCAGCTCTGGTCCTGGTCTCGAGTCCTTTCCAGGCTCTGAGCTCAGTGCAGAGGATTTCTCTCTCTCTCTCTCTCTCTCCCCCTCTGCCCTTCCCCTTCCTTGCATGGTCTCTCTCTCTCTCAAAAATAAACAAATACATCTTTAATAATAAAATTAAAAACGCATTCCAATGTCCAACTGTCTAGGGATGCCCGGGGGGCTCAGTTGGTTAAGCATCTTGATCCCAGGGTCCTGGGATCGAGTCCCATACTGGGCTTCTTGCTCAGCAGGGAGTCTGCTTCTCATTCTGCCCTACCATTCCCCTGCCTGTGCTCTCTCTCTAACAAATAAAATCTTAAAAACACACACACACAAAAACCTCAACCATCCAGGTATTGGAGCATCCAAACTTTAACTGAAAGATAGTATGAAAACAACAACATGTATTTCTATAGTGTCCCATTATTTAACATGTTATCAACAAGAAAATACACAATGGGAGAACATGAGGGGAATCAGCAAAGCTCTTTACGGAACATACAAGCTTACGCTTAAGATGGTCTCAAACCCCACTTTTCAATTCAACCTATGGGAAAAGCAGCTTTTTTTGCTGAAAAATTAAGTTCTTTTCACCACTACAATATTAAGTCAACAGAGACTCTTACTTGCAGGCTTCGGTCTTCTCCAGATATGTAATCTTTAAATTAAACAGATGATAAATGTACGGTGCCATAATACCCCCAAATTAATATGTTTTCTTACTTAATGTATAAAGATGTGTCTTCTTATCAGTAAAATAGGTCTTCAGATCTGCATCTGGCCTCTTAGCATGCTTTTCTTCATATATACCCGTTTTGGGGTTTTTGTGGCGGAAGATGAAATGCAATTTATAGTCTTCTCCACATTTATCTGGACCAAACATAATCGTATAAGGGGTCTTGTCATGGAACTGATCCTACAGAAACAAAAATGAATTATTTTTAAGTGACTCAATCAAAGTGTTCAAAAGCAAGCTTTCAAAATGTGCTATTTCCTCTAATAAAATCCCAGGTAAATTTCTGGCACCTTAAAGAAAAAGCTGATTCATTTGAGAGGCTTATATAGATACCACTGAAAAGGAATATCCAGAAGTTACCCGGGAAACTTACACAAGGATATATGAAAGTACTTAAAAACAAAAACAAAACAGATTAATGCATTATCTAGTTACTGCTTCTTTCATAAAACAAAGAAGTAAGTTTGCCAAAACTAAAAATTACACAGAAGTCAGGGATAAGGCACAATGGCTTTGAAATTCACATCTCAAATAAAAAAGCATCGAAGTCAATATTCCCAATCCTCTAAATATTTCAACAGTAGGAAAGGAGGCCTTCATTTTCTCAGGTCTTACAAGATTCTCTTTCCTTTTCTCTAAGATTCTTAAAAGACAACTGTGGGTGGCCACATAAGGAAACAGGAAGGACATACCAGGTTGAGTTCTGGGGTTTTGGAAAGCAGTTTCACGTAGGCACCACCACATTCTATTCCATTTTGGAAATTAACCTCATACCTGATTTCAAAGAGAAAACCAGAAAAATCGTAAGGCATTTTGAAAGATCAAATTTCTTAATTTACTTCCCCTTCCCCCCAGTCTTGGTCACATGTTTTATCACAGGTCATATGTTTATCCTTAAGAGAAATTCCATCCTATTGAAGACCTTTTTTTAAAGTAATTTTTATATGCCACAGGGGCACCAATTCACACCCCAAGATCAACGGTCTCATGCTCTACCAAGTGCTCCTCATTTTCTTTTGCTTTTGAATGGCTGTTCAATCACCCCCAAAACATAAGTAAAACAAAATAACATAAAACCTTAATGCAGAGTCCCCGTATACACTTTTGACAAAATCCTGATCATTTGCCATCAGGAGAAAAGTAAGTCAATCTGTTTGAAAAGAATTTACTGGGCAGGAAAAAAGTACTGTACCACAGGATGCTTAAATACACTGCAAACCTGCCACTGTGACATGTAATTATTCTTATAATTTCCTAAGCTCTGGGAAGTTTCTATCAAGCAAACGTTTCACTCACTGAACAATAAGAGGCTTGGTATCAAACAGAAAGGGCTTGTTCAGTTTCGCAGAGATGGCATGATGCTTGGCCCGAGACATCAACACAAGCCCTTTATCACCTGGGAGCTTCGTTTCCTTCATTTCATCTACCTCCCACTTTCCTGCAAGACATCAGAAAAGAAAAAAAAAATCCACTCACTAATCATGCCTTTGAAGATCTCTTAAATGGTAACAAGCAAAACTCCAAGTCATGCACATCTATCATACTGGCAAATTTTTAACCTATTCCATTTACCTATGAGAGCTAGCCCATTAACCACACACACGTGGCAAGTATTAGGATATGGTTTTTAAACCTGTAGCTTATTTACTTCATCTACACCTAGAAAGACCTTCCGTTTAACACAGACAGCAGCACCGGTGGCACATTACCTCTCCATTTTATGGTGTCAACAGGTCTAATCTTATGAACACACAGACAGCAAAGCTTCTAAGAGAAAAATCTTAAAATGTATACATACTATTTTCAGACCTGCCTTAAGAGACACTATAGAAACCACATGTGAAGCCTCAGTCTGCTACTCTATGTAAATCAAATGGAACTCTCACCATCGTATTTGGCAATTTCATCATCAGTGTCATCCTTCTTGGCTTTGGATAAAATCCACCTGTAATTAGGACAAACCCCCAAATTAAGATTTAAATGCCAGTGGGCCTGTGAATAGAAACAATGTAAATACTAACACAAGCAGCATCTAGCAAGTCTTCTTAGTCTACTTAACCACTCTAGTACTTTCTTTTTTTTTAAGATTTTATTTATTTATTTGACAGACAGAGATACACAATAGGCAAAGAAGCAGGCAGAGAGAAGGGTAAGCAGGCTCCCTGCTGAGCAGAGATCCTGATGTGGGGCTCGATCCCAGGACCCTGAGATCATGACCTGAGCCAAAGGCAGAGGCTTAACCCACTGAGCCAGCCAGGTGCCCCGACTCCAGTACTTTCAATTTTTAAATCTGCCACACAGAAATACATACTATTCAACTCACAAACCTGTAAGAAAAAGTACCAAACCCATGAAATAATTCCACCTTTTTTTTTTTTTTTTAAGATTTTTAGTTACTGAAAGAGTGAGTACAGATGCGAGGGAGGGAGGGAGGGAGAGAGAATCTGAAGCAGACTATTCACTGAGCATAGAACCTGACGTGGGGCTCAACCCCATGAATGCGAGATCAGAACCTGAGCTGAAACCAAGAGTCAGACGCTTAACTGAAGTCACCAAGGCATTCCTCCACTTTTAAGACTCAAGAGAAAAAAAATTTCTCTGTTCAAAAGAACAACATAGGGGGTGCCTAGGAGGCTCAGTGGGTTAATCCTCTGCCTTCGGCCCAGGTCATGGTCTCAGGGTCCTGAGATTGAGCCTCACATTGGGCTCTCTGCTCAGTGGGGAGCCTGCTTCCCTCTCTCTCTCCATCTACCTCTCTGCCTATTTGTGATCTCTCTCTGTGTGTCAAATAAATAAATAAAATCTTTAAATATATATCTATATATATACATATAAGATCAAGGGGAAAAGAGAAATGGAAATTAGACCCATATATTCTAAAAAACTTTTCTAAATGGACACGTTCTAAATTCCGTCTAAATGATGACAAACACTGGGGACATAAAATAGTTAAGACATTTTACTACATAAAATGCTATCTGAAAAGGAATCCACTATCACATCTCACTTAAATGATGCTTGCCTATAAGACATTTTTCCCCAAGAAACACTTACCCTGACAGGGTTCCTCTGTCAAAAGAATCAGCAAAATACACTTCCCCTGTTGGAACCGGAGCTTTATAGGTAACCTGTGTTAAATTTAAAAATGTATCAAGAATTGCAATTTTCCGCACGATTCCCTTCTTAGTAAGATATGCTTTCAATTATCCCAAGCTTTTATAGCTGCCTCATGATTCAGTATATATAATTTATCACTGGCAACATATAAGAAAGGCTGCTGCCAACTTTGCTTGCCCTTGGAAAAGGAGCCAAATTTACCTTCATCCTTTGACTACCTCAAGAGGTCAAACAAATAGATTCAAAGACCACTTCAAACCTTTGGAGATGGAGGAGCGCTGGTATCTGGTTTCGATTTGGAGTCTTCTACCTCTTCAATAACATCATCGAGGTCGTCCTCAATATCAATCATATCATCATCGTGTCCTTCATGAGCCTGAACAATGCCAGTTCCAAGGACCAGTAACATACACAGCAACCACTTCCCTTCCATGTTCTACATATAAAAAAAAAGTAAAATCAGGGAAATGTTATTGCTTCCTTTTAAATATTTTTTAAAGATCACTGACCCCTCTCTCATTTAAAATTAAGGCTTTCAAATCAGAAAAAAACTTTACTGTGACTATTTCATTTTTACAGATAAGGAAAGTGAGCCCAGAGAGATGAAGGGGGTTTTCCTAAAATCAGTTAAAAGACTGAATTTCACAAAAATTTCCAAATGAAACTCTAAACAATTGTCCCCATATAGAATTATCACATTGGCTACCCAGACCCAGGCTGTCAGAATGCAATTTCCAACTCACTTCTTGCATTTAAAAACATTTCGATGGGGGCGCCTGGGTGGATTAAAGCCTCTGCCTTCGGCTCAGGTCATGATCCCAGGGTCCTGGGATAGAGCCCCGCATCGGACTCTCTGCTCAGCGCAGAGCCTGCTTCCCCCACCCCCGACTGCCTCTCTGCCTACTTGTAATCTGTCTGTCAAATAAATAAATAAGTAAATCTTAAAAAAAAAAAAAGTTCAATGATGGACAAAAGCTTTTTTAACATATTAATTTACAATTTACAATGACATGGTAACAGAAGGGCTAAACAGCCTCACATTAATGATTTAATATAAATATGGTTATTGTTCAAAGATCACCAAGTTTAGATATGGTTTTAAGTTGGTGTTTTAAGACTGAACAAAAACATTAAACAAAGGACTAGCTACTCTTATCTCTTGTTCTTTTAAACACTTAAGTGCCTTGTGTATTGTGTTAGGCTGTCATGGGTGGTAGTGGGTCCTCTTTCCAAGGACCACAGATCTAAAGATATAAAAGCCGAGTCACATGGATGGACAACATGATTTAATAGTACGTAGCACAGTTCCAGTTCTGCAAGATGAATAAGGGTTCTAGAAATGGATGGAGGGGATGACTGCACAAGAATGTGAATATAATTTATGCCACAGAACTGTACATTTAATGATGGTTAAGATAGTACTACGAACAACAAAAACTAATTTTTAGGGGCGCCTGGGTGGCTCAGTGGATTAAGCCGCTGCCTTCGGCTCAGGTCATGATCTCAGGGTCCTGAGATCGAGCCCCGCATCGGGCTCTCTGCTCTACAGGGAGCCTGCTTCCTCCTCTCTCTCTGCCTGCCTCTCTGCCTACTTGTGATCTCTCTCTCTGTCAAATAAATAAATAAAATCTTAAAAAAAAAAAACAAAAAACTAATTTTTAAAAAAAGACAATAAATCTTATGTGTTTTTAAGGCAACAACAAAAAAAAGATATAAGGAAAAAAACCCGAGTTTAATATTTTTGGTCTCTTATTTACAACGGAGACCTTTATTTCTCAGGCAAAATCCAAAAAGAAAAAAGAAAAAAAACTGAAGGAGTTCCTTCATAAACTTCAAATGGCCCCAATTCACAACCAACACTACCATTTTGACCAACTGAGTTTCTAGAAAAATGCAAATCAATTTATTCTCATGCTCAGTTTAAAGCCAAATTCCTTATAAACTCTCTAATCCTTTATAGTGAGTAACTCAACACAAATCACTGTATTTTCATGCATCATTTAGTGGTATTTCTTTATTTATGCATCTTAGGACTGTGTTCACAGAATTAAAGGTAGAGACTGGATTCCTAAATGCTTAGTATTTAGTGTGGAAAATAATAGTGATAAAATCATTCACAACCTTCTGTAGGACTGGTTTTTAGAAAAAATTCTTTTTTTTAAAAGATTTTATTTATTTGATATAGAGAGAGAGACAATGAGAGGGGGAATACAAGAAGGGAAATGGGAGAGAGAGAAGCAGGCTTCCTGCCAAGCGGGCGCCGGACGTGGGGCTCGATCCCAGGACCCTGGCTGGGATCACGGCCTGAGCCAAAGGCAGATGCTTACAGCTGAGCCACCCAGGCGCCCCTTTAGAAAAAATTCTTTTTTTTTTTTTTTTTTTTTTTTTTAAGATTTCACTTATTTATTTGACAGACAAGAGATCACAAGTAGGCAGAGAGGCAGGCAGAGAGAGGGAGAAGCAGGCTCCCCGCTGAGCAGAGAGCCTGATGCGGGCCTCCATCCCAGGATCCTGGGATCATGACCTGAGCCGAAGGCAGAGGCTTTAACCAACTGAGCCACCCAGGTGCCCCTAGAAAAAATTCTTAATGTCAACATTCTGCTTCAGTTTCTTATATACTTTAAAAACACAAGTAATCTCTCATTTATTCACTGGAAAGACCTCTGTTTTCTGGAATGGCATAGCAATATTGCTATTTGATTTATAACTTGCTCTCTGAAACTAAACAGGCTGACTCAACCCTTTTATCTAAATCAATTTTATCTAATTCCCAAGTTCTTGCCCATAGAAACAATGCTATAGGGGCACCTGGGTGGCTCAGTCGGTTAAGTGTCTGACTTTGGCTCAGGTCATTATTTCAGGGTCCTGGAATGGAGGCCAGCCTCAGGTTCCAGGCTCGGTGTGGAGTCTGCATGTCCCTCTCTCTCTGCCCCTCCACTCCACTTGTGTGCAGGTTTTTTTCTTTTTAAAGATTTTATTTTGAAAGAGAGAGTGAGAATCTCAGACTCCACACTGAGCATGGAGCCCCACGCAGGGCTTTATCTCAAGACCCCTAAGATCATGACCTGAGCCGAGATCAAGAGTCAGAGTCAGACCAACCTGCTCAGATGCCCCTAAATAAATAGAAGTCTTAAAAAAAAAAAAAGAAAGAAAGAAAGGAGACAGTGCTATAAATGGTGATTAGAGTCCCAGGTATAAGCTACAAAACCAAACTAGCCCCAAACACAGCAAAAACAATATATGGCTAAGACTTTTTGAAAGTAAATAAAATGTGCTAAGACTAGTAGTAAGTAAAAGTACAAAAGAATGGATTACTTAGAACTGAGTGCTGGTGCTGGAACACACACTGTCCAAGGAAAAAAGCTAATCAAGAAGATGGTCTGGTGGGCTAAATACTTGCCTTTTAAAAAGACAGGACTGATTTTTTTTTTTTCTCAATAAGTTTTTTTTTTTTTTTTTTTTTTTTTTAAAGATTTATTTATTTATTTATTTGACAGAGAGAGATCACAAGTAAGCAGAGAGGCAGGCAGAGAGAGTGAGAGGGAAGCAGGCTCCCTGCCGAGCAGAGAGCCCGATGCGGGGCTCGATCCCAGGACCCTGAGATCATGACCCGAGCCGAAGGCAGCGGCTTAAACCACTGAGCCACCCAGGCACCCCTCTCAATAAGTTTTAATGTGTTGATATATTGCTGCTACAGACTGAATTAGATTCCCCCCGCCCAAATTTGCATGTTGAAGCCCTAATTCCCAATGTGACTGTATCTAGACACAAGACCTTTAAGAGAGGACTTAAGGTTAAGAGGTCACAGGATGCGTAGGGCCCTAATCCAGCGAAACTGGTACCCACATAGGACACTAGGAGCGTTCATGCACCAAAGAGAGTCTGTGTGAGGACACAGCCAAAGGGCAGTTCTCTGCAAGCAGGAGAAACGTCCTCACCAGAACCAATCCCAACAACACCTTGATCTGGGACTTCCAGTCTCCAGAATTGAGAGAAAACCATTTCCTATGACTTAAGCCCCTGCCGTGGTATTCTATTCAGCAGCCCAGGCCGACCAAAACAGCTCTCCTTCAGTTTTTAAGTATAATGCAGAGCTGTGTTTCTCAAACTTAAACAGCTGTTAGCATCACACAGGGGCTTGCTGAAGAAGACTGCTGGGACTCTGTCCGAGTTTCTGATGCAGTCTAGGCCTGGATTTTTACTTTTCCAACAAGTTCCAGGAACCACACTTTGAGAACCACTGTTTAGGGTTTATGAATAATCCATCTGGGCTTGGTTTTCCAGTTTATAAAGCACTTTCATACACCTCCGGTGAGGTATTACTCTCGTTTTATGAGTTAGGAAGCAAGACATACTGAAATCAAAATAACCTACTTATTACCACAACTAATAAGTGAGACTCAAAGAATTCAAATCCTGTATTTCTATTACACTAGACAGAATGCTACCATGTAGTTGCATACCAAGAAGGCTTAACGGAACAGAAGTCAGGAAGAAGACCAGGCAGGAGGAGCTTGTAGGAGTGATCTGGAATGGGGAGGTTCAGATAGGGTTAGTGAGGGCAGAGCGACTGCAGAATAGCAAGCCCAGGCTGTGGGCCTAGGATGGGGGGGGGGGGGGTGGGGGGGGGAAGAGGCATCTGTGTCTGGGAGGCGGAGTGGTCCCACTTCAAGGAAAACCCTTTTCACAGAGCAGAAGGCTGGCTACCTGTCCTGTCAGGAACAACACAGGAAGTCTCTAGGAAGCTTCAGAAAATCCACTTCTCACCCACTGCCATTTCCTCTACACTCTGGAGTGCAGAACCCGGTTTTTTAGGTGAGAGAAGTGTGCAGGCATTCACCTGTTCCCTTCACATTATGCAGAAGGCCGTGGAACCTGTGAGGCATCAGTCCTTCCAAACCATGCCTCTCAGAGCTCTTACCTTAATGAGCCTTACCCTCTGCCAGCTCCACATATGCTGTGTTAACACCAGTATTGTTACAGTCTTTGCCAATACCCCTCCCCCCCGGCCCCGTGCTACAACCAATAAGTCGATTCTGGTTCCAAGAACCACTAGTAAGTCAACTTAAATGTTCCAAGTTTTGTTAGAGATTTGTCCATATTTACAAAGAATTCAACAATAAATTTTAAGGTGACTTTAATTCTCTTGCTTTGTTAATGAAAATCCAACATTACTAAGACACAGAATCCCATCTTCTTTCAGCCCCCCTACATCAAATGGAGTCCAAAAGGTAGCACTGACTGGGTGGGCATTTACACAGGATGGTGCACTACTATGCTTTCTAGGAGAAAACATAGGAGAAAATTTAGGTGATCTTGGGTCTCACAATAAGGTTTTACATACACCATCGAAAGCAAGATATATGGAAAGAAAAATGAGTAAGCCAGATTTTATTAAATTAAAAACTTCAACTCTATGAAAGACTTAAGAGAATTAAAAGAAAAATCAGACAAGGAGAAAATACTTGGAAAACACACTGTGATAACAGACTGGTTTCCAAACTGTACAAAGAACTCACACTCACCGATGAGGAAACCAACCATCCAGTTACAGAATGGACAAAAAATTCTGACGATGGCTCGCCAAAGATACTGAGATGAAAAATAAACATGAAAAGATGCTCAGTATCATCTGCCACTGGCTACTTGCAAATTAAAACAAAATACCACCATGCACATATTAGAATGGCCAAGATCCAAACTCTGGCAAAGGTGTGAAGCAACAGGAGCTCTCATTTATTGCTGGTGAAAATGCAAAACAGCATACCCCCTCTGGAAGACAGTGTGGCAATTTCTTACAAAACTAAACGGACTCTTACCATCTATTCGGCAATCCTGTTCCTAGGTACTTGCCCAACTGATCTGAAGGATTATATATGCACAAAACCCTCCACACCAGTGTTTCTAGCAGCTTTATCCATAACCACCCCAAACTTGGAAGGACCGAAAATATCCTTCAATAGCTGTATGAATAAACAAACTGCAATGCAATATTATTCAGCAACTCAAAGAAATGAGTTATCAAGCCACAAAAAGACTTGGATGAATTTTAAATGCATATTGCTAAGTGAAAGAAGCCAGTCCGAAAGGGAGAAATGTTGTATAATTGCAATTATATGACATTCTGGAAAAAGCAAAACTACAACACAGTAAAAAAAAAATCAGTGGTCACCAGAGGTTCGGGGGAGGTGGTCAGGATGAATACATCAGCACAGGGGGATAATTCAGGCAGTTGAGACTACTCTGTAGGTTGCTAGAATTATGGATACATAACTCTGTGCATTTGTCAAAACCCATGAAATGTCACAGCACAGAGAGTGAATCTCACTCGATGAAAATCTTAGGAAATCATTTAAGAGGTGGAGTGACCCAAGGACAGCATGCAGGATGTGGCAATCTGTGTTACAGATACATTAAACCACCTCACTGGAAGGGGTGGAGGGAGGATGCTGACCTACGTAACTTCGGAGTCTGTAAACTAGACTGTGCAAAAGCACTTTACCAGCTGGTAAGTTCGTTCCCAGGGGTGTACAGGTTGACAATCCTGGTACTGCTGTATACGGTCACAGGAACTGAGCAAGTGAGTATATGGGTGGTGGAAGGTCGGAGCCACCTTTTCACTGTTGGGTATGCGCACTGACCGATAAGCAAGGGCAAGAGGCTGGAACAGCCCTACGGTAATGGGAGAGGGGTGGAGACATCGGTGTAAACTCATGCTGCAGCTAATTCACAGAGGGTTACATGTAGTAGTATATCTAGATATGCGCACATATGCCCATTAGTACACACACGTTTCCCTGCTGTGTCACCTGTGAGGGCCTAGAAGAAACTACACCTCAGTAGCAATAAATATACCTAGTACCAAGATCTTGATTTTTTTTTTAAGTTTATTTATTTATATGACAGAGAGAGATCACAAGTAGGAAGAGAGGCAGGCAGAGAGAGAGGGAGAAGCAGGCTCCCTGCTGAGTAGAGAGCTCAATGTGGGGCTCAATCCCAGGACCCTGGGATCATGACCTGAGCCAAAGGCAGAGGCTTAACCCACTGAGCCACCCAGGCACCCCAAGATCTTGATTTTTAATACCACTTCCAATTAAAGGAAACAGGGCCCTTTACAGAAGTGGCCAACTCTCGGATTGGGGTAGGAAATAAATAAGCTGAGTCTGGAACATCTCACAGTGCCAGAGAAGTGTTCAAAAATAAAACACCCATCATGGGGGGGGGGGGGCGGTGGTACGTTAAAGGAACACAAGAGTGCCCAGTGGCCAAAGTGGAACAGTATGAGTCAACAAAGTAAGTGGTACTAGATAGTAACTCCAAGTATAAAGTAAATGTCCATCTGATACAAATATATGGGTAAAGAAAGAAATGGGGGAGAAGAGACAAATTTCCCATGCAGAAATATTCCCACTGATCTATGCAGCTACTCCTTCAAGGATGGAGAGCCTAATCCCCCATTCCTTACATGTAGGTGGCTACACAGTGATGTCCTCCCAAGAGCACAGTATGGGAAACCAAGAGAGAGAGAGAAAAAGAGAGAGAGAAACATTTCACTGGAGAAACCTGGCAAAAGCTATCTCACCCAGGTGACCAAGGTCAACATCAACAGTGAGAGGTCACGTTGATGGTATGTACCCTTGACACAATGTGATGAAAAAAGGACTTTAATCTCTGCAGTCGTCCTCCCAAAAATCCATATACCCAGCCTAATCATGAGAAAGGCACCAAACAAAATCCCAACAACAGGAGGACATTCTACAAAACATCCTAACCAGCAGTCCTCAAAAATGTCACGGCCGTCAAAACTAAGGAAAGTCTAAAGAACGGCTGCAGCCAAGGAGAGCCTAAGGAAATTTGACTAAATGCAATGTATCCTGGAACAGAAAAGGGACAGTGAGTAAAACCAAGGGAAACCTGAATTAAAGAAAAGTTTAGTTAATATTCATATATCAAGATTGGTTCATTAATCATAATCAAATGTTCCATACTAATTTTAAATTGTTAACAGTAGTGGAAACTGGATGTGCATCATATAGGAATCCTCTGTGCAGTCTTCATAATTTCTCTGTAAACCTAAACCTTTTCTAAAAATTTAAAAAAAAAAAAAAAAAAAAAAAAAGGATGTTCCACAATTATGCCTCAAATGGTTTATCTCCCACCCCTTCAAAAAAATCCTGGAGCTGAAATATACCACAGGAATCTAGTCTAGCTCTCCTTTTTGCACAAGAATAAGGTCCAGAGACTGACTTGCCAAAAATCAGTTATTGGCAGAATCGGGATCAGAAGCCAAGCTCCTGCAGCCCAGTGCAGTGCACCCCACTTGGTAATTCCACAAATGCTTTTGTCTCAAAGGCACAAAGTAATTTTTCACCTATCTTAACAGCTAGGAAGATTTCAGAGGGTTTTTTTCTCCCTTTTAAAGTCTTCATTTGTCTTTACGCTGACAGAATCCTAAGCAGAGAGCACACTTCTGTCACTTTGCTTTCCTGTTTCTAAGATTATTGATAGGAAATCTCTAACAAGGAGTTCAACAACAAAGCAAGAATGCTTAATTTAGAAAACAAACAGCATGCACACCCCCCTTAACTTCCCCAGAGCCACAGAGCAAGTGGTTCGTAGATTTGGAAGGTTGAGGAGTAAAAGTGCATAAAGCAATTACCTTTACACCGAGAAACATTCTCCTGTAATAAAGAAACATTGACCACATTTGCTAAAATTCTCTTCTACTTCACAGTTCATGCCAAGATCTATCAGCTCTTTGACGGCAAGGCTTCCCACATTCCTGCACACCACGACAGCCCCCCACCTCCGACTTGAAGCCATTATATTCTTAGAACACTTCATTTTTTGGTCTTCTTTCAGGGGCCATCTTCTCTCCCTGTCTCTCATAATTTTTATCACTGCAAGACTCTTACCTTAAACTACCCGGCAAAGGCCCTCTGAGCCAGGACGCAAATGCTGGGTGGATAAACCACCTGTAGCTAGGCTAATTGGTGCTATGAGAGTCTCACAGTGGGCCGTTTAAATTCCTATCTTAGCCAAATTAAAATCACTACAGGCATGGACCCCCAGGACAGCCTGCAATCAGAAAACAAAAGCACAAATATGAGAATCTTTCAACATCTATGAATCTACTGAAGTGGACAACTTGTCTCAAAAATACCCTTCAGTTATATACAAATGGGAGTTTTGTCTGGTTCTGTCTTATGATATCCTTTAAGCAAAGGCTTACTCAGTAAAACCAATAACCATGGGGCCAACTCCATATGGTCCAAGTTCTGATTTCTACTGATCCAGAACTCTATCTAAAACAAAACCTATGGGACAGTTGGGTGGCTCAGGGTTAAGCATCTGATTCTTTTTGTTTTTAAAGATTTTGTATTTATTTATTCGACAGAGATCATAAGCAGGCAGAGAGAGGGGGGAAGCAGACTCCCCGCTGAGCAGAGAGCCTGATGTGGGGCTGGATCCCAGGACCCTGAGATCATGACCCGAGCCAAAGGCAGAGGCTTAACCCACTGAGCCACCCAGGTGCCCCTAAGCATCTGATTCTTGATTTCAGCTGGGGTTCTGATCTCAGGGTGGTGAGATCGAGGGCAGGACCAGGCTCCCCATTCAGCAGGACTCTGCTTGAGTCTCTCTCCCTCTCCTTCTGCCCCTCCCCATGCTCACAAGTGAACACACTTTCTTTCAAATAAATAAATCTTTAAAAAATAAAATAAAAATAAAACCTACAATACCTAGGTTCTAGAGAAATCGACAGACTGCATATCCTTCAAATCCTCATCAGTCAATCAACTGGACTTCTGATAAAAGCTGGGTGGCAGAGTTCAATAGTGTTTTCTGGCAATCACAGGCTTAGAGTAGGAATTATATATTAAAAACGGGTTCAAGGAAAAAATGCATCTGATGCCCAAAAGAAAACTTGGCTAGAGTAAGACACTAAAACAATGTTTGTTGATGGTATCCAATTCCACGAGTGCCAAGTAGATATCAAATATGAAAAAAAAAAAAAAAAAAGTCAATCAGGAACTCAATCTGTAATATGGTGTCCATAAAGTCTGAAAACATAAGGGGCAAGGGGATTTAAAAAACTCTGGAAACATAAAAATGTTTTACTGATTAAAAGTGACCTTGATGACATTATGTATACTTGCCTGTGTTTTCAGACTTAATGAATATACTGTAGTAGTAGTTTTACAAATCAATTTTGGGGGGTTTTGGGGTCAGTATCAAAATAAACTCATAATACTATAACCTTTTCTTTATCTAACTTGAAAAAAATGCACAGGTTAGTACCACTTAAGACTCATGCTAGTATTCTCTTTCTACAAAAGCAATGCCAAAAAAGCAACAATTTCAAAAATGAATTCCCAACATGATAAAACTGCATAGAGCTGTATACACACACAAGAGCATGTGAATCCTGGTAAACTCTAAGTAAGGTCTGTAGATTGTACCAACGTCAATTTCCTGGATTTGAGATTGTACTATAGTTATGTAAAAAGCTACCACTCAGGGGATGCCTGGGTGGCTCAGTCAGTTAGGTGTCTGACCCTGGATCTTGGCTCAGGTCTTGATCTCAGGGTTGTGAGTCCAGCACTGGGCTCCACACTGGGCATGGAACCTACTTCCAAAAAAAAAAAAAAAAAAAAAAAGAGAGATGCTACCATTGGGGGAAGTTGCAGGATGGTTGCCAGAGACTGCTCTGTACTATTTTTTCCAACTTCTTACAGGTCTATAATTAGTTCAAAATTAAGTGGTCTTTTAAAAAATATTTTTATTTATTTATTTGACAGAGTGATAGAGAGCAGAAATAGGCAGAGCAGCAGGCAGAGGGAAAGGGAGAAGCAGGCTCCCCACTGAGCAGGGAGCCCAATGTGGGGTTTGATTCCGGGACCCTGGGATCATGACCCAAGCTGAAGGCAGACATTTAACTGACTGAGCCACCCAGGTGCCCCTGAAATTAAATGTTTTTAAATGACGTATACTGGATCAACAAAGATGGCACTTCAGACTTGAGCAAAGTTGTCCAGAAACCAGCTTTAAACTGACCTCCTTCTGTAAAGCATAAAATTATAAAGGAAGACTCAGAAAAATGAGCTGGATTAGAAATCTGAACTTGAAGAGGTCAAGTCTTTCTCTTTTCCTTCCAGTTAATAATGGTTTTGTTTTTGGTAATCAAATGTAATTATCTACCTATATCCATGCCAGAGTATCTCCACCTCTGGGTTCACATGGACAAACATACACATTTATACTATACACTTATAATATACATGACTTCTGGCTTGCTTCCCAATTTCCCAAGGACAGAGCAGTAAGTCCAACTCTCAAAATCTCAGGGACAGGAGTCTTCAAGAACACCTAATCTACTTACTTTTAATACTGCAGTCCACACTTTTTAACTTTTACAAGAGTGAATTCATTTTGACTTCTAGAGTTGGAAATTTCCTATCTTAAAATGGACGATTCAGAAAAGTAATTCCTGATAACCCTAGGCAGTATGGCACATGTGGTTGGTATAACCCAGAGAAGCCTGGGCCCCAGACTCCCCTGCTCCTCCCTACAGCCCTGCTCAGCTTACTGAACTCCCAGGAGTCTTCTTTCCCTGTTTTACAGCTGCGGGTTATAGTACTACTGGCAGGAAGGCCTGCTGTGAAAATAGAAAAAGATAATACAAAGTCTATCAGAGTCCAGGACTTTATAGGTAGGTATATGCAAATAGTTCGTTCTTTGATGCACAATTAGTACAACCAATTGAATCAGTTCAATTCTCATACAAGACCCACGGGTCTAATACACCTGCCTCCTCCTCCAACGTTTTTCAGCAAAGCTAAGTAATTTTGCATGGCCAGACAAACTTGCTTTCCTCCAACCACACTGTATGATTTCTTAACTCTTCCTTGCAATGGTGTCAATACAATTTCAATATTTGTAGACAGAAAAGTCCATGTTTATCTGTGATTTTTTTCCTGCTTTGTCACTGATTATTTCTGTTCATGAATTCTCCAAAATTCAATTCACTTCTTGGTTAATTGTAATTCTGTTCTCAGCACATGCTGAAAAAAGACAATCCCAACTATTTTACTACATACATTTAATAACACAGGAAACTTCACCTCAACACGTAGTATCTGATTTAACAGAAGCAGACAATTCTGCATTGAATTTCAGCAAATTCAGATAACCACTCAGATCAACTTTAGGAATGGGCATGCTAAAGAAATAGTAAATTTGTACCCTGTAAAGCACAAAACTTTATTCTCAACATGGGTCTGTGTAGAAAAAAAGGTATTTAAAACAAATGGAGCCTTGTTTTTTGAGTTTATTAAGTTTAAATTTCTATATTTTACCTTTTTAAGTTTATTTTTTTCATAGGAAATATTAGTCTGGGGCACCTGGCTGCTAAGTCAGTGGAGCATGTGACTCTTGATCACGGGTCATGAGTTCAAGCTCCATGCTGGGCGTAGAGCTTACTTTAAAATATATATATATATACACACACACACACACACACATATATATATAGGTGTATGGGGGAGAGAAGTAGGGATACGGTGGCTGGCTTATGGACATTGGGGAGGGTATGTGCTATGGTTCAGTGCTGTTAAGTGTGTAAGCCTGATGATTCACAGACCTGTACCCCTAGGACCTATAATACATTGTTAATAAAAAATAATTATTAAAAAAAAATATATATAGGTGTATGGTTTTCTTTTCTTGTGAGGTCTTCGTCTGGTTTTGGTATTTAGGAAATACTGACCTTACTAAATGGGTTGAGAAGTATTCTCTCTCTCCTATTTTTCAGAGGAGTTTGTGGAAGGATTGGTATTAATTCCTCCCTAGGTTTCTGAATGAATTTACCAATAAAGGCATTCGGTTGTGGGCTTTTATTTCTTAAAAGAAGTTAGGAAATTTCAACCCTCATTCCTGTAATCCATCTGAAATTAGAAAGAGGAACAGAAGAAATCCCTAGGAAGGGATTATTTGTCACTTCATCAAGCTGAAGAAGTTCTTTCTATTCCCAGTTTATTATTTTTTAAATAAAGATTTTATTTACTTGAGAGAGAATGAGAGAGAGAGAGAGAGAGAGCATGAGACGGGGGAGGGCCAGAGGGAGAAGCAGACTCCCACCAAGCAGGGAGCCCGATGCAGGACTCGATCTGGGGACTCCAGGATCAGGACCTGAGCTGAAGGCAGTCGCTTAACCAACTGAGCCACCCACATTCCCCAGTTTATTTTTATCACGAAAGGGAGCATTTTGTCAAAAGCTTTTTTCTGTGTCTATGAGATGTGGTTTTCGTCCTTTATTAATGTAGAGTGTTACATTCATTATTGCATGCTGAACCAACCTTGCATTCCTGAGATAAATCCCAATTGGTCATGGTGTATAGTCCTTTTTATATGTTGTTGGATTCTATTTGCTAGCATTTTGAGAGTTTTTGCATCTATTTTCATAAAAAAGATACAGGTCTACAGTTTTCTTGTGAAGTCTCTGGTTTTGGAATCAGTATAATACTGGCCTCATAGAATGAGTGGGAAGTGTGCTCTCCTCTATTTTTGGAAGAGTCTGTGAATGACTGATGTTAATTCCTGTTTAAGTATTTGGTAGATTTAACCAGTAAAGCCATTTGGTTCTGGACTTTTCTTTGTGGGACTTGTCTCTTAAAAGAAGTTAAGCTATTTCAAATAATTCCTTTAATCCATGAGAAATTAGAAAGAGGAACAGAAGAAATGACTTACCTAATGTTCTTGGTTGTTCAAAAAAACAAAAAAAAATTGATTTTTTTTTTTAAGGCAGCATTAAGAAATGAGGCAGTCTTTCTTTCATGCAGGTTATCCACTCATCTATTAATATACCCTTTCAAAATGTTGGTCTTATGGGGTTTAAATATCTCAGGTTGTCTAATTTAATCCCTACAAGAACCCCAGGAAGTTTGTTCACCCTCAGCTGACACAGGAGAAAACTAAAGCTAAGAGAAATTACAGAAACTGTCCGACATCACAGACACACAGCAGTGTTCGTGAGCAGGGACTCAGAAGTCACAATCCCTCCTGGACTATCCAGTAACTTGGTACAGCGAGTGAACTGTTAACTTTGGGGCCTCAGTTTCCTCATCTCTTAAATGAGAATAAGAACACTATATACTTCTTAGGGTCGTTGTATAAACAAAATGCATGTGCCTGGCTTGCAGGATATATGCACAACCCCAGCAGGGATTTCTACTATTACTACGTATGGCCTAGTGATACCACGTAAGTTTTAATGGTTCTAAAATTCGAAGTTTTAAGGCAAGTAAGAAATTTTAAGTCTTCGATTGGAAAGGAACCAGTTAAAAGGGATTTGATTCCAGTCAGAGATGAACCAATTTACTACTCTGTACCTTCTGGCTGTATTACACATGCATCTAGTCAAAAAGTAAAAGCATTTGGTGGGGGGGGGGGGGACTACATAAAACATGATCTTTATTGTGAATGCTTATCCATTTAAAAATATATCTATATGGGGTGCCTGGGTGGTTCAGTCAGTTAAATGTCAGCCTTTGGCTCAGGTCATAATCCCAGGGTCCTGGAATGGAGTCCCACATCTGGCTCCCTGGGGAGTCTACTTCTCCCTCTACCCTTCCCCCTGCTTGTGATCACTCTCACATAAAATCTTTTTTTTTTTTTTTTTTTTTTTTTTAAGATTTATTTATTTGACAGATAGAGATTACAAGTAGGCAGAGAGGCAGGCAGAGAGAGAGAGGAGGAAGCAGGCTCCCAGCCAAGCAGAGAGCCCGATGCGGGGCTCGATCCCAGGACCCTGGGATCATGACCTGAGCTGAAGGCAGAGGCTTTAACCCGCTGAGCCACCCAGGCGCCCCCTCACATAAAATCTTAAAGAAAAAAAAAATATATATATATACACACACACATATATATATACACACATATATATGTGTAACTTGTTTAGAGTTTTGAATTTTGTTTTTCATTGATGGACACATAATTGGTTTTTCCATACCACTACTTTCTTTTTTCCTATAACCTAAGTAGGTTTAACATGTGAATACTCAAAACACATTGCTGAAGATCCTCTAAATTCTTTTTTTTTTTTAAGATTTTATTTATTTGACAGAGACACAGAGAGGGAGCACAAGCAGCGGGAGCAGCAGGCAGAGGGAGAAGCAGGCTTCCCACTGAGCAGGGAGCCCGACGGGGGCCTCAATCCCAGGACCTTGGTATCATGACCCAAACCAAAGACAGCTGCCTAACGACTGAGCCACTCAGGCACCCAATCCTCTAAATTCTTAAAAACAAACAAACAAACAAACAAAACCAAAATTCTCCAAATCAGTTTCACAGCTCAAAGTTAAGCTTAATTTACAAGTACATCTGTTGCAGTTAAAAAAATCTATCAACCAGCAGCACTTTCCCAATGAAGTTCTACAGTAAGCTATATAGGTTACAACTATGTTCAGGCCCTTTTATTAATCCTAGGAGTTGTTATGGACTGCCAGTTCTTCTGCCAGGAGTGTAGCACACTATTCAAAGCAGGTCCCTGTTCACCATCTTATTTGTCCCTCCCAGTAACCCCCCCGAATGGTGAGGCAGCCAGGAGACTTCCCATTTCTACCTTAAAGATGGGGAAACCAAGGTGGTTCCTAAGTTAGTTACTTACCATGCTGGGCCTGGAATTCAAGACTCTGCCTTCTGCTTACCAACCGTCACTTCATGCCCGAAGCTATCTTGCAGGGCAAAGTGAACTCTCGTGAAAGGATGCAACAGCATGATTGCTAAAAGGGCAGCAACAGCTTCTGCCCAACCGTTTACCTCTCATGGTTCCTGGAAGATAATGTCAGCTGAACTGCCTGACCAATTAAGATAGTTAGGTGGAGCGGGATGCTAACACCCATTTTCAGATAGGTCAGAAAATCTGCCGGTGTGGGACTCACTCACTCCAGCACACCGTTCACTCCAGCCTTCTCGAGATCCAGTTACCAGGCCTGCTGGCTTGTGCACCCTGGCTGGTGTGAAGAACTCCCACACAGTGCTTTACCTCTGTTCCAAGTCTGCTCTGAGTATAATTACAGCAAGTGTACAACATGGCAGTGATTCTATTCACGACCTGCGAACGATGTGGGGAAAGCTAAGATACAGTAGGACCCTGAACACAACTCCTCTCTTAAAGACAGAAGTCTACTCATTACAAAATTAAACAAAATATTCCGCTTCCTCAATCAGAGGTAGGAGACTTAACCGTGGCTCACCTTTGTCCTCCCAAGCTTTTAATATTCAGCTCAGTTTAACTTCCCTCAACCAGCGTTCACGTGTGCCATTCCCAGCAGCCGACCCACTAGATCCAGTTCTCCCTCCCGTTACTGTAAACGTAGCTTCAGCAAGAAGCCAACACTGCACTGTACGTTAATTAAAGTTTGAATTAAAAATAAAGACGTAAATGTGACTTCAGATACTGGGAAACCGGACCTCATTCGAAACGCAGCATGGGAGTGCAGTGGACCAAATGAATTGGGATTATAGCAACACTATGTGTCAGACTTCCTGACCTTACTGTACACCCAACTTAATTCTAACAACAACTTCATCAGGTATTATCACGTCCGTTATTTGCGGAGAACGAGGACGCAAACGGTAAGTGAACTGCCTAAGTTCACGTAACAACAAATGGTCCAAAGGGCTTGAACCAGGGCCGTTATACCTCAACCCCTCCACCAAAACTGCCCTGCCCTCAGCTGTAATCCCAAACGTGATCATAAAATTAATGGCATGACCTTGGGCCAGTCATTTCATAGCTCTGGGTCTCCCGTTTTCTCCACCATAAAGCGCCATGCCCTCGGTGAGCTTTTGGGTGCTTTCCTGCTTTTTAATAACGTCCCCTGAATTTCCGACTGGATCCCTCCCCACCCCCAAACAGGTGTAAATGTTAAGACTGAAGTTTTTCAACCAAGGCGTGTTCTGGCACATTCTCCACTCTTCGGGGGTGCTAAGGTCAGTCTTGGCTTCGCGGGTTGATCTTCCCCTACCGAACCTGTAAGGCTAATCCCAGACGTTCCCTCCCGGTCTGAAACCCCCTTCTCCCACTGCTAGGAGTACCGACTAGGCCCGATCCCACTCCAGACCTTTCCCCGCTGACTCCGACCCACCTCGCGGCTTCCCAGGTAGCCAGTAAAAGGCCTCAGAAAGCCCTAGAAGCAAAGCCATAAGAAGTAGTTAGCCACCCAGAGGTCAAGGGAGCCTCTAGGGCACCTGCCACGCCTCCCGCCCCCGGCGGCGCGGCCAGGCCCTGGTTCCCCACACCGAGCAGCCCAGGTTCCGGCCTCGTCCCTCACCGCCGGCGCGTCTGCTGGGGCCTGGGCCCTCAAACCCGGCCCGACCCCCTCGGCCCCGGCCACGCCCGGCCCTTCGGCCGCCGCGCCCCGCACCCAGGCCCCCCGAGGTCCTCACAGGCCCGAGGGCACGCGCGGGCCTCCTGCCTCACCTCGAGTTTTACGGGGACCGCCGGCGGTGCCAGCGCCTCCACCCGCCCGCACACCTGGCCCCTCGCTGCAGTGGAGACAGCGGCAGAGGCGGCCCGACCGTCACGTGCCGCAGAACCAAGAGGCCTCGGCTACCGCCGCTGCCGCGCGAGCGAACCCCACTGCTCAAAGCCCGGCCCTGCGTCCGCCCCTCGCTCCTGAGTAGCTAGGGCCGGCGCCAAGTCCCGCCCCCCCGCACAAGCTCCGGTCTTTGGTTGGTCAGCGCGGCCATCGCTCTATGCACCTTCCCATACGCCCCCTAGGGCTATTCTTCGTGGAGTGTGAGGATTGGCTGGGAATGAGGCAGGAAGTGGCTGTTTATTGGGCGGGAGGGAAGGAGGTGGGCCGCCCCGGAATCGGGAACCTCGGGCGCGCGCCCCCTGGGGCGGGGCTGGCCCGGTCTGCGTTCCGGTGCCCGGTTGCCCTGGTGCCTTAGTGGGCCCGCTGCCTGGCCTTTCATCCCCAGCTGTTCGGTTCCTACGCCGCCGGGGCCTGAACCTGGCCCCCGGGCTGGGCATCCCGGTCCGTTGGCTTGGGGCAAATGGCAGCCGGCAGACGGGGTGGGAGCTCCGCTGGGCCATCGGGAGGGGCTTGTTCCCGGAGGCGGCATGTGCGGGCCCGGGACGGAACCCGACGCGGGCTCCCCTGGCCTGGCCTGGATATGACTGCGCAGCGCTGTGCATGTAACCCGGCGCCGCCGTTCCTGCAGAGTCATCTCTCTGGGCGCAGCAGCCTGCCGCCGCCTTACCCAGCACAGAGTCCAGAATGCTATAATCCAAGGTTATTTCCTTTTTCGGTTTGGGATGTCTCCTTGAGTAAGATTACACGTAAGGGCCCGGAGACAGACTGACGGCGTTCGGAGAAAAGGGTGGGAAGATGTCAGGCACATCACAGTTTTTGTAACCCACTTCAGACACATCTTCAGTTTTAATATGCTGAGAACCTCAGAAAATGGTTTCTCTCGGGCTTTATAGGTCCTGGTCTTGGTCTTCCTTTTGTTTGGAGACCCAAAGGCTGAATCTTAAGGTGGAAAAAACTAGAATTGGCAGGTGAAGAATCAGCCACGGTTAAGTCTCTTTACCTCTGATTTAGGAAACGGAATATCCTAACCTAGGAACCAGCATTATTCCGTCCTGGCGCTTGTGAGGATAAAAGAGGAGGCAGAGTTTGATGTTTGCCTGAGTTTCGTATTCTCCAGTTCTTCAACCCCCAGATCTATGTAAGAGAATTTTACTTAGGATGTTCCTTATGCCACGTGTTCCAAACAATGAGCTTAAAATGTAGTTATAGGAACTGTATGTGAGCAAAAGAGCTACTCCAGTAAAGGGGCTAAAAAGTAAAGAGAAGGGAAGGGGTGCCTGGGTGGCTCAGTTAAGAGTTTGCCTTCCGCTCAGGTCATGATCCCATGCCCTGCTCAGCAGAGTCTGCTTCTTCCTCTCTCTCTCTGTGATCTCTCTTGTTCTATCTCTCAAATAAAAATCTTTTTAAAAAATTTTTAAAAAGAAAGAGAAGGTAATGTAGCTTTGAGTTGGAACTGCTTTCATCTAGAATGGACAGGGACCTGGTAAGGTATGCAGGATTTTTGTAGATGGAGAGTTGGAAGAGAGTTGAAATCTTCCTTAGATGAGGCAACAGTGTATGCGAAGACGGGAAAATGGGTAGTGCGTGTTTAGGGTGGAGTGTTTTTGTTTGTTTTGTTTTTTAGATTATTTTGATGTTTATTTATTTATTTATTTTATGTTTATTTATTTGACAGAGATCACAAGTAGGCAGAGAGGCAGGCAGAGAGGGGGAAGCAAGCTCCCCGCTGAGCAGAGAGCCCGATGTGGGGCTCGATTCCAGGACCCTGGGATCATGACCTAAGCCGAAGACAGAGGCTTTAACTGACTGAGCCACCCAGGCGCCCCTAGGCTGGACTGTTTTAAAAGATTTTATTTCTTTAGCCGGAGAAAGGTGTTTAAGAAAGCAGTGGGGTGTCAGCTCTAGGTTTGGGTTAGGGGCTAGCCCTTGAAGGTCTAGCCAAGCAGTCTGCAGGGAGATGATTTGGATTTTAGATTGTTTCACTATTATTCCAGGGAGTTCTGAAAGACAGATTATGAGGACAGTTAGGAAGCCTCTTCTTGGAGCTGACTTAAGGGCAGGGTTAGGGAAAGACAGCATGTATAGAAACAAAAGCATTAAATGTTGATGCTTGAAGAATGGTCCGTTGGACTCAGGAGGATAGGGAAAGAGAGGAATCAAAGCCAACACTGGGAGTGTGAGCCTGGGTGACTGGAGGTGAACTGTATACCCCCCCCCAAAAGAGGGAATTCAAGCTTGGCTGATCCTGGGGATCCTCTCTGGGCCAAAGACAGAGCAAGACTGAAGATCTTGCTAAGACTCCTGCTTGGGATTTTTTTGGCTAAAGCATAGTGTTCTTCAGAGGAAGAAGTAAGGGGCACGTGGGTGGCTCAGTCAGTTAAGATCATGATCCCAGGACCCTGGGATGGGATGGAGACCCAAGTAGAGCTCCCTGCTCAGCGGGGTACCTGCTTCCACCTCTCCCTCTGCCACTCTCTGCGCCCCCCCCCAACTTGTGCTCTCTCTTTCTCAAAGAAATAAGTAAAATCTTGGGGCGCCGGGGTGGCTCAGTGGGTTAAAGCCTCTGCCTTCGGCCCAGGTCATGATCCCAGGGTCCTGGGATCGAGCCCCGCATCGGGCTCTCTGCTCAGCAGGGAGCCTGCTTCCTCCTCTCTCTCTGCCTGCCTCTCTGCCTACTTGTGATTTCTCTCTGTCAAATAAATAAAATATTAAAAAAAAAAGAAATAAGTAAAATCTTAAAAAGAAGAAGGAGGAGGAGGCGAAGGCAAACCTCATGGAATATAACACCCCCCCCCCCCAATTTAAAAGCAGTCACTGTTGATTAACTGACCAGATTACAAAAATAATTGCTCAGTTCATCCCTCTACTAAGCCTGTACATGTTGCCAACATCTCCATCTTCTACAAAATGGGTGGTCTTTTTCTTCATTCCGCTCGTGGAAATGATCATCTGACGGGCCCTAGGAAGTTGTTTGCTTCTCCAAAATGTTTTCCAACAGTGAAGATCTCATCAATCAGATCCCCCACGCAGATAATGCCATACTTACCAAGAGATGGAGAAATCCAAGGGTTATCTGTCAGGGCAATTGGTGCTTGTTGATTTTGCCATAACCACACTTGTGGATTTGTTCATTTTCTGACTTTAGGTTCAGGTACCTCCTATGCAATATATGGGTTCCGCAAGTGAAAAGTGAAAAGGAGGCCTTTTCATAATGTGTGTATGTTATTTTTTCAATGAAGAATCACATAAATGGGGGCGCCTGCCTGGCTCAGTTGGAAGAGTTTGTGACTCCTGATCTCGGGCTTATGAGTTCAAGCCCCAACACTAAGTGTAGAGCTTACTTAAAAATCACGTAAATGTCTGCTTTTGTGTTTAGTTTTAAAAAATAAAATGTTTAGGGATGTCTGGGTGGCTCAGTCGTTAAGCATCTGCCTTTGGCTCAGGTCAGGATCCGAGGGGCCCGGGATGGAGCCCCACAGTGGGATCCCTGCTCGGTGGGGAGACTGTTTCTCCCTTTTCCTCTGCCTGCTGCTCCCTATGCTATGTGCTCTCTCTCTCGCTCGCTCCCTCTCTGTGGCAAATAAATTCTAAGAAAATTTAATAAAATGTTCAAAACTCAGGTAAACAAAACCGTTGACCAATCCCTCCTTCCTATCCAATTGCTTCTTATAACTTAACTTGCCCTTTACCTATCTGCAAAGCAGCCCTCACTCTTGCTTATCCCCTTCTTCCCTTGCTTGAAAGAGAAAGGGGGCACACAGCCAGAGGGAGCACTGTACATTCCTCTTTAGTTCTTTCCTACTGGTGAGGCTAGTAACCAGCTTCCAACAAGAAGCTCTCTAGGGGTCCACCAATAATCACCTGATTAGCATAAACTCAGGTGTGGCCGAAAGGGGGTCCTTAATGGATAACAAAAGACACTCCTGGGGCACTTGGGTGGCACAGTAGGTTAAACGTCCGATTCTTGATTTTGGCTCAGGTCGTGATCTCAGTCCTGAGATCATGCTTAGCGTCAGGCTCTACATTCAGTGTGGCGTGTGCTTGAATGTGTCTCTCTCTCCCTCCACCTCTGTACCTGCCCTGCTCTTGCTCTCTCCCTCTCTCTAAATAAATAAAAGCTTTTAAAAAATAAAAATAAGGGGCGCCTGGGTGGCTCAGTGGGTTAAGCCTCTGTCTTTGGCTCAGGTCATAGTCTCAGGGTCCTGGAATCGAGTCCCACATTAGGCTCTGCTCACCGGGGAGCCTGCTTCCCCAACCCCTCTGTGCCTGCTTCTCTGCCTACTTGTGATCTCTGTCTCTGTGTCAAATAAATAAATAAAATCTTAAAAAATAAAAATTTTAAAAATGCTCCTGTTGCTCAGGAAATTCCAAGGATTTTAGGAACTGTGCACCAGGAACCCAGAACAAAGACCGATTTTTATTACACTACCACTCCCTCATAGTGATTCCCAGCCCATCCCTACTGCTGGCCTCAGGCAAAAGCTGACTTGATTTGTTACTACAGAGTTCTCTTTTCTAGAGCTTCATATAAATAGAACCATAGAGTATATAGTGTTTTGTGTCTGGCTTCTTTCACTCAACAAAGTCTTCCAGAATCCTCATTTATACAGTAACATTTATCACAAATTTGTTCCTTTTGCTTGCTGAGTAGTATCCTATTGTATGAGGATGCCTGTCTGTTTACCCATTCACCAAGTAACAGTTATCTGGGCTGTTTCGAATTTGGGGCTCTATGGTATAAAATAGCTATGGACTCTTTGTACAGACATCTCTTTTAATGTTCTCTGAATAACCTGACATCTTCCATTTTTCTTTGTGGTTTACTACCATGATCGGTAGTTTCATTTTCCTGGTGCTTCCCAAGACTATGGAGTAAGGTTTTGTTGAAATCTTACACACCAGAAAAATCTTCTGAGACACCTGGGTGGCTCAGTCTGTTCTGTTGCGCATCTGCCTTCTGCTTGGGTCATGATCTCAGAGTCCTGGGATTAAGCCCCCCATCAGGCTCCCTGCTCGGCGGGGAGCCTGCTTCTCCCTTTCCCTCTGCTGTTCCCCCCACTCATGCTTGCTAGCTTTCTCTCAAGTAAATAAATAAAATATTTTTAAGAACTCTATTTATTCTACCCTCACATAGGTTTTCTTTAATGTTATTGATATATAATTTACATACCATAAAGTTTGCCTATTGTCAGTAAATGATTTAATAATTTTTAGTAAATGTAGAGAATTCTACAGCCATTACCACAATCCAAGTTCAGGATTTGCAGTCAACTCCCAGTCAACCCCAGGCAACTGCTGAATGGCTTTCTACCTCTATTGATCTCCATTTTCTAGAGAGGTCACATAAATGGAATCATACTGAGGGGAATGGGGTAATTGGGTGATGGGCATTAAGGAGGGTGTATGATGTGATGTGATGAGCACCGGGTGTTATACGCAACTGATAAATTATTGAATACTACATCTGAGACTAATGGTGTACTGGAAGTTGGCTAATTGAATTTAAATTTAAAAAATTAAAATAATAGAAATTTTAAAAATAAATGGGATCACACAATATGTAGTCTTCTTTCCATACATGTTAGCAGCATGTATAGGAATGCATTCCAGTTCATTGCTGCATAATATACCATTGCAAGACAACATGGTTGGAACTAGAGGGTGTTCTGCTAAGTGAAATAAGTCAATCAGAGAAAGACAATTATCATATGATCTCTCTGATATAAGGAATTTGGGAGGCAGGGTTGGGGGTCGTGGGGGGTAAGGAGGGAAAAAACGAAACAAGATGGGATCAGGAGAGAAACAAACCATAAGAGACTCTTAATCTCAAAACAAACTGAGGGTTGCGGGAGGGAGGGGGCTATGGAGAGGGTGGTTGGGTTATGGACATTGGGGAGGGTATGTGCTATGGTGAGCCCTGTGAAATGTGTAAACCTGACGATTCACAGACCTGTACCCCTGGGGCTAATAATACATTATATGTTAAAAAATAAAATAAAATAAAATATTCCATTGCAAGGCTATGCCACAATTTGTCTCTTCATTGAACAGCTGATTGACCTTTAGATTCTTTCCAGTTTGGGGTTATCGTAAGTAATGTTGTCATGAACATCTGTATATGAGCTTGTTTTGTTTTTTTTTTAAAGATTTTATTTATCTATTTGACAGAGAGAGAGCCAGCAAGAGAGGGAACACCAGCAGGGGAAGTGGGAGAGGGAGAAGCAGGCTTCCTGCTGAGCAGGGAGCCGGACATGGGGTTCAATCCCTGGACCCTGGGATCATGACCCGAGTCGAAGGCAGATGTTTAAAGACTGAACCACCCAGGCGCCCCTGTATATGAGTTTTTATACAAACATCTCTATTTCTCTTGGGTACTCTGTAGGAGTAGAACTGCCTATTTCTGTGGTACATTTGTGTTTAGCTTTAGAAGATTCCCCAATTGTTTTCCAAAGTAGTTGTGCTATTTCACAGTCCCATGCCGGAAGGTTCGGTTCTCTGCAGCATCGCCAACACTTGCTATTGTCTGTGTTTGTTGTTGTAGCCCTTCTAGTGGGTATGTAGGAGCATCTTGCTGTGGTTTGTTCCAATGCAGTGAGCCTCTTCTGGCAGCAAAGCTGTTGGATGGTGCAGCCTGCCCAGTCACGGTCGGCTGCCTTGCTGCTGCCCAGGCTGGGGGAATTCAAGCAGCCTGGGGCAAGAATACCACAGACTCTGTTCTCACCCAAAGTTCAGGGGTTTTCATGGATAAATGCCCCTCAATTTCTCCTTTGCTTTTTGTCTATTTCCAGAACCCTGAATGGTTTTTTTCTTTTTCTTTTTAAAAAGATTTTATTTGGGGCGCCTGGGTGGCTCAGCGGGTTAAAGCCTCTGCCTTCAGCTCAGGTCATGATCCCAGGGTCCTGGGATCGAGCCCCACATCAGACCCTCTGCTCAGCAGGGAGCCTGCTTCCCCCTCTCTGCCTGCCTCTCTGCCTACTTGTGATCTCTGTCTGTCAAATAAATAAATAAAATCTTAAAAAAAAAAAAAGATTTTATTTGGGTGCCAGGGTGGCTCAGTGGGTTAAGCCTCTGCCTTTGGCTCAGGTCATGATCCCAGGGTCTTGGGATCAAGCCCCGGATTGGGCTCTCTGCTCAGCATGGAGCCTGCTTCCTCCTCTCTCTCTGCCTGCTTCTCTGTCTACTTGTGATCTCTCTCTCTGTCAAATAAATAAATAAAATCTTTTATTTATTTATTTTTTAAAAAGATTTTATTTATTTATTTGACAGAGAGAGAAATAGTGAGAGAGGGAATACAAGCAGGGGGAGTGGGAGAGGGAGAAGCAGGCAGTCCGATGTGGGGCTTGATCCCAGGACCCTGGGATCATGATATGAGCTGAAGACAGAAGCTTAACTACTGAATTACCCTGGCACCCCTAAATGTTTTTTTGGATTTATTTTTGCTATCATTGTTCCCTGGAGAGAGAATTGTTGATCTCCACACTTTGCCATATACTTTTAGTTGAAGATTTTTTCCCTCTGTATGTCTTCCCTTGACATTCCTTTTTTCCTGTTTTCTTACATTGGTCTCTATGTTTCACATTGCAAGGGATATTTATTTGCCTTGTCTGCCATTAGAATCACTTGGAAAGCTTATAAAAATCCTAGTGCCCATGCACCTGGGTGGCTCAGTTGGTTAAGACACTGCCTTCAGCTCAGGTCATATAGGATCGAGTCCCATATTGGGCTTCTCCTGCTCTATAGGGAGTCTGCTTCTCCCTCTCCCTTGGCCTCTCCCCCTGCTTGTGCGCTCTCTCTTTCTCTCTCAAATAAATAAATAAAATCTTAAAAAAAGGGCGCCTGGGTGGCTCAGTGGATTGGGCCGCTGCCTTCGGCTCAGGTCGTGATCTCGGGGTCCTGGGATCGAGCCCCACATCAGGCTCTCTGTTCCGCAGGGAGCCTGCTTCCTCCTCTCTCTCTGCCTGCCTCTCTGTCTACTTGTGATCTCTCTCTCTGTCAAATAAATAAATAAAATCTTAAAAAAAAAAATCCTAGTGCCCAAGCTGTACCTCTAGAACATTACATCACAATCTCAAGGGGGAGAGCATAGCCATTTGGAACTCAAAATAATTATAGGCCAGTGAAAAATTAAAATGTCAACTAATTTTTAAAAAGAAAAAAACAGAAATTAATAAAATGTAAAGAAAAATACCTAGGGGGCGCTTGGCTGGCTCAGCTGGGACAAGCATGCAACTCTTGATCTCAGGGTCATGAGTTCAAGTCCCACATTGGGTGTAGAGATAACCTAAAAATAGATAAATGTAAAAAAAAATAATAAACCACCCTACACTCCTGTGTTTCCCCTGTACTCACACCAGTGCCATACTCACAACCCTTCTGACACCAGATATGTGGGAATTTTTCCCACACTAAGCAATTCTGTGACACCAGTTGGATGCCCTGCAATTAACTCAGTCCTGACACCATCTGCCTGGTGATAGCTAGCGTCAAATCCCCCCGGTGCAAGGCTCAGTCCATGAGACTGACCACACTTCAGATGCCAGTCACAAGTAGTGGGTCCCCAGGTTACTCACAATGCCTGTCCAACTTGGCTCCAGATCAGAGGCTCTCACAACCTCCTCTTGGATTTGATTTATTTGCTAGAACAGCTCGAAGAACTCGGGGAAATACTTATTTGTGTTTACCAGCTTCTGAAAGGATGTGATCAAGGATACAGAGGAACAACCAGTTAAAAGTATATATCGGACGAGGTCTGGGAGGGTCCCAAGCAAAGGCACTTCCATACTGTAGTTTTGGGGATATGCCATCCTTCCTCCACACAGATATGCTCACGAACCTGGAAGCTCTCTGAACCCTTAAGGGGTTAACTCTATTTCCAGCCTCCCTGCCCCCTCTGGAGAATGGGAGATGGAGCTGAAAGTTCCAAGCTTCTAATCATGGCTTGGTCTTTCTGGTGACCAGCCTCCATGCAGGAGCCCACCACCAATATCTACCTCATTAGAACAAAAGACACAACTATTACCTGGGAAAATTCCAAGGGATTTGGAAGGTCTGTATCCGAAAGGAAGATCAAATATGAGAGCAAAAGATGCACCTAGTCCTGTTACCACATAGGAAATCGGAAGGGTTTTAGAAGCCCTGTGTCAGGAATGGGGGGGGGGGGGCGGTAGAGTATATAGATTTTCTATGATCTCATGATACTGATAGAGAAGGGAGACCTCTTGCTTACAGTAGAATGCTGAGAGCTAAGTCGCAAATATGAAGTTAGTGCTAGCGTTGGAAAAGCATCACTTTGCAAGTATAATGGTAAAGATTGGCTGAGGGAAGAATCGCCACCAGAGGCTAAATGTGGAAGGCAATTTTGATGAGGAACAGGATATTTACATGGTTTTAGAGTGTCCGTCCACAGTACAGAGGGCTTCCTTGCAATACTTAAATGCAATACCTGTCTCTAGTTGGTCTCCTGTACTGAAAAACACTACTAACGGGTATTATAAGGAGGCAGATGATATTGAAACATGGATGCTCGATTAAAGTAATTTGTAGTGAAATGAATTCATTGGGTTGATATCTGTACTGTGATCATACAAGACCACACAAGACCATAAAAGGTCATACAAGATTGAAGTATTTAGGGACAAAGTCTCATGATATATGTAAATGGTTCAGAAATGATCAAGGAAATAGTGTAAAGTGTTGATTGTAGGGGAATTCGGATAAAGGGCATACAGGTGTTCCATGTACGATTTTTATTTATTTTACTTTTATTTTATTTTGGGGGAAGAGAGAGCATATGTGAGAGAGAGGGGGGATGGAGGGAAGGGGAGAGGGAGAGGGAGAGAGAATCTTAAGCAGGCTCCACGCCTGGTGTAGAGCCCAATGCAGGGCTTGATCTCATAACCCTAAGATCAGGACCCAAGATGAAATCAAGAGTCAGTCGCTTAACCAACTGAGCCACCCAGGTGTCCCTCCTTGTATAATTTTCAGCTTTACAACTTAAAAAAAAGTCAGGCTTTCACAATCCAACGAAATTGTTCAGAGGCTGTTTTGGAAGTTGAAAGCCCAGAAAGTTGCTTTGTTTTCCACAGAAAGCCTCACTTTCATTTAAGTGGTAACAGGGACCTGCGTAAAAGGGAACTATTTAGGACAAACTATACAAGGGCTAAAATTCCAAAATACTAACCCACCTCACAATCTTGTTCAAATGCCTATAAACATAAACTTCCCGGTACACCTGGGTGGCTCAGTTGGTCAAGCATCTGCCTTCGGCTCAGGTACGATCTTATGGTTTCGGATCGAGACCCACTTCTTTTTTTTTTTTTAAGATTTTATTTATTTATTTGACAGAGAGAGATCACAAGTAGACAGAGAGGCAGGCAGAGAGAGAGGGGGAAGCAGGCTCCCCACTGAGCAGAGAGCCCTATGCGGGACTCGATCCCAGGATCCTGAGATCATGACCTGAGCCGAAGGCAGCGGCTTAACCCACTGAGCCACCCAGGCGCCCCTCGAGTCCCACTTCTAGCTCCCCGCTCAGCGGGAAGCCTGCTTCTCCCTCTGCCTGCCACTCCCTCTACTTGTGCTTGCTCTCACTCTCTGACAGATAAATAAGTAAAATCCCTCAACAAAAAACCCCCATAGGGGCGCCTGGGTGGCTCAGTGGGTTAAAGCCTCTGCCTTCGGGTCAGGTCATAGTCCCAGGGTCCTGGGATCGAGCCCCGCATCGGGCTCTCTGCTCAGCGGGGAGCCTGCTTCCCCCTCTCTCTCTGCCTGCCTCTCTGCCTACTTGTGATCTCTGTCTGTCAAATAAAGAAATAAAATCTTTTAAAAAGTTGGAAATGAATGTATGGTAAGTTTATGGGTTTTGGTTTTTTTTTAAGATTTTATTTATTTGACAGAGAGAGAGATCACAAGTAGGCAGAGAGGCAGGCAGAGAGAGAGGGGGAAGCAGGCTCCCTGCAGAGCAGAGAGCCCGATGCGGGGCTCGATCCCAGGACCCTGGGACTATGACCTGACCCGAAGGCAGAGGCTTTAACCCACTGAGCCACCCAGGCGTCCCATCATTTCCAACTTTTGAGTATAAAAGTATAATAAATGGGGGCGTCAGGGTGGCTCAGTGGGTTAAAGCCTCTGCCTTTGGCTCAGGTCATGGTCCCAGGGTCCTGGGATCGAGCCCCACATCGGGCTTTCTGCTCAGCGGGGAACCTGCTTCCTCCTCTCTCTCTGCCTGCTTCTCTGCCTACTTGCGATCTTTGTCAGTCAAATAAATAAATAAAATCTTTTTTAAAAAAAGTATAATAAATGTATAAATTACCTAGTAACCAAAAATATTCAAATTCACATTTCAGTAGGATAACAACAAAAAAAAAAATTCTTTTTTTTTCTGCTGGAAATAAGAGCAGCGTGCCCCATCTGGCTCCAGTGCCCCAAGGCGGGAGGTTTGGGGTGCAGCAGGCACGTGCTCTATGCCCCGCGACATGACACGCATGCTCAGTCTACTTTTGACTCTTAGGAAAAACTTTGAACTCCACTCACCATTGGAGTTTGGCGTTCCCACGCCTGCCTGCTCGCTTTCCCCTGTCCTTAACCTCCACCACTGGAACCCAGATGCAGACTCTCCCGTTCAGTGGTACTTCCTGGTTACAGTGTGGTGATCTAGAGCGGAGAGAATATACATGGACATTTTTTTTTCCAGATCTCTTTTTTTTTATTAAAACAGAAAATTTAAACATTTTTTTCATAAAGTACTTACAGATTCCAAAAAACATGCATGGAACTAATTTTAAGATACGATGGCTTTGGAGAGGCATGGGGAAGAGGGGCAAAGGGAGTAGCCACCTCTGGACCACTACTGGGGTCCATATGCATGCTGCCCCACCCCCCACTCCCCAAGGCTGTCTCCGCCAAGTGCCAGAGGATGGCTGAAGGAGAAGCTAGGGAAGAAAAAGGCCAAGGGGAGGGTGACGGGCGACATCCTTTCCTGTTTAATTTGCTCTTCCTAAAAAGGCAGAGTGAAGCATGTGCCTTCTTTATAACTGTGTTCTCTGTGCTCCGTACTATCTGAATGACTTTAAAAAAAAAAAATTTGCCAATTAGGAAATGGTCAGAAGGGCTTCTGGGTGGCTCAGTCATGATCCCGGAGTCCCTGCACTGTGCTCCCAGCTCTATGAGGAGTCTGCTTCTCCCTCTGAACTTCTACCCTCTCATACTCTCTCTCACTGTCTCTCTCTCTCAAATACATAAAATAAAATCTTTTTTAAAATGGGAAGAAGACATGAACAGACATTCCTGCAAAGAAGACATCCAGTTGGCCAACAGACACATAAAAAAGTGCTCCACATCACTCGGGATCAGGGAAATACAAATCAAAGCCACAATGAGATACCACCTCACACCAGTCAGAATAGCTAAAATTAACAAGTCAGGAAATGACAGATGTTGGCGAGGATGCAGGGAAAGGGGAACCCTCCTACACGTTGGTGGGAATGCAAGCTGGTGCAGCCACTCTGGAAAATAGTATGGTGGTTCCTCAAAAAGTTGAAAATAGAGCTACCTTATGATCCAGCAATCGCACTACTGGGTATTTACCCTAAAGATATAAATGTAGGAATCCGAAGGAGTACGTGCTCCCGAATGTTTATAGCAGCAATGTTCACAGTAGCCAAACTATGGAAAGAACCTAGATGTCCATCAACAGATGAAAAGAAAATGTGAGATATATATATATAATGGAATACTATGCAGCCATCAAAAGAAATGAAATCTTGCCATTTGCAATGGCATACATGGAACTAGAGGATATTATCCTAAGTGAAATAAGTCAATCAGAGAAAGACAATTATATGATCTCTGATATGAAGAATTTGAGAGGCAGGGCAAGGGGCTGTGGGGGGAAGTGAGGGAAAAAATGAAACAAGATGGGACCAGGGAGGGAGGCAAACCATAAGAGACTCTTAATCTCAGGAATCAGACTGAGGGTTGCTGGAGGGGAGGGGGGTAGGAGGGATGGGTTGGCTGGGTGATGGACATTGGGGAGCATATGTGGTATGGCGAGTGCTGTGAATGGTGTAAGACTGATGAATCACAGACCTGTACCCCTGAAACAAATAAAACATCATATGTTAATTTTTAAAAATTTGAGAGAGAGAGAGAGAGAGAGCACCTGTGAGGAGGGAAGGGACAGAGGCAAAGGGAGAGAGAGAGAATCTCAAGTAGACTCCCCATCCAGTGTGGAGCCCAATGTGGGGCTCAATTCCACAACCCTGAGATCACAACTTGAGCTGAAACCAAGAGGTCAACTCTTAACCTACCTAGCCACTCCAGGCACACCTGTACTATATAAATGACTTCTGCCATGTTTTATATATATATATATATAATATATATATTATTTATATATATAAATTATATTTATATTTATATATATATATATATATATAAATATATATATATATATATATATTTATATATATTTATATATATAAATAATATATATAAATATATATAAATAAATATATAAATATATTTATATATATATATGCAGAATTTTTTTTTAATTCACTATCTTAGCACAGAGAACATCTTGTTGTTTCGGGGAAGGGTAAATGTCACTAACAGTGACTCAGAAACCAAGTGAAATAGCCATGGGGCAAAACAAGTTTGCTTCCTTGGCTTTGGCAGTATTCATCTTGGTTGCCAAGAGAAGGGATCACTGACATTCACAGTTCCTCTTGCATTTGCCTGTGGTGTGAGGAAGTGAAAATTCATTTTTACATCCTCATCTCCTTTCCTCTGATCCCTTAGAATGAACTTTATGTCCTTAAACTCGGACCTGTCAGTACCTGGCACTCCTTTCCTAAAGGGCTCTAGGTCTGGCCTTTTCAGTGTTGACATCGACACGAAGTTTCTTAATTCCTCAGAACTGAGGTCTTCTTCTAAAAGGCGTTAAGGTGTTAATTGTTCTTCATCTCTCTAAATTTCTCCTATTCAAATAATCAAACAAAGACTTCCTTGGGTTTTACAGCTTTCCCTTTTTCATAAGGAAATAAGGGAAATTGAAAGTTACTGTAGACTATGGCCACACATTACCCATCTGAAATACTGAGATTGTTAATGAAAATGAGCCTTAATAACAGAGACACAATTTGGAGAGAGAGACAGAGAGAATGAATCACTGGCTCGATTAAAATATTCCTGGGCTCTGATTCCACGTCCAACAGACAACCTTCTGAGGGCTGATCTGAGCTTTCAAGTGTCCTCGTGATAGGAAGAGAGAGCTTTGAACAGTGAACATGAGGGTTTATTTGTGGAAACTGACATTCAGATTCTAAAATTAGGATGGAAATTCAATTATATGGAATTGCAAGGGACCTAGAAAACCAAAGCAATCTTTAAAGAATATTGCTGGGGGGGGCGCCTGGGTGGCTCAGTGGGTTAAAGCCTCTGCCTTCGGCTCAGGTCATAGTCCCAGGGTTCTGGGATCGAGCCCCACAATGGGCTCTCCACTTGGCGAGGAGCCTGCTTCTTCCCTCTCTCTCTGCCTTCCTCTCTGCCTACTTGTGATCTCTGTCTGTCAAATAAATAACTTTTTAAAAATCTTAAAAAAATATTGCTGGAAGGTACATACTACCAGATATTAAGACCTTCTGTAAGCTACAATAATTAAGAAAATGTGATGTGGTGCAAGAATAGATAAAGAGATCAATGGAAGGGAACAGAGAGCCCAGAAACAGTCCGACAGTCACAGGAAGAATGACTGCAACTCAGGAGAAAGCCTAGTCTTTACTATAATTGGTGTGAGGTCAAATGGACATCTGTATGAAAAAAAAATCAACTCTCACCTCACACTATAAACAAAAATTAACTCAAAAAGGGGCACCTTGTTAGTGCAGTCAGTTAAGCATCCAACTCTTGGTTTCAGCTCAGGTCATGATCTCAGGGCCATGAGATCAAGCCCCATGTCAGGCTCCAAGTTCAGTGTGGAGTATACTTGAGATTCTCTTTCCCTTTCCCTCTGCCCCTCCCACTTGAAGATTAAGAAATTAATCTTCAAAAAATTAACTCAAGGGGCGCTGGGGTGGCTCAGTTGGTTAAGTGTCTGCCTTCAGGTCCGGCCATGATCTCAGGGTCCTGGGATCCATCCCCATGTCAGTCTCCCTGCTCATTGGGGAGTCTGCTTCTCCCTCTGCCTCTGATCCACCACCCACCCATCCACTCATGGCCCCCCCCCCTCATAAATAAAATATTTTTTTAAAATTAACTCAAAATATAGCACAGACCTAAATGTAAAGCTAAAACCATGTAACTTCTAAAAGAAAACAGAGGAGAAAATCTTAGTGACCTTAGGTTTGGCAAAGACTTCCTAGATATGAAACAAAAAGCAGGAACTACAGGAGGGTAAATTGATAAGCTGGACTTTATAAAAATTAAGAACTTTCACTTTGAAAGGCAAACCCACAGAATGGGAGAAAATATTTGCAAAACATATCCACCATATCCACATATCCACTTTTATCTGCCATTAGAGAACTCCTTATACTCAAAAAGACAAACAATCCAGTTAAAAAAGGAAGGAAGAATGGCAAAAGACCTTAATTTAACCAAAGAGGGTAACAAAGAAGACATGGTCAACATCATTAGACATTACGGAAATGATATTAAAACCACAACTTAGACATACCCACCAGAATGACAATCAAAAAAAGGTATACCATACAAAGTATTGACAAGTATGGGGAAGAACAGAAACTCTTTCATGGCTGTTGGGAATGGGGTGCAACCATTCTAGAAAACGTCAGGTAGCTTCGTAAAGAGGTAAACACACACCTACCATATGACCCAGCCATTCCACTCCTAGATGTTTATTCAAGAGAAATGAAAGCACATGGCTGCACCAAGACTTCTACACATCTATTCATAATAGCTGTATTTGTAAAAGCCCCCAAACTGGAAACAACCCAATTTTCTATCAAATAGATGTGAAAACAAACTGTGCTATTTCCATACAATGGGAAATACTCATCAATAAGAAATTGTTGATGAATGCGACCCCACGGATAAATCTCAATTATGCTGCAAGAAGTTGGTGCCCCAAAAAAGGACATACTCAATTATTCTATTTATATAAAATTCTAGAAAATGCAAACGATTATGTAGTGATGAGAGCTGAGAAAACTTCTGAAGGTAATGGATGTCTTCATTATCTTGATTTGGGTGATGACTTCATACATCAAGTTATAAAGACATACCAAATTGTACATTATAAATACGTTGTTTATGGGGTGCCTGGCTGGCTCAGTTGGTAAAGCATGGTACAGCTTGTGACTCTTGATCTCAATGTCATGAGTTCAAGCCCCACACTGGGCATACAGCTTACCTAATAAAATTCTTTTTAGGGGCACCTGAGTGGCTCAGTGAGTTAAGCCTCTGCCTTAAGCTCAGGTCACAATCTCAGGGTCCTGGGATTGAGCCCTGCATCGGGCTTTCTGCTCAGCAGGGAGCCTGCTTCCCCCTTTCTCTCTGCCTGCCTCTCCACCTACTTGTGATCTCTGTTTGTCAAATAAATAATAATCTTAAATTTTTTTTTTAAATTTATTTGAGAGAGAGAGCACAAGTAGGCAGAGCGACAGGAAAAGGGAGAGGGAGAAGCAGGCTCCCCACTGAGCAAGGAGCCTGACATGGGGCATGATCCCAGGACCCTAAGATCATGACCTGAGCCAAAGGCAGCCACCCAACCAACTGAGCCACCCAGGCACCCGTTACTTAAAATTAAATAAAGGTTATTTTTTGTCAGTTAAATTTCAAAAACAAAAAAAACGTGTTTTTTTTTTTTAAGATTTTACTTTTTGGGGGCGCTTGTATGGCTCAATTGGTTGGGCCTCCGACTCTTGGTTTTGGCTCAGGTTGTGATCTCAGGGTTGTGGGATGGAGCCCTGTGTTGGACCCTGTGTTCAGAACAGAGTCTGCTTGTCTCAGCCCCTCCCCATTGCTAGATCACTTGAGCTCTTCCTTTCTCTCAAATAAATAAACTCTTAAAAAGATTTTATTTTTTCAAGTAATCTCTACACCCAACATGGGGCTTGAACTCACAACTCCAAAACTGAGCTGCATGCTCTTCTGACTGAGCCAGCCAGGTGCCCCCGTCAGTGATACCTTCAAAGACTGTTCAAGAAAAAAATTTCCCAGGAGGCGGTGCTACAAATACACCGGGCTCTACTCTGGGATATGAGCTCCTCTGGAGCTGGCTCTGACTCCTTGGAGGGCCATGCTGAATTAACTGAGAAGGCCTTTGGGGTCAGGAATGCCAAGTTGAGGTGACAGCAGTCAACCTGATGTGCTTGGCAGGTACGGTTGACTTCGTTACCACCCGTTTTCTCAACACAAGATGCCTGTCCCTCCAACAGGCCCATTTCATTTCTGCCTCCAGCCCCCAGTCTTCCTGTAGTCCCCTCATCATTCAGGTCTTAGCATGAATGTCGGGCACCTTCACTGAATACCACGTGTTAACGTCACTTTCTGTTTTTCTCTATTTTTTTTAATTGTGCATATCAAAGTCAAATTCTTATTCATTTATTTATTTTCATTTTTTAAAGACTTCATTTATTCATTTGAGAGTGAGCGAGCATGGTGGGGGGGGCAGAGTCAGAGAGAGAAGCAGACTTCCCGCTGAGCAGAGAGCCCAAGACACAGGGCTTGATGCCAGAACCCAGAGATCACGACCTGAGCCTAAGGCAGAAATTTAACCTACTGAACCACCCAGGGGCCCCTTCTGTTTATTTTTATTATTTATTCTCTTCCTCCCTCCTCTATGCAGTTGGGGTCCCAGATCCCTTTTCCTGGTGATGCGCCCACCCCGTATGTGCCTTAAGTGTTGGCTGACAACTCATAGCTGCCCCGCCAATAACTGATGGGAAATGAGGGGTGGGAGAGAAGGGAGAGGGTGAGAAAGACTGGCATTCCTGTGGCAAGGCAGCGCAACTCTGTGATGTAATTTATGCAGTTACCTGTGGGACGGGTCTGAAGCTAGTTTCCACTTGAGGCCACTCTCCTTGTTTTCGTTTGCTTCCCTGCCCTGCCCTGTCCTGTTTCCCTCACACCCTTCTCCTGAGAGCACTTCCTCAGTAAATCACTCAAACAAGAATTCTCATCTCTAGCTCTGCTTCTGGGAACCTGCCCCATGACACCCTAGGTAAGCTTTAGGAGGGACTACCTTATTCGTTCCCTTACATCAAATTCCTGTCTCCGGCTCTGCAGAGCTGTACCTGGAACGCAGCAAACAATACATGTGTTGAATGAATATGGGGAGAGCCCAGAGCCCAGAGTCTGTTATATAGCTAGACTCTGGGCACCCCTTCTGTCCTGGGCTAGTCTGGCCTGGAGGCATTGTGAGTCATAGCTAGTGGACAGCAGCTGAGGGGTTCAGAGATGGGGCCAGGCCTGGGACAGCAACTCAGCACCTCCAACACACCCTCCAGGTGAGGCACAACTTGCAGTGAGGGTTCCTGGGGAAAGGCTGTCTAGGAAGATGCAGCATTAGGGTTGGCCTGGCTGCACCCTCTTGGGCCCTCTTTGGGCTTTCAGAGATGTCACCCTGAGTCAGATCTAGGGGATAGTACCATCCGCTCAGCCTAGCTATGTGCAAGAGGAATATGCATGTACTGGATTGATGTAGGCATGACAGAGTGTTCTTTCCCTTTTCACCTTCCATGGGGAGAAGAGGAATTTAAGAGAGAACATATAGTTCTTTTCCCATAGAATAGAGTCAGCACTTTCAGGTTCTGGGAGAGACCGAGAATGAGACTCGTTATCTGTCCTTCAGCTTCCTTGAGGATGCAGTCTCCTTGGGAGAAAAGTCACAAGTAGTCTACCTAACCGCTATGACCGCCAATCCTAAGCATAGGTCCTAGTCCGTGGCACGTGCCCCTAGGATGTCACTGAGTATACTGAACTACTGTCATCTACACACACATCTGCGTTCCAAGCCAGACCAGTAGCATCTTGAGGGTGGGCACAGACTAAGAACCCCTGCCCAGACCCGTTATGCCACTGGCTATTTTACACATCCTACGAATACTTTTCTGAATCCAGCGCTAGCCCTGGCTTTGTAATGCAGCAGTGTCAGGATGAAGTTTAGGCCCTGGTCTCCTTTCTGGCTTCCTCTTGGATTCCCAGCCAAGTCCCACACACCAGCCCTACTCCAAGGTCTTCCTCACATCTGGGACATGCAGGCTGTGCCTGGCTCTTAACTCTGCCTAGAGGCGCTCTCTCTTATCTACCCCCAATGCACCCAGCAAAGCCTTGCTCAACTTTTAAGTACCGGCTCCACCGCTCCCTTTTCCCGGGCCCATGATCCCTTCCAGCAGCCCGCCCAAGGCTCATTCATCCGCAAATGCATCCCCTGACACAGAGAGGTCTTTGGGGAAGGTCGTTTCAGAGACTACTGTCAGCTGCAGCGTGCAGGGATGGGCTCCTGAGCGACCAGCAGCTGGTTAGCCCTGGTGCCAGCCTCAAAGCTAAGCTCTGTCCACCGGTCCTCGCGGTTTGACGGGACAGCCTGTCCAAGCAGGCTGCTCACCCGGACTCTTGCTCCCCAGCAGTGCCCCTGGCTCGCCTTCATCATTCTGGACACCCGGGCTCCGGAGGCAAGGGCGCAGCCCCGGTTGCCCACGTCCTCGAGGTTCGGCACCGGGCACCTGCACGTCCGACAAGGCCCACTCGGCCCTCGCCCTGGAGGCCTTCAGGTGCCCGGCGTCGGGCCACGCCGGCCGCGTGTGGGAGCAGTTGCGGCAGTTCTGGGTCGACCACTTCTCGCGGCGCTTCTCGCCCCGGCGCCCGCCGCTGCGCCGCATCTCCTCCATGTCCACCTTCTACCTGCTGGACCACCAGACGCGCCAGGCCGAGCTGGGCCTCAGTTACGGCGCGCCGCGCACGCGCCTGAGCGACGAGGACTTCGTGTTCCGCGGCGGCCGCTGGACCGCCGAGGGGCTCCCCCTGCGGTTGAGGCCGCCGCTGTCTCCGCCGACCATCTCGGGTTGGGAGCCGCCCGTGCAGCGGGTCAAGGCCCAGGTGCTGCTGGAGGAGAACAACTACTTGAAGCTGCAGCAGGAACTGCTCATGGACATGCTGACTGAGACCACGGCACGCATGCACCTGCTGGAGAAGAAGCTGGACACCGAGGCCAGCCCGACGGCGGCGGCGCGCGCCTGGCAGAGGAAGATGCGCAAACGCGAAGGCGCGAGCCGCGTGCTCACGATCGAGCCGCGCGCTCTGGAGTCGCGGTGACGCAATAAAGCCCGGGCGGCGCACGCGCGCTTCGCTCCTTGTCGGTGCGCGTTCGTGGGCGGCGGAGTGGGCCTGTCCAGGGCTCCCGACTCGCGGGTAGGGACCGTTACTTAGTGACCGGTGTGAACGGGTGACTCAGCCAGCAGCCGGGCTCGGGAGGGCGCGATAGGGCCTTGGCGGAAGGTGTGTGCGCGGCCCGCTCGCTGGGAACGCGGGACTTGCGGCGGAGAGGGGAAGGGGCGCGAGGACGGCTAGCGGGGCCAGGCGGGGGCATTCTTGCCCCAAGCGACCGAGGACCAAGTCGGGGAGGCCACGAAGGCTTGGGCGTTCGGTGATGGAGGGTGCGGTGAGGCGGGCAGGCGGACGGGGTCGGCGACATTGCTCCTGGCTCCCCACTAGCCTAGAGGCGCGGCGCGGGCCGGAGGGGTTTCAGCCTCAGTTCAGAGTCAGTGTGTTTGACTCGGCTTTCTTGAACCTGAGCTCAGCCGCTCCCACCTGGCTGTGTGGTATTTGGGGAGTCGCTTCTTTATTACAGGCCTGTCTTATTCTCCTCCGTAGTCTCCCCCAGAGTACAAACAAGCATTGTCTAGGGCAAAGCCTGTAGACAGATAGGATTTGCTCCACCCACGTTGCTTAAAAATTTTGCGTTCGTTGCCAACACTTAAGAATTCGGAGATTTCACATTAAATATCCAGATATCCTGTGTTCTGAAAAAGAGACTTGGCCACCACCTGGACCTCCATTCTGTCCAGCCAGCAGTTTCCTGAGCCGAAGTGTGGCTGTCACCTGCTGGTTGCTTCATGCCTTCCTTGTTGCAGGTGTGTGATTTTGATGATGATCTCCTAGATCCCTTCTGGATCAGTGTTCTTTCCCAGGACGTGGGGAGCCCATTTCCCCAACTTCCATACACACAAGGTATTATATAAGGTGCTTTGGGAGTGTATTGTACTTGTGATGACACTTGTCCTTGCAATATTTAACCTTTTCCCTGGAATATAGACAGTGCATTTCTGCATCCACTGAAACTTGAGACCCCGGGGGGAGGGGGGAATGGGGGGGGACCGTCTCCGGAGGGCCATATGACAGTTGTGAGAGAAGTGGGTGTCCTGCCTCAGCCTCATTTTGTTTCAGGAGTAAACTAGGGATTACTAAACAACTGCTTTGTGTGAAATTGTGGCCTTATTCAAGCAGCGAAACAACACAAAACATGTCATTAGACACAAAGTTGAGAAACATTTCTTCTGCGCAGTGCTTTTTTGTATTTTAATAATTATATATTTATATTAACGTAGATTAAAGTACTTAAAATAGTTATGAGGGTGAAGTAAATTTCCCTTTTAAAACAATTAGGAAAGCAGGGGGGCCTGCCGGGCTTAGTTGGAAGAGCGAGTGACTCTTGATCTCAGGGTGGGGAGTTTGAGCCCTGCATTGGGAATAGAGACTACTTAAAAATAAAATCTTGGGGCATCTGAGTGGTTCAGTCAGCTAAGCAGCTGCCTTTGGCTCAGATCATGATCTCAGGGTCCTGGGATCGAGCCTCCCTACCACCCTCAAGCAGGGAGTCTGCTTCTCCCTCTCCCTCTGCCCCTCCCCCCTTCTGCTTTCTCTCTATTTCAACTAAATCATAAAAAATAAGTAAATAAAATCTTTAAAATAGAATAAGAAAAAATATACACAGAAAAGCAAATGAGAAGGGAATCAAAATGATAGACTAGAAAAAAAAAATCAAACCCAAGAGAAGGGACTAATGGAGAAACCAGACAAGTGAAAGAAGCTAGACACAAAGTATCATGAATTTCATGTTTCTGTTTATTTTTATCTTTTTTAAAGATTACATGAGCAGGGCATGGGGAGGGGCAGAGGGAGAGGGAGAAGCAGACTCCCCACTGAGGAGGGAGCCCAGAGCGGGGCTCAATCCCAGGACCCTGGGATCATGACCTGAGCCAAAGGCAGATGCTCAACCTACTGAGCCAGGACACCTCTACATAATTCTGTTTAAATAAAATATCAATAATAGGCAAATCCATAGAGACAGGAAGCAGGTTGGTGGTTACCAAGGACTGGAGGGAGTGGGAAGGAAGGAGGGACTGCTTCGCAGGTGAAGGGTTCCCTTTTAGAGTGATGAAAAAGGTTTTGGAACTGTTTGGTAATGGTGGCACAACATTGTGAATGTTCTAAAAGCCACCAAATTGTACGCTTTTTAATTTTTTATTATTTTTAAAGATTTTATTTCTTTATTTGACAGACAGAGATCACAAGTAGGCAGAGAGGCAGGCAGAGAGAGAGGGGGAAGCAGCCTCCCTGCAGAGCAGAGACCCCGATGCGGGGCTCGATCCCAGGACCCTGGGATCATGACCTGAGCGGAAGGCAGAGGCTTTAACCCACTGAGCCACCTAAGCGCTCCGGGATTGTACGCTTTAGTGAGTTTTATGTTAGGTGAATTTTACCACCACAACAAAAAAAAAAATTTCAAGGAAAGTGCTTTATATAAAAACATGGAGTAAAAACTGTATGAGGTATGGGAAAATAGCCAAAATCATAATGGCGATCCAAGAATGCCTAAAGTTTAGGGAATATTGCTTTGGCCAGGCTCCTTGAAAATAAATAGTTTAGAGTATCAGGCATGCTAGACCAGCAGCAGGCAGGCAGGCAGCCCCATGTTTAGTGAAAGGCATCCAAGTGGCTAAAGGGCCGGAAATAAATGGAGCAGGATGATATTTTGAGATATCTGACTTTGTTCTTTCTGCTGTGGAATTTCACCCCTTGACGCAGCCAAGCTCATTGCCCCAGGGAGGGATGTGACAGAGCAGAAAGCAGGAACAAAGGACTCTTTGTGGCTTTCCCCTCCTACAGCTCAGAACTCTCTGGGGATCAGAGCTTTGCAAAAATATTTTTGGGCTTGAAGTGGGAGGTCAAAAAGGCCACAGATTTGTCGACAGCCAAAGGGAAGATGAAGGGAAATGGCAGTAGAGAACCTGGTAGATCGTCCATCTTGGAAAACCTGTCCTTTCTTGACCCAATGAGACTTTGCAGCTACTGCCCCATTTCTCTGCTTCCCTTTGTAACTGATCTGCAGAAAGTTACTTGTATTCACTGTCCTCAATTCCTCCCCTCCCTCTTCGCTCTTAATCCCTCTCTAGCTTGGGTGTCTCGCCCTCCACTCGCCCGCTCCGCGCCCCCCAGCCAGCTCTCCTCACAGATGCCATCATCCTCCAGTGTTAGTGACTTTGGCCAATTCTCCATCCTCCGTCTTGGTCCATCAGCCGCATTTCCTGCTCCTCCTCCTGGAAACACTGTCTTCACCTGGCTTCCAAGGCGCTGCGAGCTCCTGGGCACTATTTCCTTCCTCCCTCCCCATTCCTGATTTTACTCACTCTTCACTTCCTTTAGGTGTCTGCTTCAGTGTCACCTTTTCGATGAGGTTTTCCCTCATGACTCTTTTTTTTCTTTTTGAAGCTTTTATTTATTTATTTGACAGAGAGAGATCACAAGTAAGCAGAGAGAGAGAGAGAGGGAAGCAGGCTCTCCGCTGAGCAGAGAGCCCGATGCGGGACTGGATCCCAGGATCCCGAGATCATGGCCTGAGCCTAAGACAGTGGCTTAACCCACTGAGTCACCCAGGCGCCCCTCCCTAATGACTCTATTTAAAGGAGTCCATCTTCTCCCCCATCCCAACCAAAGCAGGACAACGGATCCTCCTTTCCTGTTTTGTTTTCTAACATCTGTAACCACTTGGCATGCCGTCTGTTACTGTCAGTCTCCTCCACACCCCCATCTGCCACCACTAGGACGTATGCTCTGCAGGGCTTTTCATTCTGTTTTTTTCCTGTATCTCAGTGCAGAACACTGAGTAGGCCCACTCTACATATTTCTAGAATGCACAAAGGTCTACAGAGGCAGGCACCTGAGTCACAGGGAGCCAATGGTGTTTAGCCTTTGGCATTGTCCCAGATTTCTGATCCCCTCTAAGGCAAGAAAGGTGTACTAGATGTTTTGGAACTTTCAGTTCTGCCCGATCAGCCCACTCTGACTCCAGCCACAGCTAGGACAGATGACTCTGTGGACACTGGCAGTGCCTCATCTCCAGCATCTACTGTGGCTTTCTCCTCAGCCTCGGGAACTCTCTCAACCCAGCAGGCCTAGGCTGGAGTGCAGGTGAGTGAATGCCTTCAGCCCATAAGGGACAGGAGCCAAAATACACAGTGTCAAATTTTCCTTGTGCCCTGTGTCATTCTCCTCACTCCCTCTCTCCCATTTCCTGGATTCGTCTACCAAAATGAACTGCACCCACGTTCTAGGTTCCGGCTCTGCTCTTATGGAAATGCAAGCTAAAATAGGGAGTAGCCCTAGAAGGGAGACTGTGGGGATAGGCGTCTAAAACTGTGGCTCATCCACCACTGAGAAGGCAACAGTGACCTCTCACCACCATTGGCCAGTGGGCTGGTGTTATACCCTCTGGTCCTGGAGTGTAAGACTCTTACCTTTGGTAGATTGGAATGAGATAGAAGTTGAAGAGAGAGCTGGGCTTAGGAAGTGGCTTTGACACTCGAAAGGAAGGCAGCTGTAGCTACAAGGATTGTGGAGGTGGCTATTTTTCTATACCTGCTTTAGAAACTTTCCAGAAAGAACGTCAGGCTCAGGTGAGCCCCGTCGACAGAGCCCATGATATGAAAGCCAGAAAGTCTCCTGAAGCAACATAAGGAAATGCTCACTTTTGCAGTGAGGAAGCAGAGCGTGCTGACAGTGAGGCCCACGATGGAATCATAAGGGCAGCAGAGTTGCAGACAAGACCCATCTTCCTCAACAATTCTCCTGTGCTATAAAGTCAGGGCATCAAACTGGGGGTTGGAGGGGTAGTGAGGGAGGATAGGATCCTGAGGGCTGTCATGGGGATGTTTGGGTGGACATACCTAAGAATCTGGAGCTCCAGTGCCCTGAATCCTCCTGGCCAGCAGCTGCTGCTCCCTTCCCCCTTGATAAAGAAAAGTAGCCTCGTTTTGCCTGGAGGCCATGCAGAGATCTCACCTGGGCTCAGTGTCTTATGAAATGATGCTAATCACTCTCTCTCTCTTTTTTTTTAATATTTTATTTATTTGACAGAGAGAAATCACAACTAGGCAGAGAGGCAGGCAGAGAGAGAGGAGGAAGCAGGCTCCCTGCGGGGCAGAGAGCCCGATGCGGGGCTCGATCCCAGGACCCTGGGATCACGACCTGAGCCGAAGGCAGAGGCTTTAACCCACTGAGCCACCCAGGTGCCCGCTAATCACTCTCTTGAGATCACCTCCGCTCATTGCCTCCTGACCAGCAACTAGAATTGGGTCTCAGCCTAGCCTCAGCAGTGAAGCACAGTTCCTGATCTAGGAGGAAATAGTTCAGTCCCCCAAAAAGTTGCAGGACAGGTCTAACCACAGGCCCTAGGGGAGCACATGCAGGAGTGGATCTTGAGGGTACTGATGGGGGTGGGATATCTAATACTGGGCAGCCAGTTGATTGATACGGGAGCATTTCCCATGATTCAAGACCTAAAGTCCTGCCAAGAACACCCGGAGCTTATTCTAATGACTCCGGAAGTTTGGACATGATGGTGGCCTCAGTCAATGAGCTGGAGATGCCAAGATTGCCTTGGGTGAGTTTTGAAGAAGAAGCCTGAAGCCTTAAGGGAGTAGGGATCTGAGAATGGGTTTGTTACATAAAACCAGAAGATTCACCATTTGTTCCTTTTTTTTTTTTTTTTTAAGATTTTTAAAATTTGGGACGCCCGAGTGGCTCAGTCAGTTAAGTGTCTGCCCTTGGCTCAGGTCATGATCCCGAGTCTTGGGATCAAGTCCCAGCCTGCTTCTCCCTCTGCCTGCCTCTCCTGCTTGTGCATGCTCTTTTTGACAAATAAATCTTTTTTTTTTCTTTTTAAAGATTTTATTTATTTATTTGACAGACAGAGAGCACAAGTAGGCAGAGAGGCAGTCAGAGAGAGAGGAGGAAGCAGGCTCCCTGCTGAGCAGAGAGCCGGATGTGGGGCTCCATCCCAGGACTCCGGGATCATGACCTGAGCCGAAGGCAGAGGCTTTAAGCCACTGAGCCACCCAGGTGCCCCGACAAATAAATCTTTTTTAAAAAATTCTTTAAGAAACAGATTTTGAAAATTTATTTGAGAGCATGAGCACTAGCAGTGGGGAGGGACAGAGGGAGAGGGAGAAGCAGGCTGCCTGCAGGGCTTGATCCCAGGATCCTGAGATGCTGACCTGAGCTGAAGTCAGATACTTTTTGTTCTTCGGCAGCTGCCCAGAGGATGCTCCCTCTGCTAAGGCAGTAGGGGACGAGACAGTGAGGGGGCCATTGAGTCATCTAGAAGCTGTTGGTGGCTGACCCCTGTGGGCCAGAGTTGACAGAAGGAAATGCAGCTGTGGAATGAGGTTTTCTAGTGTCATTGGAAATGATGAGATTCTCAAATGGCTTCCTTCCTTCCTCTCTTTATTTATTTATTTATTTTTGGAGAAAAAGAGCACAAGCATGGGGAGCAGCAGGCAGAGGGAGAAGCAGACTGGGACTTGAGCAGGGAGCCCCGCGCGAGACTTGATCCCAGGAACCCATGATCATGACCTGAGCTGAAGGCAGACGCCCAACTGACTGAGGTACCCAGGCGCCCCTCAAATGGCATTTAACTGTTTGGATGATGGTGACGTGATACTTAACAGAAGATAGAAGGACATTTTTTTTTTTTTTTTAGTTTATTTGTTTGACAGAAATCACAAGTAGGCAGAGAGACAGGCGGCGGGGGGGAGGAGGGGGGCAGGGAAGCAGGCTCCCTGCCAAGCAGAGAGCCCAATGCAGGACTCAATCCCAGGACCCTGAGATCGTGACCTGAGCTGAAGGCAGAGGCTTTAACCCACTGAGCCACCCAGGTGCCCTAGAAGGCCATTCTTAACCATACTTCGCAGCAAGATTGGGGCGGCCCCTTGGGTGTCTTGCTTTTCAGAACTCTCTGGCAATGCCATGGTGTCCATAGGGGCAAAATAAACAGGCAGCCGAAGGAGGCAGAGAGTGAGCAGTAGAAGGGGTTGGGGAATAAGGACGAGAGACGCTCCTGCAGAGATCTATCTGACTGGCTTGCTGTTAAAGGGCCTTCGTTACAGGTCAGGATTTAGACACATTCTAGGGAAAGGGAAGGGGAGCCCCACACTGAAGTGAAATTTCCACCACTGCAGTAGAGCAGCAGGTCTGACAACAGAGTAAGTTACAGAGAAACATTTAAAACCACTGTCCGTGCACCCCTGAAAATGTGGAGTGAGACACGTCCTGCCTACACAGCCTAACAAGGAGACCAGCCAGTATGAGACACTAAGTGTGACCGTGAGGGACCAAATTCAGCCCCTTTGGGTGTGTCTCTGTTCAGGCCGCTGTCAAAATCCCACAGACTGGGTGGCTTTTATGAGACCAAAATAGGCGAGAAGTTCAAGATCAGGGTGCCAGTGTGACCGGGTGAGGGCTCTCCTACAGACGAACCTCTTCCCCTCGTGTCCTCATCTGGCGGAGGAGGGAAGCCTGCTCTCTCACGGCTCCTAATCCCATCACAGGGGCTCCACGTCAGGACCCGCTCAAACCCTGATCTCCGGAGGCCCCACCTCTCAATGCCATCACATTGCGGGGTAGGGTTTCGCCATATGAGTTTGGGAGACTTAGGGGGACACCGTCCATAACAGGAGGCAAATGCCAGAATCAGAAGCAGAATCAGCAGGCAGCAGTGAGGAGCCCCGGGACCTGCCCCTCAACCCACGCCACCAGTCCAGGTGACAGATGGCAGCTGGGCTGTAACAGCAGTAGGTAAAAACGCCCGGCCATTCCATATGAACCAGGAGAGGAAAGATCTGGGGATGGATCGTAGCGATGGTTGCACAACAGCGTAAATGTAGTTAACACCACTGGACGGTATGCGGAAAAGTTCTGGAGACGGTCAGTTTTTTGTCCCATGTATCTTATGGTCAGAAAAAGGAAGAACACGTGGTGTTTGGGGGTGCAGAATGGAATATTAGCCAGAGGATCCTGAACAGCAGTACAACATCGAAGAGGAGAAATAGCCTATCTGAAAAATAGCATCTGTCCGGAAGACAGCCTGCAATTCCCAGACAGATGTGCTTTCGAGAACGTGTGTAGGATCACAGGGGAGAGGAGCAGACATGACTGCTGCACGAGCACAGACAGCAGTCCTGTGTCCAGGTGCCAGTGCACTGGCCTCATGCTGGCTAGGACAGGACTGTACACCACCCCACCCCACCCCGCCTTCCAAAGAGGACCCAGCCTGGGCTGGGTGTTTCCCGCACAACCAGCTGCTTGCCTGGAGTGAAGTGGTCACAGCCTCACACCAGCGAAATTTCTACTTGTCCTGCTTCCACCTGGCTCCGTGTCCCACAGCTGTCCCTGATCACTTTACCCTCGCTCTTGCCTCACCCGTCAGTTCTGACGCAGGCATGTCTCCTCTGCTGCTCCGGGGGCCCCTCCTAGCAGTGGCCTCTGCTGCTCCAGGGGCCACTCCCCCTCCCCTAAGCAGTCTGGGAGGCCATCCGCCAGCAGCACCTGGCCTGCTGTCCGCCCTCAGGCATGTCCAGAATAAGAAGGAGCACACTCAGAAGCCTGTGTCCAGGATGTCCCTTGTGCATCTGCACACACATGGGACAGGATACCACAGAAACCTGTGGCAACCAGAGGGGACTGGGGAGGGAGCAAAGGCCCAGAGAACTTGTGTGGTCACCAGGAACAGCGCAGTCAGAGGGAGAGGAGGACTCGCAGGGGACCCTGGGGACCAGGGTGGGCTAAGGCTGCCCCTGGCACTGCTGTCCTTGGAGCCACAGAGCAGGAGCCTTGGCCCCTTCCCCCTTGCGAGCCACCGAGCCGGTCTGTTGCTTTCTGTCCCCTCCTAATATATTTAGCGATACCATAATATCACCTACTCAGTCTGTTTTCAATTGGTCTGTGTCCTAGTTCTGATCAGCCAGGACTGAATTGAAGTCCGGGGACAAAGCAATGTCTTGGGGATTCTGTGGGCTCACTAGGGGTGGGCTGGGTGTGGACCTTTGACACCCACATCCTGGGGCTATGCCAGCGGGTGCACAACTCTCCTAGGGAAAGTGCAAGGCCAGTCAGTGGCTTGGTGGTGCGGATGACTGTGGAGGGGGGCCTGTGCATGGCCGGAGAAGTGAAAACATGGGTCTGGGGAGCATGAACCCTCACATGCTGGGCAGGCCTCTGAAGACTACACATCAACTGGTCACAATGTATGGGCATTAATTGGCTCCAGGTTTTCAAAAAAACTAACTGAAATGAACAAAACCACCAACCCCACCCCCCAACACATGAGACAACTGGGGATAGATGAAAACAGACTGATGATATCACAGAATTGTTAAATTGTGTAGGCATGATATATAAGGGTTACGTTTTGTGTTTTTGAAATCCTTATCTTTTGGGGCACTTGGGTGGCTCGGTCTGCCTTCAGCTCAATTCATGATCTCAGGGTGCTGGGATCGAGCCCCCCCATCAGGTTCCCTGCTCAGTGGGGAGCCTGCCTCTCGCATTTCCCCTCCCCCTTGCTTATGTTCCCTCAAATAAAATCTTTTTTAAAACAGTAAAATAATAAAATCCTTATCTCTTGGAGAAAATTAGTGGAATGCCCTCAGATGAAATGGTAAGATGTCTGGAATTTGTTTCCAGGTGATCTAGGATGTGGGCAGGGGAAGTGGATTGGGGGTACAGATGAAAAGGGTTATAAGCTTGATTTTCGAAGCTGGTTGAGCGCTCACCATACCATTCTTTCTACTTGTGTATGGTGGATATTGTCTGTAATAAAATATTTTCAAAAGGAAAAAAAGAGAAGCCTGAATTTTCCCTGGAACTGTTACAGAGATCTTATGAGTCTTACAAATCTCCCCACGAAGAAAATCCCGAACCCAGCTGGCTTCCTAGGCAGGCTCCACCAAACTGGCAAGGAGCCCGTCATCTCAACCGTAAAAGAACAAACTTTTCCAGAGTACAGGAGGAGAGAACATTCCTCAGCACACGCCAGTATAGCTGAGAGCAAACCGTGTCCCAAAGAAAGCCACAGGCCATTCTCACCAGGACAACGGAAGCAATTAAATTAGGTAGTAATAAAAAGATAACTGCAAAGGTAACTGCAAAAAAAAAAAAAAAACAACCCTGCAAATTATTAGCAAATCAATTTCAGCAGCATATTAAAAGGATGGTGTATCATGATCAAGTTGCATCTATCCCAGGAATACAGAGATGGGTTAGTGCTAAAGAATCTATAAATAAGCCATGTAAACAGATTAAACAAGGAAAAACCATATAATAGATGCCAAAAAAGTATTTGATATTCCACCTGAAAAAAATTCTTAACAAAAACCGAGAAATAGAAAGGAATTTCTGACTATATAGAAGATATTGGGACGCCTGGCTGGCATAGCCGGTGAGGCATGTAACTCTGGACCTCGGGGTTCAAGCCCCACACTAGGTGTAGAGATTACCTAATAAAATCTTGAAAAAAGAGATCGTTCAAGAACTTACATTGTTTTAAAAATTTTAAGTACTGTTTATTATCTCATCCTATTTTGTGAACAATTAACTGCAAATACTCAAAGTGTATAATTTAGGGACGCCTGGCTGGCTCAGTCAGTTGAATGTCTGAGTCTTGATTTCCGCTCAGCTCACCGTCTCAGGATTGTGCGATCGAGCCCAACGCCGGGCTCCACGCTCAGTGGGAAGTCTGCCTAAGAATCTCTCCCTCCCTCTCTACCTCTGCCCTTCCTCCCGCACCTGTGCTCTAAAAATATAAATAAATATTTTTTTAAAAACCCAAAGTGTATAATTTAACAAGTTCTTATGTATCTCTATACCCATGAGACCATCCACAATCAAGACAATGAATGTATTCATCACACCCCCAAAGTTTCCTCATGCCCTTTAAGGGGCACCCCTGCCCTCCTCCCCCTGCCCCAAGGCACCACTTTTTATCATTATAGATGACTTTTCAGTTTTTTCAGAATTTTCTGCAAATGGAATCATACAGGACGTACTTTTGAAAGTCTCATTTCTTTTACTCTCCCAAAGTATTTCGAGATTTATCTATGTCGTTAGACACATCCGCTAGCCTTTCTACTAGGGAGTAGTATTCGGTCCTGTGGAAATACCACAATGTATCCATTCCTCTGCTGGCAGAAATTTGGGTTGTTCCCAGTTTGGGGTTAATCTAAATAAAGCTGCTATGAACATTTGTGTTAAAGCCCTCGTGTGGACATGTGTTTTCATTTCTCTTGGGTATGTTAACTCTGTTTCAATTTTTGAGGAAGCCAGACTGTTTTCAGAGGCGACCACACCATTTACATTCTCACTAGCAATGTGTGAGTGGTCCAGTTTTTTCAAAGCTAAGTTCATACTCGTTACTTTATGGGGGGGGGTTGTTTGTTTTGTTTTTTAATGTACAAGAAATCTCAAAGATCACCAACTCTCTTTGGGGGCACCTGGCTGGCTCAGTCAGTAGACATGCAACTCCTGATCTCAGGGGTTGTGAGTTTGGGCCCCACGTTGGGTGTAAAGATTACTTAAAAATAAAATCTTCGAGGGGTACCTGGGTGGTGCAGTTGGTTAACCGTCTGACTCTTGGTTTCAGCTTAGATCATGATCAGCATGGCGAGGTCAAGTCCTGTTTCAGGCTCTGCGGTCAGCGTGGACTCTGCTTGAGATTCTTACTCCCTCTGCCCCTCCCCCCTGCACCCTGTCTCTCAAATATTTTTTTTAAAAAATCAACTAGGCCCTCTAAGGCTATGCTTATGGAGGTTGCAGAGAAAATCCAACAAACTATACTAATTAAGGTTTTAAAAAAATTGTGTGCACATTTACGTGTTTCTGAATGCAGATGTATAAAACAAGATGGAGATGGGGCTCAGGCGGTTAAGCATCTGCCTTTGGCTCAGGTCATGATCTCAGGGTCCTGGGATCGAGCCCCACATTGGGCTTCCTGCTCAGCAGGGATTCTACTTCTCCCTCTCTGTCTGCCTCTCTCCCTCCCCCCTCCCCCCAGCTTATGTACTCTCTCTCAAATAAATAAAACGTTAAAAAAAATGAGTATGGAGAAGTCCAGCTGCACCTCTGTCCCATCTAGCCTGATAGGATACCCACTAGGTAAACATATATTTTTTTTTTTAAGATTTTATGTATTCATTTGACAGAGCACAGACAGGGAGAGCTGCAGAAGGAGAGGGAGAGCAGGCTTTCTGCTCAGCAGGGAGCCCGATGCAGGGCTCCATCCCAGGACCCTGGGATCATAACCTGAGCCAAAGGCAGGCGCTTAATAGACTGAGCCACCAGGTGCCCACTCCTCATTCTATTCTATTCTGTTCTATTCTTTCTTTCTTTCTTTCTTTTTTAGCAGTATTGTACCCTGGGTGAATGTAGCTTGATCTATTCCTCTATGAATTCAAGTTTTCTTATCTGTTTTTGGTTTCTTTTTTAAAACATTGTGAAGTTCACATTAACAGAATTTACCATCTTAACCCTTAAGTGTACTACTCAGTGGCACAAAGTCCTTTCACATTCTTTGGCAACCATCCCCACTGCCCATCCCAGAACACTTTTCATCTTGCAAAACTGAAATTCTGTCCCCATTCAGCTTCAACTTCCCAGTGTACCACCCTCTCCCCAGCCCCTGGCAACCACCACTCTACTTTCTGTCTATGCTTTTGACTACTCCAGGTGTCTCATATAAGAGGAGTCATACACTATTTGTCCTTTTGAAGGTTCCTACATACTGTAGCATGTGTCAGAATGTCAGAATGCTTTTTATGTCTGCATTATATTTCCCATATGCTACACCACCTTAAAAAAAAATCTAGTGGGGCGCCTGGGTGGCTCAGTGGATTAAGCCGCTGCCTTTGGCTCAGGTCATGATCTCAGGGTTCTGGGATCGAGCCCCTCATCGGGCTCTCTGCTCTGCGGGGAGCCTGCTTCCTCCTCTCTCTCTGCCTGCCTCTCTGCCTACTTGTGATCTCTCTCTCTGTCGAATAAATACATAAAATCTTAAAAAAAAAATCTAGCTTTCATGCAAATTACCATTTTTAAAAAAGATATTTATTTATCTGACGGAGAACAAGGTGGGGGGGACCAGGCAGAGCGAAAAGCAGGCCTCCTGCTGAGCAGGGAGGCTGATGTGGGGCTCGATCCCAGGACCCTGAATCATGACCCGAGCTAAAGGCAGACCCTTAACTGATAGAGCCACCCAGGTACCCTGTTTTGTTTGTTTGTTTGTTTTTTTAAAGATTTTATTTATTTATTTGACAGAGAGAGAGATCACAAGTAGACAGAGAGGCAGGCAGAGAGAGAGAGAGGAAGCAGGCTCACTGCTGAGCAGAGACCCCAATACGGGACTCGATCCCAGGACCCTGAGATCATGACCTGAGCGGAAGGCAGCGTCTTAACCCACTGAGCCACCCAGGCGCCCCACCCTGTTTTGTTTTTTAATAGTCGTTCTGATGGTCATGAGGTGGTGATATCTCATTGTGCTTTTCTGTTCCCTGTCTTCTGCTATTACAACTAATACTGCAATGAAAAGCCTTGTGTATAAGGTGGGATGCTCAGTGTTGCTCATGATAATAGAAATAATAAAAATGCACTAAGGTGTGATGTCTCACCTGTCAGATCAGCAAACACACAAAGGTCTGCCACATACTCTGTTCGCAAGGCTGTGGGGAAGCAGGAGCTCACTAAGTTGTTGGGAAATGCCAAATGGTACAACCGCATCATAACAAGATCTGACCACATGTAGCAAAACTGCAGGTGCCTTTCCCCTTTCCCCAAGCAATCCCGCTTCCCAGAATCTTAGACACACACACGCCTTAGTATAAACAGCCCGAGATGGCGAGTCTGGGTAGTTACTGTGGATGACTTCCTTAGGGTCCCCTTTCTGTCCCTTTCTCGGGTGGGGTTCTGAGGTCACGTGCCCCTCTTCAGCCCTCTTGTCCTGAATCCAGCCCCAGCTGGGAGAGTGTCCTGACCAGGCTTTGCGCCCATGAACTGGACAGACTCTCCCGCAGGCCTGTGCCAGAGGAGGGGGTCTTGGTAGGCAATGGATAAATCCTTCTCTCCTCAGGAGAGTAGTTCTGAGACACATTCTGTAAAGTGGCCCGGAAAGTCCTGGGAGGCAGAGCGGGGAAAGACCACCTCGGCAATGCAGAGTTGTGTTAGCTCTCTCTCCTCTCCTGGTCGCGCTCCTTACCGTGTCCTCTCTCAAAGCAGCTCCCCCCAGGCTCTGCTTTCTGTGGGACCCAGGCAAAATCCGCTACAGAACAGGCACTCTCCGTCAAATGAATACGAGCTTGCCCATGTGTCAAACAGTGTGTTTAGTGTTTAAATAGCAGGGTTTAAAACGAAAATCCCGAGTCCTCACCCGCCCCGGTGCAATGCCACAGAAGAAAGAGGTGAAAACAGTTTCCAAGCCCTTTTTCAATGCACAAGCCAGCAAGCCAGCAAGCCAGCAAGCCAGCAAGCCAGCAAGCCAGCAAGCCAGCAAGCGCAGGACCTCGGGCTGAACTCACCTCCCGGGGCGCCGCCCTCCCGTCCGCCTTCCGGGGCTTCGGGAGGGGATCGCGCGCCCCCTGCTGGTCACGCAAGGCCGGAGCCGCTCGTGCCTCCCGGAGGGGGACACCTTCCCCGGCGCTGCTGGGGCTGGGTGTGCTCTGCACGCTCCCGCTCCGGAGGCCCGAGGCGGCAGCCGCCTCCCCGGGGTGGCTCGCTCTCACCAGGCAGGAGCCCAGGTCCTCTCCCCGCGATGCCCCGTGCCCCCGAAGTGCGCCTCCCACTGCTTTCCCTGGAGCTTGCAGGGGCCAGGGGCCCCCAGCTCTCCGACAGGCTGGAGTGGTGGAAGCGCTTGACGCGGGATTTGGACCCGGCCTGGAGTCCAGGTTCGCTCTGCCCACTTATGGATTTCTGCGCATCTCTCTGAGCCTGTTCCTTGCAGATTTGGGACTGCTGAGAGGCCCCAAGAGACAGAGATGCTCAAGCACCCAGGATGGGGGGGGGGGGCTGACTCCCAAACAGTCCTTGAACCCAGCTGCCTGGACTTTTGTGCGCTCCCCATTCTCCTCCCGGAGCACAGGCCCCCAGCTCCTGGCTGTCACTCCCCGCAGTGCTTCTTTCTGCTCAGCTGGGAAGTTCCCCACGGCCCTCCCTCCCACTGAGAATGACTGTCCTGTCCTTGGACTTGACCACCGACTGCCTGTGTCTTTCCTTCTAGCCCAGGGCCAAGCTATGTCTTACCTAACTCAGACTCATTTGACTCTGTAATCACACAATTACCTGCCAAATGCCAGGACCCAACAACTACGTGTTTTGTGTGTGTGTGTGTGTGTGTGTGTGTGTGTGTGTGTGTGTGTGTGAGAGAGAGAGAGAGAGAGAGAGAGAGAGAGAGAGAGAGAGAGAGTGAACACAAGCTGGGGCAGCAGCAGGCAGAGAGAAAAGCAGACTTCCCGCTGAGCAGGATGCCTGACCCAGGGCTCAATCCCAGGACCCTGAGATCATGACCTGAGCCAGAGACAGTCTCTCAATCGCATAACAGAATGAGCCACCCAGGTGGACTCCCTCTCCCCCAACAACTCCATCTTATCAGTTGGCAGAGTCAGCCCTGATTGAGAAAAACCCAGAGGAAAGATATGGAAGGGGGGAAGGAAAGGGCTTTGGTGCAGTGTTACCAATCGGGTCAGTCTTTCTGGGGATGCTGCTGCCCCTTCCCTGGCTGACTGATTGATGATTGATTCATTGATTGGGCAGATCCTGGCAGAGGTGAAGCCTGCAAAGGCTAAATGAAACTTGTCGATTCTACCAAGCAGGTGCTCTATTTTTACAGCAAGAGGCATTGCCTCTTCCAGGTGTGTATATAAACACAGACCCCCCCCCCCCCCCCACGTAGGATGGTCATTCCTGTCGTTCATGGAGATTTCCGGTTCTTTTTCTAGGACCATGGGGAAGTTTCATTTCCTGGCCTCTTGAAGAAAGGCTTGGCCATGTGACTTACTTCATGAATGAGCTGTGTGGTCTGAGCTGTGAGAAATCAAGTTTGTCGTGTGAAACTCCTGAGATGTTGGGATGTTACCGCAGCATCTCCTAGCCCATCCTGACTAATGCATCCTAACTCCTTTCTGGCACAAAACAGAATACGGGCAAACTAGCAAGCAGGCAGGCAGATTATTGCTTCCTTTGAGACCATAAGTCCTGAGAATCTAGAATTTATTCTTGAACAATGCATGGCAGGTCAAGGTGTCTTCAAATCGAGGCTGGCACTCCATACTACGGTGTGAGCTTATCTGCTCTGGCCTGGAGGCCAAGGTCACAGTCCTTCAGTTAGGACTGGTGGCTTCATTGTACTCATCTGCACCACATGCCTGGGACTCTCTGAGTCTTCAGGCCATTCCACACCACCCCAGGGAGAGCCTGCTCCTCCCTACCTCCAGCCCCATTAGTCAAGCTTCATCCCTATCCTGTATAGTCTTCTGTCTCCTATTGCCAAGTGGATGGTCAACAGTGGTCGCAGCCTCCACGAATACTGCCATCAGCCCCAGCATGTGTGTAAGGGGAGACAGTAAGCTCAAGTGGGGCAAGTGCAACTCCAATGGGAAAAAAAGTAACTTGTTTTTCGACTTGTGAGTACCCCCTGCTCTGAGCAGGAGAGGGACAGGGAGAAACAGGCTTCCCGCTGAGTGGGGAGCCCAATGCAGGACTCGATCCCAGGACCCTGAAATCATGACCTGAGCCACCCAGGCGCCGTGAGCCCTATTTCTACTAATGGTGAATAGCAAACTTACTCTGTAATGGTGACAATCTCTCTGAATTTATTTTAGTCTCTCCTGGGTCTTCCATCTTTCAAATGTCCTTCCTTTCTCCTGCGTCATCCCCCGTCATCCCTGTCCCTGGCTTCTCTGCCACCAGAACCCTGACTGTTTGGGTCCCACCCTTGCAGAGGGAGCCCCTTGCCCAAGTTCAGGGATCAATCCTGATTTGTCTAACTCAATCCCAGCAGAGCTATCTCCCTGCCCTTGGTTGGCTGAGGCGGAGCATGGGACAAATTCTGACCCAGGGTCAGACAGGAGGATATCTACGTCACCTTGTGGTATGCTGGAAAAAAGAAACACAGGCAAAGAAATGGAATTTGTTATCTAAACCTTCCCGGGAAGAAAAATCCAGGCCCAGACAGTGTCTCATGAACACAGAGAGTAGAGGAGAGGGAGGAACACTGACCATTCAGTTCCTTTTCTGAGGCCAGCATAGCCCAGGACAGAAAGCTGGCAAAGAGATTACAAAAGAAAGTCAGAGACCACTAGGCCAGGTGAATATGGACTTTTTTTTTTTTTAAAGATTTTATTTATTTATTTCACAGAGAGAGATCACAAGTAGGCAGAGAGGCAGACAGAGAGAGTGAGAGGGAAGCAGGCTCACCGCTGAGCAGAGAGCCCGATGCGGGACTCGATCCCAGGACCCTGAGATCATGACCTGAGCCGAAGGCAGCAGCTTAAACCACTGAGCCACCCAGGCGCCCCTGAATATGGACTTAAACATCCCTGTCAGGTATTAGCAAATCGAACCCAATGTCATATGAAATGGTAACATGTCGTGACAAAGCAGGATTTATTCCAGGAATGCAAGGTTGTTTTTGAAAATTGGCCAGTGCACGCTTCTGTCACCCCGTTTCCCTGCAGATTACAGAGCTGTAAGCACTTATTCAAAATCCTTACATGGGTTTCAGAAAACAGTACCTTTCCGACTTTAGGAAATTATATGACACCCCCTCCCCTCCCTGCCAAGCAGGCTCTGAGGCAGCCCATCCTAATCAGATGCTTTTGTTAATGCTTCTGCAGCAGAATATAAAAAATATTCTCACCAAGCAAGATGAGTCAAGACTGCAAATAGCCTCGGGGTGCCTGGGTGGCTCAGTCAGTTAAGCATCTGCCTGTGGCTTGGGTCATGATCTCAGGGTCCTGGGATCGAGTCCCGCATCCGGCTCCCAGCTCGGTGGAGAGCCTGCTTCTCCCTCTCCCTCTACTGTTCCCCCTACTTATGCTCTCTAGCTCTATCAAATAAAATCTTAAAAAGAAAAAAAAGACTGTAAATATCCTTGTATTAGCTCAGGTTAAAGTCCTGCTGCTGAATGAATTGGCCTCAGACTTAGCAAAGCCAAAACATCTTTCTGGTTTTCAAGACTTTGTGAAGCTAGGGTTGACGATCAGGGATTTTGGATATGAACTGCTCTTTAATTTTGGCCAACCCTTTTGCTACTTTAATTTGAATTTCTCTGACTACTTGTGAGAACTTTGGGCCATTTATGTGTCTTGTTTTTCTTACTTTTCTGTTAAAAATTGTATATTAGGGCTTTAAACTCTTTGTCTTTCACAATTTTTTTTTTTTTTTTTTTAACTAAGCTCCATGCCCAGCACAGAGCCCAATGTGGGGCTTGAGCTCACAATCCTGAGATCAAGACCTGAGCTGAGACCAGAGGCAGATGTGTAACTGACTGAGCCACCCAGTCATCCCACGTTTCTTTCTTTGTTTTTTTTTTATTCAATAATTCTATACATTAGAGCTCATCGTGATAAGTATACTCTTTTTTTTTTTAAATATTTTTTATTTATTTGACAGAGAGAAATCACAAGTAGGCAGAGAGGCAGGCAGAGAGAGAGGAGGAAGCAGGCTCCCCGCTGAGCAGAGAGCCCGATGTGGGGCTCGATCCCAGGACTCTGGGATCATGACCTGAGCTGAAGGCAGAGGCTTTAACCCACTGAGCCACCCAGGCGCCCCCGTGATAAGTATACTCTTAATCTTTATCTAATTTCTCCTATCCTCCACCTACCTGCCCTCTGGAAACCACCATTTTGTTGTCTGTATTTAAGAATCTGGGTGCTGGGGCGCCTGGGGGGATCAGTTGGTTGAGTGACTGCCTTCTGCTCAGGTCATGATCCCAGAGACCCGGGATCGAGTCCAGCATCGGGCTCCCAACTCCATGGGGAGTCTGCTTCTCCCTCTGACCTTCTTACCCTCTCATGCTCTCTCTTTCTCTCTCTCTCAAATAAATAAATAAAATCTTAAAAAAAAAAAAGAATCTGGGTGCCTGGGTGGCTGATTTGTTAAGCGTCTGGCTTTGACTCAGGTCATGATCCCAGAGTCCTGGGATGGAGCCCTGCTTCTCCCTCTCTCTCTGACCCTCCTCCCTGCTTGTGCTCTCTCTCTCTCTCTCAAATAAATTTAAAAAAAAAAAGAATCCTCATTGTTCATCTCTTTTTTTTTCTTTGTTCATTTGTTTCTTCAGCTCCGCATATGAGAGAAATCATATGGTGTTTGTCTTCCTCTCTCTGGTTTATTTCACTTAGCATTGTACCTTTCGGTCCATCCATGCTGTCACAAATGGCAAGATTTCATCATTTCGTGTGGCTGAGTGATATTTCATTAGATAGATAGATACATCAATCACTCTTCTCTATCCATTTATCTATTGATGACTGGGTTGCTTCCATATCTTAGCTATGACAAGCAAAGCTGCAAAAAAACATAGAGATGCACATATCTTATTGGACTGGTATTTTTGTTTTCTTTGGGATAATCCCAAGTAGTGGAATTACTGGGTCATATGGCACTTCTCTTTTTAACTTTTGAGGAAACTCCATACTGTTTTCCACAGTGGCTACACCAGTTTGCATTCTCCCCAGCAGTGCATGAGGGTTCCTTTCTCTCTACATCCTCACCAACACTTATTTCTTGTCTTTTTATTCTGATGGGTGTGAGACGATAGCTCACTGTGCTTAAGATTTGCATTTCCCAGATGATAAGTGATGCTGAGTTCTTCTCATGTGTCTGTTGCCCATTTAATATGTCCTCTTTGGAAAAATGTCTATCCAGGTCCACTGCCCATCTTTTAATGGGATGATGATGATTATTATTATTGCTGGTGTTGGGTTGTATAAGTTCTTTATAAATTTTGGCTATTAACCCTTTAGTGGTTATATCATTTGCAAATATCTTCTTTCATTGAGTAGATTACATACTGGTATTTTGTTGATGGTTTCTCTTCCTGTGCAGAAGCTTTTTTTGTTTTCTTTTTCTTTTTTAAAGATTTTCCTTTATTTATTTCTTTTAAGATTTTACTTATTTTTAAAAAAGGTTTATTTATTTATTTATCTCACAGAGAGAGAGAGAGAGAGACAGCAAGAGAGGGAACACAAGCAGGGGGAGTGGGAGAGGGAGAATCAGGCTTCGTGCTGAGCAGAGAACCCGGTGCGGGGCTGGATCCCAGAACCCCGAGATCATGACCTGAGCCAAAGGCAGATCTTAATGACTGAGCCACCCGGGCCCCCAGATTTTACTTTTTTTTTCTTTTTAAGGAAAACTCTACACCCAAGGTGGTGCTTGATCCCACAGCCCCAAGATAAAGAGTCGAATGTACCGCCAACTGAGCCAGCCAGACAACCCCCTGCAAAAGCTTTTTGTCTGGGTGTAGTTCCAATCATTTTGGTTTGCTTTTGTTTCCCTTGCCTGAGGAGACATATCTCGAAAAATATTTCTCTGGCCGATGTCAAAGATATGATCGCTTATGTTTTCTTCTAGGAATTTTATGGGTTCAGGCCTCAGTTGCATATTAAGGTTGTTGACTCTTCGTCTTTCACATATTTTGTAACTATTTTCTCAGGTTATCATTTGCTTTATATTTTTTTTAGACTTTTTCTAGGAAACTTTAAAATTTGTGCACAGGGGCGCCTGGGTGGCTCAGTCCTTAAGCGTCTGCCTTCAGCTCAGCTCATGATCCCGGGGTCCTGGGATCGAGTCCTGCATTGGGCTCCCTGCTCGGCGTTTCCTTTTCTTGCTGTGTCTCTGTCAGATAAATAAACAAAATCTTTAAAAAAAATAATAAAATGAAATAAAATTTGTGTGCAGCCAATTGTGTGCAGTACCTTTCCCTTTTGGCTTTCTGGTTTCCAGACTTGCTTAGCAGGTTTTTTTCCACTCCAAAGTTATATAAATATTATTCTTTTTTTTCCTTCTAATATATTGTTTTTTATTTAAATATTTGTTATGAAATTTTCAAGGCATTTTGGTATTTTGTGTTCTTTTGAAGATTTTTATTTATGCATTTTTAATTTATTTTAGATTTCAGATTTTTAGATTTTGGATTTAGGTTATTTATTTATTTGACAGAGAGAGAGAGAGAGAGAGAGAGAGAGCGCGTGCACACACAAGCAGGGGGAGGGGAAGGGGGAGAGGGAGACTCCCCGCTGAGTAGGGTGCTTGATGCAGGGCTCCATCCCAGGACCCTGGGATCATGACCTGAGCCTAAGGCAGAGGCTTTAACCCACTGAGCCACCCAGGTGCCCCTCCCCAACACAATCTTAAAGAGGAGGGGGAACCCCTGTCTTGATCCAAATTTCAGCAGAAACAAATTGGATATATCCATTTAATTTGTTTTATAATTTTGGGTTCTGGGGCACCTGGGTGCCTCTCTGTCTAGTTGTGATTTCTGTCAAATAAATAAATAAAATCTTAAAAAAATAACTTTGGATCCTGGTAAGTAGTCTTTATCATATTTAACTATATTCTTCTATTCCTTTTTAGCTTAGGACTTTATTAAGAAAAGGTAGAGGAGGGTCACCTGGGTGGCTCAGTTGTTAAACGTCTGCCTTTGGCTCAGGTCATGATCCTGGGATGGAGCCCTCTGTCGGGCTCCCTGCTCAGCAGAAAGTCTGCTTCTCCCTCTCCCACTCCTGCTTGTGTTCACTGTCTCTCTCTGTTCAATAGATATATAAAATCTTAAAAAAAGAAAAGATAGAGGGTTCTATCAAGTGCCTTCCTTTCTTTCCTTTCCTTTTCTTTTCTTTATCAAGTGCCTTTCTGCACATCCATAGATATAATCATAAGATTTTCCCCCTTGATTTGCAAGAAAATGAATTACCCTTTTTATTTCCTGGAATACCTTCCTGTATTGTTTTCCTGTTACTGCTATAACCACAAGCAGTAAAATTACCATAAACTAGTGGCTCTTGTGTTCGAAGAAGAATATGTGGGTGTTGATAGTGCCCTCCCTTACTCTCCTCTGCACCCTGCTCTGCTTTCTACCCCTTCTGCTCAACCTAACCTGCTCTTGCTAAAGGCATCAGTGACTTCCCGGTTGCCAGATTCCAGGGTCTCTGTTTCTCTATCATCTGAGTCTTCTCGCTAGAATTCGATGCTGTGGGCTGCATTCTTCTACCCAGAAACCCTGTACTTCCCAGGCTTTCCCCATCTCTCTAGCCACTCATTTTCAGCCTCCTTTGCTGTCTTCCTTTCCTTTCCTTTCATTTCCCTCCTTCCTTTTTTCCTTCCTCCCTCCCTTCCTACTTTCCTCCCTCCCTCCCTTCCCTCCTTGTTCTTTCTTCCTTTCCTTTCATTGATGCAACCTCCCAATCTTTAGCTCGTGCGATGCCTGATGTTGGAATGGAATACCATTCTCAAGGGTAAGCCCCTTTATTCATCCCCAAGGTTTTAAATACCATCTATATCCAGTGACATCCAGATTTTTATATCCAGTCTCCACGACTCTTGTTGGCTTCAGACTCACAAAACTCCAGCTGCTCGTATGACATCTCCACGTAGATATCTTGGAGGATCTCGAATTGAGCGTGTTCAATATGGAGTTACTGACATGCCCCCCCCTTTCTGCCTGCCTCCAGCCCTCCCCAGCTCAGCGAGTGGCGCCTTCATCCTCTCCCGGGCACTGATCTTCACGTGTCCTTCTCCCTCTTCTCCTTAATCCTTCTCTCGTCCAACACTCATTTGTTGATGCCTATTACGTGCCAGGCACTCTGCCCCAGTGCTAGCAAGGGAACCAACATTCTAGTGTGGGGAGCAGCCAAGAAAAATTCATCACGTAAATAAACAAGATGATCACAGGGTGTAGAAAAGGTATGCCTGATTCAAGGAGAGGAATTTGATGGAGAGACACCCGAAGAAGGAGCTGGTAAAAATGATGGCATCTGGCTGAGAATGCTCTGGGCAGAGAAACCCCCATTTGCAAAGGCTTGTAGTGGAAAAGAGCAGAAAGGAGGTCAGTGCTGCTGGAGCGGCTGGAGCGTAGGGAAGTGGGTGAAGAGATCCCGAGAAGATGGGAGGTACACAGGAGTCCCATGATGGCAAAAAAATGACTTACCTCGAACTACAGTGAGAGCCCCCAAAGAATTCAAAGCAGGGGAGTTTTGTGATCTGATTTGCAGTTTTGAAAGATCACTCTGGATTGATAATAGGTAAGGGGCTTCTTTTTGTGGGCGAGGACAATGTTCTAAACTAAGAAGGTGGTGACGGGGGCAGAAGTCTGTGACTACACCAAAAAATTGTATAGTATGTGAATTATATCTCAGTAAAGCTGTTAGGGAAAAACAAAATCACTCTGTGTTGAGAGTGACCAGGCAAAGGACAAGAGGATAGCCCAGGAGATCAACTGCCCTCATCAGATGACAGAGGGATGACAGAGACTGGGCCAGAGGGTGCCTGTCTGTGGGTGGAAGGCAGGATGTGGTGAATGCTGGGTGGGGGAGGAAGGAGGAGTCCTTTATCTGTTGGCAGCCCCACAGCAAGAAAAGTCTTTGAGGACATAAACTGGATCGCTGTGCAGTGTGAGCCTTGACCCACATCTGGCCTCAGGCCTCGCAGCCTCAAAGCTGGGCTGCCTCTGCCAGATCACTCTGCCCTGAAGCAGGCCCTCTCACCTGTCAAATCCCGGTTTAGGTGCCACTTTTCAGCCACTTTCCCCAACCCAAATTATGTTATTGTCATGGAGTGAAATGCAGAATTGTTTCTTTTTTTGTTCATCTCCCCCACTCAACTGTGAGCTCCTCTAGGGCCAGGGATCTTTTCTCCTGGGATTATGCCTCCAGTGCTCAGCCCAGAGCATGGTGTATGGAATGCACTGGAACATTTTTTGGGTGAATGAGTGTGTGAAATGAATGTATATGTGAGAAGCCAGTGGGCAATGGGTCGAAGAACCTTCTGAAAAGAGAATGAACTTACAAAGATTCAAAAGTGTCAGGGACAGGGGCGCCTGGGGTGGCTCAGTCAGTTAAGCGACTGCCTTCAGTTCAGGTCATGATCCTGGGGTCCTGGGATCGAGTTCCCTGTCCAGCCCCTGCTCAGTAGGGAGTCTGCTTCTCCCTCTGCCCTTACCCGTCCTCAAGTTCTCTCTCTCTCTTTCTCTCAAATAAATAAAATCTCTCTAAAAAAATGTAAGAGTTCATCCACAGAAAGAGAAAATATTTGTAAATCATATATCTGATAAGGAATTAATATCCACAATACATAAAGAACCCCTAAAACTTATTGACAAACAGCAACAACAAACAACCAAATTAAGGGGCGCCTGGGTGGCTCAGTGGGTTAAAGCCTCTGCCTTTGGCCCAGGTCATGATCCCAGGGTCCTGGGATTGAGCCCCGCATCACATCGGGCTCTCTGCTCGGCAGGGGGCCTGCTTCCTCCTCTCTCTCTCTGCCTGCCTCTCTGCCTACTTGTGATCTCTGTCTGTCAAATAAATAAAAAAAAATCTTAAAAACAAAACAAAACCAAAAAACAACCAAATTAAAAGTGGGCAAGGAACTTAAATAGACATTTCTCCAAAGGAGACAGAGGCATGGCCACTAAGCACATGAAAAGATGTTCATCACCACTGTTCCTTCTTTAGGGAAATGCAAATGGAAACCACCGTGAGATACTCCTTTGGACAACTACTCTAAAAATACAGAAGCAAACACAAAAGCCAGAAAAGAACGAGTGTTGCTGAGGCTGTGGGCAAACTGGGAGCCTTGTGCGTTGCTGGTGGGAACGTTGAAGTGGCTCAGCCTCTAGCGAAAGAAAAGAAAGAACAGTGGTTCTTCGAAAAGGAAAACATATAATTACATATGATCTAGCAATTCCCGCTCACAGGTAGATGCCTAAAAGAAGGGAAAGCTGAGGGGCACCTGGGTGGCTCAGTGGGTTAAGCCACTGCCTTCGGCTCAGGTCATGATCTCGGGGTCCTGGGATCGAGTCCCACGTCGGGCTCTCTGCTCAGCAGGGAGCCTGCTTCCCTCTCTCTCTCTCTCTCTACCTGCCTCTCTGTCTACTTGTGATCTCTGTCAAATAAATAAATAAAATCTTTAAAAAAAAAAAAAAGAAGGGAAAGCTGAGAATCTCACAGATATTTATACCTCAAGGTTCAAAGCAGCATTATTCACAATAGCTAAAAAGCTGGAACCCAACTCCAATGTCCACTCGTGGATGAATGAATAAACAAAATGTAGTATATACGCATAACAATATTATTCAGTCTGAAAAAGAAACTTACATATGCTACCAGGAGGGTCGATTTTGAAAACATTGCATGGGGTGAAATGAACCACACACCAAAGGCAAATGTCCTACCATCCCACTTACATCGGGTACCAGGTAGAATAAAGGTCACCGGGGACTGGAGAGGGAGATTGGGGAGTTAGTGCTTAAAGGTTCTCAAGTGCTTAAAGCTTCTCAAGCTTTTGGCTTGAGAAGATGAAGACCGTCTGGAGATGGACGGTGGTGACAGCTGCACCACACCGCGAATGTGTTTAATTCCACCCAATCCTATGCTTAAAAGTGGTTAACATGGTCACTTTCTTGTGATGTATATTTTACCACATTAAAAAAAAGTTTTTAAAAGATTTTATTTTATTTATTTGACAGAGAGAGATCACAAGTAGGCTGAGAGGCAGGCAGAGAGAGAGAGGAGGAAGCAGGCTCCCCGGGGAGCAGAGACACCCTCCCCCCCCCCCACCATGTGGGGCTCCATCCCAAGACCCTGAGATCATGACCTGAGCCGAAGGCAAAGGCTTTAACCCACTGAGCCACCCAGGCGCCCCTAAACATTTTTTTTTTCCTAAAGATTTTATTTACATTTTTGGAGGGAGAGGGACAGGCAGGCTCCTCGCAGAGCCTTCGCAGGGCTGGATCTCACACCCTGAGATCGTGACCTGGGCTGGAACCGAGCTGGGAAGCTCAAGCCACGGAGCCACCCAGGCGCCCCCACTGGAAAACATCTTTCAGTGTCAGTTGTGGCGTTAGCCATCAGGTGTTCTGCACACCTGGCTTCAGGATGCAACCGCAGTGCGTGCCTGGGTGAAAGCCCTGGAGACCACGGTCAAGAGGGAGAAAGTTCAAAACGCACGTGGTCGCCTTCAGCACAACAGGAGATGCACTAAGCGCACCGGAGGGGGCGTGTTAGGACCCCTTTTCCTAATGGCGGCCTGCGGGGCACCCAGCTCCTCCCTGGGGACGCTCCGCCTCCGCCTTTGTTTCTGCCGCACCAGATACCCCAATTTAGAGCGCGTGGAGTGGTTTCCGAGTCCGCATGAGGCGTGGGAGAAGCGGTCTGGCTTAACACAACGACCCCGCGGCTGCAGGGGCAGCGCCACAGGCGTGGGGATGCGTTCGGGCGCCGGGTCGCGGGCTCCAACCACTGGGCCGCCGCGGCGTTCAGTCTCCATCTCCGAAACAGGGTGCCCGCCCCCGGGGGCGCGTTCGGGAGGCTGCTGGTGCTGAGCTGCTCCAAGAACCGGGAGAAGCTCCTGCCCCGACGTTCTCTTACCACGCAGAGGACTGTGAAGTGCTCTAGCCCCAAGTAACAGGTGTTGAGCATTAAAACGGTGGGAATTACCGAGAAACAAAACAAAACAGGGCCATTCACCCAGGCCCGCGCCATCTAAAGACCCTGTGAGCGTTTCGGATTTAAACGTGTGTGATTGATTATGCATGTTCCAGGAAAACTGAGCCATACCATTATTGTCCCATGAATTGTGTTTCACTCAACGAATACTGTAAACGGCTTTTCAAAAAGATACCCCTACATCACCATCGTATTATTATTACTGTTAAATTTTTAAAGATTTTACTTATTTTGAGAAAGAGAGGGTTTGCGAGCAGGGGGGAGAGGCAGAGGCTGAGGGAGAGAACCTCAAGCCGACTTCCCGCTGAGCACCCAGCCGGATTTGGCGGGGTGGGGTGATGCTAGATCCCACAACCAAAAGATCATGACCTGAGAGCATGACCGGAGCAGAAATCAACAGTCACAGTTGGAGGCTTAACCAACTGAGCCACCCAGCGCCACCATTTTTAATAACTACGGAGTATTCCATTATATAGATCAGTTTTTCTAAAAAAAAAAAATAAATAAATAAATAAATTTTTTTTTCATGGTTGCCACCCAAGGGAGACTTTTTGGACAGTTTTTCCCCTAATGCTTCCCCATATGAAATGTTAATAGCATAGATCTCTTTTTAGGTGGCCATAAACCATTGTAATAGCGAAAATGTTATTAGCCTCCCCCGCCCCAAACTCCAGAACCAGTTTTACCCCCTGCAGAGGAAACATCACCCCAGGCGAGAATGCATAGTAAAGCTGTACCACAGTTTATTTTCTACAAGAGCCATTTAAATTGTTTCCTAAGATTTCCCTATTTCATGCTGCAATGAATATTCTTGTAATTTTTTTTTAAGGAAGCTCTTCGGGGATGCCTGGGTGGCTCATTTCGTTGAGTGTCTGCATTTCTCTCAGGTGATGATTCCAAGGTCCTGGGATCGAGTCCTGCATCAGGCTCCTTGCAGCGTGGGGAGTGTCTTTCTCCCTCTGCCCCCTGTTCACTCTGCTTGTGTGATCGTGCTGACATATAAATAAAATCTTTAAAAAAAAATAAAGCAAGCTCTATGCCCAACACTGGGCTCAAACTCACCACGCCAAGATCAAGGGTCCCATGCTCTACTGACTGAGCCAGCCAACGTGTCCCTCAAAAGGGACGCATATATATATTCCTTAAAAGATTTTATTTATTTATTTGACAGTGAGCAAGAGAGAGAACACAAGTAGGCAAAGAGGCAGGCAGAGGGGGAGAGGGAAGCAGGTCCTCTGCTGAGCAGGGAGCCTGTGGGCTCGATCCCAGGCCCCTGAGATCATGACCTCAACTGAAGGCAGAGGCTTAACCCACTGAGCCACCCAGGTGCCCCAAAAGGGATGTACATTTTTAAGATTTTGAATATATAATATATTGCCAATAGCCCTCCAGAAAGACTGTACCAATTTACATTCCAACCTTAATGCAAAGCATGTGGGCCCCTGGGTGGCGAAGTATGTGTATGCCACCTGTGTGCATTCTTTCCAGCTCTTTGTTACTCTTTTTAACAGGGATTACTTTGAAAGTCAGTGGCAAAAGGTGTTGGATTGTTATTTTATTCGTATTTCTGTGGTCACGGTGTTTTATTTTAACATTAGGATAGTTGTACATCATCTATATACTAGTTAATATTGTTTTCTGCTTTCCCCACATACAGTTATATCACAAACATTACAATAGCAAAAAAATCTATAAAAACATAATTTTATTTTTTAAAAGACTATTTATTTGAGAGAGAGAAAGAGAGAGAGGGAATACACAAGCAAGGAGCAGGAGGAGGAGAGGGAGAAGCAGGTTCCTTGCTGAGCAGGAACCCCAACTTGAGGCTCAATCCCAGGACCCTGGGATCACCACCCAGGAATCATGACCTGAGCAGAAGGTAGGGCTTAACCGGCTGAGCCACCCAGACACCCCTCAAACATAATTTTAATGGCCCACTTTGTGTCATCACAAAAATTAAAAAGTGGAATATACCAGTTTCCATCAAAACTAAAATGTCACCAATTTTAAGGCATTATTTTAGGTAACACTAAGAAAATAAATGCTGCCAATTAAGAGAGGCCACTGGTTTTTAAGACACATCCCTATTTTAGAGAGGATAAATTGTGAAGAAATGTTATTTTTAAATTGATGAAAGAGATGGGTGATGAATAAATACATCCTTTATCTGGGCATAGGAAATAGCTTTCTAAGCTTAAAGATGAAAGAGTATTTGGGGGAAAAGGAGAGAAAGTCAGGGCTTTCATCATGAACTTTGACACATTTTGTTGTTTGTTCCTTGTTAAGGTCAATAAAGGTTACCTAAATGTCAGTGCACCTGGGTGGCTCAGCAGGTTATGTGTCCAACTCTTTTTTTTTTTTTTTAATATTTTATTTATTTGACGGAGAGAAATCACAACTAGGCAGAGAGGCAGGCAGAGAGAGAGAGGAGGAAGCAGGCTCCCCACGGAGCAGAGAGCCCGATGCGGGGCTCGATCCCAGGACCCTGGGATCATGACCTGAGCCCAAGGCAGAGGCTTTAACCCACTGAGCCACCCAGGCGCCCCATGTGTCCAACTCTTGATTTCAGCTCAGGTCATGATCTCAGGGTTGTGGGATTGAGCCCTGTGCCAGGCTCCTAGCTCAGTGCAGAGTCTGCTTGGGATTCTCTCTCTCCCTCTATGTTCCCCCAAATGAATAATAAATAAAATCTTTTAAAAAAAGATTACATAGCTGTCATATTTAAAGAAAAAAGATAAAAGAAAGTAAAATAAAAAAGGTAAAAGAAAGTATCCATGGCTTTGACTTCATCAAAATTAAAAACGTCCTTGTTTCTAAATATTAAAACAGGGGCTCCTGGGTGGTGAAGTTGGTTAATTGTCCGACTCTTGTTTTCAGCTCAGGTCATGATCTGAGGATCATGATACTGAGACCCAAGTCAGCTGTTTAGCAGAGTCTGCTTGAGATTCCTTTTCCCACTCTCTCTGCCCCTCTTACTCATGCCTTATCTCTAGAATACGTAAGTCTGAAAAAAATAATTAAAACAGGTAGAAGGTAGAACCTTCTAGAAGGTAGAAGAAAAACAGGTTTGCTTCTGTTTTTCTGAAACAAACAGAAAAATATTTAGGGCAGCTGTGGCCGAGGGCTGATCGCCTTAATAAAATCCAAAAGATCACTAAAGTCAAACTGAGAGGTGCCTGGGTGGCTCAGTGCGTGAAGGCCTCTGCCTTCAGCTCAGTTCATGATCCAGGGTTCTGGGATGGAGCCCTGCATAGGGCGCTCTGCTCAGCGGGGAGCCTGCCCCCCCCCCCCCCCCCCCCCCCCCGCCCCGGGCTCCCGCCTGCCTCTCTGCCTACTTGTGATCCCTGTCTGTCAAATAAATAAATAAATAATCTTAAAAAAAAAAAGTCAAACTGACAGTCTATATACCAGGGAGTTGGCTATAAATGTGTAACATTTATTCTACCTCGCTAAGACTCAAGCAGATGCCAATTAGAGATGTGGCTTAACACATTAGCAAAGATTAGTGGAAAGGAAAATTTTAGTACCAGTAAAAGAAGGGATATGGAACCCTCACACACCACAGAAAGGGTTGTGAAGTGCTGTAACCTTTGTTAGTGGCCTTCGAAAGACTTAGGTCCTCTTTGTTGAGTAATTTACATCTGCAAATTTATCCTAAGAAATGGTCTTGCCTTTTTTTGATCTAGCCTTTCTGTGATAATCATAGAATTACATTTAAGGATTTTTTAAAAGATTATTTATTGATTTATTTGACAGAGATCACAAGTAGGCAGAGAGGCAGGCAGAGCGCGAAGGAGGAAGCAGGCTCCCCGCTGAGCAAAGAGCCCCATGCCAGGCTTCATCCCAGGACCCTGAGATCATGACCTGAGTCACCCAGGCACCCCAAGGATTTTTGCTTTTAAAGTAATCTCTAAACTCAATGTGGGGCTCAAACCCACAAGCCCAAGATCAAGACTCACATGCTCCACCAACCGAGCCAGCCAGGTGCCCCCATTCTCATTATATGGAAGAAAATCCCAGGAAACTATAGAAAAAAACAGGATAAACAAACATCTTAGGAGTGTGGCCATATTATTAAAAGGTCAAAACATGATTTTCTAATGCATTACCAAGGGGGTCAGGGTTTTTCCTCCTCTGATCACGAGCCAGTGTTCCTTGGTCATTTAGTTAAGACTAGAATTCTCAACAGCTATGACCTATTAAGAAGACACCTCTGGATGTTAATTAGAAGAAGAAACTTCTGGGAGGTGTCTTTGTGAAAAAAAATGTTCTCCTTACTTTTGAATCACCCAGAGATCCGTGCTGGGCTCCTAGCTCAACGCAGTCTGCTTGGGATTCGGGAGTCCCAGATCATGGTGATTTCTTCTGGCTCTGTTTTAATCCGAGGGCAGGCAGCATGATTAACCCTGCCTGTTCCTTTACAAATAGCTCCTAGTGCTCCTTTGCATTTGGGAGTTAACACCCTCGCCCAGATCTAAATAGCCGGTGAAGAGCTTGTCAAGATCCGGCCCTTCCCTATCTCTGGGATCCTATCTTGGATCACGGTCCCTCTTTTTTAAAGATTTTTTTTTTTTTTTAATTTATTTGACAGAGAGATCACAAGTAGATGGAGAGGCAGGCAGAGAGAGAGGAGGAAGAAGGCTCCCTGCTGAGCAGAGAACCCGATGCGGGACTCGATCCCAGGACCCTGAGATCATGACCTGAGCCGAAGGCAGCGGCTTAACCCACTGAGCCACCCAGGGGATCACGGTCCCTCTTTATTCCCCCGATGTCAGAACTGTTTTCGGACTCCAGACGGTTGCACTTGGGCAGGGATACGCGGCGCCTGGATGTTTCCATGGCAGCATTCAGAGAGGCCCTCGAGAACTGTCCCACGCTACCTTATTGTTAATGTGTTTTAGGGCCCGCGTCCAACAGGCCTGAGCGGGAGAGGACAGGCGTGTCGTTTTTCCGCAGTGCTGGTGGGACTCGCGAACCTCACTCATCTTGTGTCATATGCGCACACGAGGAGACCCGGGGTCATCCACCCAGTGTCTCCGCCCAGGAAACGGACCGAGCGGTACCTAGTTCGCCTCGGAAGAATTGAGCGGGAACCCGCTGCGGCGAGCGGAGTCTGGCGCTCACGAGGCGCAGCGGGACGCGGCATCCGGCCACCCCTTCTCGTGCGAGCGTCCCGCGGCGTTCAGGGCCCGCCTACCCCCGGGGCGCCGCAGCGGGAGTCGCGGGGTGCGAGTTCGTTAGGGCAAAAGCGGGGTACAGGACTGAGGCACGGGCACGGGGACCCCGCGCGGGTCCGGGCCCCAGGCCCGACGGTGGCAGGTAAGGGGAGTGGAGGCATACGCGGCTCGGACGTGCTCCTGGCGTTGCAGCCCCCCAGGAGGCCCAAGTAGTCAGGGGCTGGCTCTGCGGAGAAATGGGGTACAGGCGGCGCCAGGGCCGGGAGCGGCTGTCCCTTCAGGTCCGCCGAGAGCGCGGGTAACGGGCTAGGGTAGGCGCAGGAACACGGCTTCCTCACCACAACCCAGAGCTCTGGACTGCCTTACACACGGCCGCCACGGGGATTTGATTGCCGCCATTCCCCTCCCCCACTCTGGCGGGTAAGGCGACAGAACGGTTTGAAAGAAGACGCATGCGCATGAAACGAAATCCTAAACCGCGGAGGCTTCAAGTTCAAGAATCGCGGGTTGGCGCAGGCGCAGAAAGGCCCAGCGCGTTTATGGAGGTGGGAGGGGAAGGAGCCCAAAACGCATGTGCAAAATAGTGCGCCGGCTGGAGGGGCCCAGCTCCTGAAATTACGCATGCGTCTGAGCTCTATGTGACTCAAGGGGGCGGCGCGGGCACCTAGCTGCGCGTGCGCAGAGCTTGTTCAAAAGGCCTTATTTAGGTTGCGCAGGCGCTTGCTGGCCATTTCTTCTCAGCCACGCCGAAGTCGTGTGTTCAGGTGAGTGTTTGTCGCCCTGTGTTTGCCGCCCAGGGGTCCCCGAGGGTGCCATTTTTGCGAGGATCACCTGCCCCCAGAACTTTGTAGAGCCCGGGGTGCCCTAGCAAGGTGCGAGCTGCCGGTTGGAGCCAGGTAGAACTGGCTGAGTAGCGGCGGGGCCGCCGAGGCCTGCAGGCCGCGTCGACTCTATTGTGTGAGATGTCGGAGGAGGCGGAGCGGAAGCGGCCGCCGCCATTTCCTTGCCTCCACGCTGGCGCTAGGCCAGGGCCCCCTCGGCTTGGGGCAGCGGCCCCTGGTGTCTAGACTGGCTTCGGGGGCCCGGCCGCTGGCCGGAGGGGTGTTGAGTGTTGGTATCGCCGGGATTCGGGCGTCTGCACGGGCTCGGGTCTCCGTCGGGCCCCGCGGGCGGGCGGGCGTCTGGAGGGCGGGGGCCAGTCTATTCTGCCCCTTTTCTTGGTCTGACGCTCGTCCCCCGCTTTGCAGTTCGTGTGGACGCCAGGACGCACTAGGAGACGATGATGTTGGGCACCGAAGGCGGAGAGGGATTCGTGGTGAAGGTCCGGGGCTTGCCCTGGTCTTGCTCGGCAGACGAAGTGCAGCGTTTTTTCTCCGGTGAGTTTGAAGCGGAGGCGGGAGTTCGCCGCCGGGGCGGCCGGCGGGCGGGCGGTAGGGCCGGGGGGCGGGCGGGCTGGGCCCGGGACGCCCCCTGGCGGGGCGCGGGCGGCAGACGTTCCCGCTGGGCGGCTCGCGCCTGCCCAGCCGCTGTTACGCAATGGAAATTGCGAAAGCCCCGCCCGCCCTCCGAGCCCTCTGGAGGGTGGGGGGAGTGCGGCGCCTCGGGCGGATTTTTTGTCCTCTTTGCCTGCCCGTAAGCACCGGTCTGTGTACGGCTGTCTTTTCTGAAGGATAAATGGGATTTTTCTCCATCTTGGGAAACTTGTCAGTTAACTGGGCAGACAGTGCTAATAACCTTTTGCGAATCCATAAAGTACAACAACTTTCCAATTTCGGTATGTACTCACTCGAAGCGGGGCTTTCGACTTCAGAAAGTTGAAATGTCACTAATTTCAAAAAATCTTCCTGATCCAGATTGGGTAATTGTGAAGAGTTCTTGCTCCACTAGTTATTGATCTGGCTCACTTCACAGTTGACACTGCAGCCCAGGGAAGTTCACTTGTCTACATAGCTTCTTTCCAGTGTGCAGGTTTCCTGAATAATTACACCAAAATGTCCTTGTCCGCGTTGTTAGTGTGAGTTTAGACTGATACAGCTATATTTGGAAGAAATTTACAGGTTTTGGAAGGACACTTGTAGGATTGACTTACTATCTGAATTTAGCATTCGTAATGGAAAACGACCTGTAAAACGAGAACCAGGTACACTGGAAGCCACCTTGCAGTGAGCAAGACTGGGTTTGGCTTCAGCTGTGCAGCTTGGAGCATTTTAGCTTGCTAACACTGATCCCCTTTTAGGTGAGTATTGGCCCTGCAATTTGGATTCGCAGGAGAAATTGTATGTTGCTGCTAGTAAGGTAAAACCATCAAGTGCCCCAGACCAGAACTTGAAACCAGACTCAGAAAATGGCATAAAATGAAAGTCCAGACTTGGATATTCAATGGAGAGGACTTGGAGATAACTTTAAGAAATTGCATGAAGAAAATCCAATACAATGGGAGGGTGTCCAGGGAATAAGAATGTTTGGGGGAAGATAAGTGTTTAAGTACTAGACAGCGGGCCTGGGAGTTGGCACTACGGTCAATCTAGGCTTTGTGGTAGCCTGCTTTGTAGCAAGGGAGTGAACAGGCGTTTCATCTGTATCACCCAGAGGTGGTTTTTTAGTTTTAAATTCTGTATTAACGGTTGTTTTCTTTCCAGACTGCAAAATTCAAAATGGGGCTCAAGGTATTCGTTTCATCTACACCAGAGAAGGCAGACCGAGTGGCGAGGCTTTTGTTGAACTTGAATCAGAAGATGAAGTCAAATTGGCCCTGAAAAAAGACAGAGAAACTATGGGACACAGATATGTTGAAGGTTTGATTTATGTTGCCCTAGTAACAGTAAATAAAATATTAAACGCATAGAGCTCTATCTTACCCCTTCTGAATTTTAGGTATTTGACCGCATGGAAATGGTCATCTAAGGGAGTTTATGGCAGCTCTTCCTAGATTATCTAAAGACCCAGGAAGTCTGAACTTTGTTCTCTAATTTTCCAAAATTGACTAATTCTAAGCACCTTTTTCAGTATTCAAGTCAAACAACGTTGAAATGGATTGGGTGTTGAAGCATACTGGTCCAAATAGTCCCGACACGGCCAATGATGGCTTTGTACGGCTTAGAGGACTCCCCTTTGGATGTAGCAAGGAAGAAATTGTTCAGTTCTTCTCAGGTATGTAGTTGTGTTTGATGCTGAGCAGTGAGTTCTGGCTAGCTTCTGGCAACATGTGATTTAATAGACCTTAAAGTCCGTTAGCTTAGATACTTAAACAGGTATGAGTATATGCAGATGAATTAAATGTTTTCTTCTTCCTGGAGACCTTCAAATAATTTAAGCCCATCTTAAAGGTGGAAATTAAGTACTTCCAAAATGCTAACTTTGCTTGTATTTAGTGTTTGTAGTTCAGAGTAGATCTTTGAGGATTGTCCTCAACAGCTTAACTACTTTCCTCACAATGCTGTTCAGCAAGGTACTTCAAGTTAAAGGTAAGATCCCTTAACGTTAGATTAGTATCAGGTTGTTACTTCTGGCAAGTGCCTGTGTCTTAAGACACATTGGGTCATGGGCCCAGAATTGTCTCTAATGGTCTAATTCTCTTTGTGGGAGAAGGAAAAAAAAAAAACTTCTAGGATTGGTTTAGACAGGGAATTACATGAACTTACTAAAAGTCAGTCTAATGTAGGAGTAGTTTGAATATACTCTAAGTATCTGAAATACATAAAGTGTTTTGAAATTATTCTGGGCCTAAAGTATTTGAATGTTTTTATGCTGAAGAGCTGATAAAATTGCATGTTTAGCAGAATGTTAAATCTTATTTTAAGTAACTATATTAATGTGATAAAGTGGAATTAAGAACAAATCCTTTCATGGTTCAGTGTAGTATGTAATAAAACCTTAGATATGTATCAAGTCCTAATATTTTGCCAGAACTTTTGAAATCAAGTCTGTTCTGATTGTTTTTGTCTAAATTGGTGAGAATTGAATGCTATCTGTCAACGTTAAATATGAACATAATTTCATATCTTCTAGGAAAGTGCTTTAAGCCCTTTTTGTAAGCTTGGGAATGTATCCACGGAAAGGATTTTTCATAGACGGAATTTCCAGAAGTGAATCATAACTACTGTTAGAGCATAAGAGTGCATGATTGTGTTGTGTAGATCAGTTGTTTGTTGAAAAGTTTATAGATTGTATGTTTGTCAATTATATTACTTAAAGCAATGTTTCAATTTGTATATAAAATGTTTAAATGTGTAATTTTTTTTTAAAGTTGAAGTTCCACTAACTTAAAACATTGAAATATAAAATGAGGTAAAAGGTGTGTTTTAAGTTTAGTAACTGTTGTATTTAATGCTTGAAACTTTCTTAAATTGTTGTGTAATTCTCAACATTATTTTGCATAGATTAGAGTGTTAATTGTTGAATTCTTAATGCATCCTGTGTTTCAAGTGTTTTTTTTTGTTTTTTTTTGTTTTTTTTTGTTTTTGTTTTTACATACTATGCCATGGGGTGTGTTAAGAATTGAGTTATACTTTGTAATAATGGAACTTCATATTTCTACAATGCATATGTAAAGAGTACTTGTTGAAAGCATACCGTTCGCCTAAAGTTAAAATTCTGGTTTATTTAAAGCTATAAGAAGAATCATTTCTGGGCTTGTGATGTTAATATTGCCCCCCTACTGGGGTTATTTGTCCTTGGGTTGAAGGGTTGGAAATCGTGCCAAATGGGATAACATTGCCGGTGGACTTCCAGGGGAGGAGTACGGGGGAGGCCTTCGTGCAGTTTGCTTCACAGGAAATAGCTGAAAAGGCTCTAAAGAAACACAAGGAAAGAATAGGGCACAGGTGGGGATGGATGGTTGGTTGGATTTGTCACTTTTCTTATGGTAAACAATTAAATCCATATTCTCTCTGCTTAGAAGGAAGAAATCTATTTTCTAGTCCCAATTAATATTTTGCCACAATTTTCAAATTTCCTGTATAAAGTCCCACAATGCATTGAGATGAAAGTTTAGGTTTTAAAATTGTCCCCAGTTAATTTGATCTCCCTGACAATATTGCAAGATTCCTAATTCTAAACAGTAGAGTTGAGAGACTATGGCTTTAAACAAATGTTAATGCAAACCTGGCTTTAGCTGTAATAACACCCACCCAGTAAATTAATATTACCATAAGAAAATGTGATACTTTCTGATCTTGTTTTTAAAGTTGAAATGCAACAAACTTTTTCTTGCTGTATAAATATTCTGCATATGTATTAATAAGCATAGCTTTCAAGAAATTGTCACAAAAGGTTTTATTCTCTTTGCTTGTGACTATTTTTCATTGAAGCATGCGCTTACCTATGCTGATTCCTACTAAAAGCATAGGCCTGGGGTATTATTGGCGAAAGGAAATGTGTAGTGTGGGCTAGACTGTTGGTGGAGGCTGGCTTTTTAGCCCACTTGCTATACATACTGCCAATGGATTTAAGACCTGAAATGTTGAAAGTTGAGTGGAATTCTTTCCCTCCTAAGATACTGATTTCTAGTACTCCTCTCTACCCCTAAGGTTGGGCTCTCTGCCTCTGAGGAGTGAGTTTTACTCTATGAATTTTACGTTAAATCTTAAAATTGAGTGAATTTCTGGTCATTGCCTATGCAAATATAAGAAATCTGGCTTTAAATATTAGTCAGTTTCATGGCTATGACTACATTGTTTTCTTGTGTAACTAAATACCTGTATGAAATGGACTAATGTTCTCTCTCCCTTCCCCATCCCCTTCTCTCATGAACAATGCTTTAGGTATATCGAAATCTTTAAGAGCAGTCGAGCTGAAGTTAGAACTCACTATGATCCGCCACGAAAGCTTATGGCCATGCAGCGGCCAGGTCCCTATGACAGACCTGGAGCTGGCAGAGGGTATAACAGCATTGGCAGGGGAGCTGGCTTTGAACGGATGAGGCGTGGTGCTTATGGTGGAGGTACGTGAGGACATGCAGGCATCATAAGATCTGTTCTCCTGTAACTTGTTTTCATTTGGTTGATTGTACTTACTGTCTTTCAGGTTATGGAGGCTATGATGATTATAATGGCTATAATGATGGCTATGGATTTGGGTCGGATAGATTTGGAAGAGGTAAGGTAAGAATTGAATTTCTCAACTGAAGGATGCTTACACTCTTGTCAATCTAGACCTCAATTACTGTTTTTCAGGAATGTCTGATCACAGATACGGGGATGGTGGCTCTACTTTCCAGAGCACAACAGGACATTGTGTACACATGAGGGGATTACCTTACAGAGCTACTGAGAATGACATTTATAATGTAAGTGAAGGATAAATTTACCAATTGTCTTGTTCAGGATAGCAGTAAAAATGTGGTTCTTAATAATCTAAGTAATTGAAACAGTAGGTTATAAATTGTGCTTTCTTGTAATGGTAGATCTTTGACTTTGTTCTTTGAAACACCTTGTGTTTAGTTTTTTTCACCGCTCAATCCTGTGAGAGTACATATTGAAATTGGTCCTGATGGCAGAGTAACTGGTGAAGCAGATGTTGAGTTTGCGACTCATGAAGATGCTGTGGCAGCGATGTCAAAAGACAAAGCAAATATGCGTAAGTGTGGTTTTAAGTATCTTGGGGTCTCTCTAACAGATGATTGAGTGACCAAGGTTTGTGATAAATAGGGTGTATGAGAAATGTGTTCTCCAACAATGGATTAGTTTTTTGGTGTGTGTTGAAAAAGCATATGGGTTTTAGAAATTAGTCTGATTGTGAAAAGGGGTTTGTGATAACCTGGTCTTTGAAGTATATCCTTAATTGGCAAACTTAAAGCAATTTAGGTGAATGTTTAAATCAGAAAGCTGGTTTTTGAAACCAATGTAATCAGCTGAGAAGGAGCTAGAATTTTTTTTTACCAAAAGTATTGAAATTCACATATTTACTTGTTTAAGAACTTTAAGTGCTTATCTTCTTTTCTTTCACCAACAAACACTTTCAAACTTTTTTTTTTCTCATTTCAGAACACAGATATGTAGAACTCTTCTTGAATTCTACAGCAGGAGCAAGCGGTGGTGCTTACGGTAGCCAAATGCTAGGAGGCATGGGTTTGTGTAAATATCACTTTAGTGTCTTTTTTTTAAGCTAACCTTGTATGCCTTTTCTCTCATTTCAGAACACAGATATGTAGAACTCTTCTTGAATTCTACAGCAGGAGCAAGCGGTGGTGCTTATGGTAGCCAAATGATGGGAGGCATGGGCTTGTGTAAATATCGTTAGTTTTTTTAAAAACCAAAACGTTTATATCTATATAAGTCGATTATGTAAGTTAAGTTAATTTATATTTTAATGAGTTTAGCATAATTAAGTTAAGCAAAGAGGTTTCAGTTTGAATTTTGTGTCTGGCTTATTTAAATTCTTTCGAGTTAAAACTGTTTAGATAACGTTTTAAGTAGTTTTGGGGGAGGGACTGCAGAAACTAGTTGAATTGTCTTAAGTATGAAGTAGAAGTTTAAGATGAATATTTAGTTAGAAGCACAAGGTTAGTAAAGTTTTGGGCATGGTTAATTGGGCATAATTAGGTATTCAGTGATAACCTGTATATGACCTATCAAATTATGGGGGGAAACCCCACTAAATCCATTTAAGCAGTATCCTAAGATCTTCTCAAAATGCCTCTACTTAGAGAATCGTGGATTTAGTCCTGCTGATGTGCATACTGTTGGCCTTGTGGTTTATAAATGTTTGTCTAGTTCATATGGGTAGAAAGGTAGTTTGGTCATAGGCTATAGGCAGAAGGAGGCAGAGGGTTGTAGTGATACCAGGTCAAGACTGGAAAAATCATAGATTTAGAATTACAAGCCCGGTACCACCAGGTACCACATTACATATGGAACAAGGTCCTAATGTTCTCTTAACTTAACAGCAAACCAGTCCAGTTACGGCGGCCCAGCCAGTCAGCAGCTGAGTGGTGGTTATGGAGGCGGCTATGGTGGCCAGAGCAGCATGAGTGGATACGGTAAGTGTGTTTTTTTATGTACTTGAAGTAAGTTTTAGGCAGGTTTCTTTAGTTTGGGGAATATGCAGGCACCTTTTTGGCGAAACTGGGTTAATGTTTGCTTTTGATCCAAATGTAACTTGTTCTTGATAGCTTAACTTTCAGCACCAATCATTGGGAGGGGGAAGTGTTCTATATATTAAAACTAGTCATTGCAACTTGGAATAATGTCGAGCCAGCAAACATCTGCCTCCATTTATTAAAAAATTAAACTGTTGATTTTTTTTTTGTCTTTTGATAAGCATTAAATCCATTTTAGATGGAGGGAGACTTTTAAATATTAGTAGAATGGTGGTTGGGTTTAGGACCGTATTTACTAGTCAGTTTTATCCTAGGATTGCTTTTATTTTTATTTTTTTTTTCAATTGGTCTAAAGAATGGTGATTTTGGTATTATAGTCTTACCCTACAAAATCCTTTTGCAGACCAAGTTTTACAGGAAAACTCCAGTGATTTTCAATCAAACATTGCATAGGTAAATATTTTCTCAAAAAATATAATTTAAATTCCCAATAGCAAATACTGATATGTTGTAATAACACTATTTCTATAGCAGTCAATGGCTCTGACTTAACTCCATGGAGGCTGCCATTTTGGGCACAGTGAGTTGCCTTTAGTCCCAACTTTTGTCCTCTCACTCCCTGCCCACCATCAGTAGGAAAAGCAAGAGACTGCCCCTGTCCTCCCTATTCATATATATGCCATTCGATGGACACATTGTGAATGTTTATGGTAAATTTTTTTTTTTAAATGCCTTGCTTAGCTTTAAAAACAACATGAAGTAATTTTGCAATTTTTGAAAAACACTAGTTTTCCTTTAAACTTAAATTTCTATGTTGATCCTGAAGCATCCAATTAAATGGTAGCACAAGAGTCTGGCAAGTTGGTACTGCAGAGAAAAGGGGTTAATTGAGACTTGTTTGGAGTCGGGAGTCCCCTTTCCCAAACATGCTTCTCGCCACTTGGACAGCAGCCATTTGTACTCGTATACTTTTTAAACCTTTTTCTTGGAATGCTGTATTTTATTTGGCTGATGATCTGATGATTCTGCTGACTTGTCGCATCGCTCTCTCTGCAGGCAGCCAAGGAGCAGTGAACAGCAGCTACTACAGTAGCGGAAGCCGAGCATCTGTGGGCGTGAACGGAATGGGAGGGATGTCTAGCATGTCCAGTATGAGTGGTGGATGGGGAATGTAACTGATCCTGATCACTGACTCTTGGTCACCGTTTTTTTAAAAGAAACAGAGTTTAACAGTTTTGCAATACAAGCTTGTGATTGATGCTTACTCTAAGTGGAAATCAGGATTGTTTTAAAAGACTTAAGGTTCAGTATTTTTGAACACAAACATTCATCTAGGATGTAACAAATGAGTAAACTATAACTGTTAAACAATTTTCAGCTTTTCTCTAGTTCTATTGTAGGATGTACTTAAGCAGCAAGTGTATTTAGGTTAAAGCAGTTGAATTATGTTAAATGTTGCTCTTCTACATTACATTGAACACTGTTGGGATGCATGTTGAAAGACATGCTTTTTTTGTAAAACTCAATATAGGAGCTGTGTCTACAATTAAAAGTGAACACATTTGGCATGTTTGTTAATTCTAGTTTCATTTAATATCTTCTAAGGCACGTAAGTTGAAGCTTTTTTTTTTTTTTTTAATTAAGTTAATGGGGAACTTTGAGACGCAACACCATACGTTAGGATTTTGGTCTTGGTGTTTGTATGAAATTCTGAGGCCTTGATTTAAACCTTTCCTTGTATCGTGATTTCCTTTTAGGTGTATTGCGCTAAGTGAAACTTGTCAAATAAATCTTCCTTTTAAAAACTGCACTTTGTCTTGTCTGTGCTTCAGTGTCATGTGGACTGTTTCTTGGTGCTCTCTTCCTGCCTGGGGCGTAGGTGACAGTGGCCCATGTCTCTGGCTGTGGCAGAGAGGCTCCGCAGCCAAGGCTGTTGTGTAGATGTCGGCCGACTCCTCTTCCCTCCGGTGCGACTGAAGGTAAACGTAGCTTTTGGGGGCCCTTGTGGAAGGGCTGCGTGTTTGGCCTGGCTGCACAGGACCTAACCCAAACTCCTTTTGACTTGCTAAGCGCTTGCACAAAACCCAGGGAGAGGTGGCACTATACTGCATGATCTGCATGTCCCCAGAGGCCCGTGGCAGGCATGGCTGAGAAGGCAGTGCCAGAGGCAAGGTGGGGGGGACTCACTAGGTGACCAGTGGCCTCTGAAGTTTCTCTTACATGGGGCATGAGGGAGGGTTTTAGGAGCTAGCTTATAAATGGCTTTGAAATGGAGTCTTTTGGTCCTATTTTTGATTCCTAAAGATCAGGTCCACTTAGGGCAGAATTCATTCCTTATATGTCTGAGGTAGACTACCAAGTTGCATTTCTGAGCAAGGACTAGTTTAATTCAGTAATTGAAATCCATTTGTTTTGGTAGACCTCTGAGTAGCTGGCATTAAGCACCTTTTAAAGGTGGTGTCTCCAAAGTCCCTTCAGTAGATCTTCCACTAAAGACTGAAGCTTAAGCCAAATTGATCTGAATCCATTTTTCACTCTGACAGTGCTCAAGATTCTCCCCTTGATCCTGGGTGAGATTTCTACGTGTCTGTACATGGCAGCATTGCACAAGCATGTGCCACAGGGGCCCTGCAGACCCTGCCCTGGTTCATGGCTTCGGCACACCTGGGGGCACTGCTGTCCTGCATGGTGGAGGGGAAAGGTCTGCAGTGGGGCTGGGGTACGGGAGGGTTAGACTTGGCATGTGTCCTCTAGCTGGTCTTCTGGTTTAGAGCAACCGTTTTCGGGGGAGGCATATCTGAGCGTTTGGTCTTCAGCTGTGTTCTCGATCTAGTACTGCCCCTAGGATCTTGGGGTCGCTTAGGGTCTGTGGAACTGACACGTTGCACGTTGAGAAAGCCCCAGGAGGGTTCCTTCCCTGGGTGCTTCATATTCTTTATCTGTGTTGAGAAAGGCCTGTTGGTGGAAGAGGAGGAGGGACTGTTAACTAGAGGCGTGGGAAGGAAGGCTGAGTGAGAGCAGAACCATGCAGCTTCTGCAGAGTGAGTCTTGGGCCATTCTGGTGCGTTGGAACCTCGTGCTCTGTGGACCTGCCTCAGAACCCCCCCCCCCGGGGCGCTTGCTAGCTGGGACCAGAACCTCCAGATGCTACTGGGAGTTCATGTTCTCACATGATCCCTGTCTCTGGGTTAACAGCCCTGTGTGTGTCCACTTGAGCGGCACTGCCCCAGGCCATCTGTGGTTTCTTGGTACTCAGGAAGGTTGTCACACCATAGCCTGAGGGTTCCAAAGTCCAGGGGCATGTCTGATGTGTGAGGAGAAAAGTTCTGTCTCAAGCAGCTAAATAAATACTCGTGGCAGAGGGGTACCTGTTAGACATCTGTTGCTTGTGGGTGGGGGAGGGAGGGGAGAAGAAAACTGGTTATGATACACGGAAGAGCACTGAGCGGTGGGAACATTCCCACTTAACTGAGTTGCCTGAACAGTCTAGGAGTCAGGTGTCTCCTGCTTGCTTTTCTGTGTGCAGATGAGCGCTAAGGCCCAGAGGTGAAGTGACATGCCTAAGACTCCCCAGCAAGCTGGAATCCAAATTGGGTGCACTGAAAACAAGGTACTGACTTCTACTGCTAGACCAGGTGGGGGCAGTGCAGCAGCACGATAAGCATTTTTGGAAAAGCTGAGTCCTGGATGAGATTTAAAAAGCTGCTTAGAGGAAGTGATGGAAGGGGAGAGGGGGCCTCTGGCAGCTGCTCTTAATGCCATGTTCTTCCTGCTTCGATGGGAAAACCAGCCCGGAAGGAACATGGCTTTGGAGTTGGGCCTGCAGATCCTGGGACCTAACCTCCCTGAGCCAGGCGGCGGGTCAAAGCCCACGGAGTGAGGCACTGGGCAGTGAGCAAGGGGAGTTCACCAAGGGCTCCGCAGATGGACAGACTAGTCTGGACAGCACTATGGCATTAGTTTTGGTTTCTTCACCTGAACATTCAAGACCTGGACCTGTCAGGTGGGGGTGAGCATGCGTGGAGTCTTGTTTCCAGAGCTGACCAGTGCCTGTCCCAGCACTGCTTGGAAAAATGGCTGCCTGGCAGGTGCTTCCCACAGGTATCTCCACCTGGAGTGCGCTAGACGAAGCTCTGTCCTCTGGGTCAGCTTCCTGTGGCTAAAGGAACACCTTCCGAGCCGAGCGGGGTAAGCTCACTTCCTCTGTGCCTACTGGTGGAGGTAATGGCCTGTCCTGACATGGGGGACACGGGGTGGGTCTGAGGCCTCCTGCAGAGGCTGACATTTTCTGCACCAGAGTGAAAAATAAAGGATTTTATTATAGATCTTGAGATGCATTGTGACACGGCCAGACTTGGGAGCAGGGAAGGCACAGTGTGTGTGTGGGGGGGGGCATGGGGTGCTCACTATACTAGTGCAACTGCTGGAAAACCGCTCAACTGTGTGGAAAGTGAAAAATGACAGTAGCAAAATCCTGAAGTTACGTGGGAGTCTAGCTGGTGATGCGGCCAAGAGAGAAGGAAGAGTTTCGATCCAGACGCTCTGGAAAGGTACGTGCCTCCCTGGCAGACCCTGCGAGGAGTGGAGTCCTTCTTGCGATTTCCTCTGGCAGCAGACCTGCCCAGCCCCCGTCAGCCCCTCAGTCCCCGGGGACCCCCTCTGACGCTCAGGAGCCGGTGGAGGAGCAGCGCTGCAGGAGCAGGGTGTGGCAGCTGTCGCAGACGCGCACCGGCCTGGGGTAGGAGGGCAGGGCCAGCTCGTTGCTGGAGCACGTGTTGCAGAAGATGTGGCCACAGTGGCGGCAGTGGTGCTGGAGGACACAAGACGGGCAGTCAGGGTGGGCCAGGCGCCTCTGTTTGCCTAACGCCCTTAGAATCCTTCCCCAAGAAGCTGGGGTCCATCGGTAAGGGGTCCCTGTAGACTTTGGCTCCCCCATGTAGAGCGTGGGTGGAGGGTGTGTGGTTAAGGCCCTAAAATGCGTCTTCCCCGAGCTGCTGCATGAAGAGCCCTGCTTAACTCCCTGTCATCCCTGCGCCTGCTGGAAACTCAAGTTTCCGTGGCCAGTGCCTCCTGCTGGGCGAGGCTGGTTTTGTGCAGGTGCTGCAGAAGCCTTGGGCATGGAGGAGACAAGGTGGAGGCAAGCGTCCACGTAGCTTCTGCCAACTGGCCAGTAGCAGGTTCCTGGCTGGGCCATTCAGGTGTGGGGACTGTGAGGCCCCAACCTTCAGCAGGTCTTGGGCAAGGGCCTGATCTCAAGGCCGCCTCAGGAGGGCAGTCTTCACCTCTGGACCTACTGTGAGGCACAGGCCAGGACAGGGGAGTTTTCCTTCTTTTCCAGAGAGGCCTGATGAGACGCAGACGGGGGAAAATGCACAGCCACACGGTGGGGGGTAGGGTACTTTGGGCTGTACAGGTTTCCAATTTTGCTAGGTATCCGTGTCCTGCTCCTGTCCTGCCCAGCTGGTCCATCAATGCCCCAAAGGCCAGGTGCAGGACCTCCTGCTCTGGAACCGGAAGGCAGAGGCCGAGGCCCTGTGGGAACGGGCCCTGCCCAGGTTGCCAGGGAGCTCTAGGTGCCACGTGGATGCCTGTCCCGAGACCCATCAACTACAGGTTCTCTCTGGATTGTTTTTGCCTAATTGAACCAGGTTTTGGTCCTGTTGCTGACAATGAACCTTCATGTTCTGTACGTGAGCAGCCCCAACTCCCAAAGAAATCTCATCCTTGAAAGGACGGACAAGCTGGGACGCCATCTGTGTGGGCCAGCCCAGCAAACCAGCGAGTGCCATGGTCATGCAGTGGCCCCGGGAAAGGGTGGAAGGGGAGGCCGTGTGGGAGCTGGTGCAGAGCCACCCCACGTACCTTCCTCCGGGAGATGGAGAACTCCTTTTCACACTGCTTACAGTGCGTGGCTTCGTCATCCTTCAGCCAGGTATGGCCCTGCGGGGGAAAGACCACAACAGAATTCCATTTTCCAGCTCGGCTCCTGACAGCCCCGTAGCCATGTTCTCACTGCCCACCATCAGGGTCTTTTGAGGGGCTGGAGCTCTGCTGCTGCAGACTGGAGGTGGGGGTGGGGGGAGGCCTGGGAGGCCCTGGTCCACATGCTAAGCCCCCACCCCTCAGCACAATGTGGGGAGGTGGGACCTGAGGCTCTGCAGAGCTTTCTAAAGGACAGAGGATGGGCCATGTACTCAGCCGGAGGGACTGGGCGCTCAAAGGGGCCAAAGGCCTGATAAGCTTTTCTGGCTCCTTGGCATCTGGCGGCCATCACCTTCCTGGTGACAGAGTGACCTTATGCAAGGCCCGACAGCTCATCCCTGTGGTGCTGCTGGCTGTCACTGTCTGACACATCTGGGCAGGGCAGGGATGGAAAACATGCTGCTCACAGCAGTTCCGTTCAAGGAGTTTTCCAGGTACAAGGCAGGGGACGCGAGTGCAGCCAAGTTCACGTCCAGGCCACTGTAAGTGGCTAGGACAGTCCACCGTCCCCGACCGGGCGGGCGCTAGGGTCTCTGATCCAGCGGAGAGCAGACTCGCCTGTCCCTCCTCTTTAAACTGCCCCCTCCTCCTCTCCTGTCTGCACCCCCAGCGGGCCAGTCTGGTGCCTGCACCGGGTCACCTGGTCCACACGTTCCCACTCTCCCTGGGTGGCAGGCATCCTCGCCAATGGGCCCCTCACCTGCAGGGAGAGGTCTCATGCTCCCTGTTTCAAAATCCCTGGGTTTCTTTGGCCACTCTTTGCTCCCTTCACTTGGGCACCTGTGACCTAGGCCTACTGTCCCAACTAGGGCCAAGGGGCCGGAATCAGCACCAAGGCTCCCAGCTGGGCCCTGCCGCTGTCAGTGCCGCCCGTCCCTGGGTCCCATGTCTCTGAGCAGCATTTTTGGATGCCTCTGGGGCACACCCTCCCCTGACTCCGGAGAACCCGGGCACCTGGGGCATTAGCGTGAGCTCTCTAAGCCGGGGGCAGGGGGTTCTGAGGCCGAAAGGGTTAATAATCCAGTACCTTCAGCGCCTTGTTCACTTCTTTGATGTCTTCCATCTTAAGCTTTGACCTAAAAAAAAAAAAAAAAAAAAAAAAAGATGATTTATGGCTGTGAGAGACTCTTGAACTCGGTAAGCCCACTGCCACTGCCTGACTAGCTGGCTTGGGGAGGGTGACCGGGAGCAGGACAGAGCAGCCCCGCACAGGAGCTGTTCCAGAACATGCTTTCTGCCTTTTACCATCCCAGAGTCACCTCATCATGTTGGCTCACATCTGCTGCTCTCTGAGGCGGAGCCTGTGGACCAAACGGGGTCCCAAGACAGACTGTTGAGGCTGCAAGGTTTAAAAAGACTTTGAAGTAGTTACAACCATTTAAAAACTGGAAGGGATGCCTGGGTGGCTTTGTTAGATGTCTGCCTTCGGCTTAGGTCGTGATCCTGAGGTCCTGGGATGGAGCCCCATGTCAGGCTCCCTGCTCAGCGGAGAGTCTGCTTCTCCCTCTGCCGATCCCCCTGCTCCCCTGCTTGTGTTCCCTCCTTGCTGTCAAATAGGTAAATAAAATCTTTAAATATTAGCAATAATTTACTAAAAATCAGGTTCCTGGCTTCTCTGGGCCACCATTCCTGCGTGGGACATGTCCTAAAGGGGCTGCGGGGGCTCCCCTATAGCAGGCACCCAAATCTGCAGGGCTCCCCCGGCCCCTTTTGGGCTGCCTGCTCCTAGAACAGTTCTGCTCTGATGACAGGCTCACTTGTTCTTGCTCCGTTCTTGTTAGGGAAAGAATAATTCCTTACTGTCCACCTACAACACAGGCCTGAGCATGGTCTACACTGGCAGAATTAAACCAGAGAAAACGCAAACTTTATATATTTGCAGTCTGGGTGACGTCAGCCTAAACTGTCACTGGATCAATCGAAGGGTCAAAGTAGCAGGGCTCTGAGACACAGATAAGACTTCCAGGCGAGGACTGGGAAACTGAGCATCAGGACCTTTGGTCCGCCCCGAGCAGCTCAGAGAAAGGCCTGCAGCCTGACAGGACTAGACGCTGCCTCGGGGGAGACACCAGAGGACCCCAGGTTGAGATGGCAGCCTGAATGTGCAGGCAGGTCCCTGGAAAACACAACCTGGGAAGGATCCAGATGCTGCCCAGACAGAAACTGGGCAGCTGCGTCTAGCTGGTTGAGGGATCTGAGGAGAGCCCTGTCCTGTCACCTGGTGCTGGCTTGCAAGATGGAGAGGAGAGAGCATGAGGCAGGGAGGAAGCATCAAAAAAGCTCCTTGGGGATCCCCGCCCACGTCACAGTCCTTGACACAAGCCCAGCCCAGTCTGACTGATACGCGTGCTGCTGCATCGTGTCTCTAGCCACTTCTCTGTTGGTCCCCGTGTCTGAACCTCTTCTGGTCACAGGCTCCCACAGGACCCCCATCTCTCCAGTCACTGTGTTTGGGGCAGGAGCCAGAACAGGACTCTGCTGGGGGCCAGCCACCGGGGAGGGAGCAGCAGACAGGATGGCAGAGGAGGAGGGACAGACTGAGTCCCAGTGGCTTTTTTTGCCTTGAGACAGTATGAGTTGGATTTCTGTCCCTCTGCAAGCAGGAGTCCTGACTCCTAAGGAGAATAAAGCTCCCCAGTGGCTTTGAAAACACAAACATCAAACAAATGGGCAAATTCTACAACCTGCAGTGTAACCTATCGGACCGGCCAGAGCAACCTGGCAGGATGGGAACCCCAGGGCAGAGAGCTGTCAGGTCAAAGGAGAGACAAGGACCAAGGTCTGTGCTCTTTCAGCAGCACCCAGCAGGACAGACAGACAGATGCTGGTGGGCACAATTATCCAGAAGGGGAGGTGGTGACTGCTTCCACTACAGCAGGTGGAAGCCCCCCCATCTGACCATGGGCCCAGTGAGCACCCCGCCGCCATCCCGACTCGCCTAGGACCTTACTGGCTGATCTAGTAAACAGGAGGGCTCACTAGAATGGACTTCCTAATTCATTAGTTCGACTGGCACTTTGTCTCCAAGGCCTCACTTTCCTGGGGGGTGGCCCTCGAACACTTGGCCGGCCTCCTGCCTGACACAACCCCCACCACCCCGGACAGCAGAACTTGGTTTGGGGACTGGTGGGCAGGCTGATGTGATTCCGGGCAGGGGCCAGGCCCAGCAGTCATGATGCAGGTCGCAGGGGAGGGGGCTGGGCTTCTTACTGGCTGAGGTGCAGGCCCATTTCCTGGAGGGCTTGTTCCTGCTCGTCACAAACCTTCTGCAACTCCGCCTTCTCGTCCTGGAGCTCCCGCAGCTCCTAAAATGAACCAACCAGAGGCCTGACACACTCATGTAATTGCAGTGACAAGCAGGTCAGAATGTTTTTCAAGAGCAAAAAGCAGTTTTTGTTGTGTTAATCTCATTCGAGCTGGGGTTATTTCATGAATTACTTCTCACTAGTCTGTTTCTCCACGAATGGGCACCTGCAGAAGGGACAGTAACATAGGACAGGAGAACAGATACGTGTAAAGCAGCCACCTGCACAGGATGACGAAACCCTTGCCTGAGTTGCTATTAAAAGGCTGTGTAAACAGAACGGCTTCAGAACATGCACAGAGGAGCCTTATGTGGAAGTGGGGGACACCTGCACAGTGAAGGCTCATTTGAATAAACGTTTTGGAAACGGCTGGTTGAAACTTGAGAATGAACGAACGAGGCTGATGAAGGCCAGGATGTGGGAGCTCATGCACTGAGATCACGAGCGTGTGTGGGAAGTGAAGCTCACATGCTGATAAACACTGTAATCTGGGGCCAGTGACCCTTGAGGACACAAAGCTGGCGAGGGCCCTGACAAAGACCCAGGACAGTGATTTGGGGTTCAGGGCTGATGAGAGGTAGCAACAGGGCTTAGGCCTGAGTGGTGGACACATCCCTCCCAACTGCCCCCTAAGGTTTCTGCCCCCGAGCCTGGTGACACAGGAACACAAGGGCACCCTGATGACGTCACATGTGTTGTTTCTCATGCGTGTACTTAAGTGTGGGTGCGGGAGTGAGGCGGGGGGGGGTACAATTCAAATCTTTGACCAAAGTGGAATTTTGAAGTGGAATAAAGGAGGCAAGATGCAGAACTTTCTAGAAGTCCTCTTCTGCCCTCCATTTTTCCTCCCCTCAGAGACTGAGAGCTCTTGAGGCACATCTCCCCACCTCCCCAGTGGTCTCCACCCGTGGCCCACTGGGCTCCCCCGGGAGGGGCTATTAGACATGTTCCCACAGGATCAAAGGCTCTTTGTGCGCCCATTCAGACCATGCAGCTGTACCCACCACCATGTTCAACACAACGTCATCGCCGAGGAGCCTCCGCAGGTGTGTGGATGGCGTGCCGGTCCCACTAGGAGAAGCTGCGGAGGCCAGACACACTCCGGGGCAGCCCAGGCCGAAGCCAGCTCCTGCCAGCACTGTGGACACCTCCTGCCTTCAGGGGAGACCCTGCAGCCTGCCTGGGTTCCCAGGGAGGCCTAGTTCTGTGAGCAGACCAAGGTGCCACTCTGGGTCCCCAACCCCCTCGCACTCTCTGAAGCTTTGCCACCGGTTCCAGGCCTCGCCTTCCCCAGAGGACCGAGGTGACTCCAGGGAGAGACGAGACTCGGGTCTCGTCTAGGGGAGAGGGAGGCTTTTGGTTCACTTGGCTTCCCAGTGGTGGCCCAGGACCAGATGGCTCTGGGGAACCAGGATACCCGACCCTCGGCAGAGTGGCCAAGTCACTCTGAGGGAAGGTGTGGACTGGCACTCGTTGGAAAGCGCCTGTGCTTACTGCTCCCCTCTTGTGAGCCCCCTACCCCCGCCCCCAGGAGCTGGTGGACTGTCCTAAAACGAACCAGCTCCGCTAGCTTCCTACTGAGCTCCGGAGAAGATCCAAATCTCTTTGCATGTCTTCGGGGGTCCGCAATCAAGTCTGCCCGGTCGAGGCGGCAGCTCCCAATGCCTCCCTCCTTTGTGCGCCACAACTCGGCCTCTTGGCCCTGCTCTTTGCTCCTTTACTGTGACAGACCCTCATGCTTCCTGCAGTCTGCCTGAGCCATCCTTTGCTCGCCTCTCCACACAGCTGGCCCTTGCTCGTCCCTCAACTCGGCCTCCCTGGCACGGTTCCCTGGCCACGGCCGCACTGCGGGGTGTCTCCCTGTTTTATTCTCCCCACTGCACTGCTCCCCGAGTGGCTGGTGTGCACGCACCATCTGCCTCGAGCAGAGGCTCCACAGGGTGGCTCTGGCTGTGCTGAGGGGTCTCCGTGTGGCCGGGGGCTCCTGGAGATGCCAGCAGCTCTTTCCTTCCCCCGACAGCTGCCTTACCTTTTTTAATCCTTCCACTTGCTGCAGTTCCGCTCGGAGTAGAGAGGAAGTGTCTTTCTCCTGCTGTAATTCTCGCTGAAGAGCCTGTCTCTGCTCTTTTTCTGATTTCAACTCTTTCTCTAGACTCGAGCTGTTTTCCCAAAATGAACTCGAGTTAGTCTTAGTGGGAGAGGTGCATGGAAAATGCACAATGTCTAACCCAGTTCTCTGCCCGGGAAATGGGGCATTGACAGGAATCAGAAGTGCCACACATGCACCTAAACCCGTCACGCGAGCAGGGAACCCAGGCTCTCTCTCCCGCAGGGCCACCTGCCCCTCCAGAGGGAAGACCAGGACCCCATCAGGGGAGCAGGGTGGGCATGCACTCGATAGCACGTCAGCAGACAAAGGAGAAGGGCCTCCAAACACTTAGGACCACAGCAGGGGGTCCTCTACCAAGGTGGAGACCTGAGGGGAGAGAGACTGCAAAATGTCTTCTGCTTTTTCCAAGCCAGAGAGAGCTCCCACTGGAGGGCCGGGGGTGGGGGTGGGAGAAAGCTCCCGCACTCCTCTCACCAGCTGAGAGGCCCTGGGACGTTCCCGAGCGCCCTGAACCAGCACTCTCACTTAAAAAAGGGGGACACTGACACACAGCCTGATTCCAGCCTCTGGAGGGGTAAGCTCAGGAGGGACTGGGCCTGTGCCCAATAGGGAGCTGCCTCCGCCCCCCCACCCCCGCCCGGCCCCGCCTACCACTGCTCGTGCAGCTGGGAGAGCTGCTGCTGCAGCGCGCACGTCCGGCCGCCCAGCTCCTGCTGCAGCTTGTGGCTCCGCTCCTCCGCCCCGCGCCGCGCCCTCTCTGAGAGCTGTAACCTGCACCCAAGAACCAGGTCGGTGTGAGAAAGGAGCTACCCTCGAGGCTGAGGGCAGCATCTGTTCACATTCCTGTGGCTAGGGTTTGAGATACACACACAGCAAAACTGTTCCGAGTTTTTAGCGCACGGATAGACTCGTGTAACCACCGCAGCGGCCAGGAGCCATCTGGAGACAACAGCGCCCTTAGCAGGAAAGCTCCCTAGGGCTGCCCTCTGGAGTCACCCCTAAACCCCGGCAACCACTGCGGTGCTGATACCATGGCTTTGTCTGTTCAAGAACGTCCTAGAAATGGAATTATGCCTCATACAACCTCTTGAGCCTGGCTTCTTTTGCTCAGCACGGTCTCTGAGGTCACTCCAGGTTTGTGTCGGTGGCTCATTCCTTCCGATGGCCGAGTACTACTTCATGGTATAGGGTGCCAGGTTGTTCCTCCTTCAGCGATGAAAGACATCCAATTCGCTTCTAGTTTTGGTAATCCAATGAACAGACCTGCTCTAAACCTGTGTGTGAACATCAGCCTTCACTCTTCTAGGGCACACACCCAGGAAGGGGCTGTGGGGTCCTCTGGTAAGGGGATGTCTAAGAGACTGTTCTCCAGGGTGGCTGTACCATTTGGTAGTCCCGTCGGTACTGCAGGGGCGTTCTGGTCACTCTGGAGCTCCGTCAGCATTCAGTGCTGTCGCTGAAGAGACGCTTAGCTGTTCTAATAGGTGCGCAGCAGCCCCCGCCGTAACTGTAACACGCACGTCCCTGCTGGCTGGAGATACTGAACGTTTTTGTGTGCTGGTTTGCCGTCCGTATGTCCTCTTTGGGGAGGTGTCTGTTCAAGCCTTTTGTCCATTTTTAAACTGGATTGTTTGCTGAGTTCTGAGAGCTCTTTATACATTCTGGATACAAGTACTTTGTCAGTTATGTCATCTGCAAAAGTTTTCTCCCAAACTGTAACTGGTCTTTTTATTCTCTTAACCGTGTCTTTCACAGAACAAAGGTTTCAGGTTTTGATAAAGTCCAATTTATCAATTTTTTCTCCCATCGACCCCAGGCTTTCATGTCACATCTAAGATCTTTTTGACTAACCCAAGGGCACAAACATTTTCTCCTACATTTTCTTCTAAAAGTTCGAAATTTTAAGTTTCCCATTTAGACCTATGATCCATTTTCAATTAATTTTTTATAAGGCATGAGATATAGAGTGAGATTCATATTTTTTTGCTTATGAACGTCTGACTGTTCCAACATCATTAAAGAGACTTTCCTTGCTTTGCTGAACCGCCTTTGCACCTTTGTAAGAAAATCAGTTGCCATATTCATGTGAGTCTGTTTTCAGACTCTTGTGATCCACTTCTGACTGATGTGGAAATGTGACCGTGATAAGGACCTCACTGTATCGGTATGATCCCAACTACGATATGATACAGGAACCCAAAAGTTGTTTACGGGAATACACACTTAGCGCTGGGAATCAGCCCCTTTCAGCAAGACTAGGATCCCAAAGGACCATCACCCCAAGCTGTCTGTACTTCTGAGAGACGGTCCAGGTCCAGAGAATATCCCTACCTTCTAGGGAGTATCTGTCAGGGGGACTAATTACCTTTCTTCCATCTGTTTCATGCTGGACATAACTTGGTTGTTTTTTTCTTCAAAAGATGTGATGGCTTCATCCTTCTGCTGTAAACAGCTCTCTGCACTCTGCCAAGGCAAGGCAAAGGGGTCACACTCTGCCACTCCCTCACCGCCTTACCTGCTCAGGATTATGAGCAGGTATGATTTCACCCTGTACTTTCACAGCACTTTGAGGAGCATTTCATTAGTTGCTGCTCTCCCTGACAGCCCTGGAAGACAAACTGGGTTGAAGTGCCCAGTTTTATCAACAGAAAGAAAGGAGCAGAAGGAAGTAGTGAGCTCTCCTCTATGAAAGGTCCATGTTCCATTTTTTTTTTTAAGATTTTATTTATTTGACACACAGAAGGAGAGATCACAAGTAGGCAGAGAGGCAGACAGAGATGGGGTGGGTGGGTGGGGAAGCAGGCTCCCTGCTGAGCAGAGAGCCCGACCAGGGCTCAATCCCAGGACCCAGAGATCATGACCTGAGCCAAAGGCAGAGGCTTAACCCACTGAGCCACCCAGGTGCCCCTCTGTGTTCCTTTTCAAAAAGGAACTTCAGAGTGGGATCTGACAGTGTCACTGAGCTGTTCCCACATGCCCAGCGCACATGTGAGTTCTCCAGCCCTGGCAGGGGTCACTAGCCCCCCTTCTGTAGGCAAAGGGAGGGTCAGAGAGAACGCCGGGTGGGGAGACTGGTGCACATGCATGGGGTAGCACGTTCACACCTGAGACTATGTGACTTCTGAATCCAGGGTTTAAGCCAATGCAGGTACTGAGGGACCAGGCAGGGCAAAAAGCACCATGTTCCTGTGTGTCTATAAGAGACTCTTTTAAAAGAAAAGGGTACAGAAAGGCTGAAGACAGAAGGAAGTCCTAATAAATTCCCAAGAAAATGTATTCTTGGACAGTAATGTGATACAATTCGACATTAACAACGAAAGAATGACTAAAAACAACTCGTATCTTGTTAACAAAACTAAATGGCGTATTACTAAAGCTACTGAGCTAAAAATATAAACCAGAGGAAGGATTATGAAATACTCAGAGGTAAAAGCTAATGAAAACACTATGCAATACTGTATGGTACTGAAGACGCATGTAAGGTGTGTCTTAATTTTCTACACCACTAAGAAAGAAAAACCTGTTACCTGGAACATGTCAGGCATTGACTGTGAGGTGCATCTAGGTTTTAGAGATGCTAAGATGTGAAAAATGTGCTTCTTCGATGATATTTTTGTTAAAATTTGAGGACGATGTCTAAATTAGCATTTGCAGGTAATTTTTAACTTTAAATAGCATTTCTGTTATTTATTTATTTATTTATTTATTTATTTATTTATTTTTTTTAGAGAGAGAGAGATCACAAGTAGAGCAGCAGGCAGAGAGAGAGGGGGAAGCAGGCTCCCTGCGGAGCAGAGAGCCCGATGCGGGGCTCGATCGCAGGACCCTGAGACCATGACCTGAGCCGAAGGCAGCGGCTTAACCCACTGAGCCACCCAGGCGCCCCTATTTTTATTTTTTAAGTAAACTCTTCCCGCTGGTATGACCCTGAGATTAGGAGTCACATGTTCTACTGAGCCCACCAGGCACCCCCAAATGACATTTTTTATTTTTAGGGGGGAAGCTAAAACAGATGAGCTAAGCATGCATTGCAACAGCCAAAAAGGAACTAGAGAGGAAACCCAAAGAAGGCTCTCCTGGGTGGCTCAGTGGCTGCGCGTCTGCCTTTGGCTCAGGTCATGATCCTGGGGTCCTGGGATAGAGTCCTGCTTTGGGCTTTTGGCTCAGCAGGGAGCCTGCTTCTCCCTCTCCCACTCCCCTTGCTTGTGTTCTCTCTCTAGCTGTATCTCTATCAAATAAATAAATAAAATCTTAAAAAAAAAAAAAAAGAAAACCCAAAGAAATCAGAAAGAATATAAAAAAAAGGAAGGCGGGAAATCAACAAAAGACATCAATCAACAGTGCAGAGTATTAGGGGAAAAAGGTGGCTCTCTGAAAAGATTATTAGAGAAGACACACTTCTGGCAAGAATAAAGATAACAGAAAATGCAAGTAAGGAAATCTTGCACGAAAGAGTTTTGAAACCGTTGTAAAAGAACATTATCAACAACTATGAACTAAAATATTTGAGAACCTAAAAAGATACATTTTGGGAAAAATACACCAAATTCTCCTGAGAAGAGACAGAATGCACAAGTAGGTCAGTGAGCATTCAATAACCGGAGATGCTCATCAAAGACCCCCTGCTCCCAAAGACTCAGACCAGGTGAATCCTATAACACAGGTGGGTTTTCAAAACGTTTTGAGACTAGACCCTTGCTACCTCGTATGAATTACTCCAGAGAAAGAGAACTTCGAGAGAGCACGAAAGCTCACAGTGCCAGCCTACCCTTGATTTTGAAGGCAAATAAGGTTAGTAAGAGGAAAGGTAACTAGAAGTCCATCTCAAATATAAACTAATGTATTCTATATAAAATATTAGCTAATAGCATCAAGGGTATATTTAAAATATCATAATCAAGTAGGATTCCAGGAATATTAATCAATATAAATTACAACACAAATAAAAGGAAAAAAAAAGAATATGATTATCAAAGTAGATACAGTGAGGCACCTGGGTGGCTCAGTCAGTTAAGTGTCTGCCTTCGGCTTGGGTCATGATTCCAGGGTCCTGCAATCCAGCCCTGCATCGGGCTCCCTGCTCAGTAGGAATCTGCTTCCCTCTCCCTCTACCATTCCCCCTGCTTGTGCTCTCTCTTTGTCTCAAATAAATAAATAAAATCTTAAAAACAACAACAAAATAGATACAATATAAGGGAAAAAAACATTTAATAAATTCAATACTGGGGCATGATAAAATTTCTAAGCAAACAAGAAACAGAAGTTATGTTCCTTAACCTCACTGAGGATCACACAGCGAACATGGAGCAAGCACACAGCTAATGGAGAAACTTAGATGCAATTCTTTTAAGAGCTGGACCACAAGTTTGCTCACTGTTTCTGCCACTGTGTAATGCAGTCTTAGAAAGCCCAGCCAATGCTCTAAGAAACAAAAATTGAGGGTAAAGAGATTAAACTCTATTTGCCAATGATGTGATCAATCACACCTAAAGGCAGGAGGATCAAGTGAGGAACTATCAGCCCTGGTGGTGTGCAAGGCGGCTAACAGAAGATCAGGCCTGCAAACACACAAGTTCTTTTCTATACCAGTAAGACCTGACCAGATGATGAAGCCAAAATAAGGCACTGGTCACATAAGCAACAGGACTACTATATGGGAACTCACCTGGAGAAAATGCAAGACTCTTACCCAGTAAAAAGGACAAAAAAGAGAAAAAAGAATTATTTGACTAAACGAAATCCACCCCATTCTCTTGGATGGAATAACTTTATATGCTATAGAGGTAAATTTTTTCTCAAGTTAACCTATAAATCCAATGTAACCCCATTTAGGAAATCCATTTGTGTTTTGTTTTGTTTTAATAAATTTAGCCTGGGACCTGCTACCTGGATCCCGGCCTCTGCTCTAGTCCGGCCCTCCCCCCGCTGCTCATATTGCCTCTGTCTGGGGACTGATCCCAGCTTGCTCCAGCTGGGTTTTTATTTTTAATTTTCTTAAAAAAAAAAAAAAAAAAAAAAAAGATTATTTATTTATTTATTTATTTGGCAGACAGAGATCACAAGCAGGCAGAGAGAGAGGGGAGAAGCAGGCTCCCCGCCGAGCAGAGAGCCCGACGCAGGGCTCGATTCCAGGACCCTGAGACCATGACCTAAGCCGAAGGCAGAGGCTTTAACCACTGAGCCACCTAGACGCCCGTTTATTTTTAATTTTTATTAAAAATTTTATTTTAGAGAGAGAGAGCGATAGCGTGTGTGTGCCAGTGGGGCGGGGTGGGGGAGAGGGAGAGAGAGAGAATCCGAAGCAGACTCCCTGCCAAGCTTGGGACTTGATCCCATGACCCTGAAATCATGACCTGAGCCAAAATCAAGTCAGATGCTCAACCAACTAAACCACCCAGGCTCCCCTCAGCTTGATTTCTAAAAGGAACCTCATAACTATTCTAAAATTTTCACCAAGAATAAAGGTTTACAAACAGATAAGTTGATCTTAAAAAGAGGGGGCAAAACAGGGGACAAGGAGGGCAGGCTTGACCTCCGTAATGGGTTGAGTTCCATCCCTCCCAAATCCGAATGTGGAAGGCCTAGCCCCTAGTACCACGTAGTGGGGCTGTATTTGGGAAGTGGGCCATTGCAGACATAATTAGTTAAGATGAGGTTAGGGTGGGCCCTTAATCCAGTATCACCTGTGTCCTTATGAGAAGAGGAAATGTGGACACAGTCATGTACACGGGGAGCATAGCAAGTGAAGGTCTGCCAGCAGTGGCCAGCAACCACCGGGAGCTAGGGGACAGACACGCTACCATCTTCCCCACAACCCTGTGCTGACACCAGCTGCAGTTGCCTGGCCTCCAGACTTCAAGACAATGAAGCTCTGTCAAGCCACTCAGTCTGTGGTACTTTGTTATAGCCAACTAATAGACTAGATATAAAACACACTACAAAGCTATGGTGATTAGGTAACTCAAACAGATGCAGAGAATAGAATTCAGACACAGGTCCACTACATACGAGAGTGAGAAGAGTGGACTAGTTTTGAAGTGGCGAACTAGATGGAGAAAGCCACACCTAGATCCCTCGGTAAGGCTGTAAAAGAAATTTAACTCTAGACATTGAAAACCTGTGTCAGGTTTATAAAACTAGCGTAGAATGTCTTTGCCACCTAAGCTTGAGAAAGGGCTTCTTAAAATCCCCAAACCACAGCCCATAATGTGAAAAGTCAGCATATCTGACTATCCCAAAAATAAGGACTTAAGGATTCCAGAGAAAAGGGACACCTGGGTGGCTCAGTTGGTTAAGCATCTGCCTTTGGCTCAGGTCATGATTCCAGGGTCCTGGGATGAGTCCTGCATTGGGCTCCCTGCTCAGCGGGGATCCTGCTTCCCTCTCTGCCTGCTGCTCTGCCTACCTGTGCTCTCTCTCTGACAAATAAATAAATAAAATCTTAAAAAAAAAAAAAAAAGGGAGGGCGCCTGGGTGGCTCAGTAGGTTAATCCTCTGCCTTTGGCTCAGGTCATGGTGTCAGGGTCCTGGGATCGAGGCCCGCATTAGGCTCTCTGCTCGGCGGGGAGCCTGCTTCCCCCCCTCTCTCTGCCTGCTTTTGATCTCTCTTTCTGTGTCAAATAAATAAATAAAATCCTAAAAAAAAAAAAAAAAAGATTCCAGAGAAGAGAGGAGGTCTACCATAGGTGAACCAGTAAGGGCCTAGTATTCACGCTATACACGTAATTACTGCTAACTTGCAAGGACAATCAAAGCAAAGAGAGGGTCTAAGATGGTGACATTGGAAGACCCTGAACTCTCCTCCTCCACAGACACACCAAACTCTCACCTGCACCTATAGTGACTCCCCCTAAGAACTGAGGGCAGTCTTCACCCCAGCAGGGGGACCACCCGGAGAGGGGCAGGAGAGGTGGAGAGACAGTGAGGCTGCTGCATGTGCATGGGAAAGGATGGCACTGTGGGGCCTGCATGCTGATGTGTCTGCCCTGGGGCATGGGAAGAAGCTGCAGTTTAAAATGGCAACTAGACTGTGGGTGAACTAAACCCAGAGCATTTGCCAGGCGCTGGGGTAGTTGCTGGAATGCTTGCCTGGTAGGGAGGTGCTGGTGAAGACCACTGTTGATGGACCCCCTCCACCTTGACTGCACAGACAGGAGCACGGTCTGGCCATTCTAGCCGGCCTGACACCTCAGTGAGCCTCAGTTCCCTCGCGTTCATCAGCCCCAGGCATTCCCTTGAGGCAGCCCTCCCATCTGAGCCCATCCAAGCTCCAACTGTCCCACCAAGGCGGACCCAGTGCAGCACACACTGGGAAACCCTGGATGGTACCTGCTACAGCTCCAGCTGTCTTGCCCACACAGCATGGGTGAAAAGCACCTTGGGACACCCCAGGCCCACACCTGCTTCAGCTCTACACAACCTGCCAGGACACCCACTGCCCACCCCAAGTCTGTGCTCACTTCAGGTATCCTACCAGGCCCTCTACCACTTGTGGAGCACCTTGGGACCCCCTGGCCTGTACTCACCTAAGTTCTAGCCATCCCACCAGGGCTTCCACTATGCAGAACACCCTGGGACCCCCTAGCCTGCACCCCCTGCTCCAGCTGTTCTGCCAGGAACCCCTTGCTTTATGGATTACCTTGGGACCCCCTGGCCCCTGTCCCCCTCAGCTCCAGACTCCCATGGAGTGCCCTGGGAACCCCAGCATGTGCCTGCTACAGTTCCAGCCAAAGACATCAGGCACATGCAGACTACACAGGGCACAGTCCTACACAAGGCCACTCACTCCTTTAAGACTGGGAGAGGTAGCTGCTCTGCCTAATACACAGAAACAAGCACAGAAAGTCAAGCAAAATGAGGAAACGAAGAAATATATTCCAAACGAAAGAATAAGACAAAATTTAGAAAAAGAACTAAATGAAATGAAGGTAAGTGATCCCCCGAGAAAGAGTTCAAAGTCAAGGTCATAAAGATGTTCACTGGACTTGACAAAAAAGTGGATGAACTCAGTAAGAACTTCAACAAAGAGAAATTATAGAAAAGAATAAGAGTTGAAGAACATTAAGAACTGAAATAAAAATACACTAGAGAGAGGCAACAGCAGATTAAAGGATGCAGAAGGTCTGGATCAGAGATCTGGAAGACAGATGGAAAATGGAAAGCACCCAAGTTGAATAGCAAAAAGAAAAAAGAATACCACCCCCGCAAAATTAAAAAAAGAGGTTAGGTCAAGGAACATTTGGGACAGCATCAAGCATGCTAACATCCACAGTGTAGATATCCCAGAGGGAAAAGAGGGAGAGAAGGGGGCAGAAAACTCAACTGAAGAAATAACAGCTGAAAACTTTCCTAACCTAACCTGGGGGAAGGAAGAGAGCCCCAAACAAGATGAAGCAATAGAAGTCCACACCATGATGCATAATAGTTAAAATGGCAAAGATGACAGAGAGATATCTTAAAAGCAGCAAAAGAAAGGCAAATAGTTACACACAAGGGAAACCACATTAGGCCATCAGTGGATTTTTCAGCAGAAACTGCAGGCCAGAAGGGAGTGGCACGATGCCTCCAAAGCACTGAAAGGCAGAATCCTATACCAAGAGTACTCTATCTGGTGTGAGAGAGGAGTTTTCCAGAGAAGTGAAAGGAGTTCATCATCCCTAAACCAGCCTCACAAGAAATATTAAAGGGGCTTCTTTAGTGGAAAAGAGGAGGCCATAACTACACTAAGACAATTATGAAATGGAAATACTTTACTGGCAAAAGCAAACATAAAATAAAGGTAGGAGATCAATTACTTATAATGCTAGTAAAAAGCGTAAAAGACAAAACAGTACAATCAATTATATCAAAAAGTAGTTAAGGAATACACAAAATAAAAAGATATAGAATATTACATCATATATATAAAAAGGAGTAAAAATGTAGTACATTTATTTATATATTTATTTTTAAAGATTTTGCTTATTTCTTTGACACACAGAGAGAAAGAGCACAAACAGGGAGAGAGGCAGAGGAAGAGGGAGATGCAGGCTCCCCACTAAGCAGGAAGACCAATGTGGAGCTCAATCCTAGGACCCAGGGATCATGACCTGAGCCAAAGGCAGATGCTGAGCCAACTGAGTTGTCCAGGTGCCCCAAAATGTAGTGCTTTTACAATGTGTTCAAACTTAACAGACCGTCAACGTAATATAAACTGTTACATACTCAGAATGTTATACATGAATCTCATGGTAACCACAAATGAAAAACCTACAACAGATATACACACAGAAAATAAAAAGAAAGGAACCTAAGCACAACACTACAGAAAGCCATCAATCACGAGGGAAGAGAGCAAGAGAAGGAACAGAGAAGAACTACAAAACAACCAGACAATGAACAAAAAGGCAATAAGTATACATACCTGTCAATAATAACTTTATTTTTCATTTTATTTATTTAAGATTTTACTTATTTGAGAGACAAAGAGAGTGCATGTGCATGAGCAGGATGAGAAGTGATGGGCAGCGGGAGAAGGAGATTCCCTACTGAGCAGGGATGCCTGATATGGGGCTTGATCTCAGGATCCCGGGATCATGACTTGAGCTGAAGGCAGGTGCTTTACCAACTGAGCCAGCCAGGCACCCCTTTATTTATTAAGTTTTATTTGTTTGAGAGAGAGGGAGCGTGTGTGCATGCATGTGTGTGCAAATGTGCAAATGAGGAGGGGTGGAGGGAGAGACGGAGACTCTCTGCTGAGCAGGGAGAGTGACTTGGGGCTCTATCTCATGACCCTGAGATCATGGCCTGAGCAGAAATCAAGAGTTGGACACTTAACCAACTGAGCCACCCAAGTGCCCCATCAATAGTAACTTTTAAATATTTTATTTGAGGGAGAGAGAACGTGTGCTTGAGTGCGTGCATGCATGCAGGCAGCGGGGAGGAGTGGAGAGGGAGGGAGAGGGAAAGACTCTCCAGCAGACCCATTGCAGGGATTGATCTCATGACCCTGAGATCATGACCTGAACTGAAATCAAGAGCCAGCTGCTCAATTGACTGAACCAGCCAGACATTCTGTCAGTAGTAACTTTAAATGTAAATGGCCTAAATGCTCTAATCAAAAGACACAGGGTAGCAGATGGATTAAAAATACAAAATCCATTTATATGCTGCCTCCAAGAGATGCACTTCAGACCTAAAAACATACAAACTGAAAGTGAAGGAAGGGACAGAAAAACACTGCAGGCAAATGGAGGCAAACAAAAAAACCAAAACTGGGGTAGCAGTACCTATGTCAGAAAAACAGTATTATATAATGATAAAGGGATCAATCCAGCAAGAAAATGTAACAATTGTAAATATCTGTGCAACAACACCAGCGCACCTAAATACATATGGCAGCTATTAACAAACATTAAGACAGAAAATGACAATGATACAACAGTAGGAGACTGTAACACCCCATTTACATCCAAGCAGATCATCCAAGCAGAATATCTATAAGGAAACAGAGGCTTTGAGTGACACACTGGAGCAGATGGACCCAACAGATCCACACAGAACATTCCATCCTAAAGCAGCAGAATATGCATTCTCTCCTTGTATACGTGGGACGTTTTCCAGGACAGATCACATGTTAGGCCACAAAAGCAATCTCAATAAATTTAAGAAACCTGAAATCTTATCAAGCATCTTTACTCACCACAACAGTATGTAACTTGAAGTCAATTACAAGGGAAAAGAACAACAACACACACACAGAAGAAACACAAACATGTGGAAGCTAAACAACATGCTACTAAACAACAAACTGGTCAGCCAAAACGTCAAAGGAGAAATTTTAAAAAGTACCTGGAGACAAATGAAAAGGGAAACACAATGGTCCAAAATCTCTGGGACACAGCAAAAGCAGTTCTAAGAAAGAAGTTTAGTGATATAGGCCTCTCTACAGAAAAAGAAAAATCTCAAAGAAACAATCTAACCTTATACCTAAAGCAGCTAGAAAAAGAAAAGCAAAAGCCCAGAATCAGTACAAGGAAGGAAATAAGAGTAGATATAAATGAAACAGACTTAAAAAACAGTAGAAAAGACCACACGGAAACAAGAACCGTTGTTTGAAAAGATAAACAAAACTGATAAACTTTTACTCAGACTCATCAAGAAAAAGAGAACTCATGGGGTGCCTGGGTGGCTCAGTCAGGTCAGGATCCCAGGGTCCTGAGACTGAGCCCCATATCAGGCTCCCTGCTTGGTGGGAAGCCTGCCTCTCCCTCTCCAGCTCCCCTGTGCTTGTGTTCCCTTCCTATTATCTCTGTCATAAATAAATAAAATCTTAAAAAAAAAAAAAAAAAAAAAAAAAGATGGGCGCCTGGGTGACTCAGTGGGTTAAGTGTCCTCTGCCTTTGGCTCAGGTCATGATCCTGGGGCCCTGGATGGAGCCCTGTGTCTCAGGCTCTCTGCTCAGCGGGGAGCCTGCTTCCCCCTCTCTCTCTGCCTACTTGTGATCTCTATCAAATAAGTAAATAAAATCTTAAAAAAAAAAAAAAAACAAAAAGCAAAAGAGGACTCAAATAAATCTGTTCAGAAATGAGAGAGGAAAAGTAACAATCGACACCACAGAAATATGAAGGACTATAGGATATGCTATGAAAAATCATATGCCAACACACTGAACAATCTAAAAAAAAAGGGTAAATTCCCCGAAACCTATGATCTTCCAAGACTGAATCAGGAAGAAATAACCAGTTTCTAGTGGTGAAACTAAATTTGTAATAAAAAAACTCCCAATGAACAAAAGTCCATGACCACTTGGCTTTACAGGGGAATTCTACCAAATATTTACTTAGAGTTAATACTTAATCTTCTCAAACTATTCCAAAAAAACAGAAGAGTAAGGAAAACTTTCAAATTCATTCTACCAGGCCAGCAGTGCCCTGATACCAAAACCAGAAAAAGGCACTACAGAGAAAACTACAGGTCAACATCCCCGATGAAGACTGATGCAAGAATCCTCAACAAAATACTGGTGACCTGAATGCAATGATCCAAGAGAAGGATCATTCACCAAAGTCAAATGGGATTTATTCCATGATGCAGAGCTGGCCCAACATCTGCAAATCAATCAACGTGATACAACATATTAATAAGATGAAGGATAAAAACCGTATGATCATCTTAATAGATGCAGAAAAAATATTTGACAAAATATAACATCCACTCATGATAAGAACTCTCAACAAAGTGGGTTCAGAGGGAATGTACCTCAACATCATAAAGGCCATGTATGATAGACGCACAGTTAGCATCAGATGCAATGCAGAAACACTGAGAGCTTTTCCTCCATGATCAGGAACAAGACAAGGATGTCCACTCTCCCCACTTTTATTCAACATAGAGCTGGTCGTCCTAGCCACAGTAATCAGACAACAAAAAGGAATAAAAGGAATCCAAGTTGGTAAGAAAGAAGTAAAATTGTCACTATTTGCAAATACATGATACTCCAGACAGAAAACCTGAAAGACTTTACCAAAAAATTTTTAAAACAGATAAACGAATCCAGTAAGGTTGCAGATACAAAATTAATATACCGAAGTCCGTTGTATTTCTACACACTAATAACAATGTAGCACAAAGAAAAATTAAGAAAAAAACCAATCCCATTTATAACTGCATCAAAAATAATAAAATATCTAAGAATAAATTTTGCCAAGGGGGTGAAAGACCTATCCTGTGAAGACTAATAGGACATGAATGAAAAAAACTGAAGATGACAGAAAGACCATGCTCACAGGCTGGAAGAATTAATATGGTATTCGTACAAAAACAGATACCAGACTGATGAAAAAGGATGAGAGCCCAGAAGTAAACCTAAGCTCATATGGTCAATTAATCCACCACAAGGAGGCAAGAATACACAGTGGGGAAAGACAGTCTCTTCAACAAATGGTGTTGAGAAAACTGGACAGCCACATGGAAAAGAATGAAACTGGACCACTTTCATACACCACACATACAAATAAACTCAAAATGGATTAAAGACCTAAATGAGACCCAAAACCATAAAAATCCTAAAAGAAAGCATAGATTGCAATCTCCGGGACACTGGCCTTAGCAAGGTGTTTCTGGCAAGGGAAACAAAAGTAAAAATAAACTACTGGGACAATATCAAACTTAAAAATTTTTGAATACTGAAGGAAACCATCAACAAAACGAACTGGTAACCTCCCGAATGGGAGAAGACATTTGTAAATGAGCTGTCTGATAAGGGGTTAGTATCCAAAATATAAACAGAACTCCTACAATAAACCACAGCAAAAAGTACTCTGATTAAAGATGGAGAGAGGACCTGAATCGGCGTTTTCCTATGGAAGACATCCAGATGGCCAACAGACCTGTGAAAAGATGCTCGTCACTCACCAGCAGGGAAATGGAAATCAAAACCACAGTGAGGTGTCGGTGGACACTGGTGACAAAGGCTAGGGTGGGAAAGACAAGAAATAACAAGCACCGGTAGAGGATGTGGTCTCAGTTTGCTGGCCTGGGGGCTGCGTTAGCGATCAGTCACAGACTTCTTCGGGCCTGACTCATGGTTTCTTTGATAATACAGTTCTCTCAGTCATTGTCTCTGGCTTATCTCCCCTCAACCCATGTGACCAGTTTATTGCTTCATTTATTAAACACAGTTCTTGTGCCTGTCTCATTGCACAGTTTGGGGGAACGTACATTGGTGCAGCCACTTTGGAAAACAGACTGGAGGATCCTTAAAAAAGTAAAAATAGAAAGATTTTATGATCCAGTAATTTCACTGAAGAAAATAAAAATATGAATTCAAAAAGATACTTGCACCCCTATATTTACTACAGCATTATTTCCAAAGGGCCAAGATATGGAAGCAGCCCAAGTGTCCATGGATAGATGAATGGGTAAAGAAGATGTGGGGTATACACACAATGGAGTATTACTTAGCCACAGAAAAGAATGGGATCTTGCCATTTGTGATAACACGGATGGATCTAGAGGGTAACACGCTAAGTGAAATAAGTCACAAAGTGAAAGACAAAAACTATCTGAATTCACTTATATGTGAAATCCAGAACACAAAGCAAACCAGAAAAAGACTCAAGAATACAGAGAACAAACTGGTGGCTTCTAGAGGGGCGGCAGATGGAAGAAAGAGGTGAAGGGGATTAGGATGTAAAATTTCCACTTACAAATTAAGTCAGTCACAGGAATGAAAAATATAGCATAGGTAATTGAGTCAATAATACTGTAACCATGTTGTATGGTGACAGATGGTGACTGCACTTATTGTGATGAGCTCTGTGTAACAGAACTGGATTCACTAATGTTGTACACCCGCAACTAATGCCAACTGTACTTCAATTTAAAAAAGAAAACAAGGACGGCGGGCCTAGGTGGCTCAGTCAGTTAAGCGTCTGCCTTCAACTTGGGTCACGGTATCAGGGTCCTGGGATGGAGGCCTGTATCGGGCTCCCTGCTCAGTGGGGAGTCTGCTTCTCCCTCTCCTTCTGCTGCTTGTGCTTCTCGCTCTCATCAGCAAATAAAATCTTAAAAAAAAAAAGAGGACAAAAATATGAACAGGCAAGAACAGGAAACATGAAAGGCTAACAAACATATGAAGGGATGTTGCTGACACTCCCCAGGCCAACCAGTGCACATAAAACAAGCACGCTCAGAATACAGATGTCAGCTGACGGCACTGAAGGGGGCAGCGTGTGCTGGTGCAGCCCTCCTGGGAAGAGATGTGGCTGGGCTTCCACAAATCAAGGACACAAAAGGAGGGTCTGTCCAGCAGGTACTCCAGCTTCTGTCTGGCAGAGAGACCCTCCTGAACCCCCGGGGGGGGGGTGCGGGAGGACGTGTAAACCAGCCGCCATGGGGGTGTTTGTGCTGCCTGCTGGTGGAGTGGCAGGAACAGTGTCCACCACAGGGGAGGGATGGGCAAGAGGCAGTGACCCCATACACCAGGACTAACCACTTCGAGCCCAAACCAGGTACACCTCCGGCTATGCAGAGCTCTGAGGGGGAAAAAAGGAAGAGAAGAGAGCCACGCACAAGACCAAGATGATACGCATTTTAGAATGACAAATATCCATACAAAAATAAGCACTTTACAATGTGGGCCCAGAGGAACAAGGATGGGAGAAGGCATGAGGAGAAAAGAAAACAAGGGGTGTTTTATGACAGTGGACCCCACACTGAGGGGCACTCCTGAAGCCCCCGTGCCAGGAAAAGTCCTATATGTAGCAAGGACTAGGGAGTCCAGGGCTGGGCACCGTCAGAGCAGGGGTGACAATCGTGGTGAACAATAAGCAGAATTATTTGCCCAAGCCTGGATGTGGAACCATACCAACCATGCCAGGGCCCCAGGGGCTATGGCTGTAAAGAGCCAGAGTGCTGCTGTGGGCGCCGTGACCGAGGGGGCTGTGGGCACAGGAGGAGAGTCCAAGGGCAGGGGCCTGACCGGGTGAGGAAAGCCACCTGCTGCTTCTGCGCCCAGAAGGAAGTGAGAGAAACTGGCAAGTGAGCCCAGAGGCCCCATGGCATCCTGCAGCAGAGATCGGGGGTGCGGGAAAGCCCTCTGTGGGCTGCTGGGGCAGCTGGCTGGCCACTGATGTGAGGGGGTGGGTGGGAGAGGCTGAGGCAGGCACGAGAACTGCGTTTAGTAAATGGGACAGTTAACTGTGGGCACCGACACACAGACTAAGGGCAAACACACACACAATGACCGAGGGGACTGCATTGTCAAATAAAACCAGTCAGGCCTGAAGAACATCTGCGACCTTTTGATCCTTAAGAAAATCTCCAGGCCAGCAAACTGACATCAGGAAGGAGTTGGCCACAACAGCCACGCTCCCACCAGGAAGGCCCCAACCCCAAGAGCCCGCTTCTCAAGGCCACAGGGACGGCAGACCTCCCAGGGACCATGGAAGTCCGCAGACAAGTTCTTCAGTCCACAGAAGAAGGGTAGCCAGACAGGCTAACAGATGGGGCCCCTGGTGCCTTGGCTAGCCTTCACGGTTCCTGCCCAGAGACGTAGTGAGCGCCATGGCCGACTGGGGTCTGCCCTGCGTGTCCCTCGTTTCCCTTTGCAAACAGGCATTTGGCAATCCTGTTTTGTCTCCCCCATTTTACTTTGGGCAATGTGAAAGACATTTATGTGAAAGACATTAATGTGAAAGACAGTTGGTCTTGTGGTTTAAACAGGCTTCAGAGTGCTGCCCAACACGCAGGGGCTGCGGACAGTGAGAACTCTGAGACTGAACCAGACTTCCAGGAGATCGGGGGTCGGGGGGGAGCTGATGGGGGTAGCGACAACTCCGTCTAGTAACCCATATGCTCCCCTTCGTTGGGCTGGCAGCCCAGAAATGCCAGCCCCAGGCTCTGCTCGCAGCCACGCCTGGCCATGCCGCCTCGTGTCGCCCTTCACTGTGGATTCGAACGTAATGATGCGTGTAACTTCTCTCTCACTGTCTGGGAGGAAATCCTGCCTCTGGACTTTTCTTTTTCTCTCCCCTTCCACTGGCAAGAATAGCACCGATCAGAGTGGCCTGGGTCCCTGAGGGACCGTGGGGAGCAAAAATGCTGGTCTGGAATGCTCTCTGTTTTAGGGTCTGCTAAGTTATTATGGCAGGATGGCTTCCCCTAACATGAGTTAAGATTACGTTTACAGATGGACCCAAAGCAGAAGAAAACATGAACAAATTAAAAAAGAGAATGTGTCAGGAAGGAAAACAGTGGGGCTATTTTCCATTTCCTCCCTACATATTAACTTCCAACTGCTGCTATTATGATAATGTCGGTTACATAACAGTTTAAAAACAGCCGGACAGAAGAACACACGCGTGTCCGCCCTCACGCCATTTCTCACACAGATGCACGACAGCTAAGGAAGGGGAAGTGGGACAGTCTGGGCTTCTGGGCAAGAAAGCTTTGTGATTTTTTATTTTAAAGATTTTTTCTTCAAGGGGGACTGGGAGAGAGCACATGCAGGAGCAGGGCGAGGGGTCAAGGGAGAGGGAGAAGCAGACTCCCCACTGAGCAGAGAGCCCCAATGGGGGACTCGATCCTAGGACCCTGACTTGAGCTGAAGGCCAACACTTAACTGAGCCACCCAGGTGCCCAAGCTATGTGACCTCAGACACTAGCTTCAAACTATGGCACGACTGTTTCTTTCTGGGCCAGCTCCCTTGGACCACTCCAACACGACAGGAGACACGGCTGGAGACTCGGGAAGATGAGTGTCACAGCAAAGTTTGAAAAGACAATACTAACTTATATCACTCTGTACTTCATTTCTCCAACCCCTGGGGCCAGGCAGTTGGTCACTGAAGCAGAGGCGACAGACACTGGGGAGACAGAGAAGGGAACAATGGGCCAAGATCGGGTTTGGGTTCAGAAGGCACAACTGTGTTGTCAGCTCTACTTAGGGGCTGGGCCAGCCCCGGCATGTGATGCAGTCATGGGGTTCTGCCTTATCACTTACGTTTCCCCCACATTATACATTTTTCTCGGGGACTGCTGGGAGGCCCAAATAAAATAAGCACAGGAATGTGCGACAGGGCCTAGGGTCTAGGCCTGCCTCATGTGAGTCTCCTGCAGGAAGAACGGGGACGGACTGAGAGGCAGTCTGCAACAAGCAGCAGGAAACCAGGCTGTGGGACACAAAGCTAACTCCCACCTGAACTTTGTGGAACATCTGTAAATTAATCGCTTTGACTTCTTCCAGCTGCTGGCGGAGGGCGACCAGGGTGTCCTGCTTCTCGTGGGTGTCCTTTTCGAGCAGCTTCATGGCAATTTCCATTTCTGTCTTCATTCCAATCTGTAACTCCAGTTCTTTTTCTAGTTCCTTAAGAGGGTATTAATAAGGAAAGTATTATTGAAATAGCTGCAGAGATGTGTTTACCTGGGGCTGGATCCTGGGCAGTGCCAGAAATAAAAAACCCAAAGTCAGAATAGGTTAGCAAGATGCAGGAGAGTTTGTCTGGAAAGGACTAGATTAAGTTTTCCCCTTTTTCTCACTGTATAATGAATACTGGCTTTGTATGTCAGAAAGCTGGTAGGTGGCACTCAGCCTCAAGTTGCAGCAACCATGTTCTTTAAGCCTGAAGACCAGAACGCGGAGACTGAAAGAATGTCTGCTCAGCAATGCAATGTGAGTTTTTGGAATGGGATGCTAGATTATGGCAACAAGGGTGCGACCGTATTGAACCAGTTCCATCTTGGATAACTCAGGACACGTCTCCACACTGGTGCAAAGAAGCAAAGAAACAAAGCATTTCCAAGAGTTGAGTCTAATAAAAAACACTGGCTGGGGTGCCTGGGTACTTGGCTGGCACCCTTGACTCTTGATCTCAGGGTTATAAGTTCAAGCTCTACAATGGGTGTAGAGCCTACTTAACACAAAAAACAAAACACTGGTCACTGGCATGCAGATTGGGTAGAAAGAAACAGACCAGAGGTTGTGGGTGAGGGAGTTGTACTGGCAAAGCAACCATGAATCTGATCTCATGGTGATCTCTGACAAAGGTTTATAGAGATGGAAAAAACTAAAAGCTTAATAGTAACCCTTAAAAAAAATTTTTTTTTTTTTTAAAGATTTTATTTATTTGACAGAGAGAGAACTAAGCGGGAGAGTATGAGAGGGAGAGGGAGAAGCAGGCTCCCAGCTGAGCAGGAAGGCTAATGAGGGACTCCACCCCAGGACCCTGATATGACCTGAACTGAAGGCAAGTACTTAACATAGTGAACTACCCAGATGCCCCCTAAAACGCATTTGTTTTTAAAAGCAGATCAAGGAACGTGTTTGAAACACGGCAACAAAGAACCTGGCAAGCTACCAGGGAATACCTTCTCAACACACTCAGTCCTCCATACTCACCAAACGGACTTTCTTCTCTTCTTTTAGCTGCTTCCACACATCGCTATACATTTCATCCAGACCTTGCCGAGTTTGCTTGTAAGTCTCCAGCTCAACTTTCGTGTCTTGTTTTGTTATCTGTGTCAAACAAGAACAAGAGGAATGGTTTGTTTATGGAAGTGAGCTGACTATTTTAAAATACACCATTGGGATGCCCAGCTGGCTCAGTCCATAGAGTATATGTGACCCTTCATCTCAGGGTCATGAGTTCAAAGCCCCACCCTGGGCATAGAGCCTACTTAAACTAAGAGAAAAAAAAATTCTTTTTAATGTCACAATTTTTAAAGATGTAGATAATTTCTATTTTTAAGCATAATAGAAAAAGATTAAAAGATATTTCAAAAATATCTTTGAACTTGAAGGACAGAAGCAAGTCCCCAGACGTTTGAAAGCTGGATTCGGAACACAATTTGTATTTAATTTTCTTTAAAGCAGAGCAGTTGTTCTCAGTGGGAAAGGCCCCCATTTAGCGCGGACTTTTCTTTACCCGGCACGTTCTTCAGCACCCGGGGATTTGGAGATGAACCAGACACGGTCTCTCCGTGCTCTCAGGTCATCAGGTAGGACAGCTGCCGGCCAGCAGCTGTGCACCACAGGAAAGGGGTTCTCTATCGCAGGGAGGCGCAAACAGCTGTGGCACCGGGGGTGGCATCCCAGAGCCGCCCAGGTGGCCCGCGAGGGGGGAGGGCGGGCGCAGCGGCCCCAAATGCTGCAGCTGCGCACTGCGTGCGGCCTGCATCACTGCCGCACAGGGGGCTCGAGGTTGGTCAGGGATGCATACGCGCGTGCGTGCGGCCGATGTGCGTGCGTGCGTCGTGCCGCCCCACCGTGAGGCCCGCGTCTCGTCTCACCTCCACGCTCTTCTCACTTCTTTCGCGAATTAACTCGTTTTGTTCTCTCAATTGCTGCTGCTCTTCTTGAAGTGAACAGATCCGGTCTGTTGCAGCTGAAAGCTGGTAAAGAAAGACGTTTATGTTTCTCGGCGTCAGGACTGCTCTTACCGCTCAAATTTTAAAAGCTGACGTCCGGCACCTTCGCAGGTGACGATGGATTTCCACGTATCTGATACTTTGTTTCTCGTTTCAGTTCTGGGTTTTGAATAGGTAATGCACGGACGTAGTTTAAAAGACACGAGAGCAAACTAGTTCACGGCAAACATTCGCGGACACAAACTGACAGACGCTTGAATGTCCAACCCTGGAGAAGCGGTTTAACGAATGGCAGTGGGAGCATCAGATGAACACGTAGTTACTAGAATGTCTGCAGAGGCTTTTAATGACCTGAGAACATACTTAGGGCAGAACAGCGGGAGGGGAAAAAGGTGGGTTATGGAGGATGTTCTCACCTCTTTTAAAAAAAAATCCCCTAGGTGAAAAGTGCCTAGGAAAATTTGGGGCCTATATGAACACCAATGATGAAAGGAGTCACAGTAGCTCTCACCTAGCAAAGGGATTGTGGGCTTTTGTTCTGATTCTTGGTTCTTTTCAGTTTTGCCAGCCATTAAGCAGAAGGATATTTGATCCCTGGAGGGAGAGTGAAAGCCTTCTGCGGGAGGAATCACACCAAACCATTGAAGACAGGCCCTGGAGAGCCTCTTTCTGTCCTTGAGTGAGTTCCCACAGTTTAAGGCAAAGTGTATAGGAACAGGATGCCTAGGGAGAGGTAGGCAGAGGCATGAGCACATCCACCAACCTCTCCTTATCCAGCCTCCCAACACAGCCTGGTGAGAGAAGGGCAGGCTGGGGAAGGGGTAAGAAGAGGGACACTTGGCGGTGCTCTTGGCATCACTCACTGAAGGGGGGAGGGCCTGAAGCACCCAACTCTTTGCTCACCTTCCTCAAAAGCATCTAAGTTCAAGCAGACCAGGAACCCATGACTGGGGCTTCTAACCATGACCTGCTGCACCCAAATAAGGAACTTCAAGGCTCTAGGGGGTGCTGGTTGCTACAAGGGGAAGAAGCAGGCAAAAGCCAGACGCTAATTCCCATCCGCTCTCTGAAGATGGAGAGAGCATACCCTGAGGAGGGACTTTTCTCTAAAGCAGGTTTTCTATGAAAAGGGTTGGCCTTTGAAGAAAAAAATAACCCAGTTGTTTAGTTTCAAAAGCTAAGATTAGACCTTCACTGAAAGTATGCCACCTAGCCAGGAGAGCAAAGAATCAATCTGTTTGATCTAAAATCAACTGATGTCTCCACACGCCAAGTGTTGTATTAGGCAAATTTACGGAATACTAATCTAATTTCTACAGTACTGTAAGGTATGGGTTATCATGCAATCTGGAGATGAGAACCATGAGTCCAAAGACCTGCCTACCTAAACTGAGGCCCAGAGGCCCACCCACCCCAGGGAAACGTGGGTTCTCTAATTCTAAGTGTGGTGAAGCTGCTCCCGGGAAGCCCATCTATGAAGGCCACCTCTGAATTTCCTTCTCTCAAACAAATCTGACCTCCTCTCCTTAAAGCTTCTCAGGGCTGGCCCTGTGGGAGAGAGCAGTCAGTTTAAAGTAAGACTTAAACTGGGCCCTCCATACAAAAGCATGCTCTGTGTCTCTCCTTTGGCTGTAATCTGCCTCCACACCGAGGTGGGGGGGGGGTCACACCCTGGCCCCTGTCACAGCCCTCTTCCTCCCCAGGGAGACCTGGTGGGGAGGCCCGAGCAGCCAGGGACCGCTACCTGTGGAAAGCCTCAGAAAGGCTGAGCAACCCCCCTCCTGCTAACAGGAGACAAGATGTGTCCACCAAGGAGACTGCCGGGCAGCTGGCAGCAAGCTTTCTTCCTCGGCCTCAGCCCTCCTTCTTCCTGTCCTTTCATTCTCTCTCTTCCTAGTGAGAAAGCAGAGAAAGACCACACTGTGGGGAGACTGGTTCCATACTCCTGAGAGGCCGAAACACAGAAGGGGTGGGCGAGGGTTACTTTTACCTCATAACAGTCTGTGCCTTCTGGGCAGCAAGGGGACAGACTACATCAGAGGAAGGTGGGTAAAGAGGAAGAGAAAAGCATCTTCACCACAGGAGCTGGGCTTTCCCAAGGAGGCCTGATCTTCCCCGGGTGCACTGTGTGGTGGTGAAACCTAAGTCACTTAGAACTGGCTCATGATCAGCTGCCCTGGCTCATGGGAAGCCCCGGCAGGGCTGAACACAGACATTCTGAGGATGCAGAACTCTGAGAACACTGACCCCCCGTGCAGCTCAACCCAAGCTCAGCAATGCCATTCTGACCAGCGAGAAGCTCTGGTCAGATACACCAACCATACCATCTCTGCACCTCGGGCCACTCTGTTCTAAGAACTTCAGAAAGTTACAAACCTCTTCTTGAAGTTTTGAATTTGTCTTTTCCAAGCCATCTATCTTGCTTTGAAGATCCCCAACTGTGCAGCTAGAGAAAACAACACATTAAGTAACAGTGAGCTTATAAAGGCTGTCTCCCCAGCCTGTGAACAATGAGAACAGATTCCTAGGTTTCCTGTGCTGTGCATGGAAAGCCGAGGGTCTCTAATGAACGGAGACGAGAATTCTAAATACATATGTATGAGTGCGTGTGTATACATTTATTGAAAAGGCTTCAATGTCTTTCCCCCAAAATATGCTATCCATTTCTTTTTTAGCCAGTTGGAAAGGAAACAGATTTTTTTTCCCCTAACACAAAATGCATCGGTGGTCATTTATCTAGATCATTATCTGTAACAAGATATTGGTACTCTGGGGTTGTAGGATCAAAGGAGGTTTTAAATTGTTTTTATACTTTGCTTCATTTTTCAAATGCTCTAAGTAATCTGTACTACCTTCCTACTGAAAAATATGTCAAACTGATGTAAATTTGATAAACAATAAAAACAATGGCAACAATAACAAGCAGTAACTTCCTTTCTGGACGATGTGCCAGGCCCCGTTTGTTCTAAGCACTTCAATGCATCAACTCATGTGACCCTCCCCCCCATGATTCTGTGAGTAAATCTCACTGTTACCTGTTTCACAGATGATGAAATCATAACTTTACATTGGAAAACTCGCTCATGTTCATTCCCCACTGGTGGGGCACCGGGATCTGAACCTAGGTGGTCTGGCTTCAGGCCCTGTTGCCCCAAACTGGTGCCTTTTGCCACTGGGGCAGGGACAAAGAAACAAACCCTGCGAGACTTGTGAATCAAGGTTCAAGCATTGCGGGCGGGGTGGTGGTGGTGGGGGAATGGGGGACGGAAGGGTGGTGAGAAAATTATACAATGACACAAAGCGGAAAAAGGGAACACAAACAAAAGATATGGAGGTAATTACAAGGTTTTTGTTTTAAGTGGGTGCCACACCCAGGGTGAAACCCAATGCCGGGCTTGAAGTCAAGACTTGAGATTGAGACTTGATCCAAGATCAAGCATCAGATGCTTAACCAACTAAGCCACACAGGCTCCTTGGGAGCTACAAATTTTGAAAGTGTACCACTTTCAGTTCTATTCCAACTATATAACTTAGAAAATGTCACTAAAATTTATACATTTCTTAGAAAATATAGATGACCAAAAGAGATATATCCTCAGAAGGAAAAAATCTAAACAAACTTAGGAAAAACTGAAAAGCTAAAAAGCAAAGTACTACCTCAACAAAGGCTTTGAGCTTCACATTTTCTTTCTTCCTTTTTTTTTTTTTTTTTAGTAATTCCTACGCCCAACAAGGGGCTTGAACTCAAAACCCTGGGATCGAGAGTCCCCTATTCCACGGACTGAGCTAGCTAGGCATCCCAAGCTTCATGTTTTCAAGCAGCAAAGAATGCTCATGAACCAGAAGCTCTTCCTAATTCATTTTGTGAAGCTGCATAACCCAGACATCACACTGGAGAGGGAAAACCAGATATCGATTAGATCAGTTTACATATTAAAAAATGATTATTAAGACTACAATCAGGGTGTGCTTGGGTGGCTCATATGGTTAAATGTCTGCCTCCAGCTCAGGTCAGGACCCCAGGGTCCTGGGATCAAGTCCTGCATAGGGCTCCCTGATCAGCCGGGTGTCCATTTCACCCTCTCCCTTTGCCCCTCCCCCCTGCTAATGCTCTCTCTCAAATGAAAAAATTCTTTAAAAAGTAAAATAAAATACAACTACAATCAAGTAGGGTTTATCCCTGTGATATAGAAATGGCTCAATATAAAGATTTCTACTAATAAATATATCCCATCAACAGATTAAGCGATAAAAATCATGACTGCCTCAATGAAGCAGAGGGCACTTGATAAAATCTGACATCTGTTCCTTATAAAAATGCTCAATAAATAAGGGATCTATCAAGAATGTCTCGCAATAGCAGCCAACATCACACCTAAGGAGAACTTGGAGCAGCTTTCCCCGTATGGCGACACTGTGCCAGCTCCTTCAGCTGTCTCACTGGCTCCTGGCGCCAGAGGGGCCGCTCCCATGGAGCGGGGCTAACATGCACCGCGCACCCTCAGAGGGAATTCAGAGACACAGAGAACAACAGGTCTCCCAAACCCCTGACTGAGAATCTCTGCCTGCTCCCCACCAACACCACCATCGGCTAGTGCTTCAGGAAACACAGCAGCAGCTTTCCAATTAAAATGAAAAAAAAAAAAAAAAAAAAAAAAAAAAAAAAAAAATCAAGGTACAAGACGCCTGCTCTTTGCTACTGAATTGTTGTCAAAAGTCTAGCCCTGAAGGTTTTTCAACCCTTTTATCCTGCCCTGGCACCCCAGAGGGATGCGTGCTGACTGCCAGCCAGAACAGGGCTTCCCGTGGCTGTGACTTCCAACCAGGTGGCTGAGGGGCGAGGGGTGGAGATTCAGGGTATAATCTGGTTGCTTTCTACATTGTCTAACTGCACGAAACAAAGAATCCAAGAATTCCCAAAGCTCCTTATCGAGAAATCATACTTCTCCAGTATGCATGATAACCTTCTTTGTTGGTTTGGCAAAAGCGTCAGTTATGAATATATGGCAGTTCAAAAATGTTCCATGAAACAATTATTGGGTATTGAGACCAAACTAACTCTGGAGAAAGGAGCGAGTCCTACCTTAAGTGCCGGTTAAGTTCTTCCACGTAATTTTTTTGATCAAGGACATCAGTAATTCTTTCGTGCCTTTTAAGAAGAGCATAAAGAGAGACATTCCTTTTATTTGTGGCTAATACTTTCTAACCATCCCCCAACCCGCTGATCACCTTGAAGAAGTACCAAAGTCATCAGGAAACTAAGGGACAGTCAGACCTCCGTAATAATGTCTGCCTGGTCCCGATCCCGGAGTGAACAGAGAGCAAAGCCGGCCAAGGGTTGGGGTGTGGCAGGGCCAGCGGCTAGGGTCTTGGGAGATGCACAAACATGAGCAGACCTCTGGCAGACCCCCTCCTGCCCTGGCAGGCCGGGCATCTGGGGAGAGGAGAGAAAGCCATCTGGCACAGGTGCCCTCCCTTGAGGTGGCCAATGAAGCAGCCCCTGTCATGCTGAAGGGAAAGTGGGTAGCTCAAGAAAGCACACCAGAGGCTTTTAAACACATAAAGCTGACCAGTCTGGCTTAAAAACCAACCAACCAACCAACAAACAAACAAACAAACAACCCTCCCAAACTTCTACATTTTAAAGTTATGCTTTCCTCCAAACCCCAGCTTCTTTACATATATATGTATGTTCACACAGGTGCATGTCACGGGAGCTGGATTGTTCAGCGTGGTCAGTTGTTTCTTTTACCTGTTCTGCCCTTCACATAGGTGTACAGGTAACCCGCGTGAATAGTCTGCTGAGCCTATATGCATATGATCCTAATATCCCTCTGTGTCATACACACAGGTACCAACACATAGGTAGGGTATGTAATTGAAACATAAAAATATATTAGGGATTTCTTAGGTTTGTCTGCAAACATGATATATGGTTGACCCTTGAATAATGCAAAGGTTAGGGCACTAACCCTTATATGCAGTTGGAAATCTGCATGTAACTTTTGACTCCTCAGAAACTTTAGTAATAGCCTACTATTGACTGGAAGCCTTATCAATTACATAATCAACACATATTTCGTGTGTTATATATATTATATACTTTAGTCTTACAAAGAAATAAGTTAAAGAAAATCACAAGGTTGGGGGGGCCTGGATGGCACAGCTGGTTAAACAGCCGATTCTTGGTTTCAGCTCAGGTCTGATCTCAGGTTTGCGAGACCGAGCCCCACACCAGGCTCAGTGCTCTGTGCAGAGTCTGCTTAAGATTCTCTCTCTCTCCCTCTCCTTCTGCCCCTCTCCCCTTCTCTAAAATAAATAAATCTTAAAAAAAAGAGAGAAAATCAGAAGGAAAACACATTTAAAGTACTGTATGTATTTATTGAAAAAAAAATCTATGTATAAGTAGACTTAAGCAGTTTGAACCCGTGTTGTTCAGGGGTCAACTGTATACACCTGTCAGTATCATACTTTTCTCACTCAGGAGTACCTTGTGGAAATCCCTTTAAGTCTATTATACCCAGTAGGTGAAATTTGTTCTGTCTGCGTAATATATCACAGAGTGGAATATTCTGAATGTTCCATAGTTTATTCAATTATTCCCTTACTGATAATCAGTTTATTTCCATTTCTTTACATTAATCATATATGTATATATAAATTTTATTTTTAAGTAATCTTACACCCAACCTGGGGCTCAAACTTGCAACCTGAGACCGAGTTGCATGCTCTACTGAGTCAGCCAGGCGCCCCAAGAATCTATTTTTGTTTAAGTCTCAACTGGGTGAATTATTGTACCCCTGAAACATTAATGGGGTTCCCACTGACAGATAAGGTGTGCTGCTAGGGCACAGAGACCGTGAGAACACTTCTCAGAACACACTTGAAAGATAGGTGGTAAAATATTCAAACACAACCCAAAGGCTTACAGTGAAACTCCCCCCGCCATGCCTGCCTCCCAGCACCTTCCCGGGCAGGCAGCCCATGTTAGCTGGTCCATACGCTACTCTAGAATAGAGTCCACGTGCGGGGAAGCACAACATGTAAATGTGGTTGTATATTCTTTATTGTAACTCAAATGGCAGCATGTAATACACAGTGTTTGCTTTGTTTACTTCTCTTCTGTCCCAGAAAAGCTCCTTTAAAAGAATGTTCTTGCTAACCAGCATGAAGGAAAGCTACGTGTGGCACGAGGAGACATCTGAGACACCAGGATCAAAGAACAAGTCCCAAGGAAACTTATGTCTATATAATCGTACCGTCCCACTTATATTCAAACAAACCATAAGGCAAGTTATATGACCAACAGATATGTCTGCAGCATTTGGAAAAGCCATGGGAGGAGACCCAAGCAGGGTCTCCCCGCCGAGGGAGGGGCAGGAGGGGCAGTGAGCTGGGGATGTGAATGGACATATTTCACTTGTCCTCTCTATTCTGCCGAGCTCAGTTCCTTGTACGAGGGAATATTACTGTATTACTTCTGTAACTAAGACACCCGATGAGAATGAAAATGGCACACAAAGCCAACGCCAATATAGCCTTGTCTGCAGAATTTCACGAAACCGTGAAGAGCAGCAGCATGCAGGGCAGTACTTACTCTTTGCCGCCATCAAGCTCCTGCACATCCTTAAGGTAGAGGGAAAAATCAATCACGCCAACCTGATTGACATGAAAAGCACAAGTTTAAATAAGAGAGACTTGTCCCGTTCTCCACAAACCTTGTAACTTTAAAATTCAGGGTATTTACGTTCCTGTCTCTTTCCTACAAACATCTAGTTGGCTTAACCAGCTCTATAAAAGCAATCGATGGAACACACAGAAACCAAGAGAAAAATAACCCTACGCCCTTCTAGAAGAAAAACATATTAAAAAACCAGAATTTGGGGGAGGGAAGTGCACCAGCATGGCTCAGTCGGTTAGGCAACCGACTCTTGATTTTGGCTCAGGTCATGATCTCTGGGCGGAATCGAGCCCTGCATTGGGCTGCACGCTCAGCAGGGAGTCAGCTTGAGAGTCTCTCTCTCTCTCTCTCTCTCCCTCTCTCTGCTCCTCTTGCTCTCTAAGTAAATAAATACATTTTTATTTATTTATTTGTGTATTTGACAGACAGAGATCACAAGTAGGCAGAGAGGCAGGCAGAGAAAGAGGGAGAAGCAGGCTCCCCGATGAGCAGAGAGCCTGATGCAGGGCTCAATCCCAGGACCCTGAGACCATGACCTGAGCAGAAGGCAGAGGCTTAACCCACTGAGCCACCCAGCCGCCCCAATAAATACATTTTTTTAAAAGATTTTTATTTATTTATTTGACAGAGAGAGATCACAAGTAGGCAGAGAGGCAGGCAGAGAGAGAGAGAGGGAAGCAGGCTCCCCGCTGAGCAGAGAGCCCGATGCGGGACTCGATCCCAGGACCCTGAGATCATGACCTGAGCCGAAGGCAATGGCTTAAACCACTGAGCCATCCAGGCGCCCCCAATAAATACATTTTTTAAAAAATCAGAATTTAAGGGAATTTTCTAAAGTTTTCCTCCCTTGTCAAGGTTAGTTTTGTGTATTTATTCGACAATCAAGTTGGTGACAAAGATCAATAACAACAACAACAACAGAAAAGAGGCCTGGGTTGCTAGACCAAGGTGGAAGGTAACCTTAACTGATATCCTGCCTCCTTCTGTCCCTAAATTGTGGGTGAAATTTCATTTTCCAGGGGACATTCTCTGCTGCTGTGGAGAACAAGGGAGGACCCAAACCCCTCCATCTGGATGTTAAGGGCTTTGTCCAGAAATAAAGCACTTGGAGAGAATGAGAGCCTGGTCTGCCACTGTCCACTCCAGTGTGAGTAAATGAAACCACTCTTATTTGAAAAATGGGAAAACTGGGTCCATCAGTAGATACTTATCATTCATGTAAGAGCCCTATCACAGATCCTTACACAACCGTAACAAAGAACGCCATGGAGGGACGTAAAACGTATAGCGACATGAAAAAAGTTTCAGGAGAAAATATTAAGTCCCAGAGGGACAGGTACCGCATTAACTCTTTATAGTAACACCATTTTTTAATTTTAATTTTTAAAGAAGATTTTATTTATTTGAGAGAGAGCTCAAGCACGAATGGGGGAAAGGCAGAGAGAGGGAGAAGCAGACTCCCCACTGAGCAAGGAGACTGATGGAATGCGGGGCTTGATCTTAGGATCCTAGGATCATGACCTGAGCTGAAGGCAGACGCTTAACCGACTGAGCCACCCAGGTGTGCCATAACACCATTAAAAACAAAAAACAAACAAACAAAAAAGATTTATTTATTTAAGAGAGAGAGGGAACACACGTGCATGGGAGAGAATCTCAAGCAAACTCCAGGGTGAGCACGGAGCCCAAGCAGGGCTCCAGCCATGACCCTGAGATCATGACCTGAGCTGAAACCAGGAGTCAGATGTTCAACTGACTCAGCCACCCAGGCATCCCTATAGTAACACCATTTATGTTAAAGCCAGAGTCATGTGGGAGGGCTTCTATAACTTCTCTGCCACACCTCCTACCAATCTATATTCCCGACGCTTGAACCTGGGCAGTCTCAGTGTCTGTCTTCAGTCAAAAGCGGCAGAAACATGGCTATGATTTCTTAATGAAGGCAACACAAGCTTCTTCCTGGCTCTCCCTATAGGGGTGTATACCTCTGAGCTTCCACGGAGGAATTCTGGCCACCCTGGAGCCACCATGCTGGAGACCAAGTGGAGAAGTCCACATGAGGACAGAGGTGCCTGAGAGGCCTCTGCTGTTCCAATCCCAGCTCACTGAGCCCCTTCTCAGCCCGGAAGACAGACAAGCAAGACAGGAAGCCTCAGTGGTTGCTGCCCTGTCACCAACCTGACTGCAATCACAGAGCCCTCAGTCAAGAAGTGCCTGCCTCTTTCAGCCCAGTCAACTCCCAACCGGAGATACAGTGATGACTACTGGTTACCGGGCTGGGGATTTCTTACCCAGAAATAGGAGCAAGAAAGGATTCACTTTGAAACAAAACCTACGTAAACATAAATGCAGAGAAAAAAGGAGAACTGGTTCTAGAAAGACTTTCCCCTCAGTTTTTACCATTCTCTGTGGGGATGAGTGAGATTGACAGGGGAAGGGAGAAAGGAGTTTGAATTTTACTTTTCATTTGATATGCTTCTATATAAACTTTTTTCAACAAGCACACATTTCTTTTGCAATAAAATTAATAATAAAAAGAAATAAAGGCCGCCTGGCTGGCTCGGTGGGTGGAGCAAGCAACTCTTGATCTCGGGTTATGAGTTCAAACCCCAACTGGGTGTAGAGATTACTCAAAAATAAAATCTTTAAAAAATTAAATAATAAAATTAAATAAGAAAGAAATATATTTTCAACTGCAAAAAACCACATACACCCAACAATAGAAAGAAAGAGAGGGATGCTAGGGTGGATCAGTCGGTTAAAATCTAACTTCGGCTCAGGTCATGATTCCAGGGTCCTGGGATCGAGTCCCGCATCAGGGTCCTTGCTCAGCGGGGAGTCTGCTTCTCCCTCTCCCCTTGCTCCTCCCCACTGCTCATGTTCTCTCTCTCTGTCAAATAAATAAAAGCTTAAAAAAAAAAAAAAGAAAGAAAGGCAGAAGGAAAGGAGAGATTTGCAATATTGCAAATGAGAAAGTGAGATTTTAAGACGCTATAAAGGAATACTCTCATGTAACTAATAGATTTGAATGAAATAAATGACTTCTGGAAAAATATAAGTGACTAAAAAAATCGTCCCAAGCCACAGGAAACCAATACACAGACCAACAGCTAAGTAAAAAATTAAAGTGGTCAAAGAACTAGGACCAAAAGAAAAGCATAAAGCTGAAGAGGTCATACCAGGAAGAAACCTTCAAATAAAAAAAATAATTCCTGCTCTAATAAACAGTTATAGAAAACAAGAAAAGAACATTATCCGCCTTATTTATGAGATTAACACAATTCTGACGCCGCGAAGGGACAAAGAGCTGTGAAATCTAGGTGTATGCTAGAAGAATAACACGCCATGGCCACTGTGGATTTATTTTAGGAATGCAGAGGCAATATCACAACGGGAAACCTATGCATGAATTCCACTGTATTTATGGGATAAAAGATAAGACATTTTAAAAGATGCCCAAAAAAGGGTATGTGATGGCACGGCATGCTCATTTTTAATAAAAACACGAAATAAACTAGACTGGAACAGTACTTTCTAAACATAAGAGGCTCCCTCAGACACTAGCAGCAAGCCTTCACACCTCCTGGCGGCATGAGAGGCACTGAGCTGAAGAACAGAGCACGGAAATGTACAGAAGCCTCAAGTCACTACACTGTCCACCTGAAACTAATAAAATGCTACATGTCTACTAGAATTAAAAGGAAAAAAAAATTCTACCCTGAGCACAGACACACATACGGAAATTCTTTTTTTAAAAGATTTTATTAATTTATTTCATAGAGAGAGATCACAAGTAGGCAGAAAGAAGAGAGGGGGAAGCCGGCTCCCCGCCAAACAGAGAGCGCGATGCGGGGCTTGATCCCAGGATGCCGGGATCATGACCTGAGCCGAAGGCAGAGACTTTAACCCACTGAGCCACTCAGGCAACCCGACATACGGAAATTCTATTAAAACTAAAAAATGAGGGGCGCCTGGTGGCTCCGTGGGTTAAGCCTCTGCCTTCAGCTCAGGTCATGATCCCAAGATCCTGGGATCGAGCCCTGCATCGGGCTCTCTGCTCAGCGGGGAGCCTGCTCCCCACCCCCTCTCTGCCTGCCTCTCTGCCTACTTGTGATCTTTCTGTCAAACAAATCAATAAAATCTTTAAAAAAAAAAAAAAAAAAGGTAAATTTGGTGGGGCACCTGGCTGGCTCAGATGGTAGAGCATGTGACTCTTGATCTCAAGGTCCTGAGTTCAAGCCCCATGTTGGGCATGAAGCCTACTTAAAAAAATAAATAGGGGCGCCTAGGTGGCTCAATTAGTTAAGTGACTTTTTAAAATTAAATTAAAAAAATATTTTATTTGAGAGAGAGCACACATGTGTGCGCTCGCATGAACAGAGGGAAGGGTAGAGAGAAAGAGGGAAAAGCAGACTCCTCATTGAATGGAGAGAGTCCAACACAGGGCTTGATCCCAGGACCCTGAGATCATGACTGAAGGCAGATGCTTAAATGACACCCTTAAACTGACTCTTGGTTTCGGCTCAAGTCACGACCTCAGGGTTGTGAGGTCCAGCCCCATCTGGGGCTTCACGGTCAGTGGGGAGTCTACTTGAGATTCCCTCCCTCTCCTCCAGCGCGTGCACACTCTCTCTTTCTAAGATGAATCTTCAAACAAAACAAAACAAAACAAAACAAACCACCCAAACTAAACATGCTTTAAAAAAATGTAAATTTGAGAGGAGCTGTTTTGGTCTGTGAGATTGAAAAAGATCAAGATGTTCATCATGACGTCATAACACTGACGTAGGATGTTTACTTTAATACAGAAATTCCATAATTTATCCTAAGGAAGTCAATGGACAACAGTGCGAAGAGGCATGAGGATGTTTATAGTACTGTTGTAATACGGAATCAACCTCAGTTAATAAGGCCCTGGTTAAATAAATTATGGTACGCTCATCAAATGAATCCAGGCATACATTGTTTTATTACCTTTTGCTTTACTGCACTTCCCAGACACTGCATGTTTACAAGGTGTGGGTCGATGGCAGCCATGTGTTGGACAGGTCTATCAGCGCTGTTTTCCGAACAGCATTTGCTCCCCCTGTGTCTGTGTCACATTTTGGTAATCATGGATTTCAAACTTTTCCTATTACTACATTTGTTATGATGATCCGTGATCAGTCATCAGGACTTGCTGAAAGCTCAGATGATGGTTAGAATTTTTTTTAGCAAGAAAGCAGTTTAAAATTAAGGTATGGGGCACCTGGATGGCTCAGTTGGTTAAGTGTCTGCCTTCAGCTCAGGTCATGATCTGCGGGTCCTGGTATTGAGCCCTGCGTTGGGCTCCCTGCTCTGCAGGGATTCTGCTTCTTCCTCTCTCTCTGACCTTCTACCCTGCCTGTGCTCCCTCAAATAAATAAATAAAATCTTTAAAAAACATTTTACATTGACTTTTTGTTTAATTTACTTAGCTTAATTTATTTTTATTATTTATTTACACATTGATTTTTTAAAAAAGATATGGTGCTATCCCACACTTAATAGGCTACAGTATGGTTAAACATAACTTTTATATGCACTGGGAAACCAAAGAAGGTCATGATTCGCTCTACTGAGATATTCGATTAACTGCAGTGGTCTGGAACCCAAGCCACAGTCTCTCTGAGGTATGCTTCTACTGTGCAGCCATTTAAATGGCACATATCTCTACTGACATTGAGAGCCACGTGGGACACAGTGACAAATAAAAAAAAATTACAAAACGGGTGTGCCTGGGATAATCGTATTTTGGTTGAAAGAAAGAAAGAAGGAAAGATCCAAATACCTCTAAAATACAAACACACACAGCCTTTATTCATGTGTTGAAAGGATAGGTATCAAAATGTAACATTAAATCATTCAGCTATCTCTGAGTACTGGGATTCTGAGGCCTGGTTCTTTTCAAAAATACTTCTCTGTATTTTTTTGAAACATTTCAACATGCAAAAACAAAACTATTGGGGGGAAATAGAAAGGAGTGGCTTGGGTATGGAGGGGTTAGGGGAAGCTTTAGATTCTACAGATCTGAATTTGAACTTGTGGCAGGAAGAAGGCCAGGCAGTGGCCCAGCCACAGCTACATGTGTCTCCCCGCATCACCGACTCACTGTCCCTGCTGCTAGGAGTTTAGGCCTCAGCCCTGGTCACCCGCTCCAGGGCAGGGAGAAAGGAGGGCTGTCCTGCTCTCATTTCATGCCCCCTGCACCATCTCCCTTCCCCAACCTCTCCCAACTCTATCCTCACCCAACATTGGGGACTTGTCTGCTCCATGTTTTTGATGTCTCCACTCTTGGCCATGTCTAACTCATTTCCTGGATGGTTGCTAGATTGCTCTTTCTCAAACCCGGGCCTGATTATGCTGGCACACTGCTTAAAAACCTCTAACGGCTTCCCAAAGCTCCAGGGACAAAAGCATGGCCGTTAGCATGGTATGGATGGCCTGAAAACTGAGGCCGGCCTCTAACTTTGTGGGTCTCCGTGCCCTGGCCCGGACCCCACCCCAGCACAACACCCGGCACAGCCCTGGAGCAAACACCCTCTGCCATTTGCCCCCAGGAAGGTTGGCCACGTATCCACAGACCTGTGTAAAATCCCAGGCCCAAAGAAGGAACTCCACCTAGAGTCGAGATTCCCATCCTACCTGAGAATCCAAGTCTTCTCCTTTTAAGCAGAGATTGGCATCAAGAACATTGAGTCCCACCAGCAGACCGACAATCACCATCCCTTCTTCCTCCATCATTAATGCCTCGGGCTCATAGAACTCACTGCAAGAGATTGACACAACGGGGGGCTGGCCCCTCAGGAAGGGAGGCTCACCACCACTTCTCCCTGACCCGCCCTCCCCTTTCACCCCTCAGTGATGGGCCAGGCTGTCAGCTTCATCACGTACCCAGCAACTCTATGGTGCTATTTCCTGTCCCCACTTCAAGTGCTGCTCTTTTTTCTCTGGCTCCTCTTCTCTTTCTGTGGTTGAGGATGCGCTCCTCCTGCCTCCAGTCTGAGGCTGACTCCTCCACCTGGACCCCAGACCCCATCCTTCCCATCTCCTCTTGGCTCCCGTGCTCCCAACCATCACTCTGCCCCGCCTGTCCCCACTGGCGCCTTCTTCTGCATTGCTGTGTACTACTATGCCAGCAGGAAGCGGGATCCCACAGCCCCTCACATCCAAGAATAAAACTCCTCCCTCTTCCCTGTGTCCCATGGAGCCACACTGGCCGCTTTACTTCCTTACCTCCCAGTTGCCTTAGCCCTTTGCATGGGGACTCCATTCCCCATCTACTACTGCTCCTGGTCACCAAGGATGGGCTCATTTACCCACTGTGTGTGTGTGTGTATGTGTGTGTGTGTGTGTGCAAGAGAACTCGGTGACTTAAGAATTAGGGTATGAGGTCATGGGGATGAAAGGTACAAACGGGGAACATAGTCAATGGTACTGTCAGAACTTTGTATGGCGACAAATGGCAGCGCACTTATGAGCACGACACAATAGTGTAGACTTGTGGAATCACTCTGTTGCATGCCTGAAACTACTGTAACATTATGTATCAACTCTATTTCAATTAAAAAAAGAGTTAGTTCGTCAGAACAAAATGTGCACCTCAAAGTTACTCAGTGTGATTGTACTGAAAGCACAAAGTACACGAAGTATTTGAAATCCCTGTGTATCATGTAAAGATATGTGCAATAAGCCATGACTTGCAAACAATGAAAAATTCTGAGTGGCAGGCCATACTGTAACAGATGTTTTTAACTCAATCAGACAAAAAACACTACCTCTAGGGAGACTCTCCCCTTCCAAATTCCCAGGTTCTAGAAAAAAATTCCTTTGTGAGGATTATTTGTGTTTACATGTGAGTATCAAAAATGAACCAGTCATCAACTTCAGGGACAGCCAGTTAGTCGTTACTGATGCTAAGAGATAGAAAATTTTACAAGATGGATATGGAATCCTAAAATAGGTAACACAGGTATTCTCTCTTATAAAAGGCAGGTTTTTATACTTTAAAATTGTCCACTGCCTCTAGTTTTAAAGGCCTTTCCCCCCATTATCAATAAATCTAATACGTACCATATCATTGAAGTTTAATAGAATGGGTTGTCTGCTTCTTAATCTTAGGTATTTCTAAAGAATTATCTTTTAAAGGGCTTTTCAAAATGAAAAGCAGTAGGAATCTTCATTCAAAATGACTTTCAGATACCCAAGTTCGAAAAATGAAATACTCTTTAAAAACTAAGCCACAGGGGACACCTGGTAGCTCAGTCATTAAGCGTCTGCCTTCAGCTCAGATCATGATCCCAGTGTCCTGGGATCCAACCCTGCGTCAGGGCTCCCTGCTCAGCAGGGAGTCTGCTTCTCCCTCCCCCACTCGCCCTGCTTGTGTTCCCTCTTTTGCTGTGTCTCTCCCTGTCAAATAAATATAAAAAATCTTTAAAAATCTTAAAAAATAAAAAAATTAAAATTAAAATCATAAAAAAACCACCCCAAAACCAAACCACGGGATGTTTACGATGAACAATAACCCAAATAAAAGCTGTGTACGTCGTACACTCCTGTTGTAATTCCAAACCATTTCCAGAACTATGTTCTAAGTATTTACAGAGCAAAAGACAAGCAAAGACAGGAGGTAAAATACCTTAAGAGATGTTTATTGTCTATGAGCACTTTCAGATAATCTGCCAGTTTCTTCTGCATGAGCGCAAGATACAGCCAGGCTCTGCCTCTTCCCACAGCCGTCCTGGAATTTAGTGAAGCAGCAAACTGTTAAAGCATGACACCAAAAACCCCCAAGCCCCCAATTTACCTGAAGAGAGACACATATTCCCGCCTGTACGTGCATGTGAACACAGGGAACACCGTGGGAATAGCAGCTTTGGGGTCTGGCTGCAGCAAAGTCTGGGAAGGCCCAGAAAATAGCTTTCTGCAAACCTCTGGGTACAGTTTGAATTTTGTATCACGGACATGTATTTTTGGTTTGTTTTGAGGAGAGAAAAAAACTCTTAAGCCACAAAAAATATCCGATTTCTGGAACAAATACAATTAGATAAAACTTGGCATAGATTCATAAAATTTCACATGGGGCCAGGAAATAGCTGATTAGTATACTGCATAAACACTTCTTCGGGGCGCCTGGGTGGCTCAGTGGGTTGGGCCTCTGCCTTCGGCTCGGGTGATGATCTCGGGGTCCTGGGATCGAGCCCCGCATCGGGCTCTCTGCTCAGCGGGGAGACTGCTTCCCCCTCTCCCACTCCCTCTGCTTGTGTTCCCTCTCTCACTGTGCATCTCTGTCAAATAAATAAATAAAATCTTTTTAAAAAATTAATATAAGGAACATAGTGTTTGTTGATGTGTTGAAGTCTTACGTCTTTAGGCATTAGCTCAAAGGTGCAACTTTATTTTTAATTGTGGCAAAATACACAGAACATAAAAATTCACCTTCTTACGTGTACACTTCATTAGCATTTAATATGTTCATGCTGTTGTGCGGCCAGTCTCAAAGAGGTAATTTGGAAAAGGCCTGCTCTAAGCATCAGAAGAAACCCAAAAGCCTCCCAGCTGTAGACCTAACACTGCTTGAGGAAAACTTCTGTTCCAGGCAGAGTGACAGCATCTGTGACCTCCAAGAAAGTTGTCGAGGCACTCTTGTAACCAGTGTCTGCACCGAAGAGAGCTGTGGGGGTCGCTTCCAGGAGCCAGGCCCGTAAGGGTTAATCCAACTCCATCAGTACAAAAGGCTTTGAAGTCCTCCCCTCCCCCCAAAATAAATGAGCTTAAATCGGAGTAAAAAAGGAAGTAAAGAAGAAAAGGAAGATACTGACTGTTGGCAATGATGCGGCAAGTCGACACAGACAGGCGTGCCGTGTCAGGCACATAAACCCGCACCACACTTCCAGCCAGTGATTTGATCAGGGTATCAAAACTCTAGATCTAATAATGTGTGGTAAGGAAATAATTCAGGATGCACATAAAAACGTACTTGTGGGGCAAGTCTGCCACACTCCTCAGATAATGAAAAACTGAAGAAAAGCACAAGGCCCAAAGAAGCGTTAAGATGATGAGCTCCATAAAGGAATGCAATGTGGCCATTTCAAAAATGATGTTGTGGGGATGCGTGGGTGGCTCAGTCGATTAAGCGTCTGCCTTCAGCTCGGGTCATGGTCCCAGGGTCCTCGGATCGAGCCCTGCATTGGGCTCCCTGCTCAGAGGGGGTGTGCTTGTCCTCTGCCTCCCCCTCCACCTTCTGCAACTGGTGCTCTCTCTCAAATAAATAAATAAAAATCTTAAAACAACAACAAACAAATCAACAAACACCACCCATGACTTGAAAACAGTGAAAAACCTTGGGTCACGGGGTCATACTACGTAAGATATTTTCATTTCAATTAGGGGAACTGAACTTGAGGGAGATTCCTGAGGATACAAAACGCACCCTGCCAAGTTTCAAACTACCCTTCCACCCCCCAAATTTTAAAACTTTTGTAACTATTTAATGAAATAGGAAAAAAGAAAAGTCCTTCCCAACACGACCCCTGGTGAGGCTACTTCTCTGCAGGCATCAGAGAATGCCTGTGTCTTTCCGTCTGGGGAAGACAGGGGAGGATTTTGGTACCTGAGCCTGTCACCTGTTTATAGTTAAAGAGTTAAGAAGGGAACAGAGGTAGTGGGTTTGGCAGACAGTGAGCTCTTTGATAATACAAGACTTCAAACCTGCCTCTCATGCTGAAGTGGAAACAGAGGTCTGAGTGTGGGAGGGACAGCCCTGGTCTGCTGCAATCTGAATACACTGGGACTCTGGACTGGGACTCCATCCCCCCGGCCTCACTCAGAGGGAGGGAGCTGGATGGAAGGGGTGGGCAGCAGGACCACAGAAGGAACTGCTGAAACAAAGCAGACGTGGGAAGTGCCTGAGAGCTCATCAAATAGTATCTGAAAGTTGTCATGGTGCAAAAGGCTTTCACCTTCTGTGGGCTAGGCTCAAGGGCCGAACTAGGGACAGGGACCGAGGCTTCAATTTCACCTTGAGAAGACCACACAGGGCTCTGCAGCAATGGAGGTCAATAGACTTAGAGGCTTCTAGAATCCCCCAGACCTGTGTTCCCTTCCTGGCTCCACCACTCACTTGCCAAAGGGCCTTGGGCAGGTTACTTAGCTGCTCAACTGTGATCCCAATAGCTTTCCCGGAGGCTTTGTTGTGGGGAATTCAATGAGATCCTGAAATGTCCTTAGCACAATGCCTGGCACACAGCAGGCCCCTGGTAAATGCTGACGATTATTATCTGAAAACGGAACAGGCTGCCTCCCCAGGAGAAGCACCTGAGGCTGGACAGTGGTGTCCCCCTGCAGGAGACTGCACAGTGCTTGTTTGCATGGGCCTAGGGATCTCTAGGTCCCCTTTTAAATGCAGACCTCATGATGATGCCTTGTTTGTATTGTCAAGTTTTTTTATTTTGAGCCTATGCATGGGGATCTCAAGGGCCAACCCAGACATGGTAAATGATTTGTCTCACCTTTTCACAAATGTCCCATATCCCAGAAGCTAAAATCTGGCCTGAACTATATTCTGAAAACCGCCCAGATGCATCCAAAACTCAGATTCCAGGGGGCCTAATGATGACCCTTTTACTTTTGTAACTGCTTCTCAGGTAACAACACCTTTTCTCCCCGCCCCCCCCCCCCCTTTTAAAGTAATCTCTATGCCGAACATGGGGCTGGAATTCATGGCCTGAGATCAAGAGTTGCATCTTCTCCTGACTGAGCCAGCCAGCTGCCTCACGACACCTTTTCAAACTACATGACCTAAGTGTGACCTACAGGAATCATGGTCCCCATCTTAAAGATAAGGTAACTGAGGCTTAAGGAGGGAAAATATTGCTCAACATCTTGAGCATAACGAGCAGCAGAGCTGAGACTAAAGTTTAAATCGAGTGTGGCTCATGTTACAATTTGTTTGAAATTAGAAAAAGTTTTAACAGCAAGGAATTGAGAAATAGGTAAATATGAGGGAGTTTTTTTTTTTTTTTTTTAAACATTAAATCAGTGTTAGCTACTTCTCACTCACTTTAATTCTGGCAGGTTTCTGACGCTAGTGGCTATATCCGATGCTTCTGGACAAAGTTTCTCCACCAGCTCCAAAGGACCGAAGAAAGATTTATTTTGGCCAATAAAACTCTTCTTAACTAAAAGGGAAAACCAAAGTGTTATTCATAAGAGTAGGTTGCAAAATGTCCTCGGGTGCCCACAGTCTCTCTCCCAAAAGCCAAATGGACAATGCACACAGCTCTACTGCTTAATCCTGATTTAGTCCTGGGGACTCAGAGATGTCAGATAACAAATGAGCCCTCCCCTCCTCTGGTGACAGGGTTTCTGTGATACCCTGACTATATACACTTACTCCAAGTATTTATTGCCCATGAAAGCAAACAAACAAACAAATACACACACACACACACACACACGATATATATTTATCTTGTAGAAATCCTTCCCCTTTCTCCCTCCCACCTGATGCCAACATCAATGCTGGATTTCAAATCACCACCATCCCTCATCTGAATTGCTGCCAATAAGCTTCTAATGGGTCTCCTTGCTCCTAAGAGGGACACCTCACCACCCTCCTCCCCCTCATAATCTCTTCGTACACGGAAGTTCTTTTAAAGGGGCGCCTGGGTAGCTCAGTTGGTTAAGTGCCAGCCTTCAGCTCAGGTCATGATCTCAGGGTCCTGGGATCGAGCCCCGTGTCAGACTCCCTGCTCAGAGGGGAGCCTGTTTCTCCCTATCTCTCTGCTGCTCCTCCTACTTGTGCTCTCTGCCAAATAAATTAAATCTTAAAAAAAAAAAAAAAAAAAAAGGAAGTTCTTCTAAAAATGTTAAGTCAGGCCATGTTTTTCCCTTTGCTTAAAATCCTCCAGATAGACCTACGATACAATCCAGTTCCTCACGTGACCTGCAAAAGCCTACATGACCCAACCTTTTCCTGCCCCCCAATCCATTTCCCTGCCCTCATCTCCTCCCACTCTCCCTCTGAGCCCACTGGCATCTTCCTCAAACCAAGCCTCGTCTCACCCAGGGCTTCTGCCTACCTGTTTCTTCCCCCACTAAGGAATGCTCTTGCCCCAAATCTTGGCACAGCTAACTCTTTCTCCTTTAGGTCTCAGCTCACAGTTCACCTCCCCAGAAAGACCTCACCTCTCACTCTCGCTGAAATGCTTGCTGCTTCCTTGAATTTGTGGCATTTTGTAATTTCGTTTCTGCATTCATCGTCTGTCTGGTCCCCTAGAACTGTGCTGTCCCTAGAGTCACTGGGTACTGTGTGCTCTTGAGCACCTGAAATGTAGCCAGTGCAACTGAGATGTGGTATAAAACACCTGGTGGGTTTTTAAGCCTTAGTAGAATAAAGAATGTAAAATACCTCATCGATAAGGCTTTTAATCACTATGTGTCAAAAATCATAATATTTTGGATATACTGGGGTCAATAAAATGTGTTCTAAAAATTAATTTCACCTGTTTCTTTTTAATTTTTCCTTTCTTTTTTTATTTAACAAAGATTTTTATTTATTTATTTGACAGACAGAGATCACAGGTAGGCAGAGAGGCAGGCAGAGAGAGGGGGAAGCCGGCTCCCCGCTGAGCAGAGAGCCTGATGCGGGGCTTGAACCCAGGACCCTGAGATCATGACCTGAGCCGAAGACAGAGGCTTTAACCCACTGAGCCACCCAGGCGCCCCGTCCTTTTTTTTTTTTTTTTAAACGTGCCTACCAAAACACTAAAAATTGCACAAGTACCTTGCGTGGCATTTCCCCTGGCCAGTGCCGCTCTCCAGGTCGGGTCTGGCGTGCTGGGACCCCCCGTCTGTTCTGCACCCCGCCGTTACCCCAGCACCCAGAACAAGGCTCGCCACTGATGAATACATGTGGAGCAAACAGCTGGCCCGAACTCCCCCGCCCCGAAGGCCCCCTCAAGTTCACCTTTCAGCCCGTGTTTGAGGCAGTGCTCCATCACTACGAAGAACTGCTGCAAGGGGGCATGGTCCGCATCCAGGCTGCGGCCCAGGCTCAGGGCGGACTGCAGCAAGACTTTGACGCTGAGTTTCATCATGTGCATCAAGTTGGCACGCTCCTCCATCATCTGGCACCTGGAAGCTGTAGGGGCACAAACAGGGACAGCCCCGTTAGTGGCCTGAGGGTGGTCCGGGGTGAGGAGGTTGGAAGATCGGCCTGGCGCGGGGCCAGGCGATCAGTTCCGAGAGCGGACGTGTGGCTGGACGGATAACTGGACTTCGTAGTCAACCGGCCTCTGATCCCAGGGGGTCACGGCTGCACCTGGGCAGCCTGAGCCGCGGGTCAGCCTCGGGAGACCTCTCCCAGGCGGCTCCGCGCGTTGCCTGGGCGACGGCTCTACTAAGACTCGTCGCGATTGGCGTTTTCCACACCCAGTATTCATTTTCGACCAATGGAAGGGGGCATACTCCACGAAGCTCCGCCCCAAGCTAGAAGGCGAGCTGGGAAAAGTGCTCCTCCCTTGGACATTCCGATTGGACGGACTCAGTCAGAGGCCACGCCCACGAAGCCCACGGGCGCCATTTTGCATTCTCGGTGTGGGTAGCCCTGTCGTGAGCCTCCCCCAGAGGGCTCTCTGAGCCTGTTCCTTTGTCCGACGGTGTCAACCCAAGTGCGTTTGGGAAAGCTTCTGCCCCTGAGCTCCAGACTCAAATTCTCAATGCCTAGCTTTAGCCCACAGTGGGTGGGCAATACGAGTTCGACGCTTTTTTGTGGTACGTGAAACCGCTACAATCAGAACCCAGCTACGTTTCCATTTCAACTCCTATTAACGCTGTCTCGGTTTTGAGAGTAAAAAGTTTGTGGGCCGTCGGTATCAGGTACCCACGACAAATGTTTACCACGTGTCCCCTTCATGCCCAGAAAGCTGCCCGCCTAGAAATTAAAAATGCATACTCCACGAGATTAACCGCGTCCTGGCGGGAAAAACCACCCCACGCACTCCCCTCCGCGCACCCCACTCCGCACCCCGCCAACATCCTGAAACACTGGCGGGCCAGACGGTGGTGGGGGTGGGGTGGGGATCGTAGTGGCTTTTCATGTTTACGTCTCCTTGGATTCTGCGAATCCTTGCTGAATACACTGATCCGTATATTCTGTATAAATTAATATTGATACTAATCCTTTCCTTATAGCTGTTTGATCTCACGGTCATTCATTAACACGACCATCAGGATAGTTTAAAAGAGGGCACACATGGAGAGCTGAATCGAGAAGTAATGTTATTATGGCTGAACTGATAATAAAGGTATTAAGTAAACACTATTGAGACCTGAGACAGCCTGGGACTAAAAATTCTAAAAAGTCTCAGACACCCACAAAGACAGCTACTGGAAATGAAGAGTCGGTGGGAACATTTCATCAGAGGAAAATGGGTTGATTAAAGGGTGGGGGCGGTATCATTATTTTTAAATTTACAGAGAATCCTAGATATTAAATGTATAAATTTGAAAGCATTAGTGAGCGGGAGGATCGGCAAAGAAAAGAAAAATTGTGAAAGCCTCATCAAGAGGAGGGAGAAACCCTAAACGGACCAATAAAAGATGCAGTTTGCAAAGACTGACTGCTCAAGAAGCCACCACGCCCAGGTCTGCAAACCACCGCCTGCTCCTCGGAATGCAGAGCGAGGATTATGCGGAGCTAGGATTGTGGAGCGCCCGCAAACCTAAAAGTTTGCAGAAGATCCGTTTTCAGTCCCCGAGGTTTCACCCTCTGTAACAGGGTTTCAGCCAGCTCTATTTTCACCTCATTCTGTACTTTCTAATTAAGTTCCTTCCAGCTTATCTCTTAGGTCCCCGCAAGAGCCTGCGGGCCAGGCGTTCCCTCAGGGGAACCAAACTACCATATGGACTGTCCTGAGCCAGCAAGACTCCTTGTGTGACTAACCCCAAGACAAGGATGGACGCGGCCTTTACTGCCCACCCGCCTGTACCTGTACCCACCGACCTCTGCCCCCACATTTTCCTTACAGAAATCTAGAGTATTCTCAGCACTTTGTAGCCCACCTTTGAGATGCTACTCCCCCTCACTGCAGTAAATTCCTTTCTTGGCTCATCACCCCTCCTCTCTCTGCCAGTGGCTGAACCTGGTCTGTTTGGGACCCCCCCCCCCCCCCGCCCCCAGCCAGGTGCTCTTGCATTCCTGCGGCCTGGTTACAGATTCCCACATCTTCCTCTTGATGTGCCTGATGACCGAGCAGAAGGCAGGCTGAGGACAGGACCTAAGCTCAAACCCTGCCCCCACCAGGCTACCACGCCCCCCCAACAGGCTGTGTGCGGCATTCCTCGGACACTGCTGACTGCCCTAAAACTAAGGAAAGGGAAAAACAAATGGTTAATTGATAAAGATCACAGTCCTTTATAGGACAGGGGTCTCGATCAGTTTACCACTGTCCTAGAGATTTACAAGGCAAAAGCATCCTGTTACTAATAGCCTAATATCCAGAGACCCAAAGACTCAATTTCCTGGAGCCCTAACATCACCCTCTCCTCCACGGCAATGTGGGAAACGAAGGCAAAAGGGAATGTCAATAAAATTAAATTTCTTCATTACCTGTAGCCCCACTGACAAACACTAGAGGCAGGCACAGTCTAATACTCCTCCGGGAAACTCCCAACCGTCTCAACACCAATGCTTTCCTAGAGGGAAAAGCAACCTCAGTTTGACAGTAGCAAGGCCTGCAGAGTCTTCTTTAGCATATGGAAGTCCTTTTGGACACCTCCCTTTGTCCCTATCTCCCCCAGCGCCCAGGTTCGTATCAGCCACTCCACACAGCCCCCGTGCAGCAGCTCTTTCAGCCGACCTGCCCTGTCCCATGAAAAATCACCTCTTTGAACCAAAGACGTCTCAAGAATTCTTTCGTGGCTGTTGGCTCCAGGCCTCACCAACTACGCAACTCAAAACCACACACACCCACATCCAGGGAGTCCCACACAGCCAAGTGCAGATTAAACCTCCTTTGATGATTCGGGTCACCCAAAACATGAAAGCCTTCCAACCTCTCGTTGCTTTATTGTACTTAGTTAAGGAAACCTGGTCTTGAGGGAGGGGGATGGTTTCTAGCTCTCTGCTGGCTAGCCCAAATTCAGAAAATTAAACACTTTTTTCTCCCACAGATATATGTAATCAATCAGCCCATCTCAATAGTCCTCCCTGAAATGTACCATTAACTTGAAGGATGTGTTCCATGAATTAGATGGGCTCTAATAAATTATAGCTCCATGTTTTTTAAGAAAATGGATTTGAAGTACACATAAACTAAATCCTTTTGTCAAAAAATACTGCGTTGGCAAAGATATAATGAAATAAGCAACATTCACGTGTCGCCAACTGTTCTGAGTGTTCCGGGTTAAACAGGGTAGCTACTGAAAGAATTACAAGTATAATTTCCATTTGATAAGTCTCGGTAAAGGCTTTTAGGGGGAAACATTTTGAGGCTGGGAAATTTAATATGACTGGGTAGCATCCTCTTGAAAGTCAGGTGATTTTCATTTGTTTTAAACAAAAATAAAGGAACGAAAAATAATTTTTGATAATAGATCAATGTGACTTGGGGCATATAACTTGGAAGGGATTCAAAAGTTTGACAACGTTACTAAAACAAAACTATCCATTTCTATTTCCTGTTTATGTAAACCAGCATTCTCAGGGCTAACATCTATTTAAAAAAAAACCCAAAAAATGGGAATAAAATTGATGCTAAGTCCCATCATATTTTATCTGTAAACCATAAATGTTCATCTCTGGATATATGCTAATGAAAAAACCAAACCAGCCCATTAAGAGAAACAATAACAAGAAAAGTTTATAGTATTTACATATAAAAATTATATCCTTATGTCAACTTTTATTTCTTATTTTAAGGATAATTCATTCCACAAGAAAAATATACACGTAGAGCTTTAGTTACAAAAAAAGTTTACTGAATTTTATTTTTCCCTAAGAGGTATATAACAGGATGATAAATAAAATTTTTCTAAATAATAAAAAATTTTAAAACATATAGAAGTGGAATAGAAATTCAAGTTCAAGGAGTAAAAGGGAAAATGTACAGTTTTCAGGGGCTACTGGTTGGCTCAGTTGGTAGAGCATGAGACTGGATCTTGGGGTTGGTTTGAGTCGCACGCTGGGTGTAGAGATTACTCAAAAGAAAAATCTTAAAAAAAAAAAAAAAAGTAAAGTTTTCAGGGGCACCTGGCTGACTCAGTGGGTTAAAGCCTCTGCCTTCGGCTCTGGTCATGATATCAGGGTCCTGGGATGGAGCCCTGCATGGAGCCCCACATGGAGCCCAGCATTGGGCTCTCTGCTCAGCAGGGAGCCTGCTTCCCTTCCTCTCTCTCTCTCTGCCTGCCTCTCTGCCTACTTATGATCTCTGTCTGTCAAATAAATAAAATCTTAAAAAAAAAAAGTAAAGTTTTCAAATAACATTTATATTTAAGATGGATGGTAGTACTTATCAAATCATTTAGGTGTTTACATACCACTTAAAGAATGATGTAATGCTTTTATTTTAAAAGCTAATATTTACAGTATGCCAGAAAACAAACTTTAAAATTATGATGAAGAATTTTATATGTTAACCTTAAAAGCTGATGACTTCTTGTAGGGGGTCATGTGAGCAAAACACATGAAGACTAGTGTTTTAGGTCATCAGAGGTAGGTGGAAGTGGCTTCTGTTGATGTAGGAAAGATGTTAGGGTTCAGAGCCAATGGCCAGGAAAGAATTCCTGATCCATCTTTGATGCAAAAAGGTGGTTTTATTAAAACATGGGGACAGGACCCATGGGCACTGGGGTCATATACACTTTTAAGTTGGGAGGGGGTTAAGGATAGTGTAAGTCTATAAGGAATTTTAGAAGGTTTCCAGGACCTTGAGTGGGCTAGTGGTTTTTGGGAAAAGGTCATTTATTACTACCTAATAAAACCTTAGTCATGAGACTGTTCAGATGTATATCATGGGCTATATGCTTGGGGGATGATCGCCAACACGTATCTTGGGTGGGGGTGGGGAGCGGGTAGAGATAAATGAAGCTTCCAAAGGAATTTTTATATGTTAAAGTAGACTTACAGGACAGGGGGTTGGGTTAAGACTGTCTTTTGTCCTTAGCAGAGTATCAACATTGAGACAGCAGAGTTCCTAGAAGAACGTCACTGGGCCTGTTTCAAGGACTTGTCTATGGGCTTCAGGTAGTAAGGAAATTTAATTTTTCTTTTGCCTTTGTTCCCCACATCACTATCACCATTCCTGGGTACATGGCTGTGTTCTGCAGTCATCCCATCCATCCCTCTGCTCCATGACTCACCCGTTCCCATCCATGTTCAATTTAGAGAGCTACAGAATGGATCTTTGAGCCATTCCATCTCTCAAGTTTACTGGCTTTGTGACTTTGGCGAAGCTATTCACCTCTCTAAGCTTCATTAATAACAGTTCAGCACGAGGCGCTTGGGTGGCTTAGTCGTTAAGCTTCTGCCTTTGGCTCAGGTCAAGATCCCGGGGGTCGGGGCACTTGGGTGGCTCAGTGGGTTGAGTCTCTGCCTTTGGCTCAGGTCATGATCTCAGGCTCCTGGGATTGAGCCCCACGTCGGGTTCTCTGCTCAGCTGAGAGCCTGCTTCCCCTTATCTCTCTGCCTGCCTACTGTGATCTCTCTCTCTGTCAAATAAATAAATAAAATCCTTAAAAAAAAAAAGATCCCGGGGTTCGTGGGATCGAGTCCTGCATCAGGCTCTCTGCTCAGCGGCGAACCTGCTTCTCCCTCTCCTTCCCACTTGTACTCTCTCTCACATCTCTCTCTCGAATAAACAGGATCTTAAAAATAATAATAAATAAATAATAGCCCAGCACATCAGCACACACACAGGACGTCACCAAGTTCTATACTTCCTAAATTGCCAAACAAATGGTCTGTCCAGGGATCTCAATCTTGACTGTTGTGCAGGGGCCAGGCCTGGAACAGAAATGAGGGCTGTTGTGGGAGGATGAGCTGGAGGGGACTGGGGGCCCCATGAATATCCAGGGAGCGACCCTGCTGAGTACCACCCTTTGGTGAGAGGAATGCTGGTCAAGAGTGTCAGATGCAGAGTTTTCAGAAGCTGGACGTCTGGATTTCTATGTAAAGCCTGCTCACTAGCTAAAAAAAAAAAAACAAAAAAAAACTGCTTTATTTTTTATGTTTTTCTTTATTTTTATGTTTATTTTTAAAAAGATTTTATTTGTCATAAAGAGAGAGAGTATGCATGAGCAAGGGGAGCAGCAGGCAGAGGGAGAAGCAAGCTCTCTGCTGAGCAGGGAGCCTGATACAGGACTCGATCCCAGGACCCTGGGATCATGACCTGAGCCAAAAGCAGACACTTAACTATCTGAGCTGCCCAGGAGTCCCAAAATTTGCTTTAATGCTTTTATACCGTGCAGCATCTAAGATGCAACGACCAGGAGCACCTGGGGGGCTCAGTTGGCTGGGAGGCTGCCTTCGGCTCGGGTCATGATCCTGGAGTCCCGAGATCGAGCCCCGAGTTGGGCTCCTGGCTCCACGGGGAGTCTGCTTCTCCCTCTGACCTTCTTCCTTCTCATGCTCTCTCTCTCTCTCTCAAATAAATTAATAAAATCTTAAAAAAAGAGAAAATTATATAAAATGCAATGACCAGACACAAGCAGCTCACAGCTTGTTGTCACCTCTATATACAGAGTATAGAGAGTGAGTACACAGGATGGGGAGTGGGCCGTAGGGTTTTTTTTGTTGTTGTTGTTGGGTTCTCAATTATAGAGGTGTAAGGAGATTCTTGATAAATCTGAGTTTTAGTTTTGAGTAGCCCTTTGGTGTCTTGAAGGATCTTACAATACGATATTCCCCTCTATGGACAAGGAGGAAAACTTTAACACTTTCCTGTCAGGAATTTTCACTTAGCATCTCAGGGGCTAATGTGAGTTCAGCAACATAACTGGGAAAACATTACTGTGGTTCACTGTGAAACGAGCTGCACCAGCTGTGGAAGGCCACTTGGACACATGGAGAATAAAGTTTCCCATGGAAGAAGAACAGAGAAAGGTGAACACATACCCCTGTCCGATGGGAAGGAAATATATATCTGAATAATTCTAAAATGGGAGAATGCCCTTGGGATGCCTGGGTGGCTCAGTTGTTAAGTCTCTGCCTCCAGCTCAGGTCCTGATCTTCCTGGGATCGAGCCCCGCATCGGGCTCCCTTCTCGGCAGAAAGCCTGCTTCTCGCTCTCCCAATCCCCTTGCTCGTGTTCCCTCTCTCACTGTGTCTCTATCAAATAAATAAAATCTTAAAACAAAAACCAACAAAGATAACAAGGATAAAGTGTGGAGCTCCTCTGAGCACCCAGGTGACCACCCAGATCAACCGCACTGATGCACCCCGCGGGAAGCCAGTCCTGCTACCACCTAGGGTTATTCTGAAGGTTAAAGGAATTAACGCAGGTACAGATCTAAGACTAATGCCTGGGATCTAGTAAGTCAACAAATATTTATTATTAATTATTCTGTGCTGGGTGCTATTTTAGGCACTGGCATGGCATTTTAAAGTGAACGGCTAACATTATTTGCTTCCTATACAATCTCGGAGGCCTCTACTTCACCCCATGCCTTGCTTTCGGGACTCACCGCCAATGGCTTGTTCGCAATCAAACACCCACAGGTGTGTGCAAAGGCAGTGAACCAGTGGGAACTAGAATCCTGTGTGAACAGGCTGCCTCATTACCTGCTAGTCCTACTCGCCACAGCCAGAATCTCAAAACAAGTCCGTGTGTAAGCCTTTCTCTACTCGCTACTCCATCTTCACCACCGAAATTCTCACAATTCACAATGCTGGGTCAGCAAGGACTTCTAAGCAGCAAAGACACCGGTGGGTAGAAGGGAATCAAGAAACCTCAAAGACATTATGGTTCTTAGCACTATAGTCTTCCATCACCTCTGCCCCACAGCACTCTATGAAGACGGAACTGAATTTTTCATTTTTGGTTTTTTTTTTTGTTAATAACGTTATTTATTTGACATAGAGAGAGAGAGTTCAAGAGAGGGAATACAAGGAGAAGAAGTGGGAGAGGGAGAAGCAGGCTTCCCGCGGAGCAGGGAGTCTGATGCAGGGCTGGATCCCAGGAGACTGGGATCATGATCTGAGCCCAAAGGCAGGCAGAAGATTAAGGACTGAGCCACCCAGGCGCCCTGGAATTTTAAATTTTAACATTTGAACATCACATGCGTGTCATGGCTACTCTATTGGTGAGCAAAGCTCTCAATATCTGTCTTTATAGGGCTTTCCAAGTCACACTCTTAATATCATCATTTAGTATTTCCATTCTTCTAACATGCTGAAACTCTATTCCAGGAAACAAGGGCTGAAAAGAACTAGAAGAGCTCACGGGTGAATCAAAAAACTATTGCACAGTCTGAGAAACGCGGTGACTGGTGCGCCTCACCCAAAAGACTTGGCGGCTCTGCTCGCCTGGAACCACCGCCTCCTGACTTCCACCTCAGAACTTGCACTCCTGGGTGGACAGTCGAGGCGCGAGTCGACCTGGCATTTGGAGATTCGCGGCCCACAGCGGAACTGCATTCAGTTCTCGAGGACTTTTAAACTCGTGCCCTTACTTCAAGTCACCCACCGGGAGTCAGGACGTTGTCTGGGGCACCCAATTACAAGGGTCGGCTCGGGGAGCCGCCCCAATCTCAGCCTGTGCAAACCCGCGCATTTATCCTGACTCGGCTTGCACGGCAGGACAAAAAGCACACGAGTACGGGCGCGTGCTAACAGGTTGGTTCTGAACAACTCGTCTGACAGGCTGCGGAGGTTTGACGCCCTCGCCCGCCGGGCTCCCACCGCCAAACTGTCACCTGTCCCGCGGGCGCGCGCGGGGCGTGCCCGGCCGCAGCCTACCTGCGCGTGCCGCGCCGTCCGCGCCGCCGTCCGCTCCGCCCAGCCCCGCGGCCGCGCGCAGCGCGCTCCCGCAACTCGCCGACAGGTTGCCGGTGGCCTTTCGCGCCAGGGTCAGGATGGGCGCCGACCAGCCCTCCGGCCCGGTCCGCGGCTTGGCCGCGCTGCGCAGTTCGGCAGGGCTAGGCAGCTGGCTCCGGTCCACGATCTCGAACTCTTCTCCCGGCTCCTGTCCCGGATCCCGCCCCGCCGGGCAGCCGTCTTCCCCGTCGGCCATGTTGGCCGCGTCACGTGGCCGCGACGGGAGGAGGACGGCGCGGGCGGGCGCGCGGGTGGGCGGCGGGTTCGGCGCGGGCGGGCAGAGATTTTTTTTTTCTGTTCGCGAAGTTCTCCCTTCCTCTTCACCACTTTATCCCCTCCTTTCTTTAGCCTCCCAAAGATTCAGGAAAGTACAAATCACAACATAAGACACGCCCATGTTCCCACCAGCAGGGAAGACTCGTGTCCAGAAAATTACTCTTGCCCCCTCTACCCCCACCAGGGTTGCCCGCAGCCTGGCTTGGAACAGCCCCCCCTCGGCTTTAGTTTCATCGTGACTCAATTTCCTCTTTCTGATTTTCATTTCATGATGTACTTTTTCTACTTCGCCACTTTCCGGCAGCATGCTTCAGAGCAAGCCCGAGAAGGGCGGGTGAAGGAACTGGGACAGGCGAGGCAGAAATCAGGATTTAAAAAAAAACTATTTATTTTAATTAATTTATTTTTTATTTAAATATTTTATTTATTTATTTGACAGACAGAGATCACAGGTAGGCAGAGAGGCAGGCAGAGAGAGAGGGAGAAACAGGCTCCTCACTGAGCAGAGAACATGATGCCAGGCTCCATCCCAGGACCCTGAGATCATGACTTGAGCCGAAGGCAGAGGCTTACCCCACTGAGCGACCCAGGCACCCCAGGATTTTTTTTATTAAAACAAAAAACCCTACAGACACGACAGGTTGGCAGGACTGGGAATCAGAAGGTCCGGATTCTATAAATTAGTTAAATGGGGATAATAAGGGAGCCTACTGCATGATGAAGTTAGATTTTGCAGAAAGCAGCGCAAGGCGGACGTCAGCAACGTGAGGACTGTTACCGCCACGGGTCGTTTCCACCCGGCAAGGTCCACTTTGCAGGCAAGCACTGCTCGTCTGTTTCCTCACTTGGAAAAGAATGGAATCTGACTAACTGGAAGCTCACATTTCATTCGCATTCAACACTTCCCCAGGCCACTGGGGTCCTCATTGAACTAGGAGAACTGTTGTGTTTGGCTCCCAGAGCGTTTAAATCTTAAAAAAAAAAAAAAAAAAAAAAAAAAAAAAAAAAAAAAAAAAGATGTTGCAGATATTTAGAAATCAGGAGATTTGGCATGAAAATCTGGATTTGGCCGTCTTGAAAGAGCGGAAGCTTTGGCAACTCAGAGTCTATTCCGTGGTGTCAACAAATTGGTGAAGTGGGCAATGGCGGTCCCTTTAGAAGCTCCCTGGTTCTCCAGGCATTTTGGTCCAGCTGTCTCCACTCCACTCGATGTTTATGAACCGTCTGGTCCTTGAAGGCCAGTTTTCTATGGGGAGAGTGGAGTGCAGAGATAGTAGGGGAGCTGTGGAATGGTGTTTGAGCTGTCACCGTGATGGAGGGATTTGCTGCCAGTCTCTACTGAAATGTGGTGAGCAGGGGAGTTAGATCTTTTTATTACCATGCAGCGGACCCAGATCTTTCATGACTTTTCAGTGCCAGTGGACATTCTTGTAGGTGAAGAGCTCGTTTATAATGGCCAGAGCCTGGATCATATTCCAATTTGCATAGAAACATAAACTCCTTTTAGAAAAATAGTTTAAAAAGCGATTTTATTAATTTATTTCAGAGAGAGAGAGAGAGAGAGCACAAATGGGGAAGGGGAGGGAGAGGGAAAAGCAGGCTCCCTGCTGAGCAGGGATCCCGAGGTGGGGCTGTATCTATCATAAGACCCCAGGATCGTGACCTGAGCCAAATGCAGACACTGACCCGACTGAGCCACCCAGGTGCCCCAGAAAAATAGTATTAACATTATATCAGACTAGGTTTTGCTGCAGTAACAAAGAACCCCCAAGTCTCAGTGGTTTAATTTATTGGAAGTTTGCTTCTTATCATCCTCCTCTTGGGGACCCAGGCCATCGCAGTTTCTATCATTTAGAGCAGAATTTTGCATCACCACTAAGTGCCACAACCCTGATGTGATGATGTTCACTTATATACGTTTCTTTCTTTCTTTCTTTTTTTGATATTGTATTTATTTATTTGTCAGAGAGAGAGAGAACACAAGTGGTGGGAGCAGCGGGCAGAGGAGGAAGCAGGCTCCCTGCTGAGCAAGAAGCCTGATGTATCCAGGACCTGGGGATCATGACCTAAGCCAAAGGCAGATGCTTAACCGAATGAGGCATCCAGGCGTCCCCACTTACGTACTTTTCACTGGCCAAAGCAAGTACCTGCTCCTCTAACTTCGAGAGAGTTCCAAAGTTCAATCCTACCAGTGTCTGGAAAGGAGAGCAGGGAATACTGGTGAGCAAAATGACTACTGTAAATGTACTCTGAACCTTCCAGAATGCAGTGACAATGATTTGTTCAGAACCGAAGAGCTATTATCCATTTCAAAAGATCACACTGCCTACAACATTGTTGCTTTTGGTATTAAGACAATACCTGTGCTGTTTGTCACAATCATGGGGATTTCAGGTACAAGTGTCTGGCTACCGTATTTCTTTTAGTGTTAGTGGTGACTTATTTGCATATTGAAATGCATTTTAGAGGCTTATTTCTCCTTGATATGATAGTTAGGACTTTGTATTAATTTTTTGAACTTTTGGGTGTTGATAGGTTTATTATCTATGAACAGCCTTTCATAGTAGACAGTGTGGCATTATAAAATATGTATTCTCTAAAAGTGTGATGGGCCTAATTGGATAGGTGACTGAGTTTGCATGTAACTATGTCAAGTCTAGCAACAGACATGACAGTTCTGAATTCTTTCCAATTTTACTGTATATGAGGTCAACTTTGGAGAAAACTTGGTAAGAGAGATCTGTGATTTGGAGCACTCTTGGGGAGGAGAATGTGTATGCTTATTTTCTGTACAAATAGTAAAATTTAAAAGACACCTTACTGTGTTTGACATTTTCTATAATTTTTCATGTGCTTGGAATATGCTATAATAATTAGAAAGTCCCACCCCCAAATATGTAGCCCAATCCTCCCTCCCTGTGTTCTCCCCTACTCCCCCACATCCTCCCTGTCCTTCTCTCCAATCTTCTTCGGACCCATTTTTCTTTTTCCTTTTAAAGTTTCATTTATTCATTTGACAAAGAGAGAGAGAGAGAGAGAGCATGAGCGGGGGAGTGGCAGGCAGAGGGAGAAGCAGGCTCCCCAGTGAGCAGGGAGCTCAGTGTGGGGCTCCATCTCAGAACCCTGGGATCATGACCTGAGCTGAAGGCAGATGCTTAACTGACTAGGCCACCCAAGTACCCCTGGACCCGTTTTTCTTTTATTTTCTTCTTCTTCTTTTTTAATGTTATTTAAAAAAAAAGATTTTATTTATTTATTTGACAGAGAGAGAGATCACAATTAGGCAGAGAGGTAGGCGGAGAGAGAAGAGGAAGCCGGCTCCCTGCTGAGCAGAGAGCCTAATGCTGGGCTTGATCCCAGGACCCTGAGACCATGATCTGAGCTGAAGGCAGAGGCTTTAACCCACTGAGCCACCCAGGCACCCGCGGACCTGCTTTTCTACGCCTTGAGTTTCACCTGCTTGCTGCTTCCTCCTGAGTGTGATTCTATCCTCTGCCCATTGCCTGCCGCATTCTCCTTTCTAATCGTCCAAAGGTTTCTCACTATATTTCTCAGACTCGGTCTCTGACTTCTGGCCCTGCCCTTTGCCCGCTCACTGTCCCTGGCTGCGTGGCCTCTCGCCTCATTTTGCAGACACTCTCCAGGACAGGTTGTGTCTTGGGACTTTCCTTCCTCCCTTCTGTTCTAGACACCTTAGCCTGAGGACTTCCAAAGACCCAGTGCTGATCCTTTCATCTTCCTGCTTGCAGATCTCTCCTTGCTTCCCGTTGCAGGAGACTTTGTCTCGTCTGCATGCCATACTTGCTGATGGATCATTCTCTCCTTGATGTGCACTTTAAATTGAGTTAGGCAGCATCCCAGGTGGGTTCAGTGACTTGCCTGATCCCAGAACGGTATCCAGAGAGGTGGAATCTCAAGGTTTCGTTGGTTTTATGTGTTGGCCCATCAGCTGAAAGCCCCTGGATCTCCCATGCACACGTTTCACACTTTGGCATTTCAGAATCTTCAGTATCTGGACATAGCTGGTACTCTGCTGCCAGGAATGGCCAGTTAAAGCCAAATCACTTGGGATACCAGGATGGCTCAGTCGGTTAAGCATCTGCCTTTGGCTCAGGTCATGATCTCAGGGTCCTGAGATCGAGCCCCGCATTGGACTCCCTGCTCAGCAGGAACCTGTTTCTCCCTCTCTCTCTGCCCACTGCTCCCTCTGCTTGTGCTCTCTCTCTCCTTCTCTGACAAATAAATACATAAAATCTTAAAAAAAATAATAAAGCCAGATCATTCCTCTGAATGATGAGACATGAAGCACACAACATTCTGTAAGGTTTTTTGTTAAAAAAAAAACTTTTTTTTTTTTTGGCATACTGACCTGCCTAGAACATGATAATGATTACTGTATTACACAGCATTCTGAATGGACAGAAGTAACACTTGGGGAACTTGGCTTCCTCAGACTTTACTAGGTCACCCCAGGGCCAAGAGCATCAGTATCTCTGTACAGCTAATAGTCCAGTAGCCTCACTAGTCAAGAAACTCTGCTCTGGTTGAAGGGAAGTTGAAACCTGCCTGCTTCCCAGGCAGGAATATCCTGAAGGCTTTTAAATTTCTGCCAAAGACTGAACAACTAAGTAACAAATATCAATGTTTGGCTCCACCTTGTGGTCTAAAGTGGACTTGCGTTTCTAACTGTCCAGGATTCGACAATCTCCTTCCCTCCATCCATCCTCCCATCCATCCATATCTCCTCCTAGCCATTCTCTCACCCATATAGCCATCTCAGCCTACAAGGCCCTGTGTGATCTGACCCCTGCCAATCTTTCTGACCTTATGTCATATCATCATCTGTAGATTTCTTTCTTTCTTTAAAGATTTCGAAAATTTATTTGACAGAGAGAGAGAGCACACAAGCAGGGGGAGTGGCCGGCAGAGGCAGAGGGAGAAGCAGACTCCCTGTGGAGCAGGCAGCCAGATGCGGGACTTGATCCCTAGACCTGGGAATCATGACTAGAGCCAGAGGCAGCCACTTAACCGACTGAGCCACCCAGGCAAATCTGTAAATTTGTTAAGTCCCACATGATTTCTTTCTGTTTCTTAAACACACCACATGTATTCTTTTCATGTATTTTCCTCTCTTTGCTTGGAATGATTTTCTCCTAGTCTTAGACCAATCAACCCCCCCCCCCAGATATTTATTTATTTATTTGACAGACAGAAGGAGAGAGAGGGAGAACAAGCAGGGGGAGCAGCAGGCAGAGGCAGAGGGAGAAGCAGGCTCCCCATCGAGCAGGGAGCTGGACACGGGACCCCATCCCAAGACCTGGGGATCATGACCTGAGCTGAAGGCAGACGCTTAACCACGGAGCCACCCAGGCACCCTCTGATGGACTTTTTTTTTTTTAATCAATGTCTTTCACATTCAAGTTCAATTCAACTTTCCAAAGACACAGTCCCTAACTTCTCTAAAATACGCAACCCTCCCAGCTTCCCGTCCTTGGTCACTTCACCTGGTTTAATTTCCTCCATGGTACTTACCAGTTCCTGACATTTTCCAGTTCCGGTTTTGTTTAGTATGGTTGCCGCTCCCTCCCTGGAAGGGAGCTCAGAGGGAAACTTGTCCCTGTGGGTCACTGCTGTATTCCCAGGGCTCAGAACCGCACCCTTGTGTCAGTGACTTTAAACCACAGAGGTTTACTAAGTTTATTTCATGATCACACCGCACAGCTACTTTCATTGCCAGAGTCCCTCCCCTTTCTCCCCACTTAGAGACTGAGCCAGCAGAGCCCCCATCCTGTGGAACTTCTTTATCATCCCAGCAGAGGGAAGGGACAGGGGGAATAGTGATCGCTCCTCCTACAGGCTTCCTCTTGGAAGTCACCCAGATGCTTCTGCTCACATTGTGTTGACCAGAGTGGACATGTGGCCATGCCTCACAGCACGGGGGAGGGACATGCAACCCTACCATGTGCCTAGGAGAAGAATCAGAAGTGCTTTAAGCTCTAATAATCCAACAGCTGGGTCATCGTGAAGTTGGGGCGTTATTTGCCATTTCTTTTGAAAATTGATCACAACGGCCCGGTTCTTCGTATATTAAAGAGGCCTGGGTCCTGGTCGCTTGGCCAACATGTCATTCAGTCCTCAAAGCCTTTGGTTTCCTGTTTGGGGTAAGAGCCCACGTGCAAGTTGGCTGTGAGGCCAGGAGTCCAGAGATTCCCTTATTTATTTGTCAGAGAGAGAGAGGGCACAAGCAAGGGGAGAAGCAGGCTCCCTTGCCAAACAAGGAGCCCAACACAACACTCGATCCCAGGACCCCGGGATCATGACCTGAGCTGAAGGCAGACACTTCACCGACTGAGCCACCCAGGCGCCCACTTTTATGTCCTTTAAAAGAGTGTTGAAGTTTTCTCCACAGTGGCCTTGTACAGACGGGTTAATCTATAAATAATTTTTATATTTGCATATATATTTGCCATTGTGTCTGGTATCTTACTTAATTTTGTGTTGGTTTGTGCTAGTGTGCACCAATGTCATTAATTTGGTTATTTTCACAGGAAATGCATCATGTGTATTTAGATTTCTTAAATTTACAGTTGAAAACGTAGATCGGCATCCCCGAGTTGTTTCAAACATCTGGAAAAATTTTCAAGTAAATACACCCATAAATTGCATACTTAGGATTCCGTTTATAATGACATCCTGGAAAAGGCAAAGCTCTGGGGACAGAGAATAGATCAGTTTTTGACAGGGGTGAGGGGTGGAGGGAAGATTTGGCTAAAAAGGAGAAGTATGAGGGACAGTTGTGGAGCTAGAGAACTATTTTGTGTCCCAAACATGATGTCGGTTAAACGGTCTAATGCATTTTATCAAAACTCACAGAACTGCATACCAAAAGCAGTGAATTACAACTTACTTCATGACTGAATAGGTTTAGGAAGTACCGAACTGAACAGCATCAAAAAACTTTCCCAGCGGAGCCTGGGTGGTTTAGGTCATGATCCTGAATAAAACTCATTGTCCCTGCTCAGCAGGGAGCCTGCTTCTCCTTCTCTTTCTGCCCCTCCCCCCACTCGTGTTTTCTCTCTCTCTCTCTCTCTCTCTCTCTCTCTCTCTGTGTCAGAGAAATAAACAAAATCTTAAAAAATTTTTTTTTCCAATAGTGGAAATCAGTATTGGTTGTTCAGTTAAGCTTAAAATTAATGAAGGTAGGGGCACCTGGGTGGCTCAGTGGTTTAAAGCCTCTGCCTTCGGCTCAGGTCATGATCCCAGGATCCTGGGATCGAGCCCCGCAGCATCGGGCTCTCTACTCCGCAGGGAGCCTGCTTCCTCCTCTCTCTCTGCCTGCCTCTCTGCCTAGTTGTGATTTCTCTCTGTCAAATAAATAAAATATTAAAAAAAATTAACGAAGGTAAACTAAAAATAAAAATTTGCCAGTTCTGTTGACCACATTTCAAGGGCTGCTAGCCACTGCGGACTGGTGGATACTGGGTGCAGTTCGAGAGGACGGCTGGTATAAGAGAACTAATTCTTGCTTGAAAGTCTGGAAGGATTTACATGTACAATAACTGGACCAGGGCCAGGTTTTTTTCTTTTTGTCTAGTCTTGGGTGGGAGAGAGATCTTTGACCACTATCTCAATGAAGACACAATTATTAATCTAGTCAAATTATCTTTCCTTCTTGTACAATTTTGGTCTTTTAAGTTTTGTCTGTCAATGTCTCATTTTGTCTAGGTTTAAAAGTTATTAGCATTTTATAATTTATGAGTATCTATCATCTTTACTAGTCTTTCCTACTATGTTTTAAAAAAATTTTTAATTTTTTATTAACATATAATGTATTATTAGCCCCAGGGGTACAGGTCTGTGAATTGCCAGGTTTACGCCCTTCATAGCACTCACCATAGCACATACCTTCCCCAATGTCCATATCCTATTATTATGTTTTTATCTGTAATTCTCTTTGTTATGTTTCCCATTCTCATTTCCTTGGTTTTGGTATGTTGTTCTTCTTCCAGTTTTTTTTTTTAGTTGAATGTTTTTTTCATTTTTTTAAAAATTTTTTTCATTTCTCAATAAATGTCTGTAGAGATACACATTTTCTTTAAAGTACTGTTAGTTGCACCCACAAATTTTGACATCTCTCTGGTTCAGTTTTAAATATTTCATAATTTGCTTTCTACTAAGTTATTTAGCAATACATTATTTACTTTTTAAACTTTCTTAGTTTCTCTCCCTCCGTCCACCTCCCCCTGGTCCTTTTCTTTTCTTTCTTCTTCTTCTTTTTTAATATTTTATTTATTTGTCACAGAGAGAGGGAGAGAGAGAGCGCACAAGCAGGGGGAGCGACAGATAGAGGGAAAGGGAGAAGCAGGCTTCCTGCTGAGCAGGAAGCCTAATGTGGGGCTTGATCCCAGGACCCTGGGATCATAACCTGAGCAGAAGGCAGATGCTTAACCAACTGAGCCACCCAGGTGCCCAGGAACCTTTTGTAATTTTAAGTAGGTGTTCAGAGTAGTCTTGGGAAAGTGAGATTTAAGAAAATAAGGCGAGGGATGACATTTTTTTTTTTTTTTTTGAGGGATGACATTTTCAGAATCTGGAGGAGGAATGTTCTAGAACAAAGGTCCTCAGAAAGGAGCATGCCCTATGTGTTGGATGAAGAGCAAGGAAGCTGGTGTGACTGGCCCAGAGTGGGTGTGGGGATTCTGACAACTAACAGATCTAGACCCTGTAGGGTCTTGAAGATAGAGTAAAGACTTTGGTTTTACTCTACCTAAAATGGGAGGCTGTTATAGGCTTTTAAGAATGAAGAATGACTTGATTTGACCTGGTTGTAAAAGGCTCTTTTTCACTAAGCTGCTAGGACGAGATTGTACAGTTACAGAGTATGTAGAAATAGTTTGGAAAGGTAGAGGCGGGAGCCCTCCTAGGAGGACGGCTATACTAATAGCTGGAGTCAGGGTGGTAGAAGTGGAGGTTGGTCCCTCCGGACAACAGTGGTTTGGTAGAGTTGCTACCAGCCGAAATGAGAAATGCTATGGGGGTAAAATCAAGAATTCGGGTTTTGGATCCATTATGTGTGAGATGTTTCACACCTCAGATGGAGTGTTGAGTAAGCAGTTGTGTATTTGAGCCTGGAGTCTAGGGGACAAATTCGGCTGGACCTATAAACCTGTGCGTTATGGGCATACACATGGTATCGAAAGCTGTAATACTGGATAAGGTGACTGCATTGGTCAGGAAAGGTTAGGGTTCTGTCTCGGTAACAAATAGCCCCCGAATCCCAGTGGCCAGACACATGAAAGCCTATTGCTCAATCATATGAAGCCTGACGCCAGTCTGGGCTCATGTCCAGGACATCTGTCTTTCATAGAGTGACTCACTGATCAGGCTGCTTTGGTGTTTTGGTTCCGCATGCCAACACGAAGATTTCTCCAAATGAGCTGCAGCAGGAGAAAAGACAGCTGAAGAGTCATGCGGCAGGCAGGCTTTGCTGGGAAGTGACCTGTGTCTTCTGCTCATGGCTCATCGGCAAGAGTCAGTCTCATATTGTTTTCCCCTTGCCGGGAAGGGCTGGGAGGAGCTCTGGATGAGCAGTTCCCAGGGGAAAAGAAAGGCATGGAGAAGAGGAGGAGCCAGCAAAGGATCCAGGGAAGGAACGTTTAGGTAGGCGGAAGGAGGACCAGGAAATAGTATGAACCCAAAGAAGAAAATGTTACAAGGAGAAAAGAGTGGCCAAGATGGAGCAGTGGGTGGTGACTGAGGACTGGCCGTGGGATCTAGGTGAAAATGATCTGTAACCTTGGGAAGAACAATTAGTCTGCTCTGTGTGCAAAAAGTCTGGCTGAAGTGAGGTAAAGAGAGATGAGAGATGAGTATAGACCAGAAATGGGGTGGATACTGGCAGGGGGAAATAGGTGCAAGCCAAGGGTCTTTTCTTTCATTCTTCTTCTTCTTTTAAAGATTTTATTTATTTTAGAGAGAGTGAAAGCGATCACAGAGGGAGCGGGATCACAGAGGCAGAGGGAGAAGCTGACTTGCCACTGAGCAGAGAGCCCAATGCGGGGCTCGATCCCAGGACCCCGAGATCACCACCCCAGCTGAAGGCAGATGCCCAACCCACTGAGTCACCCAGGCGCCCCACCAAGAGTGTTCTCATTTGTTCTTCTGGGCTGGGAGAGATAACACCCTTTTTATATGCTGTTGAAGAAGATCTTATGGATTGAGAGCTGATGATGTAGGAGAGAGGGAAAGAGTTGTCGAGCTGAGCCTTAAGGAGGAGAGGAGGGACCCGCTGGGGATTTCCGGTAGCAGGTGGGAGGTAGAGAAGGTCGGCCAGATTCTGGGGGAGGGTGGAGGAAGCGGGAAATGGCCTTCTGTGCATGGGGTAGTGGACAGAAGAGGGAAGCATGGTGTGGGCTGGGCAGGAAGTACCTCTGGGTGCCCATGAGGCTCATGGTCAGGGACAGAAGTAAGGCCCGTCAGGTCCTTGTGGCTTGTGGTTTTCCCAGCTCCCTTCTGTGGGAGAGTTGGATTTAACCCAGTTGGGGTTTTATCAAGAGAGTTCAAGGAAGCAAGGGGCGAGAATTTAAGGCATGTGCCAGGGATGGTAATGGGGATAATGTTAGCTCTTGTTTTTTTTTTTTTTTAATTAATTTTTTGGGAAGATTTTATCTATTTATTTGACAGAGAGGGACACAGCGAGAGAGGGAACACAAGCAGGGGGAGGGGGAGAGGGAGAAGTAGGCCTCCCACCGAGCAGAGAGCCTGATGCGGGGCCTGATCCAAGACCGGGATCATGACCTGAGCTGAAGACACACGCCTAATGACAGGCACCCAGGTGCCCCAGTTCTTGTTTTTGACCTTTTGGATCATGAATTATGTTACTAGCAACATCCAATTTATTATTTTTTTACCACCTCTACTGAATTTTATAAGCTGAATGCATGTTTGTGTCTATTATGTATGGATGGGTGTGTATAAAATATATAACTGTAATAAAAAGAAATACAAGTAGGCTATAAATATAAAAATATGTAAAAGTGTATACGTAAATGAAAAAGTTAAAACTGTAATAAAAATTTAGAAAGTAATTTTTTTTTAAAGATTTTATTTGTTATTTATTTGACAGAGATCACAAGTAGGCAGAGAGGCAGGCAGAGAGAGAGAGAGGAAGGGAAGCAGGCTCCCTGCTGAGCAGAGAGCCCGATGCGGGGCTCGATCCCAGGACACTGGGATCATGACCCAAACTGAAGGCAGAGGCTTTAACCCACTGAGCCACCCAGGCGCCCTGAAAATCAAGATCTTTTTGACTTGGTTTGACTCTTGAGGGACAAATCCTGAAGGACTCTGTGTAAATGTTTCTTTCTTTTTTTTTTCTTTGAAGATTTTATTTATTTGAGAGAGAGAGAGAAAGAAAGAGAGAATGAACGGGGGTTGGGGGGAGAGGGGCAGAGGCAGAGAGAGGAGCAAATCCCCCACTGAGCAGGGAGCCCGATGTGTGACTCCATCCCAGGACCCTGAGATCATGACCTGAACTGAAGACAGACGGTTAACGGACTGAGCTACCTACATGCTCCTGTCTAAGCCTTTATCTGCATGAGGAACAGAGTGGGGGGAATGGAGGTTGATGTAGGAGCTGGGAGATGGGCTCGCTGGCTGGAGGAACCCCCAGGGCTGGGCTGTGGATGTGTTGAGAAGGGCCCTTGGCCTGGAGAGCAGGCGGGCCAGAAGGTTGAAGGACCCCAGGGGCTGAGAAGGGGAGAGCAGCTGCGTGTCCCTGGATCTCTCTCTCTTGAGAACCTCAGGACTCCTCACAGTATTGACAAAAGCATGCAGAGAGTTTCCCCTTCCAGCAGGTGGCGTGGCTGGGGGTGGGCTGGATTTCAGTGGATGCTGGTGGGCACAGGTGCAGGAGACTGGGAGCGGACTGGGAGTGACATCCCTCTCCCAGAAGCCTGGCTCCACCCGAGGGAAAGGGTGAGGACGGGGTGGGATGATGCCGCCCTAAGTGCTGAGTGACCATGGATGGAGCTGAGTGTTCCTGGGAGGGACTGGATTATGCTTACAGGAATTGGAATCAGAAATTAAAATTAAGTGTCGAAAAACAGTTGCATTTCGTGCATGTGCCTTTTCAAATTGAGGACGTGTATGTGTTCGGTCCACACTTGAACGTGAAAATGTCTTGCACGTGGCTGGGCGTCTCATCAGTGCCCCGTAGGTGACAGTCCATGTCTTTCCAAATCTGCACGTAGCCTAAGCATATGCACACGCACCATGGAGCAGAGTGGATGTCTTCTTATTTTTATTCAGAAATCTGTCTGCCTTTTAACATATTGTTTGATCATAACATACTGAGGATTTTTCTAACCTAGAGGCAGTCCTCAGTACAAGGTGATTGAATGCCACGGTGATCAAAGACCCGGGTCGGAGTCCTGGACCCACCACTTAGGGCTTGTGGAACCTGGAGCCTTCTGCCCTCCCAAAGTCACTCCAACACGCACACATTCAACGTTGGTAACCATAGTTGCAATAATCAGAGGTATCACGAGGGGGCACCAGGACACTTTTATTCAGATATTTTTCAGTCTGTTTTTCCAAAGCTGTGATTATACTCTATACTAGCAGTTCTCAAAGTGTGGCCAAAACTATTTTCATAACAACGCGGCGATGTCATTTGCCTTTTTCGTTCTTTCTCCCTTGAGCGCCCAGTGGAATTTTCCGGAGACCACACTCCCTGTGACTTTGTAGCAGGTTGAAGGATGGAGTGGATCTGAGAATCCAGCTGTCTCACTAAAGCTGGGCATTAAAGAGATTCGCAAGTGCGAGCAGAATGCCACCTTCCTCACTCCGATGTCCAAAGATACCATTATTTTTCATGGAAAGGCTACTTATGTTATCATGCAGTGGGTTTTTTAACTGCCATTTAAAAATAAATAATTGGGAATCGCCTCTGTTTTAATATCTAACACAGTTAAAACTGATGGCTGTAACTCCTATAAATAAAAGTTTTTTAGGAGATTTGCAATCCTTTTTTAAGAGCAAAAGGCAAACATGTATGTGTACGAGTGTATGCCTCCAGGATGTCTATGTAAATAGACGTACAAGACTATACGAAGCAAAATGTTTGACCATCGTGGTTCTTTTTTTTTTTTTTTAAAGATTTTATTTATTTATTTGACAGAGGGAGATACAAGTAGGCAGAGAGGCAGGCAGAGAGAGTGAGAGGGAAGCAGGCTCCCTGCCGAGCAGAGAGCCCGATGCGGGACTCGATTCCAGGACCCTGAGATCATGACCTGAGCCGAAGGCAGCGGCTTAAACCACTGAGCCACCCAGGCGCCCCATCGTGGTTCTTTTTGTGATTACGTGTCCACAGATACATTTCAATGTTTTTATTTATTTACTTATCTTTATTTATTTTTAAAGATTTTATTTATTTATTTGACAGAGAGAGATAGTGAGAGAGGGAACACAAGCAGAAGGAACGGTAGAGGGAGAAGTAGGCTCCTCGCAGAGCAGGGAGCCCAAGATGGGACTCGATCCCAAGACCCTGGGACCCTGGCCGAACGCGGACACTTAACGACTGAGCCATCCAGGTGCCCTATTTACTTATTTTTAAATTAAGTATTATTTATTTATTTATCTGAGAGAGACAGAGTGAGAGCACGAGCAGGGGGGAGGGGCAGAGGGAGAGGGAGAAGCAGACTTCCTGCTGAGCAAGGAGCCCCATGTGGGCCTCGATCCTGGGACCCTGAGATCATGACCTGAGCTGAAGGCAGATGCTTCACCAACTGAGCCACCCAGGCACCCCACATTTCAGTATTTTTAAATTATAAAGTTATAAAGAACCAACAGGTACTGAGAAGGGAAAAACCACTTGTGATCTTACTGCTAAGAGATTAAAGACAGTTGCTACTGACATTTTGTTTTGTTTTCTCTCAGTTGTGTTTCTGCACCTCTTTCTCCGCCGCTGATGCCTTCTGAATACAAGCGTGGAGTGCCACGCTTGTATTGACCTCTGGATCCCAGGTTGGACCAGCCTGCGGGTCCGAATGCGGTCTCGTGCAGTCTGTACGTGAACTGGGCCGCTCTAAGGCACCACGCATTCACCGCTCGAGCTGCAGCCCAGGCTCCTGCGGCGGGGCCGCCTCTTTCTATCTTTTCCAGGGCTTTCCAGGAACTCTACCTGAGTAATCCCAGTTGCCTCTGTGTTGTTACCTTGAGGGCTCTGGCTAAGGTATGCGTCCAGGTGCCCCTCCCGCCACAAGGCAGCCCTCAGTCCTCCCTCCTTGGTCCCTTCTTGCCTCCCTGGGGTATGGAGGGCGCCTCTCATCCCCCCTCTCATGCCCTGACCTCTGCTCGCCCTGCCTTCCTGGGTCAAGGCCTCTGTCCCCACCTGCCACCCTACTGACACAGTTTTTAGGCTCTGTGTGGGTCCCCATGGTGTCCACTGCTTTAACACCTGTGGCAAGGCCAGGAAGAGCTTCCCAAGTGGGTTTGGGCCAGCCTCCTGCTGCTTTGGTTGCCAGTTGGTGCCTCACCATTCCTGCTGCTCACCTGCCTTCCTTGGCCTCCATCCCCACCATCTGGCGGACAGGTTTGACTGCTATCGTGCACCCAGCTGAAGTTCTTCCCCATGGTGTGGGTGGGCCCTCAGAAAATCTAGAGATGTGGCTAGATCCCATGCTCCATGAAGAGCATTCCAGAATGTCCGTGAGAGCACAGAGCTTGGTCTGCCCAGAGCCCACTGGGTCTTGGGGGTTGTCCAGCTCCACAGATCGGCTTATCTGCCCCTCAGCTTAGCTGGACACTGTATCCAATTCCACTGATAGGCATTTAAAAATTGAGGATCGGGGAGCTTCGGTGGCTCAGTCAGTTAAGCCTCTGACTTTGGCTCAGGTCATGATCCCAGGGTTCTGCGATTGAGTCCCACATCGGGTTCCTTGCTCCTCTCTTCCACTCCCCCTCCTGCTCGCTCTCTTTCTCTCTGTCAAATACATAAATAAAATCTTTTTTTTTTTTTTAAGATTTATTTATTTATTTATTTGACAGAGAGAGATCACGAGTAAGCAGAGAGGCAGGCAGAGAGAGGAGGAAGCAGGCTCCCCGCCGAGCAGAGAGTCCGATGCGGGGCTCGATCCCAGGACCCTGAGATCATGACCTGAGCTGAAGGCAGAGGCTTAACCCACTGAGCCACCCAGGTGCCCCCATAAATAAAATCTTTAACAAAATTGAGGTACAGTTAAGCGAAATGCACAGATCTTCAGTGTAGGGTTCAATGATTTTTGACAAATACTTACATATCTGTGTAACCCGCACCATGATCTAGATACAGAATATTGTCATCACCGCCAGAAAATTCTATCCTTTCTCTTTCCACTCTATCTGCTCTCCCTCCCCAAGCAACCACTATGCAGAGTTCTCTTCTGGAATATTAAGTTTTTGTGTTTTTTTTTTCTTTCTGGTTTTCAACTTCATATTAACATATCTTAAACTATGTACTCTTTGGAATCTGGCTTCTTTAGCTAAAAAACACTTTTTGGAGGTTCCTCCTTGGTTTTGTGCTTATCAGTAAACCATTCCTTTTTAAATTGTTGAGCAGTTATTGTGGACACTCCTGCTATGAATGTTGGGGTGCATGTGCCCCTTCTTTTCACTGCTTCTGTATCTTTGGGGTAAATACCCAGTAGTGCAATTGCTGGGTCATAGGGTAGCTCTATTTTTAACTTTCTGAGGAAACTCCATGCGGTTTTCTGAAGTGGCTGCACCAGTGTGCACAGCCAAACTTTTGAAGGAGCTGAGATGTCCATCAACAGATGAATGGATAAAGAAGACGTGGTCCATATATACAATGGAATATTATGCAGCCATCAGAAAGGATGAATACCCAACTTTTGCATCAACATGGATGGAACTGGTGGAGATTATGCTAAGTGAAATAAGTCAGTCAGAGAAAGACAATTATCATGTGGTTTCACTCATATGCAGAAAACAAGGAATAGCAAGGTGGACATTAGGGGAAGGAAGGGAAAACCGAAGGAGAGGAAATCAGAGGGGTGGATGAACTGTGAGAGACTGCGGACTCCAGGAAACAATCTGAGGGTTTCAGAGGGGAGGGGAGTGAGGGGATGAGGTAGCCCGGTGGTGGGTATTAAGGAGGACACAGGTTGTAATGAGCACTGGGTGTTATATGCAAATAATGAATCACTGAACACTAAAAATATAAAATAAATTAAAAAATAAAAAATTGGTGAATGGTGTTCCACTGAGCGAATACACCATGGTTTGTTGTTCCTTGTTGAGCATTCCAGCTGTTTCAATTTGTAATAAACTTTCTGGTCCAAAGACTTGTGTGGATACATGTTTTCATTTCCCTTGGGTCAATTCCTAGGGGTGGAATTGCCGGGTCATAAGGTTTAATATTATGAGAAGCTGCCAGAGAATCAACTTACACTCCCACTGACAATGTAGGAGTTCCACAGCCTTATTATTTTATTATTTCATTTTATTTTAAAAATTTAAAAGATTTTATCTATTTATTTGACAGAGAGAGAGGGAGAGCACAAGTAGGGGTAGGTAGGGGTAGGCAGAAGGAGAGGGAGAAACAGACTCCCTGCTGAGCAAGGAGCCTGCCCATGATGGGGGTGTGTGGGGGGGGGAGCTCTTGACCTCTGGATCCCAGGACCATGACCTGAGCCGGAAGCAGATGCTTAACCAACTGAGCCACCCAGGTACTTGTCAAGTCATTTAAATGTGAGCTTCTTAGTGGGTGTGTAATAATACCTTGTAGTTTTAATTTGCACGTGTGCATGATTGTATACATACTTATTTTGTTTTCACTTATCAATGTATTTCTCCTCTGCCTTGTTCCAAAAAAGATTTTAGATGGTTAATTTGTGTTCTAGGTTTTTTTTTTTTTCTGTATAGCTTTATATCATCTATTTTTGAAGCATTTAAAAAACAATTGTGTACTTTATTTTTAAATGGCTGCATAACACTCCAGAATGGGAACGAATCATGGATCTTCTTTTGGCCATTTTAGGTAGCGGAGCATGGAGGTTAAGACCGTGGGCCCTGGAGCCAGAGGTCTGTATTTGAGGGCCTCGGGAAGGTGATTCAGTCTCTCGATCCTTGTCTGTAAAGCCTCACAGAGGTTGTGAGCATTGAATGAGAACTTCATGTGAAATCCATCAAAGGGTAAGTGTGCAGTCAATGCTTCTTTCTATTAGGGACCACATTGCCATCATGTTTTAAGAAGCTTTATTGCTTCTCCCCTTTTTAGGATCAATATTCGGAAATGAGATCAGCTGAGTCAGTAGATGTGAGCAGTTTTTGGAATCCTTTTTTTTTTTTTTTTTTAAATTTTTTAAGTAGGCTCCATGCTGGGGTGGAGCCCCATGTGGTACTTGAACTCATGCCCTGAGATGGAATTGGCTGCTTAATGAGCCCAGGAGCCTGACATTCTTTAGAATCTTGATAGCTGTCCCCAAATTGCTTTCTACAAGGCCCCTGTTTAGCCTTCCTCCAACAGCATATGAGAGTGCCCATGTCATCACAGCATTCCCGGGAAGCAGTGACTTTTACTAGAGTGGAATGTTCTACCTACCAGCGAGGGAAGCCATGTTAATAAGGCAGTGACTCAGGAATTACTCCTCATACCTGTGACAGTGACAGCTGCCTCCTGTCCTTCCAAGTATTAGCTAGCTATCGCCACAGTTTTGCTGGCTAACAAATCATCCCCAACTGTCAATGACATACAATTACGACTATTTATTTCCTACTTGTGTGTTTGTAGGTTGGCTGGTGTGGCTCTGCTCCAAGCTGGGGTAGGACAGGCTCCTCATGTCTCTCATTCTCGTCTGAGGACTGGCAGGGACACGCTTGTCACTGGGTGATGGCAGGGACCTGGGAGAGGGCACCCCTGACCACACAAACACATTTCAGATTTTTGCTTGTATTGTATCTGCTGTATCAGCCAGGTCAAGGAGTGGGAAAGTACATCCCACCCACAGCGAGGTTGTGGCAAGGATGTGGGTGTAGGGAGGACTGAAGAGTCAGGACCAGTAATTCAGACTCCTACTTCTGCTTTCCATTGTTATAAATTAAAAAGAAGATTCTTTTTCCCTCTTTTTAAAAAAATGAGGTATAATTGACATATCACATTATATCAATTCCAAGTCTGCAACATAATCATTTGATACTTGCATACACTGCAAAATAATCACCATGGTGAGCCTAAGTTAACACCCTTCACCACACATCATTACAGTTTTCCTCTTATGATGAGAACTTTTAAGAAAAGATAAAAAAGAAGAATTACTCTCTTAGCAACTTTCAAATACACAATATGGTATTATTAACTAGAGTCACACGAGGCTGTACCTTACATCCCAGAACTTACTGATTTTATTTTATTTATTTTTAAAAGATTTTATTTATTTATTTGAGAGAGAATGAGAGAGAGCTCAAGAGGGGAGAGGGTCAGAAGGTTAGAGGGAGCAGCAGACTCCCCGCTGAGCAGAGAGCCCAACGCGGGACTCAATCCCGGGACTCCAGGATCATAACCTGAGCCAAACGCAGTCACTTAACCAACTGAGCCACCCAGGCATCCCAGAACTTACTTATTTTATAACTACAAGTTTGAATCTTTGGACCGCCTTCAACCATTTGGCTAACTGCACCCCTCCCCCCCACCTTCCCTGCTTCTGACAACCACCAGTCTGTTCTCTGTATCTACAAACTCAATTTTAATTTTTTTTCATTTTTAGATTCCACATATAAGAGAGATCATATGGCATTTATCTTTCTCTGCCTGACTTACTTCATTTAGTGTCATGCCCTCAAGGTCCTCCCATGTTGTCCCAAATGACAGGATTTCATTCTTTTTTTATGGCTGAGTAATATTTCAGTGTGTCTCTATATACCACTTTTTCTTTAGCCATTCGTTCACTGATGAACACTTAGGTTGTTTCCATATCTTGTTTGTTGTAGATCATGGTGCAATGAACACAGGGGGTGCCTATGTCTTTGCAAATCAGTGTTTTTCTTTTCTTCAGATAAGTCCCCCAAAACATAATTACTGGATCATATGGTATTTCTATTTCTAAATTTTTGAGGAGTCTCCAGACTGTTTTGCACAGTGGCACGCCAATTTGCATTCCCCCTGACAGCGCACGAGGATTCTCTTTTCTCTACCTGCTCACCAACACTCGTTATTTCTTGTCTCAAAGAAATTTCTTGATTGGATTCGAATGGATGAAAGAGATTGCTGTTTAACTCAATATGTTGATATATGAGGAATTCTTATTTTTCATGTTGCATCAACTCAATAGTCTTTTTAAGAGACACTGTCAGGGTTCAACTTTTTGTGCTTGGTTCCTAATCATATGTGTTCTCTCTTCCATCCCAGGGGGCTCTCTGTGTGCATGACCTGACGTCCTGCAGCTTGGAGGGTGCTGAAGATGATACGTGATAATTGAAAGGAATCTCCAAGATGAGCTCCCACCTTACCCTTGCCCTCGAGTAAATTCAAAGGCAAAAATTTATACCTTCATTAACTTAGAAGAGCAAAACCGACTTTCTAGTCCAATTATTTAGTGAAGAAGTGTGGTTTAGTAAAAATCCCAAATTAAGTTATTTTCAGAAGAATGGCACTTCTAACGGGGTGATTAGCAAAAAAGATCCATTCTTGCAGTGGGATAGTAGGGTGTGGACCTTGAGCACGGTTTTGCTTCTTTCCTCCCCTGCTGCTCCCATTATCCCTACCACACTGAGCATGTTTAAGATTTTAATTCCAGACTAAAATGAAACTTTAAAAAAAAAAAAACTTATGCATCAACTCTATTTCCCTCCCTGTTATTTCTTGGATCCTCTATCTTCCACTATTCTTAAGGGCAGGTGACAGGTGGTATGAACCTACCTCCGCTCAAAAACATCTTTATTTTGATCTTCACTTGAATGCTAGTTTGGCTGGGTATTGGATTCTAGGTTAAACATGTTTTTTGTTTGTTTGTTTTCTGTTTTGGTTTGTTTTTACCTTTCAGAGTGTTAAAGGATTTGCTCTACTATCTTCCAGCTCTCAGGGTTGGTTGATGATAGAGATGTCCAATGTCAAGCTGATTTTCATTCTTTTGTGATAATCTATTTCCTCTCTTGGGAATTTACTAGGATATTCCTCTCATCTTCGGTATTCCAGACTCTTTCTTTTTAAGATTTTATATATTCATTTGAGAGAAAGAGAGCACGAGCAGAAGGGGGAGACAGAGGGAGAAGCAGACTCCCCAGTGAGCAGGGAGCCTGACATGGGGCTTGATCCTGAGACCCTGAGATCATGACCTGAGCTGAAGTCAGAGACTTAAACGACTGAGCCATCCAGGAATCCCTGGTATTCCAAACCCTTACCACGATGTGTCTAGATTTCTGAAATTTTATTTCACTTTTCATTCCCTGCATTTGGTATTCAGTGAACCCTATCGGTCTGAAGGCTGGTGTCTTTCTTCAACTCTAATCCCCACTCACCATCCCATTCTTTCTTTGGGTACTTCTTCACTCTCATTTTATCTGTTTTCTCCCTTTGGAACTTCTGTCATACAGATATTGGAATTTCTGGGCCTACCCTCAATGTCTCATGACTTTCAACTCACAGTTTTCTACTTCTTTGTTGTTTCATACTAAGCCCAAGGGGAATTCTTTACTTGATTTTCCATGTTATGAATTTCTCCTTACCTGTGTTGGTGTTGAGATTCACCCCAACTATTGAGTGTTGGAAGTTAATCTTTGGTTTTGATTAATTGCAATTAATTTTTTATGGATGAAATATAGTCTTCTATCTCCCTGGAGACATAAATTATCATTATTAGAATATCTTTATTTTCTCTATTGATTTCCTTTGGTTGTAATTCTTCTAGGTTATGTTTGGTGTTACTCTACCATGGTGTTGGTTTTCTCAAATGTCAGGTGCTTCTTGGCCATCTACCATCCTTGTATCTAAACATCCCTGCTGGCTTGCTTATTCTATTGATCATACCTGCTTCTGATGACTGTTGGGGTAGGGTGGTGTCTACTCTTCTGAGAGTGTAGAGGTGACCTGTCCTTCGTGGATGGTCAGTCGTCACTGGGGTAGTCTCTGCTTTGCCTCTCTGGACGAAGTATTCATACCTTCAGATTTAGCTTGGGGACAAACACTATGTTTCAGTGATGGTGTTCTTATTTTCCCATGCCATTACGAATTTTTTTCCTCTCCTTTTCCTTCTCTTTTCTGCCTTTTCTAATTAAGCAAGAATTTTCTGTTATTTAATGGGATTTTGGTTAGGAGGGAGGTCAAATGGGGGTGCTCAGTCCTCCATCTGGCTCTGATCTGCATTTTTAGCAAAACAACTAAGTTTGGAAGTTTGAAACTAACGACATTAGGGCTGAGAGATTTCTTAATGTAAATATATTTCAGCAGAGTTAATGAAAACTTGGAGTGCTTACAAAGTTGGATATATTACATGTGTGACAAATTATATATAAACCAGATTTCATTTCCTGTTTTTTTTTTCAATCAGCAAAGAAAAAATGGCAAGAAAACCAAGTCTTCTGTATTTTAGCTACGCATTTTAAGGGATAATGCATATTTAAACATTTTCAGCATTTGCTGTTAAAATGAATAAAACTGTACAATAAAATCCCCCCAAAGCATAAAGTTCCAGCCGGCAATGAGCCCCTCGTTCAGATATGGTCCAGGCTTTGCCTCACAGGGCCCGTCGGCCTGGAGCTGCTGCCGTTAGCAACCACGCTACCATTCTTCTCACTTGCCTCTCATCACTATGGTGATTCTTGTTAAATAAAGTGAACAGTCCTGATCATGTGCCCCGACGCCTTGTCATTTTTTTCCCCCCTGTGGCTGTCAGTTTCCACAAAACAGCAGCCATCTAGTCAAGAGCTCTTTGCCGAATGCCTACTATGCACTCACTCCTGGAGGCACAAAGATGAAAAGGACAAAATGCTTTCCCTCAAGGACACTCACTATGGGGAAGAAAAGGCAAACGATGTAGATTCCGTGGGTCAGAGTGGACCCCAGCTTCACGTATTGTGATAGTTATTGGACTTAAAGATGTTTCATGTTTATGAAGGCATAATCCTTTTCCAACCACTTTTAATTTTTGAATGGGAGGTAAGTTACAGGGTTCAAGAATCAAGAGATAACAAGGAGTTATTCTCATCTGCTGTTTCAACTCGGCTCACACCCTCTGGGTATTAGATTCTTGTTTCTACTTCTAATGTTTCCTTATGCAATCGTATATGAATATGTATTTTAATTTTCCTGTCCTAAAAAGGGTGCCATGCTATGTATGTGCCAATATATCCTGGAGATCTTTTCTTTTTCTTTCTTTTTTTAAAAAATGATTTTATTTGTTTATTTGACAGAGAGAGAGGGAACACAAGCAGGGGAAGTGGTAGAGGGAGAAGCAGACTTCCCATTGAGCAGGGAGCCCGATGTGGGGCTTGAACCCAGGACCCTGGACTCATGACCTGAGTGGAAGCCAGGCGCTCAATGACTAAGCTGCCCGGGTGCCCCCTGGAGATCTTTTCATGGGGGTCCACAGAGACATCCCTTGCTGCCTCTCATCACTCCTTCGAGTTCCCTAGGTGGATGCCATAAGACAGTAACCAGCTCCTTATTGAAGTCCTTTTGGGATGTCTCCAATCTTTTGCCATTACAACGAATGCCCCAATGAATAATCTTGTACGTCTTCCATTTGTATGCATGCTGGGGTGTTTGCAGAATCGATTTCCAGAAGGAAGATTGCTGCCTCAGAGGGTACTGGCATCTCTAATTTTGGCAGATTTTGTCAGCCGTCCCCGTGCAGGGGTTAAACCACCTTATCCCTTCCGGCCATGTCTGAGAGCACCTCTTTCTAATCCTCCCTTGTCTTTGGGTCCCAAGGAACTGGGCTTGCACCTTCTCCTCGCGGCATTGCTTCTGCTTCCGGGTCTTACCCGGGTTCACATCAGCACAAGGAAAGCTGCCCCTAAGTAGACAGTGTGTTCTTGCTTCCTGGAGCACCTGGTGAGGAACGGGTGAAGGGAACCCAGACTGTTTAAGGGATGCTGTTGGAGCACCGGGTGGCTGGGGGCCAGGTCCAAGCTGCTGAGCAGTGGGAGGGAAGATAGGGAACAGATTGTGGAGAACTTGGGTGGCTATACACCAAGAGGTTTGGATTTTTCCCGCAGGCCATGGGCAGCCGCTGGAGGTTTCCCAGTGGAGGGAGGAGACAGGGCAAGCTGCGTCCAGGCAGATGTTAATTTTAGGGGCTTGTGCTGGATGGGGACGAGACCAGAGACTGGACTTTTGGATTCTGAGCACAGACCTGCTGTGGTTTGCTGTGGGAATAATGTGTAATACTGCCGTTTGGGTGTTGTCTGTCGCATCACATGGACGGACAAGGAGCCGTGGCGGGGTCATGTCCCTATTATGTGCTCTGCCTTATCATCACCATTCAACACACCGTAATTGAAACACTGAGTCACTTCAAGCTCCCCGAGTGGCTGGAGTCTTTGAATCAAGGTTTCTTCTCCCCCAATCTTGTGATATTATCTCCCGCCTTCGAGGGAGAGGCCACCCCGGGTCCCAGAGAGCCGCGAAGACCAGGTGTCAGACCCGAGACAGGAAGGCCAGCCTCCTGAGGTTTTGCTTAGCTGTTTTCTACCCACAGAGTGGCCTTGCCAAACCCCGTGGCCTGCCTCCTCGAGGGTGCCGGGAGCCGCGAAGCTGTGTGCGGTTTCCATGGCAGTCGGCGGCGGGGACAGGCAGCCAGGTGGCTCGCTGGCTCCGCTCGGTGCTGGCTCACCTGCTTTGCTGTTGGCAGCCGCCCCCTGTGCTCCTCTTGGCTCCTGGAGCTTTCGAATGTCTTTTGTTACCCGCCTTTATGAGTCTCTGTGTGAGAGGACCTTCAAGTTCTGAGCCTATAAAAAGTGTGACTTTGTCTCCAAGTGGATTGAAGAGCAGGAATTCAGGATGCCAGGGTGGAAAAGTACTGGGGGACAGCGCGTCTCTCCCACTCTCTCTCTCTCTGAAGCGAACCTAGAACTCTGGGATGAGGCTGAGCTTTGGGCAAAGGGTGGCGGGAGGAGCCCTCCACGGTGGAAAGAGAGGCTCGCTCCCCAAAGGACCCCGGGATTGTCTTTACTGATGCGATGGGCACCAGGCTCTTAGAATTCAGGGTCTGCCTGTCTTTGCTTGTCTGATCTCTTTATTTAATTAAGTGCAGGTGACCGTGCCTTGCTGTAGCCCAGAGATGCTGATTTAGTCATTGTCCCTGGTTTTCCAGTGAGGACATGTTATCACAGAATCCCAGGGATAGAGGGCCAAGGGAGGGAAAGGACAGATCTCCAGTGGAGAAGGAAGGCTAATTGGGGAACAAGTTCATCTGTGTTTTTTCTCAGCCGGTGCTGCCTGCTTCAGCAGGCTGGGGCTGCTGAGTTCCCGTGAGGTTGGGACTGGCCAGCTCCTCAGGCAAGGGATCCCATCGGCCCTGCCCAGCAGGGAGGACACCAGGCTCCGGGCTCTGCCTTCTGGGGGATTGTGGAGGACCAGAGTTCTCTCTATCGAGTCAATGTTTAGAAGAAACCCCCGACAGGGACGGAGACAAAGGCTCAAGGTCAGGGACAAGGACTCCGTCTTGGGAAGGGAAGCTGCTCTAAGCAAATTCAATTTGCTACGGTCATGAAGGCATCAGGGATGGGGGCTGTGTGGAACCCGGAGCTTGAGGTCACGTGTTCTTCTTGGACATTGTGAAGAACCACCAAACAGATTGGAGTATCCTGGGCCACTGGGAAACAAACAGAGACTCCACTCAAACCTGCATAGGAATCAAAGAAGATTGATTTCGTTTGCTTAAGGGGCGAAATGGTCTTTGTCCTAATCATCTGCAGTTAAGTCATGAACGGAGACGAGGAAATTCCCTTTGGTAAACCCCCAAACTAATTAAACGCATTGCTTGGGTTTGCATTCTGACTGGGAAAAAGACAAGGGAAGAGGGGAAGCGTGCGTAAATCAGTCGTCCTATTAGTTCTTGAGCCAGTGTTTTTGAGTACTTAATTGCATTTTTTTCGGCCTGGGAGGAGGCTCTGAGGGAAGCTCAGTTTGCTGGCGATTCGGGAAAGCAAGCAGCCAGCAAGGGGCAAGCTGAGACCCGAGGACCTGGCCTTGCACCGGTGATGTAGCTGGGCAGCTGGTGAGGAGGGACAGTTGAAGGCAAGGTTCAGAGGTGAGAAGAGAGGGAAGCCCATTTCAGGCCCAGAACTGGGGACGAAGCTGCTGGAGTGAGGGGAGTGAGGAGAGACGGGCAGAGCCCACCAGCCTGGGGGGAGGGGTGGACGCCATGCTGCCTATGGGGGAGGCCTTTAAACAGGGGAAGGGGGCTTCTTAGAGACCCTACGGTTGGCGGGTGGGGTGGGGAAGACAAAGCTGTCACGGGGACGGGGAGCCACGTGAGATGGTTGAGCTGAAGCCAGAAGGAGAAGAGGTAGGGACCCAGGCTGAAGGGCTGGGTGCAGATTCGAGAGACACCCCTCCCCTCAAGGATGGGCCAGCTGACTGGGAGCAGGAGGGAGGAGACCAGTTGGTTTCTGACATGGGCAGATGCAAGGCAGGCCATGCGGTGCCCCAGGATGAGGACCTGGTGGGAGAGCCCTTGGCGGGGGGGCACAATGGTGGAGGCAGAGGGAGAAGGATGAGTCTTGAGTTTATGAATGGTGTTAGGTAGAATATCAGTCAGTGCCTCCCGGGGAAACAGAATCAGTCTATACATGAAAACAGAGAGAGAAAGAGAGAGAGAGAGGAGATTGATTTATTTGTTGCAAGGCTTACATGATTCTAGGCTGCCCAGGCTGGTCTGAAATCTGCAGGAGAAGCCGTGGGGATGGGCAGGTTGGAAGCATCAGGGAGAAGCTGACCCTGGAGCCCACGGGCTGGATTTCTCCTGACTCAAGGAAAGTTGTGCTCTTAAGGCCCCTCCAGATTATTGAGGATAATCTCCCTTCCTTCCTGTTGACTGGTTTTAGGAGTGAATCACGTCTGCAGCATACCCTCGAAGCAACATCTTGACTGGTGGGGGGTTGAATAAACGGATACCACAACTAAGCCAAGTTGACGCATAAAGCTACCCATTCCTAGGGACGCCAGGGTGGCTCCATCTGTTGGGCGTCTGCCTTCGGCTCGGGTCCTAACCCCAGGGTCCTGGGATCGAGCCCCTCATCAGGCTCCCGGCTCAGCAGGAGGTCTGCTTCTCCCTCTCCCTCTGGCCCTCCCCCTGTTTGCGTTCACTCTTTCTCAAATAGATAATAAAATCTTAAAAAAACAACAACAACAAGCGGGGCGCCTCAGTGGGTTAAGCCTCTGCCTTTGGCTCAGGTCATGATCTCAGGGTCCTGGGACTGAGTCCCGTATCGTGTTCTCTGCTCAGCGGGGAGCCTGCTTCTCCTTCTCTCTCTGCCTGCCTCTCTGCCTACTTGTGATCCCTCTCTCTTTGTCAAATAAATAAATAAAATCTTAAAAAAAACAAACAAAAAAATGACCATCATAGTGGGAAAGTCCCAGAATTGTGAAATATTCAAGTAGTCATGGATGAATTAAGTAGAAAGTGTGTTCCTCCCATCCCAAATTCAACCATGGGTAAAAGTCTCCATCCGCAGAAGGGAGGAGGTCTTGGGTTTGGAATAGGCACTGGGGGTCTCTAGTGTTTGGGTGGGATGGGAAGCCATGGCTCTCAGGAGTACCTAAGGACAGTGTGAAAGTCGTGGGCACAGAAAGAGAAGGGCAGCTTCTGGGGACACCACACATAGGGGATAGGACAGATGGGGAATGAGGAGAGAGAAGACAGGTTTTGCCTTTCGGAATCCCCAAAAGCCTGTGCAGGGCAAGTCCAGACAAAGCGCCCCGGAAGACAGACGTGGTAAGCAGCAGAAGGACCAATGACAGGCTTGGTCCAGCTGCTAAAGCGGGAGGAATTGCCTCACCCCTGCCCACCTTTCTGGTGAGGGCTCTGCCAACAGCAGTCTCAGGGGATATTGAGGAAGGAGAGGTCAAAGCTTCGGCTCTTGGCCGTGGAGAACAGAGGCCAGGGGTCCCTGGCACTTTGCTCAGCATTTGCCTTAGTGAGTTTCTGGCTGAGGAGGGTTGTCCTGGAGTCTCATTCGGGGGTTGCATATGGGAAATTGAGGCTAAGAGGCTGGCGCTATGAGAAAAGGACCAAGTAGACCAAGCCCATGGCAAGAGATGTGAGGAGGAGAGATGAACTGTGAGCTCTTCCCAGACAGCCTTTTCAGACTATGTCTGGGAGTCGATTTGATGCTGCATCCTGTGGTATACAAAGGTGGGCTCCCCGCTACTCCTCCATCCCTCCCACCACCCATGACATACCAAACCTGGAGGGGCAGCGACACAGACTCTATGTTAACTGTGTGTGTGTGTGTGTGTGTGTGTGTGTGTGTGTGTGTGTTGAGGTCTATTGTGATTTTCCGTGACCCTCGGGGTCACCTGGTCCCTTCCCTGCAACAAGGTTCAGAACTTCCCTTTAAACAGGAACAACATTCTCCCCAACGAGTAACTTGTCTCCTGGACCCAGAATTGCCCGTTTCTGGCTTGTCTTCTGAGGCCAGAGGAACAAGTCTCAAGAAAGCTCTCTTGGGAGCTCTTTATGGAAACAGCCCTCCTATCTGCCATCCTCTTTTTTCCGGGGCCCTTCTTTCTTGGTCTCTTTGGCTGCTCTGATGACAGGTTTTAGCCTCCCACTGTTCTGGGCACACTTAGCCGAAAGTCCTTATGTGCTATAATAAAGATTTGTCTGCTTTTGTTCTTGGGTTCCTGGGATGAAGCTTCTAAGTGCTGGGAATTTTCTGAGTGGCAGGAGAGCTGTTGTTCACGGCGGCCCTTGGGCCATACCTGACTTTATGCTAACGGATGACTCAGGAAGACCAACCGTGTGATTAGAGGCTTAGGGCTTTGAGCCAGGGGATGTCAGCCCAGGCGCACGACCCCAGGATAGAAGAGGGGGTGGAGATTAAGTTTAATCACACGGCCAATGGTCCAAGCAACCGTGTCTACATCATGAAACCTGGATAAAAATTCAGGTGATTCTTGGTTGGTGAACGCCTCTTCGAGCAGGGAAGGTGTTTCGTCCTGATGCTTGGGGAGAAGACATGGAAGCTCTGTGTTTGGGTCTTTCCCAAACTTTGCCTTATGTGTCTCTTCATTTGCCTGGGTCTTTTTACAACTTTTTTTTTTTTAAGATTTTATTTATTTTTTTGAGAGAGAGAGCATAAGCAGGGAGAGCGGCAGGCAGAGGGAGAAGCAGACTCCCCACTGAACTGGGACCACTCCCCGCCCCCACGAGGTGGGGCTCATTCCAGGACCCTGAGATCATGACCTGAGCCAAAGGCAGACGCCTAACTGACTGAGCCACCTAGGTGCCCCCTGATTTGCATCCTTTATAATAAAACTGTAAGTCTCGTACTTTCCTGAGTTCCATGAGGCACTCTAGTGAATTACTGAAACTGAGGGGATTGTGGGGACTCCCCAATTTGTAACCATCTGGCCAGAAGTGCAGGTGGCCTGGGGACCCCTGAACTTGCAGCTTGTGTCTGAAGCCAGAGAAAGCTTGTTGGGGTCTGTACTTTTACTCGTGGAGTCTGATGGTAGTTCTGGATGGTTAGCATTTGAACTGGACTGCAGTAGTTTGCATCCTGGTTCAAAAACCCCAGAAAATAAGGTGGTATTGAGCACGCAAGGGGGCAGTATCCTCTGTTCCTTGGTGAGAAAGCCACGTGAGTGCAGCCTAGGACACCCCTCTGCCAGTCCCTTACACTGGGAGAGCTTCTTGTACCCTCCTCGCTTGAGCTGTGGTCAAGACTGAGTTACTTGGTGCTCCTTGGAGGAGCAGGCAGGAGGTTAGTTCCAGACCTCCCCACTTCTGCCTGACACCCCCTCCCCAAGACAAAACAAAACAAAGCTGCCACCTTTAGTGAAGTCAGGAGATAAAGGAAAGCTCCAAGACTCAAATTACATTTTTTTTAAGATTTTATTTATTTATTTGACAGACAGAGATTACAAGTAGGCAGAGAGGCAGGCAGAGAGAGAGAGAGAGGGGGAAGCAGGCTCCAGAGAGCCTGATGCGGGGCTCGATCCCAGAACCCTGGGATCATGACCTGAGCGGAAGGCGGAGGCTTAACCCACTGAGCCACCCAGGTGCCCTGACTCAAATTACATTTAACGGCAGCCCAAAACTTTCACAGTGGGGTAGCAGGACCAGAAGGGGGAGTGGGGTGGAGTCTAACGGGCAGGTTCTGGAAGGTGAGGGCCCCTCCTTGAGGAAACACTGCTGTGAATTGGACTGAAAATCAGTGGGAGGAGGGGAGAGAAGGAGTGGGTGGGCCTGGAGGGGGCTCAGAAGTGGTCCATCTAGAAAGAACCCCTTTGGGAAGAGAATGCATCCCTGGAAGGCAGGTCCAGCAACCTGAGGGGGGACCAGTTGCTGGCGGGGGCTGGGATGCTGAAGGGGTTCAGGGCTTGGGAAAGGACCCTCTTTTTGTCTTACTTTGCTCATTTATTCTAGCGTCTTAAGGTAGAATGGTAGGTTATTGATTTGAGATCTTTCCTCTTTCTGAATATAGGCATTTGCAGCAAAAGATCTCCCTCTAAATACCGTTTTAACTGCCCTCCCATAAGGGTTGGTACATCATGTCTTCATCTTCAGTCATCTCAGAGTATTTCCTGATTTCCCTTCTGATTCCTTTTTGGACCTGTTGGTCATCGAGGAGTACGCTGTTTAATTTCCATGTATTCGTGAGCTTGGGAAGAGCCCTTCCAGACTGGTGGCCGGGCTCAGCAAGGCCACAGTGGAGGAAACCACCCTTCACAGCTACAGAAGAGCACGTACTTCTCTGGAGGCGTGTCTCGCAACACCACCAATGCACCGGATTCCCCTGCTAAGAGCTGGTTCGAGATCATAGAATACACTTAAAGTATAAGTAACATAATAGGTATAATTGCACCGTCATATAGAACACCAGAGGAAAAATCCTGAAAAGAATGAACAGAATTAAAAAAAAAAAAGAATTAACAGAATTTTTCAGCAGATGAAGCAAATGCATCAGAAAAATGTTTTTTTTTTTTTGGTGGGGGGGGGTAATTGCACCCTAATCTTCCAACATAGTAATAATAATGATAATACCTTAGGTAGCTGAAGCTCTGATGATGACCACAAAGCAGAAATAATTTAGGACCTTGGGATAGAAATAGCCAGACAAGAGGAAGAGATGGATGGATAGTGGGTGGACATTAGGGACAAGGAGAGGTTAGGAAATAGAAGAAAAAAAAAACCAAAACAATTTCAACAATGAACAGGGGCCCTTGGCTGGCTCAGTCAGATAAGCATCTGATTCTTGATTTCAGCTCAGGTCATGCTCTCAGGGTCCTGAGATTGAGCCCCATGTTGGACTCTGTGCTCAGCGGGGAGTCTGCTGGAGATTCTCTCTCCCTCTCCCTCTGCCCCTCCCCCTGCACATATGTGTGTTCTCTCTCTCAAATAAATAAATCTTAAAAAAAATGAATACTAAATTAAAGGAAGCCTAAAAGAGAATGGAGCAGGAAACACAATAAGACATAAAGAGGTTAGAAATGAAAAAAGAACATGACATAGAAATAAAAGGATGAAATGAATTAAAGATACCAGGACGAACTGTGAAAGACTTTGAAATGGACCCAAAAGATTATTGGGTGTCTTTGATGGAAAACTCGGGAATGTAATGAAAAACTAAGCACTACCTTCTGGATTGTTCTTTCCTGGTCCTGCTCCTTTCATTGTCTTTGTGCTGTTTTATAATCTTGTAAAGTGCAGGAAACCCATAGCAATGCAAGTGATAAATTTTCTATGCAAATTAATTCTTTCTGATGGAAGGAACCATTCTCCCCACACCCCCATTGTGGTGGGCAAAATCAAGGATCCTCCCAAGATGTCTGAGTCCTAATCTCTGTAATCTGTGAATACATTACTTCACATGGCAAAAGAGATTGTGCAGCTGTGATTATATTAAGGGTGTTGAGAGGAGGAGATTATCTTGAATTATCTAGGAGGGCCCAATGTAATCATGAGGGTCCCTATGACCAGGAAGGTCAGAATTAGGAAAGGAGCTATGACCACAGAAGTGAGGTTGTAGAGATGCTCAGTCACAGGCAAAAGAATGAGAGCAGGCTCTAGAAATTGAAAAGGGCAGGAGATGGATTCTCCCCTAGCAGCTCCAAGAGGTTCGAACACAGGTCTGCCAAAACATTTTAGACTTATGACTGTTAGAACTCTAAGATAATCAATTTGTTGTCTAAGGCCAGCAAAGTCGTGGTAACTTGTCATAGCAGCAATAGGAAACTGATACAAACCCCACCAAAAAAAGTCAATTTCGTATCTCTTTGTACATTCATTTTATGTTCTATATAGGTCTCTGTTCTTTGAATTCTCCTTTGAATTGAAATGAATAATGTCTTATTCATTTTATCATTAATCAATGAGTTAAATAAAATATTTAAATTATGTTTATTTTATATTTTTATTAATTTATAATTTCACTCTTAAAATTGTTTTTGACAGTGTTCCCATTCAATGGGGAGGGGACGTCTTTGCAATGGTACTATGAAATGGTGCTCAGAAAACTTGATGTTCACATGCAAAAGAATGAAGGTGGACTCTTATCTAGAACCATATGTAAAAATTAAGTCAAAATGGGTAATAGACCTAAATGTAAGAACTAAAATTATAAAACTCTTAGATGAAGCCACAGGGAAAATTTCATGACATTGGATTTAGCAATGATTTTTTTTTTTTTGAATATGACACCAAAGGAACCGAGAACAAAAGAAAAAAAAGGACAAATTAGATTTCCATCAAAATTAAAAACCTGCCTACATCAAAGGATAGTATCAACAAAATGAAAAGGTAGTCCATGGAATGGGAAGAAGTATTTGCAAATCCCCTATCTGATAAAGGACTGATATCCAGAATATAGGGAGAACTTCTAAAACCTAATAACAGAAAAATCAAACACAACTCAATTCGAAATTAGGCAAAGGGTTTGAATAGACATTTTTCTAAAGAACATAGGTAAATGACCAGTAAGCACATGAAAATATGCTTAATATCAGTAATCCTAGGGAACTGCAAATAAAAATCACAATGAGATACCACTTCACATCCATTAGGATGGCTATGATCAAAAGAACAGAAAAGAATGTGTTGGAAGGAGTGGAACATTTGTGCATTGCTGGTGGGAATATAAAATGTTGCAGCCACTGTGGAACTCAGTAGGATGGTTCCTCAAAAAATTAAAAATAGAATTATCATTTGATGCAGCTATTTCCCTTCTGAGTATAAACACAAAGATTCCAAAGCAAGAACTTGAACAGATACAGGTGCACCCATGTTCATAGCAGGATTACTCACAATAACCAAAAGGTGGGAGCAACCCAAGTGTTCATCAATGGGTGAATGGATCAACAAAACGTGGGTATATTCATACAATGGAATAGTATCATCTTTAAAAAAGAAGGAAATTCTGATACTTGCTATAACATAGATAAATTGTGAAGGCGTCTTCCTCAATCAAATAAACCAGACACTAAGGATAAATACTGTATGATTCTGCTTATATGAGGAGCTCCGAGTAGTCAATTAGTAGTCAATAGAGACAGAAAGTAGAAGAATGGTGGTTTCAAGGGACCGGGAGCAGGGGGAAGTGGGGATTTAGTACTTAATGATTGAGTTTCAGTTTGGAATGAAGAAAATGTTGTGTAGATGGGTAGTAATGATGATTACAACAAAATGAGTTGCATGAACTCATTTCACAACAGTGCATGAACTGTACATTTAAAAATGGTTACAATGGGGGTAGGCACTTGGGTGGCTCAGTTGGTTAAGTGGCCAACTCCTGATTTCAGCTCAGGTCATGATCTCAGGGTCTTGAGTTTGAGCCCCACATGGGGCTTCATGCCCAGTGGGGAATCTGCTTGAGGTTCTCTCCCTCTCCTCTGCCCTCTCTGTTCCCCTGCACTCTCTCTCACTCTCTCTCTCTCTAACATAAACCAACCAACCAACCAAATCTTTAAAAATTTTTAAATTGTTAAAATGGTAAATATTATTTTATATAAATATCGCAACAAAATAAATCAATTATCTTTTAATAGAAATTGATAGAGAAAACACGTAAGGGAGACCCAATAGATACATAATTGGACTCTATAAGGAAGAATCCAAAAGAGTGAGTCAGAACAAACATTTAAAAAATTATTTAAAAAAGTCTCCCTGGAAACACAGATTTTACTCTAGACATTGAGAAAGCGCAATGCGTTCCAGGGAAAACTGACGTAGAATGTCAATGCTGATACCTATCTTAGAAAATGGTTGGACTTTTTCTATAGAAAAAGACTTTTTAAAGATAAAGACTCTTGCACAGTTAGGCAAAAATGTAACTCGAGGGAAAGGAAATCAGTTGGCATCACACTTCTCCGTCGCTCAAAGTCAACACGAAGTCAGAAGACAGCGGAGTAACAGCCACAAGATTGCCAATAAGAGAAAATGTGAGCCAAGGCTTATCTAGCCAAGTTCAACTGGATGAGGGCTAGAGACAAGTGTTAAACATTCAGTAACCAACCGCAGGGTTTCCCTGAGCACTTGCCTAAGAATCTATTCGAGGACAAGTTTCACGAAGCATGAGATGACAGGAAATTTTGGCTAAAGGTCCGATGGTGAGCATTGGATGGGAATAATTGCAGAGCTAATACTAAGGTCTTCTGTCCTGACAACTTACAAGAAATGAGTGGAAAGGGGAAAGTAGAATTTAAAAAAGCACAGCAGGAATAAAAAAAAAAAGAAAGTAGAAAGCAGAGAAAGTTTGTGGGTTGCCTTGTATGCAATGGAGTTAAAGGTATTTAAACATTTTATTTATTTATTATTTATTTTTAAATTAAGCTTTTTATCTTGATTCAGGTTTAGTTAACATACAGTGTAATACTGGTTTCAGGTGTACAATATAGTGATTCAACATTCTATACATCACCAGTGCTCCTCTCAAGTGCTCTCCTTAATCCCCATCATCTTTTTACCCATCCCCCCTCCCACTTCCCCGCTGAACAGGGAGCCTGACGCAGGGCTCCATCCCAGGATGCGGGGATCATGACCTAAGTCAAAGACAGGCACTTAACCGACTGAGCCATGCAGGCACCCCAAGAGTTAAAGATATTTTTAAAACGAGCAAACCAAGTGGTAGGATTTTTAAGCACACTTAAGTCAAAGGTAAACAAAGATAAAGAAAGCATTAGGTGCACCATGGTAAAGAATAAGAAAATGAATGTCCTAAATTGGGATATAGAGGACAGGGTGGGAATGGGAAAGAGGGAGCCAGAACCACTCCCTTCCCCCTCTCCGAGCACTGTTCATAGTAGGGAAATAATGAACATCTGAAAAAGGAGGAGGCAAGAGTCGTTTTATAAAGATTTAACCTATGAGCACTGTTTATGGCCTGTTGCTCTGGCTGTGGCTAATGGACCCCATTCCCATTCTCCAGCAGGTCCAGTGACATGTGACTGACTGGCTCATGAGTCTCTTCTGGGGGGTCACAGAGCCAGGGGGAAAGAAAAAGATTTAACATATAATCTTATGCATAATTTTAATTTATTTTTATTGTTTTTTAAATTTAATTAATCTCTACACCCAACGTGGGGTTTGAACTCACCACCCCAAGATCAAGGATCACAGGCTCCTCCAACCGAGCCGGCCAGGCACCCCTTAAGCATAATTTTAGTAATCAGTAAAATAAAAATACAAACCTTGCCAAAATTAGAACAATAATAAAATAATTTCATGTATACATAATAGGTAAGTACTTTATATAATAGAACTAAGAAGACACATATTTCATATCAATAAATGGAAATGCGGTAAACTCGTCTTTTAAAAGAGATTTTCAGGGGCACCTGGGTGGCTCAGTGGGTTAAAGCCTCTGCCTTCGGCTCAGGTCATGATCTCAGGGTCCTGGGATCGAGCCCGGCATCAGGTTCTCTGCTCAGCAGGGAGCCTGCTTCCCTTCCTCTCTCTCTCTGCCTGCTCTCTGCCTACTTGTGATCTCTGTCAAATGAATGAAATCTTTAAAAAAAAAGAGAGAGATTTTCAGATCAGATCCCAAAGTAAAATCTAAGTCTGTGTTGCACACTAGAGACAAACGTAAAACAAAGATTCAGGTAAGTTAAAAATAAAAGAATGGGCAAGGCATAGTAGCTAAATGCAAAAAAAAAAAAAAAAAATAGAGTTGTACTCTGAATATAGAAAAGATAGAACTTAGATAAAAATTATTAAATGAGCGAAAGAAGAATAGTTTCTGATACTGAAGTTTACAATTCTCAACAAAGATCTATCTATACATAAAATAGCAACAACTGTTAAGAAACCTGGGTAGCCATTTGGAAAAATATAAAGTTGGATTCATACCTCACAATGCTCAAGATGATAAGTCTCAAATGGATCAAAGACTTGAATTCAGAAAATGAAATCGCAAAATTACTAGAAGATCCCATGGCAAATTTCTTTATGACCTTGAAATGGGGACATCCTTTCCATCAGTCAAAGTGAAAAGCCAGAAAGTAGGTCTGATAAATTTCATTATATTAAGAATGAAAACATTCTGCTTCTGGAAAGATGGAGGAGATATACTTTTCCCTATTCCTCCTAAGTACCACTAAAACTCCTGGAAAACAAATAAAAGGTAGAGAGATAAGGGCAGAGTGACAAAGGGCTTCAACAAAGCCAGCTGTCTGTGGCCAAAGGACCAGGAGAGAGACAGCCTGCCAAGACAGAAAACTTTTAGACAATAACCACTCTGTGTCAGCCAGGCTCCACAGGGAAAATGACACCCTCTCATCATCAAAGCCTGTGTGAAGAGCCTAGACTTCCACACTTGCTAATGAGGAACCCCAATCTATGGCTTCATCACTGGGTGGTGTTGGAGAAGGACATGGGAGGAGCCAGGACTTGGATCCCAGAGAGGAGAAAAAAAAGCAGTGCCCCTCCACACCCCACTGTGTCAGTGGAGATTGTGTGGGGGATCCCGGACCTCCACCTCCACTCAGCAGTAATAGGGCACCCCTTTGCCTCCTTGTTGGGGTGCTGTCAGAGGAGACTTAGGGACAATCAGGAACTTAACCACTGCTCAGCAGGAATGAGACCATCCCCTCAATGTGTCAGTGGCGACCTGTGGGGAGCACTAATAAGGCACCCCTCCTCTTTGGGGCTGGATGGTACCTGCAGAGGCTTAGTTAGGAGCCTGAACTCCCAACCCTACCCAGCAGTATCAAGGAGTCCCTTCCTACCAGGAAGACATATGAAGCTTAAAGGTGTATGCATCAAATAACAGAACCATAAAATATTGCAGAAACTGGGAAAAAAATTGAAAGAAGAGATAGACAAGTCCACAATTCAAGTGGGAGACTTCAACACCCCCCTCAACAATAAATAAGACAAGTTAGACAGAAAATTATCAATACCAAGATAAAAAAAATCAACAGTACTAAGATTGACTTGACATTTACACGACATTCCACTCAACAGAGCGGAGCACACGTTCTTTTCAAGCACCAACGGATCATACACTAACGTAGACCTCATCAGGTGCCATAAAACAGACCTCAACAAATGTTAAAGATCTGAAATCATACAGACTGTGTTCTCCAACTACACTGGGATCAAACTAGAAATCACTAACAGATATATAACAGGAAATCTCCAAACGTTCAGAAACTAAGCAGTTCTCAACAATCTATGGACGAGAGAAGAAATCTTCCTTCCTTCCTTCCTTCCTTCCTTTCTTCCTTCCTTCCTTCCTTTCTTCCTCTCTGTCTCTTTCTTCCTTTCTTTTTTAAGGAGAGAGTGTGCGAGTGGAGAGTGGCAGAGGGAGAGGGAGAATCGTTTTTTTTTAAATTATTATTACTATTTTTTATTTATTTTCAGCGTAACAGTATTCATTGTTTTTGCACCACACCCAGTGCTCCATGCAATACGCGCCCTCCCTATTACCCACCACCTGGTTCCCCAACCTCCCACTCCCTGCCCCTTCAAAACCCTCAGGTTGGTTTTCAGAGTCCATAGTCTCTCATGGTTCATCTCCCCTTCCAATTTCCCTCAACTCCCTTCTGGGAGAGGGAGAATCTTAAGCAGGCTCCATGCACGGAGCCCCACATGGGGGCTCGATCTCACATCCCTGAGATCATGACCTGAGCCCAAATCAAGTCAGGCATTTCACTGACTGATCCACCCAGGCACCCCAAGAAATCTCAAGGGAAATAAAAAAAAATACATTGAGAATGAAAATATAACATGAAAATTTATGGAAGGCAGTGAAAACCATGCTGAAAAAGCAACTTAAGGCACTAAATGTTTAGATTAAAAGAGGGGGAATGTCTTAAATCCATAATCAAGTTCTGACTTAAGACCCTAGAAAAAGAAGAGAAAACTAAATGCAAAGCAAGCAGAAGGAAGGAAATAATAAAGATAAGATCTGAAGTGAATGAAATTGGAAAACAAAATGATAGTGAAAGTCAATGAAACAAAAAGCTAGGAACGTATGGATAAAATGGACAAAGGATTGGCAAAGCTGACAAAGAAAAAAGAGAGATGACATGGATTCCTAATGTCAGAAATAAGACAGACCAGGCGGACACATTGGAAAGAACAAAAAGGAAATACTCTGAGCTCCTTTCAGGAATATTTGACAACTTAGATGAAATGGACCAAATCCTCGAAAACACAAATTCCACAACTCATCCAATACGAAACAGTTGATGTAAATAGCTCTATTGCTATTAAGGAAATTAAATTCATAATTTAAAAACTTCCCCAAAAGGAATCTCCAGCACCAGACAATTTCACTGGTGAATGCTACCAAATATTTAAAGAAGAATTAACATCAATTTTACACAGTCTCTTTCAGAAAATAGAAGAGAACACTTCATCATTCATTTAGTCAAGCCACTATTTCCCTGATACCAAAACCAGACAAAGACAGGGCCAGACAAGTGACGAAAGATTAAAAAAACTGCAGACTAACATGCGTATATATGTAATATACATATTATATGTAATGTATCATTATCATAACATGCCTTTAGATACAATGTAGATATCCCACATGTATATAGACGCAAAATTCTTTTCTCCCTGCTAATTTAAATTCATTTATGTTTCTTTCTTTCTTTTTTTTTCTTTTTTAAAGATTTTATTTATTTGACAGAGATCACAAGTAGGCAGAGAGGCAGAGAGAAAGAGGAAGGGAAGCAGGCTCCCCCTGAGCAGAGAGCCTGATGCAGGGCTCGATCCCAGGACCCTGAGATCATGACCTGAGCCGAAGGCAGAGGCTTTAACCCACTGAGCCACCCAGGTGCCCCTCATTTATGTTTCTTAATTTCAGGTTTATTAATTGTTATTTTAGGTTTATTGTTATTTTAGGTTATTGTTATTTCAGGTTTATTAATTGTTTATTAATTTGTTTCTTAATTTCAGGTTTATTAATTGACTCATAAAGTTATAAGATATTTTTTAAATTATTAAAACAAAAAGCAAATAGAATTTGGCAATATATGGAAACAATTAGATACCATGACCATGTGGGGTTTGTTCCAGGATGCAAGGTTGGTTCAACATTCAAAAACCAATTAATGGGGACGCCTGGGTGGCTCAGTGGGTTAAAGCCTCTGCCTTTGGCTCAGGTCATGATCTCAGGGTCCTGGGATCGAGCCCCACATCAGGCAAGGGTGCTGCTTCTTCCCCTCCCTCTCTCTGCCTGCCTCTCTGCCTACTTGTGATCTCTGTCTATCAAATAAATAAATAAAAATACCCCCAAACTCTGGATCCAATGGGAAAAGTAATAAAAGATTAAAAAATAATTAATGTGGGGTGCCTGGGTGGCTCAGTTGGTTAAGCATCTGTCTTCAGCTCAGGTCATGATACCAGGGTTCTGAGATCAAGCCCCCCTTCGGGCTCCTTGCTCAGCGGGGAGTCTGCTTCTCCCTCTCCTTCTGCCTGCCACTCCCCCTGCTTGTGCACACGCACACTCTCTCTGTGTCAAATAAATAAATAAAATCTTTAAAAAAATCAATTAATGCAATGTGCCATATTAGCAAACCAAAGAAGAAAAATCGCATGAGCATATCAATTGATACAGAAAAAGCATTTGACAAATTTGAACATCTACTCATGATAAAAACTCTCAGGTAACTGGAAATATGAATATTTCTTCAACTTGATAAAGATCATCTTCAAAAGCTCTATAGCTAACATCATACTTAATGGTAAAAGATTAGATTGCTTTCCCCCTGAGATCCTTTCTCAGCATTGCTATTCAACATAACACTAGAAATCCTAGCTAGTGTGAGTCAAGAAAATAAAGAAAATGTGTACCGCTGGAGAGGAACAAACAAACCTTTGCCTGGGTGGCTCAGTTGGTTGAGCATCTGCCCTTGGTTTGGGTCGTGATTCCATGGTCCTGAAATTGAGCCCTGACTCAGGCTCTCCGCTCAGCAGGGAACTTGCTTCTCCCTCTCACTGTGCCTGCTGCTCGCTCTCGCTCTCGCTCTCTCTCTCTCTGTCAAATAAATAAATAAAATATTTTTTTCTTAAAAAAAAAAAGACCTTCTATTTGTAGACAACATGGAGGGCTTACATAAAAAATCCCAAGGAATCTACAAAAACCTATAACTAAAAGTGATTTCAGCAAGGCTACAGGATACAAAATCAATTGTATTTCTATATAGTAGTAGTGTACACATGGGCACTGAAATTAAAATTTAATACCATTTATAATTCCTTAAAAAGAGAAATACTTAGGTGTAAATCTAACAAAACATGTGCAGGATTTATGTACTGAAAACTACAGAGTGCTAATGAAAGACATCAAAGAAGATCTAAATAAATGGAACTCAACAGAGTAAAGATATTAGTTCTCCCCAAATTGATATATAGGTGTGGCAGAATTGCTATCAAAATCTTAGCAGATTTCTAAAAACTTTTATTGATTGATTGATTGATTGATTTTAAAGATTTTATTTATTTACTTGACAGACAGAGATCACAAGTAGGCAGAGAGGCAGGCAGAGAGAGGGGGAAGCAGGCTCACTGCTGAGCAGAGCCCAATGCGGAGCTCGATCCCAGGACCCTGGGATCATGACCTGAGCTGAAGGCAGAGGCGTTAACCCACTGAGCCACCCAGGTGCCCCTATTTATTTATTTTTAATCTTAATTTAAAACAAGAATTTATTTACTTGAGAGAGAGAGAGAGCGCAAGCAGGAGTGAGGGATTGGGGAGAAGCAGAGGCAGAGAGAGAAGCAGACTCCCTGCTGAGCAGGGAGCCCGATGAGGGGCTTGATCCTGGGACCCCAAGATCATAACCTGAGCTGAAGGCAGACGCTTAGACAACTGAGCCACCTAGGTACCCCTCGATTTTATTTTTCCGATGTAATTTCTACACCCACTGTGGAGCTTGAACTCACAACTCCGACATTAAGAATTGTATGCTCTACCGACCGAGGCACTCAGGTGCCCCAGATTTTTTTTTTTTAATATAGACAAGATTATCCTTAAATGTACATGGAAAGGAAGAGGAACTATAAGAGCTGAAACAATTTTGAAAAAGAAGAGTAAAGTATTCAGCGCCTGGGTTGAGGTGATCAATGGTGGAGGGATCAATGGAACAGAATCCAGAATCCAGAAATAGCTCCAAACAAGTAGGGCCAACTGATTTCTGATAAAGGCGCAAAAGCAATTAAAGGAAGAATAGTTTTTTCCAACACATGGTGCTAGAGTAATTGGACATGCCTACGTTAAAAAACGTTCTTTGACCTAAATCTTATACTTTATATAAAAATTAACTCAAGATGGCTTGAAGACTTAAGTGTTAGATGTAAAACTATTCATTTTTTAGAAGATAACGTGAGAAAATCTTTGGGACATAGTTTTTGGTAAAGATTTCTTGAACATGCACTAAAAGCACAATCTGTTAAAAAAAATACGACGGATAAATTGGACTTCAACCAAGTTGGAAACTTTGCTTTCTGTAAGAATCTGTTAAGAAAATGAAAGGACAAGCTATAGACTGGGAGAAAATATTTGTAAAAACCATGTATTTGACAGAGGATTTGTATCTATAACATATACTCTCAAAGTTTCAGCGGTGAACAATTCATTTAGGAAATGGGCAAAAGAGATGGGGAGACATTTCACTTAAGAGGATACACAGGTGGCAAGTAAGCACAAGAAAACATGTATTTCCACAGGCAGTATGGAAATGCAAATGAAGAAGGTGATGAGATATCACTATGGTCTATCAGAGCAGCTAAAATAAAACATAGTGACAAGTCCAGAGACATAGCCGCAAAAATTTTGCTAACTCCCAATGTCCAGGAGATTACTATGCACGTTTTCTTTTAGGAGTTTTATGGTTTCAGGTCTCAGGTCTTTAATCCATTATGAGTTCATTTTTGTGCATGATATCAGAAGGTGGTCCAATTTCATTCTTTTGCATGTTACTGTCTAGTTTCCCCAACATCATTTGTTGAAGAGACTTTTTCCCATTGCATATTCTTGCCTCTTTTGTCCAAGATTAATTGACTATATAATCATGGGTTTATTTCTGTGCTTTCTATTTTGTTCCACTGATCTATGTGTCTATTTTTGTGCCAGTGGGTGAAATATATATGTTTTTGAAACAGGATGCTGTCCTTAGATTTAGGGCTAACCTCAACTCCTGAATGACCTCATCTTGAGATCTTTATTTTATTTTATTTTATTTATTTGAGAGACATGAGAGCAAGCATGAGTTGGCGGGGTGTGGAGAGCAGAGGAAGAGAGAGGAGCAGACTCCCTGCTGAGCAGGGAGCCCAATGTGGGACTCGATTCCAGAACCCTGGGATCATGACCTGAGCCAAAGGCAGACGCTTCATGGACTGAGCCACCAAGGTGCCCAAGATCTTTAATTATAATTGCAAAGGTCTTTTTCTAAATAAGGTCATAAGCAAGGGTTCTGGGGATTAGGAATTGGACCTAGCTTTTTGGAGGCCAATGCCCTGTGGAGATAGAAGACAGATTTGTGGTTGCCAGGGGTCAGTATGGTGGGAAGAGGGCAGTGGGTATGACTACAAAGGAGGAGCTTTAGAGGGAGACATCTGTGGTGACGGATGAGTTCTGATTTGCCTTGGTGGTTACATGAACCTCAACGTGCGATAAAATGACACATATCATACCAATGCCAATTTTCCTGGTGTTGATGTCATCCTGTAGTTACGTAAGAGGAGATCCTTGGGAGAATCTGGGTGATGGTCACAAGAGGACCTCTCTCTACGCTCCTTGCAACTTCCTGTGATTCCATAACAGTTTCAAAATAAAAAGCTAAAAACTGCTATACACATAAGCACACATGTAAGCAAAGTCCAAAGGCAAATGATATAGTGACAAAAATATTTCTAACTAATTTCAGAAAGGGAAAAATTGCCTAAAAGAGATTAGATGGCAGATGGTCTTGAGATGGCCACCACTAATTTTTTCCTTCCTTGTACCCCACATCCCTTCTTCCAACCAGGGGTAGAGTCTCTTTCCCATTCATTGAGTCTGGGCTGGCCTGTAATTCTCTGTGAGTGATAGAACATAGACATGATGTTCTATGACTTCTGAATCTAGTTTTTAAGGGGACTGGCAGCTTCTTGCGTCCTCCTTCCTGACAGGTAGCCATCAGGCAGAAGGCTGACCTCCCCTGGCACGACCATACCATGAAGAAGCCCAAGCCAGCCTCTTGAAGGGGCCACACAGAGAGCACCAAGACACATGGTCATGTGAGTGGAGTCTTCGTGGACTGCCCAGCTCAGCCCGGCTGCCAGTTGAATGCAGCCAGGAGAATAAGTCCAGCTGGTTGCAGTCTCAGGAGAACTACCCAGCTGAGACCATTCGACCCCAGAATCCAGAGGAACAATAAATCATTGTTTTTTAAGCCGCTGAGCTTTGGAATGGATTGTTACAGATCAAGGGTTCTGATCCCTAATTTCAACATGAATGGTTTTCCCACACCACGGAGCAAGCAATTCTCACAGCAGCTGGGTGTTCTACAGTTCTACCCAACAAGTGACCTTGCTTCCCTGGAGAGAGCGTTAGATCTCACAGGTTAGGGACCTCGTCCTGCAAGATTGCTTTCCCCCCGACCGTGGGCTGGTGACAGATCCAGGTTATCACCCGTGCTTCTGGTCTACTAGCTATTCATTGGAGGTTCCGGCGATCCCCTCTCTGGATGTGTTTAATTTGCTAGAATGGCTCACAAAACCCAGAGAAACGCTTAACTAAAACACTGGCTTGTTAGGAAAGGATAGAACTCAGGAACAGCCAGGTGGAAGAGATACAGCGGACAAGGTATAGGGAAGGGCACAGAGAGTCTGTGAGCTCTCCAGGAGCGCCTCTCTCCAAATCTCCGTGTGGTCGGCAACCCGAAAGTTCTCAGAACCTCATTGTTCTGAGTTTTTTTTTTTTTTAAAGATTTTATTTATTTATTTGACAGATAGAGATCACAAGTAGGGAGAGAGAGAGAGGGGGAAGCAGGCTCCCTGCCAAGCAGAGAGCCCGATGCGGGGCTCGATCCCAGCACCCTGGGATCGTGACCTGAGCGAAAGGCAGAGGCTTTAACCCACTGAGCCAACCAGGCGCCTGTTCTGAGTTTTTAATGGAGGCTTCATTCCATAGGCACGACTGATTAAATCATTGGCCACTGGTGAGATTGTTTTCAACCTCCAGGCCCTCTTCCCTTCCTGGAGGGTTGGAAAGATCCAACCCTCTCACCTCTGGCTACTTCTCTCCACAGCCAGCCCCCATCCTTAGGTAGGGTTCCAAAAGCCACCTCATTAACACAACAAAAGACACCTTTGTTATGCTCGCTGATCTCTTAAGAAATTCAGGGGCATTTTGGGAATTCTGTGTGCCAGAAATGGGACAAAGACCAAATACATATTATAAATCACAACATTGTCCATAGCAATAGATAACTTAAATAGAGCTTTTTCTTGAAAATGATAAAGACCAAGAGCTCAATAGAAAAATGGGCAGAGGAAGTAGTTCATAGAGAAAGGAAAGCAAATGGTCCTTAAACTTCAAGGGATGCTCCACCTTACTCCTAAGAGAGAGACACATTAAGTCACCCAGACACCATTTTTCACAAACCGGATGGCACCAACCCAGCATTTGAAAGGACATAGTTGGTGTGCTGGTGAGGAATTCGCTCTGGTGGTGGAGAATGCAGAATTAAACAGCCCTTACAGAGAGCAGCGTGGCATCGCCTATGAAAAATTCGAATGCATTTATCTTTTGACTCAGCTGTCCTGCCACTGGGACTCTGTGGTACAGATAGATATGCACAGGTATGACATGGCCTGTGGGTGAGGTTGTACACTACGATATTGTCATATTGGCAAAAGGACTGGAGAGGAGCCAAGGGCCTGTCAAGAGGGAACCGCTTATGTAAACATGAACCACAACCATAAAAAGGAAGGAGGATGTGCCGTAGGATATCATAAGTGGAAAAGAAGATGCAGAATGGTGTGCAAATTATATTTTCTTTCCATAAGGAAACGGCGGAAAACAGGAGTAAATATATTTGTATTTTCTGGTATTTGCAGAAAGAAATACAGAAAAAAATAAACAGAAAATGCTTATGGATGAGGGATAGGAGTTAGAATTTTCTGTATGTGTATATATATATATATATATTTTAAAAATATTTTATTTATTTGACAGAGAGAAATCACAACTAGGCAGAGAGGCAGGCAGAGAGAGAGAGGAGGAAGCAGGCTCCCTGTGGAGCAGAGAGCCCGATGTGGGGCTCGATCCCAGGACTCTGGGATCATAACCTGAGCTGAAGACAGAGGCTTTAACCCACTGAGCCACCCAGGCGCCCCTCTGTGTATATTTTGATGCCTATTTTATACCTGTTAATGTCATTTTGACTTTTTTTTTTTAAAGTAGGCTCCGCATCCAGTGTGGAGCCCAATGTGGGGCTTGAACTCACGACCCTGCGATCAAGCTCTGAGCTGAGATCAAGAGTCAGATGCTTAAGTAAGGGGACAAGGGGAATGGGGAATAACTTTGGAGGGGATGGGGTTTCTTTTTTGGGAATGGGGATGGGGTTTCTTTCTTTCTTTTTTTTTTAAAGATTTTATTTATTTATTTGACAGAGAGAGAGAGCACAAGCAGGCGGGGCAGCAGGCAGTGGGAGAGAGAGAAGCAGGTTCTCCGCTGAACAGGGAGCCAGATGTGGGATTCAATCCCAGGACCCCGGGATCATGACCTGAGTTGAAGGCAGTCACTTAACGGACTGAGCTACCCAGGTGCCCCAAGGGGATGGAGTTTCTTTTAAGGATGTTGAACTTGTTCTAAAATTGGATGGTGGTGATGGTTGCATGACTGTGTGAATATGCCAAAAACCACTGAACTGTGCATGGAAAATGGTGAAGTTTATACGCTGTGAATTATATCTCAATAAAGCTGGAGAAAGGGAAGGTACCCACAAAAGTTCAGGAATGAGAAGATGGCATATGCAAGATACAGCGAAGATGAAAATGATAGCAGGAAAATAATAGGGATGAGTTGATGCCCTTCTATCCAAAATGCCTTAAAAAAACACCTAGAGCGCGCCTGGGTGGCTCAGTGGTTTAAGCCGCTGCCTTCGGCTCAGGTCATGATCTCAGGGTCCTGGGATCGAGTCCCGCATCGGGCTCTCTGCTCGGCAGGGAGCCTGCTTCCCTCTCACTCTCTCTGCCTGCCTCTCTGCCTACTTGTATCTCTCTCTGTCAAATAAATAAATAAAATCTTAAAAAAAAAAACACCTAGAAAATACAGACTGCCTCAAGGAGAAATAGAAAACCTGAATGAATAGTCCAGTAACATTTAAAGGAACTAAATCATTAGCAAATAATCTTTCATATAGGAAACAATAGACTGAGGTAAGTTTAAAAAAACTTAAGCTATTCATCTTCTTTTTTAAGATTTTATTTCTATTTATTTATTTAAATTTCATTTTATTTCTTTTCAGTGTTCCAAAATTCATTGTTTATGCACCACACCCAGTGCTCCCTGCAATATGTGCCCTCCTTAATACCCACCACCAGGCTCACTCAACCCCTCATCCACCTCAAGATTTTATTTTTTAAGTAATCTCTACGCCCAGTGTGGGGCTTGAACTCACAACCCCGAGATCAAAGGTTTTATGCTCCACAGACTGAGCCAGTCAGGTGCCAGATCATCGCAGTCTTAAACTGTTCTGCTCATAAAAGAGGAATTACTCTTCAGCGCATCTCATAATACTTAAAATAACCAAGATACTAAAACTAGAAACGAAAATGAGGAGAAATATCAATTATGGGTCAATCTACTTCTGAACACGGATACAAAACCTTGTAAGTCGAGGATAAGCACTGTGAATCCAAGCGATATGGATAAGAATATCAACAGTTCAGGTCAGAGACTCAATGTTGATTTGACATTGGAAAGTCCACTAGTGGACCCAAAGCATCGACGGGCAGAGGGAGAAAACTACAGATGATATTCTGAATAGCGGCAGAAAAATAATTTGATACAATTGAAAAGCCACTCATGATGAAAACACACACACACACATAGACCCACCTAAACTCTTGGCAGATTAGGAGTAGGATAGGGTCTGTACTAACGGGCAGCAGCGTTACTCTTAAGGGTGATAGGCTAGAGGTAATCCTTAGCCAATCAGGAATAAGGCTGGATACCCATTCAATACAGCCCCAGATGTCCCAGACAGTGCAGACAAAAAAAAAAAGAGAGAGAGATTCTGCTTAGAAAAAGGGAGACCAAATAGTAATGATTGGCTGATATCTGATACTATCTGATATATAATATCATTATATAAATAGAATCCCCCCTCCCCAATTTACAAACAGAGAAGAGAACTGGAATTAATAAGGTGGTTTAATGAGTTCCTGGGTATATAATCAACACACAGAAAATCGATTGCATTTCCGTGTTCCAAAAAATGATAGGAAATCAATTTATTGAAGCAACAAAACATATGGGGTGCCTAGCGTTCAAGCCAGCAAATGTCTTGCCAGGGACTTGTGCATATCATGGTTCCAACAGCCTTGGGTGGCCCCCAAATGCAGGAGTAGGAAGAGAGTAAACGTGGAGACTGGGGCTGGGGGATTTCCTGGCATCAGAATTTCCCGACTGTCAGAATGCCCTGAGTTAAGGAGAATATTAGATAGAGAGCACCCTAAAAGCTGGACTGCTTCATCCTGCTGTCCCTGAGGTATACAGCTGGTGGGGTTGACCAACTGGGGCACCTCCGACCACTCCTGCCTGCACACCCTCACCAGACACACCTGCGGGGCCCCAGGGCAATAGGGATGTGGGTATCCAGCTTGGGATGTTCCCACCTCATGCTTCTGTTAATTTTTTTTTTGGAAGATTTTATTTATTTATTTGACAGAGAGACACAGTGAGAGAGGGAACACAGGCAGGCAAGGGGAGTGGGAGAAGAAGAAGCAGGCTTCCCGCTGAGCAGGGACCCCGATGTGGGGATGGATCCCAGGACCCTGGGATCATGACCTGAGATGAAGGCAGATGCTTAAGGGCTGGGCCATCCAGGTGCCCCACGTTTGTACTATTAATAAGACACAATGCCTCAGTGGCCAAATGACAGATAGGACCCAGAGCATGGAGAGGGAAGCAGCTTGGGGTTGCACCGAGCATCGCCAACAGTCTCAGGCACCTGTTGCAGGATCCCTGTCCTCTGTGGTTATCTCTTGCTCCGTTCCTAGGCCTACCCTCCTGTCCCCTTTGTCCTTGGCTCTGTCCCCTGCAAAAGCTGTGTTCTCTGGAACAGAGGAAGCAGAAAGAACAAAGATAATGTTTCCTTGAATAGTGTTCCCTGGTAGAGGCTCCTCCTGTTCGAGACTGCTATGACCACACGCCCATGGTGGGTCTTCCTAACCTCCAGGGGATACCTCCCCTTGCTCACCCCTGAGCCCACACTGCCTTCCCTGCATGTGGGGACAGGCCAGGCAGACCCCATCAGGGCTGTCTGCGTCAGAGACGGGGGGATCCCAGAAGGGAGGTGGGCGATCTTCCTTGGTTGGTGGGGTACAGGTGAAGGGAGACACCGCGGGGAGGGTGGTCCTGGCTTAAGGGTGGCTGGCGAGGGGCATTCTGGTTGAACCGTGGTACCTGCAAAGACATGATGGGGAAGTATGCTTGGGGCTCATATTACAGACATGCTTCAGAGACACCCTGGGCAAAACTGCACGGCTCTTGGACCCTGTCTGGAGACCCCCAGACCCGGGGCAGAGATGGTGGCCAGATGCCACTGCCAGCTTGGGGCTGGAGACTCTGCTCACCCAGGTTCCTGACCTTGTGTGGCCCAGAGCATTTCTGAGCTGTAGGCTGGGCCGATGCCAACTGGCCCATAACAGTATCCCAAATCATCCAAAGCAAAAAAGGTGGTTTCTCCTTGTCACTGCCTCAGATTTCAGGAGCGGGCAGGAGTCCTTGGGTTGCGATGGCCTTGTCATCCCAAGGACAAGAGAAAGGGGCTGTTCCTCTGGATGCTGATGGATTAATGACAAATCTTGGGAGTTTGGGTGTCCTTGCCCTTCAAACCGAGCCTCAGTGCAGAACCTCACATTTTCATTCTGATTGGAATTTGTGGCTTAGGATTGCTCCTAGCACCATCCCAGCGAGGATGGCTTAAATGTCAGGATATATTTTTCAGGTACATAAGACACCAAAGATCACAGCTGTCTGGGAGAGTGAATTTTAATTAGCACAGGGATCCCATAAAACCTCCCAAGCCCTGACGAGGCAGCCCGGCTAGGCTTTGTTCAGCCCTGGGTGTTGATTACAGACCCCGATGGCTGGTGATAGCGTCCAAAGGACGTCAGGAGAGCGTTAGTGGGAACCGGTTTTAACTTTCAGACCTTATCTGTTAAGACCCTCCTGCCAAATACCTCTGGAGAAAGAAAGAGGGCTACATAAAGGCACTTCATGAATAGCTAATAAGGTGGCGTTCCCTCCAGCTGACCACGTGCTGTTTCCTGAGCAGCTAATTTACGAAGTGTAGGGGGCATGGGCAACGTCCCATGGGAAGGCTTAAGGGGCATCACGCACAGGTGGAATGGTGCCCCCTTACCAGTTCTTCCCTTCATGCCTGCTTTCTCCACACCCACTCTCTGCCTCCCAGGCACTGCCTGAGAAAGCAAGGACACTCTTCTTTCCTTTCTTTCTTTCTTTCTTTTTTTTTTTTTTAAAGATCTTATTTATTTATTTGACAGAGAGAGAGAAACACATGGAGACAGACTGAGGGAGAAACAGGCTCCCTTTGGAGCAAGGAGCCCAATGCAGGACTTAATCCCAGGACTCTGGGATCATGGCCCGCGCCAAAGGCCACCACTTAACCAACTGAGGCACCCAGGCATCCCCAAGGATATTTTTCCTCTCCTCCTCCTCCTTCTTCTGTCTCTTCTTCTTCTTCTTTTTGGAAGATTTTGTTTATTTATTTGACAGAGAGAGACAGTGAGAGAGGCAACACAAGCAGGGGGAGTGGGAGAGGGAGAAGCAGACTTCTCGTTGAGCAGGGAGCCTGATGTGAGGTTCGATCCCAGGACCCTGGGATCATGACCTGAGCCAAAGGCAGACGCTAAACGACTGAGCCACCCAGGTGCCCCAAGGACATTCTTCTTTAAAGTCAACACAGACTCATCCGATTTGGTGACTGTCCAGCCAGCCCCACCCTGGTGACCTGGCACTCAGACAGGAATGGTGAGGTCTTGACGTTTGGAAAGCTCACAGCCTGGCACGGAAGCAGGCTGTGACACAGAGTGGCAAGGTACCCCTAGTGACAGTGTAGTTGAAGCCATTGAGAACATGGAAGAACATGGTGAGGAAGATTGATATGGACGTTGCAGAAATGAAAGACTGTAAAGGAATAAGTATTATTTTATTTTATTATTAATTAATTAGTTAATTAATTAATATACATATAATGTATTATTTGCCCCAGGGGTACAGGTCTGTGAATATCAGGCTTACACATTTCACGGCACTCACCATATCACATACCCTCCCCAGTGTCCATAACCCAACCACCCCATCCCTTCTTCCACACCCCAGCAACCCTCAGTTTGTTTCCAGAGATTAAGAATCTCTTATGGTTTGTCTCCCTCCCCAGTCCCATTTTGTTTCATTTTTTCCCTCCCTACCCCCACAAGACCCCCTGCCCTGCCTCTCAAATGCCTCATATCAGAAGGATCATATGATAATTGTTATTCTCTGACTGACTTATTTCACTTAGCATAATACCCTTGAGTTCCATCCATGTCATTGCAAATGGCAAGATTTCAGGTTTTTTTTTTTTTTTTTTTTTTATGGTTTTCTATTTCTTCCCGGTTCAGTTTTCTATTTCTCCTAGTTCAGTTTTGGTAGTTTTTATGTCTCTAGGAATGCATCCATTTGTTCCATACTCATACTAAGTTCTTGTAATTGTTTGTATTTCTTTGGTGTTGGTTGTGATCTCTCCTCTTTCATTCATGATTTTATTAATTTGGGTCCTTTCTTTTTTCTTTTTGATAAGTCTAGGGGATTATCAATCTTATTAATTCTTTCAAAGAACAAGCTCCTAGTTTTGTCGATTTGTTCTCTGTTCTTTTGGTTTCTATTTCATTGATTTCTGCTCTGATTTTTATTATTTTACTTCTCCTGCGGGGTTTAGGCACTCTTTGCTGTTCTTTCTCCAGCTCCTTTAGGTGTAGGGTTAGGTTGTTTTCTTGACACTTTTCTTGTTGCTTTTTTTTTTTTTTTTTAACTTTTCTTGTTTCTTGAGAAAGGCTTGTATTGCTATATATTTTCCTCTCAGGACCGCCTCTGCTGTGTTCCAAAGATTTTGAACAGTTGTTTTCATTTTCACTTGTTCCCATGATTTTTTTCAATTCTTCTTTAATTTCCTGGTTGACCCATTCATTCTTTAGTAGGATACTCTTTAGCCTCCATGTATTTGAGTTCTTTCCAACTTTCCTCTTCTGGTTGAGTTTTAGTTTCAGAGCATTGTGATCTGAAGATATGCAGAGAATGATCCCAATCTTTTGGTAGTTGAGACTTGATTTGCGACCCAGGACATGATCTATTCTGGAGAATTTTCTATGTGCCCTACAGAAGAATGTGTATTCTGTTACTTTGGGATGGAATGTTCAGAATATATCTGTGATGTCCATCTGGTCCAGTGTGTCATTTAAAGCCTTTATTTCCTTGTTGATCTTTTGCTTAGATGATCTGTCCCTTTCAGTGAGGGGGTTGTTAAAATCCCCTGCTATTATTGTATTATTGTCAATATGTTTCTTTGATTTTGTTATTAATTGGTTTATATAATTGACTGCTCCCATGTTAGGGGCATAGATATATAAAAATGTTAGATCTTCTTGTTGGAAAAATCCTTTAAGTATAATATAGTGTCCTTCCTCATCTCTTATTATAGTCTTTGGCTCAAAATTTAATTTATCTGATATAAGGATTGCCACCCCAGCTTTCTTTTGATGTCCGTTAGCATGGTAAATGGTTTTCCACCCCTTCACTTTAAATCTGCAGATTTGGATCTAAAGTGAGTATCTTGCAGGTGGCATATATTTTTTTTTTATCCATCCTGATACCTTGTGTCTTTTGATTGGGGCATTTAGCCCATTTACATTCAGGGTAATTATTAAAAGATGTGAATTTAGTGCCATTGTGTTGTCTGTAAGGTGACTGTTACTGTATATTGTCTCTGTTCCTTTCTGGTCTGTTATTTCAGGCTCTCTCTTCTCTTAGAGGACCCCTTTCAATATTTCCTGTAGAGCTGGTTTGGTGCTTGCAAATTCTTTTTGTTTTTGTTTGTCCTGGAAACTTTTTATCTCTCCTTCTATTTTCAATGACAGTCTAGCTGGATATAGTATTCTTGGCTGCATATTTTTCTCATTTAGTGCTCTGAATATATCATGTCAGTCTTTTCTGGCCTGCCAGGTCTCTGTGGATAGGTCTGTTGCCAGTCTAATATTTCTACCATCGTATTACATATTACATATACTATATTACAGACCTCTTGTCCCAAGTTGGTTTCAGGATTTTCTCTTTTTCACTGATACTTGTAAGTTTTACTATTAGATTACAGGGTGTGGGCCTAATTTTATTGATTTTGAGGGGGGTTCTCTGTGCCTCCTAGATTTTGACGCTTGTTCCCTTTGCCAAATTAGGGAAATTCTCTGCTATAATTTGCTCCAATATACACTCTGCCCCCCTCTCTCTTTCTTCTCCTTCTTGGATCCCAATTATTCTAATATTGTTTTGTCTTACGGTATCACATCTCTTGAATTCTCCCCTCATGGTCCAGTAGCTGTTTGTCTCTCTTTTTCTCAGCTTCTTTACTCTCCATCATTTGGTTTTCTATATCACTAATTGTCTCTTCTGCCTCATTTATCCTAGCAGTAAGAGCCTCCATTTATTTATTTATTTATTTATTTATTTATTTATTTATTTATTTGAGAGAGAGAGACAGTGAGAGAGAGCATGAGAGAGGAAAAGATCAGAGGGAGAAGTAGACTCCCTGTGGAGCTGGGAGCCCGATGTGGGACTCGATCCTGGGACTCTGGGATCATGACCTGAGCTGAAGGCAATTGCTTAACTAGCTGAGCCACCCAGGCACCCAGAGCCTCCATTTTTGATTGCATGTCATTAACAGCTTTTTTATTGCAACTTGGTTTGATTGTAGTTCTTCTATTTCTCCAGAAAGGGATTCTTAATTATCTTCCATGCTTTTTTTGAGCCTGGCTAGCACCTTCATAATTGTCATTCTGAACTCTAGTTCTGACATGTTACTAATGTCCATATTGCTTAGGTCTCTAGCCATCGGTACTGCCTCTTGTTCATTTTTTTGAGGTGAGTTTTTCACCTTGTCATTTTTATTCAGATAAAAATAGATGGATGAGAGGGCCATCTGGGTGGTTCCGTGGGTTAAAGCCTCTTCCTTCAGCTCAGGGTCCTGGGATCATTGGGCTCTCTGCTCAGAGGGGAGCCTGCTTCCTCCTCTCTCTCTGCCTGCCTCTCTGTCTACTTGTGATCTCTGTCTGTCAAATGGATAAATAAAATCTTCAAAAAAATGGATGAATGAGAGAACAAAACACTAAAAGGTAGCCACGACCCCAGAAAATATACACGAACCAAATCAGGAAAGACCCAAAACTGGGGGAAGAAGAAAGGAGGAGGGGGAAGGGAAAAATATGTATCTATATATATCTATATATAGATATATCTGGTGAATAGAACAGAGCCACACACATGACTTGGGGTGTATCTTGGTCTGTTAGAACAAACTGCCTCCCAAAATTATAAAGAAAGAAAAACTTATATATATATAAAAAAATAAGAGTAAACACGATGAAGGGATGTAATGAAGGGATGGAATAATGGAATATAACTGTAAAGATGAAAATTAAAAAAGATTCTAACAAAGGAATTTATAAGAAGTTGGTTGAAAAAAGAAAATAAAGGGGGAAAGAATATGATCTGGCTGGAGAGTATAACAAAGCCATGTGCTAGATTAAGGGTATATTTTAATCGTTAGAAAAAACTGTATCCTAAAATTAAAGAAAGAAAAACCTGTATGTATACAAAAAATAAGGTTAAATACAATGAAGGATAGAATATGAGTATAGGGGCACCTGGGTGGCTCAGTGGGTTAAAGCCTCTGCTTTCAGCTCAGGTCATGATCCCAGGGTCCTGAGATTGAGCCCTGCATTGGGGGTCTCTGCTCAGCAGGGAGCCTGCTTCCACCTCTCTCTCCACCTGCCTGCCTCTCTGCCTATTTGTGATCTCTGCCTGTCAAATAAATAAATAAAATCTTTACAAAAAAAAGAGAATATTATTGTAACAGTGAAAATGAAAAAAAAGATTTTTAAAAAAAGTTGATAAGATAAAATAGTTAAAAAACATTAAAATAGGAAAGAGGAAAAATTTAAAAAATAGAATAAGAAAAAAAATAAAATTAAATTAACTTTGAAAGACTAAATAATCATGAGGAAAAAGCCCTGAATTTTATGTGCTATATTTCAATAGCTCTAAAGTTCTGTAGTTCTCATTGATTGGTGAACTTGGTCTTGGCTGGATATTCTTGTTGATCTTCTGGGGGCGGGGCGTGTTGCCAGTGATTCTCAAATGTGTTTGCCTGAGGTGGAATTGCCCCACCCTTACCAGGGGTCGGACTATGTAATCTGCCCGGGTTTGCTCTCCAGAGCTCTTGTTCCCTGAACGCTTTCCGTAGAGTTCTGGAGGATGGGAATGAAGACAGCGGCCTCCCAATCTCCAGCCTGGAGGAGCCGAGAGCTCGGGGCCCTACTCCTCAGTGCGCCCTCAGAGAAAGCAGTCAATCCCGTCCCCCTGGTCTCCAGCCTTGCTCCCAGCTCATCTGTCCTGTGACCGACTGTTTCTGTCTCTGGCACATGGCCTCATTTGGACTCTCCACACTTAGCAGATTCTTTCCGTTCTTCCAGGGGCGACTCCCCAGATCTGCACCTTGTGGGTTTCTGCTTGAAGAGCAGTGGCCTGACTCTACATCAGATCATGGGTTAAGGTAACCCTGAGCTGAGAGCCCCCCTCGACTCCATCTTTGCCGCAGGTTTTCCTGCTCTGAAACCTAGGAGCTCTGCCACACCTGGCAGCCCTGGTCTTTCTGTGACCCCATGGGTCCTGAGACCACATTGTCCTCACAAGTGTTCCACCCCCCCCACCTAGCCTTTGAAGTGATGTCCCTCAATGGAGCAGACTTCTAAAGTTCTGATTTTGTGCTCCGCTGCTCCACTGCTTGCCGGGAGCTGGCCCCTCCCCCCGCAGCCTATCTTCCTGTGGCTTCAGACTCACTTCTCCGCACGTCCTACCTTCCAGAAAGTGGTCACTCTTCTCTTCCTAGCATTGCTGCTCTTCTCCTCTTCTATCTCCTGTTGAGTTTGTAGGTGTTCAGAACGGTTTGATAACTATCTAACTGAACTCCTGGGACCCGATGCTATTTAACTCTCTTACTCTCTGCCATCTTGCTCCATCCCTATTTTATTATTTTTTTATTATTGGACAGAGAGAGAGAGAGAATATGAGCAGGGAGAGCAACAGAGGCAGAGGGAGAAGCAGGCTTCCCACTGAGTAGGGAGCCCAATGGCAGGACTGGATTCCAGGACCCTGAGATCATGACTTGAGCTGAAGGCAGACGCTTCATGGACTGAGCCACTCAGACACCCCTAATCTTTCTATCATTTTAAGGCCCCATTACTTTCTGTTGTGCTAATATGCCATTATTAGTGTTATTTTCAGAATGTTCAGTAAACCCTGTGTGATAAGCTGAGGCTGTGTCTAGTTTTGTAAGGATGTACCAAACATCTCTGTGTTGGGTCCCCGTGCCAGTCAGGACTCCGTGGTTGCAAGCAACAGAGATGATCTGAGTAGAAGAGGGACGTGGGGAGTGTCCTGGTCCCAGGCTCTGGCCTTGGGGAGGGTCAGGCTCAATAGGTCTGTGTGTGGGAGTGGGCCCGGCTCATCACACACTTGCTGGAATCTGGGCCTGTCACATAACCTTCCTTCCGTTTGCTAACTCAGTGGTTTGATGTTGCTTTAATTTTAACAACAAGGGGGGATGATGTCTCCGGGATTGTCTGCTGTGCTTGTTTCTGCTGTGGCGACCAGCTGTGTGTATTCCTTAGCCTGCTGCCCATGGGACGAGGATTGGGAAGGGGGGCCTGGCCTCCCATTTCTCCAGAGCATGGAAAGCCCATCCCCAACAGTGCAGCAAAAGCCAGCATGTTTGGCTCCCACCTGGGGACCAGCTCTGTTTCTGCAGGTCGCCGGAAAGGGGCTGAGGAAGCAATAAGTGAAAAATCCCTCACAACTTCTGGAACCAACTCAAAGCACACACCAGGCTGCAGGAACATCAGCAGGACTCGGCCAAACTCAGCGCTGTTGTCAGGATGATGATTCCATTTTTTGCAGAAGTGCTCCTTGCGGGGGAAGGTCTGGGAGGAGAGCTAATCAAAAGCTTACAAACTCTCTGAAAAGTATGTGTGTAGGAAGAGAGGAGAAGGGAATTTGGGCCTTGTCTGACTTCAGTCTGGCGTCCTTGGATCTGTCTTTTGTGGGGTGTCGGGGCAACCCTGTATCCTCCCTGATTGTTTATTTTCCTCTTGGAAAGAGCTGGGGGCACAACATGGTGCACGGTGCATGGTGGGGCTCGAGTATGTACTCAGGGAGCCCTACAGTGGTTTACCTGGTGTCTCATAGGACATAGTAGGTATTCTCCGTTAGTTTGTTTGGACAAAAAGCCTTTGGGTTTTAGAAATGCCTGAGTGTGCTTCAGTTTTGTAAAATCTTCACAAGTGGAAGATGGCTTAGAAGATGGAAAGAAAATATCTGATTAGTGGTATTTTTTTCTTATTAGAACATTGGATTTTATCTCTGAGAATCCTTTTTTTTTTTTTTTTAAAGTAATGCAGGTCTCCATCTCATGACCCTAGGATCATGATCTGAGCTGAGATCAAGAGTCAGATCCACAACCAAATGAGCCACCCCGGCACCCCTTCTGAGAATCCTTGGACCTGGGTCTCCTGCAAATTTGGGTGTTGGGGATCCCTTTGCAAAAAGCACCCCAGAGGCTTGGAGAGAAAATAAATTCTCCCCTCACTGTGACATGGCTCTGTTCTGATTTCTCTTGAAAGTGGGACCCACCTTGCTTTCTTGTTTCCCAGAAATTCCTCAACCTGTAGGGTCCACCAAAAGCATCAGTCTCCTCTTCTCTGTTTTGTTGGGGGGCACTTACACATTTGAAAATGCTGTTTTATCCTGCCATTTCTTAACTCTTTGGAAACTAGGAGGCATGAAATGAATATGGCTCACCATCTTGAATTGGACATTTCTGTTTAAATCATTTATCTTTAAATGTTTGACCCATCAGGACTTCATTCTAATGAAAGGAGTACTGCTCTGCTAGGCATTAATTTTTGTTCATATTATCTTTAGCTGGTCCCCTTTCCAGGTGTCTCAATGCCTTTTCTTGAATGATCTGGATTTGCTAACTGAGTTGTACATCCTACCTGTACTTTGGACTATTTCTGACTTTCCTCCTCTGCCTTCCGCCCTCCCTCTTGGTAGCGGTGTCCCACACAGGTTCCTCACATCCCTGAGAGCCCGTGCTGGTCCCGCTTTGTTACTTTTGCTTTTCAGGAATTTCCTGGGTAAACCTTAATTTCTATTCTGATAGATTGACTTCCCCCCATCCCCACCTCCCCAGCTTTTATGTTATTTTATTTTAAAATGGAAGTGTAGTTGATCCAATGTTGCATTTAGTTTTAGGTGTGCAATAGAGCGATTCGACACCATATTCCATACCGTGTCTATGTTATGCTGTGCTCATTATAAGTGTGTTACTGGATTGGGGTCCTTGGACCCAGCAACTGGAGCAACCAGGCTGGACCCCAAATACAGAAGCCCAGGCAAGGTTTTATTGGAGCAACAGGTGCAGCTGAAGGGAGATACAGTCCCAACAAAGGCGTTGTGCTGGCTCCCCAAACAATAGTGAGGGGATGTTTTAAAGGCATTGAGGCAGGAAAGGAGTGACGTATAAGCATGAGGGGTGGGGTAGGGTGGGGAAGCCCAGGAAGTGGGTGCGTAGGCGCAGTTGACAAAACATGCTGCTTCATACATTGTATTTCATTTGCATGTGAAATCTCCACCCCTGGGTGTGAGTTTTAGTATTATAATGAGGGAAAGTCGGTGCAAGTTCAGTGCTGGGGTCCCTCTGGGCATACACTGGTTTGGTCCAGGCTTTGCAGGTCTTTGTAATAAGCATCTTCCTCTCGGGAAGGCCCCTCTCTCTGCATTTCTGCGCAATGTGCTACCCAACAGGCATGAGCTATAGCTTCTGTTGTTGCTGTTCTTGAGGGAGATAGCCAAAGAATGCTGGATCTTGTGGTCAGGGTGGAGGAGACCTGAGTCCAGTCCTTGCTGTGTTTCAAGTGTGGCTGCCATCTGTCACCATAGAACAGTATTACACTGATGATGTCCCCTATGCCGTACCTTTCATTCCTGTGACTGATTCATTCTGTAACTGGAAGCCTGCCCTTCCCACTCCTCCGTCATCCACTTTTCCCACCCCCCACTCCCTTTCCCTCTGACAGCCATCGGTTTAACCCCTGTATTTGTGAGTCTGTGTTTGTGGATCCACTTTTATTAATTTATTCATTTTATTGTATTATTATTATTTTTAGATTTTATTTATTTATTTGAGAGAGAGAGCACGAGTGGGAGAGGAGCACAGGCAGAGGGAGAAGCACACTCCCCATTGAACAGGAAGCCTCATGTGGGACTTTCTCTGGAGACCCTGAGATCCGGAGGCAGACACTTAACCATCTGAGCCACCCAGACCTCCCAGGACTGACTTTTAAATATCTTCCTTTCCAAAAACAAGGTGAGGAGAAAATAAAGCAAAATACTACCCTGAACCGGAACACCTGGGTGGCTCAGTCAGTTGAGCGTCTGCCTTCAGCTCAGGTCATGATCCCAGGGTCCCGGGATCAAGTCCTGCATGGGGCTCCCTGCTGAGCAGGGAGTCTGTTTCTCTCTCTGCCTGCCACCGCAACCACCCCCCCGCCCCCACTTGAGCTCTCTCTCTCTGTGTCAAATAAATAAATAAAATCTTAAAAAAAAAATACTACCCTAAACAAAAAACAACAAACAAACAACAACAAAAAAAAGGAAAGCACACCCAACCCAACCTGGAGCCTAACCGAATCCTGTTGGAACCTTGACTGGGATTGGGTTAAGCTTCAAGTTACTATGGGGGAGAATGGATATCTGTGTTAGTTTCCTAGGACGTTGCTAACCAATCACTACAAATTATGTGGCTCAGAACAACATAAATTTATTCCCTTGCAGTCCTGGGGCCCAAAGTCCAACACCAAGATGTAAGCAGGCACTGTCCTTTCTCAAGTCTCATAGACGAGAATGTGTTCCATGTATTTCTCTTACTTTTTGGTGGTTACTGGCAATTCCTGGCATTTCTTGACTTGTAGATACATGACTCCAATTTCTGCCTCGACTGTCACATGGTGTTCTTTCTGGGTGCATCTCTGTGTCTCTTGCCCTCTTCTCCCATCCAAGTACTAACCAGGCCCGACCCTGCTTAGCTTCCGAGATCAGACGAGATCGGGCGCGTTCAGGGTGGTATGGCCGTAGACTCTTGCCCTCTTCTTATGAGGACACCAGTTGTTTCAGATTAAGGACCCACCCTACTCTAGTATGACCTCATCTTAACTAGCTACAACCGCAATGATCTTATTTCCAAATAAAGTCACATTCTGAGGTTTCGGGGAGGATGCAAATTTGGAGGGGCTACTCTGGAATCTGGTAGAACATCTTTAGCCTTTGTATCAATATTGTGTGTTCAAGAACAAGATATGTCCAATCAGTCAAGCCTTCTTTCATGTTAATAATTTTTTCATATAGTTTATTCCCAGATAAAAAAATTTTTTGACCTTTTTTGTGAATGATATAGTTTTTTTTCATTGCATAATCTAGCTGGCATTGTTTCTATCTCCTGTAACAAATTATAGGACAGAATTTTTGGATATAAATTTTATAGCTCACTGAATGACCTTGCTATGTTTCTTTTTTTTTTTTTTTTTCAGTCTGTTCTCTTGAGTGTTCTAAGTCTGTAATGGTGTCGTATACAAATACCATCAACTCTTGTTGACCGTTAAAACTCTGTATTCTGTTCTCATGTCTGATTGCATGGTCTTGCACTTCTAGAATGATGTTGCATGATGGTGATGTTTGTGACCCTCCTTCTTAGTTTCGACTTAATGGGTTCTGGTTTTGGGGGCTGGCGGAGGGTACGTCAGGAGAATGCATAGAAAGCCCCATCGCAAGTGAGGCCAGATTCTGCCTAAGGGGATATTTGATATCTTGATTGTCTCACGTACCTTTTATCTGGATGGAGCCTGGGTTGGTGAGAGGGGAGCTCTGTTTTTTTTTTTTTTTTGGGGCAAGACGGGTCACTCTTCAGGTTCATGCTGTTAGCACTGGGATTGACTAGACTGCCTGGGGGCTGTTCTGCATAGGTGTGGACAGCAGCTCATGCCTGCTCTGCATCTGTGGCCCCTACTGGTCACAGCTTGTTCTCCATCTGACTCCATGTGGTTCAAGCTGACTCCAGCACACCAGGCCTGGCAGATCACTGTATTCCATTCCCCGAGCATGACAATTGGCTCGGGGTGTTGGGTTGGGGGATGCTGTATGCCTGATTTAAGTCAGGCCCTGCAAGGGACTTTAGGGATATTTAAAGAGCAACTCCCTTGTGGGCTTGAGCAAGGAGGCAGTTGGCCTGAATTTATTGGGATCACACATGAACAGCCTCACTAAGGTTCAAGCCAGCGCTGGCAGGATCTAGCGGTGACAGCCTCGATTTGTTCATCTGAATCCAGCCAAGCCTTCAGCCAGTTACTCTTAGATTTTTCAGTTACATGAGCCAACCATGAGGTTTTCTTGTTAAGTCATCTTGTTTTTTAAAGATTTTATTTATTTATTTGACATAGAGAGAGCATTAGCTGGAGGGTGGGGCAGAGGGAGAGGGAGATGCAGGCTCCCCGCTGCACTGGGAGCGGGACGTGGGGCTCGATTCCAGGACCCTGAGATCATGACCTGATCTGAAGTCAGACGCTTCACCGCCTGAGCCACCCAGGCGTCCCTTGTTAAGTCATCTTGAGTTGAGTTGCCACTTTGGTAGACGACACCCTGTTAATCTGCCTCCTAAGTCAAGCCTGGGGAGTTGGTCAGACCCTGTCTGTTCTCACCTGGTGTGCATTACAAGGGAAATCATAGGACATTTCATATTCACTCATTCAAAGAATATGCATTATGTTTAATACGTAACACCATGTAAAAGTGCTATTTAAGGCACTTGGGACACATTAGAGATCAAAACAGCCAATGACCCCTGCTCTAACAGAGCTCACGTTTTATTGGGGAAGGGCAGGTAATAAACACTAAACACGATCAATGAATGTAGTATTTAATGTGCTAGAATGTGATGAATGCAAGAGAAAGACAAAGGGGAGTAGGAGAAGGGGGATGACGAGGCAGGTTTTGGTATTCAAAGAGGGGGTCAGGTTGAGTCTCATTGAAAAGATACATTCTGGGCCAAGGAAGGTGAGGGCATGGGGTCCATCACTGGATGTGCCCACGCTGGGGGCAGAAAGGAGGTGGTAGAGATGGAGAAGCATGGGGGCTTGCTGAGAGCATAATTAGGAGCTGGGCTGGGGGAACTTTGGGATGGGCAGAGATGGGCCTGGGAGAAGGGTAAGAGAGGGTCTGAGAAGATCCCCAGGTCTGGACCATCTGAGAGATGCGGCAGGGAATGGAGCTGGGAATTCCTATCTTGGGGCAAGACTGAATATGTTGGGTTGTGTCTTGGAGATGTCCGGGAGATCTGGACAGGCCCTGTCTGCACCCTGATAGTTTTTTCCCTGGCCCCTTGGTGGCTGGCTGTGTCTGGTCAGTGTCCATTCATATGCTGAGGTCACTCAAGCTGCTGGATCAGGCCAGACATTTGTGTGCCTGACCTGCCCTCTGTCTGGTTCTAAGTGACCTCCCAGTCTCTCCTGACAGTCCCCTGTCCCTGGTGGCAGGTCAGGCCAGGACCAGCCAGTACCCTTGTGTTTGGACTTGGATGGGGCCCTAGAGGCCTCAGTTTCCCTCTTGGGTGGCCTGGGCAGGCAAATCCAGAGCACTGGAGCTGAGAGTGCCTAGGGGCAATCCTCCGGGGGGGCGGTGGGAGTGGGAGCTGGACATTTCCCAGCCTCTCCTCTCTCCTCTCAGTGAGGACCCCCCAAGTCCACGCTCCTGATCGTGTGTTTGTTGTTCACATTTCTCTGATGGATTTATTTGCCCTCATTTGCATAAAAAATACCACGCTCCCCATTCTAATGAGCAGGCCCATCTGGCAGTGCAGGCCTGCTCTCTGCTGAGAGCTGTGCAGGCCAGGAGCTGTTATAATTAGGCTGTTCCCTTCCAGGACGGAGGAAGGACTGTCGGAACAGACTCTCGATGCCGTCCCTGGACCAGGGCTCTCTGCAGGGGGCCCGAGCCGGCACCCCGGGCTGCAGGCTGTTTGTCTGCGTGCCCATCTGTGCGGGCAGTTTGCCCCCCCCCCCACCCGCTTTCCCAGACTGTCCCCGCCTGGGCCAGGGCTTGGTCACCACGGACGAAGGCGTTTCATAGTAAGAGTACAAAATCACGCTGGGAACAGCCTCATGGCTCATGGTTGAGCTGCCCCGGGCAGTGTTTAGCAGGGCAGTGTTAGAGGCGGGACTGCCAGCAATGTGCCCCACTCTCTCCGCGGTCACTCTGGTGATCCCCATGGGCACCCCTCACTCACATTCTGCTTCAGTCCCCAGCGGTGACTGCCCCCTCCTCTGGCAGAGGTGTGGGGAAGAGATGAAGGGCTCCAGCCCCCCGGGGGGAAACTTGAGGGGATCAAGAAGAAGAACAGTGGCTGGGGATGGTGGCGGTGGGCAGAAGTGCCTTTTTTTTTTCCCCCTATGGGAGAACTCAGGAGAAATAGTAAGTCAAGGGAGAATTCGCTAAGTTCGGCACCGGCAGCAGGAAAGAGACGGAGGCTGGCATGAATGGGCGTTGCCCAGGGGCTGGAAGGGAGGCAGTGTGGGGGGACCCCTGGGACTGCGGTCCAGGCTCCAGGAGCAGGATTCTGATACTGGAAAGCACATGAGGGGTCTCTGGTGACTGGCAAGAGTTAGCGAGTTCCTTTGTCATTGGTTTCTTCCAATCTATTTTGATATTGGAATTCTTGAAAAAAAGAGGTATCATGTAACAAAATGCATCTTGATATTCAGCAAATGTTTACATGACTCTTACCAGCAGCCCGTAAGGCTCCTGTATTAATCCTGTTCTTAATTTTCTGTCTCTTATGTTTTCACTTCTTCCAACGCTTGGTTGGCTGGAGCATGACTTTTCTATGCAGACCAGCCGATCCAGAGCCCATGACCCCAGCCACCTCCTTTAGCTGACTCTCACACAGCAAGAAATATCTTCTCTGTCCTAAATCACCCCAGGGCCAGTTACCAGACCGCTACAACCTACCCTAGGGGCCAGAGTCTGCCGAAATTATTCATACTATCCAATTCTAAACTTGCTCAAACCTACCCTCTGCTTCTCCCCTTTCTTCCCTCAGAAGCCATGATATGGGTTCTGGCAAGGCATCCTCTCACCACTCGTTGTCCTCACCTCACCTCCTTACCTCCTACTGCTCCCCCTCCCCCTCTCCCTGCCCCCTCCCCCTCTCCCCTTCCTCTCCCCCCATCCTTCTTCTTTTTCTTTTTCTCCTTCTCCTTCTTCCTTTAAAAATTTTATTTGTTCATTTGTCAGAGATAGCGCATGAGCAGGGTTAGCAATAGGCAGGGGGAGAAGCAGGCTCCCCACTGAGCAGGGAGCCTGATGTGGAGCTCGATCCCAGGACCGTGAGATCATGACCGGAGCAGAAGGCAGCCACTTACCCGACTGAGCCACCCAGGCGCCCCTCCCCTCACTCCTTCTGCCTCCTTGACTAACCCTGGTGCTTCTCCATGCCGCCCCCCCAACCCCCATGCCCTGGCATACCCCCTTCCCTTGGGAATTCCAAGTAGCAACTTTTATTTCAAAGAAAGCTATCTCTGTGTTGGTTACCTTACCATATTTGATTAAAACAAAAGCTCAGGTACATTTTACCATGGCCCCCTTTTCCCTTTCTTAGTCCACATACTCCCAAGTCTCAAGAGGTAGCCTCTGTTCCGATTTCTATCACAACAGAGTTTTGCGTGTTCTGATCCTCTAATGGACTCATTCAGTATTTTCTGTTTTGTGTCAGGCTTCTTTCACTTGGCATAATGAGATGCATCCATGTTGTTAAGAATACTTCTGTCTCTGTCTCTCTCTTTGGGGTAGTGAGTATTCCATTATATGTATAGACCGTAATTTGTTTACCCATTTCTTTTTTTTTTTAAAGATTTTATTTATGTATTTGACAGAGAGAGGGAGACCACAAGTAGGTAGAGAGGCAGGCAGAGAGAGAGGAGGAAGCAGGCTCCCCGCAGAGCAGAGAGTCCGATGTGGGGCTCGATCCCAGGACCCTGAGATCATGACCTGAGCCAAAGGCAGAGGCTTAACCCACTGAGCCACCCAGGCGCCCCTACCCATTTCTTTGTTGATGGGTTTTTGGGTTTTTGATTATTTTACTACTCGACAGATTTTTCCCTCTCCATAACCTGTCTCTTGTCATTTCACATTTCATTGTCAATAGAGTCTTTTGCAATTAACAAATAAATTGCAAGTATCTTATAAGCTGTGACTGGGCTGTCTTGTATTCTGTCTCCTAGAACCCAGAGCTCAGCAGCAAGTGGCAAGTGTCCTCCATCTGTGTAGTGAATAGTTCTTGTGAACCCTCACCCCGGAAAGGTGCTGTCCTAGGTGCTAGACTCCCTCCCACAAAAACTGTTGTGTTCCAGCAGTGATGGTGGTGGTGGGCAGAACAGATAGTAAACACACAGGAGAATAAATCATATCATTTCCGGAAATGGTTTGCACTAAGGAGAAAATAAAGTAGGGTGAGGGCATGCAGTGTATGTGGAGGGCAGTTACTATAGGCCAGTTAGGGCAGGGCGCTCTGAGAAGGCGCTTTTAGAAATAGATGATCTGAATGCAGTAGGGGAGAAAGACTTTTGGGGGAAGAGCATTCCAGATAGAAGGGAACAGCATGTGAAAAGGCCCTGGGGCAGAAATGTACTGTCTTAAGGCGCAACAAGAAACCCAGAGGGGCTGGAGAAGTAGAAGTGAGGGGAACAGCAGGAAAGATATGATCTTGTGGCCCTGGGGTAGTAGTTTTTCCACCTGTCTCAGTTTCCTCATCTAAAGAATAAGGGGTAGGGGCACCTGGGTGTCTCAGTTGGTTAAGTGTCTGACTTGATTTCTGCATAGGTCACAAACTTAAGGACATGAGATCGAGCCCTGCATCAGGTTCTGCACTGGGCGTGGACTCTGCTTAAGGTTCTCTCACTCCCTCTCCTTTTGCCCCTCCCCATCTTTCTCTCTCTTTCTCTGAAAGAATAAAGAATGAAGAATAAGGGATCATAACAGTTCTTACGAGACTGTCAAGTGGATACATGAAGCAATGTATGGAGATCCCCTGGCACCTTTGCATTCTTAGGAGAGGGAAGCTGTGATTCTCAGGCCCTCCTGGTGCTCTGTTCCCAGAGCATTTGCAAGTCTGTTAGATTAGGATGCATTATAATTATTTCTGTGTCTGGCTCTCCCTCTAGACCAGAAGTTGCAAAATGGCACCCATGGTCTGAATCTAGCCCGTGCACAGATCGTGTTGCCCAAAAAGTATTTAAAATAAAATTTATTGCCAACTGTTAAAATTTGGGACAATACATAGAAAACTCTGGGTTTCTGGCTTTGATGAGCTAGAAGATCTGGCCATGGTGTGCCGCCCCCAGGGTGATGTCTGTGCTCTCCATTCTTCCAGGGTCCCACCAACTCCTTCTCCCACATCTGTGCTTCCTGGTCCCTGAAGTTATTTAAGATTCTGAACACCACTGAAGGTCATGAATTCCTTGAGAGCAAAGACCATGTCTTTCTATTACATCTTTGTAACCCTGGAAGGTCTTTCTCTGACATTTACGGGGCCTGGGGCAAGGGCACAGACAGAGGCCCAAGAGTTAAGTGTGTAAACTAATAAACAGTTCTTCAAGTGTGGTCTATGGGCCTCTGTGATTCCCATGATCCTTTCAGAGGGTCTGTGAAGTCAAAATTATTTTCTTTTCTGAGAGAGAGAGAATAAGCGCACAAGCTGGGGAGGAGCAGGAAGAGAGAGAGACAACATAAGCAGGGGGGAGGGCAGAGGGACAAGCAGACTCCCCCACTGAACAGGGAGTCCGACGTGGGGCTGGATCCCAGAACCTTAGGATCATGACCTGAACCAAAGGCACACACAGGTTCCCCCAAACTGTTTTCTTTTTAATAATAAGACATAATTTGCCTTTTTCTTCATGTTGATGTTTGCCTTGGCGGAATGAAACAATGGCAGGTAATGTAACTCAAATTTGGTGGCTCCCAAATGGACCAGCTGTCATTGTGTTCCTTACATTCTATGCTCCTGGTTAAAAAATCAAAAATCACTGTTACTTAAGAATGTCCTTGAGGAAGCAGACAAAAGTTTTAATTTTATTGAATCTTGACTCTTGAATGCATGACTTTTTGGTCTTTTGTGTCACGAGATGGCATGTACATGGAAAGCATTTGTTACATTCTGTCATAGTTATCTTGAGGGAAATCATCAATTGCTTGAGTTGCAAGCTGAACTAGCCACTTTTTTCACAGAATACAACTTTTACTCGAAAGATTGACTGACAGGGGTGCCTGGGTGGCTCAGTCAGTGAAGCGTCTGCCTTCAGCTCAGGTCATGATCCCAGGGTCCTGGGATCGAGTCCTATATCCGGCTCTCTGCTCAGCGAGGAGTCTGCTTCTCCCTCTCTCTCTACCTGCTGCTCCCCCTGCTTGTGCTCTCTCTCTCCCTCTCTCTCTCATAAAAAAATAAAATCCTTAAAAAAAAAGATTGACAGACACACTATGGTGTTCAGATTTGAGTATTTGGAAGGCATTCTTTTGAAAATGAACAAAACAAGCCTTTCTCTTCAAGGCAGACAACTGTTGTATTTGTGGTCAATGATTTTTCAAGCAAAACTTTGGATTTTGGGAAACACATACCAGTTGTGAGTTTAATAGCTTCTCAATTCTTAAAGACTCTTCTGATGAGATTAATGATGATATTAATGAGTTTTGATACTGTTTAAAGAAAACTGTCAATATTTGGAATAGTTGCATGATTCAGGGAACCAACACTTTCTGAATGACCATGCATCACTTTCTGTTGGGAAAGACAGCCTTCCCCTGTGGCTATCTCCCACTCCTACAGGCTGAGGTTCACATTGCTTGCTGTGGAGGCATGCTGTGAGTAACGAAGTCTTTTTTCTCTGACCCAGGAATCTTGAATCTTTTGCCAGCATTTTTGAAACAGTAACAAGTGAATCTGTTAGCTTGTCAGTCCTGATGGTTATAAAATCATGCATGGGCAAGAGACCCACTCAAAGTACAAGACAGATGAATGAATTTTAGTGGGAGAGAATTTAAAAAGTTTATCACCATGGTTTCAGAGTTCACTCTACAACCAGCAGGACTAGTACTGAGGGAGGGGATGAAGTGTACGCACCACCCATCCTTGAGAATGAGGAAGTACCTCCTTGATTTTGCACCCTGAGTGCTCACTCACCCTCCCTCTGACCTTGGCAACTGATCTTTAAGCAAGTTACTTGTAGAGGTCTGGTGTAGTATCAAGAATATCCTTTTTTCTCCAAAAAGGCTATTAAAACAGGTCTCTCTTTTCTATTTGCATCTCTGTGGGAGTCTAGAGTTTGTCCTTCTACTTCAACCAAACAACACATCACAGCAGACCGAAGGCAGGAACAGAGATGAGAACCCAGCTGTCTTCGCTTAATCCAGGCATTAGAGAGATCTGCAAAACTGCCAAACAATGGCATGCTTTGCACTACATTTTCTTAGTTTGTCTTGGAAAATATAATTAGCGTTTATAAAAAATGTGTTGCTTATAGAAGCATGCAAATGAGATTATTATTTTTTAAATGAATTAATGAATGGGTGTCTTAAAAATGTCTCAGAAATTACAATACAGGAAACATCAATAGATATGACATAGGAACAAAAACATTTTTGGGGTTCTCAATAATTTTTAAGCATGTAAAGGGGTCTTGAGGCCAAAAAGTTTGAGAACTCTTGGCTTGAATATTTTAACAGTTATAAATTGAGCTAACAAACTGGTAGATAAAATATGTTCTGGCTCCAACCTTGAAAAATATATCTTTAAAATGGCCCAGAAAGCCAGATTTGCATTGGGCTATTGGTGCATGGACCTGTGGGGTCTGAGGGGACCTAAAGCACGGTCCAGAGGTTGAAAGGGTGGACTCTGAGTGGGCACCTCCCCTTGATCCTGTGAACATCTCATTGCATGAAGAGGGACACGGCCAGGAGAAGGTCTGGGAAGGCACAGGGTAAGTTAGAAGCCTCCCCTTCCTAGCACCTGTTATGATACTGTTCCCATGGCATAGAGGCTTGCTGATTGAATGGAAGGTTCTAGGTCAGCACTGGAACTTGTGTTCTCTATACCTGCCACCAAGGCCTTTTATGATTCCGGTCTCCAGTTTTTTGAGTGTAAGCCGAAGGGAGTTGGTAGGGGTGTCCCTGAGTACTCTACCGGGAGGTCATGCTCATTCCAAGTGTCTGATTTCTGAATTGCTTTTGAGACCTTGGCAACTTCAGCATGGATTTAACTTGTTGGTTACAGGAAAAAATGTTTGTTTGGTTTTTTTTGAAAAATGAATAGAAATGTTTATCAATATTTTTTTCTTGAATGATTTTCCTATCTACTTACCCCAGGAGCCAAGGGAGATAGGCTCATGCTGAATAGGAAAATTAGACTATTTCTCTCCTACTTAAGCATCTTTCATATGGCTCAAAGAATATATGTATGCTTTCAATCAGTTGCATTTTATTTATTTGGAAATATTTTTGTTTTCATTTTATTTTTTACTTTAAAAATTTACTTTAATTAATTTTTATTTAACTTCAATTAACATAATGTATTATTGGTTTCAGAGGTCAGTAATTCATCAGTCATATATAATACCCAGTGCTCATTACATCACATTCCTTCCTTAATGTCCATCTCCCAGTTACCCCATCTCTGTACCCTCACCCCTGCAGCAGCCCTCAGTTTGTTTCTTATTCTTAAGAGTCTCTTATGGCGGTTTGTCTCCCTCCCTGATTTCATCTTGTTTTATTTTTTTCCTCTCTTCCCCTACGATCCTTTGTTTTGTTTCTTAAATTCCACATATCAGCGAGATCTTTTGATAATTGTCTTTCTCTGATTGACCTATTGCACGAGATTTTTATTTTTAAGTAATCTCTATATCCAACGTGAGGCTTGACTGAGCCAGCCAGGCGCCCCTAATCAATTACATTTTAATCAGTTACATTTTCAAAGTACATTTTAAAAGATACAATCGTCTTACCAGCAGCTTTGAGAAAATAGCTTGTAAGTGTAATTGTTGGGAAACGGCCATTCACTCCCACTGATTTTTACCAGATTTTCAGAAGACTGTTACATAGCACATGCAGGATCTGAGGGCAATGTCCAGGCATGGTCTGTTATAGTTAGGAAGTACTCAGGGGCGCTTGGATGGCTCGGTGGCTAGGCATCTGCCTTTGGCTCAGGTCATGATCCTAGGGTCCCGGGATTGAGCCCTGCATTGGGCTCCCTGCTCAGTGGGAAGCCTGCTTCTCCCTCTTCCCCTGCTTGTGTTCCCTCTCTAGTTGTGTCTCTCTCTGTCAAATAAATACATTTTTAAAAAAATCTTAAAAAAAAAAAGAAATACTTTGGGAAGCCTGTTTTGTGGAGTTCACTGTGGGTGAGAACAAGGAAGTAAGAGGCACAGACTTACCTTCAAAAAATGTACTCTTTCCTAAGAGGATTCTATCCATCCATCTGTCCATCTATCCATCCAGCAGATATTTGGGTGTTGGCCCCTGAGAGAAGCCAAGCCTAGTAGAAGTCATGAGGAGGCAACGTGGTGGGTGATTAGAAACTCAGGGGTGGAGAAACCAGCTCTGCTCTGGCCCCTTTCCAACAGTTTCATCAGGGCAGTCACTGCAGCCTGACACAGTAGGGGGAGGGGAACCTGCTCCCTTAGCCACAGGAGCAACATAGTTATTAGTTCACTGGAAAAAAATGTCAGGGTCATGTGACTAGGAGCACTATTAAATACTCATATAGTTTCAATAATGGGGAATGAATCCTCACTCTGCAACGAGACCTGACTTTGGATGTTTTTGAAGTGAGCAGTCTGCATCCCAGAGAGAAAAAAGGCACCCGAACTACCCCCAACCCCAGAGTGAGCAGACCATGAAGAAAATACTTCTCCGTTTCTCCCAAGGCAGGGAATGCCCAGGGGTGGCCGAGCGTGGATCTCAGCCACTCACAAGATGGGGAGGGTCAAATGTCAGGGAGAGGGGTATACAAATGGGCCAAGTTCGAGACACAGCCCACTCTTGGGGTCAGGAATGTGGGCTCTGTCCCCTCTAAACTCAAAAGGAGGATCTCCATGGAATGGTGGCGTGACCTCTCCAAAGGAAGGGAGGCCAGGAGAAGATAGCATGCGTTCATTTCCTGGTCACCCATGGGACCTGTTCCCCTCCCCTTCTTGGATCCTCACCTTGCGTCTAGGACTCCATGCTCCCTCCAACTGCTAATATGTGTATGTGTTGGGGTGGATTTTTGCACAAGCGTTGCCACCCTCCCCTGGGCTGCTCTGTGCCCTGGGTTAGGCTTCCTCATGCAGCTGGAGAGGAGCTCTGGCTCCTCCTCCTGTCACTGTGGGCAGGGGTCCTCTCAGACCCTCTGCTCATCCATGCAGAACCATAGCCTTGGGAGGGAGATGTGACCCAGAGGTGGCAGAGCCTGGCTGCTGTTCTCACAGTTCTTCTAGACCAGAGGCTCCCGCCGGCCGTCCCTTGCTGCTTAGTATTTACCAAGTAAAAGTCATTGCCCTGGAGACGTGGGGTTTATTGACACTGAGAGATGAACGCTGTCTGGTCTGCAAGTCTGCAGAGAAAGCCTCCTGTGTTTCTGGGCAGAATCTCTGAGAGAAGGCATCTGCATAGGGGCTCTGAGGTCGGCCAAGGGACCAGACCCTGCCCTGGCGTGAAGGGGTCAGCTTGTGGGTGGTGGGGGCAGCTGGGCAGGGGAGGAGGGGGGTAAGGGCATGGTTTGCACTCTGAATGACCTGGTTCTTGGGATATCTAGGGGTGGCGCTGCCTGCAAGTTGTCTTGGGTGGATAGTCTTAGCTTCAGGGACTCCAAGTTCTTTTTTACCTGGGGCCAGCCCTTCCTGGTCCCTTCCCTATCCCCATGTCAGACTCAGCCCTAGCTTCTGGGAGAAAGGGTGCAGGGATGTCCTGGTCCCAAACTTGGGGCCTTTCCATTTAGGATTGCTTTAGACCTTGGTGGTTGGGGCCCTGCTTTTGGTCTCCCGAGCCCTCCACACTTTGGGGAGTCTTCCTTGAAACTGCCCCAATCCCCCTCCAGTGCCTGGGACAAGTTAGGGCTGGTGGGGATATCAGGTGGGTTTCTCCAAGTCTAAATGGGGGACTGGCAAAGGCCCCGATCCCTGTTTCTCCTCATTAGGCACAGTCTGACCCTGTCACCAGTGTGCGGGGTTGACCACATGCCTCAAAGAGCTCTGGGGACTCAGGCTGATGGTTATTCTGTGGGCCCTGTGGTTGAGTCCTGGTTCCAGGAAGGTGGCCTAGTGAGCAGATGGTTCCTGCTGGCCCGTGCAGTCTCCCTTCTGCGGGATCACGTGACACTGGGCTGATGGAATGGCGCTGACATGCTGATTTGGGGGGGGTGACTCAAATAACTTACATGGACAGAGGCCCCATAAAATAAATATATTTGTCCGAGACTTATTGAATCACGATGTTGTACATCAGAAACTAACATCGTGTGTCAACTATACTTCAATTAAAAAGAAAAACCAAACAGACCAAAACATAGAACCCCAAAATTTATCTGTTCAGGGTCTGCGAGCCCCAGGGTCAGCCTCATCGGCAACAATCCACGAGCTATCTCCTTGCTCCGGTAACCCAACCAGCCCGCTGCTTTCTCCCACTACCTGCTCCATTTTCCAGCACAAACCATGGGCAGATTGTTGGTTGCCTGGGGACAGCAATTCCTCCCTCTTGAACTCATTTCTCACTGCCATCACCCTGATTTTGATCAGAGGAATCCTGGTGGCTTCTCAGCAGTTCCTTCCTCCTACTGTCCAGTTCCCTGGGAGGCTTCCCCTGGACCTGTCTCTGTGCCTGGCACTGAGGGACTGAAGGATGGGCCCCTGGCCATGCCTGCCTGTGTCCCGCAGCTGTCTGCACCTGCCGCTTCCTCGGCCTGCATCTCTGGGCAGCTGTGCCATCTGCGTGCTCCCTGTTACCATGGCTAGGCTGCCTCAGACACTGGGTGTCTGGTGAGGACAAGGTTTCGTGCTCACAGGGGCCACCGAGCGGAGGCTTTGCATTGGTGACAGATGCCTCCTTCCAGACAGCAGATAAAGGTCGCTCCTAAATTCCAGAATAAAATCATCCACTTATCTGGAAAATGTCAGAAAGAAGAACGGCTGCCCTTTGCTGAGCTGAGCCCCGCAGGGTTTGGCAGAAAACCGAGGGAGGGCAAGCCGCCTGCAGGGTGCGGCTCAGGAGAGCCGGCTCATGGCTCGGAGGGAGGACAGCGGTTGGCCCCACCCACAGGCCGATGCCAAGGCTGGAGATCACTGAGGCCCGGGCAGGGGTGTCGGGGAAGGTGGCAGTCATGATGGGCAGATGCAGTGTGTACATCTGATCTGGATTGGGTCAGAGGAATTGTTTGGCTTGCCTTAGCCGTGGTGATAAATTGCTAACTTCACATCAAAGGCTGAATGCTCAGAATCTCTTTGCAGAGGGCTGCCCGGGGCTAATATTCTATTCCTAGGCGGGAGCCGGGAGGAACCGACCCTTGGAGGGTCTGGTGCTCCTCTGTTGTTCACAGCTCCAGGGCAGCCTTCCTTCCATCCTCCCTCCTTCCCTGCTGGCCTTCCTGCCAGCAGCGGGCATCCAACTGGGGGCTCAGGACTCAGTTGTGAGTCCCCCATGGGGACAAGGCGGGCTCTAGGTCAGCCCAACCATTCCCACCTCTGTGCCTTTCTCTCTGGATGACTCCCTCTTCCTTGCCTCAATGCCAATCACTCCCATCTCTGGCGTCCCAGTGTCTATGCATCTTGGCCCTGAGTTGGATCATGCTGGAAGCACCGCCCCTTCCAGGGTCTCCCACATCTCAGCAGCATCGGGAGAACCCCAAATACTGAGCGGCCCCCTTCCTGCCCAATGGCCTGGCCACAGGGGCACCCAAGGCAGCAGATACCCACACATAGCCCTCCTACTGTGATGGGTTGGGGGTGCTGGAAGCCCCTAGACCAAGTGCTGAGAAGGCCAGCCTGCATTCTGTGTAAGCCCCGTGCCGGGAAGAAGGCTGGGTGCCAGGTATACATCTGTGGGAGGAATTGCCACGGAAAGAGTTCACGAGACTTCATCAGTCGACTCCGGTTGGAGCCTAAAGCAACAGAAATTTCCTTCTTGGGATTGTGAAGGCTGGAAGTCCAACATCAAGGTGTCGGCAGGGTTGGTTCCTTCCGGCCTCCTTCCTCCCCCCGCAGATGGCACATTCTCTCCATCTTCACAGCTTCCCTCAGTGCCTGTCAGGGACCTACTCTCCTCCTCGGGTCAGAACACTAGTCATACTGGATTTGCCCACACACGTGACTTCTTTTTACCTTAGTCACCTCTTTAAAGACCCTGTCTCTGGGGGCATCTGGGTGGCTCAGTCCGTGAAGCCTCCGACTCTTGATTTCCATTCAGGTCATGATCTCGGGGTCCTGGGATCGAGCCCTGAGTGGGGCTCCCTGCTCAGCGGGGAGTCTGCTTCTCCCTCTCACCTCTGTCCCTCCCCACCACTTGTGCTCTCTCTCTCAAGTAAATAAAAATAAAATGCTAAAAGAATAAAGAGCTGTCTGCAAACAGGGTCATGTTCCGAGGTACCAAGGGGTAGGGCTTCATTATATGAACGGGGGGAGGGATCGGGCTCATTCCAGAACAACTGCGATCAAGCCAGTACAGGAACAGTGAGCTCACTCTCCCTTTTACAGATGCGGACACAGAGGTGGAGGGAGGTGGAGGCCCTCGGCTTGGCCGTGGAGGACTGGGCAGGGGGTGCTGATGGAACTGAGCAGGTGACCCAAGCTGTCCTTCCTCAGGATCCTCTTGGGGGCAAGCCCTAATGCAGACTCCTGAGCCTGCCCCTGCAGCAGGGCTGGGCAACCCCTCCTAAGGGTCTCCAGAGCCCCCTCCACAGTGCCTTCACCCCCCCCAACCCCTCAACCCCGTGCCTGGAGAAGATGGTCTCACCCCCTGCGGGAGCCTTTTGTGGGAAGCTGGAGGTGCTGCCTGAGCAAGTGGGGGCCACCAGCCACTGCCACTGAGGTCCTGCTGTTGACGTCACTCCAGCGATGACCTCACTTTGATGTGGTGAGACATGCCCTTGTCAGCATTCACAGTGCGTGCTTGGGCGCTGCCTTAGGGCTCAGTCATTAACCTTTCAAAACCCGTGGTCCCGTGTGGACATTTGTGGAGAAGAGAGTCAACCCCCTCCGCTAGAGCTTCCAAATGGACGTGTAGCTCTTTCCCGAGAAAGATGCATTTCTGCCATCGTGTGAATGAACACAGATCTGGGCTCATGCTCTCATTGATTCAGAAGGTTGCCCCAACCTGAGAGACAAGTGTTTCTGTGAAGGGTGGCGTGATGCCGAATGAGGCCCACTCTCTTTGGTGCCGGCAGATTCCTCACTGAATGCTCACGGCAACCTCATGAAACAGATTGCATTTTTATTCGCATTTCACAGACGAGGAAACTGAGGCCTGCTGGGGCAGGCACCTTCCCAAAGTACCATGGCTCACGAGTACCCGCGCTGAGCCTCGCGACCCCACACACTGCCTGGTGCAGGACGACGGGGACCCACCGGCCCCTGGAGGCTGGGAGGTGGGAGTCGCTGTGGCAGCCAGGGTCTGGGGTTTGGCGGCAGAGTTTCCTCGGACACATCTGAGGGCAAATCCCTGTCCCCCGGTCTCCTTTCAGGCCCCCGCAGGCTCTCCTTGCTCGCGCCCGTCATGCCAAAGTTCAAGCCGGCAGACAGACTTGATTAGATTTGACTTTATCCCTTATTTTGAATTATTCATGCCTCTCTCCTAAATTCCCCAGGAATCATTTAATAATGTACAGCAGCAGGAGGGCGCCTGGGAAGGTGACTCTGCCGTGCGCTAACCCAGGATGTCTGCCCGGGACCGTTTTCCTACAAAGCAAAGCCCTCCCTGAGCGCTCAGCGCTTGGGAGGCTGGCCTGGGCAGCCCAGAGCTCCAGGAACGACCATCCTCCCGTGTCCCTGGCCCCCAGGCCCTTGTGTTCCGTCTCCCTGCAGAGGTGGGCACAGCACCTGGCTGGCCACGCCCACTCCTGGACCCCTAGACTCAGCTTCCGTCATCTCAGACCGTGTGGGATAAACTCTTCCAGCCACCCTGCCCTCCTGTTCCAGACCCTTCTGGAGCTCCTGTCTTGTGTCTCTTGGGCAAAGGTCCAGACTTGTAAGCTTGACATTGACAACCCTGGCCTCTGGGATCAACCACATTCCCTTCCTGTTCCATTGTGGGGAGCTGCCTGAAGGGCCTGAGTACCTACTGGCCTGGCCCCAGGTCAGCCTCGCATGGTTGCAATCCTGTGTGTGGGGGGGGTGGGCGGAGCATATATGTCCTAGTGGGCTGACACCCTTCAGATTACCTCCCTGTCGCAGCTCAGGGTGGGAAAGAGAGTTGTTGGAGGCCCCAGTCGGAGACTCCTTGGAGCGACAGCGGGGAGGCCCAGAGGCCCTGGCCCTCCAGGCCAACATACCCTCTGCGTCATCGCCAGGACTTTAGCCACGTTGTCTGCCAGAGGGCAGCCCCTTCCTCAGGAGGAGCACGGGGCTTGGCCACATGATGACAGAGCGGGCCCCAATCCAGGGGCATGGAGGGCTGGGCAGAGGCTCAGGGTGACTGGAGGTCGAATAATGGCCCCCTCCCCCATTGTGTCCAAGTCCTCATCCCTGGAACCTTTGAATATTACCTTATGTGGTGACAGGGGCTTTGCAGATGTGATTAAATTAAGGATTTGGAGATGAGGGGATTATCCTGGATTATAAGGATGGGCCCTAAGTGTAATTAGCAAGTGTCCTTGTAAGAGGGGAATGGGGGGGGGCTGAGTGTAGAAAGGAGATGTGGTGAAGCAAGCAGAGACAGGATGACATCAAAGACTGAAGATGGAGGGAGACTGCCATAGGGCAGGGCAGCCTCTAGAAGCTGAACAAGGTAAGGAAGTGGATACTTCTTCCCCAGAGCCTCCAGAAAGAACAAGCCTCCCGAGCCTTGGCATTAACCTAGTGATACTGACTTTGGACTTCTGACTTCCAGAACCATGAGAGGATAAACCTGTGTTGTTGTTAAGCCGCTGGATTTGTGGAAATTTGCTATAGCGGCAATAGGAAACAAATACGGTCACTATGCTCATGTTGAGCCAACAGTGTGGCAAGGTCACATTGTAAGAGGCAGAGAACCAGTAGAGTGGAGGACATGATCTCCTCTGTGCACTCTGCTGGGATCTCAGTGTTTGGACCTCAGGGCTGGCCTCCTCACTCTGTGAGGGACAGAGACAACTTGGAGGAGAACGGCCACCATTTGTGGGTATTTGTCCTGTCTGTTTTCTCTGAGAATGTCTCCCCCATCCCTCCCAGGGTGGGGGAGCACAGCAGAGTTTATGCCACGTGATCCTGTTGCCTTGGCCACAGTAGTTCTGACCATGAGAACAACTGACCCTAGCTCAGCCAAGCAGATGCTCTCTCCTGAGCATCTGTAATTGAAGCAGACTCATGATGAGTCCGGGCTAGTTGAGGAAACAAGGTCAAGTGAACTTGGGTCCCTGGGCAGCTGTCCTGCATCACACACTCAGAGAGGTGGCGGAACAGAGGGACTGAGGGCCATGTGGCACGAGCTGCCCTTGGCCCTCTGATGCGTAGACGTACATGTGTTTGTGATAACCTCTTAGCTTTTCCTGCTTTGCAATTCTTTATTGAGACAGAATTCATCTGCTAGGCAACCTCACTGCCTTCAAGTGTACAGCTCAGTGAGTTTTTTGTATATTCACAATCCTGCACAGCCATCACCACTATTCAATTGCAGAACATTCTCACATCCCCCAGAACCTCTGTGTCCATCAGCAGTCACTCCCCGAGTCCTCTTCCCTCAGTCCCTGGAAACCACTCGTGTGTTTTCCGTCTCTCTGGATTTGCCTGTTCAGGATGCGTCATATACATGGAACCATACAATCGGTACGTGGCTGGCTTCCTTCACTCAGCAAAAGATTTTCGAGGTGGATCTGTGTTACAGCCTGTGGGAGCATTTCACTCCTTTTTGTGGCTCAGTAATGTTCCGTTGGGTGGATATGCCACAGTTTGTCACCCATTACTTGACGGGCATCTGACTTGTCTCTCCTCTTCGCCCACTTTGAACAACGCGGTCATGGACACCTGTGGGCGTGTTCCGTTCTCTTGGGTAGATCCTAGGGCTGGAACCGTTGGGTCTTATGGGGACTCTGCTTAACTCCTGTTCTCTTGTCTTCTGAACGTTGGTGAGATCTGCAGCGCCGTCTTCTTTCTCATTCCTGATGTTGTTTTCTTATGCCTTCTCTGTGTTAATCTTGTCCCAGCTCCACAGAGCTTATTGATTTTTTATTTTACTCTTCATTTTTTTAAAGATTTTATTTATTCATTTGACACAGAGAGAGAGCACAAGCAGGGGGAACAGCAGAGGGAGAAGCAAGCTCCCAGGATGACCGGGGAGCCCAATGCGGGGCTTGAAACCGGGACCCTGAGATCTTGACCTGAGCCGAAGGCAGATGTTTAACAGACTGAGACACCCAGGCGCCTCTTATTTTGCTTTTTAAAGAACAAACTTTTGGGGGTGCCTTTAGCTCAGGTCATGATCTCAGGGTCATGTCTGCCTTCAGCTCAGGTCATGATCTCAGGGTCCTGGGACTGAGTCCCGAATCAGGCTCCCTCCTCTGCCTGCCACACCCTGCTCTTTCTCTCCCTCATTCTCTCCGTAAAAAAAAAAAAAAAAAAAAGAACCAACGTTTGGTTTGGCAGATCCTCTTTACTGGCTGCCTGAAAAAATGAATTGGTGTCTGCTTATATTTTAATCACCTCTTTCCTTTCACACTCCCTGGTTCATTTCACTGTTATTTCCAGCCTCGCCTTTTGTAACACTTGTGTTCAAAACCATGTTTCCCAGCAGGCACGGCTTCTGTTGCAAGCTTCGATAGGTGGTACTTTTCGTTACCGCTATGTTCAACATATTTTCTAACTCACATTGTGATTTTTTTTCTTTGATCCATGAATTATTTCAAGATGTGTGTTTCAGTTTTCAAACAGCAAGTCCTGGCCTCGATCCCCTCGTGAAGCTATCGGAGTGTGACTCAGGGTCTCGGCTGCCTTCTCTGGAAGCACTGAATGTTTTTGTTTTCTTTGCTGCATCATAAATCACAAGAAGTTTAGCAGCAGCTTACAACAACACCTGCTCATTAGCTCACAGGTGTTTATGTCAGAGGACTGGGCTCTCTGCTCAGGGTCTCAGTGAGCTGAAATTGGGGTGTCAGACAGGCTGCCTCTCACCTGGAGCTCAGGGTCAGCTTTCAAGCTCATTCGGGTCATTGGCATCACTTAGTTCCTTGCATTTGTAGGTCTGAGGTCCCTGTTTCTGTGTTGGCTGTCAGCCAGGGGCCTCCCTCAGCTCCTACAGCCTGCCTGCCTCTCTTGCCGTAGGCCTCTTGTATCTTCCAAGCCAGCAAAAGAGAATCTCCCCCACACTTAGAATCTCCTTTGCTGGAAAGAACACTGTCCCTTTTAAAGGCTCACCTGATTAGGTCAGGCCCACCAGGGAGACTCTCCCTACCACAGGATTGACTGATTTGGTCCTAGAGCTGACTTTGGATTCTGGCTACCACATAATCTTAAACACTGGGTTCACCTCCTGGGCTTCCATCCCCGCTCAGGATCTACCATTGCGGTTCAGGAATTCTTCATGATCTTAGCTTTCTCTGAAGCACCCTGACCGATTTAAAAATATTTGGTCCAGTTCTTCTGCTTTCCCTCAATGGGATGGTTGTTCCGAATGACATACTCATCACTACTGATAGAGGAACCTCCTCTGTTCTTGATTAGAAAACAAAAACAAAAACCCTAAACTCTCGGGAATCAAAGAAAAATTCCTTAACTTGATAAAGGCTGTCTGCCGGAAATCTAAAGCAAACATCTTATCTAATGGTGAAATACGAGGCCAATTTCTATGGACCGTCAGGACGGAGTTAAACTCGAGTGCTTTTCACTGCTTCTAGCAGAAACATGGAGTTTTGGCAATAAAGAAGCTAACATTGCAAAGGAAGAGAACAGAAACTGTCGTTAGTACAGTTAGAGATGACGCTCTAACTAGGAAATCCAAGAAGAAAATCCAAGAAGTCACCCGCCAAATTACTAGAGTTAATCAGAGAGTCCAGCACGATGGCAGCGGATCCACAGGAAGAGTGGTAGCATTCCTCACGGCAGCAGTAACCAGGGGAACATGGGATAGAAACAAGATGCCAGTTATGAGAGTCCTAGAGCCTGGAAAATGCCTGGGAATGGATCTGGCCCAAAGCGGGAGGATTCAAATGTTGGAAATCACAAAACCTGAGTGAGGAGCCCAACAATATCTCAGTCAATGGTGAGAAATACCGCACTCAACCTGATGACTTCATTCTCCTTGGGAGCGCCTGGGTGTCTCAGTCGGTTAACTGCATCTGCCTTTGGCTCATGTCATGATCACCCGTGTCTTGGGATTGGAGGCCCACGTCAGGCTCCCTGCTCTGAGGGGAGTCTGCTTCTCCCTCTGCCTCCCTCTATCTCTCTCTGTCTCTCATGAATAAATAAATAAAAATCTTAAAAAAAAAAGACTTTGTTCTTCTCAGACTAATGTAAGTTCAGTGAAAATCTCAGTAGGGGGGATTTCTCATGAAGTTCATTAAACCGAGCTCAAAATTCATAAGGAAGACAACACAGGCAAGAAGAATGAAGTGTTTGTGACAAAGAATAGCAATGGGCTCTTCCAGAGGGCTCTGGAATGCGGGGATCCCTAGAGCTTGGAATCCTGCGGTTTTGACACAAGAAACACAACACCCTTGGGGCTTGGTTGATGACCTAGAACGATCCAGAATGATCCAGAATGATCTGTGTGCCTATGGGAATTTAGTGCAAGACAGAGATGGTATTTCCACTCAGTGGGAAGACATTTTTTTCTTTTCTTTTTTAATAAATTGGGGGAAATTGGCTCTTTGTATTGGTCAGGGCATACACAGGAAAAGAGAAGGGTATTTAAAATAGAATGGATGCAGGGTACTAGTTGCACAGGTGGTGGGAGAGCCAGGAAGGCAGCGGGGCCACAGAGGCAACATCTTGGCTGGAGGGACAAAGCAGTTTGGAGTCAGCCGGTGAGGGCTGGGAGCACAGTGGGCTTACCCAGGGTTAGCTGGAGCCATAGGGCGGGTGTGGTTCTTTCTAGAGGGGCCACCTGGGCAGAGTGGGATGGGTAGGAACACTCGGGCTGTGCTTTCCTTCTGCCCTCCGATCTCCTGCTCAGCCTCTGTGGGCTGAGCCCAACCAGAAGCCAGGTGGTCTGTGGAGTCAGCTCCCTGTGCGGCAGGACTAAGCCAGGTCAGGACGAGGATGGAGCGGGAGGCAAACAGTACAAGTCTGGTGAACCATCTTCAGGAAAAAAAAAAAAATTAGATCCTACCTCATGGCTTAGGAAAAAAAAATCCGTACCAATCAAAGCCCTAACAGAAGAAACACAAGAATGAAGTATTCAAGGAAATGTAGGAGAATCTCGTCATCACCTTGGTGAACGTAAGCTTTAAAGAACACACCAATGAAAAATCAACCACAAAAGGAAGGCTACAATTTGTGATATGAAACTGGAAATCTTCTTTAGGACCAAAGATGCCAAAAACCAAATGTAAAACGTGACAGATAAAGCGGAAATATTTGTGACGCATAAGAAAAGGACCGAGGATAAATACCAGGTTATGGAAGCAGTTCTATAAATCAACAAGAAAAAAATAAGGCAAACCAAAAGGAAAATGGTCAATTCCAAGAAGAGAAAATCTGGGAAATCCCAAGATGGGAAACTACAAACAGACCGTTAATCCACATCACTAGTTACTAGGAAAATGCAAATTAAAACAGCAAATGCAAAGGATAAAGTAATAATTGCTGGCAAGGTTGTGTGATGGAGACTGGGCCTCTAGTCCCCCAATCCTGTTATTCAGTAAGTGACCAAACTCCACATTTTCAGTGCACACAAGGCCTCAGAAGCAAGGCTGCATCTCACAGTCTCCTTTGCAACCAGGTGTGGCCACATGACTAGGTTCAGGCATTGACATGTAAGGAGAAGGGTGGACGGGCAGTTTCTGGAATCTTCCTTGAAAGTTAGCCTCTGGGTAACATGCGTCCCTTCTTCTTTGTCCTTTCCTCCTTCCTAAGGTTGGGAATGCAGCTGTGATGGCTGGAACCACAGCGTCCATCAGGAGATCTAGGGAATCCTAGATCCATAAGCATCTCTGGGGGAGCAGAGCTGCCAGGAAGCCCTAGCCGGCCCTCCTCTGGGCTTTAATGTGAGAGAGGTCCACCCTTCTACCTTGTTTGTTTTCAATTCCTGTTATTCATAGCAAAATTGATTCCTAATCGGTGCAGGGCACAAATATTATGGGCTGAATTGTGTCTCCCGCCACCTTATATCTTGAATTCGTATATTGAAGTTTTAACTCCCAGTAATTCAGAATGTGACTGAATTAAGTAAAAACAAAGTTGTATGAGTGGGCCCAAATCCCATACGACTGGTGTCCTCATAACGAGAGGAGATTAGACACAGGTTCCCCCAGAGGGACGACCAGGTGAGGACACGTGAGAAGGTGGCTACCTATAAGGCAAGGAGAGAGGCCTCAGGAGAAACTACCCCTGCAGACACCTTGATCTTGGGCTTCCAGTCTCCTGGACTGTGAGGAAAGAGATTTCTATCATTGAAGCTCCTCGGCTTGTAGGACTTTCCGGTGGCTTCCGGAGCAGATATGGGCGTGCTGGCCGGGAGTGGCTGTTTACAGATCTGAAAGCTGCTCCTTATCTTGGATCGCACTCCCGGCACCCAGAGCTGAGGCTGTGTGCACGTCCACTTGTGCGGCTCTGGGTTGCAGGATTACCTTCCCCACATGTGGACAAATGAGCAGATACACACGTATACAGACGCCTTGTTGAGAGCCAGGCTTGCCTCTGCAAATGGAATGCTGGGCTTGGGACACTCGAGGGTCCCTATGGCTTTAATTAGCAGCATTTCACATGCGTTGCCAATATCAAATAAATAAGCAGACGGCGACCTCTCCCGTTCCACTCAGAAGACGCCACCTTGCCAGCAGGCTGTGGGTACAGCCTGTCCCCAGCTTGCCTGCAGCCACCACCCTGCTGTCCTGAGCATTTGGGACACTTTGAGGCTGGTTTGGCCAGAGCTCAGGCACCGGCTATCCTCTGTGTCCACATGTTTGGAGGGTCGGGAGCCTTCGACTGAGTGGGGAGTTGGGGTCCCCTGGGCAGGCACCCCTGTCTGCCTGCCCCATCGTCAGCCACGGGTCTGGCTGCCTTGCGGGCCTCCTTGTTCCTCCCAGTCGTGGGGTCTGCTTCTCTGCCTTTCCTCAGACTCTTCCATCCTGCCCCTGCCCTGCTCATCGCCAGGCTGCCTCCCTGACCCTCTGGCCTGGAGCGGCTGGGTTCACGCCCAGCAAAGCGGGTGCATGTCCCTTAAAGCTCACGGCAGGGTTACAGCCCAGAGAGGGAGGTTGGAATGTCAAGTCGTTCACCAATGTCTAAGGGCCACCAAGACCCCTGTCCCCTCTCCTCTATAGCCCCAAGGCAGCCAAGAGGCTGCCCTCTGTCCTGTCCCCGGCTGCAAGGGGCTGCACTTGGACACGGGCCCTTCTGCAGACCCTGACGGGGGAGTCAGGGCTGGGAGTCTGAGGCCAGGTACAGACTCCCTGCGGCAGCCAGGGAGGCAGCTGGGGCTTTTGGAGACTTTACTTTCCCATCTGCAGAATGGGGACAGTAACATTTACTATGGGCTGGTCCTATGCTTCAATAAGCTAAAGGCTGTAAAGTGGCCAGCCCTGACCTGGAGCCCAGGGTGAAAGGCGAGGGCTCAGAAAGGAATTCCTCACAAGGGAAACCCAGATGTATCTCAGGCTGTCCCTTTCCCTTGGCTCCCTCTGGCATCTGACATCCATAGCCTCTCAGTCACTCCTTCTGCAAGCCCAGGAAACAGAAGCTAGAGTACTCTCGAAGACCAGGGAGGCCTGGTGCCCCGCCCGTGGTCAAGTCTTCACCCAGCACGGGAGCTCACAGCAAATGAAACTCGGTCTGGAGGAATGGAGGGCAGGCCTGGCCAGGAGGAGCCATCAGCAGGGAGAGAGTGTCCTGGGAGGAGGGGGAGAGGAAGGGAGCAGGAAATGTGTGCCTGAACACCCCTGTGCAGGGGAGGGAAGGGCCGCCAGGTCCTCTCAGGGCCCCTGGAGAGGCTCAGAGACTGCCAGTGATGTTTTTCCCCTTGAAAAAGGATTGTTTTTCATTTTATTATTATTTATTTATTTGACAGAGATAGTGGGAGAGGGAACACAAGAAGGGGTAACGGGAGAGGGAAAAGCAGGCTCTTCACTGAGCTGAGCAAGGAGTCCAACGTGGGGCTCGATACCAGTACTCAGGGATCATGACCTGAGCTTCACCGGCTGAGCCACCCAGGTGCCCTGAAAACGATTTATTAGCAGTCCCAGTGGTTTGGTAGGGTTCACGGACGTGTTGACATGGCGTGGGGTGGAATTCAGGCGTCTCTCCTGTGCTGCTCTGCTCAGATCTCATTTGGAGGCTTGCACAGGGAACCGTTTGGGCTGCCCTTGTGAGGGCCATTACTGCTCCTGAGCTCAGGGCGCTGGGTGTGGACTTCGGAAGAGACCCCTTGCGGATGTGGCCAGGGGCCGGGGAGAGACCGGTGCCCACAGTGAAGACTTGCAAATAAAGAAGGCAGACAGACAGGAGTCCTGCCTGCCCTTTCCCTCATCTGCCTGCTCAATCCCACCATAGAAAACACTCTTTCCCAGCCTCCTGCGGGTCGTTGGAGTGTTTCTTTAAGTGCATAGACTGCGGAGGCTGCTCTGTGATCTCCCTTTGCCTCCGGCCTCCCGTCACAGGTAACTTACTCTCTCTACTCTTAATAACCCGCCCTGCAGATCCTCCCAGACTGATACCTAGAGTACTTTTCCTCGTCCTTTTTATAGATAGCTGCTGCATCCATCGGGGGCCTGGCAGAAAACAGATGGCTCATTCTCACTGGGCAATCAGAGGAGCGAGGAGCGTTTGCTAAGAGGGACTCTTCAGGGAGGTGTGGGCAGGAGGTAGCAAAGTCACGGGAGGCGGGGGAGAGGGGACGCTCATCCTTACTGCCCAAGGCCTGAAGGGCCAGGGGCAAGGGGGAAAGATGACCAACGGGGCTCCCTGGGCAGGAGCCCTGACCTCAGTTGGCCAGAGTTGTCTCTCGGGGGGCAGGGGGGGATCCATACCTCTGCTTCCCCCTCCTCCCGGACCCCTCCCCCACTGGCAGAAACTGATCTGAAATCAGAGGCAAGGATGGTCCCCTCATAGGGCAGCTCCCAGGGGCCCCAAGTAAGGTGAAGGGTGCTCTGTGAGTCTGACGGGTGCATGGAAACTCTCCAGGTGTGTGCTTAAGCAGGTTCTTCCAAGTTCCTGTGCTAGGCCCATTCTTTTTTTTTTTAAACAAGTGGTTTCACTTAGATTTCCCATCTGTTGCTCTCCACACGCTGTCATATCTGAAGGATACATTTCCAGGAGTGAAATTGCTAGGTCAGAGGGTTAATGCATCTGCTGTTTTGACAGGCATTGCCTTGTGTGGAGTGATGCCTCTTCCTGCACAGTTTCACCAACAAAGGGGTGCTGTCGGATTTGTGTTTCTGCCAAGCCCCTGAGAATGAGAAGCCACTGCATTTCCTTTCTATTCTTTTTCTTTTTTTTTTTTAATTTGCATTTTTCTTAATTTGCCTTGTTTGTGTCTGAGGGCCCTTTGTAGTTCCCTGTCCATGTTCATTATCATTTCTTTTTCCTGTTGCATTATGGATCTTTATCTTCTTAGTTTCTAAGAGCTCTTTATATATTAGGGACATGTGCTCTCTGACAGTGAGCTGAGTTGCAAATATTTTTTCCCCACTGGGTCTCTCGACTTTGCTTACAGTGGCTTTTGCTTTGCAGGCTTTTGATCCGTCAATCCTTTATGGTTTAGTTAAGTTTTGCGTCATAGTTTGAAAAGCCTTCCTTGCTTCAAGATCGTAAAGCTCGATTCTTCCCATACCTCTGTGGTTTCATTTACACGCTTAGATTTTCGATCCATTTAGGGATTATCCTAATGTATGGTCTGAGATACCTAACTTGCTCCTTGTTTTCCCCAGAAGGCTGCAGTAGTGCTCCTTCCTGCATGGGACCCTTGTCTGCCGCCCAGAGGCGGTCAGTGTGATCCTTCTAGAATGTAAATCTGTTGGTGTCATTCCCCTGAATAACGCTGCTTGAGGTCTCCCCGTGGCTCTCAGGATGAAGGTCAAACTCAACGGCCTGACGTCCTTGGCCTTTTGGGGTCTGGCATCAGTTTGCCCCAACCCATCCTCACAGAGGCTTCGCCTGATGAGCAACCCTCAGGCTTCAGATCTCAGGGTCTGCATTACATTCTCTGGGAAGATCCTCCTGCCCACAGGTCTGGATCGGGGGACCCGAGTGCTCCCCAAGTATGTGGCACAACCACGGCCAGGGAGGGCAGGTCCGTGCTGGACCCGTGCATCCCAGTGCCTGGCATGTGGGGGTGGGGGACCTTATTCTTGCCTGTATTAAGAAATTCAAGCCTAGAAATCAGGACAACAGCAGTTGATAGAGAAATAAAATGTTTTTCAGGAACATCCCTGAATCCACCGTTGGCACTGAAAGGCTCTTAGCCTCTGAAGGGCTTAAGGAAGAGTGGGCGTCGAGCCAGTCCTGTAGACAACCAAAATGAGTGCAGGCAAAAGCTTCCATAATGCATGTACCGTGCTGCCGGTCCCCAGAGATCCATGAAAGGATGGATTATGTTTTCAGCAGGAAGAATAGAAATTTGTCATCTCCTCCAGTGCTGGGAGCCAAGGTCACCCAGACTGCAGACTCACCTTCTCGATGACACCAAGAGTGTCCCTGGGGTGTAAGGAGATGCTGGGGCTGGGCTGGGGGTCTCCCCATGCTGGGGGGGCAGGTGCTGCTCAGCATCTTGGGTCTAAGCCCAAGGGCATTGTTGCCCCATCAGGCACTTCCAGAAGGTCCCCAGCACAACTGAGAAGGGACCCAGAGCATCTCCCCAGTTCAAGCCTTAGGCTTGAGGGCTAAAGCGAACAGCTGGTGTAGACGGCGGGGTAGAGACGTGCAGATGGTGACTAAAGACAGGACCGGAGCAGCGAGTGCTCCGAGCCAAGAGCGTGGGAAGTCAGGAATGACTGCCTGGTAGGAGGGCCAGGGCAGGGCCCTGACCTTGAAGGAGGCCTAGGACTTTGACAGCTGTGGGTGTCCAAGGAAGGACCTTCAGGCCTGAGCAAAGAGAGGGAGCCGGAAGATGCTGGATGTGTTCAGATATACAAAACGGGCAGTAAAAAAGTCTTGACCCAACTGGTAATCAAAGGATGCCAATGAAGGCAGTAACGAGATGCCCCCCCCCCAGCCGCTGCCCCCCTAATACTAAGTAGGCAAAGATAAATCACGTTGGAACCCAGACCTGGGAATAAGTTGGGAGATGGACCCTGTTACCAGCGTGAACTGGGCCATCGCGGTGGCGCGCAGCGAGCCAGGAACTGTGTGTGTTTTCCGCAAAGGGCTTCTTCAGGATACTCTCCTAAGGGTATCATTGAGGCTGGGTGCCCAAATGGAGCCACACTCATTTTCATCGAAGCACAGTGTATGACAACGAAGAAATCCAGTGTGTCACAGGGAGTCGGTTGAGTAACTTTGGCCATTAAAAATCTTGGCGTTAAAAGAGGAGTAGCCGTCCTGAGACAACGTTCCCCAGAAGCTGTGGTTGGGAAAAGCAGGCTTTAATACAGCGGGAACGGAATGAGGTGAGCAGTGCAGAAATGGACGGAGGGGGCGCCTGGGTGGCTCAGTGGGTTAAGCCGCTGCCTTCGGCTCAGGTCATGATCTCAGAGTCCTGGGATCGAGTCCCGCATCCGGCTCTCTGCTCAGCAGGGAGCCTGCCTCCCTCTCTCTCTCTCTCTGCCTGCCTCTCTGCCTACTTGTGATCTGTCTGTCAAATAAATAAATTAAATTAAAAAAAAAGAAATGGACGGAGGTGTGAGGTGCCGTGGGGTCTTCGCTGGGAGGGGGTGTGTCCCCCCTCCCCAGGGCTGACAGCGCCCCCTAAACCAGGGGCTGTTTCTTCTGCCATCTCCCTTCTCCCTTCTGCTCCCCCGTGCTCTGCAGAGCTGGCGTCCCCAGGGGAGCAGGGCGCACACCCAGCTCATTATAAAAGGGACATTCCCACTTGCCATTTGTCACTGTCCCCTCCCCCTCCTACAGCTTCCTTGCAAACCTTGTGGGGGGGGGGGTGACTGGGCTCAGTTCCAGGACTCCCTAATCCCTCCATACTTTTTGCTTATAATTTTTTGTATTTATGTATGTATTTATTTATTTAAAAAGATTTTATTTATTTATTTGAGAGAGACAAGAGCAAGTGAGAGCACAAGCAGCAGAAACTGCAGAGGGAGAAGCAGACTCCCCGCCGAGCAAGGAGCCTGAGGTGGGACTCGATTCCAGGACCCCCAGATCGGGACCTGAGCTGAAGACAGCAGCTTAACGAACTGAGCCACCCAGGCGTCCCTGTGTTCTGTTTTAAAGTTCAAACACACAAAATGGTGCACAGTGAAAAATAGCATTCCTAACCACGAGTTTTCAAGCCAGTCAGGACCAGCCAGCACTATGTGTTTCTCCAATAGCCTCTTGGAGATGTTTTGTTCTAAATTTCTGGTGAATATTCAGTTACGTGTATGTAACATCTCTGCATTCACAGACCGGTAGTGCTTTGTCCAGATGGCTTTGTATCTCGTTTTTCATGCAACGATGTGACTGGATGATAATTGCATCTCATCCCCCAGTGAGTGCCCTTTTGAAGGCTGCGTAATATTCTACCCTGTGGACACAACATTATTTATTGGGCAATGACTATGTTCGGTTGTGACCCGTCTCCTGCTCCTGAGGTGAAGAAGCTTTTGCACTGGTAAATTTGCAAATGTGTGACAGGGTCTGTAGGGTACAAGACCCTAGAAGTGAATAGAGCTTTGTATCCTGGAAAATTGGGTGGAAATCACCAAGGTATCCTCCACAGAAGATGCACCAATTTGCACACCACCAATCACATATGACTTCGTATTTCTCCTCTTGTCCACACGGGGAGTCCTCAGACTTTTTGATCTTTGAAAAAATGATGGAAAGATTTTTACTTACTGTGAATGGAGCGGAACATCTTTTAGTATTCTTTTTTTAACATAATGAATTACAGGGGCGCCTGTAATGAATTACAGGGGGCTCAGTGAGTTAAGCGGCTATTTTTGGCTCAGGTCATGATCCCAGAGTCCTGGGATCGAGTCCCACATCAGGTTCCCTGCTCAGTGGGGTGCCTGCTTCTCTGTCTCCCTCTGCCTGCTTGTGCTTTTTTTTCTCTCTCTCTCTCAAATAAATAAGTCAAATCTTAAAAAAAAAAAAAAGAAATACAGCACATACACTGAGAAGTATGTAAAATGTATTTATACTATAAAATGAATAATTTTGAATTAAACTTGCAGAAAACCAACAAACAGATTGGGACTTAAAACAGACCAACATCCCAGGACCCACTCCCTCTGTGTGTGCTCTCTCCTGTCCTGACTCCCTCCTCCCCCAAATTCTGTGACAGTTGTCACCCTAGAAATTACTATGCATCTTTAACTTCTCAAAGCCTGTGGCTAATCAATGTCCCCCTTTCCCTCCCAGATGACAGAGGCCATAGAACCCTACATGCCATTTACCCCCTCCTGTAACTTACATGTTATTGCTGTCATGAATTTTGATTCTACTTTCTTCCTACTGATTTCTAGGGTCTTTTTGTGTATTTCCAAATTAGCTCTTTGTTGGTGATAGGAGTTGTAAATATTTTCCCCAGTTTGTCTTTTTTATTTTTATTCTGGCCACGGTGGTTTTGCTGTGAGGATTTTCCAAAATGTGTGTGTGTATGTGTGTATGTGTGTGTGTATTAATTAAAATAGACTAGCAGGTTTTACACCAGAATGAGAGTGGCCCTGACCACAATAGATGGTGAAATTATGGCTTATTTTTGTGTTTTTCTTTTGCATTTTTAAAGTTTTGGGTTTTTTTTTTCCTTCGTTTTTGTTTTTGTTTTAAATTGAGGACACATTATTTCCATAATCAAAAAGAAATACAGCAGATGCCAATAGGAAAGAACTATTCGACTACAGCAGGACTGTCCTGGGTCTCCTGGACCTGGGGTAAGGATGACGTCTTTTTGGATTAAGTCCCAAGTGGCTTCAGATCCCATCTCCTTCCCCCTTAGGCAGCAGCTTACCCCAGGCTCTTAGCTTCACCCCTGGTCTCCCCAGCTGTTTCTGGAAGACCCAAGCTGGGCCCTGAGAGGTCTTCACCTGCCCGTCCACCATACCCCGTGCTGCTGGCACCCGTAAGCGTGAACGTCTCTACCATGCTGCCCCCCTGCCATGCCACCACCCCTGATTGTCAGGGGACCCTCCTGAGATGTGAGTAACCAGAGCTGGGGAGCTCCTTGGCTCTGTGGCACCTCCTGAGAAGCCCATATAAGCTGGAGGTGGCTTTAGCTGAAACTTTCCTCTTTTTGTCAAGCGCTTTATACCGCCAGGCTGCACCTGGGGCCCAAAGCAGAAGTAGAGGGGACTCGCAGGGTCAAGGGCTGCCCTGAGGGGAGGGGCGCCGGCTGGCATATGGCTGCCCTGAGCGGGAGTGGCCCCCCTGGGGCATGGTTACAGGAGGGCTTTCCCCAGAAGGTGGCGGCGGCCATCCTCAGGATGTGGTAGGAGAGACAGGGCTGCCCTTCTCAGGGCGCGGTGGGGGGCAGGAGGCTAGACCCATCCTTGTCGCTGCCACTCACCCGCCATCCCGCTTCCAAGCCCGCAGCCTCAGAGGAAGGCCTATCACTCCTGCTTCCCACTGTCCTCCCCTTTTGGAGCCTTGGGAGCCCTTCCTGGGATGCATAATCCTGGATGACTCTGTGTGCCTCTTACTCTTACCAACCTGAAGCTTTTAGCGGTTTTGCCTGTTCCGGGGAGCTGCTAGAAAGCTTTGGGACACGGTTGCGTCTCGCCCACGGCAAGCCTAGAGCTCCTGTGGCCTTAGTTTTCGGGTTAGCCTCCTCCTTTTGCGGGGCTTTATGGCCCGGCACTTGTTTTTCTTTCTTTTTTGGCTCCCACATTAATTTATGCAATCTTGTTATATATGTGTCTCCTCGTAAGCACCTTCAATCCTTTCCAGAAACGTTGGGTAGAAATCATAAATACCATTTCTATCTTCATCCGGAGTCTGGAGGTGGGTAAACATCTCAGTGACAGCCTGTCTCATTAACCCTTACCTGGGCGGGCAGGAAGGCTGGCTCCAGAGTGGAGGGGGTGGCCTGCGGGGTCTGGAACCCCTGCAAGCCTACGGAAAGGCTCTGAGGAGGGGGCTGCTGGAAGGAGAATGCCCGGCCAGCTGAGAGTGGGGTATGGGAGCTGGAGGCCGGCATGAGCACTGCTGAGGGCCCCTGAGAACCCTGCATTTCTGTGGCGTGACTCTTTGGAAGCCTTCGCCCTCGGGTGTTTGAAGAAAAGGCACTATTCACTGACCCGGGAATAGGGGTTTTTCTAGGCTTGTTTGGCAGAGGATGGAAGCCAAGTTTGCTGGGGGTGCCTGCGGGAGATTAGCTGAGGGACTCAACCACCGGTTCCAGGCTGAGCAGAGAAGGGCAAGGGAATGGGGGTGTTGGGGGGAGGGGCGATGCATGGGGGCCGGGAGAACCCTGGTTGGCTTGGGTGTGAAGTTTGGGGTCACTTCCAGAGGTGGGGCTATCGGTTTCAGGCTGGCCACAGGAGACGCTGGCTGAAGTGGTGTGGTAGGGAGGCCACTGTTGCATGGACAGGACCCCCTCTGGATGCTGACCACTCCCTGGGGGTGGAAGTGGCAGGGTGTGTCAGTGAGGAGGAACTGAAAGGAAAACTATGTAGAGGAGACTGGAGAAAAGGAATGGAGGGGTACTGGGGATATTGTTTTGAATCCCCAAATCCAGCTGCATTGGAAGATAATGTATTGATTCATATATTCAGAATCTCCAGGAGTAGTATGGACTTCAGGAGAGTCTTGATCAAGTATACAGTGGTATAATGGAGGCCAGGCGACCCTGCTGCTTTTCACCACCCACGGTATTGACATCATCCTCAGACTGGCTCTCCTCTTCATGGCTCAGGTGTTGGCAGCTGCGACTAGGGTCAGGCTCTCTCTTACTGACAAGACTTTTTTCTCAGAAGTTGCTGTAGACTAGGGAAGTATCTTTCTTAGAAGACCCCAGCCAACATCCTGTCTCACTGGCCTGACTTGAGTCACATGCCTACCCGTGGAGCAATCCCTGTGGCAAGTTCTGGGCTCTTCTCTGGCTCTTGCCTCTGAGTCAGTGTCTCTGGGTCTGACTGTAAATTGTGGGGGTGGGGGGGTGGGGGGAAGGGGTGATGCTGGGGCTGGCAGGCGGCTGGAGGGGCACCCCCTTCAGAGCGAGGCTTAGGGAGGTCGTCGGGGGGACTGAAATGACAGGGCGGGAGAGGTGGTTATGGCTCTACTGAATTTGCCCTTCCTCCAGGAATTTTGTTCGGATACATGAGTTCCATCCACAGTGTGGAGGCAGGCGTTTTACGTCTGGAGCCGCGGGTCGCTGCCTTATTTACTCCACACACTAATCCCCTTCCTATGCGTCACGCATAGTACCGAACTTCTCAGTGGAAACAAGAATGATTCACATCACTAGGGTTTACATTTTTTTGTTCTGATGTGATGAAATTAGCCTCCGTGGCTTCATTAATGTAATTAAAAAGGCAACTCATCTGTCAAATGTGGCTTTGACCCCATCACCTCTGAAGTCACTCTGGGTCATCGGCCGTGGCCAGATTGGGCGAGGCTGACACCCAGCTTGGATGGCCGTGTCCTTCCAGAGCTAGCCTCCCCTGATGGCCGGCACTGAGTCGCATCCGGGAAGATGTTCTTGAACTCAGTACACATTAGAAACTGAGTCATGTTGGGTGGTGGTCACCTGCCGGAGGCTGGACAGCAGGGAGGGAGGATGGAGACCCTGGGGGAGAGCCCCAGGGTGGAGGGAGGCATTCCTGCATTCTTCCCCCACCCCACCCCCCCCTCCCTCAAGAAGCGCATTGCAGACAGACATCCCTGCTCAGTTAAAGGCCTCCTGCTCTACCTCTTGTCTCTGCTTCCCCCCCACTCCCCACTCTGCTCCCTGCAGCCCCAGTCACCCATGCCTGGATGGGCTTCTGTTGCCCTTGAGATGCCTGCCCCTAGGAATCTCTTGCCTTCTTCCCCTGGATACGTGTATGGCCCTGAGAGCCTTAGAGCCTGCATTTTTGGTGCCAGCAGTGGGATGGGTCCATCCTGGTGACTGCTCTCTGGAGTGACCCCCTGAGAGACACAGACAGTTTGACTGCCGGAGAGACGCTCTGAAGGGGACCAAAGCGGGTTGCCATGCTGGCAGGGAAGGGAGGAGGGCTGCCTTGAGGAGAGCATGATAAGCGCCAGGCCCACAGAGCTCCAGGAAACGCATTCTGGAAACACATTCCAGGCTTGGCCTGAGCTGGGGGCTGGGAGAACATTGAGGGGGGAGAGCAAGGGGAGCCCTCAGGCAGGACGTGAGGCCTCCCTAGGGGGAGCAGATCAGGCCCCAGGGGAGTTGAGATTTTAGATGTAATGTGAAGCTGCTGAGGGCTTTTCTAGAAAGTTGCTTTTGTGGAGACCTAATTTATGAATAGTCAAATGCACCAGTTTTTAAGTGTATGCATTATGAATTCTGATAGATGTCTACAGACATGTGACCACCATTCCATCCCGATCAAGATATAGAACATTCCACCGTCCCTGGAAGTCTCCTGTACCCTTCAGTATATCTCCCCCCCAGCCAGGCCAGACCTCAGCCCCACACAACCCCTGGTCTGCTCTGTTCCCATATTTGAGCTGGCTTATTTTAGAACTCAGGTCTCTGTCGTGTCTGACTTCTTTCCCTCACCGAAATGCTTTGGAAATTCGTCCGTGTTTTTTTATGTGTATTAGTAGATTTTAAAAAAATTGCCGAGGAGTATTCCATTTTGTGAAAAAGACCGCAATTCTTCTTTTGGGGGCATGCAGATTATCCCCAGTTTGGGGCCATAAATAAACCTGTTTCCTGAGGGCACCACGTTTGCAAAATGCCACCGTGTTTTCTGGCGGTTTGCATTTGCATCTCGTGGGGTGCTCCGACAGGGCATTAGACCAAGTCTCCAGGTGAAGGTCTCCTGGGAGCCTCATGGTCCTTCATTTTTCTCTTGAGATCCTGGCTCTCTTAGCTCCCAGCTTCTCTCCTCTGCCCTCTCCCCCTCACCGCGCAGCTGTTAGCACCTGAAACTTGCCCTTTGGTGTCCAGTGACAACTGGGGGCCAAGCCTTGGCCAGAAACCTCCCAGGGACCTAGCACAGGGGTCCTAGGGATGTGGGGCCAGCCAAATCCAGTGGCATCCATGTTCAGCCCCCTGATGGTCCCCAGCAGGTGCCACTGGACTCGTGTTCAGAGAGAGGTGTCACTGACAACGTCTCAGGGTGGCTTCGGTTGGGTGGGTCCCCTCCATAGCAGGACCACCGAGAGCTCTATGAAGCCTGGGGTCCCTTCTGGGCTTCCTGATCTCACGCTGTCTCCTGGCTGTCTGCTCTCCTGTCTTTGGTGGAGACCAAACCTTCTACCCTCTACCCTGGCTCTCGAGATGTCCCCACACTGAGGGCTGTGAGGGGTGGAACCTGTTTGACTACACATGGTGACCTGCATGGATCTCTCCATGATGTCCCCCATAATCTCTAGTCTGTCTCCTCACCAGCACAGCTTCCGGGTCGCTCACACTCTCTTCCTGACTTACGTCTGTGCTTTTCCTTCTGCCTCCCCTTCTCTTATCCCTGTCCCCCCTGACCCAGCTCTCCCACTGGACCCCCTGTTCTGAGGTTTCTGTCTCACCTGACCTTCCTATCACTCCTGAATGTTCTGTCTCACCTGACTCACCTGGCCCACCTCATCTGCTTTGCACACCTGACCTTCTTGTCTCACCTGATCCAGCTCAGCTGTGAAGTTTTGACCTCGGTGCCTCCTAGGCCGAGCCCAGTGCGCTGTGGTCGTGAGAGGCGCCGACACGGGGGTGAGGTGCAGTCTGGGCGTATGCCCCTCACACCAGCTCAGGAGTGGCCTGTCTGTCCACCTTGGAGTGCTCGTTCAGTGACTGTTGGGAGGCATGAAGGTGGGCACCCGTGGGGGCCTGCTGGAGACCTTCGGAGAGGGGGGACGACAGTGCCCTCACTCTCACAGTTTGTGTTTCCCGTTCCTTTGCAGGCGCTCAGAGGACAGGGCCAGAGCAGACGGTGGGGTATGACAGAGAACCGCCCCAGAACGCAAGGACGAACAGGTCCCAGGGCTCCTCCTCTGACTCCAACCAAGCACGTGGGCCCAGGCTGGCTTCATTCTGGGTTGGGCCAGGGGTGGGGCCTTGCCCACTCTGCTCCAAGGTCAGAGGCACCGCAAGGGGTGAGGGTGGCTGGGGTAGGTGTGGGCTGGTCCCATTTAGTTATCTGGATTTATCTGTTGGATTGTGTTGTCAGGCCCCCTCAGAAGATCGGCAGTGCCAGGGCCCGCTGTCAGGCGGATTTATTGAACTGAATGCCAGCCTGCCCCTGGGGCAGAGAAGGGAGGAGCCCCGTGGTGGGTAGCTGGGATGTGGGGTGGCAGGAGGGTGCACTGGGGGTAGGTGCTGCTTGCGGAGGAAGGGTGTGTAAGGAGGCAGGCGGTGTGTGGCCTGGTCTTGGGCTGAGGATAAGCTGCAGCAGACGACGCCACGAACGGCATCACCATCCAGTGGGGGAAGCAGGCAAGGCCTGGCCCACCCGATTCGATGGCCAGTAGGATTTGAAAGCCATGGAGTACACGGAGAAGGAAAGGATTCCTGAGGGCTCTGCCAGGGGACGGTGGTGTGGGGGACAAGGATGGGCACAGCCCTCCGGAGAGTGAAGGGGCTCCAGTCGGAGGGTAGATGCAGAGTGTCCCTGGGATGCTGGTCCATGTCTGGTCTGTCCTGGCTGCTGGGGCACCTTCGGAGGGTATGTCAGGGACACGTCCCAACTCTGCCGCTGTGAGAAGCAGCTCCTTCCAGGGGTGCGCAGCACTATGGCTGGGCCCCCATGCAGGGCCAAGTGGAGAGGTCAGAAATAAGGGTTATTCTGTCATGCAGTGTCAGGAAGACCCACCCAGCAGGACACTCCTCTCTTAGAAGGATGCACAAAGCGCCAGGATGCAGAGCAAAGGCACCAGATGGGAACCAGGATATGTGAGGGGGCATTCAGGGATGTAAGGGCACGGAGCAAGGGACAGAATGAGCTGCAGGCTTTGGGGACCCTCATGTGATAGAGGCTGTGAACTGAGGAATCTAAACTCAATCCCTTCCTTCTAAAGCCCCAGCACAGCCAACCAGCAAGTAGCTGTAGAGCTCAGGACCAGGGTGCTTGGAAGACAGCACTGTGGGGAGAAGGATGTGGGGCGGGGCAGGGGGATGTGAGGCCAGTGGCAGTCAGGGGAGGGTAGGAGCCTCCAGCAGGGGCGGAGGTGGAGGGTTTGGTGCATTGAAGGGGCGGGAGAAGGCCAGGGACTGAAGTATGTCTGTGTGTGTGTGTGTGTCGGGGGGAGCTGTGGCTGGCCAGGCCAGGGGGGCACGGGGGCTGCCAAAGCTATGTGGGCTCAGGCTGGGCAGTGGCAGGCACTGAGGGGCCCCTCTGTTGGGAGCCAGGATGGCTGGTTTCTCTCCACACCATGTGCACCTGCTGCTTCTCCCAACTGGGGTTCCAAGAAGTCGGCATTGTTACTCAAACCTCTCTGATGCCCTCAATGGGGCTGAGGCTCCAGCGCAAACACCCTCTGTCCATTGGGGTCTTGGGGCCATTTTCTGCGGAGTTAAGGCCAGGACTCAGGCTGGGAGGTGGCCACGTCCTGAGGCTCTCCTTCCTGGAGCTGAGGACACCTCCCTGGCTTTGGTCTTGACCCACTTGCCCTTCCTCCCAGGGCCCGCCTTCCTGCCTGCTTGTCTGGAGGGGCGGGGGTGGGGAGTGGGTGTCCTTGGGTTTCCAGGTCCCTCGGTGGGTCAGGGCCTTAGAACTAAGTCAGAAAAGAGCTTCTGAAGGTATTTCCCTTCATTCCACCAAAACTGTCACTCGCACCAGCCCCCAGCCCCACGCATTCATGTTCCAGCTCAAAGCAGGGCAGTCCCCTGGGAAGATCACGGAAGCCAAGGGGATGGGTAGTCAGACGGGTGGCTGCGCTCCAGCTGGTGCCCCCACCGAGGGCTTGTGTCCATTCCAGGATCCAGGCACGAGGCCTGCGGGGAGGCTGTCAGGCCGCTGGTGTCCTGGGAGGGGTGACAAAGCATGGATGGGTCTGCGTCCCGGGCCCCTGCGCCCAGAGCCTCTGACTGCCGGGCGCTGGCCAGCCCAGAGGACAGGATGGTTATTGCAGACCTGGCGGACTGTCCCATTCCTTCGGGTGTTGTTTTTGTTCCACTGCAATTGAAACAACTCCCCTCCTTCTTTGCAGGGCTGGGGCCGGCCTCTCCTGGCCTCGAGCAGCTGAGCCGGGCCTGGGAAACTCTGACTTGCTTGTGCTGCCGGGAAGAGTGCTGCTGTCACATCTTCGGCTGCTGGCCGTGTCCCGGGTGGTGACCTCAGGGGTGGGCCCGGGCCAAGCACCGGGCCCTGGGCTGGGGTCGGGGTCTGGCTCCCTGGCCCTGAACCTCCAGCCAGGGCTGGCTGCCATCTCCACCTCTGCCGTAGGCCGCCCAGGGAGAACGCCTTGCCCCTAGCATCAGCCTGACCTGTCTCGCACCCTGGGGCCAGTCCTGGGCCCTGGGCCCAGGGAGTTCAGCCAGGGCCTGGCCGAGGCTGCTGGACCCGCCTGCTTGGTGCCCCTTTCCCTGCCTATCCTGGCTCCTATCAGCCTGAGCAGAATCTCCCCCAACCAGAAGATGAGGCCCCAGCTCAGGCCGGTCCACCCTGTGTGGAGCCGTCTCAGACTGGGCTCCCGCTCCTGCACGTGGGTGGCCTTGCGGGGGCTTGAGCTCTCAGTCTTGCCTGGCACAGCTCCGTGGGGCTGTCTTGGCACCGAGGATCTGGCCTCCCACTTGCTCTGGAGGACCACCATAGAGGTCCCTCTCCTGGGGCTCCCTGGAGAAAGCAGATCAGTGTCCGGCCTCAGTAACGGCAGGGTCTGGGAGTCCAGGGGACGAGGATCAGGGGACATCCACCCAGGCCTGGCTGGCCAGAGCCTGAGGAGAATCTGCAAGGGACCAGATGATGCCGCTGAGCCTGCCACTTTGGGCTCCGAAAATTTTCGCACCTGTTGACCCCTTGCGCCTCCGCTGAGGGAGCTCAGAGTCGTCAGGCTCCTGGCAGGATGTGGGGTCCCTCCAGTTGGATTGAAAAGAGGGAGGTGAATGAAGGCATCCACAGGGGAGACGGCCCCCGGGGGCCACAACAGTAGGGGCTGGGACCACCCCAGACAGCAGAGCCAAGAGAGGGAGCAGCGTTGACCAGCGATTTTTAATTCAATATATTTCTAAGGATAAATGGTTTCCAGCCTCAGCTGTCCTGGCTGCCCTCTGTCGCCCTCTGCCATTTCCTTTGTGTTGGATAAAGGGGTGGGTACTAGAAACTTCGATTCCTCTGTGCTGTCTCATGTGGAAGAGAGAACAGAAAAGGAAAACAAACAAACAACCCAGACAAGCAGATGAGAGAAACACAAAAGCATTGCGGTGTGGGGCGAGCGGGAGCAGGAGCTCGAGGGATCCCGAGATGGCCTCCTTCATGTCTGTCCATCTGTCCGTAGGACTGATGTTCGTTTGGAGTCTCCTTCCAGCTCCTGCTCCTCTCCTGCCTGTTCTGTGCTCCTTCCCAGACACGCTCCCTTCTTCCCTTTGCCCTCATCATGCCCGTCATCACCTGTGCTCCGGGCCTTGCTTGTGCCGTTCCCTGAATACGTAGAGTATTCTGTCTTGCTGACCTTACAAATTTTCCTTCTTCAAGAACAGGGCAAATGCCCTCTCTGGAAACCACTCCCCCTCCCCCAGGGGCCCAGTATATTGGAAGTTTTCTTTGAAAGCTTTCAGACAGAAGACCCATAAAGGCAGGGAAGGGGCTTGGCCCAGTACGGAGGGCTCTGTTCCACATTCGACCGAGATGCTTGATAGGAGAGAATTATTTTTCGATAGCAGAAACTTCTTGAACCATTAAATTGGACATGCTAGGAGCTCCACATTGGTCCCATTTGCTCTCTTCCTCTCTCATTTGTGGCTTTTAAAAGAGCCATCGGACGTCGTTTTGTTTAAAATAGTTTCCAACCTGCCTGCAGTTGAGTTCAGCCCGGACTGACTGAGCCTGAGCTCTGTGTCCGGCCAGTGCTGGGTTCTGAGCTCGGAGGTGTGTGGGCAGACCCACTTCTGCTCCTGGGCTGCAGATCCCAGGGTGGGAGAGAGGGGGCCTGCGGTCAGAGGGGACGGATGAGCACAGAGGTGGGTTCAGGGCAGCCCCGCAAAGTCAGCATGCCTGGGCCACAGGTCTAGGAGACCGATGATGGTTGCTGGCTGAAGGAGGCAGCGTGGGGGTGTGTGTGTGGCACAGAGCTCCCAGGACTCAGGGAGACCAGGGTTCAAATCCTGGCTCCTCTGTCCGCAGGCGGGTTGACGTAGATGTTTTCCACTCTGTGCCTGGCTCTCGTCACCTGTAAAGAGGGCAACTGTTGTGGAGTGTTGGCACAGGGCAAGACTCAGTCCACAGGGCTGTGCTTATGAGGAAGCTGTCTGGGATGACATCACCGTGAAGGCCAGATGCTCAGCCCGACTCTTCTACCTTGCTCAGTGTCTTTCCTTTTCACCATCACGTCCCTGCCCAGGTACAATCCCAGCCTGGCCACCCAGCCTGGCCCTAAGGTCAACGGCAGTCCATCCCTTGGCCTCTCCGATGCTCAGTCTTCAGGGGGAGGCTGAGAGGAAATCCAAATAGGCCTTTGGGGAGGGTGAGACGAAGTCCAGAGCTGGAGAAGTTTCTGGAAGCAGGCTTAGTGCTCGCCACTAAGTGCTCGCCGCAGAGAAGCAGCTGACCACCCATCAAGGAGCTGTCCGGGGCCCTGGGCTCTCGCTCATCCCTGACCACATCCGTTCTCGGGCCTTGCTGGTCTTCTCCCCTCCCTAGAGTCCATCACGCGAGCTCCCGCCCAGCCAGGGGGCCCTGCCAGCCCCCGCTGCCCCAGGGTCCCATGATTCCCGTGGGCGGATCTGCGACGGGGCTGGGAACTAGAGCTGAGGCTTCTCGGATACCGATGCCGTCCACACTGGGCCTTTGGGGACCATGGTCTTCCCAAGATAGGCCTCTGAGGGCGGCTGTTAGTGATGGAGAAACTTTTTTACAGATGGAACCACTAATTAAGACATTTGAATGTCTTCCATATTCCTAATTCTTTGTTCTTTTCCTTTATGTAATAGAGAAGATCCTGCCTAGCTCATTACCAGCTGGTCTAGTAAACATCTAGAGACTATAAGGATATTTTATTTTAATTGCCTGAGCCTCAGGATTATGGAAACAAGATGGTGGGGGGAAGGGCTCCAAATCAAGACTGGGAAGGAATGCTCTCCCAGAAGCGGTCACTTGGAGGCCGAGCGTTCTGGTTACTTTTTCTTTTTCTTTTCTTTTTTTTTTTTTTATTGTCTGAGTGGGTTTAGAGCTTTTGACCTGGACCCAGGAAAGACTGAGATCAATTTGGAGGAACAGATCGGCCGAGCCTGAGCCACTGCCCGGTTCGCGGGAAGGCAGGTTTGAGCCAGTCAATTAAACACATTTCTCCTTAATAAATGTGGCAAAACTGCATGAAAATAGGTCTTATTTTCTGAGTTGCATGAATCAAAGGCTGGCAAAAGGCCCGAGAGGCAAGAACTGTTTGCTCCGTGACAGACACGCACACAGACTCCGGCTGCTGGCTGTGGGTTTAACGTACACTGGGAACGTGGCTTGCTTTCCAGAGCATGGTTCCCCAGCCAGCCCAGAGGGAGCAGGGGTCAATGGTGGTGGTGGGGTGGCTAGCAGGAGAAAAACAGGGTGCTGCCAGTCCACAGGGTGGCCCCTACGAGGGTGAGGTCTTGCGAGTGGCTGCTCTGGGTCTAGGACTCACCCCACAAATGAGCCTGAGGTCCCCAGCTTTCCCAGAGCAGGCCGAGTGTCCTGGGTCCTCACGGCTTACCCTGGGGCCTCCTGGGAGGCTGCTCCCAGGCCTGAGCTCGGAGCTGCAGGGGCAGTGCCTGGTGGCTGCCCGCTCTGTTAACATGCAATGTGGATGGGGGTGCACGAGGCCGCATAGCTTTCCTGGGTCCCGGAGCAGAGTCCACCACCATGACCTGGCTCATGGAAGGTTCTGGTGCCTCAGCCAGCAAGCCTGGTGTGTTGATCTGGAAGTGGGCCTTTTCTGGGCCCTCCGTGGGTGCTCCCTGGAGATGCCTTTGGGCCCTCGCCCGTGGGCCATGCAGCGCTAGAAAGGAGGGTCAGTTGGTACTTCTGCCCACGTGGCCCTGGGAGCAGGGCTGGGAGCAGGGGCCGTGCGGGCAGCAGGGGTGGCAGAAGCAGAACAGAGAGGCGCTGTTCTCGTGGGAGAGGACAGAGGTGGGGTGTCCTGATCGGCTCAGCCCTCACCCCCTACAGGTGGCATTGCTCTCTGCTCCGCTGGACGAGCGCCTGCTTGGCCTTATTAAAACAGGGATGCTCCGTAAATGCTAATTCCCCACTGCTAACCGTCAGCGGGTGTGTTTATGGCCGAGGAAAACTCGTTAGGGCTGGAGTGCTTCCCCGGACCGAGGAAGCACAGGGCTAGTTAGGAAGGCCAAGTCCATCCTGGCGGTTCTAATGAGCTGTGAAAACCACTCAGGACCTGAAGAATTAGCAGGAAGGGTGTCTTTGAATTCCCAGAGGGGAGTTTACTGCCTACTTTGGGAGCCCACAGGCCAAGGCATTGCGTGGAAGGGGGCTAGCAACCTGTGTCTTGCCTATCGTGACTCTAGATTAGAGTCTTGGGGGAGTTATGGGGGAGGCATCATTTTCCTAGGTCTCCCAGACTTTTGGTTGAGGAAAAGGGGATGGAGTGGGTGGGGGTGGGGGTGGGGGCCAGGCTGGGGGGCCACCAGGTCCTCAGATCAAGGTGGGGTGCTCAGGCATTACATCTATGGTTCTCGGGTGGGGATGTGGCTGGTGGCCACTGGGAGTCCAGACGGAGCTTGGCTGGCTAGACCGGGGCTCTGGCTAGCTCCTGGGTCAGGGAGGCCAGTCCAGCAGGGAGGGGTCCTGAATGGAAGGACATAAGGCTTGGGTCAGTTTATTCTCAGAGACCTGTGCCTGATGGGCTTAAGTGGGGGAAACTCACCAGGGATGGGAAAGCCTGGTGCAGCAGGGCTTGGTCCCCTGGACATTCTCAGTCCCCTGTCCTCTCTGAGACTTCTTCCCTAGGCACATGCTCCTCACATGGGACTTTTGGAGCTCTGGCTCCTGCTCCTGGCTTACTCAGCCCAGTGGATGGAGAGGGCCTCTCGCCTAGAACTTGCAGCAGATGTCCCCACAACGGGACTCATCTTGTAACTGGAACTGCTAGGCATGCCTGCCCTGAGCTGGGAGCTGGGGTCAGTCACATTGGTGACTCTCAGATGGAAGCCAAGGGGCCACGGGTACTGGTAGACCCAACCCAAAGTGATCCTTGAGCAGGGGCCCTTTCCTCCAGAATATCTGTACCCCCAGGAAAGACATACTGTAGGTGGGGGCCCAAGTGGCCTACAAGGTAACCAAAGCATGCAAGGGGAGGGTCCCCTTTCTGGCAGGCAGGCAGCCACTTTCTAAATGCTCCCCTCTACACTGCTTGGCAGGGCAATGGTGCATGCCCCTGGCCCAGGTCAGCATGATCAGGTGATCAACAGGCCCCAAGGCCATGGGCTCCCCATATGTACATGTGATAAGGGTGACTGGCATGTCTCCAACTCACAGGCATATCTTTGCTCTTCTCTCTAGCCTCATAGGTCCTCCATGGGATCTCATAGGCTACAGACCCTCCGTGGAGATTTCCTCTTTCTTGACACTCTCCATCCTCCCAGCATCCCTGATTCAACATTCTGCTATGTTTCCTTCTGCTCTCCTGGCTGCTCCTTCTCAGCCTAGCTTTCTGTCTCTTTCTCCCTGATACAATCTTTACACTGAGCCCCACTCCTCGGCCCCCTTCCCTCTCACTGCAAACCATCCCAGGTACCGCTCTCCAGCCCTGACTCTGGGACCACATGTAGATGGATGGCCCTCAGCATTGCATCTCTAAGCCTCGAGCTCTGGACGTGCCCACTTGACATCCCGTTGGATCCCTCGCTTGCTCTTGCTGTTCCCGGTCCCATCTGATCCCCTTCCTGTCTTCCCCAGGAGCAGATCGTGAGGGAAAATGCTCTATCAAAGAAATGATAATAGCAGATACCTAGTAATGTTTATGGTGTGCTCAGGAACAAAAAAGCTTAAAAAAATCCATTGTCCCAAATGAACTCCCCTGTGTCAGCAATTTGTATTCACAGCCCTCCTCCCCTCTTCCCGCCTCTGTCCCCAAGCAACTACTTAGCTGTCCCTTCGTTTTTGAGAAGGTGATATAAATGAAAATATATAGTCCATACTCTAAGATTTTTTCCTCCCATTTAGCATAATTCCCTTGAAATTCATCAGGTTGTTGCATGAATCAATAGTTTATTCCTTTTTATTGCTGCCTAGTGTCCCATTATATGGATAGATCAGAGTTTTTTCATCATTAAAGAGTAGAGGTTCTGTGATTATTCATGTACAGGTTTTGGTGTGAATATCAGTTTCATTTTTCAGGAATGAAAGTCCAACAGGGTGAGAGCTGGGTTGCGTGCTAAGTGTATGTTTACTTTTGTGGTAGATACAGTTTCAGAGTACCACTTTACAGTCTCACCAGTGATGAATGAGAGATCTCTGCCTTCTTTCTACAATTTGGTGTTATCACTATTTTTTTTCCTTGTAGTTGTTTTAATAGGTGCATAGTAATATCTCATTCTGGTTTCCATTTGCATTTCCTAGCGGCTACTGGTGCTAAACAGTTTTTTCCATGAGTTTATTTGCCATCTCTATCTTTGGTGAAATATCTGTTCATGTCTTTTGCCCATTTTGAAATTGGGTGTGTCTTTTTTGAATTTTTGTTGTTGTTGTTTTTAATAATAACAAGAACTGACAAACATTTCTTTTTTCTTTTGATGTTTTTCACAATAATATAAGTTGGTAAGACACCCAAACGTCTGTGTAATGTACCTGTATTAAGGATTAATTAGGTTAGCTATTGTAACAAACAACTGTCAATTCTCAGAGTTTAAGAGCAGTAAACATGTATTTCTTGCTAACACAAAGCCAGAAGTGTGTTGCATGGTTCTTTTCAGTAGCTTTTGCCAAGCAATAATTGTGGAATCTGGGTCCTTCCCATCCCGAAGCTCTTATCAGCTAGATCCCATGGTCTCCAAAGGAGCTGTGGAGAGGAAGAGAGAAAAGGGAAACACACAGATTTAATTTTTTATGATCAATGCCAGAGGTTGTGTACATTCTTCTCACCTACCTCTTATTGGCCAGGATTTAATCACATGGTCCCAATCCCACCTCAAGGGAGACAAGGAGTGCGGTCTTCTTGTGTGTCCAGGAAGAGGTGGTAGATTTGAGGAGTCCTGGGGACATTCCCGTCATTACTGAGGTATGAGATGGAGCACTCACTTGTTTGTTCAGCCGACGCCTGGCTCACAGACCTAGGTGCCTGATGAGTCAAGCGTTGGGCAATGGGGGTTATCACCACTACATCTACTGCAAGCCACAGTAGTCTCCAGATAGGATGCTGGGCCCTGAGTAGGGTCTTTATTGGACCAAAGGAAGAGTTGGGAAAGATAGCGATGGGTATCCCTGTTTCCTTCCTTCCTTCCTCCCATCCCTCTCTCTCTTTTTTAAAGATTTTATTTGAGAGAGAGAGTGAGCACAAGCAGGGGGAGGGGCAGAGGGAGAAGCAGGCTCCCCACTGAGCGGGAAGCCCAATGCAGGCTCCATCCCAGGACTCTGGGATCATGACCTGAGCCAAAGGCAGACGCTTAACTGACTGTGCCACCCAGGTGCCCCCCACCCCCGCATCTGCCACTTCCACCTCTGCATCTAGTAAAGCGTCTGTTCCTAAGAACTTACAATGCAATTGGCCCACACGTAAGGGGTCAGGAGGGTTGGAGAAGTCCACTCCCTGCCCCATTTGATCTTCTAGCTCAATTTGCAAACTGGTAGCGGTGAGTCTCACGCAGTTAACAAGCATACTTTATTTGGCCTGTGTGGTGTCATTTTAAAAATCAAATGTATTTAAAAATAATATATATATATATATATAAAATACCATAGGGTTCAACGAGCATATATATGCAGAACCACAAGATCAGTGTAATAGTATTTAGCAAGGGGTTTATGGTACATATAAGAGTCTGCTGACTGGAAGCCCTCAAACCCACAGTGGAATGAGGCCCAGAGGCATATTGTTATAGGACAGTCTATGCAGTGAAAATATAGAGGCTGTTTATTTTTCCCAATGCTTGGGAATAGCATGCGGGTTTTCCCAGTGTGAGGGGATTGGTTAAAACAGTTACCTCATGCCAGCTTTGGTTAACAGCTTAAGTTTCATTTAGGATTTTCAGAGACATTTCCAAGAAGTAGCCTGTTAAGTTTTGCTTATTTAGTAGAATAAGCTAAATTGTTTCACTTACACTGCGTAAATGGTTTTGTCTGGTCAGGGGATTTTCAAGTTTGGTGTTCACTTTGCACTTTACTTGTATTCACGTATATAGGAATGTAAATGTAAATATATAAAAGTTATCTGTGTAAGTTATAGATCTACAGATAGTATATAAGTTCTATGTAAATTCTATATTCTATGTAGACATATAACAGATAGATGTATCTGTGAGTGGGCCATCACTGCTGTGATTATACAATGTTATATGGCAGAAAAGGTTTTGCAGAAGTAATTAAGCGCTTTCAGCAATTGACTTTGAGTTAATCTAAAGGCAGACTATCCTTCACTGGCCTGACCTTGAAAGAGGTCCAAAGTGGAAGAGATTCTCTCATTGGCTTGAAGGACCACATGGCAAAGAAGAATGCGTGGCCTTTAGGAACTAAAGGCTTCAGCCTCACCACTGCAAGGAACTGAAATCCTCTGTCACCCTGAATGAACTTGAAAATGGAGTCCAAGTTCTAAATGAGAATGCAGCTAGGTGGACACTTGATTTTATGAGCACTTTGAGACCCCAAGCAGAGAATCCAGGTGTACCATGCCAGGGCTTCTGACCTGCGTAACTGTGTGAAGTATATAATTATATGTGGAACAATAAATTCGTATTTTTCTAAAAGATTTTATGAATTAATTTATTTATTTGTCAGAGAGAGAGAGCATATACAAGCAGGCAGAGTGGCAGGCAGAGGCAGAGAGAGAAGCAGGCTCCCAGACAAGCAAGGAGCCTGACGCAGGACTCAATCCCAGGACCCTGGATCATGACCTGAGCCGAAGGCAGAGGCTCAACTGACTGAGCCACCCAGGTGCCCTTAAATCCGTATTATTTCAAGCTGCTAAATTTGTGTTAATTTGTGATACAGCAATAGAAAAACAATGCATTTCCCTGTTGGATGGCATTGGCACCTTTGCTGAAAATCAATTGAATATATAGGTCTGGGCTTATCTCTGGACTCTGTTCTTTTCCATTGATCCATATGTCTATCTTTCTTTTTTCTTCAAACTCCTGTCATTTGGATTACTATAGTTTTATAGTAAGTTTTGAAAATTGGACACTGGCTTCCAGATTTTTTATTCCTTTCCAAAATTGTCTTGGCTATTTTAGGTTCTGTGCATTTTCACATAAGTTTTAGAATCTGCATTTCATATCTACAAAAAAATTGCTGGAATTTTGAATCTGAAGATCGATTTGGGGAGATTACACAGAATAATAATATTGAGTCTTCTGATTCATGACATATTTATTTATTTCCGTGATGGATATATATTTCCATCAGTTTAAGTCTCCTTGAATTTCAGCAGTGTTTTGTAATTTTCAGTGTGGAAATCTTCATTTGGAAGATCATCATTTTGGAGGCATCATTTGTTAAATGTGTTTGTATGTATGTAATGTTTTTCCATGCCGTTGTAAATAAAGTATTTTTAATGTTTATATTCCAATATTTTGCTGCTCGTGTATAGAAATGCAATTCTTGTTTCAACCTTGTATCTGTGAATTTGCTAACTTCAATTATTAATTCCAGTAATTTGGGGTAAATTTTTTTTTAAAGATTTTATTTATTTATTTGAGAGGGAGAGAGAATGAGAGAACAAGAACATGAGCAGAGAGGAGGGGCAGAGGGAGAGGGACAAGGAGACTCCCCACTGAGCGGGGAGCCCGATGTGGGACTGGATCCCCAGACCCCAGGATCATGACCTGAGCCAAAGGCAAACACTTAACCAACTGAGACACCCAGGTGCCCTGGGGTAAATTCCTAAGGGTCATCTACATAGACAATCAAATTTTCTTTGAATGCAGGCAGTTTTATTGACTTCCTTCAAATGTGTTTGCCCTTTGTTTATTTTTCATGCTGTACCAAAGTATACAGGACCTCCAGTATGATGTTAACGGGGGTTGTGAGACAGTGGATGGCATTCAGTGTATCACCACTTAGTATAGGACAAATACTTTTTTCATAGTTTTTTTTCTTCAAATTGAGGAATTTCATTTCTCTTCCTAGTTCGCTGGAAATTTTTGTCATGAACCAATGTCAAGTTTTGTCAAATTCCTTTCCTGCTTCTATTCAAATTGATGAGGGAAAAACTATAAGGGAATTCCAGTGGCTGTCTCAAAGCCCTTAGGATTCTTCTTCCCTACCCAGCTTCCCGTGCATGCCAGAAGTACCAAGTATACGGAGGTAGAAGGGTATAAATTACCTTCCCTGCTTGTGCTGGGCGCTCAGACCTCTGGAGAACGCTCTCCTCTGAGCTCGCTGGTGTTAAATAAACCTCGGATCCTCCAAGGTCTCCCAGAGCTGCTTGGTTCTTCCATTGGGATCCTGTCCAGGTTCCATAACATTTGGTTCCCTGACCGGGAAGCCCAGCCGTGCGGGCCCAGTAATGGAGAAGGCGCGCCCTGCCTAATCTTTGGCGGGCAGTCTCCCGCCCGGTGCCCGGTCGCCTCAGACCGGCCCTGTGGCCGCTGTTCTGCCGGACTCAAAGAAGATTTGGCAGGTGAGGAGTGGGTCCCAACCATGTCGGATTCCGGTAAGGCCCGGGGCCCCAGGACCCGTCAGGGTCACCAGTGAGGGTGCATAGGGGAAGATGATCACTTCCCAGAGACCTCTTAGAGGTCCACAGTCAGGACCTCCCGGGGTGGGAGAGGTCCCTCAGGTCCCCCCAAAAGGGGGGATAGGAAGGAATTTCCGAAAGGAATTCCACGGGTCAGGGCCTCCCGGGAGGGACGGAATGTAATAACTTCTGGAGTGAATGCATGAGTGAATGTGCATTTGGACCTGGCTTGTTAGGTGGACTGGTTCTGTGGCTCCACGGGCGGGCACCCTTAGCGTCCCGGAAGCCTGCAGAGTCCGAGTGGGCCCTAACCTGTTTCCGTGGTGACCTCATAAGGTCTAAGGCGAGCCCTTCAGGGTGCCAGTCTGGGCTTTATACAGACTTGCTATGGCCGAGAGGCACCCAAGTGTCCTCTGGGATGGCGGACAGACATCTGACTTCTCTTGCCTTTACCAGGTCTTTAACATCCCTGATCCTATTTAGGCTTGTACTTTAAAACTTTCTAAGGTTTTAACAAACTTCCTAGGATTTAAATTGTAAATTAAGTCTTCTTCTTTTTTTTTTTTTTTAAAGATTTTTATTTATTTGTTTGACAGACAGATCACAAGTAGGCAGAGAAGCAGGCAGAGAGAGAGGAGGAAGCAGGCTCCCTGCTGAGCGGAGAGCCTGATGTGGGGCTCGATCCCAGGACCCTGAGATCATGACCTGAGCCGAAGGCAGAGGCTTAACCCACTGAGCCACCCAGGCGCCCCTGAAGTCTTCTTATTAGGCCTTTTATTTGGTATGCTAAGTCACTCCGAAAGTACTGTTAAACAAATAATAAGCCTTGGGTTACATTCGGATGGGTGCTACTTCTTTTCTGGAGGTTCTGTGCAGTTCCAAAAGTTTAAACGGACTAATACAAGATCATCAATGTTCTGACTATTGAAGTGTGTGTGTCACAGAATAACTAAGCTTCTTTGTCAACCGTATCATGGTGAACTCTCATATTGGGCCATTGGCAGTGTCTTTACGTTGTTCTTATTGTCTTGCAAAATGAAGTTCATCTTCAAGGAAGTTCTTGTAAAGGACTTTTAGGACGAAAACAGGTATTCAGTATCTTTTTTTTTTTTAAGATTTTATTTATTTATTTGACAGACAGAGATCACAAGTAGGCAGAGAGGCAGGCAGAAAGAGAGGAGGAAGCAGGCTCCCTGCTGAGCAGAGAGCCCAATGTGGGGCCTGATCCCAGGACCCCAGGATCATGACCTAAGCTGAAGGCAGAGGCTTTAACCCACTGAGCCACCCAGGTGCCCCGGTATTCAGTATCTTTAAGATCAAAACTGAAATGACTAAGAATTTCCAGAACTAATTAAAAGTTGCATTCAAACTAAACAAGAATTAGTAACATGGGACTAAATGAACTAAAAGGACGATTGTAGTGTTTGAAATTTGAAACATTGCTGACTCTTCCAGGTTAAGAGAAACTTTAAGTATTAATTTGCAAACAAATTGAAGCCTTTACCTTTTCTGTCTACCTGAACCCTCTGAGATTCAAAAGGTTTCAGTAAGTATTCTTTCTTCCATGGCAATCATAGTTATTTGTGTAAGTTCAATAAGAATCTGTTCTCCTTATAACAGGACACCATTGAAAACATTGGTTATTTTACCAAGACTTTGACTGGAATGTCGTATTTTTGTTTTTCAAACAAATTAGTCTTATTTGGCTATCTCTGGAAATGGGTTTTTTGGGGGGCGGGGAATGAGGGTTATTATAGAGAAAAGTTATGTTTCAATAACATGCCTTTATGGATGTTAAATTCTAGTTCTGATTGTCTTTGAAAAATGTTTACCAAAGGCCTCCAGTACATGATGGGAGGCAGACTTACTAAATACCAGGCAATGCTTAAAACAATACCTAAAACGTGTCAATCTTCAAACCCAGCTGCCCTTATGCCTGGGCCTGAACATCATACTTTTTTAGAGCATGACTGTTGGAGGTCATTGATCTTGTTTATTCTAGTCGGCTGGATTTGAAAGATTCCCATAGCTATAATTCACCTCAGAGGCTCTATGGCAGGCCACCCCCCATAATAAGCAGGCTCAGAGGAGACCTCGAACAGATTGTAGACTTTAAAGTGTCCCAACACCTCCAAGCTCCAGAAAAAACTCCAAGGTACATCTCCCAAGAAGCTTTAGAGAGGACCTCCTCAAACCACAGCTGAGAGGCCCCCACACTGTTGTTCTAACCACCCCTATTGCCCACAAGGTATCAGATGTCACCCCATGGGCCCCCCACTCTAGAGTAAAGAAGGCTCACCAGTAGGACGAATCACACCAGTGAAAGCCCAACCAAACCTATGGGCCCACTCTGCTTCCACCTTCACTAGATTCTACTGACTGATGGACATCTGTCCGCCACGGTCCCTGGCTATCATTGGCGCTGTATCCCTCACCTGAGGAGTTTGATTTTACTATGCTGCTGCCCCTTCTGACTGGACTTTCTCCCAGAAACTTGTTATTGGGCAACCTTAGGAACCTTAGGATGGATTGCTAAGTTTATAGAAAACACTGTTACCAGGTGAGCTGCCACCCAGATACTAACCTTGTAGGGCTATCGGTCCGCAGGAGATGATAATGGTGTCCTCTAAACTAGGTGTTTAAAGGGGCATCAAAGGGGGGAATGATGAGGGAAAAACTGTATTCTAAGATGGCCGACCAAACCAGCAAGGGAATTCCAGTGCCTATCTCAAAGCCCTTCTGGGTTCTTCTTTTGCAGTGCGTGCCAAAAGTACCAAGTATGTGGAAGTAGAAGGGTATAAATTACCTTCCTGGTTTGTGCTCGGAGCTCAGACTTCGGAGAACACGCTCCTCTGCCCCCAGTGTTAAATAAACCTCCAATCCTCCACAAAGTCTCCCGAGTGCTGCTCAGTTCTTCCATCAGGATCCAGTCCAGCTTCTGTAACAAAATGATGGTATGATTTTACCATTAATTTCATTAGTGGTATGGATTATAAACTGGTTTTTTGAATAGAGAGTTTGCATCTCTTGGAATCCACTTGGCTGTGATTTATTGTCATTTTTTTTTTTTTTTTTTTTTACATATTGGAGGATTCTATTTAGATTATATTTAGTCCTATGCTGAGGACTTTTGCCTCTCTGTGCGTAAGATTGGTAATTTTTCGTCCTCAAGTATTTGGTAGAATTCACCAGTGAAATAATTTAGACGTGGAGTTTTCTTTGTGGGAACTCTTGGTTATAGGTTCTTTTATAGGTTTATGTTGTGGCTGATGGTCTGCAAAGCTGGATGCCATCTATCACCTCCTTTTCTGTGTGCTTGCTTCTACGTGGGTAGAATATTCCCTATTGCTGGGGTGGCCTTGAGGCTTGCTTTGAAAAATGGAATACGAGAAAACGATGCTTTCTCAGTTCTAGATCCATCCCTCATGAGCCTGGGCAGCTCCTGTTTTTTCTTAAAGCCAGCCACTGTGTAAAAAATCTGACTACTCTGAGACCACATTGCTGAGAGGAAGCTCAAGTGGAGAGATCATTTGGAGGAACACTGAGGTACCAGACATGTGAGTAATTCATTCTTGGAACTTCCATTTTGGCCCAGCTGCCAGCTGAAAGCAACAGAATGAGTCATTCCAGCCAGTACCATTTGGAGAAGAACCACCCAGCTGAGGTCAATTAACTTAGCAACAACAAAGAGGTTGCTACTTTTGTTATTTTAATTTACTAAGTTTTGGTATTGGCTATGAAGCAATAGGGTGCTGACAAGAAGGGCTATTCATGTTTTCTCTTTTTTCTTGTGTCACTTTTGGTATATTTTGTGTCTCAAGGAACTTGTCCAGTTCATCTAAATTGTTGGATTCTTCATAAAGTTTTAAATAATATTTCCTTTTAAAAAAAGATTTTATTTATTTATTAGAGAGAGTGAGAGAGAGAGAGAGCAGATGAGGAGGGGGAGAGGGAGAAACAGGCTCCCTGCTGTGCAGGGAGCTGGATGCTGGTTCCATCCCAGGACCCCGGGATCATGACCTGAACCGAAGGCAGACAAATAACCAACTGAGCCACCCAAGCGCCCCAATATTTCCTTATTTTTAAATTATCTGTCAGATCTCTAGTGATAACTGCTCTTCTATTTCAGGTATTTTGTAATTCATGCTCTTTTCTCTTTTTTTTTTAAAAATTATTTATTTATTTATTTATTTGACAGAGAGAGATCACAAGGAGATAGAGAGGCAGGCAGAGAGAGAGAGAGAGAGAGGGAAGCAGGCTCCCCGCTGAGCAGAGAGCCCGATGCGGGACTCGATCCCAGGACCCCGAGATCATGACCTGAGCCGAAGGCAGCGGCTTAACCCACTGAGCCACCCAGGTGTCCCTGTAATTCATGCTCTTTTTCTCAGTCTTCCTGATCAAGAAATTGTTTGGAATTTTTACAGTTTTATTAATTACTTCAAAGAACTATTTTTGGCTTTGTTAGTTTTCTCTGTTTATTTTCTTATTTTATGTTGAATTGATTTTGGCTCTATTATTTCTTTCCTTCTACTTGCTGTGGGATTAATAGGTTCTTCCCTTTTAGACTGCTAAGATGTAAATTTGAACTATTGATTTTTAATCTTTGCTTTTTTTCTGTTATACATATTTAGAAGTTTGAATTTTCTTCTAGGCACTATTTTAGGTACATTCTGTAAAATTTGTTATTTTTTTTAATCATCATTCAGTTAAAGTATTTTCTGATTTTTCCTACTAATTTCTCTGTGTCATATAAGTTTTTTTTTTTTAGAAGTGTGCTGTTTGCTTTCCAAATATTTGGGGTGATTTTCTAGACATTTTATTGTTCTTGATTTTTAACCTAATTCCATTGTGTTCAGGAAATGTACTCTCAGAAGATTTTAATCTTTTGCAATTTACTGAGACTTATTTTATTGCCCAGCATATGGTCTATTTTGGTGAACATTCATGATCAGTTGAATAAAAAGCATATTTTGAAGTTGTTCAGTGAGATACTCCAAAAATGTCAATTAGATAAATATTGTTGATAGTGTTGTTCAGATCTTTTACATCCTTACTGATTTTGTTTCCTTATTCTGTAACTTACTGAGGTAGAGGTGTTAAAAATCTCCAGTTAAGAATTGTCTAATTTTCTCTTCCCTTGAGCCAATTTTGCTTTATGAATTTTGAAGCTCACTTACTAGGTGCAAACGATGCTAAGTTTTTGTGATTTCCCAGGACCCTGGGATCATGACCTGAGCTGAAGGCAGATCCTTAACCAACTGAGCCACCCAGGCATCCCAACTTTGTCTTATTTTATTTTTTTTCAAGATTTTATTTATTTATTTGACAGAGAGAGATGCAGCAAGAGAGAAAACACAAGCAGGGGGAGTGGGAGAAGGAAAAGCAGGCTTCCCGCTGAGCAGGGAGCCCAATGTGAGGCTCAATCCCAGGACTCTGGAATTATGACCCGAGCCAAAGGCAGCCACTTTAGAGCTGAGCCACCAGGCACCCACTGTGTCTTATTTTAATATAACCATAGTAGTTTTCTTCTTTTTACCATTTTCATCTTTTTTCCATTCTTTTAATTTCAACCTTTCTCTATATTTATATTTCATATTCATAAAGTTGGGCATTGCTTTTAAAAAATCTATTCTCAAAAAAAAATCTATTCTGACAATCATTTCTTTTTAATTAGAGTGTTTGGCCCATTTACACAAAATTATTGATATTGTGGGTTTTAAGTATAAAATCTAGTTATTTGTTTTATATTTGTCCCATCTGCTTTGGGTTCCTATTCTTCTTTTGTTGGCTTCTTTGGATTAATTGAGTATTTTTAAATTTTTTTAATCTCCTCTTTTGGCATCTAACTATTCCTCTTTTTCATTTTTATTTTTAGTAATTTTAGAGATTTCAATATGTGTTTTTAACTTATCACTGTCTACTTATAATTAATATTGCTCCATTTCACACATTACTATTTACATTTCACAAAGAAACTAATGAGAGCATAACTTCATTTTCCTCTCTATTCTTTGTATTATTGCCATAATTTAAATTTTGTATATATTAAATCTCAATTTATTTATTATCTATCTACCTATCTGAGAGGGTGCACCAGTGGGGGGCAGGGGCATAGGGAGAGGGAGAGAGAGACTCTTAAGCAGAGAGAGCGAGAATCCCGAGCAGGTTCCATGCTGTGTGGAACCTGATGAGGGGCTTGATCTCACACCCCTGAGACCGTGATCTGAGCCAAAATTGAGAGTGGGATGCTTAACTCACTGAACCACCCACATACCACTATAAACCCCAATTTATAATGCTCTTACTTTTGCTTTAAATGGACATTTGTCTTTGAAGGAAATGAAGGGAAAAACTAGAGTTTTAAGTGTAGATGTTTATCCTTTTCAGTGCTTGTCATTCCTTCCTGTAGATCTGTGTTTCCATCTGGTGTCATTTCTCTTCAGTCTAAGAACTCTCTTTAGTGTTTCTTTTTTGTATTTCTTATATTGCAGGTCTGCTGGCAAACGGTTCTTCCAACTTTTGTTAATCTGAAATGTCTTCATTTCATCCTTATTTTGAAAGAGTATTTTTGTTGGATATAATACTCATCAGTTACAGTTTTCTTTCTTTCTTCTTTTCTGTGTTATTCTATGATCTCCTAGCCTCCATTGTTTCTGATGAGTATATAGTTGTCACTGAAGTTATTGCTCCCCTGTATTTATTTTGTCATTTTGCTCTTGTTGCTTTTAAAGTTTCTTTTCTGGGCGCCTGGGTGGCTCAGTTGGCTAAGCGTCTGCCTTTGGCTCAGGTCATGATCCCAGGGTCCTGGGATCGAGCCCCCTGTTGGGCTCCCTGCTTGATGGGGAGCCTGCTTCTCCCTCTCCTCACCGCTCATGCTCTCTCTCACTATCTCTGTTTCTCTCTCAAATAAATAATAAATAAAATCTTAAAAAAATAAAAATAAAACTTTCTCTTCATCTTTGGTTTTCAGCAGTTTTTTTTTTAAAGATTTTATTTATTTATTTGACAGAGAGAGATCACAAGTAGATAGAGAGGCAGGCAGAGAGAGAGAGAGGGAAGCAGGCTCCTTGCTGAGCAAAGAGCCGATGTGGGACTCGATCCCAGGACCCTGAGATCATGACCTGAGCCGAAGGCAGCGGCTAAACCCACTGAGCCACCCAGGTGCCCCGAAAGTTGGTTTTCAGTAGTTCTATTATCGTGTGCTTACTTGCAGTTTTTAAATTTTATTTAATCCTTCTTGGGGGCTCATTTAATTTTTGGGTTGGCAAGCTGATGCTTTTCACTACATTTGGGAACATTTCAACCATTTTTTAAAAAATTGTTTCTTTCCCATTTTTCTCTATGCTTTCCTATGAGACTTGAATTAGACTTCTTTTGACTAATGTGCTACAGGTCACTGAGACTCTGTTCATGTTTTTAAACATTTTTAATCTCTTTCCTGCAGAGTGGAAATTTTTATGAATTTGTCTCTGGTTCATTGGCTCTTTCTCTTGACACTTTAAATATGCTTTTAAGCCAATCTAGTAAATTTTTGATTACAGATATTTTCTTTTCAGTTGCAGAATTTCCATTTTTCTTTTTCATAATTTCTTTTTCTCTGCTTACCTTTTTTATCTGTTCACTCATTACGACCCTATTTTTCTCTAAGTGCTTAAACATGTTTCTAATAGCTCTTGAAAGTCCTTGTAATGCTGATTCTGATTCTAACATTTGGGTCATCTGAGGATCTGTTTCTGTCAACTGCTTTTTTTCTTGATCATGAGTCACATTTTCCTGTTTCTTTGCATGCCCAGCAATTTTTATTGTATTGTGGACATTGTCAATTATACATTTTAAGGAATCTGGCTTAGTTTTACTCCCATTAAAGGGTTTGGAGGTTTATTTTTTCTGACAGACAATTTACTGGCAGTTCTTGATCCTGTACAGGCTTGGTTTGAGGCTTTGCCAGGCCAGCAATGAATCCATTGCTGTGTAACAAATGATCCCAAAACTTAGCACTTCAAGACAACAAAATTTAAAATGCTTCCATTTTTTTAAGGATCGGAAGCCTGGGAGTGACTTGGCTTGGTTGTTCTGGGTCAAAGTCTCTTACAAGGTTGCTGTCAGGCTGACATTTGGTGCTGTGGTCATGTAAGGCTCTACATGTGGCTATGAAATATGCTTTCGAGCTCACTCACCTGCTTGTTGATGGACATTTGCTCATTGCTGGCTGCGACAGAGGCCTCTGTCCCTCTTTCCTTGGGCTTCTCCATGGGGGGACTAGATGGGTGTCTGAGTAATAAGAAGTGAGAATCATTGGGGACTGTCTGGAAAGTTGGCCACCAGCTGCTGCAGGGGTGTAGGGTAGCACTTAACTTTAGGGTGGGACTCCTCGATCTTGACACTTTCGGCATTTGGGGCTAGGACCTTCTTTGTTATGGGGACCATCTTCTGTACTGCAGAATATGTAGCAGCATCCTCCGGCCTACCCACTAGATGGCGGTAGTACTTCCCACCATGACTGTGAAAGTCTCCAGACTTTGGCAGAATCAGTTTGGGGGAGGAGCCAAACCACCCCTTTCTTCTGAGAACCACTTCTCCAGGACATGTTTCTTACTCATGAGATGCGGGGTATATATTGCAACTCAGGTGAATGTCTTAATTCACTTTCTTTCCCTTAATGGGATTGGGGCAGAACCCCAATGGCTCCTAGCAACTGTGTGACTTTCAATATCTCAGTTCTGCTTTCAACTGTGTGTCAACTGATTTCCACTGGATTTTTCTTTCTCTGTACCCGTGCAGTGAGGGTCTCAGCCAGAAATCTGTGATGCCCCTCTACACATTACCCAATGCTTTTACATTTCAGGTGTTTCAGCAACCCAAACTCTGATGCTTTTTTCCTCAGTGCAGCATTGTGCTCTCTCTACTTGACATGCTGGGGCTCCACATGGTCAGGAGATCGTTTTAGGTCAAGAGCCACAGAGCACACGGGGCTCACCTGATGTGCTTCCTTCTCTCAGGGGTGCAGTCAGGAGCTAGCGATCGTCCAGTGCCTGACAACATTAGCTTTAGGTGTTTTGTCTCACTATATCTGTTGACAGCAGAAGAACAAGTGTGATGCCAATTAGTCCATCATGGTGGATGTAGACATATCCCACATAGTGGGTTGTTTGTTTGTTTTTTTTTTAAAGGAACCAGCATTAAAAAATATCAGAAAGTTTCATTTAAAAACAAATCTCTCCACTGCCCTTGAAAATCGTATCCGTCAACAAGGCACTGACAAATAGCAGCATTTGGCCAGACTGATGGTTGCCATTTACCTTCACACTTATGCTGTTGTTTTCCTCATTTCTATACACCCCAGTCTCTCTACTCATGTCTCCTACACAAATGAAAAGGATACTCAGGGGACAGTGTGCTTTTTCTTGTACCTGTCCAACCTCACTTGTTTTTGTCATCCGTGTTTGAGTTGGTCACCTTTCTCCTTGAAATTTAGGAGCCCGGGGGACAGATGAGATCCAGAGAGAGGAAATCATCCTGGTGTCATCTGTCTTGTCCATAAACAAATCTTGGAGACTGATTTGAGCCAGTGCATCTCCTACGGATTCACTGGGCTGGGTTTAGCCACATAGGTACCACCAGGCAATTTAAAAAAAAAAAGATTATTTATTTAAAAAAAAGATTATTTGTTTGAGAGAGAGAGAGAGAGGGAGAGAGTGCATGTGCGCGAATGAGTGGGGGGAGGGGCATAGGGAAAGTGACAAGCAGACTTCCCGCTGAGCAGGAAGCCCTACTTGGGACTCGATCCCAGAACCCTGAGATCATGACCTGAGCCGAAGGCAGACGCTTAACTGACTGAGCCACCCAAGCACCCCCAGGCAGTTAATTAAACAGACTCCCTGAGGGGTTGGCTCTGATGCGGTTGTCTGAGCCCAATCAGAAGCAATTGATTTTCTTGAGGACTCTGGCAGGAGACCCTTCAGGAGCAAGTTACTGAGAGAAAACTCGAAGTGCAGCGGGACCCGACTTTATACATGTCTGGGCCACCATCTGATTCAGCTCCTGGCACCCTGTCTAGGGGTTCTGAACTCTACCCTAAATGGAGATCCTGTGGCTTATTCCCCAGGAAAACCCTGTGCACTTAATTGGACCAACCATGGTTGGATTTGTAAAGGTGGGAGAGCCTTAACCTGTGCTTAAGGGAGGTTTGCACACTCCACTGTTCAGTGGGGTCTGATATGCAACACAAATGAATATTTATTTTTTTAAAAATTTCAAAAATTCAAATATTTATATTAAAAAGCTAGGTGTTTAATGAGAGTGGTGATGGGGTCTGTGGCCACTGGAGAACACATTTCCTGGTTGGGCAGTCTCTCTCTGGAAGTTTAAAACATGGTTCAGAGTGAACACCATGGTCTGGGCTTGATGGCCTGAGCTGCCCTCTGGCCACAAAGCATGACCCCTCCGGGACTATCTTTATCCTGGGGTCCTAGGACTGTACTCTTCTGAGATTCGGAGATGTCTGATGCTCAGCTAGAGCAGGGGCTGTGAAGGGGAGAGAAGGGGGCTGGCACTATATGGCCATTCATCCCGCATGGACTCTTTCCCCACGTCTCACCCTCGGGGGCCTGACTCCAGCCTGTCCTGTTGTGAGATACATGGGATGCTGAAATTCTGGGTCTGAACAGGGAGGGATGGGAACAGGCAATGGGTCCCCTGAGTCCATGAAGCCATGAAAATTGGTCACCCTGAAACCCCCACTCCATTCCTTGACCACAGCGAATAGTCCTCCTCCAGCCCGGGGGCTGTGCCCCCCGATTCCCCGAGTGCATTAGGAAATGCCCTCTTTCCTGCAGTCTCCTGTTTGTTCTTCCCATTCAGAGGCGACTCCACGTCTGCAAACAGGTCCCCAAGGGCACTGAGGGGGCGTTTGGTTCCTTTTTCTAGGTGTTCATGGGAAAAATGCATGCACTTGGTTTTTAAATATTATATTTTCAGGAATGCTGATATTAATTATCTTACTAGATTTAGAAGAACACCATGCAGTATCTATGTATAATTGTTTTAAACTATCAGAAAACTAGACAAAATAGAAATGTCCTGATCTTCATAACTACCATATTCCAAAAGCCTTGCAGCAAACAGGCTACTTGGTTGACGATGTTTTGGACATCTTTACACTGTGAGCAGGACCAGTCTCATAGAGCCCCCACTATTAATACCATATTTGGGGTCTCCATGAGTGCTCTAAGGAATGGAAAGGGCAAAAGTCTGAACTTCAGGATTAGAAGGGAAAAAATTAAGTCCTCATTCTATGTGGATATAACATTATATATTTATTAAACATGACTAACTCAACAGACAAAAATAATAGAACTGACAAGGAGTTCAATCAAGGCTTCTAGATGCATCTATCATCAGCTTACTGTCACCAATAGCCTCCCTCTACAGCCGTAACAGCCAACTGCAAAATCAGTCACGTTTCTTCCGGGTTGGTGTCCACATCGAGGTGCTGGGAGGGTGGCGTGCCCAGATGGGGCACGGAAGCTCTGTGTTCCTTCCCCACACTTTGTCCTCTGCAACTCTTCCATTTGGCGTTCCCAAGTTCTATCCTTTAAAATAATCTGGGAAATGGACTAAAGGCAAAGCCTCTAAATGCCTTTTCGGAAAAAACAAAGCTCTTTCTTTATGGATTCAATTTCAGAGTGGAAAATACAGAAGACTCTTTGGCCAAAGCATGATTTTGTAAGAGAATCAGTACTTACAGGATCTTTGAAATTCCAAGTATTGAAGCAATAGCAGAATTATGTCTGGGACTACAGATTTACAGGGTTCTCTCTAAACAATCCAAAAAACAGCTGGCTACTATCTGAATCCTCTGTTGGTCTTATCAAATGATGAAATGTTGACAATCAAATAAAGTATCTTTACTGAAAAATGAAATGAAAAAACCACATATGCAGCGAAGGTACTGTAGAAGTGGTAATATTAAAAGAATACCATAAAATGCTTCACAGAAACAAATTTTTAATGAAAAGTGACCCAGAAATTGAAAAAAAGGTCAGCATTTGCAACAGGAAAAAAAGCATCTTGAGGGGCTCTTGGGTGGTTCAGTCAGTTAAGCATCTGCCTTCGGCTCAGGTCATGACCTCATGGTCCTAGGATTGAGCTCCGAGTCAGGCTCACTCTTCCTCTGTCCCCTCCCCTCCAACCATGCTTTCTCTCTTAAATAAATACACACAATTAGAAAAGGAAAGCATCTTGAAGTCAATCTAACAAAGAACACGCAGGACCTTTCTGTAGAAAAATGTAAACTTCCAGTCAAGTATGTAAAGGGAGACATTACCAAGTGGAGAAATCACCATGTACATGAATGAGATGTTTTAATGCTATAAGGCCCTTGAGTCTTCCCGACTCTTCTAGGCTTTAAATGTGATCAAATCAATTTTTCAGCTGGAATTGTGGAGGAAATCGGCAAACTTACTCTGAAATTTATATGGAAGAATCAAGCATAAGAGGAGGTAAATCAGTCTTTCACAACTGCTCTAGACTAGGTGTCATGTCATATCATAGAGGCTGTGGACCTGGTCAAGGGATAGCCTGGCGTGTCGGTAGCGTGGAATAGAGCGCGCAAAATACAATAGGTGTATCTGGGAACTCGATGTACAATGCAGGTGGCACCATAAGGAAAAAGGAAAAGGGTGGGGTGTAGATGAGGCTGGGAAAATGGGCTCACTTTATTTGTTTTTAAATTTTTGAGCTTTTATTTTAATTCCAGTTGATTAACATAGTGTTCTATTAGTTTCAGGTGCACAACTTAGTGATTCAAAAGTTATATACAACATCTGGTGCTCAACACAATTGTCCCCACCCCCCCCGACCCCCAGTCCCCATCACCTATTCCCCTCCTTCTCTCTCCCCTCTGGTAACCATCAGATTATGCTCTATAATTGAGTCTATTTATTGATTTGTCTCTCTCTCTCTCTCTTATTTTCTCCCTTTGCTTGTTTGTTTTGTTTCTTGAATTTCACATGAGTGAAATCATATGGCGTTTGTCTTTCTCTCACTGACTTATTTTGCTTAGCATAATACTCTCTTACCTCCATCCATGTCCTTGCAGATGGCAAGTCATTTTTAAAAATATTTTATTTATTTGACAGAGAGAAATCATGACTAGGCAGAGAGGCAGGCAGAGAGAGAGGAGGAAGCAGGCTCCCTGCTGAGCAGAGAGCCCGATGCGGGGCTCAATCCCAGGACCCTGGGACCATGACCTGAGCCGAAGGCAGAGGCTTTAACCCACTGAGCCACCCAGGCGCCCCGGCAAGTCATTTTTTACGGCTGAATAATATTCCATTGTGTATATAGATCATATCTTCTTTATCTATTCATCTATCAATGGATACTTGGGCTGCTTCCATAATTTGGCTATTGTAAATAATCCTTCTGTAAACACAAGGGTGCAAATAGCCCTTTGAGTTAGTGTTCTTGTATTCTTTGGGTAAAGACCCAGTAGTGTGATTGCTGGATCATAAAGTAGCTCTATTTTTAACTTTTGGAGGAACCTCCATACTGTTTTCCACAATGGCTACACCAATTTGCTTTCCCACCAATGGTATCAGAGGGTTCCCCTTTCTCCACATCCTCACCAACACTTGTTTCCTGTCTTGTTAATTTTAGCCATTTTAACTGGTGTAAGGTGGTATCTCATCATAGTTTTGATTTGTATTTCCTGATCATGAGTGATGATGAACATCTTTTCACATGTCTGTTGGCCATGGATGTCTTCATGTCTTCTGCCCATTTTTAAACTGGATCATTTGGTTTTGGGGTATCGAGCTTGAGAAGTTCCTTATATATTTTGGATACTTCTTCTGATATGTCATTTGCATATATCTTCTCCCATTCTGTGGGTTGCCTTTTAGTTTTGTTGATTGTCTCCTATGCTGTGCAGAAGCTGTTTATTTTGATGGAGTCTCAATAGTTAATTTTTGCTTTTGTTTTCATTTCCTCAGGAGACATATCTAGCGGGACATTGCCATGACGCATGTCGAACTGACTCACTTTAAAACTGGACTTTTACTTCACCCCAATATCCAGGTGATCTTGGGATGGCCGAAAGTCTGACAGATGGAAGGGAGAAGTTGGCAGAAAAATAGGCAGGACAACATCTTTGTGATATAGGGCCAGGGAGGGACTACTTTTGACTCCCCACATTGCAAAACAGATGTGAAAAATAGGTAGATTTTGCTAAATCAAAGTTAAGGATATCTGTTCAATGGAGAACTCTCAGCTCAAGTCAACAGAGGGCAGACTGGGAGGAGACATTTGTGGTGCCTTTAACTGCTAAGCAGTTACTAGTTAGCATGAAGGAAGGCCTCCTGCCAATTGGTAAGAGACAGACATGCAACCCCCAATAGAAAACTGGGAAAGGGGAAGAAGAGGTGATTCTCAGAAGGGGATGTTGCTGAAATGCCAGCAAGTGTCCCAAGAGATTTAAACATGCCGTGGTCCAAGAAACACAAATGAAAGCTCCAGCAGAGCGGTGACATCGAAGAGGAGGATGATCCTAAATGTCAGGAAGGGTGTGTGTGCTGGGACTTCCAGGCATGGCTGGTGGGAGTGTGGACAGGACAGCCATCCTGGGAACAACTATGCAGCCATTTAGTGCACACGCCCTTGGACCCAGGAATGCAAGAGAAGCATGCCTGAGGGGACCTGCATGGCTACCTGATTGTGGTTCTGCTTCTGATAGCAGAATGCAAGAGTCGGGCTCTGGGTTCACTGCCATAGGAATGTTGCAGATACAAGGTGGCAGGTGCCCAGGGCGGAGTACATGTGGCAGGAAGAAACACTGAAGGCGTTGTTCGTCCAGTTCCCTGTGCAGACCCCAAAAACGGTGTTGAGACAGGAAAATGGGAGAAGGGAGTTGTTGTAGCCTAACATTGTTTTGTAAGGCAACAACACATGCACAGTCCAACCCTGCACGGAACTTTAAGATTGATCAGAAACCGTAGCAAGAACTGGGGGGCAATGGCCTTGGGAGTGGGGAAATGGAAAGAAGGGGTAAAATCAGGTGGAAGAAAGTGAGCCAGAGTCTTGCTTGCCTGTGTGTTAACAAAGCTGTGATTGGAGGTGTATGGTCTTAGCACAAATCTGCAGTTGAGGTCTAAATAAATACACACAACCACAGATAAATAAACAGTCCAACGAATTCCAGGTTTTAAAAACAAATGGACAAAAGTTACTTGTTCCTATATGGAGGAGCCATGAAATAAATGTAAGCGGGGAAACTGGATCTTCATCTAGGGTAAAAGACGCCTTCATCCAATCTGATCCCAGACATGGTGATGCATTCCTCGTGATTTAGAAGGTGATTCCAAAAAAATAAAAATAAAAAGGAAAAGCAGTTGCATGTTGTTTTAGCCTTGGAAGGGAAAAGTGGTACGGGACAGTGGTGATCACAGGAGAGTATAGATTTTTTAAAAATGCTTATTATACTGAGAAACAAACCAAGGGTTTTGGAGGGGAGGTGGGGTGGGAAGTTGGGTGAGCCTGGTGGTGGATATTATGGAGGGCAGGTATTGCATGGAGCACTGGGTGTGGTGCATAAACAATGAATCTGGAACACTGAAAAGAAATTAAAAAAATAAATAAAAATTTTAAACATGCTTATTATAGGCATTAGGGACTAGATGATACATTTTACATAGGTTTTTTTGTTTGTTTTGTATTTTGTTGTTGTTGTTTTTTCTTTTTTTATTGCTCCTGGCCACCAGCTGTTACTTGCACCTTATTATTATTTTTTTAAAGATTTTATTTGTTTATTTGAGAGAGAGAAAGAGGTCAGCAGGAGAAGCAGACTCCCTGCCAAGCAGGGAGCCTGATGTGGGACTCAATCCCAGGACTCCAGGATCAGGACCTGAGCCGAAGGCAGTCACTTTCCCAACTGAGCCACCCAGGCGCCCTATTTGCATCTTAAAGGTGATGATCTTGATTCTTGTAGAGGGAGGTGAGAACCTTGCTTGTGATCAGGAGGCAAAGAGTTGACTGGCTTAGAACTCAGGCGGTGGGCCTCAGAGCCTGTGACTTGACCCAGTGACGAGGATCGGGATGACAGCCAAATCCAGGCAGCTCTGTAAGATAGGATGGGACGCGACCAAGATTACCAGCAGCAACAGATGGGAAATAACAAGTCCGGAAGATGATGGGGAAAATGAGTATAAATATAAAGGCTCGTTACAACTCTAATCTTCCAGGACAAAGTGTCCAAAGCAAGTGAAAAAGGAATGTACTTAAAGAGGAAACCGAGCAGTAAACCAATGTCTCAAGGAGTGTTTCCCTTTGCAAGTCATTAAGGAAATTCCAACCCAGAGGACCTTATCACTTTACACATTATTCTGCTGTTTTTAAAAAAATGCATGCCATACACTTGATGCTGGTGGGACCATCAGGGATAGGCGCACTCAGGCCGAGGTGGTGGAAGGCAAATGTGTATCCAGCTGGTATGGGGAGCAAACAGCCCTCACATGGGAACTGGAATGATGCTGCAGGATTTTTTTCTTCTACTGTCCCTTTAAAATGCATCCAGTGGGGAGAAGTCTGCCCTCTCCGGAGGAAAAGTGGGCAGGTCTCAAGCTTCTCACAGACTCCATCAGAAGTTAGCATGTCCTGTTCCAGGTTGTGACTAAACTCTACATGTAGCGGGATGTCCCACCTCGCTTCCGGATGGGGTCCTGCCACAGGGACCTGGCAGGGTTGTCTTCTCTGTTTCTTATCTACAGCTTTCCCCAACACCCAGCCTCATCTTGCCTGCTAAGGTGGGTTGGCTTTCTGCTCTTGGCCCGAATGTTGGGCTGTTTCTCTCATGTGTAACATGTGATGGTTGCTGGAAGCTTCCCTGCTAGACTCTTCGCAGCCTCGGTGACCTCGGGGCTCCTGGGATGGAAAGTGCCTCTGTCTGAGGAAGCCTCAGAATGGGGGCAGTGGGAGTGGCTGCTGCTGTTGAGCAGGTGAACAACCACGGCTTCCTCTGCCAGCCCCGCCGAGCGCCTCCAGCTTCTGGCTCTCTGCATGAAGACCCCCCTCCCCCCTCCCCACCCCCCGAGTCCCTAGTCCTCTCAGACTGCGGAACTAGTACATCTGGGGCATCCTGAATCCTTGGTTGGGGAGGTAGGCTGTTTCCAGCTGGGTAGCCCCCTCCAGAATGTGCTCCCATGACAATGACTCAGCTGGCACTGGCTCCTGTGTGGGTGTCAGACCCCAGTCCGTGACCTCCACTTGGAAAGTGTCCCCGTGGAAGCACCCTTGCTAGACTAGAGATGAAGGAGGCAGCATCCCACAGCCACACTCTGGGGTGGGGGTGGGGGACCATTCATAGCATGGCAGTGACTCTTTTCAAATAAAGGCCCCCCAAGTCTCTCTTCGAAATCCTCTCTCAACACCTTCATATTCTCCTAGTTGAAGAAGAGGTTCAGTAGAAATGTCCGCAGGCTGAATTCTGGGGGTGCCCACGAACTTTCGAATTCTGCTTTGATTCCATCGACCATTAATGGGAGCGACCATTAATTTGGCTTATATATTTGAGTGCTAGTGTGTGGGGGGCACGCCAGGACTGGGTTCTGAGTATTCACATGTGCCCCTGATATTATGGTCTCTGTTTTGAGCAGTCAAGAAAGCAGATGGGATGGCAGGAGGAGGAGGCAAAGTAGGCCTCTGCCTGATGACCCCAGGGCAAGAGTTGTGGAGTAGGTCCCTATTGATGGCTGGCCTACCAGATTCACACCCAAAGCTGGGCGGTGAGGTCCACTGAGTCTGAACTGGAAGCAATGGAAAACCCCACTTAAGTGGTTTACCATTGGCTCATGTTACTGACAAGTCCAGAGAAAATTGGCTGCAGGTAGGGCTTGATCTAGTCATTCCAATGATGTCATGAAGAACTAGCTCCGGCCCTCTGGGATTCTCTTGGTTCTGCCATCTCCAAATGCGGAATTCATCCTTAGCCTGGCTCCCACATGGAAGGAAGCAGCTACAGCCGTTCCCGACCACCCACCTTTGCTCTCTCTTGCCGAGGACCCATGGGATAGGGGATTTTCTATCCCAGGAAACCCAAGGATCACTCTGATCAGACTCACTAAGGTTGTCTGGCCAACTCCTGGGGCCAAGCCCATGCAGTGTACTGTCTTAGGTCCTGGTTCTCTAATTTGTCCCTGTCAAGGGAAGTGGAGAGAAGGTGGTCAGTGAAGTGAAGGGCAGAGAAGGCGATAGGAATGCTCCCTCACAACCCATGCTTCAGAAGTATGACTTTCTACATCATTACGTGACCTCCCCATCTTACAACCAAGTACCTGCTTTGCCTGAGGCCCTATCTGGGGTTAGTAGATCTGATCCCATGTTTGAGCACCTGGAAGCCCAAGCTCTTGCCACTCTACTGCCTCCTAATGGGTACCCGAGGCCCTACTGGTTGGATCAGGCACACAAAATCTGCTACCATGGCATGAAGAGTCTAGGCTTGGAGAATGGGAGGGCATGTGGAGCCGGGGGCTGGCGGTGACGTGGGGTTGGCAGTTGGTTAAGGGGATCTAGGCTGGATGATAAACCTTGAAGGTCAAGCTATGGTAGCCGCTCTTCATCTTGTAGGACATGGGGAGCAACGGACAGCTTTTTGGCAAGGGAGTGAAGGAATCGCTTCTAGGTTTTGGAGGGAGCACCTGGGTCATGGGTGGATGGCTAGGAGGCAGAGTGTTACTCAAGGTGCCACATGGGAGTGCTATGGTGGCACATGGGAGACCGTTCCAGAATTTCTGCCCTGGCAGCTCCTGGTTCTTTCCATCCATGGCCAGTGCCTCCAGCTCCCTGGAGCTCATTCTGGAGGCGGAGCCTTTGCCCAGTAGGACTCAAGGCAGACCTCTGGGGTGGGGGTGGGGGGTAGGAATATACGCCACCCAGTCCTTGACAGTTGACATACTACAGATGCTGCAAAGGATGCATGTTCCCTGTTACTGATGGGATGGCATCCTGTGGCCATCTCAGTTCTTATGTCCTAGTCCGGTGTCCTGGTTCTGTCAATCTCTGCACCCGGCTCGCCAGCCTCCTAGGATGAGAATTTTTTTCCCCGAACAATCATGTGGGGTCTAGTGTGTTGGTTCCTGGAACAACGGAGACATTGTGGTCAAATATAGGACATTCGATCCCTCTCCTGAATTCCTGACAAAAATCCTCCCAGGGTGATATCCAAACCCCTCAGACTGGCTGAGTCACCCCACCCCCTTTTCCCATGGAGTTCCACATCCAAGGCATTCAAAACTCTGCTCCCCTTCCCTTACCAGGTCACATGCTTTGACACCTGCCCGCCTTGGCACAGGTCCCCCACCAGAGAGGGACCCTGCAGGGACCAAATGTGTGTTTGTTCTCTTCAGAAGTTGCAGGCTGTTTAATGAACCTCAGGCTCCTCTGGGCACATCTCTTGCTCTGTGATAGGGTCTCTCCCGGTTATGTAATCCGGAGGCGAGATATTTCGTGGCTCTGGGATGGGAGTATGAAGCCAGGTTTTCTGAGCGGCTTTAAAAACTGCCTCATCCTTTGTGGGTTAGAGTTGGTCTCTGAAAATGGAGGGGGTATGTTGGGTTAAATGAGAAAGATCATGGGAATCTTCCACTTTCCAAGGAGCCTGCTTCTAGAAGATTCCTCTGTGGCCTCTGAGGAGGCCCCTGCTTACCGAGGGGCTCTGGCCCTGTCCGAAGGGTTGGTTTTGCCTGTATGCGCAGTACCTCCCTCTCCGCACCCACGGGGTGGTCAGCACTCCTGATCACTGGCTGGGGAGTGCGGCACAGGACTGCTGCCACCTGTCTCTGCCGGCGCTTTTGGGTGGCACCCGATAGGGTAGACCTGGCTGGTGTGGCGGGTGGCCATCGTTGTCCAACACAGCCAGAGAGGGCATCTGTCTGTGAGCACAGCCTACTCCTGGGTTTGGCAGCCAGCCCAGCACCAGGCTGAGGTTCTTCCTTTCCTACGCTGCCCCACCTGGGCTCCCCACGCTCAGGACCCTCCCCCAGTGGGCGTCTCTTCCTCTGGACCCTCCCCCAGCTGGGCTCCTCCCCCTCTGGTCCCTCCCCCACCTGCGCTTCTCTCTGGATTTTAACTCTGTGTTCTCCTACCCTTCAGGACCCTCCAACTGGGCTCCTTCCGCTGTGGACACTCACAGCACCGCGAGGAGCTTAAAGTCTCGGAGAAGGGTCCTGGATTTCTAGACTCTCCACCCTAGTCCAGGAGCATCGCTCTGGTGCTGCCATCTGGGACCTTACCGGAACGTTTTTCTCAGTGGAGGAATATTGTGTAGAATATTGTGCGAGTATTGTGTAGAAAAATCATTTCACAGCTAAAGATGGCCCCTCCTCAGTGAAATGCCCCCGAACTCCAGCCATCTTCAGAACTTCTGAGCCAGAAGCCAGAAGCTTCTCTCAGCACTTCCACATTAGGAAGGTGCTGCCCGATAAGATAACCAGGTAACCAGTGGGAGCAGTGGCCAGTTCTTGAGAGCATAACCCTAAGTGTGGACCTTTGCCCTCCCTCCTTGCCTTTTCAGTAGCCTCTGACCCCACTTCCTGCTGGGGATCCACCTAGTTGCTCTTCCCCTAAGCTGGGTCTCAACTTGCCTAGCTTACCAGGCCTGTCTGGGGTCTCAACTTGCCTAGTTTGCCAGGCCCGTCTGTGTGGGCTTTTCATTAATTTCTCACTTCGGTTCTGGCCACCTTGCCCTGCACTGCCTATATGGGAGTGGGAATCATATTTTAAAAACATGAATCAGGTTAGCTAGCTCTTCTAATGAAAACCCTCCAAAGGCTTCCCAGGACCCTCAAAATAAACCCCATACTTCTCACCATGACCTACAATGCCCTAGACTGTGGTTCTGTCCTTAACTCCTGGCTCCACTCTCCCTCACTCACTGTGTACCAGCCACGCAGAGACCCTTTCAGTCTCCTGCCACCTGAGGGTCTTGGCTGTTTCCTCTCCTGGAAGAACTCCCTCCAGATCTTCAAATGCTGGCTGCTTGTCACCATTCAGGTCTCAGGTCAAACTGCCTTTTCCCGGAGACAACCTCCTCATTCATTCAACAAATAAATATTGAGTCCCTTCTAGGTCCTAGATACTGAGCATACAGCAGTGAAAAAAAAAAAAACACCAAACCAAACAAACAAAATGAAGTCCCCGCCCACAGAGAGTGTATATTCTGGTAGGTGCAGACAGAAAACAGATAAACACATAGAATGTCAGCGGATCAACCTGCCCAGAAAGTTAAGTCAGTGAGGGAGGGAGGTAGTGCTGTAGTTATGACGGGGTAAGGAAGATGCTGTTTTGTATGGGGTGGCCAGGGAATTTCTCACTGGTAAGGGAACAGCTGAGCTGACACTTGATGAAAATGAGGACTTAGTCCTATGGCTATCTGGCGGGAGTGGGTTTCAGGCAGAAGAGGTAGGAATGGGCATGACCTATTTAAGGAAGAACAGAGAAAACAGAGCAGGGAGCCAGGGGTAGCTGCTGGATCGTGTAAAGCTGTAGATTATGGGGAGGGTTTTGGCTTCTACTCAGAGTGAGATGGAAGGTCTTGAGCAGAAGAGTGACAAGCTCAGACCCACATTTTTGAGGGTTTCTTCTGGTTCTGGTTCTGCATGGTAACCCATGGTGGGATGGCAGAGGGGAGGCCATTCCTTTCATCGAGTGAGTGATGGCGGGGACTTGCACCAGGATGGAGTAGTGGGGTATGAGTTGTGCCTGGATTTCAGATCTCTTTTCAAGGCAGGGCCAACAGGATTTCCTGGTAGATTGGATGTAGGTGTGAGAGAGAATGACTTCAGGGCTTCTCCCTGCCACTTACTGTCACACCTGGGAAGCGTCTAGCTGGTGAGTTTGCTGTGGGTGGAGGAAAAGCTCCTGTGAGGAGATGCTGCATTCTGGAGACCTCCTGACGAATCCCAGCTGGGAGTGGGCCGCCTGTGGGGCGGTGGAGACCAGGCAGCGATCGGGCCCTGGGCTGGGATCAGAACATGTGCAGAGAGGGGCGGGCCATGATTCTCGGTCGCCCTCTAGAAGCCGGCATGGACCAGCACTGGCCCTGCTGCAGTCCGTTTCCATCCCTTCTCCCTGCAGCCAAGGGCCCACCCATCGGCCCGTTTCAGGTCAGAGAAGAGCATGGCCGTGTCAGAGGGGTGCTGGCCCTTTGAGGGCCTGGCAGAGCCATAGGATATTTGAGTTACGATTCTTGGCTGCGAGTGTCAGAAGCCGGATAAAACCAGTTCAAAGGCTCTTAGAATCAAACAGGAACTCTGCCAGTAGTATTGGCATGCCACAACCCTCCCCTGTCTGCTTTTGGGGCCTCCTGGAGGCCAGCTTCTGGTTTAGGGGCCCGACACTTGCAGACACCTGTTTCGTGACCTTTCCACCTGGAAAAAAATGACCTTCAGCAGTAGGTCCTGTTAAGAAAAACAAAAAAAGCACCGGGGAAGGATGCTGATTGGTCCAGCTCGGTGTGCATGTGTAGTCCTGCAGCAGGGAGCAGGCACTGTGTTTGATGGACAGGTTCTATCCAGCCAGAGCTGGGCATTTCCCCAGAGGGCAAGGCGCGAGTTGGGCAGGGCAGGATTACACATAAACAATCTTTTGCATCAAGGTCCTCAAGGAGGACAGGACCCTCCTTCCAGCTGCCCAGGAAAGACAAAGAAAACCACCCATGCATAATTGCAAAGGACAGGCTGGAACCCCAGAGTCCTGGCATCAGTATTAACACCCATCAGTGATGACCGTGTACCCGCATGGACCGGGGTCTTTAAATTAGTTACTTGTCATTGTGGTGACAATCCTGCATAGATATAGATATGAATCTTCTGGTAGGTATGACGTCTTCTTCTTCTTCTTCTTTTTTTTTTTTTTTTTGTATGAGGACACTGAGGCCCAGAGACCTCATGTGACTCTAAGAGGCCAGGTCACCAACCTATCCAGAGTCCTGTCTAGGTTGGGGTCTTCCAGGTTCCCAAACCTGGGCTTTTCTCTCCAAAAATGCTCCTACTCATGGTCCAGGCCAAATGGAAAAAAGAAGGTTCTTGGAAATCAAACAACAAATTGTAAATAAAAAAGGCAGATAAATAAGCCAGATGAAGCGGCTTGGCAGCTTCCAGAAAGCTGTGACCACAAAACAGGACAAGAACTACGAAGATTTTTAAAAGTTTAAAGTACAAGAGTAAATAGCCTTAGCTAATGGAACAAATAAGGTGGAAGAAATAATACAACAGGGGCCTTGGAAGTATGTGGCTCTGGAGGGGAAGGGCTGGAAGGGCTGGGGTGGGCTCCTGCCTCCTGCCTCCTTCCCCAGAGGCCACAGACTGGCTTCCCCCACCCTGCCCCCCACCGCCAGAGTGCCAGAGGAAGGTCTCGCTGCCAGCCAGTCTCCCCGTGCTCTGGAACTGGGTACCCTGACCACACACAAGCTGATGCCTGGCAACAGCTCTGACCAGACAGGGATGGGCGCCCCTCCCACCCCCAATCTCCACTGGGCCTGAGTTAACACCTGTTTCTATAGCTGCCCTCCATGCTGATGGATAATACCTTCCCTATTCCCCATTAAACAGCCCGGACATGCATTTATTTACAGATGCTTGTGGGATCTGAGCTGCTCCCCTTTCACACCGGCCTCCCTGTAGTTTGCCCTGATCTAAGAGGATTAATTGGCTGCTGGGAGGGCAGTGGAACCTAGGGGCCTCGCCTGGTGGGGTCTTTGACCTGGACACCTTCCTCAGCCCTGAGCCCTAGGGGTGGGAGTGGGGGTCATGGTGTGGCCCCGGGGGGCTGAGCCCACGGGAGCCCTGCATGGAGGCTGCAAGCTGGGACTGGATGGGCTCTGGTGTCTGAAAACAGCATCGTCTCAGAAGCTTGCAGACAAGGGGATGTGCGTGTTGTTGCCGGGATACGGTGTAGCCCTGGGAAGCAAGGCCCAGCTGCTTGCCGGCCACGGCATTGATTTTTTACCAAAGGGCTCTGCAGGCTTCTGTGTCTGGGCAGGTGCCTGGGGGCCCGAGGGCTGGCTGCCAGGGGTCTCAGTTCTGAGCCAGGCTTTCAAAGAGAAACCGCTTGGGGGTGGGCGTCGCAGTCCTTGAAGCGCAGGGACTGCGTTAGCCCAAACATGCCCCTCTCTGGTCCTCACTCCCTCAGCCAGCACCTTCTCTGTGTGAAGCATCAGCGAGGAAACAATCCACTCCTACCCATCCCCCCTCCATCCTAGCAGGGGGACAGACAGGGCACACACCGTGTGGGGAAGGAGCATTGGGAAACGAAGGCAGGCCCACAGCACACTGGCTGGATGACCTTGGACAACTGCCCTAACCTCTCTGAGCTGCTGAGTCCCCATCTGTAACATGAGCATGACAGAAACAGCGCGCGCCGTAGAGCGTTGTTGAGAGACTTACGCGAGACGAAGGACCGAGCACTTAGAATATCTCCTTACACGTAATAAACACTAAACAGGTGTTATGGGCTCAAGTGTGTCTCCCCCCTCACATTTCATGTACTAAAGTCCTAACCCCGAGACGTCAGAGCACCATGATATTTGGAGAGATCCGTAAAGAGTTAGTGAAGTTAAAGGTGAGGGTATTGAGGTGGGCCTAATCCAGCGGGACCGGTGTCTGCTTCACAAGGGGGGATGAGGACAGATAGACCGAAAGGCAAGGTCATGTGAGGACACGGGAGTAGTCGGGCATCCACAAGCCCAGGAGAGAGGCCTCAGGGGGAACCAAGGCTGCCTGCTGACACCTTCATCTTCGAATTCCGGCCCCCAGAACTGTGAGGAAAGAGAGTTCTGTTGTTCTAGCACTTTGTTCTGGCAGCTCTAGGAACCAATCCCCGTGTGAACTGTTGTTGTTATTTCCATGCCCCAGGGACACAGGAGTGGGGAGTTTGTGGATGGAACCCTTGGGAGTAGGTGACCCCACAGAGTGGCAAGCTGCAGAGAGAGTGAAGGCCACCTGGGCTGGTGAGCCAGGGGCCCTCTGTGTTGTGGGAGTAGCTGGCCTGGAGGAGGAAATGTGGAGGAAGAGAAGGGGGAGGAGGAAGAGGATGATGAGGACAGGGAGGAGGAGAAGGGGGAAGAGAGGAGAGGGAGGAGTGGGGAGGAGGGGGAGGAGGGGGAGGACGGGGGCAAGCAGGTCTGTTGTTGCCATCTGTAAATGGCACCGCTCGGTACCGTGGAGCTCTGCCTCCCGCACCCTTCACGTGACCGCGTGCGTGCAAGTCCGTGCCGGCGGTCTGAAGCTCCCGCTCTGTGTGGGGTGAGGGGGCAGCATGTTCAGCCCGTCGGCTGTGGGTTGGACATCTTCATCGTTCCCGCTGTTTGGCGGTACACACAGCACCGAAGGGAGCAATCTTGCACAGGCCCCCTGGGGCTTGCTGGCAAGCTTTTTCTCGCCAAGGTGGAAATGAAGAAGTGCCAGCTTGTGGGGCGTGTGGATTTTTATGTGAATTTTAATACATTTTTCTTTTAGGTTCATCTTCTTTATGACACCCTAAAACTCAGAGTAGCGGCCGAGCGGGACCTCTGGGACCCACAGTTGTGGTGGAGGAGGGGCCCCTACAGCCCCTCAGGTGGGTCACTGGCAGAAGGCCCTCTCAGGGGACCGTGATCCCTCCCCCATTTCTTCCTAGAGTCTCAGTAGGGTCAGGGAGGCGGGAGACCATCTCTTCCAGCATACCCCCTGGTCTACAGCTGGAGCCTTGGGGGAGGGAAGCCCCACGTCCAAACCCCTACTTCTGCGTTCTAGGTGGTACCGCACTGAAAATCCCCTTTTTGGTCATGTGCGACCCGGGGTAGGGCCTGCTGTCTTCTCTCTCAGTTTCCATCACGTTGGAGACCTCGATCCCAAGGCAGTGAAATCTCGACTCTCAAACTTGACCGTGATAGGGGGCCGCCCTCCACCTCCTCACTCTCCACGACACAGAGGCCAAAGTGGGTCCACAGCAAGTTCTCCCGGGCCCTGGGAAGGACTGAAGACTCCAAGTACATTTAATAGTTCTGTTTGCTCCTGAGCGTCTTCTCACAGCAGCTTGCGAGAGGACATGGCACTGCCCTTCCTGTCTGGGGAGAGACACCGGCTGGCTGGTGCGGCGTCGGCCCATCCCTGGCTCTTGGCTTCACCCCGAGTCTGTGCCCAAGCTTGTGGCTGTCAACCTCCTTTTGAATAGGTAGGATCGGGGGAGAGGCTAGACGTGGGGGTTTGAGGTGCAAGAAGCCCAGTCCAGGGGCGCCTGGGTGGCTCAGTGGGTTAAAGCCTCTGCCTTCAGCTCAGGTCGTGATCTCAGGGTTCTGGGATCGAGCCCCACATCGGGCTCTCTGCTCCGCGGGGAGCCTGCTTCCTCCTCTCTCTCTGCCTGCCTCTCTGCCTAGTTGTGATTTCTCTCTGTCAAATAAATAAAATATTAAAAAAAAAAAAAAAGAAGAAGCCCAGTCCAGGCACAGAGGTGTCTTCTGGAATAGGTACGGTGCAGAGGGCTGGAAGGGGAGGCCCGGGAGAGGCATGCAGAGGGAGGCTGCAGGGCTGGAAGTCCAGGGAAGGGCTTGGGCTCCACCCTGAGGGCAGCAGGAGTGAGGTCAGAGGAGGGAGCAGGGGGGTTTGCAGCCAGCAAGGCTCCTGGGATGGGGCTGGAGGTGAGAGGGTTGGAGGGAGTGGCCATGCCCTTAGAGAGAGTGGCTGGGGACAGGCACAGCCAGGCCTGCTCTGCTCATGGGGCTTGTATGGGCTCTGATCCCTCTCCCCCCAGAGTCGTGAGCCTGACCGGCAGTCCTGGGGAGCTGGCCCACGAAGCAGTGCTCTAGGGGGTGGACAGGTGGGTTTCCTAATCACTACTTCAGTCGAATCTGCATGAGCCCCATTGTTCAGGTGGGGGAAGCGAGACTCTGAAGAGAACCCATTCCCTAACCTGTCTCATCTCGCTGTCTGCGTCTGAAAGACAAAGGCGGAGTGGGCTGGACACTGCCGGGAGCCACGACCTTCCAGTGAGTTCCCCCAGGCCTGAGACGATGCTGATGGTGTTCTTCCTGCCTGGCCCTCCACGCTCTGCACACATTGCAGGGGGCACTTGGGTTGTCTCTGCGGGGACCTGGGTCTACATCTCCCCAGTCTGTGTTGGGGGCTGGATGGCGGGAACAGAAACGAGCGGGAGCCCTGAGGTCTCCAGGCTGCGGGTCCGCTGGGGGGCCCATTAACCTTTCTACTAATTGTCCGGGCGGCGGAGGACACCTTCATCAGAGCCTGGACTGGCCCCCCAGGGCCGTTCTGAGCATCTTCCCACTGGTGCCAAGGCTTCAGGGTGCAGGGTGGACGTACAAGGGCATGGGAAGCTGAAAAGTCTCCTCTTGGGGGAACCTGGCTTCTCAGTCGAGCCCTGGGGGCCTTCGAGAGCCCGCACTGCTGACCTGTCCAGTCTGCTGACTTCCTCCGTGTCCTCACCCAGGCTGGCCCTTCCGAGGTAAACAGTCTTCTCTACACCTTAAATGTTGTGTCTGTTCAATACCTTTAGCTGTCCCGTGCAGCATAAACTCGTCACTATTTCGATCTTGTTCAATAACAGGGCACCTTCCTCTCCCCTTGGGAGGCTGTTGGCCTGGGGAAGGCGTGGGGTGTCCCCGTCTCTGTCTCTCACTTCCTCCCGCCCCCCAGCAGGGAGAAGCTGGGGTGGCACAAGTGTGGAAACAGAGCTATGGGGTGGTTCACAGGTGGGGGTCACTGGTGAGACACGTCTTGGAGCCTCTCCCTCAAGCCCCAAGGCCCCTGCGTCCCTCTATGCAGGCAGGAAGCCTCCTGCCAGGTGCTCCTGACCTCGCTCTGACTGTTCCTCCACCCCTCTGGGGCAGGACTCCCTCCTTGGGGTCCAACCATACCCTGGAAGAGAGTGAGGGCTCCCAGGGTCACCAGACTGGTTCTTGGGAATTCCCTTTGAAATTGGAAGCTTAGAGCACCCATTGACTTTAAAAACATTTTCCAGTTAATGTTTCTATAACCGGGCTGCTCGGTGTTCAGGCTTTTACTGGACTGCTCGGATGATTTTAAATCCAAAAGCTCTCAGGAGATCAGCTGGACCAGTTCTCGGAATTTACAGATAGGGAAACTGAGGCCCCGAGGGGAAAGAGGATGCCTACGGTGAGGGTTAGTTGACGACAGACCTGGGTTGGAATGGAAATCTCTGCTAAGTTCCTTATCCCAGCCCAGAGATCCCTTTAAAGGCATTTAAATGGAAAGTCCCTGTCACCCCCTCGGTGCTATCTGCAGCCCCTGGCCCCCGCTCTGTCCACAACTCTGTCCACACTGCTCTTCTGGAACCAGCTTGAGCTTTCTTGCTGAGTCCTCTCCCTGCTCTTCCCTCCCCTCTCCTCCCCTCCCTTCCTCTCCCCTTTCTCTTCTCCTGCCTAATTCCATTACTGCAAACCCAGAGTCCATGGCCTCAGGCAAGCCTCCTCTGACCCTTCTGTCTCCTTTGCCTCCTCTGACCCTTCCATCTCCTTCTGGCACTACAGAGGTCTATAAACCCACACAACCAGGCTCAGCCTTCCCTCTCATGGTCAAGAGGTGCAAATTAAGACAACGAGGTGCCCTGGTCACATACCAGATTAGCAAAATAAGAGCCGTGACACTCTGCGCAGCCAGGATGTGGGTGAAGGGTCACCATGCACCCTGCTGATGGGTCAATCCTTTAGGGAAAATCTGGGGATATCCGTTAAGCTAAAAATCCACATTAACTTTAACTGGCAATCCCACCCTGGGGATTTTACCCTAGAGAGCTCAAAGTACCAATATACAAGGAGTAGGGGATGTTTATTACAGGTTGCTGGTTGTAACAGGTGCGTGCACGCGTGTGCACACTCACGGGCCAGCAAACAATCTAAAGATGTCAATAAACACAGGAGTTGAGCAAATTGCATCTCTGGGCTTTGAAGCAGCTATTACAAGAAAGCCGGAGGTACCTCTAGCTGCTGTCCTGAAGGGATGTCCCTGATGCCTTAGCAAGTGAGAACTGTTCTTTGCTGCTATGTGTGTTATGATTCTGTCTTTGGCAAACCCGCCAAAACCCTCCCCATGTCCGAGAGGCTGAGGCTGGGTCAGAGCCCGGGGTCACAAGGGGTGAGGGTAGGGTACGGAAAGAGACAAAAGAGACGGGTGGCTTGGGGGGGGGCAAGAGACCCCCCCCAGCTAGGCATCCGAGACTGCGCTCTGAAATATTGGGGCTAGAGCTCCCAGAGCTCCCCTCTCCCCACAGGGTGCTGGTGGTCCCGGAGGAGGGCTGGGCTGGCTGATGGTGGAATGTGGTTGTAACCTTGACCTTCAGCTCCCATTTGATTTCAGACAGTTCCTCACTTGCTTCTTAAACTGGTATTTTATGGGATTTCCTGCCACGCTTGTATAGAACCCCTAGAGACATACAGTCATCTGGGTAGTTCAGCCATTATTCTGGATGCATTTTACCCCCTTCTTCCCATTCGTATGTTGAAGCCCTAACCCCCAGTGTGAGTGTATTTGGAGACAGGGCCTTAAAGAAATGATTAAGGTTATATGAGTTTATAAGGGTAAACCCTGATTGAAATGGTGTCCTTATAAAAGAGGAAGAGATACCAGAAATAGGACTCCCTCTCTCTCAATCTCTCTCTGTGTGCATGGAAAAGAGGCCATGTGAGGCACATGAGGGCACAAAGGGAAGTTGTGCCAGGACTTGACAATGCTGGCCCCTTGATCTCAGACTTCCAGCCTCCAGACCTGTGAGAAAATAAGCTAGTGTCATGTGAGACACCCCGTCTGTGGTATTTTGCTGGGGCAGCCCGAGCTGACTAAACTGGACATTCCAGGTTATAGAAATTAACTTCTTTTGCGGCTTAGCAGATATGATCTGAGTTGGAACTGTTAGGGGACACTTTTGGATATCTAACCACTATACCCCTTCCTTGTGGGTCATTAGTTCGGGTGAAGCTGATCCAGCCCTGGCTCCAGGGGTGGATCACATGGCTCAGCCCAGCTCCTCAGTAAATTTCATCATCTTGACTATGGGATGGGTTCAGGGATGGGCACTCGATGCTCTTTGGGCCCATCAGAGACCTGGGACTCCGTCCGAGCTCTTAGGGAAGCGGTCTGTATTTCTTCGGGGCTTGAGTTTCTAGGAATGTGAAGCCGGATCTACAGCAGCCCTCCTGGCACCATGAAGAGACTTCCTGTGTGTTGACCCAAGGGAGAGAGACCTGAAGGAAGGCGGGAAGAAATTTGGAGAGACAGAAACTGGGTTTTTGGGGACGTTATTTCAGATGGCCAAGGCCAAACTACCCCCTTGATTTTTAATTCTGTGAAAATAGTAAATTCCTTTTTTGCTTAAGGTATCACCAGCTAGAGAACAAGACCTGCCTTTTACTGCCCACCTGCTTATACTCACCAACCTTTGTCACACATTTTTCCTTAAGCTCTTCTTTCCAGCTTATCCCTTAACTCAAGCCAATGGGAAGCAAAACCACCCCTCCAGCCATAGCAACTGCCCCGGTAAGATCTCCAGCCCGCCCAGACCACCCAGATCAGTTTGAGCTAGAGCCCTGACTCCTGTGCAGAGGGACCATGGAGTGACCTCTAGAATGACTGATTATAATACTATAATCCCTATCCAAGGAGGAGGAGGAGCTCATTTACATAACATGCAATGTGTGTATAGGCTTGTTTCCTTAAGGCTCACATGCAACCTCATTCCCGGCTCTACACAGGGTGACCAGGCTTCCCCATCTGTTCATCCTGACCCTAAACAATAGGAACCCATCTGCCCTTGCTCCCAGAGTCACGGCTTTGGAAGTCATTCCCAATGATCTCCTAATTTGCTGCAAATAAAATTTTCTCTGCGCAACAACTCAACCCCATGCACTTTGTGACTCACCAAGGAGCGAACGCTCATTGGTTTGGTTGCAAAGTCAGCCCAGGTCAGTTTCTGTCCCTTTCTGTATTACCGTGAATGATCCACCAGTTCTTGCCAAGCTCTGACGCTTTACGTAGCTGGGCAGGACCTCTCTGCCACCCTGGGACATGGTCTGACACAAAGTGGGCTCCCCACTTATCTAGTGAAGAGTTTTGGTCCCCCGGGCTGTCTCCCTGGCTTCCAGGCCCAGATGGAAACAAACCTGCAGCCTCCTGGCTGGACTGCCTCCAGCCTCCTGAGAGTTTTGCTCAAGGAGGAGGGGGGCGCATTGGGGGAGGTGTACCAGAGCATTTTCCTCCATTTGGAAGGCAAGCTGAGCATTGAGTCTCCATGGCCCAACTTTAATTTAACTGACAATTTAAAAAATCAAAACCAGCATCTGGGGCATTTAGAATGTCTGTCTTCCCGGTTTAATTTCATGGGGATCATGTTATGGCTTTTGATAAAATGTTTCATTTTAAAGGACTGGTTTCATCAAAGCAGGGCTTTCCTTTACAGGGTCAGCTTTGCCGATAAAAGTCATTTTCATTAGGGAAAAGCAGTGCCTGGCTTGGACTTAATTGTAGGCTCTGAGAACAGAGAGGAAATGCCTGTGCCCTTTGGTGATCTCTTGTGGTCCCCGAGGAGGCAACGGAGGTGAAATCTGGGTAATGTCTTGAGCACACGATGCACATTCAACGACTTGGGACTTTGCCCACATTGCCGCCTCTTTCTGGATGCCCTCCCTCTGTTATTGGCAGGCAAGACCACACTCTCATGGACTTGCCTCTCCCTCTTCTGGGTGTGATCTTGGACAACTCCGATATCTTTGCCAGGGACGACTGGTTGCAAAGAAAGTGTGGATGTCACCTTATTTGGCAAATAAACTGAGGGCTCTGAGATGGGGAAATCATCCCGAATCATAGGAATGGGCCCTAAATGCAACCGCACATGTCTTTCTGTGGGGGAGGCAGAGGGAGTCATGACATAAACACACATGGGAAGGAAGGAAGTGATGTGACCAGGAGGCAGAGACGGGAGATGTGGCCACCAGAAGCTGGGAGAGACAAAGAACAGATTTCTCCCTGGAGCCTGCAAAGAGAGCATGATCCTGTTAACACCTTGATTTTGTCCTCCAGAACTGGGAGAGAATGCATTTCCGTTGTTGTAGCCACCTGTTTGGTGGTGATTTGTTTTAACAGCCACAGACTTCCAATAACAGAAGGGAAAACCATCTGAACTATCCTGAGTGAACCAGGGACTTTGTGCAGAGGGTGCAGGGTGGAGGTGATTCCCAAAACCCTGAGTGGAAAGAACATTCCAGCCTGCTGTGGGCCGGGAGCAGGACCAGAGCCAGCGAGATCACAGGGCTTTCCCTACATCTGTCTTGCTTCATGCATCGTGTGACCTTTTTCTTTTCTCTCCACAGGGAGAGACGTGTGGGAGCTACATACTCGCTTTTGGGATTGTTTTACTTGTTACGGAATAGTACTTTCAGGGTAAGAAGAAATGTCCAATAAGGAGAACTCAGTCTCAGGTCTGTTGGATCCTATCATTATGTGCGCCTCCTCATGTATCCCCGTGTCCACAGCTCATACCTGGGGACTTCGCAGCTTCTTCCTCTAGAGTCGCGTGGATATCCCACCTCATTCATGCAGTTCTCCCGGCACATGAGACCTCATGGTGGGAGGTGACTGGGCTGGTTTGGAGGATGAGCTTGTATGCTCATCCTTCTAGAAGCTTCTGGCCTCCTCCATGGGCTGTGTTTCCTCCGGGAGGTGCACAGGATGCGCACATGGGGAGCAGAGCTGGGAGCGTGAGTGTATGTTATTGTTGCTCTAAATTGCGAGGTTCTTGGGTGTCATGTTAGGATCGCAGCAGGTATCTGGCGCAGAAAGTGGTGCCTAGAACAGGAACCTGCAACACATTGGTGATGGTTTGGAAACCAGGAACTGTCATAGGAGGCTAGAAGAATGACAATTTGTCTAATGGAGAAGTGGAATGTTTGTTAAAACTTGCAGTGAGTTGGAGGTTGGAAAGCGTACCTAAGACCCTCCTGGCCATGGGCGGGGAGTGTCCAGGGAGAGTGTCACAGTCACAAATAGGTTCCCATTGCCAGCATTTGTAGACAACTACAAAGAAGAGATAGCCCAGGAACAACCTGGACAGGTCTCAGAAAGAACTGAGAAAAAAGGAAGAGTCTGGAAAATCTGGGACTTGCTGGGTTGACAAATTAACCTATTTCCAGTGCCCCCATTCAGTAAAAGTCTCAAAGTAAGAGACAGCCTCAGAGAAAAGTCAAATCAAGAGCATTGCTGTTAAGATATAGCTTGGGGATAGAGAGTGAAGCAGACACATAGCTTTTTACCCCTGTGAAGGCATGTGGAAGAATTAAATGGTGCTTAGTAGTTATTAGAAAGATCAATGGAGTGGTTCTGCAGCAGACAGAGCTACCCACAAAACCTGTCATTAAGTACAGAGAGGGACATGTCTTGAATTAAATTGTGAATATGGCTTTTGGCCCATGCAATGAAATATATAGGAAGCCCATAACTGTTTTGAGAGAACTGCATTGGCAAAAGTCCACCAATCTGGAGGGAAAAAGACAAAGACTATTCAAGAAGGTTAAAAAAAAATCTTGGGCTACTAATTTATTATGAGCAAGACACTGGATGAGAAAATCTCCAGCTGCCACAGAAGGCATATTTTCCAGCGTCCTTCTCAGAAGTTACCAAAGAGAATGACAGAGAAGGAAGGATTTCCCAGAGAAGAGAGGCAAGAGCCACTGATGGAAAAGGACAGGGATCCAGCCTCAGGGAGTGGACCTGGAGTCTAATTACAGCACATTGCCTAACCCAGGGTAGAGTTTCTGGTAATATTTTTCCAATAGGTCTTCAGAGCTGCTCTGGGTCAGTGATTGTTTGGGGCCTCCTGTCCTTTTTGAATGGGAGTGTTTGTTGGGTGATCCTGTCCCTACTCTGCATGTAACAGGGGGTGGAGGTGGGGAGGAGCAGAGATGGCTTCTCGTTTTGTCTCATAGGTCTCTGGAGGGAGAGTTGCTCACCTCCAGGTCTGACTTAGAACATGGGATTCTGGACTTCAAGCTTGAGACCAAGACTTCGTGCTTGAGGTCAAGACCAAGTTTTGTCTTGCCGGGAGAGAGTATATTTTGCAAGTGGGAGAACCTTGAAAAATTGTGTCCATGAGGGGACTCTGTTATATTATAGCATTGTTCCCAATTTCCCACCCAACCTGTGGTTGTTTCCTAGGGCCGCCATGATAAATTACCCCAAATTTGGATGGCACAAAACAAGACAAACATACTGTCTTGTAGTTCTTCAGGCCAGAAATCTAAAATCAAGGTGTCTGCTAGGTTAGTGTCTTTTCTGAGAATCTATTTCATGTCTCTCTCCTGGCTCCATGGCGGGTGTCAGACACCCCAGGGGTTTCTCAGTTTCCTGGCTTGTAGACATCACTGTGGTATCTGCCTGTCATCACATGACACTCCCTATGCCTTTCTGTCTCTGTGTCTCCACTTCCCTTCTTACTAGGACACCATTCACATTGGATTAGAGACCCACTCTAAGTCAGTATGACCTCATCTTAATTAATCACATCTGTGAAGACCCGATTCCCAAATAAGGTTCCTTTCCAAGGTTCTGGGCAGATGTGCATTTTAGGGGGGAATATCATACAACCCAGGACAGGCCCCTGTACCCATATGCTCTGCTGGGTACCTCTGTGGCTTCCCTCCCCAGGAGGGAGAGGATGTTTGCCCCATTCCTGTAAGCTGGGCCGTGTGTCTTGCTTAGCCCAGGGAACATGGGTGGAAGGGATGGCGTGTTGGCTTGGATCCCAGGTCTCAGAAACATTGTGTGTGTATTTGTCCTTACCATTCTAGAAACTTCTGGCCTCCTCCATGAGTCAGGCTTCCCCTAGCAGCTGCCTTGCTAGGCACTGCCTTGCTAGTGCCCCCAGAGTATTTTATTTGATCCAAGGGAGACCAGAATCTACATTTCTTTTCTTTCTAGATTTTATTTATTTGACAGAGAGAGAGAGAGCACGAGCAGTGGGAGGGACAGACAGAGAGGGTGGGGGAGAAGCAGGCCCCCCTCTGAGCAGGGAGCCTGATTGGGGGCTCGATCCAGGACCCCAGTATCGTGACCTGAGCCGAAGGCAGATGCTTAAACGATGGAGCCACCCAGGCATCCCCAGAATCTACATTTCTAACCAGAAGTCTCAACTTTTGTAGCTATATACCCAATTCGGTTTTAAAAGAAAGTCACTGTGCTGTCCCAGCCAAATGTGCCTGTGGGCAGGATTCTGCCTACAAGCCTCTCACTTGTGGCCTCGGCTGTGGACCAGCAGCCCCGTGGGTCCCTCTGCTCAGTTGTCACAGGCGCTATTCTGGGCAGATGCTGGTTCTAGGAGGAGAGGGTCCTCCTACGTGATCTGGAACCCACAGACCCCCGGGGGGATGGTGCACCAGGGACAACAGAGGATTGCCACGAGAAGGAAGTGTAGGCTTGTCTCTGTGAATGGTCCTGCACTGAGGACGAGGTTCTGGAGGGGATTTGTCATCTTGATGTCTTTCTGCCCCTTCCGAGGCCATCTCGGGTTATGGTGTTAAGAAATAGTTGGCGAGAAGATGCCCACAGAACTTCTCTTACAAAAACAGTGGAGCTTTAGGGATCTTATTATTTTTTTAAAAAACAACAAGCCTAAACCTCCCCAAAATAAAACAAAATAACCACCGGCGAAGAGGGAAATCAAACGCTACCATGTTGAAATAGATTTTACTGGACAAATGTCTCGCTTTAAATTTAAATTGAGTCCAAGTTCTCCTACTCTCCCAGACTTCGAGAAGGTGGCATTCAAAATGTTTACACTTGTTTCATCTGCCTTTTTCCTAAGTCCTGGCCCCCACCTCCTTCCCCTCCTTTACACTTGTCGCTCTGTTGCACACATATGCTTAACTTTATATTTACATGTATCTAATTTTTTATATATGGCTTGTGAAATACGCCAGACGAAGAATGAAATAGTCCTGAAAACAGCTGGAAAATTATGCAACAGCCGGGAGATTGGGCACACGCACATTCTGTACTGCAAAGTTGCACAACAGACCGAGTTTGTTATAAGTGAGGCTGGGAGGGTTTTATTTTTTCCTCCAGGGTGACAGCTTGCTGGTGGAGTAGGGCTTCTGCAGAACACACTTCCTTAGGAGCCTCAGCCTCCTCCAGAGGGGAGGGCGAGGCTTGAGCTGGCTAGTAACACAGAAGTCCCTCCCCACGGGGGGCAGGTTGCTGAAGGGCTGCAGGTGGCCCATGGGGCCAAAGCTGCGGGGCTTTAGTGAGGCCAAGGTCCAGGGTCCAGCAAGGTGGAGGCCCAGGGTCGAGTGAGGCCCAGATCCACATCTGGTGAGAGGAGGTCTGGCTTTTTGGAGGCATCCGTTTGTCTGGTGCCACATGACAGGAAATTCTGGTGCTCCGAGGGTGTTAGCTGCACCTTGTGCCACATTGCCCTTCATTGCTTGCCACTCCAAGGGCTCAAGGGTTGCCCATGACGCTCCTGGCTTTGCAATTCTCAGATCAGTCTCCTGCCCTGGGAGGATTCAGGAAAGTAGGGCCTCGGTCCCTCAGACTGGGGTCATTCTTAGAGCCACCCAGCCCTGCGACCGTGCTGTTGCTCAGGTCTGCACCACATTGTCTTACAGGGGAGAGCCAGTAAAAGGAAACCAAAGACAAAATGCCCATCGCCAGCACCCAGGGACGAGGGGAAGGCTTTACTGTGTTTATATAAAAAAGATCAGAGGGTCTCAGTGGACCTCAGGTTTAACAGGGTGGCTGATAATACGATTTGGCTGCTTGAAAATGAAAACAACATTATGGCCAACAGTGACCTTCTCTCTGGGCTCTGGGATGCTGTGTGGAATAAGGGTGGGGGGATGTCTGGAGTGTGCTGGAGGAGGGGCTCCCTGTCAGAAGGCCTGCAGAATGGGTCAGGAGGACAGAAACCATAGCACAGACTTACAGGAAATGCATTCTCTGCCCAGCCCTGGGCACTGGGTTTGAGGATGCTCAGAGGCATGGGCAGGACCCTTGGGTTCAGTAATGATAAGGAAAGCCTGAGGTCCCGTGCTCTGTGCAGGACCTTGAGAACAGAAAGCCCACTGGGGGCCTCAGTGGCCCCAGCAAGCAGCCCAGGGACTCCTACCATCACAACGCTCGGGAGAGTCGGCAGCTTCTGTCCACAGCCTTTGTGGCCAGAGCAGACAAGGACATTCAGAGTCCACAGGCTGGCCAAGGGCAGGGACTAGCTTCGAGCTGACCTGCTGCCGAGGTTGCTAAGGAGTCTGGGGCTCACCTGAGAACTCGGCCTGGCCTGTTGCTGTGGTCACGCAGGAAGGAGATGGGAAATCGCCGTGGGGGAGCAGCTGCTGCCTGAAAGTCATTAGATTTCTTCTTTCTCATTTTAGAAATGCAGTTAGGGAGGCCAGGGTGGGGCCTGGGCTCTGGAGCACAAGCCTGGGTCTGTGGGCACTCGTGGGCTGGGGGACAGTGTGCGTCTGCGTGCCTGTCAGTGCACAGGGGCCAGCACGCACATGTGTGCACGCTCACACACGTGTGTGCAAGCGAATGGTCTCGCCTCCCAGCTTCTGGGACAGTTGCCTGTCAGGTGCCCTGAATTCGCTTCGTGCTTTCCACTCATATAAACTTGTTGGCAAGGCCCCAGACGTGGCAGTCCTCCTATGGCAGCACCCCACCCCTGCATGCCCACATCCCCTCCACCTCTCACCCCCTCCCAGCAGCCTCTGCTTTCAGACTCCCAGCTGGAGGGTCCTGTGCATCCTCAGCAGGGGGCAGGGGTGATCTCCTTGAGAGCAGCAAGGGGACCGCTGGTACCATGGTGGGGGGGGGCAGACAGTGAAAAGGAGCATCTTGGAAAGTTCCAGCAATCGGAGGCTGTGGTGGAAGACCCATTGTGAGATAGTAGAGGAGCAGGGAAGCGGTGGGGATAGGGGCTGGCTGTGCTGGAGAGCTGGTCCTCTCATCCCGGCTGCCAGGGCCTCACACATCATCGGGGACAACTCTCCCCATCTGAAGGCCACAGAGGTAAGCTCTTTGAAACCCGGGACAGTGAGAGTGGGGAAAGCATCTGAAGGCTGTGCCCCACTCTGCTCTGGCTTGTGACTGCCCCATAGCCCATTGGGCCCAGCGTGGCCAGATGGGCTCCTCCCCCCTCCCACGCACACCCCCGCCTACGAGAAGCCATAGATGTCTATTTTCATGGGAAATCTTTTGATTTTTAAGAATCTTAGCAAATACTTCCAGTTAAAACACAAAATTCTATTGGCTATCTGTGAGCAGTCCCGTATGCCTCATACTTTAGGGTTCTTGAGTTTATAAGCCACAGCTAAAGATGGCTACTTGAGGCAAAGAGTGGAATTTGTAGGAAGCGTGCTCAGGTCCAAATTCCAGGAGGCCAGGGGCTCGGAGGAGTACCCTTGTGGGAAGTGAGTCTGGGTCTTGTGGGAGTCCGTGGGGTCCCGCCATCTCCGTTCTGCTGGGGAATACCATCCTGGAGCTTTGGCTTCTTCTTCTGAAAGTGGGAATGTTCTAGTTCCACCTTGTAGGATGTCATGATGATTGAGGGAGACAAAGCTTTGCTAATTCACCAGCAGAGAAGCCCTGGTGTCACATCTGTCCACTCCAGTGGGAGGAGAAAACTGTGGCAACCAGCCCAGCCAGTCATCTCTGAACGGGGCGTATGGGGTTAGTCATGGGGTTTGGACATGTGTGATCCTTTTCCTGATAAGGGGGCTGGGAGCCCCTGCCCACTGTCCTGGTGAGCGCTCCCAGTTCCCAGAGTGTTTTGAGATGAACATGATTTTTCTTCGTTTTCTTGTTTAAATCGTCCGCTTAGAACAAAATGTCACCTCCTGCCTGAGACTTTCAAGGCTCTGCCTCATCTCTCTTCCCCATGTTCCCTTTCTCACTTCCTACCTTCCTTCTTTTTCTTCTTTTACCACCCAGGGGCTTTGCTGCTTTGCTTTCCCTGGAGCAGAGAAAGCTCCTTCCTGCCTCAGGGCCTTTCCGTGTGCTGGTCTCTCTGCTTCGGATGCTCATTGCTTAGATTGCCCATTCCCTGTAACTCCTCTCTGATCAGCTGTTAACCAAAACCTTTCGGCACCTTCTCCTTCCTTGTCCCATGTGTTTTACATCACGTGCCTCTTTATTTTCTTCATTGCACTGACCTTTGTAAATTATCTTACTTTGTTGATGCATTCACAAATATTTACTGAGCATCTACTACGAGCCAAGCTGTGTTTTGTCAATCATGGTATGTCCTTGCAAGTCTTTGGCAAGGTTTTTTATTAGGCCAAAAGCAACTCTGGCATCTCAGCTCCCCATGTCTTGCCGTACAGCCAGGATTTTGTTCTGAAGTCAGCAATGGCATGAAAAAAGCATGTGGTCGGAATACTCTGGAAAGTTTCCCACGAGCACAGTTTTGTGTCTAGAGTTCAATACTGTACCATGTGTTTAGTTGGGTGCAGGGAAGGATAGAAAGCAATGCCAGCTGAGGTCTGGAGGGCTCACTCTGCTTTGGATTAGTTTAGGAAACTGAGGCATGGGGAGGTTACGTAAATTTCCTAAGGTCACAAGATCAGAAAGTGGCTGTCAGTCCTTAGGGCTATCTCGAGGAGTTGAAATCTTTGATGTTGGTGACTTGGGATACCCAGACAGCAATAGTGACAGGGTGGAGAAGGGGATCTCCCTAATTAGGAGGTCTGCCTCATTATTCTAAGGAACTTTTCAGCCTTATTGTTGACCCTGCATTGAAAACGAGGAGGTGCCAGGCTTCGAGCTCTGTACGTCCCTGGGAGGGGGCAGATCCCAGAGCTAATGAGAGGGTAGAAGGAGCTGGTGACCCTTTTGATGTGGGGGCCATGGTGGGAGTGGAGATGCTAGATGTGAGCCAATGACGACCAGAGCAGGGGCAGGGATGGGGTGGAGATGGGGCTGTGAGTAGCAGGGGATCTGAGGCACACTGATGAAGACGTTGGGGGTTACTGCATCGATAGGGCTGAATGAACCTGGCTGGGGAGTTTGGTGCACCCACTCTTAAACCCGCAGGAAAGAGTGAGACTGCCCATGTGGGAAGGAGCTGGAGACATAGCTGAGCAAGTGTTGTGTGTGCGGAGGCTGGATGGCATCCATCAGGACCGGCCCTGGGGACCAGCCAGAGGTGTCGGGGACAGTGTGAAGACTTCTCCCAAGGGGCTGCCTTGAGCCAGACCCACAAAGCCTGTGGGAGCAGCTGGGCACAGGGATGATTATCTCACCAAAACCAAAGACTTTCAAATACCATCCCAATGATACAGGCAATGTGTATGGCTTTGTTCTCTTTTAGCCAGACCATCAGAAGAAGGGGATGTTATTTCGTAGGGAGCCTCCTTGAGCCCCATTTCAGGTGGCTTGGGGACTTTGGGTCTGATCTCAGTGTTTCTGCCAAGGTGGAGGGACCATCTGGAGCTGCTGGGAGGGAGCCAGCCAAAAAGGACCTTCCTACCAGGGATGGGGTCTTGGGTGGAAGCCAGGCCTCCTGGGACCTTCTGGAGGAGCAGAGACATCCCCAGGAAGTCTGCGGTGGTTGCAAAGGTCTTCAGTCTTGCATGTAGAATTTCTTCCCATGGAGGGCTTGGCCTTAGAATCCCATGGTTAGCCCCACTGCCAGCCCGAGCCGGAAGCTTTGGCCTTTTTGATGTCCACATTCTAGAGGCAGGGAACGGGGCAGGTTTGGGCAAACGGGATAGAAATTTGACCCAAGGGGAGTGTGACCTGTCAGCCTAGGAGGCCGGGATCCTGGGGTCCAGCAATTGGCTAGGGCCACTGGCTGATACTCCCTGGATTGTAAGGGAGGAAACGCCCAGTTAGTCTCACAAAGCATCGGAACACAAAACCCCGTGATAGGATTGTGCCCTTTACAAGTTATGGGCAGGATTTTTACGTGAAGACATTAATTCTCTATGCTCTACAGATGGTGTTGTCCGGGAATGGGGCATAAAGTCACACGAAGAATGACTTCTTTCACCACGCAGGGGTGAGCCTGGGACTCTGCCATGCCTTCATTTGGAAATACAGGCAAGCAAGGTGCTGGGGAGGGGGGCATTGGGGCTGACCTCTAACACGCATACTGCCCCAGATGGCTGATCCAGGCTTGTCCTGGGAATACCTTCTGCCCCCCCATCAGCAGCTGGTTCAGCCACGAGCATGTGGCTGGACATCCAGCCTTGGCCTTGGCTCAAAGACCCGAGGAGACTTAGCCATTCTTCTGGGAGAGGACAGGACTCCCGCGTGTGGCCTGAGATCATCATCACTTACATTTGAAGTGGGCAGTGTTACCTCTAGCCCAGGGCATCTTAAGGGACCCAGAGGCCTTTCTCAGCTGTGAGAGCTGGACCCAACGGTCTAGACTCTGATCCCAGTGGGCTGAGGACATCACCGCCTGCCCCACCCAGACACTGCCTTGAAAATTCTTGGCCCTCGCTGCCTCTCTGCCGGTGGAGCATACATGCAAGTTGGCACTCACAAGGAGGCACCAAGCTTTTCTTTTTCCCTGGGTCATTATTGCTTTAGATTGAGTCTGAGTCTCCAGCTGTGTCTCCATTTAGAAGTGTTGATTGAGCCTGGATCCCAGAGCCTTCTCACTGTAAGCACTTTTTCTTTCCCTTACAGGCAGAACAGATCCCAGTGGTGGTGGGACACCTCTGGGTGGGATGTGACAATGAAAAACATTGTTGCCCTTGTTTCCTCATTTACCTGACGTGGCTCCCCATCAGGGTGTGTGTGTGTGTGTGTGTGTGTGTGTGCGTGTGTGCATGCTTAAGAAACAAGAAGCACTCCCCAAAGACCACGCAGCCTCCACGTTCTGTTCCATCAGCATTCCCCTAACATACTGCTTACCCAGGCCACTTGTGGTCGGAATTCTGCCTGTGCATCGGATAGGGCCAGAGTGGAGGGGGACAGAGTGGCAGTCTTCAGAGGCCCCTTGACAAGGTCACGAAGACCTCCTGGCTTGTTACGCACTGCACATGGGTCCCCCTGCACCAGAGACCAGAAGAGTCTAGGTCCCTGCCCCCACCCCCTGGGAGCTTGCTCTTTGGGAAGAAGGACAGTGAAAACTCCATCTCCTTATTACCTCCATCTGCTTGTTGCCCGCAGCGCGGCCAAGGCCTGCCAAGGATGGTGACCTCGTCAAAGGGCAGAAGAATTTCTGGTTTCTGTATGGCCACCAGGGGACAGAAATGGCTCTGATGAAGTCTGTATGGCTCAGAGCCCTGCCCCCAGGTCTTCAGAACAAGGCAGGGCACCCCCTCTCATCCAGAGGTGGGCCAGGCAGACAGGAAGACGTTCTCCTTTTTTAACCTCCCTGTCCTGAGACACGGGCAATGACTTGTGACCCCCGAGGTGACCAGGAAAGGTCCTCCTCTCTTTCTGTATCTCACATCCTAGGGAAGATTTTCAGGGGTTGGAGGGCCTGACATCACCCTGAATTGACCTTGCCCCCTCCCACAACATGGGGCTGCTCTAGGTCATGGTTGCCACCACAGCCCTTCAGGGACCAGTCTGGTAACTGTCGCGAGCCATGAGGAGGTGTAGGACAGTGGAAGCGGTGGGGACGGTGTCAAGCAAGCCAGATCTAAGACATTCAAGTCCAACTAAAAATAGACCCATGTGACATGTACTAATCCAGGGTTGAGTTGACCCTGTGGTCCTTAGTTTGTGCCTTTGCAATCTGGACGGAGTATCTGAGCAGAGAACCATGAAGGATTTCTGTGTCCTACTTCTCACCTGAAGGAGGAGGAGAGAGCACCAGAGGGAGACGCAAGCACCAGGGGTAGAAGAAGAAGAGGAAAGATCTGAAACCATGGAAATTTGAAGATGTAGGAGGTGCCCCCCCACCCCGCCAACTTTTTTTTTTTTTTGAGCTTAGGACAGGTGATCAGGGATCTGGGACAAGTCAACAAGGGCCCCCTACATGAGGGACTCAACAGTAAATCGAAATGCATGTGTGCCTGATTCTCCTGCTTGGTCATCTGGGATCTCATGGTGGGGATTCAAGGACGGGTGGGTCAAAGATTGTGATCTGCCTTCCACTCGTGCCTGGAGGGGAGCCCCAAGAGGCCAGGGGTGATGTGGGAAGCAACAGCTTCACTGGTCTTATTCCGGAGAATGCCAGGGAGATAAACCCTCTTTCCAAGAAGTATCCTACAGCTGAAATGCCAGGGTGTGCAAGATAATTTAGTTATGTGGCCCTGTCTGAAAAGGCTGATTGGCAAAGTGAGAGAGCCAGCCCTTCCCGACACTGATCTCCTCCTGATGGCATCAGAGAAAGGTCTCTGCTTCTGTCAGTCTGCCTCACACTTTCCCAGCACTTGCCCATCAGCCTCAGCCTCGGTGCCTTTTTGCAGGCAGTAGTATGTCAAATATGCAACATTTTTTTCATTGTTGTTTTCATTTTATTTATTTTTGGCAGTGTCTTTGAATTATGGTGAGATGTTGGCCTTTCCATTTACAGTGGTGATTTGAAGTATCCTTTAAAAACGTAAGGTCGTGATTAAGTACTGTACAAAGAACAGCAGTGGTGGTAGGAGCATTATGGAAATGATCATAAAGCTGGCAGAGAGGCTAGTGAGACGGTAGGACATGACCCTTGATGTAGGTGAGGCTGCTGGTTGGGTCTTACTCATCTTTAGAGGAGGATGAAAACACGGACAACCACATGAGGAATGAGTGGCCAAGTATCACGGGTTACGGGACAGCACCTCACTAGACCCAGCTCTGGGCTACCTGGCTTATGCACCCTTCAGGATTCAACCCATGCCACTTCTTACAGGAAGTCCTCCGGGATGCCTGGCTCTGAAGTCATCTCTCTTCCCATATGCTGATCACCATCCACTTTCTCTGGAACCAGCTATTGTTGGAGGTCATGAAGGTGGATACCTGCTTGGGGGTGGGGGAAGAAGACCTATAGGGAACTATAAGGCATGGGCCCCATTTCATGGCAGACAAGCAGAAATGCAGGCCGAGGGTGGCCACACTTTCCAATTTCTCAAGAAAAATCCGAAATCTAAATTCTTATGTGAAATTTCACTATTTTTAGCATTGACAAAAAACATTCATTAGGCCCGGGGGCTGGATCCTGTATCGGGCACCCCTGGGTGACACAGAGGGAAGGTTCCAGGTGAAGATGGCCATCAAGCTGAGAGGCCTCACACCCAGGTCCTGAAGATGACAGAACTGGGGATGCAAAATCACAGCTAGAGCGGGTTGTGCAAGTCATGTGTTTCCCCATAAGACTGGGTCCTCCTGGCCAGCAGGGAGGGAGATGCCTGAGTCATCAGACCCTGCCTGACCAAGGCCAACCCCAAAGCCCTTGGCCACACAGGTCTGGGGCAGGGTGAATGAGAAAATCCAAAAGGACAGGTGTCCACCATCCAGGGAAGTCTGAAAACACATAGCAGAGATGTTCTGGACAGACACATGCCTAGGAAGGGGTTTCCAAGTGGGACCTGGGGAGGTAAGGTCACTGTGCTGGGGTACAGCAGGCCTGGTAGGACTGTGACTCCTGGCAGTAGGAAGACTGCTGGAGAGGAGGGATTCCATCCCTGGATGGGCTTTGACAGCAAACTTGCTCCAGGATGGAGAGGAAAGCCTTGGATGCAGAGTCGGAAAAGGTGGGTGGAGTGCAGAGAGGCTATTTTAGGCAGGCCCAGGAGTGCAAAGGCCCAGAGGCTCCCTGGGCTGGGCCTCGGGGCAGGTGAGGGCAGCAACCTGACTGAGCTCTGGGAGGGAGGGCTCTCCTCAGGGTGGAGAATCCTGCATTCAGAGGCTGTAACAGAGGGATGGGGAGGCAGTTGGAGGGGACAGGAACTTCAGGCAGAGAGGAGTTGGGGACGAAGAAAGCTTGCATCTTTCTGGAAGGGTAAAAGTTGATATATGGGATAGTCCCTGCAGTGCACGCTTCCATAAAAGCGTCCTTCAGCCTCTGGAGTTTCCATCTCAGGCCTCCCCAACCCAGTCCCATTCTCCTGCCCCTGTCCTGCCCCAGGGCGCCCAAGAGAGGGTGAGGCAGCTCTTTGCGCCCCTAGGCTGACGGGTGGAACCCGGGCGCCCCACGGACTCTCTGGGTGGGGATGCTCAGGCGGGCGCCGCTCGTTCGAGGTTGTGCGCCGCCAGGGCGCGTGGCGCGCCCGATGCTGGCCGGCGGCGGGGCACCCCCAGTCCGGCCCACGGCGCTACTCTGCCGCCGCCTCGGGGTGTCTCTGCTTCTCTGCGAGCCGGAACAGCGGCGGCGGCGGCGCGAGGAGGGGAGCAGGCGGCGGTGGCCGCCGCGCCAAGAAGCGCCGGGTCACCGCAGGCTGAGGCGCCCGCCGTCCCCGCCCTCCCCCTCGCTCGCCTTCTCCTCCCTCCCGCCTCGCTCGCTCGCTCGCTCCTTCCCTCTCCCCGCCTCCCCTCCGCGCTCCCCCGCCCTCCCCTCCGCGCCTCGCCTCCTCCGCCCCGCGCCCTGCGGTGCTGCAGCTGCGGGCGGCTCCAGCTGCCCCCAGATGTGGGCTGGGCGGCGCGCGGGGAACTTTCGCGCCGGCAGCGAGTGCGGGGCCCCGGCTGAGGTCCGGCTGCCATGGATCCGCCGGCGGGAGCCGCTCGCCGCCTGCTCTGCCCCGCGCTGCTGCTGCTGCTGCTGCTGCTGCCGCCGCTCCTGCTGCCGCCGCCGCCCGCAGACGCCCGGCTCGCTGCAGCCGCCGACCCCCCAGGTAGGTGCAGCGGGCTCCCCACGCCCCACGACCCCCGTCGGCCGGGCCCCGCCCCGCGTGCTCCGCCGCCCCCTCCCCAGGCGTGGTCCAGCCCGACTTGGGCAAACTCCGCGCGCCCCGCCCGGGGCCAAGTTGGCCAACTTCGGGGCCGGGTTGGTCGCGCAGGGGGCGCCCCGCGGCGCACCGGAGCGCCTCCGGCCGGGGGGGAGCCTCGGAGCGTTCACGGCTGCTGGGACGCGGAGCAAGGAGATGGAGGGCCGGGAAAGCCCCGCGGCCGAGAGCGCAGCGCTAGCCTCAGCGGGTCCTGGGGAGCCAGGGCGAGGCGGCGCCGGGGCTCGCGTCCGGGGACGCTCGGGAGGAGCCGGGTGCTGAGCGCGCCGCCTTGGGCCCTGAGGACTGATGCGGCGCCCGGGTGGGGGGGAATCCCTAAGGACCCGAGGGACCCTGCTCCACCCCTCCCTGTCCTCGGGCGCGCGGGGAGGGGCCGGCATCGGTCCAACCGAGAGCTGGACACGGAGGACAGGCCGCGCGTGCCCGGGGGAGCCGAGTCCTCGCCGCTCCGGAGGCTAGCGGTGAGGGCGCCCGGGCGGCGGGGGCTGCGGGGGGGTACAGGCGAGGCGCACCGTAAGGGGCCAACCGGCAATGGTTTCGGAGCAGCCCCACGTCCTGCCAAGGACGGTAGGTTTAAGGGGCGGGGGCGCTCTGATGGGGCTGTCCCCAGGGGAACTGTGAGGAGCTTGCGAGCTTCAAAACGGAACGGGACAGGGGGCAGAGCTCTTGGTTGACTGGGTCCCAGAGGGGGACCGCCTGGGAGCCGCGGGGTTCGGAATGGTGGCCCCGTTAACGCCCCTTCCCAGTCGGAAGAAGGCCAGGGAGGTGCAAGCTAGTTTCTGGGGGTTGCCGGGCAGAATGCCCTTTCCTTCGCAGTGGTGGTGGGTGGGGGAGGACTGGGGAGCTGCGAGGCTTGGCTGCGGGTCCCCGGGGCTCCAAGGTCTTGGCGGGTCTAACGCCCCTTCCCGTTGCAGGCGGGCCCCTGGGGTACGGAGCGGAGCGCATCCTGGCGGTGCCGGTGCGCACTGACGCCCAGGGCCGCTTGGTGTCCCACGTGGTGTCAGCGGCGTCGGCCCAGGCTGGGGTACGGGCCCGCAGGGCAGCCTCTGTCCAGACCCCAGGCTTACCTGGAGACAACGAGGAGGACCCCGGCGGCCGCCTCTTCTACAACGTCACGGTCTTCGGTCGAGACCTGCACCTGCGGCTGCGGCCCAACGCCCGCCTCGTGGCGCCCGGAGCCACCGTGGAGTGGCAAAGCGAGTCGGGCGCCACCCGCGTGGAGCCCCTGCTTGGGACCTGTCTCTACGTCGGAGACGTGGCGGGCCTGGCTGAAGCCTCCTCCGTGGCGCTCAGCAACTGCGACGGGCTGGTGAGTATTCACTTCTCTCGCTCCTTTCTGCCCACTGCCCTTGCCTGGCACTTGGAAGCTGGTTCCCCGTGACACCAAGGCCTGCACTGAGGATCTCCTTTGCACCCCAGCGTGCAGGGAGCACCGGCACAGAAGGAAGGGGTTGGCACGAAGGCAAATTATTTCAACTGGCCCCAGAGGAGTGACTTAGGCAGCGGGTGGTGTTCTCCAAAGCTCTGCCAAGTAGCAGAGTGCCTTCTCCCCAATGCCCGCGGGACACAGGTCTTCCTGTGGTCACCAGTGTGTACGACTCCGGGAGTGTATGCGTCTGCATGTGTGTTCTGGAATGTTGGTGTGTGCTTGGATCTGGGGACCTGTGCAGATATGTCGATGTGCCATTGTGTGTCTTGTACATGTGTGTATCTGTGGGTTTCTGCTCCTTTGGGTGTCGGGGTATCTGTTCAGTGTGTGTCCATGGGCATCTTAACATGTGTGATATGTGTGGGGGGGGCTACAAGTGCTGGAAGTCTGTCTTCTTGTTTCTGTGTATACAGGTGGTGGCAGCCCAGGGAGCAGGCAGGCAGTGGTGCTGAAATGCCCAGTTATCCCTCTGCCCCCTGGCTGACCGGGAGCCACTGATTTTTCTGCTGTGGTTTCCTGTTGAACTCCAGCTGGTAATTTGAAAAGTCGGTTTTCTCTCTCTATTTTGAGCCAAGGGGAGCATTTGGAAATGCAGGCTCTGGTGCCCACGGGCAGCCTCTGAAGGACAAGGAGAGAGGCTGAGTCCCCTCCTGGGACTGGTTGGGCCACCCAGTGTGCCTGGAGCCCTGGGATGTTTTCTTGTTTCCAGGGGCCCAGAGGGACCACAGCTTGGCATGAGGGCGGCCTCAGAGGAAGCCTGGATCGATGCTCAGGGAGGCGGCTGACATTGGCGGTGCTCTGTCCGGCCGCCCCGGGGCCTGGCACGTGGCAGAAACCACTGCAGTCTTCTATTTTGGATTGGGGGTGCGGTGGTCAGGCTGGCCGGGCCTGGCCAGACATCTGAAGCCTCCCACCGTGGGTTCTGCTCTAATTGCTGCTCAGGGCACTGCTGTGCAGACGAGTGGCTGCTCTCCCGGGCCTGCGGGCGCCCGAGCCCCCTGTCCTCAGGCTGGTCCTGCTGCTGCCTGCAGAGCCTGCAGTCCCACCAGAGCCCCACAACCACTGGTGTTCTTTTTATGGAGACACAGGAAATGTCACTTGTTGCTTCGGAAAATCACTGCCTTTGGCTGGATTGAGTTAGAACCCAGGCGTATTGCAAACAGCTATAAATGTCCTTGGAGGAGTTGGGTTATTGTGGTGCAGCCTTTTTTATGTCCATTGTCTCTGAGGCCATCCAGGGCCTCATAGGTGTGTCTCATTTCATGCTGTAGGTGAATTTCCTAAATAAATTGGTGCTGGGGACTCCAGGGTTTGGGGTAGCTGACTCGGATGCAGTCTGTAGGTGGGTCAGCTCCTGTGGACTGAGAGATTCCTGATGGAGAGCATTTTAAGGGATGCTTTATCTCTGTATCATTTGCTCATCTGTCATTTGGTGATTCATTTGTTTAGCCAGAACCTCCTAGTGCCGTCTGTCCACTGTGTGGGTCAGGGGTGTGGCTGGCCCAGTGCCCACCTGGGGCTGGAGACCACTGATGGGCTGAGGGGCAGCTCTGGCTTGGGCTTTGACCGCAGGCTCCTGGGGGCTATTTGGAGAATGAGCTGGCAGCAGGTAAAGGGGCAGGTTGGCAATCTTAGCAGAGGGAAGAACACGTATGCAGGTACTGGGTATGTGTCGGCCTGGTCGGGACAGGCATGGTGAGATGTCATGAGGACTGGCCACACACCTGCACATGGTCAAGGCAGCTGGAAAGAAGACGGGAGTTGGAAGATGTGCTGGGGCTTGCCTGAGGGGTCTTGAATGCTGTCAAGGAAAAATAGCCTGGAGACATTGGGGCTTCAATATTAATTCTGTACTCTGCCTCCCTCTTCCTTCCTTCCTTCCCTCCTTTTTCTCTTCTTTCCCTCCTTCCTTCCTTTTGTTTTGGTGTGTCTCCTCTCATTTTATACTAATTAATTCCTTAACCCTTTGAGTCTTTCTGTGTATCACTAATAGGCCTGGGGTTCTATACATGGTGCAGAGCTGTGGTCCCCACAGCTATCACGCAGGGGAGGGAGCCTCATCCCTGGTTTGCACATGCTCAGATGAGGCTCCGGGAGGTCGAGCGACTTGCCCAAAACCACTTAGCCCATGCTGGCTGGTTCCCTCCAGCCCTATGTGCCACAGGGCTCCCAAGTCAGGCTGGGTAGAAGACACTGAGATGAGCAAAATCTGTGCACTCCTCCCAATAGGCCTTACGTGAATAACTGCATCTCATTCTCCTAGCAACCCAGGCCCTTAACCACCATGCCACACAGGCCCCCTGCCTCTGTAGCATTTGTTCTTCCTTCAGAGATAACAAAACTCACCAAAGCAGGTATGCCATGCTGTAGTGTGTGTGCAAATCCCCAGGGATCTTGTTAAAATGCAAGTTCTGGTTCAGCACATCTGGGATGGGGCCTAAAGTTCTGCCTTCCTTCCTTCCTTTTCTTTTCCTTCCTTTCCTTTCCTTTTCTTTCTTTCCCTCTCTCTTTCTCTTTCTGTCTTTTTCTCTGAAAGAGCACGAGTGAGGGCAGGGAGTGGCAGAGGGAGAAAGAGAGAGAGAGAGAGACACTCTGAAGCAGATTCTTCACTGGGTGTGGCTCTCAAGATCTGGGGCTTGTACTCAAGACCCTGAGATCATGACCTGAGCTGAAATCAAGAGTTGGATGCTTAACCTACTGAGCCACCCAAAAATGCAAGTTCTGCATTTCTAATAAGCTTCCTGGTCCTCAGGCCACCCTTTGAGAAGCAAGGCTCAACAGCCCGATTTCTAAAGATTTTATTTATTTGTTTGACAGAAAGTGAGAGAGAGTATATGAGCAGGGGGAGAGGCAGGCAGAGGAAGAGAGAGAAGCAGATCCCTGCTGAGCAGGGAGCCTGATGCGGGGCTTGATCCCAGGACTCCGGGGTCATGACCCGAGCCGAAGGCAGACGCTAACGCACTGAGCTGCCCAGGCGCCCCATCAACAGCCCCATTTCTGCAGGAGAGTTCTGCACATTCCTCCACTAGTTGTTCCTTACAGATGGGTTTCAGTGGACAGCAGGGGTGGGAGACGCTGCACCTTTGCACTCAGCTTGGGCGATTCAGGGGCCCATCGCAGTCTCTGGGAGCTTCCGTAACAAAGAAAGTTCTCGCCCTCTGAGTAATCTGTCATTTCCCACACAGATGGCACTGCGGAATCCCTTCTTTGCAGAATGTGTCTTCCTGGAAGATGTGTAGAAAAACCATGGAACAGGGTTCCAGGAGCTTGTACGTGCACTCTCTCTCTAAAAATAAATAAATAAAATCTTTTAAAAAAGAGAAGGGAAGGAAGTAGCAGCTTTGTTTTCTGTGGACAGCAGTCTTCTAGTCAAGGGGAATCTTATTTCTTAGTATCTGTCAGGATCCTTTCAGTTACAAGTGACAGACTGCTTAAATCAGTTTAAACAATAGCTCTCCTAATGGTAAGTCCTCAGGCATGGCTGATTCCCGGTGCTCCCTTTAGGTCGTTAGGGCACATGCCATCTCCTGCCTCTGTCTTCCTTTGCGTTGGCTTTGTTCTCAAGTGTGGGCCTTCTGTTCTGAGTCTAGGGGCCCCAGCAGAGTCTTTTTCTGAATGATTCTGCTGAGACCTGGGTATCACTCTGGCCAGCCTGGGCTCTGGTGCTCCTGTGAGGACTAGGACATGGGATTTGCAGAACCCCAGAAATGGAAAGCAGAAGAGGTGCTGTCCCCTCAGTTAATATGAGATGGGGATTCTGAATCTGCCAAGATGTAGATTCTTCTGGAGTCAGGTAGAGGTGCAGACTTAAGAAACTCCACATGAAGACATGCTATGTAAGACATGCTGTGCACTTCATTCCCAGAGAGTCTGGCAAATGCAGAGTTTCCAGGTTTTTTGTTTGTTTGTTTGTTTGTTTTTTTATAGCCACTAGACAGAAGTCATTCATAACATTCATGAGGAGAGGTTATGGTTTGTTTTTTCATGATGCATGAGAAAATTATACTTAATGAAGGGTTCTTACATGTGTTAATTTCATATTATTTGTATATGCTCATTAAAAACCCAGTGAGGGGGGCGCCTGGGTGGCTCAGTCAGTAAGAGTCTGCCTTCGGCTCAGGTCATGATCTCAGGGTCCTGGGATCCAGTCCCGTGTTGGGCTCCCTGCTCAGCGGGGAGTCTGCTTCTCCCTCTGCCTCTGCCCCTCCCCCCACTCATGCACTTTCTCTCTCTCTCGCTCTCAAATAAATAAAAGCTTATTTTTTATAACCCAAGCAGAAGCCTACTGTAATAATAGTATAATAGTAAGTCATAGTTTGCTCCCCCTATTATGTGCCAGGCTCCCTGCTGAGTGCCTTATGCCTGCATCTCCTTGTTCAGTCCTCACAACGTCCTATGGCCTGTGCTTGATATTATCCCCGTTCTACAGATGAATCAACTGAGTGTCCAAATGCTGAGAGCTTGCTTCATGCTTTGCTGTTGGTATTTGAATGCATGTCTTCCGCCCAATGTGTGATTCCAAGATCATGCTCACTACATTTTATTGTTGGTTTTGTTTTGTTTTTTGGCATGCCAACAGAAAGAATAAAAATGAAGAAATGCACTTCTGTAAAACATTTTTTACCTGCCCTGTTTTGACTCCTGGAGACCTTCTGAGTCTGGGAGCAGGCCTGGTGGCTGAGTGGCTTGCTGATACACTGCTGACCTGCTCTAGCCTGCAGTTCTTGGCGGGTTGCCTGAGTCTTCGTAGCTGGGTGATGGTAGTGGGGACTAGTGGGGATGGTAGTGGGTAGTAGGGCTGAAGCACCCAGCCCCCTCTCGGCCTCCCACCTCAGGGCAGCTCTGGGGACCCCTCCGGCCTGATAGGACATGACTAGGCTAGTGGGTGGAAGTCATCATGGGATGGGAAGTGGGAAGGGTCTGAGCTCTGAGGTCTGGTCCCGTCCTGAGGTCTGAGGGGTGGGGGCAATGTACACCCTTCTCAGGGGGCTCAATGTGAGGCCCCATGATTCTGTGAGGCAGAACTCCCACGGTGTGGCTGAGGTGCAGAGAGACCCAAAGGTTTCTGCCTTGTGGCCTGGGGCCCCTCCACTAGGCACCTGTGCTGTCCAGTATTTTTTTTAAGATTTCATTTATTTATATGAGAGAGAGAGCAAGTGAGCTTGAGTGGGGGTGGGGAGGGGCAGAGGGAAAAAGAGAGAGAGAATCCCAAGCAGACTCCACACTGAGCGCAGAGCCAGTGTGGGGCTCGATCCCAGCATGCTGAGATCATGACCTGAGCTGAAATTAAGAGTGAGGAGCGGGGGTGCCTGGGTGGCTCAGTGGGTCATGATCTCAGGGTCCTGGGATTGAGCCCCGCATCAGGTTCTCTGCTAAGCAGGGAGCCTGCTTCCCACCCCTCCCCCGCCCCACCTGCTTCTCTGCCTACTTGGAATCTCTGTCAAATAAAAAAGTAAAATCTTAAAAAAAAAAAAAAAGAGTCGGAAGCTTAACCAACGGAGCCACCCAGCGGCTTGTGTCCAGTCCAGTCTTTACCGTCATTAAGAATCACTGAGGTCTACAGAGAGATATCATTTGCTGGCCTAAGGGACCACGATGAGTTTCATTTTTCCTCACAAGTATCCTGCTTTTGAGGCCATACATTGGGCTCCAGCTGGCTCAGGTGCTGGGGGGGGCTGGCAGGTGTGGCAGGCTCAGGCTGTGGGGTTGAGGGCAAGGAAGCCTGGGACTTGCGCCAGTCTTCCTTCCTCCTGCCCCTCCCCCTTGTTGTTTAAGACTCATTCAGTTTAAGTGACCAAAAGCTGGCTTACAGTAAATGAAATAAACAAGGGATGTCACGAGTCCAATGACTCTTGGGGTCCTGATGAGTTCAGGCATGGCTGCATCCAGGGGTTCAGGGCTTGTTTCATCACATGTTCTCTACTGTTCAGCTCTATTACTCTGTCTCAACATGGTCTTCCCCATGTGGGGGCCACTGGCAACTCCTGGCTTAACTTGCTGCCGTGGTAGCAATCAGGAATGGAGAGCACTCCTTTCTGGATGGTTCTTGCTAGCATCCTGGAGAGGGCTCTGATGGGTCCCACTTAGGTTACAGGCACCTCTTTGAACCAATCGTTGTGATGTAAGCCTGGCCTGAGTCTCTTGCTCACGTTTAGGATTGAAATTCAGGGTCAGATCCCCAAACCCTGGAATGGATGGATGTTTTATATGAAAGCAAGAGGAACGTGAATGTGCCGAGCAGATGCACTCCATCTGGACTCTGGGTCCCCATGTCCAGATCTCTTCATGGGCTCCAGACTTTCCTGCCCAGCTACCTCCAGGGCCCCCTCTCTGGTAACCCCGTGCTTCTGAAATGGAAAGTGGTCTCCACTTTCCTAGACTCCACCCTTTCTTGGGTGGGAATCCCAGGATCACCCCTCTCCTCCCTCTCCGTGACCCATATATCCAGCCAGCCACTGTCCTAGATGTCTCTGGACTTTATCCCCGTTCCCATCCCTCCACAATGCCTGACCCCAAGCCCTGTCTTTTACCTGTGATGAAGATCTTCTGCTAATTGGTCTTTCCCCAGTAACTCTTTCTCCTTACAGCAGCCCCACTGATTTTCATAAGCCATATATTAAATCATGTCACTCCTTGCTCAAGATCTTTCAGTGATTCATATTGCCCTTAAAAAAAAAAAAAATCCAAACCTGGAAAAACATCCACATCTACCATCCTGGCATTCAGGGCCAACTATGACCTGGCCCAGTGGCCTCCAGTTTCGTCTGTCACAGTGTCCCTCTCATGCCTGTGCCCCATCACACTGAGCTTTTAGTTCCACCAACACAGGATACCTCCCGGCTCAGGACCTTTGCCTAGGTTGTGTCCTTGCCTAGACCACTCTTATACCTTCGTCTTTACCTGGCTCACTCCGTAGGTCTCAGCTAAATGGCATTTCATCCAGGAAGCGATCCTAGGCATTGTCATGCCAGGTTGCACCCTGTGCTTCTTGGTAACGTGTACTATGGGTAATGTGTACCCACCCAGCTGTGTTCGCAGGGCCCCGCTCTGGCTGGTCAGACCTCACCTGGGAGCTGTGAAATGAGAGTTCCCAGGGAGAGGGGGCCAGAAGCCTATGTAGGAAATGGTCGGGGACTTGCTCCCAAGATTCTGTGTACCCCCTGCGTCCAGAGCTGGCCCATCTTTCCTCATCTGCTCTCTTGCCAGTCTCAGAATGCCCACACTCCCTGGGGAAGACCCCCTTGGAGAATGGCTGAAAACTCTGCCTCCTTTCCCATAGGAAAGCACTTGTGCATAACATGTGGTTTTATGGTTTTCCTGTGCCTATTTTGGGGTTCATGAAACTTGAGTTCAAAACCCTTGGTTGAAATCAATCCAAGTAAGAGAGGGAAGACCCCCCCCCCCCCCGCCCGCCTCCCCATTCCTGTATGGGGAAGTATTGGGCGGGGGTGAGGGGACGTTGGGTTGGGCTCTGGCAAGTCATCTTGTGGACCCTGGGTAAATCCTCTCACCACTGGCCTCAGTTTGTCCAGGTGGAAACTGGGGGCTGGACTTAACCGTTTCTGGGACCCTTCCAGGGAAACTCCAGGTTCCTTAGGGACCAGATGGGGATCAAACACAAGTGAGGGGACTCGGTTGGAGGAAGGAGATGTAGGGACCCTGGCGAGCCCAAGCCCCACCTCCCTTGAGAGAGTGTTGCCCCTCAGGGGTGTGGACTCCTTGCTGCTGAGCCCCCCATTGTTTCTTCAGAGAAACTGTGTTTCTGAGTGTGTTGGTATCATTTGGGCTAACAAGTCCAGCATGAAGACCCTGTATGGGCCCTGAGGTCCCCTGAAAGAGCCTCCAGAGGCAGGTGTGGAAGTGTTGGGAGGTGTGCTGGCAGCAGGATCTGAGACGCGCCAGCGGTCTCTGCTGGCGGGGGCGGGGAACTTGCCTGAACCCAGCCTGACTTCATCACCGTCATCCCATGCCCCCGCTTCCAGGGCGTCTACAACCTTCTGGCTGGCCACCCCACCACATCTCACTGGGAGTGACTTGGTGGAAGGGAAGGAGCATCTCAGAGGCTCTTCCCTGCCTGGGTGGGGTAGGGATGTGCACTGACCCGTGGCTGCCACAATGGAGGCCGACTTGTCAGGGGTTCGTGCTATAGGGGGGGAGTAGCGGCCCGTGACCCTGACCCACCACCCCATTTGCCTTGTGGTGGCCCCTCAGTTTGGTGTAGGTGCATCCATGATCTGAAAGCCAGACTCATTTATCTGTGTTCCACCTGGACTCGTTAAAAATCACAGGCAGCCAGTAGCTGATTGCCAGGGGCTGGGGGGAATGCGGCGTTATTGTTAATGGTTACAGAGTTTCAGTTTTACAAGAAAACAAGAGGTCTGATGATGGTTGCACAACATTAGGAATGCATTTAAGAGCACCAACAACACCAAAAGTGGTTAAGACGATGAAAAGGGGCATCTGAGGGCTCGTGGGATTCGGTAGGTAGTTCAGGGGTGCAGTGGTGCCCCTTGAGCCTCGCTCCTCCAGTTTTCCTTTCCCGTGGGACTCTGTTCCCTGGGGGACTAGTGGTTGCTGCTGTCCCCACACCCTTCTCACCCCCCAGAGACAGCTTGGTGGGAAAAGGAAGCTATTTTTGGAGGTTCCCACCACGGTCTTGAGCTTCACTCTGATTGGGCGGGATTGGATCACGGGACTTTTCCATATCCAATCACTGTGGCCCAGGAATGTTGTGCGCTGATTGGCTCTGGCCGGAGTCACATGCTCCAGCGGCCGCCTGGAACTGTCAAGCGAGAACGCTTCGAGGTCGCGACTGTCGGCCATGGCCGCGTCACTCCTTCGCGGGCCGAGGGCCCTGCTAACTGCGCTGCCCCTCAAGAAAAGGAGGCCAGAGAATCAGTGTCTATGCCCGCTGCCTCTGCTGCCGCATGTGCGCAGTCCCTGCATTCGTCCTGTGAACTAGCCGTTGCGGTGCCCCTTTCACAGATGAGGAAACTGAGGCTCGGTGAGTTCCTGGGGTCTCTGGGCTCTCCGGGTGTGGGGTCGCCTCGGTGCGCGGAATCCTCTAGGGATGGCAGAGCGGAGCCCAGCTCGGCCCCTCAGGAAAGGCTGGTCACTGATCTCTGAGCCTGAGCCCGGGAGGCCGGCTCTTCCCGAGTCATCCCTTGTGACCCTGCGGTGACTTTACTGTTGTGAAGTGGCGCGTAGCGGCGCTGCCCATTCCCATGTTGGCTTCAGGCTCTTCCCGCCCCGCGGCCCGCCGTGGCTGCCTGTTCCCTTGTGGCCCCAGCACTTGGGGAGTGTGGAGTGATGCCAGGGGTCAGTGGGGAGGTAGGGAAGGCCAGAGCCTCGCCCAGGCCTGCTGTGGGGACCATGAGCGCCCCAGCCAAGGGGAGCAGTCTGGAGGAACTCATCTGCCCCGAGCCATGGGGACACCCTCCAGGGGCCTGGTGTGCCCATCTAGCATCCAGGCTGGCTTTGCTGTGCGGCGGCCTGAGCTGTGGCCTGGGCCTCCCCAGTCTGGTCGCTGAAATCCACACCGGCAAATGCCTATGGATCCCTTCCTGGGACCCTCGGTCTATACCAGTGGGCAGACACATCATTACCCTCCCTGCCCTCCCCTGCTTGGGCAGCCTGGGGAACATACGTGCGTGTTTGTGCACCTTTGTGTGGGGATGTGTGTGTCTGTATATGTGGAAAGGTGTGCTTGGGTGTGCGTGTGCATGCCTATCCATATGAGTGTGAGTGCATATGTACCTGCGTGTGAATGTGTGTCTGTGCTTGTGAGTTTATACATTGGAGTAAGCATGTGCGTGAGTGTGTGCCTCGGTGTGAGTGTGCATGTGTTTGTAGGGTGAGCACGTGCATTCAAGTGTGACTGTGTAAGCATGGTCGTGTGTGTTCTTGCCAAGGGTTTCCTGCAAGGGAGGGGACTGAGACGGGGGAGAGGCACCCAGAGGAGAGGAAGAACCTAGCCCTCTGAATCTTGGCACCACCTGGGGCCCCCTCCTCCCGCACTGGCACGCGCTTTGAAATGGGAGGGCCCAGGTAGGAGCCTCTTGCTCTGCTGCTTATGTTTCATATTAAATGTCAACTGTCCACCAGGTCTGCGGTGCTGCCATTAATATGGAGAAGTTATTACAGAGCCTGGAGCTGGCTCCTTGAGCTCATCCATGAATTTCAATTACCTTGCACATCTACTCTAGGCCTGTGGAGTGGGGCTCACAGCTTCGGCTTGGAGGCAGGGGGAACTCGGCATCCAGAACCCCAGCCCAGGCAGTGCGGAGGGGCTGGGCGGGCCCTGCACCGCTCCTCCTTGCCCCGCAGGTTTCACGAGAGCACGGACTTGGTGTGGATGGAGGCTGCTGTGTCACACAGTCCACTCTGCCCTGTGTAGCTGGGCAGCCCGGACCAGGGCTGAAATGCACAAAACTTGTTTTCCTTGCTTGCAAAGTTGAGGGGGAGGAACCCATTCACGCTTGCTGGGCATTGAAATGGTGTGTGTGCAACAAGTACTTTAGCCCAGGCCTGGGGTTTGGGAGATGCTTGCCGTTTATGCCTTTCATCAGATCTAAGATGCCATCAGTTATAGGGCACACACTCCCAATTACACTGTACCATGGCACCTTAACTACAGTCCTGAGAGGCATAGTCACCAGCAGCCCTGCCCCCAGTTGCTCCAAACAGTGGGCCATTCCTCTTCACTTGCTTGGCTTACTTAGTGTGTGACTGCCTTCTTCTTTTCTGGGTGTCTTCCTCTCTTTGATAAAGCCCGGAGTTACAGTGCTTCCTCCAGGACGTTTCCTCACTGATGCCAAAGCTATCCACTCCGTTGTCTCTGTGCTTTTGTGCGCACATCATCATTTTTTTTTTCCCCCATCATGGTGTGACTTTTTGAAGACATTTTGGATAGTAGGGATCTCAATATAGGAAGTGCTGATCCTACACGCAGTTCAGGTAAGGGATAGCATATGAGCCACATGCCATTGTTGGGCTGGCGTGTACGAGGCAATGCCAGCCACCACATGGTTGCTGCTGGCTGCTGGTGGTGATTAAAACCCAGTGATTTCATTATGACTTCAGAAGTGGTAAATGTGAAAAATGTGTGTCTGGAGTCCTGGACAGGCAGGTTTTTTTTTTTTTTTAATTGTTGTTGTTATTGTTACAAGTGATTTTAAGGCTATGTCTGAGCTGGTAGGCAGTTCTCATGCTGGGAAGTAGAGCAGCAAAGAGACTGGGCTGTTCACCCCAGAGGGACCAGACCTTGCTAGCTCTGTGAGTGGCGTATTCAAGGATTTGCCTCTGAACCTGGATATTTCTCTTTTGAAAGCAGGGATTTGGGACTACATGGCAAATAAGGTGTATTTCTGTATCATGCAAGACTTGTCCAAGTGGCCAGTCTGATTGGGACAGAGCTTCTGAAGGTATGAGAAAAAGTAGCTCAAGAGCTGTGAATATGAACATGTATGTATTTTTAATGGATGACGCCGTCTCCTATCAGTTGCAAATGAAATGTTGGGTTAACCAATATCACAGATCAAGTCTCTACCAGCACGAAACTGTATTCATTATTAGAGCCTTAAAGCTGTGATAGCTAAAGAATTAGCTGCTTTATAGTTACACTGTCCACCACAGTAGCTATGAACCAGGTGATGCTATCACTACTTGAAAGCTGGCTGGTCCTAAGTGAGAGGTGTCCAAGTGTAAAATATTCAGTATTCAAAGTCTGAGTATAAAATATATATATGCGTGTGTGTATGTATAAATATCTCATTGATAATCTAAAAGTACCGAGTATACATTGAAATATTTTGGATGTAGTGGATAAAGTAAGATATATTGCTGAAATTGATTTCACCTTTTTTTTGTTTGTCTTTTTTTTCTTAAACGTGGCTCCATGTGAAGTTCTCATTACATTTCTGTTGGACAGTGCTGCTTTGAGACATCTGGCTGGATACTTCCCGTTTCACTGTTATTCTTCTGCAAAATTTTCTTGGCTGGTCACCTCTGTTTATTTCTTTCAATTGAATTTTAGAATTATTTTGTCAGGTTAAAAACATCCCTTGCAAGTTTGATTGACATTAAATTAAACTTAGAAACCAATTAAAGGAGGAATTGACATAATTTATAGTATTTACCAGGAACATGGTGTGTTTTTCAATTGATTTCATTTTGCTTTGATGTTAATCAGTAAAGTATTATACGTTTTTTATATGGGTCACTCATTATTTTAAATCAGGGTCATTTCAAGGATTTTGTTTTTCCTTTTTGCTATTGTTTATGGAATCGCTTCCATCTATCATTGGTGTACAGGAAGGCTATTGATTTTTATATAATTATCTTTTATCAAGCTGCTTGATAGAACTCATTAATTCTAATATATCTTCGTGGATTCCCCTGGGTTTTCTAGGTATACAGTTATACTGTCTGTAAATGATGATAATTTCGGAGTCTCGTTTCCAATCAGCACCATCTAGAACCTTCAGAGTAATGTTAAGTAACAGCAGCGGCTTTGTGCATCCCCGTCTGCGCCTGGCTCTGATGGGAACGCCCCTGGCATTTCTCTGTTTAATAAAATATAATGCTTGCTCGTGGACTAAGATGGATTTCGTGAGAAGGCAATATCCTCTGAATTCTAGTTTTCTGAGGTCCTATTTTTATCAGCACAGGAGCTGAAATCTAGATTAAATTTGTCTAACACCTCACACACCACTGCCTCCTTCCCTGCCCCCGACCCCCCAAAGCCGGAGGCGTTAGGCAATTCCCAGGGGCTGTGTTTTCCAAGGACCTGGGACTCTGGGCTGCTGGCAGGTCCCCTGAGTTGCCTACTTGCTGGCCCTGAAATGCAAGCCAGCTCCATTTCCAGCTGTCAGGGCCCCTTCCAGGAAGAGGCTGGGGCATGCTGTTGAGGAAGGTGGTGGAGGCTGAACTGCCCAGCCGAGCAGGTGGCTTCCAGGAGAGCTGGAACCAATTCTTAGAAAGCCCACATGGGGACAAATTGTCAACTTGATATGCTGGGTTCTCCCTCTCTCAGTGGTGTGTCTCCCAACCTTCAGTTTTTCCCCGAGTCTTACAGAAGGCTTTACCCCCTTGCTCAGTGGTTGATTCCTGCCCACACGTCCCTACCCCCTTGGGGTCCCCACAGGTACCTTTATTCCCACATGTTTCTAGAAGGTCTTTTCTGAAAGACTCTGGTTCCCATAGAGGGAATCTGTGGCCTGTTGTGTAGAGAATAAAATTGTTTTCCATTGTGTTGTTTGTTTGTCTGCCCACAGATGGGCATGGGATCTGGGCAACTTTGAACAATATCTGTGTGGGGGTCCCAGCCTGGGAGATTCTGATTTATCAGATGTGGGTAGGACTTGGGGGTCTGTGTTTTTCAAGAGCTACATGGGAGAGTCTTCTGCATAGCCATTGGGCATGCACTAAGGGTCAGGAGGTGTGAGACTGGACAGAACCGGGTTCAAGACTGACTCTCCACTTGGCTGGCCTGTGACCCTCAGTTTCCCCAGCGGCCACCCACCTGCCTTGGGGGTGAGAGGGTGAGGGGGTACAAGCTGGTTGGCCTCGGTCCAAAAGATTTGGGATCCAAACTCTTTGGGAGATTGGGGTGGAAGGAGATCGTGTCCAAGAGGGACAGCTAGGCCTCTAGGTGGCCCAGGGCCTTGGGAGCTGCTACTGAGGTATTAGCTTCTGACCCTCTATGTCCTCCAGTCTTTTACCTGGAAATTCAGAGCATGGCAGACGGAGGGAAGGCTGAGGCTGCCTGTCCTCACAGTGTGTGGGTAGAACTCACTTGGCACTGGGTACTGATCCTGCAGGCCCTGTTGGGCAGGGTGGGGGCAGGTGCACTCTCTGCCATGGTGTCCCTCAGTGTCCCTCAGCCAGATCCCGGGCCCTGTGAAGCTCCCAACCCTCTTGCCACCATTCTGCCCTCAGCTCCTCAGCTCCACTGGCTAACCACTGGCCCCTGGTGTGAGCTCACTAGCCTTGAGCTGAGTCTGAGCTTCCTGGGTGTTTGGGTGTGTCCTAGCCACCAGGGACTGGTCTGAGACCTGCATACAGAGTGAGGAGAGGTCCCAGGCCAAGGCTTAGTTCAGCTGACAGAGAGAGGGAAGGCCCATTTTCTTTTTTTTTTTTTTCCATTTTATTTATTTTTTCAGCGTAACAGTATTCATTCTTTTTGCACAACACCCAGTGCTCCATGCGGGAAGGCCTATTTTCTGAGCAGCCCCCGGGAAGTAGAGTGGGGTCGTGGCTCAGACACTGGAAGCCCTTCCATCCTTCTTTCCCAGGCATGCCCTCTTTCTCTTGTCTCTCTTCCCTCCCTCCCTGCCCTGTCATGCCCTCTTCTCTCCTCCCTCCTTTCTACCCCCTCCTTTCTCTTCCTCCCTTCCCTTCCTTTCCCATCCCCTCTCTTTCCCAAAGTGAGTCCCCCACTTGGCAACTGGGACTCTTGGGTGACCCTTTCTTGGTGGTGGGCTCTTCATTACTGGCCACACACTCTGACCCAGGCTGTGCCTGCACATTCCTATTCATACATCACCTCCTGTGACACTGGGAATGGGATCATCTGGAAGGAAAGTAGGACTCAGACAGGGGGAGTAACCCACTCCAGGTCACAAGGAGCCCATGACCTGTGCTCCTGCTGCTGCATGTGGAACTCTGCTGCAGCTGGAAACCTCTGTTGTCCTGAGGTACACATCACCCCACCCCCAACCCATACAGCAGGGTTAATTACTGCCCTAGGCAGGGGAGTCTCTCCTCTCCTTGGCCACTGAGCTCTTGGTGCATTTCCGCAAACAAGGTTAAGGCCGAGCCCCTGCCCTATCAGAGCAACCCTCAGATAGGATGGCCTGGCTTTTGAGTGGCATTTTTCCTATTGGGGTGCCCAGGCCCTTGTGGGCTGTGTCCTTACTGGGGAGGCTGGTCGGACCAGTCTGTGTCCTGACCTGGGCTGCCGTGGAAGGTTGTGTAGGTGGTGTCCTGCACGAGGGCTCCTGGGCATGGAGGTGCAGGAGGCCAACTTCTGCTCAGAGTCTGGGAATGGATGGGGTGGAGGGTGGAGGGTAGCCAAAGCTGTGTGGAGGACAGCAGCCACTGGAGCGGGGGAAGGCGAGGCCAGGCATCTGCCCCGTCATCAAGGCCACTGAGTCCATGCATTCATCCATCTCCCTTTCTCCCTGAGTTCATTCACCCTTTATGAGCTTAGGCAGAATGATAGCCACAGCCTTTCCTTTCTTATTTTTACCTTGCCGACTTTTTAGTTCTTCTGGCCAGTTCTGCCAGGCCTTTGCTGTTAATTTCTTCTGTGTATTTAGATTGTAGAAAATAATCAGCCTTTCAAAGAAGTGCTCTTGGCATGGATTTTGATTTTTAAATATTTAACTCCTTTAATTCAAGTGAAGTATGTTTCCTGTACTGTGCGAGGTGTGGGTTTTAAATACTTATTTTTTCTAAATTGCTGCTCTGTGTCTCAGTGGCAGGTGTTTACGAATTCACCCCTTTCCTTATATCTTTGGGACGTGCACTCCCTCATCTGTGAAGCTCGTGGAGATGCTCTGGCTTATTTCTGGTCTGTTTTATTTATACCCACTCAAAGCCCTTTGTCAATGCTATGTTCTAGTATCTGATAGGGCAGGTTAACCATCATGGCTTTAAAAAAATGTTTTAACTATTTTTGTCCATTTTCCAAATGGATTTTGGGTTTGTTTGGTTATGATCTTAAGCAGTATCCCAAGAGGATCTTTATTTTGGATGAAATCTCATGCTTATAGTAGTGTCCAGCACACAACAGGGCCTCAGCAAATCTTTGTTGAACAAGTGAATGGCATCTTCACGATGTTTCATTTTCTCAGGGAAGTAAGAAGGACATTGATTCACATCTTTTAAAATCATTCCCTGTAGGTTTATTATTACAAGTCTTAGAATTTTATCACCATTGTGAATGGGATCTTTTAGATCCTATTTCATAGTCAGTTATTATGGATAACTAGGAATATTTTAAAACCTAGAATACTGGATGACCATTTTTACTCCAGGTACCTGGGACGTACTTGTTCCAGATTAATGATATTCTCCAAGCTGAGACGCTTTCATTCCCAAAGAGCAACCAGAGCCACAGTCAGCACGTTGGCACAAATTAAATGTACATTTGCACAACTGCAGCTAAGCACTTGACAACGACAGTTGATCCATAGAACCCAAGACCCACACAGGCCCCACCTGTTCCTCCTCATTTGCATTCAGCGATCCTGGTCTTCCTCGTGCGCATCTGCAAACTCAGTCTTCTCTTATCACAGTAGCATGGGAACAAAACACGAATTATCATAAAAAATAATCCTTGTAAAGTCTCTCAATGGGATGTTTCCCAGGTTTGCATTCCAGATATGCAAATTTCTATACTTATTTCGCATCTAGGCGTTTTAATGAACTTCCGTATTATATTTCCCTTTTTTTGTGTGGATTTCTTTTGGGGGAGGAGGATTTTCTAAGAAGTGTACAATTATCTCCTGTAATTCATATTTTTGTGTCTTCTTTTTCAACATTTTTTCATTTTATGTCTTCTTACGTTGGTGATAGTGTAAAAATTGAATTTTAGTAATTTTGCATGGGAACTAAACCATGTTTTCAGGGAGGCTGGCTGGCTGCTGTCTAAGGGAGACAAGAACTAGGTCCTCCTTTCTGTTCTGTGAATGCTGCTGGCGGACATGTCTTGGCATAAGTGGACCTTGTATCTTCAGTTACCGTGGTGGGGCAGCTTTTCTTTTCCTGGTTGGTGTGTCACATGAGCATAGGACATGGATGTGTGATGCTTTGTGGGGGATGAGTGGCTGTGACTGGTGCCCCCTCCCACCACCCTGTTAGATCAGGGAGCTTCTCTCAGCCCTGTGGCCTGTTATTGCTGTGTACCCCGGGCAGCTGTGATGTACAGGGGGAGCAGTGTACCTGGGGCAGGATTGTTCATAGGGTTGGCAGGAAAATGTCTGCCTTTGAAAGACTTCCTGGGTTTCAGCTAGGGATGTGGTCCGGTATGACACTCTCAGGGGTAGGCTGGTGGGTAGATCCAACCTGAAACTCCACGTGAATTTGGACTTCAAAGCCGCATTTGAGTCCCCGCCTTGCCCCTTATATTAAATATACAGAAATACTTCTGTACTTCAGTGTTCTTACTGCACAGGGCGGAGTTTGCAAACCGGTGGGCTTTGTGCCATGTCCACGCACAGATGAGTTTTGTTGGTCTTCCTGGTGTTTGACAAATCTCTCCCAAAGCTCCAGATTTCCAGTTTCTCTGAGAGCCTGGGAGAGCGCCTAGGCCTGTACTGTGCTGGCTGGGGGTGAGCAGGACAGAGCCCCCAAAGGGATGCCACAGCTTTGGGTGCCCTGGCTGCCCCTTGTGGTCACTCCTGGCCCTCCTCCCTGGCTTTCATGTCCTGCATGGTTCCTGTGTTGGCAGCAGAGACCTTCTCTTACATTGAGGTGGATGCCACAGGGGCTCCGGAACCCGTCGTTTCTCCCCATCCCTCCCTCCTTCTCAGGATTTCAGTTTATCATCCTCTCTGACAAGGCCCTGTGCACTGAAATCAGACATAGTCCTGCTCCAGAGAGTGTGTTTCTGGCTCCTTCTCTCACTCACTGCAACTCTTGTCCCTCATCTGTGAGAGGCGAATGTTGATGGCAGTAACCACCATGGTGGTGATTAGGAGGATTCCAGGAAGTTAGGCCGTGGCTGTGGCCCGTTCTTAGTAGCCAGTAGCCCTTGTCGCTACGGGGTCATAGTCTCCTCCTGGTGCTGCTACGAGGAACCAAAGTACGAGGAGACACGGGAATCGCAGCACGGATATTAATCAGCTTGGAATATTCTGTGGGCTGGGCTAGCGCTGGTGTGAGGAGTGGGGAAGCAGGCCCTGGGGTAGGCAGGGTCCCATGTCCCATAACCTGCCTGGGACATTTTGCCAGATGAGGCCATGACTGTTCAGAAATGGAATTCCTGGGTCAGAATAAGGAGAGCAGATGTTTACGAGATTAGGCCAAGAGCCGCTGACATCACCCAGAGCCTGTCAGGACACAGGCTGAAGCTGAGGGTCCTCTATCCCTTCCTGTCAACGCAGTGTTCCTGGGGCAGCTGCCAGGGCTGGAGGGTAGACACCATTCCCCCGCCCCCGCCACCCCATGCACACACACATACACACTTGTGGTTTCTTCCACCAAATCCTCTCCACCTGAACACAATTAGCCAGGATGTGGAAAAGATTTCCAGCCTGGAAGGAGAGAAGAGAATCTAGTTGGCAGGCAGGCCTCGATGGTGAGTGGACTCTGCAGGATGAAGGAACAGCTTTTGGGAGTGGAGCTGCTAGCCAGGGAAGGAGGAATGCATGTCCCTTCCTCCCAACATCCCCAGAGGTGGAGTGCCTGTTTCTTAATTTCTTCTTGGGCCATGAATCTGGAGGTTGTAACCAAGAGGCTGCTGGGGCTTTGTTCCTGTCCTTTTGTGAACACCGGTGCACATGGTGCCTGCCTTCTTGTCCCTCTCAGAAGGCCATCTCCAGACCCAGACTCCTGCCACTGCTAGTGATAGAAAAACCAGTGCATGGGGTGCCTGGGGGGCTCAGTGGGTTAAGCCTCTACCCTTGGCTCAGGTCATGATCTCAGGGTCCTGGGATTGAGCCCTTCATTGGGCTCTCTGCTCAGCGGGGAGCCAGCCTGCTTCCCTCTCTCTCTCTGCCTGCCTCTCTGCCTACTTGTGATCTCTCTCACTGTCAAATAAATAAATAAATAAATCTTAAAAAAAAAAAAAAGAAAGAAAAAGAAAAGAAAGAAAGAAAAAGAAAAACCAGTGCAAACCGGCTCAGGCTGAAAGGGGATGCTCAGGCCTGTCTCAGCTCTGCCTCCCCCCTCCTTGGCCTGCCCTCAGCAGGTTCTCCTCAGTGGTTGGATGTAGGTTCACCGGCACCTGCCAGCCCAGCAGAAAGATCTTCCTTTGCCTTGGACTTGCAGCAAGCGTCCTGAGGCTGGTTCTTATCTGCTCGAGCTGGGTCGTGTGCTGTGGGCAAATTGCTGTGGCCCTGGCTAGGCACAGGGAGCTGGCTTCAGTTGGCCAGGCCTGGTCACATGTCCAGTGGCTCCAGGTTGGGGAGAGTCCATAGTATGAGGACCTGAGATCCGGGTGCCAGGGGGAAACCAGGCCGCTGCTGTTGGGGGAGCAGTGGGTGACCACTGCCTCTTCTCTGTGTCCTGGACCTCTGTCCACCTCTTCTCTGCTCTTGCCTTCTTTTTTTCCCATTTGGGTTAGCCTGGCCATGTTCTGCTCCTGAGTGTTTCCAGTGGCTCTCCCTCACCTACTGGGCAAAGCATGGGCCCAGAGAGACCAGTATTCAAGAGCTGTCATGACCAGTCAGCACTTCAGATTATTCTGTCTACCTTACTTCCCTCCCTTCCATCCTGTGGGCTTGGGACAGGAGCTCTCAAAGATCATGCATTCCCATCAAGTAGTTAGCTGTACCCATGTTGAAAAGAGCCCTTGTTGCAGGACAAGAAGGGGCCAGTTATTTTGGCTGCCAATGAACCTAAAATATCATCCAAGAGTGTGAGGGACGAGTCGGGTGTGACTGTGCAAGGAGGCTTTGGTCCTGTGGGTTCACCTGGGGTTGTATTAGCAGAGCAGCAGAGTTGATAACCTCTGGGCCTTTGTCTGAAGTGTGGAGAGCCCCACATGCCTGACTGACTCCCTGCCCTCCTATCATGGTGGGTGACCCAGCTGCATCCAGGCCCCTGTTTGCTGGCATGCTGGCTTAGAACTTCATTCCTTTTTATGGACAAAAAATTGTCTATTATATGGATAGGCCACTGGGTTTAAAAAAATTTTTTTAAGATTTTACTTGTTTGTTTGACACAGAGAAAGCACAAGCACAGGGAGCAGCAGAGGGAGAGGGAGAAGCAGGCTTCCCACAGAGCAGGGAGCCCGATGCAGGACTCTATCCTAGGACCCTGGGATCATGACCTGAGCTAAAGACAGATACTTAACCCACTGAGCCACCCAGGCGCCCCTCCACAGTTTTGTTGTTATTGTTGCCGTTGTTTTGTTTTTAAGATTACTTATTTGAGAGAGAGAGAGAGAGCTGGAGTGAGCATGAGCTAGGGGAGTGGCAGAGGGAGGGAATCTCAAGCAGATTCCCTGCCAAATGCAGAGCCTTATGCAGGGCCCAATCTCACCACCCTGAGATCATGACCTAGCTGAAATCAAGAGTCGGACGCTTAACTGACTGAACCACCCAGGCGCCTGTGGTTATGTCACAGTTTTAAAAAAAATTCATTCATAAGTTGATGGACATTTAGGTTGTTTCCACTTTTTGGCTCTTACACTGTGAACATTTGTGCATGAGTGTTTCATGGGCTTTTCAGTTAATGTGTGAAATAACAAGACCTAGCATCACATGTCACAGCCTCTGTCATGTGGGTCGTGCTGAGTGTACCTTGCCAGTGGTAGTGAGAGATGCAGATCCCCAGCACACCTGTTGTGATGGGCACAGGAGCTACTAATGCTGGTGGGCTTGCTGCCGCCATCCCGAGTGACAGGGAATTCCTGCTCTCAGCCATGGGAGAGAATGGAGTGATGTCTGTCAGCTGATGGAGCGGGGCTAGAAGAGCCCTTTGGGGGAGCCCCCAAGGGCAGTGACTTGTCCCTGCTGTGGCTGTCCTGTGTATGGCACCCACTGTGGTGGCCCTAAGAGACCCTGGTGAGTGCTATGGCCTGTGGCCAGACGAAGTATCCAGATCAAGGTGGTGGTGGTCCTGGTCTGCTCTTGGCCTCCTGTGAGGGGTGATGTCTCACTGCCCCTTCCTCCCTAGAGTGTTCTCTGTGTCTCTAGCTTGGGAGTCCTGTAGCTGATGGTGGGGGGGTGTAGGGTCTGGTAGGAAACCCATCCTGCCCCATTGTCTTCCCTCCTGCCAGGCTGTTTTCCTTCACAGCTACTGAGGTGCGGGGGTGGGGGGACAGCGCCAAAGGCCTGTCAGTAAGGGACTGTGGGTCAGACACACATGGCCGGCTCCCTTTGGAGGACACACTCCCTGTGCAGCCCCTGCCAGCTGCGGGGTTGGGGAGGGTTCCTTGGCTGTGTGGAGGCTTGAGTCCTGGCTCCAGGGTAGGCTCAGCCTGGGAGGCTCTGTCTCCTTCCTTTCCCTGTCTACGGGCAGGACCAAGTCCTGGGATTTGCCTTGCCAGGTGCCATTCCTTGGGGACATCTGCAGTTGAGGATCGGGCTCCATCTTGCATGTAAGAGGCCTGTCATCTCCCTGGTACTCCTCCTCAGGCCCTCAGCAGATGGAGCTGTGGCCTCTGTGGCCCTCCTATCTGCCACACTTGGGTCACTGCACCTCCTAACCAGGCCCCACTTGCCTGTGGAGCTGCCAAGGTCCTCGTCTGGTGCCCTCCCAGGGGGGCCTCCTGACCTGCTTGTGTTTCTGAGGCAGCTAGAGGCTTCCCTGACTCCGTCCGTGACTGGCAGCAGCCTTGCTGAGCCATCTAGAATTGGCTCCTGGCCTCCTTATGTCTCCTGGGTGTCTTCTGTGGCAATGCAGCTCTATTTTCAGGCCTACGGGAGCACCCGGAATTGCTTCAGGGGTTGCCCTGAATTGAGGGGGGAATCACAGCCTGTGGTGAGGACCTGAGTGATGGAAGGAGAACGGGGCCTTGGGGTCACTCTTGTGAGACCTTAGGCAGTTTTCTTCAGTTCTTGGAACCTCCTGGGCCTGGGCCATGTGGTTGTGAGTGAGGACCAATCTGAGGAAGGAATGGGTAGGGGGCCATCTCAGATCCTCTCCCCGCCCATGCTAGGTCCCTTAGATCCTGGAATGCCCGGCGCCAGCAGGTCTGGGATGGTTTACAACAGTTTATGATGTTTTGTTCTGCCTTTAATCCGAGAGTGCCGAAGCATTGAATAAAACAGAATGCATAAATAAACCAAAGGGAGAAAATTGAAATCCCCTGTAATCTCATCAACATCTTAGGGTGTGTCCTTCACATATGTGCACATGGGGACAAATATACTTACGAAGGGGAACTGTATTGTATATTCTATGACCTGTTTTTGTTTATTATTTATATGAAACAGACATTTTAATGGATCATTTAATATTCTGCCTTTAATGTCTCAGACCAGAGGCAGCATATTCTACTCAGGAAATGTGAAGAGGCCAACTTGGGAGCTTGGGAGTCTGTGGGCCTGGGGGGTGAGGGAGAAGCTGAGGAGGAGCATCCCCAGGCCTCTGACTCACGGTCGGTGGGTAGGAGGGAGGATGCAGGCATGCTGGCTGGGAAACCTTCGCTGGGGCAATTTCCCTAGGAGGAGGCCTGAGACATTTGGGAGTGCAGGCTGTGTGTACAGGAGCAGGGTCTAGGTGGAGCTCAAGTCGGGAGGGCTCTCTGTGCGGAGGGATGTAGGTGCCATGTGCCCAGGGAGGGTGGCACCAAAGGAAGAGAGTGGCTGGAGCAGAGAACAGTGCTCCTTGGTCCCCCACCATATAGGGGGCATGTGGAGGAGGTGGCAGCAAGAGAGATTCAAGAGGCTTATTAAAGTGGGAGGCTGTGTGGGGTCCTACACGAGGGTGGGGATATGCAGACATGAGGGCCAGGGGTCTGGAGAGTGGGTGGCTGGTCCCTGAGAAACGAGAGAGTTGGGGTGCGTTGTGGGGACAAGTGCTGTACTAGGGGGAGGTGTCCAGTCGAAGAAGATTTTTTTCTTCTTGGGAAGGCTCGAGTATACAATGAGCCCTTGGACAGTGTGGGAAGTAGGGGCACCAATGCCCTGCACAGCCAAAATTCCGTTTATAACTTTGACTTCCCCAAAACATAACTACTAAGAGCCCACTGTTGACTGGAAGCCTTACTGGTAACATAAACAGTCCATTAACACATATTTTTATATGTGTTATATACTGTATTCTTACAATAAAGATAGCTAGAGAAAGAATATTACCAAGGAAATTAATAGAGGGTCCCTGGGTGGCTCGGTCAGGTCAGTTAAGCGTATGCCTTTGGCTCAGGTCATGATCCCAGAACCGTGGGCTCCTTGCTCAGTGGGGAGTCTGCTTCTCCCTCTGCCTGCTGTTTCCCCTACTTGTGCACGCACATGCTCTCTCTCTCTGTCAAATAAATAAAAATCTTAAAAAAAGAAAAAATTAATAAGAGAAAAAACCCGCATATAGGTGGACCCATGCATTCAATCCCATGTTGTTCAGCTGTACGTGTGCCTGGGCAGTATTGACATGTGCACATATGTATATCTGTGCTTGCACGTTGCCTCTTTGTACGGAGGGTTTTAGGTGGCTTGAGTGTGTTCACACACTGAGGACAAGGAGGTAAGAGAAAGGAAAGTTTGAAGATATGGAAGAGAAAGAATTATTAGGGGTTGTTCTGCAAGCGTCAGGAATCCACATGAAACTGGCTTGAGAAAAGAAGAATTAATTGGTTAATAAATCTGAACCCCCCCCACCAATATCCAGGCTATTAGCTTCATGTATGGCTGGATCCAGGTGTCTAAATAGATTTTCAGTCTCTCTTTCATTTCCTTAAGCTCTACTGTCCTCTGTGTTGATTTCACTCATGCTCTTCACATGAAGAAGAAAAATGACTAGGCAGCTGCCATCTCTCATTCTCAGAGTTGAACACCCCCAGGGGAGGCAACTTTTCTTTCCTCATAGTTCCATCAGTGGTTTCTGGATTTAATCTGCTGCACTAACTTGTGTTAAGTCCTTGTCACCCAGTTGTATTCATGTGGTTGGGTTGGCCTGGCCTGAGCCTTGTGTCCCCCTTTCCCCTCATCTGATCTGAGGGTAGGAGGGGCCGCTTTTGAGGAATGCAGGGACTGTGTTTTCAGAAGGAAGGCCCGAGGTCTCAGAGGAAGAGGCAGGGCCAGGATTGGGAGCCCTGGGTGGCTGGAGGAGTGTGCTGCCGCTACACAGGATAGGAGACAGAAGGATGTGGAGGCAGACATGGAGCAGAAGAGAGTTTTTTCTCCTCTCTCAGGAGTCTGGCCAGGTCTGGAAGGAGAGCCTTAGTCTGCAGGAGGTTGACCGATGACGTACTGGCTGCCCCAGGAACCCTCAGGCCCAGTAGCAGGAGTGGCCTGAATGCAGAAAAGCTGGTGCTGGGGCCAGGCAGGGCAGTCCTATCTCAGGAGCCAGATGGCCGGCATTATCAGGGCTATTAGAGGTACGGCGTGCTGGGTGGGAACGTGCAGGCCAGTGGGGACCCAGGGGAGATTCTGGGGAGCCAGGCATGATGACCACTCTGCCCAGGAGCAGCTCCTGGGGGCAGCCTGCAGACATGTTTTGTGTGGCCTCTGGGTGAGAATGGGGTCACAGCCCTCCCTCAGCAGACGGCGGGCTGTTCCTTTAGACTGGATGGATGTAGGCAGGGTGGGGTGGGGGCACAGAAATAGACATCTTTCAGTTGGTGGTAAGAACTGCAAAAATAAGTAAGCAGATGATGGGGCCAAGAGCAGCTAACAGGGTGAGTGAGTGCATGTGCGCGCATGTGTGTGCACGTGTGATGCATGTGTGCACGTGATGCATGCGTGTCCATGTGTGATGTGTAAATGTGCATGTGTGGTGCATATGTGTGCATCCTTGTGTGATGTGTGTGTATGAATGATGCATATGTATGCCCTTGTGTACACATGTGCGATGAAATATGCCCACGGGATGCTTGCGAATTCACATGTGAGCCACACACAGGTGCATGTGATACACACACGTGCCGTATATATGTGATACGCGTGGTGCCCATGCACACATGGTACATGTGGATGCATGCATGATGCGTGTGGGCGTGTGTGTGTGTGTGTTGAGGGCATATAGCTGCTGGCCACACACAGCCATAACAGAATGACCTATAATCTTTCAGAAGACCTCCCTCATGGCTGGAGGAAAACAGAAGTAATAACATGCAGGGGGTAAGCAGAGTCAGTGTGGCGAGTGAGCTCCCCCTTCCCCAAGTGCATGGCCTTTCCTGCGCAGTGGCGGGCTCAGTCCATGACCCAGGCCTGCTGCTTTGCGTTGTGGTCTGGCCCTTCAGGCCTCCTCCGCCATGTGATACCAGAGTTCAAAATCTCAGGGCCTAAGACAGTAGTATTAGTGCCCACCTTGGGAAGTTTCCCTGGGAGGCTCAGCCCCACCGTGAGCCAGGGGGACTCACCCCCGATGACCTGGTTCGTGGGCAGGAGCTCTCCTCTGCCTCTTGGGGACCTTTGCTGGCCACTGGGCTCTCAACCATCAAGATTTCAAAAGGAGGAGACCCAGTGTTTGCTGGAGCACCTACTGCACATGCTTGCTTTATTCCCACCTCCCAGCCTTGCTGAGAAAGGGCTTGATGCCACTGTGGCAGGCATGTTCTCCACAAAGGGTCTGCAGGGCTACACAGGCCCCGTCTGCCCCTGGCCCGTCGTCTGCTGCCTGCTCAGCTCTTCTCCCTGTCTCGTGTGTGGCTCCCCCTCTGCCTCTGCTCCCTCTCCGGCTTCAGTCTCATGCTGTTTTAATGAGGGCTTGGCCTCCTGTGCGTGGCGGCTCAGCAGCAGTGCATTTAATTAATAATCTCACATTGCAGTTCTTCCGAGTAAACGCTGCCATTTTATTCCTCACTAATTGGAAGAGGCTAGTTAAGCTCTGAGATGAATGGCCCTTTCTGCTCGGGATCTCCGTCAGAGCGGCTGTGCTGGGCCAGGCGCTGTGCTGGGCCAGGGGCTGTGCTGGAAGGGCAGACGGCTGGCCTGCTCCACCTGTCTGGTCCAGGGAGGGCCCTTTTGCTCGTGGCCAGCGCAGCCATCTGGCCCAGGATAAGCCCACTCCTGACCTGGGGAGGGCTTGCAGGTGGGCAGGATGTGGACTCACCGTTGCTCATTCTTTGGGTCCCAGTTCTTTGCCAGCCCTGGGCAAGGCCCTCCGGGTCCTCAGAGAGCCTCCATGTGCATTCCAGAACCTTCCCTGGGCCCAGTCTGCACCTGCCTCCCTACTCTCTGTGGCCCAGCCCCATCTCTACCCGAAATGCCTGCACCACTCTCCTTCCCTGGCCAGGGTACTGGTCCCAACTGGTTGCACAGGGGACATCCTTCAAGATAAAGACATCTGAAAGCAGCTTCCTCTGGGTTCAGAGGAGAAAGGCTAAATGAGCTGTCTGCCCTGGGTTGAGTCGAGCAGCTCTTCGAAGTGAGGTGGAGGTGTGGACATGTGGGTGAGCCGGGGGGGTGGGAGAGGTGGGAGGGAAGAGCGGCTGGAAGGTGCCTGGCATCTGCATCTGTGCGTGTGCAGGTGGGGACAGGGCAGGGCACAATGCACACCCCCCTGCCCCATGGTTTTTGGGGGGAGGCCATTTTGGGTCTTGGGGGTGTCCTGTTTATATTTTTTTGAGGGGAATGTATTTATATAATATGTAATTCAGGCAAGAAAGTACATGAGCCTTCCCTGCAATTCTTGGGACGTGCATGGTGTTGAATGCCAACAGCGTTCCTGGTGAGTCCCCAGTGTGTGCGTCCAGCCTGCATGCCCAGTGGTCTTTGATGGTGGCAGAGCTCTTGGCTTAGGTCCAGGGCAGGAGATCCAGTTCTCTTCCTTCAGTTGGGCTGAAGGAATTTCTGTGGCCTCTCCTCTGGTTGGCAGCAGGGCGACATGAGAACAGTGGGGAGGGATGCATGCTTAACACCCTTTTGTGCAGAAGGTTCACTACTGACTGGTGTCTTGGCCTCCCTGGACATGCTCGCGAATCCCTCTGTGCACAGCTCTGCTCTGGGCTTCTAGGGCCTTCCTGCTTTTTCCCTGTTGTGTTGATGACAGAAATTGGGATCAGAGGTGCACCACCCGAGCAGGCTGGCCATTCAGTGTGATACTGCAATGCGATATCACCTGTTCTGCCAGCTGAGCCAGTGTTCGGGGACGAGGATGGCTCTCATCGGAGCCTGAGCCCCAGTCGATGAGGAATTGCCAGAAACCATCAGGAGGAAAGAAACCAAGGTGCTGGGGGAAGGGGCTGCCAGGAGGAGCTGGCCCTGCTGCTGTCGGCTGCAGACAGGCTCCAGCGGCCCACACGTGGCCTCTGCACGTTGCCGCCAAGAGGACAGAGCCGGCAGGATCCCAGAAGCCACAGGGCCAGTGCTCTGTCTTTGTCCTTGCATTCCTGCATCTTCTGGCAGGTGTCCTGGCTTCCTCCTGGCTTGTTGTCCTCCATCTTTCTTTCTCACCATCCTTTCCTCCTTCCTCCAACTCTTCCTTCCTCTTTCTGTCTTTCCTTCCTTTCTCCCCACTCTTTCATCCACTCACATTTCTCCATCCTTCCTCTGCGAAGGCCCTGTGGACACACAGATGAGGCAGGCAAGCCTGAGCCCAGTCCTGTTCTCCTGGAGCACATGGTTTTCTGGAAAGATGCACCAGGAGGGTCTGAAATGCCATCCCGGGGAGTGAGAGGATGTTCTGTGGGGTGGGGAGCCCCCAGGGGTGCTAGGTAGGAGACTGACATGCCCGCAGTGATGTGACACACCCCCACTCTGCCCAGTGCTGTGGCTGGGACACCCCAGGTATTTAAGCATCCCCTCCCCAAGGTGCTGCCCCACTGGGTGGCTGGATCTCCTTTGCTCTGGTGTGTCCTTAGCTGGTGCACCCCCTCCCCAGGGGACTCACCTGCTCTGCACTGCTTGGCCTCAGGGAATGTGCATTCTCTTCCCCCAGGTGAGATCTTTTTCTTAAGTTCTTTGCAATTATTATTTCTTGTGCACTTCTCTCTTGTCTGCCTCCCTTGGTGCATGCTCCCAATCCTGGAGTTGGAAGTCTGTGTAGGGCGTTCCTCTGCAGTGATCTGCTCCTTTTCTCTGGGAGCTGTCACACCTTTCTCTTTGTCTCTGATGTTCTTGGGCTTTGTTGTAATATCTAGGTGTGGAGTTTTTTTTCTTAGCTATGTCTTCATCAGCTGTCTGTGAATCCATTTACAATGAAATCTTCCCTCTGATTTTGGCAAATTCATGGCCATTATTTCTTCAAATATTTCTTTTCACCCCCATCCATATCACCTGACCATTCTCTCACACCTTTGCTCTCTTGGTGCCTAAGCCTCCCGAGCGAGAGCTCCAACCAGATCGCAGCTTCTGGGTGGGTTTCTTGATCTGTTCTGCCATTCAGTTCAGTGAGCGGGTTCTTTTTCTAGTCACAAACTTGTGTCCTAATGAGTTCTCCTTTGCTGCTCCCTCCTGCTCTGCCTCGCTAATGTTGCTCCTCATCTCTCTGAGACTAGCTATCATTTTTATTTCAATTCGCCCTCATCTGTGATAGGCCGTTCAGGGTTTGGGCTTTCTTTCACAGGGCAGGCACCGCTTCCACGTGGGCTCTTATTCCCGAGGGAGCTGAGTGAGTATGGCCAGTGATGTGGAGGATTTAGTCTTGTCCATGGTTGCCTTGTGGTGGGTGTCTTAGGAAGAGTTCTCTGGGGTGTGGTAGAGGCCGTGCTAGACAGGGAGGGCCTGAGTAAGGGGCAACCGAAGAGAGAGATGTGTGAGGCCTGTTTCCAGGCAAGAGAGGCAGTGAGGGGAAGGATGGCAAGAGATAACTGGGAAGTGGAAAGGCTGAGGCTTGGGGACGTGAGTGGGAGGGAGGAGGAATCCGGGACAACCTCCAGCAGGCTCTCTGGCTTGAATGACTGGGAGGCGGGCACTGCACGTGGCTGACTGTGATTAGACTCCCAAGGAGTGGGAGCGGCAGGGTGGAGAGGAAGAAGAGAGATCCTGGCAGGGTCAGGAGGGGCTGGGTTTGAGACTCCTCCCATAATGAGGGGGTGTTGGATGGGCTTGGATGGCCCAGGTGCTGGGAGGTGTGGGGACCCCTGCCCGTCAGGTGGAGAGAGTACTGGCATGGAGGCTGAGGCAGGAGGCTGACTGGGTGCATGGAGGCCCTGAGGGCTGGGTGAAAGAGGGCCGCTCTCCAGAGCCAGGGGGCTGGATTCTGGCAGACGTAAGCCCCGATGGGTGCCGTGATAGGCAGTCACAGTGACCTCTGCACGCCTCATTTCCTTCATCTATAAAATGGGGGCACAGTCCAGCGGGGACATGGCAGTGCGTGTGCAGATGGGAGGAGGCATGTGGCCGGGCAGTGGGGCCGCTGCAGAGGTGTCAGCAGGCAGTAGGGCTGCTCCTGGGGGATCCGGGTAGAGCCTGCTGCGTTTACTACTCTTGTTGCAAAAGGAAAGGGGAAAACAGTGTTTGTTCCGGCCCCGATGGGAGAGGGGGAGGAGGCCTGTCCCTGCCCAGCTCCCTGCACCCCCCTTCCACCCTGCCACACTCACTTAGCTCAGAGTTGGCACCTGCCCAGCTCTGAGTGAGACGTGGCAGCCAGGAGGCTGAGGCCCAGCCAAGCCCCAGATGGCTGGCGAGAGGTGCTTCCCGAGAGCCGAGCGAGACAAGGACAGGGGCCGACCTGGTGGGGAGGGGACAGGAAGGGGCCGGGAGCCCAGGAGGTGCCAGCCCTGGCCCCGGCACAGCCCTGCCTGCTCTGAGGCTGCACCTTCTCAGAAGCTTCCAAGCGGATGCAGGAGCACAGTGCTCCGAGCCGGAGCCACGGGTGGCCTTGTGTGTGGGAGGGTGCAGGGAGCCCCCATCAGGTTCAGATCATGAAACCCTGGCTCTGGCCAGGCTTCCCTCTGACACCCGCTCTGGCTCTGTGTGTGTATGTACATGGGTATGAGTGTGCATGTGCCTGTGTGGGTATGAATTGTTGTGAGGATACATGCAAATGTGAGAATTGCATTGTGAGTGTGCGAGACTGTGCAAGCATGTGCATGTCTGTGTGTGAGTGCACGTGTGGGTGTGTTGATGCACTACACACAAGTATGTGAGTGTGCATGTGAGTGTATGTATGTACAAGTGTGTATTTGTGTATGCCGCAGTGTGTGTAAGTGAGTGTGTGTGAGTGCATGTGTGGGTGTGAGAGTGTATGAATGAGTGCATGCTTATGAGTGTGTGTACCAGTACATGGGTGTGCACGGGTGAATGTGTGGATATGAATATGTCTGTGCCATGTATGTCTTCTTCACAGGCCATTCCTGAGAAGGGAGCTCTGGCAGTTACCGTTCCGTGTGTAAGTACGATTGGAGTGCTGTTTCTTTGTGTATCCAGTGTTTCCACGTTGTCTATTGACTTCTGCTAGATGAGGATCTAGCTCACGGGCAGGCCAGCTGCTCTGCCCCCATTCTCCCCCGGGAGTTCTATCACCACTTTAGCCCACATCATGGTTCCCTGTTTTGTCTGTTTCCCATGGCAGACGGAAGAGATCACCCCAAATTTACTGTCTTCACCCACCGAAGTATATTTTCTCCCACTTCAGGGGATAGAAGTCAAGGTGTCTGCAGGGCCGCACTCCCTGGTGAGATTCGAGGGGAGCTTGTGGTAGCCCCTGACACCCTTGGCTTGTGCCGCCTGCCTTGCGCCTTTCTTGAGGTCAGAGGTCAGCCCCTTCTATCTGCCTCTGCCAATCTTCTCTGTGCATCTGGCTGATCTCTGCCTGCCTCCCTCTGTAAGGACGTGGCCCTGTGATTGCACTTGGGTCCCTATGGCAATTCAGGATTGCCTCCCATTTCAAGACCCTTAGCTTAATCACATCTACTTAGTCTTTTTTTTTTTTTTTTCTGTCATAAGCAGTGACATTCACAGGTTCCAGAGATTAGGACTGGAGTGGGGGTGGGAGGTGGGGGGTGGTGTCTTTGGAGGCCATTTTTTAGCGAGCCACACCCCATAGACCTTTAATATATTTGCACCTTGGCTGCATCTTCTGTCAGCCCAGGGCAGTGGGATCTAGAGACCTCCCTTAGTGCGCTGGGGCTCCCAGTGCCGCACCCCCTTTCTCCCCTGCCCACATCCCTCATTTTTACCTTCCGAACTGTACCACAAAGTGTCCATGAGTTACATTCTTCGTTGTGGCGGGGCTGCTGCCAACAGGTTTATGTTTCTCTGGTTCTCTGTGTGCTGCTCACAGCTGGCTGACCTTGGCCAATTGCTGGGCCTTACTGGCGCCTGCCCTGTGGGGAGCTGAGAACAGGGGAAGAGCCCTCAGGAGGGGCTGGGCTTGTGCTGGGCTGTGGCAGCTCAGAGCCAGGCCCTTCCAGAGGGGTGTGGGTCAGAGGCCAGCTCCTCCTGGGGCTGGATGACTGGGCCCTGGGTGGAGAGGGGACATGGCTTTCCTGCTTGGAGGGAGTGGAGAGGATCCGCATCTGAGCAAACATCTGTTGAACATATGTATCTTTCCCTTATATAATCTGGTTTGGAGAGTGGTTTGGAAAGATGATTTCCTGTTGTCCTTGAGATGGTGGAGGGCAGGCCCTGGTCCTGCCCTCAGGGATTCTTTGGCCCCACCCCAAGGTGGAAGAGAAGGGGTAAAGGCCCTGAGCTGGGAGCTAGCCAGCAGGTGGGTGGCAGCAGGTGGAGGTAGACTGTGCACAGGGGGTGAACAGCCTGACCTGGACAGAGGTCCCCCGACTCCACAGTGTGGCTGTGGTGTAGAGCCTCACTTCTCCAGGGCTTCCCAGCCCCCTTTCCTTGGTTTTCCCAAACTCTTTGCCAGGTCAAGATGTTCCTCCCATTTTATAGCTGAGGCTCAGTGAACAGGATGAGTTTCACTACCCAGGCCATACAGCTGACAAGGCAGGGCTTGGTTCAGCAACCCGGATGCCTCTTGGGCCCTCCACTGACCTTCAGAGTGCCCTGGGGGTCTAGAGCAGGGCATCTCAGACTTATTTTAAATTAATTTTTTGAAAAAACCAAAAGCTGTACAAAAAAAAGGAGTATAGTGTAATAATCTGACCAACCAGTGTGTAGTGAAATGATTACTGTGGTGTCCATTACAGATGACGAATACACAACATATATGTATGTGTATCTGTGTGTATGTATGTGTATGTGTGTGTATATATATATATAAACAGAATATTATCCAATCTTAAAAAAAGGAAGAGAGGTGCCTGGGTGGTTTAGTTGGTTAAATGCCAGACTCTCTTTTTTTAAAAATATTTTATTCATTTATTTGAGAGAGAGCTAGAGTGAGTGCACCAGCAGTGGGGAGCAGAGGGAGAAGGAGAAACAGGCTTCTCGCTGAGCAGGGAGCCCAAGGCAGGACCCAGACCCAGGACTTTGGGATCATGACCCGAGCCCAAGAGAGATGCTCAACCAACTGAGCCACACAGGTGCCCCTTGCCCAACTCTTGATTTCGGCTTGGGTTGTGATCTCAGGGTCATGAGATAGAGCCCCGAGTTGGGCTCTGTGCTGAGCATAGAGCCTGCTTAAGATTCTCTCTTTCCCTCTGCCCCTCCCCACCCTCGCTTGTGAGCATGTGCATGCTCTTTCTCTCAAAAAAAATTAAAAAAAAAAAAAAAAAAAGGATGAGATCCTGGCATTTGTGACAACATGGATGAGCCTGGGGGACGTTATGCTAAGTGAAATAAGCCAGACACAGAAAGACAAATACTGCATGATCTCATTGATATGTTGAGTCTAAAAAGGCCAAATACAGAGAAGCAGAGAATGGTGGTTGCCAGCAGCTGGGGTGATAGGCGAGAGGGGGAGATGTTGGTCAGAAGTACAACATTTCATTTGTGTAGGGCGAGATCTAATGGGCATCATGCACATTATAGTTAACAATACTGTATTGGGTAATGGAAACGAGCTGAGAGAGTGGTTTTCAGGTGCTCTCACCACACACACATACACGCACACAGACACACACACACCGGTACCTACTCCCAGACTTTAATAAGCATCAGATCATCCAGGAACTTATAAAAACGCAGGTTCTGTTTCAGCAGGACTGGGGTGGAGGCTGGGACCCCACATTTCTAATAAGCTCCTGGGTGACACCAGAAAGCCAATGAGGGAGGGCACCAGACACACCTCAAGAAGGAGGCACTTCTCTGGGAGGGCTTGGGGTGTCATCTTCTGTCAGCCCCCATGCAGAGATGTCATTTGGGGAGAATTTATTCAGTGCATACAGTTAAAAAGAATTCCTCTCAAAATATGTCTCTAGGAAAAGAAAATGAAGCCCACATGGGTGGTTGCCACACTGCCCTATGTCCCCCTGCCCACCTGTACCCTTGCTCTGGGAGCAGCGGTGGCCACTGCATGCCCCCCTTCTGCCTGCCTGTGGGACTATGCAGCTCCTTTTCCAGCTGGCGTGTGTGACCTTTCCAGCTGGTATTTCAAGTGTTCTCTCCTGGTGCTGCTGAGTTCTGTGGATCCCCGAGGCAGTCATTTGTCAGATGGTCCCGGAGCCTCCCCACATCCCTTCAGATTCTCCTGCTGCTAAGACAGTCCGTGTCAGACAACTCCCAGTGCCTGTCTTCCCATTTGCAAGCAAGCAAGCCCAGTGTTTTATAAACCGGAGAGCTAGAATTCTCAATCTAAACACTTCCTTTACACTTGTTCTTGTATATACCCTGCTTACTGCTGGAGGAAGTAAACTTGACGCACTGTGTGAGACAGTGACCTTGAGAAGGGAATGAAGGCTCTGAAGGTGAAGTGACTTCCCATATTTCTTGAGTGCCTATGATGTGCCATACGCTGGTCTGGGGGCTGATGGTCCAGCAAGGAAAATTCGTCTCTCCTGAGATCTTCTGGTTGGAGGGCAGACAGTGACCCACTATCGAGCCCACACATCAATATTCGAAAATGGTGTTATAAAAAATAGAACAGAATAGCAGTTGAGCATGATGAGGAAGGGGCACGTTTAGCCAAGGTATTTCTGGGGAGGAGACCTTTGAGTCGAGACCTGGACTTCCAGGTGGAAGCAACAGCAGTTGCAAAGACCCTGGGGCAGGAACCAAGTTGAAATGTGCCAAGGACAGAAAGAAGATCTCTGTGACAGGAACTTTGAGTGAAGGAAAAGTCAGATGGTGGGACAGTCATGCAGTGAGAAGCGCTCGAGGGTTTGGGGCAGGTGGGTGACAGGTCTGATTCGTGTTTCAGAGATTCCGCTGGGTACCTGTGCAGAGAATGGAGGTCATACACATTCAGTTTTCCCTGGCTTCCAGCCTGGAGTGCTGTATGGCACTGTCAGCAAATGGTGCATCCTGTCACGGGAAGCCCCTACAGAATGGTGGACTCCCAGGCGCAGGCTCCTTAAACTGCTGAACCTTTGTGGGCAGAGCTTCTGTGGTCCCACAGAGCTGTCCTTGTGTGATACACAATGGCCCCCCGGGGGTCAGCCGGGTACTGGAGCCCCAGGATGGCCATTGTGCTTTGTGGAGGGTAGGGATGTCCTCACAGCATCTCCTGGGATGGATGGCAGTACACGGCAGGGACAGGCAACCTGGGGACAGGGATGCAGTGTGGGCACAAGTGTTTACCCCACACTGGCAGGGTGGAGGTCTGGGCTGGACTCAGGTTGGCTCCTGGTGAGTGCTTACTCTCTACTGAGGGTGCTGAGCTGGCCCCTAAGGGCTCAGGCCCCAGGTTGAAATTTCTGGGGGTCCTAAGAGGGGCAGGACTGACCCCCTCGGGTGGACCCCTCTGCTCATCCCCCAAAGAGCTACATGCTTAACACCCATCCCCTCAAAGCCTCTTGCCTAGGTGTGCTTCCCCAGACTCTCAGGCCCTAGCTCCTGTTGGGCCTTGTTGTAGAACAGAGGCTGTCCCCAGAGGGATCTTTCCTGATAGCTCAGACTAATACTGTCCTAGTGCCTGCAGGAGCACTTGGTGCTGCAGAAAATGATTTTGTGGCTTTGCTTCCCTCTGGGGTATCAGTTCCAAGGTCAGGTTTATCTGTCTGACTTTCTGCTGGCACAGGGCCTAGCAGTAGAGATGAGAAGTCCAGCAAGGTTGGTGGATAAAACAGGGGGCTCCTGTCCTACCTATAGCCTGCTGGGGCCAGACACTCCTCCCTGGGCATCTGTCTTCCTCCAGGAACACAAGCTTTGGGTTCTTGGGTCATTTCCAGTTTTTTACCATTAAAAGCAAAGCTCAGGAAATCCATCTCCTGGTGCTCTGAAGTGTGGGTGGTGTTTGTAGGGTGGATATAATGAGCAGAACAGCTGGAACAGAGCATGTGGGCATTTTTAATGATCAGAGATTCGTGGAGGAGGTGTGGTGAGCTTGTTCCCACTGGTCTGGCTTCCCTGCTCATGGGAAGTGGGGACACTGAGCCTCTTCCAAAGCACGTTCTTTACTAATTACTTTCTCATTACTAGGCCCTGCCCAGCCTTCCTCCCACCTTCTGTATAGGCCCAAGTTTGTGTCTGTAGAAGGATGAGAGGCATTGGAATCAGGTCCTGAAGGTTGAGTAGGGAGTTGCTGAGTGGGGAAGAGGTTCAGGGTATTCTATAAGCTGTATAGGGGCAGCCAGAATTTTAGCTTTCTGGACCTCAAGTGGGGAGGGATGCAGAGTGCTATGGGGCTCAAGAGGCAGAGAATGGGCACACAGGCCACGCTGAGGGGAGACTTTGCTTTGCCATCCTATGGTTCTCTACCTCCTGTCCCTCCCTAGGACACTGGAAGACAAGGTCCACTCATGGTCATTTGTGAGCATGAGCTGTATTCTGGCCTTACTCTGAACAGCTTCAGAGAAAGTCAATGAGTTGAGGGTGCTAGGATCCCAGGAACGTTCTGGAATCTTTCTGGTCTGGCTTCTTCCAGAGGAGAGTCAGTACTGCCCTCCTTAATGCCACACACATCTTTCACTGCCAGCTGTACCACTTTGGAGGTTGTGGCCCACAGCTGAGGTAGGTAGTTGGGATTCTCTAAGGACACACACCTGGGCCCTGGCTTATTTCTTGTTTTCAGAGCCACTGTTAACCTGAACCCCATGATCTATGCATCTATCCTTTTGCCAACTTCACAGTCTTGGTTAATATAACTACATTAGGTTTTGATATTGGACAGAATGCTCCCATTTTGTCCTTGTTTTTAAAAATTGTCACAACTAGTTTTAGTTCCTTTGCCTTTCCATATACATTTTAGAATAGCCTTGTCTATAGCTATAAAAAACCCTGCTCATTTTTTAATTGGAATTGACTTAAATCTACAGACAAATTTATGGAGAATTGACTTCTTTACTGTGTTGAGTTTTTCAATTCATGAACATAGTATATCTCTCCATTTATTTACATATTTAAAATTTCTTTTCTTTGCATTCTCTATGACTTCCAGTACAATGTTGAATAGGAGTAGTGAGAATGTTCCCTATTTTAGGATGAAAACATTCAGTCTTTCATGCTTGAGTATCATAATAGCTTTAGGTTTTTTGTAAATGGTCTTTATCAGGTTGAGGAAATTCTTTTCTATATTTGTTAGTTGAGAGCTTTAAATTTTTACTCAGAAATGCATGCTGAATTTGATTGAATGCTCTTTTTTTTTTCATCATTTGATACGATCTTGTGCTTTTTCTTCTTTAGCCTGTTAATATGGTAGATTACATTGACTTTTGTATATTGTGCCAGCCCGAATTCCAGGATAAATTCTACTTGTTTGTAGTATATTGTACTTTCTATGCATTGCTGGATTAGCTTCACCAATATTTTGTTGAATATATCTTCTTAAAATCTATGTTCTTGAGGGATATAGGTCTATAATTCTTTTACTCTGGAACTATCTTTGTCTGGTTTTAGTATCAAGGTATGTAATATTGGCTTTCTAAAATGAATTGGGAATATTTCCTTCTCTTCTTTTTCCTAAAAGAGATTTGTAGAATTAATGTCATTTCTTCCTTAAATGTTTGGTAGAATTTGCCAGTAAAATCATATGGGCCTGGAGACTTCTTTTTTGGAAGATTTCAAGCTATGAATTAAATTTCTTTGATAGTTACTGGACTTTTCATGCTATCTGCTTCATCATATGGTGAGTTTAGTAGTTCGTGGTTTTTGAGGAAATCATGCATTTCAATAGAAGTTGAATTTATTGACATAGAGTTGTTTGTAGTGTTCCTTTATCTTTTTAATGCCTGTGAAATCTTTAGTGATATTCTTTAAAAAAAGAATTCTGTATTTTCTTTCCTTTTGAAAAAATGTCAGTCTTGATAGAGATTTATCAATTTTATTGACTTTTACAAAGAACAAGGTCTTGGTTTCATTGATTTTTCTCTGTTGATTTTTACCCTTATTTTTATTATTTCCTTCCTTCTGCGTGCTTTGGTTTATTTTGCTCTTGTATTTCTAACCATTGAGCATGTTTTTTCATATTCCACTTTAATTTATCTGCATGTTTCAGTATAACTCTTTGTATGGCTGTTTTGTGGTTGATTGAAGAGTTACAATAAACACACTTAACTTTTACTATCTACTGAGAACCAATATTTTGACAACTTCAAGTTGAATGCCAAAACTGTAGGGTCATTTACTTCATCCTCTTCCTGTGTAATTTTGTTTTATACAGCTATATACAGTGAAAACCTCATCCTACAATGTTACAATTTCCTACTTAAGAGAACAGTCTATTTTATTTTTCAGATTTACTATTTCTGTTGTTCTTCCTTTATTCCTGATGTACAAAGTTTCTTTCTAGTATCATTCTTCTTCTGTCTGAAGAACCTCCCTTAGCAACTATTTTGGGTTTGCTCTCAACAAATTCACTTAGTTTTCCTTCATCTGAGAATATCTTTGTGTCTCCATAATTCTTGAAGGGTATTTTTTTCTGGAAATAGAATTCTGGATTGGTAGTTCTTTTCATTCAGCATGTTAAAAATATTTTCTCACTGCCTTTGGACGCCATGGTTTCGATGAAAGTTTGAATCATTTCCCCCCTATAAATAATGCACTGTTTTTCTTTGTATCTTCTAAAGACTCTCCCTTTGTCTGTAGTTTCCAACAGTTTGATTATAGCATGGTGTATTATAGCAAGTGTATTTCTTTGGATTCGTTCTGTTTGAGGTTCACTGTGATGTTGAATCTTTGTTGTAGATTTGTATTTTTCACCAGATTAGGGACGTTTTCAGCCATGATCTCTTCAGTTACTTTTTTCATCACTGCACTCTTTCCCCTCTCCTTCAGGAACACCAGTGACATCAATGTTATATCTTTGTGTATTTTCCCACAGGTCCCTAAGGCTCTTTTCATCATAAAAATATTTTTTCTTTCTGCTGTTCATTGGATAATTTCTATGGCTCTATCTTCAAGTTTACTGACTCATTTCCTCTGTCATCTCCATTCTGCTATGGAGTCTATGCAGGGAGTTTTTTTTTTTTACTTTGGTTACTGTATTTTTAAGTTCTATAATTTCCATTTTGGGTTTTTTTTTTTTTTCATATCTCCTGTCTCTGGTTGAAACTATCTTTCTGTCTGCTGCGAGAGTTTTTGCCCTTCCTTTATGGAGTCTTTTTATAATAGCTGCTTTAAAATCTTTCTCAGATAATCCTGACATAGATGTTACCTTGGTGTAGACACCTATTGATTGTCTTTTCCCACACAAATTGAGATTTTCCTGGCTCTTCAGATGCCAAGTAATTTTAGGCTGTATCCTAGACATCTTGATACTATGCTGTGAGACTTGAGGCCTTGTTTAAATGCTATAGTCTTGCCATAGTCTTATTTAAATTCCCTGGAAGATACTGATCTTTTTGTTGATCAGATAATTGATGGTACCTTCTCTTCAATGTTGGGTCTGTTTCCCAAGCCTTTGCAGTGCTCTCTGGGACCTGGGCATTGGTTTGTCTCATAATTTCGTTCCCGAGGCTGTGCTATATTGTTTAGGGCCAGATGCACAGCTTGGGGGATGAGCCCAGGAGACAACACACAGCTTCAGGCACTTCCTCCAGCTCTGCTGTGTCTACTGTTTCCCTAGTATTTTCCAGTTTCCCGAGGCTCCCTAAGGCTCTCTGGACAAAAGTTGGGGTTCTCTGGGCCATGCTCTCTGGCACACTTGCTGCAACTATTCAGAGGACACTGAGGGAAAAGAGCAACAGGAGTTTGCTGTTTGCTTCACCTTCCTGGGACCGCAGCTCCTCTGATTGGAGAGTAAGGCTCACCTCCCTCAGAATGGAGATAAGAAAAAAATTAAAAAATGGGAGTGCTCCTCCACCCTCTGAGTGTGCACCTGGAGCTATAACTAGAGGGTTTCTCCCAAATTCTGTCTGGGCCCCAGTGCCGACTTCTGGGGTTGAAATTGCCTGAGAGTAAGGAGACACCAGGAGATAAAAAAGTAGTAAACACACTGCTGATTTGGTGGTGCTCTCAGTTCCGCATGTATAATTCCAATCTGCCCATTATTGTTCACCTTCCAGAATTCTCCAGTCGCTGCTCCATGCATTTGGTCCATATTGTATAGCTGCATTCCGTGGGAGAGATGAGGTGAAGCATGCTCACTCCGTCTCACCTGGACCTGGAACTGGAGTCTCACTGTGTGTCAGGCAGTTGGTGGTCTGGGGAGGGACTTTCATCCAGAGGGACTCAGCCATAGCCACGTCCCACCTCAAAACAAGAGCATTTTGTACGGAGTGGGAGGGAGGATTTAATGTCACCTCCTCACTGGCCCCTGCTTTCATGCTTGCTGCCCTTAGAATTCTTGCAACATGTGCAGAGCAAATGAGGTGGGAGCCAGATGTCATCAACCTCTGCCTAAGACTTCTAGGGGCTTCCCACTACAGAGAACAGAAAATGTGCACTTCCAACCACAGCTGATGGGGCTCTCCATGACCTGTCTCGCCCACCTCCCGACCTCACGGGCCCCAACTGCCCACCACTTGTTTTCCACAGTGCAATCACAGTGACCTTCTTTCCCTTCCTCAAACATGGCAGGTTTGTTTTGGCCCCAGGGCCTTTGTATCTGCTGTTCCTTCTGACTGGTACCTGCTTCCCTAGGTCTCTGAATAGCTGGATCCTTCTTGTCATTCAGGCCTCAGCTCCAACATCACCTTCTCTGAGAAGCTCTTCCTTCCTGCATTCCTGCAACATCACCCTACTGTTGTCTCCATGGTCCTATCTGTCATGTATTTCCTTCTTTATATCCTGCTTGCTTGTTTGGTGCTCATTTGTGCCAGTAGGAGGTGGTCCCTATGGTCCTCATCCAGCCCCAAATCACAGATATTGGCCACGTGCAGACATGTGTGTGGACATATCTATATGGTGCTGCTGGCAAGGTGGGTTTGGGGGTCTGGACCCCCTGAAACTTATGCCCTCAGAGTTCCTTCATGGTCCAAGAGGACCCCAGTAGGAGGCACCGCTGCCTCTGTTGAGAATCTTGGTAATCTCAGCTTGTGGTGCTCTGGCATGGCCACCCCATTTATTATCATAAATACAGTGGCGTAGGAGACAGACATCCTGGCAGCTGGGTGCCTGCTGAGGACCTTGCTCTAAGGGGCACCTGCGTGGGCTTCACTTCCTGAAACTGGTTAGAGGCTGGCTGGAAGGCCATGTTGGGCTAGGCCTGTCTTCCTAGGGTCCTCCCAGGAGCCCCTGAGCTGGGCCTGGGCTTGGACAGGTGCTCACATTCTCCATGGGTAGACCCAGCTTCTTTGGAGCTGTGGGAGGAGGTTTCTCCTCTCCCCAGCAAACCCCATTCCCACTGTGCTCTCTGCTGCCTCTCCCTCTTAAAGCCTCTTCTGGGGGCTGCAGGGCAGTTGGGGTTGTATCTTAGTTTATATTCTTTTCCCAGAGGATGGGTTGGTTCCCCATTCTGCATTAAATCCAGAATTCAGCATGCTCAATCCCAACGAACCCACAGGGAGACACTTTGTTTATTTTTTAAAGATCTTATTTATTTATTTGATAGACAGAGATCACAAGTAAACAGAGAGGCAGGCAGAGAGAGGAAGGAAAGCAGACTCCCTGCTGAGCAGAGAGCCCAGTAGGGGCTTGATCCCAGGACCCTGCTTTGTGTCAGACTGGTGACCAGCAGGTCAAGACCTGAGCCAAAGGCAGAGGCTTAACCAGCTGAGCCACCCAGACGCCTCAAGGGAGACACTTTAAATCTACTTCTTTCCGTCAGTTACTCAGGCACTGCCTGGGGAGGAAGGTCTCTGCTGAGCTTTGTGTCAGGGTGGCTGGTGTCCATGAACCACAGGGCAGGCCACTGGTGGCTCCCCATCCCAGTATGGGGTGCAGGAAGAGCCCAGCTTTGGGACCACCAGACCTGAGTCAGCCAGTCATGAAGCTTTCTGGCCCTGAAATGGTCATGTAATCTCTCTGAGCTTCAATTTCCCAATCTGTAAAATGGGAATAATTATAACTGAGCTAACTTTGCCTTCGTTATCTTATTTTTCTCCCTTGATGACTCTGTAAAGTAGGTAATATTGTGCCTTTTTACAGGTGAAAGAACTGATGTAAACAGGCCAACTAGCCTAGAAGTGACAAGGCAGGAATTTGATCTAGAAGCCCCACACAGGCCTCAGCTGGGCCCGATTCTCTCTTTCCCTCAGCCTGGTGGATTTAGGGGTGGCAAAGCCAGGTTGGGCCCTGAAGTAATACCTTCTACTTTCTGGGGTTTCTCGCTGGGGCAGCAGGGCCAGGTGAGACCCCTAGAGCCTGGGCCCATGTCACAGTGGGGCATTTTTGCAAGGGGGACCAATCTGTCCTTTTTGGCCAGGATGGGGAGTAGGGTTTGCTGTGGCAAGGAGATCTCACCCAGCTGGTGTCGGGGTGGGGTGGGGTGGGATGGTGTTCAGGACTTCTGCTCTGTGGAGCCTCTCTGGCTTTTAACATCTCTGTTCTGGCTCTGTGCAGAGGAAGAGTTTTCTCCAGAGTCCAAGCAGTAACACTTTATTTGTCTGCTGGCTTGCCTTTCCCAGACTGTTTCTGAATTAAGTTTTATGTATGAGGACTTGTCAGTAATATCATTATGTTTATTTGGATCTCAGCTTTGAAGTGCATTTTTGAGTGTGCACATCATTCCCCCCAGAATCAGGGCCTCCTTTAAAAGGGTTTATCCTAAGTTCAAGAAACATTTGCTTAAGGCTGCTGTAGTGGAAAAAAAAAAAAAAAAAGCCTGTGCTTACTGCTAGGGACACAGAAAGGAAAGACCTATCCTGTCCTCAAGCAGGCTCAAGGAAAGAGGACGAAAGATAGGTCAAAAATGCCATTTGCGGGGCACCTGGGTGGCTCAGTGGGTTAAAGCCTCTGCCTTCAGCTCAGGTCATGATCCCAGGGTCCTGGTATTGAGCCCCGCATCAGGCTGTCTGCTCAGCGGGGAGCCTGCTTCCCCCTCTCTCTCTGCCTGCTTCTCTGCCTACTTGTGATCTCTGGCTGTCAAATAAATAAATAAACTCTTTAAAAAATGTCATTTGTAAGAGCCCCGATTCTTTTCTTCTTTTATTATTGTTATTATTGTTTTTTTATTATGTTCATATCTGAAAATTATTTTTGTGCATATAAAATATGGGCTTGTAGTAAGCCCAAAACATCAAACCATAAAAAGTATAAGGAAGAAAATGAAAAACCTGAAATCCTACCATTTTGTCATAACCAGCACGGGAAGCAGAATAATGGCCTCCCAGAGACTCCACGTCCAGATCTGGGACCTGTGGACCTGCTCTGTCCATGAGAAGGAGAAGTTAAGGCCGAACTAGCTGAGTTTATGATAAGGAAACTATCCAGGATGCTGTAGTACCTTAGTGTAATCCCAGGCATCTCAAATGTGGAAGAGGGGAGGCAGAGGGAGGAGATCAGAGCGAGAGAGAGGTTTGAAAATGCTACACTGCTGTCTTTGAAGATGGTGGCAGGGGCCACAGGCCGAGGGTTGTGGTGGCCTCTAGAAGCTGGGTAAGGCCAGGATGCAGATTGTCTCCTAGAGATTCCGGAAGGAACTTAGCCCCACTATCACCTTGATTTTAGCCCAGTGAGACTCATATTGAACTTCTGAGGTCTCGAACTGGAAAACAATGAATGTGTGTTTGTGGTAGTTTATTATGGGAGTCATAGAAATGAATATGGCCACCACTGATATTTGGGGGACCATTTTCCATCTTTTTACATATATGTATTTTTACAGAAATGGGATCCTGTCATACATGCTGTTTTTATTATTTGCTTTAGGGTCATTTTTTGACTCTCTTCTACCTTCTTGGGTGCTTACTGCGTATATTTCATCCTGTTCTGTAATTCTGGGGCACTTGAGGCTATGAATTTACTCCTGGTGGCATCTTTGGTCTCACCTCAGATTTTGATGTGCTGAATTTTCTTATAATTTAAAAAAAGTATTTGTGCTTTTGGCTCCAATAACCTGTGTCATTTAGGGGAAAGTTTAAAAGTTTTTGAGTGGTTGCGTGTAGTTGGGTTGTTCCTTTGCTGTTAATTCCTAGTACAACATGTGTGTTTCCAGATTTCAATACCTGTGGGTTTAAATAAAGTTTCCTTCACCCATTCAGTGACACCCACCTCTACTGAACCCAAACCCAGTTTCCTGCAAGGGCCTATTTCCCCTACCTCCACCCCCACCCCATCACACACTTCTGGGTGCCCCTGAGTTCTTTTTCAGTTCTAGGGAGCCTGTCTGCACCCTCCTGCCGGGACCTGGGTATCCAGTCTCCCAGCCAGCACCCTGCGCTCCACAGAGCTGTGGGCACCGTCCGTCCCTAACTGCCAGACTTTGGAGGAAGGAGGAGAGCAAGTCTCCATGGAGACTTGGCAGGGAAGCCCCGGTCTAGGCCAGCCATTCGGAGTTATGAACATGGTGGATGACCTGGGTCCTCTGAGCATTGGGGAGTTTCTGCAGTTGCCTTTGTCTCTGCTGTTTGCTCAGTGTTGTGAATGTTAGGGGCTTTTGAAGGGAATGACTATTCTGTGTTACAAGGCCAGTGTAGTATGAGGGAACCTGTGGCTTGTGGTGCCATGGAAACCAGAGGGGGCCAGAGGATAGTGTGAAGGTCCCTAGTGACCTGGGAGAGATGAGACAGAGGGTGTGGGTGCTGAGTGTGTGGGACAGGAGGTGTAGGTCAGGGGGGCACCCTGCCGGGAAGGAAGAGTATGAAGGGGAGGGGAAGTTCTAGTGGTTAACTGGAGGGAGAGATAAGTCTTCTTGCTCAGAACTGGAGAGACAGACCCAGGTGTGTTGCTGGCACCGGAGAGGAGGTGGCTGAAGACACCCTGGGAGGAAGGGATAAGGGACATGAGATTCTTTTTTTTTTTTTTTAATTTTTATTTATTTTTTAAATTTCTTTTCAGTGTTCCAGAATTCATTGTTTATACACCACACCCAGTGCTCCATGCAATACGTGCCCTCCATAATACCACCACCAGGCTCATCCAACCCCCCACCCCCTGCCCCTCCAAAACCGTCAGATTGTTTTTCGGAGTCCACAGTCTCATATCATTCATCTCCCCCTCCAATTTCCCCCAACTCCCTTTTCCTCTCCACCTCCGCATGTCCTCCGTGTTATTTCTTGTGCTGCACAAATAAGCTAAACCATATGATAATTGACTCTCTCTGCCTTATTTCACTCAGCATAATCTCTTCTAGCCCCATCCATGTTGATACAAAAGTTGGGTATTCATCCTTTCTGATGGAGGCATAAGACTCCATAGTGTATATGAACCACATCTTCTTTATCCATTCGTCTGTTGAAGGGCATTTGGTTCTTTTTTTTAAAATTTTATTTATTTATTTATTTGACAGAGAGACAGATCACAAGTAGGCAGAGAGGCAGGCAGAGAGCCCGATGCGGGACCCAATCCCAGAATCCTCATGACCTGAGCTAAAGGCAGAGGCTTTAACCCACTGAGCCACCAAGGCGCCCGGGCATTTGGTTCTTTACACAGTTTGATGACTGTGGCCATTGCTGCTATGAACATTGGGGTACAGATGGCCCTTCTTTTCATTACATCTGTATCTTTGGGGTAAATACCCAGCAGTGCAATTGCAGGGTCATAGGGGAGCTCTATTTTTAATTTCTTGAGGAATCTCCATACTGTTTTCCAAAGTGGCTGCACCAACTTGCATGCCCACCAACAGTGTAAGAGGGTTCCCCTTTCTCCACATCCTCTCCAACGCATGTTGTTTACTATCTTGTTGATTTTGGCCAGTCTAACTGATGTAAGGTGGTATCTCAATGTGGTTTTGATTTGAATCTCCCTGATGGCTAGTGATGATGTACATTTTTTCATGTGTCTGTTAGCCATTTGTATGTCTTCTTTGGAGAAATGTCTTTTCATGTCTTCTGTCCATTTTATGACATGATTATCTGTTTTGTGTGTGTTAAGTTTGAGGAGTTCATCATAGATATTGGATATCAGCCCTTTGTCTGTATTGCCATTTGTGAATATCTTCTCCCATTCCATGGGTTGCCTCTTTGTTTTGTTGACTGTTTCCTTTGCTGTGCAGAAGCTTTTGATCTTGATGAAGTCCCAAAAGTTCATTTTCGCTTGGATGTGAGATTCTTGAGCAAGTCAGGCTAGTGCTGTGGTGTGGGTTGGTTTGGCCTAGAGGGAGAGCTCCTCCTCTGAGACCGAGGGGAATCTCGCCAGCAGCATCTTCATCAGTTGACGGGTGGACATTTGGGCATTAGGCCCCTATGATGGCAGGACCCAAGTGGTGGAACAGGGGGTCCTCAGGGGCACCCTAGGAGACAGTCCCATCTCTGAATGTTGCGGCAGGGGGTGTGAGGAGGACACAGCCAAGAGCATGGCAGGCTCTTCTGGGGGCTCCCGGCCAGAGAGTGTGTGGCCTGGGGAGGAGAAGGTAGGGAGATTCCCTTTCCCCTACCCCTGGCCTCCAGGGAAGCAGGTGGGGATCTAGGCTGTGGCTCTGCAGGGCCAAGGGTGGGAGACTGCGGGTGACAGATCAGGGCATTCAGGCTGGGCTGGCAGGAGAGCCAGGATCAGTTACTAGAAATGTTGTCATGTGCTGTCAGCTATAGGTTGTCCTGGCCTCTGTAAGTCAGCCTTACTCGCTTCATGACTAAAATGACTGAGGTCCCCTGCTCCTGTCAGGAGATGTGCCATCAGCCCAGAAAGGCCACTACAGTCACTTGGTTTGCAAACTTTGTGACTGCCATCTTTTCACCAGGCATTGTCAGTAAAACAGGGGTCTCTGAGAGTCATTTCCTGGTTCTTGATCTAGAATTCTCTTTTTATGATGTTAAAGACACCCTGCTTTCTGGGAGCGCTTTTTACTTTACCTGTCACTTGGTGTTTCTGCCAGTTTTTTATTTTTTATTTATTTTTTATTTTTTTAAAGATTTTATTTATTTATTTGACAGAGAGAGATCTCAAGTAGATGGAGAGGCAGGCAGAGAGAGAGGAGGAAGCAGGCTCCGTGCTGAGCAGAGAGCCCGATGCGGGACTCGATTCCAGGACCCTGAGATCATGACCTGAGTCGAAGGCAGCTCTGCCAGTTTTTTAAATGGCACACTGCTTGTTTTTCTAAAGTCAAACTGAATCTCGTCACAAAGGAAAAACACTTTTTTGGGGTAACTACATGAGGCAATGGATGTTAACTAAACTTACCATGGTGATTATTTCACAATACAGGGAAGTCAGGTTATTATGCTGCATATGTTAAATGTATCCAGTGCTGGGGCACCTGGGTGGCTCAGTGGGTTAAGCCTCTGCCTTCAGCTCAGGTCATGGTCTCAGGGTCCTGGGATCAAGCCCTGCATCAGGCTCTCTGCTCAGCACGGAGCCTGCTTCCTCCTCTCTCTCTGCCTGCCTCTCTGCCTACTTGTGATCTCTCTCTGTCAAATAAATAAATAAAATCTTTAAAAAAATATATCCAGTGCTGAATGTCAATTATATCTTAATAAAATGTAGGAAAACGCCTCAAACTGATCATTCTTTAGCCGCAAGTTTACCCCATTGCCAGTTATTAGTGATGCTCCTGGTTGTGATGTTGCCATCATTTCTTGGCCTTGGTCGCTATGTGTGACTCATCCTCTCTCACCCCACAGTGGGCCACCCTTAGGGACACATGGGAGAGCTGGTCTCAGCAGGCCCGCACCCGCTCCCTCACTTAGGATGCCCCCCAAGGACCCTGCCGCCCAGCCCCATGTCTATCCACCTTTCCTTCTTGTCCATCTTCATTCAGCTTGGATGCCATAGCCTGTCTTCATGCTCATGCCACCCCAACTCCTGGCTTCTTTGATGAATTGTGGAGCCAAACCCCATCCTCCACCTCACTTTTCAGCTTCCAAGCAAGAGAAGTTCCCAAACTAGCCAAAGAATCTACCTTTAAACTCCTAACCGCAGGCCTCAGGCTGGCAGTGGCCCCTTCTGGCAGGACAGACCCTCTCCATGCTCCAGGTGGGCCCCGTCAGCCCACCTGCCCAGTACTGCTTCTGCCTCTCCCGTAGCTCCCTCTGAGACCATTCCCTGCTTCAGTATGGTCAGGCCCTGGTAGTTACTGCTCCTGAACAGTGGCTCTGTCCGATCCTGGAGGTACTGGCCTGTTCCCAGCTCTCTCTGAACCCTTGCCTCTGAGTCCCCCCAACTGTGGGATGTGGTCATTTGTCCAATGTCTCAGGCTTCCCATGCTCCCCCTACACCATCATGTGTGGCATTTGTGGCTCCTGGCATTCCTGTTCTCCCCACCAGTGTGTGGCGGAGTGCTGGAGCTTGACCCCATTCTCCTCTTGCTTCACCTCCTCTGGGCTGTCGTTACCAGCCTCCAGTGTTTGATGGCTTGGACGGCCTTTCTCTGAATCCGGTCTTGTCTGTCCATGTGTCTGCTCAGCCCACTCACGGCCGTCTCAAGGGAAGCGACTCCAAAACAGAAGTCTTGGCTCCTCAGTCCCAGGCTCTCCATCTTTAGCCCCCAAAGCAGAACAGAGAAAGGCCTCAGCCCTGCTTCCACCCCTGAGCTCTCCCCATCTTAGTCAAGACCACCCACAATGCCTGGGCTTCATGGGGGAGCTTGGCCTTAGTCTCAGTGCCCCTGCCTTGAGCCTCAGCCTGCGTCTTCCCATCCTTCATGGCTCAGCAAAGATTTGCTTAATTAGTGATTAAATTTTTTTTTCTTGTCTTTTGCTGTCTAGACTATGTTTTCTACATTTTTTCTTTTTGCAGTGATTTAGAAGATACATATCCTGTTTTTATTCTGCTAGCCATTAACTCTCAATTCTTAAAAACCTTCATAAACTCAAGTTTCCTTAAGCCTCATCACCAGAAACCAAACAACACCTGTGGACTCTTTCCATTCAGGAGGACAGGAATATCTCACTCCCAGTCATGTACTAACCAAACTGATTTTATAGATTTTTTTTTTTTATAGATTTGGGCTTATACTTAGAAATACTGTTTGCTTTTTTTAAAAAATAATTGTGTTCTTTTTAAAGAGTTGTCTTTGATTTTTATATTATGTTTCATAATCATATTCAGGATGATTTAGACCTAACTGGTCCCAGGCTGTTGTTTGCCATTGTTGCTTCTGGCTTGAGCCTTCCCTGTCTGCATGTTCTTTTTCTCTCTTCTCTTCTCTTTCTTTCTTCTTTCTTCCCCCCTCCCTCCCTCCCTTTCTCTCTCTCTTTCTTTCCTTTCCCTTTCTTTTCTTTTCTTTCTAATTTTCTTTATGTATTCGAGAGAAAGAGTGAGAGCGCACAAGCAGTGGGGAGCAGCAGGCAGAGGGAGAGGGGGAAGCAGGCTTCCCACTGAGCAGGAAGCTGGATGTGGGGCTCGATTCGAGAACTCCAGGATCATGACCTGCGCTGAAGGCTGATGCTGAACCAACTCGGCCACCGGCACACCTATCTGCATGTTCCGTATTCTTGTTCCTTCGCCAGCTGGCAGGGGCCTTTGTGGTGGTGAGACTACCTTCTCAGCATGAGGGGGCTTGGCAGGCCTGTGGGCTGTGTGTATGGTCTTCCAGACCATGACCTAGAAAGCTGTTTCTTCCCGGGATGGGGTGCCCTGGGTTGGAGGGTCTTTTCCTTATGTGACAGCCTCCTCCCAAGGTCTGTGGCCTGTATACCCCCTCGTTCCCAGCACAGATCCTTTGAGTTGTTTCAGTTGGAAGAGATGTTCAGGGTGTGTGTGCAGAGGATGACCTTGATGGGCTGTTCCTAAATTCCTTACAGAGCTTCCAACCATCCTACCCTGACTCTCCTCCTGGTGGGAGGGGCTCGTGTGCTTCGCTCAGAATGTTCTGGGCAAGCCTTGGATTCTGGTTGCCTGCGTGTCATGGTTGCAGGGAGCAAGCTAACCCTGTACGCTTCAGGGGAGGAATTGGGCCAGCTGTGGAAATCCTATCCCAACCCTGGGAGTTGGGGCCAGCACTTTGGGCGGGCTGTGAGACTGAGTTCTGCTTGGTGTGCAATGCAGCATCACAGATGCCCCACTAGCAGAGAGTGGAATGAAGGCGTGCCTCATGGAACTCACAGGGGTGGGTGGAATTTGGGGTCCACCAAGAGGGCGAGCCGAGGCTGCACCAACCTGCAGGGTCAAGCATGGAGAGAGAGAAGCCTCTCTGTCCAGCCTCTGACTTCCTGCTCGTATCTTCCCTTGCTGAGAGAGCCGGGGGAGTCTGCCCACCTGGTCAGTTCCCGGATAGGGCAGGACAGAGCTGCAGGGGTCCGGGTGGCCCAGAGAGAGACAGAGAGAGTGGAGGCCACATTTCATCTTTGTGTCTTTTCTTTCTTTCTTTCTTTTTTAAGATTTTATTTATTTGACAGAAAGAGAGAGAGCACAAGCAGGCAGAGGGAGAGATAGAAGTAGGCTCCCCACCGAGCCAGGAGCCTGATACAGAACTGCAGAACTTGATCCCATGAAACTGGGATCATGACCTGAGCTGAAGGCAGCCGCTTAACCAACTGAGCCACCCAGGCGTCCCTTTGTGTCTTTTCAAAGCCAGCTTTCCTTCCCAGTCCAGAACCTGTTTCTTCAACACTTGTAAATGCCTGGTCTTGCACTGGATGCCATCCCATCATGAGGACGGCAAACAAACAAACCGGCAACCTCTAGGAGGGAGGTAGAAGCCTGGTTTTGGAGCAGAAACCAACAGACTGCAGCAGGAGCTCTCTAGGCCTTGCCCCAGCACCATTCCCCTGGGAGGTGGTAGTCACAGGCCGATAGAAAGGGTATCAGTGCCGGATGTTTGCACGTGGACTTTCTTTCCTTCCTTCTTTAGACTTGCTTGGCCCATTTGGTGTGGGAAAGCGTTCTCGTATTGGATGTCTACAAAACCTATTTTCCTTAACTTTACAGGAATTGAGGGATTTGGGGGATAATCTTGACATTTCCTGCCCACTCTAGAAGCCTCTCCACTTGGCCAGCAAGCCCTCCTTGGAAGCCAAGAGCTCTGTGTTGAGGCCACCTTGCGGGTATAGTGGAGCCCTTGGCAGTGCTGCTGCCTCCCAGAGCCTGGGGTTCTGCAGGAGTGGGCTCCCAGGGTCGGAGCCATTGGGTCTGCCTGGCTTCCCTGGGCTGAGCTGGGTCTGGCACTCCCAGGCATGGTCCTGCTGGGATGGTGCTCAGAACCAGAGGGAGCTTCTAGCCGATCTCATTTCTGACCTGTAAACAAAGCCTGCAAAATAAGAGGCCCCTCATGTGTGAACCGGCTAATTAATCTGACTGACTTAGAGGAATGGATAGCGCCCCAGCCTCCTTCGTGAAGATTAGCACTTTTTGAGGAAGTGTGAGTCTGTCAGGACAAAGCAACACAGAGTTGTGCCCCTGATTTGGGGAGAACAGAGGGATGCTGGGCCAGGCTGCCTTCCCACATCTACCCCCCCATGTAAACAAGGAGGGAAACTACAGGTTAGCACTCACTCCGAGCAGGTGGGTGAGAAGCCAGGAGCCCTCACGGGTGGGTCATGGTGCTGAGGACGGTGAGAAGGATGGCTCAGGGGCATTGTGGACGGAGTTGGCACACAAAGCTCCTGACCACCTCTAGAAAGACAGGGACAGAGGTTAGGCAGCATCCTGAGCATTCTCTTGGATGGTGACCCAGCTTCTCTTTTGATAATTGACCCACAGAAACTGACTCCAGCTCTCATAGCAGAAGAGAATTAAAGGCAAGCCATAGGGGACTAGGGACGGAGTTTGGAAATGGGGTGCTTTGGAGGACCCTAGCCAGAGCCTTAGGAAGCTTTGTAGGCAGTGTTCAGGGTTCTGGGGTTGGGTGGGGGCTTAGTTTGGCTGCACTGTGGTCCTGTACATTCCACAAGGAGTGCATCACCTTGGGTGAGCTGATCCCCACCCCTCCCCACCCAGACTCCTTATTAACAGTTCTTCTAGACTGTTCCCAGAGGCACGGCTGTCCCTAGGGTGTGCAGGAGTTCCAGGCAAATATTTTTTGCAGGGCCCTTGTCTATATATAACAATATGATTAAAAATGTATTACAAGCTCCTTGAGCCCGGGTGGAGTATCGTGAGGTATTGACGCAGGTTTAGAGGAGCAGGGGAGAAGGGGTGCTAACGCTTCTGTCTCCTGTCTCCATCAGTGCCTGCAGAAATCCTCGGTGCACACACACTGTCTCTTCTGTCAGGTCCAGAGACCATCACTCTGAGTTCTTTATTGTATGCCGCTCCTGGCTAATTTCATATTTGTATTTCCCACAGCAGGCAAAAAGGGTAGCAATACAGTTGTTATTCACCACGCATGGCTCTCTGGAACCTGCCTGTCTAGAGACACTGTGGTTCTCTTCCCCAGCATTCCCAAGTATTCGGTTAGTGTATTCAGTTTGTGCTGCCGATCGTGTGTCCCCTGACTGGGCTTCATCCATCTGCCTGGGAATGCTGGCCTTTGGCTCTATCGAAGGCTGTTACTGTGTTTTATTGATGATGACCACTGGTGTAGATCTGGTCCAGAGGATGCAGGAAGTGTGAACCGGTGTTTGTTTCTGGTCATGTCCCATTTGCCGTTTGGAAATCTCTAGCGTCAGTTGAAGGGACCACACATCGTCCAGTCATGTCCTCCCTGCCGTCCTTTGGCCGCAATCTGATAACAGGGGTCCAGAGCCTGGAACTCATTCTGTGTCTGATGTGAGTGGGAGTCACCAAAACAGCAGTGTCAGCTCTGGTGGCTTAGTCCCAAACCTGTCCATGAAGGAAATACCCTTTTGGCCGGTGGGGATGGCTTGTTCACCTAAGACCCTGGGACAACCTAGCAGGCATGAATCCTGGAGCTCCTGGGACATCCAGTGGGCCTCATGCACCATTTGGAGGGTTGGAGAGTATCCCGAGGGTAGTAGCAGGGCACATGTGGGTAGGAATCAGGCATGGGCCTCTGCCCAAGGGCACTGCTTTGGCCACACTTTTTTTCTTGGTGTTCCTGAATGCCCTGGGCTCATTTCCTCCTAAGGGCCTTTGCACTTGCTGCTTCATGCCCTGGAAGTCATTGCTTCTGCAGGGCCTACCCCTGGACGTGGGGATATAGCAGCCAAGCCTGGTGCCTCTGTTCCAGGGGGAGGTGGCCAGCATGTGCCCAACAGGCAACCAGTGAATGATGAAGAATGTATCGGCCAGAGGGTGCTGAGAGTGGCCTCAAGTGCAATCTTACATTTACATCTTTAAAGTTTGGGTGATGGGCATTAGGAGGGCATGTGATGTGATGAGCACTGGGTATTATACACAACTGATAAATTATCGAATACTAATCTGAGGCAAATGACATAGTATATGCTGGCTAATTGAATCTAAATTAAAAAAAATAAAAATAACTTCAGACCTAGAGCAAAGTCACAGAGACAACATGGAGATTGCTTGTAGTCCCTTCACCCCATTTCCCTTAGCGTTACCATCGAACCGAACAGTGATGGAAACCAGGCAATTCGCATGGATATGATGTTCTACCATCACTGGGACTCTGGACTGCATCTGACTCCTACCCATCTTCCAATTCCTGTTTTTTTTCTGGCTCAGGAGCCCATGCAGGATTCCATGTGGTGTTTGATTGTTGTGTCTCCTTCGCGTTCTCCAGTTTGAGATCGTTGCTCTGTTGGGCACTTTTGAAGGGAACGGGTCAGTTATTTTTGTGGAGTGGGCCTCCATGTGGATTTGTCCGGTGTATCCTCAGGTCAGACTGACTTTATGCATTTGGGGCAGGAACGTCCTGGAAGGCATGTACGATCTGCAGCGTGTCACGTCCGGGTATGTGATGAGGAATTGTTTTGCTGCTGGCAGAAGTGGCCCTCATCGCTTTGAGGACCCCTGCTGTCATCCTCAAACTGCAAGGGATTCTCCTCTGTAAATGTGCTGTTTTTCCCTTCCTAATTCACAAATATCTCCTGGGAAGATACTTTGAGATTATGCAAACATTTGTTTATCAGCATACTTTCTCACACTAATTCTTAGCATCCGTGCGTGGTCCTTATCTGTGGCGATACTTACTGCGGTGTTCACCCTAGTGATCTTGTATATCCATCATTTCTTCTATGTCAGTTAACTGAGACCACTGTGAGGACGAGCTGCTCCTCCCGCTCCTTGTATTGGTCCATTATTTATTGATACCAGTGTGGACTCGTGGATATTTATTTTATTCTTTGAGTTATAACCCATTCCTATAGTTATTTATTGTTCAAATTTGTTTTTTCAATTGTTCAAATTATCTCAGATTTGGCAAGTGAGATTGGATCCTCTGGCCTTTAGCCACACTTGGATGTGATTTAAAAACTTTTTTTTTCATTGTGGTAAATTACACTTAACATAACATTTACCATCTTAACCCTTTTTATGCGTGCAGTTTAGTGGTGTTAAGCATGTTCACACTGTTGTGCAACCACCTGTCCATCCCCAGAACTCTTTCCATCTTCCGAAACTGAAACTCTGTCCCTGGGAAACACTAACTCCCCATCCCCCCTCCCCATATGTTGGCAACTGCCACTCCCCTTTCTGTCTCTAGAAGTTTGATGGCTCCGAGTACCTCACAGGAGTGGAATCACACGGCATCTGTGACGGGCTTCTTCCCTTAGCACAGTGCCCCACAGGATCATCTGTGTCGTGGCGTACTGTAGAATTTCTTTTATTTTGCAGGGTGAATATTATTTCATTGCAGAGTGCACATACTACATTCTGCTTGTTTCTTCATTCGTTGATAGACACTTGGATTGCTTTCATGTCTCTGCTATTGTGAATACTGCTGCTGAGAACGTGGGTGTACAGATATTCCTTGGACACCCCGCTTCCCGTTCTTTTGGGCATATACCTGGAAGCGGAATTGCCGGGCCATATGGTAATTTTATTTTTACCTGTTCAAGGGGTTGCCGTACTGTTTTCCACAGCAGCTGTTCCATGTCACCTGGGCCGGTGAGGCAAGCTAGCCCTGAGGAGGGGTCACCACTGCAGGTGGAGCCCTGGAGGAGGAGGGGCAGCAGTCTGGGGACAGGAGGGGACAGCCTGGGGTGCATGTGGTCTGAAGCGCCTGGGTCTAGAGCTGCCACCAGCTCACCTGCCCAGCCTCCAGTGGAGGCCCCAAGAGCCCAGGCGCGGCATTGCCGGTGGGTGGGCTCTGCTGTCCTGCATGGATGCCAGGCAGTGCCAGGGGTGTCTGTGGGGCAGGGATTTGGAGGAGGGAGGGGTACTGGACATTTGCCTGCTGTCACCTTTCTTGCCCTGAGACTCTGCCCTCGTCTCCTGGTGTGAGGCCTGGTGGCCTGGTGCCCTGTGGGGAGTGGGATACCACAGGGTGCCTGATCCTACATGTCCTCCTCCCCTGAGTGCCCTGCTGCTATGTCCAGTGATGGTTGGGCCCACTGAGCCTGCCTTTATCCTGGATGTGGTGCTTTTGGTCATTGCTGGCCTTGCAGCTCTGGTCCGTGTCTAGGCTCCTGCAGCCCACGGAGCAGTCCGGGGCCACGTGGGCTGCTGTCCTAGCTCTGGAATTAGTGAACATCCCAAGGTTGCTCGTGCCGGAGCCCAGCACTTCACTCTGGACAACACTCAGCAAGTGAGGACAGAGCATGGGGAGCGTCTGAAGGCCTGCAGAGCATCCTGGCCACGGCCCAGAGATCCTGGCCCTTATAGCCCTGGCTCTTCCCAGAAATAAATCAGACAAGATCCCTCGTCAGATGGCATGGCCTGATTTTTGTTTTGGGAAATCTGGACTCGAAGGGGCAGCAGAGAGCCTCAGGCCCTGGGAAGGCTGCCGGCCCCGGGAGCGGCAGCTGGGCAGGCGGGCAGAGGACGGTCGGCGGTCAGCCTGCCCTGGATACCGCGGCAGGTCCCAGAGATCTGAGCAGGAACAGAAGCCGGGTTTGAAGGAAACCAGCCAGGCTCTCTGTGCCTGTGAGGACAGGAGATGTCCAGAAAGGGGCTGGCAGCCCAGGGACCCAGGGAAGGGGCGGCCTGTAGTGAAAACCATAAGCCAGGCTCTTTTGCTGAAAAAATTCCAGACCCGGGGACCCGGCACATGTGGGCACAGAGGTCAGGTCCCCTCCATTCCCAGTTTCACCCTCTCAATCCTTCCTTTGACCTCTGGGAGAAACTGAGGCTTAGGGAGAGGAGGAATGAGCAAGCATTGCCCAGTGAGACCTGCATTTTCCCCGTCAGGGCTTCTGTGTCTGCTCTACCTCTGTGAGGCATAGCCACCGGGCAGTACATCTCTCCCTCACCATTCTGAGCGTGGCCTACGGTCCCTGCTTCCTGCCGTGGCCTTAACTGACCTCCCCTGTCCCCACCCCGACCACCTTTGTGAAGGGGTTCCAGGTTGAGGCCGCCCAGTTCCTGTGGGGGCCAGCTGCCCCATAGCTCCCTGTGGAGGAGCCCTGCCCACCAAACGAGTCTTTGGCCACCAACCAGGCCACTGGACCCTTGGTGAGCCCATGTCTTCCCTCTGTCCATGTGGACCCTCCTGGAGGAGCAGGACATGGCCTCCTGGACCCCTGAGACTTGGGGTGTGGAGGGCATATGAAGAACCCCGTGGCAGGAGCCCTAGCTAACCTCTGGAGGTAAAACCAGCATCTCCGCAGGAATGGAGGAGAGATGCCTGCCTGGAGCTGCTCTCAGTGGGGCTCTGGAGCGGGGCTCCTTCTGGTCCCTAGAGAGGGGCTTGGAAAGTGGGGTCCTCCCGCCTGCTCCTCTTGCACTGGCTATGCCATATTCCCATCCCCCTGGGCCTGCACCCTCTGCTCTGTGTCACAGGGGCTGGAATGTCCACTCCAAGAGGGGGAGTGTTGGGAGCCGCACATGGCCAGCCTTGGACGTGCTCCGACTTCACTGGAGTCAAATCTTTCTTCTTACCTGATTCAGGGGGTGACCTGCCCAGGTGGTCCCCTCCTTCCTGCTGTCTGGAGTGCTCTTTGAACAGCAGCCCCGCTCAGCTCTGTCATTTCAGGACCCAGGGGCCACCCAACACCCCTGCCAGCAGCCAGCACGCCATTCAGGTGACATGGGAGCACCGAGGCTGTTCCAGGCTGAATTGTGTCCCCACCCCCTATTCCTGTATCGAAGTCCTAGCCCCGGACACCTCAGAATGAGATTCCATTTGGAGATAGGGTTTTCCCAGAGATTAATTAAGTTAAAATGAGGTCACATTGGGCTCAATATGACTGGTGTCCTTATAAGAAGAGGAAGTTTGGGCACAGACACACACAAAAGAGTGACCATGTGAGGACACAAGGAAAAGGTGACCAAGGAGAGGAGGCCTCAGAAGAAACACCTTGATCTTGGGCTTCTAGCCTCCAGGATGGTGAGAAGTACATTTCTGTTGCTGACGTGGCCCAGACCGTGGTACTGAGTTGTGGCAGCCTGAGCAGACCAAGACAGAGGTGCTGGAGGTGGCATTGGCCCTGCTGTCCTGAGGGAAGATACGTTGGCAGTTTTCTCAGAGCACTGTAGTAGGCAGATGTGGAGCGAGCCTAGGTGAATGCTGAGGAATGGTCCTGGGGTCCTCAGGCCTGTGGGCCCTGCAGTAGGACTTTGTGGGTTTTGCTTACCAGGATGAGTCTTCTGGGGGTCTGGAATGGCTGGGTGGCCATGTCTGTGGGTCCCGGGGTTCTCTGGGTGCACATGACTGGTGACACTTTGGCCCAAGGTCCCTGTCACCAGTTAACATCATTTATGGGGGTGTTAGCCCCTCACAATGACCCTTAGTACCCCAAATAACACATATTTAGAAAGAAAGCATACATTGGTGCTGCTAGACCAGTGCCCTGCCCACTAGGACCTTGACCCACCCATGTACGTTCTGTCGGGACCAAGCTGGGGTGGAGGAGCTCAGAAGTGCTGGCTTCCAGCCAAGTCAGGACGGGTGGAAGGGTAGGTGTGCACAGCCTTCAAGGAGGTAGGGAGTCCTGATGGGCAAAGATGTTGGATTCCAGCTGGTATGTGTGTTGTGGGCACTGGGCTGCCCCAGGGAAGATACCAGCCAAAGGAAGGGGCTGTCAGCAGGACCTTGAACGAGGAGCTGGGATCTTATTTTGTGAGCTCTCCTCCACTTCATGTCTCAAGGCCACAGTCTGCTGGGGCCCAGCTGGTGAGATATGGGAGCTCAGAAAGAAAAATTCCACTTTTTGATATTTTGGCAAATGTTCCTGCAGCAAGAGTCATTTTTCTTTTTTAGTGGAGAGCGCCTTGTTATTTATGTGAATGTTAATTTGTGACTGGGGACATTCCCTGATGTGGTCTTCGTGCTGAGCGAGACCTGGGAAATGTCAGCTAGAGCATCTGTCAGGGATCGGTGACAGTTCTTGTGATAGATGGGCAGGCCTGTCGTGGTCCCAGGGTCTGAGCCTGACCCACTGACCTTTCTGCCTTCGCCAGGCTGGGAAGCCAGTTCCATTTCCTGGAGGCCGTCTGTGGCGCTGATGTGCTCAGAGGCCAAGTATGGGACAGTCTGGACTCTCACAGGCTGGACAGGCCAGCTCCCATGGGAGCCACCCTGGTCCTGCCTCATTTAGTGGGAAGACTGTCAGGCCAGCCCCTGCACTGCTTCCGGGAGGCACTTGCTGGCATCTTGTCTATCCTATTTTACTCCCTTAGCTTTCTCTTCCTGCCCCCTCGTCCTTTCTTTGAACCCGTTGATACAAGTCCTTCGTAAACATCTCAAAAAATACAAAAAATACCAATAAAAAAGCAGAACCCACTGCAAACCTTAACACTGTTAACTCTTTGTCACACGTTTCCAGGCCCTTTTCATTTCATGTTAATGATAATAATAATAACCGGCTAGTGTCCTAGGCACTGTGCTGAGTGCTATATCTCATTTAACCCTCACATCAGTTGTGCAAATACCATTACCCTCATTTTGCAGCACTGAGGCTGAGAGTCCACACAGCCAGTGCCGAAGTCAGCATTGGAATTGAAGGAGAGTGACTTGGTTGGTCATGCCTTTATTTGTTAGGCTCAGCTAACATTTGGCACAGAGATATATGTGATTTTACCCAAGAGCATCACACTGGCACTGGGCCAACCTTTCTTTTTTTTTTTTTTTTCATTTTATTTATTTTTTCAGCGTAACAGTATTCATTCTTTTTGCACAACACCCAGTGCTCCATGCAAAACGTGCCCTCCCCATTACCCACCACCTGTTCCCCCAACCTCCCACCCCTGACCCTTCAAAACCCTCAGGTTGTTTTTCAGAGTCCATAGTCTCTTATGGTTCGCCTCCCCTTCCAAATTTTTTTTTTTAATAAACATATAATGTATTTTTATCCCCAGGGGTACAGGTCTGTGAATCGCCAGGTTTACACACTTCACAGCACTCACAATAGCACTTACCCTCCCCAATGTCCATAGCCCCCTCCCCCTCTCCCAATCCCACCTCCCCCCAGCAACCCCCAGTTTGTTTTGTGAGATTAAGAGTCATTTATGGTTTGTCTCCCTCCCAATCCCATCTTGTTTCATTTATTCTTCTCCTATCCCCCTACCCCCCCATGTTGCTTCTCCATGTCCTCATATCAGGGAGATCATATGATAGTTGTCTTTCTCCGATTGACTTATTTCACTAAGCATGATACGCTCTAGTTCTATCCACGTTGTCGCAAATGGCATGATTTCATTTCTTTTGATTGGGCCAACCTTTCTTAGTCAACAGTACATCGGGTGTATTTGTTCCTTAAGTGGTAAAAAGTCTCATCTGCAAAACTCTTCAGACCTAACATAAATTTGTAAAATCTAACTTTTTTGCGAGTCAAAGAGATTTTTGAAAGCAATCCAACCATTTACGTTTATTGTTATAACAAATGTGTTGTTACTTTGATCATCTTATTTACTTTTTATGTTTTTCTGTTCTTCTGTTTCTGTTCTTACCTTTCTAGTCTTATGCATTTACTATATAATCAAATCTCCTTCATTTCCAGGAATTTGGAGGGTATTTATTAGTTTTATAGTTTGTGGCTTTTGTAATTTCAAGTAAGATTCTTAAACCAATAATTATCAACTGTAGCAGCTTATCAGTAACTGTTGATCTTTCTATGGAAGATTAAGAAATTTATTGCAATTAAGCTACTTCTTTCATCCCTCCTGGGCCCTCTCTTTCATTTTTATTGACTTATTTTGACAGTTTTTGCCCCAACTTATTTAAGTCGAATTAGGAAATATTTTTGATGTTGGATAGCTTTCCTTTCCAGAATGTATGGTAAAACAACATCTGGTTTGTAATCATAATTATTACAGTGGAATGGATGCAGAGGCCAGTTCTGATTCTTTCAATCTGAGATTTCCCTATTTGTGGAAACTTGATTTTGAAATCAAGCCTGGGTTGCATAAAGTAGCTAGAGAGGAATGATGGGGGAGCGATGTAAAGCACAGCTGAGACAGATGCCATGGAGAGGACTCTGTCCATCAGCAGAAGTGGGGCAGAGTGCCTCCTCGTCCCCTGCTCCTGGAGTCTCTTGACTTGCTCAAGGTCAGGCACCTGGTTAGTTTGCAGACTTCTGGTTCCCATCCCAATCTCTTGCTGTTTAAGGCAGTGTTCTCTCAAGGCCATTATTCCCTAAGCATTAGGCGAGATGGATTAATGTGGCCCAAAACTAGACATTAAAAAAAAAAACCGCTGGATCCAATCAAAATCCTAGCTGGCTTCTTGGCAGAAATGGACAAGGTGCTCCCTAAAGTTTATATGGAAAGATAAGAGACCAGAATAGTCAAACAACATTGAAAAAGAACAGAGAGGACTCAACCCTTTCTAATTTCCATACTTACTACAAAACTACAGTAATCAAGACTGTGTGGTACTGGCGGAGGGATAGATGTACAGATCAACGAAGCAGAACTGAGGATCCAGAAATAAATCTTCACATTGGTTTTTGACAAGGATGCCAAGACGTTTCGATGGAGGACAAAATAGTCTCATCGACAAATGGTGCTGAGACCATTGGACATCCACATGCAAAAGAATGAATCTGGACTCCTGCCTCATACCCTATAAAAAATTAACTCAAAATGGATTATAGATCTAAAGGTAAGAGCTAAACCTCTTAACGAATAGAGGAGTAGGTCTTCATTCTTTTGGATTAGGCAAAACCTTAGATAGGACACCAAATCACAAACAACAAAAGAGAAATAAGTAAGTTGGATGTAAGAAACACCCTTTATAACTTCAAAGAATACCATCAAGAAAGTGAAAAGACAACTTACAAAATGAGAGGAAATGTTTGCAAATCCTGCAGGGTCTTGTATCTATGTGAAAAGCTTTTACTAGTCAATGAAAAGATGAAAATAATCTGATTGCAAAATGAGCAGTGGGTCTGGGTAGTCATTTTTCCAGAGAAAAGAAACATGGCTAATAAGCAGATTCATCACATCTTCCGTCATCAGGGAAAGTCACCTCAGAACCCCAGGGGGATGCCACTCCCCACAAGGTTGGCTAGAAGAAACAAGATAAGTGAGAACAAGTGTTGGCTGTGGAGAAATCAGAAGTGCTGCTCCCTCATTCCCTGCCGGTGGGACCGTAAAATGGTGTGGCTGCTTTCAGGAAACGGTGTGGCATAGGGTTACCCTGTGACCTAGCAATTCCACTTCTAGGTATATCCCCACGAGAAAGGAGAACCTCTGTCCACACACAAAACTTGCGCGTGAATGTTCAAAGGAGCATGATTCACAAGAGCCAAAGAGTTGAAACAACACAAAGGTCTATCAACCAGCGAATGGATAAATAAAATGTGGCATATCTGTACAACAGAATATTAGTTGATAATAAGACAGGAATTTAAGTCTTGACATATTTTACAGCATGGGAATCTTGAAAACATGATGTTAGGTGAATGAAGCTAGCCACAAAAGATCACATACTATATGATTCTGTTTATAGGACATGTCCAGAATAAGTAAATCTGTAGAGACAGAAAATAGATCAGTGGTTTCCACACACTTGTGCATGTGTGGGGGGAGACATTGGGGGATTATGGGAGTGACTGCTAATGTATACGGGGGTTTTTTCGGGAGGGGTGATAAAAATGTTCTAAAATTGATTGTGGTGATGGTTGAATTATATGCTGTGTAAGTGGGTGAATTGTATGATATGTGAATTATAGCTCAGTAAAGCTGTTATGTATTAAAAAAGCACAAGTCTCACAGTGAGAAAGTTATTCCTCTCTCAATTCTATTTTAAACTTTAAGATTGAGTCAAAGAGAGGCTCAGTTTGATGCTAACAGGTCTTTAATGCCTCTTTAATTTTTCTGGAACAGAGAGAGATCAGGATTCAGGCTCAGAGTCTTAGCCTACAGCTAGCATTTAACAAAACTGGTTATGGTGAAGAGTTGTGATGGTATTGAAGAGAATGTGGGAGCTTGGTGTCCCCCCCACCACTGGATCTCCTGTGGGCCGGTGTTGGGGGGGCAGGCCTGTGTTCCCAAACCTACTTCTGCCCCACTGGGAGATCTGATCTAGTAGTTTAACTTCCTTGAGCCTTAGGCCTTAGAGTCTGTTAGAAATGGAATGATCCACCTTATGGAATTTTAGGGAGGTTTGAAATGGCATCATATTTGACCTCTGTAGAACACCTGGTGTACAGTGGGGACTCAAGCCCAGGCGTCACTCAGATACCAGCACACCCCTTAGGAATGAAGGGCCAAGGCTTGCCACATTGAGGCACAGAGTGGGGATCCCAGGCAAAGAGTGGGGCACGTGGAGGTCTGCTCAAGGATGGATAGTGAGCTGCTGTGGCCCCCAGGGAGGCCATGGCCTTTCTTTTGTAGGCAGAGGTAGTGGTCCAGGGGAGGAGAGGGTTTTCTGCTCTTGACTGTTTGTTTGGCATCTTTGTACTGGAGCTCTCGTAGGTCCTGTTGGAATTACGGAAAGATGACCAGTGCCTAATTCACAAGTCACCTGGCCCAGCTCCTCACTTTGCTGATGAGGGAACTAGGTTGCAGAGGGCACAGGACTGGCCTCAGACCAGGATTTGAAGCTAGCTCTTCTGGCTGTGTATCCAGTGTTTGCTCCAGCAAAGACCGGGCTGGTCTTTGCTCCCAAAGAGAGGGCTGGTCTCTCCCTCCTTCCTGTTCTTCAAAGTGGGGTTCAGCTTTCCTTAGCACCCAGCTGGGTATGGAGATTGGCATTGGGGGCACATGTCTTTGGGGACTTCATGATTTTGAGCATCGGAAACCGAACTTGGGTAGTTTTGGACAAAAGAGGGATTTTCCTGGAGCAAAGTTATCTTGAGGAGCCTGAAACCAGGCCCAAGAAAGGGCAGGGCCTGCTGGGTGAAGTTATCAAGGTTCTATGGTACACAGGCTCAGGACTGGGGTACTCAGTGACCTGTCTGCAGTCACTTGACTGGGGAAAACACTACAAGGCCTGGCTCTGGTGACAGCCTCCCCTCCAGCTTGGCGGGGGGGGGGGGTGCTGGGAGGGGGGACAAACTCTAGCCTCCACACTGTGGTGGGGAGGGCTCCTCATGAGGAAGGAGGTTTGGATAGCATATGGCAAGGTCCTGACAGGGGGCCGCCAAATGAGGCAGAGAGCAGGAGAGGCAGGGACTCTGCCCCAAGGGCATCCACAGATGGACTCTTCCAGAAGGGGCTATTCTGGAAGGTACAGAGCCATAGTGGATGGAGGTGCAGGGGAGAGGACAAATGTTTCTGTGGGCTTGCTCTTGCTTGCTGGTGGCCAGTGTCCCCCACAGATGGCTGGTGCCCCTTTTGGAAAAGTAGAAAAATGAGTGTGTAGAATATCCTCTATGGGGCTGAACTGTGAAGGAGCCCCGGCTGGTTGGGACAGAGTGGCTCGAACCCCATGGGGCTTTAGTTCTGATGCTTGTGTGTGGTGGTTGGGGTCTAGTGCCCCCACCCCCATAAAGCTTCAGGACCACCCTCATCTTCCCCAGGTGGCTGGGAGGGGAAGGATGCCCCAGAGATGACGGATCCCATTTTGGCAGTTCACCCACTAGACCATCATTATGAAAAGGGAGGAGAGAGGAAGGGATTTGGTTGTGTCAGAGCTAAAATAGCTCCAGGAATGGAAACCTTACCACATGCCAGCACTTGGGGGGATTCCTGTGGCAAGTACACATGTGTGTGTGTGTGCACGTGTGGGTGTGTGTGTTCACCCAAAGTCGAGCTTTGGGTGACAGCAAGCTGATGCAGACATGTGCTGCCTTGCCCTCTGTCAGAGTCTGGATCCTTCTGTGTTTGGACCAGCTTCTTTCTTTTTTTCTATTCTCAATTGTCACTGCTGCAACCTTGACAGGCACCCGACAGTCTTGGTACGGGAGGTTAAAGAATGACAAGATTGAGCGACAGCCTTGGTCCCCGTCACACACACGTGGGATCCTGCTGCCTGCCCCAGCCTGTGGCTCCCACTGAAGGAGCCGGTGAGGACAGTGACCTGGCTGCCCTGCAGAGGGGAACAGGAGGCATGCTTGCTTCCCAGTGAGACCCTGGCTCTCAGAATGTCAGTGTTGTGAACACTTTAAAATTCAAAGTAACAGGAAATCTGTTAAGCCTCTAGATTCTTCTAAATTTTTTAACTCTTCATTTTCCTTCCTAGTGACTACTTTGTCATAAACCAAACAGCAAAGGAACAGAGCTTAGGGCCTAGAAAGAAGGAATAAGGCAGGCATCTGATAATTCACCTGGTTCAGAGAACTAGTGAGTTGATCTGATGACTAAAGGGCCAGGTTCCAGGCCCCTGCAGTAGCACCTGAGTCCTCCCTGTGAGCCTCCCTCCTGGCTGGGGTGGGCAGACAGTCACAGAATTACAGAATTTAAGAGCAGAGTGGATTTGGGGTGAGAGCCAACGTCGGGGTGTCAGTGCTGCCAGGGGACACCAGGCTGGACAGACACATATGGGCTCCTGACTGAGAGCCCTTCAGACCAGTGTGCTTCAGGGACTTCTTTCATATTTATTAAATGGGGAGAAGAAACCGATTCTTATTAATAAAAATTACATGTAGAAATAGATACACTCGCTACTGGCAGCAGGGAAATCAGAGTCCTGGAAAACAACTCCGTAAAACAGAGCCCACATTCCATACCTTGCTCTCTTGTCAGTTGTCTTTTGCAGATTTTGAGACAGATGCATAATTAAGATGCTTGAAAATCAGGCAAGGAAATGCACCCCACTTGCTTTCTGAAGAGCCCCTCACCGGGCTTATTCTGGCTAGTGGTCTGGATGGGTGACCCAATGCTGGTCTTAGGTAGTCATGCACTGGTCCTGGGCCAGCAGTGCTGGTTTCAAGGTGGGCAGGCTGTGCAGTCTCAGATGGTCAGCCTCTGGACTCACTGCAGTCAGCCACTGGTCTTGGGCAGGGACCACCCATGCTCATCCCTCTGACATCCGTGTTTGCATCCCACCATACCTGAAAGGGATGGGTTGATGCCAGTGAGGAATGTCTGACTTGTCCGTTTGTGAGTCCTTTCAGTTAGAGGTCTCTGGTTTCATGAGGAAATCTGAGTAACCTGGCATCGTACTTCAAATTGATCTCAGTGAGCTCTAGTGCCCTTCAGATGGGCATTTGGGAGGGTCCCTGCCAGGCAGCTGGGCCAGCTAGGGCCCTGGTTTCCTGACGCTGGCAAGGCCCAAGACAGAATCCAATAGATTCAATGCCCTTGGGTCAATCTGCCTGGAGGCCAGCTAGGGAGGAGACCCTGAGCCCTGGCATAGAGGGAGACCTCTAGCTGTCCTGGGATCTCCAAGGTCAGAGAGGGCTGCTCCTCACCAGATTGAATTCTGTGTCATTGCCACATTGGGTCCCTCCAGAATAACCCCAGCGCTGTAGGCCTGTGGCGTAGATGGCCCCCACCCTGGGGTGCAAGGGTTCCTCCAGGTGAGGGGGGTTGCCTTGTTGTTTGCTGATGTCCTGTTGTCCTGCCCTAATTGCCATAGTAGGCCTGGTCTGGCCCAGGGGCCCACCCAGGAGATGCTCCTTCCACCTGGGGCTGGGGTCTGATTCCTAGACCCTGTATGTCCCCAGCACCCCTCGGTCTCAGTTCTTTCATTTGGAGAGCAAGCAGGTAGATGTCATCACGTGGGTTGCAGAGCACCTATGCCCTTGTTCTGTGGCCCAGGCTGCATGTGCTCCTGCAGCAGCCATGTGAGGGGGAGGGGTGGCCAACTCTCTTTATTAGGCCCAGGAGGCCTTCGTGTCTTGGCTGAGGTCACCTGGCCAGAGAGCAACGGTGCTGGGATCCCGGAACGCCGCGATCCATTCCCACTTGTACTTGAATGGGTTCTGTTAATAAGATGGTTTGAGACACTAATCTGCCCCCAAACCACAGTGGCACTAGAGAGGAAGTAACTGATGCTCTTGTCCACCTCACCCACAGGGCGGTGGAAGGGGATGGCCCATGGTGTCCCAGCCCTTCCTGTCTGTTTCTCAGAGAACATGTCCCATTGTTTTGGGGTTATTTATTCACTCATCTGCAAGCACTTGCTCACTCCCCGCGTGGCCTGGCAGGACCCTGTGATCTAGGCATGAATCAGAGTGTGGGGGCCTGCAGAGTTCCCTTGGGTCTGACCTCCTCTCTCTCCTCCCACGGACTGGTGACCTTGGCACCCCAGTCTTGGCCCCCATAGCTCTCTGGCTCCTACACTTCCTCTGCATCTTGGACCCCTTCCCTGGAAGCCTAAGACGCTGAAAACCCATGTCTTCAGCGGGGCTGCCGCTCCTGCTTCTCTCATCTTGTGCCCCTTAGAGAATGGCTACCTCCTTCCTCCCACTGCCCACTGGGACCCTGTACTAGTTTCCTGCAGCTGATATAACACATTACTGAAAACAAGAGAAACTTATTCTTTCACAGGTGTGGAGGCCAAAGTCAAGGTGTTGGCAGGGTTGTGCTCTCTCTGGAGGCTTGAGAGGAGAACCTGAGGGAACTCCTGGCCAGTACCAGCTCCGCTGGTGTGTCAGATGGGTAACAGGAACTGCCGGCTTTTCCAGTGTTTTGAGAGAATTTGAAAATCTGGTCGTTTATGTGAAATCCTCTGATTCTTAAGTTGGATCAACTAATTTAAGCTTTTAAAAAGCTCTGCATGAGGTCACCAAGTTGGCAGAGGAGGGGATTTAGGCTCCATCCCCCAACAAAGATGAATAATTAGGCAGCTGTCCACAAACAACATCTCTGGGAGAGCCCTGGAGTCCACTTAAGAAATTTTAGCAACACAGTAGAACAAAAACCCCGAGAAAAACAGTGCAAGACGAGAAGGAAGGCAGCTTCATGTTGTTTACGTCATCTCGTCCCCCAGGCCAGCACTGCTCAGTGCCAAGAGGGAACTCCACAGCACGGAAGAGTTTCCCATACCAGGAAAGGGAGAGTGGGGTGAGCAAGCAGCTTCCCCAGCCTCTGACTGGGTGATGAACAAAGGACTAGAAACCATGTCACCCCATCCAGAAACCAGTGAAGCTGAGATGTATAGAGATAGCTAGGAACAAGAAGGGCTGAGGTTACCAGCATGAGAGGTGACCATGGTTCTCGGTTGTCTGCTGCGCAAGGGACACCAGCAGCTTTTGCTGCAGAGGAAACTGATGGCCAGCACAGCTGCTGCGGACCCCTGCAGATTTTCCCTCTGAGCTTTCACCCCACTGGCTTTCACGTTCATAGAAATTAGCTGCTTGAATCCCTCTGGCTCCCTCCTCCCATCCCCTTGAGCATGATATCTGCATCAGCAGCCTCCCCGGGCCTCTGTGGTTGCATGAGTGCAAAACACCAGCCTAGACCCTATGGCTGACCCCCCACGGCTAGGTAAACACAGGGCTAGCCCCTCCTGCTGTGCACAGGCATTCCACTGACCTGACACGTGGCGTGGCATCAACCTTCACTGCCATGTGTGGACCTGTGGTGAGACCCTGCAGCCATGGGAATGCACATGGACAGCCAGGTTGTTGGTAACTGCTGGTGTGACTATAGTTGCCTCTGGTTCTTGCTGCTAGTCCTGGTGCTTCTCATGTGTGTATCTACAACCAGACCTCGCCGCTACACAGACACCTGCAGCTGGTCCCCACATCTGAGTGTGTGCATACCACCAACTCTGGCCACCACCACTGCCTGCCCTGGTCCCTAGCCACTGGACCTCGGAGATGCCACCCCAGGAGTGCCTGTAGCCCTTGCAGACCCCTGCAGTGCTCATCAAAGACCATGCGGCTGTCGATGTCGTGGATTCTAGCAGCCTAAACCAAGGGGACATCATGTCCTCCCTACCTACCCTGCCTCCCCCTCAACTCAGAGCCACCACACACCTCCTGCTGTTGATGCCCTGATTTTGCCCACTAGATCTGAGGTCCCAGCATGCTCCCACCTGCAGGGGAAGGTCTTTCCTTCCTGAAGTCAGTTCACAAAGTCTGAAAATGCATGGAAACCTTTGCAAGAATCAGAAAAATGTGACACCATCAAAGGAACACAGTGACTCCCAGTAACTGATCGAAAAGGGATGGGGATACATGAATTACCTAATAATTCAAATTAATTGTTCCAGAGTTGCTTGGAGAGCTTTAAAGAGAGCATGGTTTAACAAAAACCAAGAAAACAATACAATAACAAAATGAAAAGTTGAACAAAGAGATAGAAAACATGAAAAAGAACCAAACAGAAACTTGGAGCTTAAAAATACAATGATGGAAGTGAAGAATTCAGTAGAGAGTGTCAATAGAAGACTGGACCATGTAGAAGAAACAGTCAGTGAGCTGGAAGGCAGGTAATTTTAAATTATCCCGTCAGAGGAGCCAGAGAGTGAAAAGGAATGAGGAAAGCCTATGGGGCTTAGAGAGACACCATTAAGAGAAACAGTCTACATATTACTGGAGTCCCAGAAAGAGAAGAGAGGAGAAAGGGGCAGACAGTTTATTTAAAGAAATAATGGCTGAGAAGTTCCTAAACCTGGGGAGAGACTTGGACATCCAAGTTCATGAAGATCACCCCGAAATTTCAATCTAAAAAGATCTTCTCCGAGACACATTATAATAAAACTGTTTAAAATCAAAGACAAAGAGATATTTTCAAAAGCAGCAAGAGAAAAAATTTCTCTCCTACAAGATAGCCCCCATAAAGCTCTCAGTGGATTTCTCAGCAAACATTTTGCTGGCCAAAAGAAACTGGGAGGATATATATTCAGAGTGCTGAAAGGAAAACAAACAAACAAACAAACAAACAAAACACAAACTACCAACAAAGAATACTTTATCTTGCAAACTTGTCCTTCAGAAATGAAGGCACAATACTTTACCAGCCAAACAAGAGCTGAGGAGAGCTCATCTCACTAGACCCACCTTATAAGAAATACTGAGATTTCTTCAAGCTGAAACAAGAGTGTGCTAGTTAGTAACATAAGAGCATGTGAAGGGGCACCTGGATGGCTTAGTCAGTTAAGCGTTTGCCGTGGCTCAGGTCATGATCTCAAGAGTTCTGGGATCAAGTTCCACATTAGGCTCCCTCCTCAGCAATGGGTCTGCTTCTCCCTCCCTCTGTGTGTGTGCTCTCACTCTCGTTCTTTTGCTCTCTCTCCAAAGACTGAAGTCATACCGAGTAACTTTTCTGATTACAATGGTATTAAACTAGAAATCAACAACAGGAGGAAAACTGGAAAATTCATAAATATGTGGAAATTAAACAACACATTCTTGAACAACCAGTGGGTCAAAGAAGAAATCAAAAGGGAAATTGAGAAAATATCTTGAAACAAACAAAAATGGAAACACAGCATACCAGAACTTCTATAATACTGCAAAAGCAGTTCTAAGAAGAAAGTGTATAGTGATAAATACCTATGATAAGAAAGAAAGATCTCAAATAAACAATTGTTTGCAAGAAATGTAAACAGAATATTGAAAAGCTATCTGCACTCCTGTACTCATTACGGCGTTATTCACAGTAGGCATGAGAGCAACCTAAATGTCCATCTGTAGATGACAAGTTGATAAATGTGGTGTGTATATACCTTCATAAAGAAGGAGATCCTGCTATTTGGGACAACATGGATGAAACTGGAGGATGTAATACGAAGTGAGAGAAGCTAGCCACAGAAAGACAAACATAGAATCAAAAATACTCAAACTCAGGGCACCTGGGTGGCTCAGTTGGTTAAGCCTTTGACTCTTGGTTTCAGCTTAGGTCATGATATCCTCATTGTGGGATCATGCCCCTTGTAGGGCTCTCCACTCAGTGGGGAGTCTGCTTGGGATTCTCTCTCTCCCTCTCCTTCTGCCCCTCCCCCCCACCACATTTTCTCTCTCTCTCAAATAAATAAATAAAATATTATTATTATTTTTTAAAGATTTTATTTATTTATTTGACAGACAGATCACAAGTAGGCAAAGAGGCAGGCAGAGAGAGAGGGGGGAAGTAGACTCCCTGCCTAGCAGAGAGCCTGACTTGGGGCCCGATCCCAGGGCCCTGGGATCATGACCCAGGCCAAAGGCAGAGGCTTCAACCCACTGAGCCACTCAGGCGCCCCCAAATAAATCTTTAAATAAGCACTCAAACTCCTAGCAGGTGGAGAATAGAATGGTGGTTGCCGGGGGCTGCGGGGAGGGGAGAATGGGAAGTAATGGTCAAAGGGTACAGAATTTCAGTTACACCAGGTAAGTTTTGGAAATCTGTTATACAGCACAGTGCCTATAGCTAACAAAGTTTTATCACATACTTAAAATTTGCCGAGAGGTCAATACTATATAAAGTGTCCTGACCAGGAAAAATATGGTGGTAAAGGGGGTAAGAGGATACTTTAAGAGGTGGATATGTTTATGCTCTTGACAGTGGTGGTGGTTTCATGAGTGTGTGCTCATTCCCAGACTCATCAAGTTGTATACATTAACTATACACATCTTGTTACATGTCAATCATATCCCAATAAAATGGGTAAACCCACCCCCTGCAAACCCGAGTGGGTCATAAATGTGTGATCTCAAGGAAATACACCTGTAGGTCGACACAGTGGCGGCCCCCAATGTGAGATCATCAGTTTATGGATAAAAGATGGAAAATCAAAAGCATAGGAGCTAGACAGGGCAGTGATGGCTGGCGGACCCAAGGGAGGGTAGGGCTGTGCGCCTGTGATTGAGGGCAGTGGCAGTTGGGGGGGATCTGAGCCAAGTGTTGAAGAGAGAATGGGAGTTTACCCGATGGCCAAGGTGAGGAGGGCCAGCCGTGAGGGCTGTATTGGCAGGATGGAACTGTCCCAACCACGGGGTAAGTTGTGTGAGCCAGAGGCTGGGAGGACAGTGGCAGACTGAGGGCCTTGGCAGCCAGAGTACATATAGAACAGCCAGCAGGGACAGGGGTCCAGTGAGGGCTGTCCAGCAGGGAAAGGCTACGGCCTGTCTTGGGGAGGCAGCAGGTCAGTTGCTGTAGAGTCTGGGCTGGTGCCCAGTGTATAAGAAGGGATAGATGCTGGGGGCACAGGGACTCTTGTCAGCTGCAGGGGTGCATGCTCCATCCGGGGCATCCACTGCTCAGCAGCATGCACTGTGGTTAGCCTGTGTTTTTTTGTTTCTTGTTTTTAATGTTTTGTGACCTCTATGTAGTTATTTTTATTGCTGTTTAAATGGTTTTTTTTTTCTTTTTTAGATTTTATTTATTTGTCAGAGAGAGAGTACAAGCAGCGGGAGTGACAGGCAGAGGAACAAACAGGCTCCTGGCTGAGCAAGGAGCCCGAAGCAGGGCTTGATCCCAGGACCCTGGGATCATGACCTGGGCCAAAGGCAGATGCTTAACCATCTGAGCCACCCAGGCATCCCAGTCAGCCTGTGTTTTGCAAGGGAAACTGGAATTCCAGTTTTGAAACATGAAATGTCATCATGTTGAGTGTTGGGTTTAGAACTTTGAAAATACTGTGTGGGTCAACCTGAACATGTCTGTGGCAGATTCAGTCCCCAGTTGGCAGTTTGGGTCTTTGTCTTGGATTTTGGGCTTCTGGGGGGTCGGTTGGGGATGGCTCAGATAGAGCTTCTTCTCTGATGAGGCTCACCACCATCCAGGGCTCAGAGACTAGAAGAGCTCTGCAGAAGGGACCTCTGGGATCACCTGTCTGTGCCCTCCCTGGCCCAGTTCAAGCCTGCCTAACAGAGGTGCCGGGAAAGATCTTTCTGGTCCTGTTCGTCTGGTGGGAGGTCCCCGAGGACCATCCTTGCTGCTGCCCATCCTTGGTCTGCTGTGCTCTGGGAATTTGAACCTTTTTTTTTTTTTTTTTTTTGAATTTGAACCATTTTGTTTTTGCCCTGCAGGCTGGCCTGATCCGTATGGAGGAGGAGGAGTTCTTCATCGAGCCCCTGGAGAAGGGGCTGGCGGCCAAGGAGGCTGAGCAGGGCCGTGTGCATGTGGTGTATCGCCGGCCACCCACCCCAAGGCCCCCTCCTCTGGGGGGACCACAAGCCCTGGACACAGGTAAGGCTGCTTGGTGAGCCCAACCCCAGTTGTCCCCCTGGGGACCCCAGGCATCCCTTTTGCAGGCCTGGTCTTAGGCCGAAGTTGAGCCCTGCTCTCACTGACCACGTGGAATGGTGGGGGTGCTGCAGAGCCGGGGGGTTGGAGGGGCTCTGCTGTCACTGCACATGGGCCTCAAGCTGGCAGGTCTGGGACCTCCATAGCTGGCAGTGGAGGCTGACCAGGAGCCCCATTCAGCTGCTTGAGGTCCAGCCAGTGTCAGGGAGCAGGGGAAGCACAGAGCAGGCCTTTACCTGGGCCCATGTCCCATACCCATGTCTCTGATCCTGTGCCTGTAAAGAAGATATCTGTTGGCCTCACGTGGTCTCCCTCTTCCTCTGTGCAGACCACCTTCCCTGCAATCACGACTGACCACCCCTCCCTAGCTGCTCACGGAGAAAGGCCCCAAGCTGTCCTCTGGCCCTATTCAGACCCTGATTCCTCTTAGAGACATGTGTCAAAGGGAGGAAGGGGAAGTAAGTGCATGACAAAGACCCCAGAGGTGCCCCCATGGCCTCTGCAGCCTGTGCACAGACTCAAGTGGTTTTTGTTTTTGTTTTTGTTTTTTTCCTTTTGAGACTTAGAACCAAAGTGCACTCTGGGCCCAGGAGCATGGAAGGAGCTTCTGGGTGGGCCTGGTGATAGCTCCTGGCTGCAGCCTCTCAGATCTCAAGCCCAAATCTCCCCCGCATTCTTGGGATCTTGGGTTCCAGGCTGCAGGGAGGCCAGGTTGGGGTCAGACCATGGTCCTAGCCGGCCTCATGGTCCTCGGGCCCCAGGGACCAAATGAGGCTGCCTTGCCTATGCCCAGTCATTAAGGGCTTGTCTCAGCCCTCAGCCTCTGGTGCTGGCCCCCTAGCTGCAGGTGGCTAGGGCAGGTGACAGCAGCAGGGCCTGGAGGCCTGGGTCTTGGGTCAGGCTCGCCTGCATGTTGGCTGAGAACCCCAGAGGTCCCCTCAGACCAGCCCAGCCATGCTGTGATTTGTTGGGGCACTCCCATCACCCCAAACAGCTCTGGCTCATTTATTTTAGGTCTCTCGATCTGACTTCCCAGCTTGACAGATAAATTGGGTGCAGGCCAGCAGGGCATCATTCTAATTTCAAGGAGTGGTGTCAGATACTTTTGCACAGAAATTGTTCCGTCAGGAAGCCCAGCGCTGTCTAGAGCCGATCAATACTTTGGCAGACCCTTTCTCCCAGGTGATGAATTGCCCATCTGCCAGGCCTTCCTCAGCCTCAGCCTTCCTGCCTCTTTCCTACACTTGGGCTTCTCCGCAGGGGGAGGAATGGAGAGTCACCAAGTAGGGTGAGGATAGGGGTGAAAGTGGGGCAGTGGAGGTGCTCCAGACCAGGGGTCAGGCCCACACTGGCTGGCTGTCCTCAGGCACATTTGGGCCTCTGGCTTCTGCCTTCTCTGTCCAGTGGGATTAGAAAGGCCTGTGTCTCAGAGAGCTGAAGGCTTGCCACCTTGAGCCTTGGGCTTGGTGCTTCTGGGTCCCACTTAGGCTAGGTGAAGTGGCATCTGCCAACAGGGGCTTCCAGGTGCCCGCGACTGTCTCTGATCCCAAATTCCATGTGGTGCCTCTCCTGAAGATGGCAGCCCTCCCCCGTGGCTGTGCTGGCCTTGCCTTATTACCTGGGATTTTGTTGGTCTTTTGGGACATTCTGTTAAACCCATCCTCCCCTCCCTCTGCCATCCACCTATTGCTGGTGAGAGCTTGGAACGCAGAATGCAGGAAAGGAGTTTCAGACTCCGAATAACCTCCGAAAAACTCAGAAAGGAGTTTCAGACTCCGAATAACCAGTGGCCTTAAAGGATGTTGAGGTGCCTGGGTGGCTCAGTCAGTTAAGTGTCTGACTCTTGATCTCTGCTCAGGTCTTGATCTCAGGGTTGTGGGTTTAAGCCCCATGTTGGGCTCCATGCTGAGTGTGGAGCTTACTTTGAATAAAAAGAAGTAGATGGCACACAGGTTGGAGACTGAGGTGCTGGAAGGTGGTGCGGTGTGGTGAAGGTATTCGGGATTGGGCTCTGGGCCTCAGGCCTGGGCCGCGGGTGTGTAGCCTCCAGGCTGTGGGCTCTGAGTGGTAGGGCCAGGCCGCAGGCCCAGGGTCTGGGGCCAAGGCCCCTTTCTGTGATGTCTGTGCCCAGTGTCAGCACGACCCTGTGTAGGTGACTTGGTCACCCAAGAGTACATTTCTCCCTTGATGTCCCTTCCCACCCAGCTCTGGGCTGAGGCCTACTCACTGGTTGAAGGGGGTCCAAACATATTATGCTGGGGCTGGGCTGAGGGCCCATAGTGACCTCAGATGGGTCCAGCTTTCCGTTAGCCTGGGCCTTATCAGGGCCCAGAGTGAAGCCAGGAGATATGTAGAAGCAGTGTCCTTGGCTGGGCCTGTTTGCTCTGTGCTGGGCCCAGAACCCTAGGATGTGTGTGTGCGTGTGTGTGTGTGTGTGCGTGTGTGTGTGTGCCAGAAATTCCTTTTCTTTAGTGAATTCTGATGGGCACCCTGATAGATCACTGTGGCTGTGGCTGAAATGAGCAGGAGGCATGGACTTGAGGCTTCCTCCTCCCTCCCCAAAGGCAACTCCTGGAAGAGGGTTTGAAACCCCTGTGATGGGCAGTGTGTAGGATGGGTCCTCTGCGGAGGGGGAAACATCTGTTCTGGACCTTCCGGGCTGGGAGGTGGGCTTCTGGCTGGGTGTGGGGTTGCATGTAGGGGTGCCTGGTGGGGGTTTGTGGGTGTGTCCCACATGGTCCAAGATGCATTGTCCTATTTTCCTTGAGCAACCAACGCCTTCCTGGAATGATCTCGGGGGTCCACCTAGCCTCAAAGAATTGTTATCACTCATAGTCTCCATCATCAGGCCAGTTGCTAGGTTGCAGACTGCCCCAGGGAAGTGGATGGGAAACAAATGTGTTCACATGTCTTCACAGACTCAGGCCTGCGCCCAATGTGTGCACAGAGCAGTGTAGTGTATAATAGTGTTGTCCTTGGGCCACAGGTTAAGGTTTCAGGGTGGGCAAAGGGTTGAGGATGAGGAGGGGACACCTTTTCTCTCCTCATGGCCCTACAGATGTCCAGAAATGTCTCTGCTCCACTCTGCTGGACCCAGGAGCCCAGCCAGGACAAGAGGGCAGAGCTGAGGTGAGGGGACGAGGGTGGCGTTTTGGGGATAAGTGGTTGAGGCATTTCCAGACCTCCTCCATGCCAGGCCTCTCTCAGGTTACACTGGGTCCCATTGTCTGTCCCCACTCGGAGTTAACCCTATCTATATCCAGGGCAATATGGTGCTGGGGGACCAGGTACCATCAGCCTTCCTGGTGTGTGTGTGTGTGTGTGTGTGTGTGTGCAGGTGTGTGTTTGCACTTGCACACATACATGAACAGGGCCCCACTTGGAGTGCTGGTCCTGTGCCTGAGCCCTGGCCTGGCTGCCATCTGTCAACCCTGTCTGCGGTGGTTGAGGGGGAGCCAGGGCCGGCCGGTGTGGGGAGAGGAGTCCCAGTCTGGGCCGGAAGCCCTGCCTTGTACTTGCACCAGGGACCCTGGCATGTCACAGCCTCCTACTCTCTGGCTATTGCGACGTCTTACCACCAGCTGGCTCACTGAAGACAGCTGCAGTGTATTATTCTGTCACAGTTCTGGAAGGCAGAAGTCTGAAATGAGTTTCACTGGGCAGAGGTCAAGTGTGGGCAGGGCTGTGCTCCTTCTGGAGGCTATAGGGGAATCTGTTCTGGCCTCTCCCAGCTTCTGGTGGCTGCTTGTGGCCACATCACTCCAGTCTCTGTCTGTTGGTCACACTGCATCTTCCTTGTGTGTGACCCTCCCTCAGCCTCTTGCTCACAAGAACGCATGTGATTGTATCCAGGGCCCATCCAGATAATCCAGAACTATCTCCTCCAATCTCAAGACCTGTGATCTAATCACATCTGAAGAGTCCTTTTTTGGTCCCATAAGGTAACATTCTCAGGTCCCAGGAAGGACCTGACACCTTTGGGGACCACCAATCAGCTCAACTCGGAAGTGACCCAGCCCACCCATGTGCAGCTGGCTGTGCTGTGAATGGGATGCGCATCTGTGGAGGTGTGGGCGCCCCTTGCTCCTTCTCCGGGGACAGGGCTCAGGTGCAGCTCAGGAAGGGCCCCTTCCCTCTGCCTCTGCTAAGGCCCTCATCAGTTTCAGCCAGACTGTGGGGCCTGGAGAGCCTGGGCCATGGTGTGGTTGGGCTGGCCCCAAGATGGCATGCACAGAGCTGGCCTGGCTGCAGACACAAAGGGCCTGGCTGTGTGCAGGAGCCTGCAGGTCCCCACGGCGAGCTGGGCACGTGGTCTCCCTGCTAGACACATGGTGCCACTGCCAGACAGTCGTGCCATCCCAAGAGCCACAAACTCCAAGGCTGGCAGGATGCAGTGGGCCATTCCAGCAAGGACGGTGGCAAGGCTAAGTGCTTGGCCTGACTTTTACCTCCCTCCTTTGGACATAAACAATGGGAGTAGAGAATGTGTCTCTACTGAAAAGAAAACAGCGGGAGTGTGGTGGGCACAGGGCCGGCCAGAAGCCTTGTCCAGGGGGCAGCCCCTCCTCGGCTCCCCCGACCATGACTTGGTGGGAGTATGGGGCTGGGGCAGTGATCCTCTCACGGTCAAGAGCATCCAGACAGTTCCCAGAACTTTTATGGGAACCCTCATGATTTTGAAATGTTGCTTTACAATTCTAAAAAGCACCATATGAGCCAAATACAACATGGCCCCATTGGCCACCTGTGCTTAGGAGAGGCAGAGGCGGAAGTGCTGTAGTGGGGGCTGCACTTCTAGGCCCCCTGAAGCCCGAGGGCATGGCTGTGGGGGGGTGGGGCTCTGTGCTCCTGCTAGGGGGGTATTTCCTGTCCCACAGAACCTCCCTATGGGCCACTGTGCCCTCCCGCCCTGCCTTGCACTGGGGCATGGGTAAAGGAAGAGAAGTCAGGCAGCTCAGTGCCCATGACCTTGGCTGCCTCCTCCTCGGAAATAGATCGTGCCAAGCCTCTGCCCGCTGCTGTCAGGCTGCGGCATCCTCCCTGGCAGGCAGAGGAGGCATGCCGCCCCCAGGAGTGCTCTGCCCTGCCTCTGCCAAGGGAGACCAGTGAGAGAGAGCTGATGGGGTGCTGGCACTGTGTGCTGCTCCGTGTAGCTCCTCCACGTGGCCAGCCTGCAAGTCTCTAGATCCGGCAGCCCAGAGTCTTTCCTCTGCTGACCCACTGCACATTTCTGTCCATCCCGAGACACTGGCTTGAGCCAGGTAAGAGTTTTCCAGGCTTCTGAGGAGTCGGGAAGGAGCTGTCCCAGGAGTGAAGCTGGAGGTAGGCATGCAGGGCCAGGAGCCAGGGGGCCAGAGCTGATGCTGGGACCTGCAACCTGGAATGTTCCAGAGGGTGGATGGTGTCCCGCAGGCAGTGGGCAGCCCTGGTTGGAAAGGGGCCCGAGAGGGAGTTCTGTGTCACAGCCAGCCCACGGTGGTCCAGGCTGGAGGCAGGGAGTCCAGGGGGCCGGAGAGAGAGTGGAGTCCTATCAGGACAGGCCACGGACGGGAGGTGGGCAAGGCTCCACTTAAAGGCAGGTACCTCATCAGGTCTACCTCGGAGATGCAGCAGGTGTGAGGTATAGGGGAGAGGCTGAGGTCTGCAGAGGGTGTGGAGGGGGTGCTAACTGGCTGGAGGCCAGCTTGGGGAGGCTTTCCTCTCCATAGCTGTTGACGTCCACCTCAGTTTCCTGTGACAGCCAAGACACATTACCACAAACACAGTGGCTTAAAACAACACAGGTTTATTCTCTTACAGTTCTGGAGGCCAGAAATCTGAAACAGACCTAAAGGGGCTAAAATCAAGGTGTCAGCAAGGCTGGTTCCCTCTGGAAGCTCAGTGGGAGGGAAGATCTCTTTCTGGCCTCTCTCATCTTCTGGTGGTCACTGACATCCCTTGGCTGATGACCGTATCACTCTAGTCTCTGTTCCCGCGGTCACACTTTCCTCCTCTGTAGTCCAGTCTCTCTCTGTGTCCCTCTTATGAGGACACTTGTGATTACTCCTAAGTTAAGGACAGGTTGAGTCCCTTGAGCCATAAAGGCAACACTCACAGGGTCTGGGGTTGAGGCTGTGGACATCTGGGGGCCGTGATTCAGTCTTTACGGTATCTAAGTGTTGAAGCCGGGGGTTCTGTCCAAGTGGGGAGGGAGGCCCTTGGTTGGCTTTGCACCCTGAGCCCCGGCCTGTCTTGTGTCTGGGAGCTTCTCTCTGTGTCCCTGAACTGCTCACTGGAGCCCTGTAGCTAGGCCTAGCCTTCTCAGGTGGTGACCTGGGGGCTCTCACACCGGATTTGGCTCCATGCCCCACCCAGCCAGCTCAGAGGTGCAGCAAAAGTCTGGGTGCCTTGGTGCTCCATTCCTGGGGCCCTGTCAGTTCCTCCTCATTCCGCCCCTGGGCTGTGCCTACAGCTCAGGGACCATAGGAAACCCAAGGACAAGCGTTTGGTTGTGAAACTCAAGGCAGCTGGCCCGGCTCTGTGCTCTGGGAGGCGTGTTTCAGAGCTGAGAGCACCCTTGGCAGAGGCCTCAGCACTCCTGTCGCTCCGTGGCCGGCCCCCTGGCCGGCTGGAGGAGATGCCAGCGCGGTGACGTGGCCTCATGCCGGAGGGGTGGGCGGGGGCTGGCGCTGGGGATGGCCGAGGCTGCACATTCTCCTAGGCCTGGAGTTGTCTGGGGTCAGACTTGGGAGGGTGCCCGGAGCTGTCAGCGAGCAGGGGCACTTTCTGCCTGGGGTCCGCAGACAGGGGCCCTGTCCGGTGGGTTATGAGGGGAGGCATGACCACGGTCAAAACTTGCCAGATGTGCTCCCCATCCCCCACCCCTCCCACCCCTGCTGCCAAGGAAAGCCCACGTGCTCAGCTACTCTCCTCAGACATAAATTTAGCTGTCTCTGTGTCTCTGGCCTGCTCTCCTCCCTCACTGTCTCCTCCTGAGTTTCTTGGGATCTTGTTCAGGGGTGGAGCTGGCAAAGCAAATTTGGCCCAAGAGAGACCTGATCTTCGCTGGGGCATCCGGAACAGATGATGAGTGCTACTCATCATGAGTGGGGACACCGGTTTGGCTCTGGCCTGGGTGTAACCCTCACTCAGATGTAAGAGACGGTTCTAAGAAGAGCCAGGCGGAGGTCAAGTGTACCTCCCTGGGCATTGTGCTCAACCCCGTGGTGCCTCAGTTTACTCATCTGTAAAACAGGTGTAATGGCACAAGGAGAAGGGATGGTGGGAGTTGGACAAACCCATCCTCATCTCGTCCCCTGCGTGGCGCCTGGTCCGTGCTTGCTGTCACCCATTTAGCCATCCGTGTGATTCGGACTCTGAGGTCCTCTGCCCTCATTGCCCCTGCTCTGTGGCTCTCTGTTCCACAGACACAATCAACTGATGCTCCTTTCCTTCCCTTATTTTTGTGTTGCCAATGTCCCCCAAAGAGCTTTTCCTTGGGATGTGGTAACCATGCCTGCTTTGCACATAACATGCGGATGGGGAGTGAAGCCGTGTCTGCTCTGGCTGCGTCTGGAGTTTAATTAGTGAGAGCAGTGTGTCTGGTTGTCCCCTCCACTGTAGGCTCTGCGTGGCCTGCTCTCTGCAGGTCCTCAGCACAGCAGACTGGGATGTTTCTGGAAGAGACGTGATGTCTCCAGGGGCAACTTAACATGTCCGTGGCGTTTGTGCTTCTGATGTACCAGCCGGCCTGCCAGGGGTGGGAGCAGCTGGGCCTGAGTATCCCTGAGGACCCTGATGGGGCTCTGTCTACACCTCAGGTACCTCCCTGGGACGATTATGAAGAAGACATTCCTGTGTTCTGTGTCCACACAACGAGGGTCAAAGAGACAGGGTCCTAGGACACAGGCCTCTTGAGGATGCCGAGGGGCCCCACGGCCAGTGAGAAGTGCTGGTTCCCAGCCTTGGGGGGGGATGGGGCTGCAGAGATAGCTCCAGCAATGTCCAAAGGGGACCGAAGGCCCTGCCCCAGAAGCAGAAACTGGGTCTGGGCCTGGGGTCTGAACTCTGCTGCTTTGTACCAGCTAGAGACCCCTGATCACAGGCCCTGTGTCCTCTCAGAAATCTCCATAGGGCAGCAGACACTTCAGTCAGCTCCATGCCTGAAGTGTTTTCTAGAAAAATGTCCAATTTTCCTTGACCCATTTCTCTTTGAAATTATACCAAGCAGTGCTGTGCACTTGGCCCTGAAGGAACTCAGAGCTGGGAAAAGGTCACCCAATTAGGGGGAAATGTTGGTGTCTGTCTCTCTCCCTCCCAAGCTCAGGCTCCCCCTCTCCCTTGCACGTGCACACATCCTTACCTGTGTCTGAAACGTTGGCTGCCTTCTGGGGTCTGGGCTCAGTGCTGGGGTATGGGCTTCCTCTGGAGCTCTGTGGCTAGACTACCTCCTGGGGACGTCCAGGCAGGGTGAGCTGCACATCTGCTACAAGGTTGGGGCCCAGGTGAGAGGCTGCACAGGGTTTGGAGGAGTCTGGGGCCAGGACTGGGTGGAGGAGATGGCCTTGGAGCAGGGCTGGCTCAGGGACGTGGTGCTATGGCTTGGGCTGGGGACAGACCAGGCACCTGGTGATGCTCCCCGGTCATGGTGGGAACAAAAGGAATGACAGCAGTACTCCTGAGATGGGACACTGAGACATAGAGGGCATTTGTTCTTTCATTCATTCATTCATTCATTCATTCATTCCCATTCTTATGTGCACCCACCTTGTGTCTGGGGCTAGGTTGGGTGCTGGGGATATACATCAGGGAATGAGCTTGCCAGCCAGGGGACGACACAGTGAGCAGAGGGGTAAATCTGTGCACAGGGTAAAATCTGGGGCCGGAGTGATGTGAGAGAGGGCAGGTGAGGGTGGGAGCTACTCCAGGTGGGAAGCAAGGCTGACCTGGCTGCCCTTGGGAAGGCGGCTCCAGATAGATGGGGCAGCAGGTACAGAAGCACTTGATGCTGGGCCCGGGGAGGTGGGGAGAGCCAGGTCAGGGGAGTTGTGGTGCGAGGTGGGCCATATTCTCCCAGCAGGATGGTGGGGGATAGTGGGGACACAGCTGAGGTGTGGATCCTGGGGGAGGAGAAGTAGCTCAGGAGACCCAGCCAGTACAGAAGTCAGAACAGGGGCCGTTCTTCTGACTTCTGAGCCCCGCCCCTCAGCACAAGGGGGTTTCCTGAAACAGATGGTGCCAGTCACAGGCCAACCATTTGGCTTCCAGACTCTAGGGGTTGGGGCAGGGACCCCAGACACAGCCTCACTGGTAGGCAGGCTCCGGGTTGCCCTGGGAGCTCCTCTCCCAGATGCAGAGGCCCTGCTCTGTGGGACAGGGTTGCGGGACATGGCGTGCGGCCCAGGATCCTTGTGGATGTTCATGTACCCTTGCCCCTCTGACAGGCCGGGCTTCTCTTTCCCACTCTGCCACTGTGGGGAGGGGTCGTGGACCTGCTGGGGTGAGTGGGAGCTTGTGAGGGTGTGTGGGGCAGGCTGTGCACCCATCGGCACTTTAAGGTGGCCGTAACATGTGTGCATGCCCTTAGTGCAACCTCTCTTGCTAGGTCTCTTATTAGGGACCTCCTGGCAGGGGCCTTGGCGTCCTTTCCTGTCAGTGATCCTGCAGGCCACAGCCCGAGCCATCCCAGATGCCCGAAACCCTGCCTCTGAGAACTTGCTGAGTGGCTGAAATAATCATGGAATCCAAGCACACGACAGTCTCACGGCTGTCGGGGCAGAGCTAGGCTGGTTTCCCACGGCAGCCCCCCAGTGTCTCCAGTTCCTCACCAGTACAGGGGGCTTTGCCCACTGATATTTCACTGATCCAGCAGGGGAGCCTTACTTTGGGCCTTACTTTGTGCTTCTCTGAAGAGGAAGCACAAAGTGAGGATGAGTGATCGCCCCCACATTTGATTACTTGGTATGTCTCCTCTTCCTGTTTAAGTCCTTGGCCTGTTCATCTCCTGGGGTCTTATGTATTGAGATAAGCCCTTTATCTGCTTATCGACTTTCTGTCATTATTTGATACAAGGCTTTTTCCCAGGCTCCAGTTCCCCTTTTCTATTTGGTATTATGGGTGTCCGTTGCACAAAGGCCAGCCCTCCCAGAGCCCAAGTCTGGGAGTGATTCTTCTCCTGCCCCTGGAGCTGTGCTGTGGCTCAGGGACACACATTTTTCGAGGGCCTCCGGGAGGTGGGGCTCACCCATGCAGACGTTGCCCAGAGCACTGCAGGCATAGCATCTCAGGGATCTGTTTAATGACCCCGTTGTACCTATTTTAGATGAGGAACTGAGGCAGTGGCGGCCACGCTGTTAAGTTGCAGAGCCCCGTGTGTGGTGGGAGGAGCAGTCTGGTCACCAGGGCTGCCTGGCTCCCTGTGCAGCATCTCCTCCGTAGCCACTAGAGCTTCCCACCTGCAGGCTGGCCCTTCTGGGGACGCATATGCAGCAACGGAGGCCCCAGTGAGGGCGTGCAGCAGTATCTTGGGTCACTACGCATACTAGCTATAGAGAGAATCTTTGGCTTGCTGCAGAATTCCCATCATCAAGAGGATTGCCTGGCTCACGGTCGGTGCTTACATGTCCGTGAAAAGAAGGAAGGAATATGGTCTTGGAAGATGGCCGCACGGTCCTTATTCCTGGGGAAGCAGTTGCGCCTGGTTGGTGTCTGAGGGCTTGCCACGGAACTTACACTCCTGGTGGTGGGTTCTTGGTGTTGTGCCGGTGGAACTGGAATGTTGCTGGGGCTGCGGGCCCCCTGGGATGGGCCTTTCCTGCTGTCCTGGGGAGACTCCGCTGGGGGCAGCAGTGGCCCCAGGCCTCGCTGCCCTCAGCAAACTCTGGCTGCTGTCCCTGTGCCATTGTCCTTGTACATCAAGTGCCCTGTGGAAACCATATCCCTCCTTCACTTACTCATTCATTCAATTCATTCACCAGATCTCTACAGATGGCCCACACAGGGCCCGGCACTGGGCCAGGCGGGACGATGCTGGGAACCAGACAGACCTAGCCCCCTCCCAACCCCTGCCTCCACCCTCCTACAACTTGTGGTGACCCGGTCAGTCCCCAAAGGCCTGCACGGTTAGAAATATTGGGAAATGCTGTGAACTGACCACGGTAACTGGGGGTTGGAGCCACATCTGAAAGTGTGGGTTACAGTTCACTGGGGAAGAATAGGGTGGAGGCGGCAGGGCTGAGTGTCCTGAGGGGAGTGGACGTGGCCTGTTCGGGGGAGGTGTGACAGGAAAGGCCCGAGGGGTAGATGGAGGTGGGTCTTGTGGCTCAGTCTTGGAGTGGGGGTGGTGCCCTGCTCTAAGTGGAGAAACAGTGTGGCCTGGCTCTTTGGAGGAGGCCACCGGTTTGGCCCAGGGGGAGACTGTGGCCTGGACCCAGGTGGTAGGGAAATAGAGAGCATGCACTGTGGAGTTCTAGAACTGCAAGGATGTTGGGGGTCCTGGCATGTCATCACTGTGGTGGTCAGAGGGGAACGCTGCCCCCAGGAAAGAAGCGCATTCCCATCCAGGCTTGCCCCCAGGTCAGGGAGGAGCCAGCACGCTGCTCCTAGCCAGGCCCCCACCCTGGCCTGCACACTCAGCCAGCTGGCGCTTGCCAGAATCATCTCTTTGCTGGGGCCCAGGCCTGGGAGGTATCTGTGTGTTTGAGCTTTTTATTTTAAGGCTTCTATCCAGGGCTCTCTGGACTCGTGTTTTGGACGGGTTAAAACGCCATCTGCAGATTTCTAGCTGGAAGTTTCTTTGGTGACTTCAGGGACTCGGGCATGTGCCATGGGAGCTGGTGTTCCCCCCGATCCTTAGTGCTTCGACAGTTCAGAGGATGGGGCAGCACCAGCCAGGTGTGAGCGGATGGTGCTCTGGGCCAGTGAAGAACTTGGGAGAACAAAGAGCTGGGACACTAGGCCAGTCTGGGGGGGCAAATGACCAAGGATCACCCTAAGACCCCAGAGCACAAGCCCGAGTCCCCATTGGGACGCAGGTGTTTGAGTTGAGTGAAGTTCAGTTGAGGTTATTTGGGTTTGGGGCTGAAAGGGGCTCAGGTTGTAGACAAGGGGAGAGGTGGCCTGCTAGACCCCCCCTGTGCAGCTCGGAGCCACAGGCTAGAGTTTGTGCATGGGGTGTAGGAATCCGCACCCAGGGCCTAGGCTCAGGAGGTACAGAAGCTTGGACCCCTAGACCGGTCTTAGCCCCTAGGACAGGAGCTCGTGTCCCTGCAACCTTGCCCAGATCCTGGGGGTTAGGTGTCCACTGAGTGCAATGAGGGGTGCGTCTCTACAGGGTGGGCTGGATGGGCAGCCTAGGCAGAGGTAGGCTGCCGTGGGGGCACAGGCCAATTTGGGGTCAGCTGTAGGAGGACTTCCGATTTCTCCGGAGAATCCAAAAACTGATTTTATGTAAAACCTCTTAATTTTTCCAGTGTTGGCAGTTAAGTCAAAATTTTCAAAGACTGTATGGGCCAAGCAGGTCCCTGGTGGCAGTTGGTGTGAGAGGGTAATGGGGTCGCTTCGGTACGCAGGAACCCGAGCCCATAGTGTTCCCATGGTGACTGGGACCGAGCTCCCAGTGCAGCCAGTGCTGTCTCAGAGTTGAAATGTACTTCAGAGGGATTTTTATTTTCATTTCGGGAACGTCACATGAGACCATTCCAGTGGTTTCTTTTCTGTGAGGAGAGATCTGCGGTTGTCGTGTTTTTCTTGGAGGCCTTTGGGGGAGCCCATCTGCAGAGCATTAGAGGGGGTGTGGCAGGAGCAGGCTCCATCTAGGCCTCCAGACAGAATGTGGGCGGCATGGCTGTTTGGTTGGGATCAGCCCCCAAACTCCCAGAAATGGCCTCCTTCCCGACCAAGCACTCGGGCAGCCTGACCCACTGGTCAGGGCTGGACGGAGAGACCCTGTGGTTGTCACATCTGGCTCTGCATTCCAGGGCCCTGAGGTTCTGCTTCCCTGATGTGATGGTCCATCCTTAAGGCCCTTGTAGCTTGGGGAGCAAATGATCAATTGTAGGTTCAAGAGGCTTGTGGTCAGATGACCGTGTTCCTTTGTTCTGGGCGATATCCCAAAAGCTACTTACATTCTTGGCTTTCATCACCAGTAGGACAAAACAGGACCTGGATTTGTCTCAGGGCCTTAGACTGAGAGGGGCTCGGGGTCTTCAAGCCCAGAAGAGTTCAGCAGTGCAGGACCCTCTTTGAATCACCTCAGAAAACTCAGTTTGAGCCATGGTGAGGAAGACCTGAGCCCCTCTTTCTTGGTGTCTCTTGCCTGGAACATTTGGGTGCTCCCTAAGGGCTGTGGCTGCCCAGGAAGTCAAGGGAGCCAGGGGACTCAGTATGGCCCTGGTTTGCTGGTCCCTGCTCTGGCCCAGCCTCAGTTTCCTTATTTGTAAAACTGAGGGCATTAGACTAAAGCCAGGCCTCATCCAGAGGCTCCTGGGCTGTGTTCCCACCCCTCACTCTCCGCTGTATGTCACTCACAGGGTGTCTTCAAAAACTGTGACTACATGCTTAAAAGTCGGGAGTTTTTGCGTTAAAATCTTAGTTTCCAGTTTCTCAGAAAAATCAGGAGGAATGGACACTTTGGACCTGTTCCTTAAAGCCAGTATTTAGTGGGTGGGTGGAGCACACAGTCCCTTCTCCCCACTGTTTCTTGCCTGGCCCACCTACTCATTCTTGCCCTGCCTGGCCTGGTTCGCAATGGGGTGAGGTTCTGAGTCTGGTGGGTGGTTATACCTGTACAGACTCTTTTTGTTTCTCTCTCTTTCACACACACACTGCACACACACATGTGTGCATATAAACACAGACCAGACACATCTGTGTCTTCATGGAATGAGCCATGGGACATTAAAGAGTTTCCCTGGGTTGGGTGTCAGGACACCAGTGTCTGGCTTGTCTTTGAGTTGAGCGAAGTTCAGTTGAGGTTATTTGGATTGGGGGCTTAACAAGTCCTACTCCCCTGGGCCTGGGAGGTGGCCTCAGGCTTATAGAGCTCCATGGGTCACTCTGATGCTATGACACTTTTCGGTGGGTCCAAGGACCCTTTGGGTACCTATGGTCCAAGAGAGAAATCACAAGACCAAACAACATGGGACCTCGGGGTTTGCTGTGCTCTGGGCCAATGTGGCTGCTGGGACCTTCAATCTGGGTACGAGGTACCTGTGCTCCCACCTGAAGGGGCTTAACTGTTGCCCCTTGAAAGGAGGTAGGTGGACCCTACTTCCACAGTCTTAGGGGATGGCCTCAGGGCTTTGCTGACCTCCTTTTGAGCCAGGTCCCCAGCTTGATTGCAGAAGAAGGGACAAAAGGGATTCTCAGGCTGAATGGCAGAAGGGTCTGAGCTCACCAGTGGAGGGACACAAGGAAGATGGAGGATAATGTTGATCTAAATCCAGTCTACTCACAGGCAGAGGCCACATCAGCTGCATCAGCCCTGCTCCCTCTCTCCAGCTTCAGACCCACACCCTGAACTGCTCTCTGGAGGAACAGGTGGCTGTGGTGCTCAGGTCTTGGGTTAGACCCCCAGGCCCAAATCCAGGCCCCAGTTCTGAGCCAGCAAACAGATCCCTTGTGGTGGCCTGCTTCATCTCTCTGAGTTACTGCAGATTCTAGATCAGGAGGGGGCGGGGGCAGGGCGCTGCAGGCCTGGCAGAGACTGGGTGCACACCAGCCCAATTCAAGTTTGAACCTCCCAGGTTCCCACTCCTGCCCCACTTCAGTAACTGGCCTTGGCATCACTGATCCCTGAAGGAGGGTGTACTGGGCTGTTATCTTAAGCTTCCCCTCCCCCATCTAGAGCTGATCTGAGGACTAGCTCATCTAATTCTACCCTTAAAATGCCTAAAAATGGCACTATCACCACTCCCACCCCTGACTTACTTGCTAGCTCAGTTGCCATGGATGCAAGGATTCAGTTTCCGGTGTCAGAGTTGATTCATTCACTCATTCACCCATCCATCTATCCATCCACCCAACCCTCTGTCTGTCCATCCCTCTGTCCATGCATCCATCCATGAATCCATGCATCTATTCGTCCATCCATGCATCCATCTTTCCATACATACATCCAACAAGTGTTTGCCAGTGCCCTGTTGCCAGCCCTGTGCTGGGCATTGAGCATGCCCGATTTGGTCTCTTCCCCTGAGGAGTCCCTACTATGGGGAGAGGCAGACAAGAGGACGAACCATGACAAGTGCTGCTAAGAGTAGGACTGCTCTAGCCAGGCCCCATGGCTCTGGGGCTCCAGGGACAAAGGCAGGGCATGCTGACTCAGAGCACAGACTCTGAGGTCCTGCTACCTGGATATACCCTGGCTTCTCCCTCTGCTTCTTTGTGCCCATGTCCTTAACAGAAAAGCAGAGATAAGGGTTTTCCACCTGGTAGGGTTCTGGGGAGGATTAGACCCCGTCAAAACTGGGAAGAGCCCTATGTGGGCCTATGGTGTGCTTGGTAATGAGGTACTGTCATGAGTGGATGGGGAAGTCCCGCCTTGGGTCTCCCCATGACTGCTTCCATCCCAGCAGCTCCCCCATGGCAACCCCCAGGGGCCACAGCCTAGAGGCACTGCAGGTGCCCTTCAGTCGCCTGATTGATGCTGGGCCACATGATGTGGAAACGAAGGCTTCCTGAGAGAATCCTCAGGGTGTGTGCACCTCCGGCTCCTTCCCAGCGGTTGCTGCTCACACCACATTTATTCAGCTGGGCTACTTTCTGGTGCCCTAGGGTCTAGGTGGGGCAGCCCGGGACCAGACCACTTTGCCCTCTTGCCTCGCCAGGTCAGGTGTGGGAAGCAGACGCAACGTGGGGCAGTGGTCTTGAAGTGGAGGGGGCCAGTGAGGTCTTGGGTATGGTCATCAATTCCTCCTGCTGCACTGGGGCAGCCATCCTGGAAGAGGTGGTATGGGATGGTTCTGAGAGATGGCTATAGGACCTCTCCTTAGAGCTGGTTCTATGCACCTGGGGCTGGACGGTGAGAACTGGCCATCCCACGCATTGTCAGACACCGTTGTGTGCTAGTATTTAAGAAGATTTGTATGCAAGTATGGATATTCAGCTTGCCCTGAGAGGTCAGGCAGAACCCTTGGCAGCACCCATCCCACGCTGTTCTCCCTTGTGGCCCCAGTGTGTGGAGGGGCTCTGGGTGGGAGGACATGTGCTTCTCTCCCAATCCCCACCATCTCAGCTGACTCCTCAGCCTGGAGCCTGGGGCTTGGGATCCTTCATCATCGTGCCCTGTTTTCTTTCTTTGAGCCAAAATCCATTTCTCTGCATTCTTAGTGCTATGGCAGGTGGTCTAGGACAGCCAGGCAGAGAGGGTCTGTGACAGAGTTTGTGCAACCCGGTGGCCTAGAGGGTATTCTTCATTTGAACCCCCCAGGCTGGCTTCACTCATTTCCGTTTCCCCTGGGTTCCTATAAGCATGTGGGGTGCTGCCCTTGGCCTTTTATTATTTTTCCGACATATAATTCACATAACATAAGATTCACCGTTTAAACCTCTTTAAAATCTATAATCCAGTGGTTTTTAGAATATTTACAATGTGGTATAACCATCAGCACGATTTAGTTCCAGGACGTTTTCATTCCCCCTCCCCCAAAAAACCAGAAACCCAGTCTGTACTCGCTATATCAGTCACTCCCCATTCACCCTCCCCTCAGCCCCTGGCAGCTACAAATCCACTTCCTGTCTCTGTGGATCTGCCTATTTTGGACACTAGGTATAAGTGAAATCACATAGTTTGTGGGCTTCGGGGTCTGGCATTACCCCTAGTCTTTTAAAATAAGCTGTCTTGCTGGCACGCAGGCTCATGGCTCACCCACGTGGCCATGTTGAGTGGTTCTCTCCTTCCCTGTTGGCGGGCCTGACCCCTCATCAGGTCTCTGAGGCTCTTACCCGGCCCCCAGCTCTGCGGGGCCATGCCGCATATTCTAGAACCTGTGCCACACACCTGTGCCTCTGACCGCACTCTTCAGACTACTGGCTCAGGCCTCTTGCCTCCTCCTGCTGACTTGTCTGTGGCCACAACCACTTCTCTCTTGGTTCCAGGTCCCTTCTAGAAGCAGAGATGAAGGGGCTTTATTTATTTCTTTAGAAAACATTTAGTTTGAGGTCCTGTCACACGTGCTCCCTAGGCCTGTCCCTCCGAAGGGAGTCAGGGAGGGTTGCAGTGTCTGTGTGTGTATGAGTGGAATGTACCTGGAGAAATGAATATAAAATTCTACTACTATTCCTGAATGGTACAAATGCTGTGACTGCTACAAGTCTGCGAAGTAGCCCTCAGTGGCAGAGGGAGGGCCCTGCTGGGACTGGCCGAGTTCAGAGGCAGCTGCATCTCCTCTGCCCGCTGCCATCACCAGATACAGAGGGGGCAGCGGTGTGCCTTTGTGAAGCCCAGGGTCATAACACAATAGGGAGCAGTGGGGACTATGGTAAAAAAAAAAATCTAGTACATAAAAACAGAACTACCCCTACAATCCAGTAATTGCACTACAAAATACAAAATACAGAATATGAAAATGTGAGATGCAAAAATACAAAAGTACTCCTTCAAAGGGATACGGGCACCCCTATGTTCATAGCAGCATTATTTATGATAGCAAAATTATGGAAGTCAGCCCAAGTGTCCATCAACTGATGAATGAATAAAGAAGAAGGGGTATATGTATATAATGGAATATTAGCCATCAAAAAGAATGGAGTCGGGGCGCCTGGGTGGCTCAGTGGGTTAAGCCGCTGCCTTCGGCTCGGGTCATGATCTCAGGGTCCTGGGATCGGGCCCCGCGTTGGGCTCTCTGCTCAGCGGAGAGCCTGCTTCCCTTCCTCTCTCTCTGCCTGCCTCTCTTGTGATTTCTCTCTGGTCAAATAAATAAAATCTTAAAAAAAAAAAAAAAAAGAATGGAGTCTTGGGGTGCCTGAGTGGCTCAGTCAGTTAAGTGTCTGCCTTTGGCTCAGTTCATGATCTCGGAGTCCTGGGATCGAGCCCCTCATTAGGCTTCCTGCTGTGCAGGGAGTCTGCTTCTCCCTCTGCCTGCTGCCTCCCGTGCTTGTGTGCATGCATATGCTCTCTCTCTCTCTCTCTCTTGTTCTATCTCAAATAAATAAAATCTTAAAAAAAGAATGGAGTTTTGCCATTGGCAACAAGGATGGAGCTAGAGAGTATTATGCTAAGTGAAATAAGTCAGAGGAAGACAAATACCATATGATTTCACTAATGTGTAGAATGTGCAAACAAAACAAATGAGCAAAGGAAAAAAAATGAGGGAGAGAGAGACAAACCGAGACACAGACTCTTAACTATAGAGAACAAAGTGATGGTTACTAGAAGGGAAGTGGATGGGGGAATGGGTGGAATAGGTGATGGGGATTAAGGAGTACACAGAGCATGATGAAAAAAATAAAAGAAATAAGAGAAAATAGGGGTACCTGGGTGGCTCAGTAGGTTAAAGCCTCTGTCTTCAGCTCAGGTCATGATCTCAGGGTCCAGGGATCGAGCCCCACATCGGGCTCTCTGCTCAGCAGGAAGCCTGCTTCCTCCTCTCTCTCTCTGCCTGCCTCTGTGCCTACTTGTGATCTGTCTGTCAAATAAATAAATAAAATCTTTAAAAAAAATAAAAGAAAATAAAGTTGGCCATAAAGTTTACAATTCCAGCACAAGCTTCCAATGACAGGTGGCCTCCCCCACTCTCCCAAAGGGGGCTCAGTGCACTTGACACTGAAGTGTTACTCGGGTTTCCCTCCAAGATGGCATGCTAGCTTCTCTCCAGAGAAGCTCTAAATGGGGGAAACGTTAGAATCTGAGAAATAACAACACAACCCCTCACCCCAAGAGAGAAAGTAACAAAACAAAACATGGGAACCCGTTTCGGAGACTGAACTGGTGCTCATGTTCAGATTTGGAACTGGTATGGGCTTGCGTGCATGCGTATGTGCATGCATGTATGTGTATATGCCCCTGTGTGTGTGTGTGTGTGTGTGTGTGTGTGTGTATTCATCGGTGTGCATGTGTCCACAGGCTGCAGCCAGTGCTGGGCTAGCCAGCACAGCCATGAAAGCACGGGTTAGAGAAAAGGGATGCCATTTTTATAAGAAAAGTTAAAAAGGAGTACAGGGAAACAAAAAATAGAAGAGAGAGAAAAATTGAAATAATAGATTAAGATAGAATCAAGTCCAAATTTATATCAATAATCAGAGCAAATGTGAATAGATTGAATTCCCCAGTTCACAGACAGATGTTGGCATAGTAGATCAGCCAAACCAGACCCAAAAGCACAAGCCAGCCATGTACTGTCACCAGAGGTACAACGAAAGCGTAAATGGAAGAAAAGTTGGACAGGAAAAGTATGGAAACCAGAAATACCGAGCAGACAGCCAAAGGCAAACCATCACCGGGACATCAGTCTCAGACCCCGCAGACTCAAGGTGTCAGGTCACCATCTAATGAGAATGGCTTCATTTCCCCAGGATGACAGAGCACCTCTAAAGGGTCACTCTTTCATTCAGTGTAACAGCCTCAACGTATTTGGTGTAAACTTTGTTAGAAATAGAGAAACCGACAAATCTATCATCATTTTGTGAGATTTCAGCCATTTTTTCCAATTAGTGTTGGATTAAGTAGACAAAACTCAGCAAAGACAAAGAAGTTTCTGAGTAACAGCCAATGAGCCTTATTTGAGGGACATAAATAAATTCTGTGTCTGAAAAGTAGAGGGATTTCATTCTTCCTGAGCACATTTCCAACACAGATATTGATTGGTAAGTACAAGTCTCACAAACGTTAAATGAGTAGTTCTAATGTAGGTCCCATTCCCTCACCGTCATGCCTTTCAGCTGGAAATTAGCAACCTTCCTGACAAAAACCTCCACCACTGGGAAATTTTTAAAAAATAAAACTCTAAAGCAGTTTGTGGACCCAATAAGAAATAATAATGAAACTATAAAAACACTTAAATCTGAGTGATTAAAAAAAGCCCTAAGTGTCAAAACTTGGGTGGAAATTTATATTCAAAAAGAGAAAGGCTGCAAATTAAAGAAATAAATCTCCAGTGTAAGAGGAGAGAAAAAGGCAAATTTACCCAAAGGAAAGTAGAAGGGAAAAAAGTAAGAGAATGAGATCTGAATGAGTGAAGTGGGAAATCTCTCAGTTCCCCTCAGTTTAATGGGGTGGTAGAGGTGACTCAGTGGGAAGGACCATTCTGGCTCTGGGTGGGAACTGAGTCTCAGTCCCAGGCCTGGCTCATGGGACCCAGGGCCACCTCTGCACATGCTGTCTGTCACTGGGCTGTCTTCTCCCCTATGAACACTTGTGTTCCTGCTTATGTGTGGACAGCTGTTTCCATTACTGGCTACAAACCAAAGAGAATTGCTGGATCCTATGGTAGCTCTGTTTAACCTCTTGAGGAAGTGCCCGTCTGTTTTGCAAAGTGTCCTGGGCATGATGCACCCCTCCCCTCCCCACCAACCACCCTGGAGGATCAGAGCTGGTTACCATCCACAGAGCAGTCTGACGTCTGCATATGTATTGTGGTCAGCTCGCTCTGAGTTCTCAAACTGCATCCCCAGGGCTCCAGTGCAGACACCTGAGAAGGCCTTTCTGCTTGTTCCCTGTCAGCAAAGACCAGCCTCTCTGTCTCCTAGTTTCTTTCCCAATTCAGGACTAGATGTTCTCAAACCCTAGCCTATATATTTTATCCAGAAATTAGGGGGGCAGGGGAGGGGGTTTGAGCTCTGCTTCTTTTGGCTGGAGAATAATTTCCACATTGGTCCTGTGCCGGAGTGGATCCCTCAGTGGCAGAAATATAATTCTTGAGGCTTTTGGGGGATAAGAAACTCAAACCCTCCCTGGTTGGCAAGCTTCTTCAAACTTTTCTTCCAGTATCACGTGGCTGTCATTTTCACATATGCATCTCTCAGGGACACGGAGAGACGAACTGCATTTATGGGTGGGAAAACAGAAGGTTCAGAGATGGCACAACGAGAAGCTGGAGGAGCTGGGACTTGAACTCATGCTGGTGTGAGGCAGAACGTGGACTCTTTCCGCTACACTAGCCCCAGGTACTTCCTGAGCCTCTCTGAGGGATGAACAAGAGGACAAGCAGATGAGGTCTTTGCTTCTTCCCTTGGGATCCCTAGATGACTCCAGGGCTCTCCTGTCCAGTCAGCTACGGTCACACTGGCAGAAGCCACTGGGGAAGAAGGCAGAATGGAAGGTGCCTGGGTGCCAGCTCTACAGCTGTCCCAATACGAGCAGAGGCTGTCTCCATGAGGGAATTTGTGTGGTGAGGAAGAGCACACTTGTTTCACCAACAGTTCACGCTCTCCTTCCTGGTGAGAACACAGCTAACCCAGCATCCTTTCAGGACCTTGCACACACAACACTGGACAGCCACAGAGCAGCACTGAGAGGCCCCGTTCACTGGTGCCTAATGTGTGACCAGTCACCGCCAAATGTCACATGGGGCATGGACCTGAAGGGGATGTTTCTGAGAATTCAGAGGTCCTATTGGCAGGTCATTCTTTTATTTTTTTCTTTATAATATGTTCATTGGGATAGAATTCATATGCTGTAATTCATCCTCCCCATTCAGAGTGCACAATTCTGTGGTTTTGTAAATACAGTCCCAGAGTTGTGCAGCCATCACCACAATCAACTTCTGAACATTTTCGTCATACTCATTATCATCCATTTTCCATTTATCCTCAAGAAGTGTACTGCTTCCTTTCCAGTTTAGAGGCCTTTTATTTCTTTTTCTTGTCTAATTGCTCTGGCCAGAACTTCCTGTACTGTATTGAATAGCAGTGGCAAAAGTAGGCTCCCTTATCTTGTTGTGGATCATTGAGCAAGATGTCAGCTGTGGGCTATTCCTAAATGCCCTTGATCATGTTGAGGAAGTTCTTGCCCACTTCTAGTTTATTGAGTGGTTTGTCAGGAGGGGTGTTGGATTTTGCCGTGTGCTTTTTCTGCATCACTTGATATGATCATGTGGTTTATTTTCCTCTGTTCTGTTAATGTGGTATTATATTGATTGAATATCCTATGTTAAACCACCTTTGCATTCCTGGAACAAATCTCACTTGGTCACATGTATAATTCTTCTAAAGCGCTGCTGAATTCAGTTTGCTAGTGTACTCTTGAGGATTTTTGCCTTTACCTTCATAAGGAATATCGGTCTGAAGTCTTCTTATGATGTCTGTGTCTGGTTTTCATTTTAGGGTAATGCTGGCCTCATAAAATAAACTAGAAAGTGTTCTTTCCTCTTCAGTTTTATTGGAAGAACTTGAGAAAGATTGGTGTTAATTCTTTAAATGTTTGGTAAAATTCACTTGTGAAGCCATCTGGTCCTGAGCTGTCCTTTGTTGGGGGTTTCTGAGTACTGTTTCAGCCTCTTTACTTGTCATAGGTCTGTTCAAATTTTCTATGAGTCCTTGATCCAGTTTTGGAAGTTTGTATGTTTCCAGGAACTTTTTCCATTTCATCTAGTTTATCTAATGTTTTAGTGTAAAGTTGTTCACAGAATTCTCCTATAATCCTTTTTAAAAATTTCCATAAGGTCAGTAATAATGTCCCCATTCCCCTCACCCCCACAATTTTAGTAACTTGAGAATTCTCTCTTTTTATCTTGGTCAGTCTGGCTAAATGTTTGTTAATTTTGTTAATCTTCACAAAGAACCCCCTCTGGTATCATTGGTCCTCCTATTTTCTTCTATTTTATTTGTGTTCTAATATTTATTATTTTCTTTCTTCTACTAATGTTAGGTTTAGTTTTCTTATTATTCCTTAAGGTATAAATCAGGTTATTGATTTGAGATCTTTTTTAACATTGAGGTTTATAGCTTTAAATTTCCCTATGAATACTGCTTTTGCTGTATCCCTTGAGTTTTGAATATTTCCTGTTTTAATTTTCATTTCTTTCAAGACATTTTCTAATTTGCTTTATAATTTCTTCTTTGACCCATTGATTGTTTCAGAGTTTGTTGTTTAATTTTCACATTCTTATGAATTTTCTGGTTTTTTCTGCTCTTGTTGATTTCTAGTTTTATCTCACTATGGTGAGAGAAGATACTTCATTTAATTTCAGTTTTACAAACTTTATTGAGACTTGTTTTATGGCTTAACACATGGCCTCCTGGAGAATGTTCCACTGTATATCAGAAGAATATGTATTCAGCTGTTTTCGGCTGGGATATTCTATGTATGTCTGATAGGTTTAGTTGGGTTGTAGTGTTGTTCAAATGCTCTGTTTCTTTATTTACTTTCTGGCTGGTTATCCTATTTATTATTGAAAGTGAAGTATTGAAGTCTCCAGCTATTTCTCCCTTCAGTTCTGTCAGGATTTGTTTCATGAATTTTGGGATTCTGTTGTTAGATGCATATTTATTTATAATTATTACATTTTCTTTTTTTTATTTATTTTTATTTGTTTATTTACAGCATAACAGTGTTTATTGTTTTGGCATCACACCCAGTGCTCCATGCAGTACGTGCCCTAACTATTACCCGCCACCTGGTTCCTCAACCTCCCACCCCCCCCACCCCCCTGCCGCCCCTTCATAACCCTCTGGTTGTTTTTCAGAGTCCATAGTCTCTCATGGTTCATCTCCCCTTCCAGTTTCCCTCAACTCCCTCTCCTCTCCATCTCCCCATGTCCTCCATGTTATTTGTTATGCTCCACAAATAAGTGAGACCATATGATACTTGACTCTCTCTGCTTGACTTATTTCGCTCAGCATAATTTCTTCCAGTCCCGTCCATGTTGCTACAAAAGTTGGGTATTCGTCCTTTCTGATGGAGGCATAATACTCCATTGTGTATATGGACCACATCTTCCTTATCCATTCATCCGTTGAAGGGCATCTTGGTTCTTTCCACAGTTTGGCGACCGTAGCCATTGCTGCAATAAACATTGGGGTACAAATGGCCCTTCTTTTCACTACATCTGTATCTTTGGGGTAAATACCCAGCAGTGCAATTGCAGGGTCATAGGGAAGCTCTATTTTTAATTTCTTAAGGAATCTCCACACTGTTCTCCAAAGTGGCTGCACTAACTTGCATTCCCACCAACAGTGTAAGAGGGTTCCCCTTTCTCCACATCCTCTCCAACACATGTTGTTTCCTGTCTTGCTAATTTTGGCCATTCTAACTGGTGTTAGGTGGTATCTCAATGTTGTTTTAATTTGAATCTCCCTGATGGCTAGTGATAATGAGCATTTTTTCATGTGTCTGATAGCCATTTGTATGTCTTCCTTGGAGAAGTGTCTGTTCATATCTTCTGCCCATTTTTTGATATGATTATCTGTTTTGTGTGTGTTGAGTTTGAGAAGTTCTTTATAGATCCTGGATATCAACCTTTTGTCTGTACTGTCATTTGCAAATATCTTCTCCCATTCCGTGGGTTGCCTCTTTGTTTTGTTGACTGTTTCCTTTGCTGTGCAGAAGCTTTTGATCTTGATGAAGTCCCAAAAGTTCATTTTTGCTTTTGTTTCCTTGGCCTTTGGAGACCTATCTTGAAAGAAGTTGCTGTGGCTGATATAGAAGAGGTTACTGCCTATGTTCTCCTCTAGGATTCTGATAGATTCCTGTCTCACGTTGAGGTCTTTTATCCATTTCGAGTTTATCTTTGTGTACGGTGTAAGAGAATGGTCGAGTTTCATTCTTCTACATATCGCTGTCCAGTTTTCCCAGCACCATTTATTGAAGAGACTGTCTTTTTTCCATTGGATATTTTTTCCTGTTTTGTCGAAGATTATTTGACCATAGAGTTGAGGGTCCATATCTAGGCTCTCCACTCTGTTCCACTGGTCTATGTGTCTGTTTTTATGCCAGTACCACGCTGTCTTGGTGATCACAGCTTTGTAGTAAAGCTTGAAATCGGGTAACGTGATGCCACCAGTTTTGTTTTTGTTTTTCAACATTTCCTTAGCAATTCGGGGTCTCTTCTGGCTCCATACAAATTTTAGGATTATTTGCTCCAGCTCTTTGAAAAATATCGGTGGAATTTTGATCGGAATGGCATTAAAAGTATAGATTGCTCTAGGCAGTATAGACATTTTAACAATGTTTATTCTTCCAATCCAAGAGCATGGAACAGTCTTCCATCTTTTTGTGTCTTCTTCAATTTCTTTCATGAGTGTTCTGTAGTTCCTCGAGTACAGGTCCTTTACTTCTTTGGTTAGGTTTATGCCCAGGTATCTTATGGTTCTTGGTGCTATAGTAAATGGAATCGATTCTCTAATTTCCCTTTCTGTATTTTCATTGTTGGTGTATAAGAAAGCCACTGATTTCTGTACATTGACTTTGTATCCTGCCACGTTACTGAATTGCTGTATGAGTTCTAGTAGTTTGGGGGTGGAGTCTTTGGGGTTTTCCATATAAAGAATCATGTCATCTGCGAAGAGAGAGAGTTTGACTTCTTCCTTGCCAATTTGGATACCTTTTATTTCTCTTTGTTGTCTGATTGCCGTTGCTAGAACTTCTAATACTATGTTGAACAAGAGTGGTGAGAGTGGGCATCCTTGTCGTGTTCCTGATCTCAATGGGAAGGCTGCAAGCTTTTTCCCATTGAAGATGATATTTGCTGTGGGTCTTTCATAGATAGATTTTATGAAGTTCAGGAATGTTCCCTCTATCCCTATACTTTGAAGCGTTTTCATCAGGAACGGATGCTGGATTTTGTCAAATGCTTTTTCTGCATCAATTGAGAGTACCATGTGGTTCTTCTCTCTTCTCTTATTGATGTGTTCTATCACACTGATTGATTTGCGAATGTTGAACCAACCTTGCAACCCAGGGATGAATCCCACCTGGTCATGGTGGATAATCTTTTTAATGTGCTGCTGGATCCTGTTTGCTAGGATCTTGTTGAGAATCTTTGCATCCATATTCATCAGTGATATTGGTCTGAAATTCTCCTTTTTGGTAGGGTCTTTGCCTGGTTTGGGGATCAGGGTAATGCTGGCTTCATAAAAAGAGTCTGGAAGTTTTCCTTCTGCTTCAATTTTTTGGAACAGCTTCAGGAGAATTGGTGTTATTTCTTCTTTGAAAGTTTGGTAGAATTCCCCAGGGAATCCGTCAGGTCCTGGGCTCTTGTTTTTTGGGAGGTTTTTGATCACTGCTTCAATCTCATTACTAGATATCGGTCTATTCAGGTTGTCAATTTCTTCCTGGTTCAATTTTGGGAGTTTGTAGCTTACCAGGAATGCATCCATTTCATCTAGGTTGCTTAGCTTATTGGCATATAACTGTTGGTAATAATTTCTGATGATTGTTTCTATTTCCTTGGTGTTAGTTGTGATCTCTCCCTTTTCATTCATCATTTTATTAATTTGGGCTTTCTCTCTTTTCTTTTGGATTAGTGTGGGCAATGGTTTATCGATCTTATTGATTCTTTCAAAAAACCAGCTTCTAGTTTCATTGACACGTTCTACTGTATCTCTCGTTTCTACCTCATTGATCTCTGCTCTAATCTTGATTATTTCCCTTCTTGCATGTGGAGTTGGTTTGATTTGTTGTTGATTCTCCAGTTCTTTAAGGTGTAGAGACAGCTGGTGTATTCTGGATTTTTCAATGTTTTTGAGGGAGGCTTGGATGGCTATGTATTTCCCCCTTAGAACCGCCTTTGCTGTATCCCATAGGTTTTGGACCGAGGTGTCTTCATTCTCATTGGTTTGCATGAATTGTTTAAGTTCGTCTTTGATCTCCTGGTTGATCCAAGCATTCTTAAGCAAGTTGGTCTTTAGCTTCCAGGTGTTTGAGTTCCTTCTGAACTTTTCCTTGTGATTGAGCTCCAGTTTCAAAGCATTGTGATCGGAGAATATGCAGGGAATAATGTCAGTCTTTTGGTATCGGTTGAGACCTGCTTTGTGACCCAGTATGTGGTCTATTCTGGAGAAGGTTCCATGTGCACTTGAGAAGAATGAGTATTCTGTTGTTTTAGGGTGGAATGTTCTGTATACATCGATGAGGTCCATCTGGTCCAATGTTTCATTCAATGCTCTTATTTCTTTATTAATTTTCTGCTTCGATGATCTGTCTATTTCTGAGAGAGGCGTATTAAGATCTCCTACTATTATTGTATTCGTATCAATATGACTCTTTATCTTGATTAATAGTTTTCTTATGTAATTGGGTGCTCCCATATTGGGGGCATAGATATTCACAATTGTTAGATCGTCTTGGCGGATAGTCCCTTTAAGAATTATGTAGTGTCCTTCTGTATCTCTGACTACAGTCTTTAGTTTAAAATCTAATTTATCTGATATGAGAATCGCTACTCCGGCCTTCTTTTGAGGCCCATTGGCATGAAAGATGCTTCTCCATCCTTTCACTTTCAGTCTGGGTGTATCCTTAGGTTCAAAATGGGTCTCTTGTAGACAACATATGGATGGGTCCTGTCGTTTTATCCAATCTGCAACCCTGTGTCGTTTTATGGGCGCATTTAGGCCATTCACATTGAGAGTGATTATTGAGAGATAGGTTTTTATTGACATCGTGTTGCCTTTGAAGTCTTTCTGTCTATAGATTGTTTCTGTATTTCTGTTCAATGATATTCTTAGGATTTTTCCTCTCTTATAGGACCCCCCTTAATATTTCCTGCAGTGTCGGCTTGGTGGTTGCATAGTCTTTTAAGCCTTGCCGGTCTTGGAAACTCTTTATCTCTCCATCCATTTTAAATGTCAGTCTTGCTGGATAGAGTATTCTTGGTTGCATGTTCTTCTCATTTAGTACTCTGAATATATTTTGCCAGCCCTTCCTGGCTTTCCAGGTCTCTGTGGAAAGGTCTGACGTTATTCTAATGGGCTTTCCTCTGTATGTAAGAAGCTTCTTTGTCCTAGCTGCTTTTAAGAGGGTCTCTCTTGAAACAAAATTCCCCATTCTAACGATAAGGTGCCGTGAGGACTTTCGAGAATCTAAAATCTTGGGAGGAAATCTTTCTGCCTCTAGTACATGAACGTTGTTTCCATTCGTGAGATTGGGAAATTTTTCATAGACAACTTCTTCCACTATATCTTCTAGACTTCTTTCTTTTTCTTCCCCTTCAGGGATTCCAATAATTCTGACGTTGGAACGTTTCATGGCATCGTTTATTTCCCTGATTCTGTTTTCGTGGCTTCTGAGCTGTTTGTTCCAGGCTTCCTCCTGATCCTTTCTCTCTATCTGTTTGTCCTCCAGATCACTAATTCTATCTTCTGTCTCAGTTACCCTAGCTTTTAGAGAATTTAGATTGGATTGGAACTCATTGAGAGCATTTTGAACATCATCCCTGGTGGCTTTCAGTTCTGCCCTAACATTGTGAACATCATCCCTGGTGGCTTTCAGTTCTGCCCTAATCAATTCTGTTTGGTCATCCATGGCTTTCTCCAACCTAGCTATTGCCTGGATAATTGTTAGTCTGAATTCCTTTTCTGACATATTGTCTATGTCGATAGCCATTAGCTCTGTTGCAGAAGGCCCATCCTCTGTATTTTTCTTCTGTTGGGTATTCCTCCTCCTAGTCATTTTGGTAAGAGATGACTAAACAGATGCAGCTGGACTTATCGATTGTGGTGCAGTCAATGTGCACCCTGGAACGCTTCTGTGCAATCAGGATTCCCCACCCAAATGAGAGAAAAACGAGAAGAAAAAGAAATAGAGAAGAAGAAAGAAAAAAAAGGGGAAAGAAAAAAGGAAAAAAAAAAAGAGAGGGAGAGATAGGAAAAAAAGGGAAGATAAAAGAGAAGGCTCAGCCCAAATGGGCCACAAGGTAAGATTTGTGGAGTATACAAACAAAAGCAGACAGACAAAAAGAGTGATAAAAGTATATGACAAGAGAAAAAAATATGTATATATAAGCAAAAAAAAAAAAAAAAAAAGGGAAGAACCTCATCAGAAAGAACCCCAAGTATAAGGTTTATATATTATCAGGACAAACACAAATTCACAGAAACACTGACAGAAGGAAAAATTGGGAGAATGGTTATAGATTCTCCGTGTGGGTGAGGAAGGTTATTTTGATTCTTCCTGAAGGTATCTTGATGTTTTTGTTAAGGGACTCAACTTTCCTAAGTTACAGGGGGATTAGAAACTGGTTTGCCTGTAGGGGTAGCATTGATTGGGGAAAGGGGATTACCTTGAAGTTTAACTCTATATGTATAGTAGAAAATAAAAATTAAAAAAGAATAAACTAGACTAGACTAAGTTAAAATTAAAAAAGAATTAAAAAAATAGAAAAACAAAAGAAAAACACGGGTGTATGTATCAAAAAGTTCAGGTTAGAAGGTTATTAAAGAATTTGATGTACTGGACATCTTGGTGTGATGGTAAATAGGTTAAAAAATTATCTGTATGTATAAAATAAAAAGAACCAGAATATTGGTAAAGAGTTAAAAATAGAAGTTGTATTTATGAAGTAGTGGTGGTTGTTCTCTTGTAGTCTTTTTTTTTTTTTTTTTTTCCTTCCTTCCTGGTTGGTTTTCTGGGGGAGGGGCCTGCCACGTGGGTTTTCAGACAATGATGTTCCCTGAGTTAGGTCCTCCTGCTCCCCTCAAGGGGGTGAGCTCTTTTTTTTTTTTCAGGAAACTCTTTTTTTCAGCCTCTTGTTCTCTGGGGGTTTTTATGTTCTTTCATCTGCTTTCTCTTTCGCCTTGACAGCTTTTGATGGTTTTTGGAGGTTTAGAGGAGAGCAAACAGCACCCCAACCTCCCTCTCAGAGAGAAGCCTCAGACTGTTTTGCAAAAGCTGCTGGCAGAGTCGGTTCTGAGTCACTGTCCCTGGGGATGCAGGAGCTCCTCGTTGTACCCAAAACCAGGGCAGCAGTGGCTGTCTGGGCAGCTCCAGACCGCCAGAGAGGTTCGGAGCAGAGATCGCACACTGAGATTTTCCCGCTGTCCCAGGCTGGGAATGTCTGGTTTTTCCCGCTGCCAGAGCTCCAGGCTAGCGCCTATGAGCACCTATCCCAAGGGAGGGTGTGGGACGCGCGCGTTTCAGGATTGCCGTCTGGCCGGGCTCCCAGCCCCTCACGGGAGCCAGACCCCACTCGTTCTCGGGCGCACTGGCCTTCAGGTGCACTGGCTGCTCAGGGACGGAGACCTGATTTCTCCACCGCACTCTCTCTGGCTCCGCGCCAGGGGAGGCTGTCCTGGGTCCGGGGACTTAGGTCCCTGACCCTAACTGCCCAGGTTCCCACTATTACCCCCTGCGATCCTTTGCTGTTTGTTTTTTGAGTGCTTTCAACCAGACTCCAAGTTAATGCTGGTCCCCAGATGCAGAGCACTCTTGTGTTGGGGTGTTACTTTCCGATCGGTCACCTCTGGTGGCTCCCTCCCCCTTTTGTTTATCTTCCGATATCAGTCGGACGTTCCCAGTCTGCTTTACCTGCCACTGGCGTCTTCTGCTCCTGTAGAGATCCAGACGTGTATAATTCTGATCTCAGGCTGATTTCATGGGTGGTCGGAGTTCTTTGGTAGGTAATCAGCTCACTTTAGGGTACAGGTTGAAATGGTGCCTCCTCCTACTTCCCGGCCATCTTGGCTCCCCCTAATTATTACATTTTCTTGATGGACTGGTCCTTTCATCAATATATAGTGTTCTTCTTCATTATAAAATGTTTTTTTTAATATTTTATTTATTTATTTGAGAGAGAGAGTGGTCAGAGGGAGAGGGAAAATCAGACTCCCCACTGAGCAGGGAGCCTGATGCAGGGCTCGATCCTGGGGCTCTAGGATCAAGTTAAGCAGATGCTTAACTGACTGAGCCACCAAGGCACCCATTTTATAAAATATTTTTATTTAAGGTCTGTTTTGTCTGATATTAGTATAGCCACCACAGTTTGTTTTAATGATTTTCTTACTATTAAACAATTTTTTTATTTGATAAATTTGGCATGTTACAATTTGTAGATTTAAGGTGTGGAGTGTGTTACTTTGAAACATTTATATATGGTAATATGATAGCCACTGAAGCAGTATTTATCACATCATGTCATTATAGTACAATATTATTTTGTTTACTATTTAAATGGAATCTCTGTTTTCATTCTTTCCCTTTCAGCCCATTTGTGTTTTGGGATCTAAATTGGAACTCTTAGAGACAGCATATAATTGGACCATGGTTTAAAAAAAAAATCCATTCTGCCAATCTGTATGTTTTAATTGGAGTTTTTAATCCATTTACATTTAAAGCAGTTACTGACAAGGAAGGATTTTCATCTGCCACTTCCTGTTTATTTTCCACATGTCGTATCTTTTTTGTTCCTCTATTTCTCCATTATTGACTTCTTTTGTGTTCAATTTTTCTTGTGTATTATTTTGATTCTTATATCTTTGTATATTTTAAAGTCATTTTATCAGTGACTACCTAGGGAATTATAACTATTTTCTTAAATGTATGACAACCTAATTTGAATTAATGTCAACTTAGTTTTAATAGTATGTGGAAACTATGTCCTGTACAGCTCAGTCTTCCTCACCTTTATTATACTATCACAAATTATGTCTTAGTACATTGCATGCCCATTAACAAAGATTAATAATTATTGTTATATGCATTTGTCTATTAAATTATATAGGAAAAAAGAGGATTTACAATCCAAGGACATGTAGTTACCTTTAACTTGTGTGTTCTTTATTTCTTCACATGAATTTGAGTTACTGTCTAGTGTCCTTTCATTTCAACCTAAAGGACTTCCTTGAGCATTTCCTGAATGATAGGTTTACTAGCAACAAACTCCCTCTGTTTTTGTTTTTCTGGGAATGTCTTAATATTTCCTTCATTTTTGAGGAATAGATTTGCTGGATATAGTATTCTTGCTTGACAATATTTTTCTTTCAGTACCTTAACTGTGTCATCCCACTGTGTAGAAATCTCCATAGTTCAGATGAGAAATCAGCTGTTAATCTTATTGAAGCTCCCTTGTAAGTGTGGTGTTTATTTCTCTATTGAAGCTTTCAAGATTCTCTCTTCGTCTTTTTGATCATTATTTTTTGACAATTTGATTATAAAGTATTTTAGTTTATAGCTCTTTGAGTTTATCCAACTTAAATCTTCTTGATGTGTAGATTCACATTTTATCAAATTTGGGAATTCTTTGGTCATTCTTTCTGCCCTTTCTCTGTCTCGCCTCTTTCCTGGACTGCCAAAATGTGTATGTTGGTGCATATGATGGTCTCCCATAGGTCTCCTAGACTCTGTTCATTTTCTTCATTCTTTTTTCCTTCTCTGCACACTAGATAATTGAACTATCTTCATGTTTGCTGAGTAGCTCACATCTACTAACGAACCCATCCAGTGAATTTTTCCATTTCAGTTACACTTTTCAGCTTCAAAATTTCTTTTGGTACTTTTTAACAATATCTTTTTATTAACATTCTCTATTTGGTGAGATGTCATCCTCCTATTTTGCTTTAGGTCTTTGTTCATGGATTCTTTTAGCTGTTTGAGCATATTTAAGACAGTCAACTCAGTCTTTGTTTACTAAATCCAATGTCTGAACTTCTCCAGGGAAAGTATTTTAAATTTCTTTTTCCCCTTGTGAATAGACCATACTGACTTGTGTCTTTGCATACCTCATAATTTTTTTGCTAGAAACTGGACATTTTGAATATTATAATGTGGCAACTCTGGAAATCAGATGTTTCCTTCTCTTCAGGGTTTGTTGCTGCTCCTTGTTGTGGGTTGTTGTTTGTTTGGTGACTTATTAAAACTCCTTTGGTAAAATCTGTATTCTTTGTTGTGTAGGGCAATTTCAGACTTTTTGTTAGCTTAGTGGTTAGCTAGTGTTTTGACAGAGGTTTCCCTAAATGCCTGGGGCCCCAGGAAAAAAATACTTTCCCAGTCTTTGCAGACTGACTCTGTGTTAGGGCACTCCTCCAATGTTTAGCCAGACAGTCTCCATCTGTGTTGTTGTTCACGTCCTATTTGCTTAGAGCATAAATGTCAGCCAAAGATGAAAGCTTTGGGTCTTCTCAGGTCTTTTCTGAGCAGGTGCCCCACACTGGGTGTGTATGGTCTTCCAGATTCCCTGGTGTATGTGAGATTTTCCCAAAGACCTGACTTTCCAAGTTATCTCCTTCCCTAGACTATTCCTTCCCAGGCTTTTTGATTTGTGTATGGCTTGTATTGTCCCAACTGTCATCTCTTGCCCTGGGTGACTGTAGTGAATACATTTGCCTTTAAACCCTTTCAACAAATTGCCCCACTTCAGCCCTGGGGAAGTTCTAAGGAAGGTGAAACAAAGATAAACCCTAGAGCTGGTCGTTCAGGGATCCACCAGGCAGCTCAAAACAAACCACAGTTCTTTGGGACTAAGGTTCATATTGCTCCCACTTGTCCTGGCTACCTTCATGGCTGCCTTTGAGCTGGGAATGGAGGAGGCTAAGCAGGACAGTTAAAATGCCACAGTTCTTCTTTCTTCATTAGGCATTTCCCTGGTTGTTGTAAGTTTTTTGAAATTAAATTATGGAGCTCCAAGGAAGCGGATTCTGACACATTTTACCAGCTTGTTTGTTGCTTTGGTGAAGGGACAGAGTTTTGGAGTTTTTTTTATTGTACTGTTTTGGTGATGTCCTCTTTCTTACCATTATACATTAATTTAATCAGAATCTACTTCACATTTATACAGACTTAATTCTAGTAAACTATAGAATTGTTACTTCTGTGTAACTTTCTTCTCCTCTCCCTCTTTGAGTTATTATTGCTTTACATCTTGCCTTGGTTCTTTACTGACGCTGTGACACATTACCACAAATCTAGTGGCTTAAATAAAACAATTTTATTATCTTACAGTTATAAAAGTCAGAGGCCTGAAATGGTTTTCACTGGGCTAAAATCAAGCTATTGGCATGGCTTTGTTTTTTCTGGAGGCTCTAGGGGAGTATCTGTTCACTTGTACTTTCCAGCTTCTGGAAGCCACCTTCATCCCTTGGCTCATGGTCCCTTTCTTCCAACTTCAAAGCCAGTAACATCAAGACAAGTATTTCTCATCTACTCTCTCTCTGGTTCTTTCTCTGCTGCTGCTGCTGTCTTCCACTTTTAAGGATCCTTGGGATTACACTGGGCCCACCTGGCTAACCTAGGATAATTTTGTATCATAAAATCATCTGATACTTTGCAACCTTAATTTCTCTTTATGATGTAATCTTCCATATTCATAGGATCTGGATTAAGATGTGGACATCTTTAAAGGGCTATAATTTTGTGTATCATACATCTGTGTATTTTATAAACCCAGCAACATGTTGTTGTTATTATTTTATATAACTTTATGTTTGAAGAAGCTGAGAAAAGAAAGGAGAACAAGTATATATTTACAGTTATATTAACCATCTTATTTACCATTTCTTGTTCTCTTCCTTTTCCTGTGGATTCAGGTTTTACCATCAGGCATCATTCCCTTGCACCAGCACAGCTTTGTGCTGTTACTGGCAAATGTATTACATTTTTATATGATACAGGCCCAACAATACAATTATATACCTATCCCTTTTATAGCATTGCTTTTTAAGTCAGTTAAAGGAAGAAAGGAGAAGAGACATGCATTTTGCTCTTTTATAATTATGTAATTAATTTTACTGTTGGTGGTAGTTTGTGTGTATGTGTGTGTGTGAGAGAGAGAATTTGAATCAACATCTAGGGTCACTTGCTCTCAACCTGAAGAATGTTCTTTAGGATGTCTTGTAAAATGCTTACAACAAATTATCTCAGTTTTTATTTGTCCGGGACTTCCTATATTTCACCTTCATTTTTGAAAGATAGTTTTGTTAGGTATAAGATTCTTGATCAACAGATGTTTTTCTCTCAGCACTTTGAATATGCCATTACACTGCCTTCTGATTTCCAGTAGTTCTGATGAGAGGTCAGTTGTGAGTCCTAGTGTGGTTCCCTTATATATGGCAGGCCATTTCACAGGTGCTGCTTTCAAAATTTTCTCATTGTTTTTGGCTGTGATGTCTCTGGATGTTGATCTCTTGTGTTTATCCTACTTGGATTTTGTCACAATTCTGAATACAAAGACTTAATGTTTTTCATCAAATTCTAGAACTTTTCAGCCACCCTTCTATTTTCTTCCACTCCTTTTCTATCTTCTCCTTCTGGTACTTCTGTTATGTATATACATGCATGCCCTTAAGCGTGTTCCTCCTTTCTCTTGGGCTCTGTTCATTTTTTTTTTTCATTCTCTTTCTTTCTGTCCCTCAAATCATATAATATCTGTTTTGAAGATTCTTTCTTCTGCCAGTTTTTAATATACTGTTGTGCCTTCTTGCTTATTTTACTTTCAACTCCAGAATTTCCATTTGGCTCTTTTTTATGTATATAATTTCAGTGTCTTTTTTTTTTCTTCAGTGTAACAGTATTCATTATTTTTGCACCACACCCAGTGCTAATTTCAGTGTCTTTATTGACATTCTTTATTTGATGAGACATTGTCATCATAGCTCCTTTACTTCTTCAGACATGGGTTCCTGTCATTCATTGATTGAATTTAAAATGACTCCTTTGAAGTCTTTGTTAAATCTGACATCTGGGCTTCCTCACAGCATTTATATTGCTTTCTCCCACCCTATGTATAGGTTACACTTTTTTCTTTCTTTGCCTGTCTCACTTTCTTATTATTGGAAACTGTACATTTTAGGTAATGTAGCAACTCTGGATAAAGACTTCCCTTCCCTACTCTGGGGCTTGATTTTGTTTGCTTGTTTGCTTATTTATTTGTTTCTTGCCTGGCTTGACTATTGTCATGAAGTCCGTGTCCCCAGCAGTGTGAGGCCTCTCATCTTGGTCCTCAGAAGACAGACACAGCGCTGGGCAGGTGCACAGTCACCCTGACAACAGTGGCTTTAGTGGGGGTTCTTTATGTCTCCATGATCTCTCTGTTAAGCTGTCTGCCTCATTTGGCATCACACCCAGCTTTTAGGTTCTGCTAATTGATGGCTGAGGGCTCTATTATTTTCAGCAATGCCCTGGAGCATAAGTTGCTACATAGTCCATTCCAACTGATCTCGGGTAGGCTAGTTTTTAAGGCCAGTCTTTGAGATTTGTTCTACTCCTCAAAGGGGTACTCATAACTGGGTATTTTCTTGGTTCTCTCTAGTAAACTAGCTGGCCTAGGCTTAGCCTGTTGCTCTCATAGAGCTACCAGCCTTCTCTTAAATGCATCCACGAAAATCTCTATTGTTTTCAAGAGGATGCACAGGCTTGAACTTATCCTTCAAATAAAGTCAGTTTTTGGGGGGGAGAATTTTGGAGCAATCTGTTCTGGACTGCCACTCTCCATAGGCAAAAATCTCTGAGCCACTGCACAGGGCTCTGGGCAGGGGAGGGAGCCTTTGGTCTTCTTGGCTTGCCTTTTCTAGCATGGAACTGCTTTCCTTCAAACAAGATGCGGCAAAGGTGATAGGACCCCAATATTCTAACCTTGTTGCACCTGGGGTGGAGCCTCTGCCTAATGGGTGGGAGCTGGGTAGAGGAAGGGAGCCACTGACCTCTCAGCCACACTCACCAGGAATTTTACCCCTGCAACGCAGAATTGGAAGGAATGAGACATGCTGGCAGGTAGTCTATCCCTACTGAGAGACTGTATCCCTTAATTGGGAACCAAGGGCTGAGGGAGCCCCATCTTCTTGGGCATACCCACCCAGTGTAGAGCTTCCCTTAGATTGAACCGGTGGAGTTGGGGGGGAAAGGAGGGAGTAATTTATGGTTCAAATGCCATAAACTCTGACTGTTCTCACTGAGTTGGTTCCCCCCCAAGATTAAGTGGGTATTCTTGAATAAATGATACTTCTTCATTTACTGTATGTCCTTAGGACAATTTCCAGAGACTTGAAGTTGTTATTGTTGGTTTTCCTTTTAATTGTTTTCATCAGTTATGGCTGTTGTGCTGGGAAACAGGTCCATGGGGCTTGTCATGCCACTGTTCCAGAAGTGGAACTCTTGAGACAGGTTATTCTTCACCTAGCTTGGGACCAGAGCAGTGAGAAAGGGGGAGGACTCCGTATCTGTCAGTGTAAGTGATGGGGACACAAATCTAATTATGCCATAAAAGGAAATGCACATGTGATTAGAGGCACAACTGGCCCACAAGAAGCTGCCAAAGCTCTGTCTCTCCCTCTTTTTAAACTTGGCCTCTTCTGCAGAGACTTCCTCCTATCGGCTCTCTGCATAAGCAGCCCCAGGCTCATCCTGTGAGCTCACCAATCCAGGGAGGGAAGGTTTCTTTCTCCCAGTGTCCAGATCTAGGCACTCGCCTACCTCCTCCTGTACCAGTCACTGCAGCCAAGCACTGGGTATAGGTTATGACCCAGCCGGGGCAGGTGGGGTATGATCACACACCCCAGAGCCACAGGGGGTGAGGCAGGGCTCTTCCCAGCAGAAAGAGGGGTGTTGGTTTAGGAAGTTCACCAATGGCCTCTACTTGCTCCTTTTAAAATGTACTTACACACACACACACACAATTTTGCATACAACCGATTTTTCCCAAGCTGTAAGTCTCTTTCATGTATTCAGAACTTAAAAAAAAAAAAAAAAAAAAAAAAAGACTTTGTGAGAGTTGCAACTCTTTTAACTGCACTCTTCCTGCAAAAACGAATGGCCAGCCAGTTCCTGAAACGCTGAAATGAATTCAAGTTGCGCAAGTGAAACAAAGAGCAAACTTGAATCCCACCCAGAGGTAAACTTCTCCAAGAGGGCTGCGGTTGCTTGGTTTTAATAAATTGAAATTACAGAATGGCCTTTGACATGGCAATTTTCACATCATTTTGGACATCAAATTGATTTTGACTCTGTTTCGATGGCAATGAGGCTGAAAACTCTGACTCACGAAAATGCAGGATAACAAACTGATCTTGCCTAGCTTTGCTGGATGAGGGAGGCCTCGCTGGGTTGGTTTTCCACCAGCGTGAGGTCATCTCTGGCAGTGTGTGCCTCCTGGAGGTTGTCTGGGGCAGCAAGCACCAGCCACTGGTCCAGGGTCACACAGACCGGGGCACGAGGGAAGTGCTGACACTGTCTTGCGGGATCTCCAGGTGTTGCACACAATCCTGATGGACACGGTGTCCCGACCCTGCAGTGGCCTCGCCTCCAGCTCTGGAAGGTTCTCTCCTCTCTTTCTCATTCCACATTCCAGTGTCTTGCTGGCCAAAGACTTCCACTGTTGTTCAGCAGCTTCCACGAAGGACTTGGATTTACCTCATTCATGTAGCTACGCCCGTCTGCCAGCAAAACCAAGACTCAGGCCAGCTCCTCTCCTGAAGTTCTCCCGAGGTTTGGGTTTGCCTTCCTTCCCTAAACCTGACAACCCCTCCTGGACTGGGACAGGCTCATCAAGGTTGCCCTCCATGAGGTCCATCGAGTTCTGCCAAGAGAGTCCCAACTCCACGTTCTACTTCCCTTTTGAGACAAAACCCTCAAGAGAGGGGGAACTCCAGCTCTGAATCTGAGAATATTTATGGGGCCACAGCAGTGACCAGGAGTGTCTGTCATGGCTGTGTCTGCTGGAGTGGAGCACACCCCTAGTGTCCCCATCCTCATGCACACCTGGCCCCTCTCCTCTCCCACCAGCTCTTGTCCCCTTCTTGGCTCCTTTTACAGAAAAAATGCCCCCAAGAGGAATCACCATCTCCAGTTTCTCTTAGGAGAGTGGGAGATTCTCTCTTACCCCCCTTAATCAGGCTTCTGCCTTCATCAGTCCTCCAAACCTGCCCTCCTTGAGGTCACTGGTGACTTCCGTGTTGCCACATCTACTGGCTAGTGCTCAGTTCCCCTTGGTGGCCTGTGTCAGGATGGGTCCCTCCTGTTCCTGACATGGTTTGCAGGATACCTTGTTTTCCTGGGCTCTGACCCCCTTACTAGTGTTTGCTGCTTCTCTCCCTTCTCTCCCCACCCTGAGTTTTGGCGTCCCCCAGGGCTTCGTCATCCTTGGAGCTCTTCTTTTCTCCCTCCACACCCCACCTTGGTGATCTCATCCATCTTGTTGCTTTAGGCACCATCAAAATGCTGGCAGCTCCCAGATTTGTACTTCTAGCCCAGACTTTTCTCCCTTCCTCCGCCGACTCCTAGTCCCTTTGCCTCCTTGACCCTGGGATGCCTAACACAAATATTGAACTCAGCGTGCCCCAAAGCGAACTCCTCATCTTACCCCCACCACTGCTGCACCCACCATCGCTGTGGATGGTGAACCTTGGCACAGCAGAAGTCTTGAGTTCTCACTGATTCCTCTCTCCCTCTCACATGCCATGGGCAACCTGTCAGGAGATCCAGGGCTTCCCTTTAAAAATCTACTAGAACCGACCACTGCGCGCCCACCTCAGGCCAAGCCGCCTTCCTCTGCCTGATGGCTGCAGTGGTCTCCTCTTGGGTCTCTGTGCACTCCCAATGGCCCCAGTGTGGCTGCAGGGCTGCACCCCCAGTGCCCCTGGTCTGTCCCCAGTGTACCGTGGGAATTTTCCTCTCAAACCCCTTTGTTGGCATATAACTCACATATCATACAAGTCACCCACTTAATGTGTACAGTCAGTGGCTTTTAATATATTCTCAGAGTTGTGCAACCATTACCACAGTCTGCACAGGACATTTTCATCACCCCCAGAAGACCCCTCACTTCTCTGGTTTCACCCTCTGTACCTTCCTCCCCCAGCCATAGGCAACCACGAACCTCCTTCCTGTCCCTGGATTTGCCTATTTCCTTGGCATCTCAAGAGTGATGGAATCCTGCACGATGTGGTTCTCCATCAGTGATTCTTCGATGTCTTCACTCAGATCATGTTTGTCCTCTGCTCAACACCCCACAGCAGCCCCACGTCGGTCATCTTAGGAGAAGGCATCTTTGCAGTCTCCAAGGCGCTGTGCCATCTGGCCCTTTGCCGCCTTGTACCTGCTGCTCGCTCTTTATCCGCTGATCCGCTCAGTCCGCCTTCCTGGCCTCTAGCCCCCATGCTCCCGTGGCTCCTTCCTCACCTCTTTCAAGGCTTTGCTCACATGGCCCCTTTCAGTGAGATATACCCCAACCACTGGAGTATTTTGCGGTGGCTGCAGCACTCCTTGTCTCCATGTCTTTCTTGCTCCCCACGGCACTGGTGGTCACCCGGGCACTCTGCATGTTACTTCTCCCCTAGGCAGGGAGTGGCATGCAGCTGGCGGGTGTGTCCCAGGAGCAGTCCGGGGCCCATAGGAGGCCCTCAGTCAGTGGCAGGGGGATGATCCGTGCACACCAGCAGGCGACGGTTGGAACCCTGCTCCGTGGAGAGGTGTCGGCACATTCTGGGGAACTAGAGCTGCCCCCCACAACTCCTCCATGGGCTCCTTCAGGGCTTAGGAGACACATCCATGAACCCCCCACCCCCACCCCACTGCTGTGTGGATGGAACTCTCTCAGCTGCTTCCAGGCCATGGGGCAGCCCTGCTCTTCCAGAGCCCATGCCTTTGCCAAGGTCTAAGAACAGGGCTCAGCGTGTACAGTGTTGTAGGATGGCCACGGCTTTCCTAGGAGGCGCTCCCTGCTCTGGATAACTCACCAGTGCTCCTTCCACATGGACATCCACAAGAGCAGCCTGTGCTCCACCACATTTCAGGAGAGAGGTGGCAGCTTCTTTAGCTTTGTAGCTTTCTGCTTCCTCTGTAGGTACCTTATGGGACGGGAAGCCCTGGGTGATTTCAGAGATGAGGGTAAGACCAGGGGATATGCTTGCTTCTTGCCTTGAGATTTTGCAGTTGAAGCCAGCACCTCCCCACAACCCCCCCCCACCACCACACACACACACCGGAACATAGAGTTCTAGAAGAGGCCCCAGAGCAGGAAGCCCTTCCAGGCGTTATCGCACAGTGGCTCTAGTAATTGTCTATCGGCTGAGCTCAGACAGCTGCGGCCCTACTGTCTGCCATTGGGAAGTACCACTTAATTGATGTGATTGAGTTCAAAGGAACTAAAGGGATCTCAGAGAGGGACAGCCTTTGCGAAAAGCCCTGTATCAGAGGTCCTGATGGCCTGTGCATGTCCCCGGCTTAAGGTCTCTGACTTTGTCTCCATATTTTTCGTTGGGGTCTTAGGAACTCAGTCATGGTCTAGAGAGGGGGATTTCCTGGCAGATTTGGTACTTAGATTCCCTTTCTGTCCTTGTGGGAATCACCAGGACCTTTGGGATTGGTGTCCGTCTTCCCTAAGCACCTGGGGAAAGTGTTTGCCCTTTCTGTGCCCACAGAGGAGGGAGGGAATATGCCCCCTGGGTCCAGAGTCTACAGCTTGGTGGGAGAGGGATAACCCGGAACCTACTCAGAGAGGGGATGCTAGGGAGTGGCAGGGGGCACTGCTCAGTGCAGCTGCTACAGGAAGACAGCCGGGGCTGTCAACCCCACTGGGGCTGGGTGGATATGGAGGTGACAGGAACAGGCCTGGGGCTTGAAGAGAAGGGGCTGAGCCGGGTGAGGGGATGACCCATACCCCTCAGGTGATGAGGACTGTTGGAGCAATCCTCATGCAGGGGGACCCATGGGGCCTTCTAGGAGCTCTGCAGGGAGTTCAGGAGTTCAGGTGGGGGTCTTGCAATAGAGAGGAGCAAATTGGTTGGTGTTAGTACTGGATTTTAACTTCAGTCTGGGAAGAAGTAGTCCACTCTCCTTCTGCCTCCCTCCCCACTCCCTTCCTTTTCCAAGGCAAGGCCCAACACAGGAACCCTTTCACTGGCTCCTGGGGAACAAGGCCCTTCCCCGGTGACCTAGAACCGTCTGCAGTGCCAGTCCTAGAACCTGAGACCAAGGGGCCAGGTAGGTGTCTTTAAGGCCCACCAGCCAGTTCTCTTTGGTGTCCATCTGATTTCCACTGGGCCTGGGCCTGGCACACTTGGGAAAACTCAGACACACATAAGTGGGCACTTGGTCCTGTGGACACAAAGGATGTCTCAATTTTGCGCAACCCAAATGCCTCATGATGTCCTGTGATATGGGGTAGGCTTGTTTTTTGGCTCTTTGGTTATTCCCTCATTCCAGCACACACAGACCTTCACCCTGAGCCAGATCGATGGCCCAAGGATGAATCCAAAACATGCTTTTCCTTCAGGAGCTCATGACTTTATAATTCCCGTGGTCCATGTTTTAACAAAGTACAGGCTGCTGTGAGTCTAGAAAAGAGAGTGATTAGAGTGACTTGCTCTGTGTGCAGGAGTGAGGAGCTGGGGTATGGAGCTGAGTTTGGGACTGTGCCAGAAAGAGCAAGTAGGAGCAAAGCAAGGAGCATTTTCTGGGACCCGCAGCTGCAGTTGCGGTGCAGGGACATTGGTGGGTCTCCTGGACAGGACACAAATGTGTGGGGTGATAGGCCTCTCAGCGGGTCCTGGCTGGTGAGGATCACACTCCAGGGGAGGCCTGGGTTAGTTTGGGCTCTGCTGCAGGGTCTGACATGCTGAGGTCCCTAAGGAGACTGCTTGGAGGTGATGAGGTCTGACCCCTCCACGGACCATGGAGAGGGGTTGGATCTCAGGGAACAGGGTAGGAAGTGCCAGCATTTGATAACTCCCAGGATGTGGTTGGGAAATATGTGGGTCACTGACATTTTCCAGGATTAGGGAAGGGAAAAGTAAGGAGTTTTTCTGGGGCTGTTGGCACGGAAGTGTCCCAGGATGCCCCAAGGAGAATTGTGGGCAGTTGGGGTGGTGGTGGTCTGGAGCCTGGAGGATGATGCAGGCTACAGAGGGGCAGGTGTCTGCCAGCCCATGCATGGTCCTGGAGGGCAGGCAGCAGGTGTGGAAGGAGGAGGGAGGAGTGAGTGTGAAGCCCCAAGGATGCCCAGCCCTCCGTGGTGAGCAGACAGACTGGGGCGTGGGCGAGCTGGAGTCTGTTGGGCTCTGTCTCCCGTGGGGATCTGGCCTTGCTCACTTTCTGAGCATCTCCGTGCAGAGCTGGCAGATTTCCCCTGGGACTTCCCACCTGGGTGACGTGATGCAGTGTGTTCTGAATTCCCAGAAGAGCAGATGTCAAGCCCCGTGGTGCCGGGGCTGTGCATAGGATGCTTGCTGGGAATGCCTCTGTGGCAGACAACATGAGTGCAGTCTGGCCGCCCTGAGCGAGAGCAGAATTACTAGGAGGACAGCATCAGTGGCGAGGCAGAAGCCCGGCTGGGGAAGGACCTGAAAGTGTCCCAGCGGCAAGAGGGGCTGGGCAGCTGTGAGTGGGCATTAATGATCCTGAGCTTTTCTCCTGCCTCACCTGGCTCAGGGCCCCCACCCAGCGAGGGAGGGGCTGATTGGTTAGAAGAGGGCTCTGTGCACACGAGGGACAGGGATTGCTGGGAACAGAGTCAGGGAGCTGCTCCAGGAAGGGGGACCCTGGGCACTGGGTATTCGCCCTCTACCTTGGTGCCTGGTTTTCGCCGCCTGCTCAGCCCCAGGGGTCTCTGGATGAGACATGTGTGCGCGCATGTGGGTGCCTGAGCAGACTAACCCAGACTTAGCTGTGCAAGAGAGGCCCGGCTTACTTTCATTTTTGGAGAGCCCCACTGTATTTAAAAATGCAGGGGTGCTGCACAGGTATGCGAGTCACGGTACATTTCATGTATACATGTGAGATAAAGGTAGCCTCATACCAGACAGAAACACGCGGCATCAGCACCTGCCACGTCCACGGTCTCCGATAGGTGGGGGCTCCCAAGATGGACCCGACTTCCCGCTCCACACCTCGCCTGCTCTGTTCACCTGTATGCACAGCCTCCTGGAGCATAATGTCAAAAGTACGTCCCTGATCTAGATTGAAGGCCAGGTCTCCCTCTGGCCTCTGCAGGGGCAGGCCATGGAATATGTACATGGAATGACCCGCTCCAGACCTGCACATACTTGTCACAGCTGGACCCAGGGGAACATTTTGGGGCCAACACCCCTTGAGCGCCCAGGGCTAGGTGAGCACTTGCTGTACGTGCTGGCCTGGCAAGGGCCAGGCTAGACTTTCTAGTCATTCTACCTGCCCGCCTGCCTGCCTACTCTACCACTGGCCCGCCCACAGGGACCTCCTTCTGCTAAGCCACTTAATCCTGCAATGTATTTCCTCCGACAGCCCAGGCCATCGATCCGGACTCTCAGAGGTTTGATTACAGTGCTTTCTAACAAAGTCAAAAGCAAATTTCCATGGGGCGTTTATAGTTAAGTAATTGCAGTGCTCAGTGTTGTGTGCCACAGTGCAGGAATGTACGGCATAAGGATGTCAAGAGAAAAGGTCAGAAAACTAAGTAAGGAAGAACAAAGGTGAGCCTTAGTTAGTGAGGCTGGGTGGCCGTGGGAAGCTCCCAGCAACCTGGAGAGGGTGAGAAAGGGGAATTGTACAAGTGAGCCATTTCACGCTTAATTACAATTTCCCATAAAGTACTTAGGGAGCGAGGGTGCACTCTGAACTTGAACAATTAACGTAATTAAACATTCATGGTGCCTGTGGACCGTTTCCTGTCTGGGGATGTCTTTGAAGCAGAAGTGATTCTTTCTTCTTGGAGGTGATTTCAAGAGCAGCCAGGGACAGGCGTTTCTTGGAGGGCTGGGCCTTGAGGGATGTGTCCCTGAGCTGCAGGCAAAGCCAAGATCTCTCAAAAGAGTTTTTGCTCGGAGCAGCTGGAGGCCCAGGCAAGAGGGCAAGAAACAGGGGTCTGGTGTTTGTGGCCTATGAATCTCTGACCATCGCCTCCTTTCCTTCGAGTCTCTGGCTAGGCCCTGAAGGCCCCCTTGTTTTTCCTGAGCTTCCTCTGTTTTATGTGCATTGAACACATATCTTGTGTGTCCCTGTGCCTATTTTGCAGGCAGGGAAACTGAGGCCAAGAGAGAGAGAGTGGCTTGGCCATGTCTCACCTGGGAAGTGGCCTTGCTGGAATCAGAACCCAGAGTGCCTCTCAGGTGCCGGTGGGGAGCAAGGGATTTTGCTGGACTGGCCAAGCTTATCCAGGGTCAGCACTCACCACTGAGATTTCTGTCCAGACTGAGTCTTAGCACTCATCTTGGAAGGGGAATGAGGATTTCTGGTTGGATGGTTGAAAGAAGTGAACGAGGTGACGGGGTGAAGGCACCGCCTTTGGGGTGCTCCTTTGGGTGCTCAGAATCGGACTGGCAGGGTGGTGAATGCCAGCTAGGTTTGGCTGTTTGGGATCATGCTGGTGCCAAGGGCAGGGCTGGCAGACCCAGACATGTCTGGGAGGTACTCCAGCTGTGTGCATGTTTGCTGCTCTGGGAAGCATCAGACAGACACATGCAAGGCGGTGGCCACCCTGGGTCGAAAGCCAGGTCCTGGGCGGGGACTTCTCCCATCCCACACCTAGGCTGACCTCACAGTGGGAGGCTGGAGGGACCCCTAGCCCATCCTGCTGGAGGCCGTGGGCTGTGGTGAGGTGGCCTCCATCCAGCCTCCCTGGCTGGACAGGACAGGACAGAACAGAATAGCAAAGATTCCAGGGAGTTGGCAGGTGTCAAGAATGATGCTCATAACTTTCTGTACACCTGTTTGCAGTTGCTTTGATGTCCTTCCCCTTATGTATCCTAGAAGGCAAACTCCAAGGCTCCCATTAATCTCATACACCCAGGACCCCTAGACTACCCTCTATGCCCCAGATACCTCGTACCTGAGTGCCTCAGGGACGTCTGTTTTTGGAGTCCCCACAGCTGCATCAGACCCAACATGCCCCAGTAGGCCTCCCCTCCCCCATGGGGTCTCTCCTGAGGCAAGGGGCTTCCCAGGGGGATGGGGTGCCTGACTAAGCCCCCCAACTTCCTACATCGCCGCAGTGCTGGTGACACTGCTCCTCAGCCCTCTGTCTGCTTGTTTTGCTGCATCTGTCCCTCCGCCCCCTTCTGCCACCTAACCCCTTCCCCACAGAAATGGGGGCTGGCCTGAAGAATAGACTGAGCCGCATCTCTCACACTGTCCTCAGTATGAGGATCTTCCACATGGTGTGGGCTCCAGTGGTCTCTGCCCCCGACCTCATCTCCCCTCTGTGCCACACCCCACTTGTGGCTCCCTCGCTCATTTCTGTCAACATGTGCCGCTGATTTGCACACTTGTATTTTGACAATCTGGCACAAGTGTTTCTTTTATTAAATAATAAAAGGGAATCTTTTTTGGGAATCTTTTCCTACCTGTAAGAGCCACTTGGTTTTCTTTTTTGAGAAGTGTCCATTTATACCATTGCCCATTTTCCTTTGGAATTGCTGGGCTGTTTCTTATTGATTTGAAGGAGCACTTTACCTATTAAGGACATGTCCTCTGTGTGCACATAATGTTTGGAGGGCCTGTGGCTGTATGTAGGACTGGGACAAGACCCTCGAGATAGGAAGAGCCTAGGGTACACTGACTGTTTGTTATTGTGTTCATTGGGTCTCTATATGAGGATCCCATGATAAATCATACCCACTAGCAGCTGGCTTCTAGAAGAAAGGGACACAGGTAAACAGTGGGTATGAGCAGCGGCTGAGAAGTTTCAGCTGTTGTGGGGCTGCGGACAAGGGACTTGCACTGGTTTGTCAGGACTGGATGGTCCCACAGGCTCCCCAGGAAGGTAGGAGGTCAGTGCTTGGGTAATGGGAGTGCTGAGCAGGGTGTCAAGGTTGTAGACTGACCTGGCAAACCCTTAGCCTGGTTTTACCACGCAGCCCAGCACTTCCATTATTACAGAATTGCTTCCCACTATCTGAAGATCAGAGACTTCACATGCAAATCCAGAGTTTGGACTTCTTTACAAAGATAAGTCCCAACAACACGGACCCATACCCTCCTAGGCAGTGCTGCCCACCCAAACTCTCCAGCATGCCCAGGACCTACCATGGCCTGGTGGCCCTGGCCCGAAGCCACATTCCCACATGGCCTTTTCTTATGGAAGTGAAGAACAGAAAAATAAAAGGTAATCCAAGAGGTCCTCCTGTTTCAAGAAAAAATGGGGGAGAACATATTTTTTTCTGGAAAGGCAGCCCATTTCCCAATGTTTCACAGTAAACCAGGTCAGAGAGAGAAAGGAGAGGCCATCACGAAACACACCCAGCCTCACCACCTGTCCCTGCGGCCACGAGTCCATGCACTTGGCACCATAGGCACCCCGAGGGCCATGGAGGCCCCAGGGAGGGTTGCTTTGGCAGCATACTAGGCCTGGGCTCAGACCCCAGGGCCCAGTGTCACGTGACACCTATGGGTCCGGGGTTGGGTGCCGGCAGCCCCAACAAAAGCCCTCCCAGTGGGAGAGGGAGAGGAGAGTAGCAGCAGCCAGACCCACTGGCTGCCTTCGTGCACTGCCCCTGTAAGCGATGGCCGGGAAAGCAGCCACTGTGCCTTCTTGAGTGTCTGCCTGCAACTGCTCTTGCTAGGAAAGTGCTCGCCGTGGTTGCTTCCATGCCTGCAGCCTCCCCCTACCCTCCCAGCCTCAGTCTGCACAAGGATAGCAGCTGCTTTCTGCTCACCAACAGGTGGTTTGGGCCCCCATTTACTGATTCATTTTGTCAAGTCCCATGTGGGTGACTGGGGACCTGGAGCAGAGCCAAAGGTGTCCTTGGTCTTCCAGGAATTCATGGTAGAGGGTGTGAGTTTGTGAGCATGGATGTGTGAGCGTGACCATGAGCGTGGGTTTAAGTGTGCATCTGTGAGTGCCAGTTTGAGTGTGTGCATGAGCAAGTCAGCAAGTTTGTGATAGTGACATCGCACAGATTGCTGTCATAGGGGTCATGCGGTGTGGGGCCTTGCAGATGGTTGGTACTAACACACTTCATGAGCAAATGAATGAGTGAATGGATGGATGGAAACAAAGGGTTTGGGGGCAGGGAAGGAATGACTGGCTTGGCCTGGTGGAGGGGGCAGGTGATCAAGAATAGTCCCAAACTGTGCAAAAAGAATGAATACTGTTACGCTGAAAAAAAAAATAAATAAAAAGGGAAAAAAATAAAAAAAATAAAAAAAAAAAAAGAATAGTCCCAAACATGGGGCACCTGGGTGGCTCAGTGGGTTAAGCCTCTGCCTTCGGTTCAGGTCGTGATCCCAGGGTCCTGGGATCGAGTCCCGCATCGAGCTCTTTGCTCACCAGGGAGCCTGCTTCCCCTCCTCTCTCTCTGCCTACCTCTCTGCCTGCCTGTGATCTCTGTCTATCAAATAAATTAAAAAAAAAAAAAAAAAGAATAGTCCCAAACAGGGGGAAGGTTGGGGCTGGACTTTGAAGGGATAGGACTCACCAGGCAGACAGCAGTTGTTTGGCAGGCGAGGGGCGGGGGGCATGGAGGCTGGTCCTGCCCCACAAAGCAGTGTGCAGAGGCCTCAGCTGGGAGAGAAGCCAGCAGTCAAGGCAGGCAGCAGGGACCGGGTCTGGGTCACGCAGGGTCTTAGTGTCTGACTTGGTGGTGCAGGAGATGGGAGCAGCAAGCCCCAACCGCACGAGTCCCTGGGTGTCCGGGTGTCCTGTGTGCATAGCAGTGGTGGCGGCCCCAGTGCCCTCACTGGGCCAGGGAGGAACTCTGCAGTCCATGAGCTGTCGAGCCCAGACCCAGAGCAGCGACTCAACCACTCTGTGTCTCTGCACACTTGGCTGAGTCCCATCTGCTTCAAACCCAGGAAAGAAAACCCCAGACCTTTTAAAGCAGAACGTGATGATTTTTGTTGTCCCTGCCTGCCTAGCTGCCTGGTCTGTCCTCTGGAGCCTTTGGGCTGTCCAGAACGGCTTGGGGTCTGGTTAGCTGGCTCTGTGCCGTCCTGTCTGCAGCAAGGGCAGCCCTCGGGTGGCATGGGGTCCATGCTTGGAGTACACCCTCAACCCCCCAATTTGTTAGGAAAGGCCCGCATGAGGCTGTGTCACAGATTAAATTTACAGTGCTCAGCACTTGCTCTGATTTCTCATTTCCTCCCCTCTCTAAATGGGGCTGATCAAATTAAGCCCTGTCAACACCGAGGGCTGACAGGAGGCTGGTGCTGTGTGGTGAACGTAACGAGCGTGCCTTGGTGGCTGCTGTGGAAGCATGGCAGCTCCACGCCTCTGGGGAGCAGGGGACCCCCTTCTCTCCTCAGTGCCTGCAGGCTGTGGCCTTTCAAGGCAGGAAGGATCATGGGAGAGGGACATGTGGGGTCCACCGGGCTAGTCGGTGCCCCCCAAGACACCAGCCCCCAGGCTTCTGAGCCCACTGAGCTCACAGAAGACAAACAGGATGAATCCCCATTATCTGTGGGCCTTGATGATGTGCCGGCGTGGGGGGCAGGTGCCTCTATGTGCCAGCCATCTCATCTGTGCCTTGGGTCCAAAAAGGGAGGTTCACAGCAGGCTCCTCCTGTGCCTCCTCCCTGTGGAAAACAGAGAAAGGCCAGAAAAGCAGTGAGGAAGGCAGGGCCTGCCTGACATTCCCTGGGAGACAGGGCAGGGGGGATTGGGGCGCTTTGGGCTCCCAGACCCAGCAGGACTTGGCAGAGGACTCTGGAGAAGGAATCCCTCCCCCATGGAGCTCTTGGGCTGCTCCAAGGTGTCCACCCTGCCAGTGTCCCCTACCCACTCCGCGGACCATCAGTCAAGATGCGGTTCCCTCAAGGCCGACCCACTGCACCCCCTTGCACCCCCGTATCAGTGGAGAGGGCCAGTGACAGTCCCTGGTCACTCACTTCTGCTCCTTCAGCAGGCTCTGAACAGGGACAGACATGAGGAGCAGTGGTCAGTGGGCCATCTCTCCTGGTAGAAATCCTGCCCCTTCAATTTGCCCCATGAGGGGTCTTTGGGATCTTCCAGTCTGTGTTCCTATGTGTCCACTGCCAGGTGTTAATAAGTTCAAGGGCCCTGTGCGTGTGCACCTCCCAGGGCATGTGCTTGTGAGCAGAGCTCTATGAGAAGGTGAAGGGCACCCCCAGCCCCTGGAGCCGTGCAGGCCACCGGTGTGCACAGTGGCCCTGAAAATGGACCCTCCATGTCTCGCTCCTACTGTCAGCATGTCACATAGAGCATCTACAGTTCCAGCTCATACCAAGATACCAGCAACACAAGGCTCGAGTCCTGTGGGGTGCTGAGCCAGCTGAGACACGCTCGCTTCTCCAGGTCCTTGTTAGAGCCCAACACCTTGGGGCTGAAAGTGGACAGGATGAGACAGAACAGGGGTCTGCAGGCTCATGGTGCTGTGACTCTGTGATGAGGTCCCCCGCTTGGTGGGGCCCCCTGAACCTTAGAGCAGCCTATTAGCTACTGGTCCCCAGTGCAGCTGGTTCTGAGTGGCCCCATCTGAGGCCTGTGCAGTGGGCTGAGCTGGATGCTGGAGTCAGACATCTTCCCCCCTCCCCATGCTACCGTGAGGCCATGGGTTTGAGTGTGACCCTCTCAAGCGTGCTCCTCCATCTGCATCAGAAAGAGTCCCTTCCTGACCCACAGGGCTGCTGCGGAGAATAGAATAAACAGGGATGTCCACATCCGTAAAACCCTGGCGCTCCCTGTTGCCGATGCCTTCTTTGTTGTCAGCAGTGGGGGCCTTTCCCCATCCAGCCGCTGATGAGGGTGTCTGGAGAAGTCTTTCTCTTAAGGGGGTGGCTGGGTGGTACCGCGTGGCGCACCATCCACTGCCACCCTAAGTTCTGGGGTCAGCCGGGAGGAACCACAGATCTTGGCCCCATCCCCTCCATGTGATTGGCCCTGAAGGGGGAGTGGGGAGGTGGTGGTGCAAGGAGTGGTGGGGAAGCAGGGGACCATCCCGTGGCTGAGGGAGGCAGCTGTGATTTCCTGTATCTCGATCATGGTCTGGCCTGAGAGGGCCTCTGACAGGGCTGGCCAGCATCGCACCCCTCCTGCTTGTGTGTTGGCACCAAGCCCCCTCCCCAAAGCACTAGGTCCCCTCCTTGCTTCGTTCTCACCCACTCTGCGTGACATGGGGCTCCACACAGGGATCTGAGGTTGGCAGCTGAAGAGAAATGCCTTGGAACTTGGTTTTGGAGAGTCTGAAGACCAATGAGTAGCTGGTTCCTGGGGAGGTGTGAGTTAGGGTCAAGGCAGAGGGGTGGGGGCAGGTGCCAGGGACTCTGACGGTGAGGAGGGAGCGGACTTTGTGGGTTGGGGAGAAGCAGGCTCTCCCCTTGCCTGGGACCTGGGTGTGTGCAGGTGCCATGGCCTGAGGTAGGGGGTGCCGCTGGAGGTGTGGGTGTGGGTGGTGGAGGTGCCTGGAATTCTGTGCGGGGGGGGGGGGGTGGCTGAGGGCCTTCCTGGGAGTGATGCCCAGGAGGCTGCCGGATGTCCAAACCCAGGGCTCAGGAGCGTGAAGGGAGCTGGTGATGGGATTTCCCCGCTTCTGATGTGCTTGTACAAGAGGTGCATGGGGGTGGGGGTGGAGCCCCCTCGTTGACCATGAGCATCCCACTCACCAGCCTCCCACTCTCCCACTTCTCCCACATTGAAAATGAAATCCCAGGGAATCCTCCCTTCTGTTGGGGCCTGTGGGTGTCTGTGTTTTGTTCTGAAGTTCACAGTAAATATTTTCATTAAGCGATCTGCCAGTCTCTCCATTGTATCCTGCCATCTGGCCGCTGTGTGCTGGGTAGCGGCGGTGAGGAGGGAACTTAGGGCTAGCTCCCCTTCCCTTGGCTGAGTGCCCACAGAGAGGATGTTCGGTGCCCTGGACACTCCAGCTGGTCCCAGGGACCTGCCCTGCAGTGGCTGTGCACGGGAGCTCACCAGGGCAAGAGCCTTTCAGTTCCTGGACCCCAGGGACCTGATTGCTGAAGGAGCCCTCGTACACCCCTGTGGGGTAGATGGGCTTCTGGGACTGACAGGAGGGTAGTGTGGGGTGAGCGGGTGGGTATGGAGGAGCTGAGGCCTTGTGGCTGGGATACAGAGCTGGGATGGGGGTGTTTGGGGCCCTCTGTATGAAGGCTGCAGATGGTGGGCCCCTCGAGCTGGGGCCTGCAGGTGTTTGCGGCAGGAGAACTGGACTAGTGCTCTTGTTTTGGTCCTGGTGCTGCTACAGGGATCCTGGGAGGGGCTTAGGGCTCCTGGTCATTCAGCATGACCCTGTTGGCTTGGGCCCGACCTCAGTGATCTCAACACCTCTGCCAGAGCCCCATACATCTGGCAGGTCCTCTCACTTCCCAAGGACACTTATCTATGGCGGCCAAACCAGAGCTTTCCCCTTTCCCCTGGCTACATACCTTAAATCCACAGTGGACTTTCCCTGTCCCTACTCTATCTGCACTGGGCTCTCTCCAAATGGAGGAGGTGCAACAGAGTGGCACCATTTGATGCTAATCGTCTGAAGGCATATGGCTACAAAATCAGTGGTGTCTGGCTTACTTTTGACAGTGCATGTGATTACACGTGTGTGTAGGGTGGTACCTTTTAGGATTTTTGTGGCTACAAGAGACAGAAATCCAAATGAACTGTCTCAAAGTTAGAAAGCCTAGGAATGTGACAGCTTCAGGCATGGCTGGATTCAGGAACTAAATGATGTCACCTGTTCCCTTCATTTCTGCTTGGCATCAGGATTCACTGGCTCGCCTGGGCCATGTGGGTATTTCTGGGGTAGAGGCTCCTTGGGTTTGGCTCCCCCTGAGCCATGTAACCTGGGAGTGGCAAGGGTGGTTCATCAAAGGGAAATCAAGGAGCAGTACCTAAAGAGGCAGATTGTTGTGTGGTTCAATGCAGGCCACTCCATAATCTCCTGCCAGGCAGCTGGGTGCCAGGCAAGCCCGGATATTCCTTGTCCACCACTGAGGAGCCTCCGCTGCCCCATACCCAGGGAGGGCATATTCTGGGGATAGTCCCCGATGGAGAAGCCAAGAGAAATTTCTTTTCCCTTCTCTGCAGCTCCCATTTCTGACCTGAAACTCCACAAAAGTAAGCAGGCGGGGGACTTGAGGCAATTTATGGACCTTCCAGCTCTTGTCTCTGAGAGTCCTAAGCAGCTGTTACAGATGCAGCCCTGATGAAGGAGCACTGAGGGGCTGGCCCAGCCCCCGGGGCCCCTCCCATGCCTCCCCTCCACCTCGAGTCATAAAAAAGACACTGGATGAGCTGTGCCTGCTGGCATTGCAAAAAATTAATTCCGATTTGGTCATAAAGTTATAAAGGGCTGGGATGAAATAATCCTAATGAGCCTCTTTTAATAAAGCTCACCAGTGGGGCCCTGTGCTGATGGTCCCCTCGGGGCTGAGCCTGCTTTCTGCTTCCCAGAGCCTCCAAAGAGCCTGCCTGCTTCCAAGCAGGCCTTTTGCTGTGTCCTGATTATGCGTCTACATAAACATATTTTATCTTAATGATCATCTTTAGGGGAATTTGCAGTCACAGAGGGTTTGTCTTGAGGTTGTTAACAAATGGGGGGATGACTTTCCTCCCGATGACCTCCCCTCGGTAGGGGCTCCAGCATGCTCCTTGGGGCTCCAGGCTGCAGGTGCTCAGGACTCTGGTCCCCTGGGTCTGACCTGCCACTCATGCTAGGGCCTGGTGTTTGCAGCAGGAGGGCCTTGGTCTAGCTCTGCAGGTGTCACTCTCCGCTTATTCAGAACACTGCCTACAGTCCTCCTCATCGGGATTTGGGCTTTGGGAGCTCCTGAGCACTGGGAAGGGAGAGATACTGGTTCTCATCCATGTGCCTAATGGATGGGCAGCAGCAGGCCCCCCAGTGAGCTTGTCTACCCGCCTGTGTGCTTGCCCACAGAGGCCGGGACAGTTATGGGGGGGACCTGGACCGCACACTGGCCTTGGCCTTGGAGTCCAGAGGCTGCCCAGCACGGAGATCATAAAAAAAGCATTTAGCTGAATTTTCCTCTGGCACTTCTGGGACTTCATTTTCGATCTCCCGGGCCATCAGTCCACCTGGAATTTGTTTTTGCTTACTATCTGAGGCCAAGATTTGATCTTTTCCTGCATCTATGACCAGTTGTCCCAACATCATTAAAAAAAGAAACCACCTCTCTGCATGCACAACAGGTTTGTTTCCCTCTCCTCCCCACTTGCGGGGAGTGACCATTCTAAGGCGGTCATAGAGTATCCTTCGGTCATTGTGTATTTTTGCAAAATCCTTGCTTGAGTATGGGTGTGTCTAGCTGGCCTGAATGGTGCTGCATTGTACATCTCGCTGTTTCTTACTTTCTGCACTTGGTACTCTCTTTCCAAGATCCCTCTGCCGTGTCTGTGGATGCCAGACTTCTTATCTCTGCATAGCACTGTGTGGCATGCACCTGCCACATTCTGTCCCTTCTCTTGCCCTCTGATGACAACCAGGTTGCCTCAAACTCCCCAAAACCTGCCCAAGCATTGCTTCCTTAAGGACTTCAAGAGGCATGCCCATCTACACGCCTTGTCCAGGGCAGTGAAAAGTGGCCCACAGGGCAATGGTTGCTCCAAGGAGGGTCCTGGGATATCCTATAGCTATCCTGTGTCTTTGTCATAGACAAAAGTGAAGTTACTGGCCACCAGGGCTTCTTACACATAATTGACTGAATGGTACCAGAATGTCCACGCCTGCTCCACTCCTACCAGTCACCAACCCTGGCTTTAAAACTACTACCCTGTTATTTACTAGTTTTGTTGACTATTTTTTTTTTGATCGGCTGCTTATAGTTTGCATATAAATGAATATCAGGAGTGATTAATATTACAAAGGAAGGCAAGCACACGCCAGCTGTGCAAGGACAGAGCAGCACTGGCCCCCGCCGATGGAGACTCTAAGAGGAAGTGAGAATGGTCTCTGGGTCGTGGTCTGACTTCCCCTTCCCTGGGAGCTGACAAGTCCCCTTCTGGGGAAGTTGCAAGCAAGGTCACCAGTGAGGCTTGGGCAATATGGGGCTCTTCACACGGGGTGCTTAGCAAGACTGAGGTGTGGACCGGGCACTGGACATGTGGCAGAAGTACGGCCAGAGGGAAGGGGCTGCCTCCCACTCTTAGAGAAAAGCTGAGAACTTCTGTGAGGGACACGCATGCGCTCAGCAGAGCATCAGGGGAGAGATCCTTAGGAGCACATGGTCAAGATAAGAAAAGTCCTCATGAGAATCTGGACCAAGACTTCCTGGGCGTTTTGTCCTTGGTTTAAGAAGATGGCCTGGGGGCGCCTGGGTGGCTCAGTGGGTTAAAGCCTCTGCTTTCGGCTCAGGTCATGATCTCAGGGTCCTGCTCTCTCTGGGCTCTCTGCTCAGCAGGGAGCCTGCTTCCCCCTCTCTCTCTGCCTGCCTCTCTGTGTACTTGTGATCTCTCTCTCTCTGTCAAACAAATAAAATCTAAAAAAGAAGAAGAAGAAGAAGATGGCCTGATGGAAGTGGGGGTGCGGGGGGTTCTTCGTGATACCTGACTGTCTCTGGGGTCACACTGCTGCGGGATGGCTCAGCTCTCTCCACATCTGTTGCAGTGCTGCCGTCCTGGGAGCTCTCCCTCATCCTCCAAGGGATTCCCTCCTCATCTCCTGTGTTGGGCCTTCTGTTTCCCATCTTCCATTTCCCTAAAGGAGGGCATCTTTCAGTAGCTTCTTGAGAAAGGGTGCCGGACAGATAACACTTTAGAGAACTTACATGTCTGGAATTGTGTTTATTCTACTTTCTTGATGGAGAATTTGTGTGAGTATAGGATCCTAGTTGGGAAATAGTCCCGCTTCAGATTTTCAAAGGCTTTGTGCTATTGTGTTCCTCTTTGAATTTGGGGAAGTCTGAACCCATTCTGATGCCAGTGCTCTGTGTGCCCCCTGTAACTGCCTCCCCCAGTTACTTCCCATTCTCTGTGACGGTATGCAGAATCTTCTCTGTGTTCTGGAATACCATGACTCTGAGCCACAGTGAGGGTCTACTTTGATCTATGGTGTTGGGTACTAGCTGGGCCCTTATACCTCCCCATTGTGAGATTTCTTGAATTATTTCATGACTTCTTTCCCCTCTCTGTTTTCCCTTTTCTGTCTTTATGAAGCTTCTTTTGTATGGATGATCTACCTACAGTCTGGTCCTCTATTTTTTTGGATTTTCTTCCTTGATTATTCAACTCTCTGTCTCATTGTTTTACCAGCCAGGGGATTTCTCAAGTTTACCTTCCAGTCCTTTTACTGAGTTTATCATTTCTGCTGAAATGGTTTTAATCTCAAAGGACCCTTTTTATTGTTCCCATCCTGTCCTTGTTTAATGGATGTAAAATCTTCTCCTAGCTCTCTTCTCAGAGGTTACTGATGGTAGATTTCCCCCCACCTTCCTGTAGGTCTGTTTTCCCTCCACTTTTGTCCTGTTGAGTTGTTTGCTTCATCTTGGCCTCCATCTGCCATATCTGGGGCTTCCCCCAGGAGACTCGGTGATCCCTGGCCATCCATTCACATGTAAAGTTGGGCAACAAAAGAAGTGAGTGGGAGCTTGATGTATGTGGGTGCAGCAAACCATGGACCACCATACTCCCTTTCAGTTTTTGATTGACTAGATTCCCTAGAGAAGACCACTTGCAGTGTCCTGCTTGGACAGGAAAGGCCTGACCTCCCGCATTCTGGGGGTAAACTGAGGAAGGGGGCTAGTGCCTCAACATTGATTTGGTCCTGGTTTTCATTTGGTGCCTCTGCTCTCAACCATACCTGGTGCCTGCAGCCCAGAGACAACTTCTTTTCCACCTTTCCAAGAGAAGGAGCTCCCAGACTGATGCCAGTGTTAGTTATCGGGGCTGTTCCTCGGGCACGGTGTAAGGGCAGGGGATTTGGCCTCAGCTACCAACTAGTCCTATTTATTTCAATCCGCCCTTCACTCCCACATCCAGAAGTGCTTGGTGCCTGTGGTGAATTTTATGACACAGACTAGAGAGTCTCTTAATTCTCCTCATTGCCAGCTTGGGATTCAACTTTCTCAGATATACGAAGTCCATTACTACGAGACCATCTGCTTTCCAGCCTCCAACAGTTCTGTTAGTTTTCCCTCAGCTGCTCTCCTTGTCCTTGTAGCCTTGTGATTTAAAAAAAAAAAAAAAAAAAAAATCACTTTACCAAAGTTGTAATGGGGTTCTAGGAAGGAGCTAAATTGGATGCATATTTTCAGTCTCTCATCTTCCCCAGAAGTCCCTCCTATGCTTGGATCTGTGTTGGGACTTTGGATTCAGTAACATTTTTAAAAAGCTTTTTCTTTATTTGACAGAGAGAAAGAGTGAGCACAAATGGGGAGGAGGGCCAGAGGGAGAAGGAGAAGCAGGCTAAACAGGGAGCCTGATGTGGGGCTCTGACATGGTTCCTGAGCCAAAGGCAGTTGCTTCACCCACTGAGCCACCCAGGCATCCCATGCATTTAGTACCATTGACCTCTCTCTCCTGACACCAGTGTTACTATGTCCTAACTCCTGTTTTGTGATATTAAACATGTTAACATATTAAACATACAAACGGTGTGAACATACTTTGCAATGTGTTCAGTTAATTTGAAAGGGAAGTATGTCCCCATTATTACTATTTTCAAGAGCGTCAAGGTTTTTCTGGCTCTTCTGTCAGATAATCTTCCAGTTACATCTTGAGAGTAATGTTGTTGGGTTTTCATAATTCCTTGGTGGAGATCGTGTTGAATTTGCAGATTGATTTGGAGGAGAATCACCTTGGTTATTTTGGTGGGTTTTCATAATTCTTTGATGGAGATTATGTTAAATTTGTACACGGATTTGGAGAATCAGCTTGCCATCCAGGATTGCATGTTGTGTCTCCATTTACTGAGGTCTTCCTTTGTCCTTCCTTTGTCATGCTGCTCTTCATGTGGTCTTTATACATTTGTCCTTTTTGTTTATTTCGAGGTATTTCACGGGGTGTGTTGCTATGGTTGGTAAGCCCTTTCCCCCATTCTGTTTCCTGGCTAGAAGAAGGGTATTGGGCCTTCACATACCTATTGCACATCAGATGAGAAGTATCTCTTCCCTGTAGGCTTGGTAAAAACTCCTGTAAAGCCTTCTGGGCTTTTCTTTGACATTTTCTCAATTTTTTTCTAAGATTTATTCTGGTTTCCTAAACTGAGCCGGCGATTATAAATTCTATCCTTTGTGTCCTCTAGGCTTATTAAAACTGTATCTTTATTTCTGGTGTTTGGGGTTTGAGGCCATTTCCTCTTTTTCTCTCTCCGATTTTATCTCGCGGCGGTGACTGTGGACTTGATTTTTGAGTTTTCTTGCTGTCCTAATACATAGTCACATTTGGACTTGTCCTGTGTGTGCTTGGGAAGGACACGTTTTCAGGTTGCTGGGCTTAAGCACGAGGCAGTCTCAGTCATGCAGATCCCCCACAGCCACCTGAGGTTTAAGCTAATTCATCTATTGTTTTCTGGAATACATGTATAAAAGTGCACCCAGAAATGCGGTTTGTCTCTTTTTCCTTAGGAAACAGGTCAAAGCTTTGTTAGGTGCATAAAGTTTCCTACCTTTTATATCTTTTCAATGCGTTGTTGATGGGTTTGTCCTGTTAATGCCTCAGATTATATTTTATCTCATAAATATCATTAGGCCTGCTTTTTTGTTATTGTTATTGTTGGCAATTACATGGTACCCCTCTCATTGCCCCCTTCGTCTTAACTCCCCCTGGGCTGTTTTATCTTAGCTTTGCCGAATGTGAGTAATTTATGGCTGGATTTTGCTCCAGCTCCTGCCCCTCTGCCTGTCACCTCACCTTTGCTCCTGCTGCCCCCACCCTGTCTGGCCTCCCTGGCCCTGCTGCTCCTGCCTCTCCTTTGAGCCCTGCTGCAGGGTGCTGGGCTCCCTCCCATTGCCTCTCTGCCCTGGCTCCTTTCCCTCCCAGCCCTGCCTCCACTTGACAGGCACTTGGGAAACAGGCACACAAGACCCCATGGCCCCTGTCTGGGGGCCTCTCTCCGAGGTGGGAGAGGCCCTTAACACCCAAGCAGATTCACAAGTGAGATTAGAATCGGAAATGGCGGGGTGTTCTGTGAAGGAAAAAACAAGATGCTGTCAGGGAGACATTGGGGGAGGGGAGAGCCTGTTTAATTAGGATGAAATATGCCTCGTTCCCCTGAGGAGGTGACATTTCAGTTGATACCTGAAAGATGAGAGGGACCAGGTCCAGTGAGAAATGAGGGGACAATGATTCCACAAGTAGGGGACAGCAGTCTTCTCTTGTCACTGAGAAGTGTAATCTGAAGGCTCTGTGCACCCCATTCCCCCAGAGATATGCAAGCTGGGGGAGGCAGATGAGGGCCACATGTGTCCCCGAGGCCAGTGCAGGAGGGCCACGGACCTCCTTCCCTCTGGGCCTTTTGAGGTGCTCCTGCTGGGCCTGGTGGGGAATGCTCAGTTTGGAGAGCAGCCATAGCCACGGGAAGCATGGCCCTTGTGAATAGGTCAGTGTGGCACAGTCCTGGCTGTGGGATTTGTGAACACACAAGAAACCCTTGAACTTACAGAATCAGCATCTCCCCAGCAATGCACCTGAGGCCTTTGCAGGCCCCAGGGGGCTCTCTTCTCTAGGCTAATCCTGTCTGTTTCTACCAGTTTCTGTTTCCCCAAGCCATCCCTCAGGGCTGGTGAAGTGTGGGGATGGTCCGGGGGGCCTGTTAATTACATGGGATCCCATGGCCCAAGCCGGCCCCGGCTTCTCCTTGGCTGTGTGGCTTATCTCAGTCACTTACTCTTGCTGCTCCTGGAGTTCCTAGATGCTAAAAGAAGGACAGAAAGGAGGACAGTGAGGAGCCTTCTCCTTGCGGTGGGGATCAGAGGGCTGCTGGGGCAGCAGAGGTTTGTGCCTGAGGCCACCCCCTGATGAGGGTCTTGTGCTCCAAAGCCCTTGGATGAGCTTGGCCGCTGTGACCCACTGATTCCCATAGAGGACAGGTGCTTTGGGATTCCTTGGATCCAATTCTGTTTCCCTTAGCCTGTCCCTTCCTTGATTCTCTGAGGCATCCTGCTTGATCCCCTCTGGAGACTCAAAAACTGGGGACAGCCCTTGGAAGCTCCTTGCCTTGTCATCCTCCGCCTGTAACATGAGCATCAAAAGCCCCAGCTGCCAGGCAGAAGTGTCCCCTGGCACAGGGAATTCTGGAAACTAAAATCCCTGTTGTTACCCATTGGAAAGATGGGGCCCTGCCACAGGTACCTCCAGTCAGTGGGGAGCCTCGGCCTGCAGGGATCCTGTCTCTGTCTCTCATGGAGCAGCCACCCATGGGGACCAGCAGCTTCTCGTTGGGGAGGCAGTGTAGAGAGGGCAACAGGGGTTAGGGTAGGGCTGGTGTCCTGCCTCTGCAGGAGATGGGCGGTGCTGGCAGCTTGTTATCCTGGCGTGAACCAGTAGTGAGGGATGGAGCAGAGGGCGGGGTGAGCTCTGTGTCACTGTGGCTTAGTGCTCAGGAGCTCCAGGGGACAGAGGGTAGAGTGGCAAAGAGCACAACACCCTTCCCCCAGACACTGAGGGACTGAGAGGAGCAGAGGTCTTCAAGCCAGGTGAGAGCAGTGTTGGTGTCAGGGAATTCCTAAGCAGCTGACCTGGGACCAGACAGGAGCTGGAGCTCCCTGCAGCGGGACTTGGCGTGGGGGACAGGCCTGCCTAGGACCAGAGTGTGGTCGGAGTCTCTGCCTGACCTGGGCTCCAGGACTAAGCCCATTGTCGGGAAATGGAAGAAACATCCAAGATTGACAGGGTAGAAGGAATGTTAGCCTGGCTGCTTGTGTGGCCCTGGGCCTGGGGACTTGGAGGACCCTGCTGATCATGGAGCCGCTCCCATGTCCTGTCAGGCCTGAGCAGGGCTGAGGCTTCCAGGGGCTGCACTGCAGGGCAGGGCACACGCCTTTCTCCTCAACTACACTTTGAGCTTGGGCTTTGGGGCATCTCTACAGGGCTTGGGTCTTGGGGGAAGGTGTTCTAGAGCATCATGTCCAAGTCACGCCCCTAAATCATCATGATTAAAGTAACAACTAGAACAGTAATAGTTATGCTTGGGGTGAAATTGTCATTTCTATTGCATCTTTAGGACACATTGCTGTTTTTAATTGACCCGTAACGTAAATTGAGCCAAACACTGTGCTTGCTTGGCAGAAACAGCTACAGGATGTGTCCCAGCCAGCTCTGGCTCTGTGGCAGCCCCTTTACTCCTCCACCCCGCCCCCCCCCCCCCAGCACAGGGAACAGTGGAACGGGGGCACCACACGGCAGCTCCCAGGGTTAGGTTCTGGGGCACACTCTGACACCTTCAGGGGCCAGGAGGGCAGCAGGCCAGGTGGCCTGGGGTCACGGGCCCCATGTGTCGTGCCAACCACAGCCCAGTGTTACCTGCCCGTCACCTCCCCCCAACCCCATGACCCCATGTCCTGATTCCTCAACAGAAGATGGCTATTCTAGATTTTGTTCAACATGAACTCTCCTGATTTCGAAATACTGTCAACCAAATAAGGTATTTTTAAACCACATGGTCCTAATATGTGCCTCTGTGGTCTGATTTTGCCCTGGGGACCACCCATCAGTGACCCCTGGCTTGACAGGGGCAGAAGAGAACATCTAGCCTCTTCCTAAGGAAGAGTTTGTTTTTTATTAATGGAAATTACCATTTTTCTGCCTCCCAAGGTGGTTCTGAAGGTGAGCTGTCCCTGCTTGTTGGAAATGCAAAGAAATAAATGTGTAAAAATAGAGTAGCAATTCCTCAAACCCCCTGTCAGGTTTAAGTAGCTGGTGTCTCCTCTGGGAGCGGCATGGATGGTCCTGAATCATCGCCAGAATGAGCAGCTCTGCACGGGCGCTGCCTGCCCGCCTGCCATCCCAGCCCCCATTCCCGCCCCTGCAGGGCTCCCTGGCATTTGCATGTCAGCGTGCCCTGGGAGGCATCAGGCCTGGGGCAGGGGGCATGAAGACCCCCCAGGAAGTACCGGGATGTAAGCAGCTGCTTAGCCCTGGCCCAGCTTAGTTCTGTCAGAGCCCTCCCTCTCTGTGTCTGTTTCATCTCCTTAACCTTCACCCCCACTTTCCCTCCTTGGTGCCTGTCCTGTGGCCAGGTGGCAGCTCTGGCCTCAAACCTAACAGACAGCAGGTGCAGAGGCGAGAGCTCCTGGCTGAGTCAGCTGGGCTGGAGTTCCATTAGTCTTTCTGTCTGTAAAGTGGACACAGTTGTGCACACCACAGAGGCCCGTTTGTCAGGCCTGGCTGCGGAGACCCATGCATAGGGCTGAGTGGTGGGGGAGGACCAGAGTGCAGGCTGCCTCGCCTGACTTTGAGCTGCCACACTGCCTTCGGAGGCCCTGTTCTGCCTCCAGCATCTGCCGTGTGCCACTGGGATGCACAGAGAGTTCCTGCTCCCATCTGGAAGAGGCAGCAGATGAGAGGCTTCTGGGACAAGTGAGAATTATTCTGGAAGACTCTTTATAGAGAAGTGGTGCTGCAGGGGGCATCAACCCCACTTCCAGCTGCAGGGGCCACAGGGACCAGATACCACACCCTGGGTGGGGGGTGGGGGGCGGTGATGGCATGAAGAACTGAGATCCTAGGCCCTTTCCCAGGGCAGGTGTCTGGGAATACCAAGTCAGGGCCCCAGCACAGACATGGAGTCCAGTACAGGGATGTGGGGGGGCTTCCAGAAGGCTTTCTCACTGCGACTTAGCAGGCGGTGTGGTCTGGGACTGCCAGCAGCGACAAAGGTCGGCCTGGTTAGTTCAGCTGCCACCTCTCAGGGTGGGCTGGGAACCTGAGCTCTGGTCCAGGGTAGGCTCCAGCTCTGGTGTGTGGAGGGCAAGGAGAAGAGAGCTGAGGCAGAGAGTAAGATGACCTTCTGGGACCCTTCCCTGAGGCCCCTTGGGCCCTTTCCCCCACCCAGGCAGACTATGAGGAAGCTGTCAGTAGAGGGCCCTGGTCCCCTGCACAATTCAGTCAAGTAACCACACATCTCCCTGGCTTGTGGCTAGGGGTAGGCACAATTCACCTGGGGAGGGGTGCCCATGCGATATCTTGGCCCTGGAGGGGGGCAGGTGGGCCTGGCCAACAGTTGAGGGGCCTTGTTTCAGTGGAGGAAAGTTCCAGAAGAGGAGCTGCCTAGGGAGACACCATGGAACACAGACCACCAGGGCTGGACCTTGGTCTTCCCGGTTATAATGTGGTGGCCACATTGGGGAGACCAGCCCTTTGGCACCTGGGCAGCTGTTCTCAGGCATTTGAGTGTGTGAATGGGTGAAAAGAGCTCGTGCTAGCCATGCCCACTCCCAGCAGTGCTTTTACAGCCTCTCCATTCATCTCTGGGTGCCAGACCTGGGCTCGGTGATGGCCGTGGACATGGTACTGAGCCCAGTTGGCATGCACTCTGTTCCCCCAGAACCTCAGTTCATTCTGTAAAATGGGGATTGTTTGGGTACTGTGTGAGTTTTCACCAAGGCGATGGCCAGCCTGGTTCCAAGTTGCACCCACATGGGGTTTTGCCTCATTCAGATGTCCCTGGTGAGCCTGGGCTACCGCAGACTGTGTCCTCTGTCCTTCCAGGAGCTCCGCCGGGCAGCCTGGATAACCTCAGCCACGCCCTGGGTGTCCTGGAGGAGCGTGTCAATGGCTCGAGGCACAGGGCACGAAGGCATGCCACCGACGGCGACTACAACATCGAGGTCCTGCTGGGCGTGGATGACTCTGTGGTCCAGTTCCATGGGAAGGAGCACGTGCAGAAGTACCTGCTCACACTCATGAACATTGTAAGTAGGGGCTGGTGGCGGGGCTGGAGCAGTGGGACCGACAGAAAGGTAACCAAATCCATGGGCAAGAACCCCTCCGCCGCCCAGGGCCCCAGTGGAGAGGTAGGGCAGGGGCAAGAGGATGCAAACGATCCGATGGCTGGGCCAAGAGACCCCTCTCTGTCAGCCCACCTTCCTCTCCACAGCCTTAGGTGAGTCGTTAACCTTCCAGAACTCTGTGCTCTCATCCGCAGAGTGGGGCCGTAGTCTGGTATGTTTGCAGACCATGTTCTATTTTGGAGAGTGTTGTTACACTTAATCTCATCTCATTTTTGAAAAGTACTTTTAATGTGATGATAATGAAACAGCCACAATGCCTGATGTCATTAGTGACTATGTGCCAGGCCCGTGCTGGGCATTTACTCTGCATCATTGTAGGCAATCTTCACACTAACTCCACGACACTGGTAACATAAAATCTTGCCCACCTTGAAAACGTGCACTCATCCCCAAGCATTACAACTGCCTTCCAGCCCAGCCGAGGGTCCTGCTAAAGGAGAACTGTCTTCTCTACTCACACCAACTCCTCTGACACCAGATGTGTGGGTTTTCCCCACAAAGTACTTCCAACACTAACTACCAGGGTTGGCATGGACTCCATGGGCCAAGGGCTCAGTCCTGCCATATTGGCCCCACTTCTGACACGCCTCACAAGTCCTGAATTGTCACCCATATGACCTGATTGGAAGACCCAACCAGCCATAAATCAAGGGTTCCCATGCTCCTCTCCTCAGGTTAACACATTTGCCAGCACAGTTCACAGAACTCAGGAAAACCCTCCTTACTACCACTGGCATATTCTAAAGGATGCATCTCTGGAACAGTCAAATGTCAGAGATGCCTATGGCAAGGCAGGTGAGAAGGGGCTGAGAGCTTCTGTGCCTTCTCCAGGCGCCCCAGCTGCCCAGCACCTAGGTGTGCTCCCTAGATGGAAGCTTGCAGAACTCCATGGTTTAGGGGTTTTCTGGAGGTTTGATTGGCCGTGGGTGATTGAACGCAATCCCCAGCTCCTCGTTCTCCCTAAATACCCTAGGGTGGGGGAAGGGGGCAGTACTGTAAGTTCCAACCTTCTGATCCCCTCTGGGATGGTCGGCTCCCCTGGCTGCCGGCCCCCCATCCTGAAGCTATCTAGAACCCCAGCAAGAGTCCTCATCAGCACGAGCTCAGGTACAGTTGAAAGGGCTGCTCCTGTCACCCCTGTCCCTCGGACATTACAGGGTTTAGGAGATCTGTGTCAGGAATGGGGGGTTTGAGGGCCAGAGACCAGTATGTATTTATTATTAAGTCACACATGGGTTGACTCCTGGTCCCACCATTACCTGGTGTGGAGGGTCCCTCTGTCGGACTTGCCTTGTGCTACATGAGCCAGGAGGTGGAAGTCTCGAACTTTCTCTTGGTTTTTGCCAGTCAACTTCAGTTTTTTCATGTACACCCTCGGGCTTCAACTATACCCCAACTTTGGATAATGGGATGCTTTGGTTAGTTTCTTGAAAAGCCTGAGAAATGCAAACATTCTTAAATTGAAACATATTTTATCATAGCAAAAAAAAAATATTTTAGGAGATAAATTGGAGGAACTGAGGAAAAGTAGTTGGGTCTATTCTCTTTTCCCTGTGGCATCCAGCAAGCATTTATTGGACGTGTGCTTATCCCAGGGCAAGGCAGCCAGCCAGGGGCTCAGGGAGAAGGGGGGAAGGGGGATGTCTGCCCCTCTAACCTGAGCTCTGCTTCCCAGAGCTTGGTGGGGAAGATGAGGTGCCCTGCCTCATCCTGACAGCTAATACCCTGTGAGGCTCTGTGTCCTTATTCAGAGCTGTGTACTCCTAGAAGCAAGTCCCCAAGGGCTGATGGAAGGCACATCCCCATTGGTGGTCTTGGGTAGGAGGGAGAGTGAGGAATCATGAGCTTGTAAGAAAGGATATCCAACAGAACCTTCTTTAGGGCTGGAAATGCTCAAGATTCTGCCCTTTCCAATGCAGCAGCCACCATCCTACCCTCAAGCACTTCAAATGTGGCTGATGTGATGGGAGAACTGATTTTTTTTCCTTGAGTTGGAAAGCTGGAAGGGCTTTATTCAACAAAATTGGTCTTAATTGGCTTTTGTAAATACACAGTATGTGTTTAACCCCAGTTTTGTAAGTATATATTTAGAGATGGGTAAATAGGTAGACAGATATTCACGTGTATATCCCTTTTTTTTTTTTTTAGTAATTTTTTGTTAACATATAGTTTTTATTTTCCCCAGGGGTACAGGTCTGTGAATCATCAGTCTTACACAATTCCCAGCACTCACCATAGCACATACCCTCCCCAGTGTCCATCACCCAGCCACCCTATCCCTCCCCCCTCCACTCAGTTTGTTTCCTGAGATTAAGAATCTCTTATGGTTTGTCTCCCTCTCTGGTTTCATCTTATTTCATTTCCCCCCCCCCCTTCTCTTATGATCATCTGTCTTGTTTCTCAAATTCCTCATATCAGTAAGATCATATGATAATCGTCTTTCTCTGATTGACTTATTTCATTCAGCATAATACTGTCTAGTTCCACCCACATTGTTGCAAATGGCAAGATTTCTCTTTTGATGGTTGCATAGTATTCCATTGTATAGAGACACCACATCTTCTTTATCCATTCATCTGTCGATGGACATCTAGGTTCTTTCCATAGTTTGGCTATTGTGGACATTGCTGCTATAAACATTTGGGTGCACGTGCCCCTTTGGATCACTACATTTGTATCTTTAGGGTAAATATCCAGTAAATATCCAATTGCTGAGTCATGGGGTAGCTCTATTTTCAACTTTTTGAGGAGCCTCCATGCTGTTTTCCCAAGTGGCTGCTCCAGCTTGCATTCCCACCAACAGTTTAGGAGGGTTCCCCTTTCTCTGCATCCTCGCCACCTGTCATTTCCTGACTCGCTAATTTTAGCCATTCTGACTGGTGTGAGGTGGTAGGAGAACTGAATTTTTATGTCATTTTAGTCTTAATACAATTTTAAAACTTTAAACAATTTTTTGACTGTAGTAAAATACATGTAAAATTGACCACCTTCCCCATTTTCAAGCATACAGTTCAGTGGCATGAACATGTTCCCACTGCCATGCAACCATCACCACCGTCCATCCCTACAGTCTTTCATCTTGCAGAATGGAAACTGTCCCCATTAAACACTAACCCCCACTGTCTCCTCCTCCAGCACCCAGCAAGCACCATTCTACTTTCTGTCTCTGTGATATGACTACTCTAGGTACCCTATGTAAGAGGACTGCTTGTCCTTCTGTGACTGGCTTGTTTCACTCAGCAGAATGTCCTCAAGGTTCATCCTGTCGAGACATGTGTCAGAATGTCCATCTTTTTAGAGCTGAATAATAGCCCATTGTGTGTCTCTACATGCTGTATTTCTTCATTCCCCTGTCAAGGTCCACTGGAGCTGCTCCCACTTCTTGGTTATTATGGAATGATGTGGCTGTGCACATGGGTGTATAAATATCGCTCCATGTCCCTACCCTCAGTTTGGGAATATCCCCAGAAGTAGAACTTCAGGATTATAGGGTAGTTCTATTTTTTATTTTTTGAGAAGCCTCCATACTGTTTTCCACAGCAGCTGCAGCATTTTCCATTCTCTCCCAATGGGGCCCAAGGTTCCAGTTTCTCCACATCCTCACCAGCACTTGTTGTTTTGGATGGTAGCCATTCAATGGGTGATTAGATTTCTTTGTAATTTTTTTTAAAGATTTTATTTATTTATTTGACAGAGAGAGATCACAAGTAGGCAGAGAGGCAGGCAGAGAGAGTGAGAGGGAAGCAGGCTCCCTGCCGAGCAGAGAGCCCGATGCAGGACTCGATCCCAGGACCCTGAGATCATGACCTGAGCTGAAGGCAGCGGCTTAAACCACTGAGCCACCCAGGCACCCGATTTCTTTGTAATTAATTCACATTTGGATTTAGATCACCGTTGTGGCCAATGACTCCCTTCTTGTGGCCTTGAGACCTTAGGGGGCTGGTTCACTTGGAGCTGCAGCCAGAGCCCTGAGTGGCCCTGGAAGGCCTGGCCTTGGCCTCTGGAAGTACACAGCTAGTTATGGGGCTTCCCAGCCCAGAGCCAAGCCAGCAACGTGGAGGACAGATGTGGAGAAGCTAGCCTGGACTGTGCTCCAAGTGAGGCATTTGGTCAGCTGTGAGGTCATTCAGGGATAGGGTGGAAACACTTCTAGCATCTGAGGCTTGGAGATCAGTCCTGGGATGGACACAGCCTATCCCCTGAGGAAGACCATAAAGGCTGTGGGAGGAGAGTCTGGTGGAGGTTCTGATGGCGGGAACCGAGGGAATGCGGGCTCTGAGGAGGAGTAGAGGCCAAGGTGGGTGGGAGGCAGGTGTGGTTGGACCCCAGCAGCACACAGATGGGCTGGTTTCACCTCATCGCTCAGGGTGATTCTGCCTGTAGGGCTCCCTTCAGGGTCTCTTTGTGACAGAGTCTGGGCTGGGATATGTGGGTCCTGGTATTACATAGACATTTCAGGTTCCTCGGTTATCCATGTGCTCCCCTCCCTTGCACCTAATCTGGGGCTGTGTGGCTAGTTTTATCTAATGGCCTCTGCGTAAGGAAGTAATGTGTGTCACCTCTTGGCCAAGGCAATTAAGACCCAGTGTGTCCCCTCCCTCCTTTGTTTTCCTAACATGGTGATCTTTGGAGCCCTACATCCCAGTAGGCGCAGGTGCCAAATGGGGCAGGACCATTCAGCCTGCACTGGACCATGATGTGGATAAGGAAACACATACCAGCTCTATTGTGTTGAGCTCCGGATGGGGTGAAGACTTTGTTATGCAGCGTAGCTCCTCCTGGGCTGACTAGTACACCTGGCCCCTGACCATTCAGTCAACAAATGTTCATTGGGCTTCTTCTATATGTAAGGCAAGGGGTATAGACGTAAGCAAGACAGGACATAGCTGTAGCTTGCATTCGGATGGGGGACACAGACAATATTCAAGTGAAAATTAAAAGAGATCATTGCAGATAAAGACAATGAAAGAAATAATAAAATAGGTGGAGAAGGGCTGGGAAAGGTGGGTCACTTTATACAGGTGGTCAGCAAGGACATGCACAGAAAGTAACACTGGAGCGAAGACTTGACTGATAGTGGATGACTGTGCAAGGGTCAGAAGAGAATGTTCAGAGGAAACAGGTGGTGCAAAGGTCCTCAGGAATGAGGTCGGCACATTTGAAAGTGAGAAAGCGCTCCTGTGGGGAACAATGGGCCCAGGTAGGATGGGAAGTTGCAGGTGAGCGGGGCCAGTCACTGGATGTGGAGAGGGACTTGGATGTGACCTTAAGGACAGTGGGAAATCACTAGAGGTGCCATTTCCTTCCTGCATTTATGGGCAAGGCATGTTATTCCTTTTTTTTTCATAGGGAAATGGGAGTTAATCAGTCTGTCCCTCTTTCCATCTTGGACTCTTTGGAAGGTGAGAAGAGTTGGAAATGTTTGCTGAGCGTCGTAAGAGCCACCTGGGTGCAGAAAAAGTCTCACGGCGTTCAGATTCCCCACCTGCATCAATCTATTCCAGCACCTCCTGTCAGGTCCCATTTCCTTCTTTTCCTCCCTAAATCTAGAAAATAACATTCTTCATTTAGTAAAATATACTATATCTAACACAGACAAAATATTATTTATGATGGAAAATTAGAATATATTCCTATAGGTGTGTGAATATTTACTCCTACTACCTCATTTTAATGGTGGCATCATATCAAATCACATAGAGTACTTTTTATGTAACTGATTATTGATATGACATATTCATATAGCAAAATTAATTTCTCTATCAGAGGTCAGATCAGCCACTAAGCTGTATTGAACATCCTTACAGCTCAATCTATCACTCATCCTTTACTACTATTCCTTAAACTGTGTCCCTAAAAGTGCAGTGCCTGGTCAACAGGTATGTGCATTCTAAAGCTTTCTATGCCAGAATGTTCTCTGTTAGGGTTTCATCTATTCACATTCCATGGAGCAAATGCCTGTGTCTATGAGGGTGCTGGGGCCTTTTGAGCAGTGGGGCCAGGTTGTGGGCACTGGCCTCATCCTCTGGGGCCCTCACACTGTTTTTTTAGTTCTCGAACACCAGAATCTCAAAGGTTGCTGGCAAACCCAGGTTGAGGCCCTGTCCCTTTGCCCCAGGGGTCCTTAGTCTAGTCAGAGAGTCTGGGAAGCACATCTGAGAGCCTCTATCCACTTCTGGAGGGAAGAAGGATCTCCCTCCCAATGCTGGGAAGGCTGTGAGAGCGGAGCTGTGTGGCCTGTCTAGACACACTGGCTCCTCCAGGCCCCATTCCCGCACCGCTGCTGGGCCCCACCTGGGCTCCCTGCTTCTTTGTGGCTCTCCACAGCTGGCCTCCCTCTACGGCCATCCTATTCCTGCTCCTGCTTCTCCCCGCCTTCGACCCCGACTCATGCTGTGGCCTCCGCTGGACTCAGCCCTGGGAGTGAGGAGCCTCCCTCTGCCCGGACTCCTCTGTTCCACGGGCTGTCTCAGTGCACCGAGATCTGCTGTTCCATTTGACCCTTTCTGCTTAAAATGGGCTCCCTGCTCTGTCTGGTGCTCCCAGGCTGTGCTGCAGTCAGCATGCCTGAACACACCTGCTGGGTGTATTGGGACATCACCACATTTTCACAGACCTGCTCTGCCAGCCCCTGAGCTAGTCTCTGCTTCCAAACTTGGTGCTGTGGCTATGTGTGCTCGGCGGCCCCAGGAGCCATGGTAGGATGCCGCCTCTGTGTGTGTGGCCCCTCCAGTTCCCTCGCAGGCACAGATGGCGGCTATTCTCCTGGCTCAGGTGATGGGTATCTTAGAGGAGGATTAGAGCCCTGATTAAAGGAACTTGTTCACATGTGCATTTTGAAAAGTACAGTGTGTGCCAAGACTTCAAACAGTCTACAACCTGGGCCTAAAACCCGTGCTGCTTAGGTGGCTTATAGCCTTTAGCTGAAAGGCTAATCCTGCTCTTCCCTGAGAAACCAGAGGCCTTGGTGTGTTGTTTGGGATCTCAGCATCCACAAGGACTAGAACTGCCTTGGTCCCTTTGCTCTTCTTGTAGGTATGAGGCAGACTATCACAGTGGGTGATAGCCTGCCCTGGAAGGTGACCTACAATCCTCCCTTTGCCTCTGGGAACATCCACCAGAGGCCATAGAGACCACTGAGGCCACCACAGTCTGCCCCAGAAGTGCCATTCTTTTTGGATGGCAAACAGTTTAAAACATCAATTTGATATGAAACCAGCCTTGGGCATATTACTGAGTTAAAGCAAAATGGACTGAACTTTGAAAGATAAACAGATTCTCAAGCAAGGTTGCCAAAACTATAGCCCAAGGGCCAAATCGGACCCACTGTCCTTTTTTCTTTCTTTTTTTTTTTTTTGAATAAAGTTTTGGGACACAGCCATACCCACTCATTTGTGAATTGTCTATGGCTGATTTTGTGTTATCACACAGAGTGGCGGGGACAGAGATATGCAGTCCACAGCGCTGAACATAGTCACTCCCTGGTGCTCACGAAATATTTGTTATCCGGCTCTAAAGAAATCTCCCACATGCTTTGAGTTCACCTTGAGTTGTGGCCCTAGTGCTTTAGAGTTTGCATTCCCATCCCACTGCATCAGTGCACTGACTCTCCATACAGCCAGCTTTGGAGGGGACCAGCTTTGGAGTCCGAAGTGGCTACATCTTAATCCTGACTTTTATCTACCCGGCAAAGTTCCTGCCTTGCCCTGCGCTTGGTTTCTTCATCTTTACACTTCCCACACACTCCAAGAACCCATAAACACTTGCACAGTCCCCAGGAGATGAGGTGCCCTTCACCCTTTATAGACCACCAGTCCTCTGCAGCTGGAGCAGCCCTTTCCTGCAGGCCACTGTCAGGGGCCTCACCCTCGAGCTGAGCTCCATCCTCTCCCAGCTCAGACCTCCATCCATGCCCACCCCTGCCATAGCCTTGCCAGCTCAGTGGAACTGTGAGGCCACTTTGGGGATTCTTTCAAAAGCAATTAAATGAGCTGATCCTAATAATCATTTTAAAACAGCAGAGAAGGAAGAGCAGATTTCCGGGCAGACAGGGCTGTTTCTCCCAGCTGTGTTAACTGCCTGTGTTCCAGAAGCATCTCTGAGCCCCCAGATCATCTCTTCTGTGGAGGGCGGACACACTCCTTAGGCCTACAAAGAATTGTGCTCTGCAGAGGCTTCTGTGCTTTCCGAGTAGAGACCATGCCCTTTGACCTCCCCTCTCCTTCAGCATGGGGACAGGCCTCTGTACAGTATGTTCTTAAACAAGTTTTGTTGAATGAATGATTTCTCTCTCTGCCAGGATTCCAATATTTTTCCTCTTTTCTTTTCTAATTTAATCCAGAAATTGGCCTGGGTTTACCAAAACCCTGCCAGGGTTTGCAAATAATCAGAGGCATACAGGCTCCATTTCTCACCAACTTCCAAGAATGTTGGGGCCATGTGATGATGGTGGGGAAGGCAGTGGCAGGACAGGAATGTTTTCTGCTGGTCCCCCAGGGCACAGAGGGAGGGGGGCAGTATCATCTTGTGAACTGGCCCTGGAATTGCAAACTCACCAGGGCAAAGGCTCTGCCCCCAGTCCCTGTTCACGTGTCTCTGGCTCTGGTTCCTGGGAAAGAGAAAATTGTCTCTGGAACCGGACGCTGAAACTGGCTTCCCGTAAGTTGAAAGGAAGTGAGCAGGGCTCTCCGGCAAGGCGGGGAGCAGGGGGCATGTTTGGGGTTGGGCCTAGCCGGAGCACAGAGTGGGAGAACAGAGAGTAAAAGTCCCCAATGGCATAGCAGCTCCCCCAGACCGTGGGCCATGCTGGCACCATGGGATGTAGTGGGGCATCCCACTGGCCTGACAACACGGCCCCGTGCGCTGCCAGGAGATACAGCCATCTGGGCTGGTGGGGTGTGTGTGAGGCTGATAGAACACTTGAGACAGGGCCCCACTCTCCTATGCTGACGGAAGCCAGGTGAGAGGGGTAGGCCCAGGTGAAGGAGGCTGTGGGCAGTAGAGAGTGGTGGGGACTGGGGCGTGGAGAGGCCTCACCCCCAGAGATCCCCTCCTGGGTCCCGCTCACTTGTGATCATGGAGGAAAAAGTGGACCCAGTGTTGCCAGCTTTTTTTTTTTTTTTTTTTTTTTTTTTCATGAGAAGCTGGAAATTCACTTTTTGGGAAATCTAATTATTTTTCAATGTCAGCAACAAATTGAAATTAAGACCTCACATTGCACAAGTGAATCAGAACACGACCGCAGGACAAGTCTGGCTGGTCAGCTGGTGGATGGTTCCTTCTGGCCTAGAAGAAAGGAGGCAACTGCCTGCCCTGCTGTGTCCTATGATCGGGGATAATTAATGCCACCTCCCAGGGCTGACGTGAGCGTGACTCGAGTTAAACACCAGAAAAGTGCTTCTCAGCGTGCCGGGGGTGGCCCGCCGAGAGCATCCCGCAGACTTGAGCCACTCCTGGCTACGTGTTTGTGCACTGGGCACTCTCTGAATCCCTGGCCTAAGTTGGGCCCCATTCTGGGCACTGGGGTACTGTGCTCAGAGAGTTTGGAACATGGGAAGGGTGGGCATCAAGGACAGGATGAATAACAACAGCCTGGTTAATGCAAGTGCTGATTGTGCAAATAGAGGGTATTCTGGGGTCACACGGAGGAGCGCCTCAGATGAGAGCCACTTGAGCTGCCCCAGAGCAGAGGCAGGGTTAACGCAGGGAGGAGCCTGATGCATGCAGGTGTTGCTGCAGGTGCTAGAGCAGCATCTGCAAAGGCCCAGTGGCATCACCACATCACAGTATGAGGTTGGGCCCCGCTGGGGTTTAGGGCACTGGAGTGAGGCAGGACATGAGGTTGGCAAAGCCTTTTGTGTCAGGCTGAGGGGCACCAAAGGGAGTTGATGCCTGGGATCCCCAGCTGTACTGTGACAGGGGAGTGATGAGGTTGGTTTGGGGTCTAAAAAGAGAAACTTCTTCTTTGAGAGCACGGGACTTATGCCTTCTGTTTTCAGAAGTGCCTCCCTCTGCAGCCTGAGGAGACTGAGGCTTTATGCCTGGCAGCCACATATGAGGAGGCACTGATGTCTCCGCATCGTCCTAGTGGCCCCGTGAGTTCCTGCTCCTGGATAAGCGCACAGAGGCTCAGAGAGTTTGGGTGGCACAGCCAGGGCATGGCAGGTGACATTTACATGCATTGGGGAAGACGGGTCTTCCCTGGGGACCTGGCCCAGGCGCCTGTCCCCTCCCTGCTGTTGTGGCCTGAAGAGCGAGTGCTCCTGAATCTTCAAGGAAGAGCCTCGGTACATTCTCACCTTGGATCTCTAGGATCAGCCAACAGTGTTAGATTTCACTTGCCCCTGCCCCAGACTGTTTTCCATCAACTTCTGTGACTCTCCTGGTTTTCCCCCTGGCTTTTCCATTTATTGTGCCTTCCTCTTCTTTCTAAGATTTGCTCACTCACTCATCCACCTATCCAGTGGGTGTTTACAGAGCACCTGCCTAAGCCAGATGCCGTAGTGCTGGAATGTGCCGCTGAGGAAGCCCTGGGGAGCGGGGTGCTGCCTGCACTGAGCTCACATTCCGGGGTGGGGGCAGGTGGACAGTAGGACAGTAGACACCTCCTTCACCCCACCCCATCCCCCTGCAGTGGCGATGACATAGATGGAGAAAGTTCCAGTGGGGGAGTGTACCATGGTACCTCTTTTTCCCTGAAGCATGTGGCACCCCACCCCCACCCCCAGGATTCTCCCCCCACCTCTCTCCCCTCTTCAGGAGGCTGTCTGACAGCTGATGTGGAAATCTGGGAGCAGCTTGCCCTTAGCCTCCCTGGGGGAGCTGGTGTTTATCAGTGCGGGAGTTAGAGTCCCCATGGACAAGGAGGGTCAGGCAGCGTCACTCCTCGGTGACAGCTAGAGGCAGCTGCGGACCTTGTCTCTGCAGACTCCAGCAAGGAGGTGACAGCTGAGCTGGAAAAGCAGAGAGTGGGCACCATACTGGGCTCCCGGTCCGGGCCAGCCTGGGCTGTCGCTGCCAGCCTGCTCCCTCAGTGCCAGGTTCCCATGGAGTGATCCCGGGGGTGGGGAGGGGGTCTGGCTTCCCTGCCGGAGGGACGCTTGGTGATGGCTCTTGGGAGGATTAGGAGTTCAGAGAAAGGTGTGTCACACATTTAATGTCAAATTCAGGGGTCTGCTTACCTGATTTGCATGTTTGGCACCTAGTAAAGGCCCTAGCACATAGTAGGTGTTGAGTAAACACCTTTTGAATAAACAAGTGAGAGAATTCTCATAAAATGACTATGGTCTCACACATCCCCATTAAAAAAAAATAGACTCTACCTGTCCATGGAAGAGATGTCCCAGTAGGCTAAGTGTCCTTGTCCCTTATGTCCTTATGACCAAAGCTTTTTCTCCACCATAGATTCTAGAAGCTTGAATCATCACCTCATAGGGACAAGTGGCTTTAATTTCAGATTTGCCAAATTGTGCTCTCGAAAGCCTTTGCCTCAGTTCCCACTTGTGTTTCAGTGGGTGAGTTTCTCAATGTCTCTGAGCTTTCCCACTGGTAAAACAGGAGTAGTAAAGCCCACTGGGCAAGGTGTGGGAGGTTAAGTGATGACATGAGGAGCACGGGGTACAGGTCTTGGAAGGTCACAGCTTACCAACGAGGTGTCATGGTTGTTCCTTTGCCTGTGACATCTGCCAAACCAGCCCAGCTCATGTCCTCAAGAAGCCTGGCTCTCATAGGGACACACTTACCTGCTTTAGGTCAGTAAGGTGGGCAAGGACCCAGCTAGCACCCTCTGCCTGGCTGGGGAGAAGGTCCCAGTGGAGGGGAGCCTGGAGTTGGTTCCATTCCTTGGAGAGGGAGCCACACCCTTGGCACGTCCCAGGAGTGGGACTGGTGGGGTGGGGCAGGCTTGAAGGTTCAGGCCAGGAGGCCTCAGGGGCATGGAGCTGGCCAGATGAAGGTCATCTTAAAGCGTTGAGAACTGCAGGTTCCAGAGCCGCCTGGTTCTTGGGGCACAGGTCCAGTGGAGGGAGAGGGCTAACAATCTAATACACTCATGAGGGTATTCGAGATGGCGATGGTGGCAGGGGAGACAGCATCCAAGTTAGCAGAGCAGGCCGGGGGAGCAGGAGATAGCTTGGTGTGGGGGCGGGGTGGTGTACGCACCCCCTCCCTGCCTGAGTCTGGCGACGAAAACTTGTGCCTCCAAGAAGTGTCCCCCTGGAACACCCGGGTTCTCTGTGTGGCAAAGGGCATTCTCTGCCTTCTCTGCCAGGTGGTTCCCTTGCTACACACTCTGGGGAATTTGGTCTAACCCCAGGTGGGTTAAGGGAGGGCTGATGGGGGAGCTCTGTGACACAGACTCTGGGGGTGGGAAGGGTCATGTGTCACACACAAGGACAAAACCGCTTCCTACTGCATTCAGGGAGGTTCCTTACGCCCTGAATGTCAGGAAGGGCACTAAAGGCTAGGGAATCACTCTGAGGGAGAGCTGTGTTCGCGGCACAGGAGCCTGGCGGGGAGTCGAATGCGAGGAGGAGGCTTGGAACAAAGCTTCTGAATTTTGCTGGGAGCTCTGAATTCCTCGTGAGCCCTGCCTGTGCTGGGGACACAGATGACAGTCTAAAATGTCCTGGTTTTCTCAGGCTTTTCTGGGTCAACGCCTATTTGGCAGGGTCCCTCCCTTCCCCGTCATCATGTGGAGACCTCATGGTGGCAGCAGTAGGGATGCTGGCCTGAGCCCTGGCCACTTTTGCAGTGACGGGGGCTCAGGTCTGGTCCGGGATGCTTTACCTGGACTGCCCAGGTGTGCTGGGCCCCACCTGTCCAGGTCAGGTGCTGTGATGCCTTGTCCCCTCTGCAGCCTCTCCCAGTCCACAGCCAGCACAAGACAGGAGCATCTGGACCCCATGCACACCCCTCTGGGGCTGGGGGGAGCCAGGCTGCTGCTCGGACTGGATCACTCACACCAGCCCCCACCCCCCTCACCTGGCACTTAGTGTCGCATTGGGAGCAGACTCTGCCCTCAGAGTCCAGGCAGGAAGCAGGGTCCATGGCCCTCAGAATCTGTTTGACCCTGGCAGTGTGTTGGGGACAGTGGCAGGGATGGTGCCCCCTGACCCTGGGTCTGACATTGTACTTCTCCTCAGGCCCCTTCCCTTACCTCCTTCATCAACCAGGACACTTTGTCCTCCCCTGTTGCTGTCCCCAGGGATTTCCTGGGTATGATGGCCTCAACTCTTCATGATGGCATCTTCCCTCTTTCTTTCTTTGGCTCAGAATGGTGATAGGGCAATGAAAAACATGAATCATGGAAGGAAGGAAAAAGCATTGCTTTCTAATGACAACAATGGTGTCCAGTTGAACACAGGTGACAGAGATCACAGCATGGATGAAGGTCATGTTCAAACTCAAACTGGTTGGGGGGAGGTGAGGATGCCACGAGGTGTTGCCACAAGGGTCTCCTCCCCCAAAAGCTGCTTCTGGATGAGACGCCACGTTGGGTCCCCAGGGACTCTGTGGTCAGATAGTGCCAAGGAGCTCCGGGGAACATCAGACAGAGAGACGATGCCCCTGGGCTCTCTGGGGCTGGGGTTGCTGCCAGAAAGAATCAAGATTCCTGCCTTCCCTCTGTTCCTTCCCTGCCAGTGGCCTCAGGGAGACACTAGGCCCTGGCCTGCAGCCTCAGCAGAGTCTGTCCTTCCCTGTTCTGTAGCATGACCCCCTTTACAGATGATTTGTTGGTCAATAAGCGGGAACATCCAGTCCCACGTGGTGGGGTAGTTCTCCATTACCCACAGCCCCCAGTGTGGGTCACACACACACACACACACACACACACCTGGTGGGCAACAGTGTGGGCTCTGGAAAATGCTTGGCGTGAACTGCTCTCTGACAGGGCCCTTCTGGATGGTCCCGAGGAGAGCCCCTGGTGGGCCTGGGAGTGAAGCCTGGGAGTATACTATATGCCTGGGGTTTTGCTAGATACTTTAAATACAGTGTTGAGGCTTGTCTTGGTGACAGCCTGAGGGGTGAGGTCCAGCATCACCACCATTTCACAGGCCAGGACACTGAGCCGCAAGTAGGCCACGTGCCAGGCCCAGGTCACAGGGGTGTGAGGGTGGCCGAGCCCAACCTGGAACCCGTGTGCCCTGACAGAGAGACAGGGAAGGGCAGCTCCAGCAGTAATCGGCACCTACAGGGACTGTTTCCTAAAGCAGCTTTGCTTTTTGTTTGCCTGGTTAACATTTGTCGAGCTTCCACTGGGTTCTGGGCATCGAGCTGCTGGCCTGGAGGTGGAGGAGCCCTGTCTCCACCCTGGGGACTTGCAGAGACATCCCCAGTCCCAGCAGAGAGTGGCCTGGTGTGGGATGGGGGACAGGAACGGTTGGGGTCTTGGGGCCATGTGCTTGGGCCCGATGTTGAAGGAGGGCTCTGCCCCCCCTCCATGTTTGTTGTATGGGACAACCAGTCCTGCCCATTTGCATCTCATGGCCGTTTGGTATTTTGAGCTGAGAGGCTCAGGCTGTGTTTGTACCTGTGTTGCCTGCGAAGCATCGGCTGAGGGAAGATTTGCAAAATGCACGTTTGTTCTTGCACTAAGACCAGGCTTTTGCTTCCCCGTGGTGGGTCAGAGACGCGCCCTGATGAACATATTCCTCCCCAGCTGCCCACAGCACTTTCTCCGTGACACTCCACGCCTTCTCCTGAGGGTCCTCAGAGAGACCAGACTTCTTCCCAGTTATTTCAGGGGTTCCCAGAGAAGCCACAGAGCACCTTATGCGCCTGGCTTCCTGAGGCCTTGCAGCAGACTTTTCCGGGCCTGGCCTGTTCCCTGGTGTGGTGGCGGGTGCAGCTTGCACTGCCTCTGAGTTGCTGAAGTTCGGCTCTGGGGAAGAGGTGGTAAGTTTCCTGACGGTTGGGCATAAGGGGTGGGAACCCAACTGGCAGCTCTGCCACTGCTTGCCCGCGTGGGGAGCCCTGTCCCTAGCCCAGTCCTCCCTTCAGCCACCCGTGCCCGGATCCTACCGGCAGAGGAGAAAGTCAGCTCTGCCCAGCAGCCTTCGGCCACCTGCCAGGGCTCACTGGTGGCCTAGGTGGAGTTCTGCCACAAAGAAGGCGAACTTTTACATTATCATGCAGAGCCCGGGTCCTTCCTTATTGTCTATTCCAGAACAGAAGCTTGGCCGCATCTTTGCATAAGCAAAAGGTGCATTACAATGTATTTCCCCAAACAAGAGAGCCCTTGGCCTCTCTCTGCACGGAGAAGGGCTGCGGCTTTGAACATTTTCCCCCAAGGTTTAAAGATTCCAGGATCAATTTCTCAAGACAGGGCTCAAGGACATTGTCCTGGCTTCCCCTCCCCCTGTGGTCTAGAGCAGAGTAGAGCAGCTTCTCCCCAGCACACAGGTCTTGGGGGAGGTGGGGTTGGGGTGGGGAACACACTTGGGCACTTAGCTGGGGTCTCCGTCGTTGCAGGGTACTGACACCACCCCTGTCACACACACAATGTGCCCATTTCCTATCATTTCCCATTCTCCAAAGTTACTCACTCATTCATTCATTCGTTCAAAACTCTTTACTATGCCTTTACTAGGTGCTAGACACTGCTAGGGACACAGTAGTGAACAAGGAGGAAGGGTGCCTCTCATAGCAAGCGTATAGTCCAGTTTGGGAGCAACTACTTAGGGAGTACTTTTGGGGTGAACAGGGACAGTCATGTTTGGGGGAAAGCATAGGAAGACAAGAGGGCACAGCCAGTGCAAAGGCCCTGAGGTTGAGATGGGCTCTCTCTACAAGATGCATGGAGGCCAGTGGCTGGACGGACCACAGTGAGCAAGGCCAGGGCAGCCTGAAAAGAGGCAGCAGGACTTGGATTTTATTCCAGTTGCAGTGGGAATGCCTTAGAATGGATGGGAATTAAGCCGAAGTGTAACTGCCCCCCCACCCTTCAAACATGTTTATTACCATGGCTTTGTTCTTGCATATGCTCTTCAGACATTTCAAGAATTCTGGGGCTGGAGGGAGGAGAGGGAATTCCTGGGATGAGCCACTGCACAAGCAGCTGGAGAGGGCAGCCAGGCTTTGCAGAAGGTGGAGCTGTTGAGATTAGTGGGGGGGTGGGGCACCTCCCAGTGCAAAGTAGCGGAAGCTAAGCGGAGCACAGGGAAGCCAGCCAGGACCAGCTTCAAGAAGGCCCCAACTATCATCCTGAGGGGCTGGGGCTGCTCCTGAAGGCATGGGGCAGGGGAGTGGGGTGCACTGAGGGCTACAGGCAGAGGAAAAGGAGGCCAGATCTGCTGAGTGGTGACTGTGGTGAAGAAGGCGGCAGTGTGGGCAGGACAAGAGTCAGAAAGGCACTGAGGAGCCCCCGCCCCTGCCTGCTTGTCTGGGAGATGGGGTCAGGGTCAAGAGAGGACAGGGGAGGCGTGAGGGAGATGTTTGGAGGCTGCCTCCCACCTTCAGTGACTCTCTGCCACGTCTGTCAGCGCTCTGCTCAGCAGAAGCGTTATAGCTGTGTTCCTATTAAGGATGCAAGTGTTTCACTGGAAATTGTACTCATCGTTCCCAGTGGTCTCTGTGCCAGGTGGGCCCCACTGGCTTCTAGCAGCCGAGTGGTATCTGAGCAGCATCCCGTGGGCTCAAGGGCGCTGGCAGTCGTACAGGTCCCTGAAAGGGTCATGTTCCCCTGGGGGCAGGGCACGGCCCCCTCCTAAGGCCGGCAGAGGCAAAGGGCAGTGGGGGCCCCTATTCTCAGCACTGCCCTGCGTTCGCAGAAAGGTGTCACAGAGGGAGGCCAGGGCACAGCCTGCTGATGCCCCGAGAGGAGTAGGCTATGGGGAGACATGGCCCCTCTGGAAGGGACAGAGGCTTCCTTGGGGACAGAACCATGAAACGCCCACCATAGTTGGAAGTGACCAGGGAGGTAGGTCTTGGGGAGTCTCCGGAGTAGGCCTGGCTGCCAGCCTGACCCACAGCCCGCCTCCTTGCTGGCCCTCCGCTGGACATGCTCCTCTGCAGCCCAGCCCAGCACATGGGAGCTGGCAGCCGATGCGCAGCTCCGAAGGCAGGGCCTCCCTGCCTGGCCCCCGCTCAGTGGCCTGACATCCTAGACGGCCTCTACCTCATGGATCTTAGCACTGAGTGGTGGGGTTCCTCGGGTTCTGGTCATCCCCGGTCCCAAATCAGGAGTCAGGGTCAGAGCTGCTCAGTATCCAAGGACCCAGGACTCCTTACTTGAGATGAAAGCGACGATGGGCACAGTAGGATCCTAGGCCCTGTTGGGCAAGGTCTGGGCCAAGAAGTGGGAAGGGGACCAGTCCTGCATCTTCTTCCTCTCTGAGGGGACCAGCAAGCACGCCCTCACTCAGAGCCTCCGCTTCCCCATGGTTCAGGTGGTCAGTCATTCTGACCTCCAAGGGCTGTTGGTAGCATAAAATGAGCTAATTCTCTGAACTCAGTCTTAAATCCCTTCCAAATATCAAGGCAGGTTACTTGTCTTCCTAAAGCTTGTCACACTGTGGGCTTAGAGCCTCACCAAGCCTGCAAAGGGGTAGGTCCCCTCAGGGTGCACCCCAGACCAGCTCTGAGAAGCACCGTTAGAGCGTGGGCCCTGGAGAGGCATGGTCAGGGTATCAAGAGAGCCTTGAGCCCCTCTTTTCTGGAAAGGCTCTGAGAGATGACCCCGAGACATTTTTCTTTCCCCTACCCTGTGCAGAGCAAAGTTGGACTGCTTCCCTCTGCCAACAAGGGGATGGGGCTGAGCCAGCCCAGAGTGTCCCAGAGCTGTGTAGGAGGTGCCCCCCATTCCAGTTCCTATCACTACTCAGATCTGTCCCTTGTCTCCACTCACCCCCAAATCTTAGCCCCACCCTTGGCACTTTGACTGCTATAGTAGGCTCTGCTTTCCATAAAGGAGCCCGAGTCATCTTTGTAAAATGCAGTGTCATTATCTTTCTATCATGACTCCGTATCCTCCACTGCTCTTTGATTAGAACTGGAATCCTTCTTATTACTACTGAATAGCTATGTGGTCTGGCCTCAGGGGCCCTCTCCCCCTGCTCAGTCCTTGGAACACACGTCACGGCCTCTGACCCCAGGATATTTGCACATGCTACTTTCTTTGCCAGGAGCACTATCCTGGCTTTGCTGAGCTAACTCCTTCTCATTTCTTATCTCTGAGATGAAATGCCACATCCTTTGGGGGCTCACCAATCCTCACCAATCAATTCACCATGGATATGCTGTCTGGGTTCCCTTCCCAGGGTCCTCTTCAGCATCGTCATGATCTTGAAGCTGTTTTCGTGACTTCTGAAGTCTCTACCTCTTGACAGAGAGCCAACTCTGGGCTGGTTCACTGCCAAATCCCAAATGCTAGCATAGTTGCTGGACATGCTGTGGGGCCAATAGCTTTCTCCTGGGTCTGCTGGGTATCTGCCAAAGGCTGTAGAGAAGGAGAGGCCAGGCCAGGCGATTCTGGCCCCCAGAGGGTGGTGGACTCTGTGAAAGGCCAGGGTGGCTCAGTTGGAGAAGTCCTATTGTGAATCTGTAAGGGGCTTATTGTTGGCAGGGTGGACATCTACGCACCAGAGCTCAAACGTGGGGGGAAAGGCAGCTTTCTTTCATTCTTATATCTGATGCCACCCTTGCTCCAGGATAGAAGGGAAAATGTGACCCCACCCATGAGAGGTGGCTCAGGCTTTTCCCATTCAGAAGCCTTTAGGGGGAATAGTCAGGTCAGAAGGTAAGCCCTGACTCCGGGCTTGTCTTAGAGCTCAGGCTGCTCTAACAAAATACTACAGGCTGGGTCACTCAAGCAGCACACATTAACGTCTCCCAGTTCTGGAGGCTTGAAGTTCATGATCAAGGTGTCAGCCAGTTTGGTTCCTAGTGAGGGCTCTCTTCCTGGCTTGCAGACATCCTCCTCCTTGCTGTGTCCTCACATGGTAGTGAGAAAGCACATGAGGGAGCTCTCTGGTGTCTCTTCCTCTAAGGGCATTGATCTCATCATGGGGATCTCCACCTTCTTGACATCATGTAACCCTATCTGCCTCTCGAATGCCCCACCTCTGAATTGCACTGGGAGTGATGAATTGGGGCGGGGAGGACACGATTCAGTCCATGGCAGGGCTGTTCATCCCCTGCCCCTCCTACTCTGCGGTAGCCACCCTGCATCTGCACACGTCTGTCCTAGCATGCTTGGCCCTGGGCCATGACCCTCCAGGCTGAGGGCCTGCAGTTGGGGTCCATCCAGGTGTATTCTCTTTTCTGTAGACAAGCAACATCTGCCCTCCTCTTCTCCAGGCCAGCACTCCCCCCACCCCAGCCCCAGGCCAACCTATGAGCCAGCCCCCAACTATCCCATCCACTGTCCCTGGATCCCCTAAACGTACCTGGGAGCTGCATTCCATTTGGGGCCTCCAAAACCACCCCTTCTAGATATGAACCCATCCCCTCCCGGGTCCCAGACAGCAAAACCAAGCTCTCTCTACTTGTGGCTTCTTCCCAAATATCAGTGTTGTTTTTACCCTCCCTGCCCTGTGCCCCTAACTCTAAACATAGGCTGGGGGTCAGGGGTGGAAGGAGTACAGTGAAACCTAGTCATTTCGCCCAGCCTTTCTCTGCCCCCTCCTCCCTTCTGCCCCCTCCAGCTGCAGCAGGACCGCCCAGTGTCACTGGCTTCTTTGCTTCTACGCCATGACTTTTGGTCAAAGACCATAAGCCAAACTGGCTGGGCTTGCCTGTGAGAGATAAAGCAATACTTGGATGATTAAAAAAAACCCTTTCTCTCTCTTTAAAAGATTTTATTTATTTGAGAGAGAGCACGAGCAAGAGGAGCGGTGGAAGGAGAGGGAGAAGCTCCCCACTCAGTGGGGAGCCACACACAGGGCTCTCAATCCTAGGACCCTGAGATCATAATCTGAGCTGAAGGCAGATGCTTAACCGACTGAGCTACCCGGGTGCCCCCCCTTTAAAAAGATTTTTTAAAAAATTTGTATGACAGAGAAACCCTTTCTCTTAAGAAAAACTGGCTTTGGGGCGCCTGGGTGGCTCAGTGGGTTAAAGCCTCTGCCTTCGGCTCAGGTCATGATCTCAGGGTCCTGGGATCGAGCCCCACATCAGGCTCTCTGCCCTGCAGGGAGCCTGCTTCCTCCTCTCTCTCTGCCTGTCTCTCTGCCTAGTTGTGATTTCTGTCTGTTAAATAAATAAAATATTAAAAAAAAAAAAAGAAAAACTGGCTTTTAGGGTTATTGTCTCATTGTGGACCAAAAAAATCAAGTTTGACCCTCAAAGCTGGAAGGGTGTCTGTGTGTAGGGGTATGCACCCTGGCCTCTTCCCTATGACTTCATGGATGGCTATGATTTAGCATGGTGACTAATATGGCATCTTACTGTTTTCACCAGCACCATTCCTTTGCACACATGGGGAATTCAGTGCTCACAAAGCTTCGTAAGACAGGGACCGTTAAGCCTGTTTCATGGAGGGCACGGCACAGTGTGGATGAGTCGGCAGGGCCTCCCCTGGGCCCTCTCCTGTCAGTGGCAGGTGGTCCTTGGGCCTGTGGTTCCTGCTGACACCTCCCCGTTGTCTTTCAGGTCAACGAAATCTATCATGATGAGTCCTTGGGGGCCCACATCAATGTTGTCCTGGTGCGGATAATTCTGCTGAGCTACGGGAAGGTGAGTGAGACCCTGGTGTCTTCCTTTTTTTTTTTTTTTTTAAGATTTTATTTATTTATTTATTTGATAGACAGAGATCACAAGTAGGCAGAAAGGCAGGCAGAGAGAGAAGAGGAAGCAGGCTCCGTGCAGAGCGGACAGCCGGATGTGGGGCTCCATCCTAGGACCCTGGGATCATGACCTGGGCCGAAGGCAGAGGCTTTAACCCACTGAGCCACTCAGGCTCCCCTTCCCTGGTATCTTCCTGATACTGCAGAGCCCCTGTTCAGTGTGAGATGAGAGGGCCCTCCAGTGAGGCACGGGCCTCCTCTGGAGGCCCAAACCCCAGGGCCTGTCCCCAGCTGCCCTGTGCTCCTGAAAGAAACAAGAAACATGTGAGCCACCCCCATATTCCTGACCCCTTTCAACTCCTTGTTTTAAAATGTAGATTTTGTTACTAGGCTGTGGGGAGGCCAACCTATCAAGAGATGACTGCCATGGAAAAGATGGTTTGTCACCCACACAGGGCTATATGGGCCGGATGACAGGGTCAGTGGGCATAGGACTGGCCGGTATGAATAATTCCAGTGGGCTCTGTGCCATAGTTTCATCAACTATGTAGGTATGTAACAACTATAGTACATCTCTGGGGGTGATGGGAGTGTGGAGTCCCTTGAGGGAGGTGACTGGAGGTGTGGACTCTGAATTTGTTGGTTTGCATTTGGAAAGCATTCTCCAGAACCAGTTGCTTAGTATCTGTAGGAATTGACTGACCCCAGGAGGGTCAGTCCCTCCAGGGTCAGCATGGCCCCAGACTTCAAAGCATCAGAAACATGAGGATACTTGACCCCTCACCTCCTGCCCACCTCTTCTCCCCGTGTCCTTCTCCCCTTCCTAGCTTCTCTTTCCTCCTCTGCATAGCGTCTACCGTAACTGGACGCTCTTGCCCTTCCCAACCCCACTTGTTGTCAAACTTGGAGCTGTCTTTCCTAGCAGCATGTGGGGTCTGTGCCCCAGGGGGAGAAAGACCCTAGAGACAGTGACCTGACACGGAAAGGTAAGGGGGTACAGAGAAAGGAGAGATGGGGAGGAAGGAAGGAGCTCCATGCAGGGCAGCTCAGAAGGACCTTATCCATGTTAACTCACTGAGTCCAAGGGCAGATGTGGAGCTGGAGCTTGGATGATCCCCATTTCACAGATAAGAACACTGAGGTTTAAAGTGACTTGCTGGTATTCTGGGTGAGTGGACAGTGTCATTTGGCTCTTTGGGAGTTGGGCTTCTCACGCTCGCAGTCAAATTCCAGAATCCATGGTCTGACTTCACTCAATATGTACAAAATCAGTCATCAGAGATGGTAATTAGATGTAGGGTTAAACTCCTCTGCTCAAAGACAGAGGGTCTCAGTCTCCAAAAATAAAACCCAACTGCACACAACTTGCAAGGCCCGTGGCATAAAAAAATGACAATGAAGGGCCCATGCAGCTGGGTGAATTCCAGGAATAGTGGCCCTTGAGCCCACTGTCTCTACCCAGAAAGCCTATCATTCCAGAGTAGAAGCAGCCCCAGTGAGGGCACCAGTCATGGTCCTTCGTGCTCCCCACAGAGAACATAAAATGTATCAAAGCAGACTGTGAGGACTAGGGAGAAATTGATGAAAACCTAACTGCAGGAATCTTTTATTCTCTTTTTAAGGCCTTTAACAGATTACATTTTGAAAGGCATAGAAGTTTCGAATAATAATGATGTATGAAGTTAATTAGCAGTTTTATCATTTTTTTCTTTGCCCTATAGAAGTATATGCCTTCTTTTTGAGGAATCATAGAATGCTTGAAAATTACAAAAGTGCTTTAGGTTGTAAAGAAAATTGCAGTGAGTTTTATACAGCTAAAACTGTTTGGGCTGTATTCTCTAACTCAGCACCCTAAAAATAGGGTGGAGGGAAAGAATATATTAACTGGGGAAAAAAATCCAGTCTTTTTTTTTTTTTAAGATTTTATATACTTATTTGGGCGCCTGGGTGGCTCAGTGGTTTAAGCCGCTGCCTTCGGCTCAGGTCATGATCTCAGGGTCCTGGGATCGAGTCCCACATCGGGCTCTCTGCTCAGCAGGGAGCCTGCTTCCTTCTCACTCTCTCTGCCTGCCTCTCTGCCTACTTATGATCTCTCTCCGTCAAATAAATAAATAAAATCTTAAAAAAAAAAGATTTTATATACTTATTTGACAGACAGAGATCACAAGTAGGCAGAGAGAAAGAGAGAAGAGGAAGCAGGCCCTCTGCTGAGCAGAGAGCCCGATGTGGGGCTCGGTCCCAGGACCCTGGGATCATGACCCAAGCCGAAGGCAGAAGCTTTAACCCACTGAGCCAGCCAGGCACCCCACCAGTCTTTTTTTTTTTTTTTTTAAGATTTTGTTTATTTGAGAGTGAGAGAGCGCACGAGCAGGAGGGAGAGGCAGAGGGAGAGGGAAAAGCAGAATCCCTGTTGAGCAGAAGCTCCCCCCAACCCCCGCCACCACATGCTGGACTTGATTCCAAGACCCTCAGATCATGACCTGAGCCAAAGGCAGACCCTTAACCAATTGAGCCACCCAGGCACCCCAAATCCAGTGTCTTTAAACATTTGAAAAATGACCAGCCTGGAGGGAGACCATGAAAGCTGCAGTTACTTGGAACACTAATGAAAATGATAGTACTAGAGATCAGAACCTATGACGTGTGGTCAAAGCTGTATTCAGAGGCAAACTTGCAAGTGCTTCCCAGATTGCACAACAGAGAATGAATACACACTAACCTATTGCATTGACTCAGTAAGGTTAACACAAATGTCGACAAGAACCACAAACCAAAAAACAAAACAAAACAAAAAAAACCTAGGGAGAACAAAAATAAGGAAACAAGTTTCAGAAAGGCAGAAATTAAAAAATTAGGACATAGAAATAATCATAACAATCAACAGAGCTTTGACCAAAGCAAACCTCTGGCGTATGAATCTAGAAAAGGGGGGGGGGGGAGTACAAGCTAAAAGATTAGAAAGGGTCTGCATAATAGAACCTACACCGGGGTGCTTACCTGGGCAGAAGAGGAAGTTGCCATTGTGGCATATGGCATATGGCACACTAGGCAGCTGCTAGACCTCTACTTGGGCCCACTCCCATCAGTGGAGGAGGCCACATGCACACCCTCCTCCGGCTATAGGAGGATTTGGGGAGGTGTGGGCGTGGTTATATCCCCTACTCTTTCCCTTTACTGCTGGAGGGGGGAAATGGGAAACTTCAGGTTGGCCCTGGAGGTAAAAAGAGGACTGCAGTGATTATTGGGCACCAGGTGGCAGCTTACATCCCCTCCGCCTCCGGTTGCCCCCATATTGGTTCAAAAGAAAGATTTGGAAATCGTGCACGGTTAATTGCTTGCTCGTGCTGGCAAAGCCTCGGGTCTCATTTAGCCTAAAAAGTGTTGATTTCCCAAGGAAGCAAACCCTGGTTTATTTTAACTACACCCTGTCGGGCTCTGTGCTAAACTGTCCCCACCCAAAGCCGTTTCTTCTTGTGGTTCTTCTTCTCCTCTTCACTGCTGTGGGCCGGTAGATATATGTGACCCCCGTCCACCATTTGCAGAAGAGTCAGAACTTGAAGGTGGACAGAGATGCTGGCAAGTCATGGATTTCTTGGGAAATGAGAATATTTCAAAGCCGTCTCCAAAATATGTATAAATCACAATAAGTCCCATAACCATAGTGGGAGCTCAAGTTCTCCAGCATTTTCAGAGTTCCCCGAAAATTACCTCTAAATCGAGAGTCAGATCATCTATTTTTGCCAGTGCATTCTTATTCACTTCTAAGGAATTATTAAGCAAGGATAATAGAACACCATAGAAATCATCTCAGAGCACATACATAGATATACTCTGACATCCACCCAATTTACTTTTATAGCCAGTGTGATTCCTATACTCAAAGCTGCCAAAGGTAGCATGTCCAAGACAATGTACAGACCTGTTTTCCTTCTAAAAATAGATGTAAAAAAATCTCAAGGTTTTAAGAGCTTAATTCAATAACGCATAAAACGAAACTCCTACCATGATAAAATAGGGCTTATCCTGGGAATAAGACGATCGTTGATTTATCAGGAAGTCTGTTCATATAGTTCATCACATCAGTTTGCCAAATGACAAAATTTCCTCATCTAACACATACTTCACAAAGGGTTTCTGTGTGCCAAGTTCTGTGCTGGGCCACCGAGGTGGTCTCTGACCTCCAGACCTGCTTCTAGAGCAGAGGTGCAGACAGAGAAATGATTATAACAGGGGCTCAGAGACTCCTGGGGGGAAAGGTGGGGCAGGCAGGCCTCATGGGGTCAGGCCAAGTTACTGGAAGGGAATAAAAGGGAGAAGAACCAGCACAGGGACGTTTCCAGGACCCGATGTGCATTTCCAAGACAAACCCTGGACTCCTGTGTGCAGAATGCAGGGCAGGAGCCTGGCTGGGGAAGGTGCAGGCACCCTTGAAGGTAGGTCAGCTGTGGATTATACTGAGACCATGACCATTGACTGGAGTAAGGAAGACAGATGAAAGAGAACTTTTGGGGGTGTCTGGGTGACTCAGTAAGTTAAGCATCCGCTTTCTGTTCAAGTCATGATTGCAGGGTCCTGGGATCAAGTCCTGCATAGGTCTCCTTGCTCAGCGGGGAGCCTGCTTCTCCCTCCCCCTCTGCCTGCTGTTCTGCCTACCTGTGCTATCTCTCTGTCAGATAAATAAAATCTTTAAAAAAAATAAAATAGAAGAAAAGAAAGAGAACTTTGGTAGGAGGTCAAGTCTGGAGGGCATGGGTGCTGAGTGGTTGGATGGAGGTGGAAAGACACTGGGCCCATGTCTTGGGCAGCCAGGTGCATCATGATGCCAAGCCCTGAGATGGAGAACACAGGAGAAGAGGGTGGTGGGGAGAAAGGCAATGAGTTCAGTTGAGATGTATTGAGTTTGAGGTGCCCCTTGCCATCCCAGTAGAGACAGCCAGGGAGAGGCTGGTGTAGGGGTCTGGAGCTTCGAGGGAAGAGCTGAGCCTGGCTCACAAAGGCACCAGTGGGTGGGGAGGTGGGGTGTAACAAGGAAGTATGCTGAGTCGGGGGACAGCTAGGAAAGAGCCCCAGGAGCCCCTGACACCGAGGCATTGCTGGGGCAAGGGGCGTGATCTGCACAGGAGCTGGGAGAGGATCTCCTAGTATTCAGAAATCTGTGAAAACAGATGGTGACATGACAACCAAAATTTTATTTAAAGGTGGAGAAAGAAGCACATGTCCCCAAAAGCACTATGCCTGGCTAATTCCTAGGATGTTCATAGATGTTCACACAGGAAGATAGAGGGGTTCCACACTCAAGTCTGGGAAAGGCTTATAAAATAACATAAAATGGGCGCCTGGGTGGCTCGGTCGGTTAAGCTTCTGCCTTTGGCTCAGGTCATGATCCCAGGATCCTGGGATCGAGCCCCCTATAGGGCTCCCTGCTCAGTGGGGAGCCTGCTTCTCCCTCTGCCTCTGCCTCTGTCAAATGAATAAATAAAATCTTAAAAAATAATAATAGCAATTTTAAAAAAGATAAAAGAATGTAGAACAAGTATTCTTGACAGCAGAATTTCTCAGAGGCTTTAGGACAGAAGCGTGCCCAGTGAATCTCAAGAGATGCATCAGGACACATAGTTTCTCAAACCTGTTTTTCAATGGAACCCTTCTCCTGGAGTCAGTGTTCTGAGGAACCCACTTTGGGAAATGCCGCCCATCCTGAGGCAGTCACAGTAATGTCGGCAACAAGAAGGTGACTTTGTTACTGAGGTTCTGGAAATTCTGGAATTTCCAGGGGTTCTTCCTGGGAGTGTTTTTATGACATGGAGCCAACATGGGAAAAGAACAGATAAAACCATAAAGATTGTTTGCTGATGATCGTATACCTAGAAAACCCAGAAGGATCCACTGTGAAGCTCTTAGAGGTAATAAAGAAGCTTAGTGAATTGGTCAAATAAAACATAACTCTATAAAAATCACTAATTTTTGCATGAAGCCACAATGCCCCCGTAGTTGGTATAATAGAGAAAGAAAAATTTACTTGACAAAAGTAACCAAAAATATAAATACCTGGCTTGGTCCTAACAAGATCCATATAGGACCTATCTGAAGAAAATTGCACATTGTTACTGGAAGGAAAAAAATAGAAATGAGGGCTCCCTGAAAGGAGACTAGGGATGGTAGAGGTATCGATTTTTCCCAAATTAATAATTGGAACTTGGATGAAATGATTCCAAGATTCATCTGGAAGCCTAAGAAGCCAGTCAAGATTGGCTGGGAAAACCTTGAAAGCTAAGCAAATAGAGGGAGATTTACTCCAGACATCTTGTGAGGTGAAAAAAATTAAAATCATACCATATCTGCATAAGCACGAGCAGATCAATCGAATGAGCTCCTTGGCTCTGAAAACACACTTCCTGTAGACACCATGGGATAAATGTAAGTGAAGTGGTTATTAAGTGTCCTAAATCAGTGTAGGACTGATACACATTTCATCTATAGTAAATTAAATACGTGATAAATATAGGCCAATAACACATTCCACGACTTAAACCACAAAGATCAAGAAGCAAACGTTGGTTGCCAAGGGCTCCCTAAGCATAAGTGTAAGAGAAGGAACTATAAAGGGGAAGACAGATACATTTGAATAATGAAAACATAAAGCTTCTGTCAAGAAACAATCAAAAGACAAAGCCCAGGCATGAAAAACACTTGCAATATGGCAAAGATATCCTAGTACGTGAAGAGCTCCTGCAAATCATAGGAAAAACAGAATTGGCAGTGGATATCACAGTACACAGAAGAAAAATACAAATGGCCAAAAATTAAGGGAGAAAATATTTAATTGTGCTATGAAATAAATAAAACTGTTTACCATTTTTAAAGCATCAATGTGTTAAGATTAGAAAGAGGGATTTAAATGCTGGTTTGGGTGGATGAAGCAATACACTTTTCTTTTTTTTTTTTTTTTATTTGTTTATTTACAGCATAACAGTGTTCATTGTTTTGGCATCACACCCAGTGCTCCATGCAGTACGTGCCCTCCCTATTACCCACCACCTGGTTCCTCAACCTCCCACCCCCTCGCCCCTTCAAAACCCTCAGGTTGTTTTTCAGAGTCCATAGTCTACCATGGTTCATCTCCCCTCCCAGTTTCCCTCAACTCCCTCTCCTCTCCATCTCCCCATGTCCTCCATGTTGTTGGTTATGCTCCACAAATAAGTGAGACCATATGATACTTGACTCTCTCTGCTTGACTTATTTCGCTTAGCATAGTCTCATCCTGTCCCGTCCATGTTGCTACAAAAGTTGGGTATTCATCCTTTCTGATGGAGGCATAATACTCCATTGTGTATATGGACCACATCTTCCTTATCCATTCATCTGTTGAAGGGCATCTTGGTTCTTTCCACAGTTTGGCGACCGTAGCCATTGCTGCTATAAACATTGGGGTACAGATGGCCCTTCTTTTCACTACATCTGTATCTTTGGGGTAAATACCCAGCAGTGCAATTGCAGGATCATAGGGAAGCTCTATTCTTAATTTCTTCAGGAATCTCCACACTCTTCTCCAAAGTGGCTGCACTAACTTGCATTCCCACCAACAGTGTAAGAGGGTTCCCCTTTCTCCACATCCTCTCCAACACACATTGTTTCCTGTCTTGCTAATTTTGGCCATTCTAACTGGGCAATACACTTTTCTGATGTGAGTATAAATGCGTACGTATTTCTAGAAGGAAATGTGACAGTACTCACCACTGCCCTTAAAAAGTTCTTCGTGTCTGTCCCCATTCATTCCTTTCTATGACTCTATCCCAGAGCAGTTGTCAGAGCTGTGGACAAATGTTTAGGAAGAAGACAAAGGCCATGGCCATATTTCTGGGTATAAACTACAGGAGGAAATCTGAGCTATCCACTCCTAGGGGCCTGATGAAATACACGCTAATATGTCTCTGCGGCAGAATATGGGGCCACCAGGAAATCCCATTTCCAAAGCCTCCTAAAGAGCCCTGGGGAGTGGTTACAGCCTAAAGTTAACTTTGTTTGCTTGGGAAAAAAAAGGAGCCTGTAACTTAGAGTAAGGTCTTAGTTTTTTATACAAGGATCTATACAGAAGGGACTGGAAGGAGTATATCAAATGTAGCTATTACTTCTCTCTGGGCTGTTGGCCATGGATTTTTATTTTCCCCTTTGCACTTTACTGAATTTTCTTGATATATCATGATAAGCATGTTTCTTTTAAAATAGTGCATTTTTAATTATGAAAAGATGGTTTACATTTTTTTTAAAAGCATTTAAAACTGGTAGAGTCCAAGTAATCCCCTTGAACTGAATACACCTGATCAGGGTCTCTAGTGGTATGCCACAGGGTTCTGACATGTCCAACATTTTACTCCTGATTTGAAGGAGAACATAGAAAGGACTTCCTGCTTTCACTTGGCACCTCCTCTCTATGGTGGCTTGGGGACAGGTAGGGAGGGGTCTGTGTCCTTCTGACCTCAGGGTCACTATCTTCCCTTTCCTGTGGTTGGGCCCAGGGACTCTGCCACCTGCATGCTTAGGGGACCACTGAGTAAGCCATCTGGGCTGGAATGCAGGCTGCCCCAGGTGCACGGCCTTACCAGCAGGTGGGGCCAAATCACCTTATGGCCAAGGCCAGTCTGGCCCTGCCCCTTACATGCTGCCTGGAGGGAAGAGGTTCTTCCTTGGCAGGGCCATGTGTGTACCCCCCCCCCCCCCCAGGCCAAGTCTTCCATAGGCAGAGTTGGGAGTAAGGGGAGTGGGCACAGACCCCAGTGTCAGGCTGCAGCCTGCTCTTCCCAGGGACATATGGGGAGGTGGGCAGGCCACAGCTGGCAAGAGGGGTGGCTGGACCTCACCTGGGCAGTAGGGCAGCCTCAGTGAGACTAAGACTAGTAGAGTGGAAACCGAGAGGGGCACAGGGGGACCAGTGCCCCTCCCAGCTCCCGACTTCATGTGGGAAGGAGTTTAGGAATTAGAAGGGAGAATCTGGAGTCGGGTGCATACTTTCAGAGCGAAATCCAGAGAGGGCCCACTGTGCCCCAGCCACGGGCTCAGCGGACTGGCCTCAGAACTCTGCCTATGACATTGGAGGAGTCAGGATAGAGAACATAGCAGAATCTGGGGGATTGCCCATCCGCAGTCTCCTCAGCCTGGCCCTCTCTGGGCCCCTGGGGACCCAGCTGGGCTGACCAGTCTCCTATAAGCCAAGCTCACCCCACGCTCAGCTTTTACCTTGTCCTGCCCTACCCTGCCTGTCCCCTGGAAGCCCCTGGGCCCAGGTCAGGCCCATGAGGCTGTGGTGAAGGTCTCTGGGAGAGGCTGGTGCCCATCGTGTATCCTGGGGGATTCCAGAAAGTTACAGGGCCTGACTGATGCTCGGTCTTCCTTCAGCTTCCATAATGTGGCTCTCGGTTTCCTGAGGGAGGACACACTGTAGCAGGGCAGGTGGGGAGATAGAGTTAGGAGGACACAGCTGGCCAACTACAGGGGGGCTGGCGCTGCACAGGTACCCTGATGTGAGGGGACTCGGGGGAGGCCAGTGTTGCTGGAACAGGGTGTCCGGCCTGGACACAGAGCATTAGGAACCTAGGGACTGTGCAGCGTGCCTGGCTACTGACTCTGGTCTATTGAAGTGAGCACAGTCATGGGCCACAGGACTCATAGCAGCGGCCACAGGAGAACAGGGCCCATCTCGCTGACCTGGAGCCATCGGCCAACTCAGGAAAGTGACCATCCATGAAGAGCAGCTGTAGGGCTGAGGTTGCTGAGCCAGACACACAGAACACCCCAGCCCCGAAGGTCCATCACTGACCAATACTCCTGGAAAGTATGTTTCAAAGGAATTATTAGAAAAGCAAAATGTGACAAAACTAAGATCTACAAAAAGACCCAGCCCAGACTTTTTATTGTTAAATTCTGTTCACATAAAATCACACCATCAGATTGTTAGAAGAGTTTCTCGTTTCAAAGCACTTATCTCGTTGGTGACAGTTAACAGGGTGTGTCCACTGGTCGCAGGCTCTGTTCTGCACAGCCACCCAAGGGGCGAGGCCCTGTTCAGAGGTCTCTGTGGGGCGTCATGGGAGCTGAAGGAGTAGGTCGATCTGGGCCCCGCGTGCTCTCTAGGAGTGGAGCGTGAGCTCCTTGTGAGGTTACCAACGAAAGAGTATTGTTTCAGAGTCTTGAGGGAAGTCGAGCAGGGGGTGGCCCTAGATGGAGTGGCTGGGCCCATGACCTCCCAGCAGGGGTCTGAGGAACAAGAGGCCCAGCATTTGTGTCAGAGGGGATGGGTTCTCCTTGTTCAGGGAGAAACCAGGCAGGGCTTCTAGACTGGGGGTCTAGAGAGGGGGTTTGGCTCATCTGCAGGTGTGTTCTGGTGAGCTGCTCCTCAGGGAACTCTTGTTCCCGGCAAGGAGGGAGAACCCCATCCCTGGGTGGGTTTAAGCCTCAGGCAAGCCAAGATGACTGTAGCCAGGACCCCTGTGAGGAGAGGGGATGGAACAGTGCCCCCCCGGTTCTCAGCCAGGGCTATAGGCTAAGGCATACTCGGGGCGGAAAGTGGCCCCTGTATTCAGATCTCATTATTCATTCCAAATTATGATGGGAATAGACCAGCTCCCCCAAGCCTGTCCCCAGACCCCACAAGACTCCAGAGGGCATAAAATTGGTAGCATTTACATGAGTGACATGTTGTTTGTCTTCCAGCTTATGAGAAGCCTCCGAGTTATCTCAAGTTTTTCCTAAAACAACATTTTTCTCCATTTCTTAAAAAAAAAAAAAGACAGAAGAAAAGAGATTATCTTATTTTATACAACATGCCATCAGCCAGGGAGCAGACCATCAGCAACACTTGAGGGTTGCATAGCAACTGGCTTTTCAATTGATTTTTTTGAGAAGGCACCAAAGCTACTGAACTGTTCTCATTTTAAATATTTCCTAGGATGATGGAAATCAAAGCAAAGGGAAATCAGAGACTTGGGGATAATCAGAGAAGAACATAAGGTATCTGGTCGTGAAAGACCCAAGTGAAGACCAAGTACAGAGCGCTTGCAGGGATTTTTCAGCGTTGGAGGGAAAGAAATTCAGGCTGTGGATCCCTTAGTGGGAGACGAGACAAGAGAGTGCTGGGGCCAGGGGGTCTGTGTCCCAGGGCCTAGTGCCACTGTCCCTCTTACTGTGTGTCCTTGGCCATTGCTCACCCGTGCTTGACCTTGGCTGCCCTGTTGGTATGAGGGGTTTTGGAGCACTTCAGGGACAGTCCCCAGTCTCCCCAGAGTCTGGGTCCCATGCCCCAACCTAATGGTGGTTGGCCCCTATCGTCCCGGTCTACCTCCTAAGCCAGTCGTCCCGGGCTTCAGAGAAGCACGAGGATTCACAGGTTGGGCCCTGTCCCTCAGAGGCCTGCCATGGCTAAGCTTGGGAAGGTTCATGCTGAGAATCCCATGCAGGCAGCTTGGCTTTTCTCTGGAAATAGCAGGCCTTCATAGTAAGGAGTCCCAGGCACAGAAAGAAGGGGCTTGCCTGTCTGGCCTGTTGCCTGTCCAAGATGCCCGTCCTGGTGAGCTCTGAGCTCACTTCACCCACACAGAGCATCCACGGGGCAGGCACATGGCCACCCCCACCTGACAGTGGGGTTGCCGGCTCCAGGGGCCGGGTGGCCTGCAGACGTTACGCTGTGGGGGGCTGCAATGCTCTTATTCCACTGGCTGGGGCGTGCAAGCCCTAGGCTCCTTGCCCCTTGCTCCTCTCAGGTCTTCCCCACAGAGGGTGATTTTGCCATCACTGCCATGGGATGCCAGTGGCATCGAACAGTAGAGATTGGGATGCTGCTGAACACCCAGCCTCCACAACAGAAGTACCTGGCCCCCAGTGTCCACAGTGCCAAGGTCAAGAATCATGCTCCGCTCACCTGAGCCCAGTGGGCCCTGCCCTTTTGCAGATCTGGGCTCTGGGCCCACTGTCCGGGGCAGATGAGAAGGCTTTGGTGGGTTGAAGCCCAATCCCCTGGAACATGAGCTGCCAACAGCCCCTAAAGGTGGGCTGGCTCTCCAGGGGACTGGCATCAAGCCCGCAACTTTATCATCATTGCCACCACAGCAACAGGGACAAAGAACATTTATTGGTGCTGACCGTCACTGACAGAGCCCCTGTGCTCCTGGCTGTGCCCTGTGGTTGTACCCATTCTGCAGATAGGGAGCTCAGCACAGTGAGGTAACTTGTCTGAGAACACACGTGGAAGAGAGATGAGCAGGTCTCCAACCCCAGGACTCTCATACCGCCCAGGTGAGCCCCACCCGTCACCTGCACGTGCCCTGGCGAGCTGCTGGACAGGTTTGGGGTCTGTGGGGGCTCCTGAGATGTGACTGCACCAGGACAGCCACCCCACGGCTGGGTTCTATTCCAGACTGCTGGACCGGCCTCCAGGCTACCGGTCCTTGACGGAAGGAGGGAAGAACGTAAATCATTTAGTTCATTCAAGGGCAAACTGGAAATGTCAGAGAGCAATGATTGGAACAGAACTTCTGACCACGTCTTAACTGGCATATGTAGGGTGGGATCCCAGCGCTTCTCTCTGGCCTTCAAAGTCCCCTTTGCCTGCGGGCACTCAGAGGTGCAGCCCGGCATCCCAGCAGCCGGTGGGCCCGGCTCTACCGTTCCTGTGGCAGCAGCGCCACCTGGTGGCCACCTTGGGGGCCACGCCCTTCCTTTCCTGACCCTCTGGTTTCCTCGGCGGGTGGAGTAGAACATTTCGGATTGCAGCGTGGCTTCCAGATCCACCTCCGCTCAGTGTAGCAGGGAGACTTGGGCTGTTTACTTCAGCTGGCCTTGATGCGGTTCCTCCTGCAGATAATAACAGCACCTGTATCTTAGGGCAATTTCACAGCTTAACTTAGGTGCCACCTATATACCTGGACCTACCACCCAGCCCCCGCAGTGTGCAGAAATGCCCCTTCCATGGAGAACACGGCGTGACCACCACTCCGCAGCAGTTCGCTCTGTGCACCCACAGCTTCCCCTGGGGGAGGAGCTCCCATCTGCGAGGTCCTTGACCAGTGCCGCGGCCACCCACTTGCTGGGCTCACGCATGGTCCCCATCCCTGCACAGGTGGGAATGGCAAGCTGTACAAACAGGTTCTCCTAGAGAAACACGTGCAGAGGCAAGCAGGCAGCCGAGAGGAACGCAGGTGCTCTGAGCCAGCCCGTTGTGAGAATCTGTCTTTCTTAACTGAAACAGGCAACTCTCTTCGGTACTTTGGAAGAAGATCTGGTTGGGAGAAATAGATGTTTCCTCTCCTCGTTGGGAGGAGAGTCAGCTCCGCAGCTGTGGTATGGCCAAGACAGGGCAGGGCCCGTGGGGCCCCAGAAAGAGGGGCCCATCAGAAGGCTGTGTGGATGTGGCTGGATGGCAGAGATGGCGGCGGGGTTGCAGCAAGAAGAACCATCAGAATCCAAGTGAGCCACACGGACTGGCTCAGACCACTCTCCTGGGGTCTCCCCTCTCCTCTGCTTGGATATCTCTGTCTGCCAGGAGTCCTTCGAAGTTCCAGGAACCTGTGGGAAGGCCAGGTGGCTCTCAGGAGGTGGGAGGAAAGGTAGAGGAAAAGCTAAATCTGGGGTGCTGGAGGCATGTACTTGGGGGGATTCTCCAGGAAAAACCTGCTTCAACCTGTTCACTCCTTTTGAGCCTCTACTCCTCTGGCCTCACTCTGGTCTTGGGCCCAGCCGTGCTCAGGGGTGGGCAGAGCACCTGGACTGATCCCCCAGGGGCTGCACCCAGATAAACAGGAGAGCGCCCTAAGGCAAAACTGTCACCTCTTACCAAGCAAGCAAGCTGGTCAGGAGAAGACAATCCCTTGATGGTGTCCCCAGACACTGTGGACCTCACACGCCCCCTGCAAGCTCGAAGTCTTCTCCTCATGCGTCCTGTGTTGGCCCCCTTGCCACTTTCCACCAAAGCCAGAGGCCTCCTCCTCCCCCGCTTGCCAGCCCACACACATTTCCTGCTCATCTCCTGCCATGCCGTGATCCTGATTCTGCTGGCAGGACACCAGCAACGCTCCCATTCCACACTGTCTCCCTCCCGCATCCCCTGCCTCCTCTGTGATCCAGAGGCTGGGTACCTGCTGCAGGGCACAGGTCACTGTCAGGACTCAGACTGGCCCCCACATACCCACCCTCCAGACCCAGCAAGGATGAAGATCCCCGTCCTAGGTTCTTTTGTGCACATCTTAGATGGTCCAGAGCCCTCAGAAAGTTGGGACATGGGCAGAGCGATAGGACATACAAGCAGCTCTGCCTCTTGGGTGCCTAAAAGCTGACATCACCTTCCTCCTCCCCCTCTCAGAGTCCCATCTGGGCTGCTCACTCCCAGAGCCCAGCACATAGCCTGCGTTTCCTGAGATCTGCTTTCCTAGGACCACTCCCTCCTGGTGCAGCCCTTTCCCAGCCCCTTTCTCTGCCCCTCTCCCCCCGCCCCCCGGGAGTGTCCTCAGAACCCAAAAGCTGGGAGGGGCTCCCAGACAACCTCTGCTCTGGACCCTGCAGCTCAGGCCCCTGTAGGACCTGAGAACGCACGTGGCAGTATGCCTTCTTTAAATGGGCAAAGACAAGGCGAGAACAAAACGCAAATCAATATTTCAATAAATTATCCTGCCGCAGTGGAAGAATCACGCCGGCTGCCAGTGGGGCTGGGTGGCTGGGCTGGACCATAGGAATCTCTGCGAGGAAGGAGGCGCTTGCCGGTGTTGGGGCCAGTGGAGAAGGGCACGTTGTGGGGGTGTTTGCCTGAGGACCTTTATTCCGCGGTTGTCAACCTGGTGACCCGGGGGATGTGTCTTCTTTTGTCCACATAACTGACTTTAAGTGGGGTCAACATTTACTAGGAGGTCGGCTTACTTTGGAAGATCCAGATTCAAACATTGGCCTGAAAAAATCCAGTCTGGCAGCTTGGGGTCCCCGCATTTCTGCATACTCACGGTAGTGGGGCACTGAGTGCTCTCACCCTGGCTTTGCTACTGTCTTCGCTCACCACTGATCGACCCTCACCTTCTTTATCATGCCCAGGAAATATTTCTGTGTACTCTTAGCCCTTCTCAGTGGGCAACACAAAAGATAAAGTTTTGTTTTTCATAAAACCCACCTGCCTCACTGAGTTACATCACCTGTCTCACCCCTGTTGGCATTTGAAAGTTCAACACCCTCCCCGCACTTCCCACAAGTCTACCTCCTGAGCACTCTGGCCTCTTCCTCTTTACCCCCAACCTGCTATGAGCCTCTTTCAGCCTAGTTCCTGCCCTTGGTTCTGTCCCTGACCATGTGGTCCTTTTCCTGCTCTCTGGTCCTGAAACGGGTGTGTCTTTCTGGCTGGACTTTGGACTCCTCCTCAAAGATGCAACCAGAGCTCTTCTCCCACTGGTGTGGGGCACACCAGCTGGACCCTGGATACGAGCCACTGCCCTTGACTGGAGTTCCCGTGGTTCCTCCAATGAAAAAGTACATTGCTCAAGACTCTCATAGCAAGTGACGATAACAGAACTCACACTGACTTTCATAGGAAAGGTTGCCGACACACATGAATGAGAAGCATCTCTGTGACAGGGAGCCTCTAGGAGGGCCCCTGTGACTCCACCTCTTGGTATTCACACCCTGGAATAGTCCCCTCCCCTTGAGTGTGGGCGGGACCGAGATTCTCTTCTAAGTAGCCTGTGGTTCCTGTCTTGTGTGTGCACTGTGTTGCCGTCTCTCAGGTCGCTCAAGCTGGAGGAAGCAGGCTGTGGTAGGTTATTGTTCTGGGGTATGGCTGGAAACCTTGGGCCAGCAGCCCACAAAGAGCTGAGTCCTGCCAGCAGCCAAGTGAGCAAGCATGGGAGCTGGTCCTCTCCCGGTGGAGCCTTCAGATGAGACCATAGTCCCTACCTCTGCTTGCCAGCAGTCTCAGGAGAGACCCTGAGCCAAAGTACCCAGCTAAGTTGCTTTTGGATTCCTGTCCTGCAGAAATAGATGATAAATGTTTGGAGGTTTTCAGGCCATACATTTTTGGAATCATCTGGTACACCGTGGCCTAAGAGATCCACAGCAGGGTGGCCTCAGGCCTGGGTGAGCCAGGTGGTCATGTGAGGACACCAGGAGTTGACTGTTCTCCAGCCCAGGCCCAGCTCTCTCTGTGTTGCCTTTCTCCTCAAGTGGGTCTCCTTCCGTGGAGACAGGGGCACCCGCAGCTCCTGACTCATGGTCTCACAGCTTTCCGTCTCCTTGGCCCACTTTGGTTATGTGCTCACTCCAAGCCTGCACGGTGCCAGGAAGATGTGGTGCTGGGATTAGCCAGGCCTTGAACCCTCCCGCCACTGAGCCTGGGGTCACACCCAGAGGAACAGAGGGAGTTTTACTGAAGGGGGCCTGGGCTGCTGTTGTCAGACAAGTCAAGGCACAAGTAACTGCAGCCCACTAGAGCTTTGGAGGGAACCAGACTAGAATTAGCTCAACAGTGGAACCCAAAGGACCCTGAGGGCCAGCCAGCCCATCATGGGCAATAACCTCCTGATATGTGAGCTGGCAGACATGGCCCTGGAGGAACCAGAGCCCCTTCGTGGGAGGTGGCCCAGCGAGGCCACTCCGCTGCTCTTTGGGCTTCGTGAGTGGGGAGGCCACACACCAGTGAGGGCTCTGTGGCCATCCTAGATCGAGTTCTCATTGGCGGCCTGGTGATATCCCTCTGATCTGGACTCGGGCTGGCAATCTTCAGCTCACTGGGGACAAGCACAGACCCCAATTTCTAGCACCAACTCACATCCGCCCACAACAGTCTTTCCTTATTCTACCACCCAGAGCTCATCCCTTAGAAAGGAGATCCTCCCACCTGATTCCTTCTTCAGAGCTGCGACCTCGTAAGGTTTTCTGGAGGCAGCTACCACCTGGCGGGGACTCAGGCTGACCTGCAGGTGTCTGACTTAGATGGGACACAGATGCCATACTCCCTCCGCCCCTCCTGTGTCAGTCAGTGTGGGAAAGGCTATGCTACCGCCTTATGACAACAGATACTTATTTCCTGCCCCTGTTACGCATTCCATGTCTCTGTCCCTTGGGGTCTGGGTGACAGAGCAGCCACCATCTCAACACTGATGGTTGACAAGCCAGTGAGGAGAGATCGCTGCAGGGTCTCCTGTGGGCAGAGACACAGGTCACTTCTGCTCACAGCTCACTGGCCAGACGTAGTCACACTCTCTTTCCAGTCATGATTGGGGCAGTCCCGTACATCCCTTTCCCTGCTGCATCTTCCTCTGGGCTGTCCATCTCTGTGCCTGTGTCCAGTGGGTCCTGGTCACCACAGCTCTGATTCCAGTCTGTGACTTCCTTCATTGGGACTCACTAGGTCTCGTTATAACAAGCACTCTTACCTCCCAGGTGTTCTGTGTTTGGGAGTCGGGAACTGGTGCGCCATCTTGTAAGTCACTGACTTGGATGATGCAAGAGAACTCTGGCAGTGAGCGGTCCTCCCCGGCCTTGAATCATTCTTCCTTCTTCTGGAGCAGCCTGGGTTCCCAGCAGTACCTATATCTACTCTTCGCTCCTTCTATACATGAAAAGGAGCATCTGGCTATGCTTGATGGATGTATTTATGCCAGGGAAGAAACAAAACACCTGCAGACATGTCTACTAGAGAATGCATAGCTCTGCTTTATGAACAGATGGGTCCTGTCCATCAGGACTCTGCCTGGAGGGAACTATTCGGTGGTGGGAATTCATAGTAAGAGGAGCAGACACGCTGCCTGGCATGAGGACAGCAGAGAGCAAAGGGAAGCGTCACACAGGGGAGCCTTGCTTTGGGGACAATATGGTGTATGTTTTGTTTGGGGAGGCAGTGTAGGGCAGGGCGTTGAATCTAGACATGGGTGTTAGGCTTCCCAGCTGTGTGGCTAAGGGCAAGTTACTTGACCTCTCTGAGCCTCATTTTCCTGCCTCTCAGGATGGTTATGAGGACTGAATGAGAGAGGGAATGCCAACACCATGGTGCAGAGTGGGCTGTCGTGCTGCCTGTCCCGCAGCCCACCCTGGGTCTCGGGTATGCGTCATGACACCAGTGGGATGTGGGGCTTCCTGTCTGTGGTTCCTGAGGGAATTATCACTAGGCTCCTGTTCTGTATGTGGCTCCTTTGCTAGATCTGCTGCAGTTTTTCTCCTCTACGGTGTTTATGCTGTTTTCTGTAAGACATTCAAACAAGGGGGCAACGTAGGGCATCCTGCCCCCTCCTCTGGGCTTCCACACCATGTTGGGAGTTCCGTCTGCCCTGCCTGGGACCCTGCCAGAACTGTGAGCTCTTCAACATGAGGTCCACATTGCGCTGGCCTCCTGCCCAGGGCCCACACAGAACAGGAGCCTGATAGACCACCACAGAGGCCCCTGGAAGTGGGTGAGGCGGGATGGACTGTGTGAGGCCTCAGATGGCCTCAGAACTTGGCTTCCCTGTCTCACTTGAGAAGTGGGCAGTGGTTTCATGTGGAAACTCACGCAGGTATGTGTGACTGGGGAGCCTTTCCTCCACTCAGAAGAGTGGAACCAAGTGGGAGGTGGGTCCTGAGGGAGACCGGACTCAGCTCCACGTGGCCCAGGGCCCCAGCAGAGGGGGGTCTGTGAGCACTACTGCCTGCTCAGGTCCCATCCCGCCTACCCGACATGTTAACCCCTCACTTCCATCTCTCCTGCCCCTTCTGCAGTCAATGAGCCTCATTGAGATTGGGAACCCCTCCCAGAGCCTGGAGAATGTCTGCCGTTGGGCTTACCTCCAGCAGAAGCCGGACACAGGTCACGATGAGTACCACGATCACGCCATCTTCCTCACGCGGCAGGACTTCGGACCTTCGGGCATGCAAGGTGAGCCTCAACTCTGCAGGGACCCAGAAAGGAGGGAGGCTGGGCATGAGCCACTGGCCCTTGCGAGGGTCCCTGGCAGCCTTGGTCCAGGCTGGGAAGGGTGTCAGGGCAGAGAGAGGCTGTGGCTGTCTTAGCCAGTGAGGACTGTGTAAGCTCTCGTGACCTCTTGGCTCATCGAAAACCACTGTGGCCTCTGCCATTTCTCCCAGGAAACTGCATCCCTCAGGGGGACAGCAAAGGTGAAAGGTGGTGAAATGGCTCAAGCCTGGGGCTGGCAACCCAAAGACCAGATGGGATCCAAGGCAGAGTTATTTGCTTCCCCCCATTTTTAAAAAAACAAATTTGAATAAGTTTTCCATCTTTAGAAGTTAAAGGATTTCACTTAAAAATTCAAGCTATATAAAACTGACAGACAAGGCCTACAATTATAATGGAAGATTTTAACATATTCTTAGTAACTGATAGAACAACAGATAAGAATGTTGATAAGACTTGAATGAAGAAACGATCTAATGAATTATAGAATACGACAGCTGAGGGATACACACTCTTGATGACTGTAGCACGAAACCATACCAAAGCAGTCTACACGGCGCCACAGGGAAATCTCAACAAAAGACAGAAGATCAAAACCACACACTGGAAAAGAAAGATAACTCGAAAAATTATGAATGCTTGAAAATTAAACAGTATGCTCATCAGTAATCTGTGGGTCAAAGAAGTAACAGTAGAAAGTAGACTATATCTTTCAACAAAATGATAGCGACAGTATGGCATATCAAAAACTGTGGATGCAGCTAACATAATGATTAAATTGCATTTATAACCTTATCAGTTTACTGGTCAACCACATCAACGAAAATGGCTAAACCAAATCAGTCAATCAACCAAAACAGCTAAAGAGTCAGTCATAGAAACATCTATCTCAAGAGACTCAAAAAAGAACAGCTAACTAAACTCAACAAAAGTGGAAGGGAGGAGATTATAAATCTAAGAGCAGGATTGTTGAAATGGGAAACGGTTATAAAGAAAATCAATAAAACAAAATTTGGTTCTTTGAAAGACATCAATTAGAACTGGAATGCCCCCAGCCATGCTAGTTTAAAAAAGAAAGGAAGAAAATAACAGATTTACTAAGATTAGGAATATAAAATGGATCTGATTACAAATCTGACTTTAAAAAAGGTAATAAGATAATGAGAAGTATTTTGAACATCATTATATTGATAAATTTGTTAATTTAGATGAAATTCTTTAACAAACATAAAATCTGAGAAAAAAAGGAAAATCTGAGTAGTCTCATATCAACTAAAGATATTGACTTTATGATTAAAAGCCTCCCTTCAAAGTAAGCTCCAGGACTTGATGGTTTCACCAGAGAATTTTTCCTAATTTTTAACAAAGAATAATACCAGTCATACACAATTTCTCACAGAAATAAAAGAGAGGAACATTTTCCAACTGATTTTATGAGACCTGCTAACATTAATACCAAAACCTGAGATTGACTTGACAGAACCAAGTTATAGGCCAATCTCTCCCATGAGTATATATACAAAATCCCAAACAAAATATTAGCAAATCAAATCCAGTGCTATGTATAAAAAGCACTGTGTGACAGTGAATTTGGGCTTATCCTAGGAATGCAAGGTTTAACATATGAAAATCAATCATTGTAATTCACCAAATTAGAACAAAGGATAAAAGCTTATGAAATCATCTCCATTGATGAAGAAAAATCATTTGACAAAAATCAATATCCATTTATGATAAGATATCTTATTAAACTAGGAATAGAAGAAAATGTTCTAAATGTAATAAAGGATACTTAGCAGAAAAAAAGAAGTCCTAGAAAACATCATATGTAATGGTGAAATGCTGAAAGGATTTCCTCTAGACCTGAGGATGGGTCAAGAATACTTGCTATCACCACTTGGATTCGACATTGTAGCGGAGGTCCCAGCCAGTGCAATAGGCAAGAAAAAAATAAAAATATAAGGGCCAGAAGGGAAGAAATCAAACTCTCATTTGAAAATAATATGCTGTGTACGTAGAAAACCCAAAAGAATCTACAAATAACTCAGTGGCATTATTGAGTAATTTCCTGGATATAACATCAAGATATAAAAATCAATTGAATTTCTGTATTCTAACAGCAAAAAATTAAAATTTGAAAACGAGCACCACTTAGAATAATAAAAGAACAAAAAATACAAACACATAGAAATAAATTTAACAAAAGATGTCCAAGATCTAGACCCCAAAGCTGTAGAACACACGTACAGATGTTATAAAAGATGACATCAAGGAAGGGGTTGTGCCATGCTAATGGATAGGGAGACTCGCTATTGTAAAGAAATCCATTTTCTCCAAACTGACCTGCAAGAGAATGCAAGTGCACTCCAGAGCAAGCTCAGATCCAGCAGAATAGTTGGAGATATCGACAAGTTGATTCTAATGTTCTTCCAGAAATGCAGTGGGCCAAGAGCAGTCGAGAACGATTGGAGAAGATAAGCAAAGTATTCAGTGCCCCCGCAAATACAGTAGTTGAAGAGTGTATTTTGATGCAAGGGTTGACGAATGAATCATGAGGACAGAACACAGAGTCCAGACTTGAACTCACCTGTGGATGCATACTTGATTTACTGTGAAGTGGAAGGGAAAGATGTTCTTTTCAACAAATGGTGTCAGGTCTGGCAAATATCCAAACTGGGGGGAAGAAGTGAAGTTTGACACCCCTTCTTTTTTTAATTTAATTTTTTTATTGAGATATAATTGACATGACATTATATTAGTTTAGGATGTACAACATAATGATAGGATAAATGTGTATATTGTGAAATGATCACCACAGTAGTCCTAGTTAATATCCATCACCACACATTGTTATGAGATTCTTTCTTGTGATGAGAACTTCTAAGACCTACTCTCCTAGCAACTTTCAAATACACAATACAGATTGTGAGCTATTGTTTCCGTGCTGTATATTACATGTTCAGATCTTATAACCAGAGGTTTGTACCTTTTGACCCCTTTCATCCCATACCCACTGCCTCTGTATCTATGAGTTTGGCTTTTATTGATTGATTGATATTTTGGATTCCACATATAAGTGAGATCACAGCATGTTTGTCGTTCTCGGCCTGACTTATTTCGATTAGCATAATGCCCTCAGGGTCCATTCATGTTGCTATGAATGGCAGAATTTCCTTTTTATGACTGAATGATATTCCAGTGTGTGTATACTCCACGTCTTCTTTATCCATTCATCCACTGATGGACGCATATGTTCTTTCCATGTCTTGGCTATTGTAGATAGTGCTGCAGTGAACACGGGGGCTGTAGATAGCTTTTCGAGTTAGTGTTGGTGCTTCCTTCAGATAAATACCCTGAAGTAGAATTGCTGGATCATAGATAGTTCTATTTTTAAATTTTTCAAGGAAGCTCTGTACTGTTTTCCACCAACAATGCACAAGGGTTCCATTTCCTCCACATCTGCACTAACACTTGTGATCTCTTAGTCTTTTCGGTACTAGCCATTCTAACAGGTGTGAAGTGATACCTCATTGTGTTTTTGACTTGCATTTCCCTGATGGTGAGTGATGTTGAACATCTTTTCCTCTTCCTCTTGGCCATCTGGATGTCTTCTTTGAAAGAATGTCTATTTAGGTCTTCTACCCCTTTTTATTTTGGGCTGGTTGTTTTTGGTATGGAGTTGTTGGAGTTCCTTATATATTTTGGATAGTAACCTCTTATCAAATAGACAGTTTGCAAATATTTTCGCCTATTTTGAGAGAGGATGTCATAGTTGGAGACAAAAAGAAGGGGCTTCTGCAGTGCTGATGCAGTCACACAGGTGTGATCCTTTTGTGACGGTTCATTTATTGTATCCTAGTACTTGTGCATTTTTATGGATGTATATCACGCTTCAAAAGAAAGAACTTTGAAAAGCCATATAAAATATACATTCAGAAGAGTGGACCCATTTTACCCCATTCCCATTTTCTATAGATAGTCATATTTATTGGTTTCTGGTTGATCATTCTGGTGATCCTTTTTATAAAAATAAGTATACTTAGGGGCGCCTGGGTGGCTCAGTGGATTAAGCCGCTGCCTTCAGCTCAGGTCATGATCTCAGGGTCCTGGGATCGAGCCCCGCATCGGGCTCTCTGCTCCACGGGGAGCCTGCTTCCTCCTCTCTCTCTGCCTGCCTCTCTGCCTACTTGTGATCTCTCTCTGTCAAATAAATAAATAAAATCTTTAAAAAAAAATAAGTATACTTATATAATGTACATGCTCATTACATTCACCACTTCCTTCCATGAGTTTTGATACTTCCTGCACTGCATATTTCTCCACTCGTTCGGCCTTTAGCTTCTTTCTGCTGCCCATTTGCTCATATTTGCGTAACTAGAGAGACTTCCCAAGTGACCCTGACCAGAGCCCAGATGAGTTTATGTTAACAAAACATCTCTCTGGCACTACAGCTGCCCCTTTTGCCACACAGATTGGTGCCAGAATAGGATTCAGGTAGGAACATGGAGTGGGACGCTAGATCCCACCGAGCTCAGAGTTGGTGTTGGTGCCTCTTCATTCAGAGGGGCTACTAGTTCCCTGTCACAGAAGGAAGCCCAGTGACAAATAGTGCACTCTGTCAGCACTTTTGTCCAGGTGAGAGCTCTAATGGGGAGCAGAACTATTCCACAGGGAGAGAACCCATCATAACTATAACAGGTGAGCTCCTCCTCTGTTTCAAAATGTGAAAGCACACCTAAGGATGGCCAGAACCCCCCCCCTTTTTTTTTAATTAAAAAAATTAAAACCACCATGAAAAAGTCGACCAAGACGCGAAACAGAATTAGAGAACTGACTCTGGAGGAGAGAGAGATAATTTGGAATCTGAAGAAGAATTTTTTTTTAAAAGTAATAGTTCCAGGCGCCTGGGTGGCTCAGTGGGTTAAGCCTCTGCCTTTGGCTCAGGTCACGATCTCAGGGTCCTGGGATCGAGCCCTGCATCGGGCTCTCTGGACAGCAGGGAGCCTGCTTCCTCCTCTCTCTCTGCCTGCCTCTCTGCCTACTTGTGATCTCTCTCTCTCTGTCAAATAAATAAATAAAATATTTTTTTAAAAGTAATAGTTCCCAGAATAGTTGAGAATATACATTCCATAAACCCAGCACAGGTTGCTAGGAAGAATTAGAGAACAGCAAATAATTTTTATGAAACTAAAGCTATAATGGGTAAAGTTGAAAATTCAGAAGCTGAAATAAAAAGTCAAGGGCAGGGGCGCCTGGGTGGCTCAGTTGGTTAAGCGTCCAGCTCTTGATTTCAGCTCAAGTCATGATCTCAGGATTGTGAGGTCAAGCACTACGTTCAGCACGAAATCTGCTTGAGACTCTCTCTCTCCCTCTCCTTTTGCTCCTCCCTGGCTTGTGCATGCTCTCTAAATAAATAAATAAATAGTCTTTTTTTAAAAAGTCAAGGGCATCCAAAAAGATTAAAATAGAACAAAGACAAAGAGGCTCAACCCAAGAGGTACGATACCTATCTAATAAGATTTCCAGAAAAAAAGGAGCAATAGCAAAATAAAGTAAGCAGGAAAGGTATGAAGAAAAACATAAAGATACTTTTGCAAACCTTCAGATCATAAGGACCGATGTAATATGCTCGGTACTATGAATAAGCACATGCAGGCTTTGCATATAACAAAGAGAAGATCTCAAAATTTGGCTCTGGGACACTGATTCCAGAGTAATCATCTTAAAATCTGCAGAGCAAAAAATACTTTAAGATACAGATTTTCCTGTTTATGACAAGGGGAAAGGACAGTGGTTCCATTACGGTGCTTTTACAGACAAGTCTAACGCCAGCAGCACACACCGGGTCACCAGGCCCTCCTTCCTTTCTTCTCGACTATTTAACAAATTGCCTTGGGATCTCCCTGTGGGGTCTGTGAGAAGTGAGGCTAGGTCAGAGTTCCAAGGGCGGAGTCTCCTTGCTTGGTGGGCCTCTAGGTGGTGTCTCAGCATGCACTCTGCATACACAGCTCTGTACACACTTCTTTGTCTTGTCCAGGGGCAAGTGGCTAGGCCCCTATTCCGTGATTTTCCCCATTAGTAGGTGCGGTCTCAGGATCATGACTCCCTACAACCTCCCCCTCATCACTCACGGGAATGCTGTCCTCTAAGGCTTCCCTGGTGATATCTGAAAAACAACCCACCCTCAGATTCAGCCCACCCAGGGGATTCACCTCTTCCAAAGGCCAACCACCTGCAGGCCTTCTCCCCGACTGCTTGGGCTGCTCTAGCTCAATCCTCAGTCCTCCCCTTGGTCCCCTCACTATTACCTACGAATTCAGTGGCTCTTTCTAAGCCATGTGAATGGGGATGAGGCTGGCCTGGTTGAGGGCAGGGGGGTCCTTGGGCATCTGTGTCAGGGGGGTGTGGCCTTCCTCAGCCAGCCTTCCTCAGCCAGCCCTCCCCACTCCCACTCCCCACCCTCCACCTCTGGGGGCACCTTTCTGCATCTGGCTCCTTACCCCACAGACCCCTGGAAGAGGGGAACCCTTCAGAAGGAACATGGCTCATACTTTCCTCAGCCAGAGTGCAGGTTCTCTGACTGAGAGCTCAGAGGGCCTTGTCTGCAGCTGGTCTACTCCTCTGTCTTCTCGGCTGGTCCTGGCTGCATGACAGCAGGGCAGGGTGACCTGCTGGCTCTCGGCCCTGGTCTCTGCCCTTGAGCAGCTTCAGGGGTTGCCCTCACTGTTCCCTGTGTGTGCTATGGAAATGGGTCTAGCTGTGGTCTCACAGGACCTGGGGAAGCCGCAGGGGACCCAGGGACGACCCTCCAGATGGGGAGTGGGTTCAGAGAGCAGTGTTCCTACAGCAGTGGGAGGGTGTATGGAACGTACATGTTTCTGGGGGGGCCAGAAGGTCACTCAGCAAGGTTGGAAGATGGGAGAGAGCAGCAGGCAGGAAGCTGCCAAGGCGGCAGGGAGTTCTAGCACCTGAGACTGTACCTGGGAAACTGACCCCGGCTGCAGTGTGGACATGGACGGGTAGGGCTGAGGCCAGCTGCCTGGGGTGCATGTCACCTGAGCTTGTGCCAGCGGGGTACAGTTGGTTTGGCTCATTTGCTCTGGAGATGGTGGGGGGCATTGGGGCCAGAGCCCCTCTGATTCAGGCCCGGAGCTAGAGCCGCCCTTTTTCTCCTCCCAGGCTATGCTCCTGTCACTGGGATGTGCCACCCCGTCCGCAGCTGCACTCTGAACCACGAGGATGGCTTCTCCTCAGCATTCGTGGTGGCCCATGAGACCGGCCACGTGTAAGTGGCTTCGCTGTCCTTGTTGTTTGGGGAAAATTGGGACCCTCTGTGCCCTGGGGTGGGGGCAGGGGATGCCCTGTGTGCAGAGCACCTGGGGAGTAAAGTCCCAACCCCAACACAGCACAGGCCAGGCCTGAGGCCCACGTTCTGCTGAGGGAACAAATCAAAGGGCCAAGCGGGTGCTAGGGGCCTTCCAGGCATCATGCCATCCAAGCCCCTGGGCAGGAGGCCTCTTTACCCCATTTTACACACCAATAACTGGGGCTCTGAGGGAGCTCTGCCCGGAATTACAGCCAGAGGCAGGGAAGCCACAACTCCACCCAGGTGTGCAGCCCCCAGGCACCCTCTGAATTTGGGGAAACTTCACAGGGCAGGGCCGTGGGGTCTGTACAGGGATGTCAGCCCACACTTCTCCAGTGTGTGGAGGCTCCAGGTGCGGATGCCCCCGCCTCTGCTGCCTGCTCGTGAAACAACGACCCCTGGCGGGCAGAGTGCCGAGGGGAGGCCTCTGGACCCAGTTTCCCAGGTGCCCCTGGCTTTAAGAATCCAGCTGGTGGAAAACCTGGCTTGGGGGCAGGCCAGCAAAAGCCCTGGGGAGCCGTTGGGAGGGTCTGGGGCACCCCACCCCCAGCTGCCCGGTTAGTGCAGCCCAGGGAGGGTCCAGTGAGGCGGCCTTGCCTTCCTGCACAGACTGGGCATGGAGCACGACGGGCAGGGCAATCGCTGTGGCGACGAGGTGCGGCTGGGCAGCATCATGGCGCCCCTGGTGCAGGCCGCCTTCCACCGCTTCCACTGGTCCCGCTGCAGCCAGCAGGAGCTGAGCCGCTACCTGCAGTGAGTACCCCTACCCCTCACCCCTCAGTGCCAGCAGCACGACCCGAAGCCCTGGGCTCAGATCTAGGAGGACGGATGCCCCAAGCCCCGCCATGGGCCTGGGCCCAGCCCTAGGCCTCAGACTTCAGTCCTGCAGCCTGGGTGCAGGGGAGGGAAGGGAGAGCAGCGCAGGTCAGTGTGTGCATGGTGGGGGAGGTCCCACTGTCTGGGGCCGCAGCCTTGAATGGAAGGTGGGCACACCAGCTGCACCTTTAATGGGATGCCCGGGGAACTTACATCAAGGAGAAGAGATACAGCAGGGACATTGAGGCAGCTCGGCTGAGGGCTGGAGGTGCAGACAGGCCCCCCACCATGGCTTCAGAAGGGGCTACAGCTGCCTCGCAGTTGGCCGCTCCCTGCTGAAGGCTGCTTGTGGTGGCCACGTGTCCCCTCATAGCTCCTATGATTGCCTGCGGGATGACCCCTTTGCCCACGATTGGCCGGCGCTACCTCAGCTCCCAGGGCTGCACTACTCCATGAATGAACAGTGCCGCTTCGACTTCGGCCTGGGCTACATGATGTGCACCGCGGTGAGTGTCCGAGCACCCCTGGGTGCTCCTGCCCTATCTGGGCTGGCTTCTTAGGAGGTGACTGGTGTTGGGGTGGCTCCTGAGGGCAGGGCGGAGTTAGCCTCCAGAGCAGCAGCCTCTCCCTCTGCACCCATGGGCCCTCACCCACTTGGCACCCAGTGCCTACCCGGCCAGGTCAGACACGGTCCTGGTGACTGGCCAGGGGATCTGCAAGGGATGGGGGTAAGGTTGCTGGTGAAGCCCTGTGTTGCCTGCAGCGTTCAGAGGGCTTCCCTGAGAAAGAAGTGAGGGGTAAAGGCTATGTGGGAAGAGAGGACATTCCAGAAGGCAGGAATCATGTGCAGAGGCCTAGAGATGTGGGCACATAGCAGACAGAGGAGCAACCAGTTGTTACTGGGGTCTGGCGCCAGGGCAGAGCCAGCAGCAGGAACCCCACTAATCAGAATGGACTGTATCTGCTGATGGGGCCCACCCTGTCCAACGCAGTGTGGCAAGAGCATTAGTGTCCATTAGCGTCTAACCTAATGCTCCTCTCAGCCATAGGAGGGAAGCAAGTGAAGTATTCCCATTTTACAGATGAGGGAACTGAAAACTTCAGTAACGTGCCTGAGACCACAGAGCAAGCAACCACTAATGCAGGTGGTCTAAGCTCTTGCATGGCTGCCTAAAGAGCTTGGTGGGCTCCATTCTCATTGCAACAGGGAACTCTAGAAATGTTTCAAGAGGAGAATGGCAAGGCCAGGTCTGAGTTTCAGCAGGATCCCTCAGGGACATCCTGGAGGAAAGGGTATGGGGACAGCAGGCAGAAGGGCCAGAGTAGAGGTGACTGTGGGGTACAGGGAGCAGAGGCCAAGGCTGAAGCAAAAGAAGAGCAAAGGGGAGGGCTTCAGGAGGTAAAGTCCTCAACAGGGGGTACAGTAGGTGCCCCTGGGGCCCTGCACTGACAGCCTCTCCCAGCCACTCCTACCTGGCCCAAAGGGATGTCCACCCAACCTTCCTGCTAGGTACACTGGCTCCCAGCTGTCTCTCCAGGCAGGCCAAAGCCTGGAGGCTGAGGTGAGGAGAACAGCCGGGACAGGAAGCAGCCACTGCGTTCTGGATGTCCTCACGGCCTCAGAGTCACATGGGCATCCGGGCACCACACAGGCTTGTGTGGGGCAGCCAAGCTGTGCCTGACTGTGTCCAAGAGGACCCTGGGGGACAAGGGTGGGTCCTGGGGGGGGGCCCTGCAGTGGGAGGCAACTGGGCGAGCTGCAGTGCTCTCTTCCAGTTCCGGACCTTCGACCCCTGCAAGCAGCTGTGGTGTAGCCACCCTGACAACCCCTACTTTTGCAAGACCAAGAAGGGCCCCCCCCTGGATGGGACCATGTGTGCACCCGGCAAGGTGAGTTGGAGCAGAGGGCAGGCAGTGTGATATGCACAGATCTCAGGATGGGCAGTGCTGCGTGGGTGGGGAGGGGTCTGAGGCCTTCTTGGGGGACCCCTGCCTCCTTTGTAGTAAATCTTCTCACGTGACACTCCAGAGTTTCTGTGCCCTCTACTTCCAATGTACTAGTTCTCTATTGGACCAAACCTGATGTCCCAAAGACCTGATGTCTCTGTGCTTCAAGCACTGCCCTCCCCCCGCAACTTGGGAATGCCCTCCTCTGCGGAGCAGCCTTCTGTCCCCCAATGGACACTGTGAGTGACTGGGTCACCTTACTTTAAGGCCAGCACTGGGGGCTGTTGGCCACTGGGTTCCGAGGCTCAGCATCAGGCTTAGCCTGTCCATCCTTGGGGCCTCAATGTGTGCTCCCTGGAAAGCATACTTGTCCCTTGAGGCAGCTCTGTGGCTGCTCCCAGCACCTGCCAGCCCCCCAGACCCACTTCCCACTATCCAGCGATTTGAGAGGAGATGGGCTTTTCTCATGGTGTCCTTTGGCCAAAACTCCAGGCTTGATTCTCATAGGCTCAGATGAGAGCACGTGCCTGCTCTTCAGCTAATCACCCGCTGGGGCCTGGCTTATGCCGATGAGCCTAAGCCTGGGTCAGCAGCCCCATGCACCTGGCAGGGTGAGGAGTGGGATGTTTGCTCCAGCTCACAGGCCCCAACATCAGGCCTCCAAAAGGCCCCCAGTAACCTGCGCCTGAGCTGCTTCTATGTAGGTCTTAAATTCTGGCTAATTTTTGTTCCTGGTACACCTTCTTAAAGATACAGATACCCAGACTCACCTCTGCAGGTTTTGGTTTGAGGTAAGGATCGGGGATTGTGCTGGTTTTTCTTTTTTTGTTTTATAAATTATGGTAAAATGCCATTTTAACCACGGTATACAAGTAAGTGGCTTTTTAGTACATTCGCGGTGCCCTGCAGCTGTTACTATGTAGTTGTGGAACTTCTTCATCACCCCAAAAGGAGACCCCATTAAGCCATCACTCCCCATTTCCCTCCTGTCTCCAGCCACCCGCAACTGCTAGTCTGCCTTCCATCCCTGTGGATTTGCCCATTCTGGAATCCCATAGAAGCAGAATCATACATGTACACCTGGTTGCTTTTAAGTTTCATCCGTATTGTAGCACTCCACTCCAGGACTAGACCACACTGTTTGGCCACTCATCTGTCGAACATTTGGATTATTTCCCCTTTTAGTATTGTGAATAGTGCTGCTATGTACATTTGTGTACAGATTTCTGTTTGAAGATCTGGGAACAAGTATTTTTAAGGGTGCGCCCAGGTGATTGAGCTGTGCCCCCCCCCCACTCCATGAACTGTTAGAAGTTGGAGGTGGGATGTTGTTTTAATAATATGCCAGGGACCTCACGAAGCCAGAACTGACCATGTCGCCCTCCTCCCCACAGGAGCTCAGTGGAGGGAGTGGGAGCCTGGACGCATTTGCCAACCCCTATGATGAGTGATGAGCTCAGTAAACACTGGGCTGGGGGCTGAGTCCAGCTCAGCAGGGCTTCCTACCCCTCTCTCGTCCTCACTTTCCTCCATTCCACCCTGCACAGAGAGAACGTGGATGCAGTGGTAGCCGGCCCTACATAGACATACCCGCCCGGTTTGCAGGACTGGCTTTTCCCCACAGGAGCCCCAGCTGCTGGGAGAAGCTGGGCCAGGGAATGCTTGCACTTCTGGCCATTTGGCTCCCTTTCTCTTGTGGGGTCAGGGGAGGGTTTGGTAAGGAAGATGCACAGAGGTGGCCAAAGTGCTTCTCACAGAAACCACTGACCTGGCCATTGCCCTTCATTCATTTTAGTGGTGGGATCCTTTGTTCATTTAGCCCAGTACAGACAATTACATTTTATTTGTTTAAAAAAACAGAGGTGTGCTGGGTGTGTTGGGGGCAGAGCTGGGGCTGGACTCAGCCTGCCTCGGTTCACCAGAGCACAGGGCGCAAACTGACCCACATCAGGAATTCTTGATGTGTGAGGCTGTGTGTGGAGGCACAGAGGGAGAGGCAGGGGTGCCTCCTGGGGGGCCTATCAGACTCCTCTGCCTGTGCGTGTTTGTATTTTTCAATATGTTACTCATGACTACGTGCAGTTTTGTGTTTGGAAGGCAGCCCTCCCTTACCTTTCCCCTCCCTTCGAGAAAAGCCACAGGGGCAAGGAGAGAGGGGAGTGGGAAGGAAGCAGGGGGAGGTTGGCTGGATTGGAGAAATAGCAGGACATCTCAGGGTCGAGGGCAATGAAGAGTTCAGCTGTCCCTCTGGGGGCTCCAGCCCTGGGCAGTGGTGCCAGAGCTCATGCTCGGGACGCAGTGTGGCTGTCTGGGATCCTCACTGTGCACACTGTCCAGCAACTCCTCCCAAGCACATTGTTCCCTCTTGGCCTCCAGGCCAGACTGTGCCCCTGCTTACTCAGGTCGCCATACCCACCGTTTCCCAGAGATAGAACAATCTGGATCTATATTCCACACACACGGTGTCTTGGAGAGAGCATAACAAAGAGCCATCCACCTTTCAACTTTTGGTTTCACAGCTCATTCACAATCTGCCCTGGGTTTGGACACTGTGGGGGCAAGGTAGGTGGCGGGGGGTGTCGGCAGCACTCTTGGGATTCAGGATCCCCGGCCTCAGAGAGATGAAGCAGAGGGGATTCGGGTGGTAAGGAGCAAGAGCCAGTGGTGCACAGCTCTCCCACAGAGTCAAGAGGTGGGCTTGGCCGAGAGGGGAGAGGTGAGCGTGTTGCCCTTGGGCAAAGAAACGGGTAGTGGGCCTGTGCATCTGGCTGCCTGGTCACCTCAGGTCCACATTCATTCATTCATTCACATCCATTGCATGTGTCAGCCCCCTCTGCCTCCTTCAGACCTCACCATCCGTGGGAGTCGGCCATGGGCTGGAAGAGGGGGCTGCGACAGGTAGTGAGGACAGGGCCCAGGAGTGGCCCGTCAGGAAGCTCAAAGAGGCTTCCCTGTCACCGACCACCACTGAAGCCCAGCAGTAGGGGAAAATGAGCCAAGCAGTCCAGGTGGAAGATCGTACAGAGCAGGAGCCTGGTGAGGAAGGCCCGGGAGGGCAGATGACATGGGGAACGGTGATGTTTTTTAAAATGCGGCATGTTAGTATAAATGGAGGGGTGAGGCCAATAGACTGGAAGATGATTACCATCTGGGAGAGAGTTTGTATCTCACAGATCCCAGAAGGAAGGACTGCAGGGAGCCATGCATGGAAGCACCGGGGTGGGTCCGGAGGCAAAGGATGGGGGGTAACTGGTTTCTGTAGAAAGGGAGGGGCGAGGCAGGGTAAGCAGGCTTTGGTTTGGCCAGTGTGAATGATGTCAGTGGGCTCTGGGCTCGAGCCCTTAGTTATCTGGTACCTGCCCCTGGGGTGACTAGAGGATGTGTTTGGATTGTAACCCCTGGGTTGGTTGGTTTGCATTTAAAAGTCACAAAATTGCATGAGTTGTTTACTGTCTCTAGAAATTGGCTAATCCTGGGAGGGCAGTCCCTTTAGGGTCTAAATCCAGAAAACAAAAAACACAGTGACTCCACATGGCTCCCTAGGAGGCCCTGGTGATAGTCTGCTCCTGTCCCACCTGTTCAGGGTGCTGACAACAGGCACGCTCTGGATAGGTTAGAGAAGGTTCAGGCCCAGCACAGAGGGTGTTCCAGGTGCCTCTGCCCTTCAGGCCAGGCTTGTGGGCTCACCTTGCCCTCCCTGCGTGAGCCAGGGTTAGGGCAGAGGGTGATGTGCCAGCCCAAGGAGGGGGGTCAAAGATGGCTCCTGCCTCAGTGTGTCTGCGGGCAGAAAAGCATCCTCCATGTGCTCTCACATTAGCATGCGGCATCTTGGGGAAGTGACAGCCACCCCCAGTTTTCATGAATTCTGTTTTGGAGACACAGGCCCAGTGGAAAGGCCCCGAGATGCTCCTGTGTCAAGCTTCCTGTTTCCCTGCAGAATTGAGAAGGGGCGGGCAGGAATAGTGACTGGGATAGCCCAGGATCTCGGCCTGGGAGTTGGAGCCCTGGGTCTCCTTCCTCAGGTGGGACCTTGAGCCATCTTTTCTCCCTCCAGCAAGTCACCTAAGTGTCCAGCTCACTGGCCCTCACAGCTCAGGCTTCTGGCCTGTGGTCCCTGCTTGGGACACACTGTTTAAACAGGCACTTCCTTGAAACAGAGCAGTCCTGCCTGGCAGGCTTTGAGAGCAACCCAGCAGAATTCTCGGCCCCTGCCAAGCGCTCTCCATGGTACTTAGACCGCGAGGCAGCCCAGTCAGCTTGGCCTGGGCTCAGAATTCACTCAGGACAAGCAATTTTGTGCTTTTAAATGTTCAAGCCTCTCTTTCCATTCCATGAAATATTTGTAGACATTTAAACATATGTTTATAGAACATTTTAAGAATGTTAAAGATGTTTGTTTAAAATAATAGTGCTGAGGTATCAGAGTATGAAATTTTTCGTTTGGGTAATGTTAAATGCTCACAGTATGCTCACAGTCATCCAGGAAGAAATAAACCAAAATATTGGAAGGATGGCTTCTGAGCTGTGGAATGAAGGGTGATTTTCCCTTTCTGTCTTGCTTCATATTTTCTACAAGGCATGAGTATTGCCTCCGTGCGTTTGCAGCTGAGTCTGTGAGGAGGTTGTCCCTCACACTGTGGGCCTGTGGGATGTTCTGAGTTGTCCTGGACCCAGGTCCCTATTTCCAGACTTGGGACCTATTTGTCCAACAGACCCAAGGAGGCCACTCTCTGGCTTCCACCAGTAGTGGCTTAGAGGTTGGGTCCCAGTCCCACCCTTCAGAGATGCCAGGAGCACTCACTCCCTCTGTGTCCTAGTCAGCTCGGGCTGCTGTCACAAAAATGCCATAGACTGGGGGCTTAAACAGCAGTACATATTTCTCACAGTTCTGGAGGCTGGAGTTCGAGGTCAGGGTGCTAGCATGGTTGGGTTCTGGTGAAGGTTGCGGAATCATCTTTCTCATGTCTTCTTATAAAGGGACCAATCTTAGAAGGGGCTTTACTCTTGTGACCCAGTCACCTCCCAAAGGCGGCCACCTTCTAATATCATCACATTGTGCCTTAGGCTTTCACATAGGCATATGAATCTCACATAGGAATTCACATATGAATATGAAGGACACAAGCTTCATTCCACAGCATCTCCTTAGCTGGGCCTTCTTCCTTGTCTGCCAGCCACCCTCCCCCAACTTGTACCACCAGCTAGGGGTGCACCAGCCAGCATTTCTGTGGGCTCTTCCCTTCCCTTCCATGGTTGAGTGAGGGGCACTTTGGGGTGAGAGATGGGGTAACTATGGCCCAGAAGGACATGACCAGCATCACCAGTGGCCTGCAGCCAGGCCTGCCTGACCCAGGCTCTCCAACCCTATACCAGCTTTATGACGGTGGAGCCATTAACCGCTTGCTCAGAGCCCAGAAAGGGGAATCCAGAGGGCGACAGCCTCTGCCACACCTCACAAGGGCTCACACTGGTGTGAAGGCAAGTTTGGGACTCCTTCAGTGGGTTAGAGAGGGTGAGAGGCCTGTGTCAGGAAGGGAGGGAAGGAGGAAGGGAGGAAGGAAAGAAGGGATGAGGTAGCCTCCCAAACAGAGATGTGCACAGAGGTAGTGGAGGCAGAGAAAGGCCCGTCTGAGAGATATGATCCAGGAGGGATGCCTGGCAGTGACTTGGGCATGGAGATGACAGCCGTAGCCATCTTTCTGGGGAGCGCTGGCAGGATCACCATCTCTGGGGAGAATGAGGCATCAAACAGCAATACTGGCACAGTATGGAGCTCAGTAGACCCTACCCAAAGCTCTGGGCTGGCCCAACTTCAGAGTTGGCTTAACCACGGGTTGCCTGTGGCTGGCCCCAGGAAAGAGGCATGACTCTGGGCGAGGCAGCACACGTTGGCTGTGGGCATTTCCTGGAGAGGGACTCAAGTGTGAGCATGAGCCTGGAAGGGGTTATCTCTTCCGGCGTCTGCTGCATGGGATGTAGGCGAAGGAATTGGAGTGGGGATGGGCCTCCTGAGCAGAGGCATTCCCAGAGGCTTGGAGGAAAGACAGTGTGGTCCGCTCAGAGAGCAGTCAGCTCTAGGCACCTGGCATGGTGGCACGATATAGAGCAGGAGGGGTGAGTAGGAGCCATTCATGCAGGGCCTTTGATGCCAGGCTGAAGAGCTGGTCTGAATCCTGTAGCCCGGGAAGGTTTTGAGAGAGGAGCAGAGGTAAATTTACCATGAAACTTAGGATGCCTAAGCTCCGGGGCCTCTCACTTTCACTGGCCTCCTTCGGCCCCAGGAGGGGCCTCGCCATGTGTTCACATGGTCGTGTGTTTTCATAAATTTTGCAAAAGTAAGATATTTTAACCATAATCAATTAAGTTCATTTTTCTTTTCCCTCCCCATTTCCCTCCAGTATGTTTCTGTCCCTGGCTTTAAAGTGGCAATGGGTGCTTTGTGGTTTTGGCTAAGGAGAAATTGCATTTAAGGTCGGTTATTGGCTCACTTAAGTGGCCTCAGAATCTTTCTCGTACAGTTAAGTTACTGCAGCTGTTGAGGTGCAGGAGTAACATCCAGGGACACTCCTCCCACCACGTTGCCAACTCACTCAGGGTCCCTGTGGAACATGTGCGGTGTGTGTGATTCATCCTCCTCAGATCATTGGACAGAAGGAGCCTCAGCTGGGCCTGAGGTCACGGTGGCTTCCATATTGACAAGAGTTTATGTTTGCTTGGGGTCTGTCTTGCAGATGGGTTCCCTGAAACACAGATCCGACTTGGATGTGTCTTTAAAAAGGCTAAGTGTAACCAGATGGTCTGCTTGTGGAAAAGCTGTCCACGCCTCACAACATATGTATTACAAAGTGTAAGGGGTGCTAAAATTAAATCTCAAAGACCAGGAGAGAAATCTGAGTGCAAATGGGATGCAAAAAGTTTATTCGAAATGTTGATGAAGCCTGAATATGCCAGTTATCCTGCAGTTTTGAAAAGTTGTTCTGGAACACTCCAATAAAATAAGGGAGAAGTGCCAGGCTTCTGATTTGGATAGGTGGATAAAAGTACTTTCTTTTGTCATTTTCAAATTTATGTATTTTAAAAATTCAGATAAAAATTGATAGAAAATAAAAGGGGAAAGAGAGTAAAGAAATCAGGAGCGGTAACTCCGATGTCAGAAATTTGTTACAAGAAAAGGTTTCAGATCAAACCCAAAGCAGCCGGTCATTAGGCGGAAGAGATAAATACCATAGGGCAGTAACCGACAGGTTCTTAAAACATTTGACAATCCAGTTAACGAAGGGGAGTTAATCTGACGAACACATGGGAGAAGCATTTAAACTTCTTTCTGACTTGACATGAAATGTTGGCAATGTTGACAGTAACAAAGTCAACAGCAACAGTTACTGAGTGCTACCTTTAAAATCAGGCTCTGACCCAGAAAACTCCAAATGCCCTGAAATCCACACCAGAAACAAACTGGAGAACAGAGTCTCTAGATTCCTTCCTCTAAATGTTCCCATGGCACCACCAATAACTTCTCTAAATTATCAATAATTTTAAAAAGAGAATATGTCCTTCAACATGCTAGACCCAGAGTTGGCAAGCTGTCACACATAGACCAATGCCATCTGCCACCTGGTCCCCCCCCCACACACACACACCAGTTTTATTAAGAGGCAATTCACATTCAAAATTGCCCACTTACGGGTGCCTGGGTGGCTCAGTCAGGTAAGCATTTGACTTCATCTCAGGTCATGATCTCAGGGTCCTGGGATTGAGTCCTGAGTCAGGGTTTTCACTCGGTGGGGATCCTGCTTCTCCCTCTGCCAACCGCTCCCTTTGCTTGTTCTCTCTTTCTCTCTCTTCTCTCTCTTTCTCTCTCTCAAATAAATAAATCACTTCTAAAAAAATAAACGAAATTGCCCATTTTGAAGTGTAAAATTCGGTGGCTTTCAGAATATGCACAGAGGGGCGCCTGGCTGCCTCATTTGGTTAAGTGACTGCCTTTGGCTCAGGTCATGATCCCGGAGTCTCTTGGGCCCTGCTCAGTGGGGAGTCTGCTTCTCCCTCTGATCCTACCCCCTCCTGTGCATGCTGTCTCTCAAGTTAAATAAATAAATAAGTAAATGGATATGCACAGAGTTATGCAACTATCACAACTATCAAATTTTAGAACATTGTTTTCACTCCAAAAAGAAGTGCCATCCCCATTAGCAGTCTCTGACCCCCTCTCCTCTCCTCTCACCCCACCCCAGTCCTGAGCAATCACTAATCTGTTTCTGTCTCTGTAGATTTTCCTCTTCTGGACATTTCTTATCAATGAATCAAATAACATGTGTCCCTTGTGTCTGGCTTTACTTAATTAGCATAATGTTTTTAAGATTCATCCGTGTTGTAGCACAGGTCAGTACTCCATTCCTTTTAGTGGCTGAATTTTCACCCATCGTATCGATACGTGCTGTTTTATTCATCCATTTATCAGTTGATGGACATCTGAATTGTTCCTACTTTAAAGCTATTATTAGAAATGCTCCTGTGAACATTCCCGTGCAAGTTATGGGCGGAATGTGTCACTTTCCTTGGATATATACCTAGGAGTGGCATTGCTAATCTTATGGTAGCTGTGTTGCACATCTTGAGAAACTGCCAGACTGGTTCCCAAAGCAGCTGCACCTTTTTTACATTCCAGCTAGCACTGTGTGACAGTTCTGATTTTTCCACATCCTCGCCCAAACTTGTTATCATCTGTGTTTTCACTGTAACCATCCCCGGGGATGTGAAGTATCATCTTGGCGTGGTTTTGATGTGCGTTTCCCTAGTGACCTCTGATGCTGAGCATTTCTTCACCGTGTGCTTAGTGGTGACTCATATATTTATGTCTTGGGAGGTCAATGTCTATTTATATCCTGTTAATTTTTTAATTGAGTTATTTATCTTTTATTTTTGAGTTATGAGAGTTCTTTATATATACTGAATACATGTCACTTATTGGGGTTATCAGATATATGGTTTACATATACTTCCCCCTCCCCCTGTTTTGTGAATTGTCTTGTCAATTTCAATGACACTATCATTTGATGCACAAAACGTTTTAATTTTGGTGAGGTCCAGTTTATCTATTTTTTTTTCTTTTGTTGCCTGTGCTTTCAGTGTTATGTCTAAGAAACCATTGCCATTAGGTCAGGAAGATCTATTCTTGTGTTACATTCTGAGGATAGCCCTTATCTTTAGGTTTGTGATCCATTTTTAGTTGACTTTTGTGCAAGGTGTGAGGTAGGGGTCCAACTTCGTTCTACTGCATGTGGACATCCAGTCATCTCAGCGTCATTGGTGAAGAGACTGTTCCCTTTCTGTTGAATCATCTTGTTACCCTTGTTGGAAACCAACTGACCACGTTTAAGTGTTCATTTCTGGACTTGGCATTCTGTTCCCTCGGTAGGTTTGTCTATCCTAATGGCAGAACCACACTCTCTTGATCACTATAGTTTTGTATTAAACTTTGAAGTAGGGAAATGCAAGTTGTCTCACTTTATTCTTTTTCAAGATTATTTTGCATGTTTCCTGTCCTTTGACCTGTCAGAATGGCTAGAACCCAAAAGACAAGAAATAACAAGTGTTGGTGAGGATGTCCATATCAATTTTAGGAGGAATTTTTCAATTTCTGCATAACTGCAGCAGGAATTTTGATAGGATTGCATTCATTCTAGAGTATTGACATATTAGAAGTCTGATCCATAAACATGGGATGTCTTTCTGTCTATTTGGATCTTTATTTTAACAGTGTTTTATAGTTTTCATTGTGCATGTTTTATACTTCTTTTGTTCAGTTTATTACTAAGGCTTTTTCTTCTTCTTTTGATGCTATTGTAGATAGATTCTCAACTTCCAGTTCATTCACAGGATAAACTGTTCATAGACATACAATTGACTTTTCTATATTGATCTTGTGCCCTGCAATCTCACTGAATAGCTTTATTAGATCTAATAGTTTTTTAGTGGATTCTTAGAAGTTTCCATATGTGAGATTTTGTCATTTACAAATAGAGATAGTTTTACTTCTTCTTTGCTAATCTGGATGCCTTTTATTTCTTTTTCTTGGGCTGCTTGTCCTGGCTAGAATTTCCAGTACAATGTTAACTAGAAGTCTTGGTCCTGATCACGGGGGAAATCGTTCATTCCTTCTTCATTAAGCATGATGTGAGGTGTGGATAGTTCCTCAGTGTTCTTTATTAGATTGAGAAAATTCTCTTCTGTTCCTTGTCTGAGGGGTGTGTGTGTGTGTGTGTTTTCAGGAAAGTATGTTGGCTATTGCCAGATTTCTTTTTTTGAGTCTTGAGACAATCATACAGTGTGTTCCTTATTCTGTTAATATGGCTTATTATGTTTATTGATTTTCAGATATTAAACCCTGCACTCCTAGGATAAACTTCACTTGGTTGTGTTGTATAAACTTTTAATATGCTGTTAGATTTGGTTTTCTAGGATTTTGTTGAGGATTTTTTGTCTGTTTTCATAAGAGATATTGGTCTACAGGGTTTTTTTGTGGTGTCTTTGTCTGGTTTTGGTGTCAGGGTAATGCTAGCATCATAGAATGAATTGGGGAATTTCTTTTTTCTTCTGTATCTTGGAAGAGTTCATGAAGGAGTGGTGTTAATTTTTCTTTAAACATTTGGTAGAATTTACCATCAAAGCCATCTAGGATTGGGCTATTATTTGGGGGAAGTTTTAAATCACTCATTAATCTCTTTACTTATTATATGTCTATTCCGGTTTTCTGTATCTTATTAAATCAGTTTTGGTAGTCCGTGTTTTTCTAGAAAATGTCCATTTCCAACACTCTTTCTTTTTTTTCATGTGAATTTGAATTATTTTTTGGCATCACTTACTTTCAGCCTGAATAATTTCCTTTAGTATTTTCCTACAGGGCAGTCTGCTAGCCATGAATTCTGTTTTTGTTTGTGTGGGAATATTTTTATTTCACCTTCATTGTTGAGTGATAGTTTTATTGGTTATCCTTGGTTAACGCCACTGCCTTGACCTCCATTATTTCTGAGTAAACATCAGCTCTTGATTTTATTGGGCTTTCCTTATATACGAAGAGCCATTTTCCTCTTGCTGCTTTTGGCATTTTCTTTGTCTTTCACCAACTTGAATATCATGTGTTGGGGTATAGCTCTCTTTGCATTTATTCTACTTGGAGTTTGTTAAATTTCTTGGGTGTATAGATTAATTTTTTTACCCCATCAAATTTTAGGAGTTTTCAGCCATCATGTCTCTGTATATTTTCTGCTCCTTTTTGTCTCCTTTCCTTCTAACACCTCAGTGACCCCCCCCACCATGTTTCTCAGAGTTCTGTTTATTTTTATTTGTTCTTTTTTCTCCCCACTCTTCAGATTGCAGAATTGCTACTGATCTGTATTCAGGTTCATGGGCTCTGTCTTCTGTCAGCTCAGATCTACTGCTGAGCCCTTGGTAAATTTACCACTTCAGTTTTTGACCTTTCAACTCCAGAATATCTGTTTACATTTTTTGTAGTACTTTCTGCCTCTTTCCTGATGTTCTCTCTTTGGTGAGACATTGTCCTTTCCTCACCTTCAGTTTTTTAAACATGGTTCCCTTTTGTTCTTGGAGCTGTTTTGAAATCTGCCTGCTGAGTCCAACATCTGGACCTCCTCAAAAGTAGTTTCCGTCACCTGCTTACTTTTCCATGTGTGGATCACACTCTTCTGTTTCTTTTCATATCTCAGAAATTTTGGTGGAACTGGACATTGTAGGTAATATATTGAAGAGACTCTGGATGTTGATGATGCCCTGGACCTTGTTGTGCTGTTGTTTGCTTGTTCACTTGTCTAGCGACTCGGCTGCACTGTTTCCATAAACTTTGTTTGCCCTGCAGTGTGCAGCCACTGATACTGCCCCCAACGCAGTGGCCACAGTCTTGGGCCTGTGCATCCTCTCCCTGACCAGACAGCCCCCCACTCCCACCCCAGGACAGTGGTATTCGCCAGGTTCTCTCTGTCTCCTTCTCTGATTTTCCTGGTAAGCCTCTGGCTATTCCGTCTCCATGGGTGTCATCCAGTTAGCTTTCACTAGCAGCTAACTGGTTTCCATGTGATTTTGAGCGTGCTCACAAGTAAAACTTGTCCACAGTATGACCCAGTGAAATTCTGAGCCTTTCACAGAAGCAAGATGTTGCCAGTCTTTGAGCCTTGCTCAGACTCCAGGAGGAGGAGTCTGGAGGGCCCTTATCTCTCTTTCCTTGGTTCTTTCTATTATGGTTTTGGTTGTTTTACCATTTTACTTACTGCTGCTAGCATCATGGAACTTCTGGCCTCCTCTTAGTTGCTCAACTCACTACCAAGATTCCTGTTGTTTTAGACAATGCCTGTAGGTATGAGCTTGCACAGGCTCTGCTCCAAATAAGGTTGGTCCTTTTAGGGAGAACTGTGGAACTGGCCATTCTGCCTCTCCCTCTGGGAAGACCACTGTGCCACTGCACTTGAATGAGGGGCAAAGTGGCCCACTTCTCCCAGAGTGACAGCTTGGTCTACGTGTGTATCACCGGCTGTGGATGGCAGCCCCTATTCTTCTTGGCTTTTTCTTTTTAGAATGAGGCCTCTGCCCTAGAAGCAAGCTGGGAAAGGGGCTGTCAGGGTCCAGTATTCTTGGCCTGACATCTCTGGGGTACAGTCTTCACCCAGCAGTGGGAGCCCCAGTCCTCTTGGCCTCTACTGCCTGGAGTTGACTTTCTGCAACACAGAATTATGAATTGGGAGGTGCCAGTTGGCATGCCTTTCCCTGGGTCAAACTGTAGCCCCAGACTGGCAGCAGGGAGGATAGATAGTTCCATCTTCTAGGCTGTAAAGCTTCTGGACCCCTGAACTGGGGAAGATATGGGCAGTGGTTGTGGCCAAATGCCACAGACTTCCACTTTTCTTACCAAGATTTCATAGATGTTCTTGAATACACGTTTCTCCCTTTGTATCGACTTCAGGACAACTTCCAGATACTTTAAGTGGTTGTTATTTTTAAAAATAATGCTCACCAGTTAGACAATTATCTCACTGAGGAGGGAGTTCACTGACCTCCTTGTAGGTCCCCTGTAGACGTTTCTACTTGCTGCCTGTTGTCATAAATCAGGTTTTATTGGGACACAGTCATGTCCATTCACTGATGTGTTGTCCATAACTGAGTTCATGTCCCGGGGGCAGAGCTGAGAATTATAACTGAGATCACGTAGCCAAAATAGCCACTGGTCCTTACAGAGATAGTTTTCTGAGAAATGGTGGCATTATTTTTCTATTTTCCGTGTGGAAGACAGACCTGTAAAATGACATCCTTAAACCAGACAGCAGCCAGGGCACCTGGAGTCCATCTGCCTCCTGCGCTCGTACCCGCAGCTCGGGGGTCAGATGAAGAAGGGATGGACAAGTAGTATTGCTGTTGGAACTGCAGGAGAAGTTGTGGCAGTCGGTTCATTTGAAAAACATCCTTGTTATCTGCTTTTGGTTGTGTGTCGTATTGGTCCATTGTTAAATTTTTAACTTTTTGTGATATCTTTTCTTGTTCTATATCAGTATTCCATTTTAGATCTGATGCAGTATTTTTACATGTTGTAATCATTTTCCTAAAGTGGCCCTAAGTTGTGTAAGTGTCCTCCCTGTGGGAGGCCGGAGAGCAGCGTGACCATATTCGAGCTGTAGGTCTGTGTTCCCTGAGTGCCGGTGTTCTACTCACTGCATTCGTGAATGTTTACTGTGTCAGCTTGTCACCCGACCTTCATTTCCATTGTATGTCCTTTAAACGGAAGCAGGTAGGTTCTGTACGTCTCCGGAGTCACTGGCCTGACCTGCTGGTTGTTTCTTTGTGGGTTGCCCTCTGTGGGCATGCCTTTGGCTTCACCCAGAGACACGGTGTGGAGTGTGGGACAGGCTCGGGCTGAGAGGAGAGAGCAGGCTCGACAAGACATGGAGGACTGTGGGCGGCCAGGGTGGCAGTTGGGGGAGGGGAGCAGGGCAGGCCAGCATCTTGCCGGGACTCCTGACAGGGCTCTGAACTTCTAGAGGGTGTGGGGTCCGCTCTTCCAGGGCTCCAGGGCCAAGCAGACATCAAGGGAACAGCAGACTGAAGAGTATGGGGCATCCAAGTGGCCCTGGAACAGTGGGTCATAGGAGTGACCTTCTGTCTTGCAGCACTGCTTTAAAGGACACTGCATCTGGCTGACCCCTGACATCCTCAAACGGGATGGCAACTGGGGCGCCTGGAGTCCGTTCGGCTCCTGCTCGCGCACCTGCGGCACAGGCGTGAAGTTCAGGACCCGCCAGTGTGACAACCCACAGTGAGTTGACCCCACTGTTTCCCACCCTCCTGTGTGGTAGCTGAGGTCCCCGAGGCCCCTTGCCAGCCGGCCCTATCCTGCAAGGCTGCCATGGCTGTCCACCACTTCCGGAGAGGGTGTGAACGCAGGCAGCCTGGGCTTCTCATCACCATCCCTGGGAGCAAGCAGAGACTCGGAGAAGGGAGGGTCTTGCCTCAGATCACACAGCCTGCTGGGGCAAAGCCAGCTCTGGACGCCTGCAACCTTGTCTCCTAGGCCGCTGGCCTGGGGCCATTCCCCCCAACCTGGCCCACACCCTGCTCTAAATACTGACTTCCTCAGCCCTTCTTAGTCAAGGACAGGGAAGACAGAAGGTGTAGCAGCAATGGGGATGAGGAAGAGGGCTCTCTTGGGCTCCCAGATGCCAGGCAAGAAGAAGGGTCAGCAACATGCCATCCTGGGCATGTATGATAGGGGTTGCCTAGGAAGGGTGCCCCCGTGCCTGCCAGGCTCCCACTGCCAGCTCTACTCCTCCTCCTGCCTCCAATGCAAACCCCAGATTCTGTGGTCTATTGCGCTCCCTTAGGTTCCTTTAATGCCCCTCCATGGCAGCCCACTCTGTGAATATCTCTCAGGTCTGGACCCCGCCAGTCCTGCACGGTGCCTCCCCAGTGCACTGTCCGGGGAAAGGGAGAGCGCACAAGGAAGGCACACAGGTCTGTGTGTGTCCCCTGGGCCCCTGCAGCGCTTTGTGACGCAGGGTGCCTCAGTGAGCCCCACGGGCCTCAGGCAGCCTACTTCATGGATTGATTGTGGGTGCACGTACAATCCTGTAAACGGGACCCCCCACAGATGACCACTCACTCTGGTCTTCCACCTACTCTCGGGAGGCCCCACAGCCGCCAGAAGACGTATGGTTTTGTCTTTCTTTGGCTTGTTTGGTGTTTTAAAGATCCTGGTTTACAGGAAAATACAAAAATATCTGGAATTTCACATTAAAAAAAAGAGAGAGAGAATCTTATTTCCAACTTCCAGATTGGGCATCCCTGCAACACCAGGCCCAAATACAGGCTGATGGACGATGAACGACTCAGACCAGCCCCTTCATGGGGCAGCCTGACCCAGCAATCTTCATTCACCTCCTCCACCCACCTGGACCCCCTCGACATTTGGGTTGGGGCCCTAAGCCTGAGTCCTAGGTTCATCACCCTGCCTTGGATCCCACCACGGCCTTGCAGGATTGGGTATGACTTTATGTTCATGTGTGTTTTTCTCGGGGAGCAGGGCTCTAGTTTCATATCAACTTCTCAAAAGAGCCCATGACCCCAAAATTTAAGCCCTCAGGCACACGGGCCCTCAGGCCCTTCCAGATAGGCTGGGTTCCAGCCTCTGCAGCAGTTCCCACACCCTGCTTGGCCAGGCTCCAAACCAGCCCCAGGGAACCAGAGGGGGTCAGCACTCTCGGCTCTGGGCAGAGAGGTTGAGTCCACATTGGTCTGGAAGGGACTGTGCCCTGGGGTCCGGCAGTGGGAAAGCCCAAACCCCAGGGGCACCAGCTGGTGCCTGGAGAACTCTCTGCCTGCTTCTGACCAATTCTTACCTGAGGGCTCCAGGCCCCATCCTGGTAAGGTGCAAAGTACCTCACCCTGCTCCTTTCAAGCAGTCCTGGGGCTATTATGCCTGCCTCGGGATGACAAAGGAGATAGATAAGACAGGCTGTTAGGACCCATGAAGTTCTGGGGTGCTGGGTGAGGACCACCAGGGTTCCCAACCCACAGCACAGTGCATGGCATGCAGCAAGGCTCAGGACCTGCGATGAGTCTCTCCTGCCCCTTCATGTGCTGATGGAGTAACTTGGGTCCAGGCTGCACAGCTGAGAGGGCAGATCTGGCCCAGTGCCCCAGCAACCAGGTCCTGAAGCCTGGTGCCTAACTCTGGGCGCTTTGGCTCCAGAGGACTCATTACCAGGCCAGTCTTGAGGTTAGGGAGGTGGGCTCCATGTTCTTCTGTCCTTCTGCACCTGTGTGCTCTACGGAGTTTCTACTCCTCCAGCTGCCCCAGCCTCCTTGGTGGCAGCAAGAGACCAGCGCGGCCGTGACAGGCGCTGTCTGTTGGTGTCAGCCGTCAGGCCCAGTGCCAGTGCTCCCTCCGCAATAAAGACAGTCAGACAGCACTGTCAGGGAGCCGTGACAACTGTTCCCACCATCATCAGGCAGCTGCAGGGCCCAGAGCCTTTCAGAGCTCCTGGGCTCCACAAAGCCTCTGTGTCAACAGCCCAGGCAGGCCCACGTGCCTCCCCTTTCATGCATCCTCTCCGGGGGTGACGGGGGTGACCGTGAGCCTGCACACTGTCCCAGCTATAGCTGCGGCTCCCTGCTTGTCTGTCTGCAGCATTTCCTGCAGCGCAGAGGCCAGCGTGGCAATGCTGCGCAGTTCCCAGCTGCCCCTGCTTGCTGGCCCGGGCTCCGTGTGTCCTTCGTGCTCCCCACTCTGTGACCGCAGAACCACAGGCGATCTAGTCTCCGGCTCTGCACTTGGTCTTCCTCGCCCACCTTCCCTGAATTCTCCAGCTCACTTTCTAGTTTGGAGTTTGTATGGCTCTCCATTGGAACCAGTACACCTCCTTCCTGCTGCTCCCTACACCTATCGAGGGGATGCCCTTGTCGGTGACTCCACGGGTAGTGGCCATGGTGTAAATCTCAGAGCTGCTCCTTCTTTTTATCCACCCCATCTTGGGTGTCTCCTGCTGTTTTCTCCACAGGTGTCTTATATCACTTTTCCCCACCACCTTCCCTCAAGAATGTGGCCCTGGGGGGGGACCTCAAGGACGCCAGCCTCATTCCTTGTCCACTCTGCTGTGCCATGCACAGCCGCACTGACCACCCTGTTATGTAGATAGGGTGTGACCCTTGCCCAGGTCTCCGGTGGGGCCTCAGGTCCTGCTCTGCACTGCCACGCCAGGCAGATGGCGGCCCTGATGTCCCTAGCTCCTCCTGGGATGCAGTCCCATGGCCGGCACCTTTTCTGGCCTTTGCCATGGGGCTAGTGCCTTGTGGGTGAGTGCTGTTCTCAGAGAAGTGAGGGGATTAGGGAAAGTCAGCCCTGGGTTTCTGAGGTGGGTGGAAGCCAGAGAACAGTGTCTGCTGCATTCCTGACCCTTGTTGGGAACTTATGCAGCAGGATTCTGCTGGTTTGGAATTGTTCTTTGAGTTCCCACCATGGGTCAGGCACAGTCCTAAGCCCAGATATGGAGGAGACTCCCTCACCTCCTCCATCTTGGGATTCATGTCTCAGGAAAGGCAGAGCCCAAACAGCCAGCCACAGCCCACTGTTGGTTCAGTCACAGTGACGGGAGCTGGGGGTGGGGGTGCTCGGGGGCCCAGCTGATGCTGCCTTCCTGTGGGGGTCCCAGAGGGAGGGATCACCAGTCCCTTTATGCTTCATGGATGAGGGGGATTGCCTGGGCCCTGCAGCTAGGACAGGGCAGGGCTGGGTCCCTTCACTCTGCACAGCTGCCTCCCACACCTGAAATTCAGGACAAGTGGCACCCCACGTGCTGGCCTCTTCCTGGTGGCATGGAGCTACAAGGCCTTCCTCTTTCTCCTCTAGCCCAGCCAACGGGGGCCGCACCTGTTCAGGCCTTGCCTACGATTTCCAGCTCTGCAACTCCCAGGACTGCCCTGATGCCCTGGCTGACTTCCGTGAGGAACAGTGCCGGCAGTGGGACCTGTACTTCGAGCACGGCAATGCCCAGCACCACTGGCTGCCCCACGAGCACCGGGACGGTGAGCCCCCAGGGACAGAGTAGAGCAGGTGCTCGGCGGCAGTGCCCCAGGTTGTGGACGGGCTGCTGCTATCAGCAGAGCCCACGGGGGCCCAGTCCTAGAATTTTTAAAATATACCATGGGAGTGGGTGCCAGGGCAGACAGGGTCCCCATCCTGGAGAGAAGCTACAGTCCGGAGGGAAAGGCCGTCAGAACCTCTGGGATCTGTGCCAACATCAGCCTGGCTCCATTGGGAAAATCTCTTCCTAAATCCAATAGCCTGGGGCCAAAGGCCCCAAGGCAGACTCGCCAAGGGGGTGTAGTCACCTGCCCCCTTTCACTTTCTGTCCCAGGCCCAGGGCAGGCCTGTGAAGGCCAGGTATTTCCCAAGAAAAGTCTCGGGAGAGCTTCTCCCTTGTATGGTGCTTCTCTTGTGCAAACCTGGGGAGCTAGCAAGCCGTGCAGCTGGGCCTCCTCGCCAGCACCCTGCCACTTCCCTTCCAGCCAAGGAGAGATGCCACCTGTACTGCGAGTCCAGGGAGACTGGGGAGGTGGTGTCCATGAAGCGCATGGTGCACGATGGGACACGCTGCTCTTATAAGGATGCCTTCAGCCTGTGTGTGCGCGGAGAGTGCAGAGTGAGTGCCATGGGGATGGGGGCGCAGGGGTGTGGGGGCCACAGCTCGGGATGTCGGCTTCCTGGGGTTATTGGGCAGCCTCATGGAGGCTAATGCAAAGTGTCGGAACCAGTGCTTGGAACAGGAAAGACATGCCAAGGGCCCTCAGACTTGAGTGTGTCTGCAGGCTCCTGGGAGCTTGAGGGCCCCACCTCAGAGGTTCAGACTCTGTAGCTCAAGGCCGGGCCTAGGTGCATGAATTTTACATGCTTCCCCAGTGATTCTGCCGCATGTGGTTCACAGTCGACCCATTGCAGAGTGCTGCCAACTTCTTGCACTATGCTGGGCCCAGACAGCTCATTCTCCATCAGGGCGGCCCACCATGGGGCTTGCTGGCTCAGCCCTTTGAAAAAATGCCCTGTTGGGTTTTCCATTATTGCGTCTTTGGCTTCAATCTCGGGCCGTCACAAGAAACAACAGTGCATTACCATCCTTGCATTAGCATCATGGCGTGAGCTAGAGGCCTGCCCTCTGCCAGGCTCCCTAGAAATAGCTGGAGGCCTCCCTGGAGTCTGATGAGGCAGGACCGATTGTAGGATCATAGAGGCTGACTTCTGTCTCATTTTCTTGAGAGACGGGATCTTCAGGAGGCCTCAGGCAGAAAGCCTGGCAGATTGCCACAGGTGCCCCAGAGAAAGAGGGCGAGGCCAGGAGAGTGAGGAGGTAGGGTGCGGGGCGGCCAGACTTGTGCTCAGAGCTTCTGTCTGCTCACGGAGGATGGTAGCCCGCAGCAAAGGAGGCTCCTCCAGACACAGCGGCCAGGGACCGGAGGGGAGCCACCCTGCTTGAGTCCAGCACGGAGGCCACGCTGCACAGTCCGCTCAGGTGGTGAGAACACATACGGAGAAACAGAGACAGCAGTGTCACCTTTGTCCCTGCGGAGGTGACCGAGTGATGACCCAGAGAGGCCAGTGCCTTTGAAGGAAGAACGGGTTACTTAGGTTTCCTGAGAGAAGGGCTCACCTCGCTATGCAGGGCCCCGTGGGGAAGCACCAGGTTTGGTCGGGGGTGGGGGGTGAGAAAGGGGTTGGGGGGCAGAGCTTTATGGGGGTTTCCTCAGGAAAGGCAGGCCGGACCCAGGAAATAGTTGAGGATGGGCGGGATCTGGGCTGGAGGGGAGGCCCCGGCTTCCTGTCACCTGGTCTGGGGATGATTCCTGGCAGGGGAAGTATCAGCTTGTGTGTGAGAGGCAGACCAAGGTGGTTATGGGGGATTGTTGGTTTACGTATGAAACGTGCTCCTAGACTAGCCCTTTGCTACCCATAAAAGATGGCATGAGGGAGGGGAACCCTGTCCCTAGCCAGCAAGTTCAAGATCTCAAAACATTATAAGACATGGAGTGGGTAGAGCTGGGTGGAGTCGTCGGTTGAACGGCTCCCTTGGTTTCAGGTCAGGTCATTATCTCAGGGTGGTGGGATTGAGCCCCGTGTCAGGCTCTCACTCTGCCAGGAGTCTGCTTGGGATTCTCTCTCTCCTTCTTCCCTTCCCCTTGCTCATGCATGCATGCTCTTTCCGTGTCTGTCCAAAATAAAATAAAGTCTTAAAAAAAAAAAACATCATAAGACACAGAAAAAATTTAGAACCATGACCAACACCAGCCGTATTACATTTAGTAATAGAAGTGGCTTTAAGCAGCAATTGCGATATGGTCGCAAACATAATAGAGAAGCCAGAGCACCCATTTCACCATCTCAGGGGCTAGAGCTTCCCTGCACCATTGACAATCAAAGAAGAGGAGAGGAAGCCTTTCATTAATGGTGATTCTGCAGGAACGACAGCAGGATGAGCAATTTCTTGCATCAGTGGAAAACTGAAATATTTATGTTTATATGTGATCATATTGCAGAAGTTCTAAAGCGAAGGAGATGGGTTGGGACCACACTGAAGACATGAGCAGTAGTTAAGATGAGGTACCGAGTCCTCACAGTGCCTGGGGATGTACAGCCCTTCTTGGGAAAGTATCTCGTGCTGGGTCAACAATCACGCCCAAGTGGATGCTGTCAATTAGGGAATATGAAAGCGCGACTCAAGAAGGCCAAGAGAGAAATGACAGCAGAAGGCGCTTCCGGAGCACAGAGATCCACCTGCACGTATACATGTTCACACAGAGAAGGGAATGAAAAGAGTACCAAGAATTAAATGAGGCCAGCAGAATAAAGGGCACAGTCCACTGCCCTGAGAAAGTAATAGTGAGTTATCAAATACAGCATCCGAAAATGGCATTGAGAAAGGCAGAGATTGAAAGAAGCTAGCATCTGTCCTGATCTGAGGACTCACCTGCAGGATTTCATAACAGATGGGAGGGGAGGGAAGCAGCATCTCGTGAGCTATGGGCCCTTCCCCGTGGGACAGGGAGCCCGCCATCTCCACCGGTGTCCCCCAGCCTGGCTTGGACTGCAGCAGAGTCCAGCTGCCAGCCCTCTCTGGCCATTGCCTTAATGGGCAGCAGCCACGCAAAGCCTCTTGGGGACACGGGCCCTCCCCAACCTGAGCCATCAACCCCAGTAGGACCATAAGTGAGATTTCAGACCCACACAATGACCCTGGTCTTCATTAGTCTCTTCTACTCAGTTAATGTCTTATGAGCATGTTCCCCCTTATTCAAGCGCTGAATGTTAGAATGGCATCTCCTGAAGGTCCGTAGACACTTGCCAGGGATGCAGTCTCCCCCCACCGGGGACAGTGCTTGCTTGCTCTGGGCGGTCAGGCCTCTTGATGAGCCAACCAGCAGCTGCCCAGACAAAACCTCTCCTCTCTACGGCAGGCCGTCTCCTGTCCACTGTGATTATTAGACATACCTTGATTCCAGAAAAAACAAAAGGTGACCAAAAAAATATGCCTGAGAAGTAAGGAAAAAGGGTGACAGGCCATTTTAATATCTCTGGAGTTCTGACGGATCAAGTACTTAATTTATTCTGCTTTCCCTTTTGCTCACCTCTTGTGACTCTTGGGGAAAAGTCTCCGTTGGAACAAGTGTCTTAAAATGTATCCTGTTGCTTCATTTTCCCTCTGTCCAGATACCCTCCTTCTGTCCCAGCCAGCTGAATTTCTAATTAGTGTACATGGGCTGCAAATCTTTTTAGAAAGAGCACATGAACCAGTGAAGAGCTTCTAGAACAGAGTTGGTCCTCTGGTAAGGTACACGAAATGACTTGGGCTTCAGAGTCTGCAGTCTGGGAGAGCACCTTCCGGATGCTGCTTCGCTCCCTGGCACCACCTCCCACCTGCCTCTACAACTCAGAGGCTTTTTGCTTCCGGTTTATTCTGCCTGAAAGAGAGCATGAGTCACCCTTGGGTGAGAGGCTGAAGCAACCCTTCTCACAGGGAGTGTAACTGTCCTGGCCTAAACGCGGGTTCTCCCCGCCACCCCCCCACACCAACTCCAGCCTTCCCTGAGGAAGGGAGCCTGTGACTGTTTCCAAGGCCCATCTTCTCCCCGCAAGCAAGAGCCCCTGCAGGCTGGGCTGCTCTGACACCATGTCATGAACATGGAAACCAACTCAGAGTGAGAGCAGCGTACCCCCTGAGACCACTCACCTAGAAATGGCAAGTGAGCACATTCGATTCAGGCTTCTGCACCTTTAAAGACCAATGTTTTTGTTCGGTCTTCTTTTTTCCCTGGTAGATCACGTTGTCTTCTTTGCCTAAGTCCACCCTGCCTCAGGAATCATTAAAATAAACATGAGCATGTTCATTTCAGTGACTGTTTTTCACCCTGCTCACTTTCAAAAATCATTCAAAGGGCTTATGATTACACCATCAACGTCTGTCCACACCTTCAACATGATTCACAAACCACTCCTCTGTAGACTTTTCATGATGCAGAGCCCCTGCCCTGCAAGGTCCTCGTGAGACAAAAGTCAGAAATCAAAGAGCAGAGGGAGAGGTGGATTTTTCCAGAGGAAGGTAGCAGGGATAACCTTGAAGGGAGAATTGGCTCTGAGCTTCCTGGCAGCCTTGGCAAAAAGGAAAACCTGTCATGCTCTGATGCACTCTAGGACAGGCAGAGGGAGCCGACTAGCTCAGAGGATGGGCTGTCTTCCTTGGCTGAGCTAGGAGAGAGTGGCCTCAGGCGACATGCTCAGGCCCATCCTGCAGGAGCTCCTTCTGTGGAGTTTCCCTGGCCCTGGGAATGGTGTGTTGCCATAGCTGTGGAGAGTAGAGGAACCTGAACTTCTTACTACCTTGGCTGGGTGGCCCAGGTCAAGGGAGCAACCCTGCTTAGTGTGGAATAATTCTGACACAGGAGTAGGTGATATTGAGAGGATTTCTTGAATGAATGGAGAGGTTCAGTTGTTCTCACCAACTCTCGTCAACTCCTGCACAGATACCCCGGAGACAGACTCAAGGGGGCATTGTGTTCTTGGGGCCTGCAGGCCCAAGCTTTGGGTGGGAGCCCCAGCTGGGCTGCACTGTGTGGCATTGGGAGAAGGGCGGAGGTTAGGTCTGATTCAGAGCCACTGGGACAGAGACATCCGTGCAGAGGCTAGCTCGCCAGGCCAGGCCAGGTGCGGCAGGTGGCCCCAGTCAGGCTGTGCAGAGCCCTCTGAGGTCACACTGTCCAGATGAGCAGAGGAGGGGCAGGGAGCATCATTGGTGGCCCTTGGGTAGGCACACAGGGTCTATCTTGCTCCAAAGCCCAGTCTCCTTCCTCTGCATCAGAAACCTCTAAGGGGGGTGCAGGCCTGAACTGCAGGGGGAACAGATGGCAGGGCCCTGGGGGCACAGATCAGGTTGGGGGCTCGAGCGGGCAAGGCTGTCGAGTACATACCGCACCCCATCCTCCTGCAGAAGGTGGGCTGCGACGGAGTGATCGGCTCCAGCAAGCAGGAGGACAAGTGTGGCGTGTGTGGAGGGGACAACACCCACTGCAAAGTGGTCAAGGGCACATTCACACGCTCCCCCAAGAAGCTCGGTGAGTGAGCCCCTCCCTCTGCCCCCTGGTGCCTGATGTTCTGCTGTACCTGGCAGGATGGGGGGGGGGGGGCACGAGAGGGGGAGGGAAGAACCTAAGTCTGGTACAGCCTGAGCCAGGCTCCAGACTGGTGGGGAACAGGAACCTGGGTCTCAGGGGTCAGGGCAGAGAATGCCGACATACAGGTGCACAGGGCAGATCTCAGTCTTTATTTGAGGGCTGGGGCCTGCATAGGGCACCCCTCCCTTACCTTCCAAAGCTGCCCAGCCGGACTCTGGGTCCTTTGCTCCCTGCCTCCTGCCTCCAGCTGGCTGTCAGCAGGACTGCCCTGGGCAGGCCCCAGAGCCACACGATGGGGCTGGGGAACTGGGGGTCCCGGGCCGACCTGAGCTCTGGGAGAACAGCCCTCTGGGTGGGCTTGCAATGACTATACCGCTGTCTGAAACAGGGAGAAGCCACTTCCGGTTTGCCTCTTAGAAGAAGGCCATGGCCTTGACTCAGAGCTGGCACCAGGGTGCAGAGTGATTCTCCATGGTCCCATGAGAGCCCAGGGGTCTTCAGTTTGCAGATTAAGTGGCTGAGGTCTAAGAGGCCAAGCAGTTTGCTGAGGGTCTACCTGCCAGATATGGCATCTTAGCTTCAAGCCCAGGTGTGGCTCTGGGGTCATCCTGAGGATTCCTGCCAAGTGTCCCGTGGAAAAGGCCCAGGGAGCACCTGAGAAGCAGAAGGGCTTTGCCTAGCTGGGACACAGTACCTTTCCCATCAGCCCTTGTCCAGGCAGGTGGTCAAGCCCATGAACGATGGGGCCATCTGGGATGGCCTTCGAGAGTGAGACCCCTCTGTGCATTGTCCGCATTCGGTGGCCTCTTCTGACTCACTTGGCTTTGTCTTCCCACATCCCAACAAAGGTTACATCAAGATGTTTGAAATCCCGGCAGGAGCCAGACACCTGCTTATCCAGGAGGCAGACAGCACCAGCCACCACCTGTGTGAGTCTCTGAAGTCCGGCAGTTCTGGGTGTGGCTAGAGAGCCCAGGGGCAGAGGTCAGGCTGGGAGGCCCAGCCGCAGCTCCACCTCCCCTGTCCCTGGCTCAGCTCACCTGGGGGATCTTTCCTGGGGTCTTCTCCAGGTGGAGAGGCGGGGGGCTGGGATCCAAGGGCTCCTGGCAGCAGCTAGGGAGGGACATGTGTCTAAAGCTTGCTGTACTCTTAGTCCACAGAGTGGTGACTGCCTACCTCCTCTTCCATCTTAAGGCCAAGGGGGAAGGCTCCCCCTACCCACTGGAAGGCAGGCAGAGTCTGCAAGCAGTGTCTGGGCAGCAGCCCCCACCAACAAGAAAGCACCCGGGCTGGCCTGCAGATGGGGTTACAACCTGTATTTGCGTATTTCCAATTAGTTTAATTTTAAACTCAAGAGATGCTACCTGGAATAGGACTTTCTGGCATTTCTTGCAAATGTGGTTGCTGGTACTACTCTGAGTGACCTGCCTGCCTGCGGGACCGTGCCCTCCGAGACTGCTGGTATTCCTCACAGGCCTTCACCTGCCCTCACTCCCACCCGCTGAAGGCACCTGGGCCCTCCCTCTTGGGTGGTCATGGACTAAAGTCCCAAGTGATGCTGGGAGTCATGGGAGAAATCCAGACAAGTCCATTCTCCCAGTTTGGGCCCAACCTTCGTCCTTGTGCCCTAGAGACCGGACCAGGTCACGGGCGGGCTCCTCAAGTGCTACTGTCTGGCACCCCCACCAACACAGCGAACACCCCACTCTGTTTAATGCACATTGTTCTTTCCTCCCTGTTTTAAGAGGAAACTTTATATTGCTACCCAAAATGAAAAACCAGTACCACTTGCCTTAAGTGGAAGGAAAAAATCTAAAAGTTGGTTCCTGAAGGGAGAGACAGACACTTGTATCTAAACACATTCCTGCTGCAGGCTCCAGGTCTGAGGCCTGATCTCTCTGCATGAGAGGAGCCAGGGTTGGTGGCCAGTTGAGTGTCTGCAGGTCCCTGCTGAGGGTGTCTTTGTGGGGTGCACAGAGAGCTACAGGAGACTTGTGCAGAGAACGATTTCCTCCTCCTCGGATCCCTGTCTGGGGCCTCCAGTAGCTGCCTTCCACACTGTGGGAAGCATGGGGCTTCCTGACTGGCCAGTTATTGGCTCCCGGACCCCTGTTGATCCTGGGGTATTCCATGTGTCCCGTGCCACCCCCGGGTCAAGCCAGGTCTCTGAGGATGTATGAGGACCTCGTGAGGCACCAGGTTGGGGTGAGGAGACTCTGCATTTCAGCTGGACCTGTGCTCACCCCATGGCATGAAGCCTCACCCCAGCCCTGTGCCCCTGTGTCCAGCAGATGCCCCGCACCCAGGAGGCAGGTACGGGGGACAGTGGCTCTGAGTCGACTGGAAGGAGGTGACCCTACAGCAGCTGCATGAAACCCCCACACCCCCAGGGACTGTGGGGCAGATCCAGGAAAGGGCCCTGGGCAGGGTAGCTTCGAGGCCGAGGCTGGCTCCCATGGCTATCTGGGCTTCCCCTGGCACAGGCCCCTAGCAGAGGGCAGCTGAGGCAGATAAGGATCTCCCCTCACCAGTCCAGACCTGTGGACCCTGCCAGCCTCTCTCTCCAGTACGCCCAGCTTCTGCCCCTGAGTGATCATGGCGGGGGGTGGGGGCTGTCTTCTGCCATTCTCAGCCGTCAAGAACCTGGAGACGGGCAAGTTCATTTTAAATGAAGAAAATGACGTGGATCCCAATTCCAAATCCTTCATTGCTATGGGCGTGGAGTGGGAGTACCGGGATGAGGATGGCCGGGAGACGCTGCAAACCATGGGTCCCCTTCACGGCACCATCACCGTGCTGGTAAGTGGAGGCAGGGGCCAGGCCCGCCTGGGATTGAGATGGAGGGACTTCCTGGGGACCCTGGGCCTCCCTGCATCCTTTGGACCCCTCTTAGAAATCACCCGTGGCCTGCCCTTTGGACCAAGGGTCTCCATCTGTCAGGCTTGGAGCCCTGAGACATGAGACTCTGGGCTCTGCATTGGGCCCCAGGGGACGGCAGTCCAACCCTCCCCTCTAAGGGTTTCAGTTTCCTCCTCCACCTTTTATCATGTCTGCTCACGTCTGCCATCCCATCCAAACCTTGCAATGCCCCAGGAATAACTGACAGGGTCATCAGACTTTGTCCCTAAGCAGGGCTAAACCCCAACTCTTCTGTGTTCAAGACCCACTTCTGGTGATGAGAATCCAGAGAGGGCTTGATTTTCTTTTCTTTTCTTTTTTTTTCCCCAAGATTTTATTTTTAAGTAATCTCTATACCCAATGTGGGGCTTGAACTCACAGCCCCAAGATCAAGAGATACCCATCCCGCTAACGAAGCCAGCCAGTGCCCTGGGGACTTGATTTTCTGATCACTTTTTGGAAGCTAATTTCCGTCACAGAAATAAGATGTTTTATTTGGGAAAAATGTAAAAGACTCTGGATAAGTCTCATGGGCCTTGAGCTCCTCTGTGAGGGTGAGTGCCCCGTGGTTGGGTTTGGGCACCTGAGCCCAGGATCCGTGTGTGCCCCTCTGCTCAGCTCACCTCACTTGCGGGTCAGCCACATAAACTAAGGTGAACTCGAACAGAAACACACACAAAATTTGGTTATGTAATGACAGTGGGTGAAAGTACCCTGACCAGAGGCTGGCAGGACCCTGGCCCCATGCTCCGCCCACCAGCCATGGTGCAGTTCGGCGAATCCGAGCTTTCAGACACTTCCTAGAAGATAACCATGGCCCATAAAGAGAACCAGCCATGCATGGGCTGGGGCATGTGTTTCTTAAACTGGCCAGCGAGGGCGGGTGGACAGCACAGCGGACGCATTCTCGGCCGTCTCCGGGCACAGGTCATCCCACAGGGAGATGCCCGGATCTCGCTGACATACAAGTACATGATCCACGAGGACTCGCTCAACGTGGACGGCAACAACGTCCTGGAGGACGACTCTGTGGGCTATGAGTGGGCTCTCAAGAAGTGGACTCCCTGCTCCAAGCCCTGCGGTGGAGGTGAAGGGTCTTCTTAGAGCTGGGGGGGGGGCTCCTGGGAAAAGGGGTTCCTGAGCCCACGGTGCCCTGCTGACTGCCTAGCCTGAGGGACGTGCTCAGCACGAGAAGACTGGCCTCAGGGGCAGAAGGCCAAGGCAGCAACCCACCTGATGGGGGGCAGAGGGTGGGCAGGAAAGGGGTGTTCGGGACAGCGGGCCGAAGGCAACCAGAAGGGCATGTGGGGCGTGGGTGTTACCAGCATGGAGCTGCATCGGGAAGAGAGGGGCTGGCCTGGCAGGAGGCTGGTGTGAGGGTGGCATGGGTGGATTATGCCTCACGAGGCGCGAGGCAGGCCCAGGAAGGACTCAGGTCATGCTGGAGATCAGGAAAGGGGTCCCCTCTGTGGAGGTCACTCCCCATGTTCATTCAGAAGGGCCTCCCAACTGTCCTAGGAGGGGTGGGGCTTCCTGCAGAGGTGTCCCACCTGCCCTGGACCTCAGAGAGTCCACAGCTGGGTGGGACATACAGACAGGCAGGAGATTTCTGGTCTCCCACACGTGCTCACCGCTCCTGAGGGGCTGGACGAGCTAAGAGGCAAGAGCAGGTGGCCAGGACAGGCTCTGTCAGGGTCCCACACCTAGAGGACTGAGAGGATTTTGCCAAAGAAGAGGAGACTGCTCCCGTGGCCCAGGCAGGTGGACAGCTCCTTCTGCAGGGCTCCCACCTGTGCAGGTGGCACCCCCAACCTTCTTTGAGCATGTCCTGCTGATTCTCCCTCCTCTGTATCTATCTCATTGACCTATCTGCTGTTCCGTCTGCCCGGTGCTGGCACCATCCTTGCTCCCCAGCTGGCCCTTGTGTGTCCACTGTCACCCCTAGTGTGACCTCTTAAAGGTCTCTTCTTGGCATCCCTTCCTGGTGCCATAGTTTTAGCAGCTCCCTCCGCTCTTCGGATAAAGACGAGATTCTCCTCATGGCCTCTGTGGTCTGGACAGCTTGCTGACCTCTTCCACTGCATCAGTACCCCCACCCCTTGCCCACCAGGCCCTGGCCACACTGGCCCTAGCTGCTTTTCCTGGACACGCCATGTTCCTGCCTCACGGCCTTTGCACAGGCTCTCTCTTCCCCGGAAGCCACTCTGCTGCCTTCCCACTAAACCAGCGTCCCTCCATTCTCTCCAGATACCCACCTTAGACCAGGCCGTCCGGCCACATTGTCTGGCGTCTCACCCGGTAGCCTGGGGTGTAGAGACCTTGGAGTTGTTGACACACTGGGCTTTATAATTCTTGTGAGGTCTGTCCCGTGCATTGTAGGATGTTGAACAGCATCCCCAGCTTCTATGTGCTAGATTGCAAGAGGCACCCCCCAACCCCCAGTTGTGACACCTAAGTGTCCCCAGATACTGCCCGATGTCAAAATCGCCCCACTGAGAAAAGCTGTCCTAGACCGTGGTGAGAGGAGCCTTTCAGGCCACGTTTCTGTGTTAAGACATCTCCAGGCTCATCACAGGGCCTCCATGGGGGTTAATTTGAGGTGGAATATGTGGCTGAGCAATGGAGAGGAAATAGAGCCCTCCCTCCCGCCCCAGGAAGCCAGCTGAGAGACCAGGGAACAAGGTGGCCACTCTCCCCGGCCTCCCACTCCCTGAGCCTGGGGTGCTGGGTGGACATGAGGCTGGGCATCTCCAAGGCCCGGCCCTGGCACGTTGTCCCCCCTTCCACCCCATTAGAGGGCTGGGGGAAAAGGGGCTGAAGCTGCCCATGGAGCCGCTTCTCTATGCCCCCTGGAGGGGCCACACTGCTCCATGAGCCCCCTCGAGCTCTTCTCTTCAGGCTCCCAGTTCACCAAGTATGGCTGCCGCCGGAGGCTGGACCACAAGATGGTACACCGAGGCTTCTGCGACGCCCTCACGAAGCCCAAAGCCATCCGCCGGGCTTGCAACCCACAGGAGTGCTCCCAGCCAGTGTGAGTGCCCGGGGCCACCTGGTTCCTCTAGCCCCAGTAACTCAGAGAGACAGGCCTGTGCATCCCTTCTTCAGAGACCCCAGCCTGGGGTCCCGTGAGACTGGAGAAGGCAGACCCCCGGGGCTCCTGGGGAGGCAGGTGCGGGCTCTAGGCCCTGAGCAGTGGGCTGTCACATCCCCTGCCACGTTGGTGGGTTCTTTCTCCCTCAGCACGTGTCATGGGGTCTAAGACCCCACCAGCTGTGTGGTGCACCCCCTGCTTTGCACATGCCGCACTGAGACAGTCATGTGTGTCTTAGAGATGATGACATGTGCCAGTGCCCAGATGGGGAAACTGAGGCTCAGTGGGACTGGCCTGCTTCCGGTCCTGTGGTAGATATTCCCCAGGCCGCTCACTGCGGCAGCCACAGCCTTGATCCTCTAGCCCAGGGCTTTGGCAGGGCTGCATATCCGGGCCCAGGTTCCTTTCGCAGGGCCCTAAGGGGAGAGGGTGGTTGGTACTTGGGCCTGTGGGGGCTGAGTGGGGACAGATGCTGTGGGAGTCCACCTGCTGCCCTGAAGGGTCTGTGACGTCAGCAACCACGGAGGGCAGAAGGCAGAGCTAGGACCTGAGAAGGGACAGATAACCAGGGCTCTCCCTGCCCCTACCCGGCCGAGCAGGGCCCGCAGCAGTGTCCCCTGCTAGATCTCAGTCGGAGCCCCGTCAGGCTCTCGGCTGTCTTCCTGAGAAAGGGGAGGATGCCCCGGGGGGGGGGGGCAGGTTGCCTTCTCTCTGCACCCCTGGGCCACAGCCCAGCCAGCTCTCCAAGGGGGCTGACCTGTTGCTCTGCCCCCGCAGGTGGGTCACAGGTGAATGGGAGCCTTGCAGTCAGAGCTGCGGGCGGATGGGCACGCAGGCTCGCTCTGTGCGCTGCGTACAGCCCCTGCACAACAACACCACCCGCTCCGTGCACACCAAACATTGCAACGATGCCCGGCCCGAGGGCCGTCGGGCCTGCAACCGTGAGCTCTGCCCCGGGCGATGGCGGGCTGGACCCTGGTCCCAGGTGAGAGGGCCCCCTGGCCTCACATCCTCAGCCCCCAAACCCAGCTTGGGCAGGACCAAGGGGGTCAGAGTGCTCTACCTGGGTCTGGACACGGTTCTTGGCCCGGGCCACATCCTGTGGGTCTCAGGGCACGGTGGAGGCCACACGGTCCATGCTCTGTTGAGAAACTGACTGGAATGGGTCTTTGCACTGCAGGGCAGAGGCTGCCATGTGCTACAGGAGCCCAGAGTCCTGGGAGAACGGGGCCAGAGAGGTGGTCTGGAAGGCCAGCCAAGCTGGTAGGAGGGAACATGGGGCAGGGAGGACTTGGACCAGGGCTGGAAAGAATAGTGAGGCTGGTCTCAGGGGCTGGAGCAGCAGTCCAGGGCCAGGGCTGAGCTGACATGAGTACTGACACCCAGCTCACAGGCCTGGTGGGTCAGAGTCCTCAAGACCAGCCTCGGGCTCAGTGATTCACCGGAAGGACTCACAGGACTCAGACGTCATCATACCCACAGTTACAGTGCATTTCAGCGAAAGCACAGGGTAGAATCAGCAAAAGGGAAAGGTGCGTGGCCGAGCCTGGAGGAAGCCAGGCACAAGCTTCCAGGTGTCCCCTTCTGGTGGGCTCCCAGAGCACACTCCATTCTCTGAGCAGCAGCGTGGGACGGCATGCATGAAATTCTGCCAGCCAGGGGAGTCCCATGAGCCTGGGTGTCCAGGGGCTTCCGTGTGTGCCTGACTCTGGTTATCCAAGCTCTAGGCCCCCAGGTGAGGGAGCAAGTGCTCACCATCAAACACACTGTTGGTACAAACTTACTGGACAGACTGATGCGATGTGACTCAGGGCCTTAGGTATGCAGAAACGCTCTCCCCAGAGAGAACATCGTACGAGCGTGGTCCCCAGGAGCTTCTCAAATCCCGGTCCTGAAAGCAGGCCTTCTTTGGGGCTCTGTTAAGGTTTGAGAAGCCTGGGACTGCCGAGTCTACCATTTCCTGCACATGTAAGGTGAGGACTGGCGCATTCTCCCAGTGGGCCTGGTCTGAGCCAGGAGCCGAGCCGGGAGCGTGGGTGTGATGGCTTTGGGCCTGTCCCCATGCAGTGAGGTGGAGGGGGTGCCAGGCTGGAGGGGCCAATGAGGGGGCTGGTGGCACAGGCCCTTGTGTCCCGGGGTCCTCTGCCACTGCCTCCTGGTCTCCATCAGAGCATTCCCAGCAGCCCCCAGCGTACAGCAGGCTCTCCGAGTCCTGGGTGGGCTTCCTTCAGCCAGAGAAGGGAGATGCCTGTGGAGAACCTGGAAGTGTCAGGCTCTGCACATTTGCTCTAACTCACAGTAACTCACAGAGATAGGCCCATGTGTCCCCGACTTCAGAGACTTAGGAGGTTGGGGTGGCCACTCAAGGCTGGGCAAGGCAACACTGGCCTCTAGCTCGTACTCTGCCCTCTGCCCCCCACCACCTTCCGCGTGTTACCAGGTCACATGTGTGGGGAGCTCTTTCGGGCCCGGCTGACCAGAGAGGCAGGCCCTGACTCATGACTCTCTACCTGCAGTGCTCAGTGACCTGTGGCAATGGCACCCAGGAGCGGCCCGTGCTGTGCCGAACCGCAGATGACAACTTCGGGATCTGCCGGGAGGAGCGGCCCGAGACAGCCAGAATCTGCAGGCTGGGCCCCTGTCCCCGTAAGCCTCCTGCTGCCCCCAGTCCCAGACCCCGGTGTATAGCGGGCCTGGGTGAGGGGGACTGGTCTGGACTCAGCATCTGTGACCTGGAGGGAGGCACTAAGGGCTGATCTTTCTGTAGTCAGAAATGGGAGGAACTCAGCCCTGACTGTCTTCCTGGCCACGCCTCAGTGGTTTGGGAGGCAAAAGCAGATTCATGGTGACCACATGCCCACCACCTCCTGACCCGGTGGGGCTCTACCAGATGGGGCGCCCAGGTCCATTCAAGAAGGGGGTGCCTGTGCGAGTTGGGGGTACCCATGCAAGGAGGGGGTGCCTAGTGCCCTCTGAGGAGGGCAACCAGAGCACTGTCTGCATGCAGACACTTTTGGTCCTGGAAAAAGCTCAAGATGTGGACCCCACTGTGAATCCCATCTACAAAGGAGGGAGTTCAGGGAGGTCAGATGTGCCCACCCAGCTAGGCAGGGGGCCAGAGCTGGGTTTCACTTGCTCCCCATGTTGCCAGGGAGCAGGCAGGGTGGGGTGCTGGGTAGTGAATAGCTGAGACCCAGGAGGCCTGGTGGGAAGCGGGAGAGAGGCAGGAGGTGGGCTTGGCCTGGACCACCAGGGCCTCACTGTCCCAAGGGTCCTCAAACGCCACACGGGGGAGTCAGAGCCCTCCTGCTGATCCTGAATGCCTGGGGTAGTGGGTGCCGGCCCAGTGTGTGTGCCACAGCCCCTCCTTTCCCCTCAGGAAACATATCCGATCCTTCCAAGAAGAGCTACGTGGTTCAGTGGCTGTCTCGCCCAGACCCCGACTCACCAGTCCAGAAGACCTCGTCAAGTAACCGGCCCGTTTATAACTCTGCCTCTGCCCTCCAGTGCATGCTCTGCGCCCTGTGGAGCTTGCCGTGGGCTCCCCTCCTCTCCTTCTATGGAAAACTTCCCTGACTCTTCCTGAGCGCTCTCTCGGTTCAATCTGATTTCTCCTGGGCCTCTGTGCTAGGCCGTCTCCTTTGGAGCCGCCCGGCTGCCTGGCTGGGAGGGCTCTCCTCGCTGAGGCATGGCCCTAGGGCGCTGGCCTCCTGTGGGAGGCCGGGACCTGGTTGGTGATGGCGTGTAAAGGGGCAAAGATCTGTCTTGGTGCTGGAGGGGCCGGAGGCCAGAGTGCACATGTGACCACTTGGTGACCACCTCTCGGGGCCACACCCCTCCAAGCTGGAGCTGCAGGTTGGACGTCAAGGGGAAAACCCACCGGTCCCCTTTCAGACACTGCCCACCAGCGAGGCGTGAGGCCAGAAGGGGTCTGGGGTGCACAGTGTTGTGCTGCCACGCCGGGTGGCCCAGCCCCGAGATTCCAGGGGTGCGTCGGGGCTCCCTGGCGTTCCCTGCTGTTGCTGCTGCTGCTGACCCTGTGCTCAGTGTGTCCTCCTGACTCGTGCGACTGTGGCCTGCTTCCTGTGGCCTTTGCGTCCAACTTCCACAGCCCTTGACCCCCGTGCCCTGTCCCCTCGGGGGGTTTGGGTCACATGGAGGTGGCAGGGGACATGTCCCTCCAGTGGGACATGGGGACACACCGCCACTTCACTCTCTGTCCATTAGTTCCAATGGCCTTTTCTCATCGTGTGCACATGACCCCATCCATGGAGGTGAGAGAGTGAGAGATTGAGAGAGAGAGAGAGAGAGACTGTCTGATGTGGATGCGGCCACCTACCAGTGTGAACAACTACAGAATTACCTCAATTTTTATTGATTTTTTTGCTTAGATAAAACTATGTAGAAAATGCCTTAAAGTTGAAAGGTAACAGAGTTGGCTGCTAACTCCAGCTTCAGAGTGGGGTCGTGATCCCAGTAGGAGGAGGCAGGTAGCGCCAGCCCAGGTGGAGGCCGCCCAGCTCATTCAAGGTTTCTCACAGCCGGGGGCCTGTGCAGGGGGAGCCCTGGACGTGCTGGCTCCAGCTGGCTCTGCTCTGCTGAGTGGAGACCCCCTCTGAGGCCACGCAGCCAGTTGGCGCTGACTGTTTGCTGAACCCCCTCCCGGGTGCTGCCTTACACAGAGGGCAGCACACCGGCCCCCCGGCGTGCCCCGGGCCCCACCCTGCCCACCACCTGCTAACCGCACCCCGCCGCCTCCTCCCCGGCTCTAACTACTGTTATGTACATACTTGGTGTGTAACGCATACTAATTCTCACGACTGTTAACTTCCAACTTTGACTAGGCCACGCGAGTGACTCTGCCTCTGGGAAGGTGCGGTACGGTCCTGGGCATCGTGCTGTCTGTCTATATGCACTTTGGTTTATCAGGGATATTTTATTAGTGTTTTGTATGTATCCAATGACGTCATACCTAGGTTCCATTGTCGTCGCTTTTCTGGTTTTTTTATGAAACAACGTTAGTGTGTGCCAAAGTGACTGTGGAAATGACCTTTTCTCCTCACTAACGATGGAAAGACTTCCTGTCATGCATCCCACAAATAAAGTCAATAAAAGTTCCGTGAAACTGGGTGCTCGGGTTTGGCCCGGGCTGGCTCCTTCTCTTCACCTCGCGGCTGGCAGCGCTGCCGAGCTGCTGCGGGGACCCTTCTGTCACATTAGGGGCTGGGCTTCTGCTTCAAATGACTGCCACCCCCCACCCCTGCCCAACGTGGGTATCTAGGCCCCTCCCCCACTCCGGGCATTTTTCAAAACGTGACAGCAGCCCGTGGAGACACTCCACCATGACTTTGACTTCTGAATCGTTCCTGCTGAACGAGCCCCTCGGGGGACAGTCTGGGTTCTCTTCTCACAAATGGAGGTTTCACCATCAGGGAGAGGGCCCGAGGGGTGAGTCTCTCCCCCTCTCTGGGATCAGTGGAGTGGGAATGTGGGGTCAGAGGCCTGACGGTGCTGGTCCAGGTCACTGCACCATGAGCCACCATCGGGCCACCACCCTGGCTGCTGGCACAGCTGTCAAGCTGAGATGATCTGTTCTGGCGGAGAGAGGTGCCCGCCTGGTCCAGGTCCAGGGTCCAGGTCAGGACGAGGGCACGGCAGCAGTGGCTGTAGGCACCTGGCCTATGCACTCGCATGAGCGTGTACTCAGTGGTGCCTGCCTGTGTCTCCTGAAGCCTCATCTCAGAAGCCATGGGGCCTGCTGTGTTTGCTCACCTCGCTGACCAGGACCAGGCAGTGGGCCAGGGGCCAACAGGGCCCTGCGCCAGTGGGCTCCTCCCTCCTGCCTTTCTTATGAAGGGGGTCCTGTGCCAGGAGGAGCATCACAGAGACAGGCTTCAGGGCACAGGGCCAGACCCTTGTTGCCAGCCTGGAAGTATGCGGTCACAGAACCCACCCCAGAGCTCTGGTCATTGGAAGGAGACGCAGGAGACTCAAACAGCTTCCCCTGACAGATCTGCACCCATGCAGTGTCCCTGACCAGATGGATCAGAAGGAACCTCTGCAGAAGTGGCTCCTGACACCCCAGGGACAGCTGGGGTGCACCAGTCTGCAGGCCAGTGGGGGTCCCATGCTTCCTTATCCTGTCGCCCAGCCTTTGGGTGGTGAAATCCTGCGTGAGGCTCGATTGAGGATACAGAGAACCAGGTTCTCCCCATCCCAGCCTTCCGCAAAGCATGGGAGACAGGGAGGTTTTAGGTGGTGCAATAAACATGACCTGAGCTCCCCTGAGCAGCGCCCCCCCCCCAGTTCCCTGTCCCCTTCATGGCACCTGGGGAGAAGGCCCCACTGGGTAGGGATGTTGTGATCTCCCTCATGCTAGCTCGCTTCTCTGCAGCTTAAAGCCTTGCAGGCAGGGCGGTCGTCCTGGAGTTGGAGGGATTAAATGGCGACTTAAAACTTGTCTTTGCGTTCCCGGTTAGGGTTGTCTTCATTGACCGCCGCTTCTTTCCCGTGAACTGTGGTAGTGGAGAGTTTTCTTCTAAAATAAACTTTAAGCTTCAAAAGAAAAAAGGAATTCATTAGGAGGAAGCTAGTGGGCAAAACAGAACACGGGCCGTATTTGGCTGGAGCTGAGATGGTGGGAAGGGCTCAGGAATGGCTTCAATTTATGAGAATGCGTTTGGTCTCTGGCTTCTTGTTCGCTGGAAGGCAGTAAGTTTTGCTATGTCATTGCTACTGGGAACAGCTGAAGATCAGGTACCAGGAAAACGGGATTTTTCTCGGGGTGTAGGGACCCTCCACCAGCTGCTGCCTGCAGATAGGTCATGGGCCCCTTGGTGGTGGAATTCCCGTCCTCTTGGAGGGTTCTCTGTTTGGCGATAAGACTTAGAAATACCCAGCCGTTGGTGTCCTTAAGAATGGTTGGGAATAATGATTTTGAAATTTGTCTAGACCGATAATAGCATAGCCAAGCTCTTGGCCTGTAGCTTTCTTAATTATTCATTCATTCATTCATTCATTCTCACTTTTAAGAATGTAAAGCCATGTAGCCACTGACCAAAGGAACCTGGGCCGGGCCCCCCAGCCGTCACCTACCTGTGGCAGGAAGATGGACTCTTTGCCCCGACTCGCCCGTGTATCCAGGGACGTTTGTCGAGTGCTCTCCGCGTCAGGCTCTGGCCTGGGCACGGGGACACCACCAGGCACCTGACCACAGGTCTGCAAGCTTTCTGTAAAGGGCCAGATGGTAACAGTTAAACCTTCTTTACAAAACCGGGTGGAGGTGCAGACTCAGCCTACAGACGCCATCAGCCGACCCCTGCCCTCTGCCGACAGGCTGCCTGGTTCCCAGGGTCCCAGCCTGGGCGAGAGGAGCGAGGGAGAAGTTTACCAACAGTCGTGGTGTTTGTCTGAAGGAGAAGGCACAGGGGATGGAGGCCGCGGTTGCAGCAGGGGTGGTCCCATTCCCTGCAGCGCTGCCTGCCCAGGCTCCATGCTTGTCTTGCTGAGACCTAGGCCTCAGTGGTTTTCACACAGCTCACCTGGTGGCTTCCATGAAGGGGAGAAGGGCCAGGAACTGGGGAAGGGAGCAACTGGGGCTCTGAGCACCCCCAAGCTTCAAACAGGATCATTCCACCTGGTTTGTAGGTCAGGCAATCTTATCTGGCAATTAAGTGTGAACTTGCCAACTGGGACAGAGTGCTGGGAATGGGAGGGCCTCCCATAGGAGGGTATGCAATGCTTGTCTGAAGACAGGGTTCAGCTGAGCCTAGAGAAGGAGATGAGAGCAACTAAAGAAAGACAGAGGGAGTGGGCATGGTATGAGCAAAGGCCCTGAGGTTGGAAGGAGCACAGTATAAGGTAGGGGTTCTAAGGCCTGAGTCAACCTAGGGAGTTGAAGGGGATGGTCCTCACCCCGAAAATGACATACAACACAGGGACTTCAGTCAAGACAGTGACATGGTCCTATCTTCAGTTGAAAACCAGCATTCTGACTGGAGCAGGAGAGTGTACAAGAAAGAGAAAGAATCGAGAAAGGCAGGCAGAAAGGAGGCTCTTAGCATGGTGCAGACAAGAAGCAAAGAAGCCTGACCCCACGGAGGGCAAGAGATAGAAACACACACATACCAAGAGCATCTAGCAGGAGACACTGATGGACTTAGGGGTGAATGAACAGGGTTGGGGGGTGCCTGGGATTTGGCTTGTGTGCTGGAGAGCCCATTCTCTGAGACAAGTGGTCCAACAGAGACCCCGGGCTTACACCAGACAAGTGGAGTCTCAGGCACATTGTGGGCCACAGGGCTCAGGAGTCTGTCTAGTAGGCAGCTGTCTGCGAGAGGCTGAAGCTCCAGGGGTTGGGGTCAGTGTCTACCCAAGGGGGCCACCAGCCTGGGAAGGCAGATTGCAGCCTGAAGCAGTGGGCAGGCAGTGGGCACCATCAGAACCTCCTGAATGGGAGGAGACCTGCTTGTCTGTTGCTGCGGGAAGTTTCTGTGGGTGAACAGAGCTGCAGGCGAGTCTGCACATTGGCGCACTGCATAACTGCATCAAAGGTTGCTTCCACCCCTGGCTGCCACTTCCTTCCCACCTTAATCCTTCCTTCCCTTCAGGAGGAGTGGAGGTCGCAGAGGGAGAGGGAGGGAAAGGCTTGAGGTGCTTGCTGGGACAGCAGAAGGTGGCCGAGCGGAGACACAGTAGGCAGGGGATGCCCAGTGATGCTGGCTATCGGGAACTTACCAGGGACCCGACATCCCCTGTTTGCTAGCTCGTGACTTATTCTCTCCTGTCAAGTGAATTCTTGTAAGTCGTCTGTTTTTGTGTTGTGTGAGGGAAGGGGTTGGGGGGTGTGGGGCAGGGAGGAGGGTAGCAAACTCAGGAAGAAGACAGTGAAGGAGAGTAAGAACAAAACAAGATGGGGGTTGGGTGGCCGAGACTGTAGTTGACCTTGAATCACACAGGTCTGAACTACACCGGCCCATATACGTGTGGGATTCTTTCGATAAATACATTACGGTACTCCCTTACGATCTTCTTAATAGCATTTTCTCTTCTCTAGCTCACTTTATTATAAGAATATGGGGGATAAGACATATACCATACAAAATCTGCGTTAACCGACTGTTTATGCGATTGGTAAGGCTTCCTGGCCAAGTAGACTATTGGTAGTTAAGTTTGGGCGGAGTCAAAAGTTAGATATGATCAACTGTGCAGGAGGTTGGCACCCCCCCAACCCCATGGAGTTCAAGGGGTTGCTTTGATACAGCCGCAAACAGAGCTCGAGCTGGGTCCGGAGGAAGGCAGCTGTGTGGCCAGACACCGGCCTCTCTGGGAAGCCATGCAGGCTAGATGGCAGGGGGCCAGCCTCTTGGACCAGAAGGAGAGGGGAGGGAGAGGAGCCTGCCGGAGGGCACCAGGTTGGGGAGCAGTTTGTGGGGGGCTGGCCAGGAGTTCAGTGTGGCGAGTCTGTGCGGGGGGTCGAGGCAAGGGGAAACGAGCCCAGAGAATTTTGGGTGAGGATGGGAAGATACTGTGGGGGACGTGGTGAGGCCACCACCAAAGCTCTGGGATGTGTTCTATCAGGTTTTTGAAATCAGTTCCCTCAGGTTGTTTTGTTATCGTTACTCCTTATAGGTTATTATAGGGCCAAACTGCGTCACGGGATTTCATGGGGGTTACCACTGGGATATCAAATAGGAATCGGACAAAGTCCCATTCTTTGAGACAAGTTGGAAACACTCCCTAAGAACAGACACACCTCATGTCTCAGACTTTGAGAGAGACAGAAAACCCCGGGGGTCTGCCTGGAGGTAGGGAGCATCGCTCACAGCTTGTGTGGCTGCACCGTGCTCCGGCGCTGCTCCGACGTCAGAACCACACAGACTTTCTGCGTGAGCTCGCTTTGCCGCTGTGCCGTCTCTGGGCTCTTCAACACACCTCTTCCTGCTTCCTGGGGGGGAACCAGGTCCCCCCGCTTACCCTGTCCTTTGGTTATTTGTGCCACTTTTCTCTTTCAGAGGGCCGCTGCCAAGGTGACAAGTCCATGTTCTGTAGGATGGAAGTCTTGTCTCGCTACTGCTCCATTCCAGGCTACCAAAAGCTGTGCTGCCAGTCTTGTAACCTGCACGACAACCTCACCGAGGTGGACAACGGGGCCGAGCCGCCGCCCAGGAAGCTCAACGACATTGAAGAGCTCGTGCCCACCCTCCCGGTGCCTACCCTCATCATGGAGGTGCACCCTGTGCCAGGCACTCCCCCACAGGCACCCCTCAATGCCTCCAGCACCAACAGCACCGAGGACCACCCAGACACCAACGCTGTCGACGTGCCCTACAAAATCGGTGGCCTGGACGAGGAGGCCCAGCCGCCCAACCTGATCCCACGACGACCGAGCCCGTACGAGAAGACCAGAAACCAGAGAATCCAAGAGCTCATTGATGAGATGAGGAAGAAAGAGATGCTCGGGAAGTTCTAATAAAATGGAAAGATAGCATCCATAGCATTTTTCCCCCTTGCTTATAGATATATTCCATGGGATGGCAAATCGTGGAGTTGAAGGAAAAATTTCTGATTCCAAAAGGGTTTCGAGAAAACAGAGAAGGAGAATGACATAAACATCTATGCCTACGGTCGTAAGCATGTGGCAGCCAGCTTCGCACGTGTGTTTGTTCCCCAGCTCCGGCATGTTCTAAGTCCCGCGCTGGGACTAGGTGTGGGAGGGAGAGGAATATAGCAGTTCTACGATCGCCATCAGTGGGGGTGGGGGCAAGAGGCTAAGTCAGAAGAGGAGACACGTGTCCCCGAGTTCCTGAGCAGTGATAGGGCATCTTCTTTCCTTGGCGGTGACCAATACTTCTGGAGCTGCGGGACATTTCCTACACATCCCCAGTCGGAGGCACGAGCCCCACGGGTACTCCTAGGAGGAACCGTGGTTTATCTGCTAATCAAACCATCATTAAGATGAGCACAATGGGAGGAGGCCGTGAACTTGAATGCCAGTGAGTCCAAGGGCCAGGCAGGAGGTGGGGAGGAGCATGGTGGCCCACTGGGGACTGCGACCGACCTGAGAGGTGTACCCTGCTAGACCTGCTTGTGGGCTCCAGTCCTCGCTGCCTCTGGGGTAGCCGGCCCCCAATGCCAGTTCATGTGCTTTCAGTAGTAGTCTAGCTTTGCCTGCGAAATCCTCAATCCTTAAACTTCAACTCAGAATATGTCAGGGGGATCTGGAAGGTCTGTTAGTGTCTAGAGCCCCCAGACTGCCAGCCTCGGGTCTCTGGGCCTGGCCGGATACAGCCGCTCGGAGAAAGGACTTCAGAAAAGCCAACAGGCCCATTTGGTGCTCTTGCCCGGTGTTCGACTCAGCCCACACTGAGCTGTGAAGCTGTCCGCACCTTCCCGGGAAGGTTTTGGGACTTGATAGATCTAAACAGTAGGCCACGTTTCCTCCACGAGGAGAAGACAACGCGGTGCACTCCAGGCACTCCCAGGCCTCTCTTGTCTCCACGAACCCTGGCCCACGTGCAAGGCCCAAGACTCTCCCAGTCGGGGGGAGGGGGTGCTATGCTCGGGGTTCTGAGGTGGGGCTCTAGGGACTCAGGTTGGCTTCTGAAGACCAGCTTTGCTTGTGGGGGTGGCCTTGCCCCGTCTAGCCCTGTAGAGACCCCTTCTGTGCCTTGGAAGTCCCAGCAGGGACCTGTGGAAATCTGACCTCTGATGAGAAGCACAGGGTGGGAGGTGGGGAGAACCTGCTTTATCTTTGGCCATTCCCAAACTTTTACAACTTCTGTTTTCGGCAGAATGGTGTTTTGTGAGCAAGAAGTGAATGAGAGAGAAATGGGAAAGGAGAGGGGGTGGACAGGAAGATGGTGGTCTATTTTCACCCTTCACTGCGTGGCTATTTTGTGAACATGTAGCCTCAACTTCCCCAAATTATAAGACCCAGGGGCACTTCAGCGGCGTAGCTGGGCCTGGCCTCACACGTAATTCTTAAATTTTCTGTGTCTAGGAAAGTTCCAGAGCCTTTGTATTCTCACCAGTCATAGGTTTTAGAGAACTCTTTGTGTTTAGTTCCCATTCTGTGGATGGGAGCACTGAGGTACAGGATAATACCATGATGGCTACTTTATACTGAGTCTGAGGTGCTCAGTATGTTTGTCTGATCCATGCATGCATGTGGGTGTGTGTCTGTGTGATCTAGGGGACAAAGTGAGGGTGTAGGAACAGTGAGAACGCTATGTGGGATGATGTTTAACCTCCCCACTGGGTGATAACTAGATGCCTGTCACCCCTGCCTGGCCCACTGGCCTCCCTCCTCTCTGCCACCGTGTCCCACTCACTCATGTCCTGGTGTCTCAGGGGAGCTCGCTGGCTCCTAAGTAGCAAACTGGAGAAACCTTTTTTGGCTATCTCTCATTGTATCACTTCTGTAACAGATGTGATCCACAGCACTTTTGCAATCCTGTCTCTCTCTGATCAGGAAATGGATGCCTCGCCTTTCCCCCACTGGTTGAAGCTATAGCTGCTGGTGCTATTCATGGGCTGAAGGACTGGGCAGTTCTTGCTTGGGTCTGTCTTGGGATGCAGAAAGCTCAGAGTGGCTGACCCTACCCAGAGAGCATTACGTAGTTTACCCAGCCTGGTGGCCTCAGGATGGGAACTCTCCATTCCCAGATTCTGGTGAAGCAGGGCTGCATGCCTTGGGGACTGGAAGGCTTCAGGGAGAGGTCCCAGCTGGCACCCAGGGTTACCTGTCTTCTTCTGGAAGGAAAGAGATTCCCTCTGGGAGCTGTAGGCCAGCATGCCCACTGTCCCATAGGTCATACTCAGTGCCTGGGACCATATACACACACAGTTCTCCAGAACCGGACAGTCCTCTGTGGTCCCTCTATCTAAGGAACACAGGGTTTACCAGACTCTGAGAGACTCCTAATCCCCACTGAGCTCGGAACTGGTGGGAGAGCCAGCTTAGCAACAGTCCTGAACTTCCAGAGCTGGTGTCCGTGTCTGGAGGCCCCTACAGACTGAAGGCCAAGGCGGTTTTCTAGCTGAGGTTCTGGAGCACCATTTAGAGACTCAGAGCTCTCTGTCTGTGGCTTCAGAAAATTGTGTCTGTGGGGAGACTTCTGCTGGGATTGGGGACCTGGCTCTCTGATCTGCTCCTTTTGGAAAACCCATGGAATTTCCCGTATATGCCTTCTGTTTGTATTTTAAGGTTGTTTGTTTGGCGTCTATAAATGGTGCTCAGTAACACTCCTATGAGATGAAGCCTGAGGACTCTGTTCCGCCAAATGCCAGGCAGCCGCCACAGGAATCATCATGGTGCTGAACTCAAATCACAGCATTTTATCTCACTGATCACAGCCATCGACACATTTGTTTTCTGTATAGAAAAACTGGCTTCTTGATTTTATAACTTATTAAAGTCAAAATGTCTATGTTTTTGCACATCATGCCTGTGTTTGTGTGTTACGTTGAGTACGCTGCCCTCTGTCCACAGCCTGAACTGGGCCAGATGGAAGGATGTGCTGCCTTCACGAGGCCAAGGGGTGGGCATGGGTGGCATCAGGGGGCACCAAGACACGGCTGCTCAAGTCAGGATCCTGGGAAAGGCCAGGGGTGCCCAGAAGGACGGGTCCCTTGTCCAGGAGGTACCACTAAGCCTGTAGCTTCCAAGTAAACCTTTAGTTGTGGGAGATGAAGAATCCCATGACTCTGACTTCTCTCCTATATGACCCCTGATTATGAGCTCTTCTCTCCTAGAATTAGTGTTCCCAGAAAAATTGCTAGATGCTGAGTTAAATTTGAATTTCAGAGAAACAACAAATAACTTTTCAGTATAGAATTAGGACACACTTGGGGGCACCTCAGCTGGTTGAGCATCCAACTTTTGATTTCAACTCAAGTCATGATCTCGAGGTTGTGGGATCAAGCCCTGTGTGGGGCTCCATGCTGGACGTGGAGCCTGCTTGAGGTTCTCTTCCTCTCCCTCTGCTCCTCTCTACCACTCACTCTCACTGTATCTCTTAAAAAATACTGGGGACACATTTATACTAAAAAATTATTGTTTCTTTGGAATTCAAATTTTTTTTTAATATTTTATTTATTTGACAGAGAGAAATCACAACTAGGCAGAGAGGCAGGCAGAGAGAGAGGAGGAAGCAGGCTTCCCGTGGAGCAGAGAGCCCAATGCGGGGCTCGATCCCAGGATCCTGGGATCATGACCTGAGCCGAAGGCAGAGGCTTTAACCCACTGAGCCACCCAGGTGCCCCTGGAATTCAAATTTAACTGAGAGTCCTATGTGTTTATTTGCTAAATGTGGTAAACCGCACCCCCCCCCCCGCATCAGTATTCCACTTTTAAAGACAAGCCCATTCTCTCTGGCCCTCTTTGATGTTTGCAGGTGTTAGGGGGGAGGGAGGGAGGAAGGTTGAAAAAGGAGATTTCTCCTAATGCCCCCAGCCTCGGAGGAGGCAGACAGACCATGTGTGCACAGCGCTGGGGACAGGGAGGAATCATGAATTTGTCCTGAGGGTGGAGGTGGCTTTGGAATGCATAGAATTTCTCATCCTGTTTTTCACTGTAACTTATGTTGACTCCATTGTTATAGTGCAGTTAGTCCTTTATAGTGAAGGAGAGGAACTTGGGATGGATGTGAGTGTGTGTATTAGGAATGTGTGTGTGTGTGTGGGTGGCGGGGGATGGTGCAGTTGTGTGAGCAGAACTGACTGAACTTGCAAAGGTATGGAAGGAATGGCAGACCGTCTGTGCTTTCTGAAGGATGCTGATTAATGGGTTAGGAGGAGAAAATGATCACATTACATTGGCCACCACTCCCTTCTCCAAACACCATGTCAGCCCTTGACTCCCAGGCACTGAGCAGCCATGCATGGTCTTAGTTGATGGCTTATGCCCTACTATACATCCTTAGCCCAGGGGAACACAATATACTCCCATCAAGAGGCCATGTGGTCAGTCCCCCTGCACTTCATGACCCCACACTGTTTCTTCACTGTCTTGAGTTTAGTTGCTCCTAAGCCATATTCCCATGATTTTATATCCAAATATTTCTATGCCTACCCCAAGTCATGCAGACGTCCTAAAGGGTATTTTCTTATACTCTCCACCCTCCTACACAGAAGCTTTCACATCCATTCATGGCAAGTGGAGATGACAGACAGGGACCAGCAAGTCTTTGCCTTTCAGAATGAGATTTCCACAATGTTCTCTGTGAGGGCTCCCCCAAGGGACTAGCCTCAAATAGACATAGAAGATACACAAATACCCTGCCTCAGTGTATGGGAGGGACCACTGCCTTGGTTCAACTAAGGTTCTTTAAGTGAACACTTAGATCACTGACTTTCAACCTTTTTCTTTTTAATTCCATGCATTTTATGGCTACCAATTTCCCTCTAAGCACAGCACTAGCTATACCCCACAAGTTTTGATATTTCACACATGTATTATCATTCCATTCCAAATATTTTCTAACTCCATTGTGACTTATCTGACCTAAGAGTTATTTTAAAACATGCTATTTAATTTCTAAACATTAGGGGTTACTCTAGTTTTGAATTTTTATAGATTTCCAGCTATTTTATTGTGGTCAGAAAATGTTTTCTAGAAGATTTCAACCCTCTGAAATTTGTTGAAGTTGGCTTTATGCCTAGGATGTGGTTTTTCTAAGCATTGCACCTGTACTTGAGAAGAATTTGTAACGAAGTTGTTGGATACAGTATTCTATAAATGTCCATTGTGTCAAATTTATTATTCAAATATTTTATATCTTGATTTTTTTGTTTTCTTGTTCTATTAATGTGATAGAAAGTTGTTTTAATACCTCTCACCAATTGTAGATTTTTCTTTATTGATTTTTACCCTCCTTTTTTAAAAAAGAAAAAGCCATTTTACTATTTTGAGGCCACATTAATGGGAGCATACAAATTTTTAATTGTATTTCTTCTTGGTAACATTTTCCCTCATCTTTAGGAATTTAGAGATGTATTTCCACCATTCATTTCTGTCTCGAAACTCCCCCCACCCCTCATGTTAGTGAGCTATGTCAGCTTTTAGTTAGTGGTTGCACAATATAACTTCTTCATTTCTTTCATTTTCTATGTGTCCCCATGCCCATGGTCACCACTTGTCCAAGGCCCCAGTGACTGCAGAGATTGAGGACTGCATCTGGGGAGCTGTCCATCATAGACCAAGGATTCAGAAGCAGGCTCAAGAGCAAATACTGACGACCTTGTCACCAGTCCAGAGGGAAGATACGTCCTTGGATCCAGGATGGTGATTGTATGACAGGTGAATGTGCTGCACTCCACACCATCCTGGGGTCGGTCAGTCCTGGAGAGATGCTGAGACATGAGCAGGTCTGACCACTGGGTTTAGAAAGAACAGAGCTCTGCCTCTGTGGGCATCACAGAGGACATGCAGACCCCAGAGAAACACCAACTTGCTCCTAAGAGCTCAAGGTCATCCAGTAACCCAGAAGCAGTGATTCCCCCTCCCATGTCTCAAATTGAAAGCTTAGGTTATTGACTTGAGATCCTTCCTGTTTTCTAATATAGGCTTTTACAGCTGTATATTTGCCCTCATGTGCTATTTTAGCTGCACTCCATAAAATAGCTGATACATTGTATTTCCATTTTCATTCACTCCAAATATTTTCTAATTTCATCCATAAGTTCTTCTTTGGCTCATGAGTTATTTCAAAGTGTTTTTTTAATTTTCCAAGTATTTGGGTACTTTCCAATTTTTTCTTTCTGTTGTTGATCTAATTTAATTTTACTGTGGCCGAAAATCCCATACTTTGCACTATTTCAATCTTTTTAAATGTATCAAGATATTTTTAAGGCCTTGTATGTTGGGCAATGGTGCATATTCCACTGTTGCTGAGTGGGGTGTTGTGCAGATGACAGGTCGAGGTGGTGGATAATGTTGTGCAAGTCTCCTAGTGGCTATGGTTCACCTCTCCAAAGTCTGATCCACTCCACGCTGGTGGCTAAGGCTTTCTAAATATCCCCTTAGCTATTTGATGCTTTCAAGAGTTTTGTTTTTCTTCCTCAATCTGTTCAGTTATATTCAGTAGGATGTTTGGCCTGAATTATCCAATCTGACAATTCTGGGATGCCATTTATCAGTGTTTAATTCAGAGGTATCTATTTCTATCTGTTGGAATTGGACGAGGTATCATTTCTAATAACATGACACACTTTTAACAAAGGTTTGAGCTCAGCGGCAGAAAAGATTAGAACTCAAAGCCTTTAAATTCCTGGCAAAGTCCCCTAATATAACAGTTCCTTCCCTGTTTCTAAAACAATTGAAACCACAATGTTTATAATATAAAGGGCTATAATTCTATGTACATAGTTAGCTTTGATTTTCAGGGAAAAAATTACTGGATAGAGAAGGATAATGATATAAATCTATAACAGTTCACTTAATCAGGTTAGTATATTAGAAGTTGTCATAACCTGAAGGAGAAATTGGCAAAGCCTCCACCCTAGAGAGGTGTGTGTGTGTATATATATACACACAGAATACAGTTGATTAGTTTTGCTTTGCTGAAAACACAAAAAGTGAAGCCACATAACTGTGGTAAGATATTTGCAAATCACTTATTTGGTAAGATATTTATGGACTATATAAAAACTCTTGAGTATTGGGGCACCTGGGTGGTGCAGTCAGTTGGGGGCCTGACTCTTGGTTTCAGCTCAGGTCATGATCTGGGGGTCTTGAGATTGACCCCCACATTGGGCTCCGCACTTAGCATAGAGTCTGCTTGGGATTCTCTCTCCTTCTCCCTATACTGCTCCTGCTTGTGCTCACTCTTTCTTTAAAAATAAATAAATAAGTCTATTAAAAAAAAAACTCATGAATCTCAGCTTTAAATAAAGAAACCCCCAAAATGGGCAAATATTTGAATAGACACTTCACTAAGAAAAGATGAAAGGATGATGGCAAATAAGCATAAGAAAGATGATCAAAATTATTAGTTATTGGAGAAATGCTCCTTAAAACCACCACGAGACATTACTAACCTGTTCATATGATTAAAATGAAAACAAATAAGTAAAACCGACAAACCACCCCTGATGATACCCAGTGCTTGTAAGGGCATAGTGGAATGGAAGCCACATTCTCTGTCCCTGACAATCAAAATGGAACCACCAGTTTGACAGCCTCCTCTAAAGTTAAGCATTCACGTTCCACATGACCTAAAAATTCTGTTCTTAGGGATTTAAGCAATAAACTTTTTTAAAAAAATACACACACATACACATCAATGGAACAAAAGATCTAAGACCAAGAAGATCTAAGACAAAGATATAATATATGCATAATGGGAATACCAGAAGAGGAAAGGAAAAGATGGAAAAAAAATATTTGAAGCACTAATGGCTTCTCAATTTTCTCTTCATTATTCTCAATTTTTCAAAATCAAATGACAGACACCAAATCACAGATCAAGAAAGTTCAGAGAACAACAATAGGAACAATACCCCAAAATCTAACACCCGGGTATATCTTCTTTGAACTGAAAAAAAACAACAGAAGAGAGTAAAATCTTGACCAGCTACAGTGAGGGAGAAATCCCTTGCTTATAGAGGAAAAATAAAATTTACATCTGACTTCTCACAACAAACCATGAAAACAAGGAGTGGAGTGAAATATTTAAAGTGCTGAAAGAAAAGAAAAACCCCACCAATCTAGAACGCTGTATTCGGTAAAAGTATCCTTTAAAAGTGAAGGAGAAATACAGACTTTTGCAGACAAACATTGCGGGAATTTGTCACCAGTAGACATGTCTCACACAAAATGTTGAAAGAAGTTCTTCAGAAAGAAAGAAAATGAAAAAGGTCAGAAATTCAGATCTTCACAACAAAAAGAATAGCAGAGAATGAAGGTAAAATAAAGTCTTGTGTTTTTCCCATTCTTATTTGATCTGATAGATAACAGTGTGTCCCAAGTAATAAAGCAGCAGTGGGGTGAGAGTTTATAGCATATGGATATAAGTGATATAAGGGGCAGCAAAGTCGTAAGGGATGGGAAAGCAAGATGGAGGATACTCTGGTTTAAGTTTCCTGCACTGTGTGTGAAGCCGCAGAGTATTATTTGCAAGTGGACATACATTAGTTATAAATGGATACTGCAAACTCTAGGGAAACCACTAGAATGGTTTTAAACAAAGTATACCTGATATGCTAAGAGACGAGAGAAAATGGAATCATATAAAATGCTCAATTAAAATAAGAGAAGGCAGAAAAAGGGAAAATAAGAAATAAAGAATGTGTGCAACGAATAGCAGATTGTTACCGACATGTGGCCAGACCTAGTTATAGTGATAATCACTCTCAGTGGTGCCCCCCAAAATGCACTTCTAAATAATGCATCTGTCAAGGAAAAAGTGTCATGAAAAAAATGAAAGCATTTTTAACTAAGGGAAAATAAAATTACAACTTATCAAAATCTATGAGATGCAGTAAAAGAAGTGATCACAGGGGAAATTATAGCATGTATTAGGAAAAAAGAAAGATCTAAATCAACAATCTAAAGTTTTACCTAAGGAAACTAGAGAAAGAGAGTAATATGAGCTTAGATTGTGCAAGAAAAATAATAAAAAGTGGAACAGAAATCAATACAATTGAAAGCAGGAAATCAAAGAAAATTAGCAAAACCAAAAGCTGGTTCTTTGAAAAATATCAATAAAATTGATAAACTTGTAGCCAAGCTAACAAGAAAAAAAGAGAGAAGATCCAACATTCCTGCTCTCAGGGAAATAATGGAGGGAATATTTGAAGATACAAACTGAAGTATCTCATCACAGCGTCATTTCTTCACAAAAACAAAAATTAGGAAAATGGGGCTGTAAGCCACAGTGAGCTTCTGAGTGGATCATTTGTTACCTAAGCAAGGAAACCCATTTACTGATGGTAAGTTAATTAAATGTTTGGTCACAGCAGCCAGAGAAATATGTCCAGAGAAGATAAACTTCCTTATGTGTTCTAGTGGAAGAGCTGTTCAGAGGGTTGAGGACACTGTGAGCAGTATCAGTCATCAATTAAAGAATAAGGTCGATGATTTTAAGTGATTTCCTTTGGCTTTTGATGAGTCAGCAGATGTTAACGATTCTGCTTGGTTGGTGTTTATTTGATGAACCAATGCTGGGTTTAAAATGATGGAAGAATTAGCCTCTGTAATAGTCTGTGTGGAACAACTACAGGCAAGAATGTTCTTAAAGACATTGAAAAAAACACTCGTTCAGGATAACCCAAAGTGGAGTCACTAAGAAGTGCACCAACAGACTTGAGCATGTGAAGTGTATAAGACATGTGAAGCACAGAAAAAGTCTTAGTTGAACAAATTTACAAAGCTTGTGAAAATGTAAGGTGTCTTAAAACTGCTTATTCATGCAGGAAATGTCGGAGTCTGTCCTGTTGTATTGAGCAAGTAGTGTCAACAGTGGCCTTTACTTGCCCTTGTGGACTTAACTATTGTCAGTCTCATGTATTTTTATCTTTCAGAAATAGAAGCTGAATATCCTGACTTGCTCTGCTATGCAGCAGCTCAATGACTTATCGGTAGTAAAAGTTTTATTGCCATTTTTCAAAGTCAAGTCTGAGAATGGAATTTTCCTGAGCAAGAACAGGATTTAACCACTGTTCATAAACATGGGGTGGCTTTAGAAATTAGCTTTTGCTGCAAACTTAATAAATACTTCTTAACAAATTCAGCTGAAAATTCAAGGCAAATCAGACCTTCTATGCAAAATTTATTCTTCTGTAAAGTCATTTCAATAACAATATTTGAATCACAAGTAATGTCAAGATGCTTTATATACATGCTGCGCTAGTAAAATTCAAAACAAAAAGTGCCATCTCCATTCCCATAAATATTTTCTACAGACAGAGATTCTGAGCATAAACTTCAGTTCTAGCAGGATTTTTTGGATCTCAATGTAAGGGCAAAGGAAATTTTCATGTTCCAAAATCCATTTAACAGTATAATAAAGGAGCATCCACCTATCCTTTCATTGGAAATGATTAATCTGAAATGTAATGATACACTAATGGGAAAATATCAAAAGAACAATATCATGAAGTTTTGGTTTTTGTTTTTGTTTTGAGAGAGAGAGAGAGCAAGTGATTAAGGGGGGCGGGGCAGAGGGAAAGAGAGAGGATCTTGAAAAGGCTCCATGCCCACGCCCGGTGCAGAGCCTGACATGGGGTTTGATCTCATGACCCTGAGGTCATGAACTGAGCCCAAATCAGGAGTTGGATCCTAAACCAACAGAACCACCCAGGTGCCCCAGAATAATCTGAAGAAATTCTATAAATGACTTACAAGCAGTAAATATACTCAATTCCACTCATACGCTTACAGACTAATATCAGAATTTAACAATACCTTATCCATGTGAAAGTACATTTTCTAAAAGATTTTTTTTATTTGTTTGACAGACAGAGATCACAAGTAGGCAGACAGGCAGACAAGGGGCGGGGGGAGAAGGCTCCCAGCTGAGCAGAGAGCCCGATGCAGAGCTCGATCCCAGGACCCTGGGATCATGACCCGAGCCAAAGGCAGAGGCTTTAACCCTCTGAGCCACTGAGGCACCCCTGAAAGTACATTTTCAAAGATGAAATATTCAAAATAACATTTCAGATCAGCAGATCGGTATTATTATTAAGAGGTAACCAATGGCAGTAGATTTTTTTTTATGACTTCATTGAGACAATTCACACACCATGCACTTCACCCATTTAAAGTGTCCAACCAGATGCTTTTTTTATATTTACAGGGTTGCACAGCCATTAGCACAGTCCATTTTAGAACATCTTCATCACCCAAGAAGAAACACTATGGCCAGGAGTTCCCCTTCCCCCAACTCTCCAAGCCAGATTCTGAACATTACATATAAACAGAACTACATGAGATGTGTGGTCCTTTGCGCCTGGCTTCCTTACTTAACACAATGCTTTTGAGATTGGTCCATGTGTTTCTCAGTGCTTCATTTTGTTTCATTGCCAGATTATATTCCATTGTTTGACGCTACCACATGTATTTAGCTATTTGTCAGGTGATGACCATTGGTTTGTTTCCAGTTTTTGACTATTGTGCATAAAGCTGCTATGAGCATTCATGTACGAGTTATTATATAGATGGATGTTTTTATTTCTCCCGGGTATATACTTGGGAATGGCAGTGCTGAGTCATAGAGGAACCCTATACTTAACCTTTTTAGGAAATGACAGATTATTTTCCAAAGAGGCTGAGCTATTTTGTAATCCCACTAGTAGTGCATGAGGGTTCCAATTTTTCTATGTCCTTGTCAACCCTTTTTATCCAAGCCATCCTGATGGGTGTGAAGTGATGTCTGCCTGTGGCTTTGATTTACATTTCCTTGATGATTAATGAGGATGAGTATCTTTTCATGTGTTTCTTTTGCCATCTGTTTATCTTCTTGGAAGAAATATCTGTTCAGATCCTTTGCCCACTTTGGTTTGTCTTTTTATTACTGAGTTGTTAGTGATTCTTTATCAAGTATATGATTTACAAGATTTCTCTCCCATTCTGTGAATCGTATTTTTACTTTCTGAATGGTGGCCTTCTGTCCACAACAGTTTTTAATTTTTATGATGTCCAATTTATAGATCTTTTTTTTCTTTTCTTGTTTGTTGTTTTGGTGTCATATCTATGAAATCATTGTCTAATCCAAGGTCACAAAGATTTATGCCTAAATTTCATTCTAAGAACCTTATCATTTTAGCTTTGCCTCCTGTCTTTAATCCACTTTGAGTTTATTTTTTTATATGGTGGGGTAGGGGCCCAACTTTATTCTTTTGCATCTAGGTGTCCCAGCATCATTTTTTGAAAGACGATTTGTTTCCATTGAATTATGTTGGTGGGTCCATTTTAATCATAGGAAACACTAACTTTAAGCAAAATAGTTATACTCCCATGCCCAGAAAAGATTTCTAATCTCAGTAGTAGGCCTGTACTACAAAAAAAAATTACTCAATTGTTATATTTTAATTTTCATTGTTAAAAATGTACGGAAATTTCTTTCATGTTATATAAGTACCTACATAACATCCCTGAACTTGCCTCTTGGTCCACAAAGCCTAAAATGTTTACTAGCTACCCCTCCAAACTTGCAGACTATAGAGACATCCTATAGGTCTCTAATTAACGCATAACTTTTAAGTCATTATTGAAATATATGTCTCATGACAATTTCAGAAACAACCAATTTCAACCCTTTCAACATTCATCAATTCTTGTGATGATGTAAATGTAGTTCCTTATATCTCACCATACTGTTTTGAACCCTTGGTTGAAGAGCCATACTTGTTCCAGAGCAAGAGGACATTTCACAGGAGTAGAGCTCAGGATGAAGACACAGCTGCCATGCTTGGGACAGCTTGTCCCGCTATACTTTCTGCAGTGCTGAGATCCCAGACCCAGGCACGTACAGGTGATGCTGCCTTTCTTTTCCTCTGAAAGCAGATTCTTGCCTGGGTTTTGTCATGCTTGCTTTCACCTCTCCACTGGTTGTAGCTTGGGGCAGCTTGCCTTTGTCCTGTAGGGGCAACGTGGTGCTGACCCTAAGGAACCAACTTCCTTTCCAGAAGGAGCAGCTCTTTCCAAGATGAATATGGTTCCCCCTGACCTTCAGAGGTAGTTCAACTTCTATCCCAGTCTCAGTTTTCAGGACCTATTTCCAGTTTAAGCTCCTTCAACACCAGGGACTTCTGTTGAATATGTTGTATTTAACATATAAAGAAAGGCTTTAAAATTTCTGTCCATTCAGTGCAGGAAATGTGATTCTGTGGTTGAAGAAAGAAAGAACTAAGGAATTGGCTGGAGCAACAGAGAGCAGTACGAAGCTAGCAAAGCAAACAGGGTCACCACAAACATATGAAGCACACGAATCTCTCCGCAAGCTAGTCTCCCAACAAGACAAAAGAGAAGCAGCCGCCAGCAGCCCCATTTGGTGTGCATCACACAAATCTTGTCATCATTGACAGCAGGACTTCCTAGCTGCTAATTACAGGGGAAAGAGTTGTTTTCGCCCTGCATTCATTCCGAAAATGCTTATTCTTGCTTATTCTGCCACAGTCCTCTATATCCTTCCTAAAAGAGGGAAGAGCAAGAATTGGGATACGGAATCACAGAACTAGGGTTCACCAGAGGACACAGGAGGACAGAGCAATACAGATGAGACACCTTCTGGCCTTAAGTAAGTAACTGCCAGGGACCAAACATGGGAACTTCTTGGTAGAATAATGACTGTCGCTCACTAGAAACATAGACAGATGAGACAGTTTTCATTGGTTTAGGGTATCTCAATGTTATGAATGAAAATGTGCTGTCAGCTCATCTGGGTGGAATAAGAATTGAAGTCAATTATTTCGAGTCCTTTGACTTTATTCTGCTTTTTCAATATTGCTTTGGCAGCTCTGCTTCCGTTGTCTTTCCACATAAATTTTAGAATAAGCTTGGCTCTATCTACAGAAATTCCTATTGAAATTTTTACTGGAATTGTTTTAAATCTATGGATTAAGCTGATGAGAATTAACAACTATATGACATCTTCTGATCTGTAAACATGGCATGTGTCTCCACGTGTTTAGGCCTTCTTTGATGTTCCTCACCAACATTTCATAGTTTTCAACATAGAGATGCCACACGTGTGCCAAATCTTCTCTTTTTTCCTTCTGGAGTTATTGCAAATGGAGTAGCTTGTTGAAATTTTTTCTAATTGTTCATCCCTACTACATAGGTAGGGACATTAATTTTTGTATGCTAACCTAGTTTCTTGTGACCTTGTTGAATTCCTAGTTTAACGCTTAGTGTTCTAAGAGCATCTTTGTTGATTTCCTGGGGTTTTCTAAGTGGACAATTTCAACATCTGAATGAAGACCATTTTATTTCTTCCTTTCTAAACCAAATACCTTTCATTCCTTTTTCTTGCCTGATTGCACTGGCAAGGATTTCCAGTACAAAGTTGAATAGGAGTGTGTAGAGTGGACACGTGGACTTGTTCCTGATCTTAACATCATTCAGTTGATTACCACTAAGCATGTTGTTAGTTGTGGGGTTTTGGTAGATGACCTTTACTAGGTTGATTTCTCCTTTATTTCTAGTTTTGGAGTTTTTATCATAAATGGGTATTTAAGTTTGTTATCCTCCCCTCAATCAGCAATATGTGTATTTTTTTCTCTTTCTCGTTCAGTTTGGATAATATGTGTGATTCTACAGGTTCACTCTTTTCTCTGTCATCTGTATTCTGGTACTGAGTTCTTCCAGTATTTTTTGTAAATTTGGTTATTTTTCGGTTCTAAAATACCCACTTGGTTCCCCGCCCCTTTTCTTTTAACATTATCTATTTTTCTCCTGAGACTTCTGAAGTTTCCATTCAAGAATGGTCATGCTTTTTGAAATACTGTTTTAATACCTACTCTATAATTCCAACATCTATGTTATCTCGGGATAGTGTCTATTGTCCTTTTCCTAGGAATTTTTCTGGCTTTCATATTTTGTGCAATTCTGCATTATATCCTGGAAATTTTGAATATTATGAGACTCTAGGTCCAGATCAGAGCTGAGTCTTGGCTCACATACAAAACTCTGGTGGGTTTCTTTTTCAGGTGGTGAACCTGACACATTCCAGCTCCCACAGGCTACTTACCTCCAGATCTAAGTGGCAGGGAAGTAGTGTCTCTGAACACAGATAAGGGTTCCCCACTCTCAAATGTTTACAGGCCTGCTTACCACAACTGTCCTTACCATAAGAATGTCTGAAAATACCAGAGTCTTCTTACTTCAAATTCTGGTTTTCTTCTTAAATCTGTCTTCTACCATACTAGTCAGGGTTCTCAAATGGCTGCTCCATGCGTCTAGGGTTTTTATTTACATTTGGGGGGAGAGACAAGGTGGCAGGTGCATACTCCATTTAAACTGGAACAGAACAGGGCACCTTGGTGGCTCAGTCGGTTAAGCATCTAACTCTTGATCTCATTTCAGGTCTTGACCTCAGGGTTGTGAGTTCAAGCCCCACATTGAAAAATAAAGTGGAATAAGAATGAACCAAAAATTATTTTATTTCCAATGATTACATCCCCAGGAGATAAACTCTCAAACAGGAAATTTACGTGAGTACAAAGGAAAAATTTTGACTGGAAGCTCATATTCATCACATTATGCAATCACTTTTTGCCTCAATTTTTTAATTAAAATTATAGACATATGGAAAAATATAAAGGATGACCAATGAACATCTCTATAGCCTCCACAAAGTTGACTAATTTTTCACAACAGCTAATTTTTTATGTACTTACCTGAAAATGTGCTGCAGACATCATGACTTTTCAAACTTGAAAACTTTTACATGCATCTCCTAAGAATAAGGGCATCATCCTAAATACCTCAATACCATCATCACTCTAGGAAAATTAAACATACAACATTATCTAAAACCTATTCCATCCTCATACTTCCCCAAGTATCCCCTCCCAAATGTCTTTTATAGGTGCTCTATTTTTTCTGAATCAGAAGCCAACTAAGGATTACACCTTTTTTATGACTCTTGAGTGCCTTAGTCTAGAAGTCTCTCTTTGTTCTACTATGTTGGCTTTTTGAAGAGTCCAGACCAGTTGTCTTATACAAAGTCTCAAACTTTGGGTTTGTCTATTTCCTCTTCATGGAATTCAATTTGTTCCTCTATCTCTTGTCTTTCTTATAAACAGGAACATAAATCTGGATAAGAGGTTTAATTAGATTTTCATCAAACACTCTTGGCAAGGATACATCACAGATTATCATGTGCGCCTCATAAGGCATCTCATCAGGAGCCACATCACGTCAGATTGTCCCACTAGTAGTGAAACTCGGTTTCTCCAGATCTATTGGATTTGTAATTGGTATCTGTGACCTTTGACACCATATAATGTTCCTTATTTTTTCACCTAATGGGTTTATCAGCCATTGAATTTGCCTATTTAATTACATGAAGGATTATAAAATGGTGATTTTTCTGAAACTCTCATTCCAGCTAAAAGATGGCATTCTTCAGATTAGCTTATAGAGAGCTTTCCTTTTGTTTATCTTTTTCATTATGGTCTCATTTTTACTTAGCATGTTACAACTAAGTACAGTGACTGTTATATTTGATGTTTAAATTATCTAAAATTTGACCAGTGAGGGCAACTTCAAGTTGGCTCCCATGTCCTTCTGACATTATCCTTTGAGTGCTTATTCTTGAAGTGCTATCTTTCTGTTTTGTTTCATAAAAAGATATCCCAGACACATCTTCTACTTTCCCTGCTCCATATATAGAATCAGCCATTTCTCCAATGAGCCCAGGTTCCTATTAGTGGGGAACAGCATTTAGAAACCAAAATCTGGGTACTAATCATTCTCATTGCTATTGGGTAACCAAATGTTCTTCTCTAGAATATCTTGCAAATGGTTCTGTCCAGTGTTAAACACTGAGGTCTTTTTAAAAGTTTATGTCCTTGTAAATATACTTAAATTTATAAAAAGATATTTTCAAGTGAGCTAAGGCAGGTCAAGAAATATGCTATGCTGAATGCCTGCATTTAATTCTAAAATCTTTCTCAGAAGGTTCTAGCTCCTTTTATTAAAACACTTTTTTAAAGGATACCAATGGTGAAAGTGAGACATAAAATAGTGGGAAGTGGGCCCAGGGTAAAATGCAATGTATGTTAAAAATATAGAAAATGTTTGGAAGGCCAATTTTAACTGAAGACTAGAATATTTAACAATAAAATACTCACGTATCACTTTACGTAAAAAGATTCCTAGAAGATGAATATAACAAAAACAAATGAAAAGGCAGCCTTCTATATGAAAACCCCAAAAGCAATTTCACCATCTGGACCTCAGCTGAGTCTGAGGATTTATGTACAGTTATTATAAAAGCAGGTATAATTAGGAACACAGGAGAAAAAGAAAGAAGACGACTGTGAGATTGCAGTTAGGGGGATCCTGGCAAACAAAGAAATAAAACGGATTAAATTACTGCAATTACGCCCAACCAGTTTACAAAACAAAGAGTGAATAGTACTCTCGGGGCTTGAGTTGGGAAGCCAATGATTATAATTTGTATCTAAAATTATCATAGAAAACCAGAACTGAAAATATAAGATTCTAGCCTTGACTCTGCCCAATAAGCTCAATTTCGTTAGTAAAATGAAAGGCTATACATAAACTAAGTGAAAATTCCTCCTGGCTCTAATGAGCTACCAGGCGTAGAGTCAGATTCTGCAAACAGGTACCTTCTGCAACAGGTAAGAAAGTATTTGCCTGACAGTCTCCCTTGCTTTAGTTCACTGCACCTTCTAGAATACTATCCTAGAACTGTATTTGGGAGTGTCAAATCATGTCCAATTAAGAAATATATAAGGAAAAGGAAAAAAGATCCCATTTGGGCAAATTTTTAATTTTCCAAACTAAATTCTAAATTAACAAAACCACATTTTTTAATCATCAGGGACTTTTGGAAAAAATATACATGTATTCTAAAACTATGTGTGTGTGTGTGTGTATATATATCTGTATGTCCTGTGTCCACGTACATATATTTTTATATACAACCTGCTGCTCAGGCAGTTCATTAAAAGTGATTATTTCCACGTGAAAATTTGAATTTAAAGAATTCCTTTTTACCTTGAATTTCTCTTTATGGAAGAGAGCATGTCCTACGCTTGCTTGCCATTTTAGCAAATACGGCCTCATACTTATTCACATTAACTCAATGACTAATTTAAAAGAAAATTCATATTGAAGCTTGCACTTAGATAGGGAATAAACTTTAAAGAAACAAAACGTATATTCCATTATTTTCATGGTTTTTTTTTTAAGTTAGGCCTTTTATGTTTTTTTTTCTACGATCTAAAAAAAGGTCTATGTTCTTAGAAACTTTATTAGCATTTAATGGTACTTAGAAAATTCGACAAATCAGTGCTCTTCATCATCCCACTGATCAATTTCACCATGACGTAGTGGGAACTAGCATATTTTCTCTAGCGGTTTAAAAAAAAAAATCTAATCCAGAATCTGTGCCCTATTTATTATTCTCCAATAAGGAGTCTTGAATTATTTGAGAGAAGAATTAAACCTGACCGGCCTTATCTGCTGTAAGGAATCTCTGATACTGAGTAAGGGAAGAACTGTAGATAAATGGCTTCCCATAGTCCTTCCATTTATAGAGTTTTTCTTTTGTGTGAACTTTCTTGTGTCTGCACAGGTTTGATCTGTAACTGTAGGCCTTCCCACACTCCATACACTTGTAGAGTTTCTCCCCGGTATGGATTCTCTCGTGTTCAGTGAGGAATGAATACTGGCTGAAGGCCTTCCCACATTGATTACACTGGTAGGGCTTCTCTCCTGTGTGAATTCTCTGATGCCTGTACAGGTTGGATTTGCAACCAAAGGCTTTCCCACATTCTCCGCAAGTATAGAGCTTTTCCCCAGTGTGAATTTTACGATGTTCATTGAAGGAGGAATACTGGTTGAAGGTTTTCCCACACTCATTACATTGATAGGGTTTCTGGCCAGTATGAATTCGCTGGTGTTCGAGAAGGGTTGAGATGCGTGTGAATGTTCTCCCGCATTCCAGGCACTTACACAACTGCTCCCCAGTATGAAGCCTCTGGTGTTCAGCCAGGGATGCAAACTGGCTATATCCTTTCCCACATTCACTGCATTTATAGGGTTTCTCCCCTGTATGGATTCTTTGGTGTCTATGAAGTTTTGCTCTACAATTGAAGGCCTTCTCACATTCGGCACATTTATAGAGTTTCTCACCAGTATGAATTCTCTGATGTACGGTGAGGGTTGAACATTGACTGAAGGCTTTCCCACATTCCTTGCAGCAATAGGGTTTCTCTCCTGTGTGTACCCTCAGATGCTTGATCAGAGTTGAACTGCTGCTGAATGCTTTCTCACATTCATTACATTTGTAAGGTTTTTCTCCCGTGTGGATTCTCTGATGGGCAAGAAGGGAGGATCTGTGGCTAAAGGTTTTCCCACACTCATCACATCTGTAGGGTTTCTCACCAGTGTGAATTCTCTGGTGTTCAATCAGATGGAGACTCTGGGTGAAGCTTTTCCCACATTCATGACAAATATGAGGTTTTTCTCCTGGGTAAATCTGGAAGCATCTCATTAGGTCAAAATTCTGTTTAAAATCTTTCCCAAAGGTGTAATAGATATTGGGTATCTTTTCTATAGGAACACTTTGCTGTGTAACAAGAATTGTATTAATAAGTAATCCTTTCCCCAATTCAAGACTTGTCTGCTTTACTTCTCCACTCATGGTTTTTTTGTGGGAGGTCACCATTTGCCTAAGAGATTTCTTCTGCTGCTCCCATCCCGTCCTGCTCTCAAATTCGAAAGTCTGTCCAAAATTGGTGTCCCAGTGACCACACTTAATGGATCGCTTCTTTATTATTCCCTGAGATGTTTCTTCTCTAGAAATGCCTTGTCTGGGAGGCAAGACTTCCATTTCCATCCGAGCCTTGAGACCTGGAATGAGTCAGAAGCATGAATGATGGCACCTCTACTGGGAGAGACAGATGTGCGTCAGTGGAATGAAAAACTGGTAATAGTACATATAGAAGAGCTCTGAAACCTCTTTTGATCTCAAATATGGACTTGCATCTGGGTGAAAATCAGACGAGGTGGAAAGAGAGGTGAAGAGGGGAAGGAGTGGTGTGGGAGAGTACAGCGGACAAATGAACACTGGAAACGAAGAGACCTGCAACTTGAGAGAAGTAAATGCAGAGATAAGAACTGGTTGAGCAGAAGGGATAAAGCTACAGAAAAATATCAGCTCGTAAGCTTCAGCTGGATACCATAGGATACTTCAGTTTATTATTTCCTACTCTGTATAAGGAGCAACGAAGCAGGTAACTTGTCTTTTATTTTCTCTTTATAGGTTTACTTATTTTTTTTTAGTAATGTCTACACCCAATGTGGGGCTCTAACTCACAACCCCGAGATCTAGAGTCTCATGGTCCCCCAACAGAGCCAGCCAGGCACCCCTGTTTTCCCCTTTCTATTCACATGCGGCTTTTATGTTTTCCGCCATGCTCTCGCCGAAATTTTATACACATTAATTTTAAAATCTCTGCAGTGTTTTAAGTTTTGTGAAATCTGTATGTGAATATAATTTCATATCATAGTCTGTGACATGACTGAACACCTGCCATCACTTCTCTCCTTCCTACTTGATCCTGAGAAGAAACAGATATATTTGTCTCTTCTAGTAAGTGGCAACCAGAAGACTAACCTCCTCTGCAGGAATCTCTTTACATGAATGAAAGTCTGCATGAGGGGCGCCTGGGTGGCTCAGTGGGTTAAAGCCTCTGCCTTCGGCTCAGATCCCAGAGTCCTGGGATCAAGCCCCGCATCGGGCTCTCTGCTCCGCAGGGAGCCTGCTTCCTCCTCTCTCTCTGCCTGCCTCTCTGCCTACTTGTGATTTCTCTCTGTCAAATAAATAAAATATTAAAAAAAAAAAAAAAAGAAAGTCTGCATGAAATGAGTCAATATGTCCCCATGATCTGGAATACACCCAGGGCGCAAGCTCAGACCAGACGGTAAGTGAAAGGGTTTAGTTTGAGCTGATTATAAAGAAGTGTGGGTTAAAATCTGGCTCTCTTTTAATCAATCCATGACTGAAAATACATTAAAATTAGGTCTTTGTATGTACTTAAATAATAAAACAAAGTATAACTAGGTTATGTATGTTAATAAAACCCATTGAGTTTTAGTAATAAAATGTATTTTATTAAAATCAAATAGTAAGAGGAAGAAGACATACAGGCACTAAATCTGTATAAAACTAATCTTGTTTTTCTAAAGAAATTTAACTAGTAAAGCCTAAATTAGTCATCTCTTCCTAATAATTTTACAACGTGCTTTACTTACATATTCTATCATTTTACTAATATATGTGCATATGAAACCTGGAAATAATTCAAGTATTTGTTCAGGGGGAACAGTGGATATGTCTTACGGTTATTTCCTCGTCCCCTACTGTGCACACTACAAGTACACAATTAGAATGTCTTACATTAAAAAGATAATGCATGGGATGCCTGGGTGACCCAGTGGGTTAAAGCCTCTGACTTCAGCTCAGGTCATGATCCCAGGATCCTGGAATTGAGCCCTGCATCGGGCTCTCTCCTCAGCAGGGAGACTGCTTCCTCCTCTCTCTCTGCCTGCCTTTCCACCTACTTGTGATCGCTCTCTGTCAAATAAATAAATAAAATCTTTAAAAAATAAAAAATAAAAAGATAATGCATGAACAGGCAGAGTGAGTTGGAAAAATTAAGAAAGGCATGTGACCTCAAAAATGAAGAGATTCTCTCCTCTCATGCTGGATTCCTGAAACCTAATCAGTCATTTATTGAACAAAGACTAAATAATCAGGAAGGATAACATGAAACAAAGACATGACTGGACAGGAATAGCTCGTTTCCCCTTGGCATGAGAAGCCTCAAGTATACAATTCAGGTCTGAGGGTCAGAGAACCAAGATACCAGCATCGACAGTATTAGTGGGGAGTGATTTTATGAAAGAAGGTAGATAATAAAGAGGGGATGGGTTTCAGCAGAACAAGAAAAGAGGACCCTGTGTGTCAGAAAGGAGGCCTGAGCAAAGTCATCTGGGGGGAAGTAAACCTATTTAGGGGACACGTATTGAGTAAAGAAGGAAATCCAGGCCGGAATTCGTTAACATTTTTATTCAACAGGATGAGGCCGAGCACAGAGTTCCTGAACAAGGGGCCGAGGAACTCAGAAGAATAATACAGGTATTGTACACTCTTTGGCAGGTAATAGTAAGACACAGTGGTCATATTTGGTAAAGCGGGCAGCTTGGACCAGAGCAAGGACAGAGTGGAAACTGAGCAGCGATGCAGCTGCTGTAGTCTTTTTTTTTTTTTTTTTTTTAAGATTTTGTTTATTTATTTGACAGAGAGAAAGAGAGAGAGAGAGATAGGCAGGCAAAGTGAGAGGGAGAAGCAGCAGGGGGGAGCCCGATGCAGGACTCAATCTCAGGACCCTGGGATCACGATCTGAGCCGGAGGCAGATGCTTAACCAACTGACCCACCCAGGGGACCCAAGGCTGCACCGAGTTTTTAATTTTGAGCCTCATCAGCACTGAGTTCATCATAAAGGCAGCTCAATTAAATTCAAATGCAGGATATTTGATGCCAGAGGCACAGAATTCAAAGAAAGACCTGGTCTCCTCCTTAAATATATACAATCCAATTACGAAAATAAATAATAACGAAGGAACTATAATTCGCTAGGACAGATGCTGTCACGGATGAGTATGAGACGTGGAGCAAGTGGCATATGAATGCGAGTGACTGAGAAATGGTGACTGGGAAGCAGGAGAAATAAGGAAAACCTACAAGTCAGGTGGACAGGTGGATCTTGCAGGGTAAGAGGGTTTCCAGGGGACAAGATGGAGGTGGTAATCCAAGAAGGAATGACACACAAATGTAATGAGTGTGCAGGTTTGGCGGGAACATGAGCTGGCATGGAAGGGATCATCGATTCCTGTAAAGCAACATGGAAACAGGCTATGAAGTAGGTTTAAGGTTGTATAACTGAGAAGCAACGAGTTCTCCTAGGGCACAGGATTAATACACCTGAGTTTCAAAAAGATCGCTCTGTGGATGGAGCGGAGATTGGGAGAGGAGAACAAGGCTCAGAGAGGGTGGGTAACTTTCCTGCAGCACAGAGCCGTGGCATCGGTAACGGAAGCTTAGGAATGTCTAAATTCAAACCAAGATCTTAAGTGCTATCCTGTACTACTCACTAACTTTTTGGAGATAAATGTATTTTAATAAAGATGAAAAGTATTTGTGAAACAAAAAAAAAAAAAAAGAAAAAAAAAAAAGCCCATAAAGGCAAGAATCATAGATTACAGGCCAAACCACAAAGACAGAAGGAAAATATTGCAAATCCATGTTACACGGTGAACAGAAATGACAAAGGTTTCTGTCACTGCTTTTTAGCTCTTTGACTCTGTGAGCAAAACGTTTTATAACCTCTGATGTGCCGTTTCTTCTGATATAAAGCGGGATATCTCAACTTGACCATCTTCAAGTGATCCTCCAGCTCCAACCACCTCCAGTTTTAGGATAAAGACCAGCGAGACTAGCCAGGGCTGGAAGAGGATGCGTACACTACAGATCTTGGGGCCGACTCCAGCTGCTGTTGCTGGAGGGCCGTCACACCAGTCCACGTACCACTATCTGACTGCGTCTGCATTATGGATGGGGAGTTAAAGGGTTGCAGTAGAGGCCCCCGGTCCCCAAGCCAAACTATTTACCATCTGGGCCATTGTAGGAAATGTGTCCCCTGGGCTGGAAAGGCTACAGTGGTCAAGGAGAGCTGGTTGCCTCTAACAGTGGGACAGGAGAGTCCAATCTCCCTGGAGATAAAAGGGAAATGTTAAGCTAAGAAATAAGAGACACGGGAGCATTGACAACTCCGAAATATGTGGTTGGTGAAAGAAATTACAAAGAATTCGAGACAGAAGGTGTAAAGTATTTAAAATCTGCCAGGCATGAATGCATGTAAAGGCAGACGGGAAGAAAGCCATGAAAGCCAAGAGGCCAAGATGGCAGAAGGAAGTGAGTGAAGCCAAAGGAAAGGAAAAGAGGTTGAGAATGTGTGGAGTGTTAAGGAGGAGAAGAAAGAGAGGTCTACACAACGGCTTTCTTGAGCCAAGAATACCATCACAACCACGGAGCCTCCAGTCAGGAGGCCCTGGCTCATAGTTTCCAGGCAAGTTCTCCCATCACTGCTTCCTCATGGTGGGCTCGTGTACAAAACGCCCTGAGCCCATTTCCCAGACACTGACTCACCTAGAGAGGTATCTTGAGGAAGCTCCCTGTCCACCAGGCAGGGATCTTCTCCTTGTTGCAACTGGCAGATCACCTTCGGCGTTGAGCACGGAATCCCTGCTCGTGAGGAAGGAAACAGGGTTGGAACGTGGGGCTTGAAGGGCAACCCCAGAGCTCACAGTGCAGAGAAGGGAGGCACAGCAGGCAGCACGAGCGCTTCTGAGGGTCCCAGGCTCTCAGGGGAGAGAGCAGGAGGCAGGGCTCAGTTCAGAAACAGTACGGGGCCCCCAGCTATGAATGCCTCTAACATGGGAGTCCTGTAAGTTTCTCAGACGCTAAATGGGGACCCAAGAATTGGATGAGGAGGACAGTGGTCAGGAGGCGGGGTGGGAGGAAGGCAGAGGAAGGAGAGGAGCACAGCGTGAAGGGCGGCCTGACATCAAACACACACTTTCCACTTCACAGAGATTCGTCCTTCCCCAGGGGCACGGCAGAGGAGAAGCTGCGGACTCTGAACCCCAAAGAGGCGGCTCCCCGGGCAGATTCTTCCTTATAGACAAGCCTCCTTACCCAGCGAGACGAGGGTGCCGTAGTTCTCCAGCATCACCTCCCGGTACAGGGTTCTCTGCGTGGCGTCCAGGCGCAGCCACTCGTCTTGGCTGAAGAGCACGGCCACGTCCCCGAATGTCACAGACTCCTGCAATGGGAAATCCATTCCTGTTCAGTGGGACCAGCTTCTCCACTGCTCAGTAGGTACAGGGCTGGTGCGGGATGTATAGCAACCAATCCTGAAAATGTCCCAGGATTCAAAGTGTTTCACCCTAACTTTTTATGTTACTTTGGGGACCACCCAGCAACTAGGTCACAAATGGTACTGGGAACCCACTGTGGGCCACATTCTGGGAGGGTAGGGGGGGAAAAGGCGGTCCCTGCCAACAGGGAATTTCAGTCTCAGCCTGGGACCTGTCAGAGTAACTGAGCACGTACATTCACCTCCCTCTCACTCAAAATCCAAATTAAATGAAAGCGGGGCGGGGCGGGGGAGGGGTGTGTGGATCAGAATACATTTAGAGCAAGGCCATAAAACTGTGGAAATGCCATTAGCAGAACAGAAATGAAAAGGAATTTCTGAACTGTAAAGCAAATTGTAAGAATATTGTTAGTTCTTGTTTACTGGATCCTTGTAGGTTAGGGACTATGACGGGAGCTTTATACACAGTATCTTCGCTGAGTTTCGGAGAAATCCGGTTAAGAAGATGCTATAATTAAATCATTTTGCAGATGAAGAAACATCTCAAAAGGTGATGTCACCTCCCAAGGTAATCCTGTTAGAAACTGGTGGAGACTGAAACTGAATTCAGGCAGACAGACCTCTAAGCTACACTGTCTGTCACACGGGTTTCCACAGTCTACGGAGACAAAAAGATGCAAAGGACCTGCAAGACTACACAGGTGCCAAAGGGAACTGTGGGAGAAGAAAGTTCTTGCAAGAGAACCCCACTGTACCCCAAAATGTGAGAAAGCAGAGGTTGGCCAGATGCCAACTCTTGTATGAAAGGGCTGGAACACATGGAAAATGATACATTTTGACCTTGTGATTCTACTTCTAGGATTCGACTATAAGAAATTCTCACACCGGGGCGCCTGGGTGGCTCAGTGGGTTAAGCCGCTGCCTTTGGCTCAGGTCATGATCTCAGGGTCCTGGGATCGAGTCCCGCATTGGGCTCTCTGCTCAGCAGGGAGCCTGCTTCCCTCTCTCTCTCTGCCTGCCTCTCTATCTACTTGTGATCTCTCTCTGTCAAATAAATAAATAAAATCTTTAGAAAAAAAAAAAGAAATTCTCACACCACTGGATAGGGATATTTGTTCAAGGATGTTCACTGGAACTCTACTTATATGCCAACAGTTGTGGTAGGCTGAGTAATGAACCTGTGAACACTGTATCACTAGATAGAGAGATAGATAGATAGATAGATAGATAGATATGACTAAAAGGACTTTGGGGGCACCTGGGTGGCTCAGTTGGTTAAGTGTCTGACTCTTGATCTCAGCTCAGGTCATGATCTCAGGGTCACTGACATCAAGCCCCATGTCAGGCTCTACGCTGAGCAGGGAGTCTCCTTAAGATTCTCCCTCTCGGGGCGCCTGGGTGGCTCAGTGGGTTGAGCCTCTGCCTTCAGCTCGGGTCATGGTCTCGGGGTCCTGGGATCGAGCCTCACATTGGGCTCTCTGCTCAGCAGGGAGCCTGCTTCCCCCTCTCTCTCTGCCTGCCTCTCTGCCTACTTGTGATCTCTCTCCCTCTGTCAAATAAATAAATAAAATCTTCAAAAAAAAAGATTCTCCCTCTCCCTCAGCCCCTCCACCACCCCACCCTCCACTTATGCTTTCTGGTTTTTTAAAAATTTTATTTTTAATAAAAAAAATAAAAGGACTCTGAAGCTTTTTTTTTTTTTTTAAGTTGGTTCCATGCCTACCCTGGAGCCCAGTCTGGGGCTTGAACTCATAACCCCGAGATCATGATCTGAACTGAGCTCAAGAGTTGGACGCTTAACTGACTGGGCCACCCAGGCTCCCCTTAAGGATTTTGAGATGGGAAGAGCCTGGATTATTATCCAGGCAAATCCAGTGTAATCACAGTGATCCCTGTTAGGACCCAAGAGGAGTCACAGTCAGAAGAGGACAAGGTAGTGACATGAGGACAAAAAGAAACTGAAGTCATACACTTTGAAGACGGATGAAAGGGCCCTAAGCCAAGGAACGCAGGCTGCCACCCAAAAATGCAAACAAGGCCTGGAAACAGATTTCCCCCAAGAACTTCCAGAAAGAACCAGCCATGCTAAGAACTTGACCTTAAGCCAGTAAAACCGATTTCAGTCTCTGGACCTCCACAACTGCAGGAGAAGACATTTATGTGGCTTTAAGCCACTCTATTTGTGCCAAGTTGTTACAGGAGCAATAGGAAACTAACACAGTGGTGAAAAATTAAAGACCACCTATAAATCTATTAATGAAGAAATGGATAAGCAAATGATAGGACCCTGATTCCATGAAATGGTTTATATATATATACAACAATGAAATAGAATGAGGTAGATCTATATGGCTGACCTTGGAATTTGACCTTGATACACTGTTGAATCATATGAAAAATTGAGCTGCAAACAATCCATAGTTGTTGAAAAATTATCTATCCACCCATCCATCCATCTAGATACATTTGGAAGACCACAAACAGCTGTCCATCCTCATTATTCTTTCATGTTTGTGGAGGGGTGGAAAAGAAATCTTTTGTTTATTACTCTGTACTCTTCCATTGTTTAACAGGCTGTGTGAATTTGTTTTGAAATGTTTTTGATTCATTTTAGTTTGTGCATTGAGTTTTCAGCTCTACCTCTTTGCATTCCTAGTGGTTGCTCTGAGAATTATACCTTCTTATTTTATGGTCTAGTTAGAGCTAACATTTGATTTCACATAGAATGCAATAACCCTGCGAGTAGATGGGAATTTCCACTACCCCTTCCTCATGCTGTCCTTGTTAGAAAGAAGCTCCCACTTCAGACAGTAGACAGGACTCACCAGACCTCACCAGGCACGCTCAGGGAGGCAATGGCTACAGAACAGTGATACAGAGTGCACTGAGGCCCCGGAGGACTGAGAGGTGTTCCATGTGCAATCTCCCTTTATTTGCACACATTCTATTGTTCCTGATGAGAAGCATTTCGGCACTGGTGCTCGGTATTTCGTATGATCATCTTATTCTGTTTGCTTTCAAATCTTTGGTTTTCAGTAAATTAGTGGTCAAAAAAAAAGAAAAAACCCTCTGATTCTGGGTTCCAAAGACCCTCCTCTCCAGCTTCCCTTAGCTATGACCAAGCTCATGGGTATGGGAGAGCTCAGTGAGGAGCCCTCCCTCTGGGCAGAGAGCAGCCCGGTCATTGCTAGATATTGCTTTACACTGAGTTTTGCTGCTCTTTACATTCTGGTTTCCTGAAACACCCGTCTCCTTGTCATTCGAGAATCAAAGCAAAGCCTAACCTAGTGGCAAGAGGCATACCAAATTTGGCAGTCCTAAAATAATGCTGTTGCTGCTTATGATGATAAAAAACAGTAGTAAGAGCCAGCATTTACTGTGAATTAATATGCACCACGCACTGGTCTCAGCATTTTACATATACTTTCTTGGAGCCTAATGTTAACTGTATAGGCGGCTTTGTTTGGGGTCAAGGCTAGCTGGGAGACCTTGGTCAAGTTATTTGCTTCTCTGCCTCAGCTTCCTCACCTGTAAAATGCAGATATTCAGTCCTCCTGAACAGATCAAACAAGGTTTGATCTTTTTATTAATTTGAGCATTTTATTAATTCCGCTTACAAATGAGGAAATGATGCACACGGAAAATAACTTGCCAAGGTCACATCCCTAGCTTGGTTATGAACTTAGGAACTCAAGTTCCAGGGTCCACATTTGTAACCTGTAAACTAACACTACTTTGGGGGAAAGCAGCCAGTGAAAACAGAGGCTTTGGGGATGGCAGAACAGAAAATCCACAGAAGGAACAGGAGCTGGCACTGGGGGAAAGCTGTGACCTCCATGTGGGAAAAACTCCCTAAAAGTTTGGGAATGACAGACTGTGTCTTTAGGGAAAAGCTCCAGCCTCCAAAGATCTTCAGAAGGTTAAGGTAATGAAAATGGATGTCAAAAGGGCAAAGAGCAAGAACCGCCCAAGAGGGGAGACAGGGGACAAGATTTAGAGACAGAGACATCAGTCAGGTCCAGAAGGAGGACACGTGGATAGTATGCTGTCAGAGCTACGCCTGACACAGAACTCCCAGCCCTCTGTCCTCTCCAGGGCTGGCCTAAGGGCCCAAGCTCATCTGGGCTCCTTCCGGGATGCCCACCACCAGCAGCCCTGGCCTTCAGTACCAGCTCGAAATGCCCCACACCAAGGATCTTTTCCTGACTCTTCTTGGACACTGAATCATTTCCTAAGGTCAATGCCAAGAACTCCCTGAAGACAGAAATACTGTCTTTCCTCTTTGTAACTCCCGTGCTCTGCATAGCATCCCGTGCATAGTCGGTTTCTCAACAAATGTTCGCTGAGGGTGTCTTTGCTCCTTCCATGTGTTTGCCCCAAGTGAGACCATATCCTCTGTGCGGACAAAGACCATCTAATATGCAATACTGCGCACCAAACGTTTATTGTAGCCAGAAGCATGTATTCAGAGCTGACTCAATCCTGGGTCATCAAATGAGGTTAGGGTGAATTAAGAGTGACCTGGGGACAGAGGAGGCACATTCCTCAGCACTCCCTCCATGAATCCTGCATCCTGGGGAAAACTTACAAAGCTCTAGATCCACCCCCCCCACCACCCCAGTTTTCTCTGGAGAGAAAAGTTCCCAAAGAATGGAAACACCTCCACCATCTCTAAACCTAGAAAACAATTTATGAAAAAGACAAACGTCACTTACTGTCACCTGAGTGGGCAACAAATCCATGGCCATTCTTTCCTTCTCAGTTTTCCTATCAAGGGAGTGCAGACCGCTGACAGGGTAGGTCTGGAGAGGAACAGGTGTCATGAGGAACTCTGGTGTGAAGTGATGGCTGGGAGAGAGGAAGTTCCAACCACCCGTAATGTCTACGGGGTCCCAACAAAGCCACAGCACATCAATGATGCAGACCAAGTAAAACTTGTGCTTACCAAGCCAATGAAGCTCTAAGACAATTCGCCCATCTCCATCTCCCTGTATTAACGATATTCTAATTGTTGTAAGGTGATGCTATACTGTCGCCTAAGGTCTACTAGCTGTGACTCAGCAGACTGCAACTTTCCCTAGCTACCTGGAGGCCTTAGGAAGCTTTAAACCGTGCACACTGTAAAACCCACAATGAACATGAATTTCCCTGGCTGCCCCTTTCAAACACAGGCAGCCAATCCTCAGTCAGCCTGCCCCCACCTAGCCCTTTCCTTCTAGAAAAAGCCACAGTAAAGGCGCTTGTCCACATCTGCCTTGTCTCTCTGCCTCATGACCCACCCAGGTGCTTTCCCTGAGTAGGCCCTCCCTGGAGTGCTGCATAGGTCCCGGATGTAACACAACCTGCAAACCTTCCTCGCCCCACCCCCGCCCCTGCCTGTGGCCCGACCTTACCGCACCCACAGGAATGTGTTTAAAACGCTCCTTCTGGCAGGGATGCACCCCAGATTGTTGCTCGGCAGCCCCTCCTAAACACACATTGCACAGGGGTCTCCTGGAAGAGCGCCCAGCTGGAAACAGCCCTGCTTCTCACACACAAACCCCACCTGGGAGGACACAGGAAAAGGGTGCCTGGAACAGCCAGACCAGTGTCAGAGGAGGGCCCTGCCACAGCTGCCTGCACTGGCCGCCTGGGTGTGCCTGAGGGCTCTTCGGGGAGCAGCACCCGGCATGAGAGCTCAACTGAGTGAGGGGTGTCATCTGGGGCGGGGCACCTAAGCCAGGTTGGGGAAGCTGCTGTAGGAGTAACCACAGACACTCCAAGATGCATACCTCCTCCGCACCAGAATCCGGGGTGCTTGGCATGTATTCTTTCTAAACCTCACGAGGACTCTAAAAAGTATCTCTACCCTATTTTACAGATGCCAGGGAGGCTGAGAACTTAGGGAGTCGGAGCGACCTGCCTGAGAAACGAAAATGGTACGTAACAGGGGCAAGAAGGGAATCCTTGTTCGGGCCCAGGGCCCTCGCTAAATGTGACAAATTAGCGGGCCACTCTGCCCATTTCTCCGTCTGTAAACTGGGGGCAGCGCGCAGCCACTTTTCAGGGCATAAATCCCGAAGGATGAAATGAGTTCATTCATCCAAGGCGCCGGCACACCGGGCACACCGCGTGCTCGCGCTCGGCGGGCACGAGCTATTGTTTTTCCACCACAGAGAGGTCTCCGAGAAGACAGCCCCCCAACCCCGACCCCCGACCCCCGCCCGCAGCAGTCCGGGGGCGCTCCAGCTCACCTGGCAGGGCGCTCCCTCCCCGCGCGTCTCCCGCGGACCTGCGACGCCCGCAACGCACCGCCGCGGGGGCCGCGGGGACTGGCCCCTGACCCACGGGCCGCGCCGCGTCTTCCGGGGCCCGCGCGCGGCCCCGCCCGGCTCCGCGCCCCCCACCCAGCCCGGTACAGGCGCTGGTTCAACCGCCGCGCGGAAGAGGCCCCCGGCAGATCTCCGCCCCAGACAGGCCGCCAACAGCGCAGCCGGGGTCGCCTCCGCCACCCGCCCGAGAAAGGCCTGGAGCAGTCCCACAACACCGCGAGCCGCGGGACTACCACTCCCGGCATGCCTCGGCCGCGCGCGGACTACATTTCCCAGAAGGCGGCCGGGCGAGCCCCAGGAGATGCCCTTTCCCTCCCGCTGGGAGCTCGCCGGACCCGCTGTCCGCCCCCACTCCCCACCCCACCCTCCGCCCCGGGAGGTCCGCGGCAAGGCGAGGGTGCGCTGAAGAGTAAAGCGAATGGTCTCTTCCCGGTGCTGTCTGTCTGCATCCCCCCGGGGGCTTATTGTGCTAGACCGGCAAGGTAATTTGAAAAAGCAAAACCCGAATTTAGACGCCTTTACGAGGATTCGTGCGCCATGGCCCCCCACCAGCTAGTTACGATAATTTTCATTTTAATGCGTACCATACTCAGAAGATGATGAATGCGTAACTACAGTTTAAGAAACCAATACCCACACACCCAACACTTTGCTTAAAAAGGTATTTGACCAGAATTTCTGAAGCCCTGTCCACAATGCTCTCCTGTCATTTGTCTAAATTGTGCTAAGCATTTACCTTGCTTAGCTTGATGGTATTATATTCCACAATAAGTGTTTATTTTTGCAAGGATTTTGATCTTTATATAGATGGAATCTGCTGTGACATATGCTCAACTTGACCGCTGTTTGAAAAAAAATCAAGTGAGTGTATTTTAAAGATCTTATTGCTTTATCCAGTGATTCTTGAACCAGGTAGCATCCTAGCAGGTAGGAAGGAACTCCAAGAAGTACTACATGCAACCCTTTTATAGGCAGAAGGGAGCAGGAACAAAGAAAGTATTTTAGGCAAAAAGTGGATTGCTTATTGCAAGGTTAGTTTACCTACAGAAGATGGCAAAGCTTTATCAGGCAGATTACCTAATTAATGATGATCACCCAGCTCCTGGTTGGCCGGCTTAAGATTCTGCATCTGGAGGAGCTGAAACTCTAAGTCTTTGTTTGGTGAAGGGGGAACTTAGCCTGAGAGATCACTCTTTGACAACTTTTAGATTCACCTATCTTGATACATGCGAAGTTCATCCATTATCACTACTGTATAAGATTCCACTATTCACTCATTCAACAACAACGAAAATTTTCAACACCTCTCTTGCTCCTGGCATTGTTCTAGATGCCAGAAATACATGTTAAACAAAACTCTCAAAACCTCTGCATTCGTGCAGCTTAAATTCTCCAGAAGGAGAGAGAAGAAGGATGATACTAGAATAATAAATGGTATGTTTTTAGGGAGTGATGAGCACTAATGAGAACAGGAAAGGGGGAACAGTAACCCTAGTGGGGGGGGGGGAGTTACTGCAATGTTATACAAAGGGTTAAGAAGCGTCTGACTGAGAAGGTGACATTGAAGAAAGATCTGCAGAAAGATAGTGAGCCCAGTTAAGGATCTGTGGGAAGGCTTTCTGGCAGGCTGAAAAGCAAATGCCCAGAGGTGGGAGCACTCCTGGCCTGCTGAAGACACATTAAGGAAGCAGGCAGAAAGAAGTACAGGCGCCTGGGTGGCTCAGTGGGTTAAAGCCTCTGCCTTCGGCTCAGGTCAGGATCCCAGGGTCCTGGGATCAAGCCCCGCATCGGGTTCTCTGCTCAGCGGGGAGCCTGCTTCCTCCTCTCTCTCTCTCCGCCTGCCTCTCTGCCTACTTGAAATCTCTATCAAATAAATAAATAAAAATCTTTAAAAAAAAAAAAGAATTCAAAAAAAAAAAAAAAGAAGTACAGGCAAGATCAGAGGCAAGAGGACTAGAATGTGCAGGCTCTTACTGGTCATGGTCACTGGATCTTACTCTGAAAGAGAATGTTCTGAGCAGTGGAGATGTTAGAGTAGGCAGTTAGTTAGGGGTTAATAGGCTGCTGGATGTCAGCAAACGGGGGCGGGGTGGGGGGAGTCAGGATCAGCTATGGGGGATGTTAGAAACCTCTCTGGATGGTAGTACCCAAAACAAAGCCACAGGAAGCCAAATCAAAGCAGACAGGCCCAAGACAAAGAAGGCTGGAGACCCCGATCAGGTAAGGGAGAAAAGGCGAGAAACCCTGTTCCCAAGAAATCCCCTCCCCAAGTAATACATATTCCAGCCTTAGTTAAGAACTGTCAGTAAAAGATGTAGAGATCCGAACCCAGCTTCCCCTTGTGCTGTACCCCTGCTGTGGGAGCATACTCCCACTCGAATAAACTTTCCCACTTACACCGCTCAGCTGTGTGTCCCATCTCTCCTTGAATTCCTTCTTGCAACATGGCCAAGAGCCTCCTGCAGCATCCCAGCAACAGGCAGGGCAGAGGCCTCAGGACCCCGGGGTCTCCCTTGTCCATCCTCTGATGTCCATTTCTAAGTGATGACTTTGACTGCCATGCTGAGAGTTAACCAAAGGGTCAAAGGAATCGGCTGAGAGACTGAGGCTAGTTAGAAGTCCATGGTCCGTCCCTGGACAATGTGGAATAGAGCCCACTGGACCCGCTGGACTTGGGGACATGGGGTATACTGTGGAAAATGCCACCCAGATTCTACTGTGAACCTGAATGTTCTCATAGAAACATGCCATAAAGTATTCATATCTTCTTGTCTTATATAAACTCCCATAGAAGTTTAAAGTGTATTATAACATTCAAGAGGGATTGCAAATGTTTAGGAAAAATAACCCAAGTGACCCAAGCAAAGAGATGCTCGAGCAAGATGGTGTTGGAACAGAGGGGCCCGAAGGGTAATTCCATTACAACCCTATAAATTTATGGAGTCATGAAAACCTACATTTTTTGTATACAATTTTTTATGGTGCATAATTTGCTTAAAAGAAATTGAAATCTTGCCAGCTTGTTTTCTTTGCTCATATCTTTAAGTGTCCACTCCTAACATGGGACTTGAACTCATGACCCTGAGATCAAGAGTTACATGCTCTTCCAACTGAGCCCATGCCTTTCCACTGAAACAGAGATCCCGAAGCAACTGGTGATTATTACAGAGCAGCTTTTAGACCTCTTGCCACAGGCATGACAGTGGGTGTGTTCTGTCTTGAGCACAGTGTCACACAGTGGGCACTTAAAAATAGAGAGAAATAAAAATGGGGCAGACATGATGTGTAGTTGTTTGGGAAGATAACGGAAATGTTTCTTTGGGTAGATGAGGTAGTGATGACGGTGTAAACCTGAAATTCCCATCACAGCCTTTGGAAAAACAACAAAGGATATGGCAGAGGAAAGAGGTAATAGTGAAAGAGGCAGTAGTGTTCCTAAAATGGATATAAAGCCACCACCAGGAAGAGAAAGTACACTCTGTGTGAAAACAGCAAAACTATGCAGGTGCAGAAGGGAACGGGGTATAAGTGCTTCAGAGTGCATGGAGGATATTTAAACAACTCCTATAACTCGACAACAGAACAGCCTATTCCAAACATGGGCAAAGGATTTGAACAGAACATTTCTCAACAAAAGATATAAAAATGGGCAAAAATCTTATAGAAGAGAGCTTCTACATCACTAGTCATCAGGGCAATGCAAATTATGACCAGCATGAGACACCACTTCACACCTGTGAGTGTGGCTATTATGGAAGGAAGCCAGAAAATACCAAGTACTGGCAGAGATGCAGAACCACCCATATTGGAACCGGAACCTTCGCACGTTGCTGATGGGAATGTAAAATGGTGCAACCACAGTGGCAAAGAGTTTGGCTATAATATCCACTCCTCATATGACTCCACAATCCCACTCTTAAGTATCTACCCAAGAGAAATGTCCACACAAACACTTGTACATAAATGTTCATGGCAGCATTGTTCCAGATCGCCAAAATGTGCAAACGACCCAAATGTCCACCAACACATAAATGGATAAATAAAATGGGATGGATATTTACAATGGAACACTACTTAGCCTTGAAAAGGAAGGAAATCCTGACACCTACTATAATGTGGATGAACCTTGAAGACATTGTGCTAAGTGAAATCAGCCAGACACAGAAGGACAAATATGATTCAACTTATGTAATCTAAAATAGGCAAATTCAGAGAATAAGAGGTGACAGGGGCTGGCAGCAGGGAATACGGTGGAATTACTGCTTAATGGGTGTGGAGCTTCTGTTTGAGGTGAAGAAAGTTTCTGGAAATAGACTGTGGTGATGGTTATAAAATATTGTGAATATCCTCAATACCGCTAAATTGTACACTTAGACATGGTTATAGTGACAAGTGTTATAAATATTTTACTGCAGTTTAAAAAAAATACGTGCAGGAGGTGAGGAGACATCCACAGAAAGATAATGCTTTATGCGGAGAATATTGTTAATGGAAAGATAGTGATGTGGAAGCCATGTGTCAAGGGGGAAAGTAGCAAGAGGAGGAAACAGAAGATCCTGCAAGAAAAGAGAGAAAATCCCCCCCCAAATGTTTTTGACTCCACAAATCCTCCTCCAACCCCTAAGTCATCCAGTCAAGAAATCATATGTTGCTACACAGACAGAAGTGGGTATACGCAACTTACAGATTTTAGCTATGGACTCAAGCTTGGGACAGAAAGGACACAGAAACGAGCTTGCAGGGGCTCTCGAGGCCAAGTCTGGGACAATTTCAGCATCAGCATACACAAAGATATTAGCAGACTACAGTCCATTAAATAAAATAAGAAACCATGCTTCCAGTCATAAAAACAGAAGATAAAACACTTCCCTAAAGTGGAAGGCCGATTAATAAAGGTATAAGAAATGACAGAATTACGAGATCTCTCTGGGGAAACCATTGTGGTGATAATAAAGCCAGCGTCATCCATAGATGCTAAAACTGGCGGAGGTGAGATTTTCTAGTATAGGTGTACATGCATACACTAATCAGATCACCTGTCAAGATACTAATGACCGTGAAGAGAAAAACAGTGACTTTAGAGTGGGAAACCAGGCAGAGACAACCTCAGCCAAGGTGAAGCTGAAATTACCAACATCACAAGGCTCCCAACGTGATAAGACCATGAACTGAGAATACAATATTGCTTTGGTAGTTTTCTCAACAAAAACACACAGCATAAACCTAACCATAGGGAAAACACTGGACAAAGCCAATGGAGGGACAGTCTACGGGGGAAAAAAAAATGGGCCTATTCACTTCACAGAGCTCTTCATGAGAAAACGGGTTTGGTAAGAGAAGGGCCCAACCCACCTGAAAGGTGGACATTTTAAATAATTTAATTACTATGAACACTATAAATTCAATGTATCGGGCATGTCAATTCTATTATAAAAGGTAGAGCATATTCCTTTTCAGGTTGCTTTGAAAATGGCCCATTAGAAAGGTATAAAAATGGATAGTGTTCTCTTCTGCCTAGTCCTCTTACGCTCATTTTTTTACTTTAGTATGAGCTTCCTGACTTGGTGTAGGAAACATCTCTCTTCATCTGGTGATCTAGGGAGATGAATGAGAAGGGCAAGTATAGACAGGAAAGGGAGCTGTTCATAGTTTTGTTGAGGAGGCATGCTTAAATTCAACAGTGGCCAGAAGAATGTTACGATCTTGGGGGCACAGCTGGTTGAGCACCTGCCTCTGGGTTTCAGCTCAGGTCATGATCTCAGGGGATTGAGCCTCGAATCAGGCTCCTTGCTGAGCATGGAGTCTGCTTGAGATTCTCTCTCTCGCCCTGCCCCTCCCCCTGCTCTCTTTACTATCTTCTAAAATAAATATTTTTTTTTTAAAGTTACGACATTGAAATGGCCCTTGAATACAACCTCTTAAACTTGATGTGCACTTCACACATCAGGCAGTAAGATCTGTTTTATCCTACCTTAAATGACCCAGTATAGAGTTGGGGCAAAAAACTCTGTTTAATCATTTTTACTGATATACACACTGGCCTTCCTACTGATCCCCTCATTTGGCTGGCCTGGGTAACCTCTTCCTGAGAAGGCAGGCTCTCTCAGGCATCAGGCAAGCTGAGGAACCCCTGGCTCCTCCCCAAGTCACTTCCTTGCCTCACAGCCAGAGGTAATCACCATCCTGAATTGTTTGTATGGTAGCTAGTCTCCAAATATCATCCCAATGAACCATAACCCTGGTATTCACATCCTTGTATCACCTTCTCCCCTTGAATCTGGACATCTATAAACCATTTTTCACCAAAAGAATACAGAATTGGTATCATACGACTTCCAAAGCTGAGTTCTAAGACCTGCACTTTCAATGTAGATTCTTTAGGGTGCTGGCTCTTGGGACACTGCCTCTCAGGAAGCAGCCACCCTTCTGTGCGAAGCCCAACTGGGGTCTCAGCAGCAGACATCATTGGGTGCCAGCCACCCTGAACACCAAGCCCAGGTGAGCAGCAGCTGCTTTCTGACTGCAAATGCATTAGAGACGCCAAGTAGGCGACCAAGTAGGTGCCCAACTGAACCCAGATATGGAACCAACAGTACTAATAAATTGGTGCTTTAAGTCATTAAATTTGCCAGAGATAGCTAGGCTATCTTATCATTGTCACTTGTTATTTTTAGTATCTTTACTATATGTATAAATCACTTAAAATCATTTTAATATTGCAGAACATGTTATTATACCATAGGTTGTTTCCTATGACTTTTGAAAAGTCAACAGGCCTTTAAATTCATCTGTTTGCTTATAGCTTGGTTCACTTATTCTCACTGCTGCTCTACATTGTTAATATTTCAAAATTATTCATTTTCCTATCAACAGACATTCGGACTACTTCCAGACATTAGCGTCTATGATCAGTGCTGCTAAGAATATCTTTACACGTCTCTTACTGCTCATATACACACATGTATCGATCATATGTACATAGGAGTGGGACTTTTGCGTTTGATGACATGCACAGTTCAACTTTACAGGATGCCAATGGTCTATATCAATTTACACTCCCGCTAGTGGAGGATGGATTCCAGTTATTCCACATACGTTCCAAAACTCAGTAATGTCACACATCTTCGTTTTTACTCATCTTTTAAAAAATCATAAAATTTGGGGTGCCTGGCTGGCTTAGTCAATGAAGTGTGTTACTCTTGATCATGGAATCATGAGTCTAAGCCCCACATTGGAGCCTACTAAAAAACAAAAACAAAAACAAAATTAAAAAATAAGATTTAAAAAGTCATAAAATCTCATAAAATCCTGTGATCTTAATTTCCATTTTTAAGCACTTTTCATGTTTTCAGAAATCTCTATTTCCTCTTCTGTGAAAGAAGTAGTCATGTATTTGGAACACTTTTTTTTCCCCTACAATGTTGCTTTTTCTTTTTTTAAGTTGATTTGTACAAAGTATTTAAACTTTCCAGACGGTGTTTGTCAAAAAATGTGGAAAGATCTATTTTATGTCTTTTCAATTCCATTTTAGTATATTTTGATAACCAAGTGTTCTTTTTTTTAATGTGAGCAAATATAGAAAAAGATTTCATGGCTTATTTGTATTCTGCTTTAAAAAATCCTTCTCTATTGTGAGGTCATATTCTTTACATCTTCTTCCCAAAGGTATACAATTTTGCCTTTCACAGAATTCTTTTTGTGGTGAGGGTAGGCAACCAACTTCTCTTCTGTGTAGATGAAATGTTTTTCTCAGAGCCATTACTCATTATTGAATAATTTGTTATTTCTCTATACTGCTCCTGTCATATGACCACTTCTAACATTTTACCATTTTTTTTTTTTGTTATTGCAGGTTTTTGGTAAATACCCTTTTACCAGGCTACGTAAACTCTTTCCAAGTTACTAACTTTTTACAGTGAATGGGTGCTGAGTGTTTTGGTTGCTTTGTCAGCACTGAGATGAAGGTATGGATTTTGTACCTTTCACCTGCTCCAATAGTACACAGCAACTCTAAGTTTCCTACTGCTAAGTACCCACTCATTCCCACGAAACATTTCCATTTATCATGATGTACAAACTATGCTGAGGTGCTGCTGGATTACATTTGCTTTGTTTAGTAGGATTTTTACATTTTTGTTCCTGGATGATACGGGCCTGTGTGTTTTTCTTTCTTGTACTTTCCTTGTCAGATCTTGGTACCGGATTATATTGGAATCACTGTGCTTGTACATGATCACCTCTGGATGATCCCACATAAGACTCAAATAGCCTGTCACTTGCAAGTTTGAGAGCCCTCAATGTAAAAATAACTGGGCCTGATACTTTCTTTGTGAAACTTTATTCAGATTTATTTGGGGGGATTATTTTTAGAACTATACTGTTACTGGGAGGTATGATGGTCTATACATGTGCCCCTTCAAAATTCTTGTTGAAACCCTAACCCCAGAGGTGATAGTAGTAGGAGGTGGGGCCTTTGGGAAGTGACTGTAATGAGGATGGAGCCTCAGGAATTTGATTAGTGTCCTCATACGAGGCCTGAGAGCTCCCTTGCCCCTTCCACCATGTGAGGATCCAAGAAGGCGCTGGCTAGGAACAAGGAAGAGGATCCTCACAAGAACACACCCATGTAGGTGCCATGATCTTGGACTTCCTGGCCTCCAGAACTGTAAGAAATGAAATTTCAGTAGTTTAGAACCCACCCAGGCTGTGGTATTTTATTATGGCAACCTAACTGGACAAAGACAGGGAAGCTATGCTTTCCTAGAAAATTTCCTAGAAATTAGAGAATTTAAAAGAATGGTTGTGAGGAAAGAGGCACTGCAGTGGAAGATTACATGACCCAGAAAAGTCTGTTCCTCATGAGTCTGGAACAGTAAAACTGATTAGTTGGTCCCAGGAAGCAAACATTGAATTCAATGATTTTTGGCTTGAGCTCAGTCCTTACCCCCAATTGTACCTTTTCTAAGGTTGGTTTTTGGTGTTTTTTTTTTTTAACTCTTTGACAAAGAAAAAGAAACTAGTCCCTTTTTTTTTTTTTAAATAAAATAGGTAGTTCAGTCCTTAAGTGCTTGCCCACTCCAGTTGATACTGGATAACACTAGAGGATGTTGCTTCTGTAAAGTTCAACAATTTTAGTTTGACTTGGGAGATAACTGTTTTTACCTTGCCGGAATTATTATTCACATTTTAGAAATGCAGAAATGTGCTAACTTGTTGAAGCATCTAACAGCCCATTTACTGAACTTAAGATTCTGAATTTCTGTCTTGTGGCCCTCAGAATGTAGGAGGAAATGAAAGTTACCTGGTTCACTTTACCTCAGCTAGGATGAATGGTGATCCACATTCTTCCTGGGCCTTCCTGGATGGTAACTGGAAAGCTTAATGAAGCAGGCACAACCTGGGTGCCAAGAGGCACGCTCCCATCTCATACTGTAAGATCATCACTCACATTTATCAGTGGAGTAACTTGCAAAAGCAGTATTTGTCTGAATAACCTTTAATTCTCAACCCCACTCAGCAAAGGTAATCACTTTGTGATAAAACCAAGTGAAATACCATGCATTTTGTGATTTAAAATAAAGTGGCTTTAGATCTGCTTCAGAGCTGGGAACAAGTTGTTGGGGAGAAAACACAGGACCATGTGCCTGCAGAGTTTACAGAGTGATTTTCTTTTCAGGTAAATGGCTTGGAAAGCAAAGAAGAAACAACCCAAAAAGTTTTCACAACCACCAAGTACACGTTTTGCCTTTAAACTATTAAAGAACATATTTTAGCGACAGTGAGGTAGCTACAGGTCACCTGCTTATATTTCTTCTCCAAAACATTCTCCTTAGTATAACTGGCTTGCATAACACTCAAATGTCATTTCAAAAAATAGATTCCTAGATTAATCTAAAGTCTGGACTTTATGGCTGCACTTTTACATAAATCAACAGGCTTCCCAGTGATGCTTGCGAAAGCTGGGGGCTCTTAATCGCACGTCACCAGGGACGAGATAAAAGAATCTTACACATTCTCTACCTTATAGCCATGATAACTTAAAAACTATGAAAAAAACATTTCATAGTAGCTTTCCTAATACACCTAACGTTACCTGCATCATGAAGTCTCTGATGTCTGAGGTCTACATTCTGAAGTTTAACTCACAATTAACTACTCTTCATCACTTTCTGCCCAGGATGAATTTTTTTTAATTGAGTACGAAATGAACTTCAGCTGGAAGACTTTCCACATGTGTTTTATTTATAGTTTTTCTCCTGTGTGAGTCCTCTGATGATTAGTAAGGGATGAGCTCTGACTAAAAGCCTTCCCACATTCTTTACATTTATAAGGCTTTTCTCCTGTATGAATCCTCATATGCGTCATAAGGGATGAACTTTGTCGGAAGGCTTTCCCACACACTTTACAGTTAAAGGGTTTCTCTCCAGTGTGAATTCTCTGGTGCTGAATGAGAGCTGAGCTTTGGTTGAAAGCTTTTTCACAGTCGTTACATTTATAAGGTTTCTCTCCAGTGTGAATTTTCCGATGAGTATTAACTGCTGAGTGGGAACTGAAGGCTTTTCCACATTCTTTACAGTTATATGGTTTCTCTCCTGTATGGATTCTGTTGTGTATATTAAGCCGGGAAATCCAGGAGAAGGCCTTCCCACATTCATTGCATTTATAGGGTTTTTCTCCTGTATGAATTCTTTGATGCTGTATCAGAGCAGAGCTTTGGCTGAAGGCTTTCCCACATTCTTTACATGCATAAGGTTTCTCCCCAGTGTGAATTCTCTGATGTATGATAAGGGCTGAGTGGTAACTGAATACTTTCCCACACTCATTACAATTAAAGGGTTTCTCTCCAGTATGAATTCTGTGGTGTCTACTTAGCCGTGATATTGAAGTAAAGGCTTTCCCACACTGACTACATTCATAGGGTTTCTCTCCAGTATGAATCCTGTGATGCTGAATAAGAGATGAGCACTGGCTAAAGGCTCTCCCACACTCGTTACATTTATAGGGCTTTTCTCCAGTATGAATTCGTTGGTGATTATTCAGGGATGAGCTTCCTTTAAATGTTTTGCCACACTCGTTACATTTATAGGGTCTCTCTCCAGTATGCATCCTCTGATGTCCAATGAGAGATGTGGTGAAACTGAAGGCTTTCCCACATTCGCTGCAGATGTAAGGTTTCTCTCCCGTGTGAACTCTCAGGTGCTGAGTGAGAGAAGAGCTTTGGCTGAAAGCTTTCCGACATTCCTTGCATTTGTAGAGCTTCTCTCCAGTGTGGATTCTCTGGTGTTTACTCAGGGAAGAACTGTGGAGGAAGATTTTCCCACAGATGTTACATTTGTAACATCTGCGCACAGTACTGACTCCCAATTGTTTAAACAGAACTGAATACTGCTGGGAATGGGGTTTCCTTCCTCTGGAAACGAGTCTGGGTTTTCTAATAAGGGATGATTTCAGACTGAGATTTTTCCCAAGCTCAATACTCGTAAAGCTCCTCTCCCTCATGTAGGTGTTTTTGATGGTGACTAAGACTTTCCTGAAAGGTTTGTTCTTTTTGCCTTGTTGCTTCTCTAGCTTGTCCTCATTTATGTAGGCTTTCCCCAACTTGAAGTCAAAAGGACCGTCCCCTAGGAGTTTATTCATTACTTCCTGATTTTCTTCTTCAGAAACTGTAGTTTCAAATAAGTGTTCCCATCCTAAAATAAACAAAACAGGTAAGTCTCCTTTGCACTAAGAATAAAGAAAAGTGACACCAAAACATACAAGGATTGCTAACAAATACGTCCCGGATGTTTAAGAAAGGATGGGGAGAAAGAAGGGCAAGAGAAAGCAGCAGCATGGGAGACATGTCTGGGTGGAGAGGTCTGCAGAAAGCTGTATGTGGGTGAGCTCCAAGGAAAGCTCCTCCAACAAGGGCAGCCAGGCCTGCTCTAGGAATAAAGCTGGGGTCAGCAGGGGACAGAGCACTTCTGAGTTCAGTGGGTTGTGTTATTCCTCAGCTCCCTTTCCCGTGTCAGTCACTGGTGCACTCAAGGTAAATCCACAAGGAAACTGAAGAGGGGCTATAAGTGAAAACTGGAAGAGTCATGGGCCTTAAAAAGCTTCCTGAAACCCAGGGCCTCAATTAGTGCTGTTGCGGAACTCCTCTGAGTGCCGTATGTGGTGTTGTGATTGACATTCCTCACTCGTTCAAGCAATTCTTTACTGAGTAGCCACTATGCAAACAAAGGTCAAGAACAGGAGTATGGGAATACATCAGGCAGGAATCCAGTTTTCACAGGGTACTGACAGTGACCAAGTGACGAAATAAACTAGGGATGATGAGTTCTGGGGGTGCTGAGAACGAGGAAAACAAAAACAAGGTGATGTGCAGTGTGAGTAAATGAGCTGACATTTTAAACTGGGTGATAAGAAAGTAGAATTAAAGATGGGATCTCAATAACGAGAGATGGCCATGCAAAAACGTGGGTATAAAGAGGATTCCGGTCAGAAAGAATGTAAGGTGAGAGTCAGCTTCGAGACGTCCAGGAACCCAGATTCATCCAGTGTGGCCTGAGCAAGAGGGAACAAAACAGTGTTAGAAGGTGAGGAAAAGAAGTACACAGGAGCCATATCACGCAGGTGATACAAGAAGACATTTGGAATTTCTTCAGAGGATCACGGCGGGCTAGGAGGGACAGGACAGTTTTGTTTAAAGAGGATCACAGCGGTGGTGCGACAAATGGATTGTCACTGGGAGCGGGGGGAAACAAGGGCAGATGTGGAGCAGCCACTCGGGAGCCTGGATGGAGGTGATGGCAGTCTGCACTAGCATGGCAGTGGAGGGGGGCTCATCTGGGATGCTCTGAAGGCAGATGACAAGAGTACGTATATCCTGAGTACATGAAAGAGAGGACTGAAGGATGATATCCAGCTTCTGGCCTAGGCAGCTCGATGGGAGAATGGTACCATGTAATGATATGGGGAACCTTGGGGGAAGAGTACACTCTTGAGAATAATTTCCAGTCTACTTTTGATCACTTAGAATACAGTGCAAGGAATGGTGTCACTGCTTCAAAAAGAATGAATGCATTTTCTTAAGCAGTTTTTATTTTCTTAACTGAATTAGAGATATATAATCATTGTAAGAAAAATAAAGAAGATACAGAAAACTATAAATATGAAAATCAAGTTTACCACCATTATATATATACACAACACACAAATATAATCATTGCTAAATGTGGAATTTAGCTCACCAGAATTTTTTTGGATATTAAAAAACACTTTCATTTGAAAAATAAAAATAGGTTGAAACTACACTTCCCCTTACCCACTCTTCACTTAAAAAAATTTTAGGCTTCTCTCCATAGCAACAAATGAAAGTTGACACCATCATTTTTTTTTTATACCATCATTTTAATGGCAATGTAAGATTTCAAAGCACAAACATAATCATAATTTAATAAATCCCCTTCTAAGAGTCACTTAGCTTTCTTCTCCCCAGTGATAACTCATGTTATTAACATTCTTTATACCACCTTTGCAACTCTGCACTACTATTTCCTTAAGATAAATTTCCAAACCTAGAATTGATTTTAAGAAAGCCAGACTTTTTCTGCAGGTTTTTCCTGCAGAAAAACCACACCCATCAAAATCCCACAAAAGATACTCAGGTATCACTCAGGGCAACAGGAAAACACTGGATATGTATTTCTTAATTTGGGGTAATATTATAAGGGGAAAATGGCTTCTCATTGCTTTAGTTTGTAATTCATTGATTATAATGAAGTTGAATAGTTTTTCAAAGAATCCTGGGTGAATTTTCAAATTCATATTCCTTAATTTTTTTTTAAGATTTTATTTATTTATTTGACAGAGATCACAAGTAGACAGAGAGGCAGACAGAGAAAGAAAGGGAAGCAGGCTCCCCGCTGAGCAGAGAGCCTGATGTGGGGCTCGATCCCAGGACCCCGGGACTATGACCTGAGCCGAAGGCAGAGGCTTTAACCCACTGAGCCACCCACACACCCTCCTTGGTTTTTTTAATGGTAATACTCAAGCCTTTGTACTATAATTATTTCTTCTCTGGACCTTTTCTCTGTTTCTCTTTATATTATACTTTTGTACTCCATAGCCACTACAGCAATCTTTTTTTTTTTTTTTTTTTTTTTTTAAAGATTTTTTTTTTATTTTTTTATTTATTTATTTGACAGAGAGAGATACAAGTAGGCAGAGAGGCAAGCAGAGAGAGTGAGAGGGAAGCAGGCTCCCTGCCGAGCAGAGAGCCCGATGCGGGACTCGATCCCAGGACCCTGAGATCATGACCCGAGCCGAAGGCAGCGGCCTAAACCACTGAGCCACCCAGGCGCCCCCAGCAATCTTAATAGTAGGAAAAAACTAGAAATTAAAATTTCTGGAAGATTATTTAATAAAATATAGCTTAATAATACAATAGAGCTCTTTCAGAAAGGTAGGCCTCTATTTAACGAGGGCTGAAGAGCTGAAGTACATTCACAATTTAAAATAGGTTTGAGAGGGGTGCTTGAGTGGCTTAGTGGGTTAAGTCTCTGTCTTCGGCTCAGGTCACGATTTCAGGGTCCTCGGATCGAGCCCCACATCAGGCTCTCTGCTTGGCGGGGAGCCTGCTTCCTCCTCTCTCTCTGCCTGCCTCTCTGCCTACTTGTAATCGCTCTGTCAAATAAATAAATAAAATATTTTTTAAAAAATAGGTTTGAGGGGCGCCTGGATGGCTGAGTGGTTTAAGCCTCTGCCTTCGGCTCAGGTCATGATCTCAGGGTCCTGGGATCGAGCCCCGCATTGGGCTCTCTGCTCGGTGGGGAGCCTGTTTCTCCCTCTCTCTCTGCCTGCCTCTCTGCCTACTTGTGACCTCTCTCTGTCAAATAAATAAATAAAATATTAAAAAAAAATAGGTTTGAGAACAGTATGTAACATCAATCTCTCTCTCCGTGTGTCTCTCTCTCCCACAAACACACTCAAATAGTCACAATCTGAGAGAATAAATAGTAAAATATCAACAAAGGTTCATCATGGTTGGTTGGCAAAATTTCAGGTCAATCTCTTTTTTTTTTAAAAAAAAAAAAGATTATTTATTTGACACGGAGACAGAGATAGAGATAGAGAGAGAGAGAGAGAGAGAACACAAGCAGAGGGAATGGCAGGCTGAGGGAGAGGGAGAAGAAGAAGGCTCCCTGCCAAGTAAGGGGCCCAATGCGGGGCTCGATCAGAGGACCCTGGGTTCACAACCTAAGCTTAACCGACTGAGCCACCCAGGCAGCCCTCTTTTTTTCTTTTTTTAACAATATTATGTATTCCTTCTATAAATTAAAAGTAGTTAATTTTTTTTTCAACTGCTTGCAAAAGAAGAACACAGTCAATTTGGATACTAATGACTTCTTTACCAACCAGAAAGCTCAGAGCCAAATTCTAGATTCACCCAGGGCTACTATGCTGGCCCTTACCAGATACATTCACTTTCTAAGGTTCTGAACAAACTTTTATTTTATTTTAAAGATTTTATTTATTTACTTGACAGAAAGAGATCACAAGTAGGCAGAGAGGCAGGCAGAGAGAGAGAGAGGGAAGCAGGCCCCCTGCTGAGCAGAGAGCCCGATGCGGGACTCGATCCCAGGACCCTGAGATCATGACCTGAGCCGAAGGCAGCGGTTTAACCCACTGAGCCACCCAGGTGCCCCAACTTTTATTTTATTTTGTCATTATTCTTACAGTTAGCTTCCTTAGATTATTGGTAGAATGTGACAGGATATATGTTAGTATGTAGTAGAAAAAAAGATCCCTGAAGTGAAAAAAAGACTTGACTCTTCAAAGCAAAGGACCCTGTGATGCCAAATAACAGTATTAACCCAAAAACTCCTTGGTATTTGATACAACCTAATGAATCTTCTAAATTCCGAAGATAAAAAAAAATCCTATAATATTCTAGACAGAAGATTAAAAAAAAAAAAGGACCAGATTTCTACACAGAAGACAGAGGAAAAAGAATTAAGCTAACAGAGGACTTTTTAATCAAGGACACTCAATGCTCAGACACTAAAGTCAAGTGTGAAGGGAAATAAAAAATTTGATGCCAGAATTCTAGATCCATAATTCTCACTGGAGAGGTAGAAGAATATTTTAGACATGCACGAAAAGAGCACACCTGAACCTTTCTGAAAACATTATTCAAGAGAATATTCTAGTCAAACCAAAGGGGGAAAGCTGAAGACAAAGCTAATGAATGGAAACACGGGACTGAGCTGACCCAGAAAGCCTATGTCCTGCCATGGAGAGGAATAAATGACAATAAATGATAAGAAGCAAAGCTCAAAGGAGAGAGCCACCATCTGGTGCTAGAGTCAAAACAAAACAGAACAAAAGCAAAGATGGAAAAAAATATCCAAAATGACAATAACAGGAACAACAAAAACCAAAAGACAAAGCAGAACAGCAAATGAGAGCTTAAGGACCTAGCAACCCAGAGGAATTTTAGAGATTGAGAGATATATCCTAGCATCCAGGGTCTGACACGTATTATTTTGAATATTTTCACACAAAAGATTTAGGAGAACGCTGTATTGAACATCTGCAAACCTTCTGCATAAATTCTATTTATTACCATTTTGCTACCCCTGCCTTCTCACTCTCATGTAGTATATAAATATGCATACATCTGTGTTTTCTTTTTAGCTGAACCATATGTAATAATTTACAATGAAAAAAGTCAAACAGGGCGCCTGGGTGGCTCAGTGGTTTAAGCCGCTGCCTTCGGCTCGGGTCATGGTCTCGGGGTCCTGGGATCGAGTCCCACGTCTGGCTCTCTGCTCTGAAGGGAGCCTGCTTCCCTCTCACTCCCTCTGCCTGCCTCTCTGTCTACTTGTGATCTCTCTCTGTCAAATAAATAAATAAAATCTTTAAAAAAAAAAAAAAAAAAAAAAAAAGAAAAAAGTCAAACAAAAACCCAAGCTGGAACAATGAGGGATGTACTGTATCAATAGAAGTTTATTCAAACCAAAGGGACGATAATTTAAAATCATCAGTCCAAAAACTGAATGGGAGGTCCTCAGAGAGGGAGAAAAACCATGAGAGACTCTTAATTATAGGAAACAAACTGAGGGTTGCTGGTGGGTGAGGTGGGGGGGTGGGTAAGAGATGGGCTAACTGAGTGATAGGTATGAAGGAGCGCATGGGATGTGCTGAGCACGGGGTGTTATATAAGACTGAAGAGGGGCACCTGGGTGGTTCAGTAAAGCCTCTGCCTTCGATTCAGGTCATGATCCCAGGGTCCTCGGATCAAGCCCGCATTGGGCTCTCTGCTCAGCAGGGAGCCTGCTTCCTCCTCTCTCTCTGCCTGTCTCTCTGCCTACTTGTGATCTCTGTCTGTCAAATAAATAAATCAAATCTTTTAAAAAAGCGGGGGTGGGGGGCACTGGGTGGCTCAGTTGGTTAAGCCACTAAGCCACTGCCTTTGGTTCAGGTCATGATCCTGGAGTTCTGGGATCGAGTCCAACATCGGATTCCCTGCTCAGCAGGGAATCTGCTTCTCCCGCTGACCTCTCTCCTCTCATGCTCTCTCTCTCTCAAATAAATAAATAAACTCTTAAAAAAAAAAAGAATCATAATTTTAAAAATTTAAAAGACTGATGAATCACTGACTTCTACCTCTGAAACTAATGATGTACTATATGTTGCCTAATTAAGTAACAAAAATTAACAAAAAAAAAAAAGTAGAAAAGATCAGTCAGAAGAAGAGGAGAAGACATGAGTCACAACCTTTACGCATTATATACAGTGTTACCTTTTCTGCATTCACATCACAAAGGATACCGGAGACAAGTGGGCCCTTCTTGGGAGAATTCAACTCTCCCTCTGAACCTGCTGTATCAGGGCTCAGAAAGAGAGAGAGTGAGGATATGCCCTTCCCAGCCTTTCCCGCCCGGCCTGGCCCATTCAGGAGGGCCCTGGTCCACGTCTCCTGAGCAGTAGCACCCAGGAAGTGAGAAAATGATCTGCCCACTTCCCAATCATTGTCACTCACCTACACATGGGCCTTGAGAAACTCCATTTTCCACCATCCAGGGGTCTTCCCCTTGCTGCAACTGGAAGATGACCTTTGGTTTGGAAAACAGGATTCCTGTTTGTGAGCAAGAAGAGAATGAGTCCGCTGTGCAGATATGAGCAGCCATCCTGGCACACAGATCCAGCCCCAGGGGCTCCGGGGCAGAGGGACAACTGAAGGAAGGAGACGTCTTTTCAGAGAAGGGCTTCAATTAGGCTTCTTGAGGACAGCGAGGAGGTGGTCTCAGGAAGAAAGTCTGCGTGCTGGCTGTGCATGCCTCTATTGGAACCTCTCAGGAGACCCAGAAGGACAGAGTGTAGAGCCAAAGAATGGCAAAAGCACACAAAGGCTGCCCATCACTAACTCTACCAACCTGAGGCCTTTCCTGGCAGTGGAGGGGATAGCGACTGCCACCCTGAGAGCCCACCTGCGGCTGAACGTGACCAAGCCCTCCAAGGGTCCTCCTTGGGGAGGGCCCCACGAGGCTCCCCCCGCAGATTCTCCATCACAAGGAAAGGTCCTTACCCAGCGAGACGAGGGTGCCGTAGTTCTCCAGCATCACCTCCCGGTACAAGGTTCTCTGTGAGGAGTCCAGGCGCAGCCACTCGTCCTGGCTAAAGAACACGGCCACGTCCCTGAATGTCACAGACTCCTGCAATGGCAAACCCGTTCCTGCTCACCTGGAACCAGACCCCCAAAGGGGTGGCTGAGCAGTCACCCTGTCACCATGCAGGGCTACGAGCATCTCTAGGCAAGTCTCTGTCCTTTCCAAATGTACATACTGTTGTCCCCACATCTGCAGGAGGGGCTACGTTCTAAGAACCCCCCTCTCCAAGTCTAAAACTTGGAGAGTACTGTACCTTATATATACTGTTTTTTTTTTCCTATAAATACAATCCTATGATAAAGTTTAATTTATAAATCAGGCAGAGTAAGAGATTAACAAGTCATAACACAACAATTACGACAATATGCTGGAGCAAAAATTATGTGACTGTGGTCTCTCCCTCTCAAAACACCTTACTGTGCTGTACTTACCCTTCTGCTTGTGATATCTTTACAGCTAGACCCTAAGACCTGATCTTGACTGCCCATCTGCTCGTGCTCACTGACCTGTGTCCCACATTCTTCCTTGAGCTTTTCTTTCCAAGTTATCTCTCAAGATGGAAAGTGAAACCGCCCCTCCAGCAGTAGCGACTTGGACAAGAGTCTCACTGACAAGCTCTCTCCAGCCGGCCCAGACCACTCACACCAGTTTGAGCTCGAGCCCCGACTCAGCTTGCACAGATGGACCATGCAGTGACCTCTAGAACGACTGACAATTACCTCCACCTCCTTAGGATACTACAGTCTCCGCCCAAGGAGGACACGAGCCTCGTTTACATAACATATAAGGTGTGTTCAGATGCGTTTCCTTAAGGCGCACGTGCAACCTTACGCCTGCCTCCACATACAGTGACAAGGATCCCCTTTTTAAATATTCAGCTTAACTCTAAATAACAGGAACCCATCCACCCTGCCTTGGGGAGTCACGGCTTTGGAAGTTATTCGGCATGATCTCCTTATATGCTGCAGATAAAGTTTCCCTGGCCCAACAGCTCACCTGGTGTAGTTTCCCTCGGTGGCTCGCCCAGGAGTGTGAGAGGGTAAAGTGCCCAGGAGTATGAGGAGTGCCCAGGAGGGTAAAGTGCCTACATGAGGGGACGTGAGGAGAATGACACAGGCTTGTGGTACAGTGTCTGGCTACTACTGACCTTCTAAGGAGAGATTGGAAGCAGGATCATCTGGTAACTGAAACCATCAATTCTCTGATGGATGTGGTGGGTTGGGGGGCAGGGGCTACCCTAAGTCTTTTCAAAGGCTCAGGAAGTCACTCGCCAGGCTCACAACTCCGGACCACTTCCGTGGAGACCTGGGAGCCATCTCTTTGAATGTGCCAGCCTCTCAGACTCCTGGGAGTGGGCAGGCCTAATGGGTCACCTGACGAATGTCCAAACTGGGCTGTAGCCACTCAACATACAAGTGAGCCTTCTGTCTTGGCAATCTCTTCGGGGGATGGCCTGTGATGCACGTGACATTCAGGCCAAGCACTTATTCAATGACAAAAGTGTTTTCTTTCTCTTCTGCTTCTGTGGAGAGGTCTTCTGGGTTGGGAGGAGATTATGTTCTTAATTATATTTCTGTTAAGTGCCACAAAAGGGCCAAGAAGGGAAGAAAACACTGTGGACCAGATGCTTCATTTCCCTCAATCTGTCCCCCAAGACCACTAGTCCTACCTAGCTGGGACTCCTTTTCCTTTCGCCAGCTCTTTTAACCTGGTCCTGCTCATAAGCCCCAAATTTCCCAATATAGTCCAACCCTCAAATAACAGGAGTTTGAACTGAGCAGGTCCAAATATATATAGACTTTTTTTCAATAAATACAGTACTGTAAATGTATTTTTTTCTTCCCTTTAATTTTCCTAATAACATTTTCTTTCTCTAGCATGCTTTATTATAAGAACACAGTAGAGAATACATATAGCTAGCAATGAGGAAGTTGTGACCAGCGATGGGGAAGTTCAGAGGCTGCCCTGGCAGCCCTCCACAAGCCAGATCAAACCACACAGGCCCAAGATAGCAGCTGACTAGACAGGAAACCCCTGACCAAGTTAGGAAGAGAAAGGTGAAACCCTATGTCCCTGGCCCAAGTAATGAATATCCTACCCCCCAGTTAACAACTGTCAATAAAAGACAGCAACTCAAGCCCCAGGGTGCAAAGTGCTTGCTCCCCTCTCTCTCTCAAGGTCATCTGCTCTCCCATCTTGAAAGTATATTTTTTGCTCTAATAAACTCTCCTGTTCTGTCACTCATCTGCTGTGTTGTGGGTCGGTCCTTGAATTCTTTCTTGAGACAAGACCAAGAACCTTCAGCAATTCCTTCAAGGACAGGCTGGTTCGAGACCCCTGGGCTTCCCCAGTTCACCCAGCAACACTGAAACCCTGCGTTGTTCAAAAGTCAGTTATACTAGAAATATTCCTGACCACACTTGCTGATTCAGAGGTCTTCTTTCTTGGATTTTCCTAGAAAATCACCTGGACTCCTACGAGGGACTACTCTAGTTGATTGGTCCTCAGTTCCTTGAGGGTAAAGACTATACATTTTCTCTTTGAATTTCTAATGTTACGGAGATAATTATTGGACTCCCTCACGGTTCCACCCTTCACAGGGCAAAAAACAAACCTAGATCCCTCACAGAGCTCTGGTGTGGCTTTCGAACAGGACTGGAGAGGGACTTACCTGCTAAGCCGGGAATTCCCAAGAAGCTAGACAAACAGCTTCCTTCAAGAGTTACCCCACCAGGCCCCCGGGTCCCTCCATGGGCTCAACCACGACGGCTTCAGTGTATTCACAACATCTGAACCAAGAAAGCTCACCTGAGCTTGGGCTGGGAGCAATCTTGTGGCCATTTCTCCCTCTCTGCTGCCCCTCCTAGAGAAAGCTCCTGAAATGGAGAAAGAAACTGTGAGCAGTCTGTCTGTCCATCCTGTCCATACTCCCACCCTCACGAGGCATGACTAAATTAGCTCCACACACTGAGCACCCTCCAGACGGAAGCCAGAGGGAACCTGAGAGCCCAGGCATCCCTGCGTTGGAGGGTCCATGGGCATGGCCACCCAAACCCAGAGTGCGTGGCAAACATACTTCCAGTCCCGGGCCTGCTACCTTTCAGCCAGTGGTCTCTGAATAAAGATTAATCAGACTAAGGAATTAGAACCAACTCCTGGACATTAACAGAGTAAAGGGCAGTCAAGCCCAGCTCACAGAGATGTTCAATGAAAGAGAAGTAACATAAATACTCCGCACATCTGCACTTAAATATTTTAGATGTATTACAATTATAATAATTACATTGTACCTAACATACTATATAATTAGATACAACGTATGACAACAAAATGTAATAATACGGTAATTATCATCATTCTTCACTAACATTTGAAGGAAATTGGTGTCCTTTTCCGGAAGAGCAAACCAAAAATTAGTCCTCTTTTCCCCCTGGAAATGGTGCTTCCTTTATGAAGAAAGAGTTATCAAATCTCCTTAATAGAAACGAAAACATTACCCATCCTCTCCCTGCTCCAAAAAACCCCACATGGCTCAAAAGAAAGGGCATCATTGGCTAGAGATGAATTTAAATTTTGGAAAAAAGGGAAGTAACTTAGAAAAGGACAAAATTAAACCAAAAAAAAAAAAAAAAGAATAGTCAAATCACTCTGGGATTCACTCTGAGAACAGGGCCACACAAGCTCAATACAGCAAGGATAGCAAAAACTAATACACACAAAATAAAGTTGAAACTGGAGGGGGGTGGGGGGAGACCAACAAATGCTGTCGGCCAAAAACCGCCCCAAGGTGCACGAACCCTCCAACAGGGCAGAGCTCCCAGCAATCTCAGTTCCGGGGCCAGTGCTCCAGGAGCGCTGCCCCAGGCTGGCTCCCGCGGCTCAAGCAGTGACAGCTCCGATTTCCGGGGAAGGGGGGCCGGGGGAGCGGAGAGCTCCCGGGGCAACGCCCCCTTCCCGGGCCGCCTTCACCTGCCGAGGCCGCCGCAGCTCGGACACCCGCGACTGGAACTCGGCTGGGGACTCGCGCGGCGGCCGGCCCTCTGCCCTGGCCCCGCCGCAGGAGCTGCACACCCCGGGCCCGCTCTCACCGGCACCCTGTACCTGGGCCCGCCGCGACCGGGACGCCAACCGGCGCACCGCACCGGAGACAAGCAGGATACCTAGCCTGGGGACATTTTTCACCACCGCCGCCAGGCCGCCGGCGCAAGTGCGCCTGCGCACGAGATATGGAAACGGGTGCCTTGGCCGAACGGCGGCGCTTTTCCTTTCGAACTCTATTTCCCAGAGGTCATCGCGGGACGGCGGACTACGGTGCCCGAGAGGGGCCAACAGCCGTAAGGCTGGAGAGAATCGTTTTGCTGGGAGCCCCCAGAAGGCTGCTGCCGCGTGTTCTCCGCCTCTCTCACCGCCTGTCTTGTCGAGCGCTTTTCGGGAAAAGTAAGTACTTTAAAATGTGCAAAATTAGCCTCTCGCTGCTGCTCGTTCTCGGTGGGTGAGTGAACTGAGACAACAAGAATTCTTGGAATGCCAAGGTTCTTTCGGCTCGGGGTAAATGCGCGGAAACCGCCAGGTCCTGTGTCCTTACCGGAGCGGGTCAGACTCGCGTCCCGAACTGCAGCCTCAGGAGCAGAGGGACAGGCAGGGTCCAGCTCGCTTTTCCGGTCAGCCCCAGGGTGCGGCCGCCCCTTGAGGAGCGTGGTGAGATGCGCTGCAGGGGTCTTTCCGCGGATACGGCGGAGTTTTGTGCCGGCTTGTCGCCTCCGGCTGTGCTGCCTGGTTTGGTTCCTCAGGATCCTTCGGCCACTAAGCTTGTGGCTTCTCTCCCTCGACGGGAGGGAACCCGTCTAGTCGGCGAGCCGCTGCTGTGTTCATTACTGGGGTCTTTTGTTCTCGGCTGCTTATTGTTTTTATCTATTTTACACGTTTTTGAGTTTTTAAACAATTATGTCTGAGTGTCGTAACCTGTAAAAGATGTATTTTTAACTGACATTCACGTTGGGTTTAAAAAAAAGCGCAAGCCCAGCATTTCCCTTTTTAGGACCCGCATTACTTCTTTTTTTTTTTTTTTTTTTAATTTATTTATTTGACAGAGAGAGATCACAAGTAGACAGAGAGGCAGGCAGAGAGAGGGAGAGGGAAGCAGGCTCGCCGTTGAGCAGAGAGCCCGATGCGGGACTCGATCCCAAGACCCTGAGACCATGACCTGAGCCGAAGGCAGCAGCTTAACCCACTGAGCCACCCAGGTGCCCCGCGACCCGCATTACTTTTGAGGGCACCTGGGTGGCTCAGTCGGTTAAGCGTTTGCCTCAGCCTCAGCTCATGATCCCGTGGGATCGAGTCCCGCATTGGGCTTTCCTCTCTCGCGACCTCTCCTCCTTCTCATTCCCTCCTCTCTCTCTCTCAAATAAATAAATAAAATCTTCAAACAAATAAATAGTAAAAATGGCTCCTCTGAATTGTAAAGTTTGTCTTGTAGCATTGACTATAATCCGCTTCCTAACTGCATCTGTCAGTGACTGGTACTGGAAAGAACGGGAGCTCCCTGAGGGTTGCATGATTTCTTTTTTAAAATAACAAGCAATGCAGTTTACAAAACAGAACTAAAACAAAAGGGAATTTAAAAAACAAAGAGATTAACTAAAATATGCCAGGAAAATAGTATGAAAAAAAAATCTGGGATCACAGTGTGATGTCAAACAAAAATTGCAAAAAGGATGCAAGACAAATAACAATTTATTTGGGGGGGTCTTAGGAATTGCATTTGGAAAGACACAGGTATTTGGGAGAAAACCCAAATAGTGCTCTGCCTTGGGGGTGGAGGAATTCCTAGGATTCCTAGAAGGGGAATTTGTAGAAGTCTTAGCTAAATTGCTTTGCAAAATTATGATTGGCTGAAAGAGTCTAATTTCTGTCGAATTCACAGATTGCTGTCTGGGCTGCAGGAAGCAGGATATTTCGGTTTGGCGTTGAGCTATAGTTAAAGTATGTGTTTTGTGTGGAAGTGGAAGTGCATAGGCCCCATGTCCTTAATGGCCCCCTGGTTCCATTTTCAACATAATGTCCTGACAGGAGTGACTGTTTCAGGTTTTTCCTTTCATAGTTACAACAAGACAAAGATCACTTCAAAGTAAAAATAATTAAATAGGACAAAATTAGTTGTTTCATATTGATAAAAGGTATTCCATATCCCTAACCATTAGGGAAATGCAAATCAAAACCTCATTGAGGGGCGCCTGGGTGGCTCAGTGGGTTAAAGCCTCTGCCTTCGGCTCAGGTCATGATCCCAGGGTCCTGGGATCGAGCCCCTCATCAGGCTCTCCGCTCAGCAGGGAGCCTGCTTCCTCCTCTCTCTGTGCCTGCCTCTCTGCCTACTTGTGATCTCTCTGTCAAATAAATAAATAAAATCTTGAAAAAAATGGTATTGAAAGAGCAGTTCACAGCCATTAGTATCTGCTGTCAAAACAAAACAGGATAGTACAGTGCAGCAGATGAGTGCTGGTGAGGACGTGGAGAAATTGGAATCCATTGCTGGCAAGACTGTAAAATGGTGCAGCTGTGGAAAATAGTATTTTCCTCAAAAAATTAAAAATGAGATTACTATTTGATCCAGCAATTCCTCTTCTGGGTATATTCCCAAAGGAATTGAAAGTGATGACTTAAACTAGTATTTGTACAATGTTAATAGCAGCAATATTTACAGTAGCTGAAAGATGGCAACAAGCCATTGTGGATGGACAGAGGAGTGGGTAAACATAATGTGGTGTGTGTGTACAATGGAAAATCAGTCAGCCATATGAAGGAAAGAACCCATGCTCGTTCGGACACATGCTCCAACATGGACAGATCTTGACATGCCAGGTAAAACAAGGCAGACTCAAAGTGGACAAACACTGTAATTCCACTTATATGAGTTCATTAAAATAGATTTATAGATAGAAAGTGGAAAAATGGTGGTTACCACGCATTTGGGGAAGAGGGGAATGAGAATTTATTGTTTAATGGGTACAGAGTTTGAGTTTGGATGATGAAAAAGTTCTGGAAATGAATGGTGGTGATGCTTGTACAACAATGTGAATGTACTTAGTACTCTTGAACTGTACACTTAGAAATGACTAAAATGGTAAATTTTGGGTTACGTGACTTTTACCGCGATAAAAATAATAGCAATACGAAATAAAGATGTAATCGTTATGAACTGTTATTGGCAAAACAACGTAACATTGAGATTTACAACGTATAAGTAAAGTGACACTGAGTACATGATGGCCTCCTTTTTTCTCTTAATATTCCTTAAAATGACAAAAACACATACATATTTAATTTTCAAAGGAATAGGTCCCCTACAGCTCTAGAAAATACCATCAGAACCCCAGGAATTGAGAGAAAATCTTGGGAGACATGCAGCGGTGTGCCCCTGAGATCCAAAATCCATCTAGTAGAAAGATTCAGCCAGGAAATGAAGCAGCCAGGAAATGAAAAGGAGGAAAAATTACAAATAGATTACAGAACATAATGATGGGGTTGGGCCAGGAGAGACTACAAAAAAATATATCCCGGATGAAATTTCAGAACTCTTAAGGATAAACAGAAAATCCTAGGAGCTACAAGGATATAAAAATAAAATTTATTTGTCTTAAATGATAAAGGCAGAGCCAGAAATTCCTGGGTGGGACTCTAGCTCCAGCAGAATGAGTGATTCAGTGAGGTCGTCAGAAAACCAAGTTTCTTCCTTCCCTCCACTCTGCTGCTCAGGAGTTCGGTGTGACGTGGACATGGACACAAAATTGAGGTTCTGTTGGGAAATAGGAAGGGGCATTGAATGGATGTTGGGTAATCAAGCATGCCCACTCTTCTAGGCAAAGCAAAGACGGTAAGGCTGATACCAGACTCAGCAGCAGCATTGGATTCTAGAAGATGGTGTGGAGTATTATCCTCAAATTCCTGAAGTAAAATGACTTTGAACTTGTAAATCTATAACCCTTTAATCTAGCATTCAATTGTGAGTGAAGTAAATGCATTTGGAAGATGAAAGTATTTGCATAGATTGTAATCCCTAAAATATCTCTGATGGAATAGTGATAAATATAGTCATTTAAAAAAAATCAAAGGGGGCTCCTGGATGACTCAAGTCAGTTGAGCATCTGACTCTTGATTTCACCTCAGCTCATGATCTCTGGGTTGTGAGACTGAGCCCCATGCTGGTCTCCACTCTGGGCATAGAGCCTGCTTGGGATTCTCTCTCTCCTCTCTGCCCCTCTTTCATGCTTGCGTGCTCTCTCTCTCAAAAAAAAAAAATCAAAGAAAGTGTAACTTGTATGGATTATAGGAGAATGCATTAAGTACATTAGTAAACTATCAGGTATCAAAATGATTCTTGGGGCATATTGTGAAGATTTAATAATAGGATTAAAAACACATGATAACAAAAGGGAATGGCAAAGAGGATATGATGACAGGCTAAGGTACTTATCTTTTTCAAGGGGATGACACAGATACCATTTGATTTCAGATGTAAATTTTTTTAAATGTTTAAATATGTGTATTAAATATTTAATAGAGACCAGTAGGCAAATGGAAACATGGTATCTGACTTTGTAGCCAGTCACAGAGTAGTCTTAAACTATATTCTTTTAAGGCAACATTCTTTTTAAAATATAAATTATTTATTTTTGTAATGAGATCTTTACAAAGTTGCCTTTTCACTGTGTTTTGTTGATGTGAAATCACACTGTAGTACATAAAAGCTGGTCACCTGGGGAACAATAATTGTATATTCAGTTTAACAGAAATGAAAGGATGTTTGTCTCAAAACACAAGATTTTACCTGCCGCATAAGCTTTCGTCGTGTCATCAGATTAGAAAAGTTTTGAAGTAGCATTTTTAAATTCTTGAAAAGATTGCTGTGTGGCGATAGGTCCCCATCAGGATAGTGGAGAGAGACCTGCAGCCCTTCTCTCCATCTGCCAGCTCTGGATATTTCTTCCTTCTCCACACATCTAGCCCGTGTCCTGAGCCTCAGCATCAGCCTCTGTTCTGGGTTGGAATGTGGAACCAGGGCACTGGGCTGCGCTAGTAGGGAGGAGAGCAGGACTTGCACCAAGCTGCCTGGTTCCCCAGAGTATGAACACTCACTCACCAGCGCTGCCCGCACCTTCTGGCCCACCAGGCCATCAGTGTTTGGAGTCTTGGACCTAATATATCAGAAGGTAATGCCAGCTCAGCTTGGAGTGTTTCAGGGAGAATAAAGACATTCACCAAAAGGAGGGCTTTTCCGCCAGGACCTAACACACCAGTGCTCTGGACCACAGACCTCTGTTCAGAGAGACACTGGCCAAGGATGGAATCACGACTTCAGCTGTTGGCAGCTTACCTTCCAGACTGTCAAGTATGCTTTTTGCTGTCTGCATCTCTTGGAGTAGTGTTATTGCCTACTTACCCATCAGTATCAACAAGGAGACTTAGAACCAAAATTAGAGATCTGGCTTGACTGTATTTTATTTTCTATTAAGTATATGTGGGAACCTGTACTTCCATGATGTTGCCAAGGAGAGAGACTTACCAGGTCTCTTCAAAGCTACATATAGGATTTCATCAAAATGAAAAATTGCCACAGTCTTAGGAGCATGAAAAGGCAAGACACAGTCAGGGAAAACAACTTGAAAAGCATTTATCTGATAAAGGATTTATACCCAGAATGTAGAAAGAACTTTCAAAAAACTCTGTTGTACTACACCAAACACCCTACTTTTTAAAATGGGCAAAAGATTTGATCAGATACTTCACTAAAAAGATATATTAAACTCAGAAGATGTTGCACAACACCATTAGTCATTAGGAAAATGCCAATTCAGATTATAGGGAGATACCACTACAAAGCTACTGTTGTAGAAGGGCCCACATCCCCTCACATATGTCTGCGACTTAACCCCAAGAATGTGTGACTGTTACCTTATATGGCAGAAAGAACGATGCCCTTGTGAACAAGTTAAGGATTCTGAGACAGAGCAGTTATCCTGGCTTATCTAGGTGTGCTTGACATAATCACATTGGTCCTTACAAAAGGCAAGGGGGGAGTCAGGACAGAGGTTATAGATGATGGAAGCAGGACAGAAGGAAAGAACTGAAGATGCCGCACTGCTGCCTTTGAAGATTGAGGAAAGAGGCTGTCAGCCAAGGAACACGGGCACCTTCCACAAGCTGGAAAAGGAAAGGAAAGAGCCCCAGGAGGAAGCAGCCATGCTTTCACATTGACTTGGGCTCAGTGAAATTGATTCTGGACTTCTGGCTTCCAGAATTGCAAGAGAATAAATGCATGTTCTAAGCCCCTGAATTTGTGGCAGTGTGTTAGAGCAGCAATAAGAAACTAACACACCTCCAGGGCACCTGGGTGGCTCAGTGGGTTAAAGCCTCTGCCTTTCAGCTCAGGTCATGATCTCAGGGTCCTGGGATGGAGCCCCACATTGGGCTCTCTGCTCAGCGGGGAGTCTGCTTCCCCCTTTCTCTCTGCCTGCCTCTCTGCCTATTTGTGATTTCTGTCTGTCAAATAAATAAATAAAATCTTTAAAAAGAAAGAAAGAAAGAAAGAAACTAACACACCTCCTAAAATGATTTAATAAATTTTTAATAGATAATACAAAATGCTGATGAAAATGTGAAAAGAGCAGAACTCTCACACTTTGGAAAACATTTTGTCAGTTTCTTATAAAGTTAAACACGGACTTCCCATGTGACCCAGCAATTTCGCATCTAGGTATCTACTAAAGGGTAAAAGAAAACATATGTCCACACAAAAACTTGTATGAAAGTCTTTTTCTTAAGATCTTATTTATTTGACCCAGAGAGAGAGTTAGAGGGAGCCTGACATAGGACTCGATCCCCAAACCCTGGGATCATGACCTGAGCTGAAAGCAGATGTTTAACCAACTGAGCCACCCAGGTGCCCCTGTATGAAAATCTTTACAATGGCTTTACTCATAATAGCCAATGCCTAGAAACTGAAATATCTACCCACTGGTAAATAGATCAATAGATTTTGATACTTTCATGTAATAAAAAGAAACAAATTTCTGGCATTTGTCAACACAGATTAATCTTAAAAGCATTATGCTAGGGGCGCCTGGGTGGCTCAGTGGGTTAAAGCCTCTGCCTTCGGCTCGGGTCATGATCCCAGGGTCCTGGGATCGAGCCCCACATCGGGCTCTCTGCTCGGCGGGGAGCCTGCTTCTTCCTCTCTCTCTGCCTGCCTCTCTGCCTACTTGTGATCTCTGTCTGTCAAATAAATAAATAAAATATTTTTTTAAAAAAGCATTATGCTAATGGTGAGTGCTATGAAGTGTATAAACCTGGTGATTCACAGACCTGTACCCCTGGGGCTAATAATACATTATATGTTAATAAAAAATAGAAAAAATTATAAAAAATAAATAAAAGCATTATGCTAAGTCAGAGAAGCAGAACACAAAAGGTTACATAGTGTGTGCTCCTTTATATATAATACACAAAAAAGAGACAAAGCTAGAAGGGACAGAAGTCAAATCAGTGGTTCCCTAATGCTGGGGAAAATGGGAAGGGATTGACTTGTAAAGCAGCACAAGAGAGAATTCAGGGCTGAAGAGGCTGTTTAAACAAATCTTATTCTTGACTCATTTAGTACCCAAGCCCAAACTTCTTTGTCTTGTCCACTTTTCACAAATTTATTTTTGCTTTGTCTAAAAGCTGCCTGCTTTGGTCACTTATCTAAGTCTTATATTTCCATGAGCTCCTGTACATACAAATTAATCTGCCTTATGTCAATTTAATATTTATTTATTTTAACATTTATTTACTTATTTTAGGTGGGAGTGAAAGGGAGAGAGAGTCTTTAAGCAGACTCCACGCTTGAGTGCTGAGTGCAGAGCCTGACATAGGATTCGATCACAACCTGTGAGATCATGGCCTGAGCCAAAGTCTAGAGTCGGATGCCCAATTGACTGTGCCACTGAGGCACCTCATGGTCAATTTAATTTTTAGACCAGCCCAAAAGAATATAGAAGGGTAGAAGAAACTTTTTTCCTCCCCTACAATATGGCAGTTCTTTTTCTTTTTTAAACATTTTATTTGTGTATTTGACAGAGAGATCACAAGTAGGCTGAGAGTCAGGCACAGAGAGAGGGAGAAGCAGGCTCCCTGCTGAGCAGAGAGCCCGATGTGGGGCTCGATCCCAGGACCCTGGGATTATGACCTGAGCTGAAGGCAGAGGCGTAACCCACTGAGCCACCCAGGCGCCCCAGCAGTTCTATTTTTAATTTAAGGGAACTCCATGCTGTTTTCCACAGTGGCTGCACCAATTTGCATTCCCAGTAACAGCACACACGGGTTCCCTTTTCCACATCCTGGCCAACACTTATTTCTTGTCTTTCTGATGCTAGCCATTCAAACAGGTGTGAGGTGATACCTCATTTTGGTTTTGACTTGCATTTCCCTGATGATGAGTGACATTGAGCACTTTGTCATGTACCTGTTGACCATCCCAGTATCTTCTTTGGAAAAATGTCTATTCAGGTCCTCTGCCCATTTTTTAATCAGATTGTTTGTGGCGGGGGGGGGGGGGTTGCTATTGAGTTATATGAGTTCTTAATTTTTTTAAAAGATTTTATTTATTTATTTGTCAGAGAGAGAGCACAAGCAGACAGAGTGGCAGGCAGAGGTAGAGAGAGAAGCAGGCTCCCCGCTGAGCAAGGATCCCTACACGGGACTCGATCCCAGGATCCTGGGATCATGACCTGAGCCGAAGGCAGTGGCTTAACCGACAGAGCCACCCAGGTGTCCCAAGTTATATGAGCTCTTTATCTGTTTGGGATATTAATCCCTTATCAGATATATGATAAATATTTTCTCCCATTCAGTAAGTTGCCTTTTCATATGTTGTTGGTTTCCTTTGCTGTGTAGCAGCATTTATTTTTTTTTTAAATTAGGAAATACTTAAAAAAAATTTTAATTAGGAAATAATTTTTTTTAATTAGGAAATATAAGGGCTGGAAGTTATAACTCGGTTTCCTTCTTTGTGGTGTTAAAAAGAAAACAGCAGGGCCAGGATGGAGTCACTTGTGCTAAACCCCACGTCAGCAAACCAAGACTTCATATCCAGTCTGCTTAGTTTCAGCTCTCTAGGAATGTAACCCTTAACCAGTTAACCTGACATTACCTGGTCAGCACCAGTTAGGAGGTCCACCTGGTCTGGAACAATGCATTCATCCTCTGTTGACAATTTCCTTTTCTCTACCCTCTCTGCCTTTACAAACCTTCCCTTTTCTGCAGCATTTTGGAGCTCCTCTGTATTTGTTAGATTGGAGGCTGCCTGAATCATGAATTAGTAAGACCAATTAGATCTTCAAACTTACTTGGTTACATTTTTATTGTTTAACAGATGTGGTGGCAGTGGTGGGACTGAAGGAGGCTTCCGATGGCTTCAGAGACAACCAGAAACACAGGTGCGGTATCCCATAAACCTTTTGAGTTTGCAGTCTTTCTCGTGGCTTCCAAGGGCCATAGGTGGATCCCCTTTCTGTCCTGAGCTCCATTCTCTTTGCATTGAGTTCCTGATTTAATTGGCTTTCTAGTCCAGGATTTGGCAAGTCAGTTTGAGCAGGTCAGTTTGACCATTAGTTCTGGTGATTCTTACCTGGTTCAGTTTTATGATCTTAAAATTACCAGCAAAGTCCATTCTATGAATCTCTCTGAAGACGAAACACTTTTGCGAAAGCATCAGAGTAAAATAATAATCCTGTAAATGACAAAGACAGAAAAATGCCATGGTTAGAGATCTGATTAGAGTTCATTACCATGCAGTTGACAAGGAAATGTGGTTATTTTGTGACATATAACATTTTATGATAATAACTAGGATTATGATGGGAACAATATTTAGTTATCCATTTAACCACAGTGACGATTTCCTAGGTAAATACAGAAGCTTACATAGTCCTGAGCAAACCTTAGCTCTTTCAATGATGAGTGTACCAGGTTTAACATAGGTGATTATTTTTGATAAGATACAGGTCTTTATGTTTTTCCAGGCAGATTACTTAAAAGATAAATAAATAAGCAACGTTTCATAATCCCTTATTATTGGGCCAATAGTCCAAGAAAATTTTGTCCTTCAAACTAAGAAAACCAAATTCTAAACTTCGCTTCAGCTTATTTTTTAATATAAAACTCATTTACTTAAATTTGTTCCAATCATATCTGATCCAGATTATGTACAAAATTCCTTTCCCTTAGCATTTGTATTAGTTTCAATTACATATATTAGAATTTTTATCCTTTACAATCCTTAGTTTTTAGTGAAATTAAATAAGTAAGCAATTATGAACTGTCTTTTGTATTAGCATTCTGTGTTTTAGCAAATGTATTAATACATTTCGTGATTTCTAGCAACATATGCTTTTTCATGGTAAACGGTTCAATGGAGTGTAAGATATGTTTATCATCAGACCCAAATTTATTTTTGGTTCTTCTGTGATGAGAAGCCAGAAGTAAATGAACATATATTCAGTAATGTTTCAGTATCTTATTTGGAAGTAATCTAGATATTTAATGATTTCATCACTTAATGTAACTTAGCAAAACTTCAAGGTTTTAGATGACCGAAATTTTCAGGGAAACTAAAAAGTTCGCCTAAAAACCTCTCGGGCCACTTACATCTATTTAGATCGCTTGTTTTCAACAATTGTGTTTGGAGCACCTACAAAAACCTCATTAAACATTAGACAAGGTTAGCCATTACCCCCAAGCTATTTTTCTTGCTGACATATCTTGTAAGCCATAGCGTGAACTTACTTGGTTAGTGAACTCAGGTGGAATACGAGTTTTATGGTGGATGTTGAGTGAATAAACCAACAAACCAAACTGGCTTTAATGCCACATCTTTTCCCCAGATCACATGAACCTGAAATTCCCTTGGGTTAGACTCTATTATATTTTTGAGAATTTTTATGAACTTGATAGAAGTGAAGTGAAGAAGAAGATAGAAGTCAAGTCTGACGCTTAACTAACTTTAGTAATACCGTCTGGAGCTAGAAAATACTACACGGCCACCACTCACATACAGAGACTCACATAAACACGCAGATGGAATCAAGAGAGTTTATAGCTTCCGTTTTAGTTCGAAAAGAATTGGATCTCCGTTGTTTTTCTGGCAGATGGAGTATAAGTTAAAGCCACCTGCTCGGATGGCTAAAGCCGTTTCAAATGAATTTCCCCCCATTTATTTTTCTTGTGGTAAGCATGACCTTCCCGAAGTTTGTGCTTTAACCTTTGCCTCCCAAAGGCACAGGGAGAGAACACAAGTTACAAACCTTTTAAGAGAAATCGGGGAGGTTTGGGGATAGGTAAAAAGGAATAGGTGAACTTTGAACTGCCTCAAGAGCTTTGCAAGGATGTGTGAGGTAAAGACAGTTGATTTCCTCTCCCCAAAGAATGGCACTGTAGCCTAAATGACCTCCGAAGCTGAATCACCCACCCAGCATTATCTTCTATTTGCTTGGGGCACGGGGAAGGCCTAAAAAATTTTCTCTTAGGCTCTGAACGTCAGCTTTCAGTTTGGCCAAACTTCTGATCATAGAGTTATTAAATCCTTTTAAATACCTTGCCAGATTTCAGCGTGGCCAAACCGTAAATGTTTCGGGCAGTATTAAACAGCCCCATGGCCCAGGGAGGGAGGGTGCAAGGGATACCATCAAAATCGATAACCAGTGCCCTGGATCTGGAAAGGTAAAGGACAGTATGAAATTTGATTTGTCTCTCCCTGACAGAGATCCATGCAGGAGAGGGGATTCTGGTCCAAAGTCTCATCCTAGCTGACTTCTGCTGGTTTCCCCAGGACCCCATCTGCAGGCTCCGAATAGGCTTTAAAGAAGAGGATGCAACTCTGCTATTTACCAGAAGTTGGCAAGGTATTTCATTAATGTTACTTTTATTTTGCCTGGGCTCAGAAAATCTCCGGGTCCTATCAACTCTGAGAGGGACCCGCACAGGGGCCCTCCTTTGGGGATAGACTTGAGGATGTCCATTAGGCCACTAACGGGGTGGACTTTTGTTTACAGTCTCATAGAGGCAATTCAGACCAAGGATTAGAAGAGCTGAGTATTCAAAGAAAGGAGGGATGTCAGGCTTCTGGTCTTTTGTTTTAGGTACCTCTTACATCTTCAGTAAGCCTTTTGTAACAAAACTGCCAATGAATCTGCTCAGGAATTTCAAAGCCTTTTGGAGGCTTCTGCATGCCAATTAAAATAGTTATCCCATTCTGTCTGTTGATTTGGGAACCCTTGCTTTCAAGTGCATCTCCTCATTGATCTTCTCGATTGGAACATGCCTCGGAACAGCTGTTGTAATCTTCCCTGAGGGCTGGCAGCAGCTTGGGAGGACCCTTAGCCGCAAACTGAGTTCACCCCACATTTCTGCAGGGTGCAACCCGCATTTCTGTCCAGCCACATTCTGGGGGGGTCCCCCACTCTGACAGTTACCAAGCCAAGGTCTTGGAATACAAAATTCAAGGCTTTCTTTAATCAGATTGTGGCCATTTCCACAGAACTTTTGAGCTTCTGGGAGCATAGTTCTTAAGCAGGTGTGGTGGAAGAAGGCATCCAGAACGCTTTAGAATTTTTTTTTTTAATATTTTATTTATTTGACAGAGAGAAATCACAACTAGGCAGAGAGGCAGGCAGAGAGAGAGGAGGAAGCAGGCTCCCGCGGAGCAGAGAGCCCGATGTGGGGCTCGATCCCAGGACCCTGGGATCATGACCTGAGCCGAAGGCAGAGGCTTTAACCCACTGAGCCACCCAGGCGCCCCACTCTTTAGAATTTTAAGGATCTCATTTCTCTGACTAAGCCTTTGAGTCTCTTGAAGCCAAACTGACCCCTAAGAGGGACGTGCCATGGGGTCAGAGATTGCATGGTATTTTACAGTGTACCTCATTGCATGGAAATTTGCTTGAGGTCATTTGGCAACCTAATATTACTCTAACTGATCGCTGTTGCCCCCGTAGCCAGAATTAGAGGACCCAGGAGCCAAGGGGTAGAAATAGAGGCACAACTCAGTATTACCCCTAGAGCCCCACCAGCAAAATGTTCGCTTCTGGTTCCCCTAACCTCATGTCCTGCTGTCCCAGTGGCCTTGAGTTCCAGGGGGCAGAATGCTTCCACCTGGAGACACAGCAGTAATTAACCCAAACTGGAGGTTCACATGGCCACTTTGGACTCCTCCTGCCTCCGAATCGACAGGTGAAGAAGGGAGTTACCGTGCTGGTGGCTGATCTGGAGTACCACCGAATGGAAAGTAGACAGCCACTCCACAGTGGACATAGGGGACCCCTTCGGATGTCTGTCATATCACCAACTCCTGTGATTAGGCCAATGGAAAAGAAAACAACTGTCCAGTCCCGCCAGGACCAATGATGGCTTACAGTATTTATGTTACAGGATGTCAAGGAGAAGCATAAACATCACTCAAAAAACACTCCCTCCTCCTCTGGGGAAGGGGTTAGTGAGGTTTTGGTTGTATACAGGATATCACATCAAGTATGACCTTCTTATTGCCTTCGTATAGAGCTGAAGTATGGCTTAAGGAGATGGTTATGGGTGCCAAGTAGATAAGGGGTGACCTGGTGATGTTTAGTTGTATATGTCAACTTGACAAGGGTCCAGGGTGCCCAAACATCCGACCAGTTGTAATTCTGGGTGTGTCTGTGTAAGTGTGTCCAGGGGACATTCACATTTGAGTTGGTAGACTGAATAAAGCAGATTGCTATCCTTAACGTAAGCAGTCTTCAGCCAATCAACAGAAGGCCTAGACAGGACAAAAAAGCCTACCCTCCCCTCTTTGAGCTGGGATACTGGTCTTCTTCTGCAGTTGGACTCGAACTGAAACATCTGCTCCTTCTGGATCTCAGGCCTCCCAGTCTTCTGTCCAGAACATACACCATGGGCTCTCCTGGTTCTGAGGCCTCAGACTGAAACTCCATGTGGGTCTGTCTGTTTGTCTGTCTATCTTCTGTTTCTCTGGGGGACGCTGAATACAGTAGTTAATCACATCTGCAAATGATGAGAGTGTTTATCTTTAATTCAGTCATGCTTATTTTTTTCTTGTGCTGACGAGTGCCCCCAAAGAGGGACTGATAATTGGAATGGTTTCTCGTTCTGAGTTTAAAGGAAATAAATACCTGAGATGACTTCATCACCAAGTATAATATTTTCTGTAGGCTTTTGATAGCTAACTTCATGAGGCTAAAGAAGATTTCTGAGATTACTAAGTTTTTAAAATCGTGAATGAATGTTAGATGTTATCAAATGCTTTCTCTGCATCCATTTAGATAATCATTTTTTGCCTACTGTAATCTGTTAATGCAGTGAATTACGTTAATAAATTTTAAGTCATTAATCTGTTTTCTGGGACAAACCAGACTTGCTTATGAGGTTTTTAAGTATTTCGGGTTTGCAAATGTTTTGACGAGGATTTTGGTCTCTACACTCCTTTGTTTGGCTGAAGATCTTTTTTCATGTTCTGTGTTTAGGCTTCATAAAATGAACGATAAAATATTTTTCTACTACTCTGAAAATTTTTTTTGTGAACAAGTGTGTTGTACTGCAATAATGCTTCTGCATTTTGGATTAATGCAGTGTTATGTGGAAGATTTCTTGGTTCGTATGACAGTTTTCCCCCAGAACATTTTTTATACTTCAGACAAGAGGATCTGAATGCAGGCAAGCCAGCACAGCTGAGAGCAGTCCAACTGGGGACAACAGGACTGTTTCTGACACCACTGTCTCTCGTAGCTCAGTGTGGCCTCCTGCTTTCAATCTGAAACACTTCCGTGGGGTCTTCCTAACTCAGTGACACAAACTTTCCATCATATTCATTTTTCCAAAGTCCTTTCACCATTCTTAAGTGAAGCGCCCTCTCTCTCTGTCTCGTGTATATGTACTTATGTATCTAATAACTTATAACATCTTTCTAACTATACAGTTAGTTTTTATTAGGATTGTGGTTTTGGGGCCACATGGGTGGCTCAGTCAGTTAAGCGTCTGCCTTCAGCTCAGGTCACAATCTCTGGGTCCTGGGATCAAGCCTCGCATCGGGCTCCTGTTTCTCTCTTTCTTTCTCTCTGCCACTCCACGCCACTCGTTCTCTCAAACAAATAAAATCTTTTTTTAAAAAAGGATGTGTGATGGGACTCCTGGGTGGCTCAGTTGGTTAAGGGTCTGCCTTCTTGGGTCGTGATACAAGGGTCCTGAGATCAAGTCCCATATCGGGCACCTTGCCCAGTAGGAGCCTGCTTCTCCCTCTGCCTGTCTCTCCCCCTGCTGTGCTTTCTCTCTCTCTGACAAATAAAATCTTAAAAAAAAAAAAAAAAAGAGTGGTGGTTTTTGTTAGTGTTCTGGTTCTAAACCCATTTATGGTCTGAATGGTCTGTTCTAATCCCATTCTTCCCACAATAACTCCAGTTATCTTTTGTAAGCATTTTTATGTGACACAAAAATTTTCAGGAATACATACGCTCTGCTCCTGCAGAAACACTTGGACACATTCCTTGATTCATTTGTGCCACGTGACTATATCCAGAGTTGCCGATGGCTTTTCCCTCTGCCTGGGAGACGGCAACATCGCTCCATCACACCCTTCATTCAGGTTCAGGGCTCTGCCTACATATGACCTACCACAGAGGATGTCTGTGCATCCAACTGGATGTCTGCGCATCCAACTGGATGTCCGCGTGCAAGGGGATGCACTTGGACCCCTACCCACACGTCATATACAAAAATTCACTCCACATGGATCAAAGTCCTAACTGTGAGAACTAAAATGATCAAAATCTTACAATAGAACCTAGGTGTAAATCTTCCTGTCTCAAATGTGGCAATGGATTTTTAGACAGGACACCAAAAACATGAGCAATAAAACATATATATTATTTGGGCTTTATCAAGATTGAAAACTTTTATGTATGAAAGGACCCTATCAAGAAAGTGAAAGACAACCTAGTGAATGGAAAGAAATATTTGCAAATCATATCTCTAATAAGGGTGTGGTATCCAGAATATATCAAGAACTCTTACGACTCTTACAACCACAAAAAGATAGAAAAAAACCTAATACAGAAGGGCCAAAGTATTTATTTATTTATTTATTTATTTATTAGATTTTATTTATTTGACAGAGAAAGATCACAAGTAGGCAGAAAGGCAGGCAGAGAGAGAGAGGAGGAAGCAGGCTCCCTGCTGAGCAGAGAGCCCGATGCGGGGCTCGATCCCAGGACCCTGGGATCATAACCTGAGCCGAAGGCCTGGGATCATAACCTGAGCGGAAGGCAGAGGCTTTAACCCACTGAGCCACCCAGGCGCCCCTGGAAGGGCCAAAGTATTTAAATAGCCCTTTCTTTAAATTTTTTTTTTTTTTTTTTTTTTATTTGTCAGAGAGAAGGAGAGAGAGAGAGAGCACACAGGCAGGCAGAGGTGGAGAGAGAAGCAGGCTCCCTGCCGAGCAAGGAGACCATGCGGGACTCGATCCCAGGACCCTGGGATCATGACCCGAGCCAAAGGCAGCGGCTTAACCCACTGAGCCACCCAGGCGTCCCAAATAGCCCTTTCTTTAAAGAAGCTCTACAAACAAAAAGCCCATGAAAAGTCGCTAAGGAAATGCAAATGAAAATCATAGTATCACTTCACACGCACTAGGAAAATATAAAAAAAATATGGAAAATAACAAGTGTTGGTGAAGATGTGGAGAAATGGAACTCTCTGCATCGTGGATAGGAATGTGAAATGGCTCAGCCACTGTGGAAAATATTTTTATAATTCCTTAAAAAGTTAAACATGGGGGCGCCTGGGTGGCTCAGTGGTTTAAGCCGCTGCCTTCGGCTCGGGTCATGATCTCGGGGTCCTGGGATCGAGCCCCGCGTCGGGCTCTCTGCTTGGCGGGGAGCCTGCTTCCCTCTCACTCTCTCTGCCTGCCTCTCTGCCTACTTGTGATCTCTCTCTGTCAAATAAATAAATAAAATCTTTAAAAAAAAATAAATAAAGTTAAACATGGAATTATATGATCCAACACTTCTACTCTTAGGTATATGCCCCAGAAAAATGAAAGCATATTGTAGTAGTCAGGGTCTTCACAAAAACCAGAAATCGGGGTGGGAGGGTGGTGGTTGGAGAGAGATTGAGTAAGATTTACTTTAAGGAATGGCTCATGCAGTTACACAGACTGGCAGGTCCAAAATCTGTAGAGTCGGTCAGCAGACTCCAGGCGAAGTGTGAAAGTCATCTGCTGTAGAATTCCCTCTTGCTTGGGTGAGACCAGCCTTTTGTTCTATTCAAGCCTTTAGTTGATGGGATCAGGGCCACCCACGTTATTGAGGAGAATGTGCTTTACTGAAAGTCCACCAGTTTGAATCTCATCCAGAAAATACCCTTACAGAAACATCCAAAATAATGTTTGGCCCAGCCATGTGACATATAAAATTAACCATCACAAATCCACCCCTTGTCAACACCCATTTGGGTTTCCTTAAACCACGCTTATTCTTCAAATGAAGGTAATAACATGATCATACTTCCACCTAACATTGACAACTGACCAGAATACAACCAAAAATGTGCTTCTCTCTCCCCCAGGAGAGGAGGTGAAATCCTTAAGTGATGTTCACTCTTCTCCCTGGTGTTCATAATTTCAATACAGTGATATAAAAAAAACTTAAATATTATGATATAAAGTCAACAAATCTTCTGTTATATGATAAGGGAATAAGAGAAGAAAGAAAAAGCATATAAACATGTTCATATCACAAAAAAAATGAAGTCATGATAACCACAATCCTTGTTTGCATAACTGGTCACGTGGTCATCGTTGGTATTTATAACTGCCTTCTTCCACTACCCATTTTATATTCCCTTTGCCCTCAGCAAGTTGCTCTTAATCTGGTGACCTTCAAGGGTCTGAAGTCTTGTCTGGATTGGGTTGTTTTCCATCGATAGTCACAGGTCATTCACAGTGTTGGACAACCTCCACTCTACATTGTTTCAAAACATCTGACTCAGCCCCAAAGAAAACTCTTGGTCCCTTAAGCGGTTACTCCGCAATCCTTCCCTGCAGCCAGACGTGGCGACCAGAAATCTGCTGTCTCTCTGAATTTACCTATGTTGGATATTTCACGTAAATGCGTTTATGTAATATGTCCCCTTTGGGGGCCAGCTTCTTTCATTTAGTGTAACGTCTTTGAAGTTTATCCTCATTGTAGCCTGTGTCAGTATTTCATTCCTTTTGCAACCAAATATTCCATTGCATGAACCTATCTTAATTGTTTCATTCAGTCGTCCACTGATGGACACTTGGGTTGTTTCTAACTTTTGTCTATTACGAATAATGCTGCCATGAACATTTGTGTAGAAGGATTTGTGAGGGGGTCAGATGCCGTAGGGGCATGGGCAGGCCTGGCAGGACAACAGCGGAATGGGAGGCTTCTGAAGGCACACGTGCCTCACATTTGTCCAGACAGAACATTCAGAAAGGGCTCAGGGGGATGTCCTTGGGTGCAACTGGGTGTTTCAGCAACCTCGTGCCGAAGACCATGCCATTTCGCTCACAAACCATGTTCCCCACTCTCTTTCAACAAATGAGAAGGTGGACCCGATCCAGGGATCAACAGCTTTGAAGCTAACCGTTAAGTGAACTCTGAGAACATAGAGTTGTTGTTTTTATTTTTTTAAGTATATTTATTTCTTTGACAGAGATCACAAGTAGGTAGAGAGAGAGAGGAGGAAGCAGGCTCCCTGCTGAGCAGAGAGCCCGACAAGGGGCTCGATCCCAGGACCCCAAGATCATGACCCGAGCAGAAGGCAGAGGCCCAACCCATTGAGCCACTCAGGCGCCCTGAGAACATAGAGTTTTAAATGAATTTTGCAATAAAAATCATCTGGTGGTTCAGTAAGGAGGCTAGTCTAAAAATACATATTTAACCTTCCAGCTTTGGGGTTAGAAATATGAAAACATACCAAGAGTAGCAGCCGGAGCCTTAAGTTTCATTTAGTCTTGTCAGTTGAACTCGCTGGAACTGAAATTACGGACTCAGAAGTAAAAGTTGTTGAGCTATTTTACGATGGGTTATGTGAGCAGCCCCTAGTCTCCTGTGCTGTGTGGACTTGGGGGAGTCACTGTACCTCTCTGGTTAGGCTGTGTCATCTGTTTAAGGTGAATAAGAACCCCTTTGCCACTGCACGAGGCTGAGTTAATTATAATGAATTTTCCTTTCTTCACCAATCCCTGTTTCTTGGCCTCTCTGCCACTCACTCTCCCATCCCTCCTCACCTCCTTGGTCACCCCCTTCCAGCCTCCTCTCGTCTGTTTTATCTCCTACTGTTGGGGGTCCTGGGGCTCTGTCCTCACCCTCCGTCCACATCCTCTGCCCAGGTGAGGTATTCCATCCATGGCTTTAAACACCACACTTGCTGATGCCATCCCAGCCTTATCTCCCACCCTGGCCTCTTCCCTTAATTCCAGCCTCATGAATCCAGCCAACTGAATGAGATTCTTCGCTTTCCTGTGTCCCAAACTGAACTCTTGATTTCTGCCCTCCATGGACCTGCTGTGGTCCCGGTCCTGACGTCCTCAAGGTGTGCCCCGGCCCCCGCCAGGTGCTCCAGCCGTGACCCCTTCCTCTTCCTCACCCTCAGCCAGTCCTAGCCGACGCCTGGGGCCCGGCCACTTCCCCTCCTTCCACCTCCAGCAGCCTGGTCACAGACCCTCTCGCCTCCCTCTGCACCACTGTGAGGGCTCTGCCCCAGTTGCTGATGGTCTATCTTGCATTCAGGGGCCAGTGGGATTCTGGAACGTGCTTTGTGACATCAGCGTTGGCCTCATCTGATCCATTCTGAGCAGGGGAGGGCTGCGAGGGGCTGTATGAGCCCTGCCCATCCACCTACAACACCCAGTTTGTATGGACCTTTGTAATGTCAAGCTTGGGGCCTAGGGCCAGCTAAGTGCTCTGTTCTTCCCAAGGTGTAAAATGGGTAAAGGCAGAGCTGGGTCCCGTCCTCCTGGCTCCCATCCTCCGCCAGGGAGAGGTGCATAGACAGCTCTGGGAGTAAAACTGGCAGGGCCCTTGCATGTGGTAGGGGAAGAGAGAAGGGTGACATGGCTTTTGTTCATTCCCTCTGCCAGCTTTGCCCAAATCCCTGCAGCCATCCTAATCCACCCTGTCTAATGGAGCCCAAGCTGGCTTAAGCCCCTGTGGGATGAGCCTGCAAATCCCTGGGGCTGGGAGCTCACCACCTGTCCCCAGGGTGCCTTTTGCTCTCTCCCTCTCTTTGCATCAGAGAGCCAAATCCGGGGCCTCGGACAGGAATGATGGTAAAAGCATATTGTGGCTAAAGCCCTCTCACTGTAGCCCTCAGTGATGAGATGGGGAAATGTAAGCTCCAAGCCTCCCACTGTGGGAGTCACTGCTTCAGACCCCAGAGCCCAGGAAGGCTTTCTCCATGACCAGAAGGACAATTCCTTAGGGTTCCATCATCAGATGCGAGAGGCTGGGGCAGAAGCTGCGGGGAGAGCTGGCCCTGTCCCTCCCACTTTCTCCACCAAAGGCAGTGTGGGCCGCTGGTTTCATATGAGTCTGAGCGCCAATCCAGAGGCTAATCCGTGCCAGCTATGTGGCCTCAGATGAGACTCTTCATTCCTTGAGGTCTCTATTTTCCCATCCGCAAAACGGGGCTCACGGTAAATGTCTCCTTGCTGCAGGGTTGTTGTGTGTATATTAAGCAGAGTCCTTAGTAAGGTTAAAGGTCTGCTTGCTGTTGCTTCCTTCCTGGCCAGCCCTGTTCTCCTTCCTGCTGTTCAGGTGTACCCGGCTCAGTCAGTCTGAGCTCCTTTCTCCCTCCATTTGGGTTTTGCAGGGACAGAGTTGGGGAGTGCCTTGGGCAGCTGGAACCAAGGCCCAGGTGGCTAGGAAAGAAAGGAAGAAGGAGACAAAGAAGGAGAAATTGATGGAGACAGAAAGAGAAGAGAGAGATGGGCAGGGGGTAGAGACAGAGATAGAGAAAAAAACGGACAGACAGAGGACAGTGTGTGTGTTTGTGTGTGTGTGTGTTTTGTGTATGTGTATGCGTGTCAGAAACAGCCAGAGAGAGTTGGGGTCAGACACATCCAGAGGGAGGAAAGAAACAGCCCCAGGGAGTAGGGCTCCCTCCTCTCCTAAGAGGGAGGGAAAGGAGGAGTAGAGCGCACCCCTTCTGCGCATACCCCTCAGGGTGGCCTCTCATCCCCTCCCCAGAATCCCTAAATCCTCTCTGGGCCCTGCACATCTGTCACAGCCCTGTCCTGACCAACAGTGACAGCGGCTGGCACAGGTGAGTGTGGCTAGGGAGTGCGTTTGATTGTGCGCTGAGGACCAGGGGCCCAGGGCTGTCGGGGAGAGGCTGGATGGCGAGGTGGAGACCGGGGTCGGGCAGGGGGGACCTGGATGAGAAGATCCCGAGGGTGTGAGGGCGCGGTGGAGGCCTGGGAGCGCAGGACGAGCTGCTATCCCAGCTCTTCCCCCAGCTGGCTCCGCCGACGTTCATCGCGCGCCTCCCCTCTCCCCAGGACCCGGGGCTCCTGCCAGGCGTTCAAAGCGTTCCCGCGTTCTGTTCCCTCCCGGCCCTGGAGCGGGACAGGGATGGCCCGGCCCGGGAGCGCCCGAGCCGCCCAGCCGCAGCTGCTGATGCTGATGCTGGTGCTGGCGCAGGCGGGCGCGGCGGGCGCGGCGGGCTCGGTGCGCCTGGCGGGCGGCCTCACGCTGGGCGGCCTGTTCCCGGTGCACGCGCGGGGCGCGGCAGGCCGGGCGTGCGGGCAGCTGAAGAAGGAGCAGGGCGTGCACCGGCTGGAGGCCATGCTGTACGCGCTGGACCGCGTGAACGCCGACCCCGAGCTCCTGCCCGGCGTGCGCCTGGGTGCGCGGCTGCTCGACACCTGCTCGCGGGACACGTACGCGCTGGAGCAGGCGCTGAGCTTCGTGCAGGCGCTGATCCGCCGCCGTGGCGACGGCGACGAGGGGGGCGTGCGCTGCCCGGGGGGCGTCCCCCCACTGCGCACCGCGCCCCCAGAGCGCGTCGTGGCTGTTGTCGGCGCCTCGGCCAGCTCCGTCTCCATCATGGTCGCCAACGTGCTGCGCCTGTTTGCGGTGAGGGCACTCTCTTTCCGTCCTCCTCCCGTCCTCGCCCACTGGGTGGCTGATGTTTGATCTCCTGGCAGAAATCCTCAAATTCTCAAACCCCGTCCCTTGCACCAGATGTAAGCCCGAGCCACATCAACCCAACCGGTCGGTCCACCCTTCCTTGTCAGCTCTGGGGCCCTGCCAGAGCTGCCCTGTGCACACACAGCCGTTTGTGAGAATTAAGGAAACCTACCTTCTGGAGGGTCAAGGTGGGTCCCCTCCCAGAGGGGGTTGCAGCCTTTGCCTGGGGACACGATTCACTAGAACAGGGCAGTGGCTAATTTAGCCCCTACTTGGTCACTAGCTTGGGTGTCCTTGTTTGGGGCACACTCACTGCACCCTGCTGTGTGGTGGTCTCACCCAGGGCCCTGGGGAGTGCTCAAATGAGTGCAAATTTTTCCTGGGACCAGGACCCTCTGGTGGGGCAACTAGGACATACCCCTGACTGCTGGGGAGATGGGGAGAGAGGGTAGTTCCCTCATCTTTAGGAAATCATCTTAAATGCAGGGCAGCCCCTTCCTTGCATCCTGGGGGGCATGACTGGGGGAGGGGAATAGGAATCAGGGATTGGGGGGCCTTTGGCATTAGAGTTTGGGGGTTTTCTGCAGTAGTCATTTGCTGGGGTTCGGTTGGAGAAGGGGGCATCTCTGTGCTTCGTCTTTCTGAGCCCAGAGGAAGGCTTTGCTTCCATCTGGCTAGGGGAGGGGTCTTGTGTTTCTTGAGAGTTTCTCCCATTCTCCCAGGCATGGCCTGTTTCTACCATGCTGGGTAGAGGTTTTATCTGGCCCCCCCTCCATCATCTGCATCCATATAATTCCCCCCTCCCCCCACGCTGATTTCCCCTGGACAGAAGCTTGTTCTACGGACACACCTTCTAGCTGGGACAGGAAGAGTTTATGGGGGGGGGGTTCACAGGGAAGACGCTCCATCTCACCTGCCTGCCCATGTCTGTCTGCATTTGTACCTCTGTCCCCTGTCCTGCCTGGAACTCTAGTTTCTGTCCTTTTTTCCCCTATGTCTGCCTCTCTAGACTGAGTGCGGAGATCTCAAAGTCGGGGGTCTTCAGGGGCCAGGTTTGGGATGTAGATGAGTGAAGCAGGACCCCACAAGTCCAGGGCCCACTGCCGCCAACTCAGCCCAAGACTGGGGTGGTGCCCCACTCCCACGTTTTAGACCCTGGCTATCAATTCAAAAATTAAACGAATGAAGAGATTGGTGCAGGAAAGGCAGCCAGGGGCCAGATTTGCGGTTCCTGGTCCAGGAGCAGGGCTGAGGGTTTCCGAGTTCACCTCCTTATGTGTGTGCATCACTGTGATCACAATGCATTTTAGATGAACTTCCTGGAGGAAGTTCGACATGTACAGGAAGGTGGTTCTGCAGATCAAACTTTAGCGTCCAGAGTGCCCAGAGTAGCTACAGCATCCATTAACCGCGCTGGGCCTTTCTCTGACCGTCCCTCCTTCTTTGTGGTTCTTCTTATTTCTCTCTCTCCTCGTCTCTTTTCCTCTTCCCCTTCCTCTTTCCTCCTTCCCTTCTCTCTCCCTCTTGCTCTTCCCATCATGTCTCCATACTCCACACTTTCTTTCTGCCTTGCTTCAGACATCCCTGTTTCCCCTAGACCAGCTCAGCCCACTCCTTCCAGAACCTTCCCTCTCTTCTGCCCTTCACACCAGCTCCCACTTCACCCCTCTGCTCTGCTAGCCTCTCCACTCTCCGCTCTCCTTTCACACTGGCTCTTCCCCTCCGCCATTCTCCAGGATCAGCTCAGCCAGTAATCCCAGCTATCAATCACTCTAACGCACACAGATAAACCCAGTTGCAAGCAGGACCCTCCATTAGGCCAGAAAGAGCTTTGAATCAAATAACCCCATCCCAGCTCCCCTGCCTGCTCTGACCCTGCCTGGGTCTGCTGCTCCCCTACACAGACTTGTCCCTTTGTGTGAATTAGGAAAACATGTTGTCTTCTGGGGCTGACAAGGAGTTCCATTCCCCCTTGCCAATGCAGCCTTTGCCCAGCAGCTGGATGGGCTGCAGGCTGGACTTAAGCCTCTGCTTCCCCTTTGCCTGGACACAGTCGCCACCACTGTGTACGGTGTGCCCTGCCCTCTCCCTGGACCCCTGGACCTCCCATATTCCATCAGACTGCATCTCAAATACAGAGCGTTCCCCATGCCCTTGGGGCTCTCCATGTGGCTCTCCCACGTTGGCCCCTGTGCCCTAATCCCAGACTTCTGTGCCCCAACCCGTGTCCTGGATCCCTGCTGCTCTCCCTCCATCCGTAGCCCAAGTGTCCTTCCCCCTTCCAGATACCCCAGATCAGCTACGCCTCCACAGCCCCTGAGCTCAGTGACTCCACACGCTACGACTTCTTCTCCCGAGTTGTGCCACCGGACTCCTACCAGGCCCAGGCCATGGTGGACATCGTGAGGGCACTGGGATGGAACTACGTGTCCACGCTGGCCTCTGAGGGCAACTATGGCGAGAGCGGGGTTGAGGCCTTTGTGCAGATCTCCCGGGAGGCTGGTGAGCTGGGAACGGGGGTCCAAGGCATCAAGGAGCCTACAAAGGGGTGAGCCAGGGGCCATCGGACAAGGCCAAAGCCATGAGATGGAGCACTGGGTCCATGATGGGGAGCCTGGATGGTGCCCCTGTGGGGCCCCTTTGGAGCATTCAACCCCCATCACGGTCTTGCACCATGGTGGCCCCAGTGGGTGGGTACTTGGGTTGAACAAGAGGTGACTCTGGCACCCCCCCACCCAGGGGGTGTCTGCATTGCCCAGTCCATCAAGATTCCCAGGGAACCGAAGCCGGGAGAATTCAACAAGGTGATCAAGAGACTCATGGAGACTCCCAACGCCCGGGGCATCATCATCTTTGCCAACGAGGACGACATCAGGTGGGATAGCGGCACGTTCAATCACCGTGGTGACCGGAGGCTCTCCTTGAAGGCCCTGCCCCCTCTTCTTACACATCCCCCAGCCATGCACATCCTCCCTTCCTCCTCCTCCCTCTTCTTGATGCCCCCCCCCACCCTCCTGCCCTTACACGCTTTCCCGGCTCCCGTCTGTCTGGCACGCCCAGAAATGAACCAGGCCGGGTGTGGGTGGAGATAATCCAGGACTAGCCAAGGGAAACACAGAGGAATACCTGTCTATTCTTATCATTCACAGTGAGGGAGAGACCCATGGGCTGATCTAAGTGGCGACAATGAGCTGTCTGGGAAGGAGAACTGGGGTAGTGCAGGGGGTAAGAGCAGGGAGCCATGGACCCTGGCCTGAGGCCTGTGTGGCTCCAAGCCAGCAGGAGGCTTGGCAAGAGAAGGGAGGCCCTTCTTCCAGGCATCGAAGTGGGCTGCAAGTGCACAGAACAGGAGGGCAGCCTGGGGCCATAGCCTGGCTAGAAATTTTACTACCTACGAACCCTGGAGCGAGTGTCCAAAATCCCTTTCCCACCACTTTTACTGCTTAATGAGGGTCTGGTGAGTGGTTTGGAATGGGACAGGAGAGGGAAAAACAGAAAGTAGAAGGGGGATCTCAGGTCCTCGCTCACCCCTCACCCTGTTCCTACCAGGCGGGTCCTAGAGGCTGCACGCCACGCCAACTTGACAGGTCACTTCTTATGGGTCGGCTCAGACAGCTGGGGAGCCAAGACCTCTCCCATCCTGAACCTGGAGGACGTGGCTCTAGGGGCCATCACCATTCTGCCCAAAAGAGCTTCCATAGATGGTGAGTGCGGGATGCCCTCTCCCACCATGTCCCAGGCCCCTGCTTGTCCTCCCCACGATCCCCTCTTGGGAGCACTCGTTTTCCCCATCTGTAAAATAGTGTATCCTGCTCCATGTCCCTTACAGGATTCCCAAATTCTAGGATTCTAAAATTCTCTGAATACATCCCAGCAAGCGGTGTTTGAGTTGGCAAAGAAGGAAAAGCTCACCCCCACTTCACAGGGTCAAGAATTTGTTGTGTCTTTTTTTGTTGTTTTTGTTTTTGTTTTAATGCAATGCCTATCTTCCTGGTATTTCTGGTTCTGCACAAGACACACTAGTTTGAGGGTGAGGGGAGAGGGAGCAAAACCGAGGGTGGGGACATACTGCGCCATTGATCAAATGATAAAACCTGCCCCCCCTCCCTCCCTTCACCATCCTACCCATGAATATCTGGAAGAACCCCGCAGACAGGTTCACTTTACAACAGGATTTGGTTGTTTTCCCAAAGCCTGAACTGAAGATGCCTCAACAAGATGCTTCAGGCTATTTTAATGAAGCACAGAACCTTGTAAAGACTGAGAACACTGACTTTCTGGGGCTCCCAGCCTCCCACCCACCCTCACTCTCTTTCCTTCCCTTAGAGTGCACTTGGTTGCATTTGACAAATTAGAATGAGAGTGGTTTTAGCAATAAAGGCATGTCATCGCCAGATAAGATGCCTGAAAACAGGCCACTTCCGGTTGGGGATGGTGAGTTAATGATGTTCTCAAAGCCCTGAGCTTTGTCCCCACTTCTGTTCCATCATTCTCTGTGGTTGCTCTGTGCCTTCATGACTCAGGTGTCTTATTCACAAAGTGGCTGCAGGAGCTCCATGCATTACATCTTCACCGCAGCATCCCAATCAGGAAAGAAGGAGCAGCATAAAAGTCTTCGACGTGGCAAGGCTCTGAGTTTACAACAGGATGCACAGTCTACCCTGAAGCCCCCAGACGGCATTGAAATCACAGACCAGAAGCCGGCCATGTGGCCAGTCCTAGCTGCACAGTGAGCAAGTGGTGGAGGGACACAGAGGAATCATTCAGATGATTGCCGCCCTCTCTCCTCCCTCTCAGGATTTGACCAGTACTTCATGACCCGCTCCCTGGAGAACAACCGTCGCAACATCTGGTTTGCCGAGTTCTGGGAGGAGAATTTTAACTGCAAACTGACCAGCTCAGGTACCCAGTCAGATGACACCATCCGCAAATGCACAGGTGAGAGCTGCCCCGGGTGGCACGGGAGGTCAGGGAGAAGGCGGGAGGCCGGGCGGGGCACCCAGGAGGGCCGGGCACACTTCTTCTGGGCATCCCTAGGACAGGCGAGGAACGCATCGGCCGGGACTCGACCTATGAGCAGGAGGGGAAGGTGCAGTTTGTGATCGACGCGGTGTACGCCATTGCCCACGCCCTCCACAGCATGCACCAGGAGCTCTGCCCCGGGCTCACTGGCCTGTGCCCAGCCATGGAGACCACCGACGGGCGGATGCTGCTGCAGTATATCCGAGCCGTCCGCTTCAACGGTGAGTGGGATCCAGATCCCCTCCCACAGGGAAGGGACGTCCCTGGCATGGAACTCTCTGCTGGACCTGGGGTGACTCAGAATCAAAGGGATGGGAGAGGCAGAATGGTATCCTGTCCCCTGGTAGCAGCAGAGGGCCTGGCACATGGGCAGGGCTCAGAATAAGATCTGGAAAAGGCCCAGGAGGACTCAAGCCACACTCCCGGTTTGTGCGGAAAAATACGCTTCTTATTCAGTGACTATCCTTTATAAAAATTAAAAACTGTTCTCCCACCAAATATGGAGCACCTTCTGCCTGCCAAGCTGTCTGTTAAATAGCACAGCTTGACATGACCCGAGACCAGCCCCACGAACTGGCCGAACAAGCCTCGGAAAGAAACAAGGCTGATTGTTCTTTGTACAGGTCTGGACCCACCGTCTGGCCTAGACACCTAAGCTCTTTCTTTTTCTTTATAAACTGTGGTGACATGCATGTAGGCTCGTGTTTGCCATCTTCACCATTTTTTTAAAAAGATTTTTATTTGTCAGAGAGAATGAGAGAGGGAGAGAGAGCGCGCGCGCGCACAAGCAGGAGGTGCAGCAGGCAGAGGGAGAAGCAGGCTCCCCGCCAAGCAAGGAGTTGATGTGGGACTCCTGGGATCGTGACCTGAGTCCAAGGCAGACGCTTAACCGACTGAGCAACCCAGGCGCCCCCATCTTCACCAATTTTAAGTGTACAGTTTAGTCGTGTGCCCTGTTGTGCAACCATTCTCCAGAACTTGTTTTATCTTCCGAGACTGAAATTCTGTCTCCATTAAACACTAACTCCCCATCCCCCCTCCTGCAAGCTTCTGGCAACTTCCATCCTACTTTCTGTCCCTGTGATTTTGCCGGCTCTATGTACCTGCTGTGAGAGGGGTCAGGCACTATTTGTCCGTTTGTGACTGGCTCCTTTCCTTCAGTATAACGTCCTCAACCGTTCACCCACGTTGTGGCGGGCATTAGAATGTCTTTTCCTTTTTAAGGCTCAAGAATCACCTTGCATGAATAGGGGAACATTTTGTTTATCCATTCACCCCCGGTGCGTCCACCTTTTGGCCGCTAGGAATGATGCTGCCGTGAACGTGGGTGACCCATCTTGGAGGCTCTGAGCTGAGTCCCGTCTTTCCGACATACACCTGCAAGTGGGCTTGCTGGGTCAGGTGGTAATCCTACGTCCAGTTTTTGGAGGACCCGCCACACTGCTTTCCACAGTGACGGCACTATTTTGCATCCCCACCAGCAATGCATCGGGGTCCCACTGTCCCCACGTGCTCCCGAGGCTTGTTACTTGGGGGGGGGGGTGATAACCGCGGCCATCTCCAGTGCATGGGGGGAGGTGATGTCCCCCATGACTCCGAGCCTCTTTGCACAAGTGCCTCACGCCTCCCTGCATCCTGGGCCGGCCTGGGGGCCTCTCCGGGAGAGACTGGAGGACCAGCTGAGGGTTCCTGGCTCTCACTCCAGGCAGCGCGGGGACCCCCGTGATGTTCAACGAGAACGGGGATGCTCCGGGGCGCTACGACATCTTCCAGTATCAGGCGGCCAACGGCAGCGCGGGCAGCGGCGGCTACCAGGCGGTGGGCCAGTGGGCAGAGAACCTCAGGCTGGACGTGAGTGGGCGCGGACCCTCTGAGCCCAGGGCGGAGGGGGCGGCGGGGGCGCACAGGCCCCCCAGCCCAGGGGGATGTCCCAGGCCCGCGCGTCTCCTGTGCCGCAGGTGGAAGCCCTGCAGTGGTCAGGGGAGACCCTCGAGGTGCCCTCATCCCTGTGCAGCCTCCCCTGCGGGCCGGGAGAGCGCAAGAAGATGGTGAAGGGCGTGCCCTGCTGCTGGCACTGCGAGCCCTGCGACGGCTACCGCTTCCAGGTGGACGAGTTCACGTGCGAGGCCTGCCCGGGGGACATGCGGCCCACGCGCAACCACACGGGCTGCCGCCCCACGCCCGTCGTGCGCCTCACCTGGTCCTCGCCCTGGGCCGCGCCGCCCCTCCTGCTGGCCGTGCTGGGCAGCATGGCCACCACCACCGTGGTGGCCACCTTCGTGCGTCACAACAACACGCCTATCGTCCGCGCCTCAGGCCGCGAGCTCAGCTACGTGCTGCTCACCGGCATCTTCCTCATCTACGCCATCACCTTCCTCATGGTGGCCGAGCCCGGGGCGGCCGTGTGCGCCGCCCGCCGGCTCTTCCTCGGCCTGGGCACCACGCTCAGCTACTCGGCCCTGCTCACCAAGACCAACCGCATCTACCGCATCTTCGAGCAGGGGAAGCGCTCCGTCACGCCCCCGCCCTTCATCAGCCCCACCTCGCAGCTGGCCATCACCTTCAGCCTCACCTCCGTGCAGGTGGGTCGCGGGCTCCTGGGGCCGCGCGAGAGGGGAAAGGGGGAAGGGACCGCGGCTGGGCTGGCGAGTTGTCCTCCACTCGGAAAATCAGATAAGCACTCTTCTATTTTGGCTCCCATGTTTGTTTGTTTGTTTGTTTGTTTGTTTGTTTTAAAAAGCTGCAGGAGCCATGGCCCCACTGTTCTCCTATAAACAGAACTCCTCCCCCAGCCCCATCCTGCTCCATCCTCAAGGGAACTGGGTCAGTAAGCTGGGGAGTGCCAGCATCCAGCGCCGTTTCTGTAAAAAACAATGAGATTATTTTCCTACACGGAACACGCTTTCCACAGTTTGGCTCCCATATAAAAATAAGGCAAAGCCATCTGATAATTTTTCTCAAGCAGAAAAAGAATCTGTTTCTGTAAAGGGAGTTCCTGCTGCCGGGTCACTGGGCTAACCTGGATGAGAGGCATGGGCTCCAGCAACCTTACTGTGGAGTGGGGCGTCCTGCTCCACAAATGGCCAGGGTTTCATGACCTAATGCAGCAAAAAGCAGAGTTCCTTCAGGGGGTTCTCTGTGGTAGTATTACGGCGTTGGTACGGCGTTGGAAATTATTCTCATGATCTGGAAAGCGCTGCATGTTTTCAGTGCAAAAGGTACCACTCAGGGACAGGTGTGGGTGACACTGTGGCATCGTAGAACCAGGCCAGTTCTCAGGGCTATGTGGAGGGCCTGTGCTCAGCCTGCTTTGGACAGGGCACGCTCTGCACTCCAGGCAAGCCCTTCCCCCTGCCTAGCTCTGTGTATGCCTCTTTCATTCCCACCTGCAAGCCTTAGGCCATGCAGTTCTCCATAACTGAAAGGTGTTGCCATCTTCCCGCAGATAGCAGGGTCTGAGCTATCCCTGTGAGAGCCAGAAGGACAATGTCCAGCGCATCCCGACCTCTTACCTCCCTGCTTCCCTGCCCAAAACCCCTGTGATGCCCCTTTGCCCCCAGGACAGAGGTACTTAGACGACAGTCAGTACTTCTGGCTCATCTCTGGACTCCCCACATCATACCCTCCTCCCTTCTGGAAATCCCGAACCCCTGCAAAGAGGCATATCTGCAGTGTTACTGGGTCATTCATCAATACAGTAGACATGAAATGGCACCTCATTTTAATTTGCATCTACTTAATTACTAGTGCAGCTGGCCTTTGAGGTTTCCTCTTCTGTGATGTGCCTGTTCCTGTGCTTTGCTCATTTTCTATTATTTTGTAGGAGTTTTTTTTTTTTTTCCCTTGCTTGTTTTGTTTCCAGGTACTGATGCTAGTTCCTTTTCAATTACAGGGGTTGTGAAATTGGTGGGGTCCCTTTTGTTTGCTATTCCTGTATATCTCAGGCCTTGGATGAGAGTTCCTCGTAGGCAACTTTCTGTCCTACCTAGAAGCTTGTTCTAAGAAGAGCCTCCAGACTGCTCTCCTGGATGGTGGGTGGGATGTTATTAGTCCCTTGTCCGTGGAGCTGCTGCCTCTTCTGGAAGGATCACAAAAAGGTTCTCCTTTCTGGTGAACAAACTATTAAAAAGCATGCCCTCCTCCGGGATCACACAACCCTGCTCTAGGTACACAGCATGGCACTGAAGTGTTGGCTCGATTTCAGCCCTACATGCCCCCCACACATACACACATACCAGACAGTCTTGTCCAGTGAACAACCAGCACAAATGAATGGGACAGCCCTTCCAGGGTCCTGCCTTCATTGCAGGTGTCTTAATTCCTGCTCCCCAGCTTCCTTTGGCTCAAGGTCATGTCTTCTGTCACTGTTGGGGAACTGCTACTCCATCTCCTCCCTATTAGTGCTTGCTTTTGACTTATTTTTTAAGATTTTATTTATTTATTTATTTATTTATTTATCAGAGAGAGAGAGAGCACACAAGGCGGGGGAGCAGCAGGCAGAGAGAATGGGAGAAGCAGGCTCCCCACTGAGCAAAGAGCCCAATGCAGGGTTCAATCCCAGGACTCTGGGATCATGACCTGACTAAAAGGCAGATGCTTAACTGACTGAGCCACCAAGGTATCTCTGTGTTTGATTTTTTTTTTTTTTTGGCAGTAATTTTTAAAAAATATATTCATTTAGCCACCATATGGTACATCATTAGTGTTTGATGTACTGTCCATGATTCATTAGTTTGATGTACTGTCCATGATTCATTAGTTGTGTACAACATCCAATGCCTGAGTTTGATTTTGATAACCTCCAGGGCCACCCAGCATCAGCTCACATCCTTTTTACTGTTTAGTGTCTCATTCTGAGCTTCACTCGGAATACCCACAGGATTCCCTTACACTATGTCCCGAAGTTCTCTGGATCTGGAGAAGGAAGGGGTCCTCAGGAGCTAGGTTTGCCATGAAGGAACTAGGTTTGCCATGGTGCTAGATGGGATCAAGTGAGTGTTTTCACATCTATAGTATGGAGATGGTACTGCCTACCCCCAGGCAGCTGGGGGTGGGGGGTTGTGAGGAAAGAGAATCTCTGCCGAGTCTAGCCCTTAATCAGTGGGGCAGACACCAGCTCCGTCCCCGAGCTGGCTTGGAGGGACTATGTGTGGGCCGCCTCTGCCTGTAGTCGCTGTATCTTGCAGGACTTGGTGATGGTTGTGATACAGGAAGAGGACATCCAGGGCCCGTTACCCAGCCAGCCCTCACATCGCCAGCACATACCTTCACTGCAGCCCCTTCTGTCCACCAGCCTTTGCGTGGGCAGTCCCCTCCTGGATGGTCCTCCCCTCTCCATGGGGACTCTCAGGCCTGAGCATCCCATTAAGTAGGCCAGGAGCCTCAAGGTGACCCTAACCTGCCAGAGACATTGGTGGGTGGCCAGGCTGCATGTGTCCCTGACCCGTGTTGGCTCCCACAGGTGGTGGGAGTGATGGCGTGGCTGGGGGCCCGGCCCCCACACAGCGTGATCGACTATGAAGAACAACGGACAGTGGACCCAGAGCAGGCCAGAGGGGTGCTCAAGTGCGACATGTCGGACCTGTCCCTCATCGGCTGCCTGGGCTACAGCCTCCTGCTCATGGTCACGTGCACGGTGTACGCCATCAAAGCCCGTGGCGTGCCTGAGACCTTCAACGAGGCCAAGCCCATCGGCTTCACCATGTACACCACCTGCATCATCTGGCTGGCTTTCGTGCCTATCTTCTTTGGCACCGCCCAGTCAGCTGAAAAGGTAATCTGGGGCCCCCCGTCGGTTCCACTGCCTCCTTTGTTTCCTGCCTGTCCATGGAAGGGTTCAGTGGTCCCAAGCGCTGGGTCACACGCGTGAATGACTGCCTGTTGGTTAATTCATTCACGTACTTAAAAACTCATCCACTCATTTGTCAGTCTCCCTTTGCTGCTTCAGTCAGCCCAAATTTCCTTTGTTCATTCATGTGTTCATCCATGCTTCTAACCATCCATTAACTTGTGTTGTTGGGTTTTTTTTAAGATTTATTTATTTATTTTAGAGAGAGAATGTATCTGTGAGCAGGGGTAAGGGGCAGAGGGAGCCAGTGGGCTGAGTGCAGATTCCAGGCTGAGTGCAGAGCCCAACATGGGGCTCAATCCCATGGCCCGAGATCATGACCTGAGCTGAAACCAAGAGTCAGATACTTACCCGAATAAGCCACCCAGGCGCCTCTCCATTAATTTACTTTCATTCAGTTACTTCTTTAGATACTTTGTAGCCATCAGTCCATTAATCTGTCAGTCCATTTTCTTGCTCATTATTCGGTGATTTCCTTGTGTGTATAGTAGAACGTGTTTATTCACCGCTGTCCTTGATGTTTGCCCACTTGCTCTTTCATTCAAAGTGTTCATTCGTGTGTACATTTGAAAACATTCATCCATTCATTAACATGCTCTAGTGCTTTTTAGGCATACGGACCCTTTCCCCAGATGTCACTCACTGTGAATGAGCCCTTCCCTTGGTCACTTGTCCACTTGGTCCTCTGTTATTCATTCTCCTTCCTGCCTATGTCAGAGCCACACCATGACCATCACTTCTTCATGCCACAGGGCTTTTGCTTATATGGTTGCCCTTTCCATCTGCCATGAACACAGACTCATGAGGGGGTAGGATTGGGAAAGAACAATGCTGAGTCCCACCCTGTCCCTTCCTCCATGGCTCAGATCTACATCCAAACCACCACACTGACTGTGTCCTTAAGCCTGAGTGCATCAGTGTCCCTTGGCATGCTGTATGTGCCCAAAACCTACGTCATCCTGTTCCACCCGGAGCAGAACGTGCAGAAGCGGAAGCGGAGCCTCAAGGCGACCTCAACAGTGGCAGCCCCACCCAAGGGCGAGGACACAGAGGCCCCCAAGTAGTGAATGGGGGAGGAGTGGGAGTGGTTGTTCCCTCCCTTCTGTTCTTTTCTTTCTTTGCTTCACGGTGGAAGCTGTGACAAGTCCAGGTCTACAGTGAACAGTCAGAAGCAGGGGGTCCTCGAAGTCCATGCCCACCAGGATGGGGCTGGCCTCCAGAAAGACCTGGACCCACATACCACACTTCATCCCTGCTTTTCCGTGCCTGTTGGCATCATACGTACTTGCTGCAGACCAGACTTTCTACTCATGGTGACAAAGAGCTACCAAGAGGATCCTACTCTAGGGAGGGACTGAACTTACACTTCCTGGTCTGAGTTCAGAGAGTGTGATGAACCCCTGGGCTTGGCCTGGCGTGAGTGAGAATACGCGGACTGTGCAACATTCAAGAATGTGTAGATCTCACTCTGGAAATGCGGGGCTGGCTTTGAGGAGGGGACTTTTCCCCAAGAGACCTGGGGTTCTGTCTTCTGGACTGAGTAACTCAGGCTTGGCTCTGAGGGATTGAACCTCGGGTGAGAGAGCTCTGTGAGTAGGGATGGACCTGGGACAGGATGTGGGAGCCAGCAGAGGAACTGGGACATATCCTATGGGGTTACTTGTGTTGAGGTCTTTTTCTTGGGACCTTCACCTCTGGGATCTGGGGCATGTCAACATGCAGACTATCATTTTTTTGCCTTTCCCTGTGCATACTCCCTTGAATGACCCCCAAACATTTGTGTGGTGTTAGCGGTGTGAGAATAAAGCAACAGGGCAGCAGTTGCCCTCTTCTGATGCCTGTGAGAGATTATGGTCAGGAGTTTTGGGTTGTGTCCATGAATTCCAAGTAGACATCTTAGGATGAATATCCACACTTTTGTCTCCCAACATTTACTGAGAGGTCCCCTTTGAAAGGCAAACATGAAGCATGGGAAGGAAGATACTTGGACTTCAGATGCATGGACATTTATTTTTGAGGGGTTTTTTTCCCCCAAAAAGCTTGGTTTTAGTTATGGAATTGTGTTTCCCTGTGGTACAATTTCTATCTGTGAAATTGGCTCTTTTCCTTTATCAGTTCAGAACTCTCTAGTATCTGATGTCCAGAACTGATTCTGAAGGTCAGCCAACCTTCACGCAACATAAAGCCTCTTTCCTCTTCCTCTGTTGCATAAATAGATTTTTGTCCCCAGGACCAGGTGTCTGTGTTCCTTAAGTTAATAGGGCTTCTCTTCAGAATAACATTTTTGGTGTACAGATTCTCCTTCCTCACATTTTTTTTTGCATTCCTATGGTTTCTCCACAGTGTGAGTTAGGAAGTTTTATTTATCACTCAGTGCTTTCCAAAATTCATTATTTCATAGAGCTGCTTTCCTGTGTGGGTTTTCTGATATAATGTGATGAGGTGTATTCTCTTGCTGAAGGCTTTTCCATATTAGTGCTTTGAGAGTGTTTTTCTACTATATGAACTCTCAGAGTCAATTAGCTCTCAGTTCCAAAGGAAGAAGTTTCTGTGTTGTTGTTGTTGTTGTTGTTGTTGTTTTTCTCTTGGTGTTTCTCCCGGTATGAATTCCCTGATGTTCAATAAGCATTGACTTCTAGTTAAAAACTTTTTAGTGGTTTTCCTCACTTTGAACTCTGTGACTTAGAGTTTGGATGATATCTCAGTAGAACATTTAGAGGATTTCTCCCCAGTGTAAGGTTTCTGCTTTAGAGTCCTGGCTTCCTGCTGAAGACTTTCACACGCTCCTCTCATTCGTTCATACTGGTGTCTCTGATGTGAATGCTTGGCCACAGGCAGGTTCTGGTTCCTTCTTATGGGCGTCTCACATTCAGTCCACTTGTAATGATCCACAGCATGAGCCGTTTTGTATGTGGTGGAGAATCCTCTGTTACTAACATGTGATCATACTTAGTGCACTTGTGAGGTTTCTCTCCTTTATGAGTTCTCTACTGTATGCAAAGTTTGGACTCCCAGAAGAAGGCTTTTCTATGATCAGTGTGTACAAAGGATCATTTGAGGTTCAGTGCAGGGTTGACAACTTCCGGAAGGTCTTCCCGTGCTATTTATATGCACTGTTTTGCCTTCTCTGAGGTTCAGTCAATCAAGTTGAACCCCTGAATAAAGGTTTTGTTTTGTTTCAAATTTGTGGAATTTATAAGGCGTTGGATTCTTTTATGCTGCTGAGTAAGAATTGGGCTGTGCTTGTTGGCTTTCTCACATTCATTGCCATGAGTGATTTCTTCCCAGTATGAATTCTGTGTTTCAGTGAAAATGGGGCTCTGGATTGGAGGCTTTCCCATGTTACAACCACAGGGCTTCTCTCCAGTATGAGTTCTCTAAAGCAGAGGAAGATTACATTTTGATATAGACTTTAATTCACCAATTTGTAAGGATATCGTCTGTGTCCAATGTGTAGAGAGTTGCATAAGGAAGGCCTCTCTCATATTAACTATATGCTTATATCTTTTCACCAGTGTGAATTTTTCAATACATCTATTACATTCACTATAGCTCTGTCCCATTTATTACATTTTGTGCTATTTGGAAATTTCCCCCAAGTTCAAGTTCATTACTTTCATTGTCTCTCACTCATTGACTTCTTGTTGAATAAATACAACTTTTCCCAGAAGTTTAACTTGCATTTTCTGTTGCTTTTTTTAATATTGTCACCAATTTGCAAGACTGCTTCTAAACTGGAATAAAGTACACAATTCCAAGTGAATCTTTCCACCATCATTTTACAGAATGAAACCTCTTCAGAAATACTCCACTATACTAACACCATTTTTCAGAGGTGTCACCAAATCTGCCATTTGGGAATTTTATGAAAAATTCCCAAGTGTAGATATTTTCCATTTCCTGGGCTCTGACGAGGGAAGCTTGCCGCTGTGTGGAAGACTAGTGACAGCTGTAGAAGACTGGGAGTTTCAGAGATGATCTTTCAGCTTGTGGATCAGAGAGAACTCAAGATGGGGCACAGCTCTGAACACAGAGACTCCAACGGGAGGCTTGGATGAAAGGCAGTCGAGGGTGTAGAGAGGCAGATTAGTGAAGGGGCTGGTTTTGGACACTGTGAGCCTTACTGCTTCATTTGTGGGTTACTGTGGTGGGATACTAACTAGTCTCTGCTACCTGTGTCTTTCCCCTCCATCCCACACACCAATATGAAAATCATCATTCTGGGGCACCAGTGCCCCCCATTAATAGGGATGCTGCTATGGGCCCTGCTCTCTTTGGCACCTGTGTCTGGCTATGGTTCATTCTCATATTTGCATGCAGACTCAGAAACGGAAATAGCAGGAAGGACACACGTGCTGTTCACTGATATAATCTGGCCAATTTGAAGTATTATTAGCTTATTCTACTGGGGCTCTTGAATGTTGAACTTACCCATACTATCAACTTCTGAGTTGTTTTTTTTTTTTCCCCCATCCCAATCTGCCAGACAGGGAAATTTCCAGGGGCCACAGACTTTGTCTTGCCCCTGACACAGTAGACTTCCTTCAGTCAGCTTTCATATCTAGAAATTGTATAATGTTAAGGTTAAGACTTCTTGAGATCACTGGCAGCTCTGCCATGCTAGTAAGTGACCTTGGCCAAGATAATTAGCCTCTCCCACAGTCGCTGACAGCCCGAGTCACCTTGATCCCTGCAGATGCCCACATCGTTGACCTCATTTCCCAGCATCCACCCTCCCAGTCCTACCAGTCAATGCCCAAACAGACCCCACTCATTACATAAGCCCCTCAGGTGACCAATCCCAAGACCCCATTTCAGATCTCCCAAATAACATTCCTTCTTGAAAACTGATCTCTAGAGAAAGCTGTGCTCTATTTTCCTCATAAAAATATGAATTCTATATGGGTTGGCTGTGAAGGGTCTTGAAGGTTTTGCTTTCCATGGTTGGCCCTAAAGGAGCCATGGATGGGTTTACACAGGTGAGTGCTGTGGCTGGATCTGTGGCGTGGACAAAGTCACTGGTGGCTGGAATGGGAGGTGGCTCAGAGGGGACCAGAATGATTGGTGAAGAGCCTGAGGCAACGCACCAGGGGGAATCTGGTATATCCTCGCCTGTAAATATTTATAGCCCCATTTCCCCCCCATCACAATGGCTAGAAATGATAATATTAGGTAACCGTGAGCAATGCTGTACCTTGGTCGAAGTATATTGCTGAAATAAATTAGCAATTGAACCTTACGTGGTTTTTAAGTTTCCGCATTTTAGTTCTTCTAAATTTGGAATTTCTTATTCACTGGAAGGAAAATTAATTGGGAAAGAACAAACTAATTGGAAAATTTCCCAGTATTTGTGCTCTGGTAAAAAAAAAAATTAAGATTTTATTTATTTGACAGAGAGAGACACAGCAAGAGAGGGAACACAAGCAGGGGGAGTGGGAGAGGGAGAAGCAGGCTTCCCACTGAGCAGGGAGTCCTTGTGGGGCTTGATTCCAGGATCCTGGGATCATGACCCGAGCCAAAGGCAGATGCTCAACAACTGAGCCACCCAGGCGCCCCAGTGCTCTGGTAAAATCTATTCATCAACAGCAACCACTTGTAGCTTGAGAGTTTGCATCAACAGCAACCACTTGTAGCTTGAGAGTTTGAAGCACAAAACCTGACCCCTGGCAATGGCTTGTGTTTAGAGCACCAGCCAAGTTCACTGCAGGGGCTGGTTGGGCTGTGGTCCTGCCTCTTGCTGTGGAAGCTCATGCTGCTAACACCAGTGCTGGCTCTGGGCTCCACCGCCTTTTTAATGGCACTTACCCAGCCCCCACTCTTCCTGCCTTGTGTGTCCAAATCTCTTTCCCTGTCTCACTGAACTGTGCTTTGGGTCTGTTGTCAATTCTAGTGAAGCCCAGTGTGACCACACAATCTACAGCTGGACTTCTCACACTCTCTTTTGTGATACCCCATCTGTGTAAACACGTATCCCACAAACTAGTTATTTTACTCATTATTGTGTTTCATTTTGCAATACCTATCTTCCGTATTTAAGTCCCATGAAAGCAGTACTTAGATGTGTGCATACCCTCTGTGTATGTACCATGCTTGGCTCTTGCTTTTTCTCTAGCTACTAGCTTTGGCTTTGTCTGTGTGTGTGTGTGTTTTAAGATTTTATTTACTTGAGGGCGTCTGGGTGGCTCAGTGGGTTAAGCCGCTGTCTTCAGCTCAGGTCATGATCTCAGGGTCCTGAGATCGAGTCCCTCTGCTCAGCAGAGAGCCTGCTTCTCTCTCTCTCTCTCTCTCTGCCTGCCTCTCTGTCTACTTGTGATCTCTGTCAAATGCATAAATAAATAAACGGGATTTTATTTACTTGAGAGAAAGAGAGCATGGAGGAGCAGAGTGAGGGGCAGAGGGAGAAGCAGACTCCCTGCTGAGCAGGGAGCCAGATGCAGGAATCAGTCCTGGGTCTCCAGGATCATGACCTGAGCTGAAGGCAGACGCTTAACCAACTGAGCCACCCAGATGCCCCACCTCTCTGCTTTTGGAAAACCTCAAGAAGGGCACTGGTAGTAATTACTCTCATGTGGCCAAGTCCAGGACCTGATATGGTTATCAGTCTGTGCCCACGAGATATCCAAGGGCTGACAGGCGTTTGTGAACCCATGGTTCTTGTACTCTCAGGCTAGAGGAGCACCCGAACCCTTTCCACCTTGCCAACTCAGGGCCGAGGAAAGGTCTTTTTGTGGAGAATGTGGGTACAGAAAGCCATGCCTGCAACACAGTCGCAAGGCTGGGGACTTGCTACAATAGCACCCCCCCTTCCCCCGCCCCCATCCATAGCCATATCTGCCCCACTCCAATGTCTGGAGCCAAGTGGCCCTCCAGGGTGACCTAGAATGTGTCCATGAAGGAGGAGGCTGAGGGCAGCAGGGAGGCATGTGTGCCCCAGAGCTACAATGCCTGGATCAGGTCCTCAGACCATGCATGTTACCAGCTGTTTAATTTCTGAAACGTTTTAAAACTCCTCTGTTCAACTTTCAAGTGGGGATGAGACAGTCTCACAGAATTGTCAGGATTAAATGAGTTGTTACACGCAGAGTGCTTACAACAGTACCCGGCCTGCGGCACATCCTCAAATGTTAACTGTTGTCCCCGACGACTAGGGATACAGCTCTCTTCTATTCCACAGCCTGAACTATGGTTTCTGGGACCAGGTAGGTTTGGATGTTTATTGTGGGCAGGACCAGACTGGCCATACAAAGATAAAAACGCTTGGAAGCACTACTTTTGGCCATGTCTTAAGAGATAACCAGGTAACACAAATGCAGCTTGTACCTCTTAGAACACTGTGTACTTTTCTCATTTATTTTCAGAAAGACACACAGATGGGCCACTCTGTGGCAACAATTTTTGAGAACAGTGATGAGCCGTAGACAGGGTAACACACAGGCTGAGGAGGAACATGCCCGAGTGACCAAATGCTGGCACTGGCAGAGAATGGTCATTAGCGCCACTGAGTTCATGAGTGATGGGAAACAATCAAACCTTGTATTTTCTTTTTGCCTTCGCAAACTGGTATAAAAATACTAAAAGTAAAAATATTACCAAAAATATATTTAGCAGGAGTTGAGGAGGGGCCAGAAGCTGGGACTCCTCCCACTGCAGGCGGGAGTGTTTTATGTGTCCACATGGCCTTGCTGGCTAATCCAGTAAAGGGCAGAGGAGGGCAAAGTGCAAAGGGAAGAGGACTCACACAGCTGGAGGGTATGCACCTGGACTAAATTCACGTTCAAGGGAATTAAGTTGTTTTCTCAACCAGATGCATGCAGTTTACGGGTGTTTTGTTCCAAGACTCTGAGGCTCAGGTACTATAACTGGGAAGCCCCAGTCCGCTGAGGATTGAGGTGCCATTCTAAAAGCCATTGCTGAATATGGAGAAAGGCAATGTCTTGGGCAGATGCTGGTGGCAGAGCGAGGCGAGCTCAGGTGACGAGGGAGAACCCAGGCGCCCAATCTATCAGCTGGAGATGGGAAGACCTGACAAGAGAGCATTAGAGGAATGTGAAAGGGGAGACTGGAGCAATTATTTTTCCCCCAAGAGCTGGCAGTTTCAGGGGGGCATTCACGGGAGCCCACAGCCAATGATGACTTTTTTTTTTTTTTTTTTTGTCAGAGAGAGATCACAAGTAGGCAGAAAGGCAGGCAGAGAGAGGGGGGGGGAGCAGGCTCCCTGCTGAGCAGAGAGCCCGATGTGGGACTTGATCCCAAGACCCCGAGATCATGACCTGGGCCGAAGGCAGTGGCTTAACCCACTGAGCCACCCAGGCGCCCCCAATGATGACTTTTAATAAGGTTTACGGTGCCAATCCTCTTCCCAAACCCTTCCCCTGGGCAGAGCGGAACTCCCACTGAGTTTGCCCATTGGGCAATTCCATGGTAGACCAGGAGAGCTCTGGTGCATCAGATGTGGGAAGTGGGTCTAGATCTGCTTCTCTGGCTCCTCTGTCTCTCTAGTCCTGTTGAGGGGGTGGGGAGACAGGCTCCTTCGTTATCTTGCAACGGCATAGTCGTGGGTATGCCGGGAAGTCTGTGCACTGACTGGGCAGGGAGCAATCCCAGATGAAGGGCTTTCGGGCTGCATGGATTCTGGTGCAGGAACAGCTGCTGGTGCCATCCCCGGGATAAAGGAGGTTCTCGGGGGCACCTGGTCTTGGCTCTGGCTCGACTCCAGGCACAGGACCCGTGGCAGCAGCTCTCATTAAACACAAACAAAATGAACATTGAACTCGGCTGAGCAGCGTCCCACAGGGATTCAAGGGAAGAGGGTGATTGTTAGGGGCAGGTGGGCCACATGGCTGGTACTGCAGGCAGGGATCTATAGCAGCGAGCGGGTTTTCAAGTTTTTTGTGGAATTGGGGGCTCCCAGCCCTATAGGGCTGCCGATGAACATGTGGGGGCCCAGCGTACAAAGAGCTCCAAGTCACCCCTCGAAATGCTGCTTCATCTGCAGCTTAGTATGGGAGAAAGCATGAGCTGCTGCTGACCCCCTCACAGATGCCTGCCCACACCGGCAGCCTGTACTCCAGGGAAGGTGAATTTAGAATTCCACCAGGAAATAGACTGTCCTCTGCTGTAACTTGGAGTTGAGGTGCAGCATCTCTGGGCCCAGTGGGCTGTCCAGCTTGATGGAGAGCACCTCCACGGACTGAGAACTTGCCACTCCATTTCCCAGAACAACGGTGGACTTGCTCTTCTGTATTCATGATGTGGTGTGTTGTTCCAGTTTGCAGTAGTGTGGGCTCCCCGTCCTTTGTGGTGGGGAAGGGGACAGTGCTACCAGGGGCTGTGTGTGTGTGTGAAGGCACACATTATTTTATCTCCGTGCTTTCTATTGAGAGCAGTGAAGGATCAAAGATGGAGAAGGAACTGTACCTGCAGGAACAGAGTATCGCTACAAGTTTGGGGCATGGACAGTCCCCTGCCAGGGAACGTCATGATGCTGTTGACCACGTCTTGATCCACGGAATTACTCCACGGGTAGATCACCACTGTCAGAATGGGACAGTCTTTAAATAGAACACCCAGATGGAGGAGAGGAAATGCCTACTTCCAAATGCAAAAGCAGAAATTCAAAGCTGTTTGCTCTGTCAACACAGCCGAGACCTTCCGAAAATTGGATGGAAGAAGTGCAGAGACCAGGATGCAGCAGTTCGTATTCTGGGGGCAAGGAATACATCCTCTAGCACAGTGGACACAGAGGACTGCCAGCCAAGGGAAAGAGTGGGTCAGAGCCTTTGAGGATTAGCGTTGGGGCTCTAACTTGTGTCAGCTGCACATTAGGAAATGGCAAATCACGGAAGTGGAGAGGGTCTAGAACACTGTGAGGTGGCTGGATTGTCACATCTGAAGCTGAGCAGACCCCTGATTGCTGTGTGTGGGGTAAGGACAGTGCAGAGCAATTGGAGGTAATGTCTACACAACCTAGCCCCTACTTTAAGGTACCATCCCAGGGTCAGAGTCAAGGTGAGGCCTAGAGGAACTGGGTAACTCAAGAAGTTTGATCAACCTGTCTCTCAGGGGTCCCCGAGTTCTGAATGCTGGGTCTGGTTGAGATAACCAGAATCATGGACTGTGTAGGAGGCCAGATCACCACATTTCCCAAAGGCAAATGGGGTGATGATAAGTGACACGATGTTACCAGTTAGGAGTTGCTAAATCAAGAAGGACACACCATTCAAACGAGTTGTCCCAGAAGGAGAATATGGGTAAGCAGCCAGTGGACACGTAAGTCAGGGAGATCTGAGAAGATGGTTTGAAGCAGAAGGTGGGAAACATAATTTAGGTAACTCCAGGGCCAATGCACGGTGACTGCACTTTCCCTACACTGAGAAAGTGGGTGGGTGAGAACAAAGGGTTCCACTGAAAGTAGAAAACCTTTTATATAAAAGAAGTGAGTGAAATGCTTATTGACCATTTTTACTTTTTTTTCCTTTGCTTCTTCCCCTGGTCTTTTGCAATTTTATAATTTCTCTTAATAGTCAAAATGTAAATGTGATCATCTAATTTCTGTGTTGTTAATGAAGCTTCATTATGGTTACAATACTTGATAATTCAGACTAATTAAACATTACTGTTATTCAACTGAGGCAGTTCTGAACTAGGAGGGCATGCCATTCTTAAATTCTCAAACCCACAGTACCATGAAGGTTGACTCCTGTAAATAAAAATTCCATCTTCACTGAAGTTTTCATGGCTATTCTCTGGAATGGATTCACTTACATTCAATAATTACCACACTCGGTCTTGAAGTTCTGCCATATAAACTATAATCCTATCACTTTTCTCCAATGTGATGTCTCTGATGCTGAATGAGGTTTGCAGTCTGGTTGAAAGCTTTCCCACATTTATTACATTTATAGGGCTTCTCTCCTGTGTGAATCCTCTGATGCTGAGTAAGGTGTGTGCTTCGAATAAAGGCTTTCCCACAGATTTTACATTTGTAAGGTTTTTCTCTGGTGTGGATTCTCTTATGTTGAGTGAGGGCTGAATGGTCGCTGAAGGCTTTCTCACATATATTACACGTGTAAGGTTTTTCTCCAGTATGAATTCTCTGATGTTGGGCTAGGGCTGATTGGTCCCTGAAGGCTTTCTCACACAAACCACACCTGTAAGGTTTCTCTCCAGTATGAATTTTCCGATGTCGAGCGAAGGATGAATTATCCCTGAAAGCTTTCCCACATTCGCTACACTTATAAGGTTTCTCTCCAGTATGAATTCTCTGATGCTCTGTCAGGGAAGAGTTCACCCTGAAGGCCTTTCCACATTCGTTACATTCAAAGGGCTTCTCTCCAGTGTGAATTCTTTGATGCTGAAGAAAACTTGTACTCTGATTAAAGGCTTTTCCACATTCATTACATTTATAAGGTTTCTCTCCACTATGAATATTCTGGTGTTTGGTAAGATGTGCCCTGCACACAAAGGCTTTGTCACATATGTTACATTTAAAAGGCTTCTCTCCAGTGTGAATTCTATGATGGTGGGCAAGGTGTATGTTTCGGATAAAAGCTTTCCCACATAAGTTGCATTCGAAAGGTTTCTCTCCGGTGTGAATTTTTTGATGGTAAGTGAGTGAGGAGCTCACAGAGAAGGCCTTGCCACATTCCTTACATTCATACGGTTTCTCGCCAGTGTGAATTCTTTGGTGGTGGATAAGGTGTGTACTCTGGTGAAAGGCTTTCCCACATTCTCTACATTCATATCGTTTCTCTTTAATAACAGTTTTCCGATTTGCATTCAGTTTTTCAGTATGAACTTTCTGATGTTTATTAAGGGTTGAACTTTTAGTGAAGACTTTTCCACATTCACTACACTCGAAGGCTTTTTTGCTAGATTGAAATCCCTGACTCTGATCAAAAGATGAGCTCACAGTGCAGTGCTTCCCAGGTTCATCCCTGGCCTGGGCGCGGAGCACAGAGGCGGTCTTCTGGTGAGAAAGTATCCCCTGGCCTCCATGCTGCCATTCCAACTGGCCATCGTATTTCCAGTGACTATCTCTAGTGAATCCTTCCTTTATCATCCACTGATCCAAGTCCTGATCAGGAATATCTGGCTTGGGAGGAGAGTTCTTACTCACAGGCATAGTCATCCAGTCTGAAAGACATCAAACATAAACATGTTTTATCTAGTTAGGGTAAGAAGATGAGCCCGTTTATAATGCTGACAAAGAGGTTGCCGTTTTGAAGGCATCTTGAAGGGAAGATAGGAAAGGAAATGGCAAGAGAGGTGAGCAGAGGTTGTAGCAGGAAGGGGTTGATTTAAAGTCAGATGTATGAAGCAGGGCACCTTGGGAGCTTGAGTTCAGAAGTCACAGGCCTGGGTTGGGATCCTGAGTACAATATTCATTTTCTTTGTGACTACAGAGAAGTTATCTGACTTTCTAAGCCTCAAAAAGCCTACGTAGACCCTACTATGCTAATAGATAAGAAAAAAAATGTACCTTGTCCATTTTAGTGGTACAGTGTTTAAAATAACCTACATGCAGCCTAAAGAAACCAGGGAAACTAGAAGTTAACACTTGGGAGAAAAGTCATTCAACTCCTAAAACTAATAAAAGCAACATTTTTATGTTTTATATACTCATTCAGATGGGTAATAAAAAAGCCACAGTAAGGCTATGTAAAACACTCATATCTGCTAATAAAATTAGGACCTCCTACTACTGGTGAGGAAGTAAAGTCTTTAAACCCATATGAATAATGTAACATCTATATGAGGAAAATGTAACATGAAGATGTGTATGTCAGGATGGAATATTAGGAACAAAACAGTAAATCTGCCTGGGTATACCCAGTACACCTTAGAGGTCCTGACTGGGGAAAACAGTATACTCGTCATTAGAAATGGGACTCTGCTTCTAGGATACGAGCTGTGGTCCCATGCATTATCTCACAGAATTGTTTCTCTCCCCACAGACAAATTCTGCACTTACTCAATAATTGTTTCCCTTGGTTTCACGGCACAGGCATACCTCAGAAAGACTGCAGGTTCAGTTCCAGACTGCCGCAATACAGTGAATGTCACCATAAAGTGAGTCAAATGAATTATTTGGTTTCCCAGTGCATGTAAAAGTTATGTTTATACTATACTGTAGTCTTTTCAGTAGCACAGCGTTAGGTCTAGAAAAACACTCTATATACCACAATTAAAAAGTACTTTATTGCTAAAAAGTGCTAACCAGCATCTGAGCTTTCAGCAAAATCTTTTTGCTAGGGGAGGGTCTTGCCTCAGTGTTGATGGCTGCTGAAGGCTGGGGTGGCTGTGACAATTTCCTAAAATAAGACAACAATGAAATTTGCTGCATCGGTGGACTCTTGCCTTTCAGGAATGATTTCTCTGTAGCATGAGGTGCTGTTTGATAGCATTTTACCCACAGCAGAACTTCTTTCAAGATTGCAGTCAATCTCTCAAACCCTGCCTCACCTTTATCAACTAACTTTATACCATATTCTAAATATTGTGTTGTCATGTCAACAACCTTCACGGCATCCTCTTTGGTAGATTCCATGCCAAGAACACTCTCTTTACTCATCTGTAGGAAGCAACTCCTCATCCGTTCAAGCTGTCTTGAGGAGCTTGCAGCAATTCAGTCCCATCCTCAGGCTCCACGTCTAATGCTAGTTCTCTTGCTCTTTCTACCACATCTGCAGTAACTTCCTCCGCTGAAGTCTTGCACCCCTCCAAGTCACCCATGAACCTGGGAATCAACTTCCAAACTCCTACCAATATTGATTTTTTTGACCTCTGACCATAAATTATGAATGTTCTCAATGTTATCTAGAATAGTGAATCCTTTCCAGAGGTTTTCAGTTTTCTTGCCAGAATTACCAAAATGTGACACAGACATGAAGTGAGCCAACGCTGCGGGAAAATCGGCACCAACGGATCTGCTTGATGCAGGATTGCCACAAACCTTCAATTTGTTAAGAAATGCATATCTGCACAGCACAACAGAATGAGGTAGGTCTGTATTAACAAGCAGAGTTCTGGACTGCATACTAGTTTTTCTTACGTATTTGTGATTATCTGCCTTTTATGTTAATGATAAAAGCTAGATACTACTTTGCAATGATGCAAAGATTCCTGGAAAGTCCTATCAAGAACAAGCCTCCTCATTACTTTTTTCCTATACACTCCAGAAAATCTACAAAGAGCTATAATCAACAAAACCAAACTAAACTAACCCCTTTACTTATCTAGAAAAGAAAGTTAAACAGGTGCATTTTAAAGCTAAAATCCTGGTGAGCTCAGACTAATGTTGCTCAAAACAAAAATGGTCAGTTAAATGCCAGGATTGCCAAATGTTAACACCTTAAGGGCTGACTCTCATTTCTGGACCTGATAAAGTAAGCTGTGGCAGACATTCCTGCAGAAAACAACTGGAAAATCCTAATTGATAAACAAAAATTCTGTCTAAAGGCATCAGATGTCACTCAAGGCCAACCTGATAGTTTAATATCTGGGAGAAAAGGGAAATACAGAAAGGTAATCCCAATACTTACTGGTTTTTCCCCTTATAGAATTTGCTGAATTCTAAAACCTCTCAGGACAAGAGACCAAAGCTAAGCAGAATTTCAAAATTTTCTAATCTTAAGAAAATATCGAGCCAAAATCTGAGATCAGGATTTTCCAAAGAAGGGGTTAGTGGTCACAGTAAACATATAAAGCTCTCAGTAGGCACTCCTAGAGGGCTATAACCTAGTAGCAAGGGCAAATAAGAGATAGGCAAAGCTTTATATAAACAGCACAACCCAATCTCCATCTAACACATCCCTGGTTGGATTAAGGTGGTTCCCTTACACTCACTATCTGCCAGAAGAAAAGGCAAATGTTCTCTGGAGGAATATAACATCACCCAGGGCCTCTTCACTTCTTCAAATACAATATTAAAGATTCAATCAAAATGTACCAGAGTACTAAGATATTAAATCAAGAGAAAAAACAGATAATACACAAAGACCCATAGAACTCAGATATCCAAGTTATCAGACATGGATTTTGAGATAACTGTGATTAATGTGTTCAATAACACAGATAAGAGTGAGAATTTCAAAAGGAGATTCGAACCAATGAATCAAATGAAAATTCTAGAAAAGACTATAATAATTGAAATGAAGAACTGAACAGACAGATTTAATAGTATATTATACATAGTAGAAGGGAGCAATAGTGCAATGGAAAAATACATAAGCAGAAAACATCTATGGTAAAAGTTGCTGAAAAAAGTTAAAAAAGAAACATACAGGTCATGATGAAGAGACTGAACATACGTGTGACGAGTTCTGGAATGGGAGAAGGAAACAAATGGAGCAAAAATACTATTTGAAACAACACAAAGGCTGAAAAATGAATTTGAGAAGCACCAGAGATTCCAAGCAGGATAAATACAAAGAAAATACACCTAAGCACAAAACGACTGGAAACCTAAGTTTAATCTTGACAGTTATTTGAGAGGAAAACAAATACGTTACTTTTAAAGAAAAAAAAAATAAGGGTGGCTCAGTCATTAAGCATCTGCCTTCAGCTCAGGTCATGATCCCAGGGTCCTGGGATCGAGCCCTGCATCAGGCTCTCTCCTCTGTGGGAAGCCTGCTTCTCCCTCTCCCACTCCCCCTGCTGTGTTCCCTCTCTCACTGTGTCTCTCTCTGTCAAATAAATAAATGAAATCTTTTTAAAAAATTAAATTAAAAAAAAAAGAAGAAGAAAAAAATAAGACTGGCAGCCATCAAAATAAGACTGGCAGCCAACAAAAACAGTGGAAGCCAGAAGACAATGAACCAACATCAGAAAGTGTTGAAAGAACATAACTGCCAAATAATTCAATAGAAAGAAAATATCCTTAAAAAGTGAATATGAAATGGGTATTTCTACACAAATAAAAACAGACTGTGACACCAGCAGACCCACATTAAAAAAAACAAAACAAAACACAATAAGAAGCATGTTCTAGGCATAAGAAAATCCCAGGTGGAAACATGGAAATGTAAGAAGGAATGAAAAGTAAATATGTGAATACATGTAAGTATTATTGCACACAGTAATTATGTCTTGAGAGGTTGAAAATATATATGTAATTAAATACACTTAACAGGGGTGCCTGTGTGGCTCAGGAAGTTAAGTCCCTGCCTTCGGCTCAGGCCATGGTCTTGGGGTCCTGGGATCAAGCCCCTCATCAGGGTCTCTGCTCAGCAGGGAACCTGCTTCTCCCCCTCACTCTGCCCGCCTCTCTGCCTACTCGTGCTCTCTGTCACAAATAAACAAAAACTAAGATTGTAAGACTGGATTTAAAAAATCCAACTAAATGCTTATTAGAAGAGAAATACCAAAACATAGGTATAGAAATGTAGAAAAGAATGAAAAGGATATATCAACCAAGCACTAACCACAAGAAAGCTGGTATATATATCAGACAAATCTTACAATATTAGAAAAAATAGACTTTCAGATATTTCACATTGACAGAAGGGACAGTTCTCCAGGAGCGTATAACAAATCCACATTTGCACATAAACTTCACAATGTATAAAGTAGAAACAGAGAAAATGAAAAGCAAAAACAGAGAACTCTTTATAATCTTAGCAATCTATGTTCACACACCACTCTCAATAACTCAGAAATCAAACCATTATGGAGATGTTCTCAATAACCTGATAAACAAATCTGACTCAAATAATAGACTTGAAAACAGTACACCCAACAATGACAGAGCACATATTATTAGTACATAGAGAACGTCTACCAAAACTGACCTTATATTGGCTGTAAATGAATACATTTCACAGGAATGAGAACATTCAGAGTATGTTCTCTGAACTCAGTGGAATTAACCTGGAAATGAACCCAGATATTTCTAAATTAAGCAATACATTCCTAAATAACTGATAGATGAAAGAAAAAAAATCACAACAAAAATTGGAATTTAAATGATAATAAAAATATGAAATGAAACTGATAGGATGCAACTACAGTCATGTGTAGAAGGAAATATACATCTCAAGAAATTAGAAAAATAGCAAATGAAACAAAAAGGAAAAATAAAAGGAAAGATAAAAAAACAAAAAAAAAGAAAATAAAAATAAAAAATAAAAAGGACAAAATAAAATAGACAAATCAATAACTTAATAAAAATTGATAGACTTCTAGCAACACTAATCAAGAAAAGAAGGCACAAAATAATTATGTGTGTGCCCTACTAATTACTAATGACCACTAATCAATAATTATCAATAATGATTACTAATATTAATTGATTGCTAATATCAATTACTAATAGCAATAATGATAAAGACGACATCAGGACAGATTCCACAGAGACTTATAAGATAATAACATAATAAGGAAACTTTATGTCAATAAGTTTGGGCACTTAGAGCAAGGTTCAAATTCTTAGAAAGGTACAAAAAAAGAAACAGAAAATTTGACTACATCTAATAAATAAATTGAATCTTCATTTTAAAATGTTCTTCTCACAGAGGTGCCTGGGGTGCTTTAGTAGGTTAACTGGCTGACTTTTGATTTTGGCTCAGGTCATGATCTCAGGGTCTTGGGATCAAGCCCCATATCAGGCTCTGTGCTCAGTGGGGAGTCTGCCTGAGGATTCTCTCTCTCTCCCTCTCCTTTTATCCCTCCCCCCACTTGTGATCACACTCTCTGCTCGCTCTCTCTCATTCAGATAAATAAATCTTTAAAAAATAAATAAATAAAAACCTCTCACTACAAGATTGCCAGGCAGAGATGGCTTCAGTACTGAATTTGTATAAACATTTAAGGGAGAAATAACACCAATTTTACCCAAGCTCTTTCAGAAAACTGAAGAGAACAAATATTTCTGATTGGTTTTATGAAGTTACCACAACCTGCCAGAATCTGATGAAGACCAAAAAAAAAAAAAAAAAAAAAGTCACAGACCATTCTTTCTCATCAAAACAGATGCAAAGTTCCTAAAAGAAATATTCAGCAAACCTATCAATAAGAAAAGATCAGACGACTATACAGAAAATAAAAGAAAGACTTATAGGTACTTTACAAAAGAGAATATTAGGAGCACCTAAGTGGTGCTGTTGGTTAAGTGGTTAAGTGTCCGACTCTTAGTGTTGGCTCAGGTTGTGATCTCAGGGTTGTGAGATCAAGCCCAGAGTGGGGCCCCGTGCTCAGCGCAGAGTCTGCTTGAGATTGTCTCTCCCTCTTCCTCTGCCCCTCCCACTTGTACTTGCTCTCTTGCTCTACAATAAATAAGTTTTCCAAAAAAAGAGGATATTAAAGAGATTAAAAATAGAGATGATCAATTTCATCAGTCATAAGTTGAGACACAATCAGATACTCCATAAATCCTCAAGAGTGGTGGAAAAAAAATTTAAATGGTAATACTAGGTCTATAGGAGAATACGGAACCCTTGCATACTGCTGCTCTACCCACTTTGGAAAACTACTTGGCAGTGTCAACTAAAGCTTGCATACTCATGCACATAGTACTCATAACTACATACCCAAGAGAAATACACATTTATATTCTCTAAAGCCACACAGGCACATTCAAAGCAATACATTTCATAATAGCTCCAAGCTAGAAATGAATCAAATGTCTAACAACAGTAGAAAGTAGAAATGTTGGTAGGTTTACAGAGTGAAATACTGTATATCAGTGAGAATGATCCAACTATTGCTATACGTGCATGAATCTCAAACATACTGTATGATTCCATTTATACAAACTTTGAAAACAGGCAAAACAAGCCTACGGTCAAGGTAGTAGTTATCTTTAGAACAAAAGAAATAGAGGGGATGGGAGGTTTCTGATGTGCTGGTAACATTCTTCTTGTTACACGTGCCAGTTACACAGTATTTACACAGCAAGAATGTGTTGAGTTTTACACTTATAATTTGTGTATTTTCCTGGGTTAGTATTACTATAAAATATTTTTACTTAAAAAAATCTGGCAAGGGTGCCTGGGTGGCTCAGTGGTTTAAGCTGCTGCCTTCGGCTCAGGTCATGATCTCAGGGTCCTGGGATCAAGTCCCGCATCGGGTGGTCTGCTCAGCAGGGAGCCTGCTTCCCTCTCGCTCTCTCTGCCTGCCTCTCTGCCTACTTGTGATCTCTCTCTGTCAAATGAATAAATAAAATCTTAAAAAAAAAATCTGGCAGAAGACTTTCAAAAGGGATATACTATGGCTCAACAAAAATAACCAATTGCTGGCTTTCTTTTCTAGCAGCTGCTGGGTAGTTATATCTATTAAAGCCTTTGCTTGATTGTGGTCATAAACTCACATCATGTACATTAAAGAGAATATTTGTCTTCTGAATGTTTAGTGTTCCAGGAGAATACTCATGTAATCAAGAGGGGAGTCAAATGCACCCCGGTTTTCCCACATTGAAGATGAACTGAGCTTAGGAGAGACTGGACCCCTGCTGAAGATCTGAGCACATGGAATCAGCTCTCCCCAGGGCCCCCAGGTCACTTCAGAGTGGGCTGAATTAAGGTACCCCTAGCTGCACTGTCCCATTTACAAAAAACAAAGTATGGTCTTAAACTATGTAACTCCAGGGTTTCATACAAGGCATGCAAGTGGTATGATCCAAACCCCTTTACAATGTACTCGAAAGGTCACCCCCAGGGAGGGATGAGAAACTAACCTGATTTACTTCCAAATTACCTAGAGTTTCAGGGCCTGGCACCATCAGGTACCTCTGGAAGTGGGGAATGGATAATGGAGCATTGCTTTAAGGTCAGTTTACAAAGCCATTAGGCCCCCACGTCTCTTCTCCCAGTTTGAGGAGCTTGGGGACTCCCCTCTCCCAACTTGGCAGAAGTCCCAGCCTTTCCTCTTGGAGGGAGTAAATCGAAGGTGCTCTGGACTGAAGATACCAGGGCAGCTGGTGGCAGGAGGTGAAACACTCAAGCCCCACTTACCCACTAAGAGTTGCCAGAAAGGACCTTGATCCTCCCACCGTTTACCTGGGCAGACAATCAGGGACTACTGGACATAGGAGGAAAGTTTCTAACAAGAAAGCGATACCAAAATAAAGAGAAAAATTTGAGAACACAGAGCTTATGAAGAGAAAGAAAAATGTTTTTAAGAAACCATTTATCTTTAGAGGTAAAATATTTTAACCACAAAATGTGAATACTAGCATATAAATAAAGCAATATCCAGAGGAACAAGAGTTCTTAGAAATTAAAAATGATGGCAGAATTGGAAAACTCGGAGAATTCCCACTGTAAAACAATTAGAAAACCAGAGCGGTGGGAAGAGAGAGAGAGAGAGAGAAAGAAACAACTTTTTAGGCAATGGACAAATGACAGGGAAAGATGGAGATCCCTGGGAGAAAGGAAACAGACAGGGGAAGACCTAGGGATTTAGCCCCGGTGTCACAGCACAGGGACCAAAACAGCCCAGGAGGCTCAGTGAACTGAAGTGACAGAGCCCAGGATTCGGGGAGGCTAAGGCAGCTAACATTTGTGGCCCACTGAAAAGAAGCCGTGGAAACTGAATTTGCAGTTTAATACCTTCCCATGGAGAAAATTCCTGGCCCAGAAAACTTCACTGGGTTGACCAAGCATTTAAGGAAGAAATAACACCAATTCCATACAGATTTTCCCAAAAAATAATACGGAAGGGGAAATGCCCAAATTCATTTTACAAGGCTAACATTACCCTGTTATCAAAAACAAAGGTATTGCGAGGAACAGATCAGACTAATTTATCATGACTACAGATGCAAAAATTCGTAACCAGTTTAATTGAGCAACGTTAGCCAGTTTAATTGAGCAATATTTCGAAAACAAGAAATGAAAACCAAGTTGGGGTTTTCCAGGAAGGCAAATTTGATTTGATATTTTAAAACCAACCACTGTAACTGATAAACATAGTAGCATCTTCAGGATTCGGAAAAGCATTCGTGAAAAATGCCGTATCCAGTCATGATAAAACTCTCATCAGATGAGTCGACTTCTTCAACCTGACATCAGGAGGGCGTCTGCAACATAATCCACATGTGACAGACTCAATCGTGAAAGATAGAGTGATTTCCCCCAAGAGAGGGAACAAGGAGGGGTGGCCCCTCGCAGAGCTGCTGCTAAGCGTGGTGCTGGAGTCCGACCCAGCCCGGTAAGGGGCACCTGGCTCCTGCGTCCACTGAAAAGTGTGTCCCGGTTTCAACACACAACTACTGCACAACCTGGGATTCCTGCTTCTAGGCACGTACCTTAGTGAGCACATATGTCTACAAAGAGCATATGAACTAAAATACATCCACGTGAGGAAGCCTTGTACCAGACTGTTTATAGCAGCTTTAGCCAAAACCTGAAAATAGCCCAAATGCTCATTAACGATAACTGAACAGAGCTATCGCCATATGACAGGGCGCTAACTCAGCAACAGCAAAGAATTTCTGACACGTGAAACAGCAAGGAGGAGTCTCAGAGATACTGTGCTAAGTGACAGAAGTCAGACACAGAAGGCTATGTGTCCATTCCTGTGAAATCCTGGCAGATTAGGGCTGCCTGGGTTATGGATGGGGAAGGGGATTCACTGCAAAGAGGTCAGAGGGAACTCAGCGAGAGCAAAAATGTCATTATTTAGAAGCAAATATATCAAATAATCAGCTAAAAGAAGAGAAAAGGGACTCTCTCTCCAGAAGGGAGAACGGGGAAAAGGGGGGACAAAGGGGCCACTCATTTTTTATATTCAACACTGTAGTTCCATGAAATACATGTATTACTGTGATAAAACTTAATATTAAAAATAAGAAGAGCAGAATAGGGGTGCCTGGGTGGCTCAGTGGGTTAAAGCCTCTGCCTTTGGCTCAGGTCATGATCTCAGGGTCCTGGGATCAAGCCCCGAGTTGAGCTCTCTGCTGAGTGGGGAGCCTGCTTCCGTTCCTCTCTCTCTGCCTGCCTCTCTGCCTACTTGTGATCTCTGTCTGTCAAATAATTAAATAAAATCTTTAAAAAAAAAAAAAAAAAACAGAATAAAATCCAAGAAAGTCAAAGGTAAGAAATAAAGGGCAGAAAAAAATCAATGAACTAGATCAAGATAAAAGAAAAAGGATCAGCAGAGTGAAACATTCATTATAAAGTCTATTAAAGGGGCGCCTTGGTAGCTCAGTCCGTTAAGTGTCTGACTTGATCTCAGCTTGGGTCTTGATCTCAGGGTTGTGAGTTTGAGCCCCATGTTAGGCTACTCAAAAAAAAAAAAAAAAAAAAAAAAAAAAAGTCTATTAAGAAGCAACCTCTGACAAGATATTACAGGGGAAAAAAAAGACAAAAGTTACTATTAGAAATTCATGCTTCCATTCAATGGTTATATCTGAGGATATAAGAACCAGCAAGACCAAGTCCTTCCCTTGTGGATCTAAGGGTAGAAAGGATCATTTCAACACAACACAAAAAGCATGAAGATAAAGATCATTAAGGCAAAAGACTGATATATTTTACTTCATTAAGAATTTCTGTTAATGAGAAAGACAATTACCATATGATCTCCCTGATATGAGGTATTTGAGAGGGAACGTGGGGGGTTTTCGGGGTAGGGAAGGAAAAAATGAAACAAGATGGGATCGGGAGGGAGACAAACCATAAGATACTGTTACTCTCAAAACAAACTAAGGGTTGCCGGGGGAACAGGGGTAGGGAAAGGGTGGTGGGGTTATGGACATTGGGGAGAGTATGTGCTATGGTGAGTGCTGTGAAGTGTGTAAACCTGGCGATTCATAGACCTGTACCCCTGGGGCTAATAATACATTATATGTTAATAAAAAATAAAAAAAAAAATGTGGGCGCCTGGGTGGCTCAGTGGGTTAAAGCCTCGGCCTTCGGCTCAGGTCATGATTTCAGGGTCCTGGGATCGAGCCTCGCATCAGGCTCTCTGCTTAGCAGGGAGCCTGCTTCCTCCTCTCTCTCTCCTGCCTCTCTGCCTACTTGTGATCTCTGTCAAATAAAAAATCTTTTAAAAAAATTAAAAATTAAAAAAAAATTTTAAAAAAGAATTTCTGTTAGTAAAGAAGAGAAACCATAGGATGACACACATATTAACTGATAAAATACTGGGTTCCTGTTATATACATATATACACATATATATATGCTACTGTATAAAATCCTGGATTCCTGAAGACATACGATTTTTTACAAATGAGTAAGAAAAAGATAAACTATAATAGAAAAACGGGCAAAGAATAGGAACATGTAAGTCACAGAACACAAATTAGCAACATACACAAAAATGTCCAATTTCACTAGGAAACAAGGAAATGTAATTTAAAACCACAGGGAGATACCATTTCAGAGGAGTGGGACTGGGGAAAAAAGTCTAACAGTTCCCAATTTTGGCAAGAGTATCAAGTACCAAGAACTTGCATCAACTATCAGTATAATGTGGAACAACTAATTTAATCAGTAATCTGCGAAAAATCTAGCAGAGTTGACGAAGCATGTACCCTTAAACCCAGTGTCTCCACACCTATGAATATACTTAAAGACTCCCGAAGAAGGCCCATGCGTATGAGGAAATGCAGGTAAGAATATTCAGTCAGCATTATTCTACACAGCAACGTCCAGAAACGACCTACAGGTCTACCAGCCACAGATTGAAGAAACTGAGGTATTGCCGCTGAGGGAGTATTGAAGCACAGAGCTACGCATCTTGGCAAGGGTTGAAAAGTACAGCCTGTGGAAAGCCATCTGCTGTACAATACATGGATCAAACGTTAAAGCACGCAAAGCTGAACGTGACTGCTCAGAGCCAGAGATAAAGGTGGAAAGACCATGACGAGGAGCACAGGGCTGCTGATGACAAGCTAGCGGCTCTGGTGGGCCTTGAGAGGTGGAAGGGGCAGTGATGCGGGGTGCATCAGACTCCACGGGTGTCCCTCCGTTTTGTTACTTCGGCTGGACAGTGGGGATAGGGGTGCTGTTTCCTTACTCTTCAGACTATCAAAAAATACCACAGATTCTCATTTGTATACAAACAAACTGTATACAGTTTGTATACAGCCATCAAAATGCATTCATTTTAAAATAAATCAAGGAAATGACCATAAGTGTTGAAATGAAATTACAGCCTGTAAGAGATATAAATAAGAGCTGGATCTCTGAAAAAAAATTCCCAACCAATTTAAGAGGGAAAAAGAGAAAAAAAAGCAGATAAAGTTGGAAATGGGGAAGAAGACACAATATAAAGTGTTAAATTTTTACATGAATGCTTTGCCCAGTTGTGAACGAATACACTTCATGGCTCAAAAACAAACAAACAAACAAACAAAAAACAACAAAAAACCCCCACCAACAGTTTAAAGCTAATTGGTAAAATGTACAACCAGTGTAACAGAAAGAAACCTCAAAGGATTAATAAATACGGAAGAACTATAAAAAGTTATTAGCACATGACCCAAATTAAAGGACCAGGTGGTTATCTGTAGGTTCACTGAGAAAACAATTTCTAGGTGACTGAAGCTCTTCTGGAGGAGGGGAGAGCATGAGTTTGAGGGTCAGATGGGTTTCAATGCTGGCTTTACCCCTATCCTGACTTGCCAGGAAACAGCAACGTTAAATCTGTCCAAATGAGTTAACCATGCTGAGGCCTGGTTTTCTGTAAGCGGAGTTGACGCAACTTGCCTCACAGGTTGTAAGGACTGAATGGGGGCAATTCGCATAAATTCCCTTGGAAAACACCCAGCATGGTAATAGTTCCCGGGTGCTCAAATGCCAACTCTCTTCGCCCTCTGCTAGTGCATGGCCCCAAGAAGAGAAAACCTATCAGAAGGACTTCTTCTCCCTACATCTGAAAATAAGTGTCTGTTCTAAATCAGGAGTCACTGGTGCAACAATGGAGAAATTCTAGACGGCTTTTTGAAGTCCTCGTCAGTCATCATGAAGTGAAACAGAAATAAGAAAAAAAACTAAACTAAAAATGATCTAATGAATGCTTTAAGAATACTGACAGAGAGTGACAAGAGGGCAATAGATATTGGAGATGACTACCATTTCTCTATAGCAGCAATTTCTGGCTAAGAAAACAGAAGATGGTTCTATTCAAAAGTAAATCTTCAATAGATAATGAGAGGAACAGCCATAAAACTTTATTGGGAAATATAAAGTAAGACTTCTTCCCATGCCTGATCAGTGCTAACCACTGGTCATCCCTCCAGAATCAGCTCAAGGTTTTGGGGTGACCAGGCAACTCAGGAAGACGAGGTGCTGGACCCTGAGAGTTGGGAAAGGCACTGGGAAGGCCTGCACCATGACCACCTGGTTTTTCAGGTATTACCCACACGTGACTGTCAAATTGTTTCTAGGCACAAAACTCCATCTTCATATTCCTCCCAGTAATGAGGCGGGAACACGCCTCGTAGTAATGAGTGATGGAAAAACAGATGAGGTTATGCTCAAGTGGCAGGACAGCAGATAAGGTTCTTTTGCTTAGTTCCTCCACGCCCCTCTTCTTGTATACCTGCTTGTATAGTACGGAATGAAATACTGAAAATGCCTTAGCTTGCGTATAACAGAACACACAAATTCAGAATGCTAGCGGGGTTAGAAGAGATTTCTTTGGAAAACTGAATTTTAGAGTTAAGACATTTCAATTCCAGAACAGATTGGGTCCCAGACATTCCATGTATAAATCCCCGCCTGTTTTGCTGGGTGAAAGATCAGTACCAAAAGGTTTTAAAAAATACTTCAGAGCCTGCAAAACGCCAGCTCAAACAGTAATGTGTAATGTCTTGGATAAGGCAATACGTTCTCTCAGAAAATTCAGGACCAAAGGGAGGGGCACTCACCAGGCTCCTCGAGACAAGTAACAATCACTAAACTGTCACGTTCTCTATATGGTCGGGCTACAAGTCTATGCCCCCTACCAGTTTCCAAAGGAGGGACCCAGCTAAGTGTAATTCTGGCCACACTCTCATGATGCTTCCTGCACGGTGAGGTGCTGACGACAGGCAGAGAGTAATTAAATGCTGGCTGAGTCTGTGCACACACAGATGAACAAACACGAAGGTGGCTGAAGAAGCATGCAGGGTTTAGCTGGCACAGCTGCTCAGAAGGCACATGGTTAGCCGGCCCATCTCGCCCTGCCGTGTGTGCAGCCTGGCGTGGTTCCTCATCACTGAGAACCGTGAGCAGAGACCGCACTGAGATGCAAACAAGGCATGGGGCAGGGGGAGCGGCCCAGGTTACACTGGAGGCCTTTTCCAAACTGAAGGCTATTAATCAATACCAAACAGGGAGAAAATTGATGGATAGGAGGGCCCCCATGCACACAGGGACCAATGTGGCAACCAGATGCTGCGGTGAATGAGAAGGGAAAAGACAGTGTTCCGCAGTCTGGAGCATTTGTGGAGGCCCTCCTGGTGCCTCCCACACGCAGGGCTCTTACCAAGATAGAAGCTTCCCAACGCGTCCTCCAGCATCCATTCTTCTCCTTTTCCCAATCGGGAAAACACATCTGACTGGGGTCCTAAGAGCCCTGTTTTTGAGGGGGAAAATGGACCACATCTGTTCATACCAGTGATAAAATCATTGCAAAGAAGAGACCTGGTCCTCGGGACTTCCTGGAAAAGGTGACCCGATAGGAAGGCCAGGGGACAGGTGAGTTCTTCAGAAGGAAGAACAGAAGCCTGGGGCCTGACAAAGACCATCTATTCCCATGTCCTTCTCCCTGCTGACACAGAGAGACTTGTCACCTTTGAAGCATCTGCACTTAGACTCCAAAGGGGTTGCGTCCCCAGGACACCAGGGGTAGGCATGCAGCAGCCCCGAACAGAGCATCCTCAGTCAGCCCACTCCCAGCCCAGGCTTCTGTGTGGAACCAGTTTGAGATTTTCTAAGGGTCCCTAAGGGATCCCCATGTGTGAAGCTCAGCCCTCCCCCCAACCCCCGCCGCTTACCCAGTGAGACCAGGTTGCTGTAGTTCTCCAGCATCACATCCCTGTAAAGGGCCCTCTGAGTAGGGGTCAGCTGTGTCCACTCGTCCCGGGTAAAGAGCACGACCACGTCCTTGAAGGTCACTGACTCCTGTAACAGCAAATCCCATCACTGGTGACCGGTGGTATCCCTTCCCGTGGCTCTCTGGGAAGAGCTGAGCCTGGCAGGCCCAGGAGCCCGTTGAGAGGTGTGGGACTGTTAGTACAGAGCGGGCTGGTGTTCTATGACCACGTAAGCATTTCCTCAGGGTGTCCCGGGTCTGAGCTTTTATCAGACTTTGCTTCCTGCCTTGAAGAAACACGTCGTGTGGAGAAGATAGGCTTCCTCAGCACTGAGACTTCATTCTTGCTGTTCATTTTGCCCCAAACATTTTCTCCCATTTCCCTCAATCTGCCCTCCACCCCACCCCATGACCAAATCCTACCCAGACCTCAGCCTCCACAATTCTTCCTGGGCACAGCCATCCTCAACTCCCTTCTCAAGTGAGCAGGCCCAGCAAAACACCGTCCCTCTTTACTGTGGGTTCTTGTTTACTTTCAGATCCGCCCCCACCCTGGACTGTTAACTCCAAGAAGCTAGGGACTGTGTCCCCATCTCTCTTGTCTTCCCGGCATGTCTTGGAGAACATGGCCCGACACCTATTACTTGTTGCCGAGCAGCTCCTTTCTGCTTGTTTTCGGCTGCTCACCTACTCACCTCCAACACACGAACACGGTTCCCACAGGAACAGTCACTCTGGACAATATGACCTTGTCCCCTCTGATCACAACTAGTGCCTTGCTTAGAAACTCTTGGCTGAGAAGCCAAGAGAGGTGGTGTGCCCTGAGAAGGAGTTAAGGAGAAGCCCAGAGAAGACTGCCAATCCATCTATATATCTATCTTTATATACATACAGGAGCAACAGGGTCAGGCCCCCAAATGATTAACCCAAACTGGATTAAGAAAAAAGCTCTTGGTTAGGGTAAAAAAAACAAACCCACCCTCTCCAAACCTCTACATTCAAAACTTTTAAGTCAATTCTGGAGGTGGTGGTGGGGGGACCCTGCAGCAACTCCCCACTCACCTGGACCATGGTTGGCAGGTGCCTGACGGCCATTCCTTCTCTGATAAGCCCTTTCAGAGACTGGCAGAGTGGGACCAAGGCTAGAAACTTCTACACACCTGTTATGAGGAGAACTGGGTTAAAAGAGGTCAGAGGACAGTCCAGACTGAGGCTGTGAGCATTCCCATTCTAGGAATCCTCCAATACCCCGAAGCAGTAGATTCTGGGTTCCTATTTGTTCCCAATTATCTCTCCTCTTTCTGAGGATGGTTCTGATGGCCTCCACTGTCAAGGGGATCCCTCCCCATGCAGCTATTCCCAGCCCCACACTCTCTCCCAGCATCAGAGTCAAATCCTCCACATCTTCCCGTATCTTAAATACGTTGGGTTTTCCTTGCAGAAAGCACCCTTCAGCCCCAGATCTCAGGATTTCTACCCATGCCCTGGCCTTTACCCTGAAGTTACCCTGACAGGTCTCAAGAGAAGTTTCCCCCCTGCCTGGAAGGGGAGTGGAGGAAGTGGGGAAGGATGGTCGTCTTTCTCCTCCAAAGGCAAGCTAGGAGGTCTGGATCGTCACTACCAAGGCCTCTCAGGCCAAGCCCTTCTCTGACCTCAGGCCTCTTCCCCTCGGCCCAGTCTGGATGACAAAGAGCCAGAGTGGGCGAGAGGCAGTGCATTTGTGTGTCTGGGCGGCGGGGAGTCTCATTCATACAACCGGCCCTCCGGCCCCTTGCCCGGTCCTTGAGGAAGCTGCTGCCGCCACTGCGGCTGCCGCTGCCCCAGCCTCGGCGAGGTCCGCAGACAGGGCTCTGACCCAGCCCGGAGCATCCACCCCTGGAGGCGTCCCCTGGCTCCCGAGCGTCGGAGTCACTCCTCCGAGACACACGCAGAGGCCTGGACCGCATCCTCCTCCACACGCGCTCGCACATTCGGACCCTAAAACCAACAGCCTGCACCTGGCCGTCCTCCCCTTTCCTCTGTGGAATCAAACCTTAGTCATATGTCCCGAGAAGTTTGGGGCATCGGATCGGCGTCCTCCCGCACGGACTACTACCCGCACCGAGTCGGCGTTCTTTCCCGCAGCCCTGACCCCCGGGGCCCGACTTCACCACGGCCGATCCCGCTCTCCCGACGCGGCTCTGCCCGCCGTACCTGGTCACCACAGGATTGCCCTTGGAGGAGCCTCTGCCCGCGGCGAGAAACCGCAACCGCCACATCGCAGGCTGAACACAATGAGCTGGAGTCGGCAGCCCGGGTCGGAACTGCGCTTGCGCGTTGCCCGGGGAGCCGCTGAGCCGAGTACCCGCGAGTCCGAGGGCAGCAACCCTTCGGCTTCCCAGACTCCACTTCCCAGAGGGCGAAGCGGCGGCCAGCGCCAGCCCCCGCGTGGGGGCGGAGAAAGTGATATCGCGCGCCTGCGCAGACAGGGTCCGGCCCTTCAAGGCGACGCCCGGCAGCTTTGCGTGCGGAAACTACATTTCCCAGAGGCTCTTTGGTGTTCCTCTTAGGGCCGCTAATTCTCCGTGCGCTAAGCAGCACGTGCGGGCTTTCGTTCCGTCCAAGTCAGGTTCGGCGTTCTCCTCAGTCCTGAAGTAAAGCCCGGGAAAGGCAGTGACCAGCGAGAAGTTGACGCGGGATAAAGTCGGTCCGTCGCCGCGGGGAGCGGATCGGAGGCGGTCCCGGAGGACGGAGCAAGAGGTGAGAAGCCGCAAAACGCGCCTTCCTGAAGGAGGACCGCGCGGGGACGACTTGAGAGGGCGGAGGAAGCAAACCATTGTAGTGGTGTGGCCCGGCGGATCGGCTGGGGCTCGAGGCCGGGGTGCGGGGCCGGCGGCGGGGACCAGGGTGGCGGCCTCGGGACCCGAGAGGAGCGCCGAGGAGGTCGAGCGGACCTGGGGTTGCGGCTCGCCGAGGCAGGAAGGAGCCCGGAGGCCGTGGTGGGATTCCTTTCTGTGGGGAGGGGCAGGGACAGGGTGAGCTGTGGAGAATCCCACGCGGGGTGTTTAGTTGCCTTTGAACACACGTTTTCGCGAAGCGCGGAAAGGAAGGGGAGGTTTTAACTTTGTTGGCGGTGAATTTAGTAAAAAATGTGACTGAGAGGTTTGTCAGGGGACTGTCGGCTTAGGAAGCGGTGTCAGTGACTTAGGTCCCACGACGGCGTTCTGTTTGGGGTGTTATGGGAGATTTCATCCTCTCGACAACTTTGGGAGCACGTGTGTGTCAGGCACTGTTCTGGGGGCTGGGGAGAGAGCCGCGGAACCTGCACTTAGTGTCTGTCCGGAAACTGTGAACGGGGGCGTGGGGGGTGGGGTGGGGATGATGTTAAGTCGAGTTCGGGGAAATCCTCTTTGAGGGGAGCACGTGAGCAGAGACTGGATTCCGGTGAGGGAGGAAACCGTGTGAATACGTGGGGAAGAACCGTCTAAGGGGAGGGGGCCGGCGAGGTCCCGAGACTGAAGTGTGTGCTTGGTGAGCCGGAGCCTTTGCGAGGCTGGAGGGACTGGAGAGGGCCCGGTGGGCAAGGGAGCGTTGGACGGGAGGTTCCAAGCGGACCGGGGCCTTGCAAGCCACCATTAGAACCTTGGATTCGTTCCGTGTGTGATGGGCAACCAGCGAAGGAGTGTGCGCGAGTGACGTGGCCTAGCACATTTGGACAGTATCGTTGGTCAGCTGCAAGGGGAGCAGAGACTCTGATGGGGCCCGGGCAATACAAGGAAGCCGGGTAGGAGGCTGTCAGAACAGTCCCAGGGGCAGCCAGCCTCCCATAGACATACCGCCTTTGTGTGTGCACCGCATTTGTTTTGAGGGTCCAGTGATTCCAAGATAATTTTCCAGATCCCATGCCCATGCTAAGGAGTCTGGATGTTATTTTGTTTTCAGGTATATGAGGATGATAATATTTAGTGTTTATGGAGCACTATGTGTTGGGCACTTTTATGAGTATTTTACATGGGTATCTTCTGTAATCCCAAGCTGTGCAGTCTGCACTACTAACAATAAGTGAAGCACCCAGATGTTCAGTGTTTTGCTCGAGGTCTCATGTCTAGTAACTCGAACCTGGTGTCTTGGCCCTGGGATAGAGAAGAGGTGCAGAGACTGTCCTCCTTACCTGTTGACCAGAATGACTAAGAACTGACATACAGGGGCCTAAAGCATCCAAAAACTCCTGAAAAAAATAGTGCAACCTCCGTATAGCTGACTCATTTCTCCAGCTGCTTCTTGTATAGGTTAATGTTTCACCAAGTTTTGAGTTATTGCATTATCTTAGGCTTCAGTAGGTTTCATATTTCCTTTTCTCCTTGTCCTGTGCCTTCCTTCTGATCCTTTATTTTGCTGTTGTCTTTTTCATTTTCATCTACTTTCTATTCCTCTCTTATCTCTGCCTCCTCTAGAAAAAAATTTGTGAAGGCAGAGGAGGAAACTAGGTGTAAGGGATAAGTATTAAAGATCTAAGTTTCTGAGGATCCGGTTGTTTCATTCCCTCCATCTTTGTTCCAGCCCCCAAGAGTTAGAGCTTAGAGGTCACATAGCCCAAAGAGACTAACCTGCCCAGGGACCCAGTTCCATAGGGAGCCTCTTCCATTGCCACCCACAGACGTGTTCTGTACCCATCACTGCTTGATTCCCACCTCTCCTGGTGGAAAATTTCCTTCCTTCGAAAAAAGTTCCTGTAAGCTTCAACCTCTGCCCCAGTCCTGTTTTCCCACTCTGAGCTGTACCTTCCACTCTCTCATATCTTTCTTTTCAACCGTCAGGTAAACACACTCTCGCCAAACTATTGGCCACATCAACACCTTGCTCAAACCTCCTTTTCTTTGCCTACCTCCACTTTAGAAGGCTGGAAGAGTATTTATTTTCTCAGCCTCCTTTGCTGCTGGCATGTAACACAGCTGTGGTCAATGAGATATAAGCCCAAGTCCGCTGAGCAATTTCTGGGACAACCTCTTTTGATAAAAGGCACAGATGTTGCTGGTGCTTCCCACCCTCCTTCTTCCTGCCTTGAATCAGATACTTTACCTGATGCAGAGCAACCATCATGTGACTGTGATGGAAAAGCTATCAAACTAAAGATATTGAATTTTGCTTTGAAACGATACCACCCACCTCCAGATTTGTTAAGAGGGGGGAAAAATCCCTGCTTGCTTATAAGCCTTGTGAACCGGGCTTTCCAGTATTTGTAGCCATAAAGCTCTTCTGATAGATATACCTGCTCTCAATGCCAGTCTCCCTCTAGTTATCTTTCTCAGTGTCCCCTTTCTCAGGCAAGCTAATGAGTCCTTTCACTCATTCTTCAACCTACTAATATTTAGCAAAGGCTTTCAGTAACCAAAACCAAAGGCCATTTTAAATTTTTATCTCACTTTAACCCTCCATGGCATATGAAAGTATTAACTATTCTTACCTTACGTGAAATTCTTTTACTTTTGTGCTACCATCTTCTAATTTTTCCTTCTATTTTTCATTTTCCTATTGGTTGCTGTTTCCTGTCGGCTTCTACTGGTTTCACTTCCTCTACCTCCCCCATTCAATGACAGTACTCTCAGAGTACCTTCATAATTGTCCTGCCAGTTATTCTAGTGTCTGTCTGGAATCTCCACTAGGATACCCACAGACTCATTAAAATGCCCCCAGACTGAACTTACATTTCCCCACAAAATCGGTCAACTTTGTGTGTTCTTAATTATGGTACTCCATCCACCCAAGTAAATTCAAGTTCCTACATTTAATCAATTACCACATTATCTAGATTCTACCTCATTATTTCTTGAATTCTTCCTTTCCCATCCCAGGCCAGTTTTTAGTTTAGCCCTTAAAAAGCAAAGAATAGGGGCACCTGGGTTGCTCAGTGGGTTAAGCCTGTGCCTTCAGCTCAGGTCATGATCCCAGGATCCTGGGATCAAGCCCCACACCAGGGTCTCTGCTCAGCAGGGAGCCTGCTTCCCCCTCTCTCTCTGCCTGCCTCTCTGCCTACTTGTGATCTCTCTTTATGTCAAATAAATAAGTAAAATCTTTTTTAAAAAGCAAAGAATATATCTTACCCATTTTGATCTTCTAATCATGTCTATAACATACTTAGCACTTTTAAAGTATGTATGAAATCAATGAAATTTATTTTATTTAAATCTAGTGTCATCACTAGAGATCTATAAACCTATGATTGTTTTGGGGCACCTTGGTGGCTCAGTGGGTTAAGCCTCTGCCTTCGGCTCGGGTCATGATCTCAGGGTCCTGGGATTGAGTCCCACATCGGGCTCTCTGCTCGGCAGGGAGCTTGTTTCCTCCTCTTTCTCTCTCTGCCTACTTGTGATCTCTGTTTGTCAAATAAATAAAATCTTTAAAAAACAAAAAAAAACAAAACAAAAACCTATGATTGTTTTGAGTTGCAAAGATTTTGTTACTATGTCACATTTTCATGTCTATTAGTGTCTAGCCTTTTCTCCTTCTCACTTTGACACAGAGTATGGTACAAAGATACATGTTTGAATGCTATGTACTTAGAGACTATATTTAAGTTATACTGTTTTCTAAATAATTCGCTTACTAACAGTAGTTTAATGACTATTAATTGAGAACTCAAAATAGCATGCTATTGCATTATGATCCATACAATTGTTTCATCACCCAGTAGCAACTAGCCTATGTTTTACAGGAGAAGATAACAGCGCGGTACGAGGGGGAGGGACATGGATGGATAATAATAGGATTTAGTAGAGGTAGAGAATTTTGACCCAAAACATCCAAGGAAACCAGATGGTGGAACAGAAGCATCTAGATAACACATATAACATGGTAAAAGATCAAGGATTTCCCAGTGTTGGTTATATTTATAGGTTTATAGAATTTTAGAGTTAATAGGGATCATAGAGACCTTCTAAATTCAAAATCTCTCATTTACCAAATAAGGACACTGTGACCTGGTGAAAGTAGGTGACTTGTCCAAGTTAGTGGCAGATCAGGACTACATACCAGGTCTTTGGGCTGTCCAGTTTAGCATTCTCACCCTTTATCTCCAGTGTGAAGTCTCTGATATCCAAAGATCTACAGTATGACACACAATAGAACTTATCTTCATGAATCTTCTTTGTTTAGAACATTAGCTTTTTAAAGCTTCCGGTGTAAAGGAATGTTTTACATTCTGAATTAATATTTCTCTATTCTATATGGTTTCTTTGCAGTGGTATTATCTGATATAGTAACTTATACTTCACCTAAAAGATTCCTACAATAATTACATTTATAGGTTTCTGTGTTACATGATTTATCTGATTACCACTGAAGAGTTAATCCTGGTGAAGGGTTCAATGAAAAAACTCATGTATGAGTCCTCTGATGTCGTGTAAGGTTTGTACTCCGACTGAAGGCTTTTCCACATTCGTTACACTGATAGGGTTTCTCTCCTGTATGAGTTCTCTGATGCACTATAAGGGATGAATTCTTAATGAAGGCTTTTCCACACTGATCACATTCATAGGGTTTCTCACCAGTATGAATTCTTTGATGTTCAATAAGGTATGCACTCTGGCTAAAGGCCTTTCCACATTCATTGCATTCATAAGGTTTCTCTCCAGTATGAATAACCTGGTGTACAGTAAGGGAAGATCGCCCAGTGAAATGTTTTCCACATACCGTACATTCATAAGGTTTCTCTCCAGTATGAATTCTCCGATGTTGAGTAAGAGATGAATTCTTGCTGAAAGCTTTTCCACACTGATTACATTCAAAAGGTTTTACTCCAGAGTGAAGTCTCTGGTGTTCTATAAGGTATGTACTTTGACTAAAGGATTTCCCACATTTGTTACATTTGTAGGGTTTTTCTCCAGTGTGATTTCGTTGATGTAGGGTAAGGGTTGAGCTTTTACTAAAGGCTTTTCCGCATTCACTACACTCATAGGGTTTTTCTCCAGTATGACTTCTCTGATGTACAATAAGGTGCATGCTCTGACTGAAGGCTTTCCCACATTCATTACACTCATAGGGTTTTTCTCCTGTGTGAGTTCTCTGATGAACTGTAAGATTCATGCTTTGGGTAAAAGCTTTCCCACATTCATTACATTTGTACGGTTTCTCTCCAGTATGAATCCTTTCATGTTGAATAAGGGATGAATTCTTACGGAAAGCTTTTCCACACTCTTTACACTGATAGGGTTTCTCTCCGGTATGAGTTCTTTGATGAACGGTAAGGTTCATGCTCTGGCTGAAGGTTTTCCCACATTCGTTACATTTGTAGGGTTTCTCTCCAGTGTGAATTCTTTGATGTACAGTAAGGGAGGAGCGTTCAATGAAGTGCTTTCCGCATACATTACACTTATAGGGTTTCTCCCCAGTATGAATCCTCTGGTGCTTAAGAAGAGATGAGCTCTGGCTGAAGGTTTTCCTGCATTCATTACATTCATAGATTTTCTTTCCTACAAACATACTTTGAGCTTTAATTAATTCAGAATTCTGTTTAGTGTCTTCGCCACATGAATTCTGATTATGGGGCCTTTGTCCCACAGGACAAAGGTTGTTGTTGTTGTATATCAAGGATTGACCTCTGACTAGAACATCTTTCAAATTCATGACCTCCACATGCCCTCCTCTCAGGGAGGGTTTCCTTATGAGTAATGGCCACTTGGTGCAGATGTCTGTCCTGGTTTTTCTCTTTTCCATCTAACCAATTATCAGGTTCCCAGGCTTCCCCTAAAGAAGGCCAGAGACCTCTTTCCATTATTACCCCATAGGATAAATCTTCAGTAATGGTGGACTTTGTCGTTGATTTTCTGGTTTCAAGTCTTGTCTCCCAGTCTGGGAAAAAAAAAAAAAAAATTCAAATATACATTGGTTTCTGTGTTGGAAGACAAAAAACTGTATATTATGGGAATGAGAGAAAGAAACTGAGAATAACTGTGGGGCACATGTGAGAGCTTTCAGAGATGTCCACAGTTAGGAAGAAAAACAGAAGGGAGGGAAAGAACAGTGAACCAGTTCATAAATAACAGAAGAACTAGAGGAGGTAGTAAGCAAAGTAAAGAGTAAGCCTATGGATGCAGAAGGGATGGACACTGAAATCATGGACCTCTGGACAAGGCTGAATAATGAAGATGGAATGAAGGGGAAATACAGATAAGCTGGGATCAGGGCAGGCAATCAGAAAGTCCTGGTATTCCCACCAGCAGTTTCTTCTCCCCTGCAATGCTGCCTCTAATTCTAACACTAAATCTTTGTACAACACTGCAGTGTGACACCATGAAAAACTATTGGCTCTGGAGTCAGACACACTTGGCTTTAAACCCTGGCTGTTAACTCACCCTCCTAACTAGTTGTTTCTCTGGATTTTAGTTTTCACGGATATAAAATAAAGATAAAAATAATCAGATGAGGATTAAGTGAGATAATGCATATAATCTACCCTTCAGGAGCACACTTGTTTGGAATATAAAATACCACAACCTACTTGAAACTTACAGGATGGTGACACAATCTAAAGGGTCCCTTCACCACCAACTTTCAACATGCTGTAAGTTTCTCATTCTCTTTAAGTAAGAGGGGCCTATAGGGCCCTACTGTTTCCTAAATACCAATTCGTTAGAGATGTGAACTGGTGGCAGGAAGAGGCAAAGCAGGATCTGTTAAGCTGCTTGAGATAGGACCTTGAAGGAGGGACCTTGCGACCACTCAGACTTTATTTTCTCAGATCCCACTTCTCATCCTAGACAAAAAGGCCAGGGGAAATGAGAGGCAGAGGACAGAAAACTACAGTCTGAGAATCAGCTGTCAGCTTGATCAAAATTACGAGAGCCAGGATCAATAATGAACCAACAAAAAGGCCTGTGGGCAGGAGGCTTTACTATGAAGCATGAGGTACGCATTAACTAGACCACCTCCTTGCAACCTGGCCTGCTTATGTAAAAAAAAAGAGAAAAAGTGGAAAGCCATGCAGGCTCCACTTCTAAAACACACACACACCACTAGATAACCCCAGAAAGGACCTATCCAATCAAGTGTGGATATCAGTGGGTGACACATGAACTGGAGGCTGCTTCCTGCCCTGTCACTATATCACATCCAACTGTCCAACCAAAGCTCTACCCAGTAAGCAACATAAAGGGCAAAAGAGGAGCCATTCACAGTTAGACAAATACAAACTCCAGACCGAACTGCCCTCATTCAAGATAAGTGATACACAGAAAATGACAAATTTGGAAACTATGTAGAGGTTCAAGAAATAAAATTTTGAAACAAAAACAGGAGAATGAGGGAAAAAAACATAAAAACCACCTGGAAAATAAATACTGGAAGAATAATGAAATGCTTCCAGTCATCAAAAGGTATCAAAAAGGAAGTAAACAAAAATAGTGACATTGGGAGGAGATTTTTGCAACACATGGCCCATACAGGACTAGAACCTAGATCTGGAAAACAGTGTCTGTGGAACACTAAGCCCACCAGAAAAATGGGCAAACGACTTGAATAAGCACTTAAGAGAGGGAAACATGGTGAGTAAACAAGCAAAGATACCCAATCTCAATAGTAACCAGGAGAAGGGAGATTAAAGCTTCAGTGAGTAACATCCACATGTGGGAAAAAAAAAGTGCAGACTGATAGTTTCAGATTTTAGAAAGATGTGTTGTAATGGAAATTTCACATACCACTGGTGGAAATGTAATTTGGTTCAGGTGTTTAAGAAAGTTTAACACTACCTAGTAATGTAAGATAGGCACAAAGACTGTGATTTCGTAAACCCACTAGTAGGTACATACGCTTAGGGAATCTGCTTTGCAAAGGTACACCACAATTCATAATTTTTAAGGTAATATTGTACATAAGGGCAAAAAACTGGAAACCACCCATATGTTACCAGCAATAGAATTGATAACTAAATTGTGAAATATTTATGACAGCAGAATAACTGAAAACAGTGAATGTTAAAAATGTCATATTTATGTCTCCCCAAAACTCATGTGTTGAAGCCTGATCCCCAGTGAGATAACTTTAGGAGGGGGAGGACTTTTGGAAGTCATTCAGTCATGAAGGTAAAGCCCTTATAAGAAGTGACACACATGACAGAGCTTGCTTCCCCTCTCTATGGTCTCTGTCAGGTGCAGATGCAGTGTGAAGCAGCTGTCCATGAAGCAGGAGGTGGGCCCTCACCAGGAAGCCAACCACGCTGGCCTCTCATCTCAGACTTCCAGCCTCCAAGGAACTATGAGAAATAGACGTCTGATGTTAGAGCTACTAAGTCTATGGTGTTCTGTCATAGCAACCTGAACCAACAGAGAACATTCGCTAAAGCTACGTAAAATAATCAGAACGAATAAATAACTTAAGCAAAGTCACACACAAAAATGTATATAGTAAGAGTCCATTTAGATCGAGTTTAAAAACAGACTAAAACTAAATGTATTGTTTAGAGGTTCCTTTTTGGATGGCAGGACTGTAAGTAAAGCAAGGAAAGGGAATTATCACAAATGTGAGAAGAATGGTTCTGTCTTGGGTAAGAGGACATGAATAAGGAGGCTCACACAAAGCATTTCTAATATACAAGCAATGTTCTGTTTCTAAATCTGGGTTCTAGTGCCCGAGTGTTTGCTTTCCTTATTATTTGTTCATCTTTATCGTCATGAACTATAAAAGAGAAGCAGTATGGCATAATGGTTAAGACAATAACTTTGGAACCAGGCTACCTGGCTCCACTTAGCTGTGAGACCTTGGGAAGGTTACATTAACCTGTGTTCCTGTTTGCTCAGCTGTTAAATGGCACCTAGTGTATAGTGTTGATGTAAGAAAATTAGTACTTATAAAGACCTCTTCTATGTAGATTTTTGCTAAATAGTACATGTATTTTACATATTCTTTTGTCTAAAGACATTTCTTAAAATGAGAACAACAAAATATTTGCAATTTTGGAAAATACTAGTAATTTTAGGTTGAAACATCACTATGTACTAAAGAAAACTTAATAGACTCCATATATCTTCATGGAATTTGGAGATCTAATTTAAAAGTTAATTCTGGAGATTTGCTGCAGGAAAAGAAAAATGGATTACCAACAATTTTTTTTTTTAAACTGACTGAAGCGATCGCTCCAGGAAGACAGTGAAGCCATGTCTTCAAGGGACTGAGGAAAGACCAATGTGACTCAAGAATTGCACATGGCCAGTACTCCATACATGTGTAGAGAAAACCAAAACACATTCTTAAATATGAAAGATTTAGTAATTATAGTACTCTGAAGCCATTCCTGAAATACTCCTTAGATATTTGATTTGAACAAAGGATTTAATAGTTTTTTTTTTTTAATATTTTATTTATTTGACAGAGAGAAATCACAGCTAGGCAGAGAGGCAGGCACAGAGTGAAGAGGAAGCAGGCTCCATGCAGAGCAGAGAGCCCGATGCGGGGCTCAATCCCAGGACCCTGGGATCATGACCTGAGCCGAAGGCAGAGGCTTTAACCCACTGAGCCACCCAGGCGCCCCTGAACAAAGGATTTATCCAAGAGTTCCAGAATGTCACTATTAGGATGCTACTAATATAGTAATATAATATGTTATATTACATAGTATATATAATACATCATATAATATTATATATTATATTAATATTATATATTACATAATATATATCTATTGTATATTGTATATAATATACTATATATTAATTATATGAATATATCGATACCATATATAATAATATATTAGTAGGACATGAGGGATGCTTCAAAAGTATTTGATAATATCCAACATTGGATCCTGATTCAAAAACAAAAGTATAAGCAATGTATCAAATACACATAAAACACCAGAATTCACACTAACAACAGAATCAAGGAACAGATGCTTACTATTTAATAGTGTTCCCAAAGTGTGACCAGCACATTAGACAACTTAGAGGAGAGGAAATTTTACTTTTCTCAGATCACATGACTGTCTCCCCGGAAAACATAAAATTGTTAGGGTAACTGTACTCCGAATTAGTGAAGTGTTGAGGCGGTGGGAGTGAAGCACTAAGGATCAAAAACTGTAGCTCTTCTAGGACTGGATGAGGTTTCAGATGCTTGCTATTTTGCTATCTCATTAAACAAGGACCCTGTTAACATGCACAGCAATATGCTTGGTCATTGATTGTTAGCTGTTATCATTGCCATGATTATTTTGTGTTAAAAAAAAAAAATACATAGCCCTCTCTTCCCTTTTTCCTAAATAGGACTTTGGAGTGATAGCTCATTCTCCTTATTGTCTTAGAATGTCTAGTTATAGGATTTATATAATCTTCGTACCCATCAGGACACGAACAAGAGCCCCCAGGACCGAGGCGTCTGGGAGAACACAGATCCTTCAGTCTTTATGGCTGACACTGGTCATAGAGGAGGCCAAGAGCCTCGACTGTACCCACTATACCCGCCCCAAGAGAACTGGGGCAGGTACAGCCCTCAGGCAGCAGGTCCTGTTCTTCCTACAGCAAGTTTCTATTTCTTTTTGTCTTTCTTCAATCCCCTATGTAGTTGGTAAGTTACTCCTTCCACTCCACCAGATAATTTCAGTATGCACCTGACTGGACTTCCTACTTAACACTCTCGCTACTTACTATACAGTGCATTCTCCATATAGCAGACAGACTGACCCTCTGAACATGAATTATCTCTTCAAGAATCACTATTGACCCAGGTGCTGATTAGAGTGCTAATGATGAACAAGACACATTTCTGCCCTGAGGAACTTATATTTCCATGAGAGGAAGAAAGGCAACCAACCTAATAAATAAGTAAAATACTTAGAATTTAAGTGGCATGCCTTACGGAAAAAAATAAAAGCGGTAAGGTGGAAACAGAAAGCATGATGGGTGAGGGGAATGGTTTGTAATTTCACATAGAGTCTTCAGGAAAGACCACAATGAAAAGGTGATATTGAAGCCAAGACTTTAGAGGCTAAGGACGGAGTCACAGGACTATCACAGGGAGAGCAACCCACACAGAAAGAACCACCAGCGCAGAGGCCCTGAGGCAGGTGTGGGTCTGCTCTGTGTAAGGATCAATGCACTTTGGATACTTCTGCATTTATTATGGTCTTTTAGATTAGTTTTCCTACTGATGGAGGCAAAGACATGGCTGTAGTAAACATGAAGGAGGCTCAGCTTAGCAGAAGGGACTCTGTAAATAGGGACTCTGTAACAGTATACAAATTCTGTGTTTGTGTACATATATGTTAATGCACACGTGCACACACACAGATTGTCACCAAGTACATTTCTGAGAATGATACAAAGTCATGTATAAAACACAAATAATAGGTTTCCACATTTAGGGGTAGTAAAGGGTGGCTTCCTGGAGGGCTTAAAATGTTACAGCATCCCTAACTGTATCTTATTTCATAGACATGATCTTTGGTAATAGATTTTAATACTTTGCACATGTTCTTGTTTGTTTCCTTCATGACTGTACTTCACCAACTGATTTAAGTCTAATGACCACTGATTAGAGGCTAAAACTTACTGCTTTCCACGTTGCTAATAATTCCCATCTTTGTCTCAACAAGTTTATTAGTGATAATGCTGTCTCTAACAGAACTATCTGCACATTTTCTACTTGGCTTTTATCAAATATAGGCAATATCTAATGAAGTATCAAGACCTATACACATGAAAACCTTAGTACAGAAAAAGAAAACAATTATCTGGGGTGCCTGGGTGGCTCAGTTGGTTGACCATCTGACTCTTGATTTGGGCTCAGGTCATAATCTCAGGGTCGTGGGATTGAGCACCATGTCAGGCTCTGTGCGGAGCATGGATTCTTTCTCTCTCCCTCTGTACCTCCCCACACCCCCACCAAACTCATTCTCTTTCTCTAAAAAAAAGTAAGAAAGAAAACAATCATCTAAAAGAAAAATTGGGCCAGGACATTAAGGTTCTATTTGTCACAGCAAGGCAGGGAAAGAAAGTTAACAACTTTTTTGTTTCAGAATTAGCATTAAACTTGAAGGCAAAACCAAAACAAAACCAGAAATCTGTGTTCAACTTCCGGCACATCATTCCCTCTCTGAACCGGTCTCTCCTACTAAGAGGGGGGCTGCAGTACCTACCCCATTAGATGGTTACAAAGAGTGAGTCATGATGGCTGGACAAGAGCCGAGCACAGCACTCAGTCCTCCACACTTTTTTGTCTTGGTTTTGAACAGAAGACTAAAAGGTAGCTTTATCTGGTAGTAACATCGAAACCTGGAAAAAACAAGACCCAGATTTAGCACACCACCAATTTTCTGGGCTTCATCCTCTGGCTCCACTTTTCTGGGGCTTTGGTTTCTCCTCTCTGCTCCTGTAAATATGCTTGAGTCATTTCGCTGGTAAACAAACCAGAGGTACTCAACCTTCATCTTGTCTCAGCTCTTGCCCTTTCTTCCTTGCCCTCTGAAGTGAACCCTGTTGAAACAACTAGTCTGTAATGTCTTTACTTGTTTGCTTCTTTACTCATCTACCCACAGCCCATTTCCCTCTGCAACAAGAGTGCCCTTCCCCACGCCACATCCTGAGCATCCTTCTGGCTAAGGCCAACAGCACCCTCCAGTTCTTGGTTGGCATGTTTACTCTCCCACTTTTTCTCTCTTCCCTTGGCTTTCCCTACATTCTCTCCTCCTTTGATGACTCTTTCCGTCCCCTTCACTGGGGCATTTTTGGCCCCAAATCAATCTACTGTCCTGTAGGGTCCCATCCTTGCTGCTTTGCCTTTCTCATTCCTTCATCCTGATAATTAATAATACTCATGATACAAATGTCACAGATACGATTGCAACTTTCAAACCTGTATTTTCACCTCATTTCTAAAAATTCTACTTGATGTCATTCAATATTCACTTAACAAACATATATTAAATACCTACTCTGGCAGGCAGCATGCCAGGCAGGGGATATAAAGCAAAGTTAGCTCAATCATGACAATTCAGTGAGCCTGAATACCAGTGGCTAGACAGACATTCAGAGAGACAAGGCAAAATATAATGTGAAATGCAAGCATAAACAAATGAAGAGTCTTTAGATTTAGCCCAACAGAGCAGTCTGAACAGTAAAGAGAGAGGAAAACCCAGGATCAAGAATACATGCGTTTGCCTCTGCTGCCTCCAGAAAACCCAATAAAAATGACAGTGGGATAATGAAAAGGCATATATAAACCTACTAAAGTAATCTAGAGAACAAGGGGAAAAAATGCTGCAAACATATACCAAAAAACGAAGCAAAGAGAAAACAACAACAACAAAAAGCAACTTAAATATTCTCATACAGACAAATAAATGCATGCATTAAAAATATTGCTGTTAAGAAAGAAGGAACACTCAGGATGAGAAGGTGGCTCATAGAAATTTAAAGATATAATAGAAATAATTTTTTTTTTTCCAGAAAAGGACTGAAAGACTAACTTTAAGGAAATCTTTATATCTCCTGGCATTCTTCCCATTAAACAAGGCCATGTAGGATGCACCTTCTGCTCCCTGGACTCAGAATGGTTTCCTACTATGGCCCATCACTTTGTGAGTTACCTGTTCAACATACACCTTCAAAGAGAGGCCCTCTCTGATCACTCCTTCTAGAATAAAGCTTCTGTTAACTGATCTAGTTCCGTTTTGCTGCTTGCTTTTTCCACATAGCACGAGGACTCTACGCTATTCATTCCCTTCCTTTCCTTTCCCTTCTCCTTCCATGCTTGCTTTCTTTATTAATTTATTGTTTCTCCCAGTAGACTATAAGCTGCATGGGGAAGCTGCCTGTCTTGTTTAGTGCTGTAGCCACAGTGCTAGGAACAGGGCCTAGTGCTCACAAAATGTTTGTCGAATAAAAAGATTATTTACATAAGATTAAATACAAATAGCAGTAGTAATCAAACCACAGAATCTATAGTAAAGGCAATTAAAGCTACCTTCAGGGATCATTTTATATCTAATAAATTAGCATTAAAAGGCATAAAATATCCAAAGTTGTGCAATGTGTAGCAGGAGTCATAAAAAATACATCTTTTGACCCAGTGATTCTTGTAAAATCCTATTCTTTATTATTTTTTAAAGATTTTATTTATTTATTTGACAGAGAGATCACAAGTAGGCAGAGCGAAAGAGGGGTAAGCAGGCTCCCTGCTGAGCAGAGAACCTGATGCGGGGCTGGATCCCAGGACCCTGAGATGACCTGAGCCGAAGGCAGAGGCTCAACCCACTGAGCCACCCAGGTGCCCCAAATCTTACTCTTTAGAAAGCTTACTGGAAACTGGCATTCATAAGATTCTTTGTTTTTTTCCCCTATCAATATGTTCTTTTACTGATTTCTTTTATTGCTTTATACTTAGGTAGCCATATACTATTCAGAGATTTTAAAAATATGTGCCTATCCCTTTAATTAAAAAAAAATTATAAGAAGAAATGCTTTCACATTGAGTACAGAATAAAAGACTGTAAAATGTTTTTTTTTCCCCTAGAAGAAAGTCAGTGATTACCTCTAACAGAAATTTCATTTGTGAGGGGGATTAGAAACCAGTTAACAAAGACTAAAAAAGACATTAAATGTTTGGAGGAGAATGGAATCCAGATTGAAACCCGAGGAATGAGAAAGGGAATGTATAGAACATGAGGTTACTAGTGAAAATAGAAAAGCTAACATCATCTTCATTTGTTTTCAAATGAAGACTAAAACACATATACACATATACAAGTTTGCAACTCAGGGAGAAAAACCTGTTTCCTTTAAGAAAGCTGACAAACATTTAAATAAATGAAGCCATGGATATAGATTGTGGCTGAGAAGAAAGACTCATGAAACAGAGGAAAGAGAATATAAAGTGGAAGAAGATAGAAAGGGATTCAAACTACAGATGAAGACAGAAAAGCAATAATAACTGGTACGTTTACTGATGTTCACAGCAATAAGTAAGTGCTACAAATGTAGTACTCATTTGATCCTCCTACACTCTTACTTCCCTCCGTGGTGAGGGCTTTTGCGAGATGGATGATGGATAAGTGACATGAGTAATGCAGAGACCTTTGAGGAAATAAACGGCAGGCAGGGTTGCAGTCACTCCAGGAGACGGAGGGAGCTCCGTGGGGATTTCCGTGGGTACACACTCATGTAACAAGTCGCTGCAGTCTGATGTGTACTTGGAAAGAGGCACGCTGTTAAGTCCATTTGTCATCCAGCTCAGTTCTGCAAGTTCCAGCTGAGAAATCACATTTGGTTGGAAAGCTGATGCCCTGCTCTGGGGGAGAGACACTAAATTTGGGTTCTGAACTGAGTATAATAACCACTCCTAGTACCAGTCCTTGTCCCTTCCCCATCAGGCCTTCTGAAGATTCCATTTTCCATTCCATGTCCAGAGAGGACACCAAGCAACCATCCTAAAACAATGATCTATCAACGAGGATTGCAAGTGCAAATTCCTGAATTTCCGTGGTTGTACAAGGTGGCAGTAGGTGGGGAAATTGTCAGTAGGGAGGTTTTGAATTAGAACAAGAGGTCTTACCCAGTGAAACCAAGTCACTGTAGTTCTGTAGTATCACTGTCCCATACAAGTTCCTCTGAGCAGAATCCAGACAAATCCACTCCTCCCAAGTGCAATCCACAGACACATCCTTGATGGTCACTGACTACTGAAACTATGTATTCCTGCTCAGAGGATGATGCTAATAAAACCCCCTGAGGGAAGTGGGGAAAAAAAAAATCAGTGTTAGAAGGGACAGAATAGAGATCTGTGTGAGAAAAATGTCTTACCTGCCAAAGGAAACTAAACAAAAAATGTACATTATCGTGAAATAACCAGAGAAAAATGTAATATAAAGTGCTTTGGGGTGCCAGGGTGGCTCAGTTGGTTAAGCATCCAACTCTTGATTTTGGCTCAGGTTGTAATCTCAGGGTCCTGGGATCGAGCCCCATGTTGGGCACGGAGCCTGCTTAAGAATTTCTCTCTCCCTCTCCCCTCACCCCATCATATGTGCTCTCTCAAATAGTTAAATAAAATGAGTAAATAAAAAGAATGTGCTTTGACTTGTAAGGATGGGAAGAGGAGGTATTAGAGAGTAATAGGGAAAGGTACTGAAGGCTGCCCTAGATTACCACTGGCAAAGAGTAGGTTGTGTTCTAATGGCCTCCCATTTACCCTGTTGGTGAAGGAGGGATCCCGTACCTTACAGAGCACAAGATGACTAAACACATGACACCCAGCAGAAGAGGCTGATAGCAATTTACCAGTCACATGTTCTCATAGCCTGGGGAAGGAGGAACTACCTCCCCATGCAGAGCCACTCAGGGAGTGTACTTGTGACCCAGCAGAGGCTGTGGGAGGCAGGCTTTTTAGTGACAAGAGAGCAAGGTGACCCTTGGTTAGGGGTCGGAAGTAGGAAGATGCAGTCGGCTTGTTTGAACAATTTCATGGGCTGGTAGGGAAGCAAAATCTATTAAGGTTGAGGACTGGGAGGGGTTCACCGGTCTGGCTTATAGGGCAGTTAGCTAGGTAGGGTGCTTTCCCTGCTGGGCTGGGGAGGAAGACCCAAGGGAACTCATAGCCAGGTCTTTGGAGCCCCATGAGGCTCAGCGATGTCCAGGCAGCACATTGAATTTCAGGCTTTACAATATAGGCAGAATCCCAGTTAATGGAGGAAGAGCATGTACAAACATGGTACCTGCAGAATATGGTTGAGAAGTCCAAGAACACATCCAGCTTAACCTGAAAGTGGCATTTCAGATTTCTAAGCCCATTTCAGCCCTGTTCTCTAGCTCTTAGATTAGGAAGTAAAGCACAATAAGCATTCAGTATCTGTTTAATGAGTGTGGTGGTTGATTTTATGTGTCAGCTTGACTGGGCTAAGGTATGCCCAAATAGATAGTAAAGTGTTATTATTTCTAGGTGTTTCTGTGAGGGTGCTCCCAGTGAGTCAGTAAACCGAGTAAAGGTCAGCCAGCAGCAATGTGGGAGGGCATCATCCCATCCATTGAGGCCCAAAGAGAACAAAAAGGCTGAGGAAGGACAAATTTGCTGGTTCTGCTTGAGTTGCAACAGCCCTCAGACAGTACTCTTAGCTCTTGAGCTTTCATACTCAGACCAGGACTTCACCCTCAGTCCCAGATCTCAGGCCTCTGGGTTTGGAGTAGCACTACACACTGGCTTTCCTGGCCTCCAGATTGCAGAAGGTAGATCGTAGAAGGTAGACTCTTCAGCTTATGGGTTCTGTTTCTTGAAGAAGCCTGGTACAAGGAGGGAGCACTAACTGAGTACTCACTGTTGTACTGAGTTTTGCACTAATAGGAGAGTCACACACCTCACCCCATTAACCCATGTGACAACCTGCTAGATTGCTAGCACTAAAGTCATCATTTTACAGATGAAGAATCTGAGGATCAGAATGGCTAAATAATTTCTCCATGATCACACAGCTGGGACTCAAACCCAGGGCCATCTCTCTCCTCGTGTTGTTAGAGAAAAAGGCCAGCCCTCATCAGAGCAAGAAAGAGAGGGGGAGAGGGAGAGAGAGAGAGGTGGGAGGGGTGGTGGATATGGAAAGAAGTAAGGACAAGGAAATGGAGATAAAGCCACTGAGGAGGCTTTCATTTAAGGACAAAGAGTGCTGTGCTATGTAAGTGGGCAAAGGGGAGAAAAGTAGTGGAGAGAAAAGGTCTGGATACCAGAGATGGGACGAAGCCCATGCCTAAGCAATATGTGTACTTTACATTCCGCTCACTGTGAACTTCTAGGAAAAGTGTAAGCACTGAGACAGAGTTCATTCTCTTTCTACCTCATTATTTCCTCCTAATATTTATTTAATTGATATATCAATAGAATGTTAAAAATCACAAATATTGTCAAAAAATGTGAAGGTAGCTTCTAGAAGGACGTAAAATGGCTGAATTTCCATTTTATGAAAGGAAAAAAAGGAACCAAGAAAAATCATCAGTTTAACAAATATAAAGAAAGGAAACAAGAAAGCATAATAAACATAAATCATTAAATAATCAGAAAAAAGACATGATACTTATGTAACAACATACTTACGTAACAACATACGTGAATGAGTTGACTTTCTTTATTAAAAGACAAAAACTCTAAAGTTGGTTTCAAATCTAGCACATACAAGAGATATACCTAAACCACATACCAGAAAGTTAAAAAGTGTGTATGTGTGTGGGGTGAGGGGTGGCAGGGTAGAGACAAGATACAGCGGGCCAGTGTAAATAAAAAACAAGGAGAAAAAAAAGAAACTAGGAGGAGAACATATGAATATCAGATAAGATAGAATGTATGTGGGAACAGGAAAAAAGGTAACAGAAATAGGATATTCTCTTTCCACAAATTAAGCCACCTTTTTTTTTTTTTCCCAATGAATTGCCTTGTTAGCTGAATATTGGGCAAAATTAAAAGCCCAGATTCAGACTCCTGTGGGCTATATGCGAGTATTCCCCACTTCCTGGATTCTCATCAGCTTCAGTGCAGAGCTCCCAGAGCTTACTGTCCCAGAGCTTATCTCTATTGTAAAACCTCCTGTGGACCCCTGAGTTATATAGAAGGGCTCTTAAAGACCAAAACTTAATTCTATTGTTCACAAAACATATTTGTTGTTAATCCCTTCAGAGGTTTTCCCCTTTCACCTTTCCACTTAGTATGGTCTTTTCTTCCCAGTGCTACATTAAAAGCACAGGTTAACTCATGGTGTTTGAAATAAACAGCTTCATGGGTTTGTCTCTTTCGTGCAAGGGTTTTCTTAAACCTAAAGACTCTGGCTTTTTGATATTGTTATCCTTTGAAAGACTAAGAACCAAATGGAATAAGTGGGGATATTTTAAGTGATCAAAGCACAATATATAAAGAAGGTATGACAGTGATGAAGTTTGAGGCACCACAGCAACACAGTGTCTTTCTTCAGATATAATTCTTAGCAATCCAATTTTTATTTTACTTTTTTAAGATTTATTGAGAGAGAGAGAATGCATGCACAAGCTTGTGAGTTGGGGTGGGGGTACACAGGCAGAGGGAGAGAATCTCAAGCAGACTCCCTGCTGAGCACGGAGCCAAACATGGGGCTCAATCCTAGGACCTTGAGATCATGACCTGAGCCAAAACCAAGAGTCAGATGCTTAACTGACTGAATCACCCAGGTGCCCCCAGCAATCCAGTTTTTGTTGTTGTTGTTGTTTTTTAAATCTCAGTCATGTTTAAATCACAGTCACAATAGCAACAAAAAACCAAAATACCTCAGAATATACTTAACATTTAACAGGGATATGCAAGATCCTTGTGATCAAACTTAACAAAAGCCATTATGAATGATCTGAATAAAATGAAGGGTAGTTTTTTAATAGGAAGAATAAACACTGTAAGAGATGGCAGTCTTCCTCAAATTGATATAGATTTAATGGAATTCAAATCAGAATTACATACTTTTTAACTGTTACTGTTGAAACTTGATAAAAAGTAAACTTGATAAAATTTGACTATAAGGTTAACTGTAAAAGAACAGTACTGTAATGCAAAATTTTGGAAAGAAAACCAAGGGAGAATTTGCTTTATGAAATAACAAAATAAATTCTAAAACAACAAATAAAATAGTGTGGTACTATAGCAGAGATAGAGCGAATGAAAGGAATCCAGAAAAACTTACGTAATGTATATATAAACAAACATAGCATACATTAAAGGTAGCATTTCCTATCTCTGGAAAGAAGCAGATTATTCAGATTATACCAGTTGGAATGCCATCTCTTCCAGAGTGCCACTCTGGCTCTGCCCAGCTAAAACAGACATCACACTCCACCATGCCGCCCTGCTATGTGGCCTTCACAGCACCTAACAATGTCCTCAGTAATTATTTCTTCTCTGCTGCCTCCCTTTCTGTTAGACAGGACCTAGGAGAAAGGGACTGAGCCTGTCTCACCCACCACCATTTTCCCAGTGTCTAGAATACTGCCTAACACGTGGTAGGCAGGCGCTCAGGCCCTGTTGAGTGAACGGATGGACGACAAAATACTACACCACATTGTTAAATGAAGTTAGATTCCAACCTCACGTTAATATATGATAAATTCCAGATAGCTCAAGGATGTCAGTTTAAAAGAATAAAATTAATAGGAAACGTAGAAAAATGTTTATATACTTTTAGGGTACAGAAAGCCTTTCATAGCATGATTCCAAAGCCAAACAAAGGGAAAAGGAAAGTTAACTGCATAAAACTCCAAAACTTAACTTATACCAGAAGATGTTATAAACAGATTTAAGAGAAATGACAGGGAATAAATAATAATGATTTATGGCAAAGGATTAATGTCCACACTGCATAAAGCCTTCTTTTATATATAAACCACCCAGTATAAAACAGGGCAAGCATGTAAACAGGTATTTAAAAGGCCAGAAGAATGTGTGCCTGTGCTTATTTTTGACAGTTTGAGACCTGCAACTATATATTATAGTCTTAAAAAATTTTTTACAACTATACACCTAGTATGTATATTCATAAAAAGAAGATGTAGTTTAAAGGCAAATACAAGTCCTATTTGGGTGATTCATAGTCCCATGACCAGCCTACAAAGGAAAGATGGAAAAAGGAGAACAGCGCCAGTGCTTCACTGATACATCCTAGGTCCAAGTGTCAAGGTCATCCGAGACAAAGACTGAGGAGCTGTTCCAGGTGAAGGGAGGCTAAGGAGATGTGACCGCTGAATGCCAGCTGTGATCTGGATTAGGTCCTGGACCAGATAAAGACCCAATTTTTGGCAAAATTTTTGTAAGGTTTGTAGGTTAGCTAACTGTACTGTGTCCACGTAAGTATCTTCATTTGGTAATTATATTCTGGTGATGTAAAATGAGAGCCTATTTTTAGGAAATACATACTGAAGTATCCAGAAATCAAACCAGTGATTGCCTGAGGCAGGGGATGTGGACTGGAAGAGGGTGACAACTTTTTCTGGGGTGAGGAAACTGTTAATGTAGCTTGACTGGGGTAATGACTGTGTTGGTGCATAAATTTGTCAAAACTCAATGAATAATATGCTTAAAATGGGTTATATTATGTAAAATTATACCTGGGGGTACCTGGGTGGCTCAGTGAGTTAAAGCCTCTGCCTTCAGCTCCGGTCATGTTTCCATCGAGCCCCATATCGGGCTCTCTGGTTAGCAGGGAACCTGCTTCCTCCTCTCTCTCTCTCTGCCTGCCTGTCTGTCTACTTGTGATCTCCGTCTGTCAAGAAAATAAAATCTTTTAAAAAATAAAATAAAATAAAATTACACCTGGAAAAAAAAAGCTGATTTAAAAACTTAATTAACACTATTTTAACTAAATAAAATAAAACCAAGCCTCCTGACAGCCAACCACAACCTTCATCAACCAAAATCTTCCGAATGCTCCCCCTTTAAAGCTTCTTTTCTGGAAACTCCCTCTTTCTTCTATTTTTGTGAGTTATGATGACTTTTATAACTGAGCTTGATAATACTAAGAAAAGGTAGGACAAACATAAATCACAGCAGTTAGTACTTGTCTTCTTGAAGCCTTTGAAACTTGTTCTTTTGATAAATAAGCAAGTGACATATCTGAGAGAGCACTAATACATGATCTTATGAATAGAGAAAAACCCCGTGAGTCCCATGGGATAGGAAACAAAGTTAAGTAAGCCTAACCGTAAGAAACAAAACAAAACTTAGGGCCTCATGGGGCCAAGTCCCCCTGATACCTTCTTTTTCCAGAGCAGCAACAACTCCAGGTTCTAGTAAAACTAGCAGATTCCATTTTCTTTTTTTTTTAAGATTTTATATCTTTATTTGTTTGTTTATTTGAGAGAGATGACCTCTCTTATGTTCCCTCAGAGTCCGTAATCCCAATAAGCACCCAGACCATCTTTCATATGATTTTTGTTCCTTCGATGATGCTTGAATGGCACCAAAAGCTCAGTAGGCCAGGGCTTCCAACTGAATAAAGAAGTAGGCTGCTGAGGACAGAGCTGAGGTACACTAAGGGGGGCTTTATGGGAAATATCCAACATTCTGAGATCACAGTAGCCCCATCCTCTGCAGTGAAGCCCACATATGGTACAGGTATAAGTGCTAAGGAGTAAGGGAGAGGGTTTAGAGAGAAACATGCACTCACCTTAGCTGCCAGGGGCAGAGGCCGAATAGCCATCACCTTCTCTTTCCTTCCTGTGCCGTCCTTCTAGGGGATGGGCAGGATCCAGAGGAAGCAGAGCTGAGGGAAGGAAAAGAAGCCATGAGAAATGAGACTCCTGCAAGAACAACAAATAAAATACCTACAGATCAACCAAATAAGAAATGTATGGTACCTTCTTAAGGAAACAATATTTTTTATTCATGAAGTTTATTTTGCTAAGCTTATTTAGATATATAAAGGGTGAACAGAGAAACATACCATACTCCTGGATAGGCTGTCACAATATCTAAGTTGTCGCTTCTTTGAAATTAATTTATAAACTTCACATATTCCTAACCAAGTTATCCTTAAGTAATAGTATTTTAAGGATAATTATGGAAAAGATCTTTTTTTTTTTTAAAGATTTTATTTCTTTATTTGACACAGAGAGAGTGAGCACAAGTAGGCAGAGAGGCAGGGCAGAGGCAGAGAGAGAAGCCGACTCCCTGATGAGCAAGGACCCCGATGTGGGACTCGATCCCAGGACCCTGGAGTCATGACCTGAGCTGAAGGCAGACACTCAACGGACTAAGCCACCCAGGCGCCCCAGAAAAGATCTTTTTAAAAGTTAAGTGTGTCCTTTAAGGACAGCCAGGAAACATTTGAAAAGGAAGAGTGGTGAGGGAGAACCTGCCCACCATATATGATAGCTATAATAATTAGAACACACTGTGATGGAACAGACTGAGTCATTCATGCACCAGATACAATGTTGACCACCTACAAGCAAGATTCCTAGGGGAATGGATAAATACAGCCATAAACAAAACAGATAAACAAGTTTTCTCCATACCGTCATGGATTATAGTCTAGAAGAAAAAAAGGATCAGTAGAACAAATTAAAATCCTGCCAACACAAACAATTCAGAGAACATTTTATATGTAAGAATTCAGGATATGAAAAAGTAACTTCTCTCATCAGTGAAAAAAGAATGAATTAGTAACTTGGAACGAGGGCTTACCATTTGGAAAAGAATAAAAATTTGCACATTAAATCAAATTAAAGTACTAGAAGAAACTGCAGATGAACATTTTTGTGATAATGGGATAGACAACTCCCTAACAATGATATCAAAGACCCAAACATGAAGGGATGGTTTTCATGCCTAACCATGAGAAAATGTAACATTTCTACCTAGTAAGAAAACACTGTATCAGATACAGAATTTAAAAACAAAACTCACCATTTCATAAAATACTCCATTAGTGTTCAAAATACACATTTAAACAACCCTATTGCCTGCACTTCTCAGAAAGTTGGAGAACAGGAACACCCAGACTTGGAGTGGGTCCATCAGACATCCTTATCTTGCAAATGCTTATGAACTACTACCGTTCTGGAGAGAGTAAGGTGGGAGGGTATCAAAAGTCTTACAGTATGATCCAGAAATTTTCATATGAAGAGATTTAAAGAATAAGAAAGCAATGCAAAGATGTATGGCCTATATGGTTTATAATATGAGGGGAAAAAAATCCAGAGAAATAATGTAAAGGCCTAAAGGAAGGATTGAATATGACACAGACACTTTTTCTTCACGCTCTTTAAAATGACGCTTGTTTTTAAAAATTGATATAACTATGTTTTCAAAATATTAATTTTTTTAAAAGTTTTAAATGTTTTTATCTAAACATTTGTAAAAAATCATGGAGCTCAGTATTTGTGCACTTTAAACCCCTTCCAAATGTATATCAAAGCTCCGTCTTTAAATGGAGAGGACACTAATGTCCACATCTTTGTGTAGAAACAAAACCTTCCTATGTTTATATGCCGACATGCAGATTTTGACAGTTTTCAAATAATTTTTTATTTGAAATGCTCCTCTGGATTTTCTAGTTTTCCTATAGTGAACTTATCCTTTTTGGGGGACTGGGGGAGACGGAGAAAAAATGGCTTTAAAAAAATAAAACGATTCCCTGAAATAGAAACCTGCACGGGGTCGACCTCCCCTCCCCATTGTTAGATGGGTCAAGTGGGTTCCACAACAGCACCTCTCGGAATCAGAGACCGCAGATGGCGCGTCCGCGAGATAAGGCGGACACAAAGGGCAGGTGCTGGAGCCCCCAAATCGCGCACCAAGTGCAGCACCCCCGGAGACTTCTGAAGTGGGGCCCGGGGAAAGCCCGCGGTGGGGAGGAGCCCAGGGTTTGAGTGACTCCCAGAGCCCTTGGGCCGGGGACCGCAGCACCACGTCCCCCGCCCTCACCGCTCCCGACAGGTGACGGCCCTCATCTCTCGGTGTTCCCACCCAGCCGGGCTCCCGGGGCGAGAGAGGGCGCACCTGGAGCGAGCGGCCCGACGCCGCGCGGGGACTGAGAGGACGCGGCCCCCAGACCATCCACCGCCGGTCACGCCCCTCAGGGGCCTCGCCCGGCAGTCCGGGCCTTCTCCTGCGTGGGCCTCCGCCCGGCGCCAATCCCATATGGCGCGTCTCACCCCGGCCCCACACTCACCCTCTCCCAGCAGGAGCGTGAGCAACGGGTGCGGACGCAGCCCTGCCCGGCGCGTACACCCCGGGCGACGGACTACATTTCCCATAAGGCTTCAGGGGCGCGGCGCGACAGTCACTGCGCGGGTGCAAGCGGGAGGGCGGGGGCGATCCCGGCGGTAGGACAGTGGGAGTTTCCAGCATGGCTCCCTCGCGTTAGTGGGGTTTTGTCTTGGGAAGCTGGGAGGGGCCGGGTTACCCCGAAGAAGCCCCTCCTCGTTAGAGCCTGTGGATGCTTAACCAATGCGAAGGGGTGAAGGGATAGAAAGCTTTAACTAGCCTCGTTTTACTCTTGTGAAATGACGAGTCACCTGCAAAGTTGTCGGAAGAATGTAGTAACTTACCGTATACGTAGTGGGCCCCCCGTGAGTGGTGATTACTGTACTCCGCCACCCCCCCACCCCCACCGCTAGCTAGGCGCTCAAGATTGGCACAGTGTAGAATGCCGGGGAAAAGTCTAATTAAACGTGTGGCCAGAGTTGTTTCAGCTAGATCTATCGCCGGAACTTGGAGAAATACATGACATTCGGGACCTGTCAGTATGGTGGCATAGATTGTGATACTTGGCTTTATCAAGATAAATGCTGTTTTTCTCTGCCTCTTTCTATTGCTGTGACAGAGACGTGACCAAACCAGATTCCTCTGAGTCCTCTTTCTACCCGGCCACATTGGGCCCAATCCTAACCTGCAGAGCACTAGTTTTAGCAAGAGTCCTGCTAAGTCAGTTTAGGTAGAAACCTCATTCTTGGTATCTGATCAGTTTCCTTTTTCCCTCCTCTTGATGTCTGCATCTTTGGCCTGTCTTTAGCAAGAATCCTATTGAGACAGGTTTGCAAGAATCCCCCAACTTCGCTGTCTCTTTTTGGTAATTTTCCATCCATTGATCCCTTAATCTGTTACTGTAAATTCCCTGCTGTCTTTGCTGTACTGGGAGTTGAGTTCAGTTTTACTGAAGCTTCTCTCCCCTATTGCAGTAGTGCTGAATAAAATATTTCTTTACTACTTTTAACTAATACCTTAATTTATTTAACTAACTTTATTTCCTCTTAAAAGCTCTGTGAACTATTGTAAAACATTGAAAACTATGAAAGATTCCACAATTCATTTAATCAAGCTAAAGTAACCCAGATAGCACCAAAGTAAGTAAAAATATGTTACTACAGTAAGACAATAACCTTGAACCAGTTTCTCCACCACTACAGCTCATTCTTACATTAGAAACTACATGAGCATATTCATCATTGTTGTTCTAATAGAGAAATGGTCCTTGATAAAACTCACAAAATAGAATGTGCAGTTTCCAAACAAGTAGGCAGAAGAAATGGGAAAGGGAAAAGGGAGGACAAAAAAGTAAAATAAAATAAAATATCACATATGCAGTAAACCCAGAAACAAAAATTTGGACAAATAAAAGGTACATAAGGATATGGTTGCAATAAATCCAGGTCTCTCAGTCATCACTAGATATGCATATGGACTTAACTTTCCAATTAAAAGAAAAATAAGACTATAAGACTAATAAAAGCTATTTTTAGAAACATAGCTTCATGCTAAAACAAGGATACACACATCTTAAAAGTAGAATGTTGGAAAAAGATACACCTGGCAAGCCCAGGGCCATAAAGAAGAGCTGGCAAAGTGTCCCCAGATGCTGATAAGATTGTAGGATTTATATTGGACTGACTATACATGTAGCCAACAAGTGAACCCTGGCGCATCTTTATGGAGAAGGCCTACAGCAGACCCTGAGCCAGAACTGGGAGGAACATATCTCCTCAGGTAGGTCTCTTCCATATTCGACTTTATGGCCCTTAAGTGACCAGCATGGCCTGGCCCTACCGCCACTCTGTGCCCTGAGCAGGGTGGAGGAATTTTGAGACCAGCTTCTGGTCATGGTCCCATCTGCATGAGACTGAAAAGGACTTAACACTCCGAGCTTGTCCCTGCCTCTCTTTCTTGGTTGCTCCTCAACAAGTGGAGCCCAAAGCAATGGTGCCATAGGATTCTGCTGCCAGCCTCTTCAGAGTGACCTTGGCCCCTGTGGAAGGCAAGTCTCTAGGCAGTGATCCAGGGTCAGAGGTCTGGGCCAGCCCCGAAAGGGTCTGTTCCAGATACCCTGTGCATATGGCCTTGTCCCACTTCCCAGGACCAGCTCCAGGCCTAGCCCATCTACATTCCTGAGGGTCAGTTTGGGGTCCCTCCCACAATAAACTATATTGAGGACCTGCAAGTACTGGGATGGATTCTGGGAACCTTGGGTCCTGGCTGGTCATATCTATATGCATTTTCTGTACTTCTGCTTGGAGCATGTCTCACTCTGAACCAGATCTAGAACTTAAAGACAGAATTCAAAGTCATTTAAACCTGGATACCACTTCTATTTGAGGGACTCGGGTTGCACCCATTGAACTGCGACATTAGAGGCTTAGCATTATGTTGGAGAACGTTCACTAAAATAATCTAGCCAGTTGTTAAAAAAAAATAAACTAGCAAATAGAAATAAAGATCTCGTGGGGGTGGTAAGTACTGATTTGCCACAGTATTATCTACCGTATTGCCACATATTATGTACAATGTCTGGTTTCCAACAAAAAATATGAGACAGGAAATGATGCCTCATGCGTACACTGGGAAATAAGCAGGCCCCAGAAACTGCCTGTTAATAGATGTTGGATTAAGCAGAAAAAGACCTCCAAATAGCTGGAAAGTACAATTGAAATGAAAAATTTACTAGAGGGTCTTAACAGATTTGAACTAGTAAAAGAAAGAATTGGCAAACATTGATGAATAGAAATTATGTAATCTGAAAGAAGAAAAGAAAACAATGAAAGGAGACTCAGGGAAAATGTGGGGCATGGTAAAGCACACTCACATATGTTTAAAGGCAGAACCAGGGCAGAGAAGGGAGCAGAAAAATATTTTGAGGAAATAGTGACTGAAAATATCCAAAATTTATTGAAAAACAAAAACCCAGGAAGTCAGGAAGACTCCACAAACTCCAAGTAAAATGAATTTAGAAGAGATACACAATTCGATATATCATATTAAAAATACAAAGAGGCATTAAAAGTACAGACTGCGAGCAATCTGTACTTTTAATGCCATTCCGATCAAAATTCCATCAGTATTTTTCAAAGAACTGGAGCAAGTAATCCTAAAATTTGTATGGAATCAGAAGAGACCCCAAATTGCTAAGGAAGTGTTGAAAAAGAAAAACAAAACTGGCGGCCTCACGTTACCTGATTTCAAGCTTTACTACAAAGCTGTGATCATCAAGACAGCATGGTACTGGCATAAAAACAGACACATAGACCATGGAACAGAGTAGAGAGCCCAGATATGGACCCTCAACTCTATGGTCAAATAATCTTTGACAAAGCAGGAAAAAATATGCAGTGGAAAACAGTCTCTTCAATAAATGGTGCTGGGAAAATTGGACAGCCGTATGTAGAATGAAACTCGACCATTCTCTTACACCGTACACAAAGATAAACTCGAAGTGGATAAAAGACCTCAACGTGAGACAGGAATCCATCAGAATCCTAGAGGAGAACATAGGCAGTACCTCTTTGATATCAGCCACAGCAACTTCTTTCAAGATATGTCTCCAAAGGCAAGGGAAACAAAAGTGAAAATGAACTTTTGGGACTTCATCAAGATCAAAAGCTCCTGGGCGCCTGGGTGGCTCAGTGGGTTAAGCCGCTGCCTTCGGCTCGGGTCATGATCTCAGGGTCCTGGGATCGAGTCCCGCATCGGGCTCTCTGCTCAGCAGTAAGCCTGCTTCCCTCTCTTTCTCTCTCTCTCTCTGCCTGCCTCTCTGCCTCCTTGTGATCTCTCTCTGTCAAATAAATAAATAAAATCTTTAAAAAAAAAAAAAAAGCTCCTGCACAGCAAAGGAAACAGTCAACAAAACAAAGAGGCAACCCATGGAATGGGAGAAGATATTTGCAAATGATAGTACAGATAAAAGGCTGATATCCAGGATCTATAAAGAACTTCTCAAATTCAACACACACAAAACAGATAATCATGTCAAAAAATGGGCAGAAGATATGAACAGACACTTCTCCAATGAAGACATACAAATGGCTATCAGACACATGAAAAAATGTTCATCATCACTAACCATCAGGGAGATTCAAATTAAAACCACATTGAGATACCACCTTACACTAGTTAGAATGGCCAAAATTAGCAAGACAGGAAACAACGTGTGTTGGAGAGGATGTGGAGAAAGAGGAGCCCTCTTACACTGTTGGTGGGAATGCAAATTGGTGCAGCCACTTTGGAGAACAGTGTGGAGATTCCTCAAGAAATTAAGAATAGAGCTTCCCTATGACCCTGCAATTGCACTGCTGGGTATTTACCCCATAGATACAGATGTAGTGAAAAGAAGGGCCATCTGTACCCCAATGTTCATAGCAGCAATGGCCACGGTCGCCAAACTGTGGAAAGAACCAAGATGCCCTTCAGCGGATGAATGGATAAGGAAGATGTGGTCCATATACACAATGGAGTATTATGCCTCCATCAGAAAGGATGAATACCCAACTTTTGTAGCAACATGGACGGGACTGGAAGAGATTATGCTGAGTGAAATAAGTCAAGCAGAGAGAGTCAATTATCATATGGTTTTACTTATTTGTGGAGCATAACAAAGAACATGGAGGACATGGGGAGATGGAGAGGAGAAAGGAGTTGAGGGAGATTGGAAAGGGAGATGAACCATGAGAGACTATGGACTCTGAAAAACAATCTGAGGGTTTTGAAGGGGTGGGGGGTGGGAGGTTGGGGAAGCCAGGTGGTGGGTATTATGGAGGGCACGTATTGCATGGAGCACTGGTTGTGGTGCATAAACAATGAATTCTGTTACACTGAAAAGAAATTTTAAAAAAAATAATAAAAAAAAATACAAAGAGACAAGGGGTGCCTGGGTGGCTCAGTGGGTTAAGCCTCTGCCTTTGCCTCAGGTCATGATATCAGGGTCCTGGGATCGAGCCCCGCATTGGCATTCATTCGGCAGTGAGCCTGCTTCCCCCTCTCTCTCTGCCTGCCTCTCTGCCTACTTGTGATCTCTCTATCTCTCTGTCAAATAAATAAATAAAATCTTAAAAAAAAATACAAAGAGACAAAACCAAAGGGATAATCTTGAGTACAGCAGGAAAATAATCACTCATCACCTAGGAGGGAATCAGTAAGAACAGCTGTCCTCTTATTAGAGACAATGGAGGCTACAAAGCTGTAGGCAACATATTCAAAGAGCTCAGAGGAAAAAAAATCTGTCAAACAAGAATCACATATTCAGCAAGGCTATCTTTTTCTTTTTTAAGATTTTATTTATTTATTTGACAGAGAGAGAGAGAGAGGGAGAGTACATGCACAAGCAGGGGAGAGGGAAAGGGAGAAGCCGGCTCCCCTGAGCAGGGAGCCTGATGTGGTGCTCCATTCCAGGACCCTAGGATCACAACCTGAGCCAAAAGTAGATGCTTAACTTGACTGAGCCACCCAGGGTGCTCTTCAGTAAAGCTGTTTTCAAAAAATGAAGACAAAGTAATGATGACCCAGATAAAAACAAAATTTTTTGCTACCAAACCCATCTTGCAAAACATTAAAAGGAAGTTTTTCAGATGATAATTTAAATTTGCACGTTAAAACAGAATGCTGGAAAAGGTCATTGTGTAGTTATAAGAGATAATATATATGCAGATTTCTCACCCTTTTCTTAACTGATTTACAAAGTAATAATATCAAACAATATGCATATAATGTATTGTCAGGCCTAACATTTAGAAATCTGTATTTGTCAGTAACAGCACAAAGAAGGTAAGTGGAAGCAAAGCTGTTTGGGGCTAAGAAAATTACTTGAGACAGTAACTGGAATCCACAAAAACAAATGAAGAATACCAGAAATGGTAAATAATGGGGTTAATATTTTTAAAAGCTATAAATAGTTACTTGTTTTCCTTTTTTTTTTTTTTTTGTGCGCTTCTTCAAAAGTTATAACGTTAGGTAATAACTATAACAATGTACTTGTTGGGCTTGTAGCTTTCATAGATGTAGTATGTCTAACAATAATATCACAAAAAGGAGTGAAGAGGAATAGTTGTATAGTGGTAATGTTTCTGTATCTCACTGGAACTAAGTTACAATTAATCTGAAGCTGATTTTAGTAAGTTAAGATGTAGAAGGTAAGCCTAGAGGAAACATTAAAGAAACAACGTTAAAAATTATAGTGAAAAAAATCCTAGAAATTAAAATGTTATTTTACTACTTAAAGGAATAGAGAAACAAAAAATATATAAGACATGTAGAAAACAAAAGCTAAAACGCAGTTGTAAATAAACTATGTCACTAAGCCTTAATTGTGAATGGATTACAACACATTCAAAAGGTAAGATTGTCAGTCTAGATTTTAAAAAAAAGATTGAACCATATGCTGTGTACAGAAGACATATATTTGGATTCAAAGATACAGACAGATTGAAAGTAAAAGGATGAATAAACAGATTTCACGCAAAGATGAATCACAATAAAGCTGGAGTAGCTACACTAATATAAGACAAGATAGACTTTAAAACAAAAAATGTTGGGGTGCTTGCGTTACTCAGTCGGCTAAGTCTCCAACTCTTGACTTTGGCTCAGGCCAAGATCTCAGGGTTATGAGATCATGCCCCACATTGGGCTCTGCACTAGGCCTGGAGCCTGCTTAAGATTTTCTCTTTCCCTCTTCCCTCTGCCTCTTCCTCTCCCCAGTCTCTTTCTCTCTCTCAAAAAAAAAAAAAAAGTTACTGGAGATTAAGAAGGACATTTTATAATGATGAAAAAGCCATTACAATAAGAATATATAATAATTCAAGGGGTGAGCATTCTGCATTCCTCTCAGTATTGTGTGTAATGTGTGACTGTTCCTAGTTGTATTATAACCTTGTCTGCACTTGGCATTGTCAGTCTTTTAAATTTTAGGCATTCTGGTGTGGGGATGTGTATGAGATGGTGTCTCATTGTGGTTAGTCTGTAAATGTTCTTTATATATTCTGCATTAAAGCCCTTAATTAGAAAAGAAGGCATAAGAATTAAAAGCATATATGCACCTAATAACAGAACACCAAAAATATTAAGCAAAAACTGACAGAAAAAGGGGCGCCTGGATGGCTTAGTTAAGTGTCTAACTCTTCATTTTGGCTCAGGTCATGATCTTAGGGTTAGGGGATCAAGTCCCGTGTTGGACTCCATGCTTAGTGGGGAGTGAATCTGCTAGAGATTCAAACAAATAAATAAATCTTTAAATATGTATGGTTGCTTAGGATTGGGGGCATAGAAGGGAATGGGACAGTGATAGTGGAGTGTGGGGTTTTATTTTGTTGAGGTGATGAAAATGTTCTAAAATTGCCTGTGGTGATGGTTGCACATACCTGCGAATATACTAACACCCAACCAGTCCTTTGGGCAAGCCTCCAGAAAGCAAGACCACTGACTGCACAGTTGACGTTTCTCTTTCCCTCTGAAGGAGAAGCCCGGATCTGGGAGTTCTCTCCTGAATGTGCTTTGCTGGGCCACACAAGGGATGTGGCTGGGGTTGGTAAAATGTCACCAGTTTCACCATCCACCCCAATGTACTCACTTGAGCACTGCAGTGTCTTAACTGCTTTCTGGAGTTCTCAAAAGCAATTTGTTTCATATCTTCTTGTTAGACAAAGTCTCTGTGGGAGAATGAAGGCCTGAGCCTTTCTAGTCCACCATTTTGCTGACATCATTCCTCTGGGTTCATCGATCTTTTATTATGTTGTACCTCTGAGGTTTCTGCTGAGAAGTCTGCTTTTTCAAATTTTTTCCCTTTATATGTAAGGTGTTATTTTGCTCTCTAACCTCTTTCAAGAATTTTTTCTTTGACTTTAGTTTTCAGAAGTTTGTACGTGTTTTGGTTTTATGTTTTTTTAGGGTCAACTCAGCTTCTTGAATCTATAGGTTTGTCACTTGATAAACTTGGGAATTTTCAGCTAAAAATACTTCAAAGACTGCAGGCCAATCCTCTTTCTCCCCTCCCTTCTGAACTCAGATGATGTACTAGATCTTTTGTTATAGTGTCACAGAATCCGAGGCTCTTTTCATATTTTTTTCAGCTGTTTTCTCTCTTTCATTAAGATTGAGTAATTTATACTGTTTTATCTTCAAGTCCGTAGATATTGTTCTCTCCATCCAGTTCTGCTCTCAAGCACACACAGTGAGCTCTAAAATTTTCACTTATAGTGTGTTTTCAATTCTAAAATTTCCATTTGTTTCTTCATTTCTTCCATTCCCTTGCTGAGACTTTAAATTTCTTAGCTGAGACCCTGTTTTTTGTTTCAAGCATTTGCATAATTGCCCACTACAGTATTTTTATGATGGCTGCTTTCAAATCTTTGTTAGATTATTGTAGTATCTGTCACCAACTTGTTAATGTCTGTCAGTTGTCTTTTTTTCATTCAAGTGATCTTCCTTGTTCTTGGTCTGAGAAAAGTCTTTTGTTGAAAAAAAAAAAAGTCTTTTGTTGAATTCTGGACATTTCGAATGTAGCTGTGAAAACTGGATCTGATTTGAACCTTCTGTCTCACCTGGCTTGCTTTGATACTGCTCTAGCAAAGGAAGAGGTGGTGCTACTTCATTATGGCCATGGGGGGTAGAAACCCAGCTTCCCCATTTGCCCCCCCTTCCCAAATACTTAAGGAGGTAAGGGTTGGGATTTCTAGTTCCTCACTAGGCCTTCACTGACATTATTCTGGCCGAGGAATTAGAGGGCCCTGTCACCACTCTTTTGGCCTCCAGTGACACCATAAAGTGGGATTGTGGCCTCATTATTGCTGGGCGGTAGCGAAAGTTCCAGCTTTGCTCTAGGCCTCCTCTGACACCACCCGAAAAGGGAGGGGGAGGGGATGCTCTCTTACTACTGGGTGCGAGTGGAGAATGTTCAGGTTCCCCACATGGTCTCCATTATCGTTGCTAAGAAAGTGGGGTGTTTATTGCCGGCCAGCATGGATGCATGTCCTAGCTCTTGGACTTTCCTGACACCACCCAGCAGGGTTTTATGACCCCTATTTACAGTCTCACAAGGAGGGTAGGGAGTCAAGGGTCCCCACTCAGTCTTTGCTGGTGTGGGTAGTGATAAGACTAGTTTTTTTTCTGTGTTGTTTGGCTGAAGTAGAGTGGTTATTATCTAAGAATTTTTTGTCTTGCTAGGGATACCCCTTTCTTGGCCCTTTGGTTAAAGAATACAGGCTCTTGCAATATTTTTGTGTGTCTGTGTTCCTGGTTCTTCAGCTCCAAGTCTGGGGTACATGAAGCAAAAAACCCCACAATCATCATATCATTCCTCTTTTCCTGAGGTTCCTACCTGACCTATCCTCTCTCCACTTTTTAGTCTTTTAATGAGTTTTTAGATATACTTAATGGGAAAAATAAGGAAAATTATATCTGTCTACTCCATTTTCCTACAATAATTCACTTTTAGGTTGAAATTTTTAGTTTATAATGTATAATTTAATTATTTTATCCAGTAGTATTACTAGTATTTATCCAGTAGTATTACTAACAATTTGATAGATGAGCATAGTATTTCTTTGTAGTTCTTTTTGTGCTCATCTCAACATTTCTACACAAAAAATGCATAAGATGTAAACTTAAAATTTTGAGTTGACCTACACCATTAGGAATTGTAACAGTAGATGAAACAACACAGTGGAATTTGTATAGTTGAAAAGGCCAGAGGCTATGTAACTTGAAGCAGAATGGGGGCAGACAAATATGCAGGTCTCTTTGACTCTTTGTCCAGTGTTCCAAACTTTTTCTTATAACTCTCAGAAAATGTATTCCTGAAACACTTGGTTTTGTAACCCAAAACATACTGATCTACAATACTAACTGAATTGTATCTTCTGATTTTGAAAGTATAATTGCACCTTGATTTTGAAAAATCTAAAAGCTTAAAGCTTCATAAAGTCAGCTTTAAGAATTTTATCACCTGGGGCATTTGGCAGAAGACCAGAGCAATTGTCAGGCATCAAGAATGGAGCTACCCTCTGTTTTCTGTACTGCTCACTGAGAACAATTTTTCTCAATGCCTACTGTCAATAACCTGTCTTTCAGCTAGTCTCACAAGCCAGAAATTGTCGAATGATCCTTCAGTCCCATCAGAGTAGTCTTCAAATTGACCATTTGTTCCTCAGATATAAACAGTGATTTAATATCTAAAGGATCATATCCCGGCTATTATAGTCTCAGACAGCACTCAAGACCTCTGATAACCTAATTCAAGCTTGCATTTCCAATATTATTTTTTCTTTTATTTTATCAGGAGCCCTCTACACCGGCAAGACTAGTTTCCCCCTGGTTCCTACAGATGCTGTATTCACTCTCGCTCTGAGCCTTTTGTTCCTATAGTACACTTGCCCTTGCCTTTCCCTTCCTCTCCAGATATTAAAGTTCCATCCACTCTTCAGATTTGAATGATTAAAAATTCTGCTCTCAATTCTTAGAATACAGTCTTGGTCAGTTCTTCAGACTTATATTTATTAAGGAAGAAACCTGATCTTATATCCACATACACATATATGATGATATATTATAACCAAGTAGGATTTATTCAAAGGAATGTGATGTTGGTTAACATAAAAATTTAGTCAATGTACTTCTCTATTAAAAGTGTGACGAGAAAATAAGGTCATGTTGATCCAATGCAGAAAATGAATATGACGAAATACTGCCATTTGTGATAAAAAACAAACAAACAAACAAACTAGGAACACAAGGGAATGTCCTTATTCTGATAACAGATAACCACAAATTAAAGCTCACACATTAAATGGTAAAATACTGAATGTTATTATTTGTATTCAATATTGCACTGGCTTGCGCCATATAGTACTATAATGTAAGAAAAGAATTTAAAAGGTATTACAAGTAGAAAAGAAAAAATAAGATGGCCATTATTTACAGATGATGATTGTATATGCAGAAATTCCAAAAAATATATACAAATCAACTATTGGAAGAAAGTGAATTTATCAAGGTTACTGGATATAAGGTCAATATACAAAAATCAGTTGTATTTCTATGTACTAGTAAGAAATAATTGGAAAATGAAGTTTAAAAAAAAACCTTTTATAGTAGTACAGTGAGCACGTCGTGTCCTTTCATGATTCCTTGTCATTGCACAGACTTTTCCTCTGAAAAAGGAATTGTTGAATTCCTACGTCTCTTTCCAGTCTTTATTCCTTCCAACTCCTTATAACTCTTAAAGCATTCTTTCTTCCCCTTCCTAAGAATTTTTTTTTTAAAGGTTTTATTTTTGGGGAGAGAGCCAGAGATAGTGAGAGAGCACAAGTGGGGAGGAGAGGGAGAAGCAGACTCCCCACTGAGTAGGAACCCAATGCGAGGCTCTCTCCCAGGACCCTGGGATCATGACCTGGGCCAAAGGCAGACACTCAGCTGAGCCACCCAGGCACCACCCCCTTCCCAAGTAGTTTTTAAACTGTAATTCAAGAGCAATTTTTCTTGAAAAAACAAAAAGTAACACAAGTGCCAAACATAGAAAAGTGATTAAAGAGGAGCTTTTGACCCAAGAATGTAGAATGAACTCAGAGCCATGACTTTCTAAAAACATCTGCAAATCACAGATTGAAACTCATTAAAATATTTTAGATACCCTAAGGCCCCCAAATTGCTACTAAAGTTAATATCTCTAAAAAATGAATCTTTCTCCTGCTTTATAGAAGATAAGATCAGCAGAAGGAAATTCCTTCACCTCCAAATCAAACAAACTTATCTGCATTCCCATCTTTCTGTAGGCTTTTTCCTCCACCCTAAGGTTAATTTCTTCATCTGTGCTCTAACCCTGGTTCCCTTAAAACATTGCAGAAAATTTGTCCCACCTAATGCTCTCCTTTAATTCACCCTCAGCATGTGTATACAGTTGTCCCATTAACACAGAAATCATTTTCTCCCCTCTAAACACAGCTTTCTTTTCTTCTCTTCCTTTAAGCTTCTTGAAACATGTCTGAAACAGCCCACTAGTTCTCCCTTCTTCTTAATAATCCAACCTAGAATAATCTGGCTTCCATTCACCATAAATCACTGAAGTCTCCAGTACTGTCCTGGTTACCAATTCCAGTTTACTTCTTATTACTTGATTTGTGGCACCTAACACTACTGACCATCTGATGACATTCATTTCACCTTTGGGCTCAGTGACATCACTCTTCTGGCTGTAGAGCCATTTTATTTCATCTAGTGTTCACCTTTACAGGCTCTGGGACAGGAGGTAGGACATGTGAGTGTTTCTTCACTGGGAATCATTTCATGTAGTGTAATTCCTCCTCTTTCACCAGCTCCTTATATATTGATGTTTTCCTGGGTTTTAACTGTGACCCCTTTGTTTCTCATTCTAATCTGTTCTCTGCTGACCAATTTCATATACCAACTCTATTTTAATTACTCCTAATACTAGTCTACTGGCTCATAATTCCCTTTTGGATCCATACAATCAACTTTAACACGTGCCAGATCACACTTGTTCACTCCTGTATTGCCTGCTTGGCGAATGGCACCATCAACCATCCAGTTAACCAGGAAGAAGCCTGGGAGTCAACCTACCTTCCTTCTTAACTCACCACTCCCAATTATTTGATTGTAAAAACCATATTTTACCACGTTAATATTTGTCACACATTCTTCACTTCCCCTGCCCCCTGCTTGAGTTTAGAGCCTCATTTACCTACCATTCAAGTTACTGTCACAGCCCAGTTGTCCTCAACCTCCTAAACTCATTCTCCATACATTATTGTCAGAGAAATTTCCTTTATGTATCATCTTTCATCAGTTCCATAATTCAGAATCAAATTCAGGTTTTTAGAATGGCAGTTAAGACCTTTGATTATCTGGTATCTGACTCCTTCTCAAGCTTCAACATCTGTCATTCTCATTTCTTTTTTTTTTTTTTTTAAGATTTTATTTATTTATTTGACAGCGAGAGAGAGAGATCACAAGTAGGCAGAGAGGCAGGCAGACTGAGAGAGAGAGGGAAGCAGGCTCCCCGCCAAGCAGAGAGCCTGATGTGGGACTCGATCCCAGGACCCTGAGATCATGACCTGAGCCGAAGGCAGCGGCTTAACCCACTGAGCCACCCAGGCGCCCTGTCATTCTCATTTCTTAATAGATGTTCTACAAACGTACCATGCTGTCACGCATCTGGATCTTTGCATGTGTGGCTGTCTCTCTTTTAAGTACTTATCTAAATCTGATCAAGCTCCCTTGGTTAGACTCCATTCCTTCTTTCTGAATCCTGAGCAAATGTCTGCAAGATGTTCTGAAACACGGTACCTCTGTACCATCTCTTTCTCCGTGAAAACTCCAACACATTATGATAATTTGCTTATTTACTCACTATTCCCTTCAGCCCCATCCTCTCAATTCTTGACTTCTTGAAGATTAGGGCCTGTTTCTTTCTTCTCTACAATTTCCAGTGCTCGGGATGGTACCTGGTTCAACCCTGGGATTAAGCAAATGTTTACTGGGTAAACCATTTCTAAGCCTTAGAATTATTTCTTTATTTGCTTTTGCAGTCTGAATTTTTTAAAAAATTTGAAAACCTCAACTAGGGAAAACATGCTTTAATTTCATGAAATGGATTTCTTTAAGACTTTGCCACAGTGACATATTCTTTAAATTATTTCTTAAGATTTCTTTTGCAGCCAACTAAAACATTATTAATAGGTTTAACCTTGAAGTGACTGCCAAACTGTATTTTTTCTACTTAAATTAACATGCTGTTCAGAACACAGCAACTGGGGGGTATAGCTCAGTGGTAGAACATTTGACTGCAGGACACAGCAAGTACAGTTCAACAATAAATGACTTCAATGCAAAAAACAAATGTAATTCTGAGAACAAAATTAGAAATTGTGCAAAAATTTTGGGGGAGACTGTTAGATGTAGTTTGGAAACAACTAGAAGAATAAAGGAGTAAGAGAACACCTTTTTTTCCTTTCTCTTTTTTAATGAAAACCATGCACAAAGTTTGACAACAATTTAGGAAAAGGCAAATTCCAGAGACTGAGGTAGTTTCCAGGGTTTTTTGGTTTTTTTTACTCTATTATTTGGTCTACATATGCATATATTTTAAGATCAGTTCTGTTTGCTATTAAAATGTTAGTTCTAATAAATGTGCTACTGGCTTATACAGTTGGTGTCTTTCTAATGAGAAATCCAGCACTCCTACACCCAGATGATACATAAACATTTCTCATGTTTACATATCCCATATAGTATATGTAATACTGTATAAAAAGATAGAAAAACCCCACCTTACAAATGGTCAAAATTGTGGTTTTTCAATCAAATTACAATTGTGATTCCCTTGTCTTAGGATACTTTTTAAAAAGTGACTGACAGGTATGAAAGTTTTCCACATATTTATTACATAGTCAGAGCTCTTTATCCTTAGAATTTAATATCCGAGGAGACAAAATTAAAATAGAAAAATTTTCTCATCATCATGACATTTATTAAATCAATCTCAAGTATGTATACCCTGCTGAGCTTTGGTTTAAGGCTTTCACACATGCAAATCTACTTTCAAGGAATCCTCTTCGATGTGGATTTTACAATGATTAGTAAGGGATGACCTCTGGCTGAACAGTTTCCCACATGCATTACATTCATAGGGTTTCTCGCCAGTATGAATTCTCTGATGTGCAATAAGTGATGAGCTCTGTCTAAAAGTCTTCCCACACGTGTTACATTCGAAGGGTTTTTCTCCTGTGTGAATCCTTTGATGTTGAATAAGAGCTGCACTTTGGCCAAAAGAGATCCCACATTCCAGACACCGGTATGGTTTCTCTCCTGTGTGGATTCTCTGATGATTGCTAAGGGATGAGTTACACCTGAATGTTTTCCCACACTCATTGCATTTGTAGGGTCTTTCTCCGGTATGCATCCTCTGATGCTGAATGAGAGCTGAACTCTGTCGGAAGGCTTTCCCACACACTTTGCATTTACATGGTTTCTCTCCAGTGTGAATTCTTTCATGAATGATAAGCGTCGAGTGGGAACTTAAGGCTTTACCACACTCATTACAGTTATACAGTTTCTCACCGGTATGAATTATCCGGTGTCTGTTAAGTCGTGAAATAGAAGTAAAACCTTTTCCACATTCGTTACATCGATAGGGCTTTTCTCCAGTGTGAATTCTTTCGTGCTGGATAAGAGACGCGCTCTGACTGAAGGCTCTCCCACATTCACTGCACTTAAAAGGTTTCTCTCCCGTGTGAATCCTCTGATGATATCGAAGGGATGAGCTCGACTTAAAGGTGTTGCCGCATTCATTACATAAATAGGATTTCTTTCTGAGGTGAATTCTCTGACATCCGGGAAGGGATGTGCTGGCTGCCTTCCTACCTGGATTGTATCTATGGGGATTTTCTCCAGCGTGGATTTTTTGATGTATAAAAAGGCCAGACCTTCTGCTGAAGGATTTACCACATTCTTTACATCGATAGGATTTCTCCACAGTGTGGATTCTTAGATGTTTGCAGAGGGATGCACTGTGGCTGAAAGCTTTCCCACATTCTTTACAGATGTAGGGTTTCTCTCCAGTATGAGTTCTTTGATGCTGAATAAGAGCTGAACTTTGGCTGAAAGCTTTCAGACATTCCTTACATTTAAATAATTTCTCTCCAGTGTGGTTTTTCTGGTGTTTACGAAGGGAAGAATTGTGAATGAAGGCTTTTTCACATATATTACATTTATACCGCTTTTCTGCTGTTTTGATTTTTGGTTGGCTAAGTAAGTTTGAATTCTGCTTGAAGCTATTTCTTTGTATTTCATATTGTGAGGGTGTTTTTTCTCTAGCAACCCTCTGTTGCTTAACAAAGACTGATTTCAGGCTGAAACTTTGGCCGAAGTTGCTATTTTTATGGCTTCTTTCTACAGGGAGGATTTTTGTATGGGTGATTGAAATTATTTGTAAGCTTTCATTTTTGTCCTTTTGTTTCTTTAATCTGTCTTCATATATGCAGGGTTTTTCTGATAGGAAACCCCAGGATTCATTCCTTTTGAGTCTTTTCCTTCTTAGCCCCTGAAATGATGAATCTTGGGTTTGAGTTGATTTTGTAGTTTTAGGACTGCTCTTACATCCTGAAAAAAAAAAAAAATCACTAATGATTCACACAATTGGCTGAGACTTAATGTGTAAAAAGAATAAATACTAATGATATTTAAATAAGGGTTTGCTTTCTGGCTAAAAGATACTAGCAAGAGGAAAAAATAGGAAAGTAACACATATAAAACAATAATGGATGAGGGCAGAAAGACTAGGGTAACTAAAAGAATAAAGGAAGCTCATTTAAGGAAGGCAACCAGAAGAATGAATGGGAAGACAGGATTATAAAAGTATGAATTAAGTACAGTCTGATATCCAAAGCCTATGACAGACTTTTACATTATTTATATGCCATTGTTCTCATTTATGTAATTGTTTCTAATGTTGAATGTCATTCCTCCTTTTTCTACATGCCAAACTCCTCTGTAGCCTTCAGACTCAGTCCCAATGTTAATTTCTCCATGTACCCTTTCATGAATCCAGCTCCAACAATCCATTGCCTTTATTATTACCACTTACTGTGGTACTTCACAAAGTAGGTACCTGAGGGGAACAACTGTGAGTATATTTAGAGACAGTGAGAAAGTCTTCAAAAAAACTCAGCACCACTGGCAGTAAAAACATTCAAGAAAATAAGAATTGACGGATACTTCCTCAATATGCTAAAATACATATAGTTTGGTCCTAAAACCAGTATCCTGTTTAATGAAGAAAGACTAGAAGCATTTCCGCTATGATCAAGAACAAGGGGTGGCCTAGCTGACTCAGTAGGTAGAGCATGTGACTTTTAATCTTGGGTTTGTGAGTCTATACTATGTTAGGTATAGAGTTTACTTAAAAATAAAATCTTTAAAAATAAAAAAGAATAAGACAAGGATGCCTATTGTTTTCACTTCTATTCAACATTCCTAGTAGATGCCTTCATCAATTCAGTTACATAAGAAAAACCAATTAGATGCACAAGGATGAGTAAAGAGGAAATGAGGAAATAAACCTACCTCTATTTGCTGGTGTTATAATACCCTATCTACATAACTCCAGAAAATCAATGATAAAACTTGATCAGTGATGTAGCAGATACAAAATTAACATGCTGAAGTCAATAATCTTCATTGACACTAACAAAGAATTGGAGGAATGAATTTACAACAAATATAAAAAAAACTTATACGAGGAAAATTTTAAATAGCCCTGAATGATATTAAAGTATACCTAAACAAATGGAACAACCACTCCTATTCTTGGATAGAACCACTCAATGTTACAAAAATATAATGATATTTTAAAGAAAGTACGTAAAGATATTTTAAGTCCTATTAGAGGTCAGGATTTTTTAACCTCAGCTTACATTTGAGGACAGATAATTCTTTGGTGTTGGGCTGCCCTTTGCATCAGCACCTACCCTTTCTACCACTCCTGCCCTTCCTCAAGTTGTGACAATCCAGTGTTTCAAATTTGTGTGTGTGTGTGTGTGTATGCTTAAAGTTTTCATAATAAACTAAAAACTAAATCTTCTTCCACTTTTCTGTCATTCCTTGCATAAGAGTGAGTGAATTAATCCTTTTCCTCTTAAAGATCATATCTAATGGGGCGCCTGGGTGGCTCAGTGGTTTAAGCTGCTGCCTTTGGCTCAGGTCATGATCTCAGGGTCCTGGGATCGAGTCCCACATCAGGCTGTCTGCTCAGCAGGGAGCCTGCTTCCCTCTCACTCTCTCTGTCTGCCTCTCTGCCTACTTATGATCTCTCTCTGTCAAATAAATAAATAAAATCTTTAAAAAAAAAAGATCATATCTAATAAGAGACTTGCAATTTTAAAAGGTTTCTGCACATGAATTTAAAAATGTCAATATACAAAGGGAAATATCTTTAAAAAAATATACTTCCTAAGTAAAAAATCAGAATACTTACAGAATGATAAAACTTAATGTTGAAATAGTAAATACCAAAGCTTTCTGGGTAACTGAAGACAATGGTAGGTGGATAATAAGCAAACTGTCAAACTTTACCAAATGATAAGAAATAACTTCATAACTGTGAGACTTCTTTTTTTGTTTGTTTATTAAAATTTTTATTTAAATTCTAGTTAACATATAGTGTAATATTGATTTCAGGAGTAGAATTTACATATAACACCCAGTGCTCATCATAACAAGTGCCCACCCATCACCTACTTCTAAGTGGTGATGGAAGGCTTTACCACACTCATTACTAGCTAATTGTGAGACTTCTATCCAAATCCTCCTCTTCGACATTACTTGAGAAAGAAGAAAGGAAATACCAAACCTTGTAAAATAAATGTGAGTCAAAAGAGTAATAAGTGGACATTAAGGAAGATGGCAGAGTAGGAAGCTCCAGGATTCTGTTTCCCCACCTAAGACAACAAATGAACTGGCAGAATCTGGCTGCTCCAATGATTTTGAAACTGTGGAATCTAACTGAAGGCTGGCAGCTTCTAGGGCAAAGCCTGGTTGATAAATTGTAGGTAGTTTCAGTCACTAGCCGCTACCCATGCCCCAGCCCCCAGCCCCATGGCAGGCAGCTATACTGACAGTCCTTAGGTGGCTTGCAGAAGCTAGGGTGAAAGAAGCCTTGTTCTTCAATTACTGTAGATCTGGGTTCTGACTGAGGATTATTGCTTTGGGTCGTGGAGGTACAGACACAAAGGCAACCTGCCATTGTTGTCCCACTGGCTGAAGCAGCTGCCAGGGGATTTAAGGGTCAGAGCCTGTCTTCCCCCTACCCTCTCCCACTCACATTTTACCTTTTTCCCACATTGGGGAATCATATATAAGTATAAGGACATCCAAAACTAACTGCATACATGGGAAATTTAGAGAGTCACCATACATGCCAAGGGAAAGGTAGAAGTTCAGAAAAGACATGAGAATACCTTTGGTCTATATCTCAGGCCGGTTCATGGCACAGAGACCCCTGACAACAATAAAAAATTAGTTATATGTAAAAATATATGTATTCATATATACAACTATCATTTTTCCCTGTTGTAAAGTGATTTTACTGAATTGATTTGGACATACTGTAGGTCAAATAATATTTTCCAAAGATAACAATTATGGACTTTTAAACTTGACATAAGATTAGTAGCCTCAACAGTATTAGTCATATTCCCTATCAACAACATGATAAAATAATTCAATTATGTAGAAATATAGAACTCTAGGCCTAGCTGGAAACTTAGAACTCACTTAGCATAATATTTTCATTTCATGAGAAAGCTAGACTCAAATATTAAGCAATTTATTCAAATTCAAATATCTTATAGTAATAAAGCTGGCCTGGAAGAGGCTTTACCAAATAACTAAAGTAGCCCTCTCTTTGTGAAAAGGAGGAAATATATGAGAAGGAAATCACTCTGGGGAAGGGGAAGAATCTAGTTCCCAGAGTTATGACATTATAAAATTCAAATGTCTAGTTGGGAACAAAAAATCAGAAGGCACACACACAAAAAAAGATAGGACTCATTCAGAGCAACAAAATAAATAGACAAAAAACATCTATGAGGAAGAAATAAAGGTGGATATACTACACAAAAACTTTTTTTTTAATTTTTCTTAAGATTTTATTTGACAGAAAGGCAGCAAGAGAGGGAACACAAGCAGGGGGGTGGGATAGGGAGAAGCAGGTTTCCTGCTGAGCAGGGAACTCAAGGGGGGACTCCATCCTGGGACCCTGGCATCATGACCTGAGCCAAAGGCAGATCCTTACTGACTGAGCCACCCAGGCACCCCACACAAAAACAACACTTTCCAAGATGCTCAGGAGAGCTAAAGAAAGATATGGGTAAAGCCCACAAAAATGATTTTTTTAATGAAATATCAATAAAGAGATAGAAAAATAGAAAACAAAGAAAGCAAAATGAAATTCTGGAGTTGAAAAGTATAATAACTGAAAATTTCACTAGTAAAGAAACTCAAAAATCAGATTTCAGCAGACAGAAAAATCAGTGTACTTGAAGATAAACCATATTAAAATTACTGAGTCTGAGGATGAACAACAAAAAATATTGAAGAAAGTGGAGAGATCCTAAGAGACCTGTGGGACATCATCAAGTGGACCAAAATAGCATTGTGGAAATCCCAAAAGTGAAGAGGAAAGAGGGGGGAAGGATCATTTGAAGACAATGGCTGAAAACTTCCCAAATTTGATGTGCGATATGAATCCACAAATTTAGGAAGCATAATGAACTCCAAAAAGAATAAAGTCAAAGAGACCAACAATGAGACATATTATCACCAAACTGTCAAAACCCAAAGCCAAAAAGAGAATATTGAAAGCAGCAAAAGAGAAACAAGACTTATAACATACAAAGGATCTTCATTAAGATTATCAGATTTCTCATCAAGAACTTTGCAAGCAAGCAAGACCTCAAAAAAAAAAAAAAAAAACCCTCAAAAGAGAATTCTCCATCTGGTAAACCATCCTTCAAAAATGATAAAGAGGGGCGCCTGGGGGGCTCAGTTGGTTAAGCCTCTGCCTTCAGCTAAGGTCATGATCCCAGGGTCCTGGGATTGAGCCCCACATCGTGGTTGCTGCTTAGCAGGGAGACCACTTCCCCTCCACCCCCACCTCTCTGCCTACTTGTGATCTCTGTCTGTCAAACAAATAAATAAAATCTTTAAAAAAAAAATCATTAGGCTGTGTTTTAAGGCACAGAATGTATAAGGCGATGAGGATGCAAGTATACAGAAGCAGAGATTTTATACATTATTTAATTTTTTTTTAATATTTTATTTATTTGACAGACAGAGATCACAAGTAGGCAGAGAGGCAGGCAGAGAGAGAGAGGAGGAAGCAGGCTCCCCACGGAGCAGAGAGCCCGATGCGGGGCTCGGCTCGATCCCAGGACCCTGGGATCATGACCTGAGCTGAAGGCAGAGGCTCTAACCCACTGAGCCACCCAGGCGCCCCGATTTTATACATTATTGTACTTAAGGTGGTATAAAATTCAAATCACAGTGTTATGAATTTTGGATGTTAAATATAATCCCATGGTAACCAAAAAGAAAATACCTACATAATATATATAAAAGAAAATTGGAGGGGAATTAAAATGTTTACCAACCAAACACAAATGGAAACAGTAATGCAGGAAATCAGAGACAAAGAGATAAAAGGTGTATAGAAAAAAAAAATAGCCAAATGGCAGAAATGAGTCCCTTATATCAGTAATTACTTCAAATTTAAATACATTAACTTAATTATCCAGTCAAAATACAGATATTGGCAGAATGGGGGGAAAACCCATAATCTAACCAAAGGCTGTCTATAAAAGACTGGCTTCTTTTCTTTTTTCTTTCTATTGAAGAATGATTAACATACAGCGTATCTAAGTTTCATATACAAAATAATGAGTTAGCAATTCTGTACATTACTCAGTGCTTATAAAATGGATATACTCTTGGGGGCTCCTGGGTGACTCAGTGGGTTAAGCCTCTGCCTCAGCTCATGTCATGATCTCAGTCAGGGTCCTGGGATTGAGCCCTGCATCCAGCTCTCTGCTCACAGGGAGCCTGCTTCCCTTCTCTCTCTGCCTGCCTCTATGCCTACTTGTGATCGCTCTCTCTCTGTCAAATAAATAAATAAAATCTTTTTAAAAAGGTAGGTACACTCTTGATCCTCTTTATCTCTTTCACCCCTCTTCCCACCCACCTCAACTACCAGTTTGTTCCATTCAGAGACTGTTTTTTGTTTGAATAAGAGATTCACTTTAGAGCCAAAGACACAAATAGGTTGAAAGTGAGATGACAGAAAGCTACTTCACGCAAATAGAAGCACCAAAAGAGAGCTGGACTGGCTATACTAGTATCAGACAAAATAAACTTTAGGAAACAAGTTATAAGAGACAAAGAAGGATGGTGTATAGTCATAAAAGGTTCAATTCAGCAAGAAGACATTAAAATCACAAACATTTACATACCTAATAACACATCCTCAAAACACATGAAGTAAAAATTTACAAAACTGAAGGGATAAATAGTTCTACCATTATAGTTGGAGACTTCAATGCCCTGCCCTTCAATAAGGAATAAAACAACCAGACAAGGGGCACCTGGGTGGCTCAGTCAGTTAAGCGTCTGCCTTCGGCTCAGGTCATGATCCCGGGGTCCTGGGATCGAGCCCCATATGGGCTTCCTGCTCAGCGGAGAGCCTGCTTCTCCCTCTCCAGCTCCCCTGTGCTTGTGTTCCCTCTCTCACTATCTCTCTGTCATAAATAAATAAAAATCTTTATTTTTTTATTTATTTTATTTTATTTATTAAAAAAAAAACAACCAACCAACCAGACGAAAAGAAGTAGTAAAGGACTTGAACAACACAATAAACCAACTGGAGCTAATGGATACATACAGAACCTGCTATCCATCAAAAACAGAGACAAACCGAAAAACAGACTTAACTACAGAGAACAAACGGATGGTTACCAGATTGGGGGGGGGGGGGGTGTGAAACAGTTGATGGGAATTAAAGAGTAAACTTCCCAAGATGAACACAGAAATGGAAAGAAGTGTTGAACCATTATATTGTACACCTGAAACTATTATAACACTGTCTGTGACCTATACTGGAATTTGAAAGGGAGGAAGGAAAAGAGAGAGAAAGAAACAAACAAACAAACAAAAATGGGCAAAGGGCTTAAATAGACATTTGCCTATAGGAGATATAACAGTGGCCAGTAAGCACATGAAAAGACCGCTCAACATCACTAATCAGTAAGGAAATATAAATCAAAAACCACCAGATACCACTTTAAATCTGTGAGTATGGCTATGGATAACAGAAAAAAAGGAAACCAGAAAATAACAAATACTGGCAAGGATGTGGAGACTTTGAAACCCCGCTCCATTGCTGGTGAGAATGTAAACTAATGTGGCCACAATGGAAAATGGTATAGCAGTTCCTCAGAAAGTTAAGTAGAGAATTACCAAGTGATCCAGCAATTCCACTCCAACGTACCCAAGAGAACCAAAAGCGTGACCCAAAGAGGTATTTGCACACCCATGTTTGGAGTAGCATTATTCACAAGATCCAGAAGATGGAAATCATCCAAATATCCAGACCAATGATAGACCATGTGTGGCGCAGACATGTAATGGATACTGTTCAGCCCTAAGACAATGGAATTCTGACAGATATACAATGTAGATGAACCTCAAAGACACGATATGGAGTGAAATAAGCCAGCCACAAAATGACAAGTGTCCTAAGATTCCAATTCTTTTTTTTTTTTAAGACTTTATTTATTTATTTGACAGACAGAGATCACAAGTAGGGAGAGAGGCAGGCAGAGTGAGAGAGGGAGGGAAGCAGGCTCCCTGCTGAGCCCAACATGGGGCTCCATCCCAGGACCCTGAGATCATGACCCAAGCTGAAGGCAGAGGCTTTAACCCACTGAGCCACCCAGGGACCCCTATAAGATTCCAATTCTATGAGGTTCCTAGGAGAGTAGAACACAGAGACAGAGAACAGGGATTTGCAGGGGACTGGAGACAGGTGGGTGGAGAATTAGTGTTTAGTGGGAAGAGAGTTTCAGGAAGGGATTAGAGAGGACTTCCGGGACCTGGATGGTGGGGATGGTTGCACGGCCTTGTGAATGAGCTGAATGCCACTAAACTGTACACTTAAAAACAGTCAAAATGGCAAATTTTATGTTACTTGTGTTTTACCATAATAAAAAATTATGAGGGGACAATAAGAAGTTTGGCAACACTAGATAAATTGGAACCTCCGTGCCTGCATAGCGGGTGGGAAGGTGAAAGTACAGTTGCTTTGGAAAATTCTGTGGTGGGAGCTCCAAAGGGAAAGAGGGCTCTGCACCTTTTCCTCAAAGCATTTCTTTGAGAAAATTTGCATTTCTAAATCCTTCCTCTGTGCTTTTGATATGAAATGTATATAAACCGGGAACATAATAACTTAAGGATGTTCTTGGTTGTTAAGCAGGCTCCACCGGGTGCAGAGCCCAGTGTGGGGCTTGAACTCACAACCCAGAGAGCCAGAGCTTGGCTGAGAACAAGAGTCGGATGGTTAACTGCTTAACCAACTAAGCCACCCAGGCCCCCACCAAGGATGTTTTTCTTAAGCTCCTGGGAGCCATCTCTTTGAAATGTAAACATCAAGAAGAAAGCCAGGAGAGGTTTTCTGAAGGGAAGTGAGGTGGCCTGATTTACCTTTTAATAGAGCATTCTTGCAGCTACGGGTACAGAGGTTGATGGCAGGAGGGAGGTGCAGGGCCAGCAAGGGTACTGCTGGGGAGAGGAGCAGGGGACAAGGACAAGACTGACCAAACACAGTAGAGGCGCCTATGAGTACCCGCTCTCCACTTTCACCTCCTCAGAGATTCCTTCTTTAAACCCCCGCCTGCTGCATCGCTGGGCTGCTAAGGGCAGCACCTTTGTGTCAGTTAGAAAAAGAGGCCCCACTCTCTGTGTGGGGGCAGCACCCAGGGACCCCTCCACTGACCACATGGCCGGGGTTCAGTCCCCCCCACCAGGCTTCTTGCGCTGAGACAACAAAGGAGGAGAAAGTAACAGGTAAGAAAAGCCATTTTCACTGGAAGGTAACGGTTTACCCAGATCATCCCTGCATTTTAAATTTTAGATTTCAGGACTATTTCTGCATTCGGGCATAGAGCTAACTCATGATGTACCGGCTGGTTTAATCACCTCATTACAACTCTTCCGGCAGAGCCCCCCCCCCCCCCCCCCCCCCCCCGCAGGTGTGCTCCCTTCTCAGCAAGAGACTCAGAGGAAGCACACACCCTCCTGCCAGCACCTTCCACCTCTCACTTCCAACATCCCCCCATGACCCTTTGTTTTTCTGTTTTTCCTGTTTGTGAATAGTTTTGAAATTTAAAAAGAAAGGTTGGAGGCGGACATTGGGAGGCCGCTAGAGGAGTCCACCCTTGAGCACGGGCTTTTTAGTCACTGGCTGCGTGAGGGTCAGGTTTCCGGTCTGATCCAGAGTTAACCACCTGAGCTACTTCCAGAACACCCCATCCTTCACTTGCGCTTAGGGGGAAGCCAGCTGCACTCCGGAGGGAAGCCATTCCGAGGCTGCATTAGTCCCGGCAGATGGAGATTCACCAGGGGTGCTGGACAGACAGACAGACACACACATGCAGGCACTCCCAGGGTGACTGCCATCTCTGCGGAAGGAGAGAAGGTGCATCCTGTCCAGGGACGTGCACATACCGGTCGGCTGCGCTGTCCTTCCTTCCTCCCAGTGCCCGCCTGTGGTCTGCCCTCAGGTACAAGTCCCCTGCCCCGAGGAGGAGGGTGCTGAGGACTCCAGCCCCGTTGCCCAGGGGCCCAGCACCTCTCAGCACAGCTCCAGACTCCAAACTCTGGTCACACTTTTACTCCCCAGAACCTACCGATGACTCGCTTCACTCAGAGAGATGCGTTCCTGGATGGGAGGCTCCCGAGGCTTGGGGAAAGGGACAGAGCCTTCCTTCTCTTCCTCTGATCTTTTCTGCCACACTCAGCCCAGACGCCCTGCCGAGCCCCGGTTGATTCACGGACGCCTGCCTGCTCTGGGCACTTGGTGGCAGCCTCTACCCACTTCTCAGACTTCGTGTCTTTCTCCCGAACCAGAGTAAGATAGACAGATAGACACACAGGTGGTTCCTACAGCAGAAACCTCAAAGTATGGTGGGAAGAAGCCTTGGCCTGGGGGCTTGGGGAGGGAAAGCGCCTGGCCTGCATCTCCTGTGCGGGGCTCACGGATTGAGGGGCCATTACTGACGCATCTGGACCCGACAACAGTGGGGAGGAGCCCCCACTTCCATGCCAACAGACCCCCCATGGCCTGCAAGCTGCTCTCAGCAGTGTACTCCTGGGGCCCTGGTTAGACTACTTCCCAGTCCCCAGGTGCCCGGCCTGGCTCTCAGACACAGACCAGATCCTGTGTCCAGGCTCCCCCTGCTGGGTGGGATCTGGTCCCTGCGGCGCTGTCCTGGCTCCCGGCAGCACCCGCTGGCTTCCTTCCTCTGGAATCAGGTGGACCTTTCCTGTGGCTAGACCCGGCTCCACATCCTCGGATCCCACCTCCTCGGGAAGCCTCTGCCCACACCGCCCTTCTGCTGCGCACCCTCACACACTCTGCAGCCATCCTATGGGGTCATAGGATCACACACCCTGTGTGCTCAGTGCACCATCACCTGTCTCCCCATCCAACCGTGACCTCCAGCCGGCAAAACCTGCGTCTTTCTGTCCAATGTCGCATGGCCAGTGCCCAGCACAGAGCTCACGCACCGTCCATTAGGGGACAGGAAAGTAGGGGATGGGGGTTCCAACCTGGATCCTCCGAACTCATCAGCTCTGTCCCCAGCTTCCCTGTCAGCTGCCTCTCCCGTTTCTCTCCTCTGATGACTTCTCAGGCTCAGCCAGAGTCTTCTTTCCTAAGCCACCTTGTAAATGGTGAGGTTTCCTGGGATTCTGTCCTCTGCTCTGTGCCCTCGCCTGGTCAACTCAAGGCATCAAATGCCACCTTTGTACCAAGGGCTCCCTGACCTGCCTTTGGAGTTCCCAGAGACCTGGTACGCTGTCCACCAGCATCTCTCCCCAGGCATTCCACTCGCTCCCCAGTGAGACCCATCCCACAGCAAACTCGCCCTACACCCTTAACAAGGGGACCCCTCTTCCTCCCTCCGGACCCCAGTGTCCACGCCTTTGTCCAGACCCTAGAAACATCTCGCCTACCTTACTGCAAGGTGTCTGGGAAGATTCCCCATCAGCTTTTCTGTCACTTTCAATCTATCCCCCACCATGCCCCAAAGGGACCATTCTTATTAAACTCAAATTACGTAAGGATTTCATCAATCTATTTGCTACGAAATGTTAAGATTACATACAACTAAAGCCTCTTTGGTCCTGCCCCTTCTCAATCCCATTCCACGTGGAGCTCCTGGCACCAGCTCAGGTGTGTTCCCCAGCCTTTCTGTCTGCACGTCCGCACACATTACACACGCACACAGCCACGTCATCTCTCTTCAGCATCAACGGTGACACAGCAGTAGCTGCCCCTGCCCCACGCCAGCTCTGTCCACACCAGCTGCTCTTGTCTCCGACAGTGGCCCTCGATGCCAGCGCGGGGACTTGCTCCAGCTTTTCCAGCCATGTCCTTACCAGAGGACATTTACACTGTTTCACATTTACGTCAAATTTTCTAAAATACCCAGAACTCCAGTCTTCTGCTGAAAGTCCTTCATTTCCATGGGACGGTCCCATGGCCAAGACTCTTGTCAAAGCCCAGTGTAACGCAGCTTTGCAGCTTTCTGACACCCTTTCCTTCCTCGGCTCCTTCTCTCACATACCCTGAGCCTCCGTCAGACTGATTCTCTGCCATTCCTTAAATACACTGTTTGCTGACTGAATCCGCGATGTGCAGCCCTCCTCTGAAAACAGGGAAGAATAAGAAGAGCTCCCGAGAGATTCATTTGGGAAGTGATTACCAGAGAGTAAGAGGAAGCTCGTGTCTGGGGCCTGACTGTCCCCTCTCTGCCACTTCTCCAGGACAGAGGCCCCAGAGAAACCTTCCTGACCGACATCTCCGAGCCGCAGCATTCACTTACCCCCAGACTGCTGCCCGCGCCCGTTCCCCGCCACTCGGTCCCACCCACTCACCTAGAGAGGGGCCTCCAGGACTTTCTTTCTCTACCTTCCAGGGATCTTCTCCTTGCTGCAACAGGGAGATCACTCTTGGTTTGGAAAACAGGAGTCCTGCTCAGAAACAGGAAAAAAGAAAAGAGAAAGATAAGACTTGGTTTTCTTTTGACTCAAAGATGTATCATGGATCTGAATGGAAAACACGGAATGGTACAAAGAGCTCCGGTGGGATGCTCCAGCCGTGCCCCTGGGACGGGAGGGCGTGTGTGAGAGGAAAGGCAAGGGGCCTGAAGGGCGTGGCTGTGTAGGAAGTAGCTGCAGGTTAGAGACGCCGGATACACAGGCAGCTCCAATTAGTAGAGTACCAATGGCTTTCCATGGAAGAGGGAACACGTTAGATTTACAGACTAAATGTTTGTAAAAAGGTACCCATACCATGTGCCCTGTTTAAAATGAGAAAGCACCATCTGACTCCCTTTCAAAGATGGATTATACACGTTCATCAGGCTGGAAGGGAGAATTGGGAAAGGCTGGCGGCAGGGTAATGAAGACGGTTGAGGGATGCTTTCTGCTGTGAGCTGAGCAAACAAATCACAGAAAATCACTGCAGGAAAATGTTGCCTAACTATGAGGGAATTTCTAACATAAAGTATGTCAACTGTCGATGTGTGGGACAAACCCACGCCTATAGGGGGAAAGAAGCTTTAAATACTTATTTATTTACAATGTGCACAATCCCAAGGCCAAATTCAGCTGAAAGTTCCTGATGCCCCCACAGCTTTTATGTAGGAAAGCAGGTGCTGACTTATGCTACTGTCTGAATTTTTCATCTGCAGGGAAAATTCCCTTACCCAGTGAGACCAGGTTACTGTAGTTCTCCAGCATCACTTCCTGGTACACGTTTCTCTGAGAAGGACCCAGCTTCCTCCACTCTTCCCGTGTAAAGAGCACAGCCACATCCTCGAAGGTCACCGACACCTGTAATGACAAGCCATCCCAGCTCACCCAGGACCTCCCATCGCCCAGGGTAAAGGTGGTGTCAGTTGAGGGGAGGATGGGCTGCATGAAAGGCTTCAGGTGTTATTCTGGTTTCTGAAGGTTTCAGGTCATTTCTTGTTCAATGAACCATTGGCCAGTGACGAATACATACTGAGCAGCATAAAGTCTTACCCAGGCCCTGTGTTAACCACTATAAGGAGATGCAGGGAGGAATTAAGACCACTGGAGTGTTAATTAGAATAATCTTGCTGATGGGGATTTGATAATACATATTAAAATCTTTAAAATGTGTTTATTCTTTAACTCACCAATTATTACATTTCTACTATAATGAGCAGTACACATAGAGCATTTATCATGGTTTTAGTAATACCAAAAAAATGAGAAACAAGCTAGGTCATCACGGATGATGAAGGGCAGGGTCACTAACAGAAGGCACTCTCTGAGTGCTCACTGAAGCTGGAGGACAGAAATAATGGAAACGGAAATCTCTCTCTTCTCCCGAATGCTTTACACGGGCCAGGTACAATCCCCAGAGCTTTCTATTGATCTTTTTTTTTCTAATTCAGTTACCTATTGATCTTTAATATAATCTTTATCTAAAAGTCACAACAACCGTAAGAGAAGATATTATCACTGTCTCCATTTACATGACGGAAAACAGCCACGGAGAGGATAAATTTGCCTGAAGTCTCACAACTAGTCAGTGAGAGACCTGGGATTCCAGTCCAGGTACATGTCCAAGGCTCCATTCTTAACTGCAAAAATGACTCCTACAACCTATCACATAGAGCTATTAAATAAATGAGATAATCCATACAATGTAATTAATACCATGTCAGGGGCCTACCAAAGCTTCAGATGTTAGCTATTGTCAAATCAATATAAAATACTATGCAACCAGTGCAACTGATGGTTAGGTCAATATCTGTTAAAAAGACATCCATGATCATGTTAAATACAAATATTTATATTTGTTATATATCGCTGCGTAGTTTGTACTCATTTCTGATAAAAGTTATATATATATATATACATATATATGTATATGTATATATATTTGAATGATGCTGAGAGATATACAACAAATAATTGACAGTAATTATCTCCAGATGATGGGGTTAAGGGTGATTCTACTTTCTTTTGAATATATGAAAAAAATATATACAAATGACCCTTGAACAAGGAGGGGGTTAGGGGCCCTGACTTCACACACAGTCGAAAATCTATAACTTTGGACTCCCCCAAAACATTACTAATAATAGCCTACTGTAGACTGGAAGACTTCCCGATAAAGTAAACAGTCGATAAACACATATTCTGCATGTTATATGTATTATGTACTATATTCTTACACTAAAATAAGCTAAAGAAAAGAAAATGTTATTGAGAAAATCATAAGGGGCGCCTTGGTGGCTCAGTCGGTTAAGTCTCTGACTCTTGATTTCCGCTCAGGTCATGCTCTCAGGGTCATGGGATCGAGCCCCGCATCATGCTCTGTGCTCAGCACAGAATCTCCTTGAGATTCTATCTCTCTTCTCTGTCTCCACTCATCTACTTGTGCTGTCTCTCTCCCAAACAATAAACCAAAAAAGAAGCATAAGAGAAATACATTTACAGTCCTCTACTGTATTGACCGAAAAAAATCCATGTGTAACGGGACCTGCCCAGTTCAAGGCAGGTCCTTGTGTTGCTCAAGGGTCAACTCTACACACACACACACACACACACACACACACACACACACGTATCTACACGTCTATGCATACATATGTGCATATTTTATTCTCTACAATGTTTACCATGATTATAAAATATCTTTATGGTAAGAAAAACATTGAATTATTTACATATTGGGAAGGAATATAAGAAATAATTTTTGCTTTCAAAGAATTTACAATCCAGCTGGCAGACAAGATAAACACATTGGATCCATGAAAGAAGAATGTGTACCTGGGCAGGACTGTATACCATCTCCCAGCTCTATCCTCATTTTAGAGATAAGGACCAGAAGGTCCAGGACAGTCAAGACCACAGGCCACCTACTTAACCAGCGGCAGAGGCAGGACAATAATTAAAGTCTTCCGTTAAGCCAGCACTTGGTATATTCTCTCTCTGGTCTTAAACGCCCATTGCAGGGCTTTACCCACAAGCCCATGCAGTAGGGGCACATGGGAGCAGGTGAGGTTAGGGAAAATGCCACATGCGTTCACTCCCCTGCAGGGATGGAGAAGATTCTGGGCAAAAGAGCAAGGTCAGTCTGTGGGAACTGGAGGGGAAAGCTTTAGAAATATGCACTGGCCAGTCCCAGCCTGAAGACCAACCACCACTGCGCTTCACAGGCCCCAAAGCAACACAACAGTGGAGAAAGAGCTCTGGGTTTGGGGCTGCCCTGGGATCCGAGAAAGGCACCAGGGGAATGGCTGCACAGTGACGAGCCTGGACCCAGAGACCAGACACACTGGGGTTTGAATTCAGGTTACTGGATGTCTCTGAGCCTCAAGTTTGCTAGTGTGAAACACGGGGATAATCATTGCTGCGCCAGCGTGGGCATGAAAACAAAGGCCACGCCCTCAGGCAGATGCCCAACACTGTGACTGTCAGATGCAAATGAGCAGTGAAAGGACAAGTCCCAGCAACACGGTCCAGCAGGTCCCATCTGTCGGCATGAGTGTATCATCACTTCAGTAAGACCATCCGGCTCCCACAACCACCCCTTGTCGGGTGTCTGCTAATGCCCAGCCCTGATACAAACACTTCCTGTGCACTGACTCGCGTGACCCTCTCACATGCCCCATGAGGTCGGCATGTTTGTTATTCCCATTGTCCAGGTGAGGAAACGGGCAGATCTGTCCAGGGTCCACAAAAAGTAACCAAGGAGATGGGTTCAGATGGGTTCAAGCCCAGCAGTCTGGCTTCAAGCCCCACTTCCTACCCACTGGAGACCCTGCCTCTCCACTCCTGATATCCTGATATCCTGGATATCCTGATATCCTGTACACCCCTCCCTGCTCCCTCCTGAGGAGTCTTCTCTCTGCCCTTGGAGTCCAGAGATCTCTCCAGCTGCGTCCCCTCCAACACAGCTATTCCTTGTTCAGGCACTGGCTCACCTGGACCGGGTCCCTCCCCCATTTCCAACAATGGAAGGATGAAAATGGCAGGTCCAGAACAGTTTTCAAGAGAGTACAGAAATAAGGCACGTGATCCACAAAGTAAAGAGGGAGAAAAAACTGACAATGATGGGTTGGAGAAGGGAGGTTATCCTTAAAAAAAAAAAAAAAAAAAAACCCAAGGGTAGGGAGGGAGACCAGGGCGAGCCAAGGAAGCAGGGCCAGAAAGGTGCTGCTGTGTGTGTGTGTGTGTGTGTGTGTGTGTGTGTGTGTGTGTGTGTGTGTGTTTCTGTCCCCATGTGGCATCTCACCTATCAAGTTAGTAATCATACACTGAATTGAGATTAATGAATAAAAAGAAGTGTCTGGGAGCGCCTGGGTGGTTCAGTGGGTTAAAGCCTCTGCCTTCAGCTCAGGTCATGATGTCAGGGTCCTGGGATCGAGCCCCACATCGGGCTCTCTGCTCGGTGGTGAGCCTGCTCCCCCCACCCCCACGCCCCCCACACCCCGCCTGCCTCTCTGCCTACTTGTGATCTCTGTCAAATAAATAAATAAAATCTTTAAAAAAAAAAAAGAAAAAAGAAGTGTCTGTTAGGAAAAGAAAAGAGAAACACTAGACATGGATTGGCAGGGAGGAGGCAAACATTCCCTACAGAATCCACTCCCCCTGGGTGGATCGACTCTTGAAGGAGGAAAGGGCTTGGGTTCCAGGTCCTGCAGAAGACTGCATGCAGCAGAGAACTTCAGTTGAGAATTAAAAAAAAAAAAAAAAAAAAAAAAAAAAAAATGTTTCTAAGACCAAAGATGTCAATGAACTCACATGAGACCTTGCTTCTCTTGGTCCAATAGCCATATCTTCTTTCTGGGCTCTGATGGGTGGAGTCTCCAGAAGGTAGATCTGAAAGAGGAAAAAGGGAGACAGGACAGAGAAGCCCCTTCTGCTTTCCACCCCCTGAGAATCACGAGCTCTGAAATTCTTTCACCACTTGAGAACTGAGGCCACGTGCCCTCAGGGAAGTCAGAAGGAGTTGGAGCTGGACAGGCCCAGAGACAAGAGCCAGCCCACAGTGGGCCGGGGCCCAACTCTAACCCCCTTTGGCTCAGAGAAAAAAGACCTAGGACTCCAGCTTCAGTAGCTGCAACAACTCACTGAACCTGCCCCAGGGGCCAGGCACGGCTCACATTGTTCAGTCCCGCGGCACAGCTGCCATTGTCCACGCCTATTTTACAGATCAGGAAACTGAGGGCAGAATGGGAGCCCCAGTGCACACAGTCAGTGAGGATGCACCGGGGTCCGTACAGCGCGCCTGCACAGCACCTGCTCTAACCTCACTGCCGGCAGGGGACAACTCTCCACCTCAAGCTGCACCCGCCCCCAACTCCTCCCCCTCCTGTCAAGGAATTTCCTTTCAGGTTTTTAGAGAAAAGTGCTTGGGAAACGGATGACAGCAGTTTTCCGATGGCGGCCTGAGGGGAGGGGGCGGTGGGGAGCCGGCAATTCATTTCCATCCGAAAACACATCTCTGCGCCTGCAGCCCGGGAAGGCAGTGGCGCCGGGGAGGGGTGGAAACACAGTTCCTCACGTTCACTGACAGCCGGGAGCAAATCCAAACGCCAGCAGGGACGTCAGGTATAGCGCCGGGCACGGGTCCGGAGGGAGTAGGGGGGTGACCAGGGCCTGGGCAGATGGGGACAAGTGCCCGACCTGCCGCGGTCAGGGGCACGTCCGCGGGACGGCTGGTGCGGTGGTACCAGCCCTTGGCCCCCACTGCGTGCTCCTACAAAGGCCCCGCTGGCTCGTCTCCGGCCTGTGCCCCGCGCTCCGGCGCGGGATGCTCCCAAGGCCGGGGTCCTCCCTCTGTCCCGCATTCCACCGACCTTCCGCCGCTCACCTCGCCCAGGCCTCGGGGTTCCGGGGTCTGCGCCTCCCGGCCGTGCTCCGCAGGCAGAGGCTCCGGCACTGCCCGGATGGACAGCAGCCCAGGGTCGGGACCCCTTCTCCGGGTCTCTAACCTCACTCGGCTGAACTCAGGCCGGGAGCCGCCGGCTGCAAAAGCCGGGTGTCCAGAGAGGCGGGGCAGGGGGCGAGTTAGGGACGGCCGCTAATGCCCCTGGGGAATGTAGTCCAGGCAAGAACCCACGCATTCTGGGAAGTGTAGTTCTCCGCTCTGGTCAGCTAGGCTGGGAGGAGCGGACCTGTCACGTGCAGAGTTCCCGCTTCCGGGCTCGTGGTCGCACCGCTTGCGCGGCGAGGGCTCTAGCTCCCGACTCTCTGTGAAGGAAATGGTTCGCTGAGGGCCGTGTCTTGTAGCTGTACATCGGCACAATGACAGTAAGGCAAGTAGACAATCGCCGAGAACAAACCTATTTCCCCTTCGGTCATTCAGCCAATATGTTTCAAACACCTTCTTGTGGCAAGCGCTGTCATAAGTGGTTGGGCAAAGGTCGTTGCTCTCAAGAATTTGGGGGGGGGGGAGTTGGTAGGAAGCACACAGTAAGCCATGGACATAATTCTGTGACATTTTAGAAGATAAGCGTTATGGGGAGAACAAAGGAAAGCAGGGTGGTGGCATGTGGGCGCGTTCAGAAGAATGAGTGGGGTCCCCTGGCAGCAGCCGGGGTGAAGGGAAGGGACATTCCAGGGGAGGAGAAGCCAATGGTTCTCTTTACTTCGTAATGGGAGCATGTCCCATTGGGGAGATTTTATAAATGGGGGGGGGGGGGAACGAAAGGAAAATGTACCCGATGCCACCGCCCAAAAGTGGTTAACGTTTTGGTGAACATCTGCTGCCGACCTGCTTTTAGCAAAATGGAATCTTGGAGATAGCAATTGTAACCGACTTTGGTTTTTTACCCCCCACATAGGAGTGTACCTTGGACATTTGAATTTGCCAGTAGATAACTCTCCCTCAGGAATGTTTTGAAGGGCTTCAGTGCCTTCCATTATGGCAAATTAAAATTTTTAAATATATTTAACTAAAATAGTTAAATAAACTGGTAGTTAAATATTTAAATAAGTTGATAGTTAAATAAGTTAAATAACAAAAATAAGTAGGCTTAATTTAATTAAAGCTTATTTAGCTATTTAACTATATCTTTAAGCTTATTTAATGTGTATTGTATATATACTGTTATATCTAGTTAAATATATTTAACTAAATTAAGCTTATTTAACATTTCTTGTTAGTTATGTTATTTCCAAGTTTTTGCTCCATTAATATTCTTGTAGCTACATCTTTGAAGATTATTTTCTTAGTTAAATTTCTTGAATTGAATGACTTTATCAAGGACTGGTGGCATGCTGAGCCCATTGCCTAGTTGCCTTCCTGGAAGCTTTTACAATTTTTATTTCCATAGCATTTGGTGATAATATGTGCTATGTCTAACACCCATGCTTACTCTGGGGTTTGTTTTGTTTTGTTTTTAATGCTTTATCTTTAAGCTTTTGTTTATTAAAGGGGCAAGTTTTTTATATCTAATTTTGAGTACTTGTGAATTTAAATATGATCTCATATTTATTGAGCCATTTAGATATTATCTGATTGCCTGTATCTTGCCTGTATATATACTTTATTGAAATGTTCAAAATTTTGGTCATCTTAAAATATTGCAAATGCATAATTTTTGTAAAGTGCTTTGTTGTTTACCTGATTGTGAAAATTATAAGAAATTTATACACAGTATGTGGAATGAAGAAATAGTAATAAACACTGATTACATCTATTCATATATACTATTATGTGTGCTTACACACAGTTGTGTGTATGAAACAAAAATAAGGTCATATTTTTCATACTTTTCAAAATGTGAAATATACAGAAAGGCAGTTAGAACGTATAATCCAATAATAACACATCATTATAGAGAGAAAACCCCTGAAAATATCTGCTCAAGTTGAGAAGTAGACCCTTTTCATATTAATAGTAGATCTAGGTGATGGTTTATGGGTGTTGATTGTAAAATTCTTTCAGTTTTACTTTGTGTTTGAAATTTTTCATAATAAAATATTGGGAAAAACTCTGTATTGGGGGTTTTGAGCCAGAACAGATGACCACCATTCCTCCTACGTCATCCCTCTTACAACTAAAATCCCTGAGCATAAATAAACAAACATAAGAAGACTCCAAAATGTGAGGGGCGCCTGGGTGGCTCAGTGGATTAAGCCTCTGCCTTCAGCTCAGGTCATGGTCTCAGGGTCCTGGGATTGAGCCCCACATCGGGCTCTCTGCTCAGTGGGGAGCCTGCTTCCCCCTCTCTCTCTGTCTGCCTCTCTGTCTACTTGTGATCTCTCTGTCAAATAAATAAATAAAATCTTTAAAAAAAAAAAAAAAGAAGACTCTGAAATGTGAAAAGAAGAAGGCAAACTGCGAGGAACTTAAGGGCTGAGGAGCAAAATGGTAGTAAATTCCCTTCTCCTTCACATCTCCTGTATCTTTCAGCTAATGTGTTCTAGAAGCTTCCATGTGAGAACCTCCAACAGACACAGACCAGAAAAGCTCTAAGCCTATTCCCCTTAGTCAAACCAGGAAAAGGGTGGCCAAACAGAAAACTTTTTTGGTAATTCCCACCTTCCTTCAATCAAATACCAGTGGAGAAACCACCCTCCTGCCTGGATCTGAGCTATGGAAGCCAGAGGAAGTTGCATATTTTTCTCAAGTGCAATGAAAGGAACTATCAGCAATGAATTCTCTATCTAGTGAACGTATTCAGGAATAAAAGGGAAATAAAGATGTTTTCAAAAGATAACTAAGGAAAAACCAAAATACTTCAGAAGAACTAAAAGAAATCCTGTAAACAAAGTCAATGATAACAGCAAAGGCTTGAAACTATTGAAAGAAAAGAATATCAGAATGGGAAAAATAAGAATATTATACTATCCTACTTCTAAGTGTCTTACATCAGATGTGATGGTTGAAGCAAAAATGACACCATTTGATGTTCTCCATATATATAGAGGGAATATTTAAGACAATTATATTTTAAAAGTGGGGAAGAAAAGGGTCCTAAATGGAAGTAGGGTTTCTGCACTTGGCTGACTGTTAGTTCATGTATGCATACTGTTATATCTAGAGCAACCGCCAAAAAAACTATACAAAGTGATATACTCTAAAACACTACATAAATCAAGATGGAATTCTGAAAATGTTTGAGTAACCCATGAGAAGGCCAGAAAAGAGACAGAAAAGAACAAGAAGCAGGAAACAAACTGAACACAAACTAAAAATCCTTTGTCTCACATTTATCAAAGGGCTCACTATAGGCTAAATACCGATTGTATCTCAAGATTTCTTGTTTTTGTTTTTCATTTTCAGATCAGAGTAATAATAATTTTTAAGAAAACATGCTGCTGTAATAAGCCAGTCACAAAAAGACGAATAGTGTGTGACTCTACAGAAAGTAAAATGGTTGTTGCTAAAATGGTGGTTGCCGGCTGGGGGGCGGGGGCAGGGGGCAGGGGAAAGGGGAGTATAGTGTTTTAGTTCTGCAAGATAGAGAGATGGAGATGGATTCTGGTTATGGTTGTACAACACTATGAATGTATTTAAGACCACTGAACTGTACATTTAAAAATGGTTAAGATGGTAAATTTAATTTTACTTGTATTTTACCACAATAAAAAAAATTTTGAAAAAGCATCATGCTGCTATAAACATTCTGTATACACTGATCTACCCCTTCATGAGTTTTTTGAGGATTTGCGGATGGCTGTGAATATGTGAAGACTTCCCCAGGAGTGCATAGTTACTGGTAATTATTTTCTTTTAATTGAAGTGTAGTTGATGTGTACAGCATAGTTATTCAACATTTATATAAGGAAATGATCATCATGATAAATGTATTCTGACTTCTTTCAGTTAACATAATATCGTCGGGGCGCCTGGGTGGCTCAGTGGGTTAAAGCCTCTGCCTTCGGCTCAGGTCATGATCTCAGGGTGTTGGGATCGAGGCCCGCATCGGGCTCTCTGCTCAGCGGAGAGCCTGCTTCCCCTTCTCTCTCTGCCTGCCTCTCTGTCTTCTTGTGATCTCTCTGTGTCAAAATAAATAAATAATTTTTTTAAAAAAACAACAAAAAAAAGACATAATATCGTCTAAGTCCATCCATTTTGCCACAAATTTTTTTATGGCTGAGAAATATTCTACTATATATGTATACCACATCTTCTTTATCCATTCATCTATTGTTGGACACAGAAGTTGTTTCCATTTTTTCACTACTGTAAATAATATTGAAATGAACACAGGGGTGCATGTAACTTCTTGATTTAGTGGGGTTTTCTCCCTTTGGTTAAATACCCAGAAGTAGAATTGCTGGATTACCTGGTATTTATACTTGAAACTTTTTGAGGAACCTTTGTATTGTTTTCCACGGTGGCCACACCAATTTACATTCCCACCAGCAGAGCACAGGGTTCCCTTTTCTCCACATCGTCACCAACACTTTTATTTCTTGTCTTTTTTTTTTAAGATTTTATTTATTTATTTGGCAGAGAGAGAGAGGGAAGCAGGCTCCCCACCGAGCAGAGAACCCAATGTGGGACTCAATCCCAGGACCCCGAGATCATGACCTGAGCCGAAGGCAGTGGCTCAACCCACTGAGCCACCCAGGCACCCTATTTCTTTTCTTTTTTATAATAGCCATCTTGACAGGTTCGAGGTGATAACTCATTGTGATTTTGATTTGTACTTCCCTGATAATTAGTGATGGTGAAGATCTTTTCGTGTGTCTGTCGGCCATTTACATGTCTTCTTCAGAGATATATCTCTTCAGGTCCTTTGCCCATTTTTAAATTGGATTGTTTGGTTTTTTTATATTGAGTTGTGTGAGTTCGTTACATATTTGGGGTATTAATCCCTTATTGGTTATATTCAAGTATTGTCTCACACTCAGTGTGTTGCCTTTTCATTTTGTTGATGGTTCCTGTCACTGTGAAAAACCTTTTTATTTGATGTAGTCCCATTTGTTTACTTTTGCTTTTGTTGCTCTGCCTGAGGTGACAAATGCAAAAAAGTACTGCTAAGACCAGATGTCCAAGACCTTACTGCCTTTGTTTCTTCTGGGAATTTTCCACTTTCCAGTCTTAATTTAAATCTTTAATCCATTTTGAGTTTATATTTTATATATGGTATAAGAAAGTATCATTTTTTTGCATGTAGTTGTTGAATTTTCCCAGTACTATTAATTGAAGAGACTGTCTTTTCCCCATTGTATATTCTTGCCTCCTTTATTGAAGACTAATTGACCATATAAATGTGGGTTTATTTCTGGGGTCTCTGTTCCATTTACTTGTGTATTTATGTTTTATCTATGTTTTTGCGCCAGTACCATACTGTTTGGATTACTCTAGCTTTGTAGTATAATTAGAAATCAGGGAGTGTGATGCCTCCAGGTCTGTTCTTCTCTCTCAAGATTACTTTGGCTATTTGAGGTTCCATACAAATTTTAGGATTATTTGTTCTACTTCTGTGAAAAATAAGGATTGCACTAAATCTGTTAATTGCCTGTGTAGTATGAACATTTTAACAATATTACTCTAATCCATGAACACTATCTCTTTCCATTTATTCATATCATCTTCAGTTTTTATCCACATTGTCTTATAGTCTTAGAGTACAGGTCTTTCACCTCATTGGCTAAATTTGTTTCTAGGTGTTTTATTCTTTTTGGTGTAACTATAAATGAGATTTTTTTTTCTTCATTTCTCTTTCTGAGCATTCATTAGTAGTGTATAGAAATGGAATAGGTTTCTTAATATTAATTTTGTGTTCTGAAATGACTGAATTCATTTCTTCTAAAGTTTTTTGGTAGAGTCTTTAGGGTTTTCTATATATACTATCAGGTCATTTCAAATAGTGACAGTTTTACTTCTTCTCTAATTTGGACAGCTTTTATTTCTTTTTGTTGTCTGATTGCTTTGGCTAGGACTTCCAGTACTGTGTTGAGTGAAAGTAGCAAGAGTGGACATCCTTGTCTTCCTGATTTTAGAGGAAAAGCCTTTAGCTTTTCCCCATTGAGTAAGAAATTAGATCTGGGTTTGTCATATATGACCTTTATTATGTTGAGATATGTTTGCCCTATACCCACTTTCCTGGGAGATTTTATTATATATGGATGTTGAATTTTATCAAATACTTCTTCTGCGTCTATTAAAATGATCATATGATATTTATTTTTTGTTAACATGGTATATTATGCTGAATAATTTGTTGATATTGAACCATTCTTTCATCCCTGTAATAAACTCACCTGATTCTTGTGTGTTATCCCTTTAATGTATTGTTGAATTCAGTTTGCTAATATTTTGTTGAGGATTTTTGCATCTGTATTCATTATGGATATTGGCCTGTAATTTTCATTTTTTGTGTATGTTGCCTTTGTTTGGTTTTTATATCAGGATAATGCTGGCCTCATAAAATGAGTTTGGAAGCATTTCTTCTTCTTCAGTTTTTTTTGGAATAGCTTGAGAATGATAGGTATTAACTCTCTAAATGTTTGAGGGAATAAATGCTCTATACTTTTGTTTGTTGGAAGTTTTTTGATTATTGATTCAATTTTATTAGTAATTAGTCTGTTCAGATAAATCTATTTCTTCTTGATTCAGTCTTAGATTTTATTTTCTAGAAGTTTATTCAGTTTTCCTGGGTTGGCACATTTGTTGACATATAATTTTTTATAGGAGTCTCTTATAATCCTTTGTATTTCTGGTGCGTTGGTTTTAACTTCTCTTCCATTTCTATTTATTGATTTATTTAAGTGCTCTCTTTTTCCTTCCTGATTCTGGCTAAAGATTTATCAGTTTTGTTTATCTTTTCAAAGTATCAGCTTTTGGTTTCATTGTCATTCCTATTGATTTTTTTTTCTTTAGTCTCTGTTTCATTTATTGGTGCTCTGATCTGTACTAGTTTCTCCGTCTTTCTTTGTTCTTCATGACATTTACACTTTTGAAAAGTATTTTGTACAATGCCTTCCAAATTGGGGTTTTATAACTTTCTTCATGATTAGGCTATCATGGCTTTGGGAGAAGAATCCCACAGAGGTGGAGGACCCCCTCTCACATCATCTAGGGAGCACGTGATATTATCATGACTTTCAGTGATGATGTTAACCTTCATTACTTGGTTAAGGTGGTATCATTTCCCAGTTTTCTCTATTTTAAAGTTATTGTTTTCCATTTTCCATATTCTAATCTTTGGAAGTAAGTCCCTAAGTCCAGCCACCATGAAGGAGGGAGAAGAGGATTAAGTTCCACTTTTTGGCATAGAGGGGTGGGAGAAGTGTCTACATATATTATTGGAGTTTCCCTGTAAGGAAAATACATCCCTTCCTCCCCACTTACTTGTTTATTCAGTCATTTGTTTTCATCAGTATGGACTCGTATATTTATTTTATACTTTGGGTTATAATCCAGTACTACTTTATTTATTTTGTTGCTGAATTTTTCTAGCTTTGGCCATTGGTCTTTCTTGTTGGCTGCTATTTCCCTTTGTCGTGCCCTCATCCTTTTTTTTTTCCCCCTTTTCTCTTAATTTCTTATGCTACATGTCTTGTCTGCTGACAATTTCCAAAAAACCACTCTTTCTCCCAAATTCTGAAAAATATTAAATGGCAGATTATATATGAACATCAGGTATGGGAAGTCTGGATCATGCTCAGAGAACTTGGCTCAAAAGTGATTTATAGGTCCATACTCAAAGACCGAAAGAAGAACAAAAATAACATCACATCCTTGGCAAATGTTTCCATGATACAGGGATAGAGATGTGCCTAAAATAGCACTTGTATCTCACATTTAAAAATCAATCAGATGAGCACCTGGGTGGCTTAATCGGTTCAGTGTCTGACTCTTGATCTCAGGTTGTGAGATCAAGCCCCGGGTCCGGCTCCATGCTCAGTCGGGAGGATCTTTCTCTCTCCCTCTTCCTATGCCCCTCCCCCTGCTTACATTCACTCTTTCTCTAAAATAAATGAATTTTTTTAAAATTCAAGATGAGCCTGAATCAGTGGGTTTTTTACTGTGAACATGATATAACATCAGACATGAAGTTTCAACCAAATAAAAGATGGCCTGTTTTGAAAATGGGTTTGGCAAGACGCTGATTACCTCCTTGTGGCTCACACATGAAAAGTTAATCTAGGCAACCAGATTTATTAGGAGTCAGAGTTCATCAATTAGACAACTAGGTTTTTTTTTATTAACATATAATGCATTATTTGTTTTAAGGGTACAGGTCTGTGATTCATCAGTCTTACACAATTCACACTACTCCCCATAGCACATACCCTCCCCAGTGTCCATCACCCAGCCACCCCATCCCTCCACCAGCCCTTAGTTTGTTTCCTGAGATTAAGAGTCTCTTGTGGTTTGTCTCCCTCTCTGGTTTCATTTTGTTTCATTTTTCCCTCCTTACCCCTATGATTCTTTGTCTTGTTTCTCAACTTTCTCATATCAGAGAGATCATACAGTAATTGTCTTTCTCTGATTGACTTATTTCACTTAGCATAATACCCTCTAGTTCCATCCATGTCATTGCCAAAGGCAAGATTTCATTTCTTTTGATGGCTGCATAGTATTCCATTGTATATCTATACCACATCTTCTTTATCCATTCATCTGTTGATGGACATCTAGGTTCTTTCCATAGTTTGGCTATTGTGGACATTGCTGCTATAAACATTGGGGTGCACTTGCCCTTTCAGATCATTACATTTGTATCTTTGGGATCATGTTACTACCCAGTAGTATGATTGCTGGGTCATAGGGTAGCTCTATTTTCAACCTTTTGAGGAGCCTCTATACTGTTTTCCAGAGTGGCTGCACCAGCTTGCATTCCCACCAACAGTGTAGGAGGGTTCCTCTTTCTCTGCATCCTCGCCAACATCTGTCATTTCCTGTGTTGTTAATTTTAGCCATGCTGACTGGTGTGAAGTGTTATCTCATTGTGGTTTTGATTTGTATTTCTCTGATGCCAAGTGAGGTTGAACACTTTCTTGTGTGTCTGTTGGCCATTTGGACTAGGCAACCAGTTTTTAATATTCCTGTGATAAAAACTCATGGCTAGAGCAAGGTCATCTGCTGAAGGCTGATTGACATTATGAGAAGCAAAGTCCATGTGAAGATGTTCTGCCCTCAAACACAGGTCGACAAGATACTACAGGCACGATGGTAACATGCAATACTCAGGGAAAGGCTTGAGCTCAGAAGAGACACTGCCAACCTCTCCTGGAAGGTCCCTGGCTGGAGTGGTCTTATGTACAGTTTGAAAGGAGATGATTCCATACATTCATTGCAATGGCCATGACATGGAACGGTCCCTGCTCCACTGTGGGAGCAGTGTCTGGGGAAACATGCTGGGAAGAGGGATGAGCCTCTCTTTCAACATTCATTGACCTCAAGTCAAACCTTTCTCTGCAAGTTGTTTCAGTTGCTTGTGAAGAGCTGGCCCCTAGTGGCTCATTAGTGCTACATGGAAGTTGCCTATGAGGAAGGAGGATGGTGTCTGTGGGGACCCCAGCTGCAGAGAGCAGACCCTGGAGGGTGAATTCACAGACACAGACCTGATTTCCTGGCTGCTCCCAGGGAGGACTCTGCCAGCCTGGACCTGTATCTGCCTCTGTAGGGAAAAGGGCACCACAGGCCCTAAATGATGTTGCGCTTTAATTTACGAGTTCAGAAGTTCATGAGTTCATGTCCTGTGAGTGTCTCACAGGCAGGAAGCCACAACAAAAGCTGATTCTGCTCAGGCCCCTGAAATAAATTCCTTTCCCTGTCTCTCCTACAGTCCCCTTATGTAGTTGGCCCCAGAAAAGTAATGCAAAGAGCCAGTGAAGATTTCAGTAGAAGGGGCAGATCTGCTGTGTGGTAAATGATGACTTCTCCCTGAGATGAATTAGTGGGGACCATGAGGATAGAGAGTGATTTTCTCTTTGACTCTGCACCATCTAGTATGTTCTTTGACTTGCCTCTATCTTCATCCTCCTTCTCATACCCAACCTTTTGAGAGCTGAAGGAGAGAGGGAATGAGAAATAAAACTATATCCCAAACCATGGCTCTTTTCCATTCAACCCTGCTGCCTCTTTCAGTCCCAGAATTCAGTGAAACCTTTCCATGTTCTAGAGTAAATTTGTCACTACTCTAGTTCCCTAGATGTAAAAATTTTACTGCTGTGATTTTTGTGTTTAAGAATGTTCAGTTTCCAATCTTCCATTAGACTTGCCTACTACCCCATCATCAATGACTTGTCAACACATGATTATTTGGGATGAACAAAAACTCTACTAAGCATTGTAGGGATGTGCCCATGCATAACCTACAGTCCTTTCTTGAAGTAAGTGTGTAATATATAATCAATAATGTAATGAGACACGAAAGCAGATAGATATGGGTAATGCAAAGAATATGATGCATGTGAAATGAGTCATATAACCTCAAACACCAGCATTGCTCTATGTTATTATATCTCAAACATTTGCACTAACCTACTCCAATCAGACTCACAGTTCAGGAAGATATATCAGGTTTATCACATGTAGTCAGGTTTCCACTGGCACCAGTATGCATGAGGGAGTTCATTTACTGCACCTGAGAAGCACTGGGTTACATGCTTAGTATAGGTCTATGGGATGGGATCAGTAAAGAAGTTAAGGGAAATGCACTACTGTTAGAGTCTTTAAAATCAGGGCAGTCTTCTAAGAGAGAGTGAATGAAGGAAAGGGAAAGAAAATTAGAAGAGGCAAGTCATGGAACAGATGAATATGTGAGTTGATGAGCAAAGTGTGGGGATAGCTTGAGGCCAAGTCATGTTAGGCCTGATAGTCAAAGGCAATATTTGCATTTATCCTGGCTTCTTCATCGTTTTCTATACAGACTGGCTGACAGAATACACTCAGTGATTTAGGAGGATTTAAAAGATCCTGTATGCAGGATAGGTAAGTGCAGGGAGACATGGGAGGTAGCCATCCACCATAAGCCTGTTGTTGTGGTCAAGGTAAGGGTTGGTCAGTGTTAGGACCAAGTCAGAAAGGAGCTGATGGTGAGGATAAGGAGTACTGTGAGCCATGAGATCGGAGGAGATTGAGAAAGGAAAGAAGCGAGAGGCAAAAAGGCCAGTGAGGGGAGGGGTACTGAAGACTGGCCACTGGAGACTAGGGGAGTGACCTCTGGACACCAGGGAAGAGGGGATGGGAACTGACTTATGGGTTCCTAGCCCTCAGATGTAGACTAGGAGAAGAAGCTGGGACTCTTAGACACTTGGCCTCATGGAGTAGAACAAACTTGACATTGAATCAGAAGTCCTGGGTCCCCACCCAAATCCTATATTCATATTTTCATATTCCTAAGGTGCTATAGTAACTCTGGACACTTCAGCATCGAGGGAACCTGTGTCTCTTAGCCTGTTTAAACTTGAAAGGGTACCAAGAGTTCCATGAGGAAGTCTAGCTACTGTCTGAGGCTTCCTGACACCCATACTGAACAACGGCAAAGCACCAAAAATTCAGAATTGTAGCAGGGAGAGGAGGAGTGTAGGGGCAGGGTTCTGATCTGTGAGAGGTCCAGATTTACCTTGACCCTAGGAGAGGGGGAACATTGCCTAACTCAGTAATGACCAATGACCTTGAGAGTATACAGGACCATATTATAGTCAATAATTACTGGTTGTACAGTCCAGGTAACAATAACCTTTCTGTGACTCAGTAAATTGGGAATAATTTTAACATCTTCTAATGTAAGGCCAAGAGGGCCTCAACTGATGCTGAGTAGAGCCGGCTCCAAAGTCCTCTGAAATTCCTAGATTACTATGGTGGCCACTGTTTCATGTGGTTGCTGGAACCATCCAAAAATATCCAAATATATCGTTTGTCCTGAGTTTTTGTTGTGTGTGAAATGAGTGTTTTAGAATCCACCCTTTTTATAAATACAAGCAAATGCTTTTATTTTATTTTACTTTATTTTAAAGATTTTATTTAATTATTTATTTGACAGAGAGAGACGTAGCAAGAGTGGGAACACAAGCAGGGGCCAGCGGGAGAGGGAGAAGCAGGTTTCCCACTGAGCAGGAAGCCCGATGCCGGTCTCAATCCCAGGACCCTGGGATCATGACCTGAGCCGAAAGCAGACACTCAATGACTGAGCCACCCAGGCGCCCCAAACTAGTGCTTTTGTGACTTAAGAGCAACCACCGGCCTCATACTAAAAGTATAAGCATGACCATGTATCATTAATTAGAGGAATAGTCCTAGGTGAATTTAGACCTCAGGTCCTCTGATTATAAAATGAAAAACATATGATATCCAAAAATCTTCTAAGCTCTAAAATTTTCTAATTCTAGAATCTGAGATTAGTTTCCTTAAGGCTCTCTTCATGTCATGATTCCTCAGACTGTAGATGAAGGGATTGACCAGGGGAGTCACCACTGTGAAGATGACAGTGGCCACCGTGTCTTGGATGGAGTAGGAGGATGAAGGGCGCATATAGACCCCCAGGATTGCCCCATAGAAGAGGGAGACCACAGTGAGGTGGGATCCACACGTGGACAGGGCTTTCCTTATTCCATGGGCAGATGGCAACTTCAGCACACTGGAGAGGATATAAGCATACGAAAGGATGATACAGGTAAATGGAGTCAGAAATATCATTCCCCCCACAGTGAACACCACCAGGTCATTGATAGAGGTGTCAGAACAAGACAGCTTTAGAATTGCATAGGGGTCACAGAAAAAGTGATGCACAGTATTGTCAAAACAGAATATGAGTTGGACCATGAGAAGAGTGTGCAGGAGAGCATGCAGGTTTGTAACGACCCAAGATGCTGCCACCAGAAGGATGCAGAGCCTGGGCTTCATGATCACAGTATAGTGGAGCGGGCAGCAGATGGCTACGTACCGATCATAGGCCATCACGCTCAGGAGGAACCCATCCATGTTGCTGAAAGTGATGAAGAAGTAGATCTGGGTCATGCATTCCACGTAAGAGATAGACTTGCTTCCCAGGATGTGATTCACCAGCATCTTGGGGATTGTGACTGATGAAAAGCAGATGTCAACACAGGAGAGGTTAGCCAAGAAGAAGTACATGGGGGTGTGGAGGTGACTGTCCCCGGTGATGGCCAAGACAATGAGCAAGTTCCCGATGATGGTGACCAAGTACATCCCCAAGAATAGTCCAAAGAGAACATCCTCCTGCTCTGATCGCCCAGAGAGTCCCAGGAGAAGGAACTCTATGACAATAGTCTGGTTGTCTCCATCCATGTCTGCAGGGGAGAAAATGTCATCACAGGGTCAGATCACATGTTAACATTTAAGCCAATGGATTTTGGAATAGTTTATTCACTTAGTTCAGAATTAACTAAAGATGAATAATCATTTTACAGAAAAATCCTCCTTAATTTCAAGAGTGTTTAATTACCAATGGCTGTAGTTCTATTTATTCTGCTTTCTTTACTGAGTATCCTGTATTGATACTTTCATGTGTAGTATTTAACCCAGTCTAATAATTGAGATACTTAATTTCATTCAACAGATAAAGCAACCAGGCTAAGGGTAGTTAAGTGATATTTCCACACTCATGAGACAGTAAAAGTTGGTAGATATCCAAATAGGGTGAAGTGCCTTTTTTCTGTGTGTTTTTTTTAAAGATTTTATTTATTCATTTGACAGAGATCACAAGTAGGCAGAGAGGCAGGCAGAGAGAGAGGGAGAAGCAGGCTCCCCGCTGAGCAGAGAGCCTGATGTGGGGCTCCATCCCAGGATCCTGAGATCATGACCAGAACTGAAGGCAGGGGCTTAACCCACTGAGCCACACAGGCGCCCCCTGTGTGGTATTTTTTGATTAGCTAACCATTTATTAGAACAACTTAACCATGTGGCAGGCTCTGTACTAAGTGCTGTATTACAAACCTACGGTCGTTATCTGTAACATTTGTATTTTCCCAGATTATGGAGATAATGGAGAATTTGCAGGTTTGGAAAGACCGGGTTGGCAGTTTGTCCCTAACATTTTAGCTGCTATGAGGTTGACCGAACCATAGATCACAGCTGTTGGGAAGGCTATCCTAAGCGTGCTGTTCAGGGTGCCATGTGAAACATTCCTCTGATTTCTGATAGAAGAACAAAGACAGGTGTATTTTTGAAAACGATACAGTCACATATAGCATATATGTGTTCAATAATATAGTCCGATTCTTTTTGCTTTTGGACAAAAGGGATTTACTGATGGGTAAAGACCAAATTCATGTGTTACCTCCAGCAGATAATCCCAGGACTAAGAAATCGTTACAGGATCGGGGGGTGGTGGTGGCGGGAGTCAAGTAAAGCCCAGTGAAAGACATGTCCCGGGAAGAATGTATGGTTTTGGAATAGTAAAGGAGAGGGGACGCGTTCATTACTCAGGCCTGAGTGGAGAAAGGGGAGAAGGAGAGGCAGGGAACTGCTTTGTGATGTGACTCAGTGGCTGGGCCAGAGGATCTTGAAGGGAATATTCCTAGGAAGCTGGCTGTAGGATATACATAAAATGGAAACAGTGAGGTGCCTATCGCTGTGAGATTTCAATCAGTAAAATCAAGGGGGAAAGCATTCAGATTGGATGTTGTTTATTACCTGGACTATTTCCCAGCTCATAGGTATGTAAAACCATACTAGACAGAAGCTCAAAGGTGTTCCACGAGGAACATGGTTACCGTGGACTGTAGACGCTGAGGGGTGAGAGAGATACAGATCAAGAAAACAAGACAGTGGCTGCCCAGCACTGGCGAATGTTCTGGATGTAAAGACAGGTGGTTTCCCATAATGGAAACAGAGGAAAAGATAAAAGAGGGGCCATAGGGTATCAAGTGAGAGTGGTCTGATCGCCTCTGGATGGCTACAAAGGCCAAAAACTGAGTAAAACAAGCCCAAAGTATCCCGTGCTTCCTGGTATGGGAAGCATTGGGAGTGTTGGTTACAGAAAAAAAAAAAAAGTTATAATTTCATGGTTTGCACCCCTAAAATCGAGACTTCCCAGGAAACCAGCCACATCATGGTAGTCACCCCCTGAATTCCTCTTCCTCTCAATGACCCTTCAGCCCCCCACCCCTGAACTTTCATTCAGTCTCCCATGCAGCATCCTCTGAGGAAGAGAACGCTCCTGCCGGCGCCCATGGAAGGACTACGCCTATGGCTGGTCTCCTGCCCCGATCTCTCCGGAGTCGTGTTGGTGTGTAGCCGTCTCTGAGCCATCTGACACAGGTGCAGCTTTGAGGGTTTGTGTTCCTGGACCTCAGAACTGAAGCTGCTTTGAGCTCTGTCCCCAGCCCCAGCCGAGTCCGCTCTGTGGGGCTCCGTGTGGCACCCAAGTAGCCTCCCTCTGGGACACCTAGATTCTGCAGGATGAGCAAACCTAGGGAAGCAACTGCTAGGAAGGTGCAGAGTAAGGGCAGCATGGGAGGGTCTGGAATGCCTTCCAGAAGAGTCTCTGGGGGGTGGGGGAGGGAGAATGGTTTTGGGGCAGGATTTTTAGGAGCCCGCAGTCACTGACGGCAGCACCACGGACCTTAGCTCTCTCCTTCATCTCCCACTGCTGCTTTCCAATTCCACCCTGGAAACGAGCTTGTTCTGTCCTGCTCTGGGCAGTACACCCTGAAAAGAGAGAGGGTTGTACAGGTCAAACCAAGACATGTGTCCCCTTCCCGCTTGCTTAGGTGCAGAGGGATGTCGTCAGTCTGTTTTTGCAGAGGTACATCTGTGCATGTGTGTGTCCGTCCATGTGGATCTGTCTGTTGTTGGAGGTACCCTGCCCTTCTTACCGGGGTCTTCTCTGCTGCTGAGAGATGTGGAGATGCAGTTATGGGACCCCTGTCTCCACTGGCTCCTTGCTTGACCCTGGATGATTGCAGGGTCTCAGCTCTGAGGACTGAGGAACGTTTTCTCACCGAAGGAGAACATCTGGAGTTAGACAATGGGGCTCTCCCAGGTCTGGCTTGGAGGTTTGGGAGCAAAGAAGTAGATCTTTGTTCCCTGGAGACTGGGACTTTCTTAGGGCTCCAGGTAGCAATAGTTGCTAAGGTTGGGGGTCCCTAGGGTAGATTCCCCATAGCTTCGCTAGAGACACACATACCAACCACACTTTGTTCCTCTTCTCTCTGGACACCACTGTCTCTGTATGAGAGGAACTCAGTTTGGTGCTCAGACTTGTCACTCCCAATTACCTCAAGTATGTCTTGTGTCACAGAATCTACCTCATCCCTTGCTCTGCCCAAAGTGGACCTGAAGAAAAATCGTGAAGCCAGTGAAATTGGTCCACCTACACCATAGCAGCTCTGTTCTGGATACACTTTGCTCCTGCCCTGACTCGCTTGTGGAATCCTAAAGGTTTCAGGACCCTGTACTCTTTTCTCTCTCACACATATAGTTTGATTTGTTAATTTGTACTGAGAAAGTAATTATTTAGAACAGAGCCTCAAATCTGTGTTTTAATCTAATAGTGACTGTGTCCCCAGCACAGGAAACCGGCACCACCTAGAGGTACTGGCCTGTAGACTGGGTAGAGGTTCTGGGGACAGGTGTGGATGTCCTCATCTAAATGGTATCTAATGGCTCTCGGAACTTAGGTCTGTATTCCTAAGTTTGCATTTGTATGTCATACACAAAGCAAAACTTTCAAAAGATGTGTTTTTAAAAAGGACACAAATGTGAAGTTGGGCAGAGATGTTTAGGTAAAAATTGAGAGAATAGGGGTGACATTATTAATTATGGATAGAGTAGTAACTAAGTCAGCCAAGAGCATAAGTCATAAAAGACTAACATCTTTTTTTTAAAGATATTATTTATTTATCTATTTGTTTATATGCAAGAGAGAGGAGAGAGACGGAGGAACAGAGGGAATGGAACAGACTCCACACTAAGTGCAGAGTCCAACTTGGGGCTCAATTTCATAACCCTGAGATCTCCACCTGAGCTGAAATCAAGAGTGGAGCGCTTAACTGACTGAACCACCCAGGTGCCCCAAAGAGTAATATCTTATGATAATAAGGGGAAAACTCATATGAATCACCAAATGAAACAGTGTAACAACAGTTTACATAAGGCAAAGGCTCATAACAATTTTTAAAGATTGATTAAATTAATATCTTGATAGACTTCAACATACATTTCCCAGAATGTGATAAAGTAGTTAATAAAAAAATATGGCAGAGATTTTATTTAAACCATGAGGAAATCTGATTTCAAAGACATCTAGTTCCACCCTGTAAATGGAGATTACACATTCTTTTTCCAGCCCAGGAAACAATCACAAATATTGGTCCTTTTTAGGCTATCACAAAAACTAGACCCAAACACTGATTTTATAGAATACATCCTCTTATTTTTTTTTAAGATTTTTTATTTATTTATTTGACAGACAGAGATCACAAGTAGGCAGAGAGGCAGGCAGAGAGAGAGAGAGGAAGGGAAGCAGGCTCCCTGCTGAGCAGACAGCCCAATGTGGGCCTGGATCCCAGGACCCTGGGATCATGACCTGAGCCAAAGGTAGAGGCTTTAACCCACTGAGCCACCCAGGCACCCAGAATACATTCTCTTATATTCTCCAATATTCTCTTATAGTCTCCATTACATAGTCAAAACTTGGAAACCAAAAATCAAAATGTAAAAAGAAGTGTCCAGTTGATAAAATGTAAAATAATGATCCAATTTTTCATATCAAAAGGAGAATTAAAACCAAAATGATTTCTGAATTAAAGAAAAAATTAACATCAAAACCTATGGGGAAAAGTGGCCTTCATTGCTTTTATTAATAAGAAATATAAATAACATAATCAAGTATTCAACCAGGCATTTTTTAAAGGGTATTTATTTTTTTAGTAATCTGTACACCCAATGTGGGGTTTGAACTCATGACCCTGAGATCAAGAGTGATATGCTCTACTGACTGAGCCAGCCAAGTGCCCTCCCCACCCCAAGCGCTTTAATGTTGAAATTATTATTTTTTTTAGTCATATAATTATATTAGCACAGCTTTAAAAGTTAAACAAGTCTTTAGATGGAAAACTCTGTCCCCCAACCCTTCATCTCCACCCCAGGTCCCATTGCCCTTGTAAGCACTTTTTTTTTTTGTCCTTGTAAGCACTTTTATAGTTTCTAAATAATATACTTATAATGCTGGGTTTTTTAAATTATTTATTTTTTTAATTTCTTTTCAGTGTACCAGAATTCATTGTTTATGCACCACACCCAGTGCTCCATGCAGTACGTGCCCTCCATAATACCCACCACCAGGCTCACCCAACTTCCCACTCCCCGCCCCTCCAAAACCCTCAGATTGTTTTTCAGAGTCCATCTAATGCTATTTTTTTAATTGAAATATAGTTTATGCACATTGTTACATTAGTTTTGGGTATATAGTACTGTTTTTGACCTCTGATTTGCATTTTATCTACCATCTTGCCATCTGACAGGTGACTGTCCCATTTCCTCTTCCTCAAATCCCCCTAATATAGGCACATCATACTTTGAGGCAGGTCAGTATTTTATTATCAACATTCTGATTCTGTTATACCCAGTGGGTGTACCTACCTTAACTTTTCTTCCTTGTACAAGTTTTGGATGTTCCTGAAATTAATCATTGCGTATTTTTTTCATTGGTTTCATTTTCATGCCTTTATTTTTCCCCATTCCAAAATTAACTCTTCCAGACTTTGAGTTCTATTTGAACAATAAACAGGCCCCATTGAAGGGTACACTTTGATGAGTCTGGTTAGTCATGTGCAGTTGTGTAACCATCACCACAATCAACTTACAGAATGGTTCCATTATCCTACAGTTCTCTGGCCTCCCTTTGCAGCTAGTAGCTTCCCACAACCAGATAGTTCCCTGCATTATTATATAAATTGTTAAATTTGCCAGTTTCTATGGAAAAACCTGATGACGTTTTGATTGAGATTGCATGGAATTTCATCAATCAGAAGTTGCCAGCTTGGGGTGCCTGGCTGGCTCATTTGGTGGAGGTTTCGACTCTTGATTTTGGCTCAGGTTATTATCTCAGGGTTGTGAAGTCGAGCCCCGGATCAGCCGCTGAGCTGGGAGTAGGGAACCTGTTTAGGATTCGCTCTTTCCCTCTCCCTCTGCCCCTCTACCTTCCTCGGTGCTCTCTCTACAAAAAAAAAGAAGAAAAAGAAAATGGATAGCTTAACAGCATTTAGTCTCCTGACCTAAGAGCATAGTGCATTTCTTCATTTTAAAAGGTTTTCTTTCATTTCTCTCATGAATGTTATTTTTAGTCTTCAGTGGACAGATTGCTCACATTTTTTTGGACAGCTTTAAACACTAAATATTTCATATTTTATGCTAAATTAGCATTTATGTAGTTACATAATCAGCATTTATGTAAATGGTACTAAGGTTTTAATTTGAATTTCTTATTGTTTGTTGTATGATTTTTTAAAAATCTTGCCCTTGGATCCTAAAACTTCACTAACGTCACTAATTAGTTCTAGTAGATTGTTTATAATTCCACCATAAATTCTTTATGTGAGTATTTCGTCCACACACACAGGCAGTTTTCTTCTTTCTTTCTAATCCAGTTGCTCTTCAGTAAAAATATTTTCTGCTCACAACACTTTTGATACCAAACAAATGGGTTCTGTCTGGTTTTTTGTTTTTTCTCTCCCTCCCCCCTGCCTACTGACAACCAATTCTCTCTCAGGACACCACTTGGGTGTCCTAAAATTCAGTTCAGTTCTAACACTATCCTGACCTAGAGACCCAGAGATTAAGGGTTCGGTCCTACAAGACTGCCCCAACCTCAGGTGCCAGTTACAAGTAGTGGGTCCCTAGGTTACCCACACTCTCTCTAATTTGGCTACAAATTGAGATTTCCATGACCCCTTCCTCAGGTCGGTTAATTTGCTGTGACGGCTCATAGAACTCAAGGACACACTTTACTTACTCTCACTGGTTTATTATAAAGGATTTTATAAAAGATACAAATAAATAGCCAAATAGGCGCCATAGGGCAAGGCCAGGGATGGCCCTGAGCATAGGAGCTTCTGACCCCGTGAATCTAGAGGTGCCAGCCTCCCAACACATAGCTCCTCTCAGAAACTCTGAATCCTGTAGTTTGGGAATTCAAGCAGAGAACACTATGTAGGCATGTTGGTTAAATCATGGGCTATTGGTGATTAACTCAATCTCCAGTGACTCATCCCTCCCTGGAGGTGGGGGACTGGGGTTAAAAGTTGCAACTGACTGGTCACCTAGTTGGTTCCTCTGGTCACCAGCCCCCATCCTGAAGCTATCTAGGGGCCCACTGAGGGTCATTTCATTAGCATACGTTTAGGTATGGTGTAAGGGGCTTATTATGCATAACAAAATATGGTCCTCTCTCTCCCTCACTTGGGAGATCCCAAGGGTTTCAGAAGCTCTTGTGTCAGGAACTAAGGATGAAGATTAAATATATACATCCACTTACACCACATTTTTATTTCTTCTTATTGTTTCATTATACTGGCTGGACCCTCCAGTACAATACTGAGTAGAAGTGGTAAGAACGTACAACCCTGCCTTGTAACTAATTTTTTTTTTGTTTATTTGTGAGAGAGAGCATGAGTGGGGGGAAGGGCAGAGAGAGACACCAAGGGGTAGTAGACTCTGCTGAGCACAGAGCCCCATGAGGGGCTGGCTCCCAGGACCCTGAAATCAAGACCTGACCCTAAATTAGGAGTGTGACAGTTAACAGTTGACCTACTGAGCCACCCAGGAGCCCCCTTGTTCCTAATTTTAAGGGCAAAGTAGTCTCCCTTTCAACATCATGAAAGGGATGATGGCTATAGTTTTTTCATGTGCGACTTTAATCAAGTTGAAGAAATCTTCTGTTCCTATTTTGTTCAGTGGTTTTATTTTGAATGTATGCTGAATTTTGTCTGTTGCATTAGCTGTGTCTATTGGGATGGTTTTCCTTTTTTAGTTTGTTAATACCATGAATTACAATGGATTGCGTTTCTAATGTTAATCCCACTCTGCATTCCTGAGGTGAAGCCCCTTTGGTCATATGTATTATCCCATTTAGCTATGATGAGATACTGATTTTCTAAAGTTTTATCCAGGATCCCCAGTGAATCTATATTCATAAAGAATATTGGTCTGTCGGGGCACCTGGGTGGCTCAGTGGGTTAAGCCTCTGCCTTTGGCTCAGGTCATGATCCCAGGGTCCTCAGATTGAGCCCCACATTGGGCTCCCTGCTCAGCAGGGAGCCTGCTTCCCCCTCTCTCTCTGCCTGCCTCTCTGCCTACTTGTGATCTCTGTCAAATAAATAAATAAAATCTTTTAAAGAAAAAGAATATTTGTCTGTTATTATAATGTTTGATAAAATGAATTGGGAAGGTACTCAAACCTTTTCAATTTTCTAAAGAACTTGTGCCCAGTTTTATTACATATTTCTTAAAAGTTTGATAGATTTCATCAGTGTAGCCATCTGGGCCTGAAATCTTCTTTGTGGGAAGTTTTTTTAAACTATAATTCAGTTATTAATTAGATACAGGACTACTTTGCTTATTTATTGTTGAGTTAGCTTTGATAGATTGTCTTTTGTAAGATTGTCCATTTCATCCGAATTATCAACTTTACCGGAATAAAGTTGTCTATAATATTCTCTTACCATCCTTTTAATGTCTCTAGAATCTGTACTGATGTACTTCTGTCATTCTTTGTGTTAGTCTTTTCTGTCTTATCTTTGTCCTGATTGGCTTTGCGAGAGATTCTAGTGTTTTTCATTTTCTTAGTGAACCAGCCTTCAGTTTTATTGATTTTCACTATCACCTGTTTTCTATTTCATTGATTGAAACTGTCAAAGCAAAATCCAAATTGGACAGTAGTTAAAGTGGCAAAACAGATTTTATTCAGGTTTATTGCAATAGGGGAAAGGAGTCCTAAGTATAAGAACCAGGCTTAATTCAGAATATAGCCTGAGCAAGTTGGAATTTTTAGTCAAGGAGCAAGGTGAACGGCAGTGGATGGAAAGTTGCTAAGAGGGACACCAGGTATAGTGGAGGCTTCTAATTAGACCAACCAAAGAGGATTCTTTGCTGAAGACAGACCAAGGTGGGCAGACCTCACTTGAGGGATGCTGGAAGATGAGGAACCCACCAGGGATGGAGGGTGACCACATACCTAGAGGGGGAGATTCTGGTTAAACTGACTTTGAAGGGTTCTTGCTGAAACTGGGATTTACAAGGAAATACACAAGTGGGCCTAAGAGAAGGTTCAGGAGCCCGACTCACACTTTGTCCATGAAAAAATCTTTGTCAACAATCTGATCTCTGTTACGATCTTTTTTCTTCTTACTTTCGGTTTCATTTGCGGCTAGACGGTCATTTGTCTAGTTTGTTAAGATAAAGGTTAGGTAACTGATTTAAGACTTTTTTCTTTCTTCCTCTGTTCCTCCCTCTCTCTCCCTCTTTCTCTCTCATCTCCTGCATTGGGGGCATTGGAGAGTACATGGTTTTTCAATGTCAGCATGCCCTTTGCAAAATTAGAGTCAACCCGGGCTTCTGAATGGAATAGGGGGCAGGACGCCCTTGAGTGTCTGGATCTTTTCAGGTCAGGGAATTCCTTATAGGCTCAGAGTTTCCCAAATCTCACTGTGCCTTTAGTCTGGACATGTCGGTGGTCTAAGTTCTGAGTGCCTGGAAAGTTGTAGAGGAACATTGTGAATTCAGGCTATCGTGCCAACTCCAAGGTGTGCAAGTCAACACTTCTTGGAGGACTCCTGTGTCCTAGGGACTGAATTCAACTGTGCACCCTCAGGATTCAGGAATCAGATAAGGTCAGAATGACTCTGAGGGCTAGAGTCTCCCAGGGACTGTGGTATGAAGAAGAATGCTAATAAATGAAATAAAGTAGGACGTTTGCCTGTGTTTACTACATTCAAGGTACATCCTAAATGCTTCTCTCTCATGGACTCTCAGTCCTCCCATCTTCATCAGGTAGGTACAGGGGATCCTCACTTTCTGTGGGTTCTGTGTTTGGGCAGTCACCTACTCACTAAAATATATTTGAAACCCGGAGAAGGTCAGTACTCCCTGTAATGCTCTTTGGCAGCTGGGCAGGCATTTGCAGCCGTGCGCGTGCGCAGAAGGGTGAAAACTTCGAGTGGCCATGCTCCCAGCCGAGGTCAAACAAAGCCGCTGTTCTAGCTGTTCTGCCTTCCATGCTGTAAACAGGTGTCTTTTTGCTGTCTCTTAAGTGCTGCCGCTTCTCGCATTTTTGTGTTTTGGGGGGTAATTTTGCTGCTTAACATGGATTTTAAGCATAGTGCTTCAAGTGCTAAGTGCAGGAAGGCTGCGATGTGCTTTAGGGAGAAAATATATATGCTCAGTAACCCTGGTTCAGGCGTGAGTCACAGCGCTGTTGGCCCCGAGGTCAATGTTGGTGAGTTAGCAATATGTACTAAAATAAGATATCTTTAAACAGAAACACATACAACAAGGTTACATATTGATTAGTTGGTGAAAATGTTGTGGCCAGGGACGCCTGGGGGGCGCAGTCGGTTAAGCATCTGACTCTTGGTTTTGGCTTAGGTCTGACCTCGGGGTCCTGGGATCGAGCTCCATGTTGGGCTCTGCGCTCAATAGGCATTCTGCTTGAGTTTCTCTCTCTCCCTCTCCCCCTCTCCTGCATGCTCTCTTTCTCTCACAAATAAATGAATTTTTTTTTAAATATTTTATTTATTTGACAGAGAGAAATCACAACTAGGCAGAGAGGCAGGCAGAGAGAGAGGAGGAAGCAGGCTCCCTGCGGAGCAGAGAGCCTGATGTGGGGCTCGATCCCAGGACCCTGGGATCATGACCCGAGCCGAAGGCAGAGGCTTTAACCCACTGAGCCACCCAGGTGCCCCCAAATAAATGAATTTTTAAAAAGAAAATATTGTGGCTAGGGGCTCACAGGAACCTATTTTTTGGAGCAATGGTTCAATATTCACTGACTCTGTGTTTGTAGTGACTTCATGGAACACAGCTACCTCAAAGAGAATTAGGGCACCTGGGTGGCTCAGTTGACTCAGGTCGTGATCTTGGGGTCCTGGGATCGAGCCCCGTGTCAGCCTCCCTGCTAAGCCAGAAGTCTGCTTCTCCCTCTCCTCTGACCTTCCCCACTGCTTCTACTTTCTCTCTCTCTCTCTCTCAGATGAATAAAAAAGAAAATAAAGGAGAATCAACTATATTATTATCCCCAGATGATAAAGCTGAGGTACAGAGATATATTAAGAAACGAGCCCAAGGGGCGCCTGGGTGGCTCAGAGGGTTGAGCCTCTGCCTTCAGCTCGGGTCGTGATCTCAGGATCCTGCGATCAAGCCCCACATCAGGCTCTCTGCTTGGCAGGGAACCTGCCCCACCCACCCCCCCCACCCTGCCTGCCTCTCTGCCTACTTGTGATCTGTCAAATAAATTTTTTAAATATTAAAAAAAAAAAAGAAAGAAAGAAAGAAATGAGCCCAGGATCACATAGCGTAGCAAGTGGACAGCTGGTATTTGAACCCAGGGCTCTTTGGCTTCAGAACTTACACTCCTCCCCTCCACACCATTCTTCCTCTTGTAGGATGAGAGTCTCCTGGGCATCAGGCCTCCTTGATAGTCGGGGGTGGCGGTTGGAGTCAGAATGCCCCCTGGAAGACCAGATGCCCCTAAGGCTTCCAGCCCCCTGAGGGATTATGGGTATTCGGGAAAGGCAAGTCAAACTGTCAGGGTCTCAATGTCCTTGGGGAGCAGGGGGCGTGGGTCGGAGTTTCCTTGTAATATCAGTCTGTCTGTCCTGGATGGCTGGGCAGTTTCCCTGTAGGCTTAGGGTACCTTGAGGCTGCAGGCTGTTTTGGAATTCAGTGTTGGCTTGTAGATCCAAGTTGACTTCATGTTACTGGGTCTTGGAGCATCAGGATGTCCTAGGGCTTGGGTTGCTCCAGGAAATCACACTATATGCTGGGGTAGGGGGAGAAAGATGGGTACCTTGGATCGAGTCTTCTCATCTTGAATGTGGTTATGGACTGAATGTTCGTGTCGCCCCTGCCTCTACTCCCATGTTGAAGCCCTAAGTGGGTGTGACAGCATTTGGAGGTGGGGCCTTGAGGAGGCGATCGGGGCGAGATGAGATCCAGAGGTGAGGACTCCAGGCATGGGGTTAGCATCTGGACTCGAAGAAGAAGAGAGGCCAGAGGTGCTTCTCTCTCTGCCATGTGAAGACCCAGAAGGCAGCTGTCTACAATGCAGGGATAGGGTCTTCCCCAGGAACCGAATCAGCTGGCCCCTGGCGCCTGGACTTACCAGCTTCCAGAACTGTGAGAAATAAATGTCTACTGTGTAAGCCACCCATCCTTGGATATTTTGTTATGGAAGCCTGAGCTGATGAAGAGAAACGTACATCCGATTCTCCTCGGGGGTCTTGTTACAACACCAATTCTGTTTCTATAAGACTAAGGGGTGGGGGCTGAGATTGTGCATTTCTAACAAGCTCTTGTGTGCTGCTGGTGCTGCTGATCGTGGGCCATGTTGGAAACATCAAGATCCTAGAGGATTTGGGCGGGGTGAAGGGTGGTCTTAAGTTGTCAGGGTGCTTTTAAAGGATGCGTGTGAAAGATTAGCTTGACCTGGGCATCCAGATTGTCCCTTCCAAGAGGCACAGGGTGTCCCTATTGGGTCAGTGTGTCCTGAGGGGTTAGGACCTCATGGCAGGGTCAGAGGGATCTTCGAGTTGAGGCAGAACATTCTGGATTTCAGGGTGTCCTAGAATATCCTAGAATCCTGAGGTATCAGGTTGTCTTTAAAGGGTCAGGATGGCCTGTGGGTGTCAGAATAGCTCCCTGACTACCTGATTCTAAGTCATCTCAAGAAGCCAACTACTGTGGGTGTCAGGGTGTCCTGACTGCCCAGGGATCTGGGTGCTTCAGGGTTTTCTTGAAGAATCAGAGTGTCAGGATGTCGTGGGACTCTCAGTCTCCTGCAGAGTCCATGAGTCCAAGGGGTCAGGAAGCCCCTGGCATTCCAGTGCTCCCAAGGGTCAGGGTTTTCTGGATGTTTCAGTGACCTTGGAAGGTCATGGAGTCCCAGGGGTTCTGAGTGAACAAGGAGGCGGTGATGTGGGGGAAGAAAGCAGACCGTACTTGAGAACTATGGTCCCCCGGACACCCATCCTGTGGCTCAGGTTGTCCTGCTGTGGCAGGGGGATGGGGGTGGGGGGGTACATCTAGTATATTCTGAGAATCAGAACATCTAGGAGGGGCCAGAATGCACTGGTGTCTTTTAGCTTTTTAGATTCCCGGAAACAGGTCCTTGGATGTCACCAAGGCAGGCCCGGCTCCTGGCCCACATCTGCACCCCCTCTCCCTGCGGTGGGGTTCTGAGGAAGGGTCTTGGGAGGAATGCATTGGCTTCTTACCCTGCCTGCTCCCAGGAGGGGATTTAATAGGACAAAAGAACTTGGTCCTCTGGGAATACGAGCTCTTGGCCCCAGTCCCTGGACCCTCCAACTGAGCACCTTCCCTCATCCGGCTTGTGATCCTCCCCAGACGAAGGGGGCCCTGGTGGCCAGGCAATGATTGGACGGGCCCCCAGGGGCGAGGAGCAGGTCACTCCTCCAAGGCTCACGGAGAAGGAGGCGGTGTGGGATTGCAAGCTGGGGAAGTAGGCAGCTGAGAGCAAAGGGAGAGGACCGCATCGCAGGGACAGGGGACACGCAGCGGGAAGTTGAGGCACAAACGGAAACAGGGTCCGGGCAAGGCAGAGAGAATGAAATGATACTCAAGAGAAGGAAGGGGGAGTTAGAAAAAAAGATTAGAAAAAAGGAGAGACAGTGAGAAAGGCCAAGATATCTCTCTGTACCTAGATCTACACAGAGAGCCAGAGGTACATACAGAGGGAGAAGGAGGCGTAGAGGGGACGACACACCAGAGAAAGACTGACCAGGACCAGAGACTCAGGGACACGGGGGACCGGACCTCTTGGTTCTCTGTTACTAGTCATGGAAGCGGAAGGGAGGAGTGAGCAGGGTAAGCAAAAGAAGGGGCGCCTTTGCACCAGCCCCTGGCCCCAGAGCCACCCTGTTGCCGCTGGGACTCTGACCTCCACGGCCGGTGAGTGAATCTCCGGGCTGGACCCGAGGAGACAGCAGGAGGGGGGTGGGGGTGGGGGTGCCCCACGCTTAGGTTCCTGGGGGGCAATGGCTCCCCACGAGGAAGGTGGTAAAAAAACAACCCGAGAATGCTAAAACCTTGGGCATCTCAGAAAGTGTGGGGAGGGACAAGTCGTTGGCTTCGCAGACAGGATCCAAGACCCCAGTGTGGACGGGCTGCAGAGCAGCACCTGCACTTGGGGGCGGGGGTGGAGGTGAAGACATCCGGGGCCTCACTCCCGAGCCCCTGGGTCAACCACTGCGTGCCCTCCTCTGAGATGGGCAGCTGGAGGGGCCGGGGCTTGGGATCCCCTGTGACCAGCTGCTCGATGCATGTGTGTCCCCCAGGTGGACCCGGAGCCCTGGGTGGGAGCCACACCCTTGGTCCCCATGGGGATGGGTGCCTCAGCTCCAGACATCTCCTTTTCACAGTGTGTGCCTTCCAGGTGTTTCCTTTCGCTGCGTGTTCTCCCTTCCCCGGCTGGCTCTCAGACTAATTAGTGTGGGGGCTTAGTGAGCCTGTGTGGAGGAGAGGCAAGCCTTTCCCACGAGCTCAGGTTCCGCAGCCCGGCGGCCCGGGCCAGGGCCAGGGTAGGAGAGAAGATGAAATGCATGTGAGGGGAGGGTGGGCCTGAGCGCAAGAGGGAGGAATGCTGCGTCTGCCCAGGTGAAGGGCCTGGCCGGATGGGAGCCGTCTCCAGAGGGTGTGTGCTCAGTGTGAGCCTGGGGAGCGGGGACCGGGGGCCTTAGAGACAGGGACAGTCTGTTAGTGGCTCAGAGCAAAGAGGAGCCCCGGGGGCTGAGACCCTGGAGGGTGGTACATGTGCTCAGAGAGGTGGAAGGCACAGGAGGGGCACCTGTTGCACGGGAATGTTCCACGGGCGTGGGCATCAGTGAGGGGAGGAGGGCAGGGCCCCGGGTGTGAAGCGAGTCCATCTGTACGGTGTGTGTGGAGAGCAGGGCGCAGGTCAGGGCACTCCGAGGTGAGGCCAGGACGAGGCTGAGCTGCGTTCAGAGCTGAAGGGTTTCTGGTCAGGGCAGAGTGTGCGAGCAGCAGTGGGGCACTGAGGAGAAACTGGGGAGGGGGACAGGTGGGTGGGCTCCCACAACCTCTGCCTCCCCTCCCTCCTCAGACACCGGCCCTCGGCCCTACAGGAGCCTCTCTGGTGTAGGAGTGCGGAGACCAAGGCTGTCCCCCCATGGAGGACAGAGGGGTCGCCCGCACTCTCGACGCCGCCACCGTACCACCTTCAGTCCCGCACAGCTGGAGCAGCTGGAAGCAGCCTTTGGGAGGAATCAGTACCCCGACATTTGGGCCCGAGAGGGCCTGGCCCGGGACACAGGCCTCAGTGAGGCCAGAATCCAGGTGAGGCCCCAGGATCCCCCTCCTCTTCTGGGAAGAGATGCGGATGTGGTGCCTGGGAACTGCTGGGCTCTCAGTTCTCCCAGGCATTAGAACCTTCCCCTCAGCGTTCCCCAGAACACAGCCTTGACCCACGGTCCACACCGCCTCACCTACATCCAGAATGTCCCTTGAATTGAACCCAAGCTCTAACCTGATCTAACTTGAATTTCGGCATCCTCCCCTCAGCCTTAACTGGATGTGAATTCCAGCCGAAATACAGTCTTAACTGTTGGCATGCCCACGTAGCCTTATCCCTAACCATGGCCTTGAAACCCAGCCAGCCTGCTGCTCCTTCCATCCGAACCATCCAGGTAGTTAATCTTAAGTACAAACTCTACCCGCAGTCCAGCCCCGTCTCTAACAGTTAAACTCATCCACAGTCTTAATCTCTAATAACCCTCCGGGATGTTTCCTATTCTCCACGGAGGGGAAAATGTCATTTGGTGTCATGGTTTATCTCTTTCTCACGGGAAGTTGACACTTAGGACTCTCCCAGGTTTGCAGTAGAGCAAATCTCGACACAGGTTGGGGGTGACGGTCTGGGTCTTGTTTTGAGAAGGCCCAGCTCAGCTGTGCCTCAGGGAAGAGCTCTCCTTCCTCTGCGGTGCGGGAGAGGCTTATGCTCAGTACCTGAAGCTTCTGTCATTGACGGGGAGAGTGTCCCTACTTGAGAGAGACTCTGATGTGACTGTTCTCCCCCTCCCTCAGGTCTGGTTCCAGAACCGCAGAGCTAAGCAGAGGAAGCAAGAGCGGTCACTCCTCCAGCCACTGGCCCATCTGTCTCCTGCCACCTTCTCTGGTTTCTTGCCCGAGTCCACTGCTTGCCCCTACTCCTACCCAACACCGCCTCCACCCATGACCTGCTTCCCTCACCCCTACAACCATGCCCTTCCCTCTCAGCCCTCCACAGGCAGTTCCTTTGCTCGACCCCACCAGCCTGAAGACTGGTATCCCACTTTGCCTCCAACGCCCACTGGCCATCTGCCCTGCCCCCCACCCCCTACCATGCTTCCCCTCAGCCTTGAGCCCCCAAAGTCCTGGAACTAAGGTCAAATAGGTGCTGATAAAGAAATCCCCCCCCCCAGCCCGTGGCCCTGGTGAAATGCACAGAAAGTTGGGTGGCTTCCCTTCCTGCCAAGGTTCAAGTAGAAATTTAGTGAGGGGCAGCTCAGAGACTGGGAATTTAGAAATGGGAGGTCATGCTGAAGAAGGCCCACAGGTCATTACTTGAGGGAATTTAGGGAGGTGAACCTACTAGAAGATAGAAGTAAAAAGCCTCCAGGGAGGCGACCGGTGGAAGAGTGGGTATTGACGGAAGCAGTTGTTACTGGTGGTGAATGGATGTGATTGAACATGACAGAGTTTTCGGGGCTATGTTGATTAAGATCAAAGTTGAAGATCTGCACGCAGCAGTTTCTAGCTCCTTTTAATAAGGCTTTCGATTCAAAGTCTACCTGTTCCTCCTTTCTCCGTCCCCCACCCACCACCCAAATCGGTCATTCACTTTTGTTCATTAATGTTCTAGGAATACCTCTTGAATTTTTTCCCTCTCTTTCCCATTTTTAACATTTAAAGTGTCCGGCAGACACTTTGCCTTCTGCGGCCCCATATCTTCTAACTGGTCCTCCTCAGTGGCTCCAGCCTTTCCCCTTACCAACAGGACCCTGCGAATCTGATCATCGCAGAACAGCTCTCCAATACCTCATAAACAATAAAAAAATAAGATCTGAGTCTTCAGTATTCCCTTCAACCTGACTTTGAAATTGATTGCAAGTCATAACATATATGGTTTCTGATAGAGAAGAAACACTTAGATTCAGGGCTGACTTTTCCAAATGCCAGCCAGGAGTCTTAAGGCTCGCAAGAGGTCATTCCCAGGAAAGAACCCGCTGGGACGTTCCTTAGTCTGAGCCCTCCTCACAGAAACCTGGCGTGGCCTCATTGGTGGTCCCATTTATATATCCTATGGCTTATAAGGTATTTTACTCATAATATTTACCTCACTTATTGGCAGCCCCATAGAAAAATCCTTAAACAAACCCCTAGGAATGGATATTCTTGTTACTTATAAAATTTTATATATATAAAAGTCTGGAGTCAAAACCTCTGTACTGTGCCTTCGCTCTCCCATGGATTTATCTGCTTGGGCCAGATTGCCTTCCAGAAACATGCTGCCAGCCTCCAAAACTCCCCCAGTGTTGGTTTCAGCACATCCTTGTTGACCTGCACCATTTTGACCTTCTTGTCCTCTGAAGGCGATGTCTCCTTATCGCTTATTTGTCAGTTTTCATTTACACCGCAGCTAGTGAGAGGGGAAACCGTGTCATGTTTACTGGCAACTTGTGTGTTTCCTGTCTGGCTTCTTTGAGGTATTTCTGGATTTGTGTATTGGTAGAGTCATCTTTCTTTAGTGATCGAGGGCATCTTGTGCAGTAGGGGTAGAAGACACTTTTTAGATGTGTGGCGGCTGTCCTTCGCTATTTATGCCTTGTGTTCTAGCCTTTCTGAGCAAGGTTTTCCTGAGAGAATTAAGCCCTAATGCTGTCGGTACGTATCATATGTAACTTCTGTTTTCAGCCCCCGGAATGCTACCAGTTATGCAGAATTGGTAGAAGCCGAGAAATATTCCCACGGGTCATTCTCTGCACCGGGTGGTTTGGCTGAGGAAGCCCCGCCGAGACCTCTCCCCTTGTTTTTATCAGCTCCAGCCACATTCCCTCCGCGATTTGGATCAAAACACTTCGCTTTGAATCATCTGAACTTTATTTTAGGATGTGCAGTCATGCACAATTTTCATGTAATTTCCTCCTGACCAGCCAGCCAGTCTTAACCAGTTGAATGTCTCTGGTCGTCTGACACTGATTTGTGAAGTCCTGCTTTTTCACACACACTAATTTCTCCTTTACACGCAAGACAGTTGTAAACGCCTGGTTCTTCCCATCAGTTAGCTCGTCCCTTCTGGCACCACCGCCATCCTAGGGTTAGAATTCTGTGAAATTTAAGGATTATTGATATCTTTTAAAATGTTAAGTCGCCTTATCCAAGCACAAATGTGTTCTGTCATTTTTTTTCCAGACTCCTCTTATTTCATTCAGGAAAGTTCTTTATATACACACATATATCTAAAACAAATCTCAATAGGAGTTTTATAAATTACAAAAGTAGTCTTTGTAACAAGTCTACTCAAAATATTATACATATATGTGTGTGTGTATATAAACATAGACGGCAGTATATTTATATGTGTATTAACCTGGATTAACTCCGAAAGCCTTATGTTGAGCAAAAAGCATTTTTTCCCAGAGAAGTACTTTCACTCTATCATACTGTTTATATAAAGTTTTAACTGTGCAAAACAAGTTGAAAAGTGATAAAAATTTAAATGCATATTAGGATGCATATGGATTAAGTAAAAATCGCAGACCAGCAGTTTCTGGCAGGCGTTTGCTCCCTATGAGCCCCTTCTCTCAGCTCACTTGGGAGCCCCAGTGCCTCCAGTGTGGGAGAATGACCTGGCACGTTGGAGCCTTAAGGGTTAACATGGCATCACGGAGTCCTGGCAGGTTTTCTTGTAAAGCCCAATGGAAGGGCAGGGCGCGCCTCAACTCTTCTCGTTTCTCTGTCCTTCCTTCTTGGGTGAAGAGATACTCTTAAAACTGGCACAGGGTTGGAATCTGCACCCCAGTTGGGAATAAAAAAGAAAGAAAGAAAAAGGGGGAGCTCAGCTGGCTCAGTCAGTAGGGCATGCGGCTCAGTCTCAGGGTCATGAGTTCAAGCCCCATTTTGGGTGTAGAGACTACCTAAAAAATAGATTAATAACTTTAAAAAGAAAAAAAAAAAAACAGCCCTACAAGCCCCAACATCCCCTTCCACCTCCCCACCAGCCAAACGGGAAAGCAGCCACTCAAGGGAGAAAAGGTTAGGAAATCGTCTTCGCGCTGGGCGATGAAATGCCGGTGGAGAAGACCCTCCAAGTGGGTCCTGGGAGCGCGCAGGGAGGGCGCAGGCAGTGAGTGTGCGCAGTCCAAGGTAGCCTCTGCGGGTGGCAGGTGCCTTTCTGTGCAACGGAGGTGACGGGCGATCACGATTTACCAACCAGGCCTAAGAAAACAGAGGTTGTAAAACATTCAGCTGCTGAGAGAAGCTCCAGTTGCCAGGAGCATTTCATCGAAGGACTCTGGGAACCCGCAAGACTCCAGGTCGGGGCCGCTTCTGGCTCCACCAGCCTCACCTTACCCGGGAGCTGGAGGGCAGTGCGTCCACTTCTCCGAAGGAGTCTGGTGCATCTCTGGCCTGCGGGTTGTCTGTCCAGTGCACACCGAACCTGGCCACCTTGCAAGATGCAGCTCTCCAGCTCGCAGCTTGCTGTCCCCGAAACGTGGCCAGCATGCCACCCATGACAGCAAGACTTGAGAAGACTTGACTTCCACCCACATTTTCAGTCTTCCTTCCGAATGGGGATGCCTGGCTTCCGAGATTGGCAAGAGGACAAGTGTAGACCCCAGCCCACTGCTTGCCCTATGACATCTCTACCAGCCCCTACTCCTTGCTGTGCCCAGAAAGACCTCTCCAGTTCAGGTGTACTCAGACTGAACTCAGACTGCTGTCAAGGTGCCGTCGACACTACTCACCCACACAAACAGCGCCCCCCTTTGGTTCCCTGGGGACCAAGGCTCAGCCTGTCTTCGGGAAGATGGAACTGGGGACTACATCTTGCAGACCCTAGAAAGGGGATCAGGGCCATTCGGACAGGGAATCACTGTACTGGGGACCTGGGTATGAGACGTAATTGGTATGAGATGGGGCATGGGCTGGGACTCTGAGAACTTCTCACCAGGTAGAGGGGGACCAGACAGGGCCCTCCAAGTGCTGGGCCCACACTAGGGGCCCAGGTGCCAGGCTCTAAGACTGTACCGGGTGGGTGCCCCCCCCAGGGGCTTATCAGACCTCTTATTATTTTCCCGGTTTCCCAGTACCCCCACTCTCTCTTTTCTGAGCTACGTGCAAACGGTGAGTCTGAAGTTCCAACAGCAAGAGGGATTCTGAGAATTTGCCCTGTTGTGTTTGGACAGTTAGCTTCTGTGTTCCAAGTTCCTGCTCCGCTGAGGTTCCTCCTCTCTGCCCTCCCACCAGCCTCTGAGATATGCCCCCTTAACACTTGGTATCTAAAGGCCTGTGGGGTCTTTTACTTCTCTCCTAGCACCCAACTAAGAACCCCAAACTGGAATAAAAGTAGAGGTTAGCCCCATAGGGTGACACACTGAGAGAGAGTGAGAGAGAGAGTGTGTGTGTGTGTGTGTGTGTGTTTGGTGCTAGTGTCTGGATAAGTATAGGAAGCCACATGGCTGAAGGCTTTGGGGTTTAGGGTACTCAAACCGTGCACTTGTCAATTTATTTGCAGTATACCTGGGTCCATCTGAGCCCTGGTGTCCTCGTACCAGCAAATGGGACCGGGAGAGCTGGTGTAAGGTATCCCAACTAGCAGCCAGAACACCTCTGGGAGATCCCAGCATCTTCTAGGGTGAGATGGGCCCATGCACTCCAGGGTCAGGGGAACAGGGACCCCTCAAGATCCCGGGCCAGGTGAGGGAGGTGAAGGGGGGACACATGGGTGTAGACAGCTGCCTCCCCACCATGTAGGTCCTTCCGTCACAGGGACAGGGACGCCAAGGTCAAAGAAGTCAGATCCTCTTGCCCATCTCCAAAAGACAGAACTGACCCCTGACCAAGCCATCTACCTTGAGAGCAGTGGGGAAGAGCCAGCTACGTGCTCAGTGCCCAGTGCCTCCCACCACCACCTCCCCCGCTGCTTCTGCTTGCTGTTAAGACTTCTCAGATAAGGCAACTAGAAAGCTAGTTCTGTGCAAACATTTGTGAGCCGCCGACCTTAGTGTCAAGATGGGGGTCAGTTGCGGGGAGTCCTCTTGAATCCAAGAAATCCTGCCACATGCCAGGACATACCAGGACAGGGAGGACCACGTGAGCCCAGCCTCAGACAGAGAGAAAAAAAAAAAATAGAAGACACCAAAGGGGGAATCTTCCTCCCAACCCCACTCCCACCTTGGCGACCTTGTCCCTGCTCCGAACGCATCTACAGGCGCTGCCACCTGAGTGTCGGGGGAGGAGAGGAAGGAGTGGGAGCATCCCCGCAGTGCCTGCTCAAGACAGGCACCCGCAGAAGCCCTTGGCCAAAGCTCTTGGGAGCCAGCCGCTCTGAAGACAGGCCTTCAGGGACACTGGCCGCTCTGGGGGCAGATTCTCTTGCTCTTCTCCGGCGGCTGCCACCCTTAGGTGTAATCGTCCCCGCTCCCCAGGGCAGCTTCCTGGCTGAGCTCGGTGCCCCCATCCCTGCCTGTCACAGGCAGCCCGGGAAGGGAACAGGGGAGGGGGCGCTGTGAGCCGCGGACTGGCGACAGAATGCTCCTGGCCCTCCGGGGTGGCGGCCCAGGACCACCCCCCACCCCTGCCGTCCTGTCTCCGCAGAGCCTTTAACTCACCGAGGCCCGGTCTGCGCTCGCGTTTCCCAGCTGCTGCGAGGCTGTGCGTCCTTGACTGCCCGGTGACTTGGGAGGTAGACAGTGAGGCTTTGAAAGGGGAAAAATTGTCCTTAAGGGAAGATTGGGTCTGGGGCGGCCGGTGCAACTGGGAAAGGAAAGCAGTGCCCTTCCTTACTCCAGGTCTGTTGAGTTGTGGGAATACCCACCCCCCACCCCGGTCCCCGACCAACGGTGAGGGTGGGAGGCACTTAGCTTCGTATTCATAGAGGCAGCTGCCTTTGGGTAGGGGATCTACTTCCCGTGCTCAGATCTCAGGAACCCGTCCAACTTCTGGACATGGTTGGGGGGCGGGGGGCAGAAGGCCACCTGACTTGTGCCTACTGCATAACGTGCCAGGCTGGGGCAGGGCCCAGGAGATGGACCTGGGCCCCTGCCTCAGCATTGATCGCCTTTCCTTGCTGCTAACAGGCTGTCCTCCTTGGGGACTGTGAGGGTTGGTCACTGCTTGGCAATCAGTGTTTGTCCCCACCACCAGGCCACCTCTCCTGAGGGGGGAACAGAACACCACCTGGCTGTTCCTTGCTGTCTAGTCCCCAGTGGCGCATGGTAAGGTCCTGCTTACAGGTTGTAGCCTTACCTCATCACTCTCCCCAGAATTCTAGGATAGCTGCTTGAGATGGGGTGAGACCCAACAGGGAGTAGCTGGGTGGCAGGATTCCCAGCGGCTGTGGACTCCTGGGATAGCCCTGGGGGAACGCCTCTCTCTCCCGCCCACTCCAGACTGGGCAGGGCAGGCTTCACCTCTGCTCCAACTTTGGTAGACCAGCATTAGTGACCTCGGGCCCCAGGTGCTGAGGAGGAAGGGTGCAATAGAGGTTCCTTCTGCTCTAAGGCCAGGCCCATTGAGTTGGGGGCCCCTATATGGGGCTCCAGACTGTAGCTTCCCTTTGGCTGTTGGGGTCTCCACCAGGGCTGAAGCCCCCTCCTTGTAGGACAGGGCTGCAACAGGAGCCGCGAGAGAGATAGTGGGGATAATAGGGCTTACAACTTTTTTGTTTAAAAGGAAATTCTCCAGGGGCACCTGGGTGGCTCAGTGGGGTAAGCCTCTGCCTTCGGCTCAGGTCATGATCTCAGGGTCCTGGGATCAAGCCCCACATCAGGCTTCTGGTCAGCAGGGAACCTGCTTCCCCCTCCTTCTCTGCCTGCCACTCTGCCAACTTGTGATCTCTCCCTGTCAAATAAATAAATAAATAAATAAAATCTTTATTAAAAAAAGGAAGTTCTCGGGGCGCCTGGGTGGCTCAGTGGATTAAGCCGCTGCCTTCGGCTCGGGTCATGATCTCAGGGTCCTGGGATCGAGCCCCGCATCGGGCTCTCTGCTCAGCGGGGAGCCTGCTTCCTCCTCTCTCTCTGCCTGCCTCTCTGCCTACCTGTGATCTCTGTCTGTCAAATAAATAAATAAAAAATCTTTAAAAAAAAAAAAAAAAGGGAAGTTCTCCAAACTGCCTTGTCAATGGCTACCTAATGGGCTCTAGCCTGATTTTGTGACGTCATGGAGGCTAGTAAATTTTCATGGGACTGTAGAGGTTAGAACTCTAGATGTTCGTGTCTCCCCTTGTCAAGTCTCGCCTTTCACTGGCCACTGTTAAGCAGAGTCAGGTCGGAAATGTAAGCTGTCCCTCCTTAGCTCTCTTTTACCACACACTCTGGATCTTTGCATGATCCTGTTTTTGTTGGTCTTTGTCTTAATAGGTATGGTCATTACCAAGCTTTGCACTATTGTAACAAAATTTTATAGCTGGTAATGTCTCCAGAAAGAGGAGGTGACGTGACCTTTTTAATCTCATTAAATAGGAAGTGTAAGGTGTGCTCCCTTGTTTCTGCATTCTCCGTGGAGCTGTGCATGTTTTGTCTCATTTGTAACTGGGCCTATCAGCCCTCCATCCATCTGCGCAGAAATCTCATTTATGCCTTTCCTGTTCCCAAAGAATGTCAGAGTCCTAAATACAGCCTGTGTAGGTAGGCAGTGTTGGGGGGTGCAGTTCCCAGGTCCCCAAGACCACTCCCCGGCCCCGCGATTCACTAGAAGGACTCACAGAACGCAGGAAAGCCATTCGATTCACCGCGACAGTTTACTACAGCAAAAGGAAACGGATTCAAATCGGCCACAGGAAAAAGCACACCAGGCCTGTCCAGGAGACCAACAGGTACAAGCAAACTTCCAGTTGTCCTTTCCGAATGCTGTTGTGGGTAGTGCTCAGTTCTCCGGTATGTCGACAACAAGCATTACCACCCGGGCAAGCTCACCGAACTTTAGTATCCAGTGTCTGTAGTTGGAGGTCAGTTATATAGCCATGACTTACCAACCATGCACCTGACCTTCAGTCTCCAGCAGCAGCAGAGGTCAAGGCCATACCGCCTGGCTCAAGCCCCATCACTGTCTGGTATGACCCAAAGTCTCCAAGTAAACAAGGATAGGAGAGAACCTCCAACCAAGGGCTTAGAGGTTACCTCCAAGGAGCAGAGCACAGGGCCAAATCCTTCCTTAGAATGTGAAAGTTCTGGTCAGCCAAGACTTGCACTTATTATCCTTTTTCTTCATGGGAATAAGAAAGGGGGAGGCAGTTAAAAAGTCAATCTAAACTTTAATTGCTTATTCATTAAACCTGTAGATTTTTTTTTAAAGATTTTGTATTTATTTATTTGACAGAGAGAGAGATCACAAGTAGGCAGAGAGGCAGGCAGAGAGAGTGAGAGGGAAGCAGGCTCCCTGCCGAGCGAGAGCCCGATGCGGGACTCGATCCCAGGACCCTGAGATCATGACCCGAGCCGAAGGCAGCGGCTTAAACCACTGAGCCACCCAGGCGTGTAGATTTTTTTTTTTAAAGGTTTTTATTTATGGGGTGCCTGAGTGGCTCAGAGGGTTAAAGCCTCTGCCTTCGGCTCAGGTCATGATCCCAGAGTCCTGGGATCAAGCCCTGCATCGGGCTCTCTGCTGGGCAGGGAGCCTGCTTCCCTCCTCTCTCTATCTCTGCCTGCCTCTGCCTGCTTGTGATCTCTGTCTGATTTGTGATCTCTGTCTGTGAAATAAATAATCTTAAAAAAATTATTTATTTATTAATTTGACAGAGATCACACAAACTCCTGGGGTTTGCCAGTTGTGCTCCTTCTTTCCTATTCACAATTTCCTACTGAAAACAAGGAAAGAGAGGATTAAATAATTTGTGTGACCTAATTACATTGGCTTCACAAAGTGGTTGTAATGACTTTTGAGGGCATGCAGACAGATGTTCTGCAAACATAGTGGATTTTAAACCTTGAGTTTTGTGGGCTCCGAACTTCAAAAAGATTTATGACATTATTGCATTTGATCTTCCAGTGGGCTTTGAATTTATATCCCCATTTGTCAGATGCAGAAACTGAAGTTTGGGAATGTAAGCTGACTTGCAGATGGTCTCTGCACTTGCAGGGCAACCATGAATCACCCACTGGGAAGTTGCGTGGTATCTAGTTAGGGCATTCTCAGTGTATTCAAGAAGCTCATGTTCCTGAGGGCAAATGCAGTGTGTTTAAAAATGCAACCACGTCCAACTACTACTTGACCGAAATCCTTGGAAATCAACTGTTGATTCTGTCAGTCGAAGAGAAAAATATCCCCAAGTCGTAAACCTGGATATCTGAGCTACATTCCTCTACTAAGTGTCCATTTTTGCTAGAACTTTTGTTACCACCAAGTGGCACAAACGAAGTGGTTTACAAACAGGAATTGCTCTACACCAGATGTTGGGGGGACAAAAATTAAAACAATGACTCCACTCCTTATTAGAGTGGCTGAAATCCAGACCACCAACACCAAATCCTGGGGAAGATGTGGAGTCATAGGAGATCTTATTCAGTGCTGGTGAGAATGAAAAATGGCACAGCCACTTTGGAAGACCAGCAGTTTCTTAAGGAACTAAACAGTCTTATCATAGGATCGTGCTCCTTGGTATTTACCTAAAGGAGTTGAAAACTTATGTCCACATACTAAATAAACATTATCTAAAACAAAAAGAGGGGCACCTGGGTGGCTCAGTGGTTTAGGCCACTGCCTTCGGCTCAGGTCATGATCTCAGGGTCCTGGGATCGAGTCCCGCATCGGGCTCTCTGCTCGGCGGGGAGCCTGCTTCCCTCTCGCTCTCTCTGCTTGCCTCTCTGCCTACTTGTGATCTCTCTCTGTCAAATAAATAAATAAAATCTTTAAAAAAAAAAAAAAAGAAAGAAAGAAAAGAAAACCTTATGTCCACAGAAAAGCCTGCACAGGGATGTTTACAGCAGCTTCACTCATAATTGCCAATTAAGATGTCCTTCAGGAGGTGAATGGATAAGTAAACTGTGGTCCATCCAAACAATAGATTATTACTTGGTGCTAAATGGAAATGACCTGTAAGTCAAGAGAAGACATAGAGGAAACCTAAGTGCCCATTACTAAGTGAAAGAAGCCAGTCTGGAAAGGCTGTTTGATTCCAACTATGAGGCTTTCTACTAAAGGCAAAACTATGGAGACAGTAAAAAATCAGTGGTTGTCAGGGGAGTGAGGGATGAGTAGGCAGAAGACAGAGGACTCCTAGGGCAGTGAAACTACTCTATAGGTCATTATACCTTTGTCTAAACTCACAGAATGAGCAACCCCATGAGTAAACCCTGAAGTAAACTGTGGACTTGGGATGGTTGCGAACAATCAGAAATGTGCTGTCTCACAGTTTCAGAGGCCAGAAGTCCAAGATTGCTGGTTCCTTCCTTCTCAGAGCTGTGAGACAGAATCTGTGCCATGCCTCTTGCCCAGCTTCTGGTGGTTCGCTGGCAATGTTGGCTTACAGAGGCATCACCCCATTTCTGCCTTTATCTTCATGTGGCATTCTCCCAATGTATGTGTCTGTCTCCGAACTTCCACTTTTTACAAGAGCACCGGTCCTATTGGCTGAGGGCCCACCTATCCCTTATTTTGACTTCATTACTTTTGAAAATACCCGATCTCCAAGTAAAGTCACATTCTGAGGACTCCAGTTTAGGAATTTTTGCAGGATACAACATAGCACAGAATAGTTAGTAAACAATAACATTAAAAAATCAGTGGGCAGGACACCTGGGTGGCTCAGTGGGTTAAGCCTCTGCCTTCGGCTCAGGTCATGATCTCGGGGCCCTGGGATGGAGCCCTGTGTCAGGCTCTCTGCACAGCCGGGAGCCTACTTCCCCCTCTCCCTCTGCCTGCCTCTCTGTCTACTTGTGATCTCTGTCTGTCAAATAAATAAATAAAATCTTAAAAAAAAAATCAGTGGTCAGAATTCTGACTTCCACCTTACTGTGGAGAGCTGGAAGAAGGGTAGCTCTTATTCTTGCTATAAAAAAGAGCTGCTGTAACATTGGGGGTTTTTTTACATTGTTTGAACCTGTTGGAAGCTGAGGTCATAGAGTAACCCACTAGCCTGAAATCTGAGAGCCAGTGCCTGGGATAGGACAGGAAAAAGAAGAGGTTGGTTAGGATAGTTGACAAATTGGTGAAGAGTATAACCTGACAGGATGATATGAATCCCCTGGAAACCATTAAAAAAAAAAAAAAAAGGAAAAGTACACACCCACTTGGAGACATTTTCTTCCACTAACTTCACTGGGTGTTCATCACAACAAGCCTTAAAAAGCGGGCTGTGGACCAATATGGAACAGTTTAACATACATATAATTGGAATCCCAGAAAAAGAAGAAAGAGAAAATGGGGCAGAAATAATATTTGAAGAAATAATGGCTGAGATTTTTTCCCATATTAGTGACAGACACGAAACCACCAATCCCACAAGCTCGATGAACTTTGTATCAATTGTGTTTTATCATTTCTGTAACTTGATGCATTAATATCATCAAGATGGATGTCAATTACTTTAGGTAAACTACTAGGGAGGAAAGATAACCATTTAACATCCCCACATTCCTAGCATAGCATGAGGCCACAAGGGTGCCACTTTAAAATTTTTTTTTTATTTAAAGATTTTTATTTATTTATTTGACAGAGATCACAAGTAGGCAGAGAGGCAGGCAGAGAGAGAGGGGGAAGCAGGCTCCCGGCTGTGCAGAGAGCCTGACACGGGGCTCGATCCCAGGGCCCCGAGATCATGACCTGAAAGATCATGACCTGGAGTGGAAGGCAGAGGCTTAACCCACTAAGCCACCCAGGCGCCCCAGGGTGCCACTTCTAAATATAGCTAGCCAATCCTGGAACCTCCTTCTGGAAGAAAGCACAAAAAAGGCACTGGTCCACATTTCCTCCCTCTTCCTCTGTCTTGTGACTGACCCCAGAGCTTCCCCTGAGCAGGTCTGTGGAGGGCTGTGTTCTTCCCAAGAAACTAGAATACAGTAATTTTATAATTTCATGGTCATTCTCTCCTTCTGATTTGTGTTTGGCCTTACCATACCTTTGTTAAAATAAAAAACAAAGAGACCAACCTGGGAAATTTCCTGAGCCAGCAAAACTAGTTTAGTCACATAAGCAAAGCTTAATTTAGCCTATTTTGCAAGTCTAACTTGACCTGGGTCATTTCTTGCTAATACACCTCTGGAAATCATAAGCAAAGCCGACCACTGATCAATTCCCTATCACTTAAGAAAATTCTATTATAACCAGTCACTGTGAAGAATAAACAGTCACTGCTTTCTCACTATCTAAGCTGCTTTATAACAACATAACCCTGAGCCATATTCCATATTTTCCTTTGAGTGCTCCCAGTTTCCAAAACGTCTTTGGTGTGTACACAATAAACTTTTACCAAGTACTCTATGATATTGGTCTTCTTTTATTTCTGGACTTTTGACATCTTTGTTAATAAATTTTGATTAAAAAATTCCAAGAAGGATAGAAAGCTCTCCCACCACCAAAAATCACATTTATTCATCATCTTCAAACTGCTAAAAACAAAAAAGAAAATCTTTGAAGGCAGCCAGAGGGGAAAAAAGACCCATTAGCTACAGATGGACGAGGCTATGAAGTACAGCTGCTTCTCATCAGAACACGTACAAGCGAGAAAATGGTAGTATCACCTTTACAGTGCTGAAAAACAAAGCTGTCAATTCAGAATTTTTACTTAGTGAAAATATCCCTCAAAAGTGAAGGAGAAATAATTTTCACAACCAGCCATAACTGAGGGAATTCACTGCCAGCAGACCTACTCTACAAGAAACGTGAAAGTGATTCAGGCAAAAACAAAAATAAACAGGGACGCCTGGGAGGCTCAGTCCATTAAGTGTCTGCCTTCAGCTCAGGTCATGATCCCGGGATTCTGGGATGGAGAGCTTCAGGATCCAGTTCAGCATCTGGCTCCTTACTCCTGGAGCCTGATTATCCCTTTGCCCCTCCCCCTGCTGGTACTCACACGTGCGTGCTGTCTCTCTCTGACAAATAAAATCTTTAAAAGAAACAAAAAACAATATAGTTTGGAAATTTAGATCTACACAAAGAAATGACACGCATTAGAAATAGAAGAAATAAAGGCAAAGTAAAATATTTTTATTTTTATCACTCTAAAAGCTACCTGCTTAAAGCAAAAGTTGTAACAATGTCTTCTGTATGTATAGCGTATTTTTTTTTAAAGATTTTATTTATTTGACAGAGAGAGAGAGATCACAAGTAGGCAGAGAGGCAGGCAGAGAGAGGTGGGGTCCGGGAAGCAGGCTCCCTGCTGAGCCTGATGTGGGGCTCCATCCCAGGACCCTGCGATCATGACCTGAGCTGAGGGCAGAGGCTTAACTAAGCTGAGTGGCTCAGGCACCCCAAGAAACCTACTTGAAATAGAAAGACACGGGTAGGTTAAAACAGTTATAAAGAGGTAATTTTGCTTATCAGCATACAGCTGGCAATGTTTGGAGGCATTTTGGTTTTCAGAACTAGGAGGTGCTGGTGTGTAGAGAGACCAGAGACACTGCCGAACATCTTACCCTGGACAGAACAATTCCCCGCTACAAAGAATTATCTCAAAATTTCATTAGTGTTGAGGCTGAAAAACTTTGAGATAAAATTAAATAATTGCAAAGATATCATGAGAAACAGCAACCAAAAAAAAAGAAAAGGTGTGAGGTCATGTTTGTTTTTTTAGTTTTTTGTTATTTCTTTTATTTTAAAATAACAACAACAGGTGGGAGATCAGGTTTGGCCCAAGGTTTGCAGACCATGTTACACACCAATTTTAATATGAATAATAAAAACACGATTTAAAATAGTTAGAAAATTCAGTATTTAGGTATATAATAAAATAGGGGCAGGATTTGTTATGCTGAAAACTATAAAATTCTGATGAACACAAATAGATAAAACTTCGATAAAAAGGTACACCGTTTTCTCTGCTCAGAAGCCTCAATATTCTTAGGAAGTCAGTTTTTCCTAATTTGATCCAATGCAATTCCAATCAAAATCCCCGAAGTCTTTTTTTTTTTTTTTTCCCTTTTCCTTTTCCTTCCTTTGTATGTATGGACAAGCTGAGTACGAATTGCAAATAGCACTCTGAGAACCCTAGGTCTAGAAAAGCGAGGACTGACTGGCTGGTGAACAAATTTTACTTCTTCTCAACATACGTTGTGGGTTTGTTTTTTGTTTGTTTTACACACGCGCAGACCACACACCACACCCACAGACGAAAGGGGGCCAGAGCAGCCCTGTCCTTGAGAGCAGACCAGACCCTGAAAACAGTGAACCTGCACTTTGGGGTTTGGGGGGGTCTGCGCGTCTCCTGCGCTTCCCAACTCAGCCTTGAGAACTGTTCCGAATGCCCGGGTTTCATGCCCTTCCCCGGCTCCGCAGCTGGAGGGGTTTGGGCCCGACTACCTCCGCCGGGCGCCGGCTACTTCTGCAGACCCGGTGCTCGTCCGTGCGCGCAAAGCGAAAAGGGACTGCAATGCCAGCCTGCGCCGCGGCGTTTCCGCGCGTACGCGCGCGGTTGCCGGGATCGCCCCAGGGAGCTGCCTTGGACTTGGAAAGCAGTTGGCTGGCTGCGTTCGGTTCGGTGGCGGTCCTGGTAAGGAGGCGGTCGGCTTGGATTCCTCAGGCGATCCCAGGCAGCAGCGCAAGCTGGAGCTGCAGGGGAGAGGCCCCCTTCCCAGAAGGCCTCCAAACAGGACCTCCTGAGCGCCCTTCTGCCGTCCCTCGGTCCTTTCCTGACCTTGACGCTGCCTGTCTCATTTCGGAGCCCCGCCCTCGTGGAACACTTGCAGCGGGTCTGCTTCTCAGGTTCGTGGTTTCTAATATTCAGGAAACGCTTGGAGTTGTCATCATTAAGTTTCTCATGCAGCTTATTGGAATTACCCCCATGGACTCACCTTCGTTGCTCCGTGAGTAGGGATTCCCACCTCCCGTCCTCCACTGCACTTTTTCTTTTTTTTTAAGATATATTTATGTATTTGAGAGAGAATGAGAGAGAGAGAGAGCGCATGAGAGGAGAGAGGGTGGGAGGGAGAAGCAGACTCCCTGCCGAGCAGGGAGCCCAGTGGGGACTCCATCCTGGGACTCCATCCTGGGCCCCCAGGATCATGACCTTAGCCAAAGGCAGTCGCTTAACCAGCTGAGCCACAAAGGCGCCCCCATTTCTTGATTGTTGTATTAGCCACAGATAGGAAACCTTCTGCTTCTTGTTCCTCTATCAGTCCCCTTGCTGAACCATTTTCTGAATTCTTGCCTTATTTGTATTTGTATCTTGTTCCACACTGTTGGAAAAGTTCAAGATATTTACGTCTTCTGGAGCTTCAAGCTCAGCTGCATTGGCTAACACGCCTTGAACCGCGTGGCACACAGGTGCTAACAGAGCCGCGTGATTCTGCCCAGGTGGTGTGGAGGTGTCTCCAATGCTGGAACGTTGCTTTGATTTACATACTGTTTGACGTGGAAGGAAACTACATCCCAATCATGTTAGGCATGTGTGTATGGACACCTGCTCATTTATACATGAAGTAGGGAAATGTGCGAGGCTTCACCAAGACTTAAATTGAAATGATCTTTCTCCCCCCATAGAGAACCCCATATAGGATCTATCACAGTGGACCCACTGTGAATCCCTGGGATAAATCCAATTTGATTATATTCGTCATTCTCTAACTTACTGGTTATCTGGCTTCATTTATTGGGATAATTGTTCCTCTCACTCACCCGTAAGTATCATAGATTTCCTTTGCATAATAAGCTGGATGGTCATACATCTTTTGTTCTTTCCTCAACAACAAAAAAAAAACCTGTATGAAATGGAAACGATCTTCTCTAAAATATAACACCGCCTAGATCCAAAGCCTCTGAGGCATTCTTCTTTGTTCTATTTTTTGTGTTTGTTTGTTTAATTTTGCTTCTTTCTAAATGTGTTTTCTTCCATATAGCCAATTTTGTTGGAATGCTCAATTTTATGAGTGAATGAGAAGCCAGAGTGGTGTTTTTTTCTTGTTTACATTTTCTTTGACTACTGTTTGGTGTACCACTCTTAATGTACCATCTTTATTTCTTCTTTAACCCTACTGCTCTTCCTTCTTCATAAGGGAAACTTGAATATTTTCCTCTTTATTTGCTCTCTACTCTTAGAGGAGGGGTGAACCACCCAATGGAAATTCAGGATGTCAGACCCGCAGAGGGCCAGCCATCAAAGAAGAGATTTTTCTCCACTCTTGCTGGGCTGCGCTTCCTGTACCTTATTCAAGAGGACTGTCTGAATTTCAGGGTTTTTTATGAAGTGTTCCCCCACTCCCCCCGTAATCTCTACACCCAATTTGGGGCTTGAACTCAACGACCTTAGGGATCTTGAGTCATATCCTCTTCCGACTGAGCCAGTCCAGAGTCTGTCCCAGCCATTCCAACCCATGCTCTGGATTCCACACTACCTCTTCTTGAATCTGTTCATTTCTTCAACAGTTATCTTAAAATGTACTTTTATTGTGATTGAAGCAATAGCTTTGTTTTTCAGGTTTTTCAAATGGCATTTAGAAGCAGTTTTTTACAACTTTTATAAGGCTACTCTCCGGCTTGTAACAAAAAACAACCTGCTGGGGCGCCTGGGTGGCTCAGTGGGTTAAAGCCTCTGCCTTCAGCTCAGGTCATGATCCCAGGCTCCGCAGGGAGCCTGCTTCCTCCTCTCTCTCTGCCTGCCTCTCTGCCTCGTTGTGATTTCTCTCTGTCAAATAAATAAAATATAAAAACAAAACAAACAAACAAACCTGCTACTAGTCCCATGCCCAGTCATATAAAATACAGACTTTCTGTAACGGTAGATGAAGATTTAACTCTTCTCTATCGATGTTCCTGCTATCCTCTTCCCAGTATAGTTACAGGACAGTTCTGATTAAGTTGGTAGTTAGTGTTAATGATTCCGTAACATTGTAAACCTCATTTAGCACAGCGAGAAATCCTATATTACTATTAAATTTCATCTCCTGTAACATTTGATTTTTTTTCTGGATCATCTAATTGCCTTTTGTTTTCCTCTTCCCTTGCTTTTCTAATTGTTCTCCCACTTGCTCTGAAAGAACACAAAATGCCTAACTAAGATTATTTTCTGAACTTTCAAATCAATCACATAATCAGTTAGGTCCCATCTTGTTTGTTTTTCTGGAGACTGCTATCCTATGCAGTGATTCATACCTCCCTAAAGACTTCCAGATCCTCTCTTCCTTTCTGGGGTTTTTTATTTCCCATGTGGCTGTGAAAACATTTCTTTACTCCCCTCTGCCATTTACTGGGCCCTTTCATTCCAGTGACTCTCTATTCTTTTTTTTTTTTTTAAGACTTTATTTATTTGACAGAGATCACGAGCAGGCAGAGAGGCAGAGAGAGAGAGAGGAGAAAGCAGGCTCCCCGCTGAGCAGAGAGTCCGACATGAGGCTTGATCCCAGGACCCCGGGATCATGACCTGAGCTGAAGGCAGAGGCTTTAACCCATTGAGCCAGTCAGGTGCCTGTGACTCTCTATTCTTAAATTCTGAAACATTTGCATAAAATTGTGTCTCTTTTGGCTTTCTTTGTTCCCTATTTCTGGAATTTCTTTCAGTGGCATTGGCTCTCTTTCATCTGTCCTTGAGGTTTTTAGGCTTTTCCTCCTATTTCCTGTTTCTCTGTCTTTTTGTTATACTTGCTGATAACATTTTTTTTCTTTACCAAATCTTTCATGGATTTCTCCCTCCCCATTATTCTATTTTTTGGATATTTTTATTTTTAAATAATTTTAAAATAATTTTAATATCTTAATATCTTAATTATATCTTAATAATATTTTTAAAATAATTTTTAATATCTACCATTTGATTCTTTAATGTCCAAGAGCTTTCATGCCTGCAGTTGAACACCCATAACTTTATTCATTTTGTGAGTTTACTAAATATTCTCCTAAGTATTAATCATCATTCTTTTAAATATTCACATACTTCTTTAATAACAAATCAAAATATATGGATTTAAAATAAGATGTCTTCCTTTTGAATGAATTGTGTCGTGGCCGGTGCGACAGATCGACCAGGAAACGTGAGGGTAAGAGGATGGTGAAAAGAAGTTAAAGAGACAAAGAGATGGGGGCAGGAGGAGCACTGAGGAGGATGTCCAACAGTGCCGAATTTATTCAGGGCAGTGAGGCATTATATAGCCAACAGAAATAATTACAAAGAAGTATCCATCATTAGGGGCGCCTGGGTGGCTCAGTGGATTAAGCCGCTGCCTTCGGCTCAGGTCATGATCTCAGGGTCCTGGGATGGAGCCCCACATCGGGCTCTCTGCTCTGCAGGGAGCCTGCTTCCTCCTCTCTCTCTGCCTGCCTCTCTACCTACTTGTGATCTCTCTCTCTTTGTCAAATAAAAAAATAAAATCTTTAAAAAAAAAAAGAAGTATCCGTCATTAGCTAATTACGAAAGAATTTGTTACATATGCATAAAACCCTCCAGGCTTCCCCATTAACTACTTCTCAAGGTCTAAATGCAGATCTTCCAAGGCCAGTGGTCTTTGTCTTCAGATAATAATTACGAAGAAGTAACATCAAACCTGAGAGTGTTTTTTGAGCTGTGCTGGAACAGCAAGGACCAGTTAAGAATTTATAACCCCACCCAAATTGCTCTCATCTCACTAGTAAACATGTGGGAAGTCACGTAGGCGAGCGCAAAAACACATAGCACAGACTCTTTCTCAGTGCAACTCAACTTTTCCATCCTAAGCCTTTTGTTAGACTATTCAGACTTTAAAGGGGACACAAGTCAGGGCCTGGTTTGGTCCTCGTCTCAAGCCTTATCGTGGCCTCCCACAGAACTGCAACCTTATCTGACAAATTACTTTTAAAAATTCAATTCCAGGGCGCCTGGATGGCTCAGTGGGTTAAGCCGCTGCCTTCAGCTCAGGTCGTGATCTCAGGGTCCTGGGATTGAGCCGCTCGTTGGGCTCTCTGCTCAGCGGGGAGCCTGCTTCCTCCTCTCTCTCTGCCTGCCTCTCTGCCTACTTGTGATCTCTCTCTGTCAAATAAATCTTTTTTAAAAAATTCAATTCCAGGGGCACCTGGGTGGCTCAGAAGGTTAAAGCCTCTGCCTTCGGCTCAGGTCATGATCCTAGGGTCCCGGGATCGAGCCCCGCATCGGCTCTCGACTTGGTGGGGAGCCTGCTTCCTCCTCCCTCTCTCTCTCTGCCTGCCTCTCTGCCTACTTGTGATCTCTCTCTCTCTGTCGAATAAATAAATAAAATCTTAAAATTCCATTACCGATCTAATAGATCTTAATCTCAAGTGTTTTAACGTCTTCAAAAAGCAGACAACAGTAAATACATAAATGATTTTTTTACTTTTGACCAAAATCAACTAAAAAGAGCTAGTTCTATGAATTGAATTCTGTTGCCTCAATACTATTTTTTAAAATTCTAATTTCTATACCTAGCTAAATTTTCCATAGAGTATGGTAATTTTACAAGGCCCTATATTTTCATGCCTCTCTAGGGATGCAGTAGCTTGCAATATCATCAGGAAAAATAATACATTCTGGGAATATGCATGCATATTGTTATCACTAAGTGGTATTTGGTTGGGCCTCTATACTTACTGATTTCTCCTTAAAGGAATTCAGACCTTACCCTCTGTTCAGATTCAGGTTCAAGATCATTGGCCTATCAGTAATACTTTGTCTCCAGCTTTATTGAGATGGGATTGAAATATATAACGTGTGTAAGTGTAAGGTGTATTATGTGTTGATTTGCTGCACACATATTGTGCAGTGATTACCACTGTAGCCTTAGCTAACACCCCACTACTTCACATAATTCCCATTTCTTTTTGGTGGTCAAAACAGTTAAGATGTATTCTTTTAGTGACTTTTTTTAAAAGATTGTATTTATTTGATAGAGATAGCAAGAGATAGAGCATGAGCATGGGGAGAGAGGAAGAAGCAGGCTCCCCACTGAACAGGGAGCCTGACTCGGGGCTCTAATCCCAGGACCTCAGGATCATGACTGAGCAGAAAGCGATGCTTAACCATCTGAGCCACCCAGGTGCCCCTCTTAGAGACTTCTAAGTATGTAATACAATATTGGTAACAATAATCCATATGTTGTACATCAGATGCACAGAAGGTATTCATTTTATAATCAGAAATTTATACGCTTTGATCAACTTCTCCCCATTTCCCCCCACCCCATGGCCTCTGGTCACCACTGTTCTACTCTGAGTTCAGGTTTCTTTTTTGGGGGGATTCCACATCTAAGTGACATCACACAGTATTTGTCTTTTGACTTTTCTGATGGACTGTGTCTGACTTTTTTCACGTAGCGTAATGCCCTCAAATTCCATCCATACTGTACAAATGGCGGGATTTCCTCCTTTCTCATGGCTGAATAATATTCCATTGTGTACACACACACACACACACACACACACACACACACACACATACCGTGTCTTCTTCATTCACCCACTGAAGGTTACTTAGGTTGTTCCCGTGTTGTGGCTTTTTAATGCTGCAGTGAACACAGGAGTGGAAATAATCTCACTGAAACCCTAATCTCCTCTCTTTAACGTATATACAACAGAGGTAGCACTATTGGGTCATATGGTATTTCTAGTTTTAATTTTTTGAAGAACCCCATACTGTTCTTGGTAGTGGTTGCACCAATTTACATTCCCCCCAACCGTGTGCAAAGGTTCCCTTTCTCTACGTCTTGGCCAATGCTTATCATTCTTGTCCTCTTGTTCATCGCCATTCTAACAGTTGGGAGTGATAGCTCATTGTGGTTTGGACTTGCATTTCCCTGCTGATGGTGGTGTTGAGCATCTTTTCATTTCTGTTGGCCATTAATGGGTCTTCTTTGAAAATAAAACCTCTACTCAGTTACTCTGGTTATTTTTTAATGGGATTTTGTTTTACTGTTGAGTTCTTTATATATTCTTATCAGTTCTTTGTATATTTTAGGTATTAGCCCCTCATCATGTATACGATTTTCAAATATTTTCTCCCATTTGATAGGTTATTTTTTCATCTTGTGGTTTGTTGCTTTGGGGCTGAACAGGAGCTTTTGACTTGGGTGTGGTCCCCCTATTAACTTTTCCTTTCCCTTCTTATGCTTTCATGTCCTATCCAGGGAATATGCTGCCAAGACCAATATCAAGGAGCTTCTTTTGAATGCTTTCCTCTCTCTTTTAAAAAATTTTTTTATTTAAAATTCACTTTAACACATACTGTATATTAGTTTCAGGGGTAGAAGTTAGTGAATCATCAATTGCCTCAAACACCCAGTGCTCATCACATCATGTGCCCTCCTTAATGCCCATCACCCAGTGAACACAGTGGAATATTATCCCCCACCCACCACCCGTCCAGCAACCGTGTTTGTTTCCCAGAGTTAAGAGTTTCTTATGGTTTGTCTCCCCCTCTGATTTCATCTTATTTTTCCTTCCCTTCCCGGTGTTCTTCTGTTTAGTTTCCTAAATTCCACACATGAACGAAATCATATATTTGTCTTTCTCTGACTGACTGACTTCGTGAATGCTTTCTTCTAAGATTTTTATAATATCAAGTCTTAAGCTTAAGTCCTTGATCCTCTTTAGTTTATTTTTGTGAGGGGTGTAAGGTTCTGCATGTGGTATTCAGTTCTTCAGCACCCTCTGTGGAAGGACTGCCTTTCCACACGGAGGACTCTTGGTTCTCTTGTCAAATATTAGTTTACCATTAACTGTGAGGATTTATTTCTGGGCTCTCTAGTCTGTTCTCTTGGCCCATGCATCTGTTTTTATGCCAGTATCCTACTGTTTTAAGTACTGTAACTTTGTAGTATAGCTTGAAATCCAGAAATATGATGCCTCCGACTTTGTTTTTCTTTTTTATGATTGCTTGGCTGTTCAGGGTCTTCTTTGGTTCCCTACACATTTTAGGATTGTTTCTTGTGTTTCCATGACAAATGCTATTGGAATAGTGATAGTGACTGCATTAAATCTATAGATGGCCTTGGGTAGTATGGACATTTTATTAATATTAATTCTGAACCAAGCACACAGAATAGATTTTCATTTATTTCTTCCCAGTTTCTTTCATGAAAGATTTATATTTTTTTTCCAAAGCTCTTTCATTTCTTTGGTTAAATGTATTCCTAAGTTTTTATTGGTTTTGAGGCTATTGTAAACAGGATTATTTATTTCTTTTTCAGGTGTTTCCCAGTTCATATAAATACCACTGATTTCTTTTTTTATTTTTTTAAGATTTTATTAATTTATTTGACACAGAGAGAGAGAGAGGTCACAAGTAGGCAGAGAGGCTGGCAGAGACAGAGAGGAGGAAGCAGGCTCCCTGCTGAGCAGAGAGCCGGATGCGGGGCTCCATCCTAGGACCCTGGGACCATGACCTGAGCCGAAGGCAGAGGCTTTAACCCACTGAGCCACCCACGCGCCCAGTCACAGTTCAGATTTAAGCTGAATAACCTTTGCTAGTATTAAGAACATTGCACATATTTTCAGTAACTTAACTTAAAAGTAAGTGTCTACTCTTCCTATCTTCACTTCTTTTTACTAGATTTAAGTAAATCGAATATTTACTCATGGTAGGAGATTCTGGCATTAACTATAGCTGAGTTTAACAGAAATACAGAAAACCACAAAGATTTACCAAGCATTCACAAATGATCACTTACAACAATTCCAATAGCACCTAAGGTTTGCTGCTTAGTGTAATTCAGCAGAACAGCACTCTGACCAATGATGAACAACTTAATAGGAAATTCTTTCGCCTATTCAAGGTTTCATTATAAAGCTACTATATTTGACCAATATTAAAAATCTTAAAACTCTGTTATATTGCCATTTCCATTATATGTTAACTTAGCAACAAGTCATCTTTTCGATACCATTTATTCAACTGGAAAAAAAAAAAAAGATGGTACGTTCTGGTTTTCTCCTGTTACAGATTTAATTCAATAATTTGATTTCTCACTATATGAAAACTACATTTTTTACCTCAGTGCTGGACAGCACTAAAGTGAAAGCAGCTTTCATGGTCTTTGACGTTCCTTTAAATGAAAGCATTCTGGAATTTTTAGCAGTGAACATTATCTGGTTCCTACCTGAACCCCATCTCCAAGGAAATGAGAGAATCTAAGGTAAAAGTCCCATTCAAGGCAAAAAGGTTCCAATCCTAAATATTTCACTCCAACAACCTTGTTCTATCACTGAGTAGTAAATGATCAATGACCACTAATGATGGTAACAATAAAACAGATATTTTATATCCAAAATATGCATATAAAATATCTGCAGAGACAAGTTAGTATTAAGAATTAAAAACACCTCTACAAATGTCCTTTCTTCTGAAATCTATATAATTATTTTCAAGACCAGAAACCTAAACATCCTGACTACATTAAAAACACATGTCTGGAAAAAAAGAAAACACATGTCTGAATACACATTATGGGAAAGTTCAGAACTAATCTTGTCATTTTAAAAAAAAACACAAACTTAGAGTACCTTTGTTATTGCTGAGTCTGATGAGACATAAAGGAGACCACTAAATACTAAATTCAGGTATTAACTAAATTGTGTTTATTGATTAACTAAGTTGTGTTAATCAACACTAAATTGTGTTGATTTCCACTCATCAAACAGCCCTAACAAACCAACAGTGGAACAAGGATAGTTTTTCTCTGTTCACTGTCTAGTAGGAAGTTGAAACATTTTCAATTAAAGCCTTCATTTTTCCTGTAGACTTCGACATGTGTGGCCCCAGCAGCACTGTTCTGAGGTGGTCTCTGATGCAGGTTTTGGAATATACCTTGACTATGGCTTCGATATCGATAGGCAGATGTCTTTTTCAGAGCCCCTGGTACAAGGGCAGCAGGGTATGAGGGTAGCATTCACAGGTTTGGGCTCTATATCCTGTTCTGAACTTTTCACTGACCGACATTTTATACTGTTCATATCTTTAAGAATCTCTAACATATTTGTCATATCAGATTTCTTTGGACTGTTCTTAACCAAGGTCTTTCTAGCACAGGTTTTTTTCTCTCTTTGCTCTTTCATCAGGTTGGCAGCCAGTGATACACTTTGGTGGAGCCCCGGTGGGGGAGGGTTGGGGGAGGTGGGGGCGGGGGCTGGAGAGGGACAGAGGATGGTGGTGTAGTAAGGACGTGGTAGGATCTAGGTCACCTGGAATGACATGTTGCTGTTCTTGCTGGGTCACAGTTTTGGCAGTCTGAGCTCTGAGAGCAGCAAGTTCATTTTCAAGGGCACAGATCTTCTGCAATGCCTCCTCATTTGCTAGTGCCGTCTTCTGTGGAAGCTCTTCTGGAGACAGGTTTGGTAAGGAGCACTGCCGGCTTGGCAGCTTCTCAAAGAAAGGAAGGTCATCCTGAAGAGACTCCCTTGATCTGACCTCTGTCCTTTGTCTTGCTGAACACTCTCCTCCTCCTCTGGTTACCCATCCGCCATCAGCAGAAGACGCCACTGCATCCTCTCCAGGATGGCTGGGGCTCCGTTCTGTTGTAGGGCTGGTGAGCTGGAACTGAACTTTTGGGCACTGGAACAGTGATAAATTAGTATCAATTTTCCTTACAATACTTGGAGATGAACCGTGTGGCTTGCAGAATGCATGCTTCCTCCAAGCTGTTGAAAAACCCAGGTACTTTGAACTTCTCCGGCTTCCAGCTTGGCTATCCCCTGATTTTATTCCTGAACAAGGTTAAATAGGAATCGATGAAGAGTGGACATCTTTCTCTTCTACCCAGTCTTAGGAGAAGGATCTAGTTTCTCATCACTAGATATGTGTGATTTGCTATAGGTTTCTGTAGATTTTCTTTATCACATTGAAGAGGTCCCCCTCTATTCTTAGCTTGTTGATTTTAATCATGAATAAGTGTTGGATTTTTTCAATGACTTTATGCATTTATATACATGCGTTGTATGATTTTTTCTTCTTTAGCCTATCAATGTGATGAATTACATTAGTTGATTTTCTTTTTTTTCTTTTTAAGATTTTATTTATTTATTTGACAGAGATCACAAGTAGGCAGAGAGGCAGGCAGAGAGAGAGGGAGAGGGGGAGCAGCAGGCTCCCCGCTGAGCAGAGAGCCTGATGTGGGACTTGATCCCAGGACTCTGGGATCATGACCTGAGCCGTAGGCAGCAGCTTAACCCACGGAGCCACCCAGGCGCCCCTTTTTTTAAAAAAGATTTTATTTATTTATTTGACAGAGAGAGAGATCACAAGTAGGCAGAGCGGCAGGCAGAGAGAGAGGGGGAAGCAGGCTCCCCACCAAATGGAGAGCCCAATGCAGGGCTCAATCCCAAGTCCCTGAGATCATGACCTGAGCTGAAGGCAGAGGCTTAACCTACTGAGCCACTCAGGCGTCCCTACATTAGTTGATTTTCAAATGTTGTACTGGCCTTGAGTGCCAGGGATAAACCTGGCTTGTTCATGGTGTATAATTTTTTAACACATTTTTTGATCCATTTGCTAACATTTTGTTGAGAATTTTTGCAACTATGTTCATGAAAAGTAGTGGTCTGTAGTTTACTTGTAAAGTCTTCATCTGGTTTATGATTAGGGTAATTCTGGCCTTGTAGAATGTGTTCGCAAGAGTTCTCTCTGCTTCTATTTTCTGGAAGATATTGTAGAGACTTGGTATTATTTCATTCTCAATTGTGTGCCAGAATTTACTGGTGAAAACCTCTGTGCTTGGTGCTGTCTTTTTAGAAAGTTATTATTTTAGAATATTTAATAGATACAGCCCTATTCAGATTATGGATTTCTCATTGTGTAAGTTTTGTGTCTTTCAGAGAATTTTATTGAATCTATTAAATTTGGAGGCATAGAATTGTTTGTAATATCTCTTTTTAATGTCTGTTTGCTCAATAGTGGTGATCGCTCTTTCATTTCTGCTTTTTGTGTATTTGTAATTTGTGATTTCTCTCTTTTTTTTTTTCTTGGTTAGCCCTGATAAGAGTTATATCAAAAAGTTCATGTTTGGTGATTGTTGATTTTTCTCTAGTGATTTTCTGTTTTCAAATTCACTAATTTCTGTTCGAATTTTTATTATTTCTTTTCTTCTGTTTGCTTTGAGTTTATAGAGCTCATTTTTCTCTGGTTTCCTAAGGTGGAAGCCTAGGTTATTGATTTTAGAAACTTATAATTTTCTAATATATATATTAATTGCTGTAAATTTCCCTATAAGCCTTGTTTTTATTGCATCCTACGTATTTTAATATGTTCTATTTTCATTTTCATTTAGGTAAAAATATTTTTAAACCTCTCTTTTGGTTTTCTCTTTGCCCCAAGTGTTATTAAAAGTGTGTTATTTAATCTCTAAATTTTTTGGTATTTTCCAGCTACCTTTAGGTTATTGAGTTCCAGTTTAACTCCATTGTGATCTGAGAGCACAATTTGTATGATTTTCATTAAAAGAAAATTGTTGGTTCACCAGGGTGGCTCAGTGGGTTGGTTGTCAACTCTTGATTTTGGCTCAGGTCATGACCTCAGGGTTGTGAAATTGAGCCCTGCATTGGGCTCTGTGCTGGGCGAGGAGCCTCCTTAAGATCCTCTCTCTCTCTCCTCACTTATCCCCACCCCACGATCGAGCACACTTTCTTTAAAAAAAATTGTTAAGGTGTTTCTATGGCCCAGGATGTGGAATATCTTGGTGAATGTTCCATGTGAGCTTGAGAAACATGTGTATTCTGCTATGGTTGGCTCAAATATTCTATAGACTGTCAATTAGGTCCAACTGATTGATAGTGTTACCTAGTTAAACCCTGTCCTTACTGATTTTCTGCCAACTGGTTGGGTCAGTTACTGACAAAAACAAATTTTAATCTCCAAACATAATATTTATCTATTTCTTTGTGCAGTTCTATCAGTTCTTGTCTCACATCCTTTGATGCCGTGTCTTAAGTGCATACGTATTAAGGATTATTATGTCTTCTTAGAGAATTGATTCCTTTATCATGATGTAATGTCTCTGTCTCATAACTTTTCTTCTTTTGAAATTAGCTTTGTCTGGAATTAATATAGCTTCTCCATCTTTCTTTTGATTAGAGTTAGCATGGTATATCTTTCTCCATCCCTTTACTGTTAATCTATATATGTCTTTGTATTTAAAGTGGGATTCTTATAGACAGTATATTGTGAGTCTTTTCCTATTTTAATCTACTCTGATGGTCTCTTTTAACTGATATACTGAGACCACTCACAGTGAAAGTGATTTATTTAGATTAATATTTAACATGGTTATAAGTTTTTCTCATCGATTGTTCTTTAATAAAAAAAACCTTCCCCTCTTTTTCTGCTTTCTCTGGTTTTAATTGAGCATTTTATATGATTCTATTTGTTTCTCCTTTCTTAGCGTATTATACTTCTTTAAAATTTTTATTGGTTGCCCTAAAGTTTGCAATATACATTTTCATTTCGTCTGTCTACTTTCTTCTAATACTAGGCTGTTTCATGGGTCATGCAGTTACCTTATAAGAATATTCCCAATTCCATATCCTTTCCTTATGACATTTTTATCATTCCTTTAACTTATTCATATACTATAATCTCATAATACATTGTTACTTTCATTACTTTGAACAAACAGTAGTCCACCAGAATTTTTTCAGTTAAGTTTTTATTACTGAAATATAGTTGATAAACAATGCTATATTAGTTCCAGGTGTACAATGTCGTGTTTTGACAATTCTATACATTATGCAGTACTCACCATTATAAGTGTAGTTACAATCTGTCACCAGACAGTATTATAATATTATTGACTATATTGTCTACACTTTACTTTTTCATCACTGTGATTTACGTATTTTGTAACTGGAAGTTTGTACCTCTTAATCCCCTTTACCTATTTTGCTCGTGTTCCACGGCCCTCTTCTCTGGGGTTTTGTGTTTGTTGTCTCTTTGTTTTTTAGATTCCAAATATATGTGAAATCATACAGTGTTATTCTGTCTGACTTATTTCACTTAGCATAATACCCTCTAGGTCCACCTATGTTGTCATTAATGTCAAGGTCTCATTCTTTTTTATGGCTGAGTAATATTCGATTGTGTGTGTGTCTGTATACACCTACATCTACTTGTATCCACTTATTTATCAATGGACATTTAGTTTGGTTCCTATCTTGGCCATTGTAAATAATGCTTCAGTGTACATAGATATATGTGTATTTCTGAACTACTGTTTTTGTTTCTTGGAGGTAAATACCGAGTAATGAATTACTGGATTCTGTGGTATTTCTATTTTTAATTTTTTGAGGAAACTTCATACTCTTTACTATAGTGGTGGCATCAATTTATATTCCCACTAACAGTGCACAAAGCTTCCCTTTTCTCAACATCCTTGCCAGCACTTGTTATTTCTTGTCTTTCTGACACTAGCCATTCTGACAGGTGGGAGGTGATACCTCATTGTGGCTAAGATTTGGATTTCCCTGATGATTAATGATGCTGAGCATCTTTCCATGTTAGTTGGCCATCTCTGTGTCTCCTCTGGAAAAATGTCCATTCAGGTGCTCTGCTCATTTTTTAATCTGATTCTTTGTGGGGTTTTTGGGTATTGCATAAATTCTTTATATATTTGAATATTAATCTTCTACTGCTTTTATCGTTTACAAATGTTTTCTCACATTCAGTATGTTGCCTTTTCATTTTATTTAGTTTCTTTCACTGTGTAGAAGTTTTTTAGTGTGGTGTAGTTTCAATAGTTTATTTCTGCTTTGTTTCTCTTGCCTAGGAGACTTATCCAGAAAAATGTTGTTAAGGCTGATGTCAAAGAAATTATTTCTCTGTGTTTTCTTTTAGAACTTTTATTCAGGTCTCACATTTATGTCTTTAATCCACTTTGAGTTTAATTGTTTGTATGGTGTAAGAAAGGGGTCCAGTTTCATTCTTTTGAAGTAGCTGTCCAGTTTTCCCAGCACCATTTATTGAAGGAGACTATCTTTTCCCATTGTATGTTCTTATCTTTTTTGTCATAGATTAATTGACTGTATACGTATGGATTTATTTCTGAGCTCTCTATTCTTTCTTTTTTTTTTTAAGATTTTATTTATTTATTTGACAGACAGAGATTGATCACAAGTAGGCAGAGAGGTAGGCAGAGAGAGAGAGGGAAGCAGGCTCCCTGCTGAGCAGAGAGTCCCACGCAGGGCTTGATCCCAGGATCCCAGGATCATGACCTGAGCCAAAGGCAGAGGCTTTAACCCACTGAGCCACCCAGGCGCCCCTGAGCTCTCTCTTCTGTTCTATTGGTCTATGTGTCTATATTTGTACCAGTACCATGGTGTTTTGTTTACTTTAGCTTTGTAGTGTAGTTTGAAATCGGAGTTTGTGATACCTTCAGCTTTGTTCTCTCTCAATAGAGAACAAAGCTTTGGCTATTCAGGGTTCTTTGTGGTGCATTTTAGAATTATTTGTTCTAGTTACATGAAAAATATAGTTGGAATTTTGAGAGGGGTTCCATTGAATCCTTGGATTGTTTGGGGGTAGTGTGGACATTTTAACATATCAACTCTTCCATGAGCATGGTATACCTTTGCATTTGTGCTGACTTCACTTTTTTCATCAATGTCTTACAGTTTTCAGAATATAAGTCTTTTACCTCTTAAATTTATTCCTCAGTATTTTATTCTTTTTGGTGTAGTCATAAATGGAATTGTTTTCTTTATATCTCTTTCTGCAACTTTGTTATTAGTATATGAAAATGCAACAGGTTTCTGTATATTAATTTTGTATAGTCAATATTATTGAATTCATTTATTGCTTCTAATGGTTTTTGCTGGGGTCTTTATGGTTTTCTATATATAGTATCAGTTGCAAATAATGATGGTTTGACTTCTTCTTTACCAATTTGCATGCCTTTTGTTTCTTTTTCTTGTCTGATCGCCCTGACTAGAACTTCCAGTCCTACACTGAATAGAAGTGGCATGAGTGAACATCCTTCTTCCTGATTTTAAAGAAAAATCAGGTTTTCACCATTGAGTATGATGGTAGCTGTGAGTCTGTGATTTATGACCCTTTATTATGTTGAGGTGTGTTCCCGCTACACACACTTTTGTTGAGCATTTATATCATGAATACATGTTGAATTTCATCAAATGCTTTTTCTGCATCTATTTCATGATCTTATGATTTTTTATCCTTCCTTTTGTTAATTGGATATATTACATTGATAGATTACAACATTTATAGATGTTGCAATCCATGAAATAATCCTTTCATGTATCTTTGAATTCAATTTGCTAATATTTCCTTGAAGATATTTTCATCTAGTTTCATCAAGGGTATTGGTCTGTCGTTTTAATTTTTTGTAGTGTCTTTGGTTTGGTATCAGGGTGATGCTGAATTTGGAATTTGTCTTTTACTTTGTGAGGATAGTTTAAGAAGCATAGGTATTACTCTTCTTTAAATGTTTAGTACAGGGGCGCCTGGGTGGTTCAGTGGGTTAAAGCCTCTGCCTTCAGCTCAGGTCATGATCTCAGGGTCCTGGGATCGAGCCCCACATCGGGCTCTCTGCTCAGCTGGGACCCTGCTACCCTTCCTCTCTCTCTGGCTGCCTCTCTGCCTACCTGTGATCTCTGTCTGTCAAATAAATAAAATTTAAAAAAAAAACTTTAAATGTTTAGTACAATTCACTCACCTGTGAAGCAGTCTGGTCCTGGTCTTTAGTTTGTTGGGAGTTTTTTACTCCTGATTCAGTTTTGTTGCTAGTAATTGGTCTGTCCAGATTTTCTATTGCTACCTGATTGAGTGTCTACAAATTTATCCATTTTCCAGTTTGTTGGCATATAATTTTTATAATAGTCTCTTATAATCTTCCATATTTTGTGGTATTGGTGGTTATCTCTTTGTCATTTCTGATTTTAATTATTTGGTCCTCTCCCTTTTTGCCTTGAGCAGTCTGGCTAAGAGTTTATCAAATTTGTCTATTTTTGCGAAGAACCAGCTCTTGGTTTCATAGATCTTTTCTATTTTTTTTAAGTCTCTTTCATTTATTTCGTCTCTGATCTTTATTATTTCCTATCTTCTATTAACCTTGAGCTTTGTTCTTATTTTTATGGTTCCTTTATTGATAAGGTTATATGGCTAATTTAAGATCTATCTTATCCAGGTAGAACTGTATCACTATAAACTTTCTTTTTTTATTAATATATAATGTATTACTTGTTTCAGGATATAGCTCTGTGATTCATCAGTCTTACACATGACTCACAGTACTCACCATAGCACATACCCTTCCCAATGTCCATCACCTAGCCACCCCACCCCTTCTCCTTCCCCTCTAGAAACCCTCAGTTTGTTTCCTGAGATTAAGAGTCTCTTATCGTTTGTCTCCCTCTCTGGTTTCATCTTGTTTCATTTTTCCCTCCCTTCCCCTATGATGCTCTGTCTTGTTTCTCAAACTCCTCATATCAGTGAGATCATTTGACAATTGTCTTTCTCTGCTTGACTGCTTTCATTAAGTTTATTACTCTGTAGTTCCATCCATGTCATTGCAAATGTTAAGATTTTGGTATTTTTATGACTGCATAGTCTTCCATTGTATATATGTACCACTTCTTCTTTTTTTTTTTTTTTAATTTGTTTTCAGTGTACCAGAATTCATTGTTTATGCACCACACCCAGTGCTCCATGCAATACATGCCCTCCATAATACCCACTACCAGGCTTACCCTCACCCCCACCCCTTCAAAACCCTCAGATTGTTTTTCAGAGTCCATAGTCTCTCATGGTTCATCTCCCTCTCCAATTTCCTTCAACTCCCTTCTCCTCTCCATCTCCCCATGTCCTCCATGTTCTTTGTTATGCTCCACAAGTAAGTGAAACCATATGATAATTGACTCTCTCTACTTGACTTATTTCACTCAGCATAATCTCTTCCAGTCCCGTCCATGTTGCTACAAAAGTTGGGTATTCATCCTTTCTGATGGAGGCATAATACTCCATCGTGTATATGGACCACATCTTCTTTATCCATTCATCCATTGAAAGGCATCTTGGTTCTTTCCACAGTTTGGCGACCGTGGCCATTGCTGCTATGAACATTGGGGTACAGATGGCCCTTCTTTTCACTACATCTGTATCTTTGGGGTAAATACGCAGTAGTGCAATTTCAGGGTCATAGGGAACCTCTATTTTTAATTTCTTAAGGAATCTCCACACTGTTCTCCAAAGTGGCTGCACCAACTTGCATTCCCACCAACAGTGTAAGAGGGTCCCCCTTTCTCCACATCCTCTCCAACACACATGGCTTCCTGTCTTGTTAATTTTGGCCATTCTAACTGGTGTAAGGTGGTATCTCAATGTGGTTTTGATTTGAATCTCCCTGATGGCTAGTGATGATGAACATTTTTCCATGTGTCTGATAGCCATTTGTATGTCTTCATTGGAGAAGTGTCTGTTCATGTCTTCTGCCCATTTTGTACCACTTCTTCTTTACCCATTCATCTGCCAATGGACATCTAGACTCTTTCCATAGTTTGGCTATTGTGGACATAGCTGCTATAAACATTGGGGTTCACGTGCCCCTTCAGATCACTACATTTGTATCTTTGGGGTAAATACCCAATAGTGCAGTTGCTGGGTCATAGGGTAGCTCTATTTTCAACTATTTGAGGAGCCTCCATACTGTTTTCCAGAGTGGCTGCACCAGCTTGCATTCCCATCAGTAGTATAGGACGTTCCCCTTTCTCCACATCCTCACCAACACCTGTTTTTTCCTGACTGGTTAATTTTAGCCATTCTGACTGGTATGAGGTGGTATCTCCTTGTGGTTTTGATTTGTATTTCCCTGATGCCAAGTGATGTTGAGCACCTTTTCATGTGTCTATTGGCCATTTGTATGTCTTATTTACAGAAATGTCTGTTCATGTCCTCTGCCCATTTCTTGATTAGATTATTTGTTCTTTGGGTGTTGAGTTTGATAAGTTCTTTATAGATTTTGGATACTAGCCCTTTATCTGATAAGTCCTTTGCAAATATCTTCTCCCATTCTGTATGTTGTCTTTTGGTTTTGTTGACTGTTTCCTTTGCTGTACAAAAGCTTTTGATCTTGATGAAGTCCCAATAGTTCATTTTTGCCCTTGCTTCCCTTGTCATCGGCCATGTTTCTAGGAAGAAGTTGCTGCAGCTGAGGTCAAAGAGGTTGCTGCCTGTGTTCTCCTCAAGGATTTTTATGGATTCCTGTCTCACATGGAGGTCTTTAATCCATTTTTAGTCTATTTTTGTGTGTGGTGTCAGAAAATGGTCCAGTTTCATTCTTCTGCATGTGGCTGTCCAGTTTTCCTAACACCTTTTGTTGAAGGGATGGTCTTTTTTCCATTGGACATTCTTTCCTGCTTTGTCGAAGATTAGTTGACCATAGAGTTGAGGGCCCATTTCTGAACTCTCTATTCTGTTCCATTGATCTATGTGTCTGATTTTGTGCCAGTACCATACTGTCTTGATGATTACAGGTTTGTAATAGAGCTTGAAGTCTGGAATTGTGATGCCACCACCTTTGGTTTTCTTTTTCTACATTCTTCTGTCTCTTTGGGGTCTTTTCTGGTTGCATATAAATTTTAGGATTATTCCATTTCTTTGAAAAAAGTTGATGGTATTTTGATAGGGATTGGATTAAATGTGTTGCTTTAGGTAACATAGACATTTTTACAATATTTGTTCTTCCAATCCATGAGCATGGAACATTTTTCCATTTCTTTGTGTTTTTGTCTCTTTGATTGGATTTATTCCTAGGTATGTAATGGTTTGGGGTGTAATTATAAATGGAATCAACTCCTTGATTTCTCTGTCTTCTGTCTTGTTGTTGGTATATAGAAATGCAACTGATTTCTGTGCATTGATTTTATATCCTGACACTTTACTGAATTCCTGTATGAATTCTAGCAGTTTTGGAGGGGAGTCTTTTGGGTTTTCCACATAAAGTATCATATCATCTGCAAAGAGTGAGAGTTTGACTTCTTTGCCAATTTGGATGCCTTTAATTTCTTTTTGTTGTCTGATTGCTGAGGCTAGGACTTCTAGTACAGTGTTGAATAGCAGTGGTGATAGGGGACAGCCTTGTTCCTGACCTTAGGGGGAAAAGATTTCAGTTTTTCCCCACTAAGAATGATATTTGCTGTGGGTTTTTCATAGATGGCTTTGATGATATTGAAGTATATCCCCTCTATCCCTACACTTTGAAGACTTTTGATCAAGAAAGGATGCTGTACTTTGTCAAATGCTTTTTCAGCATCTATTGAGAGTATCATATGTTTCTTGTTCTTTCTTTTATTATGTATTGTGTTACATTGATTGATTTGAGGATATTGAGCCAAACTTACAGGCCAGGAATAAATCCCACTTGATCATGGTGAATAATCCTTTTAATGTACTGTTGGATCCTATTGGCTAGTATTTTGGTGAGAATTTTTGCATCCGTCTGTAATTCTCTTTGATGGGGTCTTCATATGGTTTTGGAATCAAGGTAATGCTGGCCTAATAATATTAGTTTGCAAGTTTTCCTTCCATTTCTATTTTTTTGAACAGTTTCAGGAGAATAGGAATTAATTCTTCTTTAAATGTTTAGTAGAATTCCTGTGGGAAGCTGTCTGGCCCTCAGCTTTTGTTTGTTGGGAGATTTTTGACTGCTTCAATCTCCTTGCTAGTTATGGGTCTCTTCAGGTTTTCTATTTCTTCCTAGTTGAGTTTTGGTAGTTTATATGTCTCTAGGAATGCATCCATCTCTTCCAGTTTGTCTAATTTGCTGGCATATAGTGACTCATAATATGTTCTTAGAATTGTTTGTATTTCTTTGGTGTTGGTTGTGATCTCTCCTCTTTCATTCATAATTCTATTAATTTGGGTCCTTTCTCTTTTCTTTTTGATAAGTCTGGTCAAGGATTTATCAGTCTTATTAATACTTTCAAAGAACCAGCTCCTAGTTTCATGGATTTGTTCTGTTGTTCTTTTGGTTTCTATTTCATTGATTTCTGCTGTGATCTTTACTGTTTCTCTTCTCCTACTGGGTTTAGTCTTTCTTTGCTGTTCTTTCTCCAGCTCCTTTAGGTTAGGGTTAGGTTGTGTATTTGAAACCTTTCTTATTTCTTGAGAAAGGCTTGCATGGCTATATACTTTCCTCTTAGGACCACCTTGCTGCATCCCAAAGATTTTGAACAGTTGTGTTTTCATTTTCATTTGTTTCCATGAATTCTTTCAATTAACATCTGTATTTATTGGGTGCTAGCAGTTGGTACTGCCTCTTGTTCTTTGCGGGGAGTTTTTCCACTTTGTCATTTTGTCCAGAGAAGAATAGATGAATGAGAGAACAAAATCGTAAAAGGGTAACAAGGACCCCAGAAAAATACACACTCAGCAGATGAAGAGATCTGAAACTTGGGGGGAAATAAAGGAAAAAAAATATATGATCAAGCTGGTGAATAGAACAGAGCCACAGACTTGATTCGGAGTGTCTTTTGGCCTATTAGAAGAAACGCCTCCCAAAATTTTAAAGAAAGAAAAACATATATATATATATATATATATACACACACAAAAATAAGGGTAAATACAATGAAGGGATGGAATATGACTATAAAGTTGAAAATTAAAAAAGATTTTTAAAAAGTAAATTGAGAAGTTGGTTGAAAAAAGAAAAAAATTTAAAAAGAAAAAGAGAATATGATCAGGCAGAAGACTAGAACAAAGCTATACACTAGATTTAAGGTATATTTTGGTCTGTTAGAAGAAACTATCGCAAAATTTTAAAGAAAAACAAATTATATATACACAAACACACACATATACATACATACACGCATGCATGCACGTGCCACACACACATACGCATACACACACAATAAGGTTAAATACAACTAAGGGATAGAATATGACTGTAGGGATACCTGGGTGGGTTAGTGGGTTAAGCCACTGCCTTCGGCTCAAGTCATGATTCCAAAGTCCTGGGATCAAGTCCTGCATCGGGCTTCTTTTTTTTTTTTTTTTTTTTAATATTTTACTTATTTGACAGAGAGAAATCACAACTAGGCAGAGAGGCAGGCAGAGAGAGAGGAGGAAGCAGGCTCCCTGCAGAGCAGAGAGCCCTGCATCGGGCTTCTTGCTTGGCAGAGAGACTGCTTCTCTCTCCACCTATGCCTGCCACTCTGCCTGCTTGTGTGCTCACTCTCTCTCTCTCTCTGAGAAATAAATGAATAAATCTTAAAAAAAAATATGACTATAAAAATGAAAATTTAAAAAGAGTTTTAAAAAGGTATTGATAAGACAAAATGTTAAAATAGGAAAGGGGAAAATTCAAAGAAAATGAAAAAGAAAATTTTAAAATTTAACTTCAAAAGACTAAAGAATCATGGGGGGAAAAGCCATGAATTCTGTGTGCTGTATTCCTGTATCTCTTGAGTTTTCCAGTTTTCTTTGATAGATGAACTTGATCTTGGCTGGATGTTCTTGCTGATCTTCTGGGGAGGGGCCTGTTACCTGATTCTCAAATGTCTTTGCCTGAGGAGGAACTGCACCGCCCTTGCCAGGGGCTGAGCTAAGCAATCTGCTCGGGTTCACTCTCAAGAGCTTTTGTTCCCTGAGCACTTTCTGTAGAGTTCTGGAGGATGGGAATGAAGATGGCGGCCTCCCAATCTCTGGCTGGAGGAGCCGGGAGCTCAGGGCCCCACTCCTCAGTGCGCCCTCGTAGAAAAGTGCTCAGTCACTCCTGTCTCCCTGGTTTCCGGCCAGCCACGCATCAAGCTCACCCAGCCTTTGACCAAGCATCTCTGTCTCTGGCACATAGCCCCGTCTGGAGTCTCCAAACCCTGAAGATCCCTGCCGCATGCTCCCAGAGAGGAAGGTGAGTCTCCCAGATCTGCCGCTTGTGGGGTCCCTGCTGGAAGAACAGTGGCCTGACTGTGCCAGGGATCATGGTTTAAGGTAACCCCAAGCTGACATCCCCTTCTTGACTGTCTCTGTAGTCGGCTTCCCCGCCCTGACACCTGGCAGCTCTGCCACACTCAGGCACCCCGTCTTTCTGTGATCCCGCTGGTCCTGAGACCACACTGGTCCCTGCAAGGGCTCCACCCCCACCTAGCCTCTGGAGCGACATCCCTCAGTGGAGCAGACTTTTAAAAGTTCCAATTTTGTGCTCCACTGCTTGCTAGGAGCCGGCCCCTCCCGCCGTGGTCTATCTTCCCATCACTTCAGATTCCCTTCTCGGCACGTCCTACCTTCCAGAAAGTGGTCGCTTTTCTGTTCCTAGAATTGCTGCTCTTCTTTTCTTTGATTTCCTGTTGAGTTTGTAGGTGTTCAGAATGGTTTGATCTAGCTGAACTCCTAGGACCAGATGAAATTTAGGTCTCCTACTTCTCCATCTTGTTCCTCCCCATCCACTATAAACTTTCTTTCTAGAACTGCTTTTGCTGTGTCTCAAATACTTAGGACCATTGTTTTTCCATGTTCATTTTTCTCTGTCTTTTTCTCAAAATTTCTTCTTTGATTTCTTCTTTGACCCATTTGGAAGCATGTTGGTTAGCCTCCATCTGTTTGTGTTTGTTTTTCCACTTTTTCTTGTAATTTCTTGTTTCTTACAGTTGTGGCTGGAGAGGATGCTTGATATGATTTCAGTCCTCTTAAATTTACTGAGGCTTGCTTTGCAGTCTAATATGTGATCTCTCCTGGAGAATGTTCCGTGTGCACTTGAAAGGAATGTGTACTCTGCTCTTCTGGGATGGAATGTTCTGTCTATATAATCTCTTCAGTTTACCAGGTCTAACGTGTTATTTAGGCGCTCCTATGTTAGGTGCATAGATACTTGCAATTGTAACGTCCTCTTGTTGGATAGATTCCTTTTTTCATTATGAAATTCCCTCCTTTGTCTCATTACAGTTTTTGTTTTAAAGTCCTTTTTTTCTGATAGAAGTATTGTTATCCCAACTTTTTTTTTCTTTTCATTTACATGGCATATCTTTTTAGGTATGCCACATTTAGCATATACATGTCTTGAGGTTTGAACTGAGTTTCTTTCTGGCAACAAAAAGATGTTTCTTGTTTTTTTATCCATTGGGTTACCTCATATCTCAATTGGAGCATTGTGTGAATGTTATACTTTTTTTAAAAGATTTTATTTATTTATTTGAGAGAGAGAGAGAGAACACCTGAGCATGAGCAGGAGGAGAGGGAAGGGGAGGGGCAGGGAGAGAGAGAAGCAGCTTCCCCACTGAGCAGGGATCCTGACCTGGGACTCAATCCCAGGACCCTGGAATCATGCCCTGAGCCAAAGGTAGCCACTTAACCCACTGAACCACCCAGGCACCCCTAAGTGTTATAATTTTTGTAATTGTCCAACATTTTTTGGGTAGCTATTCAGTTAAAAAAATTTTTTCCGGGGCGCCTGGGTGGCTCAGTGGGTTAAAGCCTCTGCCTTCGGCTCAGGTTATGGTCTCAGGGTCTTGGGATCGAGCCCCACATCGGGCTCTCTGCTCAGCGGGGAGCCTGCTTCCCTCTCTCTCTCTCTCTCTCTCCCCCCGTCTGCCTCTCTATCTACTTGTGATCTCTCTCTGTCAAATAAATAAAATCTTTAAAAAAATTTAAAAAAAAAAAAATTTTTTTCCCTCAGGGCACCTGAGTGTATCAGTCATTAAGTGTCTGCCTTCGGCTCAGGTCATGATCCCAGTGCTCTGGGATCAAGCCCGGAATCAGGCTCCCTGCTCAGGGTCAGGTGTGGGAGGCCGTGATAAGGCTTGAGACGAGGACCAAACAGGCCCTGACTTGTGTCCCCTTTAAAGTCCGAATAGCCTAACAAAAGGCTCAGGACGGAAAAGTTGAGTAGCACTGAGAAAGGGTCTGTGCTATGTGTTGTGCGCTCGCCTACGTGACTTCCCACATGTTTACTAGTGAGATGAGAGCAATTTGGTCGGGGTCATAAACTGTTAACTGGTCCTTGCTGTTCCAGCACAACTCATAAATCAGTTTCAGGTTTGCTGTTACTTCTGGTATCAATACGGGACAATTGTACTAACATCGGCCCTTGCCTGCAGGTGCACCTCGTTCGTTTCTCACTAGTTCTCACAAGAAACCAGAGGGTCTGCAATTAGACCTTGAGAAGTAGGTAATGGGGAAGTCCTGAGGTTTTTTGTGCATGTAGCAAATTCTTTTGTAACCAGTTGAAAATAGTTACTGTTGGCTATATAATGCCTCACTGGCCTGAATAAAGTCGGCTCTATCGGACATCCTCCTCAGTGCTCCTCCTGCCCCCATCTCTTTGTCTCTGAACTTCTTCTTTTCACCATCCTCTTACCCTCACGTTCCTGGTCGATTTGTCGCACTGGCCGTGACAGTCAGGTTGGTGGGGAGCCTGCTTCTTCCTCTCCCACTTCCCCTGTTTTCCCTCTCTCGCTGTGTCTCTTTCTATCAAATAAATAAATAACATCTTTTAAAAAAATTTTTTTTCTCTTTGCATTTCAGTTTGAAACATCTCTACTGACTTACCTTAAAGCTCACTGATTATTTTTTTCAGCTCTGTTCATCTCTCTTACAGGGTTTTTTATTTCTGGTGTCTTTTAATTCTTCATGTTTCCATCTCTCTGCTTATATTAGCCATCTGTTCTTTCTTGTTACCTACTTTTTCCATCAGAATCCTTAACCTGTTAGTCATAGTTATTTTAAAGTCCCGAGAATACCAAAATATGTCCTATCCTAGTCTGGCTGTGATGCTTGCTTTGTCTCTTCAGACTTTGTGTCCTTTGCCAGTAGCTTCATAGGTTTGTGTTGAAAGATAGACATGATGTTTCAGGTCATAGCAACTTGAGGAGTCATGGGAGTTACATTTACTGTTTGCTATAGCTGTAAATGCTAAAGGCTTCAGTTTTCTGATTTTCTTTTCCCCTCCACTGTCATCTTGCTCTGACCTTCTAGAAACATTTCTTAGCTTTTTATCCTCCCCTTACATGAAGCAGGAGAGCTAGAGGTGTTTGAAGTTGTCTAATTTCCCTTCGGTCAGATCAAATGAGGTTCAGGTAGGAAGGTTGGGGGGAGGATGCTGGAAACAGGTGATGGAGATTGGGGCATGTTTGTGTTGTGATGAGTGCCAGGTGTTGTATGGAACACCATACAATGCTATACTGAGCATCTGAAACTAATATTACACTGTGTGTTCAATAACTGGAATTTAAGTAAACCTTAAAATATATATATATAGTTCTATATATATATATATATATATATATATATATAGTTCTGGTAGAGTAATTTCCCTAACAGTGTAGGCTTTTGTTATGGAGAAAGCCCGTAGCATATTTCAAAACAGTTACTTTCCCCTTCTGATACCCAAAACATGAGTGGATTTTTCTCTTTTCCCTAGGAGAACCTGTTGGGCGTCCTGGAAGTAAAATCCGTGAAAGTCTGAGGCCCCCCAAGGACTGATTCCCAGGATCTTTTAACACTCTGTCTAGTCCACACTCAGCCTGATTCATCAGGTGCCCTGTAAGTGTGCCCATCGGTACTGGCTGTACTGTCCGTACCGTGCATACAGTACAAGGTCAGGCAGTCCCAGCTTGGCTAGGATTCCCTGTGTGTGTGTAATTGCCCAGATTTGGGGGTGGCAGTTTTCTCTGTGACCTTAATTTTCTGATAAATCTAAGGAAAGTCATTGAATTCCAGTGTATTCTCCTTTTTCCTGTTGTAAGGATGGAAGCTGAAGTTGAAAGAGGAATCCTGGTAGTTTTTTTTTAATGAGTCCTTTCTGATTCTTTATTTTGGAATTTAAAATTCATTGCCATAGAATCTTTTGTAATCCAAGAATTCTGGACGTCCAGTCGCTGAAACAAAAATCTATGCTTTCCTGAAGCGCCTTTGCTGTGTTCGGCCAACCTGAGAACTCTGATGAAAAGGGTAGATGTGAGTGGATAGACATCCTATGAAAGAATCTTGGATCCATGAAAAAAGGGCCCCAAAAAATTGTTAGCATAAGCCAACAAAGGAATTTTATGGCTTATTATCAGAATGGTTTATATACTGTGGAAAGACTGTAATGAAGACTCTAATGTGTTTGCTTTGGAAATAGTAGGATTACATTCATATTGGAGATCAGGGTGGCCTAAGCAATTCTTTGCCTAGAGGTAAAGTGTGGGTTGTCTCCTGAACTCCAGTCTCCCACCCTGCTCTCCTTCCCAGCCTCCTCTCCTAGAGTGTCCGTCTTCTGCTACCATGTTTTGGCCAAAAGTGAGAAACAGGTTCTGGCTGAACCCGGTCATCCTCCGGGAGGCTCAAAGCTTCACCCAAGGAAAAGTTCCTTTTTAAAAATTTTTATTTGTGGGGGTGCCTTTAACCAGTGGGTTAAAGCCTCTGCCTTCAGCTCAGGTCATGATTCCAGGGTCCTGGGATCGAGTCCCACATCGGGCTCTCTGCTCAGTGGGGACCCTGCTTCTCCCGCGCCCCACTGCCGCCTGCCTCTCTGCCTACTTGTGATCTCTGTCAAATAAATTTTTAAATTTTTTTTATTAAGTTTAAATTTTAATTCCACTATAGTTAACATCCAGTGTGAGATTAGTTTCAGGTGTGCAGTATAGTGATCCCACAATTCTGTACATTACTCAGTGCTCATCATGGTAACTGTATTCTTTAATCCCCAACCCCTATTTTCATGCATCCCCTACCCACCTTCCCTCTGATAACCATCAGTTCTCTAGAGTTCAGAGTCTGTTTCTTGGTTTTTCTCGGTCTCTCCCTCTTTTTTTAGTGTGCTCATTTGTTTTGTTTCCTAAATTCCCCAAAAGAGGTGAGATCTTATAGTATTTATCTTTCTCTGGCTACTAATTTTGCTTAGCATAATACTCTATGGCTCCATCCATGTCTTTGCAAATGGCAAGATCTCATACTTTTTAATGGCAGAATAATATTCCATTATGGAATGGATTATGGAAAGACGATTTTCCACATCATCTTTATCTGTTCATCTATCAGTGGACACTTAGGCTGCTTTTCTAATTTGGCTATTTCAGTTAGACTGAAATAAACATATGGGTGCATGTATCCCTTTGAATTGGTGTTTCTGTAGTTTTGGGGTAAATAGTAGTGCAATTACTGGATTGTATGGTAATCCTGTTAATTTTCTGCAGAACCTCTGTACTGCTTCCACAGGGGTTGCACCAGTTTGCATTCCCATTAGTGGTGCAAGAGGGTTCCCTTTTCTGCACCTCCTAACCAACACTTGTTTCTGGTGTTACTGATTGCAGCCATTCTTACAAGTGCAAGGTGATATCTCACTCTAATTTTGACTTGCATTATCCCTGATGCTGAGTGATGTTGAGCATCTTTTCATGTGTCTGTTGGTCATCTGGATGTCTTCTTTGGAGAAATGTCTATTCTTCTGTCCACTTTTTAATTGGGTTATTTGGGTTTTTGGTGTTGCATCATGTAAGTTCTTTTTTTTTTTTCCCATGTAAGTTCTTTATAAACTTTGGATACTTACCCTTTATCTGACATGTCACTTGCATATATCTTCTCCCATTCCGTAGGTTGCCTTTTAGTTTTGTTGATTGTTTCCTTCACTCCGCAGAAGCCTTTTATTTTGGTGGAGTCCCAGTAGTTTATTTTTGCTATTGATTTCCTTGCCTTAGGAGACGTATCTAGGAAAGAGTTGCTACCACTGATGTCAGAGAAATGACCACCTGTGCTCTCTTCTAGGATTTTTATGGTTTCAGGTCTCACATTTAGAGCTTTAATCCATGTTGAGTTTATTTTTGTGGGTGGTGTAAGACAGTGGTCTAGTTTCATTCTTTTGCATGTAGCTGTTCAGTCTTCCCAACACCATTTATTGAAGAGACTATCTTTTTCCCATTGGATATTCTTTCCTCCTTTGTCAAAGATTAATTGACCATATAATTATGGTTTCTTTTCTGGGTTTCCTATTCTGTTCCATTGATCTATGTGCTTATTTTTGACATGAGGAGTTCTAATATCCAAGGATAAACTCTTCCAAGTGTCAGAGGAGAAACCTGTCAGTGAAGTTACAAAGATAACACCTTTTCTTGGAGGTGCCTTATTAACTCTTTGTTGGCAAGAGGCTTCCTCTTGCCCATGAAGGCCATATTGGAACCATGATAAAAGTCAAGAAAAAGGCAGCTTAGAATAGATATTTAGGCCTGTATTTGGTCCAGGACTAGATCAACAGCCAGTGGTCAGTATCTCATAAACTTGTATGTGAAAATATGTGGGGGAGGTTTGGTTGTCCCATTGACCAACACTTAAAAGGTGGTATTGTTATTTCTTGCCCAGAAGCCAGAAATGCTAAATGTCTTTTCATGCACAGGATTGCTCTAAACAATGAAAAACAATTCATAATGAAGAAAAAAAAAACCATGCAGGAACATGTTGAAGTTCACTAATCATCAGAAGAGTTTAAGGGGAATCCATGAGGTACTCTTTTGTCATTTTTTTCATTTATTTTTGTTTTATTGTTTTGCAAGATTTTAGTGACAGTATGCAATATGTACAGTGATGCTGTGAAGCTTATTTTCCTGCCTGTATTGCTGATCATGTTAATTAACACAACTCTTTGGAAACGTCACTTGGCTATATGTACCAATAGTCATAAATATTCATGTTCTTTCATGGAATAATTACACTTCAAGGAATCTGTCATAAGGGGGAGAATGCAAGTCAAGTAACAAGAACAAAATAGTTTGAGTGTTCATTGAAGATTTTTTTTTTTTTAACTTACATTTATTTCTCACAGTTTTGGAAGCTGGGAAGTCCAAGATCATGGAACCACACTATTTTGATCTGTGAAGGGCTACTTCCTCATCAACTACTGGTTTTTTTTTTTTTCTCTGTGTCCTCACGTGACCTCTCTGGCTGATATTTCATAAGGCACTACTTCCATTCATGAGAACTTCCCCCTCCTGTCTTCATCACCTCCCAGTGGCCCCATGAAGATGGGATGTAATTCACTAAAAATGGAAATTTTCAAGGGAATGGTTAATTAACTATAGTTGGATTTGAATTCATGCACATTTATGCAGATGTGGCTTGGGGGATGAATCAGTTCTGGTGATCTAACATTTAGCGGGGTGACCTTACTTAATAATGCTGTATTGTAAACATGGAAGTTGTTTAGAAAGTAGATCCTAAGGGCTCTCACCACACACACACACACACACACACACACACACACAATGGTAACTATGTGAGTAATGGATGTGATATTAAACTTGATAGTAGTAATCCTTCCATGGTGTGTACATATATTAAATCATACTGTACACCCCATATATACAGCTTTTTAAATTTGTCAGTTATACCTCAGTAAACCTGGAAAGAAAAAAAATGATTCACTAAATGCTATAATCATAATTACAGAGAAATACCCTCTTATGGGGCACCTGGGTGGCTCTGTTGGGTAAGCCTCTGAGCCCTGGTTTCAGCTCAGGTCATAAGCTCCTGGGTTGTGGAATCGAGCCCCAAGGTGGGGAGTCTGCTGGAGATTCTTTCCCTCTCCCACGCCCCCCCTACTTGGCGCATGCTCTAAAATAAAATCTTTTTTTTTTTCCTAAGATATACACACTGAAAATGTGTCTCTTAGACAATTTTTATATTGGTAACTGATAATTTTTTGGTTTTGGTAAAAAGAGCGTTTCAGAAACTACTTGTAGCCAGTAGTATAATGGCTGTACTTACCACCCCGTGTTCTTACCACATCATTTCTCATTTGTATACCCCCCACCTCCCAGTTTTCCCACTGAAACCCTGTCCTCACTTCCTGGGTCATGGAAGCACCAGAAAGGATGAGCGTGAACCACTCTGTATATTCCCCTGAACAATTCTCTGTTCCCGACTACCTCTTGATTTCCCTAATACGGAGTACGGGGCAGTGAAAGAGCTCTGGACGAAAAGTCAAAGTGCCTGGGTTCTGAGCAGAGCTTGGTGAATTAGCAGTAGTGTCAGCAACCCAATGCTTCTGATCCTCAGCAACCTCACCATCAAAGCTAAGAATAACTATGTTTCCTGGGTGCCTTCAAAGAAATTAGCTTCTGATGAATATCAAGTGAGTGATAAAATTATAAAGAGTGCAGGGAGTAATTTATAAAAACAAATTAAGCAGGACCCCTGCCCCTAATAATAACAGCAACACTTTATTGAGCAAGAGTTTGTCTATGGTAGATGCTTTTCTTTTTTATTTTATTTAAATTCAATTAACTAACATGTAGTGTATTATCAGTTTCAGAGGGAGAGTTTAGTGATTCGTCAGTTGCATACAACACCCAGTGCTTATTCTGTCAAGTGCCCTCCTTAATGCCCATCACCCACCCCCCCACCTGCCGCCTCCCCTCCAGCTACCCTCAGTTTGTTTCCTAGAATTAAGTCTCTGTGGTTTGTCTCCCTCTCTGATTTTGTCTTATTTTATTTTTCCCTGCCTTCCCCTATGAGCCTCTGCTTTTTTCTTAAATTTCACATGAGTGAAATCATAGGATAATTGTCTTTCTCTGGTTGACTTAGTTCGCTCAGCATAATACCCTGTAGTTCCATCCACAGCATTGCAAATGGTAAGATTTCATTCTTTTTGATGGCTACATAATATTCCATTATATATATATTCTCACATCTTCTTTATCCATTCATCTGTCAGTGGATATCTGGGCTCTTTCCATAGTTTGGCTATTGTGGACATTGCTGCTGTAAACACTGTGGTGCAGGTGCCCTTTCGGATCACGGTTTTGTATCTTCTGGGTAAATACCCAGTAGTACAATTGCGGGACTGTAGGGTAGCTCTATTTTTAACTTTTTGAGGAACCTCCATACTGTTTTCCAGAGTCGCTGCACCAGTTTACATTGCTACCAGCAGTGTAAGAGGGTTCTCCTTTTTCCATATCCTTGCCAAAATTTGTTGTTTCCTGACTTACTTGTGGTTTTGATCTGTATTTCCCCTGATGCCAACAATGTGGACCATTTTTTTCATGAGTCTGTTGACAATTTGTATGTTGTCCGTTCACGTCTTCTGCCCATTTCTTGACTGGATTATTTGGTTTTGGGGTACTGAATTTGATAAGTTCCTTATAGATTATGGCTAGTAGCCCTTTATCTGATAAGTCATTTGCAAATATCTTCTCCCATTCTGTAGGTTGTTTTTAGTTTTGTTGTTTCCTTTGCTGTGCCAAAGCTTTTTATCTTGATGAAGTCCCAATAGTTCATTTTGCTTTGTCCCCCTTGCCTTTGGAGACATGTCTAGCAAGAAGTTACTGTGGCCAAGATTGAAAAGGTTGCTGCCTGTGTTCTCTAGAATTCTGATGGACGCCTGTCTTACATTTAGGTGTTTCATCCATTTTGAATATATTTTTTGTGTGTGGTACAAGAAAATGGTCCAGTTTCATTCTCCTACATCTGGCTATCCAAGTTTCCCAGTACCATTTATTGAAGAGATTGTCCTTGTGCTCGCTTCGGCAGCACATATACTAAAATATTGAAGAGACTGTCCTTTTGTCGTCATTGGATAGTCTTTCCTGCTTTGTCACAGATTAGTTGACCATGTTATGGTCCATTTCTGTTATGGATCCCTTTCTGGATTCTTTATTCTGTTCCATGGACCTGTGTGTCTGTTTTTGTGCCAATACCATCCTGTCTTAATGGCTGCAGCTTTGAAATAGAGCTTGAAGTCTGAAATCATGATGCCTCTAGCTTTGCTTTCCTTTTTCAACATGACTTTGGCTATTCTGGGTCTTTTGTGGTTCCATGTAAATTTTAGAATTGTTCGTTCTAACTCTGAAAAATGCTGATATAATTTTGAGAGATACTGCATTGAATGTGTTGATTGCTTCCAGTGGTATCAACATTTTAACAATACTTGTTCTTCCTGTCCATGAGCATGGAAGGGTTTTCCATTTCTTTGTGTCTTCTCCAATTTCTTTCAAAAGCATTCGATAGTTTTCAGAGTACAGATTCTTTGCCTCTGGTTAGGCTGATTCCTAGGTATCTTGTGGTTTTTGGTGCAGTCATAAATGGGATTGATTCATTGATTTCTCTTTCTTCTGCTTCATTGTTAGTGTGTAGCAATGCAGCTGACTTCTGTGCATTGGTTTTTGTACGCTGCCACTTGGCTGAATTCCTGTATCAGCTCTAGCCATTTTTTGAAGTCTTTCTGGTTTTTCTGCAGAACATCATGTCGTCTGCAAAGAGTGAAAGTTTGATTTCTTCTTTTCCAATTTCCTATTTGGATGCCTTTTATTTCTTTTTGTTGTCCGATTGAGGCTAGGACTTCCAGTTCCATGTTGACCAACACTGGTGAGAGTGAACATCCCTGCCGTGTTCCTGACCTTAGGGGAAAAGCTCTCAGTTTTTCCTCATTGAGGATGGTATTCGCTGTGGGTCTTTTGTATATGGCTTTTATGATGTTGAGGTATATTCCCTGTATCCCTACGTGATGGAGGGTTTTTATCAAGAAGGGATACTGTATTTTGTCAAATGCTTTTTCTGCATCTATTGAAAGGATCATATGGTTCTTGTCTCTTCTTTTATTAATGTGTATCACACTGATTTGTTGGATGTTGAACCACTCCTACAGGAATAAATCCTACTTAATTGTGGTGAATAATTATTTTAATGTTATATTGGATTTGATTTGCTAGTATCTTGTTGAGAATTTCTGCATCCATGTTCATGAGGGATATTGGTCTGTAATTCTCAGTTTTAGTGGAGTCTTTGGTTTTGGGATTGAGGTAATGTGGCCTCATTGAATGAGTTTGGAAGTATTCCTTCCTTTTCTATTTTTTTGCAACATTTTCAGAAGGATAGATATTAACTCTTCTGTAAATGTTTGGTAGAATTCTGCTGGGAAGATGTCTGGCTCTGTGCTCAGCTTGGAGTCTGACTGTCCCTCTCCCTCCCCCTCCATCTCTTTCCCAGCTCAGGCTTGCATGTGCTCTCTCTTAAAAAAAAAAAAAAAAAGTAAAAATATAAAATACATTCTTGTTCAGATATATTGTTTTTATGTTTTGAGTAAATCCCTCACCATGATTTCCTCTTGATCTTTCTTTTGGCAGGAGTGCCTCTGTCTTCTCATTTTATGTTTCTTGCCCCTGAGAGTAATGCTCTACTAAGAAGGGGTCATGCACTGTGCAGTGTCTGATGCTTCGGGAAGTGTTTCTGGTGTTGTTGTGTTCTGGTGTTTGGCTGCTCTTCCCCACAGGTCAGTCCTCTGCAGAGTTCCTCCTTGCTTGCAATGGAGAGTGTCTGGGCCTTTAGGTGTGCTTTGATTTGTTTAAAAAAAGGGGGTGCCTGGGTGGCTCAGTGGGTTAAAGCCTCTGCCTTTGGCTCAGGTTATGATCCCAGGGTCCTGGGATCGAGCCCCACATCGGGCTCTCTGGTCAGCGGGGAGCTTGTTTCCTCCTCTCTCTTGTGATCTCTGTCTGCCAAATAAATAAATAAATAAATAAATAAATAAAATCTTTAAAAAAAATACAGACCTGTTTAAAAAAGAGAGAGAGAGAGAAAAGGAAAAGAAACAGTAACAAAAACAAAGAGATAAACAACTATAATCCTGACTCCATAGAAAAGGAAAGGGAAAAAAGGAAGCTACCTGATCCAAAGAGAGAGAAAAGAAAACAGACAAAAAACTATAAGCGTTATTAAAAAGAAAAAGAAAGAAAGAGAAAAAAAGAAAGAGAGAGAGATGAGAGAGAGAAAGACTGGTCCTGTTTCCACCAGAACTGAAGCAGATGCTTTGGAGCGTTCTGTGATCAGTAGACTTGGTGCAGGTGAGGTGCCTGTACGGGGTCTTCTGGGGGAGAGGCTGTCTGCGCTGGTTCACGGTCAGACATGGCCCTAGTAAAGACGCACCTGCAGGGCATGGAGGCAGGGTGCGTTGGTGAGTGGGGAGGGTTTCTGTGTAAGCGGTTCCAGCCTCCATGAGGGTGCTGTGTTGCTCACTGAAGCCCAGCCCTGTTGGTGGCAGGGAAAATAGCACTGCCCCACTCTCTCATCTCCGGACGGGGGAATCTCACGCCCACTGCTGCTTGGGAAGCCCTCACAGAAAAGCAAACAACCTCTGCTCATGTGTCCTAGGCCTCTCTCGGGTCCCTGCCTTCACCCTGTCAGTACCCAGGGCCGTCGGCACCGCTGGTACCGCAGCTCTTCTGCAAGAACGTATGCAGCTGGTATTCAAAACTGCAAATCTTAAAGGACCTGGCATGGTGCAGACCCATTCCCCTCCTCTGGGGAAGAGCTGGTTGTGCTGTGTCTGGTGTTGTTTTGTCCCAGAAAAACAGTCGCATGCTTGCACAGGTACCCAGAGTCAATGGTGAAGCACCATGAAAAGCAGCATCCAGGTTCCCTGCCCTCCGTGTGCCTCTGTCCCTGGCCCATGAACATCCGCTCAGTGTTGCCTGCCAGGTCTTTTGTCCTTGGAGAAGCAATATACCCTCTTCCAAATGTACTCCAGGAAAGGGAACGTTCTCTCCCAGTGTGTGTACCCAGAGAATGAACCACCGTGTGAGCCCCTGAGCCTCTGCCCTCCTCCCCAGGAACACATGCTCTCACTGTAGTTGTGCAGATCATTCTCCTAATCCTCAGATCGACTTCCTAGGTGCTCCAAGTGATTTGACGTTCATCTAGCTGTGTTTGAAGGATGAGGCAAGCCCAGTGTCCCCCGGCTACTCTACCATTTACCCCCAATTTTATATTACTAGAAACTCATAAGCCATCTTTTGAATTTGGTGAACATTTTAAAAGCAATTACGTGTTTCTTAAAAAGCTTTACGATGGGGCACCTGAGTGACTAAGTTGGTAAAGCATCCGACTCTTGATTTCAGCTCAGGTCATGATCTCAGCATTGTGAGATCAAGCCGTGCATTGGGCTACCCGCTTAATAGTCTCTCTTTCCCCCAGTCCCCTGCCCGCCCTTCTGCCCTCCCATTTTCTCTTTCTCAAAAAATAAAGCTTTTTATTTATTTATTTATTTAAGATATAATTCATATGCCATAAAATGAACTCATTTAAAATGTAAAATTCAATGGCATTTCATGTGTTCTGAGTTTTAAAAAATTTTTAAGTTTAAATTTTTTAAAAGATTTTATTTGAGGGAAAGAGATTGAGTGGGGAGAGGGGCAGATGGATTGAGAGAAGCAGACTCCCCACTGAGCAGAGAGCCCGATGTGAGGCTCGATCCTGGGACCACGAGATCATGATCTGAGAGGCAGATGCTTAACCGACGGAGCCACCCTAGCGCCCCTATTCAGAGTTATTTGACTATGATCACAATCTTCTTTTAAAATACTTTCACCACCCCAGAAAGAAGCCCTATTCCAATTAGCAGAAACTCTCATCCCACTCACCACCCCTGCCAGGCCTAGGTAGTCACTAATCTATTTCCTGCTTCTATAAATTTGTCTATTGGCATTTCGTATAAATGGAATTACGTAACACATGGTCTTCTTTTTTTTTTTTTTTTTTTTTTGTCTTTGCCAAGAATTATATAACACAGGTTCACTGCAGGAATTATAAATTATAACTGTAACATCTCACAAGCCAATAGGATTAAGAGAATGTCAATTAGCCCACTAATTAAAGAAATTACCTACTACAAACCAATGATAAAGTATACTGTTGTCTAGGCAAAGGGTAGATAATAATAAAGTACAGATATAGTTGAGATGAACCTTTCTACAAGTTGGTTCTCTGTGGAGTCTGTTCTTCCAAGTAAAACTGGGTACCAGCTGAGAGCTTTGGGTCCCTTGATGCTGGGGTGCGTAGCTAGTGGATGACGGCATGAGTGTAACAGGAAAGCAGGGCTGCTCTGAGGGCTAGTGTTCCAGGGACCCTTACATGGCTTGCACCACGGTGCATGAGGAGAAGCCTTGCCAGCGCAGGAACAGGTACCCTTCTTCCTCTGAAACTCTGTATGGCTTAACACCACTGCCCACTGGGAATGGCCTGGCCAACACTGGGGCACGGGTCTCAAAATCTCTGGGGAGCTATTTATTTAGGTCAGCAAGTGTGTCCAGATCAGACACTCTCAGTGAGTCCTCACAATTCTTGGTATTTATTATTTTGTTTTATATCAGGCATTTTATTCATCATGCTGAGTGTATTCTCTACCCCGCCTCTCCAATTCACCCACCCCTCCCCCACCTCCCATCTGGTAACCATCAGTTTTTCTCCAGGGTTGAGCCTGTTGGTTTCTCTCTGTCTCTTCCATTTGCTCATTTGTTCCTTAAATCCCACATATGGTGAGATTAGATGGTATTTCTCTTTCTCTGCTTTATTTCAGGTAAATCCATCTGTTCCCGTGTATTCAAAGCCACTGTTTGTGTTTTGTGTTTGGTTGATCTGTTCGTCAATGTAGATGAGGTGTGAGACCCCCCTAATGTTACTATTACTATTGATTAGTTTCTTTATATTTGTTAGTAACTGTTTGCTGTATTTAGGTTTTCCCATGTTGGGTGCATATGTATTTAAATTGTTATATCCTCTTGTGGGATTGTCCCCTTTGTTATTATGTAATGTTCTTCTTTAGTTCTTGTTACAGTCCTTTTTTAAAAAGCATTTTGTCTAATCTAAGTATTACTTGGGTGGATTTCTTTTGGCATTTATTTGCATACTAAGTACTTCTCCATCCCCTCACTTTCAATCTGCGGAGTCTCTTACAGGCAACATGTAGATGGCTCTTGTTTTTTAATCCACGCTGTCACTGTCTTTTGATGACTGTGTTGAGGACATTTACGTTCAATAGATATGTATTCATGATCATTTTGTTACTTGTTTTGTGGTTGTTTCTATAAATTTTCTATGATTCTTTCTCTTGCTCTCTTTGACCGTTTATTGGCTTTCTTGAGTGATATGCAAAGAAAAAAGAGAGAAGGATCTAAATTTATCTGCTTCTGGTTTTCGATTTGTGGTTACCATTAGGTTTGTGTGTAATGCATCTAGCTGTCTATATGAAGTTGATGGTCACCTAACTTTAGGTGGTCACCTAACTCTTCCTCACATTCTAGGTGTAGAGAGTCCTGCTTTACATTCTACTGTTTTATAATCCCATGACTGATTTTTATAGAAATATTTTTACTGCCTTTGTGTTTTTTTACTTTTCATACTCTCACTTATGGTCTTTCCTTTCCACTCAGAGAATCCCCTTTAATATTTCTTGTAGGACTGATTCAGTGATCATGAATTACTTTACTTTTATCTGAGAAACTATAGCTCTCCTTCTAATCTGAATGATAGCCTTGCTGGATAGTTTTCTTGTCTGTAGATTTTTTTCCTTTTAGCACTTTGAAGATATCATACCACTTTCTTTCAGCCTGCAAAGTTTCTGCTGAAAAATCCAGTGATAGCCTTATCGGGGTTTGCCTTGTACGTAACAGTCGTCTTTTGCTGCTTTTAAAATTCTTTATCGGGGGGGCGCCTGGGTGGCTCAGTGGGTTAAAGCCTCTGCCTTCAGCTCAGGTCATGATCCCAGGGTCCTGGGATCGAGCCCCGCATCGGGCTCTCTGCTCAGCGGGGAGCCTGCTTCCTTCTCTCCCTACCTGCCTCTCTGCCTACTTGTGATCTCTGTCAAATAAGTAAAATCTTTTTTTAAAAAAATTCCTTATCACTACCTTTTGCCATTTTAATTACTGTATGTCTTGGTGTGGACCTCCTTGGGCTGAGTAACTGGCAGGGGGCAGAGGGGGAGAGGGTGGGGATCTCCATGCCTCCTGGATCCCGATAACTGTTTCCTTCCCCACATTAGGAAAGTTTTTGGGTTTATGCCTTCAATTTTCCTGCCCCCCCCTTTCTTTTTTCAGGATTCCTCTAATCTGAATGTTATTATGCTTGATGGAGTCACTGAGGTCTCCAAGACTATTCTCAATTTGCATAATTTTTCCCTCTCATTTGCTCAGCTTGATTACTTTCCATTACTCTGTCTTCTAGGTCATTAATTCATTTCTGTGCTTCTTCTAGCCTTCAATTGATTCCATCCAGTGTATTTTTAATTTCATTAATTGTGTTCCTCATCTCAGATTTTTTTTTTTTTTTTAATCTTTTTGCTAAGGGTCTCACTGATGATGTCTACACTTTTCTCAAGTCCAGGGAGTATGCTTATGATCCTTACTTTAAATTCTCTATCACGCCTATTACATACATTTGTTTCACTTTGATCTCTTGCTGTGGTTTGGTTCTGTTTTTTCATTTGGGAGATGTTTGTCTCTTCATTTTGTCTGACTTGCTTAACACAGACACAGAAAGTCAGCTGCTTCTCTTGCTCTTAATACCCTTAGGAAGAAGAGGCTCTGTATTGTTCTGAAGTGTAGTGTGCCCTGTTCCCCAGGTCCTGGTCTTCAGAGAGTGTCTCCTGTGTGTGTTGCACATGCTCTGCTCTTGAGTCTTGGCCCCTTTTTTGTTCGGTCCAGTCGTATGCAAAGGCTCTGCTTGCCTATTTGGGCAGTGAAGTGTGAGGTGGTCTGCCTGCAAAACGAGACCTGCCCCCACCGCTGCCAGAACCAACGTCCTACAGAACACCTGGGTCAAGAGATGGGGTGGCAGGGCTTGTGCTGGGTTCTAGAAGGAGGGGCTCACAATGCCAGGACTGAGGTGAATGTGACGGGGAAGGGTGGATCCACTGAATCATGGGAGGCGGGGCTTGGTGCAAGCAAGTTCGGTAGTGAGTGTCCAGTGTCACACTGGTTTCTGCCGGTGGCTCTTGTGTATGCCAGGGATGGGGGTGTGAAGCAGGGGAGAGGGTGCCTGGCAGCTGGTTTTTTTTTCCTAGAGGGGTCTGCCCATGATCTCTGTCTCTCCAGGCAGCACTCGGAGTGGAGCAAATCACTCTTCTGTCTGCCCCTAGCATTTTTCAAACTGCCCTTTCTAAGCTGTATCTGCAGGGGCTGTTTGTTGTGCTGTCTCTTTAAGAGTGGGGGCTCCACTTCCGAATGCTGTCAGGGCTCTCCGGGAGCTGAGCCTGCTGGCTTCTAAAATTCTAGGCCAGATCATGGGCATTAAGGAGGGCAGTGTTGTGATGAGCACTGGGTGTTACATGCAACTACTGAATCATTGAACACTACATCACAAACTGATGATGCTAACTGAACGTAATAAAAAAAACTTATGAACAACAACAATAAAAATTCCGGGCTTTAAGTCCTGCCAGTTTTTAGAACTCACTTTCCAAGCAAATACTGTAGAGATTCAGTCCTCCTCGTTTGTGGGCTCCCCGTTGAGTCTGTTTTCCTTCCTCCTCCGGGCCACTGGCTCCCACTGCAGCTCGGATAGCCATGGTCCATTTGGTTCCCAGGCTGCATCTCTGCCTTCCTGCCTTCTTCAGTGTGGCCTCTGCCCTGCCTTTAGTAGTGGAGTTTGTTCTTCCAGTCTTCGGGTCGTTTTCTGGGTTATTTATGCTAATATGGGTGTTCTCTATTTGTTTGTATCCGTAGGATGAGGTGAGCTTAGGGTCCTACTCCCCCATCTTCCCAATTCTAATACGTGGTCCTTTTTATTTTCTGGCTTCTTACTGTAATGTTTTCACAGTTCATCTGTGGTTATGAAATACATCAGCATTTCATTTCTTTTTATTAGTAAATAATCTATTATATGGACATACCAGATTTTGTTTATCTTTCTTCCCCCATTTCTCTTTTTACCTGATTCATGTCTTGTCTAAGAAACTGTTAACCACTGACTATAGGATACAAAGATTTACTCCTGTGTTTCCTTGTAAAAATTCTAGAGCTTTAGCTTTTACATTTAACTTTATGACCTATTTTTTAAGTTTATTCACGTATTCCCTACACCCAACGTGGGGCTTGAACTCACAACCCCAAGGTCAAGAGTTGCACGCTGTTCCAACTGAGCCAGCCAGGTGCCCCTAGTCTAGAACCCATTTTGAATCCATTCTCACTGGCCGTAGGGGGTAGGGGTCCAACTTCATTCTTTCGCATGTGGATATGTAGGTCTATTTTAGAACCATTTGTTGAAAAGAAAATTCTTTCCTCCCTTGAATTATCATGGCACCAAAATTAAGTGCCTATAACTGTAAGAGTCTATTTGGAGACTCAGTACTATTTCGGTGGTTGTCTTCGTGCCAGCACCACACTGTCCTGATTATTAGTTTTACAGTAAGTTTGAGATCAGGAAGCACGAGTCCTCCAACTTCGTTCTTTTAAGATCATTTTTTTCTTTAATTTTTGTAGCTTCATTTTGTAGTTCATAATATACAAGTATTATACTTTGGTTAGTTTATTCCTAAGTATTTTGTTTTTTTCAATGCTGCTGTCAACAAGATGTTTTCTTAATTTCATTTGCATATTGCTTACTGTTAAAGAAATGCGGCTGATTTTTATACACAATCTTGTATCTTTCAACCTTGCTGAAATCGTCTGTTCCCATAGTCGTTTAGTAAATTCCTTTTGGATTCACTCTACACAAGATTATGCCATCTGCAAATAGAAATAATTTTACTTCTTTCTAACCTGAATGCCTTGGATTTTTTGTTTTCTCTTTCTTTCTCTCTCCCCCCATGCTACCCTTTCCCTCTCTTTATATGTCCTCCCCCCCTCCCCCCGCCAGCCATTTTTCTGGCCAGAAACTTAAGTATAATATTAATGAGAAGCAGTAAGGGGATACTCTTAACTTTTTTTGTTCCTGTTCTTAGGGGGAGGAAAGGGGAAAAACTTCGGTGTTTGACTTCAAGTATGATGTTGACCTTGCAGATTATGCTTATTGTTAATTGGTATCTATATTTTGTATTAGCAGTGATACTAATGCTACTATTTAGCTATATCCTACTCTATCCTTTCTAAAAAATGTTTTAAATTACTATTTAATGAACTTAAATTTCTAAAACCCAAATGTATTATTACCTTAAAACACGGGAAAAAGCAAGTAGTGTACGACAAGTGGAAGGGAGCTCATCCTCAGAGTTCCCTAGGATGTGACCGCTGTGGAGCGTCAGAAAGCCCAGCCCCAAAATCTCAGGAACCTGCATGCTGGAGAAGGGCCTGAGATTACTGCAGGGCTGCATGTGGGGACTCAGCAGTCACAAAACCTGAACCAAATTATGGTGCTTGATACTGGGGAAAACATTTCATGACTTTTTTCCTCATACCTTCCACTGAACTCTTGACTAGTAGTCAATACTAGTAAGTATTAAAATGCATAAAATGGTTGCACCCTTTGTTTTCAAAGGCTGTAGGAATGAGACAAACATCTTGCGTACTGGATGTACCTCTCAGTCTCCCATAAGAACAGGTTCATGGTCTCTGGAGTGTCCTCCCAAGTTGCAGAGCTGGGCTGGGCAGAAGGGGCTGACAGACTTCTCCATGGTCAACCAGAAGCGCTGAGGCTCAAGATGGCGCTGCACGATCCCCTGAGGGAACTGTACTGTTGGGGGGAGAAAAAAGAATGCTAGGCTGAAAGAGACACGTTAGGACTGGGAAAAACAACTTGTGTTCTCTTTTGCTAACTCAGCTGGGTCTCTTAGAAGAATCATCACGAAGGGCTTTGTCATGAGGTCCACATCAGGTTGGAGGTTTCTTGGGTTTGTGTTTCTAAGTGGTCTTGGAAGAGAGAGGGTTGCCCTGTGGTTTACCCTCCAAGGGCAAGACTTTGGTCCACCATGTTCTGGGGTCCTATGGGGGCAGACTAGGCCACCCTGAAATCTCTTTGGCTTTGTCACCCCATAAGTGTTTCTTATAACCTCTTAAGTCATAGAAGCTGAAGAAGGCAAGGGTCAGGGTGTTCCTCCTTTGGGTGGGGTGGGGAGCACAGAGCATCCTGCCTGTGTCCGCAGGATGAGGCTGGAGAGAGGAGATTCCCAGGAAGCTACTGAGCAGGTCTTGTAGGTGCAGGTGCAGTGCTCTGGCAGGATGATCCCAGAGCCTAGAGGGACTCTGCCCAGACCAGGCAGAAGCACTAAGAGCGTGGGTGGGAGAGGGAGCCAGGCTTGTCTACTCCCCAGAGCAAGTGCCCTGGAAGTGTTTGTTTGTTTTTTTTAAAGATTTTATTTATTTATTTGACAGAGAGAAATCACAAGTAGGCAGAGAGGCAGGCACAGAGAGAGGGAGAAGCAGGCTTCCCGCAGAGCAGAGAGCCCGATGTGGGGCTCGATCCCAGGACCCTGAGATCATGACCTGAGCAAAGGCAGAGGCTTAACCCACTGAGCCACCCCCCTGGAAGTGTTCCGTCAGCACAAGCAGAGTCTTACAACTGCCCTCTGTCCCTTGACCACTGTCTAAGTCCCCTGGGCCTGACGCAAGTCCCCATTTCCTCAGTTGTGTTCAACCTCACAGGGTTGAGTGTAACGAGCCCAGTGGGACCAACACCAGTGGAAGTGCTCTCCTCGGGAGCAGCTGGAGCTACTTGCGGTCCCTCCTGATTTTCTAGCTGTGGAGGCCAGGGTCTGGGAAGGGAAGGAAGCTGCCGTGTTGTTCTCTCGGTTCCTCTTGTCACTGTGCCTGTGGGTCCCTCTCACGGAGTGTGCAATGGGGAAGCCCTCCTGCTTCCAGCAACTCAACCCTGGATTCTCCATGGATGGAAACCTGGGGATTGTGGGATTTTCCCCCTCTTACTGTTGAAGTGAGCAGCTTCACTGACTGGCAATTGTTCAGACACTGTGTGTGTGTACTTTAAGTTAAGTGTGTGTCTCGGATTTTTATTGACTGGACTGGCTTTTTCCCTAGGGCTTGTAGGAGAAGCATCCAGGACACTGCTTTCATCTGTACCCAGGAGCCTGTGACAGCCATCTTTGCATTACCCTGAAATACAAAGCTGAAGGTCCAAACCATCCCAGCTCCTCCGGGGCCTTCCCAAGGAGATCAGGGAAGGGATGCTGTGAGGTAAGAGCTGTGAGTCCGTGAACTCAGCACTTCAGGGCACTGAAGGTCAGTCCTGCCCTGAGTTCAGAAGCAGAGGCAGGATCTGGGTGGTCACAGTGACAGTCAACAAAGCCACAGGCAGGGGGCCTTCCTCAACTTCTGCTCTCAGGCTTTTCCCTGGCTCTACCCACTGAGTTGGGCTCCGGGCACTGCTGGGAGATGGGATTATCTGGAGGGAGCTAGGCTGCCCTGAACCCATAAGCACGACCTGCAGGCCTGGTCCTTCTCTTTCCAGAATCTGAGTGCTCCTGTCCATGGAGGGTCAGGGGTGACGGGCCCGGGATCAGAGCCAACTTGTAAGAAGAGGCCCTTTTAGAGTGCCCTATCTGGTTGCTCTCCTTGGTCCTGAATTCTCTGGGATAGAGTCAGGGAGTGTTTAAACAAACAAAAAAATCCTCCTATGGCTAAAAACACCAAAGGGAGATGGCTGGAATGTGGCATTTTCATCAGGCTTATTAAGGATGTAAAAATAATTGTACTGATACCCCGTTATTCACATGAAGATGCTGACTGGGACCCTTGCCTGCTGTTCACAAGCTGTGGGACCACGTGGTTGGGCTGCACTTTCGGAGAATCCCGGCTGAGATGCCAATCACTATACAGCCAGAAAGTGGCCAAGGTTATGAAGCCACTCGTTAGTCCGTTCCTGAGTGGTTTAGATGAGTTTATGTGAAGCCTAGGAACCGGGCTCTGAATCTGAGTGGTTATCACACAGTGGTGGGCAGAGTAGCAGTGGGAGGACAAGAAGGTTTGTTCATCTCCCCCAGGACTTCTCTATTTGTGTGTTTAAAATGAGCGTTTTATTTGCAGATCTGTTGTATTAGCAATACAGCATCACACATATGCCCAATAGCTAGCCTCAGATAGCACTTTAGACCTTAGTCAAGACACTTAGGCTGGCAATGAAATTTTCAATTTTTCAGTATAAAACTCGTATGTAAAGTCATGGGTATTTTTTGAGAACAAAAAGACTACACAGACATTTAAGCTCTTTGCTAAGTGTAAAGAACAGAAGGCTCAGAATAGAGCTTTATAAAACCTTACATCTATGGAACAACGGGCACAGAGGGACCTGGGTAGAAGACTCAGGAGTGACCAGAGGAGTCAGAAGAAAATCCCTTGGGAGCTGTGATTCAGAGGATGGAGTAAGTTTTTCGTTGTGATTTCTTTTTTCTTATCAGTAGTTTTTAGTAACTTTCTTTTTCTTCTTTAAATGGTTTATTATATCCATAGGGATAAAACTTGGCACATGGAATACAGACCCTGCTTAACATTTCGTATTATCAGGTTTATGAGACTAGAGCACGGTTTGGAGGTGGGCAACCTCGGTGTCTCCCTGGGTGGGGGCCTGAGCTTGCTGGGCGAGCAGCACTATTTTTCTGTCCTCATTTCCAGCAACTTCCATGGATTCCGTGAGTACATTATTTTCAATGAATACAGTTATTTGATGAATATTTTACTCTTTTCTGGATTAAATCTAATGTGGTACCTGTTTGGACTTGGGTCCCTTCACACTTTGTCATTTTTAACTGAGGTCGTTGAAGTTTTCTCATCTTCTGCTCTGAAGGCCACAAATTCCCTTTTCTACCCAACAGTCCTCTCCCATTTCCCATGAGCGACCTGAGGCATTTGCTGAAGAGTCATGATCTGCTGCATCTTGGTGACCCTCCCTGGCCTTCATGATCTTGACCAGTGCGGGTGCGGTGATTTCTGCTTCTTGCAAGGTAAACCCGTTTTCAGATAAACACACTCCATGCATGTGCATCAAAGAGTAGAGGTTCCTCCTCCCAGAGGCGGGGAAATCTCTCCTTCTGCGCCCAGCAGTGAGGCTTAGCATTCTCTCTGAGGGGGCGTGGCCACTGCCAGACCATAGCACAGGTGGAGGGCACAGGAGGCACCGGGGACAATTAGGGTGAGGTTGAGCTGGAACCCGCACGTGCTACCTGGGAGGAGCACCTGGCAGAAGAATCAGAGGGCACAGGGCCCCGGCCTTCTGCCGTGAGGACAGCAGAGAGGGAAGATAAACAGCAGACCATAAACCTCCTGGGCACTTGGACACAGCGCTTTTAGACCAACCACTTGGGGATGTGGACAGGCAGCGCCCTGGCTTCCATAGGCTGCCAGCAGACAGGGAGAAAAGTCACGGGCTTCCTGGGAGCCGCTCCAGCCTCTTGCCCGTGACTGAGCGGAAGTCCATGCCCAAGGTGCTGGTGAACTTGCGGTCCTCGGTGCCACCGCCAGAGTCGACACTGGGAGACGGCAGGTGCAGAGCGCCGGGCCGGCAGCCTCCCTCTCTGCCTGGGTTTTAGTAACTTCGTGAAGTGGTGTGACCACAACTCAGTTTTAGAACATTTAAGATTGTATTTGTTTGAGAGAGGGAGAGAGACTGTGAGAGCATGAGCGGAGAGGGGGGAAGCAGACGCCCCACCGAGCAGGGAGCCGCATGCGGGACTTGATCATGACCTGAGCGGAAGGCAGACGCCTAACCCACTGAGCCACCCAGGCGCCCCCAGAACATTTTCATGTCCTAATAAGATCTCTCATGCCTATTTATTGTTAGTCTACATTTTCATTCCAAGTATTTTTGTGGGGGTGGGGCAAAGGGCTTAATTATTCAATTTTCTTAAAATTTGCAGAAAAATTTAATAACCTGAGTAGACCTATAAGAAGAAATTGAATTTTGCATAAGTCAGTGTTGGTAATCGGTGACTCACCCAGTTTATCTACTGGGTGATATATTGTCAAATGTGTTGGAGTCATTCCTAATATTCTTTCCTAGTTATTTCCTTTCTGACCCATGGATTACTTATACAGGTGCTGTTTAATTCTAAATATTTGTGGATCCCAACAATTGGAGTGACTTTTAAGGTGTCCAAAAGACATAAAACAAGGTATGGATAGGAAAGTACCTGTGGGTTTCAGCAATATGCAGTTTTTACAATTGTTCTTATAGAACATAAAATGCCCAGTGTAGTCCATAATATCAAAATACTCCAGGAACTGTACTGCAGAAGAGAAGTGATCCCAGAAGCACGGTGTGGCTTATAGAAAGGTACAATAAATGAGTAAGTGTCCTAAGTAGTAATATAGTGTTTGTCTAGTGAAGCCAAAAAGTATTTGAAATATTGAGCCATAGAAATAGGTATGAAACTTTAAGCAAAAATGCAACAATAAGCTTTTAGCTTTAATTTTTCTTTGGTAATTACCTGTACATGCTAAAATGTCATGGTTAACCACTAAGAGTATGTAAATTCCAAACTAGAGGAAAAAAAATCAGAAGCAGGAAAAATAGTGAACTGAATATTAAAAAAGGAAAGAAAGGAAAAATATGCAAAAAAAAAGTCACATAGAGAATTAAGATAAAAATAAGTCCAAATATATGAAAATCAATCGTTAATTCATTAAACATAAGAGGTAAAAAAGATTGTCAGATTGAGTAATAATAATATTGATAACAATCCAGCTGTATGCATTTATTTTTTTTTAAAGATTTTATTTATTTATTTGACAGAGAAATCACAAGTAGGCAGAGAGGCAGGCAGAGAGAGTGAGAAGGAAGCAGGCTCCCTGCCAAGCAGAGAGCCCGATGCAGGACTCGATCTCAGGATCCCGAGATCATGACCTGAGCCAAAGGCAGTGGCTTAAACCACTGAGCCACCCAGGCGCCCCCAGCTGTATGCATTTAAAAAGAAACTTAAGGGGCGCCTGGGTGGCTCAGTGGTTTAAGCCTCTGCCTTCGGCTCAGGTCATGATCTCGGGGTCCTGGGATCGAGCCCCGCATCGGGCTCTCTGCTCAGTGAGGAGCCTATTTCTCCCTTTCTCTGCCTGCCTCTCTGCCTACTTGTGACCTCTCTCTCTGTCAAATAAATAAAATATTAAAAAAAAAAATAAAAAATAAAAAACTTAAAATGTAAGGGCATAGAAAGTTTCAAAGTCTATATAAAGATCAAGCAGATGCTAACCAAAAAAATCTGGTATACTTACACTGCTATCAGATGAAATAGACTTTTAAGACTTAAATAGTTAAGGGTCTTCCAGTATAATAAAAATGTGCATTAAAGATATAAGAATTTAAAGATATAAAAATTCTATACCTGTATGCATAATAACAGATTGTATTTATCCAAACTTTATTAAGTCGTACCAGAGGCATTTTATAAATCTGACTTTTGTTCAGTATTAGGTTTTAATATTCACACAGGTTGTCTTACTCAATTTTTGTGGCTACATATTAGGATATGAAAACCTCAGTTACTTTAACCATCCTCCTGTTCTTGGATTCTACAAAGCAGAAGTTGATAGAACTTTGATAGCAAAGTGACAAATCATCTATCATACTGGGATCTTTGAACATTCGCTCTCAGTTACTGATTGGCCAAACACACAAATATTATCGCAAAAAAACATTTAAATGGCCCAGGTAATACATTTGAGCAAATGAGTACACAGAATTGGGCCATCAACAATTAGAATACACAGTCTTGAGAAGGCCATTTGGGAGATGTATAAAAATTAGCCCACAGGGGCGCCTGGGTGGCTCAGTGGGTTAAGCCTCTGCCTTCAGCTCAGGTCATGATCCTGGGGTCCTGGGATCAAGCTCCGCATCGGGCTCTCTGCTCAGCGCGGAGCCTGCCTCCCCCTCTCTCTCTGCCTGCCTTTCTGCCTCCTTGTGATCTCGCTCTCTGTCAAATAAATAAGTAAAAAAATCTTAAAAAAAAAATTAGCCTACAGACCGTGTTCTCTGACCACACCATACTTAGAAAGCAGTTATAAAAATTTTTATTCACTTTGAAGACCTTGGGCATGCACATTCTCTTCCTTGGGTCTCAGTTTATCCACCCAGAGAAAGTGGAAGCACAGTTTTTGCTTATCCATAGGAATGTTATGGGACTTAGTGAAGCAATGCTTGTGTAAGGATTCGCTAATGTAAATGGCCTGACCAGTGCATTACATTCGCTGGCCCCTCTAATGAACATGAGCTTTGGAAATGGCAGGCTGTTAAAAGAGATAAAGCTAAAGCTAAAATTGGGACTCAGTCATTTCTCTTAGAGTCACCTGAGACAAAGATGGAAGCTATGGAAAGATGGTCAAAGACACAAACCACGAACAGTTTTAAAGGATTGAAAAACCATAATGATATGTCCTTCACACCCACTAGGATGCATGTAATTAAAAAGACTGACACAATGAGTGATGGCGGGACACTTGGGTGGTTCCGTCAGTTAAGCCTCTGCCTTTGGCTCAGGTCACAATCCCAGGGTTCTGGGATGGAGCCCCACATCAAGCTCCCAGCAGAGTGGGGAGCTTACTTCTCCCTCTGCCTGCTGCTCCCCCTGCTTGTGTGCTCATACTACTGTCTCTCTCACTCTCTCCTGACACACAAAATCTTTTTTTAAAAAGAGTGTTGGTGAAGAGGTGGAGAGATTGGAACCCTCAGACATTTCTGGAGGGAATATGAAATGGTATAGCTTCTTTGGTAAACAGTCCTGCAGTTCCTAAAAACAAAGGTTAAATAAGCAAATATATATGTGTGTGTGTCTAAAACATATATATATAGATAGAAAGATAGATATAAATAAAGGGTACAAGATATCAATGGAAATAAAAAGCATTTAGAAATAAATGATGGTATTTAAATAACTGAAAAGTTGAATATTAGTCAAGTGTCCAAATTAAGAACTTAATTCAAAATAGAATAAGGAAGGGCGCCTGGGTGACTCAATGGGTTAAGCCTCTGCCTTCAGCTCAGGTCATGATCTCCGGGTCGTGGATCGAGCCCTGCATCAGGCTCCCTGCTCATTGGGGAGCGTGCTTCCCCCTCTCTCTCTGCCTACTTGTGATCTCTGTCTGTCAAATAAATAAAAACCTTTTTTAAAAAATAGAATAAGGAAATAAAGATAAAAGATAAAACAGACACAATAGAGGATCAACAGTGCCTTGCGTGATGAAGTAGAACCCCCCCACCCCAATTTTTAACAGAAATTGTCATAGCAAATAGCCAAGTCTCACTTCAGATCTCAAAAGGAGTCAGAATTTCACCATTTCGTATGATGTTTGTAGTAGAATTTTGCAGATACTCCTAGTCAAATTAGAGAAATTTCTTTCATTTTAAATTTTATTACAAAAGTTTCAAAACAGTATGGAGATTCCTCAAAAGGTTAAAAATAGAGCTACCGTACAACCCAGCAATTACTCTACCAGGTATTTACCTGAAGGATGCAAAGATAGTAATTGAAGGGTCACCTGTACTGTGTTCATAGCAGCGATGTCCACAACAGCCAAACTATAGAAGAAGCACAGACGTCCAGCCACAGGTGAATGAATTAAGAAGATGTGGTGTCTACACACGCTGGAATATTATTCAGCCATCAAAAAGAAGAAAGAAATCTTGCCATTTGCAACAATGTGGATAGAACTAGAAGGTATTAAGCTAAGAAATATAAGTCAATCAGAGAAAGAAATATATGATTTCACTTATAACATGGAATTTAATACACGAAACAGATGAACATAGGGGAAGGGAAGGAAAAATGAAAATTGAGAGAGAGGCAAACCATAAGAGATTTTTTTTAAGATTTTACTTATTTATTTGACAGATATCACAGGTGCCCCACCATAAGAGATTCTTAACGATAGGAAATAAATTGGGATTGCTGGAGGGGAGGTGGTGGGGAATAGGGTAATTGGGTGATGGACATTAAACTTGGGCACTTGATGTAATGAGAACTGAGTGTTATATGCAGCTGATAAGTCACTAAATTCCTCCACTGAAACTAATTTTTTAAAAGTTTTCAAAAACAAAAGAATTGGATGTACTCTATATATCTATCTGGCATAATTCATTAGCCTATCACATAGTTTAGCAATTAACATTTTGCCACCATTATCCCCTCCTATCTTTTTTTGCTAAGGTGTTTTATTATTTTCAGTTTGAGAGAGAGAGCAGGGAGAAGGGTAAAGGGAGAATGAGAGAACAGACTCCCCAATGAGTGGGGACCCAGACAAAGGGTTCAGTCTCATGACCCAGAGAGAATGACCGGAGCCACAATTAAGATGCTTAACTGACTGAGCCAACCAGGTGTTCCATTGCTGATTTTATATATATATATATATATATATATATATATATATATATATATATATATAATATAAAGATTTTATTTATTTGACAAAACACAAGAGAGGGGGAGCGATGGGTGAAAGGAGAGGGAGAAGTAGGTTCTCTGCTCAGGGGTTGGATCCCAGGATCCAACTTGAGCTGAATGAAGGCAGAAGCTTAACCCACTGACCCACCCAGGTGCCCCCCACCCCTGCCGCTGATGTTTTAAAGTAAATTTGCTGATATGCCAGGTTACCCCCAAGAATTTTAGTATGACCTTTTCTTGTACATGTGCTCCCTCATACTTAGATTGTTTTTCTCTAATGACCCTTGGCTCTTTGGAGTAAATAATATTTAGAGGATTTAATCTATGCAAGGCATCCTCGTTGATATTGAAGTATCATTGTCTCCATGCCTTTTCAGATTAGAAAGGTCGGCTATGTCTTTTTTTTTTTTTTTTTTTTAATAAAAAGGAATCAGGGGCACCTGGGTGGCTCAGTGGGTTAAGCCTCTGCCTTCAGCTCAGGTCATGATCTCAGGGTCCTGGGATCGAGCCCCGTATCGGGCTCTCTGCTTGGCAGGGAGCCTGCTTCCTCCCCTCTCTGGCTGCTGCTCTGCCTACTTGTAATCTCTCTCTCTCTCTGCAAAAAAAAAAAAAAAAAAAATTTAAAAAAAAAGAAAAAGGAATCATAAGTTCATGTTGTGGCTTTAAAAATCAATTCTAACATTAAGATTTTATTCCTTTTGTTTTATAATCAAATGTTTTTCTTACAATAAAGCTATTCCTGGGGCGCCTGAGTTAAGCCTCTTCATTCGGCTCAGGTCATGATCTCAGGGTCCTGGGACCGAGCCTCTCGTCGGACCCTCTCCTCAGCGGGGAGTCTACTTCCCTCTCTCTCTCTGCCTGCATCTCTGCCTACTTGTGATCTCTGTCAAATAAATAAAGTCTTTTTTAAAAAACTTAGTATACTAATGGAGGGGAACTTCAACTTGATTAAAAAAAAAAAACTCTACAGAAAAAGTACAGCTCACATTATACTAAAACAGTGATAAATGAGAGATTTTCCTGTTAAGCTCAGGAAGAAGACAGATTCATCTTCTCATCACTCTCTTCCCACATCATTATTATCTAGCATATATCTAGCAGTCCTAGATAATTCAATAGGACAAGAAAAGGAAATGAAAGGGGGCGCCTGGGTGGCTCAGTGGATTGAGCCACTGCCTTCGGCTCAGGTCATGATCTCAGGGTCCTGGGATCGAGCCCCACGTCGGGCTCTCTGCTCCGAAGGGAGCCTGCTTCCTCTTCTCTCTCTGCCTGTCTCTCTGCCTACTTGTGATCTCTCTCTCTGTCAAATAAATAAAATCTTTAAAAGAAAAAAAAAGGAAATGAATACAGATTGGGAATGAATAAAATTGTCTTTGTTCACAGATGACATGACTATATGAAGAAAAGTCACCCTCCCCAAACAAAACCTCCTGGGACTAATGAATAAGCAAGGTTACTGGATATAAGGTTAATACACAAAAATCAATTACTTCCTTATGTACCAGCAATGAACAAGTGGATTCTGAAATTAGAAACAAGACCATTTGCATTAGCAACCCCCAAAGTGAAATACTTAGGTATAAAACAAAGTATATGTGAAGATCTACATGAGGAAAACTATAAAACTCTGACGAAAGAAATCAGTGAACTAAATAAATGGAGAGAGAACCCTTGTTCATGGACAGGAAGACTCAGTAGTGTCAAGAGGCCAGCTCTTTCCAGCTTGACCTATAGATTCAGTGCAGTCCCAATGAAGTTTTCAGCAGACTATTTTATGGAAATATACAGAGAGGAAACAGATCTACAATAGCCAAGACAAATTTAAAAAGTTGAACTGACACTACCTGATTTCAAGACTTACTGTAAAGTTATCAGGACACTGTGGTATTAGCAAAAGAACAGACAAATACATCAATGAAATAGAACAGTCCAAAAATAGATCTACACTAATACAGTGAACTGATATTTGAGAAGGGAGCAAAAATACAAAAAAAAAAAAAAAAAAGGAAAAGGAAGGAGATACCACCTCACACCAGTCAGAATGGCTGAAATTAACAAGTCAGGAAACAACAAATGTTGGCAAGGATGCAGAGAAAGGGGAACTCTCTTACACTGCTGGTGGGAATGCAAACTTGTGCAGCCACTCTGGAAAACAGTACAGAGGTTCCTAAAGAAGTTAAGAATAGAGATAGCCTACAGTCCAGCAATTGCACTAGTAGGCATTTAGCCAAAGGATACAAACATTGTGATCTGAAGGGGCACCTGCACCGCAGCATTTATAGCAGTAATATCCACAATAGTCAAACTATGAAAGAACCCAGATGTCCATTGACAGATGAGTGGATAAAGATGTGGTAGATATTCAAAATGGAGTATTACTCAGCCATCAAAAAAGGATGAAATCTTACTATTTGAAATGACATGGATGGAACCGGAGGGGATTATGCAAAGCAAAATAAGTCAGAGAAAGACCATGTTTAGCTTTTAAAAAGATTATATACCAATGGGCAGAGAAACAATTTGAAGATACAAAGATGCTCTAAAAGAAAAAGGAGAGGTAGTGTCTTTTCCTTTTAACACCAGAAAAAATTTTTCAATTTGCACTAACCCTTACTCCTGAAGATGATTCAATAACCCCCCTCTGCCAGTTCCTCTTCAATATTACCCCACACCCAATTCAGCCATGCTTTCCTCCACTCTGGAAGTCCACTCTAGGACTCCCAGCTGACTTCCCCTCCTTGTATTCTCATCTCAATTTCCTTACTTCAGGGGAACCCCCACTCTCTGCCTGGATCCCCACCTCACTGAATCCTGGAAGCTCTGCAGACTGAGCTGGGCAGTTTCGGGGACCCCAGCCTGCTTCCTGCCTCCAGACACGTCTGCCCTCCTTTTGTCCAGTGTCTGAGACATTCAGATGATGTCATTCATCTGGCTTTTTACTCGATGCTGGAGGGAGTCTGGATCTTGTTACTCCATCATAGGCAGAAGGGGAAGCTCAGAAAGAATTTTGAGGTCAATTCTTGATTCCTAACTTGACTTAGATTCTTTTCTACTTTAAAATGACACATTTCTCACTTAGTTCTTAGCATCCATAAGGTAGACTATTCTCAGTACTATATTTTAACAGATTCATAGGCAAGGCATTACAGGGTATTTTGTGCAAAATTATGTTAGAATTTTTATAATTCTGTCAAGAGTCACCTAACACAGAAGGGAAGAAAAAAAACAAGGTGGTGCTTTTGGTTACAACAAACTAGCAGCTACTTTTGGTTTTCTCAGTATTTCTGGCCCCAGCCTCAGGGCCTTCAGCAGCCCCAAGTTCCCCTCCCAGCCTGCAGGGAAGCTCTGAGGATGACAAGTCTGTGACTTTGTGGGCAGAGTCAGAGCTCCAGGTACACAAAGTCCTGGTGACCTAAAGGTGAACAAGGCCCCTCATAAGGACTGTTAATATTCCCTGAAACCAAGGGAGATCCCTTCCTGACCAGTAATCAGTTAAAATCCTTTAAACGGTTCTGAAGGTTTTCAGATTCTATTCATTCATTATTGAACAAACAATATTGAGGCACAGAGATGCTTTCCAATATGCCTGTGAGTAGAGACATTGGATGTTACTTCCAGTGATGCTAGTTCCTATCTTCCCTTTTAAGTATTTCTCATCTTCCACCAGCAGACAAAGGCATGTGTGGGCCTTATCAGTGTAGGAGTCTCTGAAAACCACTCACACATACATAGTGAGTCGTTTCAGGGTGTATCCACATTTCTCTGTCCTTTCCAGGCCAGTCCTTGGGAGAGACTAGGGAATCCAGAGTTTCCTACAAGACTGGGGAATGCTTGGAAATGAGTTTCATCTTGAAGAAGATCACATCCTGACAAGGACAGTTGCCCTCCCAAGCCCAGGGCCATAAAGAGCTGGGAACAATGTCCCCAGATGCTGATGACTTTACAGAACTTACTCTGGACAATACGCACAGCCAACACTAAACCCTAGCCCATCCCTATGGAGAAGCCCTGCAGCAGACACCGGGCCTCAGGTTGGTCTCTTCTATATTCAACTTCAAGTGACCAACAAGGGCTGGCCCAGTCACCACACTGTGCCCTAAGCAGGGTGGAGAATTATAAGACCAGCATCAGGGCTGGGGAGCTGTTCTACAGCTGGTTTCACTTACACATAACAATCGATCTCACCAAGCTTGGAAACCAGTGGGAGAGGTGGACTTAACCAAAGGGCCAACACTGGAATTTACTAAGAGTTAGCTGAGGTCAAGGGCTAAGGGCACAGTGCCTAACAAGATGTCCTCATCTGAGAGAGTCTCTGTGCACAGGGAGCCGTGACCTGAGCCAGGAGGAGCAGCCAGCTCAATGACTGGCATTGGAGAGTGATGAACAACATAGAAGGAACAAAGTTTGAGTCAATGCCTTCCCAAGTACATTGAGCACACTTTTGCCTCAGAAATATTTGCAGTTGGCACATGGGGCCCAGTGATGTGCTATCACTGCCTTCATTGTGGTCATGCATACCCTCTCTCCCAGTTACCCAATCAGATGCTAGTTTACGGGCTCCTGTAAGTGATTGGGGAGATGTAACCCAAGCCCCAAATCCTTAAATTAACCACAGGCTTCATGGATTGGCCTGACTCAATCAGGTGGGTGAGACAGAAGTTCTCCTCCACAGTGCAAGATGCCAGGACTCAGGAAAACAGAAGACAGGCCCAGATCAGGGCACACGGGAATGCTGTGACTTACCACAGACTTTCTCACTGGAACAGAGGTCTTGATGCCCAGGGCTCACTCCCTAGCCAGGACACAAGCTCTGAAGGGAACTGTCCTACTGTGGGCTGACCAGCTACTCTGCCTGCATGTGGGATGCATTAAGCTCAATCACATCCATGCCTTTTGCTACCGGTTGGGGCTCCCCCTGCAACAGGGACAGCCAGACGTTGAAGACAACACATTTCCACACTTGGGAATTCTTGACTACCCAAATTCCAGAAAAAAATCAGAGGAAGTGCTAGCTTCAAGGACCCTAAATGCCGCCCTGTTGCTGCCTGGAGATGCATCCCAGGGAAAACTCAAATAAAAGTGGAAGTCAGTCAAGGGAGGCAGTGTTCTTTGGGTTTATGGGAAGATAGCTGGATTGTCTCACTTCCTCTTGCAAGCATTTTTACATTGAAGAACTGTGCTGTGCACAGTTATGTATTTTACAAATGTGGAAATTTTCAATCCTCAAGGCATGTCAAGCTACTACTACGCTCCTTGGCAGAGCAGGGTGGTGGCCTCCTTGATCCAACTGCTCTTCTCAGCTGGGAATAGACTCAGCACTCAGGCTCCAGTGCAGGGGGCTGCTACATGCTCCTCCAGAAAGCCTTCCTGGGCTGTTCCGGCAACATTCCTGATGTTAAGGAGACTGTGTGTCTGCTCTGAACTGTGAGCTCCCTCATTCTATTGTGCATCTCCAGTGTTGAATTTAGGTCCTAATTATGGTTCTTATGTCCTGTGCTCAGACTCTCCCTAAATGCTTCACCAAAGCAGTTGGTTTATCAGAGATGCTCTCGAATCCTTCTGATTTTCCCCTCTTGTCATTTCCTATTGTCTGCTTGTAGTGGGTTTTGTGCCTGCTGATTTTAGATGTCAGCATCAGACATTTTCCTTGTTGGGACTTGGATAATTTGGTGTTTTTTTGTTTTTTTTTTTTTAATTTGGTGTTCTTAAATGCTAGTTTTGTTCTGTGGTGAAGGTGAAGACTTGAATGAGACTGATTTCACAATTTTTTTAAAATATTGTATTTTGCGGGACACCTGGGTGGCTCAGCTGGTTAAGCCACTGCTTTCAGCTCAGGTCATGATCCCAGAGTCCCGGGATCGAATCCCACATTGGGCTCCCAGCTATGCAGGGAGTCTGCTTCTCCCTCTGACCTTCTCCCCTCTCATGTTCTCTCTCACTCTCTTTCTCAAAGAAATAAATATCTTTTTTAAAAAAAAATATTACATTTTGCTTTGCTTCAGATGGTCTGAGCTAGGATCTCCAGTGAAAGAGCTGGAAGAACTGATGGAAAATCCACAGAAGCAAATGCAGAAAGATGAGGATCTTGAATAGAAGGTGGAATTTAAGTTTAAAGCTCCCCAATGTTTACCATATACTCTTTAGGAGCCACACTCAAGACAGGAATGAACTAGTCCCACAGGGCCACATGAGCCACAGCAAGGCAGACTTACCCACTATGGAGACCCAGGCCACACAGAACACAGGGCACAGTAATCAGCAAGCTCAGAGATCCCTTACTACCTGAGACAGGATCCTAGGACCAAGCGAGGGGGAAAAAAAAAAAATCAAGATGAAGAGTAAAGAGATGGAAAAGAAGAAACCTCCAGAAGCTGACAGAAAAGGAGCTAGACCTAGACCCAGAACTGGACCAAGAAAGAAAAGAGGAAATAGGTGGTACGGCTCCTTTGGGAAGCATGAAGTGGACAAGGAGCCTATGGACAAGAGTCCATGGTCTGCCAGGGAGTTGAACAATTCCATCCCAAAAATGTTGGCTGGGCCTCCTGAGTGGGAATGAGATGAAGAAGATAATCTAGAGAGGTGGCCCACTGCTGACCCTCCACCAGCACCCAGGCAGTTAGATCCTCCTCACTTCCTCCCCTGTCCTTCGAATGTTTACCCTGCCTAGTGTTCCCACTGTGGGGGCTGCTCTAAGGACATATTTTGGGGAATATAAGGTGTCGAGAACATTTAAATGGCATGTGTATCTGAGCCTAGTTAAGACCATTCCATAAACTTCCAGGACTCGTCGTGGATATGGAGTGGGTATGGAGATCTATTTGTCTTGTGGCCACCTAATATAGATATAGATATAGATATTATATGATAATATAATCTATATATATCATATATATATCATATAATATATATATCTATATATTATATATATATCTATATATATCATATAATATATAGATATCTATATATCTATATATCTATATATATATTTAGGTGGCCACAAGACAGATATATATAGATATATAGGTATATGTATATACAGATACATAGATATATATCAATATATATGAAGCTTGTCTTATTAAACCAGCCGCCTACTTTCTGGAGTGGTCTTCCTCCTCCTCAGTCTCTCTCTGCCCTCCTAATATGAGAAATGCTTCAGATTTCACCTGCAAAATTCCAAGTAAGTTGGGACCAACAGAAGGCACTAATTATTTGATGAAGACAGCAGATGAGAAGCAGCTGGGAGATTTCTTTGGCCTGCCCAACAGCTGAGCAGCATGCTGCCAGACACCATGGAGAACATGGCTATGGAGAGTGATGAGGAGGAGGATTATAGTAGAGTGAATCAGAAGCACAGGAAGCACCCCCATCGGCTGCTGAATTGGATACCCATGAGGAGTACAGCCTGTATACGAACAACCAAGGGAATTTGCCCAAGGCTGCATTGCCAGTATGACATCCAGATGTCTGGAGGGCTGACCACCAGGCACTTCAAGGAAAAGGCCATGTTTGATCCCTGGTGGAAGACTACTAAAGCAAAGTCGAGACCAAGGAACCTGATGGAATTGAAGTCAAAATCCCAAATAGCTTGTTTTGAGTTCCAAGTCCAAAAACAGTCTACACAAGAAAATGTTCCCACTACTTTCTCTGCAGTTCCTAAAATGTTGCTAAGGTTGTTTTGGAAACGTGCATAAATATTTTACTATATTTTAGTTCCATTAAAATGGGTTAAGCAGCCCATTAAGCATTAGCCTTGAAGGACTTTCCCCCTGGACTTGCTCAGAGTGAATACAGCCCTGGGTTTCAGGCAAAGATTCAGCAAGAAGATATGTGAGGTCTTCATGAGGTTTCCCTAGGCCTCTCTGTCTTCTCTGGTTCTCCCATGCAGATGCCACCAACCAAAAATCTCACCAAAAAATTCTTAGGAAAATCCTGGTTCTGGAGCCCTGCATGGTTCTCACTGTGCCTGTGTCCTGCCTTTCTCACAGTAGCTGGCAAAGTCCAGCAGCATGGTCCACCTCCCTTGTCCATCATCCAGATCCTGGACCTAAAATTAGAACCAAGATCCCAGTTCCATTTGCAAGATTTCCATGAACACGTTCTTCCTCAAAACAGTAAAGTGACAGAAAATGAAATATAACTAGATTATCCTTTAGTTCTGTGGTAGCAGGGGCTTAGTTTTGATTCAAAAAATAAAGACAAGAGACATGGAGGGACCTTGGTTTCCTAGGGAACTTGGCACTATCACCTTGTCATTATCTGTCCATATGCTTTCTGCACAGAGCCTCCTTTACAATCATCAGCAACCTTTACCACCCAGAACCTGATCAAACATTTATCACTGGAAACAGGACTTTGATTCAGCTTGAGAGAGAAACGAATATCAGAATTACGAACTCACCACTCATCCCCCGAACCCAGTGCAGGGAAAACAAGATTTGAACTTGAATAACCTTCCTCTCTACTTGGACCCTGAGGTTCAAGGAATCCCTGAAAAGACAAAGGTCAAGTTACAACCTGGAACTCAGGCTCTGGCAGACTTGGGGTCATACTTTTCACATTCCTGTCCCCATCTTTCTTGCTCCTTGAAAGGTAAGTTACCAAAGAGAACCACATAGAGCAGGTGACCTAAGGATCTGTTAGTTACAGATAGGAACATGCTCGGCATCTTTCACCTTAATTGGTGAGACCAGACCTAGACTTAGTGGCTGCTTCCTGGGAAGTCAGGATCCAGGCTGGCTGGGGCATTGGGGATTGAAGCAGATGCCCACAGACTCCAGGTACCCAGACATGAGCATCTGTCTGAAACTCTCCTGCAGAAGCTATACAGAAGCAGCCCCAGGCACCACCAGGGGATCCAGGCACCGCCTCCCCGAGACTGTTCCCCTGTGCATGTTGGGGCATCCTGGGTGGGGTTTAGGATCCAGAGAGTCACTGAACCACTTTTTTCCTTCCACCTGCCACTGGACCCCAGGGACAATTATGTACCATGTAATGGCATGGAACATGCCCACAGTATCACAGGTTCACCATGGTGCTCTGTTCCATGATGAGTCAGAGTCCATGACACACTCTCACCCCACCTCCTTCTCGAAACCAGCCAGGAGGTATGTGATATCCCAGGGCAGTGGACCTGGCAAATGAGCCCTCACTGGGGCTGAGCTGATGCCAACTGGGCTTTTCGAAACCATATGGAGAGTGATACCCTACTTCCCCAATCGGGGGGGGCCTACTGAACAAACACTAGAGGACCTTCTGGAAGGGGTAATGCTCAAGAAGGTCAGGAAGCCCACAGGACCGGTCTTTAAAAACAACCACAGGTATCTCACTGGAATCATTCATGCTAGACCAATCATGAGTGAGCTTTCTATCCTATTAGAGAAAATAGGATGCTCCTTTGGCCAAAGAAGAAGCTATAAACAAGCTTTGAAAACACTTTCCAAAAGTGTGCTCATTTCATCCAATATATAGACATGGAGTTTCAAGCAGGATGATGAATGATTTAATTGAAAGTTGTCTGAACATGTGAATCTGGACTCCCCCTACCTTCCTCTGGGCCACAGCACACGCACTCCCAGTATTCCAGTCAATACTGGAATGCCTCGTCCAGATACAGGTAGGAAAGGGCTTGCAGAGAAGAACAATGTTCCACATCCTGGAGTGAATCAAGAGGGAGAGTGGCCTGGCTGGGCTGGACTCAATCTACAGGCAGCCATGGAAACCTACCAGGACACATCTCTAAGGTCCAGAGATAGCTCTCAGCAGAGGGGAAGGGAGGCTGCAAGCCATGGCTGCATTCCAGAACCTTTGAGCTCAGCCTCATGCAAGCAGCCTCCCTTTGGAAAGTGAGGAGCGGCCTGGAAACTACCAACCTCCCCCCACATGGTTGGGAGCTGATGAGCTGACACTGGGTGACTTGAGGCTGAAGGAGCAAGGGGATCCAGAACCTCAGTAAGGTTAAGAGGCAAGTGGAAGCTCTCTGGCCCATGTTCAAGGTCCATCATCAGAAATCCCACTACATCCCAGAGTTCTGTCATCCCAGAAGGCCATTAGCAGACAACTCCATGAACACTGCCTGGAAACATGTTGGGCAGGTAACACCTGATTGCCAAATGGAAAAAAAACAAGATTATTAGCATGTCACCTGCAGTGTATTCAGATTCCAGACTTCAACTTTGAAACCAGCTGTCTTTTCCAAGTTCCCCCAAGTGAGTGGGGTGGGTCACATTCCTGGACTGCAGGCACTGTGGCTGCGGGGGCTGCTCTGGCTGAGGGCACTCTGGCCCTGGCTCATCCTTTGCTCTGGGCTATGAACTTCAGACATGACTAGGGCCCTTCAGGGGCTCAGGGGGACCCGGCAATTGATGTGTGGTGAGAACCTCCAGGATCCAGCCAGGTACCCAGGGCCTGAGTCTTCCCTGGGTCCATCTCCCAAGTTTGCCCCCAAGAGAGGCTCCCAGCTCTCAGGAGCAGGAGCCAAATGCTCCTAACTGTGAACCAGATCTAGAGGCTTTGAGAATCTTGGAATACTGACCCTAGTTCCACTAGAGAGACAAGGCCTTAGCATAGTCCATTGTCATCACGAATCATTCCTTCCCCAAGCCAGTTTCATAAGATAGTCTGGAATGGCAACCAGGGGGTTTTGAAGGGGCGGGGGAGGGGGGTTTGAGGAACCAGGTGGAGGGTAATAGGGAGGGCACGAACTGCATGGAGCACTGGGTGTGGTGCAAAAACAATGAACACTGTTACGCTGAAAATAAACAAATAAAAAATATATCAAAAAAAAAAAAAAAAAGCCTGGAACGGAAGCAGACTAATACCCTTTCTGAACGGTCCATGGACAAAAGGATGAGACCGATACAAAGCAAAGGTAAAGCAAAGCTTTATTTCATGCCAAGCATCAAGAACCAAACCGACCAGCGGGGACCACCTCTTACAGAGAGCGCAACCCCTCCCAGCCTCACAGACTAACTTTTATAGAGCAAAGGCCATGTGGTTGAGCCTGGCCACACACAGGTGGCCAAGGAGATTGCAACACACAGAGAAAGTTGCACAGTCATCCTAGGTCACACACAGGTGGCCAATTGAATTACAATTCACCCCATAGTAGCTATTTGAACTAGCCTATCACCTTGGTCAGAACTGGTGCCCAAAAGGCCGGCCCCACCTTCTTTGGTAGTCAGGGAGAAAGTATGTGCCCTTTACTGATTGGATGTCTCCACCTGGCCTGACCCGCCCTTGCATTCTGGGCTCTGTTATCTTTCCCTGACCTGACACGTCCTGATATATGGGCTCTTTTATCAGGGGCTGGTCGGCCATATTTTAGGGCTTTCCCAGATCCGTTTCTAAGTGAGTTCCTCTGGGGGGGCAGGGTCAATCTAAGTTCACTGCATAAACAACAAAATGGCTGTTCTACCGAGGTGGGGCTGCTCGGGCTAAGTAGGCCCTTACATTTCCACCTTGGTGGCCACGATTGGAGGAGAGGGACAGGGAAACTAAGGACCTGAGAGGGGCCTCAACTTCCTGGGGCCTTGAGATTAGCCCCCTTCTCCCCCGCTTTCTCTTTCATTCTTAGCACTCAGAGGCTCACTGACCTTCCAGGAAAAACTTGCACACCAGAGGGGACAGCTCTTCCATCCTGCCTTTGGCATTTCCCAGCTGGCCAGCATCATAAATTCATTTACGTTATTACACTTTCCTGGCTCATTAACATTGAGCTGAAGTGTCATAAATAATCTCTTATTAGAACATTTCTGTGTCATTTGGATAGGTCGGGGTCATGCTGCATCTTGCATCAGTTTCTCTAATTTCTGGCAAGAAGTGAATGCGCTTTTTCCCCCACTTTAGATCCTGACTTGCCCCAATATTTCTCTTGAAAAGCTGCCCCTGTTATTAAGAAGTTTAGTCAAAGTTATCAGGATTCAGCCTTTTGACAAGCATTGCCTTCCTGCCAAGAATAGAAGCTTCATGAGAATCGAACTGGCTCTGTGGTTGCTATAGGGCACCTCTGAATGGCCAGGATCCAAAAATGAACATCCTCATGGACTTGGCCCCTCGGTCTTGTTTGTCAAAGCCAGAGAGGGTCTCTGCTAGGACCCAGAGTGGGCAGCCCACCCACAGATCAGTTAGCAATCAGCACGGGCTCAGACACATGGAACCATCTCTACACAGGTGGAGGCATTGGTGGCTTAACCCGACTAGTCCTGAGCGCCAAGTTTTTGCCCTGCCAAGCTGTTCAAAGACTTTCCTCCATGGCACAGAAAAGAACCATCAGCCCCCGGTACACTAGGACCGAGATTCCTCTATCTTATCTGATAGGTGGGTCTTGTACCTAGCATGGCTCTGGGCTGATACCCGTCCCCAACCCACCACACACCCAGAAGCTTCCAGGGACAACTGGCTGCCCTTAGATTTCAGGAAGCATCCGAGGAGTCAAGACTGAACATGCTGCGGCTCTGACCCAAGTTCACAGCTGGATGACCCAGATGTCAGACTGCTCTTCCTCACCCTTCTCCTAGAGACCTGTGGGAAGTACCAGCCACCACCAGGGGGCAGTAGAGACATTGCCTGGCTGGAGGGCCAATACTGGAGGAGGCAGAGCTGTCTCTAGTGGAAGATCAGGATGGGACTCCCCCTGAGCCCAGTGTGGTCACTGTGGCTGACCCCCCCCCGACACACACACACACACACACACACACACACACACACACACACACACACACACTCCCCCCCCCCCATCTCACCTACATTCAGGCTCTCATCACACTCTGAGACACTGTTTGAGGCCATTTTAGCCCACACCAGTTTCATTCTCTCGGCTCTCATCACATTTCCCCTGAACTGTAGCCTCTGTTGAAATACAGTTTTCCTTATGCCACCCAGGAATCTGAGGTGACGACCTCTCCAAACACTTCCAGTCACTTCCAGGGACTTCAGAAACTGTCCTAGGCTCACCTAGGCACCTAGAGTTCTCACCCACAAAGACCCTCTTTCAGGGAAACCTAGTATGTTCATTCACTGCAAGTACTTTGCCTATAAGATACCACCAGCATTCCCTGTATTCAAGCATTCAGTCACGAGCTTAGATGTATTTGCACAGAAGTATTTTATTTCTACTGAAAGTGTTTTACATTGCAGAGACACAGTTGCCCTTACAGTGAGGAAGTGCCATAAGCTTTAAAAGGCAAACACAAGGATTTCCTCACATGTCTTCAAGCAGACAGACAGCCCTAGAAACATCTGAAATGTCACTTCCTCACATGCAACATACCTCCAGAGTGCATCTCACGAAGATTCTAGAACAGACCCTTGTCCTTTTCACTGAGCTGCTCTGGTATTTTATAAAGAGCTTTTCAGTCTCTCAAGGGGAAAATAGAAAAATCTGGCTCGTTGGACCCTCTTCTCCACCCAGAGTGCACATGACAGCCACCCAGGACCTTCGGGTCCTGCTGCTGTTTAGGTCCCACCTGGACCAGGTCATCAGACTCACTGAAGAAGGATTTCCCATTGCACAGGAGGGTCCCTCTCCAACTAGTTCTAATCTACAGCATCAGTGTGAAAATCCCAGCCCCCTGGAGCAGGGGGAGGTGGGGAAGGACCAATAAGGCCCCTGCTCTTAGGTGCACCTAATGATAGGATCACAGCGTTTCTAGGGAGTAAATCTCTACCCAGGTTACATGTTGAAATCACCCAGAGACTTTTCAGTAATACAAATCCCTGGACCTCTGTCCAATATTCTTATGTTTGAAGCACTGGGAGAGACCTTGGAAAAGAGGAGTCTGCCGTAGCATCATGGCTAGGAAGTTATTCTGCCAAGTGAATTCACTTGCGTACATGATCATGAGCTCATGGAGCTTAGACAGCAGTGGGATGGGGGCTTGATCAAGGACTTACACTAGGGTTTACTAAATGTTGGTTGAGGTCAAGGACAGACTAAGGGGGCAACACCTACAAGTGGCACCATCTGGAAGGCCTTCCTGCGTAAGGTGACTGGCACCTCTGTCAGGGTTGAGAGCCAGCTGGATTAACAGAACTGGAGGGTGACATGCAACTAACAGAAGGAGGAGAGCTCCTGAGGCAGGAAGGTGCTTGGCATACTCAGAACAGTGTAGGACATCAGTAAGGCTGGAGCACAGATAATGCACAAAGACCAGCATGATCGGTCAAGTGGATGTGGGAGAAACCACTGTCCTGAAGAGTTAAACAAGAAGGCGTAGTCCACATACCAGCAACCACGTAAGCAGGGTCCCCATCAGAATGCTATGGCAGGGGGAGGAACAAGACGACAGAGGAAAAAGGACCTAAATATTGGGTCGTAGGAGTTCAGCTAGATAGTTATCAATCCATTCTGAACACCTACAAACTGAACAGGAGATTGAAGACAAGAGCAGCAATTCTAGGAACAGAAAAGTGACCACTTTCTAGAAGGTAGGACGTGCAGAGTAGTGAATCCCAGGCGACTGGGAAGATAGACCATGGGGGGAGGGGCCAGCTCCCCGCAAGCGATGGAGCAGCTGAGCACAATATCCGTGTGGAGGCCAAGAAAAATTAAGGCCATCCCACCTCAGGGTTAGCCTTAGCATAAGTATGGCCATCTTAGCTCCCGCAGCCATCTCAGACCCCTGTGCCCAAGGGCTGAACTTTCCCCTACTTTACACTAGTTCTAAGGACCCCCCACCCTGCTTTAGTAACAAGAACCCCCACCCTGCTTTGGTTCCAGAGACCCCCACCCTGCTTTAGTTACAGGAACCCATAAATACCCCTGCCTTAACTAAGCTCAGGGTCCAAGTCCCTACTCCGCTGTGTCGGGTATACTTGGGCCCAAGCTTAAGCTTGTCAAATAAACCCTCATGTGATTGCATTGGTGTTGGCTCTTTGGTGGTCTCTTGGACGCGAAAATTCGGGTACAACATTTGGAGGTCCCACCAAGATCTGGGAGACTCCCAGGGCCCCAACCCAGAGGGTCTTGCGCCAGCTGGTGAGTACACTCGTTTTTTTCTTTTGCGCGTGTACTTTGGGAGCTCTGATCTGCATTTTTACCCGTAGGAATTCCAACTTGTATCTGGGTTGACACTGGCTCAAGCGGACACATCGCGGGCCATTGACCGGGGGTCTTGAGAGACGTCACTTGACCCCACAGGGGTTTTGAGTACCCCGCTGTTTCAGGGAGTTAGAGTCCCCCTAGGTGGTCACCAGGGGGTTCATGGTCCCCCAAGGTAGTCAGGGGTTTCGAGTCCCCCTAGGCAGTCAAGCGTCTTGTTTTTGTTGTCAGTTGTGATGTTTGTTAAATGTATGGGAATTTTGTCTGTTGTGCTGGTTGTTAAGTTTATGGGAATTTTTGGAAGAGGTATCCCTTACCCCCGCCTGGAGGGCAAGATCCTCATCTGTGAGGAGAGTCAGCTGCCGTTGCTGTCGGATTCTCCCTTAACTTCCTTTCAGTTCTGTCTTCGGGGCCGCGCTGGATCATTTGTCTGTGTGAGTGTGTTCTTGTTAATTGTTGTAAGTGTATGTGCCTTGTTGTGGACTGAAGGCATGATGGGACAGACACAGACTACCCCTCTGTCCCTGATGATTAACCACTTCTCGGATGTCACGGAGAGAGCTCATAATCTGAGCACAGATGTACAAAAGGGAAAGTCTCGGACTTTCTGCATGCCTGAGTGGCCAGCTTTTAATGTAAAATGGCCCCAGGAGGGAACCTTTCAACAGTCTATTATCTTACAGGTTAAGGCCGTCACCTTCAGAGAAAAACCACACGGTCACCCTAACCAAATACCTTATATACTGGTCTGGCAAGACATGATAGAGAATCTTCCCTCCTGGCTTAAACCTTTTCTCCCTCCCAAAGCAGGACCTACACCCAAGATCCTGGCCCTGCAGAAACCAACTCCTAAGTCTAACAAGAAAGCGGAGTCCAAACCAAAGACTCCACTTTACCCGGTCTTCCAGGACACTCCCATGGAGGACTTGATTTTTCTGCCACCACCTGATTTTTCTCCCCCCACCCCGTCTACCCCTCCAGTAGAGGCATCAGGGGCTGTCAAGGGATTGCTACCCCCCCTTCCAGATGGAGGGGCCCCCATGCATGAGCCGGTGGCAGGGATGGGTGGACGGACCCATCGAGCGGCCCCAGCCTAAAACCTGGGACCGGCCGATTCCATTGTCCTTCCCCTCTGCTCTATGGGACCCCCTGATGAAATGGGGGACAACAATTGTTATATTGGCCATTCTCTATTAGTGATTTATACAATTGGAGAACTCAAAATGCAAGGTTCTCTGATAACCCAAAAGATCTGATTGGTCTTTGGATACTGTTCTTTTTACCCACCTGGGATGACTGTCAGCAGCTCTTGCAGGTCCTCTTTACCACTGAGGAAAGAGCGAATCCAGATGGAAGCCCGGAAGTCTGTCCTGGGTGAGGACAGACAGCCAACTCAGAACTCTGATCTCATAAATGCAGCTTTCCCCTTGTCTCACCCTGCTTGGGACTACCACTCAGCAGAAGGTAAGGAGAGGCTCCGGGTCTACCGCCAGACTCTAATGGCAGGTTTCAAGGCTGCAGCACGCAAGCCTACCAATCTGGCCAAGGTATATGATATAAAACAGAGTAAAGATAAGAGTCCGGCAGCATTCCTAGAAAGGATCATAGAGGCGTTCAGAAAGTACACCCCTATGAATCCAGAGGCCCCAGGGACCAAAGCTTCCATAGTTATGGCTTTTGTTAACCAAGCCACTCTGGACATTAAAAGGAAATTACAGAGGGTGGAAAGACTAGGAGAGAAAAGCCTACAGGATCTGATAGTGGTTGCAGAAAGAGCCTACAATAACAGAGACCCTGGAGGAGCAACAGGCTAGGATAAGTGACCGTCAGACTCGGAACCTGGCTAAGATCCTACTGGCCATGACCATGGATGACCCACATGAAAAACAGATGTCTCAAGAAGCTGGCTTCAGGAGAAGGTAAGGGGGACGGCCCCCACTGAGAACGCCCAAAACTGAATAGAAACTAGTGTACTTATTGCAGGAAAGAAGGCCACTGGGCAAGAGTCTGCCCCTGGTTAAAGGAATCCCTCGACAAAAGACCAAAGGCCTCCACTACTATCTTGGAGGTCGAAGAGTTAGAAGACTAGGGGAGTCGGGGTTTGGCACCCCTCCCCGAGCCCAGGGTAACCCTTAAAGTGGAGGGGCAACCAATTAAATTCCTAGTAGACACCGGGGCACAGAACTCTGTCTTGTACAACCTCAAGGGAAGACCTCATACAGGGGGCCACAGGCACTAAACAGTATTCATGGACTACCCGAAGAACAGTGGATCTCGGCGTGGGCTGGGTAACCCACTCCCTCATGGTCATTTCTGAGTGCCCCTACCCCGTTAGGCCAGGACCTACTCACCAAGATGGGAGCCCAAATTAGTTTCTGCCCTGAAGGGGCAAAGGTTCTGGATAAAGAGGGACACCCAATCCAGGTGCCTGTCATGAACCTGGAGGATGAAGATCGTCTTTACCAAACACCCCCAGAACCAATGACCGACATTGATCACTGGTTGCAGAAGTTTCCCCAAGCGTGGGCAGAAACTGGGGTCATGGGTCTGGCCCAACATCGGCCAGCCATATACATTGAACTCAAGCCAGGAGCAGATCCAGTCAGGGTCCGCCAATACCCCATGCCTCTCACAGCATGGACTGGGATCATCCCACACATCCGGCGACTGCTAGACTCAGGCATACTGCAACCTTGTCAGTCGGCATGGAACACTCCCCTGCTGCCGGTGCGAAAGCCACACTGTAATGATTATAGACCGGTCCAGGACTTGAGGGAAGTTAACCGACGGGTGATGGACATGCACCCTACGGTCCCAAATCCCTACACCCTCCTCTCCACCTTGTCCCCAGACAAGACTTGGTATACAGTGCTAGACCTAAAGGATGCCTTTTTCAGCTTGCCCTTGGCCCCAAAGAGCCAAGACCTCTTCGCTTTTGAATGGGCAGACCCAGAGAAGGGCATCAATGGCCAGCTCACCTGGACTCGACTACCGCAAGGATTCAAGAATTTGCCCACCATCTTCGATGAGGCACTGCATGAAGACGTAGATGAGTTCCGTGCCAAACACCCTAATCTGACTCTGTTACAATATGTAGATGATATCCTGTTGGCAGCAGAGGAGCAGGAAACATGCCTACAAGGCACCAAGGACTTGCTCCAAACAATAGCAACTCTGGGATACCGGGCTTCAGCTAAGAAGGCCCAGATCTGCAGAATGGAGGGGAGATACCTGGGGTACAAATTAAAAGATGGACAAAGATGGTTAACGGATGCATGGAAGGAGACTGTCATGAGAATCCCACAGCCTCGAAATGTCCGCCAGGTACGTGAATTCCTAGGGTCGGCTGGGTTCTGCCAATTGTGGATCCCAGGTTTCGCTGACATAGCTAAGCCCCTCTATGAGGCCACGAAACAAAAACAGGACTTTGTATGGACTGAGGCCATGGACAAAGCCTTCAATGACCTTAAACAAGCCTTGCTTTTGGCCCCGGCCCTCAGGCTGCCTGATCTGACTAAGCCCTTCCATCTTTACATGGATGTAAAGGAAGGGGTGGCAAAGGGAGTCCTAGTTCAATACATGGGCCCTTGGAAGAGACCGGTGGCCTACCTCTCAAAGAAATTAGATGCCGTGGCCACTGGACGGCCTCCATGTTTAAACATTATTGCTGCAGTGGCCACCATGGTTAAAGATGCAGATAAGCTGACTATGGGGCGGGAACTATAAGTCACTAGCCCACATGCCATTGAAGGGGTACTCAACCCCCAGACCGATGGGTCAGCAGTGCCCACATGACCCATTACCAGAGCTTGCTTTTGAACCCTACCAGAATTTTGTTCCAGGCACCGACAGCCCTAAACCCAGTGACACTGCTCCCCAGCCCTGACGGGGACCCCCCCCCAACCACATCACTGCCAAGAAATCCTGGCTCAGGTGTAGAGTCAGTGCCGATCTCCAGGACCAACCGCTGCCAGATGCAGATGACACCTGGTATACAGATGGCAGTAGCTTTGTCCGGGAAGGAATCAGGTATGCAGGGGCAGCTGTGACCAAAGAGACAGAGACTGTCTGGGCAGAACCGTTGGCGGCTGGGACTTCTGCCCAACGTGCAGAACTGATTGCACTAACCAAGGCGCTAACAATGGGAGCAGGCAAGCAGATAAACATCTATACTGATAGCGGGTACGCCTTTGTCACAGCCCACATCCCCGGAGCCATTCATAGAGAAAGAGGGCTCTTAACAGCAGAAGGAAAGACTATTAAAAACAAGGCATAAATCCTCGAGATCCTAAGGGCCCTCTGGCTGTCTAAGGCACTGGCCATTATCCATTGTCTAAGACATCAAAAGGCAGACACGCCCGTGGCCAGGGGAAACTGGCTGGCTGACTTAAAGGCAAAGGAGGCAGCTCTTTCAGTGGACCATGTCTTAGTGACCACACTGCCCGATCTGGGAGCATCGAGCCTGCCAGACAGCCCCAACTACGCTGACGCAGACTTACAATGGATTAGGCATCTGCCCAGGACACAATGCCTGCATGGCCGGTGGAGAGCTGCAGACAGCAGCATAATCCGACCAGAGGAACTAAGATGGCGACCCCTATCCAAAATGCACAGGAGGACACACATGGGAACAAAAAAATGGAAGACTTGGTGTGACATGCAACCATCACTATCAAAGACTCCCGATCAAAGATTGAACAGGTTGTGGCAAGCTGCCACACATGCCAATTAACTAATGCCACCGCCCATGGATCTAACCCAGGCACCCGGCTCTGGGGGGACCACCCAGGAGCCTACTGGGAAGTGGACTTCACTGAGATAAAAGCTGAAAAATATGGATCCAGGTATTTACTGGTATTTGTAGATACTTTTTCAGGATGAACAGAGGCATTTCCCACCAAACATGAAACCACACAGACCGTGACCGAGAAACTGCTGGAAGACATCTTACCAAGGTATGGTTTTCCCGTTAAGATTGGATCAGACAACGGACCAGGATTCGTCTCTAAGGTGACACTGGGAGCGGCACTGGTCCTTGGGGCAGATTGGAGATTACATTGCGCATATAGGCCCCAAAGCTCAGGACAGGTAGAGAGGATGAACAGAACATTAAAAGAGACCTTGACTAAATTAGCCTTGGAGACTGGCGGGGATTGGGTGACTCTCCTCCCCTTCACCCTATATAGGGTACGAAACTCCCCATATAAGACTGGACTTACCCCTTACGAGATCATGTTTGGTATTCCTCCACCTTTTATTCCCAATTTAAAACCTAAGGTGCTTGCTGAGTTTGATCACCAACTCCTTTTCTCCCTCCAAATGTTACAACAAACCCATGAACAGGTGTGGCCTAAGCTGAGGGCCCTCTACGAGACTGGGCCACCCCCGGACCCCCATCGATATCAGCCGAGTGATGGGTGTACGTCCGGAGATAAACACCAGACACTTCAACCACACTGGAAGGGACCCTACATCGTGATCCTGACCACTCTCACCACTCTCCAGGTTGATGGGATTACTCCCGGGGTCCACTACACCCATGTCCGGCCAGCTGACCCACACAGCGTTCTCAAGGACTTTGTCCCAGAATGGAAAAGTCAGCCCGACAAGGACAATCCCCTAAAGCTAAGACTGTGTGTCATTCTCACTTATCCCACAAATGTTGCTTACTTTTGTCAAAGACCAAGTCAGTACAGTTCAGTTCATGGTACTCAGACAGCAATACCACTTGTTGCTGAGACCAGCCTGGACCTTGTTGCTGAGACCAGCCTGGACCTTGTTGCTGAGAACAGCCTGGACCTTGTTGCTGAGACCAGCCTGGACCTTGTTGCTGAGACCAGCCTGGACCTTGTTGCTGAGACCAGCCTGGACCCATGATTGGGTCTTCCTTAGGTTCCTCTGAGAGGGGGAAATGTGGAGGCTGAGAAAAATTAAGGCCCTCCCACCTCAGGTTTAGCCTTAGCATAAGTACAACCAACTTAGCTCCGGCAGCCATCTCAGACCCTGTGCCCAAGGGCTGAACTTTGACCTACTTTACGCTAGTTCTAAGGACCCCCCACCCAGCTTTAGTAACAGGAACCCATAAATAGCCCAGCCTTAACTGAACCCGGGGTCCAAGTCCCTACTGCGCTGTGTCAGGTATACTTGGGCCCAAGCTTAAGCTTGTCAAATAAACCCTCAGTGTGATTGCATCGGTGTTGGCTCCTTGGTGGTCTCTCGGACCTGAAAATTCGGGTACAACAATACCATTCTTCAGCTCTTGGCATATGAAAATGCCAATTCTGATTGCAAAAAACTGATAGCACCTTTAAGCGCAAAGGAACGTTAACAGATTCTATTAAGTTATGTCAAGGAGTGGGAACAGGGACTTACAAAGCTGAAGTTAGCCCAAGCAATGGCTGCTTTAACTACAGGCAAGTTTAAAGGTCACTGCTTTAATTGTGGACAGACAGGGTATACCAAAGCACACTGATTTTGTGCTACCTAAAATTACCTCTAAAAACCCACTAATGGAGGTTCCTATTTACTTTTCTGACGGCTCCATCAAAGGAAAAGCTTGTTATTATGGTCCGACCTCAAAAATTATATCTACAGAAGGCCACTCAGCACAAAAATCAAAATTAATGGCAGTTATTACATTGTTTGAAGATGTTCCTTCTGAATAAGGGCCATCTGTACCCCCAATGTTTATAGCAGCTATGGCTACAGTCACCAAACTGTGGAAAGAACCAAGATGCCCTTCAATGGGCCAATGGGTAAGGAAGATGTGGTCCATATACACGATGGAGTATTATGCCTCCATCAGAAAGGATGAATACCCAACTTTTGTAGCAACATGGAAGGGACTGGAAGAGATTATGCTGAGTGAAATAAGTCAAGCAGAGGGAGTCAAGTATCATATGGTTTCACTTATTTGTGGAGCATAACCAACAACATGGAGGACATGGGGAGATGGAGAGGAGAAGGGAGTTGAGGGAAATTGGAAGGGGAGGTGAACCATGAGAGACTATGGACTCTGAAAAACAACCAGAGGGTTTTGAAGGGGCGGGGGTTGGGAGGTTGGGGAACCAGGTGGTGGGTAATAGGGAGGGCACGTACTGCATGGAGCACTGGGTGTGGCGCAAAAACAATGAATACTGTTACACTGAAAAGAAATTTTTTAAAAAGTGGGAAAAAAAATAAAGCAATGGGACTTCACCAAAAAAAATAAAAAGATGTTCCTTCTGCATTTAATTAGTTATCTGATTCTTTATATACAGTGTATGTTTTACAGCATATTGAAACTGCTACCATTTCTACATCTGATGTCTCCCTTCACTCACTATTTCACAATTTACAATCCCTTATTCATCAACGCTCTGCCCCTTTTTATGCCACACACATCCAAAGTCATAGTGGCCTTCCTGGCCCATTAACGGAAGAAATGAAATAGCCAACTCTCACATTTTCTCAGCTTTTCAGGAAGCATCCCATTTTCACTTTCACACACACACAAACCAAAAAGGATTTAGACACAAATTCCCTATCACTAAAGAACAAGCAAATTCTATCGTTCACTCCTGCCCTTGCGCTGCCATCAATCTGCCTACACAGCCAGCGGGTGTCAACCCATGAAGCAAAAGAGCCAATGAAATATCCCAGGGGGATGTCGCTCCATCCCTTCATCTGGGAAACAGTCTTTTGTTCATGTTACTATAGATACACATTCTCGCTTCATATGGGCCACAGTCCCAACAGGAGAAACTGCTGCACATGTTATCAGACATCTCCACTCTGTCTTTGCAGTCATGGGAATGCCCAAAGCTATAAAAACCGAGAAGGCACCCACTTATGTTTCCAATAAGCTAAAATCCTTTCTTAAGTCATGGAATATTAAATAGTCCACTGGAATCCCATATAATCCTCAAGGACAAGGAATTGTAGAGTGGGTTAGTCAAATATTACAATCACAGTTTAACAAACAAACAGGGGAATACAAGGTCCTCCTCAAGAAATATTAGCACAACTTTTATTTATTCTTAATTTTTTGAAGAGTGATGACGAAAACACTGCAGCAGTAGAAAGACTGTCACCATCTCTCAGAACAATGGACTGAACCAAACATGCTTGAACATGTACGAGCAACAGGCCTCTGGGGGAGAGCATGATAGACGTCCTTGAAGCTGAGCAGCTGGTGGAACCCCACCTGCTTTTTTCTGTTATCTCCCCTTCCCTCGAGATCACGGCAGTTAATTAGATGATTCCTTTAAATGTGTTTACTCAACCACAAACCCTGCACTGCTTGATCAGGCATATCTTGCTTATCTATAATCTCCTTCGAATCCTGTGGGAACACAACCCGGATCCTCACCAGTGTGACTGGGCTCGGGTAGAATCCTGTGAGAAAACACCAGGAGATGGAGGGCAGGAGTCTTCCTGGGCTAATGCCCACAATACACATGGGAGGATCCTTGGGGGGTTTTCATGTCCTACTTTAGATAGATCTGTGAAGTGTGGAGAATCCTTAACTTGCTCTTGTCATTTAAAGCTAAAAGACATTGTCATTGAAAGCTAAGAGATAATCGTTGTTCACTGGTCTCACTTGATCGCCGCATGTAAATCATAGCTCACAGGTAGCGCAGGTATGCCCTGCGCATAAATCTATATCCTGTTTGTAATCAGATCTTGTGGAAGGTATAAGAGAAGCGATTGTAAGAAATAAAGACCTCTACTGATCCTCAGTCGGTAGTCCCCCCATCATTTCAGCTCGGATCACCAGGATCCCCACCTTGCGAAGGTGACAGCCACAGACACATCTGCTGGGTTTAAGTACTGTCACCCCATCTGGGAGCCCCTCCCCCTGGGGCATCTCTGGAGGTAGATACTGGTGCTTAATAAGCCTCCTTAAACCAGGACTAGGTGCTCATGGGAAGCCTTTCGAAGACTCCCCTTCAGGTCACAGGAGATAGCCACTGCAGGTGCAAAGAGCCAGGGGTCCCTTTTCTTGGTACCAGAGGTGTCTATATGCAGCCTGTTGGGTGGATTCCCCACCCACCTCCAGGCCTCCAAGAGATAACTTGATGCTGTCAGAAATCATGAAGTGTGGGGCGCCTGGGTGGCTCAGTGGGTTAAAGCCTCTGCCTTTGGCTCAGGTCATGATCCCAGGGTCCTGGGATCAAGCCCCGCATTGGGCTTTGCTCGAGCAGCAGGGAGCCTGCTTCCTCCTCTCTCTCTACCTGCCTCTGTGCCTACTTGTGATCTCTGCCTGTCAAATAAGATCTTTTAAAAAAAAGAAAGAAAAGAAATCATGAAGTGTGAAGGAGTCAGGAGTGAACATGATGCTGGCCTGACCAAGGTAGGACCAAGATGACCATTCAGAGTCCCCTTGTCCCCATGCTTCCCTCTGAGACCTGCAGGAGGAGACAGCTACCAGCAGGGGCAGCACAGACACCAAAGGGCTGACGGGTCTGTAGTGGGGAAGGCATGGCTCCTCTTAAGGGGGTGGGGGGGGCTGGTCCCTGAGCACACAGGTGGTCCTTGTGTCTGAGCTCCCCGTCCACTGCCCTACCTCACCTACCAGCAGCCTCTTAGATGCTTGAGTTTACACGACCAGCACATCCCTCCATTTCTCTCTGCTTCAATTTCTTTTCCCATTAGAGTCTTACAATATCATTTTCCCCACGCCATCCAGAAATCTTCAGAGACTCCATCTCTCCAAATGCATAATGGCTTCTCCACCCAGAGCGCACATTAGAACCACCAAGGACCTTCAGAACTGCTGCTACTTGGGCCCTGCCTAGACCACATCAGACTCACTGAAAAATGGTCCCTCTTCTGCACTGGGAAACCCTCTCCAGATTGTTCTGAGGGGCAGTTGCATTGAATCCTGATGTTGTAGATGAGAACTATGTATTCCTTAAACAATAACCCCTGGAGGATTTTACTAGTTACCAAGCACATTTAGATACGGCCTTAAGAAAAAAACACATGCTGGCAACGGGTCTTTGGGGTGTTAAGAGTCTATTCAGCCAGAGTGGCCCCACCCCAGTTGAACTGCCATTTTGTTGTAAAACTTAAATTGACTCTTCCCCCCCTCCCCGGGGAACTTACTTAAAAACAAGTCCCGGAAACCAGCCCCAGGTAACAAAGTCCAAATACAAGGGTGGGTCAGGCCAGGTGGAGGTATTCAATCAGTGGGGGTGCATACTGTCTCCTAGCTACCAAGGAGTATGGGCCCACCCTTTGGGCACCTTTTGGGCACCAATTCTGACCAAGGTGATAGGCTGGTTCAAATGTCTATGAGGGTAAATTGTAATTCAATTGGTCAACTAGCATCACTGTGCAGCTTTCTCTGTGTGTTACAATTTGATTGTCCACCTGTGTGTGGCCAGGCCCAACCACATGGCCTTTGTTCTATAAAAGTTAGTCTTTGAAACAGAGAGGTCATCATCCTCTCTGTAAGGGGCAGCCCCGACCGGTCTGTTTGACAGTCAGTCTGATTCTTGATGCTTGGCGCAAAATAAAGTTTTGTTTGACCTTCGCTTTCTATCAGTCTCACTCCTTTGACCATGGACCCATTATTGGGGGACCCAACATTGGGGACCCAACAGGGGGAAAGGACGATATATGACCATGAAGCTGAGCAGCTGGGGATGCCCGGCTCACTCAGGGCTGAATGAAATACGGCCTGTTTCCCTTTTCTGTTGTCACTCCTTTCTCTTCCCAGGAGTGCCTGTTGTTAGATGAGTACTTTGAATGTGCTTGGTTAACTATAAACTTTACCCTCCTTCTTGTTTGTCCACAAGACATGTAACTAATGTTTGACCTTCATTGGTTCCTCTGTTGGCTACTGTTTCTATCTAATAAAAGTGAGACAGTGGAGTTGTTCGGGGCAGCAGTCTTTTTGACTATTGTCCCCTGCTCCCTTTCTCTTGCAGCTGACTTGTTTGTGACTAATTCTTCTCCCAGTTCACCGACTGGAAGCAGCAATTCAGCACGAACATCCCAGCTCCCTGGCGCAAGCAGAGGTGGGAGAAGGCCAAGGAGACCCCCGTTCTCAGGGGCAGCTTATGAAAATGCATGCTGTTCCCACGGCAGATCTCTATGCAGGCTGCATGCTGAAGTCACACAGAGGCTGCAAAAATGTAAATCCCTGGACCTCCATCCACGTGTACTGAGGTCTCCAACACCGGGACTGACCTTTGAAAAGAGGAGTCCACTGAAGCTTCAGGACTGGGAAGCTGCCTGCAGCTGAATTCACTTGGACATACAACCCATGAGCTCATGGAGCTGAGACAGCAGTGGGAGAGGGAGCCTTGACCAAGGACCAACACTGGGATTTGCTAGATGTTAGCTGAGGTCCAGGACAGACTAAGGGGAGAGCACCTACCGCAGGGTCACTCTCTGGCAGGCCTTTATGCACAAGGCAATGGACACCTCAAGCAGGAGCAGGAGTCAGCCAGATGAAGAGCATTTGAAGGCCCTATGCACCCAACACGGCAGGAGCAGAGCTCCGGAGACCAATCATGCTTGATGGACACAGCACGGTGCACAAGATCAGTGTCGCTGCAACCCAGACAATGAAAGAAATTCAGCCTGATCAGTGAAGTAGACACAGAGAAAGTCGCTGTCCTGAATAGCAAAAACAAGTCAAGGAGACTTGATCTGCACATGAGAGTCAGATCCCCATCAGAATACTGCGGCTGTTGGCCATGGGAGGAACCTTCCCTGCCTGGACTTTTGACATCTACTGTGGAAAGAACATCTAGTTCATGCCCCACATGTATGATGTAGGATTTCAAGATTCCTGCTCAAGTTGAAGCTGTGAGTGAAGGTTAAAGGGAATTCAGGAAATGTTCCCTAGGAGGAGACACTGTCCATTTGATGAAGTTCTAGAATCTAGGTGAGGTTCTGTAAGGACCTATTTTATATTTTATCTTAGCCAGAGTCTTCCACTGAGGTTAAACAATAACTTTGTTGTTTAACCCTTAAACAGTCCCTGCTCCCCTTCCCCCAGGGGACTTAAAACCAGTCCCGGAAACCAGCCTTAGGTAACAAAGTCCAAATACAAGGGTGGGTCAGGCCAGGTGGAGACATTCAATCAGTGGGGGACACATACTGTCTCCTAGCTACCAAGATGATGGACTAGTTTCCATGGCTACTGTGGGATGAATTGTAATTCAATTGGCCACCTGTGTGTGGCCAGGCCCAACCACATGGCCTTTGCTCTATAAAAGTTAGTCTGAAAAGCAGGGAGGGGTCGTCCTCTCTGTAAGGGCAGCCCCGACCGGTCTGTTTGATGGTCGGTCTGATTCTTGATGTTTGGCGCGAAATAAAGCTTTGCTTGACTTTAGCTTTGTATCAGTCTCGCTCCTTTAATCACGGAACCATTATTGGGGGCCCCATTTGGGGGGAACCCAACATTGGAGGCTCGTCCGGGATTAAACAAGAACTGAGCCAGCATCGGAATTTCTGGGTCTGAATCTGTCTGTCCAGTTGCAGAGCTCCAGGTATGGCCCACAGGGGAGAAGCTGGACACAGCCATGCTCCCCAGGGCTGAAGTGGATGCGGGGATGCCCCATCCCTCTTCTGGTAGATCGTCTAGGGGTCCAAGCCCCCCCAGGCGGTCATCTGGGTCTGTAGGGGGCCTGGTAAGCCCTGCCTGTAGGGGCCGGGAAAACCCCCACCCATGGCTCTGGGTAAGGGCTGCTGGGTTTGTGGTTGTCATTGTCTTGTCTCTTTGTAGTCTGTTGTGGTGTTTGTTGTGTTTGAAGGAATGGGGCAAGCAGAGAGTAAGGGGACTCTGACTTTAGTCTCTCCGTTCTTCCTAATAGATGTGGGGTTTTCCCCCGACTCATTTCGTGTGTTAATGGCTATAACTGGAGCCAACTGGGGTTAGTCTAACTCGGGACAGAGACTTTAAGGAATATTCCCAAGCAGCTGCCGAAACTACCTTTGTTTTGGGGACATTCCTTGCCTTCTCTGGCCTGACATGGACTGCCTAGCCCCTCCCCCTTGCTGGCGGGAAAGCATGGCGTCTGCTCCTCTCTTGGAGCTGATGAGCTCTAGAACTGGGAACCCTTTCTCTCCTTCTGGTGGCACTTCGTTCTGTACTTCACTGTCAGGAAACAAGAAGAGCGCCCCCTGGACCTAACACCCGCCACTCTGGATCTTCCCACCCAGGTCTCAGGTAAACATTCGAAGCAGAGTGGGCCCAGGTGGAATGTAAATCAGTATTTGAACTTAGTTAAGTTTGTAGAGTTAATTAGGATTAACATGTCTTTTGAGTTATCAGTAGTAAATGTGAGACTTCAGAGTTTTAAAGTCAGATAAGCTCGTGTTATTCGTTAAAATCTGTTAAAATCTGTGTTGAAATCTGTTAGCAAAGAGATGACTAAACTGATGGTTAATCATCTGTCTCAAGGTTTTAATGAGTAATTGTTAAAGTAGATTTCAAAGTCTTTGCTGAAACTTTAAACCAAATGGGATAAAATGCTAGAGAGCTGGTCACTGGAACTAAGTTTATGCTTTTGAAACCTGTTGGTAAACATCTTTTGTGCCTAACTGAATTCTGTTGTAACAGCCCCGGGGCCACTGTCTGAGCTAGACCCATTCCTAAAGAATGGAAGGGGAGACTAATCGCCTCCCATTAGCCAGGGATACCCAAAGGGGAGGGTGTCCAACCTGTTTGAATCCAAAGAGTGCCTGACTGTGTCTGTATGGCTCCGCTGCTTTGGCTACGGAGTCTGAGTGGGCTGCACCCTGAGTCTCGTGGGTGTCATATGGCATAACGGTCATCTACTCCTCGGAGTAGCTTGGTCTGGGGTTTATACAGACAGACCTTAGCTAAGACGCTTCTAAGTTCCCACGAGGGATGCGAGCAGGACAGCATCTGAAAGATCCCCCTCCCTTTGTCTGCGACATCATTTACGATGGGAAGGAAACCCTGAAAACTCACTATCTTAGGAAGAAAACAAGAGGAAAGACACTGATATAGAAAAGCTGGTTTTCTCTCTGGTTAAAAGGGCAGAGTTTTCTTAGGTTAGTTGATCTGTAAATGGTTTTCTCTTTGCCTGCCCAGAGTTGTAAATGAGATCTCTTTGACTCATAAGGCTTTTCCTTGATATGCTAAGTTACTCAGGGAGTACTGATAAACCTTGCCTTACATTTGGGTAACCATCCTAAAGGAAATTCATATGGGAGACTTTCAGGACAAATACAGGTCTTTGATATGTTAAAATCCTGGGAACTGAAATGGGTAAGAATTTCCAGAAGTAAGGGCTACATTCCGACTAAACCAGAATTAGCAACATGGGACTAGATGACCTGAAAGGTTGTAATGTTGTGTTTCTTAATGTTTTGTCTTATTTTAAACATGACTGGTTCTGTAATGTTTGCTCTTCCAGACTAGGGAAACTTTTTCTTATCTGTAACTTATAAAGATATAGAAGTGCTCATTTGTAATGAATCAAGGCATTCAACTTTTCTCTCTACTTGAACCCTCTGAAACCAAAAGGTATTAGTAAGTATTCTTTCTTCCATGGCAATCAGTCATTTGCATAAGTTCAGTAAGAATCTGTTCTCCTTGTAACAGGACACCATTGGAAACTGGTTATTTTACCAAGGCTTTGACTGGAATGTCGATTTTGAAAAGACTCAGATATGACCAAACAGTTTAAAGGAACTAAGGTTGACTTTATGAAACCTGGAGCCATAAAGCCCTTTGGAACTGTTGGCCGGATACCTTGCTTACAGAGTTCCCAGCAGCCTCACCAGGTGAGTAAAGAATGTCACTCCTTGGTAGGTGCAGGGCCTCAGGAAGAGGACTTCGCCCAATCTGACAGGTATTGCAGGAATGTCTGATGGCAACTACGTGGCTCGGCTTCTGGCCCGGAGAGGCTACTAAAAGTTCAACCTAGAGATTCCTTATAAGAAGTTCCAGCAAAGCAGATTCTAAAAGATCTATATGATCACACTCACTGTTCTTGCGGAGCTGATGTAAATAATTAGGCCAAGTTTGTTAAAACTGGACTTGTTTTTCAAATGCCTTAGTCCTGATTTGGATATCTCTGGAAATGGTTTAGAGAGAAAAATTATGTTTTAATAACATGCCTTGATGGGAGTTAAATTCTAAATTAGATTGTCTTTAAATGTTTGTTTACCTAAGCTAGGCAGCTTGAGATAAACTTTGGAGACATAGCACGGTAACTTGTGTAAACTGAAAGACCCCCGTCGCCAACTAATTAACTGCTCCTTTGTTATGTAAAGAGTACCCCTGCCTGCAAAGACCCTTCCCCCAGGGTTGAATTCAATGTAACTGCTTCCCCCAGGGTTGAATTCAATGTAACTGCTCTTTTGCCTTTCTGTAACTGCCTGGCTTTTAGGATGTAACTAACTGCTCTTTTGCTTTTCTGTAACCGCTTGGCTCCCTCAATACAATGTTAGTTGGTAACTTCATAATAGCTGTTTCTTAGCAAGATAGGGCACTCCCTGCAAACAGCTTTCTCGTAAGATATGGCCTAATACCTGACCACATAGGCAGGGGGCCGCATAGTCGCATAGTCACGTTAGTCACGTAGGCAGGGGGGCTGCATAGTCACGTAGACAGGATACTTTTCTGCTGAATCACAAGGCCTAACTTCCCCTCTTTGTTTCCCTTTCCCGCCTTTTTCTTTGCGCGCGCGGGTCTCCCAAAGCCAATCCGTAAACACCAAGTATGCCTTTTTCAAATGTTCAAATTGTCAGCCAATCAGCTCCGTCTCATCCAAAACTTGTTTGTACCTGTCTATAAAAACCCTGCACCACTCCAGCCTGGTGTGCTCAGCTAGCAGGAGCTGCTGACTACCCGCAGGCGCCCGCGCTGCGATAAAGAACCTCTTGCTGTTTGCATCCTGTGGCAGTGTTGAATTCTTGGGTAAGGGGATCCGCGGGTCTTTCATAAACGATCTTGCCTTTGCCAGTCAGTCAGCCCTAGACAAACAGCCTTACTGAATGCCCCAGCACTGGCCATCCCAGACGTTACCAAGCCCTTCCACTTGTATGTAGATGAAAAGGCAGGGGTGACTGAAAGAGTTTTGACTCAGACTCTGAGGCCTTGGCAAAGGCCAATAACCTATCTTAGCAAGAAACTAGATCCAGGAGCAGCTGGGTTCCCCCTTGCCTCCGCATAATTGCTGCCACAGCCCTCCTGGCCAAGGATGCAGGTATATTTGCAGAAATGGACTAAATTAGACCATAAAGGGGATTGGGCTAAGACTAGAACAGGAAAGTCAATTCTTCCTCGAAGACTAGGAAGAAAATTAGTAAGCCAAATACATCAGGGCACTTATTTGGGGACACACAAGCTTAAAGAGCTATGGGCAAGCAGTTCCAGATTTCTAAATTAGAGCGTATGGCTCAGGATGTGGTTGGTAGATGTACTCAATGTCAGGCGGTAAATGCGGGAAGAACTAAAATGGGAAGAGGGAAAAGAGATAGAGGTTTGGGTTACCTCTTGTGATCGGGTCAGACAATGACCCTGCATTTATGAGTTCAGTCTCATGGGTATTGGCCAGAGCTGTAGGCACTAATTGGAAACTACATTGTGCCTACCGACCCCGGAGCTCAGGTCAAGTAAAAAGAATGAATCGGACTCTTGAAGAGACCTTGACAAAGTTAATTCTGGAAACTGGTGGTGGGTGGGTAGATCTCCTTCCCTTCGCCCTCCTCAGGGCGTGATGTTCACCCTATTTAAATAAGGTGACCCCATTTGAAATAATGTTCGGGAGACCCCTCCCCCTGCCCTCGATTACAAGAGGTTGCTATAGCAGAAATGACTGATCAGTCTGTACTCCAGCCACTGCAGGCATTACAGTCTGTCTTTAAAAAGCCCACGCAGGGATCTGGACTGTCCACACTGGGACAGAGATGGAGGTGGAGCCATATCCTTACCAACCCGGAGACTTGGTTTGGATATACTGCCACCAACTGGGAAACCTAGAGCCTCGCTGGAAGGGACCGTTTACTGTCATCCTGACCACCCCCACAGCAATAAAAGCAGAAGGCATCAGGGCCTGGATTCATGTGGGTCACATCAAACAAGCCAAAGACGAGAACACCCCCCAGAGGTGGATGCCGCGGCCAATGGACCCCGCCGATCGTGGACTAAAACTAAGACTCAAAAGACAATGAGTTCATTAAATGCCGTGTTTCCCCTTTTGTTAAGATATAGGCAGGAGGTATAAGCAAGTGCAAAATAACAAAGGGGGGGGGCTTAACATACTGTTTCTGGGTAAATCACACTGGAGTCCTAAGTCCTTGAGTTAGCCACAGCATCAGTAGATTGGGTTGACTCAATCAGGTGGGGCAGTTAGAAGTTCTCTGGTGGTTTCGAAAACCACCGACATCTCACTGGGCTTACACATCTCCACCAATCATGGGTGAGGTTTCTATGCCCAATAGAGACAATTCTGGTGAAAGGAAGAGGCTAGAAACAAACTAAGAACACTTGTAGATTATGTGCTTGGTTCCTCACATATACAGACATGGAATTTCAACTTGGTTTGTGAATTGTTTCATTGAAAGGTGTTTGAACCCCTGTCTCTGGGGAACTTTCATCTTCCCTCTAGGCCAGAGCATGCCCACTCCCCTCCCAGGATTCCACTCAGAGCCCAGCTCAGGTGCAGGTATGGGAGGATACCAGAAGAGAATGAAGGCCCAAAATCTGGAATGAGCCAAATGGGACAGTGGCCTTGCTGGGTCTGACTCAGTCCACAGATAGCCCTGGAATCTGCCCACCAAAACACTTCCAGGATCTCCAGAAACAGCTGTCAGCTGAGGGGCAAGGGAGCTGAGTCATAGCTACGTCCCAGGACCTTGGAGCTCAGTCCCACATAAGCAGCCTCCCTGTGGGCAGGGAGGAGCAGCCTGGACACTCTCCCTCCCACACCATGGCTGGGGCTGAGCAGCTGGCACTGGGAGACTTGGGTGTGAAGAGTTGGCAAGTAGATCCAGAACCTCACTAAGGCAAAAGGCAAATAGAAGCTCTCTGGCCCATATTCAAGGTCCATCACCAGAAATCCCACTACATCCCAGAGTTCCGTCACAACCAGAAGGCCGTCAGCACACAACCAAAGGGGCACTAAAACAAGGTCATGGAAGATCTGAAGCCTGTCACCTATTCAGGCTGTGTTTCCGTCTTTGGAACGAGCTGCTTTGCCATGTACCTGAAGCCTGTGGGGTGGGTCACATTCATGGACCGCCAGCCCTAGTGGATGCAGGGGCTGCTCTGACTGAGATCACTCTGACACAGACATTGCTCAGGAGTGTCAACTTCAACCATGACCAGGGACATCAGAAGCACAGGGGGCCAAGTAAGTGACATGTGATGAGAACCTCCAGGCACCCAGAGCCTGAGTCTTCCTCAGTCACCTTCCAGCCCATCTCCTGAACGGTCACCAAGAAGAAGCTACCAGCTCTCCTCAGAAGCAAGACGCAAATTCTCCTCACTCTGAACCTGATCTGGAGGCTCTGAGATTCTTGGGAATGTGGATCCTGACTCCGGTGGGGAGACAAGGAATTAGTACAGCCCCTGTACCCATGACCCCATTCCTGCCCAAGGCCAAGGTCATGAATAAACTTTGGAATGACAAGGCAACATTCATCCCTTTCTCTCTGTAGCCAGGATTAGAGGAGAGACACAAGGCAGCCAAGGAGCTGGGAGCAGGTAAGCTTCCTAGGACCTTGAGACCAAATGCCTTTCTCCCTCTCCTTTCCTGTTCATTCTTGGTGCCCAGAGTCTCATTGACCTTCAAGGAACTACTTGAAAATCAGAGAGGACAGCCCTTCAATCATGCCTTCAGCATTTTCCAGGAGGCCAGCATCGTCCTTTCACTTAGAAGTTCTGGGCCTCATCCTCCTACGATATTAATACTGACTACCGAAGCAGCTGGAGCTCAGTATTTGTGTGGGTACACATGTATTTCGAGGTCACGTGGTCTTAACGTGTTTCTCCACATTCCTTGAAGAACTGTAAATGAACTTTCCTCCCGATTTTTATCCCAGCTTCTCTAGGCTTTCTCTTGAAAACCATCATTACACTCAAAAACAATTCACGTTCCTATTAAGAATAAGGTTAGTCAAGAACATTAGGATTCAGTCCTTTGACAAATACTGCCTTCCTGCTCTGAACAGGATCTTTGTGAGAAGGGAGTGGATTTCATGGTCACCAGAGGGCGCTGGTGAGCGGCCACGGATCTAAGACTGAACCTTTCAGGGAATCCAGATCCCCATCTCCGGCTGTCAGAGCCCAGGCAGAAGGACCCTACTAGTACTGCGGGGGCGGTGCACCCACAGATCTGTTGGGTCTGAGTGCTGTCTCCCCTTCTAGGAGACCCTTCCCCTTAGACACTGGGGCCTTAAATAAGCCTCCTTACACCTGGATTCTATGCTCACCGCGGAGGCCTTTCAAAGACTCTGCCCTTCAGGGCATAGAGCCAGGGGAGGGGGTTGAGGCGGTGGGGAAGTGGAGTGGAGAAGCTGCCCCAGGCTCATCAGACCAAGTTCTCCGGTCTTGACTCAGAGTGGGGAGGTTAGGGTTCTTGCACTGACTGCAGGCTGGATACCCCCATCTATCTACCCATCTCCCCTAGGCTTCCCAAACAACTCGCTGCCCTGAAATTTCTGATTGCACCCAAGGAGTCAAGACTCAACATGTTGCTCAATCCAGGGAAGACCTGGATGACGCAAAAGTCAAACCACTTGGTCCCCATCCTTTCCTGAGTCCTGTGGGAGGTGCCAGCCACCACCAAGGAGCAGCCAAGACACCACAGGGCTGGAGGGCTGATAGTGGGGGGGCAGGGTTGCCGCTGGTGGGAGGATCAGGGGGGACCTCACCCTGAGCCAGATGTTGACACTGTCTATATGTGTCTGATCCCCTGTCCCCAGCCTCGGGTAGACTTACCACACCCAAGAGCTTAAAATGACTTCAAGCATTACCTCAGTCTTTCCCCTTCTCTGCTCCCTTCTACTTTCCTGACAGTCTAAGGATTAAACTTCCCTTCTGTCATTCAGGAACCTGTAATGACTGTCTCTGTAAATTTTTTTCTTTTTTAAGATTTTATTGGTTGGAGAGAGTGAGTGAGCACACAAGCAGGGGGTGGGGGAGGAGCAGGCTCCCCAGTGAGCAAGGAACTCGACGTGGGACTCGATCCCAGGACCCTGGGATCACCACCTGAGCCAATGGCAGAAGCTTAACCGATTGAGCCACCCAAGCATCCCTGTAAATACTTTTGACTAACTTCCATGGCACATCAGAACCTGTGTCCCGGACTCACTCGGTTCACCCAAGCACCCATTAGTTCGACATTTAAACACCTTCCAGGAAGACCTAGTAGGCTCATTCACTTACAGTACTTTTTCCTATAAGGTACTAACACCGTGTCCCTTGTATTCAAATATTCAGCCAAGAACTTCAAGATATTTACACACTGTTTGTTTGTGTTAAAGCATGTGAACGGGGGCAGGGGAAAGAGAGGATCTCAAGCTGACCCCCTTGCTGAGCAGGGAGCCCACCTCGGGCCTCAATCCCAGGACCCCGAGATCTCAACCTGAGCCAAAAACCAAGAATTGACGCTTAACTGACGGAGCCACCCAGGTGCCCCTACACAGGAAGCATTTTTAACTGGGGCACTTTCACTAAAAATGTGTTTTACACTCAAAGAAACAATTTCGTCTTACAGCACTGGATTTTCCCAAGCTTTAAAGCTGAGTACAGCATTTCCTCGTAGAACCTCAAGAAGATGAATAGCTCTAAAAATACGTGACAAACCCGTGATGGGATCTGCAGCCCCCTCCAGAGGCAATGCCAGGAAGAGCTTCGAGGTCAGGCTGGAGTCCTCTGCCTCAAGCTGCAAGGTCCTCATTAAGCTAATTTCTCAAGGGCTAAAAGGCAAGAAAAACCAGGAAAAACCTGGCCATTTGGACCCTCTTGAAGCGGAGCTTCTCTACCCTGATGGTGTTAGAATGACCTAAGACCCTCAGAACTGGGGACACTCTGGACCCCCACCTGGATCAGCCCTGGAGAATCACTGCAGGGTGTCCCTCAGCACTGTGAAACCTTGGAGTTCTAATCCACAGCCTGGGAGTGACTCCGTTACTCAAGTCCCCACCTCCCTGGAGCACAGTGAGGTGGGGAAGGCCAAGGAGAACCCTGCTATCAGGTGCAGCTCATGGCCAAATGCAAGATATTCCTCTAGGGGAACCGCTTTACCCAGGCTGCTTGTTGGCATCAACGGAGCAACTTTCCACAGAGTTGCGGACCTCGGCCCAGAATAATTAACTGGCCAACTGGCATTGGCCTCTGATCAAGGCCTCCCACTGATTCCACTGTAGCATCAGTCCTAGGAAGCTGCTCTACAGCCTACTTTGCTTCCAGACACAATCCACAATTTCACGGAGCTTAGAGACCAGTGGGAGGGCTAGACTTGACCAAGAAGTTAACATGAAGTCCATGAAGTAGGAGGCCATTTTCAGGACTGAAGGACAGGCAGCACCTCTGGGGAGTGTCCCCACCCTCTCAGGCCTCTGTGCACAGGTGATAACAGACCTGAATGGGAAGCAGGAACCACCCTGATGAATGGCCCTGGAGATGCTGGGTGCAACTGCCCCTCAGGACAATGTATTACTTAAAGTATAACCCATGGGAAATTTTACTAGTGACATTTAGATATAGCCTTAAGAAAAACACATACAGGCAGCAGTCTTTTTGACTTATCCCCTGCTCCCTTTCTCTTGCAGCTGACTTGTTTGTGCCTCATTCTTCTCCCGTTCGCCAACTGGAAGCGGCAAGTGGCGCCCGAACAGGGACCAGAAATGAAACAGGAGAAGCCCCAATGTGAGTTTTGCATGGCCGTGCCTTTTTCCCCCGCTGGTGAGTCGTGGGTACTTACCGCAGGGTATGGGTAATCTAGAGAGCACAAACGACTACCGCCGTTACATTTGCTTACTGAGACAGCTCCTAAAGGTGGGAGGAGCAAAAGTCAGTGAGGGCCAACTAATGGAGCTTTTAAAGGTAATTAAAGAACATTGCTCCTGGTTCCTTATATTAGGGACTTTAGATTTACAAACATGGGAAAAAGTAGGTCATGAGTTAAAACTTTTGCATACTAAAGGAAAGCCAATTCCAATTACTATATGGCCTACTTGGACCCTCATTCCCTCTGTTTGGGAGCCTTTACAAACCCCTGATTCGGAGAGCAATAATGAAAGTTCAGGAGAAACTAAATAAGAGGAACCTGAACACGCCATCCAGGAGGAGAAAGAAATTACTAAGGTCATCATAAAGGAATATATAAAAGAGGAATCTCCTCCTCCTCCTCCTCCTCCAATAACAGAATAAAAGGTGCAAATGGCACTGCCACCATTGGCTTCATCATTCTATAAGAAGGCACCATTTAATGAAGAAGATGAAAAATACATGCTATCAGCTATTCAGAAAGGCCTCCTTGAAGCACCACGAGCAGGAGACCTTCATGCCTTATATTTTAATTTCCCGGTTATTATTAAAGAGCATGTACCTCTAGGACATGATCCTAACCACCCTAATGGTATCTATGAGGCCAAGCAAGAGCCATTTCCCTTCAAATCACTGAAGGAACTAAAACAAACAGTACAAAACTATGGAGTTAATTCTCCATTTACAACGGGAATCATTCAAGGCATCACAGAAGACAATCAACTTATTCCAAATGATTGGTCATTGTTAACAAGAACAGTTCTATCTTCAAGTGAGTTCTTACAATTTAAAACTTGGTGGCAAGATCATGCAGAAACAGCAGCTGCCCATAACAAGGCTAGTAATGTTCCTGTTTCCATGGAGCAACTCATGGGTATTGGACCATGGGCCCCAGTACAAGACCAGGTACTAATGAATGATCAAGCTATTGAACAGTTCCAATGTTGTTGTTTGAGAGCCTGATAGTACTAGATTAGATATCCCCATTCCCAAAGATTATCTTTTAATGCCTAACAAGCTTCCTGCTAAAATTCCAACTAATATTTGTGGCCCTTTACCAAAGGGGACCACTGGGTTACTTTGGGGGAGATCTAGCCTTTCTTCAAAGGGAGTACTAGTTCACACTGGCATTATTGATTCAGATTATACTGGTGAAATTTCAGTGATGTTAACTACTATGGCCCCATACCATTTTCCAAAAGGAGACTGCATTGCCCAGTTGTTACTTTTACCCTATCTCCAGGGTCAATCTAAAAACAAAGAAACTCCAGTGGGTTTGGAAGTACTGGAAAAACTGGAGCATATTTAACTGAGAAAAATTTTCAATATAGACTAATTTGTCATCTTAAAATACAAGGAAAGGAATTTTCAGGTCTAATTGATACTGGAGCTGATGTCTCTATCATAAGCTCATTACATTGGCCTAAAAAATAGCCATATAATTCCTCTTCTGTTACTATTACAGAATTAGGACAGGCTGGCAATGTGCAACAAAGCTCCAGTATTCTTTTCTGTGAAGGACCTGAGGGTTAAAAGTGTTTTATCTACAGCCATATATTGTAGACTTACCCATTAACCTTTGGGGCGAGATTTACTAAGTCAATGGGAAGCCTCTCTGGTTATACTTTCCCCTAAGGAGGATTCCCAGATGTTTCACTGAGGGCCACTGCTCCTGAACCCATTAAGTTAAATTGGAAGAATAACAAACATATTTGGGTTGAGCAGTGGCCCTTAACACAAGAGAAATTACTTACTTTGCAAACCCTAGTAGATGAACAGATTTAAAAAAAAAAAAAAAAAAAAAAAAGGACATACTGAAGAATCTCACAGTCCTTGGAATTCACCAGTTTTTGTTAAAAAAAAATCAGGAAAATGGAGACTTTTAACAGACCTACATACGGTTAATTCTGTTATCCAACCCATGGCGTCTCTCCAACCTGGATTGCCTTCGCCTAATCTGGTCCCACCCAAATGGCCAATAATTATCACAGACTTACAGGATTGCTTTTATACTATACCACTTGCTAAGGAAGACAGTCCCCGTTTTGCTTTCACTCTTCCCAGTGCAAATTTAAAAGAACCAGCCAAACGATATCAATGGAAAGTTCTTCCACAAGGAATGTTGAATAGCCCCACTAACTGTCAGGAATATGTGGCAAAAGTTATACAGCCAGTTAGAAATCACTTTCCACAGATTAATCTTACCCATTATATGGATGATATATTACGTGCGGCCTCTGACAACGTGCAGTTGCAGGATGCATTCAAAATGCTTCAATTGCAATTTGAAAAATACAAACTAATTATAGCTCCAGAAAAAATACAAGTCACCACACCTTTCTCATATTTGGGGCTCATTATGGACAGGACCTCAGTTAAACCCCCCCAAAATTCAAATCCGTAGAGATAAAATTACAACCTTGATTTTCAAAAATTATTGGGATACATTCATTGGATAAGACCTAAAGTTGGAATTCCCACATTTGCTTTACAGCATCCATTTGCCTCTTTAAAGGGAGATCCTAATTTAAACAGCCCCAGGGCCCTATCAAAAGAGGCCTTAAAAGAATTACAATTTGTTGAAAGCCAGATTCATTCAATGCAAATGGATAGAGTCCAACCTGAGATACCATTAGATCTTATTTTTCATACTCCACATACACCCACTGGGTTAATTATTCAGGAAAAATTATAGAGTGGATTTTTCTCCCAAATAATACCATTAAAACACCACTACCTATATAGACCATATTGGCAGTATTATTCAATTAGGAAGAAAAAAAATTCGCCAAATACAGGGGCATGATCCGCAGGTTATTGTTCTGCCTTTAAATAAGACACAAATTGAAACGGCATTCCAAAATAATTTAAATTGACACATTGCCCTTAGTGACTTTACTGGAAACACTTCTTCTCATTATCCCTCTCTACCTGTTGTTTCCTTTTTAAAACGTACTGCTTTTGTCCTTCCTAAAATTACTTCTAAAAATCCAATAACAGATGCCCCTACTTACTTTTCTGATGGCTCTGTCAAAGGTAAAGCTTGTTATTATGGTCCTACTTCGAAAGTCATATCTACTACCGGTCTCTCAGCACAAAAATCAGAATTAATGGCAGTTATTGCATTGTTTTAAGACACTTCTTCTGCATTTAATCTGTTATCTGATTCTTTATATACAGTATGTTTTACAGCATATCAAAACTACTACTGTTTCTACATCTGATGTAATATGATGGCTCTCATCACAGTAGCTCTAAGACTTCCTAGATGTTATGCACAAATAAATAACTTTACTTACTGGGCTTATATACCCAATCCTCCCCTGTTCCATCCAGTAGAATGGGGAGAAGATAGAATACCAATTTATTTAAATGCCTCAAAATGGGTGCCTGGAATTTTGGATCCTAGATTGCCGCTATTGCCCTTAGAGGAGGGCACAAATATTAATCTTACCTTAGGATATCAAAATAGACCAATATGTATTGGCAATCATTCCAGTTGCCTTGTCCCTGATGATCAGAAATGGTTGGTGGACCTTCCTACTAATAATTATCTGACTAAAGCTCAGTTACATTTACTCTCCACTAAAGGATTCCAAGCCAATGAATATCGGGGTCCCTAACTTTAACACAGCAGCACCCCCTATTCCCAAATGCAGACTAACACAAATGTGGTCTGATGAGGGAATTAGCCCTTTATGGGAGGATTGTCGAGCTTCTCACCCCAGTATTGTTATTAATGATGCCTATGGAATTGTATGGGACTGTTTCCCTAAGGGGATGGCAGTCACCATCGCACGGGGAGATCCTGCTCCTCTCATTGAAAGTTAAAACGGCAAGTTTTTGATGATCTCATTTCACCACAAACCTTAACCTCAGGAGATGCACCTCTGGTCTGGCTTGGACAAGGACTTTCTAGGCCTTCTCCTTTTGTTAATGATCATAAAAGACAAAAGAATTTATGGAAAGTCACCACCACTTTAAATCACATAAGAGTTTGGAATGGCTCTTACATTCATCAGTCTAATGACTATGCATTCTCTTTTTTCCTAATGGATGAAGAATGGGTAAGAGCTTGTGTTAGAGATCCCATGTTTTTGTTATTGGAAAAATGACTTTTGATCACAGCAATAGAGAAATAGACTGTCTCAACTGTAAAATGTTCACCTGTGTAGATAAGAATGTTTATACAGACAATTCTTTCTCACAGCTAGAAGAATAGACATTTGGTTGCCGGTGAAACACCACCATGTTTGGGAAAGCTCTTCAGATATGCAGGTACTTTTAACAGTATTGAAGGACTGGGTCCATAGAACAAAAAGATTTCTTGGGTTGCTTATAACAGCTATTTCAGGAATTATAGCCATTACTGCTACAGCTACCACTGCAGGAATATCCTTGCATCGAACTGTACAAACCACACAATGTGTACAAAAATGGCACGAGGATGCTAGCAAAGCTTGGAATCAACAAATGATTGTAGATCAAAAATTAGATGAAAGTATTTCTGATTTAGAAGCAGCCATGATATATATAGGAGATGATCTTCAAAATATAAAGCTTAGACTTCATATTTTATGGGACTTGAGTGTTTCTATGTTACTCCCCATGCCTGTAATGAATCAGAAATATCTTGGTGCAAAATTCGCCAGCATATTATTAATCATTATGGTGATAATCTAACTTTAGATGTAAGACAACTTCAAGATACTATTCTAAGTATTACTCACTCATCATTACAATCAGTTCCAGAAGTGAGTTTTACTGGAAGAATTAACAATATTCTATCTAACTTAAACCCTTTTACTTGGATCAAACAAACTGGTCTCCGCGTTATAGGTGGAATGATTATCCTTTTTATTGCTATAATCTTTTTATGTTTAGTGCTCAGATGCACGCGAAAATCCCTCCAACAACTGAAGAATCAAGAAGCTGCAAAATCGACTTTTCTACTTCTTCACAAACAAAAAGGGGGAAATGCAACTGCCCCTCAGGACAATGTATTACTTAAAACATAACCCATAGGAAATTTTACTAGTTAGTTACCAAGCACATTTAGATATAGCCTTAAGAAAAACACATACTGGCAACAGTCTTTTCGACTGTTGTCCCCTGCTCCCTTTCTCTTGCAGCTGATTTGTTTGTGCCTCATTCTTCTCCCGTTCACCGACTGGAAGCGGCAGCTGGGGATGATTCCTTCACACAAAGGAACCGAGTCCCCAAGAAAGAATTGTACCCACTGTAGTCAGGCAATGAGAAAAGGTAGGTGTGGCTTAAGCCTGGATATCAAGAGAAAGTCCTCTTGATCTGAAGCAGTCAAGTAGACATTGGATGAAGGGTGTCTGCCCTGAACCTAGAAAGGGATTTGATCTGTACCATGGACAGGGACATCAGGGACCCCATTATGGTGCCCCGGCTGCTGTCCATGGAAGGGATCCCAAGTGCCTGGACTGTTTGAGATCCAGCGTGAAGAGAATTCCCTATAATCCATTTAGCTGTTAGGATTTCAAGAGGTTCTTCTGTGTCTGCTATCAGTAAGAAGGGGAGAGGATCTAGGAATTGCTACCATTGGCCTCCCCCAAGTATGGTCTACATGGAGCTTCCTCAAGACCTAGATGGGAGTCCTGAGCCTTCCATGGCGTCTCCATGCTCAGTGCCAGCCTTCCTCCCAGCAGACCCTGCCCCGAGCAACACAGCCCACCTCGGACTTGGATCTAGATCCAGAACTGTAACTGGATTTCACTCCCACTTGAAAGACAGGGGACATCGAGACTCCTTTTCCCAAAACCCAGTGGAAGGACAGTAAAATGTAAAACAAACTGGAGGATCCCCTAGCTCTGGCTCATGGCTAGGGCTTGACTGGAACTCAAAAATACGGCGGAGAGCTTCAAGGGGCAGGGACAGAGCAGAGCTTCCTAGTGACTTGAGATCAGTAACCACAACCCCCCCCCCCCCCAACAACCTTGCTGCCTGAGGATAATTAGCCCTCGAGGCAATCTTGCAGATTGGAGTCAGTGGAGTGGTGTCTTGCCATCAGCATTCCTGGCTTGTGTGAGCAGAATCCTATTACTTGTGTTTGGGCCTCTTGCCCTCCTTCCTTCAGAACTTCCTTTTGTGAGTAGGATCCAATGGCTTAGGCCTCAAACCTGTTTCTCCACACTTCCTGGGTCAAGTTTATAAAACCATGACGGCTCTATCAAATCTCGCCCATCTTTCTCTTTAACAGTTCTTGTCACTGAACATACATGCAAACTTATTCTTCACTCCTCTGCTAAGGACTAAAATAAAGCCAAATTCAGTAGTACAGCAGGCCCTAGCCTAATATTGCTTTCCCATGGAGAATATGAGCTTTAGGAGAACTCAGTCTATGAATGGGTCAACTAGCAAGCCCCATCATCTCATCCCTGGGCAGACTACAGGGGGCAAGATCTGTGCAAAGTCATTTTTTTCTGTGTTAAGCCCTAGGCACAGGGGATACAGCTAGGACCCACTGACGTGGACAGCCCATCTCAGTCAGACGGTTGTAGACACATACAGACTTGCTAGGGACTGTAGCACCACCAAGCCTAGCATCAGAGGCCCATTCCTCCCCCCACCCCAAGCTACCTTCTCTATCCAGTTAACCCCTGTAAGGTTTGATCTGAACACCAAGGACAATCAAGACAGGGTCACCCCCCTGAGGATGCATTTTTGCTGTGGTCCATGGGAAAGGCCCTTAATGCCAGATTATTTTAATTCCAGAGTGAAGAAAACCCAGGTCATCCCATGGTTTCATGGTTTGATGGGAGCTCTCAGGGACGTTCAGGGAAACAGAATGATTCAGAAGTCAAGGGTGGCCATTTGTGAAGAGACAATATAGTGCAGGTGGGGCTCTAAGGCCCAGACTCCTTTCTAATCACTACCCTAGTGGAGGCCAGACACACCTTCTCCTAGTTATCCAATCAGATACTAGTTCTGGTTAAGCCAAAGAGATCCCGCAGATGTAATCCATGTCCCAGTCCTAACAGGAATCCCAAGGAGAACACTGGATTAGCCTGCCTCAGCCACAGATAAGATTTAAGCCCTTTTTACCTAGCCCCCCGCCACCCACGTTTTTTTTAAAAGATTGATTTAGAGAAAGGCTGGGTGTTGGGGGGAGGGGCAGAAGAAGGATGAAGAATCTCCAACAGACTCCTCCTCGCTGAGTGGGGAGCTCAACGCCACCACCTGAGCCCACATCAAGAAAACAGTCAGATGCTTAACCAATTGATCCACCCAGAACACCACCCTGCTCCTGCCCCATTTTCAATGGAAGACACCAGGAGTCTATGCAGGATACGCCCAAGTTCAGAGCTAGTGGAAATGCTTGAACTTAGTACTTGCACAGAAAACCAGAGCTTGGTACCTAGAGCCACTTGTGGGTGGTGGCCAGTTTCTGCCCGAGGACCTGGGATCCCCTCCTCTACCATGTCAAGGATCCCTCTGCCCTGTGCTCTCCTGTCTCACCTATGCCATCGGTCTCTCCCCTCATGTTTTGGGTAATAGTCTCATAAATGCTCTCTCCTGGCCTTCCGTTCTCTGCTTCCAACACCTTGATGTCCTCCCTGAAGTATCTGTCTCTAAGAGACCCTTCTAGGATTCCGTTAGCTTCTGATGCCCGGCTCATTCCAGCCCAGAGCTTGGCAGAAACCACCGGTGGATCCCACGCACACCCACGATTCCCTTCTTTTTCTCTCCAACTTCTTTTGGGTGGCAGCCCTTTCCACCCAGGCACACTGCTGTCCCTCCAACCCCACTGAAAGCCCCATCACTTTGACTCATGTTCCTCTCCCTTACTTCAACTCCCTAAAGCTCCAAGATTTAGCTGAGTTTTCCTCAGCTGTACTTCATGTTGGTCTTGAATTTTAAAATCAGTGGCTTTCTAGCCCTCAACAGTGTTTTCTCAGATCCTTGAGGAGGCCAGCGGTGCTAAGTCTTGGGGAAACCCACTTCCCTCTCCAGGACTCCTGTTGACCCTTTAAGGGGAGCATTGGGCCAGGGCAGGAGGCTCAGCCCCATGTTTATGGGGAGGCCCCTACTGAACTTTTGTCTGTACCTGCAACCCCACTGACCCTTCGGCCCGAGCATAGGTTGCCCCGTGCAGGGAGAACCACTGTTTTCTCCCCCATCTCCTCCCACTTCTTTCACCTGCGTCACCCTTCCAAGACACTGTTCAGGGAAGCATTGCCAGATTCTCCCGCGTTTTTCTCAGCTGCCCAATCTCCCTTCTCACAGGACACCGAAGCTCTCTTTAGTTTCCCACGTGGGAGCTTTTCTTCCACTTTCCCTGTCACTCAAACCAGAGGAGGCTCCATTTTGTCCCTGAGGCGAAAATACTTGGCAGTCTCTTCTTTGGTATATGATCTCCCATTGCCCTGCTTGGCCACCCCGATCTCTGCCCTCCTCAGGGAATGCTGTCCTCCACCCGCCAACACCCATTCCACTAACCTCAACTACTTTCCCTCCTGCCATTTCCCCTCATTGCCCTTCCCGTTTCAAAAAATATATCTAGGGAGCTCGTAAGTCCATGTTTCATGATCAAGGAGGGAGACAGTTTTCCCTAAATTAGATTTTCCCTAAGGTGTAAGAGGTTTAGGATTCAACCCTCAGGATTCCCTATCCTTAGGAAGACAAGCAACCCTAAAGTTCTATGAAACCAATGCCTCAGAAGTCCAAAAGCACCCACCGCCCTCTCAAAGCGTGAAATCTCAGTAAAGTTTTCCTAGACTAAACACAAATCTGCCCCAGAGAGCCTCTAACAGCTAGCCCCCTTTCCGACAACAAACAACAAGCCCCGTCCACCCGACCCTTTTTAAGAAGAGTTTCCCTGCCCTCAGTGCCTTAGAAACACCTGAGACTTTATGAGAGTCTCCGCCCCTTGGAGCATGGGTAGGTGTGAAGGACCAAGGACTCAGGTGCGGCTCACCGCAAAGGGCACGATGTTCCTCTAGGGGGTAGCAGATCGAAGCCCAGGCTGCAGGTGGGACTCCCCCAGGCAACTCTCCCCAAACACCAAGGCCTGGGACCCAGCCCAGGATGATTAACTTTTAACCACAGGGATTGACTGTGAAATGCCTTCCAGTTGCTTCCATTGCAGAATCAGGCCCGGGCCACTGTTTTACAGGTGAATTCACTTGCCCACAAAGATCCATGAGTTTGCTCAGTTTGTAGACGGGGGTCTCAGCTAGACTGGACCAGGAAGTTCTGCTAAACAGAGTGGACAGAGTAACAGGGAAGTTCAGTGTGGCTGGAGCCTCGGCATTAGGACACACAGCCTGACCTGAAGCTATCCGGTGCACAAGGAATGAAGGATGTTCTGAAAAGTCACAGAACGGTGGGCGACCCACGGAGGCCAACAGAAGCAGGATCCTGCGGAGATGTAATGCCTGCTGTTGTGGAAATCCTCTTGACGCCTGGACAGTTTTCATTCCCGTGTCAGAAAAGAAAACAGTGAATGGCACATATAGTTAGAAGACGGGATGTCCGTCGTTTCTGCTTGAGAAGAGTGGTGAGTGTGGTGGTCGGAAGAATCCAGGAGTTGTTTCTGCATTTCTGCTCAGGAAACAGCCCGGAAGGTCCCCATCGACCCAAAGGGAGGAGCCCTGAACAAGGGGTCTATCGCGGGTGACGAGGGCGACGCTGAGGATACTCTTGAGTGGGGTCCCGCTGAGCTTGGAGGCCAAGGAGCCCTGAAAGTTGGATTTCCTGCTGCATGACAGGGGCGCTAGGCTGGAGAGGGAAACTTGGTTGTTGGTAGCATCTGGGGAGGGGCTGGCGGTAATATGGTCAGGGTTTAGTCTAACATGGTCCCTTGGGCAGTCTGGGTGGGGTGGATAGGACGGGCCTGGAGTGGGAGCCTCGGTGTCTCATTAGGGGATTCCCTGGTCATCCGGGCATCAGGAAAGGGTGACCTGGAATCTGTCTATGGAAATGAAAAGCCTGTGATGTTTTCAGGATTCCTCTTGAGCTAGAAAACCCTGAGCCCGAGCTGACTTAAGAAATTGCCCCTCCTTATAAAGCCCCCTTCCCTGTCTCCTCAGACACCGTCCTGAGATAGATGCCAGAAATCTGAAGGACTAGGGACAACTGGGGTGGATGGTCTCCAGGACTCGACTTTTATTCTGACTGGGGTCCAGAATCCTCCCATGCAGCTGAGCTCCTGAAGTCAAAAGACAAGGCCAGGATCATACTGCTTGTGTTCCTGACCATACTGTGTTTTCCCTGCCAGCCCCTGGGTATCTCTTCACTGCCTTCACTCTCTCCCACCCTGTGTCCCTCATGCGGCATGTTCACATCTCAAGTCGGTTCTACTATTAAGAAAAAAAGCTCTGGGGGCACCTGGGGGGCTCAGTGGGTTAAAGCCTCTGCCTTTGGCTCAGGTCATGATCCCGCAGTCCCAGGATCCAGGCCCGCATCGGGCTCTCTGCTCCACGGGGAGCCTGCTTCCTCCTCTCTCTCTCGGCCTGCCTCTCTGCCTACTTGTGATCTCTGTCTGTCAAATAAATAAAATCTTAAAAAAAAAAAGAAAAAAGCTCTGACCCCCTTCTCCTTGCCTCCAGAAGCTCTTCAACCTAAGGTTGAAAGGTCTGCAAAGTGGGTTCCACCGCCTCCACAATCGGTGCTCCCCCAAACAGCTGAAGCCTGCCTGAATCCCCAACCCTCCATTCAAACACCCTCCAAAAGTCAAACCCAAGAGTCCTGCCAAACCCAAAGGTCCTTGCTGACTCCTAACACTGACTCATGGAGGGGAGGGTGGCTCATCTGTGGCAATGTCGCAGCTTCTCACTTTGCATTTGGGGTCGTGAGGGTCTACAGATCCTTCGAATCACAGCCCCCTTGATCTCCAGTTAAGCCTGGTCCCAGTTAATGAATCAAACTCCAGTATAGCTGATCCAAGGAGGACCTTTTCTGCAGATGCAAAGAAGTACTAAATCAGCCTATCTTTCATTAATCTGAAAAGAGTGGGTCAGGTGAATCTGACTTGATCACATCCAGGACCTTCAGAGCCTGCCCCCCAGGAGCTTAGAGGAACACACCCATTTCTATACTTGGGGGCTTCCTGCTCTCCTGAATTCCGGCAACATAGGGTAAGGGCTGGACAACCAGCCAGTCCTGGATGAGGTCGTGTAGCTACAGCAAGACGAGTCACGGAACTCAGGAACAAAAGTGGAGGTAAGTTGGGACGGAACACGGGTCTGGTGTGTTTCTGGGAGGAGGGCTGGACCTCATTTTCTTTCCTGAGCATTAAAACGCCTGGCTGCCTGCTTCTCCACTCCACTATGCAAGTATTAATTCATCTAACTCATCTCATTGCAAAGTAGATGGCCGGTGTTACTCCTTTGACAGAGAAGTCACCCCAGCCATGGCATGGCAACCGCTTTGAGGAGGGACCCACTGTCGTACTTTCTGAGCTGGGAGTAAGAACTCAGCAGTGTGGCTCCTGAGTCCATGACCTCAGTGGTGCCTCTCCCTGCCTCATGGCGTTGCTCTCAAATTCCCGATTTTAAGGGGATCACGCATCGGCTTTGGGAATTGATCTCTTTTGGGAATTGATCTCTAGAAATTCCATTCAACTCGTGCATGTCTTCCTGTTTCACTTTATGTTTCTGCTTCCTCTCTGTGCTTCACCACAGGGGGTCCATTTCTCATGCCTGTTTTATACTCTTTATCCACTAATTCAACTGTCTGTATCATTTCTGGGTCTACTGACCAATTTCCTTCTGGTAGTGATTTGTATTTCTGTTTTGTCGAGTGCCAGGTAATTCTAGGTAGATCAGCACTGTGCACATGTGGGTGCTGGATATTCTGTTTCTTTAACTAACATAGGGCTTTGTTCTGTACCCTAAAGATCAGAAACAGTCTGATCCTTTCAAGGATGGCTCTGAAATCTTTATTGGGACCAGAATTGGCCTTGGGCTATGGATACTTTGGCCCCAGAGTTGAGGCAATAGCTTTCTGAGCACTCTGTTTGAATCCCCTGGGATTAGAGGTCTTTCCACTCTAGCTGCTGGGGGCACAGATTCTTCCAAGTCTGGAGTGACCCCAGGATTTTCCAACCTGCTTCCTTTCCTGGTTCTTTTTGAGCCCAAGCGTTTCCCACCCTCTCAAGGGCTCATCTGTTCTTGCATGGGGAGCTTCCATGTAGATCTCCAGAGCTCACATGCTCTCTCTCCCTTTCTCTGTGTTGCTTTCTTATCCTGTACATGCCACTGATTTCCAGAATCTTCATGCCAAGTTCTCAACTCAGGACCCCAAAACTCTGTTGGGATTCCCGCTACTTGCTCTAAGGTCTGGAAACTCCACAGGCTCTGAGCCGGGCGGTCGTAGAACTTTTCTCCTTCCAGACCACTGTCCTGTGGTCCTGTTGTCCATGGTCTACTCCCCTGGCTTTTTACGTGTTCAATGCAAGGGTGACAAAAGTGAGCACTCTGCTTTGTTTAGAAGTAATGTCTTGGTTAATAGCAACTGATATTCTTCATTATTGTAGAATATATTTTTTCTAGATCAGTTCTTAGGAGTTGAGAATGATTTTCATTTTTAATTCGTGACTGGCTAATTATTGAATCAATCACACCTGATTTTTGTTAAGTGATGATTGACTATGTAAATAGTCATCTTCGTTTTTATCTGGAAAGTGACTTCCAATGGAAATTACTAGAAAATTTACTAGAAAATTACAACAGGAAGTAAAGGAGGAAAAAGAAACAGCAGGAAAGCCCTCAGCTACAATGTTCTCATTCACGTTTAGAGAAAACATTTTTTTTTTGAGATTTGATTCATTGATTGATTGACTGATTGATTTTAGAGACAGAAAAAGAGCATAAGCTGGGGGAGGAGCAGAAGGGAGAAGTAAAAGCAGGCTCCATGCTGAGCCCAACATGGGGCTCGATCTCACAGCTGGGAGATCATGATCTGAGCTGAAACCTAGAATCAGATGCTCAACCGACCGAACCACCCCACAACCCGTAGAGAAAAACCTTCTCTCCACCTCTTTCATCTTCCCCAGCCTGCTGTGCTCACCCCAAGCCCCAGGTGGGGACAGCTCCAGCGATGATGGAGGCATCTTGAAGTGGGAGGCCCCACTAGGGATGGGAGGTGAACCCCACATGTGCAGAGCCCTCCCAGTCAGTAAATGAACCATTGAAGCCCTGCCGGTATTCTCTGACACACGGTTTATGGAAGTGCAATAACCACCAGTTTCTCAGAAACTCCCTGACCTGACTCTGGGATGGTGTGGTTTGGTCCTTCACATGCCAGCAGATGCTGAATCCCTGAACTTCTCACCTAAGGTTTTATATCTCCCCCTCACTGAACAAAGTCCTGTTTGGGCTTGCCGGTATATAGGGAGGGTCTTTGGGAAACCCTCAAAAGTGCATCCCAGCTGTGCCCAAGTGCCTCTATATTTCTCTGTCCTTGCCAGGTCCTGGAGTTGACCATGAGATTCAGACTTTCCTATAAGAATGGGGATTCCCTGCAAGTTGGTGCAGCCACTTTGGAGAACAGTGTGGAGATTCCTGAAGAAATTAAGAATAGAGCTTCCCTATGACCCTGCAATTGCACTGCTGGGTATTTACCCCAAAGATACAGATGCAGTGAAAAGAAGGGCCGTCTGTACCCCAATGTTTATTGCAGCAATGGCCACGGTCGCCAAACTGTGGAAAGAACCAAGATGCCCTTCAACGGATGAATGGATAAGGAAGATGTGGTCCATATACACAATGGAGTATTATGCCTCCATCAGAAAGGATGAATACCCAACTTTTGTAGCAACATGGATGGGACTGGAAGAGATTATGCTGAGTGAAATAAGTCAAGCAGAGAGAGTCAAGTATCATATGGTCTCACTTATTTGTGGAGCATAACAAAGAACACGGTGGATATGGGGAGATGGAGAGGAGAGGGAGTTGAGGGAAACTGGAAGGGGAGATGAACCATGAGAGACTATGGACTCTGAAAAACAACCAGAGGGTTTTGAAGGGGCGGGCACTGGGTGTGGTGCAAAAACAATGAACACTGTTACGCTGAAAATAAACAAACAAACAAAAAGAATGGGAATGGGGATTCCCGGGGTGCCTAAGTGGCTCAGCAGGTTAAGGCTTTGCCTTCGGCTCAGGTCATGATCTCAGGGTCCTGGGATCGAGTCCCGCATCGGGCTCTCTGCCTGCTTCCCCTTTCTCTCTCTGCCTGCCTCTCTGCCTACTTGTAGTATCTCTCTCTGTCAAATAAATAAATAAAATCTTTAAAAAAAGAAAAAAAAAAAAGAACGGGGATTCCCTTACTATGCAGCCCTCAAAAGAAATCTTGCCATTTGCAATGATGTGGATGGAACTAGAGGGTATATTTATGCTGAGTGAAATAAGTCAATCAGAGAAAGATAATTATCATAGATCTCTCTGATATGAGGAATTTGAGAGGCAGGGCAGGGGGTTTGGTGGGTAGGGAAGGAAAAAATGAAACAAGATGGGATCAGGAGGGAGACAAACCATAAGAGACTCTTAATCTCATAAAACAAACAGGGTTGCTGGAGAGTCGGGAGTAGGGAGAGTAGGTTGGGTTATGGACACTGGGAAGGGTATGTTATATGGTGAGTGCCATGAAATGTGTAAGCCTGACGATTCACAGACCTATACCCCTGGGGCTAATAAGACATTGTATGTTAATAGAAATAATTTAAAAATCATTTAAAAAAAAAAGAACAGGGATTCCTTGAATGCAAAGAGTTGAGGAAGAATCACATTGCACGGATAGCAACTGCCTAGCGTCTCAAGCACAGGGGCCCAAAGAAAAGCTGGTGATGAGGTCTCCAGATGTTCCTAAGCATGTGGGATGTCCTACTGGATTGTTTGTGAAGTCAACCAGAGTCCACAGAGCCAATCTTTGTCCTGCTCTGATGAAGAGCCCCTTCACCGGATCCCAGGACACAGAAGGGAAGACAATGTCTTCCCAGGTTTGTCTCTTCTATATGCATCTTCACGGTCCTTTCATGAATGGAATCGGCTGGCTCAGTGCTCACACTATCCTGAGCAGGACAGAACAAGGAGACCAGCCCTGCACATACATGTTCCCTCTATACACAGGACAAAGACTCAATGCTTGGAGCGTCCACCTGCTTCTCTCTCCTATTTGTTCCTCAATAATTTGCCTAAAGCTTTGGCCTGGGGGACTTTTCTCCTAGACTTGTTCGGAGTGGACATGGCTTCTGGACATGGCTAGGTCGGAGGCAAAGATTCAGGGAAATAGTGGGTGATGTCCTCATGAGTTCTCCATGTGCCTTTTTCTCTTCCTGGTCCTCCTCCCTGTGCTGATGTGGTTGACCTAACACCTCCAAGTACCAGCCCAACACCTGTGCCATCCCAGATCCCTCTGAGAGGATGCTGTGTCCCTCCACCCCATACAAGGGATCCCGGTCAAGGACCCTCAGGTACCCAGATGGGAGCCCTGAAACATGACCCTTCATGGTCAAGTCCATGCCTGTTTCCTGCCTTTCTTCCTGCAGCCCCCAGCACGCAGCAGCTGTGGCTGGACTCCCTTGACATGGATTCAGATTCAAAAGTAAAGATAATTGAATCCGGATCCCAATTTTATTGGAAAGACAGTGAAATAGCGCAACTCTCTACATTCATGACTCTTTCCTTTCCCAGACCAATGTAACAAAAATAAAATGTCAAATTAAATGCATGACTGTGACTCTTATGCTTGGGGCTTGGATGGGACCTAGAATTACAGAAGCCAAGGGGCAGGGAGGGAGGTTGGCAGCCCAGTGACTTGGGACCCATCATCCTCTCCCCATGCTCTCCATCGCACTTTCAGCACAGAATTTTCCTTTGCTTCTGAGCTTTAAGTTCCTCCCATTATAAATGGAGGCTGATGTTCCTTACTTCAGGAGATATTTTTAGGATATCACACACACACACACACACACACACACACACACACACACACAAGCATAATCACTGTGTATGTGCAATTTGTTTCCCCACATTTCTTGTGTTCCTTTTTTTTGAGGGAAACTTTGAGATCATTATAGTTCCACATGTAGTTGTGACAGATACTGCTACAGAGGGGTCCCAGAGAGACCCCTCATACCCTTATCCAGGTTTCCACAATGGTAGTATCTCAGAAAACCAAAGTAAAATAGCATAACTGGGATGTTGACATGGTTACAAACAGGATCTGGAATCACCATTAGGATCCTTGGTTTTGCCCTTTTCTGGGCATATGCACCACCCTCTCACACACACTGCCTCCTTTACTCCTGGCAACCACTGAGATAGTCTCTAGTTCTCTCTGTTTGTCATTTCAAGAATAGTATATATTCTATATATATAGAATACACACACACACACACACACACACACATAGATACATATACATTCTGTATGATCTTATATATATATAAAATCACAGAGAATGTAATTTCTGGGGGCTGGCTTTTTTCGCTAGCCTTAATCTCAGGAGTCACTGAGATTTTTGTGTGTCTCATTAATTTGTTCCTTTTTATTGCTGAGTACTGTTCTGCTGCATGGATGGGCCACAGTTCAACCCTTTGCCCATTGAGACATCTGGGTTGTTTGCAGCTTAGGGCTCTTATGAATGAAACTGCTATAAACATTCAGTTACAGGTTTTGGTGTAAACACAAGTTGTCATGTAGGATAAATGCCCAGGAATGAAACACCTAAGTGTATGGTAATTGCATGCTTACTTTTGTAAAGAAACTGCCCAACTGTTTTCCAGATGGCTATAACATCTTACGTTCCCACCAGCAGTACGTGAGTGAATCTCTTTCTCGGAGTCCTCACGGCATTTTGTGCTGTTTCTGTTTGTATTTTAGTGCTTCTGATAGTCTTTCAGTGGATGGCATCAGCTGGCCCAGGCCATGATCCTGTTCCCTGAGCAGAGCTTACCATGACAGGTCTGGCCTCTGCCCAGAGGTCTTCTCTGTACATCAGCCCAGAGTAGTGAGAGCTCACTGCTGTTTCAGTTTGCAGTCCTAACCAGCTAATGATGTTGAATATCTGTTCATGTGCTGATTTGCCATGTGTATATCTTCTTCGGTGACATGTTTCTTCAGGTTTTTTGCCCATTTTCTCACCGGCGTGTTTGCTTTCATTCTTACGAGCTGAGAGTTCTTTATGTATTGTAAATACTAGTCCACTATCGGATATGCCTTGTGAAAATATATTCCCTCTTTGCGGCTTGTCTTTTCAGCCTCTTCAAGTTAAAAATATGTTATTTATTTATTTATTTATTTGATAAAGAGAAGAGAGAGCACAAACAGGGGGAGCAGCAGAGGGAGAGGGAGAAAGAGGCTTCCCATGGAGGAGGAAGCCCAATGCAGGGATTGATCCCAGGACCTGGAGATCATGATCTGAGCCAAAGGCAGATGCTCAACGGACTAAGCCACTCAGGCGCCCCTATTTCTGCTCCTATCATTATTATCTGTTTCTTCTGCTTCCTTTGGGTTCAGTCTGCTATTCTTATTCTAGATTCTTAAAGTGGCAGATTATCATTTGGAGAATTTTCCCTTTTTCTAATGAATGAATTTAGTGTTATAAATTTCCTTGTCACCACTGCTGTGGTTGTGCTTCACAAATTCTCTTCTGTTGCATTTTAATTTTACTTCATGTATGTTCTACTTTCCTTGAGACTTTTTCTGTGACCAATGGGGCATTTAGAAACATGTTTTTGAGTTTCCAAGAGGTGGCGAGTCTTAGGTTGTCTTTCTGTTACCGATTTCTAGTTAGATTCCACTGAGGTTAGAGAACACATTCTATGTATATATGATTCAGTTCTTTAAGTGTGTTGAAGTTTGTTTTATGGCCCAGGAGCTGGTCTTAGTATGTGTTCTGTGGGGACTTGAAAAGAACGTGGATTCTGCTGTTGTTGATTGAAGTATTCTGCAAATATTGATAGGATCCTCTGGGTTAAAGGGGTTGTGTGTTACCATGCCTATTTGGCTTTACTTTCTAGTTGCTGTTTTCAGGTAGGAAATTGGAATAATTCAAAAGTTATGCCATAACTGTCATCTTCCCTGAATCCCCCTACGAGCAGTGCTAATTTGCATTTGCATTACCATTGGCTTCTTTTTCTATGTTGCAGGGCCATTTAGACTTACCTTCCTGATCAAATCTTTGTCTAGGTTTCTATTAAGCTGGGCTTTTTCTTAATTTTTAAGAACATTTTTATATCTAGAGAGGAGCAGTTTTTATTGAAAATATTTTTTCTCTGTTATCTTTTGACTCTACTGGGTAGTTTTTCCTAACCACAACTATCTTATTTTTATGCAATGTTGTATTATTGATTATTATTGAGTATTATCAGTGTTGTTTTTATCGACTATTTGAAGTATTTCAATACTTAAATGTGATTCTGTTAAAAAAAAGAAACCTAACCACAATACCATGTCACACCTAAAAGAAATGGACAGTAAGTCCTTCATCTCCTCGAGTATCACATCAATGATCACATTTTCCACGGTCTCATAAATATGTTTTGTTTTATTTTCACATCTTGCCTGTGGGGATGAGAATTCAAATAAGGTCAACATACTGTGATGGAGTTCCCATGTCCCTTGAGCTTCTTTTAGTCTAAAGGGTTCCCTCCCATAATGGGCACAGAAATACTAATACATAATACAAAAGCGCCCCTGTGATGCAATCAAGAGGAAAATGTCAGGGTGGGGAAAAAAACTGAAGAATATGTTCAAAATAAACTCACTCCTTAAAGATGGAGCAGGAGAGCTGGGACCAGAAATATCAGTCATTTTCAGGCAACCAGCTCACATTTACTGAACACCAGATATAAGTAACCCACAACCCAGTGGGCAGATGACATTAAACATTTAAAAAGTTCCACACTATTGCAAGAACTAAACAGATTAAGACCACAACCCAAGAGATGGCCACGGATCATTGGACTGTCTGCAATTTTAGCTCCCACTTCGTTTTTTCTGGACATGGACAGTATAAGTCCTTCAGAAGCAAATCTAATCTAAATTCTAGCCAGGCAGTTAAATCACCCCAGCAAAATAAGTGGTCCATTTAACTGGCCTCCATTACTATAGTAACTTCTATTCAATAAGTGCTTTTTAAAAATATTTATGCATTTGAGAGAGAGAGGGAGAAAGCACGAGCAGAGGGGAGGAGCAAAAGCAGAAGCAGACTCCCCACCAAACAGGGAGCCCAACACGGGGCTCGATCCCAAGACCCTGGGATGACGACCTGAGCCAAAGGCAGACACTTAACCGACTGAGCCACCCAGGTGTTCTTCCACTCCCATACCTGCTTTTTGAGCAAGTCCCCATGAGCTTCCCTGTGCCAGGTAAAGTGGATCATGGAAAAAGGTTTGTAATACATTCCCTCCCTTTCCTCCAGTAAATCCTAAATATCTTGCTAGCCAAGATGTCTAACCTAAACCTAGATTACAGACACGGAGGACACAGAGTTCTGAGAGTGCTCAGGAATGGTAACTAGTCCATGCTGTAAGCCACTGCCTAACAGTGCCTGGCACACAGTAGGGCCTCCGCAATTCATTTGTTAAATGAATTGAAGAGTGGATAGATTAATGGGTCTGTGGTAGAGAGCTGAACCTTCATATCCCAACATCTGCTTCCAACCCTAGCCTTCACTTTCTTTCCTAAAAAAAGAAAAAGGAAAAAGGAAGTACTCTGCAATTATTTTGTAAAATAATTTGACCTGGACAGACAATTTTCCTAATTTTGTTTAGTTGTTTATTTGTGTTCTCTTTTTCATTAACTGAGCCTCCTTAGGACCGTTATTTTGAATTCTCTATCTGGGGATTTATATATTTCCATTTCTTTGGGATTGGTTTCTGGAGATTTAATTTGTTCCTTTGGATAGGCTATGTTTCTGTGTCTTGGAGGTGTGGGAGGGTAGACTCGGCATCTGAAAAAAATCAGACCTCTCTCCCGGTCCTTGTGGTAGGTTTCATGCTGTCAGTGCTTTCTCCAACCAGCCCAGCTAGAGATTCTGAAGCCCTCTCAAGCCTTGCTCCGTTTGCATCCTCTCTGGGCTCCTAACCAGCCAGCTACCTGAAGAGGATAGCCAGCCTCTGCTCAGGGGCTCCCCCTAGTGTCTGTCCGCGATACTGCGGTCTCCCCGTTGCTGCCGTAAAACCTTGGGACTGGAGCTCCACCTAGTGTCCTTTGGTGATACTGCACACTCTGGTTCTCGACCAAAATTTGATCTCCAAACTGGAATTCACATTCTGTCCACACTTAGATCCGGGCAAGACAGAAACCCTTCCCTCTAGCTACACCCAAAATACTCGGAAGGACACCCAGATACTGTAACACACCAGTGTCCTGCACGTGAGGACTTGGCCTCCCTGAAGGTATCAGGGAGGTCCCTGGCTGCCAAAACAGAGAGAAGCTGACCAAGGTCAGGATGCTCATGTAGCTTGGGGCCCAGTAGAAGGTGGTGGCTGAGCCCTTGTTACACTTTACACTGACAAGTCCAGGCTCGGGGTATAGGTCTGTGTCTGGGAAGCAAGGAGAGTCCACCAGTCACACTCCACAGAGCATCCCTGGGACCAGCGAGCAGATGAGAAAGGAGTCAGAGGATCCAGGCCCCATGCACTGCCTGGCCCTGCTCCCCGGCCCCGTGGTCATGAAGGTCAGATCCATGGTGAGGGTCTTTGCCAAAATGATGGGAAGAGCTACCGTGAACACAACTTCAATTATAGTCCTGTTTGTTGGAGGAGGCAGGTCACTGTGGAAGGACAGCCAGCAAAGAGCAAGGAGCAAGAAGAGGAAGCCAAGGTTCAGGACAATGAGGAGAATAAAGCTGAGAGACTGATGGTTGGCTTTCACCAAAGACCCCCAGAACCAGAGCTGTGAGGAGAGAAAAGAAAAGAACTGCGTGGGCCCAGGTCATTCCCAGGGGTTCTGCCATGGCCAGGAAGGTGGTGGCCCAGGGGCAGTAGATGTCTCTCCCCCTGTTTGGGTACTGGTCCAAGTCTGAAAGGGACAGGAGGGTGTACAGCAGGAATGGGTTCAGGGCGCCTGGGTGGCTCAGTAGTTTAGGTGTCTGCCTTCAGCTCAGGTCACAATTCCAGGGTCATGGGATCAAGTCCTGCATCGGGCTCCCTGCTCAGCATGGAGTCTGCTTCTCCCTATCCCTCTGCCCCTCCCCCCACTCATGCTCTCTAAATAAATAAATAATAATTACAAAAAAGATTTGTTCTTATGGCTTTCTATAGGGAGATGAATCCATCGATTTGCCAAGTTTCCTAAACTTCATGATCTAGTAAGTTTTATACGAGCTCTTCTCTAACAGGCTTTGAGTCAAACACTTACTAACTCCCTCACACCTAGTTTGTTTGTTTGTTTGTTTTTTAACATTAAACAGCATTATCCCAATTACATAAAGAAAAATCTGAGGCTTTCAGACTTTTGGGAAAAGTTCCCAAGCCTTAATAATGCCCTCCAGGGCCCTAGATGACATGGACTGGCCTGTCTCTTCCGCCTCACCCTGTACCACCTCTCCAGCCCTTCCTCCATTGCAGCAGAGGAGGCTTCTAGTTCCTTGGAAGAGTCACACCACCTACCCTTCAGATTTTTACACCTGCTAATCCCTGTGCTGGAACACTCCCGGGGAAACTAGAAGATTCACTTAGGTAGCTCCCGCTTAGTTCATTTTAATGTTACTTCCTAAAAGAAAAGCATTCCCTGCCAAGAGAGACACATCCATGTGATTTTACCTATGTTATTTTATGGCCTCTTCGTACCCTGTACAGTAATTCACTTCATGTCTCTCATCACAGCATTATGGTTACATACCTGTGGTGTTCTTTGATTAACACCAATCTCTACAAAAGGGGAAAGTACCTAAACTTAGACATCATACCTCATTTTATCATTTTATACCCCATATTATCCCCTGAACTTAGCGCAGTGCTTGGCGCATAGTAGATGTGAATAATTATGTCTTTCGGGAATGCATGAATCAGCCCTCTTGTTCTCAGAATTACACTAATGGCTTTCCCGGATCTCCATCTTATAGATGGTTAAGATGGTGGGACCTGATCCTTTTAATAAATCTCTTTACATACAGTACATCCTTCTTTATGGAATATGTTTTGTTGGTTCTGCCTCTCTGGCAACACTGGCCAATAGAGATGGCTATTACCAAAAACAGGAACAAAAAAACAGAAAATAACAATTGTTGATGAAGTTGTGCAAACATCGAAAACTCTTGTCCATTGCTGATAGAACATAAAGCGGGGCAGATGCCTTGGGAAAATGGTATGGTTCCCATGGAAAATGGTATAGTGGGTCCTCAAAAAATTAAATATAAGACTACTAGGTGGCCTACCAATTTCACTTCTGGGCATATTCCCCCAAGAATTAAAAGTATAATGGTGGTTTCCAGGGACTGGAGGAAGAGCAATGGAGAGTTAGTGTTTCAGCTGGGGAAGATGAAAAAGTTCTGGAGACGGACAGTGGTGTTGTCTATGCAAGAGTATAAATGCACTTACACCACTGAGCCACGTGACCTGCATATCAACATAAACGTATTTAATGTTACTGAACTGCATGCTTTAAAATGGTTCACATGGTCAGTGTAGGCCATGTGTCTTTTGCCACAATAAAAATCATGAACCACAAGAACTCACGCAGTTGTAAGCCAACTAGGTCTGGTGCCTGGCCCACCACTTCAGAGAAAATCTTACTTTCCGGGGATTGGATCCTTCACTTGGTCTACTGATCCTACTTCCGATCTGATCAGGAAGGTGCCAGGCCTGGGCCATGGCGTACACAATGCTGGAGACAATATAACCATGTGTAGACGTGGTCACTTCAAAATACTGTACTGGAATCCTGTCCAAAGAATCATTCAGGGAGCACTCATATTCCTCAAGGGGTGCCTCCAAGGACTCCGAGGACTCAAGAGCTGCATACCAGAAACTCTTCTGAAAAAATGTTCTCTGGGTTTTTAGAAGAATGGAATCTCCCAAGGAATGTTTCCGATTTCAGCATACCTCCTCTCTGATGAGCAAACAGCAGAGTCCCATGAAAACCAAATCCACTCTGGAACGTGGGCCTCGGAGCAACATCCCAGTGAGAGCAGACGACCCACACCTTCGCTGTTCTTGCATGAGGGGCTGTGAAGAGCTCACGATCGCCAGGGTAGTGGTACCTCCATGAATGACAACCACCAGAGCTCCTGGTTGTGTTGCTCCAACTGATGAATTATCAAACGCCTCCTCATGGCCTCTCACACTCACAGATACAGTCTCTGAAAAGGCAACCCCAATCCCTTTCTTGGCCATTTCTTCTCCCCAAGCTGAGAGAAACTGTTCATCTCTCATGTCATCTGAGGTGGCAAGTTCCATCCAGGCCCATCTAAAATGGAGCATCGTCTGGGCCATGGCCAGGGGCAAGGAGTCATCTTTGGGGGCCGAATGATAGAGAGATGCATATTGGACTTCTTTACTGAGCATGAGCTCAGAGGGGCCATATATGATCTGAATGAGAAAGAAAGAAAAGTCATGTTGGGTTTTAAATAAGTAGAACTTAATTGCAATGAAATAATTATTGCAATGACATTAAAACAGCCCTTCTGGGGTGCCTGGGTGGCTCAGTGGATTAAAGCCTCTGACTTCGGCTCGGGTCATGATCTCAGGGTCCTGGGATTGAGCCCCGCATCGGGCTCTCTGCGCAGCAGGGAGACTGCTTCCCTCTCTCTCTCTGCCGGCCTCTCTGCCTACTTGTGATCTCTGTGTGTGTGTGTCAAATAAATAAACAAAATATTTTTTAAAAATTCTTTAAAAATTTTTAAAATAAAATAAAACTAGTTACAATGGCGAATTGTATGTTCTGTGTTTTTAACAAGTTTTACAGTGGTTCCCTCTTAAACAGATCATTGTAGTGAAGTTTCTCACATGGACTACCTTCGTGCACTCATCTGGAACCATAATCTACTCTACAGAGAGTCAGAGATGCTGGTACAATGTAGAAGGCAGGGAATAAAGAAGCAAGACAGTGGTGGTTAAGAACATGGGTTTGAATCATTCTGCTGGTGTGTGGCTAACATGTCTGTCCTTATCAAGCCTCCTAATTTCAGTGTGCCTCTCTGTTTCTTCATCTGTAAAACAGGAATAATAATAATACTCGGTGAGACAGAAATTAGCTAATATTCATAAGACTCTCAAAAGAATTAGCACCTAGTTCATGGTGATAAGAAATAACCGGTTATTCCCCCTGCTGCTCATCTGTTGATCCTTGCAGGGTAGGGATGACCCCTGACTTCTAAGAATTAAGTGGACCCATATGCCATAATTAAGTAGACTCATATGCGTGAGTCTCTTCTGATGATGGAATCTTATTGTCTGAACTGGGACACACCTTCATCTGTGATTTTGATGGTGTGCTTTGTGACGTAACTGGCCCAGACATTGATGGATGAACCATCAGAGGCATCCACCTGAGGCTCACCTGCAAGCAGAATTCTCACTCAGATCCTCGATCACCTCCATCCAGGAACACGTGTTATCTCACCTATCTCTTCTACCCATTGTTGTGCATCTGGCATGCAGTGAGAGGCTGGCATGTCATCCATGCTCGGTAAATAGGTTTGAATGAATGAAAGAAGGAATGTTTTAAATGGAAACACCCTTCAACGGGGTTATCATGTACAGCCTCACAACGGAGTTTCTGAGTAAAGATTGTGGAGTAAAGAGAGGAGAGTTCGAGGTCTAGATCACATACAAGGAAGGAACAATGACGAAGGGAAGAAAAATAGCATTTTACCATTCAAGAGATTTGTACTCCCAACTATAATGAAGAAACTCTCTGGTTTCGACTGGGATAGAGCATATGACTTAGGTCTAAAGTCTGCTTCTTCCTCCCTTACACCCCCAAACATACCATAGGCTTGTTACAAGAGATGGAATCCATTAAGAGTAGGACATTCAAGTGGAAAGAAACATGATTGCGGAGGAGGATGGATTAGAGGAGTACTGACAAAAAGAAAAGCCATCCATCTATTTATTGCTCCCTGTTTATACTGGTAGTCTCTCAGAGAAGAAAACTGAAGGATTACCCACTAACTTCCAAGAACGTCCCAACATCCCTGCGGGATCTTGCCTGGATTCTAGATGACATCTGTATTCCTCCTCCATTCATTCAATCATGTTGAGATGCTCATTGCTGCTGGAGCAATTCACCACACTGTCAAAATGCAAGTTCCCTAGCATCAGCCCAGCCCTCATAACTGCCCTTCACAGACACACAGTAAGCTTCACTTCCCTTGGTGGTATTTTTTTTTTTTTTTGAAACCTTCATTACCTTTTTCAGACCCTGTACCTTCTGCATCCCCACCCTCTCAGCACATCACTTTCCCCTTGCTTCATTAAGAACGTGCAGGCTGGGGATGCCTGGGTGGCTCAGTGGGTTAAGCTGCTGCCTTCAGCTCAGGTCATGATCCCAGGGTCCTGGGATCAAACCCCACATCAGGTTCCTCGCTCAGCAGGGAGCCTGCTTCTCTCTCTGCCTCTGCCTGCTTGTGCTCTCTCTCTCTGACAAATAAATAAAATCTTTAAAAAGAAAAGAAAATGCAGGCTGGTAGAAAGAATTCCCTCCATATCCACTTCCCTGGCTATGCTCTCAAATAATATCTTGCCTGTTTGAAGACAGAAGCACTGCTGGTCCTTCCTGGACACTTTGCATCTCATTTTATCCCAATATCCCACTGATCTGGCTGCACCAGCCATAACCTTCCCTCTTTCTCCTCACTGCCCTCCTCCCTTCAGTATTATTTCACTATTATAAACATGGACACAACTCTCCCATCTTGAAAATAAAAAGATTCTATTTGCTATCATATTTGCTCTCATTGTTTTTTTAAGTTTTTTAAAATTAAGTTTTGCTAGAGAGAGAGAGAGCTCAAGCACAAGGAGAGACAGAGGGAGAAGCAGACTCCCCACTGAGAAGGGAGCCCAGTGTGGGCCTCGATCCCAGGGACCTGAGATTATGACCTGAGCCGAAGGCAGACCATTAACTGACTAAGTCACCCAGGAGCCCCTGCTCTCATTCTCTGAAGACCCAAGCTTTTAGAAATCATCATTTCCACTATCTCTCTCTATAACCTGATCTCTTATCATTTTCTCAACTCTACTGAAATAAGATTTTTAATCTACCTCAACCCAACTGAAATTACCGCCCCCCTTTTTCACTTTTTTTCTTTTTGGAAATCTGGAAGCACCTAACAGATGAATCACAGTCTTGGGTATGTCCATAACATGGGGGAAAAAATGGAAACAAATTTTTTGCTGAATGACTGAGTCCTCATTGAAATAGGGATTCCATGAACCTAATAATAGATGTATGAAAGATGGGAATGGAGAAACAGGATGTTGACAGAGAAGAGAGAGGAGGAGAATGGGGTGGGGGGAGGAACACAGAGAGAGAGAGAAAAACCATGAGAGATTCTTAACTATAGGAAACAAACAGGGTTGCTGGAGGGGAGGAGGCTGGGGGCTGGGGTAACTGGGTGATGAGCATTAAGGAGGGCATCTGATGTAATGAGCGCTGGGTGTTCTACACAACTGATAAACCGCTGAACCCTACTTCTGACACTAATGATGTACTATATATTGGCTAATTGAATTTAGATTAAAAAATTAAAAAATAAATTGGCATGAGACAGATTAACAGGAGAAAATCAAATTTAATTTCCTATGTATGGGAACCCCATATTCATGAGAAATTCCAAAGCAGAAAGGCTAAAATGAGGTATATATGCCATCCTGGCCTAAGAATGGGACAGGGGCCTGGGGCTTCAAAGGAGAGGAGAGCAATTCACAGGGCGATAAGAAGAACAGATGTCTGGTAATTAGATATTTGCCCTGTCATATAGACAATTCATTCAGATAAAATTTATCTCCTGTAATAACTCTAATTCTGCAAAGGACCCCATTTAGTTTCTTCTAAGTAGTTAAGAGAGGGGCAAAAATTTCTCTTAACCACACAGGGTCTCAACTGTCTTCAGCTCAAAATAGTCCGTATGCCACAGTGGCGCGTTTTGGGGTGACTCGCTCTTGCACTCGTTCAAGGTCCATTGTGAAACCTCCCTCTGCCTTTTCCATACCTGAGAATGGCACCTGGACCGGAAAATGAGTAATCAACCTACCAGAAGTTTTGAACTGTCTTAGATCACAGGCTCTAATTATGTTCCAGAATCCTTACCATGTTGGTTTGACTCGTAAGCTTCTTTTAGCCCTAGGTGCCAGATCTTTTTCCTCATTTCTCCCCCACCTTCTAGTTCTAGGAGACTAGAAGCCTGCAGTCCCATGTTTCTCCCTTCCCTCTGTTAACGCTGCAAACCGAACTGCCATCCTAGTTCGTTAAGATGAAGAAAATAGTGAAAATGCTTAAAATTCTTTTTTTTTTAATTAATTTATTTATTTTTATTTGCTTATTTACAGCATAACAGTGTTCATTGTTCTGGCAAATGCTTAAAATTCTAACCACATAGATTGTACCTGGAGAGGGGATGATGCAGACGTAAACAGCAAACACTTGCAGAGGATTCACATGCCAGACATAGTTCTAAGTTCCTGTGTGTACATAAAACTCTTAATCCTTGCAACTACTCCTAGTGGGCAGTATTACTATCTCCACATTACAGATGAGTACACGGAGGCACGGAAGTTCAGTAATGAAGAGGTACACAGTGTAATTTACAGAATAAGCACAAAAGACAGGAGTTCAATCCAGGCAAAATGGGGTTAGAATGCACAGCCTTCACCATTCAGCTATGCTGCTTTCCAATAAATATTAGGGGAACGAATTAATTATATCCATATAATTAATATTTATTTTGTGTGTTATTATTATTATAAGTCAATTATAATATATTTATATTTATTTGATTTATTAGTAACTGATTTGTATTTATTAATTTGTTACATAATATAACTTATATATAATGTAATTTATATATAAATATATTTATAATAATTTATTATAACTTTTTAAAAAGATTATTTATTTATTTGACAGACAGAGATCACAAGTAGGCAGAGAGGCAGGCAGAGAGAGAGAGAGAGGAGGAAGCAGGGTCCCTGCTAAGCAGAGAGCCTGATGCAGGGCTCCATCCCAGGACCCTGGGATCATGACCTGAGCCAAAGGCAGAGGCTTTATCCCACTGAGCCACCAGGTGCCCCTATTATAACATTTAATCAATAAGTTATAAATATAATAAATATATATATAATATATATTTATAAATTATAAATATATTATAAATAAAAATATAAATATATCATATAATATATGATGTGGTATTTATATAATATCATGTATTATATTATATATTACTATATAATATAATATAATTACATTAAAATATAAACAAACTATGAAGACTATTATAAGTACTTATAAAAATACTAAAAATTATTATATAACAAATTATATAATAGATAAAATATTGATTTTATTGAATATCTTTAAGTAATGATTAAATATATTAAATGTTAGAGAAATACATGTATTAAAATATACATTTAACATGTATATTAAATCAACAGGTACAGATATCAAATTAAAACTATAATTAACGACAGAAAATTGAGGAGGGGCGTCTAGGTGGCTCAGCTGCTTGAGTGTCCCACTCTTGATTCCAGCTCAAGTCAAGATCTCAGGATCTTGGGATCAAGCCCGTGTCAGGAATCTATGCCCAGTGGAGAGTCGCTTGAAATTCTCTCCCTCTGCCCTTCCCCCTGCACGTGCACATGCGCACACACACACTCTCTCTCTCAAATAAATAAATCTTTTTTTAAAAAAAGGAAAAAAAGAAAAGATTGAGGAAGTACAGAGGGCTGGGAAGACACTCCCGCAGCCAGAGAGGGTCTAAGGGAGAGGCAGGACCATCTGCAGACAGCAGGGTTCTCTTTCCATCACTACCATGTCCACCCCTTCTCCGCTGGCCTCCGCATCCATCCTGGAAGCCCATCCATCCTCTCCTCCAGGTTTACACAGTGTTCACGCCCCAACATGTCAAAATTACTCAGCAAATAACTGGCAAGTCTCTTACCTCAATAGTGGTGATTAGCAACTGGGCCGAGCCACAGCCAAATGCGCCTGTCCCTTTCCAACTCACTACCCAATGCCAATGCGAGGGTTTTATCCAACACCGGCTGGATGTTTCTACAATTTGACTCAATTCTGACACCTTCTACCCGGAGGTAGCATCGGAACCCCCAGGGTAAGGACCTCATCCTACAAGACTCTTCCCTCCTTGAGATGCCAGTGATAAATCCAGGGTGTTCCCTATGCTTCTGACTAATCAGCTTTAAACTGGAGGTTGTGAGGACGCCCTCCTCAGGTTCTGCTCATTTGCCAGAGCGGCTCGCAGAACTCGGAGAACATTTTATTTAGTAGATCACCAGCTGATTGTAATAGGATAGAACGTAGGTGCTGCCAACTGGAAGACAGGTGTGTGAGGATTTCAGTCTAAAAGGAGGTATGAAATGGAGAATCTCATACAGGTGCCCTCAGCATAACAAAACTTAACCGAGACACCGATTTGCTGTAAATGCCTGATTTACAGAAGACTGAAACTTACCTCCTTGACTGATGACTCCCTGCCAAGACTCTCTCCCCATCCTCAAGCCAGTGGACTCCCTGGTGGGACTCTTACGGGTCTCCCCTTCGTGGTGTTCCTTGCCCATAAACACCGCCCACCCAAACCCTCAGCAGACTCACTTGCAGCTTGCATTTCCTGAATTGCAGTCCCTCTGCTGTTCTTGAACAAACTCGATTTCTGGACTTGTCTCAGTTTACCTCTTTATTTGGGTTGACAGATGTAGGGGGCAAGGTATGGAAAAAGGCATGGACCTTCCCTGCACTCTCCCCATACCTCCACGTGTTTGCTGGCCTGGAAGTGTTGGGTCCCCCAATAATGGGTCCATGGTCAAAGAAGAGAGACTGATACAAAGCAAAGGTCAAGCAAAGCTTTATTTTGCGCCCCATCAAGAATCAAACTGACCGTCAAACAGACCGGTCGGAGCGGCCCCTTACAGAGGGCGATCCCTCCCTGCCTCACAGACTAACTTTTATAGAGCAAAGGCCATGTGGTTGAGCCTGGCCACACACAGGTGGCCAATTGAACTACAATTTACCCCATAGTAGCTATTTGAACTAGCCTATCACCTTGGTCAGAATTGGCACCCAAAAGGTGCCCAGAAGGCGAGGCCCACACTCCTTGGTAGCTAGGGAGACAGTATGCGGGCCCCACTGATTGGATGTCTCCACCTGGCCCGACTCATCCCTGCATTCCGGCTGTTATCTCTACCTGACCTGACCCATCCTTGTATTTGGGCTTTGTTACCTGGGACTGGTTTCCTGGACTTGTTTTTAAGTAAGTTCCCCTGGGGGTGCAGGGTCAATTTAGATTTTACTGCATAAACAACAAAATGGCTGTTCAACCGAGGTGGGGCCGCTCTGGCTAAATAGGCCCTTATATTAGGTCTCCAAGCCCCGCCTTTTGGTGGTTTTTTTTTTCAATTAATTTATTTTTTCGGCGTGACAGTATTCATTGTTTTTGCACAACACCCAGTGCTCCATGCAATGCGTGCCCTCCCTATTACCCACCACCTGGTTCCCCCAACCTCCCACCCCCACCCCTTCAAAACCCTCAGGTTGTTTTTCAGAGTCCATAGTCTCTTATGGTTCATCTCCCCTTCCAATTTCCCTCAATTTCCTTCTCCTCTCCATCTCCCAATGTCCTCCATGTCATTTGTTATGCTCCACAAATAAGTGAAACCATATGATACTTGACTCCCTCTGCTTGACTTATTTCATTCAGCATAATCACTTCCAGTCCCATCCATGTTGCTACAAAAGTTGGGTATTCATCCTTTCTTTTTTTTTTTAATAAACACATAATGTATTTTTATCCCCAGGGGTACAGGTCTGTGAATCATCAGGTTTACACACTTCACAGCACTCACGATAGCACATACCCTCCCCAATGTCCATAACCCCCTCCTCCTGTCCCAACCCCCTCCCCTCAGCAACCCCCAGTTTGTTTTGTGAGATTAAGAGTCATTTATGGTTTGTCTCCCTCCCAATCCCATCTTGTTTCATTTATTCTTCTCCTATCCCCCTAACCCCCCATGTTGCATCTCCACGTCCTCATATCAGGGAGATCATATGATAGTTGTCTTTCTCTGATTGAGCCTTTTGGGGTTTTTAAGGAGGTTTCATGACATAGGCATGTTTGATTAATTCACTGGCCATTGGTGACTGGACTCAATCCCCAGCACTCTGCTCCCCCAACCCAGATCAGTTAGAGAGAGAGGGTGAGGCTAAAATTTCCAACCCTTTAAGCACTCATTGGCTCCAAAGGTACCCATCACCCCACCCTCAGGTGTTATCCCAAAGCCATTCATTAACATAACAAAAGATATCTTTCTAGCTCCCTCCTCACAGGAAATTCCAAGGATTTTTTAAAATTTAAATTCAATTAATTAACATGTATTATTTGTCTCAGGAGTGCAGGTCTGTGATTCTTCAGTCTTATAATAACGCATTACAACACATACACTCCCCAATGTCCATCACCCAGTTACCCCATCCCTCCACCCCCTGCCCCTCCTGCAACCCTCAGTTTGTTTCCTGAGATTGAGAGTCTTTTATGGTTTGTCTCCCTCTCCTGGTTTTGTCTTGTTTCATATTTCCCTCCCTTCCCCTCTGATCCTCTGTCTTGTTTCTCAAATTCCTCTTATCAGTGAGATCATATGATAATTCTCTTTCTCTGACTGACTTATTTCGCTTATCATAACACCCCCTAGTTCCATGCACATCATTGCAAATGGCAAGATTTCATTTCTTTTGGTGGCTGCATAATATTCCATTGTATATATATACCACATCTTCTTTATCCATTCATCTGTTGATGGACATTTAGGCTCTTTCCATAGTTTGGCTATCGTGGACATTGCTGCTATAAACATTCGGGTACACATGCCCCTTCGGATCCCTACATTTGTATCTTTAGGGTAAATACCTAGTAGTGCGATTGCTGGCTCGTAGGGTAGCTCTACTTACAACTCTTTGAGGAACCTCCATGCTGTTTTCCAGAGTGGTTACACCAGCTTGCATTCCCACCAACAGTGTAGGAGGGTTCCCCTTTCTCTGCATCCTCTCCAACACCTGTCATTTCCTGACTTGTTAATTTTAGCCATTCTGACTGGTGTGAGGTACTGTGCTTTAGGTTTGTATTTCCCTGATGCCGAATGATATTGAGTACTTTTTCATGTGTCTGTTAGCCATCTGGATGTCTTCTTTGCAGAAATGTCTGTTCATAGCTCCCTCCTCACAGGAAACTCCAAGTATTTTAAGAGCTCTTTGCCAGAAACTGGGAGGAAGACCAAACATGTATTTCCTACTCTACATCACAACACCACACCTTTATCACCAGAAGCTGGGCTAGCAACACAGACTGATCCTAGCCTACTCCATGCAAGTCAATAAACACCATTATAATCAGATCCTTTCACCGCCCAGAAGGAATGAGGTAAGCCATCTGCATGTAACTTTACATGTGGCTGCCCACAACAGCCATCACACAGCAGCTGGCTCCCCTCCTGCCGCCCAGCACCCCAGCATGGAAGCCAGAGACTTAGCAGGGGATCGGAGGGTTGCTGATGTTCAGCACCAGGGAGCACTGTCCTAGAACCTCATGGTTGGCTCCACAGGCTATTCTAATGCTGGTCATAGAGAAGGAAACAGAGCTGCTATGTAAAAGGGCCTGGAGGAGAATGGGACAGTCTGAATTCTGTTAGGTGCAAAGAGTTGAGGACTGACTCTGAGGGGCTACAGAGCAGGGAAGAACCACAGACCCTCCTGACTGGCCCTCTGCAAGCTCTGGAGAAAACCAGCTCAAACAAGCCCATCCAAAAACGGACAGATGACTTGAAAAGACATTTTTCCAAAGAGCACACACAAATGGCTAATAAGCACATGAAAAGAGGTTCAACATCCCTAATCATTACGGGGGGAAAAAAAAGTAAGATACCACTTTATATCAGTTAGGATGGCTACTATCCAAAATAACAAAACAAAACAGAAACAAACACACAGAAAATAGTGTAGGGGCACCTGGGTGGCTCAGTCCGTTGGGCATCTGCCTTCGGCTCAGGTCATGATCTCAGGGTCCTGGGATCAAGCCCTGCATTGCGATGGCTCCCTACTCAGTGGGGAACCTGCTTCTCCCTCTCCCACTCCCCCTGCTTGTGTTCCTGCTCTCATTATCTCTCTCTGTCAAATGAATAAAATCTTAAAAAAAAAATAAGCATTGGCAAGAATATGGAGATATTGGAACACTTGGGCACCATTGGTGGGAAAGTAAAATGGTGCAGCCACTGTAGAGAACTAAAAACAGAACTACCATATGATTCAACAATTCTGCTTCTGGGTGTTTACCCAAAAGATTTGAAAACAAGGACTCAGAGAGATATTTGTACACCTGGGTTCACAGCAACAACCTCAGTCAGAACAGCTAAATCATGGAAGTAATGCAAGTATCCATCAAAGGATGAATGCATAAGCAAAATTATGCACATACATATACAATGGAATATTATTCAGACTTATGGAAGAAAATTCTGCAGCATGCTACAACATGGATGAACCTTGAGGACGTTATGCTAATAAGCCAGTCATAAGAAGACAAACACTGTATGACTTCACTTTTTTTTTTTTAAGATTTTATTTATTTATTTGACAGAGAAAGATCACAAGCAGGCAGAGAGGCAGGCAGAAAGAGAGGAGGAAGCAGGCTCCCTGACGAGCAGAGAGCCCGACGCGGGACTCAATCCCAGGACCCTGAGATCATGACCCGAGCCGAAGGCAGCAGCTTAACCCACTGAGCCACCCAGGCGCCCTATGACTTCACTTTTATGAAAGACTTCAAAACATCAAAATCATAGAGACAGAAAGTGAAATGGGCTGGGGGAGGGAAAATGCAGAATTAGTGTTTAATGGTTGGAATTTCAATGATACAAGATGAAAAGCATTGTGGAGATGATGGTGGGGATGGCTGCACAACACAATGAATATATTTAATATACTTAATTCCACTGAAATATATACTTCAAAATGGTCAAGATATAAATTTCAGGTCATGTGTGTTTTACTACAATAAAAGAAATTGGGGGGAGGGGAAGCAGAAAAAAAAATCGAGGTATCCTGAATTAGGCACAGAAGTAGATACAAAGATGGAGGTTCTGGGCTCCATGGATAATGATAACTTATAATGAGCTGAACTAAAGAAACAAACAGGCGTGTTGAGATTTGCTACAGGCTCCATGGTGAGAACTGGTGACTCATTTCTGATTGTGGTTTCCTGCACATGAAGCACTCACAGGACATGAACAGATCATAAATTAAAGCTCAGCATCACTGGGGGCCTCTAGGGACCTCTCCCCAATGGAAACAGATGCAAGACCAGGCTGGTAGAGTCCTCCCTGGGAGCAACCAAGAAATCAGGACTATGTCTGGGAATTCACCCTCCAGGGCCTGCTCTCTGCAGCTGGAGCTCCCAACAGACACCATCCCCCTTCCTCATAGGCAACTTCCATGTAGTACTAATGAGCCACTAGGGGCCAACTCTTCACAGGCAGTTGAAACAACTTGCAGAGAATGTCAAAAGAGAGGCTCATCCCTCCTCCCAGCAGATTTCCTCAGACACTGCTCTCCCCAGGGGAGTAGGGACCACTCAGTGTCATTGCCATTGCAATGAGCTGTCCTCCAGGTTCACGGAATCATCTCCCTCCAACTTGTGCTTTCAGGGTCTACTCCAAGGCCATGCCAACCATGGAGTCTTCCAGGAGAGCCTGGTATCATCTCTTAGGAGCTGAAGCCTTTCCCAAGGGATTGCAAGTCACTGTCCTGCCTGTAGTATCTTGTCTCCCATATGCTTGTGGGCAGAAGCTAAGCTTCCCATGGACTTAGCCTCACAACGTCAACCGGCCTCCAGCAGAAGGCCAGTTGTTTTGGCTGCTGACCTTCTGTTGTATTTACCTTTTGTCAATGAAAGTTAGTGTTGTCTAACTGATGAACTCTGACCCCTAAAAATCATTATCTAGACTGACTTTTCATGTGTGAGCCACACAGAGGTCATCAGGATCTTGCCAAACCCATTTTCGGAACAGGCCATCTTCTATTTGTCCAAAACTTTAGGCATCTCATGTTGTCAGCCAAAAACTACTGGGTTGGGCTCATTATAAGTTTTCAATATGAGATACAAGTGATATTTCAGAACATCCCTGCCTTTTTTTTTTTTTGATGTATTTGCCAAGAAGGATGCAAGTCATTTGTGCTTTTTCTTAGGTTTTTGTATATAGACAGATAAATCGCTTTTGAGCCAAGTGACGTGAGCACAATCCAGACTTCCCATAACTGATGTTCACATACATCGGTTCATACATTCAATAAAACTTGTCATTTAATACCTTTCAGAATTTGATAGAAAGTGCAGTTTCCAGAAATTGTAGGCAGAGACATGACATAAGGCAAGTGTTGATTTTATTCCAACAATTTATGCATGGGAAGACATGCTCTCTCCCCAACTAGGGTGAAGCAGTGTGAATGCAGGCCTACTCCATCCCATTTCTCTCTCCTGTAGAACTGGAACTCTCTCTATCATACAGCAAGTGTCCAATAAATACTGACTAAATAAATCCTATAACCAGAGAAGGAATGTTGGCAATTAGACCAACAACATCATTTTACAACTGGTATGGGTGAGGCTGGAGAGATGTGGGACATAAGAGTTCCAGGCTCTGCTCTAGGATGGACCCTGGTACCTCCCTCAGCACAATCACAGATATAATCATGATGACTGCCAAGATCATACCCGGCATCCAACCATCCCACCACCCCAATGACAACATGGAGATTAGTAACCTTAATCCCCAAACACTCAGATGCAGCATGACACAGCCTACTACCCAAACTCTATTTTCTGGCATTTTTCACCCTGTCACATCACAGATGGTTCTCCAACATCTTGTGCCATTCTAACTAATCCCCCCAATATATATTCAGAATAATCAGAGGATAAGATGGGTCTGCTCCAAATTATGACCTAGATCTGTCAACTCTCAGTCCTCTGATGAAGGCAAAGAGGCCAGAGAGTTCTGAGGAAGGACATGGCTAGCCCTCTTCAGAGAATGTGCATCTGTGGAGGCCCACACTCCAGCTGGGGCTTGAGCTAACCTGGACGATTCCCAACAGGAAAAGCTTTTACATCCCTGACCTACAATATGAATGCAATCCTCTTTCTTTCCACGTTAGCCCCTGGGGTAGGTGATTTGTTTGTGATATGCAGTACATGGACAAATTCCCTGTGGATTGCCTGTAATCAGGAGCGTTGGGCATTCAGTTTAGTGGGGACCATAAAATCCCTCCAATAGTAGGGACAGTGTTTCAGCCTAGAGGATAAGAGAACCAACCGTGCTGCCCCGGACCCCAGGTATTGTCCCTGTGCCCCAGAGCAGTGAGATTTGAGTAGGTTGCTACCCATAAGTCCACAAGCATACTTCCCAGCCTTGTGCATCTTTAACTGTAATTATCCATGGCGTGATCACACTTGCCATCTGACCCAGCTACTTCGTAGGGCTGCAGATAGGTAAGTCAGGTCATGTATAGGGAAGGTCTTTATACATTTGAATCAATATAACTCTTTTTCTTTGGAGATCTTATTTTTTTATTTGAGAGAGAGAGAGGGAGGGAGGGAGAGCAAGACCAGGGAGGAGCAGAGAGAGAGCAACATGCAGACTCCCACTGAACACTGAGCCCAATGCCGAGCTCGATCCCATAACTCAGAGATAAATAACTCAGAGATAACTCAGAGATAACCTGAGCCAAAATCAGGAGTCAAGACATTCAACCGACTGAACCACCCAGGTGCCCCTGAATCACCATAACTCTTTCAGATGTTATTGAATCACATCTTGAGAATGCTATCGGCTAATCCCATTAGAAACTACAAAGTGTAAAATTTAGTCACACTGGTAACTCACACAATGGCTCTATGCCCTGGGCTCAAGCAACTGCGGATCCTCTGTTCCCAAACCAGGACCTCACTTTCTGCATAATGGCACGATTGTCTGCTTCAAATGACACCCCACAGTCCCACAAATAAGACCTTGGGGTCACCCTAAATTCCTTATCTATAGAAATTTTTAACCAAAGGGTTCAAAGAGAAGCAAGCTATTCTGGGAAGGAGCAGGTGCCCCCCACTGAGGGAGAGCACGTAGTGGGAGCACTCGCACTTCCAGAGGTGCTCCAGGCCAGTTTCTTCTGTAGGTGGGAGGCTGCAGCCGTCCATTCCACCTGCCACAGCTCTGTTTCCCTTGATCCTGCTCCAGGTGGGGCAGTCACTGAATCTGCCGCCAGTCCCAGAGGAGAGAAGTGAAGGCCAGACCACAATCTAGGGAAGGAACTGAGATCAGCACAGGCAGCCAGGTGGGACCCAGGGAAGCTGGAACAGAGGAGAAGCTCAGACACAGACACCCTCAATGTGAGGTGATAAGATTCACATGTGGTGTCACATGACCTTCCATCTAACAGCTCCTCTAAGGGAGGGGAGGGTCTGGCCTCTGAGTGTCCCTCTGTCAGCATTCTGCATGACATCTAACATGGTTCTGAGGAAAGGATGTAACAGCTCATTGGGGAGCTGCTGCCCACAGACTTCCACGTGACATGGAAGGACTGTGTCAGGCCCTTTCAGTCACCCCCCTCTCTCGTCCTCACAGGCCATCCCCATTGTTCGGAGAGGGAAAAGGAGAACAAGCAGTCAAATCCACTTCAAGACAAAAGGTGAGCCAGAGCATCGGTGTCACCCATCCTGCCCAGTGAGCAGCAGAGAATTCTAGAGAATGGGACATGGGCCCGCATGGTGTGGATTTTTTGATGGATTTTTTGATGTTTCCATTTAAGGCTCCTGAACCAAACACTAGGCAATGTGGAATTTTAAAGAAAATATTGGGGAGGCTGTCTTTATTGTCTATGTTTCCTAGTATTCTCCCCGACACACCAGGCGCCATTTTCCTTTCCTCTTCACCATGAGTTTCCAATACATCTCAATTCTACTCCCCATTGGCTTTAAACATACCAGTTTTTGAGTTTAGTAAGTGCTTTCTGGATGGCAGTAGTGTTCCCAGAACACAGGGTCTATTGAACACTCTTCACTGGTAGCCCCACAGGGACGAGATGAGTGCTCCACACCCGCCCAACTGATAATGGTGTGAGCAGATGGATGAAAGTCTCCTCATTTCTGCCATTTTTCTTTACTTCAAGTTATATGAAAGTAGCTGCAGATGTCCTTTAAGAATTCAGAATCCATGCTACAGATCAAATCCCACAATACAAGGCATGATTACAACACAAATTCTCTGTAGAACATGATGGGACCAAAGCACTACCCGGGGATCCAGTCAGTGCCAAAAATTTCTATGATAAAAAAAAATTCATCCTTAAAATCTTTAAAATTTGGATCGTTAACATCCTTAACATCCTTAAAATTTGTCATAATGAGGCAAAACTGAGTCTTGAGAAATCATATCTAATATTAAGATTTTGGTAAAGAAATCATTTGAAGGCAATGGGTAAATAAATTACTCTGGCTTATCTACTACATGAAGCATGAAGTAGCAGACCAGGAGGAAAGGGACAGGAACAGGGTATAACGCTGACAATGTTAGGTTAAGGTTCTGAAGAAATTCTTCATTTGGTTTTCTGTTAAAAATTTGATGGAGGGGCACCTGGGTGGCTCAGTTGGTTAAGCAACTGCCTTCAGCCCAGGTCATGATCCTGGAGTCCCAGGATCAAGTCCCACATCGGGCTCCCTGCTTGACGGCGATTCTGCTTCTCCTGTTGACCTCTCTCCTCTCGTGTTCTCTCTCTCTCTCAAATAATAGATAAATAAAATCTTTTTAAAAAATGGCAGACATGAACAACTCTGCACCTAAAATCAGATTCCTATTAGCAGCTAAACTTTGTGCAAATTCTTCATCCTAGCTTTCAAAAAATCCTTCAGAATTTAGACTTCCTGGGGATAAGGCAATCTCAAGAAATGATAGCTTCTAGAAGATACGAGAGAGGATGGCACATGGAAAGTGCGTAGACTTTCCCCAAGTGATTCCAGGGGTGAGAACAGGAGACAACCACAGTGATGAAAATCAGCTAACACAGGGCAGCCTGGAGAGGAAGGCCACTAGCTCTGTGTCTCTGGGAGCATCACTTAATTCTGCTGTGTGTCCCCTGCCTCATGTGGAACAGGGACATTTAGAAAATGACTGCAGAGGAGGGCTCTGAGGGATACCGGAGGCATCTGTGTACAGCACTAAGCACAAGGAGCACTTGGCAAGTATTAGCTGTTCACCTTCCCCAGCTGATTGCTGCTGGCCAGAATGAGAGTCCAGTGTCTCCAGGTCAGCTGATTTTTCAAGAAGAGGCAGAATCCAGATTTTATACAAAATCCTTGATTTTTTAAAAGATTTATTTATGTATTTTTTGAGACAAGAGGGAGAGAGAGGGAGGAAGAGAGAAAGAAGCAGACTTCCCGCTGAGCAGGGAGCCCGATGCAGGGCTTAATGCCAAGACAGCGGGATCATGACCTGAGCCGAAGGCAGAAGCTTAACCGAGTGAGCCACCCAGGCCAGGCACCCCATGATCCTTGATTTTTAAAATGTCAGCAAATAGGAAATATCCTGTAGATCATTAAGGGTTTAAACCAAATAAATACACCTGCAGGCAGTGTCTGGTTTCTTCCTCTGGTCTACAGTGGTCACAGGTCCTGGATCACATGGACCAGATACATAATTATTCCTCATTCATATATTCGAGGAAATTCCTATTGACACAGAGCCTTGGGCTTGCCTATGACTCAAGCCTGCCTGCCTTTCACTCTGCTCTTAGAAACACCTGCAGGGGTGCCTGGGGGGGCTGAGTCAGTTAAGCGTCTGCCTTCAGCTCAGGTCATGATTCCGGGATCCTGGCTTTGAGCCCTATGTTAGGCTCCCTACTCAACCGGGAGTCTGCTTCTCCTCTGCATGAGCGCTCTCTCTCTCTCTCTCTCTCTCTCTCTCAAATAAATAAAATCTTTAAAAAGGAAGAAACAAACAAACACTTGGAATTTATGCTATAAGCCAAAACTTTTTTTGCTAAATGCATTCATTAATCACAACAGAACATTTCTCATTTAGTGTGGTGTCCGCGTGTGTTCTATGGGTCAATTTGGGTATGCAGTACATTTGTGAAAGTTCATTCTTCCCTTTGACAGCTCTGTTGAGGACCGACCATGTGCTGCAGATTGTTCCAGGCACTGGGCACATGACAGAGAACAGCGTTGACACAACCCTGTTCTCAGGAGGGAACAGTCTCATAGGGAAAACCCACCATAAACTAGTTCACAGTTGACATAACCTCCCACAGAGATACAAAGTGACAAATCACCACATGAAGGTCCAGGTGGAGCGAACACCAAGCCAAGAACAGCCCATGCAAAGGCCCTGTTCTGAGGCAGGTAAGGCACACAGTCCCAGGTGGCTGGCGGAACATGCAGTCAGATAAGTAGGCAAGAACCAAGGCACAAAGTCCTTTCTGAAGAGGACATGCTGGCTGAATTGAGCTCGAAAATTCAGGACACTGCCCTCAGTATGCAGCACCAGAGGAACAAGGCGGGTCCTCTGTAGAAGGATGGGTGAGGCACAGGCTCCGGGCTCAGACCGTGGGTTTCCAGTCTCCTTTGCCACTTCCCACCCACACGGTTGAGCAAACTACTCCATCTCAGCTATCATAAAAGTACCTATTCTGTGGCAATTAAGAGAGATCGTGCACGTAGACTCCTTAGCAGTGGCACGTGATTAAGTACTTGATTAAAAGCAGCAGTTACCATAGGTACAAAACTCTGGTCATGGTCTGGGGGCTCAATGGGTCAAGCCTCTGCCTTCAGCTCAGGTCATGATCTCAGGGTCCTGGGATCAAGCCCCGCATGGGGCTCTCTGCTCAGCGGGGAGCCTGCTTTCCCCCCTCCCCCTGCCTGCCGCTCTGCTTACTTGTGATCTCTCTCTTTCTCTCTCTGTCAAATAAATAAATAAAATCTTAAAAAAAAAAACAAAAAAAAACCTCTGGTCATGAATCTGATCACAAATGACCTCTGATCTCATTTCTCTCTAGAGCAAGACCAGGTTCTGCTGGGATTTTGTAGCCTGTCACCCCCCCCAAGCCACAGTGGGATGTCCAGGGGGAAGGAAAACGGGACAGGAGTCACTGAGTTCCTCCTGCTTGGCATCACCAGGGACCCGGAGCAGCGTCAAGCCCTCTTCTGGCTCTTCCTATGTATGTACCTGGTCACCGTGGCCGGGAACACACTCATCATCCTGGTCATTGGCTCTGATCCCCGCCTACACACCCCCATGTACTTCTTCCTCACCAATCTCTCCTTTGTTGACATCTGCTTCACCACTAACCTGATCCCCAAGCTGCTGGCCAGCCACGTGGCAGGAACGTGGACTATCTCTTATCCCCACTGCCTGACCCAGATGTACTTCCTCATCTCCTTTGCCAACCTGGATACCTTCCTGCTGGCAGCCATGGCACTGGACCGTTATGTGGCCATCTGCCACCCCCTGCAGTACCACACCATCATCACCCCCCAGCTCTGTAGGGGACTGGCCACACTCACGTGGACGTGTTCGGGCCTCATCTCCCTGGTCCACACACTCCTCATGGACAGACTGACCTTCTGTTCCTCCGCCCGGGAGATCGCCCACTTCTACTGCGACGCCTACCTGCTGATGAAGATTGCCTGTTCGGACACGCGGGTCAATGAGCATGTGTTCCTGGGGGCCGTAGTCCTGTTCGTGGCCCCCTGTGCGCTCATTGTGGTCTCCTACCTCCGCATAGCTGCAGCTGTTCTCCGCATCCCCTCCGCCCCAGGAAGGCGCAAGGCATTTTCCACGTGCAGCTCCCATCTGTCCGTGGTCACCTTGTTCTATGGAACTGTCCTGGGGGTATACGTACGACCCCCCTACTCCTTCTCAGCCCAGGACACAGTAGCAACCATCATGTACACGGTGGTGACCCCCATGCTAAACCCCTTCATCTACAGCCTGAGGAATCAGGACATGAAGAAGGCTGTAAGAAGACTCTTTGGCAGGGGCTCCAAATCTTCTTAGCCATGGTGAGTACCAGGCTGCTATCTGGAGGGGGTCCAGGATCTCAGGAAATGGAACACAATTCTGCCATCCGCTCAACAACACCCACTTCCGCACACTGACAGATTATTTTCTGAGAAGAAGCCTGAAATTAGAGGACTTTTCAATGCATTCTATCTCTGAGAAACTCAAATCCTTCCAGCTCTCTCCTCCACCATCTCTAGGTTGGGAGCTATCATCCCCATGCTTCTAAGATGGCTGCTGGGGCTCCATCCATCTCTTCCTGTCCCAGGAAGGCAGGAAGAAGACAGCAGAGCCAAAAGACTTGCCACTTGCAAGGGCTCTCTCAGAAACCCCACACAGCTGCTTCAGTTCATTTCTCAGAAGTCTCCCCTCAATTGCAAGGCAGGCTGGATTCTCTTAGAAAGGAAGAAGGGAGGAATAACGGACAGAAAATGGGCAGTTGTGCAACAATACTCAAGACTTACTTTGCCACAGTTTATAGATACGAAGCCACACAGTTATTTTAGGAAAATAAATCTGTGTTTTATACATTGGTCCCCTCTGGACAGGGACTGTGTGTCAGGAGAAACACCTGATATGCTCCCACACTGCTGAGGCTATGACATTAGCAGAAGGATCCTCAATTCTCCTACTCATCAGAGAGAGGTCCCTCTGTGGGGTGCACAGCAGTATGAGTGAAATTGAAAGGAGAGTTCATGGCATTCAGTTATTGTGAGACTTTAATTTTTCCCAAGGAGATGGTTTATATTTCATCTTGAATGTTATTTGCATTGTGGAAAATTAATATTGGAATTGTAAAAATTTATAAAAGGAAACCTCATTTAAAATGGAGTGGGGGGGTTGCGTCTAGGTGGCTCAGCCAGTCAAGCAGCTGACTTTTGATCTTAGCTCAGGTCTTGATCTCAATTTTGTGAGTTCAAGCCCCAGGCTCCACTTTACACTGGGCACAGAACGTATTTAAAAAAAAAAAAAAAAAGGAGTCCACAGGCCAGCAGGGGAGCTCTCACACCCTACACTTCTGGTCACCTGCAGCCCCTAGTACTTAGCTACTACTTTACTGCCCACTGGAGGAAGAAACGTTTTCCTCCAGCCCCAGCAACAGCCCAGCCAACGAGAGACTATCACAGCTCAGCCAATGAGAAGCCACCATGCTTCCAACTCCCAGTTTAACCCAATGGACTTTGTGTTTACAAGAGCCCCCCCAACTCCCCGTTTTCTATATAGAACAGCCTTCCTTTCCTTTGCTCCCCAGACTTGCCTATGGTTTTACCATAGCTTGCTTGTCCCGGATTGCAATTCTCTACTCTGTTAAACCCATTTTTGCTGGGAAACTAACCAGCAGTTTTATTTTTTAAAATTATAGGAGAAAGTTCATATTGTTCAAACTTTGCACAATATTATATTGATATACATGTGTGTTAAAGCACAAACTATTTTAAATAAGACAGATTTCGAATACAGTAGCAACAGCTAGGGTTTTTTTTTTTAAGATTTCATTTACTTGAGAGAGAGAGAGACATAGCGAGGGAGAGAGAGTGTGTAAGCAGGGTGAGGGAGAGGGACAAGCGGACTCCAAGCTGAGCAGGGAGCCCTACACTGCTGGATTAGAGGACCCAGAGATTATGACCTGAGCCGAAATTAAGAGTTCACACCTTATCGCTTCTTGGCCTTTTGGCTAAGATCAAGTGAAGAGTCCACCGCTTAACCCAGGCATCCCCACAACAGATAGGTTCGAAAAGGACAAGGCCTAGGGGCGCCTGGGTGGCCCAGTCAGTTAAGCATCTGCCTTCAGCTCAAGTCATGATCCTAGAGTCCTAGGATCAAGCCCTGCATTGGGCTACCGCTCAGTGGACAGCCTGCTTCTCTCCCTTTCCCTTTACCTGCTGTTCTCCTACTTGTGATCTCTCTCTCTCTCTATCAGATAAATAAATAAAATCTTTTTTAAATAAATAAATAAAATAAAAGGCCAAGGCCTAGAACATACAAATTATTCAGGGACCTGACTGCATGAGACTTCTTTACAGAAAAATTAATAGAATAAAAGCCTACCACAGAAGTGAAAGGACGAATGACAAGAAAGAACATGAGCAAGTTACATGACAGAAGGTTATCACACCTACACACACACGCACACACATATACACACACAAAAGTAAAAATGGCAGAGGACAGCAACAGTAATAAGAAAACATGGTCATCTTCCACTCTTGGCCTCTGTTCAAAGGGCTGTTCCATACCAATCTCCTTATCAAAACCTGGCCACACATTGTGTTCTCACCCAAAAAGCTCTCTTATTCATTTCAAGATGGATGGACCAAGAGTCTTCCACACCTTTAAATTCCCTTCCTTTTTTGCTTAACAGTGACATCCGTAGGCAATACAACTATCCTGCTTACAAGGCAAAACATGCTAATCCCTTCCCCAGAAAATGAGGTAAACTCCAATGGTGTTTTCTCTCGATATCCCACAGTTTAAATACCATGATGTAAAATTAATAAATACACAAAGTCCATATGTCTTATGTTACATGATAAGAGAATAAGGGAATGAAGAGAACACAGATATTTCCGTAATATACTGCATGTATATATACAAACCTATTCGTAACAAAATAAGAAGGAAATACTCATGACGAGTACAGAAGTTCCACTTACTGGAAAGATCTCCTCTCACCACTGTCCTTCAGGGACATCCAGAGACAGGCTGTAGTCCGTAGCTCTCCACTTACAGGCGGTGCATGCCTATCATACAGAATCATCTGTAAAGAAGGCCAGAATATGAAAATTTACTGATGTAGGAAAGATGTTAGGATTCAAAGCCAAAGGCCAAGAAAGAATTCCTGAGACATCTTTGTTGGGAAAAGGTGGTTTTATTAAAGCACAGAGACAGGACCTGTGGGCAGAGAGAGCTGTACTGGGGTCAAGAGGAGAGGTCCAGTATATACTTTCAAGTTGGGAGGGAGTTAGGGATAGCTTGAGTCTCCAAAGAATTTTGGAAGCAAGGTTTCCAGGACTTCAGTGGGCTAGCTGTTATTGGAAAAAGGCCATTCATTATCATCTAGTAAAACCTTAGTCCTAAGACCCTGATGTCTATCAGTTGGCCATATGCTTTGAGGGTTTTGTCAACACGTATCTTGGGGGTTTAGAGATAAAGGAAATTTCTAAAGGAATTTTTATATGTTAAAGTAGACTCACAGTGTCCTGGGGGTTGGGCTAAGATTGCCTTTTGCCCTTATCAAGTTGTCAACATCGAGGACCTTGAGTCCTCACTCTGCCTATTTCAGGGACTAGTCAATGGGCCGTAGGTAGTAAGGAAACTTAATAATTTCTCTTCTGCCTGTTTCCCACATCACTTACTGTATTACAAAAATGACAAATCTAATTAGCAGAAGGAAGAAGAGATTATTTAACAAAGATTCTTATCAAAATTGGCTATCAAACGTTAAGTAAAAAGTGTTTATTTTTATCTCATAACATTATTCTGGAAGTGCTAAAAACTGAAGAGTAAGATAAAACCAAAGAAGTCCTAGAACATAACAGAAGTGCAGATCTTCAGGGAAGGCCATTTTAAGCATGTCACCAAATCTGAAAGCATGAAAGAAAGGAATTGATCTAATGACACAAACATTTAAAAATGAAATGTTTGTAAAATATTACAAGCTTAAACTCTGTGCCCATTAAAGAATAATATTAGGGCACCTAGGGTGGGGCTCAGTCGATTGAGTGTTAGACTCTTGATTTCAGCTCAGGTCATGATCTCAGGGTTGTAAGATGGAGCCCCAGGTCTGCTTGTCCCTCTCCCTCTGCTCCTCCCCACATTCTCTCTCTCTCTTTAAAACAAATGCATGTTTTTTTAAGGCTCTAAAAAGAATAATTCCATTGTCCCCTTAGCTCAACCCCTTGTAATCACCATTCTACCTTGTCTCTAGACATTTGATTATCCGAGGAACCTCATATAAGGGGAATGATACAATATTTGCCCTTTTGTGTCCACCTTATTTGACAAAGCATGACATTGTCAAGTTCATCCACATTATGGCATGTCTCAAAATTCCATTTTTTTCAAGGCACAATCATTTCCTGTTGCACATGTTTCCCACATTCATCTCTTTGGATGTCTGAATTGTCTCCACCTTTTGGCTATTTTGAATAATGCTGCTATGAACTCTGGTATCTTTTCCAGTCCTTACTTTCAGTTCTTAGGGGTACATCCCAAGAAGTGAAATTGCTGAACTATTTGATAATTCTGCTTCATTTTTTGAGGAATCTCCCAGACTTTGGCACAGTGGCTGCACCATTTTACGTGCAGTGCACACAGGCTCCAATATCTCCCTGTACTGGCTAACACTTGTCTCTCTGCCATTGGATTTTGTCAGTGGCCAGTGGCCAAACCTGGTCTGTTTGGGACCCCCAGAGCCAGGTTCTCTTGCCCTCTGGTTGCAGAAGTATCTCACGGTGGTTTGGGGGTTTTTTTTGGTGTTTTGTTTTTGGGGGTTTTGTTTGTTTTTGCCCAAAAGAATTTCATATATTTTTCCTTTTAAGATTAAGTGATGAATACAGCTTACAACATCTGACCAAATTCACACCACAAAAGGAGGCAGTTCTGGTCATCCTTAAGGCAAATTGAAGCAGTGACAAAAATCCCTAGAAACTGGCTTGGCATCAAGCTAAAGCCGATGCCAAATTAATTGATGTATATATTCAATATTCATTCAACGAATGTTAACTGACCACTGACTATGTGCCAGGCATTGTGCTGGACACTGAAACTGCAAGGTTTTTTTTTTCCTTCTTTGAGAATTTTATTTATCACCAAAAGTTCTCAACAATGAAATTTCTTTTCTTTTCTTTTCTTTTTTCAACAATCAATTTAAAATGGAAAGCATTTTAAATGACTAAGGGGTGACTACAAAAAGATTCAGATAGTTGTTTTTCTTTCTGGAGTAGAATTTGGTACCATCACTTGTACAACACCTGGTTCTCATCTCACTGTAGTTTTGATTCAAATTTCCCTCATGACTGGTGATGTTGATCATCTTTTCATGTGCTCATTAGCCATTTGTACACCTTCTCTGGAGAAATGTCTACTCAAGTCCTCTGCAATTTCTGAAGTGGGAATGTGTGTTTGTTGTTGTTGGGTTGTAGAGTTTTTATATATTCTGAATATTAATCCCTTATCCAATATGTCATTTTAAATATTTTCTCCCACTCTGGGGATTGCTTTTTTGTTCTCTCGACAGTATCCTTGGAAACACAAAAGTTTAATTTTGAATTAGTCCAATTTATTTTTTTCCCTTCACTACCCAGGCTTTGGTGTCATATCCAGGAAATCACTGACAAATCCAATGTTGTGAAGCTTTTCCTCTATATTTTACTCTAATAGCTTTATAATTTTAGGTCTTATATTTAGGTCTTTTGTCCATTTTGAGTTAACTTTTATATATGGTGTGAGGTAAGGGTCCCATCTACTCTTTTGCATGTGGATATCTAGTGTCTCAGCACCCTCTGATGAAAATATTGTCCTTTCTCCATTGATCTTGACACTGCTGCAGAAAATCATTTGACCATATACGTGAGAGTTTATGTCTGGACTCTCTATTCCATTGTACAATACCACTGTCTTTATGCCACTAAAAAACCATTTTGATTACTGTACCTTGCAGTAAGTTTTTAAATCAGAAAGTATGAGCCTGCCAATTTTTTAAGACATTTTGGCTATTTGAGATCCCTTGATATGAATTTTAGGATAGACTCTTCTATTTTTGGAAGAAAAAAAAAGCAGCCACTGGATGTTGATTTAATTGCACTGAATCTGTAGATCACTTTGGGTAGTACTTATACCTTAACTCTATTAAGTCTTCTGTCTACACACAAGATGCCTTTACATATATTTATATCTTGTCTAATTACCTTCACCAATGTTTTATATTTTTCCATGTACAAATCTTCCACCTCCCTGGATATGTTTGTTTCTAAATACTTTATTTTTTCAATGATGCTGTAAGTTGAGTTTTTAAATTTTTTTTGACTGTTCATCACTAGTAAATAGAAACTCAGTTGATCTTTACATGCTGATTTTCAATCCTGCAACATTGCTGAATTTTTATTAGTTCTAATAGTTTCGGTGGAATCCTCAGGGCTTTCTAGATAGAAGATTGCCTCATCTGTGAACAAAGAAAATTTTACTTCTTCCTTTCCAGTTTGGATGTTGTTTATTTCTTTTTCTTGTTTAATTGCTCTGGCTAGGACTTCCAGCACTATATTGAATAAAAGTGGCAAAAATGGGCATCTTTGGGGCACCTGGGTGGCTCAGTGGGTTAAGCGTCTGCTTTCAGCTCAGGTCACAATCTCAGGGTCCTGGAATTGAGCCCCGCATCAGGCTCTCTGCTCAGTGGGGAGCCTACTTCCTCCTCTCTCTCTCTCTCTCTCTCTCTGCCTGCCTCTCTGCCTACTTGTGATCTCTATCAAAATTTTTTTTAAATCTCTTTTTAAAAATGGGCATCTTTGTCTTGTTCCTGATCATAGGAGAAAAGCTTTTGGCTGTTCACCATTGAGCACAATATTATTTGTGTTTTTTTCTTTGATGTTATTTCATTAATGACATTTTCTTCTATTCCTACTTTGTTCACTATTTTTTCCCCTATCATGAAGGGGTGTTGAATTTTGTCAAATGCATTTCCTTTATTAACTGTGATAATCATGTGGTTTATTATACTGGCTGATTTTCATATGAAATTAATACTGCTTGGCTATGGTGTCTAATCCTTTCAATATCCTACTGAATTTGGTCTTATTTTATTGAGGTTTTGCATTTATTCTCATAAGGAATATTGGTTTGTAGTTTTTTTATACTGTTTTTGGTTTTTCTATCAGGGTAGTGCTAGCCTTATAAAATGAGGTTGGAAGTACTCCATCCTTTTCATTTTTTACAAGGCTTTGATAGGACTGATGTTAATTCTTTTAAACAGTTGGTTATATTCACTGGTGAAGCCATTTGGTCTAGGGTTTTTCTTTGTTAGGAAGTTTTGGTCACTGATTTCATCTCCTTATTATAAGTCTGTTAAGATTGATTTCTTTATGATTCAGTTTTGGTGGGCATTATCTTTCTAGGGATTAGACTGTTGATTAGATTATCCAATTTATTGGTGAACAATTGATTGCAGTATTGTATTATAATCCTTATTAGTAAAATCAGTAGTAATATTCCCATTTCTTTTACTTTTTTCCCCATTTTCATTTCTGATTTTAGTATTTGAGTCTTCTTTCTTTCTTTCATAGTCAATCTAACTAAAGATTACTCAGTTGTATTGCTCTTTTCAAAGAACAAATTTGGCTACATTGATTTTCTCTACTGTTTCTGTATTCTCTATTTTATTTATGCCCAACTTCATCCTCACTATTTCCTTTCTTCTGCTAATTTTGGGCTTAAATTGTTCTGCTTTCCTTAAAGTACAAAGTTGTTATTTTAAGATCTTTCTTCCATTTTTTCTTAAAAAAAAAAAAGATTTTATTTACTTATTTGACAGAGAGAGAGAGATCACAAGTAGGCAGAGAGGCAGGCAGAGGGAGAGGAGGAAGCAGGCTCCCTGCTGAGCAGAAAGCCTGATGTGGGGCTCAATCCCAGGACCCTGAGATCATGACCTGAACCGAAGCAGAGGCTTTAGCCCACTGAGCCACCCAGGCACCCCATTTTTTCTTCTTTTTAAATTCTCTTAATTTTTTTATTTTTTACTTTTTAAGAGAGAGCAAGCTTGAGAGTGAGGAGTGGGAGGGGAGAGAGAGAGAGTATCTTAAGCAGATTCCACACCTAGCACAGAGCCCCATGCAGAGTTCAATCTCATGACTCTGAGATCATGACTCGAGCCAAAATCAAGAGTCGAACACAACTGATTTAGCCAATCAGGTGCCCCTTTTTCTTTTTTAATGTAATTTCAATTTCCCTGTTAGCACAGCATTTCTTGTAGAGCAGATGTAGTGATAATAAACTCTCTTAGCTTTTATTTATCTGGGAATGTCTTCATCTCTCTCTCATTTTTGAAGGACTGTTTTGCAGCATATAAAAATCTCATATGACAAGTTTCTTCTTCCAGCACTTTAAATATCTTATCCCTGCCTTCTGGACTCCAAAATTTCTACTGAGAAATTAGCTGATAATCCTATTGTAAATCTCTTGTTTTGATGAATCATCCCTTCTTTCTTGCTGCTTTCCAAAATTCTCTATCCTTGGCTTTCTGTGAGTTTGCCCTACGTAGAGTATGCTGAGTTCCATGAATTGGCAAATTCATGTCTTTAACCAAATTTGGGGAGTTTTCAGCCATTATTTCTTCCAATAATATGCCTCTGTCTCTCTTTTTCTTCTGAGACTCCCACAGTGAATATGCTGACCCACTTGCTAGTAATCTCAAATGTTCTATCTTCACATTTGCCAATGCTTTCTTCCGCTTGCTAAAATCTGGGGTTGAATCCCTCTACAGCATTTTCAATTCAGTTACTTTCTTTTTAAGCTCCAGAAATTGTTTGGTTCCTTTTTATAACTGTTATCTTTTTTTTTTTAATAGAATTACCCTATGCTCTAGCAATTGCCTTACTAGGTATTTACCCAAATAAAACAAAAATATTAATTCAAAGGGATACATGCACCCAATGTTGGTAGCAGCATTATCTACAAATAGCCAAACTATGGAAAAAGCCCAAGTATCCATTGATTTATGAAGGAAGGATGTAGGTGTGTGGATGTGTGTGTTTTCGTGTGTGTGTAATAGAATGTTATTTAGCCATAAAAAAGAATGAAATCTTGACATTTGCAATGACATGGATGCAGCCAAATAGCATTATGGTAAGTGAAATAAGTCTGAGAAAGGCAAATACCATATGATTTCACTCACATGTGGAATTTAAGAAACAAGCATAGGGGAAAAAAAAGAGAGGGAGAGGCAAACCAAGAAACAATCTCTTTCTTTTTTTTTTTTAGTAGATGCTGGTTTTTGTTTTTGTTTTTTTGTTTTTGTTTTTTTTTTTTTGGTTATTTTCAGCGTAACAGTGTTCACTGTTTTTGCACCACACCCAGTGCTCCATGCAGTACGTGCCCTCCCTATTACCCACCACCTGGTTCCTCAACCTCCCACCCCCCCGGACCCTTCAAAACCCTCTGGTTGTTTTTCAGAGTCCATAGTCTCTCATGGTTATCTCCCTTTCCAGTTTCCCTCAACTCCCTCTCCTCTCCATCTCCCCATGTCCTCCGTGTTCTTTGTTATGCTCCACAAATAAGTGAGACCATATGATACTTGACTCTCTCTGCTTGACTTATTTCACTCAGCATAATCTCTTCCAGTCCTGTCCATGTTGCTACAAAAGTTGGGTATTCATCCTTTCTGATGGAGGCATAATACTCCATTGTGTATATGGACCACATCTTCCTTATCCATTCACCTATTGAAGGGCATCTTGCTTCTTTCCACAGTTGGCGACCGTGGCCATTGCTGCAATAAACATTGGGGTACAGATGGCCCTTCTTTTCACTACATCTGTATCTTTGGGGTAAATACCCAGCAGTGCAATTGCAGGGTCATAGGGAAGCTCTATTTTTAATTTCTTGAGGAATCTCCACACTGTTCTCCAAAGTGGCTGCACTAACTTGCATTCCCACCAACAGTGTAAGAGGGTTCCCCTTTCTCCACATCCTCTCCAACACACAATTGTTTCCTGTCTTGCTAATTTTGGCCATTCTAACTGGTGTCAGGTGGTATCTCAATGTAGTTTTTTTGTTGTTGTTGTTTATTTACAGCATAACAGTGTTCATTGTTTTGGCATCACACCCAGTGCTCCATGCAGTATGTGCCCTCCCTATTACCCACCACCTGGTTCCTCAACCTTCCACCCCCCCACCCCTTCAAAACCCTCTGGTTGTTTTTCAGAGTCCATAGTCTCTCATGGTTCATCTCCCCTTCCAGTTTCCCTCAACTCCCTCTCCTCTCCATCTCCCCATGTCCTCCGTGTTCTTTGTTATGCTCCACAAATAAGTGAGACCATATGATACTTGACTCTCTCTGCTTGACTTATTTCGCTCAGCATAATCTCTTCCAGTCCTGTCCATGTTGCTACAAAAGTTGGGTATTCATCCTTTCTGATGGAGGCATAATACTCCATTGTGTATATGGACCACATCTTCCTTATCCATTCATCCGTTGAAGGGCATCTTGGTTCTTTCCACAGTTTGGCAACCGTAGCCATTGCTGCAATAAACATTGGGGTACAGATGGCCCTTCTTTTCACTACATCTGTATCTTTGGGGTAAATACCCAGCAGTGCAATTGCAGGGTCATAGGGAAGCTCTATTCTTAATTTCTTCAGGAATCTCCACACTGTTCTCCAAAGTAGCTGCACTAACTTGCATTCCCACCAACAGTGTAAGAGGGTTCCCCTTTCTCCACATCCTCTCCAACACACGTTTCCTGTCTTGCTAATTTTGGCCATTCTAACTGGTGTCAGGTGTTATCTCAATGTTGTTTTAATTTGAATCTCCCTGATGGCTAGTGATGATGAACATTTTTTCATGTGTCTGATAGCCATTTGTATGTCTTCATTGAAGAAGTGTCTGTTCATATCTTCTGCCCATTTTTGATATGATTATCTGTTTTGTGTGTGTTGAGTTTGAGAAGTTCTTTATAGATCCTGGATATCAATCCTTTGTCTGTACTGTCATTTGCAAATATCTTCTCCCATTCCGTGGGTTGCCTCTTTGTTTTGTTGACTGTTTCCTTTGTTGTGCAGAAGCTTTTGATCTTGATGAAGTCCCAAAAGTTCATTTTCACTTTTATTTCCTTGGCCTTTGGAGACATATCTTGAAAGAAGTTGCTGTGGCTGATATCGAAGAGGTTATTGCCTATGTTCTCCTCTAGGATTCTGATAGATTCCTGTCTCACGTTGAGGTCTTTTATCCATTTCGAGTTTATCTTTGTGTACAGTGTAAGAGAATGGTCAAGTTTCATTCTTCTACATATCGCTGTCCAGTTTTCCCAGCACCATTTATTGAAGAGACTGTCTTTTTTCCATTGAATATTTTTTCCTGTTTTGTCGAAGATTATTTCACCATAGAGTTGAGGGTCCATGTAGTTTTTTTTTTTTTTTAAGATTTTATTCATTTATTTGACAGAGAGAGAGAGATCACAAGTAGGCAGAGAGGTAGGCAGAGAGAGAGGAGGAAGCAGGCTCCCTGCGGAGCAGAGAGCCCGATGCGGGGCTCGATCCCAGGACCCTGAGATCATGACCTGAGCCGAAGGCAGCGGCTTAATCCACTGAGCCACCCAGGCGCCCCGGGTCCATGTAGTTTTAATTTGAATCTCCCTGATGGCTAGTGATGATGAACATTTTTTCATGTGTCTGATAGCCATTTGTATGTCTTCATTGGAGAAGTGTCTGTTCATATCTTCTGCCCATATTTTGATATGATTATCTGTTTTGTGTGTGTTGAGTTTGAGAAGTTCTTTATAGATCCTGGATATCAATCTTTTGTCTGTACTGTCATTTGCAAATATCTTCTCCCATTCCGTGGGTTGCCTCTTTGTTTTGTTGACTGTTTCCTTTGTTGTGCAGAAGCTTTTGATCTTGATGAAGTCCCAAAAGTTCATTTTCGCTTTTGTTTCCTTGGCCTTTGGAGACATATCTTGAAAGAAGTTGCTGTGGCTGATATCGAAGAGGTTACTGCCTATGTTCTCCTCCAGGATTCTGATGGATTCCTGTCTCACGTTGAGGTCTTTTATCCATTTTGAGTTTATCTTTGTGTACGGTGTAAGAGAATGGTCAAGTTTCATTCTTCTACATATCGCTGTCCAGTTTTCCCAGCACCATTTATTGAAGAGACTGTCTTTTTTCCATTGTATATTTTTTCCTGTTTTGTCGAAGATTATTTGACCATAGAGTTGAGGGTCCATATCTGGGCTCTCCACTCTGTTCCACTGGTCAATGTGTCTGTTTTTATGCCAGTACCACACTGTCTTGGTGATCACAGCTTTGTAGTAAAGCTTGAAATCAGGTAACGTGATGCCACCAGTTTTGTTTTTGTTTTTCAACATTTCTGTAGCAATTCGGGGTCTCTTCTGATTCCATACAAATTTTAGGATTATTTGCTGTTATCTTTTTGTTGATATTATCATTTTTTCCTAGATCATTTTCCTTATTTCCTTTAGTTCTTTGTCCATATTTTCCTTTAGCTCTTTGAGCATATTTAAGACAATTTTTTTAAAAGTTTTCACGTATCTGATGTCGGTGTTTCTCCAAGAACAGTTTCTGCAGCCTTAGTCTGGTCAAGTTGTTAACACCAAAATTCTATAGACTGGGTGGCCTATACAACAAACATGTATTTCTCAAGGTTGTGGAGGTTGCGAAGGCCAAGTTCAATGTTCCAGCAGATTCAGTTACTTGTGAGGGCCCTCTCTGTGGCTTGCAGATACTACTTTCTTGCTGTGTCTTCACATGGTGGAGAGAAAGCTCTGATCTCTCTTCCTCTTCTTGTAAGGATACCAGTCCCATCATGGGAGTCCCACTCCCATGGCCTCATCTAAATTTAATTATTGCCCAAAGTCCCCACCTCCAACACCTTCATATTGGGGATTTGAATTCACATATGAATCGGGGGACACATTTCAGTCCCATAACACTGCCAATTTATTTTCTTCCTTTGAATGGGCCATATTTTCTTGTTTCCTTATATGTCTTATGATTTCATTGTTGTTGCTATTGAAAATTGGGCTCTTGAAAAAAGTCACATGGACATAGTTTCTGGATCTACACGAAAAGACCTTGGAAGTTGACATACCATCCTAACAACAAGTAAAAAGCTGAACTGACAGAAAAATCAACAATTCTTCTAGAATTTGCAAGACAGGTGGGAACACAGGGCAAACCATTACCCCCCAAGACTGGAGAGACCAACAGGGGATTACGGAAAATAACTTATTGGAGCAGAGACTTGCCAGCCTAAACTGCTGTAGGAACGAGTGCTGGGGTAGGAAAACCCAACAGTAATGGGCAATTACTGCAGGTGTGAACAACTCTAAGAGTTAAAAACTCCGGGGGGGGGGCACCTGGGTTGCTCAGTGGGTTGAGCCTCTGCCTTTGGCTCAGGTCATGATCTCAGGGTCTTGTGATTGAGCCCCGCATCAGGCTCTCTGCTCAGTGGGAGTCTGCTTCCCTCTCTCTCTCTCTGCCTGCCTCTCTGCCTACCTGTGATCTCTGTCTGTCAAAATAAATAAATAAAATATTAAAAAAAAAAAACTCCAGGGGACCTCATCACAAGAGGGTTACCAAAATTTTGTTAGATTTATTTTCAGGAGCTCAATGAGGTTTCCTCCATAAATACTGGAAGAAAATCTCCTCATGTTTCTAGGAAGGAGAGAAGAAAAGGAACTATCATGAAATATAAGATAGCATTCTGTTCTTAACAAGGCTTGCCCTCAGAAGAAACTAGTTAACCAGAACCTAATCTGCTGGAGTATTATCAAAGCCTAACTGTTCTGGGGGAAGGGAAATAGCCAACCCAACTCAGCCCTACCCTTTCACGTGAGAAAAGAAATACCAACTCTAGCATATTCTCGCCACCCAACCCACTGACAAAGTTAGAAAAAAAAAGAGATTTTAAAACACAAATCAAGTTCAGTCAGGAGACAGAAGCTTACTAAAAGACTGACACACATCATAGAACTATCGAAAAATTTCCTGCTACTCACACCTCACCACCACATTACTAAAGGCCCATTGACAGCAATTCCTTTTGCCCAGCATCGTCTCCATCAACCAAAAAAAAAAAAAAAAAAAAAAAATACAATGCACACCAAAAGTCAGAAAACACAAGTTGAAGAGACAGAGCAAGCATCAGACCCAGACATGGCAGAGAAGTTGCAATTTTAAGACGAGGAATTTAAAACAACCATGATCAATACACTAAGGGTGCAAATGAGTAATGCAGACAGTACAAAAGAAAGTTTTGACAATGTAAGGAGGGAGACAGAAATCCAAAAAAGAACAAAAAAAAAATTCTAGAGATCAAAAACACTGTAACAGATATGAAGAGTGTTTTTGATGGACTTACTAGTAGACTGAACATGGCTGAGAAAAGACTCTCTGAACTTGAGGATATCTCAATAGAAACCTCCAAAACTGGAAAACAAAGAAAAAGCAATATCCAGGGACTGTGGGACAACTACATAAGATATAATATACAGGTAATGGGAATACCAGAAGGGGAAGAAATGAACAGGAAATTTGAAAGAGTAATAACTGAGCATCTTCCCAAATTAATGTCAGACACCAAATCACAGATCCCAGAAGTTCAGAGATCACCAAACAGGATGAATTCTAAAAATACTAAAATACTACATCTAGGCATATCATCTTTAAAATATAGAAAATCAAAGCTAAGAAAATATTCTAAAAGAAGCCAGAAGGATCGGCGCCTGGGTGGCTCAGTTGGTTATACATCTGGTTTCAGCTCAGGTCATAATCCCAGGGTCCTAGGATCAAGCCCCGAATCAGGCTCCCTGCTGAGCAGGAAGCCTGCTTCTCCCTCTCCCACTCCACTTGTTTGTGTTCCCTCTCTCGCTGTGTCTGTGTCAAATAAATAAAGTCTTAAAAAAAAACAAGAAGAAGCCAGAGAGAAAAATACTTACCTACAGAGGAACAAAGATAAGGCCACTATGACACCCACCATTTATAAGGCCACCATACATCCAACATCTCTTCAGAAACCATGCAAGCAAGAAGGGAGTGGAGTGAAATATTTAATGTGTTGGGGGGAAAAAACACCACCAATCTATAATTCTGTACCCTGCAAAATTATCCTTGAAAAGTGGAAGAGAAATAAAGGTTTTATCAGACAAACAACAATTAAGGGAATTTGTTGCTAGTATACCTGCCTTGCAAGAAAGGTTAAAAGAGGGGTGCCTGGGTGGCTCAGTGGGTTAAAACCTCTGCCTTCGGCTCAGGTCATGATCCCAGGGTCCTGGGATTGAGCCCCACATTGGGCTCTCTGCTCAGTGGGGAGCCAGCTTCCTCCTCTCTCTCTGCCTGCCTCTCTGCCTACTTGTGATCTCTCTCTCTGTCAAATAAATAAATAAAAAATCTTAAAAAAAAAGAAAGGTTAAAAGAAGTGCTTTAGAGAGAAGGAAAATAATAATAGGTAGAAACTCAGATCTTGGGGCGCCTGGGTGGCTCAGTGGTTTAGGCCGCTGCCTTCGGCTCAGGTCATGATCTCAGGGTCCTGGGATCGAGTCCCGCATCGGGCTCTCTGCTCGGCAGGGAGCCTGCTTCCCTCTCACTCTCTCTGCCTGCCTCTCTGCCTACTTGTATCTCTCTCTGTCAAATAAATAAATAAAATCTTTAAAAAAAAAAAAAAAGAAACTCAGATCTTCACAAAGAAAGGGAAAGCATCAAAGGAGTAAGTAAAATTAAAACTTTTATCTCTCTGGGGCGCCTGGGTGGCTCAGTGGGTTAGAGCCACTGCCTTCAGCTCAGGTCATGATCCCAGGGCCTCTGCTCTGCGGGGAGCCTGCTTCCTCCTCTCCCTCTGCCTGCCTCTCTGCCTACTTTTGATCTCTGTCTGTCAAATAAATAAATAAAATCTTTAAAAAAAAAAAAACAAAAAACAAAAAAAAAAAAACTTTTATCTCTCTTAAATTTAACTGACCTAAGGGATAACAGTTTGTTCAAAATAACAGAAACAACATATTTGATTATATACAGTTACATACACCTCATAAATATGTGTATATACATATATATACATATGTATATATATACATGCTATGTAAAAGTGAAATGAAAAACAGCAATGATACATGGCACAAGAGGGCAGGATTAGGATTATTTTGCTATTATAAGGTACTCACAAAACCCATGAAATGGTATAGTGTTACTTGAATGTGGACTTACATTAGTTGTAAATGTATTGCAAACTCAAGGGCAATCACTAAAGAAAGTAACAAAAAGAAGTGTATGTGCTAAGAAAGAAGTGTAAAAGGAATTATATGAAATGCTCAATTATTAAAGATTTTTATTTATTTATTTGACAGAGAGAGATACACCAAGAGAGGAAACATAACCAGGGGGAGTGGAAGAAAGAGAATCAAGCTTCCTGCTGAGCAACAAGCCCAAAGCAAGGCTAATCCCAGGACCCTGGGATCCTGACCTGAGCAGAAGGCAGATGCTTAATGACTGAGCCACCCAGGTGCCCCTGAAATGCTCAATTAAAACCTCAAAGGCAAAAAGAGAATGGAAAACAAATATAGGAACAAAGAACAAGGACAACAAATAGAAAACAGTAACAAACATGGTAATATTAATTCAACTATATCAATAATCACTTTGAATATCAATAGTTTAAATGCACCAATTTAAAGATTATCAGATGGATCAAAAAATATTCAACTATACATTGTCTACAAGATATCCATTTTAAAAATAAAAACACATACAGAATAAAAACAAATGGAGAAAATAGACTATGCTACCACAAACCAAAGAACGTTGGGATAACTCTATTAATTTCAGAAAGAACAAGTGACTAAAGCAAAGAAAATTATCAGAGATAAAGAAGCAAATTATATAATGATAAAGAGGTCAATTCTCCAGGAAGACAACAATCTTAAGTGCATACATGTCTAAAAATGATCATCAAATTGCATGAGGCAAAAATCAATAGAACTGTAAGGAGAAACAGAAGAATCAACTATTATACCTGGAAACTTCAACAGCCCTCTCTCAGGAACTGATAGATCCAACACACAGAAAGCCAGTAAGGATGTAATTGAACTCAATAACACCATCAGTCAAGAAGATATAATGGACATCTATAGACTACTTCATCCAACAACAAATACACATTCTTCTCAAGCCCATATGGAATATTTATCAAGATATACCACATTCTGGGGGCACCTGGGTGGCTGGCTCAGTGGGTTAAGCCTCTGCCTTTAGCTCAGGTCATGATCTCAGGGTCCTGGGATCAAGCCCCACATTGGGCTCTCTGCTCAGTGGGAATCCTGCTTCCCCCTCTCTCTGCCTGCTGCTCTGTCTACTTGTGATCTCTCTCTCTCTGTCAAATAAATAAAGTCTTAAGAAAAACAAGATAGACTACATTCTGGGCCATAACACATCTTAACAAATTTAAAATAATACCAGTCAAACAATAGTTGCTCTTCCAAGATTCACAATGAAATTAAACTGGAAATCAATAACAGAAAGATAGCTAGAAAATCCCAAAATTCTTGGAGATTAAACAATAAACTTCTAAATATCACATAGGTCAAAGAAATCTCAAAATAAATTTTTAAATATTTTGAACTAAATGAAAATGAAAACACAACTTACCAAAATTTGTTAAGTGTAGTGAAACCGGTACTTAAAAGGAAATTTATAGCATTGAATACATACGTAAGAAGAGAAGAAAGGGGCACCTGGGTGGCTCAGTGGGTTAGGCCTCTGCCTTCAGCTTGGGTCGTAGTCTCAGGGTCCTGGGATCAAGCCCCGCATGAAGCCCCGCATTGGGCTCTCTACTCGGTGGGGAGCCTGCTTCCTCCCCCCACCCCCCGCCTGCCTCTCTGTCTACTTGTGATCTCTCTCTCTTTGCCAAATAAATAAATAAAATCTTTTTTAAAAAAGAAAGAGAAGAAAGATCTAAATTACTAATCCAAGCGTAGGAAACTAGGAAACAAAGAGCAAGTTAAGTCCAAAGTAAACAGAAGAAAAAAATAAAAATTAGAGTAGAATGAAGTTGAAAACAGGAAATCAATAGCAAAAATCGACAACACCAGTACCTGGTTCTTTGAAAAGATCAATAATATCACAAAGCCTCCAGCCAGGCTAATTAAGAAAAAATGATAAAACATGGATTTCTCACATGGGATATGGAGGAGGGGACATCACTATAAAACTTTCATTTATGCAATAAAGTATAATAAAAATGGAAATTTTAAATTCTAAATAACTCTATGTAAACTAAATCGATAACCTAGATGAAATCAACCAATTCCTTGAAAGTTACAACCAACTAAAACTCATGCAAGAAGAAACAATCTGAATAGGTCTGCATTTATTAAAGAAACTGATCAATAATTAAGAAGCTTCTAGAATGGAAAGCACCAGGCCTGGATGGGTTGTACCACACAGTGAAGGAAGAAATATACCAATTCTCTACAATCTCTATCAGAATATAGAAGCAGAGAATATACTTTGGAATTCATTTTATGAAGACACCATTATCATGATACCCACAAAGAAACCCACAAAGAAAATATAAGAAAACAAACTACAAACCAATATTTCTCATGATGATAAATGTAAAATCCTCAACAAAATACAGGAAATCTAATCCAACAATGTATGAAAACAGTTACACGCCCCGACCAAGTGGGATTTATCCCAGATATGCAAGGCTAGTTCAACAGCTGAAAATCAATTAACGTAATTCATTGTATCAACAGTCTAAAGAAAAAATCACATGAGCATATCAATAGAAGCAGGAAATGCATTTGACAAAAGCCAATACTCATTCATGATAAAAATTATCACCAAACTAGTAACAGAAGAAACTCCCTCATTTTGGTAAAGAGTATCTAGGGGCGCCTGGGTGGCTCAGTGGGTTAAGCCTCTGCGTTCAGCTCAGGTCATGATCTCAGGGTCCTGGGATCGAGCCCGGCATCGGGCTCTCTGCTCAGCAGGGAGCCTGCTTCCTCCCCTCTCTCTGCCTGCCTCTCTGCCTACTTGTGATCTCCCTCTGTCAAAAAAAAAAAAAAAAAAAAAAAGACTAACAGATTTCTGTATCAGCCAGAATCTTAAAAAGTTTACATAAGGTCTTAACAGGGTTTAGTCACGTACCAAGTCCAGAGGGTCTCAACAACACATTGCTCTCTCAAGGCTAGGTACTGGAAATGGCTGAGTATGGAAATAGCAGGCAGAAAATATATTTAAAGGAAAGAAAGGGGTAAGGCGCCTCTTGTTGCCTTGGTCCAGCTCATGAGTCAACCAGTGGCCATGGCCTCTCAATGACCTCCTCCAGCAATGACATGATAATCTATACAGAAAACCCAAAAGAACTGACCAAGAAATTCCTAGAGCTACTAAGCAATTACAGCAAGGCTGAAGGCTACATGGCTAATACAAAAAACTCAGTCAATTTCCTCTATAGCAGCAGTCAGAGTGTGTGTGTGCGCATGTGCACGTGCAGGGGGAAGGGCAGAGGGAGAGAATTTCAAGCCGACTCTCCACTGAGCATAGATTCCTGACACGGGCTTGATCCCAAGATCCTGAGATCTTGACTTGAGCTGGAATCAAGAGTGGGACACTCAAGCAGCTGAGCCACCTAGGCGCCCCTCCTCAATTTTCTGTCGTTAATTATAGTTTTAATTTGATATCTGTACCTGTTGATTTAATATACATGTTAAATGTATATTTTAATACATGTATTTCTCTAATATTTAATATATTTAATCATTACTTAAAGATATTCAATAAAATCAATATTTTATCTATTATATAATTTGTTATATAATAATTTTTAGTATTTTTATAAGTACTTATAATAGTCTTCATAGTTTGTTTATATTTTAATGTAATGTAATTATATTATATTATAATTATATAATATAGTAATATATAATATATGATATAGAAATACCATATATTATATTATATATTTATATATTATATATTTATATTTATAATATATTTATAATTTATAAATATATATTATATATTTATATTTATTATATTTATAACTTATTGATTATTAAAATGTTATAATGGGGCACCTGGTGGCTCAGTGGGTTAAAGCCTCTGCCTTTGGCTCAGGTCATGATCCCAGGGTCCTGGGATGGAGCCCTGCATCAGGCTCTCTGCTCAGTGCGGAGCCTGCTTCCCCACCTCTCTCTCTCTCTGTCTGCCTCTCCACTTACCTGTGATCTCTGTATGTCAAATAAATAAATAAAATCTTTAAAAAAAAAAAACTTAAAACTTCTGCTCTGTGACATACACTGTCAAGAGGATGAGAAGACAAGCCACAGACTGGAACAAAAATTTGCAAAAGAATATATCTGAAAATATAAAAGATACAAAATATTCAAAGAACTCTGAAAGCTCAATAGTGAGAAAACAAAGAACTGGATTAAAAATTGGGCCAAAGACCTTAATAGACACCTCACTCAGAAGATCTAGAGAGGGCAAAAAAGCACATGCAAAGATCCTTCACATTATATATTGTCAAAGAAATACACAAATTAAAACAACAATGAGACACCTCTACATGTCTAGTAGAATGTCCCAAATCCAGAATGCTGACAGTAGCAAATGCTGGCGAGGATTTGGAGCAGCAGAAACACTCACCCATTGTTGACAGGAAATGCAAAATGGTAGAGCCACTTTGGAAGACGGTTTGGCAGTTCCTGATGAAAGTAAACATCCCCTTACTGCACATTCCAGCAATCACACTCAAAAGAATTTATAACTTATGTCCACACAAAAACCCACACATGAATGTTTGCAGAAGCTTGATTCCTCATTGCCAAAACTTGGAAGCAACCTGGATGTCCTTCAGTAACTGAATGGATAAACCATGGTCCATCCAGACGATAAACATTATTCAGCACTAAAAAGAAGTGAGCTATCCAGGTGATGAAGTTCTTGAACCTAGGTGAGGTTCGGTGGGGTGAGGTCTGGAGCCGATGACCAGATCTCAAGATGTCTTGAGACATCTTTGGTACAAAATGGTGGTTTATTAAAGCACGGGACAGGACCCGTGAGCAGGAAGAGCTGTTGCCCCGTTATCCTGAGGAGTGGCTGATTATATACACAGGAGTTGGGTAGGTGAGAACAAAAGGGGTGATGTTAGTCTCTAAGGAATTTTGGAAGCAAGGTCTCCAGGACCTTGAGGGGCTAACTATTGTTGGGAGAACAGTTATTCATTACTAGTAGTAAAAATCTTGTGAGACCCTTTAGATGTATATCAGTGGGCCATATGCTTGGGAATGATTCTCAACACTATCTTAGGGATCTAGAGATAAAGTTTCACATTTCTCCTATCAAGTGTCCTTGTTAGTGAGATTTGGGTTTAGAAGAAATTTAACTTTGTTTAGGGCTTGAGGAACTGAGTTATTTACCTCTGGAAATTGTACTATTGTTAAGATAGCCTCCTTGTTGTAAACCTCTAGGACATTGGTAAACCAAGGGAGACTTCTGTCTTGCAGGATTGTGATCTCTGCAAGTTAACTATTTGTTTTTCTTTTAGGGCAGTCAGGGTGCCTGAGGAATGTCACACATATTACCGAGGGGAGCGGGTGGAGAGGGGGGTGCAAGGTGCCAGCTTTTGCTTTGTCCTCAGCCAGCCTCCTGCTCCCTCATCAAAGGCATGAAAGGACATGGAGGAAACTTAAATGCGTATTACAAAGTGAAAGAAGCTAATCGGAAAAAGTTCTATGGTGTATGATTTCAACTACATGACCTTCTGCAAAAGGACAAACGAACTCTCGAGGCAGGAAAAACACCAGTGGTTGTCAGGGCTAAGGAACAAGCAGAGCACGGGGGGAATTGTAGGGCAGTGAAAACCATCCTAGAATGGTTTATGTTATTCATTATATATTTGTCCAAACCTATAGAGCATACAACACCAAGAGTGAACCCTCAAAGTCAGCTATGGAATGTGGGTAACTGCAATGCAGGTTCATTCTTTGTAACTAATGTATTGAGCTGGTGAGTGATGTTGATCACTGAGGAGGCTATGCCTATGTTAGGGCAGCAAGTATGTAGGAAATCTCAATTCTGTACCTTCGCCAATTTTGCTGTGACCTAAAACTGCTCTAAAAAAAAATAATCTTTCTTTAAAACAAAACAAACTATTCACCTCTCCCAGTCTTTGCAGACTGGTTCTGAGCTATAGCAGTTCTTGGCTGGCTTGCTTTCAGCCTAGGGGTCAGATAGAGGGAAAAACTTAAGATCTCTTTGTTCTTTTCTGAACTGCAGACCTTGAATGGGCCTCATGTTGCTTTTTCAGCTGCTTTTAAATGTCTGGATTTCTCCCAGAGTCTCACCCCAAGCCTCTCCTGGGGGCCATAGACAATCTCTCTTGTCTGTATCTTTCATTTCTTGCCTCAGGCATCAGTGGGATGGAAGTCTACCTACAATTTTCATGAGCAATGCTCGCTGCTTCTCCCTACTTGAGATCTGAGTGAGGCAAGACAGAGCCCAGTGCTTCTGGCAGCCCCCAAACACGCTAGAACTTTACAAATAAAGGCTGCTCTGTTCTCTTCCTGACGGAGAGAAGGAATCGGGAACCCTACTGCCTCCTCTCCAGACCAAGACATGCACTGGCAGAAAGGAAGGGGCGAGCACAAGTTACAAATGCCACAAAACTTCCCACAATTTCAAATGTGGTTTTCACTTTGAGTGTTTGGTTGCTGTAGATCTTTTTATTGTTTTCCAGAGCTTTTCTAAGCTAGTTTCTGGTGTTTTGGGGGGGCGGGTGGTGTCTATTTTGTTGATGTTTCCAAAGAAGATTGAGAGCTTGGAGTTTGTTTTTTTTTTAAGATTTTATTTATTTATTTGACAGATTACAAGTAGAGAGAGAGAGAGAGGGAAGCAGGTTCCCCGCCAAGCAGAGAGCTGGATGTGGGGCTTGATCCCAGGACCCTGAGACCATGACCTGAGCTGAAGGCAGAAGCTTAACCCACTGAGCCACCCAGGTGCCCCAAGGCTTGGAGTTTTTACTGTGTCATTTTGCTGACTCCTTCTACTTTGACTAAAAATCAAAGATCACTCAATATGGTGATTATAGAAAATATACTTTTTAAAAAGAAGTAAAATTGTCATCCATATGTCATATGTATATATATATTTATATAGATTTTATTTATTTGATATAAAAATGTAGATTTTATATATTTATTTGAGAGAAAGAGAGAGAGAACATGGTGGGGGGGCTGGGCAGAGGGAGAAGCTGACTCCCCGCTAAGCCAGGACCCTGGAGCAAAGGCAGACACTTAACCCACTGCCACCCAGGTACCCCTCCTGTGTTAAATAAAAATCCAAAAAACAAATTCATTACTGTAATTTATAAGAGACTTTAGGCAGCAAGCTGTATAGCAAACCAATACTGAGCAAATAAAATGTTTAAGAAGATACCATTTACAATAACTTTAAAACATGAAATATCTAAAATTAAGCCCAAAAAATATGCAACAATGCTATGGAGAAAATCCGTGTAGTTATTAGACCTAATTAAACAGATACACTTTTAGCAAGGACACCATAGGGTTACTCAGGTCAGAAGGCTGAAAGCTATCTGCAGAGGCGAGGAGGGAGAAAGGACAAAAGAAGAGAAAGAATGTGTCTGTTTTGGAAAACAAGCAGCTCCCACCAAGGAGACTTATGGCCAGGTGTCCCACGGATGTAACAGCCTTGCATGAACCAGTTTGGAGCTGAGGGCTTGTGCAGAAGCCCTGAGTTGCCCTGAAGTTATATTTAGCTCATTATAATACTGAGATCTCCAATAGGCAGAGGTTTGGGCCATTTTAAAAAAACATACAATGTATCCACTAGCATGTTTACAAGCTATTGACAAGCTAGGTATTTGCAAAGTGCCTAACAAAATATGTGTAAGTTCCCTAATGTATCCAGCTCCTTACCCCTAGCACCCTGAATAAAAGATTCCTGCACTACCCCACCCGGAGACAATGCTTTGACAATTACCTCCCCATCCCTTCACTTGCCACGAGGTAATTTTGCTCCAGCCAAGAGACTCAGGCTGGTTAATTGCCTGATGCCTGTGGCAAGGGGCAGACGCTTTGTGTACAGTGACAATACGATAGTAAGAATTACGAGAATCAGTATTGTGAAGCTATCAATTCTCCCAAGTAATTTGTAGATTCAATGACTCCAAAATCTCAGCATTTTTATTTACAAGTTGGCATAATGATGACTATTCATGTGGGTCGATTATAGCCAAAACACCTGAACAAAAATTCATGTAAGGATACTTTATCTTAGCAAGATTTCGTTTCCTGCCATACTAATACGGGGTTGGGGATCTGTGACCCTATTTCTTGCTACAAACTGCCTCCATATCTACCCTAAATACTTCCAAACATGCTCTTTCACTTTTTCCCCTAACACTTAACCTCCTAAACTGATTATATTCGTGGCTTATTGTCTTCTCTCTACCACCCCTGACCAAACAAAAACAAAACAAAACAAACAGTTAACCGAGAGCAATAAACTTTGTTTAGTTCAGACATACTTTCAATCACTTATAATAGTGTTTGGAACAGGGCAGGTGCTCGCTACACTTTGCTTCAATCACTGAAGGGGAAATAGGTTTGTTCTCCGCAGTTGTCTACTTGCCTTACTGTCACTCATGGAAATGCACAGCTAAATGACACACCGTCCTCAGCAAACCTCCATCTCCTTCCTGAGGAACCTGGAGTCACGCGCCCACGGGTAGCGCAAAGGGTATGACGCCGAGCCCGGAAGCGGGAACTGGGCACGTGACAGGCGCGCCCAGGCCCGCCTCTCAGGCTACAGCTGGGAACTACAGTTCCCAGAATGCTTGGTACCCGCGTGGACTACATTCACCAGAGGCTTTGCGGCCGTCCTCCCCCGCTTGCCGTCCCGCCTCCCCGGACCTGCGCGGGACGTCGGTCTACTGCTGCCGGAGCGGGCGGCTCAGGGACTTGAAGTCGGCCCGGGCATTGCCCGGGGAGGACTCGCGACCCCAGGCTGCGGTTCGCTGGGGCAGTGCCGGAGCCTCCGCCAGCGGAGCACGGCCGGGGAGGCGCAGTCCCCGGAACCCCGAGGCCTGGGCGAGGTGAGCAGCCGAAGGTTGGCCGAATGCGGGACGGACGGATGACCGGGGCCTCGGGAGGATGCGGCGCCGGGGCGCGGGGCACAGGCCCTAGAGGCGCGAGTGGGGGCTTTGTGGGCGCAGGCATTGGGGGTCAAGGGCCGGCACCCCCGAAGTGCTCGCCTGGCCCGCACCAGCCGTCTCGCGGACGCGCCGCTAACCGCGGCAGGTCGGGCACCTGTCCCCACCGGCCCAGGCCCTGGTCACACTCCTACTCCCTCCGGACTCGTGCCCGGCGCGCTACCTGCCGGGCCCGGCCGCGTTTGGATTTGCTCCCGGCTGTCAGTGAACGTGAGGAACTGTGTTTCCACCCCTCCCCGGCGCCACTGCCTTCCCGGGCTGCAAGCGCAGAGATGTGTTTTCCGATAGAAGTGAGTTGCCGGCTCCCCCCGCCCCCCACGGCGGAATCTGGACTGGAACCCAAGTTTTTGGTCTCTGTGCCTGCTCCTCCAGCCGGCAGCCCTCCGGCCGCCATCGGAAAACTGCTGTCGTCCGTTTCCCAAGCACTTTTCTCTAAAAACCTGTTAGAAGATTCCTTGACAGGAGGGGAGGAGTTGGGGGCGGGTGCAGCTTGAGGTGGAGAAGAGTTGTCCCCTGCGGGCGGTGAGGTTAGAGCAGGTGCTGCGGAGGCGTGCGGTACAGATCCCGGTGCACCCTCACTGGCTGTGTGCACTGGGGCAAGTGGCTCCCACTCTGCCCTCAGTTTCCTGATCTGTAAAATAGGCGTGGACCATGGCAGCTGTGCTGCGGGACTGAACGATGTGGGTGGTGCTGGCCCCTGGGGCAGGTTCAGTGAGTTGTTGCTGCTACTGAGCTGGAGTCCTAGGTCTTTTTTCTCTGAGCCAGAGGGCATCTGCCCACTGTGGGCTGGCCCTTGTCTCTGGGCCTGTCCAGCCCCAGCTCCTACTGACTGCGCTCTCCAAGGGCACGTGGCCTCAGTCTCAGGTGGTGGAAAGATTTCAGAGCTGGTGATTCTCAGGGGCAGAAAGCAGAAGGGGCTTCTCTGTCCTGGCTCCCTTTTTCCTCTTTCAGATCTGCCTTCTGGAGACTCCACCCATCCTCAGGGAAGAGCCCAGAAAGAAGATATGGCTATCGGACCGAGGGAAGCAGCGTCTCAAGTGAGTTCATTGACACCTTTGGTCTTAGAAACAGATTTTTTTTTTTTTTAACTTCTCAAACTGAAGTTCTCTGTTGCATGCAGTCTTCTGCAGGACCTGGAGCCCAAGCCCTTCCCTCCTTCAAGAGTCGATCCACCCAGGGGGAGGGTGGATTCTGTAGGGAATGTTTGCCTCCTCCCTGCCAATCCATGTCTAGTGTTTCTCTTTTCTTTTCCTAACAGACACTTCTTTTTATTCATTAATCTCAATTCAGTGTATGGTTACTAACTTGACAGGGGAGATGCCACATGGGGACAGAACACACACACACACACACACACACACACAGACACACACACACACACACACACACACACACACACACTTGGCAGCTCCTTTCTGGCCCTGCTTCGTTGGCTCTCCCTGGTCTCCCTCCCAGCCCTTGGTTTTTCTTTAGGATACTCTCCCAGGCTTCTCCAACCCATCGTTGTCCATTTTTTCTCCCTCTTTGTGGATCACGTGCCTTGTTTCTATACTCTCTTGAAAACTGTTCTGGACCTGCCATTTTCATCCTTCCATTGTTGGAAATGGGGGAGGGACCCGGTCCAGGTGAGCCAGTGCCTGAACAAGGAATAGCTGTGTTGGAGGGGACGCAGCTGGAGAGATCTCTGGACTCCAAGGGCAGAGAGAAGACTCCTCAGGAGGGAGCAGGGAGGGGTGTACAGGATATCAGGATATCCTGGATATCGGGATATCAGGAGTGGAGAGGCAGGGTCTCCAGTGGGTAGGAAGCGGGACTTGAAGCCAGACTGCTGGGCTTGAACCCATCTGAACCCATCTCCTTGGTTACTGTTTGTGGGCCCTGAGCAGATCTGCCCGTTTCCTCACCTGGACAATGGGAATAACAAACATGCCGACCTCATGGGGCAGGTGAGAGGGTCATGCGAGTCAGTGCACAGGAAGTGTTTGGATCAGGGCTGGGCACTAGCAGATGCCCAACAAGGGGTGGTCGTGGGAGCCGGATGGTGTTATTGAAGTGATGATACACTCATGCCGACAGATGGGACCTGCTGGACCGTGTTGCTGGGACTTGTCCTTTCACTGCTCATCTGCATCTGACAGTCACAGTTAATGTTGCTGGGGTCTGCGTGAGGGTGTGGACTTTGTTTTCACTCTCATGCCAGCACAGCAATGATCATCCCCGTGTTTCACACTAGCAGACTGAGGCTCAGAGACATCCAGCAACCTGAATTCAAACCCCAGTGTGTCTGGCCTCTGGGTCCAGGCTCAGCACTGCTCAGCCATTCCCCTGGTGCCTCTTTCGGATCCCGGGGCAGCCCCGGCCCCCGTATTCCCAGACCTCTTCTCCGCTGTCGTGTTGTCTTGGGGCCCTTGAAACACGGTGGTGGTTGATCTTCGGGCTGGGACTGGCCAGTGCATATTTCTAAAGCTTTCCTCTCCTGTTCCCAGAGAGCCACATTGCTCTCTTGCCCAGAATCTTCTCCATCCCTGCAGGGGAGTAAATGTGTGTGGCATTCTCCCTAACCTCACCTGCTCCCATGTGCCCCTACTGTATGGACTTGCAGGTAAAGCCCAGTGATGGGCGTTTAAGAGCAGAGAGAGAATATACTGAGTGCTGGCTTAACAGAAAACTTTAATTATTGTCCTGCCTTTGACACCAATAAGGTATGTGGCCCAGGGTCTTGACTGTCCTGAACCTTCTGGTCCTTATCTCTAAAATGAGGATTGACGGGCACCTGGATGGCTCAGTGTGTTAAGAGTCTGCCTTCAGCTCAGGTCATGATCCCAGAGTCCTGCTCAGTCCTGCTTCTCTGACTCCCTGCTGCCCCCCCACAACTTATACTCTTCCTCTCTTTCTGTCAAATAAATAAAATCTTTATAGTAAATAAAGTGTGGATTGAACTGGGAGATGGTATATGAGCCTGTCCACCTACACATTTTTCTTTCATTGATCAAATTATTTCATATGTTTACCTTGTCTGTCAGTTGAATTATGTTATTTTGAGGGCTAAGATTATTTCTTGCATTCCCCTTGCATTGCGAGTAATTTATTTTGTTATACATGTATGACCTCCTCATGTTTAAAATTCAGAGCATCGGGGCACCTGGGTGGCTCAGTCATTAAGCATCTGCCTTTGGCTCAGGTCATGATCCCAGGGTCCTGAGATCGAGCCCCGCATAGGGCTCCCTGCTTGGCATGAGGCCTGCTTCTACCTCTCCCACTCCCACTCCCTCTGCTTCTGTTTCCTCTCTTACAGCCTCTCTCTCTGTCAAATAAATAAGTAAAATCTTTAAAAAAAAAAAAAAAATTCAGAGCATAAAAGTTATCTACATAAACAAAGTGAAATCTCTCTTACCCCAGTATCTAAAGATAGTCACTGTCTCCCCCTTTGGTATATGTCCATCAGACTCCTATTCTATTTATCTTTGTTTTTTATTTATATGTGTATTAATATTCACATATGTACGCATTTATTTTACCATTTTAACTTTTCTCGGGTGATAAAATAAGCATGACATAACATTCACCACTTTAACCATTTCGGGGTGTTGAACTCAGTGGCATGAAGTCCCTTCACATCATTGCACAGCTGTCACTGCTACCTGTCTCCATCATATAGATGATCTCATTTGTTTCTTAATGCCATGAGGTAGGCGTTGAGAGGCAGTTTTGCTGAGTGGTTACGAATGGAGCCTTGGACCTCCTCCACACTGAAATTCTACCTCTACCCCTGACCAGCTGCAACACTGTGATTTATTTATTTTATTTTTTTTTATTTTATTTATTTGACAGAGAGAAATCACAACTAGGCAGAGAGGCAGGCAGAGAGAGAGGAGGAAGCAGGCTCCCTGTGGAGCAAAGAGCCCGATGTGGGGCTCGATCCCAGGACCCTGGGATCATGACCTGAGCCGAAGGCAGAGGCTTTAACCCACTGAGCCACCCAGGTGCCCCAACACTGTGATTTATAATAGGAAATACATATTTGGTTTTCACCACTATTCCCAGCACAGAGGAAACTGTGAGGGTTTTGGAAGCTAAGTGATTCGTAATATTGGGGTTTTGTTCTTGAAGAAACTTAAGAGCATTAAAGGTGAAATGGGTGTGTGTTGCTATTCATAACAATCCATTTCAACCAAGCCGGATTTGATATGAATGAGGTGACTTTTAGAAAATCCCTAAGGATCTGAGCTGGTTGGCAGGAGAACCTATCTGGATTAGAGGGGTTGGACCTTTCAGGCCCTCTCCCCCACAACCCAAGGGCCAGTCATGCCTACACAGTGGTCAGTGATTTAATCCATTGTGCTTGGGTCATGAAGTCTTGGAAAAAAAACCAAAACGACAGGGTTCAGCAAGCTTCTGAGTTGGTGAACACTTGTAGATGGGGAAAGTGGTGCATCCCAAAAGGGCACAGAAGCTCCACGCCCCTTCCCACATAGCCTGCCCTATGCATCACTTCCGTTTGACTGTCCCTGCATTCTCTCCTTCTGTAATTAACCAGTAACCTAGTAAGGAAATGCTTTCCTGCATTGTGGTACTTTTCCTGCATTTACCACTTTAGCAAGTTAATTAAACCCAAGGGTGGGGCTTGTAGAAACCTCTCCAACTCATAGCCAGTTGGTTGGAAGCATAGGTAACAGTCTGGACTTGAAATTGGCATCTGAAGTTGGGGTGGTCTTGTGGGACTGAGCCCTTAACCTGAGGGATCCGACCATCTCTCTAGGTCAATGGCATGAGAATTGAGGTCAATTGTAGGACACCTAGGTGGTGTCACACAACCACTTGGTATGTGGAAAACCCACATGTCTGGGGTCAGAAGTAAAGGAGTATTATAGTATTGACTGGAGATGCACAAGGCCTCCTATATATGGGGTCTCTGGTACACCAGCTGTTTGACTTGGACTGATTTCTCTTTGTTTCTTCTTGTGTGAAATGGGGGCAGTAATAGTACCTATTTTATAGGATTGTTGTAAAGATACGTATTTACAGTAACAGTAAAAACCTCTAGAAACAGTAGTTGGTCTGAAGAAAGCATTCAATAAATGATAGCTATTTTTAAAAGATTTTATTTTTATTTATTGGACAGAGAGAGAGATCAGAAGTAGGCAGAGAGGCAGGCAGAGAGAGAGGAGGAAGCAGGCTCCCCGCTGAGCAGAGAGCCTGATGCGGGGTTTGATCCCAGGACCCTGAGATCATCACCCGAGCCAAAGGCAGACGCTTAACCCACTGAGTCACCCAGGCGCCCCTAAATGATAGCTCTTTTAATTCCATAAGTGCACAGAGAGTGCCTTAAGCTAGATAATCTAGCCTGCATCAGTGATTTTACATTGTTTTCTGTTTTCATTGTTTTCTGATCACTGACACCATAATAAATTCCCTTGGATGTGCATTTTTGTGCACTATTTGTCAGGATACAAATATAGTAACTGATAAAATAAAAGATATGCACATTCTTTTAAAATATTTTACTTATTTATTTGACAGCAAGAAATCCCAAGTAGGCAGAGCAGCAGGCAGGGGCGGGGGGAGCAGGCTCCCTGCTGAGTAGAGAGCCCGATGCCGGGCTCGATCCCAGAACCCTGAGATCATGACCTGAGCTGAAGGCAGAGGCTTAACCCACTGAGCCACCCAGGCACCCCAAAATATGCACATTTTAAAGCTTTAAATATGTATTGTCAAATTGTCATCAGAAAGATTTTTCTAACTAACACACCTACCAATGGTTTTTCTAATTCTAATATTCTTACCAACGGTCTTAATTCCTGCCCACATCTCCTTATGATAGTTAATACAGGGCCTGGGTAAGACTTTATGCTGCTCAGTATGTATTCGTCACTGGCCAATGGTTCATTGAACAAGAAATGACCTGAAACCTTCAGAAACCAGAATAACACCTGAAGCCTTTCATGCAGCCCATCCTCCCCTCAACTGACACCACCTTTACCCTGGGCGATGGGAGGTCCTGGGTGAGCTGGGATGGCTTGTCATTACAGGTGTCGGTGACCTTCGAGGATGTGGCTGTGCTCTTTACACGGGAAGAGTGGAGGAAGCTGGGTCCTTCTCAGAGAAACGTGTACCAGGAAGTGATGCTGGAGAACTACAGTAACCTGGTCTCACTGGGTAAGGGAATTTTCCCTGCAGATGAAAAATTCAGACAGTAGCATAAGTCAGCACCTGCTTTCCTACATAAAAGCTGTGGGGGCATCAGGAACTTTCAGCTGAATTTGGCCTTGGGATTGTGCACATTGTAAATAAATAAGTATTTAAAGCTTCTTTCCCCCTATAGGCGTGGGTTTGTCCCACACATCGACAGTTGACATACTTTATGTTAGAAATTCCCTCATAGTTAGGCAACATTTTCCTGCAGTGATTTTCTGTGATTTGTTTGCTCAGCTCACAGCAGAAATCATCCCTCAACCGTCTTCATTACCCTGCCACCAGCCTTTCCCAGTTCTCCCTTCCAGCCCGATGAACGTGTATAATCCATCTTTGAAAGGGAGTCAGATGGTGCTTTCTCATTTTAAACAGGGCACATGGTATGGGTGCCTGTTTACAAACATTTAGTCTGTAAATCTAACGTGTTCCCTCTTCCATGGAAATCCATTGGTACTCTACTAATTGGAGCTGCCTGTGTATCCGGCGTCTCTAACCTGCAGCTACTTCCTACACAGCCACGCCCTTCAGGCCCCTTGCCTTTCCTCTCACACACGCCCTCCCGTCCCAGGGGCACGGCTGGAGCATCCCACCGGAGCTCTTTGTACCATTCCGTGTTTTCCATTCAGATCCATGATACATCTTTGAGTCAAAAGAAAACCAAGTCTTATCTTTCTCTTTTCTTTTTTCCTGTTTCTGAGCAGGACTCCTGTTTTCCAAACCAAGAGTGATCTCCCTGTTGCAGCAAGGAGAAGATCCCTGGAAGGTAGAGAAAGAAGGTCCTGGAGGCCCCTCTCTAGGTGAGTGGGTGGGACTGAGCGGCCGGGGGCAGGCGCGGGCAGCAGTCTGGGGGTAAGTGAATGGTGCGGCTTGGAGAAGTCGGTCAGGAAGGTTTCTCCGGGGCCTCTGTCCTCCAGAAGCGGCAGAGAGGGGACGCTTAGGCCCCAGACACGAGCTTCCTCTTACTCTCTGGTAATCACTTCCCAAATGAATCTCTCGGGAGCTCTTCTTATTCTTCCCTGTTTTCAGAGGAGGGCTGCACATCGCGGATTCAGTCAGCAAACAGTGTATTTAAGGAATGGCAGAGAATCAGTCTGACGGAGGCTCAGGGTATGTGAGAGAAGGAGCCGAGGAAGGAAAGGGTGTCAGAAAGCTGCAAAGCTGCGTTACACTGGGCTTTGACAAGAGTCTTGGCCATGGGACCGTCCCATGGAAATGAAGGACTTTCAGCAGAAGACTGGAGTTCTGGGTATTTTAGAAAATTTGACGTAAATGTGAAACAGTGTAAATGTCCTCTGGTAAGGACATGGCTGGAAAAGCTGGAGCAAGTCCCCGCGCTGGCATCGAGGGCCACTGTCGGAGACAAGAGCAGCTGGTGTGGACAGAGCTGGCGTGGGGCAGGGGCAGCTACTGCTGTGTCACCGTTGATGCTGAAGAGAGATGACGTGGCTGTGTGCGTGTGTAATGTGTGCGGACGTGCAGACAGAAAGGCTGGGGAACACACCTGAGCTGGTGCCAGGAGCTCCACGTGGAATGGGATTGAGAAGGGGCAGGACCAAAGAGGCTTTAGTTGTATGTAATCTTAACATTTCGTAGCAAATAGATTGATGAAATCCTTATGTAATTTGAGTTTAATAAGAATGGTCCCTTTGGGGCGCCTGGGTGGCTCAGTGGATTAAGCCGCTGCCTTCGGCTCGGGTCATGATCTCAGGGTCCTGAGATCGAGCCCCGCATCGGGCTCTCTGCTCTGCAGGAAGCCTGCTTCCCCCTCTCTCTCTGCCTGCCTCTCTGCCTACTTGTGATCTCTCTCTCTGTCAAAAAAAAAAAAAAAAAAAAAAGAATGGTCACTTTGGAGCATGGTGGGGGATAGATTGAAAGTGACAGAAAAGCTGATGAGGAATCTTCCCAGACACCTTGCAGTAAGGTAGGCGAGATGTTTCTAGGGTCTGGACAAAGGCGTGGACACTGGGGTCCAGAGGGAGGAAGAGGGGTCCCCTTGTTAAGGGTGTAGGGCGAGTTTGCTGTGGGATGGGTCTCACTGGGGAGCGAGTGGAATGCCCGGGGAGAGATGCTGGTGGACAGCTGTACCAGGTCTCTGGTAGCTTGGAAGGGAGGTCAGGGAGCCCTCGGCACAAAGGTGACATCTGACACCTTGAGCTAACCAGGTGAGGGCACAGAGCAGAGGACAGAATCCCAGGAAACCTCACCATTTACAAGGTAGTTTAGGAAAGAATGACCCCATAGGATGGCTGCAGAGTGTGTGAGGGTGCGCAGCAGAAGGGCGGTGTGGGCAGAGGCTTCCCGAGGAGGTGGGATCCGAGGATGTGGAGCCGGGTCTAGCCACAGGAAAGGTCCACCTGATTCCAGAGGAAGGAAGCCAGCGGGTGCTGCCGGGAGCCAGGACAGCGCCGCAGGGACCAGATCCCACCCAGCAGGGGGAGCCTGGACACAGGATCTGGTCTGTGTCTGAGAGCCAGGCCGGGCACCTGGGGACTGGGAAGTAGTCTAACCAGGGCCCCAGGAGTACACTGCTGAGAGCAGCTTGCAGGCCATGGGGGGTCTGTTGGCATGGAAGTGGGGGCTCCTCCCTGCTGTTGTCGGGTTCAGATGCGTCAGTGATGGCCCCTCAGTCCGTGGGCCCTGCACAGGAGCTGCAGACCGGGCGTTCTCCCTCCCCAAGTCCCCAGGCCAGGGGGGCCTTCTTCCCACCGTACTCTGAGGTTTCTGCTGTGGGAACCACCCATGTCTGTCTATCTTACTCTGGTTTGGGAGAAAACACGAGGTCTGGGAAGTGGGTAGAGGCCGCCACCAAGTGCCCAGAGCAGGCAGGCGTCCGTGAATCAGCCGAGGGTCGGCAGGGACGTCCCGGCCTGGTGTGGCAGGAAAGATCCGAGGAAGAGAAGGAAGGCTCTGTCCCTTTCCCCGAGCCTCGGGAGCCTCCCATCCAGGAACGCATCTCTCTGAGTGAAGCGAGTCATCGGTGAGCTCAGGGGAGTAGAAAGTGTGTCTGGAGTCCCAGAGTCCGGAGCTGGAGTCCCAGAGTCCCTTGAGGCTCTGGGGCCCCCGGGTGACGGGGCTGGAGTCCTCAGCCCTCCTTCTCTGGGTTGCGGACATGTCCGTGAGGGCAGACCACGGGCGGGCGTCAGGAGGAAGGAAGGGCAGTGCAGCCCACCGGTATGTGCACGTCCCTGGACGGGATGCACCTCCTCTCCTTCCGCAGAGACAGCAGTCACCCTGGGGCGCCCCGGGAGTGCCTGCATGTGCCTGTCCATCCAACACCCCTGGCGGGTCTCCATCTGCCTGGACTAATGGGGTCTTGGAACAGCTTCCCTCCAGAATGCTGGTCATTTCCCCGTGAGTGCGGGTGAAGGATGGAGTGTTCTGGAAGTAGCTCAGGTGGTTAACTCTGGACCAGACAGGAAACCTCCCCTTCCGTAGCCGGTGACAGAAAAGCCCGTGCTCAGGTGTGGACTTCAGGCACCTCTAGCAGCCTCTTGAGTTTCCTTTTTTTTTTTCTTTTTAAATTTCAAAACTGTTCGCAAATAGGAAAAACAGAAAAACAAAGGGTCATGGGGGGATGCTGGAAGTGAGAGGTGGAAGGCGCTGGCAGGAGGGTGTGCATCTCCTCTGAGTCTCTTGCTGAGAAGGGAGCACACCTGCGGGGGCGGCGGGGGGGCTCTGCCGGAAGAGTTGTAATGAGGTGATTAAACCAGCCGGTACATCATGAGTTAGCTCTATGCCCGAATGCAGAAATAGTTCTGAAATCTAAAATTTAAGAATGCGGGGATGAGGGGCGCCTGGGTGGCTCAGTGGATTAAGCCGCTGCCTTCGGCTCAGGTCGTGGTCTCGGGGTCCTGGGATCGAGCCCCGCATCAGGTTCTCTGCTCCACGGCAAGCCTGCTTCCTCCTCTCTCTCTGCCTGCCTCTCTGCCTACTTGTGATCTCTCTCTCTGTCAAGTAAATAAATAAAATCTTAAAAAAAAAAAAAAAAGAATGTGGGGATGATCTGGGTAAACCGTTACCTTCCAGTGAAAATGGATTTTCTTACCTGTCACTTTCTTCTCCTTTGTCATCTCAGCACAAGAAGCCTGGTGGGGGGACTGAATCCCAGCCGCGTGGTCAGTGGAGGGGTCCCTGGGTGCTGCCCCCACACAGAAAGTGGGGCCTCTTTTTCTAACTCACACAAAGGTGCCGCCCTTAGCAGCCCAGGGACCCAGGGGGCGGGGGTTTAAAGAAGGAATCTCTGAGGAGGTGAAAGTGGAGAGCGGGTACTCATAGGCGCCTCTGCTATGTTTGGTCAGTCTTGTCCTTGTCCCCTGCTCCTCTCCCCAGCAGTACCCTTGCTGGCCCTGCACCTCCCTCCTGCCATCAACCTCTGTACCCGTAGCTGCAAGAATGCTCTATTAAAAGGTAAATCTGGGGCGCTTGGGTGGCTCAATTGGTCAAACGTCTGCCTTTGGCTCAGGTCATGATCCCAGGGTCCTGGAATCGAGCCCCACATCAGGCTCCCTGCTCAGCGGGGAGCCTGCTTCTCTATCTGCCCTGCCACTCCCCCACTTGTGCTTTCTCTCTGACAAATAAGTCTTTAAAAAAAAAAAAGAGGTTTATCAGGTCATCTCACTCCCATACACAATTGTGCTCCGTGTGTTTGCTCCCCAATCACACAGAGCACAATCCAGAGTCCCCGGCATGGCCTTCAGAGCCTCCGTGGTCTGGCCCTGTCTCCCTCTTCACCTTCACCTCCTTCTGCTTGTCCCTTCATTCAAGGACTCTAATCACTCTAATCCAGCAGGCCAGCCCGACTCCCACCTCAGGGCCCCCACACTTGCTTTTCCCTCTCCTGACCATTCTTCCTGACACCCACAAGCCCGTGTGGCCCTTCCTTGAGTAGCCCAGGTTTCTGCTCAGATGGTACTTTCTCAAACAGATTCAGCTCATCCAAAACGTGGCCCTCCATCCTCCACATTCTCTGTCCCCTCCCCATGCTTTATTTTTCCTCATGCTCATCCCTGCATGATCATATATGTTCATTCATTATCTCTCTCATCTCTGGGTTGTCTGACGTGTTCCCATTTCCCCAGTACCTAAAACAGTGCCTGGTCAGAGTAGACTTCTAGCTAATGAGGTCATGAATGACTTGGCTAGTTTGGTAGTGATGGAGATACTGTCTCGGAGATATTTGGGAGATAGGAAAAACTGGGCTTGGAGATGGATTTAATATGAAGATAAAGGAGGTGCGTTATCAAGGGGGCTTGGTTTGTGGTTCTGGGTTGGACAGTGATCTCATTCACTTAGATATTGATACCACAAGGAGGTCAGATTTGGAAGGTCATAGAAATTGGGTTTTGGGTGAATTAAGTTTCTCTGGTTGACCCACTTACCCCAGGGGAGAGGTCAAGTCTCTGGTTAGATTTGGAGTCTTTCCCCTCAAAATACAGACTGGGTACGAAATGTGAATTTGGGAGACCCTGGTCAGTCCAGAGTAATGGGTGAGTTTGAGTTAGCCTGTAGAGTGGGTCCAGAATACCATAATAGCAAGAAAAAGCCTAGGGCTCGATGTCAAAGAGCTCTGGCATCTTGTGGCCAGGTAGAGAGAAATGGGAAGAGAAGTGGATGTCCTGCAGCAGGAAAAATTAGGTCTGTGGGCATTGAAGTCAAGGCTTATAATGGGCATAGGAGCAATAGAGGTGGAGAGAAGCAGAGGTGTTTGTGACTCATTTAGATGGCAGAATAGACAAGTCTTAGAAATTGATTAGCTGAGGGCTGAGGGAGAGGTATTTAGGGCACCTCTTAGAGTTTTGATTCAGAACTAGTGCTATTCTAGAGACAAGGGTTTGGTTATACGGGTTGGAAGGAGTGATCACAAATTCAGTTATGTTTATGCGTGTTGAATCTGAGGAGTTGTCAAGACATCTAAGCTGCTATTTTGAGGGGGCTGGTGTGGAGAGAAGTGTTGCCTCGCATATATGTTTGGAATCAAAACTGGCCTATGGGAAGAGTACAAAGCAAAGGAATTGGGGTCCAAGGACTAAACCCTGAGGGACCCCCCACCCCCCACCCCAGGATTGAAGGTCACACAGAGGAACATGAGTGCACAGAGTAGGCTGAGACTGGTGGGAAGGGAGAGGAATGTGGAGCAAAGCAGGGGATCACTGGACCCTAGGAAAAGGGCCGCTCAAGGCAAACAAGGGGTCACTGTGAGCTGCTGCCAACAGGTTGGTTCGGTGGGAACCGCAGAGTATTTTATCTCCACTACCTGGAGATCATGGCTGTCTTAGCGAGGGTGGCTGACGACAGAAGCCAGAAGAGGGCCCAGAGGGTGTTGAGCAGGAGGAGGGGAGCAGGTGTGAGATATTGAGCAAGAGCGGATGTGGAGAAGGAGTAGCTCTTCTGTGCACATACAAACAAACATTTTTGTATATCCTCTCATTTTCCCTTGGCCACTCCGACTGCACAGCGCACATCATTTTGCCCCTGTCACCTGGTGTCTATTGAAACTCTCCATGGCCGCCTATGGAGCGCTTCCGCTCTCAGAGGAGGAGCTGGGAATGACCTGTTGTATGCGCAGCTTTGGATCCTGTTAGCCCTGCAAGCCTACTTCGGGCTCACATTTTATAAATGGAACAATTGCTGATTCGCAGGACACTGATTTAAAGCTGTACCTGTTAGCAAGACTTGGTTGGGGAAGGAACAAGGAGGGTGTTGGGCAGAAAGTAAAAATCACTCTTCTTTCCTTTCCAATAAATATTAAAGACACTGGGGCACCTGGGTGGCTCAGTTGGTCAAGTGTCTGCCTTTGGCTCAGGTCATGATCCTGGGGTTCTGGGATTGGTCACCTCACTCATCGGGCGGTCCGGTTTTCCCTTTCTTCCTGCCCCTTCCCCCCAACTCGTGCTCTCACTCATGTGCTGTCTCTCAAATGAATAAATTTTTTAAAAATCTTAAAAAATCATAAAGACATGAGTGCATGTAAAATGATCCAAGGAGGGTGTACAGAGTGGAGGGGGAAATTCCAGGTTTTAAAGAGGGAACAGAAAAAGTTATTGAGGAAGGAGACTGAGAAGTAAAGCTGGTAGGAAAGAGAAAGCAGAATACAGTATGTTGACCAAGCAGAGAAAATTCGTACACAGGAGAGAAAGGGAACATCAGACAGGAATCTCCACCACCGTGAGATGCAGCGGAGCCCTTTAAATGGTTCTCTCCAGCGCAGGAGGAAATGCCACGCACAGCCATTCCCCTGGCAAATGTAATAGTTGATATGTTGCAGCATCTCCCAATGACTGAGTTCAGTTCTGTTTTCTACAACTGTATCATGCTAGCCTTTTTTTTACCTTTTTATATTTATGCCCATCTCATTTATCTTCGACTCTTTCCCACACTGTCTGGATAGCCTCTTTTGCTCGATGCATGAGCAAGGCTACCATTCCTGGCTTGCATCTTTTGGCTTCATGCCTACCTGCAGCACCTCTAGATTAACTCCATAACTCGTTCCTCTTTGAACTGCCTTGACTGTAATCACCCATATGGTGATCTCCCATCGCTCATGTAATGCGGGTCCTGGAAGGCAGCCTCGGGTGTTTCAGTTATGTGTGTGTGTGAGAGAGAGAGAAATAAGGAATTGAGACTTATTTGACATTGTTCAAATTAGGAATATATAAGTAAGGGAAATTAACAAAACATTTTGTGTCTAATTCAGGTGCCATCAAGAGGATCTGTAAATAGGGCATGCTATAATCTGCTTGCAAAGAACACTTACGGTAGAAAAGGAAAATCTAATATATTTAGATGTAGGCAGGAATGTAATTATATAATACAAAGGTATGTAACACGTATTTTAAATATTGTGGTTAAGTGCTATAATAAGGGGAATGGACTGTAGAAACTCAGACTCAAGAAAGGACTCCATTTGAATTGAATCTGAAGGATACTAAGGAATTGAGCATAAGGGAAGGTGGGGAAGACTTTACAGATTAGGAAGATTACACACAATGAAGAGAAATATCATGAAAATAATTTCAGAGTCCAGAGATGGCTTTGGACTGGTCCCAAACTACCTCTCCTAATTCATGATTCCCTGGTTGCTCTGACACGCACCTTCTTTAAATGGGCTTGTTCTAATCTTTTCTCCACCCTAGTCCTTCAGTTCCCTTTGATTCTTTTTCTCTCTTGCTTAAATCTTTTGTGTTTTCCTCTTATAGCTGGCCAGATAAAAACCCTATTTAAATAACATCAATACTTAGGATGCCTGGGTGACTCAGTTGGTTATTAAGGTTCTGGCTTCGATTCAGGCCATGATCCCGGGGTCCTGGGATCGAGTCCCACATCGGGCTCCCTGCTTCTCCTTTTGCCTCCCACTCCCCATGCTTGTGCATGCATGCTCTCTCTCTTTCTCTTTCTCTCTAACAAATAAACAAATAGCATCAATACTTACTTATTCTCTACGTTTAGTCTAAGTAGCCAAATACCGTATCACATGAAACAGCTTTAGTTTTTTTTTCCCCCTCCAGGATGGAAGAGCAGTCACAAAACCACGAAGTCAACTCAGACACAAGATTCTTCTTTTCAGGAGCTGATAATGAGAAGATCCAGAAGAAATGGACCCTGGGACTTTAAATCAGAAAAACCCTGCATTTATGAAGAGAGATTAGAGAAAAAGCAGGAGAAAAAAGAAAGTATTCAGGCAGTTGCAGGCAGCCACAAAAAAATCCTTATTGTAGAGAGAAGCCATAGAAATAATGATTTTGGCCAAAACTTCAGCCCAAAGTCGGTCCTTGTTAGGCAGCAGATGGTTCCCATAGAAAAAACACCACCAAAATGTGAAATACAAGGAAACAGCTTCAAACAGAATCCGTATTTGCTTAATCAACCAAAAATCAATACCACAGAGAAACGATATAAATGTAGCATATGCGAAAAAACCTTCATTAACACTTCATCCCTTCGCAAACATGAGAAAAACCATAGTGGAGAGAAATTATTTAAATGCAAAGAATGTTCAAAAGCCTTTAACCAAAGTTCAGCTCTCATTCAGCATCAAATAACTCATACTGGAGAGAAGCCCTACGTATGTAAAGAATGTGGGAAAGCCTTCACTCTGAGTACATCCCTTTACAAACACCTAAGAACCCACACTGTGGAGAAATCCTATCGATGTAAAGAATGTGGTAAATCCTTCAGCAGAAGGTCTGGCCTTTTTATACATCAAAAAATCCATGCTGGAGAAAATCCCCATAGATACAATCCGGGTAGGAAGGCAGCCAGCACATCCCTTCCCGGATGTCAGAGAATTCACCTCAGAAAGAAATCCTATTTATGTAATGAATGCGGCAACACCTTTAAGTCGAGCTCATCCCTTCGATATCATCAGAGGATTCACACGGGAGAGAAACCTTTTAAGTGCAGTGAATGTGGGAGAGCCTTCAGTCAGAGCGCGTCTCTTATCCAGCACGAAAGAATTCACACTGGAGAAAAGCCCTATCGATGTAACGAATGTGGAAAAGGTTTTACTTCTATTTCACGACTTAACAGACACCGGATAATTCATACCGGTGAGAAGTTTTATAACTGTAATGAGTGTGGTAAAGCCTTAAGTTCCCACTCGACGCTTATCATTCATGAAAGAATTCACACTGGAGAGAAACCATGTAAATGCAAAGTGTGTGGGAAAGCCTTCCGACAGAGTTCAGCTCTCATTCAGCATCAGAGGATGCATACCGGAGAAAGACCCTACAAATGCAACGAGTGTGGGAAAACATTCAGGTGTAACTCATCCCTTAGCAATCATCAGAGAATCCACACAGGAGAGAAACCATACCGATGCGAGGAATGTGGGATCTCTTTCGGCCAAAGTTCCGCTCTTATTCAGCATCGGAGAATTCATACTGGAGAGAAGCCCTTTAAATGTAACACTTGTGGGAAAACTTTCAGACAGAGCTCATCACGTATCGCCCATCAGAGAATTCATACTGGAGAGAAACCCTATGAATGTACTACCTGTGGGAAACTTTTCAACCACAGGTCATCTCTTACTAATCATTATAAAATTCATATCGAAGAGAACCCCTAGGAAGTAGATTTGCATGTTTGAAAGCCTTAAACCAAAGCTCATCAAAATACACAAGAGTGATATCACAAAAGTAATGGATAGGAAAAACCTTTTCGTAATGTAGGCCTCACCAGATACCAGATTCCAAGGACAAGCCTTGACTACGTAATAGATAACGAGGAAAGTAGAAAGTTTTCATGCCTCCCAGGCACTCTTGAAAATAATCCGAAATGAAAAATTCACAACTGGAGACATGGACTTTGGGCATTTGTAAAATAATTCTCTTTCTACAGCAGTGTACATGAGATACCATATGTGGTTGTCATAAACATCTGGGTGAGGGGAGGTATGCACTAGATTTCTCATTAAAAAGAAACTTCTAAGTTGGTAATACTTTTTTTTACAACAAACATTTAATAGCATATAAAAGATGTGATTGAATTATACACTTTTAGAGAAAAGGACCAAATAAAAGATTTTTTTTAAAAAGAGCTGCAAACTACCTCTCCATTTCTGGGGTTTGTCCTTTTCCTGACCTGATGTCAACTCTGTGCATGGATCTCATTTAAAAATAGAAATAAAAGTTTGTTCTCTTCATCCTGTGTTCTTCTAGTAATTGCTGTCAATTGGTAATTTTCTAACCAGTTGTTAGTGCTGTTCTCGAAATTTATTTGGCCGTGAGGTCCTTTATGAAAAAGTTATACCAGCTGTATACCGTGAGCTATCATCCCAGGTACATTAAATGGAAAAATAGGCAATTATTTCAAATTTAAAGCAATTAAATATCTATAAATTCACTGTTAGGGTCCGTAATCAAAGGAGCGAGACTGATACAAAGCGAAGGTCAAGCAAAGCTTTATTTTGCACCAAGCATCAAGAATCAAACCGACCAGTCGGGGCCGTCTCTTACAAAGAGGCGACCCCTTCCAGCCTCACAGACTAACCTTTATAGAGGTGGTTGAGCCTGGCTATACACAGGTGGCCAATGAGATTGCAACACACAGAGAAAACTGCACAGTCATGCTAGGTTACACACGGGTGGCCAATTGAATTTCAATTTACCCCAGTAGATGTATGCGCGCCCCACTGGTTGGATGTCTTCACCTGGCCTGACCCGCCCTTGTATCTAGGCTTTGCAAGTAAGTTCCTCTGGGAGGGACAGGGTCCATCTAAGTTCACTGCATAACCACAAAATGACTCCCTCTGGCTAAGCAGGCCCTTACATTCCCCCCTTTTCTTTGGAGATTAGTCAAATCCTTGACTTTTCAGCTAGTTCTATGTTCTGCACAGTCGGTTGATGAGTTAGCCATTCACCGCCTTGTTTTTTTGTTTTTTTTTTAAGATTTTATTTATTTGACAGATCACAAGTAGGCACAGAGGCAGGCAGAGAGGAGGAAACAGGCTGCCCACTGAGCAGAGAGCACAGTGTGGGGTTCGATCCCAGGACCCTGAGATCCTGACCTGAGCTGAAGGCAGAGGCTTAACCCATTGAGCTACCCAGGCGCCCCAGCCATTCACTACTTTGTATAACCTTTTCCATTTTTCCTAATTCCGTTCGTCTAATTTCCCACTTATACTTTTTTTTTTTTTTTTTTTTTTTTGTCTTATGAGGTGACTCAGAAGCTCTTACACAAACGGGTAACAATAGGAGCAACAATGAACTCATAATCTTTTGAGTCTTAGTTTTAATCCACGATCGGCGGGGTCCATCAGCTGCAGCTTCCATCTCTGGGGGGCGTCCTCATCCTCGGCTCTTTTGACGTGACCCGTGTGAATCCAGGCCCTGATGCCTTCTACTTTTACTGCCGTGGGGGTGGTCAGGATGACAGTAAACAGTCCCTTCCAGCGAGGCTCCAAGTTTTCCACTTGGTGGCGGCATATCCAAACCAAGTCCCCTGGTTGGTAAGGATGTGGCTCCACCTCCGTCTCTGTCTCAGTGTGGGCAGTTCGGATCCCTGTGTGGGCTCTTTTTAAGACAGACTGTAATGCCTACAGTGACTGGAGTACGGACTGATCAGTCATTTCTGCTAGGACAACCTCCTGTAGCCGAGGGCAGGGCGGGGGTGGGGGTCTCCTGAACATTATTTCAAATGGGGTCACCTTGTTTAAGCAGGGTGTACATCGCGCCCTGAGGAGGGCGAAAGGAAGGAGATCCACCCATCCACCGTCAGTCTCCAGAATTAGCTTTGTCAAGGTCTCTTTAAGAGTCTGGTTCATTCTCTCTACTCGCCCGGAACTCTGAGGCCGATAGGCACAATGTAGTTTCCAATTAGTGCCCACGGCCTTGGCCATTGCCTGTGAGACTGAGCTCACAAATGCAGAGTCATTGTCTGACCCGATCGCCAGAGGCAGCCCAAACCTAGGAATTATTTCTTCTAATAGCTTTTTGGCCACCACTCCTGCCGTCTCATGTTTGGCGGAAAAAGCCTCTACCCAGCCTGAAAAGGTATCTACAGAAACTAATGTATACTTGTGCCCACATTTTCCGGGTTTCATCTCTGTAAGATCTATACCGCAATAAATTCCTGGTTCCTTACCTCTTTCTCTTTTCCCTCTTCCCATTCTAGTTCCTCCCACATTAACTGCCTGGCATTGAGCACATCTATCAACTACATCCTGAACCATACGCCCTAATTTAGAAACCTGGAACTGCTTGCCTATAAGCTCGAGTTTGCACATCCCCAAATGAATACCCTGATGTATCTGGTCTACTAACTTCTTACCTAGTCTTCGAGGAAGAATTAACTTTCCTGTTTTAGGCTTAGCCCAATCCCCTTCATAGTCTAATTTAGCCCATTTTTGTAAATACTTTAAATCTTCTTCTGAACAGTTCAGTTTTTCTGGTAGGGCTTGAGCAGGGAGTGTAACCAGTTCTTGCAGTTTCTCAGGCTGCTTGCTTTGTGGCTTGATCTGCTAATTGGTTTCCTTTTGAAATCAGATCAGTCCCCTTTTGGTGTCCCGGGCAATGCATAACGGCCACCTCTTTTAGGTTCCAAATAGCCTGGAGGAGAGCCAATATTTCTCCTCTGCTTTAAATTCCTTTTCCTTCTGCTGTTAATAGGCCCCTTTCTTTATAAATAGTCCCATGTATTTGGAGAGTAGCAAAGGCGTGCCTACTGTCAGTGTAGATGTTGGCGGTTTTACTTTTGGCCATCTGCAGTGCCTTGGTGAGTGCAATCAGCTCCGCTTTTTGCGTCGATGTTCCGTGTGGCAGGGCTGCCGTCCAGAGTTCCTGCTCAGGGCGAACCACTGCAGCCCCTGCATACCTCTTTCAATCGACCACGTAGCCACTCCCATCTGTGAACAGAGTCATCTCTGCATCTGGGAGGGGAATGTCTCTGAGGTCCGGCCTTACTCCTGTGACTTGGGTTAGGACCTCCCCGCAGTCATGTGGGTGGTCAGCCAGCTCCTCTAGCAGCAGCGTGGCTGGATTTAGCACCGCCAAGGGCCAGAAGGTCATTCTTGGTTCGTTGAGGAGGAAGACCTGATATCCCATCATTCGGGCGTTTGTCATCCACTGGTCTGGGAGGGTCTGGAGAAGGCCCTTGATAGCGTGGGTGGTGGTCAAGATGAGATTTTTGACCCAAAATTAATTTATTTGCATCCTTGACCAGGAGGGCCGTGACAGCAATTATGTGGAGGCAAGGGGGGAGCCCAGCCGCTACTGGATCTAGTTTCTTGCTAAGATAGGCTACTGGCCTTTGCCAAGGCCCCAGAGTCTGAGTCAAAACTGAGCCTGAGTCAAAACTCCTGGCCAATGCTGGGGCACTCAGTAAGGCTGTTTGTAATTCCCGAAACGCTCCTTCTGCCTCAGCTGTCCACTCTACCATAGTGAGCGCCCCCTTTGCCAGTTCATAGAGAGGTCGGGCAATCTCCGCAAACCACTGTATCCACAGCCTACAGTAGCCCACCGTCCCAAGAAACTCCCTCACTTGTCAGGACGTGGTGGGGTGGGGGTATCGGGTAATCACCTGTTTCCTGGATTCAGACAGTGAATGCACTCCCTTGTGGAGATCAAAGCCTAGATCAGTGGTGTGGCTCGGACAGAGCTGTGCTTTCTTTGCTGACACCCAATACCCTTTTTCCTGCAGAGTCTGTAAGAGAGCTCTCATCCCGCCCCCACCCCCGCAAGCATGACTCATAGTCCTCAGCGGCTATCAGCAAGTCATCAAAATACTGTAGTAGAGTAACTCCCAGATTGGAGGTTCTGTACTCATGCAAATCCTCGTGTAGGGCCTCCTCGAAGATAGTGGGTGAATTCTTGAATCCTTGGGAAAGTCTTGTCCAGGTGAGCTGGCCTTGGAACCCTTCCTGTGGGTCGGACCACTCAAAAGCAAAAAGGGGCTGAGATTCCTTTTCTACAGTTATGCAGAAAAATGCATCCTTGAGATCTAAGATGGTATACACAGTTCTTCTGGGGCCCAGGAGGGAGAGTAGGGTATAGGAGTTAGACACCATTGTGTGGATATCTTCAACCCGTTTATTAACTTCCCGCAAGTCCTGAACGGGTCAGTACTCTCCAGTCTCGGCCTTTTTGACGGGCAGCAAAGGTATGTCCCATGAAGATTTGCAAGGAACTAGGATCCCGTCTCCTCGGATGCAGTTAATGTGTTTTCTGATCCCTTCCTTTGCTTCCCAAGGGAGGGAGTACTGCCGGACATGAACAGCTATGGCCGTCACTTTTAACCGTACCAACACTGGAGGCTGTCCCTTGGCCAAGCCAGGGGGCTTCCCTTCTGCCCAGACTTTGGGAAACTCAACCTGTAGGGTTTGGAGAAGGCTCCCCCACTTTGTCTCCTCTGGTTTTGAGACTGGCTCGTAAAGGAGGTATTCATCTACTGCTGCCATAAGCACTTGTACAGTGGGTTGTCTCAAGGTTACAGTCATGTCTCCTTCCGAGAACTGAATGCCAGCCTGTAACTTGTGGAGGAGATCTCTTCCCATCAAATTATATGGGGCATTAGGGAGGGAAAAAATCGGTGTTTTACTACTCCCGAGGCCAAATTTAAAGTCCTTTCTCTTGTCCAGTTATGTCTCTCTGTGCCATTTGCTCCTTGTACCCAGACTTCCTCTCCAGATAGTTTTCCCATAGTTTAAGTAATGATGAAAATTGGGCTCCCATGTCCACCAAAAAATCAATTGATTTCCCCTCCACTTCAATTTTTACCCGAGGCTTGGGGAGGGGCTCTGAACCATGGCCCCTTCAGTCTCTGGTGGCCAGCATTGCCGTCTTCCTTTTGGGGACTCCCTGGCCCAATGTCCTTTTTCCTTACAGTAAGTGCACTGATCTGAATGTAAGTCTTCCCGTCTGCCTTCTCTGTGCTTAGGCTTTTCCTTCCATTTACCATCCCCTCCCTGCCTCATCTAATGCCAAAACCTTCCTCCTGTGCATCCCTGTTGTTAAACACCTTTTCTGCTATTCCCACTAACTCAGTCAGATTCTTTCCTTCAAATCCTTCAATTTTCCGAAGTTTCCTCCCTATATATGGGGCTTACTGACTGGCAAAAGCAAGATCGTCTAAACGAGCTATCGTGTAACTTCCCTGAAGTTTACCTCAAGTTGTCTAGCTTAGGTAAACAAACATTTAAAGACAATCAAATCTAGAATTTAACATCCATAAAGGTGTGTTATTAAAACATAATTTTTCTCTCTAAAATAACTCTCATTTCCAGAGATAGCCAAATCAGGACTAAGTTATTTGAAAAACAAGTCCAGTTTTAACAAACTTGGCCTAATTACTTACATAAGCTCAGCAAGAACAGTGAGTGTGATCATATAGATCTTATAGAATCTGCTTTGCTGGAACTTCTTGTAAGGAATCTCTAGGTTGAACTTTTAGTAGCTCTCCAGGCCAGAATCCAAGCCACGTACTTGCCCTCAGATATGCCTATAATACCTGTCAATTTGGGGGAATTCTTCTTCCTGAGGTCCCCAAAGTACCCTGAGGTTCCTGCACCTGCCAGAAAGTGACATCTTTACTCACCTGGTGAGGCTGCTGGGAACACTGTAAGAAAGGTATCAGGCCAACAGTTCCAAAGGGCTTTATGGTTCCAGGTTTTATAAAGTCAACCTTAGTTCCTTTAAGCTGTCTAGTCATATCTGAGTATTTCAAATATGACATTCCAGTCAAAGCCTTGGTAAAATAACCAGTGTTTCCAATGGTATCCTGTTATAAGGAGAATAGATTCTTATTGAACTGATAAAAATGACTAATTGCCATGGAAGAAAGAATACTTGTGAGACCTTTTGGTTTCAGAGGGTTCAGAGAGAGAGAAAGAGTTGAATACCTTGATTTGTTTACAAATGACTACTTTTACATCTCTGTAAATTACAGATAACTTAAGAAAAATTTTCCCTAGTCTGGAAAAGCAAACATTACAGAACCAGTAATGTTTAAAATAAGACAAAACATCAAGAGATACAACTTTACAATCTTTCAGTTCATCTAGTCCCATGTTACTAATTCTGGCTTAGTTCTAATGTAGCTTTTACTTCTGAAAATTCTTACCCATTTCAGTTCCAGGATTTTAACATATCAAAGACCTGTATTTGTCCTGAAAGTCTCCCCATATGAATTCCCTTTAAGGTAGAAGTCATTTTACAAGAGAATTCTTAGAAGGCAAATTTATGAATCAGTTAACATGTTCACCAACAGATTTCAAAAGCACAAACCCAGTTCCATCAACCAACACTCTAGCATTTTATCCCATTTGGTTAAGACCTAGATGTCCAACAAACTTAATTGCATTTGTCATTCAAGCAACCCTTCACAGTTTCAGGTTGCCAAAGACTTTGAGAGCTACTTTAATAATTACCCACTAAACCCCTGAGACAGACAATTAACCATCAGTTTAGTCATCTCTTTGTTAACAGATTTCACATTCCACCTGGGCCCACTCCACTTCAGACACCATGCTTTCCCGCCAGCAAGGGGGAGGGGCTAGGCAGTCCACATCGGGCCAGAGAAGACAGGAACTTCCCCAAAACAAAGGGAGTTTCGGCAGCTGCTTGGGAATATTCCATAAAGTCCCTGTCTTGAGTTAGACTAACCACTGTTGGCTCCAGTTATAGCCATTAAAGTCAGAGTCCCCTCACTCTCTGCTTGCCCCATTTCTTCAAACACAGCAAACAACACAACAGACAACAAAAAGACAAGACAAAGACAACCACAGGTCCAGCGGTCCTGCCACCAGTGGGGACAGAGGGACTCGAACCCCCTGACAATCTATCAGGGGAGGGAAGGGGCATCCCTGCATCCACTCCAGCCCTGGGGAGCATGGCTGCATCCAGCTTCTCCCTGGTGGGCCATAACCTGGAACTCCGCAACCAGACAGACAGACAGGATCCCATTCTGATGCTGGCTCAGTTCTCGTCGTTTGATCATGGATGAGCCCCCATTGTTAGGGTCCATAATCAAAGGAGCGAGACTGATACAAAGCGAAGGTCAAGCAAAGCTTTATTTCGCACCAAGCATCGAGAATCAAACCGACCAGTCGGGGCCATATCTTACAAAGAGGTGACCCCTTTCAGCCTCACAGACTAACCTTTATAGAGGTGGTTGAGCCTGGCTATACACAGGTGGCCAATGAGATTGCAACACACAGAGAAAACTGCACAGTCATGCTAGGTTACGCACTGGTGGCCAATTGAATTTCAATTTACCCCAGTAGATGTATGCGCGCCCCACTGATTGGATGTCTTCACCTGGCCTGACCTGCCCTTGTATCTAGGCTTTGCAAGTAAGTTCCTCTGGGAGGGGCAGGGTCCATCTAAGTTCACTGCATAACCACAAAATGACTCCCTCAGGCTAAGCAGGCCCTTACATTCACAACAGAAGGAATGTAATGAATCTAGTAAGAGTGCCAAAATGTTGAAAGGTACATCGATTATTTTATGACCTAAGTGTCAGGTTTGAGTCAGCGGTAAGAAAGTGGAAGTGAGGAGCCAGGCAAGTACGCTTGAGGCAAGCTTTAATGGAAGCGCCTTAGGGTGAGTTTCCCCGGGCTCACAAGGGAGCAAGGCCAGGGAAGTCACGCCCAGGGTAGATACAAACAGGTTTTTATAGGGTGAGGGTGGGGTTAGGTATGGTTCAGTTTCTGTTTTCCCTGAGATGACATGTCCTTGGGCGGTCCTTGGATGCGGAACCGCTTGTGGTGGAAAGTCTGGGGGGAAGTCCCGGGGTGCAGGTGGCAAGATGGGGGATCGGCCGCCATTTTATTCTCTCCTGGGTCCCCTGACCCCACCGGCCCAACACTAAGAAGTAGGTTTTCCTTACTTGGTGTTCTCACGGGTCACACGACTTCAAAAAAAAAAACAAAAAGCAGTTATAAACTCAGTAATTTTTGTTTTTCTTAACCCTAGCTCAGCGGCAGGTGCTATGCTATATTGCATACCGGGAGCCTTGAGAAGAAAGATCCCTTAGAGAAGCCATGAGTTTGGGGGAAGGGGGATGGCGTTGAGGAACTAGCCGTGAGGAAGCTAGTTACTCTACCGCAGTATGTAAGTGTGGTTTTAACAAGCAAAGAGGTAAGTTACAGCAGTACGTCGCGCTGCGGGAGTGTTAGGGATTTGTGCAGGACAAGGAAAGAGGAGATCAAGCCTAAGTGAGGAGAATGGGAAACCAGCCTATCCAGAGGCAATATAGCTAAGCCGGGTTTTAGAACAGGAACTCTCCAGAGGGCAAAATGACCATTCTAGGTAAGAGGAAACTGCACGCGTGAAAGTACAGGAGGATCACAGTCATGGCACCTTCGTGAAGATGCCAAGATGGAACTAGTGAGCAGGAGAGTGACCTGATAAGGTTTAAGCTGAAGCAGACGCCAGATAAGTCATGGCTTGTTTGCCATGTGAAGAAGTCAGTCGTGTCTTAAATTAGTGGAAATTGTTCTGGCAACAAAGTGTAGAAGATGGATTTAGGGAGTTGAAGAAAGCTGCACAGCTGGATGCCTAGAAATCTGGGCTATTGTAATTCAAGGGATTTATGAATGAGAGACCATACTCATGCAGGACAGATGGACAGAGGACAGGAGACCCGTAAAGCATTGAACAAGTAAGACATGGTGTTCACCAGCACATAGATGTTGGTGAGTGCGAAGAGGCTAAGCTGACCCAGGTAGGGGTGCCAAATACACTGTCTATATAGGGCATGTCTTGTATTTTTTTTTAAGACTTTATTTATTTGTCAGAGCACAGGCAGACAGAGTGGCAGGGAGAGGCAGAGGGAGAACCAGGCTCCCTGCCAAGCAAGGAGCCTGATCCCAGCAAAGACTCAATCCCAGGATGCTGGGATCATGACCTGAGCCTAAGGCAGCCACCTAACCGACTGAGCCACCCAGGTGTCCCAGGACATGTCTTGTATTTAAGGGTTTTGTCCTGCATCCTTTGAGAGGCCGCCCTTAATGTAATCAGTTGTGGGGGATTTTTTTTCTCCCCATAATGAAAATTCAGCCATTAGAGTTCTTTTTCTGCTTCAGTAATTGGCACGTAAGTTACTTCAATGGCAATACTGAAACTCATACCTCCACAAAGAAAGATCTGAATGATACTTGAAGTCTTCTGTGGTTTTGGCTGGGGCAAGACCACACAGGGGGGCGGGGGGAAGGTGTCTGAAAATGGCAAGTCTTGTTTAGTATCTTAAAAGAAGGCTAGGACTTTCTTTCTTTCTTTTTTTTTCTTTGCCAAAGCCTCAAGTTGTAAATAATCACTGTTAATTAGAGATAACTTTAGGTCAGCACATGTGCTCTGAAAATCAGGAAGGCAGCCATGTTTCTGAAAGTGAGCAAGTTAATGACAGACCCCAGTTTCTGAACGTCAACCAATTAGAGACCATCTCCTGCTTCTACACAGTCGATGAGCAAATGCCACACTCCAGTGGCCAGAGAAAGCATGCCAGTCAGTAACAACCTTATTCCAGGGTTCACATGAACACAGTTGAAAGTCTGTCCATCTATAAACCCCAACTTTCGAAAATCTACCAATCCCTAGACCAAGCTTTCCAAAACGTTGTAGGAGATTGACTCTGGCTTTCTTCAGGGAGGTTCTTCTTGCAAATACAGTTTTCCCTAGCAGGCATACATGAAGTTTTCCTTTTCGGCATTACATGTCAAGTTCAATCCATTGTTAGTCTGTCACCGTTTCAACAGCTCAACCCCTCTTTGCTGTTACCACCTGAGTCACATGAGTGACAAATGCACTAATGAGGCTATAAGGTTTTACAGGCGAGATACACACACACCAGGAGAGATAGGCGCCCTTGGGCAAGGAGAGTTGGGGAAGTCGCGGGCAGGAAGGGTTGAGTGGGTCTTTTACCTCGGTTAAGACGGCATAGGTTCACAGCCATATAAGGTAAGGTATTTGGTGATTGGAGGGTAGGGGGAGTCCTGATGTTCCTGTTTCCTGTGTAGGTACTGGTTTACTTATGGTGACGTGTCCTCAGTGTATGTCCTTCCGGTGGGAGAGTCATGGGTAAAGGAAGAGGGCGGCCTGGAAGATGACGGCCCGGCAGCCAGTTTTATTGTTCCTCCTGCATTCCAGGAGCCGCCGACCAAACAGAGGCCATGAGACGATCATATTCAGTATTTTCCTATTTTTGTAGAGATTGGTGTTGTCTGTGTTTTGTGTATTTGAAACCCAAATGCAAGTGTAAATTTCATTAATTCTCAGAATATTAGGTGTATATTAAATCAGGAAGTGTCCTTTTGAAATTTTAACAGGGTTAAGCATCTGATTCTTGATTTCAGCTTAGGTCATGATCTCAAGGTCATGAGATGGAGCCCCACATCAGGTTCCTTGCTGGGTCTGCTTAAGATTCCCTCTCTCCTGCTGCCCTTCCCCTCCCCCCAACTCCACATGCTCTCTCTATTTTTTTTTTTTAAGATTTTATTTACTTACTTGACAGTAAGGCTCCTTGCTGGGTCTGCTTAAGATTCCCTCTCTCCTGCTGCCCTTCCCCTCCCCCCAACTCCACATGCTCTCTCTCACTATTTTTTTTTAAAGATTTTATTTACTTACTTGACAGACAGAGATCACAAGTAGACAGAGAGACAGGCAGAGAGAGGAGGGAAGCAGGCTCCCTGCTGAGCAGAGAGCCCGATGCGGGGCTCGATCCCAGGATCCTGAGATCATGACCTGAGCTGAAGGCAGAGGCTTTAACCCACTGAGCCACCCAGGTGCCCCTCTCTCTCACTATTTTAAAGAAAAAAAATTTTAAATGAAATTTTCACAGTATGAAACTATCAAAATTAGTAGAAAGCCATAAACCAGCACATACTGAAAGCTAAACATAAGAGATTTATGATCACTTCACTTGTGAAGGGATAAAGTAACAAATTTCCTGATTAAAAGAAATTCAGATGAAAATAATAATAAAGGTTGTAATGATTATCCACACCGTATCATCAATCTTTTTAGCACCAATGACTGATCGCACATTCCAGTTTTTTTCTGATCCTAAAATTGCAAATGAATTTTCAAGTATCAGCATAAACTACTACAGTAATGAAAATGTAATTGCTCTATTTACTATCTCAGAGTTTATTAAAGATCTAAAGTGCTTCATCTTGTTACAAATAGCCCAAGATACAGGTAATCACAATTGCAGGGGGAAATTCCCTTTGCTTGTGCAATGTGTTTCTTGTGAAAAGGCCTTGCTTAGAAAGTATTGCTAGTGGGGCGGCTGGGTGGCTCAGTGGGTTAAAGCCTCTGCCTTCAGCTCAGGTCATGATCCCAGGGTCCTGGAATCCAGAGGCACCTCAGGCTCTCTGCTCAGCAGGGAGCCTGCTTCCTCCTCTCTGTCTGTGCCTGCCTCTCTGCCTACTTGTGATCTCTGTCAAATAAATAAAAAAAAATCTTTTTAAAATTTTTTTAAAAAATAATTAAAAAAAAAAAAGAAAGGATTGCTAGTATAATCCCTTCCAGGCGAGACTTCAAAAATAGAAAATATTTGCAGAAACTCTAAGTGTGGAATTGGAAAACTCAATAAGTTAAGGAAGCGTGGATTGCTTTTGGTAGAGATAATACAAATGCAAATTTTAGTGGTTGTGCGGAAAGTACAGACAATTTCTTCAAAGTTGAAACAAAGTATCGTGGGTTCTGTGGAAACAATGGTGGTTCTGCCCATATTCTGCATTTCTACATAGTGCTACCGGCTACGTCTCATAGCCTTGCTACTGACACTGAGGCGATTTTCAGGAAAACGTCGCAACCCTTGAGCAGTTACAGGATTTTGGTGATTTTAATTCTTTAAATTTTTTTTTTTAATTTTTGTGACTTTGTTTGCTATTCAACACTCTTCAGTTACCTAGCATTCAAAAACTTATTTGAATTTCTGGTTTCAGCTAGGACCTGTAAACAGCTTAAAATCATCGCTTCTAACAAGAAGCTGCCCAAGCTGAAAATCAATGACTTCCCTTCCCAAGAACTGAGGTTACCAGGCATACTGCAACACTGATCTTGAAAGACAGACATATCCAGAGAGGTACAGCCGAGGTCCGCTTACCGAGAGCGGAAACTGCTGAAGCCATAAACATGTCGGAACATTCAAATGATAGTTAAGGTGAGTTGTTGGAGGTTCGAGTGTGGGCTAGCTTGAGAGTGAGAGTTCCCCCACATCCCCAATGCCATTAGCTCCAGAAACCCATGTAGATTTACACGGTGGTAACCCAAGAAATATCTCCTTAGGGCTCTGGCAGAGGAAGGGTCATCATTGTGAAATATACCTAGGGAAAAAAAAAACCCTACTCTCCTGGGGAAAAAGTTGACCAGACTTTTATGCTGGCTGGGGTAAGAACATTGCTCCCTCTAACCCTTCTGTCTCACCAAGGAGGAGAAAGCAGTCAACAGGGATCAGGGTTTCAAGGAAATAGATTGGGAATGCCGCAACCAGGTTTGGGGAGTACAGGGCATGGAGGCAAAAAGTTATACCACGGGGGAAACAGTTGGGTTACTCCTGGCCCTAGCGACAGGATCACTAAAACTGAGACTTGAAACTGAGATTTAATTGGAAGATTATTATTTTTATTTATTCTTTCTTTTATATATAATATATCATAACTACATTTATATTAAAATATTACTTACATATTTATTTATATATAAACATATAAATAACCCTCTCTCACTGTCTCTCTGTCAAATAAATAAAATCTTAAAAAAAAAAAAGTCAGTCTCTTAGTGGGAGAAGACATTTGTCAATGATATATCCAATATCCAATAATGGTTAATATCCAAAGTATATAAAGAACTTCCACAGCACAACACCAAAAAAAAAAAAAAAAAAAAAAGGAAAGAAAGAAAAATTCTGATTTTTAAATGAGCAGAGGATATGAATAGACTTCTTCTACGGAAGACACCCAGATGGCCAACTGACACATGAAAAGGGGCTGAGCATCACTCAACATTAGGGAATTGTAAATCAAAACTACAATGAGCTACTGCTTCACACCAGTGAGAGTGACTAGCATCAACAAAGACAAGAAATAACACATGTTGGCAGGGATGTGGAGAAAAAGGAACCCTTAGGCATAGTTAATGGGAATGCAAATTGTTGCAGACATTGTGGAAAGACAGTGTGGAGTTTTCTCAAAAAATTAATAGAAATACCATACAATCCACTAATTCTCTCTCTCTCTCTCTCTCTTTTTTTTAAAGATTTTATGTTTTAGAGAGCACTAGTAGGGGGCAGAGAGAGGCAGAAGCAGGCTCTCTGCTGAGCAAGGAGCCTGACATGGGGCTCCATCCTGGGACCTTGGGATCATGACCTGAGCCAAAGGCAGATGCTTAACCAACTGAGCCACCCAGATGCCCCTAATCCAGTAATTCTACTACTATTTACCAAAAGAAAATGAAAATACTAATTCAAAAAGATAAGCACACCCCGGTGTTTGCTGCAGCATGACTCATAAGCGCTAAATTGAATCCGATGAAACAAGAAAGACCAAGGGGGAATCGAATTTTGAAGACGGGGGAACTTCTGAAAGGAAAAAGGGAGACCAAAAAAAAAAAAGCATTGAAAAGACCTCACTAAAATACTAAAAGTGAATTATTGTCCTAGGATTCCAAACTCTTTGGAATATATTTTAAAATAAAATAGTAAAGAAACGTATATATGACAGGTGAATACAAAGAAAATAGAATGAGACGATCTATTTGGTTAATCCAAAAGAAAACACTTAAAAACAAAAGTCACATAAGGGAGGAGTATAAGAAAAAAGGACTAGTACAAAGCCAGATGTAAGCCCTGCAAGCCCCCCAAATGGTGATTTAGTTCTACTGCTCTAGGGGGGAATGTCATAGCACCTTGACCTGTCCTAAGGGTTAACTTGCTTCAACTTAGCACCCTCCGTACTTGCTGACCTTAGTCCCTTGATCCACAGCAGACAGACCATCAGCCTTCAGGAATAAAAGACCAGAACTTTCCCAGGCCCCAGAAGCCAGCCAGCAAGTTCATTTGAAGCCCTTTCAGCTCTTTGATTAGCCTAGCAATTTCTTTAGCAAAATGGTTTTCTTTTTTGAGGTCACCCAGATGATTTTACTAACCTCTCTTTGTGCATATGTGGGCCTTGCCCTCCTGTGCAGAAGGAACAGAGGACTCCTGCCTACCTGGAAACAAGAACCAGAATGAGCCAAATTCTGTACTGGGGAAGGTAAGAGAAAGGCGTGACCCACATGTCTAGTGATCCAGGCAGGCTGGGTCTGAGGACCCAGAGGTGGTCTCGCAGTACCAGCCCACAGGGCCCTTGGCTTCCCACAGGACAGAAATCAAACTCCAGGGGTGCCTGGGTGGCTCAGTCAGTTAATCGTCTGCCTTCAGATGGAGCCCCACATCAGGCTCCCTGCTCAGTGGGGAGCTGGCTTCTCCCTCTCCCACTCCCCCGCTTGTGTTCCCTCTCTCACTGTGTCTCTCTCTGTCAAAACCAAACCAAACAAGATAAGATAAAATAAAATAATAAAATAAATCAAACTCCAGCCAAGAGGAAGTGAGAGCATGTTTATTGAAGGTATAGAGAGAGTGCAGGGACAGACAGAGGACCTGAGACACTCGGAAAGGAAAGGAGAGAGTGTCTCCTCTTTTCTTGGGGTCTGGGGCTCCTACTGAGGATGGTAGTCTCTCTGTCATCTAGTAACCGGTCAGAACAAGGACAGGGTCCAGAGGTCCATCACAAGTCGCTTCTTAGCATTAAAATGCTAAGCGTTTTCTTAGCATTAAAATGAGGGGGCAATTTGGAGAAAGGTCCGATTTGGCAGCTATTGGTGTCTGGGACTCATTTGAATCTAGGATTGCTGCTTGGCTAGCGGCTTTGCTCTGCAAGAAAAGTGATCCCAGCCAGCTGGGAGTGTCGCTGGTGCACAGGGGCTTGTTCCCAAGGTCCCTCACTGGCTCGCTGGGACCTCACAAAGGACAGAACAGAGTGGCACCCAGGACTTGGCTTTAACATGGGAGGGTGGGGTGTAGCAGCGTGGAGCTTTGGGGTCAGGCTCTCTTGAGACTGTGGCCTCAGCAAGATGAGAAGAGAGGAAAGGGATGGCTTACTGTTCCCGAAAATTTCAGCTGCCTGGGCTCCCTGCTGAGAGAGATGCCCTCAAAGGGCCTAGGGGTAGAGGGAACCTCCTGGGTGACTGAGCCTAGGATTCCCAGGAGGCTTATCCCCAAGGCCCCAGAAGGAAACCTGGAGATCCCCAAAAATACCCCAAGAAGGTTCTAATGGGGTTCTGTTCCAGCCAATGTGTCTAAGGCTGGAATTGAGGAGGTTCCTCCTGGATCTAGCAGGTAAGAAGGAGCCAGAGGCAACAGGGCCCAGCCACCCTCCTCAGACATGTTCTAGGAAGCATTCCTCTAGGTAGCTCCCCTCCCCCCATTTCCCATGTGCCAGCTCCAAGCCCCACCCACCCATGCTCCCCCCAGAGGCTGCAGTGGGTGCTCCCACTGAAGAGCTCCTTGGGGACGCTCAGGCCCCAGGATGGGTGCTCTGGACTGTGAGTCCTCTGTGGTCACCTCCAAACTTGTTTCCTGAATGTCTGCAGGCAGGCCTCTCTTCCCAGCAGTAGCAGGTGAACGCCGGAACCATGAACCAGACCCAGAACCATCACACTGTTTTGACTTTGGTCCCTAGTCCACTTGAAAGAAAATGAGGGTCGTGCTTCTCAATCCCAATGACTTGCTCTCCCATCCGCAAACCCAATAAATACATAATCATTAAAAAAAAAAAAAAGTACTGGGGTGGCTCACTCAGTTAAGCATCTGCCTTCGGCCCAGGTCATGATCCCAGGGTCCTGGGATCAAGCCCAGAGTTGGACTCCTTGTTCAGTGGGGAGCCTGCTTCTCCCTCTCCCTCTTCTGCTCTCCCTCCTTGTGGTCTCTTGTGTTCTCTGTCAAATAAATAAAATCTTTTTTAAAGAGTATCAAAACCGGGTAGATGTCCCTTACACTGTCCAGTAGTATTTATTTCTGGTTTAGTTACAAGCAACAGTTACAAGCAGGGACATCTTGTTATCACAAGAATCAAGGGGACCACACTGATGATCCCAGAGGCCTCCCATAGAGCAGCAGGAAGAGGTGAACAACCAGGAAAGGAGAAGGGGACGGGCTGCTCCAGGCTGCCTTGCAGAGGTCCCTGATCTAGCAGACTCCACTGCCGGGAGGAGGGGGGGCAGCCTCCCATCCTGGACACTGGTTGGCCACTGCAGGAGGAAGGGAAGGTTTCTGTGGGTCAAGTCTTGGGCTCCCTCTAGCACAAGGGTACCCACTTCCTGTGGGAGGAAAAGGTTAAAAACAAGATCTCAATTCCTCCGCAAAGGTAGAAAGAAAACAGGTTTAAAAAAAATTGAATAAGCATTAAACTAGATGTGGCAGCCACAAGACGATCCACTAGCAAGTTTACAGAGATGGACTCCTAACCCAGGGCGTCACATACGCAAGACAAACCACAACCAGCCGGAAGACCTGACTGCGCCATTTTCCACATAGAGCTCACCTTAAATTCACCGGGCAAGTAGGTTTGCTACTGGTTTCCTAGTTCCTGTTACCCAAAGGAAATATTTATTTATTTATTTTCTGGAAACATTTCTTTCTTTTCTTTTTAACATTTCTTTTTTTTTTTTAATTTCCTTCCTTCCTTCTAAGATATTATTTATTTGACAGAGAGAGACACAGCAAGAGAGGGAACACAAGCAGGGAGAGTGGGAGAGGGAGAGGCAGGCTCCCCAAAGAGACACTTCTAATACTTTATTACCAAAGGTAGGTTTGTCACTCAGAGCCTTGCACCTGCCCAAGTGTGCTCCTACCCTCCTGGGAGCGCCACCTTCCTCCACGATTGCCTTTCATAGAACTGGCTCTCAGGTCCATAGAACAATCATTCCTGATCTTTGGAAAGCTAGCAATGGGGTTATCCAGCTTTTTACATCCCCTCCGAGGCCACAGGGCAGCTCCAGGAGAGGCAGGCCTATGGCTCTATGCACCTGGAGTTCTGTCTTCGCCCAGAGTCCCAGTGACGGGAAGTGAACAAGGCCCCTTCTGAAGGCAAATCCCCACAACCCTGCCTCAGTGCTGTCTGCTAATTGACCAGTACTAGACCTCATCCTCCTGCTAAAATTGAGCTGAAGTTTCTTAATAGTCAGACTTGGGGGAATGTTTTCTTTGCAGTCTGTGTACAAGGGGTCACTCAGTCACATCTTTCTCCACGTTTCTTAGAAGTTGATGAATTTTTTCTTCCACTGTAGATCCCAACTTAGTCCAGTCTTTCTCTTAAAGAACTTATTATGGGGCGCCTCAGTGGCTCAGTGCGTTAAACCTCTGCCTTTGGCTCAGGTTATGATCTCAGGGTCCTGGGATTGAGCCCCACATCAGGCTCTCTGCTCAGCAGGGAGCCTGCTTCCTCCTCTCCCTCTGCCTGCCTCTGCCTACATCTGATCTCTCTCTCTATCAAATAAATAAATAAAATCTTTTCTAAAAAAAGAAAAACTTATTATGCACAATTCACACTCCTTTTACAAATAAGATTATTCAAAATACGGAGGATTGCTATCCTTTGATGAATATTGCCTTTTGTGGGGAATGGAAGCTTTAGGAGAACGGAGATGGGTGGCTCCGTCAGTTAAGCATTTTCAACATTTCTTTTTAACATGTTCAGCTCAGGTCATGATCCCAGGGTCCTGGGACTGAGTCCCACATCTGGCTCCTTGCTCAGTGGAGAGCCTGCTTCTCGCTCTGCCTAGTTGTGTTCTCTCTCTGACAAATAAATAAAAATCTTAAAAGAAAAAAAAAAAGGAGAACCGAGGTGGCTTACTGTTCCCTAGAGGGCACCCCTGAAAGGCCTCATTCTGTGGGTCAAAGCCCAGGCAGAGAGACCCGAGGGGGTGGGCCCCATCTTGGAGTCCCTCCTCCCTCCTCCACCATCTTAGGTAAGCGGAGGCCTTGGTGCCTGAACCCGACTATGCCTGGGCTCTATGTCCTCACCTCCCGGGCACAGAAAAGCAGCAGCAGCCCCAGACCCCCCAGGGGCTATGTTCCCCTCTTTTATCTGACAAAGGGGGTCTTGTAATATGGCTGTAGGCTGGACACACCCCAACCCAGCCACTCGAAGGCCTCCAGAGACAGCTTGCTGCCCTCAGATTTCAGGAAGCATCCGAGAAGACAGGACTGAACATGAAGCAGACTCAGGTTCTGACGTGGAAGGTGCAGACATCAGGGCCTCCTGGTCCCCGCTTTCCCCAGAGACCTGCAGGAGGAGTCAGAGGCCACCAGGGGGCAGCAGAGACACCCCAGGGCTTGGAAGGTCTATAATGGGGGAGGCGCGGCTGCCTCTGGTGGGAGGGGCAGGGGGAGTCCCCAATAGCCCCGAGTTAGTAACTGTGTGTCTGAGCCCCATGTCACTACACTCAGCCTCTCCTCACACATTTGGGTTAAAATGGCCTCAGACATTCCAGCGATCACTGTGTTCTCTGTCTGCTCCCATCTCTATCCCTCTGACAGGTCACTCCTAAAATTTTCTTTACGCCATCCAAGAATCTGAGGTGATGATCTACTTTGGAAACACTTCTAGTTACTTCCATGGCACTTCAGCAACTCTCCTGGGGCTCACCCAGGCACTCACAATTCTGATGCCTGAAGACCTTCCTCCAAGAAAACTTAGCACGTTAACTCACTTCAAGTACTTCTGCCTGTAAGATACTAACACCAGATTCCCTATTTCTGATGCTCAGCTGAAAAACTTCGATTTACCCACGAAGTATTTTTTTTTTAAAGATTTTATTTATTTATTTGACAGATAGAGATCACAAGTAGGGAGAGAGGCAGGCAGAGAGAGAGAGAGAGAGAGAGAGAGAGAGGAGGAAGCAGGCTCCCCGCCAAGCAGAGAGCCCGACGCGGGACTCGATCCCAGGACCCCGAGATCATGACCTGAGCTGAAGGCAGCAGCTTAAACCACTGAGCCACCCAAGCGCCCCCCCACGAAGTATTTTTAATTGCATTATATTTCACTGACAACGTTGCTGTACCCTGAAGGATAGAAACAATTTCCCCTATGTTGATGATTTTTCTGTAAGCTTTGGGAAGCTGAGCACAGCCTTTCCTCATGTGGCCCCTAGGAGACCACCCTACAGACATCTGAAGAACCGATTATCAAATCCACACACCCCTCTAGAGTCCATCTTTAGGTTCGAGGTCAGGCTCAGGTACTCTGCCCCAAGTGGTGGGATTATCATAAAGCCCTGAAGTTCCAAAGGGAATTTAAAAACAAACCAACCAACCAACCTGGGGGCGCCTGGGTGGTTCAGTGGGTTAAGTGTCTGCCTTCTGCTCAGGTCATGATCCCAGGGTCCTGGGATTGAGTCCCACGTCAGGCTCCCTGCTTCTCCCTCTCTCTCTGACCCTCCCCCTTCTTGCAATTGTGTGCACTCTAATAAGATCTTTTTAAAAATGGGGGGTACCTGGGTGGCTCAGTGGGTTAAGCCTCTGCCTTCCGCTCACGTCGTGATCTCAGGGTCCTGGGATCGAGCCCCGCATCAGGCTCTCTGCTCGGTGGAGAGTCTGCTTCCCTCTCTCTCTCTGCCTGCCTCTCTGCCTACTTGTGTTCTCTCTCTGTGTGTCAAATCAATAAATAAAATCTTAAAAAAAAAATAGAACCAACTCTAAATTATATTGAAATACATTTCCTTTTTTACAAGACTCCTAATGACCTTTAAGGGGAAAAGTCAGGGACCAGGGTGGGAAGCTTTGCCCCTGTGTTTATGGGGAGGCCCCACAGAGAATCCTGGGCTCTTAGAAGATCCACAGTTCTTCAGGATTTTCTCTATTTTCCAGGTCCTGGTTATTAAGGGAGTAACTTTAAGCCCAGCCTGGCCCATGATGTCCAGAGAATTCTCACCCAAGCCAGCTCATAGGTTCCCTCTTCCTATCAGAAAGAGGTCCTGGCCTTTCCAGCATGCCTGCTGCTCTTCTCTCCTGTTTGCTCCTCAGTAAGTGGGAGGCCTAGCTGTGGCCCTGAGGGACACTGGCCTCAGAGTGGACATGGCCTCTTCGTGAAGGCAGATTTCCCAGGGAGACTTGGCACCATCCTGAAATCTGTTATCTATCCCCTCTCTCTGCTCCCTCCCCCCTCACACCACCTCTCTCTCTCTCACCAACTCTCCCCACAAACTGGGCCTCACACTATGCATTCGCCCCCATGATCAACTCAACTCCAGCCATTTTTTAAAAAAAATATTTTATTTATTTGACAGAGAGAAATCACAACCAGGCAGAGAGGCAGGCAGAGAGAGACATGGGGCTCGATCCCAGGACCCCGAGATCATGACCTGAGCCAAAGGCAGAGGCTTTAACCCACTGAGCCACCCAGGCGCCCCCAACTCCAGCCTTTTGAGAAAACCCACTTCAGCTTCTTAGGACACCATTAGGTAAAAATTGCCATAGATTCTCCCCCCACATTTTTCTTATTTGCCCAAATTCCCTTATTTCAAGAGCCTGATCCCTCTTAATTTTCGGTCTGTCACTCAGAAGACTCCATTTTATCTTTTATCTTTGGAAATAAAATCCTTCCCCGTCACCATCTTGCCACATTGGAAATGACCCCTGGCTCATGGTCACTTGCGTTTCTGACCTTGAAGACAGTCCTTCACACAGCAATCCTCACTATTTCCTCACGCTTGCCTCACCTTTAACCGCTTTCCCTCCTCATGTTCTAGCCCACCAAGAAGGTATCCTTCATGTTTCAAAAATTCACTCTAAAAATGTCATAGTTCAGTGTTTTGTTTTCTTTTTTTTTCTTTTTTTTTTTTTTACAGTGAAATCTTGAAAAAATTTCCTCTGGTTCGAAGATTTTTTTCAAGTCTTAAAACTCAATACCTGTATTTCCTCATCTGTCGGAAGACAAGAAGCCCTAAAAATGGCCATATAACGTCCTCAAAATCCACGTGCTCCTTTGAAATAAATCTGAAATCTCAGAAAAATCTTTCCTAGATGGGGCCTGAGTCTTCTACCCAAAGAGCCTCTGAGAGTGTTCTTTTTCCTCAGAGAAAAAGCAAAGTCCACCCCCCCCCATCCAACCTATTTTAAGAAGAGTTTCTCTGCACACACACACACCTTTGTGCATTAGAAGCACCTGAGACTTTAGGAGAGTCTCTGGAGCAGGGGGAAGTGTGAAGGACCAAGGACTCAGGTGCGGCTCACCGCAAAGGTCACGATGTTCCTCTAGGGGGCAGCAGATCGCAGCCCAGGCTGCAGGTGGAACTCCTCCAGGCAGCTCTCCCCAAACACGGAGGCCTGGGACCCAGCCCAGGATGATTAACTTTTTTTTTTTTTTTTTTAATGTTTATTCGACAGAGAGAGATCACAAGTAGGCAGAGAGGCAGGCAGAGAGAGAGGAAAGCAGGCTGCTCGCTGAGCAGAGAGCCCGATGCGGGGCTCGATCCCAGGACTCTGGGATCATGACCTGAGCTGAAGACAGAGGCTTTAATCCACTGAGCCACCAGGCGCCCCCAGGATGATTAACTTTTAACTACAGAGCTGGACCTTTGAAATGCCTTCTAGTTGATTCCATTGCAGAATCAGACTCCGGCCACTGTTTGTTTGTTTGTTTGTTTGTTTTTAGAGATTTTATTTATTTTTTTTGAGAGAGAGAGATCACAAGTAGGCAGAGAGGCAGGCAGAGAGAGAAGGGGAAGCAGGCTCCCCACTGATCAGGGAGCCCGATGAGGGGCTCGATCCCAGGACCCTGGGATCATGACCTGAGCCGAAAGCATATGCTTAACAACTAAGCCACCCAGGTGCTCCCAAATTCCTAATTTTAATGGGACTGTGTGTCTGTTTTGATTTTTTTGTCTGACCCACTCATTTTGCATCTTCAAAGTTCCTTTTAGGTCCTATTGATGTTCTTGAGTTCCTGTGCTCGTGCTCTCCCCACGTGCTGGACCACAGGTAGGCCATTCATAACAGCTTCTCGAAGCCCTTGTCTAGTAATTTCACCCTCTCTATAATTTCTGAGCGATTTTCCTGCTGGTAGTTAATATCATGCCTGGTGATTTTATTATTTTTTTTCTTTTTTCTTCTTTAAACAGCATTTGGTAATTTTTTTAACAATATCTTTTTTTATATATATATAAGATTTTTGTTTACTTATTTGACAGAGAGAGAACAAGTGGGCAGAGTGCCAGGCAGAGGGAGAGGGAGAAGTAGGCTTCCTGCTGAGCAGAGAGCCTGATTACTTAGGGCTCCATCCCAGGATCCCAGGATCATGATCTGAGCTGAAGGCAGACGCCCAACCTACTGAGCCACCCAGGCCCCCTCAGCATTTGGTAATTTTATACAGAGGTCAGCATTGGGCATTTTACATTGTTAGGTATTGGATATTTTCTATTCCTTTAAATAATACTGGCTTTGTTCTGTGATGCAGTAAGTACCATGAATCAGACTGACTTGACAACTTTTGAAAAGATTTGTATTTTTCTTTGCTTCAGAAGGTCCAAGCTCTGATTTCCAGCAGAGGGCAAGAGGAAGAAGAACTGCTGGAAAATCCACAGAAGGAAGCGCATAAAGATAAGGATCAGGGGCACCTGGGTGGCTCAGTGGGTTAAGCCGCTGCCTTCGGCTCAGGTCATGATCTCAGGGTCCTGGGATCGAATCCCACATGGGGCTCTCTGCTCAGCAGGGAGCCTGCTTCCCTCTCTCTCTCTCTCTGCCTGCCTCTCTATCTACTTGTGATCTCTCTCTGTCAAATAAATAAATAAAAAATATTTTAAAAAAAAGATAAGGATCAGATCCTGAGATTAAGAGGGAATTTAGGGGCACCTAAGTGGCTCAGTGGGTTAAGCCTCTGCCTTCAGCTCAGGTCATGATCTCAAGGTCCTGGGAGCCCCACAACAGGCTCTCTGCTCAGCGGGAAGCCTGCTTCCCTCCCCCTCTTCTCTGCTTGCTGCTAGCCTACTTGCGATCTCTCTCTCTCTCTGTCAAATGAATAAATAAAATCTTTAAAAAAAGAAAAAGGAGGGAATTTAAAACACTTCCGGGGAGAGGGGCGCCTGGGTGTCTCAGTTGGTTAAGCGTCTGCCTTCCACTCAGGTCATGATCCCCAGGGTCCTGGAATCAAGCCCGGCATTGGGCTCTCTGCTTGGTGGGGAGGCTGCTTCCTCCTCCCTCTCTCTGCCTGCCTCTCTGCCTACTTGTGATCTCTGTCTGTCAAATAAATAAATAAAATCTTAAAAAAAAGAAAAGAAAAGAAACCTCCAAAGTCAAACGTGAACATATTTGAAAAGAAATTGCAGCTTATGTGCCCTCTGTGACCAGGACACCAGGACAAGGGACAAGACAGACCTCAGGACAGAGGGAGCTAGAGCCAGGCCAAGAGCGGGATGAAGAGGAAGAGGCAGCCCAGCTACTGGGAGAGGCCCAAAGTGGACAATGAGCCCACAGACACAGACAGAGGACCTGGGTCCTGCCAAGGAGCTGATCACGTCTGTCAGGGAGGAGTTTGCTGTGTTGCTGGCTGGAAACACACTGGTTTCTCTGAAGAAGCCGGAGGACAAGAATAGCTGGGAGATTTCTTTTGCATGTCCAGCAGGGACTCAGCCCGTGAATCAGACAGGAAGGGTTCATGGCTGTGGGCAGGGTTGAGGCAGTGGAGTATAGGAGCTGGACTGGGGCATAGGCTGGGACTTTGAGGGGGGTGGGGGATATCATGAGTGCATCAACACCCGTGAGGCTCTCTGCCCAAGGCTGCATTCCTGTCTGATGTCAAGATGTCTGGAGGGTGGAGAACCAGGAGCTTCAAAGAAACCAGAGGTTTTATTGCCAGTGGAGGAAGATGAAGACGATTATTGAGAGGAGGACTATAATGGAAGCCACTGGCATTGAAGTCAAAAGACCAAAATGCTCATCTCCAGTTCCAGCCCCCAAGAAGAACCTCCCCAGGGATAGGTTCCTAAGGCTTTCTCTGCAATAGCCAGAATGCATACAACATTTCACTGTATAGTCATTCTGTTCCATTAAAGCTAGTTATCCTGACCATGGAGCTCTCGTCCTGAAGAACGTTTCCCCTGGGCTTTCTTAGAGTGGACCTGGCCCCTGGGCGTGGCTAGGTCATTGGCAAGGATTCAAGAGGGTGGGTGATGTCCTCACGAACTCTCTATGTGCCTTTCTCTCTCTCACATCCTCCCAGTACAGATGCAACTGACCTCCCAGCTCACCGTTACCTGATCCAGGCCTGGACCACCACCCACCTTCCATCGGGAGAGAGGCTTTGGGATCCCCACACATGTTAGCTACACAGAGAATCCTCAGAAACCATAACGGAAGGCCTGAAACACGAACCTTCCATGGTCAAGTCCATGCCCATTTCCTCCTTTCATCCCTGCAGAGTCCCTGGCAGCACGGATGGACCCTTCTCTGATTATGATCCAGATCTGAACTTGAAGAAAATTTGAACCCAGACCCCAATTCCACGTGAGAGATAAGAGATATCCTGTGACTGGGGCTTGGGTGGGACTCTAAAACAGATCAAGGGGCAGGGAGGGTGCTCGGCTTCCTCAGGAATCTGGGACCTGTCTTTCTACTCATCACCTCTCCCCTTTCCCTCCTGCACTGAGACTCCTTGACCATCCTGGGGCATCCTTCATGACCTGAACAAGATCCAGGTCTTATAAACAGTTTGAAGCTTGACCTTTGAGGGACAAAGCAATATCACAGTCTAATACTCATGACTCTTTCTCTTCCTCAAACTCGTCATGAAATTGAAAATTGAAACTGCGTAAGACAGACCTCCTCTCTTTCTACCTGTGGGCCGGTATTGGAAGGATCCCAGAATAATGGAAACAACAGCTGAGGGACAATTTGGAACTCAGCTTCCTGGGTGACTTAGGATGTCACTCTCCTCACTCTCCTCTCCCCAGCATTCTTTCTGCACATAAGGGACACTTATAGATAAAGGAGTCTGTTGGTAACTTACAGGCATGCCTGGGCTCGACACACCTTACTGAGGTTGGAGTGGCCCGGTCTGGGCTCAGCTGCCCTTCTCCCCAGGAGTCATTCTCCAGGCTGACTGCTGTGCGGTAAAGCAGATGCCCGTGGGCTCCCAGGCCCTGAATACGCTCAGTCTTCTGGGTCTCTGCTCCATGAGGTGGACAGAAGAAGCAGATGCCCCAGGCGTTCCAAGGGATCTAGGTACTTTCCCCTTTGTGTTCCCATCTGTAGGCTGGGAGCATCCTGGGCTAGGGCCTCAAGACCCATACAGTCAACCACCGGCTCCCTGTTCCCCATCTGTCCCAGGACTCCAGGGACAAGTCCATACCATATGACAGTATGGAGTATGCCAAGTGTGTCATGGGAACGTCATGGTACTATGTTCCCTTGAAGACCCAGAAGTCAAGGTTACCTCTCACTCCGTGGTGCTCCGGAAACCGGTGTGAATGGCAAGGTATCCTGGGGCACAGACTTGGCCCAGGAACACCCATCACCTGTGAGCGGCGGCATCTGGGGCTCTGCCTTTCAGAACAAAGACTCCGAAGTCGTATTATGCTTCTCTGGTGTTTGTGGACCACTATGAAGAGACCGATCATCAGATCGCTTATGATTTCACATCATCTCAGAGAACAGGACAAAGAGTGACTTATCACGGAGAGCAGAAACATCTCAACCTTGAACGCCCCTGACCAACAGCAGGGACCACAGACTGCAGGCTGGTCAGGCTCACCTGGGATTGGATCACGTCTGATGAGCGAGGGCAGACCAAATCTGTGTGGCAAGTCTGCAGGATTTTGGCCCAGGTTGTGAGGTCATGGATCCTTGGATGAAGCCCAGTCGGGGTCCCCACTCAGCGGGGGTCTGCTTGAGGATTCACTCCCTCTGCCCCTCCCACACAAGCACTTGCTTGTGTGCAAACACTCTCTCTCTTTCTCAAAGTAAATAACTAAAATATTTAAAAAAAATTTTTTTATTTTTTTTAAAGATTTTATTTTTTATTTATTTGACAGAGAGAGATCACAAGTAGGCAGAGAGGCAGGCAGAGAGAGAGAGAGAGAGAGAGGAGGAAGCAGGCTCCCCGCCGAGCAGAGAGCCCGATGCGGGACTTGATCCCAGGACCCTGGGATCATGACCCGAGCCGAAGGCAGAGGCTTAAACCACTGAGCCACCCAGGCGCCCCTAAAAAATTTTTTTTAAAAAGTTTAGAGTCTCCAGGAAATTCTCCCCTATTACCACATTGTGTCGAGAAGCTAATAAAGTCTCTGTTTCGCTGAATGCTGTAAGCTAATTTAGGCAGAGCCCACTGAAAATCTCTCGGTACCTCCGGGGCCATGGTTCTCAAAACTGTCTATTAGAATGAAGCGCAAAAACTTTTTTAACAAACAGCCTAGATCCCACCATGTGCTAATCACTCCCAGGGCTGAAGAGTAGAATTCTAGTTTAGGCAATATTTTTTTAAAGGTTTTATTTATTTAAGAGAGAGAGAAAACGAGTATGAGAAGGGGGAGGGTCAGAGGGAGAAGCAGACTCCCTGCAGAGCAGGGAGCCCCATATAGGACTCAGTCTGCGACTCTGGGATCATAACCTGAGCCGAAGGTGGTTGCTTAACCCAGGCACCTGCTTAGGCATTTTGAAAAGCCCTCCAGGGGACTTCAGTGCACACAGCAAGAAGCAGCGTCGTTCTCACAGAGCATTTGGTTCATTTGCTGTGAGCACAAGACCCTTGGTGTCAGTAAGTTTGCAGAGGAATAGGAGAGGAGCCACCCTACACTTGTAAAGTTCTCGAAGGGGTAAAGGAGGGCAGAACACCTCGCGTGATCCATGGGGAGTCTCAGAGTCAGTGAAGACCTCCCAGGGAGGCCGTGCCTTGCTCATCAGACCTGAGAGCTGATACCAGTTAGGTGACTGGGAGCATGGGTGGAGGGGAGAGGGAAAGGCAAAGGGGGCAGAGCTATGGGCCATGAGCCAAAGGTACTGCCCACCATATTGGAAATGAGCGAAGGTCAGCGTGGCTGCAGCATGTGTACTGGGCAGGATCCGGATGAGATGTGATGATGTCCAGGAAGGGGCCCGAGGAACTGGGATTGCAGGCAGCAGCCAGGGTAGTCTGGATTTTATCCTTGGAGAAATGTGGGCAGAGTTATCAACTGCTGTCGTCCATCGAAGGGTCCCTGAATGCTTGGAATATGCCAATGCTGGGGAATGGAAGTAAGTCCATGGGTTCTCCAGACATTGAGTAAGTGAGATTTTAGGACTTTCTGTTTGAATGGAAGCTGCCGCTGAGAGCCTTTGGATTTGGGCTAGAACTAACCATAGGCTCTCCCAGCTCCCCATCTTCCCGACTGTCCCTGCATGCACATTTTGGGAGTTGCCACCCTCCATAATCACACGAGCCAGGTCTTTTTTCCTTTTCCTTTTTCTTTTTTTTTTTAAAGATTTGACAGAGAGCAAGAGAGATAGCACAAAAACGGGGAGCTGCAGAAGGAGAAGGAGAAGCAGGCTCCCCACTGAACAGGGAGCTCGATGCAGGGCTTGATCCTACGACACTGGGATCATAACCTGAGCCAAAGGCAGGTGCTTAACCGACTGAGCCACCCACGCACCCCCCACAAACCAGTTCTTATAAAAATATGTTCTTATATAAATCATACACATATACACACACACTCAGAGATCTATTGGTTCTGTTTCTCTGAAGAACCCTAATATAATCACTTTGTGCTCCTGATTTTTCCTTCACTGTCTTGAAAAAAGTAAGAATAGTATCTTTATAATTGCTGTTGAAGGCCCTCATCTACCAATTCTATCATCCGTGTCTTTTCTAGAACTGTTTTTATTAACTGATTAATCATAATCATATAATTATAATAATTATTGTTGATTAATTAACATTATTTTTATTGGTTAATTTTAATCTCCTTGTGAGTTATATTTTCCTGCTTCTTTCCATCTTTTATATATATATAATATATATGTATATATATATATATATTTTTTTTAACTCTATGCCAGTGTCAGTTTTATGTTGTTTGTGCTGGAATTTGTTATATACCTTTAAAGATTTGAGCTCTTTTGGGCGCCTGGGTGGCTCAGTGGGTTAAAGCCTCTGCCTTCAGCTCAGGTCATGATCCCAGGATCCTGGGATCGAATCCCACATTGGGCTCTCCGCTCAGCGGGGAGCCTGCTTCCTCCTCTCTCTCTGCCTGCCTCTCTGCCTACTTGTGATCTCTCTCTGTCAAATAAATAAATAAAATCTTCAAAAAAAAAAAAAGATTTGAGCTCTTTTTTGATGATGCTTGTGGGCGGCTTGGAAATCATTTGACTTTTCTTTTTTTTTTTTTTTAAAGATTTTATTTATTTATTTGACAGAGAGAGAGATCACAAATAGGCAGAGAGGCGGGCAGAGAGGGAGGGGGAAACGGGCTCCCTGCCGAGCAGAGAGCCTGATGCGGGGCTTGATCTCAGGACCCTGAGATCATGACCTGAGCCGAAGGCAGAGGCTTAACCCACTGAGCCACCCAGGCGCCCCTCATTTGACTTTTCTAAGGCTGACTTTTCAGCTTCTGTGCTATTGTGATTTATAATAAGAAATAATACGATCTTCATCTCTATTTCTGGTGCAGAACTTCAAAAACCTAAGTGACAAGGTTTCCTAAGAGAGCAGGAAAGGTGTCTTTTGTTATGTTAATGAACTGACTTTCTGATTCCCACCTAAGGGTGCCCCCTGGTTGCCAGAAAACCAAACCTGAGATTGGAGAGTTGGAACTCTTTGTCCCACCCCCTGATTTTGGGGGAGGGAAAGGAGGCTAGAGGTTGAATCCATCGCCAAAGGCCAACAATTTAATCAATCATGCCCATGCAACCACACATCTTTAAAAACTCAAGTATTTCAGAGAGCTTCCAGCTGGTGAGCACATGGAGATCTGGGGAGAGTGGGGCATCGAGAGAGGGCATGGAAGCTCTTTGCTCTTTCCACTGAACCTTGCCCTACACATCTCTTCCTTCTGGCTGTTCTGAGTCACATCCTTTTATAACACACTAGTGATCCAGGACGTAAAATGTGTCTCTGAGTTCTGTGCACCGCTCTAACAAGTTAATTGAACCCAAGGGAGGAGGTCACCTCTGATTTATAGCCAGCTGGTCAGAAATACAGGTTAGCAACCTGGCAGCTGAAGTCTACAGAGGGGGTTGTGGGAACCTCCGATCTGTAGCTGGTCGCTCAGAAGTAACATGGGCTTGCAACTGGCATCTGAAAGGGCATGAAAGGCCAGTCCTATAGGACTTGGGGAATCTGATTCTATCGCCAGGTAGGTAAGTGTCCAAACTGAATTAAATTGTGGAACAACCAGGCAAACCAGTTATGAGAAACTTTTGGTAGCCTAGGGGAAAGGTGATGGTGAGTTAGACCAGATGATCAGCCATGGGAAGACATCCAGGAAGTGTCCTGATGGCACAGATGGGGGACATGAAAAGAAGAGGCTGCTCCTTGAGCACCCAGGTGGACAGTTGAGCCCTTAGAGATAATAGGATACTGAGATACTGAGATTTAACACACATGGCAGATGGGAGTCCCAACGGTCTCTTGAAGGATGCGAGCCCCCATTCTGACATTACTGTTTTGAAGCCCCAAAAGAAGGAGGACCAAAGGTTTGTGCAATGAGGTCTGGTCAGCAGTTGTTTGTGGCCAGGATCCAACATTCGCAGAAGAGGACTTCATCATCGGGGAGGTAGGGGGCCGAGGAGTGGTTTGAAGGGCCTTAGGCTGACTCCATTTGTGGTTGCAGGGAGAGCTGGTCTTGGGCATGTGTACCCTGGAATGATATCAGCTCAACAGGTCCAGCTTGGGCTAAGATACTAGAAATGTGGTGTTTGGCGATTAGGAATTTGGAACTTGATTTAAAGGCATACTTTTCATCCAAGTAGCAATGTAAGTTCCAAATACACTGAAATTTGAGATAATATTCATCAATAGGAATCTGGTTGAATTAACTATGGTACATCTATACAGAGCAATTCTATCCTCTGCAGCTTTGTTTTTTTTTTTTTAAGATTTTTTATTTATTTCAGAGAGAGAGAGAGAGAGAGAGAGCATGGGGGGGGGGGGTCAAAGAGAGAAGCAGACTCCCTGCCGAGCAGGGAGCCCAGTGCAGGACTCGATCCCAGGACTCCATGACATGAGCAGAAGGCAGTCAATTAACCAACTGAGCCAGCCGGCGCCCTCTATGCAGCTTTAAAAAAGGATAAGAAAATCTCCATAAATTCCACAATGGAGTGATGGATCCATGGAATATATTACTTTTTTGAAAAAAAGATAGAGAACAGTGTGTATTGCAATTTCATCAGAGAAAGGAGATAGAATTATATATTATAATGTATATAAAATATATAAACATATATATCTAATTTTGCATATTTCATAAAACAAAAAGACAAAGCCCCAATAAAATAAAGCAGTGGTCTGGAAGACAATGGAAGAAAAATGATGGCGGGGACAAGCATACAATCTAGATATCTTCTAAGATACCTTGTCTCACAGTTTTGTTTTGTTTTTTAAAGATTTTATTTATTTATTTGACAGACAGAGATCACAAGTAGGCAGAGAGGCAGGCAGAGAGAGAGAGGGGTGGAAGCAGCCTCCCTGCTAAGCAGAGAGCCGGATGCGGGGCTCGATCCCAGGACCCCGGGATCATGACCTGAGCCGAAGGCAGTGGCTTAACCCACTGAGCCACCCAGGCGCCCCTTGTCTCACAGTTTTGATGGTGGAATTATATAATTTATAAAACTGGTAAGTAAAAATGAAAAAAAAAAATCCCTAAAAACTGAGAGGACGATGACACAGGGGCACCTCCTCGTAGTTCTACGGTGTGGACAGCTCCTCATGCATGCTCCCAAGTACAGCAGTGAGAACGAGTCTGGTAAACTGAGTGCTCTCAGAAAATAGACCGGGGTCTTTCCTTCCTTCTGTGGTCAAGGGAGAAACCACAAACTTGAGTTTTGGCACCACTTTTTGGAAAACACAAGAGAGGGAACCAGGTGAGAACCAGAGAAGACATAAAAGCTTAAGAATTAGGCCAGAAAGAGGTGAACCATAAGAGACTATGGACTCTGAAAAACAACCTGAGGCTTTTGAAGGGGCGGGGGTGGGAGGTTGGGGGAACAGGTGGTGGGTAATAGGGAGGGCATGTATTGCATGGAGCACTGGGTGTGGTGCAAAAACAATGAATACTGTTACGCTGAAAAAATAAATAAATAAAAATTTTTAAAAAATGTGAAAGAATTAGGCCAGAAAAAGGGGACGCCTAGGTGGTTCAGCTGGTTAAGTGTCTGTCTTCAGCTCAGGTCATAATTCCAGGGTCCTGGGATTAAGTCCCACATTGGGTTCCCAGCTCTGCAAGGAGCCTGCTTCTCCCTCTGCTTATGCTCACTTGCTCTCTCTCTCTTGCTCTCTGACAAATAAATAAACAAAAATCTTATTAAGGCCAAAAGAGGAGGCAGGAAGCCTGGAGCAAGTGTATACAAGCTAGGTTGGAGAAAATCCCACATATAAAAGGATCAACAAACAGTATAGCGCCATATCAAAGCCAATGATAGAGATTTGAGAAAGCATATGCTACTTCATTATTTATTTATTTATTTATTTATTTTTAAAGATTTTATTTATTTATCAGACAGAGATCACAAGTAGGCAGAGAGGCAGGCAGAGAGAGAGGAGGAAGCAGGCTCCCCACTGAGCAGAGAGCCCGATGTGGGGCTCAATCCCAGGACCCTGAGATCATGACCCGAGCCGAAGGCAGAGGCCCAACCCACTGAGCCACCCAGGCGCCCCTCATTTTTTTTTTAAAGATCTTATTTTTTCAGTTGAAAGAGAGAGACAGAGAGCGCACAAGCAGAGGGAGAGGTAGAGGGAGAGGAAGAACCAGTCCCCACTGAGCTGGGATCCCGATGCAGGACTCCATCCCAGGACCCCGGGACCATGACCTGAGCCGAAAGCAGATGCTCAACTGACTGAGCCACCCCAGGTGCCCCCAAGTCTCTTATTTAAATATATATGTATCCTTGAAAACATGTAGCATCGGGGCGCCTGGGTGGCTCAGTGGATTAAGCCGCTGCCTTCGGCTCAGGTCATGATCTCAGGGTCCTGGGATCGAGCCCTGCATCGGGTTCTCTGCTCCGCAGGGAGCCTGCTTCCTCCTCTCTCTCTGCCTGCCTCTCTGCCTACTTGTGATCTCTCTCTCTGTCAAATAAATAAATAAAATCTTTAAAAAAAATAAAAAATAAAAAAAAGAAAACATGTAGCATAGTTGCATTTTTTTTTTTTAAGAAACAGCAAAATTGACGTTGCATTACAAATCACATTTTCTTTTTCACTCAGTGTTAAGCTCTCTGGTCTGAATTGCTATAGGTAAATTTAGTTCATTACCTTTAACTGATGTGTAGTATATACTTGACCCTTGAACGACACAGATTTGAACTGTGTGGGTTTATTTATACAGAGGTTTTTTAAAATAAATAAAGTGCAGTACTGTAAATGTATTTTCCTTATGATTTCCTTAACATCTTTTTCTATAGCTTACTTTACTGTAAGAATACAGTGTATAATACATGTAACATACAAAATGTGTTAATGGATTCTTAACATTATCTGTAAGGCTTCCCATCCACTCTAGGCTCTGAGTAGTTAAGTTTCATGGGAGTCAAAAGTTACACACAGATTTTCAAATGTGCAGCAGGGGTCTGCTGCTCTAACCCCTGCACCGTTCAAGGATCAACTGTGTACCATTTCAATTACCCACTTCCCTAGTGAGGAACATCAACATTTCCTCCCATCACTACATGTCAAATAGTATCCTCACACATGTTGCCTTTTGGAATTAAATGGACTTCCGGTGGGCTTCTGTTCCACTGTTCCCGTGACCACTTTCTTCTCTCCCTTTAGCCCCGCTTGTCCTATCTGCCAAGATTCCTTCTCTTATCCTACCTAAAGATGACCCTCCTCAGTTATTCCCTCAGTCCCCAGTTGGTTTCCTTCATACATATATAAAATGTTGAAGTATTTGGGGGCAACAGGGTGGCTCAGTCGACTAAGCATCCAACTCTCGGTTTTGGCTCAGGTCATGAGATCTCAGGGTCGTGAGATCAAGCCCTGCACTGGGCTCCACGCTCAGCAAGGGGTCTGCTGGAAGATTCTCTCTCCCTCTCCCTCTGCCCTACACCCTGTTATCTTCCTCTCTCTAAAATAGTCTTTTTTGTTTTTAAAGATTTTATTTATTTGACAGACAGAGATCACAAGTAGGCAGAGAGGCAGGCAGAGAGAGAGAGGAGGAAGGAGGCTCCCTGCGGAGCAGAGAGCCGGATGTGGGGCTCGATCCCAGCACCCTGAGACCATGACCCGAGCCGAAGGCAGAGGCATTAACCCACTGAGCCATCCAGGTGCCCTAAAATAATCTTTTTAAAAGATTGAAATATTTATTCTATTTTCTTTCTCTCTCCCCCACTGGAATCTAAGCTCTCCGAGGGCAAAAACTTTGTCTGGTATACTTTTGTATTCTCGGCACCCAGATCAGTGTGTGGTATAAGCACATGGCATAAGAACTTGACAATTCTGGGCACTGGGGTGGTTCAGTTGTTTCGTGTCTGCCTTGGGATCAGGTCATGATCCTGGGGTCCTGAGATCCAGCCCCGCATGGGGCTCCCTGCTCAGCGGGAAGCCTGCTTCTCCCTCTCCCACTCCCCCTGCTTGTGTTCCCCTGTCAATTAAATAAAATCTTAAAAAAAAAAAAAAAGTAAAAAAAGAACTTGACAATTCTACAGTAAAAGAAAGGGTCAACCCCAGAAGATTCGGAGACAAATATATATGACATATTTTCATACTTTCATGTAGGCTTCTACAACGTTCAGAAGACACTCAGGAGTTAGGTAAATATATTTTCCCTGCCATGGTTTCACTGGGTGGTGGACAGCTGAGACTATTGGTAAGGGGCGGGGTTGAGAAAGTAACTTATTAACCTGCTCTGGAAGCCCTTTCTTTGGAGGCAGTGGAAATTCACAAAGAGATTACAGCCTATCATTTTCCCTCCTGAACCCCTGAATTAAATCCCTTCCAGCACTCTTTGACTCCCCTCCTCACATACACGGAGCAAAGTGGTTTGTGTACCAGTGAACTCTTCTAGCACTGTCTGGTGGGACTGAACCCTGCTGATAAATCCTGTGCTGGGTGAACCCCTTCACAACCAGTGTCAGGAAATGTGGGAGGAATGGGGGATATTATCCATCTTGGGCAGCATGGGATGCAGGTGTGTCCTTTGTAAATTACAGTCAAACAGTTAATGAGGCCTGCTGAGGCCTTTGATGACCTGGGTGGACTGGAGATAATGTGACCCATTGTTTCATCATAAGCAGTCCTCCATGATACATCACCATGGAGAGTAGTTGTTTTTTTTTTTTTTTTTCAAGACAGACTCCTTTGGTGTTACTGAAAGATGGGCTCGGCATATTTTCCATAAACACAAAGTAAGTTGCTATATACTTTGGTCTAGGAGTTGAAGCACGTAGCAGAATAGTTAAACACAAGTACTTTGGAGCAAGCAAGGCTAAGACTGAATCTTGGTTCTGGTATTTGATAACCGGGACCTAGAGCAAGTAACCAAAGTTCGACCACTTTACAGAGTTGTTTAGATTATTAAATGAGGCGACAGTGGTTAGCACATAATGGGTAGTTGATAGCTAAACACACATGAAAAATCTAATTGAACACAGATCGGTAATTATCAGGAATAGGCAACTTAAGACAGGTTATAATTCTGTAAAAGGATTGTTTATGCCTTGTAAAGGTTTGCTATAGAGATGATAAGGTTTGGTTAAAATTAATTTACTTGATCATTTAGAATTTTCCTCTGGAACTCTGCTCTCATAGATGACTGCTTTCTTTTTCTTTTTCTTTTTCTTTTTAATTTTATTTATTTATTTGACAGAGATCACAAGCAGGCAGAGAGGCAGGTTGGGGAGGTGGGGAAGCAGGCTGCCCCCTGAGCAGAGAGCCTGCGGTGGGCCTTGATCCCAGGACGCTGGTATCATGACCTGAGCCGAAGGCAGAGGCTTAACCCTCTGTGCCCCAGATGACTGTTTTCTATGTCTGAAATTAAGCAAGTAGAATAACGGTGCTAGACTATACAAGAACATTCCTCTGCTTGCTCTTCAAAACTAAGATTTTCTTTTTTTTTTTTATTAATTATTTTTGGGAGCGAGAGAGAGTGCAAGCATGAGTAGGGGTGGAGGGAGGAGCACAGGGAGAGCAGACTCTTCACTGAACAGGGAACCGGATGTGGGACTCCACCCGAGGACCCTCGGATCATAACCTGAGCCGAAGGCAGATGCTTAACACCCAGGTACCCGACACTTGATTAAATACTCCAAATGAGGGGCGCCTGGGTGGCTCAGTTGGTTAAGCGACTGCCTTCGGCTCAGGTCATGATCCTGGAGTCAAGTCCCACATCTGGCTCCCTGCTCGGCAGGGAGTCTGCTTCTCCCTCTGACCTCTTTCCTCTCATGCTCTCTCTCTCTCTCAAATAAATAAATAAAATCTTAAAAAAAAAAATACTCCACATGACATTAAAACAAGACAGCAACAACAAAGCAGACTCTGCTGTTGGGTAACTCTTTTCTGTGATGTCTATAAATGCCTCTGTAAGTACCTTTCTATTTGGCTGCCTTTTTTTTCCTTTTCTTTTAAGATTTAGAGAGAGAGAGAACACACAATCAGGGGGAGCGTGGAGCCCAAGGTGGGGCTGGATCCCACTACCCTGACTGAGATCATGACCGGAGCCGAAATCAAGACTTGGACCCCAAACTGTCGAAGCCTTTCACTGGGCTGCGTTGTAAAGTTGTGTTGCTGTTTGAGCAGCACTGTGCATGGTCCTGACCACATTCTTTCTTTCTTACTTTTTTTTTTTAAGATTTTATTTGACAGAGAGAGAGAGATCACAAGTAGACAGAGAGGCAGGCAGAGACACGGGGAAGCAGGCTCCCTACTGAGCAGAAAGCCTGAGGTGCGGCTTGATCCCAGGACCCTGAGATCGTGACCTGAGCCAAAGGCAAAGGCTTAACCCACTGAGCCACCCTGGTGCTCCTGACCACATTGTCTTATATCCTCTTGAGACAAAAATTTCTCAGCAAAAAAAAAAAAAAAGTAAGTTTTCTTTGGTGCCATCTTTAATTTATGCCTTTATATAGGCAGCAAGCTGAACCCCACTTTACCTTGCGAGATGGCCCAGTCCACTCAGTTTGATGTTCCATCTGATAGATGTCCCTGATGCAGTATGGGTAATCAGTTGGAGAACCAGTAAATTTCACGTTTTGGGCAAAATTGGTTGGCGAATCTTAGTGGCTCCAGGCATTAGAGTATGCCGTGGCTACCTGTTTTGGGACCTCATCTCTATCTGGTGTGTAGTCAAGAGGAAGGGAACGGATCTAGTCGGGGACAGCATCTCAGAGATGAACTGGAAGGATGGACAAGATTTAAAGTTGTATCTACAGAAATGTTGCCTATTCCAGACGAAAATAATATTGTCCGTTTCATTCTATAGCACAAAGAATTTTCATTTCCAGTTTTCCAATTATCTTTTCAATACTTCAATTCTTGAAGTGTGTCATGATCTCCATGAGGACTTACGTATTTTCTACTTCATGTTTTGAAGGCCTTTGGTTATCCTAAGTAGGTAGCACAGGTTTCTAAGGATATCGGATCACGAAACTACAGGTACTTCCTTTCACCTAACAATATACAAGAGCTCAGGTCCTCGACATGCTATTGAGTTGATACCCAAACCCGTTCAACCCTGCCCTTTTATTCAATAAATCCTCATTAGAATGAATACAGAATCCCCTTTTCAGTACTAAGGATACCTGACCCCTTCCCAGCATTTGGCACTGCCAGCTTTTTCTTCGTTTAAGCTCTTCTCCCACCAGCTTTCTCTGACCATACTCTTGGTTCTCCTCTCCTTCTGATCATTCCTACCCAGGCTCTTTCCCTCCTTCCCTTGAAAACGTTTCCTAGGGCAAAGACTGGTTCTCTTTTCCCTACACACAATGGAGAATCGCCTAGGGACTGTTAGAACTGCAAAATACTTCAGTTGAGCTAATAGATGCTAGCTAACTGTCTTAGTTAAAGGAAACCCACCCAGCAGGGACACAAAAATGGGAGCTTTGTTAGGGAAATTTTCCAGCTACCCTCTGCCCGGGGAACCGGGGACCACAACAGGAAGAACCCTGTAAGGAGCCTCAGCGGAAACTTCCTCATTTTTTGTTGTGTCCTTCTGATGAGGAGCACGGACCTCAAAAGGAGAAGCAACCTGAGCTTGTTTTCTGAGTCATCCTCTTTATTTATCTCACTCCATTTTAGACCAGAAGCTCCCAGGCGGGCCGGACTTGTCTTGTCCTGTTCACTGAACTGCCCCCAGCACCAGCTCCCGGCCTGGCACAGGGCGCTTTGGGGGCTTGGCTGTTGGCTTGTTGGGACGGAGGGAGACCGAGGGACAGCAGCCCAAGGGCCATAGTGCGGTCCACTTGAGCAGGACAGCAGGACACGCAGCCACCGCTGGCTCTGCCGAGGGGTGCCGCACTCGACCCCACCTCAAGGAGCAGACTCATCCTACCACGTTAGGGCAGAGACCCATCTAGCCGCCACCATAGTGAAAACAACCTCAAAGGTCCCCTCTACCACCCCTCCTCCCAGGCCTCCGGGCGCGGTCGGCCGGGGCCACGCAGCCGCAGTGTGGAGGGCCGAGACGTCACAGAAGCCCCGCCCCTTACGCGAAGCGGCGGGAGCGCGCGAGCCTCTGTCACGCAGGCGCGTTCGCGCGGCGTAGGTGGCGCTAGAGGCCGCCGGAGGTTTGCGAGGAGACGGCGCTGCCGCCATTTTGTGGGGTGTTTGTCGCAGCGACTGGAGAGAGACGACGGCAGTTTGGAGACGTTTCTCGTCCAGGAGGCCTTTTGCTTTTCCGGAGGTGAGGTCTTGGGTGGGTGGGCCGTTCCCGTTCTTTGAAGTCTTGAAGCCAGGTGTCGGAGAAACGACCCAGTTCGGGGCCTTGGCGATCGGGGTTTCTTCGGAGCACAGCCCCGCTGGTGGCCTTTGAAACCTAGCGCTGCCCAGGTGCCCTGGTAGGCTTAAAGCCTTGGGGCGGCGCCGCGGTTCCGTCGCTGACTCGTCTCTGATAGCCCCGGCCGCTCGCACCGCGGCTCCAGGAGCCCTGGCTCGTGCAGCCGGCGAGAGCCAGGACCTGCCGGGAAGACCCTTTGAGAGCCGCCCTTGAGGGCTTGTGCAGTCGGAGATCGAGTTCTCAGAGTGCCCGGTCTTTGCTCGTTGGTAGCGTTCCGGGGCTTTTCCAGAGTCAGAGCATCTAGCCCCAGCTGCGAGTGCGCCAGAGGCCCTGGCCAGGTGCCTGGGGCGGGGTGGGGACCGACTGCGCGTCCGGGGAACTGCAAGTCTGCGAGTCCAGGTGGTGGAGCTGAGCTTGTGCGCGTGAGAGACCAACTGTGGGGGGGTTCGTGCCTCGTGCAGCGCTGTTCTCGCTCCCCACCCCCGCCGAAACGGAGCATAGCGTTGCCGCGCCGATCTGCATTTCCGAAACTTGGGCCTCAGGTTGTCCTTGATTACCTAAGCGCCCCCCCTCCCCGCCCTGCCTGGTCTTGCTTTTATAGCCGTCCTGGTGTGACCGAGCTCCGGGCACACACTCCTCCCGGCGTCCCGTTAGCCGTTAAGTGCAGTCCTTCCGGAGCCATCTAACCGGAACTTTCCCCCATTTCCATTTTTTTAAAGCCCTGTACGTGGGGGCTTAAAAGGTTAAAGCCTCTGCTTTCGGCTCAAGTCGTGATCTCAGGGTCCAGGGATCGAGTCCCGCCCGCATCGGGTTCTCTGCTCAGCAGGGAGCCTGCTTCCCCCTCTCTCTGCCTGCCTGCTTCTCTGCTTACTTGTGATCTCTGTCTGTCAAATACATAAATAAACAAAGGCATGTACACAGAATAAAATCGTGGGGTTTGAAAGGGCAGTGAGAGAATCCTTTGCTAAGTGGATCCATTCAGTGAAAGGTGGTGATTCGCACGTGTAAGATTCTTTGTTAATTGAAGATAGAGTAATAATTATCAGTGGTGGATTCCCCCCCCCCCCCCCCCGTTTTGTGTGGATGTAAAGGAACTTTATCTGTAACATGTAGATCTGGGATTGTTCTCTTTGCCTCCTCAGACAGTATTTCTGAACATCAGTAAGGGGAAAACTTCTTGACAGCTGTATTAAATTTAAAGTAGTGAACTTGACTAGAGAAATGAAAGGGAAAAAAAAAATTCTCTGGCCCTCCCAGGGTGCTGGTTCTTATTTTAATGTTTGGGTATTGATAATTTTGGTGATTTGAGAATTCTGCATTGTTAGAGGTGAGGTGGTTTTGGCAGACTGACAGAAGCGGGGGAAACACCCCACAAAGCTAAAGCAGAGATGTTTTAAAAAACAGCAATCGTAATGGATAGTCATCGTAATAATCCTCGGTCATCCCATGTAATTTTGCTGGCTGTGATTTAAGAACGCCTAACCAAGCTATTTTGAAGAGTTACTAATGTGGTTGAAAGACAGTTGGGGTGATGTAGGGAAGATTTGGAAGAATTCCACTAGAAATACACATTATTTTAGATGGCTTTTCTGTTGGCCTTTGCCTCAAGTTAATTTATAGTGTCATTCACTTCAGTTTCTCATTTTGAGGGTGACTCTATCACACTGGAATCCTCACTTAATCATACCCAGTGAGAATCCTAACAGGTTTTAGAATTTTTGATTTACCTGACCAATGCCTTCTCTTTTTTTTTTTTAAACCTTAGTGGTTTTCTTTTATTTTTTAAGATTTTATTTATTTATTTGACAGAAATCACAAGTAGGCAGAGAGGCAGGCAGAGAGAGAGGAGGAAGCAGGCTCCCTGCTGAGCAGAGAGTCTGATGTGGGACTCGATCCCAGAACCCTGAGATCATGACCTGAGCCAAAGACAGAGGCATTAACCCACTGAGCCACCCAGGCGCCCGCCTTCTCTTTTTTTTAAGCAAAAGGTATGATACAAATATTTTCTTAGGGAATACCTCCCAAGAGAATTGCAGCTGCCTCATTTCAAGTCTGTTTTAAATGCATTTGAAATCACTTAAATTTTTACTTGAATTTGTTTGCTTGTTACTGAGTCATTCAGGCAAGCTAAAGGCAGTAAACTAAGCTGAATTTGCTCCATTTTACCTTCCCCCCCCTAGCTTTTGAGTTGCAGAGCTCCCCCTTTGAGCAGTTTGGATATCACTGTTAAAAACTTAACTGCTTTGTAAAAGTATTAAGATGGGGAGCAGCAGATAGTGATTACACTGTTAAAACACAGATCCTGAGCCTGGAAGGAACACACACATTTGAGGTTGTAGGTGGAGGCAGGAAATCAGGGACTGCTCACTATCCTCATCTGATTTCACTGACCGTATGCATCCTTGTAAGGTTGGTTGATTTCTTCAGTCATCCCAGATCTACAACAGTTATGTTTTCATTTTAAGACTAATTGCAAGATATCTGGAAAATAAACTTGTTGGATAGAGACAATGCATTTATAAATAGATCTTTGTTTTGCTATTCAGTTTCTTTGTTTGAATACTGTGTTCTACTCATGTCCTACCTTTTCCCCCAAAGCTTGGAGTCATTTTGAGATTAGAAAAAGGAACTCTAGTGCATTTTTTTAAAAAAGAAACTTCTGTACCTTTAAAATGTCATCCCCTATATTTAGCATCCCTAAGTGTTTCTCTGATTTCAGTTGTCTGTATTACAGAATTTTGCCAAAGCCGTATGACACTTAGGATATTTCTCTTTAAAATAGTCCTTAAAAGTTAACGTTTTGGTTTAAAAAATTCATATTAATAACTTGACCAGGAGATCATTTACTATAAAAAGAAGGTAAGGGGCGCCTGGCCGGCTCAGTCAGTGGAGCATGCGACTTCTGATTTCCGAGTTGTGAGTTCAAGCCCCACGTTGGGTATGAAGCTTACTTAAAAATAGGGGCTCCTGGGTGGCTCAGTGGGTTAAGACTCTGCCTTCAGCTCAGGTCATGATCTCAGGGTCCTGAGATCGAGCCCCGCATCGGGCTCTCTGCTCAGCAGGGAGCCTCTCCCCCCCCCCCCCCCCCCGCTTCTCTGCCTATTTGTGATCTCTCTGTCAAATAAATAAATAAAATCTTAAAATTTAAAAAAAAACCTTAAAAATGTAATAAAAGTGAATTAAAACCCCTCCAGTTATTAATTTCTAGCTGGATATGGTCTACTAGTGTTCTGAATCTGAATCGTGGCTCTTTCACTATGTTTACAATAGCAGTTGGCAAAGGTTAGTTGGAGCTAAACAAACTGAGCATTTATTTAGAAAAATTGAAAGAAAATATTATTTATTTATCTTAAAGATTTTATTTATTTGAGAGAGAGAGAGAGACAGAGTGAGAAAGCGTGGGAGGGAAGGTCAGAGGGAGAAGCAGACTCCCCATGGAGCTGGGAGCCTGATGTGGGACTTGATCCCAGGACTCCTGGATCATGACCCGAGCCGAAGGCAGCGCTTAACCAACTGAACCACCCATGCACCCCAAGAAAATGTATTATTAAGGTCTCACAGTGTCCCGCATCATTTGGTACTGCGCTGAGTGTTTATATTTAAATACTGTCTAATATTTTATTTAGTGAACATATCATCTATAGCCTCCACAGCTCACTTTTCCTTTCCATTAACAGATGCGGCATTCCAAAAGAAGTCACTGCCCTGATTGGGACAGCAGAGAAAGCTGGGGACATGAAAGCTACAGTGGAAGTCACAAACGGAAGAGGAGGTCCCACAGTAGTACGCAAGAAAACAGACATTGTAAACCACATCACCAATTTAAAGAATCTGATTGGTAAATTACTTTTGAATTAGTAGGATTTTAACACTAGTAGTTTTCATGATTTCTTATTAGCTTATATAGCTTCATTTTGTCAGATTTATAATTCATTAAGTCAACAAATATTCAGAAAATATTTATTGAGTTCCTGTTATAGGCTAGACACTGTACAGGTGCTGAGGCTACAGCTATGAATAAAACAGCTCATACTCTTATTTATTGATGTCTGTCTGGGACTGGTGGGAGACAGTTGAGTCCCAGGTGCCAGCAGTGTAGTCAGGGCAGTGAGCCATGTACAGTTTAGTCATAGTGATGGTAGGATGTCCAGTGAGTGCCTTTAACTGGTATGTAGGAGGAGATATGTATTTTAGGGTGCTCATTTAGGGTTGCACAAATGAGAGATGATGAGAGGGTAGACAGAGTTAATCCAGATGAGAAAACCAGCATGTGCTGCTTGGGAATGGTAAAGTGCATGGGGGACTTAGTCACTTAAACTGTATTCTATAGGTTATATTTGTAGATAAGGCTAGTGGAGGTGTGTAGGATTTTTAGAAGCTTGGTTATTGTAAGAACCAGTAATTTAAGAAAGGGCCTCAGTAAAAATTTTTCAATAGCATGTGTCCTGTTTAAGTATATGCTTACTGTGTAAAATTCAGAGGTGATACATTTATATAAAATTAAAGAAATGTTAAAGTTCCTAAAGGATTAAAGAAAGGCTAGGTGAGTAGCATTTCTTTCCGTCTGTCTTCCATTAACTTCCCTTTCTCATTTGTTTTGTTGGTTCTATGTTTTCTCCTTGTTTTGTACAGATGTTCCATTGAGACTGTTTGCCAGATTGCTTTCTAAATTAGCCAGCTGGGGTTACTTTAAAAAACAGTATGTAATTTTTTTCCTTTTCCATGCTAAAACAGACTTGTTCTGTGGAACAGTGAGCTTGTTGATAGTCACTGTAGACTAATCTTTCTTCATCACATACTGTTATGTGGGGAAGAGGGAGGGTTTTCACCAGGATGACAGTGACCTGAGCTAATTAGTGCACTGCAGAAAAACGTCTGTACCCTTTTATTAACAAATACAAAATGCCCTGTGAAGCTTAACATCATAGTACTAATAATTGATAAGTTTGTTATTGTATATGTAGGAAGGAAGATGTGAGTGATGAACAGTTTTCATGTTCACAGTTAATTACGTAAACATGATACTACATCAGTCCAATTACCCAGTAAGCCAAGCTGCTGCTTTGACATCGGCACTAGAGGTGTCTCTTGGTAATTGCGCTCCATAATCTGGATTTTTTTTTCTTCCAGCTTTATTTATTTATTTGACAGAGAGATCACAAGTAGGCAGAGAGGCAGGCAGAGGGGAGGGAAGCAGGCTCCCCACTGAGCAGAGAGCCTGATGTGAGGCTCCATCCCAGGACCCCGAGATCATGACCTGAGCCAAAGGCAGAGGCTTAACCCACTGAGCCACCCAGGCGCCCCAATAATCTGGAATATTCTAATGGGCTTTTTTGAAGATTAAGAAGCTTTACAGTGGTATTTTTTATAAAATAATTGAAGTTACTGCAGTTCTCTAACTGCAGTAAGCTGTGAAGAAGGTAACCTTGCAGGTTGCTAGGCCCCCATTATTTCTAACTACTTATTCTTAAAAAAAAAAAAAAAAATTCATTCTTTACAAGTCCTTGCCTCTGATTATTTCCTGAAAATAGGTTCTAAGAAGGGACATTTTTAAGTTAAAGGGTGTGAACTCTTATAAAGCTCTTGCTACATATTCATGGTTTTTTTCCCTAGAAAGTTTGTACCAGATTCTACAACATGTTTTCATGCTCCTGCCAGTCTTGGCATTTTGAAAGGCCAAGAATAGTGGTTTTAATTTGAATTTTTAAGGTTTTTTTTTTTCCCCCCCAAAGATTTTATTTATTTATTTGATAGATCACAAGAAGGCGGAGAGGCAGGCAGAGAGAGGGGGGAAGCAGGCTCCCCTCTGAGCAGAGAGCCCGATGCGGGGCTCGATCCCAGGACCCTGGGATCATGACCTGAGCTGAAGGCAGCGACTTAATCCACTGAGCCACCCAGGTGCCCCTTGAATTTTTAAGGTTTTAGTGAGTTTGTCCAATACATGTTTTTTCTCTTTCAGAGTTTTGCACTGATTAGAAGAGCTTTTACTGTATATCTTTTTTTTTTTTTAACCTTTTTTTTCATACATATTGCAAAGTGTCTTTTCTTTCTGATTTGTCTTTTGGCAGTAGCCTGTGAATTGGTCTCCGTTGGTACAGGCTTAATTAGTTCTGTACTATATCACTAAACTCATGTGGCTATGAACAATGCCTTTGTACATTATGGTAAAAGTTCTTAAGTGTCTTATGTAACCTAGAGTGTCAAGTCTTAAGCCAGTGATTCTCAAATTTGAGAATGAACAGAATCGCCTCAGAGGTATGTTTTAAATGCATATTACCAGATGTAGATTAGTCATTGTGACCTGGAGCCCAGAGATCTTCATTTTTAATAATTCATATTTAGATAATATTGAAGAAAGACCACCCTTTGAAAACACCATTTTAAACTCTTTAGCCTGGCATGCAAGATTCGCATGATCTGTTCCCTGCTTATTTATTTGCCTCTGTTTGTTCCCCTATGTGGAATATTGGTCTTGCTATAATTGTTTACATACTGTTTTCTGGGCAATACATAGACAACCCATTTCCCAGAACACTGTTGTGATCTGTTAATGTGAGATGGTACTAATGCCATTCTTCTCCCCTGGCGTTTCTTCTACTTTCTCCTTTGTCCAGATCTTGACTTACCTTTAAGATGCAACTCTGCTTTTTTTTATGAAGTCTTCTCTCACCATTTTAAGCATTTTAAGTCCCATTCCCCACCCCACCCCCATGATCCTAAGCACTCATGCAGCCTTTCAGCATTTCCTGCATTGTGGAGTTTTGTTTTTATGTTAGTAATCTCAAATTGTTCATTTGTTGGCAAGGATTTTGCCTTATATATATTTTTTTATCTTCCACAGGACCTGTGTGGAAATAAAAACGAATGCCCGTAGCCTCATTAGTCTTGGCTGTTTTGAAGGACCACAGTGAAATATTCACTGGACGTTCAGTGAATATTTTTAGAATTTAAATCAGTCTGTTCATCTTGTCCACTCTGTCCATACATAGCCTTTATAATTCTGTAGACTTTGTTTACATGATCTCTAAAGTGTGGTTGTTACAGATTGAAGAGGTTCCTCATCTTTCTAGTTTATCCTCATGGCTTTATTTCACCTCATGTTTGTCAGTCTGTAGTTTGTTTATGGATTATCTGCAGCTCTAGTTTTATGTACTATTTTAGCTAAAGATTATTAGCATTAGTTTTTTCTGATAGGCTTTGGACTTATATGGAAGGGATGCCTTACAGAATTAAAAAGGATGCCCTTAATAGTGAGGTGATTTCTAGCCTGATGTATTGTAGATTTCTCGCTGACAGTTTGAGGCTAAGTGATCAGATCCCTGACCTAGACCCACATTCTTATCATAATATCCTGAGTTGTTTCTCCAATGGTTAGAACTTAAGATTGAAACTGGCAAAAGGGAGAAAAAGGGGTTCTGCATTTCCCTAGTCTGGATTTGATGCCAGCCCTGTTGAGTAGGAGTTTAGAGATGCTTTCCTTTTATTTCTGCCTACACCAGCCCCCCTGGGAAAAAGAACAACAGCATATTCTGGGGAAAGAATGAGGTTGGTGAGGGCAACTAGTCAACATCTGTCACTCCATTGCTTGTCAGGATTCTTTTAGCTGATTTGTCTGACTGGGCAGGTGTCCCCTCTCTCCCTCAGTGCTCCATGTGCATCCCTCTTGAAGCTTCGCACTCTGTTGAAGAGGACACCATCCCAGGTAGAGAGGGGGACGGGAAACTGGGCCAATTGAATCTATGTCCTTTTCTTTCCATCAGATCAAGGCTACTTAAGTGGGATCTGTTGACTTCCTGGGGTCTGTGACCTCTATGAAATTCCTTGCCGAGTTTTGTTTACGCATTTGTGCATTTCTTAGGGGAGAGGGTCCGTAGCTTTCCTCAGATTTTTAAAGGGATCTGTAGATTCAGAAGTTAAGCACCATGGCACTAGATGATAAGGTTTCCCATGTAGAATTTTTGAGTATTTTGCAAGCAGGAATGACAGGAAATGAGAAACGCAAAGGGAAATAGGGGTGGTGAGGGTGGGTGTTTTGTAATCCTAGGTAAGCAATTACAAGATCCTTTTCTCATTTGTGGGGAATATATTTTAATGTCTTTGGCACATGAGGCAACCTTCAAAAGCTGTGTTGTCTATTTCTCCAAAAGGAAAAACAGAAAGCTAGGAATACGGAGAGAGGAGAGGAGATGGGATGGGTGATATGTGTAGTAAAATTTGCCCATGTAATAGTTAGAATGTGCTCTACAACCATGGCAAATCCTTTTCCTTCTAGGGATCTTAATTCAGTGATCTGTGAAATGAAAGGACTGGAATACATGTAAGATTCCTGCTAGCTCTACTACACCTTTCATGAAAGAATTCTGTGTGTGCCAGAGATAACTAAAATTCACTTAATATTAAAAGAGAAAGGAATCCTGTTTTTGCCTGCCTCTGATTGTATGTGGCTCTGTGAGGAAAGCAAGTGAGCTTAATTACAGATGCATATATCATAAGACTGATAAATTGCAGAAGAGCAGTTTTGTGAAGTTTTCTGTTTTAACTGTCTCCAGAAGGTAAAGGGACACTTAGTAAACCCTGAGCATAACATAATTGACTCAAGCTTTGTTCCTAGATGTGAGGTGTTTGATAGCAGTGTATCTGATCGAGAATGTGAACCCACTTGTTGGTTAAAGCAAAATTATGTCTTAAGTTTGTGAGATAAGTATAAACTAATCCATCAAATTGAGGTTTTTTTCTTTTATTGAGTTAGCTGTTTAACCAGGAATTATTGAATGTTCTGTTTGAGCTACACAACTGCAGAATGAAGAGAATGATTTGAAATCCTTTACTGTGTTCGCAGTCATTATTTAGAAGCGAGGTCCTTGAATGAGAGAGATTATCGGGACCGGAGATACGTTGATGAATACAGAAATGACTACTGCGAAGGCTATGTTCCTAGACATTATCATAGAGACGTTGAAAGCGGTTATCGAGTCCACTGCAGTAAATCTTCGGTCCGAAGCAGGAGAAGCAGTCCTAAAAGGAAGCGTAATAGACACTGTTCAAGTCATCACTCACGTTCGGTATGATTGATTTTGTTTTTATTTGGGTGGATGTTTATTTGTGTGTAAAAGCTCTTAAGAAGCCAGTAAGTTTGAAAAAGTTTATATATACATACAATATTATTTGGATATATTATAATTGCGTTTATATTATTTGAGTCCTTAAACATCCAGATTCTCATAGCTAATCTGTATTTATTAGGTAGCCTTCATTTGCCCACATTTACTCATTTTCTGCAGTCCAGATCATGAGTTCTTGATTTTAATATTAAAAAAATTTTTAAGTTTCATAATACAATTTTATGAAAAGATGAAGCACCCATCTTTTCTTTCATCTTAAGCTTTTTATTTATTTATTTATTTATATTTTTTATTTTAAAAGAAGCCCTTTTCCTGAGAGTTGGAAACAAATCTATAATATTGCACTGGCGGATAATTAACTGTTGTTACTCTCTAGGTAGGGAAGTCCCAGAGTACAGTGTGTCATTGTCCGTAGCTAGTTCCATTGCAATTCTCAAATGGGTGCTGAATGGAAAATACATTAGCCAAGAGCATGCCTATTTTTACACTCAGACATCTTTACCTGTTTAACCCGTAAACTTTGAATAAATTTTTTTGCCCAAGTTTTCTTCAGTAGAGCTAGCTTTGATTATTAGATTGAATGCTGAAATTAACTAGCTTTAATTTCCCCTTTTACTTTATGTATATTTTAAAATATTGCTAAATAAACATTCCAACTAATCTTGACATTTTAAAACCTTTTCCTGACAAACTAGACATCTCAGTTCACAGCATATGCTATTGTAGAGCAAGAGATTAGTAGATCATGACATTGCATTCTTTAAATTTCAGACTTCAATTAAATCAGTATTTTAAAGAGACAATTGTGTTGTTTTTTTCTATTGCCACTTTAAGTATCTTATCTGAAAATCTGTTCCTTGCCATGTTTTTCTTCTGTAACATAAACTGTGCCCTGTGAATTTCTGGGGACTGAATTTGAAATTGCTCCTGCCAACTGTTCGTGGCCTGGTGCTTATCTGAATGCCTGAATATCTCCCCGCTGAATGAATTGCGTATTCTGCCCTGAATTCACTCTGATATATTGATTGGCTGGACGATCTTGGTGCTGCCCACTTGCCGTTCCAGAAGAGCCACCGAAGGAAAAGATCCAGGAGTATAGAGGATGATGAGGAGGGTCACCTGATCTGTCAAAGTGGAGACGTTCTAAGAGCAAGATGTATAGAATATTTTTCAACACTTTTTTAACTTTGCAGACAGAATAATCTTTTTAAGAATAGTTTGTCAGCGGGGGGCTAAAGAACTCTTCATTGCTTTTTTGTTTTGTTTTTTGTGGGTTTGTTTATTGTTTTGTATTTCTTCTTTTCTGTAGAATTTAAAATATTTCTACTCTAAAGTTCCAAAATAATCAATGGAATTTGAGATTAGAGCAAGAAAGATAGCTCTATCTAATTGTTTTTGTAGCAGCTGAAAATAAAATAATTTGAGTGCTGGAACCTTAGTTATGCTTTGATAGAGATCATTTGAAAATATTCCACACTTAAGTATTCATTGTTTGAATAACTAGATAATTTGATCTCAGGTACTTACTCGTCTTTCTCCTCCCTTACTTTAGATGAAATCGTGGACACTTTGGGTGAAGGGGCCTTTGGCAAAGTCGTAGAGTGCATTGATCATGGCATGTAAGTTTTTTTCTTTTTTGCACATTCTGATACTTCTTGGGAAGGATCCATCATTTAGATGAAATGGTATTTTAAGTATTAGCCACGTGTTTTTCCTGGGTGGTGTAAATACCCAGAATTTCTTGAACTGTGTCTGGGTTATTTACCAAGAATGTGGATTTTGATCAAGAATGCTGACAAATTCGGGGGTGCTTAGCTGGCTCATTTGGTGGAGTGTGTGACTCTTGATTCCCAGGTTGTGAGTTTGAGCCCCAGGGCAGGTGTAAAGATTACTTAAAAATAAAACCTTGTACACAAAAACCTGACAAATTCTATGGATGGTGTTTGTTGAAATTCAAGTGGGTCTTCAAGTGAAGGGGTTTCCTAGAACTTAGGCCTTGACCCTTACGTGAGATTTAGAGTGCTTTGCTTTAGTTTTGAATAGCAGAGACAATAAAGCTTTTCTAATCTCAGTGGGAAATATGTATTCCCCATCTGAAAATCACACAGTGTAAGAAATGGCCTAGTGAAAAGCAGTCTACCCTGGAGTGTCATTAAGGAGTGGAAGGGAACATCTTCTGTTTAAAAGGTATTGGAACCTTCTAGTGGCTCCTGGGTGTGTCTGTTGGTTAAGTGTCTGCCTTTGGCTCAGGTTCATGATCTCCAGGTCCTGGGATCGAGCCCCCATGATTGAGGCTTAGTGGGGCATCTGCTTTTCCCTCTACCCCTCCCCCTGCTCATGCTCATAAGCAAGTTTGTTCTCACCCTCTCAAATAAATAAAATCTTAAAAATAAAAGGTTTTGGGGGCACCTGGGTGGCTCAGTGGGTTAAAGCCTCTGCCTCCGGCTCAGGTCATGATCTCAGGGTTCTGGAATCGAGCCCCACATCGGGCTCTCTGCTCAGCGGTGAGCCTGCTTCCTCCTCTCTCTCTGCCTGCTTCTCTGCCTACCTGTGATCTCTGTCAAATAAATAAATAAAAGGTTTTGGAACCTTCCAGCTTTTTTGGGAATGATTCATAATTACAGCTAGAAAAGAAGTCTGCTGTTAAGTACGAGATATTGCTAGAAGAATTTCATTTTATCACAGTTGTGCTTTATATCATGTGGATTTTGTACATTGTTTCTTCAGACTTAATGAAATAAAAGCTTCTATGGCAAAAAACAAAAACATGGGGCACCTCTGTGGTTCAGTGGTTCAAGCCTCTGCCTTTGGCTTATGATCCCAGGGTCCTGGGATTGAGCACCCACATCGGGCTCTTTGCTCAGCAGGGAGCCTGCTTCCTCCTCTCTCTGCCTGCTGCTCTGCCTGCTTGTGATTTCTCTCTATCAAATAAAAATCTTAAAACAAAAACAGAACAAAAACCTTTATTCCCAATTCTGCATATTAGAGTTAGGTGTTTTGCTTTGTTTTGTTTTTTAAGGTTTTATTTACTTGTTTGACAGAGATGTAGAGAGAGAACACAAGTAGAGCGGCATGAAGAGGGAGAAGCAGGCTTTCTGCTGAGCAGGGAGCCTGATGCAGGGCTTGATCTTTTAAAAAAATAAAATTTCTTGAGATTCCAAATTGTATTTGAGATACTCCAGTTAATGGTATTCAATTGATAAAGTAGAAATCTTTGCAAATTTTTATACTTATTTGACCTAAATACAAAAGTTAATCAGAAATGTGTCTTGTATTGGGTTGGTTTGGGCTTTAAAAAAAGGAGTACGGGGCACCTGGGTGGCTCAGTGTGTTGAGCCGCTGCCTTCGGCGGCGCTGACCCAGGATCTCAGGGTCCTGGAATCGAGTCCTGCATCGGGCTCTCTGCTCAGCAGCGAGCCTGCTTCCCTCTCTCTCTCTCTGCCTGCCTCTCTGTCTACTTGTGATCTCTCTCTGTCAAATAAATAAATAAAATCTTTAAAAAAATAAATAAATAAAAATTTAAAAAGGAGTACATGGGTGGCCTGGGTAGCTCAGTGGTTGAGCGGCTGCCTTTGGCTGAGGTCATGGGGATCGAGCCCTGCACTGGGCTCCCTGCTGAGCGTGAAGCCTGCTTCTCCCTCTCCCCCTGCTAGTGTTCCCTCTCTCACTGTGTCTCTCTCTCATATAAGTAAATAAAATCTTAAAAAAAAAAAAAAAAGAATGTGTGTATTCATAAACATACTTCAAGTGCTTAACTTAAGATGTTTCCTTTTTGGGGGCTCCTGGGTGGCTCAGTGGGTTAAAGCTTAATCTGACTTCAGCTCGGGTCATGATCCCAGGGTCCTGGGATAGAGCCCCACATTGGGCTCCCTGCTCAGCAGGGAGTCTGCTTCCCCCTCTCTCTACCTACCTCTCTGCCTACTTGTGAGATCTCTCTCTCTCTCTTTCTCTATCAAATAAATAAATAATAGCTTTTTTAAAAAAGGTGTTTCCCTTTTTTTTAAGATGACATGTAATCTGTAAGTTGAAAGTATACAAGTGTTCATTGTAATTACTGAAGTAGTATTAGCTAACAGCTTTGTTAATTTTTTATTCCTAGAGCTAATAAGCACTGAGAAAACTTGGGTCATAATAGATGATACTAGAAGGAGTTTTGTCATAGAAGTTTCATAGCAACTCTTTGAAGTCTCGAGATACATGCGAAGTGTCATAGAAAGATTATCATGAAAATACGTTTTTAATGATTTATCAGGGCACAGTTTCACTGGGGCTTTTTGAAAACAGTGAATTGGAAACCACCAGACTTAGAAAAAAGGTTTGCTGTCCAGCCACTAGAAAACTCAAGGTTGGTTGGTTGGTTTGTTCATTTTACAGTCTAGGGCACTTATCCTTTCTTTTTTTCTTCCTTCCTTTTTTTTTTTTTAAGGTTAATTTATTTATTTTGAGGGAGACTGAGGGAAGGGATAGAGGGAAAGCGAGAGTCTCAAGCAGACTCTGCGGTGCTCACCTAGCAAGACTTGATGCTGGGTCTCATGACCCTGAGAACATGACCTGAGCCGAAATCCAGAGTTGGCTGCTGAATGGGCTGTACCACCTAGGCGCCCCCTACGGCACATATCTTAATATACTAATGGGGGGGGGGTATGAAGTTTTCTTTTCTTGTATAAAGTGGAAGGACCAGAGTTTTTTAAAAAAAGGCTTGAGTGCTGGTTCGTCTTCAGGAAGATCAGATTTAGAAAAGAAGACAAAAGGAATTTGAAGAAATCCATTTCCTCAAGAGCATGCATGGCTTGATACATTTTAGAAAGTATTACAGATACCCTGATCTAAAGCTTGTGCCCCACACTAGCTGTTTCTCTTCACTTGAGTCAGTGAATATAGTAAACATTTTCCTGGCTTCATGACTTACTGATGGTCTGTCCTTTGTTTGAACATGTTCACTTTTCCTCCCAAATCTTACAGACTGGTAGCTGTTTTTCAGGGCTCAGTCATATGTCAGCTTCTTCTCTGAATAAGTTTGAGCCTCCCCTAGCCCCCTAATTGTTAGGCTCGCCCATCTCGTCTCTGTGTAGTAACTCATACGAAGCACTTCTAACCTTGTAAGTTGTTCATGTGTCTGTTTTTTCCATTTGATTGAAGAACATAGGGACAAGCCTTGTCTTCATCACTAACACCTGTGCCACCTTCTGGCACAGGGTGGGTCTGAGCATATGCTTTTAGCAGTAGCATGTTCTGTTTGAGGTTTTATTTTTATCTTTTTTTTTTTAACTTTTGTATGAAGTCTAGGAATGTAAAATTCTGAAAACATTAAAATTTGTGATTATTAAGGAATTAATTGCTTTATATAAAGTGTGTTTTGTCAGGTTGTTTTGAAAGGATGTTATATGGAATTGGATATAAGGTATCCTGAAAGACTTTTAGAACAATAACAGAGTAATTGATACTCAGTAAGATTATGCTTTAGAGGACACATGTCTTCATCCTGCTCCTATACATAAATGGTTTTCATTTTAATTTTGTTTTTAAGGGATGGCATGCATGTAGCAGTGAAAATTGTAAAAAATGTAGGTCGATACCGTGAAGCAGCTCGTTCAGAAATCCAAGTATTGGAGCATTTAAATAGTACTGATCCCAGTAGTGTTTTGTAAGTATAAACTTGAACTGTGATCTATCCTATTGCCTAAAATAACCAGAATTCTGTGAACTGACTTGTTTTTATTTTGATCTGTTTTAGCCGATGTGTCCAGATGCTAGAATGGTTTGATCATCATGGTCATGTTTGTATTGTGTTTGAACTACTGGGACTTAGTACCTATGATTTCATTAAAGAAAATAGCTTTCTACCATTTCAAATTGACCACATCAGGCAGATGGCATATCAGATCTGCCAGTCTATAAATTGTAAGTATACTTGATAAATTTTAAACACCAGAAAATTAACAGTTTTCATTGTACAAGCAACATGTCAAAACATTGTTACTAAAAATACACATTACAGGTAAAGATGAAATTCCTATACCACTATTAATCTTCAGTGTCCCCTGATACAGATGAAATACATAAGTGAAACTAATAATGTCTTTTCGTTCTCTTGTAGTTTTGCATCATAATAAGTTAACCCATACAGATCTGAAGCCTGAAAATATTTTATTTGTGAAGTCTGACTATGTAGTCAAATATAATTCTAAAATGGTAAGTTACAGATTTATTTTAATTTTGGTGGTGGTTTTTAAAATTAATTTGTTTTGGTGATCTTGGATGAGGAATTTTATTTTCACTTCTGAGGCTGGTTATATCCTGATATTTAACCAAAAAAGGCTAATCCTTCTTTACCTTTCTCATGGAGTTATGTTGAAAATCAAAAAGATAATTCATGTGCATGCCTTTTGAAGTTAAAGTATTTCGTGTCTTTACTGATCTTCATGCTGACTCAACTGTATTTTTCTAGAAACGTGATGAACGCACATTGAAAAACACAGATATCAAAGTTGTTGACTTTGGAAGTGCAACGTATGATGATGAACATCATAGTACTTTGGTATCTACACGGCATTACAGAGCTCCAGAGGTCATTCTGGGTCAGTGGACACCACCCTTCCTGATACTATAATTAAGAGATTTTTTTTTTCCCTCCACATCTTTTATTAGGGGACAGGTAGGGGGATGGGTGTGATTTTCTTAGTGTACAGAAAAAAGATTATCTGTCCTAAGAAAAACTGTCTGGACATGGCTACAAATTCTTTTCCTGAATGGGAAAAATGTGATACCATCTGTAAAGACATTCCAGGTGGTTGGTTTTATTGTTTTTAATTTTTACTTTTTAAATTTATGTATGTGTGCATGCTCGCTCCATGCCAGCATGGAACACAGTTCAGGCCTTGAACTCACATCCCTGAGATCAAGCAAGACCTGAGCTGAAATCAAGAGTTGGATGCTTAACTGAGCCATCCAGGTGCCCCCCAAGTGATTATTTTTTAAGCAGGTTAACCACATGAGATCATAAAAGGGCAAGTTCTAGTGACAAAGTATGTCATGGCAGTGCGAAATGATGGGGTACCAGTTTTCATGTTACAAAAGCATGGTGCTGTAGAAATGCTAAAGGTCTGGTTGGCAGGTGGAGGTCAAGAAGAAAGAGGGGCCGGGACGCCTGGGTGGCTCCGAGCGTTGGTTGGACGACTGCCTTCGGCTCAGGTCATGATCCCACAGTGCCGGGATCGAGTCCTGCATCGGGCTCCCGGCTCCACAGGGAGTCTGCTTCTCTCTCTGACTTTCTCGTCGCTCATGCTCTCTCTCACTGTCTCTCTCAAATAAATAAATAAAATACTAAAAAGAAGAAGAAGAAGAAAGAGGGACAGTCTAAGAGGAGCAGTTTGATAATCCTTGACTTGAGAAAGGTTGAAGAAAATTAAGGTACCGAGTTTTAAAAAAGGGAATTCAGTAAGGGAGTGCGTATCTTACACTCAAAATGTCAGAGACCAGGTCTTGTTAATAGAGTGGGGAAGTGTCAGAGAGGAGGTTGGGGGTTCAGAGACCATGGGAGGAAGTTCAGATAAGGTGCTCTTGAGACATGGTTACATGGAATAGGCTTGTTAGTGAAAAGGTCCAACTGAGGTTGGTTAGAACATTTTTGCAGAGTCCGTTTGTACTTTTCACCTTTTTTTGTGCAACAGGAGTTGGTCTTTCAAAATAAGAGTAGGAAAACAAACTAACAATTTTTACTTAGAGTGGAGGATTGCTAAAGGCATAAGGAAACTGAGAATATTATGCAGTGCTGGCCAGTAGAACTTTTCCATGTTTCTGTGGAAATGTTCTATATCTGCAGTGTCCAGTATGGTAGCTGTTCACCACATGTGGGCTACTGTGTACTTGGAGTGTAGGTAGTGTGACTGAGACACTATATTTTAAATTTTATATTAGTTTAAATGTTAGCTGTAAATAGCCTCATGTAGCCGGTGGCTTCCTTGTTGGACAGCACAGGTCTTGAACTTGTCTTTGAAATGGATGATAATAGGATTTCTGCTTAGTATTGTCTGCAAGGACCTATTGTGTTGGAATAGTTTAGAAAGTGTATTCATGGTTGAGGACTAAAGGCTTCAGTGAGGGCAAAAGAAGTATGGGAAGAGTTTATGGACAGAGAGCTATTTTCAGATCTTGAAAGGATACGACTTCTATGTTGTCAATTTTGAGATGCAGATTACCCCCCCTCCACACACACACACAATACAAAGTAACTAGCTTTTTTTGTTGTTGTTGTTGTTATTAGTACATAAAATAGTTGTGTCTTTCTGTTAATGGCCTCCTAGATTGGGTAGAATACAGTAATTCCTAAGAATGACCATAACACAGTTCCAAGTATGGCCATACTAGATAGCTGCTATAAATCCGGAATTGGGGTTATTGCCCTTGAGGAAAAGAAGTCAGCAGATTGGGCAATTAGAAGGGCCCTTTGTGTTTCTGGATTACTGATCCTGAGGATTGAGGCAGAATTAGGTTGAAGAGGAAGATGAAATCAGGGGCTGCCATTGAGGAGGGCAGTTGGTCACCTGCCTTGCGCGTTGGTAGTAAATGGATGAAGCTGAGAGAGGTAGGTAGACATGAATGTGGGAAATCCCAAAGAGTCCAGAGTGCTGACTTCCCAGAGAATGGGATGGTTTGGAACGGTGTGTGGCAGAAGGTTATGGTCATCTGGGAACAAAGCTGCTTTGGAAGATGGGAGTGGCTGGAGAAGAAAACTTCATTTTAGGTCTAAGATTATCATTTGCAGATTTTTTTATGTGTCACTGTAGGTAGAACCCATTTGTTACCAATTGTTCAGATGGTAGGCATTGTGAGCATTAACGAAAATGACTAAGTCAAGAAATAAGTAAATAAAATGACTAAGTCATAGTCAAGTTTTTGAATGTTTTTCATTACTGAAAGTAATTGGGATGTCTTTTACAGTAGGTTTTATTTATACATTATTATTTTATTAAATACTTGATCTTTAAAAGATGAAAACATCTGTACGGTTTACTTTTTTTCTCCTTTCCAATTAAATACAGGCTTAAGAAGACTAGGTATTTTATTCTTTCCTGAATGGTACTGCCATTGAGAATCGTGAAGGAGAGAGTATATGTGAAATCATGTACCGACAGCCTAAAAAGTACATATATAAGTAGAATAAGTAGATCCCTGTGAACTAAAAATGGCTCTATAATTCTGCTTATAGTGAAACTGCTTACTACCATTATACTCTTTATGTAATTTATGTAAAATTGTATTTTTTGATGCAAGAAATAAACTCTGCCTTTAAGCTGATAATAATAAATGGGTTAGTAATTACATTTTGAGGATGATTGTCCACCTATATTTTGCTATAAAAATGTAAATTTTCCTGGAGCAACCATGAACTAGGTATAACCATGCTCCCCATTGCATGTGGTTCAGAGATGATGGAGTATTTGTACAAATCGGTAGTTACATGTGGAAAATACTTGCTAGCCCTTTTCTTATTTTACATAAAATGCCCCCACCCCCAGATTAAAGCCCTGACTTGTTGTAAGGATGTGGAGAATTACGAGAACATACTGAGTAACATTTTATATAAAACTGAAAATGTAAACCCTAAGTTTACTGTCCTATTCTCCCAAATGGGCTAGGTGAAAAGGGCCCCCATACAGGGAATGCTATAGGGTATTGGCAATTAAAAATTGTTGCATGTAGGGCGCCTGGGTGGCTCAGTTGGTTAAGCAACTGCCTTCAGCTCAGGTCATGATCCTGGAGTCCTGGGATTGAGTCCTGCATCAGGTTCCCATCTCCATGGGGAGTCCGCGTCTCCCTCTGACCTTCTCACTCATGCTGTCTCTCATTGTCTCTCTCTCAAACAAATAAAATCTTCAAAAAAAAAATTGTTGTATATACAAGTATTGCGTTTTGGGGGGCACCTGGGTGCTCCGTCAGTTGAGCATCTGCCTTCGGCTCAGGTCGTGGTCCTGGGGTCCTGGCATCCAGCTCTGCGTCAGGCTCCCTGCTCAGCGGGGAGTCTGCTGCTTTCTCTACGTGTGTGTGTGTGCGCGCGTGCGTGCGTGCGTGTGTGTGTGTGTGGTCTCTCTCCCTGTCAGATTAATTAAAAACAAAACAAGTATGTGTTTTTGTTTTTACAGCTTTAGGTTGGTCCCAGCCTTGTGATGTTTGGAGCATTGGTTGCATTCTTATTGAATACTATCTTGGTTTCACAGTCTTTCAGGTATGTATTTAATAAATAGCATTTCATAATTCTCATTGTTAAAGGCATATGAAAGTTTAGGCCTCCATATTGACAAGTTGCTGTAGTGTTCTTCTTAAGGTTAAAATTTACATATGGAAAATGGTCATTCTTCTCTAAAACCAGAATTGGGGGAACTACTCTTGGTGAATGGTCATAGTGCATTTTGCATGTGATTGGAGTTGATACTGTCTTGTGTTCCCATTTTTTTTTATTGAGTTCCTGCATAAGTTTATATTAGTGTTATTGTGGCCGGCTTTAATTCCATCCTGGTTATGTTGACTGTGAGCACGGCCGTGACCAAGTCACTTAGTCCTTTTTATAAAGTGATTCAGGAAGAGTAAGTTGTATTTGAGATGTTTGTATTAAGCATCTCTGACCCCCTAGGCACATTTCAAGGCGCTTAGGTGTATAAAGATGAAAAGACAACATCTCTGTCCTCAAGGAAGTCGTGCAAAAGATAGACCTGGAAGAGCTTACAATACAGTATGGTGTGTTTGCTGTCATGGGACAATGTGGAAAGTGTAATGGGAACCCAGGAAAGATGAACAGTTTGATTCCTCTGAAAAGGCGTCACTGAGGAGGTGTGGGAAGTTTAAGCCAGCGCTAGAAGGAAGATGAGGGCTTTCTCAGAAAACTAGAGAATGTGGAGGTTGGCGCTGGACCCATAAATTTGTGGAGGCATAAAAGAGCATACTCTGGTTGGGGAACTGTAAAACGGTGCTGTCAGAATCTTGCATAAGTGGGAAAATGATGCAGCAACTGACTAATGGACCTGTTTGGATGGATATAAAGGTACTTATTTCCTAGAAGTTAGTGTTATCCAGAATGTAGACCAATCCAAAGTGAAAATGATTTTGTGAGTTTGTCATTCTGGCATTTATTTGGAGATTATTCCTCCAGGTTTTTTGTTTGTTTTTGGTACTAAAATGTCCCTTTTAAGGAATGATGAGAATAGTTGTTGGCAGTTGGTTGTTTTTTTTTTTGTTTGTTTGTTTGTTTTAAAATCCTTACTTGGCAAAACAAAGCAGGAAGCCTTATTTAAGTCCCTGCTTTCTTCTGTCATAATTCTTCTTACATCTGAAATTTAACCGTCTTCTAGAAGCTTTAAGTTGTGTAATCATTGATGAAGTTTCAGTAGGGTTGTAATGTGATCAAAGTGTTGTGATCTGTTTTGGGAGTGATGGGGGTGGGTTGGGCACATTCTGCTTCCTGTTGAGGATGATTTGAAGTCAGGGGCGATGCAGGGTATAGGGGAAGTGACTAAGTCAGTCACTTAGGTGGTGGCTGTGGTAGAATGTGTGTCTCTGCTTGTGGGGCCTGTCACCAGCCTTCTCCTGTTGCTAATCCCCAGCAATCCTGTTAAAAGTACCCTGAGTTTATAGACAAGTTTGAGATCTAGAACCATGGTGACGAGTGAGTTCTTGGAGGTGGTGTATCTGGTTTGTGGCGGTAAGTTGAGGGTCAGAAAAAGTTGAGTGGACGGTTTGCCATCTTCATTCTGATACCTGTAAAAGTTGCTTCCCATGATTTGTGATTGTAAATCACTCTGAGGTCTTAAGTGCAGATCATTAACACTTGAGGAGACATGTTTTCTGTTTTAAGATCCACGCTCCAAAATAGTCTTAGACTAAGGAATTCTTTTTTAAACGTGGAGCTAGCTTTTTGCCGCATCTGTTGCAAGAATGAAGACTCTTCTGAGCAGTCACTCTAAAGGGATGCACTGTTACTGCAAAGAGCCCCAGAGAAACCCAGCAAAGGGGCTTCAGTTACATCAGTGTAGAACTCGGCGCCAGGTTGACAAATGGGGGGGAAATGCCCTTAACTGTAGCCAGTTCTTTCCTGTCTATAGTTCTTTGTAGAACATGAGCAGGGGTGTTACACTGGGCTTCCATTACAAGATGAGGTCTGTGTGTGCTCATTTCCCCATCAATGTTATTCAGGAGCATGGTTTTCTTGTTGAATATGACATTTCTTGGGTGAAAATACACCAGAAGGGTTTGGATGAGGCTAGGTGTTGAGGGTTCAATATCTCTCAAGCCCAGAAGGATGAGTTAATTCTAGAAGGAAATGACCCTGAACTTGTATCAAATGAGCTGCTTTGATTCAGCAAGCCACAGCAGTTAAAAACAAGGTATCAGAAAATATGGGCTGGTGTCTATGATTCTGAAAAAGGAACAGTTCACTGCAGGCTGTTGATTAAGATCTAAGTTGTCCAGCCAGCTACAGAAATAGCAAGATGCCAGATGACCTTTTAGACTCTCTTGTATTTTTTTTTTCTTCCCCAATTTTTTTTCCCCCCTGCTTGAGGTATTCTAGAAACAAAGATAAAAGTGTGGAGCTAGTTTTACCTGCTCCTGTCATGGATTTGGGACTCTGTGTGGTGGAGGTGGGGTGCTAGGAACAGTAGTTGATAGATTTTAAAAAGCATTACCCACAGCCTCTGCTCTTCAGACTGAGAGTTGGCAAATGATACCCTGCCTAATGCCTGCTTTAAAAAAATACGTGACGGGGCGCCTGGGTGGCTCAGTGGGTTAAAGCCTCTGCCTTTGGCTCGGATCGTGATCCCGGGGTCCTGGGATCAAGCCCCGCATCGGGCTCTCTGCTCAGCGGGGAGCCTGCTTCCTCCTCTCTCTCTGCCTGCCTCTCTGGCTACTTGTGATCTGTCTGTCAAATAAATAAATAAAATCTTAAAAAAAAAAAAATACGTGACAGAGACCATTTATGGCCAGGTAGGCCTAAAATACTTATGTTTGGACCTTCACAAAAGTTTGCTGGCCTCTCATCAGAGAGCTCACTATCTCAGCTGTAAGTGTGTGGGTGTCTCTCCTTCAGCCAGAGCTCTGCTCCTCTGTGACTTAATAATATGAGTTTTGACTTCGGTCCATAATTCACCTTTCCTCATTTACGAGCTAGTATCTCAGCTTCTTGGACATGCACATTCCTGTATACAGAGCTCAGGATTGTTGTGAGAATTACTGGCCCTGGATTTTTATTGCCTGAAAAGAATAGATGTTAACATGTTGCTTTTCATCGGTGAGTGGAGGCCAGTTTGGGGTCAACAGCTGATTAAGTGAGAAGACCAGTTTTCTGGTACTCTATCCTAGTCGTTTTTCAGCAAACAGTGCATGAATTGAAAATAAGGAAAATGTTCAGTTTCACATTAAATTCCATGTCTTCTGATCTACAGAACCTTACTGTTGGGTATCAGAAAGACTTTGGTTTTACTGGTTTGCATGGAGAATATGACTCATTCAGTATTGTTCCATCTTTGAAGTAGAGTGTAATATCAGCCGTGCAGCTGTCTAATCTAGCCGTTTGTGTCAATGCTGTTTTCTTGTATTTTCCTTATTGTGCATGTAGCACAAGAGAAAGTGCTAAATTCGTTTTTCTTACGTGTTTTAGACTCATGATAGTAAAGAGCATCTCGCGATGATGGAACGAATACTAGGACCCATACCAACACACATGATTCAGAAAACAAGGTACGTGTAGTGCCCTGTATCCAGACTACAGAGAACCCAACTTTGGTGTCAGTGCTTATCCCAAGAACTTCAGATTTGGATTCTTTTCCCCCAGACAGTCAAATTTTTAAAAAGTAATGCAGTATTTACCTTATGATCTAGTAAACAAAGGTGGTGTTTTTTACATTCAGGTTAACCTTTGCATAAATGTTTTCCTAACTTGATGAAAACATAATACAGAGAGTAGTAAAAAGAGCTTGATCTTGGAGTCCTCTCGATCTCTTTGTATTCCGGACTACTGCTTAGCTAGATGTCTGCCTTTGGACGAGATGCTAGAGTGGTTTGCAAACAGAACTTCGCCACCCCTTCCCAGATCTAGTGAAATCTGAACTCAGAGGACTGGATCCGGAGGCCAACCATGTATGGTACTCATGAGCCACTTAGGTGGGCCACTGAAACCCATGAGGGCGCGAGAGTGAGGAGGATGCACCATGAAGTATCTGATCTGTAACTGCTGAGATTTGAAAAAATTGTATGAATGTGTATGTGTGTCTACAGAGCCGTCCATGCTCCCATCTGTTCCATCTGTACATTTGTGTACAGGGTAAACATGTGGCTCTTCTGTCGTTTTTACTGACCCAAACTTTTTCTCATAGAAAACGCAAGTATTTCCACCATAACCAGCTAGACTGGGATGAACACAGTTCCGCTGGCCGATATGTTAGGAGACGCTGCAAACCATTAAAGGTAAAAGAGAAAAGATACAAGGTGGTTTAAAAAATGTTTTTAAAAACTATTTTTAAATCTCTTTCTTAAACAGACATTTCCTCTCCCCCCCCCCCCAGGAATTTATGCTTTGTCATGATGAAGAACATGAGAAACTATTTGACCTGGTACGAAGAATGTTAGAATACGACCCAGTGAAAAGAATCACTTTGGACGAAGCCTTGCAGCATCCTTTCTTTGACTTATTAAACAAGAAATGAAATGGAAATCAGTGGTCTTACTATATACTTCTCTAGAAGAGATTACTTAAGACTGTGTCAGTCAACTCTAAACATTCTAATATTTTTGTAAACATTAAATTATTTTGTACAGTTAAGTGTAAATACTGTATGTTTTGTATCAATAGTATAATTACCTTGTTAAGCAAGTATGGTCTTGATAATGAATGAACTATAAAAGTTAAAATTAATTTTCCTTTTTGAAATTAATTACCATTTTTAAAAATCTTTGGAATATTCTTTGTGTCCAGTGATAAACGTGATTGATCTTGTCTTTTGTACATGGAGGTCAACTCTTTGAAGTGATTTTTTTTTGAGTAAAAGGCAATCTTGACTACTTTATTCTTAATGAATATTCTTTATATACCTCAAATTCAAAACTTTTCGTAACTTTTAAGTTTTTTCTGTAATTGTTGAACAAGTAATAAGTATTAACTCCCAATAGGCAGGTATTGGAAACCAAAACCCATAGGAAAATGTTTACTCTTGGAATTTCATTAAATTTTAAGAATTGTGTTCTGTCTTCAGTGGGTGATGTCAGTGCTGATAAGTAGTGCTTGTGGAAAGGCCTCCAGTTGGTCCATTGTGACAGGTTGTTTGATAAAACCACATACACTCTTCATTTAACATTCAAGTCTAACTGGCAGGTCACAAACAAATAGGAATTCTGATGCCTGAGGATTTAATTTTTAATTCCACGTGGAGGAGTTTTGAAATCATGGAACATCAGCTTCCATATCACATGAAGTAGTAAGTAAATACTTGAGCCTCAGCCTATGAGAATTAAGGTCATGAAGCAGTTTAGATTTCTGTTACATCTCTAGTGGAGCAGAAGAACGATTTGCTTGGAAAACACCTGGGAAGAAACCTCTGCTGAATATTCCAGACCATAATTGGCTAACATGAGAAACTTTTTGTCTGCCTATAGGAGTTTTTTCTTAGTTTACCTGTCTTTACAGTAGAAACTACCTGGTAAGTGTTACTCAATTTAGTAAGAAGAACTGCTGGGTAGAAATACTTTTTGGTGTAAAAACCATAACTCATTATTCAGATACAGGTTTTTTTGGTCAAAAATACTGCCATTTTTGTAAGTGCATTATACAAAGATTTGAGTTGTTTGGCTTACATTTTAAACATAGAACACATGGGATTTTCTTGTATGACAAACAGTGAAACCAGGCTGGGTTCCCCTCCATTACTCACAGGAGGCATTTGCCCATATAACAAAGCTCCTTTTCTTTTCTTTCTTTCTTTCTTTTCTTTTTTTTTTTAAATTTAGTTACTTGACAGCACAAGCTGGCAGAGTAGCAGGGAGAGGGAGAAGCAGGCACTCTGCTAAGGACCCCGATATGGGGCTTGATCCCAAGACCCTGGGATCATGACCTGATTCAAAGGCAGTCACTTAACCAACTGACCCACCCTGGTGCCCCAAGGCTCCTGTTCTTGAAGTTGACTGGGAATTTAAGAAAGCTGAAATTCTGCCTCAGAAGCACAGCATAAATTAATCGCAGGCCTCTGATGCAGTCCACATACAGTTGCTGCCCTCATAATAGTTGAACTGTATGTTGTGACAAGGTGTTTTATTTTTTGTTCCAAACTTTTATTTGAATTCCAGTTAACATACAGTATAGTACTAGTTTCAAGTGTAGAATTCTGCAATCCCATGCTTCCATACAACACCCGATGCTAGGTCCTCATCACAGCCAGTGGCCTCAGTCCCTGTCACCTGTTTCTCAACTAATCGCCTCACCCCCGCCCCGGTAACCAGAAGCGTGTTCTCTGTCCTCTAGTCTGTTTCTTGGTTTGCGTCTGGTTTCTTGGTTGTCCTCCTATGTTTGTTTAGCTTCTTAAATCCCTCGTATGAATGAAACCATATATTTATCTTCCTCTGACTTGCTTAGCATTGTACTTGAGCTCCATCCATATTGCCGCAAATGACAAGATTTTATGTTTTGGTGGCTGAGTAATACTCTGTCGAATCCATATACCGCATCTGCTTTATGCATTCATCCATTGGGGGACATCAGCGCTCTCTTCCATGGTTTGGCTTCTGTTGATAAAGCTGCTAGAGACATAGGGGTGCATGTATCTCTTCGAGTCCGTTTTTTGTATCCTTTGGGTAAAGGCCTAGCGGTGCAGTTGCTGTGTTGTAGGGTAGCTCTGTTTTTTAACTTTTTGAGGAACCTCTGGTTACCAGGGCGTTTTGCTGATGATGTCCTTTCCTCCGCAGAGACTTTTAGTTTGATGAAGTCCTACTTGTTCATGATTTTTGTTGCCTTCGCTTTTGGTGTCAGGTCCAAAAAAATCATCACCAAGACAGATAATCCGAGCCTGTCTATGTCTGCTGCTAGGAGATTTATGGACTCAGTACATTTCAGCCTGGTCCACTTTGAAAGCTAGTTTTTTATGAGGCGTTTTTTAAAGTGCAGCTGAGTAGGTGGTTTGCAGGATTTTCAGCTCCTGCTTCTCTCAGGTGTTCTCATTCATCAGCATGTCCAGGGCAGGTAAATAAAATTGACACCGGCTATTACTCACCTGGCAGCAAATGACCCTGTGAAGTTTTATAGTTCGTAAAATTGAAAACTGTTCTCCGAGTAATGTTGAAGAGCTAGATGCTGTAGAAACTGGAAATGATTTGGCCAAGTCTCTCAGTCGTGGCTGAGTTGAGACGTACTCTCAAGTTTCCCTGATTCCACTTTTCTGTGAAAGCACATGTCATTGGTCCAAAACTCCCATCAGTTCGATTCTTGTTCATAGCTCTACTGCGAGATGAGCTGTGATGAAATGGAAAGTCATGGTTAATAGAGAGTTTTTACTACTTGGATTTCACCTTCACATGTTTCTTCACTACAGTCGATAGGTAACTTCGGCCATCAAAGTGTTTAAAATGGTATGGTCATTTGAATTTAAAATTATGTTTTAAGTAGGTAGGCACATACCTGTACCTAAAGCTCATCTTGACATGAGGAAATGAATGAAGACAAAACTTAGTCAGGAAGGTGCACTGACTTTTTAAATCCTTCCCAATTTGAAGTTTGTGATTCCCACAAAACTTTATGCAGAAGTATTTTAAATGGAAACATCCAGTATTTATTAACATGGTACCTTTTCAAAGATTATGGTCAGAAGGATTCATTTCAAATAACAGCGCCAATACATTACATTACAATAGCTACATTACATTAGTAGCTAGAATGTTCGTAAATAAATAGGTCAAAACAATTTTTAATTCTTAAGAATTGATTTTTTTTCTGTCTCCAGCTAAATTCTTTTTTTAATATATATTTTATTTTATTTATTTGTCAGAAAGAGAAAGAGAGAGAGAGCACACAGGCAGGCAGAGAGGCAGGCAGAGGTGGAGAGAGAAGCAGGCTCCCTGCGGAGCAAGGAGGCCATGCGGCACTCGATCCCAGGACCCTGGGATCATGACCTGAGCTGAAGGCAGCGGCTTAACCCACTGAGCCACCCAGCGTCCCTCCAGCTAAATTCTTAAGCTAAAGTTTTGTTTGGTTGACTAGTTGGTTTTATTTTTTTAGATAGAGGGAATGTAAAGTCAAGGACAGGTTCATTTTATAATTTGGTCACTCCAGACTTGGATATAGGTGATGTGAATACACTTAATTTGAGTCATGTGGGGAAGCTGACTAGTTCTATACTGGTAATTAATTTTTAAAAATAGGGGGCGCCTGGGTGGCTCAGTGGGTTAAAGCCTCTGCCTTCAGCTCAGGTCATGATCCCAGGGTCCTGGGATCAAGCCCCACATCAGGCTCTCTGCTTAGTGGGGAGCCTGCTTCCCCTCCTTCTCTCTCTGCCTGCCTCTCTGCCTACTTGTAACCTCTGTCTGTCAAATAAATAAAAATATTAAAAAAAAAAAATAGAATGCAGTGGGGCGTCTGGATGGCTCAGTCAGTTAAATGTCTGCCTTTGGCTCAGGTCATGACCTCAGGATCCTGGGATCAAGTCTTATCTGGCTCGTAGCTCAAGGGGGTATCTGCTTCTCCCTCCCTGTCTGCCACTCCCCCTGCTTGTGCTCTCCCTTTTTCTCTCAATCTGTCAAAACCTTAAAATACATATATGTAATGCAACAGAATGATGAACCTCTAAATACTTAAACAGCCCAGGTTCAAAACACTTGGCAAATTTTGTTTTGTCTCTTTCTCAACCTATTTTCCTATCATATTTGTGTACAAATGCCAGATACCATATCATTTCACCCATAATATTTGTTACCTTTTAACAGTTGGAGTTTTAAAAAATACCCTGCCATTATATCTAACGAAATAATTATCTGATGCTGAGTCTGTTTTTAAAGTTTGTCCTAAGAAAGTATCATTTTATAGTTGTGTGCTTTGAATCAAGACTCAGTCGACGACCACACATTGCTAATATGTCTTAGGACCTTTAGAATCATGATGTGTACCTTTTGCCTCCTGCCATTGTTTCTTTGCTAATGAAACTGGCTCATTTGTATCATTTGTCCATATTCAGTATTATGCCAGAGTGGTGTCCATTTCTATAGTCCCCACTGATTATGTAAACTTAATAGTTGATGAAGTTGATGATTAAATTTTTTTTAATTTTAAATGCATTTTTAATTTAATTAGACCATGAGAGAGGGTAGGGCCAGGGCAGGAGAGGGAGAAGCAGACTCCCTGCTGAGCAGGGAGACTGACATGGGGTTTGATCCCAAGACCCTGGGATCATGACCTGAGACAAAGGCAGACACTTAACCAACTGAACCAACCAGGCGCACCAGATGGAATTTTTAAAAACTAGAATTCCTTCCTTTTTTAAAAAAAAAAAAATATTTTTATTAACATATAATGTATTTGCCCCAGGGGTACAGGTCTGTGAATCATCAGGCTTACACGTTTCACAGCACTCACCATAGCACATACCCTCCCCAGTGGGTATCCCCATCCTCTCCCTACTCCCCCCAACCCCCTAGCAACCTTCAGTTTTGTGAAATAGTCTCTCTTGATTGTTCTCACTCCCAATCCCATCTTGTTTCATTTTTTCCTTCTTTACCCCCAAACCCCCAGCCCTGCCTCTCAAATTCCTCATATTAGAGAGATCATATGATCATTGTCTTTCTCTGATTGACTTACTTTGCTCAGCATAATACCCTCTAGTTCTACCCATACCATTGCAAATGGCAAGATTTCATTTCTTTTGGTGGCTGCATAGTATTCCTTTGTATATATATACCATATCTCCTTTATCCATTCATCTGTTGATGGACATCTAGGTTCTTTCCATAGTTTGGCTCTTGTGGACATTAGTGCTGTAAATATTCAGGTGCATGTGCCCCTTCGGATCACTGCATTTTTATCTTTAGGGTAAATACCCAGTAGTGCAATTGCTGGGTTGTAGGGTAACTCTATTTTAAACTTTTTGAGGAACCTCTATTCTGTTTTCTAGAGTGGCTGCACCAGCTTGCATTCCCACCAACAATGTAGGATGGTTTCCCTTTCTCTGCATCCTCGCCAACATCCGTCATTTCTTGTTCATTTTAGCCATTTTGACTGGTGTGAGGTGGTATCTCACTGTGGTTTTGATTTGTATTTCCCTGATGCTGAGTGATGTGGAGCACTTTTTCATGTGTCTGTTGGCTATTTGGATGTCTTCTTTGCAGAAATGTCTGTTCATGTCCTCTGCCCATTTCTTTTTTTCTTTTTTTTTTAAAGATTTTATTTACTTGGCAGAGAGAGATCACAAGTAGGCAGAGAGGCAGGCAGAGAGAGAGAGGAGGAAGCAGGCTCCCTGCTGAGCAGAGAGCCCGATGCTGGACTCAATCCCAGGACCCCGAGATCATGACCTGAGCGGAAGGCAGAGACTTAACCCATTGAGCCACCCAGGCGCCCCGATCTCTGCCCAGTTCTTGATTGGATTGTTCTTGGGGTGTTGAGTTTGGTAAATTCTTCACAGATTTTGGATACTAGCTCTTTATCTGATACGTAGTTTGCAAATATCTTCTCCCATTCTGTCATTTGTCTTTTGGTTTTGTTGACTGTTTCCTTTGCTGTGCAAAAGCTTTTGGTATTGGTGGAGTCCCAATAGTTCATTTTTGCCCTTGCTTCCCTTGCCTTTGGTGATGTTTTTAGGAAGAAGTTGCTGCAGCTGAGGTCGAAGAGGTTGCTGTCTGTGTTCTGAAGGATTTTGATAGATTTCTGTCTCACATTGAGGTCTTTCATCCATTTTGAGTCTAAAAAATAGAATTCCTTCTAATAAACAGAGAAGGGATGTTAGAAAGACTATATTGCAACTGTTAATGAAATAATGGATCCAGGCAGCAATCCTCAGTGGAGGTTAAAACCATTGGGTAGACCTAGCTCTAATCAAGCCTCCAGGTTGAAATACCATAATGTAAAGAAGCTTCCAGCCCTTTGTGTCCATTTCTCACCCATTATCTAATTCCTTGGCGTAAGAGTTCAGTGATTTAAAAGAGCTCAGACTTCTTAACAGCATGGTTCCAAGGCCAGTCCCTGTCTTCTCTGTATTTGGGGAGCACATGATTTAAAGTAACTTTATTTTGTTACTTGGAATTTCTTAGGGGTAATATCTATAATATCGGATGATTACAAACATCTGGCAGATTGCCTGACATTTAGTGTCCCAGTAATAAAAAGCAGTTACTTTGTTTTCTGTAAACATTTTAACCCAGATGACTTTTATTTTTTTTTCTAGCCAATTGTTCTTTATGGCACCAGAAATTACTAAACCATCAAGAATTCTATTTTGAGGGGTGCCTGGGTGGTTAAGTGAATCAAGTGCCTGACTCTTGGTTTTGACTCAGGCCATGATCTCAGGGTCATGAGATCGAGACTCATGTTGGACTCTCTTCTCTGTGGGGAGTCTGCTTGGATTCTCTCTCTCTCCTTCTCCCTCTGCCCCTCCCCCTCTACTCTCTCTCAGATTTTTTAAAAAAAGAATTCTATTTTGATCCCCTTACATTGTAGTTTTTGTTGTGACATTTCAGTGAAACGTCATGGAGAATAGGATTTTCAAAGAAATTTGTTTTGTTTGTTTTTACCAATCAAGAATGTCTACTATTCAGGTGCATTTTCTTACATTCACTCCTTTCCTGGTTTTAGTTTGGTTTAAAGGTAGCAATTAGGGGGATGGGGGAAGTCATACATAATCACAAGACAGACATAGATTTAATTAGGAAGACTTGAAACCTGAAAATATCCTTTGAGAGGGACGCCTCACAGACCTCATTTTTTCAGATACTATTAACAGTAATTATATATAATTAGATGAATTAAAGATTAATTATAGATTTGGGGGTGTTCCCATGCCCCTCCCCTCACCCCATGATTTAAAATGTTTCCAATGAGAAATACAAATCAAATTTATGTTTTGTTTTGTTTTTTAATTTACAAAAATCCAGTGCTTTTAAAAGCTGCGGGATATACTTTTAACTGAAGACAACATGGGCAGGTATGATTTTGAATGAATGACAAGAACAGTCCTGTGTCATTGGTAGAATAATTTAATTTTTAAAAGATTGTACTATTTCTGGGGCACCTGGGTGGCTCAGTGGGTTAAAGCCTCTGCCTTCAGCTCAGGTCATGATCCCAGGGTCCTGGGATCGAGCCCCATGTCAGGCTCTCTGCTCAGCAGGGAGCCTGCTTCCCTTATCCCTCTCTCTGCCTGCCTCTCTGCCTACTTGTGATCTCTGTCTGTCAAATAAATAAATTAAAAATCTAAAAAAAATAAAGATTGTACTATTTCTTTTTTATGTTTTTAAAATTGCTTCAGAAACATTGACCTTAAAAAAAAAAAGAAACGTTGACCTTATTTTGTGTGTCTCCCAATCTGGTCGGCATGGCAATGCTTGCCTGCAGAGTGAGACCGGGTTCACACCCTGGGATTATCTAGGTAGGTGGGCAGGGTACAGATCTGTAGTCTCATCTGTGAGCTGGCATGCTAATACCTGACTTCCCAAGGGTGATGGTGAAGATTAAACGAAATTATTTACATAAAGTGCTAGTGAATGGTACCTATTATTTTGTAATTTCTTAATTTCTTCCCTATATCCTTTTTTTTTTTTTTAAGATTTTATTTGAGAGATCATTTACATGAGCAGAGGGAGAGGCGGAGGAGGAGAGGAAACTCAAGCTGACTCCATGCCCAGTGCAGAGTCAGACATGGGGCTAGATCTCACCACCCTGAGATCATGACCTGAGCCAAAATCAAGAGTCAGTAGTTTAACAGACTCAGCCACTCGGGTGCCCCCTGTTGGTGGCTTATTACCTAAAAATCTCCCTGTGGGTCACACCCACACACTTTTCCTTCCACCTGAATTACTTTAACATTTATTTTTATTGTGGGCTAACTGGTGATACATCCTTTTAGCTTTTGTATCAAAGTATTTGTTTAGACTTTGGTTTTTGAAAGCTACTTGCACTAGGTATAGAATTCTGGCCTGACAAAAGATACTGTTTCCCTCTACTCTGGGTTGCATTGTTTCCAGTGAAAAGTCTACCTGTCTTTTTCTCTTTTTCTCTAGTTGCTTGTAAGGTTGTTTCTTTACCATTACTTTTAAGCAATTTGATTATGACGTGCTTGGTGGTGCGGTTGTCTTTATGTTCTTTATGCTTGGGTTTCTTAAAATTCTTGGATCTGTGAGTTTATAGTTTTTATCATATTTGGAATTGTTTTTCAGCCTTTGGTTATTCAAAAAATTTTTTCGGTCCTCTCCCCTGGGGACTCCAGCTTAGCCCATTAAGCCTTATAGCATAATTTAAACCATATTTAGCAGTAATTAAACAAAAATAAGTAAGTACTCTTGCTTTCTTTTTTTTTATTTTTAAAGATTTTTATTTATTTATTTGACAGATATCACAAGTAGGCAGAGAAGCAGGCAGAGAGAGAAGAAGGGGAAGCAGGCTCCTTGCTGAGCAAAGAACCCAATGCGGGGCTTGATCCCAGGACCCCAAGATCATGACCTGAGCCAAAGGCAGAGGCTTAACCCACTCAGCCACCCAGGTGCCCCTGGAACTTTTTCATGATCAACATTACTTATGATCTTCTGCAGTGGTTAGTGACACTATCTGCCCCCAAACAATCTCTTTTATTTAAATAAAATATTTTATAATGCACCTTTTGTTCTTGTTCTGGAAAGTCTGTACCCTTGTCAATCATGAGGCTGTGTGGCTGCCCACTGCTGTTCACAGTTAGACAGGGGCAAAGAGGCATCACCAGGTATCTGGCCTCTTCCTCCCTGCCCCCACTGTTTAAAAGCAGCCCTACCTCCTCCTGCTGATCAGGGCCAGTCACTGCTACCAAAATGATGACTCACGGACTTCAGGTTCCCAGACACAGAGCTCAGTGTGCCCTGGGTGGCATGTAGGTTGTGGTTGAGTGGACTCCTGCTGTATCCCCTGGCAAGAGTGGAACCCTTTTGAGAACTAGCATCTGCAACCCTGCAGGACCCACAGTGGTGAGGACAGCCAGTACAACCGCCGCCTCCCCCACCAGGGAGTCATGGGATGGGGGTGTGGGACTACTCTCGTTTCTGCTCCTTGGTTCCTACCACCATATTTTATTGGGAACACGATCGGAAAGGCCGCTCTGCAGACTTTTAGTACAGGAGTCCTCCCTTATCTGCAGTTTCCTGCTCTGGGGTTTCAGTGATCCACGGTCAACTACCGTCTGGAAGAAGAAAATCCTCCTTAGGTATCATCGGAAGGTCAAGAGTAATGCTATGTCACCACGCCAATGTCATTCGCCTCACTTCCTCCCAGCACAAAAGCATTTTATCATCTCACACCATCACCCAAAAAGAAAAAAAAAGGGTGAGCACGTGTAATAAGATATTTTGAGAGCGACCACCTTCACATAACTTTTATTGCAGGATATTGTTATAATTGTTCTATTTTTATTGTTAATCTCTTATGGTCCCTAATTTATAAATTAAACTTTATTACAGGAATGTCTAAATGGGAGAAAAATATAGTTTACCTAGGGTTCGGTTCAACCTGCGGCATCAGGCATCCCCCAGGGGTCTTGGATAAAGGGGCACTTTTATTGCACCTGTACTTTGCCTCTGAATACTAGGAGTTGGTTTCTGTGCCTTTGGAAGGTGGTTCCAGTGTCCCATGAGCCTGGCTGTTTCTGCTGGTGCAGGATGTAATCCGAGCCATGGATTCCATGGTCATGGCTTCCCTCCCACTGTCAAGCGGGTCCCTCACTCTGGTGCTACGTTGTATGGGATTCCATACCTATGGACTGGGCCGTCTGTCAGGACAGGAGTCATGGCTTGAAGCTCTACAGAGAGGAAAGACTAGCCGACTAACTGGCTATCATGAGGAGCAAACCACTGGCCCTTCCAGGATGGAGGGAGTCCAAAGTAGTTGTTTTGCCACCAGTTGGGCTCCCCGAGGATTGGCACCTGGTGCTTACATGTTAGCCATTCGGACGCAGCCATAGCCATATGGAGCTCGCTAAGTGCTATATTTGTGTTAAGTTAATGTGGTGAAGATTCTCTTTTTTTCTCCCCGCCCTTTACAGACCTGCTCCCATCTCTCTAGCAGGCTCCCCTCTTGCCCTCCAACACCTGGGCTCCCTGCCCTGTGGGTTTGGCAGGAGACCCAGCAGACCACAGAGCAGGAGGAGAGAAAGACTGTCCATCCACCCCCCCCAGCCCCCACTTTCCAATTCACAGTGTCCCTTAACCGAAGTCCACAGCTCCTCCCCTACAGAGCTTTTTATAGCTCCATTCACAGGGTCCCCCTAACAGCTCCTTCTCCTCATCCCTTCATCAAGAATGGAAATGCTCCCCACTATTGCTACCCCAGGGGGCTTCTTCAAGCCTCCCCTGTCGGCTTCCCTTCAACTGCTCCACTTTGTGAAGGGTCTTTATAGTCAGGCTGTCTGTGGTCAAAGGAGGCCGTCTGTTCCTTCTAGGACCCCAACTAACAAAAACAACATAGAGTATTTTCTTCTGGCTTTTAAAGAGAGCTGCAGGCAGCAAACCTATTTTCGCCTTGCCTTAATTCATTTGACAAATATTTACCGAGCATCAGCCATGTGTCAGATCCTGTTCTGTTTTTTGAGAAAACAGTGGTCAGCAAGACAAAGGTCTTGCTAACGGAAAGGTAACTTCAAACAGCGATAAGTGGCCTGATCACTCCAGTAATCCTTTGGAGGGGGGCTGTGGGTGCAGCTACCTTAGGGTGGGGGTCCTGCACATGTCCTTCAGAGCTGGGGAGATTTGACAACAACCTGAAGGAAGAACTTGCTGTTCAAAGATCTGAGAGCAGAGCATTCTAGATAGTGAGGTAGTAGTCGAGGGCAAAGGCCTAGTGGATCAATGAGCTTGGCTTGTTTTTTTAGGGTTTCATTTAAACTACAGTTATTAATATACATTTTTATATTCGTTTCAGGTGTACCGTATAGAGATTCAACACTTCCCTACATTCCCCATGTTCATCACGACAACTTCCCCCTTTACTCCCCATCCCCTATTTCCCCCGTCCTCCCATCCACCTCCCCTCTGGCAACCATCAGTTTGCTCTCTATAGTTAAGAGTCTGTTTCTCAGTTTCTCTCTCTCTCCCTTTCTCCCTTGTCATCATTTGTGTTGTTTCTTAAATTCCACCTGTGAGTGAAATCATATGGTCTTTGTCTTTCTCTGACCGACTTATTTCGCTCAGCATAATATTCTCTAGCTCCCTCCAAATCATTGCAAATGGCAAGATTTCATTCTTTTTGGTGGCTGAGTAATAGTCCATTGTATAGATATACTACCTTTTCCTCATCCATTCAACAGTCGGAGGACACTTAGGCTGCCTCTGTCATTTGGCTATTGTAGATAACGCTGCTACAAACATGAGGACAGACAGTAATGTTAACACAGGTGATGGGCAACTACCTGTGGGTGGGTAGACTTAAAATCTGGTGTTGGCCTCTTTCTGAGTAGACAATCTAGTTTGCTTAGCGAGTGCTTTTCAGCCTATTTATTGGGCACACACAGGATTTTAGCATAGCCCCAAGATCTACAATGAGCCCCATTTACCTAAGGAAGGTCACAGCTGCAAAGTTGCAGAGGTAGTAAGACACCAATCACTTCTGTTTTATCCCAGTCTCAGAGGTGGTTTTCCCCTCTGAATTAAGGGAGTAAGGAGGGACATACCAGCTGAAGGTCCTCAACAGTTTTCTGAGGTGACTAATCCAGCCACTGAAATGAATAATCCGCAGACACCCAGAGAGCGAGGGGAAGATATAACAGGTCTTTTCTTAAATGAATGAAGGAATGGTTGTGGAATTGCCCAAATCACGAAGTTCCAAGCCAGCAGCGTGTGATTTTCTTTGAGTATTACTAACGATATTGGAAGCATAATAGTGAGACCCGTTTACGGATCTGAATACACTTGATAGGACCAGTGTGAACAGGCAGAGACCCCGCCTGACTTCCAGCCTTTCTTCCCTTTCTTGGAAAGACTGAGGGCTGCTTCGTTCTCATTCAGGCCTTCCTACCTGAACCCTGGGACCTGAGTCTGCAGCAGGACCGCGGGATAGCTCAGTGTGGTACTACTGGATTATTACTTTGGGCCAAGTGGTACTTCCACAACGGAATGAAGCCATCACCTGAACAAAAGTTGGAGCTCTTTCCCCCCATCTTTTCCATGCGTGATAGTCTCGATTTTCTCAAACGAAAACGCTCTCTAGGTCAGCGGCGAGGTCTTAACAATTTCTGCTCCCAGCAGAAATCCATGTCTGGCACCTAATAAATGGTGAGAGCGCTGAGATTCTGCTTGGTGAGATCGCAACCCGGACCGCGTCTCCAGGCGCGAGTGCGCAGAGATCGCTTTCCGCCACCGAGCGGCGCCAAGGCACCATCGAAGCCGGACCCACTAATCTGTCCACGGGGTTCGAAGTTCTCAACTTAAAAAAAAAAAAAAAAAAAAAAAAAAAAGTGTCAGAAAGGTTAATTCACAAGTTTAGGGGCATTTCCCCCAGGCATGGATGATGCTCCAGCCAGGGGTGGGCTGCAGAAGGCGCCGAGTGTCCGAGCGCACGGCAGTCCTCTCGGGATCGCGGGGCACCCGGGCCTGGGGAGCCGCGGAGATGCGCGCGCGGCAGCGGGGTGCAGCCTGGCCCCCGGGACAGGTGAGGTGGAGGTCCGCGCAGCTCCAGGGGTCGGCCGGGTGCGCGCGGGTGTTGGGGGCTCGGAGGAGCCGGCTCCCGTCCCTCCCCCGCCCCTCGCCGCGCGGGGCCGGCCGGGCCGCTCCTCCCCTGGGTGGGTCCCGGCTCCTTTTCTGGCAGGGCCTATTTGCATAGAGGAAACTGCCCAAAGTGGCCGCTGTGTAGGAGCTGGCGGCGGAGAGGTGGGCGTGCGCCGTGCTCCGCTGCTGCCCCGAGGCCAAGCCCTGCCGACCTCGTGCCTCCGGCTCTCCCGCCTGCGCCCGCGGCTCCCTCGCACCGCCCCCTCGGAGACCCACGCGCGACTCGCGCGCCATGAGCTCGGGCCAGCGCGCCGGCGGCGACGCGCGGAAGGACGGCCCGGCGGGCGGCGGCGGGGGGCGTCCCGCGACGGCAGTCGGGGCCTGGGCGGTGAGCGCCGTGTGCCTGCTGCTCTCCGTGGGCTCGGCGGCCGCCTGCCTGCTGCTGGGCGCCCAGGCGGCCGCTCTGCAGGGCCGGGTGGCGGCGCTCGAGGAGGAGCGGGAGCTGTTGCGGCGCGCGGGGCCGCCGAGCGCCCTGGCCGCCTGGGCCGAGCCGCACTTGGAGCGCCTGCTGCGCGAGGTGAGGGGCGCGGGGCGCGGGGGCGGCCGGGGACCCAGGCTGGGCGCGGGCTGGACGGCCGTCTCCCTGAGGAGGGGTCGCCCGTCCTCCCGGGGCCTGCGCGGCGGCGGGAGGCTGCGGGTGTCGGTGCCCGAGGGGGTCCTGGCGTCTCCGCTCCAGCCGCGGGGTCGCGCGCGGTACCGGGCGCAGCGGCCGCGGGAAACGCGAGCTGGACGGGCGGCTTCGGGAACGAGACGCGGGAAGGGAGAAGGAGGAATGCCTGCGGGCTTAGAAATTGTGCCAGACCTGGGGTCGAGTCTCCAGGGGGGTGTGCGTTCGGACCCGTCGCCTCCCGCCGGCGCTGAGCGTCTGGCCCCTCGGTGCCGGACTAATGTGCCGGGCTCGTGTGGGAAGTGACGGGTGGGTGACTCGTCACTGGGAGCCTGGAAGCCACTGTTACCCGTGCTGGTGTACCTGGAGAAGAGCGGGCTCCCCAGCAGGCCGGCGGCCACGGAGGAAGGAAGCCTAGGCGGGGCCCTTAGAGGGATCTAGCAAGCCCCACCTTCCCTGCCCACGTCCCCCCCCGGAAAGGGTTCCGAGCCCCTCCGTCCTAGAGATGCTGTGTTCTGAAGCTCTTAGAGCTGAGTGCCTACCCAGTGCCAACGAAACCTGGTAGAATGGGGGGAAGGAAAAAAAACAAAACCGATTCTGGCTTCCAGGCGATGCAGATACATCTGAATTTTCTTGCGCTTGTTGTAAGTGTCATAGGGGACGCTGTGACATGAGTCCTAAGGTCGCTTGCCATGTGTCTTTAAAGCAGACACCACACTTAGAACCTCAAAACCCTCATCCATCCATCATGTTCGTGAAAAACTCCACGTTTTGTGCGGCAGTGCCCCTCCCCAGAGAACCGAGACAGGGCGGTGGACTGGCCAGGGGATCTCCTGGTTGTGCTCACCTCCCTTGCCTGAGCCACCCCCTTCCTCCTGGTAAAAGCGGATCTCCAGTATACTGCCTAGGGGCGCACCCTCAGTTGTAGTGGGGGAAAGCCCTAGCGTTTCAAGGTAGAGGACAGGCAGGTGGGCCTGGCCTGTTACTGCCCATTCCCCTCAGCTGTGCGAGCTGTGATCTTTACTCATGTATCCCACCGTGTATCCATGGTTGAGTGCATTTGGGATTTGGGGGGAAATGGGAGAAGATGGCACCACACCTTCTAGTCCTGGGTACTTGTTTCTTATGACATTAATTGAAGCCAGTGTTACCTCTCTTCCAGCAGCATGCTCGGGGGGCAGAATTGCTGGTTCTTGGGTCGATTTCCTTCTTTTTGTCTTGAAAGTGCCCCCAGACTTTGGAAGTCTCCCCGGAGTCCCACTGGCGACTGGTGCTGAGGCTTCCATAATTGTAGGCCATTATCTTTTTGGCAAGTCCCTAGAGACCAGGGTGTTGAGTTGATTTATGGAGGCCCAGGAACATTTCTATCTGTTAGTGCAATAACCAGAGCCGTTCTTTCCAAGAGGAGACCCCTCTTAGTAAAAATAAACCGCAAGCCCGGACTGAGTCCATCAGAAATCCCGGTAAAACCTTTTTACAAGGACCCTGCAAATTGTGTCCAGGTTAATGGTGGTGGGAACGGGGCTGATGTCCTGGCAAAGCAGCTAGTGCTGAAAAGGGTGGCTTCCCCAAGTCCTGGATCTTGAGGATTAAGGATCGGACGGGAGAGACTGCAGGGGCTTCGTTCTTGCCCCCGTCCAGCGGCACTGACATCACCTGGGTGAGACTTCATGTCTCTCCGTCTCTGTCCCAGTCTCTCTGCTCTGGGTTAGAAAGGCAAAGGGCAAATTTCACATCCGGGGATTTCCACTTGAAACTCATCAGGGCATCCCGCAGGCTAGCATGAGCTCAGGACTTTCCGCGGGCAGGCTGTATTCCTAGCTAACTAAACTTGGCTTAGTTGGGTTTAGTTAGTTGAAGAGCGGATGCGCTTGGAGCACAGATTGGAGGATGGAGATTCAGAGACGCCACGGTTCAGGGCACTTGGAGTTGAGCTTCTGGCTATTTGGGGTCCCCCGTGAGAAGGCATCTCTCTCCCAGGGCACCAGTCTGTACCTGCAACAAGTTGTTCTACTTACCAGTGTCACTGGATGGGGCATGTAAGCCCCTGGCACAGATGAGGCCGGGGGGTGGGGATGTGTGTAGGAGGCACGGGACTCGAACCCAGGACCCTGAGATCATGACCTGAGCCAAAGACAGACACTTAACCGACTGAGCCACCCAGGTGCCCCGGTAATTGGCTTTAAATAGAGGTAAAGACACTTTTCTTGAACAGTTATATAGGAAGGACAAATTAATACTGAGCTGAAAATCTCTGAAGGGAAGAACATTTGAACTTGAACATGGCTTTCAGTTCTGATTTGTTTCCAGCGAAGCTTCTTTGGAGTCTGTTGCTGAAGTAGTTATGCCTGCAGCTTGTCCTTTATCAACAAGCTTGTTTTCAGAGTTTGAGAGGCAGAAACCACATCCAAATTGAGGAAGAGAAATCCTTGCCAACCACACACAACTTTAATGTCAGGAAAAACAAAATTACAAAAATAAGCCAACAAAAGCCACTGTTAATAGGGGACCCGATGTCTTTGTTCTCTTGGGAACAGAACTATGACATAACTTTTTTGGGGGACTGGCTGATGTGCCCGATAATGTAGATAGACAAGCTACAAAAAAGGAATATTCATGCTAACTGGGGAGTATTAAAGACCCTTCCCATGATCCAAAAATGAAAGAAACGGTTTGCAGAACATAAAAAAAAATCATTAACGATAATATCTTCCTTATGACCCGAAAATATAAATGCACAACAAGCATCTGATATTATGTTTTTAAAGTGCCTTAAATAGGTCCCGGAGTAATCACCCCCCCCCCCCAACTCGTTACACCTATAATTACAGTATTACACCAGCTTAAATTTTAGAGTAAATAAAATAGCTTTCATACTCCAGTAACAAATTTAATGCAAGGATTAAAGAAATATTTAGCCGTATTCAGAGGAGAGCATTTCCAGCTTACAATGGATTTATTGTTGGCTCTTGGTCTTCCATTGTCCAGACCAATCAGTTTGAAAACAAGAATTTCCGCCCCTACCATCGACTACTATATGTATTGGTTAAATTACCGTAAAACCCAGAATCACATGCAGCTTTTTTGGCCTCTGCGGCAGCCTGCCACTTGTCAGGACCACTCTACGGTGAACGTGTTAATAAAGAACCAGTTTTTGAATCCCACTGGCACAGCAGGAGACGGGAGGGTCAGTCGTAGCCACATTTGTTTCCTTGACACTTCCTGGCTCCCAGACCAAAAAGTTCTTTTCCGGTGACTTCTGGCATGCTCATTTTCTCCCTTTACTCTTTCCTTCTCCTTGTTGTGTGTGTGTTTTTTTGGCGGGGGGTGGGGGGGAAGCCATTTGGGAGAGTTTATAAACTAGCAACATGTTTAGGAAAAGGTGAAAGATTTATGTTATCTGAAGAGAAACCAGAGTACTAAAACATAGCGGTGTCTGGGTGGCTCAGTCCACTGAGCGTCTGCCTCTTGGTTTCAGCTCAGTTCATGATCTCGGGGTCGTGAGATCGGGCCCCACGTTGGGCTCCACGCTGAGCACGGAGTCTGCTCGTCCCTCTCCCACTGCACCCTCCCATCCCCACTCATCTTCTCTTTTCTCTCTCAAATAAATGAATCTTAAAAAATAGCATGTTTAGAACAAGCCAACGCCAACGGTCAGGGCGTTTCTTTCACACATGTATTTTGGAAATGTTTGGATCAGATCTTACATACTGGTTTCAAAGGTTTGAAGCATGGCTCCGGAGCTTGGATAGTCCGAAAACTGAATGAATTTATCCCAGCAGGTGGAGGGCTCCAGTCCTAGTATTTACGAGGTGGGTCACCTGACCTCTTCAACTTCCTGAGCCGCAGCTTCTTCTTTCCTAATGGGCAGCTCAGAACTACCTATGTGGGGACAAGCACATACAATAATATAGAGGAAGGTGTTGATCACTAAGTGCACTTTTGATGGTGAATGGTGGAGTGGCTGAGTGTGGTGCTTCCCACGATACAGTCGTTGCGTCATCTTGCATGACTGCTGGAGCCTGGAAGTTAGTCAGCAGTTAGATAGTTCCGTGATTCCGTCACCAGTGGGGGCCCGATCCATGTCTGCCATTCCCTTGGCTTTTCCTCATGGTTCCAAGATGGCTGCTGCAGCTCCGAGCTCACATCTTCTCACAAGAGTAACCGAGGTAGAAGGGAGAGGGGCAGGGAAAAAAGTCCTCTTGTTAATAGGCTTTCTCTTTTGAGTCGGGGGAGGGGGCAGGTTCCCAGCACCTCTCAAAAGACTCCCCGTATGGCCACCGAACAGAGCCAGTGCTCATGTTTGCCATCATCGTGTCACTGGCAAGGGTAGGGATTTCCACAGGAGGCTTGGACCGATCTTGAGTCCTCCCCCAAGGCTGGGCATGTTGCCACTGGAAGAGAATGGGGACTTTGTTAGGAAGGAGGACTGGGAATGTTTTGGGGAGCAACCAACCCAGTCAGGTGGGAGCTGTAGAAGGTGACCCCAGAAGAGGATGGGGGTGTGTGGGGGTGGGGGAGGTGGTCATCCACTGGCCTACCACCATTTTCATACCCACAGCCCCTTTGGGAACACTCCTCAGCCACAAGATTTCTGTTTCCTGTGGGGTCCTGTCTTCAGCTCTGCCCCCAGCCAGAGTCAAAGGCAAGGTTGGTGTGTTTGGGGATTCTCTCTGGCACGGCCCCATTCTTGGCACTTCATGGTCTGTAACCCTCCAGTGGGTGCTGTTCTAACCCCACAGTGACTGGGTGGATGGGAATACCTGTGTCACCCAGCAGCAGGTGGAGGAGGCTGGTGAGGCTGGAGGATCTTGCATGGCCACAAGGACAAGGAGATCACTCCACCCAGACTCGCACCTGTACCTGTTAGGTGTGTGCCCAGACAGCCCTCCTCTTCGTCTTCCCTGACTCCCAGTCGTCGGTCTGCATGGCATTTCTCAGGAACCCGATGTCACTGCGGCCCCCAGATTCCCTTCCAGAATTTGCTCAGTTATAACCGTGGTCCCCAGAGCTCGATGTCCCCTTTCCCCTCAGGAGCCTAATCTCCATTAGATTCAGCCTTTCTACACATCCCTGGATTCTTGCACCTTCAAACAGCAATGTGACCGGAGCCCTGCTCAGACTGACTTAAATTAGAAAGGGAATTTGTTGGGGCACCTGGGTGGCTCGGTCGACGAAGCATCGGACTCTGGATCTCAGCTCAGATCTTGATCTCAGGGTTGTGAGTTCGAGCCCCGCAGAGGGCTCCCTGTTGGGTGTGGAGCCTACTTCTTTAAAAAAAAAAAAAAGAAAATATAAATGAAAAGGGACTTTATCTGCTAGGAGGTTGCCACAGCCTTGCCTGGCACCCTGTGCCTTGGCGATTTTGTGGGATAGCTTGGAAGAGGAAGTGCTCTGGATAAGCGGGTCAGAGGTCACCATCTCAGACTGTTTGAGCTACTCTGACAAAATGGCATAGCCGTTTGTTTTGAAAACAAATTTTTATTTCTCATAGTTCTGGAGGCTGGAAGTACAAGATCAAGGTGCTGGCAGATTCAAGGTCTGGTGTGTGAGTGCCCCTCCCTGGCCACGCCCGCTGCCTCGTTCACAGATGGCGGTCTTCTCGTCTTCACGTCTTCACCCGGTCCTCTCGCGGTGGAAGACTCCCTGAGGTCTTCACTAATCCCATCATGAGGCCCCTCCCTCCTGTCCTCACCACCTCCCAAAGGTCCCACCTGCTAGTACCATCACACTGGGCATTAGGTTTCAACACAGGGTGGAGCTCTGGGCACCAGAACCCCTGCCCTTCACCTTTAGGGCCCTACAGGGTTTTGATGTAATCCTACACCTTCAGAGAAGCTGTCTTCTCTTCCAGATTTCTCCCCGTTTCTCCCTTCCCACTAATTAATTCTCTCCCCCCACCATGAGGCTTTGGGAAGTGTTGCTAGAAAATGGCATCCTTCCAAACCTGCTCTTTGCAAGGCAGGTGTAGACCCTTCCGTCTTTGCCCCTTGCCACGCCCACCGACTCTCCAGCTGCCCCTACTGCTGAACTGTGGCCACCTCAATATCCAGGATGTTAGACCTAGTGTTGGCCAACAGCCTGCCATTTTGGCTACCCTTCCCTTTCCGCCTTTCCTTTAAAACAACAACAACAACAAACCTGAAGTGTATGTTGCTTTCACATGATTAATGTTATTGATAACCCCACCACCCTAAAACAAGGACTATTTAACATTTTGCATCATCCCATCCAATCCCCAATCCTGGGACAGAGTTACACCTACCCAGCGCTAACCCCAGAGCTAACCTTGGATACCTTGCTTGTGTGCATTCCGACCTCACGTCAAAAACATTTTTCCAGGTGCTACCCAACCTTTATGGTCGTTTCGCAAATGCGTCTGATCCCACCAATGGAATCTGCGTCTTTTGGTCCATCCAGAATCTAGGCCTCCTGATTGTTGTCAGCACAGAAAATGGCCAGTGGTTTCCCCGGGCAAGTGTCTTCCTCCTGCTATTCTCTAGGATGTAAGTTAACTGCCTAAAAAGGAATAACTTTGGGGCTTCATTTTTTGTTTCAATTTTACAATATCCTGGTTTGCCTGGTTTGTCCCGGCCAGGCTCGCTTATCCTCCTGTGGTGTTCCCAGACTCTACCCTCGTGAGGTCAGGTTTTATGACAGGGAGCGTGGATCCTGTCTGTATTTTGTTTGGATTTTGAATTTCCTTCGGGTTTTTTGTTGTTGTCGAAAGCGAAGGGCAATTAATAAGAAAGCCTTAAAACGAGATCTAGAAAAACCGGCCACCCAGCTCTGAATCAGGCTGCCATTTCAGTTTGGGGGCAACCCCTTCCCGGAGTAGCTTTTTGGGAAGTGCGGGGCCTCACCACTCACTGCGCGCCCCTATGACTTGTTCCAGACTCTGTGAGCAAGTGTAATATGCTTCTGGGAGTGCCCTCTGGAGGCCACACACGACCTCCACCTCCTACCCCATTCTGTTGTCCCCACGTGTAGGGTCAGGATTCATCTTTAATTGTTGACACAGGTCCTCAGAAAACATCCCGGAAATAGATTTCAGGATGGAGCGCGAATCCTTGGGAGAAAAAAAAACCACATCAGCAGATGTAGTTTTCAAGGAAGGCCTGCCCATATGCTCCGGGTGTCCAAGGACGGCTGCAGGGTAGAGACGGAGGGCCTCTCTTGTACACATCTGGGCAGAAGAGTTTGCGTGGACTTTGCGGCCTCACCCCAGCCTCCCACCCCACCCCCCAGTCTCCCAGCAGGTGGGCTTCACCCTTGCTGAGGGAACAGTGACTGGCCCCAGGTGGCAGCGATTGTCTGAACCTGTGACCTGACTCCTGGTCCTGAGTCCTTTCCCTCAGCCTCAGGGTAGACTCTCGTGGGAAGCCGTCATCTTGGGTGGTACAGTAGCAGCCTTTTCTGCCAGTGTGGACATCCTCTGCAGGGGGCAGACATGTAGGGGGTGGGGAGTGCCTTTCCTTTAAGCAGACCTGAGTTCATAACCCAGCTCTGCCATTTCCCAGTCGAGTTACTTGGGGTCAATGACTGCTTTCCCAAACCTCTGTTTTGCCCATCTGTTTGTTTTTTTTTTAAAATATTTTATTTATTTCTTTGAGAGAGGGAGGGGGACAAGCAGACTCTGCACTGAGCACAGAGCTTGACAAGGGACTCGATCCCAGGACTCTGAGATCAGGACCTGAGCCGAAACCAAGAATCAGATGCTCCCCCGACTGAGCACCAGCTCCCCACCCCACCAGGTTCCCTTGCCTGGCTGTTAAATGGGGTTTATAATACTTGCCTCATGAGGTTTCTGTGGGGATTAAACAAGCTAATATGCCCAAGGTGCCCCAGACGTCACACATGGCCCATGCTTGGCTGTTCCTAGTGGAAGGCTTCTTTTGCCTAGATCCAGAAGGCGCATGCATGTCTGTCTGCCAGTTGGAGAGGAGGCCCCACGGTCCCTTTAACACTGGGATTCCGCCAGCCTCCGGAGGCCACACAGAAATGGAAAAGGTATTAACCCAGGTCTGGTGTCTGCATCAGTGACGGGAAGCGGACTGCTTGGTCACCGAGGAAAACCAGGCACCGAATTGGCTTCCTAAGTCCATTTTTTTCCTCCGCAGTTTCTCGTTTAAGTGGAATGAGATTTTTTGTTTAAACACACACACACACATTCATGTTTACGACCAAAATAAAAGCCTAATTATTCATGAAAATTATTAGATGGATTTTTCATTGCAAAAGGGCATCCAAACACCTAATAAATTCACTTTAAATAATAAGTCTGTTCCTGTGGTTATGCAACATGGCACGAACACCCCCCAAATGCTCATGATTAACCTGATGGATTAGAGGCCTCACACACATCTGCTTCAAGTCACATCGGTAAATGAGAAAATCTTTATTTTTTTGATGTAGCCGCAAAATCGGAGTGGGGGGGAAGTGCTTTCAAAATGGGTAGTTTCAGCTTCTAAAATGGACTTTGCCTCCAACTTTGCGTTGTGAAACAAGTCATAAAGCAATTACAGTGATTTCTGGGGTTTTGAGGAGACAGTTTAAATGAAACCTATCCAGCTTTGGGCCTCCCAGGAGGATCTTCACATACGCAAAAACGCAGTCTGTCCATTGATGTAACGATGCCCTTTCCGTTGCTGTTCGCAGCGTCTTTTCAGCCCTATGGTGTTGTGCAGTCAAATGAAGGGCAAGTTCATGTGGCCGTTGGACTGGGGTGTGTGGCTTGTGTGTGAGGGTGAGCTGCTGAAGGGTCTGGAGGGCACAAGAGTGTGTGTAGCTGGTGTGTATGCACGTGAGAGCAAATGTGCATGTGTGTGAGTGTGTGTGCATGCACATGAGCATGCATATAGAGATGCATGAATGAGTGCGCATGTGTGAGTGTGCACACTTGTGAGTGTGTGCACACACGTGAGTGCGCAATGATATGCACAAATGAGCATGTGTGTGTTAGTGTGTGCACGCACACCATGCACAGAGATGCATGAATGAGGGTGCATGCATGTGAGTGTGCACGCATGTGTGTGCAGAGATGTATGCATGAGTGTGTGTGAGTGTGTGATTTTAGGTGCATGTGTGTGTGGAGTGTGCACTCATGTGAACGTGTGCATATAGATGTGTGTGTGCACGCATATGAGTGTGTGCATAGAGACTCATGAATGAGTGTGCATGCGTGTGAGTGTGTGCATGCACGCGGCATAGAGACTCATGAATGAGTGTGCATGCGTGTGAGTGTGTGCATGCACACTGCATAGACTCAAGAATGAGTGTGCATGTGTGGGAGTGTGTGCACACACGTGAGTGTGTGCAGTGGTGTGTGCATGAGTGTGTGTGCGTGTGTGCATATAGGTGCGTGTATGTGGAGTGTGCACACATGTGAGTGTGTGCGTGCAGATGCATGTGAGTGTGCACGCATGTGGATGCGCACATAGATGATGCATGTGAGTGTGTGTGCTTGCGTGCATGTGGGCGTGCACACGGGCGTGTGCGTGCATGTATGCGCCACAGAGCTTGTTCCACCTGGATCCTCCTGAAAGCCCGTTCCACTGGGCCCTCCCAGCTCCTGTCTTGGGTGGCAGAGCAGCGACATGTGGGTCTGGGTCTGGAGCTGCCTCCAGCCGGCTGCAGTGACTGGGAACCCAAGCCCCTACTTCCTCCTCTGCAAAGAAGGTGACTGTGTCTGCTTCGCTCTGTTTCCCTGAGGGTGAAGTGACACTCACTTCCCAGGACAATGAGTGAGGACTCAAGTCGCCCCCTGCCCCCCCACCCCCTGCCATAGCAGGTCTCCCCCCCGCCCCCTCGCTATAGCAGGGCTCACACCCAGGGCTTCTAATGGGGTGAGCTGGAGAGAGAAAGATACCTCATCCCAGACAGGTGATTCCTTCCTGGGCTTTCTCCCAGCCCCTTCTTTAGCACCTGGCCCTTCTGGAAATGCTGGGTCTCTCTGACAGACCCAGCTGCCCGGCATCCTTCTTGTTCATCTTCCCAAATAGCCTCAGTGTCCCCTCACTCTCCATCCTCCCTCTGTGCCTCCCGTGGCCTCTGGGCCCTCGCTCAGCTTCTTTTAGCCTCCCCACGGCGTCCCTAGCCATCTGTCCCCATAGCAGGTGGGTAGGATATTGGGGAGACCCTGTCTGTCTTCATCTGCTCAGGCAGCCTTAACAGACTACCACAGTCAGGGGGCCTGAGGTCGGGGTGTCGGCCGGGTGGGTTTCCACCAAGGAGTCTCTTCGGCTTGCAGCTGAGCGTTCCCTCCCCTCCCGGGTCCTCTCTCCGTGTGTCTGTGCCCTAATCTCCTCTTCTAGAAGGACATCAGCCACACCTCAGTTGACCTCCTTTTCATATAATCACCCTCTTTAAAAGGCCAGTTCTCCAAATACAGTCACACTCTGAGGTACGGGGCTTAGCACCTCAACAACATACAGACTCTGGGGGACCGCGAGGCGGCCTGAGATGCTGTTGAATGAGACGACGGGCCGGGAGAAACCGCAGGCATTCCCCATGGACGCGACCAAGAGGCCAGGGTCGGGGAAGCAGGCCACCTCGGTGTGGGCATTGTGATAGGCCTGGCTTGGTGACCAGGGTGGTGGGAAAAGCCGGGCTGGAGGGTGAGATGGCTTTGGAGGCCCTGCCCCAGGGGTGGGGGGGCAGCCCGAGGGCTCCCTCAGCCTCTAGAAAGCCATGGTGGAGACTGTCCACTCCCCATCCAGGGCCGCAAATAGTATTTTGTTCCATCAGCCTGGTGCGGTGAATCTTTGAAAGTGGATTCTGACAGGGAGGGATGTGTGTCCTGGAAAAATCATAACTGGGAACATGAGGGGCGCCTGGGTGGCTCAGTCAGTTGGGCATCTGCCTCAGCTCGGGTCAGGATCCCAGGGTCCTGGGATCGAGTCCCTCATCAGGCTCCCTGCTCAGTGGGGAGTCTGCTTCTTCTGCCTACTGCTCCCCCTGCTGGTGCTCGGGCTCTCTCTCTCTCTCTCTCTCTCTCTCTCTCTCTGTCTCTGACAAAGAAATAAAATCTTCAATAAAGAAATGGGAACATGAATTAAGGATTGCTGACGAAGGGGCGCCTGGGTGGCTCAGAGGTTTAAGCCTCTGCCTTCGGCTCGGGTCATGATCTCACGGTCCTGGGATCGAGCCCCACGTCGGGCTCTCTGCTCAAGCGGGGAGCCTGTTTCTCCCTCTCTCTCTGCCTATCTCTCTGCCTACTTGTGACCTCTCTCTCTGTCAAATAAATAAAATATTAAAAAAAAAAAAAAAAGGATTACTGACGAATTGCATCTTGTTTGCCCACTGAACGTTTCAAAGAACGCCACCGTGTTTCAGGACTGAGCAGGGATGTCTAAGGAAATGGGTGCCGTGTGGTTGGGAAGTCGCTCAGCTTGCCAGTGGGACTCACTGACGAAACCCCACGTTCCTTAGAGAAGCGTCTCTAAGCTTCTGCCAAACGCAGGGGTTGGGCTAGGTGCTCTTGCCAATTGTCTTCCCTTGACTTTGCCAGGGTTTACCTTGCACAGAGGTGGAACCCCCAAGCCCAGTGGGGTGAAGTGATGCCTTCTGACCCCAGGACACCTGCTCCCCCACCCTGGGCCAGGGGCATGGTGGTGGTGGCCAAGCCTGTGGGAGCCAGGGCCAAAGTGTTTCGTTTTTATCATTTATCATTTTTTAAGGTATATTTGACACATAATGAACTCCAGATATTTTCAAATTACAATTTGAGACCTTGTGACCATATGTGTGCAGATGTGAACCCATCTCTGTAGTCAAGGTAGAGAACATATGCACCACCCTCAAAAGCATTGCCTGCCCCCCCTTGAACTCTGTCCCTTCCCACCTGCCACCCAGGTGTGGCTGATTTCTTTCACTCTTGATTTCATCTTTTTTTTTTTTTAAGTATATGTATATGAAAAGAATGATACAAAATTATGCTTTTTTTTCAGGGGGTAGGATGTCTGGTTTCCTTCACTCAGTATAATTATTAAGAGGTGTGTTGATATTTTTGCATATATTATTAGTTCATTCTTTTTCCTTACCAAGTGCTATTTCATTATACAGAGAGGCCATCCTTTGTGTGTCCCCTCATTGGAGATTTGGGTTCTTTCCAGTTTGGGGCGATTACAAATAAAGCTGCTGTTAACATTTGTGTCCAAGTCTTTGTGTGGACACACGCTTCCATGTCTTTTGGTTATAATGACCTTGGAATGAAATGGTTGATCGTCTAACAGGTGTATGATGGACTTTTCAAGAAGCTGCCCAGCTGTTGGGCAAAGCCATTGTATCATTTTACATTCCCACCAGCAACATAAATAGAACAAGAGTTCTATCTATCCATGTAATGCATCCTTTTCCTTCTGGCTGCTTTTAGCATTTTCCCTTGATCACTGGTTTGAAGGAATTGCCTTGGTGTGATTTTTGTCATGTTTATGGTGTTTGAGTTACCCTGAGATTCTTGGATCTGTGGGTTTATACTTTTCATCAAACTTTGAACAATGTTCTGGCCCTCACTGCTTCAAATATTTTTTGCTGTCTACTCTCTCTCTCCCTCAATTTGGGGACTCTGCTTATCTGTGCACTTGAAGACCGAAAGTTCACCGATGCCCTTCTTCTTCTTTTTTTTTCTTCTTCATTTTTTTCTCTATGTATTCATTTTGGATAATTTTTGCTGCTGTCTTCAAGTTCACTAATCTTCTCTTCTGCAGTGTCTAATCTTGCCATCAATCCCCCTCTGTCCTGTCTTCTCACTCTAGAATCTCAGTATAGGTATTTTAGTATCTTTGACACCTCTAGTGAACTCCCTGAATGTGTGCCTTGTGGTCACAATCCTTATTTTATGGTCTGCGGGGGCTAATTCTAATGTGGGAGTTGTGGGTCTGTTTCAGCTCACTGATTTTTCTGCTCATTATGAAGGCTATTTTCCTGCTGGTAATTCCTTCCTTCCTTCCTTTCTTTCTAATATTTTATTTATTTATTTGACACAGAGAGAAAGAGAGCACAAGCAGGGGGAGCAACAGAAAGAGAGAGAAGCAGGCTCCCCTCTGAGCAGGGAGCCCAATGAGGTGCTTGATCCCAGGACCCTGGGATCATGACCTGAGCTGAAGGCAGTTGCTTAATCAACTGAGCCACCTAGATGCCCCCTCCCCCCGCTGGTAATTTCTTATCAGACACCGGGTGTTATGAATTTTACCTCATTGGGTGTTGAATATTTTTGTATTTCTTCTTTTTTAAAGATTGTATTTATTTATTTGACAGAGACAGCGAGAGAGAGAACACAAGCAGGGGGAGTGGGAGAGGGAGAAGCAGGCCTCCTGCTGAGAGGGAGCCTGATGGGGCTCTTGATCGCAGGACCTGGAATCATGACCTGAGCTGAAGGCAGATGCTTAACAACTGAGCTACCCAGGCGCCCCTGATATTTTTGTATTTCTGTAAATTTTTGTGAGCTCATTGGGTTACAGTTTGGAACTAGTCCGATCCTTTTCGTCCTGATTTTAGGATCCATTAGCTGGTCCCAGAGCCATGTGTAGTCTAGGACTGATTACTTCCTATCTCAGGGGCAAGACCCTTCTTGGTGCTCTACTCTGATTTGTGAGTGTGAATGAGGGGGTTCACCTGTCTGGCTGGGGGAATGTGCACCCTTCCCAGTCCCGTGTAAGAGCTAGGTGCTGTTCCCTGTGTTCTTTTGGGTAGTTCTCCCCCTGGCCTTGCATCATTGCCTCCTGCATGTACTGATAAGGTCCCCATGGAACATCTGCAAAAAACCCTTCCAGATCTCTTGTTCTCTTGGGTCCTCTGCTCTGCAGCCCCAACTGTTTGACATCCCTGGACTCCTAGGTCCATCTCTTTTTTTAAAAAATTATTTTAAAAAATTATTTTATATAAATTCAATTAATTAACACAGAGTGTAGTATTAGTTTTAGAGGGAGAGGTCAGTGATTCATCAGTTGCATAGAACACCCCGTGCTCCTTCCATCATGTGCCCTCCTTAATGCCTATCACTCAGTTACTCCATCCCCCCACCCACCTCCCCTCCAGCAACCCTCAGTTTGTTTCCCAGAGTTAAGAGTCTCTTATGGTTTGTCTCCCTCTCTGATTTTGTCTTACTTTCTTTTCCTTCCCTTCCCCTATGATCCTCTGTTTTGTTTCTTACGAATGCAGTCATATGATAATTGTCTTCCTTTGGTTGACTTATTTCACTTAGCGTAATATCCTCTAATTCCATCCACGTTGTTGCAAGTGGTAAGATTTCATTTTTTATGGCTGTGTAATATTCCATTGTATATATACATACCACATTGTCTTTATCCATTCATCTGTCAATGGACAGTGGGGCTCTTTCCATAGTTTGGCAATCATGGACATTCCATCTTCCTCTCTCCAACTTCAGAAGGCTGCCAGGCTCCATGTCTGTTTTCTCTCCCTGTGCTGCAGCCTGGAAACTCTCCCCAGGCAGGAAGCTGGAGCCCTTTTTCTCTGTCTGAGATCACTCTCCTTTCCTGCTTGGTATCAGTGTCTTCAAAACCTGTGTTTCCTATGTTTTATTTGCAGATTTTGTTGTTGTTGTTGTTTGTTTGTTTTGATGGTGCTATTTTATGCAAGAGGATAAATATAGTTATGCTACTGTATCTTGCCTGAAAGTAGAAATCCATGATGTGGCTTTAAAAATTTTTTGGAGTAATTTTAGATTTATAGGAAAATATGCTTACATATGTACATAACCACAGCACACTCATATTACTATTAACTGTGATACCTTATTCAAGCACGTAGAGTTCTAGGACAACCCTCAGGATTCCCACTCCTTTGAGTACACACTTTGTGTAATCCCCTCCCCTTCAGCGTTGGCAGCACCTGTGATTATGATAGGATCACTCCCAGGACTGAGTTAGCAGTCAGTTGACTGAGTTCATTATAACATTTATCTTTGGTAGGCCTGACATAAGCAGGTGAGTCCTTAGAAGGCGCTGGGCCCCTTCTGGAGTCAGAGGGATCTGAAGCACGAGAGGGTGTGTGGAGGGGACCACATGTCAAGGAGCTGTGCATAGCCTATAGACACTGAGAGCTGCCCCTGGCCAGCAGTCACCAAGAGAATGGGGCTCACAGACCACAAGGAACCACATGGGCTTGAAAGAGGACTCATGAGTGCAGAAAGAAACACAGCTAATACATTGATTTCAGCCTCAGGAAACCATGAGCAGAGAACCAAACTGCCTTGTGTCCAGACCTTTGACTGCAGAAATCCTAGTAAATAGGTATTGTTTGAAGCTGCTGATTTTGTGGCAATTTGTTATGCAGTGATTAAAAACTAATACAATTACTGTTAACTAAAAAGGACCAGGTCTAATTCCTTAGTAACAATATCCCACTATTAATCTAGCAAGATCTCAACAGAAAGTAATGTGAGGACCAGCAGGAAGTCGCGGGTCCATTCCCACCACCTCCAATTTTTAAGATGATTTTAATACACCCAAATTGTGTCTTGGTTGGAGATAGTTAGGATTCTGTTTAATAATAGATACATCATATGAGAAAATATTTTCAAATCATATATCTGATAAAGAGGTAGTATCCAGAAAAATGTAAAGAACTCTTATAGCTCAACATCAAAAAGACAACCCTATTTAAAAAATGAGCAAAGGACATGAACAGACATGTCTTTAAACAAGACATGCAAACGATCAGCAAGCAGATGAAAAGATGCTCAACATCATTAGTCATTAGGGACGTGCAGATCAAATTGCAGTGAGATACCACTCAACACACACTAGGATCTGTTGATGAGGATGGAGAGAAACTGGAACCTTCATACACTGTTGGTGGGAATATAAAATGGTTCCACCATTGTGGAGAAGTTTGGTAGGCACTCAAAACATAATATATGGCCTTACCATATGACCCAGCAATTCTATTCTAGGTATATACCCAGGAGAATTAAAAACAGGTACTCCAACAAATACATACCTTCATGTTCACCGCTGAATAGTTCACAATAGCCAAAAGGTGGACACAGCCCAAATGTTCATTAACAAATGAATGGATAAACCAGTTGTGGTATAGATACCCAGTGCAATATTACTCAGCCATAAAAAGGAATGAAGCTGATTCATTGCTACAGAGTATGGATCTCAAGAACATTATGCTAAGGGAAAGAAACCGGATACCAAATGTCATATATTATGTCATTCAGTTCCAGAATACGTGACTCCGTAGAGACAGAAAGATCGGCAGCTGCCACGGGCTTAGAGGAGGGAGGACCAGGGAGCAGCTGCTTAGCGGGCACAGCATTTCCTTTGGAGTCATGAGAATGTTTTGGAACTAGAAAAAGGGAGCTAGATAAAGGGGTGGTTGCACTTGCCACCAACCATTCACTTCCACATTGTTCACTTTAATTTTATGCTGTGTGAATTTCACCTTAATGCAAAAAATAGATGTGTTATAGAAAATAACAAAGCTGTATCTTAGTGGGTGTTAAAGGACTTTGTGATTTTTTTTTTAAGATTTTATTTATTTATTTGACAGAGAGAGAGATCACAAGTAGGCAGAGAAGCAGGCAGAGAGAGAGAGAGGAAAGCAGGCTCCCTGCTGAGCAGAGAGCCTGATGTGGGGCTCTATCCCAGAACCCTGGGATCATGACCTGAGCGGAAGGCAGAGGCTTAACCCACTGAGCCACCGAGGAGCTCCAGGACATTATGATTTCTTTTTTACCCATTTTTTAAAAGGGGAACTACAGACTTTATTCAGACCTCCCTAGTTTTTCTCTGAAGTCCCTTTCCTGTTCCAGGATCCCACCCAGGATACCACGTTGCATTCCATTGTCATGTCTCCTTGGTCTCCTCAATCTATGACAGTTTCTCAGCCTTTCCTTGTTTTTCATGACCTTGATAGTTTTTGGACATACCGGACAGGTAGTTTGTAGATGGTCCCTCAGTTTGGGTGGCTCTTATGATCAGACTAGATTCTGAAGGCTTGGGAAGAATGGCACTGAGGTGGATCGCCATTGTCATGGTGTCATGTCAGGGGTCCACGATGTCACATGACTTATCACTGGTGACATTAACCATGACCACTTGGTTAACGTAGTATCTGCCAGATTTCCACCTTATAAAGTCACTGTTTTCCTTTCTCTGCTTTTAGGAAATGAATCTAGCCTTCACTCAAGCAGAAAGGAATTTAGCTCCACCTCCTGGAGAGGGCAGTACCTACATATATTATTGGAAGATTTGTCTTTTCCCACTTACTTATTCAGTCATTTACATCAGGATGGACTCATGGGTTTCTAACCTATTCTTTGGCTAATAATCCAATACTGTGTTTTTTATTCTGTGGCCAAGTTGTTCCAGCTTTGGTCATTCTGAGCCCTTTCAGGTAGGTTTTGTATTTCTTTGACATACTCTTCCCCCACCTCCCTTTTTCAGAAAGGACTTCCTCACTTTCTGCCACTATAAGGCACTTGAAGTTCATCTTGTATATTTCCTGGCCTGGCCTAGAACCAGCTATTTCTCCAAGGAGTCCTGGTTCCTTTTCTTGGAGAATGGTATTTAGAAACCAAGATTCGGATACTGGATGGGCTCATTGCTTCCAGGATATCATTGGTGGTCGGGTCTTCTCTGCATACAGCTAATGTATATATGCCTGAATATTCATTCCCCGGTGTACATGTACCTATGCATATTATTTCCGTATGTGTCCTTCCTGTGTACGTTAGATGGGGCCTTGGAGTGGCGTCTCTGACTCATCCAGCACCACACGGATCATTCTGTCTTTCCCCTTTTGTGGATTTATAACTTCTTTCTTGGACAATGAGAAGCCCAGTTCTCATCACTCATTCAACCCTAATGTCTACACAAAGTAGTTTCAAAATTGCCAGCCTTTCAGAACTGCCCTCTTAATGCCCGTTGCCCAGGGAGAAAGTGAGGAACAGATTTCCTCGCTAGAGGACAGCATCTCTGTAGGGCTCCTTTTGTGTTCAGCCTGATAGTTCTCCATCAAAACACTGTTCCACCCAGTTACTTAAGTAGCCTGCCTGCCTTTCCCCCCTACTTGCAGCAGTCTTAACATAGTTACATTCATTGGTTACAGCCCTTGTTTCCTCCAGGGATTCTCCGACCTCCGGGTTGATTTTTTTTTTTTTTGAAGATTTTATTTATTTATGTGACAGACAGAGATGGCAAGTAGGCAGAGAGGCAGACAGAGAGAGAGGAGGAAGCAGGCTCCCCGCGGAGCAGAGAGCCCGATGCCGATGCTGGTATTAATCCCAGGACCCTGAGACCATGACCTGAGTGGAAGGCAGAGGCCTGAGCCACCCAGGCGCCCCTTCTGGTTGATTTTTAAAGAAAATGTGTATCCGTTAAAGTTCATTCTTTATGACCTCCAGTTTTATTTATTTTTTTAATATCTTAGTTGAGAGAGAGAGGGAGAGAGATTACAAGGAGGAACAAGAGAGGGAGAAGCAGACTTCCTGTTGAGCAGGGAGCCCAATGCGGGGCTCAATCCCAGGACCCCGGGATCACGACCTGAGCTGAAGGCAGACGCCCAACCAACTGAGCCACTCAGCTGCCCCGGTCTTACTGTTTTTGACAAATACACAGAGTCATGTGTCCAGTACCTCTGTGCCATACAGAACAGTTCCATCAGCCCCTCACTGTCTCCTTGTGTCTCCTTGTACTTCAGGCTTCACGCTCCCCAACCTTCAGCAGCCCTGGATCTGATTTCTGTTCTTTTCGGGGGCGGGGGGGGGGGGTGGATGGCAACTTTTGTTTGTTTTGAGGTACAAAGTTTGCTTGTAAGCGGAGGTTGCCATTCTCTGTGATCAGAGCTCACTGACAGCTGGAGGCAGGTCCCACCCTGATGCTTACGCAGCCCTCTGTGGTCTCAGTGTTCTCATCTGTAAATGGGCATAACAGCAGTCCCCACCTTCTGGAGGTAGGGGGCATATGGGCAGGTCTGAATGAGGTAACAGCTGTTAGCACCGTGCAGAGCCCGTTGTAAGTAATGAGGAACTCAGTTATAATACTTTGTGTTTGTTATTCTCCCCATCTCCATGATGAGGTATGAATAAAAGAACGTCAGAGGCCAGATCTCGCTGCCCTCTTGGGCTGTTGGGGGCAGGGACAAGGCATGGCAGGGGCCTCTCCCTGTGGGGGCTGGAGCAGAGAAGGTCCTCTGGCGCTTGTGGTACTAGAATCATCTGTCATTCACAGATTGATCTCGGCAGGGAGACTTGAGGGTGTCATTTTGGTTCTTCTTCCACTTCCATGCTATTTTTTTTTAAGCTGAGAAGATAGTATAACACAGCAGGAACTTCTAAAGATGTAAATCACCATAACCGGGACACCCACGGGGACTCATGTTTTGGTAGCTGCTGCCTCCCCATGCCTGAATTTTTGCACAGATACAGACTTTTTATTTATGGTATCATAAACATCCCCCCCTTCTTGCTATGCAGTGTTCCTAATGACATTTCACGAAATATGACCGTTTCCTCGGGGGCGGGTCGCCCTCCGTCTCTAAACCACTCCCACTGGTTCGGTGTGGGGGGTGCAGTTTCATGCGTGTCATTCTTTGCCCCTGCTGATTTTTATTTTCCTGAGATTTCTTCCCTAGGGCAGGAATCTTCTGTCGAAGACGCTAGGAACGTCTTTGTGGCTTTATTTGTACCATTTTACAGAAATAAACCGTGACATCCTTCTACGTGTATTAATCTGTATTTCATCAAAATGTACCGGTTCGAGGCTGTGATCAAACATCTGGCCGAGGGTGCCAGACTAGTGCTCCCACAGGTCCTTAATATATTTATCATCCAACAGTGTAACTGACCTTTTCTGAGAACCAGGATCTCCCCTTCGCGCCCGCTGCCCCTCCCCCACCCCGAAACTTGGAGTCCTCCTCCGGGGGGACCCGTGAAGGGAGCAAGTCTCAGCGACTTTTCTCTGAAACCCCTCCTTTATTTACTTTTGGAGTCAGGACTTGTTTGCATATGTAAAACCAGGACCATATTGTTTCCAGATGGGAGGGGTGTTGCCAGATAATTGGATGCAAAAAAAAAAAAAAAAAGGAAGAAAGAAAGAAAGAAAAAAAAAGTTGAGGCCTTTAAATCATTTTTACAAACCTGGACCCAGAACAATATTTTCTTAGAATTAGAGAAGAAAAGGCGAAGCATGGAAATAAAGATTGTGGGATTGGGTTTCTAATTCAAACATTTCAGCTTGTGTTCATAACAGTGGCATTTCAAACCCACAGAAGTGAGGGGCCTGGAGAGGGAGGATGGGGGGCGGCGTAGGGGGGGGCTTGGGGACTTGCAGCGGAAACTGCAGATTCACCAGCTAATCCAGAGGGACACGCGTGGACGGAGTTAGAGTCAATGACCAAACGAAAACTCGATCCCATTACGCCAGGACCCCACCTACTAGCATTAACAATAAGGTTATCCGCACCCCCCCTCCCCAGTTTCCTGTTTAGTTTTTTATTTTACGAGAAGAGCAGTTTGGAAGTAATTGTGCTTCCTATCAGTATTTGATAAAGCCTCCCTCCCTTTCAGGCCAGCGGCCCAGAGGTGAGGGGCTGTTCAGGGAGATTTAGGTTTTAGCCTGAAATGCTCGGGTTTCCAACCGGGAAGCGAGTGCGGCTTCCAGTCCGTCTAGCGACGATGAAAACAGGGAGAGCGTCTCGCATAAATTGACCTGCTGAAACGCGAAGGCTGGATCGGTTTGCCGCGTGCATTTTGAAATCTGTAATAGTATCTCAAATACGGCGGGGGTGGGGTGGGGGGTGGGCTCTGAGACCCCGCTCTGGCCGGTGTCTGCATCCGCCCGCAGCTTCCACGCTCCAGTTCACAGGCGCGGATTGCTAGTGGGCGACCCGGCCCACCCAGCTGGGGGTGGGGCTGGGGGTCGGTGGTTGTAGGGCTGGGAGGGTTGCTGCGCGCGGCTGCTGCTGCTGGAGGAGCCTTTCTCACTCCGCTTGCGAGAGCCCAGGGCAGCTCTGGGGGCCTCTGGAGCCTGGGGGCCTGCGCTGCTCCTAGGGTCGCTCTGGGCCAGGTGCACCAGAGCAGGACTGACCGGTAGGGGTCTAGCTGGGAGCTGGGAGCTGGGAGCCCGCGTCCAGAAGCCTATCCAGGTTTTGATTTCTGGGGCAAGCAGAGGTCTTGGGGGGCTGAGAAGGTGGGGGGTGAAGATGGGCATCTAAAGGCGTTCCCTTCCCCACCCCAAACACCTCCCCCCACCCCACCCCCCATTCGTGGTACTTCTGCCATTCAGCCTAGGGGAGGGGCATGACCACAGCCCAGTGTTCCTCAAAACCTGCAGGCCTTCACCCCATCGCTGGTGGGTACCAGCCTCTGTGGCTCATCTGTAAAATGAGGGTGAGGCTGGCAGGACTGGAGGTGGACCTGGAAGTACCTGGCAGGTGGCCTGAGCTCCTTGTCCCCTGCTGTTCCAGGCAGTGGCAGACCCCGCTTGGCTGAAGTCCCAGCTCCTGTGAAAATTCCAGGCTTGGTGCTCGGGGGCTCAAAACTGGGGGTGCCCTTCTCACCTCCTCTAAAGCAAAGCTTTAAAAATAACAGCCGGGGGACATCTGGGTGGCTCAGTTGTTAGGCGTCTGCCTTCTTCTCAGGTCGGGATGGAATCAAGTCCCACATGGGCTCCCTGCTCAGCAGAGAGCCTGCTTTTCCCTCTGCCCCCGCTGTGTTCTCTCTCTTGCTGTCTCTCTCTGTCAAATAAGAAAATTAAAAAAAAAAAAATCTTAAAAATAACAGCTTGGTGAGTGCCTGGCTATACATAGTTAGATCTGTAGATCTGTATAGATCGTGTGATGCTTGATCTCAGGGTTGTGAGTTCGAGCCCCAAGTGGGGCACAGAGACGACTTTTAAAAAAGTTAAAAACAACAGTTTATTTGCTTGCTGTGCCGTCTTCAAGGTATCTTAAATTTTTATTTACTTGTTTTTATGGAGAAAGATGCCATTTAAAAAAAGATTGGTTTATTTTGAGAGAGAAAAGGATAGAAAGGGAGTGCGCCCAAGTGGGAGGAGCAGAGGGAGAAGGAGACTCAGGAGACTATGCTGAGCATAGAGCCTGATGTGGGGCTCGGTCTCATGACCCTGAGATCGTGCCCTGGGCCAGAACCACAAGCCAGACGCTTAACCCACTGAGCTACCCAGGCACCCCGAGAAAGATTATATTTTTATGTTTGAAACTTCTGGTGGTAGTATCACATTTTGTCCTTCCAAGTTATCCCATTTGGGGTTTCCTTTGTTTTGGAGGGAGTTTTTTTATTTGTTTGCTTCCTAGGGAAAAGCTGATACTTTATTTTTATTTTTATTTTTTTGGTTAGGACTCAAGTCTTTGCTTATTTGGGGATTATGGGCCTGTCATTTCAGTCTTCTCCACCTGGCTTTGGGTTTGGGGACTAATTTCTTTTCTTTCCAAGTGTGTCCCCTGTGTGCGAGGTAGGGACGGTAACCCGGGCCTCCGAGTTTCCTCCCACAGACCCGTCAGGTGATGATTGTGCCTCAGCTGGACTGCAAGTTAGCATAATAGCAAAGCTGGGATGTTTGATCCTATTTCTGGGGTAATTCTTTTCCCTTCCCCCAAATCTACCGCAGGGCCGGGCATGCCTAGAGATTCTTGTTCAATGCACTGAGCCAAATTTTCTAGGCCAAGGATCCCTGCTGGTAAGAAGGAAGGAAGATGTCATCAGGGTGAATTTGGACTGGGCCTGGGGTCGGATGCCTCATGGGCTGCAAGGGATGAAGCAACGGGGCCCGGGGTGTCCTGGGTTTGGGTCCCATCTAAGGACCAAGGGTTGGGAGCCAAGGCCCAGCCTCCCTCTGCTCAGCCCTCCCCTCTTCACGGAGACTACATGGTCACTCTGACTTTTCTGGATTCACATTTGAAAATGCTATAACAGGGACACCTGGGTGGCTCAGTGGTTAAGTGTCTGCCTTTAGCTCAGGTCATGATCCCAGGGTCCTAGGATCGAGCCCCGCATCGGGCTTCCTGCTCAACGGGGAGCCTGCTTCTCCCTCTGCCTCTGCCCTTCCCCCTGCTTATGCTCTCTCTTTCTCAAATAAATAATAAAATCATTAAGAAAAAAATTAAAAATTAAAAAAAAATGAAACCGTTGTAACAAAGCAGAAACTGCCACCTTTTCAGGGACTCCCAAGTGATCGTTACACATTTCTTTTTGTTTCTCCTCTCGGACTAAAACTAGCTATAGCATTAACCACCCTGTAAAGATAATATGCCCAACAATGCCACCCCCACTGTTGATCTTTCCAGTATGGTGGGGTTTGCTGATTTTTCCACTTTTGCCTCTGTCCACTCTCGAACTCATGCTCGTTTCCCCCCCCCCCCCTTTCTTTCTGATTCAGAAGTTGGAGGGACTGGTCAAGCACCGGACAGTTCGGGAAGCACCAACCGCGTGTGTCTGCCCACCAGGTAAGTGGGTGTTTGATCTTTGCGGGCCCCTGACTTCCGAGATCCGGCCTCCTGTCTCCTGTCTGCGCAGAACTGCCAAGCACATGGTCCAGACACTGGCCCTGGGTTGTGGCTCGTGGACCATCTGGGGGATCTTTCTGCCTTTGTCTTCTCTGACCAGCTCACCAGTCAAGGATTCTCGCAAGGTTACCAGACCTGGTTTGATGAGGATGGTGGTCTATTAGAAACTGCTAGAAGTGACTTGTGCCGTCGCTCCATCCACCAGCCACGGGGTCTGGCTTTTCCCCATTCCCTTCAGCTGGCCGAGACCTGAAGTTACTCAAAACTGAACTTCTCCGAATTGGGAGATGCCCTGGGATTTCTGCAGAGGTGGACCTCGCGGTGTGAGAATTCACTTGGAGAGGATTTTATGGGCTGGCTTGATTTAGTCTTTAAGAGGACCTCCTACATTTTAACAGGAGGATCAAGGACTTGACAAGCAATGCCATCTTTAGCAGACCAGGAAGTCAGATGTTTGATTCAGTGGGGAGAAAAACAAATTAGACCCACAGATGAGTTTTTGGGTAGAACAGGGATGGTTCCTGTTGTGTTTCTTTTGTGTTTTTCCCCCCTCCTCTTTCTGAGTGCTGTATGGGTGTCGATTCATGTGAGTTATGTGGAGAAGTATTTTTTAAACTGGGAGTCACAAAGCGTTTGTAGGATATGAAATCAGTTCCGTGGGCTGCAGCCAGCGTTTTGAAATTTTGAACAAGCTGTAGAGTGGAATCGAAACGTATTGGAGTGAAGTTTTTCCTTGAGCTATTTTATTTGGAGTGTATGATCTGGATGGTGATGGAAATGGGTTTCCTGCTATGCGATGCTGACCGGAAGTTTGAAAGTCCCAGATACAGATGATGGGGGGTGGGGGGGGTGGGGACGCAGGGAAGGGGCACAGAGTTCCTGGGTTAATCTAAGTCGGGCCCAAATCTTGGTCTACCGTTTATTAACTCTGGGAATCTCTATCGAAAATGGATAACAATATGGGAGTGGGCTCTGTAGGCTTTCTTGAGATTCGTATTTGAGTCTGGGTCAAAGCCCATGACCCGGAGACAGTCCTGTGACCTGCTTTCCCTTGGGAGGAGGGAGTCCTGAAGCACCAAGAGAGGATCCAAGAGGGTCCCAGCTTTTTTCCTAGCACTGAAAGCCTAAACAGACTCCCTTTCCCCCCAGCTTTGATCTGCCCTGCAGACTTTTGGAGTCTGGGCCCGCAAACTGTCCTCTGCAGCTTGGGGCTCCATCTGATTTGAGATACTTCCAGTTGCCCACTGCCCCCCTCCCCCCATGCCCACCCAGTTCCTTCTCACAGCCTGGAGACTGTGTGATCTTTTGTTAGATCCTAGGAGAGGTCTGATAAAACAGATAAGCATGGCCAGAGAAGGGAGACACCCTCTGTGTGCTGCCCATTGTGCCCCGGGCCCTCTGCGGGAGCTGTGGAGCCAAGAAGGGGGGCAGGCCTCTTGCTCATTCCCCCTGCCCCCTGCCCAGCCAGGGGTTGGAGGCCTGGCAGGGCTGTGTCCTGAAATGGCCCCGTGACCTCGGGCAGGGGGGGGACCTGTGCCTTGCTCCTCTTGTCATCTATAAAATGGTGTAGATGGTTGAATGAGGTCATTCAGGATTGGGGGTGGGCCCTAAATCCAATGACAAGTGTCCTTAGGAGACAGAAGGGAGAGGTTTGAGACACAGACACACACAGAGGAGAAGGCCTTGGGAGCACTGGGAATGATGCACCTAAAGGCCAGGAATGCCAAGCCTTGCCCATAGCCACCGGAAGCCGGCCAGGGGGTGTGGAGGGGGTTCAAAGGGAACCAACCCTGGTGGCACCTTGACTTTGGATTCTGGATCCCAGAACTGTGAGCAAATCAGTGCCCCGTCATTTTAAGCCATCTCATTTGTGGCAATGGGTTGTGGCCGCTCTAGGAAACGAGAAGGGGCTGGGATGCGAATCACCCCGAGGACCTGGAGCTTGCAGAGGGGGAGGATGGAAATCGGGAGCCCCCTTCCCCCGTGCCGCCAGTTCTCATTCATCTGCCCAAGGAGACCCTTCTGCACAGCTTCTGCAGACAGCTCCAGGCTTTAGACGCACGTCCCTTGGGTAACCCAACACCCTCTTCCCATATGACCTATGTATTTACACATTGAAAAATGAGCTGGAGGTTCAAAAAGGTTCCGTGTTTCAAAGTGGTCATTTTTGTGTAGGAAGTGGCATTTGACATGATTGAAAAAGTGCAAGACTGCTAAGGATTACCCGCAGAGAAGGATACTCCTTCCCTGTGCTCCCCAGTTCTCCTGCTCGCCTTTCTAGGGGCTTGGCCAGCGTGCCCCTGTGCTAGAGCAGAACTTTCGCCATATCCTGCAAATACAGCAGCCACTATTGGCCCCCTGTGGCTGCTGAGCCCTTGACATGGGGCCAGGGCCAGTGAGGAACTGAATTTTAGAATTAGTCCTTAATTTTTATTTCAGCCTCCACACATGGCTAGTGGCTTTGGTATCCGGTGGCCGGGTTTTGGGGGTAGTGCCTATATATTTCAGACCAGGCCTGGAGGTGTCAGGCTGGAAGGACAGGAGCCCGCAGTCTGTTGGGGGAGGCCCCGTGCCCTTAGAGCAGCAATTCTAGAACTGCAGGAAGGGCTGGGAGTCCCCTAAGGCTGTCCTGTGGCAGAGGAAGGCACAACCTGGCCCCCTATCGTGCTAAGACCTGTCATGACCTGGGAGCATCCTAAGGGAGGGGTCGGGGCTGGCTCCCAACACCTTGGAGCCGAAAAGCCCGGGGTTTGATGTGACTCTGCCGTGTGGTCCCATCTGGCACGTCCTGGGGTGTTACTGGTCCTTGTAGGAATTAATTCTGCGATTGCTGAGTTAATTGCTGTGCCTGGAGTATGGGATGCATTGATTGGGAACGTCTGGGTCATGTTCTTGGATCTGGGGGAGGCCCTTGTGGGGGGGGATTGACACCCCCCAGAACCATGTGGGCTGAAAATGGGCAAGGTAATGACTACAAAGAGTATTCCCGAATGCCTGTTCCCAGAAGAAGACAAAATAGATTCAGCTGGGCAGTCGTAAATAAGAGCTTACAGCTCTGGGGGGCAGCTGGTCATCCCAGTCCAGGGGGGCCCTCAGCTGGGGACTGTAGACAGAGTCTGGGTTTGACCAGAGGCTTGTCTCCACTCCGGGCACAGAAGGGCAGTCTTTTCCTTCTGTTGAACTTGTCCAACAGTCTGCCCAGCCCAGTGACAAAGTGCTTGGACTCTGGGTGCTGACTGCCTTGTTCAAATTCTGTCACTCACCAGCTCCATGACCTTGGACACTCACCCCCTTCTCCTCCTGCTGCCTTGGTTTCTCATCTGTGAAATGGGGTTTCCAGTAGGAGCAACATCATAGGATTGTCCCAAGGATTGAATAAGTTTAATGCACGTAAGATTTTTAGGACAAGGACCTCCGCTGCTTCCCGAGAGTGAGTTATGGTTGCCATTAACTCAGATCCACTGTGCCCAGGCTAATCCAGACCCACCCGCGCAGCCTGTTACCTTCTCCATTCTCGCTGATGTCCGGCAGGGCTGCCAGAGAGATGGGGAGAGGAGATTCCAAGTTAGTGGTTGTCTGGGAATATTCTGGAGGGAAAGAACAAAGGCTTGGCACACCGCATGGGCATGTTCTTTGGGGACATGGGTGTGAAAAAGCTGGTGACAGAGCCCAGGAGGGAGAGAACCGGAAGGGAACAGGAAACGTGTAACCCGTGAGCTCCTGTTAACTACTAAGGGCTTCCAGAAGGAAGCACGCAAAACCTGGGGCTCTTATCCCTTCACTGGTCCACACCGGTTTCCACCCTGGTTTCCCCCTGCCCTGGAAGTTTGTTAGGAACTTTTCAGAAAAGTGGCAATATTTCTCTCTCTCTCTCTCTCTTTTTTTTTCTGTGCCCTTATATAACATACCAGAGATGCTGCTTGTGGTTTCCCAATGATGTGCACCAGTGAACAGATTAATCAGAGTTAGAAACGCGCGGCTCTTTGAGGGTGTTTGGAAGTTTGAGCAGAGGAGTGCAACCCTACGGAGGAGGGCCTAATGTCCAACCTGATACATCTCCTTGATAGTTTATGGCAAATGTTACCAAGTGGAACGGAAGTACAAGTTACATGTGTTCAGCCTGTTTATTTGTTGGCATAGCAGAGAGCTTCATGAAGGGTGCGTAGCAAAGAGCTTCATGAAGGAATCATTAGTCCCCTTTCTGAATTATTTATTCAGAGAATTTAAAAAATAACACTTTTTTTTAACCTGCTAAAGCCTCAGTGGCTGGAATTTATGGTACAAAATAGTAGCTTGATGGCAGTTCTCCCGCTGTGTCAGACTGCACAGAGTTGAAGGAGTTAATTTGTGTGTCTGATCTTGTTTGCTTGTTTCTTGGCTAGAATACTCAGGAGGAAGGTCTCCAGAGCCCGCTCCATTATGCCTAAATATTTGTGCCTTCTTTCGTTCATCTCTTCCTACCCTCATTTTGTACTTTCCCTGTGGGCGATATTGACAAAGATTGGGAGAGACATGGCGGATAGAGCCTGTCATTGGAGGTCACGGGGCTGAATCAAGAACCTTACCGTATAGAGAGAAAAAAAGTCTTGCAGAAGAGAAAAAAAAAATGGAGATCGTCCCAGATCTGGAGGACCTGGGCAGGGGGAAGATGATAGCTGGGCAGGGTTTGGAGGAGCGTTTGGCATCTCAGCCAGCTGGGACAGGGAACGCATGCCACGATCCCACCACTTGGAGCAGAGGCAGCCGGGCGCTCTCTGGTTGGAAGGGGGCAGTGGGAGATCAGGGTGGGTCCTTGTTAGAGAGGGATGTGGGTCTTATTCCAAGGGACAACACGGCTGAGGGAATGGCAGTTAAGGCATTAAGAGGATCCCAGAAACAGCTCAGAGCCAGGACCGTGGACAGATTTGGTTCCTTCAGAGAAGCCCCTGGAGAGGGTGCTCTGGCTAGGGATGGTCTTTGTCTTGTTCCCTGCTGTGTCCCCTGCACCTAGAATGGTGCTGGGCATGCAGTGGAAGGATGATCTACGTCTGCTGGGTGACTTCTGTGGAGGAGAGGGCGTGAGAGCGTGACTGGGGGCCATGAGAGTTGATGGCAGGGAGCAGCTGCAGAAGGCACGGGCCCACGTGGGGGATGGAACTCACAAACAGGATGGATGAGCACCGGAGGGGACAGAGGTGCCTGAGGCTAAGAGCCTAGGGGAGGTCGATGCCCGAACAGAGACAGGAAATCCCTGAAGAGGGATTTGGAAGGGAAGATGGTAAGCGTGGTGGTTTTGGTTAGTGAGTGGCTTCATGAACCAATTAGCAGACCCACTGATGGATGGGAGAAGATAATTAGAGGTCTTTCCTTAGGGCATCGGTCCAGCTACTCTGAATCTGCTAATTACAAAATATACCCTGTCCTGTAAGTAAAGGTGGAGGGGTTTAACTATGTGCGGACCGCTGGAATTTGGAGATTTTCCTGTGACCACCAGAGGGAGCCCACTATATTCATTAAATTCTATAGACATTTAACAGGAATTTAAAAGCAAAGGATAATTAAAAAAAAAAAAAAAAAGGACTAGAAAGCACCTAGCAGTGGGACACAAAGTCAGGCACCCACTCTGGTGTTTTTTTCTACCAACATGGAAGATGCCTCAGAATTTTCCAGAAGATTCCAGAATCAAGTGGTTTCCTGGAAGCTGGGATAAATTATGGGAAGGGTAAAATAGCCCTCAGCAAATGCATTCCTAGAACAGTTGCCCCACCCACCCAATGTGTCTGGAGTGCCATCTGGTTTAGTCGTAGCTGAGAATCCTGAAGCTGTGGGAAGAGAGGGACTCAAAGTGTCTTGACCTCAGCTTGGCCAACTCTGTGCCAACTCTTGGGTGACAGGTGCAACTTTTCACTGTGTGGGGTGTCATGTAACTTTGGAGGTGAGGGTTATTAAATTATTAAATGTCCTACAGGTCAGGAATTGCTCACACGGTGGCACTGCCTTTCCTCAGGGTAAGTTCAAGGGGGTCATCCTATCTGGCTTCTCACCGTCCTTCGGATGCCAAAGTGTATTCCACATGGATGGAAGACATCAGTGTTAAAAATGAAGCCACAGAGGGCAAGACAAAAATACAGCAGGTCACTGAAAAAAACTATGAGGAAGAAGTAGACTTTCTAAGTGTTGAAGTCCCAAACCAAAAGGCAGTGGTTCTCAACCAGGGAAGATTTGGCCCCAGGGAAGTTTTGGCAATGTTCGGAGATGTTTCTGGTTTGTCTCAGCGTGGGGGGTGGTGGGGAGCTACTGGCGTGAGAGGGGATAGAAGGCCAGTGATGTGGGTAACCATCTTGCATCATATAGGACAGCCCCAACACAAAAAATGACCCTTCCGCAAATGTCCGTAGTGTTGAGGCTGAAAAACCCTTCTCACCTTAACAAAGTTTAAAGGTAAAAAGCTGAAGACAGTTCAACATATACAGTACATGTATCGTGAATATTCATGAGGTGTAGAGTGTTCTTGCAAAAGAATAAGGAAAAGTCAAAATGTTTTATGTGGAAGCGTGGGCAAAGAATATGAATGGGGATTCGCCAATGAAAAAAATACAAATGGTAACGCTTTCCTTCAGGGGATACTTATGGGGCACCCAACTCTGTGCCAGGCACTGCTCAGGGAACTTCAAAGATCGTCCATTTAGAATCAATAGTGGAAATTCCCAGTAAAACGAGATTTTGTTTTCAGGAATCAGATTGATAATGTTTACATTGTTTCCATCTTCCTGGTGGGCACTTGTTGCAGATGAAGTCCAAGGGCAGGGAGAATTCTCTCTTGTTTGGGGATTCTGTCTTGTTCTCTTTAGGCCTTCAACTGCTTGGATGAGGCCCACCCACATTATGGAGGACAATCTGCTTTCCTCCAAGTCCACCTATTTGAATGTTAATCTCATCAAAAAGTGCTCACAGAAACATCCAGAATAATGTTGGGCCTCACACCTTCATCTCTTCCTTCTCTTGGGGTCCTCCTCCTCCCCACCTCAGCTCTCTCTCTGGTCAGTCAGTTGTCTTACCTGCTTCCTATATGTGGTCAAGTCCTCCCTACACCATCTGTCCACCACTGCCTCCTTTAGATAAACCACATTGGCTCTCGTCCTTTCCAGACCTTTCTCAGGAACAGGGCAAACTGATGTTTGGTTTCAAAGCCTTCCATGGTTTTCTAGTGTCTTTAGGATCAAGCGTGCAAACTGTATCTGGATATTTCTCCATCTGATTCCTGCCTCCTTCCCTGCACCCATCTCTCACATCATACCACCTTCCTATCTCAAATCCTATGCCCTAGGGAATGACTTAGTTTCAAAACCAGAACCTGTGTGCCATTCCTCTGCCGGAAGCAGCTCTCTCCTCCTGGGTGACTCTCCTTGAAGAATCCACCCACATTCTTTTGTCAGGGTCCATTGGCTGCACTGGGCTGGCTGATTACAGAGCCTCCATGGGGGTTGGCTGGGGTGACAGGAACCAAGGGCAAACTCGGCCCTTGTGAAGGGAACATGCAGAACTCAGCTCTTTCAGTAAATACGGTGGGTGATTTGTGGTGTGACCCATGGGTCTGTTCAAGGATGGTTTCAGGGAAGGGCTAATAAAATCTATTAAGGAAGTTGCCAAGCCCGACACTGTCCTTCTGGAATTCCACTCTGTCCAGGAGTGGGGTAGCTTCTCTCCCCCCATGGGAAAGCCTCTTCGAGGGGTGTTGGGTTCCTTTTTGTTTTTAAACTTGATACAACTGACTGTCTTTCCATTCTTTCCAGTGTTTTCTCCATTTGGCTTTTTTTCTCTTTGCCCACTGAGGCATTGCTCTGGCCAGGGCTGGGCTCGGCTGAGCCAAGCTGTGAGTTGGCCCCAGGGTCTGATGATTGGAATCATTTGCATTTGGTTTCGCTCTGGCCTGGGTCCCTTCCCGGTGAATCAGATCTGCTCCTGCTGCTTTGCCTTGGGGCACTTGCCGCCCCCTGTCGGAAATTCCCTACAAGGAAACACTTAAGAACTATCCTTTCTGGGGGCGCCTGGGTGGCTCAGTCTATTAAGCGTCTGCCTTTGGCTCAGGTCATGATCTCAGGGTCCTGAACCTTGGGTTCCCCACGGAGCGGGCAGCCTGCTTCTCCCTCTGCCCCTCCCTCTGCTCGGCTCTCTCTCTCCCTTTCTCTCAAATGAATAAAATCCTAAAAAAAAAAAAAAAAAAAAAGAAAAGAAAGAAATATCCTTCCTGGAAAAGCCTTCCCAATCCTTTGCAGCTAACAACCCCTGCACATTCTGTTCTACCCCTCCCTTCTTTGCCTAAATTGAGCAAGGTTGAAGACTTATGTAGAGCTGGGCACCCCCAGATGCCTCCCTAGATTGGAAAGCCTTGCCTCTGGGCAGGAGCACCCCCTCCCTGTCTTCTCTGCCTTTGGACCCCTGAGCCCCTCCCCCCCTTGTGGTCCTGGAGCTGGGTTACCCGCAGCTCCCTGCGTGCCCTCACCCTAGGCGCGGCTGACCCCAGCTTGCCTTGCGTGGTCATGAGGCTGAGCAAAGTGGGGGTTATGGGCAGAAAGAGCTGCCCTTGCTGAGTTGTACAGAGAGAGTTGTCCCCTCTCCCCCTGTGTCTGCTGGTTTGGCGTGCTCTGTCCCCCTGTGTTGCGTGCACTCGCTCACTTCATCGTCCCTAAGTGTGTTGACAGCCGCGTGTGACCGGAGCGGGGCTCCGGGACGAGCCCCAGACCCTGGGAGAGGCGGCTGCCCGCCTATGCGGATCACAGGGAGCAGAGGTTCACGCGGAACAGAGTGGAGACAGCGCATCTTGGTGGATGGTGATGGAATTTGCGTTGTCACTAGCAACAGAAGCCAAGCCGGGCAGACTTTGGGAGCACGGGAAAGTTCTGGAAGGAGTATTGAGCTCCCAAGGCGGACAGGACGGGGCGGTTCTGGGAATCGGGGCAGCTGCAGGCAGGTCCCCAGGGAATGGAAGCCTCTCTGATGCGTGCCATCCAACTGTTTTTATGTGTGCACTCTGCTTGAGGGTCGGGTCCCTACTGCGCATGCCTGGACCCTGGGCGGGTCCCTCCGCCTGGGTCCCCCACACAGGGCAGAGAGGCAGGGAAGCGCGTCCCCGCAGGCTCCAAGAGAGAAGTCTAGCTTCAGATGCGGGTGGATCCAGCCCTGAGAGCCCCATGAGGCGATTCTTCAAACTGTCCATCTCCTTGTCTGTAAAAGGGGACAACGTTATGTACCTTGTGGGTTTGGGTTGAGGACGCTCTGAGATAAATGCATGGGGAAGTGCTTGGCATACAGTAGGCATTTAATAATGTCTATGGATTTATCACTAAGGAACATGATCTGTGGTCCCCAGGAGGTGGGTGAGAGATGGACACAGGTCCTTATTATGGGTGGGCGGTGACCAAGGGGGCATGGGCAGCATGACACCATGTGGGGACACTTTCCCTTTGCTGCCTCCCCTGCAGAACAGAGTCTCATGTCAGCTCAGACTCTTGGTTCGTTTGGTTCCGGAATCCCCTAGTGAAGCCTCTGCTCCACTTCAAGATGGAGAAAGAAATATCCATCTCCTGGCTCCTCGGGGAACCCTTGAACTTGATTATCAGCAGGAGCATTATAAAGCCCTTTTCTTTACAGCGACCCTGGAGTTCCCCCCCCCCCCCACACCGTGATGCAGCAAAGGCTCTCCTCTCCCCTGACCCCGCAGTTCTGTTTTAGTTTTTCAGCCCTGCCTTTAGAAATGGGCCTGAATGCCGGCCCAGCTGCTTTTCCCACGAGGTCATGGTTTTCATGACCCTGGGCTTGAAGTGGCCTGTTGCCTGGTCTGTTTCTTTAGAAGGAGCTTCGTGCAGCCCCCTCACAGGCTAGCACAGAAGTTCAAAGCCCTACAGGCTGAGGTTCTGTGCAGAAGGGAGGCTCATGAGGAAGAAAAGTCCAGCAAACAAAGGCCACTGCATGGCCCAATTTGGATGAGGGCCAGACCTGGTTCCCCCATTAGACACTCAAATGTCCACCTCCTCTGTGGTGCTTTCTGCCAAATCCACCTTTATAAACGTATAGACAAGGGGCACCTGGGTGACCCAGTCAGTTAAGCGTCTGCCTTCGGCTCAGGTCATGATCCCGGGGTCCAGGGATCGAGTCCCATGTTGCAGGGGGGTAGGGGTGGTGTCCCTGCTCAGCGGGGAGTCTGCCTCTCCTCCTGCCTCTGCCCTGCATTCATGCTCACTCGCTCTCTCTCAAATAAATAAATGAAATATTTTTTTAAAAAAATGTGTAGACAAGACCACACGTGCCCCTAGGAGGGTGAGGGTGGCAGGTGACTTGAGGCAGAGTGGTGAATGCACCAGAAGGACCAGACAGTGACTGTACCCCTGAGCGTCACTGCCTGTCATCCAGGTGTGGTCAGAGGCAGACCGTGTTGGCCCCTGGGCTTGCTGAAGGTCAGCGGTGTATGAGAATGGCATACTTATTAGCTGTGACTGTGTCCTCAGAGCGTTCAGAGGGGGTCTGGGCCTGGTCTTAGCACTTCCTCTGTGTATGTATGTACTGTGGGGTGGTGGGAGGCATGGATGGGATACAGGGAAGGTGAGGAGCAGCTACCCAGGAATGACTGCCTCCCCCCACCCCTCCCACCAGGACTTGGGCTTAATTTCTGGGAGAACAAGGTAGTGCCTTCTTTCCACCCCATGTCTATTTGCTCCCTCAAATGTACATCCTCTCCTCTTGCCTCCTTCCCTCTTGGGATCCAGGAGCACTGTCAGGAGGGGGTCTTCAAGGGTCATGCTCTGCTAGCTGGCCCCTGGCCTCTTTTCTGCTTATGGGGGCAGGTGTAGAAAAGCAGGGAAGGTGTATATGTGGAGGGGTTGGTTGCACGTGGGAGGATTTGGGGGGCATAAACTCAGGAGGGAGGGCTTAGGGGAGGGGTAGTTTATAAGAGGGTGAATGCAGGGAGGTTGCTTTGGTGGGAGAAAGTCGAGGTGAGGGAGGGGTGGGGGGGTGTGACTCATGATCTCAGGTGTATCTGCTCTGTTCTCATTGGGGGTGGGGCTCTGAGCCCCTCAGGCTGGTGCCAGGTCTGCCCAGAATCTCCCCCAGCCCCCTGGGGCTGACTCACTGGGTCTCTAGATCACCTCTTGATGATGGAGTGGCTCCTTTCCTACCCAGAACGGACTGTTTGCTTCCTCCTGAAGGTCCCCACGTCCCCACAGGGCCCCTGTTGTCTCCAGTCGTCTTAGCAGACTGCCCTTCTTTTGTTTAAAAAAAAATTATTATTATTAAAGAAGGCTGTGCTTCTCAAAGTTACCCCCCTCCTCCAAACAACACAGCTCTGAAGTTCAAAGAAAAGTCTCCCTTGTCCCCCAAACCTCCCCACCCTCTCCAATCCCATTCCCTGGATGTAAATATTCTACAAACTCACACATTTAAACTCTTGCGGAAATAAAACAATGCATGGTATTCTGCACTTTTCTTTCTTTCTTTCTTTCTTTCTTTCTTTCTTTCTTTCTTTCTTTCTTTCTTTCTTCCCAATTTAAAGTTATAGTTCTGTGTCAGCCCAACCATCATGGGCTCCAGGGACCCCGGGCCAGCTTAGGTGGGACCCCCTTCAAATAAACAGCAGACCATGACTCCAGGCGGGGGGGGGGGGGGGGGGGGGGGGGGGGGGGAGGCAGCCTCCTCGCTTTCCCTCTGCCTTCCTGGACCCTTGCCAACATTTCCTTCCACAGCGGTGGTTTTCACTCTTTGCAGGGCCAGAGTCTCCCCTGCCTGTCTCCTGTTCCTTCCGCTGCTGGCTTCAAGCTTCCATCAGAGGCAGCAGAAAGGTGGTGAATACGCAGGCCACTAATATTCTGTGTCTCTGCAGTGGGTAATAGCTTTGGTCACTGTACCATCAGCCGATCTGTCCCTCCTCCGATGTCTGCGTCACTCTTTGTTGTCACGTTTCCTCCAAATGGAGCTTATGGTAGGCCAAACCGATATCCTAAATTTGCAGCTCTGTGAAACTTGCACAGACAGTACCCACCTGGGTCCCAGGGAAGGACCAGCCCACGACCCACCCTGCAGAGACACCTCCACCCTGTCCTGCCCCACCCTTGCCTCCGCAGTTGCCCCAGGCGGTGTGTGTGGGAGGGGTGACTCCTGTCCCAGTTTCTCACACAGCATACTGGCTTTGCCTGTTTTTGTGCTTTCCACTACGTGGAATCACACAGTGTAGATTGTTTGTGTGTTTCGTGGAGCGCGATGAGCTTTGGCTGTTTTGCCCCATGTGGTTGTGGATTGCACATTTGCTCATTTTACAGCTGTTGGGCATTTGGACAGTTTCCCAGTTTGGGGGTCTTCTGAGTGGCCCCGCTAGGAGCAACCTCGTGTGCATGTGTGCATGTGTGTGTGTTTCTGTGAACATAGATTGCCTGGGCTAGACCAGGGTCTCTGCATTTCCACCCAGGGTTTACCTCCAGTTTGCCCATTTCCGTTAGGGGGACTGGGAACCCCCCCCCCATTAATCTGGGGAGAGATGACATCTTTACCATATTGAGGGCTCCAGGTTATGAACATCGTGGATCGCTGCCATGTATGGGGGTCTTTGATGTGATTTGATAATATTTTATAGTTTGGAATGGGGAGGTCTTATACATTGTTTGTTAGATTTATTCCTAGTAGTTTACTGGTTCTTCTGTTTAATCAACAAGTCAGTCAATTAATTTTTAATTTTTATATTTAAATTCAGTTGATGTACAGTGTATTATTAGTTTCAGAGGTAGAGGTCAGTGATTCATGAGTGCTATAACACCCAGTGCTCATTACATCAGGTGCCTTCCTTAGTGCCCGTCACCTGGTTACCCCATCCCCCGCACCCATCTCCCCTCCATCAGCCCTCAGTTTGTTTCCTATAATTAAGAGTCTCTTAAGGTTTGTCTCCCTCTCTGATTTTGTCTGCTGCTGCTATTTTAAATGATAATAGTTTTGAAAAATTATTTTCCGTTTATTGCCGAGAATTCTTCACATGGCTCCTATTTCCAGTGTCCTCGGCACCTTTGCGCAAGGCTTAATAGGTTAACAGTCTTTAGGTTTTCCGCATAGTTTTATCATCTTTAAAAAATTTTTTTTAAAGATTTTATTTATTTATCTGACAGAGAGAGAGAGAGAGCATAAGCAGGGGGAGCAGCAGGCACAGGGGGAGGGGGAAACATACTCCCCGCCGAGCAGAGAGCCCGATTTGGGGCTGGATCTCAGGACCCTGAGATCATGACCCTCTGAGCCAAAGGCAGACACTTTACCGACTGAGCCACCCCAGCGCTGGTAGTTTCTGTCATCTTGTCTACAAACAGTTTTATTTGTTTCCTATTCTTTGCCTTTTATCTCCTTTACTGGACTCGCTGCTTTGGCTCAGACCTACCCTCGTGCTGAGCAGGATTCCCGGTTCTGGGGCAGACATCCTGGTTTCATAACCAAGATCGGAAAGCACTAAGTACAACCATTGCTTTAGGGTTTTTGCAGATATTAATCAGGTTAAAAGAAGTCTTCTCTTCTTACTTTGCAGAGAGGTTTGTTTGTCTTTTTAAGTTAGTATTGGGTGTTAAGACTTGTCTAGTGACATTTCTGCATATTATGAACGGATCATATGATAGCTTGCCTTTTTTTTCTGTCAAAACAGTGAATTACATTGATTGATTTTAGTTTGTTTTTTTAAAAAGATCTTATTTATTTAATTGACAGAGGGAGACACAGCGAGAGAGTGAACACAAGCCCGCGGAGTGGGAGAGGGAGAAGCAATCTCCCCGCTAGGTCTTTATAATAGCTTTATTAAGTTGGACCTCACAGGGCCACAGGGGTAGCTCAGTCAGAAGGGCATGCCACTCTTGGTCTCATGGTTGTGAGTTCGAGCACCACATTGGGTGTAGAGATGAATATAAATTTAAAAGAATTTTAAAATAATTTAAAGAATAATTTTTAAAAAAATTTATTTTATTTTATTTATTTATTTTAAAAGATTGTATTTATTTATTTGACAGGCAAAGATCACAAGTAGGCAGAGAGGCAGGCAGAGAGAGAGGAGGAAGCAGGCTCCCTGCTGAGCAGAGAGCCTGATGTGGGGCTCGATCCCAGGACTTTAACCCACTGAGCCACCCAGGCACCCCTAAAAAAAAAAAAATTTAAAAGAAAAAGAGTGGCGTCTGGGTGGCTCAGTGGGTTAAGCAACTGCCTTCAGCTCAGGTCATGATCCTGGAGTCCTGGGATCACGTCCCACATTGGGCTCCCTGCTCAGTGGGGAGTCTGCTTCTCTCTCTGACACCTCTTCCCTCTCATGCTCCCTCTCTCTCATTCTTTCTCCCTCTCTCTCAAATAAAGAAATAAAATCTTTTTTTTTTTTTTTTTTTAGAAGATGGAACTCACATACCATATAATTTGTCTATTTAAAATGTCCAATTCGGGGATCTCTGAGTCTGTGCAGAGTGGTTCAGCCATCCCCACGGTTGTGTTTAGACCATTTCCATCACTCCACACATTCCCCGTAACCCCCGTCACTCCCAGCGGCTGGAAACCACTCATCTATTTTTTTGTCCCTCTTTTCCTCTTTCTGGGCCTTTCCTGTAAATGGCATTGTAACGACGTGGCCTTTTGTGTCTGGCCTCCTGTACTTAGCATAATGTTTTCCAGGCTCGTCCTCTTGTGGAATACACCACATGTCGTTCCTGTTTAAGGCTGAATAATACTCCATGGCGTGGATATACCACATACGGTGTATCCCTTCATCCCCTAATGGACCTCCGGGTTTCTGCTCTTTGGCTGTTTGTGGGTTCAGCCGCCACGAACGTTCGAGTACAAGCTTTTGAGTGAGCATGTGTTTTCATTTCTCTGGGCTGTATACTCAGGCGTGGAATTGCTGACTCACAGGCTTCATTATTTTTTATTGCGAAACCATAATACGGATATACCAAAGCGTATTTAACGACCGTGTTAGGGATGGTCCTTTTCCGTGTTTGCATTCTTGCTGTTGAACCGCGCTCCGGGCCCTGCTACTCAAAACGCGGCTTGCCAGTGGGTGCCAGCCTGGGAAATGTTTGCCACGGGCCCGTAACAAGGTTAGGATAGAAACAAGAGTGTTTGGCAACTTTTAGAGCAGTTGGAGCCGTCATTTTATGTCTGTTGAATCTAATAATAAAACACATGGGGGAGGACTTTTATGTTTTTGGTTTTTAAAATTTTTATTTTCTGCTGCATCATCTTTTTCGGATTTACCTCTAACCCCCACCCCCCACCCTGCCTCCCCAAGCTGGAAGTCAGGATGCAAAACACAGCCAGCCCTCCCCCATGGGTCAGGTGGTGCACCTCCTTGCTCCCGTGTTTCTGGAGGAATCATTCTGAGGGGTGCAGCTGCTAGACCAAGGCCCGAGGCTGAGAAGTGAACCAGCCATTTGGAGTGCATTGAGGGAAGGGACGAGGAGCTGCCATTTCAGGTCCTCCGCAGTGATGATGATGATAATTGGTCATTCAGATGTGTGGATACACAAAATACACAGCAGACCCTTGAACGAAAAGGGTTTGGACTGCCCAGGGCCACTAATCTGCAGCACGGACAGTGTATTTCCTCTTCCTCATGATTCTTTTCATCACGTTTCCTTTTCTGTCACTTTGTTGTAAGAATACAGTAGGCAGGGGCGCCTGGGTGGCTCAGTTGATGAAGCCTCCGAGTCTTGATTTCAGCTCTGATCATGATCCCGGGGTCACGGGATCGAGCCCCGCTGTTGCACTCCACGCTCAGCCAGAAGTCTGCTTGGGATTCTCTCTCTTCCTCTCCCTCTGTTCCTCCCCCCACCCAGATTAAGATGATATATAATATATTTAATGTACAAAATGTGTGTTCATTGACTTTGTTATCGGTAAGGCTTCTGGGCGACAGCAGGCTATTAGTCATTAAACTTTTTGGGCGTCAGAAGTTACACGCAGGTTTTTGAGTGAATGAGGGTAGGGAGGGCGGTTGATGCCCCAACACCTGTGCTGTTCAGGGCTCAACTGCGTACATGTATTTCAGCCTCAGACGGTGTTCAGCCTCAAAAAGGAAGGACATTCTGACACTCGCTACCAACAGGGATGAACCTGGGGAACACTGTGGGGACTGAAGTAAGCCGGTCACAGTGGGATAAAGACTGTGTGATTCCACGTATAGGATGCACTTTGAGGAATCAAATTCACAGAGTCGGAAAGGGGAATGGTGGCTGCCAGGGGGGTGGAGAACAGGCAGGTGTTCAATGGGGACAGGGCTTCAGTCTGGGTGAGGAAGGAGCGTGGGGGGTGGGGGGGAGGGGGGAGATGATGGTTACACAGTGGTGTGAATGGCCTTCACGCCACTGAGTGGTGTACTTTAAAAAGGGTTAAGAGGGAAAAAAGAGGGGCGCCTGGGTGGCTCAGTGGGTTAAAGCCTCTGCCTTCGGCTCGGGTCATGATGTCAGGGTCCTGGGATCGAGCCCCACATCCGGCTCTCTGCTCATTGGGGAGCCTGCTTGTGATCTCTCTCTCTGTCAAATAAATAAATAAAATCTTAAAAAAAAAAGAGATGAACTCTCTGCCTAGTGAGCACACAGTGAGGCTGTAGAGGGAGAGGGAGTTCTGGTCCCTTCCTCTAAGGGCACTAATCCCACCATGCAGTTGACCTCACAGAAACCTAATTGCCTCCCAAAGGCCCCACCTCTAAATATCATCCCATTGGGGTTAGGGCTTGAACACATGTATTTGGGGTGAGGGGTGGGACACAAACATTCAATCCGTAGCACCCATTCACTTGCCTGTGGCCTTGGACAAATCCCTTCAGTGCCTCGAGACTGAGTTTCCCCATCTGTAAATGGGAGCAGTCACCGCGCACCCCCCACCCCCATGTATATGACTCTGTGGAAGTGAGGAGTGCAGACACCTTTGTCAGTTGCAGCTCCGGGAGCTTCGGCTTGTGAAGGGTCCACAGGAGTCTGTCTCAGGCACGCTGGCGGCCCTTTGGGCCAAGTGCATGTGGCATTCGGTGGAAGGACACTCCTGCTGTTCCATGTCCTCAAGGCTGCTCCTGAAAAGGCCTCTTCCACGCTCCTGGTTTTTTTTTTAGATGAAGGCAGCCAGAGAGTTAAGCCATCCTCAGGGGCCTGGGCCAAGACACGGAGTTAAGCCATCCTCAGGGGCCTGGGCCAAGACACGGCTACGGAGGTTTCTCTTGAAAACCTGATTATTTTAAAAGGGATAATACTAAATCATGACCAGGTAAACAGACTCTGGAAAAAATGTGCCTGGTGTAAATCCTCGCGTCAGAGTTCCGTCAGCTTTGGATTCTGCACAGGGGTGACCTGGGGGCTCAGCTGGGACGGGACCTGAGGAGGGGGGCGTGTCTCTGAGCAAACCCCGCCCATGTCAGCAGGTGTGGGCCTCCAGTTGGCCTGCGTGCGCATGTTCACGGGGTGGGGCGGGTGGGGGAGGTGGGGTGGTGCAGAGTGTGGCCGCACCCTCCCACTGGGTGCATCCCCTGTTCTGGGGGTCAGTCTGTGTGGTGCCCCCCTCTGAGGGCTTTGGCAGTCCCCCGCCCGACTGGTGCTAGAGCTCGGTCCCTGGACGGCTGAGAAAGGCACAGGGCATCTTTGGATTTTCATCGGCTTAGAGGGAGCATGCGGGATGCTGGGGCCCGCCTGGGTCAGCTCCAAAGGCTGAGGATCAGCCTGAACATCCTGGCAATATGCAGGGTGGTGGGGGTCCTCCCTCACGGTGCCCCTGGAGCTTGCCATGGTTTGGTTTGGTTACTTGGTTTTGCCAACAGCACCAGAATAGGTAGGAAACGCCACAGTAGGGAGCTCTAAATCCAGGGCAGCCTAAAAGCCAGTGTATCAGTTAGGCCGACATTCCGCTGCAGATAACAGAAACCCTCACTGAAACTCCCAGGGATTTACAGGCCTTGCTTGATGGTTCCCGAGGTGGGCAGCCTAGAGCTGGTGTGGCTGCTCCGGGCCATTTCCCGAACCTGGCTCCTTTCATCTTTTCATCCCTCCATCCCTTGCAGCAGGCCTTTATCTCCACTGAGAGATCAGGGAGAATGGGGTTGGAATGAGGGTTGGGTCAGTCCCTTGTAGGCGATACAAAGAGTGTTAGACTTACAGTCAAGACAAAGGAATCCATGTCCTTCCCTGGGTCACCATGGGGCAAATGATGTCCATCTTCTGGACTTTTCCCCACTTGTCCAATGGCCAGGTTGCACTATGTTATCTCAGAATCCCCTTCCTTCTAGGTCCAGGCTCCACATTGATTGCTGGGTTACAAACTACCCCCCAAGTTTTGTCACTTAAAATGTTTACTTTCCTTATGAATCTGCAATACAGGGAGGGCTTGGTGGGGACGGGTGGTCTCGGCTCCAGTCCGTGCTGTCTGGGAGGCTGGGATCATGTGAAGGCTCATACCGTGTCTGGCAGGGAATGGTCTGGGACCTCAGCTGGGGCTGCGTCTGGATTTCTGTGTGGCTGCTTGACTCCCCCACAAGGTGGTCACTGTGTTCTAAGGGTGAGTTCATCAACAGGTTTTCATGGACCATTTCTTTTGTGCCTACCACTGTGATGGGCATAATGAGTTAAAAATCAGGCTTGAGGTTTGGCCCCATCCGTTGGGATTTTGAAGTTCCACTGGGGATGCAGACAACCAGGAGTGCTCCCACCTAGCCGAGTCAGCCGTGTCTGATTTCAGCCCCTGTTGGCGTCTACACTACTACAGCAGAGAGGCGGCGATGGCCACTGTCTGGGTCAGTGACAGAAACTGATACTCATGCCATGTATAGCCCCCCTCACACTAATTCTGAGCTTGGCTATGCAGATTGCTTTGGGCAATCGGACATTAGCAAATGTGGTCCATGTAGAGTAGGACAGGCCACTCATATGCTTGGGCTCTGTGCCATTGAAACTCCCTCCATAGAACCCTGAGATCGTGACCTGAGCCAAAGGCAGACACTTAACCGACTGAGCCACCTAGATGCCCCTTCTTGGGACTTTTGAAATAGAGAGGGTCTCTTTCCACAGAGCTAACAAAGCTGGTATAAGGTAACCCAAGAGCAGATGGGAGCCATAGTGTGGCTTAGCCCTCCTCCCTTCTGCTGCAAATGAATCCAACACAGAGAAACCAGAGCTGAGAGCTGGGGCAGTAGAATCCTGATGGTGATGGTGATGTCACGGGAGCACCTGGATCCAGCTATACTTGAATCTGCCTGGATTTGTTGGTCAAGGGAGGCAATGCTTCCTCTTTGTCTTTCAAGTTAACCAACCTGGTTCTGACCTTGGGAGATAAAAAATCCCGGCTGATAGAGGTCCCTGCAGAAAGCAGTTGCTCCCCAGAAATCCTAACCACGTGGCACAGACCCAGTTCCTACCGATGCTCATTCCTATGGGTGTTTGCATTTTTTAAGTCCTTCGTGGAGGTCGCCCAAATGAGCTGCCCTCGCCAGGACCACCGGGTTCTCAGGATGGCGCTAAGACGGTGAGCGAAAGCCGTGCTTGCCGTTCCTGTACCAGAACTTGCCCTACCTTCCGGAACAGCCCTATGTCATGTTTGTGGCCCCGTCCCAGGGACGTCAGGATCCGGAACGTGTGTTGACCACATTGAGAAGAGCTTCCTCCCCGTTGTTCGTTGTTCAAGATCTCACTTCATTTTTTTCTCTGGGTACGTGGGTTCGGATTTCACACGCACGGCAGGTTTGGTAATGGAAGTCATCACACGTGCTGATAAAACATGGCAGCGAATGAAAGAAAATGATACAGTGTTCCCACCCGAGAGCTTCCACGGGCCCAGAGGATGAACATTTCTGTCTGTGGTTAAGCAGGAACAGAGCCTCGGAGCTGCTCTTGCCCGGCCCCTTCCAGGGACACATCTTGAGCTCTGGGCCACATGCATCGCTTGGAATGAGTCCACATCATGCAGTTTTTTTTTCAAGTTCATGTCTGCGCCCCGTTTGGAGGTTGTGCTGGGGATAGAGACTATAGGGCAGCAGGGGCGGGGTGGGGGGGTGGCGTTGTGCTGCTCCTTATGGGAACTGTTTGTGCCAGAGCTATTCTGCAACACGCATGCTTGGTGGCCGAGGGTTCAAGACGGACCTTCCTTCCCAGGCAGTGCCGGGGGTGGGGGGGGATGGGCACAGGATGTGGTGGGGCGAGGGTGGGGGGTGGTGCTGGGAATGGGGCTGCAAGATAAGAGAAAGGATGCCCTTTGGCGGAAGTTACGAGCAGTGTCTCTAAGTGATTCTGGTCCCTCCCTGGGCAGTGCCCATGACGAGTGCTTGGTGCCTGCCTCGATGATGATTTGTGGTGTTGGCCTGGCTATCAGCAGACTGCCCGAGGATCCCAGGCAGCCCCTGGCCCCCAGCCTGCCCTCCAGCTCTGTCCTCTTGCCCTCACATATAAGCTCATCGCCTACCCTTGGGTGTATTCTCTCGCAAAAGACTTGCGATGAAGCTGGTGGGCTCAGGGTGGCTGCTGGTGGCGCTGATGTCCCTCGCTGAACAGCCTGGGTTAGGGTCTGTGCGGCGTTCAGATCATCTCTGGCTGTGCGGCGAAGGTGGTGGGCGAGGCCTTTCCTGGTCCTGGGGATGCACTACGGAGACCAGACTGTTGTCCCTGTTAAAAAATAGGTTCTGCCTGGAATTCATGTGGGCTGAATCCATGGGGCTTAGTTTGAGAGGGGGAAAAAGACTATTCCGTGGTTCGATGTCTTCTGGAGGCAGTCGCTTGCCTGGTTTGCGTTTCTCGTCTTCCTCCTGCCCCTAAATTACAGAAAGCAAAACATCCAGGTCATGTTTCCCAATTGCATTTCATAAACTGAAAACACATTGCAAGTCTCGAAGGGCCAAAAGACACCTTCATCTAGTTAACTTTGAATGTTTTTAATGTTTACATAACACAAAGTCGGGTCGTGCGCTCCCTTTTCAGGCAGACTAGGAGAACTGTGACTTTGCTCAGACTTCGCATCTTGGAAAAAAAAGTCTTCTATTGTGGTAAAGTCTATTTTCTGTCGTAACCAATTTTGATTCAGTGGCATCAATTATACTTACAACGTTGTGCAACTGTTTCCAGGGTCTACTCCCAAAACTTTTTCCACACCAGAAATAGAAACTTTGTATAACCCTTTTCTTCTGCCCGCCAGCTCTTGGCAACCTCTAGTCTACTTTGGGTCTCTATGAATTTGCCTGGTATAGGTACTTCGTATCAATAGAATCTTATGATATGTGGCCTTTTGTGTCTAGTTTCTTTCACTTAGCACACATGAGTATGATTCCTTTTTCACAGATGAATAATATTCCATTGAAGGTACAACACACACTTTGTTCATCCATTCCATTGACAGACATCTGGACCTCCACATTCTTAGATCTGAATAGTTTGGGGGAGTAAATTGAATATTTCAAGTCATTTCATAGTACTGCCTGGACAGTTGGATAGCGTGAAGTGGGGCTAACATTTATTGACTGTCTTCCATAAACGGGGTTCTGTGCTAGCCCCATGCACACGGTATCGTCTTACTTAGTCCTAGCGAACATGGTATGCGGTAGGTATTGTTATCCACTTTTGCAGATGGAAACACTGAATCTCAGAGAGCATAAGGGACTTGCTTAAGATCACATAGCTGCATATGGGGCTGAAACTGAGCTTTGAATTCTGGTCCACTTTATTTGCAAATCCACATGTTCCCATCTGTCTATTCTCCCTCATTAATCATGGAGACAAACTAGTTCATGCTGCTTTGTCACATTTAGAGATGGGTCTGTCACAGATGCATTCTTCCCAAGTACATCAACAGAACTTTGAGCTAGACTCCAAAATGACCCAGGCCCCAGGTTTTGTCCTTTGTCCTTAGTGTACCAGATTATCAACTCTTCAATGACGAGGGAGAGTATGGAGGAGTCAAGAGGAGTGCCTGCTCTGAGGGAGGTGTTGGGGAGTTTGGAAGAGGCCTTTGAGTAATGAGAGGTCTGTCTGCTTTGCATTTAGGGAACCAGGGACCAGCTACCTCCACTGAGCCTTCTGCTCCGGCAGCAAAGGTGGGGACTGTCCATCCTTGTTGGTCACACATTCATTCCCTCCCTGTTCCTCTCTCACTTCCTTCTGACCATCCATCTGTCCATCTGACATCCATCCAACTGTCTGTGAATCCATGTCTGGGCATTCTTCCACCCATCCATACATCCATTCAAACATCCACTCATCCATCTATCCAGCCAGCCAGCCAGCTAGCTAGCCACCTGCCCATTTTTCCTTCCTTCCTTCCATCCATTCATCCATCATCCATCCATCCATCCATCCACCCATCCATCCATCTATCCCTACATCCATTCACCCATCTGTCCATCCATCCCTCTATCCATCCATCCATCCACCCATCCATCTATCCATCTGTCCACCCACTTGTCCACTTAACCCATCCATCCATCTATCCATCCATCCATCTAACCACCCACAACTTATCCTTCCTTCCATCCATCCATCCATCTGTCCATCCATCCATTTACCCATCTTTCCATCCATCCCTCTATCTGTCCATCCATCCACCAACCCACCCAACCATTCAACCGTCCACCCACCCACCCACTTATCCATCCATCCAGCCATCCACCCACCTCTGTCCATCCGTTCCTCCCTCCCTTCCTCCCTCCATCCATCTATCCATCCATCTAGACAATATTTGTTGTAGGCCTGGTGGATGCAGCATCCTATGGCAGGCTCTGGGATAGAGTGGTGGGCAGCACCAATGACTAGTGAGATAAATAGCCTTCAGTCTATTGAATGGATCCAACCAATATAATGTGTTAAAAGTCAGGAAGCTTTATTTCAAAATCCCAATTCCTGGCTTTTCATGGAAAATCTGGAAGACCAGGCAGCACAGAGTGCAGCTTGCCACAGGGCTGTGAGGCCAGAGCCGTGTTGCCCTGGGCAGGACATTTGCCACTAGCTCACTGCATTCTGGCACCTGGGCCACATTGTGCATCTGGCCCCTGGCAGACTTAGAGTCTGTGCCCCCACCTAGAGCTGTGTTTGTCTACCCCCAGCATGAGGCCCATTCTGTTCTGACCCATCCTGCCCCTCAACTCCCAGTCTCCTCATGTGCGTAATGACTGTGGTGGATGGGGGAGCTGGGCAAAGATAAATGATAAAGGAACTGAAAAAGGTCTGCGGTCTGCCGACTGCAGTGTGCTGTCTCAGAGTGGGGGCTGCTATCGTTGAAAACCTGAATCGGGAGAGATTGAGTTGGGTCCTTGTCAGTAGCGTGGGTGTTGCATTGAACACACTCTCCTTTTAGTTGAGGTAAACCGCTCAGCAGTGTTCCTCCTTCCTGCTGCTCGGTGGTGGCCAAGGGAGGCTCTTCATCTTCCCAGCGCCCGTGTATAGATGGGCCTCAGGGACCATTCCGACCCTTCCCACTGTGTCTTTGATGCTGGGTTGTTGGCACTGTGCACCCCTCTCCCACCTGTCAGGGATACAGAATTGCTTTTATCTGTTCGTCCATCCATCCAGCCAATCTCTATTTGCTAGGGACCATTCTAGATGCTGGAAGTATGATAGTAGACTAAGGCATAGATGGCGGCTAGGCCTAGCCATGCCTGGCTGGACACCTCGGCTGCTTCCTGGCTGTGGGGATGGATGGACAGTTGGGGTGGGGTGAGGTTGCTGAGGTTCTCCACCCACTAGAGTCCTGGTCCCAGCTGGGTCCTGGCCCAGGGTCCAGCCATAGCCCATCATGGCCTCCTTCAATCCTGAGCTTTGACGAGGGTGCATGCCCACCGGAGCCCTGCCCAGAGGCGCCTCTGTCCATGATAACAGACAATCTCCAGGCACACAACCCGGGACAGCTTAGCTTTGTATTCTCGAAGGAGTCGGGATGCTGCCCGAGGCACGTGACTCCTAAGCTGAGGCTAAGTAGGAATTGGGAAGACCGATGAAAGTCTTCCTCAGGCAGAGAAGACAGCACGTGGACAGCGAGAGAACACGTGAGCGTTCCAGGAACTGACAGTTGGCTCAGGATGGTTAGAAAGCAGGGTTTGTGAGTGTGGTGGTAGTGGTGGTGGGAGGCGGTCCAGAGGTTGATGGGAGAAGGGCAGGAAGCCCAAGTATAAGCCTGGAAAGAGGGGCTGTAGGCATTTAGATCATTTCGTCCCGGTGCAGCATGGTCAGGAGTCTGAACTTCTCCTAAGAGGCAGGAAGTTAATGGGAGATTTCTGCCCTGGGCGTGCACTGAGCATGGGGGCATTTGAGTTGGATGAGGATGGATTTGAGGTGCCTGATCCTCAGACAGGAGCTGGGGTTTCGTTAGCTGTGGGACGGGAGGGCGGGGAGGGCATGGGAGGTCTGTGAGGTTGTTGAGGGGCCCGTGATGAGTGGGGATCGACCAAGGGGAGACATCATGAGGGGTTGCCCAGGATGCAGCTGGGAATTTGCTTCTGAGGCTCAGGATGGATGGTGACTGAAGCCAGAGAGGCCAGCCATGGGATGGAGGCCCTGGGTGAGCCCGTCACCAGGGGTGGGTGACAGCAAGCACTCCAGCTGGATTCGGACGTAAAACTTGGTGTGTGGTGTTTGTGGGGAGCTGAGGAATGGGTGGGAGCCCGGGAGGAAAGGAAGCGGTGGGGTGGAGTGGGCAGCGCCTGGAAGGCGCAGGGGTTGCTGGGAGGTGCTCAAGAGGGAGGGGCAGTGAGTGCTGGTGACTGCTGAGCCGTGGTGTCAGGCCAGAGGACTGAAAAGGAGTATGGCATGGGGGTCCTGAAAAGGCAGGAGGAGGTGGGGCCCGAGACCACAGGGAAGGACCAGAGGGTGTCAGGAGACTGAGTGTTGCTCCACCCGCCCATTGCTTCTGGCTTTTCTGTGGAGGGGGAGGCGGGCTCAGAACCAGCAGAGGCTGGAGGAGCAGAACAGACAGGAGGAGGAGGGAGTCCCAGTGTTGAGGGCTGTGGGAGATTTGTGGGTCTGGCTTGCCCTTTCCTCCTGCCATCTCTTCCCTGGTGAGGCTGGTCGGAACCCCCCACTCCCTCACAAACCTCCACACCTGTCTTGGACTCATGTGGCTTCCGGGCAGACACCTGCCCAAGGACAGGCTCACAACAGGTGCTTGCTGGGTACTGGTCCTGTCCCCGCTAAGGTGGGCAGACGGCAGAAGGAGCCCGCATGGGTATGGAGGCTGGAGTTGGGGTGGGGGGGCTTCTGCAGATGGGGCACGGAGAGGAGCAGAAGAGGCCCAGAGCAATGTGGCTCCCAGAGGAAACGTCCCCTGTAGCAGATGTCCCCAGGAGGGCTGGCTGGGAGCTGAGCCTGGCTGGCTCGCCACCACATCTGTAGCTCCGCTGCCCCGGAGAAGCTGGGGGAGCACATGGCTCTCTGGCATCCATTAGAACAGGCAGCAACTTTCTTCTGCGTGGAATAGTTTTTGCTTCAAAGAGAGTGATTTTATTTTCATTGAACTCTAGGGGGGAAATAACTCTAAAAATCAGAACCTCAGTGGAAAACGCCAACGGGACTCGGTCCCTTGGCTCAGCTTTTTGTTCCTCAAGAGTAAGCCAAGCTCTGAACATGCTGTCTTAGAATTTGAAGGTACAGCCTGCATGATGCGTTTGTGAGTGAGAGTGACCTGTGCTCTGGGAGGAGCTAGGATTCTGACTGTGAGGTGATCAGTGCCCAGGGCTGTAGCGTGTCACTTACAGGTCAGTTACAAGTGTGGATGGTCTCTGCTGGGCCCCACCCCTGAATTCCCAAAGCATCTTCTGAGTACGTTGCTGGGGTCAGTGGGCTGCTGTGTCAGCCTCCCTGCTGGGCAGTGAGGCCCAGGTCGGTTCCTGTCTTTTGGCCCCAGGCCCCCGCAGCCCCAAGACGTGGGGATGGATTTTGCATCAGTGGGTTACTGGATGAAAGAATGCATGCATAAAGAGGGAATAACCCAGCCCCTCACAGAGAACCATGAGCTTCCAGGTCTGTTTCATGCCGACTTTGGACCCTCTCAATCCAAGCCACCCCACATGCTGCCACCAGAACCCTCCAGTGAAGCCCTGTCTTCACCTTCCGTCCCCTTCTCAGAACCTTCAGTGGCTCCGTGTCTTCAGCCCTGAGTCTAAATGTCAGCCCAGTGCATTTCTGGGGGGTCCGTGCCAGCCAGGCTGGGCTGCTCCCTGCTCTCCAAACACAGGTACTCATCCTGCCTCTGAGGCTTGATCCTTGGGTCCTTGAACCCGGAGCAACCCGCCGCAGACCGCACGGGATTAAGGGTGCAGGCTGTGGGTTAAGGTTGCCCGCCTTCTGAATGTGAAATGGGGCAGCTGCTATGGAACATGGTATGAATTACCATGTGATGCAGCTACTCCATTCCTGGGTCTAGACTCAAAAGAATGGAAAAAGAAAGGTCTGGAAGAAATATTTGTATACTCATGTTCTCAGCAGCATTACTCCCTGTAGTCTAAAGGTATCCAATCAGTGGATGAATGGATTGACAAAATGAGGTCTATCCACACAGGGGCATAGGATTTAGCCTTAAATAGGAAGGACACTCTGGGGTCCCCGGTTGGCTAAGTCAGTTGAGAATCCAACTCTCGGTATGGGCTTGGGTCATGATTTCAGGGTTGTGAGATTGAGCCCCGTGTCAGGCTCCACGCTGGGCACAGAGCCTGCTTTGGAGTCTCTCTCTTCCTCTCTCTTGCCCCTCTCCCCTTCTTCCCCTCACACAGCCTGGCCACACCTTGGTTTTAGTCTGACAGATACATACTGGACTTATGACCCACAGAGCCCTTGGGATAATTACTTTGTGTGGTTTCAGAGCACTAAAATAACAAAACAAAACAAGGGGCTGGGTTTGGATTCCAGCTCCCCCCTTTCCAGTGGGGTGGCCTTGGGCAAGTTGCTTAAGGTTATCTTCTTCCGTGGTCCATTGGGCGTCCACACACCTCAGGTGAGGTTTAAATGAGCTCGTACCTGGTGTTTCGTGTGGCGTCTGATGTCACCGGGAGTCCCCTCATGTGTTCTTACGGTCCTTGCCTCTGCCACCCCCGTGGGCATTCTCTCCTGGGACATAGTCTCACATGCTACCACCCTCTGGGGACCCCGCACTGCCCTCTGCCCCCGTCACACCCTCTGCGATAAGGCAGTTTACTGCTCAGTGATATCCTGACTTTTCCCTGTCCATCTGTCCCTCTGGGGCATGGAAGTCCTCCCCAGCGGGAGCTCCTGGAACACAGTGTCCTCCTTCTTCATCCGCTCATCTTCTGGACCTTTCCATTGATCCCTTCTCCCCTGCACTCTGTGTCCATAGCCATCTCTTCCCCACCGGGCAGGAGCCACGTTAATTCACGACAGGCACCTGCTGTCAGCATGGAGACCCAGGATGTACCCGGTCAAGAAAGTTCCAGAAATGATACTCTTTTTCTCAAACTGGTATCATATATATATGGTCCACGTATATTTACATTTTAGATACACAGACAGTGTCTTTCAAAACACAATCACACGGCAAATATTCTAGCTTAGAATAGCTCAGTATTGCACGGCCTGTCCTTCACGTGATTAATGACACTTCTCAGGAGTGCTGAGTAAGAGTCTACTGTAGGTGTGTGCCAGAATTTATTTAAACAGACTCCTACTGTTGGACGCTTGGGCTGTTTCCAGTTTTCTGCTTATATTATTTATAAGCATTGAGCACCCCCGCACACACACGTTTTCTCTTCTACTTAATTTTCCTTTGACAGATTCCCCGAAGTGGGTTTGTTGGGTCAAATGGTATGCACATTTTTTTTTTTTTTTAAGTAGGCTCCATGCCCAGTGTGGAGCCCAACACAGGGCTTGAACTCATGACCCTGAGATCATGACCTGAACTGAGATCAAGAGGCTGATGCTTAACAGACTGAGCCCCCCAGGTGCCTCCCCTTCTACCCACGCACATTTGTAAAGCTTTAGTTACATGTCATATTTCAAAATTACTTTCTCCAAATGTTATATCAATAGAGACTCCCACAAAGAATGTCCAGGAGTGTCCATTCTCATCTAGCAGAGTGGGATCAATTAAAATTGTTGTGATTTTTAACTTAAAACCTTGGTAGGTGATAACTGAGATCTGAGATGAGGACACGTATGAATCACTGCTGTGTTCGAGGAGTGTCCACAGTGACCATGTGATTTCATTTCTCCCTCTGAGGAAAGCAGTGGTATCCCCATTAGGGTAGATGGAGGAGGGTCAGGAGCTGGTCAAGGGTCATGGAAGGGGGGGTCACTGCAGATCAGGGGAGCCACAGGTCACCAGCGAGGGTGACTGGGCCCCCCTCACTGCTCCTACAGCCATAGGAGGGAGGTGAACTGGGGCTCCCTAGGAGCAAAGTCCCAAGGATAGGGTTGGTATGTGGGCTAACGGCATTCTTTAATGATCTCCATCCCACTGGCAGTCTGCAAATAAAGCCTGATTTTATTGGAGGTTGGGGATGAATGAATGATAACTTGTTGCTACAAATTACAAAGGAATGTCTTCTCTTTCAAGATGGTGCTTTCCAGCCTTGAAACTTTGCTGCCAAGAACTTCTTGGTGCTGAGAACTTAGTTATTAATGCAAATGTCACAGAACTGTCAGGTCTCACGTAACAGCATTATGGGTGAACCTACTAAGAAAATGGGGTTAGATCCTACCCCAGTGCGTCATCCCGGGGTGATCTCCAAATCTACTCTTAGCTTCACTTAGAAGTTTTCTCTGTAGTCCAATGAAAAGTTGGCAAATTGAAAAATTGGGGGAAGAATGAGTATAGGAAATTAAGCCCAATTTTACCATTTCAAGAATGATTTCTAGTTTGTTCCTTTGCAGTTCTTGTTGACATATATTAGTTATAATCAGGAGCATACGTTATTTTGTATTTTTATTTTCTTACCTAATATTGCATATGCATTTTTCTATGTTTGAATATGGCCTTCTTAATTATTTCAAATGGCCCCATGGTCATGCATCAGATCCATGTGTCCAAGTTAATTGGCATTTAGATTATGTCCAAGTTTTCATGGTTATATATTCTGACTCCTCATACAAATAAACCCTTCCTTTTGCTTACTAAGATGAAGTGTTAAGTCCCAGGAGTGGGCCTTCTGGAAACCTCTGTTTCTTTCATACTGCGCGTTGCCATTGTGTTTTGTGAACAAGCTGTGTTTCAGCAAGATCCCTCCAGCACCGGGTATTGTCATGCAAAAGAAAAAGCAGTTTCCTTTCTACTATCTCCAGGACCAGAAAATATGGAGTTACTTAGGCTCTTTTTGAAATATTGATCATCATAACATTTTCTCGTAAGTGGGGACTTGAAAGGCGTGCGTAGAACATGTTCTCAGTGTAAATGATTGTGTGTGTGAGGATCTCTTGTGTGTGGGGAGCCAGCTGGTGAGCACTGAAGGCACGTGGTAAGTCATGGTCTCCGGCCCCCGAGAGCTTTCCAGGAGCTGTCTGCAACCTCAGGATGCCAGACGATGTAGAAAGTTGCAGAAGAATACACAGTACAAGGTTTGCACAGTGGCTCAAGCAAAGAACAGGCAAACTGTCACAACGCATGTGATTACTCACCTAATAAATAGTCTGGAAAGTGGCTGTTGAAGGCGTGTTGAGGATGACTTCAGGTTTGGGGTGGTCAGAGAAGGCTTTAGGCGTGGGGTAGGCCTGGGTGGGGAGGGATGGTGCTATGCCTTTAATGATGGTCTGTGGTCCGTGGCCAGATGGAAAAGGTCAGAGCCTCTCAGCAGGGGTGTGAGGTGGGAGAGCCTAATACAGAGAAGGTCAGAGCAGGAAGCGGCCTCGGAGGTCCCCCAGAGCCCTGCGTCTCAAACTTCAATGTGCCGAACACGGCTGGGAGTCTCATTCAAAGGCGGGTTCTCCTCCTGGAAGTCTGGTGTGGGGCCCGGGACTCTGCATTTTGAACAAGTGATTCATCCATGGGGTAACAGGGGTCTAGACAAACCCTCTCCTTTTAAAGTTGGGGAAACTGGGGGATACCTGCTTTCGGCTCAGGTTGTGATCCCAGGGTCCTGGGATCAAGCCCCGCATGGGGCTCCCTGCTCAGTGGGGAGCCTGCTTCCCCCTCTCCCACTCCCCCTGCTTGTGTCTCCCCTGGCGTGGCGTCTCTCTCTCTCTCTCTGAAAAATAAATAATTTTATTTTATTTATTTATTTTTAAAGATTTTATTTATTTATTTGACAGAGAGAGAGATCACAAATAGGCAGAGAGGCAGGCAGAGAGAGTGAGAGGGAAGCAGGCTCCCTTCAGAGCAGAGAGCCGGACGTGGGACTCGATCCCAGGACCCTGAGATCATGACCTGAGCCAAAGGCAGTGGCTTAAACCACTGAGCCACCCAGGTGCCCCAAATAAATAATTTTAAATAAAAAAAATAAAGTTGGGAAACTGAGTCCCAGCACGGGATAGGGTCTCGGTCCAGCATCATGGAGCTCAGCAGCAGCCGCAGCAAGATAACAAACAGTCTGAACAACAGCCGGCAACTCACTCAGGAGATATTGCAGGCTATGAGGTTGGACCTGTTGGAGAAAAGTAAAGAACTGAAATTATTGATGGCACATATTCTCAACGCCGGGCACTTGACCAGCGTTATCTCACTCACTCCTCATGACACCCCTGTGTAGAAAGTAACTCGCTTTTTATTTTCCCGAAGGAGAACTGAGCCTCTGACAGCCAAAGCAGCCTGGTTAAGGTGGAGGCAGTATTGCCTTTGAGGCCATCCCAGCGCCAATGCCCATGCTCTTCCACAGTGTCACCCCCCCCACCCCCGCAGAATCCCACAAGACGTCAAAATATTTGCCCCCAGGCACTCTGGCTTTGTTTGACTTTTGCTCCCCTCTGGCATCTGAAATGTATTTTAAAAGGTTCCAAGTCACTTCCACTTACGGAAGGGTGGAGGAGAAGCTCTCTTCCCTGTTCTGCTAAGAACGACTAAAAGCCATGGGAATTATATCTAAAACAAACCTAAGAAGACTGTGAAGGTAGAGAGGAGGATGCAAGCCCCCTGGGGACATCAGGACACAAGGAATGGCACTGGGGTGAGTTCTCAACAGAAGCCTGCTCCCTATAGCCAGAGGACCAGGACAGGGGAAGCCTAGCAGGATAGAAAAGTTCAGATAATAACCGCTTAACTCCTGCCAAATAACTCTCCCCCGCTCCGTCTCTGCCCCGCCACCACTACCCTGCCAGAGTTCCCCACCTAGAAGTGACTTCCTTCAGGTGACAACAGAGGCCAAGGGGGGGTACCTGGACATCTCACCCCCACCTGGCAGTAATGAGGTCATACCTCCCTTCTTCTTCCTGCGTGGTATCAGGGGAGCCAGCTAACATGGAAGATTTAATTAAATAAGATCCAGAGTCTCATAATATAATATTCAAAATGTATGGGTTTTTATATGTTGGCTCATTGAATTGAAATGAAAAGAGGTATGGGGTTTTCACTGACAGCCACTGATCATAACAAGAACTAGGAAAATTACAAGCTGAATGAGAAAAGACAGTGAGTGCCCAACAAGAAGATGGCAGAGATGTTAGAATGATCTGGAATGAATATTAAAGCAGCCTTCATAAAAACTGCTTCAGTGGGCAATTACAAACACTTTTGAAACAAATGGAAAAAGGAGAGAGAGTCTTGACAAAGGAATAGAAGAGATCAAAACAAAATGAGGATTTTAGGACTGAAGAACACAAAACCAAAATGTAAAAACTCAGTAGATAGTATCAATAGCAGGACAGGGACAATAGAATAAAGAATCAGTGACCTAGAAGGTAGAATAATAAAAAGTACACAATTGAAGCAACAAAGAGAAAATAGACAAAAAGAAAGAAAAAGCAGATACTCAGGGACCTGTGGAACTATCACAAAAGATCTAACATCCATGTTACTGGAGTCCCAGAAAGAGAGGAGAAAGAGGGCAGGTCAGAAAATACTTGAAGAAATAGTGGCTGAAAACTTTCTGAACTGACAGAAGACATAAACCTAGAGTTTCAAGAAGTAGAGTGAATCCCAACAGGAAGAACTGGAAGAAATCCACACCAAGGCACCAGTCAAAATTCTGAAATCTCATGACAAAGAAACAATCTTGAAAGCAACCCGGGAGATGATGCCTTACCTATTGGAAGAAAACAAGGTAACAGGGTGAAGTTTATTTATTTTTAGTAATCTCCACACCCAGCATGGGCTCAAACTCATGACCCTGAGATCGAGGGTTGAATGCTTTCACAGCTGAGCCAACCAGGTACCCCATAGGAAGAAAACAGTTTGAATGAGAATGGATGTCTCCTCAGAAATCATGGAGCCAGAATGAAGTTGCATTACAGTTCCAAGTGCTAAAAGAACTGTTAACCCAGAATCATATACTGAAAATATCCTTCAGGAAGGAAGAGGAAATCAAGACATTTTTTAGATGAAGGAAAACTAATAGAATTTGTTGCCACCAGACTTCTCCTAAATGTATTGCTAAAGGAAATCCTCTAAAGAAATAATAAAAGAAGGAATCTTGGAACATCGGGAAAGAAGAAAGACCAATGGAACAAATTTTAAAAATGGGTAAATATGATACATTTTCCTTCTCTTTAAGTTTCCACATTTAATAATTGAAGCAAAATTTTATTTTATTACTTATTTTATTTTATTTATTTGACAGAGATCACAAATAGGCAGAGAGGCAGGCAGAGGGAGGGGAGGAAGCAGGTTCCCCGCTGAGCAGAGAGTCCAATGCGGGGCTTGATCCCAGGACCCCGAGATCATGACCTGAGCTGAAGGGAGAGGCTTTAACCCACTGAGCCACCCAGGAGCCCCGAAGCAAAAATTTTAACACTGATGTGGTTCTATAAATGTATGTAGAAGACATAGTTAAGACAATGATGTAAGTGGGGGGAGGGTAAAGGGGCTTAAAGGGAAGGAAGTTTTCTACACTTTGTAAAATGACACCACCAGTAGACTGTGATGTTATGTGTATATAACATAATAGAGCAACCATTAAAAATCTGTGCAAAGAGAAATGCTGAAAACCACTAGAGATACCAAAATGGAATTCTAAAAAGATGTTCACATAACCCACAGGAAGGCAGGAAAAAATAAAATGGAAAAAAAAAATCCAACAAAATGAAAATTACACACTTAAGCCCTAACATACTAAGAATGACATTAAATGTACATGGTCTAAATATGCTAATTAAAAGAGATTATCAGAGTGGATTATAAAAACATGATCCAACTATAAGCTGTTTAGAAAACCTCTCTTCAAATATCAGAATATAGGGGCGCCTGGGTGGCTCAGTGGGTTAAAGCCTCTGCCTTTGGCTCAGGTCGTGCGTGATCCCAGGGTCCTGGGATCAAGCCCCACATCGGGCTCTCTGCTCATCAGGGAACCTGCTTCAGCCGCGCCCCCCACCCCCCCGCCTGCCTCTCTGCCTACTTGTGATCTCTATCTGTCAAATAAATAAATAAATCTTAAAAAAAAAACAAATATCAGCATATAGGTAGGCTGAAAGTAAAAGGATGGAGAAAGATATATCATGCAAACACTGCTCACTGCTCAGAGGAAGCACGAGTGGCTATATTAACTTCAAATTAAGTAGATTTCTGAAGTAGACTTCAGAGCAAAACATCACTACAGACAGACAGAGGACATTACATAGTGATCAAAGGGTCTGTCCAGCAGGAAGAGATGAAAAAAAGTCCTAACATGTATGCTCCAAACAGAAGACTTGCAAAAAAATGTGCGGCAACAGTGGAAGGAAGTGAAAAGCAAACCAGACAAATTCACAGTTACTGCTGCAAAGGGAGAAAGGTGCTGGGACGGTTCTGTATCTTGACTGCATTGGTGGTTATGCTGATCTACACCTGTGATAAAATGGCACAGAAGCCCACACAGTGCCCCAGTGTTACCTTCTTGGTTTTGATATTACACCATAGTTAAGTAAGCTATAATTGGAGTGGGGGTGGAGGGAGGGACTGGGCAAAGGGTGCTAGGGAGTTCTCTGTACTATCTGTGACTTCCTGTGAATCTCTAATTGTTTCAAAATAAAAAGTTTAAAAAAAAAAAGTCTCCAAGTAGCAGAGTCCAGTTTCTCAGTTTCCCCTCCCCACCCCTTCCCCTGCTACCACCCCCACCGGCTCCAAGCCAGATGAACACAGCCTGGCCCTTTTGCCCCGCTCAGTGCAAGCTGTTACACGGTGTGTTCCAATTTGGGCACCCAGTGAAGGTTCACTGGCTGATTCGGTGTAGAAAAGTGGCATTGAGCAAGAACATGGGGGCATGAAAAGGAGGACTTCTAGAGCAAAGGAGGCTTCGGAAACCAAAGGGACAGGGTGACAGGTGGGACCTGTAAGGGACACGGAGGCTCCAGGGCAAAATGCAGATGCTAGTTAATGCTTAGCAATGGAGTGCCTCTGAGGACATCTTGCAGACTGTAAAGGTCATGAGCCATGTTAGGTGTGAATTTGAGCAGAAGACAGGGTCCCTAACTTGCACCCAGGAAGGCTGAGCCTCTGACACCACCATCAGCTCATTTGCATGCTCCTCTCAGTTCTGACATCACCTGGCTGAGGACTGTCCAGGTGAGAACGCCAAGCTTCTTCCCCAGAATCTGGAGCTCAGTCTAACAGCTGAGAAGGCGGGTTTGTTCCGGTGATGGGTGGGTGTCAGCCCACAGGTCTTGTTTTAGTTAAAGCTATAAAAGAGGCTGACTGCTACCTTTCCTCTGGACTTCCCACATGCTTTTCTCTGCGGGAAAGTCTTTCCTTTCCTTCTCTCCGTAGTCACTAAGCTTCAAACCTCAGGATTCCTCTGTCTTTGCCAACCTTGATGTAAATGAGAACCCCGTTTAAGCTGGGTCAGAAAAGGGATTTTTTTAAGCTCACCTGCCTGAAATCCCCAGTACCCAAGTGCCCGTGTTGGGAGTCTGTTCTCCTGCAACGCTGAGCTCAGATTTTTTCATCCTCTCCCTCCCCATGTGTTGGCCTCCAGGAGCTCCAGGCTTACATCCACCTGGACCAACACCCTGGTTGAAAACGAGAGCCTCTTTTCTAGTAGTCCCTAGTGAGCTCCAGGGCTGACTCTCATTGGTTGCACTGGGTCATGTGCCTATCCTTGAGCCAATCACTGAGTCCCTGAGAGGCCAGGCTTGGGTCATGTGCCCATTCTGAGCCAGTCATTGAGAGCCCAAGAGGTCACACCTGGATCATTGCCCATCCTGAGGGTGGGGGTTGGTGCAACTGGTTGAGAATGGAAAACCAGGGAGTGGTTTAGGTAAGAAGGGTCAGCAGGGTGCGAGAATCAAGGGCTGACTCCTGCAGCTTTCCCGATCCCCAGGCAGGGTGGGTGAGCCGTCACTGTGTGCTCCAACCGCTCTTGTTCCTGTACCTCTGGCAGCACTCAGCACTCTATTCAGCAGACTCAGATTTTACATCTCTCTCTCCCTCCTTCCAGATAGTGAGCTCTGAAAGTACTAGGCAATAAACAATTAAAACAGAAAGCAACAGCACACATTGGACTCTACTGTGTTACAGCCTTTTAATTTTTTTTTTTAAGAGTTAATTGCTGAAACCTGGTTCTGGAAATTTCTTTTTTTTTTTTAATTTTATTTATTTATTTGACAGACAGAGATCATAAATAGGCAGAGAGGCAGGCAGAGAGAGAGGAAGGGAAGCAGGCTCCCAGGTGCCCCTAAATATGTTATTTTTAAAAACACCTTACCTCATTTGCAACTGTGACCTAGATGCTATTCTTATCCCCATTTTACAGATGAGGAGGCTGAGGTTTGGAATGTTAAGTGACCAACTAAAGGTTTCATGATGAAAAATGAAGGTCCAGCTTGGAGTCTCTCCAAAGAATGAAGGGAGACATGAGCAAGGCTACATTTTGCAGCACTGTTAGAGCCAGTGTTGAAGGATCTCCCAAGGACCCATCCAGAGGGGATTGACAACGTTTGCACAGTACTGTAGTGTGGAGCTGTAAGAGGGAACGGGGAGGTCTTTTTCTTTTTTTTAATTTAAATATTTTATTTTATTTTTTTATTTATTTGAGAGAGAGCAAAATCGGGCCGGGGTGGGGAGTGGCAGAGGGAAAGGGAAACAGACTCCCTGCTGAGTGGGCAGCCAGATGTGAGGCTCCATCCCAGGACCCTGGGATCATGACCTGATCCGAAGGCAGATGCTTAACGCACTGAGCCACCCAGGTGCCCCATGGGGAGGTCTTTCTATATCTCCGGGACGTATTGTAGGGTTATATTGCAAATTGAAAAAGACCAAGTACGAAACCATATATGGTGCACTGCCTTCTATATTGGGGGGGAGGGAGCGGAAATAGGCATATACATACATATCTATTTATATTTTTAAAAAGAAACAATAGAAGAATAAACCACAGGTTTACAAACCAAACAATGTACCTTGCTTCAGAAGTTGGCTTTGGACCCATGTAAACATTTTCCATAACTAAAAACCAAAATTAAACCCAAAAGAATGAAACTGCCTTGTAACATTGGAAACAAACCGAGACAAAAGTTCCTATAATTGATGGCATAAGCTCACAGAGAATTGTTTCAAGTGACTTTGAAACAATTTGTGCATTTCTCCTCCTTCAGAGGAGAAGAACCATGACTATTAACCTAAACTGCATTCAGCAGTCTTTTTGTTGGTAATCAAAGTGGTATTGTTTTGGAACTATTATATATACAAATATACACATTTAACCATAAGTAATTATATTCATGTCTTTGGGAAACCAGGGTTTTGTAACAGAAGGGGTGCCGATACCAAACCCTGGAAATTAACTAAATCTTGACATCGTGAATGAGAATTGGAAACAGCAGTATAAAGTACTCGCTTTATTCCATAAGCAATGGCATTAATGTCATTAGGAGCAACCGCAGCCCCACATCGGGTCTCCCGCCTCGGGTCAGACCCTCCTTCCAACCTCCCACGAAGCCTCCATTTCCCCACTGCCCACATGTTCCTCTCTGCATGCTACAGTCTAGGGGGATGTTCTTTGGCTGAATGGGGCGAAGACGTATTTCCAGTCTGTTTGGAGGATGTGCCCATGGGCCCCCTGGTTTTCCTGCTCAAGGCCCCCAAGCATAGGCGCCAGCTGCTTCACACGTGTGGGACACCCAGGAAGCCTGAGGCCTCCAACAACTGTCAGTCATTCGATCGTGCTGGAAAACCGTCCTTGTCAAGTCCTGGAAACCCCCTCAGGCTGAGCCCAGACCTCCAGGACAGGCTTCATTCAGCCCTGGGAAGTGGCATGGTCATTCTGTCTGGTCCAGAAACAGGCCTTTGCCTTTTTTTTTTTTTTTAAATCTCTCTTTGTTTATTTGTTCAACCCAGCTTCTCAAATCCTTCAGCAGACCTGGCCCCCCATGTGCAGCGCAGGCTCTGGGTACAGTGCTGGGTGGGCCTGTCCGGTCAGAGGCTCCCTTCATGGTCTGAAGCTGTGGGCTCGAGGGACCATCTTCACTGGGGCATCTGTGAGACTCTAGGGTCACAAGCCCACTAGGCTTGTGCTCATCAGGTGGGGGGGGCGGTGCAGCAGGAAATGATGCACTTAGGAAGGAGGTCCCCAAGTAGTAGTCATCCATGTGTGTCAGGAATGCCTTGAGGCATGGCTGCCCGAATTTTGGCCACAGGTCCTATAACCTGTGTGTGTTGAGTCATATGTATATACGTATGTTATATATAATATATAATAATATATATTATAATTATGTTATAATAATATATAATATAATAGATGTTATGCATATATTATATGTGTGTATATATATACATTATATACACACACACACATATATATATTGTGTGTGTGTGTGTGTATTACAGACAAGGTGCTACACCCCTACAGATACATTTGCTTCACTCTGTGGAGGACCAGCCTGGCCCCAGGGGGATTTTGTTTTTTTTTACAGTTTTATTTATTTATTTGACAGACAGAGATCACAAGTAGGCAGAGAGGCAGGCAGAAGTAGAGAGGAAGTGAAGCAGGCTCCCCGCTGAGCAGAAAGCCCAATGCGGGGCTCGATTCCAGAACCCTGGGATCATGACCTGAGTCGAAAGCAGAGGCTTTAACCCACTGAGCCACCCAGACGCCCCATCCCCAGGGGGATTTAAGTTTCCAGTCTTTGCTCTAGGACCAGGATTGTAGCTCCTTCTGACCCCCACATCCACTCCCAGGCCACTTGCCGGTAATCAGCAGTCACCACCACCCACTGAGATTCGAACCTTTGGCCTATGCCCAGACCCCTTGACCTTGTACCCTGCTCTCCACCTGGGAGGTGGCCCTACTTCCACCATGGACCCTGCTGGCCCCACCCAATGCCTTTTGAGATCTATCCTCCCCAGCTCCTGTGTTTTCCCTGCCCCACACTGGGCAGCATAGTGGTGCCCAGGCCATTTCTCCTGACCCTTCCCACTGCCCCACTGTCCACTGTCCCACACCCAGCAGTTGACCCTTTCACCAAGGGAAAGTAGATTTTTTTTTTAAGTGATCATCTGAAAACTCCAGAACAGTTAACTGACCTCTCTATCCAACTCTGCAGTTTCTTTTATACTCTTACTCCTTGCCCCAACTTCAAAGTACCTGATGGGGGAAGAGGTAAGGGAAATTGTAGAATATGCAAAACCGAAAACATGTGGATCTTTTCATCCTTCCAATGAGAGGATTCTAGGAGTTGAGTCCCAGCTGTAGTTGGTATCAGCCTGAAAGGGCTTTCCTGAGATGCGATCTTTTTCTTTCATACCTTTTCACAGATAGTACTTGATACCATGCAAATGTCAATGGTTGAGTTATAAAGCGTAGTAACATAATGGACACCCAAGGACTTGTATCCCAAATCCACAGTTCCAACACAAATGAAAGCTCAGAGCAGTCACCTCGTGACTTAGCCCATTCTTCTGCCCACCCCACCTCAGCTAATTGTTATGCTGTTTTTTTTTTTTTCTAAAGATTTTATTTATTTGACAGAGATCACAAGTAGGCAGAGAGGCAGGCAGAGAGAGAGGAGGAAGCAGGCTCCCTGCCGAGCAGAGCCCGATGCGGGGCTCCATGCCAGGACCCTAAGATCATGACCTGAGCCCAGGCGCCCCTGTTATGGTGAATTTTGTTACTCCCCTTTCCCCTCTTCCTTTGGACTCTTGGAAATAATTCCAAGTTTACCAAAAAATTGGGAAAGTAAGAAGAATACAAAGAACACCCATATAGACTTCCTGATTTTCTCAATGTTGACATTTTACCCCATTGTCTTTATCATAGGATCTCATTCTCTCTGACCCTCCCTCACCCCTTCCTACACACACACATACACACCTAGTATTTTTGGAACAGTTCGAGTCTGTTGTGTTTTGTCTCCTTTGCATTTCATACCATTGACATTTTGGAAAAATGTCTCTCCCTCCTTTCTCCCCTTTGGGCGGGAAAAATATATAGCACGCTCCTTGTTTTGAGTTGGAGTGGTTATTGTTTCCTGTTTTGGAATGTGCGCTTCTGCGACTTGACGTTGATTTTTAAGGCTCAGCCATGGTCCTGTAGGTAGAGCCGTAACTTGCTTTGTCATCGGTCCTGAAAATCCCGTCCCAGCGCGTGCATGCACTACCACTGATTTGCCCGTCGAGGGTCAGGTAGGGGTTTCCCGCCTTCTGTTCCCTGCGCACGGTGCTGCTGGGAACATCATCTCTGCGCATGTCTGTTGGTGCGCATGCGCGAACTCTTGTGCGCGTCTCCCGTAGAGGCATTGCCCGACCGTCCTTCCTGTGAATGTTCGGCTCTTCTAGATCGTTCCAAACTGTTTTCCAAAGCGGGTGTGTGTCCTCTTAGCCTCCACTAGCAGTGAGTAAGAGCGCCTGTGAACTTTAAATTTTTTTTTCGGGCACCTAGTGTATCAACAAGCGTCTAATAGATAAATCATGGTCTCGTGAGCGTTTTCGTGAGCCTTTCTCCGATGACTAATGGCGATGAGCATCTTTCCGTGTTTTTGGAGCATGTGTGTGCCGTTTCTTTTGAACTAATAGTAGTAGTGGTGATAATCATTGGAATCCCACCTCTTGTTTACAACTTACTATGCGTGAGGAACGGTTTTAAGCCACGCACAGCATTTAATCCTAAAAACAACCTGATGAGGTATGTACTTCTATTACTCTTTTTTCTGTTCATGCATGTTGCCCATTTTCCTATCAGATTATTTGTCTCTTTCTTCCCCAGTTCTTTACATGCTCTGGTTTTTTAGCTGGTTTTCTTGGACACTGCTCTGGCCGGGGAAGAGGAGACTGCCCAGGGGAGGTGGAAGCCTAGGTCCCCCCACTGTGCTTCTGTTGACATCTGAGGGGGTCTCCGTGGGACAGCTGGGGGGCGGGTGGGAATTCTGGTAGCCCCTTGGTCTCTAGGGACACCCCAGGTGGTGCTTCATTACTGGCCGGCTGGAGTGAAAGTCCCAGCTCCCTACTTCACCTTCCCTGAAACCATTCCAGCAGAGGTATTAGGGTGCCCCCCTCCTTGTACATGGCCTCACGTACACATCCTTGATGGCAGGGGGAAGAGAGGAGTCTCGGTTTCCTCTGCGGTGTTTGGCTGGAGTAGAGAAGCGATTGTCTCGCCATGCCAGGGTGCCCGTTTCCAGGTCCTTCGGCCAGAGAGAGTCAGCTTTGGTTGGGGTGGTGGTTCTGTCAGTGCCCATTGGCATTTTCAGGTTGCTGGCTTTTCCAGCTCCAGGTCCAGGGTGGATGAGGCAAAAAGAAAACACAGGGATTGAGCTCTGTGTTGTTCATTTCTTGGGTCTCGAGGTACCAAGGTGTTGTCTGCCTTCTCGACGCTGGAAATGTGTTCTTATGTTTCATATAGACTTGTTTTTTGTATAATGCCTAGGGTTTTTCATCATGTTTAGTGGAAGAAATAGGAAAAAGTATGTCTCCCCCATCTTCTGAGAAAGCAAAACCTTTGATGATTTGTAAGAGTTCTTTATGTCTTGTGAATACTAATCCTGACTCAAGGAGTAGTGTTACACCTACTGAAAATATTATTTTTCAGTTTATGGCTTTTAAAAGGATTTCTTTTTTTCTTCTTTCTTTCTTTCTTTTTTTTTTTTTTTAAGATTTTATTTATTTATTTGACAGAGAGAGAGACAGCAAGAGAGGGAACATAAGCAGGGGAAGTGGGAAAGGGAGAAGCAGGCTTCCCGCTGAGCAGGGAGCACCAGGTGCCCCTAAAAGAATTTCTTGGTAGTGCTTTTGACATCTGTTTCATTGGATGTTCTTGATTTTGATGGAGTTGCACTTACCAGTCTTTCCTTTGTCTTTTTAGAGGTAGTGGTTTTTATTTCTTATTGAAGAACTAATTCCTCATCCAAAACATAGAAAGATAGGGGTGCCTGGGTAGCCCAGGCAGTTAAGTGTCTGACTCTTGGTTATGGCTCAGGTCATGATCTCCGGGAAGTGAGATGGGTGTGGAACCTGCTTAAGATTCTCTCTCTCCCTCTTCCCCTACCCCTCCTCCTGCACTGGTATGCGCATGCTGTCTCTCTCCCTCTTAAAAAAAAAAAAACCCAAAATGTAGAAAGAAATCTCTTCTAAAAATTTTAATGCTTTTGCTTCTCATGTTTAAGTTCTTATCCCCACCTGGAACTGATTTTGGGTTATGTTATGGGGCAGGGGTCCAATTTCATATTTTCAGAAGTCTCACTGGAGTGTAAATTAACATACAATAAAGAAGACACATTTAAAGTGTACAATTTAATAGATGTTGACATATGTATGTATACACTTGTGAAACCACAATAAGGAAAATGAACATATCCATCACTCCTGCCTCTTTGTAACCTTTCCTCCCTGAATCTCCGCACCTTCCCTCCAGCCCCAGGCTACCACTGATTGGCTTTTGTTACTCTAAATTAGTATGGACATCTGGGATTTCTGTATAACTGTAATTATACAGTTCATGCTATTTTTGTTTGGCCTGGTGTCTTTCATTCAGCGTAATTATTTTGAGATTCATCCCCATTGTAGCGTGTATCAAGAGTTCATTCTTTTTTATTGCTGAATACTATTCCATTATGTGTCTGTAATGCAGTTCATTTATTCATTCACTTGTTGGACATTTGGGTTGCTTCCATTTTGAGACTGTGATAAATAAAGCTGATATAAACATGTGTATATATGGCTTTGCATGGAATATGATTGCATTTCTTTTAGGTACAAATACCTTGGAGTGGAATGGTTGGTAATATAATGGATGTATGATTAACTTTTGGGGGGAAATTGCCAAACTTTTCCCTAAATTTTCCGTTTCTACCAGCAGTTTATGAAAGTTCTGTTTGCTCTACATCCTTACTAACACTTGGTATGGTCAACTTTTTTCATTCTAACAGGTATAGTAGCATCCCATTATGATTTTAGTTTGCATTTCCCTAATGACTCTAATAGTATTGAGCATCTTTTTATGTGCTTCATGTATAATTTTTGCCTAAATCCACATTTAGGATTGTGTAAAGTGTGTGTCAAAAAAAGTGTAGTTCCAAATGTGTTCTGGTTTCTTTTTGTTTTGCTTAAAGTTAATATTTGCTTGGAATTTGTATTTGCTTCATTTGTTTATGTGTATGTCTATTGATAATTCTTCTCACGTTGTCATCCCATGACATTACCTTTTTGTCTTACTTTTTGGGTCTCATGTCTTTCTCTTTCTTCATTCATTTCATCGTTTTGTGGAGTCTACCGTCCAGGAGTTTCATCAGGCAGTACAGTGGTGGAGAGCATGATGGTGGACATCGTTCATACATCTTGCTCTTCATTAACACTGTTCCAATACACACTGGTTGCCATTTATTCTTGGTAAATGTCATTATCCCATAATGTTTCCTCTTTAATTTGGAGAGTCTCATATTTTTTCCTGTCTTTCATTTCCTATTTTCTGGATCCTATGTCTCTTTTTTTCTTAGTTTGCTCTCTTATTTTTGTGGAGAACAACCTTCAGTAAGATTTTTTTTTAAATGTAAGATTTTTTGACAACTCTTATGTCTAAAAATATAATTATTTTACTTGGATGTTTCATTGGTAATTTGAATGGGTATAGAATTCTACATTAGAAAGCATATTCTTTCAGAACTGTGAATGAATTACTCCACTGTCATCTTCTTTCAAAGTTTTGTGGTCTTCTCTTTGTCTCCAGTGTTTGAAATGGACCTATTATGCTGGGTACTCAGTGCACCCTTTCAGTTTGGAAATGTATGTCCTTTAGTTTGGGAAATTTCCTTGAATTATTATTTTTTTAATTAAAGATTTTACTTATTTACTTGAGAGAGCGAGAGAGCGTATGAGCAGGAGGACTGGGAGAAGAGAAGCAGACTCCCTGCTGAGTAGGGCCCCCCTGCCCCCGACGTGGGGCTCAATCCCAGGACTCTGTGATCATGACCCAAGGTGAAGGCAGACGCTTAACCAGCTGAGCCACCCAGGCATCCCTTCCTTGAATTATTTTAGAGGATGACTTTCTCTTCTTTTTTCCTCTGTTTTTTTTTTTTTTCTTCCTGACACATTTGGCTGTTGGGTTATCTTTTAATTTTCTTGTCTTTACTATTCTACTTTCAAACTCTTGAGTTTTGCTTTACTTTCTGAGATGTTATCTTAACTCTTCTAACTCTTAAGGAGTTTTTGATTCTGCTATTGTGCTTTTAATTTTATTTTTTAAAATTTCTATTATTTAGAGAGGGAGAGAGGAAGGAGAGAGGGACAGAGAGAGAGTCTTAAGCAGGCTCCATGCCCAGTATGGAGCCTGATTCAGGGCTCAGTCTCACAACCCTGAGATCGTGACCTGCGGAAATCCGGAGTCAGACAGTTAGCCAGCTGAGACACCCAGGTGCCCCTTGTGCTTTTAATTTTAAAAAGCTCTTTTTAAAAATAACTTTTATTTATTTATTTTTTAAAGATTTTATTTTTTATTTATTTGACAGACAGAAATCACAAATAGTCAGAGAGGCAGTCAGAGAGAGGCAGAAGCAGGCTCCTTGCTGAGCAGAGAGCCTGATGTGGGGCTCCATCCCAGGACCCTGGGATCATGACCTGAGCCGAAGGCAGAGGCTTTAACCCACTGAGCCAGCCAGGTCCCCTAAAAATAACTTTTAAAAAGAAAAGATTTTTAACTTATCAGGTAGGAACTGAAGTGTAATCTCTAGAACTTAGAAAAATATGTCTCAGTAGAACGGGGACTCTTTCAGGGTCATGTGTGGCCTTGAAAAATCAGATCTCAGGCTCCAGTGTTTCAGAGAAAACCATAGTCACCATGTTCTCTATATCAGGATTCAGCAGGAGAAATTTTTTTGGGGGGGAACTTAGTGTCAGAAAAAATCTTGTCTTCCCAGAGGGATTGGCCAACTTCTTCCACCTTATGGCAGGAGCTTTATAGAGTGTCTGATTTCCCTTTTTGCCCAAGCTGCCAGGAAGCACTGGTCAGACAGATGCCAAATCATATCTGCTTTTTAGCCCTTAGGACTGAAAAAGAGAACTTTTTCCTCTTCTCAGTTACGACTTTTAGTTTGTATCTATACAGTAATGGATTTCTACTCTGTATCTCTTTTATGAAAAGAGGCAAGGTATGAGTAAATTAAAGTTATAAACATTTTACATTTACCTTTCCTTCGCTTTTGTTCTCAGAATATCCAAAGGGAAGGCATAATCTGAAATATTTATGCAGATTGATCTGGGTACAACTCCTGAAGCTTCAAGCTTCACACTCAAGGTGTGAGTCAGCAGATACAACTTCCAGAAGATCATGAGGGCATTTCTCTTTCTGCTCCCCCCTTTCGGGGAGCTGTGGCCTGACTGCTGAACTGGGGTTCTTTGCATACCTCCTTTGCCTTTATTGTAGCCCAGCGGTGTGGAGTGAATTGTCCACAACTCACAACTGTTTCACCCTGCTTAGGAGTAAGAACTAGACTTGGACATACTAAGGCGTTCTTCCAGAGAGCTCAGAATAGACTAACAGACTTCGTGTTCACAGCAGTGAAAGGGATAGACATTTACACCTTGGAATTATAGAATTATAGAAGGCAGGACTGGTACCCCTGGACAGGTTCATTCTGTGATTTCGGACTTCTGCCCTGTCCTATCTTTTGAGTGGCAGCTATGGACTAGTTCCTCTGAGTGAAGGTGTGAAATGAAGCGCTTAGGAGCATGGGCTTTGGAGCTAGCTCCTTCACCGTTCACTATGTACTTACTATGTGGCCTTCAGCAAAGTTCCTTAAGCTCTCTGGGCTCTCTTTTTTCATCTGTAAAGTGGGAAAAGTAATGGTATCTATCTCCCACATCTGTTACAAGGACAAAAAAATGAAATGTGGGGAAAGTACTTAGAACATATAGCAGACATTCCTAAATGTTAACCATTAGTGTGACTACTGATTTTTATTTTTTTTAATTAATCTTTTTTTAGAGGGAAAGAGCATGTGTGTGTGCGCTCGTGCACATGCACCCACTGAGGGTGGGGAGGGGTAGGGAGAGAGAGAATCTTAAGCATGCTCCACTCCCAGTGCAGAGCCGGATGTGGGGCTTGATCTCATGATCCTGAGATAAGATCTGAGCTGAAATCCAGAGTTGGACGCTTAACCACCTGAGCCGCCCAGGCACCCCATGACTACTAGTTTTTAAATTACTGTTACCAGGGGCTACACTGAACAGAGACATACCATTGGAGCCTCCCAATTGTCACATTCCAGGGACTTTCTCCCCATTTTGTACTTAATTTGTCCCATGGATGTCTCTAGCTGAGACCCCACTACTTTCTTGTTGCAGCTTGACACTATCTTGGCCCCTGTGCTGTCTCTGCTTCTCTTCCCACTCTGCTTGGCCAACTTATCTACCTTTGTGGTTTCAGATTCCTTCACAATCTGATGGTTAGAAATTCCCTACCAGCCTTTTCTCTGGGCAGTGGTGCCCTTTATGCATCTCAGGGTCAACTTTTCCACCCTCCTTCCCCATCTCAGAGTGGCAGCTAGCATCCGTTCTTAGGATTCAGACTGCTAAGTTAAAATTTTTCATTCCTTCATCCATTTCCTCATTCATTCATTCATTCATTCATCCCAGTAGTGCCTCAGATGCCGTCCTCTCTGAGTTCCACGATTGACCTGCAAGTGTGGGGCTATATCAGAGCATTTTTCCTGTCCTTGGCTTGGGCTGCTTACGGTTCTCCCCGGAAGCTGAGTATTTAACTTACTTAAATCCCAAATTCCTGCTCCCCTGAATTCCTGCCAGTCCTACCCCAGGTTGTTCCATGGGATGTCTGACCTCCCCAGCAACACTGAGGACCCTGCCAACCGTAGATGGGCCCAAGGAGCCTGTGGTCCAGGGAACACAGTCTTGTGCCTGGGGACAGGTTGGTGAGTGGTCACCATCCTGTGGAAGACTGAGTGCGGGGGTCCTGGGCAAGTCACAGTTCAGAGCTGGCAGGACCAGGAGGAGGATACGAGGCACATCTCTGGCAGCCGTGGTTCTTTGAAGATCCAAGATGGCACCACGATTGGTGTCAAAGTCACACTATCCACCCGGACATCTGATGCCACCCGTCTGTGTCCCCTGACTTACTGGGATCCAGAGACGAATGTGTATGTGCAGGGAAGAGAGAAAGTCCCATTTTCCTTGTGATCGTGGGGGCAGAGCTTCCCCAGGACGTGACTCAGGTAGCCCCCATGGTGAGGAGCAAGAAGAATCCCGAATACCAGACGGGGTGGTAGACAGGAAACTATTGGGTGGTGTTAGGAACACACAGGGGAGTGGCACTCTCTTGTTTGGCATGTCAGTGGGAAACGTGTCACTGTGTTTGATGTCCGTGCCCTTCACTCTGCACCTTTGAGGCAGAGGTGGCCTCAGCAGGGCCCCCTGAGTCTGACCCCTTGACCCCAATGGAGTGGTGACCCACCCTGGTCATCTGCTCAGGCTGCCATGAGAGAATGCCACGGGCTGGGGAGCTCCCTCATTGCCGGAGGCTGCAAGTCCAAGATCAAGGTGTCAGCAGGGTTGGTCTATGGGGAGGACTCTCTGCTGGGGTTGCAGACCTTCACCTTCTTATTGTCCTCGTGTGGACTGTGCATGTAGACAGAGCGGGTGAGAGAGAATGCTCTGGTGTCTCTTCCTCTTCTTAGAAGGTCAGAGCTCTGCTGCATTAGGACCTCAACCTCACCATCTCCATTAGCCTCATTTGGCCTCTTGTCTTCCGATTGCAGTCACGTCTTGGGCTAGGGCTTCACAGCTACCACCCTGGTGGCCCATGGCACCTGTTGAGCCAGCCCCCTGCTGACCGCCTTGCCTCTTAAAGGAGGGGCAGCCTGATGTCTGGCTTGGTCCACCCTCTGTAAATGTGCTGAGTCAGAACGGAGTAATGTGTCCTTCTGAGTGAACAAAGGCTGATTTCATGTGAAGAATGTTTTAAGATTTTCACAACCCGCTCTTGATATAATTGAGACCCCCTGGGGTATTGCAAAACCAGACCTGATCCACACGCCTTTCTACCTCTCCCCCTGCCCCGCTGTGGTTTCTGCAATAGTGGAACTGGAAACAGACCAGGTTTTGCCACAACAAACCCCTGTGTATGCACGCGCAGGAGAGATGGGCTTACATTGCAATTTCTTAAGTAGTGGCGGTGGTGTCGCCATGGGTGTCTCATACCTGGGCCTTGGGAAGGAAATAGGCATGAGATTGGCAGTGACCTGTGGCCTGGCAGGATGGCAGGCTTTGACCTTATCTGGCAGGATTTGGTTTTTCCTGGCAAAGACCCTGCCAAGTGCTGAGGGGTGCTCAGCCTACAGGCCCAAGGAAGGCGTGTCCCCCGAGTTGACAGCTCTGCTTTGGAAGGGCATGGGGTCCTTCTCCTGCAGTCCCCGTGGCCTCAGAGATCCCATCTGCCAGCCACCTCGCGAACCCCCATCCCATCTGGATGGGCCAGCAGAGAAAGTGTTTCCTTTGACCTCACTCTCTGGGACCCTCGATGTGCTGGCTTGGTCACAGGGCCCAAGGGCTGGTCTCCAGAAGCTGCTCCATCTTAACACAAGTGCGAGGGTTGTGGGCAGGAGGGGCGGTGTTGCAGGCCTCAGACTCTGCGAGAGGCGCTGAATGACCTCACGTGGACAGGGCTCGCTTCTGGTGGGGGAGGAGCTGCTGCTTGCCTATGGCTGCCTTGACAAGGTCTGAGTTTGTGGGTTTCGGAGAGTCCTGAATCTACTACTAAGATCGCCCAGGAAAAGTTGCCAGGCCTGGTGAGCCCTGGGCCTGCTGCTGGGAGTAGTGGGTTCCAACAGGGCCATGTCCATAGATCTATAGGGAGGGATTCTGACATGGATGGTATTTCTAGAGCTCTTGGGCTCTGGGGTCCATGGAACATCAAGCTAAGGGGCCCCTGGAGATTCCTGCTCATTGCGGTGAGGATCGGAGCACTCATTCAGCCCAGAGCCAGAAAATGGGGCTCCCCAGCCGGACAGAGGCCCCCACCCTTGAGGCACTTTCAGGGTGCGAGACCTACAGTTAAAGGTTGATCTGCTGGGTAACACTTATGCGGCACTTACTGGATGCTGGGCCCTGCTGCGAGCACTTTGCGTGAATCACGTTGTGTAATCTTTGGATAACCCCATGAGGTGGTCACCACTATTCCTGTCCCTTTGTGATGAGCCTGAGCTACCGGGAAGCTTAGTCACCGACCCAAGGTCACAGGAGGGTAAACGGTTAGAGGTGGCCCTCTGTTGCGGAGAGCCTGGTTCGTGCTCTTGACGCCTCTCAGGGGTGAGTTGGGACCCCTCAAGGGGATGGGTGGGTGACGCTGGCCAGGGGCCAGGAGCTGACACGTGAACTGGGGTGGGGGATCCTGCAGATGGAGAAAGCCAGTTCAGGCGAGGGCACATGTGTGCAGAGGTGGGGAGGCGTTAAAAAGTCCTGGCCCACCGATCGAGTCTGCATGTGAGCCCCGGATAGCCAGTGCGTGGAAAGGGATGTGATGAACGTGGCCCCATGTTCGGCTTTTGTGATGTTAGACATTATTTTTCTTCATATTGTGGTAAAATGCACGTAGTATCGAACTTGAACTATGTGATTGGGAGAGAGGCTGGAGAAGCAGGGAGAAGAAAGCCATGAGGATGGGGGACAGGTCCTTGAGTTCTGGGAAATGTCACTTTGTCTTACAGAAATAATCCCTTTCCCCCTCTGTCTGTCTGTCTCTGTCTCTCTGTCTGCTTAAGCTGCAGGCTCAATGGGGTTGTGAAGCACAGGGAGAGAACAATTTGCTATATAAAACAGTTAACTTTTCCAAAAAGGATTAAAAGTGATGACTCTTTGGGACACCTGGGTGGCTCAGTCAGTTAAGCATCTGCCTTCAGCTCAGGTCATGATCCTGGGGTCCTGGGATCAAGTCCAGTGTTGGGCTCCTAGCTTGGTGGGGGGCCTGCTTCTCTCTCCCTCTGCCTGGTGCTCTGCCTACTTGTGCTCTCTCTCTCTGTCAAATAAATAAAATCTTTAAAAGTGGTGATTTTTTCAAAGTCAAGCTCGTGGAGGTGTAATTTACATACAGTAAAAATCACCCTTTTAGGTGTGAACTTTCAATACACATTTTTTTTTAATTGGGGGAAAAACACACACAACAAAAAATTGACCGTTCCACCCATTTTTAAGTGTAAGTTCGGTGGCACCGTGTTCATTCCCAGCACTGTGCCAGCATCCCCACCAGACCCGCATCTTCCCCAGCAGCAGCTCTGTGTTCACGGCAAGAGAATTCTCCACTTTCCACTCCCCTGAGCTGCTGGTAACCCTTGCTCTACTTTTTGCCTCTATGAGTTTGCATTTTAGATCCCTCGATAAGTGGAATCATACAATACTGCCTTCTATGATGGGGTTATTTCACTTAGCGTCATGTTTCATACGTGTTGGGGCGTATGTCAGAAGTTCCTTTTTGAGGCTGAGTAATGTTCTATCGCGCATCTATACCGCCTTTTGTGTCTGTTGTTGAAGAACGTGTTGAACATGTTGATCAGGCCCACCTTGAGGCTCTTGTGACTACTGCTGCTATGAACGTGGGTGTGCAAACATCTGCTTGAGTCCCCGCTTTCCCTTCTTTGGGGTGTATATCTAATTTATCCAGGTATGGAACTGCTGGATTCTCTGGTCATTCCATGACCAATGTTTTGAGGAACCACCAGAACGTTTTCCAGAGTGGCTAGACCATTATATGTTCCCACCAGCAATGCACAAAGGGTTCCAAATTCTCCGCATGCTCACCAGAACTTGTTGTTGTGTCCAGTATTTTGAGAATGGCCATCCCAGTGGGTATGAAGTAGTATCTCACTGCAGTTAGCTGTATGAGTTTGACAAGGGTGTACAGTCATAACCCATAAGATGGTGACCTGGGGGGAGAATATGGACATACCCAGATCCATGAAAAACTTTTGGAAAGCTCCTTCTCCTACAGTGAGAAAGTTTCAGGAGAGGAGATGGAGCAGGAGGTGGCTGGATCTGCCTAGACTCGTGGTGAAAAATGCAGCTGGGTAGTGGTTCAGGGAGTAGACTGACCCACTAGAGCCCAAAGTTGTGAGAATCTGCTTCCTGGACAGCCCCTGGATGACTAGACGGGGGAGCAGGTGACAGAAATGAGGGGTCAGAGATATGGCTGCAATTGTCTAATGGGCGACTGTTCTCTGCTTGGACGCACCCCTCCCCACGCTCACCACCTCCCAGTCTCCTCTCTTGGTATCACGAACAGTTCATGTCCTTTGTTCCCGGCTTCTCACTTGGTCTGTGAAAGAGCCCTGCTTCCTGTGCCGACTGATTTCCAATGATCTCTGGTGGGGAATCCAGCCAGGAGGCCCGTGGAGAGCTGGACATATTTCCACCACTGTTGGCTGGTGGCTCATATGTTTGGTGACCTTGAAGAAGTCTGGGGAAGTGCTGGGACATAATTTCTTCATTCCAAAGCCTGGCAGTGGCAGAGACCGCTGTGGTCCACCAATTGCTCTCATAGAACTGTGGATCTCCTGCCTAGTGCCTCATGCAGTCACATCTGTTAAGAGTCATGGGCACAGGGATGCCTGGGTGGCCCAGTCAGTTAAGCAGCTGCCTTTGGCTCAGGTCATGATCCCAGTGTCCTGGGATTGAGTCCCACAGTGGGCTCCTTGCTCAGCAGGGAGCCTGCTTCTCCCTCTGCCTCTACCTGTTACTCTCTCTGCCTGTGCACGCTCGCGCGCGCGCTCTCTCTCTCTTTCTGACAAATAAATAAATAAAATCTTAAAAAAAAAAAAGAAGAGTCATGGGCACATTGGCTGCACTTCTGACCCTGCACGCCATTTTGTCTAAATCAGTGGAGGCCTACCTCTGCAAACCTGAGTTGGAGGCTGATGAAGTCAAAGTGGTTCAAGATTTCCATGACGGAAGATGTTGAGTTTGAGAACAAGTGTTGCAAATAACTTGACATAGGAGAGAGGTAGAGGTGAGAGGGAAGAAAATCCTGGATTCAGCCTGGAATTATCCATCAAAATCATCATGTGTGGCAAAGTGAGAGGAGGTCTATCACCTGAATGTAGAGATTCCAGGTATGGGGGTCAGGGATTATGTTGTGATCTGTTCAAGCGTTCAGGATGGTGATGGGAAGATACAACAAGTCCGAGCCAGAGAGGTATTGTTTAATGAGAGGGTTTTCCTACAAATCTTGGGATGTGTGGTCCTCCCTCAATTTTTTAAAAAGATTTTTAAAATTTATTTGACAGCAAGAAATGGAGAGAAGGAATATAAGCAGGGGGAGTATGAGAGGGAGAAGCAGGCTCCCTCCTGAGCAGGGAGCCCAATGTGGGACTCGATCCCAGGACCCCGGGATCATGACCTGACTGAAGGCAGATGCTTAACGACTGAGCCACCCAGGTGCCCCTCAGTTCTGATTTAATATAAATTGAGAGGGCTGAGGAACTGGATCACCCCAAGCCCTGCCAAATGACAGCTCATTGTCAGGTTTGTGCCCTCTCAGAAAGGAATGGGAATAGTCATTAATAGGGCTCACTCTTTGCCACATATCTGGCATTATTTCAAATACTTCTCGTAATAGCCCCTCAAAATAAGGTTTTCATGTCCTCACTTTACAGTTTCAGGGAGGTTAAGTAGCCTACCCAGGGTCTCGCAGCTTGAAATGTCAGTTTGTTCTTAAGCCCTACCCACCAGGAGCCAGATACCCACAAGGAGCCCCTTTTGCACACAGCTGATGGAACAGGGACCTTAAAGTGTATGACCCATATATAATAGGGTACTATTCAGCCGTGAGAAAGAAGGAAGGCGTTCTGCCATTCATGATAAGACAGATGGAACTAAAGGGTGTTTTGCTAGGTGAGACAAATCAGGCAGAGAAAGTCAATACTGTATGATCTCATGGATGTGGAATCTAGAAAAGTCAAATTGGTAACAAAACAAACAAAGAAAACAGAGAGTAGAGTGGTGGTTCGCCAGGGCTGATGGGTAGGGGAATTGGACAGATGTTTCAGGATGCAGGCTTGAAACCAGTTGATAAATAAGTCCAGAAGACCTAATGCACAGTATCGTGATCATAGACAGTAATGGTGTGTTATAAACTTCAAAGTTGCTAAGAGACCCGATCTTAATTATTCTTGCACAAAAAAGAAACGTTAAGTATATGACGTTGATGGAGATGTTCGCTAACACTAGTAATCATACTGTGCTATACAGATGAATCAAATCAACGTGTTGTATACCTTAAACTTACACAGTGTTGTATGCCAGTTATATCTCAATTAAAAACAAACATTATTACCCAGAGCAGAGGCGATTTTCAGTGTGACTATTGTCTGTCTAATGAGTCTTGGGATACAGGGTTTTCAGTGGCTTTTCGTACCCTCTTTCAAGTTTGATTGGAATCGGGGTGGGTAGTTATCATGAAAGAGCTAGAGGAAAGGTGGGCTAGTGTAATTGGGGCATTTCTTCCTCTCCCATCATGGGTCCATCCCACCAGCCCTCTCAGGAGGGATGTGAGATTCTGCAGGAGCTGGGTCCTGGAATCCCCAGAGTCATTCCCAGGGCAGGTATCACACTGGAGACCTTCCATGGGGCCTGCATAGGTCCCTTGGCTTTCCCAGGGAAGATCCACACTATACCCAAGTTCCTCTAGAAGCTTCTGGAAAATAAGACAAGGGCTGCCTTGTGCTGGAGACCAGGTGTAAATTGGGAATCTGATGTGGCCCCGCCTCTGGGTTCTCTGGCTTCCAAGAGCGTCACTTGCAGAGCCGCCTGTGAGGGGTGGTGCTGGGGGTGAGAACTGTTATGGGTAGGTCGATTCTAGAACTTGTAAGCCCTGGGCCTACAGATAGAAAATGGATTCAAATGGAAAGATCAGGTGCAGCATGTCTAATTGACCTCATGTGGCATTAATGTGGCTGATAGTGGAGAACAGACCAGGAGGTTTTTTAACTTGACCGCATCCTGTCTGATCCCCCAGTTGTCTGCCCATGGCATGACACAGTGTCCTGATGGTACGCTTCTTATAGTCCACAGCAAGACATGTTAGGTTTGTGTGAATCTTTTCATTCCCAAGGGTACCTTCCAACCAGTCCTACTCACCTTGGCCCTTTTTTTAAAAATAGGAAACCCGTCTGTCTTGGCATGTATGAAGCAGCCCCTGGGTTCCCGATGGCTGCCTAGCTTCTGGTTCTCCTTTCATCCTGTCTCCCCAAAGCCCTTCATCCCCGTGACCTGGAGTTATCTCCACTTTGACAGAACCATTGGCCTCTCCCTGAAATATCCTCTTTGCATTGCCAGTTACTCATTTTCTTTTAAGCCCCCCCCATTTCCTCGTCTTGTTCAGCTTCTTCGATGTTCCTTCTGCCTTTCCCTAAGGAATGACCATGTTCTGTCAACGTTTTACTTTCCAAAGCTTGGTGATTGCGCAGTGGACTTCTCGGGGTCCCATCCTGGTTCATGCTCTTGGTATTTTCTGCACCAGAACTTCTCCGTGACACAGGAGGGGCCCCTCCAAAGCCCTGACCTTTCTGCTCAGGCACAGGAGAGGTCTTGGCAACCAGTACATGTCACGGTGTCGCCTGAGTGTAATTTCCCTGACTTGGCAGCTTCCTGAATCTGGTCGAAGGTTCCTGCATCTTTAGAATGTTCAAGGTCATCCACATCTTTGGGAATGTTTCTTAAATCATGTATCGAAGTTTTCAACGGTCAAATTCAGCACCACGTGCATGACCTAGATTGAAATATGTAATCGCACATGTACTTCTGTTTAACTGTCATTCTGTAGGCTTACATGTGGTGATCAGGTCATTTCACACAATTTTAGCTAGTTAAGGCATCTCGATTTGAGGGCAGACATTTTTGCCATCTTTCAAGGGTCGAGGAATATGCAATTTATATTCCCTGCTGCTGGGAAACTTTTTTTTTTCTTAAAGATTCATTTTTTTATGTTGAGAGAGAGAGAGAGCGAGCACACACAAGCAGGAGGGGCAGAGAGCAAAGGACAGAGAATCTCAAGCGGACTCTGCACTCAGTGCAGAACCTGATGTGGGGCTCGATCTCACGACCCTGAGGTCTGAGCCGAAACCAAGAGTCAGCTGTTTAATGGACTGAGTCACAGATGCACCCCATGGGAGTCCCTTTTATGCAGAGTCCTACTCCCACCCCTATCGCCACCACCATCCCTACTGCCTAATGCAATGGACACTTGGGAATTGAGGTTCTACTTACAAACTCAGCTTGCTGGTGGGTTTCCTTTTTAATATCAAGGCTTATGCACCCAGTTTCCTGATGAGCAAAATTATGCCAATTTCATGTTATTGGAACGAGGTGGGAAGTAAATGCGTAAATTGATCGATATCCTATTGTTGGCATTGTAGGAGGACATTTTTATATAGTTCAGAAATGTTTGGGAAGCTCAAGTCGGTAGAGCTGTGTGTCAACCCCGCATCACCTGACAAAATTCTCTTTATTCATTTGTTCAACCCACGTTTATTGGATGCTCATTGTGCTTATTTGCTAAGCCCTGGAGATCTGTGGCCAGAGTCTGACAACTGATGGGCATGTCCTGAATGCCGGACTCTTTAAAAATATGTCCTCTTAATTGATCAGGAAGGAAGAAAAACATCAAGTTCACTCCCATCACCCTTACGGTCTGGGGACCCAGACGCATGAGCAGTCATCATGTCACGTGGTTGTTGTTGATGGTCTCCTATACAGGGTTCATGGGATGGAGCCAGTAGCTCTGCCCTGGAGACCGCATCCTTGTTCTTTCAACAAACTGCCCTGAGTTTTGTTTGCTTATCTTGCTTTGTTTTATTTTTGATAGATTTGTCATTTGAATCATCCTCCAAACAGAATAAATGAAAACTTCTTTTGAAAATCTTATGCCTTGGGGCACCTGGGTGGCTCAGTCAGTTAAGAGTCTGCCTTCTGCTCAGGTCATGATCCAGGGGTCCTGGGATCAAGTCTTTCGTCAAGCTCCTGGTCAGCGAGCAGGGAGCCTGATTCTCCCTCTGACTGCAGCTTCTGCTTGTTCTCTCTCTCTCCCTGACAAAGAAGGAAGGAAGGAAGGAAAGGAGGGAGGGAGGGAGGGGAGGGAACGGGAGGGAGGGAAGGGAGGAAAATGTCATGCTTAGCAGAGTTTGGCTCCCAGGGGAATGTGTGCTGTACTAGAGGCAAACAAATGGGCATTTCTAAATCAGTATTCCTTTTTCTTTTGTGCATTTACCAACCCTAGTAGAAAAGTTTCCTTTTAAAGCCAACCAAACACTCTTGCACAATGCTCCTACAACTCTATAGGCAGCTAGGTGGCTCAGTTGGTTAAGCCTCTGCCTTCGGCTCTGGTCAGGATTCCAGGGTCCTGGGATTGAGTCCCGCATTGGCTCCCTGCTCAGCGGGGAGCCGGCTTCTCCTCTTGTGCTCTTTCTCCATGGCTGGCTCTTTTTCTCTCTCTCAAATAAATAGATAAAAATCTAAACAAACAAACAAACAAACTCAACTCTGTGGGATAAAGATGGTCAAGTTGGAATTAGAACCCACAAACAAGCCAAAGTGAACCTAATACTGGAAGAATGGACCAAGACCAAAACAAAATCAGAAGAAAACAAAACAAGAAAGGGAGGGAACTGAATGTGTAGGGGATAGAAGCTGAACTTTCTGAATATGACTTGTGGTTTTTAGATGGGACTTTGGAAACATGTAAATATTTAAACATGTGAAGAGTTAAATGAATTTTATGGGGGAAACTTGACCTCATACTTCTTATTTGCTCATATGGACTCCCCACTTCCAAGCTGTAGTCTGCTGAGGCGCCGGAAAGCCAGGCGTGAAGACGTGAGCAGAGTGAATCTTCCAAGTTGTGCATCTTGAGGGAGACTATCCCCATGAGCTCTCGTTCCTTGGATCTGAATCTGATCGCATCTCACTGGGGACGCTGCCCAGCACCGAATTACCTACCTTTTGGAAATTCTTTTTTTTTTTTTTTTTTTAATTCCTGTTTCATATGGCGTCTGTTGCCTTCTCTGGTAAATTCCTATATGATTGTCCCCCCAGTAATTCATTTTGAAGGAGAATTATGTGAAATGACATGCAAATGCTTAACTCTATTTAGGTATCTGTTTAGCTCCAAATTGATCACTTACAGGCCTTCATGGTGCCCCAAAGTGCTTACCAGTGACCTGTTGGTTGACTCTATTCATGATTTTTTCTTTTACGGTGATAGCATATACATAACATGAAATTTACCTTTTCCACCATTTTTAAGTGTCCATTCAGTGACATGACGCATATTCGCATGGTGTGACCATCACCACCATCCATCTCCAGAAACTTTTCATTTTCCCGAACTCAAACTGTATCCACCAAACAGTAACTTCCTTGTTTTGTCTTCCCTTTAGCCCCTGGCAAGCAAGCATCCTTCTACTTTCTGGGTCTAGGAATTTGACAGTTCTAGGTACTTCATAAAAGTGGAATGCTACAGTTTTTATTCTTTTGTATCTGGCTTATTTCATAAGCACATTAGCACAATATCTTCAGGGTTCATTTGTATCATAGCCTGTTATTGGAATTTGATTCCTTTCTCTGGCTGAATAGTGTTCTATTCTGTGCACTACAGAATGACTGTCTGGGTGCCCCTCCCCCCAAATCCATATGTTTAAATCCAGACTTGTCAGGGGATAGCATTTGGAGGTGGAGCCTTTGGGAGGTGATTAGGTCATGAGAGTGGAGCCTCATGCGTGAGATCAGTGGTCTTTTAAAAGAGACCCCAGGGAGCTGCCTTGCCCCTTTTGCCATTTGGGGACACAGTGTTTTATATACCACATCTTCCTTATCCATTTTTCTGGCGATGGACATTTGGGCTGTTCCCGTAGTTTGGCTCTTATTAATAATGTTGTTATAAGCATTGGGGTGCACACGCCCCTTTGAATGAGTATTTTTGTATGCTTCGGATAAATACCCAGTAGTGCAATTGCTGGATCATAGGATAGTTTTGTTTTTAATTTTTTTGGGGAAACTCCGTACTGTTTTCCAGAATGGCTGGGCCAGTTTGCATTCCCACCAACAGTGCAGGGTTCGCCTTTCTCCGCATCCTTGCCAACTTCTATTGTTTCTTTGTGTTTTCTATTTTGATATTGCGCATCTTTTCATGTGCTTACCATTTGTATGTCTTCTTGGAAGAAATGTCTATTCAAGTGCTTTGCACATTTTTAATTGTTTTGTTTTGTTGTTGAGTTGTAGGATTTCCTTATGCATTCTAGTTCGATCTATGTACCTATCTATCTCTATCTATCTATCTACATTTTTTTAAGTGAGAGGAAGAATGGGGGTTGGGGCAGAGGGAGAGAGAGAGAAAGAATCTTAAGCAGGCTGCACACTCAGCACAGAGCCAGTGCAGAGCTCAGTCCCACAACCCTGAGATGACGACCTGAGCCAACATCAAGAGTCAGACACTTAACCAACTGAGCCATCCATGTGCCCCTGCATTCTGGATATTAATCACTTATCAAATATATGATTTACAGGTATTTTCTCACATTCAGAAGGTTGTCTTTTCATTCTGTTGATAGTGTCCTTTGATGCACAGAATTGTTTAGTTTTGATGAAATCCATTTTGTCTATTTTTTTCTTTGCTGCCTCTGCTTTTGACATCATAGCCAAGAAATCATTGCCATATTCAATGTCATGAAAAATTTTCTCTGTGTCTTCTCCCAGTAGTTTCATAGTTTTAGCTTTTGGGTTTAGGTCTTTGACCCACATTAAGTTAATTTTTGTATGTAATCATATTTACTTTTGATATTAAAAATATATATGAATATACAAGATCTTATACAAAGATGGCAGTCAAGTCTGCTTAAACTTGTGAAAAAACAGACTTCTGTATTCTTATTGACCAGTTATCATCACTTTGCTGACCTGGTTTCATCTGTCTCCTCTGCCTTTTGTTTTTCCTGGAGTTTTTTATTTTTAATTTTTTTTAGAGTGCTCGTGCCCATGTGCATGTACAGTTGGTGGGGAGGGGCAGAGGGGGAAGGACAATGAAATATTTGCCCAAGCCCCAAGCAGGGTCCAGGCTCAGCATGGATCCAACATGGGGCATGATACCTTGACACCAAGATCATGACTTGAGCCAAAATCAAGAGTTGGGTGTTTAACTGACTGAGTCACACAGGTGCCTTTATCCTGGAGTATTTTTATTTATTTATTTATTTTTAAAGATTTTTGTTCATTTATTTAAGAGAGAAGGAGAATGTGTAAGCAGGGGGAGAGGGAGATGCAAGCTCCCCATTGAGCACGGAGCCTGACATGGGGCTTGATCCCATGACGCTGGGATCATGACCTGACCAAAGGCAGGCACTTAACCTAATGAGAAACCCAGGAGCCCCTGGAGTATTTTTAAATATTTTATTTATTTATTTGAGAGAGAGTGGGCGACAAAGAGCATGCAATCCGGAAAGGTCAGAGGGAGAAGCAGACTCCCTGCTGAGCAGGGAGCCTGATGCAGGGCTCAGTCCTGGGACTCCAGGATGGTGATCTGAGCCAAAGGTGGATGTTTAACTGACTGAGCCACCCAGGAGCCCTTTTCTAGAGTACTTTAAAGCAAAAGCCAGGCACCTTATATTTTACTTGCAAATATTTCACTGTGCATCTCTCAAGGATTATGTATGGATTTTTTTTTTTTGCCCTTATACCATAGTGCCATTATCACACCTAAAATTAATATGAATCCTGGATATCACATAACTGCAGTCCAAATTCAGATTTTTCCTCTTGAATTAAACCATGTCACCTCAGCATAGTATCATGCAGACCCCCTCTGGCCCCTTCCTGGGAACTAGTCCCACATCCACTGGCTTCCAGGATCCAGAAGTATTTCTGGAATGTAATCAAGAGTTGAAAATACTTGTGTGCTTGTGGTGGGGGGAGCATGGTCATGGGGGGAGCGGGTGTTCCCTGCATCAGGCTAAGCGAGACTGCCCATAGAGGAGCCAAGAGGGAGAGGGAGCCAGCATCTCCAGGTTATGCATGTCTGCAGTTAGAAGCACAGGTTTGGGGCAAGATAGCCTGTCGCTAGTGTGTGTGACCCTGGGCAGGTGGCTTTACCTCTCTGAACCTCCATTTCTTTGGCAGTGGGAACAATAAGAGTGCCTGCTTTGTATTAAATAGTGCACAGAGAGGGCCTGACAGTGTCGTTAAGTATTCAGGGAAGGTTGGATGTTGTCAGTGGTGCCATCACCATAATCATTATTGGGGTGGTTATTGTTATCCCAGTGGAGATCACAGGCCACTGAGGCTCATAACCTGGCTCTTGGCTGTCCCCCTGGGGACATGGCCTGGGGACATCAAAATTTCAGGGCCACCCAATGATTTGAAGAAGAGAAGTACCTCTTGGAAGCCCAGTGGTGTTTCATTTTGTTTTGTTCCCGTATGGTGCCCAAGTCCAGAAATTGTGGCAGAATTTCAGTGCCAGCTCATATTTCTCTGTGCCCTTGTTCTCTGGGGGAACTTTTTGATCAAGTCTTGTGTGAATCAGTGGAAGGACAAATGGAAGGCATTGACTCTTTCAAAGGTCCACACCAGCTACTTTCGTAGCGACTTTCAACCTGAGTAGATGTGGCTTCAAAGGTAACACGACTGGTGCGGGTGTTTTCCCTAAGTGCTAACTTAAAACATTAGATTCCTCCAGACACTCTCTCCATGGACAAGGGAAAGGAAGGGGTTGGCACAGATGGGACCCATTCTAGGCGAGGCCACCCAGATATTCCCCGGGCCGTGGGCCTTGATGTTGGTACAGAGGATGCTGGAAGGAAAGAGCAACTTCCAAGTAAAAGGGCCCGGAGTTAGGAAAATCCACAGCATTTGGGTAATAAATAAATAGTGCGTAGATTATATAAGAAATGACAGCCATTGTTTTGAGTCTGGAGGCTGGTTCCTTCTGGAGCAGTCAGCTGTGTAGCCCAGGGGAACAGCTGTTCCAGCTAGCTCAGGATAATCCTGGTTTGTTTCCATTTCCCAAACCCTCAGTGAATGCTCCTACCAGCCCCTCCCCAGGCATCTGGGCAACCCATTGGTTCTTCTGGTCAAACCCTGGTATCTTCCCATCTCACACGTAAATCTCCTGTTTGGTGTCCAAAGAGCTTTCATGTCAGAGGCCCCAGTAGAGTTCAGTGGGGGCCTGCCAGGGTCCCCACCAGCGCCATGTGGATCATCTGGGTCAAACCCTGCCAGACCCCCAACCCCGGCTGCTTCCCTGCCTACTCTCCCCAGAGCAGGGGGTTTCCCTGCCCCACTCCATCCATGTGCCCAGCCAGTCCAGGCCCTGTGACCTCCCAGCTGCAACAAGGGGCCTGAGAGTCTGTGACTCTGCTAACGCATTGGCCATCTCACCTTTAGTTCCTCATTCACGAAATGAGGATGATTATTGCTTCTCCATGGGGCAGCCATGAGCCTCCCAATGGCGCAGGTCACCCTGGGGAATCAGCCGCCCAAACAACCCTACCCTGTGAGACAAATGACTTCCCTGCTCTATGTGAAATGTTTTCTTATTTTATGTTATTTGGGGAAGAGAAAGGAGGAGGAGAGGATATGTGGCTGGTTGTAAACATAGATGTTTTTACTTGGAGAGGGGCTCAAGCTGTTTTGCATTTCTTCGGGAGCCTTCAGATGTGTCCTTCAAGGTCTTTGCTTCCTGATTAGGCAAGAGCGCAGTGATTAACCACTCTTCCCTGTGGGACAAACTGTCTAAAAAACCTACTGGTGCTTAATAAGGAGCCATGAAAGACCATCTTCGGGGGACAAGTCTGCTTACACTGTCTGCTTTCCATTTAAACAAGCCGTTTGTTTGCCTGCAAGATAGATGGTTGGGCTCCACGGGCCAGCCTGTACCCTGCGCAAGCATGGGTAATGCTGGAAGATGCTGCGCATGTGTGTCTCTGGTTTGAGCCCGTCCGGCCCCGCCTCTGCTTGGGGATCGGTGCTTTCCCCACCAACCACCACTCCTCACCCTCTACCCCAAAGCCCCCACACTGCTTCTCCCTCACTCAGAGCTTTGTGGTCCTTGAGATGACTTAATGTTTAGGTTGTTTTCTGAATCCGTGGGTTTGCCTGGAAAACAACTTCTTCCAGGAAAAGAAGATAAAAGTACTTAACGGGAACGTCAACAGTCACAATCCCTTAGCCTTTTATGGCCCGTGGATATTTAGAAAATGCAGTTCAGCCATGATTGCCTAGAGAACCCAAACACTAGCCCCAAGAAGGGAGGAGGCATAGGTATTCTGTTAACGCCCCTGTATGGATGGGCAAAGTAAGGCTGGGGGAGTCGAGTGACACAGGTAATGTGTTAGAGCTGGACTCCTGATGCTTTGACACCCTGGATTCGGTTCCTGGATGTTGGCCTTGGTATGGGGAGGCTTAGAGAGGTCATTGATATCATTTGAACCCTGGGTTTTATTTTGTTTTTTATCTGTGTAACAGAGAAGTTAATCATCCTGTACCAAAGAGAGGATTGGGTGAAATTGCACCTAGAAAGTCCCCACAATGGGAGCCGGCATTATTTTTGCTAAGACTCTTACTAATTATCATCAGTAACTATTCTTGCTAGTCAGATGCAAAGCGTCAGGTGCCCAGGCAGCCCCACCCACATTGCTGGCAGGCACACTCGGTCACCTGCAGAGTGTCGTGCAGTCTGTAGACCTCTGGAGCTTACCGTGAGGGGCATGGAGGATGGGGGTGGCAGGGAGAGTCCTGGTGAACCCAAGATTCCTGTCCCCCTCCTGGGGATGTGGCTCTGCAATCTCTTCCCCTTCAGTGTGGGCAGCCTGGGAAGGTGGTGGATTACCCCCCAGGATGATGTCACATTTGACAGCAAATGGATTTTGAAGATGGAATTGAAGATGGAATTAACTTTGAGTTGAGTTATTTGAGATCATCCGGGTGGGCCTGACCTAATTACATCAGCCCTTGAAATCTGGGTGAAGTCAGAGGCAAGAAGAAATCAGAGGGATCTGAAGCATGAGAAGTCTCTGCAGGGGGCCACCTGGCCTCTAGGACCTAAAAGTGGTCCTGGCCAACAGCAAGCAAAAGGCTGGGGGCCTCTGTCCTGCACCCGCAAGGAACTGAATTCTGACAACCATGTTAGCTTGAAAGAGGCCCCGAGCTTCAGAAAGGAATGTGATTTCACATTGATTTCAGCCCTCATGGGACACACAGACCTTGAGCAGTGGACCCAGACTTCTCACCTATAGAAACTGTGGGCTAAGTTTTAAGCTGCCAAGTACATGGCAGTTTGTCATGACAGAAAACCAGCGCAATGGGCAAAGCTGCTTCAGGGGGACGATTCGTTATCTATTGCTGTGAACACATTTGCACCAAACTTAACGGCTTAAACCACTGCCGTTTATTGTCTCATAGTTTCCAGGCATTCAGAATACAGGTGGGGCTTTACAGCGTGCCTCTACTTCAGGGTCTCTGCTTGGACCCAGATGTCCTCAGAGCTGTTTCCTCACTTCCTTTAGGTTCCTGCTCCCTGACCTCCGAGAGACCTCCCTGACATGCTAGCACCCATCCCACTCTGTCTCCTGTAGGGCCATTTAATTTCTTTTCACGGTACTTGTGTGTTAAATTGTGCCCCTCAAGAAGATATATTCAAGTTCTAACCACTGCTCTGTGTGAGTGGGACCTTATTTGGAAATAAATCTTGGTAGATGTGGCCAAGTTAATAGGGGGTCACTCCGGATTAGGGTGGGCCCCTACCTAATGACTAGTGTCCGTAGGAGAGAAATTTAGACACACAGACACAGAGGGAGCACCATGTGACTGACCGATGCGGAGGTTGAGGTGATGCCTCTATAAGCCAAGGAGTACCAAGGACAGCTGGCAACCACCAGAAACTAGGGGGGCAAGGAAGATTCCTCCTCTAGAGCTTTCAGACTGAGCATGGGCCTGGTGACACCTTGATTTTGGACCCCTGGCTTCCAGAACTACTAGACAATAAATTTCTGCTGTTTCAACCTCCAAGTTTATGCATACTTGATATAGCGTATACTTGATAGCGCAGCCAAAAGATACTACTTGTCACCATCTCTTTCTTTCTCTATCCATCCATCCATCGATTGATTGATCCATCTACCCATCCTCTACTGTCCATCCATCCATCCATCCAGTCGATTGATCCATCCATCCATCCCTTGATCGTTGATCTATCCGTCCATCCATCCATCCATACATACATCCATTGATTCTTCCATCCATCGACCCATTGATCGATCTATCTAGTGTATGGTTTATAGTTTGTGTTCCCACTGGCATTAAGTTTCTTGAGAAAAGTTGACTTTCTTTTGTTCCCAGGGCAACCCGCTGTACCTAAATCAGGGCTTGCTTGGAACAGGACTTTATAAGAATGTGCTGAGTGAATTAATGAATATTTATTTAGTTAAAAAGTGCCCATGATATAAATCCTGTGTATGCCCAATTCTTCTACCATTAAGAAGGTTAAGAAAGAAATATGGTGAGTTCCACCGATTTGTTTCATGATGAATTTATTTTTTAACATCTCGCAAGGGAAGAGAAGATACCGAATCTTTAGGAAAAAGATATTTCCAATAAAAACCTCAGCCAGGAAACTCAAGAAAATAATGATTTCGTTGTGAATAAGAAAAAGGGACAGAGGTATTGAAAATTTATTTTTCCTGTAGCCTGCTGGTGGAGCATAACTCTTTGTGAGCTAAATTCCACTGACCGCCTGGTTTGGGAGCGGGACGTAGTTTTGCTGACAACAGAGAAAAACGGATGGGGGAGGGTAGCCTTTACAGTTAATTAGGAATGAAATTGATACAAAACTTTGACTTTTGTGGAGCTCCTTTGAAAATCTGATGAAAGCTGAGGACTGAGACAAAAGTGCCCATTCATGTGAACCCTCACATGTGGTGTCAGGGTTTGGAGGATTTGCTGAGGCCAGAGGTGAAAAACTCTTGTCCTGAAGATTCTGTCAGAGCACGTCCACGTTCCTGACTGGGACTGACCCCCATCCCTTCGCTGAAGTCCACATCCCCCTTGGCCACAGGCGAGCTGGGGCAGTGTCCATACATCAATGCTGAGCACCATCTCTTCAGATCTCAGGGAAATAAAAATGGTTTGCTGTTATTCAGGGAAACGCGAACTTTTGGACAGTTGTAAAATGAATGACTCCATGTGGTTGTTCAGTGTCTTTGTTTCAGAGTTCTCAGGGTGCTTTGTTTCAAGCAACTAGTAACAAAACCCCCACAGGGGTGTGCCAGGTTAGGGTGTAGGAGTTGTGTGAGACCCCCCTCAGGGAGCTTTTGGGGGTGCAGGGTGTTAATCAGCCTGTGGCCTTGACTGTTTAGAGGCAAATGTCAGAAGGAAGTGAAAAAACAGCACTGACTTTGGACAGACTCAAAGGGCCAACTCTCCCATTCACAAGCTGTGTGATCTTAGGCAAGTTACTTAACCAGCCTGAGCCTCCGTTTCTCCCTCTACGTAAGATGAGACTAATAGCACTTAACTTTTAGGATTGTTGTGAGATTAAGAATTACACATTATAAGCACCTACGGTAGGAGTGGTAGCTGTTGGTGATATCCTTAATGTTAATGATACCTTGCAGTTTGTGATGGATATCCTGTATCTGGTGGTGTATCAGAAATATCCAGGAAGCACTTAAGAAAAGCTCTCAGGCCCCACCCAAGAACTACTGAATTGGACTTTCTTGGAGTAGAGCCCATATATGCAGGGCATCGGCAGTTGGCTTCTCCAGACCATTCCATGGCCCTGCTCTGGGCCCCAGGAGGCCACCCAGTATGGCCAGTGACTTCCAGCTGGGTCTCAGTTAACCTTCCAGAAGGTCACTGCAGACTCACTGGGTCCTTCAAGCAAAGGGATGTCCCTCTAGTTCCCATCACACAGCATCTTCATACAGTTCGCACAGCTGTTCCCTCTACCAGCCCTTTTATTCCTTTGGTTGTTTAAATATGTACCTGGGACTTTGTTCTAACCAAGGGTGGTGAGATGACAGACACAGAGACAACAGGCTTGAGAAAATGTTTATTCTTCCTGGTTCCCAAGAGGAGGGGCCACAGCCTGCCATGCAGGACCACACAGAGAAGCATCAGGAGACAGAGGGAGTGAGGGGATGCATGCATGGCCAAAGCCAGTGTTGTGGTTTCCATGGAGAGGAAGGGGTGAGGCAGGCTAGGCAAGATGAACGAGTTCAGGATTGCATTGTTTAAAGAATTTTGGCAGGCTCCGGACAAATAGATGGTCCCTAGTCGTCTGGGACCTGGCCCTGGGGTGATCTGGGGCCGGGGGCTTGCTGCTTGTGGCATGTGAGCGTCAGCTAAAGAAGGCAGCTAGGGGTACATATGGGCTTTGGATTGGTTAGTGTGTGTATAAAAGATGAACTTGAAGGAAAGTTGTTGGCTATCTCTTAGGAATTCACTTATCCAGATAGAGTAATGGTTGCTTTCTGGCCAAGAAAGCCTCAGAAGATGTCAAGGCATCCTAAAACGTAAAAAAGCCCATAAAACACAAAAACTAACAGCAGGTGATGAGTGTGTCTTTGGCTACTGAGAGTTGCCCCATCCCTTGTTACACTTTGTAAGTTTCTTTCTTCATCTTCGTCTTCTTTGTCATCTTCTTTGTGGTCTTCGTCTTCTTCTCCTTCTTCTCCTCCTCCTCCTCCTTCTTCTTCTTCTTTTTCTTCTTCTTCTTCTTCGTTGTCGTCTTTGTCGTCATCCTTTGTTGTCTTCTCCTTCTCCTCCTCTTCCTCCTCCTCCTTCTTCTCCTTCATCTTTTTCTCCTTCGCCATCTTCTTTGTCTTCTTCTTCATCGTCATCGTCTTCTTCTTCTTGCCTTGTAAATTTCTTTATTAAACTCTTCTCAAACCACCCCAGAAGAATGCTGTTTTCTGCCAGGGGCCTGACGGACATGTGAAGAGGGTACTGATGTAGCTGGTGGCTAGAATGGGGGGTCTTTCAGAACCAGCTCGTGCATGCACTGAGCAGATAGTTTGCAGAACCCGCTCAGATGGTCTGGTTAGGCCTTCATAGTAAGCCAGCGAGGAAGGGAGACTTGAGAATGGTTGTCACATGAGCTAACTAGGAACAGACAGCACAGGCTTTGCGTTGTTGGTGGCGGGGAGGAGGTCGTGCTGGGACAGGCTTCTGAGGCTCAGGTGCCTGCTGCAGACCTCAGGGCGGCTTCTCCTGGTGGGCTTTTGGGAGTTGGTGGCCTGCCCGGTGGGGTCCCTGGGTGGGACTTGGCTCCTTGGTACAGGCGGTGTGTCCATGTTCAGTAGCCTAACCCTAGCCACTGTATTCTTTGACAGTCCAGATGACTCTAGGAAGCAGGTGCCCAGGAACAGGGCCATCTCCCGATTTCTAGCTAAGTGAGCTGCTTGTGTGGCATGAGCTAGGCATTTCCCCCAATGCCCCATCTTTGGTCCACATTATGGTGTCCATTCTCCTCCCTGTCTTGCAGCTCTGTGTTCTTTTCCACCCTCTGGCCTGTTAACCAGCTTCGATCTCTACCTTTCCCCTCTCCCCACTAGCATCCTCTGCTGCTTTGTGCTCGCTATGACTCCTGGATTGATGGCCAGCTTGTTGTCTGAGTGGGGAGCTGGGAGGATTCATGGCCCAGGTGGGGAAAGGAGGGCAGTGCCCAGCTCTATGGCTCTGGACAGTTCTTCCAGACAGTCTCTAGTGGACGGAGGGCTGGGTTTGCAGGGATCTGTAATCACAGGAGCCCAGGCCTGTTTGGTCAGCCTTTGGACACTGACGCCTGACAAAGGACGGACACAAGAGTACAGAGGGTGAGGCCAGGTGGGAGCAAGAGCTCAGTTCACAGCTGATCCAGAGCAGAGCCTGGATTGTCCACTTGAAGCAAACTACAGTCCAGGGGAGGAGCCCAAGAAAGGACTGAGCCAGGCTTTGACCCATCAGAACTATCTATTGATTTACGAGCGTGGCCCGACAGCTGCTGTTTATCAGGCAGATAGACGTCCGCACACGCTGAACCTCCAGGGTTTGGATATGGAGGGGATGAAGTCGTTGGAGTGTGAAGAGTAAAGTTTTAAAGGGGCTGATTGAGCTGCCTGGAGTGCCACTTGAACCAAGAGCCAAAATTTTTTGTTCTAGGAATGATGCGTTAGGATGCTTGCTGTAAGAAGGGCCAGCAAGAGGAGATATCTAAGAAAAATAAAACAAAATCTTGCTCACGTGACAAATCCTCCCTTTGGGCCTCTGTCCAGTGAGGCTACCTGGATGAGACATTTGTGGCCTATCCCTGCTTCTAGGACTAGAAGGTTCTATCCATTCTAGGACTCATAGGGAGGAACATGCCATCTCCTGCCACAACCAAGCATGCTTATCACCAACCACCACCAACCTGCCTGGGAGATGGGCAGCTTGGCCACTCTGCCTGCGGGCGTGGGCTCTCTGGGGATGGCAGCAGATGGCAGGTTGCCCCCAGCTCTTTCAGACTGTGACAGACTCTAGCGCCCATCCTGGCTGCCTGCTTGGGTCTAGGCTCACCCAAAGGCACTTGGCTGGGGCCTTTCTCTAAGATCCTGGGTGCAGATTGCCCCATCTCCTGCTTTTTATCCAAGCCCTATTCCTGAAGCTGACCCACCTTCTGAATTCGGGTTCTGGTCTCCCGTATGTGTTTAGAGGATGCATAGACTTTGTAGAATCTGGTGGGGCTGATGAAACAATATCTCAGAGGAAGGATATGAACACTGCCCAGGCAGACAAGGCTAGGAGCAGGGAGGGATAGACAGGAGGTGGACAGAGGGATTCTCCCCCTAGGCAGTGTCCTGGGAGTAAAGAGGGCCTTTCTGATCATGTTTAAAGTTGAGAATTCTCAGTCTCTCCACACGTATTCAAAAAAGTTGAAAGCCAGGACTTGAATAGATATTTGTACACGTGTGTTCATAGCACCATTACTCCCCATCATGTCCAGTGAGGCATGGACTGAGAAGCACAAGGTAGTCTGTCCACACAATGGAGTATCATTCAGTCTTAGGAAGGGAATTCTGGCTCACGCCATGACATGCACGAGCCTTGAAGACAAGATGCTAAGTGAAATTTATCAGTCCCAAAAGGACAAATGTCATATGATTCCAGCCATACAAGGCCCTAGTGTAGTGGGATTCACAGAGATGGAAAGTAGAATGGTAGCTCCCTACGGCTGAGGGAGAGGAGGAACGGGGAGTTGTTTCATGGGGACAAGGTTTCAGTTTTGAAAAAGGAAAGAATTCCAGATGGTGGCGATGGCCTCATAACAACGCGAACAGACTCCGTGTCACTGAACCATGCACTTAAAAATTGCCAAAATGGTGAATTTTATGTTATGTGTGTTTTACCACAGTAAAAACATTTTTTTACCTTTAGGGTTTTATAAATTAAACATGAGGTCCTGTCCCCCAGCACGCCACAGAGGGGAACCGTAGGCTCCAAGACCTTGGCACCGTCCTCCCTGCTGAGCTGCCTCCCTGGCAGAGCGACAGTGTCTTGTCTGGGCCACAGGGGTACCTCCAGGATAAGCTCTGCTCTGGGCCCACCTTGGGCTTGCCCCACCGTCAGGCTCTCCCCCTCCCCTAGTGCTCCCAATCATCCCATTGTGTGTGTATGTGTGTGCTCAGAACGATGGGGGGCTGGGTGCGGGGAAGGATGCGTGGCCGTGAGACCAAGACGTGAGCACGATCTCAGACACTTTCACAGAGGACGGAGGAGCCTGGTTTTGAAGCTCAAGGCCGAGACGTGCAAGGTCTTTCCTCAATCAGAGGAGAGTATTCTCTCCCACCTGTCTCTCCCTCTGAAGTGGGTAAAAAGGAAGTGGAATGATGCTGCCATGCCCCCGAGGACAGTTCTGAGCCACCCCCCCCCCAACCCCAGGTCATGCAGGTCGGGCTTGTTGCTGAACTTGTGCTCAGTCATCTGCACCCCTCCTCAACTCTGAGCTCCATCTACTCTGGGTCACCCCTACTCTGAGCTCCCCAAGCATAGAACCATGGCAGAATCCAGCCACCTCTCCAGCTACAAAGCACCTTCTCCCAGAGCGAGGGACGTGCATACCCTAGGAGAAGGTATTCCTCTGTACGCAGGCGCACAAACACACGTCCACGCCCAGCAACCGCATTGGAGAATGTTCCTGCGATGTTCAGCAGAAAGCCACGTGTGGGTGCCGCTGTGTCCCTAATGCCTATGACTCCGGCCCGTCCCCCTTATTTCGCTAACTGAGAGTGCAGGCTGCAGACTCCGTGTCTCCAGCAAGCTGCAGTGCCTGGTTATAATTTAATAACTTCCTTGTATTTATTTTTAGGGTATCTTTCTATTTTTGGCAAGTGGAGCTGGTTTTCTATTTACCGTAGTGTATAATGTTTACTTTTAGAATAACTTCGAGTGCAAAAAAACCTGTGAGTTGATTTAAAGAGAAATATTAAATCAGTAACTGGAGAAGTATGTGGCTCTGGTGGGACTCCCGGAGGTGGGGGAGGGCGCAGCACCGTGCAGATTTGGCAACACAGGGTGGGAGGTTTTAGAGACCCTGCCCCGGATACTCCTGTGCACCCTGCAGATAGTAGCTCAGACCCGAGGTGCTCCGTAGTTTTTCCTGACACCCCAGTGCCCCCAAGGCAGCGTGGAGAGCAGCCGGTGTTCATGGCATGTGTCTCGCTCGATGGAAATTGCCTCTTTGTAGGTGTAAAGAATATGCTTACTGAGACGGAGCGGAGATGGGGCCACCTCTGGGTCCCCAGCCCCCATCTCAGAGCCAGCCTGGAGCATACATGAGGAGATTTTTTTTCCGCCTGCAGGCTGGTGGCTGAGAGGGGCGGAAGGTGAGCTCACCCCAAGGTGAGATCAGTTCTCCCAGATTTCTCTCTTTCCCAAAGGTCCTGTCAGTGCAGCCACAGATGTTCCTGTTTGTCCCCTGAGCGCCCTGTGAATGAATTTTGTCCATTCATCTTTTTATGAGATCCTTCATCTTGTAGTAATAACACGAGTATATTATTACAGGACTCTGGCACTTTACATTTCATACCTTTTCCCCACATGTATTTTTTATTTATTCTTCAAAATACAGCCCTTGGTGGAGGGAGTATGATCCCCATTTTACAGTCGGGGAGGCTCTAGCTTGCCCCATAGTCGTGCAACTAGAATAGGGACACACACTGCCATCTCCTGATCCCTGTACCCATTCTGCTGCCCCACTGTACCTGCTGTGTCACTGGCTAACCCTCAGACATGGCTGTCCCCTGCCTGGCCAAGCCTGATGGGGGTTGGAGCTGCTCTGATGACCTCGCTCGACAGGTGAGTATTAGGGTTCCCATGCAGATACACACTGAGCCCCAGATGGACCATGACCGTGGCTCTGAGTCATCCTGTGTGGCCAAGAGCAGCAGGTGCAGGGCCACCCCCCACCCCTGCCCAGCTCTAAGCACCCAGGAGACAACAGGCTGCTTGGTCCATGGACGGGCAAGACTCAGAAGAGTCTTAGTGACTTTCTTTACTAAGAAAGGGGGGTCTCCGACACCGGGGATGAGGGTACTGCCTCATAGTGCACACTGCAGCCTGGAATGCACCCCGCTGGGGGCACCCAGGCCCTTCTCCGTTTCTGCCACTGTGTCTGTAAGCACTGGGATCCTCCAGCCTGGGGAACCTCAGAATGATCACACAAAGAAAAGTTAGGACTTTTCTTTGTGACAGCAGTAGGAAAAAAACAAAATAAAACTCATCTCTTAGGATAGTGCTCCTGATGGCCAGCGAGCAGTGCTCCTCTTATCCTCCCTCAAACTGGTGGGTCTTGTTGATGTGTCCATTTGGAAGATGTGATAATAGCACAGCAAGGGAAGAAGTGGAGAGACATTTAGGAGGGATGTGAGCCACCCTTAAGGACAGTGATGATGATCAGGGACCTTGAGAACAGAGTAGAGGAGTAGTAGCAGGGAAGCTCAGAGGGTGGGTTGGTGTGGTCAAATAAGAGGCTTTCTGAAAGGTTTTCTGGAGGCTTATCTTCAGAAGCAGGCACTGTATACGACCATTTGGGGTTAATTGAGAAGCTGGTCTAGAAACAGACTGAGTGGTCACCAGCATCCCCGCGTCTCTCACTGGTTAAAACTCAGTACCTCCTGGAGAGACAAATGCTACATGACCATATTTACATGAGGAATCTCATAAAACAGACTCAGAATCAGGGAGCCCCAGCTGGTGGCCTGGGACTTGAAGGAGGGGGATCGCGAGGTTGATGGTCCAAGGACCAGAGTCTCATGTTTGCAGTTAGGTTCACAGCTGTGGTCCCTGCATCAAGAGGCCCAGATCATGCTAGATAGTATGCTGGGACGGGGGAGGGGTGGTGGCCAGAAAGCACAGGCAAGGCGGACAAGATTGTCCTGCTGCTTTTTGGCATGCCAGGTCGGAGCCGTCCCTCCTGACCAGGCTCAGCCATGCTGTGGTCGGAAAGCAATGTCAGGGGGGTTATCTGTGGCTGTGTGAAGAATGCTATTAAACCCTCGCCTGGGTTCCTGACCTCCAGAGAGAGAGAGAGAGAGAGAAAGAAAACAGATGCACGCTTTAACCCCTTCTTGCCACAGGAGGAGCCCGGCACCTGAGGTTTTAGGAACTCAGCCCAAGTTAGGGAATTTCTGGCCTTTGAACTCTAAGGGTTAATGAGAGCCCGGTGTTCCAGGGCCAAATGTTGGAAGTCCCGAGCTTTGCTGCAGGATCTCTGAACCCCCAGCCCTCAGAAGCCCATCACCTGTCAGGGTCTGATTAACAACGGGAGGGCCCACCCTTGCTTCCTGGAGGGTTCAGTGTGCACATCGTGTGGGGCACGGAGGTAGAAGTACTGTTTTCTTTTGCCACTGGGAGGTCAGGAGCCCTTCACAAGACCTGCATTCTCCACCTGGCTGGGCTTTGGATATGCTTCCAAAATCGAATTAACTCATTTGAGGGCTCTCTGCAGAGCTGCCTCTTCACTCCTGTTAACAGTAATGTGTTAAATACATGGCCCGTGTTGTCATTTACAAAGTAGTGGCGTTTTGGAAGCACACAGAGCTTAAGTTGAATACTTCTGTTCAAGTACCGTGGTGGCTGCTGTGTGACCTTTGGCAGCTCACTTACGCTCTGCGCTGTGCTTCCTGGTCTGCAAAGCCACGCTCATCCTCATCGAGTTGTTAATCAGGCCTTGTGTCCTCGGGAGATCAGCAGACCTAGCTTCCAGGCTAGTTCTGTTTGGCTGGTACAGCACTGGAAAGTGTTTGAGTTAACGTTTAAAAATATAGGTGTCTGGGGGCGCCTGGGTGGCTCAGTGGGTTAAAGCCTCTGCCTTTCGCTCAGGTCATGATCCCAGGGTCCTGGGATCGTGTCCCGCATCGGGCTCTCTGCTTGGCAGGGAGCCTGCTTCCTCCTCTCTCTCTGCCTGCCTCTCTCCCTACTTGTGATCTCTATCTGTCAAATAAATAAATAAAATCTTTAAAAAAAAATATATATAGGTGTCTGTTTAAAATCCTGCTTTCCATATTCTCTCTCTCTTTTTTTAAATATTTCTTTATTTATTGGAGAGTGAGAGAGAGAGTGTGAGCAGGGAGAGGGGCAGAGGGAGAGGGAGGAGCTCACTCCCTGCTCAGCGGGGAGCTGGACGTGGGGTGGGAGCCGGACGTGGGGTTCAATCCCAGGACCCTGGGATCACGACCTGAGCCGAAGGCGACACTTAAACAACTGAGCCACCCTGGCGCCCCTCCATGTTCTTTAACAAGTGGGAAACTCTAGCAACAGAAGCTGGCATTCCTGCATTTCCAGAGTCAGGACTGAGTGACAGCCACAGCCTTCACGTGTACCCCGGGGAATGACAACATCTTTATAAATAAATGCCTTATAAATAACGATGTGCTGTAATTACATGTCCATCAGGGAGAAGATACTGTGTCTCAAAGGGGTGCTGAATGTGGAAGCAGTCCATGTATCTGTGGACAGACGCATGGATACACAAAATGTGGCATTTACATTGGAGTGCAGAAATTTATAAATGGGATATTTACAAAGAAATATTATTCAGCCTCTAAAAGAGGGGTGTTCTGACACACGCCACACTGGATGAAGCTTGAGGACATCGTGTTAAGTGAAATAAGCTGTGCCCAAAAAAACAAGTAGCATATGATTGCATTTATATGAGCGGATTCCACTTACATGACACCTTGGACTTGTCAAATTTATAGCGGCAGAAAGGAGAGTGGTGGTCGACAGGGAGATGGGGAGTTGGTGTTTAACAGGGACAGAGTTTCTATTTGGGATGATGAAAAAGCGGAGATGTGAATGGACTTCGTACCACTCAACTATACACTTAAAATGGTTAAGATGGTACATTTTATGTGAAGTGTACGTTACCAAATGGAATAAATGTGAATGACTTGAACTGACCCTGCAGACTTGGGGTGGGGGGTGTCAGATTTCTGCCCCTCAGCCTGCACCCTTGCCCATTTCAGGTTGCTGGAAACCCTGTGCAACAAGGAGCAAGTGGGCTGCTCCCCAGGACTGCTCCGTAACCAAGCTGGTTCCCCAGAGAGGGGAGAACTCCTGGGTATTTGTGCCACGTGGCCCAGGCAGGCCAAAGGGCCCATACCTGCACAGTGTCCTCCGCTGCAAAAACAAGACCAGATGTTTGAGCTCTCCCTTGTTTATAAACGAAGCGTCTGTTCCTATCCAGACCCTCCATGTTTACGGGATGGAAGGGGAAGGGGCTGGGGGTGGGGGAGGATTGGCCGTGCACACTGGGGTCAGTTGCTTTTGGGCACCTCCCTCCTCCCTGCCACCTTAGCTGTGGGGGTCTTCAGAGAGTTAATTAACTTCTCCTACCTGTTTCCTCATCTGTAAAACAGAGATGGTAATAATGCCCATCTCCTAGGGCCAAGTCTCGGGAATGTTTGCAAAGCACTCACAACAGCACCAGCCCTCGGTATCTGTGTGTTATCCTCATGTCAGCCCCTCTTTCCCTGCCCTTCCCCCAACCCCCACACTTTTGCTGCCCCCTTTCCAGACACAGTAATGCTTTCATTCAACCCCACCGCTCCAGCCTGGGAAAAGAAAGCCAAACCCACGGACATCTTGGGCTTTCTGAGAAAATAAACTCCACTCCATGCATCTAATTAAAAGCAGGGTTTTCGCAGAACACTTAAAATTCGGAATGTTTGTGTATTCTCCAGCGAGAGCAGAAAGAAATCTTTCTTTGACTCACGTGTCACTTAGCCTGATGTCAAAACCCTGGTCGGGGCTAGGAAGGTGTACTGTGGCTTTCCAAAGAAGTGGGATCCCCAGAGCAAAACAGCCCATTGGGGCGTCCAGAGTTCAATTACACTTAAAAAAATTTTTCCCTTTATTTAGCTGGGTAGTGAGGCGTGAAATTGCACCTAACCACCCACTTACTGGGCCCTTTGAACATTTTCCCGCTCCAGGAGCTTTGGAGCAAGGTACATGCAGCCTGCTTTCAGCTGGTCCTGCTTTGCTAATTATGCCCAAAACACAGCAAATGCTGCCCTCCCGTTTCTCTCCTTTTTCTGCTGTCGTCTGCTGTTCGTAAATGCTCATGAGTTTTCACACCAGTTCCCACTTTGGGTCTAGTTCTAAAGAGGGCACCGTGGGGACATTTGTTAATGAGAAATCTGGGAACTCTGATTTGGGAACCATTCTTCTCAGAGCGCTGAATTGTTGAAAGGATCAAACTTGCAATTTGTAGTGAAATTGGCTACATCCTGGAGGGTTTTGATTGTTTGTTTGTTTGCTTTTGTTGTTTCGGTAGAACAGAGTCAGAACAAAGTTAAATTTTCCACGACTCTTTGGCCTGGTTTTGTATTTTCATTAGCTGTGATGGATGGAGAATATTGAAGAGCCCAACAACAGTAATTGAGGGATTTCAGAGCTTGATGGGGGTGATTTGTAGAAACTCTAAGCTCTTAACCTAATATTTTGTTTAAAATGTTTCCTTTTATTGCCCCTGATTTAATACAGACTCTTCTCTTTTGTTCTTTATTTCTTGAAATGACCAAAATAAGTTAAATGCATACAGGTTTATGTGAGCCTCAAATGCAAAGATAAAAGGAATCAATAGGAAAAGACCCCCATAAGTCATATCAATGACTGAAGAATGTTGAATTTTCATTACTGACCCGGGTACATGCCTCAGCTGCTTTAATTTAAAAGCTGTGTCAGGGATTGGGCCTGATTGCTGCGGGGAGAGACCCGGGACTTAACCTCTTGGAGACTCGGTGCCGTCTGTGAAATCGTGGTGGTAGAACGAGGTTTAAATTATGTGGAAATGTTTACCATGCATGGCACAGAGGAAGTGTTGCTTGTATGGCTGCTTTTATCCCAACTCCTTCCAGAAGATCGAATGAGCGCCATCTCCATGCCAGGAGCCCAGCGCTGAGCTAACTCACCCACTAAGAACCCATCTGCCCGGTGGCAGGTGGTTAAATTTGGGCATTCCCCCTGCGCCACACCACCCCCAACGTTTTCCTTCAGTCCTTTCTTGAATTTGTGTCAAATTCCTGTTATTTTGAAGAGTTTGCCAAGACTGCCTCATGCCCATGACCTCAGTCCTCTCACAGACCCCCTTAAGTGAATGCTGAGCTCTTCCTTCCCCTTGTGTCACAGAAGGGGAAACTGAGGCCTAGAGAGGTGTAGTCACAGAGCTTGAAGGAACTTTCAGATGCAGAGCCTTTGTATAAACTGTGGCACCTTGGCTACCCTTATGGAGAGAAATTTTTAAAATTTTTTATTTATTTTTTGATAGAGAAAGAGTGTGTTCACTTGAGCTGGGTTGGGGGCAGGGGTTGGAGGAGGGCAGAAGGAGAGGGAGAGAGAATCCTAAGCACGCTCCACACTCAGCACAGAGCCCAATGAAATGAACGTCTTTGCCACTGCACCTCACAGAGCCTCTTCTGTTTCCTATTTGGGATTCCCAGGTTATTAGGATTTGTTCTCACTGACAGAGCTTTCCTTACAGGTTTTGTGCATGTTGTTGGCACAGATCCTATGCCTGTCACGGCTAATGGTCATGGACCCACTGCCTGGTACTGCTCTGTCCCCATGGGCTGGGGGCCCCTGTTGGGCCCTGGGCTGGGACCCGCTGTCGCCTGCTGGGAGGGGCACTGCTGTGCTTATCTTTGCAAGGGATTATTTTCTGCTTCATTCTTTTTCCCTTGGGGTAGAGGCTGGGGGGCTCTATAAAGCCTTGGCTCGAGAAAGGTGCTTCCGTATTAGGTCTACTGAATATTGTTTATTTTATGAAGTCTGGGATTTCTCGGCGCGGTGAGGGTCTCTGGGTTTCTCTGGGTTCACAGCAGTTCCAGAGACTGTTGGAAGTGATTAGGCTGAAATAGAAATAAACACACAACGAGCGTAACAGCTTGGTTTTCCTTGACAAATACTGAGTTAAATGCTTTTATTAAAAATATATTTCTCTGATTATAAAGTAAGGCTTACTAAGTGTAGAAAACAAAATACATAGAAATAAAAACTACCCATCACAACCACCATAAAGAGATAAAAATTACATTGAATTTTCTACTTTTTGCCTCAAAATTCTTGTTGTATGTAGAAGACTGAGATAACACTACATAATAGTTCTGTAGCTTTTCCCATCATTGCCATATTTGAACATTTCCTCATGTCATTAAATTGTTTTGAAAAAAAAATCTCCTTTTCAATGTTTTAACTTTTATTCTGGAAAACTTTAAACATTTCATAGAATAGTATGAACCCTAGGTACCGATCACTGATTTTCAACAACTGTCAAATCATAATCAATCTTGTTGCATCTCAGCTCCCACCTATTAACCACCTGGATTATTTGGAAGCAGTTATAGGCATCATAGCTTTTTGTGTGTGTGTGGTAAATAGTTCAGTATAACTATTTAAAAGTCAAATGCATTTTTAAAAACCATAGCCAAAATACTATTTATTGTACCTCAGAGATTTTAAAGTTAGCAAATACTGGGGCTCCTGGGTGGCTCATCTGGTTAAGCATCCAACTCTTGATTTCTGCTCAGGGTGGTGAGATCAAGCCCCTCGTTGAGCTCAATGCTTAGCGCCAAATCTACTTAAAATACTTTCTCTCTCTCTTTGCCCTTCCTCCCACTTGCACTCTCGCTCTCTCTTAAAAAAAAATAATAAAATTAAAAAAATAATAAAGTTAGCAAATACTTAATGTCAATTAAATATACAGTTGGCATTCAAGTGTCCCCCATTTTTGCATGATTTTTTAAAAAGAGTTTAAGTCAGGATCCAAATTAAGTTTGTATGTTATGGTTGTTTGGTACATGTCTTAAATCTCTTTTGGTCTGTAGGTTCTGCGTCCTTCTCCTTCAGTTTTCCTTGTGATGTATTTGTTGAAGAAACTGGTCATTTGTCCTGCAGAGTTTCCCACAGTCTGGATTTTGAGGATTGCATTCTTGTGGTGTCATTTAATATGTTCTTCTGCCTCTGTATTTCTTGTAAATTGGTGGCTAGATCTAGAGGCTTGATGAGATTCAGGTTTGGGTTTGGGGGAAAGAATACTTACCAGTTTATAGTGTGTGCTTCGACCAGGAAGCACATGATAGAATGTTTCTCTTTCGTGATGTCAACAGACATTGATGGTCCTTGCCCAGGTTGGTTATTTTACTAGGGATTTGTGAAACGGTGATAGTCTAATTCTGGTCTTCTTCTTGATTTGTTAGCTGGAATACTTCTTCTTTTTTTTTTTTTTTAAGATTTTATTTATGTATTTGACAGACAGAGATCACAAGTAGGCAGAGCAGCAGACAGAGAGAGAGGGGGAAGCAGGCTCCCTGCTGAGCAGAGAGCCTGATGCGGGGCTCCATCCCAGGACCCTGAGATCATGATCTAAGCCAAAGGCAGAGGCTTTAACCCACTGAGCCACCCAGGTGCCCCTATTAGCTGGAATACTTCTGTAAAGAGCAATTGTTTGGGTTAACCTGTTGTAGAGGACACTTAAGAAAAGCAGAATATATGGTGTTTTTTTTTTTTTTTGCAATTATTTACTGATTTTCGGAATAATGAGTTTCCTCCTTAGCATTGCGTAAGGTGACCACTGAGTTCTCTTTCTTAGTACCCTTGTGACATGCATTTAAACATCTTTGGTATATTTTAATCCATTGCACTTATTTCTATTGATGTTTAAAGGGGTCCTGTCTTTGGCCAGTGGGAACCTCTTCAAGGTAAGTGGTGCTCCTTTTGACAAAACCCTAGTGTTTCTGCAGTTTCTTTGCTTGGACAATGATTAGATTGCCCAGGTTCAGCATGTAAATTTCTTTAAGTAGGAAGTTTATAGAGACCATAATCAGGGTACAGTGGATAACCCACTGGTACTGGGTTAGTCATTTTTGTCTTTGGCCTTTTCCATGGAAAGCACTAGAAAATGCTTATTTGTTCTTAAGACAAAATGCTTCCTCAGATCATGCTGCTATTTCCAATTACAAGTCAGGCCTGCTGGGTTTTCATTGAACATGACCTTTTTCATAAGAAAAATCGTGCCTCTCAACAACACATCGAATTCACTTGCTTTATCCTATGAGACACGTATACCAGTCTTAGAGTAACCACATCATCCTAACTTTCAACAACAGTATTACTATACAGTTTAATGGGGGGGGGGGGCATTTCTTTTGGTCTGTAAGGAAAACCTTTTGCGAGAGGGGGACATGATAATCTATATTTGAGGGAGAATTTTCTCCACTTTTTAGACATTAGGGTTACCTTCAAAGTTTGGCTATTATAGAGAACGCTGTGATAAACATCCTTGCCTTTGCTTTTATTTCTGATCATTTCTTTAGGCCAGTCTTTGGGGAGTGAAAGGAGATAGTCAGAGGTAGTGAACGTGTCCATGCCCCACACATGGGGTGCACAGTGCCTTTCTTAGCACCAGCTGTGCCTGTATCCTGGTCCACATTTTCCATAACATATGGTTCAGTGTTATCAAATAGGCCCAAGGAAGGGTGCCTCCTGGTTTTATCTCTGCAGTTTTAAAATTCTTATCACCAGCCATATGTTTTTTAGATGGTTTTAGTTCTATTTAAAATTGTCTTTGTGGTGAGGAAGCAGGGAGTTTTGGGTTGTTCTTATGGATTTGCAAGATATTTTCAATATCTTTTTTAAAAAAGATTTTATTAATTTATTTGACAGAGAAAGAGATTACAAGCAGGGGGAGAAGCAGAGGGAAGGGAGAAGCAAGCTCCCCTACCCCCCAAGCGGGGAGCCTGATACAGGAGTTGATCCCAGAATCCTGGGGTCAACCTGAGTCTAAAGCAGACACCCAACCAACTGAGCCACCCAGGTGCCCCGATATTTTTAATATCTTAAGGATAGTAATCCTTTGTTTGTTGCAGATGTTTTTCTCACTTTGTCACTTGCCTTTTGATATTTATAGGGTTTTTAAATGTGTATCACTTGAAAATTTTTTTTAAGGTTTTATTATTTATTTGAGAGAGAAAGAATGAGAGAGAGCATGAGAAGGGGGAGAGTCAGAGGGAGAAGCAGACTCCCTGCTGAGCCAGGGACGTGATATGGGACTCGATCCTGGGACTCCAGGATCATGATCTGAGCTGAAGGCAGTTGCTTAACCAACTGAGCCACCCAGGCGCCCCACTTGAAATTTCTTAATGCATCATTTTTGTTGATCTGTTTGTTTCACTGCTTCTATGCTGAGAAAGTCCCTCCTAGGATGGCCTGTATAGCCTTTGATTGAGCTTCTGACTCTTGATTTCAATGGAGGTCATGATCTCAGGGCTGTGAGATGGAGGGCTACCCCCAATGTTTGGGCTCCGTGCTCTGCTGGGAGTCTGCTTGAAGATTCTCTCCCTCTTCCTCTCCCCCCACTTGTGTGTGCAGAGTGCACACACTGTCTCTCAAATAAATAAATAAATCTTAAAAAAAAAAAAGAAATTCCCACCTGATATCAGTTAAATGTTTACCTCTCTTTCCTTCTTTCTGGTTTATATAAGACTCATTTGTGGTTCTTTTGTTTTATTTTTAAGATTTTATTTATTTATTTGTCAGAGAGATAGAGTACAGGCAGGCAAAGAGGCAGGCAAAGAGGCAGGCAGAGGCAGAGGCAGAGGCAGAAGCAGGCTCCCTGCGAAGCAAGAAGCCCAATGTGGGACTCGATCCCAGGATGCCAGGATCATGACCTGAGCCGAAGGCAGCCTCTTAACAGACTGAGCCACCCAGGCACCCCAAGACTCATTTGGTTTTTTTCCACCTTTATTATTCATTCCCTTATTACAAAAAGAATGTGTGTTTGCTGCAGAATTATAACAGCTGGGGGGAAACAAGGAGGCATTCTCTATGTGTATACTTAACTTTTTAAAATCTGTAATTTATTATGATATATGGAGTGAGGAAAAGATCTGACTTGAAGGTCTTCCAAATAACTAGTGAAGCCAACACGACCTGTTTTTTTCCTGTATCATACACAAAACAGTTTGGTACGTGAGCGCCTTTTTAAAAAAAATCTGTACCAATCCCAGTTTGTTTTAATTCAGGTGTTTATGTAATAATACTCTTTTAGCAAGTCAAGTCACTTTCTGGTTACATTTCACTTGTAAAAATGCCGTCGCCGTTCTTGTCTGTTTATTGTCTGAATACACAGGAGAATTATTTGTCAAGTTAAACCCATGATCTGTTGATTGGAATGGCTTAAAATGGAGTTGGGAGTTTCTCTGATGGGAATGTGTGTGGAGTGGAGGTGCGTTTCACAGGAGGAGTGACAAGTTAGGGTCCGTGTTTCCCACATGGAGCCGGGGGGCGGTGGGGTTGCCGCTGTGCAGGAGAAGGATGCTGGGGTCCCGGCCAGCTAGTGGGGTGTGGCTGGACTGGTGTGGAGGAAGCATGCTGAAGTCACGGTAAGGAGGGGGATGACATCACACTTGCATATGGAGACTAGAGCAGATGGGAATCTGGGACAAGACCCCTTGGTCTCCTGTTTGGTCAACCAGCTAGATGATGGAGCTTTCCACTGTTGCAGGGTTTAGTGGTTCTGAGATTGTGTTTCTGTGACTTGAGACTGTGTTTCTGCACTCCACAGTCTGTGCTCATGTCCTTGCTAGTGCTTACTGTGGGGTGTCCTTGTAAGAGGGAAGACATGAGGGGACAGATGCATAGGGAGCACGCCCTGTGATGATAGCGACAATGGGTGCAGGAACTGCAGGGACACAGCTGTGAGCCAAGGAAGGGGAGTCTTGGCTGCTCCCAGGGACGAGGAAGGAATGCAACCACCTGGGTGGTGGTGGGGGGGTGGGGGGGCGAAGCCACCCAGTGCTGCGCCCTCCCCTGCTGGGAACCAGGCTCCTTCATTGTGAACAGGTTTGTGCCTCTGAGCCTCACCATTAGGTGAAAAAGGGTATCATCCCCATTTCACAGACAAGCAAACTGAGGCCCATATGCATCGAATGCCTTGCCCAAAGACTGCAGACTTCTCCCTCTGGGCTACACCCAGCTGAGCATGGGGCATCCCTGCCCTTGTGTCCTTGCTCGGGGCCATGGGACTCCTGCTCCTGGACATGTTCTTTTTGGCCGACGCACACAGACACCTAGGTTTTTCTTCCATTTGCTAACGGTAAAGAAAGTGGCCATTTCTCCACTTTTGGATCCGAGCTGCTTTTTGTAGGCTCTTAAACTTAGAAACCAGCTGAAGTACTGTAATGAGCTGTATTATTCCGTGTCAGAGATTGGTGCAAATGTGGCCTGAATTTGTTAAGCTAGTATTTGAGGTAAGATTGGTGGGGGTGGGTGGGCTGCATGTGGAAAGAACACCCCTTCAGCTTCATCTGTGACCACTCTTCCGGGCTGTTACGTAATGACCAAATGTTGTGTTTGTGGGTCATAATTATGGTGTTGCACTGCATGGAGAGGGAAAAAGTGTTTGCAAAGACAAATGTCTCTCCGCTCTGAGAATGAGAGGTTTGAACTCTGTGTAATGGCTTCCTTATATTCTGTAACAGTCTGGCCACCGTGCCTAAACCCCTCCTCCGACACAGAAGCTTCTGGAAGATGGAAGATGATTTTTTTCTTTTATTTCGATATCTCTATTACAGTACGGGCATGGCCTCAAGCTGGTTTTGAGAGTTCATGGGGATTGTGATGAAGAGCAAGACAAACCTGGCTTTGAATCCCTACTCTGCCACTTGTAGAGAAAGAGCAGGTGGCTGTCGACAAATCTTTTCATCTCACTGTGCTGCAGTTTTGTCATCTGTAAAAGGAGAGTAATAGCCATCATCATCATCATCTTTGCCTTCATCTTCATCATGGCGAGTTGGTTGATTGAACAGTTGGACTGGCCACACTTAAGTATACGGGGGATGAGTCTTAAGAATTCAGTATTTCTGGGGCAGCTGGCTGGCTCAGTCCTTAGAGCATGTGACTCTTAACCTCAGGCTAGTGAGTTCAAGCCCCATGTTAGGCATGGAGCCTACTTTAAAAAAAAAAGGGGGGGACGGGGGAGGAATTTCTAGCATCACCTCTTAAAAAAAAAAGAATTGGGGGTGCCTGGGTGGCTCAGTCATTTGAGCATCGACTCTTGATTTTGGCCCAGGCTTAGGTCATGATCTCAGGGTTGTGAGATCAAGCCCCATGTTGGGTGGGCGCCATGCTCAGCAGGGAGTCTGCTTGAGGATTCTCTCCCTCCCTCTGCCCACCCCCTGCTCGCTCTCTCTCTCTCTCCCCCAGTAGCTCTGTGCTCTAGGATTCTGTCAAAGTTGAAACCTTTTTTCAATTAAAAAAATATTTTTAAAATTTTAAGTAGGCTCCACTCCCAACTTGGGGCTTGAACTCATGACCCTGAGGTCGAGAGTCACACATTGTCCAGACTGAGCCAGCTAGGTGCTCCTGAGATTAAAACTTTGTAATTAAGGAGCAGATTCCATGTCTCGATGAACTTGGCGCTTGAGGATGAATGTGACTGTGAACAGAATTAGAGAAGATTCCAAATCCATATCACGGTCTCCCAAAGCACTTAGAAGAGCACTGTAATACACAAGAAGTACCTTGGAAGTGAGCGGGCCCGTGAGGTAGGAAGAAAAGTGCTCCAACATGATTACTTTTTTAATATGTGAAAAAAATTTAACAGGTCATCCACTCATGGGGTTGAAAAATGTTGATGTCCATAAGTATGCTGTCTCTACATAGTTTCTTGGCTGCCCAGCTTTCTTCCTCACAGGACCCAGTGCTTTGGTTGTATTCAGTACACATCCAGAGATTTTTTTTTATACATAGGTACAGATTTATTTGTGCGTATACAGTCATCCCCTCCTCTTACCTGCAGTTACTACAGTCCCCCAAGATCTGGAAGCAGGTGAACTGATCATCAGAAGGTCATTCCCAGTAGCCTAGCCAACACCATATCACAACGCCTGCGTCACTCTCCTCACTTCCTCTCCTCACACGGGCATTTTAATCACCTAACGTCACCAGAGCATGGGACAATAGGATATTTTTTTAAAATATAGAATATTTAATAATAAGCTGATGTATCCATCATTTCCCATCTACGTAGAGATCCAGCTGATCAACTCCTGGTGGAAATCGTGGGTTGAAGGATACCTGTGTTGTTCATTTTTTAAAAGAGTCTATTTATTTATTTAGAGGGCAAGTGGGAAGGGGCAGAAGGAGAGGGAGAGCGAGAATCTCAAGCAGACTCCCCGCTGAGCATGGAGCCCGGCATGGGGCTTGATCCCACAACCTTGAGATCACAACCTGAGCTGAAACCAAGAGTCAGATACTTAACTGACTGAGCCACCATCCCCCAGGTGTGCCCCCTACATTGTTGATGTTGATTGACTGATTGCGTTTTATTAAGGTGCTTTGTTTTATGCTCCTTTTACCCTCCCCTCAGTGTGTTATCAAGTATTGATGGGACCCAGGTCATTCTAGTGAGTTAAAAAAATAGTGTTGGAGGGAATGTGGAGAAAGGGGAACCCCCTTACACTGTTGGTGGGAATGCAAGTTTGTGCAGCCACTTTGGAAAACAGTGTGGAGATTCCTTAAGAAATTAAAAATAGAGCTTCCCTATGACCCTGCAATTGCACTGCTGGGTATTTACCCCAAAGATACAGGTGTAGTGAAAAGAAGGGCCATCTGTACCCCAATGTTCATAGCAGCAATGGCCACAGTCACCAAAATGTGGAAAGAACCAAGGTGTCTTTCAACAGATGAATGGATAAGGAAGATGTGGTCCATATATACTATGGAGTATTATGCCTCCATCAGAAAGGATGAATACCCAACTTTTGTATCAACATCGACAGGACTGGAAGAGATTATGCTGAGTGAAATAAGTCAGGCACAGAGAGTCAGTTATCATATGGTTTCATTTATTTGTGGAGCATAAGAAATAACACGCAGGACATGGGGAGATGGAGAGAAGGGAGTTGGGGAAAATAGGAGGGGGACACAAACCCTGAGAGACTGTGGACTCTGAGAAACAATCTGAGAGTTTTGGAGGGAGTGCGGGGCTGGGGGGGGGGGGTGATGAGCCTGGTGTTGTGTATTAAGGAGGGCATGTATTGCATGGAGCACTGGGTGTGGTGCATAAACAATGAATTCTGGTACACTGAAAAAAATAAAATTTGAAAAACAAAGTCTTTCAGGAAGCCATCATTTGCAGTGCTCTTGTGAAGTATTATATTGTGCATCTTTTCCTTTTCGGTAAATTGTGTCATCATTTTGCCTTTGCTTCCATTAAGTTGTTGAGCTTTTCCCCAACATGTGTAGGAGTTCTTTATGTATGAGAGATTTTCATCTTTGTAAATTCTCTTTGTAAAATATGAAATGTAAAATGTAAAATGTAAAATTTCCTCTGTGTATCAGTAGGCTTTTGATTCTTCTTATGGTAGCGTTCAGGTGTGTAGACATTCTTAATTTTCATATACTCCACGGTATCAGTCTTTTATGGCTACTGGGTTAGAAAGAGCCTCACCATTCTGAGTTTCTAAAATAACTTCCTGGGCGCCTGGATGGCTCAGTGGGTTGGGCCTCTGCCTTTGGCTCAGGTCATGATCTCAGGGTCTTGGGATCAAGCCTCGCATTGAGCTCTCTGCTCAGCGGGCGGCCTGCTTCCCTCTCTCTCTCTGCCTACTTGTGATCTCTCTGTCAAATAAATAAATAAAATCTTTAAAAAAAATAAAAAATAAAATAAATTTCTTTTGGTTCCTTTTACTCCATCTTATGGTCATGTGTTTACCTTTGAATCTTTAATCTCTGCAGTTTATCCTGTGTAAAGTATGAGATGTGAATCCGACTTTTTTTTTTTTTAAGATTTTATTTATTTGACATAGAGAGGGAACACAAGCAGGGAGAGTGGGAAAGGGAGAAGCAGGCCTCCCGCGGAGCAGGAAGCCCACTGTAGGGGCTCGATCCCAGGACCCTGGGATCATGACCCGAGCCAAAGGCAGACGCTTAATGACTGAGCCAGCCAGGCGCCCCACTTTTTTTTTTTCATATGGCTGTTCAGTTGGTGCAGCTAACGTATTCCATCTTTGAGATGTCCTCTTTCTCATAAATTAAATTCCTGCACATGGCTTCCTCTGTTTTGGGGGCATTTTATTGTGTCCCATTGATCTTTCTCTACTTGTATCGTTGCCACATAATTACTGAAACCTTATAATTTGTTTTAATGTTTGATGGGGCTGTTCTTACCTTGTTACTCTTCTTTTTTTTTTTTTTTTTTAACCCTTGTTACTCTTCTTTGAAAAAGTTTCCTCGTTAGTTTTGCTTGTTTGGTTTCCCCTATGAGTTTGGGATTAAGTTTGTCTAGTTTAAAGAAACATCTGTTGGTATTTGTGTGTGTGTGAATCGTGTTGACTTTAAAGGTTAACACAGGAAGAATTGATACCTTTATGATGTTTAATTTTTCTTGTCTAACGACAGGGTCTGCTTCCCCAGTGGCTCAAACTTTCCTTTGCATCTCTTACAAGATTGAAGCTTCTGACTGGCTCAGTTGGAAGAGTATCTGACTTTTGCTACTGGGGTCATGAGTTCAAGCCCCATGTTGGGTCTAGAGATTACTTAAATAAAAAGTTTAAAAAAAAAAAAAGAAGAACTAAGCTTTTTCATCACATAGATATTATAAATTTCTTATTACGTTTATTCCTAAGTATCTGCAATTTTAGACTAGGATAAGATAGAATAAAATAGAAGTAAGATTTTTCTTCCATTAAATCATATAACCTGATTATTGTTTTATATAGGAAAACTATTTATTTCTGTGTTCATTTTTTATGTCACCATATTAATGAATTCTTTGTTTATGATTCTCTTGGAATTTCTAGGTAAACAATTATATCAAAGATCGAAGCGTTTTGAGGTAAAATTCAGGTGGTAAGGAAAAGATTAATAACGTTCCTTATTGGGGCATCGGGGTGGCTTAGTCATTAAGCATTTGCCTTCAGCTCAGGTCATGATCCCAGGGTCCTGGGTTGGAGTGCCACATGGGGCTCCTTGCTCAGCAGAGAGCCTGCTTCTCCCTCTCCCGCTCCCACTGCTTGTGTTCCCTCTCTCACTATATCTCTCTCTGTCAAATACATAAATAAAATCTTAAAAAGAAATGTTACTGATTAACAAGAAAACAGGGATCTTATGTTTTTCCTTTGGGGGATTATGTCTCAAAAATACCAGTTCTTAAAATGTAAATAGTTGTTCAATAGATTTAAAGTTTTCCCCCTTTATAAACAGAAAAAAAAATTGCTTTGAAAACAAAGTCAGTGTAATAGAAGTAAAAAATTGAGTTCTGCCAGGATTTGGTTTTAATAAAATAGAGATCTATAATTCCTGATGTTATTTGTGCTTGGAATTAATCTTGATTTAAGAAGTAGTATGTTCTCAAAAATAATTTTGTGGAAAGAAAAAGTACCTAACTTAGGGTAAGGACCCAACACGAGGTAACGGAAAGAGCCTGCAGCTGAATTCAAAGACAAGTTTAAGCCCTGGGTCTGTCACCAATTCATTGTAATGTCGCTTACCTCCTCGGGCCTCAGTTTCCTTGTCTGTAAAAGAAGCCTGATGATAACTACTGAACAGGGTTTGTTGTGTGGAATCAAATGAGATCATATATATTGAGAGAGCACCAAGCACAGTGAGTGCAATATAGTCAACACACGATCACTATTTTTATGTAACATACCTATTAATTTAAGCTACCCTTGGTGTGTTCAGCTACCATTTAGGCTGCTGTAACTTAGACCCCCTGATATTGCAGTAGAACAAGACAGAAGTGTGTTTTCCTCTTGTATGATTATTCAAGCAGTGAGTATAGTGAGACCCAGGTCCCCAGTGTTCTGTGGCTCTACCATTCTCAACACATGGTCTCATCCCAGGGTCCCCAATGGGTGCTCAGGCTCTCACCATGGTATCCTCACTCAGTCCATAGGAAGCAAGAGAGCGAAGGGTGGACATATGCACCTTGGCCTTAAGATCATGCCCCGGAGGGCCCCTGGGTGGCTCAGTTGGTTAGGTGTCTGCCTTCAGCTCAGGCCATGATTCTAGGGTCCTGGGATTGAGTCCCACATTGGATTCCCTGCTCAGCGGGGAGTCTGCTTCTCCCTGTCCCTCAGCCCTTCCCCTCTGCTTATGCGTGCTCTCTCTCTCTCTCATGCTCTCTCTCTCAAATAAATAGATAAAATATTTTTCAAAAAATTATTTTTAAGATCATGCCCAGGAAGCTGCTCTTATCACTTCTTTTCATGTGCCTTTGGCCATGATCTAGATGTATGGCCACACCTAACTGCAAAGGAGCCTGGGAAATGTAGTGTTGATGACCATCTAAAATGTTCCTTAGTATAGAAGAAGGGGAAAATGAATCCTGGGGACCACTAGCCATCAGAGCCATCCTTGTTATATGAAATTGACACTTCCCACGTACTACCAGATGGCCACGTCCTGGGTGTGCTTATGACCCATTTTGGCAGTGGGGTGGTGGGAATGGGAGGGCTCAGAATCTGGTCTTGTGCCTTATTTCCCTGTAGGCCCATGAGGGTGTGTAATTACCATACCCAGATCAGCGATCCGCCTTGCTCATTCTCTGGGGCTTGCTTAGTGAGACTGCCATTCCAGGGTGAGTGGATCTTAAATGTGAGGCAGTGAGGTAGAACCTGGACTCAGGTGTCTTGATATTTGCTGGGGTGAGGTAGACACTCTTGCCAGACATCAAACCTCAATCTCTTATGCTATCATCTCAGTGCCTGGACAGTGCCAGGTGTATGCGGTAGTAGATGCCCAGACATGTTGACTGATGACTGGTAGGCTAATTCCGGTGAAAGGGTCATTTGGACATAGTTAACAATGTTCAGCTCATATCACCAGGTAAACAACGCAGGAGGGGATGACATTCTAGTGCTTTTGTCTCGGGATGTGGAAGACGTGCTTTATGTATAAATCTTCTTAGCAACTTATTAAGACCAGACAACAAAAGCCTCCCTGTCTCTCAGGCTACTTCTCTAATTAGGAAAAATAGTAAGTAAAAGGATGGGGTGGGTGGGGGAGGTGCGGCATCCTTCAAGTTTGAAAGCTGTGTTTAGGCTGGGACAGTTGTGCCTTTAATTATCCTGTCTGAGTTGACTTTAATGAGCATTATTTTTAATGCCTTCATTTCAAGGAGGGGGAAAAAAAAAAAAAAGAGTGCTTTTAGCATCCAAGCATGTAAAACAGTGTTATTCACCGAACTTGAAAGAGAGTCGTTGCTTTTGCATCTGTAGCAACTGTGAGCCAGAAACCTCCCAGGAGGGCCTTGGCCAGAAGACACATGGCCTTTTGCTATCAGAGAATCACTGGATTTGGGCTGTCCTGGGTGCCCCTCTTCCCATGACCATCGCCCAATGGTAGCCACTTAAGAAAACAGTGCTGGACATAGGCAGTCAGCATCAGTGTCCTGAGAGCTGGACATTTCCCCATCGAGGTTATTTTTTTTAAGACTTTATTTACTTATTTGTCAGAGAGAGTGCAAGCAGATGGAGTGGTGGGCAAAGCAGGCAGAGGCAGAAGCAGGCTTCCCACTGAGCAGGGAGCTCAATGGTGGGACTCGGTCCCAAGATCTTGGGATTGTGACCTGAGCCCAAGGCAGACACTTAACCTACTGAGCCACATCAGCATCCCCCATCTAGGTTATTCTTGACATGCTGTGCAAACTGTCCTTGCTGCAGGTTAAGGTTTCACCATCAGCTCATTAGCCCGACTGGAAACCATGTCAGCCCCACGTTCCAAGGTCCCCACCAGGCCAACCAACATTCTCCCTGCCCCGCTTCAGACCCTTCCGTTTATCACCCTTCCATCATGTTCTCAGTCCTGCCACCTAACTTCCCTCTTCTCTTTCTCTTCTGTATATAATTTCTTAACATTCAGGAAATAGAAAAAAGGAAGAAGTAATCATGGGTGGACCTGGGTGGCTCAGACAGTTAAGCATCTGCCTTTGGCTCAGGTCATGATCTCAGGGTTCTGGAATCAAGTCCCCCATTGGGCTCCCTGCTCAGCGGGGAGTCTGCTTCTCCCTTTGCCCCTCCCCCTACTCACACATGCACATGTGCTGTCTCTCTCTCTTACTCAAATAAATAAAACCTTTTAAAAAAGGAAGAAATAATCACGTAAAATTTTATATACTAACAATCATCTGTAATTTTCATACATGTCTTCCTAGTATTTTCAGTTGTAAGCAAAATTAGTCTCATAATCATAATGATAATTGATAAACAGCCTTTTATCTTGGTATTCCCTCAGTGTGTTAATTAGGCTTTCCCTTAAAAAAATTAGCCTTTCCATAAAAATTCTATCCAGTTGTTTGGTAGATGTTATCCTATTTTGTTTTACCACTCTCCTCATGTAAGACGTTATGGTTGGCTTCTAATTTTTCACCTTTGCAAAGAGCATTGCAGTGAACATTTTAATTTTCATGTATGTAGCTTTTTTTGGTATTTTGAACTATTTCTCTGGGATAGATTCACAAGGTCAAAGGAAATGAAGTTGGATAGTCTTTAATGTTGCAAAATTGATGTTCAGAAGTTGCATACTGCTTTATCATGCGTAAGCAATGTTTGAGAATGCTACTTTCCTAAGTACCTATGACACTGACTGTCATGCTCTTTTCTAAACTTGTTCCTGCTTTGAAAAGGTGAAAATGATCCATGGGAAGAAAAATTTTTTTAATTTTTTTTTTTAAGATTATTTATTTATTTATTTGACAGGCAGAGGTCACAAGCAGACAGCGGGCGGGGGGTGGGGGGAAGCAGGCTCCCCTCTGAGCAGAGAGCCCGATGCGGGGCTCGATCCCAGGACCCCGAGATCATGACCTGAGCCGAAAGCAGAGGCTTTAACCCACTGAGCCACCCAGGTGCCCCAGTTTTTTTTATTCTTATTGGAAAAAGTAATACATACTTGTATAAAACTTAGAGAAGCCAAAAAGAACGAAAATTACTATAATCTTGCCCTCATACCATAAACACTGGTAATATTTTGGTATGTATCCTATCTGAAGTTTTAAAAATATGTATATATAATTTCCTGTTCTTCTTTCATTCTTTTTTCCTTTTTCTCTTTGCTTTTTAAAATTGGGGGGGGTGTAATATTTTTCACATAATAGTTTTATGCTATGTGAACATCTTTTTAGGACTATTTACCTACTTTTTTTTCTATAAAATTCCTCAGTGTTGGAAATTTGGATTCTTTTCAGTTTTCTGCTATCTTAAATAATATTGTATAACCATATTTGTAAACTACATCTTTGTAATTTTAAGGCTTCTGTATGTGAGAACACCCCTTGACATGCATTGAGTATTTGTTATAATGTTAAAAAAAGACATATATATTGAGAAATTTTCAGGTAAAACAACAACCTTATTACTATTTTAGTTAGTAGTTAAGTAGTAGTAAGTAAGTAAGTTAAGTAGTTAATAAGTAGTTAAGACTTATCTGGGTTTGTGTAATTAAATTAATGAAAGACATTTTCATATGCTTATCAGACAGTTGTATTCTTCCTTTGTGAATTGTTACTTTTTTCTCATTTCCCTTAGATATTTAAATTGTTTACCATATTGCAAAGTCTTTTTCAATTTTATTTATTCTGGTTTGGTGGGGTTGTGTGTGTGTGTGTATGTCTTTTTTCTTTTTTTTTTTTTAATCTCCTTCATGGCTCCTGTCTTTGGTGTCATACCTTAGCAAAGTCTGCCACACTCCGAGCTTATTTTTCTTTAGTATTTGCAAGGTTAAATCATCTATATATAAATCTTTGACTCCCTGTCCATCTCGTCACATGGTAAATATAGATTCTCATCTACTTTTCTTTTCCAACTTAAATGGTGATGTCATAGAGATGGATGGTTGACTGTTTCAGATGCTAACTCTTTCCAAATCAGTTTATGAATGTACAATTTCCATCAAAATTGTGATGACAGTAAGTTAGGTATCTGCCTTCAGCTCAGGTCATGATCTCAGGGTCCTGGGATTGAGCCCTGTGCATCGTAGGGCTCCCTGCTTAGTGGGGAGACTGCTTCTCCCTTTCCATCTGTTTCTCCCCTCTGCTTGTGCTCTCTCTCATGTAAATAAATCTTTTAAAAAATCATGATGAGGGGCGCCTGGGTGGCTCAGTGGGTTAAAGCCTCTGTCTTCGGCTCAGGTCATGATCTCAGGGTCCTGGGATCAAGCCCCGCATCAGGCTCTCTGCTCCGCGGGGAGCCTGCTTCCTCCTCTCTCTCTGCCTAGTTGTGATTTCTCTCTGTCAAATAAATAAAATATAAGAAAAAAAAATCATGATGAGTTATTTTGGGAATTTGACCAGATGATTCTAAATTTGACCTAAGAGAATCAAGATATAAAAACAGCCAAGAACCTGGGTGCCTGGGTGGCTCGGCTGGTTGAGCGACTGCCTTCGGTTCAGGTCATGATCCAGGACTTCCAGGATCGAGTCTCGCATTGGGCTTCCAGCTCCTTGGGGAGTCTGCTTCTCCCTCTGACCTTCTCTTCTCATGCTCTCTCTCACTCATTCTCTCTCAAATAAATAAATAAAATCTTTAAAAAAAAATAACCGCAGCCAAGAACTTTATTTATTTGACAGAGAGAAACACAGCAAAAGAGGGAACACAAGCAGGGGGAGTGCAAGAGGGAGAAGCAGGCTCTCCCTCATGATCCCATGACCTGAGCTGAAGGCAGATGCTTAATGACTGAGCCACTCAGGCATCCCTCAAGAACATTTTAGAAAGAAAAAGTTCAAAGAAGAGGGACTTAGGCTATCAGATATTAAAATGTATGATAAAGTTATAGTAATGAAAATGAAAACCACATGTTGCCAATATGAGACAGTCAAATCAATGAAACTGTGGAAATTTCTGAAACAGACCCATGGGTATAAAGTAATTTAGTACAGCCTATCATTGGAGCAAAATATTTTCTATCAGCAGAAAAGGGAAGGATGGTTAACATGAATGAGTTTGACTGTTAATGTTTTGAGTTATATTAACAAGTTTTGTAATACTGAGCCAATCTTACAATTCTAGAATAAATACTAGTTGGACGTTGTGTGTTCTTTTAGTCTGTGTCACTATAGGGTTTGCTGATGTTTTATTGAAAATGTTAGGGACCTGCCTTCGTAAGTGACACTGGTCTGTATAGCTACAAAGTTTGGGTATTAGAACTGACCTGGTGAAAATGTGCCCACCTATCTTTCTCCCTCCCCCAATTACCTTGCCAGAGTCCAGAATAATTTTCCAGCATTTCCCAAATCCATTCCTTCTCTCCCTCTCTGCTCTACTTCCCACAGCTGTCCACTTCCACTGTGGTTTCTGCTCTACCCCTTGTCCTTATAACAGCTAAGGTGATTTGTGTCTTGGTTATTTTTTTTTTTTGCATAAAATGTTCGTTTATTAAGTTTTGCAATCAGTAAAAAAAAAGTGTAAGTTGCTTGATTAGTTGGGGGATTTTGGTTTGCATTTTTCTTATATTGAGGTAAAATGCACATCATGTACAATGTACCATTGAAATTGATATAAAGTGTATGATTTGGTGGCGATAAGTATATTCTCCATATTGTGCAGCCATCACTATTATCTAGTTCCAGAGCTTTTTCTTTACCCCAAACAGAAATCCCATGCCTTTTAAGCAATCGCTTCCCATTCTTCACCACCTTCAGCCACCTGCGACCGCTAATCTGCTTTCTGTCCCAATGCATTTGCCAAATCTGGATATTTCATATAAATGAAATCATATAGTATGTGGCGTTCTGTGTCTGGCTTATTTTATTTAGCACAATGTTTGCAAGGTTCATTTATGTCATTGCACGTACCCAAATTTCATTCCTTTTGTGGCTAAACAATATTCCATTGTATGAGTATACCACAGTTTGTTTATCCATTCATCCTCCAGTGGACATTTGGGTTAGTTCTACTTTTTGGCTGCTATGAATAGAGCTGCTCTGAGCATTTGTGTATGATTATTTTTTGAATATCTGTTTTCAAATGATGGACCTGCTTTCAAGGGAGGAATGGAGTTGCTGAATCATATGGTAATTCTGTATTTACTTTATGAGGAACTGCCAAAGTGGCTGAACCATTTTACATTCCCACCAGCATGTGTGAGAGTTCCAATTTATTCTACATCCTTGCTAACACTTCTAAGAGAACTTCATCAACTTTAGGTCTTAAATTTAGGTCTTTGAACCATTTTTGAGTTAATGTTTGTGTATGGTGTGAGGTAAGAGTTTGCATGTGGGTATCCATTCTCCCACTACCATTTATTGAAGAGACTTTTCCTTCATTGAATGGTCTTGGCATCCTTGTTGAAAATCAGTTAGCCATAGATATATGAGTATATTTATTGACTGCCAGTTCTATTCCATTGATCTGTAAGACTGTCCTTATGACAGTTCCACATTGCTTGATTATTGTAGCTTTGTAGTAAATTTTGAAATTGTGGAGTATGAGCCCTCCAAGCTCGTTACTCATTTTTCAAGACAGTTTTTGCTATCTTGGGTCTTTCGCAATTCCATATGAATTTTAGGATCATAGCTTCCATCTGTAAAAAAAGGCCATTGAGGTTTTGAGAGGGATTGCTTTCAATCTGTAGATTGCTTTAGGGAATATTATTATCTTCACATTATTTAGTTTTCCAATCTATGAACATGGGATGTCTTTTCATTTGTTTAGTTCTTCTTGATTTCTTTTAATAATATTTTATAGTTTTCAGTGTATAAGACTTGCACTTCATTGGCTAAATTTATTCCTAAATACCTTATTCTTTTCTTTATGTAAGTAGGCGCCACACCCAGCATGGAGCATAACATGGGGCTTGAACTCACATGCTGAGATCAAGACCAGAGCTGAAATCAACAGTCAGATGCTTAAATGACTGAGCCACCCAAGCACCCCAGTACTTTATTCTTTTTGATGGTACTGCAAATCAAATCCTCTTTGGATTTTTCATTGTTAGTGTATAGAAATACAACTGATTTTTGGGTGTTGATCTTGTATCCTACAACTTTGCTAAATTTATCAGCTCTAATATTTTGTGAGTATGTATGTGTGTATCTGTCAGGGTTTTCTGTATATAAAATCATGTCATCTATGAATAGAAATAATTTTACTTCTTCTCTTCTAGTTTTGATGTTCTTTTTTTTTCTTTTTCTTGCCTAGTTATTTTGGTTAGAACTTCCAGTGCTGTGTTGAATAGAAGTGGCAAAAGCAGGAATCCTTGTCTTTTTTTTTAAGATTATGTATTTATGTATTTATTTGACAGAGAGAGACACAGCAAGAGAGGGAACACAAGCAGAGGGGAGGGGGAGCAGGAGAAGCAGGCCTCCCGCCAAGCAGGGAGCCCAACATGGGGCTCGATCCCAGAACCCTGAGATCATGACCTGAGCCGAAGGCAGCCGCCTAACGACTGAGCCACCCAGGCGCCCCTGGAATCCTTGTCTTGTTCCTGATCTTTGGTGGAAAGCTTTCTGGTTTTCACCATTGAGGATGATGTTAGCTATGGGTTTTTCATAGATGTTGTATATCCTTTTAAAGAAGTTCCCTTCTATTCTGAATTTAAGTGTTTTATCGTGAAAGGATGTTAGATTTTGTCAAATTCTTTTTCCACATCAATTGAGATACCAGTGAGTTTTACCCCCCTTCATTCTATTATCTATATGTTCATCGATTGATTTTATCCATGTTGAACCAACCTTCCATTCCCTGTACAAATCCAGGTTGGTTGTGATGAATAAGCCTTTTAATGTGCTACTGGATTCATATTGCTAGTATTTTATAAAGGACTTTTGCATCTATATTCATAAAGCTCATAGTTTTCGTGTGATATTTTTATCTGGCTTTTTTTACAGAATAATGCTGATCTCATAGAATGAAGTAAGAGTTCCCTCCTCTTCTATACTTCGGAAGAGTTTGAGAAGATTTGATGTTACATAGTGATCTTTTAAAAGCACAAGTAAAGGGGCGCCTGGGTGGCTCAGTGGGTTAAGCCTCTGCCTTCAGCTCAGGTCATGATCTCAGGGTCCTGGGATCGAGTCCCGCATCCGACTCTCTGCTCAGCAGCGAGCCTGCTTCCTCCTCTCTCTCTCTGCCTGCCTCTCTGCCTACTTGTGATCTCTGTCAAATGAATAAATAAATAAAAATCTTAAAAAAAAATAAAAGCACACGTAGATCCTTTCCCTCTAAAATAAATAAATAAATCTTCAAAAAGTTTTTAAAAAGAAAAAAAAAGACAGGGTATCTGGGTGGCTCAGTCAGTTGATTTTGGCTCAAGTCATGATCGCAGGGTCCTGGGATTGAGTCCTGCATCAGGCTCTGTGCTCAGTGGGGAGCTTGCTTGAGGATTCTCTCTCTCCTCCTGCCTCTCTCTCCACACTTGTGTGTGCACATGTGCTCTCTCTTTAATAAATCTTTTTTAAAACTATAGGGGTGCCTGGGTGACTCAGTGGGTTATGATCCCAGGGTCCTGGGATCGGGCCCCACATCGGGCTCTCTGCTCCACGGCGAGCCTGCTTCCTCCTCTCTCTCTCTGCCTGTCTCTCTGCCTACTTGTGATCTCTGTCGAGTAAATAAAATGTTAACTATATATATATACACACACACACACACACACACATATATATACATAATATGTATATATATATATAAAGAACATGGTGTGTGACCATGCTCTCAAGTTTAATACGCTGTGCTGATTTCTTTTTTTTTTTTTTTTAAGATTTTATTTATTTATTTGACAGATCACAAGTAGGCAGAGAGGCAGGCAGAGAGAGAGGAAGGGAAGCAGGCTCCCTGCTGAACAGAGAGCCCGATGTGGGGCTCGATCCCAGGACCCTGGGATCATGACCTGAGCCGAAGGCAGAGGCTTTAACCCACTGAGCCACCCAGGCGCCCCACCCTGTGCTGGTTTCTTTTCAGAATTCCTAACATTGCCTAATTGACCCTGAATGTGCTTGCTCCTCATTTCCTGCTCTGCTTCAGGCATGGCATTACTTATTCTCAACCAGAAACAGATCTTAAACGCCTTCACTGTATATAGGCTGGGAAGCTCTCCTCTGACCCTTGAAGCCCCAGGACCTTGGCGCATTCTCTTCCTGCTACCTTCCAGGACTCTTCTTGTTCTGTTTCACTCTGCTAAGTGTGACACATCTTTCTGGAAGCCTTGCCTAAATCACCAACCTACATATAGTAGTTTAAGTTTCTACATATAGTAGTTTAAGTTTCTTCTGGTTATTCCCTTTCACAATATTTTGAACTTTCTTTATAGCAGTGACCTTTATTATAACTAATTATTGCTAATGCTGAGGTCTTGAGAGAGGGGTGTTATAACCAATTATTGATGTGATTTTTGGTTTATTCCTGTATCCCCCATAGACTTTGGGTGCCATATGGTAGGTGCCATGTCTGTCTTTAGTTTGCTACCAGAAACTCAGCACCTGGCCAACTGTCTTTGACGTGGTAGGTACTTGATAAATAACTATGAAAAATATGAAGGATGACAGTAGCTTAGAAAATAGAACTGGAAAGCCTTCTGTATTTCTTACAATGTGAAAAAGTTTAAAGTAATTAAAAATTGTGTGTTCTTTAAATTGTTCAAGCAATATCTTAAAACACCTATTGAACCCAGGACTCGTCAATTCTTGTAATTCTATTTTTCTTTTCAAAAAAGTTTTTGAGTTGTATGCCAATATTCCCCTACAGTGTTTTCTAGTCTCCCATACCTCTAATATCTGCTGCTAAGTATAGTGATTTTGCACTATTTGTTCTTGATTAGGCTTTCCAAAAATATATGTTTTATTTCCCAGCAATTGAAGATTTTATTTTCTTTTGGATCTAAGCATTTTTAAAATAATTATTTTTTGTGAAAGAAAGGGAGTATATGTGTGTAGACTGGGGTAGGGACAGAAGGAGAGAGAGAATTGCAAGCAGGCTCCACACTCAGCATGGAGCCCAACATTGGACTCGATCCTACAGCCCCAAGGTCATGACCCAAGCTGAAGTCGAGAGTCAGATGCTCAACTACCTGAGCTACCCAGGCACCCTTTGGGTCTAAGTATTAAAAAAAATAAATAAGAAACTTAAAAAGAAATTCTGAGCTGTTGTTACATTTGAAAGCTGTATAGCCTGATGATTAGCTTTTGTACTTTCTGATTTGACTACAATGTATTATGACTTAAAATATGGTCATCTATGAAAATATATGAAGAAAGATAATAAAGAAAATGTCAGTAAATTCCCCAAAATATCAAGGCACGTCTCTTGTTATTAATTTTATCTGCTACTCAGTGAGACCTTTTGAGCTTAAGACTAAGGGAAGCCTACTGAGTACTTCTTTCACAGTTATTTTCTTCAGTTCTCTCCTGAAATGTCTATTTTGAATATGTGTGGGTGTGTATTAGATTTTTTTTCTCCATATCTCTTATTTTTGAAATGAGAGGCAAGTGAAATGAAATGGTGAGACAGTACAGTTTCATGACACAGCAAAAGACAAATTACTTAACCTTTTCTGCCTCAGTATCCCCATCTGTGAGATGGGATAATGTGGCACCTACCTCACATGAAGACTGTTAAATAACAGAAATCCAACTGAGTAAATTTTATTGTATTTATTAATTTTTTTTGAGAGAGAGAGAGAGAGAACGTGTGAGCAGGGGGGACGGGCAGAGGGAGAAAAAAAGAGAGAGCATCTGAAACAGACTCCCCACTGACCATAGAGCCCAATGCAGCCTCCATCTCACAACCCCAAGATCATGACCTGAGCTGAAATCAAGTCAGATGCTTAACTGACTGAGCCACCCAGGTGCCCCAAATTTGAAAGCTCTGATTGACTTTACTGAACAATTCATGAATCTGGCAGCCTCTCATCCAGCAAGGAGAGGGGAGCTTCAGTGGACAAAATAGAACATTTTTATAGAAGGAGGGTGGGGCGAGAACGTTTTTAGCTAGAGAAAAGGACTGTTCCAGACAAGGTGGCTTTCCCTTTAGGGAAATAGAGGTGGTAGAGAGAGCCTTGGATAAGCCCTTAAGGGATCTTATCATGCTGATGATCTCGTCTTCCTTTTGGGGGCTGGAGGGGACCCCCATGTGGCAGATTCCATGGCACTGGCTGAAAAATCCCTGCCTAGCCAGTTATGATTGTGTTTCTGGGGGAAGCTGAAAGTGGAATGAGATTAGGTACTAATGCCATCTGGGGCCTATGGTTCTATTTTCACAGAACTAAAGGTGTTAATTCTATTTTCACAGAACTAAAGGTGTTAATGTGTGCACAGCACTTAACACCGTCTCTGGCATATCATAGATGCTCTGTAAATGTCAGTTGTTTGTGTATGGGAAGGGGGCATTGCCATGCTGGTTCTGATGCCCATGGAGGTCTCGGGGAGCAGGGCCTGTGTGGAAGCTCATTCTACAGGTGGAACGCTTTGGCTGCAAGTAACAGAAAATCAGACTCGTAGTGCCTTTAACAAATAGAAGTTTATTTTTTTCACATGTCCAGAGCTCTGGAGGTAGACAGTTGTTGAGGTTGACTCCATTGCTTGACAACACCATCAGGGTCCAAGGCTCTCTCTTCTACCGTCTTTCGAGTGGCAGCTGTGGATCTCGTACTTGGATTTCTATGTTCCCAAGATGGCCACTCCACACCCGGCGATTAGGTCTTTGTACCCGAAAGGAAGAAATGAGAGGAGCAAACGACTTTCTTGGGCCATGGCTTGGTCCTTTCATTCAGGGAGGTCCCCCTCCCTTTACAGACCCCCTCTTCTGCCTCATTAGCCTGAACTATCACCTGTATCACCTGCCCATCCAGGAGAATGAGCCAGCCATGATTCAGCTCAGGAGCTGAGTCTGGGTCTGAGCTGGGGACCTGCTTTCATGAAACTGAAGCATCTCCATGTCCTCCCTGACCAAACTTGAGTTCAATGAGTGGGGAAGAAGATGGAAAGAGACATGTTGTAGAGGAGATACTGGGACACGGTTGGCAGCCTTTTCAGAAGGCACCTGTGCAGTTAGTATAAAGGATATGAGAGACTTTTTCACCTGCCTCTTTGTTTTTTGTTTTCTAAGATTTTATTTATTTATTTGACTGCAAGAGAGGGAACACAAGCAGGAAGCCCGATGTGGGGCTCGATCCTAGGACCCCAGGATCAGGACCCTAGTGGAAGGCAGACACAACGACTGAGCCACCCAGTTGCCCCTCGCCTACCTATTTGTTAATCCTCATTCCAAATGTCAGAGACAAGGAGCTTTCTGACTACACTGTGCCCACGATACTTGCCGCACTATTGAGAAACAAAAGGCAGCTAATTTGTAAGGCTTTGTCCTTAGGGAGCCATAGCGCCACCAGGACTCAGCACTACCTGGCCTCAGGAGTTGTGTGCTTGATGGGTTTGCTCATGCTGCAATTCACCTAGCCCTCTCCAGCTTGATATCCTCCTTCTTCAGAATCACCTGCAAAGAGTATAGACAAACAACAGCATGTCTAAGTGGAGTTTCTCTTTTCATTGAGAGCCAATAGGTAAAACAAGCTATGTCCATGTCTCGTCCTGAGGCTGGGTTGTTTAAGTTGGGCTTGCTAGTAAACGTCTTGGGATAAGGTGTAAAAAAGCCCAGACAATGCTGAATGCAGCAAGAGGGTTTTGTTTTGTTTTGTTTTTTACAACTGGTCCATGTGCAAGGCTGTTATAATCATTGGTCTGAGTCAGTGTTCCTGGCCTCCTGCTGTGTGCTTTCACCATGCTGAACTTGGGGTGGGTTCTCAGGTGAACTGGAGGTGTAGTTCTGGTGGGAGGAATACTGGGTGTGGGTCTGGGAGACCTACATGTGAGTAAGCTAAGCCTCTTAATCTCCCATCTCTGGTTTTCTTGATGATAAAATGGACATGGTAATATCTACCTGCAGGTGCCACGTGAAAATTAAATAAGGTGATATGTGTGAACTTCCGTCATATCTGGCACTTAGAAGGCATTCAGAGCACACGAGATGAATCTGAGTTGTTTGAATAAAAGGCAGTCTGTACCCTTATAGTGAGATAACATCAATTTAAACATTTAAACATTTAAACTGCTTTAATGCACAGTAGAAAGTAAAAGGTGTCAGGCTTAAAACTTTCCAGCCATGCGAGACTGGTTCAACGTACTAAAAACCAATCAATGAAATCCCTCATACGAACAACTAAGTAAGAATAATCACACGATCGTTCGTATCAGTAGATGCAGAAACAGCATTTGATAGGTTTCAACATCCATTCACTGGAAGAGCTCTCAGCAAACTAGAAGGGAAATAGAAAGGAACGCTCAGAGACAGAAAGGAACACCTTTCACCTAAAACCAAAGGTAACTCTCCACAGGTATTACTGCATTTGCATGATGTTCCAGAAAAGGCAAAACTGTAGTGATGGATCAGTGGTCTCTAGGGGTGGGAGAGGGGGAAAGGTATGACTGATAAAGAGCGTCTACGAAAACCTGCAGCAAACATCATACCTATTGGATGAAACATCCTGGTAACCCGGGAGAGCATCCCTGCTCAATATTGTACTGGTAGTTCTAGCACACACGTAAAGGAGGAAAAAGAAATTGAAGTCATTCCAGTTGGAAAGGTAGAAATAAAACAGTCTGTATTGATAGATGATATGATTGTCTACATAAAAATAAATCCAAAGGGACTATTAAAAAAAGGGTCTTGGAATTAATAAATGAGTTCAGCAAGATAACAAATACAAAATCAACTTAAAAAAAAGAAAGAGGGCGCCTGTGTGGCTCAGTGGATTAAAGCCTCTGCCTTCAGCTCAGGTCATGATCCCAGGGTCCTGGGATCGAGCCTTGCGTCGGGCTCTCTGCTCCGTGGGAGGCCTGTTTCCCCCTCTCTCTCTGCCTGCCTCTCTGCCTACTTGTGATCTCTGTCTGTCAAATAAATAAATAAAATCTTTAAAAAAAAAAAAGAAAAAAGAAAGAAAGAAACAGCTGTTGTATTTCCATACACTAGCAACAAATAATTGGAAACCCAAATTTAACAAGCAGCCTCATGTACAGTACTCCCTTCTAAAAGAGATAGTTAGGCATAAATATAATATGTATAGGATCTGTGTGCAGAAGAGTACAAAATGTTGATGAAGGAAATCAAAGGAAAACTAAACAAACAGGGACATGCTCGGTTCATGAGTTGCGAGACTCAGTATAGTTAAGATGTCATCTCTCCCAAAATCGATCTATAGATTTAGTGCAATCCCTCTCACCAAGCAAGATCTTTGTAGATGTCAACAAGCTTATTCTAAAATTTATATGGAAAGGCCAAGGACCTAGAATAGCAAAAATAGTTTTGAAAAAGAGGAACCAAGTGGGAGGCGTCATACTGCACAAGTCAAGACAGGGTAATATTTGCAAATGGATAATATATTGGTCAGTGGAACAGCAGAGAGAGTCCAGGGACATACCCAAGCAAATAGAGTCGACTGATTTTTGACTAAGGTAATTCACTGAAGAAAGGACGGCACTTTCAATAAATGGTGGTAAAACAGTTGGATATCCGTCCATATGCAAAAAAAGTGAACCTCAACCCAAATTTCGTACCATCTTGGAATAATTAAATCAAAATGGATCAGATGTTAATATAAAACTAAAAAACTCTTAGAAGAACCTATAGTAGAAAAATCTTCATATCAGGCAAAAGAGCTCTTAGAAATGACAACCAAAAAGCATAATTCATTTTTTAAAAATTGATAGGATGGACATAAATGTAGAACTTTTATTCTGGTGGGGACATCCTAGATAGAATAAGACAAGATGCACACTTGGAGAAAATACTTACAAATCATAAATCCAGCAAAGGACTTATATCGAGAAATACAAAGAATTTTCAAAATTCAACAATGAGAAAGCAGCAACCCAGTAAAAAAATGAACAAAAGTGTCTCCATCAGACAGGACACATGGATGGCAAATAAACACATGAAAAGACCCTTAACATCATGAGTTGTAGGAAAATGCAAATTAAAATCATAGTGAGATACCATCACGTACATATCATCGTGGCTAAAAAAAATACCAACAAAGCCAAATGGAGACGAGGATGTGGACTGCTTTGCCAGCGAGAATGCATAATGGTCTAGCTGCTCTGGAAACCCTGGGGCAGTTTCTTACAAGTAAACATACTCTTAGCAAATGACCAAGGTATCCCACCCTTGCACTTTTCTCTCGGAAAAATGAAAACATACGTTCACACAAAAAACCTATACATGAATGTTCCTAATAGCATTACTCATACTCACCAAAAGCTGGGCAGAAAAAACCCAAATGTTCTTCAGTGGGTGAATGGATAAAGAATTTTGTTGAAATGTTAGCAGTGCAAAAGGAAGGAATTTTTTTTTTTTTTTTTTTTTTTTTTTTTGAGAGAGAGAGAGAGAGAGAGAGGACATGCCCATGAGGGGAGGAGGGCCAGAGGGAGAGGGAGAGAAATAATCTTTTTTTTTTTTTAATATTTTTTAATTTATTTGACAGAGAGAAATCACAACTAGGCAGAGAGAGAGGAGGAAGCAGGCTCCCTGCAGAGCAGAGAGCCTGATGCGGGGCTCGATCCCAGGACCCTGGGATCATGACCTGAGCCGAAGGCAGAGGCTTTAACCCACTGAGCCACCCAGGCGCCCCGGGAGAGAAATAATCTTAAGCGCAGACCCTGATGCAGAAATTGATCTCACGACCCTGAGACCATGACCTGAGCTGAAATCAGGAGTCGGACGATTAACCGACTGAGCCACCCAGGCACCCGAAAGGGAATGCACTATTAATGCACACAACTTGGATGAATCTTAAACGTATGATGTTAAGAGAGAGAAATCAGTTGCGAAAGGTTACTTACATGCTGTGTGATTCCATTTACATCACATTCTGGAAAAGGCAAAACTAGTGATGGCAGAGGGATCAGTGGTGTTGGGGGTTGGACGTGGGGGGCTGGTCTGAGTGCAAGGGGATAGTGTGAAGGACTTTTGGGGGTCTTTTGTGGGGAGTTGTCCTTTATCCCATGAACTGATGGCAAGTTATAAGAATATGCATGTCTCTGGGACCTGCGGGGCTCAGTCAGTTAAGCACCTGCCTTCAGCTCAGGTCATGATCCTGGGGTCCTGGGCTTGAGCCCCACATCAGGCTCCTTGCTCAGCGGGGAATCTGCTTTTCCCTCTCCCTCTGCCTGCTGCTCCCCCTGCTTGTGCACTCTCTCTCTCTCTGCCAAATAAATAAAATAATTGTAAGAGAAAAAAAAAAGAATCTGCATGTCTCAGGGTCCTGGGATCAAGCCCCGCAACGGGCTCTCTGCTCCACAGGGAGCCTGCTTCCCCCTCTCTGTCTGCTGCTCTACTTGTGATCTCTCTCTCTCTCTCTCTGTCAAATAAATAAATAAAATATTAAAAAAAAAAACCCTCCTAGAACAGCACTCTTAAAAAAAAACACAGAACCCAGAATTTTGTGTTTAAATTTTTACAACTCTTTCCAGAATCTGAACCAAGAAAAGGCAAGTGGCCACAGGACATTTGGCCCCTGCATGCCAGCTGCTGAATCACCTTCCAAAGCAGGGGGTTTGGGTGCTTGTTTGGTGGAGCGTTCAAACTTCTCTGGTTTCAGCTCCCTTGAAATGTGGGGTTCGTTTGCTGCCTGGAACCGAAATGGCGTATGGTTAAGTGTTTTCACATGGGCCCTGCTCCTGTGACTCTAATGGGTTTCAGAGAAACGCCGTAGGTGGGTAGGGGCGCGGGGGTGCGGATGAGCTGCCTCCAGTGGAGGACTGCAGGCCACACAGGCCCAAGCGAATGCCACGGCGCACACCAGACCCCACTGGGACCACACAAATGCACAAGCCTGCTTCGAATCTTTGGAAGGAAACCGAGAAGCCACCTAGGGTGCTGGAAACATCCATGGCCTGGAGACAGGGGACGGCTTGGGGCAATGGCAGGTCTCCCTGGCTTGTAAACTAGGACAAAAAGGGGGCGGAATAGACTAAGGGTTCTCGGATGGAGCTCTGCCCACCATCGAGGGGATGGGGACGGGATGAGGAGGTTGTGGTGAAGGGGATGCTGGGAGTGAGGCAGAGCACCCTTGTGCCAGGAGACAACCAGAGCTGTTGTCTTCTGATATTATAAATTGGACCTCTGCAAGATGCCTTCGTTTTAAAAGAGTGGCTTCTTGCTGCTTTAAACAAGGCTGAATCACCATGGGGCCAGATCTGTTAGGGGCCTTGTGATTTCCCTAAGTCAGCTAGAAGCACACTCCTGCTCCCCTGATCCTCCACACCCCCACCCCTGGGGCTGTAGACCCTGACCCTAGCTCTCCGAAGGGAGATGCTCTGGCCTATCATTCTGGATTGAGGAAGGCTTCACTGTAGAAAGTTGCTTTTGGGGCGCCTCAGTGGCTTGGTCAGTTGAGCGTCTGCCTTCAGCTCAAGTCTCAGGTCATGATCTGGAGGTCCTAGGATTGAGCCCTGTGTCGGGCTCCCTGCTCGGCAGGGAGCCTGCTTCTCCCTCTCCCCCTATCTCCCTACCCTGCTTGTGCTCTCCCTCACTCTCTTTCAAATAAATTTTTAAAATCTTAAAACACTTAAAACAATAAATAATTTTAAAAGAAAATTGCTTTTGACATGCCTGAGGTAGAAAGTTACTCACAAGAAGCTCCAAATGATTTAAGTGACATTTTAAGTCATGTGGAGGTGAGGGTCGGGCGCCTGGGTGGCTCGGTTGATTGGGCCGCTGTCTTCGGCTCGGGTGGTGGTCTCGGGGTCCTGGGATCGGGCCCCGCGTCGGGCTCTCTGCTCCGCGGGGGGCCTGCTTCCTCCTCTCTCTCTGCCTGCCTCTCTGCCTACTTGTGATCTCTCTCTCTGTCGAATAAATAAAATCTTTAAAAAATAAATAAATAAATAAATAAATAAATAAAGAAGTTCCCATCTAAATTTGCGAACTTGTTCGTACAAACAAGTCAAAGGCAGTTTTCTTCCTGGAATTAGCGGCATGGAGGACCTTCCATTATACTTTTGTGCTTCCAGTATGTCTCTTCCTCTTTCTTTTTTTTTTTTTATTTTAAAGAATTTATTTATTTCTTCGTCGGAGAGAGAGCACAAGCAGGGGGAGCAGAAGATAGAGGAAGAAGCAGGCTCTCTGCTGAGCAAAAGCTCGACGTGGGACTCTATCCCAGAACTCTGGGATCATGACCTGAGTGGAGGGCAGAGGCTTAACTGACTGAGCCACCCACGCACCCCTGTTTCTTCATCTTTCTTGACCACACATACCACTACCACCACCACCACCCCTGGGTTTCCGAAGATATAGAGAGACCAAGTTCAAACTCTTAATTGAGAGGATCGTGGCCAAGAATAAGAGGGGAAAGCAAGGGCTAGGCTGGAGATGCAGGTGAGGCCACTGGACTTGGCATCAACCGGGATGTTCCAGAAGGCCAGGCTACCAGGTGGGGGCTTGGGTTGAAAGACAAGGCCCTAGCTAAATGGGGAGGTGCAGAGCAGAGCAGAGAAACTGAGGCACAGGCTGACTGATGGGTCCTCAGCCCAGTCATGTTCAGGCTGTGGAGTACACACTTGCTTTTGGGAAGCCCAGATCCTTCTATCATAGGTGATTCGGGGCCCCTGTCAGACATCTGATGGGCTTTCTACCTAACTGTCCTCATACTGGGCTGGGTGGGCTCCTGTGATCTGGGATCTTTTGTGCCCCATCCTTTAAGAGCCAGTGGAAACTTTTCAATTTTCCTGCACCCCAGTCTCTGTCCTTGTGTCTGGAGCCAGGCCAGGCTTCACAGGCAATCACTGTGCACCCCACACCAAGAGGGGTCCCTCCTTTGGGTCAGCGGCTCTGCTGTCCCCATCTTGAATTCTTAAGAGTTTTTGCACAAGGGGGACTCCACATTTTTTATTTTGCCCTCGACCCCAGGAATTACATAGCCAGTCTCCTCTCCGGAGATTTCGATTGAAGTTATTGCTATTCCATTATTATTTTGATGTCTCAAAAAAATGTACTTGACATTTGCATTTCCTCTTCTAACTCGGCATTGATAGCAGTCATTTGCACTTTTTGCTGGGTTTGCTGCCCAATCTAACCATAGGAGAATGTTGGCTAACAGCTTTTCAAAAACCATGCACCTGTTGCAGGAGAGGAGAAAATAATGAGACACACAGGGACCCATAATTACGTTGCGGGGTGGCAGTGGAGGGTGGGGATAACAGGTACACAAAACCTGACTTCCATTGAGCAGGTACTGTACTGTGTGGCTTTTGGGTACCAAGCCCATGCTGAGCACAGGCATACAGAGAGGAACACACTACAACAACCCATGCCTCTAGGAACACCCTGTCTACTGAAGTGTTTTTCAGACTTTTGAAGCCTCAAACTCTAGTAAGACGTAAGCAACTTGGTACACATATAATATATACCCATAGACTGGTGAAACGGTAGTGTCGTGGAACAATGTGTTTCCTATATACAGAGCATTCTATTTTCTCTTCTGGTTTTATTCCACTTCTTAAAAATGCTGGTTGATTTTACAACCCAGGAGCTTCACTTTAAAAACACTGCGGGTTGGGGCGCCTGGGTGGTTCAGTGGGTTAAAGCCTCTGCCTTGGGCTCAGGTCATGATCCCAGGGTCCTGGGATCAACCCCCACATGGCATCGGGCTCTCTGCTCAGCAGGGAGCCTGCTTCCTCCTCTCTATCTCTGCCTGCCTCTCTGCCTACTTGTGATCTCTGTCTGTCAGATAAACAAATAAAATCTTTAAAAAATAACAAACAAACAAAAAACACCAAAAAAACACCGCTGGGGTAGGAGAGGTGGACATGTAAGCGAATAAGGATATTTTGGTGGGGCACCTGGGTGGGTTAAGTATCTGCCTTGGGCTCAGGTCATAATCCCAGGGTCTTGGGATGGAGCCCCCACATGGGGCTCCCTGCTGAGCAGGGAGCCTGCTTCTCCCTCCCCCTCTGCTGCTCCCCCTCCTTGCGCTCTCTCTCTTTTTCAAATAAATACATAAAATCTTAAAAAAAAAAAGAAAAGAAAAGGATATTTGGGAAATGTAATACTGCAGAGGGGTGGTGTGAACTTCTCAGACGAAGTGTTATTTGCTCTGAGTCTTAGAGATTGGGAAGGAGTTGGTCGGATGGATAACCTGGCCATGGTAATGAGCTGTTCCAGACACAGGCCATGTATACGTTTGGGAAAAGCTGAGAATTCTGTGGGGCATGGAGATCTGGGGAGAGGGGCCTGGAAAGACAGATCAGCATAGGGTGGAGGGCTTTGCCTAGCAGGCAAGGAGTCTGTTCATTGTCCTGTGTGAGCCACTGGGAGGGTTTTTTTAAAAATAGTTGACCCTTGAGCAACATGGTTTTTAACTGCACGAGGTAACGTAAGCATGGATTTTTGTCAGTAAATACTATGTATGTATTTTCTCTTCCTTATGATTTTCTCAATGACATTTTCTTTTCTCTAGCTTACGTTTTTACTGTAAGAATGAGGTAGATAATACACATAATATACATAATACGTGTTAACCGATTGTTCACCGATTGTGATCGGTAAGACTTCCCATCAACAGTAGGCTATTTGTATTAAGTGTGGGGTGAGTCAAAAGTTATATGTGAAAAAAAAAGTTATATGTGGATTTTCAGCTGCAGGGAGGGAGTCAGGGCCCCCAACCCCCAAATTGTTTAAGGGTCAACAATAACTTATACACCGTAAAACTCACCCATTGAGAGTATACAGTTCCAGGACTTCGAGTAAGTTTGCATGGTTATGTCACCACTACCACGATCCAGTTTTATTTGGAACCTTTCTGTCATCTCCAGAAAGTTCTCAATTCCCATCTCCCGTCAGTCCCCACTTCTTTCCCCAACCCTGGGCAGCCATTCTCTCGATTTGTCTTTTCTAGAAATATCATACCGATTCAATCACAGTTGTTGAGTCTGGCTGCTTTTCCTTAGTCTCTGTCTCCACGGCCCACCATGCTGTGGCCAGTAGTAGGTCCATGGACTGGATATATCGCAGTGTAGCCAATATGCATAAATGTAAATATTGGCCCACCAGCAGACATTCGGGTTGTCTCCAGTTTGGTGCTAGATGAGTACTTGCTTCCAGGAGTGTTTGCATCCATGTCTTTGCATGGACGTATGTTTTCATTTCTCCTGGGGCACTCCTATGAGGGTACTTGCTGCAGTAGATGGTAAGGATGTGTTTAGGGACGCCTGCGTGGCTCAATCAGTTAAGCATCTGCCTTCGGCTCAGGTCATGATCCCAGGGTCCTGGGATCGAGTGCCGCATCGGGCTCTCGGCTCAGTGGGGAGCCTCCTTCTCCCTCTCCCTGTACCCCTCCACCCCACTCATGCTTCCTTTCTCACTCTCTCCCAAATAAATCTTTAAAAAAAAAAATCCCTCCAGTTGCAGGGTGGGGGTTACCTCTGAAGGACAGGGAGAGGGCAGAACAGCAGATGGAGGGGACAGGACCCACAGAGTGCGTCTCGAACTGGCTCCAAGTCACACAGTCAGTGGTAGAGAGAGAGAAGACGGGTCATCCAGGAACAAGATTTGCATCTGGGCTGAGTCAGGTGCCGAAGCCTCTGGTCTTTCGGGTTCCTATCAAGTGAGCCCGGCTCACCAACCCTGTCCCGCCGGGGGTCATTTCCAGATCCATTGAGGGAAGTGGATCACAGCCCTGACCACACAGATGAATCACCTGGGAAACTGTACTACGAGCGCCTGTTGGCCCGTCCTGGTGTCATTGCTCTGGGGGATCCGCAGCCCAGATGTGGAGAGGCTCCAAACTCCCGGGGGACTCCAGGATGCACCTGGAGAACCTCCACTCCATGGCACAGGCCACCCACCCCACCACATACTGCAAACCTCTGGGGAGTTTGACAAGCTGCGGACGCCTGACACTCTGACCCAGAGTTTTGGGTCTAATTGGTACAAGATGAGGTCTGACCCCCAGAACTTGTAAAAAAAAAAAAAAAATCTCCCCAGGTAATCATCACATGCAGCTAAATTGGAGACCCTGGTGCTCCGGGCAACTAGCTTGTTTGGACCGAAGAGTTCATCCCGAGCATGGGCGTCCTGCGCCAGCATTTCCGTGACCAAGAAATCACTCTATTTTCCCTTTTGAGAAGGTGCCGATCATTTATTTCTCCAAAGCATTTCTACTGCTCGTTGTTAAAAAACAAAACCAGATCCCAGGGCACATGTTCTATAAACCCATCTGGCTTAAATAAAATATTTATAAATACAGATCCAGAAGGAATTTAAAGCTCTTGGTGGGTAAAGAACGGGCGTGTTAGCTGTACGTGGCCCGTCCTGTGGTCTGTACCGCGCACGTGTGCCGAAACACAGAGCAGACGCACCACGAACTGAGTACCTGTGCGTTAAAATGGTTTATTTTGCTAGGACTCCACCGGAAAGCTCACCGATGCATGCCTTTGTGGCCCGAGGAGTTTCCGATGGTCTAGTAAATAAACAGAATGATAGCTCGTGCCTCTGTGTTTCTCCAGGTGTTTGGCATTTGCACATTCCTGCCTGTCTTTTCACTCTTCCAGCAAGAACTTGGGGGAGGAGGCCAGAGCCAGCTTTATTTTTTTTTTTAAACTCCCGACTGTTCCAGCAAGTGCCCTGGCGTATTAAACAGCTTGGTGCTGTTTGGATTCTTCAGATGGAATGCCTTAATCCCGTTGATATGGACCAGAGTGGAGTCTCAGGGTGGAGACAGGTGCCCGGGAGGAGCCTGGCCTCTGCTTGCCTTTGGCCCTGGTCCATCTCCAGCATATTGTCACGCTTGGGCTGAGATTTTCCGAGGCCTGTATAGCAGCCTCGGGTCAAGTCCGGGTTTATTTGCTGTGGCTGTCAGGGGCCTCTGAGCCCACAGTGGGCACTCAGACCCGGCCCGAGGAGCCCAGGTGCTTGCCTGAGGTCCACCCCACCCCTTGCTGGCTGGGGGCTCTGGGTCCAGACTCCCAGTGGCCCCCAGGCCTGAGTCAGCTTCTTGACTTTTATATCTTGGCTAATGGACCTGGCAGGAAGTCGATACTGGTGCCAGTGGTGACCCGGTGTTGGGCTCAGGGGATGCGTGGTGATGGGCGGGGGAGCGTGGGGCCATGACAGAGGGAATCAGGTAGACAGTGAGCACCCATCGGGCCTCAGATCAGGACCCGGGGCCATAGGTTTGGCAATAGGATTCAGCCTTGGGCGGAGAAGCACAAGACAGGTCACAGGTCACGCCAGGCAGGTGGCACGTGGGGCCCAGCTGTGGTCCTACCAGGGACACTGAGGCAGAGGCCAGGAGTCCCACACATTTATTCATGCACTAGGAGCAATTTGGCATGAGGCTTGTTTTGGGCCCCGGGATGCTGTAGAGGTGGGATAGCCCAGCTGCTCCCCGGCTCGGAGCTGAGTTCCTCGCCTGAAAACCTGGCGCAGGCCTGTTTCATCCCAGGTTTGCGTGTAAAGAATCAGAAGGTGGTTACCGTCAGACACCAGCTGCTACCTCCCACCAGGAACGCCATGAAAGAGCGAGATGATGCTCCACGGAGGTGGACAGCAGGGACATAAGAAGCTTGTACTTGGAGACAGAGGTCCTGGGTTCAAGTGCCCACTGTACCACCTCCAACACTATGATCTTGGGGTGGGAGATGGGTGGGAAACAGGAGTCTCAAGGACCTGGGGCCCTAAATGTGTTCTGTCAACTCTGCAAGCCTGGCAGTCCACCCACCAACTCTGCAACTTTGACAGGCAGTCTCTTCTTTTGCAGAATCAGGGTTTCACCCCTCCACGACTGAATGAGTTGAACGTGCCAAGAGCTTTGCCCTGCTCTCTATGCATAAATCCCTGCTAAATGTTAGCTGTTGGCTCTCTGCTCTCTGCCCTAGGCAGGCAGGCAGGTGGGCTGAGGAGTGAGCATGGCTCATCTTTAGGTCCCATCTCTGTGCTGGGAAAGGACGGCTTGGCTGGGTGTTTTGGAGGCTGCACAGTGACACCATAAGAGAAGCAGTAGCTTGTCCCCTATTCTGGTGCCTTTGGTCTCCCGCAGCCCTGGGGCATCCTTGATGGAGGTCCATTTCAGGAAAAGCAAACAGGGTGCTTCTTGATGGTTTTCACCAGAGAGGGTATTCTGTGCATTTTCTGACTCCCAGGATCACCACTTACCCTGCCTTCCTTCCCTTCTCACCTCAGTCCCCTCTTCTGGGGCCCTTCCAGCCACCCGATCCCCCTCTGCCCGCACCCCAGGCCCTCTCAATGTCACCTCGGCTCCCTACTGGTCTCCCCTCCTCTCCATCTCTCTGTCCACACTGTCAACACAGCTAAACACCAGGAGGCTGAGCTTGGAGCTCTGAAGCTGCTCCCCCCGAGGCTGCCTCACTCAGCCCCACTTCGGCTGCTGTCCGGAACGCGTATTTTTACCAGTCACTCCTCACACAGTCTCCCTTTTCATTCACGCTGACCTAAGCTGGCAGGCCCTGCCCAGAGCCCAGAGCATCCTTCGAGGCCGTGATGAAATGTCAGCGGCTCTGAGAAGCTCGCCCTGGCTGCCTGGGCCAAAGGAAACAGGCTCTTCATGCCCTCTCCTAATGCCTGGCCCATGAGGACACTATTTTTAATGGCTTGCTCTATAGCTGCCTCCCCCGCTGTTCCTCGAACACATCCAGGGCAAGCGTCCTATCCTATTATTAACAAAAACAACAACAGAAGATTGGCAGCATATTCCATGCTAATTAGGTGGCAAGGCTTGTACTGGGGCAAGTCTCGTACACAAGCTGATTGAGGTAGGGTTAGGGAGTTGCATGGGGCTGGGGGCCGGGGGGAGGGACCTTCCCTGGGGACACCCCCAAAACACACCGTCTAAGTGAAAACAGGGCCCTAGGATGCAACTGTGGCTCCGACCTCACGGCCCTGAAACTGGATCGCCTCTCCGCCCCCCTATACTTTCCAGAATCAGAAACTGGAGCAACCAGGGAAGCCTAGATGGGCCCTGTCGCTGCCCAGTTTCATAAACAGGAGGCGGAGTCTGAGAGAGCTCAGTACCTGCCCACTGGGTCACCTGGCGGAGCCGGCACTGGGACCCTGAGCATCAGCCTCTCTGAGCCCATGGTTGGAATTCGGGGCCCCTCCCGGCCTTTCTGTGTGCTGGGCGGAGTGTTGGACTTGGGACTTCTGCACCACCTAAGTATGGTCAAGGGTCACTGTGGACCCCAGCAGAGGCCACCCAGACCCCCGGGGCTCCATGTGTGCAAATGACAAAGTCTTGCGCTCTTGCCCACTCACCCCTTTGCACTTCATCTGGTGATTAAAAGGGAGGAGGAAAAATACAATATACACCCCCCCGCAGGGCTCTGGGGCTCCAGAAACAGAAAGGTTCCAGAAACAGAAAAGGTTACTTTATTAGCTGTCACAGAAATTTCACTGTGACCCCGAAGTAATTTCCCCAGAGAGAGGCAAATCTCCGGGAGCCGGGAATAGACGAAAAGGTTATTGCTTACCCCTCTGGGCAGGCAGCGTCTGCATCCGGTGCTGGCTCAGAGTCGAGCTAGCTGCTCTGGGTCAGTGCCTGCCTCCTCCCTCCACAGCGGAGGCTCCTGGGAAAGCCGGAGTCCAGCCGCACCTGGCGGCTGGGGTCAGTGCTAGGGTGCCCTGCGTGAGCCGCACTGGGCACCAGGACAGATGGGACCTTCCGGAAAGGGCCAGAGGCTCTGAGATCAAGCTGGGTTTGACTCCAACCCTGAGGCCCTGAGAAAATTGTATCCTCTCCCTGCCCCCTCAACACCCTCAGCTGTGGAATGGACATGGAGGCGAAGCCGCTGACCTCCAGAGGGGCACACTGGTTCTAGATCCTTCGCTCCCTCAGTGGCGTCATGACCAGAGGCCCTCGCCCCAAACTGCCCCCCTGAGGGACAAAGTGAGGTCTCCAGACCGGGAGTTGCAGCCCCAGGGGAGACTTGCTGAGCCATGTGGGCTGAACCTGGTCTCTGGGCCCAGCAAGCCTCTGCTGTCCGCACCCTGCCTCACCATTTTACAGATGAGGACTAAGGTTCAAGATGGGAGAGTCCCTACCAGCCACATATAGCTGCCGTGGGGCAGAACTCAACGTTCAAGTCCCCGTCCGGGCATTTCGCTCGACTCCCCTGGTGTGGGGAGGCCCTCCGGGTGGGACCGCATATGGACTGTGCTGAAGAGGGAGACTCGGGGCCAGGGAGTGTGTGCCGAGGTCATGCCCTGGGAGGCTTGAAGAGCACTTTCCCCCTGGAGGAAGAGTGGTGTGACCCTTGGGCGAGAGCACATAACCTTGGGCCACTACTTAAACTCTGCCGGCCTTGATGTCCCTATCTGTAAAGCAGGGAAGATAACCGTGCCTGCCTTCTGGGGGTGGATGGGAAGCCGTTATCTGTCCACTGGGCCACAATGACAGAGAACCACAGACTGCGGCTTGGTGCAGGTATGCGCTCTGTTCTAGAAGGCAGACGCCACAAGGTGAAGTTGTGGGCAGGCTTGGTTTCTTCTCCTCTTGGCTCTCAGATGGCTGCATTCTTCCTGTGATTTCACATGGGCTCCCCTCTGTGCTTTTCTGTGTCCTGATCTCATGAGGACAGCAGCCCTTGATTAGGGCCCACCCTAATGACCTCATTTTAATTTTGTTACCCCTTGAAAGGCCCAGTCTGCAAATATTGCTGCATTCTGAGATCCTGAGGGTGGGACTTTAATATATGAATGGGGGAAGGACGACACAGTTGAGCCCACACAGAGAGTTAAATTAGAGGAGATTGTGCTGTAATGAAAAATGAATATTGGGTCTCTGTCCGTGGTTCCTGGAACACAGCTCCTTAAAATCTCAGGATCTGGAGAAATGAGAGTCTTATATGCTGGGCGCCTGGGTGGCTCAGTCTGCCTTCGGCTCAGGTCATGATCCCGGGGTCCTGGAGTCAAGCCCCACATCAGGCTCCCTAATCATCAGGGACTCTGCTTCTCCCTCTGCCTCCACTGCTCCCCCTGCTTGTGTGCACACTCTCTCCCTCCCAAAAAAAGAGGAAAAAAAAAAAAAAAAAGAGTCTTGTATGCTAACGAGATGTTCGGTGTCTGGGGGTCCCCAGAGAGCTGCGGGGTGGGGGCTCGATGCCAGAAAGACCAATCCATGATAACAGGGTTGGAACTTTTAGTTCGCTTCTCACCCCCATGGCAGCACTCCAGGGCAGGAAGAGAGCTGGCCATTGAATGTCATTGCCAGTGGCCAATGATTTCATCAGTCTATACATCTACTAATAGGACCTCCATAAACCCCCCAAGGATGGGGATGAATTTGGAGCTCTTCAAGGTTGATGAGAAACAAGGAACAAGTTTCAGAGATGGGAACGTCCCCTTCCATGCCAGGAAGGTGGCACACTCCCAAATCCCTGGGGACAGAAGCTCCTGCTCTTGGGACCCTTGGGAACCTCACCCTCTGTACCCCTCCATCTGGCCGTTCATCTGTATCCTTTCAGTAAACCAGTAAGCCGGGGAAGAGTGACTTCCTGAGTTCTGTGAGCTGTTCTAGCAAACTGTGAGACCTGCGGAGGGGTTCCTGGGAGGCCCCAGTTGATCGCCAGTTGGTCAGAAGTTCAGGTGGCCTGATACTTGCAGCTTGTGGGACTGAGCCCGCTGGTTTCAGCCAGTGGGATCACAGGAGGGAAGTCGAGGGTGGGAAGAAGGGAAAAGCCAGGGTATTTCTCCCTGCCCCTCTTGCCTGGAGCCATATCGCCTGTGGTCTTTTCCAGCTTCTGTAGGTGACTCACTCCCTGGGCTCCAGTAACACGCCTCTTCTCATTTGTCACCCCAGCTTAGGGGGTGGGAGTGGCTTCTTGCTGGTGCTAAACTTTCGGTTATTTTAAATGTCCTCGGTTAGCTGCTCGACCCCCCGAACACCTGGGTGACTAGCCCCCCTGCATTAAATTCCCTCTGTAATAAATACTTAACGTTCCTTCCTCTTGTCTCAGCTCGACTGCGTTTACGTGAATAGATATAAAGACTTTTTTCCAAAACTCTCACAGTGAAAGGACAGTGTTCTAGAAGTTGCTTTGAAGGGCTCTGCGGTGACTAATTGCAGCCAGAGCCCTGACCCAGTTAAGGAAGGGCCACTGTTTTCTTCCAGGACCTTAAAAGTGGGTTGCAAATGTCCTCTTCTCTCTCGGAAGGGGTTTTCAGCTGCTTACGCTTCTAATCAGAATCGGCATTCGTACCTCTCATTTCTCGCGGATTTCTGAATGGTTTCCGTTCTCTGCTTGCAGAGAGTTGTGGTAAAAGATGTTCCTCCCCAGGCCACACTGAGTCCCCTGAGCAGCAGTAGCTGCAGATAACCTCTGATAGAATCCTTGGCCACGTGAGAGGTTTGGTGGCTGGCAGTTATCACAAACTCAGTGGCTCAAAACAACCTACATTTACTCTCTGAAGATGCTAGAAGCCAGAATGAGTTTCACGGGAGTTAAAATGAGGGCTTCAGAAGGGCTGGTTCTTTCCAGAGACTCCGGGGGAGAGAACACATTCCTGGCATCTCCCGGCTGCTCTTGGCCGCCAGTGTCCCTCGGCTTGTGGCCACGTCACTCCAGTCTCTGCTCGTAGTCCCATTGCCACCTCCTCTTGCTCTGTCCCCCTCTCATAAGGACACTCGTGGTCGCTTTTAGGGATAATCCAGATACTCTTTTATCCATTTTGGTTAACACTCACAAATTCTGGGCATTAGGACAGGGATTTCTCTGGGAGCCACTATCCAATTATATTCAACCACATTGTCTTCCAGAACTTCATCATAGCGACTGTATTCCAGAACTTTCTTTGTGTAAGCCTCTGTCCTTACCCCCACCAGAATGAGCTTTCCAAAAACCAACTCCAACCAGGACACACCCCATGTATATGAGCTTCGCAGACAGGAGTCCGGCCCCAACCCTCGCAAGCACCCACTGGCCTTCTGGGCAGCTCTCCCACAGCTCCTCTGTCACCCACACCCTTGGTTCTCTCACTTGTCTCCCAATTGCCATGCTTCCTGTGGCCTTGTTCCCTCTTGACCGGCTGCCTGCATTAGATGACTCCCTCCCCCACCTGGAGCACTGTGCTCGTCCTTCAAGGCCCATCCCCTCGTCACTTCCTCCTGCATTTCCCTGCTCTGCACTCCTGTCTGTGGGTCTGCTGCTAACACATCCATCACCATGGACTTACCCCCGCCTGACTCCCTGGGTAGGGATCTGCTCCCTCACCTCTGACCCCAGCATACCTGGCGATTCTTCGTGAGCATGGGCATGAGTGAAGATTCACAACCTGGGTCTCGGGGCTGGGGATGCAGTCGATACTCAGGGAACGGACACAGGTGATCTCGCTCTCATTTCATCGTAAGACCTTATTTCCCAAGATGCCGTTTAAAGAAACTGTGGAATTCTGTCAGTCTCCTTTCTCCTGGAGATCAGGAGATCCTGTCTCTCTCCTGGAGATCAGAAGCAAGCCCCTCTGTTCCCCGCACACTCACCCCCGTGTGTGCTCACACACGTGGACCTTTCCCACAGGGATGGACAAGCCAGGGGGGTGACAGGGTAAAGCTCACCTTAAAACAAAATGAAATGCTCTTCTTCCTCTTTTCTTCCCTGCTCCCATTTTGTCCTTTCCAAGGGACAGTGAGCCCTTCAGATGGGCTTGCCACTCACATGCTGGGAAAATCAGAATCCATTTCTGGAATCCTTGGCAACGGTGGTGGAATTCCAGTGGGCACAGGCCCTGGGAATGGGGGCACTGGTGAGATCACCGTGCGTCTTTATTAACTGTGTGCAGAGAAGAAATCCTTTGTGGGGAAGGAACCCCATCCCTGTGTTCACAGAAGTTCCCCCTAACATCAGTCTGGAAACATGCTGGGGGAGATTGTTGGGGAGCTCTGCACTGACCAGGCAGAGAGACCGGCTGTCCCCACCAGGAAGTGGGGATCAGACAGGAACTCTGCGGTGTCCCCAGCATGGATGCTCCATGGACCTGAATTACCATGAGGCTCAGATCAAGGGAGCAGAGCAACTTTCTCCAGAGGAAAGGAGAGGAGCAGTACTTTACTTTTGGGGTGTCAAAGGGGAGCTGAAGTGTGGCAGTAACACTGGGCTTGAGGCAGGTTCGCTTGGGGATCCCCGGCTTTGCCCTTTGTTGCAACCCCCGTCTGTAGAATGGGGATGCCACCCAATGCCCCAGGCTGCATCTGAGGCCAGGACCTGCTGGGCTGGTAGCTTCTGCAGCCCCCATTAGGCAGCCAAGGGGATAAAGATCCAGAATGAGGCCTTGAAATAAATTGCTACAGGCCAAGAGAGTGACAGTGTCCTGGGAGAGGAAGAGCCGAGAGCCTGAGATGTCCTGTCCCTAGCCCAGCCCCAACTCCCAAGCTGGGCACTGACATAATGAGGTCAGGAGAAATGGCTGCCATCCTGGTTCCAGGACTGGAAAGGCCTGGGCCCTGAGCAGAGGCTGCCAGACACAAGACCCCATCCAGCAGGCTGGGCTGTGGTGCCCTGCAGCGGCTCCTGAAAACAGAGCCCTGGCCAAAACTTTCTTTCAGTCCTCTTCACAAAGACTGCTGAGCAGCAGAATGGGGCCAGGGCCCTGGAGGCCATCCCTGGCTCCCTGTCCCTGCCAGGGGGATGGGGGTGGTGGTCACAAGCCCCCCACAGAGCTTGGCATGTGCGCCCCGCCCCCCCACCGCCTCAGCCTCCAGGGCCAAGGCACTGCAGGCCCCAGTGCATAAACACAAAGCCACTTGACCCTCCCAAGAGAATTTGTGGTCTCTGGGCCGAAACTACTGAAATTTATGTTCAACTTTTATATCATGACTCCGTGTAATTAGGTTTAATTGCCTGAAGTTTCAGAAAAATAATGAGAAACTTGTAGGGTTATGGGACTCATCTCGTTCCGTTCCTGCAGCGTCCCATGACTTGAGGTTTTTAACGAGAAAAGGCTCTTGCATGAATTTTGGTCCAGGATGGCCTCTCCTTATGCTTGAGCCCTTCAGTTTGAAAAGCAAAAGGGCGGGGTGCCTGGGTGGCTCAGTCTGTTAAGCATCTGCCTTCGGCTCAGGTGGTGATCCTGGGGTCCTGGAATCGAGTCCCACGTCGGGCTTCCTGCTCAGCGAGGAGTCTGCTTGAGATTCTCTCCCTCTCCTGCTGCTGCTTCTGCCCCCCTCATGTGCTCAAGCATATGCGCTCTCTCTGTTTCTCAAATAAATAAATAAAACCTTAAAAAATAAAAAAGCAAAAGAGCTGGCCCAGGGGTCCCTCTGGTTCCAGAAAGGGAGGGCACTGGGATACCTTCTTGCCTGGATGGAAGTCAGCCTGGGAAGCCAGCGGCTGCCCTCCTGGCACACGAGGCTTGGTCTTCTCCGAGGACTTGTGATTCCTTCTTACTCCTCTGCTACCTGAGAGCTGAGGCTTCTGAGACTACAGACAGACATGTCAGGGGTCAGGATACCCATTTTGCTGCTGGAAATGCTGGGCTGGAGGAAAGGGCTTGGCCCCGGGCCCAACAGGTTTCCTGGCACTCCTTCCCTGAGTCCGGACTGTGGGGTCCTGGAGGGTGACAAGCAGACACCCACTCAGCCAGCCTTTGGTGGGTACTATCCATGCCTCCTCAAGGACCCGGGACAGTGAAGACACTTGTGTCCACCCATTGGGAGTAGAGAGGCCACAGTGGCCAAATCCTGCCCCAACCACTGGCCACAGGTGGCATTCCCATTGCTGCACGAAGGGTCCAGTGAGGGGTTAGGAGTCAGCAGACAGTTTCTTCCCAAAACTGTGGTCAGGGACAAGGTATGTAAGTGGGCACGGGGAGAGAAGTGTCTCCCTGCATGGCTGTGAGACATGGTTAATGCCCAGGACACTTGTTTAATTGAGTTATAAGGGACACATAATGTTATATTAGTTTCAGGTGTATGACATAACAATTTGACATTTGTCCACAGTGGACCCTTAAACAATGAAGATGTGAACTGCTCAGGTCCACGTAACATGTGGATTTTTTTTTTTTTCGGTACATCCACATATGGCATTATAAACGTGTTTTCTCATTCTTGAGTTTCTTAATGTTTTCTTTTCCCTAGCTAACTTTGTTGTGAGACTACTGTGTGCAGGGGCGCCTGGGTGGCTCAGAGGGTTAAGCCTCTGCGTTCAGCTCAGGTCATGATCTCAAGATCCTGGGATCAAGCCCCACTTCGGGCTCTCTGCTCGGTGAGGAGCCTGCTTCCCCCCACCCTCTGCCTGCCTGCTTATGATCTCTCTCTCTCTCTGTCAAATAAATAAATAAAATCTTAAAAATAAAAAAGACTACTGTGTGCAACACAGAAAACATACAAGATATGCATAAACCCTAATGCGGTGATTGGTAAGGCTCCTGACCAACAGTAGGCTATTAGTAGCTAAGTTACAGGGGAGTCAAAAGTTATATGTGGATTTTCAACTGCACAGAAAGTTGAATCCCTCGACCCCTGTGTTCAGGGGCCAACTGTATGTCACAAACGATCGCCACAGTAAGTCTGGTTAATATCCATCACTACATAGGGCTGCCTGGGTGGCTCAGTCAGTTGAGCATCGGACTCTTGACTTCGGCTCAGGTCATGACCTCAGGGTCTTGAGATGAGCCCCGCATCAGGCTCCACACCCAGCGGGGAGTCTGCTGGAGATTCTCTCGCTCCCTCTGCCCCTCCCCCCACTTTCTTGTATGCACTCTCTGTCAAATAAATAGGTAGATAGACAGATAAGATCTTTTTAAAAATGCAGGTGAGGGGGGCCGCCTGGGTGGCCCAGTTGGTTAAGCATCTGCCTTCGGCTCAGAGGCGACGGTCAGGAAAAGTCAGATTGCTCTGGGATTCCTGTGCTCTGCCTCTTCATCTCTCCCTCCCCCCCAGACTCCTGGCAACCACTGATCTTTGTCTCCCAAGCGTTGCCTTTTCCAGAACGTCCTGTGGTTGAAGTCATATAGCCTGTAGCCTTCTCAGATGGGTTCCTTCTACTCAGTGGTACGCGTTCAGTTTCCTCCATATCTTCTTACGGCTTCGTTAGCTCATTTCTTTTTAGTGCTGACTAATCATATATCCCATTGTCTGGCTGGACCACTGTGTAGGAATCCATTCACCTGCCGAGGGACGTCTGGGCTGCTCTCAAGTTTTGGCAGATATGAATAAGGCTGCTGTGAATAGCCACGAGCAACTTTTTGTGGGGACAGAAGTTCTCAGCTCTTTTATGTAAATACCAAATTGTGTCATTGCTGGCTTGTATGGTAAGAGTATGTTAAGTTTTGTAAGCCACTGATGAACAGTCTGCCACAGTGACCGTATCATTTTTCATGTTCAGCACCGATGAATGGGTTCCCATTGCTCGGTATCTCCGACAGCATTTGATGGTGTCAGTGGTCTGGATTTTCGCCATTCTGATAGGTGTGTGATTTGCACCACCCCAGTGACGTTAGATGTAGAGTGCCTTTTTATGTGCTTATTTTCCATCTCTGTATCTTCTTAGTGAAGTATCTGTTAAGACTGTTTTCTTCTTATTGACTTGCAAAAGTTCTTTGTATGTTTTGGATAGCAGTCCTTTTGCCCCTCTCTATCCCATAGCGCTTCCCGAGGAGGAGGTGAGAGCCAGGACCCCTCTTTGGTCCCTCAGACCGAGAGGGGTGCCTCTAGGCCATCTTTACACCCATGATCTCACTGAGTCCTCAAGGTGGCCTGGGCGAATCTGCCTTCTGGGGATGGTGTCTGGAACTCAGAGGGTAACTAACCTGCCAGGGTGGGCTTGAGCCCTGACCCTGACCATTGGGATTTAATGGAGGGATTGTTATTTTAAGAGTGTGGACCATTCATTCTGACCCGGAGGACACCGAGTGACTACAAGCGCTCAGAAGTCTCAGCTCCGAGAGCTGTTGGTAGACCCTCTCTTTTTTCAGCTCCAGAAAACAGCATTCAGTGTTCTCTCTCCCACGGATGTGTACAGTTTACTGCCTCTTCTAGGGCAGTGATGAGGCAGAGGACGAGACTGGGACCCAGATCAAAGGGTTCCCCTGCTCTATGCCTTGCTGTTTTGTCTGCTTCTCGTGCAACAGCGCTTACCCCGGGTCCTGGGCGTGCTGGCCAGATTTTAGGTTCACACGACGTTCCGAGCCCAATGCAATGAAGCTGCTTTCGCAAGCATTTTTATAGCCTTTGCCCTGGAGAGGATGGTGAGGTGCTTTGGCACCTAAAGCAGGGAAAGTCACTGTGAGTGCATGAGGCATAAATTGCCTGTCTGCAAGCAAGGCTGCTCTGTCTAGTTCCCACCTGCCCCCTGGGGTAGGGAGTGAGCTTGAACTTTCTCCAACTCCTTCTTCCTTCCTTCCTTCCTTCCTCAAGGAAGAGGGCCTTAGATTCCAATATTTAATTGCTGTGTGCTGTTCAGAAAATCCTTCGATGGCCAAGCGTCAGCGTCCTCATCTGTAAAATGGGCTTTTCCCTGCCTCTTAGCCCTCAGCCTGAGGTGATGAGCCACAGCTCACAGACATCTCCTCCCGGAGCAGACAGAGCATGCCGATGTTTTTGAGCATGACCCCGGGATGTGGCGCCCCGTCCCCACCCTGCAGCAGCCTTCCTGGAGCCTCAGTTTCCCCACAGTCCAACAAGGACAGTCAGTGTACCTGACTGAGCAAGGATCACAGGAGGAGCGGGAACATGCCAGGGCTCTCTAGGTGGCGTTCATGGTCGCATTTATATATAATCACGATTTAATCATAGATGCTATGATTTTGCTGTTTGCTGTGATTATGATGACCTATTCAGGTAAGTGCTTTTCTGGTCATGGCTCCCAGCTATAATTGTGGAAGGACGAGGGACAAGCAGAATGTAGAAATGCAAAATGTCCGTATTCCCAGCCTCCTCTGTAGCCGGCGGGGGATGGTGGCCAGCAGAGCTTGTTGGGGGTGCAGGGCAGGGAGCTGACATTCCTGGCCCTCCCCACCCATTCCCGGGATCTGTGACCCTGTGCCTCCTGAGCGGGCTCTGTCTCGGCACAGCCTCTGTCTGAGTCGTCCGTGTGGCCGATGCCTCCTGGCCCTTCCATCCTCCAGTCCCCAGAGCTGCATGTCTTCTCTGATTTGGTCTTTGCTCCCGGTTGCTCAGGAACTGTTTCACTGTTCCTGTGAAACCTGGCTTTGTCCCCTTACGCAGCTGTCTGCGGGAAGTGTCAGGATTCCAGCAGGAATGTGGGGGTAGGGGTACCTTCCTAAGATTCCCCGAAGACTGTGTTTTCCGAGCAGGGACTGGAACTGGAGACTGTCCCCGCCCTGTACCCACCATGGAGCACAAGGGGCTCATGAGTTATTTAAGTACTGTATGTTTCTAAATCATGTTGGAGATGTGGGCACTAGAAGCAGGTAGTGTCCGTACGGTCTTAGGACTGGGGAGCATGGAGGGCCTGAGATCAAGCCCAAGGTCTCACTTTGGGAAGGGGCAAGAATGTGGTCACCCATGAGGAGCTGTCCAGGAAGAGCCCCTGGTGGGCACTCCCCCTGCCCTGTCCGTGTGCATCCCGCCCCCTTCCCCACTTGCCTCATGTGGATCCTGATAGGCCCTGAGTCTCAGATTCTGCTAACAAATGACAGCAGGGTCCCTAGGCAAACCTGTTTGATGCCTGAGAAGAGGGGTTGATTGCCTTGTGTTGAGATTTTCATCCCTCACCAAATTCAGCTCCTCATGCAGGTGTAACTATCCCCCATTTTATAGGTGCAGGGGAAAACAGCTCAGAGAGACTGAGGGACTCGAGCGCAGTCACGCAGCGGGTAAGGGCGGTGTGCTTGGAAATCCAAGCTCTTCGAGTAGAGTCCCAGGGTGCGTTCAGCAATCCCAGAGTCGACTCTCCACCGCGCCTGTTCTCCTCCTATAGAAAAATATTTTTCTTATGGAACACGCTTATGGGGTCAACCTGTAGCTCCAAAAGTGAGATTGTGACTGTCATAATCGATCGTGCACTTCGAAGATGGTTTGGGGTTACACCGTGGGAATTTTCAAGGACAGTACCGTTTTTTCTGGCCCAATCTGTTTACGAAGAGAAAATCGAAACAAGAACAGATAGTTTTAAAGCCTCCCAGTGAACAAAGAACATCAGTTGGCCTCTCCTGGGCTGGGGTTCCGTGACCCCACTAGCAGGGAGGGGGCGTTCTGTTTTTATTTCTGCTTTCATGGGAGTTTTCCTTGGGAATGGAGCTCTGTTTCAAGTTCTACACATAAAATGAAAACAACAAAGGCCCGGTGAGGTCAGGCCTTCCCCTGGGGTGGGTGTGATGACCACCCAAAGCACAGGACTTGAGAGCTCACTGTTTCCCATTGTTTGGGAGATTCTTTGCGCTTTTCAAGTCCCAAGCCCAACATTCCCCCCTGTGTGTTGCAGCCAAAAAGGAAGTAACATCTCACAACAGGGAGGAAGGAATTAGGACCTGTTCTGTAGCAGGCCCTCGGCTGCTCTCTGAATTTGCAGGACAGCCCGGCAAAAGGGCTTCCCTCATCCCCATTTTATAGAACAGCAAACTGCGGGACACGACATGATTTCCTGCAGGTCGGACGGCTGCTAAGTGGTAGGCTGAGGCATTGACTCTGCCTGCTGGCAACAGAAGGTTTGGGTCAGCCTTCTCCAAAGCTGCAAGCAGAATGGGGAGAAAAAGCTGAAACCTTCCCACACTGAGGACCAGGCGATGAGTAGGGAGGCAGCAGAGCACCAGAGACGGGTGCCGAGTCTGGATCCCGCCACCTGGGTTCAAATCTAGCACTGCCACTTACCGCCCTGTGATCTTGGGCTGTTGCTTTGTTCATCTACAAAAGGGGAAAAAAATAATAGCAATACCGGCCTTGTGTAGTTGGGTGGGTGGAAGGAGGTAATTCAGGTGAATAGCATCTAGCCCCAGCGCCTGGCCCAGAACAGATTTTCAGTCAATGGTTAGCATCCTTATCAGTGACTTCAGCCCTGGCATGGAAGGGCCGGAAGCTTGCCTGTTCTTCCCTGGTCTTGGGACAGTGACGCACGGTGTGGGCGTGATCTTCAAAACGGGTGCCCGGGCCTTTGAAGGACAGGGGCAGGGAGCAGACAGTGTGGGGGCTACTGGGTGGGCTTCAGTCATTCTCCGAGTGTTTCCTGAGCATCTCCTGTGGGTCAGACCTCATTCTGAGCACTAAGGAATGAAGAAGGCAGGCAGGTTCTTGCTCTTCCGGGGCAAACATTAAATCTGTAATTGCCTGATCAAGTCTTGGGCACAATCCCTGGATCTCTGCAGTTCCGCCTAAACTGAAACCCTTTGTTTAATGCCCCCTGACCATGGCTTTAGAGTGAGGCCGCCTCTGGATGCAGACAAGCAGAGGATGAGATTCAAACCTGAGGCTCAGGCAAGAGGGCCCAGGAAACCTACTAATAATGATCATGAGATTAGTAGTAATGATAGCAGCCAACCCTTATGGGGCACGTGAAAGTCCTCTACTTCATGGCTACTAGCCCATTCAGTGGTCACCACACTGAGGCAGGTGCTGTCCTTTGTCCACAATGTACAAATCATGAAACCAAGACATGGAGAGGTTAAGGAACTCACCCAGGGTCACACGGCTCCTGGGTGGAAGAGGTAGGGTTTGAATCCACTGAGGACAGGGTGTCAAATGTTCCAGGCACTGGGTCGTCCACGCAGGACTAATGTCCTCCAGCCCTCCCCGCTGGATCGCTGATCCCAGGATTAGGGGGAGGCCTTGCCAGAGGAACCCAGGACTGAAATGTGAAGCTCAACGAATAACAGGCCCTGAATAAATGTTTTTTAATTGAACCTGAAGGGAAAAGCATGCAGTTTTCTTTGAGCCTGAGTCAGATGTTGTCGGTGCAGCAAGGTTCAGCATGTCCTTGTTTCTGCGGGTCGTTTGTGATCTTTATCCTAATGGTAGAGACAGGCCACATCTGTTCTGCTAATGAACCCAGTCTCCTTGGCCTGGATGAAGCGGGGGGTGGGAGGGACAGCGAGGGGCCCGGGCATAACTACCTACAAAAGCCCATCTAATCAGATATCAGTATTCCTGAGCGTTCTTTGAAATGTCCCTTTATTGTCAAGGGTTGGATTTCCCTCGGATGCAGACCCCGTGGTTTTCTGCTGTAGAATGTTCTCTTGCTGGGGGAGTGTGGGATGGACTGGGGAGGCAGCCCTGTGGCTTTCCCCCAGACAGAGAATCTGGAATGGTGCATGTCTCATTCCCTGCCTTGCGCAGGGCCCAGAAAGCACAGTTTTGCTATGGAGAGAGATCTGATTCTTTACCTATAGAAACACTGGCAGTGATGTAAGGAAACACACAGTAAGGCAAGGGGGCTTCCCAAACATTCATGGGAAGGCAGCAGTCAGCAGGATGAAGCCTCCACAGTTAGAAGTTTGCAGGCGCGCACGTGTGTGTGTGTGTGTGTGTGTGTGTGTGTGTGTGAGAGAGAGAGAGAGAGAGAGAAAGAGAGAGACTGTGAGTGATTTCTCTGTATGTGTGTCCATGCATCTGTCTGCATCCTATGTGGTCCGTGTGTGTGTTTGGGTGTGCATATGCACACGTGTCTTGGGCATGTGTTTGCACGTGTATATGTGCGTCCAGAAGAGCCCTCCATCCGGGAGGAGTGTTTCTGCCTTGTCCCGAATTCTCAGAAGCGCCAGCCTCATTTTCAGATCAAAGTTGATTCCGTAATAGGAATGTTTTTGTTGAGTCGTGACTCATTCGACAAGTATGTTTGTCAACAGGCCCTGGGCTGATGCTTACCCCCATGAAATCCCTTACTTCTGAAAACTCCCGGTCTGATGGGGAAGACTGATACCTCCAGGAGGGACAGGAGATGCATGGGCGAGGCCAGACCTCAGGTCATGGGTCAGGTTGTGAGGGGCCTGGATGTTGGCCACCACCTCTTGCTGAATGTGCTCCTGCCTGTGCTCCCCAACTCAGGAATCAGCCCATCCAGAAACCTAGGCCATCGGCAGAAGCTCCCACTGCAGATTCCATTCATCATCTACTCAGCCATGTGACTCTGGACACGTTATTTAATTTCTCTGAACCTCAGTTTTCTCATCTGTAAAATGGGAATGATATTACCATCAGGAGGGTTGAGTGAACACTTGAAAAATGGTTAATTCTACTTTCTATATGCATGCAGACCCCACCCATCTCTAGCCCACTACATTATCCTGGTCCAGCCTACAGCTCTTTCTAGGCCCTCTCGCCTCCACACACATTCCAGCCAGAGGACCCTCCAGCCAGCACTACCACCCAAGGGGTCTTCCCTGAGGCAGATCTGATCCAGACAGAAAGGGGAGGACAGGTGCTGATCGCGGGCAGTCAGCCAGAGATGGGAGCAACGTGCAGGACTCAGCCGTCAGGTCCCGTGACTCAGTCCCTTGGGGGTTTCCTGAGTGAGGCGGGCTGGCCTTCAGAGCCCTGTATCTTTGCCCATCTCTTAGGATACAAGCCTCTCAAGGACAAGGATGCTCACTGTCTCTCTCTCTATCCAATGTCTGGCGAAGAGTAGGTGCTCGATATGTATTCAGCGAGTGAATGAGTGAATGGGAAGGTCTGGACTGAGGGAGAGTGGGATCAGGGCAACAGGTGTTGGATTGGATTTGAGGATTTCATGACCTGGCAGACTGCCTCTGAATCTCTGTCCCTGGTCCATGGCTGAGGGACCCTGCCTGGTGTGCCCTGCTTTGCCTGCTGCCCCTAGGCCCATTAAGTTGGATTCAAAACCCTCACCTCCCATCTCTCAGGGAAGCTCCCTCTGGCCCCCTCCCAACCCTGACACCACCTTCCCATCCCATCTCTCTCTGGCCCCCCCCCCAGACCTGATAGCTCCCCCTCCTCAGTCCCCTCTGACCCTGCCCAGTCCTGACGGCTCCCCCAGAAGCTCCCTCTGGCGCTACCCCTCTGTCTTCAGCATCCTCCTCTCCAGCAGCCGGGCTCTTACCTCTTGAGGTCCTGGACTGGAGGAAGCGTTTGCATCTCTGTCGCCACTGGACTGTGGATGAGAGTGGTGGCCTCCTTCCTCAGCATCCCTGTGCCTGGCAGGAGTTCTAGCACAGCTGTGGCATCAAAGTGTCTGTGTCCTGTCCACCTCAGTGACTGCCCACACTGTCCCCTTATTCTTTTTGGAGGCAGACAAGTTCTTAGAACAGAATTTTCCTCCTGTTTTCATCCCCGAGGCCCTCCCAGCAGCTGCAGACCCTCGTAGACGTATGCATGTCTCGCACAAGCCCTGAATCCATTTTTATCTGTGAGGAATATCTGACCAGTAACTCCCGTCTTTGCCATAAGTCAAATAAGATGTAAGTTTGACAGAGCGCAGTAACCCTTACAGCAGCAATCCTCAAAGAGCAGAGCCCATAGATCATTGAGGTTTTGATTTGCAGTCTCTCATGATTAGTGATGGTGAGCATCTTTTCATGGGCTTGTGGGCCATTTGTATGTCTTCTTCCGATTCAAGTCCTTTGCTCATTTTGAATTGGGTTTTCTTTCTGTTGTTGGTTTGTCAGTTTGTTTATTTGTTTTTTTTTTTTAATATATATATTGGATGTATATTCTAGGCATATTCTGGATACCTGACCATTCTCAGATGTATGGTTTGAAAATGTTTTCTTGGGGCCCCTGGCTGGCTCAGTCTGTAGAGCAAGCAGTTCTTGAACAGGGTCGTGAGTTTAAGCCGCATATTGGGCATGGAGCTCACTTGAAAAATCTGTCAGTTTATTTTCTTGATAATGTCATTAACGCAGAAAAGTTTTTAATTTTGTTGAAGTCCAATTTATCTGTTTTTTTTTTTTTTTTCGTTTTTTGCTTTTGGTGTCCTATCCAAGAATCCATTGCCAAATCCAATCTCATGAAGATTTAGCCATATGTTTTCCTTGAGGGTTTCATAGTTTTAGCTCTTATATTTAGGTTATGGATCTATTTTGAGTTAATTTTTGTCTGAGGTGTGAGGTAAGAGTCCAGATTCATTCTTTTGCATGTGGATATCTAGTTTTCCCACCACCATTTGTTAAAGAGACTATTCTTTTTCCATGGGATCCTTGTTAAGATTTAAATTAGGGGCATCTGGGTGGCTCAGTTGGTTAAGCTTCTGACTCTTGACTTCAGCTCAGGTCATGATCTCAGGGTCATGAGGTCAAGCTCCGAGTCAGGCTCCATGCTCAGGGAGGAGTCTGCTTGAGATGCTCCCCCACCCCATTTGCATGCTTTCTCATTCTCTCGCTCGCTTTCTCTTTTAAATAAATTCTTTATTTTAAAAAAGAAATTAGCCATAGATGTTTGGGCCTTTTTCTGATTCTCAATTCTATTCCATGGGTCTATAAGTTTATTCTTATGCCAGAACCACACTGTGTCGATTACTGTAACTTTGTAGTAAGTTTTGAAACTGGAAATTAGAGTCCTGCAATTTTGTTCTCCTTTTTTAATATTGTTTTGGCAATTGGCCCTTTGTGAGTCTGTATGAATTTGGTGATTGACTGAGCCATTTTCTTCAAAAGAAAAAAAAGCCATTGGGATTTGGATAGGGTTTGCATTGAATCTGTAGACTGCTTTGAGAAGTATTATTATCTTAACAATATTAAGTCTCCCTTCCTATAAACATGAGATGCAAAGTGTATTTTTTCACATACTTATTTTCATTTTTATGTATGTATGAATTGTCTACTCAAATCCTTTGCCCTGTTTTCTAATGAGGTGTTTATGTTTTCGTGCTGCTTCGTTTAAGTGTTTTTAATATAAAAATGGATTTTTTCATTATAGATATTGTAAATATTTTTCCAAATTTGATGTTAGTCACATGACCCTATGTAGGATAATTTTTTATATATACAAGACTGTGTTTTTTTCAATATAGTCAAATGTATCAGTCTTCATAGATTTTTTTTTAATATTTCATTTATTTGACAGAGAGAAATCACAACTAGGCAGAGAGGCAGGCAGAGAGAGAGGAGGAAGCAGGCTCCCTGCAGAGCAGAGAGCCCGATGTGGGGCTCGATCCCAGGACCCTGGGATCATGACCTGAGCCAAAGGCAGAGGCTTAAACCACTGAGCCACCCAGGCGCCCCTGTATCTGTCTTTTATGAGTTCTGTGGTTTGTATTCTGCTAGAACGCTCTCTTTAATCTAGCATTATAATAAATTCACTGAGGTTTTATCTTAGTGATCTTATTTATTTTTATATTGACATCATTGATAACTTCAGAATTTGTTTTTGATATAATAAGTGAAATAGCCATTCAGTTTTGTGGTTTTTTCGTATGGTTAACCAATTGTCCTGAATAATCCATCTTCTAACATTGCAGGAAATCCCGTCTTGACAACACTGTGATTGTATGCCATTCTGAATACTATATACTTTGTCATTGTCTTGTTGATTTCTTTTCCACCCACCAAACTGTCTGGTTTTAATTTTTTGGTGGTTGTTTTCTATTTAAAATAATAATAGGGCCTGTGCACCTGGGTGGCTCAGTCAGTTAAGCATCTGACTCTTGATTTCAGCTTAGGTCATGATCTCAGGATCATGAAATCAAGCCCCACGTCAGCCTCCACCCTGGGCATGGAACCTGCTTATGATTCTAACTCCTCCCCACCTTTCCCTCTCAAAAAATAAAAATAATATGTAAATAAAATAATTATGGGGCCTCAGAAAGCTCAAACATGGTACAGGGAAGTCCCATGTACTTTTCACCCAATTTCCCCTAGTAGTCATACCTTAGGTACTACAAAACAATATTGAAACCGGGAAATTGACATAGTACAATGTATATTAGAGTTCTGTGTTACCTGATCATGGATGTAGATTCATATAACAAGGAAAGTACAGTGCTAATTTGTCAGTGGGAAACCACCCCCTTCCACCACCATCAGCCCCAACCTCTGACAACCATGAATGTGTTTTCCATCTCTATACACTTGTCCTTTTAAAAAAATTTTATTCCTGGAATTACATAGCCTGTGATGATTTAGGATTGGCTTTGTTGGCTCAGCATAATTCCCTTCAGTTCCATCCAAGTAGTTAAATGTATCAACACTTTTTTAAAAGGTTTATCTTTAAATTCCAGTTAGTTAACATACAGTATAATATTAGTTTCAGGTGTACAATATAGTGATTCAAGACTTTCTTACATCCCCCAGTGCTTATCATAACACATGCCCTCCTTAATCCCCACCACCTATATAACTCATCTTCCCACCCACCTCCCCTCTTGTAACCATCAGTTTGTGCTCTATAGTTAAGAGTCTGTTTCTTGGTTTGTCTCCTCTCTGCCCCCCCACCCCATGCTCATTTGTTTTGTTCCATAAATTCCACATATGAGTGAAATCCTATGGTACTTGTCTTTCTCTGACTCACTTATCCATGTTGTTGCAAATGACAAGATAGCTCCATCCATGAAGTTTTTTATTTGAAAGATTATATATTTCAGTTGCAGATTTTTCAATTGGTTCTTCCTTGTGTCCTCTGTGCTGAGAATCTCTGCTTTTGTCATTGGTTTCAAGTGTTTTCTTCATTGCTCAAAGAAGCATTTTTATGATAGCTGTTTTAAAATCTTTGTCAGGAGAACCTGGGTGGCTCAGTCAGTTGAGTGTCTGACTCTTGATTTCAGCTCAGGTCATGATCTCAGGGTTATAAGATCGAGCCCCGCATCAGGCTTTGGACTGGATGTGGAGCCTGCTTAAGATTCTCTCTCTCCCCCTGCCCCTCCCCACCCGCCTATATGTGCAACATACTCTCTTGCTCTCTCCCTCTTAAAAAAAAAAAAAATCTTTGTCAGATAATTCTAATATCCATATCACACTGGTGTTCACATTTGTGAATTCTCTTTCTTACTTAGGGTGAGGTTTTCCTGGTTCTTGGTACGATGAGTGATTTTCCATCGAATCTTGGACATTTTGGGTAGTATGTTATAAGACTTGGGATCTTACTTATCCCGAGTTTTAGCTGTCCTCCTCAGACTCATGCTCATTACTTCCAAAAGGATGGAAGACCAGGTTTTCCACCCAGCCTCCACCGACCTCCAGGATGGGGGAGTCTCCTCATTACCCCTGGTGGGGAGGGGCTGGAGCTCTGGCTGCCCACTTGGCCTCCTCTGATACCACCCCAGTGGGAACTTCATGTATAGTCTGGGTTAAGGGGGCAATCTGCTCCCCACTCTGCCCTGGTCAGTGGAGGGAGGAGTGGGGCCTTGGGTTTTTGGGGTTATACGCCTGTTGTAGAGCTCTTATTCTCTGGAAGTTTTGTCTCGTTATGTTATTTCTATGTTAAGTTTTGTCTTCTTGCGTTACTTTTTAACACTTTTCTAGGTTGGCTACAGAGAGTGGGCTTTTCTTGGGACTTTTGTGTTCACATCCATTAAGGTTTCTGAGTTGCTGGCTTCTCCAGCACTCAGTTTGGAATAGATGAGACAAAACAAAAATTTAAAAAAAGGTGCATGGGTAGCTCAGTTGGTTGTGGGTCTGCGTTTGGCTCAGTTCATGATCCCAGGGTCCTGGGATCGAGTCCCACATTGGGCTCCCTGCTTGGTGGGGAGTCTGCTTCTCACTGTCTCTCTCCCTCTTTCCCTCTGTTCATGCTTGCTCTCTCTTTCAAAAATAAATAAATAAAATCTTGAGAAAAAAATTTTTTTTAATTTAAATTTTAAAAAATTCTTAAAAAGGCAAAAACAATGTGGGGGGGGGGGTTCTTGGGTGGCCCAGTCATTAAGCATCTGCCTTTGGCTCAGGTCATGGTCCCAGGGTCCTGGGATCGAGCCCTGCATCGGGCTCCCTGCTCAGCGGGAAGTCTGCTTCTCCCTCTTCCACTCCCCCTGCTTGTATTCCCTCTCTCACTCTCTCTCTCTAATAAATAAAAATAAAATCTTTTTAAAAAAGAGACAAAAATAAAAACATACACACAAGCGAAGTCACCTGACAGTAATCTCTCAGATGCCAAGGTCCCCAGCTAGCCTGGCTTGTCCTTCCACTTTCCAGAATTTTCTATATACACATAGAGTCTATATTATATATAAGTATATATACATATATATGATGTCCAGGGTTTTCAGCTGTTCTTTCAACAGGACGAGTAGCGACAATTATGTCCACTCCATCTTTCTGCCAGACTTTTAGTTACTGCAGTTTCATAACATGCTTCAAATTTCTGGGTGGGGTAGGCTTCACTCGTTGCTCTTATTTTTCAGAATTATCAAAGCTATTTTATGTGTTCTCCAGGTGAACCCTGATATTATTTTAAGCTCCAAATTAAGAGTGTAGCTGTGAGTGTTGGTGTCTTGTTAACTCTGTACATTAACTTAAGGAGAATGAGCATCTTGTCCATGCTGAACCTCTGTCTCCCTCTCCAAGAACAGGGTTGCCTTCCAGGGTGCTCACCTTCTCGATATCCTCAGTGGAAGTATTTTAAGTTCTCTTCATAGAGATCCTTTTCTTGTTGAGTTGAATTGACTCTTGAGTGCTCCATCCTTTCTTAGAGCGACTACAAGTGGAAGGCTTTTCTCGGACGCCTTCCTCGCTGGTTATTCTTTGTATATGGGAATGCCATTCATTTTTGCATGTTACATTTATATCCATCCACTTCCTTATATTCTCTCATTATTTCTCGTGGTTCGTAGTTTATTCTCATGGATCGGAGGTATCCAATCCTAGCATGTGTTAATAATTATATTTTTCACGTTCCATTCCAACATGAGCATTCCTTCCTTTCTTGTGGCCTTCCAGAAAACTCTTCCGTAATGGTGGTGGTGGTGGCGCGTCGTCATCTGGTTCCTGACTTTAATGGGGGTGCTTTCAGCATCTCAGCGCAAGGCATGACAGCACATTAGACTGTGGTTTGCAAACACTGTTCTTAATCACGCAGCATAGAGGACTCACCTATGCTCTTCTCCCTTATATCACGATGTCATGAACCAAGCATGAATCACCAAAGCACTTACACAGAAAACCCTGCCATCTGGAGATTTAAAAACACTCTCCTAAGTAACTAGTGGGTCTAAAAGAAGATTCAAGAATGGAATCGCGGTCTGTTTCGAGAGTAATCTAAACAAGAACAGAGCGGTATTAACGAGAAGTCTTAGAACACATCACCACGTAAATCAGCCTGAGTGGACATATTGACTCATGTATTAACTCCCAGCCAAGCAGCAGTAGCCTCGGGACACACCGGCCGCACGCAGAGCTGTGGTTCATGGTAATCATCTCCCAGAGCAGACACAGGACTGGACACTCTGTAGGCCGTGCAAAGCCTCCTGGGACTCGGGCTGCGGATGGCCAGTGCTCACGGCCTACAGTGCCCATGGGGCCAGTGAAGATGGGCTACAAGCGGGTGCAGGGAGTCACCTGGCTAAGCTCAGGGAGGGACCACCCCAAATGAGGCACCCTGGTATGGGGGCTCCACTGGTCACGTGGTAGCAATAGAAGCAAAGGGACCAGGGTTGGTCCTTTTTTGGTCCAGGGTTCCTTTTCTTTGCTAAATTAAAGCCAAGTGGAGGTTAGCGGCCCGGTGACCTCGTTCTCATGCTGGTGTCCTGAGTAGAAGGGGAGAGTCACTGCTCGTGTCCCCTGGGAAGTGTCAAGGAGAACCCCAGGGCCTCCCCATCCTCAATATTGTGTAGACATCTGCATCTCTGAGGGGCGTTGGAAACAGGTCTTGTTGTCAGTGATCTTTGTGCCCCCGCAGGACCACCGGTCTCTGCCCAGTAACATGATTTATTAAGTACCTGCTGTATGTGGTGAGAGTTGGGATCACAGGAGCCGAGGCGCAGGGGGTGGGTAGCGCAACTGGTTTGGGCTCATCTCACACTCCTTCCTCACCTCATACTCCCGCTATAAGGAGTTACCCTGTGTTTCCCCCCAAATTTCACATTATTTCAGACCTCAGTGCCTTTGCATATGCTGCTCTTTCAGCCTGAAATGCCCTTCTCTTCCCAGTAGACTTGTCCTCCTTGCAGACTCATCTCAAGCCTCTTCCTCCATGGAGTGTGCCGTGCTCAAAAGAACGGATATCTCCTCGTGGTGCCTTTCTCTACTCATGGACCCCACTGCATCTACCTCCGTGTCCCTTACTGAACTGTGGTCCTTTTGTTGTTAAGTGAAATGGATGGATGGATGGATAAAGGGTGACAGTGATTATTATCAGAGCACATACTAAGGCACCCACACCCAGTAGCATGGCCGGCTACTCCTTCTGATGAGCATGGTCCTCAGTGGGGGATCCAGAGAGGGAACCTCAGAATTGGAGGCAGGCCCCGCCTGGCACACAGTAGGGCCTCAGTGAGGCTGCCATATTGTCTGGTTGTGTTCGCCATGTAGATGGAGGCAGGGTAGGTGGGAGACATGCGGTGCAGGACACCCCGACCTGAGCCTCTGCCTCCTTTGCCTTTTTGTTTCTGGGAATCTCACCAAAGGCAAGACAAGACCCTTTGAACTTGCATTTAGAAAAAATCCTTGTTCTTTTGGGGCTTAGGTCGTGAGGAGCTGGCCAAGCCTGCGGTTTCGAAGCCTCGGTGGTAGCCTCCCACATCTGTCACTTTCCGGGTTGCCCCAGGGGGCTAGAAGGCGCCTTCCAATCCATGGGTTTTTCACAAAGACGTTTGTTCTTTTCTTTGCCTTAGCCTTGTGCTGTCTTTCTTAGAAAGCATTGCAGATGTTGGGCAAAGTTGGAGGCAGAGGGAGGCAGCTTCAAACAGTGGTTGCACACTGGGGAGGCATCCTGGCCAGGAATTATGAAGACCCGTCAGGGCCCTGAGCCTTCAGATGACTGCAGGGCGTTGGGTGTTGGGTCTCAAGTCTTGGCCTTGGCTTCTAGGAGACAGACCTCATGCTCAGGCCTTTTGTCTGAAAGCAGCGGTTTGCACATTGTGAAGCCAGCATGTCCCGATAGAGGTTGGGGCTCAGGAGGCCAGCTGACCCAGGCTCCAGGGCTTGAGCCTGGCCCTGGCTGGCTGATGAGACAATGCCTTTAAACTCTCCCAGGGATGGGTCGCCTGGGGGGCTCAGTCAGTTAAGCCTCCGACTCTTGGTTTCAGTTCATGTCGTGATCTCAGGGTCATGAGATCAAGCCCAGCGCTGGGCTCTGCGCTCAGTGTGGAGTCTGCTTGGGACTCTCTCTCCCCCTCTCTCTCTGCTCCTCCCTCCCCTCATGCTTACACTCACTCCCTCTCTCTCTCTCAAATAAATAAATCTTCCAAAAAAAAAAAAGCTCCCCAAGGGGAGGAAGAAGTGGCACTCATTGGTGCCCACCTTTAGGTAAGGGAGGCCCAGACATAGTGGACCAGAACCTCAGTTCACATCTGGCTCAGCCACCATCCACCGAGTGATCTTGGTCAGGTTATTTCTGCTGTGTCTAGGTCACCACTTCAGGAAACCAGGAATAACCAAATCATTATTCAGGAATAACCAAAGCATTAGGTGACATATGAGGAGCTCTAAGGACCTTGTGTGGCCCCCAGCCCTCCTCTGATAATGTGTGTGATGTGTAGAAAGCTCAGTAAATTGCACTTTCGCTCACTTCTCACCATGAAAATTGTTCTTTTATTTCAATCTGGCAATCAGTGGTAGTGTATAGGTTTAAAAAAGACCAAAGCTGGGGCGCCTGGGTGGCTCAGTGGGTTAAAGCCTCTGCCTTTAGCTCGGGTCATGATTCCAGGGTCCTGGGATCGAGTCCCGCATCGGGCTCTCTGCTCACTGGGGAGCCTGCTTCCTCCTCTATCTCTGCCTGCCTCTCTGCCTACTTGTGATCTGTCTCTCTGTCAAATAAATGGAATCTTTAAAAAAAAAAAAAAAAAGACCAAGGCCCCCGACACTGCCAAGTGTTGACAAGGATGCGGAGCACCTGGAACTCTCATGGGGGACTGGCAGGAAATCAAAATGGTGGGGTCGCCGTGGCAGGCATCCACCCCTCACATGACTCTGCAATCCCACTCTTAAGTCTTTACCCGAGGAGACTGAAAGCTGACATCACACCAAGATCTGGATGCAGATGTTTGTAGAGCAGGATTCATAATTACTCCAAATGAGAAATGACCTAAATGGGGGCGCCTGGGTGGCTCAGTGGGTTGAGCCTCTGCCTTCAGCTCAGGTCATGATCTCAGGGTCCTGGGATCGAGTCCCGCATCGGGCTCTCTGCTCAGTGGGGACCCTGCTTCTCCTTCTGCCTGCTCTGTCTGCCACTCCCCCCTCTTTGAGCTCTCTCTCTCTGACAAATAAATAAAATCTTTTTAAAAAATGGATACAAAGTTTCTGCTTGAGATGATGAAAAAGTTCTAGAAATACATCATGATGATGGTTGCACAAGACTGTGAATATACTTAATATGGCTGAATTGCAACAGTTAAATTGATGCATTTTTTTTAAAGATTTTATTTATTTATTTGATAGAGAGAGATCACAAGTAGATAGAGAGGCAGGCAGAGAGAGAGAGAGAGGGAAGCAGGCTCCCTGCCGAGCAGAGAGCCCGATGCGGGACTCGATCCCAGGACCCTGAGATCATGACCTGAGCCGAAGGCAGCGGCTTAACCCACTGAGCCACCCAGGCACCCATTGATGCATTTTATGGTAAGTATGTTTTAAACTAAAGAAACAGAGAACCAGTTGGTAATTGCCAGGGGTGAAGGGAGAGGAGGAGGGTCAGACAGGGGAATCGGAGGAGATGAGATGACGGGGGCTATTCTGTACCTTTCTCATGGTGGTCCCATGACCATTCACTTGTGTATACACCAAGAAGAAGGGAATTTACTCCATGTAAATTTAAAATTAAATTAAAACAACAACAAAGCATTCTAGCTGGGCTCTGACTCTTCTTTTGGTTCATTCACAAATATTAATTAACTGCGCCTGTGCATGCATGAGGCCCAAGCCCCATTCCCCAGAATCTTAGGGTTGGCAGTGGGGTGGATTCTGAGACAGAGGAGCCAAAGGGAGAGGAGAACGACGTGGCTGCCTTAGTGTAACTTTGATAAAAATCGTAGGAGAAAGTTTTCCCCAGGAGACCAGCTGAAAGCTGGTGGGTCTGAATGCTTTAATACCTTCTCAAGTCATTTTTGGGTTAAGTATGTTTGTACAGCAGCCCTGCACATCTGCCTCCCTTTGATGCTCCAGTCTTAAGCCATCGCTGGTTTATGCTTTTTGTGTGTGGGTTTCCTTACCCTGCCCCCTACCCTTGAATGGAGCTGTTTTAAAACTAGGGAGACAGTCCAGCTTTCAGGCCTTCCCACAGCAAGCCATTGCCTTCAGCCTGCTGCCAGCCCCTCCCTCCTGCATGCCCAGAGATCAGCTACAAGAGACAGTTAAGTTGAAAGTGAGAGTGGCTGGCTTCAACAAAAGAAACAGAAGGCGTTGGCTGAGGAAACTTAAAGGCTTCCTGGGCTGGTCCAGCTTCAGGCACCCCTGGATCCAGTAGTTAATTCGAATCCTCCAGATTTTCTGTTTCCGTCTTTATTTATTTTTTTTTTTTTGCTCTCTCTTTCCCCCCATCCAGCCCACTCTTTGCCTCCCAACCTTTCTCCTCCATGCTGACTGCTCATGGCCTCAGCTCCTCAGCTAGGCCCCCTGGGGAGATCTCCTGGAGAGAACCACCATACTCCCAGCAGTCATTTTGCTTTCAGGATTTTCCTCCCCTTTCACCTGCCATGCCTGCTGTGCCCCCTCGCTTTCTCAAGAGCCTCCCTCTCATCACAGCCTTGCCCTGCTCTTTGGGCATGCTTACTCAGCCCTGGAAGAGCGCTGGAGTCCATAGGTCTAGGCCCTCCCTCCCCCACTGTGTCACCTCATGCAGACCATCCAAGCCCATTGCTATAGACCCTGACCCAGCAAACATCCCAATGAGAGATAGAAAACACAGTTGTTTTTCTGTATCTTCTTCATTCATCTCCTTAACAGAGCCTGCATGCCAGGCTGCCTGGGGACCAGCGATACAAAGATGAAAACATTACTACTGCCCTTTAGAGCCCATGTTCCGAAGAGAGGCAGATCTGGAGAAAAAGGCATGCCCAGGAGACCCTTTTCTGTAAGAACAGCAGGCCCCAGGAAAAGGCCCTTTTTAATTTCATTGTAACAAGTCAACACAGGCTCATTGGGACTAAATCTTGAAAAGAGAGACCAAAACCACAGTCATTTTGGTAATTTTATCCCATATTTAACAATGTTTAAATTATCATTTCAACTCCGGGAGTATTTTTTTTTTTTTTAAATGAAAAAAGAATGATTGGGGCGTCTGGGAGGCTCAGTCGGTTAAGCATCTGCCTTATGCTCAGGTCATGATCCCTGGGTCCTGGGATTGAGTCCTGCATGAGGCTCCCTGCTCAGCGGGGAGCCTGCTTCTCCCTCTCCCTCTGGTGCTCCCCTGCTTGTGCACACGTGCTCTCGCTCTCTCTCAAGTAAATCTCAGGAAAAAAAAAAAGGAAAAAGAATGATTTGGGGTTGAATTTTACTGCCAAAGTTATGAGAGAGCACAATAAGGTTTTTTCGTTTTTTTGCTTTTTTTTTTCATTTGAATGTCTCAGCATGTTAATTGACTCATCCTTGCACCAGCGTTCAGGGGCTGCCATTAATCAATATCCCCGTAAGTCTTTCTTGATCTTCTTTACACCTGAATCACTCTTTTGGAGAGGCCATGTTGGCTTGCTTCCCTTCTTGGTGGCTACTGGGCTCACTCAGCAGAACCAGCCCTGTCTCTGGATCTAAGCAATTCTCCAACTTCACTCTCTTCCATTTCGAGAAAGTCTGTGTCTTTTTTTTTTTTTTAAGATTTTATTTTATTTTTTTTTATTTGAGAGAGAGTAAGCGAGCAAGAGAAGGAACAGAGGGAGAGGGAGAAGCAGACTCCCCTGTGAGCGAGGATCCCAACACACGGGGCTCCATCCCAGGACTCTGGGATCATGACCTGAGCCCAAGGGAGATGCTTAACTGACTGAGCCACCCGGGTGCCCCTCAAGTCTGTGTCTTTTGACAAGTTTTGCAATTTCTCCTCTGTGGACTTGCATCACGTGATTTACAGTCACAAATACCTTCCTTGAACAGCAGGTGCATTTACAACACACAGGGGTCATCTGGACACTGCCTGCTACAGATAAGAGAGGACGAGTGGGCACAGGGGCCCGTGCTGATAGCCGGGTGTGTCTCATCATGGCTGATCTTAGAAAGTGTCAGCTTGGGGCACCTGGATGGCTCAGTGGGTTGCGGCCTCTGCCTTCGACTTGGGCCGTGATCCCAGGGTCCTGGGATTGAGCCCCACATTGGGCTCACTACTCGTGGGGAGCCTGCTTCCTTCTCTCTCTCTGCCTACCTCTCTGCCTACTTGTGATCTTTGTCTGTCAAATAAATAAATAATATCTTAAGGAAAAAAAAAAGAAGAAAGTGTCAGCTTAGGGGAGCCTGGGTAGCTCAGTCGTTAAACATCTGCCTTCGGCTCAGGTCATGATCCCAGGGTCCTGGGATCGAGTCCTACATCTGGCTCCCTGCTCAGTGGGGAGCCTGCTTCTTCTTCTCCTACTCCCCCTGCTTGTGTTCCCTCTCTCACTGTCTCTCTCTGGCAGATAAATAAAATCTTTAAAAAAAAAAAAAAAAAGAAAGAAAAGAAAGGGTCAGCTTAGTCATCACTATTTATGTTGTGATGATTTTGGCTTCTCTCTGTGGATTGTCACCCGAGGACCCGCTGCATAGGGCCTAAGAATGTTTTTCTCCTTAAACAGAAATCTGACCCACTGCAGCATTAGGTCCTCACCCCTTGCCCGATATCAGTCCTGGGAAGGCCTCCAGTGAGACTCCACGTGGCTGATGCTGGTTCACATCTCGAAGGCGTCGTCTGCACCTTCCCTTCCCCTGGGACCCCTTCTCCCTGATTCCCTGATGTCCATCTCCTCCTTCCAGAGGAAGGTCTGGGTGAGGCTCTGTGTTTCTCAGCAAACCATTCCAGATGATGGAACAACCCGGTAGACCGATCAGGGTAGAATGGATGTTGGGGTATGTGTTCATTTCCTGGGGCTGCCATAATAAATTGCCACAGACTTGGGGCCTTCGAGCACCAGAAATCGATTCTCTTAAGGCACTGGAAGTCAGAGTTCCAGAACGGGTGCTCCATGGTGCTCAAATCAAGGAGTCAGTAGGGCAGGTTCCTCCAGGAGGCTCTTGGGGAGAATCCATTCCTCTTCCAGCTTCTAGAAGCCAGGCAGAGTCCTTGGCTGGTGACCACATCACCCCAGTGTCTGCTCTGTCATCACATGGCCTTCTCTCTGACCTCCTGCCCACCTCCCTTCTTAAAGGACCCTTGTGATTCCTTTGGGTCCACCTGGATAACCCAGAATAATCTCCCATCTCTGCTTGATTTAATCCTCTCTGCAAAGTGCCCTTTGTCATATACCTCAGTTACCCGGGGCCACAACCAAATACCAAAGACTTGGTGGCTTTATTTTTATTTTTTGTAAATATTTTATGTATTTGTGAGAGAGTGGGTACAAGCCGGGGGAGCAGCAAAGGAGAGGGAGAAGCAGGCTCCCAGCTGAGCAGGGAGCCTGATGCAGGACTCAATTCTAGGACCCAGGGATCATGACCTGAGCCGAAGGCAGACTCTTAATGGACTGAGCCACCCAGGCGCCCCAAACTTGGTGGCTTTAAACAACAAAAATCTATTTTCTGTTCTGGAGGCCCGAAGTGCCAAATCAAGGTGTTGGCAGAGCCATGCTCCCTGCAAAACCTCTAGGGGAGAACCCCTCCTTGCCTCTTCCTAGTTTCTGGTGGTTGCTAGCAATCCTGGGCATTCCTTGGCTTGGAGCTAAATCACTCCAGTGTCTACCTCTGTCCTCACGCAGCTATCTCCCTGTGTGTGGGTCTGTGTGTGTCTCTTTCTCCTTATAAGGACACCAGTCTTAAGGGCTTCAGCGCCCACCCAGAGCCAGTATGACCTCATCTTTACTGATCACACCTGCAAAGACCCTTTCCAAATAAGGTGTTGTGTTCAGAGGTTTGGGGTAGGCATGGATTTTGAGGGACTCTGTACAGTGCAGGACATCATGGAGAGGCGGAGGATGTTGGCAGTTCTTGCCTGATGTGGTACTTGGACCCAGAGGTGGACTGAGCCCTTCAGCTCCTTCTCACCAAGGGGCCCCCCGGTAGCTGTGCCTCTAACAGGCAAAAGGGATCAGGAGTGGCCCCAGTGCACCCCAGGGACCCAGGGAAGAGAGAAGTGACGTTTATTAAGCCTTCCCTCATTCCAGGCCCTTCCATGTGTCACCTGACTTAATTTCTACAAACAGCCCTGAAATAGCTGCATTATTAGCCCCATTTTACAGACAGGAAAGCTGATGTGCAGAGATAGTCACTGACTTGTCTTGCCTGGAGTTCAGGTTTGCTGCACTGCTGGCGTGTGCGGCAGAAGTTCTGGGTCCCCTTCCTGGACACCATGTGCACAGCTGGCACAGAGCAGGGGGGTTTCAACCGGCCGAGCTGCCGGGCGGGCTGTGTCCCGGAAAGCTTCCGCTCATCGAACAGGTGGCCCCATCGCACAGCATTGCTGACGTCCCCTCAGTGCACTCCAGGCAGGCCCCAGATGCTCAGCTGTCCTGATCCTTTGAAGTCCATGCCAGGCAGCTCTGGCAGGAGCCCGGAGTACTGGCCAGTGAGGGAAGAGAGCCTGATGGGGCGAAGGGGGATGGGCTGGGGAAGGGAGCCCCAGCTGAGGCTGAGAGCCCCACATAGCTTTTTTTGTGTGTATGCCTCAAGACCCGTTTTAATTGGGGACACAACTCTGTGACAGGGATGACATGACTTGAGCTCCGCTGAGCCCCACTGAGCCCCGCAGCCCTTACCCAGGACCTGGGGGCTTGTAATTCAGCCCCGCTGGATTTACTGTCGGCTTGTCTCCTTGGGGCCATTTCGTCTCCCTGGGCCTCAGTTTCCCCTTTGGGAGCCCGAGAGGGGAGGGCTGCCAACATCCTCCCCCTCTCCCTGTTGAGACGGGCACAGGAACCTCAGGGCAGAGCTTTGAGCCAGAAATGCTAGTTCGGGCTTATTTCCTGTTTCTCCAAAGATGTGGACTTCCAGACCACGTGGGCCTTGGGACAACTCAGAAGCCACGTGCAGGCCAGAACCCCAAGGCCTTGCAGATGAATTCGTGTCTTGGAGCAGAAGGGTTCCATTCCCAGGGAATATGGGTTTGTCTGTTGGAGACCTCTGGGGAGTGAGGTGGGGGAGTTGGGTGGAGCTGCGTGTGCCAGGTACCCTGCCCATTGCAGCCATGTGCATCTCTCCGCAAGCTCCAGGACCCACGGGACAGATGATGACTGTGCCTGTGCTAGCCTTGGGGATCCTTGTCTCCTTCAGGCACATCCAGGGTCCTTCCTGCCTCCACCCCAGGCGGTGCCCCAGCCTCTACCCTCAGCTCCTTGCACCGCAAGTGCTGGTGGCTTGGCCACACTGCGTCCCTCCCGCCTTGGGACCTGGGGGGGCTCTGTCCTGCCCTTCCTTCCCTGCCAACCACTGCAGGCCAGGTGGCGGTGGTGGATCCTCCTACCCCTCAGTGTCCTGGGGACCGTGGCTGCAAAGAAGGCAGAGAGTCTTGATTGACAGCTTTATCAGTTCTAGCCCCACTCATGTGATTCATGCCAAGACATCTTTGGGCCAAATGTTGTACGCACTTCGGACAAAATCAAATAAGGGGACACAGTTAGCTGTTCTCTGGCATGGGCCCACCAGAGTCCCCAGGCAAAGAGTCCTCTGCAAAACCCAGACGACCCAGCGGGTGGTTTTAAGCATCCAGCAAGCTGGTGGAGGGAGAGGCACTGGGAAATGCTCCTCATGGCATGGGGAGCTGCAGTAATTAGGCCTGGGGCCCCTGCTTGACCAGCTGGGCACCTGCAGTTTGCCCCCATGTGGTCCGGCCCCATTTGCACAGGCTCGCCTTGGGTTGCCGTGCTCATCGACACCTCCTCCGTGCAGCTCATCGTCAACCTTGTGTATCCCCTGTTAGGAGCTATCTTGACTTCTGACTTGGATGCCTAGATATGGAGCATGCTTGGGTCCCAGCTGGACTTCTGTTGCCAAATTAATATCACTTTAATTCTTTGACCCTGAAGATCCCTTTACACAACTGTGTATCCAAACCCTGCTCCTCTGGGGCAGGAAGCATTCTAAAAATGATGTTATAAGTTCAGGATGGGCTTCTTTAAATAAATGAGGAGAGGCCATATGACCAAGCCCAGGACTTCTGTCACCGATCCCACTTGCAGACAGGCAGATCCCCATGAGCCACCCACTTCTTATGGGGACAGCGGTTCCTAAGTCCTGCCCAGGGTCACCTCTTGGTGATCATCCTCTAATCAGGTGAGTGATCTGGTTTCAGAGACAAGTGGTGGAGGCAGGTGTCAGACACAAGGGGATTGAGAGCTCTCCCCAACATGGTGGTGTGGCTTCTCTTCTCTTGTCCCAGAAGGCCAGCCAGGACTGCTTGTCCATGTAAACATCAGCTCTGTTGTCTGGCTTCTGTTGCTCTGTCCCATGGCCTTGGATCACAGTAAAAAGACAGAGAACTTGTAACTTCCACTTGTTTTAGCTTCTACCTCTATTAAAAATTCCTCATGATCCCACGGTTAGTGCCTGGGGGTGTATGTCCACCAACAATCCCATCTGGGGTTGGTTTGCTTTAAGATGCGTCCTGTAGATACAGTTCCTTTGAAATGCGGTGGGCGTGTTGTTGGTAAGGAATGTGCCCTGAGACACCTGTGGGCCAGAGGGTGGCAGTGGCTCAGCCTCACAGATGGGATTTGTTCTGTAACAGCCTTATTACTGAGACAGCGTTCCTTTACTGTACCATTCAGTGGTTCAGCGAGGTCAAGTGCATATCCCGCTGGTTTTCAGTCTATTCACAGAGTTGTAATGCCATCACCAAAATCACCTTTAGGATGATGCATCACCCCCTAAAAAGAACCCCCCCACACCTGAGTAGTCACTCACCCTCTGGTCAGCCCCTAGCAACCAACCACTAACCTACCTTCTGTCCCTATAGAGCTCTCTGTTCTGCATTTTCATAGAAGTACAGTCGTTCAATACCAAGCCTGTCGTCCTCGGTGACTGGCTGCTTCTCCTTAGCAGAATCTTTTCAAGGTTCATCCATGCATGAATCCAAGCATGAATCAGTACCTCGTTCTGTTGGATTGCCAAACAATATTCCATTGTATGGATAGACCACATTTTTTTTATCCATTTACCAGCTGCAAGACATTCCTACTTTTTTATTCCCACTTTTTTGGCTATTGGGAAAATATTGCATGAGCATGTGTGCAAGTGTTTGGGAGGACATGGGTTTCTCATTTATCTTGGGTCAACACCTGTGAGTAGAATTGCTGGGTCAGGATAAGAGTCTGTGTTTAAGCATTTGAGGAACTGCCAACCCATTTTTATGAAGCTGTTGCACCATTTTGCATTCCCACAAAGAAGTATGTGAGGGTTCCAGTGTCTCCACATCTCACCAACATTTATTATTATCTGCCTTTCTGATTCCAGCTATCCTGGTGGGTATGAAGTGGTACCTCATTGTGGCTTTAGATTTCTATTTCCCAGATGGCTGACAATGTCCGATATCTTCTCATCTGCTTATATTGCCCATTTGTGTATCTGCTTTGGAGAAATCTCTATTCAAATCCTCTATTTCTTTAAAGATTTTATTTTTGAGTAATCTCTGAACCCAAGGTGGGGCTGAAACTTATGACCCTGAGATCAAGAGTCAAATGCTCCACCAACTGAGCCAGCCTCCCTATTTTTTAATTGATCTGTTTGTGTTTTTATTGTTGAATCGTGAAAGCTCTTTATATATTCCAGATACAAGTCAGTGGGTTGCCTTTTCACTTCCTTGGTGGTACCTTTTTTTTTCCCTAAGATTTTATTTATTTATTTGAGAGAGGGGGGTGGTGGGGAGAAGGTCAGAGGGAGAAGCAGACTCCCTGCAGAGATGGGAGCCCGATGTGGGACTCAATCTTGGGACTCTGGGATCATGACCCGAGCTGAAGGCAGTTGCTTAACCAACTGAGCCACCTAGGCACCCCATCTTGGTGGTATCTTTTAAAGCACAAATACTGTTTTGTTTTTTTAAATTTTGATAAAATCCAGTATATTGATATTTTTTCTTTGGTTGCCTGATTTTGGTGTCCTAGCTAAGAAACATCGCCTAACTGAAGGTCACTAAGATTTTGCCTCTGTTTTCTTCTAAGATTTTTATAGTTTTAGCTCTTATATTAAGGTCTCTGGTCCATTTTGAGTGAATGTTTTTGATATGGTATGAGGTAGGTATTCAACCTCTTTCTTTTGTATATGAATATCCAGTTGTCCCAGACTCAGTTATTGAAAAGACTATTCTTTCCCCCATTTAATTGTCTTGGCATCCTTGTCAGAACAAGAGATTCTAAGAACCTTCCTGGGTGCGGGACAGCGGCCACCGTGACATGGTCCACAGGTGGCTGGGGGTGCACCCAGCATTTGCAGGGCCCTCTGTTGAGTTGTCTCTGCTTTACAAAGCCCTGTACACTTTGCAGGCAGGAATAATGTGGGTATCTGGGCTGGAAGACCCTTGGGAGGACAGTTGGTTAGAATGAATGATACTAACTGTTCCTTTTCATGGATACCCCTCTGTGCCCGAGAAGGAAATGCTTCTGGCCAGGGAAGGCTGCAAGGACAGTGCTTGAAGTCCACCAACAGGCAATCTGCCATTGAGCGCCATTCCTCCCTGCTCCTCACTGACCTCCCCAGGAGGACTGTATGTGCTACCATATTGGGGCAATCCCAATTGATGCGTATTCTTCCTCTCTTAAAGTACTGTGGTTTAGGGGCACCTAAACCAAGGTGGCTCAGTCATTTGGGCATCTGCATTCGGCTCCAGTCATGGTCTCAGGGTCCTGGGATCGAGCCCCTTATTGGGCTCCCTGCTCAGCGGGAAGTCTGCTTCTCCCTCTCCCTCTAACCTTCCCCCCTGCTTGTGTGCTCCCTCTCTCAAATAAATAAGTAAAATATTTAAAAATATATATATCTTGGTTTGGATGATAAATTATGGGGTCACCTACTTCTAGAGCAAAGACTGAGATTTGCTCCGACAGAGATTACTAAACTTGCATTTCAAAGGTCCACAAAACCAGGGCAAGTACACAGGTTGGCAGGATGCACAGCCTGTGTGGGCTCTCCAGGCTGAGAAGCCAGACGTCTGTGGGAGCCTTTGGGATTAGCCCAGATGGAGAGCTTACCGGTGTGCTGGCCCAGGCTGCCTGGTTCTACTTCCAAAAGGGTCAGGAGGGCCCGATATGGCTGTCCCTGCCTGTGCCTCCTGGGTATGTCCATCCCACAGTCTCAGAAAGCACGGGATGTGCAACTACTTGCCGCTAAATGATGAACAGACAGCTCCAGAGGAACCCCACCCCTCCCCCAACAAGAGGGGAAAGGCACTTCCCCATAGGAGGCAATAATGTGGTTTTGTTTATTTCATTAAACCAATCCTCTTCTTTTCTTTTTTTTTTTTTTTTTCAAGATTTTATTTATTTGTTTGAGAGAGAGAGAGGGAGACAGAGAATGGAGGGCAGAGGGAGAAGCAGATTCCCCGCTGAGCAGGGAGCCAGATGCTTGCTGGATCCCGGGACCCTGGGATCATGACCTGTGCCAAAGGCAGGTGTTTAACCGACTGAGCTACCCAGGCACCCTGCAACTCTCTTACTCTAATTTTTTTAGTTTTCTTAATTTTTTTTGTTGTTGTTTAAGTAATCTCTGTGTCCAACACGGGGTTCAATCTCATGACCCTGAGATTAAGACTCACATGCACCACCAACTGAGCCACCCAGGTCTACCCTTAATGTATTTTTTTTAATGTATTTTTTCAGGTGTACAACATAATGATTGCTACCTATTGTGAAATGATTGCCACCATTAGTCTAGTTAACATCCATCACCACACAGAGGACCAGAAACTTTTTTTTTCTTCTGGCGGGAACTTTGGAGATCTCTTCTCTTAGCCACTTTCAGATGTACAGTGCAGTATTGTAAATCATAGTCACCACGCTATGCATGATATCCCCAGGACTAATTAATCTTATCACTGGAAGTTGATGTGCCTTTGGATCCCTTTCACCCACTCCCTCCCCTCCCCAGGACACTGTTATCTACACACCTAACTAATGCAAACCCAGCTAGCTATACCTTGGTGAAGGAAAAAAAACGTCCAGATGGAGTACCACAAAAGAGAGAGAACTAATTTAATTCCTCTATGGGGAAGGATAAGAATGTGCAGCACCCCCCACCCCTGGGGCCCCAAGGGGGTGGGCATTCGCTCCTGAGAGCCCTGTGAATGAATGAGTGATCATCTGAATGAGGGCAGAAGTTTTCATACAACTTATCGTTTAGGTGCAAATCAAAGAATCACATGACAAAATGCAAGTGTTGCCTTATGCTCTAATTGTGTAGCTTTTACACTGGGGGGAGACTGCAGGAAAGTCCCCAATCACAAGGGGAGCAGGAGAGGGCTTCCTGGAGGCAGTGACAAGAAAGCTGTGTTGGGAGGAGGTGGAGGAAGAGGAGGGAACTTCCAGGCAATGGGGATTTTGTAAAACAAGTACTGAGGCGATGAGGGTGTGGGGGAAAGGAGGTGAGGCCCAGATTATACAAGCTTCCAGTGCTTTGATAAGGAATGTGAATTTTAGCCTTTGGTTAGTGATTCCCAGATCAGGTTCCAGGAACAGATTCATGAGATGCTCCTGGGACAAAGGGTTCCACAGTCATACAAGCTGGGGAGACCTCACAGCCAGCTTCTCCTGCCCAAATCTCCACCTTAGAGACTTACAAAACATATTAACATAGTAAAGGCCCTGAGAAGTCCTGCAGCAAACACCTTTTTGACTAATGATTTGGGGTTTCCCTGTAGCCCTTCTGTAGCTTTTGTACTCCACAGGAAGCATAGCTCAGGCACTAGGGAGCCACTGTAGGCTTCAGGGCAAGGGAGTGACAGGGTCAGACATCCCCACCGTGCTGGGGGCAAGGAGTTCACGAAGTGGCTGATCACACTGGCTAAGTCAGAAGGTCCATCTTGGTAGCTACCTGGATGTCTGGGAAGGACCCAGCAAAATCCTTTGATGGGGAAGAAGCTGACCACAGAAAGCAGGAGAGAGAAACGAGAGCCTCAGGGCTCTTCTGATGCTACATCCCAGAGCTTCCCTACTCTTGACGCTGTCAGTGGCTACAGTCCTCTGCAATGTTTGGAGGCCTGGAAAGGAGCATCGGAAGGGCTTCCTCCTGCCGGTGTGTGTTTACATTAAAATCACTGCAGGTCCTGTGTCCTGCAAGGGACACCTGCTTCCCACAGAACACATCTTGCCCTTCTTTCCCTTTCAAGAAGAGGGAAAACAGATCAAAACCAATACACCCCCCAGACCACCCCCGCCCCCCTAAATTCTTAAGCAGCACAGAGAGGACTGGATAACCCCTGGGATCATCAAAACTAGCATTCATAACACTTCTGTCCTGCACAGCGAGGCTTTCTGCATTGTTCTCTTCTACTCACTGGTTTCTGGTTTTTTTTTTTTGTTTTTTTTTAAGATTTTATTTATTTGACAGACATCACAAGTATGCAAGACGGGGGAGGAAGCAGGCTCCCTGCTGAACAGAGAGCCCGATGCGGGGCTCAATCCCAGGACCCTGGGGTCATGACCTGAGCTGAAAGCAGAGGCTTTAACCCACTGAGCCACCCAGGCGCCCCTGTTCTTAGGTGGGGCAACTTCTTTCAATGCTGCTCTAATTGTAAAGTCTCGGGAGAAGGGCCTTGCATGCAGATGGCTTACCACTTGGGATTTTCCATCCTGTTCTCTGTAAGGCCACCTATGGACCCTCTTCCTGCCCTGGGTGTGGAAGCCTGCGGAGAAAGAGGAGCCCTTGGCCCCACACACTCCCAGGAGGGGAGAACTCAGGCTCGCTCCCGCAGCCACTCATCCATCCATCCATGCTGTGTTTACTGAATGTGGTCTCTGCTCTGAGCTCTGTACTTGTGTTGGGTGTAAATGGTGAGCAGTCGTGAGTCTCCAGCATGACAAAGCCATGCCCCGCAGTGCAGGGAGACACAGCCAAGTCCCGGTCCTGCCTGGAGAGGCTGGAGGCAGGAGGCCCTGCAAGGCTGATGCTGGAGCAGAGTTTTAGGAGAGAAGTAGGAATGAGGGTTGGGCATTTCTGGGCAGGGGTGCCTCGGGGACCAGGGGTGGGGAACCCCACGTGTGCAAATGCACGGAAGCCTGACTGAGCGTGGTGTCTTAGGGAGCTGAGAGTGGTTTGGTTTGACCAGAGCTTGCTCTTTGGAAGGGTGCGTGGAAGGAGAGGAGGCAGAGAGGTGGGGAGTCCGGGCCCCGGGGGATGGGACGCTGGATCTCCATGCTAGGGAGTGTGGCTCTTCTCCAGTGGCTGTCTGTGGGAAGCCACGGAAGGGTCTCGGACAAGGTCATTGTGAGCCGGTGGCCCTGAGATGGGTAAAACAAGAAAGGAAGGAGGAAGCGGGGTGATGTCAGCACCAGGGAGGGTGAAGAGAAGCTTCCACGGCGAGAGGAGGGATGGGTGTGTGGAGGGAGGACAGCCAGAGCCTCTGGGCAGAGATGAGCACCAGAGCCGATGTCTGAGGGCCCCACCGAGGTCTGTGTGGGGACAGACACTCCCCTCTGTGAATAGTAAAGGAATGGGAGCCACGTCAATGTCTACGATAAGGGAGAATGGCCAAGTACATCATAGGGCAGAGTGTGGAGCCGTGAAATATTACGACAAAGAACGCCTGTGGCACTCACAGCCATGTAGAGTGTGGGTCTCACCAACTCGCAGGGACCCCCCCCCCCCCAGGCAGAGCCACAGCCCCTCCCCCACCCAGAGGCCATGATTTCCTCTTAGGGTTTCCTGATGGGACAGAGATAGGAGGTGGGGGGACCCCTCTGGGCTGCAGATGCTTCCCTCCCCTGGGGGGCACGGGCCCCCCAGGTCTCGGTGACCCGCAGGGACAGGAAGTTCAGGGAGGAAAACAGGACCCCCCTTTCCCCATCCTGGCCTATTATCAAAACCCCTCCCTCCACACATGGCCACAGCTCTTCAGGTCAATAGGCTGGGAGCAAATGTCCAAAAGTGGAAATATTTGTGCTAGGTCAGCAGGGTTGTGGGTGGGTCTTACTCCTAAAATTTCCTGGAATAATATATTGCCTTTTTCATAATAATATTGATGCCTTTGTGGGCATGGCTGCACCTGGCTCTGGGGTTACTCTCTCCTACACCAAGTGGCTTTGGGAACCGATATAGTCGGCACCACCCCAAGAAGTTGCAGGAGATTGTTTGGAGAGAACCCACAGGGAGCAAACCATCCATCCGTGGCAAGGTTCAGAGGAAGGGCCCAGAAAAACTTCCTCGCATGAACACATTTCAGGTGGGCCCATGCTGCTCTCAGGAGGACATGGAAAATGTGCCCATTCCAGGCTCTGGGCTCGTCCAGCCCCCAGAGTGGAGGTGGGCATGGCTCCTGGGGCCCCGGGAGTCTAGGGCAGGCTGGGCGAGGAAACTGAGGCAGAACCAGTATTTCCGTTTTTGGACATTTGCTTCCTGCCTGTTGACCTGAAGAGCTGTGGGCATGTGTGAAGGGATGAATTTTGATAAAAGGGGAGGGTCTGTTTTCCTGCCTGAGCTTCCTGCCCCCACAGGTCAGCAAAACATGGAGGATCCATGCCCCAGGGGAGGAAAGCATCCGCATCTTGGAGGGCTCCTCCCGCCCCACAGCCTTGCCCCCTCGCAAATGGAAAGGTGGGCTCCAGGAGGGAAGGGGCTGTGGCTCCGTTCCTGGGTAGGAAGAGCCCCTGGAGATGGGGAGACCCACATCCATGTGACTGTGGATGGGACACGACCCCCTGCTGTGAACCCCATCCCCCAGGACTCGTTTTCTAGGCTGTGGGCACAAGTGCAGCCACAGAAGTCCCACCACAGAGGTCCTGCCCATGTCAGAACATACTCAGGCTTTAGGGACTGTGCCCCTGGTGGGGAAGTAGTCAGGGGCACCCCAGTTGGCCTGGTTCTGTTGGGGGCAGGGAGTGTGGGACTCAGCTCAGGAAAGCAAGCCTGTCTTCTGGTCTCTTCCTAACAGATTGTTACCAGGCTTTCTGTTAGGGGACACTTCTCTCTGGGGGGACTGCCCACTCCCCACAAGCACCCACCCAGTGGGTGAGCCTAGGTTTCCCATCCTGCAAACCCCGACCTCCCAGGGTGGGCATAGAATTTCCAAGGGAAAGGGGAGGGAGATGAAGCTCCCAGCTGGCAGGTCACTGTTGTGGGCCACCGGAGTCCCTCGGGCCCCTGGGAAGGACTTCATGTCACCATCCATGTGGCCTCCTTAAGGTGTGGACTCAGGGAGCTTGGGGAGGGGAAACCAGCTTTTGAAAAGCCCTGGCCTTGGGTTTGGGGGTTGTTCCCCTCACACATTTATTTATTTTTATTTAACTTCAGTTGGCCAACATAACAGCATATTGTTAGTCTCAGAGGTAGTGTTCAATAATTCATCAGTTGCCTGTAGTACCCGGTGCTCATCACAGCATGTCGGGGCCCCGTTTATGACCCGGATGAACGTCTCTGGGATTTCCTGAGGCCCGGGCTCATGTCAGGAGTGAGGAGCCAACACCTCGTGAAATCTGTTTTATGAGAAAACAGCCAGTCCAGGTAGAGGCTGGGGGTGGCCGGGGGTAGGCTGCATTTGAAGCCACGCCCCTTGGCTGACTCTCCATTTGCCTCGTGACACCTGTTTGTTCTAAAACAGCACCTGTTCTTTCTTGAGAACATCTTTTCGGTCAGGTTTGTTTCATCATTGCTGCCCTCTTGAGATGAAGGGCGTCTCTGGAGAGGCTGCTCTACCCCGGGGACAGGGTGAAGCATGTGGCCCTTTGTACACGCACGGGGACGTGCACCCATGGCCCGCGTCTAGTTCCAGATCTTGGTCATCGCCCTGAAGGGAAATCAAGCACCTTTTGCAGTGACTCCCCCGTTCTCCCTCCCCCAGCCCCTGCCAACCCCTGAATCTGTCCCTGTGAATTTCCCTGTTCTAGACATTTTGCAAATGGGTCCCTGCGATATGGGACCGTTTGTGTCTTCTCCTTTTTTACTCAGCAGAATGTTCTAGACGTCTGTCTCATCATGGGGGCTGAATAATATTCTGTTGTAGGGGTTAGACCACATTTTGTTTGTCCATTCATCTGGGGAGTGGCCTTCAGCTTGTTTCTGCCAGGTCTACACTGGTGTGCACCCCACTTCCCTCCTCGCTCTCTTCCCTCCCTGCCCTCCTTGCAGCACCACCCCCCACCCCCCCACCCCATTTGCCAGCTGGATTCACTTAACTTCCAGGCTGCCCTGAACCACAGCTGACATCAACATTCAGCTTTATGATTTACCCCTCCAGGGGCAGTTGGAGGGGGGGCCTCTTGCCCAAGCGGCCTCAGAGGAAGGAGATGGGGAGCAGGAGCGAAGCCCCAGGGGTAGAGACAGTTCCCAATCCACCGTGGTCCCGCTGGGCTTGTCCATCCATCATCCTGAGTCTGGGCTCTCTTTTCCCTCCCACACCCCTCTGGGAGTCAAGGTCTCATTTCCTGCCTCCTGGGAGGGAAGGGGACTTAGAACTTACTGATACTATGGGGTGAGCACAGCTCCTGTTAGGCACAGTGGGACCCCAGGATGCCACCAGCTGTGGCCCAGCCACTCCCCCAACCTTTAGAGCTGGGCTGGGCCCTCACAGGCTCCTTGCTTCTGGCCACCAGTGCAGTATCCACATGCCCCTCAGGTCCCACCTCTTCTAGGTCATATGTCTCTGTCCCCTTCACTTGAGCAAGAGGAAGGAGCAGGCAGGGTTGCCAACTTGGACCTCTTGCCACTCTTAGAGCAAAACCTCTGGACCAGCATGCAGAGGGTTTTCAGAAGAAGCGATGTGATGGGGCGCCTGGGTGGCTCAGTGGGTTAAAGCCTCTGCCTTTGGCTCAGGTCATGATCCCAGGGTCCTGGGATCAAGCCATTGGGCTCTCTGCTCGGCAGGGAGCCTGCTTCCCCCCTCTTTCTCTGCCTGCCTCTCTGCCTACTCGTGATCTCTGTCTGTCACATAAATAAATAAAATCTTTAAAAAAAAAAAAGAAGAAGAACCGATGCGAAACAAACCAAAAGCCTTGGGAAGTTGACTTTTTTTTTTTTTTTAAGCTTCTTCTCACCCTAACAACCCCTTTAGGGTTGGTGGGTGCCTCTGATAGGGAGTCGGGGTGCTTGCTGGCCCCAGAGATCTCACTGGGGCTCCATCCCTGCCAGCTGTGTGGCCTGGGGCAGACATGCCAGTCTCTCTGGGCCTCAGCCTCCTGTTGTAGAAACCTCAGCCCCACAGGCCGTATGCTGAAACAGGCTTCTCCGGGAAGACTCCGGGGTAGTGTAAAATCCCAAAATAGGAGTCTATGCCGAGGTCAGGCTGCGTCACTGAGAGACTTCAGGTCAAGACTGCACTGCCCTCAGGAAGCCTCTGGCTTCCCCACGGGAGAGGGAGCGTGCCAATTTGATCAAAGAAATCCAGGCCAAGGCATCACCCTTTGGAGCATAGTCCCTCTGGCCACTGCCCTTAGGGGACCATACAGGGTGCTTTCAAGGTCCTTATTAACCAGGTACCCTCTGCACATGTCCCTATAGGTTTTAATCTCCCAGTAAGAGGGCCTTGCTGTGTGCCCTCCAGCCTTGCTGGTAGAGGATGGGGAAGGCATGAGCACGAAGCCCCCCACCACAGTCCTAAAGCAAGAGCCAGCTGCTGGCTTATTGTCTGTCCCACCCCCCCCCCACCCCTTCCAGCTGTTCCAGCTGTTCCAGCTGAAAGGGGTTGGTCAAAGACACTTCCTAATGATCTCTTGATCATTAAGCTAGCAACTTAGAAGGGTTGAGTCAGTGCGTGAGGGCTGGCAGGGATCAGAGCCCGGGTCCCCTTCAATGACAGACGCTCAGGGAGGTCGGAGCCTCTGATTTTTTCAAGCGAGGAGTCACGACTTTTAGGTGACATTGTGCCCGATGTCATAGCAGTCGCAGATTAGAGTCTTCCCTGCCTCACCCCTAAAGGCTGCCCCAGCTTCTTCCTGCTGCTAGTAGCCTCCATGCCCTCAGGGAGCTTCCCCTATCTCCAGAGTTGTGGTTGATTACCTGCCTGACTTTGGCACCGTCATTACCATTGGGACCTCCGCGGATTTAGCTGAGATCTTTGCATTATTGCTGGTTTTTCCCAGACCTTCCCTTCTCTTCCCTCCCTCTGCCCAGTCACCTCCTGAATCCTTCTATAGCCTGGGTTCGATGGTAGTATTTCCTACGCAGCGAGAGGCCCACTTGCCGTGGGACAGGGACAGAGGGCTTCAGGTGATGCATGAGTACCCCAAAATTGGAGCCGAGTGGGGGTGGGGCACCAGTGCATCTCCTGAGGGCTTCATGGAAGTGGTTAACCTCTTATGGGTTAACACTGTGGATATTAGGTAAAGCTCTTCTCTGAACTTGCTGCTCTCCAGTATCTTCTCTGCCCCATATCTGGGTCCCCAGTCTCCTCCCACACGCAGAGACTGCCTCCCTGTCCCTAGACTCATCCTCCCAACCCCTTATCAAGGATATATACTTACCTCAGCCTTGTCTGCCGTTCCTCCCACTCTGTCTGCTATCAGACATCCCCCAAGGCTCTCACCATCCACAGGATGGAATCTGCCGCCCATAGGAGACGGATGGGCCCGGGAACACTGCGGGCCACCCTGGAGAAGGGTGCTTACCCCGTGGAGGGAGACAGGACATGACGTATCCACTGGGGATCGGGGAGAGGAAGGAGCTCAGCTGTGGCCCCTTTAATACAAATAAACATTCCTGCCATCTACTCTCTGCGTGGCCTTGGGCAAGTCCCATAACCCTTTGGAGCTCCTGCTCCTGTTTCCTCTCCCAGTAAATGGAAATCAAAGGCCGGATTTGCAGGACTGCCTAAGGATTAGAGGTGATGTGTTTAAAGCACGCAGCTCTGGGGCGCCTGGGTGGCCCCATGGGTTAAAGCATCAGACTCCTGATCTCAGCTCAGGTCTTGATCTCAGGGTCATGAGTTTGAGCCCCGTGTTAGACTCCATGCTAGGCGTGGAGCCCACTTGAAAAATAAAATAAAGAACTTAATTCACCGCTCAGTTCATAAATAGGAGCTGCTGTCACCCAGCCTCCTGCTTTTTGGGAACCAGAGTCTCCCCTGCGATATGACAGGAGCTGGCATTCTGGGCTTCCTGTCTGGCTCCATTCACCTGGGCAGCTGCCTTCGCCTCCTTGAGCCTTTGTTTCCTCATCTGAGAAAGGGGAAAAAAATAAAGCCCGCTTCTCAGAGATCTTTTGAAGACTGGCTCTCAGCAAATGTTTCTGGAGCCTACCAACAGGAGACGGTACATAAATCAACACAACAATAAAAAAATTCCCTGACCTGATGGGGCTCCCATGTAGCAAGGAGACGGACCATAAATCAAGACTATAATAAATAAATCGTAGAGTATTTTATAAGCTGACAGGTGCTGTGGAAGAGAGGAAAAGCAGCTGAGGGCACTTGGGGTATGGAATGTGCTGGTGGCAGTACTATTTGGGGGGCGGATGAGCTCAGGGGGTCCCACTGGGAAGGGGATGTTCGAGCCCAGGTTGAAAGTAGAACAGAGAAAAGTCAAGAGTCAAGAGGATTTCAGGGGGGAAACGGGGTCCAGGCAAAGTGGAAAATCCTAATGGCTGGTGGTTTGATTTACCTCGTCGCTTTCCCAGACTCCCCGTCAGACTGAGGACCTGCTCAGGGCTGGACCCTGTGTAGCAAAGAGACAGACCATAGCAGCTAATGGCTTTCTTTTCTTTCCTCCTCCTCCTTCTTCTTTTTTTTTTTCCCTATGGTGGGCAACTGAGTTTTTTTTTTTTTCATGACAGCTTCATTGAGATATGATTGCCATACCATCCATCCAGTGTACCCATTTCCAGTGTACAGTTCGGTGGCTTTGGGGTATTCCCAGAATCGCACAACCCTTTCCCGCAGACAGTTTGAGACGATTCATCACCTCTAAAACAAATTCCCTGTTCTTGACCCAGTGCCCCTCCCCTCCTGCCCTGGCCCCAGCCCCTGACAACTGCTACCCTGCTTCCTGTCTGTAGAGATTTCTGTGTTCTGGACTTTGATGTGAATGGAAACCCACAGTAGGAAGCCTTTTGTGACTGGTATTTTCACTGAAACTGTTATTTACAAGGTTCATCCAGGAGGTAGCAGGAATCAGTGCTTTATTCCTTTTTTAGGGCTGAGTGATACTCTGTTTTCTTTATCTACTTGTCTGGTGACGTTTGTCTGTAGTCTGAGACTATTATGAGCGTCCATCTGCAGATTTTTTGGTAGAGATATATTTTATTTCTCCTGGGCAGACACCCAGGGTGGAATTGCTGGGTCATAGGGTAACTCTCTGTTTAGTCGTTCAAGGAAACTCCAGACCTGTTCCCCAGGGGGTTGCACCAATTTTCTGTTCCCACCAGCAGAGGACGCGCGTTTCTGATTTCGCCACGTCCTGCGGCCACCTGATATTATCTGACTTCTGCAATCTAACCATTCTAGGGGAGGTGTGGGGGAGGGCCCACTGTGGTTTTAGCTCGCAGATTTCCAGGGCTTGCTGCCGGCGGCCGCTGTCAACACCTTGGCGTGCATTCATCCATCTTGTCATCCCAACAACCCTTCCCAGGTAGGTGCGACCGTCATCCTCACTTTCTAGATGAGCACACTGAAGCCCTAAGGTGTCCACGGGTAGCAGAGCTGTGATGCGAATCCAGGCAGTCTCCGTCCTGAGGCCATGATTTTGACCGTGCTCAAAAACCTTACCACGTGGGAGACGTGCCCTTGAGCTCCATGGGAGCTCTGCAGGGCGTGTGCGGAAAGACTGGGGGCGGCTCTGGGTGGGGGGGTGACCGCTGAACTGGGCCTGGGAGGGGGAGTAGGAGTGTGTCCAGTGGTTGGGGGGATGGAAGGACACTGCAAGGGTGGAAGGGCAGGCAGAGGCTGAGAAGAGTAGAGGTCTGGCTCTGGGGATCCCGGCGGAAACAGCTCACACTTGCCACCTCCTCCACCAAAGTCCTTCAGTCCTCTGTTACCCACTTCAGCACGGTAGTTTTAGATCAGATATTTCAGTTCTGAATAGAAGCCTGTATGCGCTGTGAATTATACCCTCCAGGGTCCACTTGATTAAAAACAAACGAATGTGATATTTGAACACCTCCTAGCATATGGAGGACGTGTGCCTGTATATTGCCTGCGCAGACTCCTCCAAAGGGACACATTCCACCTGCCTCCCACCCCGGAGGGCTCCCTGGAGTGAGTGTGGGCATGGAAGAAAGTTCTCGTCCCACCTTGGAGGCTGGGTCAGTCCGCCAGTGCTTCTATGCCTCTGCCCAGGTGAGCATCCCACTCAGGTGTGTTTAAAGCTAAGTGAGGGGGGCGCCTGGGTGGCTCCGTTGGTTGGGCGACTGCCTTCGGCTCAGATCATGATCCTGGAGTCCTGGAATCGAGTCCCGCATTGGGCTCTTGCTCGGCAGGGAGTCTGCTTCTCCTTCTCCCTCTGCTGCTCCCCGCTGTTTGTGCTCTTCTGTCCCTCTCTCTCAAATAAATAAAATCTTTAAAAAAAATTTTTTTTTAAGCTAGGTGAGAGGTATTTGGAGGGAGTGTGCCCCTCAGTGGATTTTGTCTAGACTGGTCTTTTGTGACTCAACTGGTGGTGGCTCTGATGGGACCACCAGGGACAGAGCCAGGGTCCTGCAGCTGAGCAGGTGGGCTTCCACTTCTTGCTTTCATCTCGTCCCCGCGGCCACCCTGTGCCCATTTCACAGCTGAGGAAAATGAGGCTAGCAGAAGTACCAGCCCACCGGCAGTTCAAGGGTACAGAGCCAGCTGACAGGGGGCAGCCCCAGAGGATGAACCCACATGAGAGGTTTTGAGGGGGTGTTGTAAACCTTCACTTTTTTTTCCCTAGGGGGCGGATTCCTTGCTCCCTGGGACTCATCGGTTCCTGAGAAATCTGTAACAGTTAAATGTTGCCCCTTTCTGTCCCAGCCCCCTAACCCATCCCCCAGTATTTGACTGCCATAGAGGGGCTCTGGGTTTGGGTCCCACTTTTCCCCTTTAGCATCGTTTGCCCTTCCTCCTTCATTTCCTCTTGGCTGTCGATCTCTGTTTCATAAGGCCAGGGCTAACTCCAGCACCAGAATCAGCCACTAAGCCCTCGGCCTAAAAGCTTTAATGAGAAACAGAAAATGAGGAAATGGCTCTCCTGCCAAGTCTGTAAATCAAGCCAAGGCTCCCAGCCAAGACAGGTCTGCATTCGGAACAAGGAATGTGGAGCCAAAATTCTCCATGAGCTGCGCTTTCTTCCAGAGCCTCCTGATGCCCACCCCTCCCCTCATACCCACCTTCACCCTCCTGAGCCATCCAGTCCTCAGAGGGGTGGCCTCTGCCCATCCCAGCCCCTCGCTTCTCTGAGAGGAACAGAAATCCATGGCCGAGTGTAAAATCGCCTGACTTCTAACTCTGGACAACAAATTCCCATGTTTTAACAGCACTCTGCAGGCCAGACAAAACATGTCTGTGGGTCACCTCCAGCCCACGGCTATCATTGTGCAACCTCTAATCTAAAAGTTATCCTGGATTTCCTAGCATCAAGTTGGTCAGGTTCAATTTTCCCCCCCCTAAAATCCCTTAACCTATCAGACCTTTGGAGCTGTAGTTCTAGAGCACAAGCTGCATCAGGAGGGTTGAACTCTGGTTGGTGATAGCTGTAAAATTAAGGCTTGGAAACATTTTCACCCTCAGGTTCAAGGTTGGAGGCAATGGAACCACCTCCTGCAGTGGGGCAGGGTGGGGGCTGGCTTTGTGTACAGAGGACTGGTCAGTAGAGGCTGGGCTGGGGACCAGGAAGTGGGGGCTCTGAGGTGTGAAGTCGGTAGGAAACCTGTCATTCAGAAGGGACCATGGACTTGGGGCTCTCGCTCTCAGGACACACGGGATAGGAGAGCTGGGAGCCAAGGCAGGGTGGTGCTGGGGACTGTCAGCCCAGGGAATTGGGGACCGTGCCCCAGAAGAAGGCTGGGGGCCCTGGGTCCTGGCTGCCCGGTGTCAGTCTGTCCATCCTAAGGTCAGCTAGTTCAGCCAAGGGGAGCAGGGGCTTTGAGCCGGAGCTGAGCCCCTGGAGACCCTTCTGACCCAATCCTCTGCAGTCAAAAACACAAGGCCCACAGCTAGCCCCTTTCTGCTGTCCTCGCTGCTCCAGCATCTAGAGCACATGGGATCTACTGTGGGAACGTTGAGCCTATGGTTTCACCCCTCTTGCCCTGCAAAAAGCAGGCGTGGGGGCGCCTAGCCCATTTTGGGGGGCTGCGTACCAGTGATGCTGCTTAAACCCACTTAGGATGAGGAAGTACAGATATTTGGATGTAAATCTGCACAGAGCCTTTCCTTCCACACTGCAAACAGAAGAAAAGCGCGCTTCGGGTCTGTGGGTCGGCGGCTTGGTTCTGCGCATGCGCTCCTGAAGCGCGTCTTTTTAGCAGATGTTCCCGGTAGCTTGTCAGGCTTCCTCTCCTGGGCCAAGCATCGGGGATGTCATTTAGGATCCTGCTGCGGGAACACCTAGCGTCGATTTGGTTCTGGGGTGTGCTTTTCCAGAACCGCTGATTGGTTTTTAGTCCTCGATGTGCTGTGAGTGGTTTCCATGTTGACTTGGCTCTGCATTTAGGACACACATCCAGAAAGGGCATAGAACCTCGAGTCTTGTGTCCTGGACACTTCTCTTGCTCCTTGATGCAGTCATCTCTTTTTGGCTCCTGTTTTCATCCTGCCCTGTCCCAGTGCAATGTATTTGGGTAATATGTCTGAAAGCTTTTCTAAAAGGATGGTAGAAAAGAAATTAAGATAGTTTCTCTTCTGTTCTGCAATGGGGTTGTGCAGTTTCTAGAAGGCATCACCCCTAACCCAAGCCACTCCCTCCCTTGTGTCTGATTGCCCGAGAAGCAAAACTGGAGATCAGGGTGTCTGCCCAAGGATGGGTGGAGGTATGGGGGGTGATTCTTCTCTCCAAAGGCCCCCGGACCTGTTCACTTTCCCCTAGACAGGAACCCCACCACCACCACCAAGCCAGTTTCTCTGAGCTCTGCCTGGATGTGTTCACATGCCTGATGCTGTCCTCTTCCAGCCTCTGCTAAGAGGATTTGGCCAACCCCCCAAGGGCCAAAGGGTTCCTATCAAACACAGTCCACCATCTTCACCGATGGCTTTTTTGGGAAGATGGATGTGGGGGGACCTTTTAAACCTTGAATAGCCACACACATGAGCAGTTCGTTTCTTTCTCCTCCCTACCCCACCCCCATATAACCTGTTCCCATTCTGTCTCTCCCAGGTCAGGGTTGGCTGCAGTGAGGGGCAGCTCTGTGAGTGGGGGATGTGCTTGTCTGCCAGTGGAAATCAGTTAGCAGGCAAGGCCCAAACAGGGCAAAAACATACTTCTGGTCTTACGGCCTAGGAACAATAAAGAGTGCTTGGTGTCCAAATAAGCAGCCATACTTGGTTTGGAGTGATGCCAAGCATACCAGGTCTTTTCTGGAGGAAAATCACCAGGGCAGCTCGCTGTGGTGCTCCTTCGGAAGAATGCATCTTCTGGCAGCCCTGCGTGGCTCTGTGCTTCCCTACGCAAATCTACAGTAGATTCTCTCTGCTCAATCCATGGGGTTTTCCTCATCTTCAACCTGCTATCCTGGTCATGTGGACTTTTGCCCATGCTTTTCACACATGGCAAATTCTAGGGGCAAAAAAAAAAAAAGTGGTTCCAGGCTTACTTGGCTTCTGTCTCTCATCTCAGACTGTGTTAAAGTTTGTCTTGCTCTCAAAGCCCTGCTCAAATACTGCCTCCATGATAGGACATTTCCCGATCCCCCATATGCAAAAGAGTGTGCTCCTGCCCCATGAATTTCCATCGTGTGCTGTGGCACCTCCCTTAGAACAGTTCACCTGGCCTGGCCATGAGCTCCTCGGGGACGGCACCCGGATCTCATCCCTCTGCTCTTCCAGGAGGGCTCAGCCAGGTCGTGACCCTGGAGGGTGGTGGAGGTATCCCCAGGAAGCCTGGGCTAGTGTGCAGCTCTATCTGCTGACACCCCGAGACAGTTTCTGCATTTAGGAGCAAGAAGTCCCCCAAAGTGGGAAGAGGACACATTTGGAGGGTGTACTAGAAAAAAAAAAAAAGAGAGACAGGATCTTTGGATGGTAGCCTGTGTTTGTTTGACCACAGATAAGACGAGCCCCCTAGGAGCTGCCTGACTTTGGATTTGAACCCCAGCCTCCCTAATACTTCAAGTCTCCTAGCTTATCCGGTGGGATCTAATATCCACCTGTGGGTGTCTGTTCAACACCGTGGGAAGGCCAGCGGCCCCAGCCCACAGGGAGCATGTCCAGGCTACAGGGGGCTCGACACTCTGTATAAACATGGAGAATACTTGATTTCAGAGTATAGCCTGCATCAGAAAAACAGACATCATTCCAGCTTGTACATGAACTCGCCGGCAAGCCAGCCGGTGCCCCCTCCCTGCTCCAGAGGAGAAACGGGACACACGGAGAGGTGACCTGCTCACGGCCAAACCTCCCCTATCCGCCCCCCCCCCCAGTCAAACGTGGAGCTCCTGTCAGCTTAATTACAGAAAATGTACTTCACGGCGGCAGCCAACATCTGGACAGCATCAAACGACTCAGAGCGAATGCCATCGGGTGTTTCCAAGCAGATCAAGATCGTGCTGATTTATATTCCAGCAAAATCGTCAGATAATAATTTGGCCATCGGAAAAAATTCTGGCCTGACCACGGCTGAGTTTTGTCTGATAGCAAAGGGACTGCTTCCCACGCAGACCCAAACACATTCTGAGCGGGGTCTGAGACACATACGGTGCCAGACTCGGTTTCAGCAAACACCACCTGCCCATCCCATTCCAGGCCTGGACAGAATGCCCACAAAGCTGGGTGGACAGAGCCCAGCCCAGCTGGTATGGCCGGGAAGTCTGGCACCCTGACTCCTCGCCCCAAGACGGGTCACTTAAGCCGTGCAGGAGGGCAGGACCCCCCATTCCCTGCGAGACTCAGAAAAGTCTTTATGGACAGGGTGACATCTGCTCTGGGCCAACGGTAGCTTTTGATGCTGACAAGCTCAGAACGAGGAAGGAAGATGGGGCACCTGGGTGGCTTAGTCATTAAGCGTCTGCCTTTGGCTCAGGTCATGATCTCAGGGTCCTGGGATTGAGCCCTGCATCAGGCTCCCTGCTCAGTGGGAAGCCTGCTTCTCCCTCTCCCGCTCCCCCTGCTTGTGTTCGCTCTCTCGCTGTGTATCTCTCTGTCAAGTAGATAAATCTTGAAAGAAAGAAAGAAAACAGGGAAGGAAGAGGCTCCTGGGGAGCTTGGAGGAGCTCCGTGTAGCTGCATCTTGGGTCTGGAGCAGGGCGCTCTTTGGGTTCTAGAAGAAGCTGGAAGTGGGTGGGGCATCAGACGGAGAGGGACCCAGGGACTAGTCACAGTGATGGATGATTGAAGAGGTTTAGAGGAAAGCATCCCCTCAGGGGCAGGGTGGGAAATGGCCTGCAAGGGTCAGATGGGAAGCCCATTGAGAGGACACTGTAAAGGGAAGTATGCATGAAAGAGACACGCATATGGGGGCCAGCTTGGAGGATGGCAAGGAGGGGGAGAAGAGATGTGGGATGATGGACCCCAGCAACCTGGAGAGGCTGAACATGCAGGGGCTCAGAGTAAAAGTGACGAGTGTGTGCTGGGGGACAGAGAAGGTGGTGCCCATCATAGGGTGCAGAGGGCAGGGACAGCAAGCGGGGCTGGGAGAAGCCCCTGCAGCCTGCAGAGATCGGGAGCACCCCTCTGGACCCGGCTAGGGGTGGAAGAGAGGAATCAGCCCCTGCCCTGTTGCCTGCTGCCCGCTGCATGGGACTCAGAGGCAGGGAGGGGAGATGGACCCTTGTTGGATGCGGATGCGCTGCCTCTTGGATGGAGGAGGGAGCTGGCTGGGAGGGTCCAGGGAAGCAGATGGTGCCAATACTGTGACAATCATGTCACAAGTTGCTCAGAGTGACCCAGCTGGCAAGAGCAGGAGTGGCGTTCTAACCCCGTGTGTCTGCGTCCAGAGCCCTTGCTTCCCCTCCTGCCTCGCTCCGCCCAGCCAGAGGGGACCCAGACTCCACTCTTGATGAGCCCTAGTGTGATGGGGACCCCAGAGGAGCCTAGCCTGTTGGGCTCCCATGAGGAGTGAGGAGGGGCTTCTCTCTGGGCGGGGTTGGGGGGGAGGAGGTGAGGACAGAGCCAGGCTTGGAGGAGTGGCTTTCCAGGGGGGAGAACGGGGAACACAAGGGGCTGCCCCAAAATGCCAAGAGGACTTCAAACTATTGAGGAGGGCAAGGTGTCCCTGAACACCTGGGCAGCCACCAAGTGGTCAGTGGACAAAGCCCAGCCATACAATAGAGACGGGCAGGCAGTGAGGTAGGCCCTGGGCCACACCCTGACACCTGGTCCAGAGCCCTCCAGGGGACACAGGGAAGCACCTGGTCAGATCCAGCATGTGTGAGCGTAGCGGGGTAGGGGGGAGCATGGGGAAGCTGAACCTGGGGCTCTCACAAGAGGCCCCCCCACGCCTGCCGTGGCCACAGGGTGCCCCCACCCTGCACATCAAAGGACAACCTCACTCTCCCACACTGTCTGCCCCAACGGGGTTTCCTGTGAGCAGCTGGATCACAGCTATTTATCTAATGTTCTTGGACAGTGTCCCAAGAAAACAGTTTTGCTCATTTGCAAAGAAAAATAACACAAAGCAGCGTTGCAGAGCCCACCCCCTCCCCCCACCCCCTGTAAAGAGGAATTGTAAAGAGATTGTTATGGCCTCTGTGGTTTAGGGCTTTATTGATTTATCTGCTTGGGCATCTGTTTATTGGCTGGACTGGATAGTCCCCGTTGCTCAATAAGCCCAGGCTGTCTTTACAAGGGGTGTGGAAGGAAGCAGTCCCCAGCGGGGCTCCCAAGCCAGCAGTCAGCGCAACGGTATGGGACGACAGGGCTGGTCACACAGAAGCCTGGGTCCTGGGCAGCTCCATGAGCTCACGCTGGAATCCTAGCCATTGACATCCTGAGCAGAGTGACGGGGCTCCCAGCAGGGCCCATCAGCAGTCTGAGGGGCTGGGGTGCCTTTTAGAGATCCAGGTGCCTGAGGTCCAACCCCCAGACTCAGTGGCTCAGTCACTGGGGTGGGACAGGGAAAGCTGTTCCAGTGATTCTGCTAATTAAAGGTGTAACTGCTGGATCACATGATTCCCACAAGCCTCCTGCCCCCCCCCCCCGCCACCCCCGCCATTCTAGAACGCTAATCTAGTGTCTTTTGGCATTAGAGTTGGGCAGGGCAGGACCATGCAGATAGCTTGTGAGGAATGGGTATGATCCTTGCACTACCACGTGACCTGACCCCTGCATTTCAGGGGCATGATGGTGTTCTCTCCACCCTTTGTGGGCTCACCCTGTCCTTAGCTCGCCGTCCTGGGGACCTGCACCTGCCATCCCGTGAACAAGAAGTTTCCCATCTTGGAAATTAAAAAGCAGATATCAGGGTGTTCAAAGACAAACCAAGGTCCTCTCTCCAAGGGTGGGGGGTGCAGTGGGCAGGTTTGCATTTCTTGGACTCAGAAAGGGGGTGTGTGGACAAAAGGTGGGACACGGCCCAGAAAACAGGCCCAGGGATGGCAGAAATGTGCAGAAGAGTGCACTTGGCTTTTAAAAGCCTCTTTGGCACAAGGAGAAGAACAAAGAGCCAGATATATGGCTAGGGACCCCAGACATAGGATTAGCTGGCAGTGGTGGGAACAGAGGATGGGGAACAGAGGATGCTCAGGGCCTTGGCATGAGCAGCTGAGGGACAGCAGTGCAGAGGGACGTGGAAAACAGAGTGTGGAAGCGGGGGCGGGGTGGCGGTTGTAAGAGGAATGGTCTCTGTCACAGAGCAGGTGTGAAGAAAAGCATGGGATGAATCCCAACAGATGAATTCAGTCTTTAAAGCCACATGAGCTGGGCCTAGAGCATGGAAAGAACTGGCTCATGTGACTGTAGAAATAGGGTCTTGGGGTGGGTGACCCCAGGAAGGGATGGACTGTCAGACCCATCCCCATTTTCAGAAGATACTAGAAGCCCCAGGTCGCTGAGCCGGTTGGGGACATGGGGCCGCTGTCGAGAGCAGATGAGGAAGCAGAGGGCCTGTGAGCTCTGTGACCTGCTGACAGTGAGCATCAAAGTGTGCCAGGTACCAGCCAGTCACTGAGCATGTCTCCTGCATGACTGTTTAATCCTGGTGCATTTGGACTTGAGACAGATGGACAAAATGTCCGAGTTTTTTGTCTGAGAAGGAGACGTTTGGGCTGGGAGTGTGGCTGATTGGTTAAAGTCACAGCCAGTCAGAACAGTGATTGGCCCCAAATAGGAGTCAGTAAACACTGAATGAGTGAATGAATGAATGAATGAGCCCCTATGGGCCAAGAGGTAGCTTTCTTCTCTGGGATGGTGGGTTCTGTACTTAAGCCTATCCTGTTCATTGTTTCTAACAATTCAAAGACATAAAAGGTGTCCAGTGATCCCATTTGCAGAGGATGATAGTAACTGTATCAAAGGACAGAATTAAAATGTAACCAAACCATGATAAACTGTAACTGTAGGTAGAGGACTGAGCTATCTCCAGGCTACACCCCATCCTAGAGGTTCCTACCCTTCCCCTTCCTGGAGTGCATGGCAAAGCTGTGATTCAGACCCTCATCCGTCTGGTTCTAGACTCAGCCCCCCTCCATTCCCTGGGGCTCTGGATAGAAATGGGACTGTGGTCGCTACCTAACGGCCCCCAGGCAGGGACAGGAGGAGTGACCCTGAAGACTTGTCCTGAGCCAGCTGGCTGTGAGTTGGAGAAGGGGACCCCTAATGTGCTTCCCACCTCCATGTCCATGCGACACCACCTTATGTCACCTAGAAGGAGCCGGACCTGGGAAGCTTCCTTGCTGCCGGTCATAATGACCCTACAGCCCCAGGGGAGGAAGAAGGACGCCTTTGTGTAGAAATCAAAACTCTTTTATCTCCCACTCTGTATCTCCTAGACGGTGCCCGTAGCTCCCTGTGTTATTTCAGCTTGTGGTTTGCAGAGAGACTTCCAGAGTGAGGTGGTGGGAAGACCCCTGGAAGGAAGGCGGGAGTCAGGATGGGGAGGCCGCCTGGCGCCAACCAGTGAAGGGACCCACGCCAAGTAGCTAATCTCTCTGGACCTCACTTTCCCCTCCACGGAAGAGGACAGTAGAGCTAGTGCACACGGGAGAATGCACCCATGTCTTGGGGGCGCCTGGGGCTCCCCAAGGGGATGAGAGTCCCACTCGGAGTGGGTGACCCCAGGAGTGGAGTGGGGAGCAGTCAAGGTTGGTGACACAGAGGGACAGGGGAAGGCGCGAAGTTGAAGTTCCAGGGGAGTTTGCTGGAGGAAAGGCAGAGAATTAGGGAAAACAGTCATATAGGGAAAAAACATGCACACAGGGGATGTGGGATGCAGGAGAATCCAAGGGCATCTGTTTATGTGTTCCTCAGGCCCCGTGTACCCACATTTCCACCAGGGCAGCATCTCGGAGCAAGGACACAAGAGCACTAATTCAATATCAAAAGATAGGAATTCCACATTAAAAAAAAAAAAAAAAAAAGCCCATGTTCAAATCTCTTTCAGCCCTACCAGTTGGTCCAAGAGATTGGTATCATTTTGGTTCTACTATGTCTTTGACGCTTCTCTAATATGTGTTAATCTCCCTTTTTGCAAACTGTTCAGACCTTAGGCTCAGTGCTTTCAGGCAAAGGTTTCGACTGGAACTCTGTTGGATGATGTAGCTTTCACTGTGTATTATTTTAACAATAACCATTTTACAGCACGGAAGGCCAGTTTTCCTTTGTGGTAGTGTTTGTAATGGAAGTTTCATTTCCAAATGCATTTCTTTCAGTAAGAAAAGCTAGTTTGGGGGGCGCCTGGGTGGCTCAGTGGTTTAAGGCTCTGCCTTTGGCTCAGATCATGATCTCAGGGTTCTGGGATCAAGCCCCGCATCGGGCTCTCTGCTCAGTGGGGAGCCTGTTTCTCCCTCTCTCTCTGCCTGCCTCTCTGCCTGCTTGTGACCTCTCTCTCTGTCAAATCAATAAATAAAATATTTTTAAAAATTTTTTTAAAGTAAAAAAAAAAAAAGAAAGAAAAGCTAGTTTGGGGGCCCCTGAGTGGCTCAGTTGGTTAAGTGTCTGCCTTTGGCTCAGGTCACGACCCCAGGGTACTGGGGTTGAGCCCCACATCAGGCTCCCTGCTCAGAGGGGAGTCCACCACTCCCTCTCCTTCCTGCTCATGTTCTCTCCCTCACAATCTCTCTCTGTCTCTCTCAAATAAAAAAAAAAAAAAAACTCTTCAAAAAAAAAAAAAAAGGGGGCGCCTGGGTGGCTCAGTAGATTAAGCCGCTGCCTTTGGCTCAGGTCATTATCTCAGGGTCCTGGGATTGAGCCCCGCATCAGGCTCTCTGCTCCGCAGGGAGCCTGCTTCCTCCTCTCTCTCTGCCTGCCTCTGCCTACTTATGATCTCTCTCTCCGTCAAATAAATAAATAAAATCTTAAAAAAAAAAAAAAAGGAAAGAAAAGTTAGTTTAAAGGAAGAAAGTTTTACAAAAATCGTGCACAAAAATGATTAAAGATCCCAAAAGAGACTCTCAGAGCGGCTCTGGGCAGCCTTTGCTTGGAAGATGACAAGGAAGGAACCAAAGTATGTCCTTGAAAGGTTTGGTCCAGTCCTGTTTGCTGACTCTGAAGCCGAGTGTTAACAATTCTTCCCATCGTTCTTCACTATCCCCGTGACCTAAGAAAGACCACAGAACTTGTTCTTATTCAAGCCCCCATCACATTTGCTTTCTTGGCCAATTACCAAGGACCCAGATTACCAAGGACCCAGAGCATCTACAGCATCTGAGCTTACTGGTTCCACAAAGGATTTCATTGCAGAAAGAGCAGAACTCGGTGATGCCTGCCCTCAGTATGACATGGACACCACGTCCTGAACATCTCTGTGGGCTGGGTCTTCCATGGGTCTTTCTTTGTTTCTCATTCCATCCTTTCTGTGGCCCAATGAGGCAGGAAAACGGAGGCTCAGAGACGTAGCTAGCACCGCGTGAGGGATTCAGAGCTGGACCGGCATGTTGCCCGTTCCCACGCTCTTTGCCGGGTGGTGCGTGGCCTCTGCCTGTGCAGGAGATCAGCTCCCACATGGGACCTCACCAGCCAGGCTCCCGGGGGGGGGGGGGGGTGGCTCACATGGGCGGAAGAACCTGGGTACGTGCATCATCCCATCACAGCTGCCACCACCTTAAATGGACCCGGCCCCACTGGGGAGAGATTTTGCAAATCCGATAAAGAAATTTATGTTTCCTTGAAAATCATCTAGCAGTTTCTATTCTTGTGCTGCCTTCCGTGAAATTCATAGTGGTTCAATTTTCCCAACCAGAAATTCCTTCCTACAGTGGGACTGACAAAGAATTTGAGGTCATTTCTGGGGTGGGGTCAGGGGTGGGAGGTGGGAATGGGGGGGCCCTCTCTGGGGGAAGTGATTTCTGTGTCAGAGGACTGGCATCCCAGGACATTGGGTAGTTTATGGGGATCACAGAAGGGAATTGGAGCTGTTGCCAAAGCCCTGTGAATTTGGGGGTTGCTGGGGTCCTGAGTGTCTCCCACCAGGTTCTGGCCTCGAGCTTTCCTGCTTCTATAACTCACACTTAACCCCACCCCTGCTCCCACCCAACTCTCCCTCCCTCCACCTCCCTTGCTCCCCTCTCTCTCCACCCCTGGGAACCCTCATAGCCCTGATGCGTCTTCTGTGCAGAAACCAGCTGGGTCACTGGGGGAAAGAAGCTCACAGAGTTGCCCAAGGTCACACTGATAATGACTGTGGCGCTGGAAGCCAAACCAGGTGTGACCTCCTATAAAACTCAAGCCCTTTCCACTCTGCATATGGCCATTCTCTCTGTACTTTCTCTCCCCACAGATTCCTGCCCCCTTCCAGAACACATCAGAAGTCTTCTGTTTAAGGCAATGACATGATATCTGTCCCACAGCAAAAGGCACTCACTTCCTAATCCTCCTTATGTGAAGATCATGGGATCAGGGCTCATTTTCTCCCTTTGGTTCCAATGTCTTTGGTCATCGGAACTTTTATAAAGAAGCAAGCATCTTAAAAATTTATCACACGTATCAATACTTATGTGTGTGTGGGCTGAGGAAATATATAGTACATTTGACGTGGGTATATCATGTTTAAGCAGACAGGTATTCACATCTTTTAAATCTGACGTGACATTGGACAGAATAAAAACTGAGGGGCCCCTGGGTGACTCAGTCGGTTGAGTGTCTGCCTTCAGCTGGGTCATGTCTCGGAGTCCTGGGATGGAGCCCGCATCAGACTCTCTGCTCAACAGGGAACCTGCTGCTCCCCCCTCCCACTGCTGCTCCCCCTGCATTTGCTCTTTCTGTTGGTTAATGTACAAAATCTTTTTTAAATGAATGAATGAATGAATGCATGAATAAAAGCTGAGCATTTCTGTGGACAGGTACCTTGCCTGCCTCCCTTGTGGTACCATCAGACCAAAATTCCAAAAATATGTTTTCTTTTAAAGAACTCACTAAAGAGTTTCCCAAGTGGATGGTTCAAACCTCAAAGGCATGTAATTCCTCTGTGTGTTGCTCTCAGCCAGACCCCACATGGCTTTCTGGCTTCACATCACTGCCTGGCCTGACCCTGCCTCACCTCATTTCGCCCATAAATGCTTTCAGAGACGCGGCTTTCCCCGCCCCAGCCCTGCAACCACAGCCTGCTTCCCCACACGAGGCTCAGAGGTGGTCAGTCTTTGAGAAGAGTACAGAACAGGCATTCTCCTGGCAACCGGGGTGGACCGGGTAGCCTGTGAGAAAGGAGGATCACATCTGAGGGGGACACATCTTCCAGACTTTAGGGAGCAGATCTCTGGGTGGGGGTGGGGGAGAAGTGTAGGGTGGCCCTCAAGGTCACTTCCTGCTGGGGGGAGGATCATCACCAGGAGGGTACTTCATGCTTAATGCAATTAGGGACTGAAAGAGCAGAGAGGGGAGGGGTCAGCGTCGTATGAAAGGGCTTCTTTCACTGTTCCTTTCTTCTGGAGGATTGAGACAATACTTAATTCGATTTAACGTCCCTGTTGAAAAAACCCAATCTGGCTTTTTCTGTTGACACTGATTAGTGTCAGGCTCTCTGTTAGACCTTTTTTATACATAGTATCTCAGATTATCTTGGAGAAGGGAGCATGATTATCCTGGTTTGGAAACAGGCTCAGAGAGAGGACTTGTACAGATCACTGGAGGCTTAGTGGGGACCAGAGCTGGAGGCTGAAAGTCCCAGCTCTTTCTCCTGCTCCTTAGACAATCTGCATGCCAGGTCCCCCTATGTTGGAGCCTGGGATCTAAAGCTGAGCTCATGGTCTGTTACAGTCTCCTGGAGCAGGGGGCCTGGGGCTGGGGTGGGGAGACACAATCTCTTTAAAAAAAAAAGAAAAAAGGGGCGCCTGGGTGGCTCAGTTGGTTGAGCGACTGCCTTCGGCTCAGGTCAGGATCCCGGACTTCCAGGATCGAGTTCCGCATCGGGCTCCCAGCTCTTTGGGGAGTCTGCTTCTCCCTCTGACCTTCTTCTCTCTCTCTCACTCATTCTCTCTCAAATAAATAAATAAAATCTTTAAAAAAGAAAAAAAAATGTTGAAGACAAGAGAAACTGATTTTGTCGCACTTTGCACTTATGTCATCAGCTGTCAGTACACTATGCATTTGAGATGCTAAATAGTGCTGGTCGCCCGTCTCAGCTTCTGCTTTTTTTTTTTTTTTTTTTAAGATTTTATTTATTTATTTGTCAGAGAGAGAGAGAGAGCACACGTAGGCAGAGCGGCAGGCAGACAAGAGAGAGCAGGCTCTCCACTGAGCAGGAAGCCCGAACTGGCACTCGATTCCAGGACCCTGAGACCATGACCTGAGCTGAAGGCAGCCACTTAACCGACTGAGCCACCCAGGCGCCCCCAGTGTCAACTTCTTATGAATTTTTAATGCTTTAGTATCTCAGACTGTACCTGCAGGCAACACACCACAGCATAGAGATCTCTGAGTGGGAAGAAGCAGCAGTGAGTCAGGTATCCGGCTCTGCCACTGGTGTGTGGTATGAGCTCAACCATGCAGTCTTTTGCCTAGGGCCGAGTTTCTCAACTAGAAAAGGAAGGGAGTGAACAGTCCAAGTGTCCCACGACATACAATCCTTGTCAGGTGGTGAGTTCCCCAGTGTGAGAAGTAAGCAAACACAGACTTAAAGGCCATTATGGAAAAGATGCTGAATTGAACCCCATTAAACTGGCTTCATGAGTGGGACAAATTGTGAATGAATCACCATTATATCTCTAGCATCAGGTTCACTGCTCGATAATAGGGTAAATGCTAAATAAAGATTGGCTGGATGGGTGGACGGACGGATGGATGGATGGATGGATGGGCAGGTGGATGAATGGGGGGGGTGGATGGATAAATGGATGGGTGGGTTGATGGGTAAGGATGGAAGGGTGGATCGGGTGGGCAGATGGATGGATGAGTGGATGGATGGATGGACAGATGGATGAATGGGTGGATGGGTGAGTGGCTGGATAGATGGGTGGATGCATGCTTGGGTGGGTGTGTGGAGGTGTGGATGGAGAAATGGGTAGGTAGATGCATGGGCGCATTTTCATGCTTGGTGGGAGGTTGAGCTGGATGACCAAGAAGGCCCCCCCCCAACCTGAGATCCCTTACTGTCCTGCCACTCTCCCAGAAGTCCTAACTTACACAGCTTCTCCCTAATACCTCGCCCATGAAGTAGAACTTTGATTAGAAACATTGGGCTCGCTGCCTTCGGCTCAGGTCATGATCTCAGGGTCCTGGGATCGAGTCCCGCATCGGGCTCTCTGCTCTGCAGGGAGCCTGCTTCCCTCTCACTCTCTCTGCCTGCCTCTCTGCCTACTTGTGATCTCTCTCTGTCAAATAAATAAATAAAATCTTTAAAAAAAAAATAAAAAATAAAAAGGAGTGGGAAAAAAAAAAAGAAACATTGGGCTCTAAAAAAAAAAGAAGAAAGAAAGAAAAAAACACTGGGCTCTGTATAGGTGTTCACAGGCCTATTGTGAGGTCTTGGAGGTAAACTTCCTGAAGATTAAACAAGCAACGGCCAAGCGTCAAGGACATAATAAGTGCTAGGGAGCATTAGCTGCCCTTGCTCCTTACAGGAGGCAGAGACAACAGGAGATGAAGGGGATGGTGGGCAGGGGTGAAAGGGGAGGGGTGGTCCCCTTAGATCCGACAGGAGGCAGGTAGCCCATTTCCCAGACTGCTCTCTGCACCATTCATTTCTGCAGACCCAAGGACAGCTGCGTTGGAATGACCACGTGGGCTGGGAGTCTATAGGCTTGTGTCATGCACAGGGTTAGCGCTGATAAGTCAGCGTGGCTTAAGTAAGTTGTTTAGCCTCTCTGACCTCCCACTGCTCTGTCCTCACCAGCCTTGCTTGCAGGGGTCCCTGGGGAGGCCTGCCCCTGGGAACTGCACGCTGCCTGGGACAGCCAGCAAAGCCTTGTCTTCCACACTGCTGGAAGAGGTAGTCATCGTTTTGAACCTTACCTAAGCATGCTTTTCCCTCCGTGGCTCCTATCAGGGCGCTGGGCTTTGGGGCTCAGGTCTTTGGGGCTCAGGCCGTGGCGCCCCGTAGCTTGTGATGAACAGCCCTCTTCTCCTTCCCTGTTCCAGGAGGACGCATTTCCTGTGTCCATACCAGGACACAGCTAACTCACAAACAGATGTGCCCCTCTATTAGACAAGCTACGGTACGCTTTACACACTGGGTCTGCACCTGGCCTTTTTTCTTTGGAATAAAGCTTTGCTAAGATATGATTCGGAGACCGTGCACTCCACCCACTTGAAATGTATAAGTTGATGATTTTTAATATATTCACAGAGTTACACAGCCGTCACCACAACCGATGTTAGACCATGTTCATCGCCTCCCAAAAGAACTCCCCTCCCCACTAATCTACCCCGTGTCTATAGACTTGCCTATTCTGGCCCCTTCCTATAAATGGAAATCACACAGTGTGTGGTCTTTGGTGCCTGCTTCTCACATGTAATGGTCCCGGTTTCAAAGTTTGTCCGAGTGGTAGCACGCTCTCCACCTTGCCTCCGACACGTCGAGAGAAGCTGAAAATCATCCCATATAGGAACATAACTGATCGGCCTCCTTGTGGCCAGATATTTCTAATTCAAGGCTCCAAAGGCATAAAAAGTCCTACAAGGAGGAGACTCCCTTTCATCTCTTGTCCTTTAGCAGCCAACTCACCCTTTCCAGCCATCTCCTGGCCTCCCTTCCGAGGGTCTTTGCCTCCCATCCAAACGTGTATGAATACTGTCTTTTCCTGCTCTTTCGCTAACTCGAGGTAATGCACAGCACACACGCTGTTTTGTCCCTTGTGTCCATTTCATAGAATCTGAAATATTTGTGTCTCTCAGGTGGAATTTTGAACCACCGCATTTAATGGTTTGGTGGGAGCTTACAGCTGAAGGACAAATTCCTATGAGTAGGATTTCTGGATCAAAGCATTTGTGTGATCTGTGGTGTCCATTCCTTTTCTATACTCTCAGCGGGAGAGAACTATACTCTTGCGGGAGAGAACACGCTTCGCAGGCCCTGGCTAAGCAACATGGTACCATAGTCGACCCTTCAACCTGGGGGTTAAGGGTGCCAAAAAATCCACATAGAACTTTTGGCTCTCCCAAACACGTACCTACTGATAGCCTGCTGTTGACCAGAAGTCTTACTGATCACATACACAGTCTATTAACACGCTAAAGTACAATGCATTCTTACACTCAAGTAAGCTAAAGAAAATGTTACTGAGAAAATAATAAGGAAAATACACGTACAGCAGTATGCTGTATTTTTTTTTTTTTTCAAATGCACACCAAGTGGACCCACACAGTTCAGACCCGTGTGGGTCAAAGATCAACCATGGCTCATCAGGCATCATTCTGACAGATGAGAAACGATATCCCAGGGGAGTTTTAATTTGCAGTTCTCTTTGATGAAGGTTGAACATACTTTTTTCCCCATATACTTCAGAGAAACTTCTGTTTCCTTTTCCGTGAATTGTCCAATCAAATCCTGGGTCCATTCTCCCGCTGGGTTGTTCATTTTTTCTTACCGATTTGTAGGAATGCTTTAAGAAAATTGTCCTGTGAGGTAGAAACATGTTCTCACCGTCGTATGGTTTTTCTTTGCCGGATTTGGATTTTCTTTTGCTTTTCTTTTGGGTCATACAAAAAAGAAAGAAAGGAAGGAGGAAAGGAAAGGGAAAGGGGGAGAAGAAGGGAGAGGGAGAGAGAGAAGGGAAGGGAAGGGAAGGGAAGAAATGTGAATGTTGTCCTATTTACTCGTCTGTTTTATGGTTTGAGGTTTGTGTCGTATATAAAAAGGGCCTTCTCAAATCAGAGATTATAAAAGAAATTTATGGTTCCTCTTAGTACGTTTATGGCTTCATTTTGCTTCATTCTTTTCAAAAGCTGCCCAGAATTTCATTGCAGGAGTCTGTCATAATTTACCCTGCCAGTCTCCTGTTGTTGGGTGTTCGCGTTGTTTTGGTCTTTCTCTGAGACGCGAGTCCTCGGGGACGTCCTGCTTTTGGGTGCCCGTGGGGAAGTCTATCTGAGGACACATTTGTAGAAGTGGAATCATTAGACTAAAAGACATGGGATTTTAGGGGTGCCTATGGCTCCATCGGTTGAGCGGCTGCCTGCAACTCAGGTCATGATCCCAGAGTCCTGAGATGGAGCCCCCATCGAGCTCCCTGCTCAGTGGCGAGCCTGCTTCTCCCTCTCCTTCTGCCTGCCACTCTGTCTACTTGTACTTTCTGTCAAATAAATAAAAAATGTTAAGAATCTTTTAAAAATAAATAAAGGACATGGGATTTTAGATTTGGGGGAAAATAGGGGCCAGATTGCTTTTCTCAGGGGGTTGTCCTGTGTTCCTCCTTCCCGTGGTGCACGAGAGCATGCTGCCTCTCAGCCTTGCCAGCATTTCTTGTTCAAATGGAAAACATCTTCTTTCTTTTCTTATCAAAACATTCAGTGTGGGGAGGATGGACAAGTAGGCGCATTGGAGCATTTGGGGGTGGAGACCTCCCCCTCTACAGGCTGGTCGGTGATGGTGTTAATCTTGTCCTCACACCTGCTGGGTCTCCAACCTCGGCCATCAGAGGAAAAGCCTCTAACATCTGACTTGTCTTCGGAGGATTTTTATCATGAGTTGTTTATTTGGCTGTGGGGAGACAGAGGCCGCTTCTCTAAGGCAGGGTGATTCATCTCTCTGTTCTGGAGGAAAAGATGGGGAGGTTTGTCTTAATGGTATATTGGAAAGAGACACGAGTTTGAAAGATCCGGGCTCTCTGGGGTGCCTGGGTGCTCAAATGGTTAAGTGCCTGCCTTTGGCTCGGGTCATGACCTCGGGGTCCTGAGATTGAGTCCCACATCGGGCTCCCTGATCAGTGGGAAGTCTGCTTCTCTCTCCCTCTGCCTCTTGCCCTGCTCTCTTTCTCTCTCACTCTCTCAAATAAATAAAATCACAAAGAAAGAAAGAAAGACAGACAGACATCCAGATAGATAGATAGATAGATAGATTGATTGATTTGGGTGTCCGTATGGTCCCTATTAATTAAAACCCTTCTTTTATTGCGAATTACTGCTCTTCATCAACATTTGAAGAGCGATTGTTCTAAATGCCTGAGGCCACCCAGGTTTTGTACCACCTCCCACCCGTGCTGAAGGGCTCTCACAACAGAAATCTACTTCCTCACAGTTCTGGAGGCTGAAAGTCTAGGATTGGGGGCCCTCAGTGTTGGTTCCTGGTGTGAGCTCTTTCCCTGGCTTGTGGGCAGCCAGCCGTCTTCTCGTCGGTTCTCCTTGTGGTGGAAAGAGGAAGCTAGAGCTAGCTAGAGCCTTCTTCCTCTTCTTCTGAGGACGCCAGTACTGGGGATTAGGGCCCCGTGCTTAGGACCTCATTATATCTTAATTACTCTTAATCACCTTCAGGACCAGGCCCCCTGAAGGTGGGGGCTTCCACGGTCTGGGGCGCAGAATGCAGCCCAGAGGCCAAGCATCCTTACGTCATCGCTTCCCCCAGCAGAGTCAAATCCCTGTTGTGACCCCAGGCTGGTCACTGACTCCTGCGGCTTCAGGCCTCCCCCTACCCCCGCCTCTGCAGACACACTGTTCTCTCAGAAGAGCCCCCAGCTTGTAACATCCCCCCTTAAGGCCCCCCCATGTGTCCCTTGGCCAGCAGACCCTCACCCCGACCCCTAAACAGTTCTTCCTGACCACCCCCCCCCCCCCCCGACACACACACCAGCTCTGGAAAATATGGCTCTTCCCTCTCCATCTCCACCGGCCAGCTAACTGGGGCACTGGGCTGAGAACCACCCTCCCTCTCTCCTGATCCTGCTTTGTTTCTCCTCCCCTCTTTGATCTAGGGTCTCAGTCTCCCTGCCCCGCCTCTGGAACCAGCCATAGCCCGTCTCTTGGTGCATTAGAGAGCCATCCTGCCCCATAGAGCATGCACAGCAGGTTACAGAGGCCCCGTGTGGCCAGGGAGCAGTCCTGTGCCCCGCTGTGGGGATGCACCAAGGCGCTCCAAAGCACCTTTGGCCCCCTGAGGGTTGGCAGACTCTCCTGCCCACCCACCCCCAAGGCCTCCGCTGGCCTTGTGCCCGTCTGTCTGGGAGGGTTCTGGCCTCGCAGTATAGTCGTGGAACAGCGGCGGCTGTGCCACTTGGCACCCACGTTTGTTAAAGAGGAAGGCTCAGCTCGGCACAGCGGAGCCCCTGGTCAGGGAGGGAAGTCTGAGGAAAAGGGAAGGGGAGCAGGCAGGCCATGCACAGGCCTAACAGGCTAGAAGGTAGGGAAGAGTGGCGAGAAGCCCACCTACCTCTCCCTCTGTTAATCCAGTTCTGTTTCCTGCCACGCTGCCCTGGATCCCATGCTGGGTGCTGGCCCCTGGGTAGGCGGCTCCCTGCGTTCATGAAGCTGCCCAGCCCATCTCCCTGCCCCCACAAGCATCTCTATGTGCCAGGCACCGTGATGGGTGCCAGGGCCCTGAAGGAGTGCTCACCAAGTGAGCAGATCGTGCTGAAACAGGTGGTGCTTGGGAGCAAGGTGGGGCCGGGAGCAAGGAGGAACACAGGGCAGGACCAGGAAGGCATCCTGGAGGAGGTGACATGGGCATTCGGCCCTGAGGCATGAGTAGAAGCCGGCGAAGTGGGAAATGCTCACGGCCATTCAGGGCAGAGAACAGCGCGCCCCAGCCTCGTGTCTGTGGGCTCAGCTGGCTTTGCTTCACAGGCTGATGATGGGTGCCGGGAAAGAAGGGTCTGAGAACCTGAGGACCTGAATGGCCAGAGAGATACCATTGGAGCTGAAGCCCTAGGGCAGGGTGGAAGGGAGGCACTGGCTTCCCCCAACTCACGCCCATCCTCTCCAGGCCTGGGAGGGAGAAAGAAACCCAGGGGGAAGCTGAGGGATCACCCCGCATCTGGCTGGACCCGCACAGACCCCGCGCCCAGGTAACAAGGAAGCTGGGGCCCCGGGTGGGCGCTAGAGAAGGCAAGATTGGGTTAGTCCTTCATTGATGCAGTCAACCACCCCTTGTCCTCTGGAGCTTCCCTGCTACAGCACAGAGACAGATGACAAAAAGGGAAACTTTTGGACACATCAGATGCCGCTGGTGCTGGAGGAAAAGACGAGACAGGAAGGGAAGAGGCTATGGCATGGGACGAGGGGGGCTGGGGCTACAGTGGCGCTGCCCTCGGGGGAGGGCTCCTAGGGACGCCTTTGCTGCTGCTAAACCCACGGTGACTTTCATAAAGTGAGAAAGGAAGCCAGTCGTAGCGCCTCCATCATCGCTGGGTTACTCGCCCGGCAGGGCCTCTGTCTCCCACTGGCCGAGAGCGTGGGGGGCTTCCTCCCTCTCCCTCAGCCATATCTTTCCGTCAGGCTTCTCCCCACCCAGCTGCCTGTCCACCTCCGTGGTTTCTCTGCTCCCGACTCATCGTCGGTTTTTACCTTGGGAAAAAAAAAAATCCAAGCATGGAAATCTCTTAATACAAACCAGATGAGGGGACTGGTGAAAATGTTTTTCTCGGCATCAATCACTGGGTCCTTGCTGTGCTGAGAATTTGGTAAGCCCTCATCAGGGCTCCTACCAGGAATCCCTTCCAGACTGGCCCGGCTGACACGCAGGGGAACAATGCTGCCTTCTGTGTGTTTAGCGAAGCACCTTTTCACACGTTCTTTCCTTGATTCTTCCACCAGTTCGGTTAGGGGCTTGGGGGTCAGCCAGTCCGGCTGGTGCTGGCGGTCTGCAGTGGAGAGAGCTGAAGGTCCCCCATGGCCCCCCCAACGCCTCCCTACAGTCCCCCATGGTCCCCCTGGGTGGTGCGCCCCATGTAGTGGGGGCTCCCAGGTGGGAAATGCTGGATTGGGCGCAGGTGGCCAGCAGGACCCGGGACCTCCTGGAGCCCTCCCTAAATCAGGCTTAGGGTGGCAGGAGACTTCAGGTCCCAAGAAGGGGCGGATGGGTTGTGTCCAGGCAGAGAGCTCAGCCCAGAAGCCAAGTAGTGAACGGGCGCAAAGGCACCTCGTGGACTGCTAACCAGGTGTTGACAATGTCATCGTTGCTGTCCACCACCTGTGCTGCAGATCTGTGCCCGGGCCTGCATCGCCCTGCCCTGTGCTCAGCGCCGAGGAGGGGGAGGGAGACAGGAAAATAGGGGGTTTGGATAAGAACCTAGCTCGGCCTTGACTGCAGTGAGGCAGGGGGAGTTCAGAGGAGGCCTGCGCCCAATGGGGGACAGTTGGGGGTGGCTTCCTGCCTTAGATGTCCCCTCCTCTGAAAGCCCAAAGGGAAAATAGCCCTGGAAGGTGTGTTCTGAGCAAAGTAATAAGAGTGTGGCAAGTAAAGTAAAGTAAGGGTCACCGTACCAAGTGAGGAGGGAGCACGGTGGACGTGTTCCTGTAGGAGACCTGGGAGGAGGGAGGATGCAGAGCTGGTGGGAGGAGCCTGCCCGGGCAGCTGGAGTTGGGGTGGGAACCAGGGGGCAAAGGGATACGGGGGCACTGTGAGGGTGAGGAGCACATGGAAGGCGTGGAAGACCCCTAAGGAGCACCACTAGGGCTGGGAGGCATGAATTTGGGGTGTGAGAGGATGATCAAAGATCTGGACTCCTCCTTGAAAACTTACGGAACTTATGCTGTCCAATGTAATAGCTACTAGCCCGTGTGGCTATTTAAAAATTTTTTGTAGTTTTTGAATATTGAGATATAATAAACACGACATAAAACATGCCCTTTAAGGGCACCTACGTGGCTCAGTTGGTTAAGCATCTGCCTTCTGTTCAGGTCGTGTTCCTGGAGTCCTGGGATCCAGTCCCGCATCAGGCTCCCTGCTCAGTGGGGAGTCTGAGTCTCCCTCTGCCCCTCCCCCCACTCGTGCGTGTGCACACGCATGCTCTCTCTCTAAAATAAATAAAATCTTTTAAAAAATAAAATAAAATTCACCCTTTTAAAGGGTGAGCGTAGCCCCACCCCTGCCCGCCTGCTGGGCATGGACTCGGTCCTCTTCTTGGGTCCCTGGTGGGCGCTCGTAATGGGATCCACCAATGATGTTTGGTGTTTCTAAAACTGATGAAAATCAGGCTTGCCAAAGGATCAGCCTGCCAGGCTGACCCAGCACTTGGGTTTCTTTGCTTTCAGGGATGTTCCCTATCTGCAGCCATCACAGGCTCCCACTGGCCATGGCCTAGGACTCTGATTAATAAAGATGAGAGGACGAGGGAGCTGTTGACTTTGTAAATGCAGCTCGGGACACACGATCTTTTCGGAGGGAAAGGAGAAGCATAACAAGGAGCCTTGTGTGAGTTCAGCAGCCAGAGGGAACCGTTATTAGCGTTCTTGTTGATAGCCTCAAGAGTTAAGATTTTGGGGAGCATGTGAGGGTACACACGTAGGAAGAGGCATATAGGTGTGATATATGAGTCTCTGTATGTATTTGTGTTTAATTTTACAAGGTCGATTCAACCACACAGTTCTTTTGTCATCCCTGACAATTGACAGGGATCTTTCTCGAGAGAAGTTCGGGGCATTTCCAGAGGTACTGGGCATACCTGTATCTCTACACAATAAAAGCTGTTCCTGTAAGCTCGTTGCTGTTTAGCCATTTTTGAACGTGTGAGTGATGGGTCCAGTGTATAACATAGCAATGCACAACCATCTTGGACTTCAGGAAAGAGAGAAATCTTGGTTAGAAACATACTCTTTTAGGGGCGCTTGGGTGGCTCAGTCCATTAAGCATCCGACTCTTTGTTTCGGCATAGGTCATGATCTCAGGGCTGTGAGATCAAGCCCCGCATCAGGCTCTGTGCTGTGCACAGAGTCTGCTTGGGACTTTCTTTCTCTCCCTCTCCCTCTGCTCCTCCCTGTTTCCCCCTCCCTGTCCCCCCCCCCCACCACCACGCTCCCTCTCTCGAGCTCTAAAATGAATAAATAAATCTTTTTTTTAAAAATACTCTTTTAGGGGCACCTGGGTGGCTCAGTGGGTTAAAGCCTCTGCCTTCGGCTCAGGTCATGATCTCGGGGTCCTGGGATCAAGCCCCTCATCGGGCTCTCTGCTCAGCGGGGAGCCTGCTTCCCTTCCTCTCTCTCTGCCTACCTCTCTGCCTACTTGTGATCTCTCTCTGTCAAATAAATAAAATCTTAAAAAAATAAAACAGCTGGGTGTGCTTTACACTCTAAAAAATAAAAAATAAAAAAGTACTCTTAAAAAGTATTTTATAAGGGAAAAAAATGCAGACATTTGCACAAGTAGGCAGAGTAGACTTATGAACTCCCATAGACCTACCTTCAGTTTCAACAAATTTCAGACACACCCCGTCCGCCCCTTCATTAGTTTGATTTATGGCTCAGTTGTCTTTCTTGTAAAAAGCTTACAGCTGGATTTTGACTGTTAGCCAACTCACAGTCTCTGTCTATCGCAAAGTTGATGATTTCAGCTTGTCTCCTGCTTTTTTCTGTGTTCTCTGTGAATGCTTTCTCTTTTACAACTAAAATTGTGATCCATATGTCCCTCTGTGAAGACATGACCTTTACCGTGACCTCATGTCCCCAATGTCCCCCTCCCCCCAGGACTCCCCATTGTGTCATTACGGGCATGCCTCTCCTGTCTCCTTTCTTGGTCTTAACTGATCTGGGGGTGGAGACAACAGTCTTCACTTGGGAATTTGACCACCCCTCGATCATGTGAGTCTTGGTGCATCTCGGGGCTGCTCTGAGCCCTTCCTCCAAGACTGTCACCCATGTGTGGGGTTTTCTCGTGACCTGTGTTGAGAGTGTCCTGGTCACTCCCTCTTTCTCGAATGCCGGTTGGCCAGATGTGAAGCTCCAGGTCCAGGCTCAGAAGTGAAAACTTCAAAACTCATGACAGTTCTCAACACCCTTAGTCCCTTGGAAAGTGTGGTGTCCATCTGAGTCTTGTCCCTCATCATGGGGTTGGCTCTCTCTCTCCCTTAGACCCTGCTGTCTCTGACAGTCTGAAATTTCACTATAACATGTTGAGGTACAAGTTCTTTCCAAACTCTGGTGCGCTGTGGACCTTTGTCATCTGGAAGTTTCCACTTTCCTTTAATTCTAGAAAGTTCTCTGTTTCTGCTGTTCCTCTATTATTTAACCATTTCCTCCTCCAGGTACTCTGGAAGTTTCTGTATGAAATATTAATAAAGTCTGATTTTTGACTTATTAAGAATGCATATTAATAGAAAGGGGTGAGCTTCTGAAACGGAAGGGTTGAGAATTATAGGCAGGTCACAGCCGTCTTCTTTCTTTAAATAACTAAGTGTTGCCAAGAGTCTTCTCTGTCCTCACCCTGTGCTGGCTCCACAGGGGGGTTTCACATCAGCCCCTCTGGGTAGGTCCTGCTTGGCATTGGGAAGTGAAGGGCCCATCTTGAGTCACCCTGCTGGACATGGGCTACTCCTCTGTCCTCCCTGCTCTGTTGGCAGAGCTCTTTGGTGGACAAGCGAGGGAGTTCCCCAGACAACCATCTGGAGGAAGTGTTTCAGGCAGCAGGCACAGCCTGTGCAAAGGTACTGAGGTGAGAAGCATGCTGGTATTGTGGGAATAGCACCGAGACAAATTTGGCTAGAGCAGGGGTGAGGGAGACAGAGGTAAGTGGTGGCCAATGAGCTCGGGATAAGAGGCCCAGATCATACGGGAGCTCAGAAGGAGGGAGAGGAGTCCGCCTGCGGTCACGTAAGCACACCACACCTGGGACCCAGCATCTACCCTCCCCAGCCCAGGGCCCAGAACAAAGCCCAAGAAACGGCCTTACATGAAAGCATAGTCACTGCCCTGTCCTTGTCAGCTGTTTTGTTGACTTGGAGATTTGGGAGACAAAATGCAGACCCCATCACTCAGAACAGAGGAGGCTTGTAAGTGCTTTGCTGAGCCCCATTCAAGCAGGAGCCTGCGAGAGGGTGCTGTTGGTCCTGGAGGCAAGCCACAGTGTCCCCTGACTGCAGCGTCTTAGCTCAGGGCATTTGGGGGTTGTTCGGGGGAGGAAGCAGGAACTGCCTTCCATTCCCCAGACAAGGTTCTCATTCTGTTTGTGAAGAGCCAGCAGGGAGGGTCCAGGACGGGGAGCAGGGAGGTAGAGCCCGGTCCCACTCCCCATCAGCGTGGCCTCGAGGGAGGTCAGCCCAGATGTCTCCACGAGAAGGATTCCGTTTGCTCCCTGTCAGAATGCAGGGACAGAGCTAGCTAGCTGGTTTGGAGGAGGTCTTTGTCTCATGGGACAGCCTCGGCTGCAGAAGCTCCCACCTGCCTCTCGGCTCCCCAGACAGCCAGCGCCCCTCTGCCGCAGGGGCTCTATCTCACCATCCTTGTCCACGAAAGGAACAACTGTGTGGCTTTTTGGAGGGGAGAAAAGCTGGGCCCTGTCCCTGTCCACTTCTGTTCCAGTGACCAGCCTCGCTCATCTGTCCCGGGTGGCAGGCAGTGGCAGCGCCACGCTTGGAGCCTTGGTAGATGGGCGCAGGGTCACCTTCTCCAGGCGGGATTTCGGGCCACGCCCCAGACCCGTGCCTTAATAAGATTCCCCGGGTGACTCGCATACGTCCAAGGTTTGGGGAGCCCAGGCCTGGAAGACAGGGATCGTGGGGCAGGGCAGCCCCCAGTTGTGGTCTTCGGGGGCCCGGTGTTGGAGCCGGAGCAGCGGGACCAAGCAGGGGATTTTCCCGTCCAGAGGCAGAGGCGGGAATGAAAGTTAGCTGCCACCCTCTGTTCGACTCCTGCTCCGAAGCACCCTAAAAGCTGTTCTCGCACAGGCCTTTCGGGAAGCTGCCTGTTACTCTTATAGGAGCCCGTTTTGGGGAGATGCTGGTTAGAGAGGTGGCCTGGTTCTCAGCCAGGCCCATCCTTGCCTCAGGCTTTTCATGTTTTCATGGATTCCTTCTTTACAAGAACATAGCAAGGAGGGAGTATTATCCCCAAAGTCAAAGGTGTGATGTGCCCGAGGTCAAAGGGTTTGTGAGAGGCAACACCAGAATCCCCTCATCCCCCTACCCAGCCATCCACACCCCCACCCACCCAACCCAGTCGTCCATCCATTGCCCCCATCTGGCCATATCCACCCACTCACCCTGCCCCCAACCATCCATTCATCACTCATCCATGTGCCTGTCCCCTACCCATTCATCCCCTACCCTTCTACCCACCCACCCATCTGCTCCCCCACCCATCTATCCACTCCTCCACCCATCCACCCCCTACTCCACCCCCACCCACCCATCCACAACCCACCTACCCAACCCACTCGTCCATTACCCCCCCCAATATGGCCATACCCCACCCCCTCATCCCCTCAACCCGTCCATCACTTATCCATGTCCCCATCCACTCCCTCACCCATCCACACCCCACCTGTCCAACCCACTGGTCCAGCCATTACCCCTAAAATGCCCACACTCCATTCACTCATCCCCTCAACCCATCCATTCCCCGCCACCCACCCCCATCCCTCTACCCACCCACTCGCCCATCCACTTCCCCACCTCTCCCTCCACCATCCATCCACCTGCTACCTATGTACGCACTCATTGCTCTAACCCCCCATCTGGCCACCCTCCACCCACTCATCCTCCCAGTCCACCCATGCGTCACTCATTCACATGCCCATCCTCCCACCCCTCCTGTGATGTCCCAGTGACTAGACTGTGCCCTGAGGAGACACGGGTAACCGAAATACATGACCCTTGTCTTCCCAGAGCTGGAGGGTTCGTGTAAAATCACTCATTGTTGCAGAGTCCCATTTTGGGTGGGATTTTTACTTGAAAGTGATTACATAAGGCAAGAATCCTGCATGACCCATTCCTCCTGAAAATCTCCCCGATTGCCCCTAAAATGCAGGAACGTACCATCTGTCTAAAACCCAACAGAACCAATATTTTCTCCAGTGCTGGGGGGAACAGGCTCAAACCGCGTGGGCTGGCATTCCAGGAGCCCTTGAGGACCAGAAAGGTTTTCTCCACCCAACTCCAGAAATCCAGCCGGAGGCTCTCCCCCACAAGAGCCCTGTGGAAACCAAGGAGTACTCAGGCTGGTAGACTTGCATCCCCATCTTACTCCAGTGCTTAAAGGAATATAGCCTTGGTATTTAAACCATTTCTCTCTTGTTTTCCCTCTAAACACATAGGGTTGGTGGTGAGCCAGTGAGAATGTATGTCCATTGCACAGCCAAGGGACAGCTAGGGATTCACTCCCCACCCATCCAGCACCTTCCTGCTCATCCCCCAGCAGACCAGCCGGACAGAAAGAGATCAGACCTCTACCTGTGCACCTCTACCCATGAATGCGTTGAGGCCCAGAGAGAGGCAGAAGAAAGCCTTGAGGCCTGCATGCCCTTTCAGGGATCCTTAACAGGAGCATAACATCTTCAACAAGGGAGGTGATCATCCTGCTTTCCCCTGAGGGCTCAGTTCTGGGAAACTTGGCATGGAGGGAAGGAACAGATCAGATGGGGCAAGGCTAGAAGAGGCTTCCAGGATGGCAGAGGGATATGGAATGCACCTCTGACGGAAATGCTTCTGGGATCTGGGCCTGGGACTTGCGCCTCTCCATCTCTTAGGGGTCTTTTGGAGGAGTGGTTGGGTTTGTGCTTTATGGTCCCCAGGGAGCCTCTAGGGTTTAAGCGCATGGTTTCCCTAGACACGGGTGACTGCTTTATCTGGTGTTTGCACAGCCCCCGGAGCAACCAGCTCTGGGAGGAGAAAACTGCTTCCCCAGCCTCATTAAGAGACCGGACGTTGCTTCTGGCTTGACGCGTTCCTTGGGAGATCTTCCAGGTTGGTTTCAGGCATGCGCAGATTTGCCCCAAAAGCTGCCTTTGGACCATAAGCTGCTGTTGCACCATGTTTGGGGAAACATGTCCTTGGTTCTATAGGGCGGGCTTGTTTTGCTCCTTATGCATGTTCCAGATGCCTGGTTGCTCTTATCTCCCTGTGCTCCATGGACATCATGGAAATCCAGCTCGGAGTGACCAGCTGAGGTGTCACTGTCCCTCCAGGCGGGGTGGTTCTGGAGCTGGGTCCATTTCCCTGCCTGTGCTCTCTGCACCATCCCGCTGCCCCAGGTGGGACACAAGGAAGCTTCAGGAGCACGGGCCAGACACGTACACCCGGAGGGTCCTGGGTGTAGAAAGTCGTACACAGTTAAGAACACAGCCCTAGGGTGAGACTGCCCCCCCTTCCACTGACACCCCCCAAGTGTGTGGTCTAGAGTATGCCCCTTTACCTTCCTAAGTCCGTTTCCTCAGTGGTAACCTGGGAACATTCCCTGCCTGCATGTGACAATCCACGTGAGGCATTAAGCCTTGTGCTCAATAAATGTCAGGTATCCCAGTTTTTCTCATTTATTAGTTTGACTCTTCCATGATCCCAGGAAACCCTTCCCTCACTAGAGAGTGGTGGGGGATGGTGACTGGATGGCTCAGTTGGTTAGACTCTTGGTTTTCAGCTCTGGGTCATGAGATCCAGCCCCGTGTTGGGCTCTGTACTCAGCATGGAGTCTGCTTGAGATTCTCGCCCACTCCCTCCCCTTCTGCCCCTTCCTCCTGCTCACATGCATTCTGTTTCTCTCTCTCTCTAAAATAAATAAATTAATTAAAAAAAAAAGAGAGATGGTAGGGTGGTTGATGGAAAATGATGCTTTTGTTCCCAGAGGAAGAAAGTCAGTAGAGCAGCCCCAGTCCAGGCAGAAAAGGAGCCTCTGATCTTTGGGTACCAGGGAGAGCCCCTGGAGAGCCTCCCCCAATCCCTGCGGAGCCCATGTACCCCTAGAGCAAGGAACAGTGGATCTGGAAGGGATTGGCCCCCTACCTCCTTCCCACTCCAGACCTCTGGGAAGCCTGGCAGCCATCCCAGCTCATGAAAGGGTCTCATGTGTTTGAATTTACTCCGTGTTATGGAGTAACTCATTTTTTTTTAAAAGATCTTATTTATTTATTTGACAGAGGTCACAAGCAGGCAAGAGAGGCCACAGAGAGAGAGAGAGAGAGAAGCAGGCTCCCCGCTAAGCAGAGAGCCCGATGTGGAGCTCGATCCCAGGACCCTGGGACCATGACCTGAGGGGAAGGCAGAGGCCTTAACCCACTGAGCCACCCAGGCGCCCCGGAGTAACTCATTTTAAAACCGGGGAGAGGCGATATCTGGACCTTGCCATGAGAGCCTGCCTCCAGGCTGATAAAGTGGGTGAACCTGGGTCATGTACAAGACACACCAACTCTGGAGGGAATGGATGCCCCTTCCTGGGGGCTGGCAGCACGGGAGAGGGTGCGGGGTGGTGGCTGTGCTCCAGGATGTGTAGCCAGGGAGCCCTTCTCCCCACAAACCCATACTCAGACCCCTCTGAAAAGAACTGTTCCCTCCAAATGAATTCTCCCAGTGAGCCAGGGATGGCAGGGAGACACCCACACAATTCCTGTGTCTGCCTCCCTGAGCCGCTGGCTGGCTTTGCCAGAGAAGTACTTTAATTCTCTGCAAGTGCAAACCATGCCTCGATAAAACGGAGGGTTTGGAAAACCAGCTGCACCAAAGCTGCGCTTGCTTCAGCCTTGCTTTCTTCTTTCTTTTCCTCCTCCCCATTGACTGTAGCCAGTCACCCCCCATCTCCCCATTTAACTTTTATTTTTAAAAGCATCATTAAGGGGCTCCTGGGTGGCTCAGTGGGTTAAAGCCTCTGCCTTTGGCTCGGGTCATGATCCCAGGGTCCTGGGATTGAGCCCCACATCAGGCTCTCTCCTCAGCGGGAAGCTTGCTTCCTCCTCTCTCTCTTCTGCCTGCCTCTCTGCCTACTTGTGATCTCTGTCAAATAAATAAATAAATCTTTAAAAAAATTTAAAAATAAAGCATTATTAAGTTAGAGATGACAGAGGCTCCCCTGCCAGAGCTGGGTTCTCTCTTTTTAATTATGGAGGTGAAATTCATCTAGCAGGAAATTAACCAGTTTAACTGAACAATGCGGCATTCAGTATACTCACAGTATTGTGCCACCGCCACCGCCACCCCTACCTAGTTCAAAAGCATTCTCAGCACCCCAGCGGGAAATTCCGTATCCATGAACAGTCACCCCTACCCACACCTCCCACTCTTTGGCAACCGCTAATGCACTTTCTATCTCTATGGATTTGCCTCTTCTAGGCATTTCGTACAAACGGACTGATACAAAAGAGGTGGCTTTGTGTGTCTGGCTTCTTTCACTTAGAGTAATGTTTTCAAGGCTCATCCAGGTCCTAGTGTGTGTCAGTACTTCATTACTTTTTATAGCAGAATAAGATCCCATGGTAGGATGGTGCTGCCACCTATCCATTCATATGTTGATGAACACTGGGGGTTGTTTCCACCTTGTGGCTATTGTGAATTGCACTGCCTTGAACAATCCTGTACACACGGTTTGAAAACTTGTTTTAAGTTATTGGAGGTACAGACCTAGGAATGGAACTGCTGAGTTTTATGATAACTCTAGGTTTTACTTCTTGAGGAACAACCGGATTTGTTTAGTCGTTGAACACCTAAGCGTGTGCACCAGCCTGCTCTACATTGAATGTTTGTGTTCCTCCCAAATTTGTATTTTTGAAATCCTAACCTCCCCCCAAACATGATAGCCTTAGGAGGTAGTCTTCTGGGAGGTGATGAGATCAAGAGTGTGGAGCCTTGTGAACGAGGTCAGTATCTTTATAAAAGAGACCCCAGACGTCCCTCGCCCCTTCCGCCAGATGAGGACACAGGGAGAAGGTGGCCATCCCTGAACCAGGCAGTGTGCTCTCATAGACACCCAGCCTCCAGAAATGTGAGAAATAAATTTCTGTTCTTTGGAAGTCACCGAGAAATACCCTCTGGTATTTTCATTATAGCAACTCAAACGAATTCAGACACAGTCTACACCAGGGCCTAGCTTCATCTCACGCTCCTCAGAGGCCCAAAACTGTGCCTCTCTTGACTTACTCCACCTATGTCACCAAGGGCTTCTTCAGCCCACCAGCCCACCAGCTCACATAGGACAAGTCAGAGCCCACAGCCAGACAGCAAACACAGCCCCGTAGAAGGCTGGTGATAGAGCAGTTCTTTGCATACCGTGGATCATTTGGAATTCTTTGCAAACATGGTTGATGAATGATAGCTCCAATATAGTGAGTGACCTGGGATTTTGCAGTAACTTTGCAAATCATTACCGTGTCTAATAGTCATTCCAAGTCCGCTGGGTTTCTTGCAGACCCTCCCCCTGGATTTGTCAGTCTCTAATAGTGACCGGCTGAACAGAAACTCCTTTTTGAGAGTTCTTCCTCTCCCTAGGGAGCTACTGAACTTTCCTATACAGCTGGAAGTATTGGCAAATCCAAGCATGGAGGTCTCAGATATTGAGTGTAAACCAGACCCCCTGTCTTGTCGGAGGTTCAGGAGGGAATAACCAATGTGTGTGTGTGCACGCACACACTCACGCACATGTGTGCACACACACGCACCCAGGTTCGTGGAATAAGTTCATGGAATAAAGGGGAGTCATGTGGTCTAAGCAGCCAGCATCCTTATTTTTGTCTTCCTTCTTATACCTGCTGAGGGGGAATATCCTTCCCCTGACACTGGACGAACGTTCCGTTGTGCCCATGACATTCCTGGTCACCTTCCATCCATCACTTTTAAGTCCTGAAACACAGGTTTGATTTGGAAATTATATTGCCTACCCCCAAATTATTAGGAACACATCATTTTTATTCCTAGAAGTTTCAAAATGGGGCATTGCTCTGAAATCTCATCTGTCATTTAATTAGAAAACTTTTTCCTTCTGAAAATCCCTCTTGGTTGGCACACAAAGCTGGCTCTCAGGGAACCATAGAGCTGACCCTCCCATCTTGCTGTCCTGCACCATTTGGTCGTGAACAAGCTCCAGGTTTAACTCAGGATCTTCTGACTCTCTGAGCTCCCCTGCCTTAAGCAAGGATGGGGGGCATTCCAACTACGGAGGGTTCTCTTCTTGCCCTGAAGAAAAGTGGGATATGCCCAGGCTGATCCAGGCCCAGCATGTTGGGGGAAGGCTTTAAAGTCAGCTGTCCTGGGCATGGGTCTCAGCTCTGTCTTAAGGAGTGTGTGACCTCAAGAAGGTCACCTCTTTGGGCTCCATCCCCTTTATCCGTAAGATTAGTGATAACAGCCCCACCTCCTAAGGTGTAGAAGGACAACATGGTTTGACACATGTGGAAATATTCAGACAACAGGAGATTTATTATTGCCTTCAGTTGGAAGAGCATGCAGCTCTTGATCTCTGGGTTGTGAGTTCGAGCCCTGAGCTGGGGCGGGGGGTGAGGTTACTAAAAATAAATAAACTTTAATTTTTTTTTAAGATTTTATTTATTTATTTGACAGCGAGAGACATATAGCGAGGGAGGGAACAGAAGCGGGGGGATGGGAGAGGGAAAAGCAGGCTCCCCGCTGAGCAGGAGCCCGATGTGGGGCTCAATCCCAGGAAAAGGCAGATGCTTAACAACTGAGCCACCCAGGCACCCCTAAAAATAAATAAACTTCAAAAAAATGTGCGGATGGAAGTCAAATGACTAGCTCTGGGGTGCTTTTCTAAAGCTGCATCTCTCCTTTCCCATTTTCCGTGTCTTAAGAGAAAGTACAGCTTAGGAGAAGCAAACCTGGGTGCTGTTTAGGTATTGTTCCCCGCCTGCAGACTCTCCCATACGTAAGTGGCAAGCACTCTGGTCCCCTGGGAAGTGCCAACAGGGACATGTTCCCATGCGCTCAGTTCAGCTGGGGAGCAGGGCACATGGAGAGGCTGGCCAGTGCCTCCCAGTGGTCCCCTTCTTGCCCTGCAATAGGGAAACCCTGCTTTTGCGGAAGACAGCAAGATTGGCATCAAGGGCATGGTCTTGGTTCGGGTGAGTGCCTTGAGTAGGCCACGTGGCTGCTCTGAGCCTTGGTTCCTCGGTCCTAAAACGGTCATTAACAGCAACATAAGAGAAGCAGCGTGCGGCTTCCTGGAGATTTGGCCTCACCCAGCGTGATGATCACACACATACAGAGCTTAATAGATGTGAAGTGAGCCAGGTTATAGTTGGGGGCCAGCTGGAAGGGGCAGGGAGACACTGACATGCATCCCCGCCCACTCAGGACACCAGGAGAAAGGCAAGGTGATTCTTGAGTGAAAGACGGAGACAGGGGCAGGCCTGGAGTGCTTGCCCTGCACCTCTGGGGTGTGGGGGACCTCAAACTCTTCCCCCAGGGCATGGGATGGAGGACAGAGACAAGACCACACACCCCTAGCTACTCCCCTGGGGCAAAAGGAAAAATCTGTCCCCCAAAATGTGCAGATGTCTTCAAGCTCTGGAAAGAGGGCTGGCCAGGGGTTACCCTCATTGTCTCCTGGCCAGGTTTGGGGATCCCCATGTCACCAAGGCAGGAAGAAGCAGGGCAGATCTGCTTTCCCCTTGCCGGGTTCCCTAAACTCAGCACCCTTCATTCCACTAGGACAGGTGCTCTCTGAGACCTCGGGAGCAGCCTACTGTCCATGCTTTCTATAAATCTGGACATCCTTCTGGTGCTGGACTGGGGTCACAGAGGGCCGATGGTTAGAAGCACCAAGATAGAAGGACTTAGAGGGGACTGTGGGAGCTCCAGCTCCAGGTGCCTCAGATCCAGGAGATTGGGATGCGTTTCACCAAGGACTTGGCCTCGCTGTGGTCTTAGAGGATGTGTAGGCATTCACCAGGCAGGGGAATGAGGAGGGAAAGGGTGTGGGCAGACAGGGAAGCCGCGTGGATAAAGAGCCAAGGGTCTGTGCGCCGCAGGGTTGGGGGAGGAGAGGAACAGAGATGGGGGAGGAAACCAGGCTGTATTCCTGCAAAGGGCTTTAAATGCCATTAAAAAAAAAGAGAGCAAGCTAGCTGGAACTTGATCCCTTAGGTAGTCCCAAAGGGGCAGTCCTGAGGCAAAACACAGACTTGAAGTGTTGAGCTCCTGGAGTATTTTTGGCCTGGAATGTATTATTTTTTCAATGTGACCTAGCAATTAAAAATATGGGACAGTTCAGGGGCTACTGGCTCAGCCAGTAGAACAGGTGACTCTTGGACTCAGGGGTTGTGAGTTCAAGCCCCACATTGTAGAGATGACTTAAAAATAAAGGCATCTAGAAATATGGAACGTTTCACACAAAAACCCTGGTTTCTGGCTTTCTTAAAAAATGGAACGATCTGGGGCACCTGGGTGGCTTAATTGATTAAGTGACTGCCTTCAGCTCAGGTCATGATCCTGGAGTCCCAGTATCAAATCTGGTGTCCGGCTCCCCGCTCAGCAGGGAGTCTGCTTCTGCGTCTGACCCTCCCCACTCTCATGCTCTCTCTCAAATAAAATCTTTAAAAAAAAAAAAAAAAAGACGATCTGGGAACAGTTTGTTGTAACTTTGTCCACAATCCCCACTCTTCCTTACTGTCTCCCAAGCCCTAAATTTCATACCATTCACCATCTACTCTGCAACTTGCATTCTCTTTTCTTCTAGTAAAGAAGGCTTCTTTGAACCACATTTCTGCTAAAAATCAAATATAGACCAAGAGGCCTGTCTCATCTTTTTTTGCTAATGAGTCTGTTCCCTTGATCTATGGAAGCCACTTATCTCCGTAGGGCAGAGGATTTGAAATTCACCCAGGGAGTCCCTGGGTGCAGGATCTGTAGTTGCGGGCAACAGAATCCACTCCAGCTAGTTTAAGAAAAACAGATTTGTTAAGGGATAGGAAGACAAAGCTTCCGTGAATGCTTTCCAGAGCTGCTCCTGAGCCAGCCTGCCAAGAGCGCTCCTGCTACATCGGTTGGGGGGAGGGTGTCACGGCTGCTGGAGGAAGCCCGCTGCCTCTCCCTGCAGAGTGGGAGCCCTGAGCACCCCCTCTGTCCCCACAGAACTCAGCTCAGAGGTCGCTGTCAGTGGGCTGTGAATCACACCTACTGCTCGCCCGAGAAAGCGGGGACATTTGTAACCAGTGTTGCAAGGTGACGCTAGGGGGAAGCATCCTGAAGTGAAGAAGGTGACCAAAAGGTTTGGGGTGGCCACAGAGGTTTGGAGTGACCACTGACCACTCAAGCTCTGGGGAGAGGGAGAGTGTTGGTGGCTAGGGGGGCGAGGGTCACCCAGCAGAGAGACGGAGCCAAGCCACCCACCTTGCCCAGGGTGGTCTTGGACCAGGAACTTCACACCACGGGGAGGCTCCTGAGTTCCCCAACACAAAGGCACTGCTCATAGAAAAGACGGCCTCAGACGCCCGGAGCCCGGTCCCTGGCAGGCCAGCTTCCTGGCAGCTGTGCCCACCCTCCCAGGCCAGGCGTCTTCACTCTCCTTGCACGTGCCTTCCTCCCAGCCCGGCCCTGCCAGCTGGTCCCCCGGGAAAGCTGTGTCACTCTTGGGGAACTCTTTGTTCTCTTGGTGGAATTCATAGGAAGGTTCTGCCAGCTTGGAGACTGGGCTGGGCTCTTTCCCAGCAGCTGATAACGGCTGGGATTAAAAGATGAACGCTGAGCAGATGTCTCAGCTCTACCGGAAAATCGAGAAGCCAAGGATAGGCGTCCAAACCCCTGTGCCCTGGGGCACTCGTGCCTGCCCCGCCCTCCCGGTGGCGGCTCTCTCTATCCTCGGAGTCCCACGCACCCAACGATCCTGCCTGATGGGGCACTATCGGTGAGTCACAGATTCCCTGGGGGCCCATGGCCAGGACCTCTCATGAGAGCAGGGGGCTCAAGCTGGATTCTGAGTTCTGAGCCTCAGCCCCTAGCAGGCAGGGCGGCCTCTTTCATTTTGATTCCAACATTCCCCAAGCGCCTGGCTGGTGTTTGGTTCATGAATGACAAGTCTTATGTAAGTGTCCCAACTTCAGGACATAGATGCCATGCGATCCTGGGCCTGCAGACCAGGACCCTGAGCCTCGGGGAGATGAGGTGAGCTACCGGGGTGGAGCCGGGATTCAGCCCAGATCTGGGTGTCTCCATGGCCTCCATGTGGGACACCCACACACACACTGTGCTCCCTGGTTTGCAGGCTCTGCAGCTCTCTAAGAGAAACCTCGAAGCAGCATTTCTGCCTTTTAGAAGGTTCCTTTGGCCAGGAGGCATTCATCAGAGTCGATGAGCACACCGGTACCCAAGGGAGGGGAGGGGACCCAGCAGCAGGCAGTGCATTGTGACAGCCAGGTCTGTGCTCAGGCCGGAGAGGCCTCTGCTAGCGTGGGACTGGGGGCAAGTCATTTGCCTACTGGCCCCTGTTTTCTCATTGCATGTGTTTCTGAGCTTCTGCTCCATGCCAAGCACTGGGAACGAAGACAGACAGGATCTGTCCTGTTGGGGAGCTGACATTCTCACAGCACAAAGACCTGCAGGGGGCAGGTGACAAGATCTGGTGAAGGTACCAGGAAGCTGGGAGGACTGGCGGAGAGGGTGTCACTTGAGCTAAGGTGACATTTGAGCTAAGACCCCCGTGTCAGAGGGAGCCAGCCATGGGGAGTTAGCAGGGCTTCCCAAGCCAAGAGCCACTTCCTCTGAAGCTGAACTGGCGGTGAGCACGTGGGAAGAGCAAGGCACGTGGGAAGGTCCCAGTATGGCTCATGGGGTGGGGCCTTTGAAATGAGGTCACAGGTGTAGGCCAGGGACAGAGCTGTGCGGGGCCAAGGGGAGGAACAGAGGAAGGCTTAGAGGGTCTGATCGGGAGAAGGACACACCCTGCGCGACACAGGAGGGAGCGGACCGTGTGCAGGGTTGCTATGAGGACTGGGGACAGAAAAAGCCCAAGGAAGTCAAAGCCTACAGAAATACAGTGTGTCTGGGAGCCATACTTCATAATGTTTGAGGAGGGACAGTGGTGGGTTCTGACATCAGCAGCATGCTGGGAGTCCCCAGGGGCGCATGGGTGGCTCGGTGGGTTGAGCGTCTGACTCTTGATTTCAGCTCCCCTCATGATCTCAGGGTCGTGGGATTGAGACCCGTGTCAGGCTCCACGCTCAGAGCACAGTCGGCTTGAGATTCTCTCTCTCTGCTCCTCCACCCACCGCTCACTCTCTCTTTCTCTCTTAAATAAATAAAATCTTTTTTAAATTAGAGAAAAAGAAATGGAAGCTGACCCTGGTGGATTCTAACGTCTGACACAGCAGATTGCCATCTTGACTGGGTCATCCGCAGAAGAAATCAGATACGGTTGTTTTCACCTGGGAACGAGTTGGTTTCAGAAAATCTAGAAATCAAGCGGGCAGTGAACTGTCAGGCAGGTTTGGCGGGGGTGTGAGCCGAAAAATCCAGCTGACACGTGCAACTTGAAATCAACCACCTGGAGAAGAGTTTCCTGCCAGACAAAGGGGCTTTGAGGCATTGGAGCTGACGGCTCTGGGAAGCCTGAGCTCCAATCCTGGACCCCCAGAGCCAGAGCTGCCCCAGCAGACTGTGTTTTCCTACGCACCCTTCAGTTGGTTTTCACTGTCCTTGAGCCATCAGTCCTCAGTCCCACCACCTGAAGGCCCTTTCCACCTCTAGTCCCCTTGCCTAGGTGGTGAGACTCCATCGTCTCCCTTCGGCATGACAACAGGTGCCTCTCCAGTCCCCCAGCCTTATTCTTGTACCTCTGCCTCTGGTGAAATTCTCATCTTTGCCTCCACGTTTTCAATTTGCAAGACATTTTGTACAAACGTTCTCTGGATATTGATCTTGTTTCTGATCTTGTTTCATGGCTATACTGACCGTTTCTCTGAACTTAACTTCTCTTGTTGTTGTTATTATGTTTAATGAAAACCCGCACCCTCAGAGTTGCTCTTCCCCACTTGTCTTGGCCTCTGTCTTTCATCAAGAGACTCTCTCAGATGTCCAGCACCTTTGGCTCATTTTTCCTGGTGGAAACCTAAAGAAGTCAACTGACAGCTCCATGGACAGATGGGGCTGGTCAACAGTGGCTTCCCAGGGGTGGGAGCTGGCTGGAGCTTTCTCCTGGGCCCCTCAGAGTCCCTAGGAAGGAGGCCTCTCAGCTCCTGCCTGGCAACAAAGGCATGGATGTCCGCATTCTGGAGCCTTTTTGAGGAAGGAGAGGTGGAGGGGGCCTCCATATTCCATGTATAAACTTTCAATTAATGGCACTCGTCCTTCAACTTTGCTTCATGTCCTGTAGGCTAGACACTGTTTTTCTGTCTCCAGAAAATAATCCCCTCCCCTCCGGAGGCTGCTCTCCAGCTCGAGGTAGGACAACTGTTCAGATTAGGGGCCAGTACCATCTCCATTGGAAACAACTGTGCCGTTATAGCATGAATGCAGCCATAGACCGTGGAGACATGGCTGTGTCCTAATAAAACTTTATTTATAAAAATCCTCTCCTGACTTCCTTGCCCTTGGAGCTCAGGGTTCTGGACAGAGTAGAGATAAATGTAGGCACACCATCTCCCATCTTTAACTTCCAGGCAGCTCCTTTTTTAAAAATTTATTTTAAAAAAATAGTCCCTCAGGTTCGCTCCCTCTTTAAGCATCTAGAACTAATATCGATTAGGGTTGGTTTACATTGTTGTCTTCACCAAGTGGTATTTTACCTGTTGTTGTTGTTAATAAATTCACTGAACCACATAATTAATTAATGTACCACGTTAAGTTGAAGACCTCTGTGAAGACTTAAATAGAAGTTAACTCCCTCCTTTCTGCGGGGGCTGCCAACTGTGCTCACCCATGCAGGGCAGTGTTGGGTGAGCGAGCTCCCAGAACGTTCTCTCTGGGACTGTGGCCACTCTCTCTGCAGGACCCGGAGCCTGGAATTTGGCATGCGCTGTCCCTGCTCTGCAAGCAGGTCCTCTTTCTCAGCCCCTTGGCCCAAGCCCAGGAGAAAAGAGGCAATGAAATAGCAGGGCTGGGGCAGGGAGGGGGTGGCTTTGAGCCTTAGGCTTCCTGGAGAAAGATCACAATTTATCTGCCAGGGATATCCCCTTAGCTCTAGGACCTGTGGGGTGCAGGGAGAACCCTGCCCCCAAACAATGGAGCCCAAGTCCCAAGCGGCCTTGGAAGCCTTCCGAGGGGGGGATCCGACAGGCCCGGTGGCTGGCTGTCCAGAGGGCCACCTGCTGGCCAATGGCTGCAGCGGGCTACGCAGGCTGACCACCAGTCCCCAAACTGTGACAGGTGGGCTCTGCCACTTCGCCCCTGACCCTCCCCTCCCCTGAGCCCCGGAGTCCTCCTCTGCAGAAGGGCCCTAAGGATCAGTAAGAGAGAGACACATTTGAACAGGCCCAGAGAAGAAGGTTATTTCTGACGCAGCATGTCTAGGAGGCACGTGTGGCGTTCCACGCCATGGGGTAGCAATAGACCCCCAAGCTGCGGTTCCGTGGGTTCTGGGAGACTAGGGAGGGAGGGCAGGTTTTCCCTCTTCTCTTCTGAGGCGCTGCTCCTGGGCATCCATGCCCTGCCCCTCTGACATGCACCTGTCCCTCACGTGACTCCCCATGCCGCATCCTGATTGGCTGCTTGCGCGTCTCCTCCCCTCTGCTCGCGCCCCTACCTGGCACTGAGTGTGCTAACGCTGGACCGAAGGTTGGACAAACAAAGACCGAGAACTCGGGGCGGGGGGTGTATGGGACCTGTGGATGGGACCAATGGGCAAACAAACATCCAGAGGGAGCTTTGATTACCTGAATGAACAAAGTCCTTCATTAGCCCCCCGGGATGTCCTGAGCCATATTTGGACAGAGGGCTCAGTGGATGGTTGAATCATAATGAGGAAGCAGTGCCTGAGTAGAAGAAACAGAAGGACGGCAGGGGTGGGGGCGCCTGGGTCAGTTAAGCGTCTGCCTTCGGCTGTGGTCATGATCCCAGGGTCTTGGGATCGAGCCCCGCATTGGGCTCCCTGCTTGGCCCGGAGCCTGCTTCTCTCCATGCTGGTGCTTTCTCTCTGTGCCAAATGAATAAAGAAAATCTTTTTTAAAAAAAGAAAGACACATAGTGGGGTAGAAGAAGAAGCACCCCAACAAGTGAGTAAACAGAGGGTGAGCTCAAGAAAGGTCTGAGCGGACAGATGACCCGTATCCACATGTCCACGGTCACAAGGGTGTCGATGTCTGCGAGCTGAAGGACTCGTTCCCAGGGTCCCAAAGAGGAGGGCTGGCGAGGAAGAATTCACAAACACTCTCTTTCTATTAAAAAATTTTTTTTTCCTTTAAATAAACTTTGAATCCACTTCCAAGTATGTTTGGAAAGAGCAGAGATGGCTTTCATGAAGGGTAAATTATAAGTGCCTCGTTCGAAGCTGTGTTTAGGGACCTTCAGAAATACAGGCAGTTCCCGCAGCGAGTGCTAAGATGCACGAGACAAGAAACATATGCCGAGTATGATGATGTCAAGCAGGCTGACTGCGAGCATATGTGCTTTGCTGTCGATGGAATATTCGGCAAGTGTTCCAGAAAGAGGCCTTTCCTGAAATGGAGGTCAATGAGAATACTCCCCCTTCTCATAAATCCTTGGGGGAAAAAAAAATAGGCCTGTCTCCCACACACATGTGGCTAATTATCTAGGGGCTCAGGGCTCTCCCTGGAGAGTGGTTACCAGACGTTTCCCCAGACTCCATCTGCCCCAAGTGGTTTCCAGCAGCCCTGGCTAGAAAGACCTTGCCCTTGGTTCATAAACAGCCGTTTTACTGCCCCAGCGGGCAGAGGGGGACAGGCATAGGTGTCTAGCAATAAAGGTAGCATCTTTTCCTTTCCTAGTGTCCACCGGAGATTAGACTCAGACACCAGCTGCTGGTCAACACTCAAGAATCCAGAGCCCCTTTCCAGGGCCCCTGGTGACCATTTACCTTGGTGCTGTTTAGCTGGATTTGGCCTGGACCTCAGAACCGGCTCTCAGAAGACCAAGGCAGATGAGGTGGGGGTCTCTGCTTTGTAGGGCCCAGGGGCTGGCAGAGTAACAGATGGGCAGATGGCTCCATCCCAAGGCACTAAGGACTGTACGAAGTAAATATCCCCAACCCGAGAGCAGGCAGCCAGCCAGGAAGACTTCCCAAGAAGACAGTTTGTATCTTACTTAGGTGGATCTTGAAGGATGGATGGGTAGGAGTATTCTGGCAAGAAATGGGAAAAAGGACATTGCGATGTAAGCAACACAGCTCAGGGGCCGTGGTGTTCTGGCAAAAGGTGGGCCTGGAGTGATGCGTAGAGGACAAGTCTGGGGTAGGCAGAACAGGCCAGAGGGGGATGTCTGGCTCAGCTTGAGAGGGCTTTGGCCAAGGAGCTCAGACTGTGTCCCAAGGAAGTGGGGAGTCTGTAGATGGCTTGAAAGGGCAGTGGTATGATCAGATTCGTGCCCTGACTGCCAGATAGAGAATGAGAAGAAACAGGGGGCCACGGAGGAGGCTGTGACCACTGCCGGATGGAGAGATGTTAGCACGGGACCCTGTAGGGACAGAAGAGGGGTGACTCTGGTTCTTTCTCTTCTTGACTGTGTTTTGGGGCATGTCACCTAACCTCTTGATGCTCTGGTTGCACATCAGTGAAATGGCGATAATAGTGTCCGCCACATGGGGTTGTGGTGGTGCTTCTAGTAAGACATGGAAAATTCCATAAAAGCTCTGAGGCATGGTCTGCCACACAGAGCGGCACCCTGTGGTCTTTTGTATTTGGAGGCAGTGATCAGGAAATGTGAACAGATGTACCCACCCGCATTCCTGGGGTCTATGGGGTAGGTGATGATGCTGTTCACAGAGGCTGGGGAATCAGATGGGGGAGTGAGGTGGGGATGGGAATTAGGCTATTCAGCAGTTACCCCCAGAATGGGTGAGGGACTTCCGTCCCAGCTGAGAATACCCTGCGGCTCAGAGCATGAACTCTGGCACCAGACCACTCTGGGGCCAAATCCTGCCCTCACCGCTTGCTGCTGTGTGACTTCAGGCCAGTGACTTGCCCTCTCTGAGTGCAGTTTCCTCCTCGATAGGATGAGCTAGAGGGTGGCTATGCAGATTTCATAAGGATTGGCGTAGCAGAGCTCAGAACAGCACCTTGCACACAGAAATGCTTACACTTCCTGACTGTAGTAGGAGCAGAAATAACCTCCGGTGGTTTTTGAGCCCAGAACAGGTGTCCTGGGTTTCGTAAGCCCCCCATCCCCTGAGCACACAGAAGGCAACATGGCACCGTGAAAAAAGCACATGTGGCTTGAGCTATTTCATAGGAAAGACAATAATTCCTATTTCATAAGGAAAGACAATGAAAGAGGAGAAATCAACTGGTTTCCAACTGTGTTTGCTGGACCAGCAGCAACAGCTTCCCCTGAGAACTTATTAAAAACGCAAATTCTTGGGTCACTCCAGCCCCACTGAATCTGAAACGGGGGGGGCTGAGTACCCCGAGAACTTTTCGAAGGTAGCCCTAGTCCCCCACCACCACTTCCACCCAACAGGACAGGACCCAGGATGGTAAAGGAGCTGCATGAGCCTGGGGACACCCAGGGGTCTCTAGCCAGACACTAGCATGTGGATAGATGGGAGAAGCACCACGCAGAAGCCTTTTCTTTCTCTCTCTCTCTCTCTCTCTTTTTAAGATTTTATTTATTTATTTTGGCAGAGATTACAAGTAGGCAGAGAGGCGGGCAGAGAAAGAGAGAGGAGGAAGCAGGCTCCCTGATGAGCAGAGAGCCCCATGCCCTGCGGGGGCTTGATCCCAGGACCCTGGGATCATGACCTGAGCTGCCTTGGGCTGAGCCACCCAGGTGCCCAACCCATTTTCTTTTTTAAAAGAAAAAAAAAGGCAAGTGCTTTGGAATTGGACACAGCTGGATTCAGATCCAGGCCTGCCACACACCAGCCATGTGACTTGGGCCAAGTTCCTTCTTTCTAAGTCTCTCTTAGTTCCTCTGCAGGGTCAAAGAGCTGCCACCTTCTTGGCAAGGGTGCTGGACACACTCCTTGGCACATGGCATCTCCAGGCAGGAGCCCCCTTCCTTGCTCCCCATGGCATCCTGGCACCCCCTCCAGAGCTCTGGAAGCAACTAGAGCGGCAGTGACGTCTCCCCATTGCAGAAGGCTGACTGAGAGCTGTGCAAAGGGCCTGGGGTCTGCCTCCTAACAACATCACACTGGAGGGTTAGGATTTTAATATCTGAATTCTGGAGGGACAGATGTTCAGGTTATAACAATGGGGTGACATGGATGAGCGCTGAAGACATGACGCTAAGTGAAATCAAAAGGACAAATCCTGTAGGATTACACGTTATAGTGAAATATTTAGATATCTGGAACAGACAAGTTCACAGCAAATAGATTAGAGGTTACCAGGGGCTGGGGGAAGGGGAAGGGGGAGTTCGTGCTTAATGGGCACAGACCTTCTTTGGGGGCATGAGGGAAAATTTCAGAACCAGAAGGTGGTGATGGCGGCGTAACAGCAGGAATGTGCCTGATGCCACCAGACTCTACACTGAAAAGTGGGCTAAAAGGCAAATTTTATGTCACATATAATATACCGGCATTTTAAAAAATGAGAACATAATGTGGAATACACATACAATAGAATAGATTATTCAGCCTTTAAAAATAGGGAATTTCAGGGGCACCTGGGTGGCTCAGTGGGTTAAAGCCTCTGCCTTTGGCTCAGGTCATGATCCCAGGGTCCTGGGATTGAGCCCCACATCGGGCTCTCTGCTCAGCGGGGAGCCTGCTTCCCCCTGTCTCTCTGCCTGACTCTCTGCCTACTTGTGATCTCTGTCTGTCAGATAAATAAATAATTTAGAAAAAAAACAACCTTTGTAAAAAGAGGGAATTTCTTTTAAGATTTAATTTATTGATTTGAGAGAGAGAGCGTGTGAGCACAAACAGGGGGAGCAGCAGAGGGAGAGGGAGAAGCAGGCTCCCCACTGAGCAGGGAGCCCGATGTAGGACTCAATCCCAAGAGCATGCTGCCCTGGGCTGCTAGGAGGGAGATGGGGAGTCAGTGCTTAATGGGGACAGAATTTCAGTTTTGCAAGACCAGAGAGTTCTGGGACGGGTGCTGGTGATGGTTTCACAACAGCGTGGGCATTCGTAAAGCCCCTGCACAGTTTCTTTTAACAGTGGTTAAGATGCTAAATTTTATGTGCATTTTACCACAATGGTTTTTAAAGATTTATTTATTTTAGAGAGAGAGAGAGAGAGAATGCAAGTGGGAGGGGCAGAGGGAGAAGGGAGAGGAAGGATCCTCAAGGAGACCCCCCTGCTGAGCACAGAGCCGGATGGATGTGGGGCTCCATCCCATGACCCTGAGATCACGACCCGAGCCAACGCCAAGAGCCAGACGCTTAGCCCTCTGTGCCAGCCAGGCGCCCCTACCACCATTTTTAAGAAATAATAAAAATGTTTAAAAATAGAATGTCATACGCCCATGCCACGGTGTGAACTGTATGGTGTATGAAATAATTATCCCAGTGAAGCTCTTTAGACAATGACACTGCCCCGAGCACAGCTGGACACAGTGTGGCTGACGGTCCTGGGGCCAAGAGAAAGATCTGTAGGTGTCGGGGTACCAGGGCCTGCTGGCCCCTGACCCTCTGAGTAGGTGGTGATGGCAGGTCCCCATTCAGTGCCCCATGACCTCCCGGCCCCCAGAAGGGTCCAGTGGCCCTGAAGGGCAGGGAGCCACTCCTTTTTGATGGATGGGGCAGTTGGAAGACAGTGGGGTCACCTTTGAGCTGGACAGACCCGACAGATGAGGGCCAGGGAAATCGGAATCCCCTGAATGTCTCCAGCAGGTGTGGGGCTCAGCCTGGGGTTCAAGAGGAACAAATGGTGAGTCACTCAAGCCCCTTGGGATGTGAGTCAGTGGTACAGGGAGACTCCAAGGGCCTGGTGGCCCCATGGGCCAGGATGCTGGGAGCAGCCCCTCCAGGACCTCATGAATATTCCTGCACCTCTGGGAAGCCCTCCCCCCACCCAACCTATAACAAGAGACACTAATGTGCTCAGCGGGGACCCCGCTTCTCCCTCTCCTGAGTCTCCTCCCCAGCTCATGCTCTCTCCCTTATTCTTGAAAAAAAAAAAGGAAAACAGGAAACTATCACAGAGAGCCCCTGGGGGCCGGACACCTTTAGACAGTTGTCAGGGAAGTCGTCCAGGAAGCACAGCAAGGAGTCAGCCATGTAGAGATGCACGAGAGCCCTAGGTGAGGGGAACACTTCGTGCAAAGGTCCTAGGGTAGGACTAGGCCTGGCAGCTTTGAGAAACAGAAGGAAAGCCATGTGCATTTGGCAGAGGGTGGGGAGTGAGGGGAGCAGGTGGTACAGAGGCAGTGTTGAGCGCCTCCTTCCTTCCTCATGGGCCGCCCATAGGGGTGACCACCCATCCCAGTTTGCCTCAGACTGCCCCAGTTTTGGCACTGGAAGTCCCAGAAAAGTTCGGGTACACTGCAATGGTTGGGTCACCCTAATGACCACCTGCCCCGTATTTACTAGATGCAGAAGTTGAAGCACCCTGGGTCCTGCTGGTGGCTGGCATGCCTTTCCCCCCAGAGAGCTTCATTCTCCCGTCCTGGGGAGCCAGGCGTCCACGGTCCAGGGCCCTTAGGTCAGGTCACCTTGGAGCAGGTGGCTCATGCTGAGTGGCCAGCTTTTTTCCTGAGTCTCCAGGCTGGCCTCGTTCTAAAGACCTCCAGCTGCCCGGCTTCACTTGCGCTTTTCTAGAACCCTCTGCGTGGCACAGGGTGGGGCTTGTAACCTGCAGGTTATGAGGAATTCTCATGAAAATCAAAGCTCCCACGAACGGCTTTTAAGTGAAAAATGAAATAAGACAAAATAAAAATCCCTTCATTCTCTGAAAGCAATAAATCCTGGTCTTCATGAAGTTCAGAAGGTTACCCTGGCCCAGGTGTCAGTGATTAAGGCTTTGGGGTGCATGGCGAGTTGAGGAATTTGGTATATCTGGGGGGTGCTGGTTTCTGTGCACCTCCGTGGAGCCTGTTCTCCAACAGGAAATGGGATCTCCGGAGATGATAGGCTCTGGGAAGAAGCAGACCTGCACGAGCACACATCTGGGTCTGGCTGAGCCCCGGTCACCCCGAGCGCTCCCACCCAATACCAGCCGCCCACGGTCGGTGCTCCCAGTGTGCTCCCCTCCCCAGCTGCGAGCCGCAGTTCCTTAGGATCCGACCCCTTTCTCAGCCTGGGCTCCAGCTCTTTCCATACACAGGGCAACCTTTCAACCCAGGAAGAGAGCCCAGGAAGGTCCTTCTCCTTCCCCCCGCCCCCCTCCCGGAGTCCCTCCCTACACTCCCCTTCCTTCCAGTCCAGGCCAGTGGGTGGGTCAGAGCCTTCTCCAGCCTCAGAGATGCTCTCGTGGCCTTGAGCTCTTGGGAGGGGAGTGCCATGGCGTGTCCTGGCCCCTCCAAGGGGGCGTTTCACTCTTCCTAGGAGTTCGCTTTGTCCCCTCCATAGCCTGAGCCAGGGGAGGTGAGTAGGGGGCTTTGCCAAGCCCAAGGAATGGCCTGTGGCCACATGGCCGCAACCTGGGGTCCCCATGTTCCTTACAGCTGTCACTCAGAAGGATCCTTCAAGAAGTCCTTTAAAGTCTCTGGGCTAAGACACACGCACCCCTTGACCAGAAGCCCACCCGTGAGCCCTGTCACTCTGATCCAGAAACCATCCACCCACGGTCTGCTTCTTCCCGAGTCCTTCTTGCTCTTGCCTCTGTGAGACATGCCGTATTTCTAGCTTGGGTGCTTCAACTGCAGTCAGTTTCCCTGAAAGTGAGGCACTTGGTGCCAGCCCACCTCTCTGCTCCTGACTGGTCCTGTGACTTGGACGGGACTCCCCCCTTGGGTCTCCATGCCTGTTCACACCCGCATCTCGGGTGAGCTGCCAGTTAAACAGACAGCAGAGGCCCTCAGCGGGTGGCAGCCGGTCACCTCCCCGGGCTCGTGCCCGCATCTCACAGGAGCCCTTTCCCACAGGGACCCCTGGGTGCCGTGCACCACCAGTACAGGTCATAGGTCTGAACTCCTTGATCCTATTTGAAACACGTTATTAAAGCCGCTCCTGACTCAAGCAGAGGAAGCAGCCTGGAAACAGCAGGTACGTCAGATGGCGTGCAGAGGGCATGCCAGAATCCGGCATTCAGTATTTTAATTCAGTATTTAATTGATACTTAATTCAGTATTTAATTCACAGACCTCTGAGAGCCTTCCCCGGGCTCCTTCCATTGTGCATATGATCCCCGTATTCTGAAAAACAGAATAACAACAAATGCCAAGAAGGGGTTCTGGAACCTGAGGCCTGTTGGGCGCCCCTTACCTCCAGCGACCACCTCTTCATGCGGGAGGCAGGCAGTGGGATTTGGATATGCACGCTTAGGGTCTACATTGCAGGGCCCTGCCTACTACCGGCTCTGTGACTCAGAAGGTCCTTCCATCTCTCTGTGCCTCAGTTTCTCCTTCTATAAAATGGGGACAACAATGGTAGCATTCCTCATAGGTCCAGTGCGAGGAGGATATGGATTAATACTATGGAACCAAGATCAGAACCAACCATAGAGCAGACAGTAAGTAGTGTTACGTCCCTGTTATTTTTACTTACACCATCAAGGGTGCCTCTGGGGCTGTCTGGTGCCATCAACTCCTTTGGAGAGAACAGCAGGGTCCACATTTGAGGCCCTCCATGAATGTGAGGTTGGGGTTCCCCCACCAGTCCACCGTCCCCCCGCAAGATGGGCCCTGTTCATTCAGCCCCTGCGGGGCATGATATCTTAGTGGGCTTGCCTGGTCTAGTCATGGAGACTGGAGGAGTCTGTCACCAGCCTGGGCACAACCCCAGTCCCAAACAAACATGGGCCCAGCTGCCTGTGGCCTTGATTTTACAAACTGCTTCAGGATCTTGCAAAACGCAGCAGACCTCCCCATAGCGTGATACGTGGTGGAGCCTTTAGGAACAAGATACTCCTTCTGGAATGAACCGTATTTGCTGAGTAGGAAGCTGGGATTTTAATTCCCGGAGGCCGACACGGCCCTCGATGCTGGTCCAGCTCGTGCAACCTGCCGGGTGGCTAGCTATTCCAGGCGACAAAGGCCCTCCCCGAGGTGCCCACAAGACACACCTGCCCCCCATTCCTGTGAGGGGCAGGGGGCTTTGTTAGCCAGGCAAGAAATGAGCAGGGAGAACACTCTCCTTCCCCCAAGCAAGAGATTCCAACTCCAAGGCTGGTCTGAAACTTGTAAAACAAAATGATCTGGGAGATGTTTTCATGGTCTGGTCTTAGCAGTTCAAATCCAGGGACCTCCCTTGCCTCCTCTGCTCAGCGCATACCCCCACAATGGCCCCGGGGCCTTGGGCAACCACAAAGAACTCCAGATTGAAGGCCCAGGGTGTTCAGGCCAGCTGACCCCCAGGCTCCTTCCTAGAGTTCTGGGAAGAGGGTCAGAGAAAGGGGCCCCCAGTGCCTGTGAGAAGGGCCTGGTCCGAAGGCTGCAGGAGGCTCTGGACACCACCTGGAATGGTGATAAGAACTTGGCGTTGGTCACAATGACTGAGGACTTCAGAGGACATGTGCTCAACCTGGGTTCGAATCCCTGTTCTGCCATCTCCTCGCTGTGTGACCTCAGGGACACCACCGTCCCCCATGACTACACAGTGCCAGGCTCTCTGTAGACACTCAACAGCAGACGGTCATCAGCCATGCCGGCAGTGACATTCCTGTGGTCAGCAGAGGCCAACCTGACTTCATGCTCGAGCTCCGGCCCTTGGGAGCTGAGAACCCTGGGAGCATTCCTTTTCTTTGTTTTAACTTTGGTAAAATCCACACCACATAAAATTGACCATTTTAATTGTTTTTAAGCGTCATTATGTATATCCATGGGGCTGTTTAACCATCACTGTGATCAATTTCCGGAACTTTTTCATCCTCCCAAACAAAGTCCTGTCCCCCTTAAACACTGACTCCTGTCTCTCCCACCCAGCCCCTGGCACCCACCCTTCTGCTTTCTGTCCCTCTGAATTTGACGACTCCAAGCACCTCACATAAGGGCAATCAATCATACAGTATTTGTCTTTTTGTGACCTGCATGTTCCACTTAGCATGACTTCCTCACATTTCACCTGTGGTGTGGCATGCGTCAGAATGCCCATCTTTTCTAAGGCTGAATAATATTCCATTGTGTGTACACAGCACATTTTCTTCATCTCTTCACTCATTTGTGGACATTTGGGTTTTTCTGCCTTTTGGTTGTTGCCTCTGGCAACATTTCTTGACGTCTCTGAGTCTTTTTCCCCAGTCGAGAAGGAGAAGAGAGTGGGAAGGGATTAAAGCACTTTCTAGAACTGTGTAGATTCAGTAAGATAAATTGCACCAAAGCCTCTGCCCTAGGAGGAGCGTGGGAGGGGCCAAGGACTGGGTGACCTTGGGAACACAGGGGCCTGGGCAGCTGCCCCCAACATGTCTGGGCCATTTATTACAGCAGATGTTGCCAATGGGGGAGTCCTAGAGGAGGTTGGGTCCAGGGACACTCAAGAGGCCACCAGATTAAGAACCACCTCCTCAGGCTTCAAACCTCCATAAAAAGCCTGTTTCAGACCTCCCTAAAGAGCCAGTCCAGGTGCGGGCCCCACACTGGATCTGGTCATTGCATGTGAGTTCTCCAGCCCAACCAGAGATGAGATGTTTATGGGTTAGAAATGCTTCCATATTGTCTGGCTTCGAACGGTGCTTGAGAAAACCATCATCCTCTGTGGTTACTTGCTGGGCAGATGGTCGTCACAGGCATCCAAAGTCATTTTGCTGCAAGCTGGAGCCCAGGTTCCAGGATTTCACTGAGAAACCCCATCCCCAGGCCATGCAAGCCCTCCCTCCTGGTCCCCAGGTCCCCAGACGGTCAGTGAGTAGGGACACGGAAAATCCCCCAACTGACCTTGCATCGGCGCTCAGACCTTGCCCACAAAGTCACTGGCCTGCAGTTCCTGTGTCTCAGGCTTTACCCGCCCTGGGGAACACGCAAGAGCCCATTGACAGCAGGGCTCCATGTTCCAAAGACCCGTCCAGCCTGTGACTTGTTGGGACCCCACATAGGCACCACCTCCCTGCCCCCAATCTGTTACGTATGTTTCCAGCTCTTCTGTATAATATTTTGGCACAGCAGCTGTCATTCCGTCACCTCTAAAATTCCATCCACATGGGTGGAACCTAAGTCCCAGAGAGGTTGAGGAACCTGCCCCAGGTAAACAACTTCCATATCAGTTATGTCTTTCCTGTCCTCAGGTTGATGTCTGTTGCCCACAGCTTCTGGAAGGATACCTCACAGATGCCCCTGTGGCAGCTGGGGTCCCTACAGCTCTGTGGGTCCCAGGAGAACAGCACCATCTGGGCTTCATCATGTGCAGATTTTCCAGCTGGAACCATTTTCCCAACAGCATCCTTGGGCAAGACCTGTCCTCCCCCTCAAAGCCTCCGTTTTCCCATCTGTACATAGCAGGACAATCAAGACTGACTCCCAGATGCCTCCCAGGGCAGCCTGAATGTCTGAGTGTGTGCTGGCAGTGGAGAGGTTTTCCCACTGGAGAAAGGAAGGGAAAGAGGAAAAACAGCAAGGAGAAAGTTCTAGGGCAAACCTTGGGGCCAGGGGCCTACTTTTGCCTGTTTGGACAAAGGGTTGACCAGTTGTCAGTTTGTGAGTTGTTCACACGGAGTCCTCTGGTATCAAGTTTGGGTTGGCCTGGAATGAGCATCAGGCTCATTCTCCTTCTCGACCTAGACCCTTTCAGTTGGGAGTACTGTCTGGCCTGCTGAGCCTGCAGCCCCACAGGCCCTGGATGCCTGGGGATACCCAGGCCCTGCCCCACTCCAGGCCTGCTGGGAACTTCCCCCAAAGGCTCTGGGAGGCGGGGCACTGCACCCTGCCTGGGCAGCTGCTGGCCTGCGATCACCCCTCCTCGTCGGGCCCTCTGCCTAACCATGCCACCCAGGCAAACCACCAGACAAATCCATTTGTTCAGCCGCCTCAGCGAAGGCAAATGTCTTCATCTGGCTTGAGTTACGCAAACAGAGAATTTCATAGTCGTACCCAGTAATGACCAGCAGGAAACCGTGGTGTGCTTTCGCTTTCAGACTGGCTTACTGTCCCAGTTGTGGGCCCATTTCCTGCTGTGTCCCTCACCTTAACCTGAGACCCAAGGCAGGCAGCCTTGGTGAGCCGAGCATGAGCTTCTGCGGCCTGGTGAAAGCCCGGAAGGCAGTGACGAGCGTCCCAGGCCTTGTGAGTGAAAGTGGGCCTCTTCCCTCCTACAGGCAGAGAAGCATGATGCTGTGTGTGCCAGTGGGGTTCCCATTCCCACACCCTCGCTCTCCCTGAAAACAGATGTGTCCGGAGAGGAGAAAGGGCCTAAGACCAGGCCAGCTGTACCCAGGAGCTGGGGAGGAGACCACGATGTATGTTTTGGCCACAATGGGCCTGAGATGTTGGTGAGATCCACATGGAGATGTTCAGTTGGCAGGTGACCCGAGCAGCGGGGGCTCACCTGAGGTCATGAACCTGGACATGCTCATAAGGGGCAAATCCCTCGCCAGGGTGAGGAGCTATTGTCTGTTCAGAGAGTGCCAGAATCTCGGCCATGCCAAGTCAACACAGCCCGTGGGCGATTCCAGCGCAAGACTTAAGGTTTGTGTCTGGTATTAAGGATCTATGAGGACCGTGTGACTGGCAGGAATTTCTGCGCTCAAAATCCAATGGGGAAAAGACAGTCTCTTCAACAGAAGGTGTTGGGGATACTGAATATCCACATGCAAAAGAATGACACGGGGTCCTTACCTCACACCATAGACAAAAATCAATTCAAAAGGTTAAAAAAGCAACAAAAGCGAAAATGGGCAAATTGGACTACATCAAAGTTAAAAACTCCCAGGCAGCAAGGAAACCATCAACAGAATGCCTAGGCAACTTACAGCATGGGAGATGATATTTGCAAACCACATGCCTGATAAGGGGTTAATACCCAGAATGTGGAACTCTGACAGCTCAACAACAACAGAAGTCCAACTACAAAATGAGCAACGACTAGACATTTCTCCAAAGAAGATACACACATACAGATGGCCAACAGGCACATGAAGAGATGCTCAACATCGCTCATTACTAAGGAGGGACAAATTAAAACCATAATGCAGTATCACGTCATATCTCTGAGGGCAGCCAAGACCAAAAAACCAAAACAAAACAAAACAAAGCGAACAAAAAACCAGAACAAACTAAAAATCCAAGCGTCAGGGAGGCGATGGAGAAATCGAAGGCTTCGTTGGTGGGAACGTCAAGTGGTGGTGTCAGCAGAGAAAACAATATGGGGGTTCCTCCAGAAATTAAAAATGGGATTACTGTGTGACCCAGCAATCCTGCTTGTAGGTATATATCCAGAAGCATTGGAAATAGGTCTTGAGAAGGTTGCACACCTGTGTTCATCCCAGCACTATTCACAGTAGACAATGCAAGCATCCATCACCCGACGAGATGAATGGATGAAGAAAATGTGGTACCTATGTATGATCAACCCCAGGCACCTACAAAGGTTTTAGGGTGTAACATGCCAGGAAGGGCCCCCTCAGGAAGACATCCAGAGGAATCTTTCTTCTTTCTCTCTCTTCCTTGAAGACCCTCCCTCCTTCTAGAAGTGCTATTGACCTGGGGCTGCTTCTGCTTTCCTGCCGTGCTCCGATCCCTGGGCTGGGGCACACAGTGGACTGCCCACTTGGAACCACGAGGAAGGAAGGAAGATTCATACACCTGAGTTTTTAAAAAAATTTTTAAAGAGTTTGGGGTGCCTGGGTGACTCAGTGGGTTTAAACCTCTGCCTTCGGCTCAGGTCATGATCCCAGGGTCCTGGAATTGAGCCCCACATGGGGCTCTCTGCTCGGCAGGGAGCCTGCTTCCCCCCAACTCCTCTCTCTACCTGCCTCTCTGCCTGGTAAATAAATGAATAAACTCTTTTAAAAACATTTTTTTAAAGAGTTTATTTATTTGTTTGAGAGAGGGAGGGTGAGAGGAAGAAGCAAGCTCCCCACTGAGCGGGGAGCCCGGTACAGGGCTCTATCCCAGGACCCCGGGATCATGTCCTGAGCTGAAGGCAGACGCTCAACCGACTGAGCCCCCCAGGCGTCCACGTGAATTTTTTAGTAAACCATCCTGCCCCAGACCTGATTCGTGGCCAGCCTCTGCCTCTCCCCTATGGTTGTTGTGGGGGTTGAGGAGGGAAGTTAAGGTTGACTTACAAAGGAAAGAGCAGTTCCTCGTAATACCGTCTGAGCCTGTGGATCTATGGCCTCTGGGCCCCTCCTGGGCAGCGAGCCGTGGATGGGCTCCCCCTCACAGAGGGGGAGGGAACACATGCATCTCAAACAGCAGCCTAGTGTGGACACCTTCACTTCTGCATACCTTTTCCCCCAGCACCTGAGAAAACGTCCCCTGACTCAGGGCTGGGGACTGGTCAGCATTCTCCTCCTTCAGCATCAAGGTAGCTGGGTCTGGGGACCGACGTGGGCAGAGCGGGGAGAAGGTGGAGGCAGGATGGTTCACATCACAAATTCCGGAAGGCTTCCAAAGCTATGGACGGAAGATGCTGCACGTTGGTGTGGACCTTAAGTGCAATCAGTCAAGAGAAATTCATGAGCAGCTCCCCCAGGCTGGGGGGAGGGGGTGTGGAAGGTTCTAGCGGGTGGAAGGGGGATAGGCAGTGGACAGGGCAGTGCCTGCCATTCCCGAGTTCAGGCATTTGGAAGGCCACAGTAGTGTCTCTATGTGGTGTGTCATCTCTAATGTCTTACCTTGGGAAATATTAAAAAGTGTTCATCAGGATTTGCATAAAAGGACTTCCAACCTTGGCTTTAGGCTTCTACCAGATCCGCTTTCTCAGGGCAGACTCTTCTGCCTGTGGATTTCCGGGGAGTCAGTCTCTGGGAGTGGGAAATGACTCGTGAAAGACTGATGACTGCGTGGCGAGGGAGGGGGAGGACACGGGTGCCAGGGCAGTGGGTGGGCTGTGCCCCGGGGTGCCGGTGTGGGGTGGGCAGGCTGCACCCAAGCCTGCTGGCTTCCCTTCTCAATCAGTCTGTCCTTCTTCTCCTGCCCAGGCCCTCCTGGACGGCGCGGCAAGGCTGGAAGAAGAGGCGACCCCGGTGAGTCCCCTGTTTTCATGGTTTCCTAACCCAGGCCTGGAAGTCTGCCCTTGACCTGAGATCTGGTGGGAGGTGCCAGTCCTCGCCCCGCCCCATAACTCAGGATGCTTGGACTTGGGGCCTAGCCTTCCTGTCCCTTCCAGCTGGCCACTGTCCCCCAAGTCATGGGTCCAGGACTGCTTTCCTTGGCTTCTTGGCATCCACAGTTCCAGGGATGGTCCCCTTGTGCCCTTGGCCACTCTCTGAAGGTCACTGTCAGCCCCTGAAATGTCCTCTTGCCATTGTGAGGGCTGCTGATGGCCCCCCTGGGTACGTCCCCTGCCCTCCCCAGACCTGAACTGTCCTTCCCTGACTCCTCCACCTCCCTTCCACACAACCCGCAGACTCACCTCTACTCGCTCCCCCCCAACACCTGCTGTCCTCCAGCTCCCTGTTGTCTCAGGGAGACCTCTGGCCACTGCTTCCCCGTGCAGACCCTGGGCCAGCATCCACTACCCCTCCCTTCCCCATTCCTACACCAAGTCCCATTCAGTCTCCCACTCAGTACGCCTTGGACCCATGCCCCCTTCTGTCCATGCCAACACCGCCTCTCAGGGCTCTCCCCTCTCCTCCCACCATGTCCCCCACCTCCAGCCTCACCCCACCTGAACTCTCGGCCCAAGTTCATCACCATCTGTCCTTCCAGCTAGAGAAAGCCTTCTCGAACCTGGCTGGCTGGGGCCGTCACCTGAGTCTTCAGAGCCCGGCACACAGCAGGCTCAGGGAAGGCAGGTGCACAGAACAGGGAAGGAATGAACGCACACATGCTCAGCCCCTAAGCACCTTCACCGGGACCCCAGGCAGATTGCACCCCAGGGAGAAATGGGGCCCCTTCTGTCTGTGCCTCACTGTCTTCTCCCAGGCCCTGGGCTCAGGCTTCCTGCCCCCCAGTACCACTGTGGGCTTGCTTTATCTAATTCCTTATACAGAGGACTTCCAGATAAACCCCCTAGAGTTCACTGCCAGGAAACGCCCTTCATGGATCTCTGCTCACTTTGACTTCCAGAGCTGAAGTCTGTTTTGTGTTTGATTGCTGGGACTTTCCTTTACTCTGGGTTTTGTGTGTAATCGACCCCCCCAGCAACACACACACGGCCGGCTTTCCAAAAACACACTGCATCACTCTGTTCTCCTTTCTCCCCTTGTAAAAGGTCTCATTGCATTTTATTGTACGTTTCTGATGTCCTTTTTGGAAGGAAATGAGGAATATTTAGTGACTTTTTTTTTTAAGATAAAGTGTAATATTACTCAGCTTCCTCAAAAATGCATTTAGAATTCAGCCTCCTCTTGAAAACAGTCTAAAAGTCACAGGAAGACAAGGATTTACTGGGCTCTGGACTGGGTCTTTCCAAGTCCTTCATCTCATGTGACCCTCACGGAGCTCTGCAAAAGATAAAAATATGTTATCATCCCCATTTTGCAGATAAGGAAACTGAGGCTCCCAGGGGATGAGTGTCTTGTGTGAGGTCAGCTGCTGGGCAAGGGGTGGGCGGCCCCTCCTCCTTTCAGTGCCCTTTCCCACGCAGGAGTCCTGATTCTCTGCCTGTCGGGGAATGGTGCGAGCCACACAGAGCAGATGTCCCTCTCGGATTAGCTTTGGCGGGTGGGGAGGCCCCCTGTTTATTTCCAGATAGTTTCGCCTACATGCACATCCTGGCTTCGGCGCCTTCCCTTGCACAAACCAGGCCTTTTCCTGCATCCCTTGGAGAAAGGCTCTTTTTGTCTGGTGGGCCAGTATCCGGCCAAGATGCCTTTCCCTGCTACTGCTGCAGCCCCAGACCTGCAGACTGAACTCACTCCGCCCCTGGGGTTTGCCTGGAAAACAGCTCCTGAGCCCTGCGGTGTTTATGCATAGCCCCATCATAACAGAATGGATTTCTCATCTCCCCCACTTCACAGCCCGAGAAGCTCAATACTGCTTTTGCACTCGGGTCCACTTTCTAGGAACCTTGGGCAGGATCCTTTTTAAATCCAGACCCGCCTTTCCCCAAGACCCTCCATTCTCCCCAGTTCCCCCTCCCCCAGATACCTCCCTCTGTGCCAGCATTTCTGTACCTGGTTGCAGGAGGGAGGGGGTCTGCTCTGCACACTTGTCCTTCTTCACCAAAGTGAGGGCTCCTCAGAGCCAGGACTGGACCCCTAGGCACTCAGGAGATGGTCAGTAAATGCTGATTGACAGGAAAGAGGGAGGAAAGGGAGTAGGAAGCAAGAGAGAGGGACTGGTGGGCCAGGATGGATAAAAGGTTAGGAGACTGGAAGATACGAGGACAAAGCCATCGAAAGCTGCTTGGCTAGTGTCCATGCTACACCTGCAGAGACAAATGGAGGCGCTCACCCCATCTTTGCAACTGTCGGCCTTCGACCTGCTATCTCACGGCTAGGGTCCTATTGTCATTGCTGTTGCTTTAAATAGATTTGTGTATTTATTAGTGGCAGTGTGCATTTGAAAGCACGTCTGCGTGCAGAAGAGATTTATTTATTCTGCTAATGATGCATTCTTTGCATTTGGATTTGCGGACACTTAATTGCTCCATGTGCATTCTCCAGGAGTCTAGGGCTCTGAGGGTGGGAAACAGTTCCGTGAGTCCCATTGAAAAATTCTAGAATAGGACCCACATAGTTCACAAATGACTGTAAGAAGATAATCATTAATACTTTGTGTTCTGGTTCATACAACAATGTTCTCTTCATTTGTTCAGTGGTCCATGGAGACCACTTGGCCAGGGAATGCAATTCACTTCCTGCCTTGGCCCATGGAGGGGGTGGGGGCAGGGCAGTTCTTAGATCTCAGAGTTCCAGAAGTTTCTGGGATTTAAAAAGAACTAGGACTTAGGGGCGCCTGTGTGATTCAGTCATTAAATGTCTGCCTTTGGCTCAGGTCATGATCCCAGAGTCCTGGGATGGAGCCCCATATCTGGCTCCCTGCTTGGCAGGAGGCCTGCTTCTCCATCTCCCACTCTCCCTGCTTATATTCCCTCTCTCACTGTGTCTCTATCAAATAAATAAATAAATTCTTTAAAAAAAAAAAAAAAGAACTGGGACTTGAAAGGATAGCTACATATCAGCTCTACTACAATCACGCAGGTCTGCCTTGCCGTGTCATGCTGGGGTTTTTAATCTACCTTGACCCCAAGAAACCCTTTCTAAAAGGTTTCTTCGGGGCACCTGGGTGGCTCAGTAGGTTAAAGCCTCTGCCTTCGTCTCAGGTCATGATCCCAGGGTCCTGGGATTAAGCCCCACATTGGACTCTCTGCTTGGCAGTGAGCCAGCTTCCCCCACTCTCACTCTGCCTGCCTCTCTGCCTACTTGTGATCTCTCTCTGTCAAATAAATAAAATCTTTTAAAATAAATAAATAAATAAAATAAAAGTTTTCTTCTTCCAGTGGAAGAAGCACTTCTGGAATGATAGGGTAAGGACCTCCGAAAATCTACATAAAAAGCAGCAAGAGCACCAGAAGTAAAAAATGGACCTTTTTAGAACTCTGGAAATTAATGTCCGGTAACAACCCAAGAAGTGTTTATTCAGGACAAATATCTTGCTAAGAACAGTGAAGATTGTAGCATTTTAACTTGCCCTTTTCCCAGCCCCGTGGTAGCCTTAAAAACCATCAATCCCACAACCACAGTACCTGTGACAAGTCGTGGCCACAGAAAAAAGCAAAACAATTTGAAGGTCCATACTGCTCATTCCCAGAGAATTGTCGCTGTCGGCTTCCAGGAAAAGCCCATACATAGCACTTGTCTTTATCTGACCTGATGTGGAATTCACTCATGGGGAAAACCTCTGTCTGGAGTGTTTGCCAAAAATAATCAGCAGCAATTGTTAAACACTGCAGTTGTCTAAGGTAGCAGCACTATTTGGAATAAGGAAGAAGCCGACACAAACACTTCATTGAAGATCTAGGGGACGAGCCATCCAGAGGGCCCTCGAAATGCTCCAGCACATTTCTGGGAATCTAGAAGGCACATGCGCGGGCAAGGCTGTGTACACATCCAGACCTGAGAGAGCCCTAGTATCTCACTTCTGGCTGACCTTGAGGCCCTGCTCAAATAGGAAGTGAAAGCAAAGGCAGAGTTATAACCTGGCAGAGCACTGAAGTTCTGCTTCAACACACACAACGAGCCCCTTGGCGCAGAACAGGAGATGTACTGAATCGAGATATTAAAGGAAACCTCTGTCTCAGCTGACCATTAAGCTAACCAAGAGAGAATTCAGAAGCTGCACATGACAAAGAGTACACACTTTGGAGAATTAGTCCAGGAAAACCCCAGAGCAAACAAAGAGCAACAATAATAACAAACAGCAACAGCAAATCCTGGAAAGGTGGATGAATATCTAATTTCCAGAGTAGCCACATTAGATTATTTTAAATGTCCAGTGTTTAACAAAAAAAAAATATGAGACACACAGAGACATAAGAAAGTATGACAATGAAAAAGAAAAAAAAAAAAACAGTCAATAAAAACCATCTGTGAGGGCGCCTGGGTGGCTCAGTGGGTTAAAGCCTCTGCCTTCAGCTTGGGTCGTGATGCCGGGGTCCTGGGATTGAGTCCTGCCTCAGGCGCTCTGCTCGGCAGGGAGTCTGCTTCCCCCTCTCTCTGCCTGCCTCTCTGCCTACTTGTGATCTCTGTCTGTCGAATAAATAAATAAAATCTTAAAAAATCTGTGAGAAAGCCCAGTTGGACTTACTTGACAAAGATTTTACTTATTTTTTTAAGACTTTATTTATTTATTTGAGAGATAGAGAGCAGGGGGAGGGGCAAGAGAAGAAGGACAAGCAGACTCTGCTGAGGGTGGAGCTGGACACAGGGCTCGATCTCACAACCCTGAGATCACGACCTGAGCTGAAATCAAAAGTCAGACACTTAACTGACTGAGCCACCCAGGTGCCCCTAGATAAATATTTTATGTTGACTGTTATAAATTGTGTTCTAAGAACTAATGGAAACCAAGTCTAAAGAATTAAAGGAAAGCAGAACAGTTATGTACCACCAAATGGAGACTATCAATAGAGAGACAGAAAGTATAAAAAAAAGTATAGAAAAAGGATAGAAATTCTGAAGCTGTAAATTACAATAACTGAAATGAAAAAATTCACTGAAGAGGCTCAACAGAGGATTTGGGCTAGCAGAAGAAAGAATCAGGAAACTCGAGGATAGGTTAGTTGAGATTATCCTGTCTAAGGAAGACAAAGAAGAAAGAATGAAGAAAAATGAACAGTCTCAGAGCCCTGTGAGACACCATCAAGTATGCCAATGTACATGTAATTGAGACCTCAGAAGGGAAGAAGAGAAAGGCAGAAAGAATGTGTGAAGAAATAGTGGCCAAAACCTTCCCAAACAGAAACAAAAATACGATTTTATATATCCAAGAAGCTTAACAAACTGCAGATAAGATAAACTCAAAGAGATCCACACCTAAGCACATCACAACCACATTGCCGAAAGCAAAAAGGAAGAGTCTTGAAAGCAGCAAGAGAACAAGAACTCATCACAGAAAAGGAATCCTTAATAAGATTAATAGGTGATTTCTTGTCATGAAATCAGCTGTTAATAAAAAGCATGAAAGCCAAAAGTCAATGGGGATGACATATTCAGAGTTGTGAAAGAAAAAAAAAAAACTGTTAACAGAGAAGTCTACAGCAAACATATATTTCAAAAGCAAAAGAGAAATTAAGACATGCCCAAATAAACAAAAAAGTGGAGAGAACTTACTTCTATCAGCCTGTCCTACAAGTAGTTCTGTAGGGATTCCTTCAATCTGAAGTGAAAGGACATTTGACAGTAATTTATTTTTTTTAAATATTTATTTATTTATTGGGGGAGTGCAACCGGGGGGAGGGGTAGAGGGAGAGAGAGAAGCAGATTCCCCATTGAGCTTGGAGCCTGACACAGGGCTCGATCCCAAAACCCTGAGGTCATGACTTGAGCCAAAACCAAGAGTCATCTGCCCAACTGACTGCACCACGAGGCACCCCTAGAGAGTAATTTAAATCCACATACAGAAATAAAGAGCTTTTTGAGGTAGCTACATAGGTAAATAGGAAAGACAGTATCTAAACGCATTTTTATTTGTTACTCTTTGCTCTCTTCTGATTTAAAAGCCAGCTGTGTAAAGCAATAATGATAAAACTGTGTTGATGGGCTTAGGGTGTATAAAATAGTCATGTCATAAAAATACAAAGAAGGAGATAACTAACATGGCTATATTGGAGCAAAGTATTTTTTTGTAATTAAAAGTAAATTGTTGTGGTGCCTGGGTGTCTCAGTTAAGTGTCTGCCTTTGGTGTATGTCCTAGAGTCCTGGGATCAAGTCTGCTTCTCCCTCTCCCTCTGGCCCTCTGCCTGCTTATGCAAGCTCTCGCTCAAATAAATAAAATCTTAAAAAAAGAAAAAAAAAGTAAATTGTTATTCATCCAAACCAAATTATTTATTAAGATGATAATTATAAACCCCAGGACAACCACTAAGAAAATTATTCCAGAAGTATGGCAGGAGAAACAACAGAATTAAAATAGTATGCTAGAAAATATCTATTTAACAAAAAGAAGCAATAATGGGTAATAGAGGAACAAAAAAGACATAAAACCTAGAGAAATTAAATATTAAATTGGCACACATAAATCCTGCATTAAAGGGTAAAAGGATTTTAAGAAACCCAAATACCCAGAGAAATCCTGAGAAAGAACAAAAGTCAGAGGCATCATGCTTCCTGATTTCAAACTATACTATAAAACTATAGTAATCAAAACAGTATGGTACCAGTATTAAAACAGACACCCTTAGGCACATAGACCAATGAAACAGAATCCAGAGTCCAGACATAAACCCACCAATGGAGTGCAATGGTTCCAGTTTCTCCACATCCTTACTAACACTTATTTTTTTATAGTAGCCATTCTACCTAATGGATGTGAGTTGATGTCTCGTTGTGGTCTTGATTTGCATTGCCTTCTTGATGATGATGTTGAGTGCCTTTTGGATCACACTATTTATTTACTTACTTATATAAAGAATCCTCAGGGACACCTGAGTGGCTCAGCGGTCAAGCGTCTGCCTTTGGCCCAGGTCGTGATCCCAGGGTCCTGGGATCGAGCCCCATGTCAGGCTCGCTGCTCAACGGGGAGCCTGCTTCTCCCTCTCTCTTTGCCCCTCCCCCCACTCCTGCTCACTCACATGCGTTCTGTCTAATAAATAAATAAAATCTTAAAAAAAAAAATTAGAATCCACAGAGGAGCGCCTGGGTGGCTCAGTCAGTCAGGTAGCCAACTTGATTTCAGCTCAGATCATGATCTCAGGGTCCTGGGATTGAGCCCCATGTCAGGCTCCACCCCCAGTATGGAAGCTACTTAAAACAATCACGAAAACAACAAAAATCCAATTGCTTTCCACTCGGGCTTCTCATCGGTGCTCCTGCCTGCCCCGCACAGCGTAATGAGCAGGGTGATTTCTAGAGTCATTCTCCATACCCAGGCTGGCCTTTCAGGCCCTGAATCCCAGGGAGGCATCCTTACCCCTGACCGTGCTGCCCAAAATGCTGGGGGCGGGGGGCCCCTTCTGAGGTCCCATCTCATCAAGACTCTCCTCAGACCTGCTGTTCAGTTAGGGTCGGTTCTGCAACATGAGTGAAAACCACAAAAAACTACCATCTGTGCTTCTCTTCCCCCTGCAATCTAAGGGGTGTGTGAGGGCACGTGCATGTGTGTCTGTGCATTGGTGTGTATGCCAGAGAGTGTGCAAGAGAAAGAGTGAATGCTGTCATTCCAGCCAGCATTTGTGTTTGGTGCCTATTAGGTGTTGCTGCTGTTCTGGGCACCTTATACATGTACAGTGTGTCCCTCAATGCTCCCTGATGGTACTGGCCAAATTAAATCCGGGCCAGAGACCGGAGCTGAGTGCCGGCTCTCGGACTCATTACTGACTCTGGATTTGCCAGCCTGCAAGCCTCATGGTATCTACCCACGAACTCAGTTTAAAAGTCCACCCAGTTTAAGGGGCACCTAGGGGGCTCAGTCGGTTAAGCAACTGCCTTCGGCTCAGGTCATGATCCTGGAGTGCTGGGATCAAGTCCCGCATGGGAGGGGGCGCCTGGGTGGCTCAGTGGTTTAAGCCGCTGCCTTCGGCTCAGGTCATGATCTCAGGGTCCTGGGATCGAGTCCCACATCGGGCTCTCTGCTCGGCAGGGAGCCTGCTTCCCTCTCACTCTCTCTGCCTGCCTCTCTGCCTACTTGTGATCTCTCTCTGTCAAATAAATAAATAAAAATCTTTAAAAAAAAAAAAAAAAGTCCCGCATGGGGCTCCCTGCTCAACTTCTCCATCTGACCCTTCCCACTCTTGTGCTCGCTCTTTCTCTCTCAAATAAATAAGTAAAATCTTAAAAAAAAAAAAAGCCACTCAGTTTAAAAGCCCCAGAAAAACATGGCTGAAGGTCTCCATCTTCATGGTGGGCTGAGTCTTAAAGGCACCTGCCAGGTAGAAGGAAATATTCTTCCCAGTTTGCTTTTCCAGAAATATACCCTTTGGGAAACCCTCAGGAGCTACCTGTTCCCCAGAGGGGCAAAGAGCTCCTGGTTTGGGAACCCCTTTTGAGCTACATCAGTTCAGTTCAAGAGGCCACAGGCTCAGTGAACCCTCTACTCTGACCCATTTTATTTCGTTCCCAAGTCATCTGGCTCATATTTCACTGCCCCCCACATTCCTGACAGCAAAGTAAATGGATGCAGGCAATGCCTGGGACACATGTTTGAAAGCTGCGTGCGGAACGCGTGGGAGGCCCTGCAGCCAGCCTCACTTTCTTTTTTTTTTTTTTTTAAGATTTTATTTATTGGGGCGCCTGGGTGGCTCAGTGGATTAAGCCGCTGCCTTTGGCTCAGGTCATGATCTCAGGGTCCTGGGATCGAGCCCCGCGTCAGGCTCTCTGCTCAGCAGGGAGCCTGCTTCCTCCTCTCTGTCTGCCTGCCTCTCTGCCTACTTGTGATCTCTCTGTCAAATAAATAAAATCTTTAAAAAAAAGATTTTATTTATTTATTTGAGAGAGAGAGTGAGAGAATGAATGGGGGAGGGGCAGAGGGAGAACATGGGACTCGATCCTAGCACCCTGGGATCATGACTGAAGGCATGAGCTGAAGGCAGACGCTTAACCGACTGAGCCACCCAGGCGCCCCCGGCCTCACTTTCGAAGCAGCTCAGGGGAGCTCTCTTGGAAACTCCCCAAGGCAGTTTCTCTCTGCGCCCTTTTTTAGGCTCAGAGTCAGACAGCCTGGGTTCTGTCCCAATGGGAGCAGGACGTGACTCTGGGCACGGTAACCTTTCTGAAGCCTGTGTTCTCGTCTGTAACCTGTGCCCGGGGAAGATGTAGCGGGGGTTGTGAGATTTGGGGGAAAACCACGCAGCTCCCAAGTTGGGAGTCGGGAGTGAGTAAAGGCTCTTTTTACAGCTTCTCCTGCTGCTGCGCCCCGCCCCCGCCCCCTGGCTGCACACTCAGGAAGGCAGGGCGCTGGGCAGGGCGCTCACGATGATAATCCCAGTCTGAGCTTTCTTTTCGTCTTCCTTCCTTTCTTCTTCTTCTTCTTTGTTTCCTAAAGATTTATTTATTTATTAGAGAGAGAGCAGGAGCAGGAGCGGGAGGGGAGGGCAGAGAAAGGAGAGAATCTTAAACAGACTCCATGCTGAGCGTGCAACCTGACACAGAGCTCCATCTCAGGGCCCCGAGATCAGGACCTGAGCTGAAACCAGGAGTGGGACACTCAGCCGACTGTGCCCCCTCTCCCAGGCACATATCTGTCACTCCCTGTGCCCTTACCCCTACGTGGCTAGAGCCCATGACTGGTCTTTTTTTTTTTTTTTTTTTAAGATTTTATTTATTTATTTGAGAGAGAGAGAGCACGAGCAGAGTAAAGGGCAGAGGGAGAAGTGGCTCCCCACTGAGGGGGGAGCCCAATGTGGGACTCGATCCCAGGACCCTGAGATCCTGACCTGAGCTGAAGGCAGACGCTGAACAGACTGAGCCACCCAGGCGCCCCCAGTGGGCTGGGCTTGGTCTTCATCTTACTCAGCTCTCTGCAGTGCAGGGCACAGGCAGCCACCCCCTACTCCTCAGTGCACTTTCTCCCCTCAGCTTCTAGGAATTCCCTCTCTTCTTCCCAACTTCCAACTGTTGGGACATCTCTGAGTGCGGTGTATTGTGTGTGTGTGTGCACGCACGTGTGTGTGTATAAGGTTGAGCTCCTGCTCCTTCCAGCCAAACCCGCCCAACCCACAGTCTCCTCACCTCTGCTGATGGCAACTCCATTCCTACAGTGATTCCCGCTAGAATTGTGGCGTCTTTCTCGACTCCTGTCTCTCAGGCTTCAGAGAAGTCCTGTTGGCTCCACCTTCAGAATCCATCCAGAGACCAGCCCCTGTGCACCCCTTCCCCTGCACTGCTGCTTCTCTTTCCGTTGTACTTGTCATTTCATAGGTGATGTACTTGTTTGGTATCTTGGGTACCTCCCTCGCTAGAAGGTCAACTTCTTAGGACGGGGACCTTTGTCATGGTCCCTGCTGTGTCCTGCGAGCCCAGAACAGCAGGTGCTCCATGAATGTCTGCAGAGTGGATGTGCCAGTAGATGGGAGAGGGAGAACGTGTCAAGGGGGACTCGTCATTGTCCGGGTCACTACAGGGGTGGGGGGGGGAACATCACCCACAGAGACTAGGAACCAGGAGAGGAGCACGTTTGTGGGCAGAAGACCAGGAGCATGTCTGTGCACCTTGGCTGGGCTTCTGAGGTGCAGCTGGGCGTGGAGACCCCTATGTGGAACACTTCTGCATTGGGTAGTCAAGAGTGTGATGAGATCCCTGGGGAGGACAGGAGAGGTGGGGACAGATGAGTCCAGCGGAGAACTGAAGAGAAGAAAGCCTTTGCCATGAGCTCTGAGGAGCTTCTGTGTGAGACTGGGATGGATGGAGCCAGATGAACAGCGAGGGAAGTGGGAGGAACGTGACCTTTTGGAAACCAAAGGGAGAGAAAGTTTCCAGAAGGCGGGCTCACTCAGCAGTGTGGGATGAGGAAGAGAAATCCTTGGCCGGCTGACCGATGTGGCGGCAGGTGGCGGGGGACTCTAGGGATAGAACCCCTATCAGAGGGTCACGAGGTGTGTGGAAGTTGTGGAGTTAGAGGCAGTGACAGGAGAGCCCTCTTCCCAGCAGCGAGGAGAGGAGAGCCAGGGCCAGAGCCGAAGAGGGTGTGTGAGCAAAGGATGGGCTTTCTGCAGAGGAACTGGAGCCGTCCCAGAGCTGCTGGGAAGCATCTGCTGGAGAAAGTGGGTTCAGTGCAACAGGCAGGGAGGCACCTGTGGGTGCAGGGCCCCTGGAAGGCAGGGCAGGTCGGCTCCTCCAGCTTCCATGACTGGACACAGACAGGAGGCTGGGGACAGACGCAGGTACGGGCTGGTATGTGCATGTAACGTCAAAAAGATGATGGTGCATCCGTCCAGTGGCTTTGCTTTTCCTGGGAAAACAAGGCACTAGGTCCCCAGCTGAAGGTGAGAAGTCTGTTGTGCGGCTGACCACGTGACCAGCGCCCTGCCCCACCCTAGTCTAGACTCAGGGGACCCTCAGCACCCCTCCCCACATTATCATTCTCGGGCATGAGCACTACCATGCATCAGTCTTTCAAGCCAAAGATCTTTGTCTTTTCGCTCCTTCTTCTATGCCCCGTGCACCCCTCCACCCCCGACTATTAAGTCCTGTGGGTCCTCACTGAGAACGATCTTCTCAATCACTTCTCTCCTCTCCATTGTGAGCACGTGAGTCCCAGCCACCATCACCTACATGGGGACAGCAACCCTGCACCCATTCTCACGCCTCCCACCCCTCCTCTGAGCAGGACCCTTCCAGCTCCCTGCTTCCCACTGCCCTTCAGATCTCATGGCATGGACACAGGGCACCAAGCTCTGGCTGACCTTCTCCCCACATCCTCCCCTCCCCTCTGTGGACCCCAGCCCCTCAGAAGCCCAGTGGTCCTGGTGCGCTGGGGGCTTTACCATCTCTGCCCCACGGCTCCCTCCCCCTTCCTAATCATCTTTCCCCTTCAGAACCCCGCCTGGCTCGGAAGGGGCTGCACTTTTTGCTGAGTCAATGTCTCAAGCATCTGTCCTTCCCAGAAAGATTCTGCAAGTCCGAGATCCTGCCTCTTGTATTCCCCAGTGGGCCCCCTTACTTCGGGGTGCAGGTCCGGCTCATCAGTGGCGATCCACAAATATGCGTGAGCCAACTGCCTGCCGAGTGTCCCCTCCTTTCCTGTGCCAGTGTGGCTATCCAGACAGAGGCCTTCAGGGAGCAGAGAGATGACTGGATGGGGTGGGAACAGCATGCCTTTAACGGAGAGTGTATGGGGTTCGAGAGTCAGGAGAACTCTTTCTAGAATGAGTTCTACCCCTTAACCCACCATATGGCCTTGGACAAGTCATTGCTTTCCCCCTGGGCACGCGAGTTGTTATCACACATCCCTCAAAGATGGCTGAGAAGGTCAAATGTAATGTGGTTTGGAACCCAGGAGGCAAAGAAGACACCTGTGGGCTTCTCAAATGTTCTCCAGGAGTCCTCATCTGTGGGGGGGGGGGGGGGGGGACAGGTGTCAGCGTCCTTTCCTGGAGCAGCACCCTGTGTTTCTGGACTCAGCCCCTTCACCTTCCCCATGCACACCAAGACCCTGCATCCCTAACCCCAGGCTGAGCCATGGGCACCCCCTGCCTGTCTGCTCAGCAACACCCAGACCTGTACCCTTAGGAGTGCTCTGCCCTCTGCCCCAGATGTTTTCTCCCCCAGGTCTTTACCCTTCAGTAGAAATGGGGGCGCCTGGGTGGCTCAGTGGATTAAGCCGCTGCCTTCGGCTCAGGTCATGATCTCAGGGTCCTGGGATCGAGCCCCGCAGTGGATTAAGCCGCTGCCTTCGGCTCAGGTCATGATCTCAGGGTCCTGGGATCGAGCCCCGCATCGGGAGTTCTGCTCAGCAGGGAGCCTGCTTCCTCCTCTCTCTCTGCCTGCCTCTCTGCCTACTTGTGATCTCTCTCTCTGTCAAATAAATAAATAAAATCGTTAAAAAAAAAAAAAAAAGAAAGAAATGAACTGAGCCCAGGTGAGCGCCCACATTTGTTCTTCAGGCGGGAACAGGTCTGATTCCTACCTGGCTTTTGCCCAAACCAGACGTGGGTGGGCCCCAGACAGGGAAATGATCGCCGAACCTGTACACCAGCAGGGGAGGGGGAGGTTTGGGGGAATTGTCCTTATCACCCACACGACCAGCCCCTGCCCCTGCAAGGACAAAAGCCCCCCTTCTCCCTGCCACTTGGCTTTGGGGCCTGTGGGAGCATCAAAGGCTTGCAAGGAGGGGCGACCAGCAGCTGTGTGAGGGAGGGGGGCTGGCCCAGACAAGGGGACCCTCTCTCCCTGCGACGCTGAATGTGGCTTCTCTGCTTGTGTTTTGCAGGTCCTCCCGTAAGTGTCCTGGATTATCCTCTCTGTTCCTGAAAGATAAGACCTGTCATTCTCTTCTGTATCTATTCCATGAAAATAATCTTTAGTTAAGGAGGTGTGTTGTGTCCTTTAAAAAAAAAAACAAACAAACAACAAAAAAAAACCCTGTCCTGGACAGGAGCCATATTTTCTTTCTTTATTTTGTAGAGGAATCCCAGCACAGGATTCCATGGGCTTGACTTCCCCTGTGAAGCATTCTGTGACCCTTTTCCTTCTAGGAGAGCTGGCCCGGGTCTGGCCGAGCCTCAGGGACTCTCTGGCTCAGCCCGGGTGCACAGAGATGCAAGTTCCCTGTCCTCATTTTCTAAATGCTCTGCGGCAGTTAATCTGTTTAAATGTTTTTGTCTCCCGTGCTTTGGCGCGAAGGGCTCTGGAGCCAGGCAGCGATGCCAGGAATCATGGGGTCCCTTTTCCTGATTGGCCAAACTAAGTTTGCCTCCTGGGTTTGGGTAGCTGAGCCCTCCAGGGAGCAGCGCACCCCCCAACCCGGGCTACCCAGAGTGGGGAGCTGGGAGGACGGTGCACTCAAGGGACTGGCCGCCAGGGGGCAGCGCGGAAAGCAGGGGATGCTCGGCGCCCTGGATCTCCTGGACTCAGGGCTCCTTCTGCAAAGCACGTGCCAGGTCCATCTTTGATTCACCTTGGCAGTTTTCTCAGAGCCGGATGCATCCTGACGAATCCATTCAGGGAGCTCCCTGATGGTCCGCTTGAGCCCAAGCGAACCTTCTGAAGGAATGCCTTTCGGAGAACAGTTCTATTTTTGACTTCCCCTTAGCATGACTCACTGCCCCTTGGGCACCCTTCGGGGTCCAGCTCCCCCCCCCCCCCCCCCGTGCGTGCAGTGGCACCACACCGGGCCAGAGGGCGAGCCAGCGAGGATGGTAGATGTATTGGCCACTGGCAGTTTCTGGCTGTTGAGTCATTCCTGGCTGTCACGGGAAGGCTAACCTGTGTGAACTTGCTGGAAGTGCCTAATGCAGAGGACAGAGGAGTGATTTTCTTTACTTTTTTTTTTCTTTACTTGGCTGTTAAACTCTTAAGTGTATTCAACGAATGCAGAATTCTCAAGCTGAGATGGGTGCTGAGTATGGGACAGTGGCCAGGCAGTCAGTGCTCAGAGCCCATCGGGCAGAGAAGCATCTGGGAGCAAGAAATTACTCCCCCCCCTGCCCCCCCACCCCCATAGCTCAGGCTTCCAAGGCTGTCTGCCCCCCAACCAGAGCTGTTTCTGCTCTCTAGCCCTGATTTGGGGAGTCCTTTTCCATGGTGGCAGTGACATCACCCTTCAGAATCGCCATGTCCCCCTGTGGTCCTTGCCATGTGCCCTCTGCCAGCCCCCCCCCAACCACGTGGGTGTGCTCCCTGGTGGCACCCCCCCCCAGCTTGGCTCCAAGAGGCAGGAAATGGGCACTCCGTCTCCCAGACCCACCAGAGCCCTGAGTGCCCCCCCTACACACACACCAGGAGTCATTACTAAACCATCAACCTTTTCTGCAAACCCCGCTGAAAGTGGGGGGATCACTGGGGGGGGGGGGCGCCTGATTGAGTTATAAGTGTTGCCATATGGTTTTCTGCTCAAAGTCTGATTATTAATGACGTATTAATTACCACAGGGGCAATCAGGACGAGATGGCTACCCGGTAATTTGCCATTTATTTTTTGCTCTTTGTGCCCTTTTCTCTGGAGCTGATCTTCTTCCTCTGAGCCTTTATTTAACTCTGTCTGCGCTCCTGCCCCCTCCCCCACCCTGCCCTTCTGCTCTCAGTGGCTGAGGTCTGTCTGTAGAGGGAGGATTAGCAGTAGGCGCTCTGCCATCTGTCTGCTGCTCCCTGTCCTGTAGGCAAAGCAGAGGCTCAAGGAGGAGACTCCTTGGCATCCCGAATCTTCCAGAAACTCTTGCCGCCCAGGCTGTCCGTGCTGAGCTGAGGGTCTGGCTCTTGGCGGTGGAGCACCCCACCCACCCACCGACCCTGGCTCAGCCGCCCGCCTCTCTCCCCAGCGGGCAGGGGGCTGCTTGTCCCAGCCCACCGGCGTCCTGTCAGCACTCAGGGATCGGGAGACCGGTTGGTTCCCATGTGGTCTTCGTGGTGTCATCACTTCTCAGATCTTTTGAATTAAACCTCAAAGTTGGCTTATATTTGAAATCGGTATCCCCCCGCCGGGGCTGGGTGAGCACTGCCGGAAAAGGAAAATTACATGGAGCTGTGCTGTCTAGTCCTGCTCAGAGAGGTTAAGGAGCAGGGCCCCTAAATCCAGAAGTCCTGACGCATCAGAGCGTCCGGGGTTGGGGGGTGGAAGGAGAATGTGGCAGGACCTGGGGTGCGGTTGGAGGATGGAAGTTGTTCTGTGCCCTCCAGCCAGGAAGACAGAGGGAGGGAAATGTGGCTTGATTCAGAGGCCTCACTAATGACCAGCTCTGTCCAGAGTCGGGACAGGCTGGTGGTGGAGGGCGGGGCGGGGGTTGGGGTGCTCCCCGCAAGTGCTGCTGGAGCCGCCTTCCCAGGGGGCTGTGGATGGCAGTCCAGGCCCGAACACTGGGCACCGGGCAGATCTGGGCTTGGAGGTCAGTGCTGTGCCTCCCAGCTGGGGGCCCCAAGAAGAGTGGGTGGTGAGTGGGGTGAATGGGTTTCTTCCCTCGTCCCCCATATTGGCTCCTCTGAGCATAGAGTGATATTGACTCCTTTCTCTCTAGCTGTGAGCCTGAGAGAGGGTGCTGGCTGATGGTGGGGGTAAAGGACAGGATTTCCAGACCAGCCCCCAGGTCCCTGATGCGGACTTAGGAAGCCGGTCTTTACCACTCACTGGCTGTGAGGCTGTAAGTCTCCCGCTCCCCCACTGTGAGGAGGGCAGTGGGGTCCAGGTGAAGTGAAGTGAGGTTCTGCCTGGAGCCTCCCAACATCGAAGGTCACCACGGGCAGGTGACTGGCCTGTGAGGAATTAAGCCAGAGGTCTGGCATATGAAGGGCATGGTGCCCAGCCTGGGCCAGAGATGGGACTCCGTGAGTTGGGGAAGGAGAGGTGGAGGTGGGGGGTAGGGGTGGGGGTTGGGGGGATGGAAGCGCAGTCATTGTGTCCCTCTGGTGTGAAGTTGGGAGCTTTCTGGGAAGGAAATGGCCAGGCCTGGCGAGGGGTGAGGGGACCCTGTCAAAATCTCGGATCATGCACCCACGAGTGCACAGGGTCTGGGTGCCCCTTTTCCTGAGGTCCCCTAGCCCTGGCTTGAACCCGGGCTTCCCTTTCCACACTGATATGGCATCTTCCCCGGCTGGGCTGCTGAGTCCAAGGTGTCCATGCCTTGAGCACCAGGAGCCAGCCAGGCCCAACTGTGTGCCTCCCAGCACCCTGGTTCCAGGAGTCCCACTGCTTGGGTGGTCACTTCTAGGATACCCACGGGCTGGGAGTGACACCCCACCAGCCTCCTGCAGCGGGGAAAGCAGGCCTTTGGGGGCAGGAGGCAGGTGGGACGACCTTCTCTGGCTGGGCTCGCAGGGTCCATGTGTTTTGTTTTTTGTTTTTTAATATTTTATTTATTTATTTGACAGAGAGAGATCACAAGTAGGCAGAGAGAGAGAGAGGGAAGCAGGCTCCCTGCCAAGCAGAGAGCCCGATGCGGGACTCGATCCCAGGACCCTGAGATCATGACCTGAGCCGAAGGCAGCGGTTTAAACCACTGAGCCACCCAGGCGCCCGGTCCATGTGTTTTGAGCTGAAATTCAGGTCTGTTGACCCATAGACAGTCTGGCTCCCAGCCTGGGGGCGGGGGAGGTGGGTGGGAGGCGGTACGATAGCTCCACCATTCTCATCCCAGAGGTTAGGGTGGCTGCCACAGCAGGTGAAACCCGGGCCACCTCAGAGACACCTGAGTATCCATGGGCTTGGAGTCGCTCAGACCCAACTCAGGATCCTGACTCCCCTCTGTGGCCTTCGGCGGGGTCCTCCACCTCGCAGAGGCTAGGGAGGTCAAGGGCATGGAAGATTAAATAGGCTAACGTACGCAGAGCCAAAGGGCAGCATGGATTCAGCAGGCCCTTGACCATGCCGCTGTCTTTCCTCACCAAGGAAAGACCCAATGAGAGTGTGAGTGGTGGGGAGGGACAGAGGGAAAGGGAGGAGCAAACTCCCGGCTGAGCAGGGAGCCCAGAGGACTTGGGACTCCCTCCTAAGCTCATGATCTGAGCCAAAGGCAGACACTTAACCCACTGAGCCACCCCGGCGCCCAGGAAGTCATTCTGAGCCACCGACATTCCCTGGCAGTGTTGGAAAAGGAAAAGGCTTTGAGAAGGGTCAGTTTTAAGAAAAGGTCTTTTTCTGCAGGACCAGCTCAAGCCTCAGGGAGGACTTTTTTTTTCCTTTGTGTTAAAAACAGGTCACTTCCCAAAAGGAAGTGAGGCCAAAAGAAAGGTCGTGGGGGGGTGGTTGTGGTAGAGACTGTGCATGCTGTGTGTTCTTGTGTTCTGGATTAATCCAGGCTGGCTACTCCCCTGAGCAAGAGCAGCTGAAACCAGGTCCATATGTGGACCTAAGAGCCACAGTCAGGAGCCAAGCGGGACAGTGGGGCAGGTTGTAGACCGACAAGCGTCCATGGTCACCTTTGGCGCAGCCTCCTTGCAAAGAGGCCAGCCTGCCCCTGTCTGTGCGAGAAGTCACAAATAGCTCCCTGCTGATGACAACATACGCGTGTTTATTAGAAAACCATCCCAAAATAGAGAAAAGCGCAAAAAAGGAAAAAGTGATCATCCATAATCCTACCACCCACAGATAAGTCTTCCCAGTGTCTCTGTGGTTGTTCTTTTGGGACTTGTTATGTGTGAGTTTGTTTTCATTTATGATTCTAAAAATGGGATTACTGGACATACTTCTTTGGAGACTTTTTTTTTTTCTTTTCACTTAATATAGCATGAGATGTTTCCACATCCTTCAGAATTATTCTAGAATGTACCAGCTACATAGCATTTTTTCATCTGTATAATTTAACCCCAGTCTAAGTTATGGTGTTTATATTGACAGTCTTTTACTCCTATGATCCACATCCTATATTTATTCAAATATAGGTGTATTTCCATGATTATCTCCTTAGAGTCAATATCTAGAAGTTGAGTTGCTGGACTAAAGGGTTTGCATATGTTGAAGGCTTTTGATGTGTGCCAAATTGCCCTCCTGGGGGCTATTCTAATTTACATTCCCACCAACACCGTAGGAATGTTGTATATTTCCCCAAACCCTAGCCAACTGTGGGTATTATCATACTTTTAAATCTATGCCAATATGATAAGTTACAAAAATATGTGCATGTATGTATCTTGTTTTAATTTGGGCTATATTCTAATGAGAAGTGCAGTCTTGGAGATTTAACTAGTTTTAAAAACGTTTGTGTAAACCTAACTACTGCCGCCTGGTGGTAGAGATTAGAATTGCAGGTATAATTGAAAGAGGAAATCAGCATTTTCTTTAAGAGCTTTTGGATCCTGGATGGTCCTGGGACATCATGGAATCAGCAGCCTAGGGGGAATTCTGAGCTCCGAAAATTGTATGTCAGAGGTGGGACCCACAAAGGAGCCCTAGGCACTGTGCTCGTCTTGCATTTTGGGGGTAGTAGTCAGCATTTATGTTGATAAAGTGATTTCTGCCATCTCATACATAGGAGGCTTGGCTCTGTTCAACAGATCTGGAAGACGTCCTGCCCTGTGCTGGGTACTGGGCTGGCACAAAGATGAGTCACACCAGTGGTAGTCTTTGAGGAGCTGTGAGGGAGGGGGACCAACACAAGCAAACCAGTCTGCCTTAGGATGGAAAGGAAGGAACAGTTAGGGGTCACCGTGACTCCTTGGAGATTTCTTATACAAACGCTTTCTTCACTCCAAACGGTGGCTTCTGTCTAAGAGGAAAGGCTCCATCTTGCCTACACCTTGACTTTTGCACGTCGAAATCCTTTCTCTTTGAAATTTTGATTGACTCTTTTATTTTTTAAAGATTTTATTAATTTGACAGAGATCACAAGCAGGCAGAGAGAGAGGAAGGAAGCAGGCTCCCCACTGAGCAGGAAACCCAATGTGGGACTCGATCTCAGGACCCTGAGACCATGACCTGAGCTGAAGACAGAGGCTTAACCCACTGAGCCACCCAGGCGCCCCTTGATTGACTCTTAACATCGAGCTTTAGTGACTTTCTGGTTGATTTTACACCTTCAGAGCGCAGTTTAAACATTTTTCTAAAAATGCGTTTGTGGCCTATCTTACAGGACTTAAGGTTTCCATGAACCTGAAAGTGTGAGGAGAGCGTCAGGTTGTGAGGCCAGACATGCAGAGAGTTGATGAAATCCAGCCAGGCTGGTGTGGGGGGCTGTGCTCACTGAGCAGTAAGTCTGTGTCAAATGCTTTCCCGGGTCTTTGGACCAAAACCAAACGAGAGACAAGGAGAGGTGTGTGTCGGTTAAGCATCTGCCTTCGGCTCAGGTCATGAACTTGGGATCCTGGGACCCAGCCCCACGTCGGGCACTCTGCTCAGTGAGGAGTCTGCTTCTCCCTCTCTCTGTTCTCTCTCTGGCGCTCTCTCAAATAAATAACATTTAAAAGAAGAAAGAGAGACAAGGGGAGAGAAACACTAGACAAGGAAACCAGTAAACCAACAAACAGTGAAATGTGCTAGGAAGAGGATAAAGCAGGGATGTATGGAGAATGCCAGCTGGACTCGTGGGTGGGCATAACGGGGATTAAGTCATCCAAAGGCTCTTGGGGAGGGTGACGTTTGAGCTGAGCTTTTAACAGTGAAAACGATGCTGAGATCTTGTGGGGAAAGTGTTCCTGGAGGGAAAAAAGCAAGTGCATGAGGCCATGAGTTGTGGAGAACCTTCACGTATCCAGAGTACACAAGAAGGGTATGGGGCAGGAGGGCGTTGGGGGGAGGGAGGGGGGTGATGGTGAAGCCGGAGAGATCTCCAGCCCTGCGTGGCCGGAAGCTTGTAGGCTGTAGGCTAACAGGCTGACCAAGGCTGGAGGCCAGGGAGACCTGGCTTTGTGTTTATAGAAACCACAAGCTGACTTGCCAGGGACTCAGAGATTTAACCCCCCTCCTGAGGGAAGAAAGGACTGTCTCTTCCCCTCCCCCTCCTCCTCCCCCCAAGCCCTTCCAACAAGCCCTGGGAAGCAAGTGCACTTACTGAGAGCTGGTGCTCACCCTGGGAGGTCCGTGGTCTCCTCCCTGCTTGACAGATGAGGAGGCTGAGCACTTGGCTGAGACATAAGGCCCACCCACATGACAAAGCCCAGAATCTCACACAGGCTGGGGGACTCCTCCCTCTGGCAAACCGGCTTGGGCAGCAGGTGGGGGCTCAAGGCCGTCTCACGTGGTGGCACGAGGGTCTTTCTTCTCTTAGCACCCAGGGACCCCATATCTGAAGTTGATGTCCTCTCGACCTCCTACCGTGCTTTTATCCGAAGCCGGAGCTCACCCCATGTGCCATGCTATTATCAGCTTGTCCAGACCCTTCCCTACTCTCTGGAAGAACCAAAACGGAAAGCCAGGTCTAACGTAAAGAAAGACGTGTGTTTCTCCCTTCCACCACTCTGGCCAATGTGAAGCTGGACCCAGTGACATCGGGAATTAGGTCTGTGCGACACTTCCTAGTTCAAAAGCATATCTCAACCCTAAACGTGCCCATTGGATGAAAAGCTGAAGTTTACAGTGGCCACGCTGCACGTCCAGATCTCGACGTGGGCAAGGACGGGGGGCAGGGGTGCGCCTGGCTTCCCTCCTGAAAACGCCCCAAAACCCAGGCCATGAGACCCTCCCATACAGAGAACTCTCCAGCGTCACCAGGAGGGCTGTGATACATAGGGGCAGGGCTTTGGGCCCCGCGGAGGAAGGAGTGGCTAACTCTCTGGGACAGGGGGATGCCTCACAAAAGAGGGACATCTGAGATGTGTCTTGAGGGAGGAGCAGGAGTTCGGCAGGAGGGCAAGCTGGGGAGACATTGCACGCGGCACCCATGTGGGCGCTGTCAACCCCATGGGGGGTACAGTGGGGTCCCCTGTCCCCTGGGGACAGTGCCTCTGGGGTCAGCAGAGAGAGGAAGCAGGTGAAGTTGAATGCAGGGTTTGGAGGCCACAGAAACCCCAAGTGATGTGGACAGGTGCAAACACGGAAGAGACAGACCTCCCTGGCAACAGGGCAGAACGGAAGGAAGGGGTTCTAGAATCAGCGCGGGGTGCACCCCCAACCTCGGGAAACCAGCACCCAGAACCCAGGTCCCAGGGAATGCCTCGCCTCGCTCTGGGCTGAACGGTGGTCAATGAGACAGGGTCTCAGCCTGGGACCAATTTTGAAACACAGAACTCCGTCGGACCGTTTGGAATGAATCAAGTGAGCCAAAAAGGACCACGGAGTGCTACACATTCTTATGCTTTCTTGCACTCTCGAAGTTCAAAAACAGCTTTGATTGGAAAAATGTAATTAGTTAAGTGATTCATCTGTAATATTCCAAATTCATCTGTTTTTCGATTTCGACAACGTACGTCTCATTTTCCTCTGGCCCCCTGCGGCGCCGCTCCCCAGCCCCCAGCCCCCCAGATTCCGGGTGGAGTGGGGATGGGATGAAAGGAGACTTCCCGAGCCCCCGATAATGGCCCCCAGATTGGAACCTCGGGGAGACACAGCTGGGGAGGGAGAGGGCCACTTCACTGGAATTTCCTCCCCAGGGTCCCGGTTACCAAGGAGTATGCACTCCTTCACTCAGGCCCCTGGCCTTGGACCTGTGCTGTGTCCCCAGAGTCCTTTTGATTGTCACCTCTGGGGTCCCTGCATGCCTCGCTTACACTCCGTAGCTGTTTGCATCTTCTTGGCAGTAGCCGAGAGCCCCTAGCCCCAGATAGCAGCCTTGTCCCTGAGTCCAGCTCCTCCCACAGGACACCCCTGTAGGGGACCTGCAGATGAGGTCCCCTCCTATCCTTTGTGGGGTGGGGAGGGGGGAGGCCTGCAGTGACATCTTTGCAGACCGCAACCCTCCCCCCGATTGCTGGCTGAGCCTCTTCCCGCTTGCCCAGGCAACAAAGCTCTCCTCCCTGCAGTACGTGGAAGGCTTCATAGACCCGGACCAGGTTACCGAGACAAACTCAGGCCTTCCAAGCAAACAGACTTGAGAGAAAGCCATTATTTGGGTACAGAGGGGGCCCTGCCAGCTCCTCCTGAAGTCAGGGACTGGACTTGTGTCTTGCTCATGCAGTGGAAAGAGAATGGGCTTTGGGGTTCCTTAGACCACATGGCCTCAGGCACATCCCCAACCTGTCTTTGGCCACTGGGGTAACCCATAAATGACCCCACGAGAGCCCTTAATGCTGGGCACACAAGCTGGGTTCGGTGATGGCCGCTGACCTCAGCAAAAGAAGCCCTGGAGGCCGAAGGAGCCCCCTTTGGGCCAGTGTCCCCAGTTCCCAGAACCCTGGCTGTGACACCCCCCCCCCCCCCCCCCCCCCCCCCCCCCCCCCCCCCCCCCCCCCCCCCGCTGCAGGAGTCCTGCGGGCACCCTGGACGGCCCTCAGCGGGTCAAGAGCGCCCTCTGCTGACCCCAGGGTTAGACACCAAAGCAGGGATGTGGGGGGGTGGGGGGAACCCGACATCCATTCACATGGCAATTGGTTCTTTCAACAACCATGTATTTTGTTTTCATGATTTATGAAGCACTTTGTTTGGCACTTGGGATGAAAGAGTGAAAAAACAGCCCAAGGTCCCTACCCCCTTAGAGGTTGTGGTTGAGTGGGAGAGAGAATCAAAGTTCAACGTCACTCTGCACCAAGGTCAGGGCTGGGACCACACGCAACCCGGGCCTGGCCACATAGGGGTCAGGGGTGCTGCTCTGGGGTAGGGAGGTGTGACCTGAGGGCAGAATATAAGTAGTTGCTGACCCAGGTTGTTGCAGAGGAATATCCAAACAGAGGCCACAGAGAACAGGGCCAGCTGGCTTGGTTATAAGGGGGGAGGGGGGGTAGACAGGAGGGCGCGAGGGGGAAGAAGCCAGCATCTTGAAGCCAGTTGGCTGCCTCCCCAGAAGCCACAAGTTGGAGGGAATTTGCAGTGGTGTCCAACCTGGGAAGGACTGGACAGACACAAAAACTTCTCCAACCTATCAGACTGCCTAGGAAGCAGTGAGTTCCCCATCACTGGAGGTATGCAAGGCTGCACACCTGCTTACCAGGAAGGCATCTAAGGAAAGGCTGGCCCGAATGGGTCATCTCCCCACAAGTGAGTTGTTCCACCAGTAGAGCCTCTTTGGGGGGCTACTCAGACCCAAACTCAGTGTAGCAGGTGGGGAGCTCGGTGTGGGGGTCCTTGCCAGGTGCTTGCTGAAGCCAAAGGGGAATGATGGGGTGGGAAGCACTCAGGGTTTAGGCACGAAATTCAGGTTCGTGCTCCAGGTAGACCTGACCACGCCTGACCTCCCCGGGGAAGGCCAGGCTGTGGCAGCTGGAGACAGGGAGGCTGGTGGAGGCTGGTGCGGGAGAGAGGCCAGGTCCTAGGCAGGGACAGGTGAGGGACTGGAGAGGGGTCTACAGTTTGGAGAGATGGTTCAGAGCTGGAAATGCAGGCTCACGTGCTCCTAGCTGCGTTCCCTATATGGGCCAGCTAGGGGAGGACTAGGTGAGGCATGGATGTGGGAGAGCACAGGGACTGCTCCCCTCACTGTGGGGCTGAACTTGGGGGGGGCACAGGCCCCACCTAAAGGGGGCGCCACAGTGCAGCCCACGCACCTGGATCATTATCACTGCTTCCCCAACAGTTCGAGAGAAGCTGGAAATCCAAATTTCACACAAAATCTTTGGATCCTTAAGGGTTCCCACTAATTCAACACCAGTGCGGGGTAATTGCATTGCTGGAAACCAAGGAGGGTCGGCCTCACAGCCCAGGGGGTGGCAACAGGAGAGGCCTGGGTATGGCCGGGACCCCAGGGGTCCCCACAAAGCACCTGCAGCCTCAGTGTCTGCTGCCAGCCATCCCTGTCCCTCTGTCCCCTGGTCTCTCAGTTGCACCTTCTGCCTCTCTCAGACGATCTCCATCTTGTGGTTCATGCCACACGCAGACCATTACTGTGGGGTCAGCTGCTGCGTCCTGCTAGCTTCCCACCCCAGACTGCTAATTCCAGTGCCTTCCACCAGACCAGCCCCATGTGCCTGGGCTGGAGAAACCAGCCCAGAGGCTGGCGGCTCAGGGACACAGGGCGCGCCTCATTGACCATACTGCACGGTCCCACACCCAGTGGGAGTCGGGTGGGCGCGTGACTCCCTTCTCCCCACCCAGGAACCATCTTTCCTGATACCTGACAGGGTAATCATGTAGCAAGCAAATGTGTAATTTAAGCAGGTATTTTGGGATCGGTTCAAAGGCATAGCACCATCTCTTCCAGCCACGATGTATAATATGGACACAGACGTAATTGCTTCCAGTGCGCACAGGATAGACTGAGCGTGCCCTCTCCCCAAAATAGAAGCCAGATGGCTTCCTGGCCTCACAGGATCGTAGAGCTGAAAGGGACCCAGGAGATTTTCTAAGCGGAGGGTTACAAACCCAGATGCGTCTACAGAGCTGGCAGATCACCTGGACGGGGCAGCGGGCCACTCGAGGGGCAGGGCCTGCGGGCCAGGGGCGGGGCCTGTGGCCCAGGGGCGGAGCTATGCTAAGGAGGCTCTTGCCTCTCCAGCTTTGCCAGGCATGCCACCTGGGGGTGGAGAGGCGGCACCATCTTCCAACCTTTCTAGAAAAGCACTAACTTTGGATGTTTGTGCACAACATCCCAATTTTAAAAAGATTGCAACTAATTCAGTTCGTTGGGTTTGGGTTTGGGTTTCTTAACTGTATGAACCAAACCAAGCCTGGCTCTGGGCCAGCCCTTCAGCCTACAGACAAAGAGTCGGAGGGTGGCAGCTGGACCAGGCCTGTAACCTTGGCAGGTTCCTGGAACCCCGCCCAGCTAAAGTCTTCATGGCTGACTGAGTTGGGGCACCATTAACTGATGGCTCTACACAGGGCCACAGATCCCAGGACAGGGTTCCCAGGAGGAGCCAGGGCCCACCACCAGGGCTTGAGCTACAGCCGGGCTGGACCCAAGAAGCAACGGTCCTCTCTTTACCGCACGGCGAAATCCAGGCCCGGGAAATTACTAGACCTGGACAGTCTTGCTGTGGCCCATGTGTGTGAAGCCTGGTCTGAGAAATCAGAACCACATGAGGCTGACCTGCCCTGCGGCGGCTGCCCACCCACCCTAATGAGGGAGCCTTCACGCAGGAATGCACACATCCCAGCCTGGGACCCTGGGGCCCGACAGCCTTGTAATTTGATGAATTGTCAACATCTGGGCCGTAATTACTGGTCCCTGGACGGATAATCCTGGTAAGCCCCCTCACATCCACGGGCCCCGTCCTGGTGCAATTTGGAGGCTCCATTCCCCGACGGGAGCCGTCAGCATGAATTACAACTGGCAAGGGAGACAGTCACCTCGCTCCAGCCGGTCTGAGCATCGACTCCTGTCTGCATCTAAACACGGCCCGTTTATGGATTTAGCTCAGTGCAGCAGACACTGTCTCAGATTGGGGAGCCTGAGCCCCAACTAATCAGGGAAGAACAGAGCCAATCCCCGTGCAGGATAAACAGCCGGCCCAGCCCTTTTGCTTCAGGGTCCCTCCAGCAATGAGCCAGCAGACTCAGCTTCCAAACTTATTTCCCAAAGAAACCTCCCCTCCATTGCCGTTAATTTTTCCTAAGAGATGGCTCTGAAGAACCTAGCTTGGGAAATATTCAGCGGTGGGAAGTTGGGAGGGTGGGAGCAGACCCACGAAGGTGCAGCCAGAGTCCCACCGCCTGCCATTCAGAAGAACCAGACAAGGTCACTCCCCAGCACTGCCCAGGGCTCATGCAGACCCCATGCCTGTGTCAGCCTGCCTACAGGGTCTCTTGCCTCTGGTTGGTCTGGGAGGGGAGGAGGCAGAGGAGACAGACCTAGGACTCCTTCTACTGGACCTGTCCTTGGAGAGGAGAAGGACACATCCCCCGTTTTGCAGATAAGAAAACTGAGGCTCTAGGTGGCTCAGGTCACTGAGCTAGGCGAGGAACCAAGCCAGCATTTGGGGGGGCTCTCAGCCTGCCTGGCCTGCGTGTCTCGTGCACGGCACATCCAGCAACTGTCCTGGGGCTCTGCTGATCTGCAGTGGGTGGGGGGTGGGGGGGCAGATAGTGATTTAAAGCAGAACCGAGGCTTGTAAACAGCTGTGGGGTTTCCTGGAGGGCAGAATGTGTTGAAAACCTCTGGTGAATTCCATGGCTTTGATCAGGCAGGAGAGGGAGCCCACGGGAACAGACTGGCCACGGGCAGAGTGCTGTTGGCGTCCGACCCTCTGGAGTGCCTGTCCCAGGGAAGCGGGGGCTCCGAGAGAGAATTTGAACCCTGGCAAGGCCAAAGTTATGAGTTCGCCTGTGGCTGCCCCGCGTGCCTTCCTTCCCCGCTCCTTTTGTGGGAAATGCCCCCTAGTCTGGGGCGGGGGAGGGCTGCCTTGACAGGACAAGACCCCTGCCATCAAGGACGTGCCCCCACCCAGGCCCGAGGTCTGCTTGTCCAGACTGCTCGCACTCCTGAAGGCCCTCCTCTGCCCAGAACTGGCTTGCTGTCGGCTAGAACACTCAGTCTGGACCCTTCCCTGCCTCAGTCCAGGCTGACCATGCCCTCCACCCCGTGTTTGTCCTTGACTTCCTTCAGACCAACTCCTGGCCCTTCCCTCGAGAATTTCTGCTCTTCTGAGGACTTCCAGAGCCTGGCTCAGGCATCCTTCCAGCCCATGGAAACGTCTGGTTCATAGATGGTCCACACAGCCTCCCGGTGAGGCTGGGAACGCTGCCCTCCTGAAGAGCTACAAGCAGAACAAGGGTTTAGACAAGACAAGCTGCATGAAAGAAACCTATTTCACAGTGTGTTCCCTGGTGTTTTTCAAACTTACTTTGAAAGTTCTACTTACCGCAGATCCATTCCTCCTGTGGGGTCCAAGCCAAGGGAACATCTCAGGCTCCTTCCTGCAGCAGACACTTCTAGAAAAACAGGGTACCCACAGCCCTCTGTGCTCTCTGTCCACCCAGCAGACGTCCTGGAATGGGGCCTAGGGACCCAGCGTTGATGGACCAGAGACAGGCCCAGCCCCAGGAAGGGCCAAACCAGGACACATGCTCAGTGCCCACCAACGGGCAGGCGGGCTTTGGGCACCAGACCAGGAGGTTGGGACATCATCCTGCAGGAGTGAGGCTGCCCCAGAGGGGCTGCAACAGGAGAGCAGATCTACATTCTAGAAAGTTCTCCAGGGAATTGCATGGGAGAGACTACAGGTATTAGGGAAGGGCCACGGGAATGATGTTCAGGTCTCCGTGTGTGTCGTAAGCCTTTCCTAGAATGTGGTGAGGAGGGCTAGGACATGCCTTGCAGGACCAGGGACCAGAGTCCCTCGCATCCTGAAGCCAGATGGACCCACACATGTTCACTGTGCAGCCTGTAGAGGGCTTTAAAAATAAGAAAGGCAGGGGCTCCACATATGTGCTTCTCCAGACACGGACTGCTTCTTGGGGGGGGGGGTCACGCAGACAGTGGTGCCTGTGCCGCCCCCCCCCGGGAAAGGAGCTGGGGAGGGGTGAAGGAAGTTTGCTTTGTCCTGTCTGTCCTGTCTCCTTCTGCACGGGTCATGTGTTCTACTGAGTGCACACACACACACACACACACACACACACACTCACAGGCCAGCCACGCAGGGAGGCCTGCATCTCCTTGTCACAAGTGAGGAGGTCCAGGTCACCAGCTGGCATGTGGGCAAGGCTGGGTTTGGTCTCAGTTGTGTCTGAACCAGAGCCAGCCTCCTCTGACCACCTGGCATGTCTCCTGGAGCTGAGCCCCGGGGCTCTCTTCCAGAAGGATGGGGACCCAGCTGTGTGGTTGACAGCCTCGGGGGATGTTGCTGCTCCTCCTGGAGGCTCCCAGAAGGGCCATTTGAGCTGGGCTTTGAGGAACGAGTAGGAGTTCTCCGGGTGGAAGCAGGACTGTCTGCAGTGAAGGAACTGGGAAAGCACAGCTTGAGGCCAGGAAACAACGTGGTGGGTGAAAGTCCGTGGGCCTCCAGAGGCCCCAGATATACCCCCTGAGACCTCTGGAGCAGCTCTCTCCAAATCCCAGGGGCTGCCAGGAGGCCACGGTGTGGCAGAGTTTAGGGGAAAGCTGGGGCAAACCCAGGGCAGGGACAACCCTGCTGGGGAGAGCAGGTAATGAGGTTGCTGAGGCTCAGAGAGGTTGAGTGGCTCTCCCAGGGTCACACAGCAAGCATGTCTGTCTGACCCAGCACTCTCTCTGGTAGAGGCCTAGGGTGACAGAGGGTCCAGAGAGCTCTGCCCAAAGAGGGGCTGTTCAGTTGGGGAGACAGACATCCCAGGAATCCCAGAAGGAAGGCAAGGCCTATGAGCCTCCATCCTAGGTTCCCTGGGACCTAGGGGCCACCTGTCAAGAGTGCTGCCCTGTGCTGTGGGAGAAGGAGAACTGCCTGGAGAGGAGGGCCTGTTTCAGCCCTTGAACAGTCCAGATGCCTCAGCTTCTTCATCTGCAGGATGGGGCTGTGGGGCCTGCCTCCCAGGCCAGCAGTGAGGGTGGAGGCTGGGAAGGGTGTGGCCCCGGAGTCTCCGCCTCTGTGGCCCCAAGGAGAGGGGTGCCCGCTTCCCTCAGACCAGCCCTGCCGTGGGTCCCAGGGCCTGTGAGGGGCCCCTTGCTGCCAGTGACTTAGCTGTGAGGCCCACTGTGTCCTCCCTCCTAGCACGGCACGGCATGGGGAGAGGAAGGAGATTAACTTAGCTCTAAGCTTTGTCTCTTTTTTCATCTCTGTCTGCATGAGGGATTTGGGCAAATGAAGGATCGTGGTCGGGGATCTTGGCGCCCGGAGGACGGAGAGTGGAAGTGCCTTTCTGGGCTCCAGCCCTGGCCTGTTCTGTCTGGGTGGCCTGGGGCGAGACCTTTCCCTCCCCGGGCCTCAGTTCCCTCCTGTAAGACAGGGATATGATAACACCCGCTGCACAGGCTTGCTATGGTGATTCAGACTTAGTATGGGGGCCACGAGGAGCCCCCAGGTGAGACTCAGGGTGGGACTGGGCCCCTTGTGTGTTCCGGGCCTGGGTGAGGCCTAGCAGGGCCTGAGCATGGGGAGTAGAGGAGGAGCGGGGTCCAATTTTAGCAGACTAAGAGGGGGCCTCAGGCCCATGGATCCAAGGGTCAGGCCAGCCGGGAGCCAGCAGGAGGTGGGCCAGAGAGGGCAGTCCCTAGTAAGCCTCAGCCTGGGAGCCCTCCTGACCAGGAGCCCTCAGATCCTAGCTCTCCCCACCTCATCTCCTGGGATTCCTTCTGCCCCCAGGACATCGCCTCGAAGTCCGCACCCTCAGCCGACCTTGAGGCTGGTGGCCAGGGCTACTTAAGGAACAAATTTTCAGAACTGCCCTGGCTTCCTGCCTGGAGCAAGGCCCTGGTATGAGGAAAAGCCCCTCTTAGGGCATCTGGGGATGTAGCTGGCCCAGTTCAGGGAGATCTGACCGTGCAGCCAGGGAAGCTGACTGTTCGCTGTTGGGCCCCAGGCCACGTGCAGACCTGAGGGAGGAGAGACTGGCTTCCAGGAGCCAGAGAGTGTCTCCCAGCAGAGGAGCGGGCAGGGCCTTGAAAGCAGAGGGAACAGCCCACGCAAAGGCATGAATATGGGAAAGAAGCAGAGAGCTTGGGAAGACCAGGGACACAGGACAGCCCCAAGGCAGAGGCCGGGCTGGGCCATGAGGGCCCCCGTGCTGGGCACAGGAGTGCAGAATCCTCAGGGCAGGGACACGTGAGAGAGACCAGGATGGGAGGGAAGTTGATGCTGAGACAGAGCTCCTGTCTGCTGCTCACAGGTCCTGTGCCTCTGGGCTGTGCTCTCTGCCCACGGTGCTCTCCCTAAATCCCCAATTGTTACTTTCTCAGGCCAGAACTCCCTAATCTTTCCCAATACCCCCCAGAGCCTGGCAGGCTGTCCCCCTGCTCAGAACTGCCAGAACCCTTCGTCTGTCCTGCCCCGGACTTTCCACCTTACACTGTACGTATCTGCTCACGCTTCGTCTTTCTCACTATCTTTCCTTGCTTTGACTCAACACACACTGAGAGGCGCGCGCTCGGTGCCAGGCCTCATCCGAGCACTGGTGACACGGGGACCAGACCCTTTTCCTGGATCCGCGGGTAGACTTGTGTAGACCACGCGGTGACAATGCATGGTGTGATGTGCGACCCATAGAAAATGGGCCGGGTGCAGGGACAGATGGCCTGACTTCTGAGAAGTGAAGGAACCCCAAGGGCATCGTGAAGGAGGAGGTGCCTGAACAGAAGACGGCACACGAGGGCGTGAAGGGTGTGCCCGGCGGGCAGGCGGTGCATGTGCAGTCTCGGGGGAGTGGAACTGTCTAGAACATTTGCAGCGTCTGTGGAATGAGGAGGCCGCGCAGGGAGGAGGACAGGGATTGACAGAGACTGGTCAGACCCAGTTGGTGGCACTGCCCTCAGATTCTTGTATACTCCCACCTGGTGGGGGAGCTCAGCGGGGCTTTCTGAGCGGGCAGCGGCTGGACAGGCAGAGGGCACCCATAGGGGCTGCTTGGCAGCCATCCCTGACCCCCTGCAGATAACCACGGAGCCCCCAGAGCCTCTGGGATGTGCCAGCCCTTGGGACCCAGCCTTGGGAGAGTTGGCTTCTCTTGACCTTGACTTTGGCCTGCTAAGGCCACAGCAGTGCAGGGAATTAAAAGAGCCTTAAGGACTCTTCAGGCCTGTCTTAGCCTGTTTGGGCTGCTCTAACAAAGGGCCACGGACTGGGTGGTCTAGAAACAACAGAAATCGACTTCTCGCAGTCTTGGAGGCTGAAGGTGTGAGGTCAGGATACCAGTGCGGTTGGGGTTCTGGTGGGGGGCCCTCTTCCGGGCTGCAGGCGGCTGCCTCCTCCCTGTGTGCTCACATGGTGGACACAGAGGCCAGCAGCTCTCTGGAACCTCTCTTCTAAAGAGGCTGACGCCCCATTCATGAGGCTCCCAAAAGCCCCTCCTCCTAACGCCATCACACCAGGGGTTAAGTTTCAACACATGCATTTTGCGGGAGGATGCATTCAGTCCCTGCTGACTTACATGTGAGCGAACTCCGTTCGAACTGGATTAAAGAAAAGCTGCGGACAAACCAAGTGTGCAGGGGTGGGGGGTTTCAGCAGCAGACCCTTTCTGCTCTCTGTCTCTCCGCTCTGGCTTCCTCTCTGTTGGCTCTTCCTCGAGCCACACGGTGCCCCCAGGAGCTCCACCTTAGCCCCATCAGAGAAAAGAGCCCTCTTTCCCCTACAGGGTCACCATCCAAAGTCCCAGATATGACACTCATCCCCAAACCCCTCACCCTGGTTGAGGGAATGTGACCACACCCCCAAGCCCCATATGTGCAGACAGGGGTGGTCCTGGAGAAGAGGAGGGCTCTGTCATTGGAGGAGGGCATTCTGGAGAGCAAACACCCAGATGCCCTCACATGAAACGTACTCAGACCATGGGCTCAGGTCAGGTTTTGGTCTTTGATACCCAGTAGTGCCTCTGGGTCATAAAACACACAGGAAATGCCTATCCGGTGTGTAACCTCTCTCTCTGTCTCTCTCGCTTCCAGGGGCCGCTGGGTCTGGATGGCAAGCCCGTAAGTGATTACAGGGAGATTCTAGGTGGTCCCGGGACTGGGCCACTTGTGGGGCTGGAAGTGATGTGGGGAGGGTGCCGGAGGGAAGGGGCCACCGGCAACCTGGCTCAGCACAGAGAGAAGTCATTTGGGCATCAGACTGGAGTTCAAATCCAGCTCCACTACCCACTGACTGTGCACCCTTGGGGAGGCCCTTCACCTCACAAACTTGAGGCTCTGTTAAATGGGTCCATTGACCCTCCTCACTTGAACCAGCCCTGCAGGCTGGGGATGTGGAGAAGTGTAAATTGCACTTTGACATCGAGTCAGCCTTCAAAACATACAAGCCCCTCCTAGCAAGCCCCAGGCACAGACCATCCCCCCCACCCACCCAGTCTCAAGACTTCCCAATGGTAGACATTGGGCTGATGAGTTCTCAACACCTGGGCCAAGAGCCTATGGTCCACAGTCATCTTCAGCAGAATGAACACGCTGCTCAGGGAGACAGCATAATTAAATAAATAACTGGATGTGGATGGATAGGCAGGTGGGTGGGTGGATGTATGGACGGATGGACAGATGAATGGATTGATGGATGGAGAGATAGATGTATGGAAGGGAGCAAGGATGGATGGATGGATGACTGGCTGGGTAGATGGATGAACAAATGGATAATAAACAGCTGGATGGAAGGACAGACGGATGGATAGATGAAAGAGTCGGTGAACAAATGCATAAATGAGTAGATGGAAGGAAGGATGTATGAATGGATTGATGGAAGGAGGGCTGAGTAGTAGATTAGATGATGGTAGGATGGATGGATGCATGGATAAACAAATGGATTGATGAATAGTTGCATGGAAGGACAGACAGATGAATGGGTGGGCGGATGGAAGGAAGGATGCATGAATGGATAGACAGATGGATAGATGGACTGTCTATGACTGGCTGGATAGATGGACAAACAAATGTATAATGAGTAGCTAGATGGAAGGACAGACGGATGGATGGATAGATGAAAGAGTTGATGAGAAGATGGATAGAGTGGGAAGATGGAAGGAAGGATACATGAATGGACTGATGGAAGAATGGCTGGATAGATGGATGGTACGATGGATGGATGGATGGATGGATGGATGGATGGATGGACGGACAAATGGATTGATGAATAGTTGCATGGAAGGACAGACAGATGAATGGTGGGTGGATGGAAGGAAGGATGAATGGATTGATGGAAAGATGGATGGATGGATGAAAAAAACGGATTGATAAATGGTTGGATAAAAGGACAAATGGATAGATGGATGAATGGGTTGATGAATGGGTGTGTGGGTGGATAGACGGAAGGAAGGAAGGATGGTTGGGTAGAAAGATAGATGAGGTTATGAATCAATGATTGTACAACGGTTGGACGCACGGGAGACTGAGTTAGTGGGTGGACAAATGCATGATGGTTGAGCGGACAAGAGAGTGAGGGAATGAGTGAACTAGTAAGTGACTGAGGAGCTGCCAGATGATGTGTGCCGTATTAGAGGATGGAGAAATGAACTGACCTCTTATGTGGACAAGCCGTTAGGTGAATGAACCAGCAAACCCATTTTGGACTGAAGGGATAATGGAAAGTTAGGGGCAGCGGCCACCAGGCACAAGAGGGCTGAGCGTGGAGGACTCTGCTCTGTGGGGGGAGTGACAGCACATGTCTGCCTACCTCAGCTGAGAGGTCCCGGCCACCCTCAAGTCCCCTAGCACCCCTCACGCAGAGGAGTGGGGTGTGGAGCCGTCCTGGGCCCAGCAAGGGCAGCTGTCATTAAAAGCAAACAGACTTACGTGTTTCCCCACCCAGCTCCCCACAGCTCTGCTCAAAGCCTTAGGGAACCCAGCCCAGTCCTCCCCGCTCAGGCCTGTGTTTCTTCACTTTTTTTTCTGCAGGGACTTCCAGGCCCCAAAGGGGAAAAGGTAAGTGATGCCGGCAGCTGTCTAGATGCGGATATGATGAAGGATGCCAGAAACCTGCCTCCAAACCCCAGCTCTGGAGTGTGACCCCGGGCACGTCACATCCCCTCCTGGAACCTCAGTTTCCCCATCTGGAAGGTGGGGCTAAGAGTGCCTCCCTCCTAATGGTTACACGGCTTATATTTAACAATTCTGAGTGTCCAGGGGTGACATCAGAGTCCCCGCCACACCAGAGAATTACAAAGCTCAACGCAAGGTCTTCGCAAAATGAGGAGTTTCCGAAGCAAAAAATCATGGAAGAGAGGGGGGAGGGGCTGGAGCCGGGAGAGCCTGGGGGGCGGGGGTTTGAATAGTCACTATAGATGGTATTCTTTGTGAGGAGTGTGTGGCCCCCCCCAGGCAGACAGATGGTGGGGAGCTGCCCCTGTGGTCTTTACAGCACCCCCCGTGAGAAAAGCTTCCCTGGCATTTGGCACGAAATGTCACGGCAGACCCCTGGAGGGCTGGGGCCTCCAAGTGCCATGGAAGAGCGGGGGCGGGAGGGGCCACCCATGTGTCCCGCAGCGGGATCAGAGCAGGGAGGGGCCAGAGCAGATGCCCATGTGGCAGGAACCTTCTAGGATCCACATCTGGGCCATGTCCACTCCAGCTGCCCGCTGTGATGTGCCCTCCGAGGTAAGTAAGGCCAGCCAGCGTCCCCTCAGAGCTGTGCCGGGCACAGGATCCCGGGGTCAGAGCCTCAGGGTTGCCTTAGGGCTCCCCCACCAACCGCATGGCTTTCAATGGGTTGGCTGGCTCCGTGGGCCTCAGTTTCCCCATCTGTCAGTTAAAGCAACCTGACAGAGAAGTGATTTCCTTCCTGCTGGCTCCGGTTGAACAAAGCAGAGGCTTTGAACCCAGAGAGAGACTGGCATCTTGGCATCCATTCCTTCGTGACATCCAGCCCCAAAGCTTGGTGACTTTAGACGGTCAAGTAATTACCATTCCTCGCTGTGTCGAGGTTCCAGGATTCCAAGAGGACGCGGGGCATGGGGAGCAGCTCATCTCAGCTGTGCTGTGACTAGGGGCTGGCCACAGGCAACACAGTGCCTGGTTCCAAGCCCTGTGTGTGCGCTGGCTGTGTGACTTCAGGCTGGTTACTTGCCTCTCTGTGTCTCGGTTTCCTCATTGAAAATGGAGATTAGTAATGAAACTCTCGTGATATGTTCGTTAGACTTGGGTGAGACTAAGTGGGTAAATCAGGGAGCACAGAGTAAATGCTTAATACATGTGTTAGGGTAAAAATAGTAGCAGTGATCCGTCTTCCTGCTCTTTGTCCTTAGGGCGCACCAGGAGACCTTGGCCCTCGGGTAAGAGCTGACGCAAGACCCCCCTCACCCGCCCCACACAGTTCATGTTACCGTATAATAAGGCGTATCTAGCGTCTCTTCTGGGTCCCTGCCCCTTACCGCATGGGCCCACGGTCTCTGCCCATGCACACCATCTGTCCTTCTGTGGGATTTCATTTAAGTGGCCACAGGCTGGAAAACTGAGGGCTTCCTCACAGTCATATTTGTTACCATGGATGGGGGGCAGGGTGGGGACAGTGGGGCTAGCACTGCCCCCAGGCCGAGACTGACCTTCTTGAGGATGGCTGGCACCTCAGGAAGAGGGAAGGTTATAGGTCAGCAGCTGAGCTCTGCCACTTACCAGCCAAGTAACCTTGAGCGACTCCCTTTCCCCTCTGTGACTCAGTTTCTCCAGCTGTGGTGGGTGGGATTGACAGCCCCTTATCCAAGCTGCTATAGCAAAGGTTCATGGCAGTCATAAAGGTGGGCACCCAGCCCCCAGCCCAGGGACAGTAGATCCCCTGGCCCTCGGTGCCCCCAGGGCCCAAGGGACCCGGAAGTGCCTTGTGCCAAACCTGGAGTGTCTTCAATGAAGCAGAGTGGGGAGCCCAGATCAAATGGGCCCCACAAAGCAGATGTGGGCAGAGGGTCACATCAGGGGCCCTAACAGCATTCTCCCTCCATTCCTGCCACAACTGGGGTGGAAGCCCATCTGTACTAGAGGGGGCTGCTCCCCAAAAAGGTTATGGGGTGGAAATTGTAGCCAGTGAGCGAGTACCCCCACAGCCAGCATCTGTAAGCACTAGAGTCAGGGATGGAGCAGGGGTGAGGGACGGGCACTGTGGATGGGGGATGGGAAGGGGAGGCAGCTAGAGAGCTAAGTGTGGACCAGGTCCTGGTCCTGGTCCCGGTCCCAGTCCCAGCTCTGCGGCCCCACGGCCCCAAGCCCAGACCAGAAGGGTCCATATAACAGGTGGTCACGAGCAGGAGCCGAGAGCCCCGGGCTGGCCAGGCTGAGGCCCCAGCTCTTCCGTGCTGGGCCTTTGGTTGGAGGGCAACTATGGGGTCCCCAAAAGCTGAAGCCAAAGCCAGGATACCCACGTTGAATTTGGTGACTGCTGAGAAAAAGCCTTTTGCTTGCTTTCTGGTGGGTGTACAAATGCTGATCTTCTGGAAAGAGGGTGCCCACTCCTCAATTGACGAGCTCTCCCAGCCCAGGAGTCATGAGAGATCTTTCCCAAAGCCCTCCCTCCACCCTTCATGGGTATCCTCTCGTTGTCCCAAGGTTCCAGCCACCTTCAAATCAGCCTCCACCCTTGAAAGTTCCATGGCTTAAAACAACAATGGCCCCGGTTGTGGGCGGGGGCGGGGGGGGGCACGGATCTCTCTCATCAAAGCCAGTCCAAGACAGTGGCACCCTCCCATGGCCTCGATGGATGCAGCTGTTGGCTGGGAGCTCAGTGGGGAGGTATGCGCTTCAAGTCTTCTCCCAGCGTGGCAGTGGGCTTCCCAGAGGGGCGTCCCAAGACTAGCATTCCAGGAGGCCAGTTAAGAGCCTGGCACGCCTCACTTTTGTGGCATCCTGTCTATCCCATCAGCCATGAGGCCCGCCCAGAGTCAACGTGGGGAAAGAGGAGCAGACCTTCTCTCTCAGTGGGGCAGGGGAGGGGGTCCCACTACAAGGGTCCTGTGGGAAGGGAACGAGCGTAGCGGCCATCTTTGGAGAACATAGTCCTCCTCTCCCAGTCGCTGGTCTGGGTTGAGTGGCTTTGCCCCCCCGAAACAGCTTTGTCCTTTCCCAAGTCACCCTTTCTGCCTTCCTGACCACACAACCTGTTTGCTGGCTAGATGGTTTTTCCACGGCTCAATCCAGGCTTTATAAGTAGAGACCATCACGGGTACAGTCGCCGCGTCTTCAAGGTAGCCTGGCCCAGTGGCGTGTCCGGGCCTGCTGGTTTGCGTGCTCCCTTGACTCACCCCTGCGTTTCCACGGTTAGACCTCAGCCAGCCCGATCCCAGCACACAGGCAGGGCAGCTGGCCAGTCTCGTGTCCCGAGTAACTCAAGGCCAGAGCCTACCAACATCTGCTGGTACCTGCTCATGTATCGAAACCTATTTACCTCCCCAGTAAGCAGAGTCCAGGCCAGTGGTGCCCGTTGTGGGGCCCCTGGGCTGTGGAGGGAGTGGGGGCTGGGGTGTCTTCCAGTTCTTCCTGACACAGCAGCAAATGGAGCAGGAATCACCCGCCGCCGTCCCCACCTGCACCTGGGCAAACTAACCAGACTGTCAGCTGGCTATATGTCAGACTGGAGTCCTGGCCTCCGGGTCGGGACCCTGAGTGGTGGACACTGAGAGCCTCAGTCCGGTTTTTAACTGGGGAAAACCAATGAACTGTGTTTGGGGTCCAGTTGGCAAGAGAGGGGAACCTTCACATTATGGGAGCCAGGGATTCAGAACACGTCCAAAAGGCATTGCTTGCCTCAGTGGCCCTGAGGAGCTGCTGTCATTCCTAGCTCTGCAACCCTGGGGAAATGATTACCCTCTCTGTTCCTGACTGCTCTGCCTGTAAAATGGGTCGATACAGTGTCATGGCTGGGTGGTCGCAAGGGTTGGGGGGAGCCAGCTTCCAGGGAGATCAGTGCAGGGTGCACGGGGTCGGAGGAGGGTTACCTCCGCAAGAGGCTTCTTCGTTTCTCAGCTCCGGGAAGTTTGGGGACTGCTGTCGCTGTGAGCCAGGTGTGCCCCATGGCCTTGCCCCGTGCCACAGGGAGAGCCGGAAGTGCCGGTGGCACCGTGGTCCCCCTTTCCTTATAACTGGGGGCCACGAGGTGAGGGCTCTGGCTGCCTGAGGTCTGACCCCATACTAACATCTGGTCCTTGAGTCAGGGGCGGGATGCTGCATGACTGAGACTTTGTGGCCCTTTGTTGCTCTCCTTTTTTTTTTTTTTTTTCAACTTTGTGTCGCAAGATGACTGTCGGTTCACAATTAGTTGTAAGAGGTGGTACCCCATGCACCTGTCCTCCACGCTCCCCGATGGTGACATCTTGCCTTCCCGTGCAATGTAGTCTCACAACCAGATAGTTGACAGAATCCACCTGCCTCACAGGGAGCTCAGCCATCTTGCCCATCTGGGTGCGTTGAAAAGTCTGGCGACATCATCACACTCAGTAGACTCGGGTAACCACCACAGGAAGATCCCCTGGGCTGCCTCAGTCCCCTCCCTCCCCGTCCCATCCCTGCCCCCCCCCTCCGGCAGCCACCGATCCCTCCTTCATCTTCATGATCTTTCCACATCCACCCTGGGGTGTATTTGCAGCCGTAGAGTCTGAGCCACTGAGATTGGCTTTTCTCACTCAGCGTCGTTCCCCCGAGATCCATCGGAGCTGTTGCAACGTGGCTGTGCCTCGTTCCTTGTCATTATGGCAGAGCTGTGCTCTGTGACACGGCTGTCGCTTAACCGTCCCTTAGCCATTCACCCACGGAAGGACATTTAGGTTGATTCTAGTTTGGGAAGCTTTGCGCAGTGGCAGTATCGTAGCCAATGAGGTTTATCCGAGGCGCGATTATTGCTAATTGATTCTAGTTTGGGGCCGTTACCCCTAGAGCAGCTGTGAGCATCCGTGGGAGTTTTCATCACTCTGGGTAAGGCCCCAGAAGCGCACCTCCAGCACAGGATAAAGGAGGCTGGTCTACGAAGAAGGTCCTTCAGGACGGGTGCAGACCCCTTTCCGGGGGAAGGGGCTGGTGGGGCCCACATTCTTTGCTCCTGTACCCAGCGTGTCTCATCTCTCAGCGGAACACCAGAGCTGAGCTCCAGGCACTAAGGGCTGGGAGAATGGCACATCCCTTAGCTTTTATGCCAAAGTACAGGGACCTGTCTCTCCCTGTGGCTGCCGAGAAGCAAGGAGAAGCCCAGGAGCCAAACACTTTCCTCTGAGCCACCCCGCCACCAAGGCTGGGGGGGGGAAGGCATCTGGCCTGTCGTCTGCAGAGGCTTCTCTCTGGAGACTGGAGCCCCTCCCCTCCCCCTCACAGTAAGCCAGGCCCCATCTCTTCCAGGGAGACCAAGGACGAGATGGAGCTGCTGGGCCTCCGGGGCCCCCTGGACCCCCTGGAGCCCGGGGCCCTCCTGGCGACACGGGGAAAGATGGCCCCAGGGGAACACAAGGCCCAGCGGTAAGAGAGGGCATGGAGGTAGAATACCCCTGTCCCCAGTCCAGACCCAGACCCATGCTGCCTAACCCCAACCCCAACCAAGACACCTGCCCCACTCCAGCCTTAGACCGAGTGCCGTTTAAGACCTTGACCCCAAACCCATTCCAAAATCCTGGTCCGCACCCTCATTTCTGGCTGTTATCCAGACCCTACCTCTGGCCCCTATGCTCTGACCTAACTCCATACCCAACTCTTACCCTGCACCCTAATCCCAAATACAACCAGATTAGGATCTGACCTTGGTTGCAATTTCAGTCCCGATCCTAACCCTGACCCTGAGACCCATATGGAGGTGTTTCCTCCCCAGATTTTATTCCCCCCACCCCGATCTGGCTTGCTCTCCCCCCCCCACCGATTCCTTCCCTCCCTCCAGTAACTAGTTAGGCTCAGTTGTCCTCCTATAGCTCTACCCAGACTCTGGAGGCCAGGCTTCATGGTACTATCCCTTCCCCTACCACAGGGGCTGTCCTTCCCCTCCCACGCAGAGCCAGCCCCCCCACCACACTGCCACCAAATTGCCACCAGGGTCCCCTCTTGGGGCAGCTGGCTACTCAGTTGGCTTATCCATTCCTATTCCCGTTGGGCACCTAGCTCCCTGAGCCTCAACGTTCTCATCTGCAAAGTGGGAACAAGGACACCCACTCATGAAACAAGAGACGACTTAGAGCCCCACCCAGGGCCCAGCGTGGGGAGTGGGCTCCGTTAACGGTGGAGCCTCTGTGTCCCTTCATCAAGAGGGTCTCCTCTTCTGCCTCTTCAGGGTCCCAAAGGAGACGCTGGACGTGACGGCGAGATGGTCAGTATCCAGGACATTGGGACAGCCTGGGGCCCCGTTCATTTAGGGGGCCAGAAGCCCCCGTCCCACGCACGGCCAGCAGTGGGGAACCAATGGACCAGCCCTACATCCCTGGGAGGGCGCCCCCCCCAGGCCACTGCCCTGCTTGAGATCTGACACAGAAGCAGCCCTCGATGTGGGAGTCAGGCCTAGAAGGGGCAGCATGGCCCCACCTCCTGCCATCTGGCACTTGGCGTCGCCCTTTATACAATGATGCCCAAAAGCAGCCGCCGGTATGCCATTTAATACTTTCTCCTCTCTTATTCCAGGGCCTGAAGGGACTCCCAGGGCCCAAGGTGAGTGCTCCCTGTCCCCTGCCCCAGGCCTGGGAGGGATGGGCTCCTCTCCCCCACCCCCAAGCTCAGCTGTTCATTTTCTTCTTTGCCTGCTGCGGGGCGGGGGATGGACTGGGGTCCTCCTGAAGAAGAAGGGCTTTCCTTGCTTTCTCCCTCATCTCAGAAATACCCCACAGAGGCTGTGGCATCACATGCCCACGTGTAAGAGCAGTGACTTGTCCAGGGTCATTCAGTTTGGCGGGGGGGACCCTGGTCAGGAGCGGAGTCCAGGACTGTCTGCCCCATCATTCCTGTGCACCTGTCTGAGGGGCCAGGGTCTCCGGGCCATTACCGGTCATCAAGGCCAGTTCCACCGGAGGGGCAGGTGGCCTGGTGTCTGGGCCATGTTCTCAGGGCTCTGACCTCTCTCTTGCACCCCTCTGCCTTCCGTCTTAGGGTGAGCCTGGCATTCCTGGAAAGAAGGTGAGGGGGGCCCCAGGAAGGGCTTTCTGGTGGGGGTGTGGGAAGTGGCTAGAGAGATGGGCAGGGGCTCCCCATGGGGCAGGGCGGCGGGCGGGTGGCGGCCACAGGGATGTCCTCACCAGACCCAAGTCCTCTGTCTCAAAGCCCAATTTCCTTTATTCACTCGCTTATTCACGGATTCTTCCCTCTCTGCAAACACGGCAAATTCGTTCCCACTTCAGGGACCTGGACAGTGGTTCTCAAAGTGTGGTCCTGGGACCAACAGTATCGGCATTGCTGGGGGCTTAGGTGCATTTGGAGGCTGATCTTGGACCCGCGTAGTCAGAGACACTATGGGCGGGCACTGGGAAGTTGTGATTTATAATAAATCCATATTTGGTCTTAGTCCTCTGGTTTCTGGAGCAGAGCTCCTAAAACCCTTGGAATGTCCCGAGTGATGAACCAAATTCGAAGGTGTCTATTGTTATGTTAATAGCGCAACTTTAGGGACAACCGCCCCCTCCCCAGAATGGGGGCTGATTGCCTGGAGAACCAGCCATGTGATGGGAGGGTTGGAGCTTTCAGTCCTGGTCACCAGCCTTTCCAGGAAGGGAGAGGGGCTGCAGGTTGAACCAGTCTGACCTGTGGCCTCTCTGATGATGCCTCCGTAAAAACCCCAAAGGATGGGGGTTCTGAGAGCTTCCTGGTTGCTGAACACGGGGAGATTTGGGGAGAGCTGCAATCCTAGAGAGCTCACAGACCCTCCGCGCCCCTTCCCCATGCCTTGCCCGCTGCATCTCGCTGTTCCCGACTTCTATCCTTTATGATAAACTGGGAATCTGGTTAAGTAGAGTGTTTCCCTGAGTTCTGTGAGCCGCTCTAGCAAGTTAATGGAACTCAGGGAGGAGGTCATTGTAACTCAGTCTATGACAGACCATCTATAACACAGCTTCCTCCTGGTGCCTAAAGTGGCAGGTGCCGGGGTGGGGGCGTGCTGTCTTATAGGACTGGGCCCTTAACCTGTGGGATCCAACACTCTCTCCAGGTTGACAAGTATCAGAATGGGATTAAATCGTAGTGGGGAATCCCCTGGGTGGGGGTGTGGACACACCCTGCGCCCATCAGAATTGGTGACCAGGACTTTTATTTATTTCTTTTAAAGATTTGATTGATTCATTTGAGACACAGAGAGAGAGCACTAGCAGTGGGGAGGGGCAGAGGGAGAGGGAGAAGCAAACTCCCTGCTGGGCAGGAAGCCCATGTGGGACTCAATCCCAGGACCCTGAGATGATGACCTGAGCCGATGGCAGACGCTTAACCAACTGAGCCACTCAGGAGTCCCCCTGGTGACCAGAACGTGTAGCTGTGGTCTGTCCCGCACCTCCCCTGGGATGATACTGGCATGCACTCGAGTTTGGGAACCACTGGCCTGGGGTGATCTCTCTCCACCCCTTCCCTTGCCAGGTCTCCAAAAATCTCCCCTAGGTCGCTCCGAGTCCCTCCATACCACCACCCCCTTACACTCTTTTCCCAGCACTGCTTCCACCTCCTGGCCTGGTGCTGTGGGTTTATCTGGATAGTTCCTCACCCTCAGGCCCCTCTCTCCACCACTGAGCAGGGACCCTATCTGCCTAGCCCACAGACGCACTCACATGTATTGACTGAAGGAGCCAATCCCCTCTCCTCCACCTGCCCGCCCCTCCCTTCCGTACACCAGCCCCCCTCATGTGTGCTCTGGGCTGGCCCTGGGGGTCCCGCCCTGCCCCGCCACCCTGTCCCCACCCAGTGTGACCAATGCTGGTGCCCGCAGAGGTCTGGTGGGCTGGTGGGCAGGGGAGTGCAGGGTGGGGGAGACAGCCAAAGCCAGTATACCAGGGCTTAAGGGCTGCAGCCTCAGCTGCTCTCTCCTCAGGGGGATGACGGGATTCCAAGCCAGCCAGGGCTCCCCGGACTCCCAGGCCCTAAGGTAGGTACCTGTGCCTCCCCCAGAGGGCCCCTTGCCTCCCACCTCCCTTGGCTCCCAGCGGTCTGATGAGGCCCCTAGCAGCCCTTTCACAGTGTGGGTTTGGGGGGTGGCGGCCACTCCACCCTGTCCCCAAGGTAGGACAAGGGTATCATCCTTGCTCCCTTGCCAGCCTGTCTCCAAAATGTCACCTGAGCCCCCCCCAGGGGCCCTAACTATGCCCCAGGGGGGCTCAGGCATGTTCCCCAGGAATCACAAAGCCTGCAGCCCCAGCAGGCCCCTGGCACGCTCACTCACTGCGAACGTCTCTATTGCAGGGCGAGCCAGGGAACACGGGGCCTCCAGGAGAAAATGGTGTGGACGGCGCCCCAGGGCCAAAGGTGCTTCGCAGTGCGCAGCTCAGACCTGTGCCCCCATCCTGGAGTCATGTGGCTTTGCCTCCTTTTGCCATTTTTTTTTTTTTTTTTTCCCTTTTGCCATTTTAACTGGAGAGTCGTGGGAGGGCATGGGATCTGGGATCTGGTTCTGCGGGGGCCGTCAGAGGCTGGCCCCAGGGGTGGCCACAGGTTTGGGTGAAAGATAAGCCCCCCTGCCCCTCGTGAGCTTGGCCATGTGGTTCAGTCATTCTGCAGTTGGGGAAGCCAGGCCATCCCTCAGTGGCCCAGCTCTACACACTGTGGAGTCCGAGGGGGCTCCCATGGGCCCTTCTTCCAGGAGCTCTGTTTCTAGGGCACTGGCTGCATACGGAGGTCCCTTGGGGCTCCAGCACGTGGGCCCCACACTTTTGGGTGACTTGGGGACTGGAGGGGCATGGGGCAGCCATGCACACGTGGCTGCAACCTCGCGTCTCCCCAGGGAGAGCCCGGCCAGCGAGGTGCGGACGGAGTCTCAGGACTGCGGGTAAGTGAGTCCCCCCTCTGGCCATGCCAGGGGAACCCAGGGGCCTGGAGCTCTTCAGATGCCCCCATCATTTCCCGCGGGAGACCCCAGAGGAGCCCTGGAGCTCCGGGAAATGGGAGTCTTTTTTTTTTAATCATTCATTACTGATTTTTAAATTTTCAATCTCACCATACCTACTTTCGGTAAAATGTTCAAATACGCATGTGTGAAAACGAGCCATCCCCAGCTGAGTGTCCGCCCTCCCAGAGTCTTGTCTTATTCTGTGCATCACCTGAGGAGGGAGTGGGGGTGACCCTCCCCCGGCAGGGTGCCTTGCCCCACCTTACAGTTTGTCCCTGTCTCCAGAAGCAGAGTCACCCCCCACACCCCCCGCTGGTCTCCCATCATTTGCGACCAGCCGCTGTCAACCCACCTTAAGGTCAACACCAGGGGTCCCATTCCTTGCTCGGTGGCCTCCAGCAATCACGAGCCTGAACACTCTCCGAGGCTGCTTTTCTCCTCCGGAAAGAACAAGGCTAAGCCCACAGCCTGGTCACGCAGGTGGCAGGGGCTGGATTGGGCACTGAGCGTGGGATTCTGGGGGACCGTGACTGCGGAGCCTGTGGCAAGGGAGGACCCCTGGCTACGGTCTCTGGGCTCTCTGCAGGGGGCTGGCTCCAGGCCTGAGCAGAGTGCTGCCCGTCCCTCACAGTGGGCCCAGCAGAGAGCAGCCTGGGGCGGAGGGAGGTTTATGGAGGAAGGGTTGGGGGAGGAGGGCCTCCATTAGAGCGCGAGTGGGTGTGGACAGGTGGGTGTGGACACCTGCGTTTGCAGACAGTCGTACGCACACGTGAGCGTGCACAGCTTCTACCAGAGCCTGGGACACTGAGGCACAAGGCTGAGATCGAGCTGGCCGTTGGTCTACACGGTGTCTGGGCGTTTCGGGGAACGTGTTGATTTCTGCATGTTTGTATGGCTGACATTTAGAAATCAGAAGAACTTCACATCAGAATGAGACTTCTGTTTTCCCCGGAGAACTCTGGGTTGAGACCTCAGGGGACTTGGGTTCCCACAGGACTGGCAGCCAGACAAGGCAGGAGCGTGTTCTTCTGTTGGCTCCAGGCCCCGGACACCTGCTGCCCAGGCCCTGGAGTGTCTCTCAGGGACTGGGATGCCTGTGACCACGTAGATTGGAGGATGAGCTCTTGGGGGTCCCATCTGGTTACAGCTGAGTCAGCACACGGACTTTCCCTTGTGGGGGCCAGGTTCCTAGGGTCCTGGGTTCAGGTACACATGCGGCCGCCTCAGCCCTGCCCTGAAATTCTCCCTCTTCCTCTGCCTCAGGGTCCTCAGGGCCTCAAGGGTGAGCAAGGAGACACGGTGGTGATCGATTACGATGGCAGGATTCTGGACGCCCTCAAGGTAGGTTCCTGGCAGGACCGGGATGCATCCTGGTTCTTTTCCTGAGGAGACAACCACATACTTAGTGTATCGGTCCTGCATTTCTTTACACAAGGGTGGGGGGACAGCTTAGCACAAAGATCCCAGCTTCACCAGGTGTGTCTGATAAGGAAATCAGAGCTGTGCTGAGCACCCTCTACCCCAGATGCTAAGAGCTACCGTGAATATGGCTTATGTGACCCCGAGCTCTCCAGAGGCCAAAGTGAAAAGGGAAGCTCTCTGCTCAGGGGCAGGAGACAGACCATTTCCTGATGTCCAGTACCAGCAGGCCCTCCTGGCACCTTCCCCAGGGAGCACAGGCTGGAGGGCTACGTCTTCTAGTAGCTGTTGGGGGAGGATGACGGCAGCCAGGTCTGCCCCCAAGGAGCCTCAGGAGATGCGCAGTTGCAGAGCCCTGCGCGATGGTCCGGCAGACTTGGGACCTCTTCCCCGTGGAGGCAGGGGTTGGGTTTTAGCCGCTCACAGCTCCCAGGAAAGGGAGCTTGGGAGGGCGAGGGGCAGGCATCAGAGACTGGACCCGGCCTCGGCACCTGACCCCTCCTGAGCTTCATTCAGTTCTCTCCCACAGGCCTCGGGGAAGTACACACTGATGGTAATTATGGCCCCATCCCAGGCCTGCACGGGGTGCTGTGGGGTGCTGTGATGTGGTCTGAGGGCCTGCACACACAGGAAGAGCCAGCCTGAGTGTAGGGAGGTGGGAGGAAGATTCTGGGTGCCTCTGCCCAATGGGCAGTGGGCTGTCAACATTGGTTCTTGAGCCAGAAGTGAGGTTCCCAATACATGTTGTGGGGATGCCTGGGTGGCTCAGTCGGTTGGGTGTCTGCCTTCAGCTCGGGTCGTGATCTCAGGGTCCTGAGATTGAGCCCCGCGTTGGACTCACAGCTCGGCAGGGAGTCTGCTTCTCCCTCTCCCTCTCCCCCTCTCCCTGCTTGTGCTCTCCCTCTCTGTCAAATAAATAAATAAAGTCTTCAAAATATATATATACCCATATTGTGGGCAGGCTGGTTGAGTAATGGCATGGAAGGTGAATAAGAGTGGGTGCGGGGGCAGCTGGAGGCAGGCAGGGTGCAGGTGGGCTCTGGGCCAGGGTGGGGGATGGAGGAAGACAGGAAGACCAGAGATGTCTCAGTGGGGGGGCCAGCAAGGAGGGCACAGGTCGCTGGGATGAGGGGCTGGGCAGGGTGTGGCTCTGAGGAGGGGGCACAGGCCTGGAGGGTAATAATGAGCCACGATAGGCAGGTGGCCTGTGGGACACCTGGGCTAGAGCTTGGGAGCAGGGTCAGACCTAGAGACACCACAGACGCCGTCCCTTACTCACGCGGCCCAGGACTGTCCAGCATTAGACTGCAGGCAGCAGAGCCGATGGGCAGAGAGCTCGTGGGAGGGACAGAGAGGGCCGTGCTGGGCCACTGTCAGGGATAACATTCTTGGCTGACCTTGAATGCCAGCGGGGGATTTCTGCTTGCTGTAAGAGGCCATAGGGAGCCAACGCAGTGTCTTGAGCAGGGGAGTGTTGTGAAGAAATCAGTGTTTGGGGGATACTGGCTCTGAAGGCAGGGGGATTCTGGACCCACCGTCACAGTGGACTCCGTGGTATCCCACCTGGCCCCTGGTGGCACCTCCCTTCCCCCCCCCAAAAGACAACAGTGGGGGGACTGGGTGGGAAGCAGTCAGTGAGGGGCCTTTTTTTTTTTTAAGATTTTATTTATGTATTTGACAGACAGAGAACACAAGTAGGCAGAGAGAGAGAGGGAAGCAGGCTCCCTGCCAAGCAGAAAGCCAAGCAGAGAGCCCGATGCGGGGCTCAATCCCAGAACCATGGGATCATGACCTGGGCCAAAGGCAGAGGCTTAACCCACTGAGCCACCCAGGCGCCCCCAGTGAGTAGCTTTGACGCTGCTGCAGGCCAGCCAGAGCCCCGGCTCCTGGCGGGTGGGGGTGAGGGGTACTTGCGTACACACTGACCAGTTTGGCTTTCACACACAGGGTCCTCCTGGGCCACAGGGGCCTCCAGGGCCCCCAGGGATCCCTGGAGCCAAGGTGAGTTCATGGGCCCATTGTGTAGCCCCCTCCAAGCCCCTGAACTCCAGCACCCACCTCCCCTCTCCTGTCTGCCATGCTCACTCCGCTTCTCTCCTGGCATCCCGGCCTGACTCCTGGGGGTTCAGAGAAAGTGGCCTAACCAAGCTGGATGTCTTGCTCCTGGCCCTCGCTCCTCCTTGAAAGCCTCATTCCCACGTGTAAACCCTCAGGACGTCCCCAGGTCCCACAGATGACAGACAGAGCCGTTCCTATGGCCCGCACCCATCATTTACCCACCGCTGCCTGGCTGGCTCAGGAGACCTGGAAATCAGGCGAGATCTGGTCCCAGCTGTTGCCCTGGGCCGTGTGTCCTGCCACGAGTCATTGAATCTCCCCGAGCCTCAGTTTCCCAAGCTCTCACCCCCTAGACTATAAATTATAGCCCCGGTCTGTATCTGCCTGGAGTTGCTGAGGAGGGCTGGGGACCAGGGCACACCTTCTAGGCTCTGCCCACTTTAGGGACCACAAGGCCCTCTCGGGGACCATGGGACACCATAACCCCCTTGCTTTCTGTTCCCTTCCAGGGTGAGCTGGGATTGCCTGGTGCCCCAGGAATCGACGGAGAGAAGGTCTCTGGGCCTTTTCTTTGCTTGGCGATGCTGGTGCCTAGTGGTGGGCTGTGTGTGGACGTGTGTGTATGCGTGCGTGTGTGTGTGCGTGTGTGTGTGTGTGTGCAGGGTTAGCACAGGGCAGAATGTGCAGCCAGGGTGCTTGTCCTGGTTCTGCCTTTAGACCTCGGGCAAGTTGCTCGCTTTCTGGCAGTCTTGGGTCCCAAGTGTAAGCCTTAAATAATCGTGTGTGTGTAAAACACTTAGGGTGCGATCTAGAGCAGAGTGTTCAAATATTAGCTAACGTCGGTCCCGTTGCTCTGGGTCCCACGAGTATGGCTTTAAGTGCACACTGGTGTGTCCCCACGTGCACAGCATGGGGTCGAGGGCGTCACTGGACATTCATGGCCGTGGCTTTCGTGCCGCGTTTTGGATGCATGATTCTGTGATTGGCTGAGAGAGGCAATGAGTGGCTGGGAGGGGCATTGGGTGGATGGTTGGTTGTACGTGGGGTCTGGGGGCTCCCACCACCAGCTCCTGAGATGTGAGCACAGGGTCAACCCTCCACCCCAAGACCTGTAAGGGCCCCTACAGGGGCTGCCCAGTCTCATTCCCTCCACCCCTCCCCACACTGGTCCCCTTCCCCCCCGCCGCATGCCTGTCTTCATCCAAGCCCCTCGGTGCATTCATCATCTGGGTCAGAGCCAGGGACCCAGGATGAAGAAGTGGGGGTGGGAGTCTGGTGTGGTCAGGAGTAAGCTCTCGGGAAGCCCCCTGTGGTGAGGGAAGGGAGCATGCCTGCTGAGTTCCACCGACACCCTGTTCCTGTGGTTCGCAGGGTCCCAAAGGAGCCAAAGGAGACCCAGGAGAGGCTGGGCCAACCGGACCCAAAGGGGAGGCAGGAGAGATGGGCCTGTCGGGCCTCCCGGTAGGTGGGGCACGGGGTCCACCCTCCTCTGCCCCCATGGGGTTCCAAGGCCAATGTGTTCCCCCCACAGCAGCCATGGGGGAGGGGGGCATCGCTAGGGCCCTGCCAATTCCGCCCAGCCCAGGGGCTGCAAGCCTTTGAGCCTTTGAAAGGCAGCTTGGATTCTCTGAGCCTCCACATTCTCTTCCTCTTCCGTGCAAGGACTTCCCAAACCCCCCCACCCCCCACCAAGGTGGAACAGAGCCGGCAGATGGTTAGAGCCCCCCTTGACTGCTCAAATTTGCGTCCTGCTCTGTCCCCTGCTGGCTCCGGAACACTGCACAAGTGTCCTGACCTCCCTGGGCCTCGGTTTCCCCGCCTCTAAAATGGGGATAATCTCCCACTCAGGAGGGCCTGCACGACGGGCCGAGAGTGGTGGCTGGCCACGTGATTCAGTACCCGCCGTCACAGTCACGGTGGCTGGGCGGGAAGAGCTGCGGGTTCAAGTAGCTAGCAGGTGCCCTTCTTCGCATCTGGTGTCCATCCACGGGGCTCCCTCAGCGAGAGAGGTCTTTGCTTCCAGAGCACCTGGGTGCCCCCTGCCCCACAGGAGACAGTTTATACCACTGTCAGTGTGCTCTCCAGAAACCCCCTTGCTGGGCGCCCAGAGCGTGTCTGTCACCGATTTAGGGGAAACTGCTTTGAGCTGTAAATGCCAACTCATCGCTCCCACTGGGGGTCTCATGGGGAAGGCAGGGGAAGTGCACCTACCTCGGGCGGTGGGTCTGGTGATGGGCAGAAAGGGCTAAAGGCCATCCTGTCCTGCAGGGCACCGACGGGCCCAAGGGGGAGAAGGGAGAGTCGGCATCTGACAGTCTACGGGAGAGCCTGGTAAGGGGGGCTGCTGAGGACCAAGGTCTCCCCTTAATTCCCGGCCCAGGCCAGCTGGGGCTCCGAGCCTTGGGACAGAAAGGCCACCTGGCCTGACCAAAGCCAGGGCAGCAAGGGAGTGGGAGGGGGGCACCTCGGGCTGTGTCCTCCAACTGAGGCCCGTCTGAGAACCCCGAAGGCTAGCCCCTGGGCCCCCCCACCAGGCAATGGCCTTCTGGGGGCAGGAAGGAGACTCAGCCCAGTGGCTCAAGGCCGAGCTGCCCCACCCCCAGAAGTGCTCATGCAATGTCCACTGTGTTCAACCATGGGCTAGTGAGGTATGACGGGGGGTTAGATGACTAACCCATCTTTGACTGTTTCCTAGGCCCAGATCATAGTGGCACCAGGGCCCCCCGGCCCCCCTGGTCCCCCAGGCCCCATGGTAAGACCATTACATGTGAAGTAGCTGAGATCCGCAGGGGGTGGTGAGCCCAGGCCTGGAGCTGTGACCCAGGGGAAGACAGGACTTCTGGTGGGGAGGGGGTCACATCAAGCAATACAGGAGAGCCTGGGTCTGGGCTTGGGAGGCCACAGAGGTCAGGGCCATGGGGCCAGTGAGTGACCTCTAAGCTTCTGTGACCACTCTCCTCCTCCTCTAGGGCCTTCAGGGAATCCAGGGTCCCAAGGTGAGTTCTGGAAATCCCTCTACTCACTGCGATGCCCAGCATGGATAGTTCCAGAAAGCCTTGCTAATGGGCAGGGAGGGCCCCACACTTGGCCCAAAACCCGCTCTGTATTATCCCAGGGCCTGAAGGTTCTGGATCCCTTGGAGCCCAACCTCCCTGATTTCCTCGGACCACGTGCCCACCCAGCCCCATGCTGGGACTCTGTTCTTTAACCTTGTCCCTCTGCCTGAGCACTTGTCTGCTGCCTCCGCCTCCTTGGGCCACCCCACCTCACCCCCCGACCCACTTCCCCCGTGCCCCCCACTCACACATCTGTCTCTCAACTGCCCACAGCCTGGACATGAAGTCTTGGGTTTGGTGTGTATTACCTAATGTCATGTTCTGTGCTCTTAAATTAAAACCATTGAGTGTGGCCTGCCCGTGTGCCCCACGTGGGGGAGGCCAGCTCAGAAATCCAACTGCTCCTCAGCCCTGCTGCCACTCAGCTGTGAGGCTGGACCTGTCCCTGCCCCTTGCTCTGCATCTCTTTACTCATCTGTGAAATGGGTGCGAGGGAGCCCATATGTGGGCTTTGGTTACTGTTCCCACTGAAAAGAAACTGGGGTTTCTGTTTCTCTGCCCTGCAGTTCCCAGCTTGCACTCAGGCCCCAGGCTCTCCTGTCCTGCTGTCTGAGCCCTTCCCCATGACCGATATCTCCTCTTTGCTTCCAGGGCTTGGACGGAGCAAAGGGAGAGAAGGGTGTGTCAGGTGACAGAGGCCCCAGCGGCCTGCCTGTGAGTGTCATGAGCCTTGTTTATCTCTCTGGGGCACGAATTCCTATAACTGTCATGCCTCTTGACCTGTTTCTTTTCTACCCAGGGGCCAGCTGGCCCGCCAGGTCTTATCGGGCTGCCGGGAACCAAAGGAGAGAAGGTAATGACCTTCTTTTGATGCCTTCCAAGTATGGCTGCACATTTACGGTGTTACTCAGCTCTGGGGACTCAACCCCCTGCACCACACCATCCCAGGGCCATAAATCGGGCTTGTGGACAACTCACAAGGCTGAGCATCCCAGCAGTAGTGCTCCCAGCACCCCTTCCCTGGCCCCTGACACGTCTTCTTTGTCTCTTCTCAGGGAAGACCCGGGGAGCCAGGACTAGATGTAAGTATCTCATCGTTCACTGTGATCAGGCTCCTGTGTATAGCTTCTGCTTTTGCACTGGCCGTACAATAATCTGATCTGCTGGGCTCGGATATGACCCCCTTCCCCAGGGCTGGGACTCCAACAGACTGGTTCCCCCTGTGTCCCCTGTGCCAAGTCTAGTTCACAGCCCAGAGTAGGTACTTGATGGGTGGGTGGATGTATGATGCATGGATGGATTATGGGTGAATGGCAGATGGATGGATGGTGGATGGGTGGCTGATGGATGGGTGGCTGATGGATTACGGATGGATGCATAATGGATGGATGGAAGATGGGTAGATGGATGATGGATGGATGGATGACGGATGGATGGTGGATGGATAGATGATGGGTAGATTATAGGTGGATGGAAGATGGGTGGATAGATGGTGGATGATGGGTGGATGGATGGTGGATGAATGGATGGTGGGTGGATGGTAGGGCAGATGGAAGATGAGTAGATGGAAGATGGGTGGATGGATGATGGGTGGATGGATGGTGGGTGGGTGGATGGTGAATTGATGATGGAAGACGGGTGGATGGATGGAAGATGGATGGATGGATGGGTGGATGGTGGGTGAATGGATGGTGGATGATGGATGGATGGAAGATGAGTGGATGGGAGGTGGGTGGGTGGATGGATGAATGGTGGATGGATGGTGGGCAGATGGAAGATGGGTGGATGGATGATGGATGGTAGATGGGTAGGTGGATGATAAATGGATGGATGGATGATGGGCAGAAGGATGTATGGATGGATAAAGGATAGATGGATGATGGGTGGATGGATGATGGGTGAAGGGGTGATGGATAACTGAATGGAAGGATGCTGCATTGGAACAGGAAGGTGAGGAGAGCAGTATTGCAATATCCTGGTGAGAGATGAAGCTTCAGCTAGCACATTACTGTGGGAAGGAGAGGAGAGGAAATACTAGCCCAAAGTTGATCGGATCAAGTGTCTTTGGGTTGCCAACAATAGAAAACAGAAAACTGGCTTAAACTAACTCCTAATTGAAAAATCCGTAGGGACAACACACAATCCACACAACCCAGCCTCTCATGCTTCCTTGTCCATGCTTCCATGGTGGGGGTGTCGTTTCAAATTAGATGTGGTGATGGGACGGAGGCAGTGTCAGACCCACATCCTCCCAGACCCAAACCCTGGAGAAAGACTATGTGCTTCACTCTCTCTTCTTGTAGAAAAGTCTCATCAATTCTCACCGGCCCCAGTTGGGTCAATGCTGAAAGATCAACTTGGCCGCCCTCCAGAGCTGAGGGTGGAGTCAGCAGATTTTAAGAAGGGAGGGTGGTCCCCAGGAAAATCCAGCAGCTATCGCAAGGGGAACGGGGACCAGAATCAGGGCTGCAGGGATTCTGGTGTCCTCCCTGGACTTGAAGGAGAGAGTGACCCCTTGGAGAGGAAGATGGTGGTCCATCCCTGAGACGGGTCCAGAGAAGAAGCCAATGCCGAATCCCATTCAGGCTCTGGACCCAGGGAGGTCGCGGAGTGTGGCCGCGGCTACCTTCACAACTCAGAGTGGCATCTCAAGGCCAGGCCCACCTGCTCTACCCGGCAAGCCGCTGGCCCCGCGCCCACTCCACCGGGCCGAGCCGCCGTGGGGATTCTGCTCAGGCTCCCCAACCTCACAGCCGGCTAGAACAGCCCCTCTCCAGGGGACCCCCTGGTCTCTGCTTCATCCTGTGTCCCTGAGCATTGACCACCATCCTCTCTGCCCTCTTGCCTGTCCTGTTAGACCGTCAGGGAAGTGTCCCATTTGTTCCCTGTGGGGTTTTAATTTATGGAGGTGACCCGAGTGACGACCCAGAGAGGCCAGTGCCATTGAAGGAAGAACGGGTTACTTAGGTTTCCTGAGAGAAGGGCTCACCTCGCTATGCAGGGCCCCGTGGGAAAGCACCAGGTTTGGTCGGGGGTGGGGGGTGAGAAAGGGGTTGGGGGGCAGAGTTTTATGGGGGTTTCCTCAGGAAAGGCAGACCGGACCCAGGAAATAGTTGAGGATGGTCGAGTATGAACAATGCTGGCGGGATCTGGGCTGGAGGGGAGGCCCCGGCTTCCTGTCACCTGGCCTAGGGATGATTCCTGGCCGCGGAAGTATCAGCTTGTGGGAGAGAGAGGCAGATCAAGGGGGTGGTGGGGGATTGTTGATTTACGTATGAAATGTCCTCCCAGACCAGCCCTTTGCTACCGGCCAGAGCAGGCATGAGGGAGGGGCAGCCTGTCCCTAGCCAGCAAGTTCAAGATCTCAAAACAGTCTGAGATCCAGAAAATAAAAAGGGGGAGAGGGTAGACACATCAGATGTTTGTCCTGTCCTCCGTATCCAGCCCACAGCCCACTTCTTAGTGGATGCTTAGAAATGTTGGTGGCAGGGGTGGATGGACAAATGGACGGACAGACGGATGGATGGATGGATGGGTGGGGAGGGGCAGAAGAGATCACGCCAAAGTCAGAGAACAGAGCTTACTGTTTCTTAGTCTGGCAAAGATAGTGACACAGACGCTCACGAGTTCCCTGGGTCTCTGTCCCTAGCCACGCTTGTCCCACGCCAGCTACATAGGACAGGGATGTCAGAGAAACCCCTGGCCGGCAGCTCTGCCTGAGGGGGTCTGTCCAGGGAGCCCAGTGGTGTTTCCTGTGGAGGAAACAGCGCTGGTGTCCTGAATGCATGCTCATCTCTAAATCAACCTTGCACCCAGCCTACATGTCACCTAGGAGCTGGCATGGGCCCAGTTTGTACCCCGACCAGGCATGGGGGCGGGGCAGTGACGGATGGGAGGGGCACAGAGAGGCACAGGGAGCAAGAGCGAACCTCAGACCTCATTTTATTCCTCATTTTATTTGCCAGGGGTTCCCTGGACCCCGAGGAGAGAAAGGTGACCGGAGCGAACGTGGAGAGAAGGTAGGGAGAGAAGGGGGAGCAGCAGGAGAGGAGCCAGAGTAGGGGGAGGCTGGGATGGGGGGGCAGAAGGATGGGGTGGCTGCCAGTTGGAGGCCCATCCCTCTGAGGGGTGGAAAAGGGGTCCTGGGCCTGGCAGCCATGGCCACATCCCCGTCTCCCTCCTTGTGCAGGGGGAGCGAGGTGTCCCAGGCCGGAAAGGCGTGAAGGGCCAGAAGGGTGAGCCGGGACCGCCGGGCCTGGACCAGCCGTGTCCTGTGGTACGTGTCGGAACAGAGTGGGAGCCCCAGCCCAGGTCTTTGCCACCTCAGGCCGGGCTCAGGCCAGTGTCTTCTCTGTCCTCAGAGCTCCCTTGCAAGTCCCAGAGACCGCCATGGCTTGTCCATGCCATCAGGGAGGCTCCCTTGCTCTGGTCCTGACTCCCCTCCAATGGCTCAGGGGGACCCACACCGTTCCCCAGAGATGGAGGCTGGGCCCTGGGACAGAGTCCTTGCCGGCGTCACCACCCCTCTTTTCTCAGCTTCCTTGGCCCTAAAAGGGGGTTAGGACACCCTTCGCTCTCTGGGTGTGGGTCCCGAGGAGGAGGCTTTTACTGGTGTGGGTGGCCCCTCCAAGTCCCTGCCTCTCCTCTGCGTGCCCCAGAATCCTTCCCTGCCACCCCCCCACCGAACACCTTCCTCTTTTCCTTCTCTGGCACATCAGCTCCTCAAGGCTCTCCAGACCGCAGGCCTGAAGGAACCACACTTCATTTCCCTTCGCCCGAGGGCTGGGAGGGTTCCCGGGGAGCTCAGCAAAGACCGGAAAGACAGCAGGGAGGGCGTTTCCAGACTCAGAAGAGCAGATAGCCACGCCCAGCCACCCCAGCCCCAATGCGTGCTGGCCGCTTTCCAAAGGGGGTTCAGAGTGAGGGACCCCAGAGGCTGGTCCTCGTTCTTCAGTCCCCCATGCATGCAGTAGGGGTGCTAATTTGTACCCTGGGAGCTTGATGAGTCAATGAGGAAAAGACAAGAAGAGCAGCATGATAGGCATATGCACAAAGTATGGGGTTACTGGGAGGACGCAGTGGCCCAGCCTTGCAACTCCAGGCCCTGGGTCATTCAGCCTTTGTCTTTGAAACAGGAGAATCCCAAATGTGGAGGCAAGCGAGGGGCGCCGGGCTCCAGGGGGCCCTGCCCCGCGGTATGAGATCTGGCCTGCTGTGTGCTGTGTGCTGTGTGCTGGGCTGGACTTGGGTGCCCGCTGCTCTGACCACCCCCCTCCTCTATCCTGCCTTCCCTTCCTTCCTTCTGGCGCCTCCTCCCCACTTCCTCTGGGCCCTGGCTTGTGCTCCTCCTGGTGGATGCACGGCAGTTCTGGGGGCTGTGCTCCTGGGGGTACCTCCAGAGTGAAGTGTTTCCCGCGCCGGGGTTACCCCCCAGGACTCCAGGCTGGTGGAGGTGTCTGCCACTGTCCTTCTCCAGCTCCCCCAGCCCTCCGGGCTGCCTGAGGCAACCCAACCCACCCACCCCACTCTATCTGGAGTCTGAGTGCCCCGAACCAGCGAGCCAGCATTGGCTCTAATGGTGCCCCAGATGACCCCTACCCCCCACCTCGCTTTCTACCCTGCGAGCCTCAGCTTGCCCCATCTGCCTCTCAGACCCAGGCCCAGGGACGAGGACAGGCCTCAGGGGCATCCTGCTTCCTGGACTGCGCTTCAAATGCTCTTGAAGAAACTCCCCGAGAACCCTCAGGCCCCCAGTGTGAGCGGCCAGAGCTCGTGTCAAGAGCAGCGATCTCCCAGCCAGCAGATTGTAGCACAGTCCCCGATCCTCCCGGGGCCACGGTTCTGTCCCCTGCTCCAGTGTCCCAACAAGCAAAGCCCCGTGGGGGCTTTGTCCTTAGCAAGGACAGTGAGAGGCCCGCAGGCTCGTGACCCAACTCTTCAGGGGACAAACATTTGGGCCGTGCCTCGGTGGGGTCCAGGGGCCTCATGTGGCAGCTCCTGGGGCCGTTCCTCCTGACACCCAGGGCAAGAGTGTATGGAGTGTAGGGAGATGACCCGTACCCCAGCCCCATCACTGAAACCTTTTTCTTTTCCAGGGCCCCGATGGGCTGCCTGTGCCCGGCTGCTGGCATAAGGTACCTCGCAGGGAAGAGTCTCTAGGACAAGCCGGGAGAAGGGGGACATTGAGGGGGACCCCCTAGGGGCTGCTATCTGCAGCTCACCACACAGTGCCTGAGTAGCTGGGTTTGCCCATGACGACGCGACCCTAGGTTTGACTGCCCCATCAGATGGCCCAAGGTTTGGGGCCGTGGTCCTGGGTGATTGTGCACACCGCCCCCTGGTGGTCATTCAGGGCTCACTCAGTGTCTGGCCCAGCGAGGGCAAAGCCATCCACACACACTGGGACCCTGTCCATACTGCCCCACTGAGAGGGGGTGGAAGCCCTGCCCAGGGATGAGAGGACTGGGGGCACACCTGTTCTAGAAGAAATGTGCAGGACAGGATGCCCAGACCAGGGCGGGGCCTCTGGGGCCTCCCTCCTCACCTTTGGGTCTCTCCTTTCTCTTCCAGTGACCCCCGCACCCAGCTCACAACCTGTACAGATGCGTGTGGACGTTTTTAATTTTGTAAAAAAACACAAAAAAACAAAAAACAGTAATATATTGATATTTTTTTCACGGGAGGCACCATGTGTGGCCCTCATAACATTCAAGAGGGCGCCTGGCCCAGCCCCAGAACGATCAGCCTTTGAAGCTGGCAGGAAAGCAGACAGGCCAGTTCAGGGGAATCGAATACTCGGGGGGGCAGCCATGGGACTTGGCTTCCCCAGGAAGGAGACGAAGGTGAAAGTGCCTGGCTCAAGAGAGGCTGCAAGGATGCTGGGTTGGGCCCTCAGCCACCTGATTAGCAGAGAGACTGCACCCCCCAACACCTCCAGAAGTTCCGGAGCTCTGGGGCCCGCTCCATCCAGAAAGGCCTAGGGCTTGGACAATAAATGCAGCTGTCCCCGCCTCTCTGGCCTCTGGCCTCAGCCCTAGCCAGCTGCCCACCCCTCGGAGCCCTCTGGGGCCCAGGTTCCCCAGGGCAGGACAAGATTCCTGCCTAGCTGGATGCTGGGAGCTATGGGGAGCACCCCTAGTGGGTCACGCTCCCAAGTGAGTTCAGTAGGCCTCAGGAACCCAGCCTGCAGTGAGAACACGTGGCCTCCAGCCCAGAGAAGAGGCCAAGCACTCTCCGATCACGACCTGTGGACCCAGCTGTGAAGAAGCCTCTTGATCCCCGTGATTCGTGAGTGCGGAGAACGTCGGGTCCCAGATGGGAGGGGCTGCTGCTTCCCGTGTGTCTTGCAGCATCCAGAAGAGAGTCATGATGGGACTTTGCCAGCCCAAGGAGACGGGCCTGTGGCTCAGGAGTTTGGGTCTCACTGGCCCCAACTCTCCCACCCAAGAGAACTCTGGGCAGCCTGCCAGAACTGGTCTTTTGGATGAGCTGTGCAGAGGAAGAGGGCCCGGTGCCCTGAGGAGAGGCCTCCCCAACTCAGACAAGGGTCCCCCAGCTGGCCATCTCCCACCCAGAGGCTCGCCTCCCTTCTCTGTATAGATGGATATCGCTGTGTGTAATAAACCCCACTGTGTGTCCAGGTGTGCCTGTCCTTGCCGACTGCCCCTCGGCCCCTCTGGGTAGGGAGGGACAAGGGGACGCTCCCGGGGTCAGAGGCACCCCCGAAACCAGAGGAACAAACCAGAAGATTGTTCAGGGTGAGAACAAAGACAGGGTTTGGAGTTAGAAAGACAGACTCAAGGCCTAGAACCTCCCAAATTGAACCTACTTGACAGTTTGTAATCTGCTCCTCCCTCCATCCAGGCAACTCACTGGACCCCATAAGCAGTCCTGTCTAGAACAGGACCGATGTGATCTGGGTCCTTGTTTCCATTTGACATATGAGGGATCTGAGGATCTTGAGCAGTTAGTCACCTGCCCAGGGATGCACAGACAAGACAGGATGACAGGCCGACTGGGCCTGGGTTCTCGGGCAGCCTCCAGTTTGTCCTTCCAAATTGTTTGGCAGGGCATGGGGTCTGTTTGGCAGTGTCCTGATCCTGGGTGATTGGCAGGCCCATCCTCCTGGGGTGGAAACCCCATGTTCCCCCTTCCCCAGACCTCCCTGTGCCTAGGGCCAGACAAGGCCATTCATGGCCCACTGCTACCCCCTTGTGGCCTCATACCGTGTATCATCAGGTCTGCAAATTTCAACAAGTTTCAAGGTACGCAGCGGGCGGAGTTCTCCAAGAGCTCTGGTTGGGGGCAAGAGACCTGGAGGTCCCAGCTGAGCCTCGAGGACTGAGAGCCTCGTGTCTCTCTGCCTCTGGCCACCCCCTTCTGAAGCGAGGGAAGCACATTTACTGAGCCCCACGGTGGGCCACGGTGGTTTGACTAACCACGAGGATGACGCCCCTTTTCCAGATGAACCGAGGTGGAAGAGGAGGATTCCATAGGCCTCCTTCCTGAAGGGGGGGGGGGAATAGATGAAGAAATCAGCAATGAGGGAGCAAAGCAGAGGGCTGAGACTCTGGAAAGGTGGCAGGAGGGACAGCAGGAACCTCCCCTTCCTCAGCTAGCTCAGGCTGCAAACTGGGTCCCTTCTTCTGGTTCATCAAGGCAGAAAGTCCCGGGGCCCCACTCCACTTGGGGTTCTCTCTCTGGTAGCCCAGATTCTTAGCCCCTTGGGGACCAGCGATTGCTGCTGACTCACAGGACCGACAGTCAGATAGAACCAAGCTGGGTTCCAGCCTCGGCTGCCCACAAGCTCTGTGTCTGGGAGCACAATCCCTGTCCTTTCTGGGCCCCTGGGTCTCCCGGCAGGCCTCCCAGCCCTCGTTCTACCTCAACACTGAGTGTGTTCTCCTAGCGTTGATGCATCTCCGTTCACCCTGCCTGGATTGCAGCAGGTGCCATGACCCCCTCGGTCAGTCCCAGCAGCAACACTGCGCCCTCCTACTGTTCCTCCGTGAGACCGGAAAGCCCTAGGTCAGGCCCCAGCACTGACTATCTCATCTCCTACCCTGGGGCTCCTGCTGTGAACCAGGCCTCTGCTGGGTGCCTGGCACACATTCCCAGTTAACGCTCACGGGGGAACCCATCTTACACACCAGAAAGGCGACTCGGAGACTGAACCCTGAGCTCAAAACTCTGCTGTCATGCGCGGCAGCGTCCGGGTCATGGTGGAGCCCTTCCCAGCGAGGGAAACCGCAGGGGCCGGGAGCGGCGGGGGCGGGGCCGGGAGCGGCGGGGGCGGGGCCGGGAGCGGCGGGGGCGGGGCCGGGAGCGGCGGGGGCGGGGCCGGGAGCGGCGGGGGCGGGGCCGGGAGCGGCGGGGGCGGGGCCGGGAGCGGCGGGGGCGGGGCCCGGGGGCGGTGGGGGCGGGGCCCGGAGCGGCGGGGGCGGGGTTTGGCGGCAGAGCACGCGAGAGGCTTCTCGGCCCAGAGTCCCCGCGCGACCAGCCGCCGGGTGCCATGGCCGCCGTAGGGCGCGGGAAGGCCGAGACGCTGGCCCTGAGGCGGCGGCTGCTAAGGTACCGAGAGGGCGGCGCGGGGCGGTGCGCGCGCGCACGACGCACGCACGTCGGGCGCGGAGCCCAGGAACGCCAGCCCCGGGCCTAGAGCGTGCGTGCTCCAGCTCCCCGGCCCGCCGGCTCCCGCGGCCGCCTCCACGGCGTTCTCTCCCGGCTGCCCCCACCGGCGGCCGCTGCCCGGCTCTGGGCAGCCCTTGCCCCTCGGAGGAGGCCTCTGCCCTGGCACCGGGACGCCCTCCCCCAGGGTTGGCCCGCCCCCAGGACCTCCCGGGCCTGGCCGGAGGGTGACCCGGGAAGGGGCTGAAAGTTCGGACGAAGGGGGGGCATGAGGTGGGGGGCGCGTCGCCCAAGAAGCCTTAGAGAAAGTCTACTCGTAACCCGAGAGGGGGACTCTCCGCGGCACTGGGGCGTGAGGCAGCCTCTGGCTAGAGCTTGGGGCTGACACCCCGCGGGGCTGCGGAGACCGTCGGGGGCAAGGACCGCTCAGGGCTGAGCGCCAGCCACCTGATGGCGGCGCCCTCCTTCACACCCATCCCCGCGAAGAAACAGTGCCCGACGGAGCCCCGTGGTCTGGGGCAGCCACCTCTCCGTGGGCCTGTGCAGAAATGAGCAAGGCCATGTAGCCTTCCCAGGACTTAAACAGTTTCAATTTTAGCAGCTCCTTACCGATGGGTACATTACTTTCGTCCTTTCCAGCTACCGGTACAGTGGGGGCCTAGAAGCAGGGAAACACTGTGCCCTTCGACCTTTTGTCCCTTCCAGAAATGGGATAGGGGGGAGGGTAGGAGGGGGGGACTGTGGTGGGTGGACTTTTCCCTTCTGGTCTTCAGACGTGGCTGTCCACTTCTTGCTGTCCCCACAGTGATTCTTGCAGACTCTTTTACCCGGAGGATCCTATTAAGATTGTCCGGGGCCAAGGGCAGTACTTGTATGACGAAGAGGGAGCAGAATACCTCGATTGTATCAACAATGTGGCTCATGGTTAGTATCATCCCTCAGGCTGGGTGGGAACCCACTGAGACTGTGAACCTGGTCCCAGGGGGGCCTGAAATTGCAGACAGGTGTGGAGAACTTGGACCGAGCTGACCAGAGGAGCCCCATCTTTCTGGTGTGGCTACTCCAGAGTTTCCAAGCGGGAGCTCTGATACACCACGCAGGAGTCAGAAACCTGGGTCTGCAGTCCAGTCCCACATGGGACCGATGGTGAGCTCAGAGAGCGTCAGTCCACCTGGCCATGACCAGGTACACAGCAGGCCCCCAGCCAAGCGCTGGGGTCACAGCAGGGCATCAGCCCCAAGGACCCTCTCAGGGGTAGACAAGGAAACTGAGGTAGGAATTCAGTTATCCAGGTGGGGCTGCCAGAGCTCGTGGAACGAAAGGGAGTCTGTGACCCAACACACACATTAGGGGTTAATGAAGTAGAGGTTAGAAGTGGGGGCTCTGGTCCAGACTACCTGGGTTCATATCCCTGCCCTCCACTTATTTGACTTGGGCAAGCTCCTTAATTCTCAGTGCTTCATTTTGCTGATCTGCAAAATAGACGTGATCCTAGGAGCTACTCACCTCACGGTGTTTTGGAGAAACAAGTGAGTTAATTCCGATAATTAGCTGAGTGTGTTTGGCACATGGCGAGCCATCAACACGAGTTCACGTTATAATCCGCGGCTGTTGGCAATCAGCATTGCCTCCAGACCCCGCTGACTTGTTGAAGTCAAGCCTGCCTGTGGACGCTCCCCACATTCATGTCTTTGTCAAGCAGGCCTCAGGAAGCTTCCCTAAAAACATGAATTTTCTAGATAGGGTTTCTACTGGCAACCTTTTTCTTCTGCCAGAATCTCAGGGACACCTTTTCCAGGTCTCCCTTCCAGAACGGGCCTCTCTGCCCTCCCCACCTTGCGGCTCCCCTCTTCCCTCCCCATCTCTCCCCTGCAACTGCTCTTCTCCAGCTAGGTTTATGGCTTGGGGCTGGGGGAGGTCCAATGGGACCGGCCGAGCAGAGCTGCTGTGTGACAGCAGTGGCTCTCTCCCAGTCGGACACTGCCACCCTCTCGTGGTCCAAGCTGCGCACAGACAGAACCAGATGCTCAACACCAACAGCCGCTACCTGCACGACAACATCGTGGACTACGCGCAGAGGCTGTCAGAGACCCTGCCGGAGAAGCTCTGTGTGTTTTATTTCCTGAATTCTGGGTAAGTGGACTTCTGCCAGCCCTCCCCATTCTCCCTCCGCCACCCCGGGCCAGAGGGTGAGATGGTGAAGACAGAACTGCTCACGCAGGTGAAACTTTGTGTGGTGGACCCAGTGTGTGCTGCGGGAGAGGCAGCCTTGCTCTGGCTGAGCCTGTAGACCTCGGCCTGGCTCTGTTGGATCCAGTTTTCTGGTCTCTTCGTTAGGCATGTCGTAACCTCTGTTCCATGATCGTCCTTGGGGCTTACCTGGGTTGTAGATTCCTTGATTTGTGCTTTAGGAGTACATCGGCACAGACACTTGGGGGGCTAAGCCAACATCCCCTTAGTTCCCTCCCTAAGGAACAGAAACATCTGAAGGAACAGAAACATTGAGGGGTCCCTCACAGAAGTGCAGAATTCCTAAAAGGGGGGTCATTGTCTGGAGGAGAAGTAAGGGGCCTGATGAGGTCAAGCTGTGGGGGGCCCTGGGCATGTCGCAAAGGTCAGGAAAGGCTGCCCTGAAAGAGCACTGTCAGGCACAGAGCTGATGAACAGGAAGGAAGCTGCCCACGCTTTTGGAAGTGACCTCGTCAGGGTTCCTCAGCACACGGAACAGCCTGTGCAAAGGCTCTGTGCACACTTGAGGACCTGAAGGGAGAGGAGCTGGTACAAGCGGACACACTAAGTGAGGAGTTTGTTTTGATCCTAAGCATTGGGAAAGCCGTCAGAGGGTCTTAATCAGGCAAGTGATGTCCCTGGAGCCGAGGAGGAGTGAGAATGGACACAGGTACCAGTAGTGACAGCGGTAGCTCACGCCCAGAGTGGCAACGGAGGCTGAAGCGTTAGGCAATGATGACGTGTGCACAGAACCAGCCTAGCCTGCCTGGGAGAGAGCATTCCCACAAACCCCGCCCCTGGGCACTTGGATCATAACGATAAGTACTGGCATCACCGTTTTCTCCTTCACGCACCAGTCTCTGGTCACTTCTAGGAAGTGGAATGTCCCATCTTAGCTTTGCAGCTGAGGAAACAGTAGTTCAGAGAAAGGATCCAGGTTGCCCTGGGGTCATCCACGGGGGAGAAGGCAAAGCCGGAATCAGAGCATCTCTGGGAAGAGTGGAGATCTGGGCCCAGGAGCCAGAGCTTCCAGGGCTGAGACATTCGCTGGTTAACTCCACCGCACTCAGACTGGATTCCAGTGACTTCTGCGTTGCCAAATCCAATGGGCTCTTTGCTGCCCTCATCTTACTCTGTCTCTCAGCCATCGAGCTGGTGTGAGCACTCTCTGGAAACGCTATCTTCTCTTGCTTCCAGGATGCTTCGTGCACCGGGTTTCTGCCAGCTTCTAGGCACGCCTCCGTCTCCTGTCTCCTCGGCCGAGTGCTCCTCCTCTCTTGCTCAGGGCCCGTCCTGAGCAGCTGTCTCTTTGAGCCCTCTCCCTCCGTGATCTCCTCCATTCCTATGGGCTTACACAGCGTCTGTGTGCGGTGATTCCCGAATTTGTGTCAGGCCCAGATGGTTCCCATGTGTTCCAGCCGCCCACTTCTGGGCCATCTCCAACTTGATGTGTCCAAAAGGAGTTGGTTGTCTTCTGCCAACACCCGCTGTGGGACCGTGGCCCTGGCTCTCCTGGGACTTCCCGGGAGGACATCCCCCTCCCACTACTGCCACCCCCACCCCATCTCACCTCGTAAAGGCGGCACCATCTACATCTCTGCTCAGTCCACACACCCTCTCCCAGGCCCCCATCATGTCCCCGGGTCGTCTTCTACCTCTGTCCATCTTTCTGCTCTCCCCTCATCTCCTCCTACTGCATTAGCCCCACACAGCCAGAGGCTTCCTCCCCAGGTGGGAACCAAATCATGTCTTTTCTCCAGTTAAAGCTCTCCAGGGACGCCTGGCTGGCTTGGTCAGTGGAGCATGTGACTCAGTCTGGGGGTTGTGAGTTCGAGCCCCACGTCGGCTGTGGAGACGACCTAAGAAAATAAAATCTTCAGACAACAACAAAAACCCTCTTCAGTAGCTTGGCATAGCACTGATAAGAAAGCCCAGCACCTTCCAGGGCCCTGTGTCCAGGGTCCCTAGCGGCTCCCCACTTCCTCTCCCGTGCTGCCCCAGCCTGTGCCATCTCAGTTCCCTGAGCACACTTGAGCACTTTTCCTGCTCAAAGGCCTTTGAGCGTGTTGCTCACGCCACCTAGAACCTTCCCCTGGGGCCTCAGTTCAGGTGGTGTCTCCTCACAGAGTTTCTCTGACCCCTGTATTTGGCTGGGCTGCCGTTTAACAAAACACCACCACAGACTGGGAGACCTAAGTGGCAGGAATGTATTTCCCCTACTCCTGCTCTCCAGCGTCTAAGAAGAAGGGCTCAGCAGCTTTGGCTTCTCTGAGGCTCTCTCCCTGGTTTGTGATTGGCCACCTTCCTGCTGCGTCTTCCCTCCATCTTCTGTGCCTGCACACCTCGTGGCGTGTCTCTGTCCACAGCTCTTCTTAGAAGGACCCAAGTCTGACTGGCTCAGGGCCCAGGACCCATTCTCCCGGCATCATTTGAATCACCTCTTTGAAAGCCCTGTGTCCAAATACAGTCACATTCTTCAGTGCTAGGAGTTAGAGCTTCAGCATAGGAAGTTTGGGGGACACAATTCAGCCTCTCCCACCCGTTTATCTAAAGGAAGGCCCTGTGTGGTCCTCTTGGGGGCACTTAGCAAAGTGATCATTCTTTCCTTGTTTTGGTTTTGGCTTGGCTTTCAAGACCCACTGTAGAATGAAAGTTCTAAGAGGGCCAGGACCTGTTTGACTTACTGCTTGCCCCCCACCCCCCGCTCATTGCACACAGAAGGCATTTGATAAAATTTTCTTTAAATGAATAAAGTCGAACGACTCACACATGGCGTCCTGAGAATCTTCTTGTTGCTGGAAGGGCTCCTCGTTCCCTCCAGGTTCCTCTGTAGGAAGCACGTACCCAGGAGGAAACCTGTGGACAGCTATCTGAGCAGCGCCCTCCTTTTTTGTCATAGGTCAGAAGCCAATGACCTGGCCCTGAGGCTGGCCCGCCAGTACACGGGACACTGGGATGTGGTGGTATTAGATCAGTAAGTGCCCTTTCCAGAAGCCTGGGCTCACCACTCACCGGGGATGAGCGAGGCTTTAGCCTTAAGTGCCTCAGGTGGGGGATGAGGGGCCTGGGCTCGTGCAGGGAAGCATGAGGACCTGCCCATGGAGACATCCCTACACGCACCAGGGGGCTCTTCCCCCCAGGGCCTCTCTTCTGGGAGCAGAGGATGCTTTGTAAGGAAGTGAGACTTGGCCCCACAGTTTAGGTATTAAAACTGTCCTGACAGCACTGAGTGTCTGCTGTGCACGGGGCCCAGGCCTAGGGCTGGAGCATTACCCCACTCAGGCTTCATTACAGTTCTGTAGGAGGAAACTCCCCCCTCACCCCCAGCTTCACAGAGAAGAGCACTGAAGCCACAGAGGCCAAATGATCAGTCACCGTTACCTGGGTAGTAAGCGGCCTCGCAGGAGGTCTGGCTCCCGGGCTCCCAGGCCCGTGCTGGTTCCCAGCCCTAGGACTCGGGGGCTGTGTCACGTTGGCCTGCCTTGAGGCTCCTGAGGTGGGGAGACTGTTGTTGGGGCCGGGCCACGGAATATGGGACACCTGGGCCTGAGCCACTCCCCCCTTCTCCTCCTCAGCGCTTATCACGGTCACCTGAGCTCCCTGATCGACATCAGCCCGTACAAGTTCCGAGACCTGGATGGCCAGAAGGAGTGGGTCCATGTGGTATGCACTGCCCAAGCGGGCACCAGGTCGGTGCTCCCCCCCAAGCCCGGATGACACGACGCTGTCACTCCCCACAGGCACCTCTCCCAGACACCTACCGGGGTCTTTACCGGGAGGATCACCCCAATCCAGCAGGGGCCTACGCCAGCGAGGTGAAGCGTGTGGTGAACAGCGTGCAGGAGAAGGGCAGGAAGGTAACACGTGTGCACAGTCCCCAGGAACAGAACAGCAAACAGCGGGGGCCCTGAGAGATCCTAGAACCAGAGCCCACCTTTGAGGAATCTAGAAGGTTTAGATGTTCTGCAGAGTTTAGCTAAAGCCCTATACTGGGTGTGACGGGGCCAGGGGCCTGGGCTGGACTGGTGTGGGTGCGAAGAGGGTCCTTGGCAAAGATGCTGCCTGATTGCAGTGAGTGGGGGGTTGGCACTCAATGGCCAGGGGTGCGGGGGAGGAGAGGAAAGGCATGCTGAGCAGGGGAGCAGCCTACAGGGGTGGACCCTCACCGGTGTGGGGCCCGGCTGAGCTGGCAGGAGACAAGCCTGGAGAGGCGGGCAGGACCCCTGTGGCAAGGGACCACAAGGGCTATGCTAAGGGGCTGGAGGCCACCAGGAAGGTCTGAAGGGTGTTCAGAGGGAGAGTGACAAGACGGGGTTGAGGGGATGCCCGTGAGTGGAGCCAGTCCACCGCCGGGAGGAGGCCCCACGCAGGGTGTTGGTGGTGGACAGGGAGCGCAGGGGCAGAGACTGGAGGGGTGTGTGCTCTGGGGGAGCCGTGGCCGGGGCCGCAGCAGTGGCAGGGAGTCAGCTACTGGTGTCAGGGCTTTCTGGAAGGCCTCGCTGATGCAGTGACAGCTGAACGCAGGATGTTCGGCCAAGACAAGCAGGCAGTGAAGCCAGAATGATGGGCAGGACCAGATCAGGGGAGCTTGGCGTGTGTGTTTCAGATGCTTGGTCTCCGCTTACAGAAAACCAGAAAAGTGATGGCTCTGGGGGCAGCAGAGGTGGCTGGTTCCTACCCCATCAGCCCTCCCCCTGGGCCATAGTCTCTGCAGCAGGTCCGAGACCTGACACAGCTTGGAGGTCATGGCTGGGAGAAATGGGGTCACTGAAGGGGTTTAAACAAGACAGTGATGAGTTCAGTGACTGAGCTGTGGATCGCCCTGGTGGCCGCTGGATGACGGACTGACTGCAGGAGGCGTCCTGTTAGGTGACATCTGCAGGATGTCGAGGCAGGTGTGTCCAGGTGGAGGGGAGGCAGGGGGTGCACAGACGGTAGAGAGGCAGAGGCCATGCTGACCCATGGATCATGGAGAGGGGCTGCGTTTCTCTCAGTGGGGTGATGGGAGGCACCAGGTAGGAGGAGAGAAGGAACAGGCTGATGAGGGAGAAATCAGTGGCTTTCATCTGGGACGTGCTAAGTATAAGGAGTCTGGAGAATTCCATGAGGTAAGAGTTGGTTTGCAGCCCAAAAGAAAACCTGGTCACAGACCAGCTGTGATCTGGAGCCCAAAGGGGCCACACAGCGATGCTGGGGACTCGTCCTGCTAGGAGCCGGCGCGGAGCTAGCATCAGCAGGATGCGTCTAGCGTACCACCCAGTGCCTCCCCAGCGGTGTCCCAGCACTCTGTCTCCTCCGCAGATCGCAGCCTTTTTTGTGGAGTCTCTGCCCAGTGTTGCAGGGCAGATCATTCCCCCGGCCGGCTACTTCCCTCAAGTGGCAGAGTGAGTAGCTGGGCAGGGGTGCCTCAGGGAGGGCAGGGCTGTCCTGGGGCTTCCCGACCTTTGGTTCAAATTCCAGCCTCAGCCTGGCCTTTTGGCCAGAATTTTGAGAAGAAATGGTGGCCCCAGGAAAGCCAGCCACCTGCCTAATGCCCCCACCTCACTGCTGTCAGAGCCAGGGTTCAGAGTCCAAGATACCCCCCCCCCCCCAGCTCCCGGTCCAATCCCTCTTACCGCAGACCCCATCAGCCATCTGTCCTCTGCCACAGGCACATCCATAGGGCCGGAGGGCTCTTTGTTGCAGACGAGATTCAAGTGGGCTTTGGCCGAGTAGGCAAGCACTTCTGGGCCTTCCAGCTGCAGGGAGAAGACTTTGTCCCCGACATTGTCACCATGGGCAAGTCGATTGGCAATGGTCACCCGGTAGCCTGCGTGGCCACAACCCAAGCTGTGGCAAGGGCCTTTGAAGCCACCGGGGTGGAGTATTTCAACACGGTAAGTAAAGGCTCTAGGGCAAAGGAGCCCTGTAGGTTCTGCTAGGCCCCACCCTGCTTGGCAATGAGCAAAGGCCCCAGGCCTAGCAGGGTGCCCCAGCAGAGACTGCTAAAATGCTGTCCTTGGGGGTTACTGCAGGTCAGAGAAAAAAACATACGGCCTTAAAAACTAGCCTCAATCCAAAAGCTGTCACAAGAGATCGTGCCTGATCTGTGTAAAGTACACAGAAAGAATACAAGAGGCTGTCCCTTCTTCCCAGCAGGGACGACCCGCTCTCCACCAGGCCTTGTGCCTCAGCCGACAGCAGATGTGTGTGGAGCGCCCCCTGTTCAGGTGGCGGGTGGTCTGGGAGCAGAGTTGACATTCCAGTGGGAGCTTCAAGGAGGACGTGGCCCCCCGGCCTTGGGGTACAGGCTGGAGAGCTTTCCCTAAGTGAAAGGGGTCCTTGTGTTGGAGGAGAAGCCTGTTTGCTGGCTCAGAGAACACGCAGGTGAGAGGAGCGTGGTGGTCACTGGTCTCGAGGGCAGTGAGGAGCCATGGAAGGGTTTTCGCTGGGGTTAGAGGAGATGTGAAATACGCTCTAGAAGGATCTCGGGCGATTCGTGTGGAGAAAGAACCAGAGGTGCAGGCAAAAAAGGAGGAGGCCCAGATCTGGGCACCGACCACAGGGAAGAAATAGGAAGGGATGGTGTTTTAGGGGAAGAAGTACTCACTATGACTTCCCACAAAAAGAGCCAGTTTGAATTGGAGATGGAAACATGTCGGGATTGGGCAAGGTGGTAGGGAATTGGAAGAGATGGTCGTGAAGTGTGTGGGCTGACAGTTCAGCAAATCCTCACTGGACACGCAGGGGACACGCAGACAGAGCCTCTGCCCAGCACAAGGTCCGTGTTGGGGCAAGACAGACCCACAGACACCGGATCCTGGAGGTGTGGAGAAGGGCTCGTTGGAAGGGGTGTGATGTCCACTGTCAGCACGGGGACACCACAAGGGATTAGGGGTGGGGTAGGAAGGAGAGAAGAGGTGTGTGAGGAGTAGCCCTTGGGGGCGGGAGGGCGTGTGTTGTGCGGGCGAAACACCACCCAGTGGAGCACCAGCCCGTTCGTTTTGTTTCTTTATCCTGGCCTGAAGTGCACATAGTTAGATTACAGAAACCTCTGTCCCTGCACTGTCCTCGCTCTGTGAACCGGTTAACTGGCTGCTTTGATTAACCTCACAAGCATCCAAGAAGCCATCATTTCCAAGTAAAAGTTGGGCCCTGGACTGTAACCTGCATCTACCTATATGGCTGCCCTCCTCCGCCCCCGCCCTCCCATCCAGCCCGATAACCTCTGGGTTCATTGTACCTTAGAGTTTTTACCCCTATAAAAAGTGTGTCATACTGTGTGTTCTCTTACGGGCTTTGTTTTTCCACCTAACATATTACTGAGTCGTCCACATGGCTTGTCACCAAGGTGGGACTGCTTCCTGATACCCCACCATATGAATGTGCTGTGACTTATGTGTCCTTTCCTGTTGATGTGCTTTGGGGTTGTTCCCAGGGTTTTCGCTGCTCTAAACTATTTTTATAAGTTTCTATTTTGCACACGCAAGAGTTTTTCTTCGGGATAGACCTTAAAGTGGACTTGCTGGGTCATGGTCTGTGTTCACTGCCTGTTTTTAAGAGATGGTGACGTCTGTTTTCCAAAGTAGCTGACAAGTTAACTACCGGTGGCGGATAGAGATTCTGTGGGTCTGCTTCCTCTCAAACACCTTTTACTGTTCACTGGGCAAGTGGGGTGTAGAATGGTATCCCCTCAAATTGGAGAATGGTCTTGACATGGCGTTCCCTGGCTTCAGATTATGTGAAACATCTCTCTGTGTGGCTTTTTTTTTCTCTTATTTTAATGTAATTCCAGTTAACACACAGTGTGATATTAGTTTCAGATGTACGATGTAGGGATTCAACACTTCATACGTCACCCGGAGCTCTTCACAAGCGCCCGCCTCTGTCCCCTTCACCGATTTTGGCCATTCCCCACCCCCTCCACTCTGATAACCAGCAGTCTGTGCTCTGTAGTTAAGAGTCTGTTTCTTGACTTGTCTCTCTTTTATTTTTTTTCCCCCTTTGCTCATCTTAAATTCCACATGAGTGAAATCATACAGTATTTTGTCTTTCTTGGACTTATTTTGCTTAGCCTCATATTGTCTGGTTTCAACCATGTCATTGCAAATGGCAAGATTTTGTTCTTTTTTATAGATAAATAATATTCCATTTCATATATATACACCACCTCTTCTTTATCCGTTCATCAGTCAGTGGACACTTGGGCTGCTTCCCTATCTTGGCTATTAGAAATAATCCTGCTATAGACATAGGGATGCCTGTATCCCTTTCAGTTAGCGTTCTGGTGTTCTTCTGGTAACTACCCCATAGTGTGATTGCTGGGTCATAGGGTAGCTCTATTTTTAAGTCGCCATACTGTTTTTTGAACTCCCACCAGCAGTGCATGAGGGTTCCTTTTTCTCTGCATCCCCGTCAACACCTGTTTCTTGGGTTGATTTTAGCCATTCCGACAGGTGGGAGGGACACCTGCTGTAGTATTGATTTGCCTTTCTCTGATGATGAGTGATGTTCAGCATCTGTGCATGTGTCTGTTGGCTATCTGGATGTCTTCCCTAGAGAAATGGCTTCTGCCCATTTTTAAATTGGATCATTTGTTTTCGGGGTGTTGAGTTTTATAAGTTCTGTATCTATTTTGGATATCTTCGTATGTTTATTGGCCATATGTTTCCTCTTCTGTGAAATGCCTGTTTTTGCTTTTGCCCATTTTTTGATTGAGTTACTAGAACTTTTCTTATTTATTTGTGGGAGTTTGTGTTCCTCCGTATATGCATTTGTTTATGTGTGTGTGTATGTGTATGTATACAGAGGCACGTGCGTACACGCACACATACACACACACACATATATTCTTGATATTAGTCCTTTGTTGATTGTGTAGGTTGGATCCCTCAATAATTTTAAGGGGATTCTAAGGTCAAACTGTGAGGACCAGGGCACGTGGGTGACTCGATAGGCTAAGTGTCCCGGTCTTGATCTCAGGGTCATGAGGTCCAGCCCCACATTGGGCTTCAAGCTGGGAATAGCGCCGACTTTAAAAAAAAAAAAAAAAGTATAAGGACCACTGCATTATTCACTTCTAGGTTTTTCAGACTTTTTTATTATTAACTTCTGACTAATGACACTGAGGTCAAAGGTCGTGTCTTACACGCTACTTATTCTGTGAAATGTGTTGAGGTGATTTGTTACTTGATTATTCTACATGTTCTTAAGAAAAATGTATATTTCCTAAATGCAGAACTCTGTAAAATGTCTCTTAGGTCAAGCTTGTTAATTGTGTTGTTTGAATCTTCTATATTATTGCTGGGGATTTTTTCTACATAACCTATTAATAAGTGTAGAGATCTCACAGTGATGAGAAACTGATCAGTTTTTCCTTGTAACACTGTCAATTTTTGCTTTATTTCATATATGTTGACCATATACATATTTTTTATTTCTATATGTTCATTGGGAATCGAATTTTTTTTTTTTTTTTAAAGATTTTAAGTAATGTCTCAGTCACTGCCACTGAAATCAAGAGTCATACGCTCCCCCTACTGAGCTAGCCAGGCAACCCGGGAATTGAATCTTTTTCTTTTTTTTTTTTTAAGATTTTATTTACTTATTTGACAGACAGAGATCACAAGTAAGCAGAGAGATAGGCAGAGACAGAGAGGAGGAATCAGGCTCCCCGCTGAACAGAGAGCCCAATGTGGGGCTCGATCCTAGGACCCTGAGATCATGACCAGAGCCAAAGGCAGAGGCTTAACCCACTGAGCCACCCAGGCGCCCCATGAATCTTTTATTTTTTTTTAAGATTTTATTTATTTATTTGAGAAAGAGAGAGACAGCATGAGTAGAGGGAGAAGGAGAGGGACAATCAGACTCCCGGCTAAGCAGGGAGCCCAATGCAGGGCTCAATCCCAGGACCCTAGACTCATGACCTGAGTGGAAGGCAGACGCTTAACAACTGAGCCATCCAGGTGCCTCTTGAATCAGGCTCCCTGCTCAGCAGGGAGTCTGCTTCTCCCTCTGCCTCTGCTGCTCCCTCTGCTTGTGCTTTCTCTCTGTCTCAAATAAATAAATAAAATCTTTTTTAAAGTTTATCATACTTTTCTGTCTCTTTTAATCCTTCCTATTTTATTTTAGTGTCTGTATTAAAAGTATTTCATCCTGGGCTGCTGGGTGGCTCAGTGGATTAAGCATTTGTTGGTTAAGCGTCTGCCTTTGGCTCAGGTCATGATCCCAGGGTCCTGGGATCGAGCCCCACATCGGGCGCCCTGCCCTGCTCAGTGGAGCCTGCTTCTTCTCCCTCTCCCCTTGCTTTTGTTCTCTCTCTCTGTCAAATGAATAAATAAATAAAATCTACCCCCCAAAAAAGTATTTCATCCCAGATATTTTCAGTGCAAGCCTTTATATTGCCTTCTGAAATCTTGTGTGCCTAGGAATATTTTTATCAGGGCCTCATATTTAAATATTTTAGCTAAATATAAAATCTAGGTCCTCTGTTCCTCCAACACATTAAAAGTATATTCCATTGTCACCCTACACGTAGTATTGATGTAGAAAAAGCTGAAACCATCCATTCCTTTTCAGTTGAAATGTAATTTACATACCCATATAATTCACTCTTTTAAAAATGAAGTCAGGGGCACCTGGCTGGCTTACTCGGAAGAGTATGCGACTCTTGATCTCAGGGTCGTGAATTCGAGCCTCAGATTGTATGTAGAGATGACTTCAACGCATAAATAAATAAACTTTAAATACAAATCCAGTAGGTCCAAATTCACGTACAGATCAGTGGTGTTTGGTGTCCTCACCAAGTCGTGCAACCACCACTACCACTACTGTCTTAATTCCGGAACATTTTCATCACCAAAAATGCAGCCCCATTAGCAGTCACTCCTCTCGCCTTCTCTCTGCAAGTCCTGGCAGTCACCTTCTTTCTGTCTTGATGGATTTGCCTATTCTTGACATTTCATATAAATGGAATCACAAAGTGACCTTTAGTGTCTGACTTCTGTCACGTAGCCCTAATACGTTCAAGATTCATCCATGTTCTAGCATGAATCAGTACTTCATTCTTTCTTAGGAATGAATGATATTCCATTGTATGAATGTGCCACATTTCACTTATCCCTTCTTCACTTAGTGAACTGTTGGGTCGTTTCCCCTTCTTGGCTATTGTGAATAATGCTGCAGTAAACATTTACATACATGTGTTTGTTTGGACACGTATTTTCTGTTCTACTGAGTATGTCTCTCTGAATGGAATTGCCAGATCATATGGCAACCCTAGGTTTAACTTCCTGAGGATTGACAGACTTTTTTCAAGTAGCACTTGAGGTGCCCACCAACCGTGTACCCTCGTACGCTCCAACTCCTCTGTATCCTCTCCATTTGTAAGTTCCCATCTTTTATTATAGCCACCCCAGTGAGCACAAAATAGCATTTCATTGTGATTTGCGTTTCCCTTGTGGCTAGTGAGGTCGAGCATCTTTTTATGTGGTTATTGACTGTTTGCATATGTTCTTTGGAAAATGTCTACTCCTATCCTTTGCCCATTTAAAAATATATATTTATTTATTTGACAGAGATCACAGGTAGAGAGGCAGGCAGAGAGAGAGGAGAAAGCAGGCTCCCCGCGGAGCAGAGAGCCCGATGTGGGGCTCGATCCCAGGACCCTGGGATCATGACCTGAGCCGAAGGCAGAGGCTTTAACCCACTGAACCACCCAGGTGCCCCGTCCATTTTTAAGTTGGGTTACTTGTCTCTCTTTGCTGAGTTATAAGAGTTCTTTATCAGTATTAATCCTTATCAAAGAGATAATTTGGAAGTATTTTCTCCCATTTCTGAGTTGTCTTTTCACTTTCTTCATAGTCTCCTCTGAAGTACAACAAAGTTCCTCTTGTTGGAGGCCAATTTATTTCTTCTTTGCTTGCTAGTGCTTTGAAGTCTTATCTAACAAACCACTGCCTAATCTAAGGTCGTGAAGATTTACACCTTTGCCTTCTTCTAAGGATTTTCTAATTTTAGCTCTTAAATTTGGGTCTTTCATTTATTTGGACCTAATATTTTGCATATGGATGAGATGGGAGTAACTTGACTCACTTGTGTGTGGATGTCCTCTTGTCCCAACAGCATTCGCTGAGAAGACTGTTTCTATCCCATTGAATGGTCTTGGCACCTTGTTGAAGTTGACCAGCAACAAAAGCTAAAATAAGCAAATTGGATTATAGCAAATTAAAAAGCTCTTTTGTACAGAGCCAATAGGAAGCTATCAGTAAAACAAAAGGCAACATGCTGAATGGGGGAAGATATTTGTAAATCAGACATCTAGTAAGGGGTTAATATCCAAAATATATATAGAACTTACACAACGTAGGGTGCCTGGGTGGCTCAGTTGGTTAAGCAACTGCCTTTGGTTCAGGTCATGATCCCGGAGTCCCAGGATCGAGTCCCACATTAGGCTCCCAGCTCCATGGGGAGTCTGCTTCTCCCTCTGACCTTCTTCCTCTGACCATGTTCTCTGTCACTCTCTCTCTCAAACAGATAAATAAAATCTTAAAAAAAAAAAAAAAAGCAGGGGCGCCTGGGTGGCTCAGTGGGTTAAAGCCTCTGCCTTCGGCTCGGGTCATGGTCCCGGGGTCCTGGGATTAAGCACCACATCGGGCTCTCTTCTTCGCGGAGAGCCTGCTTCCTCCTCTCTCTCTGCCTGCCTCTCTGCCTAGCTGTGATTTCTCTCTGTCAAATAAATTTAAAAAAAAAAAAAACTTACAAAACATTTAAAAAAAGAACAAAACAAAAAAAACAGTTGAAAAATGAACAGAAGACTTGAACAGACGTTTTTCCAAGGAAGACATGCAGATGGTCAACAAACGTATGAAAAGACACTAAACATCACTTATCATCAGGGAGTTGCAGATCAAAACCACAGTGAGATCGCTCCACACACCTGCCAGAATGGCTGTTGTCGGAAAGACAAAAAATAGCAGGTGTGGGCAAGGATGTTGGGAAAAGGGAGCCCTCATGCACTCACCATTGGTGGGAAGGTACCTTGGTGCAGCCACTATGGAAAACAGTGCAGAGGTTCCTGAAGAAATTGAAGTAGAACTACCATATGACCCAGCAATTCCACTTCTAGCAAGTTATCTGAAGAAAAATAAAAGCAGTCGGAAAAGACCTATGCACTGCTGTGTTCATTGCGACATTATTTCCAAGAGCCATGATACAGAAGCAGCCCATCTCCAGGTTGATGAGTGGATAAAGGGGTGTGTGTGTGTGTGTGTGTGTGTGTGTGTGTGTGTGTGTGTTTGGTGGCTGAGCTATACAAAAGGAATGAAATCTTGCCATTTATAACAACATGGAGGTCATGTTGGTGGAGATGGAGACTGAGATGGAGATCATGATGCTAACTGAAGTAAGCCAGTCAGAGAAAGAGAAACACAGCAGGATTTCACACTTGTGTAATCTAAAAAACAAGTGATACAGAATTTTCTAAGTTCTTTTATATTTTGAGTGTTAACTCCTTATGAGACATTATTTGCCTGTCTCCTCCCATTCGGTAAATTGCCTTTTCGTTTGGTTGATGATTTCCTTCACGGTGCTAAAGTTTTTCAGTTCGATGTAGTCCCATTTGTTTCTTTTTGCTTTGTTGTCCAGAAAGGTATTGCTAAAATAAATGTCCAAGAGGTTACTGCCTATTTTCTTCCAGGAGTTTTACGGTTTTAGGTCTTACATTTAAGTCTTTAATTCATTTTGAGCTTTGTTTTATAGAGGATATAAGAAAGTGGTCCATTTTCTCTAATACCATTTATTGAAGAGATTGTCTTTTACCGTTGTATATTCTTGCCTCCTTTGTTGTAGATTAATTGGCCATGTAAATGTGATTTTATTTCTGGACTCTCTCTTCTGATCCGTTCATCTATGTGTTTGGTTTTGTGCTAGATCCATACTGATTACTGTAATTTGTAGTATAGTTGAAACCTGGAAGCATGATAACCCCAGCTTTGTTCCTCTTTCTCAAAGTTGCAAATTCCTCTTTCTCAAAGTTGCAAATTTTAGAGTTATTTGTCCCAGTTCTCTGAAAAATGTCATTGGGTATTTTGAAAGGGATTGCATTGAATCTGTAGATTGCTTTTGGTAGTATGGACATTTTAATATTAATTCCTCCAATCCATGAGGACAGTATATCTTACTATTGATTCATGTCATCTTCAATTTCTTTCATCATTGACTTACAGTTTCCAAAGCATAGGTGATTCATCTCCTCAGTTAAATTTATTCCTAGTTATTTTATTCTTTTTGATGCAATTGTAAATGGGATAGTTTCCTTAATTTCTGCAATAGTTTGTTACTAGTAGATGAAAACACAACAGGGGCCTTCAATACCCAACTCTTGGTTTTGGCTACGGTTGTGATCTCAGGGTTGTGGGATTGAGCCCCACATCAGGCTCTGGGCTCAGCGGGGAGTCTGCTTAAGATTCCCCCTCCCCTTCCCTCTTTCTCTCTCACTCTCTAAAATAAATAAATAAATCTTAAAAAAAAAAAAAGAAACAACAGATTTCTGTGCATTTTGTGTCCTGCAACTTTACTGAATTTGTTTAAACTAATAGTTTATGGATGCTAGCTTTACACTTTCCTATATTGTAGTAGCTCATCTGTGAATAGTGACAGTTTTACTTCTTCCTTTCCAATTTGGATGCCTTTTATTTCCTTTTCTTGCCCCATCGCTGCGGCTAGGACCTGTAGTACCGTGTTCAGTAAAAGTGGCAAGGGTGGGCATTCCAGTCTTGTTTTTTATCTTGAGAAAAAGCTTTCAACTTTTCATTGTTAAGGATGTTGTTAGCCATGGGTTTGTCATAGGTGGCTTTTATTATGTTTTGTTTTTAAAGATTTTATTTATTTATTTGACAGAGAGAGATCACAAGTAGGCAGAGAAGCAGGCAGAGAGAGAGAGGAGGAAGCAGGCTCCCTGCCGAGCAGAGAGCCTGATGTGGGACTCAATCCCAGGACCCTGAGATCATGACCTGAGCTGAAGGCAGAGGCTTAACCCACTAAGCCACCCAGGTGCCCTTATTATGTTTTTTATATTTATTTATATTTATTATGTTCCATCTATACCCACCTTTTTTAGAGTTTTTATCATGAATGGATGTTGAATTTTGTCAAATGCTTTCTCATCTACTGAGCTGATTGGATGATTTTTATTCTTCATCTCGTTAAATGTGGTATTGACTTGCGGATGTTAACCCATCCTTGCATCCTGGGAATACGTCCCATTCGATCATGGTGTCGGATCGTTTTAATGTGTTAGCTGAATTTGCTTTACTCATATTTCGTTGAGGATTTTTGCATCTGTGCTCATCAGGGATACTGGCTTGTAATTTTTTTTTTTTTTTTACAATGTCTTTGATTTTAGGTATCATAGTAATCCTGGCCTCATAAGTAAGTTTGGAAGCATTCCTTCCCTATCAGTTTTTTTGGAATAAATTGAAATTTTGGGAAGGATAGGTATTAACCCTATCAGTGTTTGGTAGATGGGCACCTGGGTGGCTCCGTTGGTTAAGCGTCTGCCTTTGGCTCAGGTCATGATCCCAGGGTCCTCGATCGGATCCCATGTCGGGCTCCTTTCTCAGTGAGAAGCCTTCTTCCTCTCCCTCTGCCTGCTGCTCCCCCTGCTTGTGTGCACGCATGCGCTCTCTCTCTTTCTCTCTCTTTCCCTGTCAAATAAAATCTTTAAAAATAAATTAAAAAAATAAAAGTTTGCTAGCACTCACCTGTGAAGCTGTCTGGTCTTAGACTTTTGGTTTTGGGGAGTTTTTGGATTACTGATTGAATTTCATTATGAGTGAAAATCTGTTTAGGTTTTCTGCTTCTTTCTGATTTAGTTGTGGAAGATTGGATGTTTCTAGGAATTTATCCATTTCTTCTAGGTTGTCCAGTTTATTGACAAATAATTGTTCGTGAAAATCTTTTATGATCCTTTGTATTTCTGTGGTGTCAGCTGTAACTTCTCTTTCACTTCTAGTTTAATTTGGTCCTCTCTCTTTTTTCTTGACAAGTCTGGCTATAGATCTTTGAATTTTGTTTATTTTTTGAAGAACCTGCTCTTAATTTCATTGATCTTTTCTTTTTCTTTTAAATCTCTATTTAAGGGTGCCTGGGTGGCTCAGTGAGTTAAGCCTCTGCCTTTGGCTCAGGTTGTGATCTCAGGGTCCTGGGATCGAGCCCCACATTGGGCTCTCTGCTCAGCAGGGAGCCTGCTCCCCCTCCCCCACCTGCCTCTCTGCCTACTTGTGATCTCTGTCAAATAAATAAATGAAATCTTTAAAAGAAAAAATAAATAAATCTCTATTTTATTTACTTCCACTCTGATCTTTATTTTCTTCCTTCTACTAACTTTGGGCTTTGTTCTTTTTTTTTTCCCCTCGTTCCTTTAGGTATGAGGTTAGATTATTGATTTAAGATTTTTCCCGTTTCTTTTTTTTTTTTTAAAGATTTTATTTATTTATTTGATAGACAGAGATGACATGCAGGCAGAGAGGCAGGCAGAGAGAGAGGGGGTAAGCAGGCTCCCTGCTGAGCAGAGAGCCAGATATGGGGCTCGATCCCAGGACCCTGGGATCATGACCTGAGCCGAAGGCAGAGGCTTTAACCCACTGAGCCACCCAGGCGCCCCGATTTTTCCCATTTCTTGATATGATTCTGTGTCACTATATACTTCCCTCCTAGAACTTCTATTGCTGCTTCTCATATTCTGGACCATTGTGTTTTCATTTTTATCTCAAGGTGTTTTTTTATTTCTTCTTTGATTTATTCATTGACCCATTGGTTGTTTAACAACATCTTGTTTAACCTCCATGTGTTTGTGTTTCTTCCTATTCTTTTATTTTAATTGATTTCTACTTTCATACTGTTGTGATTGGAAAAGATGCTCGTAACTTCATTCATCTTAAATTTATTGAAACTTGTTTTATGGCCTTTCTTATGATCTGTACTGGAGAGTGTTCCATGTTCCCTTAAGAAAAATGTGTATTGTGCTGTTTTTTTTGATGGAATATTCTGAATGTTCTGTTACATCCATGTGGTCTATGTGTCATTCAAGGCCATGATTCCTTAGTTTCTGGCTGGCTGATCTATCTACTGGGGTGAGCAGGAGTGTTAAAGTCCACCTACTATTACTGTATGACCGGCAGTTTCTCTCTTTGCATATGTTAATATTTGCTTTCTATATTTAGGTGCACCTCTGTTGGAAGCATAAATATTTACAAGTGTTTTATCTTCTTATTAGATTGATCCCTTCATTATATAATGCCCTTCTTTGTCTCTCATTACAGTTTTTGTTTTTAAGTCTGTTTGGTCTGGGGTGCCTGGGTGGCTCAGTTTGTTAAGTGTCTGCCTTCCGCTCAGGTCATGATCTCAGGGTGCTGGAATCGAGCCCCATGTCAGGCTTCTCCTCAGCGGGGAGCCTGCTTCCTCCATTCCCTCTGCCCCTCCCCCTGCTCATGCTCACAGTCTCTCTTTCTCAAATAAATAAATAAAATCTTTATTTTATTTTCTAAATAAAAAGATTTTATTTATGTATTCCGGAGAGAAAGAGAGAGGCAGAAGCCGAGAGAGAAGCAGGGAACCCGATGTGGGACTTGATCTAATCAAAAGACACAGGGTACCCACCTTGCCACCAAGGTCATGGCCTTGGGCAATGCTGGGATCTCACTCTGTCCCTCATTCTGTGTGTCTCATCCTTTTTTCTTTCAAAATTGGGATCTTTCATGTTGAGCCAGCCTTAGAAGATAGAAATAAACATCTGCCAAAAAATTGTTTTTAAATATAAAAAACACAAAAATCAAAACCTATAAAATTATATATATATAATTGTATATATTTTATAAAATTACATATATATGTGTGTATGAATCTCTATCCCTTCCTGAAGCTGCCTCTTTCAGGGGAAAGCAATTCATTTTCTTCCTTTCACCCTTAGCCCTCTTCATGTTGGTTTTTTTTTTGTTTTTTTTTTTTTGTTTTTTAAGATTTTATTTATTTACTAGAAAGATGGAGATCACAAGTAGGCAGAGAAGCAGGCAGAGAGAGAGGAGGAAGCAGGCTCCCTGCCTAGCAGAGAGCCCGATGTGGGGCTCGATCCCAGGACCCTGGGATCATGACCTGAGCCAAAGGTAGAGGTTTTAACCCACTGAGCCACCCAGGTGCCCCTTGTTTTTTGCTTTTTTTTTAAGATTTTATTTATTTATTTGACAGACCAAGATCACAAGTAGGCAGAGTCAGGCAGAGGGAGAGGGGGAAGCAGACTCCCTGCTGAGGAGAAGCCGGACATGGGGCTCCATCCCAGGACCCTGGGATCATGACCTGAGCTGAAGGCAGAGGCTTAACCCACTGAGTCACTCAGGCGCCCCCCCCTTCATGTTTTTAAAATAAACTTTTAAAAAGGAAAAAAAGTCACTCCTCCTATTTCTTTTTTTTTAGTTAGAGTTGGAACATTCCGCCGACCAGGTGTTGCTATTGCAGGCCCCCTGCCCCACCCCTCCCACCCTAGGTCAATCCCCTTGGCCTCTGCTCCTCCTGTCTTCTCCCCACTGCCTTGCTTGGCTTCCCTACAGCCCCTCCCGCCCCCCATCCTGGGACTGGTCTTGGGTTTCCCACTGTTTAAGAGGACATTGAAACTGAAAACAAACTGAGAACAAAACAAAAAAATTGTATGGCAATTTTTACCTTTTATTGCTAGTTTTTAACTTCACAAATAAATGATAACAAAACCTCAAAAAAAAAAAAGACAGCTACCCTGTGTCTTTTGATTGGATCATTTATTCTATTTACATTTATAGTAATTATTGATAGATATGTATTTACTGACATTTTGTTTGCTGTGTTCTGGTTGTTTTTCCAGTTCTATTCCTTTTTCTTTACTCTCTTCCCTTGTGAGTTGATGACTTTTTAGTGTTATGTTTAGATTCCTCTGTTTATTTTTTGTGTATCTCTTCCAGGGTTTTGGTTTGTGGTTACCGTGAGGTTCCTATAAAACAATCTGTGTATAGCAGTCTGTTTTCAATTGGTGGTTAAGTTCAGATTCATTCTAAAAATACCACATTTGGGGGCACCTGGGTGGCTCAGTCAGTTAAGTGTCTACTTTTGGCTCAGGTCAAGATCTCCGGGTCCTGAGATTGATCCCTGCACCAGGCTCCCTGCTCAACGGGGACTCTGCTTCTCCCTCTGCACCTCCCCACCCCCGCTCCTGTGCTCATTCTTGTTCTGTCTCTCCCTCTCCCCCTCTCTCACCCTCTCCCCTTCCCTTCCTTCCTCCTTCTCCCTCTCAAATAAATAAAATCTTTAATAAATAAATAACCCCCACCCCCCCAACACATACATTTTGTCTTCGATAGCATATTTTACTTCTATTCTGTGTATTCATTTATTGTTGGAGATGTTGTTGATTTTAGTACTTTTGTCTTTAATCCTCAGTTTTATAAGTGGTTGATCCACTACCTTTTCTGTATGTTTGCCTTTACCAGTGAGATGTTTTCTTTCATAGATTTCCTTATTTCTAGTTACTGTCTTTTCTTTCCTGCTTGAAGCAATTCCTTTAATATTTTTTGTGAAGCCAGTTTAGTGATGATGAACTTCTAGCTTTGCTGTCTGGGAAATTCTTTTATCTCTGCTTATGTTCTGAATGATAACCTTGCCAGGTACAGTATTCTTGATAGTAAGGGGTTTTTTTGTTTTCCTTTCAGCACTTTGAATATGCTGTACTACTGTCTTCCAGCCTACAAAGTTTCTGCTGAAAAATTAGCTGATAATCTTATCAGGGTTCCCTTATATATAACAAGTTCCTTTTCTCTTGCTGCTTTTATCTTTACCTTTAATTGTTGACATTTTAATGATAATGTGTCTTGGTGTGGTCTCTGGGTTCATCTTGGACTTTCTGTGCTCTCTGGACTTGTATGTCTCCTTCTACCAGGTTAGGGAAGTTTTCAGCCATTATTTCTTCAAATAGGTGTCCTGTCCCTTTAGTCTCTCCTCTCTTTCTGGAACTGCAGGCAGTGAATGTTAGTATACTTGATGTTGTCCCAGAGGTCCCTTAAACTATCCTCCTTTTTAATTTTTTTTCTTTTTTACTGTCCTAATTGGATGATTTCCCTTACCCTGTCTTCCAGGTCACTGATCCATTCTTCTGTATCATCTAATCTATTGTCTATTCCCCCAAGTGCATATCTCATTTTTATTATTGTATTCTTCAGCTCTGATTGGTATTTTTTTTATTTTCTCTCTCTCTGCTGATGTTCTCACCATGGTTATCCATTCTTTTCCCAAGTTTGGTAAGCATCTGTTTGACCATTACTTTGAACTCTTTATTGGGTGGATGAGTAGATAAGTGTCTCCGTTTTATCTAATTCTTTTTGAGGTTTTTGTCTTGTTCTTTCATTTTGAACATGTTCCTCTGTCTCCTCATTTTGTTCAATTCTCTGTGTTTGTTTGTATCTATTAGATAGTTCAACTACATCTCCCCATCTTGAAGGAGTGGCCTTATGTAGAAGATGTCCTGTGGGACCCAGAAGTGAAGTCCCTCCTGGCCACGAAAGCCAGGTGCTCCACGGGTGTCCCCTATGTGGGCTGTGTGCCCCCTCGTGTTGTGGCAGGCCTGCAGCTACTGTGGGTGCGCTCTTGGGTGGGGCTGGTCCCCTGCCCAGCTAGTATTGCTGTGAGCATGCTGGCGGGTGGGGCTGTCGTTCAGCTGTGAAGCCCAGCTGAGGTGCATAGTTGGCTAGGGTTAGCAGTCTAGAGGGAGGATTCCAGAATGGTACCCACCAGTGCCAGGATCAGAACAGCAGAAGAGGAGAGCAAAAATGGCACCACCACTGTATCAGTCCCTGTAGAGTGGCCCAGCTGCCTCCTGTGGTTCCAACAGACCCTCCAAGATTAGTAAATGGGACTCCTTCACCTGCAGCCCATGTACCTTTTGATCTGGTGTTTTACATTAGAGTGTAAAGTTCCCAGTCAAGTTGATCTATGTGTAAGCTTTTTAAGAGTGAGTTCTCATTTCCCGATAGTTCTAGAGTTTTCTGAGATGTACTCACTGTTGGTTTTTAAAAGCTAGGTGTTTGGGGATCTTGTCTCTTTTGTTTAGGATCTAAGGGTTGGAGTCCCTGATGTGGAGCTCAAATCTTTCACTCCTCAGGGAAAACGTTTTGCGCCTTTAAGATCCCTCTTGCCTGCGAAATGCTGCCCCTGGGGTATCTCCATCTCTGCCATCTGTCTCATTGCTGTCCCTTCTTGCAGAAGATCTGTTCATACAGTTTCTCGGTCCCCTTCAGAGGGAATGATCCTGTATGTAGTTGTCGATTTGTTGTGTCCCTGGGAGGAGGTGAGCTCAGGATCTTCCTATACTTCCGTCTTGAACCTTTCCTCCACATCTGTATTCTTAAGAGATACTGATCTTTAGTTTTCTTTTGATGTCTTTGTCAGGTTTTGGTATCGGGGTGTAATACTGGCCTCAAAGAATGAGCTGGGAAATGTCTATGCCCATTCTGTCTTCTGGGAGGCTTTTCAAAAGATTGGTAGTAATTCTTCTTTAAACATTGTGGTAGAATTCACCAGTGGAGCCGTCTGGTTCTAGGCTTTTCTTTGTGGGAACTTTATTACTACTTTTTTCTTTTTACTTGCATATGTCTGTCAGATTTTCTGTTTCTTCTTGAGCCAGTGTCAGTATTTTTTATTTGTTAGGAATTTGTGCATTTCATCTCAGTGATCTAGCTTGTCGATGTACATTTGTTCATATGATTCCCTTATCATCTTTTTTGTTTCATTAAGTTTGTTCGTTTGGTAGTCATGGGTCCTCTTTCATTCCTGATTTTAGACATTTGAGCCTTTATTTTGGTCAGTTTAGCTGAAGTTTGTTAATTTTATTGATCTTCTCAAAGAACTCACTTTTGGGGGTGCCTGGGTGGCCCAGTTGGTTAAGCAACTGCCTTCGACTCAGGTCATGATCCTGGAGTCCCAGGATCGAGTCCTACATCAGGCTTCCTGCTCGGCAGGGAGTCTGCTTCCCCCAATGACCTCTCTCCTCTCATGCTCTCTCTGTCTCTCATTCTCTCTCTATCTCAAATAAATAAAATCTTTAAAAAAAAAAAAACACTTTTGATTTTGCTGATTCTTTTTTATTGTTTTTCTGCATTTCTATTTATTTCCACTTCAATCTTTAGGATTCCCGTCCTTCTGCTTGCTTTTGGTTTTGATTACTCTTTTTTATGTTTTCTTAAAGTGGAAAGTTAGATTATTCACTTGAGAACTTTCTTTTTTGACATACATGTTTACAGACATAAATTTTCATATTAGTACTATTTTCGCTGCATCCTGTAAGTTTTGGTATGTTTTCATTTTTATTCATCTATATTTTTAAATCTCCTTGCAACTTCTTTGATCCATTGGTGCATTTGGGAAGAGTGTTTTTTCTGCTTTTTTGGAGTGCTCTGTATGTGTCTATTGGGTCTAGTCCGCTTATAGTGTCCTTCAGGTCCTCTGTTTCCATGTTGATCTTCTGTATAGTTCTGTCAGTTACTGAAAATGAAAGACTGAACTCTCCATTGGTCCCTGAATGGTACGTTTCTGCTTTCACTTCTGTCAGTTTTTGCTTTATGTATTTTGAGGCTCTCTTTTTAAGTACAAATGAATTTGTAATGGTTATCAAATCCTTTTGATAGACTGACTTGTGGCATTATGGAATGTTTCTCTATGTTGCTAATGCAATTGTAATGCACACGTCTTTTACATCTGATATTAGTACAGCTACTCTGACTCTTCTCGTTCCTGTTTGCATGGTGTACCTTCTCCACCCTTCTGCTTTCAACCTCTTTGTGTCTTTATCAGTCCTCTTTATTCATGTGGATTTGAGTTATTATCTGATGTCTTTTTTTTAAGATTTTATTTACTTATTTGTCAGAGAGAGAGCGCGCGGGCAAGCAGGGGGAGAAGCAGGCAGAGGGAGAGAAGGAAGCAGGCTCCCCGCTGAGCAGAGAGCCCCATTCGGGACTCGATCCCGGGACCCTGAGATCATGACCCGAGGCGAAGGCAGATGTTTCACCGACTGAGCCACCCAGGTGTCCCTATCCGATGTGTCTTTTCATCTCAGTCTGAAGACATACCATTAGTATTTTTTGTGAAGTATATGTTCGGGACACATTCAGTTTTTATTTATCTGGAATTGTCTTAGTTTCCCCATTTTGAAAGGATGCTTTTATGTAGAATTTTTGACTGGCAGTCTTTTTCTTTGATTACTTTAAATATGTCATCCCACTGCGTCTGGCCTTCATGGTCTCTGATGAGGACTCAGCTGTTAATCTTGTCACCCAGCTCCTGCACAAGACAAATCTGTTGTCTCTTGCTTACTGCAGGATTGTCTTTTATCCACTGAGACATAATTGGCATACAGTATTCTATTAGTCTCACACAACATAATGATTCAGCTATTTGTTATCTTGTGAAATGATCACAAGTCTAGTTAGCATCCATCATCACATAGTTAGAGTTTTTTTTCCTTATGAAGAGAACTTTGAAGATCTCTCTTAACCATGAGAGTCTCTTCACTCTAGGAAACAGTTGTTGGGGACAGGGGCGGATGGGTAACTGGGTGATGGGCATTAAGTAGGGCACATTGTGTGGTGAGCACTGAGTGTTATGTGCAGCTGGTGAATTATCTCTACATCTGAAACCGATGGTGTACTGTATGTGGGCTAATTAAATTTAAAAGGTCTGTCTTAGCAACTTTCAAATATATAATACAGTATTACTAACTGTAGTCACCATGCTGTTCATTACATCCCCATGACCTACTTATTTTATAACTGACAATGTGTTGCCTTTTGACCACCTTTACCCATTTCTCCCACCCTCTTTGTCTTTGGGTGTCTTTCCCTCTCCTCTCCTTCTGGGACCCCCCATATACAGATGTTGGTTTACTTCATTGTGTCCCACAGGCTGTCGAAGCTCTATTCATTTCCTCCCTCTGGTTTTCAGACCGGACAGCCTCAGTTGACATTATCTTCAAATTTGCTGATTCCTTCATCTGTTTGCCCAAATCTGTTGTTGAGCCTGTCTGGTGAATTTTTCATTACAGTTACTGTGCTTTTCAGCTCCAGAATTTCTCTGTAGTTCCTTTTAAAAATTTCTCTTCAGTGATATTCCTGTTTGCTGAGACATTGTCTTCATGCTTTGCTTTTGAGTTCTTGCAGTACGGTTTCATTTAGTTGTTTTAATACAAGCATAACATCTGATTTAATGTCTTTGTCTAAGAAGATCCCTATCTCAGCTTCCTCGGGGACAGTGTCTACGGGACTGTTCCTCACCCCCATATATGGGTCATGCTTTCTTCTTTCCTTGGAAGTTTCATGATTTTCTCTTGAAACTGGACATATTAAGTAATATATTCTGTCAGCTTTAGAAATCATATTCCCATACATATGATTCTTAGAAATCATATGATTTAGAAATCATATTCCCATACATATTCTGTATGGTGTTTTTATTATTGTTTGTATTATTGTTTGCCTTTTCTGAACTAACTGTGTAAAGTTTGTAGTCTTTGCTTGGTTGGCTTAGTGATCATCTCGTGATTGGACAGATAGCTCCTTCGATGCCTTTGACAAGTGGTCCCCTGTGTGTGAGATAGAGGGTTCCATGCCTTGACAGCTCAGCCGAACAGCTTACAGCTCTGTGTCAGCCTTTTCTTCCTCCTTCTGAGAGCCTCCAGGCAGCCAATGACCAGAACTTAGAGCTTTTCAGGTCCTTCCCGAACATGCATAAGGCACAGGGCGCGCGCATATCCCTCTGTGTAGACATGACCTTCTGAATTCCCAGGACTCTGTCAGAACTTGTTCATTTTCTTCCTGTTGCTCCTCTGGGGTGATCTTGGAACAACGACCTACCTACTGTGGTAGTTCAGCTTTCATTGCCTTGGCCATGTCATGGTTCTAAACAAAAGATGCTATTGGGGCGCCTGGCTCAGTGGGTTAAACAAAAGATGCTATTAATACCTACACTCTACCTTTTAACAAGTTCGTAGTTAATAGTATTATACAGTAAGTAGCCTCAGTCCATCCTGTGTGTCCATTCCACACATAATTTGGACATATCAGAAATCTGCCTCGTGGCGGAATCCCCTCGGAAGCTTTTTATGATCTCAGATACGGGGCTCTGCTCACCCAGTTTGAAGATGATCTACAGGATACAACCAGACACCCGTTAGGATGGCTACAGTTAAAAAGACTGACAATTCCAAATCATTTTGAGGATGGGAGCTCTCCTGGAATTTTGTAGGCTAGTGGTGGGAACATAACATGATACAACCACCTCAGGAAAATTTGTTTTTTATGAAACCAAGTCTGCATTTATGATTACAACCCAGCAATTCCACTCCTAGATACTTACCCAGGAGAAATGAGGACATCTGTTCACACCAAGATTTGTTACAAATATTCTTAAACAGCTTTATTCATAATAGCCAAAAATCAAAAGAATCCAAGGGACCGTTAACAGGAGATTAGAGAAACAAAGAATGGTATGTCCGTACAATGGGATTTCATGCACCAGTAATAGGAACATGCTACTGAGACACAGGACAAGACGGGAAATCGCAAAAACATGCTGAGCAGAAGCACCCAGGCACAAGAGAGAACATTCCAGAAACAGCAAAACTATGGTGACAGAAAGCAGGTCAGTGGTCGCCTGAGCCAGCAGTGGAGGGGCACATGCACTGAACTGTACGCGCTGTAAATATTTGCAGCTTATTGTGTGTAAACTCTACTTCAGTAAAGTTTTCTTTTTAAATATAGTTTAAAAACAATTAAAAAGACAGTCTGCAAGAGACACCCTTACTCTTCCCTTTCTGTGACACAGGTCCCCCTTCGGACACCTGTCGAAGGGCAGGGCCCACTGGAGGAAGGGTGCCAGAGCTCCCAGGTGTCCGGAGGGGACATCTCCCCCTCCCCCGCCCCCTCAACCTTACAGCCTCTCAGCGGAAGGCAGCTCTGTGGGAATGCACAGTACACCCTCTCCTCCAATTCTGCCTCTTGAGGCTCCTCCTATACCCCGTGGGGTGGCTTCCCTGAGTCCCAGTCACATTAGCACCGGGAAAGGCGAGAGGACAGCCTGTGGGGGAGAACCCCATCTATCCCCAAGTACTCGGAGTTCTATGGGCTTCAGGCCTGTGCCTGTCACTGCCCTTGGAATGTGTGTGGCCTTCTGTAGCCCTCACGCTCCCTGGAGCAGGGCCCACTTTTCTGGGCCTCTGACCCGCCCTTTGTCCCCTGACTCAGTTTGGGGGCAGCCCGGTGTCCTGCGCCGTGGGCCTGGCCGTCCTGGACGTTCTGGAGAAGGAGCAGCTGCGGGCTCACGCTGCCTCTGTGGGCAGTGTCCTCGTGGAGCTCCTCCGACAGCAGAAAGCCAAGCATCCCATCATCGGGGACGTCAGGTGAGGCTCAGGCAGCACTCCTTACCTGCTAACTGAACACCAGCCCGGGGCCAAGCATGGTTTCTTTTGTCACTTCATTGTTACCCGGGGTGGTGGGGACGTTTCTCTCCACAGAGGAGGAACTAAAGCTCTGAGGGGTGCTGCTGCCCGAGATAGCGCTTCTAGGGAAGGAGAAACCAGGGGCAGACGGCCCTGGTCCCCGACCTTTCCTCTGTCACAGCTGGGGCCCCTCTCCTCAAAGTCACTTGCTGGCACTGGGTCACTACCCTCCACCCTCCGAGGGTTGTGCAGCCCTCAGGCTCCCCAGGAAGCAGAGGCACAGGACTGGTGCTTTGGGCAGGCCCAGCCAGAGGGGGAGAGAAGGGCCCACGGCCTGGCCTCCTAAGATGTCGCCTTCCTGTTCCAGGGGCGTCGGGCTCTTTATCGGTGTGGACCTCATCAAAGACACAGCGACCAGGACACCAGCAACTGAGGAGGCGAACTACGTGGTGTCCAGGTACTATTTCTCGAACCAAGCTGCCTCTGCAGTGTCCACGGCCCTGACTGGGAAGGAGCTGCCATCCTGTTTCTGCCATTGCCACTGTGTCCCCGGGCCCTCGGGGCCACACAGGGCTGCCTGAAGGCGTTGGCATTGGGCCGGAGCACAGAAGGGGCCCCCCTTCTGTGTACCCCCACCCCAACTCCACACACTGAGAAAGCGGCCAGGTCCGCTTGGTGGCCAGTGCCTGGCAGCAGGGCCTCGGGTGGGTGTGGGCCATTCCCAGCCGAGGATGCGAGCGCCACAGGGGCTCAGAGACCAGAAAGCCGCATCCCACAGTGCCCGGCTGCCCCGGGGAAGCCACTACTCTCACGGCCATGCCAGGGCCCCTGGCAGAGCCAGATTTGGGGCTCCCCGTGGGCACAGCACCTGGTTTTCTTTGGTATGGACAGGCCGCCTGCTCCTTGTCTGGGTGAAGGCATCTGGAGAACCCTACCCCTGCCCCAGGGAATAAATGAGAAAGACTGGAAGTTGGGGTCAGAATGTAAATACAATCACCTCAGACTCTCTTTCTGGCCAAATAACCTTCCCAGGTTGAAGTGCAAATGTGGAATGTTAACGTCCTTAGGTACCACTACTATTAAGGAAGTGAAGCTATCTTCCTAGAAAGAACTGGAAATGAAAACCGGGGCTGGCAGAGAAGTTCCTGGAGCTGGGGAGGGGGGACGGGTTCGCTGTACCAGCCCGGCAGCATCGGTGCGGTGCAGGAATGCTGGCTGGCCACGTCCTAGCCATGGCCTGTCTTGGCTCAGGCCGGGATTCCAAGGCTGGATGAGCAGAGGCCCCTGCTTCGGGTAGGGGTGGGGATGGAGGGTGGAGGGCTCAAGGCCAGGTGCAGGTCACCCCACACAGGAGCCCTTAGTGCTGGGCGAACAAGGACAGGCAGGCAGGCAGTTCGGGAGGAGGCGGCCAGGGCCATGTCCCTGTGGTACCTGGACTGGGGTGGGGCTCCCAGGGGCCGGTTGGCTGAAGCCAGGACAGACTTTGAGGCTCTGTGAAGGGTTCCTTGGCTGCTGGGCCGCAAGGCCTTGCCATGTCCTATCCTCACAGGCTGAAAGAGAACTACATTTTGCTGAGCACAGATGGCCCTGGGCGGAATGTCCTGAAATTTAAACCCCCAATGTGCTTCAGTGTGGACAACGCACGACACGTGGTGGCAAAGATGGATACCATTCTGACAGGTGAGCTGGGGGCCCGAGGAGCAGCTGACCATGTCTCTTGAGCCCAACCTGCGGTCAGGAGCTAGGACCCTCCAGGGTGCCTGGGAAGGGGACTCCACAGTGAGCCAGGAGTCTTCCAGACAGCGCAGGGAACAAGGAGCTGTGGCGTGGAGGGGTTTCCTGAGCCCTGAGTAGCCATTCTGCCTGAGTAGCACTAGTGTGGACTCCAGGCAAGGCAATCACCCAGTGAAACCGCGGGGATTTATGTGGCAGGAACATTGTGCCCTCCTTGAAGGCTAGTGTCCCCCTCAGCAGCTAAGGTGCTGGACTGAGATTTGCACCCAGGACTGAAGAAATGCAAAAGGAATTCTGCCCTAGGTTTCCAGTCCCCTAGGAATGTCAGATCAGTGTGGGGTCTGCCCTAAATGCACTCACCAGGCCACCTGGAACAACGGAAGCAGACAGGTCTCTGCTATGCCGTAAGGGGGTAGGGGTGGGGTGCAAAATCCCACCTCCTGGCTGAAACCCAAGCCCCGCAGGCACCCCCACCTCTCCTCCACCTCTGCAGGTGCGTTCCCTGCAGGAAGGAGGATGTTTGTGGGGAGCCTAGGAGAGGAGAGCCTAAGAAGGCACAGACTTGCCTTTGCTTTCCTGGGCAGAGTGGCTGCCATTGAGTCTGAATGTCTGGGGCAACCAGACTGACGTCTGGCTTTGTACTTTTGGGAGTGTTGCTGACCCTGTGATTTGTGCACATGGTCAAGGGGCTGGACAAGGAGTCCAAGAAGCTTGGATGCTGGAGAAAAAGGCTAAGCACTTGTGGGGGTATGGGGCGGGGGCCTTTGTGCTGTTTTTCAGACATGGAAAAAAACGTGAGAAGTTGTGAGACACTGAGGCTCCAGCCCTGGCACTCGTGTCCTCCTTCCTTGGGTGAGTAGGCCTTGCTCCCTCACCCTCAGCAAGCCAAACCTCGCTCTTAACCAGGTTTTCTTCAGAAACCTCTCCCGATAGCTGATGGGGAAGACAGGACTAGCACTTTCCTCCCCGAGCCAGTTCTCCTTCTAGAAGGAATGGAAAACAAGTCTTTGCTAGTCTGAGGGCTCAACCACCAGCCCTGGGGCACCCCAGTCCAGCCAGCAGCTCAACTCTGCCAGAGGGAGCAAAACTGTTCCGGGCCACCCAGGAGGGGGGCACTTTGTGTCCAGTCCAGCTGGCCCCTAGGACACTGCCTTCCTGGGTACAGTCCCACTGTCCTCCGCTAGGAGACCAAATCCCACTTCTGGGGGCCCAGGAGACTGGAGTCTGCAGCTGCCGCAGCCCCCTTCACGGTACCTCCTTCACCCCCTTGAAGCTGCCTCCAGTCAGAAGTCCTTTAAAACTTCCTCTAAAAGGGCTCAAGTCCTGGGCAGGCCCCGTCCTTACAAGCAGCGACTCGGTTCCACCTGCCAGGACTGCTGTCCGGTCAGGGAGGCGCTAGAGCTTTGAAGGCTCAGGAGCACCTGGCCCTTCCCTGCTCTTCACAACATGCCCCACACTCACCCAGGCTTTGGGGGTTTTTAAATTTTTATTTCAAAAGCTTGGATAGCTTCAATATCCAGGTCGTGGCAAAATCAGGACACGTGTAAAATACCTTACAATACATTAGATTCCCAAAAGGTACCAAAAAGTACAGTAAAATTAACACTTCCATTAACAGGAAATGTATGACACAAATAATATAAAATTAAAAGGTGAAAAAAAGGTGACACTGGTTTCCTAAGATACAGTTTACTCTTTACAACCAGGGTCCACAGGTCCAGGCTGCGGGCGGTGGCGGGCAGCAGACCCTCCCAGCCGGCCCTGGGGGACCCGGGCCTAAAACTAGCCCTCCAACGCCGCTCTGGTCTCAGAGACCCCCACACGCTGCCTACGACAACTAGAGCTCTGGAAATATCAACAGGAGAGTGATTTCCAAGGGGGAAATTTTAAATAAGATGCACATGGGACAGGCCATAGAAAGTACGCCAGGTTAAATTTGGTACATAATTGTGTTCACTCGAGATCCGGACAGAGCGTGTGCGGGCGGGCATCCGGCCACGGCCTCAGTACGGCTTGTAGTTGTTCTGGTGGCCGCCGCGGCGCTGGCTCTTCCCGTAGTTCGTGCCACCCTGACCTGGGGATGAGAAGGCCATGCATGGGTCACGGTGCCACCTGCCGGAGCCCTCCCCGAGCCAGGTGCCTGCTGTGCCGCCACACCGGAGCCCTCACCCCTGGCCAGCACGGAGGGGGCAGCGCCCCGCCTTCCTGAGGCCCAGAGGCTCAAGTGCCTCCTCCCATGGTGGCCGCACCGGGCCCCCGAGCCCAGCCTGTCCGACTCCAAAGCCCCTGCTGCCAGTGGCCCCTGCACTGTCTGTCCTGCCTCCCAGGGTTGGGGGTGAGCGGCCAGGGCCTCCCTCTCTCCTACTTACTGTAGTCGTAGCCGGGGCCGTAGCCGTAATAGCCATAGGGCGAGTAGTCGTAGCCGCCATAGCCGGGCCCGTAGCCCTGCTGGTAGCCGTAGCCCTGGTTCCAGTAGCTGCCGTAGCCCTGATTCCAACTCTGACTCTGACCTGTGGGGGGAGCAGGGCCCAGGGGCCCAGGGACCATTTAGCACACGCAGGAGCGAGGATGGAGGAAATCCTGCCCTTCGGGTGGCGGGCTCACTATGGCAACTCAGGTAGAAACCAGGGGGCTGCTGTCTGGCGTCAGGGGCCCTGGGCCCCGCCCTGCATCTGAGGCCCAAGCCGGGGCCCTGAAGGCCAGGAGGGCCCTGCCGGCTAACTGCACTCGGGGCAAATGAGGCAGGAGCTCACTCTCTCACACCTCCCTCTCCTCACCCCAACACTCCCTGGCAGCTCCGCCCTAAAAAGGAGGACATTCAGGCTTTGGAGTCCGAGGGGCCTGGACAGAAGGAGGTAAAGCGCCCGGCACAGCCCTGCCCTACCTCCTGCCCACCCGCCCACGGGTGCACCGAGACTCAGGCCCGCCACCCAGCCCAGTACGCCCCTCAGGCCCGCCACCCCCGCACCCTGACTGCAATGCAAAGGCCCCTCTGTCTTGGGGCCCCAGGCAGCAAGAGCCAGGCTCTTCCACACCAAGTAGCAGCCACAGCAGCGCCAACATGACCCACCCGGCCTGGTGCACCAAATGCCAGAGGCCAGCGAAAGCCCCAGACAGGCACGGGGGCTCCATGCAGGCAGGGCCCTGTCTTTGCTCAGCCAGGTTCCACTCACCTCCACTTCCGCCGCCACCGCCGCTGCCTCGGTTCCCTCGGTTGCGGTTCCCACGGCCCCCCGAGCCATACTGCTGCTGCTGATAGACTTCTTTGGGCTGGGCCACCTTGATCTCACACTGCAAGAGAAGGACAATGGGTCAGACCTATGTGACAAGCCTGGGGCAGGGCCATGGACAAAGACCTTTGCTGATGGGGACCAACTGCTCAATACAAAATCTGCCTGCAGCACCTGGGGGACATAGGTGAAGCGTCCTGACTCTTGCTTTGGGCTCAGGTTATGCTCTCAGGGTCAAGCGACTGAGACCTGCATGGGTGGCTACTCTCCGAACGAAATCTGCTAAAGTTTCTCCCTCTCCCCCAACACGCATGTGCACTAAGTCTCTAAAATAAAATCAATCTTTAAAAAAAAATACAAAACAGGGCACCTGAGTGGCTCAGTGGGTTAAAGCCTCTGCCTTCGGCTCAGGTCATGATCCCAGGGTCCTGGGATTGAGCCCCACATCGGGCTCTCTGCTTGGCGGGGAGCCTGCTTCCTCCTCTCTCTCTGCCTGCCTCTCTGCCTACTTGTGATCTCTGTCTGTCAAATAAATAAAATCTTTAAAAACAAAACAAAACATGCTTAAGTGGAAGCCACATTTGGGCTAGAAACTCTCAGGACCACAACTAAAATCTCTGGATGAGGACTAGGGCCTTTGGGCCAAAACCTTTCCCCAGAGAACTCACTGGGGTGACAGCTGTAATTCCAGGCCTGCTGATGGCAGCCAGGATCCAACAACTGGGAGGAGGCACACCGAGGCTGAGGCTGAGACCAACCCAGCATAGCTTGATCCCATGGGGGGGTGGGGGGGCGCCGCCAGGCCGGCTCTGAGGCCAGCCCCGTCCACCTGGGAAAGAGGCCTCAGAGCTGGCTTCTCAGATCAGGGCCCTTAGAGAGAAAGAAGTGGGGGGAAACTTTCTAATTTTCTTTTCTTTCCTTTACAGAAGAAATGAAGCATCCCACTCCAACAGGCTGAGGCTGAGCCCCTGACCTCTGGCTTTGAGGAAGGAAGCCACTGAGGCTCAGGGCGGGACCTGGCTGCTCTCCCCTCCCCTTCTCCCAACCACTGGCCTGTTGGTGGGAAGGGCCAGATGTCTGTATCCTCTGAGGAGCCAAAGAGTCAGTTTCCTTTTTGCTCAAAAATCTGCCCACTGCGGATGGGATTAGGGTCAGGGCCTCCCACCCAATCAGAAGTTTACTTGTTAGAGGAAGTACCCTCGCACATACACTCTCCTAAATACGACCCACAAAATACCATTTTATACAATGTGTCACCACCCAATCATATCCTAACTGGGAAACCTTCCCCAAGTGATTTCATCTGATGTCTTCTGTTTAATTAAAAATGCTGAATACATTTATTTCAAATCACACCACCAGTAGCAACTGACTACCTTACAGGTACTTCCTTCCATTTCGCATTCAGTGGGGGAGAGGGTGGCGGTCACTCACTGTCTAGGGGAAAAGCCCTCACCCAGCTGCTGCAGCTAGACTTCAACTCATTTGACATAGAATTTAGAGGCCCAATCCTGAATCCAGTCTAACTTCCCAGCTGGGATTAAGACTTCTAGAAGCCCCACCCACTACCTGTCCCACCTTATCTGTCTGCCGCTGGGCTCAGACCTGCCACACCCGGCCAGCCAGCCACACCCTCAACTGCCTCCTCTGCCACCTGGAGAACACCTGAACCGAAAGACACCCCCGACATCCCTCACCCCCACTACTGGCCAGAGTTCAGAGGAACAGTGGCACTTCTCACCGTGAGGCACCGCTCACTTAGGCAAAACTGACCATGGACACAACGTGGACTAAAACCCTGGGAGCTCTGGGAAGAAACTTTGTCTGAGGTGGGAGCTGACTAAACCAACATCCAGAGCCAGAGCAGGCGGAAGCAAACAAAAGATCTGGTTGTGACGAGAGAGGAAAAAGCTCCACAGGAGGAACAACTTTACCCAAAGGAAACAAACCCATGAATGAAAGAAGTTCTAGAATCTTCTGAGACTTAGTGCAGGCCATATTCACCTTGGACTCCAGATGGAGAACACCATGACCTCTAGCTTTCAGTCAGAAATCAAAGGGGCTACTGAACATGCTCTAGCCCAGAGAAAAGACCCTTTCTCCTGCCTCCCACACATTCCGGGTTTCTGCCAAGTCTACCAGCCCAGAACTCCCTGAAGGACAGGACCATCTGCCCCAATCAGGATAGCAGGCACTGCAGACACCCAGCAGGGTCACACTGCCCCGGAGAGGTAGCCCAACTCCTGAGGCACACCTGTAAGAGCCAGCTCTCCACCAACAGCAGGTGGATATAGAGCTGGAGACACCTTACCTTACTGCCACTGATAGTATGGAACTTTTTCTCCAGAACTTTCTTCACAGGTTCCTCTTCTTTAAAGGTGATGAAAACAAAGCCTCGTCTTTTGTTCAACTTTGGATCCATGGGAAGCTCAATGGCCTCAATCTGTAAATGTAGGCAAAGCTCAGAACCAATGCCTCTTCCCACCCCCAGGGCCCACAGGGAACTCTGAGGAGAAAAGACCCAAGAAGGCCAGAATGAAAAAGCCTCATGGAGAGCTACAGCCTTCCAAAGCTGCCTAGGACCAGGGAGAGCAACCTCAGGGCATCAGCAGGCAACTCCCAGGGTCCCACACTCACCTCCCCAAACTCTCGAAAGTACTCCCTGATCTTCTCTTCAGTGGCTTCAGGATTCAGACCCCCCACAAAAATTTTCTTTACCGGGTCCTTCTTCATGGCCATGGCCTTTTTGGGGTCAATGACACGGCCATCCAGCCTGTGTTCCTTCTGGTCTAGGACCTGTCCCAACACAAGAAAATGAGCTTCAAACTCAACAGCACCACCCTCAACAAGCCCCTTCTCTTTGAGCCACGAAGACCCCAAGACTGATATACAAAACGTGTTTGGCCCCCCCATACTCCACCCCTAAGTGACTAAGCAACACAACTTCATCTCCAAACTTCCAAGTACAGCTAGCTTAACTCAGCCCCTAGAGGCCTCTCCCAACTCCCCCAACGCTTTCCCAGACAGAGTAGGCTCAGTTTAAAGCCTCTCTTTCACAAGTTAAGCAGCAGTGAGGCGGGCTGGAGGTGGGCTGCTAGGGTTGGAATCCAGCCCTTTCTGGCTGTGAACTCTTTCTACTTACACTTCTGAGCCTTTGTTTTGTTTTCTGTAAAATGGACCTAAAATAATACCTAGTTCATTCATAGCAACCTTGGACTCTATTCTAGTCCTCAGGATAAAGGATTTGCTTTAGTCAGTGCCCAGAAGGGACACCAAAAAAGCAATAAACACCAACTATAATCTTCCTGGGCCCACTTAATCTGTATTTTTTAATTCCCTCAAAAACAGAACAGAGTTCCTCACCTCTGCTTTTCCCAAAGCCCTCAAGCACCTACAGAACACACAAACCCATGGTGCTCTCAGAACCCTATCCTAGAACAAACTTCATGCCGCTGACATCAAGCGCCCAGCTTACCTTCTCCACACTGGCTGCATCTTTGAAGAGGATAAACCCAAACCCTCTTGACCGGCCAGTGTTGGGATCCATTTTTATTGTACAATCAACAACCTCTCCAAATTTGGTAAAGTAATCCTTTAGGTCTTTTTTGCTGGTATCCCAGCTCAGGCCACCAACGAACATTTTTCTGAAAAGGTAAAGATACACGTGCCAACAAGCCTTACAACAGCGCTCTGATGCTGGGACCGGCCCTGACACCACCTTCAGTGCTAGCGGGTAAGCAAAGCCGCCATCCGGAATGCGGGTCTGCCCCGAGAGCCCCCGAGGGGCCTACGTTGGGGAAGTGTCAACCAATCTTCACTCCCCTCCCACACAACCCTGAGCGGCGAGAAGCTCCAGACGGTGCAGTCCCCGACGGTGCAGCGGAAGGGAGGGCACCGCGCCTGGGGCAGAGGCCCCGAACCTTCACAACTAGAAGTCATCCGCCTAACAAACAAGTCAAGGCAGAAGGCCGCCGGCCCGGCCCGTCCTCACTACCTGCCCCCGAGACCGAGAGCTCGCTCTCCAGGAACTCAGGCTTCCGGGGGCCGGAGACCGCGTTCAGACCGTGACTCCGCCCTCCGCGGGGTGGGGGGGGCGGGAGGGAAGGAGGCCACGGCCCGGGCGCGCGCCAACTCCGCCCACGCAGCCCCGCGGAGCCCGAGGCCGGCTCGGCCCCGGGTCCGAGCGCACTCCCCCTTCCGGGCCGCCCACCCCCCGGCCCCGCGCGAGCGGCCCCGGGGCGGCGCCAAAGTCGACCCAACAAACTCCTGCAAACTCCGGCGCGAGCGGCGGCGCGGCGGGCGCGGAGGGGCAGGGCGGCGGGCCGCGAGCAGGCCCCAGCCGCCCGCCCGCCCCTCCCCCCGCCGCGTGGCGCCAACAAAAGGCGGCCCCGGAACAAAGGCGGCGCCCCGGTCGGCCCGCGGCCGCACCTACCCCGCGTCCTCCTCGTTCTTGCTGGCGTTGATCTGGTCACCCTCGGCGCCGTTTTGGTTGCCGGCCGGGGGCGCCGAGCTCCCGCCTCCGGTGCTCGCCGCGGCCCCGGTGCCGGCCCCCGCCGGCGACTCGCCTTCGGGGGCGGCCTCGTGTCCGTTCTCGGTGGCGCCCGTGGTCTCCATGGGCTGCTCCTCACCCGCTTCCGACATGCTAGGCCGGGGCGCGGCGGCTCCTGCAACGAGCGGCCCCAGCGCGTCAGGCCCGCGCGGCTCCCGCCCAGGCTTCCCCCCGCCCGCCGCCCGCGGGCCCGGCCGCTCACCTCGCCGCCGATGACGCCGCGAGGCCCGCTCGTCCCCACCCGCCGGAAAGGCGCCGCGGGCTCGGCCGCGCTCACGCCCGCGCTGCCGGGCCTCGCCTCCGTCCGCCGACGGTGCCGCCGCGACCTCGCGCCCTCCTTTGCCGCCGCGCCGCACGGAGCCCACCGACCGACAGGCTCACTCGAGCCCGCGCGGTGCCGCCGCCTGACAATGCCGACTCGTGGCGCTCTTTATAATGCCGGGGCCGGGAGCACCTCGCAACAAGGCGCGTGTTCATTGGCTGCGTCCGCCCATCACTCAACCCAGCGCCGGCGTCCCATTGGCCGCAGCGGCGCGCGCACGCTAAATCCGGGCGGGCTTTGTCCTCATTTTAGAACCCGCGCGAGCCAGGCCCTGAGGACGGCTGCCGGGGCCGGGCGGAACCTCATCCTCCTCCTGAGCGGCGCCGGCAACCGGAACCCCGCGGCCGAGGGGCCGAAGACCTCCCCTCTCCGCCCTGTGAGGCCGCAGTCTCTCGTCCCGGAGCGCCCCATCCCAGCGTCGGTAGCTTCGCGCACTCCGTTCTTCCAAAAGAGGAAACTGGGCTCTAGGAAGTCTCGCAAACCAAGGTCGCCCGGCTGGAAGTGGGAGAACTCGGCGGCCGAGATCGGGCGCGCAGGGTTTCGCCAAGTTCCGTGGCACCGCTCGAAGGGACCGGGACGCGGCCCGCCCTCCCCCTTGACCTTGGTGCCCTCACGGCCCCGCGCTCCCGCCCTTTCTGCCGCCTCCTCCAGCGGCTAGCAGCGGAGAGGGGGTGGAGCCCGCCGGGCGTCTGGTGCCAATGGTGCTACGGTAGGATGTGGCGGGAGAAACGGTGTCACCGCGGTGTTCCCCGATCCAGGTCGTCTGGCACCACCTAGACGATCAGCCTCGTTGTCACACTTTGGGTTAATGTTCTTCGTTTGAGTTAGTTCCTGTATTCCTGCTGAAATTTCTTTTTAAGGAAAATATACCGTGTCCCTCAAATCATGAAGTTGGAGGCGGGAGGGATGGTTCTCGTTTTCTAATATACAACCCCCCTCCGTTTGATCTTGATCACCAAGCTTGAAAGGCCGGCATAATCCCATGATTTCTTTTAATCGTATGGGTGACAGGCCCCAGATGGACCAGGATTACAACCTCTGAAGCCTGGGGATTACCAGATAGCAAGAGCACACAAGTGGCTGACGTTTCTCGCCGAGTTCCTACAGCCAGGCCCGGTGTGGGGGCCTGGGGGTTCTATTTCCTCATCGGGTCTCCTAACAACCCAATGGAAGGCGATACCATCACAAATTTATAAATGAGAAAACTGAAGCCCAGAGCGCTGGCGCAAGGCTCACTCCCGAATCCTGCACAGCCAGTGAAGTTGCAGAGGGAATGAGAACTCTGACCGTTTCACATTCGGAAAAAATAACTGACTATAGAAAGCGGGAAGATTTGGCCACACAGTGCTGCCTTCCCCCAAGGTCTCCATCGGCCAGAGCAGGGGCACCCGCCCTCCAGGGGGGTGCAAATACCCTCCGGTGTAAACCCAAGGCCCACCTGACTGTGTCACTTTCAGGCCAGATTCCACAAGTGAAACTCAGTATCTCCATAAAACTGGGGTCATGTCACTGTTGAAATCTGATAAAGCCTGCTTGCAGGAAGTCCTTCACACACTCACCACGCCAGCCCGTGCCCACCCACAGAAATAAGGGCCGGGGAGGGATGCCGCACACGGGATGATGAACACAGGTGGCTCAGCAGTGGAGGTAATATAGGCAATTAAGTTCAAAGTCAAATAGTCTAGATGTACCCACAGGACGTAACTACTGATGAGGACATACGTTCACTCGAGCTCCTCCTCTTTTCCTCACATGGATGCCTTTCACACAACTTGGGAAACACCTTCCATGACACGTCCAGTTTGAGGAGAACAACATTTGGGCAGCGCTTTATAGTCTGCAAAATCTTGTCCCCAACATTGCTTCATCGGAGCCTCAAAATAATTTTTGTGGGGGCGCCTGGGTGGCTCAGTGGGTTAAAGCCTCAGGTCATGATCCCAGCTTCCTGCGATCGAGCCCCACATCGGGCTCTCTGCTTGGCAGGAAGCCTGCTTCCTCCTCTCTCTTTCTCTGCCTGCCTCTCTCCCTACTTGTGATCTCTATCTGTCAAATACATAAATAAAATCTTTAAAAAAAAAAATAAATAAAAAATAATTTTGTGTGAGGGTATCCATACTTTATACATGAAAACACTGAAATCACATCTGAAACTGTAGGCACCAAGCCAGCACCTGCAACTCTGCATTGTTTCCAGGGCTTCTGGCTACTGTAGGATGAGGGGTCTCTGATTTCCTGAGTTCTGTGGTCTAAATTGTCTGTGGTCAGATTAAATTATTCTGAGGCTCAAATGAAGCAATAGCTTAGAAAGTAATTTATGGGGCAACAGGGCAGCACAGTCATTTCAGAGTCTAACTCAGTTTCAGCTCAGGTTGTGATCTCAAGGTTGTAAAATCGAGCCCCAGGTCCAGCTGCAAGCTCAGCATGGAATCTTCTTGAGAATCTCTCTTCCTCTCCCTCTGCCCTTCCCCCTCCTCTCAAAAAATACATCTTTTTTTAAAGATTTTGTCTATTTATTTGAAAGAGAATGAGAGAGCGAGCATGAGCCGTGGGGGAAAGGCAGAGGAAGAGGGAGAAGCGGACTGCCCACTAAGCAGGGAGCCCAGTGTGGGACTCGATCCCAGGACCCAGAGGTCATGGCCTGAGCCAAAGGATGACACTTAACCAAGTAAGCCGCCCAGGCACCCCCCAAAAAATCTTAAAATTTATGAACCCTAAAGAACTGCAGACAAGAGGGGCTCAGTCTCAGCACAATGCTTTTATGTCGTCTCCAACAGTGTCTCTGACAAGGACAGGGCACCCGGCTCCTCAGAAGCAACAAGAAGTCCCTATGATACAAGGCTCCCTCTCTAGTTATTGGGTCCCAATTACAACCCTGAAGAGAGGACATCTTTTATGACAGTGAGGTTCTCAAATCAGCAAGGAGACCAGTTATCCCCTGAAATGGCCTTAAGGGGCCAATGCAGTATAGTTTCCTGGCTTTGGGGATTCAGGCTGTCCGGTGACTTCTGTGTAAGAGTACAACCATTAGGGGCACCTGGGTGGCTCAGTGGGTTAAGCCTCTGCCTTCCGCTCGGGTCGTGATCCCAGGGTGCTGGGATGGAGCCCCGCATCGGGCTCTCTGCTCAGCGGGGAGTCTGCTTCCCCATCTCTCTCTCTGCCTGCCTCTCTGCCTACTTGTGATCTCTCTCTGTCAATAAATAAATAAAATCTTAAAAAAAAAAAAAAGTACATCCATTAACCTAAGGGCGCCTGGGTGGTTCAATTAGGTGTCTGACTTCCACTGGGTCATGATCTCAGGGTCCTGGGACTGAGCCGGAGCCAGGCTCCCTACTCAGTGGGGAGTGCACTTCTCCCTCTGTCCTGCCCTCTGCTGGTGCTCTAAAATGTTTGTTGTTTTTTTTTTAAATAACCAACCTAGAAGAAAGAGAACAGACACAAAATCCATTGAAAGTCTTAAAAATTGCAGTTGGCCCTTGAACGATGCAGGAGTAAGGGGTACCGACACCTTACACAGTCAAAAATCTGCATATAACTTTTGACTCCCCCCCAAAACTTAACTACTCATAGCCTACTGTTAACCAGAAGCATTACCAATAATGTAGTCAATTAACAAGTATTTTGTCTATGTATCATATACCACATTCCTACAATAAAGTGAGCTACTGAAAAGACAATCATTATTAGGGAAGTCATAATGAAGAGAATGCATCCACAGTACATAGTATATTTATCAAAAAAAAAAAAATCTATAAAAGGGGCACCCGGGGGGCTCAGTCAAGTCGAGCATCTGACTTCAGCTTGTGGTCTCGGGGGTCCTCAGCAGGGAGTCTGCTTCTCCCCCTCCCTCTGCCTCTCCCCCTGCTTGTGCTCTCTCGGTCTGTCTCCCTCTCAAAAAAATAAATAAAATCTTAAAAAAAAAAAAATCTAAAAAAAAATCGGTGTGTAAGTGGACCCGCACAGTTCAAACCCATTTTGTTCAAGAGTGAGCTTACATGAATCATGTTCTCCTTTTGTGTTTTGTTTGTTTATTTCGGCTGAGCCTGCAAGCTGAAAGTCGCAGGAGCTATCTGCCAGTGCTTTGGGTCTGTCATGGCCAGGACATACTCTTCAGCTCCCTGGGGTTCCTGCCCCCCACGGCAGGACTGCGTCTGGCTCCAGCTGGGGGAAACTTTCCTAAAATACAAGCTGCATCTTCAGTCCTCACCGAAACCCTGGCTGGGCTTCCCAGCACGTTGAGGATGAAATTCTAACCCCAAATTCAGGCGAGAGGAAGAGAGAGCAGTGCGGAGTGGGGGTGGGGGGCTCACGGAAGTCCACGCTGCTCGCCAGCCTCCCTGGCAGGGTAGGGTGGGAGACACACAAAGACAGAGAGACAGAAGGAAAACACCATGCTGCGAGGGCCGAGTTGGAGGGACGGGTCTACAAACCAGGTGTCTAAGTCAGCCCCGGGCGGCTTCAACAACAAATTCTTTTTTGTTGTTTTTTAAAAGATTTTATTTATTTATTTATTTAAAAAGATTTTATTTATTTATTTGACAGACACAGATCACAAGTAGGCAGAGAGGCAGACAGAGAGAGAGGGGGAAGCAGGCTCCCTGCTGAGCAGAGAGCCTGATGCGGGGCTCCATCCTAGAACCCTGGGATCATGACCTGAGCCGAAGGCAGAGGCTTTAATCCACTGAGCCACCGAGGCACCCCAAGATTTTATTTATTTACTTGAAGAGAGAGTGCGCACAAGCATCAGAGGGAGGAGGCACAGAGGGAGGGAGAAGCAGACTCGTCGCTCAGCAGGGAGCCAGACGTGGGACTCCATATGAAGACCCGGAGAGCATGGCCTGAGCAAAGGCAGACATTTAACCCACTGAGCCACCCAGGCACCCTGAATAGACAGTCTCTTAAGCTGGGACTATAAACTGGCTCTTTGCAGGCCGAATCAGACTCTCGTACGTACCGGCTTGCTTGCTTGCTTTGAACATCTTACAAAATTACTTGCCAACATGGACAAAGTATGATATTTCGACACCATGTCACGTTTCCGGTTTCTTCTGGAAAATAGATGAAGTCACACTGGGCCAGGAGAAGCAGGAACAGAGACTCACTGCCCCCTAGCAGGTGCCATCCAGCTGACCTCAGCCCGCTCCAGCTCCTGATATCTTGCTCCTGGGCCCCCTAAAATTACCATTTTCATCAACTGTGAAAGCATGTGAGATGTCCCTAATGAGGACTCCATGAAGCCCAAGCTTCTTCATCTTTAAGCAGGGATGGCAATACTTGCCTGCTGCACCCCTACAGGGATCGGGGAAAGATCTGCCAAGGGTCTAGCACAGGGCCTGGCAGGCAGTGGGTGGAGATGAGAGCAGGGGACACCTGGGTGGCTCAGTCATTTGGCATCTGGCATCTGCCTTCAGCTCGGGTCGTGATCCTGAGTCCTGGGATCGAGTCCTGCGGGGGAACCTACTTCTCCCTCTCCTTCTGCCTCCTGCTCCCCCTACTTGTGCTTGCTCTCTGTCAAATAAATAAATAAAACCTTTAAGAAAGAAACAAAGAGAAAAAGAAAGGAGAGCAGCTCAGATTACTACCAACAATAGCAACAGACCTAGGGGAAGACTCCTGCCCCTGCTGAGCTCCCTGACCTGGGAGATCTGGAGATCTCCGCCAGCTGGCAGCACCCTGCTCCTCGCAGACACGTTCGTACAACAGCCGCCTGGGGCCCACTACAGGCCAGTGAGAAATGCCTGGACCACCCTTCTGGAACCAGGCCTCAGTGGAACACGTGGCTCATGGGCAGACCTGACCCTCCCAGTGTCCTCAGGAGCTCCCTGGAGCTGCCTATAGGGACCGCCCCGCCTGCCTTCATGTCCTAATCCCCTGAAAAGCTCGGAAACCAGATTCTCAGCCCCAGCCCACCCCCAAGACTGGATCCATCCTCTCACTATCACAAAGCATTGCGGCCATCAGGCACTGGCACGGGGACAGATCGAGGACCACTGCAGACAGGTCGGGGGGACAGCCGACAAACTGGGAAGGGCACTGCTGCGGCTCCAAAGTCTCACAACAGACAAGCCCGGGAGGATCTTTTTTTCACGGGGTGGCGCTGTCTCCTGGAACCTCAGTTTCCGGTTCTGCAAGAATGGCCCCATTTATTAACACCTGGGCTTCCTGCCCCCCACCCCCATCGACATGCCCACTGCCCTCCGGACAGACTGGTTTCCTGAACTCTAACCCCTGGAGGATAACTACCCCCTGAACATCCCTCCTGACATGTCACCAAGCACCTCCACCTCAGCATGTCCAAGACGGGACACCCGCCATCCCCCGGGCCCAGCCCCTCCACGGTGTCCTTGGCTACAGAGAACATGTCTGCTACCAGCTCCCCCCAGAGCATGGGTGACTCAGCCTCAGGGGCCTCTTTCCCCCGCCGATCTGCCCTCTCAGCCCCAACAACGTGCCTCTCTTCCTCTGTCATGTGCAGAGAGGTGGCTCTCTCCATGCGGCATTGAAGGACACAGGCCCCTCCATCTTGGGGCGTCAGCACCCCTCGTGACTTATCACGCACATGCAGCTGGCAGGAAGGACCTTGTGTGTCCTGGGGGCCCTGGCAGCATCCATGGCTTCTACCCCCAAGGTTGCGGCTGGGGCTCTGTCAGGCCGTCGGGCAAGGGCACTGAGAAAGGAGCTTAGCTGCTTGCACAGGTAAGGCAAGGACACCCAGGGCCCCCCACCCGCATCACGACAGGCTTCCGACAACTGCGGGTTGATGGTGACGAGGGAGGATATAAGAGGAAAACCTTCCTTCGCTCGATCCACTTTTCGGGCAAGGTCACCAGACACCTGTCCTGGGTAACCTGCTGGCCTCCCCCATCAGAGGCCACCTGGGGCCCTGGCCCCTGCTTCGGGAGAGATGAAGGCTCTCCTGGGGAAGCACAGGGCGATGAGACATGTGGGAGGGACACGGAGCCAAGTCGGAGAGCTGGGTGGGACGGACAGATCCCCCGCTGCACCGTGAGCACTAGATGGGGGTTCTCTGGGCAGAGATGGGGGGAAGTGGGTGCAGGCAGAGAGACCCACCCAGCAAAGCCTCGGTGCTCAAAAAGGCCCAGAGGGTTCAAAGACTATAAGGAGCCCCACCCGACGGAGGGGAGCTGACACGGTGCCATGACAAGGACACGGTGCCATGACAAGGGGATCCGTTTATCCACAGGAAACAGGAAGTCACTGATGACTCTAATGGCACGGGTCCAGGAAAGGAGGGGCAGTGAGAGGCATTAAGAAGGATGGGGAGGGACGCCTGGGTGGCTCAGTCTGTTAAGCCACCACCTTCAGCTCAGGTCATGATCCCAGAATCCTGGGATCAAGTCCTGCATCGGGCTCTTTGCTGTCCCTCTGCTTGCTCTGCCTGCCGCTCACCCTGCTTGTGCTCCCGCGCTCTCTTTCTTTCTGACAAATAAATAAAATCTTTAAAAAAAAAAAAAAAAAAAGGAAGGACAGGGAGACTGGCTGGCTCAGGCAGTGGAGCAAGAGATGCTGGATCTCATATCTTAGGGTCGTGAGTTCGAGCCCCGTGTTGGGTGTAGAGATTACTTAAATAAATAAAGCTTTTAAAAAAAATGGAGGTGGGGTGCCTGGGTGGCTCAGTCGGTTAAGCGTCTGCCTTTGGCTTGGGTCATGATCTCGGGGTTCTGGGATCGAGCCTCGCAGCAGGCTCCCTACTCTGGGGATCCTGCTTCCCCCTCTCCCTCTGATCCTCCCGTCTGCTTGTGCTCCCTCTCTCTCTGTCTCAAATAAATAAATAAAATCATTAAAAAAATTTTTTTTAATTTTTTTATTTGTTTATTTACAGCATAACAGTGTTCATTGTTTTGGCATAACACCCAGTGCTCCATGCAGTACGTGCCCTCCCTATTACCCACCACCTGGTTCCTCAACCTCCCACCCCCCCCCCGCCCCTTCAAAACCCTCTGGTTGTTTTTCAGAGTCCATAGTCTCTCATGGTTCATCTCCCCTTCCAGTTTCCCTCAACTCCCTCTCCTCTCCATCTCCCCATGTCCTCCATGTCATTTGTTATGCTCCACAAATAAGTGAGACCATATGATACTTGACTCTCTCTGCTTGACTTACTTCGCTCAGCATAATCTCCTCCAGTCCCGTCCATGTTGCTACAAAAGCTGGGTATTCATCCTTTCTGATGGAGGCATAATACTCCATCGTGAATATGTACCACGTCTTCCTTATCCATTCATCCGTTGAAGGGCATCTTGGTTCTTTCCACAGTTTGGCGACCGTAGCCATTGCTGCAATAAACACTGGGGTACAAATGGCCCTTCTTTTCACTACATCTGTATCTTTGGGGTAAATACCCAGCAGTGCAATTGCAGGGTCATAGGGAAGCTCTATTCTTAATTTCTTCAGGAATCTCCACACTGTTCTCCAGAGTGGCTGCACTAACTTGCATTCCCACCAACAGTGTAAGAGGGTTCCCCTTTCTCCTCATCCTCTCCAACACACGTTGTTTCCTGTCTTGCTAATTTTGGCCATTCTAACTGGTGTCAGGTGGTATCTCAATGTGGTTTTAATTTGAATCTCCCTGATGGCTAGTGATGATGAACATTTTTTCATGTGTCTGATAGCCATTTGTATGTCTTCGTTGGAGAAGTGTCTGTTCATATCTTCTGCCCATTTTTCGATATGATTATCTGTTTTGTGTGTGTTGAGTTTGAGAAGTTCTTTATAGATCCTGGATATCAACCTTTTGTCTGTACTGTCATTTGCAAATATCTTCTCCCATTCCGTGGGTTGCCTTTTTGTTTTGTTGACTGTTTCCTTTGCTGTGCAGAAACTTTTGATCTTGATGAAGTCCCAAAAGTTCATTTTCACTTTTGTTTCCTTGGCCTTTGGAGACATATCTTGAAAGAAGTTGCTGTGGCTGATATCGAAGAGGTTACTGCCTATGTTCTCCTCTAGGATTCTGATAGATTCCTGTCTCACGTTGAGGTCTTTTATCCATTTCGAGTTTATCTTTGTGTACGGTGTAAGAGAATGGTCGAGTTTCATTCTTCTACATATCGCTGTCCAGTTTTCCCAGCACCATTTATTGAAGAGACTGTCTTTTTTCCATTGAATATTTTTTCCTGTTTTGTCGAAGATTATTTCACCATAGAGTTGAGGATCCATATCTGGGCCCTCCACTCTATTCCACTGGTCTGTGTGTCTGTTTTTATGCCAGTACCACACTGTCTTGGTGATCACAGCTTTGTAGTAAAGCTTGAAATCGGGTAACGTGATGCCGCCAGTTTTGTTTTTGTTTTTCAACATTTCCTTAGCAATTCGGGGTCTCTTCTGATTCCATACAAATTTTAGGATTATTTGCTCCAGCTCTTTGAAAAATACTGGTGGAATTTTGATCGGAATGGCATTAAAAGTATAGATTGCTCTAGGCAGTATAGACATTTTAACAATGTTTATTCTTCCAATCCAAGAGCATGGAACGGTCTTCCATCTTTTTGTGTCTTCTTCAATTTCTTTCATGAGTGTTCTGTAGTTCCTCGAGTACAGGTCCTTTACCTCTTTGGTTAGGTTTATTCCCAGGTATCTTATGGTTCTTGGTGCTATAGTAAATGGAATCGATTCTCTAATTTGCCTTTCTGTATTTTCATTGTTAGTGTATAAGAAAGCCACTGATTTCTGTGCATTGACTTTGTATCCTGCCACGTTACTGAATTGCTGTATGAGTTCTAGTAGTTTGGGGGTGGAGTCTTTGGGGTTTTCCATATAAAGAATCATGAAAAAAATTTTTTAAGACAGAGAGCACAAGCAGGGGGAGCAGCGGGCAGAGGGCTTCACTGACTGAGCCACCCAGGCACCCCTAAATAAATCTTAAGAAAAAAATTTTTTGTTAATTAAGGAGGGTAAGTGGGCAGAACTTTGCATCTATACGTAGTTATGACCCTGGGTGCAGGAATAGGGGCGGGTGGGCAGTAAGGCTGGAAAGTTGGACCAGAACCACCTGTTTTCTGCAATGGCTAGCAAAGGATCAAGAGACGATCCATTTCAAAGATCAAGTCCTAGCCCCTTGTTAACAGAGAAGTAAACCAAAGGTCGTAGAAAGAAAGGGCCTCAGTCCATTCAAGCTGCTACAAGGAAAGTACAGTAGGCGGCTTCTGACAACAGACATTGCTTTCTCACAGTTCTGGAGGCTGGAAGTCCGAGATTACGGTGCCGGCAGACTCGGTGGCTGGTGGGGGCCCGCTTCCTGGCTCACAGATGGCCGTCTTCTCCCTGCATCCTCACAGGGTGGAAAGCCCCGCCTGGATGACCTAGCCGCCCCCCAAATGCCCACTTCTGAAAACCAGCCCTTTGAGGGTTAGGACTGCAACATAGGAGCTGGGAAAGACAAATATTTCATGTGGCGGTGGAGAGTGGCAGGGACTAACCGTCCAATGGCACCAGGCCTGGAACCCGGGCTTCTCTCTGTCGTGTCCTATCCACACCCTGGGTGCTGCTCCGAGCCCCAGGCAGCTGCAGGCAAGAGACCAGGGGCGCACTGAGGTTTTCATCCTCCTACAGCCCCAAGAACACAGACAGGGACGCAGAAACTCTGCCCTTCTCCACCCAGAAACAGGAAGACACAGACTGGTACCCTCTTCTTGGCACCTCCCACCTCCTTCCACAGCCAAGGGCAAAGCAAAGCCAGCTCCTGGGCGTGGACAGGGTGACACAGGGCCTGGCAGCCACCTCTGTGCCCAGCACAAGCCCCAGGGCAGAGGTGGCCAGTGGCCGAGGATGGAGGAAGAGTCTCCAGCATTCAGGATGTGAGTGCTCTGTCTTAACATCTATTTCCACATTTGGCCAGTGAACTGGCTGAAACGCTCCTCCAAGGATGGGGCCTGGCCTAGGCTCCAACCCGGACCAGCTCATACCGTCCAGAGGGGTCAGGAGGCGGGAGCTCTTCCACCCACACTCATCCACAAGGCCGATTGCTTGGCCACCCTCTCCTTCTTGCCAGCTGCCTTGCCCCACATACTCTCATGGCTGCCCCCCAAAACGGCTCCTTCATGCTGATCCCTGAAGCCCCCACCAGCACCTCAAACCGAGTCCTGAAGAAGCCTCCTCGGACTGGTATCCGCACCCCTCCAACCCTGCCCCTACACCTCTCCTTAATGAAATGCCCACGTGGGATAATGTCCCCACGTGGCCCAACATTCCAGTCCTCAAAGCCAGGCCACGCCTCCCCCCACCTCCCTCAACACAAATGGAGGGCCATCCCACCCCCACCCCCGGCCTACTGCTTGAGCAGTGCTGTATCACAGAAATACGTTGCAAGCCACAAATGTAAACACACGGCTAGTTTAGCATTCTCTGGGATGCCTAGGGGGCTCAGCCAGTAAAGTGTCTGCCTCCAGGGTCCTGGGATCCAGTTCTGCATCGGGCTCCTTGCTCCTGCTTCTCCCTCTGCCCCTCATCCTGCTCACCCTGCTTGTGCATGCTCTCTCTCTGTAACAAATAAATAAAATCTTAAAAAATAATAACTAAAAAAAAAATTCTCTCTTTTCCTCTGCCCCTACCCCACTCCTGCACTGTGCTCGCTCTCTCTCTCTCTCTCAAAAATGAAAGAATAGTAGGGGCACCTGGATGGCTCAGTGGGTTAAGCAGCTGCCTTCAGCTCAGGTCATGATCCCAGGGTCCTGGGATCGAGCCCTGTATCGGGCTCCCTGCTCAGTGGGGAGCCTGCTTCTCTCTCAAGCCTGCTGCTCCCCCTGCTTTGGTTGCTCTCTCTCTCTTTCTCTCTGTAAAATAAATGAATAAAATCTTAAAAAAAAAATAGTATTTCATGACATAAATTTTATGCATTTTGAAGTGAGAGTCTGTAAATTAAGACAGCCTGTCAATAAAAAGCACACAGATATATGTTTCCTCTCTTCTACCCCTCCCCTGCCCCACCTTTATAAGTAATCTCTATGCCCAAGTGAGGCTCGAACTCACCATCCTGAGATCAAGAGCTGCATGTTCATTTTTTTTTTTTTAAGAGCTGCATGTTCTACTGACTGAGCCGGCAGTCAGTCTGACTGAAGAGGCAGAAAATACAGTATTTACTATCTGATCCTGTAGGGGTGATATTTGCCCAGTTCTATTCTAGGCCATTCACCTGTCCCTTAAACTCCAATACTCCAATACAGAAGCGCCAGATGTGGCTTTGGAATTGGGGGGTCCAGTTCAAATCCTGCCTCCCACCCGGCATCCCAGTTCTGGGATCCAGAGCAAGTCATTGTCCTCTAGGAGGTTTCAATATCCTTTATTTGAAAATCGGGCCAGCACTCAAATGGGTATAAGCATGAAAATCCAGCGCCGGCCACGGAGCTGGAGACGCGTTTCCAGTCTCCCCGTCTCAAGTTTCCCGTCTTCACACCACTGCCCGCAGCACCTGCGCACCAGGCGCCACTCACGAGACTCAGTACCTCGTGCAGGTGACGCCCCACCTGTCGCCTTCTCCCAGCAGCCTCATCCATCCCCGCCTCCAATACCGGAGCCCCACCTCGGCGGCTTCCGGATCACTTTGGCAGTGCAATCCTCCACCTGCTTGGAACAGCGTCCCACCTTCCTCACCACAGCCAGTGGCCTCCCCAGATGGCCCGCCGCCCCAGCAGCGTTCTCCACTTACTGCTCCGACCCTGCCCCGCTCGCCACGCCCACTTCCGGCACGCCCACCGGGCAAGCGCGGGCTCCGCTCCCTGCAGGCGAGGACCCTCCTCCTGCTCCCTCCTGGGCCAAGTCCTTGTTCCTGTAGTGGCCAACAGCCACTCCTAGTGAGACGCGGGCCAGATTTCCAGGACCATGTCCTTCCGCGCCCCCTGCATCGGCTCTCAAGACAAAAACCTCACGACATTTTAATCCTGCCTCCTCCAGACACACCGTGGAGGACCTCAGCCAGTCCTTCTGTGGGTGTGTCTGTCTTTCCAGAACGTCCTTCCGTCCTGCTGTCGCCCCGCCCAGGGCCTGCCTGTCCACCTCTTTATGTTGGGCTAATCTAGGCTCTCCCCGCTGGCCCACCCATCTTCCTGTCGCATCCTGCCAGCAAATCTTTTCCTCCTGGGGAAGTGTTCCTTCTAAAACGGACCCTCCCTTTGGCTGATAGGTCAGAACTACTTCCAGGAAGGAAGAATGATATCCTAGAATACTTGCCAACAAGTACCCTCCAGTTCACATTCCTCCATTTTGCCAAGAAGGGGAGAACTGGCCTCCCACTGGGGCTTCCAGCCATGACCCAGGATGAAAGCAGCTTCCTCCCGCCAGTTAGCAAATTTTCCTTCTAGGGTCTACCTGCTTCTCAGTTTCTGCTTTCCTCCCCACACATTCTAATCAGGATATAAACGACATACCATAAAATGCACCCAGTTAAAATGTACAGTTCAGTGGTTTCAGTATATTCACACAGTTGGGCAACTGGTCACCACCACCTCAGTTCAGAACATTCACTTCACGTAAAAAGAAACCTCTTAGCCATAGCAGTCATTCCTGTCCCCACCCGCCTCAGCCCCAGCTCCTGCAACTTCTGTCTCTCTAGATTTACATATTCTGGACATTTTTAATAAACGGAATCATAGGGACGCCTGGGTGGCTTGGTCAGTTAAGCGTCTGCCTTCCGCTCAGGTCATAATCCCAGGGTCCTGGGATTGAGCCCCGCTTTGGGCTCCCTGCTCAGCAGGGAGTCTGCTTCTCCCATTCCCCCTACTTGTGCTGTCCCTCTTTCTCTCTGTGTGTCAAATAATTTTTGACTGAACTCAGTTATGAATATTAATGCGATAACACTAGTAATTGGGGTCGTCCTACTCTCAGTCCGTTGCGTTCCAACTCTTGATCTCAGCTCAGATCTTAATCTCGGGTCGTGAATTCAAGCCCCATGTTGGGCATGGAGCCTACTTAAAAAAGAGAAAGAAAGAAAGAAAGAAGAATGTTAGTAAGTATAAGTAAATATGATCCAACAGCAGGTTAGTAATTTTAAATGTATTTTTAAAGATTTTATTTATCTGAGAGAGTATGAGGGCCAGGGAGAGGGAGAGGGATGAGCAGACTCCCAGCTGGGCTCAGTCCCAGGAACTGGAGAAGACCATGACCTGAGTTGAAGCCAGATGCTTAACCAACTGAGCCATCTAGGCAGCCCAGTAATTTTAAATCTTTTTTTTTTTTAAGATTTTATTTATTTATTTGACAGAGAGATATCACAAGTAGGCAGAGAGGCAAGCAGAGAGAGAGGAGGAAGCAGGCTCCCGGCCAAGCAGAGAGCCCGATGCGGGACTCGATCCCAGGACTCTGGGATCATGACCTGAGCCAAAGGCAGCCACTTAACGACTGAGCCACTCAGGTGCCCCTTAAGTCTTTTATTTTTAAAAAAGATTTTATTTATTTATTTTTCAGAGAGAGAGAGCACAAGTAGGCAGAGTAGCAGGCAGAGGCAGAGAGAGAAGCAGGCTCCCCGCTGAGCAAGAAGTCCAATGTGAGACTTGATCCCAGGATCCTGGGATCATGACCTGAGCCCAAGGCAGTGGCTTAACCGACTGAGCCACCCAGCATCCCAACTTCAAAGAAATTTTAAGTAAACTCTATACCCAATGTGGGGCTTGAACTCATGACCCCCAGATCAAGAGTCACATGAGTCACATGCTCCACTGACTGAGCCAGTCAAGTATTCCTAATAATAACTTTAAATCGTAACCAAGCAAGGCTTATTCCAGAAAGCCAAGGATCGTATAATATTAGGAACTCTGTTAATATAATGATAATATTAATAGGAAAAGTACAGCGGATAAGAGCAGGCTTATCAATATACATGAACAGGAAAAAAAAATATACATGAACAGGGCATTTGATAAACTTCAACATATATATATTTTTATTAACATATAATGTATTATTAGCTTCAGGGGTACAGGTTGGTGAATCATCAGTTTTACACACTTCACAGTGCTCACCATAGCACATACCCTCCCCAATGTCCCCAATATATATATATATATATATATTTTAAAGATTTTATTTATTTATTTGACAGAGATCACAAGTAGGCAGAGAGACAGGCAGAGAGAGAGAAGCAGGCTCCCCGCTGAGCAGAGCCCAATACGGGCCTCGATCCCAGGATCCTGAGATCATGACCTGAGCCGAAGGCAGAGGATTTAACCCACTGAGCCACCCAGGCGCCCCCAACCTAAACACTGCTCTAAACAAACAATAAAAGAATTCAGCAAGGTGCCTTTTATATATGCTAATAAGAATGAGAGAAGATACAAAGGAAGAAAGGACATAAAACACCTAGGAATACACTTAACAGATATTCAAGATAAAGATGAAGAATATAGGAAATGCTGAACATACAAAACACATGAGCAAACGGAAAGGCCTCTCGTGTTCCTGAATAGGAAGAGACAAGATCACAAAGATGTCAAACCTCCCGCAGACATTTGATTAACTTGTTAATGCTAGCCTACCAAAAATGTCAGCAATTTCACAGAAACCATCTCCAACTGAAAAAAGCAAGATGCAAAAATGCCGTGCACGGTCTGCTACCACTTCTGTAAAAAGAAGGAAAAAACCAGTATTTGGGGATAGGTAGGTGGGTAGGAAGATAGAGAGACGGAGACTGTCTGTGGAAGGCACTGTAGGAACTGCCTCTCACTGGCAGCTTCTGGTTAGAAAAACAGGAAACTGAAACAAGAATGGAAGGGACACTTTTCACCGTATAACTTTTTGGTATAATTTTGGAACTGTATAGGGGCCCCTGGGTGGCTCAGTGGGTTAAAGGCTCTGCCTTTGTCTCAGGTCATGGTCTCAGGGTCCTGGGATCGAGCCCCGCGTCTGTCCGTAGTGCTCTCTGCTCAGCAGGGAGCCTGCTTCCCTCTCTCTCTGCCTGCCTCTCTGCCTACTTGTGATCTTTTTCTCTCTGTCGAATAAATAAATAAATAAAATCTTAGGAAAAAAATTTTCCTAAGGGCTCTGTGTGGCCAGCAAGGGATTTAGATAGCCAGCACCTACCCCAGTTAGGTTCCAGATGACATTAACAACGGTAGCAGGAGGTGGGGACAGCAAAAGCCACCACCAGCCGCGTGGCCATCATGCAAGTCAGCAAACTACAGAGAACTACCGCCCAGGCCAAATCCAGCCCACCGCCTGTTTTTATAAATAATGGATAACTGCCACACAGATTGTAGGCCTCACAAAGCCTGAAATATTTAGTGTCTGGCCCTTAAAAGAACACGTTTGTTGACCCCTGATGTCCATCAAGTGGACTCTCGGGAGCCTGGGTGGCTCAGACAGTTAAGCATCTGTGTTTGACCTGGGTCATGATCCCAGGGTTCTGGGATCGAGTCTCCCATCTGGCTCCCTGCTCAGCAAGGAGTCTGCTTCTCTGTCTCCCTCTGCCTGCTGCTCCCCTGCTTGGGCTGTCTCTCTCTCTGTCAAATAAATAAAATCTTAAAAAAAAAAAAAAGACACAAAAACGTTTGTTTTTTTTTTTTAAAAGATCTTATTTATTTGACAAAGGGAAAGGCAGCAAGAGAGGGAACACAAGCAGGGGGAGTGGGAGAATGAGAAGCAGGCTTCCCACTGAGCAGGGAGCCAAATGCGGGGCTCTGTTCCAGGACCCTGGGATCAAAACCTGAGCTGCAGGCAGATGCTTAAGGACTGGGCCACCCAGGTGCCCCAGAAATAAAAACAAGTGGAAAAAAAAAATCAAGTGGATTCTGACATCCAAGTTCTCCCAATCAAAGAGGGATACCCTCAACCCATCCCCTCCAGATCCCCCTGCCTTCTGTTCCACTCCAGCCTGCTGGTCTCCTCCCTGTCCCCCAGGAAGAAAGAGAACAGATTCCTCCTTCTCAGATGCTGAAAAGGAAGATGAACCAGGTTCCGGCTCCTCCTCAGCAATACTGGGGTCTGTAGAAAAGGAGAACAGGACTGGGAAGGGGACCATCGGCTCCTCCCCAAATCCTGCCTCCCTCCATCCCCAGCTGGAAGCTAATGGCCACAGGAGGGAGGGGAGCGGGCCCCCAGTGTGCTCTGTGGTTGCTTGCCTCCTGGAGCCTCCCAGATCCTCTCTACTGCAGGATAAGGGGTAACAGATGGGGCCTAAAAGCCCTTCTAGGAGACAGACCGCAGCCTCCCTGCCCCATTCAAAGGTAAAGCAAGAAACCCGCCGTCAGCCAAACACAGTCATAAACGTTCACAAGCCAGAACAGGCCACAACAGAGTCCTGGTAATGCCTCACGGCTGCAGGGGTGGACCATACCCAAGGGGGAGGAGGCCAAAGAGGGCTGCGACCCTCCTGGGGGGCAGCGGGCTGGGGCAGTGACAGTGTCACCGGCTCCCTCCATCCTATCCCACCTCAAGACCACGATGGGATGGGCTTAGTGCGTCCTCCCCCTACCCCGGCACCCCCTTCGCTCCCCCGCCCCATCTGGGACCTAGGTGTCCCTGCACTTCCAGGCCAGACCACTGGGAAACATTACCCAGGACTAGAAATACTTCCCAATACTTTCTAGATCCTGATGAGACACACACCCCCCTTTCTCTGCCAGCCTCTCCCGCCGCGCCCTCCACCTTTGTTTTTAATTCAGTGAACACATTCAGACATCTGGCGTGTTTGCGTTGGTTTTCTATTGCTGTTGTAACATAGGACCATTTCATGCCTTAAAAAAACACATCCATGGTGGGGCGCCTGGGTGGCTCAGTGGGTTAAGCCTCTGCCTTCAGCTCAGGTCATGATCTCAGGGTCCTGGGATCAAGTCCCACGTCGGGCTCTCTGCTTGGCAGGGAGCCTGCTTCCTCCTCTCTCTCTCTCTCTCTGCTTGCCTCTCTGCCTACTTGTGATCTCTCTCTGTCAAATAAATAAAATCTTAAAAAAAGAAAAACACATCCATGGAGCCCCTGTGGGGCTCAGGGAGTTAAGCATCTGCCTTCGGCTCAGGTCATAGACTGTACCCAGGGTCCTGGGATCGACCCCAGCGTCGGGCTCCCTGCTCAGGGCGGGTGGTCTGCTTCTCCCTCTCCCTCTGACCCTCTCTCAAACTAAATAAATAAAATCTTTTTAAAAACCACATCCATTTCTTCTCTCACCAATCAGAAACCCAGAATGGCTCACGCTGGGTGCTCTACTCAGCCCTCTGGGAGAAGGCGAAGTCCAAGTTTCCACCGGCTGTGATCTAACCTGGCGCTCAGGCTCCTCTTCCTAGCGCATTCCTGTGGTTGGCAGGATTCAGTGCCCCAGCAGGGAACCTGCTGGACTGGGGTCTGCCTTCCTGTCGGCTGGGATCCCTCCGGCTCCTTGCTGCTGCTCTCGGCTGCTGCTCACGCGGATTCCCTGACAGCCTGCCTCGCAGCCAGCGCACACCCTGGGCTCCTCTCGTGGCTCATCTTTCTCAGCCTTCCCCAGGCTCCAATGTCCACCCCACCCCCCCCCCCCGCTTTGCCCATGTGACCAAACGGTCTTCCAAATGCATGAAGCCAACTGGCTGACTCCCCAGTTTATTTTATCATTTTTTAAAGTTTATTTATGTATTTTGAAAGATTTTATTTATTTTATTTTAGGGAGGGAGCGGGGCAGAGGGCCAGAGAGAATCCCAAGCAGACTCCCTGCTGAGCCACCCTACCATCCTCCTGTCCTGACCTGAGCCTGAGGTGAAACAGCCAAAATCGAGTCCGACACTTAACTGACTGAGCCAGCCAGGAACCCCTCTTTAATTAATGAATTTATTTTTAAGATTTATTTATTTGCAGGAGAGAGCAAGCGCATACGCACATACGCACACGTGGGTTTCGTCCCACGACGCTGAGATCACGACCTGAGCAGAAGCCAAGGTCTGATGTTCAACCAACGGAGCTACCCAGGCGCCCCTAATTTATTTATTTTTTAAGGGTTGTTTGTTTGGTAATCGCTACACCCAACATGGGGCTCAAACTCTCGACCCCAAGATCAAGAGTCACATGCTCCCCTGACTGAGCCGGCCGGGCGCACCTACTCCCCAGTTCAAACTCCAGCTGTGCACCCCCCCCCCCCCAGCGTGAAGTTCATTCACTCCAGTGTTTTCTGAGCACTGACTCCCTGCCAGGTATGCCCTTCTGGAGTTTTCTATGTCATAACACAGCAGATCCCCAACAAGAGAGCAAGGCTGCACTGAGCACTGAGGGTGGCCGTCCCTGAGAGCCCTCGCCCCTCCTCCCTGTCCTCCCAGCTGCGTACTTCCAGGCATTCCCAGTACCCCTCCCCCAGGTGTCTCGCAAATCTCAGCAGGGAGCAGGTTTGCCCAGATCCCCCTCCCAGGTGCCCGTGCTATCTTCTCCCAGCTCTTAGGAACCTCTGGGGAGGCAAGGGCTTTCTCTCTCTAGTTCACTGTCTCTCCCTCCAAAGCCTAGCACAGACTCCAGGGGCTCAGTACATTTTCTGGAATGAACGACAAGTGCCCTACGGAGACCCAATGCCTCCCCAGCGTCCCCTCGACTCCCAAGGGTCTGTCAGCTCTGGCTGCTCAGCCTTCCAGCCCCGGGGAGTGGCCCGAGCTGGCCCCCTTTGCCCTGGCTTTGGCTGTGACCTGCAGCCGGAGCCCAGGATGGTGCTGCTTGGGGATAAGCTATTTAGGGAACAGAACGAGCTCCGCAGCATGAAGTCTGGCGGGCATGCCAATGCTGGTTCCAGGGGGCTGTGGAAAAAGAGCACAGGAACAGACAATGTTCAGGAAGCACAGGCTCCAGAATCCTGTTCAACACTGGGGAGGCGGCATGGGACCCTGCAAAGGGGGCAGGTTACACGTGCACGCACATACACCCAGTTAAACTCTGCTAAGCTTTACCAAAACAGGAGAGTAAACGCCAGAGGAGACTCTCCAGCAGAGGAGAGCTCCTGGGAGATTTCGAAGCCCACCGCAGAGGGTAACAGACAAAGCCGCCCCTCCCGACCCCCACAGGCACCGGGCTGGTGGAAGTGAGAGTAAGAACTGAAACAGGGCGACACCCGGCCCTCCCCCACCCCACCTCTTCCTCCAGGCAGCCCCAGAAAAAAAAAAAAAAAAAAAAAAAACCAAAGCAAAAAACACCCAACTGAGAAAAACACCTTGTGGACTGGTGTTGGTGGCCTGGAGTAGACCCTGCTTCAGGCTCTGATTAGGACTGGGGCAGGCAGAATAACACAGCCACCACCTCCCCACCCCCCAGTGGGAGCCACGGTCCACAGCCCGGGCTGCCCATCTCTGCGCAGGCACCCAACGCAGAACACGGATCGCCTCGTGGAATTGCCTCAGCTTCCCGTCTGTGAAATGTCTGGATTAGGTGGTCCCCAGGGTCCCTCAGGCTTCCAAAAGTCCAGGCCTCCCCTTCTAATTATATCCCTGCCAGAAATCAGAGCCACAGGTCACTGCCTGCCCCAGGCCACCAGCTAGGAAAGTGGAAGGGAGAGTCAGTGGTGAAGCCTTGTGACCTAGTGACAGGAGTCCCTCCAGGCCCAGCCCTCAGTCCTATCCCCAGCCCACCCCGGCTAGATGGCCCACGAGGCGGCCGCAGCCTCACCCCATCCCTCGGCTGCCCATGGACTCCAGATCATGCCACGCAGATGATGGACTTTCCAGTGCTGGGATGAATTGTGTCTCCCCCTCCACCCCCCAAAAATATCTGTTCAAGTCTTAACCCCTTACGTGCACACACGACCTTCTGTAGAAGTAGGGTCTTTGCAGATGTAGTCAAGTCAAGATGAGGTTATGGGGGCAGGTCCTGATCCCGTAGGACCCGTGTCCTTAGCAGAAAAGAAAAATGCCCTGTGGAGAGAGATGCCCAGAAGGCAAGCCACGGGAGAAGGGAGGCAGGGGTGGGAGGGACGGATCCACAAGCCAGGAACACCAGGGCCTGGCGGCAATTCCAGAAGCTAGGAGAAAAGTGTGGAACACATGTTCCCCTAGGGCCTTCAGAGAGAGCCTGCCCCGGCTGGCACTTTGCTTTCGGATTTCTCATCTCTAGAATGACCCGATGATATGTCTGTGTTGTTTTAAGCTACCTGGTTTGTGGTGCCTTGTTAGGCCAGCCCTAGGAAGCTAATTCTGGGAACCCAGTCCGTCCCTTCCCAGTCCCTGCTTGTTGACAGGATGGATACAAGCCACTCCCCACCACTTCCCCCAGTCCTGCCACCTACCAGTGAGAGACGAAGGAGAAGGAGGCCCACCCCTCACATCAGTACGGATGGAGTCCCTGACCCCCACCTCTTCTAGTCCTATCGGCCCCTCTCTGTCCTTATAGTGAGGGGCCCACCTGCGCATAAGAAGATGCCCCAAGCCAGATGTCTGCAGTCTGTCCACACCCCACCCACCCATGCCTCGGCTGCCCTTTAGATCTAGGGGGACAGCTTTCCCTCTGAAGAATAGATTGGGGGAGAGGGCAGAGCAGGCCCTGCTAATGGACTCAGGGCCGGCCAGAGGATTGAGGGTAGAAGGACCTGAGCTCCAGGCCTTGGTCCCTAAGATTTCCTCACCCTGGTGCTCTAACATCAGGCCCAGAAGGGAACCTTGCACATGGCTAGCCAGAAGCCTGAGAGCAGCCCTGGGGGGCGCTTTCCTGGTGCTATCTCTCTCCTTCCATCCTCATCTGATTTTAAAGGTAGAAAAACCAGAAGCACAGTGAAGTTAGACAATGTGCCCAGGGCAGGGGAAAAGCTGATAACCTGTCCACCCGGGATTCAAATCCTAGCCTGTTTGACTCCCAGGCCCTTCGTCTCTCCCCATATCGAGGCTTTCCCTGGCTTGGTATTACTTTATTTTATATTTTTAAGATTTTGTTTAGGGGTGCCTGGGCGGCTCAGTTGGTTAAGCAGCTGCCTTTGGCTCGGGTCATGATCTCAGGGTTCTGGGATCAAGCCCCAGGTTGGGCTCTCTGCTCAGCTGGGGAGCCTGTTTCTCCCTCTCCCACTCCCCCTGCTTGTGTTCCCTCTTTCTCCATCTCTCTCTCTCTGTCAAATAAATAAATAAAATATTAAAAAAAAAAAGAATCTAGTACACCACAGAGACATTTTAAATGAATGCATGGCTCAAGTAAGAATTCAGTAGATAGCATCAGGACAATGGCTGAGCCATCTGGAAGAAAGTCAAGCTGGAGCCCAGCTTTGCTCCAACATCACTTTAAACCCGATGGATCAAACATTTTCATATAAACAGTGAAACGACAAGAGCACTAGAAACTTTCCTTAAAGTACTAAAAGCTTTTCTAAAGTGGCAAGAGACAAACCCTATAGAAAAACTGGACAAGAATAGAACACAAAAGAGCTATAAAAATATGAAATATCCAGCTTTCCTGAGAACTAAAGAAATGTAAATGAACACAAGACACCATTTGTCCCTACTGGATCATCACCAAGCTCCTTCCTTCTCAAAAAAGTTGCTAAAATCCAGTCTTGGCAAGTGTTGGCGAGACACTGTTCGGAGCCATTGTAAATCATACCTCTGTAGAGGATACTGGATAATACAGCAGAGAGCAAACTGTAAGTGTTAGGAGTTTCTCCTGGAAAGACTCACAAAAGTACCAAAAGTATAATATTCATGGCAAACTCACTCAAAATAGTAAAAACACTAAAAACAAACTAAAATCCATTTGTAGGGGCTCCTTAAATAAATTATGGAAATCAGGGGCACCTGGGTGGCTCAGTTGGTTAAGGGTCTGCCCTCAGCTTGGGTCATGATCTTAGGGTCCTGGGATCGAGCCCTGCATCGGGCTCCCTGCTCAGCGGGGAGTCTGCTTCTCCCACTGCCACTCTTCCTGCTTGTGCTCCCTCTCTCTCACTGTCAAATAAATAAAATCTTCAAACAAACAAACAAAAAGTCATGCTCAAGGGGCACCTGGGTGTCTCAGTCAGTTGAGTGTTGGACTCAATTTCATCTCAGGTCATGATCTCAAAGCCGTATCTTGGGGCCCAGAGCTCAATGGGGAGTCTGCTTGAGATTCTCTCTCTCCCTCTCTCTCCATCCATACTCCCACCTTGTGCACATGTACTCATCCTCTTTCCCTCTCATAAATAAATAAATCTTCAAAAAAGTCTTCCTCTGCGGAGAAAGGGGAACCTTTCTACACTGTTGATGGGAATGGAACCTGGTGCAGCCACTCTGGAAAACAGCATGGAGGTTCCTCAAAAGTTGAAAATAGAGCTACCCTACGACCCAGCAACTGCACTACTATTTACCCTAAAGATACAAATGTAGTGATCCAAAGGGATATGTGCACCTGAATGTTTATAGCCGCAATGTCCACAATAGCCAAACTATGGAAAGAACCTAGATGTCCATCAGCAGATGAATGGATAAAGAAGAGGTGGTGTCTATATACAATGGAATACTATGCAGCCATCAAAAGAATGAAATCTCGCCATTTGTGACAATGTGGATGGAACTAGAGGGTATTATGCTAAGTGAAATAAGTCAATCAGAGAAAGACAATTATATCATCTCCCTGATATGAGGAAGTTGAGAGGCAAAGTTGGGGGGGGGTTGGGGGGGTAGGAAAGGAATAAATGAAACAAGATGGGATCAGGAGGGAGACAAACCATAAGAGACTCTTAATCTCACAAAACAAACTGAGGGTTGCTGGGGGGAATGCGGGTAGGGAGAGGGTGGTTGGGTTATGGACATTGGGGAGGGTATGTGCTATGGTGAGTGCTGTGAAGTGCGTAAACCTGGCGATTCACAGACCTGTACCCCTGAGGCTAATAATACATTATAGGTTATAAAAAATTAAGAATTTAAAAAAAAAGTCTTCCTCTATTTAAAAATGGGCAAAAGATCTGAACAGACATTTCTCCAAAGAAATGCAAATAGCTTATTGTAAAGTTGCTCACGATCATTAGCCACCAGAGAAATCCAAATGAAAACCACAGGGAGATTGAATTTCACAACCACTGGAATCACTACAATAAAAAAGTCAGATAACATCAAGTGTTGGTAAGAATTGGGGAAAACTGGAATGCTTGTATGTTACTGCCAGGGACAGAAAATGGTGCAGCCACTTTGGCAAATAGCTTGATGGCTACCCAGAAAGTTAAACATAGAAGAATTCTAGTTCTAGGTGTATATCCAGGAGAATTGAAAACATATGCCCACACGAAAACTAGAAGCACTATTCACAATAGCCAGAAGGTAGAAACAACCCAGTCACCCATTAACTGACAGACGGATAAAATGCAGAACATCCATACGGTGGAATTTTACGTAATAATATTCACACATGCTGATACCTGCTGCAATGTGGATGAACCCTGAAAATATTATGCTAAGTGAAAGAAGCCAGACACAAAGGCCACATACTATATGATTCCCTTTCGATGGCATGTCCACAACGGGGAAATCTATAGAAACAGGAAGTAAATGAGGTGTTGCTTCCAGCTGGGGAGGCTGAGGGGGTCAGAGGGTAATAACCACTGGGTGCAGGGGTTTTTAGTGAAGGGATGAAAATGACCTCAAATCGATTGTGGTAATGTCAGCGCAACTCACAAAATATACTAAAACCACCGATTTGGGGGCGCCTGGGTGGCTCAGTCAGTTAAGTGTCTTGCCTTCAACTCAGGTCGTGATCTCAGGGTCCTGGGATGGAGTCCCGCATAGTGCTCCCTACACAGTGGGGAGTCTGCTTGTCCCTCTGCCTCTCCCCCTGCCTGTGCTCTCTCTTTCTCTCCTAGTCTCTCAAATAAATAAGCAAAATCTTAAAACACACACACACACACACACACACACACACACACTGAATTGTACACTTTAAATAGGCAACCTGTATGGTATGTGAATTTTATCTCAATTAAAAAAAAAACAAACCACCCTCCCCAGCTTTTCAAAAGATGGGGCCTTAGTGCATCTGGATCTAGCTTTCTCACTTTACAGACAAGGGGCTGAAGCCTAGAGAGTTTAAATGAATTGCCCAAAGTCACTTGTCCTTCAGAGCCCTGGTCTACTGCCCATTGGGCATAGCCATATGGTCTCACCCAGTCTACACTGCTTCAAGTGAGCTCCAATAGTCGTTAGAACAAAATCAGCAAAGTCACAGAAGCCACTTCACACTCGGCACAGAGGTCTGAGCCTGGTTTTAAAAATGCAGGGGGGGGGGCACCTGGGTGGCTCAGTGGGTTAAGCCTCCGCCTTCAGCTCGGGTCATGATCTCAGGGTCCTGGGATCGAGTCCCATATCAGGTTCTCTGCTCCGCAGGAAGCCTGCTTCCTCCTCTCTCTCTGCTTGCCTCTCAGCCTACCTACTTGTGATCTCTGTCTGTCCAATAAATAAATAAAATAAAAAAAATTAAAAAAAATGCATGGTGGGGCACCTAGGTGGCTCTTCCGGTTAAGCGTCTGCCTTCAGCTCGGGTCATGATCCCAGGGTCCTGGAATGGAGCCCCATGTCCGGCTCCCTGCTTGGTGGGGAGCCTGCTTCTCCCTCTGCCTCTGCAGCTCCCCCAGGTTGTGCACACAGTCTCCCTTGCAAACTGTCAAATAAATAAACAAAAAATCTTAAAAAAATAATGCATGGTTGGGGCGCCTGGGTGGCTCAGTGGTTTAGGCCGCTGCCTTCGGCTCAGGTCATGATCTCAGGGTCCTGGGATCGAGTCCCGCATCGGGCTCTCTGCTCGGCGGGGAGCCTGCTTCCCTCTCACTCTCTCTGCCTGCCTCTCTGCCTACTTGTGATCTCTCTCTGTCAAATAAATAAATAAAATCTTTAAAAAAAAAAAAAATAATGCATGGTGTAGTTGAGTGAGGACGTACCCCAGGGCACAGAGTGCAGGTTTGCAGACAAGTGGACCTGGATGGGAATCCAGCTTTATATGAGCAGGATGAAGCTATATAGCCTGCGAGCCTCCATAAATTGTGAATAACAAAGGTATTCTTTGTGAGGAAAGGATGAAATACTCTGTGTAATGTGCTTGGCACATAAGTGTTGACTTCCTTCCTCCTTCTGCCCTATAGGAACAGGCAGGCCTTCACAATGGAGACCTTGGTAAGGTGAGTGAAGCAAAATTTCACTTGAATCAGGGGATGGAATTCTCTGCTGGCTGGAGTTCATCTTGCCCCGTGCACACATCTTCCCATGGTACCTCTTCCCTTTGTGACCCTGACGCTTTATCAGCGGTCTGACATGGCTGATAACGTTCACAGACACACCACTCAGAACCAGGACTAGAGAAGCACCCTTCAGGGGCACCTGGGTGGTTCCAGCGGTGAAGTGGCTGCCTTCTGCTCAGGTCATGATCTCAGAACCCTGCATCATGGGTTCCCTGCTCGGCAGGGGGTCGCCTTCTCCCTCTCCCACTCCCCCTGCTTGTATTCCCTCTCTCGCTGTCTCTCTGTCAAATAAGCAAATAAAATCTTAAAAAAAAATTTTTTTTTAATTCCAAAGTGAGAACATTTATAAAAGGTCATTATCCTGTTAGGTTGTGCATACAAACTTTGTTTACTTTCAAACTGTTTTTTCATTGCTTATAGAGCTCATTTGCATTGTTCAATTGACCTATGTTTCTGTTTCTCTTTCTTTCTATGTCAGAGAGAGAGAGAGAACAGAAGCAGGGGGGAGGGGCAGAGGCAGAGGGAGAAGCAGGCTCCCCGCTGAGCAGGGAGCCTGATGTGGGACTGATCCCAGGATGGTGGGATCAAGACCCCAGAGGAAGGCAGCCGCTTAACCGACTGAGTCACCCAGGAGCCCCTGACATACGTTTCTATTTGTGAAAATTATTTGGGGTCCAAGTTAGGATGGATCGGCTCCCGATTTTTCTCATTGAAATGCAAAATAGACTTGTTTTTTATTGAACGACTTTGCACTTGGTTCCAGGGTTAAAAGTTCAATTTTTAAGTTGGTTTAACAAACCCATTCTCCCAAGGGCCACTTGCATACTTCTAAAGTTCCACTTACCAGCCTGTCCCGCCACCCACCGCAAAAATGTCAGGCCTACCACACCCGGTCAAAGGCAGTTAATTCGTAGCAAAGATATAATCCCTATCCATCCAGTTGTCCAAGACATGGTGTAAGAAATTAGCCAGACGTACGAGATCCACGCCCGCCCGTCTGGGCCTGCTCACCTCCCCGGCATCTACTAACGCTCTAGGGTTACCTGCAGAGGGGGTGCCTGCTCGCAGCTGTCCCCCACTGCGCCCCGCAGCCCAGGGCCGGCGCCCCCAGTCCTCCCGGGGGAGGGGGGGTTCACGCTCTCCGCCCCTACCCCGCCTCGGCCAGACCCTGGATTGTGCGTAAAGCCTGGCAGCGGGGCAGCCCTGGGAACTAGGAGGAAAACAAAGGGGCAGGGGCTGTCGGCGGGGACCGCAGTTTCAGGTAAGGCGGCAGAAGGGAACCTCTCTCGGGGCTAACATGAGAGCAGGCCGCTTGTGAGTGCGGCCGTGGGGAGCACAGAGCGTGAGAACCCGCGCTAGAACGGAAGTAGCCCTTAGCCACGCAGGGCTCTCACTTCACCTCGGCACCTGCGGCACCTCGCCCAGGACCACGTGACGGTCAGATCCGACCCAGGTTTAGAATCCCCATTCTTCCGCTCCGTCGCAGACCCCGCCCCTCAGGCGGGAGGATCCTGACGTCGTTACGCCCCCACCGCCTCCGCCTCCTCCTCCTGCTCCTCCTCCTCCTCCTCCTCCGCTCCCAGTACATGCGGGGCGGGGCTCTCCGACCAGCCCCAGCCTGCGGCCTCGTTCCTTCCCGCCCTCGCCGGGTCCCGCCCCCCGCCGGGCCCCGCCCCCTGCCTCCGCGTCCCCCGGACGAGTCCCGCCTCTGAAGCGCTCCGCCCCTCCGCCCGAGACTCCGCCCCTCCCCGTCTGTTTGTTAGGAGCTGAGCCTCAACGATTGGTTGGAGTCAGAGACTTCGTTCCCTAATTGGCTGTGGTGCACGCGGCTTTCCTCAGGACGCGGTGACCCGGAAGTGGTCCTGAGGCCCGGGCCGCGTGGAGCCCACCGGCGCGGACTACCTAGTTGCCGCGGCCGCCGCGATGACCAAAATAAAGGTAGATCCCGACGGGCCGGAGGCTCAGGCGCAGGCGGAGGCGTGCCTCGGGGAGCGTACTTACCACGAGCTGCTGGTGAACCTGAACCCCATCGCGCAGCCCCTGGCCTCTCGCCGTCTCACGCGGAAGCTCTACAAGTGCATCAAGAAAGGTGCTGCGGCCGCCGCGGAGGCCGGTGGTGGCGCGGGCGGCGGGCCGAGGCCCCCCGACTGACTTCTCTGTCGTTGCAGCCGTGAAGCAGAAGCAGATTCGGCGCGGGGTGAAGGAAGTTCAGAAGTTTATCAACAAAGGCGAGAAAGGGTAAGCCCCCCCCCCCCCCCCCCGCCGCGTTTTGCGACTCTGGAAGGTAGCACGGGTATCCCCGCTACTCGGGAGGTGCTCGGGAAAGTCTGTGAAGGTGGTCCGCCCTCTCCGCACGAAGTAATCGGGCCCCAGGTGGGTTCCCTCTAGTACACGTCACTCGCCAGGGCTCGAAGGAACGCCACCGGGAAAGTGAGTTCCGGGGAAAGCGCGCGGAATAAGGCAGCTCGCGCAGGGTCGAGCCCAGCGTCCTCCATTCATGGAGCGTCCTGAGAGGACTGCGAAGGGCTGTACAGGCTGCAGTGAGAATGCCTTCATGACCTCGTTCTGGCCCTCAGGCCAGGCAGTAAGCTCTTCCGAGGACGGGACGAAGCCTCTCGGTGCTTCACGTCTGGAAGTATGCGCTGCATTGTTGGTGCTCAAGAGCGGAGTCGCGCTGGGGGATGTGATGGGAAGTCTGGTCTAGGGCGTGGGGCTTTCTGCCAGAAGATACTGGTCACAGGCTGGAGAGAGGGTAGTGGTGGACAGAAGCCTGGCCTCCTCCTGGGGCTTCCAAAGCCATGGTAGATTGAGTTTTTGTACTCAGAGCTCTGCCGGCCACGGAGGGTTAAAGCCAGGGAATGACATGATTACCTTTACCCTTGTGAAGAGTTTTCTGACAACTGGAGAGGATCGGTGGGGGTGAGGGACAAGAGTAGACAAGGAAATTGAGCTAAGAGGCTGCCCCAGTGTAGGACAGGTGATGGCGATGGCAATTAGGTTATTGGTGGCTGAAACAGAATTAAAGAGGATGAATCTGAGAGGACTTTGGGACTTGGAGTGAGGAGGTCTGGATTCCAGCTGAGCAGAGGGCCCATTTAGAGGGACCCGGGTTTGCGTGGGAAGATCACGAGTTTGGTGCCTTTTAGATATGGGACACCCCCCCCCCCCCCAGCCCCCTGGAAGAACTGTCAGATAGGCAGATGGCCACAGACTGGAGGCTTGGAAGGGAGAGGCCAGGCAGGAGAGAACAGATTTGGGATTTGTGCGCACATACATGGCACCTGACGCCGTGGCTGTGGCCCAGGTCAGCCAGGGAGAAGGTGCAGCCAAGGGTCAGGCTGTGAGGAGCACCAGCACTGAAAGGCCACTTGAAGGGGTGCTGGCAGAGGACAGCCTGGAAGACAAAAGGAAAACTGGGAGAGTGGGCCCAGTATGTGGAACTAAGAGCTCTTTCCTTGTGTTTAACTTTCACCCCTCTCTGGACAATATTCTTCCTTGGTGTCTTCAGGATTCCCAAGGCCCTTGCCCCAGAGCCCTGACACCTTGCCAGCCAGGAGTCCTACCTGACGGCTCTCTGGCGAGCCTTCATTGCTTCCCTGTGACTCTTGGGACAAGCTCAGGCTTCCCAGCCTGGCACTCAAGGCCCCGAGGTTCCACTGCTGCCAGTCTCTCTAGCCTCCTTGTCTGCCCCCATCACTACCCTGGATTTCAAAGCCATCCCAGGCCCCCATCAGCCAGCTCCTGGGTATGTGTAGTCATTCTGATTCTCTCAGTCTCAGATGCTTTCCCCTCCTCCAGCCCCTCCAAAGTCTGCCTGACACCTTCATTAAGCTTTCTGATTCCTGTTTTGGCTGGCTCTCACTCCTTGGTGTCACTCCCATACCTCACCTGTCCCAGTGGAATCCCACTTGTCACCTGTGTGGGGCATTTACTTCTTTGCCAAGAACTAGGGCTCACCTCCCTAGAGGAAGTGATCACCAAACAAATTTGCATGTACTTTCAGAAGGTGAGAGATTCGCATCTGGGGTCCTTGAGGACGGGGGTGGGGGGTGGGGCAACTTCTCTGTCCAGAGCTAACACTTTCAACTAAAAGAGGGAATGGGCAAGTTAGAAATGTTTCTCTCACTATAGGATCATGGTTTTGGCAGGAGACACGTTGCCCATTGAGGTATACTGCCATCTCCCAGTTATGTGTGAGGACCGGAATCTGCCCTACGTCTATATCCCTTCTAAGACGGTAAGGAACACATGCCTGCCCCCACCCCTCCCTGATCTTGGTCATAACTGGAGAGGGTCTGGCATCAGGTTGGTCCAAGCAGGCCACAGTGGAGAAATGGAAGCTTTGGAGTTGAGATTGACGTGGGTGGATCCTTTGCTCTGCTGGTCCCTGGCTCAGTGTCCTTCTTGGAAACTGGGAATCCCCACCCTCGTGGACCATGGGAATGAGAAAGGAGATGTACGAGGATGTGCTCTGTCCATGCAGTTGCTGAGCCCGTGTTAGTCCTGTTAGGTGGTTGCAGTGCTTGGGGAAGTGGGGGGCTGTTCAAGGGACTGGTAGCTGGCCTGATTCTCACATAGAGATGAGAACACAGGCCCTGCCTTGGGCAGCAGCCTCTGAGGCCAGATGTTCATTCACGCCACAGGGCCATATAGGCCCACTGTTGCCAGCCCACAGCTTGAGTTGGCAGATGGGACATGGACTGAATTGCACATGTCTGAGGGCTGGATGAAGCCAGTGGGTCAGGGTTTTGTGAGTCCCCGGCATAGAGGTGGTGCCGCCTTTTTCCCCACATGGCCCTTCTTGCCCTCATCCACAGGACCTGGGTGCAGCCGCGGGCTCCAAGCGCCCCACCTGTGTGATCATGGTCAAGCCCCACGAAGAGTACCAGGAGGCTTATGATGAGTGCCTAGAGGAGGTGCAGGCCCTGCCACCCCCCATGTGAAGGACCTGGGCACCCACTCTGGAAGCTGCAGGGCCGGCGGTGGGCCAGCTTGCTGTCCCGGGTGCCCGTGCTCGCACCTCTCCCTGGGCACCCCCGTGGCCTGTCTTCCTCCCAGGCCACTCCGCCAGCTCTTCCAGGAAGGCAGAGCTGGCGTCTTCTCCCTTCGGCACCAGTGCAGACGGTCCCCAGAATGGAGTGTGGGGGAAGTAAATGCTAAGACTAAAGTGTGGTGAGTCTGTGGGTGTTTTTTTCGGTGGCAGCTCCTGGTGGGGCCAAGGAGGTGGTAGGCAGGAAAGAGTGGAAGCAGCCTTCTCACCAGAGAACCCGAAGGACTCCGAGGGTGTTTGGTGCTGCTGCTGGGCCGGCGGGGCTGGTGCCAGACTCCAGCTGAGAACAGACTTTGTGCTGCCCACCCCCGGCTTCCGCCTCCCACTGATGGAAGCTGAACCATAAGGCTGCCGGCAGACCCCATGCACAGAAGCCTGCGGCCAGTGTTGGGGACACCCCCATTCCTCTTTCCTCCTTCCCTGCCCCTAAGGCGCTGAAATGCCACTGGGAAACTTCCGGAAGCAATTTAGTCCCGTACACAGCACACCTGAAGGGCGCATATGAAGCTGGAGATGAACCCCAGGCCACTCCTGCTTGCCATAATGACCCGGTGACCCAGGCCCTTCAAGCGTCTCAGGCTTCAGGTGCCTTCCTGCTCTCCAAGGCCCAGCACGGGGCTTAGTAGGGACACTCAGCAACTGAGCTCCAGGCACCGTGGAGTCAACCGCAGAGAGCTTGGGATGGAGGGTCGAATCCAGTTTCGATTCCGAACTGTTTCCTTTACAAGCTGTGAGTCCCGTAGGGCAAGTCAGCGCACCTTCCGAGATCCTAGCGCACTGCTTCCCAGTAAGGAGGGTGCAGGACTGGATATATTTTTGTGTAAAAGCCTCTGGCCCAGGGTCTGGTGGGACACCCCTGGGCCTTTTTGTCACCCAGTCAGAGATGCAGCATGCTGAGTTCTCTCTGGGTGCGGTGGGTGTGCAGTAATTCCCTGTCGGTGAAGCCAATAAGTCAGGTAAAGTAAGGAGAAGGCCTGTGAATATATTTGCTCACTTATAAAACCAGGGCACTGGGTTCGAACCTGGACTATTTACAGTGGGGAATGGATACATACAGTCGTGAGGAAGAACCATGGTTGAGGCGCCAGGTGCTGGCGGGACTGGAAGCGACCTGGCTAGGGCAGGGTTGAAAAGACGTCTGCATAGCTGGCCGAGTGCTTTGCTTCTCTGTTGGCTGCTACGAAGTCACTGGCATACAGAAAGAGGGCAGCCGCAGGAGGACAGAGGCCCGTGTCCCTACCCTTGAGCCAAGGAGCCAGCTGCCCGGCACAGATGGGCTCCTCTCCCTTCTTGGCCTCTGTCCATGGTGGTGTTCAGCATTTGCTCTGAAATGAACCACAGTCTACTGAAGCCAACCACCCCCACGGAGACAGAGCAAGGCTCGTGGGTGGAAAAACCCCTCTGACAAAGTTCCTTCGAGGCAGGTATCAGAATATGATGCGTTTGCCATCTGCTGGGTTCTGCTCCATGGGGCAGTAGGGACACTTCAGCCTGCAGAGGGAGGAGAGTAGAGAATGTCTCAGGGGCTGGCCAGCAGGGGAACCAAGCCAGGATGGGGTAGAGCACGGGGAACTTACTTTCCTCCATTAATGAGCTTGTTGAGGGCGTCCCGGGAGATCACGTGTCCACAGATGAGCTTGATGGGAGGGTTGGAATCCGAGGTCTGCTGCCGGAGGATGGGGCAGGCGAACACTGAGTGGTACCAGCACTTCATGCCAAGTTCAATCTCAATCTGGGGAGGCCAGAGGAGGGGTGAGTCCCACTGCTACCTGTGGCCACCCTTCCTAGGGCCTTCTGCCTGCCCCCCCAGCCCCCCGCCGGGCCTCACCGGTAGCTCGTCCTTGTGACTCCAGACCCCCGTGCACTGCCTCTGCTCAATCACAGCCTTGATGTTCATCAGCACAGGCAGCGCCACACAGCCAGAGGCAAAGCTGTGGAACAAAGAGCAAGGGCTGCAGTGGCCCAGACCCAGAACCCGGCACCCCATCCTCGGCCTGTGTCTTAGGGCGGGGTTCTAAAGTGGCACATGTCAGACTGGTCTGTGAAAGTCTCCCCGGTCGCTCATAAAGCGCCACATAGGTAGTTATGTGTGTCCGACTCTAGAGTCATTCTAATGCACCCCTAAGTTTGACGACCTATGGGAAAGACAAAAGAAAGATCCAGGGAGCAGATACAGCTCATCCAAACCACTGGAATGCCACTGGTGTGATGGGGACAGTGATCAGCTTGAAAGGGCCCAGCCTGTCCGCCCCACCCTGCTGTCATGCACCTCTGTGACGGGTCATCATCAGCGAGGGCACTCAGACCTGGGGCAGATCCTAATCCCACAGGGACTCCAGCAGGGGCGGGGCATTGACTGACTGGGCTAAATACCTACGCTGCGCCTGAGAACCGTCCTGAGCTGTCCCTGGTGTTCCGGTTGGGAAACACTGTTCTTTAACCAGAATCCTTCCCCCTGGGGTGGGGCAGGAGGGGACATGCCACTTTCCACTGTGGTGCAGCGTGGGATTCTGGGACCAGGTCCACGTGCTCTTTATTCCCCATCAGGCCCTGGGCAAGTCCATGCTTGCCTGGGGCCTATGTGTTCTGTCATCTGTAAACCAAGAGTAACTACCTGGAATTCCCAGGGCCTCATGGAATCCTGAGAACATCACCATAAAGGAGCCTCCCAAGGGAAAGGTCTCCACACATGCTACCCAGGCACTTCCCAATCTCCCCAATGGGCCGTGGTCGGAGAGGCGGCCAGGCTGCAGAGGCTCCTGTGGTAAGTTGGGGCTGAGGTGGCCGCAACACAGAGACCTTATTCAAAAGAGCTTACAAAAGGGGAACCTTGACCCTGCCACTGACCTTGCAGTGACGTCAGGCCACAACTCTTCCTAACCTCAGCTTCTCCAACTGTGAAAATCAGGTAACTCCTACCCGGAAGCATGACTAAGAGAGCCAATTTAGAACCAAGTACCGCCCCTGGCACACGGAATGGCCTCCACAGACTGTTTCCCTTAAAACTACTCTCCCACTCGCGCTGCCCCCACGGGGCTGCCAGTACCTGACGCTGAGAGGTGACTCCACTGACAGCCCCAGCAGGGAACAAGCGTCCCTGGTAAAGGTCTCGCAGATCTCTGCCCAATGGCTGTTGTCCAGGAGGTGGCAGTAGGGCGACTTCTCCAAGCCCAGCCGCAGGTACACCAGGCTGCCCATCATCACCTGGATCTCTGCGGGGCAACCAGGCACAGGTCAGGGCAACGGGGGCAGCGGGAGAGCAGTCTGGGCCCCTCAGCTCCCAGGCCCCTGAGCAGCAGGACCAGCCTGCAGAGATATCCTCAGGCAAAACTGGTTTTCGCTAAAGTCCAGTGTGGAGGCGGAGTCTCGAGGCTGCTGCTGCGGGACAAGGACTAGCATCAGCGGCAGTCCGACAGGAAGGTGAGTTTGCTTTCTCTTCCATCCTTCCAAGTGCACCAAGGAGCGAGTCTCAGGTTGGTGCTCACATTTTTCTTCTCCAACACTAGCTACTCTCCCTTTAAAAAAAAACCTCTCAGGTGGTACCTAGATTTACTAATAGACATTGCTTGGTTTTTATGATTTCACAAAACGTGAGGTAATAAACAGGGAGGAGTGGAGCTAAAGAACCAGTTACTACGGATAGGAGTGGTTACTAACAGGCGAGCATCTGGAAGGGGAGACTCCAGTCACTGCGGTCTGGAAATCCTGGTGGGATGGAAGGAGGCTGTGGAGAGGCGCCGAGTGAGTCTTAAGGAAACGAGTGGGCCGCTGCTAGGTGTGAGAGGTCGGTGCTGAGGCACAGGGGCCCCGTGTGCTGAGTGCGGGTGTGGCACATGGAGGGTGTGCCCGGCCTGAGATGAAGCTGGAAGGGTACGGCAGAGGGGGATGTGGGGTGCAGGGGGAGAGCCCTGAGTCTGGAGTTCACCTGGGAGGCTGTGAGGGAGGGCTCAGAGTTCTCAGGTTGGGGAAAGGCATCCTGGTTACAGCCCCTCAGGCGGGACGGGGACTCACACCCCAAGCCCAGACCCCTGCTAACACTGACACCCACTGGAGCCCGGCAGCCCAGAGCCCAGCCCCCTGAGCACTCACCTCGCTGGTGTAGCCGAGCAAACGGCTGAAAGTGCCGGGCATAGCTAAGGGCCTCGAGCTGCTTCTCGGGGCCGCCTGCCAGGAGGCGGATGAAGTGTAGGCGGTGCAGCTTGAACTCCAGGGAACTGTTGAGCTCGAGCAGGCGCTGCCTGTGGGAGACAGCCCACCTGGGAAGAAAGGGAGCTGGTGGGGCAGGAGAAGCGACCCTGGTGGAGCGGGATGAAGAGGTGGGCTCCAAAAGCCCAAGGGCTGGAGGCGTGTCAAGTACACCAGGTGATGGGAAGACCACAAACAGGCCCGTCCCCCACTGGCCCACCGGAGGGCCAACTTACTCCAATGCTGGCCCTAGGTCTTGTTCGTGCAGAGCTTCCAGGATTCGATTCAGCTCAAGGAAAGGCTGCTTAAAGTCCAAGTCCACGTTCAGTGTTGATTCCTGTGGGGAGAGTGCAATCCCACCACTGGAGGACTGTCTTTCCAGAATATTCCAGTTGTGGAAGGCTGAGTGTTATGGGCTGGCCTCCCTGGAGTGCAGACTACAAAACCCACCCCAGCCCCAGGATCTTAGAGACCTGTGTTGAGTAGCATGGTAAGAAAGTTATTCTTCAGTCCTCTTAATCATACTGAGAAAGTACCCTTACTTCTACTGCTCATGTGTTTTTAACACTTAACAAGTGCCACTCTGTCATGTTACTAATCTCCCTTTTTAAGAAAGCGGTATCAGGCCTCAACTCAGAACCCTGGCGGGCAGCCGACCCCAGCTAGAGGTTCATGACTTCACTTGCCATCGTATATATTTGTGGAGCTAGCTTCTATTGATGGCAGGGGCAGTGATTTCCCTTCTAAAATCGGTGTATAGAAAGCATGACAGGAACCAAATCGAAAGCCAACCACGAAGCAGAAGCAGAAGAGGCTGCTTCTAGCAGCTTCACGGCGAGGCCATTACCTGGCACAGCTCCTCGGCGACGCTGAGCATGCCTTGCTGGTACAGGTGCTCCACGATGGCTGTCTGCAGGATCTGCTGCTGCTTCTCCCTCGAGTCCCACACCGCGTCGGAGACCACACCACAAATCTCCGAGTCAAAGTTCTGCCGAGGACAAGAGACAAGGCCTGGTGACTCAGCATTCTCATTTCCTGCTGAGCACCCCCCCAGCCCCAGACACCAGGCCTGGGGTTCGCCCACCCCCAACCCGAGGCTGCCCACACGCTCACCCTGTCGATGGCTTTGCCCACTCGGGAGACACTGCTGTGAATATCCTTGTGATCCGAAGCCAGCTTCTGCACGGTGTCTTTGATCTTCCGGCAGCACTGTGACATCACCAGGGAGAGGGTGGCTGACAGAGGGGTCCCCTGGAGGGCTAGAGGGAAACACTGGCGGTGAATCAGGACACAGAGCAGCACACCTGGTCCCTCCTGGCTCTCTTCTCAACACCAGCTTGGAGGCCCAGGACGCAGCCCCAAACCCCAGGGTGAAAGACCCCGGCTTCTGTCCCAGGTCCCGCCACTCTTTAACCGCATGCCTTAGAATTGGTCAAGTGGGGCAAGTAGCTTCATCTCTCGGTTCATTCATGCGGTGAAAGGACCTGCCCTGTCTGTTGCTGTGAAATGTAGATGATTTGGCACGTCCTATGGGAAAGTACTTTATTTTGGCTTCTTTAATCCTCCCTGCCATGCTCTGCAGTGGACACTGTTAGTATCCCGTCCTGTAGCTGGGGAAGCTGAGGCCGTGACTTGCTAGGTGCCAGCAATGGCAGAGCTAAAACAGCTGCTCCTCGCCACCACACCAGACGGCTCTTCACTGCCTTGAGTCAGACACCACGTGCAAGGCAGCTTTGGGCCGTAAGGCACTGTCCCCATATTAGTGCCTCTTACCAACCCAGAGATACTGCCGGGGAAGTTCAAGATATTTCTGGCTCAGGACTCCCAGCCTGTAGAGGTTTCCACTGCCACGGCTGGGCTAGAACCAGACCCACTGCCAAGAGCACATGGGACTTGGAAGAGAGGAGGACACACAGAGCATCCGCCCCTTCCTCCAGCCCAGCACCCGTGCACCTTCTTTAGATGGCAGCGCCTTGGTTCAGGGAAAGAAATGTGACCCAAGAGAGCCAGGGAGGGTCTCAGCTCCAAGACCAGAAGCCCTGGAAGAGACATGCATTCTACCAAGTCACTGAACACACAGAATGGGAACTGGAGCTGCTGGAGCACTGGGACCTCCTCGGGGAGGGTGGGGGGCACTGCTCTGAGAATGAGGACCGTGTACACTGAGGGGATCACACAGGCACTTGGATCCAGGGGTGCCTGCACATTTCAGTCACCTGAGTCCATGAATCCAGTGTCCCCCCACTCCCACCTGTTCATCTAAGATGGTCTGAGCTGGGTTTCTGGTACCTGTAACTGAATGCCTTCTGACAAATACCACCGGGAAGTGGGGGCGGGGCCTCACACAGGGAGATGGGCAGCACCCCCCCACCTTTCTATTAAAGTAAACTCCAGGCCCACCATGGGGCTTAAACTCATGATCCCAAGATCGAAAGTCACGTACTCCACTGGCTCAGCCAGCCAGATGCCCTAAAGCCAATGCCTTTTAACCTGAAATCCCCAATCTTCCCTGCCCAAGGACCCCCCTGAAACCAGGAGCGGTATCAAACCCCCACTGGAGAACACACGGTCTCCCTGTGAACAGCCTGCAGCAGGCCACCGCCATCTGTCAACCAATGGCACCACATAGAGTGTTTCAGCCCCACAAGAGGAACCCATCCTAGGGCCCGGTTAACCTGCCATCGAAGCAAGGACCCCGGCCTGGCATCTACCACAGCATGGCACAACCACATGATGCAATGGGAAGCAACCAAGTGCAAGAACAAGGCAGAATTCTACGTAGTGAGACAGAACATTCTCCGAGACAAACTGGAGGAGGAAAAGCAAGATGCAGGAAAGCATGCACTTGAGCCTAGGGGGGACGGGGAAAAGACGCACATGCCACCTCCGTGTGCACACAGATGCTATCTGGAAGGGCACCCGAGACACTGGGCACAGGGGTGACTTTGGGGAGAGGCACACAGGAACTGGAAATCAGGGAGAAAGGGAGACTCACTTTTCACTGTAAGCTCTTTTGACCTTGAAGTCTTTTCTATGTGCATGCTTTCTTTAAAACAACAACAACAACAAACAAACTGAAAGGAAACAAACTCTACTTTGTAGATTTATTTTTCACAGAGGTTCAAGGTGTAGCAATTCCGAAAATAACTTTCTGTGTGGTGCTAGGAGTCAGGCTTCTCACTGTTGCAGAAAAGAGATACAGCTATGGATGGGGGAGGTCTGGGAAGAACCCTGTGATAGGGGACTGAAACCGGAGGTATCAGTATAAATTCATGGCCTGCAACAGAAAAAAAAAACTGCTAAAAACTGCTAAAAAATCTGTCTGCTAAAAAAACAGAAGCAATGACACCTTAGAAACAACCCAGGCCTTGGGTTCCAAATACAATTTTCCACCCAAAGAACATCTCCTTGCAAAAATTACTTACGCCAGGAACTATCTTAATTTGCCAAAAAGTTAGGAAGTGCTAAATAATAATAATAAATAAAAAGGATGGGCCATGTGAAAAGGACATTGGAGGAGAAAGAACACAAAAAAGAGTGCAACACTAAATATCCACATGTAAACGAAGGAAGTTGGACCTTCCACCATATCTAAAAATAAACTCAAAATGGAGCAAAGACCCAAGTATAAGAGCCAAAAATACAAAACTCTGAGAAAACGCACAGGTAAATCTTCGTGGCCTTGGATTAGGCAACGGTTTCTTTCTTTCTTTCTTAAGATTTTATTTCTGTATTTGACAGAGGAAACACAAGAACGGGGAGCGGGAGACGGAGAAGCAGGCACCTGTAGAGCAGGGAGCCCAACGCAGGGTTCAAACCAAGGACCCGGGGACCAGGACCTGAGCTGAAGGCAGACACTTAACAACTGAGCCACCCAGGCGCCCCAAGGCAATGGTTTCTTAGATAAGACAATAAAAACATCAGGAGCCCAAGAAAAAAATAAACTGGACTTCACCGGTATTACAAACTTTCATGCTTCACTATCAAAAAAGTGAAAAGACAACCCATATGACAGTGTGGGTCTAGTATTAAAGAGTATACAAAGAACTCCTACAACTCAACAATAAAAAGAGAAACAACCCAATTAAAAAATGGGGAGCAATTTAAGCAGACAGTTCTTCGATGAGGAAAAACAAATGGTCAACAACCTCACTCATGAGAAGACACTCAGCAACATCAGTCACTAGGAAAATGCAAAAATGCAAACCAAAACCACAGTATGACAGCTCTTCATACCTACTAGGATGGCCATAATCAGAAAGACAGTTAAAAACAAGCTTTGGGGGCGCCTGGGTGGCTCAGCTGGTTGGGTGACTGCCTTCCGCTCAGGCCAGGATGCAGGGAGTCTGGTTCTCCCTCTGACCCTCCCCCTTCTCATGCTCTCTCTTTCATTCTCTCTCTCTCTCTCACAAATAAATAAATAAAATATTAAAAAATTTTAAAAAACAAGCCTTGGTGAGGATACAGAGAAAGTGGAACCCTCATGCACTGCTGGTGGGAATGAGTAAATTTTTGCAGCTACATTGGGAAAAGTTTTCCCGTTCCTCAGAAAGCTAACAGAGTCACCATATGACCCAACACAGGAAAGAATCAAGTACTGATTCATGGTACAACAGGTATGAACCTTGAAAACATGCTTGGTGAAAGAAGCCAGACACAAAAGGTCACACACATCATAGGACTGCATTTCTAGAAGTATCCAAAACAGATAATCCACAGAATGAAAGTAGGAAAGTGGTTGCAGGGTCTGAAAGAGGGAGAGAAACCGCGTGACTGTTAGTGGGTAGCATTTGTGTTCAGAGTGATGAAAATGTTCTGAAATTAGACAGTAGTAATAATGGCACAACTCTGTAAATATACTAAAAATCAACTCAAAAACCATACACTTTAAGAAGGTGAATTTTAATTATAGATCAACTAAAAAAAAGGACATAGGAATCAGGGGTGACTGCTGGTCAAATCTAAGACAATTTAAGGATCAAAATAAAGAATAATAGTAATAGATTATAACCCAATGAATAAAATAAGAATCTACGTGGTGTGAGGGCGCCTGGGTGGCTCAGTGGGTTAAGCATCTGCCTTTGGCCCAGGTCATGATCTCAGAGTTCTGGGATCAAGCCGCACATTGGGCTCTCTGCTCAGCAGGGAGCCTGCTTCCCCCCACCCTCTCTCTGTCTCTATGCCTGCTTGTGATCTCTCTCTCTGTCAAATAAATAAAATCTTAAAAAAAAAAAGAATCCACATGGTATGAACTGATAATAAGGGAAAAAGCAAAGTTGAATGCCAACAACGACAGCTGATCCTTCAACAATATGGGGGTGAAGGGCACCACACCGTGCACAATCAAAAATCTGTATGTAGGGGCGCCTGGGTGGCTTAGTGGGTTAAAGCCTCTGCCTTTGGCTCAGGTCATGATCCCAGGGTCCTGGGATCTGAGCCCTGCATGGGGCTCTCTGCTCAGCAGGGAGCCTGCTTCCTCCTCTCTCTCTGCCTGCCTCTCTGCCTACTTGAGATCTCTGTCTGTCAAATAAATAAATAAAATCTTTAAAAAAAAAAAAAAATCTGTATGTAACTTTTGACTCCCCAAAAATGTAACTAATAGCCTTCTGGTGGCCTTACAGAGAACACAGTCAATCGACACATATTTGGTATGTCACCTGTGTTATATACCGTATTCTTACAATAAAGCTAAGAAAAAGACAGTATCATTGAGAAAATAATAAAAAAGGAAAATACATTTACAGTTCTGTACTGTATTTACTGAAAAACAAATCTGCATGTAAGCGGACCCACAAGATCAAACCTATGCTGTGCAATGGGCAATATGAAGGAATGACAGAGCAGGAAAGTCACCCATGTTGCTTTCTAATAACTGACTGAGGCAAGAAATCATCCCTGGATCAATGCACTCAAGTACAATAAAGCACACATTTACATAGGCTCAAAGCATCTCCCCTCAAATTTCTTACTAATTAACTGTAAAGAAATGTTTTTTTTTAAAGATTTTATTTATTTATTTGACAAACAGAGATCACAAGTAGGCAGAGAGGCAGGCAGAGAGAGAGGGAGAAGCAGGCTCCCTGCTGAGAAGAGACCCCCGATGTGGGGCTTGATCCCAGGACCCTGAGACCATGACATGAGCAGAATGCAGAGGCTTTAACCCATTGAGCCATGCAGGTGCCCCCTTAACTATAAAGAAAAGTTAATTTTACACAAGGAGAACCTGGTCGACACCATCTTAACCAAGTGATCACAGTTCACATCACCAATCAGGGAAAACGAGCTGACACCTTGTACCTCCTGATGTGATGCCCTGAGAACCAGATCACTTCCAAAGGACTCGGCTGTCCAAGATGCAACACCTGCGTGAGGAGGAGGACACAGCAGGCAAGCCCAAACCAAGAGACAGTCTGCAAAATTGTTGGCCTTAGTGCTTTGAAAACGTCGGTGTCATGGAAGACAAAGGCAGGTGGGAGAACCGTCCCAGGTTAAAAAACCAATGATGAGACATGAGAAACTACACGCAGCACCTGATTTTGGATTGGATCCTAGAATGGAGAATAAAATTAAAATGTTTTAAGAGTGGCGCCTGAGTGGCTCAGTCTTGAAGTGTCTGCCTTCTGCTCAGGTCACAATCTCAGGGTCCTGGGATCGAGCCCCGAATCGGGCTCCCTGCTCAGCGGGAAGCCTGCTTTTCCCTCTTTCACACCCCCTGACTGTGTTCCCTCTCTTGTTGTCTATCAGATAAATCAAAATCTTAAAAAAAACAAGGGGGGGTTTTATGAAAACTACTGGACAGTGACAAAACTGAAGAATGAGCTTTATTTATTAGGTCATAATACTGTATTAAGGTTTAACTTCTTGATTTAATAATTATACTGTATTAACGTTAAAAGAATGCCCGTGACCTTAGGAGATACACACTGAAAGTTTAGGGGCAAAGTGGTATGATAGCTGCAACTTACTTTCAAGTAGTTAAAAAGTAAAAGTAGGCAAGAGAAGTGATAAAGCCAGTATGGCAACGTATCAGCCGTCAAAGTTTTCTATAAATCTGAAATGACCTCAAAGTGTCTTAAAAATTCAAAGTAGAGGGGCACCTGGGTGGCTCAGTGGGTTAAGCCTCTGCCTTCGGCTCAGGTCATGATCTCAGGGTCCTGGGATCGAGTCCCGCATCGGGCTCTCTGCTCGGCAGGGAGCCTGCTTCCCTCTCTCTGTCTCTGCCTACCTCTCTATCTACTTGTGATCTCTCTCTATCAAATAAATAAATAAAATCTTAAAAAAAAAAAAATTCAAAGTAGAGGGCTGACTGGGTGGCTCAGTGGGTTGGGCCTCTGCCTTCAGCTCGGGTCGTGATCTCAGAGTCCTGGGATCGAGCCCCGCGTTGGGCTCTCTGCTCAGCGGGGAGCCTGTTTCCCCTCTCTCTCTCTGCCTGCCTCTCTGCCTACTTGTGATCTCTGTCTGTCAAATAAATAAATAAAAATCTTTTAAAAAAAATTCAAAGTAGAAAAGCAAATGGAAGACAAAACATAAAATGAAAATAATCTTAGGTAAACTAGTAATTTTTTAAAAAAGATTTTTATTTACTTCATGAGAGACAGAGACAGAGAGAGGGAGAGGGAGGAACTCCCGCTGAGCAGGGAGCCCGATGTGGGACTCAATCCCAGGACCCCAAGATCATGACCTAAGCTGAAGGCAGATGCTTAACAGAGCCACCCAAGCACCCAGTAAACTAATAATTTCTGTTGGGCTTTTTGAAATAACTTAGAATGACTCCCATTATCCCACTGAAGGAGGCCTCCGCATCCACAGACTAATGTCCAAACTGTCATCCTTCTAGGAGCCTGTCACCTAGAGGCCTTGGGGGCTCCCAGGCCCCTGGGGAGGCAGACCAGGGCTCTGGCAGGGGGGCACTCACCTGCGCTGGCCAGCTCAGCCCGCAGTTGGCCCACATAGTGTAGGAGCTCCTCCAGGCTCTGCTCGCAGTGCTGCCCATAGGTCAGGAACTTCTGCAGGACCTTGTCAACCTCCCTCTCCACACTCGCACACTGCTCCATGGCGACCTCTGCCTGTGGGCGGGAGGGGTCAGCTGCGTCAGACCCCACCTGGGCTGGGGGGGCACTCTGCGGAGGGCTCCCAGATCCCCCTCACCACACCCATGTCATTTATCAATGCTCAGCAATTCCTGGCTTAACACAGGTGTCCATGGCACCCATCACCCCGAGCCACGGTGCCCCAGAGAGACCAAGCAGGCATAAGGACAGGTGTTTTAAATCATGGTGACAAAATTACTGTTCCCAACTCTTTTCATTCTATAACCCCTGGTCATCTCTTTTTAATCAGAAGAGAGAGCAGGCTTCACAGAGTCCTCAGCAGGCAATACTATCTACTAGAAATATGTATGAGTACCGCCTATTTTCATATCTCATGTATGTTAAGCACCTTCTCTTCAATTAGTGGACTTGGTTTTCCACACACTACAGTGATAGAACCCCCGAAGGCAGCCCCTGAATGGTCAATAACTGAAAACCCAGCCTAATGAACAGATGCTGAGCACGTGGCCCTGATAGGCTTTGTCCACCATTCCAGCCTCAGTCTCCCCTGCTCCTCACCCTGCCTGGCCAACCAGAACCGCTGGTCCCTCCCAGCTCCAGGCTCGGGTTCATGTGTCTTCCTCTCCCAGATATGCTGTCAGCCCTCCCCTTATCAACTGCTCGAGAAGCCGGCTTATCCTTCCCGGGTCAGCCCAGAGACCACCTCCTCCAGCAGTCATCCCTAGCCTGCTGCCACCGGGCTCCTTCTGCTTGGCACCCTTCTGTTTCAGTTTGATCACTGGGTAAGGACCAATCTGAGGGGTTACCTCCCCCACCAGACTAGAACATCTCTGGTTATAACGTACCCTTCCCTCCTTATTATGCCACTGAAAAGAAAGCTGACTTTTCTGGTCCACCAACGAGGCGCCCTTCCTAAGTCCCTTCCACTCTGGGCCACCGCTCCCCTCTATTCCAGAGCAGCCTTTGATGGTGACCATGTGAACACCCCTCAAAATGCTGGTGACAGACTTCCCTCCCTATATTTCCATTTAAAGGATTTGAAATGAAGGATCCTCTCAAATGTTCAAATCTGGCCAGCTGTCCATTGTCTCAAAGAAGGGTACAGAGTAACATCAGAAGACTCCCATGGCCAGTGTGACCACTGGGATGCTCCCAGTTTCACTAGACTCCCCATTCCCACCAGCACCACCAGTCTTGGCCTCAACCTCCCGGCCCAGCCTGCAGCCACCATCTCCTTACCAGAAGAGGGATGAACGATGGGGCAATAGCAACCCAGGGCCTGAGATGTGTTTCTGCCCTCTCTCCTTAAGCTGGTATCTTCACACTACAATCTGTAATCATAATCATGATGTCCAAAAGACATGCCTTCCTCTTCATGACCCCTGAGTAAATACCCTATAACTGAAAATGACCCACGATGGGCAAAATACACCAGGGAATCCTGTCTGAAACAGTGTCATAATAATAATTACTACTGCCATTATTAGTTAACATTTCACTGGGGCTTATTATGTGCCAAGCACCATTCTAATGACGCTGCATGCATCAACTAATTTATTTAATTCCTACCAAAACACTAAGAGGTAGGTAGGTGCAGTTATTAGACTCAGTTTACAGATAAGAAGAGAATGAGACACAGAAAGATTAAATAACTTCCCCAAGGTGACACAGCTGGGAAAGGGAGATCTGGGAAGTGAAGCCAGGCCTTCTGGCTCCAGAGCCCTTCTCTGAAGCACTCTGTATGACATTACTCTCTGCACCAGCTCAACAGCCCACCACCTCACCAGGAAGGGAAAGTGGCCAATAGCTGTGGTTGGAGTAAGTGTATAGCAGCGATTAATAAAGACAGGAAACAGGAAGTCAACCACAGAGCCTATGAAATGATTGCCTAGGAAAGCTGGCAGCACAAGAGAAATGTGTGCCAAGAGTCTGGGCCCCAGATCACAATTTATCAAATATAACTACAGCTCAAAAAAGGTCAGGACTTCACCAAGTTCAAACAGACTGGCCCTGTCGACACCAATTGATGAAAAGGATGATATCAGGGAAGCCCAACTCAGTATCCTGGACGTATTAAAGAGCTCAGGAATGGGATGCTTGGGTGGCTCAGTCGGTTAAGCATCTGCCTTCGGCTCAGGCCATGATCTCAGGGTCCTGGGATCCAGCCCCGCTGGGTTCCCTGCTCAGTGGGGAATCTGCTTGTCTGTCTCCCTCTGCTCTCTCCCCTACCCATGCTTGTTTCCGCGCTCTCAAATAAACAAAATCTTAAAAAAAAAAAAAAAGAAAGAAAGAAAGAAAGGAAGCTGGGGAAGGAGATGCATACAAGGATTTTCTTTTTTTTTTTCTTTTTAAGATTTTATTTATTTATGTGACAGAGATCACAAGTAGGCAGAGAGGTAGGCAGAGAGAGAGGGAGAAGCAGACTCCCCACCGAGCAGAAAGCCAGATGCAGGGCTCGATCCGGGGATCCCAGGACCATGACCTGAGCGGAAGGCAGTCACCTAACCAACTGAGCCACCCAGGTGCTCCTAGGGTGTGTCTTTAAAAAAAAAAAAAAAATCAATGCCCACAACAAAAGACACATACAAACACATCAGAGTGGTTTCCTATGGTGGGTGGGGGAGGAAAAATGGAGATAAAAGAGAATACATCAATAAATACAGAAGAAACAAATGCCCTGCCTGAATCAATTAAATGTATAAGGAACTGAGAAGTCTGATTAACTCAATAAAACACCTAAAATAAAATAAAGAAGCTGGAAAACCAGAACTTCTTGCAAGTATCCCACTCAGAAAGTCCAGGAGGCTAACTCAGTCTGTCCATGGTGAGCCACTCTACTTGAACCCCACTGGGTCATCCTCATCAGGCACTAGGGTGGGTGAGTGTGTAAGTCTGTCTGTGACAACTCCATGATGAATCCAGTGGAATTTCATGTCCATTTCAAGCCCTCCTCCCTCAGAAATGTACCCCATACATTTCTGTACAGAAATGACCCACCAGGAGGATCCCTCCAAAACAACACATCAGATGCTATCACCCCTTGACTCAACACCGCATGGCCTGACACACAACCCCTGTGTGATTACACACTCTGAGTCCTCTGCTCTGTGTCCTCGGCTCTGTGGCACAGTAACTGCCTGCCGACAGGTCTCCCCTGACTAGTGACCTGCTCAGGCCTGGAGGCCAGTTTTTTCCTCTTTCTCCCCGCGGTGCCCAGCCCAGGGCCTGGGCCTCATCCACAGTGGGTATTCAGTGAATGCTTGCTGATTAAATGAGCATCTACTTCAAATTCTTGGGCTAGGGGGCTTCGGCTCAAACCTGCAGGGGGGAATGACAGGAAGAGACAAAACTGAAGTATTAAACCCCCCACTAAGGCATGCATGGGTTTTGTCCCCAGACTTCAGCATCCTGTAACAGAAGGGCCCCTTCTGGGGCTAAAGGGAAGAAGTCTGTGCAAATCACAGACACAGAACTGGACACAGACACAGAACTCGACAGCCTCCATTGACCCAACTCTTACACTTCGGCACCCCTCAACTCTTATCCATTCCCCACTCTAGCCACCACTCCTCTGCTTAACACCCAATAGGTTCTTACTGTATTCAGAAAAAAATCCCCCCTCCTTTTAAAAAATTTGTTTTTTTAGTATTCTCTGCACCCAACGTGGAGCTGGAATTCAGGACTCAGAGATCAAGAATCGCATGTTCCTGTCTGAGCCAGGTCAACGCGCCCCCCCCCCTCCTTTTTATGGCCTCAGAAGCTTTACTGGAGTCGACTCCCACCCACCCCTCCAGCCTCACCTACCGCTCTCCCCCTCACTGGCCACACTCCAACCACACTAGCCTCCTTTCTGTCCTTGACAGGAGTTTATTTCTGTCTCAGGGCCTTTGCACAGACTGTTCCCTCTGCCTGATACACTCCTCTCTGAAATCTTCCCAGGACTGGCTCCTTATCAGGGTCCAGTGTCCGTGTCAACTCTTCCGAGATCTATCTGACGCTGCCCCACCCCGCTCCACTCCCACGCCAGACACTTCATCTTAACACTGTTCCTTTTCTTCACGGCACATCTCTAGCTGAAGTTTCAAATCTTTCTTCTGACATTAACCAAAACTGGAGGGAGGGCAAAGCCCACCATTTCCCCTAGGCTGCAGCTTCTGCTGGGAGCTTCACCTGCATTAACGTGCAAATGACTGGCAAACTCCGCCTCATCCTTCCAAAGACCCCGCTCCAATGCCCTGTCTGGCCCCCTCATCCACACCGGGTTACCTCTCCAGCTCCTGGCCCCCACGCCCGAGGACTGAGGAGAAAGCCAGCCCAGGGGCACCCTGGGGCCGCGGCTTGGTGGTAGGGGAGATGCTCCGGAGAAGGCCCAGGGCCTGGGAGTCCGGCCGAGCTGCCGCCCCCGGCGCCCCCGTCGGCTGTCCCGGCGCACCTCGCCCTCCGCCGGCACCTCTCGGCTCGAAGCCAGTCAGCTCTCACCTGGCCCCGCAGCTGGGACCTTGGCTTCCGGCGCGTCTGTCATCGGAACCGGAAGCCGCGACGGTTGCTCGGCGGATCTGGACCCGCCCACTCACGGCTGCGCGGAGGGGTGGCCGTCCTGCGGATCAGCGGCTTCCGGTCCGAGCGCCGCGCCTACCCCTGCTGCGCGGCTAGAGTGGAGTCGCCTGCAGGAGCCCGGCCGCGGGCTTCCCCGGGTACCCACAGCCGCAGGCCGGGGCCGCGACCATCCATCCCGGCCGGAAGGAACCGGACCGACCCACGTGCACGTCCGCGGGGGTGCGCAGGCCTCGCGGCCCGGCTTCCCCCTACTCCCCGGGGTCCCAGAGCCCCACCTCGGCTCTTGGAAACCGAAACCCGAAAGGACTGTGCCTTCCCCGCGCCCTGCCTTTTGCCCTCCTGCAAAATGAAGACAAACCCAAACTGCAGAGTGCATGGTAGGGGTCCAAGGGTTCAGCTTTCCTACTATGGCTCCTTGGTGCCGCCTTTGAAATAACAGCTGGTCTTTAAAAGAAAAGTCGGCTTTTTTCTACCCGGCCTCGCTGGTCCCCTAAGCCTGTACTTGATCTACTCACTGGGTATTCAACAGAAGGATTTTGCTGGGGGTCCCAGCCTCTGTCTTGCCGCCCTCCGTGACCGACTTCCTTGGGGGCCGAGGGGGGATTGCATAACCGTTTTAAGGGGAAGGGTAAAGGTTAGGAAGGAAGAGAAAGGCGGTGACCCCAAACGCAGGGCAGGGCTCAATTCACGGTCCTCCCAGGCCCCCTTGCTATGTAGGGGAGGGACAGAGAAGCCCCACCACCACCATTTCCCTCGCAGGCCTCAGGGACTTTGACTAGAAACAGGCTCTATCTCTGTTTCCCTGACTTCCTTCTCCCTGTTGGGGCCAGTTGTCATTGCAGAGCAACACCCCCTCCAACCCTCTAGGCTTCCTCCTCGCCACCCCACCCCCAAACGCCCTTGCTCAATCTTGTTTGTGCGTTTGCACAATCCAGTTGTGTTTTCTTTATAGCATTAGGCTCGAAATTCTGTGTTTATTCGTTTATTCTGTCTTCCTGCCCCTCATGCGCACACACACCGCTTTTAGGATAAAAGCATCACTGCTGTATCCCCAACACCACGTGTTTGGGACAGAGTAAGTCCTTAAAAATACTCCGAGGTAGCCAATATGCTCTACTTTATGAACGAGGAAACAGCGGCTCCAAAACCTTACGACACACACCGGGAGGAGGGCGGTCTGCGGCCCCGGGGAGCCCGCGGGGGCGTCGTCGGAGCATCCCGGAGACGCCTGTCTGTGCACCTCGAGCCTGGGTGGTCCTGGCCAACGCGGGGGCCGCGGAGGCGGAGAGTTGAGTGAACCCTGCCTGGGGCCACCCGCTAGGCTGAAACCGCCTCCAAGCCCGCAGGACCTCACAGACCTGCCCGAACGACCTAGGCTTTTTCACTTCCTCTGGGGAAGCCCTAGCCGGCTTCACAGCCCAGGTGGGCGTGTGCAAAGTCCGGCTTCTCCAAGGACTTTGAATGTCCCGCCCGCGCGCCACACACACACACACACACACACACACACACCACCCCCCCCCCCCCAATCTGGCCATTCCACCTCTAGTTGTCATTGTCGTCCACACACACACACACACACACACACCCATCTGGCCATTCCACCTCTAGTTGTCATTGTCGTCCACCCCGAAGGTGGCTTTCCTTGCACGGCGGTTTTGTTACTTCTCAGCGTGCACCGTTTTCTTTTGCTCGTTGGGACAGTGGCTTTTGTGGGGTGGGGCTGCTTTGAAACAGAAGAACTTGGCTGGTCTCCACTAACTCAGTAATAGTCCGTTTCATCTTTTGCTAGTTTCCTAGAATTTGATTTTTTAAAAAAATTTAACTCCTCAATACATGTCCATTTCATTTTGCAGGGGATAGTGCAAGGTATGGCTTACTTCCAACCCACCCCCTCCCCCGCAGTTTCTGCCCAGTTACTCCAGTACCTCTTATTAAATGATCCTACCTTTTCTTCTGGTTTGGAAGCCTTTTATCATAACATTAAGATTTTCTGTAGAATGGAATCTATTTCTGGCTCTTCATTCTTTCCATTGAGATGCCCTATTATCTTTACATGGATGTCATATTGTTTTACTTGCTACTTTGTAACATATTCTAATATGTGGAGGGATTATTCACAAAAAGAAAAAAAAAGGTTATTGAGAAAGCAGATCACTGGTTGCTGGGGAGGGGGCGACTGAGACATGAGAATTTGGGGGTGTGATGGAGCTATTCTGCATCTTGATTTTAGTGTTGGTTATGCAGCTTTCTGTATTTGTCAATGTTCTAAAAAACTGTACAAAGGAAGCATTTTCCTGTATGTAAATTATATCTTAATGTTGGTGGGGAGGTGTGGTGTTGGGGGGGGAGGGACCAGGTACACAAAGAACACACCAGCTTAAAAAAAAAAAAGGGTTCATGGCAGACAAGTTCTGGAGTGTTCTCCGGAAAATACAGCCTTCCTTGCTTCCCTGAGTGAGTCGTGGAAGGCCAGGCTAGGAAAAGATGGACCCTGCCCTGATAGCTGGTTGCGGTTAGGACAGCTGCAGCTGCTGGCCCTCTGTGGAGACTGGGAGCATCAGGCCTCAGCCCATGGAGTTGAAGTTGCCTGCTCTGTCCTCTTCCTTCCACCCTCCAGGTGGCACCCAACCAGTTTGCTCCTTTTCTGTTTCTGCCCCTCCTTGCAAGGCCTTGGTTCTGGCCAGGAGCAGCTACATCATTTGCAGGCTCCGGAGCAAAATGAAAATGTAAGGCTCCTTGTTCAAACATCATTAAGTTCAAGATCCAGAAGCAGATGGGGCACCTGGATGGCTTAGTCCCATAAGCATCTGCCTTTGGCTCAGGTCATGATCTCTGGTCCTGGGATGGAGCCCCCATCAGGCTTCCTGATCAGCAAGGAGTCTGCTTCCCCTTCCCCACCCCCCTCACCCCCATCAAATAAATAAAATCTTCTGAGTGTGGTCCTGAGTTGTCACACAGGTCACACACACATGAAACTAGTCCTGGTTCTGGCCCTCCCCTTGGCTGCCTGAGGGACCCACTCACAGCCTCAAGTCCTCCTGTTCCTGTTTACCAGTCTGACTAGGGGCTGCCTTGCCTCCCCTCAAACCCTCTTAGACAGGACGGACCCTTCCTCCAAAACTGCCCCACCCCTCCCTGTGTTCAATGCCAGGCTGCTCCTGAGGAAATCCCCACAATCTCCCTTTCTCAGAGAAGTTTATCCCTGTTAAAGAAAAAAAGCAAGCATGACATTTGTCAAAGAGTAGTTATGGACGACTTTATTCCAGAGGGGTTACTGTCATGGGAGGGGGAGGTTTGTAGTAGGGGAGAGAGAGTGGGCTCAACTCCAAATACAACAAAGAAATGCAGAATTTATGGCCAAGGAACAGGGGTGGGGTGGGGGTCAATGGACAAAAAATTACTAAGAGGATACCTCTGAAAGGTGGGAGGCAGTCTGGCGAGACGCACCTCACAAGAGTCTTGCTGAAGGTAGGCTAGCCATCACCTGGGACTTGGTGGAAGATGAAGAACCAGATTCCATTAGGAGGGGAGTCAGATACAGAGGATGGGGGATTCTGGCGGGAATATCTTAATGGGAATCTTGCTAGAACTGGACTATGGAAGGAGGGACACCTTCCAAGGTCAGGAGCAAAGAGAGGTTAGAAGTGCTTGACCAAAGTCTGGTCAATCTTTGTCACACACCCTGCCCCCCCCACCCCGGCCCTCCCAAGACACACCCCTCATCACCTGCGGTGAAGTGAGCCAGCTTTCTTCTGAACCCCACCTCTCATGACCTATTTCACTTTTGTTGCAAGAAATAACACATTCTTCTTTTCTGAATCCGAGAGGACTAAGCCCCACCTACATGGGTGGTGAGTTCCTCAGTCTGAATTGTCACTGTGGGGCATGAACCCTCTTTAAAGAAGGGCTCCCTGATACCCATAGATACCCCTACCCCCGCCCCGGTCTCAGAGAAATGTGTTTCTCCATGCTCTGCTGACTTGCCACCGTGTGGGCCCCCTCCGTTGTCCCTGTGTGTGTGCTTGCATTCTTCCCCTTGCAGGGAAGGGTCATGGAGTGGAGGCCTTGGCCATCGAGGCCTCCTCCTCTGCGTACTAGGCCTGCCCCTGAGAGAGACAGATCGTACCCCACTGGGTAGGAAACGGTGACAAGCTCGGCAGCCTGAGTGCTTGGCAGTGCCCACAAGTGAACAAACACTCAGAGCCGGACACTTCCCCACCCACGCCACTCCACCCCCAGCTCCAACCCATGCCAGTCAGGGAGAAGGTCTGGTTCCTCTGGACTCCAACCCCCCCCCCCCCAACGCCCAACAAGGCCACCCAGTGCCTTCTGGGCTGGAGCCAGCATAGGATCTGGGGATAAAAAACAGAAGACAGCCCAGCCTGGCAATGCCTGCAGCCCCTTGGAGAGAGACCGACGATGTCAGCAAATACACAGTTCTGTGGACAAAAAGGTGGGGGCAGTGGCGGGGGAATGCCCAGGCAGGGCAGGGTATGAGTTCAGGGAAGGCTTTCTTGAGGGAGGAAGACCTGTGAGCAGGCTTAGCCTGGAAGACGAGGGCCCAAGGGGGCTGCGAAGGGCTGCTGGGGTCAGAAAGGGCCATTATCTGGAGGCCAGGCTGTCAGAAGCCTTGAGTGATAGACTAAGGGGCCTGGTTGGGGCTACTGGAAAATGTGACAGTGAGGTGAGAACAGGAGAGATCAGGGGTCCGGAGCCCAGTGCGGGGAGCTCGCCTTGGTTCTCAAGAATCGCCTGCCTGGGCCTCATCTGCTGGGGGGAGGGGGCCTCTGGGCAATTGGGGAGCTGGGGGTTAGGGCCATCTCTCGCAGGAGGGAGGGGTAGCTCCAGAGCGGTAGCCACTGCTGCGACACCTGTGATCGGCTAGAGCCACCCAGCCGGCTTGGGGACCAGGGAACTGGTTTGCCAGGCAGGAATGAGCTAACAAGGGATCCGGTTCCCTCGGAGCCACCCTAGCTTCAGCTTTCGCGGGCACCCGCCCCCTGCATCTGGGTCTGGCCCTGGTTTCTGGCACAGCTGCCAAGTTTTGGTACCGCCCACCCATTCCCCGCCGGCTGTACTGGCCGGCCCAGCTCTCTAATTGCTGGGTGGGGAGCTCTTCTGAAGAGATGGTACACCGGAAGGGGGACCCCAGCCACGGTGGGGCACCTGGGCCCCTAGCATGACCAGCTCCAGGCTGCAGGGAGGGAGTGATGCAGGCTTTAAGTCAGCACCTAGCTCTAGGGGGGTGGGGCGGTGGTGCCTTCCAGAGGGTCACTGGCCCAGAAACCTCGGTTTGGAGGGATCTGTGAAACGGGTTCCAGGTCTGCCTAACTTGAGTGCTCCCAGTTTCCCTCCCCCGCAGAGGACCCGGGCTCAGGGTGGTCCTCAATGGGTCTCAGCTAGGCGCAGGGGTCTGTCCTGGCCACAGGCTCTATCTACCCCAGTCTGGGAGAGCCAAAAGGGGCTGAGGTTGGGGCTGGCGGGAAGAAATGGAGCAGGAACAGCAGCCAGGAAGCAGCCTTCCTGGCCTCCCAACCCAGGAGCCCCAAACATACCCCCGACACACCCACCACCCACAAGATAGCTCCACACGCACCTGCCACTTACAGGGTCATAAACACACCATCCCCACGGCAGACACCTCACACACCCCATGCTCCACCCTAAAAAGGTGGGGCACACCAGCACATACTCCACAGCCCTCTGTGGGTACCCCTGCACAGCGACTCCACTGGGACCCACCTGCTGGGGGCGCAAGGGGTGGCCAGGTGTGGCCTGGGAAGGGGGAATCATGGCTGAAAGGAGCAAACGGGGGTTTCTGCAGAGAACTTGTCTGAGGGTGCCGCTGCCCCATCAGGGCAGGGACTGGGAGGGGAGATGTCTGCGGGCTGGCTCCCCTGGAGCGGGATGCACATCTAATTCAACCCTGAGACCCCACGCACCAAAGGCCTAACTGACAGGATGTGCTCAATGCCCAGTGGCAGTTACGGTGATGCACCCATAACGGTGCTGAACTTTACTGCAAGGAGTGGGGACGGGCCACCTGCATGCCAGACTGGATCTGTGCTCCAGGTCACCCACCGGGGAAGAAGCAAAAGCCCAGAGGGGAAACCAGACAGCTGAGAGGCTGGGAGTGGGAGCGGGCTGGAGAGGCCTGAGGACCAAGACCAGGTCTGAGGCAGTGCTGGAGGTGGAGGGTTCTTCCTCTCCGCACAGAGCTTTGCAGAATAGAAATCAGATCACATCTCACCCCTGCTTAAAAACATCCCTTGGTCTTCCATGGCCTACAGGGAAATGGCCACATTCCCCACTGTGGTGCAGGCCCTTTACCAAGTAAACCACCCACAAGTTTTCTCCGCCTGTTTCCTGCCTGACAGGGGTTGGGCGGGGGGCTGCTGCCATCCCTGCAGAGGGAGGGGTGTGCCACAGCCAGACAGAAAGATGGGAGGTGAGTTCTGGGAGGGCCAGGGCCCTCCTGGAGACTTTGGGTGCTCCGAGGGAAGCTGTTTTAGGGACAGCCCCAAACCCAACAGGGGGCTGGGTACCTAGGGCCCAGACTTCCTACCAAGAGAATGTTTCGTGTTCTAGCAATGCCTTGGCTGACTTGCCCTTTTGTTTTTTCTGTGTTCTCTGGCATTGTTCCTTCTGCAAAATCCCACTGGTGCTGAAGAAAGGAATTTCAGCCCACACGGCAGCTAAAAAACCATGTGGTGCCGGGACAAGGATGCCCCCACTGCCCAACAGGCATGCCCAGTGGCTGCACATCCGGGCACTGGGTACCCCTTCTCACCGCCCATGATCATGGAAGGGAGGAGCTACAGCCCAGGGAAAGAACCCTGTCCATCCCCCCCACCATCCACAATCCTCTAGACTCAGGCCAGGGACAAGCCCAATGGAGCAGCCGGGGGCCTCCTTGTAGAAAATGTGGTTTTATTCCCGGGGAGGCCAATGTTCCCATCCCAGCCTCCCTCCTTCACGCCTGCCCTTCTGCATCATGGGGCTCTTCATTCCCCAACCTCCTCCTTTGGGCCACATCTACTCCAGGAACAGGGCGGGGGCCCTGCCAAGGTGCTCCTCTGCCGGGAAGCCTTGCCCCCCCTGGCTCCTGCTGCAGGCCCCCTATGCGGCCTACAGCACCACTGGAGCCCTCCTCTCCGTGGGCCTCCCCACTCCTGGCCAGCCTCAGCAGCTTCTGCCTCCGGCCAGTGTAAGGAAGGAGCCAGCCGTCTCAGGGCAGGCTTGTCCAAACCATTTTCTGGCGGTGCTTCTGCCGCCCGCTCATCCACTGGCCTCAGATCTTGGAGGTCTCCAGTCGGGGACTCCAGGGCGCCGGTGGCTCCCGGAGCGCCCGCAGCTCTTGTTCCAGCGCCTGGTTGCGGCGGTACATGTCCAGGTAGCCTCCCTGGATCTCCCGCTGGTAGCGTAGCACCCGCTCCTTCTCCTCCTGCCATGTCCTACGCTCCCGCTCGAAGCACAGCGCCTGCTCCTGGGCGCGCAGCCGCTCCTGCACCAGCTGGGCCCGCAGCTGCTCGGCGCCCCCTCCGGCCCCTCCGCCCTCGCTGCCACCTGCCTCGGCCAGCAGCCCCCGGCTCTTGCAGTCGTCCGTCTCACAGCTGCCCGGGGCCTCCTCCCGCAGGCTCCGCACCGCCTCCCGCAGCTGGGCCAGCTCCGCGTCCTGCGCCTGCGCCTGCGCCCGGCTGCCCCGCAGCTGCGTCTTCAGGCTGAAGATCTCGGCCAGCTTCTGCGCCAGCTCCGCCTGTGCCTCCCGCAGCTGCTGCTTCAGGAGGCTGATCTCCGCGGTCTTCTGGCACACCTGGAGGGGCACAGCACCGGCAGGAGTGGGCTCAGTCGGCGGGGGCGGGGGGAGAGGACAGGAACAGAGGGTTTCTGGGTGCCTGCTCTCTCACCTCCCATCGGGCCTCCTCCTCGGGTCGGGCGCCAGGGTCGGCCTCGGGAAGGGCGCTGGGGGGGCGTGGCTCTGGGCCCAGGCCCTGCTGCGCCCGGAGCTCTTTGCGCAGCCGCCGCTGCTCCTGCTGGGCCATGAAGAGCTGGAGCTGGAGGTTGCGCTCACTGCGCTCTGCCTTCTGAGCTACCTCGTGTAGCCGCTCCACGTACAGGCGCTTCAGCTCCGCCAGCCACAGCCGCTGGCGCTCCTCCAGCACCTGCCAAGGGGAAGAGACACCTGCCACACCCGCGCCCACTGACACCCAGCTGGGGTTGGAGGGAAAGTGTCCCCAACACGTGGCATGCCCAGGGAGTCGCTCTTCCTCCCTTCCCCACAACTCCTCAACAGCAAGGGCCGCCAGTGACATAACATCCCCATCACGTGGGGGGTGGGGGATTGGATCCTCTCCATCTTCCTTACTCTCTGGGGGCCTGAGCCCCCTAGATGAACTGCCTGGGACCCCTCCTGTCTTCCCTGCACTCCGCTGCCAAGGGGCAGAACAGGACCCCAGGGAAGGGGGGCACTCTCACCTGTGTGAAGGGGTTGGCGCCATCCTCATCACCAAGGCCCCCCTTGAGATCCTCACAGGTGTCCGGCAGGACGGATACCACCTCCTCTGGGGTGGGGCAGGAGAACTCATAGGGCGGTGGCGGCTCAGGCAGGCAGCTCAGCATAGCCAGGGGCCCAGCCTCCTTGGGGACCCGTGAGGCCCGGTCCAGGGAGCCCCCCAGGTGGTTAATGTGGCCCAACGAGGAGCTGAAGGGGCCAGGGCCAGTGCCAGGACTGCGGCCAAAGCTGCCCCCGCTGGAGGAGTCAGACAGGCTGGGCTCGGGCTCGGGGCCACCCTCGTCCAGGCTGAGGGCGTGCAGCAGCTGGGCACGGGCCTGGGCCTGGCTGGCCTGGGGCCCTGGGCTCAGGGGTGGGTGGCAGGCCAGCGTGTGCAGGCTGCCATTGCTGCGCCACATCTTCTGGCCCTTGTGGGCCGCCAGGCTCTGCATGGACAGGAAGCCCTTCCCGGCGCCCGCCACGGGCTTGAACACCGATGGGCGGATGCGGCACTGCCAGGAAGAAAGGGCAGATTTGAGGCCCTGGGCTGACCTCAGCTCTGCCCTCTGACAGAGCTGCTCCCACAGCACCCCCGGGGATCCTGAGAACCTGGGGTTCACGTCCCCAGGGCGTGGTGACCGGTGACCTGTGACCCAGCCTGTGGCAGGAGGTTCATGTCCCAGCCCCATCCGGGCACCTGGGTCTCCAAGGAGACCCCACATTCCCCATCCCCACCCTCCAACACTAAGGAGGGAAGAGGGCAGAGATGCACCTTGTCGAAGCGACCCCGCTCGGGCAGCGAAGTCTTGCTGAAGTCGCCGGCCCGAGGATGTTCTCGGTAGTAGAGAGTGGTGTAGTCAGCAGGCTCGTTCCGAGGGGCTCTCTTGGTGTTCTTGCCGTCCTTCTTGGGGAGGTGCAGGTAGCTGAAGAGCTCACGCTGGCCCAAGCCCTTCCGGAGGAGCCCATCAGGCTGGCGGGAGGTCCGGGACCCGGCGAGTGCTGCCCGTAGTTCTTCCGGGGAGAAGTCCTGCCGTTCCAACAGGCTGCCCACGCTGCCCATGGCAATGGCGGCAGGGCCTGGCGCTGTGGCCATGAAGTTTCAACAGGGCACATGCAGCGGCTTCTGGGGATTGGGAGACTCATCAGGGGCAGGTGGGCACTTGCTACCCCACTTCCCTGGTCCCCTAAGACCAGGGGCATGTTCTCTGTGTCAGCTCCCTCTCTGGCCGGGGCCCAGGAGGAAGACAAGGGTCCTGGACAGAATCCAGGACAGGATTCTTAGGCTGGCCAAGAGAAAGGGGCAGAGCCCCCAAAGCCACCAGCTCGGTACCCCAGCTTCAGCCGGGGGCCGGTGTGATGGGGGATCGTGGGGCATCAGGCGCGAAGCAGTGGGAGAAGGCCCCTCCCAGGACTGGGCCAGCTGAGGACTCAGGCTCATCTTTGCCTTTGTTTGCTCTCCTACCAGGCTTCTCACCCAGTTTGGAGGGAGGCCTATGATTCCCTGTTCCTTCTTTTTCTCTGAGGAGGGGGAAAACCCAGTGCAGCCCCTCTTCCAGCAGTGGGTCAGAGTTCCCCAAGGGAAGCACCTGGCATGGGTGGGGTTGGGGGCTGCAGTGGGAGGGATACAAACAGGAAGGGCCTAGGGGAGGAAGGATGGTGGGAACAATGGCCAGTTTCCGGAACAGGTGTTCACGTAGTCATAGGGGCAGTGGCGGGAGACAGAGGGAAGGGGCAGTGGGGGCCCTTGCCTAAGCTGCCACCCCAAAACCAGGTGGAGGGGGGATCCCAAATCTTGACCCAGCGTGGGGCCAATTGCGTGTGCCAATCTAGCTTCCTCGAGCAGTCTTATCAGAGGCTGGGAGGATGGGCTGAGATAACAAGACAAAAGGTCCAGTTGAGGGCCTGGCCCATAGCCAGGATCAACACAGGCTGACTGAAGCCGAGCTCACCTGCTCAGCGGTGAACTCCTCCCTGGCAGGGCAGCCGGCCCAGAGACCAGGTTAGGGACCAGCTCCCACCTGTGCTGTGATCACACCGTGGAGGGCAGGAGCCTGGCCCCAGTCCCCCACCAGAGCCCCTGTCCAGCCCAGGGTCCCACATGCAGTAGATACGTGGACAGGACCTGCTGAATGAGCGAACACCACCGTCTTCTCTGCCTCCCGCCCCCCAAGCAGCTGCTCCCGATCCCCTACAGACACCCATCAGGCATGCAGCAGCTGTGCGCCCCTCACCCACCCCAATTTGCTTCTGGGACACCCACTCCCACCTCAAACAATGGCCGTTAGGAGGTTCCATCTTCCTCAACCGTTTCCAGGTTTTGTGTTCATGGAAGACAAAGCTCTCTGTGAGTGAGAGGGAGGGGGGCATGGCTCTGCTCCCTACCCCCACCCTGTGGCCAGCTAATAGCCTCTGGGGAGGTCACAGGGCACGTACGATAGGGGGACTCATCCAGTCAAGGAATCACAGGTGCTGGCCATCTCCAGTGACACAGCCCTGGGTAGGGTCTCAGTGAGTCCCAATGACAGAGCTTGTCATCCCTCTTTTAAGACAAGGGCACTGGGGCTCTCAAAGTGAAGTGACTCGGCCAAGGTCACAGAGCTGCTGGGAGTGAGATGCCTGTGATCTCAGCAGGATGGCTGTTGAATGTTTAATGGGGGCCGAGGACGGCACCCACAGGCCAAAGCATTAGAGTTGGAGCGTCCTGCCTCTCAATCTGACATCTCCTTACCATGACAGGCATACCCAATGACAGACACCACTGTGTCTGAGCATGCTTAGCTCTTGTCGCTGCTTCTCAGGGTGGTGGACAGCCAAGAACGTGGCCTCCAGCCCTGCCCTCACACTGTCTGTCTACCAGCACCCAGCCACAATCACTTCTCCTTCTGCCATGCCTCAGTTGCCCATCTCGGAAGTGGGCGAGACTGCCCGCACTGTCTTCCGTTTAGGTTTCCATTACAGAGACGACGGACGTGAAAGGGCTCAAATACGCCCACCTCTCCCCAAAACACACACCACCTCACCTTCCCCTGGGGAGAGCCTGACTTCCTGTCTCAGGGAGAGGTAATGGGCACCCTCTGTTTCCTGCAAAGTGTCTCAGGTCCCAGGAGGGAGCCCGTGATCTGGAGGCAGCCACCGGCCCCCAGAACACATTTACCTTCCTCCTCCATACCGCAGCCCAGTCAGTGAGCAGTGCAATAGCTCCTATGTTAGAGGACAGAGCACGGATGGTCACATCCAACAGCACAGTCACGGACAAGGTCACCCTCACGGCGCTGAGCACCCTCTGGGACACACACACCACACACAAACGCTCTACCACTACACTAGCAAGAAGACCCAGTGATTCTACCCAGCCCCCAGGCTAGATGCAGAGAGGGATGTGTGTGTGTGTGGGGGAGGGGCTTCTCTCCACGTGGACCTGAGCAATTAGAAACAGCTGTGGAGCTGGCCGAAGGGGGCACAAACAGGCCCTTCCTTTCGTCTTTCCCCACCCTTCCCTTGCCCTCCACCCTTCCTCGGTAACTCTTCAGGCTGCGGTATCAGCTTCCCCAGTGGGGCTGAGGCCCCTGACTTCTAGGAGGCTCCACCCTGCCCAGGTCTCAGTCTAGGGACAGTCCCTTTTCCTAAAGGGGTCCATTCCACCTCCCCTCAACACACACATTCCTTCCCCCGTTGCTTGGCGGCTGGGGGGACTGGCCTGATCCGGACAGGGCAGCTGTGCCGGGCTGGGCTGGAGAGGATCTGGCAGCCCCACTGCGAACATCAGAGCAAAAAGCAGGGCGTCCTCTGAGTGCCTCCAAGGGCTCTCCTGTCCAGAGCTCTACTGAGGCTCCGAGCTCCGCACAGAGCTGAAACTCCCTCACCCCCACCGCACCGGCTAGGTTTGGGCTCGGCCTGGGCCATATTCTGCACAGGCCCCAGATGGCCCCCACAGGAGCCCTGAGCATCTGTTCCCCAATCCCTGGGCCCGAGATCAGCCAGCAGCACTGAAAGCCCTGGACACAAAGGGGCATCTCTTTTGGATCAACCCCTGGTGGAGACAGGAACATGAGGGTAGGGAGCCACCCTGGCCATGGGACAGAGACAGGCCACGAAGGGAAGCACCCCCCCTGCGTCTGCTAGTCAGCTTGTCACCAGGCTCACAACAGACTCACAACACACACAGGTGGGAAACACTGACATCCTCCACTTCCGAAGAGGAAACCTAGGTCCAGGAAGTAAAAGCACATGCCTGAGGTCATGTTCAGCCTCACTGGAGAAAGTAGGCAAGCTCCTAAGACTCAGAAACCCACCCTGATGGCTCAGTGGTTAAGCATCTGCCTTGATCTCAGGGTCCTGGGATCGAGCCCCATGTCAGGCTCCCTGCTCAGCGGAGAGTCCGATTCTCCCTCTCCCTCTCCCACTAGTCACTTGTTCTCTCTCTCTAATAAATAAATAAATCTTAAAAAAAAAAAAAGTGGGGCGCCTGGGTGGCTCAGAGGGTTAAAGCCTCTGCCTTCAGCTCAGGTCATGATCCCGGGGTCCTGGGATCGAGCCCCACATCGGGCTCTCTGCTCAGCGGGAAGCCTGTTTCCTCCTCTCTCTCTGCCTGCTTCTCTGCCTACTTGTGATCTCCGTCTGTCAAATAAATAAATAAAGTCTTAAAAAAAAAAAAAGTGACTAATAAAAAAAAAAAGCAGCAACAGCCCCCGCACCCCCCACCCCCGACCCCAGCGCATCTCTTCTAGACTGGCCCATCCAAGAGCATGTGGGCGGGATGCTCCTAGTCCGGCCTTGGCTGTGGTTAGCCCCTCCAGAGCCCAGGCCCCAGGGGAGGGTCCCACCACCTGCTGGGGGATCAGCTTTGCTGAAGGGAGTGTCTGCAGCTGTCCCTGAGGAATTGGACTGGAATGTCCCAGCTCCAAACCAGGGCAGTGCGTGAGGGGGGCCCAGGGCCGGGGTGGAAGAGGCTGCTATACTCCAGTTCCCCCAAGACACCTGAAGAGGCAGAGCCCAGCATCTAACCCCACAGGAGTGAGTCCTAGTATCACCACAGAGTCATGCAGAGGCGTAGACCACTCTACAATTTCTGAGTCCTTTTATTTCATCATCTGAGCTCCTCTCTACAACAGCCTAGTGGGGGGCAGGCGAGGAAACTGAGGCCCAGAAGCCAGCTGCCCAAGATCCCACAATGATGAACAATTCCAACTCCCTAGGCAAGGCCCTTCTCTACTGCTGGACCAGCCAGGGGCACAGGCAGCTGTGGATATATGTCTGCCCAGCACCCCATGCCCCTTTCCCAAGGGCATCCAGCAACCACCTAGGTCTGGACCCCACATAGGTCTAGTCCTGCCTGTGCCTGGGTCAAAGTGAAATAGTGGAACCACTGCTGCCTGGGGACTTTGGAGCCCTGGAAGCTGCTAGTTCTAGAGGCGGTGGCGGGAGCAGGACGGCCGCATTCATTCAGTCTCGCACATACACACCCACACTCAGCCAGCAGGCAGAGAAGCCCTGCCCAGCAGGGCCCTGGGAGGAGGCCGATCACTGGGCCCAGGATGGCCTCCAACCTCGGCTCCCTTCTTGGTTGGGCAGAGAGGGCACAGGGGCCAAGGTCGCCGGTTAGCCAGGCTAAGCCCCAGGTGCAAATGAGGAGGGCCCCAATCTGCATGGGGGGGGTGCTGGGGGCTGGGTGGGAGGCGACAGGTCCCAGCTCAGTCCTCTTCCCAGACACAGCCAGGGACCCCATGTCGCCCTGGCCCCAGGCCGGCCCTCCCTTTAGCCAAAGGTTCTGGCCAGACTGGGATGGTGCTCCGGCCGCCAAGAACTGGTAGTGTCCCCACAGGTCGGGATCCCGGCAGCGGGGATCGGCAGCGAGCCGGCAGCTGCCGCCCTTACAGGACAGGAGACCGGAGCAGGAAGGGGGTATCCCGGAGAGGGCGGGAGAGTGGTCTCGTGGGGAAGGTGGAGGAGCAGACGATGTTGGCATCCCCACGGAATTTCCGCCCCGGGAAGACTGTGGCGGAGGCGTGGGCTCCCCAGAACTGCGGGAGGTCCGCGAGCTACCCGGGGGGCGGGAGGGGGCGTCTCTTGCGGGTCCCTCCCTGGGGCCTGCTCGGAGCGGCCAAGCTGGGGGGCCGAAAGCCCGGGTCAGCCTCCCGCGCCAAGGGCGCCTGCCCCACCTCAGCCGCGGCGCAGGGGTCCCAGGCGCTGCTCCGCGGAGAGCACGTTTGCAGGGGGTGCAGAGAGCCGGGGAACCTGCCGTCTGCTCCTCCAGAGGGGCGTCGCGGTCGGTCCCTGATCCCGCGCCTCGGTGCCTCAGGGTCTGGAAGCAGGGGGCACCTGGGCGCACCCCGCCGCCCCTCCGCCCACTTCTCAGACCCGCACCTCGCCGGCCCAGGGCTGCGGCTTGGCCAAGGTCGCCGGGAAAGCTAGCTCTCGGAGACCGGCCCCACCCCCCAGCCCAGTCCCCGACCCCCCGCGCGTCGCACTCACCATGCTGGCGCCGCTCCGCGCCCCTCGCGCGCCGCAGTTCCCTCGCGCTGATTTGAACCCTCTTTCCAGGCGCCGGCTCCGGGAGAGGCTGCGAGGCGGCCGGGCAGCAGACTCCGGGGGGAAAACGCGGCCGGGAAGGCGGACGCCGGAGCCGGATTGGCGAGGGAGGGACGCGCTCCGCGGCGCTCGCTCGCCTGCCCCAGAGGCGGAGGGAAAACCCGGCCTGACTCACCGGCGCGCCGCCAGCCCAGAGCCCGGCCGGGCCCCCGGATGTGGGGGGCGGGGACGGGGGGCAACCCCCGCCCACCGCGAGCCAACCTGGGCCCCGCCCCGGCTCGCTGCGCGCCACGCGCGGGAGCCGCCCGAGTCCCCTTACCAGCTGCGTCCCGCGCGGATCCCCGGCGGGTCGGCAGCCCCCTGAGCGCCGCCGACGTCCCGGGAGGGCGCCCTGCCCGCCCCGCTCCTCCTCCTCCTGGCCTCGCCCGCACCTCTCCGTTTCCAGAACTCGGCAGCTCCCGAAGAGGCGCGTTCCGTCCATCACCTCCCAGATCCTCGCCGCCTCCTCTTAGGTAAGCACTATTACCCCTTCCGAGGTGGAGCAAAACAGTACTCAGAGAAGGAGAGATACAGCCGGAGCTCCGTGGCCCTGAGCGAGCTCCGTGGCTCCTGAGCGACTGAATTCGGCGCTAAGCATGCTTATTTATTTATTTATTCGCCGCCAAAGCCTTCTAGGGGCAGCAAATTCGGATGCCTTCAGGGGCCCGACAAATAACGTGAGTCAAACAGGTGAAAGACGGTGCAGGAGAGATGGAGGCAGGCAGACATGGACACCTGAAGGTATCCAGAGTCAAACAATTAAAACGTGCGCCTTGCTCAGAAAGTTAGACCTAGTCATCCTAGGACCCAGCAAGTCCACTCCTAGGTATAGTCCCCCAAATTGAAAAGAGGGACTCGGACAAGGGTTTGTACGGGAATGTTCGCAGCCTGACTCTTCCCAGTTGCTTGAGGTGGGCGACACGATCCACACTGCCCAACTGTGGATGAATGGATAAAGACATTGTGGTATATCAACGCGATGGAATAGTAGTCAGCCCTAAAAAAGGAAGCTTTCATACCTGATGCAGTATGCATAAACCTCCAAAAAATGAGGCTTGCGTGAAATAAACCAGACACAAAAGGCCCCCCTGTGGTGAGAATCCACTTAGATGAGGTTGGTAAATGCATAGTGACACAAAGCAGATTAGTGCCAGAGGCTGTAGGGAGAGACAGATGAGGAGTGACTGCTTAATGGGCATGGAGTTTCCTTTTGGGATGAGGAAATGTTTTGAAACTAGAGAGTTGGTGGTTGCACAACCTCATGAATGTACTAAATGCCTTCGAATTGGGCACTTGAATATGGTTGATTTTATGGGATGGGAATTTTACCACAACGAAGAAGTTGTGTCCCCCGTGGACCAGTCTGGGTCCACGGGTCACAGTTTGCAACCCTTTACCTTTTGTGCCATCCTTCCTCATTTACTAACGATGGAAATGCCAAACTTAAGGGGACTCATGTCTAAGAAAACTCACTACTACTTTAGATGTGTAGCTTTCAAGGGGTGCCCCAGTCTGGTGGGGTTACTCGCTGGGACAGATGAAGGTTCAGCCCAAGGACATGCTTCACCTTTGGGGGACCCGAGGAAAGGCCTTCTTGGGGAGATGGCGTTTGAGGTTGTACTTGAAGGATGGGAAGCATTTGCATGGAGGAAGGGGCTCACCATGGTCAGGAGCCTCTGGCTGGAGAGGCAGGGTACTTTCTGAGGAATGCAAGCATATTAATTAGAAATAGGTGCCATTGGGGGGTGGAGGGCGCCTGGGTGGCTCAGTTAGTTAAGCCTCTGATTTTTTTATTTCGGCTCAGGGTCTCGGATGGAGTCCCAAGTCGGCTCAGGGTCTCGGATGGAGTCCTCAGTCAGCTCAGGGTCTCAGAGGGAGCCCCAAGTCCGTCTCCACACTCATTACAGTCTGCTTGTCCCCCTCTTCCTCTGCCCCTCCCCCTGCTCCTGCTCTCTCTCTTTCAAGTGAGTAAATAAATCTCAAAAACAAAAACAAAACAAACAAAAACCCCCAAAATAGGGGCACCTGGGTGGCTCAGTGGGTTAAGCCTCTTCTTTCGGCTCAGGTCATGATCCCAGGGTCCTGGGATCGAGCCCCACATCAGGCTCTCTGCTCAGCACGGAGCCTGCTTCCCTCTCTCTCTGCCTGCCTCTCTGCCTACTTGTGATCTCTGTCTGTCAAATAAATAAATAAAATCTTTAAAAAAAAAAAAAACCAAAATAACAAAACCCAAAAGAACAATCTGGTGCCAGGAGCCTCTGAGGCTTTGAGAGAGGGAGGTGCGAGGACCAAGCTGGACTTTGGAGTGCTGCGTACTTGGGCCCTGTGTAGAGGTCAATGCCGCAAGACTGGACTATAGGGATCTCAGGGAACAGAAACAGAGCCAGGTGTGGGGCACCTGGGTGGCTCAGTCGGTTAAGGGTCTGCCTTGGGCTCAGGTCACGATACCTGGGATCTAGCTGCGTGTCCGGGCTCCCTGCTCAGCTGGGAGTCGGCTTTCCCCTTCTCCCTTTGCTGCTCCCACTGCTTGTGCTCTCTCTCTCTGTCAAATACATTTCTTAAAAAATTAAAGAAAGGAAACAGAGCCACAGAAGGCAGGGGCAGTGAAGAAAGGAAGAGTTAAGAGAAGGTTCATGAGATAGTTTGATTGCAGAATTGTCTTGTTTTGGCAAGAAATTACATGGGGAGGATCAAGGGTAAATTCTGGTGAAAACTCAGATTCAGCCCCTCCCCTTTTTGTTGTTACAAACTTGGCAACTTATCGGATATCTCGTGACCACCGCCCCCCCCAACAAGTCCAATGTTCTTTCCCCGCACCAGGCTGCCAGAGGGAGGCGGGAGGGGAAGGGTGTTCAGTATTTTGGAACATCCCAGCAGGAGGGATGTTTAGCATGAGGAGAAGAGGGGAGAAGGGCAGGAGGGTCCTGGCTGAATGGAATCCTTAGAAAGTGGCTCCCCCAGCAGAGAAGGGCAACTGCAGAGCAGAGACCTGTGGCGCCTTGGCAGCTCAGGTGGGGGCTGGAGCCCCTTCTCTGAAGCGGGCTGGATGCAGAGTGCAGGGGGCTGGACCCCCCGGGGGTGAGAGCCTCCTGGCTCTATCCCTCTAGCAGAGCTCTAGGTCAAAGAAACGCCCCCTCCAGCCTGGACGAGGCTGGCTGTCCCCCACCTCCTGCATGGGCTCTGGGCTCCAGGCTGCCAAGAACACCCCACACTGCCACCACCCCTCCCTGGAAGTTGGGAAGCTGGCCTGGCAGATGCTCCTTCCTGCCTGGCTTCTCTGAGCCCTTGGAGTCTGTCCTGATTCCCCCGGATGGGGAGTGCGGGGGCCCGAGGGGACCAGCTGCCCCAGGGAAAAGGCAGCTTGGGTCCCAGTCCAGAGAGGGCCTCCTTGTCCGCCTCCACATACCCTGTGCCCTCCACCCTCATGCCCTCCTGCACAGGTTTACGAGCACAAACCTTAGGGGTGTAAGCCATAGAGTGTTCACTTTGAACCCTTGGGTGCCTTCCATCCGACCTCCTCTGATGGTAAAGCTCCCCCAGAACACACATCAGAACGCACAACATTACTGGCAGAGCTGGGCCTGGGAGCTGGGTCTCTTTAGCCCGCCGTGTTCAGCTACAATGCCCAGATGCCAAGGGGTGAGGCCCAGAGAACACCGGGCCGGGGGAAAGGAAGCAAGCCCCCGGCTGCACCCACTTCCAGAATCGGCTAACCTTGGACCATTTACTTTCTCTCCATGCACCTCGGTTTGCTCATCTCAGACGAGGGGCTCGTGGGAAATAACGTCCGTGAGGCACGCAACATAGCTCTGGCAGGTGGCAGGCATCTGTACATGTTCGTTTGTCCTTCTCCCTTCCGATGGGAAAAGGGGGAAAGGTGGTCAGGAGGACAGAATGCTTCCTGGAGCCCGTCCTGAAGTGGCCGGCCCCCACCCAGTGTGTGCGCTCGAGGTGCCTCCGGTCTGTCTCCCAGGGCTGGGGAGGCTGCGCATCCTTGCTGCCTGAGGCCGGCCAGGACTCTCAAATCGGGGAGCCATTTGTCCAGAATGGCCCCTTCCTCTTGGCTGCCACCTCTAGCCTCATCACCTTTCTTCTTCACTCTTGCCCCAGCTGGGCCCAGCCTCCTAGCTGTCACCCGCTCTGCCCAGAGGGTGCATCCCAGCCCACGCGTTCCGTCCCCAGCCTCCCCTGCTAGAGTGGTGGCGGCCCCCGCTTGGGGACCGGTCCTGCTGCTCCTTCGGGCCTGACCTCTGCCCCGTCCTGGTGTGCCTGTGCACTGGGAGCTGCCTCAGTGTCCTCATCTGTACGGCTGGTCTCAGGGAGAATCCGTTGAGGGCGCCAACTGCGTCCCTCCTCCCACCCCAAGGCAAAATTACTCCCCCTGCCCCCATCGGCTGTCACTGTGGCAACACTTGTCGCAGTGCAGCTTTGGATCATCTGTCTGTCACCCTCAGGAGACAGCAAGCCCCGAACACACAGCGACCGGCCCCCAATCTATGTCCAGACCACACCCCCCCAAAGGGCTGCCTGCAGGACCTGCTGGTTGGCTGGGTTCCGTTCCAACACACCACGTGCAAAAAAATCCACTTGGTGGCTTCTTTCTACCAGGAGGAGGAGGAAGATAGGCCGGCCTGGCTCTAATCCCTGGTCTGTAACTTCCTGGTGACTGCTCTGAGCCTCAGTTTCTTTGTAAGCAGGCAGTGGCAGCTGCTGAAGGAGGGACTTGACAGCCTGGCGTCCCCCGCCTGCCCTTCACTCTTGGCCTTGCCTCGCCCTCTCTCTGCTTGGCCAGGCCCCAGCCGGAGGGAGGAGGGCAGAGCGCTGGGCCTTCTTGTTTAGGAGGCCTGAGAATTTCAGACCTCGCAGACAGCGGGCTGGCAGGTCGTTCCCAATGCCTGTCCCCGCTGCTGCCAGCTCCTCCCGGAGAGCACTGCGGCTGTCGGGGTCGAGGTAGGAGGACCTAGCACGGCCGCCCTGCCACTGCACCCAAGGAGACATGCCTGACACCCTGGGGTGAAAGTGGACTTCTGGGACCGGACGGCCCTCCCTGAGTCACCTCTGCTGGGGAGGAGCCTTTACTCACCCCCCACTGCCCTCCCTCCCCCAGTGACCGGGGCAGCCGCAGGCTGCGGGTTAGGGTGGAAACTGAGAGCTGCCCGGGCTCGCTCAGGTGCCCTGGGGCACAGAGCTCAGACGGGCAGGAGCCAGCCGGGGCCGCAGTGCCAACGCCGCCCCACGTCTAGGCCTCTTGGCCGGCCCACTGGCTGGTCCCCAGAAACCTGCCCCAGGCCCGGCTGTGCCTCCCCCCACCCCCGATGGAGCTCTGGAGCTCGAGAGACCTGGCCTCCAATCCCTCCGTCCAAAGGAGTTATGGGTGGGCCGGGGCACCATGAAGAGAAGTCTGGGGAAGTCACCGCAAAATTGTACCTGGACAGGGCAAAGGTGTCCCAGAAACCGCTTGCACCACAGTGCAGATGAGCACAACGCCACTGAACGGCAGACTCACAGATGGTTTGGATGGTAAATCGCGTGTTACATGTTCCTTACCACAGTTCAGGGGCGCCTGGGTGGCTCAGTGGGTTAAGGCCTCTGCCTTTCGCTCAGGTCATGATCCCAGGGTGCTGGGATCGAGCCCCGCATCGGGCTCTCTGCTTGGCAGGGAGCCTGCTTCCTCCTCTCTCTCTCTCTGCCTGCCTCTCTCCCTACTTGTGATCTCTATCTGTCAAATAAATAAAAATAAAATCTTAAAAAAAAAAAAAGAAAGAAAAGAAAAAAACCCAAAAGAAATGAAAAAGAAAGAAAACCCCCCGCGATAGGCGGACGTGAACTTGAATCCTTGAGGATGTTCCCGTGTCCCCTGAAAGGCGCTGGTGGCCGGCCGGTCATTTCCTCTTGAACGAGGACTTTACCTGGATTACTCTTAGAGCTTCATTACAGACATTCCCATGTATGCGGAAAGGTCGAGAGGAGAGAATGAAAACCCTCCCAGGTACTCATCACCCCACTTTAGGATTTTATTCATCTCCATATGAACCCTTCCTCCATGGCTCCAGCCCTTCCCCCTCTCCCAGGCTACTTGAAAGCGAATTCAGGACGGTAGGCTATTTCGTCCATTGATATTTTCTATGTAGACAAACATTTTATATTGTAATTGGCGTTTGTCTTAGGGCATGTGGTTGCTCGGGTACGATGGCCAAAGACAAGGCTGAATGGTTCAGGCTCCTGGGGTCTGTCCAGGCAGGCCACCTTCCTGGAAACTCTCCCCTCTAGGAAATGCCAGAAAGAGTGATCTTGGGGTCACCTGTGGGACTCCTGCCCATGAGAAATGAGTTAATATGCAGTAGGCGCAATTTTGTTGCCGACAGAGGGCACTTGCCCTCAGAGTACGGGAGCCACAGCCCTGAGCAGTCCAGTCCTGGCCTTGGCGGAGGGTCTCAGGCACCTGGCCACCCACCCACTACCTTACTTACGAGTCCATCCAGTGGGCCCCTCACCCCACCCTTCCGTCTGCCCACATCTTGCCGGGGAGTCAAGTCAGGTCATAGCCCTTGCTGCCCCAGGCCCCGGTACTTGAGGCGTCCCAGACCTTGCAGTCTGAAAATCAGCACACTCTCCCTGGCCTCTTCTGCTGAGGCAGAGGTTTTCCTCGGCCCCAGCTCTCCTGCTTCCTCAGCCCACTGAGTAGATGTGCGCGACACGGCCTGCCTCTCTGGCTTCCATCCCCAACCCGCAGCAGGCCCGACTCACGGAGCTGTGCACCTAAACGTTTACTCAGCCCCACCCAGGGGAAGCCAGACAGGCTCACACACACTCTCACCGGCCTGGCACTGCCACGCCCCCACCTGCCTGAGCAGCAGCTCCCCTTCTTCTTGCTCCACTCCCCAGAGATCCAGGCCCACCCACACACCCTCACGGGTCCGCAACGTCCTCGGGCCTATGTTCATCATGCCCTTGGCAGGTGTGGAGGTCGGGTGCAGGCCCCGTACCAGCCTCTTACTTTGCCTACAGCTGCTAGCCCCAGGGGACTTGCCAGGCTTTGGGGACACAGACCACCCTCACCCCTGGGCTAGGTCCCCCACATGAGCTGGTGGGAAGGTTACACAACCTATGGAATGGCTTGTTGTGGGTCAGTCCTCTGGGAAGCAGATACTGAGATGGGGTTCCGAGTGCAGGGGTTTATTGGCGGGAACACCTGTGAAAGAAAGGGGAGGGAGCAGCATTGGGTAGAGGGCACCTGCCGGCAGTACAGGACCCCAGTGGTTCTGTGTTATTTGGAAACAGTTTTATTTTCATTTTTTAATTTTATTATTTTTCAAAGATTTTATTTATTTATTTGACAGAGAGATCATAAGCAGGCAGAGGCAGGCAGAGAGAGAGAGGAAGGGAAGCAGGCTCCCTGCGGAGCAGAGAGCCCAATGCTGGGCTTGATCCCAGGAACCTGGGATCATGACCTGAGCCCAAGGCAGAGGCTTTAACCCACTGAGCCACCCAGGAACCCCTGGAAACAGTTTTAGACATAAAGTTGCAAAAAAAGTAGAGTTTGCCAGTATTCTTGACTCAGCCTCCCCCTGTGTTAAGGTCGTACCTACCATAGCTCAGTAATGACGGTGGAGAGGTTAGCAGCCGACCAGTATTGTAGACGACAGGCCTCGTCGGGATTCATTAGCTTTCCCACTAACACCCTTTTCTGGTTCATGATACAGCCACGTGCTGCACGCTGTGTCTTTCATACACTCGGTCTTCAGCTAGATTGACCCGCCTATGGACCATGGTCTTCCCTCTCAGATCATTTTCTATCCTGCAAAAACAGACGTTAGCTTCCCATAACATGTAGCAGTCTGCTGCCGGCATGGTCACCTAGATTTTGTCTAAGAATGTCGTGATAGTGTTTCTTCTTGAAGGATAGTTTCTCTACGTATAGAATTCTAAGTTGGCAGTAATTTTCGTTCCGTAGGTGGAAGCTATTGTTTGACCGTCTGCTGCCTTCTGTTTTTGCTATTGCTATTGGTGTGCATTGGTCGGGTTTTGCTAGAGTATGCTGCAGTGACAAACATCCTCCTAGATCTCCTTGGCTTGCAACAACAAAGGTTTATTTTTAGCTCGCTTTTCATGCCCTGTGGTAGTCGACTGCACCTCCTACCTGGGACATGCCAGTCTCCTGGCGGAGGGAAAAGAGCTATGGCAAAATCATGGGATGGCTCTTGAAGCTTTTCCTGATAAGTAACAGCACATATTGCTTATCCTTAAATAGCATTAGCCTTGTGTGTCACTGGCCAAAGCCTCCCGTCACCAGGGTAGAAAAATACTAGCTTCCCACAGCAAATAATTAGGAAAAAAAATGCTATCTACCATGTTCTCTGCAGCTCCTTAAATTTTTTTTTTTTTAAAGATTTTGTTTGTTTATTTAGAGTGTGTGTGCAATTGCAAGTATGCGGAGAGGCAGAGGAGAGGGAGAGAGAATCCCAAGCAGACTCCATGCTGAGTGCCAAGCCCGATGCAGGCCTCAATCCCATGACCCTGAGATCATGAACTGAACCAGAATCAAGAGTCAGGCGCTCGACAGACTCAGCCAGCTGGGTGTCCCTTCTGTGGCTCCTTTAAGAAGTTCTGGATCCCTTAGGGTCCACCTAGGAAAACATAAACCATGCTAGTTTATTCAAACAAAGGGGATATATACACAAAATGGGTTGTTCACACAGATTTTGGAAGACCTAAATAAGAAAATAGGGTGCTCAGGTTACCCCAGTATACAGTTTCCACCTCTAGGCTTGTAAGATAAGAGGGAAGAAGTAGGGTTAAGAGCACAGAGGGTTTGGAAGAGATCATCATCTGGGGACTCCAGGACCCTGAGAATAGGGGCCCTTAGGGCTTGAGCTATTGCCTGCAAGGGGGATTTGGTGTGGCTGGTGCTGGGAGTGTTGAAAGGAACTGGAAGTGCCTGAAGTGAAACTGACGGGAAGCAGAGACAAGAAGGAATCCCCTTCTTCCACCTCCTAATCTCCCTTTAGTGCCTCTCACTGGCAGAACCAAACAAGAAGTCAGCTGGCAAGGGGGTCTGGGAAATGTAGTTTGCAGACTGTAGCCCCAGCATCACAGAACAGGTTGTAGCCTGAGAGACCAGAGGGAAGCAGCACTACCTATTATTTTCCTCTGGGTGCTTTTACTCTTATTTTTGTCTTGGATTTTCTACATTTCCAGCATGATCAAGGGTCAAGGGGTGGATTTCTTTTTATTTATTCTGCTTGGAATCCATTTCAGCTCTTAATCCTATAGATAGATATCTTCCATCCATTCTGAAAAATTCTTAGCCATTATCTTTTCAAATATTGTCTCTGTACCAATCTCTTTCTTCTCTTCTTTTTGGACTGCAGTTAGACATATTTGAGATCTTCTCGCTGTAACTTCCATATCTGTAAACTTTTCTTCTGTATTTTCCATACTTTTTTTTCCTCTCCATACTTCTTTCTGGGTTGTTTCTTCTGACCAGCCTTCCAGTTCTGTGATTCATTCTTCAGCCATGTCAAATCTGCTGTTAAACAGTCCATTACATTTATAATTTTAGTTTCTAGTTTCAGCTTATTCCTTTTTTTAAAATTTGTTTATTTTCAGCGTAACAGAGTTCATTGTTTTTTGCACCACACCCAGTGCTCCATGCAGTACGTGCCCTCCCTATTACCCACCACCTGGTTCCTCAACCTCCCCCCCTCCCCAAAACCCTCTGGTTGTTTTTCAGAGTCCATAGTCTCTCATGGTTCATCTCCCCTTCCAGTTTCCCTCAACTCCCTCTCCTCTCCATCTCCCCATGTCCACCGTGTTCTTTGTCATGCTCCACAAATAAGTGAGACCATATGATACTTGACTCTCTCTGCTTGACTTATTTCGCTCAGCATAATCTCTTCCAGTCCTGTCCATGTTGCTACAAAAGTTGGGTATTCATCCTTTCTGATGGAGGCATAATACTCCATTGTGTATATGGACCACATCTTCCTTATCCATTCATCCGTTGAAGGGCATCTTGGTTCTTTCCACAGTTTGACGACCGTGGCCATTGCTGCAATAAACATTGGAGTACAGATGGCTCTTCTTTTCACTACATCTGTATCCTTGGGGTAAATACCCAGCAGTGCAATTGCAGGGTCATAGGGAAGCTCTATTCTTAATTTCTTCAGGAATCTCCACACTGTTCTCCAAAGTGGCTGCACTAACTTGCATTCCCACCAACAGTGTAAGAGGGTTCCCCTTTTTCCACATCCTCTCCAACACACGTTGTTTCCTGTCTTGCTAATTTTGGCCATTCTAACTGGTGTCAGGTGGTATCTCAATGTAGTTTTAATTTGAATCTCCCTGATGGCTAGTGATGATGAGCATTTTTTCATGTGTCTGATAGCCATTTGTATGTCTTCGTTGGAGAAGTGTCTGTTCATATCTTCTGCCCATTTTTTGATATGATTATCTGTTTTGTGTGTGTTAAGTTTGAGGAGTTCTTTATAGATCCAGGATATCAACCTTTTGTCTGTACTGTCATTTGCAAATATCTTCTCCCATTCCGTGGGTTGTCTCTTTGTTTTGTTGACTGTTTCCTTTTCAGCTTATTCCTTTTTCACGTGTGCTCTAGACTTTTATAGAGTTTTCTGCTCCATGCTGAAAGTTTCAAATTTGGTACTTAATTTCTTCCTTTTTTTTTTTTTTTTAAAGAGTTTAATATTTATTTGACAGAGAGAGAGAGAGATCACAAGTAGGCAGAGAGGCAGGCAGAGAGAGAGGAGGAAGCAGTCTCCCCGCTGAGCAGAGAGCCCGATGTGGGGCTTGACCCCAGAAGCCTGAAACCACGACCTGAGTCAAAGGCAGAGGCTCAATCCACTGAGCCACCCACGTATTTAATTTCTTGAGCATAGTAGGTGTAATTTCTTTTATAGCCTGGATTTCTGCCAGGTCTATTTCTGTTGACTGTTATTTCTGATGGGCTTAGTTCAAGGTTTTAGTTCAAGGACTCTTGCCTCCTCATGTGTCTGGTTGTTTTTGTACATTGAATATTACAGTTGTGATATTATTTGTAGAAATAATTTCCAGGGGTGTGATTTTGTCATTTGCCAAAGAGAATTTTCTCTTGCCTTTACCAGGTGCCCAGAGGGATTAGCAAACTGAGATCATGTTAGTTCATACTTAGGATGTGATGTTGCTTCTTCAGGATGACTCAGAGCTGGACTGCGATTCAGGGACGGGCTGGTTTGCTTTGAGTTCACCTTTATTTCTAGGGTGCAGTCCTTTGGGGCTTTACCCAATGTAGGATTTATTGCGACCCAACCTTTGGCAGGCCCCCAACTCTTTTTTATTTTTTAAGATTTTATTTTTAAGTAATCTCTACACCCAGTGTGGAACTTGAACTCACAAACCTGAGATCAGGAATCACATGCTCTACCAACTGAGCCAGCCAGGTGTCCCTTCCTGACTCTGATTTTTGTCTCTGGCTATGCAAGGCCACGAGGAGTGAACTTGCCCACCCAGCCACTTCCTTCCAACTGGCAAAAGCTTCTAGGGCATCTGTGGCCTCAAGTATCAGAGTCATGTCTCTGAAATCTTGTCCTCTCCCAGACCTCAGCACAGCCATCCCTATCTTGTTAGTCTTGGTCATGAGTAACTGAATGGGTGATGGTCCCAACATCAAAGACAAGTGTCTGAGAGGAGGAACAATCTTGCAAGAGAAAATCAACAGTTTGGTTTTGGGCATTCGTGTTTGATAAGGCTTTGAGATGTCTAAGTGAGAACGTTCTGTGGGGAGTTCCATATTCGTGTCTGGAGTTCAGGCAATTATATAAAATTACGAGTCTTCAACAGGTGAGGGCCATTTTGACCCTGTGGTTTCCTTGAATGGAAATATCTTGATTAGAAATTTTTTCAGAGATTTTTATTTATTTGAGAAAGAGGGAGGGTGAGCACAAGCTGGGGGAGAGGTGGAGGGGGTGGGGAAGCAGAAGCAGACTCCTTGGTGAGCAGGGAGCCGGATGCGGGGCTCGATCCCAGGACCTGGGGGTCATGACCTGAGCCCAAGGCAGACGCTTAATGACTGAGCCATCCAGGCACTCCTCGTTTTGTTTTTAGATACTACGTATAAAGGAGATCGTATGGTATTTGTCTTTGTCTGTCTCACTGGTTTCATTTAGCATAATGCTGTCAAGGTCCATCTGTGTTGCTACAGTGGCAACCTTCCCTTCTTTTTTATGGCTAAATATCCACGGTATACATACGTCACATTTTCTTTATCCGTTCATCCACTGATGGACACTTAGGCTGCTTCCATCCTTTGGCTATTGTAAATCGTGCTGCAGTGAACACAGGGGTGCATTTGTCTTTCTGAGTTTGTGTTTTCGTTCTCTTCGAGTAAATACCCGGAAGCAGAATTGCTGGATCATAGGGCAGTTCTATTTTCAAACCATTGAGGAACCTCCATGTTGTTTTCCATAATGACTGCAATTTATATTCCCACCAAAAGTGCACAGAACTTCCCTTTTCTCTACACCCTTCCCAGGACTTGTTCTTTCTTGTCTTTTTGGTAATAACCATTCTGACAGCTGTGAGGTGACGTCTCACTGTGGTTTTGATTTGCATTTCCCTGATGACGAGTGATGCTGAGCATCTTTTCATGTACCTGTTGGCCCTCTGGATGTCTTTTTGGACAGATGTCTATTCTGATGCTCTGCCCATTTACCCTTTGCTTTTGGTATCAAATCCAAAAAATCATTGCCAAAACGGATGTCAGGGAGCTTACCGCCTACGTTTCCTTCTTGGAGTTTTATGGTTTCAGGTCTTCCGTTCGAAGTCTTTAATTCATTGTGAGTTCATTTTTGCATTTGATATAAGATAGTGGTCCCATTTCATTCTTTCGCACGTGGCTGTCCAAAACAAATCAACTTCTCCATCTAAAATCATGTATAGCATAGTCAAACTATTTCTTATTTCTTGCATTCAAATTTTATTTTGCCAAAATTTCTCTCCTGGGGCACCTGGGTGGCTCAGTTGGTTGAGCTACTGTCTTCAGCTCAGGTCATGATCCCAGAGTCCCGGGATCGAGTCCCACATCAGGCTCCCAGCTCCATGGGGAGTCTGCTTCTCCCTCTGACTTTCTCCCCTCTCATGCTCCCTCTCACTCTCTCTCTCAAAAAATAAATAAAATCTAAAAAAAAAAAAAAATACTATTAAAAAAAATTCTTTCATGGCTATCACTTCTTTTCAGTTTAATTTTAGTAAATCTAATTTTTGAAATATTTATTTATTTATTTGACAGAGAGAGAGAGCGGGCACAGCAGGGGGAGTGGGAGGCACGGGAGAAGCAGATTCCCCACTGAGCAAGGAGGCCCTCCACAAAGCGATACTCCTGAGTATCATGACCCTGAAGATCATGATCTGTGCCTAAGGCAGGGGATTAACTGAGCCACTCAGGTGCCAATAAAATAAAATAAAGTAAAATAAAATAAAATCTTATTTATTTTAGAGAAGGAGAGAGTGTGTGAGGGTGTGTGAGTGGGGGAGGGGCAGAGGGAGAGGGAAAGAATCTCAAGCAGCTTCCCCGCTGAGTGTGGAGCCCACGTGGGGCTCACATGGGAGTCACGTGTGGCTGGGTCTCAGGACCCTGAGACCATGACCTGAGCCAAAATGAAGACTCTGCCGCTTAGCCAACTAAGTCAGTCACCGTCCCCTCCCCCACCCCTCCGCCCGGGAGAAATTCTGGAGCAGTTCTGTGAACCAGACAGAAATGGGAGAGAGCGTGCGAGAGAAAGGAAGATGGGAGAGATACTGGGACTTGAGGAGAGAGGGAAGGAGAACGAAGGAGGGACTGGGGGGGGGGGGGTTGGACAGAGAGGAGGAGGGAGAGGAGGAGAGAGGGGTGAAGGGAGAGAGGGAGAGGGGGTGGGCAGGCTGAAGAGGAAGCCCAGGATAGCAGGTCAGAATACCCTTGGGGTTTAAATGGGCAGGATTTAAAAAAAAATATGTCCTGCTTTAGTCCTTAGCATACAGAGGCTCACTGAAACCCTGGAGGCCATGGGGATATCTGGAGAGAGAACAGGGCTCAAGATCAAGGCTGAAGGCTCTCCGTGAATGAAGGCTGTTCGAGGAGGAGGAGGAGGGGCCGGCCAGGTGGGCTAGGGGAGGAGGAAAGCTGGTACGGACCCCAACCCACACTACAACACCCAACCCACACACCCACCCAATCCAGCACAGAGCCTGTGTGGGAGATCCAAGAGACGAGGGAGCCATCCTCCTAATCGGGGGCACAGGACTGGGATGAGGGGCGGCAGGCAGCGCTAGGCAGTGCTGTGCAAAGAGGGTCCTTGAAAGGAGGGGTTCGCTTTTTCCTTCTCATCTCCAGGGACCCAGAGTCTCCTCTTGTGTTTGAGCCCAGCCTGAGGGTCATCCTGAGGGGGTGTTGGGGGTTGGAGGGGGGACATCTGGGATTCAGTTGGCTCTTTCCTCCAGGATGGCGGCCTGGGTTTCATGGGGCCCGGCTGCCCTCACCAGGTACCCCCAGGGAGGTGCTGCTGCCCTGACCTTGTCCACCAGACACCTTGTAGCACCATGGCCGCCCACTCCTGATATATCGGTTCTTTGCCACAGAACCCCTCTCTAGTGTGACCAGGTTTTTTTAGCAAATAAAAATACAGAACACCTAGGTTAAGTCAGAACTTCAGATATACATGGGGTTATTGTTTTGTACCGTTTTTTCGATCCAAAAAAAAATGGTTTTGCGCCGCTGGGTTGTACACCTGATACCAACGAAACACTGTGCCAGCTCTGCTTCAGAAAAAAAATTTTTTAAAATTTATCTGAAAGTAAAATTAAGTGTGTGGGGGGGTTGTTTGTTTATCTGAAATTAAAATTAACCTGGGGGGGTGGTTTCTGTATTTTTCGGGCAGTCTTACCCCTCTCCGTTTTACCCCACTGCAGCCCATTCGCAGCAGGACCCTGCCTTCACTCTGGACCCTTCCAGGCCATTTTCCACACCGTCACCGGCGTTAGTGGGCCCGTACGTAGCTCTGATCTTGCTGCCTAGAACCCTGTGCACCAAGGCTGCAAACTGAAGTCCTGGGATCATGTTTGGTTGTGGGGGTGGGTGGGGGTGTATGCAATCAGGACAATTCACTATAAAACGTGGGTTTTGGGCTTCTCAAAGAAGTAGGAAGCCATGGCACCCTTGGGCCTGTTTATCCTTTTTTAATTTTTAAGATTTATTTATTTGAGAGAGAGAGCGAGAGAGAGCGTGCGCGCATAAGCAGGGGAAAGGCAGAGGGAGAGGGAGAGTTCTCCAGTAGATTCCCCAATGACTCCCCAATGAGCATGGAGCCCGGAGCGGGGCCTGATCTCATGACCCTGTGATCACAACCTGAGCTGAAATCAAAAGTTGGAAGCTCAACCAGTTGAGCCACCCAGGTTCTCCTGTTTCTCCTTTTTTTTTTCTTTTTAAGATTTTATTTATTTGTCAGAGAGAGAGCAAGTGAGCACAGGCAGGGGGAGCAGTGGGCAGAGGAGAAAGAAGCAGGCTTCCTGCTGAGCAAGGAGCCCGATGTGGGACTCGATCCCAGGACTCTGGGATTGTAACCTGAGCGGAAGGCAGATGCTTAACGTCTGGGCCACCCAGGCGTCCCTGCTTCTCCTTTTTAGAAGCCCTCAGTCTCCCATTCTCCTGGATCGTCTGGGCCTCATCCCCATAACCTGTCCTTGTCCCTTCTGAGGTTTCGACCCCTGGCCTGCTGAGGTCAGATTCCCCAGCTTGACTCTCCAGGCCTTTCCCAGGCAGGTGAACTCTCTCCCACCTTCTTTCTCTGTTCTGTTTCTTGCCTTCCTGTCCTTGCCCAGGATGCTCCTTAGCGTGTCCCATGATGCATCTGGCAACTGAAGGGGGCAAAATATATCACCCCAAATATGCCTCTTTGGCACATTATTTTATGCCATATATATATATATATTTTAAAATGCTGGTTATTTTTCAGAAACAGGAGAAACAGGGGCACCTGTTAAGTGTCTGCCTTTGGCTCAGCTGGTGATCTCAGGGTCCTGGGATGGAGCCAGTGGGGAGTCTGCTTCTCCCTCTGCTCCTCCCCCATCACAGACTCTCGTCCATTCTCTCTCAAATAAATAAATAATCTTGGGGGAAAAAAAAAAAAGGAGACAAAGGTGAAGTTCTGAAAACTTAGTAGGTTACCCTTCCGTAAGAAACATTTACAAGGGACCATTCGTTAGGGTGTCTCCCCTTCGGTACCGGGAAGAGGAAGATATCTAGATCTCCAGGATCTGCGGTTGGTGGATAAGGCCGGCATGTAAAATCTGCATTATAACTTGACTGTTGTTTACAGGGCTTTTCCTGGTAAACCCTCCCATAACTGACTCCCACCCATGGCATCCTTTGTCTTTAGCTGAAGATGGTATTTAAGATGAGGAACTTGGATCATTGGGTGGGGAGGCGTGGGGGGGGGGGAGGGAGGATTGAGGAGCTGGGGGGAGGGGGGAGGCCCGGTGGGGCTGGAGTTACTCAGTTTTCCTGGGTCTTTCCCTCGTATATACGGGAGGCATACATGTTATTAAACTTCTGTCTGCTTTTCTCCTGTTAATCTAACATCAGTTTAATTATTGGACCAGCCAAAGACCGTAGAAGGGGAGAAGGTGACTTCTGCGCCCCTCCACCATCCAGTCCCTGTGCCCATCGCTCCCTCTAACCACCCAGCCGGCGGTTCTCCTCCCTGTGGTCATGTCCCGCTCATTCATCCAGGCCGACGCCACATGGACATCCCCCATGAGACCTTCTCTGTAATCTCTCTGCTGAAAGGTGCTCTCTGCTCCCCTCTTTGGGCATCCACAAAACCCCTGATACGTCACCAGCTGCTTCCTCAGTGCACATGGACACGGGCAAATAGATTCCCAAGGCTGAGTGTCCATGCTGTAGATGCTGTAGGAAAGGACAAGGACAGTGACCTTTGGGAGGGCCGAGGTTCCCCTACAGAGATGTTCAGCCGCTTCTAACTTGGCAGAGGAGGTTTCCCTGGGCGCCCAGTCTGGGGGGTGCAGCGCCCCTGGAGAGCCTTCTTTCCTAGGAGAGGGGGTAGGGACCAAAAGGGGATGGAGCCAAGTCCCGCCGTCCCCAAGGCCAAGTTTCAGACGTCTGGTCTGTCTCAGTTATAAGTAAGTGGCAGCCAGTGGAATTTTCTAAAGCAGAGAAGTCATGTCATGAGTTACCAGAGTTAGTAGAATATAAGAGCCACGAGGGGCAGGGATTCTGGTCTGTGTTCAGAAAATCGGGGTAACTCCCGACAAATAATCGTGTCATGCGTGAAGGAGGGAGTGCTCTCCTGCCCTCTGTTAAATAAATAAATAAAATCTTAAAACCAAACGCGTGGCAGAGATGGATTCAGAACCGGGCCTGCCAGTCTCCACGTTCTGAGTTCTTACTTGCCGGAGAGAGAAGACGAGCCGGTGTGGAAGAGCCCGAGAGGTGGGATCAGTGCCGAGGCCCCTGGAAGGAGGCCTGGCGTGAACACGGGTCTGGAGTCCCAAGAGGTGTGAGGCTGAGGGGGCCTGCTCTCCAGAAGAGCCAGACCTTGCTGACCGAGGCCTGGCCACAGCAGGTCCTAAGGGAGGGGCTTGGGTGACGGGGTACACTGGGTGGTGGCAAGCAGGGCTGGGGAAGGACACAGTGTCCTGGTCAGGACACTCCAGGCCAGGGCCTGGTGACAGATGATAAAGATCCGAAATGGTGGCTATGAGCGGGGCAGGGAATAGGCCTTCCCAAGGACGGGTGGATGGGACAGGCCAGCCACCAGCTGCGTGTCACAGCCAGTGTTAGGTGGCACATGCAGAAGCAACATACTGTTGGGGGACGCCTGAGTGGCTCAGTCAGTGAGCCTTCAGCTCAGGTCATGACGAGGCTCACTGAGAATCTTCTTCTCCCTCTGACCCTTCCCCGTCTCATGCACTCACTCTCTCAAGTAAATAAATAAAATCTTTAAGATAAAGAAAGAAGTTGGTGTACTGGTGCCCGCGGTTTTCTGTCTGCCTGACTAGCGTTGACGCCTGTAATGCAGGTGCACGCGTATGTTAGATGAATCACGGACCTACAAAACCCAGATATTTCAGATCCAGATTTCCTGTTGCTACTGGAAAACGAGATCTGGCCATGCCGGGGCCTCCCTTCTTCATGACAGCCCTCGGCTGACACCGAGATAGCTGTTCGCAGCAGACAGGAGACGCAGTAGGCTCTCTTTGCCACAGTCCCCACCACTCCCTGTTCTGCACCCTGCCCACCTCACTCACTGCCCATCACCCACTTGACCCTCACAGGCAGAGTTCACAATCTTGACTTGGATTAAATAGGAGCGTGCTTGAGTAGCAGCCAGACTGGCTAGTGACTTGAAACCATGTTCTGTGGCCTGGGTCTGGAGCCATGGGGGATATTTACCCTCTGCAGGGGTGATCCTAGCCTTCACAGTTAAAGGACTAAGATGGGAGGGGGACCTGGGTACTGAAGTTAGTTGGGCATCTGACTCTTGGTTGCAGCTCAAGTCATGACCTCACCTCAGGTCATGATCTCTGGGCTGTGGAATTGAGCCCACATCAGGCTTTGTGCTTAGCGTGGAGTCGGCTTGGGATTCTCTCTGTCCCTCTCACTCTGTCCCGCCCTCTCCTCCACAAGCCCCCATGCCCGCTCACGTGCTCGCTCGCTCTCTCTCTCTCGCAAATAAATAAATCTTAAAAAATAAAATAGAGGACCAAGATGGGGGAGGGAGGCCAGTCTGTTCTGTGAATCCCCAGAAGAAGACCTAGGACTGGTGAAAACACTCGTGGGAGAGGTGGGAAGGAGAGGTGGGAAGGAGAGGCAGTCAGGAGGCAGACTGAGCTCCGCCCAAGGCGGACTTTTGAAGATCACAACTGCTTCTAGATGCAACAGATAACGTCAGGAAGTGGCCAGCTCCCTGGCACGGAGCTGGGGGGCAGCGATTGGGCAGAGCCTGGGCAACTGCTTTGGCACCACCCTTTGCAGGGAATCCAAGTGTTGCGTGGGCAGCTGACTGCATGCCCTTTGTGGTTTCTTCCAGCCCTGGAGGGCTGACTTCTGTGCCCACAGACGGGATGCCAGGGGGAAGGAGCAGGAAGGGCTAAAAATGGCATGGACGCTGCTGGCTTGGAAGGCGGCTGCCGGTGGGACAAGTGGGGAACTTGGGATACAAGAGAAGCAGAAGGGGCAGGATGTTAAGGTTTTTTTGTTTTTGTTTTTGTTTTGTTTTTGTGGTTGCAGCAGTAGACACAGGGGCTTTGGGTCAGGGCAGTGGGATCTTTTAACATTCACATGCCTCCCTGTGTCTTCATGATAAAGTAACGGTGTTGTAAGAGGATTTAGAGGGAAACAGGGTGGTTGGTAGAAGCTGCTGGGTAAAGGTGGGCGCCTTCCCTCCCACTCCCTCAAGCTCTGCAAGGCCTTACCCGTCCTGGAGAGAGTGTGCACAAAGCCTGGGTTCTGGTCCTGCTCAGACGGCCAGAAGCCTGACCTACCGGATTTGAAGTCTCCTTGCATTACGTGGAGGGGCCCTGCCAGTTCCAGGCCCCCTGCTGCTGAACCTCCACCCGAGACAGACAGGTTGGAGGCCAGAGCAGTGGGTGTGGAGTGGAGGGCTTCCTGGTGGCAGTTACTGTAACTGTACTTCCAAGATGGGAAAGGGAGCTGTGATGCTGTAACAGAACAACAAATGGTCTTCATCCCAATTTCTGCCCCAGAGCTCCTGAAACCCTTTGTATTTCTTAAGTGGGGAGAGCCTCCAAGATGTCTTTTGTTAACGTTAATGAGGCAACTTTGGGGACAGCACCCCCCCCCCCCCCCCCCCCCCCCCCCCCGTGCCCCAGGATGAGGGCTGGTTGCCTGGAGAACCAGCCATGTGATGGGAGAGTTGGAGCTTTCAGTCCTGGTCACCAGCCTTCCAGGGAGGGAGAGGGGCTGCAGGTTGAACCAATCTGACCCGTGGCCTGTGATTTCATCACTCAGGTCTCTGTGCTGATGCCTCTGGAAAAACCCCAAAGGATGGGGGTTCTGAGAGCTTTCGGGTTGGTGAACTTGGGGAGATTTCGGAGAGCAGCGATCCTGGAGAGCTCACGGACCCTCCATGACCCTTCCTCATGCCTTGCCCGCTGCATCTCGCTGTTCCGGACTTTTATCCTTTATGATAAACTGAGAATCTAGTAAGTAGAGTGTTTCCCTGAGTTCTGTGAGCCGCTCTTCTGGCAAGTTCATAAAAACCTGGGAGGAGGTCGGTGGAACCTGCTGTCTCTAGCCAGTCAGTTAAAAACACAGGGGACCCCCTGGATTTGCTGTTGGCATCTGAGGTGGGCGTATCAGGCTGAGCCCTTACCCTGTGGCTCCCTGTAGACAGTGTCAAAATTGAGTTGAATCCTAGGACGCTGCGTTGGTGCCCGAGAATCAACTCGTGGTGGGAAAACACCCACAGGTTGGAATCGGAGGAACAAACTTCTCTGAGTTCCCTTTTTTATATAGTTTTTGACTTTAGGATCATGGAACTGTTTTTCACATCCCAAAAGTAACGTTAAATGGAAAGGGAGGAAAAACAGGAAACCTGAAACCTACAAAGAGAAAAAATAAACCTGATCGTATGTATCTATAGCCAATCAATAACATTACCACACACATACACTGACCCAGGCTTTTATTACAATAACCACGAACAGAGCCTTTTCTGAGGCCAAGAGAGACTGCTCTCCAAACCCTGAACTTTCCCAAAGCTTGTCCTAGAAGTGGTTTGATGGAGTATTTCTGAGATAATTGTGTGTGTGCATTGCAGGAGACATGTGCTTTCTTGTAACTTTAAAGAAGAGTGTTATTTGCTTGAGCTCTCCGGGACTGCTTACAGCAAAGCAAACATTTAAATAATTACACACTTAGCAAATAACCTCTCAGCACTTGGGACGGAGCTGGCGAAGAGCCAGCCTCCAGCCCCATCCCCAGGCGGCTGTGGGTCGCTGAGGGGACAGCCCCCCCTGCAGGACAGTGTTTGCCCCCAGCCCGCCTTCTGCCTGCGGCTCCGGTATGCTGAAGGTAATTTTTCCAGCCCCTCCGGCCCTGCTCTTTCCCCCTTGGTTTCCCTGGAGGAGATGATATCTGCCTTCCTGGAGCCTCTCTCTCCCGAGATTCAGTTCTGGACCAGTGGAAAGGGCAGAGTGTTCCCAGTCGGACAGAACGAGGTGAGGACAGCACAGACCCATGTCCTAAACCCTGGAGATGAGGAAAAAAGGTAGCCCTCCAGAGGGTGCTGAGAATGAAATCGGATGCGGGAAGGGGCTGTCCCAGCGTGGCTTGGGTTATAAAATCAAGGGGACAGGCGTGGGGGAAGTGGAGGATGGCCGTCCGGAGTAGCCCCTTGGAGCAGGGTGACTGCCGCTCTTCGTGGGCATCGCGGTTAATCCAGTAACGGCTGTGATGGTCAGTCCAGGTGCTTGTAAACCGCATGTGCGGGGGAGGGGGCAGACAGCCAAAGCAGGTCAGTGGGGGACCAAGCAGGGCCCTGTGGGTGTCTGGGTCTACCTGACTCCAGCCCTTGTGTTCATTCCCCTGCGGGTTCCTGGTTAGCAAACAGGGGCCAGCTTTCTAGGAACTTCCAGCCAGGGTAGGCAGAAGGGAGGGCTTCCTTTGCTCCTGTCTTTCCTCTGCCTTTTCTTCCCCAGATCCCAGTTTGGAGGCAGGGGAGGTGGGCTGGAGTGATCCTACCCCCCCGCCCCCCGCCCCGGGGGTGACTGGCAGCCTCCCAACCACCTACCAGGGGCTCCCCATTGCCATCTCCCCTGCCTGAAGCCGGCAGTGATGTCCTTCAGCAGTTAGAGGACAGAGTGGGGGGCTGGCAGAGTGGCTGGGCGGTGGGAGGAGTGCCCAGTGTGATCACAGTTCACATCTGGGTGGTGGAAACCTTATCTTGTTAGCTGGGCGGGAGCAGCTCTGCACCAAGCTACTAAAACCCACAGTGAATGACATTGGAGGCCCAGAACTGCAAAGGGGACTGAGGTGCGTGCCTGTGAAATGGGTCTGCCAGGTTCTTCCCTTTATTTACTGCTTAGCCACTCTTTTTTTTTTTTTTTTAAAGATTTTGTTTATTTATTTGACAGAGAGAGATCACAAGTAGGCAGAGAGGCAGGCAGAGAGCGAGAGGGGAAGGAAGCAGGCTCCCTGCTGAGCAGAGAGCCGGATATGGGGCTCGATCCCAGGATCCTGGGATCATGACCTGAGCCGAAGGTAGAGGCTTTAGCCCACTGAGCCACCCAGGCGCCCCTGCTTAGCCACTCTTGCACGAAGCACTTTATAGGCATAATGCGGGCAAGAGGTTTGAATTGTGTTGTTACGATTTTTTTTCCCTCTTGCCTTCCCTTGAATGTGCCCTTCCTGCCAAAGCCTTTTTTTTTTTTTTGCCTTGGTCTTGCTGCTGGAATGCAAACCTTTTACTCCAGCTCAGAGCTGAGAGCTCACAAGGTTGAAACCGGGAAGGATTTTGTAAACTTGTTTAGTTCCCAGGCCCTGTAGACAAGTCCAGATGTCTTCAAACAAAGGGTACACAGACTTCTGGAGTGCACAGGGTCCTTCCAGGAATGGGGCTGGGGAAACCAGAAAAAAGGTTTTACTACTTTATTGACTAATACATGGAATCTGAAAAAAAAAACAACAAACAAACAAACAGCTTTTTTTCTTCGAAGATTATTTGAGAGAGAGAGAGAGAACACAAGCAGGGGGAGCATTGGAGGGAGAGGGAGAAGCAGACTCCCTGCTGAGCAGGGAGCCTGATGTGCGGCTCGACCCCAGGACCTGAGCCGAAGGCAGATGCTTAACTGACTGAGTGACCCAGGCGGCCCTGTTTTACCTTTTCAACCTCTCCTTTTGTCCTTTTTTTAATTGAGGTATAATTAACCTGTAACATTATATGAGTTTCTGTTGTACAACATGAGTTGATATTTGTCTATATTACGAAATGATTGGCACAATAAACCTAGGTAATGGCCATCACCATAAACAATTAACAAACATTTTTCTTGTGATGAGGCTTTTAAGATCTATTGTCTTATTCACTTCTCCTTTGTCTAGAAATGCATTGCTCTCGAGGGAATTGCCTAGGAGCAAAGCAAAGATCACAGGTGGGAAACCACGTCCCAGGAAGGTAGCTCCTGTGTTCTCAGCGCTCATCCAAAGGATTATCCTTAGTTGGGGGCGACAGGTCTCTGAACAGCAGGCACAGTGGAGGTTAGTGATTCTGAGCAGTGTATGGTCTCTGGGAATTCCAACCTTTTCAGGACACATTGGCTAAAACTGATGTGTTATTTCCATATTTCTTTTTTTTTTTTTTTTTTTTTTAAAGTCTATTTATTTATTTATTTTTGAAATTTTTTTATTTGTTTGGCAGAGCTAGAGAGCATAAGCAGGGGGAGCAGCAGGCAGAGGGAGAGGGAGAAGCAGGCTCCCTGCTGAGTAAGGAGCCCGATGTGGGTCTCGATTCCAGGACCCTGGGATCATGATCTGAGCCAACGGTAGACATTTAACTGACTGAGCCACCCAGGTGCCCCTAAATTTATTTAAGTAATCTCTATACCGAATATGGGGCCCAAACTCACAACCCCGAGATCAATAATCGCATGGTCTTGGGGTGCGTGGGTGGCTCAGTTGGTTAAGGGACTGACTTTGGCGCAGGTCATGATCCTGGGAGTCCTGGGATGGAGTCCTGCATCAGGTTCCCTGCTGAGTGGGGAGTCTGCTTCTCCCTCTAGCCCTCACCCCTCATGCTCTCTCTCTCTCTCAAATAAATAAAATCCTAAAAAAAAGAGAAAAAAGGAATCTCATGGTCTTCCAACTGAGCCAACCAAGCACCCAGTATTTCCATATTTCTTTCAGATTCTTCATGTGTTTTTTTTTTTAAAGATTTTATTTATTTATTTGACAGTCAGAGATCACAAGTAGGCAGAGGGACAGGCAGAGAGAGAAGGGAGGAAGCAGGCTCCCCGCTGAGCAGAGGGCCCGATGCGGGGCTCGATCCCAGGACCCTGAGATCATGACCTGAGCTGAAGGCAGACGCTTAACCCACTGAGTCACCCAGGTGCCCCGTCTAAGTGTTTCTCAAGAATGGAGTCTAACCTGTTTTATCAAATCATATAAAGTGTTCTAACTATATATATATATACTATTATAAGCTATGTATTCTATTATATATATGGTAATATGTATATTACTATATATAATATGTATATTACTAGATATATAACAAAATATAAACTATATATTTTAAATTGTAAACTATAAACTACAGTTTTCATCTTACAAAATGTTTACTGTATTCTGTTACAAAAAAGAATTGCTAACACCAGATCAGTCTGTTTTAAGCAGTACATATACCTCAATAAAAGATGCTTTTTATGTTTAAGAATTTGTATTTGGGGGCGCCTGGGTGGCTCAGTGGTTTAAGCTGCTGCCTTCAGCTCAGGTCATGATCTCAGGGTCCTGGGATCGAGTCCCACATCGGGCTCTCTGCTCAGCAGGGAGCCTGCTTCCCTCTCACTCTCTCTCTCTGCCTACTTATGATCTCTCTCTGTCAAATAAATAAATAAAATCTTTAAAAAAAAAAAAAAAGAATTTGTATTTGTATCTGTGAATTTGTATTATGTTTAAGAATTTGTATCATCAAAATTTGTATTTCTGTTGTTTTGGTCAGTTGTGTACTCATTCTGTTTGTATTAATAATTGAGTTTAGGGAGCACCTGGGTGGCTCAGTGGGTTAAGGCTCTGCCTTTGGCTCAGGTCATGATCTCAGAGTCCTGGGATCCAGTACTGCGTTGGGCTCTCTGCTTGGTAGGGAGCCTGCTTCCTCCTCTCTCTCTGCCTGCCTCTCTGCCTACTTGTGATCTCTCTCTGTCAAATAAATAAATAAAATCTTTAAAAAAAAATAATTGAGTTCAGAAGACATGTTTAACATTTAGGATTTATAGTTGATAGAGAATAAAGTAAACTTCAAATTTTCTGTTTATATACTTTTTTGTCCTAGCTAAACCCCATATATTGGTTGATAAAAGACTTTAAAGCCTAAAAATAACATCCCCTTATGGTGAACATATACAGAGGATGCGTAATGGAAACATGAATTTAAGGAGAGAAAAGAAAAAATGTAAAATTCCCAAATGTTGAAGAGGACCTTGTTTGTGGATTTAAAAACCTGAAGATAGTGGGTAAGAAAGTGCTTCGATATTTATTTATTTATTTAAAGATTTTATTTACTTATTTGACAGAGAGAGAAATCACAAGTAGGCAGAGAGGCAGGCAGCAAGAGGGGGAAGCAGGCTCCCCGCTGAGCAGAGAGCCTGATGTGGCTCAATCCCAGGACCCTGAGATCATGACCTGAGCTGAAGGCAGAGGCTTTAACCCACTGAGCCACCCAGGTGCCCCAATATTTATTTATTTTAAAAAACCTTTGGGGCGCCTGGGTGGCTCAGTGGATTAAGCCGCTGCCTTCGGCTCAGGTCATGATCTCAGGGTCCTGGGATCGAGCCCCGCATCGGGCTCTCTGCTCCGCAGGGAGCCTGCTTCCTCCTCTCTCTCTGCCTGCCTCTCTGCCTACTTGTGATCTCTCTCTCTCTCTGTCAAATAAATGAATAAAATCTTTAAAAAAAAAAAAAAAAAAAACCTTTAAAAAGTATTTATTTATTTATAATAATAAAGAAATAATTTATTTTTATATTATAAATAAAAAATTATTTATCTTTATAATAATAATTGTAGAGGGAGTCCGGCATGTCCTTTCCTCCTGCCCCCACAGGATGAGGGCAGGAGCAGAGAGTCCGAGAGAGGGCAGGGAGGCCAGAGGCCCATGTTCCATTTGCTTCCATGTCAGGGTGAAACCGCAGTTGGAGAAGATACACGGAGAGAGGAGCAGGAGAGCAATGGCTGGTATCTGGGTCAGTTCAGGCTGCTACGACAGAAGACCACAGACTGGGTGGCTTGTGAACAAGAGAAATGTATTTCTCACAGTTCCAGAAGCTGGAGGTCTGAATTAGGGTGCCAGCATGTCTGGTTTCTGGCAAGGGCCCTCCTCCAGGCTTCAGGCAATCTTCCCACTATGTCCTCACATGGCAGAGAGGGCAGAACTCTCTCCAGTCTCTCATTCTCTCTCTCTTTTTTTTTTTTTTTAAGAATTTTTATTTATTTATTTGAGATAGAGAGCAAGAGAAAGAGTACAAGCTGGGGGAGGGGCGGAGGGAGAGGGAGAGTGAGAGGAAGACACAGGCTTCCCACTGAGCGGGGAGCCTGACTTGGGGCTTGAGCCCAGGACCCGGGGATCATGACCTGAGCCCAAGGCAGATGCTTAACCCACTGAGCCACCCAGGCGCCCCTCCAGTCTCTTTGATAAGGACACTAACCCCATTCGTATTGGAAGTTAGGATTTCTCTTTACTAATTTCTTTTTTTTTTTTTTAAGACTTTATTTTTATTTGAGAGAGAGAGAGCATGAGAGGGAGAAGGTCAGAGGGAGAAGCAGACTCTCCATGGAGCTGGGAGCCCGATATGGGACTCCATCCCAGGAGTCCAGGATCATGACCTGCGCCAAAGGCAGTTGCTCAACCAACTGAGCCACCCACGCACCCTTCTCTTTACTAATTTTTAAAATATTTATTTTTTATTATAGAGAGAGTGCGAGTGGGGGGGAGGGGCAGAGGACGAGAGAGAGAGAGAGAATCCTAAGCAGACTCCTCGCTGAATGTGGAACCGAACATGGGGCTCGAACCCATGACCCTGAGATCACGACCTGAGCCAAAATCGAGAGTCGGATGCTCAACCAGCTGAGCCACCCAGGCTGCCGCGGAAGTTGGGATTTAAACATATGATGGACATTCTGTCTGTAACACAAGGGCAAAGGGAAGGAGCTGGTAGATGAGCCTGAGACAGGGTTTCTGGCTCCACATGGCCTAGGGGAGGCATTGGGAGTCCAGAAGTTCCCACCTGCATCCTGAGGAGATCTTGAAGGGGTTGAGGGGCCAGTGGGTCAGCAGGGAGGGGTGGGACAGGTGGGCCACAAGACACATGGCCTTTATGGTCACAGGCAAATGGCTGGACCTAGAGATTCTGGTAGTGGTCCAAAGGTCAGCTGGGACCAGCCACAATAGAACCAGATTGACCCTCCGCTGCAGGGGTCAGCGTGGACATGCAGTGGATTCCTGGCCCTTCTGCTCCCAGTCCCACGGGCACCCAGGTGCCATTTCAGAGAGGCACACAAGGGTGGGCTACCATATTATTTCCACTGAAAGACAGAAAGTTCATCTGAAAGAAGTTGTCATCCAAGAGACCGTCAAACCATCCCTAAGTCAAAGTTGTATGTGGAAAGGGACACAGAAAAGATAGTTTGGACCAGAGGAGATTGAGATGCTGGGCTGAAGTCTTGACATCCTCAGCACCCCACCCCCATGACTTGGGAAGGAGATGAATCGACTGCCTTTACTTTGCCCATCAGAGCAGTGATGGGGGTACATCTCAACCACCCTCCACACATAACCCCTCAACAATCTTGGGGTGGGTGCTGGTGTCCTCTGAGAAAAGAAGCTTTGGGGCTTAGCTGGTTTCCCAGGGATGTGTGGTTATTGAACCTGGGACTAAGTCCCAGGAAAACACTGCCTTGCAGGCACACTGGTAATGGTGAATTCCAGAAGCCAGACAGAAGGCACGTTTGGGCAAAGCAGGTGTGTGGTGCTGGCCTCAGCCTCTCGATAACAAGGGATGTGGCTGGACCAGCCCTTGTGGTTCCTGATGGGACTGCAAGACACACCTCCCCAAGCCCCAGGAAACTCTGAAGAAAGAAAGCTGGAGGGTACACAGTATGCCTGGGACCACACTTCAAGCTTATAGGTAGAGGGAGAACCCGGGGCTCTGCTTCTCTTGAGGTCAAGGGTAGGGACCTCAGTTTCTTGGGCTCACTCTGTGGGTAAATGTTAAAACCCAAGAAGGGGAATTACAGCTCAGCTCCGAGAAGAAAAATCAGTAGCCAGATCAAAGGTCTGTAAAACAAAGGACCTTTAGGTGACTCAGTCCAGCTCAATACCTAGTCATGAGGCTGGTAATGGGTTTATTCAAGATAGCAGCCTCTGACGTGCGTGCGTCCACGATCTAGATCTTGGGTCGGGCACTTGGATTGCAATACGTGTACAAACAAAGCAGAAAAGACAAAAAAACAAAAAACACCAAACAGTCCGGTGCTTTAAGCCATGCAATAAGACAGAGGAAGAGGTTTCAGGATGAGGACCTCTGGGACTAAGTGGGTAGGATCCACTCTGTTCTGGCGCTCTGTGCCCAGGTGTAAGACATCTGGAGCAGCTGGGGACTGACCTGCTCTTTGTGGGGGCTGGGAACCGGCCCACACTGGAGGGAAAGCTGTGGGCGGGCCATAGACTGGTTACATCCGCTCATTTGCCTGTGCCCTCCTCTCCCTGGGTTCTGGAACCTCACCTTTCCGACCCCTGAAGTGGAGGCAGCCAGCAGGAGAGTCACGTGGCCTGCCCCAGCCTGGGGTACCGCTCCCGCCCCCCGGTCCACACTGTCTGCGCCTCGGAACGCTGTTCTGCTGGGACTAGAGGCTAAGTCACCGAGAGGGACGAGGGCTCCAAAAAAGGTGCGTAGGAGTTAGATCCTGTCACACCCCGCTAGGAACGCTCGCCGTGTCCTCTGGCGCCTTTTTATAGGAATTAGAGCTTCCATCCCCCGATAGAGAAGCAGGGAGCATCCACCCCCAACCATCCATTTCCCCATCACCACCTCGCAAGGTTTCTTTGTCCCCAACTTTGAGAAATTTCCAGGGTGCCTGGGTGGTCGCAGTCAGTGGGCTCTTGATTTCGGCTAAGGTCATGATCTTGGGGTCCTGAGGTCGAGCCCCGCTTGGGGCTCCAGGCTCATTGTGGAGGCTGCCTGAGATTCTCTTTCCCTTTCCCTCTGCCCCTCCCTCTCGTGCTAGCTCTCAAATAAGTGATTAAATTTTTTTTAAGTGAATAAATTAAAAAAAAATTTCAACCAGTAAAGTTTTTAAAGAGCAAAGAAGTTGGAAGATACTCATGTACGAACGTGCCATGGGAGGAAATTTTCTCACTGTGGAGCCAAATGTCTGCCCCTCTGAAGGAAGATTGGCCCGGTGTAAGGTTTGAGGGGGAGGGGGGCAATTTTGTCACCTAGGGCACGGGCGAGAACAGCTATGGGAAGGAAGTGACCACAAGGGGGCAGTAAGAGCTGGGGGAAACGGAGGGCTGCCATTTAGTACCGGTGACACACTGAAGGTTCCCCTTCTGGGAACACGGGGACCCATGGCACTTCACGTTTATCATGGAACTTCTGCAAGAAGTCGTCTTCTCTGCATTTTGTTGGGGGAGGTATAATGGCAGGAATTACTGGGAGGAAGGAGGCAGGGGGGGGGGTGGTCAGGCTCGCTCAGAGATCCCAGCTCCCCCAGGACTGTGGGGTGGAGTGGAAACGTTTAGTGTATTTCAAGAGGGAGGAGGGACAGCTGTGGCCTTTGAGGGGGTCGAGAAAGGGAAGTGGCCCCACCTCTCATGCATGGTTTCCTGGGACTGAGAAGCCTGGGCTTGCAGGATCCCAGAGGGACAGGTGCCTGAGCCTGCAAAGACCGTTCCCTCCTAATACAGCAGTCCTGTGGGTGGGTTTGGCCCCAAAAGAGACCAGGCAAAAGTGGCATATGTGGAACCATTGTCCTGTGAAGCTCACGTGGGTTAGTGACATTATCTCCTGCAGGAGAGTAGCTGGCATCCCCACGCGGAGCTGGGCTGTGCTCTGAGACAGGGGAGCTCTTCTCTGTTTGGTGGGGAATGCTCCCAGGATCTTCTCTCCTCTCTCTTTCTCTCCCTCCCTGCTCCTCTCCCATCTCTCCCTGCTCGGTGGAAAATTTCACATGTACCTAAAAGCGGAACCAAGAGTACAGTGAACTCCCTCGGACCTACCAGCCTGCTACCCTGTATCCATTTCCTCTCTATGTCCACCCCCGGGTTTTGTTACAGCCAATCCTAGACTTGATCACATTTTAGCTGCACATATTTTAGGCTGTATCTCTAAAAGATAAGCATGTTTTTTTGAACCCAAGCAGAATACCATTAACACACCTTGGCATCTTTCCATACTCGATCCTTGCTATCATTTTCTTGGTTTGCTCAAGAGTGTGTCTTTCTAGTCGAATGGTCTGGGCCAGGATCCACCTAAAATCCACATGTTGCATTTGGTGGCTGTGTCCCTTAGGTGTTTTTAATCTATAGTGACCTTTCTGGGGCTGTGGGAGCTCAGGAGAGTCTTATGATGATGCAGAAAGTGGGGGAGGCTCTTTCCCACCCCCACCCCCCCGCCGTTAAGGTTAGATTACCACCAGGTGCTGGAGCAGTTGTCTAACATAATTTGAAAAAGAAAGATTTCCATTCCTTGCATCTGGAGCCTAGGTAATTTCATGTAATTTTCACAATGACCTCATAAGGTAGCAATTATGCCCGTTTTACAGCAGAAACTAAGTCTGAAGGGAGGCTTTCCAAATAAGTAGAAGTGATGATTTAATTAGAAGGCTTTGGGGCGCCTGAGTGGCACACAGTCGGTTAAGGGGCGACTCTTGGTTTCAGTCCTGACCTCAGGGTGGTGAGATCAAGCCCCACATCTGGCTCTAGGCTCAGCGGGGGAGCCTGCTTCCCTCTCTCTCTCTCTGTCTGCCTCTCTGCCTACTTGTGATCTCTTTCTGTCAAGTAAATAAATAAAATCTTAAAAAAAAAAAAAAGATTCTCTCTCCCTCGGCCCCTCCCCCATGCCCCCCTCTCTCTCAAAGTAAATACCAGATCTTAAAAAAAAAAAAAAATTAGGTTTCACCTACCTGATTCCACAAACCACATTCCATTTCTTCTCTGGCATTCCTCTTTGCCCTGGGACAAGTGGCAGTGACACCCACTGCCAACCAGACCACAGGGCCCTGTTGCTAGTAGCAGCCACTTGGGGAACCTCCGAGAGGTTGGAAAGGGGCTCCATATGAGGGTGTGAGTGAGGGGACAGGCATAAACTGCACCTGTGCTCACTGGTGTTCTCAAAAGAGCAGTGACAAGCATTTTCATCGCTTGTAACAGCCAGGGGGAGGCCAGTAATCCTTTCGTTTTGGCTGAAATTTTTTATTATGAGATTTTTTTTAAAAAGATTTTATTTATTTGACAGAGAGAGAGAGCAAGCGGAGGAGCTGCAGACAGAGGCAAAGGGAGAAGTGGGCTCCCCGTCTAGCAGGGAGCTTGATACCGGGCTCTATCCCAGGACCCTGGGATCATGATCTGAGCCGAAGGCAGACGCTTAACCACCTGAGCCACCCAGGTGCCCTCCACATCCTTATTTTCAAACAAATCATAAACATCATATGTTTGCACATGGAAACATTTCACTGTGTATGTTTCAAGGGATATGTCCTCTGTCTAGACGCCTTCCTCACTTCCTGTGGATTCAAGCACCCATTTACAGTCCTGTTTCTGGTCTTTCTATTTAGTTCCATTGGTCTGTCTGTCCCTGTGCCAGTACTGCACTATCTTAATTACTTGGCATTGTACGAAGTCTTGGTATCTGGTAGGCAAATTCCCTACCTTGCACCTTTTCAGGAGTGCCTGAATATTCTTGGCCTTTGTCTTACCCTATAAACTTTAAGATTCGCTTAGCAAGCTTTGTGAGAAAGCCCTCTGGAGATTTTGCCAGAACTGCATGGAATCTGGTTGTGGTTTTTTTGTTTTGTCTTGTTTTTTGTTTTTGTTTTTAAGTGGATCTCTGTTCTGCACATATAAAGACACACACACACATCATTTCTCCCTTTCTCCCTCACACGAAAGATAGCTTACTGTATACATTGTTCTGTGCCTTTTCTTTTTCATTTTCTTTTTAAGTAACGTGGACATCCCACGTGGGGCTCCAACTCACAACCCCAAGGTCAAGCGTTGCACGTGCTACCCGGTGAGCCAACCAGGCACCCCTGTTCTGTGCCTTTTCAACAATGTATCACGGAGGTTGCTTTCTGTTGATGCCTAACTCCAAAACTTAGTAGCATAAACCAATGTCTTGTTTTTCGTGATTCTGAAACCAGATCTGCCCAGCAAGTTTTCAGCCGCACGTGGTGTCTTCTGTTTCTAGAATATACGAGAGGGCTTTTCACTCGCTAGCATGGGGCATCGGTCAGATGGCTAGCACGTCTGAGGGCCTGCCAGGCATCTCTTTGTCTTGTGTGGTCTCTCCACATGGTGAGCGTGGGCTTCCCCACTCAGTGTGATGGCCTCAGGGCATTTGGAGTTCTTAGATGGAGGGAGGCTGCCAAGAGAAGTGGAACTTAAAGGCGAGGTCCCTAACTGCGAAAGCATCACTTTTTTCCCCATTTTATTGGTCAAAGCAAGTCAGAAGATCTGCCCAGTTTCAAGAGATAGGAGAGAACCCACCACATGCTGTGAGAAGTGGCACGTATTGTGAGAGAGGGAGGGGATTTTGGAGACTGTCTACCTTAGCCCACACTCTGGCCCCAACTCATACCCTTTCCAGATGCAGAGTACCTCTCCCGGTCCCAAAGTCCTCAAAGATCCTAGCTCATTATAATATCAAAGTCAGGTTTAAAGTCTGTCTTCTCATTATCTCCAGACAGAAGAATCCTATGGGCTTCGCATCCCCACCCCCCACCGTACATCCAATGAGTGATAAAACCAGATAAGGAAAACCACAGTAAACCTGTCTGTTCAAAAAAGGGAAAGAATGGGATGCATAAAACAGTCACAGATCCCATAAAAACTCTGAAATTCAGTAAGGCACACATGTTCAGGGAATGTTCCAGGAATGTTCCAGAAGCAGGGAATGTTTCTCAATTAGGTAGGACCCAGATAGGCTTTCTGGGAGTGGTTTCCTAGGCTGTTTGTTGTTCCCAGCAGCTCTTGACTTCACTAAGAAATCCTCCTCTAGGGGCGCCTGGGTGGCTCAGTGGGTTAAAGCCTCTGCCTTTGGCTCAGGTCATGATCTCCGGCTCCTGGGATTGAGCCCCCAGGAGCCCCGCATCAGGCTTTTTGCTCAGTGGGGAGCCTGCTTCCTCCTCTCTCTGCCTACTTGTGATCTCTCTCTCTGTCAAATAAATAAATAAAATCTTAAAAAAAAAAAAAAAGAAAGAAATCCTCTTCTAAAGGAAGTGACCTGTGTCTGCCATTTAGTGGCATTATCAGGCCTTTCCATGCCTGCAGAGAGCTGGCGACCCAGAGGGTCTCAGTCGAGTCTGAACTGTGTTTGTCTCCCTTAGTCCAAGCAGGAAGTGTGTTCACCCATGCGGTTCTCTTTAGAAATCTTTGTTTCCGGGGTGCCTGGGTGGGTCAGTCGGTTAAGTGTCTGCCTTTGGCTCCGGTCATGATCTCAAGGTCCTGGGATCGAGCCCCGCATCAGGCTCCCTGCTCAGCAGGGCGTCCTCTCCCTCTGCTGCTCCCCCTGCTTGTGCTCTTGATTTCTCTCAAATAAATAAATACAATCTTTTAAAAAAAATCTATAAATTTTCTGTGAATCTGGTTGGGGTTCACTCCATGCCCCAAAATACATATGCATAATTCTTTCCAAGAGGAACGGCCCTATTCAGGCGTGACTGGCAGTAGTGGGACAGTGCCCTTAGGAGTCTTAGAAGCGTTTTTCTCTCACTGAGACGGTCCATGAGGCGTGCCCCTAAATCATTTTTAGCAGATGGTTTTTACAGCTGTGTCTAGATTTGATCTTTTTTTTTAAAAATATTTTATTTTTTTATTTGACAGGCAGAGATCACAAGCAGGCAGAGAGAGAGGAGAAAGCAGGCTCCCTGCTGAGCAAAGGACCTGATGTGGGGCTCCATCCCAGGACCCTGAGATCATGACCTGAGCTGAAGGCAGAGGCTTAAACCCACTGAGCCACCCAGGTGCCCCAATCTTAACTTTTTAAAAAGATTTTGTTTATTTATTTAATTATGTGACACAGAGAGAGAGAGATCACAAGTAGGCGGAGAGGCAGTAGAGGGGGAGAGGAAGGGGGAAGCAGGCTCCCTGCTGAGCAGAGAGCCCAGTGCGGGTCTCCATACCAGGTCCCCGGGATCATGACCTGAGCCGAAGGCAGAGGCTTAACCCACGGAGCCACCCAGGCGCCCCTAGATTTGATCTTAAGCTTGAAGCCATTTCATTACTTTGAAAATCTGTAAAGGCTGGCGGTGAGAAGCCCTTTTGAATAGTAGTACTGGGTTGAAACTATTTCCTCTAAACCCTGCTTGAAAACTATTCCTAAACCTCTTTAGCTCTTCTCTCTCTCTTCCTGTTCTTTATCACAGGCAGCTAAAAGAGGCAGTTGGCACTTTCGTCTTCCTGCCTAGAAATCTCCGCCAGATACCCAAATCTGTTAGGTGCATTTTCCAGCTTCAGTCTTAACCACGGGCCAGAGTATTTCCAAATGTTCCACCACGAGCTCGAGCTCGCACATCACCCTTTTAAACACATCTCATGGCAACTTCCTCACTGCTCCGCCAGCTTCTAGCTGCTGACTGGTTCCCCAAAGCAATGCTTTAGGGTTTGGTTTCCAGCTCCAGTAAATCCATTGGCTCGGGGTTCAACCAGGGAATCAGAAAGATTCCCGATTGGAGCTCAACCTTGCGTAAGCGTGAGGGGAGCTCCAGAAGTCAAGGTTGGACACTAGGCAGTGGGAGGCTTGGAGGCGCCACCGGCTGATCAGGGAAGCTGGGGTGGGGCCACGTAGAGGAGCTGGTGCCTCTGTGTGGCCACGGCCGGATACTGGATGGTGGGCCCGGGGTGCCGCAGGCCACACGTTAGAAGGGCCGGGTGTGGTGCCTCAGAGAAGGAGCGAACACACTGGATCTCACTGGCCCCCAGGCGTGCCTGTCCCCATACAGCCCCGCATGCGCTGGTCTTCAGAACGTCCCTGCCACGGCCTCCCTGCCACCTTGCCTGCCACCTGCAAGCTCCTCTTTTGGCCAACGAGGGGGAAGGGGATTCCGGGAAGAGGCAGACTAGCCCCGCTGACCATCAAATGATTCAAGGCAAAGAGAAACATCCCCTTGTCACTTGCTCCGAGGTTGGTTTCATTGTTTCACACTTTGAACTCCGATGCATGGAGTGCACTGTGGGTCCCATTTTATCTTTCCCCAAACTGTCAAGATTTTTTACGTACACCCTCCGAGTTTTCTTAGTTTTCTTGTTTTGTTTTGTTTTTTAAAAGATTCTATCTAGAGAGAGGGAGAGCATGCACAAGCGGAGGGGCAGAGGGAGAGGGAGAAGCAGATTCGTCACAGAGCCAGGACCCCGATGTGGGGCTGGATCCCAGGACCCCGGGATCATGACCTGAGCTGAAGGCAGATGCTCAACCAGCTGAGCCCCCTGGGTGCCCCTTCCCCACCGATTTAATACGCCTTCTTTATCCTGTGCTAAATTTGCCTATGCATATTGGTCTATCTCTGGGTTTCCTGTTCTCTTACATTATTCCTTTGATGCACCAAGACCACATATTATAGAGGCTTGATTGAGTGTTTTTAGTATTTCGTAGGGCTAGCTTGCCCTAACTGCTAATTTTAAGGATTTTATTGAAAATGCCTATTCTTGGGATACCTGATTGGCCCGAGATTGAGGTCCCCTGTAGGCTCTCTGCTCAGTGGGGAGTTTGCTTGTCCCTCTTCTCCCTGCTCATGCTCGCTCTCTCTTTCAAAAGATGTTTATTTTTATTTGTCAGAGAGATAGGCAGAGCGAGAAGCAGATTCCCTGCTTAGCAAGGAGCCTCATGCGGGACTCTATCCCAGGATCCTGGGATCACGACCTGAGCTGAAGGCAGACGCTTAACTGACTGAGCCACCCAGGCGCCCCTTCTTTTCTACCATTGGTAAACATCTGGAGAGTTTTTGGTTTTTACCATTACAAATGGTGCTACTGTATCCATTCTTAACCTGTGTTTCTTGCTAGAGCTAGGGGTTGAGATGGCTGGGCCACTGGGTATGCATATCTTTATGCATCTTTAGAAGATGGTGCCAAGCTGTCTTCCAGATGTTTGAACCAGTTCACACCGCTCTCAGCAGCGTATGAGTCTTCTAAATGTTTCCTGTTCACACCAATACTCGGTGCTGCCAGTCTTTCTAATTTTAGCTTTTTTGTAAGTGACTGGCATCTTAATGCAGTCTCCATTTGTATTTCCCTGATTCCCTGACACTGAGCCAAAATGTGCTGGCCATTTTCTTTAAAAGATTTATTTATTTTTAGAGAGTGCAAGTGTGTGTGTGGGGGGGGGTGCAGAGCGAGAGGGAGAGAGAGAATCTTCAAGCAGAGTCCGTGCTGACCTCAGAGCTGGAGGCAGGGCTTGAACTCAGGACCCTGAAATCATAACCTGAGCTGAAATGAGGAGTCAGATGCTTAACCGACTGAGCCACCCAGCCACTCCTATGTTGGCCATTTAGATGTCCTTAGGAATAGATTTCTTGCCTGTGTTTGTATCAAGTGGTCTGCCTTATTGATCGACAGAATCTCTTTGGATATTCTGGGCACAGAGTCTTTCTTGGTTATTTGTGTTGCAGATATTTACTTCTACTCTGTGGCTTGCCTTTTTGCTCTCCTAATGGTGTCACAGGATTAACAGTTCTTAAAATAGTCAGCTTGGTCAATATTTTCCTTTATGGGTACACCTTCTTATGTTCTGTTTTAAAAATCCTTCTCTAGCCCAAAGTCATGGAGACATTCTCTTTTGTTATCTTCTAGAAGCCTTTACAATTCGCCTCTTACATGCAGATCTTTAATTCACCTAGAATGGATATTTGTGTGCAGATGATATATGGGTGGTTTTAATTATTTCAACGTAGAAACCCAATTGTCTGATCAAGATTTATTGAAATTGAGGGGCCCCTGGCTGGCTCAGTCAGTGGAGCATGAGAACTTTGATCTCGGGGCCCTGAGTTTGAACTCCATGCTGGGTGTAGAGATTACTTAAAAATAAAATCTTGGGGCAACTGGGTGACTTGAGTTGATTAAACGGTTAAGTGTCCAACTTTTGGTTTTGGCGCAAATGATGGTCTCAGTGTTGTGAGATCGAGCCCCAGGTCAAGCTCTGTGCTCAGCGGGGAGTCTGCTTGAGATTCTCACTCTTTCTCTACCCCTCCCCTGGTCATGCACACACACACTCTCTCAAATAAATACATAAATATTTTTTTAAAAAGATTTATTGAAACTGAAATAAGGTTCTTTCCTCGCTGTTCTGATCTAAAATCCACATATGCCTGAGCCTATTTCTATGGTCTATGGACCCTTCTCTTGGTCTGTTAGCCACGTGCCAGTACCACAGTGCGGATATTGTCTCTCTGTCCAGGAGGGAAAGTCCTCCTACTTCATTGTTTTCTTGGAGTCCTGTATAGTCTTGACCTTCTGCATTTCCATGTAAACCTTAGGAGGAGCTTGATAATTTCCACACACAAAAAAAATCTGTATTTTTTTTTTCTGTTTTATTCTGTATTGAAATCTATAGGTCATTTTGGGGAGAAGTGCTAGGCTATTTTCTGTAATGCAACAATAGTAGTTTAGCCATTATTGAACTTGACAGAAATGGGATCGTAGAGTATGTAGTATTTGTGTCTGGCTTCTTTTGCTTAAATAATGTGTATTTTTAAAATGATGTTGTTGTTTTTAAAGTAATCTCTATATGCAACAAGGGGCTCAAGCTGACGACCCCCTAGATCAAGGGTTGAACAGTCCACCGACTTAAGCCAGCCAGGTGCCTCTAAATGTTTCTGAAATGCTTCCATGCTGTTGCATGTATAAGTAAGTACTTTTTATTGCTGAATAGTATTCCATGGTATGAATATCCCACAATTTGTCTATTTTCCCACTGGTGGACATTTGCTTTGTTTTCAGCTTGGGGCAATTATGAGTAAAGTTCTTATGAATATTCTTGAACTAGTATATTTTGGGGGCATGTTTTCATTTCTTCTGGGTAAATATGTAGGGGCGGCGTTACTGGGTTATCGGGTCAGTGTATGTTTAATTTCGTAAGAATATGCCAAATTCTTTTCCAAAGTGATTGTATCATTTTACACTCATCAGCAATGCATGAGAGTTCCAATCATGCCCCATCGCTGACAATTTTTGGTACAGTCTTTGTAATAAGAGCCATTTCTGTGAGTGTGAAGTGGTATTTCATTATAATTTTACAGATTTTTATTTATTTATTTGACAGACAGAGATCACAAGTAGGCAGAGAGGCAGGCAGAGAGAGAGGGGAGGCAAGCTCCTTGCTGAGCAAAGAGCCCGATGCGGGGCTCAATCCCAGGACCCTGAAACTGTGACCTGAGCCAAAGACAGAGGCTTAACCCACTGAGTCATCCAGGCACCCCTTCATTATAACTTTAATGTGCACTTTTCTGATGACCAATGATATTGAGTAAATTTTCAGTGCTTATTGCCCTATAGATCAAATTGGGAGAATTAACATCCTAATAATATATTAATCTCTAATCCATGAGCATGGTATATCTCTCCATTTACTTAGGTATTTAAATCCTCTGAGAATATGCTTTGTAGTTGCAAGTATGAAAAAGTCTTGCAAATATTTTGCAAATTCATTTTTAAGTATTTTATGTCTTTTAAGTATTTTAAGTACTTTTATGTTTTAAATATTTTATGTTTTTCATGCTATTATAAAATGTATTTCTAGCTTTGTTGGTGATATATGGAAATAATTAAATTTGAGAATTGGCCTTTCACCTGTGATTTGCTAAATTCATTTATTAATCCAAGTGGGTTTTATTTTTTCTTAGTATGTTTCTTAGGATTTTCTATGTATATAATCATGGCATTTGTGAATAAAGACCACTTTACTTCCTCTTGTCTTTCCCTTTTTTTTTTTTTAAAGTAAGCTCTACACGCTACGTGGTGCTTAAACTCAGGACCCTGAGATCAAGAGTGGTGTGTTCCATCGACTCAGCCAGCCAAGCGCCCCTACTTCCTTGTTTTTGATCTTCATGCTTTCTGTTTATTTTTCCTGACATACTGCTCTTGCTGGCATCTCCAGGGCACTACTGAATAGTAATGGTGAGAGGAGAGATCCTTACCTTCTTCCTCATTTTGGAGGAAAGTCATTCACTATTTCACCACTGATTATGATGTTAAGTTGAAATTTTTTGTAGATGACTTTTATCAGATGGAAGAAACTCCCTTCAACTCAATTCAGCAAAGTACTTTTTTTTTTTTAAAGATTTTATTTATTTATTTGACAGAGAGAGATCACAAGTAGGCAGAAAGGCAGGCAGAGAGAGAGAGAGGGAAGCAAGCTCCCTGCTGAGCAGAAAGCCCGACGTGGGACTCGATCCCAGGACCCTGAGATCATGACCTGAGCCGAAGGCAGCGGCTTAACCCACTGAGCCACCCAGGCGCCCCCAGCAAAGTACTTTTTTAAAAAATCATTAATGGGTTTTGAATTTTTTCAGAGGCTTTTTCAACATCTAATGAGCTAACCTTGTGCCTTTTCTCTTTTGTTCGGTTAATGTGGTTGTTGGTTGATATTTCTAATGTTAAAGCAACCTTGTATTTCCGGGATAGCCTGCCTTAGATATATATCATCCTTTTTGTATACCACTGGATTTGATTTGCTCGTATGTTGTTGGGAAATTTTGCATCTCTGTTCATGGGAACTTACTGGTCTGTAACACTGGTGTCCAATAGAACTTCCAGTGATGATGCAGTGTTCTGTATCTTGTGTGGTCCGATGTGGCAGCCAATAGGCACATGTGGCCACGGAGCCCTTGAAATGTGGCTACTGTGACTAAAGAACTGAATTTTCCATTTCACTTAATTATAGTTTCCATAGCCACATGTGGCCAGTGGCTGCTGTGTTGGACAGTACAAGCCTGTAATTTAGAAACTTGTAATCTTCTTGTCTTTTTAAATATTTGCACATTCTGTTATCTTATTTTGATTTTCCTATTCAAGGACCGTCCTTACATGCATCTTTCTGTCTATTCTCTATAGCTATAATTTTCTCTCTAGTCCTTTTAATACCCTTTTAAAAAAAAAAAAGATTTATTTATTTATTTGACAGAGAGAGAGATAGCAAGAGAGGAACACAAGCAGGGGGAGTGGGAGAGGGAGAAGCAGGCTTCCCACAGAGCAGGGAGCCCAATGCGGGGCTCCATCCCAGGACTCTGGGATCATGAACTGAGCTGAAGGCAGACGCCTAATGACTGAGCCACCCAAACGCCCCTTAATACCCTTTTTAAAAAAAGATTTTATTTATTTATATATTTGACACAGAGAGAGAGAGATCACAAGTAGGCAGAGAGGCAGGCAGAGAGAGAGAGAGGAGGAAGCAGGCTCCCCGCTGAGCAGAGCCCAATGTGGGGCTCGATCCCAGGACCCTGAGACCATGACCTGAGCCGAAGGTAGAGGCTTAACCCACTGAGCCACCCAGCTGCTTCAAAACTTTTTTTTTTTTTTGTTAAGGATTTTATTTTTAAGTAATCTTTACACCCAGTGTGGGGCTCAAACTCACAACCTCAAGATCAAGAGTTTCATGCTCTACCGACTGAGCCAGCCAGGTGCCCCTCTGTTAATACCGTTAGTTCAGCTTTATCCTGATTGCTTTCTCCATGTGTGTCTTCTGTTAGGGTATTTTAGGGTCATTATCTGCTTCTGAGTCTTTGAATTTCGGTATCATTGCAGTGATGAATTTATTTTATTTTTTTCCGCTTCTTTCCCGAGCTCTGACAGACTCTGTTTTGTCTCATCCTGTTTGCTCACAATTCCTGCCCCAACCTGCTGTTATTTCTTCCTTGTTCTTATGCTTCATAGAGGCTGTGCTTTATTTTTAATTTGAGAGTAAGATGTTTGACATAAAGTTTTATCTATTCTGTCAAACCTTGTGACAAACATATGCAACTAGCAAAAGAGACCCCCAAATTTGATGTATATGTGAACAACAGGGCAACAAGGAGAAATGAAAATTAACTGATGATAGTTAGAAACTTAAATCCTTAGCTTTCAAGAACAGATACAGCCATCAGACAGAAGAGCAACAAGGACGTAGAGGACTCAACACTATAAGCCAGCAGACCTTTAACAAACATCTCTAAAATAATATTCCAACCAACAATAGCAGGATACACATCCTTTTTTTTTTTTTTTTACTCTTTTTTAAAAAGATTTTATTTGTCAGTGAGAGAGAGAGAGAGAGCATAAGCAGGGGAAGTGGCAGGCAGAGCAGACAGAGGGAGAAGCAAGCTCCCTGCTGAGCTAGGAGCCCAATATGAGACTCGATCCCAGGACCCTGGGATCATGACCTCATTTGAAGGAAAACACCTACCGACTGAGCCACCCAGGTGTCCCCAGAATACACATTCTTTTCAAGCACACATAATACATCCCCCAGCAGAGATCATATGCTATGCCACAAGAAAAGCTTCAGTAAATTTCAAAGGATCGAAATCATACAAAGTCTGCCCTAGGCCCACAGTGGAAGTTAGATTTCAGTAATAGAAGAACATTAGGAGGGGCACCTGGGTGGCTCAGTGGGTTGAGCCTCTGCCTTCAGCTCGGGTCATGATCCCAGGTTCCTGGGATTGAGCCCCACATCAGGCTCTCTGCTCAGTGGGGAGCCTGCTTCCTCCTCTCTCTCTGCCTGCCTCTCTGCCTAGTTGTGATTTCTCTCTGTCAAATAAATAAAATATTAAAAAAAAGAAAAAAGAAGAAGAACATTAGGAAATTCACAAATACAGGGCAATTAATTATCACACTCCTAAACAGTTAATGGGTCAAAGAAGAAATCACAAAGGAAACTAGAAAACACTCTGAGATGAATAAAATAGAAAATATAACATATTGAAATGCATGGGATGCAGCTGAAACAGTGCTTGGAGGAAAATTTGTAGCTGTATGTTTTGTATTCTTTTGTGAGATGGGCAGTCAGGTAAGACCACAAGAGGAGACATAGGAGAGGCTCTGGAATAAACAGTGTTTTATAGTCATAGGCCCTGGAGACAGGAGGCAGGGCATGACGTGCAGGGCCACAGGGGAAGGAAACCACTGTGGTCGGGAGGCAGAAGACAGGAGTGAGGGGAAAGCATTAGGCTAGAGCATCTATTGGGATTTCCATAGGAAAGTCAAGGCATATATGCCACGACAAAGAGGAATATATCCCAGGAATGCAAGTTTGGCTTAATATCTGAAAATCAGTTAATGTACTACACCATATTTATAGAACGAAGGAAGAACCACATGATCGTCTTGATGGAGCAAAAATATTTGTCAAAACCCAACACCCTTTCATGATAAGACATTCAAAAAAATAGGTAGAGGATGAGACTTCCTCAGTCTGAGAAAGGATATCAGCAAGGAAGCCCCAGTTAACTTAATGGTGAAAGGCTAAAAGCTTTCCCTTAAAATCAGGAACAGTACAAAGGTGTCTGCTCTTGGCACTTCTGTTCAACATTGCACTGGACATTCGAGCATGGCAATAGGGCAAGGGGAAAAAAACCATCTGTATTAGATAGAAAAAGCAAATCCATCTCTATTTGTGGAAGACATGATCTTATATATTTAAAAATCCTATGAAATCCACTAGAATACCATTAAAACTAATAAACCTGTGCATCAAGATTAGAGGAGACAAGACCAAAATAGAAAAATCAGTTGTATTACTACACACTAGCAATGAACAGTCCAAAAATGAAATTAAGAAAACAATTCTGTTTACAATGGCACAAAAGTAATAATATCTTAGGAATAAACTTAACGAAAGAAATGTAAGACTTGGAATACTGAAAACTACAAAACATTATTGAAATAAAGAAGCTCTGAACAAATGGAAAGACCTTCTATGTTCATGGATCATTAAAATTCATTAAAATTGTTATGATGGCGATACTTCTCACGTTGACTTACAGACTCAATGCAGTCCCTGTCAAAAATCCCATGTAGCCTTCTTGCAGGAATTGACAAGCTGATCCTGGTGCTCGTTAGGAAATTCTAGGAACCCAGAATGGCCAAAACATCTTGCAAAAGAAGATGGGAGGACCCATACTTCCTGATTTCAAAAGTTAATACAAAAATGCAATTAGCAAGACAACCTGGGGGCACCTGGTTGGCTCAGTCAGTAGAGCATATGACTCTTAATCTCGGGGTTTTGAGTTTGAGCTCCATTTTGGGTGTAAGAGATTACTTTAAAAATTGTAAAAATCTAAGAAGAAAAAAAGGCAATGTGGGACTCATGTAAAGTTAGGCATCTATATCGATGAAATAAAGAGTCTACAGATTAACTCATACATGTGTAGTCAGTTGACTTTTGACAAGGTGCTACAACAGATGTGCTAAGGCTACGGAAGAGTTGTTCGGGCAAATGTGGAAAGAACAGTCTCTTCCGCAAATGGTGCTGGGACAGCTGGATATCCACTTGTAAAAGAATGAGGGTCGGACCCCAACCTCACTCCATACACACAAATCAAGAGCTAAAACTGTAAAAGACTTAGAAAAAAAACAAAAGGCAGCTTCTTGTCAGGCAAAGGTTTTTGTGACATGACACCAAAAGCACACAACAAAGTAAAAAAAAAATAGAGAAATTGGATTTCATTAATTTTGTGAAAATGACAACTTGGTGCATCAAAGGACAAGATCAAGAAAGCAAAAGAACAACAAAATACCAGCACTCTTAGAATCATCTTTTATACATGTGCATACATTTATGACGATGTGATTTGAAAAAAGTGAAAAGACCACCCACAGAAAATATTCATAAATCTTATATCTGGTAAGAGTCTAGTATACAACACAGATAAAGAACTTAGAACTCAACAGTAAAAAAGTAAAAAACCCAACTTATTTATCTTTTAAGTAGGCTCTCTGCCCAGCGTGGGGCTTGAACTCACCACCCCGAGATCGAGAGTTGTGTCCTCTACCAACTGAGCCAGTCAGATGCTATACCTAATTTAAATAGATAAGTATCCCAATTTAAAAGTGAACAAAAGATCTGAGTAGGTATTTCTCCAAGGAAGTTACGCATCCTGGCAATAAACTCATGAAAATATGTTCAGCATCATTAGTCATTAGGGAACGACAAATTAAAACCATGGTGAGATACCACTTTATACCTGTTAGGATGGCTATAATCAAAAAGGCAGATAAGATGCGAAGAAATTGGAGTCCGTGTGCACTGACAATAAAAATCTTCAATGGTGCAGCTGCCTTGGAAAACAGTTCGGCAGTTCCTCCAAAAGTGAAACACAGAGTTGCCATTTGGTCCAGCAGTCCCACTCCAAGAAAACCGAACACAGATGTCTCACACACATGTGCACACATGTTTCATGGCAGCACTATTTACAAGAGCTTTGTGAACTCCTGTGTCCATGAGTGGATGAATGGGTAAACCAAATGTGGTATGTCCATACAAGAGAATATTGTTCAGGCATAGAAAGGAAGGAAGTTTAAAAAAGAAAAAAAAGAAAGGAAGGAAGGAAGGAAGGAAGGAAGTACTGACAGGTTACAACATGGATGAACCTTTAAGACATTACACCAAATGGAAGATGCCAGTCACAGAAAAGACATGTATGATTCCATGTATATAAAATATTCAGAATAGATAAATCTAGAGGGACAGAAAATAGATTATCGGTTGCTGAGGACTGAGGAGGGCAGTGGTAGGAAAATGGGGGGAGTGATATCTAATAGATATGGAGTTTATTTGGGGGATCAGGAAGATGTCCTAAAATTGGATTTTGTAGTGGTTGCACAGTCCTGTAAAAATGTTGAAAATCACGGAATAGTATACCTTAGCTGGGTGAATTAAAGCTGTTAAACGTTTGCACAAATCGTCTAGAGATGTTAAAATGCAGGTGTGATTTCGGAAATCTGTGGCAAGGAGAGAGTTTTGAATAGCAAGGGGATTACACACAGTTCTTTCCTCCAGAAGCTTACATGCCTAGTAGGCATATGAGACATAAACACAATATGGTCAGTAGAAAAGGAGGTAAAAGAAGTTACCCTCCAAACTTGAGAAACGATCTCCAAGGTTAGACTGAATCTTATTTATTTATTTATTTGGCAGAGATCACAAGCAGGCAGAGAGGCAGGCAGAGAGAGAGGGAAGCAGGCTCCCCGCTGAGCAGAGAGCCTGATGGGGGGCTCGATCCCAGGACCCTGAGATCATGACCTGAGCCGAAGGCAGAGGCTTTAACCCCCTGAGCCACCCAGGCACCCCTAGAGACGGAATCTTAAAAGAACCAGTACACGAGGATGAAGATAGTTACTGAAGACATTTCGGGAGGCATCTGTCTGAGGAAATTTGCAGACATCCAACCAAACAAGCCAGGTATGTTCTTAGGACCTGTGTGTTTAACCAGTATTGAAATCCAGTCCATTCTACTGAGCCTTATCTAAAGAGAAGCGGTGTTTAAAGAACAAGGCTTATATCTGGGAAAAGCAGACCTTGAGGATCAGACCATCTTAGGGTCCCAGGCACGTCTGTCCCTGCAGTGAGATTTGAGAGGGAGAGAGAGCATGAGCTGGAGGGAGGGACAGAGGGAGAGCGCGAGAAGCAGACTCCCCTCAGAGCAGGAAACTGGATGCAGGGCTCTAGCCCAGGGCCCTGAGATCATGATCTGAGCCAAAGGCAGACACTTAACCAACCGAACCACTCAGGTGTCCCGCATCCCAACTTTAAATTATCCTAATTGTTCTATCTCCCTTAACTTTGTTTCTTAAGCAACTTCTTTCTTTCTTTTTATTTTTAAAGACAGATTTATTTATTTATTTATTTATTTATTTATTTATTTGATAGAGAGAGAGATCACAAGTAGGCAGAGAGACAGGCGGAGAGAGAGGGGGAAGCAGGCTCCCTGCTGAGCATAGAGCCCGATGCGGGGCTTGATCCCAGGACCCTGAGATCATGACCTGAGCCGAAGGCAGAGGCTTAACCTACTGAGCCACCCAGGTGCCCCTAAGCAACTTCTTTCATGGTAAAATACATGTAACATAAAATTTGCCATTTTACAATGTACAATTCAGTGGCATTGGTTACATGTGTAAGCATCATCACTGTCTGATTCCAGAACTTTCTCCTCACCCCACTAGAGCAGTAATTCTTCATGTCCTTCGGCCCCATGCCCCAGCCTCTGGTGACCTCGGATATACTGTCTCCATGAATTTGCGTCTTCTAGATATTTCATACAAGTGGAATCATACAACATGTGTCCTTTTATGCCTGGCTTCTTTTCACTTAGCGTAACATTTCTAAGGTACGTCTGTGTCATGTCGTAGCGCCAGTCAGAACGTCATTCCTTCTTAGGGCTGACCGATGTCCCAGTGCATGGAGAGGCTGCATTTTGTTTATCCACTCAGCTTTGATAGACACTGGGTTGTTTCCACCTTTCGGTTGTTATGAATAGCGCTGTTTACAACATTGACAAGCAAGCATCTGTTTGAATCGCTGTCTTTGATTTGGGGGGACATATATTTAGGCATGGAATTGCTGGATCATATGATAATTTTATGCTTACCCCCCCTTTTTTTGGCTTTTATTTAAATTCCAGTCAGTTGGGCACCTGGGTGGCTCAGTCAGTTGGGCATCTGCCTTTGGCTTCGTCACTCTCCCAGTGGGGAGCCTGCTTCTCCCTCTCCCTTTGCCTCTCCCCCTGCTTGTGCTTGCTCGCTCTCTCTCTCAAATAAATAAAATCCTTTTAAAAATATTTTATTTATTTATTTGACAGAGATTAGGCAGAGAGGCAGGCAGAGAGCGAGGAGGAAGCAGGCTCCCCGCTGAGCTGAGAACCTCATGTGGGGCTCGATCCCCAGACCCTGGGACATGACCGGAGCTGAAAGCAGAGGCTGTAACCTACTGAACCACCCAGGCGCCCCTCAAATAAATAAAATCTTTTTTAAAAACTCCAGTTAGTTAGCATATGGTATAATACTGGTTTCAGGTGTACATTTCAGTCATTCAACACTTACATAGAAAACAAATGTCCTCCTTAGTCCCCATCGCCTGCTTCCCCCATCCTCCCTACACCTCCCCTCTGCTGACCACTGGTGTGTTCTGTATAGTTAAGAGTCTGCTTCTTGGTTTGTCTCTCCCCCTCTCATTTTTTTCCCTTTGCTAGTTTTTTGTTGTTGTTGGTTGTTTGTTTCTTAAATTCCACATGTAAGTGAAATCACGTGGTATTTGTCTTCCTCCGACTGATTTTTTTTTTTTTTTTTTTGCTTAGCCTCCAGCTTCACCCATGTTGTTGCAAATGTCTGTGTTTAGCTTTTTGGGGAATCTTTTCCTTCCTCATTTGAAGTCCCTGGGAAAACTCTCTAATGCCCTTTTCCCTTAGGTTTGTATATAGAGCAAAGTTATGCTCAGTCCTTTTTTGTGGAACAGAATGTGAACTCTGGGTTTGTTGGCATGAAGAGTTAATAGACTTTTCTAATCCTCAAGACTCCGAGAGGTACTTTTACCTCTCATTTAGAAAGGCTCAGAGGCTGAATAATTTTGTTGGATAAAGATCTAAACCGCCGAATCTTAAAGGTCCACCCTCTTTACCAGAATGGTATTTAACCAAAAGGAGCCTGAGACCAAGAGAGGAATGGAATAGAATTAAAACGCAAGGTTCTAGGGGCACCTGGGTGGCTCAGTGGGTCACAGCCTCTGCCTTCAGTTCAGGTCGTGATCCCAGGGTCCTGGGATCGAGCCCCGCATCAGGCTCCCTGCTCAGCAGGGAGTCTGCTTCCTCCTCTCTCTCTCTCTGCCTACCTCTCTGCCTACTTGTGATCTCTGTCGGTCAAATAAATAAATAAAATCTTTAAAAACTATTTTAAAATGCAAGGTTCTAGAAAAACAGTCACCAGGGAGCTATTGGTTTGAGTGTGAGAAACTTTTTTAGCTTGCAGACTCTTGGCTGCATCATTTTTAAGACATCAATCATTAAGATATTTTTAAAGGCAAAAACATTGCAATTTGCCATCAGTGGGACTGTGCATAAATAGAGAGCAGATCCAAACCAGCTCGATTCTCTGTTCCTCTGTGTCCTGTTCCTGGGGAACAGAAATTGGAATTAACATAGGGATGCTACTCAGAACAAGTGTTCCTCCTGTTGCCTCCCAAAGAAACCTCCTCTGGCTTCTCCAGGGAGGTGGAGAGGAGCTGGCATTTTTAGGGGGTGTTCTTTGTAGCTTGCAGGAAAGGGGACTCGAGACGGATGATTCAGACACACCCGGGCAAGCTGTCTATAAGAGGCCCTGAGTGCCACACTTATCAACAAGTTGTGCCCACACCTTCCTTTCCCCCAATCTGGGCAGGAGCTGGGCTGAGAATTCCACCCCCGCCCATCCCTCTTCCCCAGCATTTGCTCCTGCCTCCCTCCGCACCCCCCACCATGATAGGAGTTTAACCGTGTGCTACAGATATTTTTTTAAATGATCCTGTCTCAAAGCTACTACTATCTGGCTTCAAATCCTGGTTTGAAGAGAAAATATGGCCAAAGATCCTTTCTCCCACCCTCACAGAAGCACCCCTCTCCCTATCATTCTCCCTTTCATCAACCCTGGCTTATCACAGCGGCTTCTCTGGCTCTTACCACTCCCTGAAATCCGAGTGTTCATGTTCTCTCTCTCCCCCTGGCAGGAATGCAAGCCCCTCAAGTAGAGACTTTCTGTCTGTCTTATTAATTGCTATCCCCAACATATTTTTAAAAAGATTTTGTTTATTTATTTGAGAGAGAGCAAAAGCGGGCAGGAGCAGGGGGAGAGGCAGAAGGAGAGGGAGAAGCAGGCTGCACACTGAGCAGGGAGCCCGATGCGGGACTCAATCCCAGGACCCTGGGACCATGACCTGAGCGGAAGGCAGCTGCTTAACCAAATGAGCCACCCAGGCGTCTCTATTATCTTATTTTTAAATTACCTTTTCTGCACTGAAACAGAAATTCTCTTCTGTTGTCCTGGAGTCTTCAGTAAGGTTTTATTTTCTATTATATCCTGTTCTTATCTACATTCGGGGGCATTAGAAGAGCGTCTCCTGCTCATTCTCAGGCCACATGGGATGGGTAGGCGGCGACAATGGCAAAGTGACCCCCAGAGAGTGAGTGTGCGGGGACTGGTGAGTTCCTGGGGTCTGGATTGTTGCGACTGGGGGGTTTAAAGAAAAGAATGATTCCTAAAGCCTGGAAAATGGAGGGATAGTTATGGATAGCGTAAGTTCAGTTGCATATAGTTACATAAAACACCTTGCACTTGAGGAACAACAAAGGCAAACAGACATCTGAATATATAGTCACAGCACCCTGCTGACTCAGTGGGTGGAGCGCGTCCCCCTTGATCTCAGGGTTGTGAGTTCAAGGCCCATGTTGGGTGTAGAGCTTATTTTTTTTTTAATTTTTAATTTAATTTTATTATTATTTTTTAAAGTGACAGTTTCTTATTCCCTAGAATTCTGTAGGTTGTCTGGGCTACTGCCCTCTCACCCAGCAGCAATCTAACTTGAGCTTTTCCAAGCCATTTCAAGACATCAAAAGTAGGAGCTTCCAGGATTCTTCCCCCTCACCCCATTTTTAAATTCAAATTCAACTGATTCACATATAATGTAGTACTGCTTTCAGAGATCAGTAATTCACCAGTCTTATATAACACCCACTGCTTCTTACAACGCGTACCCTCCCCAGTGCCCGACACCCAGCTACACCATCGCTCCACCCCCCTCCCCTCCAGCGTCCTGTTTGTGTCCCATGATTAAGAATCTCTTATGGTCTGTCTCCCTCTCTGGTTTCATCTTGTTTTATTTTCCCCTCCCTTCCCCTATGCTCTGTCTTGTTTCTTAGATTCCACATATCAGTGAGATCATAGGATAATTGTCTTTCTCTGACAGACTGACTTCAGTTAGTGTGATACCCTCCAGTTCCATCCACGCCGTTGCAAATGGCCAGATTTCATTTTTTGATGGCTGCATAGTATTCCAGCTTAATTTTTCTTTAGGGTGACCCCCTCAAAGAGAGGCTGGCTGTTGTCAAAGGTGGGAGGGAGGTCAGGGGGATCTTTGTGCAGGCCTGGCTGTCGATTTCCCCCATCCCAGGTCCCCCAGGCAGGACCCACCTTAGGCCCCCCACCCCACCCCTCCCACTCCCCCAACCCCCCGTCATGAGTTTTGCTACACCTTGAACCATTTTAGACACAACTTCCTGAGCTGGCTTTTTGTTTCAGACTCAGGATTCAGCCTGAGAAAGCCCTCTCCCCGTCTGCTCTTCATGAAGAAATTTCAAATAGCAACAAAGGGCAAGCCACCATCAGGGAGCAGGGCTTCCTTTTCTCGGGTCCTTGACTAGATCGGCTCCCCATTTATGTTCCCATACATCCCCCGCTTACCTGCAGTAGCCACGATCCCCTTGGCTAATGTGTGTGACGTCTGAGATCCTCATCAGGCAGCCCTCTCTGGGGGGGACAGGAGTAGGGGTGGGGGGTCAGCCGTGCTTGGCTCGACAGGTAATTATTGAAAAACTGGCCACTCCCTTCTGTTTTTACTCTCCCTGAGCAAAATGGAGAGCCCGGTGGTGCTGGCCTTGGAGAGGCGCTGGTTTCTGAACCTTCCTCGCTGTGACAGACCGAGCAGCTTAGAGTGATCCTGTGTGACCGGGATTGGTTCCTGAGCCACCGGTGCGGGCAGTCTGTTCTCCTGGGGGTGTTCAAAGCTGGAGGGCAAATCTTTACAGGACATCCAGGGTCCAGATGCTTAGAATAATTCTGCAGGTACATGAGTGACCCTTTTCTGGTAATAAAGAAAATAGGCGAGAGTCAGAAGCCAATGAAGATCTGAACCAGGGGAGGGGAGGACATAAGCAGGTCTGACACCTGCTGCCCCCCCACTTGGAGGTTCTGTAACGTGCCATCCTTTTTTTTTTTTTTTTAAGATTTCATTTTATTTATTTAAGAGAGATTACAGAGGGAGAGGGAGAAGCAGACTCGCCGCTGAGCAGTGAGCCTGGTGTGGGGCTTCTCCCTCTCCCTCTGTTCCTTCCCCTGCTTGTGTTCGATTTCTCTGTCAAATAAATAAGTCAAATCTTAATAAATAAATAAGTAAAACAAAAGAATTTTTTTTTAAATTGAAGATTTATCTTTTCATTTTAGAGAGAGAGAGAGCAGGGAAGGGGCAGAGGGAGACAGGAGCGAAAATCTCAAGCAGGCTCGGTGCTGAGCGTGCAGCCCGATGCAAGGCTCAGCCCCACAGCCCTGCGATTGCAACCTGAGCCAAAACCAAGGCTCAGACGCCCCCCAAAACAACAAGAAATTGTGGTTACTGGACGCCTGGGTGACTCAGTGGGTTAAAGCCTCTGCCTTCGGCTCAGGTCATGATCCCAGGGTCCTGGGATCAAGCCCCGCATCGGGCTCTCTGCTCAGCGGAGAGCCTGCTTCCTCCTCTCTCTCTCTGCCTGCCTCTCTGCCTACTTGTGATTTCTATCTGTCAAATAAATAAATAAAATCTTAAAAAAAAAAAAAGAAATTGTGGTTACATGTCAGAGGGAGACCATTTTCCTCTTGTATAGGCTGACATTCAAGTGCTCTCCACAGTTAAGCTGTGGGGGGCTGGTGTTGGGGCGGTGGGGGCTGTGTAGCAGCTCAGATTATAGGGCTTTTTTTTTTTTTAAGATTTTATTTATTTGACAGACAGAAATCACAAGTAGGCAGAGAGGCAGGCACAGAGAGAGAGAGGGAGGCAGGCTCCCCGCCGAGCAGAGAGCCCGATGCGGGGCTCGATCCCAGGACCCTGGGATCATGACCTGAGCCGAAGGCAGAGGCTTTAACCCACTGAGCCACCCAGGCGCCCCAGATTACAGGGCTTTGTAGGTAGACTTAACCAGTGAGCCTAGGACATTTTCTCCATTTGTTCCAGAAAAATAAACTCTCCCTGGAGTTTCTCTCTGTTAGGAACATGCTACATCCCATCAGGGGTCCTTTCTGGGAAGGCAGGAGTAGAAGTTGTGAAGAGAAATGCCAGAGGCATCTGATAAAGGCTTGGTATCCAAAATACAGAGAGAACTTATACAACCCAACACCCAAAAAACAAATAATCCAATTGAAAGATGGGCAGAAGACATGGACAGACATTTCTCTGAAGAAGACCTATAGATGACCAACAGACACATGAAAAGGTGCTCAACATCACTGATCATCAGGGAAATGCAAACCAAAACTGCATCAGATACTACCTCACACGTGTCAGGATGGCTAAAACCAACAACATAAGAAACAACAGGTGTTAAACAGGATGCAGAATAAAAGGAACCCTTATGCCCTGTTGGTGGGGATGCAGACTGCTGCAGCGACCATGGGAAACAGTATGGAGGCTCCTCCAGATGTTAAAAATAGAGCTACACTATGATCCAACAATCACACTACTGGGTGTTTACCCAAAGAATACAAGAACCCTCATCCAAAAGGGATACTTGCCCCTCCACATTTGTAGCAGCATTATTGACAATAGCCAAAATAGGGAAACAACCAAGTGTCCATTAATCAATGAATGGATAAACAAGATGTGGTCTCTGCATATAATGGAATATTAGTGGGTGATTTAAAAAAGGATGAAATGTTGCCACTTGCAACAACATGGATGAAGCTTGAGAGTGTAATGCTGAGTGAATAAATCAGTTGGAGCAAGACAAACGCCATTAGATTTCACTCATATGTAGAATTTAAGAAGCAAAACAGGAGCAACGGGAAAAAAGAGAGAGAGAGAGAGAGAAACAATCCAAGACACAGACTCTTTTTTTTTTTTTTTTAAAGATTTTATTTATTTATTTGATAGAGAGAAATCACAAGAGAGGCAGGCAGAGAGAGAGGAAGGGAAGCAGGCTCTCCGCTGAGCAGAGAGCCCGATGCGGGACTCGATCCCAGGACCCTGAGATCATGACCTGAGCCGAAGGCAGCGGCTTAACCCACTGAGCCACCCAGGCGCCCCCAAGACACAGACTCTTAACTACAGAGCACACTCTGGGGAGCTGGGTGGGGGGAAGGGGGAAATAGGTGGTGGGGATTAATAAGGACACTTGTGATGAGCACTGGGTAAGTAAAATAAAAACTTTAAAAAAGGGGCGCCTGGGTGGCTCAGTCCCCCCCAAAACAACAAGAAATTGTGGTTACTGGACGCCTGGGTGACTCAGTGGGTTAAAGCCTCTGCCTTCGGCTCAGGTCATGATCCCAGGGTCCTGGGATTGAGCCCCACATCGGGCTCTCTGCTCAGCAGGGAGCCTGCTTCCTCCTCTCTCTCTGCCTGCCTCTCTGCCTAGTTGTGATTTCTCTCTGTCAAATAAATAAAATATTAAAAATAAATAAATAAAAAAATAAAAACTTAAAAAAATACGTCATGGGCTCTGCTTCCTTCTTATTTGTTCTCTGATAATTCAGCATACCCTGATTCAAGTTTCATTCTTTCTGCTCTTAAACTCCAAATGAAAAAGAAAAGAAAAGGCTACAGGAAAGGACTTTTCCAACAGCGGTAGGAAAATTGACTTTTCAATGAAAAGTAACCAGAGTTGAAATTCAGGAATTTACTCTCTGTGTGGGTAACTTAAGCAAGTCACTTAACTATCGACTCCAGTTTTTCCAATAATGTCTAATTTATGAAGGAAGGAAATACAGATATAATAATGTCATTATTTTGGGGGGCTCCTGGGTGGCTCAGTCGGTTGGGCATCAGCCTTTGGCTCCGGTCATGATCCCAGGGTCCTGGGATCAAGCCCTGCATGAGGCTCCCTGCTCGGAGGGGAGTCTTGCTTCTCCCTCTGTCCCTCCCCCTCCCCCGGCCCTTCTCTCTCTCCCTCAAATAAATAAATAAAATCTTTTAAAAAATAATGTTATTATTTTCTTAAAGATGTATGTATGTATGTATTTAGAGAGAGACTGAGCAGGGGGAGGGGGAGAGGGAGAAGGAGAGAGAGAATCTCAAGCAGATAACAGGCTGAGCCTGGAGCCTGATGTGGGGCTCGATCCCCTGACCTTGAGATCATGACCTGAGCCAAAATCAAGAGTCAGATGCTTACCTGACTGCACCACCCAGGCGCTCCTGATGTCATAATTTAGTACTATCTAGTTTATGATGTTCTACGTACTAAACTAGACAGGGTGCATATAAGTAGTCTAATAGTGGTTAGTGCTAGTGTTTATTGAGCATTATCACATGTCAGGCATTGACATGGGTGCTTTATGCTATGTTCCTAATACTCAAAGCAAAGTTGCAAAGCAGGTATTGCATTTTTGAGATAAGGAAACTGCAGATGGAGATTAAGCAATCCACTCAAGAGCGGAAAGCCTGTAGCGTGTAGCATGTGTTGGGATCCACTACATTTCAGAAATGGCTCTTTCAGTGATACTCCTGCAGTTAATAGAGGACTTTTTGAGCAGGGTTCATCTGGTTTCACTGGATGCCTTAGATAAATCCTGATATGACAAGTGAGTCTGATAGTTTGTAAATATCTGAAACGGATGAAATTAATTTGGGTAAACAGTATATATATATATATATATATATATATGTCAAAAAAATGAAAACAGTACAGAATCACCCAGCAGTAGTGGAAAACACATTCTTCTCAAGTACATGTGGAAACTTCTCCAGTAGGAACCACATGCTAGGCCATAAAATAAGCCTCAGTAAATTTAAAAGGATCAAAATGGTGGAAAGCACATTCTCTGACCACAGTGGAAGGAAATTAGAAATTAATAACAGAAGGAAATTTGGAGATTTCACAAATATGTGGAAATTAAACAACATATGCCTAAATAACCAATTAGCCAGAGAAGAAATCACAAGAGAAATTGGAAAATACTTCGAGATGAATGAAAGAGAAAACATAACATGCCAGAATTTAGGGGTTGTACCTAATACAAAGTTCTGAGGGAAACCTATACCTGTAAACAACTATATATTTTTTAAAGATTTTATTTATTTATTTGACTGACAGAGATCACAAGTATGCCGAGAGGCAGGCAGGCAGAGAGAAGCAGCCTCCACGCCGAGCAGAGAGCCCAATGTAGGGCTCGATCCCAGGACCCTGAGATCATGACCTGAGCGGAAGGCAGAGGCTTAACCCACTGAGCCACCCAGGCACCCCCTGTGAACAACTATATTAATAAAGGAAAAGATTTCAATCAATCACCTAACATTATATATGAATACACTGGAAAAAGAGAGCAAACTGAACCCAAAGCAAGAAGAAGAAAGGAAATAAGATTAGAGTAAAAATTAATGATATAAATTATAGAATAAAAAAATAAAGAAAAATCAGTTGAGCCAAAACTTGATTCTTATTATCAAACCTTTACCTAAACTGACTAAGGGGAAGCGGTGGAGGGGGCATTGATGGAGAGATAGAGAGAAAGGAGAGAGAATTCAAATTACTAAAGTCAGAAATGAAAGAGGGGATATTACTACCAACCTTACAGAAAAAAAAAAAAGAAGTATAAGGGAATATTATGCACTGGATGCCAATAAATTAGATGAAAAGAACAAATTCCTAGGAAGGCACAGATGACCAAAACTGACTCAAGATGAAATAGAAAATTGGAACAGACCTACAACAAGGAAAAAGACTGAATTAATTATTAAAAAATTCAACACACACACACACACACACACACACACACACACACACAGCCCAAGCCCACGTGGCTTCACTAGAGAATTCTACAAAACATTTAAAGAAAAATGAATGCGTTTCCTCATGAACAAATGGAGTTTCTTCACAAACTCTTCCAAAAAATGGAAGAGGAAGGAACACTTTCTAACTCATTCTTTGAAGCCAGTACTCCCTGATACCAAAACCAAAGATAATAAAAGAAAACCACAGACCTCAATATCTCCCATGAAAGTATATACAGAAATTCTCAACATAATACTAGAAACTGAATCCAGTAATGTATAAAAAGGAGGGGAGCCTGGGTGGCTCAGTGGGTTAAGCATCTGCCTTCAGCTCAGGTCATGATCTTAGGGTCCTAGGATCGAGTCCCACATTGGACTCCCTGCTCAGCGGTGAGTCTGCTTCTTTCTCTGCCCCTGTTTGTGCTTTCTCTCTCTCTCTCTCCCTCAAATAAATAAATAAAATATTGGGAAAAAGTGTAGAACAGCATTATATACCATAACCAAGTGGGATACATCCCAAGAATAAAGGTTGGGGGCACTTGGGTCAGTCAGTCGTTAAGCATCTGCCTTTGGCTCAGGTCACAGTCCCAGAGTCCTGGGATCAAGCCCCATGTGGGGCTCCCTGTTCACTGGGAAGCCTGCTTCTCCCTCTCCTTCTCTCCCTGCTTGTGTTCCCTCTCACTGTATCTCTCTCTGTCAAATAAATAAATAAAATCTTAAAAAATCGTAAAAATAAATTAAAAAAGAATAAAGGTTGGCTTAACATCTGAAAATCAATTTATGTAATACACCATCTCAATAGAGGACAAAAACCACATGCAGAAAAAATTTTTGACAAAAATTCAACACTCCATCATAAACGCAGTGAAAAAAATAGATTTTTAGGGAACTTGCTCAACCTAATAAAGGATATCTATAGATAGAGAGGAGCAGGATGGTGGAGGAGAAGGAGACCTAAATATCATCAGGTCCCAGGAGTTCAGCTAGTTATCAAACCATTCTGAACATCTACAGACTCAACAGGAGATCGAAGGGAAGAAGAGCAGCAATTCTAGGAAGAGAAGAATGACCACTTTCTGGAAGGTAGGACGTGCGGAGAAGCGATTTCGAAGCACGCAGACTGCGTGGGGAGGGGCCGGCTCCCAGCAAGTGGAGGAGCAACGGAGCATAAAATCCAGACTTTTAGAAGTCAGCTTTGCAGAGGGACATCCTCCAGAGGCTAAGCGGGGATGGAGCCCTCACGGGGACAGTGTGGCTTCAGGACCTGCGGGGTCACAGAAAGGGGGTGTCTGAGTGTGGCAGAGTTCCCAGGTTCAGAGTGGGGAAGTTGTCAGCAAAGACAGAGCCATGGGGGAGGGGGAGGGGGCTCTCAGCTCGGGGTTACATTAAACCTCCGTGGCAGAGTCGGGCCACTGCTCTTCGAGCAGGGACCCTACAAGCAGCAGATCTGGGGAGCTCACCTTCCTCCTGGGAGGAGCTGCGGGAGCCTGTGGCATGAATCTGCTGGGCTTGGAGACTCCAGACAGGGCCATGCGCCGGAGACAGAAACGCTGGGTCACAGGCCGGGTGAGCTCAGAGCGAGGCCAGAGACCAAGGAGACGGGAGTGACTGAGTGCTTTTCTCCAAGGGCGCACTGAGAAGTGGGGCCCTCAGCTCTCGGCTCCACACGCTGGAGATTGGGAGGCTGCCATCTTCATTCCCGTCCTCCAGAACTCTACAGAAAGTGCTCAGGAAACAAAAGCTCCCCAGAGCAAACCTGAGCAGATTACATAGCCGGGCCCCTGGCAAGGGCAGCGCAATTCCGCCTCAGGCAAAGGCATTTGAGAATCGCAGCAACAGGCCCCTCCCCCAGAAGATCAATAAGAACATCCAGTCAATACCAAGTTCACCAATCAATGAGAACTGCAAAACTTCAGAGACACGGGAAAACAGCACATAGAATTCATGGCTTTTTTCACACGATTTTTTAGTCTTTCAAGTTAAGTTTTTTAAATTTTATTTTTTCTTACTCTTTTAAAAATTTTTTCCTCTTTCCTATTTTAACCTTTTTAAACTATTTTATCTTATCAATACCTTTTAAAAAATATATTTTTAGGGGGGCCTTGGTGACTCAGTCGGTAAGCGGCTGCCTTCAGCTCAGGTCATGATCCCAGGATCCTGGGATTGAGCACTGCATCTCAGTGGAGAGCCTGCTTCTCCCTCTGCCTCTGCCTGTTGCTCTGCCTACTTCTGCTCTCTATCTCTCTAATACATAAATAAATAAATAAATAAATAAATAAATAAATAAAATCTTAAAAAAAATCTTTTTAAATTTTTCATTGTTATAGTCATATTCTATCCCTTCATTGTATTTAACCTTATTTTTTGTATACATAAAGGTTTCTCTTTCTTTAAAATTTTAGGATACAGTTTCTTCTAACAGATCAAAATATACCCTAAATCCAGCGCATGGCTTTGTTCTACCCTCCAGCCTGATCACATTCTCTCTTCTTTTTTTTTTCTCTTTTTGAACTAACTTATCAAGTCCTTTTTTAGAATCTTTTAAAATTTTCATCTTTATAGTCATATTCCATCCTTTCATCATGTTTGCCCTTATTTTTGCATATATAGAAGTTTTCTTTCTTAAAAATGTTGGGAGTTAGTTTCTTCTAACAGGCCAAAATAACCCAAAATCAAGTGTGTGGCTCTGTTCTATTCTATCTCTCTCTCTCTCTCTCTCTCTATATATATATATATATATATAGAAAAACTATATATGTAGTTTTTCTATTCTGCCCCCTTTCTTCTCCCCCCGGTTTCATGTCTCTTCTGATTTGCTTAGTGTATGTTTTCTTGGGATTCTTGCTACCCTATTAATATTTTGATCTCTCATTCACCTATTCTTATCTGGATAAAATGGCAAGGCAGAAAAACTCACCACAAAAAAACCCCAAAACCAAAACCAAAAAACAAAAAACAAGAGGCAGTACCGATGGCTAGGGACCTAATCAATACAGACATTAATATTATGTCAGAGAGAATTCAGAATGATGATTGTCAAGCTGCTAGCTGGGCTTGAAAAAACCATGGAAGATACTAGAGAATCCCTTCCTGGAGAAATAAAAGCTGTTTCTGGAAAAATAAAAGAACTAAAATCTAACCAAGTTGAAATAAAAAAAGCTATTAATGAGGTACAATAAAAAAATGGAGGCTCTTACTGCTAGGACATGTGAGGCAAAAGAAAGAATTAGTGATATAGAAGACCAAGTGATGGAGAATAAAGAAGCTGAGAAAAAGAGAGACAAACAACTACTGGACCATGAGTGGAGAATTTGAGAGATAAGTGATACCATATGATGAAACAATATTAGAATAATTGGGATCCCAGAAGAAGAAGAAAGAGAGGGGCAGAAGGTATATTGGAGCAAATTATAGCAGAGAATTTCCTTAATTTGGCAAAGGGAACAAGCATCAAAATCCAGGAGGCACAGAAAACCCCCTTCAAAAACCAATAAAAATAAGTCCACATCCCATCATCTAATAGTGAAACCTACAACTCTCAGTGACAAGGACAAAATCCTGAAAGCAGCTCTGGACAAGAGGTCTGTAACATACAACAGTAGAAATACTAGATTGGAAGCAGAGCTATCCACAGAGACCTGGCAGGCCAGAAAGGACTGGCATGATATATTCAGAGCACTAACTAGAAAAAAATGCAGCCAAGAATACTATATCCAGCTAGGCTGTCCCTGAAAATAGAAGGAGAGATAAAAAGCTTCCAGGACTTGTGGTGCCAGGGTGGCTCAGTCATTAAGCATCTGCCTTCAGCTCAGGTCATGATCCCAGGGTCCTGGGATTGAGCCCCACATCAGGCTCCCTGCTCAGCAGGAAGCCTGCTTCTCCCTCTCCCTCTGCTGCTTCCCTGTTTGCGTTCCCTCTCTCGCTGTCTCTCTCTCTGTCAAATAAATAAAAATCTTAAAAAAAAAAACCAAAATCTTCCAGGACAAACGAAAACTAAAAGAATCTGCAAACACCAAACCGGCCCTATAGGAAATATTGAAAGGGGTCCTCTAAGCAAAGAGAGTGCTTAAACATAACAGACCAGAAAAGAACAGAGACAATATACCGTAACAATCACGTTACAAGCAATATAATGGCGCTAAATTCATATCTTTCAATAGTTACCCTAAATGTAAATGGGCTAAATTCCCCAGTCAAAAGACACAGAGTAACAGAGTGGATTAAAAAAACAAGACCCATCTATATGCTGTCTGCAAGAAACTCATTTTAGACCCAGATTTATCATTTTAGACCTCCAGATTTAAAGTGAGGGGGTGGAAAACAATTTACCATGCTAATGGACATAAAAAGAAAGCTGGGATGGCAATCCTTATATCAGATCAATTATATTTTAAGCCAAAGACTATAATAAGAGATGAGGAAGGACACTATATCCTACTTAAAGGGTCTGTCCAACACGAAGATCTAACAATTTTAAATATCTATGCCTGTAACATTGGAGCAGCCAATTATGTAAATCAATTAATAACAAAATCAAAGAAACACATCAAAAATAACACAATAATAATAGGGGACTTTAACACCTCCCTCACTGAAATGGACAGATCATCTAAGCAAAAGATCAACAAGGAAATAAAGGCTTTAAATGACACCCTGGACCAGATGGACCTCACAGATATATTTAGAACACTCCATCCCAAAACAACAGCATACACATTCTTTTGTAGTGTACATGGAACATTCTCCAGAATAGATCACATCCTGGGTCACAAATCGGGTCTTAACTGGTACCAGAAGATTGAGATCATTCCCTGCATATTTTCAGACCACAGTGCTCTGAAACTAGAACTCAACCACAAGAAGAAAGTAGGAAAGAACTCAAATACATTTCTATACACCAACAGCAACACAGAAGAAAGAGAAATTAAGGAGTCGACCCCATTTACAATTGCACCCAAAACTATAAGATACCTAGGAGTAAACCTAACCAAAGAGGCAAAGTATCTGTACTCAGAAAACTATAAAGTACTCATGAAAGAAATTGAGGAAGACACAAAGAAATGGAAAAACATTCCATGCTCATGGATTGGAAGAACAAATATCGTGAAAATGTCTATGCTACCTACAGCAATCTACACATTTAATGCAATCCTATCAAAATACCATCCTTGTTTTTCAAAGAAATGGAACAAATAATCCTAAAGCTTATATGGAACCAGAAAAGACCCCAAATAGCCAGAGGAATGTTGAAAAAGAAAACAAAGTTGGCAGCATCACAATTCCAGACTTCAAGCTCTATTACAAAGCTGTAATCATTAAGACAGTATGGTACTGGCACAAAAACAGACACATCAGTGGAACAGAATAGTGAGCCTAGAAATGGGCCCCCAACTCTGTGGTCAACTAATCTTTGACAAAACAGAAAAGAAAGTCCAATGGAAAAAAGTCTCTTCAACAAGTGGTGTTGGGAAAATCGGACAGCCACATGCAGAAGAATGAAACTGGACCATTTCCTTACACCAAACACAAAAAGAGACCCCAAATGGATGAAAGACCTCAATGTGAGACAGGAATCCATCACAATCCTTGAGGAGAACACAGGCAGCAACCTCTTCGACCTCAGCTGCAGCAATTTCTTCCTAGAAACATCGCCAAAGGCAAGGGAAACAAAGGCAAAAAGGAACTACTGGGACTCCATCAAGATCAAAAGCTTTGGGGCACCTGGGTGGCTCAGTGGTAAAGCCTCTGCCTTTGGCTGGGGTTGTGATCCCGGGGTCCTGGGATCGAACTCCGTGTCAGGCTCTCTGCTCAGTGCGGGGCTTGCTTCTGCCTCTCTCTCTGCTTGCCTCTCTGCCTACTTGTGATCTCTCTTTCTGTCAAATAAATAATAAATAAATAAATAAATCTTAAAAAAAAAGATCAAAAGCTTTTGCACGTCAAAGGAAACAGTCAACAAAACCAAAAGACAACCAAAAGAATGGGAGAAGATATTCACAAATGACATATCAGATAAAGGGCTAGTATCCAAAATCTATAAAGAACTTCTCAAACTCAACACCCAAAGAACAAAGAATCTAATCAAGAAATGGGCAGAAGACATGAACAGATATTTCTGCAAAGAAGACATCCAAATGGCCAACAGACTCATGAAAAAGTGCTCCACATCACTCAGCATCAGGGAAATGCAAATCAAAACCACAATGAGATACCACCTCACACCAGTCAGAATGGCTAAAATTAACAAGTCAGGAAACAACAGATGTTGGAGAGGATGCAGAGACAGGGGAACCCTCCTACACTGTTGGTGGGAACGCAAGCTGGTGCAGCCACTCTGGAAAACAGTATGAACATTCCTCAAAAAGTTGAAAATAAAGCTATCCTATGACCCAGCAATCTCACTACTGGGTATTTACCCTAAACATAGAAATGTAGTGATCTGAAAGGCCACATGCACCCGAATGTTTATAGCAGCAATGTCCACAATAGCCAAACTATGGAAAGAACCTAGATGTCCATCAACAGATGAATGGATAAAGAAGATATGGTATCTATATACAATGGAATACTATGCAGCCATCAAAAACCCCAAAGTCTTGCCATTTGCAATGATGTGGATAGAACTAGAGGGTATTATGCTAAGTGAATAAACTAATCAGAGAAAGACAATTATATGATCTTCCTGATATGAGGAATTTGAGAGGTATGGTGGGGGTCATGGGGGGAAGAGAGGAGAAAAAAATGAAACAAAGAGGGACCGGGTTGTGAGACAAACCATAACGGACTCTTAATCTCAGGAAATAAATTGAGCATTGCTGAGGGATGGGGAGGGAGGGATAGGGTGGCTGGATGATGGACACTGGGGAGGGTATGTGCTATGGATAGTACTGTGAATTGTGTAAGACTGATGATTTCCAGATCTGTACCCCTGGGGCAAATAATACATTGTATGTTAATTAAAAAAAAGAACAGCTACTAAAAACAACAAAGCTTTTCCCCTATGATCAAGAACAAAACAAGGATGTCTGCCTTTGTCACTTCTATTCAACATTGTAGTGGAGTTTCTAGCCATGACAATTAGGCAATAAAAAGAAATTAAAGGCATCCTTATTGGAAAGGAAGGAAAACTATTTCTATTTATATGTTACATAATTACATATATAAAAAATCGTAATGGATACACACACAAATTATTCAAGCTAAAAATGAAGGGTGCCTGGTGGCTCAGTCAGTTGAGCATCTAACTCTTGGTTTTGGCTCAGGTCATGATCTCAGGATCATGGGATCGAGCCCCGTGTCAGGCCCTGGGCTCAGCATGGAGTCTGCTTAAGATCGTCTCCCTCTCCATCTCTTTCTGCCCCTCCCCCTGCTTGTGCACTTCCTCTTAGATAAATACTTAAATCTTAAAATAAAAACCAAAAAAACTCATAAGCCCAGCTGTAATGAAAGGGGCCTTATAGGGAACAAGAGACCCATTTCACCTTTATGGCTCTGAAGTGGTTTTCAGGACTGAGGACCAGAGACCGAATGTTATAACCGAACATGCTCTCATTGCTCTTATTGCTGAGGAAATGCTATGAGCCGGGAGCCAAGAACCATGGATGAAGACCAAATATGGGAGAAGAAATTGCTTTTGGTCCTCTGACAGACGAAATGTATATTTCTGACAAATCATAATATCCCAAGCCCTTAACATACGAGTCATAGTTATTTTAAATTTCCTCTCTGTAATTCCAAGATCTGTGTCATAACTGAGTTTGGTTCTGATTCTTGTTCCTCTCTTCAGTCTGTTTTTTTCCTTGCCTTTTAACATGGCTTGTAAGTGCATGATTTATTGGGTCAAGGGACTGATAGAGACCTTTAATATGAAGTTTGATGCTAGTCTGGTTAGGAGTTGGACCAGTTTAGTGGTTACTGTAGCTTTAGGTGCTGGTGGCTTCAAGTTCTCCTAATGCCCTCGTTTGGCCTCAGTCTGGCTTCATTATTAGTCTTGTTCAGCCTAAGCTCTCCCTCCCCCAGACTCCATCTTCCATCCCCTTGGAACCAGCCCCCAAGGATCTTTCTAGAACACAGACTTAATCATGTCTCTGCTCAGAAACTCTTCCCTGCTCAAAACCTCTGTGCCCATGGAATGATGTAGATGTTGCTCAGTATGGCCTTCCCAGGTCCTCAGGAGTCATCTTAGTCTTCCCTCTGCTGCCCACCTGCCCCGACTCCTACACTGCATCAGGGTACCAGGGACACCTTGAACTGCTTCCAGGTCCTTCACCATCACGCTGTCCCCAGTGTCTCTGCCTTGCCCTTGCCGATCCCTCTGGAACCCTTCCCATCGTGACCGTAATGTGGCTCCACCAGCAAGACCCTGCCTTTGTGGGGGAGGCCTTTCCCAAGTCCCTGGTACATTCCTCAGGCACAGTGCTAAGCTGTGGAGCCTGCCGATGTCCCAGGAGACCTCTCCAGCAGGGAAAAATCCCCACCTTCCTCCAGGCGGAGGAGGCAAGGGGCAGACACTCTGGATCTCCCCCTGGCTCTGCTTTTGTCCCAGAAGTGGGGAGGGGGGAGGGACACCAGATGGCACTGACCAGCCCTCCCATCAGCCCCCTCCGGCTGGGGAGAGAGGGAAGGTCTGGAAGGGAAGGAACATCTGTCTCTTGGCACCTGCTGCACAGGCCAGGAATGAAGGAATCTAGCTCTCAATCAGAGTCTTGGGGTCCAAAACCTGAGCCCCACCATGTATTGCTCTCTGCTTACCTCTCTGTTTCATCCTCCTCCTCTATAGAACAGGTGACTAAATAGGACCTAGCTTAGGTAGAGAGAGGCTTCATGAAAGTGATGGCAAGAATTCTGTAGGTGGGTAATGCCCAATGAGGACTAGTTGCTATTCTAGCCACCCCATTAGTCAAACGCCGCACCAGTTGCTGCTGAGTCCTGGGTCCATTTCCTCCCTGCCCTAGCCTGCAAGACAAGGTCAGTTCCCTTCCGCAGAACAGGCAACCAAGGTGCTGAGGAAGTGGCAGAACTGTCTGCTTCCTCCCAGTGCCACCGCTCCACCCTCTCCTCCTCTGCTGGAGTGGCTGGGGAGGGAGGCAGGCTGCACATTCCGGCGGCATCAGGCCTGGCCTGGGGTGCCTATGGGCTCTTGGAAGGAGGTGGTGGCAGTGGGCATAGAGGGAAGGGGAGGGAGCCTCCTAGGGCCAAGGCAGCTGGTCCTGCTTCATTCTACTCCCTCCATGCAGCAAGGAGAGAGCTCCCTAACCTTGTAGGTCTTGCTACATGCTGGGTGAGGACGGAGGTCGGGGCTCTGATGCCATACCCCTTCTCACCAACTCCAAAGAGGCTGGTGTTCTGCCTCCATGTTCTGGAAGCCCAAGATGATGCAGCCAGGGTTGTACAGAGACTGACCCATGGAAAGCGCTTCACTCCCCTCTCCTGGGCCTCAAGTTTAGCAAGACCTGCCAACCCCCCCCCCCACCCTGCCCCTATGCTGTCATCGCCCTGTGCTTGCCCCTCACTATGCTGAGTGAAGCTGAATTGCTGGAAGAGGTCAATTTAGGATAACAGGGACCCTCTGTTAGACATCTAAATAGTTCCATTGTACTCAGTTACACCATGCTCAGGTGATGCAGTGCACAACTACAGCAACTGCATGGGGCCGCCCTGAGATCATCCTCAGTGCGGTAGTCTTTTTGGAGCACAGCTGTTGAATTCACCCTCTCGAACTCTGGGACTTCAGTCCCTTCTTCTAGCATTTCAGGTGTCTTGTTTGTTAAACAAACCAAGCATCACTGGTCCAAGAATCCTCTGACTGCTGGCCCAAATCTTTGGCAGTCAGATGCTTTGAAGAGGTGATCCATTGCAGAGCCCCTTACACCCCACTCTCATTGGCCCCAGGCTTCCATGCGGAGAATTCCTCCAAGGTCACTCCCCAATTCCATGGTCTCCCTTGGCCCCCCTACTTCGCCTCTCCTGAATGTCATGTGATTAGCGGTTATCTGCCTCATGCTGTGGGAATGCTCCAGGATTCTCCTGCTTTTTGTCTTCTTCCTCCCACCTCAGAAATGTGGTCTTCCCACCCCCAAGCTATATGACCAGGTCCTTGCCAGCACTTTCTGCCTACCCTGAGTCTGGGCCTGTGGATCTCTGTCTGTCCATCCCAGTGCAGTGGGATGAAGCCCTCTGACCCCCGAGTTGGAGGCCCTCAGAGCCTAAGGGGATCAGACTGCCCAGAAGGGCAGTGAAGCCTGGAGAGCTGTGGGAGGTGGCAGGAACCTTGCCCTTCTTTCAGCTTCTCTCCCACCTGAGCTTCCCCCAGACTTGGGGTCCCCAGCCCCGTTCCAAACCCTTGCCAGCTTGTCACTAAGAAAGGTGCCATCTTTTGCCCCATCCCCCTCCGCTCGGTCACAGGCGACAAACTGGTGCTCTATGACATGTTTTGTTTGGCCCAGCATCCTTTTCTGAAGTTTCAGTGAGTTGCTAGCGTTTAAAAAGTAACCGATTTCACTTAAGAATCCAGAACTCTAGTTTCTTTTGAAAAAATCAGAAGATCCAGCAATGCGGGGCCTGCGTTCCTGCACGGTGACAAGCAGCCAGAGCAGGCGTCCACAGTGTCCTTCCGTGGGACCTGCACAGCGGCGTCTGCAGTTCTAACTGCCTGGATGGGCCTGGCCACCCAAGTCCATGGCCTGGCTTCTGCACAAGGTGGTCCAGGGGGAAGGAACCAAAAGTCCTCATGGTCTGAGTGCCTGAGGGCAGGTGGAGCAGGGCAAGCAGGAAGGGGGTGGATGGTCCCAGGTGGGAGCTGCATCCAGCCTCTCTGTGTCACTGTTTATTGCTAGCAGCATCTTGGGCGCCCAAGGGTGTGTCCCGTCCTGGCTCCAGCCTGCCGGGGGAGCCAGGTGGCCTGCTATCCGCTGCTTCGGGACCCTCCACGTCCTACTGGAGTTGGGCCCCGGGCCTGAGGCTTTGTCCCGCGCCTGAGGAGTTGTGTGGCCTGCGGGTACAGGCTTCCTTATTGCCCCGCCAGCTCAGCCAAACGTGCACCAAGGGGTGGCAGTCTTGTCGCAGTCCAACAGGATGTTGAGGACCGTGCAGGGGGCCCCGCCCACTGACAGGGCAGTCCGGGAATCCACACGGTACTTCACGGTGCTCAGGCCGCCCTCGCGGTCCACCTTGAACTGCTCCTGGGAAGGGAAGGGGGAGCGGGCGTGTACTCAGGGCTTTGTGGTGGCCAGCGGTCCCCAGCAGCACCCCACTAGTAAGCAGCAGAGCCGACGGGCCCGTATGGGTGTGTGTGGGGCGGTGGCAGCAGTGTCACGGGTCTGCCTGGGATTCAGCACCTACAGTGAGTCCCTCGCTTGCTCCCTGCCTGCCCGGACCCTGAGGTCTGGGTCGGCCCACGGTGCCCAGGTGCCCATGGCAGCCACCAGGGCAGGGCAGACTGCCCGAGTGCTCAGGGGCTGCGCTGGGCCATGCAGCGGAGGACAGGGTCATTTGGGCCGGAGAGCGTGGCGGTAAGGCTTGGCCCCGTTGCCCACCCTCCACATCACCACCTGTGCGTCCCCAATCAGGGGACCAGTCAGCACCTGTTTTTGAGCAGCGATGCGCTTCTGGTCCCTCTTCCGCCAGGCTGGGTCATGCAGGTGGCGAAATGTCTTGTACCCAGTTGTGATTCCCGAGGGGCGGAAAAGCTAAGAAGGCCAAAGGAAGTTGGGTCAGGCCGCCTCTCAGAGCTCGGCCCTCACCACTACTCTCCCAGGGTCCCAGCGCCTGGGGCCACAGGCAGGGGCCTGCACTGCTGTTCAGCAGAAGGGGGGGTGCTCATCGGGGGCAGGGCAGGGGAGCCATCTCCAAGCCCCAGGAACCTCATCTGAGGGCAGAGAAGGGAACCAGGGCAGCCACAATGACTGAGGAGGCAGGAAGCCTTTGGGAGGGGGGGTGTTACCTGGAGCCCGGCCCCTTTGATGCGCCGGTAGAACTCGTCATCTTCACGGCCCCAGCCCCAGAAGCGGTTGGACATCCCGTTGCACTGACACAGAAACAGGCAACGTCACTTGCCCCATCCTCCCAGGGGCATTCCCCGGTCTCCTATCATGTGGGAGTCGGCCAAGGCCCCCTGCTCCTCCTCGTCCACTGGAGATTCAAACGGACACCCAGTTCCCGCAGCCGCTGAGGTATGGGGTGGCGGGCACCGCAGCCCAGTTCCTTTGCGTGTTCTAATGGGGCCTTGAACTTGTGTGAGATGCCTGGTTTCTCAGAAAGGTCTGACAGGGGGTAGGGCACCTCTCTGGGGAGCTGGTGATAGGCAGAAGCACCAGCTCCTGCTTGACTTCTGCCTGCCCCGTGCCCCCGTTTCTCCTAGGGAGGCTCTGCCCTGGTCTCTTCCCGGGCGAGAGGGACAGCTGGGCTCTGGCAGCACCTCAGCCGCCACCCGGCCTGGGGCTTCATCGACATAAAGCTGGCTTCAGCCACACCCTGAAGAGACAGGGGTCTGAGCCACTCAGTCCTTCCCATCCTACCCCTCACCACCCTTGCCCCCTGCCCACCTCCACCTCCAGCCACAGCCCCCGACTCGGGCTGGGCCCCTGACTTAAGTCAGGCCAATCAGGAGGCAGCACAGTGCAGTTCTGGAACTCCTGTCTGGGCTGCTGGGGAAGGCACTCGAGCTTCTGCTGACCCTGGGCCTAGGTGACCAGGGCAGGGGGCGCAGCTACGACAACTACCCTATACCTCCAGTGTCTGAAAATCAATCCACTCCTCGGACAAAGCCGAGCTGAGAGATGGCGGGGGAAATGGTGTCCTGGGAACCCTGTCTGAGAGGCCGGGCCAGCTGTCCTGGAAGCCAGACCTTCCCCAGGTCCCACCCAGCCGGGTCCAAGGAACCCCGAGTCTTCTGAAGCCAGCCGGTCCAGTGGTTCCTGCTGCCGTGGCCTCATCCTCCCTAACTGACCCACAGAGTTCCATTCCTGTCCCATGTCGCTGGTTGCTCCTACGCTCCTACGACGGGCCCGGGGCAGGACGCCCCCGTCTGCTGGGCCCCCAGAACTGCTGCACCCCCAGAAGACTCCCCCAGCCAGGCAGGCGCCCCCTGGCCCTGGGCCGCACAGGCCGGGCCTCACCAGCTGGTAGTGCTGCTTGGAGAGCAGCAGGATGCCGCCCACGTAGGTCTTGTAGTGGTAGAGCGGGTGGAGCTCCGGGGAGGCCACGTGGAAGGGCCCGGCTTCAGGGAAGCCATAGTCCAGCTCCTCGTTGAGGGGCAGCAGGTCCACGTCGTGCATGGCGATGTAGTCTGTGCTATTGCTGCTCTCCAGGAAGCCCACATTAATGAGAGCTGCGCGGTTGAACCTGCACGGGGGGCAGCAAGCTGGCTGAGCTGGGGGGTGGGCAGGTGGGCCCCCCTACTGTGAGTGGGAGCCTGTCCTCCACAGCACCCGGCCCAGGCCACCCTCCTGCCCGACGCTGTCTTCCCGGGGCCGGGGGGGGGTTGCCTGGCTGCACGCCTGCCCCCAGCTCAGCTCACACATGCCTAGCGAGCCCCCACCCTGCGCCAGAAACCAGCGGGATCCCCGCAGTACCCACATGGAGAAGTCAAAGCACTGCCATCAGGGAAAGGCCATGCTGATAAGAGAGAAAGGTAAGTAACTGTGTATCTAGCCAGACCCTGGCAGGCGCAGTGGAGGAAGGTAGAGCAGGGCGAGGAGGGGGGAGGCTGCTGGGGGCAAGTCAGTGTTCTTTCAGACGGGAGGGGGGCGGGGGGAGCCATGGTAATGGGGTGGCAGGTGAAGGGCTGAAGGGAGGAGCCAGGAGGGAGCAGAGAGGAAAGCCCCTGCCAAGGCCTGAGGCAGGAGCAGAGGCAGGCTGTGCTGTGACTTCGGGTATAACAGGACGGCTGTGGCTGGGGTGTGGGCAAGAGACGGGTCGGTCGGGGGGGAGCGGGAGTCGGGCTGGGAGGCTCCTACACTCATTCCAGCAGGACACAGCAGTGATTTAGCTCAGGGGGGAGGTGAGAAGTGGGCAGATTCTAGATGTATTCTGAGGGACAGAACGCACCCCGTGAGGGAAAGAGAGGAGCTAAGGACTCTGAGGCTTTCTGGCCGGAGCCACCGGAAGCGAGGAGCAGTTGGCTCCTGAGATGGGGAGGGGGGTGGGTGGGGAATCAGAAACGCGGTTTTGATCACACTAAGCTTGGGATGCCCGAGACCCCGAGAAGGAGGGTGATGCGAGTGGCTGCGTGTGCGGGTCTGGAGGTCAGGAGAGAACACGGACTCAGGGGGTCAGCAGGGTCTGGATGGGGTTTAACGCTGAGACGGGATGAAATCCCTAGGGAGTGGCTGTAGGCAGGAAAGAGGACACGGAGGCACTGAGCCCCAAGAGCGCCAAGGTCACGAGGTCAGGAAGGTGAGGCAGAGCCAGTGAAGGACAGGGCTGGGTGGGGGGGGGCAGTAAGGAAGGAGGAGAAGCAGAGAGCTGTCTCAAAAGCCAAACTGAGGTGTTTTAAGAAGGAAGTAGCAACCCAGTTGGCCGATGCGGGCTAAGAACAGGGCTTCGGGTCACCGCGGCGGGCTCACTGCTGGTATCAGTGAGAGCTGCCTCCCTGTCACAGATGTGGGGGTAAATGTTCGGAGCGGAGCAGGTTCCAAAGAGCGAGATGGGAGAGAGGGGAGTTCTGCTATACAGGGGAGCAGAGAAATGTGAGTGATGAGAGGTCACAGGGTCTTGTCTTCTTTTTTTAGATGGGAGCTATTTCAGTGTGTGTGCTGATGCAAATGCTCCCAGAGGGAGGAATTCGTGCAGGGGAGAGAGGAGCTGATGGCTAGAGCTACGTCCGTCCGGGGCCCAAGTGGCAGAGCTGGCCCTGGAGGGGCTGGGACGGGGCATCCCCAGCATGCCCGCACAGAAGCTGGTGGGCACTTGGGCACGCCCTCTTCCAGCGTCTTCTCAAACAGTTCTGTGATCTCAAACGGGAAGCCAAGTCACCAGCTGAGGTTGAGGAGCAGGGAGGCGCAGAGAAAGGGTGCAAAGCTGCGTCAGACAGCGACGCAGCAGCAGGCCAGAGGAGCACAAGGCTTCCAGGCAGGCCTTCCATTGCCAGGAAGATGAGCGGAGCGACCTCTCCAGCCACATCCAGCCGCCCAGGTGCGGGTGTGGCCTCGTCAGTGGTGGTGGGTCAGGGAGCCAAGAAGTAGGGACTGCTGCTAACGATGGACCCTGGATTCCAAGCTGGGGTTAGCAGGAGACAGTGAGGACAAAAGGGTGGGCTGTGAAAACTGGGGGGAACTGGGCCTAAAGGGCCTGGTGGGGCCCCTGAGCCTTTGGACCCGGCTCCCAGCGGATGGAAGCGCAGGGAGAGGACATAGAGGAGACGCGTGGACTGGCTCACGGAGGCCAGCAGTGCGTGGTAAAGGGCGAGGATCTCAGGGTAACACCTGACGGTGAGCAGCTTCGAAGCTGTGGTGTTGACCCTCCCTTCCCCGAATACCCACAGCCAGTTTACTAGAAAGCTCTGCGTGGGCTTCCTCCCCATCCCATCTCCTCATCTGCTCCCCCAGAGCCCAGACGCCCTCACCTCCCACCACCCAGCACCCTTCTCCTGTCCAGGTAAAAGCTATTCCTCATACAGCAGCCACGGCCATCTTTTCAAAATGGATATTGGGGCGCCTGGGCGGCTCAGGCAGCTAAGTGTCTGACTCTTGGTTTTGGCTCAGGGCATGATCTCAGAGTGGTGAGATCGAGCACCGCAACCAGCTCGGTGCCCAGCACGGAGTCTGCTTGAGATTCTTTCTCTCCCTCTGCCCCCCAACCTGCTTGTTCTTTCTCCCTCTCAAATAAATAAATCTTAAACAAACAAAAAACAGCTATCAGATCAGGACACTCTTTAACCCCGAATCTGCCTCTCAAATTCCCAGCACACCACCAAGAAGGGACCACTGCTCCCCCACTTCCTGCCACTGCCCCAGTGTTGGGGGAGGGGAGGGTGCTTTCACAGGCCAGAGGCCCCCCTGGCGTGGGACTCCCGTGGGGAAGGGAGGTGCCCGAGGGGCTGAGGCAGGGTGAGGGCCTGGAGAGGGGCCGCTGGTTCAGGAGGCCGTCCCTACCTGAAGTGGTCCACCTGGTTGAGCACGTAGATGTGGTGCTGGATCTTTTTCCGGCTCAGGAAGCGGTGCATGTGGGGCACAAAGACCAGGAGCTCCTCAAAGCGCTCGCGGAAGGGCACCAGCACGGCCAGGCGGTGGGGGCCCCAGGAGGCGTCTTCTTCCCAGTGCTCAGGTGGTGGCTCGGGGGGGCAGGAGCGGGGTGGGCCCGGGGTCTCCTGCCCTTGTCCCCTGGCTGCCCGGGCCACGTCCCCGGAGCAGCTGAGCTGCAGCCAGAGCAGGGAGAGGAAGCCCAGTAAGAGACAGGCAACGAAGAGGTGGAAGACGGAGCACTTCCGAGGGAGGCCACCGGGGAGCAACCTGGACCTGGGACAAGAGCAGAGACAAGGTCAGGAGTGCAGGTGGCGCCAGGGGTGGGAACCTGTGACAGGCCCCCCCTCTGGCTTCCCCACAAGTCGGGCACACAGGACCGGTCTGCCCCAAGCACCTGGGAATTAGTGCAGAAGCCCCCTGAAGGCTTTGGTTTGTGCTGCTACCTCGCATCAGAATCCTGCTCGCTGCTCTGAGCCCAGCCTCTGTCACCCTGCCTCCAGAAAGCCCTCCGACCCCGGGGCAGAGCTTCCCCAGCTCTCAAACCCCCTTCTCTCTGTGAGTGAATCCAGGTCAGATCAAGAGCTGCTGCTGGACGGGGATGAGACTCCTTGTCCCTTGTACCCTCCCCTCCCCAGGACACACAGCCCGAGGTCCAGGCAGGAGCACTGCCTTAGAGATCCCGCCCTTTGCCTTTCCAACCCCGCTCCCCTGTCGGTTCACCCCCAGCTGAAACCTTGACTTCATCCTGCTTCTCACACCAGAAAGGCCCCCAAGGCAGGGGCTGGTGCCAGCATCGGTCCCAGGGAAGAGCCCTAAGTTGATTCTGGGAAGACTGGATATGCCCCCAGAACAGTACAAGGGCCAAACAGACAATGGCAGTTCACTGAACAGGTCTGAAAGCTTCAGTCCAAGGGGCAGCCTATGTCACAAGAGATGAGAGATGGAAGAGGGAGAGGAAGATGTTGGCAGCGGAGGAAGATGGAACCCAAGCTGGGTTTAGAAGCTGCCAGCGCCACTGAGAAGTACTGGGATCCTTCTTGCTGAGCATGGGAAGGAGCTGGGCAATGTAAGAAAAGTAAAGTTTCCTCGATCTACTGCCCCTGCAACCACCTGCAAAACACCCAGTTTTATAGCCTTAAAGAGTCACCAGTTAGCTGGCAGGCAGCACAGACTGGACCTGAGTTGCTCCCTACCACTTCCGCAGGGCGCATGCGGCGTAACCCAGAGCTTTGCCACTCAGCACATTCCTTCCTGCTCCAGAGCTCACACAGCCTGCCATGCCCTTCCTTACTTTATCTGCCTGGGAGCCCCTGCTCATCCTCCAGGGCCAACCTCCACTGTCACAGCAGCACGGTCCCTCCCCTTCAACTCTAATGCCAGGGCCCACAGGGCCCACCCCTCAGTGTGCGCTCAAACTGATCTATGAGCTCCCTCCATGGCCTCTGGGCCTTCCCTTCTCGAAGCACTGAGAGGTCTGGAATCACTGGTGTCCCTGTTTGTTGTCTTCCCCGCAGGTCATCAGTTCCTGCCAGCGGCCCCAGTTTAGGCAGCAGAGGGCTTGCTAGGAGAGTCACAGGAAAGGTTCAAGCAGTCGCAGCATGCTTTAAGTCACACACCAGAGCCAAACTGTCCGTAAAGCACAACCGCCAACCTGGAAGCCAGCAGCCCTAGCCAGGCCCCACACATGGCAGAGAGGTGGTCAGGTAGGACACTCTGCCTGGGCTTCTGACTTACCCCCCATTGTCCTGTGGTAGGACTCTCCTCCACTGCGGAGCAGCGGAGCCCAATCCTGCCAGTGGCTTGGGAAGGCCGGAACCTCTACTGATTCTCTCTCGCCCTTGGGGCTCTTTTTGGGGGTGGGATGGAGACCTGGGATGCAGACATGAGGAAACATCCCACCTTTGGGAAAAGAAGCAGTGACCGTTATCCAGGGGTGTGGCATGGATTGGGCACTCTGTGCAATTTCACAGGCTGTTCCTTCAGTCCAGCTTCCCTTTCAGGACCACGTTCTCTTAGGCAAGCTTATCCTTTGGGCTCTAAGACCCCAAATCAACTGAATTCAGAGCCAAACCTCCAATCATCAGGAAAAGTGGACACTGAGGGCTCCTGGCGCCACCTGGTGGCGATCTCCAGGTCTGCAGGCCCAGCAGCTCCCTGCCCTAGGGCACCCTGCTCTGAGGGGCACACCCTCCTGTGTCTCTATCAGTCTGTGACCAAGGCTAGAAAAGGCAGATTCAAACCCAGGTAGGCTGGCTCCAGAGCCAGCACTCTCAACTGCTACACTAACCTGCATCTGTTGCATGGACCTTTGTACCCCTGGGTCCAAAGCAGGAATCCAAAGCAGGAATTGACATCGGTAACTTTTTCTGGGAACACAGGTATGTTCCAAAGGTTTTATGGAAAGGGATCAGGAAATGGAACTTCTCTTCCATTACCGTTCCTCTCTTTCCCTACACAAACCTTAGTGATACAGGTTTGAATATCAGCTGCGCTGGTTACAGGACCGCCCAACTACAAAGGGAACCGTTAGACACCTCCTCAGGGCCAGGTGCAGTGTCAAGAGCTTTACAGATGCGGTCTCAGACAGCCCTGCAGAATAGATATTATGATCCCTGCTGCGGAGATGGAAGAGTTGAGGTCGGAAACATGAAGGGATCTGTTTCGGGCCACATGGCTCAGGGCGAACTCCACTGTCCAGGCTTTCCTTCTCTATACCCCTGTCTTCCGACTTCAACACCACGTCAGAATACGCCCCGCGAAAAAGTTGTGACCACTGTATTCCAGAATCTTTTGGCACCTGACAAACTCAAGAGACACACAGGGAATGGGGTGTCATTCCCCGTTCTGGTTCTGGGTGGGAAGAATTTTGTGGGCACATCTTCAGAACGAAGTGTGGGTGTCCTCCCAAATCTAGACGGGTCTGGATGGCTCCTCTACCCCAATTTGGCTTTAGTGGGAAACATCACTAGCTAAGGTCTGGACCCCGTACAGCTGCGCCGGAAATGAAGCAGCATTACGTGTGCCCAGTGCCTAGTACGTGCCAGGCAGGGCCCTGCCAGGCACCGCACACAGAGCTTCTGTCCGGTCGGAACAGCTTCTGGGCGGCCGGCAAACGCTGGGGAAGCGTGAGGGAGGGTAGGGTCTGAGGCTACAGGGAAGCGGGAGACCAGAGAAGAGGGAGAAAGACCCTCAGGGGCCAGGGGCAGACAGAAAGACAGCGATCCGAGGGGAGAGGTCCGTGGAGTCAGAGCCCCGCACGCAGACAGACGCCAGTGGAGAAACAGACACAAAGAGACCCACACCGAGGGACAGAGACCAGCCAAGAGAGGGACAGAAACTCACAAGGGGAAGTCACGGGAGAAATACAGACCCGCGGGGGGACGGAGACCTGCGGGGCGACGGAGACTGCGAGACACAGAGCCCCACACGCAGAGAGGGCGACCCGTACGCAGAGAGAGACAGGGACCCACAAGGAGAACCACAGACCCTCAGGAAGCCCCGCAGACGGGGACGCGACGGCCTCGGGCTCCTAGATTCCGCGGGGCGGCCCGGAAAGGATCGGCACCCGGGAGGACGGGGCCCGGGCCGGCCGCCGCCGCTCACCTGCCGTCCTCCCAGGGCAGCTGCGCCGCTTTCCTCCGGGAGGGGAACATCGTGGGGGGAGGTGGCGGCGCATGGGACTCGAGTTCCCAGCCGGGCGGGCCCGGCCTCCCGGGCCTACGCGGCGCCTCCGCCTCCCGCCCCGCCCCGGCGCGTCCGCCCCGCCCCCCGGTCCGCCGGGTCCGCCGCTCCTGCCGCGCGGTCGGCTCCGCCGAGCCGCCGCGTGAAAGGTTCCGCGTGCGAGGAACGGTCGAGCGCTCCCGCCACCGGGCGGTTCAGCTGCCTTGTGGGGGAGCCGTTTGTTCTCCCGAGAAGCCGAGAGCCCGGAGGGGGCTCAGGTCACTGGGCCGGTGCTGGATTTAGTTAGCCTCCAGACCTCCAAGCCGGCGCTCTGGGATGATGAGCCGCACCGTCGTCCTCTTCCCGGTCCCAGGTGGTGGGTGCAGGGTTCCTCCGCCAACAAGCCAAGTTGGGGGGGGGGGGCGGGGGCAAGGTCAGGCTCGCGGCTCCGCCTCGGGCTCAGCAGAGACCCCAAGAGCTAGCGCGGAGCCAGGCACTAGGGGGCAGGGCACCATCTCTTTGCATCTGTTTCCTACTTGCGTGTATGAATAGCCCCTGATTGGCATGGCTGCTTGGGTTAAGAGAACGGGCAAACATACTTGGTAGGTGCTGGGCACATAGTCAACGAGATGTTAGTGACGGCCATTATGCAGGAGGGGCACTTAGGTGGAGTTGAGGTGAGCACTGAAGGGGGAGTGAGATGGAGTTCTTCTATCTGCCCTGGCACAGTTGGAACTTACCAGGCTGGGCCAGCCTTCCATCTGGGAAAAAACAGCAGAGTCCTGGGGCTTGATTTCCCCTGATCTCCACACAAATGTAAAGTTCCCTAATAAACAGCTAATATCTACTGAGTGCTTAGTAGGTGCCAGGCACGGTTCTAAGTTCTTTGCTCCTGTTCTCTCATTCAGTCCTTTCAAGAAGTATACATATGCCCATTTGAAAAACTGGTGCACAGAGAGTCAATTCAGGGTGTAAACCGAGGTACTTTGGTTGCACAGCTGTAGGTGAGGAATTTAATCACCACCACCACCACCTCCCCGTTTCTCCCTTAAACCCAGCATACACCCACCAGTGACCTTACTGCTAAACTCTGCCTTGCACTGCACTCTAGAACAGAACGTTGGCAAATGCAGCCTGGGTTTGCTGATGACACAGGCAAGGCTGATCCTCTGCAGAGACCAGTCCAGGTAAGGCCAGTGACGGAAACAGGGAGGTGGGACTGTGACCTCAAAGCACAAGCCCACCTCCAGGGGACAGCTGTGATTCAGTCCAGCTAATTGTCACACTGGAATGAAGCCCCACTAATGTCAGATCTGATTTGTCTCAAGAAACCGTTTTCACATAAAAATCCCAATTAACTAATTTCAAACAGTGACACCCACAGTCGTGTTGATAATCAGCACCATAGATAAGATGGATGAGAATGGCCTATTTTTTGGTCTTTCAAAATTCAGAACTCCAGTTTAATCATGATAAAACCAGCAGACAAATCCCAATTGAGGAAAATTCTATAAAAAAACTCTGAACTGTACTCCTAAAAACTGTCAAGGTAATAAAGAGCAAGGAAAGTCTGAGAAACGGTCACAGCCAAGAAGGGGCTAAATGTAATGTGGTGTCCTGGATGGGATCCTGGAACCCCAAAAAAGGGGGGGCATTAGGCAATGGCTAAGAAAATCTACATATGGTATAGACTTCAGTGAGAAATAATGTATTGATATTGTTTCATTAACAAATGTACCATACTGATGCATGACATTAATAATGGGGGAACTATTTTCACAATCTTTCTGTAATTCCAAAGCTGTTCTAAAAAAGGGTTTTGTTTTTAATGTGGAGGTGATAACCTGAGGTCAGATCACATCCTCCTGGCAGTTCAAGTAGTCTGCAAACTGGTCTCCCCACCCTGTCTTTTTCTCACATGCTTCTGGATTAACCTTCCTCAAATTTATCTCCATGAGGAACACCTTGGGTGGCTCTATCGGTTAAGTGTCTGCCTTTGGCTCAGGTCCTGTGTGATTGAGCCCGCATTTGGCTCCCTGCTCAGCATAGAGTCTACTTGTCCCTCTCCCTGCCACTTTCCCTGCTTGTGCTCTCTCTCAGAAGCTTTATTTATCTCCATGGGGTTCTAATTCTTTTTTTTTTTTTAAAGATTTTATTTTATTTTATTTGACACAGAGAGATCACAAGTAGGCAGAGAGGCAGGCAGGCAGAGGGGGGAAGCAGGCTCCCTGCCAAGCAGAGAGCCCGATGCGGGGCTCGATCCCAGGACCCTGAGATCATGACCTGAGCTGAACACAGAGGCTTAACCCACTGAGCCACCCAGGTGCCCCTCCACAGGGTTCTTCTACTCAAAACTGTGAACACTGGGTAACGTACAAATGTCTTCTAACTCTAACCAACCTTAAACAGCTTCTTCAAATTACCTCAACTCCAATGGGAACCATGCCCATTGACCTCCATTCGCCAGTTTGTCCAACACCCCCATCTTTGCCTTGTTCGTCAGTTTGTCCAATACCCCCATCTTTGCCTTGTATCAGAATCCTTCCTCTCCTTCAAGGTCCTTACTGAAATCTCAAGCTTTTGTTTAAAACCATCGACATCCTCATCCCCACCAGCTCAGGGATTTCTGTCCTTCCCAAACCTGCAGCACTTCTGTTCAATGTACATTCCCTTCCTGAATGAGGCCCTTCCTCGCAGCACCATGACAGTGACCTCCACCTGCTCTGGAAAAGCAGGGAGGGCCACTCTGTTACAAGGGAGGGGGCAGAGAGGAAAATAGTGTGAATCTGAGCACCAAGCCCCCAAGTCTCTTGTTTTATGGTCTTGGGCAAGCCCACTATCGCCTGCTGCAGGAAGCTGGAGAGAGGACAGGACTAAAGCTCCTGGGTGGATTTGCATCTTGGAACATGAAGTGCTTTGCGCAGTGGAACAAATGACATTCCCCAAGCACCTCCGTGTTATGGCCACTGCAGTGACTACACTGGACGAGAAGTCATTTTTTTTTTTTTTTATTGGGAAACCAATGTAACAAACCTAGACTTATTGAAAATGAAATCAGTAACTAAGACTCTGCAGGCCCCATCCCCAACCAGCACCAAGGCTTCTGCTTGGCCTGACCCCAGTTCCTCAAGCTCCCAAAAAGGACAACCAATTTGAGAAGATGAGGTCAAGCTCCAGGCTACTCTCCCCACACTGCAACTCCCTCCACCCCCACCCTCCATTGACACAAACATCCTGGACCAGCAGTCTGGGCCCAAGGAGGGTACAGTGAGGTTCCTGGGTGGCAGGGAATCACAGCCACACCCCCACCTGCTCAAAAATCTCACGTTAGCAAAGGAAGACAGAAAAAAGACTGGCTTGCCCACCCGCTCCCCTCCCCTCAGCCACCCCAGACAACAGCCTCACGTCCCTGATCAGTAACACTGTGATTCTGAGGTGCCAGTGGGGCTCCCAGTGGCTTCACCAGCCCCTGGGTGATTGCTGCAAAGGGCTCAGAGCCCAGGGGAGGGGGCAGGCACTGCCCTACCATCTGCTCAGTATCAGCCAGCCAAACCGCTGCCCTAAGCTTATGCTGGGGGGTGCCTGTAGCCCCTCTCCCCTCCAGAAAGCCACGGCTTGGAACCAGTCCTCCTGCCAGAGAAAAATCAGTTCCAGGAGGCCCTTTCTCCCCCAGCCTGGGAGGAAGGATGGTCTGTGAGGCCAGGGATGGCTACACCAGCTTCTTCGCTTCAAAGAAGCTTTTGAGGTGCCGCATCTGCCAGACACCGATGGCTACGAGGATGAGGGTCTGCAGAATGGACCACCACAGCACCCGCTGGTTGGTGCTCTCGCTGGTCTGCCGGAAGCGCTCCTCTCGCCACTGTGGGAGGAGAGAAGGGAAGAGGGGCTTAAGGTTGCTGGGCCCCAGCTGACACCATTGTAACTGGTGGGTTCCCCTCCCAGAGGGGGACCCAGGGCCAGGCAGCTCCACTCAGCTTCCCGTCAAGTACCTGCAAAGACCTGAAAAGACCCCCCCCACACACACACACCTGGGGACTGCGTTCCTCCTCCCTTGCCAGAGGACCTCAGGGAACCCACTCATTTAAGCCTTTCTGCCCCTCTGTCAGGAACAGCCCTCCCTTGGTCCCCTCGTGGAGCCTCGGGCAGAAGTATAGTAGCTGCAGTATCACCCCATCAGAGAGAGCCGTCCTCTAGCACTCAGAAGTGGACATGCTCTCACCTCTCTGCCCAGGTCTCCCCAGCTGCTCCTTGAGGACTGTGGGCACAAGCTGCAAACTGGTGGCCCAGTGAGGACATGTGGCACCACGTGTGTTTTGCAAATATTTAAAACCCAGGAAAAATCCACATAGCTTCTCTTGAAACCCAGGTCTAGAATATCTGAAAGGCTTCCCTCAGCTGACAATTAACTGAGGTCCCCGAGGCTTAAACACGTAACAGTCCTTATGGTCGCAGAGCCGCTCATGGTCCCATCCTGGCTCCCTGACACAACGGAGTTTGAAATAGCTGCTCCTTGGAAGCACCTGGAGCCATGGAATTAACACCCAAGGTATTAGCATCAATCCCTCCTTTTATCACTGTGCGTGTGTCATTGTGATTTAGAGCAGTGACAGCCTCTTAAGAACCTGTTTCCTTGGTTACAAACAGGAGTTAGTGGTACCCACCCTGCCTTTTAGACTTGGCAGAGCAGCACAGACATGTGAATCTAGGTTTCATAATGAAACCCAAGTTTGACCCGCATTCAACTTCTGGACGAGCCAGGGGAAGGCACCTGGGACGAAGCCCACCCAGAAGGTCCTGCCCGACATACCCGTTGGTAGTTCTGCTCTTTCTGGATCTGCTCTACCTGCTCCACCAGCTGTCTCACTCGGAGCTGCAACTCACTCAGCTTGTCTTTGGCCGCAATTTCTGCATAGTCGTTGGCGTGTTCCCCTACCTGGATGTCCAGGTGAACTCTCTGGGGACAAACAAGGAAAAGAATAAATGAGGCAACCCTGCTCCATTGTCCTGCCAGGGATGAGCAGCTGGTCCTCCACAGTGTCTGGCCCTATGCAGCTCTGAGAAAACAGGCAAGAATCAGCTTGGCTGAGCCTTGGACCAAGGCACACACAAGGAGTTCAGCAACTGTGCCTGGGATGTTCCCTGGAAACCCAGACTTTTTAGGAAGCACAAGTCTGACATACTCATCTCACACCCAAAGCACCTCCAAGTCTCCAGACCTGAGCAGGGTCTAGAACTTGAAAGCTACAAATCCCACGTGGTTCCACTCACCAACATGCCTCCAGCAAAAAGAGAGAACTTGGTGGAATTGGAGTGAAGACAGATCTGGTGTTCGCCAGGGGTATGGGAGGTGAAAGTGAACCTGCCTTCAGAGCCATACTGTCTGGCCAGGATAACCTGGAGAGAAAAGCCTTCAGTGAGTGTTACAGGCAGGATAGGACTGGAGGGAAACAGCTTCACGCTCTCAATGCCTGAAAGTTGGCAAACAGAGTCCTATGCACTTCACAGCACAACAAGATCCAGAGAGCTGCTCTGCAGCAGTTGCCAAAAGCCTTTCTGGGGCAGGTGTGAAGGGTCTGAGATGGAGCTGACACGTGACTGCTCTTGGGAAGGGCTCTTTATTCCGAGCTCCTGCTATTTCCGCTCTTTGGGTCTGGTTCTTCTTTGAAACAAAAGGTGACAACTAAGGATTTTTGTTTTTCTTTTGCTTTAATATTCTTACTTGTCGAAATTAAAAGCTGCTCACTCGTTTGGGGAAGCACCCCGTTCTGGGAAATCCTCAAGTCTAGATGCCACAGCATCAGAGTGACCGGAATTCTCTGACAGCCAACACCACAATTCATCCACCAACCACGCCTACCAGACAGGTGAGTTTCCATCTCACAGGCCAGGAAAACGGCGGCGGCTCGGGGCGGGGAAGGGGCTCGGCCGAGTCAGGCAGCAGTCGGGAAGAAGCTGAGAGGAGCCGCTAGCCAGCCCCGCAGCAGCCCAACTGTGGCCTCGAGCGCAAATCCGGGATTTTCTCCCCAGCACCCGGCTATGCTCGGCAGTGGAGCGGCTGCGGCGAGCAGGAGGGGAAGAACCAGCACCTGCCCGGTCTGGCGGGGAAGGGCAGAGCGGAGGAGGGCTCGGCGGGGCTCAGGGGCCGGCTCACCTTGTCCTCTGGGTCCTTCACCTCCACGAACATGCCAAGACCGGGGGTGGCCGGCTGGTACTCCTCCCGCTGCTTGTCATACAGCTGCGTCCGGTAGTTTCCTGGAGGAAGTGGGGCGAAGCCAGGTCAGAGGAGCGCGAGGTGGTGTGGAGTCGGGCCCCGCCAGGACGCGGTGAGACCCGTTGCTCCCCGCTCTGACAGAGCGGACTCTCCCGGGCCCCCCGCCCCAAGACCAAGGTCTTGTTCCAAACTCTCCCGTTCCACCCGCACCTATAACCATGGTCTCGTCCGGAATCTCCTCAATAAAGCACTTCTTTTCGGTCTCCCCGATGTGGAAGTAAAGTGCGCCTCCGCGGGCCGCAAAACACAGCAGCAACACGAAGGCCCGAATCACTGTGCCCAGTCCCGCTCCCGTCCGGGGCCCGACGACCCTCACGCCCTGCTCCGCAGCCATCTTGCCCCACCTGCTGGCGCAAGCGCAGCAGGCGGCGCCACGTAGCCCAGCCGCCGCCGCCCCGGGGCCTGCCGGGACAGCGAGTTAGACGGGTTGGACTACAATTCCCGAGATGCTCCGCGGTCACGGCGAGGCAGTATCTGATTGGAGAGTCGCTTCTGCCTGCAACCTAATTGCGCCCTCAGAGTTGAAACCTTCTTTGCATTAATCGCGGTGGCTCCGGCGGCTACTGGTGTTTATCAACGGTTTACAGATGCTGCCAGTCACGCAGTTTGTGGTCGCAGAATGAATTATGGCCAGATACAGGATTGAAACTGAGGATCCCTGACTTGATATTTCTGCGTGCGACACTCTGGGCTTCTATTTAAAAAAACTGAACTTGGAAAAAATGACACCAGAAGTGCACCAACTTACCTTTGGGGGAAAAAATAAAAGAAGCCTGGAGACCTCCTTTACCACTTCTTTGCCACCTCCAAATTCATCCACTCCTAGATCTGGTCTGATCTGGTCTGTATGGTCCCAGGCATCCCTCCCCCCATCCCCCGCCCCGCCTCCTTCCCACATCGGCCCCAGACATCATCCACCCGGGCCTTTCTGCAGAGCTCGCCCGAGGTGGCTCCTCTCTGGAACGTGGTTCGGTGCCTCAGTGGTCCGCAGGTGAAGAAGTATCAGTGGGGGTCTTGAGGGCAGAGCCGCCGCGTTTTGGAGGGCTCTGCGCTCAGTGTGAGATCAGCAGAGGTCTGAGTGTGACCTTCGTGTCCTTCGTGTATTTTATCCATATCCCGGTGTATTTTGGAAGCTCTTCGGACTTGGCAGTTTCTGATTGTGCTACTTCAGGGTTTCATCGAAGTTGGAGGTTTTCTCTCTAATTTGGGTTCTCTTTGTTGTTTCGTTTGGTCTTGGGGAGGGAAATTTAATGAGGATGTGTTGACATTTCCCCCTCATTGGACGTCTTTACCTTATTCTTAAAAGCAACAATATAACACCATCTTGTTTTTTTTAACCATTCCTGTGATGAAAGTGGTTAAGATTTCTTTCCCCTAATTATTTGCTCTCATATATATTGCTGCAATAAAAATTTGTGTTCATTTGTGTTTTTTTAAAAGCATTACTGTAGGACATAGTTTTTTTGTGTGGTTTTTTTTTCTTATAAATTGCCCTTTCAAGCTTCATACCAATTTACATTCTCACAGGCAGTGTTTTGGGGCTTACTTCCCCACACCCTGGACAAAGGTTCTCAACCTTTTTAATCTTGCATAATAGTTGAATGAGAAGTTGTATTTCACTATTCTCTTAATTTTTATTTCCTTGGATATGGAGCATTTTTTTTTTGTTGGTCATTTGTTTTCTTGTTTTTCTTAGTGCTATTTTAAAAAATCTCTCTCTTTTAAAAAATATTTTATTTATTTGACAGAGAGAGGGAATACAAGCAGGGGGAGTGAGAGAGGGAGAAACAGACTTCCCGCAGAGCAGGGAGCCTGATGTGGGCCTCGATGCCAGGACCCTGAAATCATGACCTGAGCAGAAGGCAGAGGCTTAACCCACTGAGCCACCCAGGCACCCCTTAATATTTTTTAAAATTAAACTTTTTACACTGAGATAATTATAGATTCACATGCAATTACAAAAACAATGCAGAGTGATTTAGTGTACCCTTTACCCAGTTTCTTCCATGGTAACATTTTGCTCAAGTATAATGCAATGTTACAACCAGAATATTGACATTGATACAGTCAAGACACAGAATATTTCCTTCACCGCATGGATCCCTCATATTGTGTATTCAAGCCATACCCACTTCCCTATTCCTTCACCGTCTCCTTAACCTCAGAAGTAATCTATTTCTCCATTTCTATAATTTTGTCATTTCAAGAATGTTATATGAATGAAACCATACTGTATGTAATCTTTTGAGAATGGCTTTTTTCACTCGGTTAATTATCTGGAGATTTAATCAGCTTATTGCTTACATCAATAATTGTAGCAAAAAAGTAGCCATAGCATACAATGTGTACAGCCATGATTTGTTTGATATCAACCACAAAAAAAGGGGTGAGAATAAAGCTATTAAAGGAGCAGAGATGTTTTTTCTGTTATTGAAGGTAAAGTGGTATAAATTCAAATTAGAATGTTTAACTTTAGAATATTAAATGTCATTCACATGGTAACCACAAAGAAAATAGCTGTAAAATATACAGAAAAGGAAATGGGAAAGGAATTAAAATGTTTCACAACTAAAAAATTAACTAAATGCAAAAGAAGATAGTAAAAGTAAATAGTAGAAGATAAGTAAAAAATTAACTAAATGCAAAAGAAGGTAGCAGGAGTAGAGGGACCAAAATAAAACCTTTAAGAAAATAGAAAAGAAATAGCAAAATGACAGAAGTTAAGTCCCTCCTTATTGGTAATTACTTAATTAATATATTTTTAAAAGATTTTATTTATTTCACAAGTAGGCAGAGAGGCAGGCGGGGGCGGGGGGGAAGCAGGCTCCCCGCTGAGCAGAGAGCCCGTTGTGGGGTCTCAATCCCAGGACCCTGTGATCATGACCTGAGCTGAAGGCAGAGGCTTAACCCTCTGAGCCAACCAGGCGCCCCCTTAATTAATATTTTTTAGAGGGAACACACACAAAAGTTGGAGGGGGTAGCTCAGCTCTGAGCCTCCATCCCTACCTTCTTCTCCACTTGCCTAATTCCTTTTTATCCTATTAAGACAAGTTCAACAGCATTGTCTTATTTGTTTCCTTTTGGGTGCTTTGACAAGGCCTCTATTGCAGTGTTAACCACATTGAATTACAATAGTCCATTCACAAGAAAGGTGCTTCCGGCCTGATAGCCTGAAGAGATAAAGATATGGCCTTCGGCTTCAGATTTATCTCTGGTGCTCCCCACAGCCTAGCAAAGAACTAGCAACAGCCTCAGTATGCAGTTGATGTTTGCTTGGAGAAAGGGAAGAGAGAGAAAAGAGAAAGGAAAGAGTATGGAGGGAAAAGGAGGGTGAGGCGTGAAAATGAAAGACAAGACGGAAGAAGAAAGAAACAGTGAAGGACAGAGAGAAGAGGGAAGGAGGAAGGCAGAGGGAAGCAAGGAAGAAGGAGGGGGGCAGGGAAAGAGGGAAGAAGGGTAATGATGACACGTGATTACAGGAAAAGTCAAAATCTCCATACTCTATGTCTGGTTTTCTTGTGATGTCTCCTCCCGATTATTTCCATAGGCATCCTGACCTGGGCATAGTAAGGGTGGAATGTTCTGTACATAAAATCAGAGCTGCCCTGTGCAAGTCTTCTGCTCTGGTGTTGGATGGATTCTTTTGGTTTGGTGCTGATTTTCACACCATCCCCAGAATACCACCAAGCCACCCCCTTCCTCTGAACCACTGCCTTCTACACGCATCTTCCCCCCTGGACTGTGGAAAAACAACTTCCATTCCTTGTGACCATCTCTACAAAGAAAATTCCCAAGGAAGTTCTTTTCCTTTTGCTTTCTACCCTAGAACACCTAGACATGAGGGTGCTGGTGCTGAATTCCGGGATATCACAAACAATGTTCTTCTGAACGAACTTCGCCACCCTCCTTTGGCTTCCAGTGGTCCCTCTAACATGATCCTTCCACTCTGGTGAGTTTTCTCAGGAGTCTCATTGGGTGTCCCATCCATTGTTCCTGAGGTTTTGGGCAGTCTGTCCTACAGGTCTGTGCCTGACTGAACCCTAACTGAGGGCTTGTGTCCTCCTGCTCCCCAGTACTTTGGGGGTACCCATAGATAGGACAAAGCAGGAGAGTAGCCAGGCTGTGCCTCAGTCCCTGAGAGTCAGGAAATCATTGACCCCAAGACTCAGAGGACTTCTAGGGGAAATGTGGCCAAATGCTACCCATCTGCCCACCTAAGTCTCAGCTCTACTATGGCCAAAATACCATGACATTTTCCCATAGTAAAATGTTTGCAGTCCCCTTAAAGTTATCTGTCTTCTAAACATCTCTTCTGGACAGTTAAAGAAATGCACAGACTTGACTGAGGCACCAGGACACTTCTTTGGGTTCAGCTCCCCCCAAGGGCAGATCCTTTTTCCTTATGTCTGAGCTTGCACAGATGAACCTGATTTCTCAGAACATCTTCTATTGCCATGCTTTGTCAAGTTCCCTAACTAGTAACTGCTCCTGCCCTGGAAGGAAGCCTTTTCATCGTTCCTGCATGGGGGAGGCCTCATTCTTCAGGTTCGAAGTTCAAAGATCATTCACTGTCTCTGATGAAAAAAAAAAACAACAGAAAAGGGAGGGAAGGGACGAAATGGGGAGACCAACGTGGAGTGAAGAGGGGCAGGACGGCAAAAGCAGAGAGTGACACAGATGCACCCTAATTACTTCCCCTTCCCTCCCTCTGCCCCATCATCCCATAACCCCTCCCATGTCTCTGATTTCCCTCTATTCAAATGTAGTATGGTGAGGCCAGCAGATTAGGAGATGGTTGCCATTGATTGTTTCTTACCCATAGTTCCCAAGACAAGTGACTCTACCACACCACTTAAGGGCTACAGGGGACAGAGCCAGGGTCTGTCAGGGGATAGAGATAGTGACAGGAAAGCATGGATAGAAGCCTTTAATGTATCTTTATGGGAAGGAATGGGAGGTGCGGGGAGCAAGTGAGCAGGTTTAGGATTGACTAGGTTTAGGAGTAATTTCAACAGGCTCCACTTTTCTTTTTTTAAGATTTTTGTGTATTTTTTTTAATTTTTAAAAAGATTTTATTAATTTTTTTATTTATTTTACACACAGAGAGAGATCACAAGTAGGCAGAGAGACAGACAGAGAGAGAGGGGGAAAGCAGGCTCCCTGCTGAGCAGAGAGCCCGATTCAGGGTTTAATCCCAGGACCCTGAGACCATGACCTGAGCCGAAAGCAGAGGCTTAACCCACTGAGCCACCCAGGTGCCCTGAGCTTTGTGTATTTCACAGAGAGAGAGAGAGAGAGAGAGAAAGAGAGAGAGAGACCAGCAGGAAGAGCTGCAGAGGGTGAGGGAGAAGGAGAGGAAGAAGCAAGCTCCTGGCTCCGCAAGGAACCTGATTCGGTGCTCAATTCCAGGACCCTGAGATCATGACCTGCACCAAAGGCAGACGCTTAACCGACTGAACCACCCAGGTGTCCCTGATTCTGGATTTCTTTAAAAAGTTTTAAAATTATCAATTATATCAAATCTACCACTGTATGAGTAGAAATTAAGTCTTTACGCAATTTTATATGCTGTAATAGTTCTTCAAATAAATCTCTCTTTAAAAAAAAAAACCTAAGTCTGAGGTCTTGGGTGAACCACAGATGAGGCACATAGATGTACCACCCAGTGTCTTCTTTGAATGTCACAAATGGCACCCAGGTTCAGTGATCTTGGCAGTCATTGTGGAATGAGATTTTTGCCAAGTGGGAGGATCCCAGAAGGGTGGGTTCACTGCTCTTATGTTCCTAGCCTTGTTATTGGTCAGAAACAGGTTGTTCTTTCTTCCTGCCTTCCTTCCTTCCTCCTTCCTTCCTTTCAGGGGGACAGAGAGAGTGTGTGCATGCCTGAGAACATGAGGGTGGGGGAGGGGCAGAGGGCGTGGGAAAAGCAGACTCCCCACTGAGTGCAGAGCCCCCCTCCCCACCCACCTCCATGAGGCCCTATACCAGGACTCTGAGACCAGGACTCCAGCCAAAGTCAGATGCTTAACTGACTGAACCACCCAGCCCCACCCCCACCCCGATTGTTCAATTTTAACAAAACACTTGTGCTACTTGGACAGTCATGCCCAACTCCTTCCCAATGTCTGGGTTCTGCACCTTGAAATCTCACTGGTGCACTATATCCTTACATACATGTAGCTGCAAGCATTTTCCACTTTTGACCCCCAGTGGCCCAGGGTAGTCTGGCCAATGGACCACTGCCATGCAAGAGTGGTATTCACAGTGTGGTGTGGGTGCTGGTACTGGTTCATGTTAGTTACAGGTCTGCAACGAGGTAAGTGCAAATATTGAGTAAGTGTTTAGGAATTTTTACGGAAATTTAATATTGATGTGATATCCAAACACATGATTAATTTCATTTTTTATTGTATTTTATAGGAGTATTGGCTTGTGAGGGATTGCAAATTTTACTAAAAACAAAACAGAGGGGTGCCTGGGTGGCTCAGTGGGTTAAAGCCTCTGCCTTCGGCTCAGGTCATGATCCCAGGGTCCTGGAATCGAGCCCCGCATCGGGCTCTCTGCTCAGCGGGGAGCCTGCTTTCTCCTCTCTGCCTGCCTCTCTGCCTACTTGTGATCTCTGTCTGTCAAATAAATAGATAAAATCTTTAAAACAAAACAAAACAAAACAAAACAGAGCCTATGCTTTACTACAAGCGGTGGTACTGGTCTGGAGAGGAATGATGGTTCAGGACCATGGACAGCACCTCTGCCTCCCAAGCCTGATTTCTACCTCTGCCCCCAGCTCTGGGTAACTCTCCTGGTGAACAACTAGCTCTCAGATCCAACAGATGCTTTTCAGCTCTTGCCTTATTTGACCTTTCTAAAGTATGACTTTTGTTAACATCCGAATCTGTCGTTTTTGTGTAATGATCATTCTCAGTGAAGAAATAAAAAACGCTCCTCTAGGATTGCCAATGAACTACACCACTAAAATGAGGGCACCATTCCTGGTAACTAAAAAAACACATTGTCAATTTTTTTTTTAAAGATTTTATTTATTTATTTGACAGAGAGAGAGTGAGAGTGAGCACAAGCAGGGGGAGTGGAAGGCAGAGGGAGAGGGAGAAGCAGGTTCCCCAGTGAGCATGTGGCCTCAATCTGAGGACCCTGGGATCATGACCCGAGCTGAAGGCAGACACTTAACTGACTGAGACACCCAGTACCCCCATATTGTCAATCTTAACACCCTGTATTGATTACACACACACACACACACACACACACACACACACACATATCATCATCATCATCATAACGTATTTGCTGAATAAACTGACCAGGCACTAGGTGGTGGAAGACTTCATCCCATTACTTGGGTTGGGCTATAGCTTTCTGTTGAAATGTTTGGGCCCACACTGTTCTACCCAGGGCACTGTGAACTTTTGATTTCTCGAGATTTGCTTTTTCTGGGTCCCCATTTTGTCATGTTGGCTTCATCCTCCCACCCCTTTCAGTTGTGTACCCCTACCCTTTTCCAGTGGCTTGCTTGCCACCTTCTCTTCCCTCCAGGCTCACCAGTGCAGAGAAAAGTACGCTGGATGAAGGGCTCTGCTGTTCAAGCAGGCTTGGCACCTCCTGCGCCCGCAGATTCAGCCCAATTGCCTCCTCTCTCCACGTTCCTATAACTTTTCTTCCCCCAGTCCCTTAACTAGTATGGCTGCTAGGCAATCCTACGTCCCCCTGCCTAAATTGCTCTCGTTCCCCGCTGCTCAGGGAGATTTTAACCATCCTTCAAGGCTTGAGTCAAATCTAATCCCTTCCATGAAAACCGCGACATCTCCTCCTCCCCTTCTTGAATTACTGCTTCAGACTCTAAACCCCATGGGGCTTCTCATTTCGTCTCACCATGTCACCTCCTTTCCCCAATCAATCCTAAGCTCTTCGAGGTTCAAGTCCAAGTAATAAACTTCCCATTATCCCCATTCTTTCCGCACACATCTGGGTGGCTGCCCTGTAAGTTGCAGAGGGCAAGCCCCCTCCCCTCTCTGAGGCTGTTACCTCAAACAAGAAGAAGGGCTAACAACACCGATGCCTCCCCGAGTTTCTGCGCGGAGCAAGTGAAGCCGGGCCTGGGTTGGGGGGGGACTCTCGGGGGGGCCCCTTCGCTGCGTGGGTCGGCGGGAACGCGCCGGGGGCGGGGCCGCGCGGCGGCTCCCGGGAGTTGTAGTCCGCGAGCGCGTTCGCAGTCCCCGCAGACTCCGCGCGGAGACCCGTGGACTCGCCTGCGAAGGTGGCAGGGGCCTGCGGGGCTCGGCTCGAGGAGCTGGGCCCGGGGCTGGCCCTGGGCAGGGATGGAGCAGGGCGCAAGCAACCGGTATGGCCTGCCGCTGCTGCTAGGGCAGCTGCTGGCGCTTATGGGCCACGGGGGCGCCTTCTACCTCGAGGTCCGCGAGCTGGAAGAGAAGTGCTTCATCCAGGAGATCCCCGATGGTACCGTGGTCATAGGTGCGCGCGCCGGCCTTTCCGGCCTTGCCCTCCCTGCACCCAGAGTCCTGAGAGCGGAGGGGAATAGGGCTCCGTGGCACCAGCTCAGACCCCACCTCCCCTCCCCTGCCGGGGGCGGGGGCGGGCTCGGGGGTAATGGGTGGACAGCAGTCTGGCCAAGGCATCCTCTCTCTAGCCTGTGCGGGGGCCGAGTCTGATGCAGACTCTAACGAGGGCAGAGAAGTGATGCTGGAGAAGGGAGGAGAGGCAGAGGGCCGTGGTCAGGCTCCTCAGACTCGAGATCTTCCTGTCCGCACCCCCCCCCCCCCGACCCCGGACCACCACGTCTGAGTCAGGGGGATGGATGGAAATGCACTTCTGTTGCCTCTCCATTAGGTAACTACAAGACGGAGCTATACGACCCTGCTATGGAAAAGTACCAGCCCTCCCCACAGTGGATCAATTTGTTCGTGTTCGTGAAGGACCCCGAGAACAAGGTGAGGCAGGCCTTTACTCCTTGCAGCACCCCCCAAGGTCCCAGCATCAATGTGTGGCCTTCTCTGGTCCCTCATTTCTCATGGAAGGATGTTTCCTGACAGGCAGGTTAGTTCAAGGAGGGCCATGGTCTTTGCAATCTAGTATTCCGTATTAACGACATTGGCATATGGGAATTTCCAGCCAAACCGATCCCATTTCCCTTATATCCACCCCTCTGGCCTGCGGGGTCTGCGCCTGGGATTCTCCTGAAATCTCCTGGAAGCAGGTACACGGCTAGCTTGTTGTGCTCACTGAAGGCTGCTTCCTCTAGAACCTCCTGGCCCGGCAGTACGGTCCTCAGGGAAGCTTCACCTTCACCTCCCAGTCTCCAGGAGAGCACCAGATCTGCCTCCACCTCGAGTCCATCCGGTTCGCCCTCTTCTATGATGGCAAGCTGGTGAGTGTGGCAGGCGGGAGGGCCACCGTCCCCAGGCGTTCCCTTTCTCAGCCTCTGTAGAGTGAGAAGGGTGTGGTGGGTGGTGCCTATTGAGTAGGGCTGGGACTTTACCTCAAGGACGCATCCCAAGAACCGGTCCTGAGGATGAAAGGGGACCTGAGGAGGGAGTCACTCAGACTCAAAGTGCTCCCTTGGCTCCAGGCCATCCCTAGGATAAAGACCAGGCTTCATAACAGGAGGTTTAGATGCAGAGCTATTCTGCATCTGAGCGCTTCTGGACTCTCCAATGTCACCTCCCAATTCAGAACTTCTAGTAAACTGCCTGGCTCAGAGTCACAGCTCTATTTCTCTGCACATGTTGTCCCATCGTTTGTGTTCTGAATATAGAACTCCACACAAGCCAGGTCCTGATCTGGTGTCTGGACCCCCAGAGCAGGGCCAGTCACCGAGTCAGTGTGTACGGAATGGAACTCCCAGTGTCAGGCCCAGCCGCGGGATGTAGAAGCTAGATTTCCAGCAGGTTCATGGAGCTGAGCTCCCTGACTCCCCCCTCCCGGCTTCCCCATTCCAGGCTATTCACTTGGACATGCAGTTGGGCGAACACACCAATGATTACGCAGAATTTGCGGCCAAGGACAAGCTGACCCAGCTGCATCTGCGCCTACAGCAGCTTGTGGAGCAGGTGGAGTTGATCCAGAAGGAGCAGGAGTACCAGAGGGTGAGGGGCTGGGTTGACCCAGCTGGGATGAGGGAGGATGTGTGACCTCCTGGGAAGTGGCTCTTCCAGCTCTGCCCCCAGAGGGCGCTCTAGACAGGCATCTTTTCCCTTCTCTCCTCCCACAGTGGCGAGAGGAGCGCTTCCGGCAGACCAGCGAGAGCACCAACCAGCAGGTGCTGTGGTGGTCCATTCTGCAGACCCTCATCCTGGTTGCCACCGGTGTCTGGCAGATGCGGCACCTCAAGAGTTTCTTTAAAGCCAAGAAGCTGGTGTAGGTGGGCCCCAGAAACCTAGCCCCAACTCATTCCCTTTCTCTTAACTGATGGCAAGTGGCCTGGCCTGCTGTACTTCCTGGCTTCTGATTCCCCCAACACCACAGGGGTTGGGTGGGGGTGGGGGAGACGGAGGACCTCTTTGAACTGGTTTCTCAGCCGGCACTTGGGAGAGGATGGGTGTCCCGCCAGACGCTTGGCTGGGGAGCTCCAGGATTCTCTGCGGCTCTGGGCTGCTGAGGAGGAAGGGGAGGATGCCCCCACCCCCCATGGCTAACCCGGATGAACTGTCCCAAGATGGAGAGAATTAAGAGTGTCTATAAACTGCCAACTTTCTGACCTGAACATTTATTGCCTCCCACTCTGCAATTCATTCTGGTGTTTTGTTTCTAACCAGATATTAACATTAAGGCTCCGCATGCATTTGGTGGGGATTGATCCCAAAATGGATGGGGTGAAGAAAGCTTGTTCTCCAAAAGCCTTAGCAACCTGTGGAGCCCTTTCGATGAAAGTCCAGTTTGGGCCTATCTTATGGGTAACCTGAGTGCTTGTGCTGATCCTGTGCCTCTTTGTGGGGCTCTGGTCCCCACATGTGCTCTTCTGCTGGTTTTTTTTCCAGGCAGTCGGATGGGCACCTCTGTTTTCATACTACTCTTCAACCAACCTGTGTCTCTCTTTATGATGTCCCAGGTTGACTTTTTCTTTAGGAGATGCTTTCTTTTCTTTCTTTTTTTTTAAAATAGGATTTCAAGTAACTGTTTCCATTAGAGTCAGCATCTCGCTAACTCAACCGTCACAGGTGCACACAGGTGTAGATAACCAGGCATCTAGGTACCCTGTGCTTCTGCCTCATCTGAATTCTGCTGGTTGCCCCGTTGGGAGAGTCATCTCACATGTGAATCTGACATTTTCTGTGATAAGGAAATTCACTGGCTGGCACCCTCAACAAAATGAAGTCCAACTCCTCAAGGCTAAGGCCGTCAATAAAGGGAGACTCCCCATGAGGAGGGGGATATGGCGACAGCCCAAGCACTTGGCCCCTGAGACAGACACATCCTCTCCTAGGATACGCTTGAGGGACACTGCAAGCCTCAGGTGTTTGCTCATTTGTGGCTGTGGTCCTGACTGGCTTCTGGAAAGTATGAGTGGACTAAACTGAAGGCTGGGGGTGGGGGGAACCACTGGAGAGTAACCTCAGACCAAAGTATGTGATCTTAGGGCCCATTACCCTTATCGGAAGGGGTGTGTGTGTGTGTGTGTGTGTGTGTGTGTCGGGGAGGGGGGTGCTCTGCTCTCTTTCATAGAAGAAGCAAAATGATCTGAAAAGGCACATTCTCTCGCACAAGTCTAATACCAAATGAGGCAGGGCTCTAACAACAGGTGAAGGTGGTGTGTGCTTCTGAGAAGGATATGCGCCAAACATGACATGATATAGCGCTGGCCTAGTCTAGGTGGTCAGAGAAGGGTGCTTTTAAGAATTGCATTTGTGATGAGGAGTCAGCTGGGGGAAGTGTGTTCTGGCCAGAAGGAATAGCACATACGGAAGTCCTAAAGCAAAAAAAAAAAAAAAAAAAAAAGACAATTTGAGAAACCAAAAGAAAGTTACTCTATCATAATCCGGACTCTAAGAGAGACCACAGGACTGATCTGGTATTTGCCGGGGGTATGGGAGGTGCAAATGAACTTGCCTTCAGAGCCATACAGTCCACCCAGCATGACCTAGGGAGAAGGGGCTTCAGCAAGTGTTACGGGGGGATGAGGCTGGAAGGAAACAGGGCTTCATGCTCTCAGTGCCTAAAAGTTGGTAAACAGAGTCCTAAGCACCTCACAACACGACAAGGTCCAGAGAGCTGCTCTGCAGCAGTTGCCAAAAGCCGGAGAACTTTCTGAGGCAGGGGCGAAGGGTCTGAGACGAAGCTGACACGTGACTGCTCTTGGGAAGGGCTCTTTATTCCGAGCTCCTGCCATTTTCGCTCTTTGGGTCTGGTTCTTCTTCGAAACGAAAGGTGACAACTAAGGATTTTTGTTTTTCTTTTGCTTTAATATTCTTACTTGTCGAAATTAAAAGCTGCTCACTCGTTTGGGGAAGCACCCTGTTCTGGGAAATCCTCAAGTCTAGATGCCACAGCATCAGAGTGACCGGAATTCTCTGACGGCCAACACCACAATTCATCCACCAACCACGCCTACCAGACAGGTGAGTTTCCATCTCACAGGCCAGGAAAACGGCGGCGGCTCGGGGCGGGGAAGGGGCTCGGCCGAGTCAGGCAGCAGTCGGGAAGAAGCTGAGAGGAGCCGCTAGCCAGCCCCGCAGCAGCCCAACTGTGGCCTCGAGCGCAAATCCGGGATTTTCTCCCCAGCACCCGGCTATGCTCGGCAGTGGAGCGGCTGCGGCGAGCAGGAGGGGAAGAACCAGCACCTGCCCGGTCTGGCGGGGAAGGGCAGAGCGGAGGAGGGCTCGGCGGGGCTCAGGGGCCGGCTCACCTTGTCCTCTGGGTCCTTCACCTCCACGAACATGCCAAGACCGGGGGTGGCCGGCTGGTACTCCTCCCGCTGCTTGTCATACAGCTGCGTCCGGTAGTTTCCTGGAGGAAGTAGGGCGAAGCCAGGTCAGAGGAGCGCGAGGTGGTGTGGAGTCGGGCCCCGCGCTCCCCCCGCCCCAAGACCAAGGTCTTGTTCCAAACTCTCCCGTTCCACCCGCACCTATAACCATGGTCTCGTCCGGAATCTCCTCAATAAAGCATTTCTTTTCGGTCTCCCCGATGTGGAAGTAAAGCACGCCTCCGCGGGCGGCAAAACACCCCTCCCAGACCAGCTCTGCAGCCGCCTTGCATTTGTCCCCACAGCCGAAGGCGGCGGCAGCACGTGACCTGGACGCAGCCACAGGGCCTGCCGGGATGACGAGTTCCACTGGCTGGACTACAAGTCCCGAGATGCCCTCGGCTCCAGCAAACCAGGACCTGATAAGCGGGGGGGCTTCCGCTCGCAGTAGAGTTGGGGCCCCAGAATTGAAAGCTTTCCGTTGATTGTCGTGGTGGCCGGCGCTTTTTACGGATGCTGGAAGTGTGTTTGTGGTGGCAGAGTGAATTATGGGCAGATACAGGCTTAAAACCGAGGATCCCAGACTTTCCTCCACGTGTCTGTATTTACACTTTGGGCTTGCTTCCATTTTAAAACACAGAACTTTGAGGGGTCTCTATGGCTCAGTGGGTTAAGTGTCAGGCTCTTGATTTCAGCTCAGGTTTTGATCTCCCAGGTCCTGAGTTTGAAAAAGCAAAATGCGGGGGTGCCTAGATGGCTTCCTCAATTAAGCATCCCCCTCCCGATTTCTGCAGAGGTCATGATCTAAGGGTCATAGGATTGAGCACCCGTCCCACAGGGGTTCCACACGGAGTCTGCTTGAGATTCCCTTTCTATCTCATTCTGCCCCCCCCCCCCCCCCCCCCGCCAAGTTCTTGCAAGCTTTCTCTCTCTAGGATAAACAAATCAACCTTAAAAAAAAAAAAAAAAAAGCAAAAACCAAACCAAAACAAAAACCCTCTGAACTTTGAAAAAGTGACACAAATGGTGCAGGAGCTTACTTTGGCGGGAGGAAAAAAAAAAAAAAAGCCAAGGAGATTCCCTTTACTTTTTTTGCTCTCCAAAACCCATCCACTCCTAGATCTGGTCTTATCGGGTCTGTATCTACCCAGGCATCCCCGCACAGCATCAGCACCAGACATCATCCCTGTGGGCTTTGCTACAGGAGCTGGGCGGTGGTGGCTCCTCTCAGGCCAGGTTTGGTGCCCTAGTGGCCCGCAGGTAAAGGAGTATTGGTGGGGGTCTTGGGGACAGTCGCCTGTTTTGGAGGGCTCTGTGCTCAGTGTGAGATCAACAGAGGGTCGGCGTCGGCCCTTCCAGGATTTTATCCAGATTCCAGTGTATTTGGCTGCTCTTGGAACTTAGTAGTTTCTGACTGTGCCACCTAAAGGCTTCATAAAAATTGGAGGTTTTCTCTGTAATTTGGGTTCTCTTTGTTATTTCGTTTGGTCTTGGGGAGGGAAGTTTAATGAGAATGTGTTGACATCTCCCCCTCATTGGAAGCCTTTACCTCATTTTTCCGAACAGTAACAATAAAACATCATCTTGCTTCATACAGCACCTTATTTTTAACCATTCCTGTGATGAAAATGGTTAATGTTTCTGTAAGGGCCTGCTTAGCCAGAGGGAGTCATTTTGTGTTTATGCAGTGAACTTAGATGGACCCTGCCCCTCCCAAAGGAACTTACTTGCAAAGCCTAGATGCAAGGGTGGGTCAGGCCAGGTGAAGACATCCAATCAGTGGGGCACGCATATATCTACCATGGTAAATTGAAATTCAATTGGACACCCGTGTGTAACCTAGCATGACTGTGCAGTTTTCTCTGCGTGTTGCTGACCTAGCATGACTGTGCAGTTTTCTCTGTGTATTGCAATCTCATTGGCCACCTGTGTATAGCCCGGCTCAGCTACCTCTATAAAAGTTAGTCTGTGAGGCTGGAAGGGGTCGCTTCTTTGCAAGAGACGGCCCTGACTGGTCAGTTGGATTCTCGATGCTTGGCGTGAAATAAAGCTTTGCTTGACCTTTGCTTTATATCAGTCTCGTTTCTTTGATTACGGACCCAACAGTTTCTTTCCCCCAATTATTTTTTTCAGTGATCCATCTGTTTATTTTGGAGAGAGAAAGAGCAAATGTGTGCGTGGGTGCACACGGGCAGGTGAGGGGCTGAGGGAGAAGAGAAGGTTAAGCAGACCCCCTGCTGAGCACAGAGCCCAATGTGGGGCTCCATGTCACAACCTGACCTGAAACCAAGAGTCAGTGGCTTAACTGTGCCAACCAGGCACCTCACACCCCATTATTTGCTCTTCGTATATTACTGCAATAACAATTCTTGTTCATTTTCTAAAAAAGCATTACTGTAGGACATGTAGGACTCTTTGATAAGAGAACACAAAGTTCCCCTTTCATACTTTGTACCAATTATAGTTTCACCAGCAGTGTACTATAGTGCTTAATTTTCACACTCCAGTCAAATGTTTTCCACCTTTTTAATCTTTGCAAAAGTTTAAGTCTTTTGCAAATCATTAAAAGATTTAACCTTTTAAAAGAATCTTTAAAAGATTTAATCTTTGGCAAAGATTAAAAAGTGGATGAAAATTTGTATTTCCTTTTATTTTCCATTTATTTCCTTTCCTTCCTATCCTTTTCATTTTTATTTCTTCTTGGTCATTTGATTTCTTCTGTGAATTGCTGGTTGTGTGTGGTTTTTTTTTAAGATTTTTATTTATTTATTTGAGAGAGTGAGAGGGAGAAGCAGACTCTCTGCTATGTAGAGAACCTGCCTCCATTTCAGGACCCTGAGATCATGACCTGAGCTGAAGGCAGACACTTAACTGACTGAGCCACTCAGGCACCCCTGGTTGTGTTTTTCTTTTCTTTTCTTTCTTTCTTTCTTTTTAAGATTTTACTTATTTGAGGGGCCCCTGGGTGGGTCAGTCAGTTAAGCGGCTCCCTTCAGCTCAGGTCATGGTCGCCGGGTCCTGGGATCAAGCCCCGCGTCGGGCTGCCTGCTCAGCGGGGGAGCCTGCTTCTCCTTCTCCCTCTGCTTGCTGCTCTGCCTACTTGTGTTCTCTCTCCATCTCTCTAATAGATAAATAAAATCTTAAAAAAATTAAAAAAAAAGATTTTACTTATTTGACAGAAAGAGCCAGTGAGAGAGGGAATACAAGCAGAGGGAGTGGGAGAGGGAGACGCAGGCTTCCTGCCGAGCAGGGAGCCCAGTGTGAGCTCCATCCCAGGACCCTGGGATCATGACCTGAGCTGAAGGCAGACGCTTAACCAATTGAGCCACCCAGGAGACCCTGGTTGTGTTTTTCTTAGTGCTATTATAACTACATGCTGATGTCACCACTATTCAGAATTAACAAATGGTTCCAGAATTAATAAATGATAACATTTTATAATAAAAGTTTCTAGTATTTTTAAAATTAAACTTTTTACATTGAGATAATTATAGATTCACATGCAGTTGTAAGAAACAATGCAGAGAGACCCAGTGGAGCCATTATCTAGTTTCACCTATGGTAACATCTTACCCACATATAAAACAATATCACAACCAGACTATTGTCATTGATACAGTCAAGACACGGAACATTTCCATCACCACAGGGACCCCTCATGTTGACTTATTATACCCACACTTTACCTCCCCGTTCCTTCACTCCATCTTTCACCCTAGACAGAAAGTAATCTGTGCTCTCCGTTTCTATAACTTTGTCATTTCAAGAATGTTATGTAAGTGTAATCATTCAGTATGTAACCTTTGAGATTCACTTTTTCCATTCAGTATAATTCTCTGGATATTTATGCAATTTATTGAGTGTTTCCACAGCTTTTTTTTTTTTTAAAGATTTATTTATTTGACAGATAGAGATCACAAGTAGGCAGAGAGGCAGGCAGAGAGAGAGAGAGGAGGAAGCGGCTCCCAGCCAAGCAGAGAGCCTGATACGGGGCTCGATCCCAGGACCCTGGGATCATGACCTGAGCTGAAGGCAGAGGCTTTAACCCACTGAGCCACCCAGGCGCCCCTCCACAGCTTTTTTTATAGTAAGGAGTAACATTACACACAATGTATAAAGATATAATTCTGTGATATCCACAACTGAAAGGGTAACAACTGAGCTGTTAAAGGAGCAGAGATTTTGGGTTTTACTGAAGGGAAACTGGGATAAATTCAGATTAGAGTGATATAACTGTAAAATGGTAAATATCATTCTTATAGTAACTGCATAGAAAATAGCTATAGAATATACACTAAAGGGAATGAGAAAGGAATTTAAATGTTTTGCTACTAAAAAATTAACTAAACGCAAGAAGACAGTAAATGCAAGACATGAAGGACAAAAAAAGCTATAAAGCAAACAGAAAACTAGTAGCAAAATGACAGAAGTAAGTCCCTCCTTAACAGTAATTAATTTAAATGTAAATGGATTAAACTCTCCAGTGGAAAGGTAAAGACTGGCAAAATGGATAAAAGCCATGACCCAAGTATGTGTTGTCTACCTACGGGAGACTTGCTTTAGATCCAGACATACAAGTGAAGAATGGAAACGTCTATTGCACAGTAACCAGAAGAGAGCAGGGAGACTATACTAGTATCAGACAAAATAGACTTTAAATCAGAAAAGGTTACAAGATATGGTAATGGCACAAAGAGAGACACATAAATCTATGGAACAGGACAGAGAGCGCAAAAATAAACCCACACTTATATGGTCACTTAATTTACAACAAAGGAGGCAAGAATATATAATGGGGAAAGGACAGTGTTTTCAATAAATGGTGTTGGGATGACTGGCAGCTATAGGCAAAAAAAGAACCTAGATCATTTTCTTACACCATACACAAAATAAACTCGAATTGGATTAAAGACCTAAATATAAGACCTAAAATCATAAAATTTCTAGAGGATAATATAGGCAGTAATCTCTTGGGCATTGGCCTTGGAAACATATTTATGGAAGGGAATGGAAAGTAAAGGAAACAAAAGCAATAATGAACTGCTGGGACCATTTCAAACTAAAAAGTTTTTTGCACATTAGAGGAAACCATCAACAAAATGCACAGGCAACCTACTGAATGGGAGGAAACATTTACAAATGATGTATCTCATAAGTGGTTAATTTCCAAAATGCATGAAGAACTCATACAACTCAACAGCACCCCCCCAAAAAAAACCATCTCCCCCAAACAATCTGATTAAAAAATAGAGAACCTGAATAGACATTTTTCCAAAGAAGACATACAGATGGGCAACAGACTCATGAAAGATGTTCAACATTACTCAAGATCTAGGAAATGCAAAACAAAATCACAATGACATATCACCTCATAGCAGTCAGAATGGTTAGAGTCAAAAAGACAAGAAAAAACAAATGTTGGTGAGGATGCGGAGAAAAAGGAGCTCTTGCGCACTGTTGGAGGGAGTGTAAATTGATGCACCATTGTGGAAAACAGCATGGAGTTTCCTAAAAAAATTAAAAATAGGACTTCCATACAGTCCAGGGGTACCTGGGTGGCTCAGTTGGTTAAACATCTGAATTTGGCTCAGGTCATGGTTCCAGGGTCCTGGGATTGAGCCCACACTGGGTTTCCTGCTCAGCCAGGAATCTCCTTGTCCCTCTTCCTTTCCCTCTGCCCTTCTCCTTGTTTGTACACACATATTCTCTCTTTCTCTCTCTCAAATAAATAAATAAAATCTCAAAAAGAAAAAGAAAGGAAAGAACTTACTGTACAGTCCAGTAAATCCATTGCTCGGTGCCCAAAGAAAATGAAAACACTTTTTTGAAATGATATATGTACCTCTGTATTCATCGAACTGTTAGGAACAATGCTAAGACATGGAAGCAACCTGTGTCCATCAATAGACAATGGATAAAGAAGAATAGGTATCTATCTATCTATCTATCTATCTTCATATATATTCATATATATGTGAATATCACTCAGACTTAAAAAAAGAATGCAATCTGTGATAACATAGATGGACCTAGAGGATATTATGCTAAGTGAGGTAAATCAGACAGAGAAAGATACCATATGATTTCACTTATATGTGGAATCTTTTGTTAAAAAAAAGATTTTATTTATGTATTTATTTGAGAGAGAGATAGAGAGAGAAAAAGAGAGAGCATGAGTTGGGGGAAGGGCAGAGGGAGAGGGAAAAGCAGACTCCTTGCTGAGCAGGGAGCCCGATGTTGGTCTCGATCCCAGGACCCTGTGATCGTGACCTGAGCCAAAGGCAGATGATCCACCAACTGAGCCATTCAGGCGACCCTTAAAGATTATTTATCAGAGAGCGAGGGAGAGAGAGAGAGCTTGTGCATGAGTGGGGGGAGGGGTAGAGGGAGAGGGAGTGAGAATCCCAAGCAGGCTCTATGCCCAACATGGAGTCTGAATCAGGGCCTGATCTCGCAATGCTGAGATCATGACCTGAGCTGAAATCAAGACTTAGAGATGCTTGATTGATTGAGTCTCCCAGGTGCCCCTGTAATAAGTCTGTAAATCAGGTAGTGTTGATCCTCAAACTTTTTTTCCTGTTTCCATGTTCTTTTGGCCATTCCCGTGCATTTCAGTATGAAGCATCAACTTGTTAATTAAAAAACAAAAAAACCTGCTGAGGGATGCCTGGGGCATTAAGTGTCTGACTCTTGATTTCGGTTCAGGTCATGATCTCAGAGGTCTGAGACTGAGTCTTCTTTATCCATTGTCTATCGATGGACACAGGTTGCTTCCATGTCTTAGCATTGTACATAACGGTTTGATGAATACAGAGGTACATGTCAGGCTCTGTGCTCAGTGGGGAGTCGGTTCGAGGATTCTCTCTCTCTCTCTCTCCCCCTGCCCCTGCTCTCTCTTTCTCTGAAATAAATAAATCTTTAAAAAAAAAAAGGAGAGAGAAAAAAATATGCTGGGATTCTGATAGGGATTGTGTTGAATTTGTAGACCAAGGTGAGGAAAACTGATATCTTTTTTTTTTAATTTTTAGAAGATTTTATTTATTTGAGAGAGAGAGAGAGAGTGAGAGCGAGCGAGCATGAGTGGGGTGGGGGAGGGGTAGAGGGAGAGGGAGAAGTAGGCTCCCCGATGAGCAGGGAGCCTGATGAAGGACTTGGTCCCTGGGCCCTGGAATCATGACCTGAGCTGAAGGCAGACGTTTAGCCAACTGTGCCACCCAGGCTCCAAGAACTGATATCTTAACGATATTGAGTTCTCTGGTTTCTGAATACTGTATACTTTTTTGTTTATGTAGATCTTTAATTTTTCTGAGCATGTCTCATGTAGTTTTGGGGTATTTAAATAAATCAATTAACATCAGATAATTCAGTTTCTTTATTGTACATGTTTTGCTATTTATTTGCGGTTAATTACAGTGAAAAGTGGAGACAATAGGAAAGTGACACATACTATTTCAACTCACTATGCATTTGCCAGAGCTAATGGTATGTTCCCACCCAGCTGTAAGGGGGCCAGGAAATACAATTCTGTTACCCATCCGGAAAGGAAGAAAACCAGAAATATTGGGTGACCATCACTGAAGACTATCATAATACCCTTGGTGACCTACCCAACAGCCATTCCCTATCCCTTATTACTTGCTAAAAGAACCCCAGTCCTGTCTACTCTCTTCTGGGTGACATCTGCTTTAGGAAAGACAGGACCTTTCATGGCAATCCCATTCCTTCCTTTTTGGGACTAGAGCATTAACTATGTTCTGGGTAAGAGATGTAGGGATGTCTATTTCTGGAACTTCTGGGAAGGTTTTTTTCTTAAGAGAGGACATCAGACAATGGGCACTTATCTATCATGCCTTGGTGGCGAGTTATGAAGTGATTACTTTAGAGCTGCAACCAAGAGGGGGAGTGGCAGACAGTAAAGATGACAGAATGGTAAACTGGACAGATGCTGGATGATTGAAGGCATTGGTGTGCCACGTTGAAATGATTGGTCCTGGAACCACCCTACCCGTAGACTTCTTTTTTTTTTTTTAAATTTTATTTATTTGACAGACAGAAATCACAAGTAGGCAGAGAGGCAGGCACAGAGAGAGGGGGAGGTAGGCTCCCTGCCAAGCAGAGAGCCCGATGTGGGGCTCAATCCCAGGACCCTGGGATCATGACCTGAGCCGAAGGCAGAGGCTTTAACCTACTGAGCCACCCAGGCGCCCCTACCCGTAGACTTCTTGTTAGAAGGCAAGAAATGTCCTTCCTTTGGGCCTTTTTTGGGGCTTGGGTTTTCTGTCAGGTGAAGTGAGAAGCATCTAAATATACCAGACAGCTGAGTCATGAGTTGGGAATTGTGGTAAGGACTTCATCTGCGTCAAGGTAATGTAATCTCATTTCATCCCCATAAGAACACTGTGTCCAGGTGTTATCATATCCTTTTGTGGGTAGAGAGATTAAATCATTGCATGAGGTCATACAACTCCAAGTGTTAAAAAGAAGGTTGAAAGCTTTTGGTCTAGTCCATGCAAAGGATAACTTGACATCATTTGGTGAATATTCTATACCTTCCCTTTTTTCATTTTTCTCTGAAGCATATGTAAAAAGTAGAATTGCAGTGTTTCACCCTAAGAACTCAGAAATTTCTGGGGGTATGGGAAAATACCAGAGAATGTAGAGCGGATTAAACTTATGATTTATTGTTATCTAACTTTAGGCAAGTATTCTTTTTTTTAAAAAAGATTTTATTCATTTATTTGAGAGAGATAGCGAAAGGGAGAGCATGAGTTGAGGGGGGAGGTGCGGGGAGAGGGAGAAGCAGGCTCCCCGCTGAGCAGGGAGCCTAATGTGTGGCTAAATCTCTGGATCCTGAGATCACCTCCCAAGCTGGGGCAGACGTCCCATGGACTGAGCCACCCAGTTGCCCCAAGTATTCTTTTTTTTTTTTTAATTTGGATGAATGTGTTCTATATTCTTTTTTTTTTAATTTTTTTTTGTTTGACAGAGATCACAAGTAGGCAGAGAGGCAGGCAGAGAGAGGGGGAAGCAGGCTCCTTGCTGAGAAGAGAGCCCGATGCGGGGCTCGATCCCAGGACCCCGAGATCATGACCTGAGCTGAAGGCAGAGGCTTTAACCCACTGAGCCACCCAGGCGCCCCTGTGTTCTATATTCTTACCAGGCATCAGCAATACAAGCATTTAGTTATTCATTCAAAAGGAGAGAAAATGAATGACAGGATGCCTGGTGGCTCAGTCAGTAGCTGCAATTCTTGATCTTGGGGTTGGGAGTTCAAGCCCCATGTTGGGTGTAGAGATTACTGAGAAAAATAAATAGAACTAAAAAAAAAAAAACCAAAACAAAAAGAAAGGAAAAAGTGAAAAAAGGAACACAGCATGAAGTCAATGCTTGATACTTATGTATTATGTCATAGTCACAACCATCCCGTGAGTATTTTTTTTTTAAAGATTTATTTATTAGGGAGACAGAGTGAGAGAGAGAAAGCACAAGCAGGGTGAGAAGCAGAGAGAGAGAGAGGGAGAAGCAGACTGCCTGCTGAGCAGGGAGCCTGATGTGAGACTCCAACCTAGGACCCTGGGATCATGACCTGAGCCGAAGGCAGATGCTTAACCATTTGAGTAACCCAGGCATCCCCATCCTAAGAGTATTAAATATACCTATTTACAGAGGGGAAATCTGAAAGTTAGAGTAAGTGTTGAAGCCAATAATTGGTGGAACTCTGATGTTATGGTATAAGATTGAAAACAGTTATGTGCCCGACCCCTTATAAAATGTTTTCTCACTACATACTTGGTACGCTCAGATATTATCTACTATCTGTGTTTTGTCTCGGAATGAAGCTGGGCTTCGTCATAGCCTGGGCCAGCTTTCTATCTCTACCTCATTCGTTACTAGTAGCATGGCATTGGGTCAGTTATTTTATTATTATTTTTAAAAAATTTTATTTATTCATTTGACAGAGAAAGAGATCACGAGTAGGCAGAGAGGCAGGCAGAGAGAGAGAGGGGGAAGCAGACTCCTTGCTGAGCAGAGAGCCTGATGATGGGACCATGACCCGAGCCGAAGGCAGAAGCCACCCAGGCACCCAGGTCAGTTATTTTAATCTCATGCAGCCTGCTTCTTCATCTGATTATCCGTATCACGAGGTGGTATAACTACTTCATATGGTTTTGTGAAGCTTGGGGAAATAAAGACTGTGCCCCTGGGCTCTTAATTAGTGACAGGTATTATATTGGCACAACTAAGGAAATTATGATAGACAGAGATCAAGATAGTAGTAAATGTTCACACGGTTCAGTGATATCTATGCCGGGGCCAGAATATAGAACCTATTTCTGCAACGGGCAGAAGACATGAACAGATATTTTTTCCAAGGAAGACATCCAGATGGAGAACAGACATGTGAACAAATGCTCAACATCACTCATCATCATGGAACTACAAGTCAAAACCCCCCTTGGGGGCTCAGTTGGTTGAGTGTCCCTCTCTTGATTTTGGCTCAGGTCATGCTCTCAGAGTAGTGGGATCGAGCCCAGCCGCGGCCTCTGTGCTGGGTGTGGAGCCTGCTTGGGATTCTCTCTCCCTTTGCTGCCCCAAAGAGATTAGGAGCTCAAGGATTACGAAGTAAGTTTTTAGAGGGTGGAGATGATCAGTCCTGATTCCAGATTCTAAAATATGGCCAACCAAAGAATATTTGTTATGTGTCTCTGCAGTTTTAACTGCTGATGAAACTGACAAGATAAAAAAGGTTCTGGCTCTTGAGTTTATAGTCTGGTGAAAAGAGCAAATTATAAATAAATAAACAAAATAATTTCAAGCAGTGGTAAATGATAATGGATTGATGTGAGAGAGCCTGTCTAGGTAAGGGATAGAATTCTGTCTTAAATGATGAGGAAATACTGGGAGGAAGATTGTCTTGGGCAGGAGGGAACTATGCAACTGGAAAGTTCCCTTGATGGTAATGAACTTGGGTGTGTTCACGGGAAAGAAAACAGAGCATGTGATCACTGAAAGTGAGGGTGAGAGTGGCGGGAGATGAGATTCAGGGAGGTAGGGCAGAGGCCTGCTCAGTAGGGTCTTGAGGGTCCTGGTAAAAATCGTGGGTTTTTAGGGTGCCTAGGGGGCTCAGTCCATAAAGCATCTGCCTTAGGCTCAGGTCATGATTCCAGGGTTTTGAGATGGAGCCCTGCTTCAGGCTCCCTGCTTCATGGGGAGCCTGCTTCTTCCTCTCTCTCTGCTGCTCCCCTTTCTTGTGCTTGCACACTCTCTCTGTCAAATAAATAAACAAAATCTCAAAAAAAAAAAAAAAGGTGGGTTTTTAGTAGTTGGAATAGGGAGTTACTGGAGTGCTTTATGTAGGAGTGTTAGCCTACCTGGCTTATATTTTTATCTTTTTAGGATTTTATTTATTTTGAGGGGCGCCTGGGTGGCTCAATGGGTTAAGCCTCTGCCTTCCGCTCAGGTCATGATCTCAGGGTCCTGGGATCAAGTCCCGCATCGGGCTCTCTGCTTGGTGGGGAGCCTGCTCCCCCCCACCCCCCACCCCCCCCCCCCCCCGCCTGCCTCTCTGCCTACTTGTGATCTCTATGTCAAATAAATAAAACCTTGGGGAAAAATTTTTTTTATTTATTTTAAGAGAGAGGAAGAGAACATGAGCAGGGGAGAGAGGCAGAAGGGGAGGGAGAAGCAGACTCCTTGCTGAGCATGGACCCTGATGTGGGGCTCAATCCCAGGACTCTGGGATCAGGGCCTGAGCTAAAGGGAGGAGCTTAACCCACTAAACCACCCAGCTGCCCCTATCAGGCTTATATTTTTAAAAGGATCACTCTGGTTGCTCTTTGCAGAATGGATCATGGAAAGACCAGAGTGGAAGCAGTTAGGGTGGCTGGGATTAGGTTTCTGTCAGTGGAACGGTATGCAAGGAAGTGCAAATTCTCATAATCCTCTTTGACTTCCAAAACAGAAGAGTCCCCCATTTAGGGTCGCCACATAAAATACAGGTGCTCTGTTAAGCGTGCATTTCAGTAGAATAAGGGTTTGTTGTTGTTGTTTGTTTGTTTTGCTACGTGTTCCCAAACATTGCATAGGAAATTCTAAAAACCTATTCGTTATCTGAATGCAAATAAAAGGGGGCATCCTGCCTTTTAACGTGCTACATCTGGCAACTCTACCCCCACTGAAGTGTGAACTCCTTGAGGGCAGAACCCGCGTCAGTCTGGTCCCACACCTACGTGGTGGCGTAGTGCCAGCCGCGCACACAGCGGGAGCCCGCACAGGCTCATCGACAGAATTAATGAAGGATTTAAGGAAAGAATAAAAGGAGGCACGGGAGCCCCTTGGTGCGGAGGTGCGGACGGGGAAAGTCGGAGGGAATCCGGCGCGTGGCGGCCGCCACACTGGACCGAACCCGCGGGGAGGTGAGGAGCGGCCGACGCGCTGAGGTCACGGGCGCCCGCTGCCCCCGTGACGTCATCACGCCCGCGCTCTCCGCTTCGCCTGGGTTCTCCTCGGCGCTGGCGCCTCCTCGGCTGTTGTGGTGACGGGCGGGGGGGTTTCTGGTGACCCCGGCCCCGCTCAGGCCGCCTGCGGAGCGGTCCAGTCCCGGCAGTGGCCGTCCATCCCTGTCATTGACCGAACGCCCGCAGGCCTGGCCGCTCCCCCGCGGGGAGAACTTCTCAGGGCCATGTCCAGGCCGAGCAGCGTCTCCCCGCGGCCGCCGGCTCCTGGCGGCGGCGGGGGCGGCCCAGCTCCGTGCGGCCCAGCTCCGTGCGGCCCTGGGGGCGGGGGCCGGGCCAGGGGGCTGAAGGACATTCGTATAGACGAGGAGGTGAAGATCGCGGTCAATATCGCTCTGGAGCGCTTCCGATACGGGGACCAGAGAGGTGAGGTTCCCGACGGGGACCCCGCCGGCTGCCCCGCCTCCCCCACGCCGGGACCCCTGGTGTAAAGGGGCCGCCTCAGAGCGGGGAGGGAAGGCTTGGGCCGCCCCCTGGCCCGCAGCGCCCTGGAGCAGGCCTCCACGGCGGGCACGGGGCGCGCTTCGTGGCGCTGGGTGGGAGGCACGGTAGTCCTGCATATCCGCAGGGCTGAAGCACTTGCCTGGCGTGAGTCAGAAGGTGGAAAGAGGCGCGTTCCTCCCCTGCAGGACGCGTTTCTTTCTCCCAGAGAGAGACCTGCAGGCAGGCAGCGTGGGGCGTCTAAGCCACAGTTTTTAGGTATTGATCCTCCTCTCCCTTTTTAAGAAGGAAATTATGGTAGCCTTAGCTGAGGCACGTTTAAGCGACAGCAGAAGAGCAGAGGACATCAGACGAATAAATGCATTGGCAATATTTTGTAGTGTTTGGCCGAAATCCCGAAAGCATCACGCTTAAACACTGAAAAAAATTAAACTGGTTTCACACCCCTTAAGGATAGAAAGCTCCTTGCCTTGGGTCATCCCTTGCAGAACCCGCAGCCCACCCGCGGTGATCTGTACAACATAGTGTCCATTCCGATTTGCTGGCCTAGGTAGGAGGACCTTGACTTTGGAACCTTACAGTCCAGAACAGGCAGTGACTTGGGCAGAGTCCGACTGCCGTAAACAAAGCCTCAGCAATAGGAAAGCAACACGTCCCCTCTGCGATAGTGAAATATGAATTATAGACAGTTTTGAAAGCAAATACAATGGAGTTTGACATTGAGCATTTATAATGCTTGAGCATCGCTCATCACAGAAGGAAACAAACCTTTTGTGAATGAAGCAAGTCAGGACTGAATTAAGTTAAAATAGGAAAATAGGTTCATCAGTTAGTCATCTTACCAAATTGAAGATTCCAGTACAAATAAGAGGAGTAATTTTGGTGAACAGGAGAGTTCTCTATCACGTTTAGATTTAATTTTTATTAATATGTTAACTCTGGTAGACATTCAGCAGTTAATTGAATTAATCACTACTTCACACATAAAATGACCTTTTCACAGAATGTGAAAATGACTTTTCACATAAAATCACATATGCTTATAGGATTTTTTTTTTTTTTTTGAGTGCTTGTTGGGGGAGGGGAAGAGAGAGGGAGAGAGAGAATCTGATCCCGACTCTATGCCCAGCGTGGAGCCCCACTTGGAGCTCGATCTCACAACCCTGAGATCATGACTGGAGCAGAAATCAAGAGTCTTGTGCTCAACTGACTTAGCCACCCGGGCGCCCATTTTTTTTCATATTTTATATCTGTATGTTTATTGAAGCACCTTTATAGAAAATTGTGTATTCCCAAATGGTCCTTTGTGTGTGTGTGTGTGTTTTGTTTTTGTTTTTGTTTTTTCATGTAGAAATGGAATTTCCTTCGTCTTTGACCAGCACTGAAAGAGCTTTTATTCATCGATTGAGTCAATCTCTTGGTTTGGTCTCTAAAAGTAAAGGGTAAGCTGATAGCGTTTCTTATTTAAACATAATTATTTATCAAAAAAGAGAAATGTTCCTGACTCCATTTAAGTAGTTACTACTGTTTTAGATTCACGTCCTTAATTATATTGTAGATAAACTGATTCATGTCTGTACCAAAATCAGCTCTTTGCGTTTTCCGTTAGGGGGTTAAAAAAAAAAAAAGTAAAATTTAAAGTGTAAGAAAAATAGTTTAAAAGTTGAAGTTGCTTGCTGAAGGAAAATATTTTCTTTTTTCATAGAAACTAAGTCTGCTTTTTAAAAAAGAGTGGATGGACTAAAGATAATAAGTACAATTATTTACAGAACTATTTCTTTTAATGTTACTATACTGTAATAGTAACTTTAGAATACATCATCATTGTTTTCTTTCCTACCAGCTTAAGAATCTGGTGATTAAAAATGACTAAATAGGGGCGCCAGGGTGGCTCAGTGGGTTAAAGCCTCTGCCTTTGGCTCGGGTCATGATCTCAGGGTCCTGGGATCGAGCCCCTTATGGGCTCTCTGCTGGGCGGGGAGCCTGCTTCCCCCTTTCTCTCTGCCTGCCTCTCTGCCTACTTGTGATCTCTGTCTGTCAAATAAATAAAATAAAATAAAATAAAGACTAAATAAAATGGACCAGGAAGAAACAGTCTATATTTGAGGACCACTGACCACAGAGAGAAAAAGTCATTTGAACTATCCAATTTGAAGGGCTCAATTTTAAAATTATGTGGAACAATTTCATTTTGGGGATAAGAACGATGGGATTGCTATATATAGCAGGGTTTCTTAATATTGGCACTACTAACATTTCAAACTGAATAATTATTTTGGAGGGCTGCCTTGTGTATATCTAACCTTACCCAGGAGCAACTCCACCCACTATTTTAACAACCCGGAGTGCCTCTAGACAGTGCCAGAGTGTTCCTTGGGGAGCAGAATGAGCTCTCATTAAGAACCAGGGATGGGGAAGAAAGATAAAATTTCAGCTTACCAGGGTTTAGGTTAAGAAGAGAGAAAACAAAAGATTATGAGGTCAGTATTTGTAACAAATAGCAGGGCAAGTCCTAAGAGGAAAGTATCTGATATAGGAATGTCTGGCTTTTGAATGCCCACAATGATACATTAGAGGAAGATGGGCTGTAGCTTAGGTGAACGTGCATTTTGAACATCACTAAGGCCAGTGCTGGAGACAGTGGTAGGTTTTGGGCATGCCCATATCATAGTCATCTGGATAATTTAAATACTGCACTTGCAGATGCTAAGAGTACAGAGCCATAATCCTTTATCCAAAAACACTTGGAACAAGTGGATTTTGAGATTCAGATTTTAGAGACATTTTAGGGTATATTTGAAATATGTAACACCCCTCATAAGGTACAGGCATTACCTTTAATCACAATATTTCTGCTGGTAACCATGGATGTTCACAGTAAGATAAATAAATACTATAAATAGACTCATGTCCATGTAGTCAGGCTTTCCTGACAAATGTAGTTGCTGCCTTTAACCTTAGAAATAAAACTGCCAGTTACTTTGCAAGCAAGAGGTGGGTTTCTTTGGAAGTAGGTCGTTGCAGGCTGGGACAAGCAAGCTACTACAAAACCATCTGCAAGTCCAACAAACAAAAGAGAGGAGCATGATTTTGTGGAGAAGGAGGAAGTTGAGAGGGGTTGTTCTGAACAAAAGTTAGAGAGAAGCCGGAAGGATGATGACAATTTCTCATTGGCTGGGTTTCAGGGATGGTTGATTTCTTGTAGAAGAAGCAGCAGCAATATAAAGCTTTCCTGTTGAGGCCCCTAGTAGAAGCTCCTTTCCTTTTTTTTTTTTTTTTTTTTTCCTCAGAGTGGAAGGGAAAGGGGTAGAGGCAAAGGGAGAGGGAGGTAGAGAATCAATCTTAAGCATGCTCAACACCCAGCATGGAGCTCGACACAGGGCTTGATCTCACAACTCTGAGATCATGGCCTGAGCTGAAATCAGGAGTCAGACTGATTGAATCTTAACCAGACTTAACCGACTGAGCTACCCAGGTGCCCCCAAATTTCTTGCCTCTTGAGGCTCTTCAGCTGAGTCTGTAATAGACAATTCTTTCCGTAACTGACATGAGTACTTAGGCTTGTCCTACCAGTCTCCCTTTCTCACATCCCCTTTCCACTAGTGTGGTTCCACTTAGTGAGGTTTCCCTTTATTAATTTTCACAGTACAGATTACAGAAATCTTCCAGTTTTCATTGTTGTTTGGATTAAGAGTTGCTGCTAAGAGGTTGTCTGAAAGCATTTGTTGTAAAGGCACAGTTCTGTAGCTCCATCATTTCTGTGGTCGAATGGGTTGTGAATTCTGTACAGTTAACATGGAAATGACCCTTAGAATAGCAGTCCCTTAGAATGGATGACATTTGCTTTTGTCCAGTAGCATGATTGTTTAAGGGATGGTCCCAAAGGGAGAAACCTAGGGTAGGGGAGAGCGCCAGATAGAAGTTATCAGGACAAAAAAAGGTGGATGAGGAAACAGTGAAAGGAGAGAGGAAAAAAGATGCTGAGGGAAGCCAGGCAACCCTGCCTTCTCATCTAGACCTTAGTCACTATTCCTCGTGCTCTACAAACCCTCTAGGGAATGTCCTAGCACTTTCCTTCCCCTTTTTATCTTTGATTAAAGGTAGTACGATGTTTATCTAGTGGTCCTTGTGATTTTCAAATGCCTTTCCTTCTTTTCACGTATATGAAGAACTTTGAATATGGTTCTTGTATCCTTTTTTTTCACTTACATGAGAATTTGTACCTGACTTACATTTTTATGTTTTTTTTTTTTTTTTTTTAGATTTTTAAAATTTATTTGACAGGGAGATGGAGAGTGAGCACATGTAGGCAGAGTGGCAGGCAGAGGGAGAGGGAGAAGCAGGCTCCCTGTGGAGCAGGGAGCCTGATGTGGGACACAATCCCAGGACCCTGGGATCATGACCTGAGCCGAAGGCAGCCGCTTAACCGACTAAGCCACAGGCACCCGTTTTCATGGGTTCTTTTGTTCACCATTGAGTAGAGGATTTTTTCCCACTTCCTTAGTTTTTCTGCCCTTTTTTCCCGCTTTTGTACCCAGTATCATGGTTTCTTAATATGTATTTGAGAGAAAGTCTGGTGTGGAGGAAGAGGCAGGAAAGTTGGATTTGACTCCCTGTGTCTTACTGCCTCCTTCTCCAGCTTTGGTCATGGCCCTTAACTTTCAGAGCCCGTTTTCTTAAATGTAAAGTATGAAGGACTTAAGTCTCTTTATTTTAGTTCAGATTCTGTAGTTTATTTTGAGCATCTTACAAGGTCTGAGAATAGATTTTAGGCTTACTGTGTGAAAGTTGACACTTATTTTTTCTCATCACTTTCTCCTTTTTGCTCTCCTTTCTTTCAAAATTCAACCATGTGTGTTGGATTTTGTTTTTCCTTTCCTCCTGAAGAGTTGGATTGATTTTGCAATTGATTACTTGTTGTGGATTACTTTTTGTAATTGCTCATCTTTGGGTGAAAATTCTCTTGTTGGAGTAATGTCCTCATATTGTGCCCTTTAGTGTAGCCTGAAGTTTTGTTTGAAATTGTCGGTAAGCTTCTCCATACTGAAATTTCACCTCCTTATAATTTGTTTCCGTTTTTTCCCAACTGAGATCTGAGTTTTCGTTTTAAGAGCACACTTCTCTGAGTCTCTGACTTGCTCATGAACAGAACAGAATTTCTTTTCCTGTTCTTTCTAGTCTTAGTTATACAAAATGAAATTTACCAAATGAATTCTGTTAAAGACTTGTGGAAAGAGAAACTATGAAGTATGTGGAAATAGGTTTTCCAGGTACAGGTTTCTTACCCTGTGATTGCTGACATTCCTGCTTCTTAGGTATCCATGTGTTCTAGTCACCCTGACTGCAAGTCTCTACCCTGTAAGAAAGCCCCCCTTTTCAGATTCAGGTTCCTACTTCCCTCGTCTCTTGCCTGGGAAGATTATGTTCTGCACTTTTCTTTTCTGCCCCTACTTCAAATGGGAAAATTGGTTAAAAGTTACTTAAGTGTCTTACTGACTTTTTGGGCATCCATTGAAAAGAAACAGCCTATGATGCCCAATAGTAATAATAGTGACAATTCATGTTCATTAAGTACTCTTATGCAGCAGGTTTTGTGCTAGAGGCTTTAAGTAGATTAGTTAATGCTGACAATAGTCTTAATCAGTAGATTCTATTAATAACATTTGGTATCTGTCTAATAGGTGAGGCAGTTTGGGGTTGGAGACATTAAGTAATTTTCCCAAGAGCACATAGCTAGCAAGGGGCAGAGCCAGGATTTGAACATAGTTAATGTTTCATTACTTTTTGATTATTTATAGGGGCACAGTAATGTCCTAGGAGCTGTGAAAAGTTAAAATGGAAATATTAGATCTTGCTTTTAAGTTGTTCATAGTCCAAAGTCACAGAATGAACCAGTGTGCCACCATCATAGTGTCCATGACACGAGAGCAACTTTGTTTAGTGACAGAGTTAACTGATTGGTTTGTTAATTTCCACATAGTCACAAAAGAAAGTACAGATTAGTGTGATATAAACTTCAATAAATTTACAATTCTGTTCTACAGGATTGGGAAGAAAATGGTTTGGAGTTAGATCTTTGCATCTTTCTGCCTAATGGAAGTATAAATCAAGGAAATAGGAAATGATGTATCTGTAAGGCATCGTATGAATGTGGATTGTTTTTTGAGACATTTAGCTCCGTGGTGGCTGTGAGCTTCTTACGTTGTCATCTCAGATTTTGGCTCTTTTAGCTTATTTTTTTTTAAGAAAAGGATTATTGGGAAGAGTATGCGGGTGCATAGACGAGGGGCAGAGGGAGAGGTAGAGTGTGCATGTGCGTGTGCACGTGCATGAGCGGGAGATAAGGGGAGGGGCAGAGGGAGAGAGAGAATCTCAAGCAGACTCCATAACCAGCAGGGAGCCCCATGAGGGGCTCAATCTCATGACCCTGAGATTATGACCTGAACCGGAACCAAGAGTTGGGCACTTAACCTACTGTGCCACCCAGGTGCCCCCTAGCTGATTTTTTCAACTGTTTACAGATTAGGAGAGTGGAGAATAGTAAGGCATATGGTTCTATACGAGGTAAATGTTCAGTAATGTGCTGTATAAATTGATAAGTTAATATTAAAATTGCATCAAATTTGATGAGTTAATAGTTTTTTTTAAAAGGAAGAAGCCATCGAAATGCCAAACTTCCCGATAGCATGTATTGATTACTTTTATACTTTGAAAGTTAGGTGTTATGTTCTTGCCTGTAATATTAGCACATTTATGTTTAAAGATCACACGTGGAGCTTGCATTTTATTTTGAAAAAATTGTGACATTAATTTATTTAGCATTGTGCAGCTAGTTTCTAGTTAATCTTGCTTTGAAAAGGAGTCTCTTAACGGTTTTCTTCAAAGAGTAGTGCCACTTCGGATTGAAAGCATAATGAGATCTCAGTGTGTTAGTTTACTAAGTAAGACAAATCTCTGGTGTATTGAATGTTTTCATCCTCACAACAAGACAAATATTTTATTGAACATTTCACTAATCTTTTTATCATTTACCGATGTCACTGGTGCTGAATGTGGCAGGAATGAGAGCACTAGGAGCCACGAGTAGAATCTTCCTAAAATATAAAAACTATCAAGTTGATTATATCTTTCTACCCTACCATCTGTGTTCAAAATGAATTCAGTAAATTTTAAATGGTAATGGTCAGGTACTCACACATGCTTACTTTGAAGTTATTTTTGTACTTAAATGCTGTATTATTAGTAGGCAGCTTATGTTAGGAAAGTTTGAATCTGACCCATTTTAGTTGTGAGCTTGTGAGGAGAGTATATTCTACTCAACTTTGTAATCGCAGCTTCTAGCATAGTGCCTGTCATACAGTAGGTGCTCAATATATGATGAACGATTGAATGAACGAATGAAAAAAATTAGTTAAAGGTGAAATACTGCAGAACTTTCCAGAGACAGTTTTCAAGAAAATTAAAGCCTCTTGGAGCTGATAGATACAGTAGAGATTTTTTTTTTTTTAAAGATTTTATTTATTTATTTGACACAGAGAGAGATCACAAGGAGACAGACAGGCAGGCAGAGAGAGAGGAGGAAGCAGGCTCCCTGCGGAGCAGAGAGCCCGATGTGGGGCTCGATCCCAGGACCCTGAGATCATGACCTGAGCCGAAGGCAGCGGCTTAATCCACTGAGCCACCCAGGCGCCCCTACAGTAGAGATTTTTAAATTAACTTGTGTATGGTGTGAGAGGAATAAAATTTTTGATCACATAGTAGTTAGTTGAACACAAGACTCCTGGCTCTTGGCTCTAGTGCTCATTCATTCCAGGACACTTCCTGCCTTCTGTAGTTGAAAGTTTTATGAAATAAATGGCCTAGGAGGGGAGTGAATGATGTGTCTATAATGACTGTGCTGAGTTTTCAGAAAGGTCCATGGGAGAAGAACCTACTGCAGAAATCATCTCTAGAATCCAGTAATTCTTATTTTCCATAGAAAGAACCAAAATTCTTAGATCAGGTTAAATTTAGTTATTTTGTCTTTATCTCGTAATTTAAAGATCACTAAGCGCTTGTTAAGGAAAAGATTAGATAGTTCCAAACACTTAATAATTCACTAAAGCATTCCATAAAGAGTTTCTAGAAATTAAAATCTTGGTAACTCAAAAGTCTCACTTAAGGCTTAGACGCTCAAACTGTATAGGTTAATCTCCAGTTCGATATTGTTTTTACTGTGAAAATATTGTTGAAAAATTTTAAATCTAATGAAAATTAGGAAAAGTGTACATGTACTTTTCATTGTGTTTGTGGTTTTGTTGCTCTCTTCTGTAATGTGATAGTGACAGTAACAAGTGGTAGAATGTTTTATGAAATATTTTGGGTAACTTTAAAAAATAAGTTATTTTTTTCCAGACTATGTAATAATAGCTTTCATTCATTTAGTACTTACTTTGTAACAGATTTTGCCGTTTATATGCCTTTTCTTATATAGTCATGAGTAATCCTTTGGGGCAGGTATTACCATTATCTTAGGCTCAGAGCTATTAAATAATTTGTTTATAGTCCCACAGCTGATAAGTGGTGGAGCTAGGATTCAAATCCATGTTGGTATGCTTTTAGAGCCTGAGTGCTTTATGAGTACTCTATTGTATCAGATTATGGACATGCATTTTTAAATCAGTCAAAACGCATTTGAGGACTTCTTGTGTGTATAACATTGTACCTGAAACTCTTGGAGCTACAGAAGTCATAAAAGACATCATCAGTCCTGGACCAATTGAAGCAACAAATACACTTACATCAAATAATTTGATAACAGTTATAAAGATGTATCAGGTAATAACCTTGTAACTGAAGGCGAGAGCCCAAAACTTTGAAAAATTTCTTTTTCCCAAATGCATGTGAAAATGCTTATCATTAAGGTTGATTTATGCTTTTTTGATCCAGTCACTAAGCTTGGTTTTCAACAGGTTTTCATGGGATGTGGCATTACCAGCATACTATGGAAACATTCAGTGGGCCGTGAACTGTAAATTTTTTATTAGCATTTTTAGATTCTGTTGTTCAGATTGGTTTTCTCCCTCTGTATGCTTCCAACTGGTGAAGTTTCATCCACCATGAAGTCTGCTAAGTCAGACTTTAACATTTGTGGGTAAGTAAGCCACTTGGGAGGTTTAAAATCTAGATTTGCTGCAGTTTGAAATTTTAACTGAATATAGTCTTGTGGCCACTTCAGCACCAAACCCCCTCCTTATAGACTTTTTTTGGGATTTTCAGCATCTTCTCCCAAAGCATTTTGATTTTTTTCAATGTTTTACTTGAGACATGTTTTCTAAGTAGGCATACATCATTTGTGAACAAATTGACTCTATGTAGTAAATAAATGATTTTTATTAATATTCAGAAAGGGAGCAAATAGATACCTAACTGTGAAGAAGAAAGATGGATCAGAAACAGCTCATGCAATGATGACCTGTAATTTGACTCATAATACAAAACATGCTGTTAGGAGCCTAATTCAGAGATTTCCTGTCACCAATAAAGAGCGTACTGAACTTCTACCTAAAACAGAAAGAGGAAATGTGTTTGCAGTTGAAGCTGGTATGTATTTTCTGGGGAGCTTCCTTGTCTGTCCTATTATTTGATGACTGTTCTATTACCATTTTAAATTTATTATTTTTTTAAAATTAAGATGCAGTAAGATTTCTCAGTTTGAATCGTCTGTTAGAAATGAGAAAGAACTGTGGAAATTTTGGAATGCAGTGTTAAGGCATGTGATAAAGTTAGACAAGTCTTTAAGCGTCACAGTGACAGCTGTCTATTGAGCACCCGTTGTGTGCTAGACAATGTGATAAACTCTTTATGTAGGGCCTCATAGAACCTTCCAAGGCCAGAATTTCCTCTTTTTCAGGGGTGATTAAATGGGTTCAGAGCAGTTAAGTAATGTACTCAAGGCTACTCAACTAGCCACTAAACTGCAGAGCTGGGATTTGACTCCACAGTCTGGACTTTCCTATGTTACACTGCCAAGACATGCTAATCAGTGAACTTTTGAATTGGGGCTTTAGCTTCTGGTAAGAGGACAGAATTTTCAGTACACTAACTTGCCAGAAGGTAGATAAATAATATTTTTAGGTTATAAAATGAAGTTTTAATTTTATTATTTGGAAAAATAACTTCTTAGAAAATTATTATTTACCTAAAGCGACAGATACACATTATTTCCATTGTCTGTTGGAGTAGGTTTGCAGAGTGTAGAAAATACATAGTCCTAGATAGCAAGGAATTTAAGTTCTAAATACATGGCCAAAAAGAAAATAAAAAATAAAAATAAAAAAAATAAATATATGGCCATAAAAATGTTTTGAGTTAAAAAAATGTTTTGAGTTATGTGAAGAATACAAAACACATCATGCCACTTTTTTATTCCTGTCTGCTTTTAATTAAATGTAGATGCTGACTCAAATTCTTAATAAGGAAATTTGTTAAGGATTAGGACCTTATATTTATACATATTCTATATGATCACATAGTCTTACATATTTAACTTTACACTTACAGACTATTACTCTTTTCACAATGTGTTTTCATATTGTGCATAAAAGACTTGTTATGCACATTGTTTCCCATTTTAGTTTTTTGTGTCGTTATTGATAGAAGCAAGCATGAGAACTCTTTTAGGATATCAGAATCCCGTTATATTTTTAGTGGTTACAGAGTGATTGATTTTTTGTTCGTTTGTAAGCATTATGCACCAGAAATACTTTTAGAAATTGGCTTTTTGATTGATAACCGAAATTTGTAACTTGTCTTTAAACAGTATTAAGCGTAGGAGTACAGCAGTGGTGCATTTCTCGCTAACTTTATGTAGACTGAGTGAAAAGAAACATTCGAATGGAATTGCATTGGAAATTACTTATCTTTGTTTTCCATACTTTTTAAACATTGCTGACCATAATTTTTTTTTGTTCTTTTATTCATTTTCCAAAGAAAACCGGGAAATGAGCAAAACAAGTGGGCGACTCAACAATGGCATACCTCAGATTCCAGTGAAAAGAGGGGAATCGGAATTTGATTCTTTCAGGCAGTCTCTGCCTGTGTTTGAGAAACAAGAAGAAATTGTTAAAATAATTAAAGAAAATAAAGTAGTTTTGATTGTAGGAGAAACTGGTTCTGGAAAGACTACGCAGGTTTGTTTCTTCTTTGTTTTTTTATGGAAAACAATATTTTATCCCATAGGATAGTTTTATATCAAATTTGTACTGTATGTATTTTAACCAAAAAAGCCCCTTTTTGTTACTTTAGTGGTTATTTTAGAAATACTGCTGGGAGTACACTTTGAGAGTTTATAGAAAGGAAATGTTTTAAAATATTACTTTTTTTAAAAAAATATTTTTATTTTTATTTTATTTATTTGACAGAGAGAAATCACAACTAGGCAGAGAGGAAGGCAGAGAGAGAGGAGGAAGCAGGCTCCCTGCGGAGCAGAGAGCCCGATGTGGGGCTCGATCCCAGGACCCTGGGATCATGACCTGAGCCGAAGGCAGAGGCTTTAACCCACTGAGCCACCCAGGCACCCCAAAATATTACTTTTAAAGTAGCACATTGGGGCTTCGTTTAAATAGATGTGGGGTGGGAGCGCCTGGGTGGCTCAGTGGGTTAAGCCGCTGCTCACGTCATGATATCAGGGTCCTGGGATCGAGTCCTGCATTGGGCTCTCTGCTCGGCGGGGAGCCTGCTTCCCTCTCACTCTGCCTGCCTCTCTGCCTACTTGTGATCTCTCTCTATCAAATAAATAAAATCTTAAAAAAAAATAGATGTGGGGCATATGATTGGGCATAAAGGGATATGGACGAGGCTAGTCTTGTAACCTCTGTGAGCCGGAGCCCACATTTGTAAAATGGAGCTAATAATTGCTCCCATTTATGGTGAAGTTTAGAGATGTCTGTAATGAGCCTACCAGTGTTTTGTATGTAGCAGCTAAATTAACAGCAGTATTAACAATGATGTGTTAATATAAAGTCGACTGTAGACATTGAGACCTGCGCAGGTCCCAACCTGTTTGTGGTTTGGGGTTGCTATCCGTCTCATAAAACAAAGTAGAGGGTTTGTCTTCTGGAAAGACAAAGTCGTCTTCTCCTCTGAGAAAGCCTCCTACATCATTGACTTCGGCATCTCCCGCGAAAAGGGAGGCAGGGATCGAGACCTCGAGTTTGAGTTTTTGGCTGAGGTAGAGAGAGAAGACAGTGCTTTTAACCAGAAAGTCCAGAGTCGTGTGTAATTACCTCCAGGACTCATCACTGTTAACCCAGCCTGGGCTTCATGACAGGTAGAAGGAGATTCCTTAATATTAATGATACAGTTTAAAAAAAATAAAGTTGGCTCTAGAATGGAATTAGTATGACAGGCTTGACTTGGATGTTTAGTATCAAAGTGCTTCAGTATGCAGTTTCCCTCATTGGGTGACAGATTGGAAGTAAGTATGGTATAGTGATTTGACCTTGTTTATGTTCTTTACATTGTTCACATGTTAAAATAGTAAAAATTACTTTGATTTTGATAGATTCAGATAGAATAGTCAATATAATTTTACATTTTTTCTCTTCTTTTATGGACACATAAATTTGCTTTTGATAATCGCTTAACATTTCCTATGGTCATATTGGTTGGCGTAATAAGCCTAGTCCATAGGTAAGGCAAGGGGGTAGAGGCAAAGTTGACTATAAAGTTTACCACTTATTCACTTGAGGACTTAGCCGTTTTTACAGAGACCTATGCCTAAAACATGAGCCTCTAAAACTGAATAATGAAAAACATGATGAAATTTTTACCTGAGCACAATATATAAGATTTTTCTTTAGTGTGAGTCCTTTTATGATTAATTGGAATTCCATGGGTCATTCCAGAGAATCGGTTCCGTTGTTGATTTAGTATTAGAGTAAGTTTGCCAGTAGGTTTTAATTGTACTCATTCTAATTATATTGAGCAGGGATTATGAGAGCTCACTTTGGCAGCACATATACTGAAGGGAGATTATGAAAGTTCTGACAAATACAATAAATTTATGTTTTCATTTAAGTTACTTGAATATCCTTGCTAAATGATCTTTGTATATGGGCATTAGGTATGCTTATTTTCACAATTATGTATATCATTTTATTAGGTATGATGATACTTGAGAATTTAATTAGAAATGAATTATTTGACTTTGGCTTTTTGAGAAGAAACGATTAATTTACTGGGTTTACACCTGAGAAATGATCACCTCTTATTTGAGGAGTTCAAATAAAATTACTGCTGTGTCTGTTTTATGAAATATAACTGTAACAGAATTTAAAGTTCATATCATTAGCCAGTTTCATCTTGCCTTTACTAGCATTAGGAAGTTAATTGCCTTCCACATTTTCATGTTCACTGTTCATGTTCATTATGTAAAATTCAAACATTATGGAAAATAGTACATAGAAAGTGAAAGATTTCTAATTCTCTTGCTACTCTCCATGCATTTTTGCCAGAAACTTGGAGTATGTATTTCTGTTTTTTTAAATTTTTGATACCTTTGCATTTGATTTTCTTAGAGCACTGATATATATATATGTACATGTATAATTATATAACATATTACATATTATATATAACCACTGATAGATATATATTTTTTAAAAGATTTTATTTATTTATTTGACAGAGAGATCACAAGTAGGCAGAGAGGCAGGCAGATTGAGAGAGAAGGAAACAGGCTCCCCGCCGAGCAGAGAGCCCGATGTGGGCCCAAGACCCTGAGATCATGACCTGAGCCGAAGGCAGAGGCTTTAACCCACTGAGCCACCCAGGCGCCCTGTGTGTGTGTGTGTGTGTGTGTGTGTGTGTGTGTGTGTGTGTGTGTGTGTATGTATATGTATATATAAACAAACATGAAATAATATGCCTTTTGCATCTTGCTTTTTTCACTTAAAAGATACGGGATATTTTTCAGTAGCTAGAGATATAACTCTTTTTTTTTTTTAAGATTTTATTTATTTGAGAGGGAGAAGCACAGCGAGAGAGGGAACACAAGCAGGGAGAGTGGGAGAGGGAGAAGCAGGCTTCCCATAGAGTAGGGAGCCAGACATGGGGCTCGATCCTGGGACCCTGGGATCATGACTTGAGCCAAAGGCAGACGCTTAACAACTGAGCCACCCAGGCGCCCCAGAGATATAACTTATTTTTTAAACAGCTTTATAATATTCCCGAACATTTTACAATAACAATGATAAAAAATGACAGTTTACTATGTGTTGAAATTTTGAGTTCTCTTGTTTAAATCTCTCAGTAACCTCAACACATGTAGGCTTTTTATTATCTCTACAGGTGAGGAATAAAACCTGGAACTTACAGATATAATCTGTCCAAATTCCCATAGCTAGGAAGTGGCAGAACAGGGATTTTATTCTTGTATTGTACTTCTTAATATTGTATTCTAATACTTCTTTGCTAATTTATGGGAGTAGTTTCATAGGATAAGTTCCTAGGAGTGGAAATGCTTGGTCAAGGATGTGGCAGTTAAATTTTAGTAGCTAGATTAGCTAGTTATTGTCTGATAACTCAAAAGAGAGTTGTATTATAATAAAATTGAAGATACTGAAGGTTCCCATTTCTTTGAAGCTTGGGCAGCAATGATTTACCTTTATTAATCTGATAAACAAGAAATAATGTTTTAATTTGTATTTCCTTTCTTAGTTGAGTATCTTTTCATTTTTGCTTGTTCTGTGGGTTGCTTGTTTATATTTCATTTTTCATTTGGCTTAATCATTTTGGTTTATTTTTAATCATTTTGGTTTTATTTTTAAATTTTGGTTTATTAATTATTATTATTATTATTTTTTTAAAAGATTTTATTTATTTATTTGACAGAGAGAGATCACAAGTAGGCAGAGAGGCAGGCAGAGAGAGAGAGAGAGAGAGGAGGAAGCAGGCTCTCTGCCGAGCAGAGAGCCCGATGCGGGACTCGATCCCAAGACCCTGAGATCATGACCTGAGCCGAAGGCAGAGGCTTAACCTGCTGAGCCACCCAGGCACCCCTGGAATTTTTGTTTTATCTTTAATTATCTATTTTTATGCCAAGATCCCTCTTTTTGCTTTTTGTAGTTTTACAATGTGTAGCATAATATTCCTCTTTACTATCTTCTTAGATATTTTTTTTTTTTAAAGATTTTATTTATTTATTTGACAGACAGAGATCACAAGTAGACAGAGAGGAAGGAAAGCAGGCTCCCTGCTGGGCAGAGAGCCCGATGCGGGGCTTGATCCCAGGACCCCGGGATCATGACCTGAGCCGAAAGCAGAGGCTTTAACCCACTGAGCCACCCAGGTAATTTGGGTTCTTTTAACCTTCTGGATAAACTAGTCAAGTTAAAAAAGATCCTAGAGGGGGCGCCTGGGTAGCTCAGAGGGTTAAGCCTCTGCCTTTAGCTCAGGTCATGATCCCAGGGTCCTGGAATCGAGTTCCACATTGGGCTCTCTGCTCAATGGGAGCCTACTTCTTTCTCTCCTTCTGCCTGTCATTACCTCTGTTTGTGCTCTCTCTCTCTGGCAAATAAATAAATAAAATCTTACAAAAAAAAAAAATCCTAGAGGCCAAGACATGCATAAAATGAAGTTCTCTCTCACTCACAGTTAAAGAGATGAAATCAAAAAGAACAATTAAATTTTTCAACTATCATGGGGCACTTGGGTGGCTCAGCAGGTTAAGCCTCTGCCTTTGGCTCAGGTCATGATCTCAGGGTCCTGGGATCGAGCCCTGCATCGGGCTCTCTGCTCAGCAGGGAGCCTGCTTCCCCCCTCTCTCTTCCTGCCTCTCTGCCTACTTGTGATCTCTCTCTGTCAAATAAATAAATAAAATCTTAAAAAAATTTTTTTTTCAACTATCAGATTGGCAGAAATTAAAAAGTTGATGATATCCAATATTTGCGTAGGTGTTGGGGAAACAGAATCTTCTGTTTTATGGGTATAAGTATAAATTGTTTTGGAAGGGCACTTTGATGATGCTTCTGTCCAAATTAAATGTATATACTCTTTCACTTGACACACATATATATAACGTATATGCAAACGTTTGTGAAGATAGGTGTTCACTGCAGCGCTTTTTAAAATAACAAGCATCAGTAATAACCTAAAAAATGAGACAATTTAATGTGATACTTGTTAAATTACAGCACATCCGTAGGTTGGAATATGCAGCTATTAGAGTGGAGTGGGTAGTTCTGCATGCTAAGGGAAATCTGCAAATTATAAACATTAAGTACAATAATCACTTTATGTGAATAAAAACCTGTTTATATACACATATACTTTAAAATGTGTGAATACTTTATCCCCCAAAAGCATTCATAAGAAATAGTAGTTACTTTTTTGGAGACTGCTGATAGCGGTAGGGTGGGAAAGACTTAATTTTTTAAATCTTTCTGACCTGTTTGAATTGAGTGTAGAAAGGTTCCTACAATCCCAGTATTAGGCCGTTTTGGTTTTCTTCAGGCTTTTCACTATTTAAAAAATTCCAATGGAATTTGGATTATTGTTTCATTCATTTCATAGATAATTTGGGGACAATTGACATTTTTGCAATTACTGATTATTTCCACTCAAGAGTGTGTCACAGTTCTTTATTCAGTTCATGTCTTTTAGTTGTAATTTATAGTCTTCTTTGTGCAAGAATTACCTGTTTTTATATGAATTTTTAAAATTTTATTTTAGAGTGAGAGGGTGGGGGAGGGGTAGAGGGAGAGAGAGAGAATCTTAAGCAGGCTCTACCCCTAGGGCACAGCCCGACAAGGGTGCTGGATTTTATACCTCAGATCATGACCTGAGCCGAAATCAAAGTCAAAAGTTGAACGCTTAACCAACTGAACCATCCAGGCGCTCTGTATATAAATTTGTTTTTAATATTTTAGTTCCTCTTGTAAATAAGATCTTTTAAAACTACATTTTCTAGTTGATTGTTAGAAGTTATATCAAAGTTGTTGATTTTATGATTATTTTATGTTAGGACATGTTACAGAACCTTTTTTTAGTTTCAGTAGTTTTTCCACTGGACTTTCTTGGTGTACAATCATGTCATCTTATAGGACTTTAAAACTTTCATTTCAGATTCCTCAGTTCCTTTTAGATGATTGCTTTAAAAATGGTATCCCCTGCCGTATATTTTGTACCCAGCCAAGACGGTTAGCCGCAATTGCTGTGGCCGAAAGAGTTGCTGCAGAGAGAAGAGAAAGGATTGGTCAAACAATTGGATATCAGATCCGATTAGAAAGCAGGTAATGCTGGCTCTCCGATAGCCTATCTTTGATCGTTCTTCAAGAAGACTAATGTTTTATTTCACTAAATAGAGAGGATATGTTGGTTAAAGAATTAGATGATCATTTTGCTTCAAGAAAGTCTTTGATAAGATATTGAGGTCATGACTGAACTTGGTAAGGTTTTGAATACATAGGTTAAAAAAGAGTTGGGCCATAGTTACAAATCCCATTTCATAGTTTTATGATTAAATACTAGTTAATTTCACCTCTTTGAACCTCAGTTTTTTCATTTATAAAATGGGGCCAGTAAAAGCAGCTAGAGCCCAGGTTTGATGTGAAGTTTATAGTAAACAATAAATGATAGTAACAGAATTAATTATTAGAAGTGATACTAGTAGTACCTTCTTGATCAGTATACTGTTTCTTTGCTCTCTGTAGTTTGGATGTAGTAATTCAAAAAGCTGCTCTTTTATGATATACTTTTTTCCTCTGAGGAAAAAGTGTTAAAGTTTTTTTTAAAAAAATCTATTTATGGTTCCTTAACAAAATAATCAATTAATTAAAGGCTGTTAATAAAAATTTTGTAAGATTATCAGGTATGAAAGACATATTTCACATAACTTGGGTCATATAGCATGCATGCCAGTTTGCCATTATATTAGTAACCTTAAGTAACCCTTATTAAAGTACATATGAGACTAACATTTAATGTGATCATGTTTTCATTACATGTAAGAGTTGTAATTGTGCTTTATTTTTATTTCTTTAAAAAGGGTTTCTCCAAAGACACTTCTGACATTTTGCACTAATGGGGTCTTGCTTCGTACGTTGATGGCAGGAGATAGTACATTGTCAACTGTGACACATGTTATTGTGGTAAGAATATTGCCGAGTTTGCCATATACAACTCAGATTGCTTAGAACGTTGAATATGTAATGACATTTTTAGGATAGGATATGCATGAGAACCAGTTCTTTTAAATAGCTGTTATAATCAGGTTGCTTTCTATTGCCTGTAATTGTTAGACATAAATATTTGTATTAAGTAGAGATATTCTTATTATCAGTAAGAATTTAGGTTTTATGTAAGTAAGGTTTTATGGAGGCAAATAAAGTAAGTAGGTAAGTTTTTCCAAAGTGCTTTTTATATGAGAAAATGATACATGTACTTAGCATTCCCCAGAATGGTGAAAGTTTCCTTTTCTCTGTGTGCTTAGTCATCTGATTCCTCCTTTAGCTACTGTTTATTTCCTAGTCTTGGAGTACACTTTTTTTTTAAGTTTTTATTAATTTATTGGACAGAAAGACAGCGAGAGAGGGAGCACAAGCAGGGGGAGTGGGAGAGGGAGAAGCAGGCTCCTTGCCGAGCAGGGAGCCCGATGCAGGGCTTTGGGATACACTTTGGAGTCATTTAACTTCATAATTAAGCTGCTAAATTAAGTAGCTACTGATGAAGTGGATAAATTACCACCTTATTAAAAAATTCTAAGTTTTTATCCAGTTTGTGTCAGAAAAACATTAGATTAAGTTGTATAAGTTTGCAGTAAGCAGCTTTTGGAAACTTACTAGTTGTGTGCTTTCAAACCAAAGGGTGCACCTATGCCCCAATGCGAATGGAAGCTTATTTATTTATTTATCTAAAAGTTTTTATTTATTTATTTGTCAGAGATAGAGAGGGAGAGCGAGAGTGCACAAGCAGGCAGAGTGGCAGGCAGAGGTGGAGAGAGAAGCAGGTTTCCTGCTGAGCAAGGAGCCTGATTCGGGACTTGATCCCAGGACCCTGGGATCATGACCTGTGCCGAAGGCAGCGGCTTAACTGACTGAGCCACCCAGCGTGCCTAGAAACATATTTAAATACATTTTCTATGTATTAAAAAGACATTAGGCTCTAGTACTTCAGAATTTGTTGTAGTTTGTCCTTTATATCCTCTAGGAGGTGGTGCTTTGTTACCCATGGTGGTTGTTGATGTCTGATTATTTCTGCATTATCCATAATACAAAATTTTCATGAGTACTGATTGGACTTATTCACATTAAATTTGAATTATTATAAAACCTAGTGGCTCTGTACTTTTAAAGACTTAGTCATCCATAATGTTTTAACTATTCCATGGTTTTATTTTTGTTTATCGCAGGATGAAGTACATGAAAGAGATCGATTTAGTGATTTTTTACTTACAAAGTTAAGAGATCTGTTGCAAAAGCACCCAACTTTGAAACTTATTCTTTCTAGTGCCGCCTTGGATGTAAATCTTTTTATAAGATATTTTGGAAGTTGTCCAGTGATACATAGTAAGTTAAAGGATCAGATTTCTTCTAGGATTTTTATGAAAGTATACTTTTTTGGCCTGATTATATTTATTGTAATAGGAGCTGGGGAATGGTCTGAGATAGGAGCATCCATTTCTGTTTTCTATGAGTTATGCCTCAAAATCTCTCTAGATTTTTGTCTTCTCCTTTTCCATGCACACTCTGTGGGACTGTTTTGAGGGCAGCTCTCTAGTCTTAAAAGGAAATATGCTTTATTTTGGTTCTTTATCCTCCTTTAAATCTGTCTTCCCATTTCCCCTTTGTTGCTAGACTCCTTGAAAGAGTAGTCTGTGCTCCCATGTTTACTTCCTGTGTACTTCAGCATAGACTGCCTTTTCGCTTTTGTCCTGTCCTTTAATCCAAACTGGTTTTGACATTGATCTTTAAAAAAAAATTATTAAATTCCTCCTTAAAAATTATATGTGTTTACCTCAGTGATATAGTACAAATATACATAGGAGAGAGGTTCAAAATTGCCCCATCCTCTTTCCAGTTTATGGCCTACTTTGCTGATATTACTTGAGGTTAAAGCCTCGTGTATATCCTTTCTTATGCTCCCCATGCTCATAACATATGCAGACACATCCATGTACATGTGTCTAAACTGGCTTTAGAGAAATGAGCACATGCCTTCTACATTAGTTTGCAATTTGCTTTACTCATACGATGTTACATCCGGAAAGCCCTCCAGTGTCATAGCTGCAGATGTAGTTCATTACTTGAAGCAGCTGCTTTAGTATTTCATAATACGAATGTACCATGATTTATTTAACCATTTATCTTCGGACGCAGATTGGTCCTAACTCTCCTCTCCCCCCGACCATAAACAGTGTTGTAATCAACATCCCTGCGTGTATATCCTTATATACTGGCGCTCTTAATCCTAGGGAGAGATTCTGGAAAGTAACAGTGTTCGGTAAAAAGAGTGTATCTGTTTTTAATTTTCACAGAATTTGCCACTGTACTTTTTCAGAAGAGCTGAAATGATTTATATGTATTTCTGTAGTGCATTGGGGCTGTCCATTTGTATTCTTACAGGTGTCGTTTGATACTGATTTCATTGCCAAGCCTACTATTTCAGTTTTACACAAAGATCTTGAGTTTTGTGTATTTCTCATGGTTGGCTTCCCCCTTTTTGTGTGTGAAATGCTCTCATCCCATAATTTACTTGACAGTACTGCCTCCTAAGTCTTGTATTCTGCTTTAGAGTCCATACTTTCATGGTCTCCTTTGTGTGCTTGTATATTGGTATTTTATTGGCATTCTTCCCTTGACCCATTTTTTTCCTCTTCCTTACTCACCTTCCCTTCTCTTCTTTCTTTTGTTTTTCCTGCTCTGTACTCCTAGGTACTGGAGACACACCAGTGGTTTCCCTGGAAGCTCTCATTCATGCCCTTGGATTCTACTTTCTTTTTCATGCTCATGACTCCTAAATCCTCATTTCCAATTGAAGCTGTTCTCCAGAGCTTTGGGCTTAGATGTCTTATAAGCAGACCATTTTTAATAAGTCCCAAGCTAAATATTTAATCTGTTCTACAAAATCTTCTTCTCATGTGTTTCCCGTTTTAGTAAGTCATACCATCAACCTAGTCACCTAAGTCACAAACCTGTCTTTCTTCTCATAATATTCTTAGATGATGAGACACATAAAACGTGTGTGTCTGCTGACTGAAAGCTCATTTGGCATCTCACGTTTGACACATCTGAAACCAAACTCCAACTCTGACCGGCCAACCTGTTACTTTCAGCTTTTCTTGTTACCTCAGAGAATGACCTTGTCATCTACCCAGTTTTGTGAGCCAGACATTGAAGAAACATGGTTGATGCTTTGTATTGTTCCTTCACATCCAATTTAGTGCTGAGTTTGTGGATTTTACTTCCCGACTATCTCTAGAGTCTGTCTCATGTTCATTTATAATCACCAGTTTCATTCAAATGTTGTTCTCTTCCATGTGAGTTATTGGGATGATAACCCAGTCTGTTCCATCCCTTCTGCTCTCTTTTAAATCTCTGCTCTCCATTGCAGCTTGAGTGGTCTTTTCTGACATGAAATTCTGAGAATGTTGAATACTTTCTTGATCTGAAGACTTTGGATAACTTTCACCTCAGGATGAAGACCTAAATCCTTAATAAAACTTACCTGTTCCTCCTGCCTCATCTCAAATTGCAATCCCTTCTTTACTCCCTGTCTCCTGCCATGTTCCAACCAGCTTGGCTGTTTAGTTTCTTTCTCAATGTAGGATGTTCGCATGTGCTTTTGTTTTCTTCATTGTGCACCTTTTCCTCTCCTGTTAGTTCAGTATTTTGTTTACCCTTTCTTTTGGTCCCATCTTCTCTAAGAGGATGATTTTCTTAACTCCTTCAGACCCCCCCTTTATGTCATGGTGTCTTGTCCTTCTCTCTGAGAGGACTTTTTACAACTCTGTTTTTACATTTATGTTCTGGATTTTTGGATTGATGTTTGTTTCCTTTGCTAGCATGTAAGCTTTAGGAGATTGGGAGGCAGCTGTCCTTACGATTTGTATTCCTGATGCCTAGCATGATGGCAGACACATACGCCCTGGAAGAAATGAACAAATGAGCAGTTCTGGAACATAAAAATCAGAATTAGGTTTAAAGGACAGTATCATGAGGATCACTTGCCCTGTGGAATTGCTTTTGGATTTTATACTTAGGTTCATTAACTCAGGATTTTCATGTTTTTGTGTGCATTATCTCTAAGATGCAAATCGACTCTTTAAAGTATTCCTGTTGTTTAGTACAGGGAAGACCATTTGAAGTGAAAGAAATGTTTCTGGAAGACATCTTAAGAACTACTGGATACACAAACAAAGAAATGTTAAAGTACAAAAAGGAAAAACAACGAGGTAAGCTTTTCATCAAATACTAAAGTACTGTTGATACAGTTTTTAGAGTCTTGGACTGTGGAGGTGCAAGGACACTTGAAAGTGTTTTTCCTTTGTATATAATCGTATAATAGTATATTAGAATTCTGTCTCAAGCATACTTACTACATTGTGGTTTATGCCCATAAATTGTAATCTGTGGAGAGGAATTGACAGTGGATGCCAGGGTTGAGGAAGAGTATGTCTGTATTCAGAGATGCAACCAGTGTTGTAAGGAGGTAGAAGGGTAGGTGCTGCCCCATCTGTGATGGGCAACGGGGGGGTAAGAGTGCATTATGCCATAGCAGAGCTCATGGGGCAGGAGTGGGGAGTGGGCGGGAAGGATGGAAAAGGGTAGCATGTGAGTAATGACAGTCTCATCTTTGATACAAAGGTCCAGTCTTCAAATCTTGATTTTTTTTTTTCTTTTTCTGGGAGAGTGAGCCTTAGTGAGGGGGCAGAGGCTGTGGAGGGAAAGAGGGAGAGAGGGAGAGAGAATCCCAAGCAGGTTCCACGCTCAGCACAGAGTCTGATGCAGGGCTTGATTTCACAACCCTGAGATCATGACCTGAGCCGACATCGAGAGTCAGACGCTTAACCAACTGAGCTACCCAGGCACCACTCGAATCTTGATTTTGTTATGAGTTGCATCTGAACTTAGAGTTTAGCATTATTTTCCCATTAATACATCTCTTCTCATGACTTAACACTATCTCTCAGCTTTTGAGTTAGGGTGAGATTCCTTTTTTGCTGACTTGTAACTACATTAATCATGATAGAAGATTTGGCTTCAAGCTTTGATTCCTTTGTTTAGTCTGTATGACCTTGGCCAGATATCTTAAGTTCTTTGGATTCTCCACCTGAAGAAAAGCAATTAACAGTGCCCGTTTCACAGAGCAGTGCCGAAGCGGTAATATGCAGATCGTGAAACTAGTAGTTCTCTAAACTTCTGAAGGTGAAGACGGTGTATAACTTTTATCTCAAGCAACTGGCATGGTGTAGAAGTCCAGTAAACTGGTTTTCACAAAGTGCTGTATGAATGTTAGTCACTGATTTAAGCAGTATTTAGTGTATAGCTAAATACTGTTATTTGAATTTGGACTCACTTAGGAGTAAACTTCTTACTAATGACATGAACTAGATGTTTTGAAGCAGTTTCATGTGTCCTTAAGGTTCAGCGTGACACATTTTACTAAATGTTTCTTGTTAATGTATTTTGAAAAAGTAACTTCAAAATCAGGCCAACGTTTAAGTATTTTTCAAATTCACTTAATTTTTTTAAACAAAGGCATATATTCCCCCAATTGAAGCTTTTATCTGCTTACTCTTTCTTTTGTTATTAATTTAGAAGAGAAACAGCAAACCACCCTTACAGAATGGTATTCGGCTCAAGAGAATACTTTTAAGCCTGAGTCTCAGAGGCAGAGAACTGTTCCCAGTGTGACTGAAGAGTATGATTTATTGGATGACGGTGGTGATGCTGTCTTCAGCCAGTTGGTAAGGCCAACTCATTGGTTTCACACTGATATTTTGAGTGAAAATCATACAGTTTAAATTAACATCTTTTGAGATTGTAATTGTTACTGGATTACTACTGTGTGATTCTCTTCGTTTATCTTAGGCTACAACATATTTTTCAGAACAATTAAGATTTTATCTATTTGAGAGGGACAGAATGAAAGAGAGAGAGCATGAGAGGGGGAAAGTCAGAGGGAGAAGCAGGCTCCCCGCTGAGCAGGGAGCCCAATACAGGACTCGATCCCAGGACTCCAGGATCATGACCTGAGCTGAAGGCAGTCGCTCAATCAACTGAGCCACCCAGGTGCCCTCAGAACAACTTTCTAATGTACTTTTTTGGGGGCAATTAATGCAGCATCTTTTATTGTTTTATTCTCAGTTTAAATTATTTCAATAAAATAAATTTTTTGAGGAAAATAGTTATAGATATTATGCATATACATTATCATCATCTGATATTTTGTCATCTCAAAAGTTTAAGAACCTGTGAGCTAAACAATGGCAGATAAGCTCAGTGAAGAGAAAATTGAGGAAGGACTATTGATACTAGAGCACATAATCCACCAATCCGCTGTGTGACTTTGTAAAATCAGTTACACACTACAGACCTCAGTCTCTTCTCTGCTCCTTTTCTTTTTTCTGTTTTGCTGCAGAATCTTTTACACATGAAATATTTCATGGAAGCCGTGTGTGCTCAACCTCAGTGTCCACCCCCATCGGTCGGTGGGGCCTCTGCTACCTTGGGTTACATGGAATCTGTTTGAAAACTGGAACTTGCTGGTTTCCTAGGCACCTTTGGGTCTTTCACTTTGGTTTAGAATTCTTTAAAAGGCATTGGTGATAAGTGTGATGCAAACTATTGCTGGGCCCGTGGACTTTTTAGAGAACGTTTAACTGTTTTGAGCACGAGAAGGTACACATGCAGGCACCGAAACAGATATGTCTTAAGTTCTAATGGGTCCAAATGAACTCTACATGTTCCTAAAAACCCTTGTGTAGAATGTTTAAAAGTTGTTATGTAGAATGGGGAACATCCTTCTGGCTCAGTGAATGGCATTTTGACCAAGAAATTAGTGTTTCTTAAGCCTGGCTGTGCATGATCGTCACCTCAGGAACTTATAAAGCCCTGTAGAGTGTGTCCTGCATCAGCAGAGGTTCTAATGAACTTGCTGTGGGGTGGGACCTGGCATCAGTGTTGAAAAACACAAGGGCAGCTGGGAGAGAGAACCACTGGGGTAGGTATGTTTCACAGCATTCTGCCAGAAGCACATTAGATAATATTTTGACTGAATCATACTCCTTTGTTTACAAACTCATTCTCAGATAAAAGATAAATGTTAGAACAAAATAACCACATTATAAGTGGAATGTTTGCGTTGAGATGAGAAACTTTTATGGTAAAGCCAACGCTGTGATATGTGGTTAGTAGTTCTTGTGGCCATTGTGGTCATCTCACATACTTTGCACATAAAGGTTAAGCTGTTAGGTAATTTATAATCTTTGCTTTTTTTTTTTTTAAAGACAGAAAAAGATGTGAATTGCCTTGAACCATGGTTAATAAAGGAAATGGATGCTTGTCTCTCTGACATATGGCTGCATAAAGATGTCGATGCCTTCGCTCAGGTCTTTCACCTTATTTTAACTGAAAATGTTAGTGGTACGTGTAATTTCTTAAAACATATTTTTATTACTTTTATGGTTATTTATAGTGGAAGTGTAGTTTATTTTTTTTTAATTTTTATTTTTTTAAAAGATTTTATTTATTTATTTGACAGACAGAGATCACAAGTAGGCAGAGAGAGAGAGGGAAGCAGGCTCCCCGTTGAGCATAGAGCCCGATATGGGCTCCATCCCAGGACCCCGGCGTCAAGACCCGAGCCGAAAGCAGAGGCTTTAACCCACTGAGCCACCCAGGCGCCCTGATAGTGGAAGTGTAGTTTAATTTGAAGTGTATGTACTACATTTTTTTGTTCGTAACCAATAATTTGTTCTTTTGGAGTACTTGTTCACGTGGACAAATCAGGATTTTATTAGCATAGTAGAATAAATAAATATTTGTTGTGTTAAATCAGGGATTCTTTTTTTTTTTAAAGTAAGTTCTGTACCCAATGTGGGACTTGAATTCATGACCCTGAGATCAGGAGTCCCATGCTCTACCAACTGAGTTGGTCATGTGCCCCTAAATCTTGGGATTCTTAATCCAGTTGTCTCCAGAAGGGTTATATGCAGTCTGTGAATATATGAGTTACGTGCAGAAGTATTTTTATGTATATGTGTTGTGCATATAAATATACTGCCCTTCCCTCCCACCGGAATATCTTGCATTTTTTAAGTAATTTGCATTTTCAAAAAAGGAAGGAAAAGAAAGGTTAATAACTTTGTTTTGGATTTTGTATTTAGTAAATGGAGAATTTCAGCCTACCTTTAATTATATAAGCTCAAGTACAGATTCATATGTATATGCTTTATGTAGTGTGATGTGTTTTCACTAATGACCTATCCTGATTTTATTAGTTGATTATAGTGGATATTGGTAACCAGAGGTCAGTTTCAGAGCCCTGAAGGCTTCTAGGCAAAAGACAGAATAAAAGACCATAGAAGGTCAGTACTGAAAAGGATTTAGATGTCCCCTCACTTAAATTTCTCAGCTTTATTTTTATTATAATTATTATTGATCACACCTTTCTTGAAACATTTTCTTCAGTTAACCTCTAATATTCCATGCTTGGTTTATTTTCTCCTTTCTTGTCTCCCTCGCTGGAACTTCTTGGTTTCTTTGGCAGAATTTCCCCCTTTTTCCTGACTTCTAAATATGAAATGGCCCAGGCCTCAATCCTTTGGTGTTGCTTCTATTTATACTTACGTCTTACGTGGATCTCATCTGGTTGTAGTTTTAAATATTTATTTAAGATTACTCCTAATTTTATTGTTCCAGTCCTGACCTCCCCCTGACCTGAGTACACCTGATTACTTGACATCTCCCCTTGGGGGTCCGTTAGGTGAATAAAACTAGATATGCCCCAAACAACTTTTGGTTCCCTTTTCACTTCGCTCCTTACCTGCCTTTTCCTTAGTATTTCCTAAGTGATCATAATCGGTTGTAGACTTCTTTAAAAATTCATGTGCCCGGCCATCCCAGACTTTACGAAACTGAATTTTCACCTGGTTACTGAGGCAACAAAACATGAAGTAAGTCATTAAAAAAAAAAAAGATTTTATTTATTTAATTTGAGAGAGAGAGAGAGCTCATGTGCTGTGCATGGCTGGGAAGGGGCAAAGGGAGAGGGAAAGAAAAACAGACTCCCCGCTGAGCCGGGAGCCTTATGTGGGGCTCCATCTCCAGGACCCTGGCATCATGACCTGAGCTGAAGGCAGACGCTTAATGAACTGAGCCATTCAAGTGCCCCATAAAGCCATTCTTGACTTTTTCATACTCCACATATCCATTTGCAAATCCTGATGGTTTTACCTTCTAATTAAATCCTGAATCTGACCCCATTTCACTCCTCCTCCTCCTCCATTCTAGTCCAAGCCAACATTTCCCTCCCAGGATGATTACTGAAGCCTGTGAACTGCTTTTATTCTTAAGTCATTCTGGTCTGTTCTCCAGAGAACAGTCAGAGTTACCCTTTCAAAAAAACCGGCATCATGCTACTCCCCTTCTTTCCACTCTCCCGTGGCTTTCAGTTATACTTCGAATAAAAATCAGAGCCCTTTCTCTGACTGGGTCTCTCTAACTGCCTTTTGGACCTCATTTTCTACGACTATGGACCTTTTGCCACTATTACCTCCTTGCTCTTCTTCACATATCAGCACATTCCGACCTGGGGGACTTTTCTTTGGTTGTTTCTCGTGCGTGGAGTGCCGTCCCCACAGATGATCATGCAGCCCAGCGTCTACTTCACGTAGGTCTCTGCTTGGGTCTTGCTTCCTCAGCAAGGCCTCTTTGGGGTCATTTTACTGAAATTGGCCCCTTCTCTCACTCTTTCTCCATACCCTGCTGTATTATTCACTGTTGTACTTTCATTACCTGACAGTGAATATTTTTAAGTTTTCTTACTTTCACTCTCTCTTCCTCTGTCTCATCCACTAGAATGCAAACGACCCGAGAGTGAAAACCTCGTTTGTTTTACTGAACTCCTATCCCCAGAGGTTTTGTAGCAAGTGCCCAATAAATATTTGTTGAAAAATGATACAACTTCTAAGGATCCTACCAAATGATTCATCTATTTGAATATGTTTAGTGATAGGGAGCTCACTACCTTCCTTTGAGACACTTCTTTCAAATGTGGTGTCTTTTAACTGCTAATTTTTTTATATGTTCTGTTGAGTGAAGTGAAATCTACCTATATAGCTTTTACCCTCTTCTGCCTTTGGGGGGATAATGAGGAGATTTAGTATCTGCTTATGCCTGACAGACCTTCAGGTATGAAGATAGTTATTCTTCCTGCTTTCTCATTTTCTGGGCTGATCAGACCTGACTTCATCTTTTTGTCTTTAATGTGAGATGTGGTTTAGTCTTCTCCTGCCGTTGTCTGCCTTCTCTGGTTATGTGGAGTTTGTCCCTTTTAAAAAGCATGCTGTCCTTTCCCGAGTGTTAATCTTAATGACTACCTTCAGGTTGAGTAGGTCAATCAGCCTAAAAACCTCTACTTTTTAAAAAAAAAGTAATTCAGCCTGTGGTCAGTGTAGCTCTTTGCCATCCACATTGTCTTACTGATTCATACTGCCTTTGAAACTTCTAGTTCTTTTTTTTTGTTTAATAACTGATTTTATTAAATTAATCCTTCCCATCATTTACTTGTTGTTCTGATTTTTTTTTTTTTTTTTTTTTTTTTTTTTTTTTTTTAGAGATTTTATTTTATTCATTCGACAGATAGAGATCACAAGCAGGCAGAGAGGCAGGCAGAGAGAGAGGAGGAAGCAGGCTCCCTGCTGAGCAGAGAGCCCGATGTGGGGCTCGATCCCAGGACCCTGAGATCATGACCCGAGCCGAAGGCAGAGGCGTAACCCACTGAGCCACCCAGGCGCCCCTTTTTTTTTTAGTTTAAGACTTTCTGTTTGTTCTTTTTAAATTTCATAATTAGACTTGGCCCATTGCTTTTGTTTCACAACTTCCTCCCCCCCAGTCTAATTGTTACCTAATATATTAATAAAGTTTCTCAGTTTATGAACTCAAGAGGCCTGGGTCACTGACCAAGTGCTGTGTATGCTTTAGGTCAACATTTGGGTGTTGTTGTTCAAGTGGTTATAATTCCATTCATCTACTAATGTAGCAAACCTCAAGAAGGAAAGGAAGATCTTTTGGCCTTTCTTGTTTTTGTTTTTTTTATAAGATTTTTGTTCATTTATTTGACAGAGGGAAAGTGAGAGCACATAAAGGCAGAACAGCAGGCAGAGGGAGAAGCAGACTCCCCACTGAGCAGGGAGCCGGATGCAGGACTTGATCCCAGGAGCCTGGGATCATGATCATGACCTGCGCCAAAGGCAGATGCCTAACCGACTGAGCCACCCAGGCACCCCATGGTCTTTTTTATTATTCTTTGTAAATTTATTTTGGTTTCTATTGCTCTACTTTTTTCTAGCTTATTGGTTATTAAATAATCTATCTGTATTTTGAAATTTTTTGTGTTGGAAACATGGATATTTGTTCATCTCCAGTTTTCTGGCAATATTTTTTTTCTCCCACAGAAAAAAGCTTAGCCATCTTAATTGAAAGTTAAGAAAATTTGAGCTCTGAGGCATGTTGCTTTAAAATATTTATATATTTATGAAGCATTAATGTATTATTCTTGACTTTTTTTTGAAAGAGAATGAGAGAGAGAGTATGAGAAGGGGGAGGGGGGGAGGGAGAGAGGGAGAAACAGACTCTTCACTGAGCAGGGAGGGAGTCCGATATGGGACTCCATCCCAGGACTCCAGGATTATGACCTGAGCAGAAGGCAGTTCCCCAACCAACTGAGCCACCCAGGCACCCTATTCTTTTTTTTTTTTTTTTAAGATTTTATTTATTTATTGACAGAGAGAGAGATCACAATTAGGTAGAGAGACAGGCAGAGAGAGAGGGGAAGCAGGCTCACTGCTGAGCAGACAGCCCGATGCGGGACTCGATCCCAGAACCCTGAGATCATGACCTGAGCCGAAGGCAGAGGCTTAACCCACTGAGCCACCCAGGTGCCCCCAGGCACCCTATTCTTGACCTTCTTCCTAGATATTTCTCTAGTGTATACTAGGCTATTACTTTGATGTCATCATCCTATGGATCCAGGTTCCTCATCTCTTTTTTCTCTTTTAAAGATTTTGTTTTTAAGTAAATTTTTTTTTAAGATTTTATTTATTTATTTGACAGAGATCACAAGTAGGCAGAGAGGCAGGCAGAGAGAGAGAGGAGGAAGCAGGCTCCCCACTGAGCAGAGAGCCTGATGTGGGGCTCGATCCCAGAACCCTGAGATCATGACCCAAGCAGAGGCTTTAACCCACTGAGCCACCCAGGCGCCCCTGTTTTTAAGTAGTTTCTATATCCAGCATGGGGCTCGAACTTACAACCCCAAGATCAGACTCACATGTTCTACTGACTGAGCCAGCTAGGTGTCTCTGGGCCACTCATCTTTATAAGTGTTTCACTGGACATTTTCTTTATCTTTCCTTCCTTCCTTCCCTTTTGCCTTCCTTCCTTCCTTTTTTAGATTTTATTTTTTTATTTGTCAGAGAGAGAAATAGAGAGAGAGGACAAGCAGAGGAGGCAGCAGGCAGAGGGAGAAGCAGACTCCACACCAAGCAGGGAGCCTGATGTGGGTCTCCATCCCAGGACCCAGGGATCATGACCTGAGCTGAAGGCACACGCTTAACCGACTGAGCCACCCAGGCCTCTCTCATTGGATGTTTTCTAGAGTGCAGTATTTATTTATTTATTTATTTATTTATTTATTTATTTATTTGTCAGGGAGAAAGAGAGAGAGATGGAGAGCACAAGTGGGTTCCCAGCTGAGCAAGGAGCCCAGTGTGGGACTTGATCCCAGGACCCCTGGGATCATGACCTGAGCCAATGGCAGATGCTTAACCCGCTGAGCCACCCAGGCATCCGTAGAGTGCAAGATTCTAATGTCTGAAGCTGTGTGAAGTAAACAAAATGCTATGGTATCTCTTTGAACAGTTACTGACTTCCCATCTTTTTATTTCTCTTCTAAAATCTCAGCCCTTAATTGGCACCAGCGTTGAAAATACTTCATGTAATCCAGGAAACCTCCTACTTTGCAGGTTTCTTTTTAATGCCATCAATTTCTCCATGGAATCCTGTGGAAGCAGCTAGTAATGAGTGAGACAGGCATTCCCTGTCATGCTTACTGTCCTAGTCCTCTATTGTTGCATGACAAATGAATGATTCCCAGCCTTAGCAACCTCAATCATTTGTTGTCTCACATTGTTCTTGAGACTCAAGAATCTGAGACTGGTTCTGGCTTCTAGTGACAGATAAAGTAGTAGTGGAGCTCTTGTCTGAGGCTTTGGTCGTCTGAAGGTTCACGGGAGCTGCAGGATCTGCTTCCAAGAGGCTCACTCACGCAGCTATTGGCAAGAGACCTCAGGTTGTCTCGTCTCCTCTTTTGGCAGAAGGCCTCAGGTCTTACCATCCAGACCCCTTCATAGGGCTGGCTGTCTTAATCTTCCCTGGATGTGGCAGCTGGCTTCTTTCTGAGTGAGTGAGTCAAAAGAAGGAGAGAAAGCAAGCAGAAAGCGATAGGTACCTTTTAGAGTGAGTCATTTAGTTTAGCTCATACTTAAGAGGGGAACTTAGACTCTACCTCTGGAAGGGAGGAGTACTAAAGAATTTTGGATGTTTTAAAACACCCACACTTAGTCATACCCTGATGCTCAAAATACACACTTTTGGTTCTTTTCTCCAAGGCTACCAAATGAATATTCAGCTGAAGCAGTAATTCTCATATAGTGAGTACAGATCATAATCTTTTCAGTCCTTTTTAAGACTGCATGTGCCTGGCCATCCCACACCTACTGACTCTGAATCTAGGAGTCAGTCCTGGCTATCTGTGCTTTCAGAAGTAAGGAACCTGAGGTAATTCTCTTGTAAGTCCTCCCCACTTGAAGAACCACTGACTTATAATGGTTACCAAGTTTCAGAGTATTATTAAACACTGAGGATGATTGGGCTATGGAAAATTAAAATTGCCCATTTGCGATTATCTTAAATTTTACTGCAGAGTTGTTTTTTTTTTTCAGTGATGATTTCTTTTTAAAATCACCAATTTTGTAATTTAAGCAGACCAGTGCTAAGTGATTATAATACATTGCATTTCTTGAGAAATATATTCTAGGAAGGAAATTAAATTCAGTGGAACTTTAATTATTTTTCTCGTGGAGGGCTTTTATGGGAAGTAAACTTTCTGCCAATGTTATTTCCATTAAGCATCTCAGAAAGTAACAGTCTGGAATGATGGGGGAATAAGAGCAAAACAAGGACAACAAAAAACGGTCTTGGACTTCGCATTTGTAGTCTTAAGCATTCTTTTCCAGTTACTGATGAACCTTATTAATTATATCTTGTCATTTGGTGGTCAAGACAATATCTAGGCTAGGAAGATTATTTAAGGATTCTGCAAGTTACTAGCCTTCGTCTTCCGTTCTCATTACCCTGGTGAGCTTGAGACAGCTGAACGACTATCTCTTGTTCTCCTACCTTCCAAATGGTCGTCCCTCTTCCATCCTGTTTAGACTAAGGGTGCGTTAATAATAGATCTGCGTCCAGAGTAATGTAATACTGTTACAGTGTTGTATGAAGGAGCCAGTCCCAGGTTGATTGTCCTGACACTCATTTCTTTCATTAAGTTAAAAAGGAATGAAAATGGTTGAAAAGTTTGGAAATATAACCTGCATTTGTCTTTTCCTTGCTTTAGTTGATTACAGGCATAGCGAAACCAGTGCAACAGCCCTCATGGTTGCTGCAGGGCGAGGTTTTTCAAGTCAAGTAGAGCAGTTAATTAGCATGGGAGCCAACATTCACAGTAAAGCATCGAATGGCTGGTAATTATAAACTGCATCCCTTCTTGCTGTGTCTCTGTACAGCTCCGCATATCGGTTTTGATTTCTTATGTTTGTCTTTGTACTAAAAGCTATTGTATAATAATTGCTGGTCCATCTCTAATGGGTGAATGAATCCTTTGACTCGTTTTATAAATTTGAGAACATTACTTCTCTGTCTAAATTTGATTTTTTAAAAAATTATTTATTTATTTAAAATTTGATCTCTTTGAATTTTGGCAGGATGGCTTTAGATTGGGCCAAACACTTTGGACAGACTGAAATAGTGGATCTTCTAGAATCATACAGGTAAAACTTTATACTGTGTTTAATTAACCCTAATGTCTTTTTTAAAGGCTTAGCCATGTAAATGACAGCATATGACAAGGTAGACTATAGTCTCTTATGCAGAGATTTTCTTTTTTCTTTTTTGAATTCTAAGGAACTTTTGTCTGATTTTGTTATTTTTTGTTTTGGGTAGGGTGCCAGTAAGATCCAGTTTTATAATACTTTATTTCATTTTGCAAAGCAGAAGGGGGATTTTCAGTTAAACATAGTAGATACAGCACATGTAATTTATCTGCATTTTCCTAAAACCTCATTGAAATGGTAAGGCAGGAATATAACATGTGTAAGCTAACAAAGTCGAAGAGGTTGGAAGAGGACATAGCAACTGGTGGAAGATAGGAGTAAACTTTTGGGTAATAGAAGGCTAATGGATCAGTGGTGTTTGACTTAGCAGAGCTGAGGAAACGGAAAGCTCAGTGCAGGGAAGTAATTGCCAGTGAGAAACCAGCTCATTTTAGCTTCTTAGAGGTTCAAAAAAAAAAAAAACCCCCACTGAGAATTGATTGAAATTCTCTCCAAGGAATATTCAGAATTCCAGATTCCCACCTCTCCTGCCATCAGCGGAGATCTCCTTTCCCTACCTTGGCAGTAGTGGGAAGTTTATTAAAAAATTAAGCCACATGAAGCTTTGGACTTGGGGCCTATCAAGCACAGAGGGAGAGTGGGAGTGAGGTATCAAAGAGGAAAGTCCCCCAACAGACTGAAGGTTGAGATTCCATCCACTCCCTTCCACTGCTGTCCCTGTCGCCGTTTCCTGTAGAAGCTTACACTCTTCAGCAGAAAATGGGAGAATTCTTTCCTGGGAAAACAGACCAAGCCGACAGAAAAGAATTAGAATTATGGAAGGTTTGGTATTCTTTCATTGAAATGACCATCTTTAAGCCACATAGCTCGACAGTTGCTGCCTGTGCACATGGAAATTTTTTGTGCATTCTCTTTGAAGATGAACAAACTGCCAGGCATCTTTGAGGGGAAAAGTACCCACGATCAAACAACAATAGCAACAAAAACCCCTGGAACTTTGATGGGCTGCACATCAATAATCAGAAGAAAACTTCAAAAGCTAATAGAAAATACTCATAAAACAGAAACAATGTGTTATAAAACAGGAACAGAACACAAATCTTTATTCAGATTTTATCTTCATGAGGGCCACCTAAATTTATCCTGTTGTTGTAGTTTACCTTCTTGTGCTGTTAATCCTTCTCAACCTACTCTATTTTTCCTTTTGTCTGTAGGACCTGTTACCCTCTGACACATTTTTTTTTCTTTTTTTAAAAATTAAATTCAATTAATGAACATACAGTGTATTTTTAGTTTCAGAGGTAGAGTTCAGTGATTCATCAGGTTTTCTTTGTTTGTTTGTATTTTTGTTTTTTTTTTTTCAGAACTTACTCATATTTTCAAGATTTTATTTGAGAGAGAGAGAGTGTGTGTGCATGTCTCTCTAGTGAGAGAGAGAGACAGGGAAAGCGAGCGTGAGCAGGTGGAGGGGACAGAGGGAGGAGGAGAAGCCGGCTCCCCACTGAGCAGAGAGCCCGATGCAGGGCTCAATCCCAGGACCCTGAGATCATGACCTGAGCTGAAGCCAGAGGCTTAACCCACTGAGCCACCCAGGTGCCCATCATCTTATTTTTCTTTTTTAGTTTCTTTTTCTTTAAAAATTTAAATTCAGTTAATTAACATGTAATATATTATTAGTTCCAGAGGTAGAGGTCAGTAATTCATGAGTCTTGTATAACACCCAGTGCTCATTACATCACGTGCCCTCCTTAATGTCTGTCACCCAGATAGCCCATTCCGTAAACCCTTTCCCCTTCAGCAGCCCTTAGTTTTCTACAATTAAGACTCTCTTATGGTTTATCTCCGTCTCTGATTTCATCTTGTTTTATTTTTTTTTCCTCTCTTCCTATGATCCTCTGTCTTGTTTCTTAATTTCCACATATGAGTGAGATCATGTATGTATAAATTTGATTTAAAAAAAAGATTCAGACAATACTTTCAAATCCAATGAAACAAATCATTTATTTAGGTAATTAAAGGTTTTGGCTAAAGTTAGGTTAGATATTTAGATAGATATGTAGATCTTAGATTAAATAGCTAAAGAAAAGAAAAAGGTGATTTTAAAAGAAAATATATCCAAAGAAAATATGTTTTATAATACATTGATAGCACTTTGTTTTCAACCTGTAAGAATCAAAAAAGATAAAAATGAATCTGAAGTTAAAATATACTAAAATATCTTTTACACAAGAATATAAAAATGTTTTATTTGAGTTGGGGTTTTGGATTTTATTCTATAGATAATAGTCTCAGGTGAAGTGAATGTTTGAAGTATGAAGTTAGTCTTGTTATTTTAATTTCATTAAATGATAATGAAGGTTAGAGTCACAAAGTTATTAACAGACCCAAATGCTAATTATGGTATGCCAGATTTTGTTGTCATTTCAATATAGCACCCAGAACTTGCAGTCCTTTTTGACATTAATGCTTTGAATGTTCCAGATGTTCTTAGGGTTCTGGGAATAGCTCAGTAGACACTACAGATTACCAAGTAGCAGTTATCTGGATAGTATTCTAACTATCCTGCCTAACTGGGCTTTCTTTTTATTCTGCAGATCATGACATCATCAATTACAAATTCCAAATGTTTAAAAATTAAATTTATGATGTTTGCAGGATTATTGATAATTGATAAAGTTAGAGCTTTTTTTTTTTTTTTAAGATTTGAGAGAGAGAGAAAGAACACAGAGCAAGGGAGAAAGTTGGGGGGGGAGGGGCAGGGGGAGAGGGAGAAGTGGGCTCCCTGCTCATGGGGCTCCATCCCAGGACCCTGCGATCATGACCTGAGCTGAAGGCAGATGCTTAACTGACTGACCCACCCAGGGGCTCCTAAAGTTAGAGCTTTAAACAAAGGACATTGTACCCTCTTCATTTACGTGTTAAGAAGTAAGAAAACAAAAAATTGGGAATGTTTTAAAATGAATCTTAAAATTTAAAATAACTGCAGTTAGAATTTTAATATTTACCCTATTGAAAGCAGGTTTAATTATTTTTCTGCTAAGCTCTTTGGAAGAAATTGGGCAGAACTGAACTTCTTAGAAATCTTAGTGATAGTTACTAGTGATGGCAGGAGGTTACATTTTTACATATGGGATGAAAAAGCAAGCTGTTATTTCAGTAATTTATGCTGATTTAGGGCTTTGGGCTTTTGGCTTTTTGGCTTTTTTTTTTTTTTTTTTGGCTTTTTAGCATAATCAATCGGCTTTTAATATGGAATAACCAAATTGGCAGTCATGTTAAGCTGGCACCTGTAGAATTGTTTTAAATGTAGACGTTGTTTCAGAGTATTGTTTATAAGAGTGAACAATTAGAAACAACCTATTAAAAAAGTGTAAATGATGATCAAAGGTTTGTGTGTTTTAAGTTTTATTGAGATAAAGTTCACAACCATGTAATTCATCCTTTTGAGTGTACAGTTCAGTGGCTTTTAATGTGTTTGCCATGTTATGAATTTTTTTTTCAGATTTTATTTATTTATTTATTTATTAAGAGAGGGCAAGCAGGGGGAGGGGAGAAGGAGAGGGAGAGGGAGATCTTGAGCAGACTCTGCACTGAGTGCGGATCTCAACGACCCTGAGATCATGACCTGAGCTGAAACCAAGAGTCGGATGCTCAACTAACTGTGCCACCCAGGTGCCCCCATGTTATGCAGTTATTATGATAATAATTTTGAGAACATTTTCATCACCCCCCCCCAAAATTCCTGTAATCATTAGCAGGCACTCCTCATCTTCCCCAGCTCTTCCAGCCCTAGGCAACTAGTCTGCTTCCTGTTTCTGTAGATTTGTCTATTCCATACACTGGATCTAAGTGGAATGATATAATACATCGTCTTTTTATGATTGGCTTCTGTCACAGCATAATGTTTTCAAGGCTCATCCATTCACATTGTGACATCCTTTCTTTCTGACTTGAGTTATACTCTGCTCTGTGGCTAGATCACAGTTTGTTTAACCATTTTTCAGTTGATGTACATTTGGGTAGTTTCCACTTTTTGGCTGTTATGAATGATACTGGTGTGAACATTTGTGTACACCAGTTTATGTAAACATATATTTTCATTTCTCTTGTTTATAAACCTAGAGGTGGAATTGCTTGGGCATCTGCTAACACTGTGTTTAACATTTTGAGGAACGGCCACATTGTTTTTCGAAGTGACATCATCATTTTATGTTCCCACTAACAATGTATGATGGTTACAATTTCTCCACACCCTCTTTAACACATACTATCTTCTGTTTTTTGATTATATTGTCATCCTAATGGTGTGAAGTGGTATCTCACTGCGGTTTTTATTTTCATTTCTCTGATGCGTAATGATGTTGAACATCTTTTCAATGTGTTTATTGGCCATTTGTATATTTTCTTTGGAGAACTATCTTCAGATTATGTTTTTGAAAAGCACTTATTGATAGATTTTACTTTGGATAATGTAGGTGTAAGCCAAAACATGAATTGTACCTAGGACGTTAAGTATCATTTACCCTCCTTAGGGTATGTTCAGAATTTAAAGAAGGACATCATGGGAGTCATTGACTTTATTTTTTAAATTTTTTAATTTTTTTTAAGATTTTATTTATTTATTTGACAGACAGAGACCACAAGTAGGCAGAGAGGCAGGCAGAGAGAGAGGAGGAAGCAGGCTCCCTGCTGAGCAGAGAGCCTGATGCGGAACTCGATCCCAGGACCCTGATCATGACCTGAGCCAAAGGCAGAGGCTTAACCCACTGAGCCACCCAGGCGCCCGAGTCATTGACTTTAAATGAGTTGGTCATTTTTTTTTTCTTTTTTTTAAGTGCTTCACTGGAGTTTGGAAATCTAGATGAAAGTTCTCTGGTTCACACAAACGGAAGTGACCTCAGTGCAGAAGACAGAGAGCTCCTGAAAGCTTATCATCACAGTTTTGATGATGAAAAAGTAGACCTGGATTTGATCATGCACCTTCTTTACAATATCTGCCATGGTTGCGATGCTGGTAAATGAGTACTGTCTAAAATAACTTGAACAGCAAAGTATACTTCAGTTTCCAAGATAATATTTTGTGTGTACAGATGTTTACAGAATTCCACTGGCAGTACTGCATAGTAATCTCTTAAGCGTCCTAAGTATTACACTTTATCAGTATTTGAAAACTAGTGATATAGCTCATCATAGCTGGGCCTGTCAGTGGTTTCTGCTTTGTAAAGCCAGAGATTTAATATTTTATTTTATTTATTTTAAAAGATTTATTTGCAAGGGAGAGAGAGAAAGAGAAGGAGCAGGGGGAGGGGCAGGGAAAGAGGGAGAAGCAGGCTCCCCCAGGACCCTAGGATCATGACCTGTGTTGAAGGCAGCCGCTTAACTGCCTAAGCCATCCAGCTGCCCTGAGATGTGATTTTTAAAAAACATCCTTGTTTTCCAAGGTGCAATATTAATTTTCCTACCTGGATATGATGAAATTGTTGGATTGAGGGATCGCATCCTGTTTGATGACAAGCGGTTTGCTGACAACACACATAGGTAAAAGCTAAAGTTTTATATTTGTTGCTCTAAATAACTGATTGGTACCATAGTGTATTTTTCCTTTCCATTGTTAACAGATACCAAGTCTTTATGCTTCATTCAAATATGCAAACATCAGATCAAAAGAAAGTATTAAAAAACCCACCTGCCGGTGTTCGAAAAATAGTAAGCTTCATACAATTTTCTTTCGTCCATTTCAGTAGCCATTGGTCCTGGATTCATATTAACTGTGATGTCGCATCCCCTTGCAGATCCTTTCCACCAATATTGCTGAAACCAGCATCACAGTCAACGATGTTGTCTTTGTTATTGATTCTGGTAAGGTGAAAGAGGTATGTGTGGATAAGTTGTATTTTGTTTCAGTGAAGAGGGTTAAGTTACATTCCAATAAATGCTTTTGTGATTCATTTTAATGAGAAGATGGTTCTGCATGAATTTAACATAGTGATTGTTGATTTCTCCAAAGTGAATATTTTACCGTAAGCAGTTCAGACTGTAGGATCTAGTTATTGTAACAGATTACACAAAAATAAAAAACAAAACAAACTAGCTTCTGCTGATTTAATACTAGGAAGAATGTAAAGGGTTGGCTAATTACACTGAAAATTTTGTCACTGAATGGGAATTGGATTACATGTTTTGTATGCTTTCCTTCTTTCCTTCTGCATATGGTAATGGAACATGTCCCTCTTGTTCAGAGTTAATCTCCAGGGCTCCACATATAGTGGGTATTCAAAAGACATCTGGTTCAAGAGAACCATCCTGAGACAGTGCGAGCAGTCAGACCAGACTTCAGCAGATGCCAGTTAGCAGCCACACAGGCCCAGCAACTGCTTTTATAAAGATAAATTTTACCGCAACACTGCCCTGTTCACTTTTGTCTCTTGTCTGTGGTTGCTTTCACACTGCAACTGGAAGAGTTGCAGCAGTGACCCTCTACAAAGGCTAAAATATTTACTGCTGGCCCAGATATAAAGAAAAGACAATATTTATTTTCTGTTAGCACTGGGATGCTCAGCAGTTCTCAATACCCTTTGGTGGATCCTTTCACAGAAAGAATGGAAAGTGATAGAGGTGGTTGATTTTCAAGGAAAGATCCTGTCTGTATTGTGGAAAGCAAATGATGTCTGTTACAGTGGATAGCAATGATCATGTTTTAATGTGGGAAAATTTGTTAATTGCTTTTTAATGTTTTCAATAGAATTTTTAGGAATATCTTACAGAAAATAAAACTTTATTATAAAATTTGGACGTTTCAGTATAGTTGGGTACTATAAAGAAGGGATACGTTTTATTTTTTTATCAGAGGTTAATGATGAATATTATCACTAAAAGTCTGAATGGTGAGTCAATGAAAATTCAGATTTTATTGCCCTGATTATCTAAAGCTGATGAAGTGGATTTTGAATCTTGGAAATTAATTCCTATAGATGTCATTCATCAAGTAAACCATGGTTTAGAACATGATGGTAGTGTCAGAAGTTATTTTACATACAAAACTGACACATATGACATTTTATTAAAAACTACATAAGTAGCATCTTTTCTAAAAATCCCATGATTAAACTATTCTGAGAACACATTTGTATTTGCTCTATTTAGTTATTTTATGAAAGGGAAAGTATAAGTCAGTGAATGATTAAGTGTATATTTTAGTTAGGAATGCATTCTTTTAAAATCTCTACAGTGAATTTTGGCTTTAGATTGTTTAGGGAATATAGAGGTAATAATGGTTCTTTACTTTCTCTTATAACATTCTGGTTAGGCTAACTGTGTTCATAGCTCAGCCGGGGGTAAAATGGAGAGGAGTAAAAATTCTTCACTTTGGATAGGATTGGTTCAGTGATTATTGTTATTCCTCCAGATCAGCTTCCTGGCACATATTTTAGAAATTATCTTTTCCTGATCATTCCTATTCTTGGTGGTGATAGAAATCTGATAGGAAATGACCTCAAGAGAATAGATTTTTCTTCACTCTTGATGTCTATGAGTACTGACTGCTATTATTCAAGTATAGCAGAGAGGAACAAATAACTAAGCAAGGCAGAGAATGAGGAAGTTTTTATAGCTCTTCTGAGTTTATTTTTCATTCTTTTTCCTTAGAATGTTTGTAACCAGAGATGGGGATTTTTTTTTTTAATCTGTGCCCCAACCTAATTATCTAATCAAGAGGGGCCTCGAATTAAACTTGGCATGTTAAATATATTCATAATACTCTTGCTATTTCTTCTTAAACACCTTTTATAAAAGTTTTAATATGAAGATAACTTAAATATTACAGAAATCCTTTGATGCACTGAATTTTGTTACAATGTTAAAAATGGTGTGGATTTCCAAAGCTAGTGCCATACAACGAAAAGGCAGGTAATGTATATTTAATGTACATTCATTCACTCAATTGCCTATGACATGGAAACATTTTGATATGTATTACATATTTAATGTATATTCTGCTTTCTATATAAAATGTTAACATTTTCATGTTAGTCTTAATTCTTACATTGTTTTTGCAAGGCAAGCCATTTCAATACTTTCTTTAAAAGTTGAATTCAGGTTATGTTAAAAATTTTTGACTAGTATAATCTGTCCTCAGAAGATGTAAGAAACTTAAAAAACAAAATTGAAAGGAAAATATTTTAAACATTTGCAGTATAGGACAAAGGGCTAATTGCTATATTATGCAAAAAACTCTTTAAAATCAGTTCATAAAGACCAACACATTAACCTCACACACACCACCTCATATATGCAGAATAAGTGCAAATTAATAAGGAAATTTTTTTGCTTATCACCAGATTGGCATAGATGAAAATTTTTAACAGTACCTACAACAGAGTTGGCCAAAGCATGGGCCAGTAAGCTTTCATAGTTTGCTGATGGGAGTGTAAACTTCTGTGACTTCTTCAGAGGACAGTTTGAAACTGTTTATCCAAATCTCCCCTTTGCCGGTGGATTCCACTTCTTGTAGTTTATCCTGAGTGTACCTGTGCATGTGCCCAGACGTGTGTTGAAGAATGTTTTCCGCAGCACTGTTTGTAATAGTGAACTCTCTGGAAGTTTTGTAGTTAAATAAATTATGCGATAGTTGTGCAATGCTATATTAGACTATGATGATGAAAGATGTGGATGTATTTTTATGTGCAATGAGTTCTCCAAATACATTATTAACTGAAAAAAGTAAGGTGTACAACATGCATCTATACTATTTGTACTTAATATATATGTATAGTGCTAAATAAATACATATGTATGTATATATATATTTAGGGCAGAAATGCATTGATGGATTTGAGAGAAATATTAAAAAACAAGTGTTGGCTCTGAGAAGGAGGATTTGTGGAACTCTTTGAAAGAAGGAGGATTTAATTTTCATTTTTTTGGTAGTTTGGTTATTTTAGTATGTGCTTGCATTACTTTTTCTTTTGAAAAAAGGGAAGATTTAAAAGTATCCTATTTATCAGTAATCATTTGACTAATTTTCCTTGCATTTTAATAGGAAAACATCTGACACTGATTTTAAAGCAGTGGCTCATGTGCTGAAGCTGGTGGATGCATTATTTCTGTACTTTATAATTTCATGGAATGTTCTTGAAGGCTTTTGCTGTTACCGTACCAGTCGCTTTCCTGTGACAGGGTGTGGCTTGATAACACTAGCTAAGTTAGTTAGTAATATTCCATCTCTTCATCGTGTTTACCTCTTAATCGTATATTATCCGGGAGGAAAATCAGAAATTGTAGGAATTTTCCTTGTCATTTTTTTCAGCCTATTTCTTTTGACAGCCATTACTGTGCAAGTGTTAGGGATGCGACGATGAATAAACTGTAGTCTGATGAGTCAGGTTTGTGGTGGGGGAATGGTGCAGTCCATCCTGGAATCCAGTAAAGTAAGCAATTTTAATACCATGTGATTTGTGATACAACTGGATAATGCTTCTGGAGGAGTGAGGGTAGAATCTGAGATAAATACAAATGAAGAGGTGTTTTGAAAAGGCTTTTCTAGCAAAGGCGAGGCAAGCACAAAGATCTACAGGCAAGAGTGAACAACAAAGTTGTCTGGATGGAGTTTAGTTTAGAGGAGAATAGTGAAAAAATGAGTAAGTTGTGGACATGTCCTTAAGGATCATTTTGTGTTTCCGCTCTCTTTTTCTTCTTAATAAACCAAAGGATGGCATGATTTTAGTCTTCTTTCATCTCTTTGAAGAATGAATTGGTAGAGACAAAACTGATGGCAGGAGGACCCAGTAGGAGGCTCTTTCATTAATACTTGGAATTTACAAAAAGGGAGAGATGACAATAGTCTGGATTGTGATAGTGGTGTTAGAAGATATTGAGAGCAGTATTGGGGTGAGAGTGTGTCCAGGGGCAAGGAATAGTGTGGAGTCAAGGATGTTATACAGGTGTCTGTCTTAGAAACTTGTGTGGATGGTGGTGCCCTTGTTGGGGGAAATGGGAATAGTGGTTATGTTGGTGAGAAGAATTAATCTTTGGTTGTGTTGAGCTTCGGTTGGCTAGAAAATCCAAGCGGAGCTAAGAGGCTTCTGAAGTATGGGAGTAGGGTTAGGGTGAAGAGATCTCAGTGGATGAAAATTAAAGTCAGGAGGATAATTACAATCCCGTTGGGAGTGAGGATGGACTAGGAGAGCAGAGGGCTGAGGTCCAGCCTCACAGGAACATCGACATTTAAGGACTGGCGAAGGATGGAAATGTCTCAGAGAAGGCTGGGTAGGAGGGAAAGCAGATGGGTTGATAGTGAGGACGGTACTGATGAAGGAAGCAGTGGTCCAACATCTCATTTTGTCACTTGTAGCACAGTGTGTTGTAGCTTTGTGATGGGAGGGATATTTCTGGATCTCTATCGCTTAGCATGTTCAGCCTGGCCATTAGCTGATACAGTGATTCTGGGGGAAATGAGGAGAGGCTGCTTTTCTTCAAGATATTTCTCTCCTACTTCCCAGAAAGTGGTACAAGTCTCTGTGGTGACAGGAACTGCCACTCCCTGGAGTTGTGTAATGCTTTCTTTGCACAGCTCTGAGCTGTGGGCTTGTGGGCGGTTCTTGTGTCAGTTGAGTAAAGCAGATGAAATGTCAATTACCGTGCATTTTTTTCATTATTTTTACTCACTTTTATGTGTGTGTCACTTACAAATTTGTTTTTATCATTACCTTAGTAGGTGTATCAGGTAGGTATCATTCGTAAGTTTTTATGAATGATGCCCAGACGAGTGACGTGCCTTCTGGAAAGATTCAGGAAGGAATCACAGTCAGCTGTCCTGACACTGGTCCATTGCTCTGTCTCCTAAAGCACACTGCTTTTAGAGTTGCCATGGTCTAGTCTTTATTCCTTGTTTGAAGCTTAATTTTTATTTCACTTTTAAGGGCAGGGAGATGTAGACCTGGAATTTGTTTCCGGCTGTTTAGTAGACTCCGATTCCAGAATATGTTGGAATTTCAGACTCCAGAACTTTTGAGAATGCCATTACAGGTAAAAATGTACCGAACTCTAAAAGGCTGCTTTTAGGGTGAGGGAGGAGAGGGACCATTTCAACTTAATACCAGTCGGACTTTTAAGGTAATTCCTAAAACAAAATTATAAAATATATATGAGGGAAGGTGGTTATGTATCTAACTAATATTTTTTTTCTAGACAAGAACATTTAATCCAGGGAAGCCTGGGTGACTCAGTCGGTTGGGCGACTGCCTTCAGCTCAGGTCCTTTCCAGGGTCCTGGAATTGTGCCCTGCATTGGGCTCCGTGCTCAGCAGGGAGCCTGCTTCTTCCTCTCCCCTTGCCTACTACTCTGCCTGTTCGTGCTGTCTGTCACATAAGTAAATAAAAATTCTTAAAAAAAAGTTTAATTCATAAACCACCAATATTTTAAAGGATTACTTGAGTTCACTTAAATTATGGTACAGTTTTCATATATATATATATATTTTAAAAGCAACATTTTAGAAGTCTGTCTACCATATAATAGTGTTCATCTTTCACATTCTCATTGAGGATTAGAAAACAAATTATTTAAGTTCCAAAAGGTAATAGCAAAATCTCGGTTTAAGATGCTGAGATTGCCTGCCTCTCTGCCTACTTGTGACCTCTCTCTCTGTCAAATAAATAAATAAATAAAATATTAAAAAAAAAAAAGATGCTGAGATAATCTTGGTGGTCTGGAACTCAGTCCACTGAAATTTCCTGACCTTTATTAATTATTTTGAAAATTGTTTTGAAAAATGGTTTTCTGACTTCACACTAGCCAGGCATTGTAGTTTCTAGGGAAAACTACCAGAAATACATTAATTTGGTTCTCTAATGTGCTGAGCCAGATGCTAGCTTCCAAACTTTTAAAGATTTTATTTCTTTATTCGAGAAAGAGAGAGAGGGCATGGTAGGGATGGACAGAGGGAGGTGAGAGAGAAACTCTAACTAGACTCCACTCTGAGAGCAGAGCCTCACTCGGGGCTCGATGTCATGACCCTGAGATTAGGGCCTCGGCCAAAAAGAAGAGTCAGACATTTAACCAACTGAGCCGCCTATGTGCCCCCCACCCCACACTGTTCTTTTTATTTTTTTATTTAAATAATTTTTTAAAAAAATACATTTTGTTTGGGGCACCTGGGTGGCTCAGTGGGTTAAGCCTCTACCTGCAGCTCAGGTCATGATCCCGGGTCGTGGGATCGAGCCCCACATTGGCCTCTCTGCTCAGCAGGGAGCCTGCTTCCCTTCCTCTCTCTCTCCCTGCCTCTCTGCCTGGTTGTGATCTCTGTCTGTCAAATAAATAAAATCTTAAAAAACACAACCATTTTGTTTATTTATTTGGCAGAGAGAGCAAGAGTGAGCACAAGCAGGGGAGTGGCAGAGGGAGTGGGAGAAGCAGGCTCTGCACTGAGCAGGCAGCCCAATGTGGGGCTCAATCCTAGGACCCTGGCATCATGACTAGAGCGGAAGGCAGATGCTTAACTGACCAAGTCACCCATGTGCCCCTCTACTGTTCATTTTTTTTTTTTTTAAGATTTTATTTATTTCTTTGAGGGAGGGAACACAAGTGGGTGGCAGTGGGAGGGACAGAGGGAGAAGCAGGCTGAGCAGGGAGCTTGATGGGCTTGATTTCAGGACCCTGGGATCATGACCTGAGTCCGAGGCAGACATTTAACTAAGCCACCCAGGTGCTCCTCTACTGTTTAATTTTAATCAGAAGATTCTACTAGTCTGTTTGGGGACTATGTTTCCCATGATCTCTTTCTCTTTTTTTCTTTTTTTAAGATTTTATTTATTTGAAAGAGAGAGAGAGCATGAGCAGGGGGAGTGGCAGAGGGAGAAGCAGAAGCAGACTTCATGCTGAGCAGGAAGCCCATGAGATCCGGGGCTCAGACTCAATCCCAGGACCCTGGGATCCTGACCTGAGCCAAAGGCAGACACTTAATGACTGAGCCACCCAGGGCCCCCCCATGATTTCTTTGAAAGTCAAAATCAACATAAATTTCAACATTTCAAAATGATTTGCTGTTCTTGTTTACAGGAACTTTGTTTACATACTAAGCTATTAGCCCCAGTGAACTGTCCTATTGCCGATTTCCTTATGAAAGCTCCTGAACCTCCACCAGCTTTAATTGTAAGAAATGCTGTACAGATGCTTAAGGTTGGTGTCTCCACAGTTTTATTTTACCTGTTTTACTTGAAATTTAAACACAGTGAGGATACATCTTACCGAATTTTGTCCTTAAAAATGTTATCTTAAATAATCATGTACTTTGAATAATACTCTCATGGTAATTATAGTAAAACAGTAGAGTTCATAGTTCTTTTTTACATAAAATATGGAAAGCAGAATATGTTTTTTATAAGATGTTGCAGAAGAAAATTTACATTTTCATTTCCTGATGACTTTTTAGGTATGTGATTTGATTAAGCATAGTTTTTGGTTGTCTCAGATTCTGTTTTGTGTTCTTTTATTTAGACAATAGATGCAATGGATGCCTGGGAGGATCTCACTGAGCTGGGATATCATTTGGCTGACTTGCCCGTAGAGCCACATCTTGGTAAAATGGTCCTGTGCGCTGTTGTTTTAAAGTGTCTGGACCCCATCCTCACAATTGCCTGCACGCTAGCCTATCGAGACCCTTTTGTCCTGCCAACCCAGGCCTCTCAAAAACGGGCAGCTATGCTATGTAGGAAACGCTTCACTGCAGGGACTTTCAGTGACCACATGGCCCTTCTCCGAGCATTCCAGGTATGGTTTATTATTGTCATTTCATTTCTGAACATGGTGCTGCTTATACACGTATCTGGGGCAAGTGTAATGAGTTCACAAAGAGACATGATTCCATTAATTTTGTTTCATTCTGAAGTTATATTTTATTACTAACTTAGAAAAATACCTTCCTACTGTTAATGTGCTGGAATTATCAGTTTCTACCTTTTTTCTGTTTCATTTTCTCAGTTTTCTCCATGTAGGAATATGTGAATGCATGTATTTATGTTTATTTACTTGTATTCATTTTCTAATACTCAGGTTCCTTCTCTTTTAATCATATCTTGGGTAGGGAATGCACTAAAATTTTAGTTAAGAAGCAATGTATATTACTCAAAGTATGTAGAACAAACATTGGAAGAAAATTACCTTGAATTTAGTATCTATTGGTTTTTTTTAGAGTACATCTTTTTCTTATGTGCTTGCAACACTGTGCTAAGAACTTAATTTTATGAAGTAAAATCTAAATATCACTTAAAACTTTTCAAGATAGGAGCAGTGAGAAATTGAGGAATGTGATAAATGAGAAAGCAAAGATAAGGAAAATGGGATTCTGAGGGAAGGAAGTGATACGTAATTTAGAATTTCGAATAATGTGGAGAAGATGAAGTTACTTCCTAAAAAGGTAGACATGTTATTTATCCTTAAATTCTCTTGAATGTAGGCTGCGACTACTACTTTCTTCTTTGTGACTATACATTTTTTAAAAAAAATTTCATTTTGTTTATGCAGAAAATACCCTTTTGCCAGGCATACAGGATTTTTCTGTTATATATAGGTTAAAAAAAATAATGGCAAGCTGTTTTGTGAGCATAATTGAACAATGGATGATGCCGTGCTATTGAGTTCATTAGATACCCCATGTTATAGTAGATTAGTTGAGTGGATAATAGAGGGAGATTTGGTGTAGAATTCCTATGTATTCTTTGCTTTTCCCCAGCTCCTTCAAAAGCAGAGAGGATAAAATACTACCTTGGTCTTTTATATTCCAAAGTAAGAAAAGTCATTTTCAAAGAGGAGCTTTCTTATACTGCATGTAGGTGGTTTCTAGAAATCTTGCTTCCCATTCTCAGATAAATTAAGAAGAGGTTGATATAAAGGTTTTTTTGGAGGACAGGAGTGGTAGAATCCTTACATATAAATGATGTTATGGTGGCTTAGTTAAAAACCTCCAATACTTAAGTGGAAGAAAACTAGCAGACACATCTGAAAAGGCAGATGTTTTTACATAGCTGGTCATTTAGGTTAATGGATACTTTATTCTCATTAGGATTTTATAAACTGAATGGCTTTCATAGCATTTGAGTATAAATTAATGATAAATTTTATTTAATCATGAAGTCTTAGATTTTTCTTACATTTAATTTTAAAATTTATATTTTTTAAAAATTGAGATGTCATTGACATATAAGATTAGTTTTAGGTGTAAAACATAATGATACTATAATTGTATATATTGGGAAATGATCTCCATAGTAAGTCTAGTTAACATCCATCACTGCACATAGTTACAAATATTTTTCTGTTGTGATGAGAACTTTTAAGATTTACTCTCTGATATGTTAATTAGATTTATTGTGATCATTTCACAATATATACAAATACTGAATCACTATTTTGTATACCTGAAATGAATATAATGTTAAATGCCAGTGATATCTCAATTAAGAAAAAAGTTTACCAAAAAAAAAAAAAATCTACTCTTGGGGTACCCGAGTAGAGCAGTTGTTTGGGCATTCAACCCCTTCTCCTGAGGTCATGAGATCGAGCCCTGCGTTGGGCTCCACACTCAGCATGGAGTTTGCTTGAGACTCTCTCTTTCTCTGCCCCTCTGCGGACTCTCTCTTTCTCTAAAACAAATCTTTTAAAAAAATCTCTACTTTAGCAACTTCCAGATATACAATGTAATGTTGTTATTAACTATGGTAACCTTGCTGTAAGTTGCCTTCCCAGGACTTACATATTTTATAACTTTAAGCTTGTATCTTTTGACCCTCTTCACCCCACCTTCCTCTCCTCCCCTGCCTCTGGGAACTACCAGTCTGTTCTCTGTGAGAAAACTCTCTTTGAGTTTTTTTTTTTTTTTTTTTTAAGATTTTGTTTATTTATTTGACAGACAGAGATCACAAGTAGCCTGAGAGGCAGGCAGAGAGAGAGAGGAGGAAGCAGACTCCCTGCTAAGCAGAGAGCCCTATGCGGGGCTCAGTCACAGGACCCTGGGATCATGACCTGAGCTGAAGGCAGAGGCTTTAACCCACTGAGCCACCCAGGCACCCCTGAGTTTTGTTTTTTTTTTAATGAGGGCCTAGATTTTATCAAATAATTAGAAGGAGAATTGACCTTGAGTAGCTAATGTAGAGGTTTTCAGTTACTTTGCAGCCTAACTAAGGAATTTAGTGAATGTATCTTGTTATATAATTATATTTTTGTAGGCATGGCAGAAAGCACGAAGTGATGGGTGGGAGCGAGCCTTTTGTGAAAAGAATTTTCTTTCACAAGCTACCATGGAAATAATCATTGGCATGAGAACTCAGTTGCTTGGTCAGCTTAGAGCATCAGGTAAAATTTTCCCTAAAAAACTTACTTAGACCACGGAGAGCACCTTACTTATACCTCATAGTATTCTTAGTGTTAACTGATGCCATCTGATATTATTTTTATGACATTTTCACATTGTTGTATGTCTTGTATATATGAACTGCTTTGTAGACTCCTTTGTGATTTCAGCTTTTGTTTGTTGGTTAGAAAAATGATATTGTAGAAGCTGTAGCTGAGAAATCTGAGTACCTTTTGATACTATAGGCAGTGAGCAATTTATAGTACATTTGTTGGCAAAAAGCAATTTAGATGTTGTAGTTCGGTTTTATCGCTTTAATAAACAGCAGCTTAGCTCTATAATAGATTTAAATATATAAGTAGGGTGATACAAATGTGGTCTTCATATTTTCAGAACATAAAACAGCTAGTAATCTCTCTTTAAGGCCTTAATTTTTTTTTTTTTAAGAAAATGCCAGTATTGTTATGTCAGTTTGGAATTATTTCTTTAAATTTCCTTTTGAGTAGCATAGTACATTGAGAATATAGTCGAAAAGTACCAGAGCCCAGATGCATGGATGAGCTAAAGTGCCAAAGTAATAAAAGGAGTGAACCAAAAGGTTTTAGAGTGGTCTCAAATATTAGGAAATATGAAGGGCTTTGGAAATTCAAGCAAGAATGTATATATTGTCTTTACTCTAGAATTCATGTCTGTCATAACCAAAATGTTATTAAACCAGTCAAAAGAATGGTTTAGATTTTCAGCTATGATTTTAGTACATTTCTTTTTTTTTAAATTTTAGTACATTTCTGATAGCATCTTACAAAGAACTTTATAGCAAGGATGTGTATTCTTTACAAGTCCCTAAGTCCCCCATACTTCACTTTAGCCTGAGCAAACCTAAACTTTCTTAGAACGTTGATTCTGTATTTTAAACTTTACAGAGGAGATTTTATTAATTATTGTGGAATTTGAATATCATGAAACGTGCATGGATTAGTACAATTTTTGTAAGACACGCACGTTTGAAAGTGTGTTTTGTGCAATAGTGTGTTGGTGTGGTTTTTTCCCCTCCGTCTAGGCTTTGTTAGGGCACGAGGTGGCGGTGACATTCGAGATGTTAACACAAATTCCGAGAACTGGGCTGTGGTTAAAGCTGCGTTGGTAGCAGGCATGTATCCTAATTTAGTCCACGTGGACAGAGAGAATGTCGTATTGACAGGGCCAAAGGAGAAGAAAGTTCGGTTTCATCCCACTTCAGTTCTCAGCCAGCCTCAATATAAAAAGGTAAAATATTTTTAATGCTCTTAGGCCTTGAGGTGAAACTAATCTAGTATACATAGTTGAAGAGCAACAAAAAGATGCTCCACAGACTAAGCAATTAATTGACTGTATATGTATAATTCAACATTGGAACAAAATTTTGATGAAATCTTTGCGGTTGGAAGAGGTCATGTGTTAGGTAATGAGGACTCGTGTTCCAACTATGTGAGCAGTGACTTGCTTTAATGTTTGCCTGACAACTAATATCTGTCATCTGTTGCCATGTAAAGTATGGCCAGTAAAGTAGGTGGTAAATACAGTTAAGATTTTGATTTCTTTTTCTGATAGATTCCTCCAGCCAATGGTCAGGCTGCAGCGATTCAGGCACTGCCTACAGATTGGCTTATTTATGATGAGATGACCAGAGCCCACAGAATAGCTAACATTAGATGTTGTTCAGCAGTGACCCCCGTCACTGTCTTGGTATTCTGTGGACCGGCAAGGCTGGCAAGTAATGCTCTTCAGGAACCTTCATCGTTTCGAGGTAAATGGATCATAAGGAAATACAAATCTATTTGAAATGAAAAAAAAATTTTTTTTACTAGACTAAGTAAAATTTTAAATTCCAAACATGTATGTAGGAGGAGCTCTCTTTTGATATATTGAGACAAATTAGAAAATACTAAAGTTTAAAATTGATTTCTAAGGTAACTTGTTACTGGTTTGTGCATTTTTAGTTAATCTTGCTGATAGGAAGTTTACTTTTCTCTCCCACTTGAAATTGAATAGTAGTTTAACATAAAGGTAATTGTTTAAGGGAAATCATTAAGAGTGACCCATGCCCCCATTTCCCTTATGCAAGCAAACACTTTTTATATTATGTTAAGAATATTGGGGCGTCTGGGTGGCTCAGCTGGTAGAGCATCTGCCTTCTGCTCAGGTCATGATCGCAGGGTCCTGGGATCGAGTCCCTCATCGGGGTCCCTGCTTGGCGGGGAGACTGCATCTGTCTTCCTCTGCATCTCCCCTAGCTTTCTCTCTCTCTCTCTCTCAAATAAACAAAACTCTTAAAAAAAAAAAAAGGATGTAGCAAAAAAAAAAGAAGATTATGTGATTTTTAAAAGTTATACACATTTTCTTTCATATCCTGCTATTTTCATTGTGCAGAATATAAATTTTCAAAAATATTTATATTAATGGCTGCAAAATAGTCTATCATTTAAAAGTGGCATAATACATTTAAAATATTCCTTTGCACTTGCTTGTTTTCAGTTTTTTTTTATTCAGTGATTCAGCAAATATTCATTGGTCAACTCCTATATGTCAAGGATGCTAGGCATTGAAGATGTAACAGAAAACAGTATAGACAAGGTGTTTTGGTCCTTAGGAGTTTACATGGTAGTGGAGGGTAGACAGAAAAAAAGTAAATAATCTGCATGCTACTATGAAGGAAATTAGACTGCCTTAGTGGGGTGACCTGCTTTAGAAAGAGACCCTGAAACAAGTATCTCTGAGGGGGTGTGATTTGAGTATAAGACCTAAAGTATGAGACGCTGTTAGGAAGAGAAGCAGATTCAAAATGATTCTGGAGGTACTGCTAATTGCTGGATTGAATGGTGGTGAGTGGAAGGGAGGAGTCAGTAACTTGCAGGATTTTGGCTGTGGTAGCTTGCTGGAGTAATTTTTTAAAATTCTTTTTCTTCTTGATATTCACCTTGGGTGTTTCTACCACCCTGTCTTCCAAATCACTGATCCGTTCTACTCATCTAATCTGACGTTCAGTCCTTTTAGTGTATATTTCATTTCAGTTCTTAAATCTCTCAGCTTTCTCCTTTTATACTGTTTTAGAAAGCTTACATGATTGTATATCACATTTGGCATCTTTGTTTTTTTTTAAAGTATTTATTTATTTAAATCATCTCTACACCCACCATGGGGCCTGAACTCACAAACCCAAGGTCAAGACCCGAGATGAGATCAAGAGTCAGCCACTTAACTGAGCCACCTTGGTGCTACGTCTCCTTTTCTTCTTTTAAATTAGAAACCTATGAATTTACATGAGCATTTCTTGATTTATAGTGTTTTCATTCCCTTCTTTATGTTCTTAGTTTTCTTCTCCATCCGGTTAATATTTCAAGATTGTGTTTTGATTTTTAAGTTCTTGTCTTTTTTTTTTTTTAATTTTATTTATTTGAGAGAGAGAAAGAGAACACAAATTGGGGATGAGGAGGGGTAGAGGGAGGAGGAGAAGCAGACTCTCCGTTGAGCGGGGAGCCTGATGTGGGACTCGATCCCAGGACCCTGAGATGATGACCTGAGCCAAAGGCAGTCGCTTAACTGACTGAACAACCCAGGCGTCCCATTCTTGTCTTTTTAAAATTTCCTGCATTTTGATTAGAGATTATAGTCTTTAAAATGCCTTCCCCCCCCTTTTTATAAACACTGAGACTTAATTTGTGAACTGTTGGATTTGAAGAGCTCCCCACCTAAACTGTTAGTATATCAGGTAGATTTATGTAAATACAGAGTGTCTGTTTACTGACTTCTTTTGCTGTAAGATGTTAAAAGTGAAATTTTTTGCTTTCGATATGTGTTTGAATAGCGGATGGTATTCCTAATGACAGTAGTGACAGTGAAATGGAAGATAGAACTACTGCTAATTTAGCAGCTTTGAAACTTGATGAGTGGCTCAACTTCAAACTAGAGCCTGAGGTAAGTTGCTCTTCAGTAGTGTGGTGAGTTTCTTTCATTCAGTGAGTATGAACTGACATACGGTATGTCACGTGAGCCCTTAGTGTTAGAGAATATAGTTTGTGTTTCAGTTTTCACAGGGCCCGTATGCATTCTCTGACATTCTGGGGTGTATTCAAGTAGAGGATTTGAAAAGCCTCGGTGTGGCTCATATTTAAGCACAGTGATATTTGAGTGTTTCTGTGGGTGGTACACAGGAACTCCCTTTGTTTCGTGTAACTCTGTTTCTGAGAGAAAGATAGGAGTTCATTCTGTTTTCTCTTTTTGTATATTTCTGAATTGGGAAAGATGAATGTCTTTTCTTCAAATTAAAAATGTTCTTGACAAAGCTTTTCCTTCATTCCATCTCCACCTTTATGTATTTATTTTTTTTTAAGGTATTCAAGTCTGTATTGTTACTGCCCTCCTTTATCTTTCTATACAGTTTTCTCCTTTTGGAATGGGAATAACAGAGGAAGTATGTTACTTTCTAACCTTAAATGTTTATACAGATGCTCAACACATTTATAGAAAATCAATTTGTTTCGAGTTACAAAATTGATGTGGATATGTAATTAATGAAAAAAAGATGTTAAAAAGATAGCTATAAGAATACCCAGATACATGCTGTATTCCCATTTATATGGCGCTGATTCATAAAACATTAGCACATTCACTTACATACTAATTTAATCCATGGATCAAGGCTATGTATTCAAAAGATGCCAGGACCCTTCAAGAGCTGGAGAAAAGTGTTTGGAAACAGAATATGCTTTATTTAGCCAGTGAATACCTAGAGTAATAAAGTTTTACCTCATGATAGCAGTCAGACTTGCAAATATGCAGAAATAGGAATTAAGGTTTTTTTTTTAAAAGAGTTATTTGAGAGAGACTTATAATGCTTATAAGTAGGAGGAGGGGAGAGGAGAGAATCTCAGGCAGACAACCCCTCCTCACCCCCACCTAGTGTAGAGCTTGATGCGGGCTTGCTCTCATGTTCCTGAGATCACAGTCGGAGCTGAAAGCAAGAGTCAGATGCTGAACTGACTGAGCTACCCAGGCACCCCAGGAATTAAGGGTTTTAAATGTAGTTATAAAGTTCATAAAAAATGTTGAGATTTATCAAGTGGTAGCAAACATTTACTCAAAATGTTGAGATTCATCAAGTGGTAGCAAACAAAATAATTCCTCAGACAAATGCACATTTTCCAGTACATTGGGGGAAAGAAGGGAGAAGAATGTGCGTTGAGTGGTGAAATCCACCAAGCTGTGTATCAGTATTCTGTCACACCAAACAGTTTGGAGACAAGGAAAGTGTTCTAACGTAATTTCAGGTTATGTTTCACTTGCCTAAAATATAGCTTAAGGCTGCTTTGCCATATTAAAATTGACTACAGTGAATTTTCACAGAAGGTTATAGACTCCGGGACTAAATATGGCATGATTATTTTGCTTTTAATCTGTCAAATAGCTAAAAATTGAAAATTTAAAAACTACTACAAAGAACAAGTTTAAGTGATGTGACTCTTACGTCACTGAGCCACTTGTAACGGTCAACTATTAGTATTTAACCAATTCAGAGAGTTAATCCTCTCTGAGTTAATTCACTCAGTCTTTGTGCCTTAGCTGGGACACGGAATTACAAAAGATAGCTACTGGTAAAAGCTCCGTCTCTCTCTCTCTCTCTCTCTCTCTCTTTTTTTTAAAAGATTTTATTTATTTACTTGACACAGAGAGACACACAGAGAGAGGGAACACAAGCAGGGGCAGCAGGAGAGGAGAAGCTGGCTTCCCACTGAGCAGAGAGCCTGACTCGGACCTCGATCCCAGAACCTTGGGATCACAACCCGAGCCAAAGGCAGTTGCCCAGTGACTGAGCCACCCAGCTTCCTGCTCTGTCTGTATTTTTAAGAGATCTTACTATTTCCTTTTTTGTTTTTGTTGAAGGGGAAGGGTGGTCAGCAAAGCTATCTAAAGTTGACAACTGGCTAGGTTTACTTTTTTACTCTCTGTTCACTCGTCACTTCAGTCCCACCCCTGGAATCCCACTTCTATTCGCACCAGCCCTTCTGTTCCCTGAAACGGCCTTTGTCAAGGTCAGCATGTCCCCCACATTGTCAATGGCAGCCCACTGTCCTTGAGTTCACCCTTTCTCTCATGTTTGGCACTGTTGTTCATCCCCTTCCTTGTGTAATACTTCCCTTCTCCATTTTTCCTCCTCACCTGTCCCAGCTTCTTTGTCACAAGTTACTATGACATTAGTCTTTCCTGATACTTCTTTTTTAAAAAGTCATTCCTTTGTAGGTTCTTTCACTGACTCTGCCCATATGCCTTAAATGTTAGATATTCTCCAGTACTCTGGGCTTTACTGTGCTCTTTTCATGTCTCTGTACAATCTCTAGGGACCTTACCTCGGTGCGTAGGTTTAGTAACTGTTGATGCATGGATGACTCCCAAGTCGGTCTATATTTCTAGCTTTGGCCTTTCTCTGGACCTGTGAGACTAGCTGCTCTCTGGATCATCATGTGGATGTTCTATAGGCACCAAAATAAAATATGAAGGAAACGAAATGTATTTTTCTTTATTTACTCTGCTGTTACTGTTCCAGTTTTAATCACACTCTAACCACACATTATTGGCTGTCTCTTCCATTGGACTGTGTCATTTGACTTTGTGTCTCTAGTCCTCACATATGGTCAAGAAGAAACGTTATCTCATTCATGCAACAAAAAGAGTGAAATACATTACTTCCTGACAAGTTGCACAGTGTCCTTTGGAAACAGCCGCAGAGCTTCACTAGTAAATGGGTGTCTTGCAAGTGGTTCGCCATCTTGCTTGGCTCGCCTTGAACTGAGGAGCCCGTTCTATTCCAGGCAGCCAGTTTGCTGCTGCAGCTCCGGCAGAAGTGGCACAGCTTGTTTTTACGCCGAATGAGAGCGCCATCCAAACCCTGGTCTCAGGTCGATGAGGCCACCATAAGAGCCATCATCGCTGTTCTCAGCACGGAAGAACAGTCTGCGGGCTTACAGCAGCCATCGGGAATAGGCCAGAGGCCAAGGCCTATGTCTTCAGAAGAACTTCCTCTGGCATCATCTTGGAGGTCAAATAACAGCAGGAAAACTTCAGCAGATACTGAATTTTCGGATGAGTCTGCTGCTGCAGAAAGGTAAATTGGTAACATTTTATCAAAACTGGAGACATTTTTCCCCTAGGAAAATGAATTATTTATCAAAGAATCATGAGCTTTTGTAACATTTAAAAATTACTTATAATCGAAAAAACATAGAAAGTTACAATAAAATGGAAAGTTTTTTTACTTTTTTTTTTTTTTTTTAAATTTATATATTTATTTGAGGTGGGGAGGGACACAGGGAGAGCGAGAGAGCGTCTTAAGCAGACTCCGTGCTGAGCTGAGCTCGATCTGACGGCCCTGAGATCACAACCTGAACCTAAACCAAGAGTTGGGCACTTAACCGACTGAGCCACCCAGGTGCCCCAAGTTTTTTACTTTTAAAGCCTGGTTTTCAGCAGTCTTAAGATAAAATGAAGGATTTTAAACTCTTGGTATCTATGAGTTATATAATATATAATATATATAAATATATATTATATGTATAATATATATATGAGTTAATAAAGAATTTTTTTTATCAGGAAAATCTCAAATGTTTAATTTCAAGAATTGACAAATTTAGCGTCTGTTAAAAAGCTACCATTATTTTAAAATTATATATTTTCATTGATACATGTCAAGTAATATATTTCCCAGACATCCTACAGCAAGAATCATGGGCTGTGGCCATTTAAAAGAACAACGTTCCCACAAGTCTTATCTAAGTATCAATATTGCTGATTGTATTGTATTCCTACAGGAGATCAATTATTCATTGATTCAGTGATGCGTTACACGTACATTGTTCTTAGTGTAAGAGATACAGCAGTGTACCAAACAAAGATCTCTTCCTTCAGAGAGTTTATCTTTTATCCAGGGAGGCATATAATAAATAAGCAAATTTATTGTAATGGCAGAATCTGTTACACTTTAGCCAAATTCTTCTTTTTCTTTCCAGCATTTAGCAATTAGATGTGATATTTTTATTTACTATATGATGATTAGTAATAAGAGAGCTCTTTTATTGAATTATTTATTCAAAAATATACTTCAATTATATAATAGTGGTTGTAATGAATCATTGGCCATGATTCAAAAATATTTGTAGTGTAACAACATTTGTTAGAATCAAGTTTAAGTTTCTTTATATCCATTAAAACATTTCTTACCCTGCTAGAATTGATAACAAAAACAATATTCTTGTCTGTGATGCTAATTTTGGCAATATTGGTAGAAAGTGTGTGTGGTAAGACTATTTCATTGTTAAAGCTGAAAATACAGAGAGTGAAAACATGAAAGTTATGTAATGTTTACTGTTTTTTAAGGATCAGATGGGGGCTGTTAGTGTCTTCTTTTGGTCAGATTTGCGTATTTGAATGAAACAGACGGCTTCATCAGGTCAGACTTCAATTAAGGGGAGTAATCCATACTGGTTTCCACGTTCTTTAGATATACACTTGAGGAATAATTCAGTCGTTTGTTAAGAAAATCTTCTCGTGTGTGTTCCTGAATGTTTCTGATGTAGGCTCTGCTGGGCAGTAGAAGAGTAAAAGGCACATTTTCTTCTAGACACTAACTACTTTTTGAAAAGATTTTTCTGAAAGCTTCCTTGAACAATGGTTTAGAATGTGGGAGTAGATTTCCATAGATACTGTTATGTGGTAATGTTATTCCTAGGCCCATCTATAAACACCTGTTAGGTTCATAGAGACGGTGTGTTTGTGTGTGTGTGTGTGTGTGTGTATAAATGCAAGTGTATATGTATGTGTGCATCTATTTGCATACACACACACATTTTTGGAAAATGTGTAATAGATGCTTATTTAATAAAAGTTAGAAATTTAATAAAATTAAGAAAATCAAAATGATAAAATGTAATATTAGCTATAATTCAGATATTGATTGTCTTATAAATATAGTTTTTCACCAGTGACACTGGAATCAACCATTTCTATTTTTTTACAAGTTGTAGCCTGGCAGTCTTCATTTTCTTACCTGTTGAATGGTGAGATCTGGAATTTTATCTGCCTTCAGAGTTTTGGTAGTATTAATAGATAAGGCCTGGAGTTGGTGGGTTTGGTGGGGAATAGGATGAGGACGCTTAGGAAGATTTATTTATTTATTTATTTATTTTTTAAGATTTTATTTATTTATTTGACAGAGAGAGAGATCACAAGTAGGCAGAGAGGCAGGCAGAGAGAGAGAGAGAGAGAAAGGAGGAAGCAGGCTCCCCGCCAAGCAGAGAGCCTTATGCGGGACTCGATCCCAGGACTCTGGGATCATGACCTGAGCCGAAGGCAGAGGCTTAAACCACTGAGCCACCTAGGCGCCTCTAGGAAGATTTATTTTTATTTTATTTTATTTTAGTTTTTTTAAAGATTTTATTTATTTATTTGACAGACAGAGATCTCAGGTAGGCAGAGAGGCAGGCAGAGAGAGAAGGAAGCAGGCTCCCTGCGAGCAGAGAGCCCGATGCGGGGCTCGATCTGAGGACGCTGGGATCATGACCTGAGCTGAAGGCAGAGGCTTTAACCCACTGAGCCACCCAGGCACCCCTAGGAAGATTTATTTTTAAAGGGAGAAATCAACAGTCTTTGTGAGACTACTTCTTGGAGAGAAAGTATAGTTAGAGTTTTCCTCTGCAGTGGTAAAATATATTTATTTATTTTTAACATAAGTACTTTTTTTTTTACTATATTTACTGTTCTTTTAATAAAAACATTTTATTGAAACTATTTTAAAATAGTTTAAGAAACTATTAAAGTATTAGAAATTGCCCGTCTTCCATCCTAAATCATACCAGTGTATATTTTGCTTGTCATTTTGATAATTGGATGGCAGAGGACAGGTGCATCTTTTCTATAAGAGAACAGGTGCATCTTTTCTATAAGAGAAATGAGATAAAATGAATTCAGTGTCCGAACTTGTTAAATGAAAAGGTGGGGGGGCTTGTGGAGGGCTTTGTTTCCATCTGTATGAAATTTTCCAGGGAAGCCAAGCATAAGAGAGAGAAGCTAGAATGGAGCTCAGATTAAAAGATCAGTTTGAAAATCAAAAGGTAGACCGGAAAATACATTTTTATTTTAATGAGGTTTTACCCTCATTAAGTTCTGTTGCCTAATTTTCAGGTCACCAAGTTGCCAGGGTAAGAACGATGTGATTTTAGGGGGGTCAAATTTACATAATGCATTGAACATCAATTCATGAGAGAAAAAAAAACCCTGAAAGGTCTTTTACACTTCTTAGCAGGTTGTTAATTATTCAGATGTGCATTCATTATATAGTCTTTTGTTAATATGTTTAGGCTTAACCTGTTTTATTTCATTTGTGAAAGAAATAATCCTGGATCTGAGATAGTTACTCTTGAAGGAAAAGTAATTATAATTGTAGGAGTCTATGGTAGTTTATGAATTATTAAACACATCCTTTTTTGTTTTAAACTTGTTTATTATCAATATTGTTAAACACAGCGAACTAAATGATACGCCATAATGAGCTCCATACCCCACATTCAGCAGTTACCAAGATTTTTACCGCTTGCTGTATCTAACCAGATTTTCTTTTTTCATTCTTGGCTTTCTTACTTGGTTTACATATTTCCAGATAAATTCCACACATTGTGTCATTTTACCCTTCCATATTCAAATATGCATCTCTTAAAAATAGAGGAATTTAGGGGCACCTGGGTGGCTTAGCCGGTTAAGCATCCGACTCTTGATTTTGATTCAGGTCTTGATCTCAGGGTTGTGAGTTCAAGCCTGGCATTGAGCTCCATACTGGGCATGGAGCCTGCTTAAGAAAAAAAAAAAAATTTTTTTTCTACATAATCAAAATCCGATGATCAATCCCAGTAAAATGTTCACTTCCCTAGTTGTCATACTATATACATTTATTTGAATTTAGCATCCAGGGAAGACTCATCAGGGCGTCATGTTTCTTGAGGCTCCTATGATCTAGAGTAGTTCTTCTGTTAACTTTTGTTTTTTATGAAGATTTTATTTATTGGAAGGAGAGAGCGCAAGAGAGAGAGAGAGAGAGTAGTTCCTTTGTTAAATTTTGTTTTTTAAAGATTTTATTTATTGGAGATAGAGCAAGACAGAGAGAGTGAGAGAGAGAATAGTTCTTTTGATAACTTTTGTTTTTAAAAGATTTTATTTATTAGAGAGCGAGAGAGAGCGAGTGCGAGTAGGGGTGGGAATGGGAGGGACACAGGGACAGGGAGAAGCAGACTCCCTGCTGAGCCAGGAGCCTGCTCCTGGGCTCTATCCCAGGACACTTCAGGATCCTAACCTGAGCCGAAGGCAGATGCTGAGCTGACTGGGCCACCCAGGTGCCCCCTCTATTGACTTTTTTTTTTTTTTAAAGATTTTATTTATTTATTTGATAGAGAGAGATCACAAGTAGATAGAGAGGCAGGCAGAGAGAGAGAGAGGGAAGCAGGCTAGAGAGCCCTATGCGGGACTCGATCCCAGGACCCTGAGATCATGACCTGAGCCGAAGGCAGCGGCTTAACCCACTGAGCCACCCAGGCGCCCTCTATTGACTTTTTTGAAGAAAGTGGGTTGGTAGTACTGTGAGGTATATCACAATCTGGATTTGTCTGTTTCTTCTTGGCCTTCTTTGTTGGCATACCATGTGTATTTCGTCTAAACTGGTTGGTAGCTCTCAGGGCTTTATTTGAGCCAATATTTTGGCAAGTGTATTTTATAGGTGGTACTGTGAACTTTGTATCGCATGACTTTAGGAAGAACTCGGTGTCTTTTTTTTTTTTTTTAAGGTCTGGTTGTTCCACAAAAACCTATACTTTTAGAACAATTGCAAAATTCCTGACTGCCAGCTTTGCTGCATTTATTCATAGAATTTTAGAATAGAAGAATTTTACAGTTTAGTATAATCCTTTTACTTAACACGTAAGTAAATGAAAGCTCAGATAATTTAAGAGACTTGCCCAGGATCACATACCTTAGTTGTAAATTTAGTGCTGTCCTAGAAGTCTTCTCTCCTGACTGTAGTCCAGCAGTATTTTAATACTTTATCATGTCATGTTTTTTTGGTATGCTTTTAAAATATATTTTACTTAGCTCTAAGATATTTTGTGAAAGTGGAAGGGAGGTAGAGTGGGTGATATTTTAGTAAGGGCCATTAGCATAGATGTATTTAAATAACTATATAATGTTAAAGACCTCTCCAATAGCGTCATACAAGAGGTTAGAAATTTGTTCTTTAGGATTTTATTTACTTGAGAGAGAGAGAGAGCAGAAGCAAGGGGGGCAGCAGAGGGAGAGGGAGAAGCAAACCTCCTGCTGAGTGAGGAGCCCGACAGGGGGCTCGACCCCAGGACCTTGAGATCATGACCCGAGCTGAAGGCAGACACCCAACTGACTAAGCCACCCAGACTCCCCAAGGTTAGGAATTTTGTAAGGGAAATAATATTTTGAGTATTTGTTAACATTAAGAACTTCTATAGATTTTTAAAAATACATTTTTACCTATTGTTTGTGTAAATGCACCCTAATATCTCAGATGTTTTTTCTTTCTTTTTTTTTTTTTAAAGATTTTATTTATTTATTTGAGAGAGAGAGACAGCGAGAGAGGGAACACAAGCAGGGGGAGTGGGAGAGGGAGAAGCAGGCTTCCCGCCAAGCAGGGAGCCCGATATGGGGCTTGATCCCAGGATGCTGGGATCACAACCTGAGCTGAAGGCAGAGGCTTAACCCACTGAGCCACCCAGGTGCCCCTTAGATGTTTTTTCACTCTAAGTGTGAGATAAATGAAATTCCCTTAGTAACTATTACTCCATGTATCATAATGCCACCGTGACTCTGGTTTGAAATGGGATCTGCTTTGTATAATGAACTTGTGTGTCACTGATCTTTGTTTCCTCCTTCCCACTCAAGAGTATTGACGAAATCTCCATCTCCAGCACTGCACCCCCCTCAGAAGTACAAAGATAGAGGGATTTTACATCCTAAACGAAGCATTGATGACCGATCGGATCAGTCTTCTGTGAAATCTACGGACAGCAGTAGCTACCCAAGTCCTTGTGCCAGCCCTTCTCCTCCATCCTCAGGAAAGGTACAGTATCTACAAGTTGATGTAGCAAGGACCAGATTGCTAGCACATTTCACATTACATATTTTTTAGTTTTTCCTGCTTGGCAGAGATTTCTAGTTAGTACCATCTTGGGATGTTTTGAAATTAACAGACCATTTACCAGTGGCATGTAACTCAGCCATCCGCCATGTCCTTTCTGTATCGTTAGAACCTTTTTTTTTAAAGATTTATTTATTTGACAGAGATTACAAGTAGGCAGAGAGGCAGGCAAAGAGAGAGAGAAGGAAGCAGGCTCCCAGCTAAGCAGAGAGCCCGACGCGGGGCTCGATCCCAGGACTCTGGGATCACGACCTGAGCTGAAGGCAGAGGCCCTAACCCGCTGAGCCATCCAGGCGCCCCAGAACTTTTTTTGATTAAGTAACAAGATGATCTCAGATTAGTTTAGGTTTGTAATTTCAGAGTTGCAAACAATGGTTTCTTTGAATTATGAATTTATTTCTCCAATTCAGTGGTTGTATTAAAAAGTACAAGATAGGGTGGGGTTAGGAAGATAGGGAATGTTGGTAGGGAATTGAGAACTATGTATCTTTGAAAAAAATTTATAATATGAATGATTTCAAATATTTAGAGTACGTTTACTTTTAATTTCCTGTGTTGTTGGTACTAAGTATTCAATTAGGGTTATTTAGCTATATGTTGTGTTCTGGGACAAATGTCTGCTGAAACACTCTTGTTAAATAAGAGGAAAAGAAATGTTTTTTGATCACCAGTTTGTACACATTCAGTGACTCTTGACAAATGTATATAATTATGTAAGCATATCCCAGCCATGTACAGGATATTCCCACCAGCCCATGGATCATGATGACTACTGAATTGCTCTCTGTCCCTAGAGTTTTGCCTTTTCTGCAGTTTGCTTGAAATGGAATCATATGTAGTTTTTTTGTGACTGGCTTATTTCACTTTGAAATTCATCCAAATTATTAAGTGTATTCTTAGTTCATTGCTTTTTATTGCTGGATAGTATGGCTAATATCATAGAATGTTTATCCATTCCCCAGTTGATGGACATTTGGATTGTTTCCACATTTTGGCTGTTATGAATATTCGAGGACAAGTCTTTATGTGTACACATGGTTTCTCTTCTTGGGTAAACCCCCCAGGATTAGAAGTGTGGGATTGTATGGCTAAGTGTATGTTTAACTTTACAAGAAACTATCCAGCTAATTTCCAAAATGGCTGTACTTTTTTCCATTCCCTTCAGTCATCTATGAGGGTCCCATATGCTCCATATTCTTGACAATACTTGACATTATTAATCTTGACATTATATAATACTTGACATTATTAATCTCTTTAACGTTAGCCGTTTTGGTGAGTACATAGTGATACCCCACTCTAGTTTTAATTTGCGTTTCCCCAATGACTAGTGATGTTGAGCATCTTTTCATGTGCTTACTTGCCGTTCCTGAATTTTCTTTGGTGTGAAGTATCTGTTCAAATTTTTGTTCAGCTTTTTCTGGTTGTTTACTGTTTGTCTTTTTTATTTAATAGTAAGATTTTTAAAAAATGTATTCTACATACAGATCTTAATTATATATGCTTTGCAATTTCTCTTACAGTCTGCGCCTGCATATTCATTTTCTTAACAAGTGTTTTTTGAAGAGAAGTGTTTTTAATTTTGATGAAGTCCATTGGAGCTATTTTTTCCTGTTTTGGTTTCATCTATTTTTCTGTTGTGGTTCATATTTTTTGTGTCCTAAGAAGTGTCTGTTTAACGCTGGGGCGCCTGGATGGCTTACTCAGTTGAGTGTCCAACTCTTGTTTTTGGCTCAGGTCATGATCTCATGGTCTTGAGATTGAGAACCCATGGGGCTCCTTTGCCTATACAATTGTTCTAGCACCATTTGTTGAAAAGGTTAAATTTTCCCTTGATTTATTTTGGCATCTTTGTAAAAAATCGATTGACCATAAGTAATGTGGTCTGTTTATTGAACTCTATTCTGTTGCATTGATCTTTACACCTCTCTGTTTTGCCTCTGCTACAGTGAGTTGATTATAGTAGCTTTATACTAAGTCTTGAAACCAGTTAATTTTTTTCTCCAATTCTGTTCTTCTTTTTAAAATTGCTCTGGTGTTATGGGTGTGCTAGTGTTCTTTCATATGAAGTTTAGAAAATGCTTTGTCAATTTCCACAGAAACTTTTTTTTAAAAAAGATTTTATTTATTTATTTGACAGACAGATCACAAGTAGGCAGAGAGGCAGGCAGAGAGAGAGAGAGGAGGAAGCAGTCTCCCTGCTGAGCAGAGAACCCAATGGGGGGCTCAATCCCAGGCCCCTGAGATCATGAACTGAGCCGAAGGCAGAGGCTTTACCCTCTGAGCCACCCAGGAACCCCTCCACAGAAACTTTTTTTTGGTATTAAGTGGAATTGCATTAATTCTGTAGGTCAGTTTGAAGAAAACTGACAACAGGTTTTAGTTTCCTAATCCGTAAGCATGGTATACATCTGCATTTCTTTTATCAAAAGAAATTTTTCATAAGTGTTTTGTAAATTTCAGAATGCAGGTATTACACATTTTTTGTTAAGTTGATCTCTAAGTATTTTATATTTTTGATGCTGTTCTTCTTCTTCTTTTTTTTTAAAGATTTATTTATTTATTGGGGTGCCTGGGTCGCTCAGTTGGTTAAGCGACTGCCTTCAGCTCACGTCATGATCCTGGAGTCCCAGGATCGAATCCCACATTGGGCTCCCCGCTCGGCAGGGAGTCTGCTTCTCTCTCTGACCCTCCCCCTTCTCATGCTCTCTCTCTCTCTCTCTCTCTCATTCTTGCTCTCTCTCAAATAAATAAATAAAAATCTTAAAAAATATATTTATTTATTTATTTGACAGAGAGGGATCACAAGTAGGCAGAGAAGCAGGCAGAGAGAGAGGGAATCAGGCTCCTTGCTGAGCAGAGAGCCCAATTCGGAGCTCGATCCCAGGACCCTAAGATCATGACCTGAGTCAAAGGCAAAAGCTTAACCTACTGAGCCACCCAGGCACCCTGTTCTTTAAATTTTTAATTTCCAGTTGTTCATTGCTAGCATATAGAAGTACGTTTGACTTTTGTTTTATTTACCCACTATGCCACAATCTTATTTCATTTATTAATCCTATTAGCTTTTTATGTAGATTTCTCAGGACTCTCTGTATATATAATCATTTCATCTGTTAATAAAGGTAGTTTTGCTTTTTTCCTCTCTAGTATTGATTCTGTTCCTTTATTTTCTTGCCTGTTCTCTCTGATTAGAACCTCCATTAAAATGTTTAATAAAAAGTGCTGAGAGCAGACATCCTTGGTTTGACCTTAGAGGGAAAGCTAGCCCCTAGTTAAATCTGTCACCATTTATGATAACATAACTCTGGGACATTTCCTTTTGGATTTAGTTTGCTGAGAGAATTTATTATGAATAAATGTTGAATTATGTTCAGTGCTTTTTTTTTTTTTACATCTACTGAAATGATAACATAATTTTTTTTTTTAATAAAGTGGATCTCATTGACTTTTTCTAATGTTTATGCCTCACTTGGTCACGATGATTATTGTTTTAAATATTATTGGATTTGATTTTGCTTAATCAAAACTTCTGTTAAGTTTGGGATCTTTGTTCATGAGGGATATTCTGTAGTTCTCTTTTCTTGTGTTGTTTTTGTATAGTTTTAGTACAGGGTAAGATTAGTTGGAACGTCTTCTTTCCACTTAAGGTTTTTGGAAGAGATGCCTAGAATTGATATGATTTTTTTCCTTAATGTTTGGTAGAATTCACACCTAAAGTCGTTTTTAACTCTCCTTGGTGTATCTCCAATCAGTATTATGCGCTTCAGGTATAGTTTGAGAAGCTTGCAACAGTATATTTTACCCCCCAGTCTTTTGTGTTACTGGTCTCATGTTAAAAATGCCAGTGTAGTATTTTTACTTCATAGTAAACTGTCTTTTCTCAAAAGTCAGAAAAATGTCTTTTATATTTATTCAATGTTTACCATTTCTTATGCTTTTATTCTTTTGTGTTAATGTGAATTTCTGTCTTGAATCATACACTTCTGTCTGGAAACATGTTACCATTTCTTTTAGTACAGATATTCTAGAAATGAAGTCATTAAGCTTTTGTCTAGAAAACCTTTTTCACCTTTATTTTCTGAAGATACTTTTACTGCGCATATAATTCTAGGTTGACAGTGGTTTTCTTTAATTTAGGCAAAGATGTCATTCCATTATCTTCTTGTTTATAATTTCTGAGGGAAGTTTACTGTGATTCTTATTTTTATTTTCCTGTATATAATGTATTTCTTTTTCCCCTTTAGATGCTTTTAAGATTTTCTTTTTGTCACTGGTTTTCAGCAATTCGATTTTGGCATGTTACTATTTGTAGTTCTTATAATCTTCGTATTTATAGTTTACATCAATTTTGTGAAATTTAGGACCATTATTTCTTCATATATATTTTTTTTTGTCTTACCACTTCCCCCTCCTTTTTGGGACTTTGGATACGCAAGTGTCGATACTATTCCACAGGTGACTGAAGCTTTCTTTATTTTTTTCAGTTGTTTTATCTGTTTGTTTCATTTGAGATGGTTTCTCTAGCTATGTGTGTAAGTTCACTGAGCTTTTTATTTGTGGTGTCTCATTGGCTATGTATCCTTTCTGCTGTATTTTTCACTGCTTTCATCTCTAGGGCACCCTTTGGGTCTTTAAAGAAATACCTTCCATTTCTCATTTCAAAAGGCATGTTCATGTTCACTTTACCATCCTGAGCACAGTGCATGTATTGATAATAGCTGCTCTGACATTCTTGTCTCCTAATTCCATCATTTGTCAGACCTGACTCTCCCTATTTGTTCATTTTTTCCCTAGGTTATGGGTCATAGTTTCCTGTTTCTTGACATTCCTTATAGTTTTGTTTGGCTGCTAGATTTTTGTTGTGTTCCTTTAAGTACTGTGAGACGTTGTTCTGGTATAGAGCTAAATTAGTTGCTGTCGGTTTAATCTTGTTGAGATTTACTTTTACGCGATGTTATGGTAGGTCCAGAGCAGTTTTTATTCTGGTACTAATTTAGTTTCAGTACTAAGGTGTGAGCCTTCTGGGCGCTAACGCCATCTGTATTAACAGTTCTTTCCATCATGGCTAGGGATAACAGGGATTGCTCCCAGCCCCGTGTGAGCTCCGGGAATGGTTTAAGTCTACTTGCTTTCCTCTGGATCTTTCCCTGGTATTAGGTCAAGTTTTCATAAGCCTGTGCAGGTCAGTACGGAGTCAGATACTACGGAGTCAGAAACTCTATTTCTGTGGGGACCCATCTTCAGTTCTTCGGGAACTCTGTTTCTGTGCAGCTCTCTTCTGTCCAGCCCTCTGCTATGCACACTCTGACTGCTGGGCCTCTCGACTCCAAGCTCTGTCTCTGTAGTTCAGGGAGACTGGAGTTCTGTTTGTTTTCCTCTCCTGCACTGTTGCCTGGAAGCTGTATGCAGGCGGTAAGCTGGAGCAATTTTTCTTTTGTTTTTAGCATTTGAAAGTTTATTAAAATATTTTCTGAAAGTACATTTGGAGCATAAATCAAAGTTTGTAATCCAGGATCCTTTCTTGATAAGGGATTTTTGAATGCTCTTGAAAATGAATGCTTGGTTTTGGCTCTTTAACCTCATTTTGATCAAGTCTTATGTAGCTTTTCAGACATGATAGAGCTATTTGCATTTGTTGAATATTTGGTAAAATATTTTGATTTATATGTTTATGAAGATGTTATTTAATGGAGCCTATTGATTTCGGAAGGCCAAATTACCTTTCAAGAACTTATGCATTCTCTTATAGGGCTCAAAATCTCCTTCACCAAGACCAAACATGCCTATTCGATACTTCATAATGAAGAGTAGCAATTTGAGAAACCTTGAAATTTCTCAACAGAAGGGTATCTGGTCTACAACCCCTAGTAATGAGCGGAAGCTAAATCGAGCCTTTTGGGAAAGCAGCATGGTTTACTTGGTATTTTCTGTTCAAGGATCTGGACATTTCCAGGTGAGCCATCCTGAACCAGTAAAATGGGGTTGTTCTGGCTGCACGTTAGACCACACAGATTAAAACAAAACCCAAAACCACCTTGGCTTTTTATTGTATTGGGATGTAAGAACGCATTTTGCTTGACTGAGCATGAGGGATGTAGCGTTACCTCTTCAAGGGACTGACTCTAGGGATCCCTTGTTTTCCTCGTCTTACCAGAACCTCTCTAGATAAGCCATTTCTCCTTCTGAGGACAAGTTCAGATTTACTATCTGGATTGAGAGTAACGAGAAGCTTGACTTTTTGGTAAAAATTTTTTTTAAAGAGATAAGGAAGTTAGAATTGGTAATCCAGAAACTGAGTGTGTTTCTTAACTCCTCTTGACTCGATGTCCATCTGAATTTAGAAACTAAGGAATTTATTATTTGATATTATTATAATTTTTGGAAGTAAAAACTAATGGGTTAGATTGTATCTGTTTATCATGGAATAAGTGTGGGTTTAGGGATGTTAACATTATTTGGAAAGTATCTGTTCATACTGAAATTATGTTAGAAGGCTGGAATCAGCCTTCCCTCTAAAATTTGCGAATACTTCTTTTTATGAAAAACAGTAAGTAACTAATTTTTGTTTTTATGAGGTATCTATTATTTTTATATTACATTTTAACCTTAAAATTTAAAAAACCTCAGCGCTTCCTCAGATAAATTGAATTCAGACAATTTTAATATCATCCTCACCTTTCCCCTTGCCCTCATTTTACCTGCAGGGATTTTCTAGGATGTCTTCTGAGATAGGAAGGGAGAAGAGCCAGGACTGGGGCTCAGCTGGACTGGGAGGAGTATTTAAGGTGGAGTGGGTCCGGAAGGAAAGTCTTCCCTTTCAGTTTGCTCACCACTTACTCAATCCCTGGAACGACAACAAGAAAGTCCAGATCAGCAGAGACGGGCAGGTATACAGTGGCATTTAATATTTGTCTTCTGCTTTTCTTTTTGTTTTGCTTTGCTGTTATTTGGTGGTTTGAGGAGGAGACATAGGAGTACAGAATGTATGTTCCCTGCGCACACAGGAGATGGTTCCGATGTGTGGAAGAACTAGTGAACACTTGCTTGCACAGGTGTTTGACAGAGCTCATGGCTTTTTTAACATTTTGTAACCTGGGCTTGTCTCTGCCATTACATTACATACATATACATACATACATACATACATACATACATACATACATATAAATCTTTCATAACTTCACGGAGGCTCCTGTTGCCTTACTAATGGGAGATTTGCTCAAAACCGAGTGTAATTCTGAAGTAATTTCACCAAAGTCTAAGGATAACAACAGTATCTGACTTCTTTGTGCTTTAACTAATTATTTTTGGGGCTTGTTTTATTTCTGTTGCATTTGCTTGGGCTTTATTATGATAGCTGTTGACATGCATTTTGAACTAGTTAAGGAGATGGGAATTACCATATATATGGACCACAGTGCTAGCTGCTGTATATGAAGTAGTTTAATTCAATACATGTTGAGTTATTAGCGCAGTTTTAGTCAGGAGAAACAGGAGAAATTGTTCTAAGGTCACACAGCTAATAATTTATTTAAACTAGTGTGACTCAGTTTAAATCACCATACATAAAGTGTTCAGGTTCTTTTTAAATGCACATCATATCACAAGAGGACTATAAATGACATTCTTTTCAGTTGTATCAGAATATTTTAATTTTTATTCTATAATAAGGATTTTGAAATAAGTCTAATTCCCAAGATAAGAATTTCATATACTCTCGATGATTTCTTTAAAACCCCCAAACATCTAATATGCTAGGTTTCATAGTAAACCTTTGAAAGCTGAGGCTGAGTGCCATCGGCAAATCCCCGTTAAAAATGAAATTCGCTATTTCCAGATAGAAGTTCCAGGAGAACTCTGTGGAAATTACCATTTTGTCACACATTGTTGCCATATTTGCAGGCTAACTCTAATCTTGAAGTCTGGAAGTGAACTTCACAGACCCGAACACAGAGAATCCCAGAGCAATACATACCATGTGATTTTATCATGTTCTCGTAGAAAAATGAAATTGAATGGACTTGCCCTACATTTTTATCAGCATAGGTTTTGGTGATTTAAAATTTCAGTCTAGTTCCTTTCGTGTTTATTCTGACTTCTGCTTTCTCTAGGAACTAGAGCCTCAGGTTGGCGAACAGTTGCTGCAGCTATGGGAACGCCTTCCCCTGGGAGACAAAACCGCAGCCGACTGACACTCAGGTTATCCGCTCCTTGACTTTGAGTATTGGCAGTATTTGTGATCACTAAAGACATCTTTCAAATTATTTATCTTTCTTTCTTTCTTTTTTCTTTTTTTTACTCTTTTAGAGCTCTTAGCTACAGGGGCACGCCGTACCTATTTAAAGCCACCGAATGCACTGACTTCTGAAAACTGAGGTGGAGATGTTTGTTAGGAGTGGATGGGCTTTTCTGGTTGAGAGTTTCTGTTAAGACCCACCATCTTCAGAAAAAAGAGAAAAGGGTAATTTACATTCTTACAGTGATCATAAAGAATGATTATGTCATGTTTGTTAATTATATGTTTATAAGTGAATAAAATAGTAGTAGTTTCATTGTTTGGCACAAGAGCAGTTGTTTGAACCATACTTAATTTTGAAGTTAAACATTTCATTTGTTGAAAACACTGAACTACGACTCTTAATTGACCTATGATTTTTTTGTAATGCAAAGTAAATTGTTTTAAGAAAAAGGCCTGAATGTGTCAGTACACCTGAGCACCATTTTAGAACCATCAACTCTTAAGGTTTGTTGTTAAAAAATAAGCAACCAACCCAATTCTAAAAATGTCCCTTTTGAAAATAGTGTGTGCTGATTAAGGACTATTCATTCTTGCCATTTTAAACCTGAGATACATGAAGAAAAAACGGAGAGATGTTTTCTTTGATTATGAAGTGCAGTAACATCTGAAGGAAATGAGAGAGTTCCTCACTCCCTGTCTTTGCTCAGATCAGATTTAGTGCTTAGTCTTATTCCTGGTCCTCCTGCCTCTTAACCCAGTGTGTTGCATACCCGTCTCTTCCTCCCGTGTTACAGCCTTCACACCTCTCTCACGTGAGTGCTGTAATTATGTCCTCTTTGTTTTGGCTAGAGAAGCTTGATTTAGACAAGTTAAAAATGGAAACAAATGAAACATGTTTAAAAAAAGTGCCCAACAGTTAGTGAGAGCTTGGTTGGTGTACATCTTTCAAACTAAGGTCCACAGTACCACAATTCTGAACTCCTTCTATTTGTTTTCTAGTACTTTCCATCCTACTTACATTTTTGGATTTCTTATTTTTTTGCATTTATGGTTTAATAAATGGGGGGTAATTTTTTATAAACCTGTGTAGTGCCAACTCTCCTATTTTTTTTTTTTTTTTGTCATCTCAGGATTATTTGATAACTTTACCACCACTGTCTATAAAGTTTCCCTGGAGGCTTTTTGAAGGGAAATAAAGGTACAGGGAGAAATGAAAGAAATGTCTTGGTTATTGAGCTCTAAATAGAGCAGCTTTGATAGCACGTCTCATGATATATTTGGGTTATTGCTGCGTGAAGAAAAACCGGCCTGAATCTAATTTAAAGACAAGAAGACAACTCCTCTAAGTTTTTTGCTTCTGAATTTGAGAACAAAGAAGTGAAATGTTAGGGTCACCATAAGATCTTAAAAATCCTCCTTTCTCTTGGAAAGCGTATGTTGGCATGGTAGCTTAGAATGGCAGATGTGATTTTTGCCTATATTTGTAGTTACTGGTTTTTGTTTTATACTTTGAGAGATACACCTGTAAATTGAGCCTATGTGAATTATGTTCTGCTGTATGTGTATTACAGTTCTTTTCCTATTACAGAAACTTGTGTTTTTCTGACAATGTATATACACTTTGTTGAGGTATATATATAGCAGTTTACGGTGTTCTAAATTTGGAAGTGAGGACTTTTTAAAAAAAAAACCAACTTGTTTTAATTTCCTTCTGTTTTCTAATATCTAGCTCTGTATGTAAATGATGGGTTTGTTGATATTTAAAATGAACACAATTTAAATGTAATTAACATGTTGTTTTTGGAAGAGATGAACTTTCAATACACTCATTAAATGAAATTCTGTTAAAATATCTAGATCTTGTTATTTCTGACCCTCTGTAATAGGGCTAAGGTAACAATGACCAACAATATCCCTTGAGATAGGGAATTTCAAACACCTTGAAGAATACTAGATTGATAGAGAAGGTGATGATCTCATATCAGTATCTCCTCCTTGAAAAAATTTGCTTTATTACCATAGGGGAAGGAAAAAAAACGCAAGACACATGTTCAATAGGAAATCTTTAAATGTGTTCCCTGTCAGGACACTGGACCTTGGTAATGTGCCCTTTTATCCACTGCACACCCCAGCCTTATTCTACCAATTACAGCAAAGCTTGCCAGCGAGGGAAGCACAGTCTCAAATGCGTACTTCGAGAAAAGACCAATTCATTTAAGACTTTGTCTTCAGAGACTCCTTCTTTACCATAGGAAACCTTATTTCCTGCAACAGGGGAAGAACTTCACCTCTGAGTCAACACCAGGGCACAAATCCTGCCCCTGAACTTGTCATTGACAGGTGATGACGCCTTCCCATCTGTGAGCTTTCCACAGCACACATGCTCACTGTGCTCCAGAACCTTCCGCAGCTCCTCTCCACGCAGAGGCCCACCACACAGTGCACCCATGTCTGCCCAGGACCCCTGGGCATGCCTCGGTCTTTGCAGCCAAGTGTGAAATTTCCGCTTGGCTGTCTCATAAAATCACAAACGCTGCATATTGAAAATGGAACAATCGTTCTTTCCCACAGGCTGCTCCACCTAAAACTACTCTCTTCAGTGGCCCCTATTTCCATCCCTTGTGGTTGCTCAAGGCCAGAAAACTTGTAGTCGATCCTGATGTCTTTCCTTCTCTCAGTCTCCTCCAGCAGAGAATCTTCTTGGGTCTACCTTCAAAATAGACCTAAACCCCAACTGTTACTCCACACATCTGTCACAACCACTCTGGACTGAGCCACAGTCCTCACCTGGGTTACCGAAATTGCTCCCAGTCTGTTTTCCACACAGAAACCGGTGATCCTTTTATTATTTTATTTTTTTAAAGATTTTACTTAAATTTGACAGAGAGAAAGCACAAGCAGGGGAGCAACAGAGGGAGAGGGAGAAGCAGGCTCTGTCCGTGGCAGGGAGCCCAATGCGGGACTTGATCCCAAGACCCTGAGATCACAACCTGACCTGGAGGCTCACGCTGAACTGACTGAGCCACCCAGGGACCCCCTGGTGATCTTTTTTTTTTTTCCCCTAAGATTTTATTTATTTATTTGACAGAGAGAGAGAGATCACAAGTAGGCAGAGAGGCAAGCACAGAGAGAGGAGGAAGCAGGCTCCCCGCTGAGCAGAGGTCCCGATGCCGGGCTCGATCCCAGGACCCTGAGACCATGATCCAAGCTGAAGGCAGAGGCTTAACCCAGGCGCCCCTCCTGGTGATTCTTTTAAAAAGTTTGCCTTACTTGGCTGCTCAGAACCCTGCAGTGGCCCCCCCACTTCTCCCAGGAGCCAAAGTCCTTACAATGGCACCAACACGACATGATCCAGTCCCCCATTATATCTCTGGCTATCTCGCCTCTCCTCTGCTTACTCCACTCTCGCCACACCAGCCTCCCCACTGTTCCTTGAATATCCTAGGCCTATTCCAGCCCAGAGACGTGAGTGAGCTGTTGACTCTGCCTGGAATGCTCTTCCCAGAATATCCGTGTGGCCAACTGGTTGTCACCATGTAGTGTTAACTCTGCTGTCAAGTTTTCTGTAAGGCTTGTTTAACTTTCAGAAGTAACATACAGTGAAGCCAACTTTTTTTAGATGTGCAACTCTGAATTTTGACACCAACACAGATTTAGGAACTTCCATTAGGAGCTGGTTCCATCACCCTCAAAACGTCCTCGTGCCACCTATCCCCGTGTAGTAACAGCTTCCTCTCACTGCTCATGCTGTCCCACCATAGATGTATTCTCTGATCTATGGATAGATCTGAATAGATCTATTCATAGATCTACTCTCTGACATGCTAGTTTTCTCCTTTTGAGAACATCAGATAGGTAGAATCCTACAGTATGTAACCTTGTGGGCCTGGCTTCTGTCACTCAGCATAAGGCCTTTGAGACTGGTCCAGGCTGTGTATATCAAAGTCCATTTCCTACTCCTGCCAAGTAATATTTCATTGTATGGAATGTGCCACAATTTTTTGGGAAGCCATTTACCGTCGGTTATACACACGTGTGATTGTATTTGGAACAGCTAACCGTTTGTGCACAGGTTTTTGGGCAGAAATATGTTTCCATTTGTTGAGCAAATAACCAGGACCGGAATCGCCAAATCATATTGTAAGTGTATGTTTTATAAGAAACTGCCGAACTATTATCCAGAGTGTCTCTACCAGTTTGCATCCCTATCAGCAACGTTTCAGAGTTCCAACTGACAGCACTTACTATGGTCAGTATCCTCTTTTTTCTCTTTTAAGTTGAAAATGAATTTTATGAAATTGTTGATAAATTCCACTGAAGAATAGTGTAACTAACTAGTACTACAAAATGTCTGTTCTGCATGTCATTTTGTCATATTTGGTACAATAACTTCATAAATATAAATATACTGTAATTGATCAGTGTAAACTGAGAGACCTGCTAGAGGTAATCCAATGTATCTATCTAAGAAGGATATGTCCATAACCTTTCTTCATTCCTTAATTTTTTCATCATGATAAGTATATTCCTTAATCCCCATCACCTGTTTCCCCCTTCTCACACCACTTCCTTGCTGGTAACCATCAGTTTGTTCTCTGCAGTTAAAGAGTCCGTTTCTTGGTTTGTCTCTGTCTCTCTCCTATTTCCTTTGCTTGTGTGTCTTACTTCTTAAATTCCATATTTGAATGAGATCACAAGGTATTTGTCTTTTTCTGGCTGGCTTATTTTGTTGTGTTCTGTAGTCTTTAGCTCTATCCATGTTGTTGCCAATGGCAAGATTTCATTCTTTTTTATGTCAGAATAATGTTATTTTGTATATGCGTGCCCACTTCATCATTACCCATTTGTCAATTGATGGATAGTTGGGCTGCTTCCATAATTTGGCTATTTAAACAATGCTGCAATAAACATAGGGCTGATGTATCCCTTTGAATTACTGTTGTTGTATTTTTTTGGTTAAATAGCCACTAGTTGCAATTACTGGATCATAAAGTAGCTCTATTTTTAATTTTTTTTAGGAACCTCCATCCTGTTTTCCAGAGTGGTTGCACCAGTTTGCATTCCCACCAATGGTTCATGAGGGTTCCTTTTTCTCCACATCCTTGCCAACATCTGTTGTTTCCTGTGTTTTGATTTTAGCCATTCTATTGTCAATATCTTTTGTTTTTATCATTCTTTTAGATGTGCAGTAGGATCTGATCATGGTTTATGCTGTAGCTCTCTAATGTCTCCTAACGTTGCTCATCTGTTCATGGGCTTATTGTGTCAGTCTGTTCAGGCTGCTCTAACAAAATACCACAGACTTACACAGGCTTACAAACCACAGAAATTTTTTTCTGACAGTTCTGGAGTCTGGAAGTCCAAGATCAGGGTGTTGTCATGATCAGGTTCTGGGGGAAGCCATCTTCTCAGTTGTGGACTACTGGCTTCTCGTTGTGTCCTTGCATGGTGGAAGGGGACACAAAATTCAGCGTATAGCAGTCAACCATTTATCCTCTTTGGTGAAGTGTTTCTCCAAGCGATCTGACCATTTTAAAATTAAATCCATTGTTTTCTTACTGTTGAGCTTTGAGAATTCATTATATATACATTACCCCCCCCCCCCTTTATGTACAGGGTTACATTCTAATACCTCTTGTGGATGCCTGGATGCATGGATAGTACTGAACCCTATATCCTGTGTTTTTTTCTTTCCTCTACATACACACCCATGATAAAGTTTAATTTATAAATTAGGCATAGTAAGAGATTAACAGCAACTAATAAATTAGAACAGTTATGGGGCGTCTGGGTGGCTCAGTGGGTTAAGCCTCTGCCTTTAGCTCAGGTCATGATCTCAGGGTCCTGGGATCGAGCTCCGAATTGGGCTCTCTGCTCAGCAAGGAGCCTGATTCCCTCTCTCTCTGCCTGCCTCTCTGCCTACTTGTGATCTCTGTCTGTCAAATAAATAAAATCTTTAAAAAAATAGAACAGTTATGACAATATACTGTATTAAAGGTCATGTGAATGTGGTCTATCTCAACATACCTTACTGTACTGTACTCACCCCGTGATTATGTGAGATGAGACAATGTGTACACGATGAGATGAAGTGAAGGGAATGATGTAGGTATTGTGTCATAGCATTTGGCTATGGCTGACCTGATGATACCTGAGAAGGAGGATCATCCATCAATCCTTCTGGATTGAGAGTGACTGTGGGTACTTGAAACCTTGGATAGGGAGGGCTGCTGTATTTGGAGTCCAAGTTTTTTGGTCAGTTATGTGATTTGCAAATATTTTTTCTCTGCCTGTAGCTTGTCTTTTCATTCTCTTCCCAGTAATTTTTGAATTTTTTTTAGTGGGTTTACTTTTTTTTTTTTTTTTGCAGTTTTAAATTTTTTAAATTGACAAGTTACCAATTTTTTTGGATTGTGATTTTGGTGTCATGTCTAAGAATTCTTTGCTTTATTCCCAGTCAGGAAGGTTTTCTTCTGTTTCTTCCTAAAAGTTCTGTAATTTTATATTTTTAGATTCATGATTCATTTTGAGTTAATTTTTGTCCAAGTTGTGTTAATTTAGGTTGAGGTCCATTTTTTTAAGAATTTATTTATTCATTTGACAGACAGAGATCACAAGTGGGCAGAGAGGCAGGCAGAGAGAGAGGGGGAGGAAGGCTCCCCATTGAGCAGAAAGTCCAATGTGGGGCTCGACCTTAGGACCCTGAGACCATGACCTGAGCTGAAGGCAGAGGCTTAACCCACTGAGCCACCCAGGCGCCCCGGTTGAGGCTCATTTTTATGCATGTAGATATGCAGTGGGTCTAACACCATTGTTGAAAAGAGTGCCCTTTATTGAACTGTTTTTGTACCTTTGTGAAAAATCAGTTTGCCATGTTTGTTTGGCACTGTTTCTGGACTCTGTTATGTTCTATTGAACTCTGTATCTGTCCCTTCACCAACACTGTAGTTTTGATTATTGGTGTTTTAGAGCAACTTTTAAAAAATTGGATAGTGAAGGGGCGCCTGGGTGGCTCAGTTGGTTAAGCAGCTGCCTTCGGCTCAGGTCATGGTCCCAGTGTCCTGGGATGGAGTCCCACATTGGGCTCCTTGCTCGGCAGGGAGCCTTCTTCTCCCTCTGCCTCTGTCTGCCAGTGCTCACTCTCTCTCTCTCTCTCTCTGACAAATAAATAAATAAAATCTTTAAAAAAAATTGGATAGTGAAGACTTTAACTTTTTAAAAAAATTTTTATTTGCTTAGTCTGTATATCCAATAGACTCAAACTCATGACACCAAGATCAAGAGTCACACACTCTTCTGGGGGAGTCAGCCAGGAGCCCCAAGAAGTTGACTTGTAACTAAAATGAAGTAACATGGACCAGATTTACTTTCTTACCTGAAACAACATATATATAAATACATGGAACACTGGTTTTCAAAACACTGGTCATCAGGCAGTGAAGGGCAGGTCATCAGGCAGTGAAGGGCAGTAATCTCTGAGAGATGAGAAACAAAGAGACCTGCCCAAACCTACTGCCTTGTGAGATATCTAGGCCATGACACAGGGAGGGGGAGGGGAGTTGAAGCAGAACTTGACAGTGTCCAGAGCTGAGGCAACACAGTTGAGAGTGGGGAAACCAAACAGCTAGAGTTCATAGAACAGAATACCAAAGGGAGAACTGCATACAGAGAGAACCCCAGAGATGCATAGACAGTATCCCTGGAATATTCAGCAGAATGCTGATGCATGCCTGCATGTGCGGAAATGGTCAGGAAAAGAACCATTTGAAAGGATTAAAGGGAATAGTACCTGTTCCCACCAGCTAGACTTGTAAAAATCCAAAAGAAGGCAGGAAAGAGGAAAAAAGAAAAAACAAATTGAAATAACAAATAGAAACAAAAAATAAGAACAAAAATAAAATAAGTAGCAAGATGATAGACTCACATCTAACAGAATCGATAATCATATTAAATGTCTAAAAATCCCAACTAAAGGGCAACTGGCTGGCTCAGTCAGTGGAGTGTGCAACTCTTCATCTCCAAATCTCCGGGTCATGGGTTTGAGCCCCACATTGGGTGTAGAGATTTTTTTTCCTTTTTCTTTCTTTCTTTTTTTTTTTTTTTAAGATTTTATTTATTTATTTGATAGAGAAAGACATAGAGAGAGAACAGAAGCAGGAGTGGGAGAGGAAGAAGCAGGCTTCCCACTGAGCAGGAAGCCCAATGTGGGGCCCTATCCCAAGACCCTGGGATCATGACCTGAGCCAAAGGCAGATGTTTAATGACTGAGCCACCTAGGTGCCCCAGGTATAGAGATTTCTTAAATAAATGCATGTGTCTTTCTCAAATCCTGATTTCATTTTTTTTTTTATATATACCCAGAAGTGGGATTGCTGGATCAATATGGTAATTTTGTTTTTAAAAAATCTCAGTAAATTTGGGGCACCTGGGTGTCTCAGTCAGTTAAGCATCTGACTCTTGGTTTCAGCTCAGGTCACGATCTCAGGGTCATGGGATCCCTGTGTCAGTCTCTGAGGTCAGTGTAGAGCCTGCTTGAGATTCTCTCTCTCCCTCTCTCCCCCTTCTCCCAACTTGTGTGTGTTCGCTCTCTCAAAGTAAATAAAATCTTTTTAAAAACCTCAATACACTTTTTTAAAAGGTTTTATTTGGGGCACCTGGGTGGCTCAGTGGGTTAAGCCTCTGCCTTCAGCTCAGGTTATGCCCTCAGGGTCCTGGGATCGAGCCCCGCATCCCACTCTCTGCTTAGCGGAGCCCGGTTCCCCCTCTCTCTCTCTGCCTGCCTCTCTGCCTACTTGTGATTGCTCTCTCTCTCTGTCAAATAAATAAATTTCTTTTAGATATTTATTTATTGATTAGAGAGAGAGCACAAACACAAGCAAGGGGAAGGGCAGGGGGAGGTTATTTGTTTACACATATTATTGCAACAAACAGTTGTAAGTTAAAATGAAAACAATACCATTTATAATAACAAAATATATCAAATACCTAGGACTAATAGTTGACAGAAGATGTAAGAGGCTTATAGAAATACAGAATACTGCTGAGAGAAATTAAAGCAGACCTAAAAAACAAATAGATTAACCTTGTTCATGGGTTGGAGGACTCATTACTGTTAAGTTGTAAATTCGCCCCAATCCCAGTGAAAACCCCAGCACCCTTTTTCTGTAGACACTGACAAACTGATTCCAAAATTCATATGGAAATGCAAAGGATCTAGAATAGCCAAAAGATCTCTGAAAAAGTACTGGTTTGGAGGGCTCACACTACCTGATTTCAATAAAGTATTGACTTTGTAAGTATGACTTTGTAAGACAAAGTCATGGACCACAAAACAACTTGATATTGGCATAAAGATAGGCAAATAGATGAGTGGAGCATAACGAGAGTTCAGAAGTGACTCCATCATCTATGGACAATTGAATTAAAAAAATTCCATTTATTTATTTGAGAGAGAGAGACAGTGAGAGAGAACATGAGAGGGGAGAAGGTCAGAGGGAGAAGCAGACTCCCCGTGCAGCTGGGAGCCCAATGAGGGACTTGATTCTGGGACTCTAGGATCATGACCAGAGCCGAAGGCAATTGCCCAACCAACTGAGCCACCCAGGCACCTGGACAATTGAATTTTTTTTTTTTAAACAAGAACATAAAGGCAATGTGATGGAGGAAGCCTAGTCCTTCCAAGAGATGGTAATGGAACAATCTGCTCTCCCTATGAAAAATAATGAACTCAGATCTCTGTCTCATGATATACTAACATTAACTCCCAATACATCATAGGCTTAAATGTAAGAACAACAGTTGTGGAACTTCTAGGAGAAAACAGGAGAAAATCTTACCTGGGCTTATGCAGAGATTTCTCAGATCTGCTATCTCTAAAAGAGCAAAAAGGTAAATTTGGCTTCATCAAAATTTAAAACTTATGTGCTTCAAAAGACACTTAAGAGAATGAAAACACAAGCCATACACTGCAGGAGGCTATCTGGAAGGCATGTAGTCAATAAACCATTTGCATCCAGAATACCTAAAACAATTCTCAAAATTCTACAGTAAGGGAAAAAAAAAAACCTAGTTAAAAAAATTGGGCCATTTGAACAGATATTTCCCCAAAGAAGATAGAAGACAAGTAAGTACATGAAACAATGCTCAGCACCAATAGTCATTAGGCAAAGGCAAGCTAAAACCCACCACGAGATACCACTGCGTATCTAGTAGAACAGCTAGCATGAGAAAGACTGCCCGTGCCAAGTGTTGACAAGGATATCCAGCAACTGGACTTCCCACCTACGGAAGGCGGGAATGTAATATGATAGAACCGCTTTAGGAAGTAGCTGGACACTTTCTGAAAAAGTTAAGCATATACTTAACCACTTTCCACTCCTCAGTGCCGACTTAGTTTTTTCCTGATTTGCATATTTTCATTGTAGTAATCGTATTCCTTGTTTTCATGTTCTGCCTGCTTCTTCACAGACACACTTCTTGGGGGTGGAGAAGCTTTCAATTTCATGGACTGGGTTTCTTGAACAAAGTCCAGGAGGCATTTAGTACACAACTGTTTAAGAAATTAGAGGAATAAAGAAAATAACAAAATAATAAAATATAATAAAAATAACAAACAAAATAATTATTATAAAAATAATAAAAATAACAAAAAAGCTCATGATTGAATATGAATTTTACTTAGTTTCTTTTTAGTATGGTGTAATATTTTAGTCCATTTATTTTCATTTAAAATTATAAGATAATGTTTCCCCCATGCTATTGCAGATTGACTTCCTGATTCATTCATAGTAATGGATATATGATATTTAATAAATTTCATGTATTATAATAAAATCCACAATTTTTTTCTGCTATAAATAGTATTATTGCAAATATTTTCTTATTTTTATTTAGAATAAGAAATCTCATTAGAGATTTTTCATCTCATTAGAGATAAGAATAAGAATCTCATTAGGACAGATACCCAGGAATGATATTACTAGATGAAAGGATATGGGCAATTGTATTACATTATTTGAAAGTATACTTAGCTACTAAGGATAAGTACTAAGAGCATATGCTTAATATGCTTAATTATGCTTAATAGCATAACATGCTATTAAGTGGGGTGATTTGGGTGTAGAAATTGTTGTAGCTATACCTGGGTTAATTTTAATAATTTATTTTTATTTATTATTTAGAAGTTTTTTTTAGCTTTATTTTAAATTTTATTTTTTTAGAGAAAGAGCGCATTGAGGGGGGGTTCTGGGGAAAGGTCAGAGGGGGAGGGAGAAAGAGAAACCCAAGGAAGCTCCATGCTCAGTGTGAGCCTGGTGCCGGGCTCTATCCCACGATTCTGAGATCATGACCCGAGCCGAAATCAAGAGTCAGATGCTTAATCGACTAACTCACCCAGGCACCCCAAAATTTATTTTTAAATGAGGAAAATAATCTTTTTTTTTTTTTCAACTTTTAAATTTTTATTTTTTTTTTTTTAAAGTAGGCTCCATGCTGTATGGGGAGCTCCAGCTAGGGACCCAAACTCAACTGCACGTTCAAGACCTGAGCTGAGATCAAGAGTCAGGTGCTTAACTGACTGAGCCACCCAGGTGCCCCAGGAAAATAACCTTTAAAAAAAATTGTGCCTATTTGGGTTTAAAAAACACACACACATTTTAACGGTGGGTGGTTCTTTCTCTTCCCTGTGGCAATAATTTTTTAAAAACAATTCCATAGTTACAATTTATTTTTTTCTAAGAACATGTTTCATCCACTCTTAATATATCCTGGCTAACTATCAGAAACCCTTATGTGAGTATGTAAATATGTAAAATACTCTGTCTTGTTTCAAAAAGGATTTGAGATTGTATTAAATTCTGGTGTGAAATGTTGGGGAGAATAACAACGCAAGAAATGATTTCTTGGAGGACTGTATAAACAGCATAATGTAGGGTCCTCCAGTGAGGAAGGGCACCTATAATGGGCCAATACTTGTATCATCTTTAGGGATGTGGTTCATGGAATTTTTTTTTTTTTTTTAAATTTTGAGGGAGGCATGCAGAGAGAGAATTTTTTTTAAAAAAGATTTTATTTATTTATTTGACAGAGATCACAAGTAGGCAGAGAGGCAGGCAGAGAGAGAGGAGGAAGCAGCCTCCCTGCTGTGCAGGGATCCCGATGTGGGGCTCCATCCTAGGACCCTGGGATCGTAACCTGAGCTGAAGGCAGAGGCTTTAACCCACTGAGCCACCCAGGCGCCCCCAGAGAGAGAATCTTAAGCAGACTCCACGCTCAGCACGGAGCCTGACATGGGGCTCTATTTCACAGCCCTGAGATCATGATCTGAGCTGAAATCAAGAGTGGGTCGCTTAACTAACTGAGCCACCCGTGTGCCCCATTTTCTGGAAATTTTAGTTAGTTTTTGGTCTTCTGCTTTAAGTAAAAGTGCTATTAAGTACACCATCAAATACGTTGCATTGGGGAAGAGTTACTTTGCTGGTCACCCTTATGAACTGGGCATGTGTATCAGTCACAAACTTTGGCGTTACTTAATTGTAACACATTCTGACTTTAAGTGGTAAAGGGATTTATTGGAAAGGTGCGAAACAGTTCCCAGAATTGACGGGATTGAAGAACCAGGTATGGAAATAGGCAGGGGGAGATGGAATGAGAACCAGGGAAAGGCTGGGTGGGGACCTTGCCCCTGGCTTTGCTTCTGCTGCACCCTGCCCACGCTAGATTCTCATCTCTTTTTCAGCAGTTCTCCAGCCTCTCCTGTATCTTTGTCACACTCTCTGAAGAATCAAGGTTGGTGGGAGCAAATGACTGGCCAAGTGGGTACCCTTCCTGTTAGACAGTAGGACAGGGAAGGTTCCACGGGGAGGAAAGGGGAGGGGTCCCTGGCTGGCTCAGTTAGTAGAGCATGTGACCCTTGATCTCCAGGTTGTGAGTTCAAGCCTACTTAAAAAAAAAAAAAAGGGTCTGGCCTCTTCTGCCTCCCACCAGCTGTAAAACAATAAAGTATCCCCTCAAATAGAAAGGATGTTTGGGTTATGGTTAGGTTAAAACAGAAAGTCATGAATCGGTTATATGTATTGATTCCTGATGATTATAGGATCATTTTTCATTTTTCTAATAACGTTTACAGTTATTAGAACCACGCATGATTGGGGAGGGCTGGGGAAGGCCACATATTCCCTGAAATTATACACAGAATTTTGGTATGAGTGCCTTTTGCATTGTCGGGTGGCAGGAGGACCCATAACCTTTGATAGCTTCTCCAGGAGGCCCACAGTCTACAAAAAGTTAAGAGATCCTAACTGGAATGTTCTTCATAATTACTTTCTCACTGGGAAATTTCAGTTCATTTGTATTAACTGTCACTGGTATTACCACCTTCTGCCGCTAGATGGCGCCGTGGAGGCGCCTTTTCAAGCACCAATCACGAGGTTCATGGATTTATCAAGTGAAAAAGCATCCTGGTTTAAATAAATGGCAAGTCCTCGAGTTCATTTTAGGTTGGAAGGAACTTCCGAAATCACCTAGTTCCATCTCATTGTTTTACAGATAGACATCCTGATGAGTTTGACTGGGTGGGACCAGAAAAGTCAAAAGGATGCCCTGAGCGGTAGGGGGGCGGGGGGGGGGGGGAGGGGGTAAGATTCAGAGGGCTGGGGGGTAGTGGGGGGAGAGCTGGAGCTCTCCTCCTACCAAGCTGTACTTGAAGGCCGTGCCTCTGGTCTCTGGAGGACTGGGGGTAGTATGTCTCGTGGACTTTAGAGTCTTTCGTTCTGAGACATTTGTTTATTTCACTTACAGTGATGACATGAAGTATGGTCCTTCTCCCCTACCCGAGGGTGGTATTGCTGAGAAAGACTTTACTTAGTTAGGGAGGGAAGTTGTACCAGTCCCACGCCCTTCCCTGGTTGGCTTTAGACATAGCTCACAATTACGTGCATTGTGTTCCTTCTAGAGCCAATGATGACCCTATAAAAATATATGTTAAGCAGTATCCATAACACATAAGGGACATGCTAGGTTGAGTGGAGGGTTTTATAGTTGACAGTTTTTAGGCATTTACATAATAGTTGAACATTGACATTTTTATTGTGACATTGTGACATTATAGTGTGTGTGTGTGTGTGTGTGTGTGTGTATATATATATATATATATATATATATATATATATATATATAATTTGTCACAGAGAGAGTGAGCACTAGCAAGGGGAGAAGCAGTTTCCCCCCAAGGAATCTGATGTGGGACTTGATCACAGAACCCTGGGATCATGACCTGAGCCAAAGGCAGATGCTTAACTGACTGAGCCACCCGGGCATGCCTGTATGTGTGTTTTAAAACACTTTCATAAGAATCCATTACTTCTTGCTTGTCATAGTTTCTGTGATGAACAGAATTAGTTCATTAAGTGATTAGTTACTTAACTGCCCCATGGGGAAGAAAGAACTTTCTCCCCCAGTACTGGGTGGGCTGTGGGCAGAGGCCCTCAGCTATCAGAGACTCACAGATGTTGCTCCTCCTGAAGAGAGCTGCCTTGCCCAAGTCATGTCCCCTTCCTGGGTGGCTCATCTCTAGTGACTGATCGATGTTTGGGGCATAAAGGTTCAGCCTTCCCGTCCCAACTCCGGACAACTGCGAAGAGTCATCCCACCCTCAAGACTTTCCTGAGGGAGGACAGAGAGCACCAGGGACACTATGGTGGCTTGTCTTCTCCCTCTGCCAGCTCTGCTTCCCTGCTTTCCCCTTTCTCGTGTCTGCTGCTAAGACTCTCCCACATGCCATTCTCCTCCTCAGAGTTGGACCCAACCTGTTGATATGAAGTAATTCCAAAATGCAGATGCTGGGAGAAGATTTTGGATCTGGATCATGCACGAATGGCTTGACCATGAGGACTCCCATCAGTGGTGGCGCGTGGGGTGCAGAGGTACAGATGGCACGAGGTACAGATGCGGTTGTTGAAATTTTTGACCCTGCATGGGTCGCGTGACCACTTCCTCACTGTGGACTGGGTGAGAAGAGACCTGACCTGGGTCGTGTACTTGGCCGCCAGGGATAGGCAGGACATCGTGATGGAGATTCCACAGAACCACATGGGGGAGGGTGGGAGTTCACCAAAGAAAAGGAAGATGTAGCATCCAGCGCAGTTGCTAAAGTCCTTATTATGGCCCCCAAGGCTCTACTCCACCAGGCCTAAACTTCCTGTCCTTCGACTGTGCCCCCTACCACCCCCCCAACAGGCAATGCTAGCCTTCTTGTTGTTCCTTAAATAAGTGGAGCATTTAGTTCCTGCCTTGGGGTCTGTGCAAGGCCTTTCTCTTTGCTTGGGAAGCTCTCTGCTTACCTTACCGTGATCACTCCCTCACTCCATTGATGTCTCTGCTCAGTGACATTGGTGTCACTTCCTTAGAGAGGTCTTCCCAGACAACTTCTGGAGTCATTTGGTTCACCTTACCCTTTACCTAGCTTAATTTTCTTCACACCATCAAATTGCACTTGGCCTGAAATTTTTTTTTATTAACATATAATGTATTATTAGTCCCAGGGGTACAGGTCTGTGAATCACCAAGCTCATACATTTCACAGCACTCACCATAGCACATACTCTCCCCAACGTCTATCACCCAGCCACCCTCTCCATCCCACCCCCTCCCCTCCAGCAACCCTCAGTTTGTTTTGTGAGATTAAGAAGTCTCTTATGGGGGCACCTGGGTGGCTCAGTGGGTTAAGCATCTGCCTTTGGCTCGGGTCATGATGTCAGGGTCCTGGGATCGAGCCCCACATCAGGCTCTCTGCTCAGCGGGGAGCCTGCTTACACCTCCCTCTCTGCCTGCCTCTCTGCCTCCTTGTGATCTCTGTCTGTCAAATAAATAAATAAAATATTTAGAAAAAAAGAAGTCTCTTATGTTTTGTCTCCCTCCCAATCCCATCTTGTTTCATTTTTTCCCTCCCTAACCCCCATGATCCCCTGCCCTGCCTCTCAAATTCCTCATATCAGAGAGATCGTATGATAATTATTTTTCTCGGATTGACTTATTTCGCTCAGCATAATACCCTCTAGTTCCATCCACGTCATTGCAAATGGCAAGATTTTGGTTTTTTGATGGCTGCATAGTATTCCACTGTGTATAGATACCACATCGTCTTTATCCATTCATCTGTTGATGGACATCTACGTCTACGTTCTTTCCATAGTTTGGCTATTGTGGACATTGCTGCTATAAACGTTCAGGTGCACATGCCCCTTCAGATCACATTTGTATCTTTAGGGTAAATATCCAGTAGTGCAATTGCTGGGTCGTAAGGCAGCTCTATTTTCAACTTTTTGAGGAACCTCCATGCTGTTTTCCAGAGTGGTTGCACCAGCTTGCATTCCCACCAACAGTGTAGGAGGGTTTCCCTTCTCCACATCCTTGCCAACATCCATCATTTCCTGACTGGTTTATTTTTAGCCATTCTGACTGATGTGAGGTGGTATCTCATTGTGGTTTTGATTTGTATTTCCCTGATGCCGAGTGATGTGGAGCACTTTTTCATGTGTCTGTTGGCCATCTGAATGTCTTCTTTGCAGAAATGTCTACTCATATCCTCTGCCCACTTCTTGATTGAATTATTTTTCTTCGTGTGTTGAGTTTGGTAAGTTTTTTATAGACTTTGTATACTAACCCTTTATCTGATATGTCATTTGCGAATATCTTCTCCCATTCCGTTGGTTGTCTTTTGGTTCTGTTGACTGTTTCCTTTGATGTGCAGAGGTTGAAATTGCTTTTGATCATTGCTTTGTATCAGCCACTTGAAGATGAGCTCCTAGAACAAGCATTGTGCCTTTTTTCAGCACTGAAGCAGTGCTCCTGAGAATAGGGCTTGGCCTATAGTAGCTGCTGGGTAGTGATTACTGAATGGATGGAGATAAAGTGCATATGGTAACACAGAGAGGCAAAGTAGGGAAATTAACCTGTTTTGACTACAGAAAGCGATGATAAGGGCTTCCGGGAGGAGAAAGCATTTGAGTTGGATGCGGAGGGTTGGATAACATCAACAGGCAGAAATGGTTCAGGGAGAAGGATGTTTGTGGGATGTAGAGAGGAGGGAATAGCCCATTGTGTCAAGGGTTATGATGTAGTCTGGTGACTCAGACCACGTGGTCTTGGGGCTGGTTCATAGTGTGGTCTAGGTTCCATTGATAAACAGTGTCTAACTATGGAATTCATGCTCAGAAATTTATTGCTGATACAGATGTAGTGAAAAGAAGGGCCATCTGTACCCCAATGTTTATAGCAGCAATGGCCACGGTCGCCAAACTGTGGAAGGAACCAAGATGCCCTTCAACGGACGAATGGATAAGGAAGATGTGGTCCATATACACGATGGAGTATTATGCCTCCATCAGAAAGGATGAATACCCAACTTTTGTAGCAACATGGATGGGACTGGAAGAGATTATGCTGAGTGAAATAAGTCAAGCAGAGAGAGTCAAGTATCATATGGTTTCACTTATTTGTGGAGAATAACAAATAACATGGAGGACATGGAGAGATGGAGAGGAGAAGGGAGTTGAGGGAAATTGGAAGGGGAGATGAACCATGAGAGACTATGGACTCTGAAAAACAACCTGAGGGTTTTGAAGGGGTGGGGGGTGGGAGGTTGGGGGAACCAGGTCGTGGGTAATAGGGAGGGCATGTATTGCATGGAGCACTGGGTATGGTGCAAAAACAATGAATACTGTTATGCTGAAAAGAAATAAAAAAAAACAACAACGATTAATGTGAAAAAAAAAAAAAAAAGAAATTCATTACTGCTGTTCTTCAAGTAATTCCTTACTAGGTGGCATGCAAACCACCCATGTGTTTCCTGCTCACAGTTCAAACTAATTTACCTACCTGTTCACCACACCATTGTTGATACTTACGCATAGTATGTTCAAGTTGAGTAGTTACTCTTCCCTGGGGCGTGCCTGGGTGGCTCAGTGGGTTAAGCCTCTGCCTTTGGCTCAGGTCACGGTCTCAGGGTCCTGGGATCAAGCCCTGCATCAGGCTCTCTGCTCAGCAGGAAGCCTGCTTCCCTGTCTATCTGCCTGCCTCTCTGTCTACTTGTGATCTCTATCTGTCAAATAAGTAAATAAAAAAAAATTAAAAAAATAGTTACGTTTCCCCGTTATTTCCATGTTCCTGCAGGGTCCTAGCACAATGCAGAGAAGACCCGTGGCAAGACGGTGGTTAAGAGGGAGCGAGTGACATGATTTTTTAAGCCTGTCAGAGGTTCACACTTGAACAAGGCTTTTGTTGAGAGGTAAGTCCTCTCAACAATGACAATCAGAAGAGATTTCAGGTGTTCGCATGTTTGTGTCTTTTCTCGATATTCAAAAGTGTATAGCTCTGCCTTTTAAGATATGGAATATCTAATGGATATTTCGATGAATAATCAATTATTTTGTCAGCTACTTAAATATTCAAATTAGAGAAATTTCTAGAAAGACGATAAAATCAAAGCAAGTTTACCTTATTCCTCTCCCTGAAAACTACAGAAATGAACAAAAAGAATTAAATGTAGGGAGAAAAATATCTATGATGAAACTAGGAAATAGCTCAATGCCACACCGCAGGTTAAAGAATATCTTCTAGATACAACATCATTTGAACCCAATCAAAGACAGTACTCAGAGCCAACTCCTGTATCCTCTGATATTGGGAGGGATTAATCTTGTGGGTGGATCAAGGACAAATAGGGGGGACCTTGGGAACATTTCTATTCCAGAAGATGTCAAGGGAGATGATATTGAAAGGGATCATGTGGCCATCTGATCTTGTCTGTGACCTGTCCCCAGAATAAGGTAACTTCCTGAGTAGCAAGACCTTGAGAGAGCACCCTCACAGAACCAGTATGTTTATATAACAGAGGAATCTTCAGTTTTGTAAGAAAGGAGATTATATGAAGCCAAGGTTTCCGTGGAAAGCAACCCCTACCCCCAGATTTTAAAACCCAAAGGCTAAGAACAAAAATGAAGATTGTGGCAGAGATATTCTAAAGCAAGTGGTTTTGACAATAAAATGATCAAGAAAGAAAGTCATTGTGAAGATGTGGTACTATTCAATGCTCTCTTTTCTGTCTTGTGGAAACGTCTAATTCCTGGTTTGGACATAGAGAAAGAGGGAGATTAGAATAATTTTGAAGTCATTTGCTTACATGCACCATTGACTCCCATTCCATTTAACTGTTATTTCCCTATAACTCAAGTTAATGTTCGATCTTTGTGCATTAGTTCTTTGCAGCCTAATCTAACTTCTTCTAAGTCAAGTAAGAGAAGGAACCGGTAAAGCAAATTTGGAGTTTTCCCAAGATTTTCATGGTTTAGGTCTTTTTCTGATTTTTGTATCCTGATGATCAAGACTTGATTGGAGGTGAAAAACACATTGAAAATTTTTGTCATTAGGTGATTTCTTTTTCTCCCTTTAAGATTTCTAATATATGCAGGTTACCAGTTGCTCCTCATCATTATTTCCTGTAGTGGTTCTGTAGTCCAAACACAGGGCATTAACATACAGCTCTGCTGTTTACTTATCTGCTTGAGTTGGGGCAAGTTTCTTAGTGTGTTAGGGTTTGCCTTTGTAAAACACAGGTCATATGCACCTCATATGAAGTTGTTGTGAGGATTAAACAAGATATCGTTTTGTTGGAAAACACCTGGTTCAGAGTCTGGGACAGAGAGGGCATTCCAGTAATGTGCTATTGTTTCTTATTTGATAATAAGAGCTCATAACCCATGAAATATGATAATGCCAAAAAGAATGGTTCCTTCACTGAAGGATTTTGTCCCTCCTAGGTAGTAGTTTGCCCACGACATCTGTTACATTATTCTATATTCTTAAAATTAGCATACTCTAGCATTCTGCTGGACATTTTATGGATGGAAATAATGAGAAATTTTATTTTTGGTTCTGATAATGGCCTCTGAGCATATGGAAGCCTCCTAATTCATTGGCAATGAGTTCATAAACTCTGTTGGGTCTGCAGCTGTGAACCTACAGGGCCCGTCCTCTGGGTATTTTTAACAGGTTTTTGCTCAGTGATAATTAATAAATTAATAATTGGTGCTAAGAGAATTTAATGTATCATGCAAGGAGAAGCAGAAACAGTAAGTAAGAAATACATGTTTCCATAAGGGACATACTATTAGAACAAAAGGAAAGCTCGGAGGATGGCTTGACCTTGGCCAACATGCTGGCTGGGTAGATTGCTTACCCCCCATCCCCTCGTGATGGTAAAATGAATGTCCATCTTTCAAACACCGATCGTTGATGTTATGGAAGTCATCAGACTTATACTGATTGTTGATGTTATGGAAGTCATCAGACTTTGTTAGAATAACGGTATGATGGGAACTCTTGAATTATTAATGATCAGTGCCTGAGTATTACATTCATATGGAATACATCTGTACCCTTTAAAGGAAAAGTGATGCACATGTTGTCTTTGTTGTAGGAAGTCATACTTTTCTACATAATCGCTCTCTTTTGTAGGAAAGAACTCTGTGTACAGTCTCATCACAATTCATGTTCAGTATGATTGTAGGAGGGGCTCCTGGATGGCTCAGTTAAGTGTCTGCCTTCAGCTCAGGTCATGATCTCAGGGTCCTGATATCAAGCCCCTGTTTCAGGCTCTCTGCTAAGCGGGGAGTCTACTTCTGTCTCTCCATCTGCCACTCCCCAGCTTGTGCTCTGTCTTTCTCTCAAATAAATGAATAAAATCTTAAAAATACCCAGTATGATTGTAGGCACCCAATACTATGAGCTCAGAATCTATACAGTGCTCTTTAAAGAGCTCCCTCAAGTATTATGCTGAGCCAAATTAGTCAATCAGAGAAAGACAACTATCATATGATCTCCCTGGTACGAGGAAGTTGAGAGGCAACGTGGTGGGGGGGCGGTTGGGACGTAGGAAAAGAATAAATGAAACAAGATGGGATCGGGAGGGAGACAAACCATAAGTGACTCTTAATCTCACAAACAACCTGAGGGTTGCCAGGGGGCGGGGGGTAGGGAGAGGGTGGTTGGGTTACGGACACTGGGGAAGGTATGTGCTATGGGGAGTGCTGTGAAGTGTGTAAACCTGGTGATTCACAGACCTGTACCCCTGGGGCTAATAATGCATTATATGTTAATAAAAAAATAATTAAATAAAAAATAATTAATAAAAATAATTAAATAGAAATAAAGAGCTCCCTCAAGTTGTTTTGAATTAAATTTATTATTTATTTATTTATTAGTAGTATTAGTTAGTATTATTTAATGTCCAGGGATTGAGAATATTTATTTATGAAATATTACAGGCCACAGTGCCCTTCGGATAGAGTCATGGACTGGGGATGAGACTGTCCTAGTAAGAATAGTGCCTATTAATTTTCTTAGAAACTGGAGAAAGGGGGCGCCTGGGTGGCTTAGTGGGTTAAAGCCTCTGCCTTTGGCTCAGGTCATGATCGCAGTGTCCTGGAATCAAGTCCTGGTATTGGGCTCTCTGCTCAGCAGGGAGCCTGCTTCCATTCCTCTCTCTCTGCCTGCCTCTCTGCCTACTTGTGATCTCTGTCTGTCAAATAAATAAATAAAATCTTAAAAAAAAAAAATTGGAGAAAGGTGTAAGAAATGTGCATGAAGATCATATTGTTTTTGTGCTTTTTCTTTTTCTTTTTTTAAGATCTTATTTATTTATTTGACAGACAGAGAGATCACAAGTAGGCAGAGAGGCAGGCAGAGAGAGAGGGAGAAGCAGGCCCCCTGCTTAGAAGAGAGCCTGATGTGGGCCTTGATTCCAGGACCCTGAGATCATGACCTGAGCCGAAGGCAGAGGCTTAACCCACTGAGCCACCCAGGTGCCCCTGCTTTTTCCTTTTTTTTCAAAATAATAAACCCCCGACTGTGATCAGAACCCACATGAGAGGCTGACAATCCACACTGCCTTCTCAACATCGCCATTGGACGTCTTGAACAAAAGCTAAATCACCATGTCTAAAACTGTACCAAGCTTGCTACTGGGACTCCCCCATACACAGTCCCCCTTTTGGGTTTCCTAGCTCAGCCGATGGCACCGCAGTTCCCCCAGATGGGTATGTCAGGAATTGGGCATTGTTCTTAATCCAAATACAGCCTTTTGGCTTTAGCCTCCACAACCACAGCTGACCATTTTATTTCTCAGTATCTTCCAAATCGGTCCGTTTCTCTCCACCTTCATTGCCACGGCCCTCGACGAGCCAGGAGTACCGCAGTGACCATGTAATGGGTCTGTCCCTTTCTGCTTTTCCGCGCCAGTGTGTTCTCTTGCAACTCAAGTAACCATTTAAAGCCTAGTTGGATCAATCACTGACCCAGCTTAAATACGTGGAGCTGGGTTAAAGCCTGTCCGATCTGGACCCCGGTTTGTCTGATTGCTACTGCTATCTTCTTAGACTCCTTCAGCTGTGACGTGCTTCTTCCAAAAGCAGGGATCTCACCTCAGTTAACTCCTTCAGACCTCAGAGCAAAAGCTTCTCTTGGGAAGATCTCAGAAACTCCGGGCTTTTTGGTACCAGGTACTTTTCTCCTTGAACATCGATCACACACATTCATTGTGGGATTGCTTGCTCAATGTTTGCCTGTGCAGGTACCCTGTGAGGTCACAGGTCCCGTGCCCTTCTTTTTACATTAATTCCTTAGCTCCGTTCCTGGCTCTTTTCAATATGTCATCTTCAGGGCTCGTTTGGGGGAGGAAGCAAGAGCCTATGATAATTGGCCATCTTGTCAGGTTTTGCATTCCCTTTGATTTTCACGAATAGTATTTTAGTGGCTTCTGTAATCACTATGATGGACCACAATCTGAGATGTTCAGGAAGGCAGGGAAAACTGAACTGTAGTATTGAGGACCATGCAGAGGTGATAACGCCCTGGGGTATGTACCATAAAAATCGGGGTAGATCTTAATTTCATGGGGGAGAAAAGGGATTGTCACTGGGAAGGGACAGGCTAGGGGGCTTCTGAAGTATGACATTTGCTAATCTTTTTAAAAAGATTTTATTTATTTATTTGAGAACGTGAGAGAGCTTGAGCAGGGGAAGTGGGAGAAAGAGAAGCAGACTCCCTGCTGAACTTGGAGCCCGATGTGGGGCTGGATCCAGGGGCTCTGGGATCATGACCTGAGCCGAAGGCAGACGTTTAATAGACTGAGCTGCCCAGGTACCTACATTTGTTTATTTCTTGACATGGACAGTGATCAGGATGGGCAACATAAATTTTGGAGTCTGTACAACATGGAGACGTGGGGCCCCTTGTTTTTAAAATTATTAGAAATATCAAAATGTTGATAGCAGGTCTGCAGGCCAACCATGGCACCCTTCTAGGTGGGGGGTCCCTGTGTGACTGGACAGGCTGCATGCCCATGAATTCAGTCTTGGTGGTGATTATGAGAATTCACTCTGTAATAATTTGTTAAGATATATATTTATGTTTTATGGATTTCCCTCTATGTTTGCTGTGTTTCACAATGAAAGAGATGAAAATAGTTGAATACAATGAGAAGTCCAAAATGTAAAAAAATAAATTAGAACCTTATGTGATTTCTTTGAGGAACTTCCACTGATAGGAAAGTGTAAAAGGGTAGAAAATATGAACAAAAAGTCAAGAGATACGAATAGCAAAAGAAACTGTATTAGCATCTGTATAAAGATAGGAAGCCTCAAAGGAGATGAAAAAAAAATAAGCAGAGAAGTAAATACTTTAAGGAATAATGACTGAGAACTTTCCAGAATGAGTGAAAGTAGAAAGAATTCATAGAGTACAAAATAGGATAGATAAGAAGTCTACACCTATGTTTACTGTCATGAAATTGAAGAACAAAAAACCATTTAAAATTCTAAAATCTTCCAGGAAGAAAGAACAGATAACTCATAAAGGAACAAGAATAAAATGGATGCTCGCTTCTCTTCAATGGCCTGGAATACAAAAATATAATGTAGAAGTGTTTTTGAAGTATTCTCTAGAGTCATTCTAGAGGCTTCTGAAATAAGAATGTGGTTAATAAGAGGACAACAGCATACCCTAACATGAGGCTTCATTCCCACTTAACCAAAGAGTTCAGGAAACAAAAGCAAAGGAAAGAAACCAGCCAATCAGTTTTAAAGCAGAAACCTGGGCTCCAGGGTGAGTAGAATCTAGGACAAGAGCGCTTTAGAAAATAAGATCAAGAAAAATAAATAATGCTGAAAGCACCCAGGAAATGAAGGCTGGGCTACTGCTCAAAGCCAAAGGGCTACATCAAAAGTAAAAACTTGGGGTGCCTGGGTGGCTCAGTGGGTTGAGCATCTGCCTTTGGCTCAGGTCATGATCCCAGGGTCCTGGGATGGAGCCCCGCATCGGACTACTTGCATTGCGAGAAGCCTGCTTCTTCCTCTGCCTGCCGCTCCCCCCTGCTTGTGCTCTCTTTCTCTCTCTCTGACAAATAAATAAATAAAATCTTTAAAAAAAAAAGTAAAAACTTACAGGTGTCTTAAGTGACATAAGATGCAGGTCAGTAAGCTGAGCACGGAGGAATTCAACATCTCCTGGCGAAACTTTTTCCATTTAGGCCCACGAAACGAAGCCCTGTCATGTAAAGGGTCATCCTTTGAGAAAGCAAGCCTTCATCCACACTGTTGTCTTGGTCTGGCAATTTCTCTTTCACTCTTGAGAGTGCAGATTATACGCAAGGAGCCTGTAACTCTTTCCCTAAGTCCGTAAGGTAAGTTAGTCATGTTTCCATGGGGTCTACTGTACCCTTAGCATTTTTAATCCTAGTACGGATAAGCCTGGAGAGGAGGGAGAATGGATTCATGTGATTTTTTTTTTTTTCATCCTGTTGCTCCGTCTTGGACTTGTCCCATTCCTGAAGCATTTTTTCATTACCATTTTTGGAGATTAGGAGAGAGAATTGAGTTGAACCCTCTAAGTCCCCTCCCTGCGAAGTTGGTAGGGTGTAGGAGCCTTCCCTCGCACGCCGAGGAGCTCCACGTATTTGAGACCAAGGCAACCAACAGACAAATTAACACCCCCATTCAACACCGCCATTGTGTTGACAGAAAAATGCTTTATCACTGGCTGAATGAAAGAAATGATGACTGTTTTTCAAATTCGACCAGGTGCGGACATTGTAACAGGCACAGAGCTAGGTGCTTACGCATCTATTATTTCATTTTATTCTTAGCATCGTTGTTCCCCCGAAGTCCCAATGGGAAATCCAGCGATACCACAAGCCATTTGTGGGGGAAATTGCTGCCAAATGCATAGAGGAAATTCAGAGCTTTAATGAATGGTTTAATTCAGGCTTCAATTGAACCAATCCCAAGTGCTTTCCTGTCCCCGTTCAGATTGTGTGGTTTTTGCCTCTTCCCTTGAATCTCCCACAAAAGGTCTCAGGTCTCAGACCTTGTCACTGTGAGCCTTGGAACATGCAGGCAGATTTGAGATGAATGAGCTCTGCTAGGACAGCAAGACTGACCGACTCTTGTCAAAAGGTGTATTTATTAAAAAAAAAAAAGTCCATTTATTACATTGATCTAGCCGAGAAGTTTGCATCCAATACTCGGGGTCTCCTGGTCTGATGAGATGCTGACAGAGGGGCCAGGACTCAGACCAGGTGAGTGGGGCTGTCTGGATGGCAGGACCTCAACAGGTCAACCTCAACCAATCGTAGTCCGATTCCAGATAGAAGGCATTTTCTAAATGCCAGATGGAGTTGCTGGTTCAGTTTTTAACCCTTACTCCAACTCACTATATGGCAGGCACTTGAGCTCAGAGATAATATGGCGCTTCTGAGCAGGTCAGGGTCTAAGCTGGAGGGCATTCATGGGGTCTGGTGCAAGGTCAGGAAGAAGAGGAACCCCATCAGGACCCTTCCCCTCCCTTCCTTAGTCAAGAGCTAGGGTGAGACCTGGGAGCTCCTGGCTGTCCTCCCTCCCTGCTTCTCACTGTAAAGTTTCAACCTGTTCTGAAGCTCTATTATTTATTTAGTAAAAGAAAAAAATATTTTAAAGATTTATTTTTTTTGACACACAGGGAGATAACAAGAGCAGGAACACAAGCGGGGGGAGTTGGAGAAGGAGAAGCCGGCTTCCCGCTGAGCAGGGAGCCCGATGCGGGGCTCGATCCCAGAACCCCAGGATCATGACCTGAGCCAAAGAGACACTTAACTGACTGAGCCACCCTAGGTGTCCCCTGTTCTGAATCTTTAATGGACGTTCAGAGGGATACCTGTCACTGTCAGGCTGTTTTCTGAGCCGGCGAAGAGCCCTTTGAGGTCAGCTGTCACCCAGAGTGGTAGCTGTCACCTGGGGGAAGCAGAGAGGTGACACAGACGAAGCAAGATGCTTTAGCCTGGGAGACTGCGGTCCCCGGGTCCCCCTCCACCTCCTCCGATCCAACGTGTAAACTGAGAAGCACGCCCCTGAGGCAGAACTGGGCGAAGTGTGCTTTCCACGACTGGTACCTGGAAAAGAAAAGTGCATCCTCAGTTGCACATAAGCAAGTATAAGAGCGTAGCTGAGGAAAGTTTTATACCCAGTGCAAGGACACGGCTTTGAGGTGTGTGTGTGTGGGGGGGGGGGTGGGGGTGGTAAAATATATATAATATAAAATTTTCCCTTTTAACAATTTTTAAGTACACAGCTCAGTGGCACAAAGTACAGTCACACTGTTGTGCAACCATCCCCCCATCCATCCCTTAAACATTTCCCTCACCCCAAACTGAAACTCCCTACCCACTGAAGGCTGACTCCCTATCCTTCTCTCTCCTCAGCTTCCGGCAACCTCAGTTCCTTCTGTGTCTGTGAATTTGGATACTTACCTACCCCATGTGAGTAGAATCATGCAGAGTTTGTCCGCTTGGGACTGGTTTATGTCACTTACCAAGTCATCAAGTTTCATTTGTGTTGCAACATGCGTCACAATCTCCTTTCTTTTTCCTCTTCTTTTTTAAAATTAACATATAATTTATTATTAGCCCCAGGGGTCCAGGTCTGTGATTCATCAGTCTTCCACACTTCACAGCACTCACCATAGCACATACTCTCCACAGTGTCCCTCACCCAGGCACCTTATCCCTCCTCCCCCTCTCCCCAGCAACCCTCAGTTTGTTTCCTGAGATTGAGAGTCTCTTATGGTTTGTCTCCCTCCCACTCCCATCCTGTTTCATTTTTTCCCTTCCTACTCCCCACGACCCCCTGCCCTGCCTCTCAATTTCCTCATATCAGGGAAATCATATGATAATTGTCTTTCTCTGATTGACTAATTTCACTTAGCAAAATACCCTCTAGTTCCATCCATGTCATTGCAAATGGCAAGATTTCATTTCTTTTGATGGCTGCACAGTATTCCATTGTATATAGATACCATATCTTCTTTAAAAAAAAAAGGATTTTATTTATTTATTTGACAGAGAGGAATCACAAGAGAGGCAGGCAGAGAGAGAGGAAGGGAAGCAGGCTCTCCGCTGAGCAGAGAGCCCAATGTGGGACTGGATCCCAGGACCCTGAGATCATGACCTGAGCTGAAGGCAGCGGCTTAACCCACTGAGCCACCCAGGCGCCCCCCCCCCTTTTTAAAAGATTTTATTTATTAGATACCATATCTTCTTTATCCATTCATCTGTTGATGGACATCTAGGTTCTTTCCATACTTTGGCTATTGTGGACATTGCTGCTATAAAATTTCGGGTGCACGTGCCCCTTCGGATCACTACATTTGTATCTTTAGGGTAAATACCCAGTAGTGCGATTGCTGGGTTGTAGGGTAGCAAAAGAGTAGCAACAACCCCGGAAAGATATACATTAACCAAATCAGAAGAGATCTGAAACTGGGGGGAGAAGAAAGGAGGAAAAAAATAAAAAAAGAAAAAATATATATATTAGACTAGTGAATAGAACAGAACCACACTCTTGATTTTGGGTGTATTTTGGTCTGCTAGAAGAAACTAACTCCCAACATTTTAAAGAAAGAAACTAACTCCCAAATTTTTAAAGAAAAATTTGGGTGTATTTTGGTCTGTTAGAAGAAACTAACTCCCAACATTTTAAAGAAAGAATTTAAAAGAAAATTTAACTTACATATATACACAAAAAATAAAGGGAAACAGAATGGAGGATGGAATATTATTGTAAAGATGAAAATTAAGAAGATTCTAAAAAAGCAATTGATAAGTTGGTTGAAAAAAGAAAAAAAAAGATGAAAGAATGTGATACGAAGATGAGACTAGAACAAAGCCATGCATAGATTTTGCATATATTTTGATCTATGAGAAGGAACTGTATCCCAAAATTTTAAAGAAAGAGAGACCTATATGTATACAAAAAATAAGGTCAGGTACAATGAAGGGATAGAACATGACTATAACAATGAAAATTTTAAAAAGATTTATAAAAAGGTATCAATAAGATAAAAGTTAAAAAAGGTTAAAATGGGAAAGAGGAAAAATAAAAAAAAAAGAATGAAAAAATAAAACTTAAGAAATTCAACTTTGGGGGCTCCTGAGTGGCTCAGTGGGTTAAGCCTCTGCCTTCAGCTCGGGCCATGATCCCAGGGTCCTGGGATCGAGCCCCACATCGGGCTCTCTGCTCAGCGGGGAGCCTGCTTCTCCCTCTCTCTCTGCCTGCCTCTCTGCCTACTTGTGATCTCTCTCTTTCTGTCAAATTAATAAATAAAATCTTAAAAAAAAAAAAAGAAATTCAACTTTGGGGGCGCCTGGGTGGCTCAGTCGTTAAACATCTGCCTTTGGCTCAGGACATGGTCACAAGGTCCTGGGATCGAGCCCCACATTGGGCTCCCTGCTTGACGGGAATCCTGTTTCTCCCTCTCCTACTCCCCCTGCTTTTGTTCCCTCTTGCTGTGTCTCTCTCTATCAAGTTAATAAATAAAATCTTAAAAAAAAAAAAAGTTATTCAAAAAAGTCTTTGAAAGACCAAAGACTCATGGGGAAAAAGCCATGATTTCTATGTGCTGTATTCTCATCGCTGTGAAGTTTTGCAGTTCTCCTTGATTGGTGAACTTGGCCGTGGCTGGATGTTCTTGCTGATCTTCTGGGGATGGACTTGTTGCTGTGATTCTCAAATGTCTTTGCCCGGAGGCGGAATTGCACCACCCTTGCCAGGGGCTGGGCTAAGTAATCCCCTCAGGTTTGCTCTTGGAGCTTTTGTTCCCTGAGCACTTTCTGTGGAGCCCTGGAGGACGGGAATGAAGACGGCAGCCTCCCAATCTCCAGCCTGGAGGAGCCGAGAGCTCGGGCCCTGTTCCTCAGTGCGCCCTTGGAGAAAAGCAGTCACTTCCTCCCGTCTCCTTGGTCTCTGGCTGTGCTCCGAGCTCACCTGGCCTGTGACCGTGTGTTTCTCTCTCTGGTGCACGGCCCCATTTGGAGTCTCCAAACCCAGCAGATTCCCGCTGCTCCTCCCAGGGGCAAGGTGAGTCTCCCGGATCTGCTGTTCGTGGGGTCCTTGCTTGAAGAGCAGTGCTGAGACTGTGCCGGGGATCACGGTTTATGGTAACCCCGAGTTGAGAGCCCCCTCCTCAGCTCTGTGCAGCCGGCTTCCCTGCTCTGATACCTGGGAGCTCTGCCACAATCAGACACCCCCGGTCTTTCTGTGACCCCAAGGGACCAGAAGCCACATTGTCCCCGCAAGTGTTCCACCCCCGCTTAGCCTCTAGAGCGATGTCCCTCGGTGGAGCTGACTTCTGAAAGTTCTGATTTTGTGCTCTGTTGCTCCACCGCTTGCTGGGAGCCAGCCCCTCCTGCCCACGGTCTGTCTTCCTGTCGCTTCGGATTCACTTCTCCGCAGGTCCTACCTCCCAGAAAGTGGTCGATTTTCTGTTCCTAGAATTGTTGCTCTTCTTCTCTTCTCTCTGCTATTGGGTTTGTAGGTGTTCAGAATGGTTTGATGAGTAGCTGAACTCCTGCATCCTGATGATATTTAGGTCCCTACTCCTCCACCATTTTGCTCCTCTCTATTTGTTTATTTTGGAGAGAGAGAGAGAGCGCGCGAGCGAGAGAGCATGAGCGGTAGTGACAAAGGAAAAAGGAGAAAGAATCTCAATCGGACTCCACACTGAGCATAGAGCCAGATGGGGGGCTTCAACTCATTCAGTTGAATTCAACTCAGACCTGAAATCATGGTCTGAGCTGAAAACAAGAGTCGGATGCTTCACCCACTGGGCCCCCAGGCGCCCCTATTTTCCGATTTTAGATTATGGGCTGCTGAAGTGAGCCCACTGGCTTGATCTCTTCAAGGTCATCAACTCCCTCAGTTTTCATCTATAGTTTTTCTGTTAAGAAAAAAAACCCTCTCCTTTTATTTGTTATAAAACCATCTCTCTCAAGCACAGTGTTTTCCTTTGTTCTCTTTTCAAAGAAATGAGGGAAGACATGTTCTATTTCAATGACGCAGACTCATCTTTAAAATGCGATCCTTTGGGGACCTCTGGGTGACTCAGTCGGTTAAGCATCTGCCTTCGGCTCAGGTCATGATCTCAGGGTCCTGGGATTGAGCCTCGCGTCAGGCTCTCTGCTCAGCCTGGAGCCTGCTTCTCCCCCTGCTTGTGCTTTCTCTCTCTCTCTCTGACAAATAAATAAATAAAATCTTTAAAATAAATAAATAAAATAAAATGAGGTCCTTTGAACATGACCTGGCAAATGAAATCATCTATTTATAGTAGCACATAGGACCCTGTTCTTTCTACCCTAGTAAGACAAAGTAAATGGTTTTTATTAATTTAAAAATTTTTTTATTATGTTATGTGAGTCATCATACAGTATGTCATTAGTTTTTGATGTAGTGTTCCAAGATTCATTGTTTGCATATAACACCCAGTGTTCCATGCAATATGTGCCCTCCTTAATGCCCATCACTGGGCCAACCCAACCCTCCATCCCCCTCCCCTCAAAAACCCTCAGATTGTTTTTCAGAGTCCACAGTCTGTCATGGTTCATCTCCCCCTCCAATTTCCCCCAACTCCCGTCTCCTCTCCGTCTCCCCATGTCCTCCATGTTATTCCTTATGCTCCACAAGTAAGTGAAACCATATGATAATTGACTCTCTCTGCTTGACTTATTTCACTCAGCATAATCTCTTCCAGTTCCGTCCATGTTGCTACAAAAGTTGGGTATTCATCCTTTCTGATGGAGGCATAATACTCCTTTGTATATATGGACCATATCTTCTTTATCCATTCATCTGTTGAAGGGCATCTTGGCTCTTTCCACAGTTTGGCAACTGTGACCATTGCTGCTATGAACATTGGGGTATATATGGCCCTTCTTTTCACTACATCTGTATCTTTGGGGTGAATACTGAGTAATGCAATTGCAGGGTCATAGGGTAGTTCTATTTTTAATTTTTGAGGAACCTCCACACTGTTCTCCAAAGTGGCTGCACCAACTTGCATTCCCGCCAACAGTGTAATAGGGTTCCCCTTTCTCCACATCCTCTCCAACACCTGTTCACTGTCTTGTTGATTTCGGCCATTCTAACTGGTGTGAAGTGGTATCTCAATGTGGTTTTGATTTGAATCTCCCTGATGGCTAGTGATGATGAACATTTTTTCATGTGTCTGATAGCCATTTGTTTGTCTTCTTTGGAGAAGTGTCTGTTCATGTCTTCTGCCCATTTTTTGACATGATTATCTATCTTTTGGGTGTTGAGTTTCAGGAGTTCTATATAGATCTTGGATAACAGCCCTTTGTCTGTATTGTCATTTGTGAATATCTTCTCCCATTCCATGGGTTGCCTCTTTGTTGACGGTTTCCTTTGCTGTGCAGAAGGTTTTTATCTTGATGAAGTCCCAAAAGTTCATTTTCACTTTTGTTTCCCTTGCCTTTGGAGACGTGTCTTGAAAGAAGCTGCTGTGCCGGATGTTGAAGAGATTACTGCCTAACATAGATGATTTCTTAAAATGGCGGCATGCTAAAAAAAAAAAAATGGCAGCATGCTGTCTCTCACTGTGACACACGAAGCTGTCTCTGAAGAGCTAAAGTCTGGGGATCATTGTCTGGGACAAAATTTCCCAGGAAAGCTTCTGTGCTTTTCTGAGATGTGGTTAAGCACAGCACCAAATATGGATATTTTGGTCCTTACTTTCCCCTGGCGAATTAAGGAAATAAGCTTAGTCATTTTTAATTGAGTGGTTGGATATGCAGCCTCCTTCTTGGGAAGAAGGAAGGAAAGAACAAGAGAAACAGGCAGACCGTATTGCTGAACAATTTCCCCCCGTGTCTCTTGTGTTTCTGCCCGTCTTATGAGCAGAGGCACCCAGCGGCTTTGCCTTGGGCTGTCTTTTCTGTGATGTTTGTACAGCAACTGCCTTGGAAGATGGAAACAGGGTCTCCCTCTGGAACAGAGAGTTGGCAGGTTTACTGCCCTTATAAAAAGCTGAGTTCCTGCAACACACCTGTTCGCTTGAAAATAGAGTCCCAAGGAAAGGCGAATGTGTGCTCATTTGGGATAAGAATTGCAGTTCATGGAGCACAGGTTCAGGTAGAAATCCAAACAGAGTCCCACTTGTAGGGTGAAAGCTAGAGGTTTTTTGTTTTTTATTTTTTTAAAGATTTATTTATTTCAGAGATGAGGGGAAGGGTAGAAGAAAAGGGAGAGAGAATCCTTAGGTAGACTCTCTGCCGAGCTTGGAGCCCGACTCAGGGCTCAATCTCATGACCCTGAACCGAAACCAAGAGTCAGATGCTTAGCGGACGGAGCCACCCAGGTGCCCTGAAAGCAAGAGGTTTCTATGAGGAAAAGGTAAGGGAGCCGCTACACAAGTTGAAGAAAAGAAGGAAAGAAAACCGTTTTCTATAGGTACTAACAGCTAAGCGACTCTGGCTTGTACATTGACTGGCTACTGAATCTATCTTCAGACAGTTGACAGCTGTCAGCCTTGGGAGCAGGACGTCTATTCTTGATGGCTGGCTTTCCTGGCAGTTGCTTAGAACAGTTGCCCTTTTGCCCAGTCCAAAGGTGGGGAAGGCAGTCTCTGCAGTGCCAGCCCTAACTCTGTTTTAAAGATTTTATGTATTCATTTGACAGACAGATCATAAGTAGGCAGAGAGGCAGGCAGAAAGAGAGGAAGGGAAGCAGGCTCCCCGCTGAGCAGAGAGCCCGATGCGGGGCTCGATCCCATGACCCTGAGATCATGACCTGAGCTGAAGGCAGAGGCTTTAACCCATTGAGCCACCCAGGCGCCCCTCTGGCTCTGTTTTAAAATGGCTGCCGTCATGCCACCTTTTCACACACTTCCCTCTGTGCAGGTGTCCCCTGACTCCCTCTGCATTGCCCTTCAGGAACTGGGGCTCAGGGCATTGGCAGAAGAACATGGGAATAAAGGGGAGCCTGGGTGGCTCAGGTATTTGAGTATTTGACTCTGGATTTTGACTCAAGTCATGATCTCATGATCATGAAAATCAAGGAGTTGAAAAGCAGGCTGCAAGTTTTAAAGGCACAAAGTAGAGACCCTCTTCCAGAACTTCATGAGGACCTCCACAGAGAAAAAGAGCTGATTAAGGTATTAAAGTTGTGAAGGAGCGTTCAAGATAATCGCTTTTGAGAGAGAAAAAAAAAATGATCGTGAGATCGAGCCCCAAGTTGGCTCCCCATGGAGCCTGCTTAGGATTCTCTCTCTCTCCCTCTTCCTCTGACCCTCTTCCTATCCTCCCCACCTTGCCCTGCCCAACCCCCCTCCACTAAAAAAAAAAAAAAAAAAAAAAAAAAATGAAAAGCAAATATTTTGGCAGCTGCCATTGCTGTGAGTAGCCAGGTGTTTTGACTCTGACCCGGGAGTTTTGTGTCTTCTTGTTACCGCTGCGAGAATCTGTTGTGTGAATGGTGGTCTTGGTTCTTGGATTCCCCATGAAAGCTTTACATGAGGATCCACGTTCAAATAAAGACAGCTAGAAGGAAGGCAGCAAGCACAAAGCAGTGAATTAAGGACGGTACACTCTCAAGAAGGGGGAGTGGGCAGAGGGGGCCTCTACACCGAGGTTAGGGGTGTCTTTTCTTGTTATGTCTGCATAGGTTATGAATTATAGCTAGGGCACCGCTGAGGGTGCTTCTAGTGGTCTCAAGGGCTCCTCCTGCCGGTTGGAAGGGGGAGTTTTTGCCCCTACCAGGTTCTAGCCAGAACTGTCCTGACTGTCTCCCCGCCCACCACCCCCCCCCCCCCGCCCCCAGGGGGCTGAGACCATAATGTAAACATATTCTAATGCAGCGCTGTCTGTTCCCCTGGGGTACAGATGGAAGAGGAGAGAGGTGTCACCTGTTCATCTTTGCCTTTGGCTCCAGCTCTGTTAGTCTCACTAACTGCCTGCTCTGTCACTCCGTCACGATCCCTAACTGTGGCCACTGAGAGTGGATCTTCCAAGGGATGTTGTATGCAGTTGCCTGGAAAGGATGTTGTGGATGTGGGGCAAACTATGACCAGACGTCTGCTCCCAAGACATGGAGTTCTATATCCGTGGCCCTTCCCTCTTATGATTTTCTTGCTTAGAGACCTAGTTATCTATCACTCTCGTCCTGGCAGGTCTCTCCCACCCCGGGAAGGGGGAGGGTATTAGGCCTCTTGTTATCTCAGTCCTGGAAAAAAGGCATTTTATAAAGTAGGCACACAAGAAATAATGGCTGTTGACGACTTCAGTCCGAGTTCTCCTGTGTGCTCTGGCTATACAACTTGGGGAGACATTAGGATATCTGGGATTCTATTAAAGTCTTTAGCAAATATCAAAGTATGACATAAAAGTCTTATTAATCTAATCAATATGCATCAAGATGAACAGTGTTGGTAACTAGTTTTTTACTGGTGTCAACTTTTTAAAAAGTTTTTATTTATTTATTTGACAGAGAGAGAGAACACAAGTAGGCAGAGAGGCAGGCAGAGAGGGGGCGGGAAGCAGACTCCCTGCTGAGTGGGGAGCCCAAGGCAGGACTCGATCCCGGGACCCTGGGATCATAACCTGAGCTGAAGGCAGATGCTTAACAGACTGAGGCACCCAGGTGCCCTGCAAACTCCTATTGGTACAAAGAAACAAGGTATCTACCTGAATGCACTCAGTCTCAGGACCAATGCTGTGCCCTAAAATTCTCTTGAAGGTTTCTTGAAGGGACCTCATTTAAAAACATTTCAAACCGTCTCTCTTGAAATAGAAGGAATAGGAGTATCTCTTCTCCACACTTGTATCAAAATTTCTTCAAAACCCCATCCCTACCTTTTCTTCTCTGGGGTTCATATTTTATAGACTTTAAATGTTGACGCATTCCTTTTAGGAATTTAAACGTTGAATCATTCCTTTTAGGATTTAAAGCAATTCTTTGAAAATGGTATGTAATTCAAAGGGGTCCAAAGCGTCACTCAAAGGAGTTCAATCCAAAGCAACTTGCCTTTGCCTTTGGCAGACAGAGATGTGCCTACTTGAGGGAGAGGGACAGGCAGATTTGTGGGTCTCGAGTGAAAGAAAGCTCTTCTTAGTTCTTGGAAACACAACCACGGGGAAAACATAACCAAATAGCCAAGAAGATGTTCTTTTGTTTTGCTTTTGTAAAATGACTTCATTTTAATATAGGAAGCCACAAGGGAAACATTTAAGTCTTAAGAAACAAACAGAAAAAGTCGACTGGAGAATTTTGAACTGGAAGATGAGTGAAAAAATGCAGAAACAAAGCTGTTAAGAAAACGTCTCCCGAATTTTGTTGCATGTCAGAATGACTTGGGGAATCTTTGTTTTATTTTTTAAAATTATTTATTTATTTGATGGAGAGGGACACAGCAGGAGAGGGAATACAAGCAGGGGGAGTGGGAGAGGGAGAACCAGGTTTCCCGCTGAGCAGGGAGCCTGATGTGGGGTTCAATCCCAGGACCTGGGATCGTGACCTGAACCGTTGGTAGTAGAGGCTTAACCGTCTGGGTCACCAGGTGCCTCTCAAAAAAAGAAAAACAAAACAAGGTCTAACTGGCCTCCCCCCAAACTGGTAGATCAACGATTGACTGAGGGATCCTGGTGGGAGGCACAAGACTTAATTAGGGGATCAAACAATGGAAATGGGGTAGAATTTCTGTTCATCTGCCAGCTCTGTCCTTTGTGTCAGTGGGGATGCAGCTACAGATCTTAGGTCCTCACAACCATATCACCTCTGACTCCTGGTGCTTCACTGTGGTGTTGGGGGGGACACGCAGAGGCGAATCGTTGATTGATGGCTGTGGTCAGCAGGATACCAGGTATGAATGGCTTTGGGCTGGTGTGAAGAGGACATTTGTCTAGATATGCTCCTGAGGGTTTGATTCTGTTTCAAAGCCAAATTTTCATGATTAGGGGTTCTGATTCATGGTAATGTCTTCTAGCAGAATACCCTGTATTTTAGTCTTGCTGGTCTTTAATTAGCACTCAGAAACTCTTTCTGGGGACACGAATTTGGTTTTTTGGGGCTTTGTTCTAAGATTCCATATATAAGAAAGTTAGTACAGTATTTGTCTTTTGCTCTCTGACTTAATTCACGAAGCATGATGCTCTCGAGATCCAGCCATATTGTCAAAAATAGCAGGGAGTTCTTTTTTTATGGCTGCATAATGCTCCCCTTAAAATTTTGAAGGCATTATTCAATTCTCGTGAAGCTTCCAGTATTCCTGGGAAGTTCTGATATCTTGATTCCATGCCTTTCTTTATGACATTTTTCCTTTCTAGAGAAATACACTTGTGTGAGTCTATTCTACATGGAAAGTCATGGAAAGCTTTAAAAAAATTATTTCTTTAATAATTTCATCTTTAATATTTTCTGTTTCTTTTGTTTTGTTTTGTTTCCGTTCTGTGTTTTGTTCTTAAAGTCAGACACTGCACCTTCTAAACCAGCCCTCCAGATGCCTTTCCTCTCCCTGGTTCCCATGATTTTCTGTTTTGGCTCTATTTTCTAGGACATTCTTCTCAACTTAATTTTCCAAACTTCCATTGATCTTTCAGCATTTTGTTTTACATTTTGAAGTTCTTTGTTTCTTGAAGCAACCCTTCCTTGTTTCTTGAAGCCATCTTTTACTTAGGATGTCAATGATTATTTTGTTTTTTGAGTTTTCTTTTTCTTTCAAGTATCTCTTTTTTTTTTTTATCTCCATGACCTTTCTCTTGTCTGGTTTGCCTGTCTTTATCTTATCTCTCACACTGAAAGCCTTCTCCAAGCTGTCTGTTCATCTCTAAGTGAGGCACTAACAAGTTCTGTGCATGGGCAAGGCCTAGCTGTTGGTAGCTTCAAGGTAAGCCCATCCTGGGGGCCTGGGGTTATTTATTAGGGGACTCCCAAATGTCAGCCTTTCCTCCTTACTTAACTGGTTTCTCCAGAAAAGAATTCCACTTCCTGCTTGGAGTGGGGTGATATGATCCCAGATTCCTGGTTGCTGAATAAAGGTAAGGGGTAGAGAGGCTCTATAGATCAGTACAGTACATAGGCTCTTACGACTTTTGTTGTTGTCTTTATTATTATTTTATTTATTTATTTATTTTTAAAAGATTTTATTTATTTATTTGACAGAGAGAGATCACAGGTAGGCAGAAAGGCAGGTAGGGGAGAGGGGGTAGCAGCAGGGATCCTGATGTGAGACTCAATCCCAGGACCCTGAGATCATGACTTGAGCTGAAGGCAGATGCTTAACCCACTGAGCCACTCAGGGACCCCGTTTGTTGTTGTTTTGTGCCTTATTTTTATCTTCTGCTGTTCAGGATAGCCACACATCCAGAGTCTTTCAAGTTCGATTCCCCAGAGTAGGGGCTTTCAAAGTTTTTGGTTTCAAAATCCTTCTACATGATCTGAAACATTATGGAGACCTCCAAAGAATGTTTGTTTATGTTGATTATATCCTTGATTTTGTTGTGCTGGAATCCAAAACAGAAATTTAAAAAGTAGTTATTAATTCATTAAAAATAACAATAAGAAACACATTGTGTTTTAATATAAACACATGTGTGTGAAAAGCAGTTAAAATTTCCAAAACAAGCAAACAATTTAGTGAGAAGAGTAGCATCGTTTTATATTCTTGCAAATTGTTTAAGTGCCTAGCTTAAATAGAAGACTGCTGGATTCCCATATCTGCCCCACATATACTCTCCGGAAAACTGCACTCTAGACTAATGAGGCCAAAAAAGACAAAGAATATTCTGGCATTATTGTAAAGATAGCTTTGACCCTGTAGACCCTGTCTTGGGGATTCCACATTTTAGAACTACTGCTCATGGAAGCAAACTGCCCTTGTCCTGCTGGGATGGGAATGGGTTGGTGGTCTGTCTGTGCAGGTTGGGGAAAGGACCTGGGGGTCTAAGTGTTCCTTATGTAGAGACTCCCCCAGTCTTCCTGTTCCAAGCTTCACCCCGCATCCCTGCCTCCTGTCCCCTCACCTCGGTATCTGGTGTATCTAATTCCTGGGACTTAGTGGGGTTCTGCAGGACTGCTTGCCTTGTTTTTATTTGTGCCCTCTACTCGAAAGTTCCAGCCTTTTCCCACTCAGCTAAGTCAGTGTGGTGCTTTAAAAAATTTTGTTTTATTTATTTATTTTTAAAGTAATCTCTATAGCTGACATGGGGCTTGAACCTACAACCCCGAGATCAAGAGTTGCATGTTCCACCAATGGAACAAGCCAGCTGCCCCAAGTTGGTGCTTTTAAAACATGTCTGCAAACTTGACATTCCCGCTCATGAAAGGTGGTGGCAGTGAGGTCTGTGTTTTCTCTTCTTGAACATGGGCCAGCCTCCATGACTGGTTGACCAGTAAAGTACAGTGAAACAGTGTGACGTGTTAGATCAGAAAAGGTAGACCTTCTGCTTGGTTCTCTTGAGACACTCATCTTTGGGTCTCTGAGTTGCCATGTGAGAAATCCTGGGCTCTCATGCTCTGAAGAAGCCTAGACCATATAGACATGTCCTATGCAGGCTTTCCAGCCAGCAGCCCAAACTGAGGTCCCCACTGGCAGTCAACTTTTGCCCCCCGAGACATGAGTCACAAAGCCTCCTGATAGTTCCAGACCCCAGTTGTCCAATCACCCCAACTTGAGTCTTCTCAGCTGACGCCTCTGACATGGTCAAATGACAAGGTGTCCCTGTTTCTGCCATGCCCTTTCTAGATTCCTGACTTCCATAATTGGTAAGCGCGCGCACGCACACACACACACACACACACACACACACACAGACACACACACAAAGTTGTTTTAAGTCACTAAGTCTTAGGGTAGTTTGTTATCCAACCAAAGATACAGGGCCGTTAATGACCCCTCATTCCTCTGCTCTCCATCTTCTAGAATTTTCTTGTCATCATTAATCCACTGTCTTCTCACATTCTGTCCTTCTGTTTGTTAACCCCTTTATTCTTTAATGTTATTTTGGGGATTTTGGCAGATGGTGGAGAAGAACACCTGTTCAATTTGCAGTGTTTTGATGGGTGACTTTTCCAAGTGTCTTTTATCCCACTGAAATACATTTCAAGATTGTTTCCATTTTAATCCTAGTCTGGCTATAAGATTTCTCTGTGAGTGGGTATGCCTGTGGACTCATGAGATATATTTATTTGACCTTCTGGAGGAAAAGTTAGAAGACGAGTGATGCCCACCACATAAGAACAGTATGCTTCCTGTCAAACATGCCCACAGTATTCCTCCAAAGCTGAGGAGCTTTAGACAAAACATGATTCCCCTCACCTTTGGGACTCAAGGATGGTGTATTCTTTTTTTTTTTTTTTTAAGATTTTTCTTTATTCGACAGACAGAGATCACAAGTAGGCAGAGAGTTAAGCAGAGAGGAGGAAGCAGGCTCCTTTCTGAGCAGAGAGCCCGATGTGGGGCTCGATCCTAGGACCCTGGGACCATGACCTGAGCCAAAGGCAGATGCTTAACCAACTGAGCCACCCAGGTGCCCTAGTCAATAACATTTTTATGCACCAAACTGTGTGCCCTCAAAATTCCTATGTTGAAGCCTAAGGCCCCCCCACCCCTCCCCAGCCCCGGACTTCACAGAATGTGACTGTATTTAGAGACAGGAACTTTAAAGAGATAGTGACCAAGTTAAAAGGAGTCTTCTCAGGCATGCCCTAATCCAATTTGACTGGAGTCCTTAAAAGAGGAAACTGAGACACACAGGGAGACGCCAGGGATGTGCATGCATAGAGAACAGCCCAGGTCAGGAGGCAGTGAGGTGTGAACACGGGGGGAAGGCTCAGGAGAAAACAAACCAGTTGGCCCTTTGACTTGGACTTCCACCCTCCAGAACTGGAGCAAACACATTTCTGTGGTTTAAGCCCACCCACTCCCCCATCTGTGGTATTTTATTACCGTAGCACAAAGCAGAGTTAAAAACTGATAGCAACATTAAGCATTGCTGCTTTCTCTGTAGGTTCCAACACCTGAGAGATAACGAAGGATCAGATTAAATCAGCTGGGATGGGACAGAATCCAGTGGTGTTTGTTGAGCTCTTTGGGTGGAGCAGTGTGCAGCAGGACCTTCCTAGTGGTGCCCAGGGGCAATCAGCATGGAACATTCTGCTGCTGGGGCAGGTAGGATTGGGCCTTTGGAGCTAATGTGTCCTGTGTGATCATGCTTCTTTTCCCCGGTTTAGGAAGAGAAGAACGTCCACATGGACTCCATAAACAGATGGATTTCACTTTCTCTAGTTAGTATCCAAGGCACTAGCCAGGGTGTACTCTTGAGGAAGTAGCACTTCTGGATTAAAAGAAGAATCCAGAGTGTGAATAAGCAAAACTCAAGGAAGGAAAAGGGTGGAGATGATCTCAGGAGACCAGGTCGTGTCTCCCACAAGGGCTTTTCCCTCCATCTTGGAGGGAACCCCATTCCCACGTGCAAGGGCCCGCTGCCAAGAATGTCTTCCTGTGACTCCATCTTGTCTTCAAGGTAGACCTTTAGTCCATCCCCGTCTGTAGATCTGATACCACTTCGTGAAGCCTTCTCAGCTCAGCCACCCCACCCCTTCCTCAAGCCTTTTCTGGAAAGGATCAGACAGTTACTTTGCTCACAGTTGGCATCGTGTAGTTTTTAAAGACACTGTATGTGTAAAGTATAACTGTATTTTTTTAAAACCCAAATTTAACACATAACTTGAGCCTCATTCGGTGAATTCTGAGTTGTCCTGCTTCTTTTTATAGGGAGGGAAAGGCGTATCCTCTTCTTGGGTCATCAGTCCCTATTGGCACGTGTCCGTCTCAGTCACAGTGGCTCCTTCCTGCCTGTCTTGGTCATCAGCTTCCATCCTTGCTGGCCTCCACGAAACGTGGGTTTTCCAAAATGGATTCAAGTGCGAGTTCTAGAAGACAGTCCCTGCTTCTTCAGCCTGACTCACCTCGAGTCCTCCTTAGGTTCTTGGGCTCTCTGTGCTACACAGGGTCTAACCAGGGTCAGGTCAAGGAGACTTGGGATGCTCTTCCAAGCCACAGTGGGTCATGAGAACTCAGTGGGGGCTGTCTTAAGTTCCCTCTTCCCCATCACCATATCTTCCCCACCACTGCAGAGTGTGAGTGAATGCTAGGATTTTCATTTAGGAAGCAAAGCTCAGATTTTATCTGCTCATGCATCTCCAAACTCAACGGTGGATCCTTTCAGCCGAAGAGGGCAGAGGTGGTCACCAGGGACATGGTTTATCAGGACCAGTCTCTGGTCCTCTTGCTTCCCTTCTGACTACACTCGTGAAGCTGAGACAGTCCCCAGCCCCCATCATGGGTGGGAGATGCTCGCTGTAAGTAGTCACTTACAGATATGAGTTTCATATCTGGACTTGGAAGCACCAAACCCAATATTTGAATCCTTTGTTCTTCGGGATGCCTGTGACAGTCTCCCTCGTGTCCCTTCACTCCCCGAGACAACAGGCTCAAATTGTGACTTCTATTTCTGTCAAGTATATGGCGTGTGTGTAGGTGAGAGTGGCTTGTTGTCCTCATTTTTTGACGTTTTTATTTTTGGAGATATAGGTGTACTATTTTTGCTCTTTTTCCTGTTTTCCTCTCTCTGGCCGACTATAATTCATAGATGACAACAGGGAGCAGCTGTAAGATGTCCTTGGTCGTGGAAGTCAGACTCAGGCTGGCAGAAGCAGGAGACAAAGAGGAGCCTGGGTCACTGATAACTTCCTAGAGCTAAAATCCCTGCCCTGGGCTGCCTACCCTGAGACAAACAGCCCTAAGCTTGGATTGTCTTATGCGAAAGAATCCTCTGTTTTTTTGTGTTTAAGCTCCTAGTCTTTTTTTTTTTTTTTTTAAGATTTTATGTATTTATTTGACAGAGAGAGAGAGAGAGACAGTGAGAGAGGGAACACAAGCAGGGGGAGTGGGAGAGGGAAAAGCAGGTCTCCTGCTGAGCTGAAAGCCCGACATGGGGCTTGATCTCAGGACCCATGGATCATGACCAGAGCTGAAGGCAGCCACCCAATGACTCAGCCACCCAGGCGCCCAGTTTTTTGTCTTTAAGTAGAGCTAAACCTACTTCTAACCTGCTCCCCTAGTCATTTCAAACTCGAATCTGTAAGTAGGGAGTAGAAACAGGACCTCATCGCTACTCTCAAGGAGTCCCTGAGCCAGTGCAATGGGCAGAAACCTGCACTGGTTCAGGGACTCCTTGAGAGTCTATTTGAATTCATGTTTTTGTATTCTTTGGGTAAATACCCAGTAGTGAGAGTTACTGGGTCACAGGGTAGCTCTATTTTTAGCTTTTTGAGGAATCTCCATACTGTTTTTCACAGTGGCTGCACCAGTTTGCATTCCCACCAACAGTGCAAGAGGGTTCTTTTTTCTTTGCATCCTCACCAACACTGTTGTCTGTAGTTTTTTGTGTTGTTGATTTTAACCATTTTGACAGGTATGAAGTGACATCTCATTGTGGTTTTTGTTTGTATTTCTCTGAAGGTCAGCGATGTTGAGCTGATACACAATTTATGTGCATAAGATCAACCTCAGGTTTCTTTTAAAAGATTAGAGGGGCGCCTGGGTGGCTCAGTGGGTTAAGGCCTCTGCTGTTGGCTCAGGTCATGATCCCGGGGTCCTGGGATCGAGCCCCGCAACAGGCTCTCTGCTCCGTGGGGAGCCTGCTTCCTCCTCTCTCTCCCTGCCTGCCTCTCTGCCTGCTTGTGATCTGTCTGTCAAATAAATAAATAAAATCTTTAAAAAAAATTAGAAAATATCTTGTGTGTTTTATTTTTTATTTTTTTAAAAAGATTTTATTTATTTATTTGACAGAGAGAGATCACAAGGAGGCAGAGAGGCAGGCAGAGAGAGAGAGAGAGAGAGGAGGAAGCAGGCTCCCTGCCGAGCAGAGAGCCCAATGCGGGGCTTGATCCTGGGACCCTGAGAACATGACCTGAGCCAAAGGCAGAGGTTTAACCCACTGAGCCATCCAGGCGCCCCTCTTGTGTGTTTTATAAACACTCAAAATTTAGGTAATTTTCCTAACACTTGGCCTTTTGTTTATTACAATCGTATACCACGAAAACAATGTGACCCATTTTTCAGAAGGCCCCCTGTAGATGTCCCCAGATCTCCTCCAGTTTACTCCAGCGTGCAGACCAAATAGCACCACATTTTGTGTTTGTTATGAAAAAGGATTGGAAGCACTGACGAAGAGGAAGAAAAGTCTGAGGTCCTGCCATCCCCTCCATGGAAGGGGTAAAGGGGAGCCACGTAGGTCAGGCGTCAAGGATTATAGACTGGTCTAGATGGGTAGGTCCCTAGGAGCTAATGGCAGTCTGAGGTGAGAATAGAGCAATTACCAGGGGTAGGGCCCTCCACACAGGGGACAAGTAGCTGGGACCAAGAGATGGATGTTCTCACATCACTCCAAACAGCCAGATGTGGTCAGTGATTTCTCAGGGGTTCAGACAATCTCGAGTCTTTGCAGCAACGATCAGAGTGGATCCCGAGGCAAGCATGGGGGCCTGAGGACCCGTCCCTGCTGCTACCAAGAGGTGACAGTAATATACCGTGGCTGTCTTGGGGAAGTTGGAGGTGAGGAAGCAAAATCCGAAAGAGTGAAAATTTGGTCAAAGGATCTGTATCCTCCAAAAGAGGTCACGGAAACTCATGGTCCAGAGTATTTCGATGAAATCATTTAAATCATTTCAAACCAAAACGATTAAAATATTACTAATTGATGGGGCGCCTGGGTGGCTCAGTGGGTTAAGCCACTGCCTTTGGCGCAGGTCATGATCTCAGGGTCCTGGGATAGAGCCCCATATCGGACTCTCTGCTCAGCGGGGAGCCTGCTTCCTCCTCTCTCACTCCCCGTGCTTGTGTTCCCTCTCTCGCTGTGTCCTTCGCGGTCAAATAAATAAATAAAATCTTAAAAGAAAATATTACTAATTGCAAATCTAAATTATCTAGCTAGGTGAGAGCTTGAGGAGGAAGATCAGACCGGGCCTTCCAGAAACAAGAAATTAAGCTTTCTGGCCACATGTGAAGCGGAGTGATTAAATAAGGAACCAGAGCAGCTAAGAAGTTAGACTTCATTTGGTCAGCAGCAGCGGGGCGGGGGTCCAGCATTGGCTGGCAGAGTTGGCTGTCTATGCTATAGATTGTGACTACATCTTCTTTCCCTTTTACTTTTCCAATTTGTCCAAACTGGACTCACTGGTCCTGGAACACGACCCATCTTTGCTCCCCTCAAAAACCCAAAGTAAAATTTCCTGTTAAGGAAAATCAGGAGTTTTCTGGTTAGGAAAGAATCTGGTCCAGTGAATATGCTCATTAGAGTTTTTATTTCTGTTCTCACTATCTATCTACCTTGTCCTCCTAAATCCTAAAATCTAAAGTATATTAGGTAGCAGAATGGGGATGAATCTCCTCCCACAAAAGTGGCTGGAAGTAGAGACTGTTGAAAAAACTTGCATGGAGACATCACCAAAACCATCTTCTCGGGTGTGTGGAAAGGATTTCAGAAATGGCATGTGATGCATTAATTCTGACTTACTGTTTCCCACATACCTTGGAGTAATTTTTTTGTAATGGAAATCACTGGATGATTATTTCTAATGTGAAATGTTTTCCCGCATCAGACGTGCATTGTGACAGACCTGTCATGTGTGTCTGTTTGGTTGGTAATCCCAGGGATGAAGCCACCTGGGTGGCTCAGCGGATCAAGCCTCTGCCTTTCGCTCAGATCCTGATCCCAGGGTTCTGGGATCAAGCCTCAAGCCAGGCTCCTTGCTTAGCAGGGAGTCTGCTTCTCCCTCTCTCTCTACCCCTCCCCCTCAGGCTCGCTCTCTCTCTCTCAAATGAATGTTAAAAAAGAAATAAAGATAAATGGGAGGGGGGCTGATCTTTCACTGATGATGTTGGTTTGTCTTGGCGTCTCCCCTGCCTGACATCACACTTTTGCTGATGATCCTGCTCTTCCTCCCTGCTCCACTCTGTTTCTCCCTGGAACTCCCTTTCTCTTGGGACGCTCACATTTTATCACACATCGTGTGGGAGTCATCTAGGAGATGTGGTTTTGTGCTTTTAAAAATGCTTTATTGGGGGCGCCTGCGTGGCTCAGTGGGTTAAGCCTCTGCCTTCAGCTCAGGTCATGATCCCAGGGTCCTGGAATGGAGCCCTGCATTGGGCTCTCTGCTCAGCAGGGAGCCTGCTTCCCCCTCCCCCTCTGCCTGCCTCTCTGCCTACTTGCAACCTTTCTCTCTCTCTCTCTCTCTGTCAAATAAATAAATAAATAAATCTTTTAAAAATTAAAAAAAATGCTTTATTGTTTTCTTTTTTCAAAAAGGAAGGGTCCAGTTAGGATGCCCAAACTTGAATTAGGCGCAGAAAAAAATGCAAATATTACTCAGTTAAAATACAATTTCTCTACTATTTTTTTTTCTTTCTGCTTCCTAATTACACTGCTAGTTTATAGGTTACAAAGAAAAGCTGGGTTATGAAAAGTGAGGAAGTTATGAGTGAGGGATGCTCAGCTTGGAAATGAAAAAAAAGTCAGCTTTTCAATGTCTCAGAGTCTTTTTTTTTTTTTTTTAAGATTTTATTTATTTGACAGACAGAGATCACAAGTAGGTAGAGAGGAAGTGAAGCAGGCTTTCTGCCAAGCAGAGAGCCTGATGCGGGGCTCAATCCCAGGACCCTGGGATCATGACCTGAACTGAAAGCAGAGGCTTTAACCCACTGAACCACCCAGGTGCCCCAATGTCTCAGAGTCTTTAACTTATAAGGTCCTCCTTGGCAGCCTGCCCATCTTACCCGTCTCCTGAGCTTTCTTTATTTTGAGGACACAGAAATGCCATTCTTCTAAGGAAGACTCTTCGTAGAGCAGCGAGGAGGAACTGAGGAGAAATCCAGTATGATCCAAGGCTTTATTTTTTTCTTATTTTTGGCAATTTAAGCAAATCTTTTTTTTTAAATTTTTAAATTATTTTTTTCATTTCTTAAATTTATTTCAAGTTTTTTTTTAAGATTTTATTTATTTATTTGACAGATAGAGATCACAAGCAGGCAGAGAGAGAGGAGGAAGCAGGCTCCCTGCCGAGCAGAGAGCCCGATGCGGGACACGATCCCAGGACTCTGGGATCATGACCTGAGCTGAAGGCAGAGGCTTTGACCCACTGAGCCATCCAGGAGCCCTTATTTCTTAAATTTATTAACATATAATGTATTATTTGCTCAAGGCTTTCCTTTCTTTTGACATTTTACCCTTGAAGAGGGAAGGGATACTATGTCCACTGTTCACATTAATTATGAGCCGTCTTCCTTTTTTCCTCTGAGAAGACGGAAAACATTAAGGTTTTAGATGGTAATTGTTCCTTGACTCTGGCCGTGAGTCTTTGGAGGAGTTCCCTCTGGTAAGGGCTAGTCACCCACGTGCATTGGAAATGATGATCAAAGGCTTTCCTAAAGAAGCTAATAGTACGGAGTCCTGACGACTTGCGAGGGCAAGTTGGGGGAATTCATCAGAGAGGTTTTGCAAAGGGGTTTGGAGACGAAAAGTGCAATATAAATGCTAAGCAGCCACAAATTTTTCCAGGAAGAGGCGGAGTAAATGTAATCAGGGCTCAGCTCAAGCAGAGCAGCCTGGTGGCCACCTCCACACTCATATTTAATGTTGACGGAATCACTGGCAGAGCTTCCAACAGAGACGGTTTTTTCTCCTACCATAAGGTAAGTAATTTCCACAGAACTCAGGGCAATCCAAGCTTCAGACGTCTCGTGCAGAACTGAAGGAAAAAGCCAGGCGTATGGTATTTCTATAGTAGGTGCTCAATAAATATCTGTTGATTTTTATCTTATTTTACCCACAGTTTTTCAGACTCCCCTACCCTCCTCCCCACGTGCTTTAAGAGGATCTCGCCACTAGATGGCGCTCTGTCACCGCGGAAGACTGGCCCCTGGGGCGGGTGGTCAGCGACGGACCCCTCTGATTCTGTTAACTCGTGAAGAAGGAAAGGACTTTAATTCATTTCCTCCTGATTTCACTTGAAAAGAAATCACGACCTTTTTATTGTTTGAACGGTGGGTTAGGGATCCACCGTGTGGTTTTCCCTCTGCATAAAGCAAGTTCACTTTTTTTTTTTTTTAAGATTTTATTTAGTTATTTGACAGAGAGAGAGAGAGATCACAAGTAGGCAGAGAGGCAGGTAGAGAGAGAGGAGGAAGCAGGCTCCCTGCTGAGCAGAGAGCCCCATGCAGGGGCTCGATCCCAGGACCCTGAGATCATGACCGGAGCCGAAGGCAGAGGCTTAACCCGCTGAGCCACCCAGGCGCCCCAAGCAAGTTCACTTTTTAAAAGACTTTATTTATTTATTTGACAGAGAGAGACACAGTGAGAGAGGGAACACAAGCAGAGGGAGTGGGAGAAGGAGAAGCAGGCTTCCACTGAGCAGGGAGCCCAGTGCAGGCCTGGATCCCAGGAACCCTGGATCATGGCCTGAGTCCAAGGCAGATACTTAACGACTCAGCCACCCAGGTGACCCATGCAAAGGACAAAGTTTAGAAATGAAGCCAAGAAAGGTACTCATGAGGCTAGAGACAGCTGGATCCATGAGAAAGAAAAACTTTTTTTTAATTTTTAAGAGATTGCATTTATTTATTTACTTGGGAGAGAGAGAGGGTGCGTGCATGCAAACGGGGAAGGAGCAGGGGGAGAGGGACAAGCAGACTCTGCACTGAGCCAGACTGGAGCTGATCCCAAGATCCCAAGGTCATGACCCCAGTGGGAATCAAGAGTCAGACACTCAACCAACGGAGCCACCCAGGTGCCCTGAGAGAGAAAGTAGTTTAGGTGTAGGTTAACTCACCACTTCCTAAAAACTGTGCGCTATGACAGCCGGAAGCACGGCAGCAAACTCACAGGGTTTGCTCTGAAACATCCTGACTTTTTATTTTATTATTTATTTATTAAAGATTTTATTTATTTATCTGACAGACAGAAATCACAAGTAGGCAGAGAGGCAGGCAGAGAGAGGGGAGGAAGCAGGGTCCCTGCTGAGCAGAGAGCCCGATGTGGGGGTCGATTCCAGGACCCTGGGATCATGACCTGAGCCGAAGGCAGAGGCTTTAACTCACTGGGCCACCCGGGCATCCTCCACTTTTTTTTCTTTTTCAAGATTTTATTTATGATCCTGACTTTTTAGAGAAACAGCAACATCAGTCAGAAACCAGGCAATCTGCTTCCCGGTTGAACTATTAGGCTGCATGACTTTCCTTCAAGTGACATGGTGTTTTTGCGAAGTTGGGTCTTTAGGCGTCGTTGGGATAAAAAGCAAGTCGGTATAAAAATCAGTACAGAATAGTTAATTAAGATGGCACTGTCCAGTCTGATGCCGATGTTTAAGGAGCGACGCAGTGTCCAAGAGGCACCTACATCTCTTTCGTAAGTAATTAATTATGGTTCTTTCATGATTAAATGGAACAATTTTCCCTTCAGTGTCTGGGAATTGTTTTTCCAAACGGCTACTCAGCTGTGAGGACATAAATACTTATTTGGCTTTTTGGATATTACAACTGAATGAAAGGAACGGTTAGGTGTTTATTTTGGCACGTGGGTAAAAAAGTTACCGAGACACAAAGAGTGCTTCAAACTTAGAAAATTAGGGAACTTCTGAGCTAATGTTGGAAATGGCTCCCTGATCTTCCTTGAGGAATGGCAGACTCGCTCCTGCCTCAGGGCCTTTGCTCTCACTGTTCTGGGCATCTGAAATGTGCCTCCTTCAGATGTCCATTAGACTGAATTCTTCCTTTGTGGTTAAGTCCTTGCTCAGATCCCACCTACTCATGGAGGCCTACACTGACCTCCATCTTTGTCATTGTACCACATCTGTCCCCCTCAGTGCGCCGTAGCTACCCCTTCCTTACTGTATTTTTTATTATGCTTATCACTTTGAAAGGCGTAACCTATTGTTTCTCATTCTTACGGTTTATTATTTGTATAAGAGTCACATGGGCAAAGTTCTTTACTGTTTTATTTACTGACTGAAAAATCTGGGAAGTATTTCAGGGGACACCTGACTGGCTCTGTCCGTAGAGCGTGCAACTCTTGACCTGAGGGTCGTAGGTCTGAGCTCCACGCTGGGTTTTTATTTTTACCTAAAAACGAAATATTTTAAAAGTAAGTGTTTAGAACAATGCCTGGCACATAGAGGTCTTTGTAAATATTTGTTGAACGAATGAAAAAGCGTCTGTGGCACCTGGAGCCTGGTAAATACGCATTTCCATATATGTTTGTTAAACAAAAAGTATACAGAAGTTATAAGGATAAAAGTACCTGAGGAACTCTTCCTTGCTCCAGGGTCATTTTGCAATTCCTGTTCTTCCAGCAAATGAAAGAAGAGCTAAGAAGTCACTGCTGTTGTTGAGATAAATCCTTATGTTTTTGCTTTATAGAATGAGGGTGCGAAGAGATCAAAGATTCTACTCTTGATGTTTCTAGTTCTCTGCATTCTTTAAAGTTAGCCGAACAGGAGCCTAGAGCTCTTCTAAACTCAGCAGTCTTCCAGGAGAGGGGATCCTTCGCTCTGTGAAAGAAGGAAAAGGTATCTTTCATTTTTCGTTTTTTTTTTTTAAAGTTGTGTTTATTATTTATTTGAGAGCAAGAGAGCACAAGCAGGGGGAGAGGCAGAGGACGAGGGAGACAAGCAGACACCCCGCCGAGTGCAGAGCCCCATGGGGGCTCGATCTCAGGACCCCGATGTCATGACCTGAGCTGAAATCAAGAGTCAGACCGACTGAGCCACCCAGGTGCCTCTCTCTGGGGGTTATTTTGCAACTTCAGACCTTTCTGAAGGGAAGGACACCTGACAGAGTTAATGCCACACGTCCTACGGTGAGAGCTGGAATCATCACGAATGAATGAGGGAAGGCTGATTGGAAGTGAAAAGGACGCCATGTTGACTCAGTGCATTAGTTTCCCACATGTGTAACAAGTCACCATGAACTTAGTGACTTGAAACAATGACCATTGTCTCACAGTTGGAGGTGTTAGACAGGCTGCATTCTCGGCTGGGGGCTGGCAAGAGTCCGCTTCCAAACTCAGTCATGTTGTTGGCAGAACTCATTTCCTGTGGCTGAAGGGAAAGGTCCACACTTCTTAGTGTCTGTTGGTGGAGGCCGTCTTGGGTTCTGGAGACCAACCTGGTCCTAGATCTCCTCAGGAGACTCATCTGTGAAACAGGTTTCAATCCTTGGAAAAGTTGGGGTGGGAAGTTTTGGGCAAAGATGTGACTCCATATAGGGAGAGAGTCAATGGATATTAAATCACTATATTTTACTTAATTTGACCATGAACTTTCACTGAAATAGAGTGTGCATTTTATTAAATATTGGTAACCAACATCTTTTTGGAAATGAGAGAGATAGCTTTTTGGCATTAAAGAAAGAAGGTCTAAATTGCTTTCTTGCATTATTATCTACAAAATGATTCCATTCTCCTGGTAAATACTACTAGCGATAAAACTGAATCATAAAAATATAAAAAAAAAAAACCCAAAGTACTGACTTGAAATCAATCTGTCATTTTTATACCAAATATATATATTGTTTCTGTAGTAAGAAAAATCAAGTGTTATCAATAAAGATATTAACTCATCAAAAGACCTGTGCAAAGGATTTAGAGAGATGTAGAAAAACGGTCATTTTATGTAAATTTCACTGGGGAAGAATACTGGAATGTTTTCCTCAAGACCCATGAGAATCATAAATCCACGGAAACTTGAGGAGTTTCATTTTGCTCTGGTAAAAGAGGACTGCATGAAGCTTTACCTAGGGGTATAAATTTGCATTTATAAAAATCTATAAAATTTTTACTAAAACCTTGTTTTTAATCATCTCACCATTACATGGATTTCATCACACGGGGAGTGAACTCCGTGCCTGCAGAGAGCCAATGATAGGGGGTTACCCGACAATACAGTCCGGATTCAAACGTTCCAAGAAGTAGAGAAGCATTTTGGAAACATTTGTTAAGCACTGCTGACATTCTGGGTGCCAGATGCAGAAAATACGTGGTTTTCCTCCGTGGCCTCACAACTCAGAGTACCATGGCATCCATCCTAACTTTGGTTGTCAAAACACAGCATTGCATATTTTATTCTCTTAAGGTTTTATAGGCTCCATGGGAACTTTATAGGTAAGGACAGGTTCTTAAGGACTTTTTTTTTTTTTAATTAATTAATTTATTTTTATTTGCTTATTTACAGCATAACAGTGTTCATTGTTTTGGCATCACACCCAGTGCTCCATGCAGTACGTGCCCTCCCTATTACCCACCACCTGGTTCCTCAACCTCCCACCCCACCCCACCCCCTCCCGCCGCCCCTTCATAACCCTCTGGTTGTTTTTCAGAGTCCATAGTCTCTCATGGTTCATCTCCCCTTCCAGTTTCCCTCAACTCCCTCTCCTCTCCATCTCCCCATGTCCTCCATGTTATTTGTTATGCTCCACAAATAAGTGAGACCATATGATACTTGACTCTCTCTGCTTGACTTATTTCGCTCAGCATAATTTCTTCCAGTCCTGTCCATGTTGCTACAAAAGTTGGGTATTCGTCCTTTCTGATGGAGGCATAATACTCCATTGTGTATATGGACCACATCTTCCTTATCCATTCATCCGTTGAAGGGCATCTTGGTTCTTTCCACAGTTTGGCGACCGTAGCCATTGCTGCAATAAACATTGGGGTACAAATGGCCCTTCTTTTCACTACATCTGTATCTTTGGGGTAAATACCCAGCAGTGCAATTGCAGGGTCATAGGGAAGCTCTATTTTTAATTTCTTCAGGAATCTCCACACTGTTCTCCAAAGTGGCTGCACTAACTTGCATTCCCACCAACAGTGTAAGAGGGTTCCCCTTTCTCCACATCCTCTCCAGCACACGTTGTTTCCTGTCTTGCTAATTTTGGCCATTCTAACTGGTGTCAGGTGGTATCTCAATGTTGTTTTAATTTGAATCTCCCTGATGGCTAGTGATGATGAACATTTTTTCATGTGTCTGATAGCCATTTGTATGTCTTCGTTGGAGAAGTGTCTATTCATATCTTCTGCCCATTTTTTGATATGATTATCTGTTTTGTGTGTGTTGAGTTTGAGAAGTTCTTTGTAGATCCTGGATATCAACCTTTTGTCTGTACTGTCATTTGCAAATATCTTCTCCCATTCCGTGGGTTGCCTCTTTGTTTTGTTGACTGTTTCCTTTGCTGTGCAGAAGCTTTTGATCTTGATGAAGTCCCAAAAGTTCATTTTTGCTTTTGTTTCCTTGGCCTTTGGAGACTTATCTTGAAAGAAGTTGCTGTGGCTGATATCGAAGAGGTTACTGCCTATGTTCTCCTCTAGGATTCTGATAGATTCCTGTCTCACGTTGAGGTCTTTTATCCATTTCGAGTTTATCTTTGTGAACGGTGTAAGAGAATGGTCGAGTTTCATTCTCCTACATATCGCTGTCCAGTTTTCCCAGCACCATTTATTGAAGAGACTGTCTTTTTTCCATTGAATATTTTTTCCTGTTTTGTCGAAGATTATTTGACCATAGAGTTGAGGGTCCGTATCTGGGCTCTCCACTCTGTTCCACTGGTCTATGTGTCTGTTTTTATGCCAGTACCACGCTGTCTTGGTGATCACAGCTTTGTAGTAAAGCTTGAAATCGGGTAACGTGATGCCGCCAGTTTTGTTTTTGTTTTTCAACATTTCCTTGGCAATTCGGGGTCTCTTCTGGCTCCATACAAATTTTAGGATTATTTGCTCCAGCTCTTTGAAAAATATCGGTGGAATTTTGATCGGAATGGCATTAAAAGTATAGATTGCTCTAGGCAGTATAGACATTTTAACAATGTTTATTCTTCCAATCTAAGAGCATGGAAGAGTTTTCCATCTTTTTGTGTCTTCTTCAATTTCTTTCATGAGTGTTCTGTAGTTCCTCGAGTACAGGTCCTTTACTTCTTTGGTTAGGTTTATGCCCAGGTATCTTATGGTTCTTGGTGCTATAGTAAATGGAATCGATTCTCTAATTTCCCTTTCTGTATTTTCATTGTTGGTGTATAAGAAAGCCACTGATTTCTGTACATTGACTTTGTATCCTGCCACATTACTGAATTGCTGTATGAGTTCTAGTAGTTTGGGGGTGGAGTCTTTGGGGTTTTCCATATAAAGAATCATGTCATCTGCGAAGAGAGAGAGTTTGACTTCTTCCTTGCCAATTTGGATACCTTTTATTTCTCTTTGTTGTCTGATTGCCGTTGCTAGAACTTCTAATACTATGTTGAACAAGAGTGGTGAGAGTGGGCATCCTTGTCGTGTTCCTGATCTCAACGGGAAGGCTGCAAGCTTTTTCCCATTGAGGATGATATTTGCTGTGGGTCTTTCATAGATAGATTTTATGAAGTTCAGGAATGTTCCCTCTATCCCTATACTTTGAAGCGTTTTCATCAGGAACGGATGCTGGATTTTGTCAAATGCTTTTTCTGCATCAATTGAGAGGACCATGTGGTTCTTCTCTCGTCTCTTATTGATGTGTTCTATCACACTGATTGATTTGCGAATGTTGAACCAACCTTGCAACCCAGGGATGAATCCCACCTGGTCATGGTGGATAATCTTTTTAATGTGCTGCTGGATCCTGTTTGCTAGGATCTTGTTGAGAATCTTTGCATCCATATTCATCAGTGATATTGGTCTGAAATTCTCCTTTTTGGTAGGGTCTTTGCCTGGTTTGGGGATCAGGGTAATGCTGGCTTCATAAAAAGAGTCTGGAAGTTTTCCTTTTGCTTCAATTTTTTGGAACAGCTTCAGGAGAATTGGTGTTATTTCTTCTTTGAAAGTTTGGTAGAATTCCCCAGGGAATCCGTCAGGTCCTGGGCTCTTGTTTTTTGGGAGGTTTTTGATCACTGCTTCAATCTCATTACTAGATATCGGTCTATTCAGGTTGTCAATTTCTTCCTGGTTCAATTTTGGGAGTTTGTAGCTTTCCAGGAATGCATCCATTTCATCTAGGTTGCTTAGCTTATTGGCATATAACTGTTGGTAATAATTTCTGATGATTGTTTCTATTTCCTTGGTGTTAGTTGTGATCTCTCCCTTTTCATTCATAATTTTATTAATTTGGGCTTTCTCTGTTTTCTTTTGGATTAGTGTGGCCAATGGTTTATCGATCTTATTAATTCTTTCAAAAAACCAGCTTCTAGTTTCATTGATACGTTCTACTGTATCTCTCGTTTCTACCTCATTGATCTCTGCTCTAATCTTGATTATTTCCCTTCTTGCATGTGGAGTTGGTTTGATTTGTTGTTGATTCTCCAGTTCTTTAAGGTGTAGAGACAGCTGGTGTATTCTGGATTTTTCAATGTTTTTGAGGGAGGCTTGGATGGCTATGTATTTCCCCCTTAGAACCGCCTTTGCTGTATCCCATAGGTTTTGGACCGAGGTGTCTTCATTCTCATTGGTTTCCATGAATTGTTTAAGTTCATCTTTGATCTCCTGGTTGATCCAAGCATTCTTAAGCAAGGTGGTCTTTAGCTTCCAGGTGTTTGAGTTCCTTCTGAACTTTTCCTTGTGATTGAGCTCCAGTTTCAAAGCATTGTGATCGGAGAATATGCAGGGAATAATGTCAGTCTTTTGGTATCGGTTGAGTCCTGCTTTGTGACCCAGTATGTGGTCTATTCTGGAGAAGGTTCCATGTGCACTTGAGAAGAATGAATATTCTGTTGTTTTAGGGTGGAATGTTCTGTATATGTCTATGAGGTCCATCTGGTCCAATGTTTCATTCAATGCTCTTATTTCTTTATTAATTTTCTGCTTCGATGATCTGTCTATTTCTGAGAGAGGCGTATTAAGATCTCCTACTATTATTGTATTCGTATCAATATGGCTCTTTATCTTGATTAATAGTTTTCTTATGTACTTGGGTGCTCCCATATTGGGGGCATAGATATTCACCATTGTTAGATCGTCTTGGCGGATAGTCCCTTTAAGAATTATGTAGTGTCCTTCTGTATCTCTGACTACAGTCCTTAGTTTAAAATCTAATTTATCTGATATGAGAATTGCTACTCCGGCCTTCTTTTGAGGCCCATTGGCATGAAAGATGCTTCTCCATCCCTTCACTTTCAGTCTGGGTGTATCCTTAGGTTCAAAATGGGTCTCTTGTAGACAACATATGGATGGGTCCTGTCGTTTTATCCAATCTGCAACCCTGTGTCGTTTTATGGGCGCATTTAGGCCATTCACATTGAGAGTGATTATTGAGAGATAGGTTTTTATTGACATCGTGTTGCCTTTGAAGTCTTTCTGTCTATAGATTGTTTCTATATTTCTGTTCAATGATATTCTTAGGATTTTTTCTCTTTTATAGGACCCCCCTTAATATTTCCTGCAGTGTCGGCTTGGTGGTTGCATAGTCTTTTAAGCCTTGCTGGTCTTGGAAACTCTTTATCTCTCCATCCATTTTAAATGTCAGTCTTGCTGGATAGAGTATTCTTGGTTGCATGTTCTTCTCATTTAGTACTCTGAATATATTTTGCCAGCCCTTCCTGGCTTTCCAGGTCTCTGTGGAAAGGTCTGACGTTATTCTAATGGGCTTTCCTCTGTATGTAAGAAGCTTCTTTGTCCTAGCTGCTTTTAAGAGGGTCTCTCTTGAAACATAATTCCCCATTTTAACTATAAGGTGCCGTGAGGACTTTCGAGAATCTAAAATCTTGGGAGGAGATCTTTCTGCCTCTAGTACATGAACGTTGTTTCCATTCGTGAGATTGGGAAAATTTTCATAGACAACTTCTTCCACTATATCTTCTAGACTTCTTTCTTTTTCTTCCCCTTCAGGGATTCCAATAATTCTGACGTTGGAACGTTTCATGGCATCGTTTATTTCCCTGATTCTGTTTTCGTGGCTTCTGAGCTGTTTGTTCCAGGCTTCCTCCTGATCCTTTCTCTCTATCTGTTTGTCCTCCAGATCACTAATTCTATCTTCTGTCTCAGTTACCCTAGCTTTTAGAGAATTTAGATTGGATTGGAACTCATTGAGAGCATTTTGAACATCATCCCTGGTGGCTTTCAGTTCTGCCCTAACATTGTGAACATCATCCCTGGTGGCTTTCAGTTCTGCCCTAATCAATTCTGTTTGGTCATCCATGGCTTTCTCCAACCTAGCTATTGCCTGGATAATTGTTAGTCTGAATTCCTTTTCTGACATATTGTCTATGTCGATAGCCATTAGTTCTGTTGCAGAAGGCCCATCCTCTGTATTTTTCTTCTGTTGGGTATTCCTCCTCCTAGTCATTTTGGAAAGAGATGACTAAACAGATGCAGCTGGACTTATCGATTGTGGTGCAGTCAATGTGCACCCTGGAACGCTTCTGTGCAATCAGGATTCCCCACCCAAATGAGAGAAAAAAGAAAAGAAAAAGAAATAGAGAAGAAGAAAGAAAAAAAAGGGGGAAAGAAAAAAGGAAGAAAAAAAAAAAAAGAGAGAGAGAGAGATAGGAAAAAAAGGGAAGATACAAGAGAAGGCTCAGCCCAAATGGGCCACAAGGTAAGATTTGTGGAGTATACAAACAAAAACAGACAGACAAAAAGAGTGATAAAAGTATATGACAAGAGAAAAAAATATGTATATATAAGCCAAAAAAAAGGGAAAAACCTCCTCAGAAAGAACCCCAAGTATAAGATTTATATATTGTCAGGACAGACACAAATTCACAGAAACACTGACAGAAGGAAAAATTGGGAGAATGGTTATAGATTCTCAGTGTGGGTGAGGAAGGTTATTTTGATTCTTCCTGAAGGTATCTTGATGTTTTTGTTAAGGGACTCAACTTTCCAAGTTACAGGGGGATTAGAAACTGGTTTGCCTATAGGGGTAGCATTGATTGGGGAAAGGGGGTTACCTTGAAGTTTAACTCTATATGTATAGTAGAAAATAAAAATTAAAAAAAGAATAAACTAGACTAAACTAAGTTAAAATTAAAAAAATAGAAAAACAAAAGAAAAACACGGGTGTATGTATCAAAAAGTTCAGGTTAGAAGGTTATTAAAGAATTTGATGTACTGGACATCTCAGTGTGATGGTAAATAGGTTAAAAAATTATCTGTATGTATAAAAAAAAAGAACCAGAATATTGGTAAAGAGTTAAAAATAAAAGTTGTATTTATGAAGTAGTGGTGGTTGTTCTCTTGTAGTCTTTTTTTTTTTTTTCCTTCCTTCCTGGTTGGTTTTCTGGGGGAGGGGCCTGCCACGTGGGTTTTCAGACAATGATGTTCCCTGAGTTAGGTCCTCCCACTCCCCTCAAGGGGGTGAGCTCTTTTTTTTTCAGGAAACTGTTTTTTTTTTTTTTTTTCAGTCTTTTGTTCTCTGGGGGTTTTTATGTTCTTTCATCTGCTTTCTCTTGCCTTGACAGCTTTTGATGGTTTTTGGGGGTTTAGAGGAGAGCAAACAACACCCCAACCTCCTTCTCAGAGAGAAGCCTCAGACTGTTTTTGCAAAAGCTGCTGGCAGAGTTGGTTCTGGGTCACTGTCCCTGGGGATGCAGGAGCTCCTCGTTGTGCCCAAAACCAGGGCAGCTGTGGCTGTCTAGGCAGCTCCAGACCACCAGAGAGGTTCCGAGCAGAGATCGTGCACTGAGATTTTCCCGCTGTCCCGGGCTGGGAATGTCTGGTTTTTCCTGCTGCCAGAGCTCCAGGCTAGCGCCTATGAGCACCTATCCCAAGGGAGGGTGTGGGACGCGCACGTTTCAGGATTGCCGTCAGGCCAGGCTCCCAGCCCCTCACGGAAGCCAGACCCCACTCGTTCTCGGGCGCGCTGGCGTTCAGGCGCACTGGTGGCTCAGGGATGGAGACCTGATTTCTCCGCCGCACTCTCTCTGGCTCCGCGCCAGGGGAGGCTGTCCTGGGTCCGGGGACTTAGGTCCCTGACCCTAACCGCCCAGGTTCCCACTATTACCCCCCCCCCACCGCGATCCTTTGCTGTTTGTTTTTTGAGTGCTTTCAACCAGACTCCAAGTTAATGCTGGTCCCCAGACGCAGAGTACTCTCGTGTTGGGGTGTTACTTTCCGATCGGTCACCTCTGGTGGCTCCCTCCCCCTTTTGTTTATCTTCCGATATCAGTCTGACGCTCCCAGTCTGCTTTACCTGCCACTGGCGTCTTCTGCTCCAGTAGAGATCCAGACGTGTATAATTCTGATCTCAGGCTGATTTCATGGGTGGTCGGAGTTCTTTGGTAGGTAATCAGCTCACTTTAGGATACAGGTTGAAATGGTGCCTCCTCCTACTTCCCCGCCATCTTGCTCCCCCCTCTTAAGGACTTTTTAAGGCAGAGGTGTCCTATGCCCAGAAGCGGCGGGGCGGGGGGTGGAGCTTCCTGAGAGATGTCAGCAGATGCCTGGGAGGGGGGATGGGGTCTGATGAGAGGTAGGCAGATGGCTGCTCCAGGTGTGGAGAACCCCACCGAGAAGGTACAGCACCCCAAACAGCTGTAAGACCTGTAGCCGTGGTTCTCGACCTCAAGCCTCCATCAGAATCTCCTGGAAGGTTTGTTAAAACAAAGATGGCAGCCCCTACCTTCAGTCTCTGATTCAGCAGATCTGGCTGTGGGGTCGAGACTGGCATTTAGGACAAGTTCCCCTATGATGCTGATGAGCCTGTTCCGAGGACCCCGTTTTGAGAAACACTGAGCATCCTACCGCCCAGTTTGGTTAGGAATGGGTAACTGGCAGAGACAGTAGGAGGTGTGGAAACCTAGAAGGAATGCCTAAAATGAGCGTGAGTGTGACATGTTTTTCAGGGAGTCTCTGGTTGACACTGGCCTGGGGGACAATCACTTTCCTCCCACACCATACACACTGGTGAGAAGGCGAGTCATCTCTCACTCAGGGAAGCACTTCTCATGGTGATGAGGGTCACAGGCTTTGGCTTTGGAGTCAGCTAGGACTTGAGCCCAAGTCCCCATTCTTGAGGTGACATATTCTGCCTTCCTTCAGCCACGTGGATGTTCTTCCTGGAGTGAGAGGGTGGAACGAATGGGAGAGACAAAGATGAAGAGATGGTGGCCTCTGTTGGTAGCCCCAAAACGCTCAGTGTTCACCTGTCGGGATGGCAGCAGCTAGCGGTGGTAGCATCTCACCAAGTGACAGATTGTTCAATGCCTTCACCTCTCCTGGGGCTTTGCCCAAATGTCAACTTCAGGTTATGTTCCAGAACCATTCTTTTTTTTTTTTTTTTAAGATTTTTATTTATTTGACAGAGAGAGAGGGATCACAAGTAGGCAGAGAGGCAGGCAGAGAGATAGAGGGGGAGGCAGGCTCCCCGCTGAGCAGAGAGCCCGATGTGGGGCTCGATCCCAGGACCCTGAGATCATGACCTGAGCCAAAGGCAGAAGCTTAACCCACTGAGCTACCCAGGCGCCCCCAGAACCATTCTTATTTACAGGAACAATAGGCAGACTACATCCCTGTCGCCCAAGCAAATGTGTTCTCCTCATCCATATGTCTTTTTTTTAAGAGTTCTCTACCACGCTGTATATTTTATTTGTTTTATCTGACTCTTCCATTGGAATCTGAGCTTTTTGAAGGGAGGGAATTTGTCCCTTGTTCACTGTTGTATGGCTTTGGCTTTGGAGTCAGCTAGTCTGATGCCCAGAACAATACATATCGTAGTACTTGGTAGGTATTTATTGAATGCATGAACACTATAGGCTTGTGATATTCTTTGGTAAGTTTGCTCTTTGCCTAAGAGAACTAATGTCTGTTTGCTGCTTGTGATTATGGGCCCTGGCCAACACAGATAGCTATTATTATTAAGTTTTTAAAAGCAGTTTTTAGCTTCTTTAAAAATTTCCCTATTCATCTTTTGGCATTACTGCTATACTTTACATAGAAAGGTTATCAGTCAAGGATGTTCCTTATTAGCGAGGATTTGGTGAGATGTGAGTATGAAACAGCTTTCTTTTTTCCGTCTTTTCCCTTTCTGCCATTGACCATGAGCTGTCAAGTCTTTCCCATCTCAACACTATCTTGGAGAGAGCCTATTGTTTTGTGGACAATTTTGGGCTTGAAAGCCCAGTCGGGCTTAATTTAATCAGGCTACAATTTCAGCCTCTTATCTACTAGATAGCCCTTTTCCACCAGACTTGGCTGGGAGGTCACAAGACCTATGTTGGTGGAAGTCTGGCTTGCTCCTTGTCTCCTTCTCTACCTCTTTCCTTCCCTCTCCTGGGACTTGCCTTTCCTTTAAGTGCATTAGATTTTGGGAGGCAGAATGAAGGAAGGACAGATGTCTCCTACATGAGAGGAGTGCTGTGTTTCTTTACTGGCCAGCCATGTCCTCCATGTGGCAAACATCAAATGACCATGCTCTTCTTGCTTAGTGGGCAGCCCTCTGGCTACACGGCTTAAGCCTGGATGATTTCCTTGGTTGGGGGGAAGTCCATTCCATTGCTGCCCCGCTTTCAGTCAGCCATTTTCCCACAATACAATTCCCTTGTATTCACTTTTAAAAGGATCGCCAAGGCAGATTAATACGTCCATTCATAGGTAGAGTCCTCATGGGGAATGGATGCCAGTTGCCCCCTTTTGTAGCCACTGCTAATTTCTTGAATCCCTACTGCTTGGATTTAGGGTCAGATAATAGCCCAGTCCCTGAAGGGAATGGAGAAGCCCCAGGACTTTCACCTTATGCCAGTATTTCCTAATAGGAGCGCTATTGGCAGTTTGGGTGGGAAAAATGTTTGCTGTCTAGGGTTCTCCCTTTTACTGCAGGAGATTTAGCATCCTCCAATCCTGCCCATTCAATGCCAAGAGTGCTCCCAGAAATGCCTCCTCACATTTCCAGCTCGCACTCAGTTTGAGAACCATTGCCAGGCCAACAACTCAATGACACATGAGAATTCTAGAATTTCGAATCTATCACTTCTACAGGCTGGTGGGAGTCAAGGGTGATAGTTGTGTGACTTTGAAGGTTTGTAGATACATGTCTGTCAGTTCTCTTTAGAACGTGGGAGTTCTTAGTCCCTATTATCCCCAGCTTTGGGCTTTAGTTGCCATTCTGAAACAAGAGAGGGTCTTTCAGCATCCTCTTACAGGCTGATCACAACACGTTTCCAAATTCCATGTTTACATAGTATTATGTCTGGGGTTTCCTTTGCGAAGCTGGTCCCCTCCTGGTGTGTAGGTTCCAGTCGGACTCAATTGGAAAAGCTGTCCCTTTCCTTTCTTCTTCCTCAAGTTCTTATGGAGGACCCATTTGGTAGAACAGTATAGTGCTTATTCATCTATAAATACAAATCCTATCAGAACTATAATAATGTCTTAAAAATATTTACTTATGGGGCGCCTGGGTGGCTCAGTGGGTTAAAGCCTCTGCCTTCGGCTCAGGTCATGATCCCGGGGTCCTGGGATCGAGCCCCACGTCGGGCTCTCTGCTCAGCAAGAGTCCTGCTTCCTCCTCTCTCTCTGCCTGCCTCTCTGCCTGCTTGTGATCTCTGTCTGTCAAATAAATAAATCTTTAAAAAATATTTACTTATTTATCTATTTACTTATTATTCATTTATTTAGAGAGAGCATGATTGGGGGAAGGGGCAGAGAGAGAGAGGAGGAGAGAGAACCCCAAGCAGACTCAAAGCTGAGTGCAGAGGCCAACATGGGGCTCAGTCTCATGATCCTGAGATCATGACCTGAGCTGAAATCTCGAGTCAGATGCTTAAATGACTGAGCCACCCAGGGGCCCCATAATAGTCAATTTTTACCAAGTCTGTAGTTTTATAGGATCTCAAAAGTAAAGCTCATGCTTTGTATTTGGTTGAACCATGAAATGAGCATTCTTGCAGGTTAAAAACCATTGAATATCGGCAACTTTGCGTAATTCAGTTTGATGCTGTTGGTCGATGCCATATTAATTTGAAAGCGACCTTAGCATAAAGCAGTGGTGATGATTTTTAGCTGTTGAGACATTATGTTATTTATGAGAGATTTTATCCCTGTTGACTGTGGGTCAGTCTCATCTGAAGAACAGGCAAGATAGAAAGGGAGCCCAGGGGCACCTGGGTGGCTCAGTGGGTTAAGCCGCTGCCTTCGGCTCAGGTCATGATCTCAGGGTCCTGGGATCGAGTCCCGCATGGGGCTCTCTGCTTGGCAGGGAGCCTGCTTCCCTCTCTCTCTCTCTCTCTCTCTCTCTCTGCCTGCCTCTCTGCCTACTTGTGATCTCTCTGTCAAATAAATAAATAAAATCTTAAAAAAAAAAAAAAAGAAAGGGAGCCCATCTTTGAGGTTTGCATTGTGTCCTGTAGTTTTAGCATGTTTTTGTATGAATGATCTCATTTGCTCTTCAGACCACCCTAAAATCCTCTTCACAGAAAGATATTAGTGCTCCTTCCAGGGTACAATGAGAAAAAAGGACAGCTTCCATGTGTGTATAAAACATCTAATCTCTTGGAGCACTGGGTAGTTCAGTGGGTTAAAGCCTCTGCCTTTGGCTCAGGTCATGATCTCAGGGTCCTGGGATCGAGCCCCGCATCGGGCTCTCTGCTCAGCGGGGAGCCTGCTTCCCCCTCTCTCTACCTGCCTCTCTGCCTACTTGTGGTCTGTTAAATAAATAAATAAAATCTTTAAAAAAAAATCTAATCTCTTAATGGGATCTTTAGTTTTAGAAAGCCCTTCTGCTAATACTTAGGATATTCTCTCAAATTGATTCTCTAGTTAGTCTAAATGTTTAAAATGGTTAAATAATGAAGGACTACCTTGTTATGATCATCGTGTTTTATGTTTTACACTTACTGGTTCTATTGTGTGTTTTGATGAATAATTTCCACATATCCTACAACATACGCTTTAAATGAAATGTCTTTCCTGAATCAATGCATACAGCCAGTAAGGAAAACATCAGTTTTCTTACCAAAGCAGTCAAGGGAGATCAGTGGTTCTGGGAGGGGAGTGTGGTTCAGGAGTCTCATCATGTGGTTTTTGGGCTTGGCAACTTTACGGGGAGGTTGTCATGGTAGAGCTGAGGTTGTAGCATTGGTTTGAAGATGAAAAGAGAAGGTCTTTTATGGGTAAGAATAAGAGAAATTAGTTAATGATAATCAAAAAAAAATCCTCAGATCTCTTATTTGTTGGTTATCTACAAACCAAGAGGTCTACGTCCTTACTCTAGTACATGCCATACCGTAGAATTCCGCTGATGTGGATTTTTCAAGAAAGCAAGCTCTTTCACAAAGTGAATTTAACCTTTGTGTCCACCCGTATGGATTTGGAGACTGTACCATAGAGAGGAGCCCTTTAAATTTGAGCGTTACTCAATATACCTGCTGTTACTGCCATAGCTGCCTCTTTCTTCTCCTGGAGAAGGCCATGAGAGTCTTGAGGCTGTGTCCTTTATTCTCCTCGTTCTGGAAGAAGCTAGGATGTCATGTTGGTCCATTTGCGGTGAACCCCTTCTATTTGCCCTCAGTAACTGTTTCTTCTGACCCTCCACGTTGACGCCCCAGAGAAGCAATCTCAAATCTCTGCCAGCTTGACATCCTCAATTCTGCTCTAGTCTTTCAGATGACCTCCAAAAGTCCTAGAAAATGCTGGGGAAAAAGACGTCAAAGAACACTGGGCGAGTCCCAACCAGAGATTTAAAACAACTTAAAAGAAGAAGCATTACATTTTATCATATGCCCCTTGGCGTGCATCTGTCTTTTGGATGGGACACGAGATAATTAATGTGTAAATACCAATTAGGGTGCTTGGCACAGAGAAACTGGTTAATAACCAGTTTTTTTTTTTATCTGTCTGTCTCTAATTGATAACTTTTGACCAGCAAAGATGGTTTAGCAAAATATTAGGTAACTCAGTGTCAACAAATATGATGCTATAATGAGTTATGCTGACCTAATTAATGTCCTTGTTCATTTGGTGGCTCAGCTGGTATAGCGAAAATATGCGTGTGAGATGACTCTAAACAATGATGATGGAGAGGCCCTTTACAGCTATCACCCTACCTCGGATTCAGTTTTCCTACTAGAGGCCCCATGATCTCCATGTTATTAGCATGAAACTACAGAGCAATTAGCAAATTTGCAGCTTCTCAAAGATACCCACTCATTTTCACTGATGCTGTGATTGCTACTGCTTCCCTGGACATGGGTGACCAATACAGTCCCCCAGCCTTTTCCAAAACCCAAGAAATGGCTTATGAGAGACTTCCAAATTGGTGTAATGCAACACGTGACCTATGGCACATGCTGGGGCCATTTTCAGGGAGGGGGTCCTGAAGGCACTGACTCAGCTAATGCTTGCTTAGGGTTTGTGGGTTACAGATTACTTCTCATTTGCTGCCTCATTTTTTTTTTTAAAGATTTTATTTATTTATTTGACAGAGAGAGAGAGAGATCACAAGTAGGCAGAGAGTCAGGTGGGGGGGGCAGGCTCCCTGCTGAGCAGAGAGCCCAATGCGGGGCTCGATCCCAGGACCCTGGGATCATGACCTGAGCCGAAGGCAGCGGCTTAATCCACTGAGCCACGAAGGCGCCCCTTGCTGCCTCATTTTTTTATCCCTACATTAAATCCATGAAGTAGACTCAGCAAGTGTTTTTATTTCTCTTTTATCCATTGAGTTGGACAGTATTATTTGAGGATATTATTTTTTTCCTTTCAAATGAAAAGTGTATGTCCAGCTCTTAAGTGAATTGAAAGAATGGCTAGTTCTAAGAGAAATGGCTAAGTTTCACCCTTTTATTTTATTTTATTTTATTTTTAAAGATTTATTTATTTACTTTAGAGAGAGAGACAGAGAGTGAGTGCAGGGGGAGGGGCAGAGGGAGAGAATCCCCAAGCAGACCCTCCACTGAGCATGGAGCCCACTGCTTCCATGGAGTTCCATCCTATGACCCATGAGACCACGACCAGAGCTGAAACCAAGAGTCAGACACTTAGCTGACCAAGGAGTCACCCAAGTGCTCCTTGTTTATAATGTTTTAAAAAGATTTTATTTATTTATTTGACAGAGCAAGAGAGATCGCAAGTAGGCAGAGAGGTAGGCAGAGAGGGAGGGGGAAGGCTCCCGGCGGAGCAGAGAGCCCGATTCAGGGCTCCATCCCAAGACCCTGAGATCATGACCTGAGCTGAAGGCAGAGGCTTAATCCACTGAGCCACACAGGTGTCCCCCTTGTTTATAATTAAAAAAAATTTTTTTTTTTGAGTCCCTGCCAGGAAGAGTGGGCACCTGGTAAATATTTGGGCAACGAAAGAGTGAATGAAATGTGGAAGGCATCTTATGGATCGATTGATATTCCATATTTGAAATTGGCAATCTTGTATTCTGTGTATTGACTAAACTGGACCATTGACCAATTTCTGGATGTCACCGGCAACTTCCAGCTCTCTGTGCCTTTGGTCACTCCATTTCCTCCATGTTGATTGCCCTTCATATCTCTATCAAAATTCTACCCATCCACTGGCCTGGGGCAAATGCCATTGTCTCCCTGAAATCTTCTTGGCTTCTTCATCACCACAGAAGGAAATAGTCTTATCTCAATAGGTTCTCGGGGTGCCTGGGTGGTGGTGTGGTTTAGGGGTCCAACTCTTGTTTTGGCTCAGGTTGTGGTCTCAGGGATTCGAGATGAGATCGAGCCCTGCGTACGGCTCTGTGCTCAGCGTGGAGTCTGCCTAAGACTCTCCCTCTGCTTCTCATACCACCCCCCTCCCCAAATAAATAAATAAAATTAAAAGAAAAAAAAAGGTTCTCATAGCACATTACTGTATTTTTCTTATAGTAAAGCATTATTGACGGAGGAGAAGAGTCTGTGAAGCAGCTCACACGTTCATTCGGGGTCTTAGTGATTGGACTGAAGTTCAGAGTGTGCTCTGGACACAAGCAGGGCGTGTGGCCGCTGACAGAGTTAAACTAATACACCAATGGCTATTTAGTTACAGTGTTACATTAGCTTTATTTCTGTCTAAAGTCCCAGAAGGTGGTCCAGGTGCAAGTGACAAGTTGGAATCCAGAAAAGTCCCTGGTGTTCTGAAAATTGAAATATCAGATGTGCCTTGATTTTGCGTCCTCAGTATCCTCCCCCCTGTATTTCGAATGACGCTCTTTGCAATGCTTCCTTCCCTTTGGAATCTTCTTCTGCAGCATATACACATCATCTTCGTCGGATTTAAGCTCTCTGAGAACAGAGAACAGTGCTCATCTTTGTACCTCACACAAACACTTTAAAAATAGTGTCACCCTATGCCAGTTTCTCAGTCATTTTTGTCACATAAATGATGCCTGCAGGGAATGAACTTTTCTTTCCATGTTGTAATACCTATAGCTCTTCACAAATCTTTTCAATAAAGATGCTGACAAATGGGAAAAACATGTGCATTTGATTTCTACGGAAGTTCTTTTTTTTTTTTTAAAGATTTTATTTATTTACTTGACAGAAAGAGATCACAAGTAGGCAGAGAGGCAGGCAGAGAGAGAGGGAAGCAGGCCCCCTGTTGAGCAGAAAGCCCGATGTGGGACTCGATCCCAAGACCCTGAGATCATGACCTGAGCCGAGGGCAGCGGCTTAATCCACTGAGGCACCAGAAACAAGCCTAGGGTATTATCTCTACTCCAGGGAATAGAAGGAACTAGAAAGAACCACAAGGGTCTCTGGCCTGGGGTGGGGGTGGGGCTGGAGCCCAGGTGTGGCCTGTGGCAGTGCAGTTCCTTCTCCTGTACTGTTATTCCAGGCAGGGGCGGGTTCAGGCTGATTATTTATAGACGAATTTGCAGTGTGACAAGTCTCAGGCGGCGAGGTTCCGGTGAAATCCGCGTGACATTGCAGATTTCCTAGAGCCAGGGGAAGGAAGCACAGGGCAGCCAAGAGCTTCCCCCGCCCCCTCGTCGACCTTGTTTTTTCTTTGAACCCAAGTTTCCCAGGGGTTTGCATAAAAAAAAAAAAAAAAAAGAAAGAAAGAAAGAAAGAAAGAGAAAACACTGATTGATCTTAAAAAGTCTGATGGTGAATTCCCCAGCGGCAGCTTCCTTCCCCGCAGAGACGAGTGTTAACAACCCGCAGAAATCTGGGTTACTGACTTGGAAACCAAATAATAGGGATGAATGAATGGACCAGAGAGTAAAGAGGCTGCACATAAAGGGAAACCCCTTCTGACTGCATCTTTCATGCCGTTGGACATTAGAATCCCGGCAGGCAGACTCAGCGCTCAGGTTCGGTTGCCCAGTAACCAGAGGATGCACAGATTTCCATTTTTACCTTCTTTCTGATTCAGGAAAGTCTTTTTTTTTTTTTCTTTTTAAACAGAAGGATTAAAGAACACCCCCCCCCCAACCCCGCCCCGCCCTCGCCCTCGCCCTCCTCATTAAGGTCGAACCAATCCCTTTCACCTGTTGGTGGCTAAAGTGTTTCAAAGGACACCTGTTTTAGAACAGGTAAACTGTTAGGAAATCGTCGGGGCAACGTCGGGATGCAGACAGAGGGTGGTGAGGTAAGAGACAGCTGCATCCCTGCTTGGAGTTCAGGCAGTGGGTGGACCCCCCCTCTCCCTGCCCCCACCTCACGCCTCCCTGGTGGGGGTTGTGGGGGGATGGTTGGGGGGGTGGTTCGCCTTCCCCGGAGAGCCTTAACCTTGCTTCTTCAACAGGGTTCAGTCTTGTCTGCCCCCTTGCTGTGAATTTCCCTGTCCCTCGAAAACACCCAGGGCTTACCAGGGAGAGTCTCCCGGATTGCCTGATTTTATTTTCTTTAAAAGCTTATTCTTAACGCAGCCTTTTCTGAAAGAGAAATCAGCTTTTTTTTTTTTTTTTTTTTTTTTAAATGGGTCATCGATGGGCCATTTTTAGCAATCCGGTAAAACCAGACAGGGCAGAGTCCTCACTTCTCTCTCTCTCATAGAGAAGGAATATGGGGATTTAAAGCTTAAAATCTTAGGTGAAGTGGTTTTCTTCCCTTTGGTGGGAAAGCAGCCAAACGGAGTGGCTTCTTGAAATCCTACGGAGTGAAGGCTGAATCAGGCTACAGTCTGCTCCTTGTGCTTAGGAATGAGCTCTCAGGATGGGGTGTGTGTGCCCCTGGGCTGGTTTGCGGCTGGATGGGTGTGTCTGTGTGTACAGCTGAGGGTTCATTGTGAGTAGATGGTGTCATTAGGAGTCTATGGGGACACCTGACACGAAGTTTACTCCAATGCTCCTCCCTTTAGAATGGCGATCCCTATGAAGGCAGGCTGTTCAAGGCAAGGCTCATGTTTTTTCTATAAGGCAAACCTTGTAAGGAAACCCCACAGAGAGAATTTCCTCCTGTTTGCCTAGGATGGCCAGGGCAGGAAAGACCCATCTGTTGTCTTTTCACGCTGCCTGCCTGGGAAATGGGTCCTTTAAAATCTCAGCCGTTGTCTCAGAGCTCTGTTGGAATGAAGACCCAAGCAAAAGGAGCCTTGGGCTGACGGATAACTATGTGTAGCACTTTGATGGATCCCCGAGATCACTTCAATCAAACACCCTGGACCTTTGCAAGAATCACCTGATGGGAGTGGAGTACCCTAGTTTACTGTTTAGTGGGATACTTAAGTTGTAATAACCCGGTGTCAATATCCTCTTGGTTGAATTTGTAGAACCTGCTAGGAGACAGCAAGTAACCCCCAAGGCTGGGTGTTTTGTGATGGCTTCAGCCCTTGTTTCTCCAGCGGTAGAGATGCTTCCTGGGTTCATTACAAACTCCTCATGGGAAACAGTGCCATTCCATGGCACATGGGACAAATTAGGGTATATTACCAAATGTGATTTCTTCCCCAACATTGCTATAGGAATGAAAGCTGGGCAAAAAGAGTAATGGGGTTAATGTGCACGGGGAAAAAGACATCACAAAAATGTCCTGAAATGGGACTTGAATGGGGGTGGCGACGGCTCCCTAGTCCTCTAGGTAAAGGAGGCAGTCAGCAATCATTGTGGATATTCCCATATGTATTTGTGTGTATTTGTATACCTGTGTTTATATATTTGTGGGCACAAATATGAACACGGAGGCACATGGACAAACCTCACTTTTCACGTGAGTGGACCACATTCTCCTCTCACTCTCTTTCAGAGCTTGGATTCCCTGGAAATGAGGGAACTGGGATCAACCCAACTGGTCTTCTGCAGGAATATCTGACTGTGGAATAGTCAGGTTGGCCAGGCTGTGCACTTTTCACCATGTAGTGTGTCCTCAGTAAAGCTGTGGTGCGTTGAATTGTGTGGGGAGAAGGTGGGAGTGGGGAGAAGAGAGTCAGGAGAGCCAAAGGCTGAGCTTCTCGTCTTGTGGGGAGTGCAAATGTTGCCTTCCAGGCAGTTGAAATGCCAGAAGCAGAATCTGCAGATCCAGAGGCTAGAATGCGACTTCCCAGCTGATGGACTCCACCTCCCTACTTCAATTTCAAGGACTCTACAGGAAAAGCTTTTCTTTAGATTAAGGGGAAGGTAGTCCTGTTCCCTTCTTTCTCCAGGGTGTCCCTCCCAGTCCTTTTTTTTTTTTTTAAGATTTTATTTATTTATTTGTCAGAGAGAGAGAGAGAGAGAGAGCGTGAGCACAAGCAAGGGGGAGCAGCAGGCAGAGGGAGAAGCGTGCTCCTTGCTGAGCAAGGAGCCCGATGTGGGACTCCATCCTGAGACCCTGGGATCATGACCTAAGCCGAAGGCAGACTTCTAACTGACTGAGCCACCCAGGCGTCCCTCCCAGTCCTCTTGATGGCCATGGCCACTGCTTGCCACTCTTTTTTTCCCCTCTAAGGGAAAAAGAAAGGGTAAGTCGCATTGATTCCAAGGTGACCATGTCATCATCTGTTCCATTCCAACTTCCCCTCCCCCACTTTGGGGCTCTGGTCAGCAGAGAAATGGTTTTTATTGAGACTCGAGTCATCATTCCTCAGGAGCAGAGTGTGCAATTTAACAGCATGGACACGTGTGCGGGCTGTCAGCTCCGGTTACGCAGGGGCTCCCAAGGATGCTCTGAAGGTTGCGTCTGTTCACCAGTAATAGGATTTACGTCGCGGGATGTTTGTCGTCTCATTTATATGTATTACACTGTTTATGCGGCTCAGTTGCAAGGATGGTGCCGACTCTAGTGATTTATCGTACCATGCCCCCTCTTAAGGCAGTCGCTGGTTCTGGTGTCACGTGAGGCTTTTGCTGAGGAATGAAATTATGTGGCCAGGTAAACATGCAGAGCATTTCTGTTTGGTTTGCCTTCCTGTCTGGTTTTCTCAGCAGGCTCTTGGTTCAAAGTGCACAAGGGGTAGAGATGACAGCTGAAGAAAAATGAATGGGATGCAAGCTGTCCTTGTTCCCCAGTGACTTGGACGAAGGTCAGCGAGCCCTTACTAGTGGAGAAAAGAGGGATAGAGCAGAAAGTGTTCTGGGGGTGCTTTTCACTGTACTCTAGCCTTTTTGAGTTCAACCCCCACATTGAAGCATACTTAAAAAAAATTATGTCTTGGGGACACCTGGGTGGCTCAGTGGTTTAAGCCTCTGCCTTCAGCTTAGGTCATGATCTCAGGGTCCTGGGATCGAGCCCCTCATCGGGCTCTCTGCTCAGTGGGGAGCCTATTTCTCCCTCTCTCGCTGCCTACCTCTCTGCCTGCTTGTGACCTCTCTCTCTGTCAAATAAATAAATAAAATATTAAAAAAAATTATGTCTGGACACCTGGGTGGCTCAGTCAGTTAAACATCAGACTCTTAATTTCAGCTCAGGTCATGATCTAGGGTCATGGGATCGAACCCCGGGTTGGACTCCACATTGAGCGCAGAGCCTGCTTCAGATTCTGTCACTTCCTCTGCCCCTCGCCTAAGCCCATGTGTGTGGATGCATGCTCGTTCTCTCAAAAAAAAAAAAAAAAATTATGTCCCACAAGTGCCTAGAAGTTGGGAGAGAAATAGTGGGTCAGATGAAAACACTCAGATCCTCTATATGCCTGCACGGAGTGTGTCCTTTGGGGATCGGTTCCTTATGAGCTGGTGGGAGGAGGTCCTTATCCCTCAGGAACATTCAGGAAGTCATTGGGAAGAGCTGGAGAACCTGTCCTAGGGATCCTAAAATGTCTCAAAAATCACACAATTGTTGTAGCAGAAGTATCAAACTTGAAAACCCTTCATAAAGTCGGGGAGAAGAGTATTTTGGGCTTCCCCGTGTAGGGGTCATATGAAACTGTAGGAACAAACATATGGGGTCTAAATATCATGTCCACGGCAGCCAAAAGATTTCCCAATTGTTTTAAATCTGGCTTGATTATAGGAAATGAGAACACACATCTTAGGTTCAGTGCTGAAGCACCTACATCTGGCTTCTGAGGTTATGAAAAGTTGGAAGAAATACAATGCATCTCTTCCTAATTATTCAATGCAGAATTAAAAAGGTGTTTATTTTTTTTCCATTTTATTATTTCTTTTTTTTTAACATTTTTTTTTCAAAGATTTTATTTATTTATTTGACAGAGAGAGAGATCACAAGTAGGCAAGAGGCAGGCAGAGAGAGAGAGGAGGAAGCAGGCTCCCCGCGGAGCAGAGTGCCTGATGCGGGGCTCGATCCCAGGACCCTGAGACCATGACCCGAGCTGAAGGCAGCGGCTTAATCCACTGAGCCACCCAGGTGCCCTTATTTTTATTTCTTTTCAGTGTTCCAGCATTCATTGTTTATGCACCACACCCAATGCTCCATGCCATACATGCCCTCCTTAGTACCCACCACCATGCTTATTGTTTTTTAATAAATTTTTAAAAAGATTTTATTTATTTATTTGACACAGAGATCACAAGTAGGCAGAGAGGCAGGAGAGAGAGAGGAGGAAGCAGGGTCCCTGCTGAGCAGAGAGCCTGATGTGGGGCTCGATTCCAGGACCCTGAGATCCTGACCTGAGCTGAAGGCAGAGGCTTTAACCCACTGAGCCACCCAAGCACCCCGTTTTTAAATTATTTTTAAAATTTTAGGTAGGCTCTGTGTCCAACATGAGGCTTGAACTCACAACCCTGAGATGAATGCTTTACCGACTGAGCTTGCCAGGCACCCCTCGATGCAGTTTTTTATTTTTGCAAGAGCAATTGGTCAAGGCTTAACATATCTGTTAGCTTTTCCCATGGGTCCTTAATATTTCTTCCTGTACTTCACGTTCCTCAAAAGCAATGAAATGTGGTGATGGAGAAGGGGTGTATATGAGGAGTGTCCTTATTATTATTATTATTATTTAAGCATAGAGAAGGAAGGTACCCATTTTTGATCCAGATCACGTTGTATTTAACCAAAGGAAAAAAAAATTTTTTTTGCCGTCTCATGACTGTGCGATCTGGAGAGATTTCAAAGTCTTGACTTGAGCACATGCCGTAATTAGGAGGTATTACTAGGTTAATTAGAAGCTGTGCCTCTTAATGATTCAAAATGGTTCAGGGGAGAAAATTGGAAGAGGAGAGCGAGGACAGGGAGAGGATTTGTCTCTCGAAGCTGCTCTCCCGCGAAGGTCATGCTATTGTTATGGCAAGATGTGCATGTGTTCCTGCTAGAAATGTTCATTATGCCTGCTTTGTGTCAGTTGTGTTAAGCGAACAGTGATGTATTTATAAAAATAATTTCTGTTCATTGACTGAGTTGATGCAAAAGTACAAAACCAGCTTGGACCCTGACATGACGGGTTAATCGGTCTCCTTGAAATCCAGTCCTCCCCCAGGTGCGCTGTCCCTTGGGCTGATGTCTGCAGGTCCCTTAGGCTGGATCTTCTTCCTTTGCTCTCACTGTGCGGCAGGGCTAGATCTCACGACTCCCCATGTGGTATGATGCCACGTACATCCCGATATCTAGAAAGCACTTTTCTAGCCTAGACCTTTCTCCGGAGCCTCTGGTCCCCCCATATGCCTGATGCCTCCCTGGCTGCCCAGAGGCAGCGCATCCCCTTGGAATTCACACCCAGCGCTCTCCACACATCTCAATGTGGACTCTTACCCCCTCATTCAGCCGATCTATGCAGGCATCCGATCCTGGGGATTCTGTCTCCTTAACTCCTCTAAAACCTGTCCACCTTTTCAGTTCTGTCGCTGCTGCCCTTGGTCCCTTCGTCCTGGGTCTGCCCCAGGCTGCTGTGAATACTTTAGTCCCTGGCCATCCCACTCAGGACCTCAGGAGCATGAGCGTTCCCCTGTCCTCATCTTTGGTTCCTTCCGTGCCGTGAAACCAACTCGTAAACCATGCCTGGTGCTATCTGGTGTCATGGAGATGGTTTGTTGTCTGCATGGACTGCCTTGGAACACTTCGGAGAATGAGCAGAGGTGTGATGCCGTGGAACATTCTAGTACGTTGGTAGTTCCCGTCCCGGACCTCCCTGGGGTAGGTAGGTTTGCAGAGCTACTTGACCTTCTGCTTCCCATCCCTTGTATTTTCATATTTATTTTTTATTTTATTATTTTATTTTTATTTTTTTTAATTTATTTTATTACTTTATTTTTTTTTATTTATTTGACAGAGAGAAATCACAAGAGAGGCAGGCAGAGAGAGAGAAAGGGAAGCAGGCTCTCCGCTGAGCAGAGAGCCCGATGCGGGACTCGATCCCAGGACCCCGAGATCATGACCCGAGCCGAAGGCAGCGGCTTAACCCACTGAGCCACCCAGGCGCCCTTATTACTTTATTTTAAAGGTGGGGGGAGAGAGAGCCCACGAGTGGTTGGGAAAGGGCACCAGGCAGAGGGGGAAGCAGACTCCCCACTGAGGAGGGAGCCTGACACAGGACTCGATTCCAGGACCCCAGGATCATGACCTGAGCTGAAAGCAGACGTTGAACCCACTCAGTCACCCAGGCACCCTTGTATTTTCGTATATAATAAAGGGTGTGGCTTGGTGTGCTCAGTTTCCTTATTTGACATCTACCCAGCTATTCCTTTAATAACCCAAAGACCAGCAGACTTCCTTCCAAATGGTTTGCTTCTGCGGCCAAAACTCTGTACGGGGTAGATGCTCCCCTGCTCATTCTATTTTTCTGTCATTAGCTGTAATTGACCCATCTTTGTTCTTTTTGTTTTCTCCTTCTTTCTCCTCCTCCTTCTTTTCCTTCTTTAACTCTCCATACACTTTGGGTTTGGTTTTGGTAGAGGCTCCCCCTCCATTTTTTTTAGAGGGGATGAGGGGCAGAGGGTGGGGGATAGAGATAGACTATCAAGCAGGCTCCCCGCTGAGCAGGACCTGAGATCATGAACTGAGCCAAAACTAAGAGTCAGATGCTTAACCCACTGAGGCACCCCTAGTTTTTCTTTTATATTTTACTGCTCATCATTCTCTCACTTATTTCTGTTAATATGGCACCCTCCCTATTGTTCTGCTTGGTTTGCCTCCCTTTTTTTCCCTTTTGTTTTTTATGATTTTATTTTTAAGTAATCTCAACACCCCATGTGGGGCTTGAACCTAAAACCCTGAGATCAAGACTCACATGCTCTGCCAACTGAGCCAGCCAGGCCGCCCTATGTTTTCTTTTCCCTTACAGCTTCCTGATTTTGCTCCAGACCCTCTTCTTTTTTATTTTATTTATTTATTTATTTATTTATTTATTTATTTATTTATTTATTTATTTATTTATTTTTCTTTTCAGCATAACAGTATTCGTTGTTTTTGCACCACACCCAGTGCTCCATGTATTACATGCCCTCCTGAATACCCACCACCTGGCTCCACTGACCTCCCACCCCCCCGCCCCTTCAAAACCCTCAGGTTGTTTTTCAGACTCCATAGTCTCTCATGGTTCATCTCCCCTTCCAATTTCCCTCAACTCCCTTCTCCTCTCCATCTCTCCATGTCCTCCATGTTATTTTTTATGCTCTGCAAATAAGTGAAACCATATGATACTTGACTCTCTCTGCTTGACTTATTTCACTTAACATAATCTCTTCCAGTCCCGTCCATGTTGCTACAAAAGTTGGGTATTCATCCTTTCTGATGGAGGCATAATACTCCATTGTGTATATGGACCACATCTTCCTTATCCATTCATCCGTTGAAGGGCATCTTGGTTCTTTCCACAGTTTGGCGACCGTGGCCATTGCTGCAATAAACATTGGGGTACAGATGGCCCTTCTTTTCACTACATCTGTATCTTTGGGGTAAATACCCAGCAGTGCAATTGCAGGGTCATAGGGAAGCTCATTTTTAATTTCTTGAGGAATCTCCACACTTTTCTCCAAAGTGGCTGCACCAACTTGCATTCCCACCAACAGTGGAGAGGGTTCCCCTTTCTCCACATCCTCTCCAACACACATTGTTTCCTGTCTCGTTAATTTTGGCCATTCTAACTGGTATAAGGTGGTATCTCAATGTGGTTTTTATTTGAATCTCCCTGATGGCTAGCGATGATGAACATTTTTTCATGTGTCTGAGAGCCATTTGTATGTCTTCGTTGGAGAAGTGTCTGTTCATATCTTCTGCCCATTTTTTGATACGATTATCTGTTTTGTGTGTGTTGAGTTTGAGAAGTTCTTTATAGATCCTGGATATCAACCTTTTGTCTGTGCTGTCATTTGCAAATATCTTCTCCCATTCCGTGGGTTGCCTCTTTGTTTTGTTGACTGTTTCCTTTGCTGTGCAGAAGCTTTTGATGTTGAGAAAGTCCCAAAAGTTCATATTCACTTTTGTTTCCTTTGCCTTTGGAGACATATCTTGAAAGAAGTTGCTGTGGCTGATATCAAAGAGGTTACTGCCTATGTTCTCCTCTAGGATTCTGATGGATTCCTGTCTCACATTGAGGTCTTTTATCCATTTCGAGTTTATCTTTGTGTACGGTGAAAGAGAATGGTCGAATTTCATTCTTCTACATATAGCTGTCCAATTTTCCCAGCACCATTTATTGAAGAGACTGTCTTTTTTCCACTGGATATTTTTTCCTGCTTTGTTGGAAGATTATTTGACCATAGAGTTAAGGGTCCATATCTGGGCTCTCTACTCTGTTCCACTGGTCTATGTGTCTGTTTTTATGCCAGTACCATGCTGTCCAGACTCTCTTCTTTCTATGAGGCAAATAGTGGGTCTTCCTGGCTCCAGTTCTGTGCCCTCCCCCTCCTTCCACATTTTGGAGTCCAAGAGAGCTCTTTGTCTAGGGTAGAAGGCCCTTCATCTCCCTCTCCCACCCTTGTTTCCTGTACTGACCCATCTTGCAACTTATTCCAGCCATAACGAATTGTTAACAGTTGGTGTGGATCCTTCTGGAACCCCCGGATGCTCCTGTTTGCCCTCTCTCTGTAATGCTCATCACCATCCTCTCCACTCTATCCAGTTGCTTTCAGTAACCTACTCCATTTTCAAAACCCCGTCCGTGGTGTGAACTCAGGAATCCTTTGCCTCGCAGACCTTCTTGCTTCCTCCCATGGTAGAATTGTGGTTCCTCTCTTAAGTCCCTGCTGTGTCCTGCACGTGCGTCTCCAGAGCATTAGGTCACACTATGGAACATGATAGAATCGAACCCCGCACCACGCAGTCCCTCCTGTGTTCAAGGATCTGTTCGGGGTGCTCACCCAGAATGCTTGCTGGTTACATATCTGTCTCCCCGTTGGGCAGGGAAAGTCTTAAATTTTTATTTTAAAATTATTAGCTCGTGGGACGCCTGGGTGGCTCAGTTGGTTGGACGACTGCCTTCGGCTCAGGTCATGATCCCGGAGTTCCAGGATCCAGTCCCGCATCGGGCTCCCAGCTCCACAGGGAGTCTGCTTCTCCCTCTGACCTTCTCCTTGCTCATGCTCTCTCTCACTGTCTCTCTCTCTCAAATAAATAAATAAATAAATCTTTAAAATTATTAGCTTGTATTTTATTTATTTGTAAAGGTTTTATTTCTTTGAGAGAGCGAGCGAGCGAGCATAAGCACGGGGAGCAGCAGAATGAGAGGGAGAAGCAGACTCCCTGCTGAGCAGGGAGCCCCATGTAGGACTTGATCCCAGGACTCTGGGATCATGACCTGAGCTGAAGGCAGACAGTGAAATGACCGAGCCACCCAGGCATCCCATGCTTTGGTTTCTAAGACCAATCCTTCTGCTTATGTTCTGGAGCTACCCTCTCTCATTCTCGCAGGGACAACATTTCTACAAGTATCTGCCTTATTTCTTGCCTCTTTTAGCGTGGTGGCAAACGGCTCATATCGCCGGTTTTTTAAAATCTTGGCTCTGCAAGTAACAGCGTGACTCTGAGCAGATGAATGGACTTCTCTCTGCTTCTAAAATGGTGATACTTTTGATAATTAAACAAGCAATATAAGGAATTATGGGGGCCAGTGCCCGGCACAGTGTAAATGCTGAGTAAATGTTAATTAGCAGCTTATAAAAAATCACTCGCAGGGCATGTGGGTGGCTCAGTCTGTTAGACCTCTGACTCTTGGCTTTGGTTCAGGTCATGATCTCAGGGTCATGGGATCAGAGCCCTGTGCCCATCTCTGCACTCAGAGGGGAGAATTTTGGAGAATCTCTCTCTCCTTCTCTCTCTGTTTCTCCTCTTGCGCTCTCTCCCTCTCTCTCAAATAAATAAATAAATCTTTGAAAAAATCATTTGCGGGCACCTGGGTGGCTCAGTCAGTTGAGCATCTGCCTTTGGCTTAGGTCATGATCCTGGAGTCCGGGGATCCAGCCCCACACTGGGCTCCCCGCTCAGCAGAGATCCTTTTTTCCCTCTGCCCTTTGCCCCTCTCCGGCTTTCTCTCTCTCAAATAAATAAATAAAATCTTAAAAAAAAATCACTTGCAACAGCCTATAAGATGCCACGTTGTCATGCGTTAACACATACCCCTTGGGCTCGTGCTCCCCGCTGGCTCCTGCCCTATCTTCGTCTCTGCTTCGCAGCAGAAGTGGTTGGCAGAGTTGCTTGTCCCTGTGTCTCGTTTCATTCCCCTTTTTCTCCTTAACTCAATGGATGGGGCTTTCATCCAAACCCCTCCAGTGAAGCTGCTCCTCCTGGTCAAGGTCACCCGTGATTTCTACCTTGTCAAGATCCCATGGTCAATTCCATCTTTCTTTGTTCCCACTGCTGACCTCTCCACTGCAGTGGACATGGTTGAAGATTCCCTTCTCAAAATGCTTTTCTTCTCTGGGCTTCCGTGACGTGGGAAGCCAGGGTTTCCCCATCTTTTGGGCCTCCCTCTTGAGTCTTGATGCTTCCTCACCAGACCTCTGAAGGTGAGCGTCCTCCAGTCACTCTGTCTTTGGTCCGGTTCCTCATCCAGATTTTCTTCCTCCCTGATCTGACCTCCTCCCATGGCTTCAGATACCAGTTATGTGTTGGAGAATCCTCAAATTGTTATTTCTAGAACTCTTTTTTTTTTCTATAAATTGTTATTTCTACAAATCTTCCCTGGGCTCCCTACTTAGATATTGAATGGGTTCTTACTGTAGAGATGCCTGATAGGCATCTGGGTTGTAATATGTCCGAAACAGAACCGTACACTGCTTTCCTCCCATGTCGCCCCTCCCCCTTCCGTTCCCCCTCCTCACCCCCACCCAGCTCCCTGCCTTCCAGGTAAAGGGCACACCATCCAGTATTGGGTGCAGCTGGACCTACTCCTTCACTGCTTTCTTACCTCCATGCCCTGTTAGTCAAAGTCCCCACAATCAGTGCATTATTTCCAGTCCCCGGCTCTGCTCCTGCTTTAGTGCTCCTGCCCCGTTTTTCTCAAGCTTAAATTTAACCACTTCGCTCTTGCTGAAAACACTCGAAAACGTCCATTATACTTAGAATAAAATCCAGGCTCCTTGACATGACCTAGAATCATGGCTCTGGGACCTCACGTTCTTTTGCTTTCTCCCTTGCTCTCTTCACTCTAGCTGCCTTGCCTTGGATTTCTTTGACCTTGAGCATGGCCAGCTCTTTCCGGTATCTGGGATCCTGCACGGGTTTTTCTTTACCTAGGTCTTTACGTGGATACTGCCTTCCTCTACAGATATCCTCTGAATTATAGCAGTAGGTATTCAACAGAATTGCCTCTATTTATTTAGAACTTTCAATTTAGAGATGACCTCTTTCATGGCTCTGTATTTTATTTTTGTAACTCTGATGGAAAAAACTAACTGCCTTTTCTCCCCCAATTTGGCCAGTCATCCCAATGCAATTTTTTTGAGACAACCATTTTCTCCACTGATTTGAGATGCCAACAGTGGACCCCTAGATGACTTGTACTGGCATTTCTTTTCTTTTTTTTTCCCCCTAAGATTTTATTTATTTATTTGAGAGAGAGAGAGTGCACATGCATGAGCAAGGGGCAGAGGCAGAGGGATAAGCAGACTCCCAACTGAGCTGGGAGCCCGATGTGGGGCTCCATACCAGGACCCTGAGATCATGACCTGAGCCGAAGGCAGAGGCTTAACCCACTGAGTTACCGAGGAGCCTCTGTATGGTCATTTCTTTTGGAAGAACTCGTAAATGTCCTTAACCTGCCTCTAGATTTCATGGGATAGCTAGCAAGTCCTCTGGATTGTGGTCAAGGTTTCTCTTTGGTTGAAAACTTCTCTGCCTCTAAGAAATTTCAATTTTAGGCTGGCATCCACTATCTGAAGGAACGTATTTGTGAACAGCTATGACTCTCTTGTAAACACTGTAAGACAGGTCCAAGTGAAGTGCTTATTAACTAACCTTCTTATCTGTGAAATGACTTTCTCACCCCTTCAGCTCTAAATCTTATGATTCTAGGCTTGGGCTTCTTCAAAGCTTTCCCCTTATGTTTTCGAATGAACTCTACTTGAGATCGTCTGTAGTTTCCATAGGACATTCTTTGCTTTTGAGATTAGAGTACAGAAATCCAACCACATATAGGTATTTCTTTGTTGTTTTTTTTTTTAAAGATTTTATTTATTTATTTGAGAGAGAGACAGTGAGAGAGAGCATGAGCAAGGAGAAGGTCAGAGGGAGAAGCAGACTCCCCGTGGAGCTGGGAGCCCGATGTGGGACTCGATCCCGAGACTCCGGGATCATGACCTGAGCCGAAGGCAGTTGTCCAACCAACTGAGCCACCCAGGTGTCCCTCTTTGTTTTTTTTTTTAAAGTTTATTTATTTGTCAAACGACAGAGTTTATTTATTTGTCAAACGACAGAGAGAGTGCACAAACAGGGAGAGAGGCAGGCAGAGGGAGAAGCAGTCTCCCTGCTGAGCAGGAAGCCCGATGCAGGACTTGACCCCAGGACCCTGGGATCATGACCTGAACCGAAGGCAGATGCTTAACTGACTGAGCCGCCCAGGCGTCCCACACATACTGTATTTCTTTCACTGGAAAAGCAGTAGGCATCTGTCAACACCCAAGACTTGGTGTTTACACTCTTCAAGGTTCTAAACGTTGCCTCCCATCCATCTCTGTTCCCTTTTTTCCCCTCAGCTTCCTACATTTCTTCTTAAATGTGTGACCAGACTACATGTTGGTAATCATGGACGGTCTGGAGGTATGCTGGCATTGTGTACAGCTTTACTTTTCTTCCATTGTTAGTGCTGGAAATTTCCGATTTTGGAAGGAAACCGAAATGCAACGTTTTCTCAAGGTCTTTTTTTTCCCCCTCCGAATCACTGTGCTGAATTTGTACCTTATTTGGACAATTTCCATATTGAAAGGCTGAGAAGGTTCTACTCTGACTTCTCTTTTGCCCTCTGAGAAAAAGGTCTAAACATTTTAGATGGAAATAGCAAGCCTATTATGTAGGAAGTGTGGTTGTAGAGCAGAATGGCATTTTGATAACAGAAAGCAAGAAAACTCCCCAGTAGAGCCTGGCTTCCCTATTCTTGGTGCTAAATAAATAATACATTTTTCAAAGGCTGTGTCTTTGGATGCAAACCTACTTTTTGGTTAAAGAGAAAGGCATTTCCACTCTGTTATTGGCCTTTGGGTTGCTTCTGTTTTCTACCAATGCTGAAACTGCAGTCAATTAGGTACTTTTTCTTGTGACAGATTGGAAGCCAGAAGGGAGCTGATGAATTCAAACAGAGAAATAGGAGCTAAAAATGTCTTTAAAGCCCTTCTTTGCACATTTTCTCTTTAGAATTTATAGAGTACATTAATTTTCTGATATAATGAATTATGAGATGCTTAGCCTTATGTAACGTTAATAGAAGGTGTGCTTTATTTTGAATCCCTACCTGTTTTTCAATGTATTTATTTTAATTTTGTGCTCTCTGTTACACAATCAGTGGCCTGGACTCCCATGCCTCCTTGACAATCGATGCCTGTTGTTTCTGTTTTTGTTTTTATGTATTTATTTATCTTTTTTTTTTTTTTTTTTTACCACTTGATTCCTCGTTGGATGATGTATGATCCCTAACTTTTTCTGAGTTCGTGGCACCATCTGGATTTCTCATTCAGAGTCCACGGACTGAAAATGGTATGTTTCTTTTTATGGTTGGGCATAATTTTTTGGGTTCCTGATGGGCACAATTCCTGTCTCAATATCTTCATTTTGAAAGAGGTATTTCAAATCCAGAAGGTATCAGTCTGGCCAAGCAGTGTTCGTGTTTGAGGCAGTTAGCGACTGGGGGCATTTGGTGGACAGTTTTTGGTGTCCTGTCCTGATCCCCTTTAGCCATGAATTTAAAGATTACTTATTTGTTTGTCAGAGAGAGCATGTGCACAAGCAGGGGGAGCAGCAGGCAGAGGGAGAAGCAGGCTCCCCGCTGAGCAGGGAGCCCGATGTGGGACTTGATCCCAGGACCCTGGATCATGATCTGAGCTGAAGGCAGATGCTTAACCAACTGAGCCGCCCAGGCGTCCCTTACCCATGAATTTAAATCTCTGGTCCAGACTCTGCTTCTAGAGAACCCGACCTGTGATGGTTGGTCCCAGAAGAGGGTCCCAAGGAAACCGACCCTAAGAGATTCTGAGGTTGGTCACTTACCGGGTGGCTGTCAGTGAGCTCCAGTCCCTGGTGCTAGGTGATTTACCAGTCATCTCTGGTTTGCAAGAGCACAGCGGTTGTTAAGCCTTTTACTTGTGGGAAGATTGGAAGGAGATGCATTGGCTTGTCATATCACTGGCATTTGAGAGGTTCAAGAACGTTCATATTATAAGGACCATTGCTGAAGACTCCACATGCTCATGGCAGTCAATCACTAACTCAGATGAAAGTGTGCAAGTCAGAGGGTGTCCTCGGCAGCACTGAAAGGGGTGACTGCATGAAAGGCCAGGCATGGGACTTAACTGCAAGAGTGATATTACTCTGGAGAAGGCTGAATTCTCAGCCTGGACAAGTCTAGGGCAGGTCTGTGACCTCTATGACAAGCGAGGTCCCTGTTTGGGAGAGAGCAGGACTCTGAGATCTGTTTTCAAGTACCTGCATTCCCAGATTCCCTTAAATTCTTACAACTGCAGTAAATTCCCTTGTTGGAAGACAGAGTCCTCCTGCCTGCTTAAATACCACGGGGGAGCCACATGGGATAGAATCACTGGGAGAATGATACAGGCTCTCTCCAATCTGCCCCTTCTGTCTTCCTAGCCACCAGACCAATAGCTAAGGTCAAGCCTCAGCATGATCCAGTGGGGCAAGGTTAGGTTTGCTAGTGGAGGGGTAGGGTGTTAAATGCAAAAGGAGCCACAGGACCCATTTGCAACCAGGAGAGTGTTCTGGGGAGTGAATATTGAGGTGTTGGATTAGGCGATAGTGAATTTAAAGTGGCCTAGGGGAGATTATTATTTTTTTTTAACTACAAGATAATCTTCTTCAATACAAGATTTAACAGCCTGGCAAGGACCCTGGAGCTAGGTCTAATATTCTGCTGGGATGGGTCTTGGAAGCCTGGAAGAAAATATGGCCCCACTAAATTGGGTAGAGAAGCCGGAATTGCTAGGGCTGACTATGGAAGGTTTGCAGTGAAGCCTTTCCCTTAGCTCACACCTGCCTGTGACTTCATGGGAGGTCCCCTATACTCAGTTGTTGAAGGTGGGGAGACCTGAGACAGGTTCATGGATGAGTAGGCCTGCTATGTTTGATGGTAGTGAAAATTCATTGCTCTCACACCTTCTCCCCACTGAGGGGTGGTTTGGATGCACAGCAGTGTGGGGAAATACTACATATGGGCAGAGCTTTGAGCAGGGTAGTCATTTGCTGTGTGAAAGGAGAAGTAGCCCAAGGTAAGGGCTACCTATGGGGATTGATGAGCAGCGGCAATGGCTTAGCTAATTAATCAGGGGCCTGGAATAAATGAGATTGAAAGGTAGGAGAAAAGGGATTTTTGGGAGGAAGCACATGGTTGGACATGTGGGAGTAGACCTGAAGTGCAAATTACACACACTAGCATTCGAGAAACAGCATCTACTGGGGAATAGTCATGGGCCATGGGGACACAATGACCCAGCAAGTTGATGTCAGCCAACGTTTATTGTTGGCCACCCCAGTGCTTGGGCAGTGAGCTTATGAATGGAGTAATCATGGTGGGAGGTAGGAAGACTAGGTAGGAACCCATCAGTGTGGGGTCTCTCTATTCAGGCTTAGCTAGCTGCTACTGAATGGTTGACCATCAACGAGAGCCTGACACCAAGCTCCTGACACTCCCCAAGGTGAGCCAACAGCCACTTGGTGGCAAATGGATTAAATTGAACCCCTTCTACCCTGGGAAGAACAGTACTTCATGGTTGAGATAGATACATCTTCTGATTATTTGTTTGACCTTTCCACCTGCAACGTCTCCATCAGAACCACCGTTCAAGGGCTTAAAGAATAACTCATCAACATTGGGTCCTGTAGCACCAAGGGACAGCCTTCATAGAAAACAGGGTGTGCAGGAGGCATATGACCCCCAGATCCATACTTCATCCCGTGTCATTGAGAGGCTGCCGGCCTGAAGTGTCAGTGAAGTCCTCTGGGAAATAGATGGTGAGAACGAGCTGTGGAAGTAGATAAAATGTCTTTGAAAGATTAAAGGGGAGTGAAGCAGAATCGGGTATGGAAAGCTTTCAGGCTTGAATGGAATCTCACATCTGTGGAAAAAGAAGGGAGGAACCAGGGCGAAGGGTGGCAAGATGAAGACCTCAGTGCCCGTCTGGCAAAGTCAACAGGGCAGTGGGTGCTTCTAGAGCCCCACCCGGGCAGAAATGCTTAGTCATGGGCTGAGGGAAGCCTGGGAAGAGTGTGGCCTCTGATCAAAAGCTGAGGCAGATCTTGTGGGTGCTCTCACCCAGAGGATGTCCCCAGGATGCACTCCTTGAATCTGAACAGCAAATTCTGGTTTTTTAAAAAAGATTTTATTTATTTATTTGAGAGAGAGAGCAGGTGCACAGAGGGAGAAGCAGACTCCCTGCTGAGCAGGGAGCCTGACCCCGGACTCAATCCCAGGACTCTGGAATCAGGACCTGAGCTGAAGGCAGACGCTTAACGACCAAGCTACCGAACACCACAGCAAATTCTATCTTGAAGGGAGGTTTGAGTGGCATCCTTCCACGGCTGTCACCATTGACACCCCATGTCCTGTGGATCCACACGCTCACGGGGCACTTCCCTCAGGGTTCTAGTGGACTCTGTTCAAGGGTGGACTCAGCACGGGGAAGTGGCAAGAGGGTCTTGGGGCTTCCTCTGGTACTCATCGTTTTCCTCCTGCACGATCCACTCTAAATTCCCATTTTCAGCCGTCCTTGGTGCTTTACCAGGAGGTGTGACCCAAGTCTTCATTCTGGAGGGGTCTGAGCCCCTGTAATTCTCTCCTCTGGTTGGGGCTGTGGCTCTTGTCCATTTACGTTCACAGCTGGACAGAGGAGTCCCAGCGGGTGTCCATGGGGATCCCTGGAATTCTACACATATCCTTCCTCGTCTCCACCTCCGCCTGAGTGTCAGGGACCATGACCCTCCCCACACCCCACCAACCCACCCCTGGTGGTGATTGCTCTTCTTGTTTGTTGTTCCCTGGGTACCAGGCATTCAAAGGACCCAGGATGCAGCCTTAACCTGCCGTTTGTGGAGACCTTTGCTGTGTTCTCTGGCAAGAGTGTGCCCCCCCGTGACATTTAGCCCTGCAGAGCCCAGAGCTGTGAGGACAGGAAGCATGAAATGCTGCAGTGGGACACTGGGAATGATGACAAGGGACAATTTCTGCTTCTGTGCCTGGGGTCCTGGATCCACGTATTAGAGGTTTCTGATTCCCTGCGGAGACCGCACCCTGAAGATGGCACCCATCCTCACCGAGAACTGCCTCTGAACCCACGTTCCAGCATGAGGGATATCTACACTGCTGACCGCAGGGCGCAGAACTCATGGTTGAGTACAGTAGGGTTGAACAAAAGATGCATACTGAGAATCAGGCTGCCGGTTTCTCTTCTCAGACACAGATAACCAGGAAAGAGAGGGGAAGGCTCTTGTTAATTAAAAAAAGAAAAAAAAATGTCCAAATACCGATATTTGTATATACCTCAGTAAATGCTCACTTCTCTGCTGGTGGGGAAATATTTTTAAAAATCAGATTATTGGGGCGCCTGGGTGGCTCACTTGGTTAAGTGTCCGACTCTTGATTTCTGCTCAGGTCTTCATCCCAGGGTCATGAGTTCAAGCCCGGTGTTGGGCTCCATGCTGGGCATGGAGCCTACATAAAAAAAGAAAAATCAGATTATCTGATTATGTGTGAACATTTGAAAAGTGATACTGGTAGGCAGATATGTTGGAGCATGAGGAGAAGAAAAATGAAGCACAGTATCTAGAAAACTAGCATAGTATTTTGAAAACTAAGGAGATCATGTTGTTGTTGTTGTTTTAAACACTACCTACCAACTTATGAATTTAATTATTTATAGGGTTTATAGCCTCCTTCTGGAATTTCAGAGCAAGGGGTCCAGCAGGCTTTGCTCACAACTATAACCCAAGTGCTCAGCATGGGAGCTGGCACACAGGGCAGTTTAACAACAGTTGAATGGTTGAACGAAAAAGCAAGCTATTCTTATTTATAATCTAGGAAACAAATATAATATAGGAAAACTTGGGTGTAAGACCAAACCGTATTATAACATGATTTAATAGCTGTGTAATACAATATTAGAAATCACAACACCAAATCCCCGGGTGACTCAGTCAGTTAAGCATCTGCCTTTGACTCAGGTCATGATCTCAGGGCCCTGATATCAGGCCCCACATTGGGCTCCCTGCTGAGCGGGGAGCCTGCTTCTCCTTCTACCTCTCCTGATCCCCCTACTTGTGCACTCTCACTCTCTCTCTTTCTCTCTGTCAAATAAATAAAATCTTAAAAAATAAATCACAACATGATTATCTGTAACAATATAACAAGTAACATAAATATGTATAATTCAAAATAGAAATATTTCATAACAAATGGAATCAAATAATATTTTACTGTTTATGTTATAATTAATATATCAATTAGATTGCATTATGATTATATAATCAGCATATCGTTATATACTTCAATTTGCTATAATTATAACATACAACAATTATTTTAGTTTTTATTTTTATTTTTTCTCCATTTATTTATTTTTTTAAATTAACATACAATGTATTATTGGCTGCAGGGGTACAGGTCTGTGAATCATCAGTCTTACACAATTCGTAGCACTCACCATAGCACATACCCTCCTCAATGTCCATCACCCAGCCACCCAACCTCCCAGTAACCCTCATTTTGTTTCTGAGATTAAGAGTCTCTTATGTTTTGTCTCCCTCCCTGGGCCCATCTTGTTTCACTCTCTTCCTCCCTACCTCCCATGACCCTCAGCCCTGCCTCTCAGATTCCTCATATCAGAGGTATTATATGAAAATGGTCATTCTCTGATTGACTTATTTCGCTTAGCATAATACCCTCTAGTTCCATACATGTCATTGCAAATGGCAGGATTTCAGTTTTTTTGATGGTCACACAATATTTCACTGTATATATGTACCACATCTTCTTTATCCATTTATCTGTTGATGGACATCTAGGCTCTTTCCATAGTTTGGCTATAGTGGACATGGCTGCCGTAAACATTCGGGTGCACGTGCCCCTTTGGATCACTATGTTTGTATCTTTAGGGTAAATACCCAGTAGTGCGATTGCTGGGTCATAGAGTAGCTCTATTTTCAACTTTTTGAGAAACCTCCATACTGTTTTCCAGAGTGGCTGCACCAGCTTCCATTCCCACCAACAGTGTAGGAGGGTTCCCCTTTATCCGCATCCTCGCCAGCATCTGTCATTTCCTGACTTGTTAATTTTAGTCATTCTGACTGGTGTGAGGTGGTATCTCACTGTGGTTTGGATTTGTATCTCCCTGATGCCGAGTGATGTGGAGCATTTTTTCATGTGTCTGTTGGCCTTTTGGATGTCTTCTTTGTAGAAATGTCTGTTTATATCTTCTGCCCATCTCTTGATTGGATTCTTTGTTCTTTGTGTATTGAGTTTGAGAAGATTTATAGATTTTGGATACTAGCCCTTTATCTGATATGCCATTTGCAAATATCTTCTCCCATTCTGTCAGTTGTCTTTTGGTTCTGTTGACTGTTTCCTTTGCTGTGCAAAGGCTTTTGATCTTGATGAAGTCCCAGTAGTTCCTTTTGCCCTTGCTTCCCTTGCCTTTGGCGATGTTCCTAGGAGGAAGTTGCTGCGGCTGAGGTCAAAGAGGTTGCTGCCTGTGTTCTCCTCAAGGATTGTGATGGATTCCTGTCTTACATTGAGGTCTTTCATCCATTTTGAATCTATTTTTGTGTGTGATATAAGGAAATGGTCCAGTTTCATTCCTCTGCATATGGATGTCCAGTTTTCCCAACACCATTTGTTGAACAGACTGGCTTTTTTCCATTGGACATTCTTTCCTGCTTTGTCAAAGATTAGTTGACTGTAGAGTTGAGGATCCATTTCTGGGCTCTCTATTCTGTTCCATTGATCTATGTGTCTGTTTTTGTGCCAGTACCGTACTGGTGATTGATGATGACAGCTTTGTAATAGAGCTTGAAGTCTGGAATTGTGATGCTGCCAACTTTGGTTTTGTTTTTCAACATTCCTCTGGCTATTCAGGGTCTTTCCTTGTTCCATGTAAGTTATAGGATTATTTGTTCCATTTCTTTGAAAAACATGGGTGGCATTTTGATAGGGATTGTATTAAATGTGTAGTTTACTTTAGGTAGCATAGACATTTTCACAATATTTGTTCTTCCAATCTATGAGCATGGAAGTTTTTTCCATTTCTTTGTGTCTTCCTCAATTTCTTTCATAGTACTTTATCTTTTCTGTGTACAGATTCTTTGCCTCCTTGGTTAGGTTTATTCCTAGGTATCGTATGGTTTTGGGTACAATTGTAAGTGGGATTGGCTCCTTAATTTCTCTTTCTTCTGTGTTGCTGTTGGTGTATAGATGCAACTGATTTCTGTGCATTGATTTTAAATCTTGACACTTTCCTGAATTCCTGTATGAGTTCTAGCAGTTTTGAAGTGGAGTTTGTTGGGTTTTCCACATAGTGTGTCATCTGCAAAGAGTGAGAGTTTGACTTTTTTCTTTGGTGATTCAGATACATTTTATTTCTTTTTGTTGTCTGATTGCTGAGGCTAGGACTTCCAGTACTGTGTTGAATGGCAGTGATGACAGTGTGTAGCTCTGCTGTGTTCTTTACCTTTGGGGAAAAGTTCTCAGTTATTCCCCGTTGAGAATGATGTTCACTGTGGGTTTTTCATAGACGACTTTTATGACATTGAGGTATGTCCCCTCTATCCTTACACTGTGAAGAGTTTTTTTGAAATTTAATTTTATATTTTCAGTGTTCCAAGATTCATTGTTTATGTTCCACACCCAGTGCTCCATGCAGTATGTGCCCTCCTTAATACCCACCACCAAGCTCACCCCATCCCCTCACCTCCCTCCCCTCCAAAACCCTCAGTTTGTTTCTCAGAGTCCACAGTCTCTCATGGTTCGTCTCCCCCTCCCATTTCCCCCAATTCACTTTTCCTTTCCTTCTCCTAATGTCCTCCATGTTATTCCTTATGCTCCACAAGTAAGTGAAACCATATGATAATTGACCTTCTCTGCTTGACTTATTTCACTCAGCATAATCTCTTCCAGTCCCGTTCATGTTGATACAAAAGGTGGTTATTTATCCTTTCTGATGGAGGCGTAATATTCCATTGTATATCTGGACCATATCTTCTTCTTCTTCTTCTTCTTCTTTTTTTTAAGATTTTATATATTTATTTGACAGACAGAGATCACAAGTAGGCAGAGAGGGGAAAGCAGGCCCCCTGTCAAGCAGAGAGCCCAATGTGGGACTCGATCCCAAGACCCCGGGACCATGACCTGAGCCGAAGGCAGAGGACCTAATCCACTGAGCCACCAGGCGCCCCTGGACCATACCTTCTTTATCCCTTCATCTTTTGAAGGGCATCTTGGCTCTTTCCACAGTCTGGCGATTGTGACCATTGCTGCTATGAACATTGGGGTACATGTGGCCCTTCTTTCACTGTATTTGTTCCTTTGGAATACATACCTAGGGTTGCAATTGCAGGGTCATAGGGTAGCTCTATTTTAAACTTATTAAGGAACCTCCACACTGTTTTCCAAAGTGACTGTACCAACTTGCATTCCCACCAAAAGTGTAAGAGGGTTCCCCTTTCTCCGCATCCTCTCCAGCACTTGTTGTTTCTTGTCTTGTTAATTTTGGCCATTCTAACTGGTGTAAGGTGCTATCTCAGTGTGATTTTGATTTGAATTTTTCTTGATGGCCAATGATGATGAACATGTGTCTGTTAGCAACTTGTATGTCTTCTTTGGAGAAGTGTCTATTCATGTCTTCTGCCCATTTTTTGATGTGATTATCTGTTTTTTTGGGTGTTGAGTTTGAGGAGTTCTTTATAGATCTTGGATATTAGCCCTTTGTTTGTAGTGTCATTTGCATGGATTGCTTCTCTGTTTTGTTGACTGTTTCCAATGCTGTGTAGAAGCTTTTTTTATCTTGATGAAGTCCCAAAAATTCCTTTTTGCTTTTGTTTCCTTTGCCCTTGGAAACGTGTCTTGAAAGAAGCTGCTGTGGCCAATGTCGAAGAGGTTACTGCCCATGTTCTCCTCTAGGATTTCGATAGATTCCTGCCTCATGTTGAGGTCTTTATCCATTACGAGTTTATCTTGTATATGGTATAAGAGAATCATCGAGTTTCATTCTTCTACACATAGCTGTCCAATTTTCCCAGCCCCATTTATTGAAGAGACTGTCTTTTTTCCACTGGATATTTTTTCTTGCTTTGTCAAAGATTATTTGACCATAGAGTTGAGGTCCATATCTGGGCTCTCTACTCTGTTCCACTGGTCTATGTGTCTGTTTTCGTGCCAGTACCATACTGTCTTGGTGATCACAGCTTTGTAGTAAAGCTTGAAATCAGGCAATGTGATGCCCCCAGTTTTGTTTTTCTTTTTCAACATTTCCTTAGCAATTCGGGTTCTCTTCTGGTTCCATATAAATTGTAAGATTGTTTGTTACAGCTTTTTGAAAAATGCTCGTGGAATTTTGATCAGGATGGCATTGAAAGTGTAGATTCCTCTGGGCAGTATAGACATTTTAACAATATTTATTCTTCTGATCCATGAGCATGGAATGCTTTTCTGTCTTTTTGTGTCTTCAGTTTCTTTCATGAGTGTTCTGTAGTTCCTCGAGTACAGATCCTTTACCCCTTGGGTTAGGTTTATTCCCAGGTATCTTATGGTTCTTGGTGCTATAGTAAATGGAATCCATTCTCTAATTTCCCTTTCTATATTTTCATTGTTAGTGTATAAGAAAGCAACTGATTTCTGTACATAGACTTTGTATCCTGCCACATTACTGAATTGCTGTATGAGTTCTAGTAGTTTGGGGTGGAGTCTTTTGGGTTTCCCATATAAAGTAACATGTCATCTGTGAAGTGAGAGAGTTTAACTTCTTTGCCAATTTGAATATTTTATTTCTTTTTGTTGTCTGATTGCTATTGCTTGGACTTCTAGTACTATGTTGAACAACAGTGGTGAGAGTGGGTATCCTTGTTGTGTTCATGATCTCAAAGGGAAGGCTGTCAGTCTTTCCCCACTGAGAATGATATTCGCTGTGGGTTTTTCATAGATAGACTTTATGAAGTTGAGGAATGTTCTGTCTTGCTATACTTTGAAGAGTTTTAATCAGGAATGGATGCTGTATTTTGTCAAATGCTTTTTCTGCATCAATTGAGAGGACCGTGTGGTTCTTCTCTCTTATCTTACTGATTTGTTCTATCTCATTGATCTATTTGCAAATGTTGAACCACCCTTGCATCCCAGGGATAAATCCTACCTGGTCATGGTGGATAATCTGTTTTATGTACTGTTGTATCCTATTAGCTAGGATCTTGTTGAGAATCTTGGCAACTGTGAAGAGTTTTGATCAAGAAAGGATGCTGTACTTTGTCAAATGCTTTTTCAACATCTATTGAGAATATCATATGGTTCTTGTTCTTTCTTTTATTAATGTAGTGTATCACATTGATTGATTTGCAGATGTTGAATTAACCTTGCAGCCCAGGAATAAATCCCACTTGGTCATGGTGAATAATCATTTTAGTGTACTGTTGGATCCTATTGGCTAGTATTTTGGTGACGGTTTTTGCATCTATGTTCATCAGGGATATTTGGTCTATAATTCTCCTTTTCGATGAGGTCTTTGTATGGTTTTAGGATCAAGGTAATGCTGGCCTCATAAAATGAGTTTGGAAGTTTTCCTTCCATTTCTATTTTTTGAAACAGTTTCAGGAGAATAGGTTTAAATCCTCCTTTACATCTTTGGTAGAATTCCCCTGGGAAGCCATCTGGCCCTGGGCTCTTGTTTGTTGGGAGATTTTTGATGACTTCTTCAATCTCTTTACTGACTATGGGTCTGTTCAGGTTTTCTATTTCTTCCTGGTTCAGTTTTGGTGTTCATATGTCTCTAGGAATGCATCTGTTTCTTCCAGATTGTCTAATTTGTTGGCATACAAGTTCTTGTAACATGTTCTTATAATTGTTTGTATTTGTTTAGTGTTGGTTTTGCTGTCTCCTTTCTCATTCATGATTTTATTTGTTTGGGTCTTTTCTCTTTTCTTTTTGATACATCTGACCAAGAGTTTGTCAAATTTATTAATTCTTTCAAAGAACTAGTTCTTGGTTTCATTGTTTTGTTCTACTATTCTTTTGGCTTCTATTCCACTGGTTTCTGCTCTGATCTTTATTATTTCTCTTCTCCTGCTGGGTTTAGCTTTCTCTGCTTTTCTTTATTCAGCTCTTTTAGGTGTAGAGTTAGGTTGTGTACTTGAGACCTTTCTTGTTTCTATTGAAAGACTTGTATGGCTATATACTTTCCTCTCAGAACTGCCTTTGCTGCATCCCAAAGATTTTTTTTTAAAAGATTTTATTTATTTATTCATTTGACAGAGATCACAAGTAGGCAGAGAGGCAGGCAGAGAGAGAGGAGGAAGCAGGCTCCCTACTGAACAGAGAGCCCGATGTGGGGCTTGATCTGGGATCATGACCTGAGCTGAAGGCAGAGGCTTTAACCCACTGAGCCACCCAGGCGCCCCATTATCCCAAAGATTTTGATCTGTTGTGTTTTCATTTTCATTTGTTTCCATTAATTTTTAAAATTCTTTAATTTCCTGGTTGACCCATTCATTCTTTAGTAGGATGTTCTTTAGCCTCCGTGTATTTGAGTTCTTTCCAACTTTCCTCTTGTGCTTGATTTCAAGTTTCAAAGCATTGTGGTTTGAAAATATGCAGGGAATGATCCCAGTCTTCTGGTACTGGTTGAGACCTGATTTGTGATTGGATGTGATTTATTCCAGAGAATGTTCTATGTGGACTAGGGAAGAGTCTGTATTCTGTTTATGTTATAATTCATATATAATGAATATATATTAAATATATATGATATATATGATATATAATATATGTCTTAGATTGTATTATGATTATATAATTAGCATAATATCTTATGGACTTCAGTTTGATATGATTATAACATACTAACATTTTTCAGTTTTTATTTTTAATCATCCTTTATTTTAATATTTTAATTTAATTTAATTTAATATTTAATATTTTAATATTTTAATTATCCTTTATTTTAATCATCCTTTTTAGAGAGAGAGAAAGATAGCAGGGGGAGGGACAGAAGAAGAAGGAGAGAGAGAATCTCAGCTAGACTCTGTGCTGAGCATGGAGCTTGATGTTGGGCTCAGTCCCAGTACCCTGACATCATGATCTGAGCTGAAATCAAGAGTCAGGAGCTTAACCGACTGAGCCATCCAGGTGCCGCATTCACAGTAGATTTAAATGTTAGTTGTCACGTTACTGATTTGGAGGTTTTTAGATAGGTGGTAGGAAATTAAAAGCTAAACTATTATTTCCCACTTAGGGAAATCAGTTGGTAATATCCCAAATTTTGAAGTGAATAAATGGCTGAAGAAGCATATTATTTAGAAACGTGGAAAGCAAATACTAGAAGAGACATTTGGAGCGGTTGAAACTGTTAGATCCTGGGAAGTCGAGTAGACATTTGAGGAAAGTGACAGAAGCATGAATAGTTTCTCTTGATTGACCTTGTAGTGTGTTTGATTCCTCAATTCTGTGTTTGTATTGCATCGATAAAAAATACCCATTAAGTAAATCCATTCTCCAAACAGTTCACTTGAACAAGGTGTTGTGCAATTTTTAAAAATTTTTTTATTTATTTCTTATTTTTTTATAAACATATAATGTATTTTTATCCCCAGGGGTACAGGTCTGTGAATCGCCAGGTTTACACACTTCATAGCACTCACCATAGCACATACCATCCCCAATGTCCATAACCACCCTCCCCCTCTCCCAACCCCCCCCCCCCCCAGCAACCCTCAGTTTGTTTTGTGCGATTAAGAGTCACTTATGGTTTGTCTCCCTCCCAATCCCATCTTTTGTGATCATCTCAGACGTATTCCTAGACTTTCAGGACTGTGAAATCCCATTGTTGGGGTGGCTTATGCCATTTGTGCTTTCCAGACCAATTTTCTTGGCTTCCATGCTTATGGAGCAGCTGTGTACTGATGCACGTGCTGGAAGGTGCCAGTGCAGGGCTGAGTAGCTGAGAGTGGTCTGGGAGCTGGGAAGGGCATTTCCAACACCTTCACAAAAGTGCTGATCCGTGTTTGTAGAACGTACATCCTCAACTGTGTCTGTGGCATGGGGTCTGGTTTCCAGCTTCAGAATCCACATAGTGTGGTGCCTTGGAATATAGAAAGCTTAAAAAATAGCTGTTGAGTGAGGTTGAATTATTCGATAAATGCTGAGGCATAAAATCAACTGTGAGTTTCTAGTTTGTCTTTTCAGTGTCATTTTGACCTCTTTAAACAATTCTTTCAGTTATCATAATACATATATCATCATATATTTGTTAATATGATACAATCTACCTATATGGTAGTAATGGGGAAGGAAGGAAGTCTTTTCAACAGAGAGCGTAGTAGGCATGTGGCTTGATTTTTTAAAAAAGATTTTATTTATTCATTTGACACAAAGAGATCACAAGTAGGCAGAGAGGCAGGCAGAGAGAGAGGGGGGAAGCAGGCTCCCCGCTGAGCAGGGAGCCCAATGCAGGGCTCGATCCCAGGACCCTGAGATCATGACCTGAGCTGAAGGCAGAGGCTTAACTGACTGAGCCACCCAGGCGCCCCTAAAAACACTTATTTTTAAAAGCATCTATGTGGGAAACCTGGGTGGCTCTATCAGTTAAGTGTCTGACTCTTAATTTCAGCTCAGGTCTTGATGTTGGGGTCAAAAAAAACAAAGCATCTATGTACGAGGGACTTGCTTGTAGGCAGTTATGATAATGCAGCTTGGAAACTACATTTTCCCCAAAAAGTACAAAGCACTTTCCACACTTACAATTCTCCCAACGGAGTGTCAAAGGTATTTCGTCTCAGGAATTCTTATGCATTTTATAAGTGGGAAAATAGGCCAAGCAAGGCACCCACCTGAGGCAGAAGTGAGTGGGGGGGAAACCCTAATGGAGTTTAATGTCAGAGGCTGGCCTTCATTCTGTGTAGCCCGGCTTGGTGCTGGAAAGCTTGGCCTGGCCTTTACCCAGTACCTCCTATTAACTCCTGAGCAAATGATCTGCATTATTACTACTTTTTATAATTCTTTTTTTTTTTAAAGATTTTATTTATTTATTTGACAGACAGAGATCACAGGTAAGCAGAGAGGCAGGCAGAGAGAGAGGAAGGAAAGCAGGCTCCCCACGGAGCAGAGAGTCTGATGTGGGGCTTGATCCCAGGACCCTGGGATCATGACCTGAGCCGAAGGCAGAGGCTTTAACCCACTGAGCCACCCAGGCGCCTACTTTTATAATTCTTTCCCGATTTTTAGTTTTTCTAGGTCCTCCAGTCTTTACCCTTTGCATTATTTTCTTTTTCTTTCTCCTCTTACTTTCATTCCTGGCCCATTGGAACATTGAAGTTTTATCCTGTCTCTTGTGTGTAATTGAAAGCGTATATTTTATTCGTATTTTTTTTCTTTTTTAAAGATTTTATTTATTTATTTGACAGACAGAGATCACAAGTAGGCAGAGAGGCAGGCAGAGAGAGAGGAATGGAAGCAGGCTCCCTGCTGGGCAGAGAGCCCCATGTGGGGCTCGATCCCAGGACCCTGGGATCATGACCTGAGCCGAAGGCAGAGGCTTTAACCCACTGAGCCACCCAGGCACCCTTTATTTGTATTTTTGACTGACTAAAGATCTTCCTTTGGATGGCATCCAGAGTCATGACATTGTAATTGAACAGCGAACAGTTATAGCGTGGAGTGGTTATATTATTATTCCAAGGAAGGACAATGGCAGGGTAGTAGGGGACTCCCAAATGAGAGATGAAGTACTGAGTTGTTTAAAAAAAATAAATGGCATTTTCCTGGCATTCCAGAAAAGGGGCGATGGAGCTTGTGCTATTGGGGAAAATATATTGAAACCTAGCAGGAGACCCAGATGAGAAGGACCCAGCTTCCTCTGCATCCAAAGACTAGAGGGAAACAACTTTTTTTTTTTTTCTTAATTGAAAGAGAGAGAGAGAGAATGCAAGAGCAGGGGTAGGGGCAGAGGGAGAGGGATGGTCTTCCGTAGACTCCGTGCTGAGTGCAGAGCCCAACACAGGGCTTGATCTCAGGACTCTGAGATCACGACCTGACCTGAAATCAAGAGTTGGATGCTTAACCAACTTGGCCACCCAGGTGCCCCAAAGGAAGCAGTTCTTGCATGGAAATGAAGTGAGTGAATCATCAAGGAATGACAGTCATGTCCAATCGGCGTATATGTCTGCAGGTTCTCCCAGTTACGTAGCAGAATAGGTTGTACGGTCTAAATAACTGGTGCTTATGCGTTACCACCGGAGAAAACAGGTAAAAGAGGAAGGAGGGTAACCCCGTAGGGTCCCAGGGAAGCCAGCCTGGGATGTGCTGTCTCCCTTCACCTTCTGTGCCATAGCCGTCAAAAGACACCAAGTTGCAGGGGCACCTGGGTGGCTCAGTGGGTTAAGACGCTGCCTTCGGCTCGGGTCATGATCTCAGGGTCCTGGGATCGAGCCCCGCATCAGGCTCTCTGCAGAGCAGAGAGCCTGTTTCCTCCTCTCTCTCTGCCTGCCTCTCTCTGCCTAGTTGTGATTTCTCTCTGTCAAATAAATAAAATAAATAAAATCTTAAAAAAAAAAAAAAGACACCAAGTTGCAAATTCCCTGGGGAGTGAAAGACGACTCATGCAAGGTCGCCTGATTTTGCGTCAAGAATGTAGTGATCCTTACTGTCATCGGCCGCAGATGATTTTGAGCAGAGCCCAACAAAATGCAGATTAGGACCTGGAAGTTGGCTAATGCAAGCAGGCATCAAGGAGGGACACAGGATGCTCGTGGACAGCCGGACCCCGTGATGACCACTGCGTTGTGGAGATCCTTCTGTGTGAGTTTTGTGCTGCATCGTGTGTTTGATAACTGTTTCTGTTACAAGAATCGTCTAACATCAAAGCAGCCTAATCTGCCTTCTCAAGGGCTCGATATTAACGAGAAAACACAGTTCTAGAGCAGCACTTGAACAGGATCTCTTTTGAGGGTTTGCACGTGGGGCCATACAAGGAAGAATGTAGAATTTATTCTGCCATCCAGCGTTAAGATGAACTTGCATTGTATGACGGAATCGGTTTGGATGAATATTTGGATTAATTTGTGTTCGGGTACGGAAACAAAATGTATGCTATTAGAAATGCCAGCGTATGCATTCTGTTTTTTTTTTTTAAATGAGTTAGCAGGAGAGGTCCTGGGGATAGATTTCAGGACAAATACCCACATAGGCTGACAAAATCTGCCCAGATCTCCTCAGTGTCAATTGCATGGACCTGTGCACTGTTTTCTTGGTGCTTTCTCTCTGGAAGGGCTGTCCTTGGAGATGGTTTTGCCTTAGTGCAAGGAGAGCAGGGAGTGTCTGGGAATCCAGTGCCCCCAGAGCCAACCCTTACCTGGTGAAAGGCAATGTTGAGACAAAAGATACTTAATGCCCCTTGCTCCTGATGGGAGAGTGGCTTCCGCTGTCTTCAGACGTATCCCACCCCACCCCCTTCTGCCTGTGGGGTTGAGCAGATGCTACCTTCTCTAAGGCTTGGCTTGAAATCTCATCCTTGCATGGCTTCCTTCCCTATCCTCCTCCTTCCCCACTCCCCCACTGTTTGTTCCTCAGAATACTTCCTAATAAATCAGTTTCACAGGATTCCCTATCTCAGGGTCTGCGTCTGGGGAAGCCGATCGCAGACACTTACCAGATGGAGGTGGCATTGGAATGAGAGATTGGCAGATCGTTGTAGGATGATACTTAGGACGTTTCCAGGCTCTGACTTTCCTCTGATGACCCATCCTGTTTCTGTCCCATCAGAACTGCTGCATGGTCTTCTGTAGGGTTTCCAGACCTGTAGGCATGGAAGAAAAATTCATAATGTATTTAAGTCAAGCTCCCATTTTGCCTGCCAGCAGGTTATTTGCTCATCAATAAGAGGCTAGTTATTTTTATGCTTGGGAAGGGAATTCCTTTTTAGCATTCAGATTCATGTCTCTGCTTTGTAAACAAATTACTTCCTGTAACATAATTTATTTTAGTGGGGTGGAAGCAGCACTAAAAATATCTCTGGTATCTGCATCAATCTATAAATATAAGAGGGAAGGAGAAAAATGAGAGGCAGCAGGGTCGCGGGTTGGGGGGTGGTTTGGGGAGACTGCTAATATTGATCGAGAATGTTCCATGCACCAGACCTGTGCCTGTAATGGGCAGAATGAGAGGGGGGCAAGGTCAAGCAGTTCATGATCAGGAAGCCGGGAATTTAAACCCCATAGAACTGAAGTGTGAGGGAAAGGAAGCTCTTTTGTGGTTTTATTCTTACATGTTATGATAATTCTGCTGCTCTTCTCTTCTTGCAAATACATCAGCCTTTTTGGTTTAATTGCGCCATTTTTTTGCATTCTCATTGCCAACAGTAGGTCAGGGCTCAGTGGACATCTCTTTTTAGTGTGCTTTGGTGTGTCTCTGTCCCCAGAACACAGCTGAGGTTCCGCAATTACTTCTTCCATAAAATCAAGTTTTTTGTTTTTTTTGTTGTTGTTTTTTATCATGGGCTTTCGGGAGTCTCCTGCAGTTGAAGGGAACTCCTTCTTTTGCCAGTTGCTTTCATCGCCCATTTGCTCTGGCCCATGCTTTTGGCCAGAAGGCTAGGCCAATTTTTTATGCATGTCCAGAAGATAGGCCAGTTTGCTTTTGAGCTATGCATGAGCCTTGGACCTTGGGCCTTGGCCACTCTTTAAATTCCTTCTTCCCCCTCCCGACTGCTGGAGGGGGATGGGTTGATCGGTGCGCCCTTTCCGCAAGGGTCCATACGTGAGTCCTTACCACCAGAGAGAAAGCCATGATCTTTAGCTGTCTGGTCTCCCCTTTGCTTGTGGGGTGCTCCTCTCTGCCCCACCCACATGCTCACCCGAGTGCCTTTGTGCCTGTCCACAGCCCCAATCTGTATTTCTGCACTGTGAATAGTTCGATGTCTCCTCATGCATTCTCCGCAGAACCACTTGGTCCAACTGCCAGTTTCCTGTTGTTTTCTGCTGTTTGGATCATGTTTGTTGTTGAAGTGAACCATCAGAGAGTCTGGGGATTAGCACTGAAATAGCTTAAGAGATCATCTTTCTGATACAATCCTCTCTACTTAATTTATCTGATTCATGATATAAATCATTTCATAATTACCAAAGTCCTGTAATTTTTGGTTCGGGAAACTTTGAAGACAAAAAGGAGAAAACAGAGATCAAGTCTAATGCTAATGGCTACTAATACTTTTGTATGTCTTTAACGAAATGCTGTTTATGCCAGTCATTTAAAAATATAGACTGGGGGCACCTCAGTTGGTGGAGTATCCAACTCTTGCTCTTGGGTTTTGAGCTTAAGGTGGTGAGTTCAGGCCCCACGTGGAGCATGGAGCCTCCCTTAAAAAAATAAATAGATAAAAATATAGAGTGGGGAGGGAAGGGCAAGATTGAGGAGAAGTAGGGGACCCTGTTTCAACCAGTCTCCTAAAGTGAGCTAAATATTTACTAGAATGTTCTGAACACCCATGAAATCAGCCTGAGATATAAGATTATACACTTCTGGATTTCTATGGGAGCAGAAGACATCAGTGGGCAGGTAAATCAGAGTGGAATGCTCGGACTGATATTGGAGGATAAACAGAAGGGGGAGGGAGCCTCCAGAAGTGACCCATTGGAAAGTAATACCCCAATATGAAAGTGCCCTGTGATTGGGGACCAGCATTAACTTGGAGTCTGGTTAAAAGCACTCAAAAAGAGCAAAAGATGTTAAGGGGCAACTGGTTGAATCGGGTGGTCACGGGCAGGGGCCTAACGCCACAGACCCAGAATGGTCACTGCCGGCGACCACCATGCCAGAGAGAGCCCAGTGGGGTCTCCAGTCCATGGTCCTTGAGCCTACCGCTTTCCGCTGCTTGCACCACCGCTGGGCTGGGTGCCCTCCTGCCCATGCCTGTGAGCCTGGTGTGGAGCTGAGAGCAGTCTCTGGGCCCTGCAGCCTTCCTCCGCCTGCACAGCCACGGGGTATGAGCGCACCCAGCCTGCACATGAGAGAACCTGGCACAGTCTTAGGTCGGGGTCCTTCAGCCCACAGCCTTCCCTGAACTGCGCCTCTGCTGGGTCTGCATGCACCAGGCATGGGCATGGACCCCAGACAGAAGTCCCAGCAATGGCAGCCACCCGGGTTCAGACTCACTCAGACCAATACCGCTCACAGCTTTAGTGGCACAGGGGTGCAGAGACAAGTGGGGGCCTCAGGCGACCACTGAGATGGTGGCTGGGGGTGAGCGCCGCATGTGGAGGGCTGTGGTGTTCAGCGGAGTTTGCTGATGGGGAATCTGTGTGTTCTGGATCACCCAGAGGGGCGTGGTTCAACATTTGCAAATCAATCAATGTGATAGAACAAATTAATAAGAGGAGAGAGAAGAACCACACAGTCCTCTCAATTGATGCAGAAAAAGCATTTGACAAAATACAGCATCCGTTCCTGATTAAAACTCTTCAAAGTGTAGGGATAGATGGAACATTCCTCAACTTCATAGAGTCTATCTATGAAAAACCCACAGCGAGTATCATCCTCAGTGGGGAAAAGCTGACAGCCTTCCCTTTCAGATCATGAACACGACAAGGATGCCCACTCTCACCACTGTTGTTCAACATAGTACTAGAAGTCCAAGCAATAGCAGTCAGACAATAAAAACAAATACAAGGTATTCAAATTGGCAACAAAGAAGTCAAACTCTCTCTCTTCACAGATGATATGATACTTTATATGGAAAACCCAAAAGACTCCACCCCCAAACTACTAGAACTCATACAGCAATTCAGTAACGTGGCAGGATACAAAGTCAATGTACAGAAATCTGTTGCTTTCTTATACACTAAAAATGAAAATATAAAAGGGAAATTAGAGAATCAATTCCATTTACTATAGCACCAAGAACCATAAGACACCTAGGAATAAACCTAACCCAAGAGGTAAAGGATCTGTACTCGAGGAACTAACTACAGACCACTCATAAAGGAAATCAAAGAAGATGCAAAAAGACAGAAAAGCATTCCATGTTCATGGATTGGAAGAATAAACGTTAAAATACAGAAGAATAAACTGTTAAAATACGTTCTATACTGCCTAGAGGAATCTACACTTTCAATGCCATCCCGATCAATATTCCACCGGCATTTTTCAAAGAGCTGTAACAAACAATCTTACAATTTATATGGAACCAGAAGAGACCCTGAATTACTGAGGAAATGTTGAAAAAGAAAAACAAAACTGGCGGCATCACGTTACCTGATTTTAAGCTTTACTACAAAGCTGTGATCACCAAGACAACATGGTACTGACACAAAAACAGTCACATAGATCAGTGGAACAGAGTAGAGAGTCCAGATATGGACCCTCAACTCTATGGTCAAATAATCTTCAACAAAGCAGGAAAAAATATACAATGGAAAAAAGACAGTCTCTTCAAAAAATGGTGCTGGGAAAATTGGACAGCGATATGTAGAAGAATGAAACTCGACCATTCTGTTATACCATACACAAAGATAACCTCAAAATAGATAAAAGACCTCAACATGAGGCAGGAATCCATCAGAATCCTAGAGAAGAACATAGGCAGTAACCTCTTTGAGATTGGCCACAGCAACTTCTTTCAAGACACGTCTCCAAAGGCAAAGGAAACAAAAGTGAAAATGAACTTTTGGGACTTAATCAAGATCAAAAGCTTCTGCACAGCAAAGGAAACAGTCAACAAAACAAGGAGGCAACCCACGGAATGGAAAAGATATTCACAAATGACACTACAACAAGTGTTGGAGAGGATGTGGAGAAAGGGCTAATATCCAGGATCTATAAAGAACTCCTCAAACTCAACACACCCAAAACAGATAATCATGTCAAAAAATGGGCAGAAGACATGAACAGACACTTCTCCAAAGAAGACATACAAGTTGCTAATACACATGGGAAAATGTTCATCGTCATGAGCCATCAGGGAAATTCAATCAAAATCACACTGAGATATGACCTTACACCAGTTAGAATGGCAAAAACTGACAAGACAGTAAACAACAAGTGTTGGAGAGGATGTGGAGAAAGGGGAACCCTCTTACACTGTTGGTGGGAATGCAAGTTGGTGCAGCCACTTTAGAAAACAGTGTGGAGATTCCTTAAGAAATTAAAAATAGAGCTTCCCTATGACCCTGCAATTGAACTACTGGGTATTTACCCCAAAGATACAGATGTAGTGAAAAGAAGGGCCATATGTACCCCAATGTTCATAGCAGCAATGGCCACAATCACCAAACTGGAAAGAGCCAAGATGCCTTCAACAGATGAATAGATAAAGAAGATACAGTCCATATGTATGATGGAATATTACACCTCCATCAGAAAGGATGAATACCCAACTTTTGTATCAGCATGAACGGGACTGGAGGAGATTATACTGAGTGAAATAAGTCAACAGAGAAAGTCAATTATCATATGGTTTCACTTCTTGTGGAGCATAAGGAATAACATGGAGGACATTAGGAGAAGGAAAGGAAAAGTGAATTGGGGGAAATAGGAGGGGGAGATGAATGATGAGAGACTGTGGACTCTGAGAAACAAACTGAGGGTTTTGGAGGAGAGGGAGGTGGGGGGATGGGTGAGCTTGGTGGTAGGTATTAAGGAGGGCATGTATTGCAGGGAGCACTGGGTATGGTACATAAACAATGAATCTTGGGACACTGAAAAAGTAAAAAAAAAATATAGAGTGAATATTATATTTCCTGCAGACATTTTTTCTTTCATGCTCTTATACTTAAACATGTAATCACTGAGGGCATATTCACTGTTCAGAATTTGAACAATATAGGTCAAGTGAGATGTTCCCTTGGCCCCTTTTTCCTGTCCCTCTTCTCAGTCACCATCATCAGTGTAGTGTACCTCCTTCCTCACCTGTTTCTCTGAATTTACACACATATATGCACATGGAGAAATATGTAGTTTTGTATATATATATATATATATATCTCCCTACAAGAATTGCATCATTATCCATGCTCTGGTCTGGAACTTGCATTCTTTACTTAAAAATATGCTCTAGAGGCCCCTGGGTGGCTCAGTCCATTAAGTGTCTGCCTTTAGCTCCTGTCATGATCTTAGGGTCTTGGTATAGAGTCCCACATCAGGCTCCCTGCTCAGTGGGGAGCTTGCTTCTTCCCCTGCCTCTCCCCTGCTTGCACGCTTTCTCTCTCTCTAAAAAATAAAATCTAAAAAAAAAAAAAAATACTGTCTAGACATCTATCTGTGTCTGTCAGTAACCTGGAGGAAAACACATGACTCAGTCAAACTGGGTAATTTGAGGAGAGTTTGATGCTCTGATCTAGGGTATAGGGAAAACATGGGAACATAGAGCATCCAAGGTCAGTAATTGTGAGGGTACTATTACTACCTCGAGGCCAGGTGAGGGAATGGTGGGGAGGAGTTATGGGAGGGGGAGAGGAGAAGGGAAGCGGGAGAGAGAGAGATGTGTGGAATGGGCTGGTTGGCAGGGTTGAGATTGTCAGTGGAGGGCAGCCATCCATCTGTCTGCACCAATCCCACAGGGAGGCACCAAGGGGAATAAAAATCCTTCCTTCCTGCTTCTCCCTTTCTATGATAGATTAAGTGTGTGTGTTGCTCCTGTATTAATATGTTTCACATTCTAACCCCCTATCCAATGGTTTTTGGGGTGGAGGGCTGTTGGGAGGCAGTTAGGGTCATGGGGGTGGGGCCCCATCGATGGGGCCCTGGCCTCATAGGAGATGCAAGAACGCTTGCTGGCCCTTGGTCCACGTGTATGTGCTGAGAATGGACCAGGGAGCACACAACGAGAAGGGGGCTGTGTGCAAGCCAGGAGAAGAGCCCTCCCGCCCTGGCCAGCCTAGTTCAACCTTCCAGGTTCCAGAACTGTGAGGAAGAAAATGTCTGTTGTTTAATCCTCCCCCCACCCCACCCCACCTTGGGGTATTTTGCGATGCAGGCCCGACTAACACACTCCTGATCTTGGAAGGAGATTCTCACTGGCTGACCCTTATGGGAAGCTGGAGAGCAAGAGAGTGTGTGAATGTGTATCAATGCGGTCTGTAGACCTGAGCGTCCCAAGAACAGTACAGGCACATTCTTAGAGACTAAATTCTTCCAGTAAATTTTAGTAGCTCTGTATGACGGGCACTGTTCTAGAGGCAAGAGAATACTGTCAGAAAAACAACAACCACTGTCCGTCAGAAGCTCACAGTTACCCTGTGGCGCAGAATGCAAAGCATTCCCTCGCTGCCATGTACCAGAATTGGCTCAAGATCTCTGCTGGGTTGGGAATCTATGCTGCTTTGATTTTTCTAATTGAAACTGTTGTGGGACTCCCCTTGTCTGTGCATCTTTCTGTGCAGGTAATAGTATTTCTTTCCGGCAGATACTAAGAATTGCTGGATTAAAGGAAATATACATGGCTGCACCTGGGTGGCCCAGTCGGTTAAGGGTGCGACATTCGGTTTCAGCTCAGGTCATGATTTCATGGGTCATGAGATCGACCCCTGTGTTGGGTTCCAGACTTAGCCCAGAGTCTGTTGAAACTCTCTCTTCCTCTCCACCTGCCCCCTCTAAAAAACATAAATCTTAAAAAAAAAATAAAGGAAATGCACATATTTAATGTTAAATAGGCTCATGAAGTACCCGTCCTCCCTTTATAACAGTTGTTTCCACTCTGTATCAATCTATAAATTACCTATAAACTACTATAAATTACCTATAAACTACCCAGAAGGTATATAAATATAAATATACCTTCTGGGTAGTTGTTGTTTGAGTCTGAGCCCTCGTGTTACTCAAATTTGAACCTTTAAACATATCTACAGCCATTGGTGATTTTTATTTGGCGAGTTGCCCTGCCTGTTCATATCTTTCAGCTAGTTTTTTTTTTTTTAAAGGCTGCCCCTTTCTTGTCTACGCTATGGGCCAAGGCTTCTCATTTCCCTTGGATCCTGCTCGTCTTCTGTCTTTTACGGAGTCCTCAGAAATGTATGTGCAAAGCACCTCCCTCTTTGTTTCTCATGGCTATTATGGAATTCAAATACATATTTAAAAAATATTCCATTATGACAAGAGATTTGCAGCCAGAGGGTGAAGGCTGGAACATGATCTAGCCCAGGGATTGCCAGCCTTCTTCTGTAAGGGCCAGTAGTAAATATTTGAGGCTTCACAGGCCAGATGGTTTCTGTCTCGACTGCTCAGCCTGTTTTCGTGCAAAAGGAGCCATCACTGATAAATGATGGATGGATGTGGCCATGTTTGAATCAACCTGATTTATAGAACAAGCATTGGGCAGGATCTAACCCAAAGGCCCTCATTTGTGGACACCTGACCTGTTTTTTTTTTTTTTAAATGATTGTATTTATTAATTTGTCAAAGAGAGAGCACAAACAGGGGGAGCAACAGGCAGAGAGCCCGAAGTGGGGCTTGATCCCAGGACCCTGGGATCATGACCTGAGTTGAAGGCAGACACTTAACCGACTGAACCACCCAGGTGCCCCTAGATGTCTGTTTTTTGTAACAGAGGAGCAGTTGGGAGCCTAGAGGAGAGCGAGTGGAAAAACTAGATCAGTCGCCTCTTCTTTGTACTCACCTGTGAATCTGTGATCTTTCTTCCACTTGGCTCTTTTTGTTAGAAAGATACCTAAACACGTCTTCCTTGGAGACAAGAAGGTTACTTTCAACTGCTTCCTCTGTGTTCTGTGACTGGAAAGCAAAGAAAGTCCAGGCCATCTTGCTTAGGAGGGAGCCGCTGAGAGTCAGAGAGCTGGGCATGCTTGGGGGATTGTTGGCATCAGGACCGACGGGCGCTCTCGTCCACGTCTTGTCTTTCCCTTTTAGGAGCCGTTAGAGACATTAGGCAAGATTAATGAAGCATAAAGTATTTGAGCTCTTCTGAGATAAGATTCAAGCACAGCCATAAACATTATTACTCCGTTTTCATCCACAGAGCCCCACAGGGCATAGAATTTGATATCCTGGTAAAAGCGGTGTCTCTTTTTGTCCAGCTTTGGGTGATAGGAAAGGGCTTACACTTGAAGTTAGGGTTGAGGCTTGAGTCTGTGCCTGACACTTACAAGCTGTGTGAGCTTTTAAAAAATGACGTCAACCCCGTGGTTGTCATTCCATGCGAGTGAGAAAAATGTGAATTATGATGCCAGTCTCATAGGGTTGTTGTGAAGATGAAGCGAGACGGTGTGTAAGAAGGTAATTGCTTCGTTGCAAAGCATTGTAAAAACAGAAGTTGTTAGTATATGGATTGAGAATGGGAGCCCTGCTACAAGCAGCAAATTAGTGCCAATGGCTGTGATTGGGTATTTGAAATGCAGGGAATTGGGCGTATCAATGAAACCCTACACTGCGAACACGTTAGCTGGAGAGCCCGTATGACATTCAGTAGCAACGAAATGTTAATTTATTTCGGTTTAAATTTTATTGTTCCCGGGAGCTTTATGTCCAGTTTAGCGCATCTTCTTTTAATCGTCTTGCCATTATCTAGGATAATAAATTAAATTTTCTTTCCATTCGGTTTTTTTTTCAAGATTTTATTTATTTATTTGACAGACAGAGATCACAGTTAGGCAGAGAGGCAGGCAGAGAGAGAGAGAGGGAGAAGCAGGCTCCCTGCTGAGCAGAGAGCCCGATGCGGGGCTCTATCCCAGGACCCTGGGATCATGACCTGAGCCGAAGGCAGAGGCTTTAACCCACTGAGCCACTCAGGCACCACCCCCCCGCCCCGGGGGGGGGGTGGTGTTGAAATGAAGTCCCCTTTCAAAAGGCAACTGTATACAATCCTCTTTAAGACAACTGTATACAACATAGTCCTGCTTGGATTTGAGGAATACCGTGCTCTAGTGAATTGCCCTTGCTTGTTTTACGAAGTCATTCTTCATGCTCCTTTTTTTTATTTAAACAAGGTGGTAGGACCTCATGGATCTAGCGTCCACCTGGTTTGAATTCCAACTTTCACATTTATCAGCTACGTCCCTTTGGGCAAGATACTTACGCACTGTTTCTCACTTCTTTCATCCATAAAATTGGGATAATAGTTCATACCATTTTTTAATGGCTTGTTTTAAGAATTGGATGTGTCTTTGCATGTTAAACTGTACTGAGAGCTCACTAGGTACACGCAGACCTCAGAGATACAGCCGGTTTGGTTTCAGACTGCCACAGCAAAGAGAATATTTGCAGTAAAGTAGGTCAAGTGAATTTTTTGGTTTCCCAGTGTATACGAAAGTTGTACTCACACTATACTAGTCCGTCAAGTGCGAAATAACATTACATCTCAAAAACCCCCATGAGGTACAGACCTTAATTAAAAAAAATACTTGATAACTAAAAATTGCTAGCCATCTTCTGAACTTTCAGTGAGTTGCAATCCCTGATCACAGATCCCCATGACAAATAGAGTCATCATGAAAAAGTTCAAAATATTGTGAAAATTACCGGACTAAGACATGAAGTGGGTGAGCTCATGCTGTTGGAAAAATGGCTCTGACAGTCTTGCCCGAAGCCAGGTTGCCACAAAGCATCAATTTGTAAAAACTGCAAAATCTGCCAAGTGCAATAAAGCAAATTGTAACAAGATGAGGTGGTACCATATTATTTGCTATTACCTATCGCCAACTGTATGCTAAGCATGCTGCAAAGGATCTAAGAGACCTGATCCGTGCATGAAGAGCACCAAATGAGCAGACCTGGGATTTTAAAGGCATTCTGCTCTCAGTGACGTGGGGAGAAAGAAAGCACACAGAGGCAAAATGGGGAACTCCTTAAGGAATGAAACAGTTGCTTAATTTTAAGAAAACCTTCAACAGACCCTCAAGACCTGGGTTATGCTTTGCATTTCCTTTTATGGGGAAAACCTCCATGGCACAAGGGATGAGGGGCGAAGCCTGGTTTGGACTTCTTCTTCAAAACTCTGTCTTCTTCTGTGGTGGGCCATCACCAGGCCTGCTCCGTGGAAGGATCTGGCAGTCCAGAGGCATGGCGAGGAACCAAGCGTGACCATAGCTATGCTGTATAAAGTGCTTTGTCAGTGCTAACAGCTGTGTTCTGTTACTGTCATGCAGTGGGTACATTTTGAACCTGAACTTGGATATTAGCTCACTTGGCACATGGTAATACGTCCTGATGTACCCATGCCAGCTCCTGGGCCTACAAGACAAGAGGTGGTGAGTCTGAAGTGGCTCTCTCCTCTGGATCTCAGAAGAGGGTGCGTCATTTCACGCAGGCTGCTGAAAATACTAAAATGCAGATGCACTTTTTTTAAAATCTTTTTTTAAAAAAGATTTTATTAATTTATTTGACAGACAGAGATCACAAGTAGGCAGAGAGGCAGGCGGGGGTGGGGGAAAGCAGGCTCTCTGCCAAGCAGAGAGCCCAAAGCGGGGCTCGATCCCAGGACCCTGAGATCACGACCGGAGCTGAAGGCAGAGGCTTTAACCCACTGAGCCACCCAGGCGCCCCATAGATGCACTTTCTTGAGGAGCAAGGGAGGTACAGCAGAGCTGTATCCATACACAGTATCAAAATCCCTTGCTCTCCTATGTGTTTTTGTACCCTTTGTTTGCTTGTTCAGCAGGAAAACAAAATATAAGTAAGGAAGCTCAAATCATTGCTTTTGCCAGTCTTTGCACCTGAGTTATCTCTGGGCTGACCTCTCTACTGCTTGACCGCTGGGTACTCTACCGTTACTAAGCTCAGACCTTCCCCAGATCCTCCATGCTACTGGAGAATTCACAGCTTCGAAGTTGTGGTTTTCACCACCAGCAAAGCGTCCAGAAGGACCACTTCACTGTGGGGGAACTGACATTAACTATACAAGAACCTTGATACTCTCCACACAGATCTTTATCTTTGGAGTTTTCTCTGGGGACCTTTCATAAAGATCTGAGAATGCTGTCCATAAACTGGGTTCCAATTAGGAAGAGAACTGACATTTTTTTCCCCTTTATTCTCTTGCCAAAGCTGAGATCAACTAAAATTTCTACAAATACTAACATTGATAAATTGAGGGAGGTCCGCCTCCCATTATGGTGGGATAAAGAGGGTAGTGGTTCCTCTCCAAAAGCAAGTACAAAACTGGGTACAACTGTCAAAAGTAACCTTTGAGGGGCACTCGAAACTGACCAAAGGCAGACAACAGGGAACAATTTATCCCTGAAAATGAGAGTTTTAGGGAAGAACAGCAGGTTATGTGGCCCTCTTTTCTGAGGCTCCCTGCATACCTTTAGGGTTGTCAGATAAAATACAAGATTCCTAGTTAAGTTTGAATTTCAGATAAACAAAAATTAATTTTTTAGCATAAGCATATCTGAAATACTCTATTGGATATATACTAAAAAATACTCATGATTTATTTGAATTTAAAATTTATTTATTTATTTACACTTTATTTATTTATTTGAGAGATAGAGATAGAGAGAGAGCAAGAGCACAGAAGCAGGGGCAGAGGGAGAAGCAGGCTCCCTGCTCAGCAGGGGCTTGATCCCAGGACCCTGAGATCATGACCTGAGCTGAAGGCAGCTCCACTGAGCCACTCAGGTGTCCCTGATTTTCAAATTTGACTGGAGATTCTGTGTTAACTTTTTTTTTCTTTTTTTCAACATCAGGCAGCCTCCCACTTCTGTCCACTCCACCCCACACTCCAACAGTGGAATCAAGAATATGGGGCTGGATGAGAAAACCCATAGCTTTACTGGCCAGAGAGGGTAGACTTGATTTAGGGGTGGAAAGTGGGGATGAAAACTTGTGGATTTTTTTGGCTAACAGTGATGAACTTGGTTGGGAACAGGAAAAGTCATCTGCTTGACTAATGGGACATTACAGTTCTTGGGGTGAGTGTTAGGCCAGCCAGCACTTAATAGGGAAATCACAGAAGTGAACTCAGCTCTACAGATCTCCCTGGATGTATGGAAAACCACACTGATGCACAGAGGAGAACTGAGAGAACTGAGTGGGAAAGAAATCCCAAGGAAGACCTAACTGATGGTAAATTTGAATACATTCCCAGACATCAGTCAGCAGAGGTTGAATGCTTTCTGGGCATAAGATGTTTGAGTCCAACTTCTACTCCAAGTATTGACTGACCCATGAAGCTATGTAGACACAGGAAACCATGAGCATGCCATGGTAAAAAAGACACAAATAAATATGTAAAAAATCTGTCCAGAAACATCAGTGACTGCACACCACAGGAGAGACAGATTTTATAGTGTAAGTCCAGGCAAGTTACAAAGAAAAGAAAAAAAAAATCCTTGGAAAAATGAGACAGAATTAGAGTTGTTACAACATATTATCTAAAATGTCCAGTTTTCAATCCAAAGTTATGAGACATACAGGGAAGCAGAAAAGTGTGGTGAATATTCAGGGGGAGATAAAAGCAATCAACAGAAACTAATTCTAAGTGGGCTCAAAGACCTCTAAGCATCTATTATAAATATGCTCCATAAAATTAACTGAAGTTGGATTTAATTATTTGAAAAAACTGGCAGTGAAAGCGAGGAAGAAATTGCAAGAGAGAAATGGAAACTATAAAAAATATAAAAAGAAAAGGCAATCTAAAAGTGAAAAGTAAGCCCAATGAAGAATTCAGCAGGTAGGTTCAACAACAGATTTGAGATAGCAGATAAAACAATAACAGATCCTGAAGATAGCAATTACTCAATTCAGAGAACAGAGAGAAGAAATGAGATTAAAGGACAGAAATGAGCTTAAAGCATCAGAGACCCATGGGATAATATAAAAATAAGTCTCTAATATTTGAAATAGGAGTCATAGTGGGAGAGATGAGAGGGAAAGGGGCAAAAAGAAAAAAAAAGCAACAGTGATCCAAAACTTCCCATATTTGATGAAAACCTGTAATCTACAGATTCAAGAAGCTCAAAAACCTCTGTGAAGGATAAACACCCAGAGAAAACACATCTAGTCCCATCATAGTGTAATTGCGGAAAGACTTAAAGAGCAAGTCTTGAAAGCAGCAAGAGAAAAATGACTCATTGTCAAAGAGAAACAACAGTGTGGAGAGTGTCTGACTTTTTGGGATATAATAGTGTCCAGAAGGCAATAGAATGACCAGTTAGAATGCAGAAAGGAGAGAGTGTTGTTCAAGAATTCTCTACCCAAGGGGGCTCCTGGGTGGCTCAGTGGGTTAAAGCCTCTGCCTTCGGCTCAGGTCATGATCCCAGGGTCCTGGGATCGAGCCCCCCATTGGGCTCTCTACTCAGCGAGGAGCCTGCTTCTCCCTCTCCCTCTGCCTGCCTCTCTATCTACTTGTGATCTGTCTGTCAAATAAATAAATAAAATCTTAAAAAAAAATTCTCTACACGAGAAAGCTATTATTCAGAAAACAAGAGTGAAATAGACTACCCAAATTAATAAACTCTGAGAGTATAAGAAATACTGAAGGAAGTCCTTCAGGCTGAAAGGAATTGATAATAGTAACTCAGATCCATCAGAAGGAATGAAGAGCACAGATGTGATAAAAGCATGGGCCAGTAGAAAAGCTTGTATATGTTTTTTTCTCTTTTCTTCTAATTTCTTTAAAAAGCATACCACTGTTTAAAGCAAATGTAAGACTGATTTTGGTTTATAACACAATTGATTTAACATTTATGATGATAGCATAAAAGATGGGGAGAGAAAATGGAGCTTACTGGATGAAATTTGCTGTATTTTATCAAAATGAAGTCAGTATTGTGGCTGGTGCCTGCCTGACTCAGTTAGTAGAGTGTGCACCTTTTTAAAAGATTGATTTATTTATTGAGAGAGAGAGAGTGGCACAGAGGAGGGGCAAAGGGAGAGTGAGAGAATCTCTTTTTTTTAAAGATTTTATTTATTTATTTGACAGAAAGATAAGGAAAGAGCACAAATAGGCAGAGAGGCAGGCAGAAGGAGAGGGACAAGCAGAGTTCCTTCTGAGCAGAGAACGTGATGTGGGGCTTGATCCCAGGACCCTGGAATCATGACCTGAGCCTAGGGCAGACACTTAACTGACTGAGTCACCCAGGTGCCCCTAGAGCAAGAGAAACTTAAGTAGACGCCACACTGAGCATGAGCCTGACACAGGGGTCAATTTTTTGGTCCTGAGATCATGTCCCCAGCTGAAATCAAGGATCAGATGCTCAACTGACTGTACCACCCAGGTGCCCTGAGCATGTGACTCTTGATTGGGGGGGCTGTGAATTCAAGCTCCACACTGGGTGTAGAGATTAGTTTAAAAAATAAAATCTTTTAAAAAAGTTAAGTCAGTATTAATCTGAAGTAGATTGTGATGAATTAATGATACATAGTGATTCTGAGATAAGTATCTAACCCCCCTCCCCCCAACCCTCCCCAAACAAAACTAATAAAAGCTTAAAAAGTAGTAGAGGAATTAAAATAGTACTCTAGAAAATACATGTTTAACACAAAACAAGGCAGTAAAAAGGAATGGAATAAATAGGACAAGAGACACATAGAACACAAATGGCAAAATGTCAGACATCAGTTCAACTACATCAATAGTTATATTAAAAAGTAGAGATAAATCAGACTGAATAAATAAGCAAGATCCTACTATACACGATGATGTATAAGAGACACACATTTGTTTAAAGATACAACATTGGTTGGAAATTAAAGGACAGAAAAGGTACAGCTTGCAGAGAGTAGCCATAAGAGAGCTGAACTGACTATATAAATTTCAGACAAAACAGACTTTTTGACAAAGAATATGATGAGAAACAATGTGGAATATTTCTTAATCATAAAGGGTCAATATACCAGGAAGCTCTCACATTTATAAATGATTATATATTTAACAGTAGTCTCAAAATACGTGATGCAACAGGACAGAATAGAAAGGAGAAATTGACAGTTCAGCAATAATGGTTAGAAATTTCAATAGTGCTCGCTAATTAATGAAATTGCTAGATAGAAAATCAGTAAGAATATGAAAGAAAATCACTTTCAACTCGACCTATCTGACATATATAGAATACATCCAACAATAGCACAATATACATTCTTGTTATTGTTGTGTGTCTTGTCATTTTTGATTGAATACTGGACATTTTGTATAAAAAGAAGAGTAGAATCTGAGGTAGATAGGATTTATGCCCAGAAATGTGTATGACTCTTCTCAGTGTTTCATGAGAGAAGATTGAGCCAATGCAGCTTCGGTTTAAGCTGATTGTAGGTTTTGTTGTTGCTGTAATTACTATGAATGTATCACAGTCTTCTAATGACCCTGGGTGGTGGTGGTGGTGGGGAGGATTGCTGCTGCCTTGTACTTAATGCAGATTTTAGACTGCTGGTAGATTTTTCTGTGTTCCCAATTCATCTCCAGCTTTAAGCAGCCCTGACTGCATATAGGGTCTGTCTCTGTGGCTCTTACTTTTCTTATGTTGTATCCTGCCAGTTGTTGTTTATTGGGTGGGAGGCTAAAGATGGGGGTGAAGTGGGCACTCTTCATTCTTTTGGTCCAGGCTCACTGAGCCAGATCCTGGGTACACGGATCTCAAGAATGGGGCTTTTTCAGCATTCTTGTCCCTCACACGGAAGCCAGACTCTGGCTAGTATCTCTGGAGAATTTGGGGCAGGAGACATTTCCCTGCTCTTCCCGGAGTGGTAGCTGACCACTGCTTTTTGTCAACACAGGAGCAGGGGTGGACCTTTCCTTGAAATGAGTGACAGGTGGGTTGCCTTGTTGCTCCACAGCCCAGCCCTGGTGGGAGATCGCTAGCCCTTGTTGCCTGTACATGGTTGGTGGTGGGTTTGAGGGGGGCTGAAAAACTCTGTCCTTGGAGTTCATCTTTGCCTGGGACAGAGGGAAAGAGGGCAGGTTTTCTGCACCTCCACACGTGATGTCAACTTCTATCCCTGCCCAGAGGCAGTGGATCTTTGCCTAGGTTGTACAGGTGGAAGCACTTCCTGCCCCTTCCCCAGGACCCACAACCCTTGGCTCCTGCTTCCAGAAAGTTCTCTCTTCACAAAGGGAAAAGAGGGTGGGGCTTCGTGTGCCTGTGTGCTGGGGCAGGGGTTGGGAAGTGGGGTGAAGGTGTGCAGACTTCCTGTGTCTGGAGCAACCAGGGATGTGAATGTTCCTCTAGCCCATACTTGGCCTTGAAGAACTCCTTAAACATGTTTCCATTTTCTGTTTAAACTCCCTTTTAAGGTGGTTGCCTCTGTAGGCTGTGCTTTGCTACAGGTGAAGCAGTTCAAGCATCTGGCCTCTCCCAGGGGCCTGTCATCTGAAATTTAGTTCATTTGTCTGCCTTGCTGTTTCAGCTCTCTGGTGAGCTCAAAGCAAGTCAGGATTTTGTTCATTATCCATCTTTCTCTTGCCGTCAAGGTGGGTTCAAAGTTAGTTCTTTTGTGGATTTCTGCATCTAAGGGGAAGAGAAATAGGACACCTCCTATTTCCAACTTTCTTTTTGAGTCTCCTGTCCCACAAGTAGGTAGCAACTCCTCACTCTTTTGGGGGAGAAGATGATCATGAAGTCTCCATGTACCTGAAAAGAAATGGAAGCCACAAGACACCTTATCCTTCCTTCTTTAAGAGTTGAATGAAGGGGCACCTGGATGGCTCAGTTGCTTAAGCATCTGTTTTGCCTTAGGTCATGATCTTGGGGTCCTGGGATCAAGTCCCACATTGGGCTCCCTGTTCAGTGGGGACTCTCCCTCTGCACCACCCCCTCTTTGTGCACACTAGCACTCTCTCTCAAATGAATAAATAAAATCTTTTAAAAAAAGAGTTGAATGAAGAACTAAATGGCCTATAGTGTATAGTTACAAGCATAAAATTTTCATATTTTGATAGTAAATAAATAGGTTGTTTTAAAATGGGGGGGGCGGTTCATGAGGGACACCTGGGTGGCTCAGTCAGTTGAGCATCTGACTTTGACGTGGGTCATCATCCCAGGGTCCTGGGATTGAGTCTTGCACTGGGTTCCTTGCTCAATGGGAAGCCTGCTTCTCCCTCTGCCTGCTTGTCCTCTGTCTCTGACAAATAAATAGATAAAACCTTAAAAAAAAATTCTCTCTCTCCTTTTGTCCCTCCCACCCACTCTTTAAAAAAAAGGGGGGTCATGAAGAAATGGGGGATTGGTTGCAGATTTTGACTGGTTTTTGCTTTGAATAATTTCAGATTCTTCATGGTTGCTTAAATTGTACCACCTTGTATTATTTAGAACATCTTTTTTTTTTTTTTTTTAAAGTTACAACTTTGAGTATGACTTAGGTATGTGTACAGTGAAATATTTGGAAGAGATGGACTTTGGTCAGTGGATGGAATTTTATTTGATCTTCTCATCAAATGACTTTAAAAATGAAATGAAAAGTTTCAGCTTTCCCTTTTTAATTCTTTTGGCAAGATATGATGAAATCCAAGAAGAGTAGGAAGATGTCGTGTGAAATGCCAAGAAAATGGATTAACGCAGAGAAAAATAATCTGTTTTAAGGTGGAACAATTCAAATATTAAGAAAAAGACCTCATTCATTCTGGTGAGAGAGACATTTTGGTGGGCTTATTTCTCATACAAGGCACGGGTTATTCTTTATTTAAATTAATGGATACAACCCACAAATCACATGACCCTCTGACCCACCTGTCTAGAGAGAGAATGGTAAACCAACAAGGATACAAAGAACTCACAAAATGAGTCCCAGGAAGGAAAGATTTGGTTCAAATGCCTACAAGAACTTTGCGGGTGTCTGAGACACCACAGTGAGGCAACTGTTTTTGCAATGAAGAAAATATGAAACTTTGATGCGAAACCAACTCAGAAAAGCTCTTGCTCTTGGGTGTGAAGCCAGCTTACATCTGCCTAGGACTCTGCATGATGACTAATGTTGAACTTGGTGGCTTTTTTTTCAATGTAGAATAAACACAGTCTTCACACAGGATCTTATTTTTAAAACGGTGTGTCTCTTTTACTCCCTAGGTTTTGTGAAATCATCTAAGACTCCTACCTACAAAATTCTAACATCCTCCTAGAATAGAATTACTTTTTGGTGACATGGAAGAAATTATGTGAAATTCGGATTTCAGTGTCCATAAATAAACTTTAATGGAGTGCATCCATCTCGTTTGTCATGTATCATCTGTGTCTGCTTTCGCTCTACAGAGGCTCCCTTGCATAGTCATCCCAGAGGCCAAGTGGCCCACAAAACTTAAAATACTTACTTGGGTTCTTTACAAAATTTGGTGACCCTTACTACACATCAGTATGCCTCAAACTTGAACATACATACCAGTCATCCAAGGGTCTTACCAAAATACATCCCCTCCCTCCCTCCCTTCTTCCCTTCCTTCCTTCCTTCCTTCCTTCCTTCTGGAGAGCATGCATGAGCATGGGGAGGGATAGAGGGAGAGGGAGAGGGAGAATCTCAAGCAGACTCCCAGCTGAGCATGGAGCCCGAAGCGGGGCTCGATTCCATGATCCTGAGATCAAGACCTGAGCCCAAATCAAGAGTCTGATGCTTTACCAACTGAGCCACCTGCACACCTCCAAGGTATAGATTCTGATACTCTGATGACTGGTTAGGGAGAAGGAGCTCAGAAAGAGATACAGACTTCACCACCTTCTCTCCTGGGGGCTACAGGCATTTCCCTTCTCACCTCTTGGGGCTTCTATTCCCTTCTTGGTCACCTGGACCCAGAGGAATGAGGGTCAGCCACACAGAGGTAGGCTGAGTGCAGCCACAAGAAAAGGGAGGACAGCCAGCAAGATGCCCTCTGTCAGCAGAACTTGTTGAGAGCTGGGGGGCAGGAGGCAGAAGGGGTGGAGGGAGAGGGCAGGAAGGAGCTGTATCCTACCCAGAAATATGCCCCTAGCTGCTCCACATGGCATCTTCTCCCTTCCCCTACCTCACCTTAAATTCCCGCCATCAAGTTCACATGGATATAGAATAGGATTCCTTCGGTTTGTTTCAGTAACACAGGCTGATGTGGTCAGGAGGACTCCAGGCTCTCTTTCTGCCTCTCTGGTTTCTCTTTCCTCATTTATTTTGCTCTTTCCTTTTCTTCCCTTCATTCACGCTCCTTTCTTGTCCTTCTCCTCTCCTTACTCTGTATTCTCTCCTGGGTGATGCCACCTGTTTCCATGGCTTCTCTTGCCAGTTTTATCTTGATAACTTCCAAAATCTTTCTTGTCTGGGCTTTCTTCTAAGTATTGGTTTGTCTGCTTGAAATTTCCACTTGGGTATATCATGCTCAATTCAGATTTAATATTCCCCTGCGGGAGCTCATGGACATCAGCTCCAGACTGCTGGTCCTCCAGTGCTTTTTCTTGTAGTAAGTGATTAGCAGCCCCCACTCAGAAGTTTGTGCCAGACTACTGGAATTTATACAAAGATACAAATGTAGTGATCTTAAGGGACACCTGCACCCCCACAATGTCCACAATAACCAAACTATGGAAAGAGCCCTGCTATTCATCGACAGATGAATGGATAAAGGAGATGTGATCAATATACACAATGGAGTATTATGCAGTCATCAAAAATGAGATCTTGCCATTAACAGCAATGTGCATGGAACTAGTGAGATAAGTCAATCAGAGAAAGACAATTATCTTATGATCTCACTGATAGGAGGAATTTGGAAAACAAGACAGAGGATCATAGGGGAAGAGAGGGGAAAAATGAAACAAGACGAAACCAAAGAGGGAGACAAACCGTAAGAGACTCTTAAGCTCAGGGAACAAACTGAGGGTTGCTGGAGGGGAGGGGTGTGAGAGGGATGGGTGGCTGGGTGATGGACATTGGGGAGGGTATGTGCTATGGTGAGTGCTGTGACTTGTGTAGGACTCATGAATCACAGACCTGTACCCCGGAAGCAAATCATACATTTTATGTTATTTAAAAAAGAAAAGTTTGTGCCAGAGACCTGGGAGCTGGGTTTGCCTCTCCCTCTTCCTTACCCCTCATGAGCTATTATTATGACCACCTCCTAAATATCCCTGGGATCCATCCACTTCTTTCTTGCGGTCCCCATTCTAGGCCACCGGCAATTGTCACCCGTTTTTCTGCAATAGCTTTCTGTGTAATCCGTGTATTGAATGTCACTGTGTGAAAATCAGTTGTCCTCACTGTGGCCAGAGTAATCTGCTTCAAATGAAAATGTGATCATATCCTGCTTCCTTAGACTAAGGTCCAAACTCCCTGTTATGGTCTACAGGCCCTGCGTAACTGGCCTTGGCACCTTCCTGTGTTCCTGGCCTGTGTCATGGATTTACTCCCTTGCTTCCTGCGTTCCAGCCATATTCAATTTTTCTCATGTTCTTTTTTTCAGACAAGTCATTTAACCATGATGCTGCCTATAATTCTCCTTCTACCCATCGTAAAATGGCTTTTATCTCTGCTCTTAAAACTTGCTTCTTCTGGGAATCATTTCCTGAGCCACCAGATGAAGTCAAATATTCAGGGTATATGTTCTCATAGCATCCAGCTCATCATAGTGGGTTGGACCTGGAGTATAATACAATTGAGTTGTATCTACACTCAATGTATCTACACTTTACTGTAAATGTACACATTTACAGTAAAGAAGTAGAATATTTAAGAAAAAAAAGGGGGGGATGCCTCTTGGGTGGCTCAATCAGTTAAGCATCTGCCTTTGGCTTAGGTCATGATCCTAGGGTCCTGGGATCGAGTCCACATCAGGCTTCTTGGTCCATGGGGAGCCTGCTTCCCCACCTTCCTGACGGCCCCCCCAACAAATCAATAAACAAAATCTTAAAAAAAAAAGTAGGATAGTATTTGCATCTCGAGTGCCCAGGGGCAACTTACCGTTGTTGCAGAGGACCTTGATCCTGCAGCTTAGCCCAGATGAGACCTTGGTCCTGCAGTGGACCTCTCTGTCCTGCAGCTTAGCCCAGATGAGAAGTCTCAGCTTTGGTAGAAGACATGGCTGGTTGGTATCCACCTCTTAATCTCTATCCCCCGGTAGACTTCAAGTGAGTTCAGGGACTGTGGCTTTTCCACCACTGTGTCCTAAGCACCGGGCAGAATGCCTGCCATCAATAATTATCTGTGAATAAATACAAAAAAATATAAGCCACCAATTTGATTTGGATACAAATCATGGAGATGTTTAGGAGTTGTAGAGTATGTCTGATATCCTCACCTTGTAGAGAATCCGTTTGATGACTGCGATTACTATGACCACCCCATGGGGCTTTAGTGTTTCCCACATAAACCTGGGTGGCATCCAGAATTTCCTAGCAGGAGATCGGCTTCCTGCTTGGCTGTGTGGCATGCTGGCTCCAAAGGAAGAACTGTGTGAAAGACTTTCCAGATCCCTGTGCCCCTTGACATTGTTGAGGGAGTGAGTTCTCACCTCTAGTCCCTCTTCTGAATGAGGCTTTGAGACGTCCTTCCCTCTCAGACACGATTCTACTAGGTAGAATTTTGCTGTAAGGATTTTTTGGATTTAGCTTTTCTTCTCGGCGATGGGAAACTTTGTCTCAGGTGTCTCAGCTTTGGTTCCATTCTAATGGAACACAGTGTTAACATCATCCTCACTGGGAGGCGGCAGTTGATTGAGAATATAGTGTAGCAGTAAATATTAATAAATCCTGGGTGTTGATAACATAACAATAACATAACATAACAATAAATCCATGATTTATTGGATGATCACTGTGTTCTGGGAACTGTTCTAATTACTTTACACTGACTGGTTCATGTAATTCTTATCCAACTATGTAAAATGCATGCCATGATTAACCCCATTTTCAGGCGAGGAAGTTGAGGTTAACTTGCCCATGGCCATATGGCTGTTAGGAAGAGGAGCCTGGATTTGAAAGCTTTATTGAGAGTAACTTCTTTTCCTGAGAGTAGGCTTGCACTGTAGAGCATTGAGAGATCTATCAGGCTCTTGGTCAAATGAAAGAGCCCCCCTCGGCTCCTCTCCCCATCTTAGGGTATACTAGGCTTACCTTGAACTTGGAGCTTTTGAACCTGTCCCACCCCTTTCCTCAATATGTCCTGTAGCTCACAGGGTATGTTCCAGGGTGAAAGTCCTGTTGTGTTCCAGGGTGAAAATACACGCTCAGCAGCCCCGGCAATCCTGGCTATCCGCATATGGGTTTGTTCTATCCCATGGAGAAGATAAACGTGGCTTCCTTGGCCGGGGAGGTGGGGGAGATATTGGAAGCTCAGTGCCTGAGGGTTGCAGGAAGAAGTGTGCATCCTGAAGATACGTGAGGTTCTTCCAAGTGGAATGGGGAGAGGTTGGGGGCTTGGAGCATTCAGTGCCACCAAGATGGGAGGAATGATGGCTGCACGAGGAGCCCACCGAGAGTAGAAGCAAAGGTTGTTCCCAAGGCCCAACTTGGCCTGGAGGACGTGGATCTTTGAGAGAAGCCCCTCCACCGTCTCACCTTTTTCATGGATCCTGGCTTGGGTAGGTCATCACAGAGGCTGAGAGTAGGGCCTTCCCTGTGAGTCAACATCCCATTAACCCCTGGGTTGTTGAATGATGAAAGGAGTGTGGGGGGAGACCTGGAGGTTTACTGGTATGTTTGTCTTCCAGCCTATCATATGGGTTGGACCTGGAGTATAATACAATTTAGTTGTATCTACACATTTACAATAAAGAAATATGATATTATTTGCATCTTGTGTGCCCAGGGGCAATGTACAATAGAACTTGTTGCAGTAGACCTTGGTTCCTCCCCGTCCCACCGCTTAGCCCAGAAGAAAAATCTCAGCTTTGATAGAGAACATGACTGGCAGGCAATTGCTGACTAATCTTATACAATAGAGAAGAAGATCTTATAAAATCATTCTGGGAAAACATTCTCCGAAGGGTAAGATATTTGGGATGGCAGTTATATGTCTAGACTCTGGAGTTATTGCTGAAGGTAACACTATTCCCCACCCCCCTCCCCCTGCAGTAGTTACTAAATTTAGTTCAAAATAGTTCCTGTCAGTTCTACATAAAGTGAGAAAATACTGCCTTTGAATTCACCTGTAACACAACAAAATGCGATATGAACAACTGCAAAATCTTATTTTTATTTAGCTTTATTCAGCCCACATGTCATTTCCATCAGACTGAGAATGCTCCCCACGTTAATTTCCTGGTGCTGAATTATCTCAGATCATTGATAACTGTACCTTTTAAAAGATATGTAGAGGACAAACATTCTTCAGTTTAGCACATTAAAAAAAGACATCTTTTTTTTTTTTTTTTTCATAAGGGAACGTTTAAGTAATAGATGGATTTTTAAAAGATTACTTGAAGTCTTTGTATTTTATCAGTTGAAACTCTTCATGGGAATATTGCCTGTTTAACATATTTACAAAGTATGATTTTTCAAGAGGTAAAATCATGATTCCCAGGCAAACAGAACATGTGTTCATTGATTTAATTTAATTTATTAATTAATCAAAGAACCTGTTAGATGTTAATGCTGGTTGAAAGAATATTTAAGAAGTGAGGACATTTATAGGCAACTTAATAAAGAAATATTAAGGTAGGATTGCTAAATTTATTATAAAACTGTTTAATGTCTAGCAGGTCGTAAATCTTTGGGAGGTATCTGTTCTGTTGAAAAGTTAGCAAGCTCATGAAGTCGAACCTTTCACCAGTGGTAAAAGTTCATCCCCACATATAATTCTTGGGTGGCCATTGCCCCATCTGATTTGGAAAGTGCCCTATGCACACTTTTTGCCTTTCTTCCCCAACTTTCAGACAAATTTCCCGATGGGTTGTTTCAAAAGGATTATTGGCTCAGCTCATTTCTGGTCTCTCCAGACTTTCCTGGTCTCTCCAGCTGGGTTCCTGGCCACCCAGCTGTGGGGGATGAGGGTGCTACAGAACAGGGCAAAGCTGATGGCCCATCACCTCATTGGCAGGACACCTTCACAAATAACTGCAGCTTTCCAAGGAGTTCTAGAATCTCACTTTAGTGAACAGATGAGTAACGTAAGCACGAAGCCTCTAGCTCTTGTTTTTGAGTAAGTTTCCAATGATCTCAGAGTAAGGAGCTGATGGGGTTTTTACGAGAAGGCTTGTGAAATAAACATACGTGATACAGTTTAGGGGTCCGGAACCCAGGCACCAGATTCAGAGAGCTCGGGATTTCACCAGTGGTCTACTCCTCATTAGCCCTGTCATCTTGATTGTCCACTCAAGCTCTCGGAGCCCTCAGTCTTCTTATGTGGCTTATCATGAAGGTTATCTAATAGAATAACAGTAAATGCTTTCCGTGATGGCTTGGACACAGATATTGTTTGGCAATAATGAATAAGTGATAAATTATATTACAGATTGGATTAGGTCAGCCTTGGGCATTTGGGGATGAAATGGTCCTACACCTGAAGATAAGTGCTCACATCAGGCAGAGAGACAGATCTGTAATCAGTAATCACGATGGAGGGGCGCCTGAGGGACTCAGTCAGTTGGGCGTCTGACTCTTGGTTTTGGCTCAGGTCATGATCTCAAGGATTGTGGGCTCAGGCCCTGCATTGGGCTCCACGTTCAGTGGGGAGTCCTGCCTGAAGATTCTCTCCCTCTGCCCCAGCTACCCCCTCCTCAAATAAATAAATAAGTCTTAAAAAAAATCTTGATGGAAGATATTGCTATGATAGAGAATCCATAAGTGGCTCTGGCTGTAATAGTGACAAAGCTGTTAGCTCCACCTAGCAGGAGGTGGTATATGGAAGAATGTTCTAGAAGATGACCTTCAGGATGGGCTTTGAAGGATTGGGAACAGGGACCTCAGTCAGGGGTCAGCAAACCTTTTCTGTGAAACGTCAGATAGCAAATATTTTAGGCTTTGTGGACTGTAACTGTCACAACTGCCTCTCTCTTTGTGTCCTACAGCACAAAAACAACCACAGATGATACACCAACAAATGGGTGTTGCTGTGTTCCAACAAAACTTTATTTATTTTTAAGATTTTATTTATTTGACAGAGAGAGACAGAGAGAGATCACAAGTAGGCAGAGAGAGAAGGGAAAACAGGCTCCCCACTAAGCAGAGAGCCTGATGAGGGGCTCGATCCCAGGACCCCGAGACCATGACCTGAGCCGAAGGCAGAGGTTCAACCCACTGAGCCACCCAGGCACCCCTCAACAAAACTTTATTTACAAAATCAGGCAGTGGTCGGATGTGGCCTGTGGGCTTTAGTTTGCCAATCCCTGGCCTAGAGGATGAACCAAAGGATACAGAGATGGATGAACTGTAGTTTGGGAGGTAGAAGTGGGATGAAGTTGTTTCCAAATGTGATTGGTGACATTCTCGCAAAGGAGAAGGGCAGGAGTCAGGAGTAGGTTTCCTGACCTTGAATTTCATCTGATGCGATTTCTGGCAGTCTCCTTCCTCCCTCAGATAGTCTTGGATGGCCAAGAGTAGAGCACAGCTAGGGACACATCAGCCTTGGCCACAGGCATGAAAGGGCAGGACTCAGAAGCATCTGGGGTCTGATGAAAGAAGGGCTCATTTTCCATGCATCTGCTGGAGGGATGAATTATTACTCAAGAAGTGGACCAGAGGCCAGGGACTAGAAGCAAGTAATTGAGCATCAGAGCTAGGATGGCCATTAGGAGGCAAAACCAACAGAAGTATGCCAGAAGCCCCAGCTAGAGTCTGCAACTGAAGTCTCATGGCCCAGGTGCTAAGAACTGGATGGGGCTTCTCTTTAGGTGGCTATGGTATGGTTTGTCTGGATAGAGAGTAGGTAGGAGGGAATAATTGCCATGGTTCTAAGAGTTTTCAAATTTAGGAGCCGTACTTTATGTTACAGAGGTACTGGATCATTAGTTTGTTTTCTAAAACATAAAAGCAATATTTGCCAACCAGAGTTAATGCATGTTAGAAGTATAGTGAGTTCCAATATGACTTGAGTTTTAATACAAGGGGATGCATAGCTGGAAGAAAGTAAAAAAGAGGAAAAAAAAGTTGTATGTGGCAGGAGGAGGAAATTCAGCGTTTTGAAAAATGTATTTACAAAAGGAGTCTTCTAGGTAAACAGGACTTTGAAGATTCCTATTGCTTAATGTAAGCCAAGGACACCACGTGGCTACTAATGTGATCTTTGTTCATTCCAAGTATGGTGCTGAGGTTCTGGGAGGTCCAAATGATTCTGTAGCTTGCATGGTTCAAGGTGCATGTGGAGATTTTTAGTTTTTGGTTCTGGGTGCCACATCCTAAAGGATAAGCCTGGATAAGAATATGTCAAGAGAAAGATGGCCAGGAAGGTGGAGAATATGTCCGTGATGTACTGTAAGTTTGGTCGTCATATAATTTATTGTCTGAACTGGAATGTGTTGGGAGAACAAAAGAGGGCTATTAAGAAAAATTATCCCCAACTTGGAAACAAAGCAAGAGAATGATTGACTATCCTTTTTGCATCATACCAGGACCTTATCAGCCAAAGATTATTTGATCCCCTTGGAGGCTGTACCTTTGACTTTGGTCTTTGCTATTTGGTCAGAGCCCAGATACTGTGAAGTCTACAAATTTCCCTTGTAGAAAAAATAACCCCCAAGTTTATCGTTCAGTTCCAGGTAGGGTGTGGCTAACTAGTTTCATATCGCAACTAGCACACTGTATTCTACCATCTTTTTTCCGATTCCTCTACTATGTTGTTTGTTCCCTCCCCAATTAATAATTTGAATAAAATATTTAATGTGGATTCCTTCTATGTTTATTTCAATGTCATATTTTAACTTTATGAACTTCATATTTTGAGAGGTATAATTATCATTCTTAAAAAAAACAAACAAACAAGGTCTGATATGCCTGGGTGGCTCAGTTGGTTAAGCGTCTGCCTTCGGCTCGGGTCATGATCTCAGGGTCCTGGAATCGAGTCCCACATAGGACTCCCTGCTCAGCAGGGAGTCTGCTTTTCCCTCTGTGCTCTCCCTGCCTCCCTCTCTCCCCCTACCTCCCCAAATAAATAATTAAATCTTAAAAAAACAAACAAACCCAGAATGTTAAACCTGGACTATCCTGGGAAAACCAGACTCTGTAAATAAATGTTTGAAGGAATTCAGAATATTTATTCTGGAGAAGATAAGGTGTAGGATGCGTTACAGGGGATTTGAGTGATGAAATGTCATGTGTATTTTTGTGTATTTTGAAAACGTTAGCAGAATGAGGAGATAGCCTGCCTAGAGCTTCCGGAAGGGGTAGAAAGATGGTGGGCAGCCAGAAGATAGTTTTTGGGTGCTGAAGCAGTCCACAAGTGGGTCTAGAGCAGGGCTATGGTAGCCCTGTTCTGTGAGTCAGCCTCTTGTCACTAGTAAGAGCTGGGACCTGAAGAATGGTATAGCTGAAGAAACCAGATCTGCCAGAGAGGCTCAGGGGGATTAGGTATTTTACCCATCAATGCTGAAGTTGGAATTTAGACCTTGGTTTCTAGTTTTCTAAGCCAGAGCTCATTCCATCACATCCCAGCTGGATTCCCATTTTAATATTTCTTGGTGGAGTTTTGGTTAGTATGTCTGTACTCCATTATGGATTGAGTTTTACACTCACCAAATTTTATCAACTTATTTCTAAGCATTGATGCAGTCAATAGAGTTGATATACATTTTTTAAAGTTTTTTAATTTATGACAGGGAGATAGCGAGAGGGAACATAAGCACAGGGGAGCTGGAGAGGGAGAAGCAGGCTCCCTGGTCAGCAGGGCTCAATCCCAGGACCCTGGGATCCTGACCTGAGCCAAAGGCTCTGCCTTAACTGACTGAGCCACCCAGATGCCCCTATGTGTTTGATATTCTTCATGATTCAGAGAGATTAATCATGTTGATACATTGTAACACACATTATTATTACAAGTAAGGAGCAGTTTTAGCATTGTGACAGAAATTGCTTATAAGAATGCGGACTTTTGGGGCACCTGGGTGGCTCAGTGGGTTAAAGCCTCTGCCTTCGGCTCAGGTCATGATCCCAGGGTTCTGGGATCAAGCCCCGCATTGGGCTCTCTACTCAGTGGGGAGCCTGCTTCCTCCTCGCTCCCTCTGCCTGCCTCTCTGCCTACTTGTGATCTCTGTCAAATAAATAAATAAAATCTTAAAAAAAAAGAATATGCAACCCAGGGATGAATCCCACCTGGTCATGGTGGATAATCTTTTTAATGTGCTGCTGGATCCTGTTTGCTAGGATCTTGTTGAGAATCTTTGCATCCATATTCATCAGTGATATTGGTCTGAAATTCTCCTTTTTGGTAGGGTCTTTGCCTGGTTTGGGGATCAGGGTAATGCTGGCTTCATAAAAAGAGTCTGGAAGTTTTCCTTCTGCTTCAATTTTTTGGAACAGCTTCAGGAGAATTGGTGTTATTTCTTCTTTGAAAGTTTGGTAGAATTCCCCAGGGAATCCGTCAGGTCCTGGGCTCTTGTTTTTTGGGAGGTTTTTGATCACTGCTTCAATCTCATTACCAGATATCGGTCTATTCAGGTTGTCAATTTCTTCCTGGTTCAATTTTGGGAGTTTGTAGCTTTCCAGGAATGCATCCATTTCATCTAGGTTGCTTAGCTTATTGGCATATAACTGTTGGTAATAATTTCTGATGATTGTTTCTATTTCCTTGGTGTTAGTTGTGATCTCTCCCTTTTCATTCATAATTTTATTAATTTGGGCTTTCTCTGTTTTCTTTTGGATTAGTGTGGCCAATGGTTTATCGATCTTATTAATTCTTTCAAAAAACCAGCTTCTAGTTTCATTGATACGTTCTACTGTATCTCTCGTTTCTACCTCATTGATCTCTGCTCTAATCTTGATTATTTCCCTTCTTGCATGTGGAGTTGGTTTGATTTGTTGTTGATTCTCCAGTTCTTTAAGGTGTAGAGACAGCTGGTGTATTCTGGATTTTTCAATGTTTTTGAGGGAGGCTTGGATGGCTATGTATTTCCCCCTTAGAACCGCCTTTGCTGTATCCCATAGGTTTTGGACCGAGGTGTCTTCATTCTCATTGGTTTCCATGAATTGTTTAAGTTCATCTTTGATCTCCTGGTTGATCCAAGCATTCTTAAGCAGGGTGGTCTTTAGCTTCCAGGTGTTTGAGTTCCTTCTGAACTTTTCCTTGTGATTGAGCTCCAGTTTCAAAGCATTGTGATCGGAGAATATGCAGGGAATAATGTCAGTCTTTTGGTATCGGTTGAGTCCTGCTTTGTGACCCAGTATGTGGTCTATTCTGGAGAAGGTTCCATGTGCACTTGAGAAGAATGAGTATTCTGTTGTTTTAGGGTGGAATGTTCTGTATATGTCTATGAGGTCCATCTGGTCCAATGTTTCATTCAGTGCTCTTATTTCTTTATTAATTTTCTGCTTCGATGATCTGTCTATTCCTGAGAGAGGCATATTAAGATCTCCTACTATTATTGTATTCATATCAATATGGCTCTTTATCTTGATTAATAGTTTTCTTACGTAATTGGGTGCTCCCATATTGGGGGCATAGATATTCACAATTGTTAGATCGTCTTGGCGGATAGTCCCTTTAAGAATTATGTAGTGTCCTTCTGTATCTCTGACTACAGTCTTTAGTTTAAAATCTAATTTATCTGACATGAGAATTGCTACTCCGGCCTTCTTTTGAGGCCCATTGGCATGAAAGATGCTTCTCCATCCCTTCACTTTCAGTCTGGGTGTATCCTTAGGTTCAAAATGGGTCTCTTGTAGACAACATATGGATGGGTCCTGTCGTTTTATCCAATCTGCAACCCTGTGTCGTTTTATGGGCGCATTTAGGCCATTCACATTGAGAGTGATTATTGAGAGATAGGTTTTTATTGACATCGTGTTGCCTTTGATGTCTTTCTGTCTATAGATTGTTTCTATATTTCTGTTCAATGATATTCTTAGGATTTTTTCTCTTTTATAGGACCCCCCTTAATATTTCCTGCAGTGTCGGCTTGGTGGTTGCATAGTCTTTTAAGCCTTGCCGGTCTTGGAAACTCTTTATCTCTCCATCCATTTTAAATGTCAGTCTTGCTGGATAGAGTATTCTTGGTTGCATGTTCTTCTCATTTAGTACTCTGAATATATTTTGCCAGCCCTTCCTGGCTTTCCAGGTCTCTGTGGAAAGGTCTGACGTTATTCTAATGGGCTTTCCTCTGTATGTAAGAAGCTTCTTTGTCCTAGCTGATTTTAAGAGGGTCTCTCTTGAAACATAATTCCCCATTTTAACTCTAAGGTGCTGTGAGGACTTTCGAGAATCTAAAATCTTGGGAGGAGATCTTTCTGCCTCTAGTACATGAACATTGTTTCCATTCGTGAGATTGGGAAAATTTTCATAGACAACTTCTTCCACTATATCTTCTAGACTTCTTTCTTTTTCTTCCCCTTCAGGGATTCCAAAAGACAGTCTCTTCAATAAATGGTGCTGGGAAAACTGGACAGCGATATGTAGAAGAATGAAACTCGACCATTCTCTTACACCGTTCACAAAGATAAACTCGAAATGGATAAAAGACCTCAACGTGAGACAGGAATCTATCAGAATCCTAGAGGAGAACATAGGCAGTAACCTCTTCGATATCAGCCACAGCAACTTCTTTCAAGATAAGTCTCCAAAGGCCAAGGAAACAAAAGCAAAAATGAACTTTTGGGACTTCATCAAGATCAAAAGCTTCTGCACAGCAAAGGAAACAGTCAACAAAACAAAGAGGCAACCCACGGAATGGGAGAAGATATTTGCAAATGACAGTACAGACAAAAGGTTGATATCCAGGATCTACAAAGAACTTCTCAAACTCAACACACACAAAACAGATAATCATATCAAAAAATGGGCAGAAGATATGAACAGACACTTCTCCAACGAAGACATACAAATGGCTATCAGACACATGAAAAAATGTTCATCATCACTAGCCATCAGGGAGATTCAAATTAAAACAACATTGAGATACCACCTAACACCAGTCAGAATGGCCAAAATTAGCAAGACAGGAAACAACGTGTGCTGGAGAGGATGTGGAGAAAGGGGAACCCTCTTACACTGTTGGTGGGAATGCAAGTTAGTGCAGCCACTTTGGAGAACAGTGTGGAGATTCCTGAAGAAATTAAAAATAGAGCTTCCCTATGACCCTGCAATTGCACTGCTGGGTATTTACCCCAAAGATACAGATGTAGTGAAAAGAAGGGCCATTTGTACCCCAATGTTTATTGCAGCAATGGCTACGGTCGCCAAACTGTGGAAAGAACCAAGATGCCCTTCAACGGATGAATGGATAAGGAAGATGTGGTCCATATACACAATGGAGTATTATGCCTCCATCAGAAAGGACGAATACCCAACTTTTGTAGCAACATGGACAGGACTGGAAGAAATTATGCTGAGCGAAATAAGTCAAGCAGAGAGAGTCAAGTATCATATGGTCTCACTTATTTGTGGAGCATAACAAATAACATGGAGGACATGGGGAGATGGAGAGGAGAGGGAGTTGAGGGAAACTGGAAGGGGAGATGAACCATGAGAGACTATGGACTCTGAAAAACAACCAGAGGGTTATGAAGGGGCGGCGGGAGGGGGTGGGGTGGGGTGGGAGGTTGAGGAACCAGGTGGTGGGTAATAGGGAGGGCACGTACTGCATGGAGCACTGGGTGTGATGCCAAAACAATGAACACTGTTATGCTGTAAATAAGCAAATAAAAATAAATAAATTAATTAAAAAAAAAGAATATGGACTATTATTGCCACTAGAATACCAGAATATCTACCAAAATATTCATACACACACACACATACACACACATATGTATAGATCTGTGTACATATAATTAATTGTAGAACCTTTAGAAATTTAAGTCCAGATTTTAAATGAATGGAAACCCAAAACGAGTCTTTCAGCTGAAGGTGTTGTATATTGGTATGAACCATTCAAACGTACCCAGGGAAATAGATCATTCCTTCTTACAGCAGTCTTCAGTTTGACTTTAAGGAAAAACAATTAAAAATGGCTTAGTAAACTCTGAAAGGACTCTATTTTATGGATGATTACACCACTAAATCAGAAAGCATTATCTGTGAAACAGTCTAATTGAATTCCTGATGGCACGGGTCAGCTTTATTGTTTTTCAAAAGAAATCTGCTCTGAAGATAGATCGGAGCCTCAGAATGGTTATTCAGCTCCTAAATATTTTTGCTTTGATACATTTGGAAAACAAATATAATGTTTGTGAATTCGGACTAATAACAAAATGCATTAAAGTCTTCACAATGATAGATTAGCGGAGTCTCAATTCACTTGCTCTGTGACCAACCAGAAATTGTATACCTTTTTTTCCCATAAGGACAAGAGCAGCTGCTTTAAAAAAAAAAAAAAAAAAAGATTTTATTTATTTATTTGACAGACAGAGATCACAAGTAGGCAGAGAGGCAGGCAGAGAGAGGGGGAAGGAGGCTCCCTGCTAAGCAGAGAGCCCAATGCGGGGCTCGATCCCAGGACTCGGGGATCATGACCTGAGCTGAAGGCAGAGGCTTTAACCCACTGAGCCACCCAGGCTCCGCAAGACCAGCTGCTTTTGAAATTGTTATCCGGTCTTGATCAACTGCTGCTGTATTCCAGGTTAATTTGGTTACTACAAGACATTAAAGACCTGAATGAGGGGTGCCTGGGTGGCTCAGTTGTTTAAAGCCTCTGCCTTCAGCTGGGGTCATGATCCTAGGGTCCTGGATCAAGCCCCGCATCGGGCTCCCAGCTCCATGGGGAGTCTACTTCTCCCTCTGACCTTCTCACTTTTCATGCTCTCTCTCTCTCAAATAAATAAATAAAATCTTAAAGATCTGAATGGCTTGAATTAGTCATTCTCAAACTTGTTGTTGTTGTTGTTGTTGTTGTTGTTGTTAACTGTTACCACCTTCCAGGGAAAAGTAGACTCCTTGATAATGGGGAGTTGGAAAAGAACAAAAGAATGAAAATGGTACAAAAATTCATGCACAATGGACTCCTTTGTTCTTTGTTAGTAGTTGTGCTGTCGAAAATGGAAGTATCCAGAATTTGAGCTGATTCTCCGCAGAGACAAAGAAAGGCCTTGGACCTCTGGGTCAGTCTTCAGTTCAGAAGGAAGACAGACCACATGTCCCCTGTCTTCCGTCTTCCATCATCACGGGCTCTGCTTTTTGAGTCTTTGGTTTAAAGCAACAGAATGGGGGTGTCTGGTTGGTTTAGTCAGTTAAGCAGCTGCCTTCGGCTCAGGTCATGATCCCGGGGTCCTGGGATCGAGTCCCATATCAGGCTCCCCGCTCTGTGAAGAGGCTGCTTGTCCCTCTCCCTCTGCCACTCCCCCTGCTTGTGTGTGCTCGCTCACTCTCTCAAATAAATAAATAAAATCTTTGGAAATAAAAGAATAACGGGTGCCTGGTTGTCTTAGTTAAGTGTCTGCCTTTGGCTTGGGTCATCATCTCAGGGTCCTGGGATCAAGCACCACGTTGGTGGGGGGTGCGGTGTGGGGTGGGGAGCAGGACACGAGTGTTCCTGCACAGCAGGGAGCCTGCTTCTTCCTCTCCTTCTGCCCCTCCCCCTGCTCCTGCTCATTCTCTCTCTCTGACAAATAAATAAATAAAATCTTTAAAAAAAGTATAAAACGGCAAAGTGATTCCAGCGTTAGATCTGTTCAGTCAGAAAAGACATGATAGAAATGAGATGGGAAGGACGTTGGCTGTCCCAGGATGGCAATTTCAGGGATGCTGATGGAAAGCCCACGATAAAAGTCTGCTAACAAACTCAGTGTTAAAGGTTTGGCTTTGAAATACCGGTGGGGCTAAATGGTTTTCTTTCTGTCCCATTATCACTTACTTGTGCGTTGAGTATTTGAGGGAAGAGGGGCAGGCATCCAGGGAAGATGGGAGGATAAGGAATTTCCAGGGAGGCCATCAGATCACTTGCCAGTAATAATTATTTTGTCCTTTCTTTCTAAAATTGGTATTTATGCCTTCTATTTTTTAAAAAATTTATCCTGTTTCAGAGGTAAAAAAATGGGAGAGTGAGCATTTTCCTTCCCTTCATCCCTGATAAGGAAATGTCTCTCAGTTTTCACTGTTATTTATGTGAAGAAAAAAATTACTTTTGCTTTAAGGTATATATTCCTAGTCAAATGAAGGAATCATGGTCTATGCAACAATTTGATAATTATTTATTGAATGCTTCCAACATCATAGGCTGTCTTAGGTGCTTGAAATACCTTTCTGGGTCTAGTTTACAAAGAGGTTTTTAGTATAAATATATAAATACATATAAATATATATAAAATATATAAATACCTGTTTCAAAAGACTTCATGTTTTCCTTTTTTTACGTTGAAGTATGTGATAAATTACATTAATGCATCTCTTCATACTAAATCACTCTCACATCCTTTTTTTTTAAAGATTCTATTTATTTATTTGTCAGAGAGAGAAAAAGACTGAGTGAGCACAAGCAGGGAGAGCAGCAGGCAGAGGGAGAAGCAGGCTCCCTGCTGAGCAGAGAGCCAGATGTGGAACTTGATCCCAGGACCCTGGGATCATGACCTGAGCTGAAGGCAGCCGCTTAAGAGGCTGAACCACCCAGGCATCCCTCACTCACATTCTTGCAATGAAATTGATTTGCCCAATTTTTAGAAAACATTGGCCTAGACTTGATTTGGTATGTATATATTTTTGGATTTACTGAATTTTGTGATGTACAGAATTATAAGTATGCCAAGTAATTTATCTCTCATTGAGATACAATTGACATATAACACTATCTTAGTTACAGGTATACAACATAAGGATTCCATATTTATCTTGAAATCATGGCCACAATAAGTCTAGTTGCATCCATGACCACACAGTTACAATTCTTTTGTTGTGATGAGAACTTTTAAAATTTCCTCTTTTAGCAACTTTCAAATCTACAATAGAGTATCACTAATAAAAATCACTATGCTGTACATTATATCCCCATGACTTACTTGTGTGTTTTTTTTTTTAAAGATTTTATGTATTTATTTCACAGACAGACATCACAAGTAGGCAGAGAGGCAGGCAAAGAGGGGTTGGGGGAAGCAGACTCCCCACTGAGCAGAGAGCCTGATGTGGGGCTCGATCCCAGGACCCCGGGATCAGGACCTGAGCCGTGGACAGAGGCTTTAACCCACCGAACCACCCAGGTGCCTTACTTGTTTTATAACTTGTCTTACTTGTTTTATAACTGGAAATTTGTACCTTTTTATAAACCCTTTCATGCCTTTGGCCCAGCCCCACCCTCTGTCACTGGCAGCTACCGAATCTGTTCTCTGTGTCTATGACTTTGTTTTTGTCTTAATTCGTTTGCTTACAGTAGTGAGTGCTATCATCTGGTATTTGTCTTTTTCTATATGACTTACTTCATGTAGCATAATGCTCTCAAGATCCATCCATGTTGTTACAAATGGCAGAATCTTCTTCTTCTTCTTCTTCTTTTTAAGATTTATTTATGTATTTGAGAGAAAGAGCAGGTGCAGAGGCAGAGGGAGAGAGAACCACAGGCTGACTCCCCGCTGAGCATGGAGCCCAGTGTGGGGTTCAATCTTATGACCCCAAGATCATGACCTGAGCTGAAACCAAGAGTCAGACATTTAATCAACAGAGTTACCCAGGCACCCCAGAATTTCTTTCCTTCCTTCCTTTCTTTCTTTCACGATTTAATTTATTTATTTGATAGAGAGACAGAGAGATTGAGAGAATGAGTGGGAGGAGGGACAAGAGGGAGAAGCGGACTCCCCACTTAGCAGGGAGCTTGACATCGATCCCAGGACCCTGGGATCATGACCTGAGCCGAAGACAGACACTTAACCCACTGAGCCACCCAGGCGCCCCGATTTACTTTCTTTTTAATGGCTGAGTGATATTCCATTGCGTGTATCTATACCACATCTTGTTTATTGATTCATTCATTGATAGACATTTAGGTTGTTGTTTCTGTATCTTGGCTATTGTGAATGAGGTGTGATGAACAGCAATTTTCTTTATTATTATTATTATTTTGCCAACTTTTTTTTAAAATGATTGAGCCATTTATAAGAGAGTCTGACTTACTCTTTTCTTTTTCATGCTAGTTTATCAGATTTTGTATCAAGAATTGGCTACTTTGATATGATTCATTGGGAGAGTTTTCCATCTTTTTTTTTTCTTTTTTAATTAACATATAATGTATTATTGGTTTCAGAGGTACAAGTCTGTGATTCTCAGTCTCATATAATACTCAGTGCTCTCTATATTACATGCCCTCATTAACGCCCATCACCCATGTACCCCATCCCTCCACTCCCCTCCCCTCCAGCAACCCTCAGTTTGTTCCCTAGAGTTAAGAGTTTTTCATGGTTTGTCTCCCTCTCTGCTTTCATCTTGTTTTATATTTTCCTCACTTCCCCTATGGTGATAAGTAAGTTCTTAATTACTTCCCTGCCTCATTCAGAAAGACGGCTCCCACCCTGAGATGATTAAAATATTTACTCACGTTCTTCTAATACTTTTATATTCTTCTTATGTACATTTACACCTTTGATCTCCCTGGAGTTTATGACACACATCGTCATATAAAAATAAGATTAATTTTTTCCTCAAATGGCTTCCCCATTAACTCATGGTGCTTACTTGATAACTTGCCTGTTTTATTCTGAATGTCGCCTTTATCACATATGAAATCCCAACTCCCTGTTCTCTTCCGTTTATTTATTGATTTCAAAAACCATCCTGTCTTAATAGCTAAATCTTTATGGCAAGTATTGATATTTGGTAGGAAATTTCTCTTTTTGTCCTTTTTCTTTTTTTAACTTTTTAAAAACATTTTATTTATTTATTTGACAGACAGAGATCACAAGCAGGCAGAGAGGCAGATGGAGAGAGAGGAGGAAGCAGGCTCCTCGCTGAGCAGAGAGCCCGATGCGAGGCTCAACCCCAGGACCCTGAGATCATGACCTGAGCTGAAGGCAGAGGCTTTAACCCAGTGAGCCACCCAGGTGCCCCGACAAAGGTATTCTTACAGATTGATTTTTCTGTGAATTTGGGGTTCCTTTTTTTTTTGCGGGGGTTTGCTGTGTGTGTGTTCCATGGAAAATCTTGTTGGGTTTTTACTTGAAGTACACTGATTTTATTTATTATTTGCTGGAGATCAGAAGGTTTACAATGTTTCCTTCTCTTCCATCAGCATGGTTTATCTCTCCATTTATCCAGGTCTTTGAAGGTCTCCAGTAAAATTTTTCTTCAGTAGTATGGTTCAGTTGGTTGTACCTCTCTCAGGCTACTGTTTTTTCTTTTGCCCCCTACTGATTTTCTTTAAATGATTGGTTATCCTTAGTTATACCTTTGTTTTTATGGTGTTTAGAGTGGGCAACTAATGTTCACCCCCAGTACCGATGCCTTACATGGGCCTGTGAATTCTCAGCTTTGCAGGTGTGGGTAGGTCCTGTTTCAAAGGTGAACTTCCTTTCGTTGTGTGTGTTTGTGGAGGGTCCACTATGACTGCAGGATGACTTGGCAGGGGCGGGGTGGGGGAGATGTGTGCCTTGGTGTGTTGAATTCTGGAAAGACCTAGATCAGGCGCTAACGTCCATCACAGACTAGTCAAGCACACCTTTCCCTCTGTTTGGATTTAGGAAGTAGTTCCTTTGCATTCTGGCTGAGGGCATGTTGCTGTACACAGCTATTTTGTTTACATTGAGTAGAGGATGGACTGCTTGGGCCAGTTGTCAAAGGTGACCCATTATGTAATTACCTTAAATACTGTCCTACGGCCCCTCTGGCTTCTATTCCTGCCAGTTCTGAGTCTAGAACTTTCTTAGTTAGGAATGACCCATCCCTCTGCTAAAGCCTTGTCCTGGACTTAGTTTGCATTTTGCTTTTCTTTGCTCTGGTCTGTCATTATGATCCATTTTGCCTTTAATCTTCCAAAAAGCCATCAACATTTCTGGAAAAAACAACTCCTCCCCCCACCCCTAAAAATGGTTCTTACTCTGACTATGGCTATGATTTCTCTTTATTAGCCCAGTTTTACTGTCATGTTAATGACATTTTGATGTGTTTGTATGTCTATGTGATTGGGGAGGGAACATCTACATCTGAAATCTGGAATTTGAAAAAAATTCCATTTTTCTAATATGCTATATTTCCTATATAAGGAAGTCACTGAGTTTTGTATGTTATATATGTAACTAGCCACCTTTCTAAGCTTTCTTTTTCTTTTTATTTCATTATTTATTAAAATTTTTTAAGTGGGCTCCATGCTGGGCTTGAACTCACGACCCTGAGATCAAGACCTGACCTGAGATCAAGAATTGGATGTTTAATCAACTGAGCCACTCAGGTACCACGCCCTTTTATTTCTGATGGCTTTATCAGTTCATTTCTTTGTGGTTGAGGAATTAGCTTTCCTAATTTAGTCATTGATTGGCATTAATTTAGTCATTATGATTTGCAGACTCAAGACTGTTCTTTTTGGGAGCATCTCTTGTGAAATTATGTTTGCCTCATCTGTTCTGTTGCCCCTTCATAGAACAAAACTGTGCATATATATAAATATATACCTGTGCTTTGCATCCTCTTTTTTCTCATTTTCTAAAATCTCTTTTCATATTCTGTGGTCTGGGTTCCCAGCAGACACTGAAAACAATGTATATGCAGTAGTTACCACCGCAGCTTTTCTTTTCTTTCTCTATTTTTTTTCAAGGTTTATTTATTAATTTAACCAGAGAGAGAAAGAGAGAGTGAGCACAAGCAGGGGATAGGAGAGGGAGAAGCAGGCTTCCCGCTGAGGAGGGAGCCCAATGTGGGGTTTGATCCCAGTACCCTGAGATCATGACCTGAGCTGAAGGTAGACGCTTAACAGGCTGAGCCACCCAGGAGCCCAGGATAGTACTGTTTTTATCATTCTTTTGTTTCCCCTCTTACTCATATTTGCTTAAAAATAATTTATTTTTTCACTTACCCAGTTTCTCAATTTTCTCAAAAGGAAGCCAAGAAGGAGTCACCTGGCTGGCTCACTGGGTGGAATATGTGACTCTTGTTCTCCAGGTTGTAAGTTCAAGCCCCGCATTGGGTGTAGAGATTACTTAAAAATAAAATCTTGTATTCTCACTGTTATGCTGAAAAAATAAAATAAATAAAATGGAAAAAAAATAAAATCTTGTATTCTCAAATGACATGACAGACAAAGGGCTGATATTCAATATCTATAAAGAACTCCTCAAACTCAGTACTCAGAAAACAGATAATCATGTCAAAAAATGGGCAGAAGACATGAACAGACACTTCTCCAAAAAAGACAAATGGCTAACAGACACATGAAAAAATGTTCATCATTATTAGCCATCAGGGAGATTCAAATCAAAACCACATTGAGATACTACCTTATACCAGTTAGAGTGGCCAAAATTAACAAGACAGTAAACACCGTGTGTTGGAGAGGATGTGGAGAAAGGGGAACCCTCATACACTGTTGGTGGGAATGCAAGTTGGTGCAGCCATCTCGGAAAACACTGTGGAGATTCCTTAAGAAATTCCAAATAGAGCTACTCTGTGACCCTGCAACTACACTACTGGGTATTTATACCAAAGATACTGATATAGTGAAAAGGAGGGCCATCTGTACCCCAGTGTTCATAGCAGCAACGTCCACAATCGCCAAACTGGAAAGAGCCAAGATGCCCTTCAACAGATGAATGGATAAAGAAGATACGGTCCATATACACAATGGAATATACTCAGCCATCAGAAAGGATGAATACCCAACTTTTGTATCAACATGGATGGGTCTGGAGGAGATTATGCTGAGTGAAATAAGTCAAGCAGAGAGTCAATTATCATATGGTTTCACTTACTTGTGGAACATAAGGAATAACATAGAGGACATTAGGAGAAGGAAAGGAAAAGTGAATTGGGGGAAATGGGAGGAAGAGATGAACCATGAGAGACTGTGGACTCTGAGGGTTTTGGAAGGGGTGCTGGTGGGAGGTTGGGTGAGCCTGCTGGTGGGTATTAAGGAGGGCACCAGATGTGGTGCATAAACAATGAATCTTGGAACCCTAAAAAAAAAAAAAATAAATAAAATTAAAAAAAAAAGAAGCCAAGAGGATATGTATTTATTAAATAGTCACACATAAGATTTTTGTGAAGAGGGAAAATGGGGCAGAGTAGACTCATCTCTCCTGTTCTACCATTATGTGGGTCAGATGTGAAGTAGGAAAATGTGCAGAGGTAAATATTTATATTCGTCAGACACACAAGCTAGTCCCACCTCATGGGAATAATATTTTGGTGCAAGGATGGACAAATAGACCAACAAAATGGATAGAATCCAGAAAGGGATAGGTACATGTATGGTTACTTGGTTTGTGATAAAGGTACCAGTGCGTTGGGGTGCCTGGGTGGCTCAGTTGGTTAAGCGTCTGCCTTCAGCTCAGGTCATGATCCCAGGGTCCTGGGATCGAGTTCTGTATTCGGCTGTCTGCTTGGTGAGCCTGCTTCTCCCTCTCCCTCTGCTTGCTGCTCCCCCTGCTGTACTCTCTCTATTTCTCTCTCTGTCAAATAAATAAATAAATAAATAAATAAATAAAGTCTTAAAAAAAAAAAGTTCCAGTACGATTCAGTGGAAAAAAGATTACTTTTCAATAAATGGCACTAAAGAAAGTGGTAGCCAGCTGGGAAAAAAAAAATCTTGAACTTGACCTTCTACCTTAAAAATTAATTCAAGAGGATCATAGCTCTGAATATGAATGGCAAAACGATAAAGCTTCTAGAATATAACGAAGGAAAATGACCATGGAGTAGGCGAGATTTCTTAAACAGGACATAAAAAGCACTAAGCTGTAAAGGAAAAGAGAAAAAGATAAATTGAGCTTCATTAAAATTGAGGACCTCTGTTTATCAAAAGATGTAATTAAGAGAGTGGGTGGGCAAGACATAGTTTGGGGAAAGATCATCCTGATACACACATGCGTATAACTTGACAAAGGACTCATACTAAGTAGAGATACTAAAAACCTATAAATCAACATGGATAAGGCATGTAGCTCAAATTAAAACCACAAGGAGACTGGAAGGGGAGATGAACCATGAGAGACTATGGACTCTGAAAAACAACCAGAGGGTTATGAAGGGGCGGCGGGGGCGGGGGTGGGGTGGGGGTGGGGGTGGGGTGGGAGCTTGAGGAACCAGGTGGTGGGTAATAAGGAGGGCACGTACTGCATGGAGCACTGGGTGTGATGCCAAAACAATGAACACTGTTATGCTGTAAATAAGCAAAAAAAAAACAAAAAAAAACCCACAAGGAGAGAATGGCACAAAACCAGTAGAACGGCTAAAATGAAAATACTCAATGTGTTGGTGAGATGTTAGAGCAGTTGAGCTGCTGATGGACAGTAGATTGGTTGAACCATTTTGTATATGTGCTGCCGAAGCGAGCACTGGTTGAACCATTTTGCAAAAATATGTCTTGCTATTTATTAAAGCTAAACGCTCTCCAATCTTATGACCCAGCAATTCAACTTCCAGATATATATCCAAGAGAAATGAACGTCTGTCCACCAAGAGGCATATAGAAGGTTGTTGGCAGCTTTCATCCCAGAACCCCAAACTATATAGTACAAATGTCCAACAGCAGAAGGATACAAAAGCCAACTGTAGTATGTTTGTAAAAGAAAATTCTTGCAGCCATAAAGGGAAGGACTGACATATGGGAACATGGATAAATGTCAAAAAGTTCTGATGAGGGGCACCTGGCTAGCTCAGCTGGAGTGTGTGGTTCTCCATCTCGGGATCACGAGGTTGAGCCCTGTGTTGGAAGTAGAGATCACCTAAATAAATAAATAAAGTAAGAAAAAAGTCACCTCCCTAACATAACAGAAGAGACACCTTAAAAAAGGAAGTTCAATGAACACTGTTATGCTGTAAATAAGCAAATAAAAATAAATAAATTAATTAAAAAAAAAAAGGAAGTTCTGCTGAATTAGTGAAACCAGGCACAAAGGCATATATATTGTATGATTCCACATACGTAGAGTTAAAGATGGGTGAAGATAATCAATGACGATAAAGTTGGGGTAAGAATTTATACAGCTGTATAGTTAAGAATGTACACATTACAAGTATATAAATCATACCTGAAACAAGAAAAAAAAAATGGTTGGGAAGATGGGTGAGATAGATGATGGGGATTAAGGAGGGCACTTGGGATGGGCCGTTGCTGATGTATGGAAGGGTTGAATCACTCTATTGTACACTTGGAACTAATATTGAACTGTATGTAAACCAACCGGAATTAAAATAAAAACTTTTTTTAAAAAGATTTTATGTATTTACTTGAGAGAGAGAGAGAGAGAGGGAGGGAGGGAGGGAGTACAAACCAGGGGCAGAGGCAGAGAGAGAAGTAGGTTCCCCACTGAGCAAGGAGCCCGATGCAGGGCTCAATCCCAGGACCCCGAGATCATGACCTGAGCTGAAGGCAGGTGCTCAAACAACTGAGCCACCTGGGTGCCCTTAAAATAAAAACTGAAAAAAAAAATGCTAAGGAAGAAAATAACATCTATAATTTTTTGTTTCCCTGCTCTTGGCTCAGTGCCTTAGGAATGGTGAATTTCCCATGATTGTGCTGAGAAGTCTTGGGCTCTTTCCTGTCCGCCTGATGGGCCCAGCATGAGGCAAAACACAACATAATGAAACGATGGAAATCATGGGCTGTTAGGTTGACCTTTTTGTGTTCTGTGAGGAGTGTAAGACTCTCCCTGAGAGAGTGCCAGGGCACAGGGCATTTGTTCATCACTCCTCAGCATACACAGGAAGAAGAGGACTCATCCACAAAGATCTGCCAGCAAGTGGGGGCTGCAGTGCCCCAGGGCACCGTGGAAGCATAAAGGGGAGACAAATGAAGCAATACATGGAGCAGGTCTAAAGGACATACGTGCATAGCCCTCTGACCTGCACACACACTTGACAAGTCATAACTACTCTTATTCAATCTTAAGTTTTGAAAAATTTTGAAAAATTTTTATTTATTTTTAATTTTTATTATTTTTAAACATTTCTTTTCAGTGTTCCAGAATTCATTGTTTATGCACCACACCCAGTGCTCTATGCAATCCGTGCCCTCCTTAATACCCACCACCAGGCTCACCCATCCCCCCATCCCGCTTAAGTTTTTGGATCAAGTCAGTAACACCTCTGAGTAGCTGGTAAAGACTCATATGGCCTTATTTTAATGTCTAGGCAAGGGTATGTGTGTGTGGGTGTATATATGTATGAATATCTGCATGGTGTTTGTGTGTATGTGTGTGTACACATGTGTGTGCACCACAAGAGAACTATCTTTGCATTAACCTGATAATCCTTTTCTATGAGAGATCACTTCTGCTGGATTCCTGGGGGATGATAAATAGCCCGTTTGCATCCCTAACACCTGCTAGCAAGGAGCCCTGCAGAGAGTCAAGCCCTCTGGTTGGAGAAGTCATGGGCCATTCTGGCGGAGAAAATCAGGCGCTCTAGAGAAAAGCAGATTTTAACTGAAGGGTAATTAAAAAAGCAACAGGACTGGAATGACCATCATTTGGAAGTGAGGGGGGGAAGGACTAACAAGAGTGAATGAAGACTGATGGTATAGTGCTGACCCAAAGTTAAGTTTCTAGCATTGCCTGAATAATACATAAACTTGTAATTAAGATTTAAGATGATGCCCTGTGGGAAACGTTCTTTGGGGCCAGAAGAATTCAATATTTCTTGTGGTCATTAAAGGAAAGATGATAAATCATCTTTTCCTTCTCTGTTGGAAATAAGAGAGTGGGAGCTTGAAACACCAAGAAAGTGCTGAGGTATTTAGAAGGAAGAACTTGAGGCTGCTGGAGATGGTACCAGGAGGTTAGAAATTCCAGACTCTTAGGAGTCTTAGTGAGTTCTCATCTGCTGAAATGTGTGTCATGACCCAGAAGAATTTGGACTTTTTGCTGTGGGTGTTAGGTGGAGGATGGGGAGAAAACTGACTTGGAGTTTTGAACTTTTAGGAGGTTTTTTAAAGGAGAAGTTGATCTAAACACTACTGTCCTGCCGACTGGTATTTGTTGAGCTTAGATTTTAGGTTTGAGATCTTTGCAGTGAAAGTGACTGTTCCAACTATCTTGACTGCATTCTGTGAAATGACTGTGTGTGTGTGTGTGTGTGTGGCCCCTAGGTAGAGGTCCATTCACAACATTCAGGACGGTGCAGGGTGAACATCAGAGTGATGGAGATTGGAGTTGTAAAAATAACTAGGTCACTTTCCACACTTTTAAATTAAATTAAATTAAATTAAAAAAAAATGTTTGAGAGAGAGAGTGCACAGTGGAGATGTGCAGTAGGACTGGGAAAGAGAGACTCCTAGGCAGCACCCCCCACCCCCCACCCCCAGCATGCAGCCCAGGTGGCAGGTTGGTGGGGGGTGGGGCTTGATTCCATGACCCGAGATCATGGCCTAAGCCAAAATCAAGAGCAGGACCACTTGAGCCAACCAGGTGCCCCACTTACCTCATTTTATACACAAGAAACCAGAGTCGATTATCCAAAGTTATGCAGCCACTAAGCAGTTGGGCTGGGATTTGAAGGCAGATTTCCTGACTCAGCATCTAGGGTCCACAAAGAGGTTATTTCAGTCAGAGACTGCCCAGTGTAGTCATCAAAAGTCATTTGCTGGTGCCTTATGGTTTCTCATAGATGATCATACTGGGCATGGATGGAGAAAATCATAGACACATTTCTTTTTTTCTTTAGGCTACAGGTTTAGGGAATAGAATTTTATTGATTTCAATAGCCATGAGAGGTAGTTTTATTATATCGTCAATAAGGAAGAACAGGGAGAACGTTTCTCCCTCAGTTTCATTTATCTGAAAATGTTTCATTCATTTTTTTTTTAAGATTTTATTTATTTATCTGACAGACAGAGATCACAAGTAGGCAGAGAGGCAGGCAGAGAGAGAGGGAGAAGCAGGCTCCCTGCTGAGCAGAGAACCCGATGTGGGGCTCGATCCCAGGACCCTGAGATCATGACCTGAGCCGAAGGCAGAGGCTTTAACCCATTGAGCCACCCAGGCGCCCCTGAAAATGTCTCATTCTTTAATAATGGTTTGGCTGCTTGGCTCTTTCTCCTCAGCACTCTGAAGGTGTTAATGAATTACTTTCTTCTGTTGTTACTATGAGGAAGTCCGTTGTCGCATAATTAGTGTTCCTCTATAAATAATTGATCATTTTGGCCTTGTCATTTTTTGTGGTTTCTTATAGTTTCACCATGAGGGTCGATTTGTAGATTTGGTGGTATTAATTCTACCTGGGCTTGTTGTGGTGCCTGAAACTTAGGCTTTGTCTTTTACCAGTTGTGAAAAAAATTCACAGCTATTATCTTTGTCAGTATTACCTCTCTCCCATGTCCTTGTTTTTTCCTCCCAGTCTCTTAAAAGATCTCATTCTCTCTTCTCTTTTCCCCTAACCTCCTGTTCATGGTTTGCATCTCTCCACTTATCCTGGTTCATTCTTAATCATTTCCCCACCTCTGCCTTCCTCTTAACTGGTTTTCTCATCAGATTTCAAATCTGCTGCTTTGCCTGTGTACCATGATATCCTTCTTCTAAATTTCTGCGTGTTGCTTCAACCAATATGTTTGTCCTCTTGCTCTGATGGTTGGGAAGATCCCTTCCCAATCCAGTCTGTCCTGAGAGTGGATTCCTTCAAGGATCCCAGCTTGGTGTGGAGTCTCTTCTACCTTTTCCAGGCCAAGGCTCATCTCTTTATGGCTTGTTAATATGCAAATCCTCTGTTACAGCTTCTCATTCATTTCCTGGTGTCAGTGAAGCTTCAGCTCCCACTTAGGGTTTAATTTCTATTGAACAAGAGAAAAAAAAATTCTTGGTGTTCCTCTTCATTTTGGGGGCTTTTATTTTTGTGTCCTTGGTCATGCGTTTAAGTGGAGTTTTGAGATCAAGCTCCCCTAGGTGCTTTGCGTGGAAGACTTTTAAAATGATTCAGCCAAGGTTCTCTTAAATTTAATGTACATATGCACCACCTGGCAGTCCTATTAAAATGCTGATTCTTTTTCAGTAAGTCTGGGGTGAGGCCTGAGATTCTGCATTTCTCACATGATGCCAGTGCTCTGGCCCACAGACCAACCTCTGAGTAGCAGCATCCTAGATTACCTATTATTTATTGCAAACAGAAATCCGTGGAAATTTATCTCTTTTCCAAAGAAGCAAAGGATTAGAGCATAGAGAAAAAATTCTAATAGTTCTATTAGTTAGATTTGTTGAGCCGCAAGTTATTTTGTACAAAAACTGGAGAACCCCTTGGCATCTTAGATAGGCTTTTTTCTTGGTCTGCAGAATGGCTGTAAATAGGAATTTGAATGTGGTCAGCCAAGAAAATGTTAGAATTAATATATGAATTCAGTCAAATTTCAGGGTACAAAATCGATATAAAGAATCTATTGTGTTTTTATATCTGGAAGGAATATTAAGAAAACAATCTCATTTACAATAACATCAAAAAGAATAAAATAACTAGGAAGAAATTTAGCCAAGGAGGTGAAACACTTGGATTCTGAAAACTATAAGACACTGGTGAGAGGAAGTTGGACACAAATAAACGGCAAGACACTCTGCTCAAGGACTGGAAGAGATACTGTGTTTAAATGTCCATACTATGCAAAGCAATCTACAGATTCATTGCAATCCCCTATCAAAATTCCAACGGCATTTTTCACAGAACTAGGACAATTCTACAGTTTGTGTGGAACCACAAAAAAACTCTTGATAACCAAAGCAATCTTGAGAAAGAACAAAGCTAGAGGCTTCACGTTCCCTGATACCAAACTCTATTATAAAACTATAGTAATTACCATAAATGACTCTTAATCTCACAAAACAAACTGGGGGTTGCTGGGGGGAGGTGGGATTGGGAGAGGGGGAGGGGGTTATGGACATTGGGGAGGGTATGTGCTATCGTGAGTGCTGTGAAGTGTGTAAACCTGGCGATTCACAGACCTGTACCCCTGGGGATAAAAATACATTCTATGTTTATTAAAAAAAAAATTTTTGGAAGGGGAGGCGAACCATAAGAGACTATGGACTCTGAAAAACAACCTGAGGGTTTTGAAGGGTCGGGGGTGGGAGGTTGGGGGAACAGGTGGTGGGTAATAGGGAGGGCACGTTTTGCATGGAGCACTGGGTGTTGTGCAAAAACAATGAATACTGTTACGCTGAAAAAATAAATAAAATGGAAAAAAAATTAAAAAAAAAAAGGCCACCTGAGACAACACACACACACACACAAAAACTATAGTAATTAAAACAATATGGTATTGACATAATACAGATCACTGGAACAGAACAAAGAGCCCAGAAATAAACCATGCTTATATTATGGTCAATTAATTTATGCAAAAAAAGGGATTGAGTCTTCAATAAATGGTGTTGGGAAAACTGGGTGGTGACATGCAAAAGATTAAAACCAGACCATTTTCTTTTTTTTTTTTTTTTTTTTTCAACTTAGAAGGCTATTTATTGAAATAATACAATGATGTTACAAGGATCCATTTCATGTTGCTTAGGAAGCTGGGTGTTCCTAAGTGCATGGTGCCTGGTTGCTAGAACTAGAGAATCCTCTGTTCAATCAACCACACACTACCACCGACACTCTGGGCTCCTTCTCTGTCAAGGCCGATGTGCTGAGATTCAGACTGGTTGGATCTAGGCCAAGTTCCACACACAAACCAGTGGTTTTCTTTGAGTCTTCTGGACCTAAGTCTTTACAAACTTCCACAGAAGTAGGATAGCACTCAACTGGTTACAATTTATGTCATTCTTGCAAATAGTCCACTAGCGGGATCCCCAAATACTCAGCAGCAAATTATTCTTGATAAGCATGATAGCCATGGGGGGTGGGGGGCGCGGCGGGAGTCTGTATAGAATTACCCATTGTCAAACTATGTACCAGACAACACATGGTCTTTAAAACCAGACCATTTTCTTATACCACATACAACAATAAACTCAAGGGGTGCCTGGCTGCCTCAGTCAGTGAAGCATGTGACTCTTGATCTCAGGGTGGTAACTTTGAGCCCCATGTTGGGTGGAGAGATTACCTTAAAATTAAGATTTTTTAAAAAGATTTTTATTTATTTATTTATTTGACAGACAGAGATCACAAGTAGGCAGAGAGGCAGGCAGAGAGAGAGGAAGGGAAGCAGGCTTCCTGCTGAGCAGAGAGTCCAATACCAGGTCTCTATCCCAGGACCCTGGGATCATGACCTGAACTGAAGGCAGAGGCTTTTAACCCACTGAGCCACCCAGGTGCCCCTTAAAATTAAAATCTTAAAAAACAAAACAAAACCAAACCCCAATAAACTCCAAATGGATTAAAGACTTGAATGTAACATGCGAAACCATAAAACTGGTAGAAGAAAATGCAGGCAGTAGGCTCCTTTCCATCGTCTTGGTGTTGATTTTATGGACCTGCCTCCAATGGCAAGGGCAACAAAAGCAAAAATTAACAACTGGGACTACATCAAATTAAAATTCTCCTGCATAGTGAAGAAGACCATGGACAAAATTAAAAGTCTACCTACTGAATAGAAGTTATTTGTGAATCATATGTCTGATAAGGAGTTCATATCTAAAAAGGAACACATACAACTGAACCCCCCCCAAAACCAATAATCTAATTAAAAATGGGCAGAGGACCTGAATGGACATTTTTCCAAAGAAATCCTACATATGGCCAACCGATACCTGAAAAGATGCTCGACATCACTAATCATGAGGGAAATGCAAATGAAAGCCACAATGAGAATGGCTAGCTTCATAAAAACAAGAAATAAGAGGGTTGGCAGAGAAACCCTCATACTCTATTGGGGGGGGAATATAAATTGGTATAGCCACTGTGGAAAAGAGTATGGAGGTCCTTCAAAAAATTAAAAATAGAGTTACTATAGGATCCAATAATTCTACTTGTGGGTATTTATCTGGAGAAAATGAAGACACTAATTTGTAAAGATATATGGAATACTATGCTCATGGCAGCATTATTTATAATAGCCAAGGTAAGGAAACAACCCAAGTGTCCATTGATGGATGAATGGATGAAGAAGATGTGGCATATATATATATATATATATATATATATATATATACATATACATATGTATATGTATATACATATACATATGTATATGTATATACATATACATATACATATACATATATATATATGCCACATCTTCTTCTATATTCTATATATATATATATATATACAATGGAATATTACTCAGGCATAAAAAAGAATGAGATCTTGCCATTTGGAACAACACAAGTGGAGCTAGACAGTAATCATGCTAAGTGAAAGAAGTCCAACAGAGAAAGGGAAGTACTGTATGAGTTTACTTACATGTGGAATCTAAAGAACAAAACAAAGAAAGAAAACAAAACTCTTAGATGTAGAAAACAGATTGGTGGTTGCCAGAAGAGAGGGGAGTTGGGAGTGTGTGAAATTGTTGAAGGCGATCAAGAAGTATAAATATCTGGTTATAAAATAAATACTTCATGGAGATGTCATGTACAACATGGTGATTATGGTCAATAATATTGTATTGCATATTTGATTTTTTTAAAAAAAGATTTTATTTATTAATGTGACAGAGTCAGAGAGCACTAGTGGCGGGGAGGGATATGGCAGAGGCAGAGGGAGAAGCAGGTACCCCACTGAGCTGGGAGCACAAGGTGGGGCTCGATCCTGGGACCCTGAGATCATGACCTGAGCTGAAGGCAGATGCCTAACAGACTGAGCCACCCAGGCACCCCTGTATTGTGTATTTGAAAGAGTCGATCTTGAAAGTGTCATCACATGAAAAAATTTTATGACTCTCCATGGTGACAGATGGTAACTAGACTGTGGTGATGGATGCAAATGTCAAATCATTATGTTGGTACACCTGAAACGCGTATCATGTTACATTCACTAATGCTTTAATAAAAAAAGGATAATTATTAGAGATGAAATTAGGTATGAAAAAGGAAATTATTAGATATGAAAGATCTGAAAGATGTAAAAATAGTAATTGTAATAATAATAGTCATAGTGATAGTTAAAAAATCCCCATAAACTAAAAACAAAACAAAAAACCCAGTAGGTGATAATAGGGAACTGGAGTTCTTCCGTGGCTCATGACAAGCGATGGCATGTAGCTTTCATTTATTGGGGTGATCTTGCTTGTGGACACACAGTGCTGCAGCTGAGGTCATGGTTCTCAAAGCATCATTCCTGACAGCAGCATCTGCAACATCTGGAAACATGTGAAAATTGTAGATCATCAAACCCCACTCAGAGCTACTGAGTCAGAAACTCCCGAGTCTGGACCTAGGACATCTGGTTTTAACAGGTGCTCTCGGTAATTCTGATGCATGCTGAAGTTTCTCTGCAGCTGGCATAAAGGTTGTATGGTACGTGTCAGAAGGCTGGAGGGCACAAGCAAACCCTGAATGCCCTTGTGAATCACTATGTTGAGAAGGGAGAGATCCCATCCTCTTTCTATATTCCCATCAAACAGAATGTGTAGAAGAATGTATTGTTCAGTGTTCAAGGTCAGGGGTTCTGGGGTTGGCCAACCAGTGTCTCCTTTGTAATGGAGAGGGTCTGGATGGCTGGTGTTGATGTCCTTGGAATACTGGCCATGCAAGGTGGAGAAAGGCTACAGTTGCGAGGCTAGCTCCTCCACCATAAGAACTAGCCATGATGCTTTGTCCAGTCTGCTGCTTCTGGACTCCGAGCATGTGAGCTCCCCCCAGAAACCCAACCTTCTCGCTCAACGTCTTTGGGTCTTTGTTCCTGGACCATCACTCACCCTTGGCTTAGAATCCCCTAGCGTACAGCAGCACCAAGGGTAAGTTTCTCAGCTCTGGCATGAAACAACTCCATCTTGAATCTTGCCTCTGCCTTACAGCTGTGTGACTTTCGACCACTTCTCGATTACAATTTTTTTTTAAAGATTTTATTTATTTATTTGACAGACAGATTACAAGTAGGAGAGAGGCAGGCAGAGAGAGAGGAGGAAGCAGGCTCCCCGCTGAGCAGAGAGCCCCATGTGGGGCTCGATCCCAGGACCCTGAGATCATGACCTGAGCCGAAGGCAGAGGCTTAACCCAATGAGCCACCCAGGCGCCCCCTGATTACAATCTTTTTGCTAATCTGGAAAATGAAAATAACATCCGCTTTTCATTGGGCTAGTGTCAGTATCAAATGGGATTTAATATAATTAGAAAGCTCACTAATTCAGTCTCTAGGAAATAGTGACTTATTGAATCCTTACCTAAACGCTGTGAGTAAGGATTGTTATTTCTTTGTAGGGTTGCCAGAAATAGCAAGTAACCATAGAGGACACCCAGTTAAATTTGTATTTCATATACACAATTGTAAGATCCTACATTTTTGTGTTCTTTGCTAATAGTGCAAGGAACATATTTAGACTATAAAATTATTCATCTTTTTTTAAAAAAGATTTATTTATTTTAGAGAGAGGGAAGGGCAATGAGAGAGAATGGGGGAGAGAGAGAGAGAGAGAATCCTTAGACTCCCCCCTGAGCCTGGAGCTTGAAGTGGGGCACAATCCCAGGACCCCCAGATCATGACCTCAGCCAAAGTCAAGAGTTGGCCACTCAACTGACTGAGCCACCCAGGCACCTCAAAATTATTCATTGTTTAATTGGAATTCAGATTTCTCTAGGTGTCCTGTATTTCACCTGGTAACCTTGTTCCAAGGTTTCAAATGAGTAACGCAGCTAGGAGGACCCAATGGGGTAACTTGTCCAAAGTCATGTGGTTAGTAAGTAATATAATTGGGATGAAGACCAGGTAGGTCCATTCCAACATCAGATTCTTCCTTTCTTTTAATATTTTATTTATTTATTTGACAGAGAGAGAGAGGTCACAAGTAGGCAGAGAGAGAGGGAGAAACAGGTTCCCTACTGAGCAGAGAGCCCGATGCGGGGCTCAATCCCAGGACCCTGAGATCGTGACCTGAGCTGAAGGCAGAGGCTTAAACCACTGAGCCACCCAGGCGCCCCCATTAGATTCTTTCTATGTTCTGCTATCCCTCATCCTTGGTAACATGTGGAACCAATCGAGTTCCCTGGAAGGACTAATTTTTTATCCCCTTTAAAACAGTGAGAATGGAGGGGCGCCTGGGTGACTCAGAGGGTTAAGCCTTTCTGCCTTTAGCTCAGATCCTGATCTCAGGGTCCTAGGATTGAGTCCCATGTCAGGCTCCTTGCTCAGTGAGGAGTCTGCTTCTCTCCCTCCCTCTGTTCCACTCCCCACTCATGCTCTCTCTCTCTGCTCTTTCTGTCTCTCAAATAAGTGAATAAAATCTTTAAAAAACTCCTGAAGTTCCTATTGGAGTCCCATATGTGAGAACATATTTAGGCAAAAATAACTCTGTGCTGTTGCATTTTTTAAAAAAATGCTTTTCTAATGACCAGAATGCCAACAGAATTTTCACACCTTCCTTAGATAAACATGGGGGAAACCCGTGGATTACTGTCTGGAGTTTATGTCTGTATTTAGGACATGTGGTATTTATTAGTCAATATTCTCTCTCTCTTTCTCTTGGAGATGTCCTTAGATCCTACAGTTTTTAAAGAAATATGTCTTAAATTATTACAATGACCCAAGCACTGATCTGTTGGTAAGTTGAGAAAATACTGATAAATGAAAAAAAAAGTTCTCCGTTCCTGTTGAACACGATGACTTACACTGAGCGTGATAGGTCTTGCCGAGTCACAGAAATCAAATGGTTTTATTTTAATTTCAAAACATGCTTGGATCCTTTTCTCACAATTGAACACAGATATCCAAAACTTGCCGAGTCACTCTTGAAAATATTAACTTCTTTCCTCCTTTTGGCCTCCTTTGAAGAGACATGGTTCAGGAGGGGGACTCTTCGAGACTAATGAGAGGAAAATACACGTGAGAGGAGACGGTGTATGAGATGGCTGTTGAAAAATGTAGGCCACTTTGGCATTTTCAAGTTGTTTGGCCATCAGTTTGACTACTGATGTCGAAATTCATTCATTAGCCAAAATGGCCGAGGCTGCGTGAGTTTGTGGCGGTTGTCACATTGCCAGTAACAACGCTGCAAATACCTCAGACGTATTAATAGGATCGGGCTTGCGCTGCACCCAGGACAGAGCCAAGGCCCTTGGGATACAAAAGTAATTGAAGTAGATCAATCCTGACTCCCGCTCGTTTACAACGATTTGGGGAGGCAGCACATAGCAATCTGAAATGACGCAGGGGGCCCGTAAATCTAGACGGGATACCGTCAATATGAGCCTGTGTGGTTCAGGACTGAAGCTCCTCTGGTAACTTCTTTTCTCAGCAGCATTTAACCAGAAGCAAGGGTCCTCAAGTACGTATGGCTGCTACCCTGAATCAGTTTACTTGCGTTCTCCTTTGTAGTCTCTTTTATCCACTGTATAAACTGTACAAGCATAAATTTAGTGAGATCTTGATTGCTTATCTTACAAGAGGCATTTAAAAATGAGTCTGAAGGCCAACCTGAGTATACAAACTCTAGGATATCGACAACATGGTCAATTCTGTAGTTATAATATTTAATTATTAATTTGCTTGCACTGTCAATTTAAAAATGCATAGGTAACATGAGATGATTTTAGGGATGTTGCTTTTTTCTAGGCTCGTATGTTTCTAGAGGACAACACTTTCACTTCTGCCTTAGTTACTGAAGACATCACCTTTCTAAATCCTTGTGTGATGCTGTCCATGGTTGGGTCCAACATACCCATCTGCTTCACGCTGGGAAAGTTATTTAAAAAAATGTCTTTTCAGTGTGTCATTGAGATCTGTACAGCATAATCACTCAGTGTGTTGCTTTTCAGGTGATCTTGAAAAAACTTGTTTACCAAAACAACCCGCTGGATTTGTGTTACATTTATTGTTCTGTTTTTAAAAAATTCGGCTTTGGGGCACCTGTGTGAGTGCCCCAGTCATTAAGCATCTGCCTTCGGCTCAGGTCATGATCTCAGGGTCCTGGGATCAAGCCCTGCTAAGCAGGGAGCCTGCTTCTCCCTCTCCCTCTCTTCCTGCTTGTGTTCCCTCTCTTGCTGTCTCTCTCTCTTCTATTTACTTAAAATAAATTTATTATAAATAAATAAACAATAAATTTATTATAAATAAATAATAAATTTTTAATAAATAAATAATAAATTTATTATAAATAAATAAAAATTTTTTTAAAAATCAACTTTGTCAGTTGAGCACGCTAACATATCCCATGACTTTGGTCATGTCAGGCTGTAGTGGCAGAGACCGTAATGCTCACCAGATACACATTTCTTTTCCTACATTTCCTAGCCTTGCAATGAGATGAGAATCAGTGACAGAGTGCTGGCCAGGGCAATGTGAGGGGCCGGGATTGTGTCTCTTCCTGGCATAAGATAGAAGAAGATCCATGGGCGTGCTTCTGGTACCATTGTTGGCAAGCCACACATTCCACACGGTGCCCTTGCAAGATAGTGGAGGTTGTGTTGTCCTGGATTCCTGGGTGACCATGTGTAAGTGAGGTTTACCGACCCACAAGGGCCATGAAGCGTGAGCAAGAAATAAACAAGTTAGGTTAAGCCCCAGAGTCTTTGAGGCTCATTCGTTACCACGGCATGCCCTTGCCTGCTCTTACTTACTACATCTTCTTGAAACAAGTAAGATAAAGCAACAACTGGGGAACCTGGCTGCCTCGGTCAGTACAGTGTGTAACTCTTTTTTTTTTTTTAAGATTTTATTTATTTATTTGACAGACAGAGACCACAAGTAGGTGGAGAGGCAGGCAGAGAGAGGAAGGGAAGCAGGCTCCCTGCTGAGCAGAGAGCCCGATGTGGGGCTGGATCCCAGGACCTGGGCCGAAGGCAGCGGCTTAATCCACTGAGCCACCCAGGCGCCCCAGTGTGTAACTCTTGATCTCAGTAGGGGTCATTTGAGTGTAGAGATTACTTAAAAATAAAATCTTTAAACAATCTAAACAAAAGCAGAGGAAGTGCTCAATCATGAGACATATTGTCTAGACTTGAATAAAAATCACTCGCGATTTAGTACGAAAATAGTTTGAGAATGGGGCCCCTGGTGGCTCAGTCAGTTAAACATCTGCCTTCAATTCAATTCAATGCTCTCTCTGTCAATGTCAAATAAATAAGTAAGTAAATAAATAAATAAATAAAATCTTATTAAAAAGAAAAAGAATTACGCACTCCTGCTCTAACCATCTCTAACCACGAAAATGCTATTGTGCCAGGGTGCTTTTTAAAAAAAAGAAAAAGAAGAAAAAAGAAAAAAAAGTAAATAGTTTGAGAATATATTTCATCTTATAGCTGAGGCATATGGTATATCTTTTGCTGAAATAGGTTGACTGTTTCTTTTCTTCTCTTTTTTAAAAAGATTTATTTATTTTAGGGAGAAAGGCAGAGGGAGAGGGAGTGAGACTCTCAAGCAGACTCCCCACTGAGCACAGAGCCCAATGTGGGGCTTGATCCCACCACCCTGTGATCATGACCTGAGCTGAAACCCAGAGTCAGATGCTTAACCCACAGCACCACCGAGGAGTCCCTGGTTGACAGTTTCTTTAAGGTCATGTCTTAAAAGAGCCCCATCTTTTAGATTTATCAATCATTATTCATCACCTACCAATAAATTATGTCCACGCTGATACCATTTCTAGCAGGCCCACTATTTTCCATGGGGCAGATAACATCCACAGCCGGTCACCATTTGTCATTTAGAGATTTAGTACAGTACTCTGAAAAATAGTGGTCTTTATATTATTGGCATAGTGACCCACAGTTTTCTGAGAAGTTCTGTGTCAGGGGCACCTGGGAGGCTCAGTGGGTTAAAGCCTCTACCTTCGGCTCAGGTCATGATCTCAGAGTCTTGGGATCGAGCCCCGCATTGGGCTCTCTGCTCAGCAGGGAGCCTGCCTCCCCCTCTTCTCTCTGTCTGCCTCTCTGCCTACTTGTGATCTCTGTCTATCAAATAAATAAAATTAAAAAAAAAATCTTAAAAAAAAAAAAGGTCTGTGTCAACATTTACTCAGATTCACACCCAGGCTCAGAATTTGATTGTTAAATGTCAGAATTGTCATAAAAGGGACCTGGAGGCACTTGTGTTTGTACCAAAGACATTGTAGTATCAGATAATGGTCCCTGTGCATGAGAACAGAATCCTATTTCTCTTCAAAGTGTTTACCAATAATTTCCCCAAAGATGGACATATGTCCATACCTCAGTTTGTCCCCTGTGGGCACCATGCCTATTCTTGGGCTCTTACTCTAGCTTTCTCTGGTGCACAAAGCTGCTAGAAGAAAGAAGAGCCCCTGCCTTTGCCCATCAGGAGCACAGCCCTGTCTGTTCTGGGAGATGGGTTCCACTGTCTCCTGAATCCATACAGCTGGGTATTTTCAGAGATGTGACGGCCTTACCAGCTCTGAGGCACACTGTGTCATGTGGACCCGAAGCAACTCTTCTTGTCTTGAAAATCTCACAGAGCAATCTCTAAACAATATTCTGCATGATCATTCTCAGTCTCCTAGTAAGAGGGGTGGCAAGCCCAGGAAGCTGGAAGAGAACGAGACAACACCCTTCTTCACCCTTTGCAAGGGATATATCCCATATTTTTCTGGTGTCATATCCCAGTAGAAGACATTTTCCTTGTTCAGTTCTAATACCAAGCCTGTCACGCCTTTCACGGGACATGGTGTGCGCACCAGCATGCGTGTGCGTATGTCCGAAAGGCGGAAGTATTTATTACCAGAAGCGCTTTCCCCACTCACACCAAAACCAGCCTGGTACATGGTTTTACTCTTTTGTGACACGGACTTGCTTTTTATTCTACAGAGTGTTGTAATCCTATCAGAGAGACTGAGGACACTTGAAAAAGATGACTCTGGGTCTCTCAAATGAAACCAATGTTGGGTTTGTAGGAATCTGAACAAGAAAGATTTACTTAATGCGAAAGCTCTGTTGAAAGATAAAACAAGTGTCCATCCCCAGATGAATGGATAAACAAAACGGTGTATATTTGTACAATGGGATATTATTTGGCCTGAAGACGGAATGCGAGCTCTGACACCTGTTAGCACATGGCGAAACCTTGCAGACATCATGCACGGTGAAGGAAGCCAGACACAAACGGGCCAATCCTGTATGATCCCACTTATATGAGGTACTTAAAGCAGACAAATTCATTAATACAGATGGTAGCATGGAAGTCACCAGGGGCTAAGAGGTGGGGGGGAATGGGAAGTTTCTGCTTAATGGGTCCAGAGCTTCTGTTTGGGATGATGAAAAAGAGCTGTTGGATGGTGGTGATGGTCCCACAGCACTGCGAATGTAATTCATACTACTGAACTATGCCCTCAAAAATAGTTAAAAAGGGAAATTTATGTTACGTATGTTTAATCACACACAGGAAATCCCCAAAGTTTCCGAGACTGTGTGCCATTTTCACGGAGGGGACACAGGAGTTTGAACGATGCTGATTTGCCTTCGCTAGATTGTCAGCTCCTTGAGGACAGGAGTGTTATCTTGTCATTGTCCATGTCACCGTATCTATTAGGGTGTCTTCACTCTACCAAGACTCCATGAATCCTGGCTGAATTGAATTAAACGGTGGCCTACAGGATTTTTCAATTTAATTTGTCCTTGGAAGAGAGAAGTGAGTAGATTTCCTGATCAAATACAGGGAAATGCCTTTAAAGACTTGTTTTCCTGGAACAGTTTGTAGAAGCTTGCCGGTGTTTGACTGTGGGTTTGGTGCCTGGAAACTTGGATGGGAGCCAGGCAGAGCGATGAGAGAGAGAAGCCATAGGTTGAGGAGGGAGCGGTCAGAATTCAATCTGATGTCGGCCCCGGCAAAGGGGATGTTCAAAGGTTAATACCACAAAGATATTGGCTTTGAGAAAGAACATTCTTTGAAAGAATCCAAAAGGACACAGGAACTAACTTGATTGGAGTTGACTTACGGAATCTCTACTGTGTAAAAGAAGAAGGCAAGTGGAAAACACTTACCATGGATAATATTCCTCTTTCATTGCAGGAAAATGCAAGTGACAAAAATAGCCAGTGTTTATAGCAGCTGAACTCATCCAAAAATTTGTTCAAAAAGACACTGTTCAGGGCTCCTGGGTGGCTCAGGTGGTTAAGTGTCAGACTCTTGATTTCAACTCAGGTCATGATCTCAGGGTGATGAGATCGAGTTCCGCGTCAGGCTCTGCGCTCAGCGGGGAGTCTGCTTGATATTCTCGCTCCCTCTCTCCCCCAGCCCCTCCCCATCCTTCCCTCTCTCTCCAATAAAAAAAAAAAAATTTTTTTTAAAAGACTCTACTTGACTTCTTCCCTTGGACACAAATGATATCTCTCCATGCAAAAATAAGATATAGTAAAAAGGTTTCCTGGGAAGTTATACTCTTAGGGGGGTCTACAGTGTAGCATCTAGATTTGGCAGCGACGATTACAACTTTATTTTATAACTGAAATTTAATAAATAATTTTTCCTTGAGATCATTCCTTAAAAGTTATACATGAATACATTCTCACGATGTTAAAAAATTCAGGCAGTGGGGCACCTGGGTGGCTCAGTGGGTTAAGCCTCTGCCTTTGGCTCAGGTCATGATCCCAGGGTGCCGGGATCGAGCCCCGCATTGGGCTCTCTGCTCAGCAGGGGGCCTGCTTCCCTCTCTCTCTCTGCCTGCCTCTCTGCCTACTTGTGATCTCTGTCTGTCAAATAAATAAATAAAAATCTTTAAAAAAAAATTCAGGTAGTGGCTGAAGTATACAGAGTTAACATGGAATGTGTACCCCCTTCCAGTTCTCCCACCTCTTTAAACAATTGGATACAGAGTGTGTTCTTCCAGATGTTTCCTTTAGATTTGCACACATGTATGAATATTTATAGAGCATTTATTTATTTATTTATTTAGAGAATGTGTGCATGTGAGGGGTGGGGAGGGCAGAGAGAAAGAGAGCGGGAGAGAGAGAGAATCTTGAGTGGAGCCTAGGGAGGGTCTCCATCTCACAATCCTGACATCATGTTTGGAACCAAAATCAAGAGTCAGATGGTTGGGGTGCCTGGGTGGCTCAGTGGATTAAAGCCTCTGCCTTCGGCTCAGGTCATGATCTCAGGGTCCTGGGATCGAGCCCCGCATCAGGCTCTCTGCTCAGCGGAGAGCCTGCTTCCCCCTCTCTCTCTGCCTGCCTCTCTGCCTACTTGTGATCTCTCTGTCAAAAAAAGAAAAAAAGAGTCAGATGCTTAACTGTCTGAGCCATCCAGGTGCCCCAGGAGCTCTTATTTTCATTACATTTTACATCTGTGGGAATCAAACTCTTTTTCTAAAAAATCTGGTATCATTGCAGGTTTTGAAAGCAGTGGCGTGACTGCAATGAAGGAGAATAACAGGGACCTTATGTCATCTACACACCTGACAACCAGTGTTTGTATAATGAGGAATTGCCTGATTACTTAAGATACTTAAAGGAGCGAAGCTGTACAAGGTGATTTTCAAGCTATTCGTGTGAAAAGTGGAGACGTTTGTGGGACCAGAACTTAATAGGACAAATCCCACATAATATAACACACACAGAAAGCCTCCCCACTGTGAAGTCATAGCTTTAGGCTTACCTGTTAAAAAGTGTACCTTTTGTATATAAGCTTGTTTTCCTTTGACTGGTTGATACCTTAAGAAATTAACACCTTTTCTGTATGTGTTAAATTTTTGCATTTTCCTTTGTTAAAGTGAGGAATCACAGCTAATTGAATGATTATCCAAACTAGAACATGCATAATATTAAAGCCAGATAATCTGGAGATCTAAAGCCTGGAGAAAATTAGATTAGCTACAGATTTCTCCTGCAAGGCATAATCCTCAATTTAGAGACTGGTTGAGTCTATGGTAAAGAAGAGGGAACGGGTGTTACCTTCCAAATTAGTGTCCAGTTATTGTGTTCCAGATGAAAAAATACCTTTTTAGTTTTATAGATATTTGGGTTTCGCTTGGAAAGATCAGGTGCTCTAGGTTGTTGCTTCTTCTGTTGGCACAAGGCAGTCTCTCTCTTTGAACTTTGATCTGTAGACCAATGTACGGAGCTTGCAAGTTGCGCCATCTGTAGTGGGATGTCTTCCACCACCTCAAACCATGAAGACTCTCTCTAGCTTCTATGCCTCTCTGCATGTCGGTCTTCCCCAGAGTTCAAAAGTGCTCCTTGTGGGAGGGCGAGGGGTGTGGAGACTCAGTGGATTTGGAGCCTCAACTCCTACTTGGAACCAAGTCAGCTGCATTTTAGGATAAGAATCTTGAGTCCAGTCAGCAGTCAACACACGTGAATTCCCTCGCCTTCCTCTTTTCTGGAGTCATAATAGGATTCCAGAACAGGTGTGTGTCAACTGAGAGTGCCTCCCCTTTTTTAAATTTAAAAAAAATTTTTATTGACATATAATGTATTATTAGCCCCAGGGGTACAGCTCTGTGAATCGCCAAGTTTACACACTTCACAGCACTCACCATAGCACATACCCTCCCCAATATCCATAACCCAACCACCCTCTCCCTACTCCCCTACCCCCAGCAACCCTCAGTTTGTTTTGTGAGATTAAGAGTTTCTTATGGTTTGTCTCCCTCCCGATCCCATCTTGTTTCATTTATTCTTTTCCTACCCCCCAAACCCCCCACGTTGCATCTCTACTTCCTCATATCAGGGAGATCATACGATGGTTGTCTTTCTCCAGTTGACTTATTTTGCTAAGCATAATACCCTCTAGTTCCAACCACATCGTTGCAAATGGCAAGATTTCATTTCTTTTGATGGCTGCATGGTATTCCATTGTATATATATACCACATCTTCTTTATCCATTCATCTGTTGATGGACATCTAGGTTCTTTCCATCGTTTGGCTATTGTGGACATTGCTGCTATAAACATTCTGATGCACGTGCCCCTTCGGATCACTACGTTTGTATCTTTAGGGTAAATACCCAGTGGTGCAATTGCTGGGTCATAGGGTAATTCTATTTTCAACTTTTTGAGGAACCTCCATGCTGTTTTTCAGAGTGGTTGCACCAGCTTGCATTCCCACCAACAGTGTAGGAGGGTTCCCCTTTCTCCACATCCTCACCAGCATCTCTCATTTCCTGACTTGTTAATTTTAGTCATTCTGACTGGTGTGAGGTGGTATCTCATTGTGGTTTTGATTTGTATTTCCCTGATGAGAGTGCCCCCTTTTTAAAAGAGGATTTTATTTATTTATTTAATTGAGAGAGCGACTGAGTGAATGGGAGGAGGGGCAGAAGGAGAGGGAGAGGGATAATCTCGAGCAGATTGCATGCTGAGGGCAGAACCTGGTGTGGGCCTTGATCTCACAGCCCTGAGATGGTTACCTGAGCCAAAACCAAGAGTTGGTCACTTAATGGGTTGTACTGCCCAGGCGCCCCCAATACCCCATTAAAAAAAACAAAAACAAAAGACATCACTCGGCATCAGGGAAATACAAATCAAAACCACAATGAGATATCACCTCACACCAGTCAGAATGGCTAAAATTAACAAGTCAGGAAATGACAGATGCTGGCGAGGATGCGGAGAAAGGGGAACCCTCCTCCACTGTTGGTGGGAATGCAAGCTGGTGCAACCACTCTGGAAAACAGCATGGAGGTTCCTCAAAATGTTGAAAATAGAACTACCCTATGACCCAGCTATTGCACTACTGGGTATTTACCCTAAAGATACAAACATAGTGATTCGAAGGGGCACGTGTACCCGAATGTTTATAGCAGCAATGTCTACAATAGCCAAACTATGGAAAGAACCTAGCTGTCCATCAACAGATGAATGGATAAAGAAGATGTGGTATATATACACAATGGAATACTATGCAGCCATCAAAAGAAATGAAATCTTGCCATTTGCGACGACGTGGATGGAACTAGAGTGTATCATGCTTAGTGAAATAAGTCAATCAGAGAAAGACAACTATCATATGATCTCCCTGATATGAGGACATGGAGAAGCATCATGGGGGGTTAGGGGGATAGGAGAAGAATAAATGAAACAAGATGGGATTGGGAGGGAGACAAACCATAAATGACTCTTAATCTCACAAAACAAACTGGGGGTTGCTGGGGGGAGGTGGGATTGGGAGAGGGGGAGGGGGTTATGGACATTGGGGAGGGTATGTGCTATCGTGAGTGCTGTGAAGTGTGTAAACCTGGCGATTCACAGACCTGTACCCCTGGGGATAAAAATACATTATATGTTTATTTAAAAAAAAAAATTTGGAAGGGGAGGCGAACCATAAGAGACTATGGACTCTGAAAAACAACCTGAGGGTATTGAAGGGTCAGGGGTGGGAGGTTGGGGGAACAAGTGGTGGGTAATGGGGAGGGCACGTTTTGCATGGAGCACTGGGTGTTGTGCAAAAACAATGAATACTGTTACGCTGAAAAAATAAATAAAATGGAAAAAAAAAAGACAAATGTTGGTTGCTAATAATAATGCATATGTTTATTTATTTAAAAAAATTTTTAAGAAAGATATTACTTTTAAGTAATCACTACACCCAACATGGGGCTTGAACTCCTAACCTTGAGATTGAGAGTTACATGCTCTACTGAGCCAGCCAGACCCCCCAGTTTTTAGTGGCTTTATAGACCTTATAAACCAGCAGTTACTAAATGACTCCTTTGTTTAAAACACTCAGCATTTATTTCCAGATTTTTTTGACCGGGGAGAAATGCATACTTTATGCCCTTCACTTTAGACTTGAGCAGAACCATGTAAGCAAAGATATTTGGATGTCATGGGAGACTGGGTGTTTTATGGCTTTTTTTTTTTTCTTCTTTCTTTCTTTCTCTTTTCTTTTTTTACTTTTGTCCTTCGGCCAAACTACCTGTCATCAAGGGCGTAGATTCTTGATGAGCTAGTGTAAAGCAGTCATGGTTTAGGAGGCCAGACTGAGAGGCAGATCAAACAAACAAACTTAATGATCTGTGCATATCTATGCATATAGGTCTGTGCATATGGAGGTTTTTTTTTTTATTTATTTTTATTTTTTTCCCATTTTATTTATTTTTTTCAGCGTAACAGTATTCATTGTTTTTGCACAACACCCAGTGCTCCATGCAAAACGTGCCCTCCCTAAGCATATGGAGTTTTATGACTTCGAAAATGTACCTACTGGCTTTACTTTGTGTGAGCAACAGTTTAAGGAATGATGGCACAACCAACTTGGATGGCAAGAGATTGAGAGAGTATTAAACCAAGTAGATTCTGAAATGTCTGAAAATGCAAATGACTATGGCATTTGTTAATGAGATTGCTATTTTTAAAGACACCCACTAATACAGTCAATCTGTTTCATAGCACAAGGTGACTTTTATGTTATTGCTCCTTCTCTGTTTTATGTTATTGCTACTTCTCCTCCTTTTTCTCACCTTCCACTTAAATATTTCTTTCCCCTCTCTTTTTCTTCTGGTAGGATCCACTCAGCTACTGCACTTGGGTTAAGTTGCACAGAATAGGAAATGCACTTGGTTTGCCTACACCGGTCATTTGTCAAGAGGGTTTGGGGATCTTCCTTTGGATTCCTGGAGGTCAGCAATGGCTGCCTTCCTATTTGGAAAGATTCAGGTGAACAGGAACACCATGCTGGAATTTAGATGTAGGTGTGAGAGCCACACACTCGTTAACAGTTTGGGTGAACTAAAAGTGTGATTTGATCTTTCTGGGCTGCGGTCTTCTTAGTCTATAAAGTGGGGGTGCTGGGAGAAGAGAAACTCGACACCAACCCTGTGGAGGTCAGTTCACTGTAGCTGTCAAAATGACAAATGCAGATACCTTTCGATCAGTCGCCTGTCTGAGGGTTCATCCGTCAGATTGGGAAATGGCAGACGTAAAAAGATACTCATTGCTGCGTTGTTTGTATTATCAGAAGCCTGGGAGCAACACGACAGAGGATTGTTAAATACATTTTCGTACATCTGTACTATAGAATCTCATACAGCTGTATCAAAAAGAGAAAAAACTCCAATGCTCACATGCATGTCCAAGAGGCATGAGAAATGAGATACATTAAACGAGAAAATCACGATTCAGAAGAGTGTGTATAGCGTACAGTCTTTTGCTTAATAGAAGGGAGGAGGAGGGGTGCCGGGGTGGCTCAGTGGGTTTAAAGCCTCTGCCTTCCGCTCAGGTCGTGATCCCAGAGTCCTGGGATCGAGCCCCGCATGGGGCTCTCTGCTCTGCAGGGAGCCTGCTTCCTCCTCTCTCTCTGCCTGCCTCTCTGCCTAGTTGTGATTTCTGTCTGTCAAATAAATAAAATATTAAAAAAAAATAGAAGGGAGGAGGAATGAGAGTACATGTTAATGCTCGATCTTACTTGCCTGGAGAAACTTTGGAAGGAAGCACGAGAAGCTAATTGAACACCAAAACCGTCTATTCTCTTACGGAGCCTGATCATGGAGAGTGGAAACCACACCTTACCGTCTCAACAGACACTGCTTTGTTTTTCCACTCTCTCTAGTACCCTACTTTTCCTCTTGGGCGGCTGTCACATCCAAGCCAATGGCTTGATTGCTTGTTACAGGAGCTTCTCAAAAGACCCACTCAATCTTCACTGGAAAACATCAATAACCTGTGTGTTAGGATTCTGAATCCCTTAGTCTCAAAATCCTCACCTTGATGGTTTCCTTAATCCTGGGCTGGTATATTGTGATTCTTACCCAGTCTCAGCCGGGCCAGAGCATTGGAAGACAAGCCTTAAGCCAAACATCCCATTCTCAATAAATTTTGACTTTACCTTACCCTCTCTGAGACAGGGATGTGGTGTCCTCTTGCTCACTGTGGTAAGCAACAAACTCGAGCTTCATCTCATCAACAAACTGTGTTTGTGATCTTAGTGGAACCAGCTTTTTTTTTTTTTTTTAAGATTTTATTTATTTATTTGACAGAGATCGCAAGTAGGCAGAGAGTCAGGCAGAGAGAGAGGAGGAAGCAGGTTCCCTGCTGAACAGAGATCAGGATGTGGGGCTGAATCCTAGGACCCTGGGATCATGACCTGAACCAAAGGCAGAAGCTTTAACCCACTAAGCCACTGGAACCAGGCACCCCTGGAACCAGATTTGTTAGATTAAAAGGTGTTTGCCTGGTGGGGTGGGTATATTTGTGTAGAGGAACTGTCAGATGATGCAAAGTGGGGGGCAATGCCCTTCACTGAGTATTTTTACACTGCGAATGCATCATCTATTAAAAATGAAATACAATAAAAGTAAATCTTATTTTGAACAAATAAAAATATAAAATAAATTCAGGGGTTAATTATTGAATCACTGAATTTCCTTTCAATGCCATGATTCCATTACAATTTCATGTTGTCCACTAAGAAAGTAATTTCCAAAATTGCAATATGGAAGGCAGCTGCTCGGTTTCTGTCCCGTTGTAATGGGATAGCTTTCAAGTCCCCAGTTTATCGATTCACCCATGTTTCTAGCACTGATTTCAATTAACATTTGTCAGAGCTAAAAATACAAATTTTATTTAGAGCCCAGGACTATTTTGACAGAATGATTTTCAACATTGTGACTTTTTAGCACAGGAGACTGTGGTTTTAATTGGAAAACCAATTACTTTAACAACTATTCTGGTCCTGCCCTTTAACATGATTTATATAAAAAGAGGCCCATATTTTTGGAAGGTTATAATGATTATTATGATTAGGGACAATTAGTGACTGGCAGGAAATCCAGGTGTCCCAGGGAGCATCGCTTCTAACGTCAGAGGACTCTTAAGGTACTCTCAGAGCCTTGGGAGACTGGAATTTATAGGTCTGTTACTGAAGTTCAGGAGATGGAAGTAATAGGAAGAAAGGAAGGAAGGGAGGAAGGGAAGGAGGGGGGTGAGTGGGAGGGGGAAAGAATAAAAAAGGGAGAAGAGAGGAATTTGTAAAAGCAGTGGGAATTAGTAGTAAAACTGACTTTGGTACTTTTTGTCAGGACCATATTTTGTTTTGCCTTTTTTTTTTTCTCCTTTAAAGAAGGTATGGAGGGGAAAAAAAAGAAGGTATGGAGGGAAGGAGCTAGATTAAAAGATGAAAGACAAGAAGTGATACCTTGTTAGGATAGGCTATGGTTAAGTATCACGGAAAAGTAAGCCATGTAAATCTTTCTTTCTTTTTTTTTTTTTAAAGATTTTATTTATTTATTTGACAGACAGAGATCACAAGTAGGCAGAGAGGCAGGCACAGAGAGAGGAGGAAGCCGGCTCCCTGCTGAGCAGAGAACCAGATATGGGGCTCGATCCCAGCACCCTGGGATCATGACCCGAGCTGAAGGCAGAGGCTTTAACCCACTGAGCCACCCAGGTGCCCCTAAATCTTTCTTTTTATGATCTGTCAGCTAAAAGTGGAGAAATTAGGCAGAGATAACTGAAAGGAACCCTGATCACTTAGGTTTTATTCCTCAGGATCCACATTCTTTCTTTTAAATCTTATTTTATTTTTAATTTAATTTTATTTTTTCAGTGTTGGATCCACATTCTTTAGGTACCTCCTTTTTACCTTATTAAATCTGAGGGTAGAAAGAAAGAAATGATTAATTTTCAAAGTATTGTAACATAGGTCTTGCATTTGCATAATAATACGTTTTGTTTGAGTGGCATTTGCAATTTGCCAGGGGCTCTCAAACCCATTCTTATTCCTGATATTATTCACTGTTGTCTGTGTATGGCAAGCGGAACAAAGAATGTATCCTTTCTTTCTCTCATGGTGTTTTTTTCCTTTCATCCAATTAATATTTCACATTTACTCTCATCTTTCAGGCAGAAGTACTTATCCCCCTTCTTATCACTCAACACAAAACCCAATTACACATTCCACAGAATTTTTTGCAACCCGTGTCCTGTTAAGCACCACCTCAGTTGGCCATGTCAGTTCAGTGCTTTGCTTACGAACCGCTCTCTTCATTCATCGTTTAGTTTTTTTCTCTGTAAACTGACAAAGGCTGACATTTGCATATTGGCACGTGGGATTGAAGTTTCTAAAACTAGGGGATTCATTCGTCCTTTGTGGCGACTGAAGCGGTTGGATTGAAATTCTCTTTATCCTGCCCTTGATTCCGATGAAAATTTGGAGCCCCAAGGGTCCCAGGTTTAGAGGAAAGAGCACCCCGCTGCTAGCTGGGTCTGTGTTGCATGGAGCACCGGAGAGGCAGCCTGGAAGGGCATCTGCGTGAAGACTCAGGATGTCTTCCCGGAGAGAGAATTCATCCTAAGGGGGGATTTGAACACCGCCCTCGGTCTGTCCATAGCTCTCTTTCCTCCCCCGGCCCTGTGGGTATTTATCTGCCTCTTCGAAGATAAGAGAGAGGTGGATAAAATCAAGAAATAACTATGGTACGACTCACCATGGAGCTCCGTACCTTGGGACACCTGTGGGCAGGGGTCGAAGTATCTTGTAGACACCACAGGTTTTGCACCTGGCTCTGCCTAGTGGCCATGGGGATGGTGACTAAAAGCTGACACAGTGTTTACAGGATAGTTTAGAGGACCTCATTTTGAGCCTCGTGATAAGCCTCCCTGTTGTCACCTAGCACTGACCACCGAGAGCTTAGAGAAAACACTAGTTAAGAAAGATTTACTGTTGGGTCGCCTGGGTGGTTCAATGGGTTAAGCCTCTGCCTTTGGCTCAGGTCATGATCTCAGGATCGAGCTGGGAGTCGCCTGCTTCCTCCCTCTCTCTGCGGCCTCTCTGCCCACTTGTGATCTCTCTCTCTGTCAAATAAATAAAAATCTTAAAAAAAAAAAAGATTTATTGTCACAAAAAGACAATTCTTTAGACAACATCCATTTCTTAGTGTGGGATTGGGATTGGGCCGATTTACATGGGTCTGAAACTTGGAAAGATTTCCAAGTAGGAATCTTGGTAATTACTAACTGGATTTGGCAAGGAACTAGCCTAATTAATGCTAGCTTGAGTGTGCATCGACAGATGAATAGATGAAAAGATGTGGCATAGATACACACACACACACACACACAGGAATACTATGCAGCCATCAAAAAACAAAAATCTTGCCATTTGCAATGGCATGGATGGAACTAGAGGGTGCTAAACCAACTGAGCCACTCAGTGGTAGCTGCAGAAGAGTAATATGGTTCCTGAAGGGTACGCTGACAGGGAAGTTGAATTGGCCAGATCTTGAGCAGACTCTGTATCCACAACATGCAGGGGATGGGGAACTTGAGCGAGGAATCAGGAAGGTTCTTTAGCAAGAGACACTGGTTAATTTTGGAAGGAGTATACTACAAAAATGATTTAAATGACTTCCATTTTTTTTTTTAAAGATTCACTTATTTATGTGATCTCTACGTCCAACGTGGGGCTTGAGTTCATGACCCCGAGACCAAGAGTCCCATGCTGTACTGACTGAGCCAGGTGGGTGCCCCCAAATGACTTCTAAATGATTTTTTTTAAAGATTTTATTTATTTATTTGAGGCAGAGACAGCAAGAGAGAGCATGAGAGGGGAAAAGGTCAGAGGGAGAAGCAGACTCCCTGTAGAGCTGGTAGCCCCATGCAGGACTCAATCCCTGGACTCCAGGATCATGACCTGAGCTGAAAGCAGTCGCCTAACCAACTGGGTCACCCAGGCATCCCTATTTTTTTTTTTTTTTTTAAAGTAGACTTCACACTGGGCTCATGACTGTGAGAACAAGACCTGAGCTGAGATCAAGAGTCAGATGCTCAACCCATCGACCCACCCAGTGGTCCCTGACTTTTAAAATTATAAAGATTGGAAGAACGTAGGATCCCCACCACAGCTCTTTCTATTGTCACAACTGAAGTTCACAGCTACTAAAAAAAAAAGAAAGAAAGAAAGACCCCTTTTATATCTATGGGAAAAAGTATCCACGGGTGCCTGGGTGGCTCAGTGGGTTAAAGCCTCTGCCTTCAGCTCAGGTCATGATCCCAGGGTCCTGGGATCGAGCCCCGCATCGGGCTCTCTGCTTGGCTGGGAGCCTGCTTCCTCCTCTCTCTCTCTCTCTGCCTGCCACTCTGCCTACTTGTAATCTCTATCTGTCAAATAAATAAATCTTTAAAAAAAAAAAAAAAAAAGCCTCTGCCTTCGGCTCAGGTCATGATCCCAGGGTCCTGTGATCGAGCCCCGCATCGGGCTCTCTGCTCGGCGCAGAGCCTGCTTCCCTCTTTCTTCTCTCTGTGCCTGCCTCTCTGCCTACTTGTGATCTCTCTGTCAAATAAATAAATAAAATCTTAAAAAAACAGTATCCAGAGTTCCAAATGTTCAGTGAATTATTGAATGACTACTGGTCCCTGAAGGTCTCTTCCAACTTTGTGAGATGAGCCATTGTCATAAGAAGAGTATCTTTGCTGGCCTTCTTTGTGTTTATAAAATCTCTTCTTTAGAATCGAGGTTTTGTATTGGCTGATGTAGGTATTTCTGGGCTGGAAACTAGGATGTGGACTAGATGACAATGAGAATTTATCCCAGTGATAGAACTCTAGTATTTTCCTCAAAAACCCAATTTCTGTGCATTCCTGATCTCCAGGGTCCAGAAGCTCCTTCCTCTCTGGTCAGGAGAGGGGTTTTGAATTTGGGTCAATTTTTGGTTCTCTTATTCATTTTCTACTATGGCTGGGAAAAAAAAAAACAAGTCTACTCTAACTTGATTTATGTATTTCTTATTAAGTGATAGAAGTATGGGAGTGCTTTTGGTTGGAAGTACAAAAAAAAAGGGCGCCTGGGTGGCTCAGTAGGTTAAAGCCTCTGCCTTCAGCTCGGGTCATGATCTGGGGGTCCTGGGATCGAGTACCGCATCGGGCTCTCTGCTCAGCTGGGAGCCTGCTTCCCCCTCTCTCTCTGCCTGTCTCTCTGCCTGCTTGTGATTTCTGTCTGTCAAATAAATAAATAAAATCTTTAAAAAAAAAAAAGGAAAGAAAAGAAAGTACAAAAAAAACAAAAACAAAAACAAACACAAACACACACACACACACACACACACACACACACACAAAATAAGTTGGCCAAAGATTGATTTACTTATGAGTGTTAGTCTTTCTAGTCTTGAGACAACCCCCTTTCCTCTCCTTTGCTTATTTGTTCCTTCAACAAGTATTTTTAAATTTAAAACAATTTTATGTATGTATTTATTTATTTGAGACAGAGAGAGAGAGAGAGAGAGAGAAGCGAATTCTACACTGAGCAGGGGGCCCCAGGGCAGGGTTTAATTTCAAGACCCTGAGATCATGATCTGAACTGAAATTAAGAGTCAGATGCTTAACTGCCTGAGCCATCCAGGCGCCCCTGTTCCTTCAACAAATATTAATTGAACATCTGCGATGTGCCAGAGCTACGGTGTATGTGTAATGGGGGGTGAGTGTTTACAGCTGGAAACAATGGAGACATGGTCTCTCCTAGAGCTATCTGCCTAGCGAGTGGGGCAATGAAAGACTTCTCTCCCCTTTGCTAGTCATGGGATCTCAGACAAGGCGCCTCAGGTCATTTGCCTCAGCTTCGTCGAGCATACAGCAGATGAAAAATGCCCACTTCATAGAGTTGGTGACTGTGTTATATGGGATAATATGTAGAGTGCTTAGCAACGTGTCTACCACAGAGAAAAATGAGTGCCAGTGGGTGTATTATCCTTTTCTGACTCTCGAACCAAAACAATCTGTAAGACAGTAACATTATGAGCAAACCTGAAAACAAATCATTCTGGAAATATGACGGAGGCCACCCCATTCTCCAGCCATTGTCCTGCAAAAGATTGCCCCTTTGGATGTGCTGAAAAATTATTATGGTTGGGACGAGGGAATGAGGAATGACCTTAAGTCTTCTGTCAGTCAGGCTCACCTAATAGAAGGGCGTGCTGCTCTGGGATAGCCAGGGGACTGAGCTGACTCTTCTATGTCTGTGGTTGCCATGTTCCTTCCCAGAGCCTCCTGGTGGGTAAAGTCCACTATGCACCATTGGCCTTGGGAATGAGAAGTTCTTCCCTCTCGCCCTGCCTCAGTGATAGAACGTGGCAGAATTCAGGACACAGCCTGGGGGGACACTCAGGCTCTCGCCAGAGAATCTGAGGTCTAGAATACACACCTGACAATTCCCCCTGACTTATCACTCCACCCCTAGTCGTATACCCCAATAACTGTGGGATGTAAAGAAAAGAGTCTTAAAATCAAGGAACTGGAAATCATTTTGGAAGTCAGAAGAGATAATGAATATATCACAAAAAGTGAGCTAATCAGGCCAGTAACAGCACTAGATAGCAACACTCTGTTTATTTACCTAGTATTGTTCACTGGGCACCGGGTTAGGGATTTGGATGTCTGTCTTCCGGAGCTTATAATCTAGAGAGGAAGATGGGAACGCAGCAGCAGTCACAATGGGAAGGTAAAGACTTCCAGTTGCCATAATGAAGGTGGTTTGCTACTGACAATATCTGAAGGGTCACAGAGGAGGACAGAGAAAGAGTTAAATATGAATGAGAAATAATTGCTATTATTTCTCTCTCTCCAGCGGGGAGAGAGATCGCAGTAAGCCATGATTGACCGGCATGAGGGTAGGCTTGAGATGGGTCTCCAGGATACGCTTGTCAAATGGACAAAAGAGGGGCAGCTCTCTGCTGGTGCCTTCAGCCGGGTGAGGGAGGCAGGGCAGGAGGAGGTAACCTGATTTGCAGAGGCAGCCCAAGATGGGCCTTGAGGGACTATTGGCTTTGAAGACCAGAGTTCAAGTGTCGGCCCAGACGCTCACTGCTCTGATGATTTGTTATTAATCACTTTGCTTCTATGGGCTTCTCTTCCTTCTGCATAAAATGGGGGGGGGGGGCTGGGTAATCTGCAAATGTCTTTCCGTGTGCTCACCTTTGTCCAGTTTCCTCACCGGGAACACAGGGTTAATGTAAATAACGAGAATCTGAATGAAGGCTCATCAAGATTTGGAAGATAGGATTTCTTTTCATGCCAGAACATGCAATGTGAGAAAGTATGCTACATCCTAGGTATTTCTTTGCATCCTAGGAAATTTCTTTCTAATCTCTTGCAAATGTTTCACAGCTTATATATTCCAGAAAGGACACTTCTCCATCCCTCTCCCCAACAACCACGGGCTCTTTGTTGTTTTTATTGCCCTAGGGAGCCAGTCCTCGATTCTGCTTCACAGACGTGGAGAAAAGGTGGACTGGCGCTTTTTTGTTGTTTCTGTCATTTCGGTGGAGTTTTTCCTCAATCTGGTCCACACTGGGGCAGAAACACTGTTCTTTAGACTTCTCAACTTGCACTTTTTTTCCCGTTTTGCAAAAGCGATATGCCGTACACCAAAGATCACTGTGGGCTGGGGACCGGCTTGACCACACGCGGTGCTTGCGATGATGGACCGAACATTAGAATTTCTATAAAGGAATGAATTCTGTTCTTTACTCGGAGCACTTTCCTTCTGCAGCCAAAAAGGCTACATTCATACGGAATCAAATAAAGTGACGATCTGTTCATTATACCTTGCCTTGGAGGTACTGCCTCTTAAATTCCAGAAATCCACAATAAAGCAAATAAAGCAAGTGCCACAGTCAAGGGAGTCGCTTGAGTCCTTGGGCTTCCCAGTGCACATAAAAGCCGTGTTTATACTCAGCTGCCATCCATCAAGCGTGCAATAGCATTGTACATTAAAACATAAGGTACACACCTTGATTTAAAAGTGTGTTGTGGCTGAAAGATGTTAGCCATTATCTGTGCTTGCCGCCTGCACGTCATCATCGCTCATCACAGAATCACCATAACGAATGTCCTAATGATGAAAAAGTTTGAAATACTGCCAGAAGGACCCGAAGAGGAGACACAGAGACATTCAGTGGGAAAATGCTGTTGGAAAAAAAATGGAGCGGATAGGCTTCGTGGATGCAGGGTTTGTGGCGATTTGAAATGAACACAGTATCTGCGAAGCATGATAAAATGAGGGGTGTCCATTCGATCTGATCTTTGTAGATCATCGAAACACTGAAAAGCCAAAGGCTGAAAATCTTCTCTGTAGTTTGATTACTGGAATACCCAGATGGCTTGCTTGTGTTGGTTAGGGTCAATGGACAAGGAATGAAACTCCCCTCGTTTGGTTTGGTAGTTACGAAGGGAGTGATGTGGCTTCTTGCGGTCCGACGGAAAAGGTTTCCTGTGCATGCTCATGGCAGCTCTGTCTTCATGCACCCAGGTTTTCTTTCATGTTCTTTCCTGCAGTTCTGCAAGTTTGAGAGTGGTGGTGCTGCTGCCCTATTCTTGCTTCTCTGTTCAATGTCACAGCTCTGGGCTTTCCCCTCCCTGGGTCATCAACATTTGCAGTGAAGTAAAGGAAGAAGAGAGCACCATTCATCACTATGCCTCAAGCCAAGGACTTCTAAAGGTCAGGGAGAACCTGCCAGCGTCTTCCTGGCTCCTGTGTCTGGCGTCCCACAAGATGACCAGGTGTCCCGGCTGGGTTGGTGTCATTTTTACAGGGAGGCATCAGATCCTGGCAACCGATGGGTAGTCTGATCTGTGGAGGAAACCCAGGGCTTATGTCATTCATTCCAGAAGGCTCTCCAACATCCCCCATGGCACAAATCAGTTCAGGGAAAGGATGAATTAACCCTTGAAGAAAAGCAGAAGGAGGGGAGAGCTCTACGAATGGGTGGAGGGGTTAGATTTATGTATTCCCAAAGCCTAGGAGCCAAGAGGTGTACAGGTATTTTGGGCAGAAGCATTCCAAAGACAGATGAGAAGTGCATACACCTGCCTCTGGGAAAGGGCTCAGTGTGCCTTGGGTGGCCCCGATCAGTGAGCAATGACTGTTTCTGCCCGTTCTTCAGGCTCACCATGGAAACGGTTGGGGAGCACAGGGTTCTTATTGTGAGGCTGGCTCTCTCTCCTTTTTCCTCCTGGGGCCAGAGGAGGAGAAGTCCCTTCCTGCATCCAGTGCTCAGACTGTCCCATTGGCTCTGGTTCAGAGAAGCCTGGCCATCAGCAGGACAGGGTAGCTGTGGCGGGATCCCATTCCTCAACCCGAGGGACCCTGCTTTCACGCAGATCCCATCTCAGTGATCTTGGGAGGGTCTCCGCTTTGGCTAGCTTCCACCTCCCATAAGCTTGGGTACAAGGAGCCCGTCCTTAGTTGTGTGTGTCTCTGAGCTCAGGCAATCTGTACTGTTCCAGGGCGAAACAACACTACCCATTTCTGACAGCTTTGAAGGCAGACCCCTCCTGTGAGCTGTACATCACAGGCACCCCTCTCTGCCTAGTGCTCTGGAGGAATAAAAAGGAAAAATACAAAAGTGCAGGCTGAGAAGCAGCATGCGGGGGCGGGATCGTCTGGGGAGTGTTTCCAGGGAACTCTGGCAGGAGCCTTCTTGCTCATGAAGGATTTCCCCGGCACCGCGCCTGGGCAGGATAACAGATGGGCTTCTCTCTGCCGCAGAAGGGAAAATACCTTTTGTCTTCGCCAATGCCCTTCACTGCGGGCCAGCAGCTAGCAGGCACCCCTTCTGCGCCTGGATGTAGTCTCTGTCAAGAGGCATCTGATTTTTTTTTTTTCCTCTGTAAGAAGAGAGATTGTATTCTCACGATGTTCTGCTTCCGAAAGCCGTCAACCGTGAAGAGTGCCCCGTCCTTGTTCGGAGGTGCAGTTTTGGAACGGTCAGGGAGAAGCCAAAGGCATTTTCATTTTTAGAGGCTGTCAGAAAATATTCACAGGCTTTCTGTTTATAACATATGGCCCTCACACCCCCCCCAACCACAGCCCCCCTACTGAGGGGCCTGACCTCATTTTTTGTAATCTTCAAGCTGGGAGCATATGTGATTAGCGACTCGAGGATTTAAAATGACAATTGGAAGAGGTTTCCCTTTTTAGAACCAGACTGGGCTCCTGGTCCTCTAATGGTCCTGAGTAGACTCTAATGAGGGATTCAGGCTGAACCTGGTGGTTTTCAGTGCAGAATTTGGGCTTATCCATGTGTTATATATTCACAAGCCTTATAATGGCTCTCTTTTTGAGCTATGATCCTTTTACACTTTCCTGCTTTTCTGCCTTCTCTTTTCTTTCTCCACCTTCCATCCCTACTCATCCTTTTGTATATTTTCAATCCATCCCACGGGTTTTAAACCCAACAATTGACTCACTTTTTTTGTTGATGTTGTTGTTTCTGAGAAAAATGTTTTTGAAGATCTGGCCAAAGAAGGAAAAAAACCCAAAAAACAAAAACCACCCACTCTACGGCTGTATTCTCCAACTACCTGATAATGATCTATGTGGAAATAATCGCTCTGTAAATCTAGGTGGGTCTTCTTTTTTTTTTTTTTAAGATTTTTATTTATTTATTTGACAGACGGAGATCACAAGTAGGCAGAGAGACAGGCAGAGAGAGAGGAAGGGAAGCAGGCTCCCTGCTGAGCAGAGAGCTCCATGCGGGACTCCATCCCAGAACCCTGAGATCATGACCTGAGCCAAAGGCATAGGCTTCAACCCACTGAGCCACCCAGGTGCCCCCTGGGTGGGTCTTCTAATCTAGGAAAGCAGTTGGGTCCTGAAACAGGTTGGTCAAAACAGTTTCCCAGTGCAACATTTGTTACCAGTGACTTTATCTGCCTGTGCTCTTGTCAATATCGGGTAAGCTGCTACATTGTTGGCGCTCTCCTGTTCCTAATTCTTCTTGGTGGCAAGGATGGTCTCCCTCATTTTCATACCCTCTATGGTGACTGGTAGACAGATTGGGACTTCAGCTAATTTAATTCAATTCATATAAAAAGTGTGATGTGTCAGAGAGCTGGGGAAATGATTCATGTGCAATTGAAAAGGGCAAAACCATTTCATTTATGGATTTCTAGCTACTAAAGTATTGATTGGAAAGATGAATCTTTCCAGCCAAACTAGTTGGGAGAAGTGGATCCAGGGAATCATTCCAGGGTTCTGTTATTTCCAAAATGCTGCCAGGCATATTTGGAGAATTTGGGAAGATTCTCAGAAACCTACTAGCTTATGAAAGGAACCGTCCAGAGGAAATGTTTCAAACACTGAAGAATGTTTCCTTAACCCTCATAATGCCTGAATGGGAAAAATGTGTTTACTACAAAAATGTTTTCTGGGGATGGTGGTAACAAGAAAGGCATAAGGTTAGTTTTTTGGGAGTAACAGAAATTAGAATTAGTTTTCGCAAAACTTTGTCGTTTGTATGGAGTGTTTAATGAAATGGGGGAGTCTTCCCCCCCAACTTATACAGTGCACAAGATATTGAAGACTATGAAGAGAGGGACAAACAGTAATTGATTAACTGTCATAATTTAATAATTAGAATTTGTATTTTCCTCAGCATCAGATTCCTTTCTAGAAGGGATTGTGTTGGTTGCTGCATAAGCCGGTGAATGGCTGGAGCTGGTCTGTGAGGCATGAACAAGCATGTTTGTAACTCACATTTTTTTGTCAGTTACTTTATGAGAATGGTGGGTTTAGGTAACTGCAGAGCTCTTGTTGGGCAGGGTGGAAATTTGCAAGCTCCAGACAAGAACTGAGTTGCTTAGGACAATAGGGAGGGGTTTAGAAAAAGAAAAGAGGGAAGCATGGTAAAGCCTTTAGTGCCCAGAGCAGAAGTGGAGAGGGAGAAAACATGGTCTCAGGAGGATATTTTTTAAATATATAATTTATCTTATATCTGATCTTAAAAAAATTTTTTATTATTGAAATATAGTTAACATACAATGTTATAATAATGTTAGGGGTATGACCTAGTGATTCAGAAATTTTATACACAAATCACTGCTCACCACAGGAAGTGTAGTCACCGTATGACGCTATTACTATATTATCGACCGTATTCCCTAGGTTACCCTTCTCATCTCCGTGATTTTATTTATTTATTTAAAAAGATTTTACTCATTTATTTGACAGAGATTACAAGTAGGCAGAGAGGCAGGCAGAGAGAGGGGGGGAAACAGGCTCCCTGCTGTGCAGAGAGCCTGATGTGGGGCTCAATCCAAGGGCCCTGGGATCATGACCTGAGCTAAAGGCAGAGGATTTAACCCACTGAGCCACCCAGGCTCCCCAACTGTGATTCATTTTATAACTGGAAATTTGTACCTCTTAATCCTCTTTATCTATTTTGTTTCTATCCCCCGCCCCCACAACCACCAGTTTGTTCTCTGTATTTAAGAGTCTCCTCTAGTGTTTGTTAGCTTATTCACTTGTTTTGTTTTTTAAATTCCACATGTAAGTGCAATAATGTATCTGTTTTAGCATGATTAATCTCTAGCCCCATCTGTATCATTGCAAATGGCAAGATCCCATTCTTTTTTTATGACTGAGTAATATCCCATTAGATATCTATGCCACATCTTTTCATCTATTCATCTGTTGATGGACACTCAAGCTACTGCCCTATCAGCTCTAATGTTGCAATAAACCTAGGAGGTTCATATAACTTTTCTAGTTAAATACCCTTTGGGGTGCATATATCTTTTTTAGTTAAATACCCAGACATGGAATTGCTAGGATCATATGGCAATTCTATTTTTATTTCATTATTTATTTGTGTGTGTGTGGGAGGAGGGTAATTCTATTTTTAATTTTTTGAGGAACCTCCAAACTGTTTCCCACAATGGCTACACCAGTTTGCTTTCTCACCACCAAGATTCTTTCTTCTCCGAATCCTGGCCAACCCTGTTATTTCTTGTGTTTAGGATGCTAGCCTTTCTGATAGGTGTGAGATGATACCTCATTGTGGTTTTGATTTGCATTTCCAGGAGGAATTTTTTAAAAAGATTAGTTGATTTTATCCTAGAGAGAGAGCTCAAGCAAGAGGAGTGGAGAGGGGCAGAAGCAGAGGGAGAGAGAGAATCCCAAGCAATTTCCTGCTGAGCGTGGAGCCTGATATAGGGCTCAATCCCATGACCCTGAGACCATGACCTGAGTTGAAATCAAGAGTTGGCTGCCTAACTGACTAAGCCACCCAGGCACCCCAGCAATTTTATAAAATGAAATTTTGTTGCATGTTGTAAATCCCCCTTCCCACCACCCCTCCCATCCCTTTCTCCCCTTCAGTCTTCAGTAAAATGTGTGTACTCACAATGAAATTGATTTCGCTTGGTTAGGAGTGTGACAAAAGGCTGAGTGTGGTATTGTGGTGGGCACTTGGGCCAAAACTGCTTGCGGAAGATGAAATACATATATATATATATTCAAGGAAACTAGTTCTTTTAATCTCCTGACATATGTCATAGATGAGGAGAAAATCGGCTTGGTCTATTTAATGGACATAGCATTGGCTATATTAGTTTCTAGTAAGCCTCCATTACTAGAACCCTGTAGAATATTCTTTTTTTAAATAGATTTTTTAAAAAATTACATTTATTTTATTTTAAATTTTATTTATTTTTATTAACATATAATGTATTATTTGCTTCAGGGATATAGTTCTGGAAATCCTTAGTCTTACACACTTCACAGTACTCACCATAGCACATACCCTCCCCAGTGTCCATAACCCAGGTACCTTATCCTTCCTCTCCCTCCCCCTAGTAACCCTCAGTTTGTTTCCTGAGATTGAGAGTTTCTTATGGTTTGTCTCCCTCCCTGGCCCCATCTTGGTTTTTTTTCCCCCTTACTTCCCCCTACAAACCCCCACCCTGCTTCTCAAATTCCTCATATCAGAGAGATCATATGATAATTGTCTTTCTCTGACTGACTTATTTCGCTCAGCATAATACCCTCTAGTTCCATCCATGCCATTGCAAATGGCAAGATTTTTGTTTTTTTTGATGGCTGCATAGTATTCCTGTGTGTGTGTGTGTGTGTGTGTGTGTGTGTGTGTGTGTACCACATCTTCTTTATCCATTCATCTGTTGATGGATGTCTAGGCTCTTTCCATAGTTTGGCTATTCAGAATATTCTTTTTTTTTTTTTCTTTTTAAAGATTTTATTTATTTATTTGACAGAGAGAGATCACAAGTAGACAGAGAGGCAGGCAGAGAGAGAGAGAGGGAAGCAGGCTCGCTGCTGAGCAGAGAGCCCGATGCCGGACTCGATCCCAGGACCCTGAGATCATGACCTGAGCCGAAGGCAGCGGCTTAACCCACTGAGCCACCCAGGCGCCCCTATTCAGAATATTCTTAATTTATCTAAAATTTGCAGAGAAGGTTTAATAGGCTGAATAGTCCCTCAAAGATCTCAGGTCCTAACCCCTGAAATCTGAAAATATTACCTTATCTAGAAAAAGTGTCTTTATCGATATGATTAAATTTAGGATCTGGAGGTGGGACGGTTATCCTGGATCACCCAGGTGGGTCCTAAATGAAATTGAATGTGTCTGTATAAGATAGAGGTAGAGGGGACACCTGGGTGACTTAGTTGGTTAAGCGTCTGCCTTTGGCTTAGGTTATGATCTCAGGGTCCTGGGACTGATCCCCCCACATTGGACTCCTTACTTACTGGGGAGTCTGCTTCTCCCTCTCCTGCTGCTGCTTCTCCTGCTTGTGCTCTCTCGCTCACTTGCTCTCTCTCTCAAATAAATAAAAATCTCAGGAAAAAAGCCAACCAAAAAAACATTAAGAGATGGAGGCAGAGAGAGAGCACACAAACACAGAACAGAAAGCCACATGAAGACAAGGCAGAGAGATATTTGAAGATGGTGGCCCTGAAGATCCGAGATGTGACCATAAGCCAAGGAACACCAATGGCCACCATAAGGTGAAAGAGGCAGGAAATGGATTATCCCCAACTGCCTCCAGAAACACACAGTCCCGATGCCATAATTTTGGCCCAGTGGTACAGATTGTGGGCTTTTGGCCTCCAGAACTGGGAGAGAAGAAATTTCTATTATTCTAAGCCACTGAATTTGTGGTAACTGTCGCTAAAGCCAGACCTTGTTATGTTAATGGTTTAGTGATTCCTGATGGTTTTTTACATCTCAGTGAGCACACAACTTAAAATGATACCAGTAATCCTAATTATAAAGATTCAAACATACGATCCCACCAAGATGGAACTTAAGCTGATTGCAAATGGCTAAGTTCAGTTCAGAGTTGTTGAAGAATTGCTGTTAGTTGAGGTGTCTCGCTTGTGAACCCCAAGGTGTATGAGGGACCCGATGGGGGAAAAAAGGCATAAGGGCCAACTGAAGGAGAACGTGAAGCTATATTACTCAGCTCTTTGATACGTAAAAAGTCTAGTAGCAACCTAAGAGCTCCACTGTATATTAACAATACACGATTTATTTTGGGCAGAGGATTTGCACAACTCTAGGAGGGAAGAGGCATAATTATGAACCACAGCCTGCCGTAGGATGGCTGCTTACACGGCATTTGAGTTCTGTTCAGCTCAGAACCACTTACACATCAGTCCCCTATAGGGTATCAGATACAAGACTGGTTACACACGGTTCATTCTCTAGAAAAGTAAGAGAGTCACATATCAAGCCAATGTCTGGTTCTGAAGTTCTGACTAAGGTGACACACGAGGTCATAATCACCCTTGAGAATTCCCTAGGAAGCCACCATGTTCGTTGTCAGTGGATCAACTCTCATCTCAACCACATGGCTTATTCCCAGCATTGAATCAGGCAACTTATTTCTTTAGTTAAGCACTTGAAGAAACACTGGGCTTACATAGAGGGCCCATTTCATGAGAGGATTGTTTTTAACATTGGGAGCATACCTGGTGAGACTTGGATCCCATGTTCTCTTTCCTTCTAGAATATTCCTGAATGATGGGCAGGAACTCCCTGCCCTCCGTAAATTGCGGTCTGTTTCTCTCCACTTAGCCAAGTGTGTCTAGTGACTCTGAATTAAGTTCTCTGTGATGGGATGATAATTTTTGCCCTTTTATTTGTTCATCTGTTCACATTCACTGACAGATAGTAGGGACAGTAGTAGCTGGGGTTGCTGAGGAAGTGATTTCTGCTCATAAGGAGATTACTGTCTAGCGGGGACATCAACGTGCAGGTTGTGGTATGTGGCGTATGAGAGAATGAGCATTGCCAGCAGAGTTCAGAGAAGGGAGATCACTTCTGGTGGATGCAGGGAAGACTTCATGGGGGAGGTGGTCTTTTAGCTGGGTCTCACCAGCACAGTAGGAGCTGAAGATGTGGGGAAAACTGTGAAATGACTTTCTACATGTGGGTAAAGTGTGAGTGGGCAAAGAATGCTTCAGGCTTGCTTAGGAAATAGACCTTTCTTAAGGGGGGGGGGAGGGACAGAAGAAGAGGGAGAGAGAGAGAATCCCAAGCAGGTTCCATACGTAGCATGGAGCCCAACGCAGAGCTGGCTCTCACAACCCTGAGATCATGACCTGAGCCAAGATCAAGAATCAAGTGCTTAACTGACTGAGTCGCCCAGGCACCCCATGGCCCTAGTCTCTTAAGAGGGTTTGGGCCAAATACTGAGAAGGACTGTGTCCCCATCGTGGAACAAAATTAACTTTAGACCACATGTTGCTCTGGTTTTGCCTTAAAATTTTTTTAAAATATAAGACCTATAAGAATCCTAGTGCTGCCAAGAAACTTAACCAGATCCCAGAATAAAGCTCACAAATATTAGGTCACCTGGGTGGCTCAGTCAGTTAAGCGCCTGCCTTCAGCTCAGGTCATGATCCCGGGGTCCTGGGATTGAGCCCCACATCGGGCTCCCTGCTCAACGGGAGCCTGCTTCTCCCTCTGCCACTCTCCTTACTTGTGTTCCCTCTCTCACTGTCTCTCTCTGTTGAATAAATAAGTTTAAAAAAATCTTAAAAAAATACAAAAGCTCACAAATATTTATAGACATGCAAAAGCATTCAGCACCCAACAAGATAAAGCAGATGTTGTGTCCTCCACCGGAGACCTCTCCTCCTTCTCTGTTCTCCATCCATCCCAGAATGTTCTACCCTCAGGACCCTGTGGCTTGACCCAACCCAGCCCCAGAGTGATGATGTATATGGCTTCCTTTTAAAAGTGGTGACAGAGTCTAGTTCTGTGGTAGGTACACTTGCAGGGTAATAAAATGGTTGCACGTTTTCTTCATCTGTGCCTGGCTTCGGCTGCCCTGCAGAATGTTATAAGCTGGCCCGCCGAGGTGGTGCGCTCTGACGACCCTCTGGAACACGAACATTTAATTTCTGATCTATTGGTACTGGAGGTGGAGGAAGCTTTGGGAGAGCGCTCTCATTTCCTTTCATTATTCCAACTTCGCAAGCCTGCAGCCCATCTGCTGGAAAAGTTAATGCGAGAGCCGGAACAATTATCAAGGAATGAAGATCTTGTAAAACAGCGATGGGTAAAGCCCAGGAGGGGCAGTGCTGGCAAAATTGGGATGGATAGGAATCGGCAGAGGCGACAGATGCGTGCTTTTGTGCGAGGACGCGGCTTAGCTAATTTGCATGCTTGTTGGCAATTCATTCTGAAAATATTGTGGGAGACAGAGCAGTTGGAGATGGTTTTAAGTAGAATGGTTCTTGGCGGGTAGGTTCGAAAAAATTGATCTGTATTGACTCTGGAGACATGGGCACAGGGGCTGAAGCGAACAAGAGGGAGAGGAGGAGGAAGTGTGGGGAGAACAGAGGTAACTGTTAAGTCCAGCCTGGCTCTAGAATCCTTGTGTGGCCATTTAGTAGCTGTGCCAATGTGGCTGGTTTATTTAATGTGGCTGAGCCTTGTTTCCTCATCTGTAAAATGGATACATAGTATCTCAGAGCACCGTGTAAAGATACAAATAAAGCACTTAGCTGGAGCCTTCTTTATTTTATTTTGTTTATTTGAGAGAGTGAGCAAGAGAGCACAAGAAGGGGGAGCAGCAGGCAGAGGCAGAAGCAGGCTCCCCGCTGAGTGGGTCCCTCCCCCCCCCCCCCCCCCCGCTGTGGGGCTGGATCTGGGGACCCTGGGATCATGACCTGAGCCAAAGGCAGATGCTTAACCCACTGAGTCACCCAGGTACCCTTTGTTGAGCCTTCTTGATAAAAATTATCTAATAACAGTTATTAAAGGAGACATCATACCAGCCCACGTTAATTGTTATTTTGGGATGCAATCATAATAAGAAAAATCCACGGCTCCACATAGTGTCTCAGGTTCATTTTACTGACATTGCTCTGTTAGAATTCTCTTGGAACCCGGCTTTGTTTCAGATGCCATGGTAAGTGAGCCAGAAAGGGTCAACTGGTGGAGATGCTTTTCTGAATTCTCTGTTACTTTGGTTTAGGCATTTCCTTTCCACAGCCATCTGGTTGCTGAGTAGAGCAGGTGTATGGCTCATGTTGGTAGTCTAGGAGAGGTCCAGAACCTCTGAGATGATTCTTAGGGTTCTCATTCAGGAGAAACACTGGCACATGAGTAAGATTGTGCTTCATTACAGATGCCAGGTTGATCTTTCAACAGTGACTCTAACCCAGGTTAGCACAATGGGAAAGTGATCACATCACATAAGATTCCAACCCCCCCCTTCCTTCCTTCCTTCCTTCCTTCCTTCCTTCCTCTCTTTCTCTCTTTCTTTTCCTTCCTTCCTTCCTTCCTCATTTTATTTATTTGAGGGAGAGAGAGAGTGTGTGAGAGCAACTATCTGCGAAATTAGAAAGGTTGGCTTCTGAGGATCAAAATGGAGGATAGGGTTCTGAATGGCTAATGAAAGGCTTATACCTTCCAGGAGTGAAGGAGAAACATGATTTATTGGACCAAGAACCAAAGACGGGAAATGTTCATGAGGGAGGCAGGTTAGCAGACCTGAGTTTGAGAACATGAGACTTGGGTATATGTGAACCAGGGTAAGATGGGGACTCTAGGAAAAGGCTTAGGTGGAAACAGAACAGGCTTGGTCATGTGGGGTTTGTTAACTACTTAGGGATGGCTTTGTCAGAGAGAAGCAGGTGGGATAGTAAGTTGAGGGGGTAAGACCCCTAGAAATGAGAGGTGTGGGGGGACGATCAGAGAGGTTTTTGAGAGAGCAGCATTACATATCAGAAATAATGGCTGTTCTGAACACAAAAGGCAATTCATTCTCTGAGCCCCATGCACTGTTTCCTATTGGTCATGGAACCTCTGGGCCCTTGGCTATTGCCTGTGGCCAGGGACGGGCCAGGACTCTCAGAAGAGCTACACCTTTTATCAGGACAGAGGGCAGAGGCTTGTTGCTGCCATCACTGAACATCCTGGAGTTTGTAAATGGTTCCTCCTTGGAGCGGAGCTATGGCTTAAGAGTTCAAGGTTCACTTTCATGCCCTTGCGTCTAACTTGAAACCAGCGGGCCATTATTTAGTTCTGGATTTTGGTGTTTGCAGGAAGGAGTGGAAATTTTATGTTTTTGTTTTGAGTGATGACTTCTATTCTAATTTGCTTATTGTTATTTAGGATGTCACCATTTTTGATCCACAGATGTGTTGATTTTTTTTTTTTAAATCTCATCTTTTTTCTTTTTTCTAATTTCTAGAGATTTTAGAAATGAGGCAAGTTAGGTACCATCTTGATCCAACCTGGTTTAGTGATTTGAATTTTTTTTTTTTTTTTAAATTTGGGGGCATCTGAGTGGCTCAGTCGGTTGAGCACCTGACTTTTTAAATTTTTTAATTATTTTTTCTTTAGTTAAATTCAATTTATTTAACATAGAGTGTATTATTAGTTTCAGAGGTAGAATTTAGTGACCCATCAGTTGCATACAATACCCAATGCTCATCACATCAATTGCCCTCCTTAATGCCCATCCCCCAGTTACCCCATCCCCCTACCGACTTCCCCTCCAGGAACCCTCCATTTGTTTCCTAGAGTTCAGCATCTTTTTTTTTTTTTTAAAGCTTTTATTTATTTATTGGGAAGACAGAGATCACAAGTAGGCAGAGAGGGAGGCAGAGGGAGAGGAGGAAGCAGGCTCCCCGCAGAGCAGAGAGCCTGATGTGGGGCTCAATCCCAGGACCCTGAGATCATGGCCTGAGCTGAAGGCAGAGGCTTTAACCCACTGAGCCACCCAGGCGCCCCGTGTTCAGCATCTTTTATGGTTTCCTCCCTCTCTATTTTCATCTTGTTTTAGTTTTCCTTTTCTTCCCCTATGTTCATCTGTTTTCTTAGGTTCCACATATGAGTTAAATCATATGATAATTTTCTTTCTCTGACTGACTTATTTTGCTTAGCATAATACCCTCTAGTTCTAGTCGTGTCATTGAAAATGGCAATATTTCATTCATTTTGATGGCTGAGTAATATTATACACACACACACACACACACACACACACACACACACATCTTCTTTATCCATTCATCTCCTGATGGACACATCTGGGCTCTTTCCATGTTTTGCTATTGTAGACATTGTGAGCATCTGATTCTTAAACTCAGCTCAGGTCCTGACATCAGGGTTGTGAGTTCATCAGGGAGTGAGTTCAGCACTCCAGGCTGGGCGTGGAGTCTACTTAAAAAAAAAATTTTTTTTTTTAATTCGTAAGTACATTCAAACAGCAAAAGTTACAGAAAGAGTACAAAGAATTTCAGTACACGCATTACCCAGATTCACTGATTGTTAACATTTTAGGCCATCTTGATCTGTTTGCTTTGTCATTTGTTCTATCATCTATCTATCTAATTTTGGAACCAATTGAAAGCTGCGTAGAGTATAATTATTTACCCCTAAATACTTTGTGTAGATTTCCTAAGAATAAGAGTATTATATATTCACAGGACAGGGATCAATCTCAGTGAGTTTCACAGTGATACAATACTTTTACCTAATCTCCCTTCTCACAATCCAATTTTGCCAATTTGCTTTGTAAAGACTTTTGCAGTATTTCCATGTGTATGCATGTACTCCCTCCTCCCCACCCCCCTCATACGACAGGATCCAATTTAGGGTGAAGTAACACATTTAATTATCTTGTCTTTTTAGGATCCCCAATATGGAACAATTCCTCAGTCTTTCTTTACTTTTTGTAGCATTGAAATATTGAAGACTGCGTTCCCCTTTCGAAGCAGAATGTTCTCCATGGAAGGTCTGGGTATGTTTTGCCATGATCAGTTTTGGCTTAGGCACCGACCCCTTGCCCTGGTCAGAATACTACAGAAGTGATATTGTGTCCTTCTCAGGGTACGTCATCCCAAGACACATGGTCTCCATGGCCTCTCATTTGTAGTGACTTTGATCAGTGTTGCCTGATTTTGCTACTGTCTAGATCATTTGCCCTGGCTCCTTATAATCAATCTGTGGTGAGGTGTTTTCAGACCATGCAAGTACCCTGCTCCTTACCCAAGTTGACTCCCTATACTGGAAATGCCTACAATAAAACAAAGAGTGACAATACCAAGGATCTGGAGCAACTATAATTCTCGTACATTGCTGTGGGAATGTAATATGGTGTAAGAATGGCAGAATACCTGGGATTTTTTTTTTTTTAGAAAGTTAAACATGCACTTTCTAGATGACCTAGGATTTTACACCTAGTTATTTGTCCAAATGAAATGAAAGCATATGTCCATATCAGGACTCAAGCACAAAATAGACGTGGCTGCTTTGTTCCAATGGGCCCAAACTGGAAACAACCCAAACGTCTGTCAACAGGTGAGTGCATTTACAAATTGTGGCATATCCATGCCACGGAATGCAACTCAGCCATTAAGAGGAACAACGTTCTGATATGTGCAACAGAATATATGAATCTCAAAACCATTATGTTCCATGAAAGTAGCCAAGGACCACAGAATCTGTGGTGTATGGTTCTAGTTATGTGAAATTCTAGAGAAGGAAAACTCATATCTGATGAGGGGAAGCAGATGGGTGGCTGCCTGAGGCTAGAAGTGTGGGGGGTGTTGACTGCAAAGGGACATGTGGGCATATTTAAGGTGATGGAAAAGATTTGACCCTTGATTTGAGTGGCGGCTACACAGGTGTATAAGTTTGTCCCAACTCGTCAAACTCTACCAATAATGGGTGCATTTTGTCATGTGCAAGTTTTCCTGTATAAAGCTGGCAATTCCGCTCCTAGATTTAGCCCCCATTTATGATTCTGCCCTGAACCAACCATTATGGTGATGGTTACAAAATAGTGATTCCTTAACACCAACATTCTCTCCACGTTTACCACTTGGTACTTGACATTCTTCTGGAAGCAAGTGTCCACCCTTCTGCCACATCCTTCTTGTTTGTTGTCATTATAGACTCAAGCCTTTTCCCACCAAAGGCTTATCATTGATTAATATCTTTAATTATTCGGCACTGATATTTGTCTTGTATTTGTCTCATATTTGGCTCAAGGTGGTCCCTACCTACATGTCCTTGTGACATGCCCCCATCCCTTGTTTTTGAGGACTTCCCTGCTTTCTGGCATAAGATGAAGTTCCAGGCTCATCTAGCATCTTCTCTGCCCCAGGCTGGGAATAGCTATGTTTCAAATTGTCCTGCTTCCTCCTGCCAAGGAATGGAAATGGAAACCAGGAGCTGGCTGGTACATGAGCTCATTGCTCCTGGGCCCCCTGTGCATCTAGGCCCAGCCAGAGCTGTTCACTTTGCTTTCTACTAGAGGTTTTCTTCTTCTTCTTCTTCTTTTTTTTTTTTTAGAAAGGAATGAAAGGAATAGGGCTTAATTACTAGAACTCTCTGCAAAGAAGTTGAGGAAGAGGAGTAAGGCTAAAAGGGGAGAAAATCACTCTTGAAAAACACTTCTTCTAGAAATCATCCAAGATCCAAAGCTAAAGCAATAATGGCTTAATATTTGGGTTCTCTAGACTTAGCTTTAGGCCCTTTCACTAACTGCCATTCTCTTGTATTTATCCACTTTATGGGTTTTCACGTTGACTGTCTGGGCCCAAAGACAAATGCTGTGTTTCCATTGGAACCCTGTGGGCTACTCTGCTTCTCAGGAAGGCAGTGGCCTCTGTGGTGTGTGTGTGTGTCTGTGTGTGGGTGTGTGTGAGTGTGGGTATCTGTGAGCAAAGATACCCTTGTGTGTGTGATTTAGGAAGGAGATGCAAAGTAAACAGAAAATGGAGATGGGATCTTGGACAGCAGGCTTTGGAATTCTGTTTCCAAGTGAAGTAGGGCAAGGGAGGAATCGACCCATCTCTTTTTCTTGAATTACCATTTTTGTTTCACGATTTCTATGAATTGGTAGCAAGGCAGCCTCCCCAAGGGTGTGTGAGTGCTGAGATGTGGTTCCTAGATTTTCTTCTTGTGACTCAAAGTATCCATCAGTGTGTCCCATCTATGGCACCAACTATTGCTTAATCAGAGTCCAGTGAGCTGTCGTGTGGCCGGGAGGTCCCTTTAGAGCTCAGTAAGAAGGCACAGATGGTCTCTCCTCAAAATCATAGCACATCTGTCACTCCTCTGAGGCAAGACAACTGTTGGCTTCTCTACTGGGAAAGAGATGAAACCCTGACGCTTGAGTCGTTTAATCCTGAACTGAAAGAACCCAGGAGAATATACAGGAAACACAGACAGGAGATGGGGAGGCCTTCTCTAGCTATAACCCGTCTTATTGAATAAGGAGAAGGCAGGGATGCCCATTAAGTGATGGGAATGGCTGTCTTGGCTCATGTTTCCTGCAGTGAAATCAAATTTACGGAATGGAAACTCCATTAGAGTGTTTTCTTTGACTCATCCAACAGACACACTGAACACATTATAAAGGAAACTCATCATGGTAATGCTAATTGTTTTCTCCTTTTTCTTCTCATTTTACTCCTCTTATTTTTCATTTTGCAGGCAGTGGACTTTATTAGTTTTGTAAAAAGGATATAAACTTTATAAGAATTCGAGTCATAATGAAAAGGAAAATGGAATTGCTCAACAGTCCCATTCAGAAAGAATGTTCTTAGAGTTTGGTGAACTCTATGCCGTGGGGATTTCAATTCATATATTCAGGCAGGATATCTGGGAATCATTTGGAAAACTGAGATCATATGATACATGCTAATTTAAAGAAAATATATCAAATAAACTGGCCTTGACTTTTACTTGATTCTGTGGAAAAGGCACTAAGGTTAAAGCAAAGGAATTAGTGAAATCCAGCAAACATTTTTTCAGTCTCTAGGTTTGGAAAAACGAAGATATACATGTATGTGCATGTCTGTATGTATGCCTGTGTGTGTGTGTGTGTGTGTGTGTGTGTGTGCATGCAGGTGTGTGCACACGTGTATTTGTAAAAATGATTGTTTGGGACCAGAATCCCTAATTTTTACATACATTGAAAATGCCTTTTTATGCAAGAGGAAGTCTTAAGTCAAACTTTCTTTCCCTTGGAGATTTGTGGATATCACTAGCAATAATCTGGTTTTCTTTTGCTTTATAGGTGTATCTGTACAATTTTTTTAATGTGCTCGAAGCCCAGAAACTTCCTTGATACATGTTTCAGAATCAATCACTCACTCCTTTTCACAGCACCTGGTATACCCTTTTGAGTTGTACATCCAAACATTTCGTGGGGGCGCCTGGGTGGCTCAGTGGGTTAAGTGGCTGCCTTCAGTTCAGGTCATGATCCCAGCATCTGAGCTCCCTGCTCAGCTGGGGAGTCTGTTTCTCCCCCTGCTCCTCCTGGCTTGTGCTCTCTCTCTTCTCCCACTCTCAAATGAATAAATAAATAAAATCTTAAAAAACCCCACATTTCTTGGTTTCAGGAAAAAATACTAACGTACATGTGATATGGCAATATTGATTTCAGTAGATTGGTTTATTGTCTTGTCATGTGTCATGTCAACCCAGAATGACTGTTGGATTCCTTCAGTTTGATGACATAACGTGCTGCGCCGCTTTCCTGAATGTCTTCGCATTCCTCCAGTGAAATACTTCTTGGTCATGGTGTCTTGTTATTTCGATATACTGTTGTATTTAATTAATTATTTTTAAAATTAGATGTGTGTGAGCTCATATGATAACTGTCTTTCTCTGACTGACTTATTTTTCTTAGCATAAGACCCTCTCTAGTTCCGTCCTCATTGTTGCAAATGGCAAGATTTCTTTTCTTTTTTTTTTTGATGGCTGTATATATATATATCTCACACCTTCTTTATCCATTCATCTGTTGATGGACATCTAGGTTCTTTCCATAGTTTGGCTATTGTGGACATTGCTGCTATAAACATTCGGGTGCACATGCCCCTTCGGATCACTACATTTGTATCTTTAGGGTAAATACCCAGTAGTGTGATTGCTGGGTCGTAGGGTAGCTCTATTTTCAACATTTTGAGGAACCTCCATGCTGTTTTCCAGAGTGGTTGTACCAGCTTGCATTCCCACCAACAGTGCAAGAGGGTTCCCTGTGACTGTAAAGTTTTGAGGAAATCTGTATTGTAGGGGCCAAGGGAAGGCCCTTGATGAGCACATTGGCACTGAACTTTATTCTGAGTTAAAAGCAATCAAAATCCAACAGATTCAGGGAAAGCTCTTTACCTCTCCTTCAACTGCCTGCTTGTACCAGGAAGAGAGCTATTAACAGCCTCCTCTTTATGGTAGAAACATATCTATGTATCTATATAACAGAGGAACCCCTTTGTTTTCCAAACATATCTTCTCACCTTCCTGCTAATGGTCTTTCTCCCATTCGGATCCTAAGAACTCACCCCTCTCTTTAGCTAACATATGTGTCATGTTGCCTGCCTTTGGAATTTCCATATCTATGTAGATTCCCCATACATATGCTATTAAATTTGATTTTCTCTCATTAATCAGCCTCAGGTCAATTTGATTCATGGTCCAGCTAGAAGGATCTTGAAGGGCAGAGGAAATTCTTCTTCCGGAAACAGTATGCTGCTGGAGGCATGGGTTTGGTGTTCTGCTCACTGCCTTGTCTTAACCCAGACTTTGCAGGATTTGGCTGGTAGGCCTCAGAGTTTCTAGTTAGTGGTCCTGTGTTTGTTTCTACTGAACCTTTCAGAGAGCAGAGGGAAATGCAGACTAGTGGGCGAGTGGGCGTTTGGGTCTGTGGAAAAGAAAGCCAGCAGGGGAGAAAAGAAATAAACTAGGAAAATCTACCAACTGGTTCATCAGCGCTTGAATTACTGAGAAATCTGTATTCACTCTGGAGCAGAGCGGAAAGGCAGACCATTTATACTGAGACAAAATGACTTATTGGGATTGATTTTGTTATTCTTTGAAGTCTTGGAGCGCTATGGCCCAACTTATATTTTGTCAGTTAAGATGCTTCATACAATCAAGGTTGTATTTATTTATCTCCGGCTTCAGCCTTTTGCTTCTGTTAGTGGAGATTTAGGGGGTGACTTGTGTGCTCTGTTTCAGCATTAATAACCAGAGTCCGTATCAGTTTCCAGAGGTACACAAGTTGAATTCCTCCACCGAGCAGCCTCAAGCAGCAGCCAAGCAGCCTCTGGAGTGAGTGCGCACCTGAGAGCTGAGATCCGGTGGGAGGGGTGTGATCTTGTTTCTCAGTTACAAATGCACCTGTCTATACCCCACCCCCACTTTGTAATGCTGAGCGCTGGACACTGGAGAGCTGCTCTTTTGTCTGCTGGTTTTCAGTTCGGTCTGCCTGTAGGTGGCGCTAGAGAGCCACCAGAAGGTGGGAGGAAGGAGACGGTGCCGGCGTCCCATGCGTGTTCCTTGTTCCTGTCTTGATACTTCTTGCCTCCGCCAGTGCACGTGGTTCCAGTCTCCAGCTGTTATTTCCACTTCCCAAGAACCAGCTTCATCGTCCCTCTTCGGCTGTGGAAGCGCCAGCTGGGCAGCACCCCTCCTCACAGGTTTGAGTTCCGAGAAGAGTAAAGTTGGTATTTTGCATAATGCATGCATAGCAGAGTTGATCGTTGAAGTCAATGCTTTATTGACCTTAAGTCGTCATGAGTAGGGAACCCTAAAACAGAAAGAATCAAATTAATATATCATTTAAAAAATTATTTTTATTATTTTTTTCTGAGGGGCACCTGGGTGGCTCAGTTGGTTAAGCATCTGACCCTTGATTTTTGGCTCAGGTTATTATCTCAGGGTCCTGAGAGGAGCCCCTGGGACTCCTCACTGGGCATGGAGCCTGCTTGAGTCTATCTCTCCCTCGCCCTCTGCCTCTCCCCACTTGTGCACACACACTCTCTCTCTGTCAAAAATATATATATCTTGCTTGTAGCTGCTAACAGTTGTATTGCTACCTTTGGGGTGATATTTGAGAATACTACAAAACAAATGCAGCATTTTTAGCTGAGGTCGAGCGCAGCATGAACAGTGAGGGGAAGAGAAGGATCTAGGTTCAGAAACAGAATCCTCATGCAAACTAAAAATATGAAAAGCATCAGTAATTTCACAGGCTATCTTCGATGTATGAAATACTTGATTAGGACACAAGAGCCCTACATCAGAGAAGCATACCCTTTCCCGAGCAGCTGGGGAACAGAGCCACCATTTTGTGGTGGAGCACTGGCCATCTTGAAACCCACATCATGAGGCCTTTGGGGCTTGGAAGAGTGATATTATTATTCTTACTTTTAAAAGACCCATGTGAAGCGTTTTTATTCATAGTAAAATTTGTCACATGGTAGTTGAAGGGTCTCACATAATTGGTGCATTCTTTCCAATGGTGTCTAGACTGCTGTTGTACTGAAGTGTATAACTTGGAAATTCTTCAGTCTTGCACACAGATGGGCCCAAATGCACATTTACGCTTATTTAGTGAGCACTTGATGACTTTCCCAATTACCTGCCTTTGTTATGACACATTGTTATAATTTAACTTTCCTAAAGGGCATGGTATTGATAGGATCCTGTGGAATAATTCTGATTTTATTTCTTTCCAATTTCAGCTTGGTGGAAGTGATTTATAAAATGTTTGCTTTTATGAAAAGCATCCAAATCCAGTCTACGCGGATGGGGAAATGAGGCTGTTCTGTGTGAGTCTCCTAGAAGAACTGGAAGAGTACAGGCTAACTGCCTTCATCTGGCAAACTGGGTTATTTGTGCGACTTAATCAATGATGTCAGCACGTTGGCTGGTTTCTATGTCCTGCTCCATTTCAGAGCTCGGGGACTCATATTTCTGTGTCTCTATATTGACTCATCTAAGTAGCCTGGGCCATGTGATTACATTTGAAATGTCTGGAGCTTATAGTTTGAGTAATTGCAGCTTATGGAGAATGTCTTGCTTATATGGATTTATTCCCTAATTTATGCAATAAATATGGTTCAGTCACTGTCCTGTGTAAGGATCTCCGTTAAGCTCTGGGCGGCAGTCAACACCCAGATAAGATCTCTATACTCAGGGAGGTAACTAACATTCTAGCAGAGAGTAGTAAAAAGCATACTAAAAAGGTTAATGATAGGGGAGCCTGGGTGGCTCAGTGGGTTAAAGCCTCTGCCTTTGGCTCAGGTCATGATCTCAGGGTCCTGGAATCGAGCCCCGCATCGGGCTCTCTGCTCAGCAGGGAGCCTGCTTCCCCCTCTCTCTCTGCCTGCCTCTCTGCCTACCTGTGATCTCTGTCTGTCAAATAAATAAATAAAGTCTTAAAAAAAGATTAATGATAAATGTAATAGGTATTTGGAAGGAAAGTAAACAGGGTCTTGTGATAACAACGATGTGGAAAGGGGCCCCTGGGTGGCTCAGTTAGTTGATTGAGTGCCCGGAGTGAGTTCAAGCCCCACCCTGGGCTCCACGCTGAGCATGGTGCCTATTTAAAAAATGTTAATAATTATGTGGGGAGGTCTGTCTGATGAGGGGGCATTTGAGCTTGGGATACCTGAGTAGCAGGAGATTAAGGAGACAGAACATAGGAAGCAAAAAGGAGCATGGAGAATAATAATCATCATGCAGGAACTTTTAGAAACTTAGATTTTATTCCTAGAGCCATAAGATGTCAGTAAAGGAGTTTAAGCTGGTGAATGACAAAATCTGATACATAGCAGCGGTTATGGTCCTAATCATAAGCCGAAGGGTATAAAGGGGATATTTGTTCATGTTTTCATAATCGAGTTTCTCTTCCCTACAAATTACCTTAGATTATTATTATCTCATTTGAAGACTAAAATCAGATTGGATGAGGTGCTGGGAAACTGAGGACTGCGGGTCACGCATGAAGTGTTTCTTTTCATTGCTTAACCTCTGTCTTGGATAAAGTGGAAATGGTCATTACAGAGCAGTCTTTGCTAATGCTTAATAATCCATTGAGGTCCTCAAGGAAGCCTCGAAGGCTCTGGAATAACCTAGTTTACCTGTGGGTTGAGTGGGTAGGGGAGGGCGGGAAATGGCAAATTTAACCTCTTGTTGGCAGCTGCCTAGTGCTCCGAGCATCCCTTGGTGGAAGTGGTAGGACTCTGATTCAGGGCATGATGTCAACACTCCCTTTCTGTCTTCCTTCTTCTTCCACTAAGTTACACCCAGGCCCTGGAAATCCGTAAACCAATGCTACAGTGTAGACTACCATTCAAGGAAGACATGGAAATAGATATACATAAAAAAAGAAGCTTATTTCCTGTTTATCATTGCCAGGCACATAAATATGCCAACTGAGCATTAGAATTAGGTTGTATTGGAGGATTAGGTTGTACAGGGGAGTTGGGGACAGGAAAAGGGTGACCAGTCGTCTACCATCTCACTTAAGCATTATGAAAGCATGATGGCAATAAGGAAACTTTAGTCCTACTTGTTGACAATGGTAAGGAGGAACCCAAAAGGTGAACCTTGCCCCACACATTTAGGGGAGGTAAAAGGGACTGGAGCAGCACCCGAATCTCTCAGAACATGGTTTCCCAGCCTTGACTTTCGGGACCTTATAATTCTTTCTTTGGTGGCTGAGGCTGTCTCGCGCATGGTACGGTATTTAGCACACCCTTGACCTGGACCCACTAGGTGAGATCCACTTTGTTGTGAAAGCCAAAAATGTCTCTGGCCATTGCTGTTTTAGATCCTCAGCCAGATTATCCATAGTCTCCCCCTTCTTCCTCCTGTGTCTTGATTCCTTAAGCCATCACTTACGTTGGCAAGCATCCAGGACCTTTTCAACTTTTTTCATCAATCCCTTTCCTCGTATCAAGTAATCTTGGGAATTGGCCATGTGTCTGCGCTTGCCATCATTCCAGTTTCTCTTTAGTTTATTTTATACGTTCAAAGCCCTGAATTGGCTCTGATTATTAGTTAAGAGAATTAAAAAAAAATTGCTTGGAAAGGTGTTAAGTGTTATCTCTGGGAAACATGAGGCGAGAGCAAAGATACCATCAAGAGAATGGAGGGGGGTATCTTTTTTATCTTATCAAAAAGAGCTAACATTTGGTTGTTTAATTCCTTAGGGTGAATGGAACCAAAATTTTATTTCAGTTCTGTCAGATGAGAGAAAGAGAAAGCAACTTGAAAGATGAACTTCAAGGTTCTAAAATATTTTTATAAACCTGACCTTAGCTTTCTAATTTTCTAACAATGAAATTCACCCATGAGTGTGTTTAGAAAATGATGGCATTCAACTGATGACCTTAAATGTGTGATATGAGGATATCTTGGAATGATAAAATGGGCAAAACTGGAATCTGATAACATGTGATTTGGGCACTTAGTAACTGGGTGACCTTGGACTTTCATCTTTAAATTTAGAAGAAAAAAGTTATTTATTAGGTATGTATTACGTTATACCTTCGATTTGGATAATTATCCTTTTAAGGCCTGTGGTGGGAGTCATATATGTGATATTTCATAACTAATAAATATGTAATAAGATGGAGAAAAATATACTTTCTCTGTATTTCAGGAGCAGGAATTCAAGGATTTAGTGTCTAATTGACTTCACCAGAGTCAGATGTTGGCAGCATCATAGACAAAAGTCTTATTGGATCAACTCAATCAAATCAAATTCCAGTTTTGCTATTAATTTTTTAAACTTAATTCTCTTAAAAAGTATATAAATTTAATTGATATGCAATCTTGATGAGAGATCTAAATTTTTGCTTGTTCCAACCTTGATAACCAAGTTCAAATAATGCCCCCAGGTGGTTCCGACTTGGAAGGAGCTGTATTGCTCTTTCTGAGGTACACTTTCTTCATTCAAAGATTTTAATCTTTCCTTTCTCAACAGGATAATTACGTTTGTAGATAAGGAAAAGGAGATACCCTCAAGTCCCAACCTTTGTGTTTCTAGTTGTCTTATTGGAGAATTTTGTTTTCCAATATGGTGACATGACTTTGCAAAGTCAATGAAGTCAATTGGGAGCCTAATTTCTTGGTGGCTTGGCAATGGCAGGCCATTAAGAAATATCCCTAGCTGGCACTGCATGGCCCCTGGATATCTGAACTTTGCCTTACTCCAAGAATTCTGTACTCTATCTATCCTATTCCCTCTCAACCCGCTTGGCTTCCATGGCTAGTTTTATGAATGCATTCATGGTTATTCCAGTGCCTCATTTCCTTGACGAATTCTCCCGTGTGTCTCAGCTGTCCCTTGACTCTTCTTCTACCATACTCTTACCACTTGCCCCCACTTCCCTCCCTCTCCTCCTTCGGCTCTGATGGTATCTTGCATCCCATGGCCTGTTCTGGTGATTGTGCAAAAGGGGCAGGAATTCTCACTGACCACAGTGGCCAAGTGAGTGATTCATTATTAAATATTTAAGAGTTCTGGACACTGGATGGTGCAGTTGGTTAAGTGTCTGACTTGGTTTTGGCTCAGGTCATGATCTCAGGGTCATGAGCTCCAGCCCTGTGACAGGTCCATGCTCGGAATGGAGTCTGCTTGAGACTCTCTCTCCGTCTCCCTCTGGCCCTCCCCTCTTTGTGCGTGCATGTGCACTCTTCTCTCTCTCTGATAAATAATAAAATAAATCTTTTTGAAAAATAGGAGTTCTTAGTATGTATCAAGCACTGTGGGCTATTTAGTGGTTCCTCCTGGAGCTTATATTTAGTGGGGAAAGCAGAAATCCAACAGGCACGTAAATAACAAGTAATTACAAGGCGTATGGGTGGAGGAGATCACTACTGAAAGCGTAGCACAGATAATGGCCCTGAGGTGGGACAGAGTATGGCTTGATGCAGGGTAAGGACAGAGGCCCACTTGGTTGTGCTGTAGTGAGTAGGGGAGAGCGAGCCACGTTGCACTGTAGACTGTCCCCCTTACCCATTTCACCAGGCAGTCAGCCAAGCACACCCAGACACAACAAAGTAAGGAGATTCTGAAGCATGGACAGGTACCCTGGGGAATATGGTATCTTTAGAGGCCCTCACTTATGGCCTTACTGCGGCTCTGCTTTCTGTGAGACTTAACACAATCTTGGTCAAATGTCTGAGATGGTATATCCCATCTGCTTTGTACCTCATGCTCTGTTTCCATTTTTCTAGTCTTATTCCCTCCCTCCCTTCCTCCCTTCCTTCTTCAAGGGACAATGCTTTAAAACTTCTCAAAATTAATAACAGAAACCAAACTACAAATCCAGGAAGCTCAGAAAACAAGAAGCTGGATAAATAATTTAAAAAAAAAAATCTATGCCTAAATATAGCTTATTCAGACTGCAGAAAGCCAAAGCCAAAGCCAAAGAGAGAATCTTGAATGAAGCCAGAATGGAGGAAACTACCTATTGTAATACTATGATTTATAATAAGAAATATATATTTGGTCTCTACTCCCAGTTAGAGAACAATAAAGGAGTCTTTTGTTATGTTGATGATGTGACCTTTGGACCTCACCTAAGGATGGGGGCTGGTTTTTAGGGAAAGCAATCTTTCAACTAGAAGGTTGGGGGCAGAGGAGTGGAGCTGGAGGTTGACTCAGTTGCCAATGACCAATAGTTTAATCAATTATGCCAATGAATTGAAGCCTCCATAAAAATACAGACGGGTGTGGGGCCACCTGGGTGGCTTAGTCAGTTGAGCATATGACTCGTGGTTTCAGCTCAGGTCATGATCTTGTTGGGGATTGAGCCCCACTTCGAGCTCTGTGCTCAGCAGAGTCTGCTTCAGATCCCTCTCCCTCTCCATCCTGTGCACTCTCTTTCTGTAGAGTAAGTAAATAAAATCTTTAAAAAAATTACCAGAAGGGTGTGGTTTGGAGAGACTCCAGTTGGTGAGCTTCCAGAACTCAGGAAACTAGTTTACTACTAGATTACCCATTTATTATAAATAATATTAAAGTATATGAATCAATAGCCAGATAAAGAGATAGATAGGGCAAGTTCCTGAACAAAGGAGCTTCTGTCCCCTGGGAATTTAGGGCCTGTAAAGTGACATATGGATATGGTCTGTTTCACCCACCTAGATGTTGGTCTAATAGATAACTGCTCAAAATAATTATAGCAATAATGTATTGGGTGGATATAGCTTACGGATAAGTCAAAGAATGGAGGCCATATTGTAAGGGATGGGAAGGAGGATTGTGAATGCTCCATTAAGAGGTACCATCCATGAAATGTTGAAAACCCACATAGATTTGTATACTGCAAACTCCAGAGCAACCACTAACAAAAGTTAAAAAAACCTAAAGAAGTTGATAGAATTCAAACATTTATTTTATCTGTTGCTCATATGTGAAAGACACCTTTAAATTCAAGTGGGAGGTCTTATAAGAGGGAACCCTGGTTGGGTAGTAGAAAATGACATACCTTGCTGTGGGGAGTATGGGCTCCTGTTTTGTCTCCATTTTATATTTCAAGATACTACGATGTGAAGAACAAACAGAAGACTGAACATTTCTGTCCGTGTGCTCTGGTCTTGTCACTTCAGCTCTCTGAACCCATTTCCTCACCTGCCAGTGTGGACATAGCACTACCAGCTTTACCTGTTGTCACCCTATGTGAAACAACAGATATTGAAGGTTTTGGGGAATCCTAGGACTTACTTCAATTCTTTTTTTTATTTTATGCTCATTTAAAAAAAAAAAGGTATTTTTCAGGCAATGAGAAAACCTCAATAAATAGTCACCAAACTTTCTATCTTTTATGGTTGCTGAGCAAATGTTCGTCACTTCCCTTAGAATTCTGAACATGGAAGCAATATTCATGAAAAAATGCAATATTTTGTCTGGAGAGTTTTTGCCACCCATTACCCCCTCAGCATAAACTATAAAAACTCAGGGTCCTGGGGTCTAATATTCTGGTTGCTGGCTTTGCTGCAGAAGTTTTGCTCTTTGCCTTATGAAATATGTGATAAGAGTTCAAATGGGATCGAACACATCTTAAGTATTCAGTGAGGTTTCAAGGATCAATTCTTGACTTGTCAAAATAAATCAGCAATAACTCCTCCCATTTGGTTTGGTTTGGTTTGCTTTCAACTGTTAATGGAAATAAAATCTTTCGGCAAGGCCGGTTAGTCATCAATACACGCGTTTCCCACTCCATTAGACACGTACCTTGGTTCTCGATTATGGTGGTGACATCACAGAGATCCTCACAGAGGTCCTCACAGCGTTTCCCACTCCATTAGACACATACCTTGGTTCTCGATTATGGTGGTGACATCACAGAGGTCCTCACAGAGGTCCTCACAGCGTTTCCCACTCCATTAGACACGTACCTTGGTTCTCGATTATGGTGGTGACATCACAGAGATCCTCACAGAGGTCCTCACAGCGTTTCCCACTCCATTAGACACATACCTTGGTTCTCGATTATGGTGGTGACATCACAGAGGTCCTCACAGAGGTCCTCACAGAGAGTGGAAATTTGCCTTTCCAAGTGCCAGCAGCAAGCAAGACGTGGTCATGCAGGAGTTCACAGGCTCTGCACCTAGAAGGTAGTACACTGAGGGACTGGATGAGGAGGACACGATAAAGTAGGTAGGTCAAGATCTTTGCTTACTTAGGGGAGCCTGGGTGGCTCAGTGGGTTAAGCCACTGCCTTCGGCTCAGGTCATGATCCCAGGGTCCTGGGATCGAGCCCCGCATTGGGCTCTCTGCTCAGCAGGGAGCCTGCTTCCTCCTCTCTCTCTCTGCCTGCCTCTCCGCCTACTTGTAATTTCTGTCTTTCAAATAAATAAATAAAATCTTTAAAAAAAAAAAGATCTTTGCTTACTTAGGAAGATTTATAGTCAAAGCCCACAGGCCTGCAGCTACTAAGTCTCACGTCCATATTCCCCAGGGGAGAAAGTGGGCTGGAGAGTGACCCAGAGCTACTCTGCCCTCCCCCCGCCAGATGTGGCCGTGCAGAGAGCTGTCCGAGGAGGGGAGCCTAGAGGTGCCTGGAGATGCCAGCTTTCCTGGGTCATGGTCTCTGTGAAGGAGGTGGTACCAGACAAAGGACGTGTAAACATATGACAGCCCCATTCCAAAGTCGTGGGGTCTCAGGGTATCCTGAGGGAAGGAAGAGGTTGAAGTTAGAAGCTTCAATTCTTGGGGGGGGGGGAACTAAAAACTATGTTTGGGGACCTCAGAGGTCTTTACAAGTCCCGTCCAAGATAGTCCCTGAAATCGATGGGTGGAAGCATGGAGTTTGTGAGATGCCTTCAGTTCTGTTCACAGGGAAGTTATCCCTCATCATAAACGCAGATTGCTAGCCGTGGCCTTGGAGTAACTAAAGCTTTGCCCAAGGGTTGCACTGGCTATAGGGGTCACTCAATCCCTGGGCATGCACCCCGGGTTCCTAAATTTTAGGATACTGATCGGATATCCCTACCATTTTAAAGCAATCTCCCATACGATTGCACAACTATCTGGACACAAGACATAATCAGACTCACTTCTTGGTACTGTTTATTGACAATACTTTAACTCCCATAGCGCACAGGGGTCCCCTGGGCATATAGTCCCCAGGAAGACTCAATGACAAGAGTCTCTTTTGGAGGCAAAGAGAAGTTCTGGGTCAGCTGATCTGTTTAGTCTTTTGGTTCCTCTTTACATCTTTGTGTGTGTGTGTGTGTGTGTGTGTGTGTGTGTGTAGAGAGAGAGAAGGAAAGAGGGAGAGAAGTGGGGGGAGGGGCAGAGGAAGAGGAAGAGAGAGAATCTTAAGCAGGCTCCATGCCTAGCATGGAGCCTGATTTGGGGCTTGATCTCACAACCCTGCCATGACCTGGGCTGAAATCAAGCGTCAGATGCTTAACCGACAGAGCCATCCAGGTCCCCTCTTTACATCTTAAAAGCTCAGAATAGGAAACAGAGACAAAGCAGCCATGCTGGGCCATTGGTCCCCATCCTTCTTGTGGTCTCCTCCTTGCTGTGCCCTGATTCTGGTGGGGGTTCAGCGAGGCTGCTGGCTCCTCAGGGTTCAGCATGACTCCCTCTCCCTGGAGATCACAATCCTCTTGGAAATTCAAAGTAGTCCAAAACCACCTTTATTTTATTTATTATGTTTTTTAAAGATATTTATTTATTTGACAGAGAGAGAGAGAGAGAAGGAGAGCGCACAAGCAGGAGGAGTGGCAGGCAGAGGACAAGGGAGAAGCAGGCTCCTTGCAGAGCAGAGGAGCCCGATATGGGGCTTGATCCCAGGATTCTGGGATCATGACCTGAGCCGAAGACAGTGGCTTAACCAATGGAGCCACCCGGGCACCCCAAAAACCTTCTTTACACCTATTCTGCTTTCCTTTCTCCAGGACACAAAGGACGTCCTGTTGTCAAGCTTGGCTACTGCTTGTGCTGTCCTCCCCTTCTGCTATCCCTTCCTCCTTTCTGTTTCATTCTCCTGTCAAAACTTGGCTTTGCCAAACCACTCCTCCGCCTCTTTTCCCCTCGGTCAGCTTTTCTCTTCTTTGGTCTGGATGAAGTCTACTTTGTGTCTGTACAGACCTCATAGAACACAGATTTTAAGGACCCTCCTCCCCGCTCCTCTACCTGGGCTTTTATAAACAAGTTCCTAGAAAAGTTAATTATTTATTCATCATCACTTCTCTCTCTACAGCCTGAAACAGTAGGAACCAAGAGGCTGCATCATAAGTGGTTTTGAGAAAATGACATGTTAGTAGCTTGGCGGAATATGTGTTTCCATCCCGTCCGTTCAGTCTTCCGATGAAGGTTTGGATTTATTTTTCCTGGCCTGTTACCTACAGATTTAATTATAAGCGAATCCTGTATCCTCTTCTTCCGCCTTGCTTGTGGGAGAGTGATGTGTGCCGTCAGTGGCAAGAAAACCACAGGGGGATATTTCTCTGCTTTGAACGGCAGCAAGTGTAGGCGAGGAAGCTCCATGTGTCCCCCTATCTCCAGGAAAAGGAAGAGGGAAATTTTGCCAGACCAAGCTTTTATCTCAACAGGGGTACAAGTATTCATTAGAAAGTGGGGTTTCCAATAGTGTTTTTTTGTTTTTTTTTAAGATCTTATTTACTTGAGAGAGAGAGAGCACACAAGCAGGGGGAGCGGCAGTCGGAGGGAGAAGCAGACTTCCCGCGGAGCAGGGAGCCTGATGCGGGACTCGATCCCAGGATCATGACCTGAGCTGAAGGCAGACGCTTAATGGACTGAGCCACCCAGGCGCCCCTCAGGACTGTTTTTAAAGCGATTTTCTTCCTCACTTCCAGTGAGGGATTGCATCACGCACTTGGGGACCTGGCATCTTTCTCCTTCGGCTTTATAAGCCACACTAGCTGCTTTTACGTTGACCTTAACAACGTTTCCTTATGTGTAAAATATTACATGATGTGGGAAATTAGGAATAGAGACACAATTTTTTGGCTTCACTTTTCGGATCATACTGTAGAAATAGCAAAAGGCTGAGAAGAGAGGACATGGACTCTCTTCTTGTATCTGTCACTAAAATACAGCATGACCTTGGGCAAGACCTTCAACCTCTAGGAGCCAGGGGTTTCACAGATGTGTGAAACTCAAGATTCCCAAGAATTCCAAAATGACTCTGCCGTCTGGAAGAGGTAGGCTGGTTCGTCGGGTCAGCTGCAGAAGGCTCCGTCCTTCAGTAGGAGACTTCAGAATGGTCTCTATCTTTAAACCAGAATGTCTTCCTGAATCTACAGACTGTCTACATTTGCGGGGGGGGGGGTGGGGGGGTGGGGGGCTCCTGTTCTCTGTGTCAAACGGCTCCAGATTTTTAAATCTCACTGAGAATGAATGAGCCCTCTTTATTTCTGAGTGCAGTATCTAAACTGTCCTTAAACACCACCTCCTTGCTTCTAGCCTCTGTCTGGAGCAGAAAGTGTCAATGCCCTTGGCCCCCAGCCGAGCCTCCCTGTGGGTTTCTAATCATAGATCCTCATGTCTCTACAAAAAGACATTCTTCCTGGGCAGCAGAAGGCAGTCAGGTAGTTTAAGATTGATATCTACTCCCCTCCTCTTGGGCTTGAATCCATTAGACAAATACCATCTAAGAGAGTCTTGTTTGGGGGCGCTGGGGTGGCTTGGTCATTTGGGCTTCCAACTCCTGATTTTGGCTCAGGTGATGATCTCAGGGTCATGAGATCGAGCCCTGTGTTGGGCTCTGCGCTCAGTGGGGAGTCTGCTTCAGGATTCTCTCTTTCCCTCTTTCCCTCCTCCCACTCTCTCTCTCTCTCTCTAAATAAATAAAATCTTAAAAAAAAAAAAAAGACAGTCTTGTTTAACAAGCCAAGGAATTTACCTCTTCCTAACTAGAATAGTGGGGAGAAACATTCACTAGAGTGCCAGTTTCATTTTTTTCCCCTCACATAGCCACTTAAACAATGTTGAAAACTGGCGTGTCTGGGTGACTCAGTGGGTTAAACCCTCTGCCAACGGTTCAGGTCATGATCTCAGGGTCCTGGGATCAAGCCCCGCATCAGGCTCTCTGCTCAGGGGGAGCCTGCTTCTTCCTCTCTCTCTGCCTGCCTCTCTGCCTGCTTGTGATCTCTGCCAAATAAGCAAATAAAATCTTAAAAAAAAAAAGGGTATAAAAAAAAGAATGTTGAAAACTTATGTAACTGTACCCCACCGTTTTTATGTTGCTAACTCTTTTTTCTAGTATCATTTTAAATATTTGAAATGATCTGTAATTTCTGGTGCACCGTGATTGTTCCATTGCTCGCAAATGTTTCCAGCCTTGGAGATTTGATTCTCTTCTCAATTTACAAGATCCGTAAGAAGTTTCCTGTAACAGAAATTTTACATCACTCCATTTATCCTGGACTCGTATTTCCCTTCCACTTCCTGCAGAGAATTTTATACCAAGATAATATATTTCAGGCTTGGAATTCTTTTATTGATCGTTCTGCCACATGTCTGTGCAAGAAAAATATTTATATAAATTGAAATTGAAATTGTTCTTCTTAAGCTTGACTTCCCTGTGATCTTCTTTGTAGATGTTTTCTGGGGGAAAAAAGGCTTCTTCTGGATTGAATGACCATAACAACTGATTATTCCTGCACAATTAATGAAATTAAAATAAATAAAAATTGAGCGCCTGGGTGGCTCAGTGGGTTAAAGCCTCTGCCTTCGGCTCGGGTCATGAACTCAGGGTCCTGAGATCGAGCCCCGTGTCTGGCTCTCTGCTCAGCAGGGAGCTTGCTTCCTCCTCTCTCTCTGCCTGCCGCTCTGCCTACTTGTGATCTCTCTCTCTGTCAAATAAATAAAATCTTTAAAAAATAAATTAAAAAAATTCGGACGAGTGACTTTTAGACACAAATGGTAAAATTTTTAGGGACACTTTTCTCTTGGTGAAACTAATAGGACTTGTTGTTCAGTTAGTTCATGAGTCCGTAGACAAATGTCAGTCATTGCCGGAATCAAAATAGGGCTGAATATTGCTTTTATTTATATTTTTGTTTTCTATGTTTTATATTTTTGTTTTCATATCCCCACATAAATAAGTACATAGAAGTGGAAGGAGTCACGTTATCCAAGTGGCAATGAATTTTTGAACTCCTTCCAAATTATGTATCCAAATCACATAGTTGTAGGTCATAAAAATTAATTTTGATAATATTTCAGCTGATTACTTGATTTGGCCCTCCTTCAATTTTGTTGAGATTATGGAATGGGAAACTATCCGATTTCCAAGGGGATTTCTTACCCACTCATCAGAGCCACCTTTCCGCATTTCTGGAACGTATGTCAAAAATGTTTTATTAAGACGTACCAATGATTACTAGTTGTACCCATGATCCTTGACTCTCAGGGACCTTGTTGAATACATCCTCAGAAAGGGTTGGAAAACAGAGCTATTGTTCATTTAAGAACATTTTTGTCCATTCAGTACTGGTGTGTTCCTGGGTTTGATCTCTAGGGGCTCCCTCTCAGGGAGGAGTCATAATTGTGGGGCATGGAAGAGCTCATGTCCTTGGACCTCCTGGAGCTTTTAAAACCCTGTAGTAGGACTAGGGGAAAGGGGTACTCTTTCCTTGGAAAGAGTAGGGTTACTAGGATGTGGGCAGAATCAGCAAGATGTCTCCATTCTAGAGACATTCTCAGCTGTTCCACTTTTTAATTGAGATCTCATTAACACAGAACATTTTGTTTCAGGTGCACGACATAATAATCCGGTATTTGTATGTCCTGCAGTCAGCTGATCCACTTACGAAGCAAGAGGCAAGAGTCGAACCCGGAACTGATTCCCTCAAAACCAACCATCCTTATGTTCCCTTGGGAAAACTTAATGGCCCTCGGGAGCTATGTGTTTTCCAGTTGGAAGGGCTCACCTCTAGGGCATGCCCCCCAAATCCTCGATATCCTTATCTGTTATATGTTTTCCTCAAAGTTAATACATAATTACCGTTCATAACAAGTTCTGTGTGGCTTTTTGGCATCCTTTCCTTGGGAGTGATGGACAATGCTTCTGGAATTTACCTTCACTTGTCTTATGAGAAGGAAAAACGGTCATATTCCTGGTACCAGAGGAATTTCTGCTTCCACGGAATGTACCCTGAAAACGCCCCCATGACGACTTCTCCGCGTGGCCCTGGATGAATGACCGCAATCACGGACACAAAATCTCCAATACTTCCCTTCCAGCAGTACGACCCTTGGTTCCATTAGCGCTGATGCTCCTCCCTAGGAAATCCTAACGCAGTCTAGCGCCCAAGCCAGACCTTGACCGCAGCTCCCCAAGCTCCTCTTTCCACACGGGTGTTTCTCACTTGGCAGCTTCCATTTGCTGCTTGACTGTTTAGGCGACATAAAATCCCGGCCACCCTGAGCGGCCCTCAGTGACTCCCAACAATATCGGAGCCAAGCTGATTTCAGGGCTCGCTGGACTCAGTGATTGCCCAAACCTGTATATATTATTTTAGAGCCTCAGCACCTTTTGTTTTTTCCCCTTTAAGTGAACAGCTGAAAAGATGAAAACAGAGAGTCTTTATTGTCGTTAGGGAAGGGGTCTGGAGTCCTGCCCACTTCACTTATCTATCCTTCAGTTCTGGGTCATTGTTTATTTTTTTATTTTTATTTTTTAAAGATTTAATTTGTTTATTTGACAGAGAGAGCACAAGCAGGAGGAGGGGGAGAGGGAGAAGCAGGCTCCCGGCTGAGCAGGGAGCTTGATGCGGGGCTCCACCCCAGGACCCTGAGACCATGACCCCAAGGCAAAGGCAGACACTTAACCAACTGAGCTGCCCAGGTGCCCCTGCTAGGCTTATTTTCATTTTTAAAAAAGGATTTATTAATGTGTGAGAGAGAGAGCATGCCTGCGTGAGCAGTGGGAGGTGCAGAGGGAGAAACGTTCAAGCAGATTCCCAGGTAAGCATGGAGCCCCATGGGGGGACTCGAACTCATGACCTGTGAGATCATGACCCGAAACTAAGAAGTTGGTCACTTAACCAACAGAACCACCCAGGTCATCCCTCTGCTCTCCCAGTAACTAGGTTTATAAAGCACTGTCTCAAGTGGCTTCTCGTGGGCCAGTCTCATCTGCCTCCAGCATCTTTGCCACAGATCACCAAAGTGTGGTTGTTACATTCGGATACTTACTGAAATCACCTGCAAGATTTAAAAAATACTGATGCTTAAAAAAAAATAATACTGATACTTGGGACTTGCCCCCTACCTGCCAAAAGCTTCTGTTTAAGAGCTCTTGGGTCTCCTGTCCTAGATGATTATAATGAGCAGCCAAAATTGAAAATTACTGCCTCAGAGATGTTTTCCAATGTAAATTGGTTTCTGTCACTCTCACCGTCTTAAAACTTCTCGGTGGTTCTTTTTTTTTTTTTAATATTTTATTTATTTATTTGACAGACAGAGATCACAAGTAGGCAGAGAGGCAGGCAGAAAGAGAGAGAGAGAGAGAGAGAGAGAGGAAGAGAAGCAGACCCCCCACTGAGCAGAGAGCCCGATGTGGGGCTTGATCCCAGAACCCTGGGATCATGACCTGAGCCGAAAGCAGAGGCTTTAACCCACTGAGCCACCCAGGTGCCCCTTCTCGGTGGTTCTTATAGTGTGCCCCGCCCCCCTCACCCCACCAGCCCCACAGCTTCAGCACCACCTGAAACTCATTAGAAATGCAGATGACCTGACCTAACTGCAGACCCATTAAATCAAACTCTGGGTGTGGGATTCAGCAGTCTGTATGTGCACAAGCCCTCCACGTGGTCCGACCTGGAGAACCTGGTCTCCCCGCCCCAGTCCCACCCATAGAGTGCTCACTCTATAGTCCCCTTGCTGTTAACACACTCATGTTCCTTAGAAAAAAATTTAAAATCAGATCATTTCACAGAATCAGAGTTGTTTTTTTTTTTTATAGCCAATCTTCTAGTGATTTTTAAATCTTATCGGGTGAAAGCAACTCTCTGAAAAGAGCCCTTTGTAAATGGAGAGTCCTGAAGCCATCCCCGGTAACTCTGGGCAGAGCTCAGATGGGCTCTTTTTTTAATAATTTTTAATTTTTTAAATTTCTTTTCAGGGTTCTAGAATTCATTGTTTATGCAGCACACCCAGTGCTCCATGCAGTACGTGCCCTCCACAATACCCACCACCAGGCCCTCCCAATCCCCCACCCACCTCCTCCAAAACTCTCAGATTGTTTCTCAGAGTCCACAGTCTCTGGTGGTTCATCTCCCCTTCCAATTTCCCCCAACTCCCTCCTCTTCTCCATCTTCCTATGTCCTCTGTGTTATTTCTTATGCTCCACAAATAAGTGAAACCATATGATAATTGACTCTCTCTGCTTGACATATTTCGCTCAGCAGAATCTCTTCCAGTCCCGTCCATGTTGCTACAAAAGTTGGGTATTCATCCTTTCTGATGGAGGCATAATACTCCATTGTGTATATGTACCACATCTTCCTTATCCATTCATCCGTTGAAGGGCATCTTGGTTCTTTCCACAGTTTGGCGACCGTTGCCGTTGCTGTTATGAACATTGGGGTACAGATGGCCCTTCTTTTCACTACATCTGTATCTTTGGGGTAAATACTTGTATTGCAATTGCAGGGTCATAGGGAAGCTCTATATTTAATTTCTTAAAGAATCTCAGAAGGGCTCTTTTAAATGCACCACAGCTGGGGGGAGCCTGGCTGGCTCGGTCGGTGGGACACGCGACTGTTCATCTCCAGGTTGTGGGTTCAAGCCCCATGTTGGGTATAGACTTTACTCAAAAATAAAATCTTAAAAAAAATAAATTAAAGCACCTCAGCTGATTCTGATTGTAAGGAAAGCACCCACTCAGAGGGTCACACCAAAGAAAGGGCCGTGAGGAATTTAGTTAGCTCTGATGACGAGGAGGGCAAGCCTGCGATTTAGTTTAAAAGAGGACCTCTGGTGGGGCACCTGGGTGGCTCAGTGGGTTAAGCCTCTGTCTTCGGCTCAGGTCATGGTCTCAGGGTCCTGGGAACAAGCCCTGCATCAGGCTCTCTGCTCAGCGGGGAGCCTGTTTCCGAAACCCCTTTCTCTGCCTGCCTCTCTGCCTACTTGTGATCTCTCTCTCTGTCAAATAAATAAAAAAATCTTTAAAAAAAAAGAGAGGACCTCAGGGGTCTGCTTCACTCTCGCCATATGTGGATGGAAAAACAAAGCCCAAGGAGGAGTCGTGCCCTTCGGCATTTGGTAATTAGTGAAAATACCTGATTACACGAACATATTGCCTGGGCTTTTTTATTTGCATTTTTGAAAAAAAAAAACCAAAGCAACAGGAGAGAACATATGTGAAGACATTAAATGTCAAGCAAGTGAGTCATACTTTAAAAACTTGAGAGAGAAGAGAAAGAAAGATCTTTCTGTTTAAACTATTCGAGGGGCGCCTGGGTGGCTCAGTGGGTTGAAGCCTCTATCTTTGGCTCAGGTCATGATCCTAGGGTGCTGGGATCGAGCCCCTCATCGGGCTCTCTGCTTGGCAGGGAGCCTGCTTCCCCCTCTCTCTCTGCCTGCCTCTCTACCTGCTTGTGATCTGTCTGTCAAATAAATAAATAAAACAAAATAAAATAAAATCTTAAACTATTTGAGAATCAAGCTTCAGGGATGGGAGTTGGTTCTAAAAGTCACAACGGGTTTGTTTTGGGAAGAGCCCAGCAATGAGGGTGAGGTAAGGATCCGTGCTCTTTATTTTATTTTATTTATTTTTTTTTTTTTTTGTTTTTCTGGCCGATGAGTTGTTGCAGCAGGCTTTGTAAATATGCAGGTCTGTTTCTGAGCTCTGTTCTGTTGATCTCTGTGTCAGATCTTTCCCTGCTGCCAAACTGTCCTGACTAATGGAGCGTTTTCATAACTCAGTTACTGCGTACGTCCTTCAACTCCCCCCCCCCCAAATTATCCTGCCTATTCTAAGTTCTTGACATTTTCACAGACGTATTAGAATCAACTTGTCAGGAGCTACGAAAACAGCCTCCTGGCACTTTGACTGGGGTGTTGACGCTTCAGATCGATTTGTGGAGAATTGATAACACTGAATATTAACGTTCACGAACAGAACTCTCCATATATTTAGGTCTTTTAAAATGTCTTGCTGGGAAAAATGCAAGGTTGTTAGTTTTCAGGGTGTAGCTCTTACCCATAGTTAAATTTGCCCCCCAAATATGTCTTGTTTTTTGAAGCTGATTATATTGTTAATAGTGATTTTTAAAATATGTTTTAATTCAAACTTTGCTAGCCTGTATATAATTGCTTTTCATGTATTCACCTAGTATCCGGTGACCTTGCTTACTTGTATAATAGGTCTGAAAATTTTTTGTAGATATATTAGGATTTTCCAGGAAGACAGGCTGTCTGGGAATAAAGACAGTTTCACTTATTTCTTTCCAATCTATATATTTTTTTTCTTGCTTTATTACAGTGACTAGATATTCTTTTTTTGTTGTTGTTTTCAAGATTTATTTATTCATTAGAGAAAATGTGTGCGTGGGTGTGCCCGCATATGCTCAGGAGCATGGGGGGAGGGGAGGGGGAGAGGGAGAGCATCTTCAAGAAGTCTCCCCACTGAGCCCAGTGTAGGGCTGGATTTCACATGAGATCATCACCTGAGCAGAAACCAAGAGTCAGACACTTAACCAGCTTGAGGGCCCGGTGACTAGAAATTCTAATAGGACGTTAAGTAGTAGTGGTGAGAGCAGACGTCTTCTTATTCCTGCTCTTAGGGGAAGAGAATTCAGTTTTTCACCATTAAGCATGATATCAGCTGAAGTTTTCTTTTCTTTTTTCTTTCTTTCTTTTTTTCTTTTTTAAAATCAGATTAAGGTAGTTCCTTCTATTCTGCTTTGCTGAGAGATTTTTACTTCTCGTGGGTATTGAATTTTGTCAGATGCTTTTTTCTGTACCTGTTGAGATGATCCTATGGTTTCTTTGGCGTATGTCCATACTGTTGTTGGTGGTGATGTTCTAGCAGCTTTGCTTGGGTTAGAGAAATTACCTTCTGACTTGAGAGGCAATTTAAAATATGGAACTATCATTTATGATCAAAAAACCTCTTTGTGCCATGGAGCATTTACCTCTGATGTGCTTCATGGCTTTAAACTATTGCAACGGATTAAAAAAAAAATAGTTGGTTTTTCCTTTCATCTATGCTAATGCTTTCCATTAGGAATCAATGAGATTGGATTATCCAAATTTAGTCCTGGCATTCTGCTAGGCAGAATAGTGAAATAGTCTTTTGCCAGAGAGGAAAGGGAATTAATGTTGATTAGGAATTCACTATTCTTGGGGTGCCTGGGTGGCTCAGTGGGTTAAAGCCTCTGCCTTCGGCTCAGGTCATGATCTCAGGGTCCTGGGATCGAGCCCCACATTGGGCTCTCTGCTCGGCAGAGAGCCTGCTTCCTCCTCTCTCTCTCTCTGCCTGCCTCTCTGCCTACTTGTGATCTCTGTCTGTCAAATGAATAAATAAAATCTTTTTTAAAAATTACAGAAGATTTGGACAAAGGAAGTAGTGAACCGCTCATCATCTCCGTGCCCTTACACAATACGTACTGTTGGCCATGTTGTTGATTTTTCTTTTTTTTAGCTAAATATCTGTATGAAGAGCCATTTTGTTAAACACTTATATATATTCTTCTAATACCTTCCATTTACCCAAGTGTATAGGGGAGAAATGTCAGTAAAACATCTAGTAGTATATTGGGTGATTGATACGAACTAATAAATGATAGTCATTTTTATTCTCATTGCCATTTTGTGTCTTGGCCACAGTGTGGTCTCCCCAGAGGTATAGACCGTATCCTCCGTAGTAGTACCACTGTGCTAAACAGGACTGGGTTTTAAGAAATGCTGTTGGAACAGTGGCTGGTAGATGAGCAGACTAACCTGTGACCTTAGTTTTGCAGAACAGGAACACAATCTGTCCAGCCTGATCATGAAAGAGAAGGTAGAGGAGGAGTAAGAAAGACTAGAATATTCCAGCAATGGCAGCACACAGAATTTGGGAGCACGTAATATTGCCTTATCACTCAGAATATTAAAATCAGGATAAAGGCAATGCTCAGCCTGTCATAGAATCAAAACATTGTGGATGTAGCTTTGTGGTCCCAAATCATTCCCAGCCCACCGTAGGCCTTATCCCTCCTCTGCTCCACAGGAATTTCTCAGTCCTGACCTCCCCAGTGGGAGTCCTGTTTCCTCCAAGGAGGAGGAGAAGGAACAGGTCACAGTGGGAAAACAGGTAGAAAGCCCTCTGAAGGCCTGTGTTTGAATCCTGATTCTGTGTGTCGAAGGCATTTTTAGGATGCTTTTTGTGATTAGTTCAAATAAAAATCAGAACACACCAAAATACTCTCAGTTGGTTTACCAATAAGGTAACTAATGGCTCATTTCACAGAACGGGTCTTCCAGAAGTGAGAAGGCCTTTGGAGGTGAGGGGATGCCACTGAGAACGTATATCCTGCCATCCCTCCATCTTCTACCTTTGTCTACGAGTCGTCGGCAGACCAGCAGTTAGACAGTCGTGGCGTTTGCACACCTAGCATTCACACACAGCAATGACCAGGGGAAGAGAGAGACTGTGTGTCTTTCAGTTCTTCCTCAGGAACCACATAGCCTTTTTTCAGGAGGCCCTTGGTAGACATCCCAACAGAACTGGACAGAATTGGGTGGAGAGTCTGACTGCCGGCAAGGGAAATGCATCCTCACAAACCTACCAGGTGTCCCCTGGACATGGAGCTGGGACCAGCTTCCCAGAAGACCCACCTGTGTACGAAATCTTGGCTTCGGGGAGAAAAAGGGGGAAATGGATGCTGGGTAGGAAAGCCCTGTGTTTGCATTATCAGGTCCCTTGAGAACTGGGTGACATGAGCCTGGAGTCCCAGCCCTACGTGCTTTTGAGTTTCCACTTACGGCCTGCCAGGTGGGAATAGTAAAGTTTTGCTCACTGGATCTCTCTGTGGCAGCTGAAATTGTATCTTTGAAAGAACCATGGAAAGTGGTGTCATTATTGTCCGATCTCTTTAGCTCACACAGACATCCTAATGCGTTTACTGTTCAATAATGGTTTTAGGTGCGTTAGTCAAATTTCCAGTAAGCATTTATTGTTCTGTGATCTATATTTGCTAGAATATTGGGCCCATAGTATGTTCTATAATGTTTAGTTGTTGGTAGTATTTAGAAAGCATCTTTTAGAGGTGCCAGGGTGGCTCAGATGGTTGAGCATCTGCCTTTGGCTCAGGTCATGATCCCAGGGTCCTGGGATCCAGTCCGTGTCAGGCTTCTTGCTCAGAGAGGAGCCTGCTTCTCCCTCTCCCTCTGCCTCTCCCCCTGCTTGTGCTCTCTCTGTCTCAAACGAATAAAAAAAAGAAAATCTTTAAAAAATTAAAAAATAAAAAGCATCTTTTACAGATTAAAGAGTCCTTGTTTGAAAAAAAAATCCTTTATTTTGGAGCGTTACCATCTTCTGACCTTTTGCAACATAGAGATTCATTTATTAGCACTTTTGCAAATAAGTGAAAAGTGCATTCAGTTCTTCCATGGTTTTAATGGCTCTGCAAAATTTCCACTAGGATCAGTGATAAAGTACCAGATGGAAATCGGATCAATAGGCTGAAAAATGATTAGGTTCAGGGTCTGTATATATCATACCAACCTCTTCTCTAAGATTTTAATCCTGGTAAAATCGTGGCTCATGAGAAACACAGTTAATGAGAAAACACGATGCATGGTGTTGGAGGGAAAATGAGCTCATGTGCGGCCCCAGGAGGCTGGGCAAGGTATGTGGACACGGGGTGGAAGTCTGTCTGCTCTCGTTTTAATCAGAGACTCTGTGGGAAAAAACCATTTCTCCTCCCTGTTTCAAAGTTACTATCCTAGTCCAGGGTCCCCCACCCCATGTTACAGTTTATCCAGTATTTTCTCAACTTCAGATCCTTTAAAAATATCTTAACTATATGTAATATAGTCAGTGCTGTTATAATAGCATTGTATGGTGATGGATGGGAGCTACGCTTGCAGTGAGCACAGCATTCCCTCAGTCGGTTGAATTACTGTGTGGTACACGGGAAACTAATGTCGCTGTGCATCCATCATCCCTCAAAAAAAGAAAAAAAATTAATTATTTTAACCTCACTTTGCACTTACATTTTGCAGCACCTACTAAGTTACTAGGCATATATAACAATAATTGGTACCGTAATTAACTGATGTGTAATGTTCCTACCCATCCTAAGATGCCTTCTAAGTTAACTATAAGAAAAAGATTTTATTTTAGAAAGAGAGAGAGAGCGAGCAGGGGGAGGAGCAGAAGGAGAGGGAGAGATTGTCCAGCTGACCCCCCACTGAGTGTGGAACCCAGCGTAGGACTCGATCTCAGGACTCTGAGATCATGACGTGAGTGGAAACCAAGGGTTGGATGCTTAACTGACTGAACCACCCAGGCGCCCCCTAAGTTAACTTTTAGGAGTCTCCATTTTATAAATGAGGAAACCAAGCTGAAGGGGTTTTAGTAACTTGCTCAAACGAAGTGGTGGAGAAGGACTTGAACCCAGGTAGGTATTTTAGGCTTTAAAGCTGCTGCTGTCTTTTGGCTGTATCTCGAATACAGTCTTGTTGAGTCTCTACATTCTTGTTAAACAAGAGCTGGCCAGGAAGCTTACCAAGATATTTCTGTGCCTTGAGACTCTCGATATTATGAATTCTAAGATTAATCAAAATCATCCAGGGAAATAAGACTTTTGGCATCTCTCCTCCTGATTTTTTTTTTTAAGATTCCATTTATTTATTTGACAGAGAGAGAGAGATCACAAGTAGGCAGAGAGGCAGGCAGAGAGAGAGAGGAGGAAGCAGGCTTCCTGCTGAGCAGAGAGCCCGATGTGAGGCTTGATCCCAGGACCCTGGGATCTTGACCTGAGCTGCAGGCAGCGGCTTAACCCACTGAGCCACCCAGGTGCCCCTCTCCTCCTGATTTAAATGCATCAAGTGTGTATGTTTGAAAGAAAAAGGACTACTTACATGTGAATATGTATGTATGTGTATATATGAATATAGATATATATATATTATCTTCTTTAGTATTGAATATTTAGAAGCTTAACCAAGATTTTAGAACTTGTGAGGTTTCAAAACCATGCCCCCCACTTCAAAGTGCCATTAACAGTAGCTTTCCTTGGAACTATAGAAAATATTTTGATTATTATTTGGTAATGGAGGTTACAAATATTAGGTTCATTTTCCATGCAATAGAATAGTCTCACCAATGATCATTTTTCTTTATCAGATTGATAGGCTTTGCTGAGAGCCAGCATTTAAATGTTCTACTTTAATAAAAACCAGTTTATTTATTATTATTATTTTGAAAGATTTTTACTTATTTATTCAGAGAAAGAGGGAGTGTGTGCTTGAGTAGGAGTGGAAAGGGCAGAGAGAGAGGGAGAGAGAGAATCTCCAGCTGACTCCATGCTGGGTGTGGAGCCCAGTGTGGGGCTGGATCTCTCCACCCTGAGCTCATGACCTAAGCCAAAATCAAGAGTTTGACACTCAACTGACTGAGCCACTGGGGCGCCCCTAATAGAAACTAATTTATTGGGGCACCTGGGTGGCTCAGTCGTTAAGCATCTGCCTTTGGCTCAGGTCCTGATCCCGGGGTCCTGGGATTGAGCCCAGCATCGGGCTGCCTCCTTGGCGGGAAGCCTGCTTCTTCCTCTCCTACTCCCCCTGCTTGTGTTCCTTCTCTCGCTCGCTCTCTGTCAAATAAATAAGTAAAATCTTAAAAAAAAAAACCCACCAACTAATTTATTTCAACAATCACTATCAAATTGTGAATCTCAATTTTCTGGCATTTATGGAAAAATCTAATCATGAGCTATTGAGTATATGCTGGTGGCGGAAGGCACAACAAATATTGTGTTAACTAAAAGCCTTACCTCTCATTTTGAAAAGTAAGTTGGTGAGCAAAGCCACACTTAGGCTGGAATAACTTCTGCAGTGAACGAAAAGGAAAATACAAATCCTATTTCCAGGGGAAGTGTGTTTGGTGATGCCGGACTGAATGCTGGGGCCCGATAAGAGGGCTCCTTCAGACTTCTAATTGAAATGTGACTACAATGAGCGATCGACAGAAATCACTTCTGATTTCCCGATAAAGGTGTCAATCCAATGTCATTGAAAGCTGATAAGACAGATTTCCAGCAAAGAGATTTAAATAGGACCTCCTGCCCTGCTTCTTCTGAACTAGGATGTCCCTGCGAACTAGGTTCATTTGACAACTGAATTTTTAATGGCTCTGCGGGTGTCACTGGCAGTAAAGGAGGATTATTTCCACTTTCACAGCCGTGTTAAACCTCCTTTGCTCTCTGTAGCTATCTAAATGTGAAATAATAAGATAATATCAACAGCTAGCTTAAGGGCTTCCATTTTAGTTATTAGAGCAGAACACTCACCTCGGAGGCTGGTGGTTTCCCAGTGTGCAGAGACACGTGTCCTTTGATACAGGGTCTACTGTCTGCATCATCTCGTCATTACACCTGCACCTCCGGGCAACTGTTGCCCCTTACAGCCTGACTTGTGCTTTGGGAAGCAAGCGGAGTGGGTCTCCCTACTACTTGGTTCTCCGGGAGTGCAGCTTCTGGTCCTTGATGCTCATCAAAAGGTGTTCTGTCATCTCTTCCCTCCCGAGTGGTCAGTGAGACGACTTCATTTGCAACTGCATGCAGGAATTTTTGGATTTAGGGGAAGGAGCTGATGAACTATAGAAGCATAGGAAGAGGATCCTGTTCGGGGAAGAAAGGACCGTCCTCCTGTGAGCCTTCTCCTGCCATTACAGATTGGGTTCCCCACCTACGTCCACGTCCTAGCAGACCCCGAGATGGATATTGGTGTGTGGAGGATTTCTTAGGAAATACTGGACACCAGCGGAAGAGAAGAAAAGGGAAGGAAGCAGGACTGGTCAGAGGAAGTTGGGCTGCAAAGCAGTCTCAAGAATGTTCTTGGCTAACCTCACGGGAAGTTCTGAAGCTATTCCACACAGTGAAGGGCATCACCTGTGTGTCCGTGTGTTGGCCCATCACTGGATTCACGCTGCTCCCAGAAGGAGGTGTGGCTTCGGGTAAGGAGCTGTCTTCCGCCAGATTCTGGAGCTGACCATGGGGAGCGGTCCATTTCCATGTTTCCCAGAGTATCAGATACTTCCATCCTGTAGGAGGATCTGTAGAACACAGAGTAGCCTTCAGCTCTCCAGAGCCATTAGTTTTGGAGGTGGGGCCTCCAGGTAGAGTGGTGGATGGGGAGGATGTATTTTCTCCAGGAGATTCTACAAGAAGAATCTGGAGACCCTCCTATGTAGGTGAATGACCCTTCAGTCCTTTCTATCTGGAGATAAGACAGTGTAAAACTGCTTTCCTCTACTTTCCTGCCTGATTGCATATTGTCCTTCCTGACTTGTTGACTTTTTAAGTCTAAACTCAATATTTATCATTGTTTTTCTTTTTTAAATTATGTGGGCTGAGTGGGGAGGGGGGAGGGGGGACGGCAGCACCTGGTTGGCTCAGTGGGAAGTGTACCACTCTTGATCTTTGGGGTTGTGAGTTTAGCCCCACGCGGGTGGGGATGTAAGAATTACTTAAATAAAAAATAAAACAAAAAAATTGATTTCTTAAATGAAGTAGACTCCACGCCCAGCGTGAGTCTTGAACTCAAGGCCCTGAGATCAAGAGTCCTGTCCTCTACCGACTGAGCCATCCAGGTGCCCCTAAGTTCAGTATTTGTTTTAATTTTAACCTAGCTTCCTATGTATGAAAATACTGAGGAAATACAGTTTTCTCCTGGGCTTTCCTCTGTCCCCAGGGATGTTCTCAGGCCCCTTTGAAGACACTTAGGAGATCTTGGAGCTGTTTTTCACAAGTTTGTCATTAAGTCATCTGAGTCAGAAATGTCTGAGGAAATGAAATTCTGATTCCCAGGCTCCACCTCAGCACTAAAACATAACTTGATGGTCGCTGGCACTATCTGGGCCTTATGCTTCTTCTAGGCCTGGGAATATGCATTTAATACACTTTCTGGGTAAATCTTAAATGTGGTAAAATTTGAAAACTATAGACCTAGAAGAATATTACCTTCTTTAGATTGTTCTGAAGTATGGATGTGATTGTTAATTTTGTATCTCCACTTGTCTAGACCATGTATCCAGATATCTGGTTCAACATTATTCTAGATGTTTCCGTGAAGGTATATTTAAAGGAGATTAACGTTTAGATCAGTGGGCTTTGAGTAAGGCAGATTACCCTCCTAATGGGGGTGGACCTAATCTAGTCAGTTGAAGGGCTTAAGAGGGGAAGGACTGGCCTCCCCGAGGGGAATTCTAGCAGCCAACTGCATTCACACTCAAACTGCTGGTCCTCTCTGGGTCTCCAGCCTCCTGGCCTGTCCTGGCTGGTTCTGTTAGGTCGTAAAGAAAACACTGATACATTTTAAAAAAAAAAATGTTTTATTTATTTATTTATTTGTCAGAATGAGAGAGAGAAAGAGCACAGGCAGGCAGAGTGGCAGGTAAAGGCAGAGAGAGAAGCAGGCTCCCTGCCGAGCAGGGAGCCCTATGTGAGACTCAATCCCAGGGCCCTGGGATCATGACCTGAGCCAAAGCCAGTGGCTTAACCGACTGAGCCACCAAGGCATCCTGATACATTTTTTAAAACATAGAAATCGACGGATCTTTAAAAAAAAGAAGAAAGAAAGAAAAGAAAAATAAGGAATTGACGGATCTTACTTTCAAATTGCAATGTAATCAAAGTAGGAGTTAATGACAAAAATAGGAACAAACATAAACCCCTCCCATACAGCTGAAAATTTCAAAATCCAAGCGACCAACTGAACGAGAAGAGAAAATTCAAAGGATTATTACAACATTAAGAATATAGTTATGATTGTTATATTACCTATAGAAACTCAGGGCGAAGACTGCTAACGACTTCAGAGGAGAATTTGTAGCTGTGCACTCTTCCTAAACAAGCAAGAATGGAAATAAAAGTACACATTCTCCTCAAGAAATGTGAAAAAAACATACCATGGGAAATCAGAAGAAAAGATATAAAAAAAAATTAAATCAAGAATGTCACGGCCGGCGGGACAAATCGACCAGGAAACGTGAGGGTATAAGAGGATGGTGAAAAGAAGTTAAAGAGACAAAGAGATGGGGGCAGGAGGGACACTGAGGAGGATGTCCAACAGTGCCAAGTTTATTCAGGGCAGCAAGGCATTATATAGCCAACAGAAATAATTACAAAGAATTGTCCATCATTAATTATACAAAGAAGTGTCCATCATTAGCTAATCATGAAAGAATTTGTTACATATGCATAAAACCCTCCAGACTTCCCCATTAACTACTTCTCAAGGTCTAAATGCAGATCTTCCAAGGTCAGTGGTCTTTGTCTTCAGATAATAATTACAAAGAAGTAACGACAAACCTGAGAGTGTTCTTTGAACTGTGCTGGAACAGCAAGGACCAGTTAAGAATTTAGGACCCCTGGGGCACCTGGGTGGTTCAGTGGGTTAAGCCGCTGCCTTCGGCTCAGGTCATGATCTCAGGGTCCTGGGATCGAGTCCCGCATCGGGCTCTCTGCTCAGTGGGGAGCCTGCTTCCCCCTCCTCTCTGCTTGCCTCTCTGCCTACTTGTGATCTCTCTCTCTCTGTCAAAAAATAAAATCTTAAAAAAAAAAAAAAAGAATTTAGGACCCCACCCAAATTGCTCTCATCTCGCTAGTAAACATGTGGGAAGTCACGTAGGCGAGCGCACAACACATGGCACAGACCCTTTCTCAGTGCTGCTCAACTTTTCCGTCCTGAGCCTTTTGTTAGGCTATTCGGACTTTTTTTTTTTTAATTTTTTTTAATTTTTTTTTATTTTATGTATTTGACAGAGAGAAATCACAACTAGGCAGAGAGGCAGGCAGAGAGAGAGGAGGAGGAAGCAGGCTCCCTGCGGAGCAGAGAACCTGATGTGGAGCTCGATCCCAGGACCCTGAGATCATGACCTGAGCCGAAGGCAGAGGCTTTAACCCACTGAGCCACCCAGGTGCCCCTAGGCTATTCGGACTTTAAAGGAGACACAAGTCAGGGCCTGGTTTGGTCCTCTTCTCAAGCCTTATCGTGGCCTCCCACACAAGAATCAATAAATATGTGGAATCTAAAAGCAAGCAAACAAACAGGAATAGACTCATGAATACAGAGAACAAAGTGGTGGCTGCCCGAGGGCGGGGGGTGAGATGGGGGAGGGGATGAGGGGAGGTGAGATGGGGGAGGGGATCATGAGGATCAGGAAATACACACTTCCAGTTATAAAATACGTCAGTCACATGGATGAAAAGTACAGCCTAGGGAGTATAGTCAATGATAGAGTAATAACATGGGATGGTGACAGATGGTAGCTACCCTTGTGGTGAGCACTGAGTAATGCATAGCATTGTTGAATCAATATGTTTTACACTTGCAACTGATGTCATATCATATGGCAATCATGCTTCAATGAAAAAAGATCTCAGGTAAACAACTGGTACCTTAAGGAACTAGAAAACAGCAAACGAAACCCGGGGTTAGTAGAAGGAGAGCGTAAAGATGAGAGCAGAAATAAATGGAAGAGACAATAGGAGACGATAGAAAAAGTCAACAGAATGCAGAGGTGTTTTTTTTTTGGAAAGGAACAAATCTTTAGCTCGACTAAGAAAAAGAATGGGAAGACTAAATAATCAATTCAGAAAGGGGAGAAGAGACATTGCAGCTGATGCCACAGAAATTAAAAAGGATCTCGAGAGACTCCAGTGAACAATTATCCCCTGAAAAACTGGACACCCTCTAAGAAATGTGCAAACTGCTAGAAGCATCAACTGGGTAAGACTGAGTCATGAAGAAATAAAGTCTGAGCAGATCCATAATGAAGTAAGGAGATGGATTCAGGGATCCCAAACCTTCCAGAAGAGAAAAACCCAAGGCCAGATGGCTTCACGTATGAATTATACCAAATATTTTGGTATATTTTCAAATTCAAATTCTTCCTTTTCAAATTCTTCCAGAAAATCGAAAAAGAGGGAATACCCTAGACTCATTTTGCAAGGCCAGCATTACCTGGTACCAAAGCCAGACAACATTACAGGAAGAGAGAATTGCAGGCCAGGATTCCTGGCGAACATAAATCCAAAATAAAGGCTAACAAAAATACTAGCTATCCTCAACAAAACACTAGCAAACCAAATTCAACAATATCTTAAAAGGATCTTTCACCATACCAAGTGGGATTTACTCCTGGGATGCCAGGGAATCATAAACATAAATCAATAAACATGGTATACCCCATGAATAGAATGAAGGATAAAAATCCACCTGACCATCGCAAGAGACGCAGAAAAACCATGTGACAAAATTCACCTTTTCATGGTAAAAACTCAAACCCAGCAACACTGGGAATAGAAGGAAACGATTTCAAAATTATAAAGGCCATATACGAAAAGCCCACAGCATGTACAATGAGGAAAAAGTAGTCTCTTTAATAAATGGTGTTGGGAAAACTGGACAGCTACATTCCGTAGAATAAATCTGGACTCTTATTTTACCTCCATACCAAAATCAACTCAAAATGGATTAAAGATTTAAATTTAAGACCTGAGACTAAAACTTCTAGAGGAAACATAGGGCTACACTCCTTGACATCAGTCTTGACACTGGTTTTTTGATTTGACACCAGAAGCAAAGGGAACAAAAGCAAAAAACAAGCAAGTGGGACTAGTCAAACTAAAAAGCTTGTATACAACAAAGGAAACCATCAACAAAATGAAGGCAGCCTACTGAATGGGAGAAAATATTTGCAAGCTACGTATCTGATAATGGGTTGATTTCAAAGTGTATAAGGAACACTTACAACTCAATAACAAAACACCCCTAATAACGTGATTTAAAAATGTGCTTAAGACTTGAATAGACGGTTCTCCACAGAAAACCTACAAGTGGCCAGAGGGTATATGAAAAAATGCTCATTGTCCCTAACCATCAGGAAAATGCAAATCAAAACCGCCATGGGGTATCACCTCACACCTGTCAGAATGGTTCAAATCAACACAAGAAACGACAGGTGTTGATGAGGATGTGGAGAAATTGGAAAATCTTGGACACCGTTGGCGGGAATGCAGAGTGGTGCAGTGGCTGTGGAAAACAGCATGGCGGTTCCTCAAAACATCAAAAATAGAACTATTATATGATTCAGGGTATCAAGCCATGAGTATGGAAATCAGAATCCCAGATGGACATTAGCACTCCCATGTTCACTGCAGTGTTATTCATGACAGCCAAGTGATGGAAACAGTCTAAGTGTTTACAAACAGATGAATGGATAAAAAAAAGGGATATATATATTCTTCAGCCTTAAAAAAGAAGGAAAGCCTCTAATATGCAATAACATGGACGAGCACGTTATACTAAGTGAAATAAGGCAGTCACAGGGCAAATATATGAGATATCTAAAAGTCAGACTTGGCGTCTGGTGGCTCGGTAGGTTAAATTTCTTTCTTTCCTTTTTTTTTTTTTAAAGATTTTATTTATTTATTTGACACAGAGAGAGATCATAAGCAGGTGGGGGGGGGGAAGCAGGCTCCCTGCTGAGCAGAGAGCCCGAAGTGGGGCTCGATCCCAGGATCCTGAGATCATGACCTGAGCCGAAGGCAGAAGGTTTAACCCACTGAGCCACCCAGGCGCCCCTTGTAGGTTAAATTTCTGACTCTTGATTTCAGCTCAGGTCATGATCCCAGGGTCATGAGATCGAGTCCTGAGTCAGGGAGCATGCTCTGGGGAAGTCTCCTTGGGTTTCTATTTCTCTCCCTCAGCCTCTCCCTCACCCCCATGCATGCACTCTCTCTCTCTCTCTCTCTCAAATAAAGTCTTAAAAATAGTGAAACTACTCAGTATCAGAGAGTATAGTGATGGTTGCCAGGGGTTGGGGAGGAGGAAATGGGGAGTTGGTAATCCAGAGGTATACAATTTCAGTTATGTCAGTTGGATAACTTCTAGAAATCTGGTGTACCGTAGTGTGCCTATAACTAACAACACAGTACTGTACAGTTTGTGACTAAAAATCTGTGAAGGGGATAGGTCTCATGTTCAATGTCATTGCCCCAATAAAATTAAAAAAGTAAGAAAATAAAGAACTACCACTGGAACCAGAAGAGGAGAGGCATTTCGAAAAGGCCACCTTGAGAGGAGCTGTGACATTTTGTTCTACCCTACAAGGTGGAAGAAGGAAGGTAACTAGTCCAATGTTCCTCTCCTCCCTGAGTATCCCCTCCTGCTGGGACTCTGACACATTCAACAAGAAGCAGAGAGCAAGGGCTATCGGTTCCCAGCAAGTCAACCTCTTAGAGCAGAGAGCCGGGTAGAGAATATTGGAGAGAAGACACGAACATGCAAACAGAAGTGTTCGCTCACCCAGACAGAGTGAAGTCAAAGAGGAGACTATCTCATTGGTACGGTGTCCCCCTTTGGGGCTTCTTTTGAAGGGCTGCCACCATCGAACTGAATCTAACTCAACTCAGCTGGCCAAGGGAGCAGCGTCTGCCCACTGGTTGTAGGAAGCCGGAGGGGATGGAAGCAAGTCAATGGTATGTAAACATGCTTTGTTCAGAACAAGTGTCACCTTGGGCTCCACGTCTTCACGTGTGAAGATGGAGCTGCCCTGGGTGAAGGGGGAAGGGAGTATGGAGGCCTCCGAGAACTTGGGGGCCTGGAGCTGTGGGGACACAGTTTTAAAGCAGTGGGTCTTTTTATTTTTTTATTATTTTTTTTAATTTATTTTTTTTTAAAGATTTTATTTATTTATTTGACAGAGAGAGATCACAGGTAGATAGAGAGGCAGGCAGAGAGAGAGAAGGGAAGCAGGCTCCCTGCTGAGCAGAGAGCCTGATGCGGGACTCGATCCCAGGACCTGAGATCATGACCTGAGCCGAAGGCAGCGGCTTAACCCACTGAGCCGCCCAGGTGCCCCGCAGTGGGTCTTTTTAAAGGCTCTCCTCACGCACACAGGGAAGCCGAGAACCAGTTGAGTGGAAGTCTACCGTTCAAGGTCAAGCAAGGAGCCGTGGCTCCTTCATGTTCAAAGCCAGGTCTCTTCATTCCAGGTCTCATGGTCTTCCCATCTCCCCTTGCTGCCATATCATAGCTTAGACTGTTTTTCCTTCCCTTTTTTTTTTTTTTTTAGATTTTATTTATTTATTTGTCAGAGAGAGGGGAAAGAGAGAGGACACACACAAGCAGGGAGGAGGCAGAGGCAGAGGGAGACGCAGGCTCCCCACCAAGCAAGGAGCCTGACACAGGACTTGATCCAAGGACCCCTGGGATCATGACCTGAGCTGAAAGCAGACGCTTAACCAACGGAGCCACCCAGCCACCCCTGAGGTCATAGACATTTAACACGAGCCCGAAGCCTTTGACATGGTGTCCTTTCAGGCTAATGTGGCTTGTAATTGCCATAGATTTCCACATAGTAATTCTCTTAATTATATTTTCTGGGTCTTGACCGACTGGGACCTGAACTGTCATTTTGCCATCTTAGTTTTGCAGATTTTGCCTTTGGGGAGCGGCTCCTTTGACTTCCGGGTGGAGACAGGGTCCCAGCACGCAGACGTGTAGCCAGGTCTCTGGCCGCCTGAGGATTTGGCAGGTGGCCGGCCTCCAAGAGCTTGTGGCGGCGGCTCCCCCGTATCTTCACACTTAGAAATACTATTTTTTACAAATACAATGACTAGACTGACCCAACGTAAAATAAACCGCAATCACGCTTTTAGAGGAACAACTTAAAGAAGCCAGATGCCGAGGGACAATTATAGTCTGTGCCACATTCAAGCCAAAAAAAAAGGATTGGTATTTATTTCTATTATTTATTGTCTTCTTATTGAGATGATTGATGAAATATTAAGCTGATATCTTAATAAATGAAAGAATAAGAAAACAATTTCTTTCATTCGCAGTCTTTTATAGTTGTGTCTGTAGCTGAAAAGGGACGTGAATAGGTTTCTCCCCCTCACTCACAAAATCTCTGTGCATTGTTAAACTAGACACGTCATTGTGCAAAGCAGGCATAAGATACAATTATTGTGATGCCCTTCTAGTCTATCTTCTGGAGAGGGAATCTCTAGGGGAGTTACAACTCCCTGTGTCTTCTCCCTTATCCACCTTAACCCCAGGAAGAAGAGGAAGGTGTTAGGGTCATATCACGAGTGACCATCAGTCTCCAGAGCCTTCTATGAACGTGAGCAAAGAATTGTACTTTGTTGTCTTCAATCTTTTTTTTTTTTTAATCTCTCTGAAAGGAAATCACTGTCAATCTGTACACCCTAACATTTTACCCATTTATTTACTTATTCAACATACTTTCTTGGGGCCCGTCAGATGTCAGACACTGCACTAGGTTCCAGCCATGTAACAACAGAAGACGACAGAAGTTTGACTAACAACGCAATCTAATAAGCTATTAGGATGGACTAAACTGTGTTCTGGTAAAAAACAAAAACCAAAACCCAAAAATCAAAAACCCAAGGTTTTTGTGGCTTAGCACAACTAGGGTTCATTTCTGACTCACTTACAAATCTTACAGTTCTTGGGGCACCTGGGTGGCTCTGTTGGTTAAGCATCTGCCTTTGGCTCCGGTGATGATCCCACAGTCCTAGGATCAAGTCCTGCATCAGGCTCCCTGCTTCTCGGGGAGTCTGCTTCTCCCTCTCCTTCTGTCCCTGCCCCCTGATTGTGCACACACACACTCTCTCTCTCAAATAAATAAAAATTTAAAAAAAATCTTAAAAAAAAAGGTCATCGTTCATGAATGCTCAACATTGCAAACCTTTCTCAGTCCTATGAATCTGCCGTGTGTTGAAAGAGTTAAATTTTCAATTTTGTCAAACAACGTTCTGTTCTTAAAAAAAAAAAAAAAAATCCAGTTGTTGGAGGCATTGCTCAGGGAATCTGCCACATAGGACTGAAAACGACCTTCAAAACGGAAAGTAGAGTTCTGGTCCAGCAAAGCTACTCTGGATCCAGTCGGATCACTGAGGGCTTCCAAAATAAATGCTCAACCAGCTGAGCGCCCCAGGCACCCACAACAAGGACCTTTTTTTTTTTTTTTTTAAAGATTTTATTTATTCATTTGACAGACAGAGATCACAAGTAGGCAGAGAAGCAGGCAGAGAGAGAGGAAGGGAAGCAGGCTCCCCGCTGAGCAGAGAGCCCGATGCAGGGCTCGATCCCAGGACCCTGGGACCATGACCTGAGCCGAAGGCAGAGGCTTTAACCCACTGAGCCACACAGGAGCCCCAACAAGGACCTTTTTTTTTTTTTAAATTTATTTATTTTTTCAGTGTAACAGTATTCATTGTTTTTGCACAACACCCAGTGCTCCATGCAAAACGTGCCCTCCCTATTACCCACCACCTGTTCCCCCAACCTCTCACCCCTGACCCTTCAAAACCCTCAGGTTGTTTTTCAGAGTCCATAGTCTCTTATGGTTCGCCTCCCCTTCCAATTTTTTTTTTTTTTATAAACATATAATGTATTTTTATCCCCAGGGGTTAAGAAGGTTTCAAAACGAGCATGCCGTGCATACAGCGGTGATCTCAAAGTGAAGCCAGGCATTCTCTTTGTATACCTTTTTACTGGTTCCAAACTTCTGGTCTCCAGTTAGCGCTTTTATTTGAAAATGGCACAGGAAATCAGACAGACTAGAATGGTATCGATTCTCAAAGGGGTGAGTTAGAGGAATGGTCCCATGGGGCAGAGTTCATGATGTTAGGTAGCTTGTGTAAGAAAATGACAAAAGGGTCCCCTAATGATCCATGCAGTCATGACTCTAAAGAAGTACAGGGAGAAGGTTGTTGAGCGGCTTTTCATCCTGGTGCAAGACCAGAGGAAGGAGATGGGGGCTACAGTTGCGGTCAGAGATCACGGGTTTGATAAGAAGAGATTTGGCTGAAAGTGAGCAAACAGCTAGAGGCAATGAAGAAAAATGAGAGATTTCCCATCTCACATTCAGCCAAAGCATTGGCAGGCATGTGGGGGTTCTGTTATTTTTTTAATGGGGTTCTTTGGAAATGGGAGCATGTCCTGTGTCTCTGAGGGATGTCAGTGGTAAGGGTTTCTCTTGCAATTATCTGCCCCCTCTGCTTTCAGAAAGCTTTTCCATATTGTTGAGTTGCTTCCCCGTGCCGGGTACAGCCCTTCCAGTGGACCCAAGAGGTTTTAACAGACTTTACTGAGTGTAGGGCCGCAAGCAGGAGCAGGAGAGATGGATTACATTGCAGAAAAGGAAAACAAAATTGGATGCATATATTGCTGCTTCTGGTGTTTGCCCATGCACAATGCACAGGCCCCCTTCTTGGTTCTGGATTTCTGCCATGTTGCTGGGGGCCACTGATTTTTTTTTAAATATTTTATTTATTTGACAGAGAGAAATCACAAGTAGGCAGAGAGGCAGGCAGAGATAGAGGAGGAAGCAGGCTCCCCACGGAGCAGAGAGCCCAATGCGGGGCTCGATCCCAGGACCCTGAGATCATGACCTGAGCTGAAGGCAGAGGCTTTAACCCACTGAGCCACCGAGGCGCCCCAGAGCCACTGATTTCTCATGTACGTTCTCATCTTTGCTTTCCGGCGTCTCAAGGCCCTAGCCCTTTTCCTGATTTTTCTTGGAAGAAAGCAATATACAAATCACCTCCTGATTATCAGCTTTTTGCACTTTAAGTTTGGCTGCTTATTGACTTAACGGTGTGTTTCCAGAATAGCCTTTGTTTTCCTTCACAGAGTAAAGCACACCCAGGCGTTCCCTCCCCCCAACCCTTTTTAAAAAAATTTATTTGACAGACAGAGATCACAAGTAGACAGAGAAGCAGGCAAAGAGTGAGGAGGAAGCAGGCTCCCTGCCGAGCATAAAGCCCGATGCGGGGCTCGATCCCAGGACCTGGGATCATGACCTGAGCTGAAGACAGAGGCTTTAACCCACTGAGCCACCCAGGCGCCCCCAGGCGTTCCCTTTTGTAGTTTTCACCGGCACAGCCCTGGCTCTTGGTGTATTATGCCTCCATCAGAAAGGACGAATACCCAACTTTTGTAGCAACATGGACGGGACTGGAAGAAATTATGCTGAGCAAAATAAGTCAAGCAGAGAGAGTCAAGTATCATATGGTCTCACTTATTTGTGGAGCATAACAAATAACATGGAGGACATGGGGAGATGGAGAGGAGAGGGAGTTGAGGGAAACTGGAAGGGGAGATGAACCATGAGAGACTATGGACTCTGAAAAACAACTAGAGGGTTATGAAGGGGCGGCGGGGGAGTGGGGGGGTTGGGAGGTTGAGGGACCAGGTGGTGGGTAATGAGGAGGGCACGTACTGCATGGGGCATTGGGTGTGATGCCAAAACAATGAACACTGTTATCTGTAAATAAACAAATAAAAAAAAAAAAAAAAAAAGGATGAGTTACTCTTCAAGACTTTCAAAGTCCCAAACCCAATTAGTAAGTGGGGTCAAGTGCTTGAACCTTGCCATTCCCCAGATCAGTTTCTGCCAGTTTCAGCAAGTGAAAAATTTGTTTCTCAGAATTGCCAAAAGTTAAAATAAAATTCTCCCCATTCCATGAATATTCTTGATATTGCCCAATCTATCTGATAGGGGGTGCTTAGTAGAGGAGACTATGCAGACAGAAGCATATTCATACAAAAGTTTCAAGGAGATCCTGGGGAGGAAATAAAGGGAGTGAACTTCACTCCTGATCTGCCATATCCATCGCTCCTCAGGTCCTGTTGATCTACCTCCTTGATGTCTCTCAAAAATGCTTCTTCTGCCAATTCTGCCCATTACCCAGTCCCTGCTGTTTTTGTATTCCCAGCTCCTAACCGAGACCGGCAAATGTGAGGTACGTGTTCAAATATTGTTGCATGATTGGATGGGTGGAAGAAGGAATGAGAAAGGACTAGTGATTCTAGAAATTTGAGGGTGGAATCCCAAAGCCAGAGGAGTGTAAGGGCAGTAAACAGAGGGGTCAAAAGAACAAAGCGAATTTGAAAGAGGTAGAATATGAAGACGGCAATGAATTTTTACAGATCAGTTAGGCAGGAGAGGAGAAGTGTGGTTCAAGTCCCTGTGTAAAGATAGATAGTTTGCATTCATTTATAGGCTGAACTTGAGCCATTATCAGGAAAGAATAAATATAAACAGCACCATTGTTTATCAGATGGTCATTAGTAGCTAACGTAATATTAAGCGTGTCATGTACATCACTGTCGTTATCGTGATGGTATTGATGAACATTAACATCATTAGTCCTTACATCAAATGTACATAGGCAGATATAATTATCCTCGTTTTTTGCAAATGGAGAAATTGACATTCAGAGAAATTAACTTTGTCAGGGTGACATGACTAGTCAAGGATGAAACTGGCATTTGAACCCAGGTCTGTCAGAATCTAGATACTGTGCAATTAACCTCTGTACCACGTTTCATATAACTACTGTTCACACATAGCATAAGGTATAAAGATGTTGAATCATTATGTTGTAAGCCCAAGACTTGTAACATTTGTGTATTAACACAAATAAAAAAATACTGCTCATACATTGTATCTTCCTAACTTGGGTATGGCTTGGTAATCATGTTTGCAAGAAGGACACAGCATGAAGGCCAGAGGGTAAGCTTAAAGAAAAATGAAAAATGCAGGGAGAGGGGATTCTAGGTAATCTTGACTCATTGCATAATTTTACTAGGATTGCTTTAATAATTCCGGGGTGTGGGCTCAGATTTTAGTGGTAACTATATATCAATAAACACCTAATTCTCCTCCAAATTCATTTCTTAGATGAAGGAGCTAAGGTTTGGGGAGATCCCTTGTATATAGATGCATATAGCTAATACCTTAACTGGGATCCCTCCCCCGACCTGTCAGTCATAAGGCCACCTTCTTACTATAACCCCGTAGCGAACTTCTGTGTGTGATAGCAAGCATTTATCACAGGTCGGGTCATGATATTTTATAGGGAAGGGATGGCACAGTGATTATGTAATTCAATTCGTTCATTTTGTACTTGAGGAGATAGGGTAGGAAAGCGAATTGACTTGATAGTGATCACAGAGCTAGTCAATCAAAGGGCTTTGCCAGGATCCAGGTTCTTGCCCCCAGAATAAACTGCCTTTTTGAATTTCAAAGACATTCTTTGACGAAAGCCTTATCCGGATCTGTAAACAAACATGGTACAAGGAAGGGTGAATCATTCTTTGTCTTGGGGGAACTCTTTCCTGGGAAAGTGCATCACCAAGGGCTCCTCAGTGGGCTCTGATCCATTTTCTTTGGCGGTTCCACGTGTGCAGAATTAGATACTATTGACTTGCCTGGGGGCTTTCTATTAGACTTCTGGAGAAAAAAAAATCTGCCTGTCAGCTGCTTCAAAACGAAGCCTAATTATTCTCCACTCTGCAGTGACAGACGTCACAGTGATGGCGTATTTGCGTTCAAATACTGCGAATGCTTGACACACGTTATATCCTAAATATTTGAATATCGCAGGCAGAATGTGTTTCCCCGCTAGTACCTGCTGAACTGTAGAATTTAGGGATTTTTATGAAGCAGAGGGGACACTGGAGAAATTAAGTGGAGAACAACAGTCAGACTGCTTTTCAAGGATAATCCCCTGTGTCCAAATCATGTATGTATTATTGTCCTTCATTTGCATGACCAATTACAGGGAAGTTCCTTATTGCGAGATGCAATAATTTTATATAATTGCAGGAGCTTCAGCCGTTCCGAAGGAGGTTTCCCTAGCAGAACACAGGCTCAGGGAAAACAAATTATGTTGATTTACTAGCAATTTTGCAAATGGATTGTCTGGGGGAATTAGAGGGTGTCTTTTTATGGAGCACAAAGAAACTGCTCACTATTTGACATTGTAAATTGCTTGCTTGGAATATGCAGAGCAGCAGACCCATAATTGCATGTCGTTGTCTCTGAGGAGACACCATTTTGCACTTGGATTTGGAGACTTTCCTTGTGATGATTAAGGGAAGGAGATGATACTCATTTACCCGGGTAGCAGAGGGCAGGGCAGAGGCTAAGCACATGCAGGAAAAAGCAGAAAAGAACAAGGCTATGGTAACTTCCTGTTTAAGACTGTTTCAACAGCTCTGATTTTACTGAAATGACCTTATATGAATGTTGTCCCCAAAAGAGCAGCGAGAGAGGAGAAGATAGTGGGCTACCGAGAAACCTCCTGGTCTCATAAAATCTAGGACGAGATGGATTTTTAGAGAGAGTCTAGGCTCAGCTGCCATTTGCAGGAAAGCTGGGAGGTTTAAGGTCATGTCTGGCTGGGACACAGCTGGATGGTGGAGGGGTCAAGGCTGAATTTTGTTGGCAGGTTGTCTGAAGTCCCTGCACCGGGGGGACGAGTCCCAGCCATCAAATCGGGTCTTGCAGCATTTCCCAAGCTCTGTATGGCATTTTATTTATTTTCTGTGAGACTCAAGAAATTGACCATGGTGATTTTCTGGTGGCCCAAGGTAAGCAGTTGCTGAAACAGACCAGAGAGCTGCGTTCTTGACAAAGCCTCTGCACGCTCTGGTTGGCCATGGGGACGTGTGGCTTGGCCAAATGCCTCATGGCTTCCAAAGTTTAGAGTGCTTCTCTTTTGTGCTGATGGTATGAATGGAGGGTATAAGGATTTCAGGATCCCGCTCTTCCTCTGATGCTTCCTTCTTCCTCTTTCCTCTGCATTTAAGAAAACTTGACTCCCTTGGGGGAATTTCTGGCCTGGAGGGGGTGGAGTACCAGTGATAAACCTACACTTTCTTCATTCCTTTAACCAGAATCAGGTTTTTAAAAGTTAAAAAAAAAGTTTTTTAATCTGCTGAATGTTTTAAATTCTTGATTGGTATTACTCACGTGGGACGTCTCTGTGACATTTGATCTCATTTTTATTTAACACTAGATTTGAATATTACAGAGGGTAGAGTTTCAATCCGAAACAGCCTTTATTTTTTTAAGATTTTATTTATTTATTTGAGAGAGAGACAGAGAGCATGAGAAAGAGAGAGAGCGAGCGAGCATGAGCAGTGGGGAGAGGCAGAGGGAGAGGAAGAAGCAGACTCCCAGCTGAGCAGGGAGCCTGACATGGGACTCGATCCCAGGACCCTGAGATCATGACCTGAGCCAAAGGCCCATGCTGTCCTGCGTGGCATGTCCTGCCTCACACACAGCGGGTTCTTAGTAAATGGTGCTAAATGAATGGACACATCCCTGGCCATCTCTGGACCCTTCCCTTTCTGGATCTCTCCCAGTAGCTAGGATTGCACAAGTAGGGTTTCTGCCCACAACCTCTCTTCCTCTGAGCTGTGGTGAGTCATGGTATGGAGATCTCTGCTTTGCTCCTGACAAACCCTACTCATGCACTCACTTTCTTCTTTCGTGTCTAGTAAAGAAAAATCTAAGGGCAGTCCTCCAGACCTGGAGCTTGGTGCCCATCAGTGTTCTTTATTCTTAAGTTCAGAAACTCAGCAAAAGAATTTTTTTTCACTGCCCAGGCAGAACATACTATGCTTATTATATTTCTAGTGAGTTGGCTTAATGGGAAATACAACTGTCATCCTTTTAGAGAATTAGGCCCTTTTTCCATGACCCTGCAATTTTTTTTTTCCAGGAATCCTTTTTTTTTTAAAGGTTTTATTTACTTATTTGAGAGAGAGGGAGAGCACAGAGGGAGAGTGTGGGGCTTGATCTAGGACCCTGGGATCATGGCATGAGCCAAAGGCAGACACTTAAGCCACCGAGACACCAGGCACCCCCTTCCCACTCCCCTCCCCCTTTTTTTTCAGGAATCTTGCTAGAACAGTGGAACTGTTTTTAGTTTTTCTGGAGCTATGATCATTCTTCTACACCTTAAAATTTAGAATATCATAGAACCATTATTTTGGCAATCTCTCCATGAGGTAGACTCAAGGCTAATGTTCCAAAGGCCTGTTTTATTAATTTGATTCTTCAGAAAACTTAGTTTTAGATTCGTAAATAAATCGTGTCCTGAAGTACATTATATAACTCTCCCAGATTCTCTCTGTGTTCTGTGTGCACTCCTCTTTGAGATCAGTCATTTGATTATATCTTCACTTCGTCATTCTAAAATAGGATTTTAGTTAAGTCATTGCAATGCAGATGGAGTAGGAAGAATTTGAGGAGGCTGCAGGGGTAGAGCTGAAGACCAAGTTTGGATAAACTTGCTAGCGAAAGGAGGGAAATGAAGGGAAAAGCTTAAGATGGCGGAGGAGAGAGAACTGAATAAAGCGTGGGAGGGAGGGTCATTATTGTAGAAACGGATTCAGACTGCGTGTTTAGGAATTACAGCAGGTGTAAGGAGAGTGATCTGAGGGCTCCTGGGTGGTTCAGTCGGTTAATCGTCTGCCTTCGTCGGGGGTCATGATCCCAGGGGACCCTGGGATCAGCCCTGCATCCCACATCTGGCTCAATGGGGAGGCTGCTTCTCCCTCTCCCTCTGCAGCTACAGCTCCCCCTGGCTTGTGCTCGCCCTCTCTCTCTCTCTCATGCTCTCTCTCTCATATAAATAAATAAAATCTTAAAAAAAAAGTTATATGATCTGGGGGAGAAGAGGAATACGTTTGTCTATGCTAGATCACTATGAGATGTGCAGTTTGACTAGAGCCTGGAAGTTGTATCCAGGGTTTAGCTGAAAAGGACCTGGCATTCTACCAGGTACTTGGAGGTTAAAACGGATTCAGAACCATTGAAACCTTTTGCTCTCTAAGGATAAGCAAGGCCGAAATCCCTCTGTTCTAGTGATTTTATAAACCAGAGCACTCCCAAGAACTCTCAAGGAATAATTATTCATCCTTGCAGATGAGCTCATATTTAAAATGGACAAATTATATAAGTGAGATCTAGCAGATGCAACCAACAAAATAATTAGTATCCAAAGTTGCAGACGCTTTAAAAAAATATTTATTTATTTATTTGAGAGAGAGAGAGAGTGTGTGTGTGTGTGTGTGTGTGTGTGCTGGTGGGGAGAGGGGCAGAGAGAGAGAATCCTCAAGCAGGCTCCCTGCTGAGGCTCCTGACTCAGATTCCATTCCAGGACCCTGAGATCATGAACTGAGCAGAAACCAAGAGCTGGCCGCCTAACCCACTGAGCCAGGTGCCCCCCAAAGATGTAAACATTTTAGATCAAAGAGAAACTATATTACAGAAATATTTAGTATGAGTGTAGCGGTTAAAAAAATAATGGAAAACACAATGAAGGAATAAAATAGTATGAAAAGGACCAAGTGGGCTAGGGACGAGGAACCAAGCAGATGCCTAGCAATAAAAAAAAAAAAAAAAAAGAAAAAAAAAAAGGTGCCCTCCTTGAAATTCACAGCAGGAGAGATGAGTTGTAGAGGGGATTAGGTATAGAAGAAGAGAGAATTAGTTGAACTAACAGCATTAAAGGGAAATCCCTAAGATATCTGATACAGAGATGGTAAGATGGAAAGAGTAAAAGAGCATTAGTAGGTAAATAAGCCACAGGAATAGAATGTGCGGCATAGGGAATATAGTCAGTGGTATTGTAATAGCATTGTGTGGTGAGAGATGGTGTCTACACTTATGGTGGGCACAATGTAATGTATAAACTTGTTGATCCACTACGTTGTACACCTGAAACTAACATACATTGTATGTCGACTTGACTCAAAGTGTTTTTTTAAAAGAGCTGTTCATAGATAAAGATGTCAGGATACGCAGCATAAAGTATGCAAGAAAGAGAATGGAGAAGAGGTAATGTCAGAAAGGATAAGAATTTTTTATAACTGAAGAAAGATGTAAGTCATATTAGAGAATCAGTGTTTTCCAAGTAGAATAAAAAAAAAATCCCCCCTCCCCTTTTTGTTATTTAATATTATCCTCTTCATTGAAAATCCCATATTTTAGAAATATATCCATGATATGGGTGCTGGGGTGGCTCAGTTGGTTAAGCATCTGAATCTTGACTTCAGCTCAGGTCTTGATCTCAGGGTCATGAGTTCAAGCCCCATGTTGGACTCCCTGCTGGGTGTGAAGCTTAAAAAAATGTATATCTGTGATATTGTAAGTAATGTGCCATGAATAAAATATGGACTAAAATAGCTCTTCCACGTGGGGAGTTCACAGTCATCATCATTCTATTCACAGTCATTCTCTACATCATCAGCAAGAACATATCTCGAGGTTCAGAAACTGAACTAAGCATTTTAGGTCAATTACTTCATTTACTCTTGGAGTCCTATTTTATAACCTTGCTAGACTAACTGAAAGATGATATCCTCTGTCTTCTTCTGAATAAAACAAGGGGATCAAAATTAATTGTTCAGTAAAATGTTACATCTTTTCTAATTTTCTATGAGAAAATCTTTTTACAAATATGTTTAATGTGATTCAAACGATGACCAGCACAATTAAATTAATTTATTTAAGGAATTCAATAGACATTTATTGGCCATCTACTGTGTACACTAGGGGTGTAGGTGCTTTAAGGTCTGAGGGTTTTTTCCCCCAAGTTTTTAACTTTTTTTTTTCTTTTAAATTTTAACTTTATTATTTTTGTTTTGTTTTGTTTTTTTAATTAATTAATTTATTTTTATTTGCTTATTTACAGCATAACAGTGTTCATTGTTTTGGCATCACACCCAGTGCTCCATGCAGTACGTGCCCTCCCTATTACCCACCACCTGGTTCCTCAACCTCCCACCCCACCCCACCCCCTCCCACCGCCCCTTCATAACCCTCTGGTTGTTTTTCTGAGTCCATAGTCTCTCATGGTTCATCTCCCCTTCCAGTTTCCACCAAGTTTTTAACTTTGATACTATGTATAGTTAACATATACAATGTTATACTAGTTTCTACTAGTAAGTAGTAACTAATAGTTAACTAGTATTAGTTAACTACTATATGTTAACTATACTGATACCAGTATATAGTATCAACTATACCAGTATATAGTATCAACTATACCAGTATATAGTATCAACTATACCAGTATATAGTATCAACTATACTGGTATCAGTATAGTTAACATATCTCGTGCTATACTCGTTTCCAGATGTGGAACAGAGTGATTCAACACTTCTATACATTACTCAGTGCTCATCATAAATGTACTCTTTATTTTTTTATTATTTTTTAAGAAATGTATTTGACGGAGAAAGCACAAGCAGAGGGAGCAGCAGAGGAAAAGGGAGAAGCAGACTCCCCACTGAGCAGGGAGCCCTATGCGGGGCTCGATCCCAGGACCCTCGGATCATGAGCTGAGCCCAAGGCAGACACTTAACTGACTGATCTACCCAGGCATCCCATAAGTGTATTCTTTAATTCCCATCAAAGATCTGAGGGTTTTACCAATCATAGTATACACGTCAATATAATAAGACTTAGTGCCTCAAAACAATATTTAATTGCTTTTAATTCTGTAGGTTGACAATATGGGCCAGGCTCAACTTGCACAATTCATTTCTGCACCCCATGTTAAGGCTGTGCTCATGCATGCATTTGGGCTTTGGTTCAGATGTCAGCGCAGCAGGAAACCTCACTCTACATGCTCTCATATCTCCCAAGAAGCTACCTGGGCTTTTTGCCATGGTGGTAGGAGAGTTCCTTGTAGGCAGGCACTTTTCAGGCCTCTGTTGTATCATGTTTGCTGAGATTCCATTGGCCAAAGCAAGTCACAAGGCCAAGGTCAATGTGTGTGTTGGTGGGAGGTGTGGGAGGGTAAGGGCAACAGCCAACGGGCCTGGATACAGACAGACTAAATTCACAGGTGCCATTTTAAACATCATTTACCTCAAGGGTAATTAAAATTTTACTTTATCTTATTTTTTATTTTTATTTTTTTAAATATTTTATTTATTTATTTGACAGAAATCACAAGTAGGCAGAGAGGCAGGCAGAGAGAGAGGAGGAAGCAGACTCCCTGAGGAGCAGAGAGCCCAATGCGGGGCTTGATCCCAGAACCCTGGGATCATGACCTGAGCCGAAGGCAGAGGCTTTACCCACTGAGCCACCCAGGTGCCCCTATCTTATTTTTTAAAAAAGATTTTATTTATTTGAGAGAGAGAGAGAGAGTGCACGAGCAGGGGGAGGGGCAGAGGGAGAAAGGGAGAAGCAGACTCTCTGCTGAGCAGGGAGCCCAATGTAGCGGATTCAGGGCTTGACCGCTGGACCCCAAGAAATCAACGCGTACCTGACTGAGCCACCCAGGAGCAAGGGTCATTACAATTTTAACTGGAGTTGAAATCTCAACCTGAAGTTGTGGGGCAAACACAATTGGAGTTTCACTATCCTTTTAAGATTATAAACCTTAGTTATTTCTGAGATCATGATGGTCTATCTTGAAGCATTTGTTTGGGGAATGTAGTCTAGATGGGCAACCAATCTGATTTCTTAGGTAAAAGCAGGCTCCCATTAAACAGTGTCCAAGAATCTATCCATTTTAACTGAGTAGATGGGTCTTATACGGTCCCTTAAAAGTGCTCCTTTAGAGGGCTTGCCTTGAAGGCAGTGAATTATTGCTTCTGTGGAAGGATCAAGTGACTAACCTTCCATTCATATCTCACTGCCACAGGCAAAGACTCTCTTGACCTCTTTAGAAGCTGGAAGAAAGATGATGCCCTCCAGGACATTGGACAGCTCCGTCGGCAAGAATATAATTAATCATTACTTTCTGGGTCAGCTCCTGAAACGACTCCTTTATCATCATCCATCTTTTTCTAGAAGGGATCTTTAAATTCTACTTTGTTAAAGAAAGAATCATGTGGCTGCTTTTCGTGGGTGGGGGTGGGATATGAGTTTTGGAGGGCATCATTCTTTGCAGAGAGCGATTTTTAAACATCCATTACGTATATTGGTTAAAGTCTTAATGTTTTTCGGGATACTTGTGTCTTCAGAAAATTATCACTGTATAGGGGCGCCTGGGTGGCTCAGCCGGTTAAGCGTCTGCCTTTGGCTCAGGTCATGGTCTTAGGGAAAATTGTCACTGTACAGGCTATGATGGACATTTGCTGCCAGCCATGGTTGCCCCTTTGTTTCTTCCCAGCTGCCCCAGACTTCCATGTGGGTATTGACATGTTTCCTGGAAAACTAACTTTAAGATTCCAATTAGACAATCAGTGAATTTTATGCTACTGGCCTCAGTTCAAATGTGGGCAGGTAACCTAAATGACTATAATTAGATTGAATTTGTGGGAACGATAGGGCCATGCTGAACGCAGAGTGGCAAGATAGGAAGAGGTCAGGTCCAGGGTGTCATCCGTGAGCTGCTGGATTAAGTTTTACCGGAGTACCTTTTCAGTTAGGTGAGCCCATACATTAACTTTCTGTTTCATCGAGTTTCAGTCAGGACATTACATTATCTGTGGCCAACAGCATCCTGACTGACATCTGGCTGACCTCCAAGAGCAATGAAAGTTTCCTTTGGTGAAATTCCCTTGAAGCCTGTGGAGTGAGCAAGAGGATACTTTTTTTTAAAAATTTATTTATTTATTCAGTGTAACAGTATTCATTGTTTTTGCACAACACCCAGTGCTCCATGCAATACGTGCCCTCCCTATTACCCGCCACCTGGTTCCCCCAAACTCCCACCCTCAGGTTGTTTTTCAGAGTCCATAGTCTCTTATGGTTCATCTCCCCTTCCAATTTCCCTCAACCGCCCTCTCCTCTCCATCTCCCAATGTCCTCCATGTCATTTGTTATGCTAAGAGGATACTTTTAAAGGATGTTGGTAAAGGAGAGGATGATTTGGACCTAGGAGGGAGGGAAATTTGTCTAACACTCCACTCCCCAAATAGCTTTGAGCAAGAAAGGTATTGACACATAGCATTGAACGGTGCAAGAACTATCAGCGGGAAAGACTACTCAGAGATGAACTGTGTTCTCTTACAGAAGGATAAGGACCGTTATTTTGGTCTGGGACCCATCTGCCTTGGCATTCCATTTACACATAGTCACTGGTATTAAAAAAATGATTTCATAGGCATGTATTGAGCATCTATTATGTACCAGATGCTTGGAATACAGAGAATATTAATAATAATCCCTATACTCAAAACTTCAAAAATTGGTGGGGAGAGTGTGGGAGACATCCAGGGAGAGAAACACACCTTACTGGAGCAAATCTGTCCCACGAGTTCTAAGACCATGGAAACACCAGATCTGTTCTTGAGGCTAGGACAGTGTGGTTCCTGGTTGCAAGTTCATGGCTGTTCTTTTGTGACTGTTGTTTTCCTGTGGCAAACTGAGAATGTTACTAACAACCAAATGAGTGAAATCTTCATAAAACCAAATTCATGAAATTGAATGACTCTCGTTTATTCCGAGGTTAGATTATTCCTGGGTTTGTTGGTTTGTTTTCGGTTTTAACTTGGCCTATATTATGCTAGGTATGGGTATGTGTGTGAGCAAAGTAATAGTGGACAATCCTGTGTTAGAATTTGCTTTTAAAATATCAATAATAGTTGTTATGATACTTTGGCAATTGCTCGTTTAGGAAATAGATGGAGGAGTTTTGGGGAGGGTATTGTGGAGTGGATCTGAAGAAGAGATTCAGTGTCCACAGGTATAGTGAAGAAAGCCGGTGATCAGCTTATACAAACACAGAGATATGAAGTGGGCAAGTCCTGTTTGGGGAATGGCAGGCATTTGGGCATATTTCAAGAAGGGAATGGTAGGCACTGAAGTTGAAATAATTGGCTTGATTCAGATATGAAAGGGCCTTGAATGTCATGCTAAAGAATCTGGATTTGACCCAACAGCATTTATTTTTTTATTTTTTTTTTAAAGATTTTATTTATTTATTTGACAGATAGAGATCACAAGTAGGGAGAGAGGCAGGCAGAGAGAGAGAGAGAGGAGGAAGCAGGCTCCCTGCCAAGCAGAGAGCCCGATGCGGGGCTCCATCCCAGGACCCTGGGATCATGACCTGAGTGAAAGGCAGAGGCTTTAACCCACTGAGCCACCCAGGCGCCCCTGACCCAACAGCATTTAAAGGAGGGAAGTAACATGATCCAATAGGTGATTAAAAAAGTTAATAAAGTAATAGGGAAATGTGTCCGTTTCTCTGACAGTTACTTCTTTCAGTGGCTCTAAAAGTAGAAATACTTTTCAAAGATCAAGGAAGAAATTCTTAGGAGGGCTGTGATATTTTTCAGCAGTAAGAACTATCAGTGACCCTTGCAAAAAGATGAATGACAAGCTTGGCTATTGCTGGTTATTTTTTGAACAGTAAAGGGAACCCCTGTGCCCCCAGCACGCGCGCGCGTGCGCGCGCACACACACACACACACACACACACACACACACACCAGTGCTCCAGAGTATAGCTCTTAAATCAGTTTCTTGCCTGATTTGTTACAATGAAAAAATATCTGTTGGTCTTTCCAGAAGCCAAACTATGTTTCCAAAGGCACCTTTTGGGAACCTTTGGAAGGCATCTAGTTATTGTTATAAGGAGCCTGGTAAAGATAAGCTCACAGCTCCCGGACTCTGGGTCTAAGCAGACACTCTTTTGGGATTAGCAAACAGTTGTTGGTGTCATTTGCCCATTCCAAATGAAAACAAAACCCAAGGGCAAGTAAGCTGCCATTTTTATCCTCATCTCAAGGCTGGATTTAAATCGGGGCGTAATTGATGGAAAGAAAATCTTTGTCATTGGCAAGAATTTTATTGGGGGTCCAGATCCTTGCTTATTAACTATGCTATTTTGGCCAAGTATGTTGACCTCTTTGGTCCTCAGGTCAGGTGCCTACTCCATCTCAGAAACTGCTAGAAGGTTGAAGTGAAATGACGTAAGTAAAGCCCAGTTGCTTGAGCACCACAGATGCTCACAAAATGGCAGCTGGCTTCTCACAGATGAGGATGCTAGGCCATTTTCATTTACCCTCTTCAGGGTCCTAGGCAAGAGTGCAAAGGGAAGCCCATGCCCCCCCCACATCTGAATGCTTCAGAATTCTAAATCAAATGAGCAAACTTAAATACATATGTTATAGGGTTCTGGTTGGCAAATATACCTTCCCAGTGAAGAGCTCAAATCTTTGTAGAAAGCAAAAGTTCCTAACAAATAATTGTGGAGAGCACAGATTTCAAGTTAATTTCATTTCATCCTTGTCAAAGACCACGATCCTTTCCAGGAAGACTCCCCTGCACTGGGCTAGGAGAGAGAGAGAGGAGAGATTTCTCCTTCACTGGTTGGTTCAAAGGAACCTGAAACTCAAGGCCAGACTCTCACATCCCCTCCAGCCTCTGGTCCAAGGTCTGTCTCCTTGCTTCTGTGTAGCTGATTCTGCCCTTTTAACAGGGTGTCTTGTACTGGACGTGCCAGCCCACAGCTCCAAGCTCTGCCCACACACATTGCAATAGTCGCCCTTCCCCATCCCTTAGGCTAAGTGTATACACAGTGGTGGCCTTTCAGGAAGCTGGATCAGGGGAGAGGCCCATATAGGACCTGGAATTTGAATTAGGACCTTCGGCGCAAGAATCACGGAGTCCCTATACCCCAAGCATTACAGAGGAGAGATCCACCCTGCAGGTGGGCACATCACCTCTCTTGAGCACGGGTGTAGATGGAGGAGAGCAAAAGTGGGACCCTTTAAAGCATAGGGTTCAGCACAGGGGAGCTTTCTTCGTAGGTCGTATAGGGGCATGTTGGGCTTAACGGATAATTTTGAGCAGTAATCTCCTCCCTCTTATTCTAGCCCCCCTTGAGTGCCTCTGATCATCTTTTCTTCTTTGTTTTCCCTTCCTCTGTGTCCCGCTTTGTTTACTCTCTTCCTCACTTCTTTGGACACCCCAGATGGCGACACGCTCTTCTCCATCCCCCTGGAGGTGGAGTTTCTAAAACAGTCAATCACTGTGCACAGCATGTTCATAATAACGACAAAAATAGGACATCACTTCACTCTTCTCTCCACTTAGAGTTGAGATAGGAGCTGTTCCATTCTAGGACGTGGGAGTCCCACTCTTAATTATAATGTGGAGGGAACACGTGGCAGGGGGTTCATCGTGGTGTTGTATGGGCTGGCGACGTAGGGGTAGTAGAACTGGATCTTTCTCAATTAACACCGGGTTTTCAGTCCTTACACAAAAGGATTGACGAGAGAAGAACAAAGAGCTTCTTAACTCATGCAGCACACGGTCTGTGGAAAAAAACCTCAGTGAAAACTCAAAGCTGTATGTTTGTAGGAAAATGACGGGCTAAAGGAGAGTGATTTTAAGCTTCCAGGGGAAGCCACCTCTCCTACCTTTAGGAAGCAAAGGGGAAGCTTTCTCTGTGTTTACTGCTTCTTAATTGCCTTTGGCACACAATAGTTTTGGTCAGAGAGGCATCTTTCCGGGATGATGTATTTTGATATCCTCCAGTGGGGAGTTGGGAGGCAGTGTGGAGGAGTAGGTAGGCAAAAACCTCGTCGGTACACAGGCAGCAACATGGATGGATTTTAAGGGCAGGCTGATGTGTGAAGTAGCCGAGAGTGTTGTACCATTATGTGGAATGAAACTTCATTTATAAAAACGGCATAGATTTTATGAGAACAAGGGCAGTAGAGGAGCGTCATGTGGACTCATGATGCGAATATGCCATGGATGAGAAGTGTGATGACCTCAACTCTAGGCACCCGAAATTCAAGAAAACAGCATACCGTTTTCTGGTGGGTAATGCATGTGTGGTCATTGAATTCCTTTCTTTTCAGCCTGCCCAGCTAGAGTCTTGAATTGCTTCTTGGGATGACAACCTCCCCAATATTCACTGTGCCCTTGATCCTTCATGCTCTAGTAAGGCCATGGGGACAGGCAGCTGGATTACACTATGCTGGGGAGTCTTCTTGCTCTCCCCTGAGGACTCTGGGATGGCTTTGTCATACCTGCCCTAAGAAAGAAAGTAAGTTTGTAGATTTGGGCTCTGCCAGGTGTGGGGGCTGTGGGTCCTTGGTCCAGAGTGTTCCTGGTCTCATTTACTAGTTTTATTTTGTCTTATTTTTTAACGTCTTATTCTATTTTTTTAAGACTGTATTTATTTAATTTGACAGAGACACACAGAGAGAGACAGCTAGAGAAGGAACACAAGCAGGGGGAGTGGGAGGGGGACAAGCAGGCTTCCTGCTGAGCAGGGAGCCCAATGTGGGGCTCGATCCCAGGATCTTGGGATCATGACCTGAGCCGAAGGCAGATGCTTAACAACTGAGTCACCCAGGAGCCCCTTTATCTTATTATTATTATTATTTTTTAAAGATTTTATTTATTTGAGTGTGAGAGAGAAAGAGAGAGAACAGAGGAAGAATGAGAGGGAGAAGCAGACTCCCCACTGACTAGAGAGTCTGACATGGGGCTTGATCCCAGGACCCTGAGATTAAGACCTAAGCTGAAGGCAGATGCTTAACTGACTGAGCCATCCAGGCGCGCCTCATTTGCTAGTTTTAAAAAATAGTAGAGGTTACTTTGGGTTTCCCTTTTTCCTCCCATGTTAGCACAGTGCCCACTAAAATAAAATAAAAATAGAATTATCAATGAAACCATAGTGAGAACCAATCAGTTTAGACCAGGACTGGCTTATGGTTCTGGGGAGTCATCTCCAAGATTGGGTGGGCAGGAGAACTCACTGAGTTGTCAAGAGAAAGTTAGAGATGTTTATTTACTTTGTATCTTTACTTTTTCCCCGTATTTTTAAAGCAATAGCCATAATACATTAAAACATATTAACCAAAGGTGCAAACTAAAAGGTATTTGGAGAGACCACTGCTTTAAGGAGACGTTTGTCTGCTTGAACCCTTAGGATCTGTTGAGTGGTGATTTGGCATTGGTCTACATAGAGGAAAACCGTGCAATTTTCCATGAGTTGTTTGGGGTGATTTATACTTTTTTTGGGAGGTTGGTGGGAAGGAGTTACCTGCTTGCTCTCAAACATTTAATGGCTTGCTTATTATTGTCTAAAATGTAAGCTCTTAGATCCAGAACATCTCTCCTTGGTCCTGTCATGTTTCTCAACGGAGGGGTGCTGGTGGAGTTTTGGGAGGACAGCCTGGTGTGGAACTTCCTGGATCTCAGGAAGTTTAGCTCTCCCTGGCCTCCACCTACTTGGAGCTTTAAGAGCAGTTCTGATGCTCTGCCTGCATTTTCTGAGCTTGTCATAGCCTCTGAACCTTCTGCACCTCCACCTGGATCCCCTCCATGATTGTACCAACCCACAAAGATCTCTTCCTCCTACGAATACACAATGTCATGCATTCGACCATTATAGCTTATCTTGTGGTATCTTATCACTGTCTTAGGTCATTTAGTACGCATATGCTTTGTAAACTTCCATGTGTCCATATGTTTCCAAGCAGCTTCTAAAGAGGGATTCCTGAAGGGTGGGAGAGAGGAAAGAAGGCCTCTGTCACTTTTCCTTTTCTGATCAGTGACTCCTTCTAAATAAGGGTGCTACACCGAAAGCTTTCATTCTAGGAAAGCTGGGCATAACTGACCCCAAGCAATTTAGGAAGGACCTGAGAAATTTCGCCATGGATTGAGAACTCTGTTTCTTTGGGGGACTTGAGTTCATGTTGAGCCATTTCAGGACAGTAAGCTTCCATAAACATGAGTTGGATAAGTGAACTGAAAGTCGTAGTAACCAACCTCTTGTGAGAACTTGGTCAAAACTGCTTCCTTCCCTCAAAGTGGTAATTAGCAAATTTCCATTTCTCCATGAAAAGAGGAAAAAATGTTCTCTCCCTTTCACGTCTCTCTCCCGGCCCTGAAGATCCATCACCTAGGATTTTGGTAGCATTTTTGATAGCACGAAAAGCTCTTTCTTCCCCCCTTACTTTGGTAAGTGAGGAGAAAGACAGCGATGATTTTAGTTTTTTTTTTTTCTTCTTCTCCCCACAAGCCTCTTGGAGGAACGTGTCCTTGCTTCGAAAGATCTTTGTACAACTTCATGCTTGTTACTTTGAGCTAACAGCCAATTAAATTTGCATGGGAAAGAATCTGTGGAGAGCTTTGGGTTGAAAGCACAGAAATGCTAGCGAACGTTTAGTAAGCTCTCAGCATATAAATCATCACTGCCTGGACCTTGTGAGCTTGTTAAGTTTCAAGCTGAATCAGCAAGATTTACCAAGTCAAGGGGCCCTGTGTCTGTGAGAGGCGAGAGTCTGCATTGATAAAGGGGTACATTGATAAAGGGAAGTGGGGTGCTGGTTTCCATTCTGCCAGCTGGGGCCCGGAAGATACCACCCCTAAAGTTGCTATTTGGCATCAGGATTTTGAGCTGGAGGCAGAAAGATGTCTTTCTGAGCCTTCTGTCATTTGAGTAAAAGCAGAAACTCCTGGAAAATGGGGGGGAGGGTGCCATAAATCTCTTCTGGGAAAACTGTATGGGCGTGATGAGGCAAGCACAAAGATGGGCGGACGCCAGTAGTCACTATTTCATTAGTTCCCTCTATATATTTGCCTCACAGCCCGTGTGCCACCTTTGAAAGCTGAGGACCCTTCTCCTTTATCTTGTCACTTCCCTGCAAATTGGAAAGATACTGCAGAAGCCCAGATTCTAACAACACCTTAGCCTTACTCATCTATGTTGCATACTTCCAGGGGTAGGCACGTGCATACGTTAATAAACTTTTTTTAATCTGTTTTTTGTCCATTATGTTTTCCCAAAACCCCAGTTGGAGAGAAGGGATTTTTTTCATTCCCTGACATCAGTCTTGGGGGTGGGGCTGAAGGACCTAGGAGGGAGGATGGTCCAGGTAGCAAGGACCCCGTGATTTTCCGCAGTGGCTTCTAACAGTGCACATAGATCAAATCTCTGTATTAAAATGTTGGACTTAGACATGGATAAAGTCTCTTTGTAGTGAACTCCGCAATGCATTTGTTCTATGAAAACAGATGCATGGCTGGTAGAAATCCTGCTCCCGGGCCAGTGGAGCTGATGCTGAACCAGCAGCAAAATTCTCTGCAGGATGTGTATGAGTGCAAAAAGAGTTTGGAATTCAGGGACACAGGTTAGTGTCAGTCAAGCACCACTTACATTTTGGGCCTCTCCTGTGGGCTGCTGGACTGTTCCTTAGTGCAGGGCAGTGCTCCTACCCCAGGGCCTTTGCACTTGTAAATTTTCTCTGCCTCCCCACCACTGGCCCAGATCATCATATGGCACACCCTCTCACTTCCTTCTGGTCTTCACCCTTAAAAAAAAAAAAAAAATTCAACTGAGTAAATTTGAAGATCTAATTGGTTTTAATAAATGATTCACAAATTGAGCTGCATGCCATCTAGCAAGTGGAGGGGGGTGCTCTGGCAGCTGCTGAAAAGGAAAGGTTTTTCAAGGCAGAGGTGGAGAGAGGGAGGGGTGGGGTGGAGGGGGAGGGCTTGAGGGGTTGAGGGTGGGGAGGGGACAGTTATTAGCAAAGAATCCGTTGTTTAAGGCCTGGTGGCCCTCCCCTAAGGGGTATGTAAGGGTAGGCCAGTGGGTTACCTCCTAGTTGTTAACCAGGAATGTCTAGTTTGGCTGGTTAAGGGTTCCATTCCTGGGGGTGGGGGAGGGGGTCGAAAGTGCTAAGTATTAAGTACTAAGTCTTAGTTTACTGACTTGAGACCTTAACCAAAGTTTTTTTTGCGCCTCTGCTTTTCTTTTTTAACATCTCAGATGACACTTTCTCAGGGAGGCCGTCCCTGGACACCCCATCTAAAATTGCCTGATCCTCTCCCCCATTATTTTTATCTCAGGCTCTTAGGATTACTTAACAGATTCTAAAATGTACTCGATCTTCATCTTTTTTTACTCTACTCTGGGCTCCCAAACAGAGTATCATCAGCTCCATCCAAGGGAGTTTTTGTCTGCTTTGTTCGCTGTTGCATCCTCCATGCCTAGAATCGTGTTGGGCACATAGTAGGATCTCAATAAATATTGGTGGAAGGCACTGAGCGACTGCTCTCCCCTGTCCTCCCTGCCCCCCACCAGCTCTCTGCAGCTTCCCACTGCCCTGCTGTCACTCTGCTCTCCCAGAGCTCAACCACCCCCCATGGCTCCCACCCACCCTGCCTCCCCCACCCCCACCCTCCCAGCCTCCTCAGCTCCCTGGGCTGTCCTTTTTGAGGTGAGGTTCTACACTCCCTAGCTTTCAGCTCTCTCAAGCCACCACGAATCTTTTAAAAATAACTTTTGCTGCTGGTAACTATGTAGAAGGCGGGATTAGCTACAATGATGATAATGGAGACGTCTCAGGGTATTTATAGCTTGTGAGATTGACTATCAATATTACTCTGAATTCCAGCAAAATTTGGAGGATCTAGGCAGGCTTGCATCTGTTTTTCTCTCTACCTATATTTTCTTTTTAGAAGAGCCTGTAAAAGATCTAAAAGATCTTGGTCCTTTTGACATTTTTTTCTTTCTTTCCTTTTTTTTTTTTTTTTTTTTGGTACCTTCTTTTTACCTTCCTGGAGAGCAGGATGCTTGTTCGCCAACTGGAAAGAGTTCATCAGCCTGCGCGCAGGGGAAAGCCAAACACTAAAGCCCTAGTCTTTTCCCGGAGAGAAAGATTGATTGCAAAGTGGTCATACCAGGAGAGACAGGAGGCTGGCTCAAATCTGTCAGCTGAGATTAGAACAAGTTTTTTATTTTTATTTTCATTTTTTATAATCACAGGGGTGCGGAAAGGGCGAGGACATCGATGATTACTCAGGAAGAACGATGGCACCTGGCATGGAGCAAACACATCTATAACATACATCCCGTGTCCATTTCGGCGTGGAGACTTAACATTAAAGTGAGGTAAAATTTGCTCCCCCTCCTACTGCCTCCATGAGGTCGCGGGTAGGACAAGGAGGAGGCTGTGCCGATGCTCCAAGCGCTGGTGTAACCTGGATGGAATATTGGGCTTCCTGTCCCTGGTAAGGAATGCGGGGTCTTGCCTGCTCATGGGCGGGAATCTTACCCGTGATCTTCACTTGTGTAGGTCCAGGCCTCTGCTCAGACAGCTAGTGGGGTCTGAAAACAAACAAGAGCTGATCCGGGAGGGACAGGTCTCTGAAAATCAAGCTGTAAATTTCCTGTAAGTGTCAACCTCATTAAGCCTGGGGGGCGTGGTTTCAGTTGTGACATCACACAGGACAGCTCCTCCCACTCCGCCCCCACCCCCCACCCCCCACCCCCAGTCCAGGCAGTTGTGACCTTGGTGTCCCTGTGGTGGGGGGGGGTCGCAGGGCTTGGGGGGTTCCCGCACGGACAAGCTGTGACAGCGGCCATTGGGGACCCGCAGGGGAGAACTGCTACCTCAGGTCTCTCCAGACTCCTCTGTGGATGGATTCCCCACCCATTTGCAGAGATGGTCTGATGGAGGGGAGGCTGAAATTCCCTTGTTGCCAGACTTCGTGAGGATTATCAGATCCTACCGGAGCCTCTGGTCCACAGAGCACCCATTCTGGGCCCTCTTCCTTATGGCAGGAGCCGGGGGCACAGTTCTGGGAGCCATCGGGGAGGGGAGCTGCTGGTGGGGAGTCAGGAAATCAGGGACCATGATTGCAACGCTTCATTGTATAATTTCTAACAGGGTCTAATGTTATTTTGTTCCAAATAGTAAGGATTCGGGGCAACAGCAGGAGAAGGGAGCTTCCATCAAAGAGATGGGGTTTAAGAGATAAAAAGAATTTGGTTTGGCTCACATTGCAGGTTCTTAATCAGTATTTAGGAGAGCGGACGCCTCTAGTCTTCAGGAAATATCTTGCAGAAAAGGGCCTGGGTCCGTGAGTATGCGCCTTCTGTGGACTATGAAAGGAAGCCCTGAAACCGAGTTAGAGCACCTGAGATGAGACTAGGCTCAAATCCCCTCCTCCCCTCTCCCAGCCACCCTGCAGTCCCTTTATTTCAATTTCCTATTTTACTGGGGACCCTGCCGTGAACTTCTGTCATACCTACGTTCCTTTTTCTCAGAGCTTCTTGAGGTTGGGAAACGGGTCCCAACCTTCTGTGTGGCTGAGGATACTGAGTAAGAATCCCTGAGGTCAGAAAGGGGGTATCTTTGGTTTGAGAAGGAGACGGGAAAATGGAACTGTATCAAGTCTGTTCTGATGCAGCTCGGAGTAGAAGCGGGTTTGGCTGGGGAGATTTGCAAGGGAAGCCATCGTCTGGGAATACGTTGCTTTGTGTCTTCAGGTAGTGTGCTTTTGATGACCTTTTTGAGAAGAGTGGGAGAGGTTGAAGAGCATCTTTGACTTAGTGAGCTAAACCCAAATCATATTAATTGATTGATTAGGCTGAAGAAGCCTTAGATAAGACTAAATTGATCCCTTATCCTAAGTTAGAGAATTTCCCCGTGCCGATGTCAGTGCAGTGGAGTCTAGACTCCTAAGGTCAGTTTGTCTCTGTCTTAACTGGAGGAGGTAGCCCTTTGGCCCCGAGGCTTATCCTAAACCCCAAAGTTTGTAGAACATGCTATAATTTTTTGGAGTAATAGTATGTGTGTACTGTAAGGAATAGTAGAATTTCAGAAAGTAGAAATGCCACCTTATAAGTAGGGTGTACATGACCTAACTCCCTAGATTTCCCCCGCCCCTTTCCCTTCTTTGTTCTCCAGATATATAATTATATTCCTTCAACTTCTGGGAGGGGAGGAATCGGCGCGGCTCTCTCTTCTCCCCTGCAGTGGCTGGCATTGGAATAAAGACGCGCCTGGCTGTTTCTGATTCAAGGCCAACTCCAAGCTTTGTTTCTTCCAACTCCTCAGGCTAGGCACATGGCAGGTGTTCAATTCGTCCCTGTTGCTTAACTGAATTGTAATTGATGCCTTGCCTTTAATAAGGAACCTGGAGACCTTGTAGGCATTTTCCTCTGGTGTTTTACACGAGAATGTGTCTGGCCCTGTATTTGGAATAAGCATCCCCGCTGGACACAGACTCTGAGGCATGTGGCGAGGACATGATTTCTTGCCCCCGAAAGCGTATTGCGTGAGGTTCCAAGGTTCTCCTGAAACTTTTTTTTTCCTGAGTTTAAATTAAAGCGAATTAAATGTAGGCAGTCAAAAACATTGAAGCGTTCTTGCAGGCTTTTTTTTTTTTTTTGAAACCTGAGATTTTAGCCAATAATCTTAGGAAAAAGAATGTCACTAAAGTAGGGCACGCCATCAACTCTGCTCTCCAGACTATTGTTTGTTTCCTTAAGAGGTGACATTTGGTGTGGCCCAGGGTGGCTGTTGACAGCAGGATCCTTCAGGCCAGCAGGCTATGGTCTGACTTGTTTTGTCCAAAAGCAATTTTATCCCCGGGAAGACTGACAGCAAATAGACTTCTAGCAGAATAACAAGTGTGGGGCCGGTGACAGGCTGACGTTCTTCAGAATTTTCTACAGTAACCAGTCTATTGACTCTACCTTGGGTTCTGCTCAACCTACAGTAAAACATTTAGGAAGGCGCCAGAAGCCCCGATCCTTGTCCAAAGGAAGCAGAAAAGCTTGATTTCAGGACTGGCAGTCGGTGAAAGCAATCCTCCCCCAAGCAATGCCTTTGTGAATTAAAGTGTGCCTACAACAGCAGCTGATGTCCATTACAGAAATGGAAATGTGAAGAAATCAATTTGTTTGCGCTTTAGATTTGCAAAATTAACCCTGGGAAATAAAGGCGTACTTTTTTTTTTTTTTCCTCTTCAAGAGATAGATGTAGCAGAGTCTTAGGTTGTCAACCTAAGGAGAGAGAATTCATTGAATTGGATGGTGGTAAATAGAATTTATCTGAAATTAATGAGATGTAAATTAGTTGAAATCATATATATGTAAAATCTACACGTATGCATGATTTCATATAGACGTGAAATATATACGAAGGCATATCTATAGGAAATATCTATCTGGTTTCAAAGGAAGGAGGAAGGAGGGTATTGTATGAGGTATTGAATGAGGACAGCGTGCCACAGGATGGGGAGAAGAAGCCGCTGCTGATGAAGGTCTTCTGCTTGCCACTGTGGATTAGGAGTAGGTGCCGGGTAGGTGGGTAGGAATAGGACTACCTTGTGTCTCTTTTCCATTTCCTGATGTTCTCTGTGAATGTTCTATGCAGCAAGAAGTTCTGAGAGTCAGAGTCTTGGCAGACTGGGGAATGAGTGGAGGAGCCCAGGGAATGTCTGGCATGGAAAGAAAGCAGAAATCATTGGTCATATCCTGTATCCCACAAAATTCTTCTGAGGTGATGCATTTTTTCTTCTTTTTCTCTTCGCTCCCTTCTTTTTCTCCTCCTCCTCCTCCTCCTCTCCTCCTTCTATAGAAAGCATTCATTTAAAAAATACAGGGGAAAGAAAGCAAAAAAGTAAAGATCTTTTAAAAAGGTCTCATCACCCAGATAAAAGCGGTTTGCTTTTTGTAAAGATGGGAGATGTGACAGCCTGTTTCTATGCTGGGATTGATCCAGGAGGGAGGAGACATTGATGATGTGTTGAGATCGCATCAGGCTCCCTGCTCAGCAGGGAGCCTGCTTCTCCCTCTGCCTTCTGCTCCCCCCTGCTTGTGCACACTCTGACTCTCACTCTGACAAATAAATAAAATCTTTAAAAAATGTGCTTAACATTTTATCTAAAGACCCTGTGCATGATTTTAAATAATCCATAAGAGAGAATTTAGATGTACAAATTAAAGGGTAGATAGATGGGTGGGTGGGTGGATGGATGGGTGGATAGAGCTGATGGATAGGTTAAGGGACTCCTAGAGAATAAAAGTGATAAATATAATAGAAAGATGTTAGATGCCACAATTGACAGCTGAGTCCTCCAGTTTCTGGTTCCTAGGATCTAAAACCTATCAATCCAGGAAGGAAGCATTTAAAGCAGCTGGCCCATCTTCTGTTTCTATCCCAGTTACTCAAAGGGAAGAAGACAGCTGACCCAGACTAATTTACTTATAGCTGCTGATGACCATCTTCCTGGTGGATAGGCTAACACCATTTACTAGGAGGAAGAGAGTCCTTACTTACAGAATGCTCTTAGCAGGAAGTCTTGGGATTAGGATTGTGAAAGGCAGACTAATGCTCCCCACAAAGATGTCCACACCCTTATGCGTGAAGATCAACTTTACTTTGCAGGGGAACTGATCCAGAATCCCCCCCCTTTTTTTTTAGATTTTCTTTATTTGACAGAGATCAAAAGTAGGCAGAGAGGCAGGCGGGGGGTGGGGGGGAAGCAGGCTCCCCGCTGAGCAGAGAGCCTGATGCAGGGCTCTATCCCAGGACCCTGAGATCATGACCTGAGCCGAAGGCAGAGGCCTTAACCCATTGAGCCACCCAGGTGCCCCCAGAATCCCTTTTTACCTTAAGATGATATTTACACTCCCAGTCTCCTCCCAAGCGTGGTCTAAAGGACAGATCACCCTGACAACCTACAGGACATCAGGGTGGTTCGCTAAACCGAGAATGTCCTCCCAACAACTTGACGAGCAGGCAGTGACAGGTGCCCAAGATGCTCTAGGAAGACAGATATATGCAGAGGATTGGCAGCCACATCAGGAACATTTGTAGGGATGTTTGCAGGGTCTTGATGGCCCAGGGCACTTCCTCTAAAGTAAAACACAAACTATCGTCCCTCAGGCCTCCTAGCACTAAGCAAGAGGCAGAGCACGTAGTAGGACTCTTTGGATCTTGGAAGCAATATATGCTGGACTTTGGAAAACAAGTCCCACTTTTTAGTCAGAAACCAGGAGGCTGCCAGTTTCCTGTGGGGTCCAATTCAGAAGAAAGCTCTGCCAGCATATCCAAGCTATAGAACATTGCCCTGTTCTCTTGGGTTGTATGAGCCAGCAGGTGTGACTGTATTGGAGACCTCTGGCTAGTGACCTTACTGCATAGTCTCCGGCCAGCCCCTGAGGTTCTAGAGCAGGTGCACGCCCCGACAGCAGAGAATGACACACCTTTGGAGAAAGAGCTCCTGCAGGTCAGATAGGCTCCAGTAGACGCTGCAGTTCTGATCATTGTGACTTACTTATTTTATAAATGGAAGTTTGTACTTCCTAATCCTTCAGTAAGGGACTTTGCAATTAAAACTTCACTTATGGGTCCCAGGTTCCCTTTAAAATTAATTTAAATTATGGAGTATTTCAAACATGCTAGAAAGTCAAAAGAAATAACATGCATACCACATACTCATCATTAAGATTAAACCATCTGTTAAACTGTTGATATATTTACTCAATGTTCTTGTTCTCTTTTATTTTTTACTTTGTAGGGAATAAGACATGATGAATGGATCAAAATCCTAACCCCCACTTCCCATCTTCCTCCTATCCCGGAAGTACTTTTTTTTTTAATCTTTTGTGAGTATGTTTTTATGCTTTTATTACACATTTATGTATTTATGGATACTGTCCTATTGCTACTTGCTTTCTGCATCTGACATCATGTGTTTCAGGTCTGTTCCTCTTGATTCATGCAACTCTTTTTCATTTTGGTAGCGGTAAAAAATTTCATTGTGCAACTGAGTTGGTTTATCTGTCGTCTGGTTCCTCGGCAGATTTTTCCAATTTTCCGATTTTATGTGTAGTGAGATCAAAGAAACACTTTCTTTGTGAATATATGTGAACATTTTTGTAGGATAGATGATAGGAGTAGAAGATGTAGTGAAAAGAAGGGCCATCTGTACCCCAATGTTCATAGCAGCAATGGCCACAGTCACCAAACTGTGGAAAGAACCAAGATGCCCTTCAATGGACGAATGGATAAGGAAGATGTGGTCCATATGCACTATGGAGTATTATGCCTCCATCAGAAAGGATGAATACCCAACTTTTGTAGCAACATGGACGGGACTGGAAGAGACTATGCTGAGCGAAATAAGTCAAGCAGAGAGAGTCAATTATCATATGGTCTCACTTACTTTTGGAGCATAAGAAATAACACGGAGGACATGGGGAGATGGAGAGGAGAAGGGAGTTGGGGGAAATTGGAGGGGGAGACGAACCCTGAGAGACTATGGACTCTGAAAAACAATCTGAGGGTTTTGGAGGGGAGTGGGATGGGAAGTTGAGTGAGCCTGGTCGTGGGCATTAAGGAGGGCAAGTATTGCATGGAGCACTGGGTGTAGTGCATAAACAATGAATTCTGGAACACTGAAAAGAAATTAAAAAAAAAGGTGATAGGAGTAGATTTCTGGTCATTGTGGATTGTCATTATGTATATATGTACGTATCTATTTGTCTGTCTGTCTATCTTCTACATCTTTCTTCAAGTTGGCTGGATATTATCCAGTTCTTCTTCAAAGAGTTTCAACCAATTTACATTCCACTCACAACGTGAAAGAGTTGCTGTTCCAGAGCTGGTAAGTGGTTGGTGTCAAACTAGATACAGTGGTGAAATAGGTCAACTTTGTCTACCAGTTGCTACCCTTTGGGAGAATTCCCCCTTTCTTGGAATGTCCACTTCTGAGTGCCCCAGAACTCTCAGGGCGTGACTTTAGAAGTTGTATCTCTTGAAAGATACATCAGTCTCTAGGTTTGCTAGACATTTTAATGTTTTGCCACTCTGATGAGTTTAAGTTGTGTTTTACTTTGCTACTTTCATTCATTTTAATAGCTGTGTGGATTTTCAATGAATAGAATTTCTTTCTTTTTTAGGGGCACCTGGGTGGCTCAGTGGGTTAAGTCTCTGCCTTCTGCTCAGGTCATGATCTCAGGGTCCTGGGATCGAGCTCCGCATCGGGCTCTCTGCTCAGCAGGGAGCCTGTTTTCCCCACACTTCTGCCTGCCTCTCTGCCTACTTGTGATCTCTGTCCATCAAATAAAGAAATAAAATCTTAAAAAATTTTTTAGAATTTCTTTCTTTTTTAAAGATTTTGTTTATTTATGAGAGAGAGAGAGAGATAGAGAAACAGGCTCCCTGCTGAGCACAGAGCCTGATGCGGACCTCGATCCCAGGACTCTGGGATCATGACCTGAGCAAAAGGCGGACGCTTAACTGACTGAGCCACCCAGGGACCCTAGAATTTCCTAATCATTCTTTTATATATTCATTGGTCATTTGGGTGTTCTCTTTTGTGGTTTCCCAGTTGTTATTAATTTTACATTTTTCTCTTGGATTGTGTGCCTTTTTTCATGAATGTTTATTTGGCTATGTCTTATTAATGTCCTCTTCTAGTCTGAGGCTTGCCTTTTTAGTTCTTTGTGCCTTTTGTGATAAAGTGGTTCATTTCAGTGTAGTCCTATATATAATTTTCCTTATAGTTTTGACTTTTTGTATTCTGCTTAAGAAATTAATTTTCATCCAGAAGTCATAAAGATATTCTTCACATTTTAGAGAGTGCCTTCTTATATTTAAGACATTGACATATATGTGTGAGTTGGAGGTCTACTTTTGTGTTTCATTATACGAATTACCAAAATTTTTACCACGACTTATGGAACAGTGTATTTTTTTTCACTGTTTGATTTGTTATATCTACACTGTCACCTGCCAGCTCCCTTCTGTATGTGGGCTCCCTGAGCCATTATTACATTATTACATTGGTTACATTAGAGTCTCCTAGTAAGTTGATACTTAACATTGTAGTCTCCTAGTAAGTTGATACTTATAAAAAATGCATTCACATAACCTTTCCGTTAGAAACAATTTGGGCTATTCTTGGCCTGCCGAGTGAATTTGGAGATCATATTTTGTGAAAAACTCTGTCGAGACCTATAAATATAGAGAAGAAGCTAGTCGGGGCAGAGGGGAGCGGAGGGGAGTGGGGAAGGATGGGCAAAGTGGGTGAAGGGGAGTGGGAGGCACAGACTTCCCAGTTATGGAATGAATAAATAAGTCATGAGAATGGAAGGTAGCCTAGGGGAGAGTCAGCGGTATGGTAATAGCATTGTACGGGGACAGATGGCGGACGCACTGGTGGTGAGCAGAGTGTAATGTACGGGCTTGTCGAATCGTTATGTTATACACCGGAAACTAACAAAACATTATGTGTCAACTACACTTCCATTTGAAAAAATCTGTTGAGAATTTGACTGAAATTATACTGAAAATATTAATAGATTTTTCTAGTGTTAGTTCGCCCTTACTTTCCTGGGACAAGCCCTGTTTCAGTGTGTTGTGGGATTACTTTTCAGTATTGCTGTGTGCATGTCCTGATGTCTTCTATAGGATATTTACTTCTGTATTCGCAAGTGACATTAACCTTTTCTTTTCTTTTTTTTTAAGATTTTATTTATTTATTTATTTGACAGAGAGAGATCACAAGTAGACAGAGAGGCAGGCAGAGAGAGAGAGAGGGAAGCAGGCTCGCTGCTGAGCAGAGAGACCGATGCGGGACTCGATCCCAGGACCTTGAGATCATGACCTGAGCTGAAGGCAGTGGCTTAACCCACTGAGCCACCCAGGCGCCCCACATTAACCTTTTCTTTACCCTGGCCTGATTTGGGGAATGAAGGTAAGAAAAGTCTCCTGTGGTGAGTTGCAGAGCTTTTCCTCTTGTCCCATCGTCTAGAACAAGGGTTGGCAAACTATGGAGCGCTCACTGAGTTCAGTCCGCTGCCTGCTTTATAAACAAACTTCGGTTGGAACACAGTTTTGCCCGTTGATCGACATGTGTGTTGTTGTGGTAGCTGTCATAAATCATAAAATCATAAAATAAAAAACCTAAATTGGTGAAAAGAAAAACAGAGAACACCCATGGAGCCAAAAGCTAATTCTTAAAAAATATTGATGAAAAAGATGAACTTCTAGCAAGATTACCCCCCCAAAAATGAGGAGAAAATAAACACCAGTAAGAATGGAAAATAGGACATAAAAACGAATGCTACATTTCAGGGCTCAGGGCTCACAGTAGAGCACAAGTAATGCTATTTCAATCAAATTTGAAAACTTGGATGAAATACTTTATTGAGAAAGTAAAAATTGATGAAAAAAATTTTTTTTAATAGCGGGGAAGAGGAGCAGAAGTAGAGGGACAGAGAGCCCCAGGCAGATTCTATGTCAGGCATGCAGCCTGGTGGCAGGACTTGATCCCACAACCCTGAGATCATGACCTGAGGCAAAACCAAGAGTTGCCCACCAAACTGACTGAGTCAGAATTGGTTTTGACTCAAGAATGGACAGGACAGGGGCGCCTGGGTGGCTCAGTGGGTTAAGCCTCTGCCTTCAGCTCAGGTCATGATCCCAGCGTCCTGGGATCAAGTCCCGGATTGGGCTCTCCGCTCAGCAGCTCAGCGAGGAGCCTGCTTCCCCCCTCTCTCTGCCTGCTTGTGATCTCTCTCTATGTCAAATAAATAAACAAAATCTTAAAAAAAAAGAATGGACAGGACATCTAATAGATATATAATCATCATGAAACTGTGGTTAAAAATTGAAACACACACACACACGTGCCCTATATACACACACATACACCCCAAGTGTCCACTAGGATCAGATGATTTTATAAGCAAGACCTACCACATTTCAGAAACAGTCGTACATATTATGTTCTGGACTAGGGGTTGACAAATTAAGGGCATCATTATACAATTACCCTTTTAAAAAATTACTATGATTCATTTCTTGGGCCCTCGGGATAGTGTCAGATTAAGTCTGAGCCTGTACAAGGGCACAGGCTCGGGGTTACAACTTCTTGTGAAGACTTCCCTTCCCTTAGTCTACCAGACTCCAGGTTGATGTAGACTGTCTTCTCATCACCGTGTGATACTCAGTAGATGATTTCAAGCTCATCTTTTCACTAAGGCTGCAGGTCTTTGAAGACCTTGTTTCTAGTACTTTGCTTTACTCAGGCTCAAGATCTCATCTCTTGGCTCGGAGGAAGGCTCAGGCCCCTTGTGGCTGAGATGTTCATCCTTTTCCCTCACTCAGGGCATCTGCCACACCAGCTCAAAGACCCTAACAGTTGTGGTCCTGGGTCTTTCTTTAGTTTTGGAAACCAGGAAATAACCGTTACAGGCTAAATTTTGTTCTCCTCCATCCCCCCAAATTCATACGTTGAAGTCTGAGTACCCTAATCCTTAGAATAGGATTGTATTTGGGGACAGGATCTTTAAAAATGTAATTAAGTTAAAATGAGTGCCATTAGGTGACCCTCATCCAGTATGGCTGGTATCTGTAGAAGAAGAGGAAATTTGGGGACGCCTGGGTGGCTCAGTTGGTTAAGCATCTGCCTTCAGCTTAGGTCATGATCTCAAGGTCCTGGGATCGAGTCCTGCATTGGGCTCCCTGCTCAGTGGGGAGCCTAATTCTCCCTCTGCCTGCCACTCCCCCTGCTTGTGTGCTCTCTCTTTCTGTCAAATAAGCAAACAAAATTAAAAAAAAAAAAAACACAAGAGGAAATCTAGACCCACACACATACAGAGAAAAGACTGTATGAGGACACAGTGGGAAGGCCGCCATCCACAAGGCAAGGGGATAAGCTCCAGAAGGAACCAGATCTACCGATGTCTTAGTCTTGGATTTTGAGACTCCAGGACTAGTAGACAATACGTTTCCGCTGCTTACGCCACCCCATCCATGATTCTTTGCAATGGCAGCCCCAGCAAACAGGTGCCTTCCCTTTTCCCCGTGAGCCCCACTTTGCATTTGACACCATGGTTTGTGAATTCTAGGGAGCATTTCTAATTGTAGCTGGGAGGGTTTTCAGGTTGGCCAGGAAACATACCATGGGAATGTAGGTCCCACGCTCCTGTTAAGGAGCCAGACTGTGCCCTCTGGACTCTGCCAGTCTTCATGAAAGCTGTTGCCCAGTGTCTTTCTGTGAACGCCACACCAGAGGTCAAAAGCCCTACCTAGGCTTTCAACAGGGCTTTCCACTTCCAGGCTCTCCTCTGTGCAAGAGGGGTCTTCCGTTCAGCCTAAACCTTCACCCCCCAGACACCCCTCCAGAGCTTACTGAGCTGCCTTTCAGGTGGCCGTGACCCCACTTTTCACCCTGAGCAGCTCCCCCTGTGTGCCTGTTGCCTTTGCGTTCTGAAAAGCATCTCGCGCGAAAAAGCCTTGTGGGCCTAAAACCAGTGTAAAGGCATTTTTTTTTTTTAAAAAGATGAAATCCAAGTTCCTGTAGAACACTGGAGCCTGGTAACTTTCCAGCAGCGAGCCAGAAACTCACTGATCCCATCTCAGGCGCAAACCGTCCCGAGAAGAAACGGAAGGAGCCAAGCCCTGAAGCCAAATGATTTTCTGGATCATTCCAGGAGCCAGGGACCGAGCATGACACAAGACGGTAACCCCTGATTCCCAGTGCTTGCTTCTTCAGACAATGCTCCCTGAGAGCACAGCCTGCTCGTGTAACCGAGGGCACTGTCTGCATGACGGTTTTGACCATCATCATGCCCCGGGATAGTTCAGAGCTTTCCTAACAACTGTGGGGAGAATGGTGTGGATTCCTTTAAAAGGGCCAGCTGCCTTTCTAGTCCCCACCTTCCTCCCATTTCCAGGCACTTGGGGCAGCTGATAGGCACCTGTCAACTGCTTCCCAGGCTGTGGGGGGGCTGGGGTGGGGAGGAATGGTGTCTGGCCACACTGAGGGACTGCAGGCTGTGGAATCCCATGTCTGGACAGTTGTGTCCATCAGAGAAGCCACAGTCCATGCATTTCTTGGACCACATTTCCAGCCGTGACTTTCACAAAGGACACTCACCATGTCCCAGTGCACACCTGCAGCTCTCTTGGGTCCCTGAATCCTAGGAAACCCTGTGGATCAGGATCCCTCAGAAATCCAGGCAGCAGACAGAAAGTGCTCATTCCACCGGATTATCCTGGACCGCAGCCTTTTTGGTGTTCATTCAGTATCCACAAATGAAAAAGCAGCAAATTAACAAAAATTCCTTGGGTTCTTTTGGGTTCCAGCCATTTAAAAAAAATCACTGGCCTTTCTCCTTTAATTCTTGATTCTTCTTATAATTATCTTCTTTTCCTCTTCCCCAAACAAACTGCACCTAATCACATTCTAAATAACATAGAGTGTTGTATGAGTTTTGGTGTACAATATGGCGACTTGGCGTTTCTATATGTTAGTGCGCATCGCGACAAGTGCCCTCCTTGATCTCCATCCTCTGTTTCCCACTCCCCCATGCACCTCCCCCCATAGTAACTATCAGCCTGTTCTTTACAGTTAAGAATCTGGGGGTTGTTTTTGTTTCTTTTTTTCTTCATTCATTGCTTTGTTTCTTAAATCCCTTATATGAGTGAAGTCATATGGAATTGGTCCTTCTCTGACTGAATCATTTTGCTTAGCAGTATACCTTCTAGCTCTACCCACGTCATTACAAATGGCAAGAGGTCATTCCTTTTTATGGCTGAGTAATATTCCACTGTGCATGCATGTGTGCGTGTGTGTGTGTGTGTGTGTGTGTGTGTGTCTTTATCCATTCATCTATTAATGGACACTTAGGTTTCTTCTGTATCTTGGCTATTGTATATTGTGCTGCAGTAAACATAGGGGTATGCCATCTTTCTGAATTAGTGTTTTCATTTCTTCTGGTAAATACCCAGTAGTAGATTTACGATCATAGGGTAGTTCAGCTTTTAATTTTTGAGGGACCTCTGTACTGTATGCCAGCTCACATTTCTACTAGTAGTGCACCAGGTTCCTTTTTCTCCACATCTTTGCCAACATTATTTCTTATGTTTTTCATGTTAGCTGTTCTGACAGGTGTGAAGTGGTACCTCATTGTGGTTTTGATGAGCATTTTCCTGATGTATAATGTTGAGCATTTTTTTATGTGTCTGTTGGCCGTCTGTAAAGACATCATTTAAAATACTTTTCCTCTTCTTAAGAATCTAAGTTAATTTCAATAAGATTTGAGAGAACAAATTGAAGCATTTCACATTTATTTCTAAATATTTTCAAAAGAATTTCTTATAGAGTCATACAAATTTGGAATCAGAAGTAACCTCAGCAATCATGGTCTACGTGGGTTATTTCTTGCTGTTTTTGGTAAAGCATCTGAATTTCCATTTGGGGATCCATCTCCCTCAGCTCTCCACTCAAGTCGTTTTGGGGGGAGTTGACTTTCTTTCTCTTGGGCTCCAGGGGTGAGTACAGAGCTCAGGTCGCTTGCCTTAAGTGTTGTGAAAGATTTCTTCTTGTCCCCGAACTTGAACTTGGGAGAGTTGGATGGAAGCAGCTAGCAGCCATCTCGCTCCAAGCTGGAGCCTGACAGTGAAGCCGTGGAGAAAGGCTGAGCCAGGGAATGGGAAGAAACCAGGTCCTGGTAATAGATGAGGCAGTACCTAGAGCCATTCGGACTCCTGGACATTTTAGTTCCATGAGACAAGAAATAGCCCTCCTCGTTCTGCAGTGCTTGTGTGTGTACACACACACACACACACACACACATTTTGTTTTTTTCCGAGCCAATTTGATTTGGACTTTACTCCACTGGTAATGGAGAGGTTTTTCCTTTCAGCTGATAGACAAGGACACTCAGACTCAGGGACGGGAAGAGATCTGGCCGGGATTCCTTGGTGAGCAGAGTCACGACAGAGCTGGGACTAGGACCAGGGCCCTGAATCAGACTGTGTGTTTTTACCATGCTCGGAGCTGGGTGAGCATCTAAGTGGTTTTGGACGAGCCCAAACTGGCTTCATTCAGCTCAGACCACAGGCAGAGGAGAGGTCATAGTTAAATACAGGGTTGTGAGCATTCCAGACGAGGGGTAAAATTGACTGTCATGTAGATCAGGATGTTGAAGTTGAAACAGTATTTTAGAAATAATGACATAGCCATCGAGATAGGTCAGGTGCATGGTAACAACTGGGCCACAGATGCAAGGATGGTGGAAATATATGGAGATTCCTTAACCCCAGCAGATGTAGGTATAGTAGAGTAAGTGTCCTGTTCTTTGCAAAATATGGAACACAGAAACGTCATGTTCTTTGTACGCATTTGAGGAAAAAACCCAACTAGTGTTATATGGTTATCAGCAAAAAAAAAAAAAAAAAAAAGTGCTACCAAGGTGCCAAATTTGGTCAAAGAATTCAGGATACTGTGGAACTATCACACCCTAACCATCCCCTGCTATCCCCCACACCCCCACGCACATACGGTGTAGAAAATGATTATTCTGGAACTCACTGGAAATCTGGATACACTCAAAGAGAGAATAAAGGAGTGTGGGGTTGATTCTATTTAAACGTGTAAAAATAATCTGCTTGTGTTCAAGAAACTCTGGGTGTGACCACCTCTGTTGCTGCTGGTTATTTAAAGTCAACATTGCAGATTGGCTTTACTCTGCCCCCGGCCACTCCTAACCTTGGCAGGGCCCAAGGCGGAAGTGGAAAGGGAGGCCTAATACCATATTTTAAGAAGTTAGAATTCATCAATTAAGACAACTGTGAAAAGTGTGGGGCGTGTTCTACCATTCTACCCTGGTATGAAGGTGGGAGCCAGGTTCAATGTTGAATTGTGAGACTCCGGGGAGTCGGGTGCTGGAATGTGGCCTCATGAGGCCCTTCATCCATGGCTCCCGGCTCTCCAGCATTGAGCCCAGCCCCTAGCCCATGCACTGTGTTGTCCCATCTCCAACCCCGTCTTTTGTTGGGGACGGTTGTCTCACACACACATATGGACACCCGGTCTGTGTATCTAAGCGCTGTCCTCCAAAGCACTCTTGGAATGCCACTTTGGCCAAGAGGTATATTTGGAGGCATGGTTTCCCCTTAGGGGGACAGTTCGAGGAAGAGGTCTATGCAGTCCCTGGAAGCAGGTTCGGGCAGAAGGATCTCTGGATCCAGTGGAAGAAGAACATAGTCTTGGAGGAAGGGGACCTGTCCTTGGCACCTGTCCTTGGCCATGGCTTCCTAGCCCTGAGGAAGGGCAGGGCCAGTGCATGGAGTCCCTCTGGCCTGGACCTTTGCTGATGCTGGCTTTGCGTCCTCACTCTCCACTCTCTGGTTCTGTAAGACCCGGATCTTGGACAGGGGGACGGAGACCACCTGGCAGGGCTTGTGAGTTGAATGGGAATCGTGGCAATGCCAACAGCCTGCGGTTACAACTAAGCCTCTCTTTTGTTTCTAAGGATCATGAGAGAGGTTGGAAGGGAAGGAGAAAATGGATTGACGACATTGACATTGACATGTTGCTGCTTCTGATTTGCACGATCTCTTCTCTTTCTGATATAGGTTCTCTGTGGTTAAACCAGTGCACCGGGCAGCATCCTTCCAGGGTCTTCTTACTGTGTTTGCATCTCACCTAGCTACCCGGCCCAGTGACTTCCTTCAGCTGCTAAACCCTCACCTTTGAAGTGTCCCTCCTGATGCTCCCCCCATCTGCATTTTCTGTGACCTTTGCCTTTCCTTTGGTGATCTTTGGATCGCAGCCATAGCTGCCATCCTCTTGGGCTATGTGCTGTTCTACCCTGTTCCACTACCTTCTCATATGCGGAGGAGTCCCTGGACTTCCTTCTACAGCCCCACATCCCAGCCCTGGATGGCCCCACCCAATCCCACTAATTCTTTTTTTTTTATTTATCAAAATAAATGTATTAAATGTATTCAAAGACCACGTCAAAGTTTAGCTGCCTTCAGGACAGTTTTTGGCACTCATCATGGACAATGTAGTTTCCTACATGACAGCACTCACTCTATTACACCACTTAATTCAAATGCAGACCGTTTCAGTTTTAGTGTTACATGAGACAACAGTACTGATGATCTGTAGTCATAAGAACTTCAACACCCTTGCACACAGTAAACATGTTAACATTACTTCCTGCTAAATAACTAAAACTAAAACCACTATGTGGTAACATGGACTGATTTAGGGAAAGATATACAGCCAGCTAGCTAAGGCCACATAATCCCAGACCTATTGATTTTTAAATGCTTTTGGACCAACAGTATCACATCATACCTTGGGGTCTCACATTCCTATTTCCGCCTTCCCAGTGTGAGACACACCATGTAGACCACTTTCTCCCTGTGTCCTGGACACAGCTATGGAAGCTGTCCCAATACAAGTTTCTCCTAGACAGTTACCACCTTCCTGATGCACTAACTCTGAATCAATAGTTCTGAGTGATGTTTCCTGAACACCCAGGCTAAATTCAAGGTCAGTCTTTTTGGCAGGTCACAGCCTTTCCCCTTAGGAAAAACAATGAAATGGCCTCCACTTTTGGGCTCCCTTTCTCATCTCATGTGGCATGGAGCTCAGTGGTGATCTGAGGCTTTTCACACAAGTCCTGGTAAAATCCTGACTCCAAGAAACGGGGATAAGAGTTGTTCTCCATCAAGCTGTAGACCCTCTTCTGGGCAGTTGTAAAGCAGCCACTTGTAGCTTCTTGTATATTTTGAGCAATCAGAGTTTTGGTTTGAAAGTCTATGTTTATCTCTTTTGGAGCTTCTTTTTCTATGAAATCAGTATATATTTTCCTTGCTTTGGAGGACAGTTTTTGGGGTGACTTGGTTTTTTTGAAGTCTTCACAGGCCAGCCCTGAATGCAGCAAGACCATATTTACTGGCTAGCAGCTCATCAAATGCTTCTGACCACAGTTGTGCTTCCTCAGGGGAAGGCTTGATGAACGTTTGCTGTTTGCTTTTCTTGCCATTTTTGGGCTTCCTAGGAGAGGATGAATTTTGCAAGAAGTAGCTCAAACGGGTCTTCCAATCTTTTAATAGGGTCCGCTTCATTTTTTTCCCGCTTCTCCTCGCTCTTGGGGCTGTTGCCGGAGCTCTTGTCCATGGATCCGCAGTCGTGCTGGACAGCCAGGAACATGGCACTTTGCATTATCCTCCTCCTGATAGGGCCGCAGATGTTTCAATCCCACTAATTCTTAAAGATTTTTTGCTTTTTTTTATTTGACGGAGAGAGAGAGAGAAGGAGAAAGAGAGAGAACATAGGCAGGAGGGGGAGCAGCAGCAGGAGAGGGAGAGTCAGACTCCCCGCTGAGCAGAGAGCCTGACACGGGGCTCGATCCCACGACCTCCGGATCATGACCTGAGCCAAAAGCAGACGCGTAGCTGAGTGAGCCACCCAGGCGCCCCCGGTCCCACTAGTTCAAACCAGCTTTTAGTTTGAGTTCAGTCTCCCGGCTGAAGCATAACATATGCATTTATAGATGTAGACACATACATACACTTGCAGAAAAAGACGTTGGAAATCATCTCTAAGATTATTTAAGCATCCTTTGGCCCAGATTTCCAGTTTATAGAACAGGAACGTGAGCCCCATCGATGTGTTGTGAAGCGTCACACAGCACGCCAGGGACATAGCTGAGACCCACAGCCAGGCCTTCTGACCCCTTCTCCACTGTGACACCCCCATCATGTAGATTTTCCCTCTCTCTCCCAACTTATAATTCCTAGAACTAACAAAATATAAGAAAATCCATTTAGCACTGTACTTCTTGTCTGTTCCCTTCCTCCCTTCCTTCCTTCCTTCCTTCCTTCCTTCCCTTCCCTTCCTTCCTTCCTTCCTTCCTTCCTTCCTTCCTTCCTTCCTTTTTTAAATATTAATTTATTTATTTGGGGGTGTATGTGCAGGGGCAGGGGCAGAGGGAGGGGCAAGGACCCTGAGATCATGACCTGAGCCAAGGCAGACGCTCAAGGAACTGAGCCACGCAGATGCCCCATCTTCCTTTATTTCTTTTTTAAATTTGTTCAGGTTTCTCTTCTTATGGTATCTTCTGGTCTACCCACACTAAGACAGATATGTGACTTCGTTCACATTCAATTCTCTTTCCTCCTAGTTTTGACCTGAGAAGAAAAGAAGATAATGTTCTTTTTTTTTTTTTTTTCAATTTCAGAAGCCAATCTGTGAGTCTAGGACAGGGACGTAATAGGATAATTGAGCTTTTTGCTTCTTGTTGACACCAGAAGCTGGGAACACGGTGAAAAGGTGAATTGATGCCTAGTCTTCGAATGCATTCCCCAATGAGCTAATCAATCACATCGAGGCTGTCTAAGGTCAACGTTAATTCTTGCGTGTTTCCTAACCCAACATTGCAACACACGTACACACGTGTGCACACGTGTGAACCATATAGAAATGATTTATAATCTTTTTATGAATAGCCAGACCATCTTGCAGAAGAATTCTGTGTTCTAGGGCTGAGAGCCATTCACTGCATGTGGGTAGTAGTTTCTAGCCCAATTCAGTTCCTAGTGTGTGCATGTGTGTGAAAGATGAAATATTGGAAAAGGTACAGAACTTAATATGTCATTTATTCAAATCAGCCAATTAGGAAAGATTTTGTTCTCTGCCTCCCATGTGACTCGGTGTTGTCCCTATTCTGTGAACTTTGTCAGATTTGTTTTGGTCCTCCTGGGAGTTGCAATCTGGTTCGTTCTTGTCTGAGTCTCCTTTTGCTGATACATCATAGGCATTGAAGAAATGAAATTGGTAAATAAACACGTGAAAAATTCAGTTAATAAACCCAGTCTGTGGCTAAGATGAAATATTTACTGCCAACACCGTATATCACTTGGTAAACTCATTAGTGAGGCAGTCACTGTAAAGAGAATTAATGTAATTTCCAAATTTAGAGAGAGTGTGAGCGGAAGAATGAAGACAGGCTCATTTTTTCCTTTACTCTTTATATAATTCTGGGAAAATGGAGTGGAAAAATTGTTCCTGCTCTAAATCTCATTTCAAAGGTTGTAGGTTGCATGTGTTCACAATTTGCGTCTTTGTAGAACTTGACGAAGTACTGGACACACGAGGGGGGGACTGCAGTCTGTTCTTGGCACAACATCTGTTCAATAGATCTTCATGCCTTGTTGCCCTCATCAAAGTGAATGCTGACATTTACTGAATGCCTGTGTGTATTACATATAGCATTTAATGTAATCACAGTAACCCCACTGGGATGTGAATGGGGGGGTGCAAATTAAGTTGTGTTGGACCACATAACTGAAGAGTGAAAGATCCAGTACTTAGGCCTTGGTCTTCCTGCTGAGTGCACGCCTCATGCATCAAATAGTCCCACTTCTTTAGAAGTCTGAGTTGAGTGATGCTCTCAGTTGTCTGATAACACTCTTAACTTCATTTTATTCCTCTGTCAATACTCGTTTCATTTCAACAGAATCTTCTATTGGGTCTTCATTGGAAAGGAGAAAAAAACTGGGTATACATTAGGTGTAATTTTTTTTCCCCATAGTGTTCAAAATCCTCGAAATGTTCTTTAGACCAAACAGTTTTCAGTAAAGGCCAACTTCTGGAACCTTCTGAGAGTTCCACACTAGGAAAAGAGCTTAACCTTGAAATAGGACCGTGTCATGCATTTTTAGTCTAATAGAGGCCCCTAAATGCCTGGTGATAAACACAGGTAATCATAACAGTTAGCATACTGAACTTTCTACCAGGCATTATACTCTGCGTTTTATGTCAGTAACAATTAGAGCAACATTGTTTGAATATTTATTAGGTGAAGGATACTGTGTTTTGCATATATTATCTTCTACTTTTTCAGAGTATTTCAGGGAGGTAGAAATACATTATTTCCAAAAGAAAAGAAATATATTATCTCCATTTTACATAGGAGAAAATTGATCTTCACGGACGGAGGTCGAGTTGCCTAAAATCACATGGCTGGTTAGGAGCGAGCCTAGAATTGATTTTTTAACGACGTGGTTTTTCAAAAACTGGAACATTGCATGGATACTCCCGGAAGTGTCTTCTAAAAAGGAAGGGAATCATCCTCTTGAATGCTGTTTACCAGAATGAAAGCTGAGAAATGAGCCCCTCTCCTTCCCAGATAATTTCTGAGCATGCTTCCCACGTGAGAAGCTCTCTGCCTGAGAAGGGCCTGGGAGGAGGATACTCTGACACCACATTGCTCTAAAGGAGCTTACTGAATGTTTGGTAGAGATTGGAGAAGCCCACGATAACATAACAACGTTACAACATAGATGGGACCCATGGGGAGCTGAGACAGAACACAAGGGTCTTGCTCAATTTTGTGTCTCTTACTGGCATCCCACAGAAGAGGAATTAAAACAATTTTGTTTTTTTGGTGTGGGTGAAACAAAATGGCAAAAGCTTTGCCAACCAGATTCGGATGCTTATTAAACATTTTTCTGGATGAATAAAAAGAGTGCTAAAATCTTTACAAGCCAGCCTTGGGAAAAGGAAATGGGAACTGGCGGGAAGAAAGGAGGTAGAATGGTGGGGAATGGTCGTGGAGGGAACAGCTACCTGTCCCACTTTTATATTTATTTATATTATATGTAATATAAATAAATATATATTTTTGAAGTTTTAAAAAATGATTTTATTTATTTGAGAGATAGAGAATGAGAGAGAGCATTACAGGGGAGAGGTCAGAGGGAGAAGCAGGCTCCCCACTGAGCAGGAAGCCTGATGCAAGACTCCATCCTGGGACTCCAGGATCATGACCTGAGCCAGAGACAGCCCCTCAACCAACTGAGCCACCCAGGCTCCCTCTCCCCCTCCTTTTTTTAAGTGGGCTCCATGCCCAACATGGAGGGCTTGAACTCGCAACCCTGAGGTCAGGATCTGAGAACTCCTGAGATCAAGAGTTGGACGCCCAATCAACTGAGCCACTGAGGTGTCTGTAAGGGTAGTTTTATTTTGAAGTAATCTTTACACCCAATGTGGGGCTCAAACTCACAACCCTGAGATCAAGAGTTGTATATTCCACCCACTGAGCCAGCCCGAGGCCCCTCTGTTGGGCCCATTTTAGAAGCAACAAAGATAACAGGAAACAGTCCCTGTTTTCTCAGAAGGGCCCAGTTCCTGTGAGCAGGAGACGGCAGCCCTTAGTGTCTCCCACAGGAACCCTAAAGCATGACTTAACCGGAAACTGAAGATGTTCACGATTGAGCTACCGTTGCCTTGGCTACTTTTTGTTTCTTTTTCATCTGACTAACAAATAACGACTTATATAGATCTAATTCTCTTCTTGATCCTCTATAAATCAAACTGAGAATTTTAAGGACGGCGATAAAGAGGAAATGGAGTTCTGAGTCTTTAGTTCACTACCTTAAGGTCTGGGAGACGTGGGCAAGCAGCATGTTGTTTTGGGTGGAGTCATCTGTACGCCTGGAAGTTGGGTTGACATAATTAAGCTCGCACATATGTGCGTAAGTGTGTATATAAATATATCTCAATTCTCTCTGGTGTCTAACTAGCTATCAATATGCTTTATATATAGATAGATTTGGGGAGTTCCCAAGGCTTATTGATTCTAAGTTCTATAACGTCCAAGTTAGTGCTATAAATTACTTTGCCTCATCTTTATGTAAAAATTTTCCACTTGAAGGCGAACCATAAGAGACTATGGACTCTGAAAAACAACCTGAGGGTTTTGAAGGGTCAGGGGTGGGAGGTTGGGGGAACAGGTGGTGGGTAATGGGGAGGGCACGTTTTGCATGGAGCACTGGGTGTTGTGCAAAAAGAATGAATACTGTTACGCTGAAAAAAATAAATAAAATGGAAAAACAACAACAACAACAACAACAACAACAAAACACTTTGTCTTGGGGCGCCTGGGTGGCTCAGTGGGTTAAGCCTCTGCTTTCGGCTCGGGTCATGATCCCAGGGTCCTGGGATCGAGCCCCATATCGGGCTCTCTGCTCAGCAGGGAGCCTGCTTCCTCCTCTCTCTCTGCCTGCCTCTCTGCCTAGTTGTGATTTCTCTCTGTCAAATAAATAAATAAAATCTTAAAAAATAAAAAAATAAAAAAATAAAATTTTCCACTTGAGAAAGTTAACATTTTGCCCACTTCTCTGCACAAAAACCGCTCTGCTAGTGATGTTCAGGGCTTTTCGAAGAGGGCCAAGCCAGTTCTTACGATAGGGTCAATGACCGGTGATGGAGCTTTGACTATTTATTTCGTTAAATCCTGTCCTCAGTTCGCATTGCAAAAACATACCCTTTGGGGGTTAAGGTCTTTACTGATAGCAGCAGCATCGCCATATGGTGCGGACGTGTCACTTGTGTCACAAGGTCTCTGTGTTGCGGTTACTGTGGGTGAGGTTTGAGGGCGGATTTCCCACCCTTACCAGTCAAAACACACGATTTCCTCTAAACGGGAGAACAGCCGCAGGACCGATCTCTGATAGCACAGGCTGTGGAGCCTGGACAGTTTGGGTGTCATTCTCAAGAAAGAGAGTACGCAGGGGTGTCTTGGTGGCTCAGTCCATTGAACATCCGACTCTTGATTTCGGCTCAGGCCATGATCTCGCTGTCATGGGATCGAACCCCATATTGGGGTTCGCCTTCAGATTCTTTCTCCCTCCCCCTCTCGTCCTCCTGACGCACATGCATATGCTCGCTCTCTCTCTCAAAAAAATAAATAAGTGAACAAATAAAAGGGAGTACACAATTATCTTAATTTTGTAACCACACAAGCTTATGATCATATCAACATCTTGCCAGTGCCGGGGAGGAAGATTTTTCTCTGGCCTTCAAGAGCCTTCCAGCTGGAGTATGATTCAAAGTGATGTGAGATTAATAGGAGAAAATCAAATTTAATAAATCAAATTTAATAGTATACACACATACATTCCTATGTCCACACAGACGCGGAAATTCCAAAGATTCGAAACATGATGCTTAGGTGAGCTAAGGAGAGGGGCAGCGATCGGGGGAGATGAATGGGAGAAAGGTAAGAAGGACCATTAACAGGAAGGCAGGAAGAGATATTTGGAAAATGTAGATATGTTTCTCCTATAAGCGGCGGGTGGGGGGTGGTCTCTGTTAATAGCTCTCTTCCTGGTATAAGCAGGCAGTTGAGGGGAAGGTAAACAGTTTTTCCTTGAATCTGCTGGGTTTTGAATGCTTTTAACTCAGAATAATGTTCACGCCTCTGGGGCCCATGGTGGGGTGGCCTGCCCTTAGCAGAAGGGACTGTGGACGTGAGAGCTTAGGCCTCATTAGTATCACGGTCCATTCGCCTCTGCTTGGTGCTTGTCATACTACCTTCAAAATGCCTTTTCCTATTTCTCTTGCTCCCACTTAACTCTGAGTCCTTGGGGGCAAAGGCCATGTCTTTTTAATCTTTGTATATTTAAGATGTTTTTAAAAAAATGCTTGTTAAGCTGAACTGAACTGGAAAATGCATTAGGAACTGGCAGCCTTGATGGGCTCCCACCTTGTCCTGCAGAAACTGGGTCAAAAGAGCTTTAATAACATGAAGGAATCCTCACTCATTAGCCTTATGGCGTTTCTCCTCTTGACAAATTAGGGCATGATCTTTCTCCGCCAAGTGTCACGGGTAAAAATATAACAGTGATTACTGTCATAGCAGTGGTTCACAGTAAGGTGGAAGTCAAACTTGAAGGAGGCTTGCAGAGTAATTGTTGTACATACAAGGAATAACTGTGGGTTGACCCATATTGGTGAAGTGATTAGGAGTGGGACAGAAGGGAGAGAAGGAAGTGTTTTACGAAGAGCTGGTGTTTGCTTGTGTGTGTATTTGTTATCTCTTAGTGGAGGCCTGAAAACCCAGTGGATTTCTGGAGACTGAGCAGCCAGTCTGGGTCAAAGCAGGCATGCAGGTCTGCAGGTCAAGGCTTTCCCTCCCAACAGGTTTGATAAATTGAGATCACTTTCTGGGCTTTTGGAGTTTGATCCATGGAAGGGTAACCTAGATGAGAAGTCTTAAAGGTAGAAGGAATTTTTTTTTTTACTTCTGAAAAATCAAACTGGCTCTATGTCAAGGTTAGAAGTGCCCTAACCCCACCGGCCATCTATATCTGTGTTTCATTTTCTTTTAAAATTTAAATTTTGGGTAGTTAATGTATAGTGCAATATTGGTGTCTGGAGTAGAAGTTAGTAATTCATCACTTTCATACCACACCCAGGGCTTATCACAAGTGCCCTCCTTAAGGCCCATTCCCCATCTAGCCCACGCCCCACCCACCTCTCTCCAACCTTCAGTTTGTTCTTTATCATCAAGAGTCTCTTATGGTTTGTCTCCATTTTGTCTTTTCCCTTTTCCCATATGTTCATCTGTTTTCTTTCTTAAATTCCACATATGAGTGAGATCCTATGGTATTTGTCTTTCTCAGACTGATTTATTTCCCTTAGCACAATACACTCTAGCTCTATCCACGTTGCTACAAATGGCAAGATTTCATGTTTTTGATGGCTGAGTAATATTCCATTGTGTATATACACACCACGTCTTCTTTTTTATTCCTCAGTCATACATCTCTGCTTATTGATTGATTGATCAACAGTTTATTGAGGGTAGATGATGGGAGGGAAATCAAGTGTGCCAATTAAAACTGTGAGGCTGTTTAAAAGAATTCTGGGAATGAAACTTCCTGAAGATATTCTGGTACAACCACGAAGGGGACAACGACCTCCATGTAAATAAGACTAATGTGGACCCCTGGCAAAAGATGAAGCTAAACGGAATTTTGTAAGAGGGTTTGTGGTTTGTGGATCTGCATATGTAAATAATCGAAAAGTGAAACCTCGTGTCCTATCATATTTTTAAAGTCTTAATATCAGATGTAATGTACAGTATTCCCTTTTAATTTGGAACTCTTTCTTCTTCATATCCTGACTTCTTTGATCTGAGTTAGTGGTCCAAGAACACACAGATGTGGTGGAGGTGGTTTTACAGAAGAAAGTATGGTTGGAGGGCGTCGGGAAGGGAAAAATTTTTTCTACCCTCTTATTTTCAGTGACTGGGGCGTGCTAATTAAATTAACAAAAAGATGGGTTAACAGAAGAAAAGGTGTACAAAATTTATTTGATGTTACTATTTTGATGTTTATGTGTATGGAGGTCTTATTAGTAAGAAATGAAGATCCGGAAAGGGTGGCTGGCTTCAAGGGCTTATCTAGATATTTTAACAAAGGATAATAAATCTGTGAAGTGACAAGAAAAAGGAAAAGGTTTTTGGGCTTCTGGGGGTGGTAGATTGTGGGAATAGGAATAGAATGAATGGAAGATAAGGGTAATTTTACTAAAGTATGATTGTGCAGACCCATGTCAGTACTAACTTTCTAAGATGTAGAGGAAGGAGTCCTGCCTAGGGGTCAGGAGATGTGGGCTGGGGCCATGATTCTTATTCTAGGCTTGCAACAAGGAAAATAACTTTTCTTGGTGTGTGTGTCGGGGGGGTAGAGGGGAGTGCTGGGTCAGAATAAATTATCATCCTCCAAAGTATGTTCTATGGATTCCTTCAAAATATGAGTCCTTGGACAATGCAGCAAGAAACATCCCTTTCTAGGAAATTCACGAAGCACATGGCACTAAGAATTGCTGCAGTAAAGAAATCTGCCAAATATTGTTTTATCCAGGATTGCCAAAAAATATTTGACCGTAGAAAAATCTTCCGTTACTACTTTTGTTTTCCTTTTAAAATAGCAGCTTTTTACTACTCCTTAAATTATAGTTCCATAAGAAATACTTTGGGGGCACCAGGGTGGCTCAGTCAGTTAAGCATCTGCCTTCAGCTCAGGTCATGATCTCGGGGTCCTGGGATTGTGAACCAAGTAGGGCTCCCTGCTCAGCATGGAGTCTGCTTCTCCCTCTCCCTCTGCCCCTTTCCCCTCACCCCACCGTGTTCTCGAGAGTGAGTGCTCGTGCGTGGGTTCTCCCTCTCAAATAAATAAATAAAATCTTAAAGAAAATACTTTGGAAAAATGTGAGCTTAATGATCTCAAAAATACCTTGCTGGCCTTACCCTTAATATTTTAAAAATTTATTTTACTTTAGGAAACAACATATTTGTGCATAGCTAATATGTTGAGTATTCTACAGAAGAAGACCAATAAAGGTGCATTTGCTTTTTTAAAAAAGACAGAGACAGAAAAATATATATACCTGACAGAATACAGCAAAGACATGGTAATACAGACGGAAAAATATAGGCAGAAGAAGAAATTCAGCTGATAAGCAATAGGTATTACCATTAGTGTGCATGTGGGTGGTTGAAGGAAAGGTTTATGAGTGTTTTAGTTGGGACGTTTGTGAGATGTTAGTGAAAATACCCAGAGCCACCCGGGAGAACTAACAAGTGAGGAAAAGGGGTAGGGTCTTCTCAGAAGACTGTTAGGATATGATCTTTAATCTCGAAGAACTCAAGTAAGCCATACGATGAATGTTCCTGTATTGATAATCAGTGACGTCGAGTGGTTGTGTCTCATGGGGGATGTGTGGGAATATGGAGCAGTGCGCTGCTGGATGGGGAGCCCTAATGAGTTTAATTACATATAATCTGCTTGGGAGAATGTTTTTGAGTTTTAGTGGAGAACCCATCTTGAGCCCAGGCAAGGTCCCATCATTGGTGGGGCCCTTTGCATTTTGCACCAGGGCGCAAGGAAGAGGTGGTGGTGGGTGTGTGGGGGAGGGGTAGAGGGGTGGAGGGCTCTCTTTAAAAAACAAAAAAACAGGGGAAAAAAAACCCAAGAAAGAGTGCCACTTATGGTGCTGGCATGGAATAAAGAGATGAAGAAAAGAAAATTCCAAGCAAAGAAAAAAATGAAAAGCTGAACCCACCAGCTTGAATTTTATCGTTTGTCTTTATATTGCGCCATGGCGGTTTTCAACACAGATCGGGGCACGTTTAATTTTTCGAACTCGTCAGGAGCCTTTAACTCAGTCGCTGCGATGGCAGGGTTTGTGCTTTGCAGCTCGGTCATATATACGGATAAAGAAAATTGCTCCTGATATTTGGATGGGGGCTTAACCATTTATGGAGAACTTTCATGTGCCATTCCTCTGTATACAAATTAACATACTTTATGGAGGATCCAGTAGGGGCTCAGAGAATATATCACATGCTAACTAGTCTATCAAGACAGAGACTCTAATTTCGGCTTCTAATATATTGAGGCGCTATCTGTGTCCTTTAAATTATATTGCTGTTGTAAAAACGTCGAAATCTATAAAACAGCAGCTTTCCTTTGTTCATGCTTAATAGGTCCTTTTTTCTCCAGTGGTAACAGGCGGCTTTGGGCTTTCCTCCCCCAAGGAGGAGCGCTGGAGTGCGTTAGGGGGCTGTGCACCGAAGTTTCCATCTCCGCCTCTCTCTAGCTGCAAAGCCTTGGACCAGTCACTTGGTGCTGAAAAGAGGGCCTAACTCCCTGGATTTTCCTGAAGGTTCCAGGAGGTGCTGCCTGGCTGCCCTATGCCACCCATGCAGAAAAAAACCTTTTGGGGGGTCCTTTTGTTGCTCCTTAGCCCTTGTATGGCAGAAGGAAGATTAGGGAAAGGAAAACAAACCCAGTATTTGTTAGTTTTTCTACTTTCCAGAAAAATGTGAAAGATTCCATTTGGGGACTCATTAAAAAAGAAGAAGGAGACCCTTTTTAAAGTAGTTTTAAATGGGAGTCAGTTTCAGCCCTTTCAAGGTCCCCAGATGGACCCCCAGCCGATCCGGTAGCTGGTTTTTCTCTCTCAGGGGTTAGAAGCATAAGCCTCTTTCAGACTCTGAGTTGGAGAGACATCAAAAAGAGCACATTAGTGAAAATCTCTCGTCCCTGGGAAAGAAACAGGCCTTTGGGTCCCAGCTTTAGAATAAATGTTAAGCTGCCTCTGTCAAATTTGCGGGATTTAGAGAGACCCAGCCAAAAAAAAAAAAAAAAATCTCTTAACCTGGAATCAAAAATTCTCAGATCCTTTACCCTGAGCCTTTACCTCTGGACTGCAGACTTCATTATTACTCTGCTTTCTTCTCCCTGCTCAGGGGGCACAGAATGGATAAAGGGGGCTGGGACTGTGTATTTCCCCTTCCTCAGGTCGCTTAGGATCTGATGATACTCAAGCGGGTCAGGCTGGGGTTACCCACTTTTGTCTCCTGACAGGATGCTCACGTGTGTTTCAACAAGACCTCCTTTCTCCCCTTCTGTTGGAGACACCAGGGGACTTTTCTCTAACCCTCACTGTGAGGACCACATTGAGCTTTTAGAGGCTGAAACTGTCGTTAGCCATCAGGGAGATTCAAATCAAAACCACGTTGAGATACCACCTTATACCAGTCAGAATGGCCAAAATTAACAAGACAGGAAACAACGTGTGTTGGAGAGGATGTGGAGAAAGGGGAACCCTCTTCCACTGTTGGTGGGAATGCAAGTTGGTGCAGCCACTTTGGAAAACAGTGTGGAGGTTCCTCAAAGAGTTGAAAATAGAGCTACCCTACAACCCAGCAATTGCACTACTCTCCTCAAAGATGCAGATGTAGTGAACAGAAGGGCCATCTGTACCCCAATGTTCATAGCAGCAATGGCCACAGTCACCAAACTGTGGAAAGAACCAAGATGCTCTTTAACAGATGAATGGATAAATATGTGGTCCATATACACGATGGAGTATTATGCCGCCATCAGAAAGGACGAATACCCAACTTTTGTAGCAACATGGACAGGACTGGAGGAGATTATGCTAAGTGAAATAAGTCAGGCAGAGAGAGTCAAGTATCATATGGTCTCACTTACTTGTGGATCATAAGGAACAGCATGGAAGACATTAGGAGAAAGAAAGGAAAAATGAAGGGGGGGATCAGAGTGGGAGACGAGCCAGGAAAGACTGTGGACTCGGAGAAACAAAGTGAGAGTTTTAGAGGGGAGAGGGGTGGGAGGATGGGTGAGCCCAGTGATGGGCATTAGGGAGGGCAGGGATTGCATGGAACACTGGGTGTTATAGGCAAACAATGACTCGTGGAACACTGCATCAGACACTAATGATGTACTGTATTGTGACTAACATAACATAATAAAAATAAATTAAACACACACACACACACACACACACACAAAGTTTGGAGGCCTCCCTCTGACTGGATCCCCTGGGGTTTTTAACTCTCAGACTTGTCCACATAGAGCTTCTAGCAAGTACTTACTCACAGTAAGTTTTCCCACCCCTGGGGGACCTGGTTCCCCTGGCAGCTTCTTCTGGGGGATGCCCATCACTGGGCTCACCCATTCCCCACCCTCCTCCCCTCTAAAACTCTGTTGTTTGTCCCGTGACCTCAATTCTCTTACAGATCCAAGAAGAGTTGATGTTTTTGGTTTGTTCAGCTTTTCACTTGTTGTGGAGATGGAGTGGTGAGGTCCAGGCTCCTGGTGTGCGAACCTGGGAAGGAGGGAAGTCTGAAAGGTTACATTGATATAGCTAGTGTCTACCAATTCGAAAGCATGACCTTGTATGTCCAGGACAATCTGTTACTTCCTGTCTCAGGGTGACGTTAAAAAAGCCTATAATCTCTGGTTTTACTAGCCCTCAGAGGGTCTCTGTTTTTTTTTCTGGAGATGTAACCAATTTTTCAAGTTCTCTAAACAAATATGATAATACTCCATCTTGTGTTTTAAAAAGAGTGTTTGTGCATATCACTAACCACAGTTTCCATTCTGGGTCTTGAACCTGCTTGCTTTAGCCCCTCAAGAGACGACATGGGGCTCTTCTTTGATGTTCTCTTTGAGCTGATAGCTGTTTGGGGGCATTTTAGGGATGTGTCTCTGGTACTTCATAGATTTACATTAAGTTAAATTATTAAATTAAATAACAGACCTGGGGCTTGTAGTTAGCGGAGACACTGCTCCCTTGAGGGGTACGCTGCTGAGGCACTGTTGTAGGTGGCAGAAATAGGGTGGATGTCATTGTCCTGAGGCCTGTGGTTAGCTGTAAGAACGTTCTCGGTGGGAAAGCTCTGTGTTTGCTGGTCTGGGACTGGATTCAGCTTGGCCTTTGGTGCTCACCAGGGCTTCCCAGGGAGTGCCCCCCCCCCCCACCTTATCCTTAATACCGGTCCAGGAAGGGCTGGTGTATGTGTTCAAGACCTGACAAAAACCTTCACTTGGGTGCACTTTACTTATTCTTCCCAGAACCCTCCCTTCCATTTGCCAAGACAACTCCTCTCCCTTCAAACCCTCTTCAAGCTTCTCTTCAAGAGCATTTGTTTGGGCTTTTCTCTTAGAGTAGTCCTTATTAGAGTAGTCCTCATTATTCTGTTAGAGTAGTCCTTCCATTAAAATTGGAACTGAGGTGATTGGTAACCAACTTCCCTTGCCCTTTCTTGAAGGCAGGAAGGAGACAGTCTTCAGTCATTCCAAAGGGAAAGGGTACGTGGCTTATTTACATTCTAGGCTCTCTTTCCATGAGTTCAGTTCTTTAAACAAAGTGAGAGCATGAGTGTCCCTGTTCAGGAGTCACAAAGCTAAGGAGAAGGAATAGGTTGTTAACGTATTTGAAATGTTGAGAATTACTGCTCAATGACCTACTTTATTATTTTTGTATTTCCAGTATTCCTATGTATAAACTAGGTAGGGGGGACCTGTGCCTCCCAAGAATTGACAGAAAGAAAAAGAGGCTGCATATTTCAGGTATCCGCAGTATTTTACCTGTATGTAGTTCACTAAACATTGTTTATTTCTTTTTTTTTAAAAGATTTTATTTATTTATTTGACAGAGAGAGATCACAAGTAGGCAGAGAGGCAGGCAGAGAGAGTGAGAGGAAAGCAGGCTCCCCACCGAGCAGAGAGCCTGATGCGGGACTCGATCCCAGGACCCTGAGATCATGACCTGAGCCGAAGGTAGTGGCCTAAACCACTGGGCCACCCAGGCGCCCAACATTGTTTATTTCTTAATAAAGATTTAAAAAATGTAATATCAATACTCAACGTGGGATTCAAACTCACAACCCCAGGATCAAGAGTTGTACACTCTACTGACTGAGCCAGCCACGTGCCCCTCAGTAAACATTAAGCATCACCAGAGCTAGATTGTGCTGGGGAATTGGAAAATTCTGAGATAAATGGGACATAGCTCTTACCCTAAAGAAGCTTAGAGAACAAAGGATAAAATAGGTCCTAAGAATACAAGCAATGTGCAGACTATGGAACAGAAGTGGGAAACATTGCACTTTTTTTTTTTTTTTTTTTTGTGAATGAGAACAGAGGTGGTGTCTGAAGGATTGAAAGATGGGTAAGACTTGACAGCTAGAGGTACAGTCATTCTGGAATAGCACCCCCACCGTCCATCCCACGCCTCTGTTAGGTCATAGCAATGTCATTTGGGGGATTGATTCTATCCCTGCTCCCTGGATACACTCTGATTGGTTCAACCTTGTTGGTGCAACCCGGCATCCTTACTGTCATAATTAATTCAGGTAACCCAGACTTGAAGCATTTTGTTGGATGGCAGATGTAGGTTGAATTTGCATGAGTCACAGGCATTTTTCTTGGAATTCCATGATGCTGATGCTGTATTTCCTTCAAGTTGCTAGTTACTATAATGTATTGATTGATAGGGAGCAGGGAACTGTAGGGTCTGCTATGGGGGCAGCAAGTCTAAAGACAAAGTTGACTCTGAGATGGGCACAGAGTGATGGAAAGGCAGAAGAATGGAACTTGAGTACTCTTCTAACAGGTACAGGAAAGTTGAAATCCTTCAACGTCTTGTAGTTATATAAGCTGATAAATTCATTTAACTATTCAGGCTAGTTCACATGAGGACTTCCGTACTTGGAACCAAAAGTATTGTAGATGATATGAGATGGGGGAGGGTGGGCATTTCAGGGAAGCTCAGTTTAGGCCCTTGAAGCATCATAACAGGCAAAGGGTCAGAGATGACCTGTGCCATATTTGGGGGAGGGGCGCAAGGGTCATGAATGGCAGGCTGAATTTGAGGATTAGAATTTTACAGCTGAGCAAAATATAAAGATCACTTGTTCCAGACCTTCTTTTGTCTTATGAGGAAAGGGATGGTTGGGAAACCCAACTTTTCAGGGTTTCAGTTGGGGAAACCAACTTTTCAGGGGTTCAGCTGGGTGGTGGCGGGCTTGGTCGTAAAAGCTGCCAGTCTGTTCTCTGGATCCTGCCTGCCTCCCCACTCTGTATGTGATAACAGTTTTGGCCTCCGGACCAGTTTTACTTCCTCCTCAATGTCCCGTGTAACTAGGACAAGATGGTACCCATAATTTCTGCCCAAACTCTTATTCTTCCCTCTATGTGTTCTGTCCTGAGTTCCTCAAAACAGAAATGTGATTTTTTTTTCTTCCCACCTAAATGTTCTTCTTATGTGATCTTGCGTACCTTCTCTCAACCTCTGTATCCGGATGACTCCTAAACACACAGCCTTAAGACCATGACTTTTAGACTCTTAGATACATTTTCCATCTGTACATTTTCATCAGAAGTTCTCAAAAGTATGTTGGACTGAACATGTCCCCAATGCCATAGATTTCTCCCGTTTGCCAAAAAGCCATTATAGCCAACTGGTGGGTCCACTTGTCATGTTTCTGGGATTTATTCCCAGTACTGCCCTCTCTCTGAATTGAACCTTCCATCCCCACTAATTAACCAGTTGGTCAGTACTTTTCTTTATAAGACTTTCCATTTCCCCTATCCACTGCCATTGTCTTTATTCAGGTAATCAACATTTCTTAATCAGAAATTGAAAGTCTGTCTCCTTGCCCCTAGTCTTGCATTACTCCTAACCTGTCCCCCACCTCCTACCAATTGTCATTGATAGTTCTAAAAGGGACATTTTAGATGACACTGTAGTGTCCCCAGCTATGGATCTCCCCTGCCCTCAGTGTTGAGGTGGCTGTTTTCGTGGCCATTTGACTTGTTTGTGACTCAGCCGAAGTCTCTTTCCCCCACAGTGCACAGCCTTCGATGGCTTTGCTCAGATTTTCCTCCCCATTTTTATCTTTTGCTCAGCTACATAGGGTTCAGACCAAGCCACTCTTGGCCAGAGTCATGTTTAAGGTCCCTTATGCAGCTGTTTGTTTTTTTTTGCCTTTATTGGTGTGTGTGGTTTATTGCAAATCAGGAAGTTGTGTCATTGTTGTGTGTTAGTTTTGCCCAACTTTAGTTTGGAGCTCCCCTCCCATGGCTCTTGAAAGGACAAGCCTGGGCGTAGGCACTGTCTTCCAGACTACTGGCCGTGCTGGTGATATTATTTGTAAGCCTGTAAGCTGTCTGGGAGTCGTCCCCTGCTTGAGCAGCTTATTGTTCAGCCAGTGTTTGGTCAGAGGCGGTGCTGGAACCCCTTGTAGCAGGAGGTGTCTGCTACATGATGGTGGATCTGTATGGCTTGGGCTGCTTTTAAGTGTGCACCATCCCTCTGTGACAGCTCACGAGTGGGCGTACACTGACATGTGTGCACTGCTTTCCTGAGACCCACATCACCTCCAGGACCAAAGCTAATTTCCTTTTTTTCATTGTTGCTTGTAAATATTAGAGAGGAAGTGTGAATGTGTAAGAGGCACAAGTGAACACTTGGCTGTCTTAAGAATTGCAAACATTTATTTGTTCAGGACTGAGATATTTCACAACCTCTTTTTTTCAGCTGTAGGTCTTCTGTGGAAACCTGAACCTACTAGTTGCCCCTTAATCCAGTTTTCCTCTCTTTATTGCCAATGGCACATCAGATTTTTAACTGGCCATATAGCCATTTAAAGACTACGTTTCCCAGCATCCCTTGCAGGGGGGTGTGGCTATGTGACTCAGTTTGGGCCAATGAAATGTAGGTAAAGGCATCATGTTTGATTTCTGGAAAGTGTCCTTAAGGGAAGAAGCACACTCATTTTTGTCTCTCTCTTTTTTTTTTTTTTTTTTTGCCTCTGGAATGACTGTATAAAGGCTGGGTCTTAAAGAGTTACCTTAACACTTGATGCGGCAAAAGTTATAGAATTCAGGGTCTCTCGCAGTTGGTGGAACTGCTCTACAATCCGGGCTATCCACCTGTGGACCTTAAAAATGAAAGAATAAAATCATGTGTTTTTTTTTTTTTAAGATTTTATTTATTTATTTGACAGAGAGAGATCACAAGTAGGCAGAGAGGCAGGCAGAGAGAGAGGAAGGGAAGCAGGCTGGCTCCCCGCTCAGCAGAGAGCCCGATGTGGGGCTCGATTCCAGCACCCTGGGATCATGAGCTGAGCGGAAGACAGTGGCTTTAACCCACTGAGCCATCCAGGCACCCCTAAAATTACGTTTTTAAGTCAGTATTACTTTACCTTTATTTGCATGCAATAATGAGTCTAATACTAATCTCATTGATGCAGCACTAGATCAATTTTTAAATAGAAAGTGAGAAATGTGGTGTTAGGTTATGTTTGAAAAAAACACTATACCATTTTGTGATGAAAGTGGTTAATCAAAGATCACAATGAGGGATGCCTGGGTGGCTCATTGGGTTAAGTGTCTGCCTTTGGCCCAGGTCAGGATCCCAGGGTCCTCAGATCAGGTCCTACATGAGGCTCCTTGCTCAGCAGGGAGCCTGCTTCTCCCTCTGCCTGCAGCTCCCCCTGCTTGTGGTCTCTCTCTCTCTCTCTGACAAATAAATGAATAAAATCCTTAAAAAGAGAAAAAGATCACGATGATATGCTGTTTAAAAAAACCCAGATTTCTGATGTAATTGACATACAATTTACAACTGCACATGCTTTAATTATTCAGCTTGTTAAAGCATGACATATGTACACACCTGTGAAACCAGCATCTCAATTAAGATGATAAGTATTTCCATCATACTCAGAGTTTCTTCTGCACTTTGTAATCCCCCTTCGGCCTCTTTCTTCTTCCTGCTCCCATTCCCCAACTCCAGGCGATCACTGATCTGCTGTCTCATGTTAGATTGTTGCTGGATTATTTTTATTGCTGGGTAACATTGCACTGTAAAGGTATATCACAATTTGTTTATTCATTCACTTACTGATAATCGCTAGGTTGTTTTCAACTTTGGGTATTATAGATAGGACTGGTATAAGTCTTTGTAAGTCATTTTGTGAACATCTTTCACTTCTTTTAAGTAAATGCATAGGAGTGGAATGGCTGAGCCACATTGTCTGCTGACGTTTAATGTTTTAAGAAACTGCAAAATGCTTCCTAGGAACATCAGCAAAGGCAAGGGAAGCAAGAGCAAAAATGAACTATTGGGATTTCATCAAGATCAAAAGCTTTTGCACAGCAAAGGAAACAGTTAACAAAACCAAAAGACAACTGACAGAATGGGAGAAGATATTTGCAAACGACATATCAGATAAAGGGCTAGTATCCAAAATCTATAAGGAACTTAGTAAACTCAACACCCAAAGAACAAACAATCCAATCAAGAAATGGGCAGAGGACATGAACAGACATTTCTGCAAAGAAGACATCCAGATGGCCAACAGACACATGAAAAAGTGCTCCACATCACTCGGCATCAGGGAAATACAAATCAAAACCACAATGAAATATGGGGCGCCTGGGTGGCTCAGTGGGTTGAGCCGCTGCCTTCAGCTCAGGTCATGATCTCAGGGTCTTGGGATCGAGTCCCTCATTGGGCTCTCTGATCAGCAGGGAGCCTGCTTCCCTCTCTCTCTCTCTGCCTGCCTCTCTGTCTACTTGTGATCTCTCTCTGTCAAATAAATAAATAAAAATCTTAAAAAAAAAACCACAATGAGATATCACCTCACACCCGTCAGAATGGCTAAAATTAACAAATCAGGAAATGAGAGATGCTGGCGAGGATTCGGAGAAAGGGGAACCCTCCTACACTGTTGGTAGGAATGCAAGCTGGTGCAACCACTCTGGAAAACAGCATGGAGGTTCCTCAAAATGTTGAAAATAGAACTACCCTATGACCCAGCAATTGCACTACTGGGTATTTACCCTAAAGATACAAACGTAGTGATCCGAAGGGGCACGTGCACCCGAATGTTTATAGCAGCAATGTCTACAATAGCCAAACTATGGAAAGAACCTAGATGTCCATCAACAGATGAATGGATAAAGAAGATGTTGTATATATACACAATGGACTACTATGCAGCCATCAAAAGAAATGAAATGTTGCCATTTGCGACAACGTGGATGGAACTAGAGGGTATCATGCTTAGTGAAATAAGTCAATCAGAGAAAGACAACTATCATATGATCTCCCTGATATGAGGACATGGAGATGCAACATGTGGGGTTAGGGGGATAGGAGAAGAATAAGTGAAACAAGATGGGATTGGGAGGGAGACAAACCATAAGTGACTCTTAATCGCACAAAACAAACTGGGGATTGCTGGGGGGAGGTGGGTTGGGAGAGGGGGAGGGGGGTTATGAACATTGGGGAGGGTGTGTGCTATGGTGAGTGCTGTGAAGTGTGTAAACCTGGCGATTCACAGACCTGTACCCCTGGGGATAAAAATACATTATATATTTATAAAAAATAAGAAATTAAAAAAAAGGAAAAAAAAAAAGAAACTGCAAAATGGTTCTCTTAAGCCTTACCTCCCCACTGGAAGTGTACATGGGTTCCGTTCCTCCACATCCTCATACTTGATATGGTCAGTCTTTTAAACTGTAGACATTGCAGGAGTCTAATAGATCTGGTTTGGTATCTTATTGTGGTACTAATTTGCATTTCCTTAAGACTAATGATGCTAAGAATCTTTTCATGCTTTTCCTTGGTATGTATCTTCTTTGAAGGTATCTCTTCAAATCTTTTGCCTAATTTTTATTGGATTTGTTACCGTCTTATTATTTCCTAGTAATTATTGCTTCTTCATTATTTATTATTGAGTTTTGAGAGTTCATTATGTTTTTTGGTTGTAATTTCTTTATCAGACATATGGTTCACAAATATTTTCTCAAGTCTGTGACTTGTTTTCTCCTCTCCTCCTTTGAACAGTATCTTTCAAAACACATAAGTTAATTTTTATTAAGTTCCATTTATCAATTTTAATTTTTTTGATTTATCAATTTTTATTTTATTTTTTAAAGATTTTATTTATTTATTTGTCAGAGATCACAAGTAGGCAGAGAGGCAGGCAGAGAGAGAGGAGGAAGCAGGCCCCCTGCTGAACAGAGAGCCCAATGCGGGGCTCGATCCCAGGACCCTGAGATCATAACCTGAGCTGAAGGCAGAAGCTTTAACCCACTGGGCCACCCAGGTGCCCCCCCCTCCTTTTAAATCAATTTTTAAATAGATCTTTAAACCGCGGTCACAAACATTTTCTCCTAGGTGTTCTTTTATAACTTACAGCTTTAGGGTTTTACCTTAGGTCTATGGTTCATTTTGACTTAATTTTTGTATATGTTGTGAGGGATGGATTGTTCTTTTCTCCCTACCTTCATCTTCTTTCTTTTGAGTTTATTAATTTTTTCATTCTCAAAGATACAGGTTTTTTTTTCTCCATTGTTTTCTATTTTTCTATTTCATTTATTTCCATTCTAATCATTATTTTTTCCTTTATTCTGCTTATTTTGTGTTTGTTTTGTTTTTCTTTTCCTAGTTTCTAAATGGATGAAAGCAGTGGCAGACAATTTGGAACTTTTCTTTTTTCGAATATATGTGTTTAGTGCTATAAATTTCCATCAAAGTACTGCTTTTGTGCCATCAGTTTTTTTGAACTGTTGTGTTTTCATTTTCATCTGGTTCAAAGTAACTTCTCATTTCCCTTTTGATTTTACCTTTAAGTCGTAGGTTTAGCAATGTGTTATTTAGGTTCCAATTATTTGGGGATTCCCCAAATATCACACTGTTGTTGATTTCTAACTTAACTCCACTGTTGTCGGAAAACATACTGTGTGTGTGAATCTGTATAACTTTATTAGAGCCCAGAATAGGTCTGTTTGTAAATGTTCTGTGTGCTCTTGAAAAGAACGTGCATTTTGCTGTCATTGGGTATTGCATTCTTCAGATGTCAGTTAGGTCTAGCTGGTTACTAGTGTTCAAGTTTTCTGTGTCTTTACTGATTTTCTGTCTACTTGTTGAATCAGTTATTACACAATGGGTGTTGAAATATCTATCCATACTATGGTTTATCTGCTTTTTGCAGTTTTGCCCATGTTTCCTTTATATATTGTTCAGCTCTGTTATTAGGTATATGAATCTTTAAGATCATTATGCCCTCTTAATGAAATGACTCTCTTTTTTCTTTTCTTTTCTTTTTTTTTGCTTAAAAATCCATTTTGTCTTATATAAGATAGTCTTGCTTTCTTTTCATGAGCATTTGAATGACATATCTTTTTTTCCCTTTTACTTGTAACCGATTTATATCTTGTTCAGTCTTTTCTCCTAGCTTCAAGAACCTTTGGAATACATTACAGCAATGCCTAATTATCCTTGTTTATTAATGCTACATCTCTATAATTTCTGAATTGATTTTATTTGTGCTTCCCCGCCCCCCCCCCCCCCCGTACTAATGATAACTTTTTTTTTCTTCCTTCTTTGCATGCCCGGTAATTTTTAGGTAAATAACACACACATAGTGAATTTTACTTTGTTAGGTGTTTGGGACTTCTTGTGTTCTAATAAATATTTTTGAGCTTTGCTCTGTGATACAGGTGAGTTGCTTGGAAATAGTTTGATCATTTTGGGGCTTGCTTTAAACCCTTGTTAGGTGTGATAACAGCAGGTTTCAGTTGAGGGGAGACATTAGCCCACTACTGAGATAAAACCCTTGTAGTTATTCTACCTGATGAGCAACCTATTAGATTTTTCGCTCTGGCTGATAGGAACAGAAATTATGTCTGTTCCTATTTAAGCTGCGAGCATTCTTCTAATATTCCTATTTAAGCTGCGAGCATTCTTCCTTCTTATGTGTTTAGGTGGTTTGTTTTGTCCCGGAGCTTGGTCTGTTGCCATACACCCATGATGTACTGATCAGGGCTTAGCTGTATGTATCTAAGGGAAACTCCGCACATTTCTCGAGTTTTCTGTCTGTGTAGCTCACTCCTGTCTGGGACTCTGCCTTATAGGCTCTAACCAGGTCCCTTCTGGAACTACCCACTCTTTCTTTTCTCGGTTGAGGGAGATCGCTAGGCTCTGCCTAAGCTCCTTGTTTTGTCAGTTGGGTCTTTTAGGAGAAAGACACTGAGATTACAAGGGGCTTATTAGGGGATGTCAACTGTGAAGGATAAAAATGGGCAAGAAGCTGGACTGCACAGTAAACGTTTCAGACTGCATGAAGACAGAAAGCCTAAGAGAGGAAAGGGGAGTGGAGAAGGATTTGGGGCAGCAAGTACTTCAGACCACACTGCAGATCTGAAGAAGCTTCCGGCCTGTCAGCAGGGGGCGCTAGAGCAAAGACTGCTGGAGAGTCTTTCCCCGGGAAAGAAATGGCCAAACCTGCCGTGTCACTGTGGGGGGACTCCATGGGAAGGGCATGGCCTTGGTTAAAAGTTCTGGCAGATTCTGAAGGTGCATAGAACTGTATCCCTGAAAGGCATACAGAAAGTTCTCTTTCTAGGAGAGACTGACCAGCATACCTCTCTGGCTGCCAGTCTCATTGTGCTGAATGATTACAGCCTCCCTAATTCCACTAAAACGAAATCTACACTGTAAGTTATGATGTGTGTTCTTTGTTGACTGAACCCGTGAACACTTATCTAATGAAGATTTATTGACTTCCTGCTTCATGTTCAATATCGTTCCGGCCTCTAGAGATACGGTGTTGAATAGACATTGTATGTCCTCTCAGGGAGCTCACCTTCCCATGGGGATGCATTCAGTGGGGCCACGAAGCTATTGACTTTAGATGTCACACAACCTAGCAAAGTATACACAGCAAACTTGAGATCTCTGGGGCTTGAAGTCACTGGGCTTGCCCAGCAGAGGAGTCTAACAGGCAGGCTTCCAGAAATTACCGAATGCAAATCTACATGACCTCTTCCTCCTTCTCTCCATGTTCCCAGCCACAGAGCTCAGGATCTATCTCTGGAAAAACATATACAAGCCCACCAGCTACTGGGGAGCCTCCATTCCTTGATAGGGAAGAGAAACATTCTGGCATTTACTCCTGTAAGCCGGCCCACCTCTAATGTCAGGTGGCCCCTGCTTCTAATTCTATTCTGAAAAGTGAAAATTTAATTCCCACCTCCCTGGTTCAATCATACACACTCAAAGTCTGTCTTTTAATAAAAGTGTTGCTGTTTGTTTACAAAAAAAAAAAAAGGCAATACAGAGAGACTAGGAAATTGTAGATGATAAGAACGTATAAAAATGTATGGCATCAAAAAAGGATTTCTAATTTAACATTGTTATTCATTGTCCAATTCACTCACTATAGACTAAGGCACAAACCAGATTGGCCAGTTGAGAGAACATAGTTTCGTTAGGTTTTCAAAACCAAACATGTGAAATCATTATGATGAAAATCAGCTTTTGGAGGATAGGATTAATTCTAGGGTTAATTTTCACTGGTAATAGTTCATCAAGCCTAACGTGTCCCTAAGTCCTAAGACTTCTCTCACTCAACCACGAATTCACCTGGAAAGAGACATTAGAAAATGATACACGGTCTAGTGATGTGGTTTTCCACCAAAATCTAGTTGTACACCCTTCGTGGAAAAACAGAATTTAGTTTAACACCCCTCAAGGGCTAGATATAGTCTAGGCTCTGAGGAGAGGAAGATGCTCTAAGATCCTAACCGACAACAGAATCAAGAATAAATTAGGGGGGTTGGGGGCGCCTGGGTGGCTCAGTGGGTTAAGCCTCTGCCTTCAGCTCAGGTCATGATCTCAGGGTCCTGGGATAGAGCCCCGCATCGGCCTTTCTGCTCAGCGGGTAGCCTGCTTTCCCCCCCTCTCTTCTCTGCCTGCCTCTCTGCCTACATGTGATCTCTGTCAAATAAATAAATAAAATCTTTAAAAAAAAATTAGGGGGGTTTCCCGGGTGGCTCATTGGTTAAGCATTTGCCTTTGGTTTAGGTCATGATCCTGGAGTCCTGAGATCGAGCTGCTGCCTCGGGCTCCCTACTCAGTGGGGATTCTGCTTCTCTCTCTGCCCCTTGACCCCCTTGTGTTCTCTCTCTCTCATTAATAAATAAAATCTTAAAAAAGAATAAATTAGAGGCTGCGATATTCAATTGGGAAGACCTCCCAGTCCTCCCCCCAAACCCCAACCAACAGTGCAAATATTGATTTGTCCCCTTTTGGTGTAGGTTTGGGGCAATGCTGCTGAATTCCTCTTTTGTAGACAGTAGAAGGTAGAATCTCCCTGAACCTCAAGCTTAGAAGTTTCTGCTCCCATACAAATCGCTGAGACAGGGGAATATAATCTTTTTTTTTTTTTTTTTTTAGGGGAATATATTCTTGGTCATCCAGACCACCTGGCAGTTTGGCATGATTTGTAGTATATTTATTTTTGAGGATAACAGATTTCAGGTTATTTTTAGGTCTTTAGCAGGAAGATAACCTTTCATTATATTAATGTTGTAAAATACTGCAGGTCCTGGCAGCTTTATGAATTCCATAGCCAGAGTATACGATGGGGGATCCAAGCTAGTTGGATGGGGTGTGTGGTGAGGAGTTGGAAGGTTTTGCTGAGGACACTTCAAAGGGGAGTTCATAGAGGAGTTAGGACAATGGTGGTTGGTGGTAAGAGCAGTTCAAGGACAGGCAGCACTTGGTGCAAGGCCCGCAAGCTCTGGAAAGCTTGACATTTTTGAGGAACTAAGTAAAAGACAACATAGCTATGAATGAAGAGAATAGTGCAAAGTGAAGCTAGAGAGAAAAGTAGGGGTTGATTACAGCACATGTTGTGAACAGTCCTCTTTTCCCAGAGGTTCTCTCACTCTCTTGCTCTATCCCATTCATTCATTCCCTCTTTGGGGCCAGCCACTGTTCAGAGCGCTTGGTATATTTTAACTTATTTATTCCCCACAACAACCTAGATGCTCTTGTTTTCCCCATTTTACAGGTAAGGAAGTAGGTCAGAAGGATTGAATAACCTGTTCACAGTTCCATATTTACTGAGTGGTTAGAGCCGGGCTTTGAATCCTGAACTCCACTCCCTCCCAAGAACAGTGGGATGCAGTAAAGGATTTTAAGTAGAGGAGAGACACCATCCATTCTATGTGTAGGAGATGGCTCTACCCAGAATGTGGAGAAGGAATCTGGTAAGAGCAGGTAGACCCATCAAGGGTCTATTGCAATACTCTCAGCAAAAAACAATGGTACCTTGATGTATGGCAGTGACTAAGGAGATGAGGTTAACTGAGGGATATTTAAGACTCACACTTGACCGGACCGGACTCACACGTGATCGGAGGTGTCAAGGATGGCACACACACCACTGGCAAGAGCAAGGAAGCGGACGTGGGGTCATTTACTGAATGGGGTGCTCTGACGAAGGAATGTATTTGAAGGAGAGGGTGGTCATATCCACTTACTATGTGTTGAGTTTGGAATAAGCATTTGAATGATGGGCATGGAGCAGATGGCTCGAGTCTGGGCTGGATAGATGAAATTAGCATCCTCCTGTCGATAGTACAGATGTTAACTAAAGCCATGGAAAGAGAGACAGTTGCTGAAAGAAAGCATAGACTGAGAAGAAAAGGGTGAGGGCTCAGGATGAAATGGAAAACAAAAGCTAACCTACTGATACCTTTGAAGAATCGACCGTGTTGCCGTTTTGCACGTGAAGACGTTTTCTGAATTACGGATTAGTGACTGCAGATGGCGGGAACCAGGCTTGTAATAAGAATATTAGCCTAGATCTTGGCTCTGTGGCATTTTAAAAAGCAAATGGGCACCAAACGTTCTTGCTGTGGCCAGGGACTGAATGCCTTGGAAGCTAGTCATCTCTGGGATGATTCTCGTTCTCCCAGAATAGTGATTCATCGTGGACTTGACTCTGGAGTGGCTCTGGATGAGAAAGGCAGAGCATCACATAAGACTGCTTCATCTCACAAAGGACCAAATGGACATCCACCATTATTCTTAACTCATCTCTTCAGTGTTATGAAGTTGCAAGATTCGCGATTCAGATTTGGTGGAAAATGGACCGATTAGATTTTCTCTTTCTGGTTGCTGGGTAGTAACTTACGGATACTCCCAGTACACAACACAGTAAATGCTGTTACTCTCATGTGCAGGATAGCCAAGATTGCCTCCAAACCATACACAGATAGCATCTGCTATAGAATGATAACAAGCAAAGTCCTGTTAGGAAAATGCTTCAGAAGTTAAAACTGAGTAGTGATTCATTTAACCCAAACTAGGTATCAATTACAAAAGTTGTTTTGGGAGAATGTTAAAATAATTAGGCCAGTTAAATGATAACGTTCAAATATATTAAAGATTTTTCTTAAAGATTTTATCTTTTTTTTTGACAGAGAGAGAGAGACAGCGAGAGAGGGAACAGAAGCAGGGGGAGTGGGAGAGGGAGAAGCAGGCTCCCCACTGAGCAGGGAGCCTGATGCGGGGCTCCATCCCAGGACCCTGGAATCATGAACTGGGCCGAAGGCAGATGCCTAAGGACTGAGCCACCCAGATGCCCCTATATTAAAGATTTTTTAAAAATTTATAATAATAACATGTATGTGATTAAAAATGAAAAAATCTGTATCTATATCTATCTAAAATCTCTCTCTCTAGAGAATATATATTATATACAATATATGTAATATGTTATATTGCATATATTATTTATGTATTATATATATCATTCATACATATGCATTATATATGTATTATAATATGTTACTCTATATTATATATAACCTAATATATATTATATATAATATATATAATACCTATTATATAATAATATATAAAACCTGTTGTATAAATATTGTGAAAATGTCTATGCTACCTAAAGCAATCTACACATTTAATGCAATCCCTATCAAAATACCATCCATTTTTTTCAAAGAAATGGAACAAATAATCCTAAAATTTATATGGAACCAGAAAAGACCTCGAATAGCCAAAGGAATATTGAAGAACAAAGCCAAAGTTGGTGGCATTACAATTCCGGACTTCAAGCTCTATTACAAAGCTGTCATCATCAAGACAGCATGGTACTGGCACAAAAACAGACACATAGATCAGTGGAACAGAATAGAGAGCCCAGAAATCGACCCTCAACTCTATGGTCAACTAATCTTCGACAAAGCAGGAAAGAATGTCCAATGGAAAAAAGACAGCCTCTTCAATAAATGGTGCTGGGAAAATTGGACAGCCACATGCAGAAAAATGAAATTGGACCACTTCCTTACACCACACACAAAAATAGACTCCAAATGGATGAAGGACCTCAATGTGAGAAAGGAATCCATCCAAATCCTTGAGGAGAATGCAGGCAGCAACCTCTTCGACCTCAGCCGTAGCAACATCTTCCTAGGAACAACGGCAAAGTCAAGGGAAGCAAGGGCAAAAATGAACTGTTGGGATTTCATCAAGATCAAAAGCTTTTGCACAGCAAAGGAAACAGTTAACAAAACCCAAAGACAACTGACAGAATGGGAGAAGATATTTGCAAATGACATATCAGATAAAGGACTAGTATCCAAAATCTATAAGGAACTTAGCAAACTCAACACCCAAAGAACAAACAATCCAATCAAGAAATGGGCAGAGGACATGAACAGACATTTCTGCAAAGAAGACATCCAGATGGCCAACAGACACATGAAAAAGTGCTCCACGTCACTCGCCATCAGGGAAATACAAATCAAAACCACAATGAGATATCACCTCACACCAGTCAGAATGGCTAAAATGAACAAGTCAGGAAATGACAGATGCTGGAGAGGATGTGGAGAAAGGGGAACCCTCCTCCACTGTTGGTGGGAATGCAAGCTGGTGCAACCACTCTGGAAAACAGCATGGAGGTTCCTCAAAATGTTGAAAATAGAACTACCCTATGACCCAGCAATTGCACTACTGGGTATTTACCCTAAAGATACAAACATAGTGATCCGAAGGGGCACGTGTACCCGAATGTTTATAGCAGCAATGTCTACAATAGCCAGACTATGGAAAGAACCTAGATGTCCATCAACAGATGAATGGATAAAGAAGATGTGGTATATATACACAATGGAATACTATGCAGCCATCAAAAGAAATGAAATCTTGCCATTTGCGACGACGTGGATGGAACTAGAGCGTATCATGCTTAGTGAAATAAGTCAATTGGAGAAAGACAACTATCATATGATCTCCCTGATATGAGGACATGGAGAAGCAACATGGGGGGGTAGGAGATAGGAGAAGAATAAATGAAACAAGATGGGATTGGGAGGGAGACAAACCATAAATGACTCTTAATCTCACAAAACAAACTGGGGGTTGCTGCGGGGAGGTGGGATTGGGGGAGGGGGAGCGGGCTATGGACATTGGGGAGGGGAAGCGAACCATAAGAGACTATGGACTCTGAAAAACAACCTGAGGGTTTTGAAGGGTCAGGGGTGGGAGGTTGGGGCAACCTGAGGGTTTTGAAGGGTCAGGGGTGGGAGGTTGGGGGAACAGGTGGTGGGTAATGGAGAGGGCACGTTTTGCATGGAGCACTGGGTGTTGTGCAAAAAGAATGAATACTGTTACGCTGAAAAAATAAATAAAATGAGAAAAAAAAAACAAAAAAAACCTGTTGTAAAACATATATATATTTGTTTATTTGTTTGCTTTGTCTTATAGTAAAAGCTGCCTTTTCTCTGGCACATGGAAAATCTGGTATCCCAGGGAACAGTGTCTTGACTGCAGTCTTTTAGGTTTCTGATGTTGAATAAACACATATTCAGGGATAAGAGGTTGGAGAACAGATGAGAACAGATGGGGATGTGGTCTAGCATGTTAACTAATGTTGTTCTGTATGGGCACTCGGCAGATATGCAAGAAATACTTTCAGATTGGATGAACAGATCAGAAGAGAAGAGTTTACTGTGTTTACAAATTACATTCACCATCATTCATTAATCTTTTCAGTGAAAATCTACTTTGTTATAGACCCTAGTCTTGTGAGCTTGACTGGTGCTCAAATATGATGTATGTAGAACACACATAAGTAGAAGTATATCTTAGATAAAAATTTAAACATATACCCACATGTACTGTTAAAGGAGACAATTGACAGAGATGTGTACAAATACTTTTAAAGAAGGTCAGTATGTGGGCATCTGGGTGGCTCAGTCAGTTAAGCATCTGCCTTGGGCTCAGGTCATGATCTCAGGGTCCTGGGATCGAGTCCCACATCCAGCTCTGTGCTCAGCAGGGAGCCTGCTTCCCCCTCTCCCTCTGCCTCGCCCCCGACTTGTGCTCTCTCTCTCTTGCTCACTATCTCTCTCAAATAAATAAAACCTTTAAAAAAATAAAAAGGCCAGTGTCTACTGAACTCCTGTCTCTTTCAAGGTCCTTCTAACTGAACTGAGAAAATAAAATTGACATGAGACAGATTAACAGGAAAAAATCAAATTTAACAGGTATGGGAAATCCACATAGATATGGAAATTCCGGAGATAGGCAAAATGAGGTATATATGCCATTCTGAACTAAGGAGAAGGGAGTAGGGGAGTCTGGGATTTCAGAAGAAAGGAACGTATTTCACAGGATGATAAGAAGAGCAGATGTTTCGTAACTAGATGTTTGCCCTACCCTACAGATGGGTGACTCAGATAAAATTTATCTCTATTAATAACCCTGAGACTTGGAAAGACCCCCATTTCAATTCTTCTGTATAGTTAAGGGGAGGACAGATATTTCTTCTGCGCTTAAAGGGTCTCAAGTGTTTTCCACTCAAAATAAACAACCTGAGGGTTTTGAAGGGCCAGGGGTGGGAGGTTGGGGGAACCAGGTGGTGGGTAATAGGGAGGGCATGTATTACATGGAGCACTGGATGTTGTGCAAAAACAATGAATACTGTTATGCTGAAAAAAAAATAAATTAGAATTACGTGGGGAAAAAAATAATAATCTACATGCCAAAGTGGCACATTCTTGGGCAGCCTGTCCTGGGCCCCATCAGTATCAACAGAAATGTGTATATGTGCTCACTAGAAGATATCTACTAAACGTACATAGCAGTGCTATTCATCATAGCCGTACCAGAAACTACCCATATGTAAAAGGAAAGTGGAAAACTATATGGCACTAAGAATGAATGCTAGGTTTTTAACAGGGAAAGAATACTTGTTTCAACAAATGGTGGCAAGACAACTCTATGTTAAAAATCGGGTTTGAAAAAAAACTGGGTTTGATAAAGACCTTACACAATTTGCAAAAAATAATTTGGAGATTGATCATAGACTTAACCATAAAAGCCCAAACTGGGAAGCTTCTGAAAGAAGAAATGGGAGAAGATCTTTATGCCCTTGATGTACAACATTTATCTTACATAGGACACAAAAGCACTAACCGTAAAATAAATGGCACGTGGGGTTTAATAAAATAATTATCATCTGTGCATATGAAAAAACAGTGTTAAGAAAATGAAAAAGTGGGCACCTGGGTGGCTCAGTGGTTTAAGCCGCTGCCTTTGGCTCAGGTCATGATCTCAGGGTCCTGGGATCGAGTCCCACATCGGGCTCTCTGCTCGGTGGGGAGCCTGCTTCCCTCTCACTCTCTCTGCCTGCCTCTCTGCCTACTTATGATCTCTCTCTGTCAAATAAATAAATAAAATCTAAAAAAAAAAAAAAGGAAAATGAAAAAGTGAGCCAGGGTGGAGAAAATATTTACTCTACATGTCTGACAAAGGGCTTCTATCCAGAATATATAAAGAACTCCTGCAAATCAATAATGAAAAATATGAACAAACGAATTTAAAAATAGGCAAGTGACTTCAACAGACATTTTATGGAAGAAAATGTGAGCTCATGAAAAGATGCCTGATGACATTAATCATATTGGAAATGCAGATTAAACCTGCATTGAGGTGTCAGTTCACACCCACTAGAATGGCTAAAGTTAAAAAGTCTGATAACACTAAGTGTAGTTGAAGATGAAGCAACTGGAACTCTCACCTCTCACATGTTTTTGCTGGGAATGCAAAATGGTACAACCATTTTGGAAAACGGTATGTCAAGTGTTCCCCTCTTAATCTCCTCTATTTTGCCCATCCTCCCAGCCCCTACCTCTGGCAACCACCCATTTGTTCTCGGTATTTATGAGTCTACTTGTGTTTCCTTGTTTGTTTGTTCGTTTTGTTGTCAGACTCCATACATCAGTGAAGTCATAGGTATTTGTCTTTCTCTCACATATTTCACTTAGCAGAATGCCCTCTAGGTCTGTCTGTGTTGTTACAAATGGCAAGATTTTATTCTTTTTAATGGCTGAGTAATGGTTTTGTAGCTTCCAATAGAAGTAAATATACATCTCATTTCTTTTATAGTATTTTTAAAAAAGATTTTATTTATTTATTTGACAGAGATCACAAGTAGGCAGAGAGGCAGACAGAGAGAGAGGAAGGGAAGCAGGCTCCCCGCTGAGCAGAGAGCCCGATGTGGGGCTTGATCCCAGGACCCTGGGAGCATCACCTGAGCCAAAGGCAGAGGCTTTTACCCAGTGAGCCGCCCAGGTGCCCCTTTTATAGTATTTTTAAAAAAGTGATCTCTAGGGGTGCCTGGGTGGCTCAGTGGATTAAGCCGCTGCCTTCGGCTCAGGTCATGATCTCAGGGTCCTGGGATCGAGTCCCGCATCGGGCTCTCTGCTCAGCAGGGAGCCTGCTTCCTCCTCTCTCTCTCTGCCTGCCTCTCTGCCTACTTGTGATCTCTGTCTGTCAAATAAATAAATAAAATCTTTAAAAAAAAAAAAAAAAAAAAAAGTGATCTCTACTCCCAACATGGGCTCAAACTCATGACCTTGAGATCAAGAAAGTTGTGCGTGCTACCAACTGAGTCAGCCAGGCACCCCATTTGTTTCTTTCTTTTTCTTATGGAATTGGCCAAGACCTTCACTATTGTGGTGGGCTGGAATTGTGATGATGGCTGCCTTGTGGTGTTCTTGATCTTAAAAGAATGCATTTCAAACATCTCTATCATATAGAATTTTGATTGTAGGTTTTGTAGATATATCCTTTATTAATTGAAATGTGTTCCCTTTTAACCTACTTTGCTGAGACTTTTTGTCATTGTTAAGGATTGCATTAATTTTATCTAGCAAACATTCTAATTCCAAGTAATTATAGGATTTTCTCCTCTTTTCTTCCAAAGTGGTGAATTACATAAAAAGTCCAAGTCTTTGCATTCCTGAAATAAGCCCAACTTGATCATAATAAATTACTTTTAATACATAATATATGTTTTTAATTAACAGTAGGATTCCATTCAGATAGTTAATATTTTATTCATGGTATTCATATGTGTCTTCATGAGTGAAATACGAAGGAATTTGAAGGTAATTTGAAGGAAAAAGATAAACGTTTATTATTTGCAAATGATAGTATTATTTAGTTTACTGAAAACAGCTCAGAAAAATCAACATGAAATAAGAGAGTTCATCAGGGTTGCTGGGTATGGTATCTTTCCATACAAATTGCCAAAAATAACCATCTAGAAAATATATTAGTCCCTCTAGGCGTCTGGGTGGCTCAGCTGGTTAGGCAACTGTCTTTAGCTTAGGTCGTGAATTTAGGGTCCTGGGATCAAGCCCCATGTCCAGCTGTGTGCTTCTCCCTCTTCCTTGGCAGCCTCCCACTCATACTCTCTTGCTCTCAAATAACTAAAGTTTTAAAGAAAAAAAAAAAAGAAAATATATTACTCATTCTATTCCAAATAGTATCCAGACTATAAGCATATTGGAATTAACTAAAAAAAAAAAAAGACCTCTATGCAGAAAATATCTTATTTTTTTATGCAGAAGATTTTAAAACCTTGGAGAAGGAGCTAAAGGATGAAGAGGTACTCGATATTCTTTAATAAGACAAATTGACACAAACGTCACTTTTCTCTCAGTTACTCTCTAAGTTCAAAACAGGCAATTGAAATTTTAGTTGGAGCTATTGTGGAATTTGATGCATTTACTGGAATTTGGTGAATTTACTCTAACATATGCAAATTGCTCAGCTAATTATTAAAAAGAAGATTATAAGGAGGAACAAGACTCATGAGATATTAATGTTACAGAGGTACAGCAATAAAATACTACGGTGTAGGTACGAGACAAACAGATCAATAGATGAGAATAGAAAACTCAGTACCCAGGGCTGAGATCCACTGGCCTGAATATTCTCTGTTCCGTTTTTTTCCTGTTTTCTGCCGTTCTTGCATGATTTCCTCGGGTAGACCTCAGCAGCAGCTCTGTGTCTGTTTTCTTTCTCTGCTTATGAGATTTTGCTCATTGATACTGGAAGTGAGGCTTTGCTTCCTTCCCTGGGTTCTGGAAAATGTCTGCCACATTTGTTAACCAGGGGGCAGCACCGCTCTCTCATCTGGATGCATATACATTGAAGGATGTATCAGATGCACAGGAGAGAATACCTGGGAACTGTTCTGTCCTGGAGGCAAGGAAGCCGGGGGATCCGTCTACCAGCCCAATCCAACATTGGTCAAAGAATGTTCCCCCCTCTTCTCTAGCACTCCTAGATGGCCCCTTCTGTAGTCAGAGCATACTTGCCCTGCTAAGAAAGCCCTTGGCCTGAGAGCTACAGGCGCTTGCTGTAAAATGCTGTTGGTTGGCTCAGATGGAGAGTCTGGGCACCAAAACAACCATTATGGTACGTTACTGCCACCATCTTGCCTCTAGATTCTAGAGAGCCTGGTAGAATCCTGGGGCTTTGAAGAAAAACCATAGCTATAGTCAGGTGGTGGTGTTCTTCCCCTATTACGTGGAACGCCCTGGAAATGCCTGGAGTTTGGGCCGACTGCTCTAAACTGCAGCGACTTATGGTAAAAGTAAAGTCTAGTTTTTCTTCGTGGAAACACCTTATAATTGAGCACCACAAGATCTAAGGAAATGATCTCTTCCCTTTGCTGAGGCTGAGTTATTTATAATCGTCAGCTTTTTGAAAGACTCTCACTTGTCTTCCCCTTTTAGAGACAGAGTTCTTGCTCAGTTGCCAATAGCTCTGATTTACATCAAAAAAAAAAAAAGAAAAAAAAAGTACTGCATCCTGACTCCTGAGAGAACCAGACTTTCAGGCATTCTCATGACCAGAGAGAGTCCCTGCAGCCAGAGCTCCTGTCAGGGAAGAAGTAGAACATTGATGACTATCGGCAAGGAATGGAGTTTCCCCTTAGGAGTTATGCCTGAGCCATTGCTTCCATTTTGCAAACAAATCACACAGTGATAAAGCTCCAGCCATAACAGTGGCCAGCACACATAGAGGAAAAGGCTTTGGACTGCTAGAAGGGTGGGATTCAAGATTCTAGTTGACCATTTATTAGTTCTGTGGCATTAGATATGTATATTTTAACCTTCCCAGCCATCAGTTTCTCCTTATGTACAATGCAGGTTAACCTAATTCATGGGGCCATTTTGAGAATCAAATGGGATAAAAATAAACTATGTTGATTTCAAAGAAGATGTTATTGGTACAATAATGATTAAAATATCAAAGGCACCTGGGTGGCATCATTGGTTGAGTGTCTGACTCTTGACTTCAGTTCAGGTTATGATCTCAGGTCCTGGGATCAAGACCCACATCGGGCTCCACACTTTGGAGTCTGCTTGAGATTCTCTCTCTCCCTTTTCTTCTCCCTCTCCCACTTCCCATTCTCAATCTCTCTCTCTCTCTCTCAAACAAATAAATTAAAACAAAACAAAACAAAACCTCTTTTTCTTACAGGAAATAGATCTTGCTTGTTCAGGGGGGTTTGATAGTCATTGGCTTTGACCCTTTCTGGAGGAACTGCTGACTGCTGAATGTGCTAAATTTTTTTTTAAGATTTTTATTTATTTATTTGACAGACAGACCATAAGTAGGCAGAGAGGCAGGCAGAGAGAGAGGAAGGGAAGTAGGCTCCCTGCTGAGCAGAGAGCTGGATGTGGGGCTTGATCTCAGTACCCTGGGATAATGACCTGAGCTGAAGGCAGAGGCTTTAACCCACTGAGACACCCAGGTGCCCCTGAATGTGCTAAATTAATACGAGGGCTGAGTGTATTACATGTCGTCTTAGGATGGGTCATAGCCAAATTCATATTATGAATACATACTGGTTTTTCAGGACTTGTAGAAGAAAACTTCTCTTGTTTCATTCTCTTCTGTTCTTTGTAGGATTTCCCTGTGACATTAGCACTGTGTTTTTCCAGCATGATGCTGTTAGATCGAGAATACAGTTGGTGATAGGAAATCCTTATCAAGCCATCAAGACTTGGAAGGGTGGGCTTCAGAAGGGCCTTTGGCTGTGGTTAAGTAAGAAATGCGTTCCCAGCCTTCCAGGCAGGTGAAACAGGTGGTCCAGTGAACTCAGTCCATTCTGTGAATGGGTGGCCATCATGGTGTCAGCAAATACAAAGGCGTTGGGAAAGTCAGGGGTTCACTAGGAGGGCTTTTGACTCTTGAAACATCACTGGTAGCTTGAGGTTAAACTAGGTCAAATCCTACTATAACTATGACCAAGAGATTCAAAAAGAACCTGGTGAAGGAAACAGGAAAGCTCATCGATGCTTTGGTATATATTTAAGCATGATAGAAATCAGGAATAGCAGTGTTGCAGGCTGGAATGGATAGAGAAGGCATTTATGTAGAAGGTTGGTCTCATGCCATGTCTTGAAGGTGGTAGGGCTTGAAAAGGCCAAGGAGAGATATGAAGAATTTGGAATGCATCAAAACCAGATGCAGAGGTGAGCATAAAGGAAAGACAAGGGGGAAAACAGCCTTGGCAGAAGTTAAGGGTATTTGTTTGCAGGTAATGGGAAATGAGGTTGGTATTGCCAGAGGTCACATGAGATGAGATAGGGTTTGCAGGTGACTTCTCTGGAAAGCAGACTCTGAGACACAGAAATGCATGTTGGGGGGCACCTGGGTAGCTCAACGGGTTAAAGCCTCTGCTTTCGGCTCAGGTCATGATCTCAGGGTCCCAGCCCTAGGATCCTGACCCACATCAGGCTCTATGCTCAGTGGGGAGCCTGCTTCCTCCTCTCTCTCTGCCTGCCTCTCTGCCTACTTGTGATCTCTGTCTGTCAAATAAATGAAATATTAAAAAAAAAGAAATGCATATTGGAAATTTATAGGGATGTGTTCTTGGAATCCATACCTGTTGGAAAAGGAAGTCATCAGGACTGGGCAGAGAGAGAAGCTGGAAGAAGAGAGAAGTGGTGTAGGGTCAGCCAATCCCCACAGGAGGCTCTAGAGTTAGGATGGCCCTACAGAGTTACTGCAGACCTTTATACTCCCACATCATTTTGTGTTACCTGAACTGCCCCAGATAAACAGTATGATCTTGGGCAAGGTGTCTCTCTTCAGCTAAGGGCACTGGCCTGGAGAGAAGTGGGGAGCCAGATGCCAGCTGTCAGCCTTCCATGGTCCCCGTGTTGGGGGGATAAATTCTTGAGCCCTTAAGTAATTGGTGAAAATTGGCTGGTACATCACAGTGTCTACTTCAGATGGATAATTGGGATAGCACCAGATGATAAAAAGCCTGAGGGCATGGGTGATTCTATGGTGAGAGGACCAAGACATTCACCTCAGCTACAAATTTTAAGGGGACTTCAGAGACAACTCAGACATAAAGATCAATTATATATATATAATTGATCTTTATATATATATATATAATTGATCTTTATGTCTGAGTTATATAGTATGTATACCTCTCTATATATACATATATCTATGTGTATATATACACATATATATTTTTTTTTTAAGATTTTATTTATTTACTTAGAGAGAATGTGCAAGAAGGGGAGGGGCAGAGGGAGAGGGAGTGAGAGAATCTCAAGCAGACTCCTTGCTGAGTGTGGCACCCAATTCAGGGCTCGATCCCATGACTGTGAGATCAGGGCCTGAGCCAAAATCAAGAGTTGGTTTGTCAACCAACTGTGTTACCTTGGTGCCCCAAGATAAATATTTTAATGCAATACTTGAAAAAAATCCCAAATCTGTGCGGGAAATCCATAATGAGCAAAATATCAAATTTAAAGAAAGACAGGATCAGTGCTACTGATTTTTCCTTTTACCCCAGGCTCCAATATGTCCAGTCAAAAATAGTGCCTGATGAATATGATTTATCCTGTAGGAAATGCGAAATCCTTGGGAGTTTTCCTCTTCTTACTTACCTATAAAAGCAGCATAATTATAACATTAAATTTGTTTTCATTGAGTTCTTTACTCAGAATCTGACAAGTGGGACTCTTAATTGTAAGAGATGGAGAAACCAATCAGCTCAACTTTGGAGAAACCAATCAGCTCAACTCAACTCAACTTTGCTTACCCAATGACCACAGGGAATTTATTGCCCTAGGATTCAGGTATGGTTTTATCTAGGGGCTCAAATGATACCTTTACTCCTCAGTTTCTCTTCCTCTCTGGAGTGTCTTCATTAAGTATGAACTTCATTCTTCTGTGGTTTTTTCTGATGATAAAATAGATGGTGTGGCTCTCCTGAGCCTCTCATTGTCAATCAACTAAAGAACAAGAGATTGTATCTCTTCCTCCAAAACCCAGCAAAATTATTATCTGATTGGAACGGAAATTCAACCATGGGTCTATCACTATGGCCAGATGGATGGCCTGATTGGTTTAGGTCAACAAGGCATATACCCCTCTACCTGGGTCTAGGTCATTCTATAGAAAATGGGTGGGTTGGTGGGTTGCTTCTACTAAGGAAGCTGAAATGGTTACTAGGGACCCTACTGCACGTGAATTCACATTTCCCTGTTTCTGCCCAGTGTGTGTCCATACAAATATATGTGTAAAACAACATCACACTGATCATTCAGTCATACTATATAGCATTTTTATTTTAAAACATATTCAAGTAATATGTGAATACTGTAAAAAGCAAGTAACATGGAAGAGAAAATAAAAATCTATACTCTGATGGTATAGTATGTTTTATGGTATCCTTCAATTCTCTTAAAATTACATTCATTGATACAGTTTACTTTTTAGTGAATTCAACTTAGGTGTTTCACTTAACAATATTCTTGAATATCTGTCAATATTAGTACTCACATTTTAAAAAACCTCACAGCATGTATTTTATGGTATGGTTATTTTTGTAAGCATGACTTTATTTGAAGCATAACCACTTGATGGACATTTGGGTGTTTTCCCAAGTTATTCAGTGCTATAAACCATGCCGCAGTCGGCGTTCACTGTACGCGTGTTTCTACACATAGGAGAAAAATAGAAGCCAAAGACAAATCTAGAGATTAACAGTTTGTTCAAATAAAGGAATTTATTTCAAGAAAGGATCTTAATTCTACCCTTTTTCTCAAAAGGGATAACTAAATGTCTCAAAATACATATTACAGTACATCTTTCCCCCTATGGGCTGAAATGTCACTTTTTCATGTTATATTTCCATATAAAATTGTGGCTATTTCTGGATTGTCAAAATCAGTACTGTGTTTTATCTGGCAGCAGTATTGTGCTATTTTTACCTTCTTTACCTTCTAACATCTTTTATATCTGGTGAGGATAAAACTCCCATCCTAGTCACACAATTTGTTCCTATGTGTTCACAAGTGCTTAATAAAGCTTGCTCACTTATCACTCCTTACAAATTTTAGAATCAACCTGTCAAATTCCATGTAAAATCTTTTTGAGATGGCATTGATTTTAAGTTGATTTTGGAGAAAATTGTCATTTAGGCAAGTCTTCTTTTATGTTCCTCAATAAAACTTTATCTCTTCTATATGAAGATCTTGCATGTTACTTAGTTTTTTAAACATTTTATTTTATTTTATTAAAGTTATTTATTTATTTGAGAGAGAGCACAAGCAGGGAAGAAGCAGAGGCAGAGGGACAAGCAGACTTCCTGCTGAGCAGGGAGCCCAACATGAGGCTCAATCCCAGGATCCCGGGATCATGACCTGAACCAAAGGCAGACCCTTGACCATCTGAGCCACCACGGCACCCCTAAGTTTGATTTTTAAGTAATCTCTATACCCGATGCAGGACTCGAACTCACAACCCTGAGATCAAGAGTCACATGCTCCACCGACTGATCCAAACAGGTGCCCCAGCTTTCGATATTTAGTTCCTATTATGTCATGGCGGTGCTTCCTGTTCAGAAAGGGACATTATCACATTTTCTAATTGGTTTCACGAATGGATCTTGATTTTAAACATTGACCTAACAAGCGACTTTGTGAAAGTCTTAATGCGACGTGTGGTTCTTCTTGGTCTCTTATTTAAGATCTGGGTATTCTCCAGTCTTCCTGGATGTTTCTAATCCAATGGAGATATAGACCCCCTTCAAATAAGCTCTCATCGTCTCTTGTCCTTCCTGATGGCACACTTTTATTGTTGCTTAGTCTGGCTGGGGATGAGGGGAAAGGTGTGGGATGTCTTCTCACCCAGATGACCCTGCTACAGCATGCCAGCTAAGAATTCTGTCCCTTGCCCTCGGCTCCTTGTTCCTTATATTTAGTACTCTTGGAATCTCTCCCAATGTTTTCAGTGGTATTCTCTTGAGCATGTTTTGGACTGCGATTAAAATGTTCCAAGTGATCTCATCCATTTTCTTGCATCTCTCACTCCTGCTATAATTTCTCATCTGTCAAGGGGTCTACTTCTTATTTGTGAGCCCAGTAATGCGTATGGATACATAGAAAAATACAGAGGCGTGAGACGGCGGGAGATGTTGAGATAGAAACCTATTTCCTTCCCCCAGATGGATGGTTGGTTGTTCTATTACCATTTATTAAAGCCTACGTCTTTCCCCAGTGTTTTGTGAGATTCTTTGTAAAGTGAATTTTTAGCTCTTACTGAAATTTTGATAGAATTTTTTTGTAAATGTAGATTAATTCAGGTGGAATTTATATATTGTAATATTGTTTTTTTAGCCACAGACACAATCTGTCTCAGCATGCACTCATGACTTGTCTTACATCCTTTAGTGAAGTCTTAACATCTTTCTCCAAAACATTCCTGGACATTTCTTCTGTGGGTTTATTCTCAGGTGCTTTATTATTATATATTGCAATATAAATGGATCTTTTAAAAAAGCAACATTTTTTAACTGCATTATTTCTGTAATATAGGAAGATCATTCTTTTTCCCCATTCTCTTTTCTTTTTGTTGTTCAGTTTAGGTATTTTTATTAAACCCTATTTCCAGTTCATAAGTAGTTCTGTTAGATTCAACCTGCTATTAAAACTATCCATTGGATCCTTGATTTCAATGTTAGAATTTTCAGTTCTAGAACGACCATTTGATTCTGCTCATTTCCACTATCCGGGATCCAGAATTCTCAGTGAGTTTTCTTTTATTGGCTATTTTTTCCTTTGGTATTTGTCATATAGATTCTGTGTCTTTGCATGTTTAGTAATTTTTTTAATCAAATATGGGATGTTGTTCACTAAAAAAAAAAATGTCAGAAGGGTGCTTGTGTGGCTTGGCTAAGTGTCCAACTTTTGATTATGGCACAGGTCCTGATCTCAGGGTCATGGGATTGAGCTCTCCATTGGTACCACAATCAGTGTGGAAACCGTTTGAGATTCTCTCTTGCCCTCTGCCCCCACCCCACCATCTTTAAAAAAAAAAAAAAAAGGTCAGACCCCAGATGCTGCTCTTTTCCATCCGGGAAGCTCTACCTTTTCCTCTACTGGTGGGGGGAAGTGGGCATAGTATGGAAATGCTTCCCTGGATTCAGCGAGAGATGAAATCAGACTTGCCCCTGAACTATAGTTTGGGCGAGATCCGGTCTATCTGGTTTTTCCCTGTTGCAAGGTTGTGGCTATTCTGGACTCTCATCTGAGAGGGTAATGGTTATTGGCCTCAGGACTGAGAGACGGATGGATGTTTTTCTCTGCTTTTTTGAAATTTTAGGATTAACTTCTAATTTTTCCTATCCCATGGAGCTGCAGACTTTGACAATCTTTCTAGGGGAGCCCAGCAGTGTGTTTGCAATCTCTCTAATCTCCAAATGTGCCACTCTAGTCCCACAGAACAGCCAGAGCTCTCCTGTTTTTTTTCTGTTCCTCTCCTGGGACCCAAGTCTGGATAATAAGTCTCCATATTGGCTTAGATTGGCATGTTCTTACCAGCAAAACAAAACAAGACAAAACAAAACAAATAAAACAAAACCAATTGTAGCTCATCAGTATAAATTATTCACTCCTTCTAGAGATTTTAATTTTATAAGGCTTTTCCTCTGGAAGGGCATTTCTTTTTTCCCTCTCTTTTCTTTCTTTTTCTTTTTTATAAGGATTTAAAAAAATTATTTGTCAGAGAGAGAAAGAGAGAACACAAGCAGGGGGAGCAGCAGGCAGAGGGAGAAGCAGACACACCACTGAGCAGGGAGCCCAATGCGGGACTCAATCCCAAGACCCCCGGATTATGATGGGAGCCAAAGGCAGATGCTTAACCAACTAAGCCACTCAGCCATCTCTGGGCAGGTGTTGTTCTTTTAAGTACCAAGGAAATGCAGAACATTCTGCTTCCTTCAGAGACTTCCTTCTTAGCCTGATAGCCTCCTGCCCTGCACAGCTCCAAAATTCAACAAATGTGGAGGAAAACCCAGCCATGTGTTGGCAGCCCTTCAAGTGTACAAGTTGGTCTTGACTTCCCATTATGACCATCATCATGACCACCAAAAGCTTGATGGCATCTCTGTCCCCCGTCCATGAGTCCTCTACCTGGGCCAGGGCCTGATTCCCAAGCTTCTATCACCTTCCGAATCACATCCTGCCCCTATTTGGTCTTTAGTTCCTTTCTGAAAGGTTTTCTTCTCTCTAGATTATCGGTCCCTGTAGTTCTCATTGCTTCTGAAGTTCTGGATTTTCTAGTTGGTCTGAGTTTGAATGTTCAACTACTTGCTCTATGTTACCTAAGAGTAGGAATGTTAGGGCGCCTGGGTGGCTCAGTCGGTTAAGGGGTTGCCTTCAGCTCAGGGTCCTGGGATTTAGTCCCACATCGGGCTCCCTGCTCAGTGGAGAGCCTGCGTCTCCCTCTCCCTCTGCCTGCTGCTCTGCCTACTTGCGCTCACTATCTCTTTGTCAAATAAATAAATAAATAAAAAACCTTAAAAAAAGAAGAGTAGAAATGTTAGACCACTTATTATTCTAAGCTGGCCTTGATTTCAATACAGTATTTTGTTTTTGTTTTTGTTTTTTTTAAAGATTTTATTTATTTATTTGACAGAGAGAGAGCAGGAACTCATGGGGGGGGGCGGGAGTGCGGTTTGGGGGGAGGGGGAGGGGCAGGGAGCCTATGCCAGGGCTCGACCTCAAGACATTTAGATCACAACCTGAGCCAAAATCAAGAGTCAGATGCTTAATGGACTGAGACCCCAGGTGCCCCTCACATGTTATTTCAATTTTTAGTTTCTTGAGGCACTTCCATACCATGTTCCACAGCGACTGCACCAATTTACATTCCCACAACACAGGGCAGGAGGGTTCCTTTTTCTCCACATCCTCACCTTACTGTCTTTTTGATTCTTGCTGTTTTGACAGGTGTGAGGTGATATCTCACTTTTTTAAAAAGTTAAATTTAATTTTCTTGTGTGTGTGTTCCAAAATTCATTGTTCATGCACCACACCCAGTGCTCCGTGCAATACATACCCTCCATAATACCCACCACCAGGCTCACCCAGCCTCCTACCCCCTTCCCCTCCAAAACCCTCAGTTTGTTTCTCAGAGTCCACAGTCTCTCATGGTTCGTCTCCCCCTTTGATTTCCCCCAACTCACTTCTCTCCATCTCCCCATGTCCTCTGTGTTATTCCTTATGCTCCACAAGTAAGTGAAACCATAGGGTAATTGACTCTGACTTATTTCACTCAGCATAATCTCCTCCAGTCCCATCCATGTTGCTACAAAAGTTGGGTATTCATCCTTTCTGATGGAGGCATAATACTCCATAGTGTATATGGACCACATCCTCCTTATGTATTCGTCTGCTGAAGGACATCTTTATTCTTTCCACAGTTTGGCGACTGTGGCCATTGCTGCTATGAACATTGGGGAACAGATGGCCCTTCTTTTCCCTACATCTGTATCTTTAAGGTAAATACCCTGTAGTTTACTATAGCACCAAGAACCATAAGATACCTGGGAATAAACCTAACCAAAGAAGTAAAGGATCTGTACTCGAGGAACTACAGAACACTCATGAAAGAAATTGAAGAAGTCTCACATGGTTTTGATTTGCATTTCCCTGAGGAAGAATGAGAATGATGTTGAGCATCTTTTCCTTTGTCTGTTTCCCATCTGTGTGTCTTCTTTGGATGGAAAAATGGCTGTTCAGGTCCTCTGTCCATTTTTCAATCAGGTGATTACTTTTTCTTTCTCTCTATTGCTTTTTTTGTTTCTTTCTTCCTTTTCTTGATGTTGAGTTATGTAAGTGCTTGATATTTTTTGGATATTAACCCCTTATCAGATATATGACTGGCAAATATCTTCTAATGGATTCTACCTTTTACCAAGCCTTACACCACAACTTCTTTCTTGCTCTGTGCTTTATTTCCAGTTTTTGTCTTTTTTTTTTTCTTGTTTGGCTGGAATTCGTCATGGGCTTTTTTTTTTCCCCAAAAAGTTTTTGTGGGCCTTATTGTCCTTGGATGTTCTCACATTTGAGTGTGTCTTCTTGTCTTTATACTTCAATTATAACTTGTCTGTGTATGATATTGTTGGTTCCTTCATGTTCCCCTTAGTCACGTAGATATGTCTCCCAATCTTCTAGCATTGATTATTGCTATGGGGGAGACTGAGGCTGGTGTGATTTTTTTTCACACTTATGGATAATTTTGTTCTCTAGATCTGAATGCCTTGAGTTCTTTTTTTAGCATTAAAGTTTATTTCCCAGAAATCTTGATATCGACCCATTTAATTAAAAAGAGACGCTATTTTTACCTGCAGGTTCGGATCTTCCTTCCTTTCAGAGAAGTCTTGAGGATGTCAGAATATTTTGGGCATCACTTTTGGGTCCTTTATTTCAGAGAACTTGATTGCCTTTGTGTTGTATTATGTTTGTCTTCTCCATCTCTCATTTCTTCTTTAGTTGGTTATTTTTTTTTTTCTTGTGTATTCATTGTGACTTTCTCAACATCGGTAATTTGCTCCTCAACCCTATTTGTTTTATTTTTTGTTATTTGAAATTAATTCTTACCTTGCTAATCAATGACAATAGTTCATGTCTTAGTTATCGAGTTCTCAGTGTCTTCTTTCCTTTTTTTTTTTTAAAGATTTTATTTACCTATTTGACAGAGAGAGAGATCACAAGTAGGCAGAGAGGCAGGCAGAGAGAAAGAGGGGGAAGCAGGCTCCCTGCTGAGCAGAGATCCCGATGTGGGGCTCGATCCCAGGACCCCGAGACCATGACCTGAGCCAAAGGCAGAGACCCAACCCACTGAGCAACCCAGGCACCTAGTGTCTTATTTCTTATATCTCCTTTTAAATTTCATTCTTTGTTGACAGTCTTGTCCTTGAACGCTTGTTCATTGAATTAGAGGCTTGCACAATCTATTGCAAAAATATGCAAGGAATCTTCTATTGCTTGGGTTATACTTTCTTCAATTCTAGGCCATTTCTCTCTGTTTGGTGTGCTCTTTCTCTTACTTTATTTGTTTGAGTATTTGTTTTAGGGCAGGGGCCCGGCAGGAGGTGAATGAAATGTGGAAACTGGAATAATTGAAGAAGCTTAATAAAGAAACTGTTTACAAAGATACAGGCGGGAGAGAGGGATGCTCAAACTAACCAAAGCTTGTTCCCTTCAGCCAGCATCTGCAGGGAGCAACTTCCACCCCAGGCTTGAAGAGGCAAAGACAGTGCATGGTTCTTGGAGCCCAGAGAAGAGAGCTACCGGAAAACCCACATGGTAGAAACAGTGGCCTACTAGAGAGAGACAAGCTATCTTGTGATAAGTTGTGGTTATATGAGGTTATATGAGGTTATATGAGAGAGGCGGGAATGAATAGCTTAATCTTAATTTCTTCTTTCCTATAATCTTTTGCAGGGGTCTTCCAGTAGAAAGACAAAAGGCATGTGTGCATAATGGTCAACTTGGGGCATAGAGAATGCTGGAGGAGGTGGAGAGAGAGTGGGTGGGGAGGAGGGCAAATGGGAGGCATCCCCGCAGCACAGAAAACTTGCAGAAATGCCATGCCTCGGCTCATCCTCTTGCTCCTGTTTTCAGTGACTCTGTCCAGATCTTTATACTCTGACACCATGTGGGTTGATTCTCCTTGGCACTCATCATACCTAATTGGAGTCTGTTTTCTCCCTCCCTCTAAGTGATATTTTTGAGATACTTTTCTGATGCTGGAGGCTATGGGGAATGAATACGGGGATATGGGGCTGTGTGGTATTTAGAAATATGATCTGGATTTTGCGGTTCTCTCCTCTGATTTCTATCAAATCTACCTCAATGCCTTCCCCATCAACAAAGGAATATTTCCATTCCTAAGCTTTGACTCACTTCTCTAAGGTTTTTTCCCCACATCTATGATTTTAAATTCTGTAACAATACTACTTTTTCTTTCTTTAGTGCGAATTTTTGTTCATCTGGTGAAATTTTCATTTCTTTCTACTCTTTTGCAATGCATGAAGTTCCCTTTTTTATCCTAATTGAATCTCTTTGCAACTTACCCTGTTGTATTTGCAATTTGCCTTTTACTTCTTGTGATTTTCTTTATATAGACAATAGTTTCTTGGGTCCTTTAGGGATACACGTTTCCCCAAATAACTCTCTATTTCTTATGATAAGTCATTTCACTCACCCACTATTACTCTGAAGCTTCAGGAGAATGTTTCTCTCCCTTTCTGCATCTATTCTCATAGGGACAAAGCTTTTTTCTCACATTTATTCAAACAAGGCAGGAAATATATAGACTCTGTCTTTGTCAAAAGACTGGATGTCCAGAATTCCTTCGGCTTTACTCATTGTCAGCTTGAGTACTGGTCAAATCCCCTTGTCACATCCACTGTTCAGAGGAGAGATGGATGTGGACACCCTCGAGCTTGATTCCTTGCTTGAGCACACATTTATGTAATGCAGCCTGACTGGACTGAGGTGGGAGCCTCCCTTGCTCCCTGTTCTTGGCTGTCGGACGCTCTGAACAGATGCAGTCCGTGAGAGCTATAATTACAGGACGAACCCCTGCCAGGGATTTTCCTGCCAGGGAATTTCCATGCCCGACTTCAGCACCTCCTTGTAGGGTCTACACAAGTTAGATGAGAGGGTATCAAGGTCAGTGCGTGCCTCCACACCCCCCAAGTTCGGCCTGAAGTTTTGTTGCCTCTGGATGGATATAAAGAAATGCAACTGAGGGGGGCTATGATCTGCCTCCTTGAGGAATGCAATTAAGAACCCACAGACCAGGGGCGCCTGAATGGCTCAGTTGGTTAAGCTGAGCATGACCTTTGGCTCAGGTCATGATCCCGGAGTCCTGGGATCGAGCCCTGCCTTGGGCTCCCTGCTCAGCAGGAAGCCTGCTTCTCCCTCTCCCACTCACCCCGCTTGGGTTCCCTCTCTCGCTTTTTCTCTCTCTGTCAAATAAATAAATAAAATCTTAAAAAAAAAAGAACCCACAGACCAGGGATGGCTGGGTGGCTCAGTTGGTTGAGGGACGGCCTTCGGCTCAGGTCATGATCCCAGAGTCCTGGGATCGAGTCCTGCATCGGGCTTCCAGCTCCATGGGGAGTCTGCTTCTCCCTCTGACTTTCCCTCTCCTGCGCTCTCCCACTCTGTCTCTCAAATAAATAAATAAAATGTTTAAAAAAAAAACAAAAAACAAGAGAACCCACAGACCATATTTAAATGTTTGCCCAGTCCGAGTCCCTGGGTGAGAACCTTGTTGGTAGAGGAGAGACGCTATATCTCTTTGCGTTTTTTCAGAAAAGGGGCATATCAGAATGGCTTTTGTCAACCTCACCCCATCACTTTTCCCGGGTAAGAGAGTTTCTTCTCAATTTCCACGGTCGCTTTTGTGGCAATTGGAGTTTTCCTCTTTCGGGCGTCTTCCTTGTGGCAAGTTCTGAGTATGTATCAGTACAACAGAAACAATGTCATTTCCCACTGGGAGCCACACTGAACTGGTCCTTGACAATACAGAACGGGTGAGCAATTTGGACGTAGAAAGCATGCAGTCATCCTCTCCTGGTCCGATGAAACTTCAAAAACTTCCTTAGCCATCCAGACAGACTTTTCTTTTCTTGCTGCCTTTAGTTGAAAGAGGAATTCTATAGGTAGTGTGTCATTTTATTTGGATTTGCATCAGACATGAGTCTGGAGACCTTTTTTACTACGTGCATGAACATTGTGAGTAAACAAACTTTAGTAATTTATTGCTGACCAAATGAATCAATCAAGAGAGGTAGGAGTCATAACTACACAATTCCTTGCCTGGCTATTTTGTAATAGCGAGACTGAACTCCATGGTTAGCTTCTCTGGGCTGTGACTGATGGAAACAGATCTTATTTTTTTTTTTAAGATTTTATTTATTTATTTGACAGAGAGAGAGATCACAAGTAGGCAGAGAGGCAGGCAGAGAGAGAGGGGGAAGCAGGCTTCCCACTGAGCAGGGATTCCGATGCGGGGCTCGATCCCAGGACCCTGAGATCATGACCTGAGCCGAAGGCAGTGGCTTAACCCACTGAGCCACTCAGGTGCCCCAGATCTTATTCTTTAAAAAGTTCATTTATTTAAGCAATCTGGGTGCCTGGTGCGGTGCTCAAACTCAGGACCCTGACATCAAGATTGGATGCTCTACTGACTGAACCAGCCAGGTATCTCCAGATCCTATTAATTAATTGTGGGCCTCCTGACCTTCCAGCCATCCCACTGCTGTCCTAAGTGTGATACACTGAGATTAGCAATGCTAGCTTGACCCCCCAGGAACACACAGAAAGAGATGAATTCTTTTTAACAGCTCCTCCCACCAAGAAGCAGATCACTAAATTGCAGCAGTGTTTCTTCCTTTGATAACTAATTAATCTTTTTGTTCCTCTAATACTAAAAATACAAATTTTATGTCTCCTTTAGCATAGATACGCCTGTGCCCATCCTTTCTTTTCACCCGTATAACACCTGGCGAATCCCCTCATTTGTCTTACTTTTTGAATAAGCTCTACTTTGACAATACTATTAAAAAATTGCAACCCAATTTCCTATTTTGACTCTCTCAATCTCCTTTATGATGCTCTGTTTTTATTGCATGGTATTTGGCATCTTCTAACAAATCATAATTTATATGTTTTTAGTGTGCTTTGTTATTGTGTGTCCCCCCTCCTTATCAGCCTTGCTAGGATATGAGCTTTATAAGGGGGGACTTCTTTGTTTTCTTCATTGATATATCCCAAGCATCTAGAACAGTGCCTGACAGATAGTAGGTGCTCAATAAATGTGTTTTTTTTTTTGAAAGTATGAATGAATGAATGGACAAATGCTATGTCCTTTTTCCTTTCTATGCTCTTTTCTCAGTCTATACTTGAAAGACTTGTCTCCTCTGGAATTTTGCTTTTTGGTTATTTTTCCTCCCTCTGTAACGTTTAACAATTGTGACGTCCTTTTCTTTGGACCCTAGGAATATGTTTGAGTCTCTCTCCTTGAAAAAAAAAAAGTATATTGGTCCTGCTTCTATCTTTAATGTCCTCTCTCTCCTTCCCAACAGGGTGCATCTGTTTGAACCTCATTCCCCCGCTCAGTGCTCTACCATTGGAGTTCTCTTTTGGCCACAGAACTGAAATTTCTACTGCAGACTGTCAGTTGTTGTCTCCTTGTCCTTGACTCGTTTCCACTCTTTGTGGGCTCTAGTGGCGACAAATATTCCCTTCATCTTGAAGGTTTGTCCCCACTGATTTCTGATGCTGCGTTGGTTTTCTTCCTGCCTACCGAGTACACTCTTTCTATCTCCATTGTAGTGACTTCTCCACTTGCCCCCTAAAGGGTTGAGCATTTGGGGCCACCCTTTCTTCTTTCTTTGCAACACTCGCTAGCTAGTTTCATCCACCCCGCCCTGTGTTAGTTGCCATCAATCACCCAGCTTCACTCTTGTTTTGCTAAGTTACTACTGGGTATTTTTAACTGAGTGCTCAGAAGCACTTTAATAAAACAGACCCAAGAGGGATCTTAGTACGTTTCCAATCCCTACACTCCCCAAACCCCATCTTTCTGCTTTCAGTTGCTTAACTAACGACAGTCCCATCCACATCAGGCCCATTCGTGACTCCTTCCTCCCTTATGCTTAAATGACTCATCCAGTTCTTGTCACTTCCAACAGAACCTTATTTACACAATTAGTGCCTTTATCTCCTAGTCTCCATTTACACTGGTTGCCTACGGCTTCTCTCTGGATTGCTGAAATATTCCTTCCACTGATTTTGGTTTCAGCTTCTCATTCTCATCCTAATTCAATACGCTCTTCACTCAGCCCAACTAAAATCTTCAAAACTAACTTTTGTCCCATCAAGCACTAACGAAACACCTAACTCAGTCCCGTCGGAAAGAAATAGTGGTTTCTAGAATAAATGAAACAAGATGGGATTGGGAGGGAGAAAAACCATAAATGACTCTTAATCTCACAAAACAAACTGGGGGTTGCTGGGGGGAGGTGGGGTTGGGAGAGGGGGAGGGGGATATATGGACATTGGGGAGGGTATGTGCTATCGTGAGTGCTGTGAAGTGTGTAAACCTGGCGATTCACAGACCTGTACCCTGGGGATAAAAATACATTATATGTTTATAAAAAAAAATTGGAAGGGGAGGCAAACCATAAGAGACTATGGACTCTGAAAAACAACCTGAGGGTTTTGAAGGGTTGGGGGTGGGAGGTTGGGGGAACAGGTGGTGGGTAATAGGGAGGGCACGTATTGCATGGAGCACTGGGTGTTCTGCAAAAACAATGAATACTGTTATGCTGAAATAAATAAATAAATTTAAATACTGAAAAAAAATGGGCAGAAGATATGAACAGACATTTCTCCATCTATACTTCAAATAAAGATCTCAAAGTTGTTGAAAAAAAATAGTGGTTTCTAGCTTTTGAAGACCATGTGTTTATGAGACCCATGGATAAACAGAATGCACCGTGATAAGCGAACCAATGCTAGCGATGGGAAGAAGGTGAAATGAGGGAAGGGTGGTCTCAGAGTCACATGCCTCTGTCCCAGCAGGGGCCTGAGTATCTGGATTCCTAGTGAGATATTCCCTCTGCTGTGATGATTTCACCATTTCCTAAACCCTGACTACTTTCCCCTGTGGGTTTTTTTTTTATTTCAAGCTTTTATTTATTTATTTATTTGAGACAGAGAGACACAGATAGAGACAGAGATAGTGAGAGAGAACGCCAGAGGAGAGGGAGAAACTGGCTCCCTGCTGAGCAGGGAGTCCGATGCGGGGCTTGATCCCAGGACCCTGGGATCATGACCTGAGCCAAAGGCAGACGCTTAACCCACTGAGCCACCCAGGTGCCTCTGCTTTGCTTTGTTTTTGTATTAAGTCCCAAGTTTATAGTTGTTACCTGCAAGGATCAGGGCCAGTCTGTACTTCTTGGTCATGTTGGAAGCAAAATTGGGTCTCTTACATTCTTGGCAAAACATGCCGGTGTATGAACTATTCCACCAAAGCCATACTTTCTAGACCCTTTGGCATCTCCTTTGGTCTTCTTCCAGAAGCCAGCTGTTGATGGCCCTCTCAAGTTCAAGTGTTTGAATTAGAGCATACTATGGTAGCATCACACTTTCTAGCCAAATGACAGTATCAGAAATTTTACTGTACTTTTTCAAGTAGATTGGACATTGGAAGGAAAGACCCAGGTGCTGACAATAAGCTTTTCTTCTAAGTCAGCTGTTCTAAGGTATACCTTCTTTCTGATACGTGATATATTGCTTTTAAATAACATTGCGTGTGATGTTTCCTTTGCTCATTTGACAACGTCACTTTCTGCACACATGTTAGATGACCAGTGATTTCCCGATGAGTATGACAGGACTTCCCTTCTGTTTCTTTATTTCTTTCCTTCAGAGCTAAGAGGGATAAGCCACAGACAGGACCAAATGATCCAAGCATCATCCCTGAAAAAATCAATTTATATTTACTCAGCTTGTTCAATCAATTTAAATTAAACCAAATCATGAAATAGAAAATGAGAGCCAGATCATGCCAAGGCACTGATTCATTCAAGACAAAGCTATTGAGTCCTTCCTTCAATGGGGTGGTAATTTTTGATGTTAGATACTCAAATGATGGCTTGAAAAATCATGTCGGTCCGTAGACAGTCCTCTAAGCCTCCTGCATAAGCCACATAACAGGTCCACAAAGTATCAAGTCTATGTGGATTTTGACCACAGTAGATTGGGCTTTCTAGAATGTTGAGTGAAAAATTGAATGATGATTAACTGGAGACTCAAGGGAACAATAAAAATGATCAGCTCCTTATTAGATAGGACATAAATTGACAATATGGGGTGCTTGGAAGCATTATCTTAATGTATGAGGAAGCCAGCAGTGTGGCTGAAGCACCAATTAGACCTCAGCTTCACAGCTTAGGACAAATAGACCCATCACCAGCTGAGCACTGTAGTGTGCTCATCATGTTCATAATGGAGAACAGAAGGGGAAGTGTGTTCTTCTGTGGAAATGGATTCATTAATTTAGTCACTCATTCAAAAAACGTCTGTGTCAGGCAGGGTGCTAAGATGAGTAAGACGTCATCAAGGAACTTGAGATTTCGTTGTAAGTGACAACATATTAAAAAAAATGTACGGGTCATAAATGACTCCATGGCAGGGTGCACCGGCTATGGCAGGTTCTAAGGGAAGAGGTCAGTGTATCTGATGGGGCTACAGGGCTGGCAGAGGTTCCAGGAGCTTAGGGGTCTGGAATTCAAAGGGCAGCGGGGATGGGTAACTGTCTATCAGGCGTAAGTGGCAAGGGAGGGTGCTGCAGGTGCAGGAAACTGTTAGAGGAACATCAAAGATGGCTTCTCTTGAGGACATGTCAGTCATTGGGGTGATAGACTATTGGGGGCAAGAATTGAGCCTGGAAGCAAGAGTAAGGGTCATGTCCAGTCAAGCTATTCAAGCAGGAGAGGAGCAGCTTGGAATCACAGGGCAAGCACTGTCGTGGTGGAGAGTAGAGACTCTGGAGGGACTGAAGTCCTGACTCCGCCACCTCCAATCTTGTTCACCAGGTTCCAACGATCCTGGACATCTTTTCTGCCTCCCAAGGAGCAAACCTCACCTCTGCCTGCAAGCCCTTGCTCTGGGTGTTCTTCAGCTTGAAAGGTTTTCAGTGCAGGTTTTCAGGGTCTGGCTTTGAACTCATCATGAAGCTTCCAGTTCACATATCCTCTTCCCAGAAGGGCCTTTCTTGTCTGCCATCCCTAAGGCAGTGCCTCCTACTGTCCCTCCCCTTCCATCAATCTCTCTCATAGCTCTGTCCCAGCTTCTTCTTACCCTTCTCATCATCAGAAATGATCTTGATTTATGATTGACTTGTGCATTGTGTATCTTCTGCTCCTGGCACATACGCTTCAGAATTCTGTCTGTATCTTCATATACTTATTTTTCTGGCAGTAGATTCTCTGTCACTTGAATCTTGAGGTAGTCTCTGTTCCCAGTAAAACACAGCAACCAGATCCTGATTTAGATCTTGATAATTCACTCCTTTTATGCAAACAAATTCCTAAAGGCTCAAATATTTAGCTACTTTGGAGAGTGAAACCGTGAAGATTCTAGAATTGCAATGTCCAGGATGGTGGCTACTGGCCACATGTTGCTATTTACCTCAAAATGAATTAAAATTAAATAAAATGGAAAATTCAGGTTCTTACACCTACTAATTAGTCAACAACCCCCCTAGCTCATGGCTATCATGTTGGGTAAATGTAGATATAAAATGTTTCCATCCCTGAGAAAGTCCAACGACTGGCCTGAACGGATTTACTTATAGTCTTAGAGAAAAAGGTTTTCAAAGTCATCATGAAACCTAGAAAGGGCAAACTTTGATACATTTAATTGTATGAAAATTAGGAATTCTCTATAGCCAATTGTATCATCAAAAAGTAAGAGGGGGCACCTGGGTGGCTCAGTGGGTTAAAGCCTCTGCCTTCGGCTCAGGTCACCTGGGATCGAGCCCCGCATAGGGCTCTCTGCTCAGCGGGGAGCCTGCTTCTCCCTCTCCCTCTGCCTGCCTCTCTGCCAACTTGTGATCTCTGTCTGTCAAATAAATAAATAAATAAACAAATCTTTAAAAAAAAACGGTAAGAGAAAAATAACAAAGAGGGAAAACACCTGCAACACGTATGACCATTAAAAAGTTAGTTTTTTTAGGTTTATATAAAATTCGCCTAACCCAGTAAGTAAAAGAAAAACGACTTGACTGAAAATGTTAAAGAAAAGAAAGCCAAATGTCAAAGGCTGAGGAAAGATGTTTGACCCCCCCCACACGTTCCTAAAAATGCTTAAGTTCCCACACCAGTGACGTGCTATTTTAAAATCTATTAAATTGGCAACCGTGAGTAGTGTTGGTACTTCTGAATATATGGGAAGTTGCCCTATTATATGCCTTCCTGAATGAAACAGAGGCTCTAAGGAAAAGAATGAAAACCAAGGAATTAGGATATGTCCGCTGTTTCAGTCAGCAGCTCGGGCTACTGTCACAAACGTACCGCAGACTGGACTGGTGAAACAAGAAATATTTATTTTTCTCAGTCCTAGAAGCTGGGAAGTCCAAGCTCAAGGTGCCAGAGGATCCACTGTCTAGGGAGGGCGTGCTTCCTGGCCTGTGGATGGTTAGGCTCCCACCCGCATGACCTAATCACCTCCTTCCTAATGTAATCACACTGGGGCTTAGAATTTCAACATATGAATTTTGAGGGGATGCAGTCAGTACATACCCCTAATGTTGTTTGCTACCTTTTTTTTCTTTTTTTTTTTTTTTTTGAAGATTTTTTTTTATTTATTTAGCAGAGAGAGAGGGAGTGGGACAGGAAAAATGAGCAGGGAGCCCAGCACGGGGCTGGATCCCAGGTCCCTGGGATCATGACCAGAGCCGAAGGCAGATGCTTAACCGACTGAGCCACCCAGGCACCCCCACTGTTTGCTATCATTACAAGAAATTCGCCCAACAGGCACCGTGTTATATACATGACTCTATAACTTGTTTTCCATCTCCTATCAGAGTTTTGAGAGATTCCCATATTAACCCAGAAATATCTAGTTCGTGTTTTATGGCTGTATGGTATTTTGTCGTGTGTACGTGCCTTAGCTTATTTAACTCTTAGCTGTAGACATTGGTTTGAAGCCTCAAGGATGGATCATGATTTGTGCTGGTTCCATTCCTGCCTACTCTTCTCCTGCCCTGACTCCCCTTGCCAAATCCCCTAACTCCAGCATTTGCTTTAGGAGTTGGTAGGTGACCCGGCCGATGAGACATGAGTGAAAGCGAGCAGATGACTTCTTTGAAAATGTTTGCTTCTGTGGCTAAAACAGATAGTAATTGGAAATGGTCCCCCTGCCACCAGATGTGATAACGCTGCTAGCCGTCCTGAGGTCATTATATCCCTAGCGTAAGGGACCGAGCTTATGTTCCAGTGATGACAGGGCAGAAGTAAGGAAAAAATCCTGGGTCCTTAATAGTGCTGATGAGCACTTAATTATTTCCAGAGCTAACCTATCTCCAAATTCTCGGTTGATGAGATGGTCAGACATTTCTATTCTTTTAAGCTGATTGAATTAGAATTTTCTGCTCCTTGTAGCTCAGAGCGTCTTAATCTATACAGATGGCATGTGTCTGTCTCTTATTTTATCTATCTATCTATCTATCCAATCATCTGTCTAAAGATTTTATTTATTTGAGAGAGAAAGAGAATGAGAGAGAGAAAGCATGAGAAGAGGAAGTGTCAGAGGGAGAAGCAGGCTCCCCACTGAGCAGGGAGCCCGACACAGGACTCGATCCCAGGACTCCTGGATCATGACCTAAGCCGAAGGCAGGAGTCACCCAGGCTCCCCGCATACGTGTGGCTTTTAAAAAATATCTTTGGAATCTCATAGGAGGTCTTGAAAATAGTGTAGAAAAGCCGGCATTCCCTTTATCCAACGTTCCCCCATGGCAACATCTTGTCTACCTGTAGCATACAGCAAGCCCACAAAATTGACAATGGCACAATACTACAGTTCTTGTTGTTTTTTACTATGTTCCATGCATTTCTGTATGTGTGTATGTGCATAATTCTATTCCATAATTATTATTCCATATTATTCCATAATATGGAATAATAATATTCCATATTATTCCATATTTATTCCATAGAATTATTCCATAATTCTATATCCTACATTTAGATCTGTATAGCCATCCCTATAATCAAGGTATACAATTGGTCCATCAGCTCAAAGGATCTCAGGTTATGCCTTTATTCCCCACCCACCCTGAAAGCCACTAATATGTTCTTGGACTCTGTAGTTTTATCATTTTTAGGTTGTTACATAAGTGGAATCATATAGTATGCAATTTTTTAAGACTGATTTTTTTTTTAATAAGCATAGTGCCTTCAAGACGCTTCCAGGTTGTTTCATATAAAAATAGTTCGTTCTTTTTATTGTTAAGCATGTGCCATTGTACGGATGCCCCAGAACTTGTCGAATCATCTACCCAAGGACATTTGGGTTGTTTCCAGTTTTTCCTATTGTAGATAAAGCTTCCATGAACATTCACATATAGGCTTGTGTGTGTGTTGTGTGCATGCCCGTGCACGCGCACATGTATGTGTGTGTGTGTGTGTGAATGTATATTAGTGGAAGTTTTCATTTCTCTGGGATAAATGCCTGAGAGCTGTGATTTCTGTGTCATTTAGTAAGTCCATGTTTAATTGTATAAAAAACTGCCAAACAATTTTCCAGAACGTGGATACCATTTTACATTTTGACTGGCAATGTCTTTGGAATTACACTACCTTTTTCTTTCTTTCTTTTTTTCTTTTTACTTTATTATTTTTATAAACATATAAGTATTATTAGCCCCAGGGGTACAGGTCTGTGAACTGCCAGGCTTACACACTTCACAGCACTCACCGTAGCACACACCCACCCTCCCCAATGTCCATAATCCGCCCCCCCCAACCCTCAGTTTGTTTTGTGAGATTAAGAGTCTCTTCTGGCTTGTCTCCCTCCCGATCCCATCTTGTTTCCTTTTTCCTTTTTCTTTTTTTAAGTTGTTCTAAGACTGTGTAGTGATAACTCATCAAAGTGGTTTTCACTTTTTCGAAGGATGCAGAAAGAAGTTACTAACAGGGGTGACATTGAGGGAAAAGAGTGTGAAACGAGAGGGAAGAGTAGTTTTCTTTGAAAACTTTGTGTTTTGTTTGGATTTGCTTCTGTCCGTTTACTCCATCAGCAGGATTTTGGTTTTCTCTTTATATCTCTGCTTTAAAATCCATATCCATAATAAACGTTTAGAAACTGATACTTTTTCAAACTGGAAGTGAATGTCTGCCTACCTCCCTCTGTGTTGACACTAGAATGAATGTCAAGGAAAAGCTGTAAGCTTCTAATAACATCAGCTGTCCTGGTTTCACATTTCACTGTCTTAACACTCATTTACCCAAACTCAATGTAATTATTCCCTTGTGACTACAGATTTGCCAGATTACATCCTGTTCTAGACATGACTCCATTTGCTGTCTTCTGAAGCCACACAAAGCGGAATATATTTTCTTGTTAAACGCCGCGCTTAATAGCGTTTGGGAATTTAATTGCTTGTCTTTTTTGCAACCGTAAGGGAGCACCGAACACATTGCCTCCTGCCCTGCCTTCCTTGAAGTCTGTTTGTTTCCCCCACAATACCTATTTTTACTCACAATTGGATCATTTTAAGAGGAATGTTTATACCTCGTTGGTTTTTGGAGTAAGGTCGCATAAAAGGAAGTGGGTAAACACTGGTTATCTGCTGTCTGAATAATGAGTCTCGGGCCTGCAAACCTCCTGCGTTCATCAGAGGCAGAAATATTGCCTAATCAGGCACCAGAAAAGGAGCAGGAATGGCTAACACCAGAGTGCGTTTGGCAGGAAAAGGGTATTGTGACTGGGCGGAATCATTTCAGCCACCTTCAAAGTCATTACCTTTTGACCCGGATGGGTTGGTTGTGTGGGAGACCATGCTGATTGCTCACACGGGTTCGTGTCCTTCAGCCAGATCCCAGCAGGAGCACACCTATAGCGTAACAAGTTCAGTTCATGACCCATTGCAACAAGGGAGAACACACACCATGAGGAAACCATGGGTGTCTTAGTGAAAGGATGAAGTCTACTATAGGAGTTGGGTGATTTGGCAGAGGACCTGAGGAAGCTGGGCTCACCTCTAATTGGTATCAGAAAAAAGGGGCAATTCTAGAGTTGGATATCTAAATCTTATCTATACAGAGATTGGGTATCTAAATCTTGTCCACAGACTGGAGTGAACGTAGAGCTCTAACTAGTAAAGAAGTAGCCATCACCCATCTGAGCCAAGAGGGGGGCGGTGCTTGGCATTTTGTGGGTGGCACAATGACCTTGATTTTGTGTCCGCTTAGGAAAAAAGTATGTAGCAGCCTAGTTTTGTCTCACTGAATCCACAGTCTCAGAGGAGCCTTGCCTGAGGTTGGTACGCTGTGAGCTTGTGTTCCAGAAAGCAATAGCATGGTCTAGCTGTGGGTGCCGGGCCAACTTCTCAATGTCAGTGGTTCCTCCTGTGTTTTTCTTTCTCGCCTGGGTGAAAAAGTTGAAGCAGTCATACCGTAGTCTGCGACATGGACTAGAACTTGGTGTATGCAGTACTCATGTGGCTTTTCAATATATTTCATTTATAGTCCATCACTTTTTGGCCTGGTTTCCAAATAGGGTGTCCTTATTCCAAGGTTAAATGCAAACATAAAAGGCACGACTTCCCCATCATCCTGGAAGTCAGTCTCCAGAGCCTGTCTGATCCAGCCTTCTGCCTCCGGGCGAAGCTGCCCATAATGACTGTGAAAAATTGATGTCTTTCTGCTTCTAATGATCTAACTGAAGGGAAGAAAATTCCACTGTTGCCCTCAGAAGTCCACAGCCTTCACTCTGACCATTTGAAAATGTTTTTCCTATTCTATCGTCCGTGGAGATGCGCTCTCTCCCATGCAACTGAATTCATTTCTTGGAGCAGGTATTAGGACGAAGGACTCAAAACCAGGAAGGCTTTGCACTGAATTTGGCCAGGTAGCCTGGAAAAGGTTTCATATAAAATTCATCTTTTCATGTCCCTTGAAGAATCAGAATATTTGGCCCCGTTGGACAGCACTTTGGTTGGAGCTAACAGCTGTTCCTTGTGCTTATCCAGAGATCTCCCTAGTCCTCCTCCCACAGGCTATGCTCCTCATTGGCATTTCCTGTCCAGGTCTCAAAACTGTGAGCTTTCAACCCTGGCATAGACTTCTTTTCTCGGCTGTTTGTACGTATTTCTCAAAATGGGGTATGGATCATCAGCTGATCTGGGGGGAGATACTGACTGTTATTCAGTAAACAGATCTTGCTAGAATGTTAATTGCATTTTAGGATTTGGAAAACACAGTATTTTTATATTAAACCCAATAGAGATATAAAATATGATAGAAAATGGATTTCAAGATCAATCTAGAAACTTTTTTAAAAGATTTTATTTATTTATTTATTTATCAGAGAGAGAGAGAGAGAGCACGCACAAGCAGGGGAGCAGCAGAGGGAAAGGGAGAAGTAGGCTCCCCACTGAGCAGAGAGCCGGATGCAGGACTCAATTCCAGAACCCTGGGATCATGACCTGAGCTGAATGCAAATGCTTAACCGACTGACCCATCCAGGCATCCCTCAATCTGGAAATTCTAAAAAAGGTTTTTGCTTCTGGAAGCTGCCCCAGGCTATGTCCCAGATCAACCCATGGGGTGATCATTGAGGAGAGATATGTACCTTCATCTTTGCCATTGGAGTCACTTAGTAGAAAAGTTATAGAAGAGCTGTACTCATGTAATAATCTCGAGTTTTTCTTTTCCTATTTTTTGCAGATTTTCAAAGTGCCAAAGAATTTTTGAAGTTGAAGTAAATATAGATGTTAACTAACTTCTGATTAACCCATTTATTAGGTGTATAAAAGACGAATACTGAAGCCAGTCTGGCCGAGACAGAACCCAGATATCCAGGTTTCCAGTCTTGTCCTCTTAAATGTATAATTGAAAACAAAATAGCAAACAGAGTTACACATACTATTAAGATTACTATCTCTTTAGTTTGATAATCCTGCTTGTTAATTATAGAATAGCAGATAGACAACTTATGTCTCAAAGAAGTTCAGAGGTGAATAGCATGACAAATAGTGTTTGTTTATGTGTGAGATAAATTATCTCAGGTAAATCTCAAATGGGAGTTGCTTGTTTGCACCAGAAACAATATGTGGGACTTCATAGGTTGGCTCCTTTGCATGCTTTCAACCATGAATTTGCAGGTCATCTGAAGCACAGTTGTTTCTGGGCAGAGAAAGTGAGAGAAGAAGAGAGTAAGAGAGTAAGCATTACAACTCAAATTGGACTTTTCACGTGTGACTTGGAATAATTTCTTCCCCTTTGACAATATAATAAAAATGCCATATTTATCAATCAGAATTCATGCTTCTGATTTAGTGAATCACACCTTTGTTTTCTCTTTTATGAATAGTCTCTTGAAACACATTCCTTTAGGGAGTTGGTGATGGAATTAAATTCGCATACATGTAGTTGAATAGTAGTTGGTAAAATTTTGAACAATACGGTATTACAAGAGAAAGAATTTGATAGGTTATTTGTGGGTGCAGAAGCCAGAGTCTGACTTGTAGAAGCAGTCGAGTTGGTCCTGAAGAGTTTATTTCTTGGCAAATCTCCAATGGAATTGCTGCTTTCCCAAGTTCCTTTGGTTATTTATATCAACTACTATGATGGATCATAATTACTTTGTCTTGAAAGAAAATGATTTATAACTACTGCCAGAAATAGATGATGCAAAAGAGTATTTTACATCATGTGCAGCTTTGAAACTTTTATATCCTTCATAAATGGCTCTCCCTGATGAAGCATGGCTGCTCCAATAATTATGCTTAAAGAATATTCAGTCTTAATAATGTCACTCAGTTGCATAGGAGCTTGAGGAACTTACTGGATTCAAATATATGAGTTGCCTTTTTATAGCTGAAGGTGGCTTGAATATAATTAATTTCATATGATTTAACCTCAATTCTTTGGTGGCCTTCCTTGTCATACGTGTACTTCGACAAACCTTATCTTCAACATATACAAGAACAAATTCATGATCTTCTCTTGCAAGGCTGGTGTCCCTGCCTTAGGAGATGTTACCACGGTTCATTCAGCTCAGTAACCTGGAAACCTGTACCCTATCTTTTATACCTGGAATTCTGAAAGTTTGTTCCTGTCTGTGTCTAGCACTGCTTCTGTGTCCAGCCCCATAGCTAGTTGTCATTTCCCCAGATCAGGTGTGCCATATTTCTTGCCACCGTGAACCTTCTGTGCGTGCCGCACTCCCTGCTCAGATCCTCTTCTGCTTGCACCGTTACTCCCCTCCTTTTCCACCTAGATTTTTATCTATGTTTCAGAGTCCTTCAGCTTTAATACCTTGGGAAAGACTTTATGCTTTCACTCACATGTCAAATTCCTTTTAATATCTGTCCTGGAATTATGTTCTTTTTCTTTCCAATTTTTGCCTCAGTTTTGGGGGATGGGGCCCTGGCATTTGGTGGTATTCTTCACATACAATAAAATCCATCATTTCATATAGATAGTTCAATGAGTTTTTTCTTTATTTTTTAAAAATTAACATATAATATTTGTTTTTGGGGTACAGGTCTGTCATTCATCAGTCTTATACAATTCACAGCACTTACCAATACACATACCTTCCCCAATGTCCATCACCCAGCCACCCCAGTTCAATGAGTTTTATCAAATGTATAACCATCACAACAATTCAGATCTATAATATTTTCATCAGCATAAAAATGACTCATGCCTCTTTGAAAGTCAACCCCCTCGCCCCATCCTTTAGCCTTGGATAACCATTGGCATGATTTCTTTTCCTATGGGTTTGCTTTTTCTGGAACGTCATGTGGAGGAAATGCATAGTATGTAGATTCTGTTGTCCTGCTTCTTTCACTCGATAAAAGGATTTTGAGATTCATTGATATTTTTGTTTGTATCAGTGGTTCATTCCTTTATTTCTGAGTAGTATTCCATCTATGGTGTACTACAGTTTGTTTACCCATTCAGTCTGTGCATTTGTCGGTGTATATTTGGGTTGTTTCCAGTCTCGAGCTTTTAGAACAAAGCTGCTAAGAACATTCACATCCAAGTCTTTGTATGGACATATGTTTTCCTATATCACGGGTAAATACGTAGAAGAGGAATGCTGAGTCATATGGTAAATGTAAATTTGCCTTCATGTGAAACCAGCCAACTGTTTTCCAAATGGTGTATGCTACTATACTATTTTGTATTTCTGTCAACCATACATGAATGTTCTAGTTGCTCGTTACCATCACTAGTAGCTGATATCATAAATCTTTCAAAATGTAGTCATTATGCACTGTATTGATATTTCACTGATTTGTGTCTTCCTAATAAGTAATGATGCTGAGTGACTTTTCATGTGCTTATGGGCATTTGTATATCTTCTTTGGTAAAGGATGTGCTCAAATCTGCCCATTTTTTCCTGGGTTGTTTGTCTTCTTATGGTTGCACTGAAAGAGTTTAAAAAAATGTAGTCTGGATACAAGTTTATTTTAAAAATTATTTAAAAATCCAGTATTTGTTTTGTCAAGCTGTTTTATGATGTTGTACATCCCTTAAGCAATATATGAGAGCACTAATTCCTCCACATTCTTGTCAACACTTGGTATAGTCAGTCTTTTTAATTTAGCCATTTGGATATATGTGTGTGTTTCAAACTTTATTTTTTAAGACAGTTTTTGATTCACAGAAAAATTGAGAAGATAATATGAAAAGTTTCCATAAACCTTGCTTCCAAGTTCCACTGTTATTAACTTCTTACATTAGTATGGTGTATTTGTTACAAATACTGAATCAATATTGATAAAGTCCATACTTCATTTAGATTTCTTTAGTTCTTCCCAAATTCCTCTTTATATTCTAGGATGAGATCTAGAATACCAAATTGCGTTAAGGTTTCATGAGTTCTTAGAATCCTCTTGGTTGAGAGATTTTTTCATTAAATATGCATTTTCCTAGTAACTAGGGATGAACATCTTTTAATGTGCTATATGCCATTGGTATATCTTCTTTGATAAAGTGTCTGTTCAAATTTTTTGCTCATTTTTAATTGCTTTTTTTATTATTGAGTTTTTAAAAAATATTTTATTCATTTATTTGACAGAGAGAGAGGTCACAAGTAGGCAGAGAGAGAGGGAGAAACAGGCTCCCCACTGAGCAGAGAGCCCGATGCGGGGCTCGATCCCAGGACCCTGAGACCATGACCTGAGCCGAAGGCAGAGGCTTAAACCACTGAGCCACCCAGGCACCCCTATTATTGAGTTTTGAGAGGTTTTTTGTTTTTTGTTTTGAATAGTCTGGGTACAAATCTCTTATCAGGTATATTCTTTGAAAACCTTTTTTCCCCTCTGTGGTTTGTGGCTTGTCTTTTCATTTCCTGAGCAGTATCTTTTGAAGGACAAATGTTTGCAATTTTGGTAAGGTCCACTTTATCAGTGTTTTCTTTATCTGGTTCATGCTTTTTGTTAGACTATGTCTAACCCTGTAGAAATCATTTTCTCCTTTGTTTTGTCTAAAAACTTCATAATTGTAGTTTTTGTATTTTAGGTTTTTTGAAGTTGATTAATGACAGTCTACATAACAGTTTGAATTTTTACATTTGATTTTGTGCCATTGGATATTTTTTCAGATCAGTTTTATACCCACACAATTGAAAGTATATATTTTAAATCTCAGTGACTCAGTGTTTTTTTCTTTTATATCCCTCAGTTCATGGATTGCCTGGGACACTCAAAGTTATTTCCTTGCCAGCATTACAATTCAATTTCTTTTTGAAATATGCAAATATTGTGTGTCAATCATTGTTCCAGGGTTGCAAGCAATAGAAACCCATCTCTGCTTCTTAAATCTAAGCAGGTAATTTATTGGAAGACTGTGAAGGAGCTGAAGAACCAGGCTTAAGTAGAAGGAAATAATTAGCTCCAAGGGTCTTGCAGGTACGAACTGCTCTGTTGTCTTGCCCAATCACTTCCATTGCAATAAGTGATCTGAAACCATCTTGCTGTCTGGGGTGGGGGTGGGGTGGGGATATTCTATTTGTTTCTTGTCTCAAAATTAAAAATGGAGGGTAGAAAGGGGCTGGGAAATGACAGCTATCACCTGGCATATCTTGGTCATGGGCCCACTCATTAGCTAGGAAAGATGTTCTGATTGATAGCCCCATCAGGCTTGATTCAATAGGGAGCAAAGGCCCTCCCAGAAGGAGTTTTGATGCTAATACATCAAAGAAGGATGGGTATCGGGCAGCTTTAAGCAGTTGTTCTTGCTATGTAATATGTTGCTTTGAAACTCTCTTTCTGGCACGCGCTTGTGGGCGTGCGCATGCGTGTATGTGTGTGTGTGTGTTGTAGTCCATCTCACACACAGAAACCAAAATGATTTGTATATAGGTGCATCTGTCTAAATGAAGCATCAGTGTGGCCCAGATGTATCACTGAAAAACCAAGTGGTAGTTCAGATTAAGAGAGAAAATACATTCTAGAAAGAGAAAGAACCAGGAGCCAGGACAACTCTATTCCACGTCCGTCTCTGAAAAGGATATCGGCTAGCTGTAGGATCTTGTCAAGTCTTTTAAATGATTGGAGCCTCGGTTTCCCTAACTGTGGAATAAAATTTTTAAACTACTTTACATCTAAGTGTTTTCCTGCTCTAAATTCTGTAATCCCAGGGATATCAGATACACAAGTGTTACCTGTTCTTGTGTTAAGAACAGTATATAACAAGAAAAGTGAGGACACAGAGACATACATACACAGGCACACGAGATTGCTGAACACAATATAGGAAACCCAGTTAAATGTGAATTTGGGGTAAACAACAAATAACCTCAGGCACAGTAAAAATGATCCAACATAATAAAAATTATTTGTTGCTTATCTCAAATTCACATTTAACTGGGTATTTTGTATTTTTACCAGGTAAATCTGGCTACCTTAAGACAGAGAGACTCACACATAGGAAAAGAATCAGTTCGCAAGAAGAAACAGAAACGGGTTCTTGGATTAGCATGGTTTATGTAATTCCTTCCTAATTGACCCTTCAGCGACTTCAGTATAATTTTTCACCCGAACTCAAAGTATTCTTGATGGAATAAAAGTCCTTTCCCTTGACTGTAAGACTATCTTGGTTTGGTCTTTTAAGAAATACTGATTTTTGGGTTAAAGCCTCTGCCTTTCGCTCAGGTCATGATCCCAGGGTCCTGGGATCGAGCCCCACGTCGGGCTCTCTGCTTGGCGGGGAGCCTGCTTCCTCCTCTCTCTCTCTTTGCCTGCCTCTCTCCCTACTTGTGATCTCTATCTGTCAAATAAATAAATAAAATCTTTAAAAAAAAAAGAAATACTGATTTTTAGTTCTAGTAGATATTTCTTATTGACCTTCATGAATCAGTTTGCTAATGGTGCTATCAAATATAAGCACATGTTAGGTCTTGACTTGGGGCATATGTGTATCTATCTACCTACCTACCCTCCCTTCCTTCCTTCCTTTTTCCCTTCCTTTCTTCCTTCTTTGGATTTTATTTCTTTATTTGAGAGAGAGAGTGAGTGAGATAGAGAGCACAAGCAGGGGGAGCAGCAGAGGCACAGGATGCCTGATGCAGGGCTTGATTCCAGGACCCCGGGATCATGAACTGAGCAGAAGACAGATACTTAACCGACTGAGCCACCCAGGTGCCCCTACAGGTGTATTTTTCCAAGCATTTTCATGGGTTGCTGGCTGAATGTGTATTTTGCCTTGGTGAGAGAATGAGGTTGACTCTATCAATAAAACCCATTGGCTTTCTTAATCTCCTTTGTTTTGTGCTCTTATACCTATTAATCACTCAGAAGCTGCTTATCCTTCATCATCTTGGCTTTGATGGATATGTTATGTAATAAGTCCAGACCTTCAGCCCTGAGTAATCACTTGGGGCCTCCTGCTTATAAAGGTTCAATAACTATACAACAGTGATACTGTTGATAGATGAGCTCTTTTCTTTCATGCTTTCCTTACTACATGTACCCAGATGGCAGAATATCTTTATTCGGTCTTTGTAATTGGCCATTGCTTATTTTCATTTTGACATGTAATGCACGGGGAGCTGAATCTGAACAGGGCTTCCCCTTTGTAAGTGAGATTCTCGGTGTTGGAGGGCTGGTGTGCTTTTGCAGACAAAATTGAACTCGTCGACCAAAGTAAGTTCTCTTTTGTTACGGCTCTGATATGGTAAGGACGGAGGGCAATCTCTTTTAACCATCTGTGACTGTGCTATCAGAAAAGTCAGAACTAGAGCAGTACAATGAGGAAATGAATCGATTGACTCCTGAGATGAAAGAAGTGCATACAAAAGAAAACCACTTGATGGTGGTGTAACTCAACGGAAAAAGGAAATGAAGTTGGGGAGAGGGTTGTGGAGATTGCATGAATCTTCCAAAATAGAATTTCCTAGTGGTTTGGTGAACAGATTGAAAACTCCACAATTCCTTCTTGTTTCTGAAAACCATGGCCAGAAAAATGCTGAGTCGCAGAGTCATACATTTCCTAGACACATTAAGTAAAATAGATTTCTTGCTGGTCTCACCTTGGTGATTACTGAAGCACTTTTATGACATCTTCTCGAGGGTTCTAATGCTTTTCTTCTGCTCATGCATTTAATACAGTCTATTTAAGTCTGTTTTTAAACTCTAACGTTGAACTTTTATAAGCGATCTGTTTCTGCTCTTATCAATTTAGTTTAAATTTTATTTTTAATCAGGACATTCCATGTAGGATTGAAAAGAAAGGACCCAAAGAACCTAAATTCTCACTGATCATAAGGTGTGTTGTTTCATGTCCTACAAGATGATCTCATGCTCTGGATTTCCCTCCAAGATCGTCATGATCTAATAGACTTGTTTCTTGATTTCCCCTCATTCACCCGGCTCTTCCTGTATCAAAGCTGATCTACTATGAGCCCCATTCAGTCAGAACCTCAGTAAATGGCTGGTTAAAAGTTTGTTCTCAATTTGATTTGTTTCTTTCTGTCTCCATAGACTTCTCCCTTCTTCCGCCTGCCTTCATCTTTTGGTCTTTCTGTAGGCTTCTAGCACTTTCTCCCTTGCCACCATCCTCCTTCACATCTACTCTCCAAAAGACACCTGGTGATTATCTTAAGTTCCCATATCTCTCTAACTGCAAATGTATGATTTTCTTTCTTTCTTTCTTTCTTTCTTTCTTTCTTTCTTTCTTCTTCTCCTTCTTCTTCTTCTTCTTCTTCTTCTTCTTCTTCTTCTTCTTCTTCTTCTTCTTCTTCTTCTTAAGATTTTACTTTTATTTATTCTTCAGAGAGAGAGCACAAGCAGGAGGAGCAGAAGGCAGAAGGAGAAGCAGGCTCCCACCAGAGCAGAGAGCCCCACATAGGGCTCGATCCCAGGCTCAATCATGACCTGAGTCAAAGGCAGACCCTTAACTGACTGAGCCACCCAGGCGTCCCACAAGTGTATGATTTTCAAACATTCATTAACTCCTGAATGAGAAAACCAATGAGCTCCTCAAGTTGGTGCACAGAGGAATAAAAAACACAAAGATGTGGAAAAAGAAAAGCAAAGAAAGCTGGAATAAGAACGTTAAGTTGGTACAATGTGGGTAAAATGCTACAGCGAAATAAATTAAACAGAGAGAGTCAATTATCATATGGTTTCACTTACTTTTGGAGCATAAGGAATAACACGGAGGACATTGGGAGGAGAGGAGAAGTGAGTAGGGGGAAATCAGAGGGGGAGATGAACCATGAGAGACTGTGGGCTCTGAGAAACAAACTGAGGGTTTTGGAGGGGAGGGCGGTGGGGGGTTGGGTGAGTATTATGGTGGTGGGTATTGTGGAGGGTGTGTATTGCATGGAGCACTGGGTGTGGTGCATAAACAATGAAGTCTGGAACACTGAAATAAAATAAAATAAAATAAAAATTTTAAAATGCCACAGAGAATTAAAACACTAGCCTTTGGGATTATTTGCCCTCCCAGGCAAAGATCCATGTGTCAGTTTTCTGCAAATTTGTAGCTCTCTTTACAGAGATGTAAAATGGCTAGGCTTTAATCAGTAGTAAATAGAAGGTGAATTACGATCCCCGAGAATCGGATGATTTTCAGTCAACCTACTGCATTACGTCCTCATATGACTGGAAAGCTCAGATGGTCATTTTTGGCCTTACCTTCTTTTAAAAAAATTATTTATTTATTTATTTGAGAGAGAGCAGGCATACAAGCTGGGGAAGAGGCAGAGGGAGAGGGAGAAGCAGGTTCCCCAGTGAGCATGGAGACCTACAGAGGGCTTGATCCCAGGACCCTGAGATCATGACCTGAGCTGAAGGCAGATGCTTAAACAGCTGAGCCACCTAGGCCCCCTGGCCTTACCTTCTTAATTATCTAAACTCATCTCCCGCTGTGCTTCCCCTTGGTCACCAGGGTTCTTACTGCCCTGACCTCCTTTCTATGTCTGTAGCTATTGTATTTACTCTTCTCTGTGCCTGAAATGTTTGGCAGACTCATTCTTCAGATCCAGCCTCTCAGGTGGTCCTGTTTTCAATGTTCTAGCTAAATCCCTCTCACCCACTTACCTCTGATTCACTCTAGAGGTCATTATCCCGTTCCTTTATTCCTCAGCAGTGGTGAAAAACGGTGCGTACATTTGTCTACATGTTGATAGGTATACGTTTGTCCCTTCACTAAAATACAAGCTACGCCAGGCCAGAGACATCATCTGCCTTGTTCATGACTATATATCTCTTGCCTGCCTATCACAGCTACTCATGATAGGTGCTGGATAGTTACGTGTTAAATGAGTGACTTGTCAGAATGTACTTTCTAAGAATTTCGGATTCTGTTCGTGTTTCATCTGGACAAGAGCTGTTGTGTGTTCTTCTAGAACGCATTATCAACATGGGATATGCTGGCAAAGAGAAAAGTTTCATCCCTGATACGTACACCTTGAAAGTCAGAGCTCCTTTTCAGGTAATCATGCTCCAAACCAGAAATCCTTCCTGAAAATGTATTTCCAAAGGTCCAGTCTGACAATCAAAACACCCTGTTCTTGATTCTGTGTAAGATTGGGTATGGACATGTCAGTTATCCCAATGGCTTGTGATGCCTTGTTAGAGATGTGGGTTTCTGTCCTCCTCTGCTCTCAAGAGATCCCTATGCCATAGTTTGTCTGGGGCCTGGGAATCTTCATTTTATCTAGCATCCTGAGACTCTGATGTCAGTCTGTGGACCACAGGTTGAAAAACACCGGTCTAGGAAACCCAAGGACCCAGTTGGCTGCCTGGGTATTTGCACGACCCTGCAAGGTGGGCCACACACAACCCTTAGAAATCCTGCCTTGGGAATCTGGCTCCCAAACCTAAGGTCTTAAAGTAAGTAGTCCTGTGTTCTGAGAAGGATCAATAAAAGGTACAAAATTATTTAGGTAATGATAAAAGGTTTGCGTAGTCTGCATGCCTTAGCTGAAACCTGCACTAGCACTGAGCCGGGTACTATAAAAATGAAAGTTTTAAGATTTGTAACTGTTCAAGAGACTTTGTCCATGTTCTGCAGATTTTTTCCCCCATTGATTTTAGCATCCAATTTGAAGACTTCAAGGCCCTTCTGTAATAAATTTTGGTAAAACACGATAAGCTCTTTGAACAGGCTCTTGAAAAGTTTCTACTTTTTGCTTTTCACATCTCATTTCACCCAAGTTCAGATGGGCAGAGAGCCCAGGATAATGCACCAGCTTTACTAAGTCTCTGGATGATCCCTGTGACTTTCTTTTTTTAAAATAATCTTTAATTTTTTAAATAAACATATAATGTATTGTTAGCCCCTGGGGTACAGATCTGTGAATCATCAGGCTTACACACTTCACAGCACTCACCATAGCACATACCCTCCCCAATGTCCATAACCCAATGACCCTCTCCCTACCCTGCTCCCCCCAGCAACCCTCAGTTTGTTTTGTGAGATTCAGAGTCTCTTATGGTTTGTCTCCCTCCCGATCCCATCTTGTTTCATTTATTCTTTTCTTACCCCCCAAATCCCCCACATTGCATCTCAACTTCTTCATATCGGAGACATCATATGATAACTGTCTTTCTCTGATTGACTTATTTCACTCAGCGTAATCCCCTCCAGTTCCATCCATGTGGATGCAAAAGTTGGGTATTCATCCTTTCTGATGGCTGAGTAATATTCCATTGTGTATATGGACCACATTTTCCTTGTCCATTCGTCTGTTGAAGGGCATCTTGTCTCTTTCCACAGTTTTACTATTGTGGACATAGCTGCTATGAACATTGAGGTGCATATGGCCCTTCTTTTCACTACATCTTTATCTTTGGGGTAAATACCCAGTAGTGCAATTGCTGGTCATAGGGCAGTTCTCTTTTTAATGTCTTGAGGAACCTCCATACTGTTTTCCAGAGTGGCTGCACCAGCTTGCATTCCCACCAACAGTTGGACGGTGTTCCCCTTTCTCCACATCCTTGCCAACACTGGGATACAGTTGTTTCCTGTCTTATTAATTTTTGCCATTTTAACTGGTGTAAAGTGGTATCTCATTGTGGTTTTGATTTGTATTTCCCTGGTGGTTTGTGATGATGAACATTTTTTCATGTGTCTGTTAGCCATTTGTATGTTTTCTTTGCAGAAGAGTCTGTTCATGTCTTCTGCCCATTTATTGATTGGGTTGTTTGTTTTTTTGGGTCTTAAGTGGTTTGGAGACTTCTGAGCAGAATATTTCACTGTTCCTTGTCACCTATATGGTAGAGAGAACTGTCACTGCACAAGGAATCAGGACATGCTTCGGTCTCAGCTCTCCCTCTAGTTTAACTCGTAACCTTGGGGAAAACCTCTTAGTGCTCTGACCTCACTTTTCCTTTTTAAGGGGAAGCTATTAGACGAGAAGCTCTCTTTGTCCCTTCCAAGCCTGTTTTTCCAAGAGGCCGAGGCAGGTGATAGAAGTAGCTGATTGAATTTCTCAGAGAGCTGCTCCAGGAAACTGATAGGTGAAGAAAATAGCTTTACGATTCAAGGGTCCATCGACAGATGAATGGATAAAGAAGATACGGTCTATATACACAGTGAAACATGACTCAACCATACCAAAGAATGAAATCTTGCCATTTGCCACCACATGGATGGACCTGGAGGATATGATGCTAAGTGACCCAAGTCAGACACAGAAAGATGGATACTGTATGATTTCACTCAGATGGGGGATTCTGAGAAATAAACAAGTGAACCAACAAAATAGAAACAGAGTGATAAATATAGAGAACAACCTGGCGGTTGCCAGAAGGGAGGGGAATGGAAAGAGGGATGATACAGGGGATACTTATTGGGGTAAAGAGGTACAAACTTCTGGTTATAAACAAGTCCCAGGGATGAAAAGTACAGCCTAGTGAGTATAGTCAATAATATCATATAATAACTTTATAAGGTCACAGATGGTGACCCTACTTACTGTAGGCAGCATTTTGTAATGGACAGAACTGTTGAATCACCGTCATACACCTGAAATGTAACATCATGTCAACCATACTTCAATTAAAAAAAGACCCCAAAAAAGTGGCTTTAGATGAAGTACACAGAATTCAGCTTCTACAGTCAACTAGAAGAATTTTAGCATTTTGTCATTCCTAAGCCCATTTTCCTTTTTTTTTTCAAGTGTGAATATAAACATTCTTTTCTATCCAACCAAACGGCTTGTCTGCCCCTCCTTTCTTGCCCCTGTCTTCCTCTTCCCTTCCTAGGTTGCTCCTTCTTCTTGGAAACACGGTTGAAGCAAATTCAAGTATTTTGTAGGCATGAGTCCAGACTTGGGGGCTTGAGGGCCTCCAGGCAATGGGGACATTCCAGGGTCTGGCAGCTGTGGACTCATTCTGCTTCCCACGTGTCACCCACAGGTCACCCTCAGCAGACCGTGGGAAGACCACTTGTTCTCTTTCGTTTGACCCCTTGGAAATATTTAAGATCATATGTGCTAACTTTCTGAGAGTGATTGTATAGGTAAATGCTGCTTTTGACTCTGTGGCATTTTGAATTTGCTAATAACGGTCAAGACAGTCAGTCCTGCCTGGGCATGCTCCCATTCACCTGTGCTGTGTGGGTCCCTGACCTTGGTGGCAGGAATGTCTTCCCTCACTGTGTTGGGCTTTCCAAGAACACTGAGCAGGCTGGCAAGCTGTTGATCGCCCTCTGCCTCTTGTCCATCAGCCTTGTCACTGGAGCATGGGGAGGCACTGACAAGAAGACTGTTTTTTCCCAGAAAGCAGCCATTTGAAAGGGAAGGGAGAAGATTTTAACACATCAGCCGTGTCTGGGATTTCTGGGTGACACTCTGTTGAGTAGGATGCAGGCGATGTACTATATGAAGCTCCCAACCACCGATTTTTCAACTGACAAATTAACTAGGGGATTTGCTTCACCATTAGCTGCTTGACTGGCTGTCTGAGAGTGCAAACTGCTTTGGAGTGATTCTTGGTGACAATCTTGTTAAGCTGTGACACATTATGTCTCTGATGTCTTCATTCGAGTATAAAATGCTCATTTAAAGTCCATACAAAGGAAATGTCTTTCTAGGAGAGGACAGTAATAATTCAGCATTTGACTTAAAAGCCCCCTTTGCTTATTACTCATGGAATGATTCTGAATACGAGAGAAAAGGGAATATACTCAAGACAAAAGTATACCCCACAGTTCCCGTAAGGGCAAACACAAAACATGGAGTGATTAGTTCCTGAAGAGGCCAAAATCTGGTGGTTCGTTGATACCCCACATCCAATCATGGTGATGACAAAAAGCAACATGCCAGTACCTGAGGGGTGCCCTTTCCTTCATTCCCCATAGGTCATGGAAAAGGCATGATTTTGAGAAGTAGACTAATTTAAGCCCACTTTTCTTCTATGAGATGGTTCCTAATGGGTTATTTAAATTATAAAACCCTCAATTCCTCACAAAGAATAGTTGAGATGTCTCCCTCACTTTGGAGGGTGTTACCAAGAAATGGGTGTGTCAAATGAAGCTGAATTAGTTCATCTCTGAGTTGTTTCCTTACTTCTACCAGCACATACCTTGATTCTCCATTATTTTATTTTAAGACTTATTTATTTTAGGGTGGGAGACAGGCAGAGAGAATCTTAAGCAGACACCTGCTGAGCAGCAAACCTGGACCCGGGGCTCCTTCTTGTGACCCTGAGATCATGACCTGAACTGAAACCAAGAGTTGGACACTCAACTGACTGAGCTGCTCGGTTGCCCCAAACTCTCCGCGGTTTTTTCCCCTCCTTTTCTTTTTCATCCACTGTGTCCGTAAACTTCAGCATTTCTTTGTTTCTTACTCCTGCTCTTTCCCTTCCTTTGCTGTGTTTCCTCTAGAGGCATAAGGATAGAAGCTCTTTGAGGACTGGAGATGTTCATGGTCTTGTGCCCTCAACCACCTGAGCAGCAACAGATCATTATTTGGTTCTTATGTGTTGCTGTTGTAATGTTAGACACTTGATATGTATTATCTGTTTTTTTTTTCCCAGTAGTCACAAACTGTAGGTTTAATCAGCCCAATGGAAAGAATAACATTTACATTGCGTGAAGAAAAAGGTGCTAACTAGACTTATTGTGGTGATCATTTCTCAAGATGTACAAATATCGAATCCTTATGTTGTACACCAGCAACCTGCATTCTATGGAATGTTATAGGTCAATTACATCGCAATTAAAAAAAAAAAGATTTGGAAAAGGAAGATTGAGAGAGATGAAGTAATATTCTCAAAGTCACACCAACAGGAAGTAGTAGAGTTTAGATTTGAAGGAAGATCTATTTGAACTCAAGCGACAATCTTTTGAATTCCCAGATTTATATCAGTTTTAAATGAAGTTGAATCACTTATTGCTATGACACATTTTTGAGCATTTACTGTGCACCAGTGATGGTGTTAAATATTCGCGTATAGTGTTCCACTGAATTCTCAAAGCAACCTTCTGCAGCAAAAACATGTGCCTCGCTCAAGTGGCTGTTCCGTGGCCACACAGAGAGGAAATAGCAGTGTTTTGCACCTTGCTCTGGAGTCGTGTCCAGATGCTAACTCTTGGGCAAGTTTACCAGGACAAATTTCATGTACAGAGCTCGACATACCCACATATGTTCCTGGCTGCATCATCAGGAAAAAGGGACATGTGACAACTGCAAGCTTATGAATTGTGTATTTTTTTTTTTAAGATGTATTTATTTGTCAGAGAGAGAAAGAGCACAAGCAGGGACAGAAGGAGAAGAAGAAGCAGCGTCCCCACTGAGCAAGGAGCCCAATGCAGGATTCGATCCCAGGACCCTGGGATCATGACCTGAGCTGAAGGCAGAGGCTTTAACCCACTGAGCCACCCAGGCATGCCTACCTTGTGTATTTTTGAACAAACAAGACTGTTCGGGTTTGTATCACAAAGGGCCCATGCTGTATTCACATTTTCAGTTTCTTCAGTGACTCTGGCTAGATCGGACTCGCTCTGCGGTGAAAAACACTGAGTCAGCTAAGTTATTTGAATACCAAATGTGGGTTCTCCTACTTGAGTCATTTGCTGTGGTCTTTTCCACCTCAGAATCTAGCCTGGTGTTTCCTGGTACACTTAAATAACACTCATTGGGGCGGTTGGGTGGCTCAGTGGTTAAGCATCCCACTTTTGAATTTGGCTGAGGTCATGATCTCAGGGTTGTGAGATTGAGCCCTGTGTTGGGCTCCATGTTGGGTTCCCTGTCGGGCTCCACAATGGGTGTGGAGCGTTCTTGGGATTCTCTGTCCCTCTGTCCCTCTCCACTCCTTCTCTCTTTCTCTCTTAAACAAACAAGTAAATAAGTAAATGAAAAAATAACAATTGCTGACCTGGTACTCTCAGTAGATCCTGCAATCGTCTGATTATAAGAAAGGATTTATACATTTTTAAATGATGGCCTTTGGGCCCCGGGGTCTAACTGTATGAGCCTTGTGGCAATAACAAGTGCTTTTGGGGAGCTGAATCTCATTGTTTGCTTTTACGAAAAAAGCATCAGACGGAGGCACAGAAAACAATGACATTACATTCTAAAACTTTGAGAAATCAAGCATGTATTGAACATGTTAACCGTGCATTTCCTTGAAAAGCCATTTATTTTACAAATAGAATTAAAATCCCAGCCATCACATGGACTTCTTCATGCAGAAAACCTTTGGCATTATTCTAGGTTTTGCCCAAAATGTAATTTTTTTTTTTTTAACCTGGCAACTGCATAGTTTAAAATCTGGCAGGTCCAATTGGGCTGGTCTTAAATTATGGATGGACTTAACCAAGCATGATTCATTGTATTGCACTTGCTTTTAACAGAGAGCTGAACAGTGGGAAGCCTATCAAAATGCTTAATCAGATAGCGGTCCCCCACACTAGAAGTTGCTGGAGTCTAACGCACAGTGAGGCCTCACACAGAACTGCACAGGGCTCAGCTGCGGAGGGCCCACACCCACACAGCTCATTCCAGCTCTCTTCATTGCTACACAATCCATGTATGGACAAGTCATTCTCGTGGGCTCTTGGGAGATCAGCTCACAACCACCAAATCTCCCGGCCAGAGATTCTTCTGGAATTCATCTAGGTTTCCAAATGGATTTGGATCCTGGCCCTTCTAGGTAACCAGTTCTCTGACCACAGGCAGGTCAAAGAGCCTCTCTAACTTTGTTTACCAATACCTACGGGATTATCCTAAAGAGGGAGCTCAGGGCTGGACAAGCAGCAAATGCGCAGTGTTATTTCCGTCCCTGGGCAGAGTTTCTATTTCATGTAACCGGCTGCAATATCCTGCCATTTCCAATACCATTTGAGACCAAGATTCCGCCCATGGCCATTTTTAAACTGATGTTTAAATTTGTTGTCTCTTGCCACGTTAAAAGTTTAAGACAAATTATCATCATCCCGTGAAGGAATCTCAAACACGCCTTCCTTATTATAAGTAAAAGGTTAAGTCACGCCCTGTGAGAATTATTCAGGCAGTTTTTAAATGCCTGCAAACAATTCCTTGAGAGCTGGAGCTTCAGCATTCTAAGGATCTGGAATGGCACACTTGGCCCGTGACATGCGGAGCTGAGGTATGTTGGAAATAAACATAGTGGACGCAACTCTGACTTTGAACCGGTCTGTATGCTCAGTAATGTGGATGGAAAAAGAAGCTAGGCACAGTTCTCGACTGCTGTTGGGCCAGCTGGGGAATGTGTTATTCAGCTCGTTGCAAATTTATCGTTTTAATGGATACTGGCCTCTAGTGTCTGACTCCCCCTTCACCCCACCTTTGCTGGTCCCTCTGTTTCCACCCAGACCCCGATCAGGGTCCTATTCTCAATCTACATTGGAAACTGTGGACTTTTCCTTTCCGTCCACTATCCTCCCCCTGCCTCTCCCATCCCTTCCTTGCACCCCAGAGAGTGTGAAGACAGGGCTAGGACACTTCCTCCAAGATGGCTGGCACATGCCATCCATCTGAAACACTTGATTGAATTTTCAGTGGTGAATTTCTTTTAAAAAAATATTTTATTAATTTATTTGACTGAGAGAGAGAGAGAGAGAGATCACAAGCAGGCAGAGAGGCAGGCAGAGAGAGAGGGGCAAGCAGGCTCCCCACTGAGCAGAGAGCCTGATGCGGGGCTTGATCCCAAGACCCTGTGACCATGACCTGAGCTGAAGGCAGAGGCCTAACCCACTGAGCCACCCAGGCATCCCTCAGTGGTGAATTTCTAACTCCACCCAAATGGCAGACAGCCATTTGACACCGATCCCAAGAAGAATGTGTTCCTCTCTACAGGCCCCATAGATCTGCTATCCCAAAGACTGCCTGTCCCTAGATTCTAATGAAGGTCTAGGTGAAGTTGAGTAAAATGGACAAAGTACTTAGGACTTCTTTGTGTTGAAAGCCAAGTATTAGTCTTCTTTCTCTGAAACTGTTATGATATGAAAGATTGTTCAATTAGTAAAAATGCTTTGACATTTTGTTTTTTTCTGGTTATTTCTAGCTATAAGTTATTTATCTCTTTATAGCAAAGACAAAAGGAGAGAAAGACTTGTCATTCTCGTGCTGGAATTGGACTTTGAAAGATTAGGAGGCTTGTGCTTGGAACCCAAAATAGGGTTTTAAGAAATTATTATTCCTTTTCGTGTGTGAGTTTGTGATTTTCTATTCTGTTGTCAGAGTGGTGTTAGTGAGAACTCACAACCCTAAGATCAAGAATTGCATGTTCTATTAACTGAGCCAGCCAGGCACACCTGCTCAGAGGTGTAAATAAGAGGGGGTTTTGATTTAAATAAGGGTTGGAGGCATTTGCCCTAGAAGAATGCTAAGTTCCGGGTGTCGGAATGAGACACTAAGTTCTGTGTAGTGGCTGATAATGGCTCTATTCAAAATTGTTATTTATCACAGAAAAGATTTTTGTCCAGTCTCCTAATGGGTGAATTTGTGTTTTAAAGACTTTTTTGGGGGCGCCTGGGTGGCTCAGTGGGTTAAGCCTCTGCGTTCAGCTCAGGTCATGATCTCGGTGTCTTGGGATCGGTGTCTTGGGATCGAGCCCCACATCCGGCTCTCTGTTCAGCGGGGAGCCTGCTTCACCCCTCCCCTGCTTGCCTCTCTGCCTACTTGTGATCTCTGTATGTCAAATAAATATAATCTTTAAAAAAAAAAAGACTTTTTTCCCCTGAACGATGGTTCTTTGGACACATTAACTGGTATTCATTCAGAGCAGCTGCAGTGAAGTGTCATTTCTGATATTTAGCTACTAACCAGAGCGAGAAGAATGCTTTTCTTGCAAACATGGGTCTTTTTTCTCTATGGACAGCATAGCCCTCTGCCATCTTCAAAACTCCCCAGAAGGAGGTTGGGGAGAATATTCCCTATGGCTCAGTCCTCTGTGATGCTTCATACTGGCCACCGGGTGTCACTCTTGCGCTTTTTGCTATGGGGAGGTGTGGGGGCGGGGGGAGCTATTTTTGCTGACAAAAGGGCCACTTACTCTTTGTCCTGATTCCTAGATCCTAGTTCGAACGGTGGGTGCTTACATCTTAACCAGCTTTCTTGTTTGACATCACTTTAGCAACTTCGCATTGGTGGTTTCTCTGTTTGGGTCAATGGCATGAAGACAAGGTAGCAGCATCCTGCAGGTCTGGTGAATGGGGACGTTCGGTAGCCCATTCACCTTGTTGAGCTGGGTTGCCTAGCACATTTCTCATCTTGAAGAAATCACTCTGACATTCCTCCGTGCAGGTGAACATTCAGAGTCGATCACCTGTAGGTTCCTGCTGATAGAAATGCAGTGCTGGTTATTTATAGCAGCAGAGACATATAATTTCAGAGGGGGTAAAAAACAGATCATGAACTCAATTTTCTTTCCTCTGTAAGACCAATTACAGAAGAAAAATACAGAGCAGGCTCTTGAGAAATGAATAGATTTTTTTTTTTTTTAAAGAAATGATTTTGGATTTTGATAAGAAAACACACCGTCCCAGAATCTCAACGACAAGGTCCTGTAGCATGTGGCATTTTGGTTCATTCTTTGGGTTTTTAAGCCTATAGATGTGGGGGTTGGGGAGGACTAAATAGAGTTGGATGTTTGTAAAACAGACTTTCATAGTTGTCAGCGTTAATGACACCAAGTTGATGCCCATCTGAACTCAGGGGTGGGGACACGCTTTTGGTACATATGTATGCCAGTGTTTTACAATGTACATTTCTGGTTCTGTGGTTAGTAGACAGAAAGTGATATTTTGAGTTCCCTGTCCATGGGTTAATCACATCACAGTTTTGTATAGCCGTTCTCCGACCTATAATTCATAAAGCAGGCCCGGAAGCTTCCGTACTGGAGCCAACCTGATTTAATGTGATCCAGGGCTATGATGGAGAGATTAGGCCCTGTGCTTACTGTGTGTCTCTAGTCCCATGAAATTTCTCTTCCTGGGGCAAGTGGAGGTGAGTACATCGAAAGTAAGGGCTAGGATAAAGTGGGGGAGCTGTGCCCATTGACACCCTCTCCTTCCAGATCCTTTTCAGTAGGCATTACTTTTTAATACTACCTGTCCATCTCTAGGTTGCTATACTAAAGAAGGATCAGCATGATCTACCTAAGGGACTTAGAGTCAAATGTCACTGACTTTTTGGAAGCCACACTGTGTCATGAAATGAGCATGGACTTTGGTTCCAGTTCTGGGGCTTCATCTTTGGTTTCAGTGCTTCTTAACTCTATGACCGTAAGCAAGTAGCTTAACCACTCCAAGACTTTGTATAGTCTTAAAGTGGAGAGTAATAGCAGTAATGTTTCAGGGTAACGACCTCCAGGGTTCTAATTAAAATGTGTGTGTATATTATTAGTAATATTTTTAATTTTTTTGAGAGAGAGAACTAGGTGTATAATAAGCCCTGGGTAAGAAGTAGAAACAGCTGGATGATGAAAAATGCTTTTTGGTCCCCTTTAGGATGTGCCAAGAGCTAAATCCCCACCACCATTAGGTAACTATGCTCCAGCCATTCAGTGAAATGAAGGAAGATGGCCCACCCTACAATAATCGTTAGTAAATATATTAGTTTTCTATTGATGCTGTAACAAATTGCCATAAACTTAGGGGCTTAAAAGAGCACAATTTTGTGGTAATTCAAAGAGGGCTTAAATGAAGTGGCTTCAAAGAACAGGCCCTCCAGGTGATATTCCTGGGTGACATTTGTCTTTGTTTTGAGGGAGAAGAGTCTCTTTGATGGTGACGGGGCGAGGGAGGAACAGGGCCCCCCACAGCAGGCAGTGGGATCACAGTTACTCAGGTTATCATTGTTACAATAGAATGGGAATTTGTGTCACCATAGGCACAAAGTGATTATAAAGATGTGGACTCTCCAGGGTCCTGAGTATGGCCCGAGAAAGCGTACACAGGGGACGTGGAAGGCCATGGGCATCCAGTAAAGAGCACGTGGAAAACCTGAAGGTCTCTCTGAATGCTTTGAAGGAATGCTTTGACTCCTAATGCTTCAGGGTAGATATGACCACAAGACGAAACCCAAGAGGGAGTCGAACCGTAAGTGACTCTTAATCACAGGAGACAAACTCGGAGGGTTGCTGGAGGGGCGGGGGGCAGAGGGATGGGGTAAGGGATGATGGGCATTAAGGAGGGCACGGGATGTGATGAGCACTGGGTGTTCTATGCAACTGATGAATCACTGATCTCTGATCTCTATCTCTGAAACTAATAACATATTATATATTAATTAACTGAATTTATATAAAAAAGGAGACAACTATGGGCTGATCCTGGGACAGATTATAAGTGAGTTGAGGACTTCACTGTCTCTTACACTAAGGCGAGGGCAGAGGACGGGAAGAAGTGGGACGCGAAGAAACAGCATAGAGACATTGGGCGGATCTAGGCAAGACCAAAGAGTCTTGATGCTTCTCCAAATTCCCTTTGCCTCAGAGGAATTCTGTAAAAGTCTTTCCATGACTACACTTGCTGTACCTGCTCCAAAACCAATGGGATTCTCTTCAGCACCCATCCCTCCCACCTCTCATTGCCTCCAGGGCACTTGTAAGACTTAGAAATCAGCCTGGCTAGGAGGCTTAAATAGAAGGTCTGCTCAGAGCAGAGAGAGCCTGGAGATCAAACATGTGTAAGACCTCAGCAATCTCTATGAATGGGAGGAGCCTAGATAGAAAGTGGGGGGGTGAATTCTAAGGGGATTTGAACAAGGGGATGAAAGGTAAGGCTCAGATGGGCCAAATACCCGTGGCTAAGGGTGTATCACCAAGGGGTCAGGGTTTGATGTGCTGATTCAAGGGCTTGGAAGGGATATTTATGATCATCTGCTGGCTTGGGAATTCTAAGCATCAGCTCAATGATGGCCTCAATTTTTAAAAGTCAAGAAAGAGAAATTCTCCCCAGAATGCCATAGGGATGTGATGCTGAAGCTTTGGGGGAAATGGAGATGTTGGAATGATCTATTATTTGCAACCTGCTAAGCCACTCTGTAGCTGATCTCCGTGGGAGAGGCTAGGTCATGCTCTTACCCCCAAGAGATTAATACGTGTTTTGGTCTTAGGACAATACAGGGAAATTTTTAGTTTTTCAATGTAATATTTTATAACTGTAAAACTTCCTTCCTAAGCCCTCTTGTAAAATTTTCAAATAGCTTTTGTTAGAACTATTGTCAAAGCAAACTGTGGCAATAATTTTGTAACATATGGGAATTTATTTAGAATACCAGACAGAACAGGATTTAAAGTTGATGGTCATCAGTTGTGTTAAAAGCCAATGGCCTGACGTAAAAATGTCATTATTCTAATGCTGTCCTCAAAAATAGATCCTCAGTAATAGTTTTCATTAGGTCAAACTTAAATACACCTTGCAAAAGTTACCTTTAGATTAGACCACTGTCAATCAAAATGCTGTGAATGCTTTATTCTTTTTATTTATTTATTTATTTATTATTTTGTAAAATATTTTACTTATTTGTTTGAGAGAGAGAGAGAGAGAGCGCAAGCAGAAAGGGGGAGGGGGCAGAGGGACAGACTTCCTGCTGAGCAGGGAGCCCGACACAGGGCTGGATCCCAGGACCCTGAGACCATGACCTGAGCCTAAGGCAGACGCTTAACCCACTGAGTCACCCAGGCATCCCTGTTTTTATTTATTATAATAATGCTTGGGCACCTGGGTGGCTCAGTAGGTTAAGCCTCTGCCTTTGGCTCAGGTCATGGTCTCAGGGTCCTGGGATCAAGCCCCACATTGGGCTCTCTGCTCAGCAGGGAGCCTGCTTCCCCCTCTCTCTCTGCCTGCCTCTCTGCCTACTTGTGATCTCTCTCTCTCTCTGTCAAATAAATAAATAAAATTAAGAACCTTTAAAAAAAAAAAGCTTGACAATTGCTTATCTGCTTCTGTTGCAAAAGTATTTTATTATTACCATATGTTATTATATTTTAATATATTAAAATTATTCATATGTTATATCACAACTTTGTTCTCAAATGCATAAGCATATGGTTATAATTTAAAGAATACTCATAAAGGAAGTTCTTATACAACTTCACCCTGGTCAGGGAATAGCATACTGCCAGCTTTCCAAGGCTCCCTGTTTGCACCTAACTGATTCCAACTATGGCCCTTTCCCCAGAGTTGACCACTGTATCCTACATTTTCGTGCTTTTCTTTGAAGTTTGGCTACTTATGTATGCAATTTTTGGCAGGCTAATGAATTTTGCCTGATTTTGCCTTTTTTCTCCCAAATCTTCTTTTAAAGGGGATCAAGCCTGGAGAAAAGGCGCAGGTGTCATAAGTTAAATGTAAGGGACATTTCTTGCATGACTAAAGAAATTTAAGTATGGGCCGAGTATGAAATACTATTAAGGAATTCTAATTTTGTTAAGTATAGGGATGTCTATCTGACTAAGTAGAAAGTACTTTCAATTTTAGAGGTGCAGACAAAGCTCTTTAAGCATGTGATACCAAGATGGCATTCATTTGCTTTAAAATATGGGTATTAAGGAGGGTACGTGTCGTGATGAGTACTGGGTGTTATATGCAGCTAATGGACCATTGAACGCTACATCAAAAACTAATGTTGTACTATATGCTGGCTAACTTAACATAATTAAAAAAATAAAGACTGGTTAAAAAAATAAGTTTTAAAGGGGCACCTGGGTGGCTCAGTTGGTTAGGTGACTGCCTTCGGCTCAGGTCATGATCCTGGAGTTCCGGGATTGAGTTCCCAGCTCCTGGGGATTCTGCTTCTCCCTCTGACCTTCTCTGCTCTCATGCTCTCTCTCACTCTCTCTCTCTCTCAAATAAATAAACAAAATCTTAAAAAAAAAGATAAGTTTTAAAAACCTACACTGTTCAAACCACAGTAGGAGAAGAGAAGGTTTTTGAATAAGATCTGTCATCCTTCACCAACCAACAACTCTTATGTACTTAAAATAAACCAGCATCTGGCTGGCTCCTGGATCCTGGTGGAGACTGACCTAATGGCTCTGGGTCTCCACATTGAGTACGTGACCTTAGCTACCAATCATGAACTGTGTTATCTAATCCACTGAGCCATAAAATTGGACATACACAGCCATGCTCTACTATGAAATGGAAGTGGAATGTGGGATCTGGGTGAGCAGGTCCAAAAGGCAAAAATGAACTGCACGTTCAGGTGGCTCAGATCCCCTGGTACCTACTTCTCATGCTTTGCTGCCTCTCCCTCAACACACACCTTTGACTGCATGCTTGTTCCCTCTGACTGGTTAAAGGAAGAGGGAAAAGCCCAGTCCTGGTTATGGGTGTACCTGCCCCATGTGCTAAGGAAAGAAAGCTATGAGGCCGCACACTCACTGGGTGTGCTGGGGGTGGTATGGGCCATCTCCCATTGGGAGATGCTCCCAATGGACAGAACCGAAGGTGGTACATCTCTTGTCCGCTTGCTATTATGTTAGATAGCCCAAGGTGGAAGTCTACACTGACTTATGGACGGGAGCTAGCACGTTGATTCAGGGATTAGGAACAAATTGAAAGATGATGGAGAAGGACTTCTGGGAGCAAGAGATGTGGATAGTCCCCTCAGAATGGCACAAAGTATGAAGATATTCATGTCCCAGTTTCATGTGTTCCAGTGGGCAAGCCCTCTGAAGGAGAACCTCAGAAATCAGGACAGGGTGACTCATTCTCTAGATGTCAACTTATTTCCCCAGACCCCTTGAAACCAACCTAAGGGACCCATGTACCACAAGACCATAGCAGCTGGGGTAGAGGTTACTTGTAGGCTTTCCTTACCTAGGCTGATCTGGCTGGTACTGAGCCCCATGTGGTACCATTTACCCAGTCAATCTGACTACCTCATGGTAGAATAATTCTTTGTCACCATTCCCATTATGCAGAATGCATCACTTTGTCCTTATAGGGAAGATACCTATTTCACAAGGCAGTTGCCTTTTCTGCTTGGTGGGTTTCCGATAGCCTACCCTTCATGGACTAGTACCATGCCTGCTTTATTCATTGCCACTGTCTCCCATGCGACATCACCTCTGACAGGGAGACACGTTCTATGGCAAAGAAAGTGAGGCTCGTCCTTGTGAAACGGTCTGACCCTGCCACTCTGTAGTAACTAGTATGATAGAATAGTGGAATGCCGAGTAAAGACTCAGTCATGGGGCCAGCTGGAGCAGAGTATCCTGAAGGATTGGGGTGCTGTCCTGAAGGATGAAGTTCTCTTAAACTACCAGTCAGTATAAGGTGCTTTCCCCATCGAATACATTGAGGCAGGGGAAGAATGGGGAGTAACCTCTCTCACCATTATCCCTACTAACTCACTTGTTTGTTTGTTTATTTATTTATTTGACAGAGAAAGAGAGAGAGAGGGAGACGTAGGCTCCCCCACTGAGCAGAGAGCCTGACTTAGGGTTCTATTCTGGGATCATGACCTGAGCCAAAGGCAGACACCCAACTGACTGAGCCACCCAGGTATCCCCCAATAACTCACTTGTATTATTTTGCTTTGTTTTATTTTGTTTTTGCCTCCAGTCCCCATGGATGATGAGTTTAGAGGGCTTATTACCCAAGCGAGGAATGCTTCCACAAGGAAACATAGTCATAGTTCTGAGGAACTGAAAAATGAGACCACTCCCTCAGCTTTTCCTGGTGGTGAGCTGACAAAGAAATGGGTCTCTGTACCAACCGGGGTAAGCTGTCTTAATGTCCAAGAGGAATTGTGCTTCTGCTACAGAATAGGGGCAAAGAAGATGTGTCTGGAACCCAGGACAAAGACTAGAGTCCTTCTTTCTTGCCCTGTAGTGTCAGTCAATGGAAAACTTTGGCAGTCCAATAATATGACCAGTAAGTACACTGATTTCATGGGAGATGAAGTTTGTGGTTGCTTCCCTATAAAAAGAACTGCATCCAGCCAAGACGCTAATGGAATTTGAGGGAAACATGGAATGAGTGGTAGAAGGCGGCAGTAATATTACCAAATTAGGTATTGACACCAGCTGGCGAGGAAGGGACTGCAATCACTTAATGATTTTCCCCTACTTCTATCATCTACAAAGAACCCTGTCGATACCAACATTTTAGATTTTAGATGGGAGTCTGAGCACATTGATATCCCTTCATGTTCATGTGGGAGTTAAGGAAATGTGTGTCCCTTTTACTGGGGACAGATGGTTTCCGCCCATCTGAAAAATAAGAATGGAAGGGGTGAGGAGATGGCTTCTGCTGTCTACCTGCCATTTGTCATTTCAGACATTTCTCCATCCTTTTCCAAGGGCTTTTCCTTTTCCACCATTCTGTATGCCACAGGAAGCTGATCTACATGGATCGTATAAAAAGCCATCTTAACCTCTGGCTTCTAGTTGCCTCTGGTCAGTGGAGAGCCCCATCTGGAGACTGGAGGAAGAGAGGACAGTAAGTTTATGATATTTATCTCCCTAGCCCTGTCCTTGCAGGAGGAAGCCTCTGGCTAGCGGGTTCCCCTTGTATCTTCTCTCAGCAGTCATTCTTCAAGGCTGACTGTTTTTGAATACTAGTTGGCTAGTACCCTGTGGTACTCCATATCTTCCATGTTTCTCTACACCCTACTCTTGCCTTTGTAAATGGTCTCTTGATGAATCCTACTCAGATTATCCTCATTCAGTGCCATCAGTTTCCAGCTGGTACCTTGACAGATGCAATGGGTGGCATTAAAGCATATGTAGGTGTTGATGGTGGGGGGGGGAGACTTGATGCTGAAGGGAAGAAAGATATTTGCAAGACAGAAGGTCTTAAGTGGATTAAGGGGGTTGGGAGGCAGTAGCAGATTTGGCCTTGGTAAGGAGCGGGGAGAATTCATCTGTGGTAGTAGAAGGAAAAACAGAGTATATGAGTTGAAGACCAGGTGGCTTGTTGGATTTGTTGATACATGGGGTATAAAAGCCGGGTTGCTTCTATTTTCTCAGTGAGAAATTTAATAAATGTAAGCTCATTAGGAAAGATGTCTTAAACATGACATAAAGAGCACTAATCACAACAGAAATAATGATCACTTAGATGTTATTAAAATTAAGAATATCTGTGGATCCAAAACCAATTACAGAGTGAAAAGATATGGTTTAGACTAGAAGAAGACATTAAAAAAAATACATAAATATCCAAGGATTCATACCCAGAATGTACGAAACACTGCAAATCGATAGGAAAAAGATAAATGACCCGGTAGGATACCTGGACTCGTACCTGACATAAAATGATACCCAAATGGCTAAACATGTGTGGGTAGACAGTCCGTATCATGATCTATTGGAGAAATAGAAATTAAAATCATAGTGAAATGCCACTGCTCTCAAATAAGAATGGCTAAATGTAAGAGACTGACAATAACAGGCGTTGGCAGAGAGTGGGCTCAGCTTGGTGGAGATGAGTGAGTGTCACAGAGAGAGAGGGACTGAGCACATGGACCAAGAAGTGATTGGAGTTATGGTACAGAACCTAAGAAAGGGAGGGTGGGAAGTGAGCCCTTGAGATGAGTAAGAGATGGTGAAAAGCTCAGTGGTGAGACCGCAGGTGCCCAGATAATTTTATTTTAATTTATTTTCTCTTAAGTAAATTTAAATAATTTTTATTTCTTTTAAGGAGCCCACCATGGGGCTCCAACCCCTTCACCAACCCCTGATTTTTTTTGGAGTCTTAACCCACTGCTTGTACTTAAGAACTACTAAGAAATCTCCTCTCCCCATCTTATCTCCATGCATTGTACCTCAGGAGATGGAGACATTAAGTCTAGTCTTTTCAGGACGTTTAGGAGGATGCTTGCCCTGGTGGATATTTTCGTGCCCTTTGAGCAGATGCATGGCTTTACCATGTCTGTTACTCAGTATAAACACAGCATTAATCTTATTGTGTGATTGTGTGGTTATGGAAAGTGAAGGTATTCAGTCCCCAGAAATGCCGCCAGGTGGCAACTTCATGATGAAAGTGTGACAAGCTGATGAGAGGTGACTTTTGGAATGGCTGAACTATCTTCAGTCCTCATTCCATAGAAAAGGAAACATTCACCTGCATTAACAAGTGAATGAATAATTTACATAATAAAGAAAGAGCTTCTTTAATTATTGTTCTGCTGAGAGTCTCATGGTTGTTAGACAAGCTGCCAGGCTAACATATTGGCTTTTAAATTATTTCACCCATTCAGCCAGGAAAATGTTTTTTTTTTTTTTTTTTTTTTTTTTTTTTTTTTAACAGGAAACATAACTGTTTATTTATTTTTTTTCAGCGTAACAGTATTCATTCTTTTTGCACAACACCCAGTGCTCCATGCAAAACGTGCCCTCCCCATCACCCACCACCTGTTCCCCCAACCTCCCACCCCTGACCCTTCAAAACCCTCAGGTTGTTTTTCAGAGTCCATAGTCTCTTATGGTTCGCCTCCCCTCCCCAATGTCCATAGCCCCCTCCCCCTCTCCCAATCCCACCTCCCCCCAGCAACCCCCAGTTTGTTTTGTGAGATTAAGAGTCATTTATGGTTTGTCTCCCTCCCAATCCCATCTTGTTTCATGTATTCTTCTCCTATCCCCCTACCCCCCCATGTTGCTTCTCCATGTCCTCATATCAGGGAGATCATATGATAGTTGTCTTTCTCCGATTGACTTATTTCACTAAGCATGATACGCTCTAGTTCCATCCACGTCGTCGCAAATGGCAAGATTTCATTTCTTTTGATGGCTGCATAGTATTCCATTGTGTATATATACCACATCTTCTTGATCCATTCATCTGTTGATGGACATCTAGGTTGCCTACAGGAAAATGGTTTTATGCGTTTTGTTTTTTTTTTCTTCTTCCCTGAAAACAATAAGGGATGAAAGATAGCCAGCTTGGCTCATGAATACATAATGAACAGTGACTAGAAGAGATCAGTGCGGTAGCACCTGAACGAGTAATCAACCATAAGCTAGCCCCTCTTTCATTTTCTGCTCCGTAAGTTGCCATTGTTGTGAATTTGAGGCAGTGTAAAGACTGCCACTCTTCAGGAAGGCTTTATGCCCTCGTGACCTACAGGGCAGGTGCAAATGGCATTCTCATCTGGTGTCACCTGTGGAGGGTAGGCACCTTGACTGCCTTGTTGTGCTTCTTTTCTGTCTTCTTGGATTATTTTGCGTGCGCTCTCTCTCAAAAAATGTGTTTTTATTTCTCTAGCGGTGTAGCTGAAGTCCCTTTTCTGTAAGGATGGCTTAAACAGATTCTGTACTATTAATGGAATAATTAATTAATATCTTACACTTCTTTTTAAAAAGATTTTATTTATTTGTGTGAGAGAGAGACAGTGAGAGAGAGCATGAGTGAGGAGAAGGTCAAAGGGAGACTCAGACTCTCTGTGGAGCTGGGAGTCTGATGCAGGACTCCGTCCCTGGATTCCAGGATCATGACCTGAGCTGAAGGCAGTCACTTAACCAATTTAGCCACCCCGGTGCCCAATATCTTACACTTCTTAATATCTTATGATTTATTCCTCTTACTAATTTGTTATGACTGAGGATTAAGTTATTATATACTTGTTTGATTTCTAGGTTTCAAATTGATACCATTTGATTCCCTGACTACATTATGGTAATTGATAATCAGGGCATTATCTGGGTACAGTAGACCCTATTCATCCATGGTCTCAGTCACTCAAGATCAGTGGCAATCCAGAAGCAGATGACCCTCTTTTGGACATATTGTCAGAAGGCCAGGAGGAGCCTATCACATGTCACAAAGCCTGCGTCATTTATCTGACTTCATTTCTTCATGTAGGCATTTTATCATCTCACATCAAGAAGAAGGGTGGATACAGGATGTGATATATTTTGAGAGAGAGAGAGCACATTCATATTGCTTTTTTATAGAGTATTATAATAATTATTTTATTATTAGTTATTATTGTGACTCTCTTCCCATGCCTAATTTGTATATTAAACCTTATCATAGGTATATACATGTAGCAAAAGACATGGTATATATCACGTTCAGTAGTACCTGTGGTTTCAGGCATCAATTGGTGTTTTGGAATGGATCTCCCACAAATAACGGGGGATGATGGTACTTCCTTCACTGTGTACATCATAGTGCCTTGCATTCAATGTCTTCATTTAATAGCTGAGTAGAAAAATGGATAATGGATGGATGGATGGATGGCAGATGATGGATGGATGGATGGATGGATCGGTGTATGGGTGAATCTGTGATGCCTATACATCTGATTTGGTGAATGAGTGAGTAAAGTAGAAAAAAAATAGTGATGCATCAGGGTATATTCCATTTTGTTTTTATGTATAATAGTGATTTCCCAGTGAATTAAGGTTTTTTTTACAGATTTTTTTCTTTTTACATAATCCCTACATACAACATGGGCCTCGAACTCATAACCCCAAGATCAAGGGTCACTTGCTCTACTGACTGAGCTGGCCAGGCACCCCTCAATTAGGTTTTTTTTTTTTAATTTTTATTTATTTATTTGACAGAGAGAGAGAGATCACAAGTGAGCAGAGAGGCAGGCAGAGAGAGAGAGAGAGGGAAGCAGATTCCCTGCTGAGCAGAGAGCCCAATGTGGGGCTCGATCCCACGACTCTGGGATCATGACCTGACCTGCAGGTAGAGGCTTACTCCATTGAGCCACCCAGGTGCTTCAAGTATTTTGAATCCAAGTAATAGGACCAGTATATCAGGAAAGACTCTGTTTACCAAACACTAAATATATTTTTTAAAGATTTTATGTATTGATTTGAGAGACAGAGCAAGAGAACACGAGCAGGGTGGAATGGGAGAGGGAGAAGCAGACTCCCTGCTGAATAGGGAGCCTGATGCAGGATTCAGTCCTAAGACCCTGGGATCAGGACCTGAGCTGGAGGCAGAGGCTTAACAGACTGAGCCACCCAGGTGCCCCCAAACACTAAATATTTTAATAACAAAAACAAGGCAGTTATCTATGTATTTCCAAATGCTTTGATCTTTGGTGTTTCCAAATACCTTGATCTTTTGATTTCACAATCAGAACAATCAATTCAGCGAACTCTCATAGCATAGAATAGCAACCCCACAATAAATAAAGTCTCTCAGGGGGTGCCTGGGTGGCTCCGTCAGTTGAGCATCCCACTCTTGATCTTAGCTCAAGTCTTGATCTCATGGTTTTGAGTTCAAGCCCCACATTGGGCTCTGCACTGGGTGTGGAGTCCACTTAAAAAAAAAAGCACCCCCCCACCAAAAAACCCCCAAGAAAACAAGGGCTCTCAGCAGCCTCAAATTATTCCTTCTAGACAAGTCCAGAAAAATCAGGGCAGTAACAGCCATAATATTTTATAAAAGATTGCTTTTTATTGTAAAAAAAAATTATTCTCATGAAATAAATTTTAGGCAGTATAAAAAATTTACAGGAAGTAGTCATGATCTGTAACTCCGGCACTACAAGATAATTGCCATAAATATACAGTTTAACCCTCGAACAACACACGTTTGAACTGTGCAGGTCCACTTAGATGCAGACTTTTTTGTAGTACAGCCCTGTAAATGTATTTTCTCTTCCTTATGGTTTTCTTAACAACTTTTTCCCTTGCTTAGTTTATTGTAGAATACAGTATATAATACATATAATATACAAAATATGTGTTAATGGACTGTTCCTGTTGTTGATAAGGCTTCTGGTAAATAGCAGTCATTAGTAATTAAGTTTTTCCAGAGTCAAAATTGAATTCAGATATTTGACTGCACAGGGGGGTTGGTGCCCCTAACCTCCGTGTTGTTCAAGGCTCAACTGTGTTGTCCCATCTCTGAAAAAATTTGCTCTCTCTCTCTCCCTTTGTGTGTGTGTGTGTGTGTGTGTGTGTGTGTGAGGTAGTCTATCAGTTGGGTGTGGGGGCTCAGCTCTCTGTCACCCTGAGCAGAACAAGACACAAGACACTAGGGAGAAGGTGTTTTTTTTTTAAAAGCCTGCAGCAAAGATTGCTCTCGGATAGTCATCTACTGTCATCTGCCTGCTGCTTTTTCCTTAGGGAGTCTTAAATCTTGTGTTTGAACCTCAAAATTATTGGCAAAGCATACTTTTCCCTCGACTGCTGATCTTTTCTTCTTCCCAGAGCCCAGAAGAAGATGCAACCGCATCTTTCCTAAATGCGTAGCACAAAGTCAAGGGTGGGGAGGTTTCAGGCTCAGGCACCTGGGCTGTCATTTTCCCAGAAATCTTGCTTGGGATCCTGCTAAAATGTCTTCTCTGTTTACTATCAGCTAGGCTAAAAAAAAGAAAAAAAATTAGTCATGTATTTATTAAAATATTTTCACCTGATTGTGCTAATTTAAGCTCAAACATCAAACCTGTGCTGGATCCTAGTATGGTTTCTTCCGGAAACTTACCTTTCAGACTCGACTCAACTTGGGATGAAGACGATAATGTTGACCCCGAAGGGTCAGAGGCAGAGAAATCCCATTGCTACTGAGAGCAGCTACCTCAGTGAAGTCCTCGAAGGGACCTCCTGATTCTTCTGACCCCCCCATGGAGCTGGGGGGTAGGTAAGCTATGATAACAGGTAAAACTGATCCCTTTTTCTGTGACTTAGAGAATACTGCTTCTGTGAGCTGTGGAGAATGGAAACAGTCTCTCAGTACCTCAAAAAAAAAAAAAAAAAAAGGTAAGAGGTTTTCATTTTACATATCTGGCCTTACACGTATGGGAAATGCTATGCCTGCCGAGTTGCCCCAGTGGGGAGACCCCCGACTACCTGACCCGCACAAGTGTGGATGCAAGACAGGACCATGAACAGGTGAAGAAAATTTATGACCTGTTCAAGGGGACTGTGCAACAGGCAAGAGCTGGACCTGACTGATCAGAACAGATGGCTTCAAATGAACTAGAGCTAATGGAGGGGAATTCAAATAAAAACCCTTGGGAACTCTCAAGGAGATAAAACTAGAGCATTAAAAGTACTTAGGGAGCAAGATACCATCCTCTCTGCCTTTGAAAATCGGATAGAAGAACTTAAAAAGAGGATGATTTCTCTAGAGCACAGAATTAGTACTTTGAAAAAAAAAATCTCACAACAGACAGCTAAAATACAGAGGCAGGTAATCATGCAGGAAACAGTAAGGGGTTTGGAGGAGAGCTCCGGGAGAATTCTGCCAAGGATCCTCAATTCAAAGACTGGAGAGACATTCTTAAGAGATTCCAGCAGAGGACAAAAAAAAAAAAAAAAAAAAAAAGAGGTGCTATTTATATATGAAAGAGCATTCCAGTAGCTTAACAGCATCCGTAGAACATAGAAGACAATGGAATAAATGGTGTGGGTCATTGAGAGGGAAGAACTGTGACCCAACAACTTGATTTCCGGTTGATGCACCATTTATCATTTATCTGTGAGGAGAGCATAATGGGCAGGACTGTAACGATGAGCCCTTCACAACCCACCCTCCCCATTAGTCAAGCAGTCATCTAGATACTAATCTAGATACTGATGGGAAGGGGTTTTGCTGATGTAATCAAAGACCCTATAGTCAACCTATCTCATATGCTATAGATAACGATAAAAAGAAAAGGAAGAAAAAATGTTTTCCTTGTTATGAGAACTTTTGAGATTTACTTTTGTAAGTGTCCTGTGTAGCCTCAGCAGTGTTAACGATAGTCATCATGTTGTACGTTATATTCCTAGTACTTATTCATCCTGTAACCGGAAGTCTATACTTTTATTTGACCTTCCTCCAATCCCTCTGACCCCATCCTCTGCCTTTGGTAACCACAAGTCCCATCTCTTTCCCTCTCTCAAAAAAGAAATTCCACATAGAATGTGAGATCACACCATATTTATTTTCTCCTGACTTATTGCGTTCACCATTACACCTTCAAAGGTCCATCCGTGTTGTTGCAAATGGTAGGATGTCCTCATGTTGTATGGCTTAGGACTATTCCATTGTGTATATATACCATGTTTTCTTTATCCATTCATCCATTGATGGACACTTTGGTTGTCTCCATGTCTTAGCTGTTGTAAACGCTGCAGGGAACATGGGGGATGCAGATATCTTTTCAAGCTAGTATTTTTATTTCCTTTGAATATAAACCCAGAAGTAGAATTTCTGGCTTATATGGTATTTCTATTTTTAAGTTTTGATGGTCCTCCAGAGCAGTTGGCCCAATGTATATTCCCACCAACAGCACGAGGGTCCTTTTTTTCTCCATGTCGTTACAAGAGGCATTTACCTCTTGTCTTTTTGATGATAGCCCTTCTAAGAGGCATGAGGTGATACCTTGTGGTTTTATAAACTGTGAGATTTGTGTTCATTTGCTGTGTAGCAATAGAAAATGAATGCAAAAATATTTTGAAACCTAAATGTCAGAGAACATTCTATCCCATGCCTTATTTTTCAAAAGTTTTAATGAATTAATTTTTTAAATAAGTCTATACACAACATGGGACTTGAACTCACAACCCAGAGATCAAGAGTTGCATGCTCTTCCAACTGACCCAGACAGGTGCACCGCCCCCCACCCCACGCCTTATTTTGAAACAAATGCTCTCATTGAATTGAAGCAGAAATTTGAAGATAGAGGAGAGGAACCACAACAGCAAGGAGCCCTTCATTATTAGTGATTAAATATACATGAAGATAATGGAAATTTGTTAGATGAAGGTTAAGGTGAATGTTAATAAGTTAGCCTGGTACTTAACAGTTCTAAAGGATCTCAGCAAAACCTGGGACCTGAAAGGTAAAGTGTAAGGACCTCTTTCTAAATGTCTCATCTAGTCAGCAAGAACAGGAATCAGAGGGAGAAGCAAGACTTCCATTGAGGAGAGGAGGTAGGCTCTAACGGTAGCCTAGAGTGAAGATTCAAACAGTAGAAAACCCAGCAACTATCACTGGGTAGCATCCAAAAAAAAAAAGGTAACATTCCAATCTCCTACCAAGACCAACAGCACTTCACAGAATCACGTATTGGTGTGGCCCATACAAGGACTTAATTTTGCTACCAAAATTGTCATTTTTTAGAATGCTACTCAAAGGATCTGTAGGGAGAGTATTATGCGTATAAATTTCTTGATCTTAATTTTATTTGCAAGAGTGACTTGTTGACAGCAGAGAGGACACCTTTACAACTTCGTGGCAGCTTCCAGCCAGACGGACAAGGTCATGGTGACTTCTTTCCTCCACCCTCCTGGCACCTGCTAGCATTTCCTGCTTTCTTGCTTTCTACTCCAAGTTGGCGGATTCCTTTGAACAAGTAACATTGCTGTATTGATTAAACTCTAAGCCTCACCACAGGGATTATGCTTTTCTCAATTTTCTCAGTGTCTCACCTGATTTTCTTGGGATTTGAGATTTGGAAGAACATGCACGTCTCCCTGAAAATGCTGCAGAGTAGTTCCCACAAGGACCCGCTACCCTTATGTTTACCCTTCTGTGCATTCTCTCTCGTCTATACATTTGACCTTCCTCCTGGGACTCATCAGTTTTTTGCCCTGGAGCAATTTTTACAGGTTTCTCTAGGGACAGGCTATAGATAATGAAAATGGCTTTATTCATACTCATTCTTGAAAGATAACATTGGTGAGTATTCAGATCTGATTTGATGACTACTCTCTGTCAGCATTTTAAGGTCTGTCTTCCAACTTGTTGTTGGGAAATCAACTCCTCTTTGTGTTGACGTCCCTAGGCAGAGAGTAACCTGTCCTGCCTTAGACAGAGTGAGGGACCCCTCAGGGTCCTGAGGGGGTGAGGGGGTGCGGGGGAGGTGAGATGGGGGGAGGGGCAGAGGGCGAGGAGAGGGATAGAGAAAGAATCTTAAGCAGGCTCCACACCCAGCCAGGAACCCCATGCAAGGGCTCCATCTCATAACTCTGAGATCATGACCTCAGCCAAAATCAAGAGAGGCTTAATGCACTGAGCCACCCACCCATATGCCCCCCCCCCTTTTTAAAAGTAGGTTCCGTGCTCAGTTTAGAGCCCAGTGTGAGGCTTGATCTCATAGCTCTGAGATGAAGACCTGAGCTGAGATGAAGACATGAGCTGGGGTGCCTGGGTGGCTCAGTGGGTTAAAGCCTCTGCCTTCGGCTCAGGTCATGATCCCAGAGTCCTGGGATCGAGCCCCACATCGGGCTCTCTGCTCCGCGGGGAGCCTGCTTCCTCCTCTCTGCCTGCCTCTCTGCCTAGTTGTGATTTCTCTCTGTCAAATAAATAAAATAATAATTAAAAAAAAAAAGAGTCACTAGGGGTACCTGGGGGGCTCAGTTGGTTATGCATCTGCCTTTGGCTCAGGTTCTCTGGGATCCAGCCCCCGCTACGGGCTCCCTGCGTGCGAGGGAGTCTGCTTCTCCCTCTCCCTCTGCCCCTACCCACTGACTGCCTGTGCTCTCCCCCACCACCTCATGAATAAATAAAATTCTTTAAAAAGAGAAAGAAAATTGCTTAACTGATTGAGCCACGGGGTGCCCTGTATTACTGTTCTTAATGACTATAGGTATGCATTTACCTGTGTTAGAGAAGAGTCCTATTGAGGCACCTGGGTGGCTCAGTGGGTTAGGCCTCTGCCTTTGGCTCAGGTCATGATCTGGGGGTCCTGGGTTTGAGCCCGGCATCAGGCTCTCTGCTCAGAAAGGGAGCCTGCTTCCCCCTCCCCCTCTGCCTGCTTCTCTGCCTACTTGTGATCTCTCTCTCTCTGTCAAATAAATAAAAAAAAAAAAAAAAGAAGAGTCCTATTTATCTTCATTGCAAACACCTCTGTTCTTTATTTCTTCAGTCAGAGTGCATAAAAGAAAAACTAGGGTAAGTTTTCTTTCAAAGTCAGAGAAAATATATAGCAAATGTTCTTAAGTTTTTTGGTGAATTATTGTATTGCATAAAATGTAGATTCAAAGTCTTGGTTCACCATGATACTGTGGCATAGTAGATCTCGAATTAGCTCTAACATTTGAGTTCAATTATTAAAATACAAGTTGACCAACAGGCAAATACAACTTAACCTTGTCAAAACAATTGCTCTAAGTTTGAATTAAATACCTACTATCTCACTACTTTAGTCAATTAGTAAAGACTACATTTTAGATAAAGCATTCATTAAATTACAAATTAATAACATTTCTTGCATTCGTTCAGCATATGTTGGTCTCACTGTAACCCCACTACATTTCAAAATAAATCACTGCTTTCCAGAGAGTACATTTTGTAGGTGTTCACATAGTCCAAAAAATGTCCATATTTTTCCACAGTCACTAGGAAAGAGTATTTTTCCCTTTCCATAAGGGTGAAAAATTTTGTTTTCTTTCACTGTGTATTAATTTTTTGAGGAGGAAAATGAAATTTTGTGTGGGTGGCAAGTTTGGTATTTGTTTGCAGGATTGGCCCAGTATCAAAAAATGAGAAAAATACTGGTAAAATCAGTGTTTTTTCTTTTGAAGATGTGGATGAGTTTGATTTACATAAGTGGCGATAATCTTTAATTATTGCTTATAGGACTATGGAAACAATTAGGTTATTGCTCTGAGATTATGAAATGGAGTATAATAGCATTAACTTTTTCTGCTCAGGCACACACTAATTCATTTAAATAATAAGTGTTAAGAACCTACCTTATCTTGGTGCTACCCTAGGTCCTGGAGAGAGAGAGCAGTAAATAAAATAGAGAATCCATGCTCTCATGAAATTTGTGGTCTATCAAGGAAAATAGGTAATGAACAAGTCCTACCCATTGCGCTCAGTACAGGTCTGTCTTTCTGGGCTGGTATTAGAGTTTCTGAATAATCTCATATTCTACAGAATCACTTAAAACAGGAGTGTATTAGAATAAGCTAAGCTGTGATGAGTTAATAGCAAAACAACCAATGCCTCTTTGTGACTTAAAAGAACAAATCTGAATTTCTCGCTGAAGCTAGATATCCGAAGTTGGTTGGCAGAGGGCCTCCGTTCTTCATAGTCTGATGGAGGCCACACCGTCTTAGGAGACCGCCGTTTCTACTGGGGTTATGCAGAGTCCAACTTAATAGAGGAGGAGAGAGCCAGAAATTCTTGAAACGGAATGAAATGCTTCTGCCCCGAAGGGACGTGTGTCATTTCCACTTGCATTTCACACAGCCATCCTAATTTCAGCAGGCTAGAGAAGCGCAGTCATCTGGGTAGCCAGAAGTAAAAGAGATTGGAATATTGGCAGGCACCGGTCGTGTTTCCCACAGACCACAAATCGGATCACCACATTTTGAGATCCTTCTTCTTCCCACCGTGTGATACGCTCCACCCTCGACAAGGGAGATGATCTCCAATTCTCATTAAATCATGGCATGAAGATCAAAATCCAATCCAGGAGTGGTGCACAATGGTCTTCATATTAAGGCACTATATATAGTGCTTATCAGATTATCCAGATGTGGTTACTGTTGATCCAAAGACCTCTGAAATAAAAATATAATTTATCTCCTTCCATTCTGTGTCACATGTCCAATACACAAGGGTGGGACATAGATATGATAACAACAATCAACAACCCCATTTCTGATGAGAAAAAAATGGAAAGCCCACAAGAGTCGCTGGTTCATGTACCACTTCTGCAATCCCACTGGCAGATATGGTGAGGGCCGTATGCCTTGAGAGGGAGGACTGCTCCTTCATTAGACCCTGAAAATACTTTTATTTATTTATTTTTTAAAATATTTTTAAAAAGCTTTTATTTATTTATTTGACAGAGATCACAAGTAGGCAGAGAGGCAGGCAGAGAGAGAGGAAGGGAAGCAGGTACCCTGCTGAACAGAGAGCCCAATGCGGAGCTTGATCCCAGGACCCTGAGATCATGACCTGAGCCAAAGGCAGAGGCTTTAACCCACTGAGCCACCCAGGGGCCCCTGAAAATACTTTTAGAAAGAAATCTTTTGCTCGCTGTTCTCCATGGCCCTTAGCTCTGCCCTCTTGGAGGCTCCTCCTTTTCTAGTCTACTGTTCAGCCAAATCTGAAATGAGCATTGTGGAATGTGCCGTTACCTCGATCAGATCATTTTCTGTGTGTGGGCATCTGGGTGACCCAGGGTCATTTTAGGTCTGAAATAGTTATGGGCTTCTTATTTATTTATTTATTTATTTGACAGAGAGAGAGATCACAAGTAGGCAGAGAGGCAGGCAGAGAGAGAGGAGGAAGCAGGCTCCCCATGGAGCAAAGAGCCCGATGCGGGGCTTGATCCCAGGACCCTGATCATGACCTGAGCCGAAGGCAGTGGCTTAATCCACTGAGCCACCCAGGCGCCCTAGTTATGGGCTTCTGCTTCTTTTATTAGTACAGCAGTCTCAAACTTTAATAGGGATATTATCTATTTGATTCTAGCAATCTCTATCAGCTGGGAGCCACACCTTTCCTTCTATCTAGAGCAAGGTTCCCCAAACTCCAGCATGGTCAAGCACATCTCTCTCTTTGCTGTTTGACTTATGGAAGGCACCGCAGGTCTGTTGGCCTTGGTACAAGAGCCACATATTACACTCTTAACCTTGAGTCTTTTTCTCTAGTTGAAGAGTCGCAAATCAGGACTACTTCTGGCCGTGATGAAGAAACCCAGGCCAGATTTCACCTCTGGCTTTACACAACTAGAAAACTGGGAAACAACTGTTTTCAGACATTAGGTATGAAGCAGCCCAGGACTGTGATCATTGGCAAAAGGAAACTGAGCTCTACGGTGGCCTCGCTTTCTACCTGGAGTCACATCTGGAACCGTGAAGCAGGAAGGGGGTGCCAAGAAGAACTGTAGTTGTCTCAATGAGTTAGGAAAGCAGAGCTAAGAGTTCAGGGTGTCCAGGTGGCTAGAAATTGTGGAGAAGAGATCCAGGGAGGAAAATGCTACGGAAGAAAGCTCCAAGAATCTGACTATGGGTTCCCTGGGTTGTTTAGCAGAACAACCATCTGCTGTGCATGGGATGAAATTCTGGAAGTTCAAGCAAGAGAGCAACAGGAGAGCTAAGAGCTGAACAATTCTAGAACCCACCCAGGGCCACAGTGAAGAGTCCTCACTAACCACTCAGTAGAGACCAAGAAGGGCCATGCCTTGGTGGTGGGGTCACTATAGACCCTAACAAAGCTTACAAACAGAACTTGACAGGATCTGACTCAACAGTGAGTAACTGAATTGTGCATCAGAGCAAAGTTCAAACTCATTAAAGGAAGACAACAAAATCAAGAATCTCAACAGTATAAACTTCACAATATCCAGGATACAAAAGAAATTACTAGATACAAAACATCGGAAGATAAGGCTCATAAGTAGAAGAAAAATCAGCCAACAGAAATAGACCCAGGATTCAATAAACGGTAGAGAAAATGCAGTCTTTTGTTTATTTTTATTTTAATTTAATTTTTTAAAGGTTTTATTTATTTATTTGACAGAGAGAGACAGCCAGAGAGGGAACACAAGCAGGGGGAGTGGAGAGGGAGAAACAGGTTTCCCATTGAGCAGGGAGCCTGATGTGGGGTTCGATCCCAGGACCCTGGGACCATGACCTGAGCTGAAGGCAGATGCTTAATGACTGAGCCACCCAGGCACCCCTATTTTTATTTTTTTAAAGTAGACACTATGCCCAACATAAGGGTTTAAACATGACCTGAAGATTAAGAGTTCTGTGCTCTAATGATTGAACCAGCAAAACTGCGCTGACATTTTTAAATGGAAGGAAAAGAATTTTGACGTTTTCCTCATGCCTTACACAAAATTTAACTTGAAACGCGTCATTCATGTAATGACGAATGCTAAAGTTGTAAATCTCCTAGAAGAATATATAGGTACAAACTTTTATGACTCTGGGATGAGCAAAGTGGTTCTGTTTTTGTTTGTTTTTGTATTAACACTGAAAGTGTTTTATCATTATTAAACCAGGAACTATATGAAAGACATAATTTGGAGGCTGGAAATAGGAACCACAGATTGAAAGAAAATATCCCATATGTACATAAAATACATATAGGAGTTCTTTATGTATATCCTAAGTATTTAGGATATACAAGCTCATAACAAGAAGACAAATAGCCCAATATAATATGAACCAAAGATTTGAGCAGACAGTTCACAAAAAGGCGTATATGAACGGTCAGTAAGTGCATGCAAGAACACTCAACATCATTAAGCATCAGAGAAAATGCAAAGTAAATTCATAATGAGATACCACTATATATAAATTTGAATGGCTACAGTGAAAAGATGGAGCACCCCAAACGTTGATGAGTAGGTGAAGTGATTGGAACTGTCATATATGGCTGCTGAGAAGGTAAAATGGGACAAGCATATTAGAAAACTCTTCGGCATTTTCTTATCAAGATAAACATGTACACATCCTAAGACCCAGCAGTTCTGATCTAGATAAATTACCCAAGGGAAATAACAACACATGTCTACACAGAGGCTTGTTTGTGATTGTTCAAAGGAGCTTTAATTTTCGTAGGAAAAAAGTGCATATGATCCAAATTTTCATCAGTTATATGAATGGATGAAAAAATTGTCATAGTCCCCACAATGGTATATGACTTAGCAAAAAACATAATGACTTTTTAAAATATTTTATTTATCAGAGAGAGAGAAAGAGAGAGAGAGAATAAGTAGCGGGAATGGCAGGCAGAGGGAGAAGCTGGAACCCATTGTGGGACTTGATCCCAGGACCCAGGGATCATAACCTGAGTTGAAGGCAGATACTGAACCCACTGAGCCACCCAGATGTCCCCATAATGACTTTCTGACACACATAACAACATGAATGAATTTAAAAAATATTATGCTGTGTGAAAGAAGCCAGACACAAAGGCGTATATACTGTATGAGTTTATGACATGAAATTCCAAGCAAACAACAATTAATCTGTAATGATCAGTTGCTGATGGGGCCAGGGTAGAGAGAGGTTGGGAAAGGGATGTGAAAATCTTGTAAATTTTGACTGGCTACATGTACTTGCCCAAACCCACCAAACGGTGCCCTTACAACATGTGAATTTGATTGTTTGTAAATAAAGTTGATTTTTAAAAATATGGTCATTCATCTCTTCAAGGCATTCTTTTTTTTTTTTTTAAGATTTTATTTATTTATTTGAGAGAGATTGAGCGGGAGGGAGAGAGAGAGAGAATCTGGAGAGCACAGAGCCCGCTGGGGGACTCGACTGGGGGCTCAATTCCAGGACCATGACATCATGACCGAGAGATTATGACCTGAACCGAAACCAAGAGTTAGACACTTAACTGCCTAAGCCATCCAAGTGCCTCCACTTAAAAGGCATTCTTCAAGCTTAGCTTTTATTCTTCAAAGTCACGCAAAAGTTGTCTTTTAACTTTGCAAGATCCCAAATATTTTGTGTTCTTTCTACTCTGCTCCACTTTTACTTGGAATCCAGTCAATTCTTTCATGAGTTCATTTTTTTTTTTAACACCTTGTCACGTACAGCCTGTGTCCGTCTTCCAGTGCTGCGTCCAAGAATACCACCCACTGGGCAGCTTAAATTACAGAAATGTGTTCCCTCGAAGTTCCAGAGTCCAGATGTCCAGGATCAAGGTACTGGCAGGATTGGTTTCTCCTGAGGCCCCTCTCCTGGGTTTGCCGTGGCTGCGACCCCCACTTGGTCTTTCCTCTGCGTGTTGGCCTTTGGTGTCTGTCTCTTCCTTTCTCTCTTCTCATAAGGACATCAGTCGTAATGGATCAGGGCCTCAACCTTATGGCCTCATTTAGCCTTAATTACCTCCATGAAGGTCCTCTTTCCAAATATAGTCACACTAGGTATTCGGGCTTGGACATAGGGATTTTGAAGGCACGCATTTGTTCCATGCGATTCTGCTCTCTGGCCCCCAAATTCATGTCCTTTTCTTTTTTCTTTTGTAAACTTAAAAAAAATATATTTATTTATTTTTGAGAGAGAGAGAATGTGTGTGTGTACAAGCAGGGTAGGGGCAGAGGGAGAAGCAGACTCCCTGCTGAGCAGGGAGCTCAGATGCAGGACTCTATCCCAGGACCCTTAGATCATGACCTGTGCCTTGACTGAACCACCCAGGTGCCCTTTTCAAATGCAAAACCTTCACTTCCTCCCAGCGTCCCCAAATTTGTATGTCATTCTAGCATTAGCCTCACAGTCTCCTCTTAATATGCAATAAATCAGGAATGGGTGAGATTGGAGGCACAATTCATCCCGTAGCAAAGTTCCTTTCCAGCTGTGAATCTGTGAAACCAGTCAAGCTAGGTGCTTCCAGATCATCATGGTGGGACAGACATGGGACAGACATTCCCATTCCCAAGGGGAGAAAAATAACAGGACAAAAGGGGTGACGGGTCCCAAGCAAGTCCCAAATCTAGCAAGGTAAATTTCATTAGGTCCATTTTCTTTCCCCCGTCAGATATGAAGTCTCAAGCATAAGCCTCCTTGGCTTCATCCTCTCTGCTCTCCAGGCCCACTGGGGCATGTCCTCTGAGGCTCTGTGTCACGGCCTTGCCCTGGCCCCATGAAAACGGGGAGACAGCCTTACCCTCCAAAAACAAGAAGGACATGGTCCTGTCCCCCAGGTCTGTGATGGCAGTGACGGCCCTCTGGATTTCTAAATCACCCGTGGGGCCATCTTTCCTTTTCTTGACTGATCATATAATGCATGTTGGCAGTCCTATAGCCAACAGCCAATAGCCTATTGTCCCATCCTGTAGAATCCCAGAATTCCCACAGCCTTCCTTCATTTCGTCCTGCCTCTACCCCCTTTACTCCGTATGGGTAGGGTCCCTGATGACATAATATTGTCTCTATACCTCACTCCTGCAGGGATGGCTGCTTAAACCAGTGAGTCAAAACTATGATCTCATTAACAAATAATTTTCCAGCCATATCCTTGGTGTTCTTTCCAGGACATGCTTTCTCTCTGTCTTCCTTCCTTCCTTCCTTCCCTCCCCTCCCCTCCTCCGTTCCTTCCTTTCTCCCTCCCTCCTTTCTTCCCTCCTTCCTTCCTGTTTGTTTGTTTGTTTCTTTCTTTCTCTATCTCTCTCTCTTTCTTTCTTTCTTCAATATGGACAGGCTGAGCATTTTCTAAATCTTCAAGTTCTGGCACCTTTTTCCCAGTAATTAATTTCTCTCTCTCCTCTCTCATTTTACTATAAGCAGTTTCTCCTAAGGAACTAGGCTTCACCTTCAACACTTTGCCTAGGAAGTTCCCTCTGCTTAAATATCCAAATTCATCTTTCATTTCTGCTTTCCAGAAAACATAGAACACAACTTGGTCAAGTTCTATGCCACTTAGCTGCTAGTCTACCTAGGTCTTAAAAGACCATTCTCTCAAGAGAGGGGTGGGCAGGGTGGGGAACATGGTTATACCATGAATTCTATGAGCATGAGCCCATTGCCTCACTTTATTTGCAGTGAAGTAAGTTCCTTGACCTGAAGCAGTGCCCAGTGGAATACCATGACAGTGGATAAGGATGTCAGTCGCCGGATGGGAATTTTGGCAGAAACACTGCATTCAGGGAAGGTAAATCCATATCCAGAGTGTGTTTCCAGTATGAATGACATGTTGCCTTGTCCATGATGGAAGTGGTCCAATGTAATCAGCCTGCCACTAGATGGCTGGCTATTCATTCTGGGCAGTGGCGCCATATTGGGGACTCAGTTTTGTTTTCGTTGCTGGCAGACAGGCACCTAGCAGTGGCCACAGCCTGGTCAGTCTTGGTGAATGGAAATCTGTGCTGCTGAATCCATGCATGACTATCCCTGCCATCAAGGTCTCTTTATTCTGGAGGCTACCGGAGGACGATGGAGTGGGTGGAAAGAGAAGCTAACTAGTATCCACAGAACAAGTCATCCTATCCAGTTAGTTATTAAAATCCTCCTCTACTGAGGTCATGCTTCGTTGAACATTCTCATGGGATATAGGTATCTTCACATTTTTTGCGCATTTAGAGAAGTCTGTTCACATAACTAATCATCAGACTTGTCACCAATTTTACACTGGTGCTTATTCACTGATCCATAATCTGCCCTCAAGTTTTTGCAGGTAACAGTGTTAGCAAATATTTTTCCACTGTTTTTATAACTTCTGTGATCAGTTTCCCCATTACCTGCAGAGCAACTACTTAAGATTTTGTTGTGTTATAGTCCCACTCCCCGCGGGGAGACCCCCCCATGTGGCTTCAGGATGAGAGAGTTGGAAACTCCATGTTGACAAGGTCGTGGAGAAGTAGGATCCTCTGTGCACCCAAAATTAGAAGAAATCTGGATATTGGTGTACTTCCATTTCTACCTTAAGAGCATAGGGTTAGACGTTAAAATTGGTTGCTTCCTTTTGATCACTCAAAACTGATGCAACTCTGTAACCAGAGCACTAACCAAAGTGATGGCCATCCTAACACACTCAATCCCTGAATGATACGGGGTTGAAACCGGGTGGGCATGAGTTAAACTGTTTGTGTTCTCTGTTTGTACTGTGTATGAGTCCAGCCCTGAAGATAGCAGGATGGGCTCTTTTGAGGGAACGATGGACATTTTCATGGTCAGTTTTTTGTGTCAACTTGGTGAGGCTGTCATCCCCAGTCATGGAATCTGTTGCTGGGAAGGTGTTTTGTATACGTGACTTATGTGTATAATCAGTTTCAGCAGGGCAGATTATCCTGGATCATCTGGGTGGGCCTGGTTTAATCAGGTGAAAGGTAGTACTCAAGACTTCCCAGATGAAGAAATTCCACCTTTGGGTTGCAGTTTCATCTGGTGCCTGAGAGGTCCAGCCTGCCCTGATTTTCCTGATGGCCTGCCTTACAGATTTTGGACTTGCCTTGCTAGCTGTCCCTGTAAGCTACCTCCTTGTGATAGTTCTCCTTAATATGTATATATCTCCTTAATATATATCTCCTATGAGTTTGTTCTCCCTGGTGGAACCCTGACCAACACAGACCTAATGTGAGAGAGAAAAAGGACACCCTGGAACTCACGAGGATAAAGGAGAGAGCCCACACTAATCTCTAGCTACTTCCCAACCTCCACGCTGATGATGTTGGTGACCTGTAGGAAAACCTGGCACCTCCTCTCATGGAGCTACCATGTACCTTGTTCTGGAGCTGGAGAAGCAGCAGGATCCAGCAGGAACTCTTACAGACCTAGATGCTTTGTCCTGCTGACATGATGAGCCAGCAGATGCATGACTAGGTGCATGGGCTTCCATGTCACCTGACTTGACATTGACTTTCCGAATATAAACATGAGTGCTGCTCCCCTTCTACCCTCCAAAACTTATGCACTTTTCCTGTGCCCCATCCTAGCCCAGAGCCTTAGAGAGAAGCGGATTCTGGGAAGTTTCTATATGACACATTATTTTATAGCTCATTGGCCAGAATCTGCTGGCCACATCTGACTGCATGTCTAAAAATCAAGGATTGTCTTTTACTTTATTTTATTTATATTTATTTATTTGACAGAGATTCAGCGAGAGAGGGAACACAAGCAGGGGGAGTTGGAGAGGGAGAAGCAGGCTTCCTGCCAAGCAGGCAGCCTGATGCGGGGCTTGATCCCAGACCCCTGAGACCACGACCTCGGTCCCAGGACCGCAGGAGCACGACCTGAACCTAAGGCAGATGCTTAATGACTGAGCCACCCAAGCGCCCCCAGGATTCTCTTTTAAAGAAAGGGAGATGGATACGGTTGGATGACTGTTCATCTCTGTCAGAGGACTACACTTTGCAGGACCTAGTTCCTACCCTCTAGAGCTGGATTCCTACCCTCTAGAGTTCCTACCCTCTAGGAGGGGAAAGAAAACCCTAAACCAACCTTTAGTGAGCTTAGCTTTTCCAGTGAAATTGAAATACTTCCTCTGCAGAGTCCCTTGGAAAACTTCATGGAGCGTTTTTATGTTTAAAGAACTTTTCATAGATCAAAGTATTATCCTCAGGATAGCAGTGAACCACTATAAGCGGGCAATCCTTTACCCTGTCAGAGTGTGACATAGATCTGCGGCTAGACTTTTGAAAGACCTTTCAAGGGAACTTTTTTTTTTTTCCCCTGCAAGAAGAAAAAGCAGGGTCAGTGGCCGGGGGCCTCCCAAGTATACAGGATGTTTTGGATATCTGCTTTAGTATGACAAAAAGGAAACCCATTTAGATCATGGATTTACAGAGCCAGGATACATTTTATTTAACTGCCTTCTTGTACAAATTCAACCAAATCAACTCCAGCTTTTATCTGGGCAGTAATAATACTAATATGTCGTGTCTATCAAGCTTTATCACAGGCCAGGCACCGGTCCTAAGGAAGTTATGTAGATTATCTCATTTATCCTCATAAGAGCCACATGAGGAAGCAGCTATTACTATTTTCCCACATTTTATGGATAAGGAACCGAAGCAAAAATGGGTCAGATAAATTCAGGAGGATCATATAAACAGCCTGGTTGAACTCAGGACATGGAGCTCCCCCTTTTCCCTTCTATTTGCCTGTGGCACCTATCCCTGACTCATCCCAGAAACAGCATGTCCAGGACCAGTCCTGACTACTAGGGCAGGAAAGTGAATACAGGGAAAAAGCAGTTCCAGGACAAGGACCTAAACCGAAAGGGGTTTCTGCGTAGCCCACAGATAACTGGAGAGTTCAATTAGTAGAAGCCCCATTCTTGGGTCATTCTCACTCTGTACAGTTAAATGAATAATAACTTCTTACTGTATTGGGATCAGTTCTAATAGAAATACCTGGAACCTGGAAGGTGAAGGACAGGGAGGGCGGGGTAGAGGTGGGGGAGCTTAGCACCCCTACTGGAGATGGGCAGGATTACCCTTGGGTGGTGTTCAGGCTTCCTTGTACCTCTATCAGACAGAGGCTTTGAACCCTAAGTTCTAGACGGATCCTGTTTGGCGTTCCTCCAAAGCTCCCAGGGGTCCTCGAGATTCTGCACAGCACAGAGGCTCAATAACTAGTTCAGGAAGGAGTGCTTGAAGGAAAGGGCTTGGGAGCACGTAATTAGCTTTAGGACCTTCTTCTAGATTGGTGCAGTATGTTCCATTTTATGCTGAAGGTACCACTGGGAACAACAGATGTTTACTCTCCTTACCAGGCTCCACTGGGACCAGGGACTTAGACGCAGCACCGTAAGTAGCCTGTTTCCTCTGGTGGTGGTGGTGGGGGGGGGTTTGCTGTGGGATTTGACACCCCCAAGCGCGTGTATGTGCTGACAGTCAGCCCTGTGACCTCCGGTAAGAAGGCAGCTGGAGGGAAGAGGATATGATTTCTCATTGCTCTTGAAATGGCTTCACACCTCTTTTTTTGGCGATGTGCCTGGCAGACAAAAACCCCACTGGGTTGAGTGTTGCAGAAAATATGAAACGAGCCCGAAGCCACTAAACCCACGGTGAATTTTGTCTCCATCTCCAGGCATCTGATAACAAAAGGCCCCCAGCATGACTGTTTGCAATTCACCTGTCTCCAAATCCTCTCGCTTCTCTCCCCCTCCCCCCCACCCCTTTTTAAACGTGGCAATGTAATATATGAAAGACAGACTGAACAGTAGCCATCAAAATCCGGAGGGCTAGAGACATTTCTGCCATTGAGAGAATTCATGAAGATCCCCCGTCTCTGGAAGGCTCTCCAGGCTCCGAAGGCTCCGCGCGGCTGGTGAGTTCCCTGCAGCAGCTGGGAGCAGAGCTATAAATAGCGCGGGGCGGGAAGCGCCGGGCGGAGGGGGAGCGGGCGGGAGATTCCCGGCTCTCCCCTCCTCTCCCCTCCGCCTGCCGCGGCTCGTGCTCTGCCCGGGGAAGCCGGCGCTGCGGGCGGCGTTAACCCCCACGGCGCCTCGCCACTCCTTGCGCCACCAGGCCGCGCGACAGGGCGAGCACGCCGGCCAGGGTGGGGAAGACCCGAAGCCGCTTTTCTAACCGTGCCCCGGGGAACCACACTGTGCTTTCCCTCCCTCCTTTTCCTCGGAAGCTGCGGGTAACACCCGAAATTCGGCCTTGAAACAGATGCGCGCGCGCGCGCACACACACAGACACACACACACACACAGACACACACACACACACACACACACACACACACACACACACGCACGGGTCTTTGCTCCGTGTAGTCCCCCTCCCCCCTTCCTTTCTTGGAGCGGCTTAAATTCAAACCTTAACATTAAAGCCATCCCCAAATTTGGTCTCTGGGATCATGTTGGCTCGCAGATTTCCGCGCAGGGCTCCCTCCCCCGCGCTGCTGGGGCTGCTTAAGGACAGTTACTTTCCCCGGGAGGGAACGGTCAAGTGGAAACTGTGTGTGTGCGTGCGTGTGGTTTATTTGGGGCGCACGCACACCCCTCCGTAGCCTCAAGGTCGGCAGTACCCTGCCGAGCACTCCGGGTCCCAGCCGCTCGGACTCGACAAGGAGGGAGTCCCCACTCCCGGCAGGGCAGCCGGCGAGCAGGTTCGGTGTTGGGCACGCTCGGGGCAGAAGAGGCACCTGCGAGGAGCGGGGTCCTTGGAACGTGGAGCCCGAGCAGCCGCCCCCGCCGTGCCCCCCGCCGGGCCCCAGCGCCCCGCGACTCCCCGGCGGGTGCTCGGCGCGCCGGACTCCGGGAGGAGGGAGGGGCGCGGCGCCCTCCCGGGCCGAGAGCGGTCACGGAATCTGACAGCCGGAGAGGCAGCTGGTCCCCGGCCAGGACTCCCGATCCTTCTCAAATGGAAACAGTTTCTCCCAGGGAACCTGCCGGAATTCTCCGTGGAATCTCACCTGGGCTTTGCCTCCTGGCGCATTTCACCAAGGCCGCGTTTACCACTTTGAGGCAAGGAAGGCTCCAAATGGAGCGGGGCTCCTGGTGGCCGACCGAGGTAAGCTCTTGACTAAGGTGACATTGATTGGGGGTGGGGAGGGGGCACCGATTTAATGGGGACCATCCGCTGGCAGGCAAGATGGGGAAATGAAGTTTGCCTTGGGCTTTCCGGGCCTGCTTCTGCTGTTCCTCTCCCCCACCCTCCCGCCGCCCCCACTCATGCCTTAAAAAGAATAATTACCGTGCTTGGGTGGGTGGTGGAGAGACTCCCTTAGGTTTTTATTTTCAGCATTTTAATGTTCTGCACTAGAGTCCAGGGCCTCAGTGCGACCAGAAATCTCCATCTCCCCTCCATCTCTCCCACCGTCTGCCGTGTTCCCCTTGCCTTACTTCTCGGCTCCCCTTTTCCCTTATCCAGCCTACTTTTATTTCTTTGCCATCCCCCTTGCTGACTTGGCTTTTTCCTCTAAGAAAATATGCACCACAATAACGGGAGAGAGGGAGGCTGTTGTGATTTTGTGTGTAACGCAGTGCTGGGGTTCTAGGGTGTATGGATTGATGGGTTATGAATCATTTATTCATAAAACAGTGTGGAGCTCTTACTCTGTGCTCTTCTCCAGCTTCTTCATGTGTGGGATGACCAGGCCATTTTTGGGGAAAAGAAATAGCCCCCACCCCCAACTTTTCCCCCCAAGTACTCTCCACTTTCCTCCAGGCTGCGAGAGGGAAGGGGCAACCGGAAGACCAGGGTGGGTATAGAAGCTGTGGGAGGAAGAGGAGGGCTAGCTGGTGTGGTGCCTTGTGCTTGGCAGTCACGGAGCAGTGATCTCAGCATTCGCACATGAATGATTGTAATCAACATTTATGGAGTGCTTGCTGTGGCTCTGGTGTTTTCTGGGACCCTTGCAAATATTAGCTCATTTAAACCTCATAAGGACTTAGTGGAGTAAGGATGACTGTGATCTCTTTTGTCCAGGGTGCAACTCAGGAGCAGATGATTTCAGTAATGAGTTCATGGTCACACAGCTGGTAGTGGGGGAGCCCAGATTGCAACTCAAAGCATCTGACTGTAGAACAGCGCTCTGAGTCTCTTACACATGTCGGTTTTCACGTACTGATCCATCTACTCTGTTCTAGGCCCTGGAGATGGAGGAGTGAGCAAAGCAAGCAAGATACTAGGAGCTTATATTTTAGTGCTGAGGGAGGCGGGCAATGTATCTGTTAACAAAGTACTTAATTCTAGTTCGTAGATAATTTCAGGTGGTAGATATCACAAAGGAAAGAGAACAGAGTGATGTCCTGGTGAGTGGCCAAGGGAAGTTCTCTTTGGGTGGCCTTTGGACATTCAGATTGAGACCCCAAAGCACTAAGGGGAAGAAATAAATAGCCAGGGAACATAGGAAGTGACAAACATTAGTTTGATCAGGGAAATGCCAGTCAAGGCCACATCGAGATATCTTGCTCGTGTTCCCTGTTGAACACGTGCAAGACTTTCTCCTAGGAATAAGCCTGGAAGCAAGTTTGACTGTTCGATGACAAGTAAATGAATATTCAAATTAGGATATAACATTAAACTGTTTTCCCAAGACTTGGTTCTAATTCATATTCCCACTAGTGATGATGGAAAGGTCCATGGAAGCCACTTCCTATTTGATCATTTAATAATGTCAAACTTTTTAATTTGGGACCAAACAAATGGATATAAAAGGATAACGCAATGTAGCCCAATAATGAAAGCCTAGGATGAGGTCCAGTGTACATACCTAAGGAGTGGACTAATTGATAGTGTCATACAGAGGAATATTATACAGCAGTCAACAATGAATAAAGCAAAGGACATGATAGGATTGGACTTTAGCAATATATTACTAAGTGAAAATTAAGTCTAAAAGATTACATATAGTATGATAATCTTTTATGACATTAAACACTATGGAAATAAAAAAAAAACTCTAACTATTTAGGAATATGTTGGCTGGAAGCCTTGCTGATAAGATAAAGAATTGATTAACACATATTTTATGTGTTATATGTATTATATACTGTATTTTTATGATAATACCTCTTTCTTGACTTTTTTCAGTGTTCCTAGGCTTCGTGGTTCATCGTGAGTTTCTTCAAATTGTTGCAAATCTCCAAAAATTTTTCTGCTGTATTTATTGAGAAAAAAAATCCACGTGTAAGTGGACCTGTGCAGTTCAATCCCATGTTGTTCAGAGGTGAAGTGTATCTATAGATGCAATCACATTATGTAAATAGGAAAGCAAGAGGATGATGAACGTGGGATCTGTGCTTATGCCTCCATCTAATGGGGAGAAGCGGGGGGACCATATGGTTAGTTAGACCCGAGGCAGTGGCAAGGTCCCAGCTGTGTTTTGGCTTAGGGTCATGTATGCGTATTACATTATTGAAAATAACGAGTAAATAATGAAACGTGACAAGGAATGCATGGGCTAATAATGACCATAGATGCACAACCAAATATTAAGACTAATCCTCTTCTATGTACTTCTAGGTGCTAGGTAAGAAAGAACACACATGGACACCTCAGTTGGAGGGTAGGAAGCTTGATGCTTGGAAGGACAAGAACAGTGGCCAGGGTCAGGCTGGGCCAGCAGGCCAGGCAGAGCCTTGGAGGTTAAGGTAGAGAATGGAGGGTTTTGAGCAGGGAGGTGAAATGATTGAGGTTTTATTTATTTATTTATTTATATTTGACAGAGATCCTGATGTGGGGCTCGATCCCAGGACCCTGAGACCATGACCTGAGCAGAAGGCAGAGGCTTAGCCCACTGAGCCACCCAGGCGCCCCAGAGATTTTATTTTTTTAATTTTTGTTTTTGTTTTTTTTTTAAAGATTTTATTTATTTATTTCACAGATATCACAAGTAGGCAAAGAGGCAGGCAGAGAGAGGGGGGAAGCAGGCTCCCTGCTGAGCAGAGAGCCTGATGTAGGGTTCCATCCCAAGACCCTGACATCATGACCTGAGCGGAAGGCAGAAGCTTTAACTCACTCAGCCACCCAGGTGCCCTGAGTTTGAGATTTTAAAAGGCCACTCGGGGACACCCAGGTGGCTCAGGAGGTTAAGCATCTGACTCGCTCTCAGCTCAGGTCTTGATCTATGGGTCGTGAGTTCAGGCCCCCCATTGGGCTATCAAAAAAAAAAAAAAAAGTCGCCTTGGATGCTGTGTGGAGAACAGACTCTTGGCCCTCACTTGGGAGGCCACCTCAGTAGTAGAGAGAGGATGGTGACAGGAGTGTGACCGTGTTTCTGCCCGTTGTGTACAGCATGGGACGCCAGTCCTGGGGTCAAGTGTAGGTTGCTTTCCAGCCTGAGATGCACTTGCCAGCAAACACCGTGGGGCTGGGTGCTGAAGGCCAGGAGGAAGGGCACACTTTCAAATGTGCGCCAAGGGCCCTGTGGGCCAGCAGCAGCCCAGTGGTGGGTCAGGGTGGTGAGAATGATCTTGAAGCGAGGTGAGTGTAGGCAGGGCCTATTTTGGAGGTCAAATGGGTGGGATTGTTGATGGATTAGATGGAGGGGTTCAAAAGAGAAGGACAGGAGTCCTAGGTCGCCCCTTGATTTTTATTCGGCAGTGAGGATATTGATGGTGCTTACAGAGAAGAGGAAGCGCAGGTAAGATCTCGTATTTTAGATACAATTTTGGAATGCTCTCACAGGGCCAAGTAGAAATGTTGGGTGGAGAGCTGGTGGTGGGTCTGAAGCTTGAGGGAGAACTGGGGGGACAGACATAAACACTCCAAGCCCACACGTGGTAGAGTTCAAGTGCTTCCTTTTGGTTGGCATGGTCAGATTGTGAAATTCTTCAGGGTGGAGATATTTTTGTCTTTCTGATCCCAGGCAGAGTGTAATGTAAACTAGGTCATTGATACAAATGGGTTGACCAGATGGTAGAGGATAGAAACAATATCAGTGTGGAGCAAGAGAGGGAAAGTGTCCTGGGGGGGGGGGTGGGGCTGGACCCTGCCGGTGTCTAAAGGTGGAGGCTGTGGGGTTTCCAGTCCCTCTTGAGGTGAAGCAGGTCTGATGGTGGTGCTGGTCCATTAGGAAGATGTGACCCCAGGGTCTTGGGGCCGGTGTCACGTGTGGGTACTCAGAGCTACTCAGAGTAGCCAGAAATGGTGAGGAGGAGGGAGTGAAGACACAAAGTGGCCAGGAGAACCCCTTGGATCAGAGAAGGGCGCTGGGGGATGGAGCACGAGCTACACACTGGAACTTGGACCAGCCTGCAGCAGGCCTGTGAGCACAGGGATACAGCGACGCAAGGAAGAGGAGGTAGAACTCAGGGTCTGAAGGAGAGTCCAAAGTTGTTGGTGCAGTGGAGCCATAAGGTAAAGGCTAGTGAATTGCAGGCATATTTGATAGTCACCAGGGAACTAGCTTGGGCCTAGCCACAATGTACTGAGTGCTCCAGTCTCACGGGCCCTCGGGCTCTGTTGTTCTTCGTGGCACCCCGCGTTACATGTCCCTGTCAGGTGTCCCCTGCAGGAATTGCCTTCCCAGGACCCTTCCAGGACCAGGCTTGAGGGGCTGGCCCCACTGTGCTGCCCTTGGGCCTGCCAAGGGCCTCCCAGGTCACCATATCCCATCACCCATTGACATTAAGTTCCCTGGCCACCATGTCATCACAGTTCACATCTCTTTGCTGGTATGTCCTCTGTCCTGAAATGGCCTCCCCTCATCTCTACTCCCTGGCTCATCCCTACTCATGGCCTTGCCATGAGTGTCTGGCTCATGGTATGCGTGCAGATTGCAGAAGGAAGAGATAGAAGAGGAGGAGAAACTCTTTCCTTCTTGGCTGATGAAGATGAGATCATCCCATTCTCACCAAAGCTGAAGGCGTAAGGACTTCTCTGCTTAGACAGCTAAGTTCAGTACTGCTTAGGACTGTAGGCTTTGGGGAAGGAACAGGGCCAGTGTCCAGTTCTGACTCTACCACATGTAGCATGGGTAGGACACTGAGTCTTATTGTGAGTTAGGTTATTTATTTTTTCCCCCCGAGAGATAGAGAGAGCGCGAGAGCATGTGAGCAAGTGGGGGAGGAGTGAGGGGCAGAGGGGGAGGGGGTGGGAGAGAATTGTGAGCAGGCTCTGTGCTTGGTGTGGAGCCTGATGTGGGGCTGGATCTCATGGTCCCGAGACCATGTCCTAAGCCAAAATCAAGAGTCAGATGCTCTTGTGACAGAGCTACCCAGGGGCCCCTGGGGCTGTGAGTTCTTAATGAGCTAAGGAGGTGAATGTTCTTTCTTTCTTTCTTTTTTTTTTTTTTAAGATTTTATTTATTTATTTGACAGAGCAAGAGAGATCACAAGTAGGCAGAGAGACAGTTAGAGAGAGTGGGGGAAACAGGCTCCCCACTGAGCAGAGAGCCCCATGCAGGGCTTGATCCCAGGTCCCAGAGATCATGACCTGAGCTGAGGGCAGAGGCTTATCCCACTGAGCCACCCAGATGCCCCAGAGGTGGAGGTTCTTAGCGCAGTACCTGGCATGGAATATGGGTCCAAAGTTGAACTATTCTGATCTTCCAGGGCATTTCATTATCAATGTCTCTTCCGTTGACTGACCTCAAGGAGCACTTCTCATTTTGAGAATTTAAGGCTCCTTGTCCAGAAGAGCCAACATGCCAGAAGTGAGGGAGTAGCCACGTTTGGTAGATGGGGAGCTGTGCCTGGACACGTGGGCACCTGCGGCTTCCTTTGGCACATTACACCACGTGGTTTCCCACTGCACGTAAATCACGGCCAGCCAGGAGTCTGTGTAATGGTGAGGATTCAGAATTTATTAATCCAGCATTCCATAAACAATGACTGAATGTCTTCCCACGTAAATAGGGACGCAGTGATGACTAATGCACTGTCCCCGCTTTCAAGGAAATCGCAGTCTAACAAGGGAGGCAGATAGAGACAAGTAGAATCTGCACTGTCACCGCCAACCCCCAGACGCACCCGCCCAACCTTGTTCCCAGTGCTGGGAAGAATGGTGTGAACTCAGTACTAGCGAGTGTCCCTTGCATCTGTATATTTACAATGCACGAATCATGTTCACTTGGAATTATTTCATGTGATATGGAGACCAGCTTTATGGAATGGTTAGAGCTTACTGTATTCATTATATGAATGAGATCTAGAACTCCACTGAACAGTGGCTTTTAAGTAAGGCAGAGTGCGTCATGTGGGGACTCTGCCATGACCGGTCTTCCAGCCTTCTCCATCGTCCTTCCATTATTCTTACTCAGGGCTCTAGCTCACCACGTTGGGGGACTGGGGTTTAGTTTTGATTCTTAGCTCACCCCCTTGGATTTCCTGTTTCCCTGTTGGGACCTTTGCTCTCTGGAGACTGAAGCTGACAACTCCTCTCATGCGAGGGGCTTTGTGCAACTCTTCTAATCTCCAGGCTACCATCTTGGTACTGGCCAGGAGCCACAGCCCACATGAAAGTCATGACAGTTCCCTTGAGGGAAGTGATCAATGATAGCTGGGTTGATTAGCTAGGCTTGGGCAGCTGGAGAAGGATCTTTTCCTTTCTTAGTAGTATTGCCAGACTGTTCTCTTGGCTGGAGAAAGGATGTACAAATCACTTTCGTCTCCCGCGGCTTGCTTAGGAAATACCCGGAAGTCTTGCTAGAGACTATATCAGCACTTAGAGTCTGCTTATCGTTATTTAGATAAGGAATGTGTCTTTTTAAAGAACTTAGTTAAGGAAAGTGACACTCCCAGACGTACCTGTCACCTGATCACAACTTGGGGAAGGGAGTTTGTGGAGAACAGGTGTTTTTCCAATCTACTCCTGTTATGTTTTATCTTGGTGAAAGATAATATCCTGGGTATTTTTGCTGCCCACTGTTGTGGGGGTGGGGCAGCTCAGACATCTGCTGGAGCCGCAGTGCAGCAAGACAAGGATTTTCACTGTCGCAGGTCAGAAATCTGGAAGGGGTGACCTCTCTCCCCTATCTTGACTTGACCACCATAGCTCGAGGCGATTCTCTTCTGCAGGGGGGGGGGGGGGACCAGTTAACTGGTCATTACCTTTGAATCTGCATATGAGGTGTGGGAAACACAGAGAAATAAAAGCCATCCTGTATCAAAGATGAGTTCTGAAAAGGGCTTTTTGAATTCCATTTGCTTCACGGAATTGGAGATCAAGTTACGTGTTAATTGGCTGGCACTGCAATTCTGCTGAAAATTTTGTTCTGTATGCAGGGCGAGTGGTCTGATTAGTCCAAAGTCTAGTTACTATGTGTGTGAGTGTTTTAAGAAATACCTTGGCTTTACTTTAATTCATGCAGTAATAGGACGGACAAAGTGTTTTGCATTCAAGTGTTCATGTCAGCTGGATATCAACAGGTGAGTCCTTAAAATATTTATTTTTGCTTTAAGGTGGTTAAAATGGGAGGGTATTGATTTGCTTGGGAGAGCTCTCCGTGGTGCTTAGGTACACGTCTGCCCAAACTAGTTCAAAAGAGCATAATTCTGAAATGACCAGAACCTCCATCATTCTTACTATAAGTACCGTGCGCTAAGCGATTGTGTCACTGGGGCACCTCGTCATTCTTACTATAAATTCAAATTGAAAACCAAGCATCCAGTCAACGAGCAAAGCTTGATTTTACTGCTCAACTTTAAGATTTTTTTTTTCCTTCCACGTTGGAGAAAATGTTACCACCTGAGTCGTTTTGATGTGTTTGGGAGGACACAGGCCTTGCTAACTGCAGACAGCTGTGATCACCACACCCTTGACTCCACACCCCAGCATCTGTTGTGCTTGTAAGAATTGTTTTATACTGTCCCTCCCACGAATGATTGAAAAAAAGACTAAGCCTCGCATGACGATTATCATGTGTGTGTCTGGAGAGGCTAGCTGCTCTCGGTCAAGATTATCTGGCTGGTTAGCCTTGATGGAATCTTCCTTACACCTTTTTCTGCAAACCAGAAATCTGATTTTGCTTTGTGTGGGATGGGAGAGATTGAGGAAGATGGAAGCGTCTTACCACAGGCAGGCCAGAGCAGGGCTTCTTGAATTCAGGTTTTCAAAACCCAGATTCTTGGACCCTACTCCCCGAGATTCTGACTCAGTGACAGAAATTTGCGCAATGTCCATTTCTAACAAGTGCCCATGTGATGGTGATATTGCTGGTCCATGAAATGGGCTTTAAGCAGCACTGGCCTAGGTCATTAATTTTGGACAACCTCCATTGGTAGCAATGGTATTGGGGTTCCACACACTCCAGAACGTGACCAGTAGAACAGAGGCAGGTAAGACAATGCTTAGGGTGGCCATCTGTCCAGTTTGACCAATATAGTCCTGGTTTGGGCACTAAAAGTCTTGTGTTCTAGGGAACTGCTCAGTTTGGGGCACACGGGGAATTTGGTCACCTCAAAAGCATACTAGGCTGGCTTCTCATTGTTGCTTTATTATGCTTTACCATGAAGGCATTTCACTTAAATTTTAAACCTGAGACAAGCCACTGAGCATACTGTAAAATGACATGTAACTGTGTACAACTGAGGACTGCTGGGGAGATCCTTCAGCTTTTCCAAATCCCTTTTCTCACAGGTCATGGTAGGTTAGGGTGCCCAAACTTGCCTGCACTTTGGATTCTCCCGGGGAGCTTAAAAAGCAAGAAAGAAACAGATGTCTGTGCTCCCCATCTACCCAACGGTGAATTAATTGGTTTAGGGTATGGCCTGGACTCTTACAGTTTTCAAATTTTCTCTGTGGACAAGTCTTGCCATCCCCGTGGTCTTTGGTTGTCAAAGATGGCGGCCTTGAGAGGCCTGGGTGGCTCAGTTGGTTAAGCAACTGCCTTCGGCTCAGGTCATGATCCCAGGGTCCTGGGATTGAGCCCCGTGTCAGGCTCCTTACTCAGCGGGGAGCCTGCTTTTCCCTCTCCCTTTGCCTGCTACTCTGCCTGCTTGAGCTCGCTCTCTCTCTGTCAAATTAAAAAAAAAATGGCGCCCCTTCCTCCCTTTTTCTTCACGTGTGCCATTATCACATCAAGAGCTGGGATCTGTTTCCTGTTTCTTGAGTCACACTGCTCTTGCAACTTGCTTTGGACCATAAGATTCAGTGAAAGTGAATTCTGGGGCCCGAGAGCCCAGGCCATAAGAGGTAGCTTTTGTTTCCTCTTAGAAGCCAGCCTCCGTGGGAGAGATCTGAGTGCACAGTGCTATGAGGAGACTCCAGCTCATCTGAGGAGGGCAGGCCACCTCATGAAGGAGCCAGAGAGGTGCACAGAGAGGCGAGTGATACCTTCTTGGCCCTTATAGCCCAGTCCACCTAACAGCTGAATTTGGCCGCATGAACGACCCGAGCTGGTGCCACCAGGATCAGGAACCAAGCAGACGAGGCCCCCCTCAGCTTTGTCTTAAGTCATTTCATTTTGGGTGGTTTGGTTATAGGACAATCCATAGGCCTCATCAAGTGTATTCCTTGCACTTATTGGTAATAAAAACAGAAAGGGGGCTTTTTGGAAGGCCCCGTGTAAATGAGGAATTGCCTGTTTGCTGTCTCCAGGCTAAAGTGCAAAGCCAATCAAACCCGTATTGCTGAATATTCGAAGGAAAATCGTTAATTATATCCATAAAATTATTGGTGACAGTGCGTAAAGAGGTTTCACTCTTGTCAACGTGGTGGCTTCAACAATACTTGGTCTTGCGTCCTCTAGAGAAAGCAGGGCCCAAGAAAGTGTTCAGAGCTCTGTCAATTTGTCTGGGATGAGCAGTCTTTTTTTTTTTTTTTTTTTTTTAAAGGTTTTATTTATTTATTTGACAGAGAGAAATCACAAGAGAGGCAGGCAGAGAGAGAGGAAAGGAAGCAGGCTCTCCGCTGAGAGAGAGCCCGACGCGGGGCTCGATCCCAGGACCCTGAGATCATGACCTGAGCTGAAGGCAGTGGCTCAACCCACTGAGCCACCCAGGTGCCCCCCTTTTTTTTTTTTTTTAAAGATTTTATTTATTTCACAGATAGAGATCTCAAGTAGGCAGAGAGGCAGGCAGAGAGAGGAGGAAGCGGGCTCCCCACCGAGCAGACAGCCCGATGCCCAGCTCAGATCCCAGGACCCTGAGATCATGACCTGAGCCGAAGGCAGAGGTTTTAACCCACTGAGCCACCTGGGTGCCCCCGGGATGAGCAGTCTTGGAGTGTGGGGGTGAACAAGGCAAGAGAAAAGATGACGTGATGCTGTTGAATGCCACGTGCAAACACAGTAGCTGCTGTTGACCAGGAAGCTGGGTGGGATAAGGCATTCTGTGTCACTCCACATGCCTGTTTCCTTGCCATGTGGGGCTTTTCCACAAGGCTTGCAAGGAGGAAGCATTCGTGGGGGAGTAATTCATGGAAAGAAAAAGAAAGAAGACCATGGTTTCCCCTCTCCCTCTTATTTCTCATTGAGGAAGTCTTACCCCATGGAGGGACGATTGCCATGGACTCAGGGGCTGCCCAGGGATCCAGGCACAATGCCACACCGTACCTTGTTTTTTCCATGTCCCCAGGGTGGAGGGACACCTCTGTGTGGGTGAGGCATTCACCAAGAGATACAGGAGGAAGAGGTTGAGGGAATCTAGAAGGTGGATAATAGTTTTTGTGTTTTTTGGTTTGGTTGTTTTTTTTACCAAATCAAAGACTGTGGACTGTCTTTGTAACAGTTCTTGCCAACTATAGTCTGAAGCTGAGATATGACGTTTTAGTAGGGATTCCCATTCTGCTGTGAGCCCTGTGCTCCGTAGCCATGGCCACGCAAACCAAGATTAGTCTGCACTGGTCTTTCCCCTCCCAATCATCCTACCAAACGTGACATTCTCCACGAACATTTGCAAAATGGTCACAGCAGCTCTGTTTTCATCTTCAGCTCCCAAGGATTTGGTTCTTATTTTCCTGTTTTGCAGAGCTAAGTCTATTCTGGTAGAGAAGGTAGTGTGTGTTCATGCTTTAGACAGTCTTACGAGAAGGGAACACCAATGACCGTCACTGCTGAACATCCATTCTTCTCGATGAGGTATTACCTCTTTTCCTCGTCAGGTCTTTGCAACGGGGAAAGAGATTTCGAGTGTAAACAAAATGCCATGTTTAGTTAGTGCATGAGGCTGGGTGGTTCCTTAATGTCAAATGCCTTTGTAGGACTGTACCATTATGTTTGGCAACCCAGCACCATCCGTGACCATAGGAGCCATTGAGTAAGAGAATCAAAAATCTATTTAACACATCAAAGGGTTTATTGTTCAGCACCATCATTTTTCTGGAAAAAATTGTTTTCACTGGTTTCTCAGTAATCTTCTGATGAGAATTTTTTTTTCCTTTCCTTTTAATTGCTTCATGTATATAGCAGCAAAGCTCACCTGACTTCAAAATGGTGGACAAAGGAATCTGCCTGCATTTAAAGACTGTGAATTTAACCTGGTCATTGCTTTTCCTGTGGCCAAGTAATCTCCCCTTCTGTTTTCCTGTAATTGATGTGATTGATTGACTGTGGTAATAGCTGGCCATCATTTCCCTTTCTTTGGGGACCATGAGATGGGATTCCTCTCATTTTTACAGAAATATTTCTAAGTCATTGGAGGCATCTGGGTGGCTCAACTGGTTAAATGTCTGCCTTTGGCTCAGGTGATGGTCCTGGGATCAAGCCCGGCATTGAGCTCCCTGCTTAGCAGGAAGCTCGCTACTTCTTCTCCCTTCCCCAGCTGTTGCTCTCTCTTGTTCTCTTTCTCTCAAATAAACAAATAAAATTTTTTAAAAAGAAATATTTCTAAGTTGTAAGCATGAAAATTCTCTTATGGCATAGAGCAAGAGAGAGAGGTTGGTAGAACATGTTCTACCTCAGTTCCCTCCCCAAGCTGCAAGCATGTGCATGGTCTTTGGAAAAGAAAAGTCTTAAGCCTGCGGTATCACTTTCTAGTGACAATTACTGCATTCACCTTATTCTCAAATGAAGGAGGTTTGGCATGCTTTTAATTTCCAGATAGTAGACTCTGCTTCCTAGGAGGCTAGACTTTCTAAGTGTTCCCCTGAACAAGTGATAGATCTTTGGACCTAATTGTTGCTGTTGAAAGGAAGGGAAACTCCATATGTGAACTGAGTAGAAGTGTTGTCTTATTTGACTCTTTTCTTCAGTAAATGAAAGAAGTCCGGTTCAAGCAGACTCAGAAAAGAGAATTGGCCGGCTTAGAGAAGACAAAGGCTGTGTGGAGTACCAACTGTATCCAGGATTCAAGCAAGGATATAAAGAAGTTTCTCCCTTTTTCTTTTATTTTTATCTCTAACTCTTGTTGCATCTTTTGTTCATGACGGCTTCGTTCTCAGGCACGATACTCATCCCTAGTTCCGAGATATGCACTAACAGCTACGTTTTACCTCTAATGCATAGTTGTGCTTTAACAAAAATTCTAGGGTTCAATTTAAATGGAGAGTCCCTGTTCAGATTTGGGGGGAATCAAAGAATAGAAAAGGGCTGATTTCCCTAGGAAACACTCAAGATGCTATACAGAAAAATGGAAAAGAATGTCAGGTTGGCTAAAAGAACCAATACTGCTCTGGGAAAGGGGCTCACTGCCTCCTGGCTAAGAAGATTTCAGCTTTGAGAATGCATGTACCCAGTTTTGACAGTGAGGTGACAATGCACCCAAGTTTCAGGGGTAGACTCACATTAACTGAGTCCAGAGAGACTGATGTACAAACCCAGAGTGCTGATTTACTAGCTCATGGTGAGGACATTCCTATAATCTCAAATGCCGGTGTTGGCAGAGCAGTCCATTTTCTCCTTCTAAGGAAACCACAAGAAAATCCAGTCATAAGAACCCTGCTAAACAAGAATGGGTCAGAAAAAGGGGAGATAGCATACTTTGGGAAAGAATGGAAATATTTAAAAGTTTTAGTAAAATTGTCTATCAGCTCATTGTTCCTTCTCTTCTATGTGGGTCCATCCACTCTTCCCACATGGGAGTCTGGGAATATTACATATAGAATTTAATTCCTGCTTTACTTTCTCTAATTTAATTTGAGAGCATCTGCTCATGCTGTTCACTCACACTGTATCCACGTCATTCTCAACATTTCCATTCATATGTTAAGGGGATAGAATTTTATTCCCACAGGTCATTAATCCTATATATTTTGCATAGTTTTTACAAGTGTGGAAGTATGAGATTTTGTGTTCTACAAACAAAACCAATAGAAACACATTTATTTTATAAACAAAAATGAGCTTTTTCCAGGAGGGAGATTTTTTAGATAGGTTCCTAATAACAGAATATTACAACAAAGTCACAGAGGTCGTGGTTGACAGTTAATTGTTACAAGGTTGGTAAGTATAGTTAACCTCCTGTTACTGAAATTGTTTACAAGCGAAAGAACTGTTCTTGCCACAAAATACTCTAACAGAAATCTTTTCCAATAACACGTGTACTTAGCCTCAAGATCAGTCGTCCTTAAAAGATAACTATGAAATGAATCGCTGAATATTACATGAAAGATTTGCCCTTTCTGGAAGATAGACTTGGGCAGAAACGCATCTTTGAGCTTATAAGCTATATGAGGAATAGGGATATCACAGAAAATTTATGGCCATGTAAAAATTTTATGGCTACGTCTGCCGTCCTACTGATTGACTCTTCCAGGTCAGCTAAGCCCTGTCTATACTGTGGGCCTCAGGTCTGCAGCCAGAGCTGCCCAAATGTCCATTTACACACTTTGCATGGGTGAGAAAGCCCAGGATGCTGTTGCTTCTGATGCACACATTTCAGGGTCCCCTGTTGTTGCAGCTCCCACAACAAGGAGTGACTTCAGAGGCTCTGCCCTCCCTGGAGCTGCTGGAGGGGCTGGGAGACAAACCCCTAGTGTGGGTTGCTGAATGGACTTCCATCAAAGAGAGACAGCAGAGGAAGAGCTTGCAGATATATGCCTTGCCTTTCTGCTCCTTCCTGAAGATGATTCCAGGATACAGGGGTATGTAGAGTCTTTCTGGGAATGGTGCAGAGGACCTGGAAGCCAGCGCTGTTGGTGGTGAAGCCATCACTATTTCAGTTGTGTACACCCTTGGATTTACTCTCCTTTGGTTCCTGCTTCACTCTTGTTCCCCTGAAATTCCAACCCGCCACTCCCACCGCCACCCCCATCACCACCCAAAGAATTAGCATGCCACCTCTTCACCTTTTTATGGGTGTGGATAACTGAATGATTCGCCTTCCAGAAGCACCTGCGCCAACATCTCTCCAGTTTTGAATTGTTGAAGATGAAACGCCTTTGACTCTAGATTCCCAGGACTTTGAAACCGCTTAGCATTTATGGTAATTTAAAAAAATTTCTTGCTGGTCATTGGGGCACCTGGGTGGCTCCGTCAGTTAAGCATCTGCCTTCAGCTCAGATCATGATCCCGGGGTCCGGGGATGAGCCCCTGCATCAGGTCCCCTGCTCAGTGGGAAGTCTGCTTCTCCCTCTCCCTCTGTGTCTGCTGCTTCCCCTGCTTGTGTTCTCTGTCAAATACATCTTTAAAAAAATAAACTTCTTGCTAATAAGCTTCAGAGGCCAGTCTTCTTTTCCTGCTCTCTAAATTCCCGTGGGTCTCTGCACTGGCCATGGAGATCTGCCTGGAGATATACCTAGAGATTTTCCAGGTATAGGGTGAGATTCTCAACATCAGTGCACATTGCTTGGGGATGCCAGTCACCTATCTGCAGTTCCCCAGTCCCGCCTCGAGAGCTTTTAGTGTGCTTTTTGTCTTTGGGTCACTCTAGGCTTGTGTCTCGCCTGCTTCTCCTACTACCCACCATGTGGCTGCCAGCCATGCCCGTTTGTCATTCCCTTGTCCGCGTGGAGGTGTAGTAAAGGAAGAGTGGTGGTCCTGCAGGTCCCCAGGTGCTCCTGGGTACGACACAAGGATACCAATAAGAGAAAGTTGTAATTTTTATGCTGCATAACTGTCTTTAGGTTTAGCACAAGCTTGATTTATTGAAAGAAAGGATGCATCCCCTGAATTTGGGGAGATTACTCAAACATTTACATTGTACCCAGATGCCTTTTATTTTCACCCTGTCATTGCTAAGTTGACTACAATAGCATTCTGAGGGCTCTGATTCCTTAATCGGGTGCATGCCTACTCCTTTCCCCCTATCTCCCTCCTGCCCCGTAGTAGTTTCGGCTGTCAGGCTCTCAACCTCCGACTGTGACAATTTTCTCCTAATTGGGCTCCCCCCCCCCAATCTCACCAGCTTCCCATCTCTGAGGCATCATGAATCCACAGCCATCTTTTGAAATGGAAATCTGATCCCTCACAGAGTTGGGTTGAAAGCTTTCAAATAACTCTATTGGCTTTTGTCCCAGCATGGGATCTGAGGCCCTCCTGGGTTCACTTCCATCACTTGCCAAGAACTAGCCAGTTCCTGACAATTGATCCCTCCATCTCTGGCAACTGTAGCTATAGGGGAGTGGGAGGCCACAGAGATGTCATTAAGGGGACCTGGGTGTGTGTTTGCTAGTATGTGCCATTGTCCGGTCATTCATATAGAAGTTAATTAAAATTTTCCAAGTTCAAGTTGCTGGTCAGTGGTAGATCCAGGATTGAAACCTGTTTGGCTCCAAAGTTCTTGCGCTTCACTCCCCCAGCCATAAAATATATTCTGAAAATTGAATGCTTTTTCTGTTTTATGCACATTGGCTTCATGCAAAGTAATGACGTTTGTGAGACCTTGGAATTTGAGGTACTAGACATTACATATCTAGATGGGTTTGTATAGTAGAGAGAGTATGTAAGTAAAGCTAGTTAGTTGCAAACAGGAGAATCTGCCTAACAAAATTTATTATTATTATTTTAGATTTTTATTTCTTTATTTGAGAGAGAGCACAGGCAGGCAGAGGGTCAGAGGAAGAGGGAGAAACAGACTCACTCCTGAGCAGGAAGCCTGACGCAGGGCTCGATCCCAGAACTGCGGGATCATGACCTGAGTTGAAGGCAGATGCTTAACCAACAGAGCCCCGACTCTAGCTAAGGTTAAACAGGAAGAATTTTCATTAAAGGAGGTTAGAGAGTTCCCGGAACTTCTGGAGGGCCCAGAGATTCCGTCTTGGGAATGATAATTCAGGAGGAATAATAATTCAGGAATTCTGGCAGCTCAGAAGCCCACAGCCAGGAGGAAGAGCCCATATAGCTGATGCTTCTTTTAGGGAGAACATTCTTGCTCCCTTCCAGCTGCCCCAGAAGGACACTCACCACCTCCAGCCTTGTCAGGAAATCCGAACTCCCACTCTGGGCACCACTGTTCCTTGCTACTTTGTTACTTCCCACACTGACATTGTGTGAAGGCGTGTCTGTTTGAAGAAACTTCAGTCACGTGCCTACACCGCAGGTGAGGGGACTCACGGAAGGCTGTGTGAGGTTTCCACCCTCTGTAGCAGAGGAAGGCAACTTCCAGGGGCCTGAAACAGGGGTGAAGTCAAAATACAGCGTCTGCTGCCCTGTACAGCAAAAATGCATTGGTGTATTACCTACAGTCTTTGCTTGTATAGAGCTTGTGTATGGGGTTTGGGGAAAGAAAGAGGACGGATATTTACCTGGGGCTTGTTTGTCAAGCTCTCCGTAGGCAGGAGTCATGATGTCATGGCTGCACTTGGCTTTGAGTTAGCTCATCTTCCCTGGGCTGCTGCGAGGAGGACCCTAGCAGGTTCTCCTCTTTGTCATGCTCGTAAGTGACACTCTTTGAGGTGGAATGGTGTAGTCGTGAAGCTTTGGAGCCCAACTGCTTGGGTTCTAGTCCAGAATCTGCCTTTGGCTGGCTTCTGGAACTTGGAAAATTTCATTAGCTTCTCTGTGCCTCAGTTTACTCATCTGTGTCATGGAGGTAATAGGACCTACCTCCTAGGGGAGCCACAAAGATCAGTAAGTTAGGGGTTCCTCACTGGCTCAGTTGGTAAAACATCTGACTCTTGATCTCAGCTCAGGTCTTGATCTTGGGGTCCTGGGATTGAGCCCTATGTTGGATGGGAGAAGCCCTGCTTCTCCCTTTCTCTTTGCCCTTCTCCCTACTTGCGCTCTCTCTCTCTCTCTCTCTCAAATAAAGTCTTTAAAAATATCTTTTAAAAAAGAAAAGTGCTATATAAATGTTTATTACATAAATTCCATGGTGCTAAGAATGTCTATTTTCAGATACCATTTATAGCGGTTTTCTCCCCTGCCTACCATCTTATAGGGTATAAGAACTTGCATGGTGATCACTGCTTATACGGAGTGACTTTTCTGTGTTCACTAAGGAAGAGGAGTGGCTTTTGTTATAGCTGATAGAGACTGGCTGTCTGATACGCCATATGTATAAATGATATATGCATATCATATGTATTTATATGAAATCCGAGGCAGGTGTAATAGCTTCTGTGCTCCTTCGATCAGTGTTTTCCTCCTCTTCTCTTTTTTTGCTCTCAGTGGCACTTATCTTACTGGAATATTCCTGTCAGATAAGCCCGAGAGGTTTGATTTGAAGAGCACAGCATTCCTTCTGCTGTAGAACCAAGGAAAAGCATGTGGGTTGTTGTTAATTGGCTTAACAGGGTTGTCCCTCATTTTTTCCTAAACTTTGTATACCTCAGAGTAACTTCTCATTGGCCTGTCCTATTGATATGTTCACACTCTCTGTTTCAGTCTGCATTCCAGACTTTATCCCGATTGTTCGGTTAGCATGGACTTCATGGATGCCTCTTGATAGTATTTTTGTGGTTATAATTTGCAGTTATAATAACCTTTTTAGAACCTGGTTGAGTGTGGGTGCAAAAGAGCCTTACCTTTTACAGGCCCACACACCTGAATAACACTCAGTATCTAAAATTTCTGCCTATGCTTACTTCCTTCTCTGTCTATGACCTCTGTCTCCTCGCTGTACAATAAACACGTGTCCACAGAAATTCACATTTAAAACTCTTCACTACTTACATTTGTCTTTGAGACCTGTTGAAAGCAGGTCTATGATCTGTTTATTGTCTGGCACAGTGCCTGACTCACACTAGATGTTCAGTAACTATTAGTAACTACTAAATTGGGTGGTAAATACAGATGAAGCTCTTTCAGGAAAGAAAAAAAGCAGTACTGAGTATCCAACTCCAGGAGAGAAAACAAGCTACACTTAACACTTGCTTAAATAATTTGAAAATCAGTAGATTAAAATATGATTCCCTCACATGGTACCCTATAGCCTGGAGTTCCATTTGACTATGTTCTGGTGGTAAGTGGGAATTATTTTTCCTTAGAGTTTCTCCAGGTGGGGTTCTGGGGATAATATTTTCAACTTTCAGAATTTTCCCCGAGATTTATTGGAGCTTTTATTTTTTTGAGAAGAAATTACCTTTCTGGTTTGTTTTTTTAAAGACTTTATTTATTTGAGAGAGAGAGAACAAGTGGGGAGAGGGGCAAAGAGAGAGGGAGAGGCAGACTCCCTGCTGAGCTGAGAGCCCACTGCGGGGCTTGATCCGAGGACCCTGGGATCATGACCTGAGCCAAAGGCAGACATTCCATGGACTGAGCCACCTAGGTGCCCTTATCTTTTTGTTTTAAATTACCTAGTTGATTTTTGTTTTCTGTGAGGGTCTAAGAGTGGAATTTTTATTGACATATAATTAACATACAACTTTGAGATAATAATTCACAAATAACATATAATTAACATATAACATAAAACTTATTAAAAATTCGAGTTTCAGGTCTACAACATAGTGATTTGCTTCTTGTCCATATTATAAAATGATCACTCCAGTAAGTCTAGTTAATACGTCACCACACATTACAAATTTTTGTCCCCATGATGAGAACTTTCAAGATGTCCTCTCTCAGCCACTTTCAAATATACAATACAGTACTATCAGGTTGTACGTGATCTCCTGTGACTCACTGTGTAACTGAAAGTTTGTGCCTTTGACCTTTTCCACCCATTTGCCTGCACTGTTCCCCCTGGCACATCACCAGTCTGTTCTCTGTATCTGAGTTCAGGTTGCGTGTGTGTGTGTGTGTGTGTGTGTGTGTGTTGTTGGATTTCTCTCTCTCTCTTTTTTTTTTTAAATTTCATTTGCAAGCGAGATCACATAGGCTTTGTCTTTTTCTGTCTGACTTATTTTGCTTAGTGTCACTTAGCATAGTGCTCTCAAGGTCAAATTGTGCTGTCACGAATGGTAAGATCTTTCCTTTTCATGGTGGAATAATATTCTAATGTGTGTGGGGTGTGTGTGTGTGTGTGTGTGTATCCAGTGATGGACACTTGGGTTGTTTCCATGTCTTATCTACTGTAAATCATGCTGCAATGAACCTTGGCTTGCAGATGTCTCCTCAAATGAGTGTGTTAGTTTCCTTTGGATAAATACTCAGGTAGAATTGCTCGATCTTACGTGAATTCTATTTGAGGAGCCTCTGTGCTGTTTTTCGCAGTGGCTGTGCCGGTTTGCATTCCCAGCAACGGTGCATGAGGGTTTCCGCTTCTCCACATCCTCACCAACACCTGCTGTTTCTTGTGTGGTCGGTTTTACCTGTTCTGACAGGCGGGAGGTGGTATCTCATTGTGGGTTGGATTTGCATTTCCCTGATATTAGTAATGAGCATATTTTCTTGCACCTGTGGGCCATCTGGGTGTCCTGGGGAAAATGTCGGGGTTTTAAACCAATGAATAAGACTAGGTGAAACTCCTTTGCAGTTGATGGCATCTGCCTTGAGAAGAGGCACGGCCCACCCAAATCTCTCTCTTCATGGATTATGTGGAATTTCATCAATAGACTTAAATTTTGAAGGCTGGGGTGGATGAGAGAGGGAAATCTAAAGGTAGCCTATGAAAATGAAAACTCCCACAAGGAGATGAATGCCATGAGTTGTCAATTAAAACAAATACAAGGCGACCAAAAAAAAATCGTCACAATAGTGACGATACAGTTAAATAGAGCAGAAAACACCAAGAAGAGGATTTGAAAGGACAGAAGGACCAGAAACTAAACATGGACTTGAGTTGTTTCAGATCTGTGGAGGACCAGCCTTTGTGGATTTTAAAAGAAAAATGTTCGAGGCAATGACGCTGCCCCCCCCCACCCCTTTTTTAGCCTGCCTTGGTGATGCCTCAGCCCCGTATGGTGAAGCGAGCTTCCTGTCAAGTGTGAGCTGAGAGAGAGTCCGGTTCCATGTAAGAGGAAATTGACTCAGGGTTTTTTCCTTCAACTGCCCAAAGAAATTAACGTCCTGAGAAGGAGTTTGAGGACACTGTCGGAATTAAAAATGACTCGGTGACAATTTAACAGTGGAAAGAAGAAAGTTGGTCACTCTAAAACCCTCTAAGGAAGAGACCAGGCTCTGGAAATTAAAAGCAATTCGGGGCAGTGGTTTCGAAATGCAAAATTCACCTTTGATTTTAAAAATGAATGGACATTCTTGAACTTCATTTCTCACAGAAGTTACGAGACTTCCATCCTGCTGGACTGCAGGTGCATTTCTGCTGTCCCGTCCTCCCTCCTTCCAATCTTTGTTGTATCTACACTCAGCTCAGTGCCTGGTGCACAGTTAATTGGTTAAGAAACATGAATGAAAGGAGTGTCAGATGAAACTGCTCTCATACTCACTTGAACTGCCAAACACAGACTGGAGATCGGAAGAGACATACAATTCACGGCTGTGCAACTCAGAGATTTGGAAATTCCAACTAGCTGTGATGATTCATGAACTTCTTAAAGGTGTCATGGAGTGACTTGCCTGAAGGCATGAGCTCAGGGGGTTGGATTTCAGAAGGGCAGGAATAATAGGAGATACAGAAGCAAACCATCCATGAGGAATTTCCTACATTTGCATTTCTACATACAACTTTGGACGGAGTCCTGAGGCATCAACGAGGCTGACAATTTGCAAAAAGAATTTCCAATTCCTCTCTGATCTGCAGGCGCACCAATTTCATTTCTCACAGAAATTTTACTATAAAACCTGCCGCTGAGTAAAATGCAGGAATAATGTCCCCTGTCTATTTGGCAGTGTGAACTTGGGAATTAAAAAGGTCACCTTGACAGGCCTACATCTGCATTTCTCTGTGCGCTAGGTTGTACGGATGGCCGCAAATTCTTTCCCTGGTTCCACTCCTGTACCTAGAATGTAACATTACAAAATCCTATCATCGAGCAGTAGTGTCTGTGTTCTTACCCCTTAAATCTGAGTTGGCCCTGTGAATTATTTTAGCTGGTGGGATGTTGGTAAATATGCCTCAAGCAGTCTTGAAAAATACTGGCATGCTGGGCCCGTGTTCTGGGGCTCTGGGGACCCATGTTGTTGGTTCTGTGTGAACAAGCCTAGGCTGGCTTGCTGGATAAAGAGAGGACACATGGCCCGGCTTCCAGTAGGAAGCAGAGTCGTTCAGCTCACTGCATGTCTTGAGCTCACGGGGGACAGACAGGAGAAACATCTAGCGGTGCCCACAGGTGAGCCAGATAGGTTTTTCTTTTTTCTTTTTTTTTTTTAATATTTTATTCATTTACTTGAAAGAGAGAGATCACAAGTAGGCAGAGAGGCAGGCAGAGAGAGAGGGGCAAACAGTCTCCCCGCTGAGCAGAGAGCCCGATGGGGGACTTGATCCAGGACCCTGAGACCATGATCTGAACCGAAGGCAGAGGCTTTAACCCACTGAGCCACCCAGGCACCCCTGTTTTGTTTTGTTTTTAAGCTACTAAATGTGGCATGGTTTGTGACTCGGCAACAGATAACTACTCTATCCCGTTCGGGTTTTGTAGGGATTCCAGCCTTCCTTAAATTCTTCCCCGTTTGTCCTGAGGTGGTGGTGGGGGGGACGTGGTCCCCAGTGGGTAGCGTGGATATTCTGTGACACGTGATCCTCTTGACTGGCATGCTTGACCCACATTCCTCTTCGGTTCACGTTTCTGGGGCTGCTGGTGTGTTTGGTAGATGGCTCTGCTGCTGGTCACAGCGGAGACGAAGGGCATCCTTCCTGTCCTCTACCGGAGAAGCCCACGCGGTAATGTGCAGTCCAGCTCCCGCTGGGACCTCGGCCATGTGTTCTTAGGACAAAGTGAGAGAGGGATGATTAGGACAGAATCAAACAGATGTAATTCGAGGGCTGGAGGGACCTTTAGAGATCACGTATCCCAATTTCTCGTTTGGCAAAGGAGGATCCTTGGGCGGAGAGCTTTGTGCCCGGTCCCCTGAGACATGAGGACTGTGTCTCCTCGTTTCCATCTCTTTTAACCCATTTTGCTTTTCCTATGTCACTGAGCGTCTTCCGAAAGACAAGTGTGGGTTTTTGGAGAATGTGTTAAGAGTGACGAATGAACGGTCTGGGGCTAGAGTGGATGTCCCCTGGGAAGGAATTTGGTGGCAATGGTAGAAAGATGCCCATTTTCTCTTTTAAATCTGTATCATTCTACTTAAATGGCTGTTTGGTCCGAGAAGCACTCAGGAGATGGAGCTATGGCATAAGCAGGCCCTACGGTGTCTGGAGTTCTAAGTGTCTTCTGCCCGCCTAGCAGGCTTGTGTGCAGTTGGCGTGATGCATTGTGGAAACTTCCACCACTACCCCTCCGTGGGGAGTGGGGGAGGTCTGCCTTAGTTATAAGATGCTGATTCCACACCAGCACACACCTCTTCTGGGTGGGGGATCCCAGAACACCCCAACACTTCTGGGACCTTGTGTGTGGCAGTGAGGCTCAGTGTGGTAGCGAGTGTGGACCGGATCCTGGATTGTGGGGGTCTATACCATAAGGGCAACAGAGCCTATTGGACGGCAGGGCGTTGAGACTGTTGGGTGTTCCTGTCCTAGGATCAAAGGGCAGAGGGCCCTGCCCTGGGGGTCTTCAGAACCTGCTGCTTCCTCTGCTCTCCTGTTCTGCACAGTCCTGTGCAGGGGAGAGGTGGTCCTTTGGAAGCCTTCCCTTTCCTTTTCACCTTCAGGATAATCCTTGGAACTGGCTTCCATTTTCAACGCTTGGGCATCCAGAGAAGGAATGAAGCCGCTAAGGGAGGAGTACAGATCCATGTTCTGTGAGGGTCTGAGCCCACCCAGTGCTGGAGCAGGGAGGGCTGTCTCTTTGGGGCGTCATCAAAAGAGCATGGCAAGGGCACCTGCGTGGCTCAGTGGGTTAGGCGTCTGCCTTCAGCTGAGGTCAGGATCCCAGGGTCCCAGCATTGAGTCCCGTGTGGGGCTCCCTGTGGCACAGGAAGCCTGCTTCTCCCTCTGCCTTTGACTCTGCCTCTTTCTGTCGCTCTGTGTCACGTGAGTAGATAAATTATCTTAAAAAAAAAGAGTACAGCCAGACACAAAACAGGTGTGGGTAGTGTGGGTAGAGGCGACTATGTCTCTCAGCTCTGGATAGCTGGAGGGGTTTGGGGAAGACCAGCTCCTGTCTTCATTGGTCACTTTGTGTCCTTGGAAACAGACTGGGAGAGACTTCATTCATTCATACACATGAATTTGTCTTTGGTATTTTTGAAAAACATAACCAAGCTTTTTTTCTACATAAAAAATATATATTTAAAAATTTAATAATAAAATAATAAAAATGTAATGTATAATATAATAATAACCATAATAAATATAAATAAATATAAATAATAAATATATATTATATAGTATATAAATACAAATTATATAGAATCATATATGATATATGTTATAATTATGTAATAAATTATAATATATATGACATAATATATTATGATCATACATTATATAAATATATAATCATATATCAAATATTAAATATGTTGGGGCATCTGAGTGGCTCAGTGGGTTAAGCCTCTGCCTTTGGCTCAGGTCATGATCCCAGGGTCCTGGGATCGAGCCCCACATCGGGCTCTCTGCTCAGTGGGAGCCTGCTTCCCCCCTCTCTCTGCCTGCTTCTCTGCCTACTTGTGATCTCTCTCTGTCAAATGAATAAATAAAATTAAAAAAAAGGGAAGAAGATCAAATATTAAATATGTTATATATAATAAATATATTGTAATAAAAATAAAAATATAAATCATAATAAGCAAAACAATAAATGCATATATTTTTAATTTTATTAAATTTATTTTAATTTTAATCTAATTGCCTAAATTTTAGTTTAATTTTATAAATTTTTGAATTTATAGTTATGTTTTAATTTTAATTTAGTGATATAAATTTATTTTAATTATTTAGGTAACTCAGTAATTGCATTTAGTGATTTAGTAATTGCAGGCACAATATAACATTTTCACAATGGCTCTACCTTACTCAGTGCTCACCATCTTAACTGTACTCTTGAATCCCCATCACCTAGTTCACCCATCTCCCAACTGCCTCTCCTCTGGTAACCATCATTCTGGGCATATTCTTTTATCTGTGTTATTGGTTTAATAATGCTGTGTCAAATAAGATGAAACTTCCTTGAGGGAAACAAACGGTCAGTTACAGTAGGGATCCGAGGGGACCCTCCCTTGTGTGAATACGGTCCAGGAAAATCAGGGCAGCCTGGTCATAACATTTCAATTTCAAGCTTCTGATAGGTATTAAAAAGTGATTAAGGGGATTTAAAAAATAATGACAAATATCTTAAGGGTCTTGCCTCAAATCAGAAACCCAAACTGAGAATTACATCGATAATTTAAGGTAAATTAGAATATGGAACACAAGGTCCCGTGAAGCAATGACCTTGGTGGTGGACTGAGAATACAGGGCTGACTCATCCTCTGCTGCTGTCATGCCCATTGGTGGAGTTTTGGTTCTTGGCTGGATTTCCTTTCCATGTTACCTTCATTCAGGTGTTTGCTATACATTCAGTGCCTATTTTGGGTCATCACTGAGCTAGGCACTAGGAATCTAAAAGGAGAGGAGGACACAGTCCGGACTCCTTCCCTGATGCCCTGTACCCTGATGAGGATAGATAATGAGCAGAGTACCAGACCACTGTGCACATTCTCTGAAAACTAAGGAGAAGGAGGGATCAGTTTCCACGCAGATGGGATTTTATTTTATTATATTACTTTTTAAAGATTTTATTTATTTGAGACAGCACGAGAAGGGGGAGGGACGCAAGTAGGGGGAGCAGCAGAGGGAGAGGGAGAACAGACTCCCCGCTGATCAGGGAGCCCGATGCAGGACTCGATTCCAGATCATGAGATCATGACCTGAGATCATGACCTGAGTCAAACGCAGACACTTAACTGGCTCAGCCACCCAGGCACCTGCAGGGGCACGAGATTTCAGCAAAGAGCAAGTAGGTGAGCCTTAGAGGCTGTTAGAAGCCTATCTAAGATGGATATACCATTTATAGAGAGTTTGGAGGTGTAGAGGGATATTTAGAGAGTGGTTTGCTTTCTGCTGTGGCTGAAGAATAGGTGTGTAGGGGAAGGGATCAGTGGCAGAAGGTAAGGCACAGAAATACAGAGTTGCACCATTTTGCCAGGGGATTAGGATTTCACCTTAGGAATGTAGACTTGATCTACCATACTGTGTAACCTCAGAGCACCTGCTGACGTCACTTACGGAGAAGGCATTTATCAGAAGTCTTAGAAAGAGTGTGGCATTTTTTGGTATATGTCTATCATCCTTAGGACCCTACCAGCAATTCACTTGGGAATGGACTTGACTTCTATAGCTTAAATATACTCCTACCTTAATACCTCCAGCCTCAGCCACAGCCAAACTCCTAACAGTCTGTGTACAAAACCTTGCAGAGACATCCACTCACTGAGCTTCTGGGTCAAGCCAAGGACACTCTCTACTAAGTGAAGTTTATTTCTACCTCAAGTAGTTGAAGGACTTTTGCATTTCAGACAGTCAACCAGAATTTGAAATGTATGCTAATAAAAACTTCAAAACCAGCCCTTCAGAAACATAACAGATAAGCCATGAATATCATATAGCACAGTTAGCCATGAGAAAATACACATCAGTTGCTCTGCTAGTGAGATACAATATGTAGTCCGGATCAATTTCAGCTTGCTCTTAATTTAGCAAGACAGTGGAGCAGAAATGGCATGGGCTTTGGAGTAGGATAGACCTAGGCTCAAATGCTAGTCCTTTTCCTTTTTGGCTCTATGGACCTCAGGCAGACCAAGATATTGACTTTCTCCCTGTCTCAGCCACATTAGCCACACAATGGGTTAACAGTAGTGAGCATATAGAGTCACTTAGGAACTAGCTGTTCTTGTGTCATCCAGTCTGTGATGCCTTTAGAACACAGACCACATACCTCATGAAGACCAATGCCATGTTTGATTTTGCTTACCTCATTCCCTGGCACATAGTGGACTGTCAGTAAGGAGTCGTTGCAGGGAGGGTTAGAGGAAGCGAGAAAAGGAGGGAGGGAATCGTAAAGATCATTTATTGAAGCAGTTCCCAGATGTTTCTTGCCACACCTATAAGGTCTAAGAGGATCAATAAGCAATAGCTATTTATGAGAGAGACACACAGTCACGGGGTGGAGGTGAAGTGGTGGGAGTGATGGGAAATGAATATATAACCGAGATGCTCCCAATCCATTCTGTCCTCTGTGATGTATGCCTCCATTTCTAGTAGGCTCACCCCTTGCTCTTCTGAGTTTCAAAGGTTGGAATTTACCTATTTCGTGAAGAGAAGACCTGAAAGGGAGGAGCCCCAGTAGATTCACATTAAGTCGCTCTTATCTGGAGTTGGGAAGAAATGGCCTATTACTCACTGGGAGCATTTTTCCCAAAGATCTGGGTCTGCAGGTATCTGTATGGGAGGGTTTTGATTTAATTTTCTTTATTATATTGTTCAGTTTCTTTAGTAGACCTGAAACTGTGTAGATTCTCAGTTTCTTTTGTGTAAGTTTTGAGTCTGTCATGGAATTTGCTCATGTCATCTATTTTGACAAATTTATTCACAAGACATTATGTCTTATTGTCTGTATGCCTTATTTTATCTTTGATTCTGTAGGATCCTTAGTGGTGTCTCCTCTTTTGTTTTTGATCAGCCTGTCTAGAGGTTTATCTTTTGAAAAAGCAGTTTCTGATTTTGTTGATTTTTTTTCATTAATTGTTTATTTCTTTAATTTTTCTTGTATCTTTATTATATTTCCTTTCTACCTATTTTGTGTTTAATTAGCCCTTACAGCTTCTTAAAATAGAAGGTTAGATAATTGATTTCAGACTTTTTTTTAATAAGGGTTTGAAGCTATAGATTTCCCTCTGAGCAGTGCTTTGATTGACTCTTACAAATTTTGAAATTGGGGTTTTTATTTTCATTCAGTTCAGAATATTTTCTCATTTCTCTTCCTTGGTGACTCATTTCTGGAAGCATGCTTCTAAAATAGACTACTTTTAGCACATTTTTAGGTTTACAGATAATTGAGCAGCTAGTACAGAATTCCTAATACCTCCTTTTCTCTTGCTCGCCATTTCCCCTTATATTAACATCTTGGATTAGTGTGCTACATTTGTTATAGTTGATGAACCGATATTGATGCCTTAATATTAACTAAAGTCCATAGTTTACATTAGGGTTTACTCTGTTTTGTATCATTCTTTGCTTTGAATAGTTTGACAAATGCATAATGTCGTGTGCCTACCAGGACAGGATCACACAGACCAGTTTCATGGCCCTAAAAAATCCCCTGCGCTGCCCTCTTCCCATCCCATCCCAACCCATCCCAACCCCTGCCAATCACTGATCTTTGTCTTGTCTCCATAGTTTTGCCTTTCCTGAAATGTTAGAATCATACAGTATGTTGCTTTTTCAGACTGGCTTCTTTCATTAAGTAATAAGCTTTTAAGATTCCTCCTGAGATGCCTGGGTGGCTCAGTTGGTTAAGTGTCCCAACTCTTGATCTCAGCTCGGTCTTGATCTCAGGCTGGGGGGAAAAAGATTCCTCCTTATTTGTTCATGACACATGTCTTCTTTTGCTTTCTAGTATTACATTGTATGTACCAGTCTGTTTAAACATTCATCTTTCAAAGGATGTCTTTGTTGCTTCCTGGAGGTTTTTTTTTGTTGTTGTTGTTTTGTTTGTTTGTTTGTTTTGCAATTATGTATAAAGCTGCTATAAACATTTCCTGGGCAGGTTTTTGTATGGATGTAAGTTTTAGCATTGGTTGAATAGATAGCCAGGAGCATGACTGTTGGAACATGTAGTAAGACTATGCTTAGTTTTGAAAAAACTGTTAAACTGGCTGAACCATTTTACCTTCTCATCAGCAATGAAGATTCTCCTTGCTCTCCATCTTTGTCAGCATTTGGTATTGCCAGTTCTTTAATTTTAGTCATTCTAATAGGTATGCCATGATATCTTGTGCTGCTTTAATTTGCTGTTCCCTAATGACATGTGATACGGACCTCCTTTTCAGATGCTTATTTGCCATCTGTATATCTTCTTTGGGAAGGTGTCCATTCAGATGTCATTCCCATTTTTTAATTGGATTGTTTTTGTTTTTCTTAATCATTGAGTTTTAAGAGTATATATTTTAGATATAGGTCCTTTATGTGTTTTTCAAATGCTTTCTCCTTGTCAATGCTTTGATTTTTCATTCTATTAATTATGTCATTCACAGAGTAGAAATTATAACTTCAGTGATGTCCTACTTAACATTTTTCCTAGCTTGCATCAAACTAGTGGTGTTTGTCTAAAAGTCACCAAACCCAAGCTCACCTAGGTTTTCTCTTATGTTATCTTTTAGGAATATTATAATTTTTAATTTCACATATAGGTTTATGATCCATTTGGCATTCACTTTTATGAAAGGTATGAAGTCTATGTCTAGATCAATTATTTTTGTGTGTGGATATCTAAGTGTTCTAGCACAATTTGTTAACTATTTTTCACTCTTGAATTTGCCTTTGTTCGTTTGTCAACAATTAGTTGACTTTGAATCTATTTCTGGGCTTTCTCTCTCTTGTTCCATTGATAAACATGTCTGTTCTTTAACCAGTACCATGCTGTCTTGATTATGGTAGCTTTATATCAAGTCTTGAAGTTGGGAGAGTGCTTGGGTGGCTCACTTGATTGGGCAAATGTTTGGTTCAGATCATGATCCAGGGGTCCTGGAATCAAGTCCCACATTGGGCTTCCTGTTCACTGGGAAGCCTGCTTCTCCCTCTGTCTCTCTCTCTTGCTTGTGCTCTCTCTCTCAAATAAATAAATAAACTCTTAAAAAAAAAAAGCCTTGAAGTTGGGTTATGAATCCTCTCCAACTTTGTTCTTTTTCTATAGTATTGTGTTGGCTAATCTGGGTCTTTTGCCTTTCCATGGAGATTTTAGAATCACTTTGTTGATTTTCACAAAATAGATTGTAGAGATTTTGATTGGAATTATATTTGTAGGTCAAGTGAGGAAGAACTGACCTCTTAACAGTATTGATTTTTCTAACCCACACACAGAGAATATCTCTCCATTTTTAGATCTTCATTAGTGCTTTATTCAGAGTTTGGTAGTTTTCTTCCTAGAGATCATGGACATATCTTACGAAACTTAAGTATTTCCTTTTTGGGTGCTGTTGTAAATGGGATTGTTTTTAATTGTAAATTCCAGTTTTTCATCACTGGTGTATAGGAATGCAATTGACTTTTGTGTGTTAACCCTATCTCCTAAAATTTTACTAGAATCTCAGATTTTTTTAAAAAAATGAGTTTTAGTTAAATTCTGTCATGTAGGAGAACATACTCTCTAAAATTTCAATCCTTTTAAGTATACTGAGATGTATTTTATAACCCAGCATATGATCAAACTTGGTAAGTGTTCCAAGTGCACTTGAAAATAATTTTATTTTGCATTTCTTGAGGAGATGATTGTGTAATTCTGTAAAGGTCATTTGGCCGATAGTGTTATTTTCTTAAGTCCTCTTTGTTGTATGGATTTTTATCTTTTTATACCATCAATTGCTGAAAAAGGATTATGGAAACCTGTAACGATAATTACCAAGAACTAGCTCATGCTTACTAGGACAATTTGTGGGTTAAACCAGTATCTTAGATGATAGAGTAGTAGAAGAATTTAAGTTCAAGAATCTTCTAGAATTTTTCAGTTCTCCTTTTATATATTTTAAGCATAAATCAGGGATTTGAGTATGTTATTTGGTTAAAATGTTCCTGGATACCTTCGTGGTCTTAATGGTTTTGTGTGTGGGGGTGGGGGGGGTGGGGGTTTTAGGTTGAATGAATTTTATTCTCATGTTTGTATCTCAGGAAAAACTGAGGGGGTTTGAATCAGTAGATATCCCTTAATTAAATGGGAAAACCTGAATTTTAGAATATGAACTATCCCGTGCTTTCACTCCTCATATCTTTTCACATATTTAGAGAAAAGGCAATTCCATAGATTTTTTTTAATGGTCAAAATGAAATAAATGGTCTGTCTTGTAGCACTATATAAGTTGTTGAGTATGAGCTATATAGGATTTGGGAAAATCTTGATAGTTTTACAGTGGTCAAGAAGCCTTAAATATAAGGGGGGGAAATCCGGATCTTTTGATTCTTTTAAGTTTCTTCTGTGGCACACCCACCTATCACAACAGTGAACTAAAATTTCCAGAAAAAGAAAGGACATCAGTATCTTTATAACGTAAGGAGAGTTAATGTTGCTTTGTAGAGAAAGACATGGACCGTTATCTCAAATTGGAATGCTAGATAAAATCTTTGCAGGTTTATGGGTCCTACAGGAAAGACTGCATTGGTAACCATTCCTGTATATTTGTGCCTCTCGCTAAATTTCCTCCATGAAGAAGGTCTATAATTAATCACCTTCTACTTCGACCGTCTCTCAGAAGGAATTCTTCCCTTGGTTAGACCTATGGAAGTATTGTGATGCTTCAGACTCCCAAGTCTCAAGATGTTTTAAGAACCAGAAGCCCCATCATTGGAGTTCGGCACTGTGAAAAAAGATCTAAGAACTGTCTCATAATAGTCTTTGTCTTCATATCATCGTTGGTGTATCTCTACAGTTTTTGAACATAAGTTAAACTACATATAAATCAAACAAGGAACGGAGTTCTGTGGTTTGCAAAGTATTTTTTTACACTACTTTAATTCTCCTATTACCATCCTGAGAAAAGATACTGTAGAGAACTTTCTCTCAGTAAAGAGAGAAAACTTACAGGTTTCTCTCTTTAGCATTTTCTTCTTTGCCTTACTCTGATACCGATGTCAGACTTCTGGTTTTCCTTAGGGAAATCTCCACCCTGCTCACAGGGTTCCAGTAAGATCCCCTGCTACAGATTCTGGTCCGTCAGAATATCCACTACCAACGCCTATTCAAAGGAACTAACTGGTTAAGAGATCGTCTGTGCTTCTCCTGGACCCTCTAAGCATGCTCTCTGACCATTTCCTGCTGAAATTGATGCAGAGGGAATAACCTCTTGCCTTTAGGATTGCATTGCCAGCTGGATGTAAATTTGGAGGTTCTTTGAGAATCCAAGTTGCTTAGAGTGGGCTAGATGGAAGGAGGTAAACCTGTTGAGGCAAACATAGGACTGAAAAGGTAGGAATTACCTAACAGTTTGTGTCCTGGTGTCCAGACATACTTGAGCTGTGTTTCATGAGCTAATAAATTCATTTGCCCTTATTGTGGTTTACCACGGAGGTCTTAGTCCATTCAGGTGGCTGTAACAAAGTGTACCATAGGCTGGATGGCTTCTGAACAACCAAAAATCATTTCTCCTGGTTCTGGAGGCTGGAAGGTGGCGATCAGGATGTCAGAGTGGTCGATTTCTAGAGTCAGCACTTGTCTGGGCTGTGGACTGCTGACTTCTTGTACCTTCCAGTGCTGTGAGCAGAGAGCCATCTGCTTACTCTGATGTGGGCAGTAATCCCATCCCTAAGCGCTCTGTCCTCATGACCTCGTGGAATCCTAAATGCTCTCCCAAGGGCCCCACCTCCTAGCACAATGCTGTTGGGGAGTAGGGTTTCAACATAGGCATTTTGTCCATAACGGGAATTCCTCATCCACGCCCTCCCCGCCGCTGGAACCTGAAGAATTTTCCCCATTACCTTGATAATTTTGTTTCTTTTCACAGATGAAAAACTGAGCTTCTGTGAGGTTAAGTAACCAATCTCGATCTATATATAGTGGGGGAGATTTGAAGAAAGCCTATTTTCCTTATACCTAATTATTCTGTCTCAATTACCAAACTGCTCAAGAAGAAACATCTAGGGTGTCATTTTTTGGTGTTTTTTTTTTTGTTGTTGTTGTTGTTTTTTTCTGGCTGACCTGGACCTGAGCTTATAAGCTCGTCGGCTTACACCCCAGCAGGTGGAACGCAGACCTAGTCCTATTGTGACACCACCTGTTCCTGCCTCCTTGACACCTGATTCTTCTCAGAATAGATTACCCATCAGACCTCAGCCACTAGGCCTGAGTCATTGAAATCTGATTCTGGAGATGCTTGGGATGAACCCAAGCTAACCATTTTATCTTAAACAGGGTCCCCAGGACTTCAGAGTCTTTCAGAAGACACCCTTAGTGGACAGGTGAAGGAGGAAGGAAGGGTTCTCCTAATTTGTTTCAACAGGTGTTGGTCCGCCAGCCCTAGATGGTCCCTGCCATTCTGAGAACCCAAATGGCAGTGAAATGGACTTAGAATTGAAGAAGGAATACTCCCACATGTAGTGAACAATAAGAAAAGAAAAGGGTCATATAATGTGATTCTTTTTTATTTTTTTTTAAGATTTTATTTTTAAGTAATCTCTATAGCCAGTCCTGGGGCTCGAACTCATGACCCTGCGACCAAGGGTCATATGCTCTACCAACTGAGCCAGGCAGGCACCTCAAGTAACCTAATTCTTAAAGGTTAAAGACACAAACACTCCCAGTGCAGCTTTGCTGAAGAAAGGAGCTGCTCTGTAAGTGAATTTCAAAGAAACACTTGAATCCCCCCCAAACTTCATAAAAACCTATTTTGATCATTGTAAGGCAGAAATCTTTCAGAGATCTATTGTCCTCTCTCCTTTTTTGCTTTCTGATTCAGAGCTCTCCTGATGTATATACTGCTTCCTTAGAGACTCACTGCTGATGGCTTGTAGTTGTTATAAAAGCACACTCTGCTCTTTTAGATATTAATTTTCTGTATGTTTTTATTTTTTATTCATTTATTTTTAAAGATTTCTTTATTTGACAGAACGATGTCAAGCAAGGAGAGCAGCAGGCAGGGGGAGAGGGAGAAGCAGGCTCTCTGCTGAGCAGGAAGCCCAATGTGGGACTCGATCCCAGGACCCCAGGATCATGACCTGAGCAGAGGGCAGACACTTAACCCACTGAGCCACCTGGGCACCTCTTCCTATATGTTTTTAATTGCATCCCCCCCCCAACTGCTCCTCCTTGTGCCATTAGAATGTTCTTTGCTTTGAATCTTCTCTTTTATTTTATACATAATCTCCGTGAGACTTGCCTCCAGCCCCCTCTCAGGGAGCAGGGGTGAAGGATTTGTGGCAGCTTTTTCTAACAGGACAGATACCTCTTCCATTTACCTCTGTTGTCTCACCACTGGCTTAAATACAAAGCCTCACTGGCCTCAGGGAAAGAGAAGAAGTACAACGTGGCCAAGACTGACTCACAGACAGACATCACGCTGACCACTTGCATGGTTTCCAGCTTTGTGTCTTCTTTCATTTAAACCTCGCAACAAGGCTTAGGGCAAGAGCTGCCAAATGCTTCATACATATTTCACGCTGTGCACGGAACATCCCTGTGCACCTCCTGGGGGTGAGGGGAAGGTAGCATGGAGGTAAAACAGAGCCTAAACTTTGACCTTGGTGCACTGGATCCTGGGGGCCAATTGGGTAACATGAGGGAATTACAGATTCCGTCCTGAAAGTTTCTATGTGACCAGTTCTATTTCCCAGGGTCCCAAAGCAAGTAGCAGAACCAATACATTCAATTCAGATGGTCCCAGAGGCTCCTCACTGTCCTCTATGTGGTTTTAAGTTCCTCACCAACATTTTTGACCTTGTGTTTCTGCTTACTTGGTTTCGCTAGGGCTTGGTCTGCCTAATGCCTTCTAGCTCTTCTTCCCTGGGGTGGAATTCTTCTCTCCATATGGTCCACTCACCTGTAGATAAATCTCTCGGTGTTGCCAGCATTGGCTATCTGAGTTCCACATTGGGCCCATGTGTGCATCTGCTGTTTCTTTTCAGCACAGTCGCTAAGATAGTTCTGTTATTCAGATCACTCACTTTTCCTGTGAGTCTGTATTTTATCAAGCACCTCACCACTACATAGACATTTTTTCTTTTCTTTTTTTTAGAGAGAAGGGGTAAGGGCTGAGGGAAAAGGAGAGAGAGAATCCCCAAGCAGGCTCAGCACAGAGCCCAACTCAGGCCTCGATCCCACAACCCTGAGATGGTGACCTGAGCCAAAATCATGTGTCAAGACGCTTAACCAAATGAGCCACCTAGGTGTCCCTACTAGAGCATATATTTAAAGACAGATTGTATTTGTGGCTTTTCAGACACCTTGCCATCACTTGATGGTCCCCTAGAGCCACGGGTCGAGAGCACTGCCTTGGAGCGGCATAATTTAATGGCAGAGGCCAGGCTCAACAGTCAAACAGATGTGGGTTAAAAACTATGACTCTGCAGCTACCTGGGCCCCAGGATCCTGGCCAAGGATCTCAGCCACGCCCCCCCCCCCCCCCCCCCCCGCCCCCAATGAGACTCCCTTTTTCTAAGTCTCTTTGTCATGTTGCCGTAAGATCAGGCACTGAATGGGCTCCGCATGTAGCATCAAGGCAGAGCCCTCGTCCCTCGTGGCTGTCCAAGGATGGAGGCTTAAAGGATATAAAACGGAGAACTGTGTCCCAGCTTTGGCCATGGGCCACTGGATCCCAGGCTGATGTGGTAACACAACCTGGAATTAAAAGCGGTATTGCGTAATAAAATAAAAACAAAGACTTGCGTTGTCCAGACAGCAGAGAGACTTGGAACTGGGTTGTGTGATGCCAGCACCTACCTCCCAGAGGCACAGCCCGGGGTCTCCTTCCTCCCACCGCTCTGCCCAAGGCTATCCTGGACAGGCGGACCCTTCTCATTTCTCCCAGGTGTGGGCAGGAGTGCTGTAGCCTCTGGACAGTCCCTCTCACCCTCCTGGTACTGCCAAACTCTGTACACCCCACCACCCTCCACCACGGACCCTGTTCTTTCACGCCCTCCATATCCCTCCCCCTCCCCCAGTGCCCATGGCTCAGGCTTCTATCAAAAGGCCAGGAAGCCCCAGCAGACTCTTTCTGGGACTCCCCACAAACCTATGCCAAGAAGGGGGAGCAGTTGTCATGCCGTGTGTCTGGTAGGGAAGGGGGACGCGGACATGGCAGGGAGTGAAAAATTCTCCCTGACTCAGTGTACGTAGAACTGTTGTGGGACCTGTTTATTGGACTCAAAGTTTGTATCTTCTGCAGGTGGCAGCTCTCATGGGAGGTGGCGTGGGGGATCTAGAGCCCCCGTGGGTTTGCTTCTTCCTCAGCGGGAAGTCCCTAAAACTCAGCCAGAGAAATTCTAGGGATCCACCAAGTAGATTGAAAACCGCAGATAGAGAGGAAGAACGGCTCAGAGAGAACATTCCTGTTTGGCCCGAAATCCTAGCAGCTGAATGAAGCTTAATTTCCATACCCTACCTGTACCATTTACTCTCTCTGTTCCCCTCATGCAGGCTCTGCTCTTCGCTGCATCCCAGAGAGGATGAAACCGATGGACAGAGACCCTGTAACTGGCTCAGTGTTCCCCAGCTAGGGAGTGTGGGAACTTTGAACTCAGGTCTGTCTGACTCTCTGCTCTAGCAATTACATCCCTTGCTGGAAGGGATCCTGAATATATTAAGTCTGAAGGGCAGACCTAGTCTAATGGTTAGACTTGATAACAGATTCTTTTGGAAATAATCCTTTATGATAATTCCTCTACCCCAGCTGGCATGAGAAATTATCAGTCTTAATCTGTGTTAATCTTAAATTAGTTTTCCCATGATGGGAACGTGGCTCCTATAGGGTCCAATCAGTTTTAGTCTGTTCAGATTATAAATTGGCCTGAAAATGGGTCCCAGCATTTCTCATGATTTGGGAAACTCACGGTGTTGTGTGGTTGTTGAGTTAGAAGTGTCTTCTGCATATGTTGAACACTCATTCGTGCTCCATGGCTAGAGCAAAGTTCTCTATTCATTTTAAGTATTAGGGTACAGACTCTTTAATTAGAACTTCTTTTCTGCCCTGTGTTCAGAGACTGGCCACTCGCAGCTCCTGGATTCAGCAAGTGAGTCATCTTTGTTAAGCTCCTTGTCCATCTCCCCTTTGGTTCCTCCTCTCCATTTTTCTGCTGATGGGTCCCTGGTACCCTAGATTTCTTATGAAGCCCTCTATTCATTTCTTTTTGCTTCTGTAATAAAGGACGCTACACCTAGTTGCTTAAAACAACACGAATGTATTATCTTAACAGTCTGGAGTTCCGAAATCCGAAGTAAGTTTTTTAGGGTTACAGGCAAGCGTGGCTGAGCTGGTTCCTTCTGGATGCTCGAGGGCAGGATCTGTTTCCTTGTCTTTTTGCCAGCTTCTAGGAGCTGGCTTTGCTCTTTGGCTTTTCACCTTTTCTCCCTCTGCTTCCTTACTTGGCTGCCTCTGTTTGACCCTATTACACTGGACTCTCCTGGATCACCTCTCCATCTCAAGGTCTTTATTCACCTGTTCAAAGCCTTTTTTTTTTTTTAAACCATGTAAGGTAACATTCACAGGTTCCAGAGAAAGGGAAGGGTCCATGTGGCTTGTTCTTTTTTCTTCTGAAGCGTTTCTCAAAACAAAGCAAGGTTCTGTTATTCCATGAACGTGACATGAAACTTGGAGCAAAGACATTTGACTCCAGTCTCGAACCTGACGTGACCCTCATTGTCAGACTGTGAACAAAGCACATCAGTTCTCAGGGTCGTATAAATGGGCCTTTGGATTAATTCACTAATACTGTTTGCGCCAGAAGATTGCCTAACTCAGCCAATTTATTTATATTAAAATACAAATGACTTGAAAAAGTTTTGCTGTAGGTTAGGCTTTCCTCCAAGGGTTGATTTATTCTGAAAATAATCGTTAATCAAATTCGATGCGAGAAGTATTTTCTTTAGGCAAAGAAACACGCTCAGACCTGTTGGAATGATACCACATTGGCAACCAAGTTCTTTCTTCAAGATTAAGGCCTGTTCAGCGTGGGGCTGGTCACGTACATGGGTATAGAGACCAAGGCTTCTCAAAGCGTGGTGCACGATCCCCCTGAAATTTTTTTAAAAGATTTTATTTATTTATTTATAAGAGAGAGAGAGAGCATGCACAAGTAGACAGAGCAGTAGACAGAAGGAAAGGGAGAAGTAGGGTCTCTGCTGAGCGGAAAGCCTGATGTGGGTCTTGATCCCAGGACCCTAGGATCATGACCTGAGCCAAACACAGATGTTTAACCAATGGAGCCACCCAGGTGTCCCCCTTCTTCAATTCTTTCACCAGGGACATTTGTGTAAAATGGACATTTCTGAGCCCCAGCCTAAGCTTATAATAAGCTTATAATTCACCCAGGGTGAATTGTTTGAACAATGAAGATTGAGAATCCCTAAAAAATAATTACTGGTTGTGGGTAATGGGAGACAGACTGAGAAAGGTTATGGTACTCCCCTTTCCCAGCTCATGTCCATTTTGCAGATAAGGAAACTGAGGCATGGTGGGGGCAATGTCTTGCCCAAGTCCCAAGGACTACTTTGTACAGAGTCAAGACAGCAAGGGGAGTCTCCTGACTTCTTGTTTAGAGCTCATTGACAGTTGGGCTATGTAAGTTTTTTTTTTTGGGGGGGGGGGAATAAACACTTTTCCCCCCAGATTGCTTTTCTTTCAACATAATAGCCCCTGCTTCTCAAGAGCTACCTGGTCAAAAAAGATGGTCTATAGGATGAATGAACATAATATTTTCCTTAATTGAGTTCCATTATTGTGGTAGAGAGGTCATCACACAAAAAAGGTTGCTTTAAATAACCTTTTAAAGAAATAATTTGACTTATAACACATTAAAATAATATTCAATAAAGTCATTGAAATTATATGTGCCTTAAACTGGAAAGTACAGCTTAAAGTGTGCTCCTTGGATATTCATGCCATAGGACCAAGAGATGTCCTATGCACTCCCAAATTTCTATCTTTTTGTCTTTATTCCCAACTTAAACCTCCCTATAAATCTCAATCTTAGAGGTTCATATGACATAATTGAAATGGAGTTAATTACCTATGAACAGTGAATGAAAGTAGGAAAGACAGGAATGAGGTATCTCCGAGAGTCATTTTAAGGTAGATTCGACTTTTGAACCATGTTAACGTTTCACATCTTCCAAAAGGAAAAATGAGTTGCGGAGAATGGAGAAAACCCCTAAAATCTGGGGACTTGAAGTATACATCAAATCTGTAACCACAAAGAAGGAATAAAATAGTTCAAGACACAATTATGTAGGATCCTCTGATTTTATCCTGTTAATGGGATATGTTCTCTCTTGTTTTTTCTTTTTTTAAAGATTTATTTATTTATTTGATGGACAGAGATCACAAGCAAGCAGAGAGGCAGGCAGAGAGAAAGAGGAATCAGGTTCCCTGCTGAGCAGAGAGCCCGATGCAGGGCTCCATCCCAGGACCCTGGGATCATGACCTGAGCTGAAGGCAGAGGCTTTAACCCACTGAGACACCCAGGTGCCCCTCTCTCTCTCTCTCTCTTTTTTTTTTTTTTAATTTTTAAGGTTTTTTTATTTGAGAGAGAGAGAGAGAAAGAGAACCATTTGAGGGGAAGAGCAGAGGGAGAGGGAGAAGCAGGCTCCCATCCTGAGCAGGGAGTCCCATGTGGGGCTCCATCCCAGGACCCCATGTTCATTACCTGAGCTAAGGCAGAGGCTTAATGGACCAAGCCACCCAGGCACCCTTAGTGGGATATATTCTAGAGCAAAATGAATTCCAAAGAAAGATTAATTTGTTAAGTTTAAGTGCTATGGGTATAGTATTGACAAATTTTATGTATTAGTGGATTAATCAAAGAAGTGCATATATTGCTCTTGGAAGCCAGTGTTCACTTGTGGAGGTGGGAAAATAAATATACGGAATGAAAAAGGAGAGAGGGAATTCTTGCCTTGGATGTGTCAGTATGAATATATTGTCTATGTAGGGATGTATGTATATTGTGTATGTGTGTGTGTTCTATACACCCAATAGGTCTAGAACTAAAGAGTCCCCAGTGTCCAAGTATCAGTGGGATACCTACATTCCAGGCCTTGGTTTCTAAACAGAAGAGACTAGGGTTTCTTACAGAAAGTCAGGGAAAGGTATAAATTAGACTTAAAGGGCTGTGCTCTATCAGACAGTAAGAAGATGGAGAAGGCAACAAGGTTCAGGAAAGGACTCCCACTGGTCAAATTTGGATGAACATCAAGAGAATATGATGAACATCAAGAGAATAGCAACAATAACAAATAAACATTTAATTAAAAAAAAACGATAAGGCCCCAGCGATACATGATTTTATGTGTTTATATAATTTTAAATATATCCATCTTACAGATTTTTAAAAACTATTTGTACTATTTTCACATACATAAGCATATGTATTTACTTCTATTAAGTGCTTCCGTAAACACTTCACTATTACTATTGCTATAACCGTTATTTCATATGATTGTATAAAACTGAGTAGGCCTGTAAATTCTAAACTGAATTTTTCTCCTTTTTTTGAGGTGTAATTAACCGTGTGTTATATTAGTTTCAAGTGTACAATATAATTCCTCAGTTCTACACATGTTCCAGTGCTCATCACATAAGTATACTTTTTTAAAAAAGATTTTATTTATTTGAGAGGGAGAGAGAGAGAGAACAAGCACAGGGAGGGGCAGAGGGAGAGGGAGCCCAACACCGGGCTTGATCCCAGGACGCTGGAATCAGGACTTGAGCCGAACACAGATGCCCAACCTACTGAGCCAGCCAGGGGCCCCTACAAGAGTGTACTCTTAATCCCTATCATCTGTTTTTGCCCATCCCCCAACCCCTCCTCTTTGGGAGCCGCCAAATTTTTTTCTGTGTTTAAGAGTATGGTTTTTTAAAATTTGCCTCTTTTTCCTTTTGTTCATTTGTTCTTAAATTCCACATGTAAGTAAAATGATACTAGTTGTCTTTCTCTTTCTGACTTACTGCATTTAGATTATAGTCTCTAGATCCATCCAGGCTGTTACAAATGACAAGATGTCATTCTTTTTTATGGTTGAGTAATATTTCATTATATGTATTTTTATATATGTGTGTATATGTGTGTGTGTGTGTACACACACACACATAGACACACTGCATTTTCTTTATCCATTCATCTCTGGGCATTTCGCTTGCTTCCTTGTCTTGCCTATTATAAATAATGCTGCAGTAAACATCGGGGTGCGTATATCCTTTCAAATTAGGCACTGAGTATTATATGATACATGAGTAAATTTTATGTAATTGGGCAGGTTTTATAATTTATACCCAACTGGGGTTGGTTTTATAGATTTGTGAATAGTCACAGAATTTTAGCCATAGGAAAGATCAGGGAATATTTGGTTTAATATTCTATTCATGATACAGTTATTAAGTACTTGACAGGACTGACTTAGACCTGGTGCCAGGTGTAGACTACTCAGCTCTAGGGGGTGCCATTGACCTAGTGGTTTGTGGCAATGGCACCCGCTAGGGTTTGTAAATCATATTTGTCGCATCACCCTAGTTCCTGGAGATAACAGTGAAGAAGACAAAGCAGCCCCAGACCTTGAAAGCTAGTCAGTCTAGAGAGGAAAATAGACCCATGTGATACATACAAGTGATAAAAAAAGCAACAGGACCGGTTTCTATGCAAGCTCCTAGGAGAGGCACTTACTTCAGAACTAGGGGATGAGGGGAGACGCCCAGAGAAATGAGTTACATCTTTGCTGAGGGCTGAATGGAGAAGAGGCTGGGGAGAGCACAGAAAGGGGCACGGGAGGAAGGAGGAACTGCTCATAGCATGATGGAAAGCACTGGCCGGTGAGGCAGAGGACTGCGCTCAGGGAGTGAAAATGGTCCTGTTGCACGGACAAAGAAATGCTACAAAAAGCCAGAGGCTGCAAGAGGTAAGGTGACTTGTCCTGTGTCACCTTCTCCATCGCCTCCTCTGATTCCTTCATGAGCAGGTTAAATTGCAGTAGATTCATTCATCCCAAGTGCAGTGATCTTGTCTGGGAAACATGCTACTAGAGTTTGTCAGTGGCCGACTGGGGCAACTGTGTCCTGCCCATCTTTGCCCACCCACAGAACCTGCCCATGCTCATTGTTTGCAGTGTGTTTTCACTGATGTTTTGGTTGTAGAGGTCTTGAGGTCTCCGAGACAAATAACTGAAACCTAAAGAGTTATTACAGAAAGATGTTGATCCGGATGTGAGGTACCTGCATATTCAAAAGCTAAAAGCAAAAGCAAAGAGACTAAGAGCAAAAACATAGCACCTTCTTGGTCAGCACCCTATTTGCTGGGTCTGTTTGCTTCCACTGTTCTTCCTGTCCACAGTTGATACAAGTCATCTGCGAGTCAAAATTGAATTGCCGAAATGACAAGTCAATCTTAAGAGAGCCTTAAAACCTGAAGATACATTGTATTTCCATTTATAGCAACATTTAAGTAATAATGCTTTTGTTTAATCAAATAATCTTGTAATTTTATTTTAAGAAATCAAATACATTTCACATAATTTTTTTGCTGTCAGAATACTAGGGTAATTTGTTGCTAATGGATTATCATATTTGCTTTCTGCTTTTATTGGGTTTATGCCATTTTCAGGAATTCACGTTAGCCCTGAAGGAAGTTCATGAATGTCTAAGTCAGTCCTCAATTCCTCAGCTGCTTTTCCTTGGCAAATATATGTTTAATTTCTTTGTCTGTGTTAGTTTAAAACAGAACCTGTAATTCTCATCCACATTATCCTTTTTTAGTTTATTTTAGTTTAGTTATTTGGTTATTTAGTTTAGTTATTCTAAGATGGTCTATATTCTGTAGTTCTTCTCAGGTATATTCTACACTTGACGATGCCGTGTATCCTATATACTGTTTCCGTCAGTCAGCTATGATGGTTCATCTGTTGTTCCTCCGAGGTTGTTACCGTGGTCTTAGTGTAGTTATTCAACTTCTGTTTGTTTAACTGACCGTGCTATTGAAATATCTTCCTCATATTTTATTATTATTTTATTCTCATCTTTCCAACATTTTACTCTGAAAAATTTGAAGCAAAACAGCAAGTTGAAAGCATTTTTCACTGAACAGCCATGTACCCAACATCTAATTTCTACATTTAATGCCTGACCCTACCTGCCAATTCTTTTTAGTTGATTTTTAAAAAAAAAAAACTTAATTCTCTTGGATTTTCTGGGTCAACAAGTAAGTAGCCCGCAAGTGGTAATTTTTCCTTATTCATATTACAGCTCTTGTTTCTTGGCCTAAATTCACAAATTTTTTTTTTTTTCAAAATTATGGCCACCGTTGACTTTGAATTAGAAGACTATGTCCCATAATTTATTCAGCACGATGTTTGTGGTGACTTGGCTTAGGTGTTCTTTTTTATATCGGAGAAGTCTTAGTATTCACAGTATGAGAAATTTTCTCCAGGGATGGGTGTTGAATCTCTTTAGGTAACTTTGGACATTTACAATTGCTCAAGGCTTTTCTTTTTTGATTTTTCTTATTGACTTATTAATTGATTTCATCATTAACTTAAGAAATGCTTCTTAAAATTTTATTTTGTCCCAGAGACCTGTGCTTGGTACTGAGTTTACAGTGGTAAGGAACTCCAAAGGTCCTGATTCCTGCGTTGTAGGTGTTACTATATGGTGTTTTTATGATAAGTGGTAAAAATGGGTGTCCTGTTAAGGCATCCTGTCCTTAATCGAATAAAATCTATTTGGTCTCAGTATTTTCTTTTTTCAATATGTGAGCTATGTTTGCTTCATAATTTGTCTATTTTTCTGTGACTTGCAAATTTGCACAGCATGAAAATTATTTCATGACATGAGAATAATTTCTTCCTTGAGCATCAGGAACAATTTATCCAGGGCACCTGGGTGGTTCAGTCAGTTAAGCATCTACCTTGTGCTCAGGTCACAATCGTGGGTTCCTGGGATCGAGTCCTGCATTGGGCTCCCTGCTCCTTTCTCTCCCTCTTCCCCTCTGCCAGCTTGTGCTCTCTCTCTCTCTCTCTCTCAAATAACTAATTAACATCTTAAAACAAATAAAAAGAGAAAAAAATTGTCTAGGCAAACTTCTAGGTCAGTTCTCTTTAATTCCAAATAATTTTTTTTCCAGAAATTAATCAGTTATACTTAATTTTTTGATTTCTTCACATTGAGTTGCACAGGAAATTCTCTAAAATTTTAAAGTATTAATGATTCTTAATTATTAATGATTCTTAATTATTAATTCCTTATTAATTTGTAATCCTTACAAAATTGATGCTCTCTCTATTTCTACCCTACAACACCGCTATGTCCTTACAAGGGAACTGGTCCTATGTTTTAAATAAGAATATACAGAGACTGTGGACTCTGAGAAACAAACTGAGGGTTTTTGAGGGGAGAGGGTGAGGGGATGGGTGAGCCTGGTGGTGGGTATTAAGGAGGGCACGTATTGCATGGAGCACTGGGTGTGCTGCATAAACAATGAATTCTAGAACATTGAAAAGAAATGTAAAGAAAAGGGAAAAAACCAAGACTATACATAATATGATAATTTTTGTATAAAGAAAAAGGATATACATTATACATATACAATATATGTACAGGATATACAGTAATTACACATTTTGTGTAAACATAAAGGTTATATACAAAATCTGAAATTTTGTGAGTCTGTTAACCATAGCTAACTTTGTAGAGAAAGGGCTGGGAAGAGTCTTAATTTTATACTTTCTTGTACTGTTTTAGTTTTCTAAACTAAAACGTGTGCATTCATCCCATTTTATTTTTTTGAAAAAGTCAACAAGAGTTCTCTGATAACAGGATAATGATCTGTAATGATTATGGGCCATGGTGCTTTCTTTTTATAATTTTCTGTATTTTAATAAATATATATAATAAATAATTTTATATCATAAAATAATATTTTAATAAAATTGGCAAATTTTATTTAAAATTGTAGGCATGTTTTTTTTTTTATTAAAAATTTTTTATTAGAGAGTGAGAGAGAGCATGAGCAGGGAGAGGAGCAGAGGGAGCAGAGGGAGAGGGAAAAGCAGGCTCCCTGCTGAGCCCATCAGGGGCTCAGTCCCGGGACCCTGAGATCATGATCTGAGCTGGAGGCAGATGCTTAACTGACTGAGCCTCCCAGGTGCCCCTAGACATGTTATTTTAAAATTACTTGTGAATGAGCCACGTCTTCATCCATTCTATATACAATGGAATATTACTCAACCATCAGACAGGCTGAATATCTTCCATATTTGTGGACAGGAATAGATTATGCTGAGTGAAATAAGTCAGAGAAAAACAATTATAATATGGTTTCATTCAATTATGGAATATGAGGAATAGGGCAGAGGACAGTAGGGGTGTGTGTGTGGGGAAATTGAATGGGAAGAAATCAAAGACAGAGACAAACTTCTTGACTCCTAGAAACAAACTGAGGGTTGTTGGGACGGGGAGGATGGGGTAACTGGGTGATGGGCATTAAGGAGGGCGTGGGATGTGATGAGCACTTGGCGTTTTACTGAATGAATGAATCATTGATTCATTTCAAAAATGAATGATGTGCTATATCTTGGCTAATTGAATTTAAATTGCAAAGGTAAAAAAAAGTGAATGTCTCTTCAAATTCAGAAGGAGAAGAAAAGCCATAATAAATTAGGGTAGTAGCTAGCAGAAGCACCTCCTTTCATGAGTGCAGGCCTCTGTGTCCCTATTGTGATAATACGAATCTTTGAGGATCAAGGAGAGGAATGAATCTGGAAGTATGGTTGCCAACAGACTTCCAGAGAGTTAAGGAAAAAGGGCGAGGATATTGGCAGTCTTTAGGAATCTGCCACCCAGGCAGCCAGCCTTCAAACTTTTAATAAGCATCACAGATATTTTTTTTTAAGATTTTATTTATTTATTTGATAGAGATCCCAAGTAGGCAGAGAAGCAGGCAGAGAGAGAGGGGGAAGCAGGCTCCCCGCAGAGCAAAGAGCCCAATGTGGGGCTTGATCCCAGGACCCTGGGATCATGACCTGAGCCGAAGGCAGAGGCTTTAACCCACTGAGCCACCCAGGCGCCCCATCACAGATATTTTCGATTCAATGATCTAAAAACTATCGATGATTAAAAATTATTAAATTATTGATTAAAAATTATTTTGCTGTCATTTTAAAGGTTGCTATTTCTTTCTATTTTGCTCTAAACTTTATTATCCCCTAATGTCAGTACCATGTAGTTAAACACTGATGCTTCTTCATCAGTGAAAGAGTGGCAGTTCTATGAAGGAAAAGTAGAGTTGATGAGAGTAATAGTGTCTCCCATTTTCACCTGGCAGAGCCTAGGCGATCTTTCTCTATATCCCTGAACAACTTGTAGTTTTGCCAGAATTATAACTGGGGGTTTTAGAAGGCATCTCATTTACACAGCTAGCCTTATAAGACCAAATTTATATGATAGAAAGACAGCTTGGAAAATGGCAGGCAGGTAGTAGAATCCAGAGTAGAAGAAAAATAAATGATCACTTGATATACACATATAGACACAGAAGTTGAGAATCTATAGAAAAAAATCAGAAAGAGAATCCATTTCCAAGGTCAAGGCTGACACATTGTTTTATCAATGCACGTTTAAGAAATTTATGTTGAAAGTAATTGACTTTTTTAAATTAAGATTTTGTTTATTTATTTGACAGAGAGACACAGCAAGAGAGGAAACACAAGCAGGGAGAGTGGGAGAGGGAGGCACAGGATTCCTGCCGAGCAGGGAGCCCGATGTGGGACTTGATCCCAGGACCCCAGGATCATGACCTAAGCTGAAGGCAAATGCTTAACAACTGAGCCACCCAGGTGCCCCTGAAGTAGTTGGCTTTATACCTTTCAATAAGAGTCTTAAAAACCATGGTATTTGGGTTCCTTACTTTAGAACATCAATGATCTGATGGTTAGGATTCAAAATTTGAAGCTATTTTAAGTCTACACTAAAAAAAAAAAAAAAATCCCTTGTGCTCTGTCTTCCATCAATCTCCACATTTTTACTTCTTTCACAGATTCGCTTTTCCTTCTGTTGAACTTCACCAAAAAAGAAAAATTGTATGTTTTGGAGTAGGATTCTGGTTTTTTGGACTCAGCATAATGGTTCTCAGGTTGATCCAAGTCCTTGTATGTGTCAGTTTATTCTTCTGATTTTTTGAGTAATATGCTATCGAATGAATAGGTCAACATTGATCAGTTCTATTTTCAAATTAACATATAATGTATTATTTGCTTCGGGGGTAAAGGTCTATGATTCATCAGTCTTATACAGTTCATAGCACTCACCATAGCACATACCCTCCCCAATGTCCATCACCCAGCCACCCCATCCCTCTCATCCCACCCCCCAGCAACCCTCAGTTTGTTTCCTGAGATTAAGAGTCTCTTATGGTTTGTTTCCCTCTTGATCCCATCTTACTTCATTTTTTTCCCTCACTACCCCCCATGATCCCCTGCCCTGCCTCTCAAATTCCTCATATCAGAGAGATCACCTAATTGTCTTTCTCTGATTAACTTATTTCACTCAGCATAATACCCTCTAGTTCCATCCACATCATTGCAAATGGCAAGGTTTCATCTTTTTTTTAATGATTTTTATTTATTTATTTGATAGACAGAGATCGCAAGTAGGCAGAGAGGCAGTCAGAGAGAGGAGGAAGCAGGCTCCCTGCTGAGCAGAGAGCCCGATGTGGGGCTCGATCCCAGGACCCTGGGATCATGACCTGAGCCGAAGGCAGAGGTTTTAACCCACTGAACCACCCAGGCACCCCAAGGTTTCATCTTTTTGATGGCTGCATAGTATTCCTGTGTGTGTGTGTGTGTGTGTGTGTGTGTGTGTGTATCACCTCTTCTTTATCCATTTGTCTGTTGATGGACATCTAGGTTCGTACCCTAGTTTGGCTATTGTGGACATTGCTGCTATAAACATTTGGGTGCACGTGCCCCTTTGGATCACTACATTTGTATCTTTAGGGTAAATACTCAGTAGTGCAATTACTCAGTGATAGGGTAGCTCTATTTTCAACTCTCTGAGGAACCTCCATACTGTTTTCCAGAGTGGCTGTACCAGCTTGCATTTCCACCAACAGTGTAGGAGGGTTCCCCTTTCTCTGCATCCTCGCCAACATCTGTCATTTCCTGACTTGTTAATTTTAGCCATTCTGACTGATGTGAGGTGGTAACTCACTGTGGTTTTGATTTGTATTTCCCTGGTGCCAAGTGATGTTGAGCACTTTTTCATGTGTCTGTTGGCCATTTGGATGTCTTCTTTGCAGAAATATCTGTTCATGTCCTCTGCCCATTTCTTGATTGGATTCTTTGGGTGTTGAGTTTGGTAAGTTCTTCATAGATTTTGGATACTAGTCCTTTATTTGATGTCATTTGTGAATATCTTCTCCCATTGTGTCAGTTGTCTTTTGGTTTTGTTGACTGTTTCCTTGGCTGTGCAAAAGCTTTTGATCTTGATGAAGTCCCAATAGTTCATTTTTGCTCTTCCTTCCCTTGCCTTTGGTGATGTTTCTAGGAAGTTGATGTGGCTGAGGTCAAAGAGGTTGCTGCCTGTGTTCTCCTCAAGGATTTTGATAGATTCCTGTCTCACATTGAGGTCTTTTGTCCATTTTGAGGATATTTTTGTGGGTGGTATAAGGAAATGGTCCAGTTTCATTCTTCTGCATGTGGCTGTCCAATTTTTCCCAACACCATTTGTTGTGAGACTGTCTTTTTTTCATTGGATATTTTTTCCTGCTTTGTTGAAGATTAGTTGACCATAAAGCTGAGGATCCATTTCTGGGCTTTCTATTCTGTTCCATTGATCTATGTGTCTGTTTTCGTGGCAGTATCATGCTGTCTTGATTACAGGGTTTTTTTGTTATTGTTGTTGTTTTGTTTTGTTTTTTTAAAGATTTATTTATTTGACAGATAGAGATTACAAGTAGGCAGAGAATCAGGCAGAGAGAGAGGAGGAAGCAGGCTCCCAGCTAAGCAGAGAGCCTGATGCGGGGCTCGATCCCAGGACCCTGGGATCATGACCTGAGCTGAAAGTAGAGGCTTTAACCTGCTGAGCCACCCAGGCACCCCGATGATTACAGGTTTGTAATAGAGCTTGAAGTCTGGAATTGTGATGCTGCCAACTCTGGTTTTCTTTTTCAACATTCCTCTGGCTATTTGGGGTCTTTTCTGGTTCCATATATAGTCTAGGATTATTTGTTACATTTCGTTGAAAAAAGTTGATGGTATTTTGATAGGGATTGCATTAAATGTGTATATTGCTTTAGGTAGCATAGACATTTTCACAGTATTTGTTCTTCCAATCTGTGAGCATAGAACATTTTTCCATTTCTTTGTGTCCTCCTCAATTTCTTTCATGAGTACGTTTTAGTTTTCTAAGTACAGATTCTTTGCCTCTTTGATTAGTTTTACTCCTAGGTATCTTATGGTTTTGGGTGCAATTGTAAATGGGATTAACTACTTAATTTCTCTTTCTTCTGTTTTACCATTCGTGTATAGAAATTCAACTGATTTCTGTGCACTGATTTTATATCCTGATACTTCACTGAATTCCTGTATGAGTTCTAGCAGTTTGGGAGTCTTCATTTGGGTTTTTCACCTGCAAAGTGTAAGAGTTTGACTTCTGCTTTGCTGATTCAGATGTCTTTTATTTCCTTTATTTCTTTAGTTGTCTGATTGCCAAGCTTAGGACTTCCTTCTAGTACTATGTTGAATAGCAGTGGTGATAGTGGATAACCCTGCCATGTTCCTGACCCTAGGAAGAAAGCTTTCAGTTTTTCCACATTGCGAATGATACTCGCTTTGGTTTTCCATAGATGGCTTTTATGATATTGAGGTATGTACCCTCTGTACGTACACCATGAAGAGTTTTGATCAAGAAAGGATACTGTACTTTGTCAAATGCTTTTTCAGCATCTATTGAGAGTATCATATGGTTCTTGTTCTTTTATTGATGTATTGTGTCACATTGGTTGATTTGCAGATGTTGAATCAACTTTGTAGTCCAGGAATAAATCCCACTTGGTTGTGGTGAATAATCCTTTTAATGGACTGTTGGATCCTATTGGCTAGTGTTTTGGTGAGAATTTTTGCATCCATGTTCATCAAGGATATTGGTCTGTAATTCTCTTTTTTGATGAGGTCTTTGTCTGGTTTTGGGATCAAGGTAATGCTGGTCTCATAAAATGAGTTTGGAAGTTTTCCTTCCATTTCTATTTTTTTGGAACAGTTTTAGGAGAATAGGTATTAATGCTTCTTTAAATGTTTGGTAGAATTCCCCTGGGAAACCATCTGGCCCTGGGCTCTTGTTTGCAGGAGATTTTTGATGACCACTTCAATCTCCTTATTGGTTATGGGTCTGTTCAGCTTTTCTGTTTTTTCCTGGTTATGTTGTGGTAGTTTACATGTCTCTAGGAATGCATCCATTTCTTCCAGATTGTCAAATTTGCTGGTATATAGTTGCTTATAATATGTTCTTATTATTGTCTGTAGTTCTTTTGTGTTAGTTGTGATCTCTCCTCTTTCATTCACAATTTATTAATTTGGGTCCTTTCTCTTTTCTTTTTGAAAAGTCTGGCCAAGGGTTTATCAATCTTATTAATTCTTTCAAAGAACCAGCTCCTAGTTTTGTTGATTTTTTTCTATTGTTTTTTTGGTTTCTATTTCATTGATTTCTGCTGTGATCTTTATGATTTCTCTTCTCCTGCTGAGTTTAGGGCTTCTTTCTTGTTCTTTCTCCAGCTCCTTTAGGTATAGGGTTAGGTTGTGTACTTGAGACCTTTCTTGTTTCTTGAGAAAGGCTTGTATCACTATATACTTTCCTCTCAGGACCGCCTTTGCTGTGTCCCAGAGATTTTAACAGTTGTGTTTTCATTTTCATTTGTTTCCATGAATTTTTTCAATTCTTTAATTTCCTGGTTGACCCCTTCATTCTTTAGTAGGATGCTCTGTGGCCTCCGTGTATGTGGGTTCTTTCCAACTGTCCTCTTGTGGTTGAGTTCTAGCTTCAGAGCATTGTGGTCTGAAATATGCAGGGAGTGATCCCCATCTTTTGAACCTGTTGAGACCTGATTTGTGACTCAGGATGTGATCTGTTCTGGAGAATGTTCTATGTGCAGTAGAGAAGAATGTGTATTCTATTGCTTTGGGATGCAATGTCCTGAATATATCTGTGATGTCTATTGGGTCCAGTGTTTCATTTAAAGCCTTTATTTCTTTGATGTTTTGCTTAGATGATCTGTCTATTTCAGTGAGGGTGATGTTAAAGTCCCCTACTATTATTGTATTATTGCCTTTGTGTTTCTTTGATTTTTTTTAATTAATTGGTTTATAGAATTGGCTGATCCCATGTTAGGGGCATAGATATTTAAAATTGTTAGATCTTCTTGTTGGACAGACACTTTAAGTATGATATAGTGTCCTTCCTCATCTCTTAATATAGTCTTTGGCTTGAAATCTAATTTGTCTGATCTAAGGATTACCACCCCATCTTTCTTTTGATGTCCAATAGCGTAGTAAGTGGTTTTCCACCACCTCACTTTAAATCTGGAGTTCTGATTTTGTGCTCTGCTGCTCCACCGCTGGCCGGGAGCTGGCCACTCCCCTCGCAGTCTGTCTTCCCGTCCCTTCGGATTCATTTCTCCGCATGTCCTACCTTCCCAAAAGTTGTTGCTTTTCTGTTCCTAGACTTACTGTTCTTCTTACTGTTCTTCTTCCCTTCAATCTCCTGTTGAGTTTGTAGGTGTTCAGAATGGTTTGATAACTTTCTAGCTGAACTCCAGCAACCTGATGATATCTCAGTGTCCTACTACTCTGCCATCTTGCTCCTGCCCTGAGCATTGATCAATTCTATCAGTTGACAGTTGGGTTGTTTTCAGCTGGTGTGTCTAAATTTAAAGCAGTCTTATCATGTAGTCATATGCAATCTTAAATCTTGACGATGTCATTTTGTGGACATAGGTGTTCATTACTGTTGAGTAAACAGGAGTGGAAATAATGGATCACAAAGTAGGTGCACATTTAAAGTTAGAGAAATGACCTCATAGTTTTCCAAGGTCTTTTATATATTTTATAGCCCCATCAGTAGAGTAGGGAAGTGTCTTTGTTTCCATTCTCATCAGTATTTGGTGTTGTCAGTCTTCTTAAGTTTAGCTGGTTAGAGTCATAAAGTCTATATGCTTCTAGTTTTCATTTGCACTAGTAATATTGGGTTCCATTTCTTCATAAGGTAGACTGCAGTGATAGGCTTTGGGAGAAAGACCAGAGAGGTAAAGGGCCATTCTGATGATATACCGAAGGCACAGACTATTAACATGACTTAGTATGGTAATGTTAGCCCTGAGAACCTGGCTTGAGGGACTTTGGCAGGTTTCTCCACTGTAATGTTACTCTTTATTCCTTACCATACTCATTAGAAGAAAGTTACCATGTGCAATCCGCACTTCAAGGAGCATAAACTCATGCTCCCCTTCCTTAAGGGCAGAGTGTCTACATAAATTATTTGGAATTTTCTGCACAGGTGCTTAGTTGATTATTATTTATTTATTTTTGGCTTGTTTTATTTTACCTTAAGACATTGGGCACTTCTTCAGTTGTCTCCTGTGTTCTTTTGACATACTTCAGTCATGTGCTGTTCTTTGTTGCTTTTGTTAATTATTTTTTTGGCATTCTTTATTCCTTACTCTTTACTCTTACTCTTTTGGCATTCTTTATTCCTTACTCTCTGCACTGTAAGATGCTACAGGCTCATCTGGTATGTTTCTGGCTCTTCCTCTTGAGTCCGCCATTGTTCCATGGAGCCCTGGTTCCCTTTATTGGAGAGTGTAATTGGAAACTAAGATCTGGGATTTAGTTAAATTGTGGCTCTGGGGGTGTCATTGGTTCCACATTTCCTTAGTTGATCAAGCAAGAAAATATATGTTTCTGAACCCCTACATATATACAGATCTAGATCTAGATATCCATCTATATCCATATTTAGCTAAATGTGTGTTCCTACAGATGTATCCAGCTCTAATCCACTACCATGTGGACTGTTCCTGGCTTTTCTGTAACCTCCCACTCTAGCATTGGGAAGCCTGCTTCCCGCCACCTGCCATACATTTATGCAATTTTTTGGATTCCAGGATGTACAAATAGTGGTTTCAGCATTGTTTCTCTCTATCACTAGACTAGGGGACAGTGTTGGTATGTAATACCTTTTGCCTTTAGTCTTGCAACCTCCACTCACTTCCAAAGTTACTACTTACATCTTTGCTTTCTTCCCTAACCTCCTCAGTTTGACACCTTTGTAAAACAGAATCTTTTATCAAAATCTGGATTCCATTCTGGGATTCCCTGAATACCTAGAGAAGTTTTTAAAGTTTGCATACCTTAAAATTGACTTTCTCCTCGAAAGTTCTATGGGTTTTGACAAATGCATAATGATAAGTACACATCATTATGATATGATACAGAATAGTTTACCACACTAAAAAAAATCTCTTATGCTTCATTTATACCCTTCCTCAGATCTCCAGTGATCATTGATGTGTTTACTGACTCATACTTTTGTGTTTGTGATAATGTCATAAAAATGAAATTTTACAGTTTGTAGCCTCTTAAGGCTTATTTCTCATCAATATGCATTTAAGAATCATCCATTTTTTGGGGGCACCTGGCTGGCTCAGTTGGTAGAGCATGTGACTCTTGGTCTCAGGGTTATAAGTTCAAGCCCCGTGTTGGGTGTAGAAATTACTAAAAAAAAAAATCTTAAAAAAAGAATCACCCATGTTTTTGAGTGGCTTGGTATCCTTCTCCCCTTTTATTTTTTTTTTAACAGATTTTATTTATTTATTTTAGAGAAACAATGTGAACAGGGGGAGGGACAGAGAGTGAAACCCAAGCAGAACTCCATGCTGAGTGCAGAGCCTGATGCAGGGCTTGATCTCCCAACACTGAGATCATGACCTGAGCCAAAATCAAGAGTGGTATGCTTAAGCAGCTGAGCTACCCAGGCACCACTTGGTATCTACTTTTTATGTGTCATTCAGTATTGTGTGTCAGTGAATAGTAAACCATGACATGGATATATCACAACTTAAATATTCACCTGCTGAAGAACATTTTATTTGCTTCCAATTTTGCATAATTATGAATACAGTTTCTGTGAACATATGCATGCAAATGTTGTGTGGCACAAGTTTTCAAATCAATTGGATAAATATTTAGGAGTGTGTTGCTGGATCATATGGTAAGACTATGTTTGCCTTTGAAAGAAACTGCCAAACTGTCTTCCATTGTGGTTGTACCATTTTGTGTTCCTGCCAGCGATGAAGGAGAGAATTCCCACTACTCTGCAAACACTTCTTGTTGCCAGCATTTAGTATTATCAGCATTTGGGCTTTAAACATTTTAATAGGTAGTTGCATCTTGTTTTCGTTTGCACATATCCTAATGACAAATGCCCTAACGGCTTTTTTCATGCACCTTTATCTTCTGAATATCTTCTTCATTGAGCTCTCCATTTATTTTTCTATTTTCAGCTGGGTTGTTTGTTTTCTCATGGTTGAGTTTTAAGAGTCTTTGTGTATTTTGGATACAGATCCTTTATCAGATAGGTCTTTTGCAAATATTTTATCTCAGCCTGTGGCTTATCCCTTCATTCTCTTTATACTGTTTTTTTTCAGAGCTGAGGCTTTTAATTTTAATAGAAATGAAGAGCAGCTCTTTTCTTTTTGGATTAAAGTTTTGGTGTCGCATCTAATCACCAAATCCAATATCATGTAGATATTCTTCCATGTTTTTTATGTAAGTTTGATGTTTTTGCTTTTTATATTTATGTCTGTGACTCATTTGGAGTTAATTTTTATGTACAGGGGAAAGTGCTTAAGTTCAGTCTTTTGAGTTCGAGTATTTCAACACCATCTGTTGGAAATACGATCCTTTCTCCACTGGATTGCCTTTGTGCCTTTGTCAAGAAGCAAGTTGACATTTGTATGTGTCTCTTTCTGGGCTCTTTATTTTGTGCTGTTGGTCTGTATTGGTCTGTATTGGTCTATACCATGCTGTCTCGACCACTGTAGCTTTATAGTGGAATTTCAAATAAGGTAATAGTAGTCATCCAACTTTGTTCTTCAGTGTTCTATTGGAAAGTCTAGGTCTTTGCCTTTCCACATAAATTCTAAAATCAATTTGTTGACAGCTACAAAATAGCTTGCTGTGGTTTCAACTGGTATTCTGTCAAATCTATTGATCAATTTTGGAGGAATTAATATCTTTCTTTTAAGATTTTATTTATTTGTCAAAGAGAGAGAGAAAGAGAGACTGAGAGTGCAGCAGGCAGAGGGAGAAGCAGGCTCTCTGCTGAGCAGGAAGCCCAAGGTAGAGCTTGATGCCAGGACTCTGGGATCATGACCCAAGCTGAAAGCAGACACTTAACTGACTGAGCCACCCAGGCATCCCTGGAAGAATTAATATCTTAATGATACCAAGGCTTCCAGCATGAACATGAAATAGTTCTCTGTTTATTTTGCTTTGGCTTTGTTTTCTCTCCTCAGTATTTTGCATTTTCTGCATATATGTCCTGTAGATACTTGTTTAATCTGAGAATTATAACAAATGTCTCCAAGAGCCAAACACAAATGGATTAGGGATTGTCCTGCTTTCCTTTGCATCCAGCTTTTTATGGTCCCACTTTTGAAAGATGTATTTGCATTTGAAATATTTCGTGTTTTAGTGCTATTTAGAAAATGCTGTGCATATGTAATAATGAGAAGCAACCATTAGTCTCAGGATTCAAGATTGGTGGAAAGAACGCTGAACTGGAGAGTGAGTGCCCCAGAAATAGGCTGTAGACATTGACCTACAAATAAGAGATGCCTAGCAAGGCAGGATTTTGTAGGTTTTTTTTTTTTTCTTTCCCAAGAAGAACTAAAAATCCTAATTTGTTTTTTTAATGTGAGATACCCCAATTTTTAAATTTTGGTGATTAGTTAAAACAAACAAACACCCTCAGTCCAACTCAGGGGGACAAACAGTGAATTTGGTGACTGTATGAATTCCATAGGCCACCAGTTTGTATCTCTTAATATTTATTAATGTTTATTAATATGGAAACAGAGGCCCCAATAGGGTGGGCTAAGCATTTGCTCAGGGGTTCACAGATAGTTAAAAATCAGAATATTCCTGATTTCCGGATGACAATTTGTTTTTTTCCTATTATCCTAGGCTTTTACCCAGGTAAGTATGCCAGTTGTCTGCTGTGTAGTGGGAACGAGTTTGACCTTTAAGCTCACCAGCTAAAATGTAATTTTAATAACCAGTATATCAGTCATTTTGTTTCATAGCCTATTGCCATAAACTGAGCACCTTCACACAACTCATGTTTATTATCTCACTTTCTGTGGGTTGAGAATCTGGGGATGGATGAGCTCTGAGGGTCTCTCACTGGGCTCAGTCAAGGTGTTAGTTAGGTGGGGGTCTCATGTGATCCCTGCCATTATCGGGCTGGGATGGCTCTGTTTTATAGGTCATGTGGTTGCTGGCAGGATTCCATTCCTTGTGGGCTCTTGGACTGAGGGCTTTACCTCCTTGGCTGAAGGCTGCACTCTTTTCATCATGGTGGCCACTCTAGAAGAAAGCTAAATTAATCAAAGCCAGGAATGGAGAGAGTCAATGGAGAAACTCTTCTAGCAGGAAGTGTTATAAGCTTAGGTAACAGAATCAAGGAAGTGACATCTCATTAGCTTGGTCTTATCCTTTTGCCTAGCCACGAATCACAGGGCCCTACCAACACTCCGGGAAACAGAGGCGGGTATTGCACAAGGATATGAATATCCGGGCATGGGGATCATTGGGGCCATCCTAGAGTCTTTCCGCACAACTAGTTTCAGAAATGATTATATCCCTTCTCCAGGCATGCACAGCTTTTCTGTCTCAGCCAGAGGGCCCTAATGGCCCCAGAGCATATGAGCAAAGGAATGCAAGGGGGTGGGGCAAATAGGGAGGAACCAGGGTTTGTGATTAGACTTGCACATGCATGTAGAGCAAAGACTCTTAGGTAGAAGGGTTTGAATAACAGACAATCAACTGAAAACCATCCAGGGTGTCCAAAAAGGGTCTCTTTTATGCCCCAGTAGGAACAGAGGACGAAGATAGAGAATCCAGGCCAAAGAAGCAGATGTTCACCAGCTGGGGCCTGTCAGTAGGGGGCAGGTGTCTATCGAGGCATTGGGGGATCTCTAGCATCCCTTCAGTTTCCAGGAGGAACTTGCAAGAACACAAGCAAGGAGCCGATACACGACAGGATCACGCAATAAAAACATAGATCTAAGGAGTAGCCACTGTGCACACATAATTAGAACTGGGGCAAAAATTGTAAGAGAGGTCTTGGACCAAGAAACAGATCTCAGGCCTCAAGTGCAAGGTCATGACCTGGTCAGGTGAATCCCAGAGCAATTAAGGTTCTGAACTTGCGTTTCTCTTGCATTTGGACAGGAAGGAAGCTAGGGACCGAAATGGAGTGAAACCTGCAGCTCTGAGGAGAGGGGGCCCTCGCAACAGAAAACGTTGTAGGATCTTTTTTGGGTGACTCCTCCAAGGCCTCTGGGAACATGGGAAAGAAGTGGCTTCCTGTCCAGCCAGCCTTTTTTCCCCCTCTCTTTGGAAAACTAACTCCAGGCCCCCATGAAACACATTTCCCTTCAGCTCCCAAGGGCATTTTTATTTTAAGCTTCCTTTCCAATACTGACAAAAGAGGGCTCCTGTCTGAGGATTAGAATTTCAAATATCCCAGGAGAGGAAGAAGAAGTTACATAGGAAAGTGATATTCTATATCTCTCCCTTTCTGGATCCTACCTATGGCTAGTTACTGGTCCTTCAAGGAAAGGTCATCTGTCCCTCTGAACCATTGGGGCACACCTATGGTGCTCTGAACCGTATTAGTGCTGGAATAAAACTGTGAGGAAAAAATGCATATTCTGCCTTCAAGATTGGTCTAGTGAAGGGTCAGACATACCAGTTACTCACCCACACTTGTGAATATTGGGCTCGAGTTAGGGTACAGAAAATGGAAGACATGACTTCCTAGGCATGGGTCCTTACAGAAGAATGGCCATGGTCATGAGCACCATTTTCTTCTGGGTTGAGGAGTTCATTGTTTCTCCTAAAACATCATTGGGATGAAAGGGACATACTTGAAATTAAAAGACCACTTCGGGGGTACCTGGGTGGCTCATTTGATTATACAGCTGCCTTTAGCTCAGGTCATGATCTCAGGGTCCTGGGATTGAGACCCGTGTCAGGCTCCCTGCTCAGCAGGGTGTCTGCTTCTCCTCTTCTCTCTGACCCTCCCCACCACTCCCCACCCCTCCTCTCTCACTCTCTCTCTCTCAAATAAGTAAATCTTTATATATATATTAAAAAAGACCATTTTGCCTACGCAGTCTAGAATGGTTTGAAGAGTGAGCATGAGAAGGTTCAGGGAGAGCAGGAGGATGGATATTGCTGTAAAAGGTAATATCGTCTGGACTAGGGTGGTGCTCCTGGAAATATAGAAAGTAAATTTTAATGATACTTTTGGAAGTATAAGTCAGCAGGCCTGAGGCAGGCAGCACCTTCTGGCTTGCACAGCTGGATGGATGGAAGTTCAAGTCCCTGAAACGGATAAGCCTGGGGGAGACACATGTTTTGGGGAAAGAGAATTTAAGAGTAGGTCAGGAGTTAAAATTTAGATTTGTGCATTTCAAGAGGTATTGGAAATATTCAAGGAGAATGTCAGGTGAGCATTGCCAGATAGTTCTAGAACACAGGCTAAAAGGATGAGCCAATGGTCATTCTGATAGTGCTTGGATATCATCACCCAAAGAAAGGCATAGAATGAGAAGTAAAGGGGAATAACAAAAAGAAATAAAAGGACCCGAATGCCACCTATGCTTTAACAAGTCTTCTGGGTCATGGCACTTGGGTGTCTCAGTTGGTTAGTGGCTGCCTTTGGCTGAGACCATGATCCTGGGGTCTTGGGATCGAGCCCCACATCTGGCTCCCTGCTCAGCGGGGAGTCTGCTTCTCCCTCTCTCTCTCTTTCTCTGCCAGCCGCTCCCCCTGCTTGTAGTCTCTCTCTCTCTCTAATAAATAAATAAAATCTTCAAAAACAGACTGAGTTCCAGGGGCTTTGGCAAAAACGCAACTGATCTAATTTGATTTTTTTGTCCGCCAATTTTTTGTAGTGACTTTGGGCCCGAAACATTTCTCTGGGGATAATCTCTTAAGTATATAAACTGAGTAAAGCTCTCCCAAAGGACTGTAGGTGTAAAGAGGATTTTTTATATTATGAGCCCAGTTTAAAAAATGAAAATTTAAATAAGCTCATGGGTGGAGAAAAAGGAAATGTCTACATTGTGTTTTATTTTTCAGGCTGAATTAAAATAACTTCTGTAAAGATGAACAACACATGGAAGTGAGGCCTATTACTTCAAAATCGGTAGGTCTGCCCAGGGTAAGGGTATTTCTCGCCAACCCCTCAGTTCAGAGAAAATAATTCCTCCTGGTGAGTCATTTTTTTGCACCTGGAAACTTGAAAGGCAGAGATGAGTTGGTTAGCTTTAGTCTCAATTGTTTTATGTTTTTTTTTTTGTTTTGTTTTGTTTTATGTTTTGACATGAAATTCGGATAGGGGCATACCAAGGATGGAAAGGGAATCAGGATTCAGAGAGCATAGAGGAACCTTTTGAAACCATGGGAAGCAGCTCTTCTTGGCACATATTTTGTCTTATTTTATTTTTTATGATTTTACATTTTTTATTGATGTATGGTTGACATACAATGTTACATCGATTTCAGGTGTACAACGGAGGGATTCCACAAGTCCATATATGTTATGCTGTGCTCAGTCGTCATTAACTATATTCTCTATGCCAGACCTTTCATCGTTGTGACTTACTCATTCTATAACTGGAAGCCTGCATCTCCCACTCCCCTTCACCCATTTTGCCTAACTCTACCATCCTCCTCTCCGGCAACCCTACCTGTTTGTTCTTTGTGTTTATGGGTCTGTTTCTGCTTTGTTTTGTTTTTTAAATTTCACATACAAGTGAACTCATATAGTATTCGTCTTTCTCTGACTTATTTCACTTGGCATAATACCCTCTAGGTCCATCCATGTTGTGGCAAATAGCAAGATCTCACTCTTTTTAATGGCTGAGTAATATTTCCCCCATTTTCTTTATCCATTTATCTATCGATAGGCACTGGGGTTGCTTCCATATCTTGGCTCTTGTAAATAATCCTGCTATAAACAGAGGGGTGCATATATCTTTTCAAATTAGAGTTTTTGTTTTCTTTGGGTAAATACCCAGTAGTGGAATTACTAGATTGTATGATACTTCTCTTTTTAACTAATTTAACTAATTTCACTAATTGCTTAAAAGATTTTTTAAAACTTGAAAAAAGTTTTGCTTTCTCACCTTAAAAGATCTCTAAATAGGACTATTTTATTACCCGTATTAGGGAGATTTTCAGTCTAATCATTCTGAAGTTCTTTTGTCAAGTCAAGTTCTTTCTGACAACACACTGAGACCATTCTGAAATCAGAATTATTGGCAGATGTCTGGAATCTTTCATATAACAATTATTCACATATGCGAGAATATTAATGAAGTCAGGCCATAACCTCATCATCCAAGTTAAAATCACCAATGAAAGGAGCAGTTGCAATTACACAGTTAGTGTGGGGACGTGAGGGGAAGGAAGGGAAAAACGAAGAGGGGAAGTCAGAGGAGGAGATGAATCATGACAGACTGTGGACTCCAGGAAACAGACTGAAGGTTTCAGAGGGGAAGGGGATGGGAGGATGGGTCAGCCTGGTGATGGACATTAAGGAGGGCATGGATTGCATGGTGTTATACGCAAACACTGAATCATGGAACACTGCATCAGAAACTAATGATAGACTGTATGGTGACTAACATAACATAATAAATTATATAAAAAAGAAAAAATAAAAGGTACTGTGGACAAAAAAAGCTGTGAGAATCACAGCTAGCCCAAAAGCCCCTTTTCCAAAGCTTGGATAAATATCTTTATTCTTCTAGTTTCTGTATTAATTGTTGAGATTAGAAGTAGATATGCAGGAGGATGGTTCTGTATGTGAAAAGTTAAATGAATGCAGATTCATTTTGTTGCCTTGGACTACATTGGTAGAACTCATTAGCTCACTTAACAAATGCTTATCCAGTCCCCAGTCTGTGCCAGGCACTGTTAAAAGTTCTAGGGATATAGCTGAAAATGTAAAATAAAGAATTGACTGGAAACATCACAGTTCCAAACTTCAAGCTCTATTACAAAGCTGAAGTAATCAAGATAGTGTGGTATTGGCACAAAAACAGACACATAGATTGGTAGAGCAGAATAGACAAACCAGAAATAAACCCACAACTATGTGGCCAGTTAACCTTCAACAAAGCAGGAAAAAATACACAATGAGAAAAGGACAAACTGGGCATCTCCATGCAAAAGAATGAAACTGAACCACTTTCTTATACCACACACAAAAATAAACTCAAAATGGATTAAGGACCTAAATGTGACACTTGAAACCATTAAAATCCTAGAAGAAAAACACTAGCAGCAACCCCTTCGACAACAGCCGTAGCAACGTTTTTCTTGGTACGTTTCCTAAAGCAAGAGAAACAAAAGCAAAAATAAACTGTTGGGACTCCATCAAAATGGAGTCTGGTGGTGGGTATTAAAGAGGGCATGTATTGCATGGAGCACTGGGTGTGGTGCATAAACAATGAATTCTGGAACACTGAAAAGAAAGAAAATAAATTAAAAAGAAAAGCTTCTGTGCAGCAAGAAAACTATCAACAAAATTAAAAGGCAACCTACTGAATGGGAGAAGGTATTTGCAAATGATCTGATAATGGCTCAGGATCCAAAATACATAAAGAACTTCTATAACTCAATATCAGAAAAAGATCCAATTAAAGAATGGGCAGAACACATGAAGAGACATTTCTCCAAAGAGGACATCCAGTTGCCCAACAGACACAAGAAAAGGTGTTCACCGTCACTCATCATCAGGCCACATGAGATATCACCTCACACCTGTCAGAATGACTAAAATCAACAACACAAGAAACAACAGGTGTCGGTGAAGATGTGGAGAAAACGGAATACTTGTGCACTGTTGGGAGGAATGCAAACTGTTGTAGCCACTGTGAAAAACAGTATAGAGGGTCCTCAGAAAGTTAAAAATAGAGCTACCCTACAATGCAGCAATCACACTACTGGATATATACCCAAAGAATACAGAAACAGTCATTTGAAAGGATACATGCATCCCTCTGTTTATGGCAGCATTATCTGTAATAGCCAAATTACAGAAGCAGCCCCAGTGCATGGAATGGATAAAGACTTTATCCACACAATGGAATATTACTCAGCTATAAAAAGAGTGAAATCTTGCCATTTGCAATGACATGAATGGATCTAGAGGTATAATGCTAGGCTAAATAAGCCAGTCAGAGAAAGATATACCACACGATTTCACTCGTATGTGGAATTTAAGAAACAAAACAAATGAATAAAGGGAAAACAGACAAACTGAAAAACAGACTCTTAACTCTAGAGAACAAACTTATGGTTGCCAGAGGGGGTGGGGTGGGTGATGGGTGAAACAGGTGATGGAGATCAAGGAGGGCCCTTGTGATGAGCACCTGCTATTGTATGGAAGTGTTGAATCACTGTATTGTACGCCTGAAACTAATATCACACTCTGTTAACTAACTGGAATTTAAATAAAAACTTGAAGGAAAAAAATAACATTTCTCCAAATGTCATAAATTCAGGAAAAAGGAAAATAAAAGAAACTTGCCTCTCCTCATGGACCATGAATAAAATGGACCGATGGTATGTATGATTCTGGAATCTAGGTAGGAAGAGGAAGCCAAAACACTGATCATGACAGTGCGACCTACTGCAACCAAAAGATTTGGCAAGGTAGTTGGAACAATGAGATAACACTGTATACCGAGTAGCATGGCAAAAATCCACAGTATTGACAACAACAAATGCTAGTGAGGATGTGGAGCAACGGGAATTCTTGTGCATTGCTGGTGGAAATCCAAAATGGTACAGGTACTTTGGAAGAGAGTTTGGCAGTTTCTTCCCAAACTAAACATACACTTACTGTAACATCTAAAAATCACATATCTTAGTGTTTACCCAAATGAACTGAAGTTTTAGTTCACACAAAAATCTGTACATAAATTTTTATCATCAGAATGGCTAAAATTAATAAGTCAGGAAATGAGAGATGTTGGTGAGGATGGGGAGAAAGGGGAACCCTCCTACACTGTTGGTGGGAATGCAAGCTGGAGCAGCCACTCTGGAAAACAGTGTGGAGGTTCCTCAAAAAGTTGAAAGTAGAGCTATCCTATGACCCAGTGATCGCACTACTGGGTATTTACCCTAAAGATAGAAAGGTAATGCCCGAAGGGGCACCTGCACCCCAATGTTTATAGTGGCAATGTCCATGATAGCCAAACTATGAAAAGAGCCCAGATGGCCATCAACAGATGAATGGATAAAGAAAATGTAGTACAAACACATGATGGAATATTATACAGCCATCAAAAAAGAAATCCTGCCTTTTGCAATGATGTGGATGGAACTGGAGGGAATTATGTGGAGCAAAATACATCAATCAGAGAAAGACCATTACCATAAGATCTCACTGATGTGTTGAATTTAATAAACAAGGCAGAGGATCAAAGGGAAAAAGGAGAAAAAATGAAACAAGATGAAATCAGAGAGGGAGACACACCATAAGAGACTCTTAAACTTAGGAAACAGAGGGTCGCTGGAGGGGATGGGGGAGGGGATGGAGTAATTGGGTGATGGACATGAAGGAGGGCACGTGATGTAATGAGCTCTGGGTGTTATATAAGACTGATGAATCACAGACCTGTACCCCTGAAACAAATAATACATTATATGTTAATTTTAAAAACTCCCTCTTACATTTACAAGTTTAAAAAATATTTATAGCAGCTTTATGCATATTTGCTAAAACTTAGAAGGAATTGGGATGTCCTTCAGTAGATGAATGAATACATGAACAGTGATGCATCCAGACCATGGAATATCATTCATTGCTAAGAAGAAATGCCCTATGAAGCCACGCAGATACACGGAAGAATGTTTGACGCATGCTGTTAAGTGAAAGAAGCCAGTCTGAAAAGGCTCTACACTGTCTGATCCCAACTATCTAACATTTTTGAAAAGACAAAATTAAGAAGACACTAAAAAGATCAGTGGTGGCTAAGAGTTATACATTTCATTATATGTTTGTCAGAACCATAGACTACACCTCAGGATTTGGGGTGATGAAAGTGTACTGGTGTAGACTTATTACTGCTAACAGTTCACACTCTGATGTGTGTGTGGGAGGCTGTGTGTGTGGGGACATGACACATACGGGACATCTCTATACCCTCCGTCCCTCAGTTGTGCTGTGAACTTCTAAGTACTCTGAAAAGTAAGTCCGTAGAAAGGAAAAAGGATGTCTTGGAGAGACAGGACATGGCTTGTTGTTCGGTTAGGATGTTATGGATGAGAGAGAGAGAATTACATTGCCCAAATTTCTGTGTTGACTGACTGGAGTGCTAGTTCCTCATGGAAATGGGACTAACGGGAAGAGGGGAGAAAAAGAGGACAACGAGGGAAAAGAGAAATTAAAAAGGAAATCAGATTGCTGGTGTACATTAAGACTACTTCAGAAAAGAAATTTGCAAGGCAACACAGGATTAATGGCTGAATGAGTGACTGGGATTCTGGGTGGGGGGCACTGATTGCTAAATTCTGTCATAAAGTCTATTTTTTCTCACAGTGGCAGTTGGTGGCATATAGATAAGTAAAAATAGATCGATACATGCCTGCCTTGTTGTCAGCTAATGGAATCTCTGTCATCGCATGGTGTGGAGAAGTTCGAATCCTCCCTCATTCTGGGAATCTCTTTCTCTGAATCAATTTACTAAAATGTCGGAATTTCATGAAATTCACTAAACCTAGCGATTACTCCATATGGTTGGGATTGTAAAATATATGCTTCAAAGCAGCAAAATTTGGACAATGATTTAGACATTCTGGGAAGCTTTGAAGTTCTCTATTTGATGCAAACCATCTTTTTCTTGGTTAACCTGGCTTGCAAACATCATATCAAATACCAGGCATTTATCACCTGCAAAATGGTTTTAGAATTCTTCAGACTGTGGCTAGTATTGTGGAAGTTATAAATACAACATATTAACATTCTGCTCTGGATTAGCTGTTGGAGACCTTGCCTGAGGCATCTGAGTGGATGAGGTTGATGATAAAGCCCTTGTGAAAATTCTATATGATCATTTACCTGCATGATCTTTTATAGACAGTAACACCGGTGCCAATGTTGGCTTTGTGTAGATTGGATTCTTCAACACGTCGGTACCTGGGTTTCCCAAGTTTTGCCATCTTGTGTGAATCATGGCGGGCTATCTGTCACTTGAGAAATGGCCATTCTGGGCGATCTAAGGAATAATGGGCACATTGAGAAATAAAAGTTGTCATTAAAAAGAAAAAAGGAGATGGTAGTAGGTTGCCTTTGGAATATCACCCAGCTAATAGGGCCCACCCTCTCTTTTGGTGTGGGATCCCAGGTTGATGAGGAAGGGGCCACCCAACTTTGTGCTAATATAAGCTTACCCATATACCCTTGGCAATAGCTCCTTGTTCAGTGGTAGATCAATATGTGGTCATTAGAGTCTTTTTCTTGGTCTTTTGGAATTGGGTTATAAAGACACACGATAGGTGTTGGCATGAGATTGAGGCAGAAACTATAAAACCTTGGAGCTGTGGGGGCACGGTATTCTGCCATGTGCTTGAAGAAGTGGAGAAAGCAGGATGCCTGGGTGGCCCAGTCAGTTAAGTGTCTGCCTTCGGCTGTGGTCATGATCCCTGGGTCCTGGGTTTGAGTTCTGCATCCAGCTCCCTGCTCAGCGGGGAGCCTGCTTCTCCCTCTGCCTGCTACTCCCCCTGCTTATACACACTCTCTCTCTCTGAAAAAAAATCTTAAAAAAAGAAGAAGAAGAAGAAGAAGCAGAGGGGTACCTGGGTGGCTCAGTGGGTTAAAGCCTCTGACTTTAGCTCAGGTCATGATCCCAGGGTCCTGGGATCTAGCCCCGCCTCCGGCTCTCTGCTCAGCAGGGAGCCTGCTTCCTCCTGTCTCTCTGCCTGCCTCTCTGCCTACTTGTGATCTCTGTCTGTCAAATAAATAAAATCTTTAAAAAAAAAAAGAAGCAGAGAATACAGATCTGTAGCGATGGGGTGGAAGGATACAAGGTAGAGAGGAAAAGACATGAACTAAGGGAGAGTCTGATTGGTTCCAGCTCCTTCCAGGTGAAGTGGCTGTGAAATGCTTATCAGGAAACCAAGGTGGGAAATCCACCCTTCCCCCACCCGCTGCCCCATCTGTGCTTTCTCCCTAAGTTACAAAGAGCAAAGTGAAAAACAGGTGGGCCTTTATGGGAGAAACCAGAGGGTCATTGCCAGGGGAAGGGAGAATGAATATAAGGGGAAAAATGGCTATTCTCTGCAGTCAGAGAGGCAAAGGGAGAATTTTTCAACATTTATATGTTTTATTATTTTTTTATGTTTCAAGCTTTTTTTAAAGTTCTAGTTAGCATAGAGTGTAATATTACTTTCAATGGTAGAATGGAAGTTTTTTTTTAATTATCTGATGAAAGTGACCCACAAATTACACGAGGAGTCATTGTAGATTAGATGTCTTTAGAATTTTTTATATGGAGAGGATACAGTGAATTGTTATTTTTTTGAAGTCTTCATTACTATTGATTTTGTGATCATTTAACCAAGATTAGCTTTATACATTGTATAAAGAGAGGATTCACTGGAAAATTGTCAGAAGAGAGTTGTTATTTATTCCCTTAACCAAAGGCTTTTGGAGGTGGTTAGGAATATCCATCACTTCCTGGAAATATGGCTTATGGTTACAAATGCATTTCTCAGGCCTGTTGTGAAACTTAAAACAGTATCTAGTCCTTCAGACCTATAGGTGGTATTTCCCACTGTTACTTGAATTTGGTAAATTTCTCCTTGGACTCCATCCATTTTTCTTCCTCTGGCAAATTATAGGAGACTTTGGTTTGGAGCAACCATCAATTTATTTATGCTGTTGAAAGAATTCTTGGATTATAGGGATGAGGACACATCCTCCTTTTTCGCTTCCCTGGATAGTTACTCACCTGTGAGGTCGATTCATCATAAAATTGCCATCTGCTTCTATGAATATGAGAAGTCACGCAGGGAAAGGGGCAGACAGCTCTTGTTTGATAATGGTCTTTGGCCACTGTCTCTGCTTGTAAGAAGGATAAGAGGACTCTGTGACCTTGACAGTGGTAGACATTCAGCTATGAAAACAGTAGGACTCGGAAGCACGAATACGTAGAGCCAAGAGGGGAATTTGATTTCTGGCTTTATTTTTGTAGAGGAGATCAGGCATGACGAAGTATATCAGAAAAGCTTGCTTAGAAGTAGCTGGACAGCTGCAGACCTAGGGCCCAATCAGAGGCTTTCTAACCTAGTTAACCCTTGCATATGCTCTTGGTAACTCCTCTGAGAACCTTGGGAACTGCTATCGGCGAGACTTACGGAAGGCAGCCTCTGCCTTACCCATTCTCCTACCTAACTTGCTCTGCCTACTCCAGCAACCTGCTGAGTGCCATAACCTTCCTTTTTCTGGTAAACACAGTGGATGTCACAGGATGGTCCCTCACACCTGGGAGTAGCCAGCACCAGTATCTGGGCACTCTTTCTTGAGTCATGGCAACATGCTCCTTGGTAACAGTAATCTGCCTATAAAGTGAATGGACATTGATGAACTACTTAAGCCCCTGGGACTGTCTGTCATTATGTGTGGACCCAGGTGTCCCTAAAAGAGACAAGCCAAGGAGCCTGGAGAAAAGAAGACTGCACTTGTCCTGAAAGGAAGAGGAGAAGGTGAGCGAGGTCATTGAGAAGAGGAGGGGAAGCTTTCCTGGTGGGCAGAACCCCAGGAACCAAGACAGAATGAGGGTTAGCAACATCGTTTCTATTCCTTGAGCCTTCATAGGGTCCAAGTTGCTGTGCCACGGTATGACCTGCATTTGCTCGTTGTATTTTTGTGCTGAGGACAGAAGCTCAGGGAGGCAAATTGGCTTGCCCCAAGTCACAAAGCCAATAAGTGGCAAGGGCTGGATTGTATCAGGCAGATATAGCCATGAGGATGGCGGAGAGGCTAGCCTTGCTGTGGCCAAAGGGCTGTGTCCCACAGCGTTGATCTGCATGGGTAGGCTTTAGCTAGAACAACTGTGCCGCTACAGAACTGGAGGGATATAAAGGAAAGGGTTTACTCCATAGAGTTCCCCAGCCTGCCGAAAAGGCACATCTTTGACTTCCCTTATTTCTGGGGGGGACCCTAGTGTCATGGTGAGCTATTCGGAATTCCTTCTTTGCCACCTTCCCCAGACAATAGCAGCACATCACCACATCAGCAGTGATGCTCAAAAAAGAATTTTTTTTAAAGATTTTATTTATTTATTTGACAGAGAGAGAGATCACAAGTAGGTAGAGAGGCAGGCAGAGAGAGAGGAGGAAGCAGGCTCGCCGCGGAGCAGAGAACCCGATGCGGGGCTCGATCCCAGGACCCTGAGATCATGACCTGAGCCGAAGGCAGCGGCTTAATCCACTGAGCCACCCAGGCGCCCCTCAAAAAAGAATTTTTAAAAAATATTTTACCCATGCATTTGACAAAGAGCACAAGCAAGGGGAGCAGCAGAGGGAGAGGGAGAAAGAAGAAAATTTCTCTTTCTTAATTTCTCCACATCCGCACTAATACCTGTTGTTTCTTGCATTGCTGATTTTAGCCTTACTGATAAGGTGTAAGCTGATAGCTCATTGTGGTTTTGATTTGCATTTTCCTGATGGTGAGTGATGGTGAACATCTTTTCTTGTGTCTGTTGCGCAGCTGGATGTCTTTGGAAAAATGTCTGTTCATGTCTTCTGCCCATTCTTTAATTGGATCTTTTTCTGGTGTTGAGTTATAGAAGTTCTTTATGTATTTTGATCCTGACCCTTTATCAGATAGCTCATTTGCAAATCTCCCATTCAGTAGGTTGTCTTTTAATTTTATTGATCATTTCCTTCACTGTGTAGAAGCTTTTTATCTTGGTGTAATTCCAGTAATTTATTTTTGCTTTTGTTTCCCTTGCCTCAGGAGACATAACTAGAACAAAGTTGTTATGGCCAATGTCAAAAAGGTTACTGCTTGTGTTTTTTTCCAGGACTTTTATGGTTTCAGGTGTCACATTTAAGTCCTTAATCTATTTGGCATTTAGTTTTGTGTGTGGTGTAAGAAAGTGGTCCAGTATCATTTTTTTGCATGGAATTGTCCAGTTTTCCTGACACAATTTGTTGAAGAGACTGTCCTTTTCTCATTGGATTTTCTTTGTTGAAGTTTAACTGGCCATATAGTTGTGGCTTTATTTCTGGGTTTCTATTCTGCTTTATTGATCTATGTGTTTATTTCTGTGCCAATACCATACTGTCTTGATTATTTCAGCTTTGTAGTATAACTTGAAGTCTGGAACTGTGATGCCTCCAGCTTTTCTTGTCTTTTCTTTTTTTCTTTTTTCTTTTTTTTTGTGATTGCTTTGGCTATTTGGAGTCTTTTGTGGTTCCATACAAATTTTAGAATTGTTTGTTGTAGCTCTGTGAAAAATGCTGGTGGTATTTTGATAAGGATTGCATTAAATGTGTAGATTGCTTTGGGTAATATAGACATTTTAACAATATTTGTTCTTATAATTCAGGAGGATGGAATATCTTTCCATTTCTTGGTGTTGTCTATAGTATCTTTCATCAGTGTAGTTTTTAGAGTGTAGGTCTTTACCTCTTTGGTTAGGTTCATTCCTAGGTATTTTATTATTTTTGGTGCAATTGTAAATGGGATTGTTTTCTTAATTTCTCTTTCTGCTGCTTCATTCTTGGTATATAGAAATTCAACAGATTTTTGAATGTTGATTTTGGATCCTGTGACTTTACTGAAGTTGTTTATCAGTTCTACCAGTTTTTTGGTGGAGCCTTTCAGGTTTTCTATATTAGTATCATGTCATCTGCAAATAGTGAAAATTTTTACTTCTTTCTTACTGATTTGGATGACTTTTATTTATTTATTTATTTTTGTTGTTGTTGTTGTCTGATTGCTGTGGCTAGGACTTCTAGTACCATGTTGAATAAAAGTGGGGAGAGAGGACATCCTTGTCTTATTTCTGATCTTAGAGGAAAAGCTCTCAGTTTTTCCCAATAAAGGATGATGTTAACTGGGTTTTTCATATATGGCCTTTATTATAATGAAGTGTGTTCCCTCTAAACATACTTCATTTAGGGTTTTCATGATGAATGATGTTGTGTTTTGTCAAATGCTTTTTTTGCATCTATTGAAATGATCATATAGTTCTTATAATTTCTTATATAGATGTGATGTATCATGATGATTGATTTGTGAATATTGATCTACCCTTGCAACCCAGGAATAAATACCATTTGATTCTGGTGAGTGATTTTTTTTTTAATGTGTTGTTGAATTTGGTTTGCTATTATCTTATTGAGGATTTTTGCATCTATGTTCATCAGGGATGTTGACCTGTAGTCCTCTTTGTTAGTGGTGTCTTTATTTGTGTTCGTTATCAGGGTAATGCTGGCCTCATAGAATGAATGTGGATATTTTCCATTCTCTTCTCTGTTTTTTGGAATACTTTGAGAAGACTAGGTATTCTTTAAATGTTTGGTAGACTTCATCTGTGAAGCCATCTGGTCCTGGGCTTTTGTTTGTTGGGAGATTTTTGATTACTGACTCAATTTCTTTGCTGGTTATAGGTCTGTTCAAATTTTCTATTTCTTCCTGTTTTAATGTTGGCAGTTTATGTATTTCTAGGAGTTTATCTGTTTCTTTGAGGTTGTCCAATTTGTTGGCATATAGTTTTCAAAATATTCTCCTATAAATGTTTGTATTTCTGTGATGTTGGTTGTTATTCCTCCTCTACCATTTGTGATTTTATTTATTTGAGTCTTTCCTCTTGTTTTCTTGAGAAATCTGGGTAGAGATTTATCAATGTTATTGATTTTTCCAAAGAACCAGTCCCTGGTTTCATTGATCTCTTCTGTTGTTTTTTTAGTGTCGATATAATTTATTTCTGCTCTAATCTTTATTATTTCCTTCCTTCAGCTGGGTTTCGCCTTCAATTTTTTTTTTTTCTAGCTCCTTTGGGTATAAGGTCATGTTCTTTATTTGAGACCTTTCTTGGTTCTTGAGGTAGGCCTGTATTGCCATGTACTTGCTCTCTTATAATCGCTTTTGCTGCATCCCACAGGTTTTGGACTGTTGTGTTTTCAGTTTCATTTGTTTCCATGTACTTTTTATTTCCTCTTTTATTTCCTTGGTCACTTATTCATTGTTTAGTGGCATGTAATTTAACCTCCATGTATTTGTGATCCAATTTTCCTGTGGGTGACTCCTAGTTTCATAGCATTGTGGTCAGCAAGATGCATAGTATGACTTTGAACTTCTTGAATTTGTTGAGGTTTGTTTTGTGGGCTAATATGTGATTTATTCTGGAGACTGTTTCATATGCACTTGAAAAGAATGTGTATTCTGCTGTTTTAGGGTGGAATGCTCTGAATATATATATGTTAAGCCCATCTGGTCCAGTGTGTTGTTCAAAGCCATTGTTTCCTTTTGATTTTCAATTTAGATGTCCTGACCATTAATGTAAATGGGTGTTAAAGTCTCCTCCAATTATTGCATTATTGATTAGTTTATGTTTATTACTAAATTTTTTATGTATTTGGTGTTCCTATGTTGGGTGCATAAATATTTATGATGTTATATCTTCTTGTTGGATTATATCCTTTATTATTATATAGTGTCCTTCTTTGATTCTTTTTACAGTCTTTGTTTTAAAGTCTAGTTTGTCCATATAAGTATTGCTACTCTGGCTTTCTTTTTGACATCCATTTGCATGATAGATGTTTCTCTATCCCCTCACTTTCAATCTGCCGGAATCCTTCAGTCTAAAATGAATCTCTTATAGGCAGCATGTAGATGGATCTTATTTTTTTTAATCCATTCTGACACCCTGTGTCTGTTGAATGGAACATTTAGTTCATTCACATTCAAAGTATTTATTGACAGATTTGTATTTATTGCTATTTTATTACTTAGTTTATGGTTGTTCCTGAAGATTTTCTCTTTCTCTCCTTCATGCTTTGCTGATTTTCTTAAGTGACACATTTGGATTTATTTCTTTTTTACTTTGCATATTTATTAGTGGTTTTTAAGATATGGTTACTATTGTATTTATGTATAACCTCTTCTGCATATAGCAGTCTGTATTAAGTTGATGATTGTTTAAGTTTAAACCCATTCTTTTCTCCTATCCTGCTCTTATTTTAGGCATATATTATTATATTTTATATCCTTTTATTTTGTGAGTTCCTTGGGTTACTTTTTAGAGAAATATTCTTTTTTTTTTTTTAACTGCTTTTATGTTTCCTACTTTTACACTGTCACTATTGGTTTTTCCTTTCTACTCAAAGTCTCTTATACTGGGTTGGTGGTCGTGAACCCCTTTAGTTCTTGTTTGTCTGGACAACTCTCTCTTTCTATTCTGAATAATAGCCTTGCTGGATAGAGTATTCCCAGCTGCAGATTTTTCCCATCCAGCACTTTGAATATAACATGCCACACTCTTCATGCTTGCAAAGTTTTTTTTTTTTAATTTTTTTATTTCTAAATTTTTTTCTAAAATTTTTTAATTTTTAAAAATTATCCCCAGGGGTACAGGTCTGTGAATTGCCAGGTTTACATACTTCACAGCACTCACGATAGCACATACCCTCCCCAATGTCCATAACCCCCTCCCCCTGTCCCAACCCCCCTCCCCCTAGCAACCCCCAGTTTGTTTTGTGAGATTAAGAGTCATTTATGGTTTGTCTCCCTCCCAATCCCATCTTGTTTCATTTATTCTTCTCCTATCCCCCTAACCCCCCATGTTGCATCTCCACGTCCTCATATCAGGGAGATCATATGATAGTTGTCTTTCTCCGATTAACTTATTTCACTAAGCATGATACCCTCTAGTTCCATCCACGTCGTCGCAAATGGCAAGATTTCATTTCTTTTGATGGCTGCATAGTATTCCATTGTGTATATATTTATCCATTCATCTGTCGATGGATATCTAGCTTCTTTCCATAGGTTGGCTATTGTAGACATTGCTGCTATAAACATTCGGGTACACGTGCCCCTTCGGATCACTATGTTTGTATCTTTAGGGTAAATACCCAGTAGTGCAATTCCTGGGTCATGGGGTAGTTCTATTTTCAACATTTTGAGGAACCTCCATGCTGTTTTCCAGAGTGGTTGCACCAGCTTGCATTCCCACCAACAGTGTAGGAGGGTTCCCCTTTCTCTGCATCCTCGCCAGCATCTCTCATTTCCTGACTTGTTAATTTTAGCCATTCTGACTGGTGTGAGGTGATATCTCATTGTGGTTTTGATTTGTATTTCCCTGATGCCGAGTGACGTGGAGCACATTTTCATGTGTCTGTTGGCCATCTGGATGTCTTCTTTACAGAAATGTCTGTTCATGTCCTCTGCCCATTTCTTGATTGGATTGTTTGTTCTTTGGGTGTTGAGTTTGCTAAGTTCCTTATAGATTTTGGACACTAGCCCTTTATCTGATATGTCATTTACAAATATCTTCTCCCATTCTGTCAGTTGTCTTTTGGTTTTGTTAACTGTTTCCTTTGCTGTGCAAAAGCTTTTGATCTTAATAAAATCCCAATAGTTCATTTTTGCCCTTGCTTCCCTTGCCTTTGCCGATGTTCCTAGGAAGATGTTGCTGCGGCTGGGGTCAAAGAGGTTGCTGCCTGTGTTCTCCTCAAGGATTTGGATGGATTCCTTTCTCACATTGAGGTCCTTCATCCATTTTGAGTCTATTTTCATGTGTGGTGTAAGGAAGTGGTCCAATTTCATTTTTCTGCATGTGGCCGTCCAATTTTCCCAGCACCATTTATTGAAGAGGCTGTCTTTTTTCCATTGGACATTCTTTCCTGCTTTGTCGAAGATTAGTTGACCATAGAGTTGAGGGTCTATTTCTGGGCTCTCTATTCTGTTCCATTGATCTATGTGTCTGTTTTTGTGCCAGTACCATGCTGTCTTGATGATGACAGCTTTGTAATAGAGAGTGAAGTCCGGAATTCTGATGCCACCAACTTTGGCTTTCTTTTTCAATATTCCTTTGACTATTCGAGGTCTTTTCTGATTCCATATAAATTTTAGGATTATTTGTTTCATTTCTTTGAAAAAAATGGATGGTATTTTGATAGGGATTGCATTAAATGTGTAGATCGCTTTAGGTAGCATAGACATTTTCACAATATTTATTCTTCCAATCCAGGAGCATGGAACATTTTTCCATTTCCTTGTGTCTTCCTCAATTTCTTTCACGAGTACTTTATAGTTTTCTGCACATAGATTCTTAGCCTCTTTGGTTAGGTTTATTCCTAGGTATCTTATAGTTTTGGGTGCAATTGTAAATGGGATTGACTCCTTAATTTCTCTTTCTTCTGTCTTGTTGTTGGTGTCCAGAAATGCAATGATTTCTGTGCATTGATTTTATATCCTGACACTTTACGGAATTCCTGTACAAGTTCTAGCAGTTTTGGTGTGGAGTCTTTGGGGTTTTCCACATATAGTATCATATCATCTGCGAAGAGTGATAGTTTGACTTCTTCTTTGCTGATTGGGATGCCTTTAATTTCTTTTTGTTGTCTGATTGCTGAGACTAGGACTTCTAGTACTATGTTGAATAGCAGTGGTGATAATGGACATCCCTGCCGTGTTCCTGACCTTAGTGGAAAAGCTTTCAGTTTTTCTCCATTGAGAATGATATTTGCAGTGGGTTTTTCATAGATGGCTTTGATAATATTGAGGTATGTGCCCTCTATCCCTACACTTTGAAGAGTTTTGATCAGGAAGGGATGCTGTACTTTGTCAAATGCTTTTTCAGCATCTATTGAGAGTATCATATGGTTCTTGTTCTTTCTTTTATTAATGTGTTCTATCACATTGATTGATTTGCGGATGTTGAACCAACCCTGCAGCCCTGGAATAAATCCCACTTGATCGTGGTGAATAATCCTTTTAATGTACTGTTGAATCCTATTGGCTAGTATTTTGGCGAGAATTTTTTGCATCTGTGTTCATCAAGGATATTGGTCTGTAGTTCTCTTTTTTGGTGGGATCCTTGTCTGGTTTTGGGATCAAGGTGATGCTGGCCTCATAAAATGAGTTTGGAAGTTTTCCTTCCATTTCTATTTTTTGGAATAGTTTCAGGAGAATAGGAATTAGTTCTTCTTTAAATGTTTGGTAGAATTCCCATGGGAAGCCGTCTGGCCCTGGGCTTTTGTTTGTTTGGAGATTTTTGATGACTGTTTCAATCTCCTTACTGGTTATGGGCCTGTTCAGGTTTTCTATTTCTTCCTGGTTCAGTTGTGGTAGTTTCTATGTCTCTAGGAATGCATCCATTTCTTCCAGATTGTCCAATTTGTTGGCGTAGAGTTGCTCATAGTATGTTCTTATAATTGTCTGTATTTCTTTGGTGTTAGTTGTGATCTCTCCTCTTTCATTCATGATTTTATTTATTTGGGTCCTTTCTCTTTTCTTTTTGATAAGTCTAGCTAGGGGTTTATCAATCTTATTAATTCTTTCAAAGAACCAGCTCCTAGTTTTGTTGTTTGTTCAATTGTTTTTTTGGTTTCTATTTCATTGATTTCTGCTCTGATCTTTATGATTTCTCTTCTCCTGCTGGATTTAGGGTTTCTTTCTTGTTCTTTCTCCAGATCCTTTAGGTGTAGGGTTAGTTTGTGTACTTGAGACCTTTCTTCTTGAGAAAGGCTTGTACTGCTATGTATTTTCCTCTCAGGACTGCCTTTGCTGTGTCCCACAGATTTTGAACCATTGTGTTTTCATTATTATTTGTTTCCATGAATTTTTTCAATTCTTCTTTAATTTCCTGGTGGACCCATTCATTCTTTACAAGGATGCTGTTTAGTCTCCATGTATTTGGGTTCTTTCCAAATTTCCTCTTGTGATTGAGTTCTAGCTTCAGAGCATTGTGGTCTGAAAATATGCAGGGAAAGATCCTAATCTTTTGATACCGGTTGCGACCTGATTTGTGACCCAGGATGTGATCTATTCTGGAGAATGTTCCATGTGTACTTGAGAAGAATGTGTATTCTGTTGCTTTGGGATGAAATGTTCTGAATATATCTGTGATGTCCATCTGGTCCAGTGTGTCACTTAAGGCCTTTATTTCCTTGTTGATCTTCTGCTTGGATGATCTGTCTATTTCAGTGAGGGGAGTGTTCAAGTCCCCTACTATTATTGTATTATTATTGATGTGTTTCTTTGATTTTGTTATTAATTGGTTTATATAGTTGTCTGCTCCCACGTTAGGGGCATAGATATTTAAAATTGTTAGATCTTCTTGTTGGACAGACCCTTTGAGTATGATATAGCGTCCTTCCTCATCTCTTATTATAGTCTTTGGCTTAAAATCTAATTGATCTGATATAAGGATGGCCACCCCAGCTTTCTTCTTATGTCCATTAGCATGGTAAATTGTTTTCCACCCCCTCACTTTAAGTCTGGAGGTGTCTTCGCATCTAAAATGAGTTTCTTGTAGGCAACATGCTGATGGGTTTTGTTTTTTTATCCATTCTGATACCCTGTGTCTTTTGATTGGGGCATTTAGCCCATTAACATTCAGGGTAACTATTGAGAGATACGAATTTAGTGCCATTATATTGCCTGTAAGGTGACTGTTACTGTATATTGTCTCTGTACCTTTCTGATCTACTACTTTTAGGCTCTCTCTTTGCTTAGAGGACCCCTTTCAATATTTCCTGTAGAGGTGGTTTGGTGTTTGCAAATTCTTTCAGTTTTTGTTTGTCCTGAAAGCTTTTTCTCTCTCCTTCTATTTTCAATGATAGCCTAGCTGGATAGAGTATTCTTGGCTGCATGTTTTTCTCGTTTAGTGCTCTGAATATATCATGCCAGCTCTTTCTGGCCTGCCAGGTCTTTGTGGATAAGTCTGCTGCCAATTTAATATTTTTACCATTGTATGTGACAGACTTCTTTTCCCGGGCTGCTTTCAGGATTTTCTCTTTGTCACTAAGACTTGTAAATTTTACTATTAGGTGACGGGGTGTGGACCTATTCTTGTTGATTTTGAGGGGGGTTCTCTGCATCTCCTGGATTTTGATGCTTGTTCCCTTTGCCATATTAAGGAAATTCTCTCCAATAATTCTCTCCAATAGACCTTCTGCTCCCCTCTCTCTTTCTTCTTCTTCTGGAATCCAAATTATTCTAATGTTGTTTCATCTTATGGTGTCACTTATCTTTTGAATTCTCCCATTGTGGTCTAGTAGCTGTTTGTCTTTCTTTTGCTAAGCTTCTTTATTCTCTGCATTTGGTCTTCTATATACTAATTCTTTCTTCTGCCTCATTTATCCTAGCAGTGAGAGCCTCCATTTTTGATTGCACCTCATTAATAGCTTTTTTGATTTCAACTTGGTTAGATTTTAGTTCTTTTATTTCTCCAGAAAGAGCTTTTATATCTCCAGAGAGGGTTTCTCTAATATCTTCCATGCCTTTTTCGAGTCCGTCTAGAACCTTGAGAATTGTCATTCTGAACTCTAGATCTGACATATTACCAATGTCTGTATTGATTAGGTCCCTAACCTTCAGTACTGCCTCTTGTTCTTTTTTTTTGTGGTGAATTTGTCCGCCTTGTCATTTTGTCCAGATAAGAGGGTATGAAGGAGCAAGTTAAATACTAAAAGGGTGGCAAAGACCCCAGAAAAATGCACTTTAACCAAATCAGAAGAGACTCCAAATCGTGGGGAGGAGATAGGGGGTAAAAAGAGGTTTTGAAAAAAAAGAGAAAAAAATTTAAAAAAGAATACAAATCAAGAAAAAATATAAAAAAGAAAGAAAAGGGGGCACCTGGGTGGCTCAGTGGATTAAGCCGCTGCCTTCGGCTCAGGTCATGATCTCAGGGTCCTGGGATCGAGCCCCGCATTCGGCTCTCTGCCCTGCAGGGAGCCTGCTTCCTCCTCTCTCTCTGCTTGCCTCTCTGCCTACTTGTGATCTCTCTCTCTGTTGAATAAATAAAATCTTTAAAAAAAAAAGAAAGAAAAGATATATATATATATTAGATAAACTAGTTAAAAAACATTAAAAAAGAAAACGGTCAAAGTTTTAAAAAATTTAGCAGAAGAAGAAAAAAGAAAGAAAAAATAATTGAAAAAAAATTAAATTAACCGCAAGACTAAAGATCATGGGGAGAAAGCCATGAGTTCCGTGCTTTGCTTTCTCCTCCTCTGGAATTCCGCTGCTGTCCTAGGTATTGAACCTGCTTTCCTTGGTAGATGAACTTCATCCTGGCTGGATTTTTTGTTGATCTTCTGGGAGAGGGGCCTCTTGTAGTGACTCTCAAGTGTCTTTTCCCGAGGCGGAATTGCACCGCCCTTACCGGGGGCTGGACTACGTAATCCGCTTGGGTTCGCTTTTGGGAGCTTTTGTTCCCTGAATGCTTTCCATCGTGTTCTGGAGGACGGGAATGAAAATGGCGGCCTCCCAGTCTCCAGCTCGGAGGAGCTGAGAGCCCGGGGCCCCACTCCTCAGTGCGCCCCCAGAGAACAGTGCTCAATCACTCCTGTATCCCCGGCCTCCAGCCGCGCTCCAAGCTCACCCAGCCTGGGACCGATTCAAGGTAACCCCAAGCTGAGAGCTCATTCCTTGGCTCTGTCTCTGTAGCCGGCTTCTCCATTCTAATACCTGTGAGCTCTGTGACACTCCGACACCCCAATCCTTCCGTGACCCTCCAGGACCTGGGGCCACGCTGACCTCACATGGGCTTCACCCCGGTTTAGCCTCTGGAGCAATGTCCCTCAGTGGAACAGACTTTTAAAAGTCCTGATTTTGTGCTCCGTTGCTCTGCCGCTTGCCGGGAGCTGGCCCCTTCCCCCGCGGTCTATCTTCTCATTGTTTTGGATTCACTTCTCCGCCAGTCCTACCTTTCAGAAAGTGGTTGATTTTCTGTTTCTAGAATTGCTTTTCTTCTCTTCAATCTCCTGTTGGATTTGTAGGTGTTTGCAATGTTTAGATAAGCTATCTAGCTGATCTCCTGCTACCTGATGTAGTCTCAGCCTGCTACTTCTCTACCATCCTGACTCCTCCCCAACGCTTGCAAAGTTTTTGTTGAAAAATCTCCTGTTAGCCTTTTGGGGTTTCCCCTGTAAGTTAGTGTCTTCTTTAGTCTTGCTGCCTGAAAATTTTTTTCTTTATCACTATGTTTTTCCAATTTAAATAATATGTCTTGGTGTGGGTCTGCTTTTGTTGATTTAAATGGGCATTCTCTGTGCCTCCTGTATCTGGGTGTGTGTTTTCTTCCCCAGATTAGAAAGGTTTTCAGCTATTATATCTTCAAATAAATTTCTGCCCTCTTTTCTGTTTCGTTTTCTTCTAGAACTCCTGTAATATGAATGTTACTATGTTTGATGGAGTCACTGACTTCCCTAGGTCTATCCTCATTTTGCATAATTCTTTTTTCTCTCTCTTATTTAGTCTGGTTCTCTCTGTTACTTTGTCTTCTAGGTCATTAATTCATTCCTCTGCTTTTTCCATCCTGCTGTTTTTTCTAACAAATGTGTTTCTCATTTCATTTGTTGTTCCCTTTGTCTCTGCTATGTCTGTCCTTATCTCTCTTTTAAGGGTCCCAGTCATGCCTCCACTCTTTTCTCAAGTCCACTGAATCATTATGACCATTCTTTACCAGGCATCTTACTTATATCTGTTTGGCAAAGGTCTCTGGCTGTGGCCTTGTCCTGTTCTTTCATTGGGGTAAACTTCTCTGTCTCCTCATTTTGTCTGCCTCTCTGTCTGTTTATCCACGTTAAGAAAGCTGTTTTCTGCTCTTGAAACAGTGACTTCATGTAGAAGAGATCCTGGAGTGCCCTGGCATTCAGGGTACCCTGTTCACCTGAACCTGGCACTTCAGGAGAGTATTCTGTGTATGTCGCTTACATCCTACTGTTGTGTCTGAGTCACTTTACCTTTCAGTGCATACAGTGCATAACACATTTGTTAGAATAAACAGCAGGATGGAAAAAGCAGAAGAATGAATTAATGACCTAGAAGACAAAGTAACAGAACCAGGAGGAGGTGAACCATGAGAGACTATGGACTCTGAAAAACAACCTGAGGGTCTTGAAGGGGTGGGGGGTGGGATGTTGGGGGAGCCAGGTGGTGGGTATTAAGGAGGGCATGTATCACATGGAGCACTGGATGTGATGCAAAAACAATGAATTCTGTTATGCTGAAAAGAAATTAAAAAAATGAAAAAAATAAATTAAAAACAAAAGAAAAAAGAAAGATAGGGAGGTTTGCTATGTCTTAGTGTCGGTTTAGGTATTGAGGACAGTTGAGATGCTGGAGATTATCATCATTATGCCCTGAGGAGATGGAAAGTCACCAAGAGCAAAAAGAAATGCAGACACACACAGAGGTGCAATTGTTTATTTACTCAGTAAAAAACATATAAGGAATCTGTGCCAGGGAAGGTCAACCATAGTTCTTTAGAAATGAATTAAAAAAAAAAATTAACTTCAGTTTGGGCAGTACTGTAGTCTTTGATCATTATTCAGCCAGGATGTTCTTTTTTTTTTTAAATATATATAAATCCCCAAACATTATGGAAATGTACCTGTTTTCTGAGGTTCATTAAATTATACTTAAGTTCATTTTTCATGTGGAAAATGAGCTTCGGGCCTGAATATGATGAATTGTTTCCTCTGTATGGCAGAGTTGGAGGAAGTTTAATTTAGTGCTGGTGCAGTAGGCTTGGTTTGTCTCCTATTTTATTCTGGGGCTGCAGTGATTAATAGGATTACGTTGGAGTGATCACAGCTGCCTGTTTGTTTATCCCATCACTGAGGTCAGTGCTGAGGCTGTGATTTCTGTGTTTTCTGGGTTTTGAAACCTTGTTTGTCGTGTTCATAATGTAATAAACTTCTGTATCATCACCCATGGAACAGAGCTAAGAGAAGTCTCAGAACCACCCATTTTATAGGAATTGGAGTCATGTGTTGGAAAGGTATTGATTGAGCACTCATGGTGAACAATATCTTGCTATGGGTAAAGGAAATCAAGGCCTCTGCCCTGGATGTGGTGGGCAGGCCACTTTATATTTCGGGAACCTGATTAATACCAGAGGGTGAGGAGTAGGGTGCAGATGTGGAGGGAAAATGCCAAACCACTGATATCTTGGCTTTAGTATTATCAAGAAGAAAGTAAAGAGATTAAATTAGTCTATTGTAAATTAGACCAAATGACAATTACTTTTCATGTTTGTTCAGGTGGTGAAACACCTTGCCATTTTGTGGAATACCAAGAAATACCTATTTAATTAAATGTGGTTTAATATAAAGTAGGACATGGCTTTACCATGGCATACTGGAAAGCAAGAGCTTCTGTGTTTGAGAATAGTGCTACCTTTGGACTTGGACAAGTGGGCTTCTGCCCCAGACATCATGCCTTCAGGTGCCCTGTGCCTTAAAATGTGCCTTTATTGAGATATTCTAAATCCCTTTCTGATGTCTGCAACTGTCCAGGGAGCTTTTAGTGCTCACTAGTCAGGGTATCCTGCGCCGGGGTTGGGACATGAGTGGGCCCTGGTCTTATTTTCTCCATTGGAGTATCTGTAGTTCTCCACCCCATGCAACAGGTTGACAAGACACCCCGAGGCCTATAGGATCATCCCAGGACTCCATGGTAGGGTTCATAGGGCTGGACTCTGGTTCCAAAGGGTAGCCTGGTGAGCTGCTAACTCCTATGGCCAGTGCTGTATTTGTAAGCTCCCACAAGACTGAGCTGTTAGAATGGTGTTGACCTAATCATTTTGGGTCATTTTCACACATGTTGGATGTGGGATGAGTTTATGACCTTGTACCTATAATCTGTCACTGTGCCTTGGACTTGAGCCATTTATATGGACCCATGTATTGGCTCTTGCCTATCCATGCTGTGAATGCAGGTTCACCTCCCATCTGCAACACCCAAGGGCAGTGGACTTGGAGGCAGGGATCTTGTACTCATAATCCCTTGCTGCTGGAACCCAGAGCAGCTGCCCCACCCTGTCTGTAGGCTCCCTACAACATGTTGGGATGTCCTGAGGGGTGATGGTGTCTGTTTCCCCTCAAGTATTTCAAGACTGTTACTTGGCAGGGGCACCTGGGTGGCTCAGTGGGTTAAAGCCTCTGCCTTCAGCTCAGGTCATGATCCCAGGGTCCTGGGATAGAGCCCCGCATTGGGCTCTCTGCTCAGTGGGGAGCCTGCTTCCCCTCCTTCTGTCTCTGCCTGCCTCTCTGCCTACTTGTAACCTCTGGCTGTCAAATAAATAAAAATATTTTAAAAAAAAAGACTGTTACTTGGCAGTGCCCGTAGACACTTGCAACGGGTGTCCTCTCTTGCCTTTGATCTACATGTTGAGTTCATGCTGTCCCATGTTGCTGGACAAGGGGAAGACCTTCCTCGCCCTAATGAGAATTCTCTTTGCTCCTTTTATCCTCCCCTCTGGTGGCATTCTACAGAAGACAAGGGCGAGATCAACGGTGGGAGGAGATCCCATTTTAAGAAGGCTGCGATCATGTCTAAAAGGGCTTGAAGAAGATATGGGTTTGGAGAACGCGTTGTGCTGTACTTACACCGTACAGTTTTGAAAAGTGGATTTAATGTGACTATAGCACAAGTTAATTATTTGCATTTTCCTGCATCCTCTGAGTAAGACTTGCAGTTGTGGAAATGAAGCACAATAAATATTCTTGTGAGAGTCAGTGGAAGCCTGTGTTCCTGGGCAGCATGACAGATGATAGAGTGTCAGGAGTAATGATGGAAGCAGCACTACATAAATGGACTTTTTTTCTCAATGGTGGCATGGTGAGTCATAATGGCACTGCTGTATTTTTTTCATAGGGGGTGATAGGACATTAGCCAGGAATGAGCTTATGGCAGTGGAGAATGTGAACCAATGATGCCTGGCTGTGGACAGGAAGGGGTGGTACCTAGATACTAAGGATAAACATCACACACTGATTGGAAAATAAACCCAACATGTATGTCCACTCTCCCCATTCTGTGTCTTCATCCACCAATCGCCATACCTCACATCAGCCCATGAATTCTCTACATTTAAAAGAAATCAAACTGCTAGCATTAGAAGAGGGCCCCATAAGATTGATTGCCAAGGGCTCCTCATACCCTAGGGATGGCCCTCTTAGGCAGGGCATTTATTAGTGCGACTCAGGAAATAGATTTGTATTCAGCTTGGACCCAAAGCTGGAATTTATTCTCCCCAATGAAAAGGAGAGGAATGTGAAACCAACCTATTTCTCCTATTTCTTGGCATACAGGAAACACAAAAGAGGGAAGAGAAAAGGAGAAAAGGAGGAGGGGAGACTGTTCAGCTGCGACACAGAAAGAGAAACTGTCCTGGGGTGAGAAGTTACCAGCATCAGATACTTGGTTAAGAACATCAGAGGGACTCCTGGGTGGCATTTTGTTAAGTGACTGCCTTCGGCTCAGGCCATGATCCCAGAGTCCTGGGATAGAGCCCTATGTTATGTCAGGCTCCCTGGTGGGTGGGGAGTCTTCTTCTCCTTCTCCCTCTACTCATTCCCCTGCCCTTTCTCCCACTCATACACTCTCTCCACCCCCAAATAAATAAATAAATAAATAAATAAATAAATATAATCTTAAAAAAGAACTTTGGAGGAAAGCAGACTTTTAAGAAAAGATGAACACCCTGTGTTTTGAAATATGTGCTGCCTGTATTTGGGGACACAGTTGGCCTTTCCTAAAACTAGTAATTAGGAACTTTTGGAGAAGGATGTGTCCATCCATTATATGTGTAACAGAGAACAATGTGGGAGGTGTGGGTTAAGGGTGCCATGAAATGGGCAGTACAACTCAAAGATAAATCCAGATTTTAAGTAAACCAGGCAGCACTCTTATTGAGGCCACATTTTTTTTTTAATTGAAGTATAGTTGGTGTACGATGTTACATTACTTTTAGGGTACAACATAGTGATTTAACAACTCTATTTCTTATACCATGCTCACCCTCCAAGTGTAGTTATCACCTGTCACCATACAACACCATTACAATACCACTGACTATGTTCCCTATGCTGTACCTTTATTTCCATGACTTGTTCATTCCATAACTGGAATCCTGTTTCTCCTCCTTCCATTTAGGCATTTTGTCCATCCTCTCCCCTCTCCCCTCTGCCAACCACCAGTTTGTTCTCTAATTTGCGGGTCTGTTTCTGCTTTTTGTTTGTTTGTAGATTCCACATATAAGTGAAATCATATGGTATTTGTCTTTCTCTGACTTACTTCACTTAGCATGATACTCTCTAGGTCCATTCGTGTTGTGATAAATGGCGAGATCTCATTCTTTTTTAATGGCCCAGTAACATTCCATTGTATATATACAGCATGTCCTCTTAACCCATTCGTTTTTTAATGGATACTTACATTGCCTCCATATCTTGGCTTTTGTAATAATGTTGTGGTAAACATAAGGGTGCAAATATCTTTTTGAATTGGTATTTTCGTATTTTGGGGGTAAATACCCAGTAGTAGGATTACTGGATCATATGGTAAAATTTTAAAATTTTAAATTTTTAAAATTTTTTGAGGACCCTCCCTACTGTTTTCCCCAGTGAATGCACCAGTTTGCATTCCCATCAATGGTGTCGGAGAGTTCCTTTTTCTCCACATCCTCCCCTTTGTTATTTGTCTTTTTGGGTCTAGCCATTCTGACAGGTGGGAGGTGATACCTCATTGTGGTGTGGCTTTGATTTGCATTTCTCTGGTAATTAGGGATGTTGAGCATTTTTTCATGTGTCTCTTGACCATCTGTGTGTCTCCTTTGGACAAATGTCTATCAGGATGTCCTGTCCATTTTTAAATCAGATCATTTGTTTTTCTAGAGATCTGTTATGTCTCTAAATCACTGTAATTTTCCAGATAATTATTGACAGATTCTTTAGTCACTCAGTGAGGTACATTTTTGTAATGCTTTTTGCCAAGCTGTCTTCAGCCTTTTCATTAAGCCTTGGACAATTTTTGACTTTGGTCTTCAGGATGGTTTAAAAGATTCATGTTCCTTTTGGGGTACCTGGGTGATGGCTCAGTCATTGAAGCCACCGACTCTTGATTTAGGCTCCAGTCATGGTCTCAGGATCGTGAGATAGAGCCCTGCAACAGGCTCTGTGCTGGGCATGAAGCCTGCTTAAGATTCCCTTTCTAGGGGGCCTGAGTAGCTCAGTGTGTTAAAGCCTCTGCCTTTAGCTCAGGTCATGATCCTGGGGTCCTAGGATTGAGCCCTGTATTGGGCTCTCTGCTCAGCAGGGAGCCTGCTTCCTCCTCTCTCTCTGCCTGTCTTTCTGCCTACTTGTGATCTCTGTCAAATAAATAAATAAAATCTTAAAAAAAACGATTCCCTTTCTCACCCTCCATCTGACCCTTTCCTAAACCCCCTCCAAAGAAATATAAATGATTCATGCTCCTCTGCTATATTTCTACTAGACTGTATGCTCTTCGTTCCATTATTAAATAGATGTCTGTAATATATTGCTCCCTCAGGGATTCCTGCACAACTACTCGGGTTTCCTGATGTTTTGCACTTATTCTTCCTAATGGGCATTTTTGTTAATGCCAGGTCTTGTCAGTTACACAGCTGCTGGTTTAACCCAACTGCTCCTCACCCGCCTTCTCTCCTTCTCAAGATTCTCAGTAGAAATACTCTTAGGCTGAAACAAGAATATCTCAGTAATCAAGGTGTCACAAATATCTCATGATTTTTACAGTTTATAAAATACATATTTCATTGACTTCCCTCATTTTCTGTCCATTTGATCAGGCTCCCCATAAAAAAGACAATATTGAGGCAGGGATGATAAAGAGATTGACATTACCAGAGGGGTCATGTCAGAAACTTATTAGACATTCAAATAAAAGAAAGAAAAGTGGGAAAAAAAGACTTTCAAATGACTTCATAAAACAAGTTCTCCCTAGTGTCACATGTCATTCTTGAATACTGTTAACTTTTCTTTAGAGACCCAGAAAAACAAAATCACAGAACAATCTACATGGTTTGCGATTAGAATTGGAGTTCACTGTGGGCAATGAGGGAAGGGAGGCAGTGCCTTTGCAGGACCTATATTATTTATTTATTTTTTTAAAGATTTTATTTATTTATTTGACAGAGAGAAATCACAAGAGAGGCAGAGAAGCAGGCAGAGAGAGAGAGGAAGGGAAGCAGGCTCTTCGCTGAGCAGAGAGCCCGATGTGGGACTCAATCCCAGGACCCTGAGATCATGACCTGAGCTGAAGGCAGCGGCTTAACCCACCGAGCCACCCAGGCGCCCGCAGAACCTATATTATTGCAGGTGGACACCACAGCTTCAGTGACATGGACTGTCCCCTGCATGTGTACCGTGAGTGGGGACATAAGGGGTGTCATGTGTGCCTTTTGAGAATAGAAGTTATTATAGGTGGAAACTATAACCTTCAATACCTGCCCTTCCATCCTCTTCCCAGTCACCTGTGTGGCCTCACCTGCAACCACTCTCCACCTGGGTCTTTGCTGCACTCACAGTGGCCTCTTATCTGGTCTTTGAGAAGCATGCTTAGGAAGCACCTTAGGAAGGTGTGATCACTGGTTCTTCAGTTCTCAATGCCCTTTCTTCAGAAACCTGTACAGCTTGCCTTCTTACTTCCTTTTGGTCTTGTATCAGATCTCTCCAGCTTAGCTCAGGGTGACCTTTATTTCCTGGCTCCATTATGTAAAATATACCTTAAACACACACACACACACGCATGTGTGCACCTATACACACACTTCTTATTTTTCTTCCCATCATAATCACAGTATCAGTGTAAATACAAGCATACCTCAGAGACATTGAGAGTTTGGTTCCAGACCACAGCAGTAAAAGGAGTCAGACAAATTTTTTGGTTTCCCAGTACATCGCTATCCTGCAATCCATTATGTGTGCAATGGCGTTATATCTTAAAAAAAAAAAAAAAAAAGTACATACTTGAAGAATTCTTTATGGACAAAAAGTGCCAACCATCATCTGAGCTTTCAGCCAGTCATAACCACTGATCACAGAGCACCATAACCAATATAATCATAATGAAAAAGTTTGAAATATCGTGAGGATTACCAAGATGTGACACAGGGACATGAAGTGAACAAATACTGTTGGAAACATGGCGCCCATAGACTTCCTTGAGGCAGGGTTGCCACACATCTTCAATTTGTAAAAAATGTATTAAGGTGAAGCACCATAACGTGGGGTGTGCCTGTATTTTATTTATCTACCTTGTTTATCTTTCCCCATCACCAGATGTATGTAACCTTGGGGGTGGAGGATTATTTTCTGTTTGGATCACTGCTGTACCCCCAACACTCAATGAGACTTACAGGCCCTCCATAAATACTTGTGGAATGAATAAATGAGACTTCCACTTAGCACACAGATTATGTATAAGGATTGTGAGACCCAGGAGGCACAAGGAGAACAGAACCCTAGACCTTACTCTCCTTATTCTCTGGTGACTTCTGCTGTAACTCTCCATTAGCCAAACCCAACTGGAATCCAGGGTAAAAGGGTGCCCTTTGATGAAATCTGTGCATGTCAGGCTTGCAAGATAGGAAGGATGTAGGAAGATAACCAGTGGAAGTCCCATTTGCTGTTCAGTATCCACTCTTTTTCCTTCCTCTGGTTGAAACCCAACACAGGAGATGCTCAAAGTCCTATCAGCTGCATTAGAAACAAATGCCAGTGTGTCATACCCCCACTTAAAACATGAGCTGCCGATGGTGTTTTTGCATGTAAGGTGGCTAGGAGGAAAAGGGCAAGAGGGTTGGAGAAACAATTCAGTGTGACATAAAATATAGCTGCTAAGGTCCCTGATTCTGTAGCTGGTCTGTAACCTTCTTCCTTCCTCAGCGTACTGGTCTTCTTCCACCACCCATCCCATGTTCCTCTCCTCTCTGCTGCAGCCTTATCTAGATGGTGTTCTTTATCCACCCAGTGACCCCGTCTTTCATCGCTGCAGGATCTGAGATTCGGGATGCCCTCTTTTTGTTAGATGGCTGGAATTTCCCATTGGCCACTACTGTTGGACAGGGAGGGACTCTGAGGGGGACCCAGGGAATCCCTGGTTTTCACAGATAGCCCCGCATTGTATGGCAGCAACCCACTTTCTTCCCTCTCAACACGCATAATCTTGGCCGGTACGGACACCAGCTTCTCACACCATTGGCTTTTTGGCACAAGGAACCCAGAATGGGGACATTCTGTTTGCATTCTGTTCCACACATTTCTGTTTTCTGGTTGACTTGCTCTTTCCACAGATCTTAGGACCTCCCAGCACATCACACCCAAAGTTCTTCAAGAGGGTTACTAGATGTGGTTGGGAGAGCAGTCACCCCTACCAGCCCCATGCATTCTGGCAGTGGAGGAGACAGCACTAAATATTTGCCAGTAAGCTGTGTACTTCACCTGTGTCCCACCACCCTGACCTTATTCTCCATGATCAGCTCCTGCCATCATTGAAGACTATGAAGTTGCTGTTTGCAATTTTGTCATCGTGCAGATATAAAGTTTAATAACTGTGTTCTTTAGATTTCTTTAGCATGCTGTACATATTTTTTTTTCTGTTTCACAGTTCTGGGAATAGGTTTCCTTTTCTCTCCTTTTTTTTCCCCCTGTTTATTTCATCCTTGATTGGGTATAAATCTCCTCAAGCCAACAGTCTCTCTAAGCATGAAGGGGTGTATTTCCCTTAGCTTCCTTTCCTGGTTACGTAGGCATGAGTAGAACTTCAGCAGGATGGGAAAATGTGGGCTCACACCATTATTGCATTCATTCAGGAAGTTGAGGATCAGGGAAAGGAGATTAGGGCCTTGGATCTTCTTGTTGGAGCTGCCCAAACAGGCTCTGGCTTTCTTTTTCTTGCCTACCAAAATTTGGGTCTACTCCCAGCACTGGTGGGTTAACATCCTGTAATTCTGCTTCTTTGACTATATGCCAAGCTATTTGCCATCTCAGTAGATTTGCTGCCAGCTCTGACTTGCAGAGCTGGGTATAGATTTAATCTGTTTTGTGCCTATGGTCCATCTGGATCCCCTTATCCAGCTTGGCTTCCCTTTGTCTCTATTCACTGCATAAGGAAGCTTAGATGCTTTGCAATGTTTTTCTCTTACAGGTCAGTGCTCCTACAATTCATGCAAGCATATAACCAAGGGTAAATTCTGAGAACCTTAGTGCCATGCATGCCTGGAGAGGGACATGTATTCCTGTAAGTCCATGTATAGCAGTCATTCAAAAAAACAAACAAACAAACAAACAAAAAACACCAACCCTCAGTGATTTGATCTGATTACTCTTGCTGCACTCAGTAGCTGGGAGAATTTGACCTCACTCTGGGACAAGCTTCAAACTGTGGCAAATAAGTGACCTTAATTTCCTGGGTTAAAAATCAAACTGTGGAGGGGCGCCTGGGTGGCTTTGTCAGTTACGCGTCTGACTCTTGCTTTCAGCTCAGGTCTTGATCTCAAGGTTCTGAGTGCAAGGCCCACATTGGGTTCCAAGCCAGGTATGGAGTCTACTTCAAAACAAAACAAAACAAAAACTGTGAGCATCCAGAAGTAAATGGAAAACATGTACAGTTTCCCAGGAAGGATTCTTATAATGACACATTCAAATCCTATCCAATATACTTTTTTCTTTATAAAGTGAAGGAAGTAGATATACGTGAAGATACATCTGTGGAGGTCTTTCTCCCCCCATACTAGACTCTCTGTTCTGTGTATGTCTTGACCTTTGGTTTCTGTTCCTTTCATCCTAAAAGGTTATCAAAAGCAGTTTTCTGGTTTGGAAAATAGTCACATGGCAAACATGGCCTCCAGGCTGAACTTAATTAGCTCTCAATTTCCAGTTTCCTGTTATTTTGGCCATGTACACTTTGCTCCCTTTTCAGCTTTTCCAACTGTGTAAAGAAGGGTTTGTTGAAGTTTTATCCAGGTTTATAAAAGTTGTTCTCTGAGGAAGGTTGGTAAGAATAACCTAGCCTGTCTTAACAAAAAATCTGGAAGCCTGCCTTGAATTTTTGGCAGGGCAAACTCAGACACTAGCAGTAAGGGGACACTAATGATACTATCCAACCTGAACCCACCCTTTCTGCTCAGTCTTCTATTGTACACCCCTTCTTGGTGCTGGGCCTTGTTCTTCTTTTTAAGTTTTCTCTTTAATGGAAATATAGTTGACATACAATGTTATATTGATTTCAGGTGTCCACCATAGTGATTCAAGAATTCTACATATTTTATTCAGTGTTCACCGTCTCTCACCATACAGCATTATTACAATATTGTTGACTCTGTTCTCGATGCTATGCTTCTCATTCCCGTGACTTACTGATTTTTGTAACTGGAAGTTTGTAGTTTATAATCCCCTTCCTCTACTTAGCCTATCCACCCAATCTGCCCCTCCCCCACCTCCCAGCAACCACCAGCTTGTTCTCTGTATTTGCAAGTATGTTTCTGTTTTTTGCTTTTTAAAAAAAGTTTTAATGTAAATTTTATGTAAATTTTTATTTATTATTATTTTATGTAAATTTTTATGTAAATTCAAGTTAGTTAACATACAGAGTTATATTAGTGTGTACAAGATAGTGATTCAACACTTCCTTACAACCCTTGGTGCTCATCATGTTGTGACATCCATAAGCCGAATCACCTGTTTCACCAGTCCTCCCACCACCTTTGCTCTGGCAACCATCAGTACATTCTCTATAGTTAAGAGTCTGTTTCTTGCTCTGTCTCTCTCTTTTTTTCCCCTTTGCTCCTTTGTTTTGTTTCTTGAATTCCACATATGTGTGAAGTCATATGGTGTTTGTCTTTCTCTGACTGTTTCACTTAGCATCATACTCTCCAGCTCTGTCCATATCATTACAAATCTCAAGAGTTCATTCTTTCTGATAGTTGAGTAATATTCCATTATATAGATATAGATATAGATATTTATATCTATATCCATGTCTATATCTATATCTATCTGTATCTATGTATATCTCATCTTCTTTATTCATTCATCTCTTGATGGACAGCTGGGGTTTTTCCATAGTTTGCCTATTGTAGATAATGCTGCTATATGTGCTATTGTTTGTTTTTATCTCTATCATTCTGAATATGTGATCCCTTGGGTTTTAGAGAAGCATATACTCTGATATTTCACTATGATTTCAGATCATCTTGATGGAGCCTGGCAATATGGTTTGGCCATAAACTCAGCCTAATGATAAACAACAAAGCACCAAATTAAGTGCCACAGAAATTAGTCTTTGGTCTTGTTTAATGTCTTTATTCATAATAATATAGACAGGTGGAATGGCTTGCTAAAGAAGTGAACACAAGTGCATTTTGTGTCATGAGCAAGAGTTAAGAATTAACCGTAATTGTAGAATGGCATGATGACTTCATTTGTGATCAAACTATTCTAAAAGATAAATGAACACTGAGGCTTTACTGAAAAGGAAATTTTATACATACTGATCTAACTGGGAGGAGAGAACAAGAAAGAAGGATCCCTGCACTCTTATTCCCTTAGTACCCAAGGACTAATTAGGATTATTTCAAGACCAGAAAAGCCAAAATATATATTTTTGTGGTTTTATTGTTTTTGCCTAAATTTGAGAGGCATAATTAATGAATTTATATCTCATGAAGGCATTATTTGGAATTGGTTAATTTTGGGAATCTGTTATTTGTAATAGTTTCTGATTCCAATTAGACTTATTTATTACTTCTGGAGTAGATCACTGTACCATTATTCTAAAGCCACTAATAGCATAATATGCCCTAGAGAATAAACTAACACAGACCAGGGAATTTGGTCTTTTTGTGCCATAAGATTTATCTGCTATTTTACTTCAAAAATACCTTCTTGACTTCACTGGGGGCTTTCTTAAGGGATGAATGCCTTTTACTGAAGCTAACCCTTCCCTGCACGTGGTAGAATGTACTGTTCTGTATGTACTCAATAAAACATATTCTCTGCTCAAATGTTTAAAAAAAATACCTCCTTGAAAATTACAATAGCGATCTTGATCCTTGGACAATGCGGGGGTTAGGAGCGCCAAACCTTGTGTAATGGAAAGTCCATATATAACTTTTGACTCCTCCAAAACTTCTAATGGCCTGCTGGTGACCAGAAGCTGTTGACCTCCTGATCTAGAGGCATAATTAAAGACATTGTGTTTGAGGACAAGTAGACCACTTCGACACCTTTGGTGTTGAACTCATGAGCCTCTGGGTGGCCAGGGGCATTGCCTAATTTCAAAAGAATTTTATATTAGATATTTGATATTTAAAAGGCTGCCCTTTACTGGCAAGGTACTTCCTGACTCCAGGGACAAAGCATTGATGGAACCAATGCAGAAAAAAGGTTCTCACTGTCCAGGCTTTCTAGTTGTACAACCAGAAGACTAGCAGTTGGTGTTTATATATTGCCTCCAAGTCTCAGAAATCAGCAGCCTTATAGACAAGGGCAGTCCTGTTCATAAACCCAACTGCATTTGCAGCAAACATCAGAGTTAGCCTCTTCCTTCCTGCCTTAAATCCTGGTGCTTGCTTCTCTTCCTTTTTGATTTTAGCCCTTCTGACTGGTATAAGGTAAAGTCTTATTGTGGTTTTGATTTGCATTTCCCTCCCAGTTGGTGATGTTGAGCATCTTTTCATGTGTCTGTTGGCCATCTATAGTATTTCTTTGGAAACATGTCGATTCAGACCCTCTGCCCCATTTTTTAGTGGGATTGTTTGCTGTTTTGGTGTTGAGTTGTGTAAGTTCCTTATATATTTTAGACATTAATTCTTTTTTTTTAAAGATTTTATTTATTTATTTGTCAGAGAGAGAGAGAACGAGAGAACACAGGCAAGCAGAGAGGCAACAGAGGCAACAGAGGTAGAGGGAGAAGCAGGCTCCCCGCTGAGCAAGGAGCCCCATGCAGGACCTGATCCCAGGACGATGGGATCATGACCTGAGCAGAAGGCAGCCGCTCAACCAACTGAGCCACCCAGGCATCCCTAGACATTAATTCTTCATTGGATAATATCATTTGCAAATATCTTCTGTCATCCAGTAGGTAGCTTTTTTGTTTTATTGATGGTTTGCTGTGTAAAAGCTTTTATTTTGATGTAGTCCCAATCATTTATTTTTGCCTTTGTTTTACTTGCCTTAGGAGACCTATCTAGAAAAAAGTTGCTTCACCTTCCCTTTGCTTTAAGTTGTCATATAATGACTTAGCTTTTTCTCAAATCATGTTAGAACCTATAGGTATGCCTTTCTTATGGCAATCCTGCACCCATGTAAAAGCTGCATTTCTGACATGAGACAAAACATATTTTGTAAAAAGTGCAGGATTTTCATGACTGCCAGTGTATAAGTAGTGGCAGCTTCACAGATGTCTTTTTTTTTTTTTTAATGGTCCTTACACTGGTACATTTTTCTTGAAATGGTAGGTAACTGCACCTGCAGATCTTGTTCTACAGTGGATATCAAGCAATTCAACCTTTTTTTGTAATGTTGTGATTTTCCTCTGCTTCTTGGGAGCACTTCTCCAGCACTAAGGACACTTCAGATGGGTCCCATGGTGTTAGTCAGGGTTTACTGTACTGCTCTAAACATGGTGAAATATATGTGAGAACCATGAGAGATACACAAGTTCCTGGACAGAGGAACTGCTCAGGCAGAGATAATTAGTGTCAGGTGGCATTTTAAGTAGGTACTTGCAACACTTGAGCTCAGCACAATAGCAACAAGAGGTTGCTGCAAATTCTTACAGTAGGACAGTGTGTACTGCAGTTAATTTTAGGTTATGATTTAATACTGCATCTTTACATATGTTTGCGTTTCTTTTGACTATGAATGGTGCCATGTATGGTGATGTATGCCGAATTTTTTGATAAATCTGAAGTTCTTCTAATAGATCTATGTATATTTTATGGTAGTAAATGATAAAATAAATGAGCATCTATGAATATTTTATGCATTTTGATGAACATTTTGATGAACTTTTTCTTATTTTGGAGGTATTTTTAGGCTACGTGGTTTGTCTGTGAGTTCTCAGACTGATGCACATCTCCGAAAAAATTTCCAACGTACTTATTGAAAAAAATCTGCATATAAGTGGGTCTATGCAGTTCAAAGGTGTGTTGCTCAAGGGTCAACTGTAGTAGAACTTCAATTTGGCATAGGCATTGACTAATTTTGATTTGTGATTATCGATGTTCCTTAAAATTACTTGTTTAGGGAACAGAAAGTGGGAGCTCAGCTTTATATGTCATATGGCCTGTTAATCTCCCTCATACTTAGAGAAGTCCAGGGAAATGAGTTGTGACACTGCCCACTTCTCTGTGATCCTTGGTCACAGATGGACATCAGAGTCCCACTGGGGCCTTAAAAGCTTCATCCTCTTGGTGATATCTCTGGTGTCACTCTGTGGTCTGTGAAAGCTGCTCTGGATTTATTGAAAATAAACTCAGATCTTCATATGGGGAATATCATTATAAATAAATGAATATCTTAGCAGTTAAAGAAAAACATGTTTAAACTAATACCGTATTTCTACAGGTTATCAATGCTTATCATTATTGTGGGCATCCTGGCCATATAAGGAGCCTGTTGGTATTTTACTGATGGTTAAAAATGCATATGGAATGTGATTTTCTTCTTTAAAAAAAAAAGATATTTATTTATTTATTTGGGAGAAAGAGCATTGCTGGGGGAGGAACAGAGGGCAAGGGAGAAGCAGACTCTGCCCTGACCCTGGAGCCTATCATGGATCTTGATCCCATGATCATGAGATCATGACCTGAGCCAAAATTAAGTCAGTTGCTTAACCAACTGACCCACCCAGATGCCCCTGTGATTTTTTTCTTATATCACAAGGAGATAGCCAGTATATTTCCAACCTGTTATTATACAGAGGCAAGTTCTCTAATTTATTTATTTTGACTCCATTTAAAGATGACATCTGTCTAATTATACAACATTATTAAGTCTGAACTCTATTGGCTGGATGTAATCTACAAAGAATTCTGCTCAGATTTCCATGTGGCAACTGATTCTCATGTACCTGGCTCAGAGATTCCTAATTCATCTTGAGATGCTCTTTGTTTTTTCTTTTTCAAAGATTTATTTATTAATTTGAGAGAGAGAGAAAGAAACAGAGAAAGTGCATGCAAACAGGAAGAGGAGCAGAGGGAGAGAGAAAAATCCCATGGAGACTTCCCGTTGAGCAGGGAGCCTGCTGCTGGGCTGGATCCCAAGACTCTGAGATAATGACCTGAGCCCAAAGCCAAGAGCCAGACACTTAACTGACTGAGCAACTAAGGTGACCCTTGAGATGCTCTTTTACCAGCTTCTCTCTCCACCTAGTCCTGGGAGTGGCTCAGGGCTGAGCCTTTCCTCTCCCCTCCCCTCTCTCCAGGCTACTTACTCTGCCTTACAGAGAGAGAGCATAAGCAGGGTTGCAGCAGGTAGAAGGAGAAGCAGGCTCCATGTTGAGCAGAGAGCCAGATCTGGGGCTCATTCCCAGGACCCTAGAATCATGACCTGAGCTGAAGGCAGAGTTTAACCAACTGAGCCACCCAGGCGCCCTTAGCTTTGGTTCTTGATACTTACTGGGAAATTTTTGAATTTAGAACACTTCTTCTCTTTCTTAACCATCTGTCTCCTGTAATTGAAAGCTTGACTTTTCTTCTCTTTTTCCTGAAGGAGCCTATTTTTGCAGTACTTTTGCTCAGCATCCCAGCTGTAATAATTCTAATTTTCCTCAAGGCAAAAAAGTGTCTCTCATTAAACAGAGGGAAAGCTGAAAACAGGGAAATGTAAAGACGTGAAGTATGTTATGTGATGTTTCTCTTGCTGGAATAGTGGTAAAAGCATGCAATCCCGAGGGTTTCTGGGTAAAGGTAGGGTGTGAACACACATATCTGGCAGAGACGCATGTTCTTCCTGAATCGTGTTCTAAAATTCAGTAAAAAAAAACAAAGAATGTATGAAGACATAAAATAGAGGTTGAGAGGCAAGTCAGCAACATCAGGTATATTTTAGAAATAAGGAAACGACTTAGTTGATCTGAGATTGCTGAATCTTGAACCAATCACAGAGAAATACAGGAAACACCCTTTTGTACTACAGATTTCAAATATGCCCCAAATATGGTAGCCCTGGCTAGCTCAGAAAGTGAGTGTGAAGGTGATGTTAAAACCAAGCAGACTGACTAATAGAGTCTTAATGGAGCATTTTCCCTCTCTGTTAAATACTGTGCCTCTCCAAATCAATGGTACATTAAAATTTTTTCTCTGTAGATAATAAACCAGGTGTTGGTGAATGTGGCACATACAAGGGGGAAGAACCAAATGGAAACATGGATATTTAAAGAAATATCATATGTGAATATTAAAATCCCTTCCCTTGCAGAGCTCTTTAATCCCTGGGTTCACAAACTTGAGTGATTGAAAGATTATTTTCTGGAATTTCTGACAAGTCTAAGAACAAATATGTAAAGATACTTGTGCCAGGGTTTCTTGTATAAAGGCCATGTTTGGGCAAGCCATAGAATTTCCAGTTAGTTTCTTAGTTGTGAGCAAATAGGCAACAATGAACAAACAGACACCTGAAGGAGTGTCTAACATAAAAGAGTTCAAAGCAAAGCCCACAAGAAGACTGTAAAACCTATAAGAAGCTAATCAGGTAGGGGCACCTGGGTGGCTCAGTGGGTTAGGCCGCTGCCTTCAGCTCAGGTCATGATCTCAGGGTCCTGGGATCGAGTCCCACATCGGGCTCTCCGCTGAGTGGAGAGCCTGCTTCCCTTCCTCTCTCTCTGCCTGCCTCTCTTGAGATTTCTCTCTGTCAAATAAATAAATAAAATCTTAAAAAAAAAAGAAGCTAATCAGGTAAATGAAAGCTTTACAGAATTTGATCATTACTATTCTCAGAATACTGTGAAGGAAGAACAAGATACAGTCTTTCAAGGACTATTCAGAGTAAATTTCATGGACATTAATGTATACATATGGGAAAGTAAAAAGAAAAGTGAGTTAAGGAATTCAGTAGTAGGAATTTCACATCTGAAAAACAGAAAATAGAAGGGAGGAAAACATTAAAAATTCAAGAAAAATTTCCAGAATTGAACAATTGAGTTTCCCCAAATAGCAGATGAAAATAGACTTACCCCAAGGCATAGCATCATGAAACAGAACCCTGGAGACAAAGAGAAGGTCCTAGAATCACCAAGAGGGATGGGAGTGGTGATGGTAATCCATAAAGGATCATAAATCAGAAGAACTTCAGAGCTCCTCACAGCAAGTGGAAGCTGGAAAACAGTAGAGTAATATTTTCAAACTTTTGAGAATACATGATACCCAACCGAAAGTTGTATACCCAGCAAAACTATCAGCTGAGTGTGAAAGATTAGAACATTTTCAGACATTCAAAACCTTAAGGGGCACCTGGGTGGCTCAGTGGGTTAAGCCTCTGCCTTTGGCTCAGGTCATGATCTCAGAGTCCTGGGATTGAGCTCCACAACAGGCTCTCTGCTCAGTGGGGAGCCTCCTCCCCCCCCTCCCAGCCTCTCTGCCTGCCTCTCTGCCTACTTGTGATCTCTCTCTCTGTCAAATAAATAAATAAAAATCTTTAAAAAAAACCCTTAAAACATTTTAACTCCTAATAGTTCCCTTATTGGGAAGCCACAGGGGAGTTTCTTCACTAAAATAAGAGAATACATGAAGGAAGGGCAATTCATGAGATTTGAGGAATAAGGAATCCAACTTCAGGAAGAGATGAGTACATAGGATGCCGGCTGGTGGTCAGCATGGAGGGTCACCATTTTGGAGTGGAACAGGCCAGAAAGCTCTGGGAGCGATGTCTCCAATAGAAGAAAATGACAAAAAATACCTGGCATATTTGGTTACATTGAGAGATTTAGAGAACCAGAGAGGAATGGAAACACAGTAATGTTAAGTACATGGGTAATAAGAACAGTATTAAATCTGAAGAAAACAAGAAGGTTTTGCAAGAACAACATAAAGTTTATTAGGACATATGGCACGCATGGGTGGCTCACTGGATTAAATGTCTGCCTTTGGCTCAGGTCATGATCTCAGAGCCCTGGGATCCCGCCCTATATCAGGCTCCTGTCAGCAGGGAATCTGCTTCTCCCTCTGCTGCTCCCCTTGTTCATGCTCTCTCTATGGTGTTCTCTCTCTCAAATAAATAAAATCATTTTAAAAGTATACAAGGACACAAATATTAAATAGTTATGATGACATAAATGCTGAATAGAGTGTATTACTATTTGGGGAGGATGGTAGGGGAGGGATCAATGGATGTGGTGTGGAAGTGTTGAAAGTGTAGAAATGGTGAGTCTCATCTTTCATTGTGAAAAACAACAGTTAATCTCTAACCCCCTTGCCTGCCCCTTTCTGTCCACCCCAATCAAGCAGTGCACTGTAAACACAATTATTTACTGATGCAGAGGTAAATGCCAAAAGAGAGATACCTCAAAGGCTTCTAGGCAGCCAACTCCGGGGATTGGGAATGGTGGAAGGTAGATCTCTAATAACAATGGTTTTCACATTAAACCCTTTGAACAAAGTGATGTATAAATCTCTGTTTAAGTGTATCATCGATTAAAACAAACTTAATGAAAAACAGAAGGAAACAGCCTAAAATTGGAGATAAAACTTTGTCCCAATTGGGCAGCTGGGTGGCTCAGTGGGTTAAGCTACTGCCTTCGGCTCAGGTCATGATCTCAGGGTCCTGGGATCGAGTCCCACATCCGGCTCTCTGCTCGGCAGGGAGCCTGCTTCCTCCTCTCTCTCTGCCTGCCTCTCTGCCTGCTTGTGATCTCTCTCTGTCAAATAAATAAATAAAATCTTTAAAAAAAAACCACACAAAAAAAACTATGTCCCAAACCCATGTCTACTGTTTCCTTACTGTGCGACTTCAGGTCTTTGAGCCTCCCTTGCTTCACAAGACAAATCATGACTAAATAAGGTAATTCATGTAAATCACTTAATGATGGGAAGCGTTAACCTTAAGTAGGTTGTAGTAAATGGGAGGCATTTCAATTTAGCTTTCCATGTTTTCTAAGCCTCTGAGGAAGAAACTTGTTCTTGTTCCAGATCTTGTTCAAAGTCAAACAGCTAAAAAGCATGAAAGCCACCTTTGACTCCGTGAGTCTGAGCGTGTGCTCACAGTTCACTACCATTTCACCTTATCTTTCCTGCTGTTCCTTGTCGACAGAAAGAAATTTTTTATCCTCATGCCATCTGAGGTATGGCACGAGGATAAAAAATATCTGGTATGGCACTGCATTCAAGATAGGCAATGAATTAATAGTAGAACCAATATTATCTTAGGCTGTGCATTCAATAATTTTCCCCCTGCAGTTGAATCATTGGCTCTTTACAGGCATGGGCCATGATGTTCACCTGTTTCTGTTGATATCATAGGGAAGAGAATAGAGTCAATGAGTATTGCAGTACACTGTTCTAGAAAATAACAAATAGCTGACCCACCCCAAGCTTGTAAATATATGTCCAAAATATTTCTTAAAAAAAGACTATGGCAGGGGGGCCTGGGTGGCTCAGTGTGTTAAAGCCTCTGCCTTTGGCTCAGTTCATGATCCCAGGGTCCTGGGATTGAGCCCCGCATTGGGCTATCTGCTCAGTGGGGAGCCTGCTTCCTCCTCTCTCTCTGCCTACTTGTGATATCTCTCTCTGTCAAATAAGTAAAATCTTAAAAGAAAAAGACTATGGCAGTTCTTTTTCAGTAAAGCATCCATGATATTTGTTCCTTATTTCCCTGTTCCCTAAGTACCTGGAAGTCCTTCATGCATGAATCAGAGAGGGGAACGGATACAGAGACACAGGATACATCATCTTAATTTGTGTTGACTTGAAGTAAACCAATCACACAGATGTTATCCTGTGTGAGAAAGCTGCCCCCAAAGACCCAAGAGTTAGATTAAATTACAAAAACTTAACATAGCACCATGTAGCTTAGACAGGATAGTTTATCTTCTAGACAGAAACAACATGACATAGGACAGGGTGGTCATAATTCTTACCTAAGTCTTAAAGAAATGCAACAGGCTAAGTACTGACCACTCTATTAGCCCCAGAAATCTAGAAGGAATTGGAAAAAAAGCAACAAGAATTATAAGGAGCTGGCACAATGATTTATGAGGAAAGATGAAATGAATTAAACAGGAATTGTTTGGGTAAATGGGTGTAGGGGAGGAAAAATAATTTTACCTCTTCTCTAGCCCGTCAAAAGATAGGAGACTCAAAGGCAGCCAGACAGCTGAGGCAAATACAGGAAATATAGAGGGTCTAGAGTTCAGAGTGGGGGAGGCTGTTCACAGGAAGATGAGAGGAGAAGGTGAAGTTTTTTGGTCATCAGATCTTGCCCCGATGTGCAGATTTAGTCTTTTATGTTAAAAAAATAATTATCTCTGGTAAGGTAATAGCTTTCTTTCTGTACAAATCCCCTTTCTTTTAGGCATTTAAGGGGGAAGTAAAAAGCTTTTCCTGAGTCTGCTGGGTCTTGATTGCCTTCAGCTCAGAAGAATCCTTATGCCAAAGAGGCAAGTTCTGGGAGGCATGGATTCCACTGCATAGGGGTAAAGAAACATCATGGTGTTGCATATCAGGAAAATGGAAATATTGGAAGAAAAAATTAGAGGAAACCATAGGATGAGTAATGACAATGACAATACACCAAAGTTTGTTGTTTTTAAGTACATTGCTATAAAGAAACATTTTAAAATATTTTAAATGGAATTAAGTTAAATGTTACATTTAACATTCCAAAGAACAGAATTTTAGGAAAATATATTAACTTCCTACTTCTATCATAGATGTTGACCAGGTGGCCAAAATGTGCATTACTCTCTCTTTACATTAATATCTTTTATCACATTAATATTTAAATTTATAGCTAAAACATTAATATTTTTCAAACGTGTAGAAAATTTTAGATCACCTGTTAAAATTCTGCATTTTTTTGGGTCAGAAAACAGGCTGACAGTAAATCCAATGAATGTTCTTGTTACATTTGTTCAAAGAAATGTGTTAATGTATTCTGTTTCTCAAGAGACTATTCTGTAAGTGTATTTGTTGTCCTGAGTTAGTTAATATTTTATCTACAACAAAGAAAAAGAGTCTTAGTTCTAGGAGGACAGGGTATCTGTCTACTTTATGCACCATCCTCCCTCCACCATCCAGCACAGTGTTTGGGACCTAGAGGTGTTCAATAAGTATTTTTGAGTAGATGAATGAGTTATATGGTTCTATACATTTAAAAAAAAAAGATTTTATTTATTTATTTGACAGAGAGATCACAAGTAGGCAGAGGGGCAGGCAGAGAGAGAGGGGGAAGCAGGCTCCCTGCTGAGCAGAGAGCCCGATGCGGGGCTCGATCCCAGGACCCTGAGATCATGACCTGAGCCAAAGGCAGAGGCTTAACCCACTGAGCCACCCAGGCACCCCGTATACTTTTTTTTTTTTAATCAAGAGTCAGAAACTAAAATTTCCTTAAAGTTGTATGTGCTCCTCTTCCAATAGAATGGAGATCATAGGCTTAGTCACCAAATGGAAAATCCATATCTGTTTCTCCTTGGAGCTAGATATGGGTTGTAGGTTTTTAGATGAATAGATAATAATGTTATTATTAACTTGACCTATTCATCCAAGATAAGCTCCATCTAGAACAATCTCCATCCTCTCAAACCTGAATGAGAAACTTTAATGAATAAGAGATAGCCAAGCTTCATTCAGTCTGGTGAAGCAGATTTTTGGGGATGGAACTTTGGCATCTGTAAAGGAGGGAAGAAGAGGAGGGGAAGGAGAAGGAGGGTTACAAAGGTGACAAAGCAAAGGTGGAGTGAGAATATGGGTCAGAGGATCACGATTTTCAGTTTTGTTTCTAGATTTTTCCTTAATGAACTTTCACTTGTTGGAAGGGTTTTTAGTTGATTTCTGGTTCCTCTTCCTGACAGACTAGTGGTGCAGAGAGTTCCAAAAGCCAAGGAAATCTGTACCTTAGGGTCTACACTAGAAGTTCTACCTGCCCCAGTACCTATTGTATATGCTTAACCCTAGTAACTGGACTGCTCAAATATTACTTGAAATGTACATCCTGTAGTAGAGAACAAACAGTGTGTTCAGTAATAAATCCTTTTATGTGGCCACCTATCTATTTTTGTCATCCTAACTTGGAATTTCCTCTCTAACCTGGGTAGACAGCAGCTTAAAGTACAGGTGGATAGCATTTCCTCTGTGTACTTTGCTTATCTGAGAACTTTGTGCTCTTTTCAAATATTAATAAGTGATTTGATAGAGATAGAATTTTGAGAAAAACCATGTTTACTCAGACTTTGTAAATTTTCTGTGGTCATTTGGTATTAGGTGTGACTCAAAAGTCTGAAAGTTGGTCTGGCTTCCTCTCCAACCCGCTCCCTCCCCACCCATTTTTTTAATTTGAAAAACAAAGGTACATACACACTGGCACACAGACTCCCCACAAGAAAGGAAAACATATCCACAATTCACGTGTCATTCTTTTTGGGACCCCCTTTCCTCCCCTGCCCAAGTTATAGAGATTAAATAGATACTATCCTAATAACATAATAAGTAATATTCATGTATAATATATATTACACAATAATATATGATGGATATTATAGAAGTTAATAGTAATATAGTATTTATTTTTCAGGACCTTTTCCCTATGCTTCTGGGGTCATATTTACATATTCATATATACACTGGAACATTGATTTATTTTTTAAATAGTGTTTTAAAAATATTTATTTGAGAGAGAGAGTGAGCCAGACAGAGAGAGAACAAGGAGGGGGAGCAGCAGAGGGAGAGGAAGAAGCAGACTCCCTGCTGAGCAGGGAGCCCCACCCAGTACCCTGGGATCGTGACCCAAGCAGAAGGCAGATGCTCAACCAACTGAGCCACCCAGGTACCTCAGATATTTATTTTTCAAAAATCAGAAGTTGTTCTATGTATTGATCAATGAGTTGCTTTTTAAAATCTAACAAATTATCATAAACTTTGTTTTAGATTCGTTCATAAAGTTTATGTAGAATATTCACAAATGAATGAAAAGTCAAAATACTCCTGCTTTCCAACAACCTATCTGGACCAGACCAGATTTTTTTTTCCATATACTTCAACCAAAGCAACATTTCTCAGTGGACCAAATGCAGAAGCACACAGAAAAGTACAGTTGTTTCCTGTTAAACTAGATATAAAGAGATTGGCAAAACATGTGAAAATGCCCCTCTTATTGTATTTTTTTTGTTTTACAATATTATTTTTCATATGGATACTTTATCTGCTTTCCAATATGTTTTCTTATTGTTATTTTAAAACTAATTAATGCATGCATATCTAAAAGACTGCTCAGTTTTAGTTTCTTATATGGTAAATGATGGTAGATACAGCCCACAGAGACAGAGGCTTTCCTGGGATCTTCACTAATTTTTAAAATTATAAAGAGATCTGGAGAGTAAAATTTGGAGGTTTATTGGGATACAGAATGAGGTTTATTTTCATGTAGTCATGTTGCTTTCCATACTCTACCACATATTCTTTCTGAGTTGTTTACCTCAGAAAGATACTTGGTATGAAAGTAATGTCTAGGGGCACCTCGGTGGCTCAGTTCTTAAGCGTCTGCCTTCAGCTCAGGTCATGATCCCAGGGTCCTAGGATCAAGCCCCGCATCTGGCTCCCTGCTCAGTGGGAAGCCTGCTTCTCCCTCTCCTGTGTCTCCTGCTTGTGTTCCCTCTCTCTGTGTCTTTCTCTGTGAAATAAATAAATAAAATCTCAAAAAAAAAAGAAAGAAAGTAATGTCTTGATGTGGAATAATTAATCTTGAAAGATGCTGTGAGTAATTTGATTCAAATATTTGTGACCATTTGTATAAATGCACTTGGCACTTACCACCTAAATATTAGGTAGAAATTCCTACTTTGATCACAGTGTAAATTTCTAGTTTGATAGCAAGCAAAATGACTCAAGCAAGCAAATCGTTACACAAATAGCTCCTGCTCTAGGCTGATGTTTGCTAATGAGCATTTGAGAATTTTTGCTTTTTTTATGTTTACATATGAAGAAATGAAGCCAAAAAAATTTTTTTATTGATTCCTACCTATTAGTCTGTTGCAAAAAGCTACCATCATCCTCATTATTTTTTAAAGGCCAAATATCAGTGATAAACTTTGAGGGGTAAAAACAGTTCTAAGTTCCACTTGAGAAAGAAGTGGTTTTATTTATTTGATTTTTTATTTATTTAGGCTATCTCTTTGGCACAATAGAAATCACAGAGCTTAAGGGACCTTAGAGTTCATCTTGTCACACTTTTTTGTCTTTTATTCTTTTTTAAGATTTCATTTATTTATTTGACAGAGAGAGAGAGATCACAAGTGGGCAGAGAGGCAGGCAGAAAGAGAGGAAGGGAAGCAGGCTCCCTGCTAAGCAGAAAGCCCAACATGGGGCTCTATTCCAGGACCCAGGCAGAGGCTTTAACCCATTGAGCCACCCAGGCTCTGCCCTACATTTTTGTCTTTTTAAAAAGAATTTTAGAAACCGAGTTAAAGATTATATGGTAACAGGTCAGGAATAAAACTCAGGTACCATCCACTCCCCTCCTTTAATCCACTGTGTCTTTATTACACTGTTCAGTCACTCCAGAGCCCCTCCCCTCACTACTGGGGCAGGAAGAGGGTTGTGAAGAGAAATGTCAAGAAAATCAGTTGGAGATTTGGTGTTTCAGATCTGCCCTTGTTGTCCCTAACACCTTCAGTTGCAACAAAGAAGAATGTTTAAAAGAGAGACATGTCCTGAAAAAAAAAAATTTGTCAGTTAAGATCCTCTGAGCCCGATGACACTAAGCTTATGAAGAACTATGAATGCCCCTCTTCAAAATAAAAAGCTTCATGGAATTTTGTTAGTTTGTTTGCTTCTCACCTGGTGGCCAAGCTATCTTAAGGTCATCACCTCGTTTGAGGCTGACCCAGAACTGAAAAATTGAAGAAAGGTGGAAATATGTGTTTCTGTTACCTTACTCAGGTGTTTGGCTTGGGAATCTGTGGACTGTCCAGGAAAAAAAAACAAACAAACAGAAAAACCAAAAAACCCAACTCTGCATGGTACTAAAGGGATTATGCTCCTTCTCACCTTTCTTAATTAAAAAGGGAGTGAAAATACCAATGTTTGTGTTCATGCAATGTGAACACTGTACCTTTGTAGATAACAGCAAGGAAATGAAAATGTTCTTGTTCTCAGAGCACTGAGATAGTGACAGATAAATTATATTGTGTTCTTACTCAGTGGAGTCAGCCCCTGTCGTTCATTTCATGCATTTCTTTTTAAATATAAAGAAAGATATTAAAACTAGGAAGTCAAAACTCAGATGTTGTGGATGAGAATAAATACTTTGGAATAGAATGAAAATGTCTCAGTTATAGTTCTAATTACCATTTTTGTTGCTGCTACATTAATTTAGGTTCAAATTGCTCTAAGGGTGATGTTACCTGTTTTTTCCCAAAATGATGTTTAGGTTTCAAAAAATGTCAAGAATATCATGAAAAATATTTGGATAGCAAATTTTCACTTCAGCACAATGAACTCTTAAAAGTTATTTTATCTATACGTGACACATCTTGAAAATATTTCTTTGATTATTTTCCCATTTTGCTAAAAATTTCCCGGCAGCTCACAGAGAGATCCTCTGAGCCATCATGATGTTAGGTGAGTTACTTGCACATGGAAATGTTTTATTGTTCTAGAGGGCACTGACAGAAGAGGTATATTTGAGGGGTACTTTATCTGACTGTGACCCAGGCCGCTGTGTTTCATTGTGCTCCTCAATGGGACATATCTGTACTGGAACCGACTCTGGGGAGGCCTTGTGCTTGGAGCTGGCATTATCATGGTGGACAAGAGCACACTGGTTTTTACCCTCATAGAGAACATAGCCTGTTGGGGAAAGAAAGACATGGCTGAATGGAGGGGTTTGGGGAGGTATCTCTATGGAAGAAACACTTGAACAGAGATCTGAAGGATGAACAGGAGTTACCCACATAAAGAGGGGGAGGAAAACCATGTTCCTGGAAAAAGATGTATGCATGTATAAAAGACATGTCAAGGGTGGGATCAGGGCCAGTAGGAGGAACTGGCTAAAGTATTGAGAGAGCTCAAGAGGAGCTAGTCAGGATGAGACAAAAAGTATAAGGAGAATATCATTCTCAATGGGGAAAACCTGAGAGCTTTTCCCCTAAGGTCAGGAACATGGTAAAGCTGTCCACTATCACCACTGATGTACAACACAGTATTAGAAGTCCTAGCAAAAGCAATCAGACAACAGAAAGAAATAAAAGGCATCAGAATCAGCAAAGAAGAAGTCAAACAGTTTCTCTTCGCAGATGACATGATACTCTATGTGGAAAACCCTAAAGACTCCAGACTCCACCCCCCAAATCGGTAGAACTCATACAGGAATTCAGCAATGTGGCAGGATATAAAATCAATGCATGGAAATCAGTTGCATTTCTGCACACCAACAATGAGACAGAAGAAAGAGAAATTAAGGAGTTAATCCCATTTACAATTGCACCCTAAACCATAAAATATCTAGGAATAAACCTAACCAAAGAGGCAAAGGACTTGTACTCAGAAAACTATAGAACACTCATGAAAGAAACTTAAGAAAAAGTGTAGGGAGGTTGATATGTCTTCCAACTGGGAGATGGTGTTGTCCTGGCAGGCTGGTGGTCATAGAGATAAAGAGCAAGGAACAGACTACACGTGAATTCATCTTGACATGACAAGATTTTGGGGGAGAAGAAGGAGTCAAGAATAAAACATAGGTTAGACAACTGGACAGATAGATTGTGGTGTCATTCCATGAAGTTAAAAACCTTGGGAGTTGGATGCCCATGGGACAGCCAGTGAGTATCTAGGCATATGAGTCAGAAGCTCAGGATATATCCTATCAGGCATGGAATACAGATTTGACAGTTAATAGTGTTTAGATGATGTGGCAGGTACGTTTCTCTTGTCTCTTCAAATGTACTGCTCTGCTCTGTTTTTGCTTCAGAAGGCAGACCTGTATGGGATCAATCAGATGATAGCTCTGCCCTCTGACTTCACATTAGGTTCTGCCCATAATGTCCCCTGTCAAGAACTATGAAGGGCTGGAGATTTTACCTTACTTATGAGCAAACAAGTCAGCTCACCACAGAAGCTAAGAAGACACTGGATCCTTGGTCAGTAAAAAACTGTATCACTTACAGTGATAGTGGTAGTTAGGGTATCAAGATTTTATTGTGTCTATTCCCCAAACCCTAATGTATCCATTAGACAATGTAAAAAAGGCCAGAGGCACCTGCACAGGAGACCCATGAGCTTAGAGAACCTGAGTCTTTTATAATGGGCGATAAGCATGCCTGCCCTTGACTCTGGAGGAAGACAAAATCTTTATCTTCCAAGACTGTGCGCTATACCAACGTCCTTGGGAAAGTAGTCTGTAACAAAGGCAGTCAGAGTCTCTGCTCTCAAGATGTGTGGAAATATGAACTAACCCATGGAGAATTTCTTCAACGATCCCCAGAAGGAGATCAGTGGGATTCAATGGGAGAGTGAGGTCATGTTTGTTTGTTTGTTTGTTTGTTTCCCTTCATCCTTTCTTTGGAGATTGCTTAGATCTGATTGTGTCCCTCAATAGAAGGTCACTTCTTCTCTCAAGGTGACCTTCTCTACACAATTTTCTCTAGAGTACCAGCCATTACACTCTTAGTTCCTTTCAGTCTGAGGATGGTGATTGTTCCTTCTTTGCTCTGCCCTGGCTTACGGCACTATACATCAAGATCCTTCCTATCCTGTCCACTTCTTGGTCAATAGCTTCTTTTTAGATAAACTCTTCATGGTTTGCCCCACTTGGAACGTGCCATCTGTTTCCTGTTAGGATTCTGGATGACACCAAGATTACCAGGTTAAGGGAGCTGGGTAATCTAGGGGACAGTGAAGCATCAGAAGATAAGAGAACAAGGGAAGACCCTTAGGAATACCACTATCACGGCACATGAAGGGAAAGAGGAGTCCACCAAGGAGATGTTGACCACAGAAACAGCTTTTGGATTTCATAATCCATATTGCCAGATTTGACACTGAAGCTGTTTTAGGGCTCTGGCAAGATAAAGGTCTGAAGTGGTGAAGATGGTACCATGAATAGTCAGCAGGACTGCCTGAGATCTCTGGACTGATTTTGTTACCCACACTGTAGGCTTAGAAATCTGATTCTGCAAGCAAACTGTAAAGACCTATTTCCAGAAATGCTGGAAAATACCAATTTACTTATTTCCAGGGAGACATAGGACTGTCATCCAGCTGGTGTGTGTAAATCAGCCTTGTTTATTATGGGCATTTTTCTGGGTCACTAAAAGTTGCTCTTTTGGGTTGCTTGCCACACAAGATGTTTCCTAAACCAGGCTCCCATAAGCGGGTCATGGCTCTGTACTTCCTGTGTTCTCATTCAAACATGATATCTCTGCATTAGCGCTCCTTCTGTATGTCACAGAATTTCTTTAGGTACGTTATGATGACTGATCATATTATAGCTATATTCTTACTTTTCGTGTATCTGGAAATACAGTGTTTTGCCCTAGGGCATATTTTTATGTGTTGCTTTCCTGTCTGTTTTGTGTGGGTTTCACTATTTACTGCTTTCATGGTCTTCTCCCCTTCAACAAGGACGTTGAGGAATTTTTGGCTTCTTGCCCTCCCTGGTGGCCTTAGCAACATAGGTAGACAAGATGTGTGTTCTTTCCTACACACAGTTTAGTGCGGCTAAGGGATTCCCATGTGTAGGTCATTGGTGACGAAGCATATGACGAGTTTTACAAATATTTAAGTGGTCAGTAAATTGACCATGTAGTTGCTGACATGGTCAGAAGACATGGTATCATTCTGTTGCTGAGAAATTAACTGGAAACTAGCAAGTTTTCTGTCCCTCATTTTTAGTATGTCTTACCTCATTTGGGGTGCAGAATATTGGGAGCAGCTGTTCATTATTCAAGGTGGAGAGCATCTGTCATCTTTATTGAAACTCGTGGAATAAACCTGATGCTCAGAATAAATGAATTGCCAGTTTTCAATGAATTGAACTATATCTTACAGGAGGGATTATGGAAATGTTGAAAAGAATACCTGCACATTACTTTCCTGAGAAATGTCACATAATAGATCCAACTTAAAAATAGGAGATATTTAGAACAAATTTGGTCAGGAAATGTTTTTAATGTGCGTTACTGGGACAGGGGTTGAGTCAAAAATTAGAATAAAGAGTACTTGCACCATGCAGTATTAGGAACTAATGCATTCTTAACTGGATTGAGATGATCTCTTGTTACCTTTGTCATAAACCATTTAGATTTATCTTTCTGTTTTTCTTTTTAAAGATTTTATTTGACAGACAGAGATCACAAGTAGACAGAGAGGCAGGCAGAGAGAGAGGAAGGGAAGCAGGCTCCCTGCTGAGCAGAGAGCCCAATGCGGGACTCCATCCCAGGACCCTGAGATCATGACCTGAGCTGAAGGCAGAGGCTTTAACCCACTACGCCTACTTTCTGTTTTAACATCAAAATTAAGTGCTATTCGGTGCATAAACAATGAATCTTGGAACACTGAAAAAATAAAATCAAATAAAAACAAATTAAGTGTTATGGTTTCTCTCATTAAACAATTTCTGGTAAGCTCAACTGACCACATCCTTTCCTTGTGGATGCTGACAAGGATAATCTGGACTATTGGACTCTAAACTTTGGGCAGTTTTGAGGTGACATGAGACTGGAATGGACTGAAGAAGCAGCAGCCTTGGAAATTTACCAAATTCAGGTTATCTGACAATCACGATATTGCCTCTAAGAAAAATCGAGCGCAACAAATCCTAAGAAAGGGCTAGCATATGTACACAAACACAGGAATTCTGTGGCTAGGAATGAGTCCCTAAGATGGGTGCATACCTAAACTGCCCAGATTCAAAGAGAGGTAGCATAGACCTCAATGCTGTATTTAAACTTGGCCATGCAAGGTTTTATAAATTGAGAATAATTCAGCTTTCTCTATTATTAAGTGTCAGTTCTATAGCCAATTCAAAGAGTGTGATTACGGAAGGCATTTAATGAAGCCGTTACATACCTAGAATTATTTTCGGCTTTTCGCCCTTATTTAGTGTTTATTATATGTCAGGCATTGTTTTAAGGGCTTTGTGTGTAATAAGAAATGTGATATGCCTAATGATTCTGCGAGGAAGGTGCTATTATCTCACCTTACAGATGAGAAAATTGAGGCACAAAAAAATCTACCATGCTTAGAGCTACAAAGCAAGTAAGGGGTAAGGGTTGGGTGCAAACACAAGTAGCCTGGCTTCAGGCTTTGTGCTATTGCTCCTAGTTCTATACTTGCTTTGACTCTCATCAATGTGGTTTTTTTTTTCTTACTCATTTTGCCAGTTGATAAAAATAAGCAATTTGTGTATTGTCACATTAACTGTTAATCCTCTGTTTTCAAAGACGTTTCTCCTTACCCATCTTAATTCTGTGACAGGATTCCCAAATTCTCTTTCCCCTTTTGTCTTTCACATCGGGCAAACCCTTGCTCCTAATGAGCCCTGCTTTTTGCTTTCTTGGTGTTTGTTCCATGGCAAATGACAACTGCCAGGGAAAGTCACACCAGAGCAGGATGGTGCTACCATATTTAGATATCACTAATCTCAGGAGGGTCTTAGATGCAGCTTGGTGGTGTGTAACTCCCTACTATGTGCTCCCTACCTATAAGGGCTTTTTCCAAACTTTGTGTAGCCAATCAGAATTTTCCAAAGTTGAACCAGACCTTTCTCATAAAACAATATCGAGGTACAATCGGAGTACAAAATGTGAGAAAATGTACATGTTGACTTTTTTAAAGTTATATATTCACCTGAGAAACCACCACCACAGTCAAGATAATGAATATTTGGGGCGCCTGGGTGGCTCAGTGGTTTAAGCCGCTGCCTTCGGCTCAGGTCATGATCTCAGGGTCCTGGGATCGAGTCCCGCATCGGGCTCTCTGCTCAACGGGGAGCCTGCTTCCTCCTCTCTCTCTGCCTGCCTCTCTGCCTACTTGTGATCTCTCTCTGTCAAATAAATAAATAAAATCTTAAAAAAAAAAGATAATGAATATTTATCCTGAAAATTTTCCTCCTGCTCACTGCAATCCATCCCATACTTGACCCCAATCCCCAAGCAACAAGCCACCATCTTTCCATTGCTACAGATTAATTTGCATGCGAAAGAATTGTATATACATGGAATCATAGAGTATGGACTTTCTTGTTTGGGTTCTTTCAACTTAAGATAGTGATTTTTGAGATTGATGCTGTTGCAAATATTAGTCGTATGTAATCTTTATTGCTACTATGCCATTGTATAGCGATTCCTTGATGTATGGTCATTTGTTAATGGCCTTTTGGTTTTTTCCAAGTTTTTAGACACATACATAATCTAGGTGGCATTATAAATGCAAAATAGGCATACGTGTGTATGTATGCATGCACACACAAACACACACACACCCAGTGTTTCCACATATACACAAGCCTGATTATAAGTTCTATGTTAAGCTTCAAAGGCCTGTTTCTCTTTCTTTGTGCCAGTGTCCTGACTTAATAGAGACTTATAATAGGGAAAGCCCCTTGTCCTTAATCATATACTTCAAGATGGGCTATTTTTGTCTACAAGATGCTTCTTTATCCTCTTAAAATGAAAACCTCAAGTTAATTGAGCATTTCTTTTAATTACTGAGGCAGCTCCATCCTTGAGAAATCATAAGCCTCCATTTCTCAGGCTAATATGCCTTATGAGAAGTAGACCTTAGTCATTTCAGCTTGCCCTTGTTAGATTCTCTTTCAGTAAACTTTGTTGAGGACAACTAAAACATTTAGAGGTTTTATTTGTAATTTCTTTGTATTCTGTGGAGAGGAGCCTGATCTTGGAGGAAAAGCTTTTGGTTTTTCACCATTGAGGGTGATGTTACCCGTGGCTTTGTCATACATGGACTTCATTATGTTGAGGTATGTTGCCTCTATATTCACTTTCTTGAGAGTTTTTTCCTCATAAATAGATGTAGAATTTTGTGAACTGCTTTCTCGGCATTTATTGAGATGATCATATGGGTCCTTTTTTCCTTCATTTTGTTAATGTGGTATATCATGTTGATTGATTTGTGGATATTGAACCATTCTTGTATCCCTGGAATAAATCCCACTTGATGATAGTGTATGATCCTTTCAATACATTGTCAAATTCAGTTTGCTGATATTTTGTTGGGCAGTTTTGAATCTAAATTCCTCAGGAATATTGGCCTGTAATGTGTGTGTGTGTGTGGCAGGGGTATCTTTGGTTTTGATATCAACACAATGCTAACCTCATAGAATGAATTTGGAAGCATTACTTCCTCTTCAACTTTTTTGTAATAATTTGAGAAGGATCAGTATTATCTCTTTAAATGTTTGGTAGAATTCACCTGTGAAGCCATGTGGTCCTGGACTTTTGTCTGTTGGGAATTTTTAAAATTACTGATTCAATTGATTCTCTGTTTCTTCATGATTCAGTTTCCAGGGATTTATTGATTTCTTCAGGATTTTCCAAGTTGTAGATATATAATTGTAGTAGCCTCTGGAAATTCCTTTTATGTCTTTAGTGTCTGTTGTAACTTTCATTTCATTTCTGATTTTATTTGGGCCCCCTTTTTTTTTTAAAGATTTTATTTATTCATTCGACAGATGGAGATCACAAGCCGGCAGAGAGAGAGGGGGGAAGCAGACTCCCTGCTGAGCAGAGAGCCTGATGTGGGGCTCGATCCCAGGACCCCGAGATCATGAACTGAGCCGAAGGCAGAGGCTTAACCCACTGAGCCACCCAGGCACCCCATGGGCCCTTTTTTTTTTCCTTGATGAGTCTGGTTAGAGGTTTAGTGATTGTATTTGTCTTTTCAGTAAACCTGCTTTTAGTTTTATTGATCTTTTCTATTTTTTTAGTCTCCATTTCATTTATTTTGCTATGGTCATTTTTAAAAGATTTTATTTATTTAGCTATTTGAGAGAAAGAGTGTGTGAGTTGGAGGACAGGCTAGAGGGAGCCAGAGAATCTCAAGCAGACTCCACGTTGAGCATAGAGCTCTACCTGGGGCTTGAACCTACGACCTTGAGATCATGACCTGCATGAAAACCAAGAATCTGACACTTGACTGACTGAACCAGCCAGGCACCCCTCTGCTAGGATCTTTATTTCCTTTTCCTACTACTTTTGGGCTTTGTTCTTTCTTTTCTTAGTTCCTTTACGTGTAAGATTGTTTTATTTGGAATTATTCTTGTTTCCTGGGGTAAGCTTGTATTGCTATGAACTTCCCTCTTAGAACTGCTTTTGCTGTGTCCACAGATTTTCGAAAATTGTGTTTCAATTTTTCTATGTCTCAGGGCATTTAAAAAATTTCTCCTTTGATTTGTTGACCCATTGGTTGTTTAGCAGGATGTTGATTTATCTGCATGTATTTGTGTTTATTCTGATTTTCTCCTTGTAATTGATTTCCAGGTTTGCACTACTGTGGTCAGAAAAGATGCTTGGTAGGATTTCAGTGTTCTCAGTTTATTGAGACTTGTTTGTGGCCTAACATGTGTTCTCTCCTGGAGAATGTTCCATGTGCAACTTGCAAAGAATGTGTATTCTGCAGGTTTTAGGTAACATGTTCTGCCTATTACTGTGAAGACCATCTGCTCTAATGTGTCATTAAAGGCCAGTGTTTCCTTATTGATTTTCTGTCTGCTTGATCTTCCATTGATGTGAATCAGGTATTCAGGTCCCCTACTATTATTGTATTACTGTCAATTTCTCTCTTTATGTCTGTTAGTATTTGCTTTATATATTTAGGTGCTCCTATGTTGGGTGCATAAATATTTATGAATGTTTTGCCCTCTTCTTGGATTGACCCTTTATCATTATGTAATGCCTTTCTTTGTCAACAGTCTTTGTTTTAAAGTCAATGTTGTCTGGTAAGAGCATTGCTACTTCTCCTTCTCTGTTCTGCATGGAATATTTTTCTCTCTCTTTTCACTTTCAGTTTGTGCATGCCGTTATGTACTTAATGTCTTATCAGAGAACTCAAAATCTGTCTCCCAATTTTTTCAAACCCCTAATTATATAAATTGATTTTGAGGCCCTTAATCATATTAGTAAAGTCAGTCAGACATTTATAAATCAGCTTATTTGGACCCTGTGTCCTTCCTATGAAAATCCACAAAAAATACTTCTCCATGATCTTAAGACATTCTTTTATTTTGAGTTGTCTTGTTTTATTTTATATATGCCGGGAATGTATGATCTTCATATTTTGGACTAACTGATCTTTGAAATTGTACCATTTTTATGAATGCATATTTAATATACCAAAAATTCAAGAGGAACTTTGAAGAATTCCATTGGAAACAATGCATCCTTCCCAGAAGAGAGGCCTTCAGTTTCTTTTCTTTTCTTTTTTTTAAAAGATTTTATTTATTTATTTGTCAGAGAGAAAGAGGGAGAGAGAGCGAGTACAGTCAGAGTGGCAGGCAGAGGCAGAGGGAGAAGCAGGCTCCCTGCTGAGCAAGGAGCCCGATGTGGAACTCTATCCCAGGATGCTGGGATCATGACCTGAGCCCAAGGCAGCCGCTTAACCAACTGAGCCACCCAGGCGTCCCTTCAGTTTATTTTCTTTCATTATTATTATTTTACTTATTTTATTTTATTTTGTTAACAAATAATGAATTATTTGCTTCAGGAGTACAGGTCTGTGAATCATCAGTCTTACACAATTCACAGCACTCACCATAGCACCTACCCTCCCCAATGTCCATCACCCAGCCACCCTGTCTCTCCCCACTGAACTCCTCAGCAACCCTCAGTTTGTTTCCTGAAATTAAGATTCTATTATGGTTTGTCTCCCTCCCCAGTCCCATATTATTTCATTTTTTCCCCTCCCTTCCTCCCACAACCCCCACTGTGCCTTTCAAATTCCTCATATCAGAGAGAACATATGATAATTTTCTTTCTTTGATTGATTTGTTTCACCTAGCATAATACCCTCTAGTTCCATCCACTTCATTGCAAATAGTAAGATTTTGGTTTTCTTATTCCATTTTAGTTTTTTGATGCCTGCGTAGTATTCCATAGTATTTGGTTTTTTGATGCCTCCATAGTATTCCATATATATATATATATATGATGGAATATATACACACACACATACATACCACATCTTCTTTATCCATTCATCTGTTGATGGGCATCTAGGTTCTTTCCATAGTTGCTGCTATAAACATTTCGGCACGCATGCCCCTTTGGATCACTACATTTGTATCTTTAGGGTAAATACCCAGTAGTGCAGTTGCTGGGTCGTAGGGTAGCTCTATTTTCAAACTTTTGAGGAAGCTCCATGCTGTTTTCCAGAGTGGCTGCACCTGCTTGCATTCTCACCAACAGTGGAGGAGGGTTCCCCTTTCTCTGCATCCTCGCCAGCATCTGTCATTTCCTGACTTGTTCATTTTAGCCATTCTGACTGGTGTGAGGTGATATCTCATTGTGGTTTTGATTTGTATTTCCCTGATGCCGAGTGATGTGGAGCACATTTTCATGTGTCTGTTGGCCATCTGGATGTCTTCTGTGCAGAAATGTCTGTTCATGTCCTCTGCCCATTTCTTGATTGGATTGATTGTTCTTTGGATGTTGAGTTTGATAAGTTCTTCATAGATTTTGAATACTAGTTCTTTATCTGACGTTATTTGTAAATATCTTCTCCCATTCTGTCAGTTGTCTTTTGGTTTTGTTAACTGTTTCCTTTTCTGTGCAAAAGCTTTTGATCTTGATGAAGTCCCAATAGTTCATTTTTGCCCTTGCTTCCCTTGACTTTGGCGATGTTTCTAGGAAGAAGTTGATGTGGCTGAGGTCCAAGAGGTTGCTGCCTGTGTTCTCCTCAAGGATTTTGATGGATTCCTGTCTCACATTGAGGTCTTTCATCCATTTTGAGGATATTTTTGTTGGTGGTGTAAGGAAATGGTCCGGTTTCATTCTTCTGCATGTGGCTGTCCAATTTTTCCAACACCAGTTGTTGAAGAGACTGTCTTTTTCCCATTGGATATTTTTTCCTGCTTTATTGAAGATTAGTTGACCATAGAGTTGAGGGTTCATTTCTGGGATCTCTATTCTGTTCTATTGATCTATGTGTTTGTTTTCGTGGCAGTACCATTCTGTCTTGATGATTACAGGTTTGTAATAGAGCTTGAAGCCTGGAATTGTGATGCCACCAACTTTGATTTTCTTTTTCGACATTCCTCTGGCTATTCAGGGACTTTTTTGGTTTCATATAAGTTTTAGGATTATTTGTTTCATTTCCTTGAAAAACATGGATGGTATTTTGGTAGGGATTGCATTAAATGTGTAGATTGCTTTAGGTAGCATAGATATTTCACAATATTTGTTATTCCAATCCATGAGCATGGAATGTCCTTCCATTTCTTTGTGTCTTCCTCAATTCCTATCATGTGTACTTTATAGTGTTCTGAGTATAGATTCCTTGCCTCTTTGGTTAGGTTTACTCCTAGGTATCTTATGGTTTTGGGTGCAATTGTAAATGGGATTTACTCCTTAATTTCTCTTTCTTCTGTCTTGCTGTTGGTGTATAGAAATGCAACTGATTTCTGTGCATTGATTTTATATTCTGATACTTTACTGAATTCCTGTATGAGTTCTAGAAGATTTGGAGTGGGGTCTTTTGGGTTTTCCACATAAAGTATCATAACATCTGCAAAGAGTGAGAGTTTTACTTCTTCTTTGCTGCTTTGGATACCTTTAATTTCTTTTTGTTGTCTTATTGCTGAGGCTAGGACTTCTAGTACTATGTTGAATAACAGTGGTGGTAGTGGACAGGCCTGCCATGTTCCTGACCTTAGGGGAAAAGCTCTCAGTTTTCCCCCATTGAGAATGATATTTGCTGTGGATTTTTCATAGATGGCTTTGGTATTTTTGAGGTATGTCCTCTCTATCCCTACACTGTGAAGAGTTTTATCAAGAAAGGATGCTGTACTTTGTCAAATGCCTTTTCAGCATTTATTGAGAGTATCATACAGTTCTTGTTCTTTCTTTTATTAATGTATAGTATCACATTGATTGATTTGCGGATGTTGAACCAACCTTGCAGGCCAGGAATAAATCCCACTTGATTGTGGTGAATAATCCTTTTAATGGACTGTTGGATCCTGTTGGCTAGTATTGTGGTGAGAATTTTTGCATCCGTGTTCATCAAGGCTATTGGTCTGTAATTCTCCTTTTTGATGAGGTCTTTGTCTGGTTTTGGCATCAAGGTAATGCTGGTCTCATAAAATGAGTTTGGAAGTTTTCCTTCCATTCCTATTTTTTGAGAAAATTTTAGGAGAATAGGTATTAATGCTTCTTTAAATGTTTGATAGAATTCCCCTGGGAAGCCATCTGGCCCTGGGCTTTTGTTTGTTGGGAGATGTTTGAGGACTGCTTCAATCTCCTTATTGGTTATGGGTCTGTTCAGGTTTTCTATTTTTTCCTGGTTCCATTGTGGTAGTTTATATGTCTCTAGGAATGCATCCATTTCTTCCAGGTTGTCAAATTTGCCTGTTTATGGTTGCTCATAATATGTTCTTATAATTGTTCTTGTATTTGTTTGTATTTCTTTGATGTTGGTTGTGTTCTCTCTCCTGTCATCATGATTTTATTAATTTGTGTCTTTTTTCTTTTTGAAAAGTCTGGCCAGGGGTTTATCAATCTTATTGATTCTTTCAAAGAACCAGCTCCTAGTTTTGTTGATTTGTTCTATTGCTCTTTTGGTTTCTATTTCATTGACTTCTGCTGTGATCTTTATGATTTCTCTTCTCCTGCTGGGTTTAGGCTTTCTTTGCTATTCTTTCTTCAGCTCCTTTAGTTGTGGGGTTGGGTTACGTACTTGAGACCTTTTTTGTTTCATGAAAAGGTTTGTATTGCTATATACTTTCCTCTCAGGACTGCCTTTGCTGTGTCCCAGAGATTTTGAAGAGTTGTGTTTTCATTTTTATTTGTTTCCATGAATTTTTTCAATTCTTCTTTAATTTCCTGGTTGACCCATTCATTCCTTAGAGGGATGCTCTTTAGCCTCCATGTATTTGAGTTCTTTCCTACTTTCCTCTTGTGATTGAATTCTAGCTTCAGAGCATTGTGGTCTGAAAATATGCAGGGACTGATCCCAGTCTTTTGGTATCAGTTGAGACCTGATTTGTGGCTCAATATGTGATCTGTTCTGGAGAATGTTCTATGTGCAGTAGAGAAGAATGTACATTCTGTTGCTTTGGGATGGCATGTTCTGAATATATCTGTGATGTCCATCAGGTCCAGTGTGTCATTTAAAGCCTTTATTTCCTTGTTGATCTTTTGCTTGGATGATCTATTTCAGTGAGGGAGGATGTTAAAGTCCCCTACTATTATTGTATTATTTTCAGTGTGTTTCTTTGATTTTGTTATTGTTTCATATAATTGGCTGGTCACACATTAGGGGCATAGATATTTAAAATTGTTAGATCTTCTTGGTGGAAAGACCCTTTAAGTATGATATAGTGTCCTTCCTCATCACTTATTATATTCTTTGGCTTAAAATCTAATTTGTCGGATAAAAGGATTCCTTCCCCAGCTTTCTTTTGATGTCCATTATTATGGTAAATTGTTTTCTATGCCCTCACTTTAAATCTGGAGTTGTCTTTGGGTCTAAAATGAGTTTCTTGCAGACAGCTTATTGATGGTTCTTGTTTTTTTATCCATTCTGATATTGTGTGTCTTTTGATTGGGGGCATTTAGCCCATTTACATTGAGGGTAACTATTGAAAGATATTAATTTAGTGCCAGTGTATTGTCTGTAAAGTGACTGTTACTGTATAGTGTCTCTGTTCCTTTCTGGTCTGTTACTTCTAGGCTCTCTCTTTGCTTAGAGACCCCCTTTCAATATTTCCTGTAGGGTTGGTTTGGTGTTTGCAAGTTCTTTTTGTTTGTCCTGGAAGCCTTTTATCTCTCCTGTTTTCAATGATAGCTTAGCTGGTTATAGTATTCTCGGCTGCCTGTTTTTCTTGTTTAGTGCTCTGAATGTATCATGACAGTCCTTTCTGGCCTGCCAGATCTCTGTGGATAGGTCTGTTTCCAATCTAATATTTCTACTCTTGTATGTTACAGACTTCTTGTTCCAAGCTGCTTTCACGATTTCCTCTTTGTCACTGAAACTTGTAAGTTTTACTATTAGATGACGGAGTGTGGACCCATTTTTATTGATTTTGAGGGGGTTTGTGCCTCCTGAATTTTGATGCTTATTCCCTCTGCCAAAGTAGGGAAATTCTCTGGTATAACTTGTTCCTATATAACTTCTGCCCACCCTTCTTCTTCTTCTTCTGGGATCCTGATTATTCTAATATTGTTTCATCTTATGGTATCACATGTCTCTCCAAAGCTCCCTTTGTGGTCTAGAGTTGTTTATCTCTCTTTTTCTCAGCTTCTTTTTTCTCTGTCATCTGGCCTTCTATATCACTAATTCTCTCTTGTGCCTCATTTATCCTAGTAGTAAGAGTCTCCATTATTTAATTGCACCTCCTTAATAGCTTTTTTGATTTCAACTTGGTGAGATTTTCGTTATTTCTCCAGAAAGGAATTTTGTTTCTCCAGAAAGGGTTTCTCTAGTATCTTCCATGCTTTTTTTTAAGCCCCACTAGCACCTTGATATTTGTCATTCTGAACACTAGATCTAACACCTTACTAATGTCCGTATTACTTAGGTCCCTAACCGCCGTACTGCCCTTTTTTCTTTTTTCTTTTGAAGTGTGTTTTCCCACCTTGTCATTTTATCCAGATAAGAATAGATGAATGAGAGAACAAAATACTAAAATGGTGGCAACGACCCCAGAAAAACGTACACTAACTAAATTGGAAGAGACCTCAAACTGGGGGGAGGAGGAGAAAGAAGGAGGGGGGGAATAATATATATATATATATATATATATCTTAGTCTGGTGAATAGAAAAGAGCCACATACTTGATTTTGGGTGTATTTTGGTCTGTTAGAAGAACCTGCCTCCCAAAATTTTAAAGAAAAACATATATATACAAAAATAAGAGTAAACATGATGAAGGATAGAGTATGACTGTTAAGATGAAAATTTAACAAGATTCTTAAAAAGGAATTGATAAGATAAGTTGGTTGAAAAAAGAAAAAAAAAAAGAATGTGATCAGGCTGGAGACTAGAACAAAGCCATGAGCTAGATTTAGGGTATACTTTGATCTTTAGAAGGAACTGTATCCCAGAATTTTAAGGAAAGAAAAACCCATATGTATACAAAAAATAAAGCTAAATACAGTGAAGTTATATAATATGACTATAACAATGAAAATATTAAGATTTTTAAAAAGGTATTGATAAAATAGTTAAAAAACATTAAAATAGGATAGAGGAACAATTAAAAAATAGAAAAAGAAAAAAATAAAATTTAAAAAATTTAACTTTGCAAGACTAAAGAATTATGGGGGAAAAACCATGATTTCTATGTACTGTATTCCTGTATCTCTGAAGTTTTGTAGTTCTTGTTGATCGGTGAACTTGGTCTTTGCTGGATGTTCTTGCTGATCTTCTGAGGGAGGAGCCTATTGCTGTTATTCTCAAATGTCTTTGTCCGAGGTGGAATTGTGCTGCCCTTGCCAGAGGCCAGGCTAAACAGTCTGTGCGGGTTCACTCTCAGGACCTTTGGTTTCCTGAGTGCTTTCCGTACAGCTTTGAAGGATGGGAATGAAGATGGCAGCCTCCCAATCTCCAGCCGGAAGAGCTGAGAGCTTGGGGCCCCACTCCTCAGTGCACCCTCGGAGAAAAGCGCTCAATCACTCCCATCTCCTGGTCCCCAGCTGCACTCCAAGCTCACCCAGCCTGTGACCAAGCATTTCTGTCTCTGGCGCACAGCCCTGTTTGGAGTCTCTAAACCCAGTAGATTCCTGCTGCGCACTCCCACTGCTCTAACCAGGGGGAAGGTGAGTCTCCCAGATCTGCTGCTTGTGGGGTCCCTGCTTGAAGAGCAGTGGCCCGACTGTGACTCAGATCACAGTTTAAGGGAACCCCAAGCTGAGAGCCTTCTTCTCGGCTCCATCTCTGCAGCCGGCTTCCCCACTCCGATACCTGGCAGCTTTATCACACTCAGACACCCCCAATCTTTCTGTGACTCTGCGGTTCCTGAGACCTCACTGTCCCTGTGAGGGCTCCACCCCACACTTAGCCTTTGGAGCCATGTCCCTCCATGGAGCAGACTTCTTACAGTTCCGGTTTTGTGCTCTGCTGCTCCACAGCTTGCCGGTTGCCAGCCCCTCCCCCCATGGTCTCTTCCCATGTATTGCCTTGGATTTACTTCCCGTACATCCTATGTTCCAGAAAATGGTCACTTTTCTATTCCTAGAATTGTTGCTCTTCTTCCCTTTGATCTCCTGTTGAGTTTGTAGGTGTTTGGAATGGTTTGATGACTATCTAACTGAACTCCTGGAACTGATAATATTTAGGTCCCTAGTCCTCCATCATCTTGGTCTTCCCTTCTCAATTTATTTTCTTTGTGTGACCTTCAAATAATAATACTAGATCTTGTGAGACTTGATGCATGCTCAAGATGTTACAGAGCATTTTAATGAAATTATTCTTTATATTCTACCATTGATCTTGCCTAAAAGTACCAAATTAAAAAAAAAAAAAGGTCTGAGAAAATCATCAGTGTAACTTGCAATGGATAGTGGATTCAATAAGAATGTGGTTAGAAAAAAACATCTCTTATTTTAACTCTTGTAAAATGTCTCTGACTATAAAGAAAGAGCTTTTATAAATCTAGTGTTCACAAACAAGTTCTAAATGGATACATTTTCCCTGAGATTGCCTTTTTTAATGGAGTGTTTCTTACGACTACAAATCTTTATCCCCTCCAGTGGCTCAAAATTAAGGATAGTTGAAACCACAGTGTTGAAGAGAAGATGAATTTAGAAAATCCGGGAATGGTTGGCAAATTTTATCCCCCACTATTACCTAGTAATGGTTGTCATGGCTTCCAAGGTACATGATCTTTGCTGGAAACTTATGTGCTACTTTAGAAAACAACGTGTAAAATGTTTCTAAAGCATTGCCTCTTGCAATAAGTGTGTTTTCAAGTCAAGCAGTGACACAAACAGACACACAACAGATGTTTAATGGCTGCACTCCAGACGTTAGAATCCACTAGACAAGAACACTCAGAGTAGATTATAGGAATTGACTTTTCCTGGGTCTCATTTTAACCTTGCAATGCAACATTTCCTAGTAGTGCAAGCTTTACTTCTGAACTGGCTTTTGCCTGAAATGGAAGATCCTCTACCCCACAACAGGGGAAGAATTTATTCTGCATTGCTTGGGCTCTGATGTATATATATTTCAAAGAGTTCGGTTACATTCAGGCATGCTCTTTGCTCAGATGCAACAGAAAACCTCTGTATCTGCCAGATAAATGTTGCCATTTTCCTTCACAATGAAATAGCATTGGATGAAATCTGATTTCTCATTAGATCCAAAAGGCCTGCTTTCTCTGGTCATGGATTAATGTATTAATCTCATCCTTGGGATGATTTTGGATGACCTAAAAACTGCCAGACCTCAATTAAATGAAATGAACTGGATTCCCTATCCTAGGCAAGGCAAGGAATGGGGGAGTTATCATTTGACCTGCCAGGATTTGAAATCAAAACCTCTTCAAAGGGCTTTGTGGGTCTCGTTGTATGCTCCATTGGGAAATAATTAAAATCCTTGGTTCCCTCAAATGCCAGTTCACTTTTAACATTGAATACAATTTGTGTTTTTCCTTCTTTCTTTTTTTCTTTTTTCTTTTGTTTGTTTTTTGTTTGTTTGTTTGTTTTTTCCCCAGCATGTGGTATATTCTGGGCGTGTTTAGAGAAAGGTAATTACAGATGTTTTAGGTGTGTTTTCTGAAAATACTAAAATATTATCAATCATTTTCTCTATAGGTGAGGATTTTCGGGAATTCCTACTTTAGTATCTTCTAACACACATAGAAAATATTATTACCCCCCGCCCCTTACATGTATCACAAGGTTTTTCCTGAGGGTTGGAAGTTGATTTCGGCCTATAACTACGTCTATAGATTTTGAATCTATGTGATACTAAGTTGTGTTCTTATGGATGTAAAGACTTTTGTTTCCTCTTGAAAATAATGTGCTCATGAATCTTGGAACAGATTCTTTAAAAATCCAGTGTATGTCCAAAAGTGCATAAGATTTACAATTGAATATGGTAGCTTTTGAAAGGTGAGGATTTTTTTGGTTCTCTTTGTGCTCAAAGAGAAGATCCTAGTAGGATTCGCTTTACCATGATAACCTTGGTAAAAAGTGCTTATCATTCTGTAGTGGAAATAACTTCTTAATTCTCATATCAGATGATGAAAGGAGATACAATATATAGGTCTACTCAAGCACACATATTCTCCAAGGCAAAAAATAGATAGTTGGCCTCAAAATTCATGTAGGAAATGAGCAAAAGGGAAATTAAATCTATGATTATTTCATTTCTTTGGAGAGTTAACATAGTCCATAAAACAAGGGCAACCATACTTGAGTCAAATTGCCATATAATTTGCCATTTTGCTGAAGTTATTGTGAAAAATGAAAATAATATGCTATTCTTAATGTTCTACATCAATTCTGAACTGAATCACAAGTAATATTACCTGAAAAGAGCGTGTTTCAAAGGTAATTGCTGTACTATTTCTTAGGCTGATACAGTATTCTCATACATAGTTTTCATTGGGGAGAATTACATTTCATTTGTAACTGTCTTCCCCCTTGTTTCTGCCTGCTAATTTCTCTGCTCACTTTGCCTTGCTACTGTAGATTGGTGTTTCTTAATACTGGCACTATGAATGTTTTAAGCCATCTTGTACCATGTAGAATTTTTAGCAGCAACCGGGGTCTCTACCCTCATGATGCCAGTGGTCCACCCAGGTAGTTATGGCAGCCAATCATGTCTTCAGACATTGTCATGTGTCCTCTGGAGGGTAAAAATTGCCCCGGTTGAGAACCACTGCAGACAAAGCATTAACACCATGTCTGATTCTAAATTTGTTGTTTCCCCATCCCTTAACTTGTTCATTTGGAAATAATTGGTCGTTCATTCATGTCAAGGAAAATTATGAAATAATCATGGAGCCTGCTTTACCCAGGGCTTGGAAGACTTTGAGCTTGTAAAGTTGAATATTTAAGTGTAGATTATAAAATCATACATGGGCCAGAGCTCTTCTAAACTTCACATTTTAAATATCATGAAGAAAACATCATGCAAATGATGGAGAAGAATGGAATTGCTTTTGATGACGCATTTATAAGGCAATGCTATGATTACTTATTATTGTTACTATTACAAGCTATTAGTCATGACTCCCATTTAAATATAGGGATGCCTGGGTGTCTCAGTTGGTTAAGCATCTGCCTTAGGCTGAAGTCATAATCCCAGAGTCCTGGGATCAAGTCCTGCTTTGGGCTCCTTGCTCAGCTGGGAGCCTGCTTCTCCCTCTGCCTGCTGCTTCCCCTGATTGTGCTCTCTCTCTCTGACAGATAAATAAATAAATAAAATCTTTGAAAAATATAAAATCAAGACATGCCAAACACTTTTTATCAACACATAAATTAATAAGGGAGCCAGTACAATGCCAGACTGGTCTGAAGGGCATTTAAGAGGCTATGAATTCATAGGCAATTTAATAAGCAACCTTAGACACAGAATGGGCTAACTGAGGGCACCAAATAATAAATTCTGGGGATTTATTTTCCACCAAACAGAAATGATTTGCATCCCTCTAAGATAAAAGTCTATGAATTCACATGGAACTTCACTAAGTCTTAGACTTTTAATCAATATTCCTAATAATGTTTCAACATTTCCTTGTTCATAGGCAGAAATATTTATCTTTTTGAAGGTAAATTGCTGCACCTCTGGAATGTGTGTTTCTCCAAAGAGCAGCCTCTTATCCGTTCTTTTGCATCTTTCCAGAGAAAACAGATTTTTTTTTTCAAATGTATTTCTTTACCCCCATCTGAAATACTCACTGAATAAGTGGTCCACAATTTCTGCATCTGTGTTTCACACCCTGAAATCAGGCATCAAAGATCTTTGGATTATTGTATTCCAGATATCAAATGTTTGGTACTAATACTGCTAACATGTCACACCCCACCCAAGAAAATTAATATGGATTACTAATATGTGACATTATAGCATACTCTTATTGGGGACCTAAGGTAAAATTTGGTACATTAACTGGTTTCTTTGGAATATATGATACATGATACAAAGTGCTAAAATAGGTCCTGAAAAATAGACCATTAGTAAGTCAAAGCCATTAACAATAATAATTAGAGTTTTTTCCTGGAGTGCTTTAATTAAAATTGTGCTAACTCAGTGGAAACCTAGAATTACTTCCAAAGTTAAAATGAGGTAATTTATCAAGATGTAACTTATTCTGCTATTCTGTTTTTATATTTTATTGAGAATGTTCTTTTCTCAAAAAAAAAGGAAAGACCAGAGAAGGAAAGGAATAACTCTGATCAGTTAGACATTGGATTAAATAAAAGGTTTTGAAAAAATACATTTGAGATCTTTGCAAAACAGCGTAGGTTATGATCCAAGGGCAGAAATCTGTCCATTTTAGAGAAGTCTATCAAACAGAGAATGCCTTTGCAATTTTAATACGTGATAGTCTTTTTCATTCAGTTGTGAAAGACAATGAAACCTTAAATGCCACTCTTTTGTTTTTTTTAAACAATCCAGCGTATATATTTTTTAAAGATTTTATTTATTTGATAAAGAGAACAAAAGCAGGCGGAGTGACAGGCAGAAGGAGTGGGAGAGGGAGAAGCAGATTCCCCACTGAGCAAGGAGCCTCATGGGGGCCTCAATCCCAGGAGCCTGAGATCATGACCTGAGCAGAAGGCATAGGTAATTGCTTAACCAACTGAGCCACTCAGGTACCCCCAACATATTTTTAAAATATATATTTTAAAGTTTTTACTTTAAGCAGGCTCCATACCCAGCGTGGGGCTCGAACTCACAAGCCTGAGATCAAGAGTCACATGCTGTACTGACTGAGCCAGCCAGGTGCCCCCATGTGACTCCTTTTGGATGCTTTCTAGTCCTTGCCCATTTCTCTCCACTGAGGAAGAGAATGAAGGTAAATAAATAGCCACACCAAAATCAACTAGTAACATGTCTTTTACATTTTTGTCAGCATTTAAATAAGAAATATACAGACTTCTTGACGTCTCTGTCTTTGGGCTTCCACAGAGGCTCACTTCACTCATAAGTTAATACTTAAAATAAACTGATGGAGGGAAGGCAAATGACAGTTCCATAAACTATTTTCTGTCTGGCAGTTGCTTTCCACGTTGGTCTGATTGGCTTCATTGTGTGGTTGAATGTGTGCCTCTGAAGATAAGTGAATTCACACACAGCACAACTGTGTCATCATGTTACATTACGGGAGAAACTCTCTGTGATCCGGCATGTTAAAGACCGTTTCTATGGAAGTAAAACAATTTTCAAAGCTTTTAGAGGATTATCAAAAGCTGTGGATGAAAAATTCCGGATACAATCACCTCTTCCTCCTCGAAAGCCTGTTCTGTTTGTGCCTCCCTTGTGAGAGGAACATCTTAAATGAATAAACTTCTGCTTCAATTCATTGAGTCTCTAAGTAGGCTTCTCTTTGCTTTATGTAACACTATTCTTTTGATACCTTTACTATTCTTTTGATACCTTCCTCTTAACAGTTCCAAAAATACTGCAGTTAATATCCCCTTGTGTTTTACCTCACTCTGAAATTTAGGTTAGTCGTGGAGTGAGGGTTGCCTTTGTCATTTTGTTGAGGTCATGTTCTGTGGCTGTATGTTTGTGTTCTGACTTGATGTATCTTCTGACTTATGACCAGAAATACTTGGCAAGTGAATTCTCATTTCTTTCCTGTTTCTTGTCTATGACCTTCTATCTTTTCTAATTCTGGTAGTAGTTCCAAGAGGTAGTTTGGAAGTGCTTTAGTCCTTGGAGACTGAATGCAAAGGCATTAGTGTCTGTAGGGTTGTTGAGTTTCTCCTAGACAGAAGTCATCTAACAGAACAGGAAAGTGTATTCGTTATCCATTGCTGCATAAGAAATTGCCCCCCTCCAAACCTAATAGTTTAAAGCAATAAACATTTATTATCTCTCAGTAATTGAAGATTGGAAATGTGGATGTGGCTTTACCAGATGGTTCTGACTTGGGTTCTCTGTCAAGGTTTTAGTGGTTGCTGGGGCTGCATGTCTCAAGGCTCACATGGAGCTGGAGAATCTGCCCAAGATCAATCCTGTGGATGTTGGCGTGCCTCTGTTCCTTGATGGCTATTGGCTGGAGACCTCCTTTGTGTGTGTTCTTCTCCATGGGTTTGATCACAGCTGGGGAACTTGCATTCACCCTTAGTGTGATAACGAGAGAAGGAGGAGAGAATAAGACAATACTTAAGATAGAAGCCATGGTCATGGGGCCTCTGGGTGGCTCAGCTGGTTAAGTGTCTGCCTTCAGTTCAGGTCATGATCCCAGGATCCTGGGATCTAGCTGTGACTCAGGCTTCCCGCTCAGTGGGGAGCCTCCTTCTCCCTCTCCCTCCGCAGCTCACCATGCTTGTGTGCTCTCTCTCTCTCTCTCTGTCAAATAAAGAAATAATATCTTTAAAAGAGAAAAGACGAAAGCCCACATTCTTTATAACCAATAGGAAGTGACAGAGCATCACATCTGCCATATGATATTGGTCACAAGGACCATCCTTTATACCATGCAGATTATAAGATTTACCAAGAGTCCTCAAGGACTCTCTGACTTGGCACCAAAAATACCATAGCTTTCATTTTTTGGATGCCTACAGAATGCTTTACTCAAATGACCTCCTCTCCTTTCCATGATGCTTTCAAACAGAGAACATTATCTTTAGAAAACAGAGGCTCAAAGTAGATGAATACCAAGCCTAATGTCACAGGGAGAAGTGCTCAAGCTCTTTTCACTATATGGTACTTTCTTTACCTTGAAAATCTGCCCTGCCCACTTTGAGATGGTGTTTAAACTTCTAAAAGAAAATGCCAGACATCTTCCTCTTAAGCTGTTCTTGGTTCATCCCGCGCCCCCGCCCCCAAATCACTACCTTTACAGCAACACTAGCCTCCCATTTCCTCACATAGGACGTTTGCAACATTAAATAAGGCTCACTCTTTAATGTCTAAAGTGAATCTTTGAAATTTTATTTTATTAAATGCTTCAGAAAAATCAAATACTACCTTCTCACATCAGATACTATGCAAAGATATAAAAATATGGATTTTACCTTCAAGGAAGTCATAATATTTCAGTGAAACAAACACAAGAAATAGCTCTGAACATTTATATTTTTCTATTTCATTAATACAACTTTCCCCCATTTCCTTCAGACTATTAAATGTATTTTTAAGAAAATTGAAGATGATTTCTGAAGGTCAAAGCATGTCGTCCATATATCTTTTGCCTCAAATGCCAAGATGGGTACACTCTGTGGGCAAATATGACCAAACAAAATGGAATGTAAGAGAGATGTTGAACAAGAAATGGCAAAATAGTTTGGACACATTCATCACACTGGTGCTGCTCTTCCCATGTCCCAGGTCCATATGGACATTTTTGTCCCTTCAAGTCTCAGTTGAGCCCATGGTTGCCATAAGGAAATTGACTCAGTAACTGCTACCAAGTCTTATTTTGCCCAGAAACAAACTTTGCTGTATTTCATATTTAATCTATTATGGTCACAATTACAGCTGGCAATGCATTTCAGATGATATTTACAATCCCTAAAAAGTATATTCCTCCTTAAATCCCTTGCTTTTGTCTTTATGCCTAACCCTATACACAGTGATTTGGGGACTTTGCATTTAAACAAGCACATGCGTTATTTTGATAACAATTTTAAAAGAGAAATATCAGCCTTTTTGTTCTCACTTTATTTTTTATAAACTTATTTATTTTAAGGGCGTTGCAGAGCGAGAGAGAGAGAGAGAATCCCAAGCAGACCTCCCCTCCTTCACTGAGCGAAGTACCCAATGTGGGGCTCGATCTCCCGACCCTGAGATCATGACCCAAGCTGAAATCAAGAGTCAGCCCCTCAACCAGCTGAGCCACCCAAGGGTCCCCTCTGTTTATTTTTAAATAAAAGCAAAGTTCCTTGTAAAAATATTGTTTCTAAGCCACTATTATATTAATATCAGAGGGTTGTTTAACACTGTTTTATGTGCATCTGAAGGCTCCATCAAAGTTGGAAAGGACAGATTTATGAAGAAAATTTACCTGTAAATGCATCTTTCTTTATAATTGAAGAATTACTTCTTTCTCAGTAATTGAAGTAGTTGACGTTTCGTTGGAGTTTTGGAGTAGGACAAAGACCAGGTTTGAAGTTCTGTTGCTTTGAAAGGTCCTCATAGGAAAGTTCTCTGGCATTTGCTATCCACACCTGTGAGGTCACTGTCTCAGAATTATTTTGAAATGACTCTCCTTTTGTGGTTTTCTTTGCCAGCGGTGCCTACACCAAGCATAAATGGTCTGCAAAATGAGTTAACTTGTTACATAGAACAAATTTATTCACTTCTCTTTTCAAAAAATCTTTAGAACTCATTAAGCAGCAGGTGGTAGTGGGAAATGGACATACATTATTTATAAACATATGAGATGAAATAAGCAATTTAAAGCTTTGCACTCTTAAAAACCTAAGTGGGTGACAGCAGGATTGGTCTGAATAGGTCTGAGACATTTTCTGAGCAACCTTTGCTGAAGCAGAGAAGTTTGTCTCTGTCCAAATGTGAGTGTGAGAAAGCAGGGGAGAAAAAAACAACAACAACAAAGAAAATAAAAATCTTTGAATTGAGTTTTTTTTGCATTGGGTCTGCATTTCGCATCAAATCAGAATTTGTTAAATTATTATACTCACCCACTGTAGCTAATGTCAGAACTTTTTTTCCAATTTAATATATTTGACACAAATCCTTGGAAGGGATTGCCAAACAGAAATGAAAACAAAGTTGCTACCAAAAGGGTTAATATCTCCATCAATGGTAAACAGGTTTCAAAGACTTTGCTTTAAGTTCTAAATATATGTCAGCAACTTTATGGAAAATAAGAAATAATGGGAATGTATTCCCTCATTATGAGGGAAACATATGAATCATAATAAAAAATCATTATAAGTGTAAGATTAATATAAAGAAAATAGAAATGAGAGCAATCATTTTACTCTGGTCAAGAGGTAATTCATAGTAAATTCTAATGACCAGTGTTTGTTTTTAACTTTTAGAAAATGGGAGAGGAGTTGACATGCAATATTACGTTAGTTTCACATATACTACATGGTGGGTCAACATTTATATGCATTTCAAAATGCTCTCCAAGATAAGTGTAGTTATCATCTGTGATCATAAAATTTGTTATGATATTATTGACCCTATACCATATGCTGTACTTTACATTTTGTGGCTTACTTATGCCCAAACCAGAAGTTCATACCTCTTAATCCCCTTTCCCCACTTTCCCATCCCCCTTCCTCCCTCCCCTCTGGCAATCATCAATTTGTTTTCTATAATTAAGAGTCTGTTTGTATTTTCTTTCTTTGCTTTGTTGTCTAGATTCCACGTATAAGTGAAATCATATGGCATTTATCTTTTTCTGTCTGACTCACTTCATTTAACAAAGTACGCTCTAAGTCCATCCCTGTTGGCACAGAGGAAGATTTCATTCCTTTTTTATGGCTGAGTGATATTGGGTGTGTGTGTGTGTGTGTACCACATCTTTATCCATTCATCTATTGATAGACACTTAGGTTGCTTGGCTATTTTATCTTGGCTATTATAAATAATGTTGAAATAAGCAGAGGAATGCAAACCTTTTGAACTAGTGTTTTTGTTTTTTTGGTGGATAAACACTCAGAAATGGAATTGCAGGATCATTTGATAGTTCTTTTTTTAATTTTATGAGGAACCTCCATATTCTTTTTCACAATGGATGCACCAATTTACATTCTCACTAATAACACATGAGGATTTCCTTTTCTCCACATCCTCGCCAACACTTGAATTTCTCATCTTTTTGATGCTAGCTATTCTGACTGGTGCGAGGTGGTACTTCATTGTGATTTATGTTTCCCTGATGATGAGTGATGCTGTGCATCTTTTCATGTCTGTTGCCCACCTCCATGTCTTCTTTGGAAAAATGTCCATTCAGGGCCTCTGCCCATTTTTTATTTGGATTTTTTTTTTGGAGTTGAGTTGTATAAATTGATACATTTGGGATATTAACTCCTTTTCATATAACATCATTTGCAAATATCTTCTCCCATTCAGTTAGTTGTCTTATTTTTATTTGCTTTTGGTTTTTCATCAATGACAAAAACCTTTGTGTTAACTGTATTTCTTTATGTTCCTATAATATTGAAATATTATGACTGCTACATAATGAGAGAGGAACAAGTAAGTATTCTTTCTAAATTTAAAATTAGCTTTACACACTGGAGTTTTATTGAAGGGGCTAATCATGATATGTGATATTTTTCCCCTCCTTAGTTTAACATAGTGGATGTGCTTACAACTACTATTTTTACCTCAAAAACCTGGTTATCCAGATACTGTTTTTGAATTGTGACATGGAATGATTAGAAAGTAATAGAAAATATAGAAAATATTATGGTTTTTCCAGTTTTATTGAGATATAGTTGACACACAACACAGTGTAAGTTTCAGATGTATAGCAGAGTGGTTGAACTTACCTGTATTAGCAAATGATGACCACAGTAAGTTTAGTTAACATCCATCATCTTGCATAGATATGAAAAGAAAAAAGAAAAAAAGTGTTTCGGTCCTCGTGATGAGAACTGAAGATACTATTTAAAGGACTTTTTTTGAATCAATGAAGAAAAACATATATTTTCTTTAAAAGATTTTTAAAACATTAGTGTATATCAAGAAAGAGAGGAAGCTAATGCTTTATATTTCCCTGAAGAAATTAATTTAAATGGTTCATGGTAATTGTCAGAATACAATTCATATATAAATTATATATGCATACTATATCTTATACATTATATATATTATTTATATATATTTTGTGTGTTTGTAATGAGGTAGAGAAATGACAAATTTGAAGAATGTTGGATAAGGAAGATTTTACACATACACGCACACACACTGAAAGTCCTCCCATTATTATCTCAATTGAATTTCTAGTTAGAGCTTGAAAACTCCAGCTGAAGGTAGGGATAAGATAGCTAGGAAGCTCTCTCTGAGAAATTCTGCTAGGGTGACATCTTTCAATTATTTAAACTTTCACATTTATTAAATAGTTATTTCTTTTGTAGGTAAAATTTACTAATATTGTAATGCATAAATCTCAGCTGTGTAATTTTGATAAATAAATTCACTATATTTGTTTCCTTAATAGCATCCTTATATGAGAAGTTTTTAATTTGATGAAACCTATTTTATACTTTTTTATGTTCACTATTTTGTGTGTCTGAAGTAAGGAATATTTGCCTACTCCTGGTTCAAGAGGTTAATTTCCTTTGTTTTTATTTAATGGCTTAATAGTTTTAGTTTTCTCATTTGAGTCTGTTTTCCACCCTGAATTCATATTTTTTTATGGTGTGAGGTAGGGATCAGGATTCATCTTCTTTTTTTCTGTATTTATATCCAGTTATTCCTATAGCATTTGTTGAAAGTACTTTGCTCTAGCACTTTAATGAAAGTCAACTTACTGTGTAAGTCTATATCTGTATCTGTACTCTCCTATTTTATTTGTCACTTAACATATGAATACCTGACTTCTTTTTTTTTTCATTTTATTTATTTTTTCAGTGTAACAGTATTCATTCTTTTTGCACAACACCCAGTGCTCCATGCAAAACGTGCCCTCCCCATTACCCACCACCTGTTCCCCCAACCTCCCACCCCTGACCCTTCAAAACCCTCAGGTTGCCCCAACCTCCCACCCCTGACCCTTCAAAACCCTCAGGTTGTTTTTCAGAGTACATAGTCTCTTATGGTTCGCCTCCCCTCCCCAATGTCCATAGCCCGCTCCCCCTCTCCCAATCCCACCTCCCCCCAGCAACCCCCAGTTTGTTTTGTGAGATTAAGAGTCATTTATGGTTTGTCTCCCTCCCAATCCCATCTTGTTTCATTTATTCTTCTCCTATCCCCCTACCCCCCCATGTTGCTTCTCCATGTCCTCATATCAGGGAGATCATATGATAGTTGTCTTTCTCCGATTGACTTATTTCACTAAGCATGATACGCTCTAGTTCCATCCACGTCGTCGCAAATGGCATGATTTCATTTCTTTTGATGGCTGCATAGTATTCCATTGTGTATATATACCACATCTTCTTGATCCATTCATCTGTTGATGGACATCTAGGTTCTTTCCATAGTCTGGCTATTGTAGACATTGCTGCTATAAACATTCGGGTACACGTGCCCCTTCGGATCACTATGTTTGTATCTTTAGGGTAAATACCCAGTAGTGCAATTGCTGGGTCATAGGGTAGTTCTATTTTCAACATTTTGAGGAACCTCCATGCTGTTTTCCAGAGTGGTTGGACCAGCTTGCATTCCCACCAACAGTGGAGGAGGGTTCCCCTTTCTCCACATCCTCGCCAGCATCTGTCATTTCCTGACTTGTTAATTTTAGCCATTCTGACTGGTGTGAGGTGATATCTCATTGTGGTTTTGATTTGTATTTCCCTGATGCCGAGTGACGTGGAGCACTTTTTCATGTGTCTGTTGGCCATCTGGATGTCTTCTTTGCAGAAATGTCTGTTCATGTCCTCTGCCCATTTCTTGATTGGATTGTTTGTTCTTTGGGTGTTGAGTTTGCTAAGTTCCTTATAGATTTTGGATACTAGCCCTTTATCTGATATGTCATTTGCAAATATCTTCTCCCATTCTGTCAGTTGTCTTTTGGTTTTGTTAACTGTTTCCTTTGCTGTGCAAAAGCTTTTGATCTTGATGAAATCCCAATAGTTCATTTTTGCCCTTGCTTCCCTTGCCTTTGCCGTTGTTCCTAGGAAGATGTTGCTATGGCTGAGGTCGAAGAGGTTGCTGCCTGCATTCTCCTCAAGGATTTTGATGGATTCCTTTCTCACATTGAGGTCCTTCATCCATTTGGAGTCTATTTTCGTGTGTGGTGTAAGGAAGTGGTCCAATTTCATTTTTCTGCATGTGGCTGTCCAATTTTCCCAGCACCATTTATTGAAGAGGCTGTCTTTTTTCCATTGGACATTCTTTCCTGCTTTGTCGAAGATTAGTTGACCATAGAGTTGAGGGTCGATTTCTGGGCTCTCTATTCTGTTCCACTGGTCTATGTGTCTGTTTTTGTGCCAGTACCATGCTGTCTTGATGATGACAGCTTTGTAATAGAGCTTGAAGTCCGGAATTGTGATGCCACCAACTTTGGCTTTGTTCTTCAATATTCCTTTGGCTATTCAAGGTCTTTTCTGGTTCCATATAAATTTTAGGATTATTTGTTCCATTTCTTTGAAAAAAATGGATGGTATTTTGATAGGGATTGCATTAAATGTGTAGATTGCTTTAGGTAGCATAGACATTTTCACAATATTTATTCTTCCAATCCAGGAGCATGGAACATTTTTCCATTTTTTTGTGTCTTCCTCAATTTCTTTCATGAGTACTTTATAATTTTCTGTGTATAGATTCTTAGTCTCTTTGGTTAGGTTTATTCCTAGGTATCTTATAGTTTTGGGTACAATTGTGAATGGGATTGACTCCTTAATTTCTCTTTCTTCAGTCTTGTTGTTGGTGTACAGAAATGCAACTGATTTCTGTGCATTGATTTTATATCCTGACACTTTACTGAATTCCTGTACAAGTTCTAGCAGTTTTGGAGTGGAGTCTTTTGGGTTTTCCACATATAGTATCATATCATCTGCGAAGAGTGATAGTTTGACTTCTTCTTTACCGATTTGGATGCCTTTAATTTCTTTTTGTTGTCTGATTGCTGAGGCTAGGACTTCTAGTACTATGTTGAATAGCAGTGGTGATAATGGACATCCCTGCCGTGTTCCTGACCTTAACGGAAAAGCTTTCAGTTTTTCTCCATTGAGAATGATATTTGTGGTGGGTTTTTCATAGATGGCTTTGATAATATTGAGGTATGTGCCCTCTATCCCCACACTTTGAAGAGTTTTGATCAGGAAGGGATGCTGTACTTTGTCAAATGCTTTTTCAGCATCTATTGAGAGTATCATATGGTTCTTGTTCTTTCTTTTATTAATGTGTTCTATCACATTGATTGATTTGCGGATGTTGAACCAACCCTGCAGCCCTGGAATAAATCCCACTTGATCGTGGTGAATAATCCTTTTAATGTACTGTTGAATCCTATTGGCTAGTATTTTGGCGAGAATTTTTTGCATCTGTGTTCATCAAGGATATTGGTCTGTAGTTCTCTTTTTTGGTGGGATCCTTGTCTGGTTTTGGGATCAAGGTGATGCTGGCTTCATAAAATGAGTTTGGAAGTTTTCCTTCCGTTTCTATTTTTTGGAACAGTTTCAAGAGAATAGGAATTAGTTCTTCTTTAAATGTTTGGTAGAATTCCCCTGGGAAGCTGTCTGGCCCTGGGCTTTTGTTTGTTTGGAGATTTTTGATGACTGTTTCAATCTCCTTACTGGTTATGGGCCTGTTCAGGTTTTCTATTTCTTCCTGGTTCAGTTGTGGTAGTTTCTATGTCTCTAGGAATGCATCCATTTCTTCCAGATTGTCCAATTTGTTGGCGTAGAGTTGCTCATAGTATGTTCTTATAATTGTCTGTATTTCTTTGGTGTTAGTTGTGATCTCTCCTCTTTCATTCATGATTTTATTGATTTGGGTCCTTTCTCTTTTCTTTTTGATGAGTCTGGCCAGGGGTTTATCAATCTTATTGATTCTTTCAAAGAACCAGCTCCTAGTTTCATTGATTTTTTCTATTGTTTTTTTGGTTTCTATTTCATTGATTTCTGCTCTGATCTTTATGATTTCTCTTCTCCTGCTGGGTTTAGGGTTTCTTTCTTGTTCTTTCTCCAGCTCCTTTACGTGTAGGGTTAGGTTGTGTACTTGAGACCTTTCTTGTTTCTTGAGAAAGGCTTGTACTGCTATATATTTTCCTTTCAGGACTGCCTTTGCTATGTCCCACAGATTTTGAACTGTTGTGTTTTCATTATCATTTGTTTCCATGAATTTTTTCAATTCTTCTTTAATTTCCTGGTTAACCCATTCATTCTTTAGAAGGATGCTGTTTAGTCTCCATGTATTTGGGTTCTTTCCAGCTTTCCTCTTGTGATTGAGTTCTAGCTTCAGAGCATTGTGGTCTGAAAATATGCAGGGAATAATCCTAATCTTTTTTTTTTCCATTTTATTTATTTTTTCAGCGTAACAGTATTCATTCTTTTTGCACAACACCCAGTGCTCCATGCAAAACGTGCCCTCCTAATCCTAATCTTTTGATACCGGTTGAGACCTGATTTGTGACCCAGGATGTGATCTATTCTGGAGAAGGTTCCATGTGCACTAGAGAAGAATGTGTATTCTGTTGCTTTGGGATGAAATGTTCTGAATATATCTGTGATGTCCATCTGGTCCAGTGTGTCATTTAAGGCCTTTATTTCCTTGTTGATCTTTGGCTTGGATGATCTGTCCATTTCAGTGAGGGGAGTGTTCAAGTACCCTACTATTATTGTATTATTATTGATGTGTTTCTTTGATTTTGTTATTAATTGGTTGATATAGTTGGCTGCTCCCACGTTAGGGGCATAGATATTTAAAATTGTTAGATCTTCTTGTTGGACAGACCCTTTGAGTAGGATATAGTGTCCTTCCTCATCTCTTATTATAGTCTTTGGCTTAAAATCTAATTGATCTGATATAAGGATTGCCACCCCAGCTTTCTTCTGATGCCCATTAGCATGGTAAATTGTTTTCCACCCCCTCACTTTAAATCTGGAGGTGTCTTTGCGTCTAAAATGAGTTTCTTGTAGGCAACATACTGATGGGTTTTGTTTTTTTATCCATTCTGATACCCTGTGTCTTTTGATTGGGGCATTTAGCCCATTAACATTCAGGGTAACTATTGAGAGATACGAATTTAGTGCCATTATATTGCCTGTAAGGTGACTGTTACTGTATATTGTCTCTGTACCTTTCTGATCTACTACTTTTAGGCTCTCTCTTTGCTTAGAGGACCCCTTTCAATATTTCCTGTAGAGCTGGTTTGGTGTTTGCAAATTCTTTCAGTTTTTGTTTGTCCTGGAAGCTTTTGATCTCTCCTTCTATTTTCAATGATAGCCTAGCTGGATAGAGTATTCTTGGCTGCATGTTTTTCTCGTTGAGTGCTCTGAATAAATCCTGCCAGCTCTTTCTGGCCTGCCAGGTCTCTGTGGATAAGTCTGCCGCCAATCTAATATTTTTACCATTGTATGTTACAGACTTCTTTTCTCGGGCTGCTTTCAGGATTTTCTCTTTGTCACTAAGACTTGTAAATTTTACTATTAGGTGACGGGGTGTGGACCTATTCTTGTTGACTTTGAGGGGGGTTCTCTGCATCTCCTGGATTTTGATGCTTGTTCCCTTTGCCATATTAGGGAAATTCTCTCCAATGATTCTCTCCAATAGACCTTCTGCTCCCCTCTCTGTTTCTTCTTCTTCTGGAATCCCAATTATTCTAATGTTGTTTCGTCTTATGGTGTCACTTATCTCTCGAATTCTCCCCTCATGGTCCAGTAGCTGTTTGTCCCTCTTTTGCTCGGCTTCCTTATTCTCTGTCATTTGGTCTTCTATATCACTAATTCTTTCTTCTGCCTCATTTATCCTAGCAGTGAGAGCCTCCATTTTTGATTGCACCTCATTAATAGCTTTTTTGATTTCAACTTGGTTAGATTTTAGTTCTTTAATTTCTCCAGAAAGGGCTTTAATATCTCCAAAGAGGGTTTCTCTAATATCTTCCATGCCTTTTTCGAGCCCGGCTAGAATGTTCAGAATCGTCATTCTGAACTCTTGATCTGACATATTACCCATGTCTGTGTTGATTAGGTCCCTAGCCTTCGGTACTGTCTCTTGTTCTTTTGTTTGTGGTGATTTTTTCCGCCTTGTCATTTTGTCCAGATAAGAGAATATGAAGGAGCAAATAAACTACTAAAAGGGTGGCAAAGACCCCGGAAAAATGCGCTGTAACCAAATCTGAAGAGACCCCAAATTGTGGGGGGGAGAAAGGGGATAAAAACAGCTTCTGAAAAAAAAAGAAAAAAAAAAAAGAAAGAAAAAAATTTAAAAAATAAAACAAATAAAAAATATAAAAAAGAAAGAAAAAATATATATATTTAGATGAACTAGTCAAAAAATGTTAAAAAAGAAAAGGGTAAAAGTTTAAAAAAAATTTAGCATAAGAAGAAAAAAGAAAAAAGAAAAAAAATTGAAAAAAGAAAAAAAAAATTGAAGTAGCCACAAGACTAAAGAATCATGGGGAGAAAGCCATGAGTTCCGTGCTTTGCTTTCTCCTCCTCTGGAATTGCTCTGCTGTCTTAGGAATTGAATCTGCTTTCTCCTTGATAGATGAACTTCGTCCTGGCTGGATATTTTGTTGATCTTCTGGGGGAGGGGCCTGTTGTAGTGACTCTCAAGTGTCTTTGCCCGAGGCGGGATTACACCGCCCTTACCGGCGGCCGGACTAAGTAATCGGCTCGGGTTCGCTTTTGGGAGCTTCTGTTCCCTGAACGCTTTCCGTAGAGTTCCAGAGGACGGGAATGAAAATGGCGGCCTCCTAGTCTCCGGCCCGGAGGAGCCGAGAGCCTGGGGCCCCACTCCTCAGTGCGCCCCCAGAGGACAGCACCCAATCACTCCCGTATCCCCAGCCTCTAGCCGCGCTCCGAGCTCACCCAGCCCGCGACCAGTTCAAGGTAACCCTGAGCTGAGAGTTCAGTCCTCGGCTCTGTCTCTCCAGCCGGCTTCTCCGTTCTAATACCTGCGAGCTCTCCGACACTCCGACACCCCCGATCCTTCTGTGACCCTGCGGGGCCTGGGGCCACGCTGGCCCCGCGTGGGCTTCACCCCGGTTTAGCCCCTGGAGCAATGTCCCTCAGTGGAACAGACTTTTAAAAGTCCTGATTTTGTGCTCCGTTGCTCCGCCGCTTGCTGGGAGCCGGCCCCTCCCCCCGCGGTCTATCTTCCCGTCGTTTTAGATTCACTTCTCCGCCAGTCCTACCTTTCAGAAAGTGGTTGATTTTCTCTTTCTAGAGTTGCTGTTCTTCTTCTCTTCGATCTCCCGTTGGATTTGTAGGTGTTTGCAATGTTTAGATAAGCTATTGAGCTGATCTCCTGCTACCTGATGTAGTCTCAGCCTGCTACTTCTCCGCCATCTTGACTCCTCCCCCCCGAATACCTGACTTCTTGATTAGTGATGCTTTATAAAAAGTCTTGAGTTTCGTCTTTTGGGATTAATTCTAATTTTTTACAACCTGTCCATTTCTATATGTATATTGAGTCAGCTTATTAATTTCTATAAAAAGTATCTGTTGAGATATTAATTGGGAAGAGTGACATCTGAATAGCACTGGATCTTCTAAGCCACAAACACAATATATTTATCTCTTTATTTCTATTCTTTAATTTTTCTAGCAACATTAGAGGTATGCGTGACATTACTTCTAAATATTTTATGGTTTTTAAAACACAAATGCTCTTTAAAAATTTTATGGTTTTTATGCTATTATAAATGAAATGGATTTTTAATTTTATTTTCTAATTATCTGTTGCTAGCTTGTAAAAGATACTACTGATTTTTGTACATTGACCTTATGTCCTGTCACTCCCCTCTACATTTCCTCCTTAGTTATATGTTTTTGTAGATTTTTAGGATTATCCACATATGTGATCATGCCATATCAAAATAAAAACAGTTTTATTTCTCCAATTATTTTCATGTAGATATGATGATAAAACTATATTACGATGAAGAAATGGAGATTATGTGAAACATGTTTTTGGAACGCAGTCATGCTGTAGAACATTTAAGCAAAGAAGTCAGGGCTAGTGTTTTCACAAAAGGCTAGGGCTGTCATCAACCCCTGGGGTTGAGGGCCTCTACATTCAGGCCTTTTACAGACTCCATTCCTGATCTCACAGTGTAAGGTTTTGGGGGTAGAGGTTGGAGAAGCATACTTGGCCTAAACTGGTTGACAGAGTGTATCTTGAATCCTGAAAGAAATGGAGATTGGAGGTTTGCTCTGGCTTGGCATGAACTATTAAATTTCTCTGCTTCAACGAAATTGATTGTCCCTCCCTAGGATCTTGGAACTCAGGACATCTCACTGTGTCATGGGAAGAAGCTAAGGGGCAGTTAGAGCTTTCCTCTCAGGCTTGGGACAGGGAAACATTCTGAATTCTTGTCCATGACCGTGAAGAGGTACTGGAATGAATTTGACAGCTGGGATTCCTGCAGAGAAAGGCCCTAGTGACTGATTATGACTGGTGGTGGGAAGGAAAGGGTCGTCACAGCCAAGTGGAGGACAGAGTATTGGCTTTGCTCTCTTTCTCTTTTGTAGAGGAAGAGGTTTTTTGTTTTTTGTTTTTTGTTTTTTTTTGGGACAATCTATCAAGTAATACTGTTGCTACTTTTTGTGTCCTGTTTTAGGCTACCTTAGAACTCTGAAACAGACTCTGAAATGATTGGTATGCATGGGTGGAGACTGTTCTTGGGAGCAATACTTTTAATTGAGTGAGGGAAGCAGGACTGGGCAGAGAGACAAGTTGATCTTAGATGCAGTTGTAACAGAAGCCAAGCCAATCCTATAGGGAGCTTTAATCTGAGATGGATTTTTAGAATTGTCCTCAGTTAAAGCAAGGATATGGGTTTTGTCTTCTGTCATCAATCAGTCATTGAATGTGGGCTTCCCCAAGAGGGGTTGTGTAACCTTAGGCTAGGCAGGCTTTCAGTGGGGATCAGTTTCCACGGAGGGACTCAGCTGTGAGTTGTCAGCAGCCAGCCCTCCCACAGCTGGGGAAATGAGTGACTTGGTCCTGAAGCAAGGATCTGGCTGGTGCACCACAACATCTCTACACAAATCAAAGCTACCCGACTGTATTTGTGGAATCTCCACCAGTAAAGGGGACTAGGGAAATACCTATCAGACATTTTATACTATTTTGACAGTGGGGATTTCGTTTTGAAGATTACTAAATGCCATTATCACACACACACACACACACACACACATTAGCAATAATTCCTTAATGTCACCCAAGACAGTCTATTAATATGTCTCCAGTCATATCAGAAATGTCATTTTAAAATCCATTTGTTTGAGTTAGGATCCAGAAAGAGAGAGGAGTTACACAGCTCAAATAAGCTCTTACAGTCATTGATTTTAAATCAGCTGAAGATGGCTATAATTCTGGGAAGTTCTGTAACCATTGCATGTCCTAATTACTGTGATGGGACTCTCTACTTCATTGCCATTATTTTAATCATTTTTTGTTACTAAAGGTAACACAATTTTAATTTCAATTTTATTTCACTCTGGCTATTGACTACAGTGTCAAGCATAATGCCATCCAAAATAAGTGTTTTAGGAGTACCTGGGTGGCTCAGTTGGTTCACTGTCCAACTCTTGATTTCAGCTTAGGTCATGATCTCAAGGTCTTGGGATTAATCCCCACATCAGGCTCTGCACTCAACAGGGAGTCTGCTTGAGGAGTCTCCCCCTCTTCTCCTTCTGCCCCTCCTTCCCCTCCTCCACCCACTTGCACACATGCTCTCTTTCAAATAAATAAATAAATCTAAAATAGAAAAAGACTCCTTCTCTAAAAAAGTAAAACAACAAAAAATACACAAAGTAAATATTTGACCTATAATTTCCAATGTCACTACCACTTAAAATGTTTCACCAAAACTAATTTTCTTCTTAGTAGAATTAGGCCCTCTTTTCTTTCTTTTTTTATTTTTTATTTCTTTTAACATATAATGTATTATTAGCCCCAGGGGTACAGGTTTGTGAATCATCAGGCTTACACACTTCACAGCATTCACCATAGCACATACCTTCCCCAATGTCCATAACCCCACCACCCTAGGCCCTCTTTTCATATAGAAATTATAAGACTTAACTTTGACAGAAAGGATCTCAAGACATCACCATTTCATTTTTACTGTCAAAATTGGTTTCTGAACTACTCACATCCCTTGACCAAAATCTATGTATATTCCTTAAATATTAAGATTGTTCTCTAAGAAGGCTATTAGGTTATCATTCTGTGTTTTAGGTTCTTTGACATTATCTACAGAATTTGTAGAAAACAAATGGACTACAGATTTAAATGGAAAAAAATCAAATACGTGAACAGGGCTAAAAAATTGAAATGAATATTGTGCATTCTGAAAGCAAACATCTCTAAATGATTAATGCCACTCTAAGTGATTTGAAGAAAAAAATACTGGAAGATAGACGGGTTCCTGAAAATTTATCAAATTCATGACTTTACCTTTCAAATCAAGTAGGTCTTAACCATATTTTTTCTAATATTTTCTCTAAAATTTTTCAAAGATATAGAAAGGTCAAAAGTTTTTCAGTGAAAACTAGTACATTAACTATAAAATTAACCTTACACTGACCTTATCACATAACTATCCATGTATCGTTGTTTCTATATATCCATCAACTTGCTCTATTTTTGATTCATTGTAAAGCAAATTGCAGACATCAGTACAATACCAACACCACTGTACTTTAGTGTGCATATTTTTATGGTTCTTTTTTTAAGGTTAAACTTATATACAGTTAATGCACAAAGCTTAAGTATACCAAATGCACAATGTTGACATTTACTGCTAGATAAGTTCCAGCAGTGCATATATCTCTGCAACCCAAATCCTTAATAAGATACAGAATATTGCCATCATGCCAGAAGGTTCCCTCAACCCATTTCCCAGACAATTTCCCCACAAACCTTTCAGAGACAACCACTGATCTGAATTTGTCCAGCTCCTTTTGCCAGTTCTAGAACTTCACATCAGTGGAGTTATGCTATATGTGATTTTTGTTTAACACTTCTTTCCATTAGTATAATGTTTTTGAGATCTAACATCATGCTACTTATATCAGTACTCTGTTTCTTTTTGGTTTTTGAATGGTATTCCTTTGTATGAATGTATCAGTTTATCCATTATCTTATTAATGGACACTTTGGTCATTTCCAGTTTTTGATTGTATGAATAAAATTGCTATGCATGCTTTCATTTAAGTCTTTTGTGGATATAACTTTTTTTTCTCTTGGGTAAATATTTAGTGCCGAAATTGCTTGGTCGTAAAGCACACATGTTTTTATAGTTAGTATAGTTAGTTGTTCAGAAACTTTCAGAAACTTCCTCCAGAATGGTTGTATCCTTTGCATGACAGCTTGAGGTGATGCACTTCCTTGCTAACTTTTGGTTTTGGGAGTCTTTAATTTTAGCTATTTGGCTTTAGCGTTTTGGATATCTCCTTGCAATTTTAATTTGCATTTTCTGGACGAATAAAATACTGGGTACTTTTTAAAAAAAGTATAGTTGATACACACTGTTACATTGGTTTCCAGTGTACAACATAGTGATTCAGCAACGCTACACATTATGCTGTGTTCACCGCCAGGGTAGCTGCCATCTGCCACCATACAATGCTATTACAGTACTGCTGTCTTTCCAATAGTCTTCCAAAAGTCTGACTACTTTCTAATAGTACCTTAGATACTGAGTACTTTTTTTTTTTTTTTAAGATTTTATTTATTTATTTGAGAGACAGAGATCACAAGCAGGTAGAGAGGCAGGCAAAGAGAGAGGAGGAAGCAGGCTCCCTTCGGAGCAGTGAGCCCGATGTAGGGCTCGATCCCAGGACCCTGAGATCATGACCTGAGCTGAAGACAGAGGCTTTAACCCACTGAGCCACCCAGGCGCCCCAATACTGAGTACTTTTAAATGAGTTTCTTGGCTATTTGTTTATCTTACTCTGTGAAATCGTTACAAATAATTTGCCCTTTTTTGTTAGATTGTTTATTTTTTTTTATTATTGAGTTACAGGAATTCTTTTATATTCGGCGTGGCTGTCCTTTGTGCATTTTTTCCCCCCAGTGTGTGTATTCATTTTTGCTAATCCATTGTTGAGCCAAAATTTCTCATTTTGATAAAGTCTAATTGATCAGTTATTTCTTTTATAATTACTGCTTTCTGCTTCCTATTTATGAAATCTTTGCTTAGTCTAAGTTTCAAAGATATTCTATTTTCTTCTAAAATTGTTACGGTTTTTATTTCTAGATCTATGGTACACTTAAATTAATTTTATTATGTATTGGTGTGAGGTTGGGACTTGTGTTCTTTTCTGAAACTATGGTATCCACTTATTCTAGGTCCCTTTATTGAAAACATTCTTTCCCCCCTTTGAATTACTTTGGCATAATTGTTAAACACCAGTTGATCCTAGAGGTATGGGTCTACATATAGATTCTCTATTTTGTTTCATTGATATACTTATTGATCATGTCTGTTGATCTGTCTTTGTTACTCTAGCTTTAAGCTTAGAAATCAGGTAGTGTAATTTCTTCTACATCACTCTCTTGTAAATATATTGCTATGAATTCATGGTTCTTTATATTTCTGTAAAAAATCAGAATACTTGCAGGATTATGATAGAATGGATTCTTTAGAGAAGGAATTATGTCTTAACAATATTGAGACATTAATTCCATTAAAATTATGTATTTCTTTATTTCTTTTGCTTTTCTTTAATTTCTTCCAGGAATAATTTATTGTTTTGAGTGTAGAGGATTTTATTTTCTATTGTTTTATTCCTAAAATTTTATGTGATTTTACAATAGTAAGAAATTGTTTTTTTCTGGGGCGCATGGGTGGCTCAACTGGTTAAGCACCTTGGCTTAGGTCATGATTCCAGGGTTCTAGGATTGAGCCTTGCATTGGGCTCCCTGTTCAGCTGGGAGTCTGCTTCTTCCTCTCCCTCTGCTGCTCCCCACCTCCACTCATGCTCTCTCTCACTTCCTCTATCTCTCAAATGAATAAATAAATAAATAAATAAATAAATAAATAAATAAATAAAATCTTTATCTTTTCTAATCTTATTTCCAACTGTTAGCTGCTATTATATAATCATACAATTGATTTTTTATATTAGCCTTTTATCTCCCAACCTTGCTAAATTCCCTTATTAGTTCCTAGTAGTTTTTTTTTCAATTCTGTAGGATTTTCTACGTAAATAGTTATACCACTACCATGTAGTGACAATATTACTTCTTTGTTTCTGATGGTTATGACTTTGATTCCTTTTTATTAATTTACTGCAATGGTTACAACTATCAGTACAATGTCAAATAGAAGTTTTGAGAAAGGATATTGTTTTCTTCTTTCATAACTTTGGGGGAAAGCATTAATACTTCATCATAGAACATGATGTCAGCTGTAGGTTTTTTTCAGATGCTCTTGATCAGGATATGAACCTTTCTTTCTTGCTTCTTTGAGACTATTTTATTGTTAATCATGAGTTGATGTTGAATTTCTTGAAATATTTTTTTCTGGATCTATTGAAATGTTCATAACACTTTTCTCTTTTATACTATTAATAGAATAAATCACATTGACATATTTTCAAGTGCTCTGCCAATCTGGCATTTGTGAAATAAACCTCACTTGATTATGATGTATTGTTATTATTTTTTATATGGCTAGATTAAATTGACTTATATCTTTAAGGCTTTGAGTGTTACTGATCTGAAGTCTTCTTTTTGGAATATCTTTTTCATTTTTTCATATCAGGATCATGCTGCCTTCGTAGATAAGTGTAGAAGGTTCTTTCTTTCTCTGTTTAGTGAGAGTTTAAAGATTAGTGTTATTCCTTCATTAAATATTAGAAAAATTTCTGTAGTAAAACAATCATTGCATGGAGTTTTCTCTGTGGACCAATTTTAACTCCAAATTAATTTTTTGATAAGTATAAAAATATTCAGATATTCTGCTTCATCTTGTCAGTCTTAGTAAATTTTGTTTTTTAAAGAATATGTCCATTTCATCTTAATGTTCAATGTTGAATTTGGTGTATAAAATTGTTCATAATATTCTTATTGTTATCTCAACAGGATCTGGAGATACAACTCTATACCTCTTTTCCTGTTGTTAGGAATTTGTGTGTTCTCCCTTTGTTCACCTGACCAGACTAGCTAGGTGTTTTAAATTTTGCTGATCTTTCAGAGAACAAACTGTTAGGTTTTCACACTTTTCCTGTTTGCTTATTTTCCATGTCATTGATTTATTTTTTTAACCTGATCTGTGCTATTTTCTCCCTTCTATTTTGAGTTTGCTTGGCTCTTCTTATAGATTCTGAAGGTGAAAATGAGGTCATTGATTTTAAACTTTTCTTCTTTTCTAATATTAGAATGAAGGTCTGTAGAAGTTAACATGCTAGAGGATATACACCTTGATAATGATAGAGTTAGGTCTCAGACATGGTCTAATAGCTTCCTGTCCAGTGTTCCTTCCACAGGATTCTACTGCTCACTTCCCCCTCCCTGTCCTTACATCTACAGCCTTCTAAGTCATTTAGATGTTTCAGTTTGTTCCCAAGGATTGTGAAAGGCGAAGAGCTCATCTTTACTCAGAAGACTCAGAGTACCATGGTGTTTTAAAAACAATGCCTTACTCGGGGCACCTGGATGGCTCAGTGGGTTAAGGCCTCTGCCTTCGGCTCGGGTCATGGTCCCAGGGTCCTGGGATCGAGCCCCGCATTGGGCTCTCTGCTCCGCAGGGAGCCTGCTTCCTCCTCTCTCTCTGCCTGCCTCTCTGTCTAGTTGTGATTTCTCTCTGTCAAATAAATAAAATATTAAAAAAAAACAATACCTCACTGATGAATAAATGCTGTCAATCACCAGGACTAACCTGGAGCCTTTGGAAATACTTTGGTTGGTGAAGAATTCAGAAGGGATTTTGTAACGGGTAAAAACCCAAAATATTACCATAATGGTAACGATGTTGATAAATTGCTGGCAGTGCCAATGAATAAAGCAACTTAGATCAAAATATTATAAGAAGATATATAGAAAGAAAAATGTTTGAAACTGAAAGATGTTTTGATTGCAAATACTACAATCTTGAACAAACTAAAGGCTTTTTTTTAGAATTTTTAGAAAAGTTTGTAATGTTCAATATGAATTATACTTTATTATAGTGTGGTTCTCCACTGTGACATTTGTTAATAATGCTTGCTTATATTTAATGATATATGTTGATAATTTAAAAATTATGTCATAAGAATTAGTGACTGAAATTTCAGGATTGCCTTTTGTTCTAGGACTAACTGAGTCAAATGACAAAAATTCTCTCTACTCTCCTGGGAAAACATAAATATTCTTAAATAATGTTAGTTACTTGCCCCTTTTCTCCTTACCAGATTAACCATAATTTCTGAGATTTCAGATTATCCCTAATATAACTCCTTTTAGATTTGATTTTTTAATGGTTTGATTTTAATGATTTTGAATGTACATACATTCATTGTGTGTAAGTTTTTTTGGTAACATGTCTGTGCATTATGTAGCAGTACTCATTTTAATGTTTTGTTTACAACAGAAATTTTTATTTTATGTTTTCATTTTATTTTATTTTATTAATTTTTTTATTATTATATTATTTTATTATTATGTTCATTTAGCCAACATATGGTACATCATTAGTTTTTGATGTAGTGTTCAATGATTCATTAGTTGCATATAACACTCAGTACTCATCACCACACGTGCCCTCCTTAATACCTATCACCCAGTTACCCCATCCCCATCCCCTCCTTCCGTAACCTTCAGTTTGGTTCCTGAAGTCCAGGGTCTCTCATGGTTTGTCTCCATCTCAGATTTCTTCCCTTTAGTTTTACCTCCCTTCCCCTATGGTTCTCTGTGCTATTCCTTATATTCTACATATGAGTGAAACCATATGATAATTGTCTTTCTCTGCTTGATTTATATTTTTTTAATTAAAAAAATTTTTTTTATTTGGCAGACAGAGATCACGCAGGCAGAGAGGCAGGCAGAGAGAGAGGAGGAAGCAGGCTTCCTGCTGAGCAGAGAGCCCAATGCGGGGCTTGATCCCAGAACCCTGGGATCCTGACCTGAGCCGAAGGCAGAGGCTAACCCACTGAGCCACCCAGGTGCCCCTTGATTTATTTAATATAGCACAATCCTCTCCAGTTCCATCGTGTCAAAGCAAATGGTAGGTATTCATCCTTCCTGATGGCTGAGTAATGTTCCATTGTACATATGGACCACATCATCTTTATCCATTCATCTGTTGAGGGACATCTCAGCTCCTTCCACAGTTTGTCTATTGTGGACATAGCAGCTATGAACATTGGGGTGCATGTACCCCTTCCTTTTACTGTGTCTGTATCTTTGGGGTAAATACCTAGTAGAGCAATTGCTGGGTCATAGGGTAGCTCTATTTTTAACATCTTGAGGAAACTCCATACTGTTTTCCAGAGTGGCTGCACTAGCTTGCATTACCATTAACAGTGTAAAAGTGTTCCCCTTTCTCCACATCCTTGCTGACACTTGTTGTTTCCTATCTTGTTAATTTTTGCCATTCTAACTTGTGTAAGGTGGTATCTCGTTGTGGTTTTGATTTGCATTTCCCTGATGACTAGTGATGTTGAACATTTTTTCATGTGTCGGTTAGCCATTTGTATGTCTTCTTTGGAGAAGTGTCCACAATAGAAATTTTTAATGAAAAGTAACTATAAATCTCCTTGAGTCTAGCAAAACCATCTTCAACATTTAAATGCTACTGTATAAGATTTTATTTCAGCTTTTAGAAAGATGGGTGATTGTTGGCAAATAAATATGGCTCTGAATTCTCATGAGCATCTCGTACTACCTTCTAGATGATTCAGATTGCTGCAGTTTAAAAAGGAAAAAGGAAAGATGGGGAACATGAAAGAGTGGGAAAAGCACAGGACTAGGAGTAAGTAGAGCCAAGTTCACGGCCTGCTCTGACATCATCCATATGGACGTGTCTGAGTGCAAGTTAGTTAACCCTTTTGAGCCTAAATTTACTCTTCCAAAAAAACATAAAAGTTAATCATAATTACCAGACCAGAGATTCTGTTCATCCGTATGTGAATATTGTTAAAGACCATATGTCAATCTCGAAAAGTAAGATAGTGATTGATTCAGTAGGGAGATGAGACTTGAATTTCTTCCATCAACAAAATTTGGATGATTTCTCAGAATTCAAGAAATTTGACTAATGGCAAGGAGGGGCCAAAGCCAAAGGATTATGCTACCAGGTGCCTACCAGGTGGTTTGGGTAAAACTTTTGGTTTGACCTGGTGGAAGACCATTGTGTTGGAAACAGGTTGAAATAGGATCGTGACTTCCTTACGGAGACAGTTAAAAATTTTGATTTATATGTGATTCAAATGAACTCAGCATCTGAGGACTATGTTTTTAGGTCAGAATGAATGCAACCTGATTTGTATTGTTCCCTTCTCTGTAGTTTTCCTACTGCTGATTAATTATTTAGTTCCTAGCAAGTATATTGTCAGTTTTTTCCCCTTTTAATTGACTGAGGAATTGTGGGATTTCTGTTGTCTTAATTGTTGTCTCTTACTGACAAATTACAGATAGATTCTCTGAACAGTTATACTAAATAAGTACATGTTGATCAACTTTTTTTTTTTTTTTTTTGGCCTAGGAATTTGGAATCATTAGATAGTCCTGGTAATTTGGCTACAGTAGAGTAACCCCAGAAAATTTGGATGTAAAACCTCTAGATTGTACTTGATAGCACTTGATAGTAGAAAATATACTTCAAAAAGAAAAAGATTTTATTTATTTATTTATTTATTTATAGCAAACACCCCCATGTAAGCAGGGTGGGGGAGGGGAGGTAGAGAGAGAATCCCAAGCAGACTCTGTGATGAGTGGGGAGCCTGAGGCAGGGCTAAATCCCACAACCCTGAGATCATGACCTGGGCCAAAACCAAGTGTCATATGTTTAATGAACTGTACCACCCAGGTGCCCTGAAAATATACTTTCACAAACATTAACTCATCATAAATTGGAATAAAAAGCTGAGAAAAGGGGCTTAAAAGCAGAGAGAGAGAGAGAGAGAGAAACGAAGTGTACTTTTCTGGTCAGTATGAATGGTGAGCTGAAACCAGCAGTTATCAGTCATGCTCCTAACATATCAGAGGCTGGGTAAAATATAACACTAACTAAGTAATTAGGTCAGTCAATCAGTGACTCAGTCAATCAGTCTGAGTTCAAAAGCCAGAATGGAAAGATCCCAGATACCAAATTTAATACAAGGCCAGGAAGATGTCTATGTGCCAAAGCTGGAAGCTCACAAGTATAATTACATTGGTCTTAGAACCTGCTGTAAAAGTTTATGACAGTAATTTTGAAAGCATAAACGAAATGGACAATTTCTTGGGAAACTCTACATGATAAAAAGTGATTTAAATAAACACTAAGCACTAAAGATTTAGAATCCGTAGTTACCCTTTGCGCCCCCTGCCCCCCCCCGCCTCCATCAAGACACCAGGCACAGGTAGTATTACAGAATATATTAAAACAGTCCTTCCCTGCCTCTCTGCCTACCTGTGATCTCGTCTGTCAAATAAATAAATCTTTAAAAAAAAAAAAACAGTCCTTCAAGGGAGAAGTGATTTTTATTCTGTGCAAAATATCAGAGAAAAAGAAGCTGAAGCCACCCAACCATTTATAAAGCCAATATAACCCTAATACCAAACTGATAAAATAAGGACATAAAATCACAAGATGGTCTCCACAGGAACATTGATGCAGAAGGTCTCAATAAAATGTTGCTTCATCCAAACAGAAAATCTTTATAATCGAGGCACCTGGCTGACTCAGTTGGAAGAGCATAAAACTCTTGACTTCAGGGTTGTGAGTTTGAGCCCCACACTGGGTGTAGAGATTACTTAAATAAATTTTAAAAACATGTTTAAAATTAAATATATATTATTATCAAATAATGTTTGTCTCAGGAAGGCAAAGGGGACTTAACATTAGAAAAATCTATTAAGTTTGTAAATTTTTAATTTCCAGGTTTATTAAGTGTATCCTGAGTGGCCTATGAGGTGTTCTGGATGAGAGACAGATTTATTATCCATTACCTTATAGTAAATAATAAGCCCATTACCTCTGCTTCCCCTTCCACCCCTAGGGGTCACAGAGTAAAGCCACACAGAAGACCTCTTACGCAAGGACACTTGACACTCCATAGCTGAAGAATGGAGAACAATGGATTTATTCCTTCCATATACAGGAGAGAGATTGCTACCCGCCTCCGCTTTGGCAAGGAAGGAAATATATTTTTACCCATTTGAGAGTAATGTAGAAAGGATCTCTGATTCTCAGTCTGACCTTTGAAGTGCAAATATATCTTTCCAGGGGCGGGAGAAATTGTTGAAATTTCTGGCTTTTAAGATGCAGAGAGGTACATGTTCAAGGTCTGGCATTCATACCAGTTGAAAAATAAAGACCTAGGGTGATAGGGCTTCGGTCTCCCCGTGATGCTGGGGCCTAACGTAGGGATGCAGTCCAGTCTATAACCACGTTGCCCTCTTGATCCTTTCAGATCAGGGCAGTTAACTTGATGTTTGCAGACTTCTTTCTTAGAGCATTTTTCTAAGGGCAGTGAAGGCAAACCTTAACTTTATATTATATACATTTTTTTTGTGTGTATCTCAGAAGGCTAGGATATTGAAAATGGGCAAGTATTACAGTTTTATTGGAAGTCTTGATGAAAAAAGATAAGAATACTAAAAATGTCTAAGGATAGGGAAAAAAGAGAGATGGTTCAGGCATACACTGCAGTCTAAACCTCATGTACACAGAATATGCAGAGACCCACTCAAATAAATTATTAACAGTAATGAAAAATTCAGCAAGCTTGTTGAATGCAAGATCCATACATAAGACTTGACAGAATCCTACATAGTAACAAATTAAAAATGAATTTGGAAAATAAAATTTCATCTGTGATGGTGACTGGTGACTGGGAATACATCTTTTAGAAACCTATATTCACTTCATCATGTGGAAAATTGGAATATTTATCTGGAAAAATTAAAGAACGACTCAAAGAAAGGCGGAGATAGAAGCTAGTCCGGAGGTCAGACTCAGTTTTGTGAAATCTCTGTTCTCTTGAATCTGTGATCTGAGTGAATTTCTGATTGAAATCCTTAGGGCCTTTTTGAGGAATTGGAGAGGCTGATATCAAAAGTCATAGCAAAGAGTAAGGTTCATAGGAAGTGAAGAAAAACTTGAAAGAATAAAGAAAACTTGCAATATAAAAAATTAGGAAGGAATATAAACTTAAGGTTCTCCAGAGAAATGGAACTAGTGGGGGGAGGGTAGATTCGAGATTGATTATAATGAATTAGTTCACATAACAGTAGAGGCTGAGAAGTGCCAAGATCTGCAGTCAGCAAGCTGGAGACCCGGGAGAGTCAATGGTGTAGTTCCATTCTGCATCCAAAGGCCTAAGAATTTGGAGAGCAGATGGTATGAATTCCAGCCTGAGTGCAGAACATTAGTGTCCCAGCTCAACAGTTGGGCAGTTCCTTCTTACTCAGCCTTTTTGTTCTATTCAGGTCTTCTGTTGATTAGGTCAAGGACGTGCACAAGAGGAAGGGCATCTTCTTTATGCAATCTATAGATTCAGATGTTCATCTTGGCCAACAAGACTCATCCAGAATAACATTTGACCAATTTTCTGGGCACCCCATGGTCCAGTCCAACTGACACTTAAAATTAACAGTCACAATAGCTAACTCATATATTTTACTCACTATCTACGAGGCACTATTCTAAGCACTCTGCATATGTTAATTTCCTTAGTTTTCACAGTCACCTGTGAAACAGGTATGATTTTTATCTCCATTTTATAAATGAAACGAAGGCTCACTGAGGTTAACAACCTGAATATCTAACCCAATGGTACAGAATGCCAGGAAGAAGCCATACGTCCATGGAATCTTGGAATATGATGAAGACTGTATTGCCAATCAGTTGGGGAGAAGACAGTATTGTGATGATTTCTCATCTTTAATAAGTTGCTATTTTAGCTCACAGCACACAGAATAAATTGCAGATAAATTCCAGATCTCAAAGTGAAAAGCAGTAGTTCAAAATTTGAACCAAAAAATGTAGAAGAATATCTTTATAACATTGTAGTGGGGAAGGAATTTTCTAAGACAAGGTACAAAAAATCCCACCAAGATTGATAGTTATATCAAAGTGTAAAAAATCTCTAGTCTCTATACCTCAGAGGAGCTTGTTGCCTGCCATGTACTGCTAATCACTTGAGTATGTTAACTGAGTTAGTCCTCACAAAACAAACTGAAGACGTTCATACCTGATGACGTAGCCATCCTGCTTCTACAAAGATATATGACAGAGAATCTTGTGTTTCTTTGTGCCTGCTCTGTTGTAACCACTCAAGACTGAAGGCAATACAACTATACTCTAAAGAGTGAAATCGATGAATAGATAAATAAGTAAGGCATATTCAGATAATTGAGGTTTTTAAGATTAAGAAGCTTAATCTATATGACTCAGTGTAGATATAGCCCCCCCAAATGTTGAGGATAAAGAGTAAATTGCAGAACATATGTAGGGTATAATATTGTCTGTCTACTTTTAGAAACTCAAAAAACTATTTCGTACACTGTGAATTAACACATGAATTTAAAAAATGTAGACATATAAGAAAACTTAAAACAGTATGTCATGAGCTTCTAGAGCTTTAGTGTATTTTTTTCAACGAGTAAATGTCAAATGTTAACATTTATTAATTCTGGGGGATGAGTATGCAGATTTTTAAAAATAGAACCATCTTTACTCATGTATAACTATGAAATATTAAATAAGAATTGAAATAAAATAAGAGAAAAATATTGTACCACAGAGACACACTGGGGTGTTCATGGTTCTTTTGTATGCATGTAGTGATTTTGATTAGATACTGATGAAAGAAGGATGACAGTTTAAGAGAGGGAGTGAGATATTACTCTCTGTAGCCCCTTCTATACATGGAACCCAAGGTTACTGACTCAAAATAGGCGACTAGACTGTTTTAGGATGAAATCATGAAGCTAGCAACACAGTCTTTATGGATATTACAGACTGGGGCTGAAGTGCCCCAAACATACCCATGGGGATGGTCCTTGATTCTTTCAGTAAGAACAGGTCAAGGCAGATATGCAGGGAACTGAGCAGATTATCTGCCACTCTACAAATGCTCAGGGCTAGTTGTTGATAGTATTACATGAATTGAGTTACTTGTAAATTTCAACTGTATTTTTTAGAGCATACAAGGCATAAAGCTTCTGTAAGTCTTTGGAAGTCTTGGAAATCAAGAGCTAGAAGAGTTTAGAAATGACTTTTTGAGATCCTTTACTTTCTTGTCAGCAGCAATCTGTTATTTGAGACATTTGCTTTCCCACCCAAAGCATCCCCATACTTTATTTATGGCTTGGAATGTTTGCCTACAATAAGTAGGAATCTTAAACCTCTAAAATAATTTGGGGGAATGTCTTTTAGCTTAGGAACTCTGTGCATTTTTGTTTGAAGGAGGTAGGCAGTGAGCCCTGAGGCATTGGCTGGCTAATGGACAGGACACCAAAGGCTTTCCCTGGGCCCTTCACCATAGCCTAGAAGATGGCTTCGAGTGTTACAGACTGTGAAGAACTGTGAAACACTAACCAGATTGGTTTAGTAATGTGGCGAGAGTATCTACCTCTAAGGGATGGAGTCACATTGAACCAAGCTCACAGAGGCTATGAACGCAAGCCAGAATGGAGGCTATTGATTTACAATGACCTGAGTCCTTAGGGCAGCCTGACCAGTACATTTCCACCTTATTAGCAAAGCTCCTGGAGAGTTTACCAGCCAAACAAATCGTATTACAGCATACAGAAGTATGTTTAACAAAGATGAGTACTTTTATGACATTGCTTTAATAGACAGTGCCAGCTTTTCCTTCTGAATTTATTTATTTAGGTGTCTGTATCTTTTCCCCTCACTTCCCAGCCTTTACAAATGCCAACTGATTGTCTGGATATTTCATTAATTAGCTTTGTCCACTGGATTAGGGTTGCCATAGTTAGCAAACATAAATGCAAAGGAAGACACACATTTAGCCAATAAAAATATGTACCATGCTTTCTGTATTTATAGGCTTGATTCTGCTTTTTGTTTGTTTTTTAGATTCCACATATAAGTGAAATCATATGGTGTTGGTCTTTCTCTGTCTCACTATTCCACTTAGGATAATACCCTCTAGGTCCATCCATGTTGTCACAAATGGCAAGACCTTATCCTTTTTATGGTCAAGTAATATTCCATTGTATATGTTTATGACCATTGTATATGTCTTCTTTGTCCCGACAAAATGTGTGAAGGGGAGTGGGAGACACAGGCTTCTAGTTATGGAATGAATAAGTCATGGGAATTGAAGGTACTAACATAGATAATACAGTCAGTGGTATTGTCATAGCATTTTACGGAGACACATGGTAGCTATGCTTTTGGTGATCAGAGTGTAACATACAGATTTGTTGAATCACTATGTGGTACACCTGAACTAATGTAACATTGTGTGTTGACTATACTGAAAAAAAAAAGTATTCTAGACTTTTCTTTCTTCAAAATTTAAGAAACTTCATTGAGATATAATATAGAAGCTGTATAACTCACCCACTTAAAAGTTAGTGTTTTTTAGAAGGTTCTTATGGTTGTGCCTTCATCTTTATAATATAATTTAAGAATATTTTCTTCCTTCCTAAAGGAAACCCATATCCATTAGTAGTTATTTCCCATCCTCCCCCTTCTCCAACTCCCTCTGCTCTAGGCAACCACTAAAATTTGTTTTGGTCTCTTTAGATTTGTCTCTTCTGGAGAGTTCATAAAAATGGAATCATACAATACGTGGTCTTTTGTAACTGACTTCTTTCACTTAGTATATTTTCAGGCTTTATATATGTTGTAGCATATATCACTACTTCATTCCTTCTATGTCTGAATAATATTCCATTGTATGAATATAGCCTATTTTATGTATCCATTCATTTGTCGGTTACTTTTTGGTTTGTGTGAATGATACTGCTATGAATTTTCATATACAAGTTTTTGTGTGAACATAGGTTTTCCTTTCCCTTGGGCTGATTCCTTGGAGTAGAATGGCTGTGTCTTATGCTCTCTCTGTGTTTAACCTTTTGAGGAACTGCTAAGCTGTTCACCAATATAATTACATCATTTTTACATTTCTACCAGCATATGAGGATTTCAGTTTCTCTACTTTTCCCAAACCCTTAATGTGGTCTCTTCTTTTTTATTATAGTCACCATCGTGAGGTGGAGTACTACCTCATTGTAATTTTGATTTACATTTCCCTGATGGTGAATGATGTTGAACATATTTTCATGCATTTATTAGTTGTTTGGAGAAATGTCTGTTCAGATCCTTTGCCCATTTTTAAATTGGGCTGTCCTTTTTATTATTGAGTTGTAATTATTCTTTATATACTCTGAATGCAAATTCTTCATCAGAGATACTCTGTCCAAATGTTTTCTCCTTTTTGATGGGTTATAATTTCACTTCATTTTATAATGTGCAGCGTGAAAGTTTTTAACTTTCACATGGTCTAACTTACCTGTTTTTTTCCTTTTGTCACTTGGGTATTTGGTGACACATATAAGAAACCATTACCCTAGCCCAAGATGACTCCTTGTTTTCTTCTAAGAGTCTTACAATTTTAGCTCTGTGATCATTTTTTAGTTAAATTTTGTGTATGATGTGAGGAACAAGCCCAATTTCATTCTTTTGCTTTTGGTTTGCTCTTATTTTTGTAGTTTCTTAAGATGGAACGTGATGTTACTCATTGAAATCCTTCTTCTTTGTTAACATAGACATTTACTATTATAAGTTTTACCCTGAACACTGATTTGGTTGTAGCCTGTAAGTTTTGTTATTTTGTTTTGTTTTGTTTTGTTTTTTTCATTTTCATTCATCTCAAAATATTTTCTAATATCCCTTGTGATTTCTTCTTTGGCCAATTTGTTATTAGCATATTTAAGTTCCAGGTATTTCCTTCAGTTCTTGGCTTCCTTCCTTCCTTCCTCCCACTCTCTCTCCCTTTTTTCTTTTCTTTCTTTCTCTCAGAGAATGGGAAAGAGACAGAGAAAGTGTGAGTTCACAGCAGGGGGAGCAAAAGGAAGAGGGAGAAGCAGACTCCTTGCTGAGCAAAGAGCCTGATGCAGGACTCAGGGATCATGGCCTGAGCTGAAGGCAGATGTTTAACAGGCTGAACCACCCAGGCATCCTTCAGTTATTGGTTTCTGATTTCATTTCTATGTGATCAAAAAACATACATTCCATTATTTCAGTTATTTTTAATTTATTGAGATTTGTTTTATGGGTCAGTGTATTATCTGCTCTGGAGAATGTTCTGTGTATGCATGAGAAGAACGTGTATTTTATTGTAGAGTGGAGTGTTGTAGGGAATTGTTATTTCTAGTTGGTGTATAGAATTCATCAAGTCTTATTTTCCCTTGTTGATCATCTGCCAGGTTGTTCTACACATTGCTGGAAGTGGGGTAATAAAGTTTCCAACTATCATTGCTGAATTGCCCATTTTTCTCTTTTGCTTCTTTTCACCTTGCCCTTCTCAGTGTGGGACTTCCAGCCTATGAGTGAGTGGGAAAAGGGGATCAGAGCCCCAGTACTTTCTGCCTACAGTGCCTGGGGTATAGCTTCTACCCTCCAAGTGGCAGCTGGGTGGGGGAATACAGACCCAGTCCTGTTGTCCTCATCTGCCTGGAACAGAGCTTCTGCAACATGAAGCTTGTGGGGCAGTGGGGGGGAGGTGAGAAGTGCCAGAAGCCTAGTCTTCTGGTGGCGAATCCATGGCTTCAAACTGGGAGAGTGGGGAGAAGGGAGTGCCTGTCTTCTTGACTGCATACTCCTGGGGTTGAGCTTCCTGCTATAAGGGACTGAGTCACGGCTCAAATGCCACAGATTCTCTTTCTACTGAGATATTGATTATTTTGAGTGAACGGCTCTCCATTGGCTGTATATGCATTTAGGACAATTTCCAGAGAATATGAATGACTGATGGTTTTCTTTTTTTTACAATTTGCACCAGTTAAATTGTTGTTTTTCTCGGGAGAGAGTCTGCTTAGCTCCTTACTCCTTCGTTTGCAAACCTGTTCCTTCCTTTTTTAAGATTCTGAAATACCATGATTTTTTTTTGCTTCCTTCTATTTCCTCTCTCACTTTTGGTTTAATGACTTATTTTTATAAGAAGATCATTTCAGTGTTAATAACATGAAATGGAATTGTAAAGTTATGTTCAATAAATAGTTTCTTCTCTATGGGATCACTGCCTGCCATTTCTTAGCTATTCTATGAACACAGATGGCTTCATTGAGTTTTATGTGGAGACTGAGTCTGATAAAAAATTGTAGATCATATTGCATGGACTCTGCTCTCATTCCTATATAACAGTGATGTACTACTGTCTGTGAGCTTCTGCAGACAGCAATTTGGGGACAGTATCTTGGAACCTTATTCAGGCAAACCATCACATTCTTTAGTTTGCTTGTGCAGTGTCTTGTTACATGGCATTAAATTTCAGGCCAACCATGTTAACAGCCTCTGATTCTTACCTGGATTTAATATTGGTATCACTCCTAATCCAGACATAATGTACCATTTTATAATTGCAATAGTGTACTAGTTATATTTCCGTCTAGTAGCCATGGCCCCTGTGGTCAAAAATAAGACAGAAATAATTTGCATGACAGAATTAATTTCACTGGACACAGGGCTTTCCCCATGTTGTGAGAGTTAAGCAAAGATCAGGATAATCAAGGCTCAGAGAAAAAGGTATTCTCAAATATTGTATAAAGCCCCAAATTAAACCAACTTTCTAGATCTATTAGGACAAAGTTCTAACATCTTAATGTTCCTTCTCCCACAATCTCATCTAAGTTCCTCAGTTTGCAGGGTTAGACTTATAAAACCAAGTGACTTGTCCAAAATCAGACAGGTCTCTTGTCCAAGTCTCATAGTCCTTTGAGCTCAGGGAGCTGCCTTCTAGGAGAGGTAATCTCCTGGGATGTAAAGACAGTTCATAGTGTTCAACACTTCTTTCCCCTTCCTGGTTTCTTAGACTGACCTGCCAAACAAGTAGGAGTAAAAGTTGGTGTCAGAGTTCATGGCTCGCCTTCCTTGCCAGAGCAAACCCTTCAGCCATTTTCTGAAATGGCAGGGTCATGTTACAGTGGAGCCCACAAAAACCTGCGTGACTTTTTGGAGCAGAGCTCTGTGCTTCCCATTTTTATATGCATAGAGTGAGAAAGTCGGAAAACTGTGGTTTTAATCCACTGATATTATGGGTCGATTTGTTACCTTGGCAGAGCCTGTTCTGTCCTTAATATAATTTCCAAAGCTCAGGAGAACAGATCACTTGAAGCCATTGTTGCATAGAAGATTCTCTTAGTTTTCGGAATTCTCTGATGATGCCAACTAAGGAGGACACCATGTCTATTCAGCCTGCCGAAGAATAGCAGGAAGGAGCAAACTTAAACGGAGCCCAAGGCCTGAGGGGATTTTTCGTGTTTTTTCTTCTAATTCAATAGACCACTTCTGTGTTTAATTTTTTTTTTTTTTATTTATTTGACAGAGAGAGACCACAAGTAGACAGAGAGGCAGGCAGAGAGAGAGAGAGAGAGGGAAGCAGGCTCCCCGCCGAGCAGAGAACCCGACGCGGGACTCAATCCCAGGACCCTGAGACCACGACCCGAGCCGAAGGCAGCGGCCCAACCCACTGAGCCACCCTGTCCTTGTGTAGAGATACAATGGGCTCGCTTTTGGTTGTTGAGCAGCGCAGACAGCTAATAGGAAGCACACTTAAACCCGAGGTTCTGTCTTTTCAAAAAAAAAATGTTTTAAAACCCATTGGAAAATAGTCTGGTTTAAATCACTTCATGTGGAAGACACTAAAGATATTATGTTTGCTGAGAGGCTTTACAGTGGATTCTAATGACACTAAAGTATTTACCAGTAATATGATTTCTTTATATGCTGCACAGCCATTTTTATGTTATAGTAACTTCATTTTGTGTTCTTTGGATCATTTCCGCACTGCTAAGTATGCAATGGGTTGTGGCCTAATTGCCTTAGTATGCCGTATTAAATAACCTATAAAAAAATGAACCGAAGTGTGAAGTTAAACAGAATGAGACTTGGTCACTGTGGGTGGTATGTGAGAGCAACACAATAGAATCATCACAAATATAAATGGAATATTAAGCAGAACATACCACCAGAATCAAGACCTTTCAGAAGATTTCTCGTTTTGGAAAAAAACAAAAACAAAAACCCAAAATGGACCAATGGGGACTTACTTAAATCCCAATGAAATGGAGACTTAAATGGAACTCACTTAAGGATAGCTTCTATTTTACAAACAATACTTCCGTTTCAGTATTTTACACCTAATTTAAAATGTCCACATTCTCCCTGCTCTCAATAGTATATTAAAAGCTATAAGTGATAAACTTACAGGGTTTTAAAAAAATTAGCTAAGTCATTCCTTTTCAAAGGCATCTGCCTCCTACAGGTAATTGAATAGGAGACAGAGTGAAAAGGACAGATATGTCCTCTTATTTTTTAAAAAGTAAGATTGTTCATGTACTAAATAGAGTACTGACTAGTGATTGCCCACCATAACTGTTCTGTACAGTTCAATTAAAGGAGAGACTTGAAGGTCAAAGTTTACAAAAACGGGTGTCGTTTTCATAAATGCTAGTTAGTTGGGTTTTTATCTGGCTTCCCTGATTGTGCTGTTTGTTTTGTTTTTATCTGTATGAAGTAAACATTTCTGTCTGAAACAAGAATATTCTTAGTCTGTTTGCCTACTTCCCTCACCAAGACACCCGTTTCTTTGACTTGGATGGTCAGCCCCCAGTGTGTGAACTTCCACATCTGGACCTCTCAAGCCGTCCCCCCTTCTTCCAAGATTAGCTCCTAATCTCCAGCCCCTCTGTGCTTATTCCCATTTTTGATGTGATTATACACTAAAATCCAATGCGTCTAAAATGAAATTTGCCTTCTTCCTGCAGTCTTACCTCCGAAACCCATTATTTCTCTCAGTGGCGCCATCTGTCTTCCTGTCCCAAGCTTGGATTCTCCAAATCCTCTATCTTTCTCCCCTCCTTTACTTCCCTTGCTCCCACATCTCTTCAGCCCCAGATCCAGGTCATTCAGATAGCTCCTGCTTTCTAACCACAACCCTCCTCAGCCTGGCCCAGCCCTCAATACAACTCAACAGCCCTGGGGTAGCGGCTCCTTGGCTGGTCCCCCAGCCTCCCTCTCCTGATACACAGCAGCCCTGCTCAAATACTCCTGTCCCCATGATTTTCAGCTGTTGGTAATACCCTCCCTCTTCTCTTTTGCTCACGCAGTAGAGTAACAAGGTCCCAGCCTCAGACTCAAGGATTAACACAGGTCTGCCCCCATCTGTGTTTTTTCTCTCACTTTCTATTCCTTCTCAAACAGGTCTTTCCACTCCAGCCAAGACTGTAGTTGCTCTTATGGATTTTGAGCCTTTTCTTGCATATTTCTTGCTTAGGAAGAGGAAACTCTGCTGTTCCCGGCCAGATCCATCTTAATGCTTGTGCACCATATCCCCCTCTATTTTTGTAGACGCTGTCCTGCACTGAATATGTATTTAGTGGGCCTCTGGGGAGGATTCTGTCTCAGACGCTCATCCTGGTGGGAGCTGAGGGAAAGTCTTTGTGCCTAGCTCCCTTGTGACAAGATCCTGCTTGGTGTATAGCACAATGACCCAGGTCTTGGAGGAGACCTCCCACCGTAACTGCTCTCTGAACATAAAGAGAGCCTTGCGTTCACCTTCTCACCACCATAGGTAATATGGCTCCCTGAAGCCTTTTTCATCAGGGAACGAACTAACTCTGCCTTGGACAAGGTCTTACCTTTCATATAATTCAGCTCCCTCAACTGTAAAAGGAGGAATTGAAAATAGTGCATTGCCAAGGTGAACTCCATGATTCTGGTCATGGCGCATGTGTTTTCAATGGCCGTGCGTTGTTGGCTAGCTTTCCATACCCATACTTATTAGATTGCTTGATCTCTGCAGAAAGACAGGCAAATTTTCAGCAAATGTTGGTGGCTTGATTTTTAGCATCTTCAGTGTCTTTCTTATACCTCTTGTCTGGAGACATTCATGTCTGCTCCCTTCCTGTTTCTTAATTCATTGTAGGAGCTTTTTCTTGTTCTTGAAAGAAAGGCAAACAGGAACATTACTAATACACAGTCTCAGAGTGACTTTTCAGGAACATTAAGTCGGCTCATGTTTACCTCTGGAGGGCAGTTTTAGGAAAGAAAACAGACTCTTTTCTTAAATGGTATTCATCTCTCCAGTGATACCCAGTACTCTAAAGTTACCCAGGCGAACCACAAGACACTGTGGACTCCAGGAGACAAACTGAGGGTTTCAGAGGAGAGGAGGCTGGGGGGATGGGTTGACCCAGTGATGGGCATTAAGGAGGGCACAGATTGCATGGAGCACTGGGTGTTACACACAAACAATGAATCCTGGAACACTACATCAAAAACTAATGAAATACTGAATGGTGACTGACATAACATAGTAAAAAAATAAAAATAAAATAAAGTTACCCAGGCTCACCATTTGCCTGCTAGAAAGGAGTGGGGATGACTTTTCACAAAGAATCAAAGGCGTAGCAAATTTAGTCATTAAATGAAAGCCCCATCTGAGTTCCAAGGGATTTATGTACGTGTGAAGCCCAGAAGAGGCTGGTGTGTAGGCACTGTGTGTCAGAACAAGCGTCTACAATGGGGATTCAATAGGCTGGAAATAGCACTGGATTCCAAGCCTTTAAGTGTTGCTTATTGAGTCTGTGCAGATAATACCACCAACACCACACCATGGGCTCGGGGATTAAAATAAAAATGAGAATAATTCATATCTTTCTGGGTAGAGTAAGATGTACATTCTTCTTCCCATCTGGGACAGAAAACCCAGCCTAGCTACAAATCAGGTCGCTATAAATTCAAAGTTTCTTCTGTCATCTGGGTTCTCGGTTCTTTTTTTTTTTTTTTAACTTTCTTTTTTTTTTTTTATTGGTGTGAATTTTATAGGACACAGAATTAGCCATACTGATGTGTATACTTTTGTGACATTTAGTGTGTTTTAAATTATTATTGTGTTATGTTAATCACCATAAAATACATCATTAGTTTTTTTTTTTTTACAATTTTTTTTTACATTTTTTTTAATTTTTTTCCCTTTTTATTAATTTTTTCAGCGTAACAGTATTCATTCTTTTTGCACAACACCCAGTGCTCCATGCAAAACGTGCCCTCCCCATCACCCACCACCTGTTCCCCCAACCTCCCACCCCTGACCCTTCAAAACCCTCAGGTTGTTTTTCAGAGTCCATAGTCTCTTATGGTTCGCCTCCCCTCCCCAATGTCCATAGCCCGCTCCCCCTCTCCCAATCCCACCTCCCCCCAGCAACCCCCAGTTTGTTTTGTGAGATTAAGAGTCATTTATGGTTTGTCTCCCTCCCAATCCCATCTTGTTTCATTTATTCTTCTCCTATCCCCCTACCCCCCCATGTTGCTTCTCCATGTCCTCATATCAGGGAGATCATATGATAGTTGTCTTTCTCCGATTGACTTATTTCACTAAGCATGATACGCTCTAGTTCCATCCACGTCGTCGCAAATGGCAAGATTTCATTTCTTTTGATGGCTGCATAGTATTCCATTGTGTATATATACCACATCTTCTTGATCCATTCATCTGTTGATGGACATCTAGGTTCTTTCCATAGTCTGGCTATTGTAGACATTGCTGCTATAAACATTCGGGTACACGTGCCCCTTCGGATCACTATGTTTGTATCTTTAGGGTAAATACCCAGTAGTGCAATTGCTGGGTCATAGGGTAGTTCTATTTTCAACATTTTGAGGAACCTCCATGCTGTTTTCCAGAGTGGTTGGACCAGCTTGCATTCCCACCAACAGTGGAGGAGGGTTCCCCTTTCTCCACATCCTCGCCAGCATCTGTCATTTCCTGACTTGTTAATTTTAGCCATTCTGACTGGTGTGAGGTGATATCTCATTGTGGTTTTGATTTGTATTTCCCTGATGCCGAGTGACGTGGAGCACTTTTTCATGTGTCTGTTGGCCATCTGGATGTCTTCTTTGCAGAAATGTCTGTTCATGTCCTCTGCCCATTTCTTGATTGGATTGTTTGTTCTTTGGGTGTTGAGTTTGCTAAGTTCCTTATAGATTTTGGATACTAGCCCTTTATCTGATATGTCATTTGCAAATATCTTCTCCCATTCTGTCAGCTGTCTTTTGGTTTTGTTAACTGTTTCCTTTGCTGTGCAAAAGCTTTTGATCTTGAGGAAATCCCAATAGTTCATTTTTGCCCTTGCTTCCCTTGCCTTTGCCGTTGTTCCTAGGAAGATGTTGCTGCGGCTGAGGTCGAAGAGGTTGCTGCCTGCGTTTTCCTCAAGGATTTTGATGGATTCCTTTCTCACATTGAGGTCCTTCATCCATTTGGAGTCTATTTTCGTGTGTGGTGTAAGGAAGTGGTCCAATTTCATTTTTCTGCATGTGGCTGTCCAATTTTCCCAGCACCATTTATTGAAGAGGCTGTCTTTTTTCCATTGGACATTCTTTCCTGCTTTGTCGAAGATTAGTTGACCATAGAGTTGAGGGTCGATTTCTGGGCTCTCTATTCTGTTCCACTGGTCTATGTGTCTGTTTTTGTGCCAGTACCATGCTGTCTTGATGATGACAGCTTTGTAATAGAGCTTGAAGTCCGGAATTGTGATGCCACCAACTTTGGCTTTGTTCTTCAATATTCCTTTGGCTATTCGAGGTCTTTTCTGGTTCCATATAAATTTTAGGATTATTTGTTCCATTTCTTTGAAAAAAATGGATGGTATTTTGATAGGGATTGCATTAAATGTGTAGATTGCTTTAGGTAGCATAGACATTTTCACAATATTTATTCTTCCAATCCAGGAGCATGGAACATTTTTCCATTTTTTTGTGTCTTCCTCAATTTCTTTCATGAGTACTTTATAATTTTCTGTGTATAGATTCTTAGTCTCTTTGGTTAGGTTTATTCCTAGGTATCTTATAGTTTTGGGTACAATTGTGAATGGGATTGACTCCTCAATTTCTCTTTCTTCAGTCTTGTTGTTGGTGTACAGAAATGCAACTGATTTCTGTGCATTGATTTTATATCCTGACACTTTACTGAATTCCTGTACAAGTTCTAGCAGTTTTGGAGTGGAGTCTTTTGGGTTTTCCACATATAGTATCATATCATCTGCGAAGAGTGATAGTTTGACTTCTTCTTTACCAATTTGGGTGCCTTTAATTTCTTTTTGTTGTCTGATTGCTGAGGCTAGGACTTCTAATACTATGTTGAATAGCAGTGGTGATAATGGACATCCCTGCCGTGTTCCTGACCTTAATGGAAAAGCTTTCAGTTTTTCTCCATTGAGAATGATATTTGCGGTGGGTTTTTCATAGATGGCTTTGATAATATTGAGGTATGTGCCCTCTATCCCTACACTTTGAAGAGTTTTGATCAGGAAGGGATGCTGTACTTTGTCAAATGCTTTTTCAGCATCTATGGAGAGTATCATATGGTTCTTGTTCTTTCTTTTATTAATGTGTTCTATCACATTGATTGATTTGCGGATGTTGAACCAACCCTGCAGCCCTGGAATAAATCCCACTTGATCGTGGTGAATAATCCTTTTAATGTACTGTTGAATCCTATTGGCTAGTATTTTGGCGAGAATTTTTGTGTCTGTGTTCATCAAGGATATTGGTCTGTAGTTCTCTTTTTTGGTGGGATCCTTGTCTGGTTTTGGGATCAAGGTGATGCTGGCCTCATAGAATGAGTTTGGAAGTTTTCCTTCCATTTCTATTTTTTGGAACAGTTTCAGGAGAATAGGAATGAGTTCTTCTTTAAATGTTTGGTAGAATTCCCCTGGGAAGCCGTCTGGCCCTGGGCTTTTGTTTGTTTGGAGATTTTTGATGACTGTTTCGATCTCCTTACTGGTTATGGGCCTGTTCAGGTTTTCTATTTCTTCCTGGTTCAGTTGTGGTAGTTTATATGTCTCTAGGAATGCATCCATTTCTTCCAGATTGGCCAATTTGTTGGCGTAGAGTTGCTCATAGTATGTTCTTATAATTGTCTGTATTTCTTTGGTGTTAGTTGTGATCTCTCCTCTTTCATTCATGATTTTATTGATTTGGGTCCTTTCTCTTTTCTTTTTGATGAGTCTGGCCAGGGGTTTATCAATCTTATTGATTCTTTCAAAGAACCAGCTCCTAGTTTCATTGATTTTTTTCTATTGTTTTTTTGGTTTCTATTTCATTGATTTCTGCTCTGATCTTTATGATTTCTCTTCTCCTGCTGGGTTTAGGGTTTCTTTCTTGTTCTTTCTCCAGCTCCTTTACGCGTAGGGTTAGGTTGTATACTTGAGACCTTTCTTGTTTCTTGAGAAAGGCTTGTACCGCTATATATTTTCCTCTCAGGACTGCCTTTGCTGTGTCCCACAGATTTTGAACTGTTGTGTTTTCATTATCATTTGTTTCCATGAATTTTTTCAATTCTTCTTTAATTTCCTGGTTGACCCATTCATTCTTTAGAAGGATGCTGTTTAGTCTCCATGTATTTGGGTTCTTTCCAGCTTTCCTCTTGTGATTGAGTTCTAGCTTCAGAGCATTGTGGTCTGAAAATATGCAGGGAATAATCCTAATCTTTTGATACCGGTTGAGACCTGATTTGTGACCCAGGATGTGATCTATTCTGGAGAAGGTTCCATGTGCACTAGAGAAGAATGTGTATTCTGTTGCTTTGGGATGAAATGTTCTGAATATATCTGTGATGTCCATCTGGTCCAGTGTGTCATTTAAGGCCTTTATTTCCTTGTTGATCTTTTGCTTGGATGATCTGTCCATTTCAGTGAGGGGAGTGTTCAAGTCCCCTACTATTATTGTATTATTATTGATGTGTTTCTTTGATTTTGTTATTAATTGGTTGATATAGTTGGCTGCTCCCACGTTAGGGGCATAGATATTTAAAATTGTTAGATCTTCTTGTTGGACAGACCCTTTGAGTAGGATATAGTGTCCTTCCTCATCTCTTATTATAGTCTTTGGCTTAAAATCTAATTGATCTGATATAAGGATTGCCACCCCAGCTTTCTTCTGATGCCCATTAGCATGGTAAATTGTTTTCCACCCCCTCACTTTAAGTCTGGAGGTGTCTTCGCGTCTAAAATGAGTTTCTTGTAGGCAACATACTGATGGGTTTTGTTTTTTTATCCATTCTGATACCCTGTGTCTTTTGATTGGGGCATTTAGCCCATTAACATTCAGGGTAACTATTGAGAGATATGAATTTAGTGCCATTAGTAGCCTGTAAGGTGACTGTTACTGTATATTGTCTCTGTACCTTTCTGATCTACTACTTTTAGGCTCTCTCTTTGCTTAGAGGACCCCTTTCAATATTTCCTGGAGAGCTGGTTTGGTGTTTGCAAATTCTTTCAGTTTTTGTTTGTCCTGGAAGCTTTTGATCTCTCCTTCTATTTTCAATGATAGCCTAGCTGGATAGAGTATTCTTGGCTGCATGTTTTTCTCGTTGAGTGCTCTGAATATATCATGCCAGCTCTTTCTGGCCTGCCAGGTCTCTGTGGATAAGTCTGCCGCCAATCTAATATTTTTACCATTGTATGTTACTGATTTCTTTTCTCGGGCTGCTTTCAGGATTTTCTCTTTGTCACTAAGACTTGTAAATTTTACTATTAGGTGACGGGGTGTGGACCTATTCTTGTTGACTTTGAGGGGGGTTCTCTGCATCTCCTGGATTTTAATGCTTGTTCCCTTTGCCATATTAGGGAAATTCTCTCCAATGATTCTCTCCAATAGACCCTCTGCTCCCCTCTCTGTTTCTTCTTCTTCTGGAATCCCAATTATTCTAATGTTGTTTCGTCTTATGGTGTCACTTATCTCTCGAATTCTCCCCTCATGGTCCAGTAGCTGTTTGTCCCTCTTTTGCTCGGCTTCCTTATTCTCTGTCATTTGGTCTTCTATATCACTAATTCTTTCTTCTGCCTCATTGATCCTAGCAGTGAGAGCCTCCATTTTTGATTGCACCTCATTAATAGCTTTTTTGATTTCAACTTGGTTAGACTTTAGTTCTTTAATTTCTCCAGAAAGGGCTTTAATATCTCCAGAGAGGGTTTCTCTAATATCTTCCATGCCTTTTTCGAGCCCGGCTAGAATGTTCAGAATCGTCATTCTGAACTCTTGATCTGACATAGTACCAATGTCTGTGTTGATTAGGTCCCTAGCCTTCGGTACTGTCTCTTGTTCTTTTGTTTGTGGTGATTTTTTCTGCCTTGTCATTTTGTCCAGATAAGAGGATATGAAGGAGCAAATAAACTACTAATAGGGTGGCAAAGACCCCGGAAAAATGCGCTGTAACCAAATCAGAAGAGACCCCAAATTGTGGGGGAGGGGGGAAGGGGATAAAAAACAGGTTCTGAAAAAAAGAGAAAAAAAAAAAAAAAAGAAAAAAATTTAAAAAATAAAACAAATAAAAAAATATAAAAAAGAAAGAAAAAATATATATATTTAGATGAACTAGTCAAAAAACGTTAAAAAAGAAAAGGGTAAAAGTTTTTAAAAAAATTTAACAGAAGAAGAAAAAAGAAAAAAGAAAAAAAAATTGAAAAAAGAAAAAAAAAATAAAAAATTGAAAAAAGAAAAAAAAATTGAAGTAGCTGCAAGACTAAAGAATCATGGGGAGAAAGCCATCAGTTCCGTGCTTTGCTTTCTCCTCCTCTGGAATTGCTCTGCTGTCTTAGGAATTGAATCTGCTTTCTCCTTGATAGATGAACTTCGTCCTGGCTGGATATTTTGTTGATCTTCTGGGGGAGGGGCCTGTTGTAGTGACTCTCAAGTGTCTTTGCCCGAGGCGGGATTGCACCGCCCTTACCGGCGGCCGGACTAAGTAATCGGCTCGGGTTCGCTTTTGGGAGCTTCTGTTCCCTGAACGCTTTCCGTAGAGTTCCGGAGGACCGGAATGAAAATGGCGGCCTCCTAGTCTCCGGCCCGGAGGAGCCGAGAGCCTGGGGCCCCACTCCTCAGTGCGCCCCCAGAGGACAGCACCCAATCACTCCCGTATCCCCAGCCTCTAGCCGCGCTCCGAGCTCACCCAGCCCGCGACCAGTTCAAGGTAACCCCGAGCTGAGAGTTCAGTCCTCGGCTCTGTCTTTGCAGCCGGTTTCTCCGTTCTAATACCCGCGAGCTCTCCGACACTCTGACACCCCCGATCCTTCTGTGACCTTGCGGGGCCTGGGGCCACGCTGGCCCCGCGTGGGCTTCACCCCGGTTTAGCCCCTGGAGCAATGTCCCTCAGTGGAACAGACTTTTAAAAGTCCTGATTTTGTGCTCCGTTGCTCCGCCGCTTGCCGGGAGCCGGCCCCTCCCCCCGCGGTCTATCTTCCCGTCGTTTTAGATTCACTTCTCCGCCAGTCCTACCTTTCAGAAAGTGGTTGATTTTCTGTTTCTAGAGTTGCTGTTCTTCTTCTCTTCGCTCTCCCGTTGGATTTGTAGGTGTTTGCTATGTTTAGATAAGCTATCGAGCTGATCTCCTGTTACCTGATGTAGTCTCAGGCTGCTACTTCTCCGCCATCTTGACTCCTCCCCCCATCATTAGTTTTTGATGCAGTCCTCCAAGATTCATTGTTTGTGCCCCACACTCAGTGCTCCATGCAATACGTGCCCTCCTTAATACCCGCCAATAGGCTTACCCATCCTCCCAGCCCCCTCCCCTCTAAAAGCCTCAGTTTGTTTCTCCGAGTCCATAGTCTCTCATGGTTTGTCTCCCTCTCCAATTCCCCTCCTTCACTTTTCCTTCCCTTCTCCTAATGTCCTCCATGTTATTCTTATGCTCCACAAGTGAGTGAAACCATATGATAATTGACTCTCTCTGCTTGACTTATTTCACTCAGCATAATCTCTTCCAGTCCCATCCATGTTGATACTAAAGTTGGGTATTCATCCTGTCTGATGGAGACATAATATTCCATTGTATATATGGACCACATCTTCTTTATCCATTCATTCATTGAAGGGCATCTTGGCTCTTTCTACAGTTTGACAATTGTGGCCATTGCTGCTTTGAACATTGGGTTGCATATGGCCCTTCTTTTCACTGTATCTATATCTTTGGAGTAAATACCCAGTAGTGCAATTGCAGGGTCATAATGATGAAGTTCTTGAACATAGGTGCGGTTCAGTGGGGTGAGGTCCAGAGTTGATGACCAAGAAAGAATTCTTGAGACATCTTTGGTGCAAAGTGGTGGTTTATTAAAGCACGGGGACAGGACCTGTGGGCAGGAAGAGCTGCTGCCCTGATATCCCGAGGAGTGGCTGATTATATACACAGGAGTTTGGTAGGTGAGGACAAAGGGGGTGTCAGAAGGGCTGTCCAGTAAAGAAGACTGTCAGGATACTGGAGGCTTGGTTATTGTCAAACCAAGGCTGTTTTTCCCTCTAATGAGGCACCAACATGAAGACATTTCCTGGTGGAATGTCACGTTCCTCCTATCATACATCCTTGTCAATGAGCTTTAGGTTTAGAAGAAATTTAACTTTATTTACATTTCCTTCTGCCTCAGCCTCCTTCAGTTTTATGGAGGGGAGGGCAATGTTAGGGCTTTAGGAACTGATTTACTTGTCTCTGGAAGCTAGGCTATTGATAGGATAACTTCTTTGTTGTAAATCACTAGGACATTTGTAAACCGAGGGAGACTCCTGTCTTGCAGGATTGTGATCTCTGCAAGTTAACTATTTGTTTTTCTTTTAGGGCAGCCAGGAATGCCTGAGGGATGTCACTCATGTCACTGAGGTGGGGGGGACAGGGGGTGTAAGGTGCCAGCTTTTGCTTTGTCCTCAGTCAGCCTTCTGCTCCCTCATCAATAAGATAGCTCTATTTTTAATTTTTGGATGCATGGAAAGGTGGGATTAAAGGGAATTATCGCTTAGGGTTCTTCATTCTCTCCATAAAGTTAAGGTAAGATCGTCCACTGAGAGTGAGGAACCAGGGGTTCTCAATTCTTGCTGTGTATCTGTGTCATCTTCCCTCCCAAGCTCTGTGGTAGACCAGCCCAGACCCTTGCTCTTTTTCTTAAGTTTCCTTCTTTTCCTCACTTCCAGTGGACAACTTTACCTTTAACTTCATGGAGAGAATGAAGAGCCCTAAGCGATAATTCCCTTCAATTCCACCTTTCCATCCACCCCCTGCTGGCTTCTTTCAGGACTGTTGAAATGCATGGAGATGGTGTCCAAGGGTTAGATTTCCAACTCCATAGCTCTAAACTGTATTGATCAGCCTGTGCATCCCTCTAGAACAGTGGCTCTCAACCCTTGGTTGCAAATTTGAGTGAGCTGGCCTGCTTTTGCAAAACTGATGCTCAGACCCTACCTCTGGCCAGTGAAATCAGAAGTTCTGAAGGTGAAGCTCATGTATCAAGTCATTTTAAAAGCTCCTTGGGTGTAGCGAGGCTTCTCCGAGCAGCCAGACTTACACACACATCATTAGCCTAAAAACTCCATGAAGTCAAGTATCTTGTGTGTGTTGAAAACGGTTCCACTCTGCAGAGCACGTGTATATCAAGTAATAATCATGGTATAATATTCTTCTTCACATACCTGCCAAAATTGCTATATCTGATTTAAGTGAATTTTAGTATTCATATAACCAAAGTGGAAAAAATGATAGTATGACAGTAATTTTTAAATTTTAATTTTAAGAAACTCTAAATACCAAAGTGATAGTTATTAGTGAATAATTTATGCTTCAGTTATTAGAATTAATATGTTCGCTATTTCTCACATATGCACTTGACCTCCAAAGTTGTAGCCATTTCTTAATTAGAAACCTAGGCCCTTAGTGCTTTGTTCACTGAATGTGAAGTTCCTTTGCTCTGGAAAAACTGTAATGATTAAGGTGTTACAGTGACTGGTATACTAAGATATGATTTTATTGAAAGTATTTCCCCTGTAGACAGAAGAAAATTCCATGAGCCACATTTCTAACCTTATCACGTGTGTCTATGCCTGGACCTTGAACAAGGCTTATTACTCAACCATATTGCTAACTACATTTGTGGTTGGTTTCATAAAGTTTCCAACATTTTCATGCAATTAAGTGTTGAATTTGTATTAAAATAAGCATTCAAGGATTTTGCATTAAATAAAGGATAAGATATCTCTTATTAAAATAGTAAATGCATTTTATTATATTATGTTGTATATTTATTAAATATTTATAAGATGTTAAGTATATGCCCTATACATAATGTGATAACGATATCAAGGACGATGCTGATAGAGAAAAATTTCATTAGAACCATTTCTTACGAATTTTTGTCAGTTCTTATTTCGAACTAGGTGTTAATTATGCTTATTTTATCCTACATACACAATGGAACATTACTCAGCCATAGAAAGGAATGAAGTGCTGATGCACGCTGTAACATTGTTAAATCTTGAAAAAAAGTGTGCGAAGTAAAAGAAACCAGCCTCCAAAGACCGTATAGTATATAATTCCATTTCTATGGCATGCCCATCACAGGTAAATCTATAGAGACAGAAAAGAGTGGTTGCGTGGGGCTGGAAACATTGAGGGGAAAGGGACAGTGATGGATAATGGGGACAAAGCTTCTGTTGTAGTGATGAAAATGTTCTAAAATTGGGGTGATCATTGAACAACCTTGTGAATATACTCAAAAGCAGCAAACTATAAGCTTTGGTGAATTGTACCGTGTGTGAATTATCTCAATAAAGCTGCTATAGGAATTTTACTAATGAAAGAAAATATGAAACGCATTTTATCTTCATTCTACCTGAACTTCAAGTGTAAAGGCTGGAGAGAATGTCCACGAATGCTCAGAGACTTAGGTATATTGCCATCGTGAGCTCTTCCTGCAGAACTTAGTAGACAGTGGGTTTTAGAAGATGAGAATGAGGGACGCCTGGGTGGCTCAGCTGGTTGGACGACTGCCTTCGGCTCAGGTCATGGTCCCGGAGTCCAGGGATCGAGTCCCGCATCAGGCTCCCAGCTCCATGCAGAGTCTGCTTCTCCCTCTGACCTTCTCCTCGCTCATGCTCTCTCTCAAATAAATAAATAAAATCTAAAAAAAAAAAGAAGAAGAAGAAGATGAGAATGACTAGACATACCGGTGTCAGGACAGGGGACAAGCACGAAATAGACATGCACTCAGAACAGCAAGACTTAATGGCTATAAACAGGGTGATCCCATATGCTAATTTGCCAGTAAAGCCCAGTTTATATGTCTTGCCCTGGCCTGATTAATAATGGTCCCTTAACTCTCAAAACTTTTCTGACTTAGTAAATTATACAAATGTCCTTGAGTTATGGGAGGTAGTAGCAGATGTAACGGCAATATGCTCTAAGAAGGCAGGTATATAACTTGTTAACAATGGGCGGGAACACTAGGTGAATTTACAAAAAGTAGGGTGAGCCTAATAATTGCCTTTAATGTGTTCCTGGGAATACAAGGATATTCCTTGAAATTAGACTCTAGGGGAAAGGGGCAGGGAGAGGACATTGTTAACTAAATTGAGACCAGGAATCCAACAGAAAATTTATACGCGTTTAAGTTTCATAGCCAGAAGACCATCAGAAGTCCTTTGTCTCCACTGCCCTGCTCCAAATGCGTCATCCCACATTGTTGATAAAATATGGGTCTTGTTCCAGTGGGTTTTTTTTCTCCCCACTGTCATACTTGATGATGTAAGGGGATACACTGTCACTGAGTTTTGTTATAGGTGTTTTCCATTAGTTTTGCTTAATTTATCCTGTTTAATCTTTCTTTAGGGGTAATTCAGGGTGATTTAAAATCTGCACTGACAACCCTTCACCTTCCTCCTAGATTTCCTCCAGAAACGATGTCTCCCTGTTTCTTGGTTAATTTCTTTTTTTTCTTATTCAGCACATCTTACAGCAAGTAAGTAAGAAAGAGCTTAAGAGTTTATGGGAGGATTTGTTTTATAATTTGCATTCCTGAAAGACCTTTATTTTAGACAGATCTTTAGTTGATAGTTTGGCTAGGGAGAACATTCTGGTTAAAATTCCATTTCCTTCATTTGTTTCAGTTCTTCAGTTCCAGATATGAGTGAAATCATATGGTACTTGTCTTTCTCTGACTGATTTGTTTCACTTAGCACTATACTCCCTAGCTCCATCCACATCATTGCAAATGGCAAGATTTCCTTCTTTTTTATGGCTGAATAGATTCCATTGTGTGTATGGGTGTGTGTATCTTTATCAACTCATCCATGGATGGACCCTTGGGCTGCTTCCAAAATTTGGCTATTGTAAGCAATGCTACAATAAACAGAGCGGTGCATATATCTTTTCAGATTAGTATTTTCAGATTAGTCCCCTACCCAGTAGGGGAATTAGTGGATCATATTTTTGATTTTTTGAGGAACCTCCAAACTGTTTTCCACAGTGACTGCAGCAGTTTGCGTTGCCACCGATAGTACACGAGAATGCCTTTTTCTCCTCATCCTCACCAACACTTATTGATTCTTCTGGTTTTGATTTTAGCCATCTGACAGGTGTGAAGTGGATAGCTCATTGTGGTTTTGATTTGCATTGCCTTGATGATCAATGATGGTGAACATCTTTTCAGGTGTATGTTGGCCATCTTTAGGTCTTCTTTGGAAAAATGTTTAGTCATATCTTCTCCCCATTTTTTAATTAGATTGATTGTTTTTTTGGTGTTCAGTTATAGGAGTTCTTTATAGAGTCTGGACATTAATCCTTTATTGGATATGTTGTTTGCAAATATCTTTTCCCATTCACTAGGTTTCCTTTTCATTTTGTTGATGGTTTGCTTCATTGTGCAAAAGCTTTTTAGTTTGATGTATTTATTTTAGCTTTTGTTGCCTTTGGTTGAGGAGATGCATCCAAAGACTGACGTCCAAGAATTAGCTACCGATGTTTTCGTTTAGGAGGTTTATGGTTTCAGTTCTTAAATTTAGGTCTTTAATCCATTTTGAGGTTTTGTGTACAGTGTAAGAAAGAAGCTCAGGTTCATTCTGTTGCATGAAGCTGTCCAGTTTTCCCAACAACATTTATGGACCTGATTGTCTTTCACTCATTGTATATTCTTATCTTCTTTGTTATAGATTAATCTGCCATATAAGCATGGGTTTATTTCATGATTTATATGTCTGTTTTCATGTGTCTATAGCTTGAAATCTGGAAGCCTGATACTTCCAGCTTTGTTCTTCTTTCTTAATATTCCTTTGACTATTCAGAACTTTTTTGTTGTTCCATACAAATTTTAGGATTATTTTGTCCTAGTCCTGTGAAAAATATGGGTGGCTCAGGTGGTTAGGTGTCTGACTCTTGGTTTCAGCTCAGGTCATGGTCTTGGCGTTGTGAGATTGAGTCCCACATCAGGCTCTGTGCTCAGGGCGTCTGCTGGAGATTCTCTTTTCCTTTCTGTCTCCCTCTAGCCCTCTACCAACTCATGCTTCTCTCTTTCTCTCTCTCCCTCAGTCAAATAAATAAATCTTAAAAAAAGGAAAATGCTATTGATATTTTTGATAAGGATTGCATTGGCCCTTTAGATTGCTTTGGGTAGTACAGATATTTCAAGGATATTCTTTTAATTCATGAACATGGTATCTATTTCATTTATTTGAGTCATCTTTAATTGTTTTCATTATGTTAAAGTTTTCAGAGCTCAGGTCTTTCACCTCCTTGGTTAAATGTATTTCTAGATATTATGTTGTTTTGATGCAATTATAAATGGGATTATTTTCTTAATTTCTCTTTCTGATAGTTGATTATCAGTATACAGAAACACAAAAGATTTCTGTATGTTAATTTCGTACTCTGCAATTTTACTGAATTTATTCTAATAGATTTGTAATGGAATCTTAGGGTTTTTGTATATAATATCATGTCATCTGCAAATATGACAATTTTGGTTCTTGTTTTACATGTTCAGTCACACTTTCTCTTTTTGATTAGAGCATATAGTCAATTTGCATATTATTTTATTTTGAAGATTTTCTTTATTTATTTGAGAGAGATAGAGGGAGAGAGGGAGATAGAGTATGAATGGGGAGGAGAGATAGAAGCAGGCTCCCCACTGAGCAGGGAGCCCAAAGAGGGGCTCGATCCCAGGACTGTGAGATCATGACCTGAGCTGAGGGCAGATGCTTAACTGACTGAGCCACCCCCTCATTTTGCATTTAAAAGTAATTATTGGTAGATATATACTTATTACCATTTTGTTAATTATTTCCTGGTTTTCATAGTTCTTTTCTTCCTCTCTTCTCTTGTGATTAATGCCTTTTTTTTAGTGTTATGTTTGGATTTCTTTCTTTTCATTTTTTGGTGTATTTTATGTAGGTTTTTAGTTTGAAGTTACCAGTGATATTCAGGTATAAATAACACCCTATGTAGATAGCAGTCAATTTTAAGTCAGTGGTCCCTTAAGTTTGAGCACATTCTAAAAGCACTACATTTTAACTCCTCCTCCAGGGTTTTATGTTTTGACATCAAATTTTGCATCTTTTTATTTTGCATATTCCTTAACTACTTATAGATAAAACTGATTGCATTATTCTTGTCTTTTAAACTTCATACTAGCTTTAAAGTGGTTGATCCACTACCTTTACTCTCTGTTTGCTTTTACCAGGGACATCTTTTTTCCCCCACATAATTTTCTTCTAGTTATGGACTTTTTTTTTCCTTGCTTAAAGAAGTCCCTTTAACATTTCTTGTAAGGCTGGTGGTGATGAACTCCTTTAACTTTTGTTTGTCTGGAAAACTTCATCTCTGTTTTTTTTTTTAATATTTTATTTATTTGACAGAGAGAAATCACAAGTAGGCAGAGAGGCAGGCAGAGAGAGAGGAGGAAGCAGGCTCCTTGCGGAGCAGAGAGCCCGATGTGGGGCTCGATCCCAGAACTCTGGGATCATAACCGGAGCCGAAGGCAGAGGCTTTAACCCACTGAGCCACCCAGGCGCCCCTTCATCTCTGGTTTTGAATGATAATCATGCCCAGTAGATTGTTCTTGGGAGCTTTTTTTTTTTTCCTTTCTCCACTTTGAATCGATCATGTCACTCCCTTTGGCCAGCTAAGTTTCTGCTGAAAAACCAGCTGGTAACCTTAAGGAGTTTCCCTTGTCTGTAACTGTTTTCTTTTCTCTTGCTGCTTTAAAAAAATTCTCTTTATAATTTAGTTTTATCACCTTAATTATTATGTATCTTGGTATGGACCTCCTTCTGTTCATCTTGTTTGGGGCTCTCTGTACTTGCTGGACCTGGATGTCTGTTTCCCTCTTCAGGGTGGGGAAATTTTTAGTTTTTGTTTCCTCAAACAAGTTTTTGCTTTTTTCTCTTTCCTCTTCTTCTGGGACCCTGTAATATGAATATTGGTACAGTCATTGTTCCAGAGATCACTTAAATTATCCTCATTTTAAAAAATTCTTTTGTTGTTGTTGTTGTTGTTCATCTTGGGTGATTTCCACTATCCTGCCTTCCAGATCACTCACCTTTTTTTCTGCATCCTCTAACCTGCTGTTGATTATTTCTAGTGTGTGTGTGTTTTTTTTTTCCATTATCATATTCTTCATCTCTGATGAGTTATTTTTTTTTAATTTCTGAATTCTTTGTTGAAATGGTCAATGTGTCCACTCATTCTCCTGAATTCAGGGACCATTTTATGAGTTTGGACTCTATCAGATAGATGGTTTATCTCGGTTCTGTTTTGGTTTTGTTCTTCCACTTGGAGCATACTCTTCCATCTCATTTTGCCTAACTCTGTTTGTTTCTATGTATTAGGTAGGTCAGCTATGTTTCCTGGTCTTAAAGGAGTGGACTTAAATAGAAGTTATCCTGGGGGACCTAGAAGAACATCACTCCTTGGTCACCAGAACTAGATGCTTCAGGGGTGTGTCTATGTGGGTTGCATGCATCCTACTGCTATAGCTGGGCCATGATTGCTGAAGGTGTACTGGTAGGTGTGGCTAGCACCCAGCCTGGCTGGCCTTAATGGGTGGCTGTTACTCCTGCCAGCTGATTGGTGGGCAGGGCTCACCCCTGGTGTTACTAGCTGCTGCAAGGCCTTGCTATGACAGCTGTAGGTATGCTGGTGATACAGCTTACCCCCAGGACAGGAGCCACTTTGTGACAGGAGGAGTTTCTAGTCCCAGCTGAGGTCACCCATGGCGGGGGGATGGTCATTGGGAGCCACTTTGGTGGAGTGTGGTGGGGGGTGGCAAATGCTCATTTTGGCTGAGACTGCTGCCAGTGGGAGCTGGGGGTATGTTGTCCCTGTGGGGCCACTACTGGGTGTGGTGTGGTGGAAACCACTTTGGGTGAGGATGCCAGTCTTGCCTGAGGTTTCCTACTGGTTTTGGTGGGGAAGGAGCCACTTTGGAGAGATACCTGTTCTGGTGGGTCCACGAGGAAGCCAGGGTGGTATGATGATGCTAAGAAGGTAGATGGAGTATCAGAACTAGAGACCACCAGCACTTCTTTCCTGGAAAAATTTCCCACAGATCCCTCCTCCTCTGGCACTAAATTTAGTCAATAAATTTCCTTCACATATGGCTCAGGTACTTTTCAAATGGCTGCTTCTCTGCTAGGTATGGGAGTCAGTGAGTTTGTATACATACATTTAAGAGCAGAGTCGAGGTTTCCTATAGGACTCTGGCTCTCCCAGACTTACACCTCACTGATTTTCATAGTCCCTGGAATTAGTCTTGCTGATTTTCAAAGCCAGATCTATGAAGTCTTATCTGGCCTGTGCAGGTCTCTGTGGTGGTGGTGGTGGGGGGTGGTTTGCCTGATGTGGAGCTTAAACCCCTTGCCCCTCAGGGAGGACCTCCATGCCTGTGACACCCCTCCTACTTGTGGGTCACTAGGCCAGGGGGGTGGGTCCCAGTCAGACCACATCTCTGCCAGGGCTACCCTTCAGTTGTGGAAGAGCAGTCGTGCAAGTCTGCACATCACTGTCAGAGTTGTTGTGTATGTTGTTGTAATCCCAGTGTGCCCTTGGGAGGAGGTGAGCTCAGGACCCTCCTGCTATGTATGCCATCTTGATCAGGATCTCCCTAATAGCTTCTTCCACAAATGCTCATCTATTTCCTGAGAGTCTTTCTGCCTCTCATTTTTCAGCCTTTTCATTGTATTGAATTGGGGCTTGACTTGCTTTTTATCCCTCCCCCAACACACACATGTAGCTTTCAGCCTCCTCTCATCATTTACACCTCATGGTCTGCTTCCTGCTTTGTAAATATATGTTAACATTTCTTATCTGCTTCGTCTCTTCACCAACACCCTTAGATTTTGCAGAGTTTGGGCTTTTTACTCCATCACTGTCTTTTTCAGTTGGACATTGGGAGACCTTGCATGGAGATTTAGATGTGGTTTTCGTTCTTCCTTGGTAGCTCACTGATGGAGCTACCCTCCAAGGTAGATTTTTCTATTTCCATTGTATGGATAAGAAATAAAGGTACAATAAGTTGCTGAAGGCAGCACAGGTAAGAACCTGTGCCATATAGATTGAGCCTGGGGTGGGGGGCTCAATCCCCCCCTGGCACCTGGGTAGCTCAGTGGGTTAAATCCTCTGCCTTTGGCTCAGGTCTTGTCAGGCTCTCTGCTCAGTAGGGAGCCTGCTTCCCTTCTTCTCTATCTGCCTGTCTCTCTGCCTACTTGTGATCTGTGTGTGTCAAATAAAATCTTAAAAAAAAAAGATTGAGCCTGGGTTTGACTCTCTCGTCCTTTGTACAAACTGCTTTACAAGAAATAGTTCAAACTAATAGCTTCAAACAAGACTTCTGGCCCCAACAGTACAGACATTTACTGATTGATTCCCCAGACCCTGTGCTAAGTGCTTCAAATACATTATCTGATTTCATTCTCTCAAGAACCACCATGAGAGAGTTACTTTTTCTCTCCCCAATTTACAGATGAGAAAGTGGAGCCATAGAAAATTCACACAGAATACAAGAGAACGTCCTAAACAAATAGAGTCAGGACCCTAATTCAGGGGCCAGCAGACTTTTCTTGGAAAGGGGTAGTAAATAAAGGTTGTAAGCTTTGTATGTCTTATCTCTTGCAATTATTCAGCTTTGCCATTTTACCATGAAAACAACTGTGGACACTGTGTCAAGAATGAACCTGGTTGTAAGCCACGACCTGAGAGCTTTCAATCTTCCAACACCTTAGAAACAAACAAACAAACAAAAACTTTCTCTGGGGAAAATTTTTAAAAACATCTTCAATGTCAATCAAAAGAGGTAAATCAGTGAAGTCATCAGTGCCTAACTTTTCTGTTTCATGGTTTTGGTAACAAGACACAGATGGTATCATCAGTTCCAAGCAAATAATGAGATGCTATCTCTCATATTATTCATTTGGAACCAAGATCCAAAAAAAGGTTTACTTAACAACGCCACATAGCCTCAGGCTTAGAAAGGAGAGAAATGTACTGGTTTGGTGATAGAAGGATTTTGCTTTGCCAAGAGCATAACTTGGGGAGACTTAGTGAAATATTTCCATTCTTCAAAAGGATTTGGTTCACAGTTTGCCTTTGTATTGTGTAGGAAGCCAGCATGATAGCAATCATTTAAGATTTTATTCCTACTAGAATACAGACTTGTCAGCTATAGCCAGGATTCAAGGTTTGGGATGGAAACTCTTTTTTTTTTTTTTAAGATTTTATTTATTTATTTGACACAGAGAGATCACAAGTAGGCAGAGAGACAGCCAGAGAGAGAAGGGAAGCAGGCTCCCTGCTGAGCAGAGAGCCTGATGTGGGGCTCGATCCCAGGACCCTGAGATCATGACCTGAGCTGAAGGCAGAGGCTTAACCCACTAAGCCACCCAGGTGCCCCAGGATGGAAACTCTTAATCACCTTTTATCCTCTCTGCCACAGTGAATAAGAACAAAATTTCTTAAGGGTTCTTTTAAAGTGGAAAAATGTACTTTATATTCAGCAGGGAGAAAGAAACGTGCAGCTAAATGAAGAGTAGCAAAGGAGAGTTACTTTTCTTCCCTGGGAAATGGCGTTTATGCTCAGTTACACAAAACCCTTTCAGCATGATTAGGAACTAAGACTCTGGAGGCAGGAAAGGACTAAGCTGTCTCCAGGATTTGAAAAAGAGTCAGGTGGAGTCACTGCAGTTAAATCAATAAATCAGATGAGAATCCAAGACACAAAACTGTTAAGAGTCAGACCTCCCTTTGCATTCAGTACTTGAACTGTTTTCTCTGTACGTCAAAAATTTCACCACATGTTTCTATATAGATTAGTTCCTGGACCCTCTGTCTCTGAGGAGACAGGATGGCAGTAATGCATTGGTCTGTCATTGCCAACTAAAAGTCACCTGCAGACTTCACTTGTTGGGAAGCTAATGTGAAGAAGCAGATATAACTTTGCCCTGAAATATTTCTGTTTGGGCCACAAGCTTCTAGCAGTCGTTATTACCCAGGATGAGACGAAAAAACAAAAATGTTTTGAGGCTCCACCATCTAGAACTGGGAGGATTTTTATTAATTTTTATTATTTGTATTAATTTTTATTAATTAACCCACTACCCAAACTATATCTGGAGACAAATGCAGCATTTCATTCATTTTTATCAGGGTGTAATTGACACATAAGTTTCATGTGTACAACATAATGATATTCTAATGTAGAACACAGTTATTTTATCTAAAAGAACATAGCTGGGTTTGAAGAATTTACTTCAACTAGGATTTTCCTATCTGTGGTTTTCAAAGATTCTTGATTCAATGACTCACTTTTTTTTTCCATTTTATTTATTTTTTCAGCGTAACAGTATTCATTCTTTTTGCACAACACCCAGTGCTCCATGCAAAACGTGCCCTCCCCATTACCCACCACCTGTTCCTCCAACCTCCCACCCCTGACCCTTCAAAACCCTCAGGTTGTTTTTCAGAGTCCATAGTCTCTTATGGTTTGCCTCCCCTTCCAAATTTTTTTTTTTAATAAACATATAATGTATTTTTATCCCCAGGGGTACAGGTCTGTGAATCGCCAGGTTTACACACTTCACAGCACTCACGATAGCACTTACCCTCCCCAATGTCCATAGCCCCCTCCCCCTCTCCCAATCCCACCTCCCCCCAGCAACCCCCAGTTTGTTTTGTGAGATTAAGAGTCATTTATGGTTTGTCTCCCTCCCAATCCCATCTTGTTTCATTTATTCTTCTCCTATCCCCCTACCCCCCCATGTTGCTTCTCCATGTCCTCATATCAGGGAGATCATATGATAGTTGTCTTTCTCCAATTGACTTATTTCACTAAGCATGATACGCTCTAGTTCCATCCATGTCGTCGCAAATGGCATGATTTCATTTCTTTTGATGGCTGCATAGTATTCCATTGTGTATATATACCACCTCTTCTTTATCCATTCATCTGTTGATGGACATCTAGGTTCTTTCCATAGTTTGGCTATTGTAGACATTGCTGCTATAAACATTCGGGTACACGTGCCCCTTCGGATCACTATGTTTGTATCTTTAGGGTAAATACCCAGTAGTGCAATTCCTGGGTCATAGGGTAGTTCTATTTTCAACATTTTGAGGAACCGCCATGCTGTTTTCCAGAGTGGTTGCACCAGCTTGCATTCCCACCAACAGTGGAGGAGGGTTCCCCTTTCTCCACATCCTCGCCAGCATCTGTCATTTCCTGACTTGTTAATTTTAGCCATTCTGACTGGTGTGAGGTGATATCTCATTGTGGTTTTGATTTGTATTTCCCTGATGCCGAGTGACGTGGAGCACTTTTTCATGTGTCTGTTGGCCATCTGGATGAATGACTCACTTTTTTTTAACCAATAACTTCCAATTTCTCTCTTCAGTCTAATATTAGTGGAGTAAAAAAAGAAAGTGATTTGAAATTTCATCAATGTGAGAAAAAAATGAAAAGCAGAAAGTAACTGATTTTCTCAGGCTTTGTCTTAGGAAGGAGATTGTACTTACATATGCGGTATTTGGGTTGGGCCCACATAGAAATTAATTGATCACTATTAGCACAGGGCTCTGGAATCAATGACAATTAAAAGTGTTTGAATGATTTGATGCCATTATAAACACGTTGGGAAAACATTGGTTGGTGGATCTCAGCATCCCGGCAGTCAGTGTGTATGGACCCCCAGGACAGAGTATTTCTGAACTGCGGTCTTAGGACCATAGGAATCAGAATCCTCTGAGGTTTTTAATGTAAAAGGTGAATTTCTGAGATTCACTCCAGATTTTTAAAGATAAAATCACTGGGTAGGGGCACCTGGCTGGCTTGGTTGGTAGAGCATGCCACCCTTGACCGTGGGGTCATGAATTTGAGCCCCATGTTGGGTGTAGAGTTTTTTAAAAAAAGAAATAAAATTTTTAAAAAACTGAGATGGTTTCAAGATGTAGAAGTAGCATCTGACAAAATGTAACATTCGTGAGAAAGCTTTTAGTAAACTAAGAATAGAGAGAAACTTGGTCAACTTGATACATAATATCTACAAAACTGGAGAGCTAGCATCATACCTAATAGTGAGGAGTTCGAGGCTTTCCTATTAAGATCAGGAACAAGGCAAGGATGTCCTCTCTCACTAGTTTTTCAGCATCGTACTTAAAGTCTAAGCTAATGCAGTAAGAAAAGGAAATGAAAGTGTACAGGTTGGTGAGGAAGAAATAAAACCATCTTTGTTCACAGACGACATGAGTAAGTAGAAAATCTGAAAGAACTGATTTTAAAACACAGCCCTATACCCATTAGCACACCTCCAGCTGAAATACTTAGGCACAAACTAAACAAAATATGTATTAGAAATGGGAAGAAAGTGACCAGACCGAAGAAAGCAATCCAAGGGAATAAACTGTGATATATACAATGGAATATTATTCAGTGCTGAAAAAAAAATGTGAGCTGGCAAGCCGTGCAGGGCCTGGAGGAACCTTAGATGCGTATTGCTAAGTGAAAGAAGCCAGTTGATCAAGCTACATGCTATTTGATTCCAACAATACGACATTGTTTAAAAAGAAAAAAAAAAAAAGGCTGAACTGTGGTGATAGTCAAAACGTTAGTGGTTGCCAGGGACTAGCAGGGAGTGGAGGATAAACAGGTAGAGCCCAGGGGATTTTTAGGGCAGTGATTCTATGATGGTGGACGTGTCATTATACATTTGTCTAAATCTATAGAATGTACAACATCAAGAAAGAACTGTAATGTGAACTACAGTCTTTGGGTAATAATGATGGTGAATGTAGATGCATCACACATAGTAAAAGCACCTCCCTTGTAGGGGATGTTGAGAATGGGGCGGGGGGCAAGTGAAGCGGTACATGGGACATCTCTGTCTTCTACTCAGTTTTGCTGTGAATATAAAACTGCTCTTACAGGGGCGCCTGGGTGGCTCAGTGGGTTAAGCCGCTGCCTTCGGCTGGGGTCATGATCTCAGGGTCCTGGGATCGAGTCCCGCGTCGGGCTCTCTGCTCAGCAGCGAGCCTGCTTCCCTCTCTCTCTCTCTCTCTGCCTGCCTCTCTGTCTACTTGTGATCTCTCTCTCTGTCAAAAACACAAACAAACAAACAAACAAAACTGCTCTTACAAATAAAGTCTAGTTTTGAAAATCAGGGGAAAAAAGTTACTGGATGGCATCTGATGATAGACCGTGTCAGGAACTTCTGTAAAGGGCCACATCGTAAATATTATAGGTTTTATAGACCACATATGATTTCTATGGTTTCTTTAAAAACGTGAAAATAATTTCTAGCTGATGGGCCTTAAAAAAAAAAACAGGTAGTAGGTCAGATTAGGGCCATGAGTTATAGTTTGCTGATCTCTGGACTGTGTAATTAGAAATATTGATCTTGCCAAAAAAAAAAAAAAAGTTCTGAATGTTAACCTGGGAATCCAAAGATATAACATATTTTTGCACACCACCTGGTTTAGCAAATAAGGCATTAGAAATGTGTATTTGAATCTGATTAAAATCCTCTTGTTAATTGATGCATTGACTTCCTCCCTCAACACCTCTTGGACAAAATCTTTCGAAATATATCTTCAGATTATCTCGAGGCTTACATCACTTATGGAAGTGAGCAAAAGAGAAGAAAAATCTTACTCAAGAAGAGGGACACAAAAGTTCATAAAAGGTGGCCAGTAGACACGGTGAGTGAGTGAATTATCATTTAAAGAAATACAAATACTGAGGCAGTCTTCCAAAGTGGGTTTTTAAAATAAGTACGTTTGAAATTCTGAAAAGATGGAAGAATAAAGAATAGTCATAACAGAAGAAAAAGGAGTCATGAAATTCAAAGATAAGTTGTGACACAAGAACAGGGAGAACAAAAAAGGACCAATTAGGAATCCTGGAACTGAACATTCTGGTCATTTTTAAATTAACACATGAATATAACTGAAGAGATAATTAACATATCAGAAGACCCAGAACAGAACACTGAGAGGTGTTTTCTTTCTTTTCTTTTTTGTTTGTTTTTGTTTGTTTTAAGTGACAGTAAGGGGCATCTGGGTGGCTCAGTCGGTTAAGTGTCAGACTCTTGATTTTGGCTCAGGTCATGATCTCACGGTCGTAAGATCAAACCCTGTATTGGGCTGCATGCTCAGTGGGGAGTCTGCCTGCGATTCTTTCTCTCCCTTTGCCCCTCCCTCATCTTGTATACATGCACTGTCTCTCTCAAGTAAATAATAAATATTTTTAAAAAAGTAATAGTAAAGGGGTGCCTGGGTGGCTCAGTGGGTTAAAGCCTCTCCCTTTCGCTCAGGTCATGATCCCAGGGTCCTGGGGTCGAGCCCCGCATCAGGCTCTCTGCTTGGCAGGGAGCCTACTTCCTCCTCTATCTCTGCCTGCCTCTCTACCTACTTGTGATCTCTATCTGTCAAATAAATAAATAAAATCTTAAAAAAAAAGTAATAGTAAAGGGAGGAGTCAAGATGGCGGAGAAGTAGCAGGCTGAGACTACATCAGGCAGCAGGAGATCAGCTCAATAGCTTATCTAAACATTGCAAACACCTACAAATCCAACGGGAGATCGAAGAGAAGAAGAACAGCAACTCTAGAAACAGAAAATCAACCACTTTCTGAAAGGTAGGACTGGCGGAGAAGTGAATCTAAAACGACGGGAAGATAGACCGCGGGGGGAGGGGCCGGCTCCCGGCAAGCGGCGGAGCAACGGAGCACAAAATCAGGACTTTTAAAAGTCTGTTCCACTGAGGGACATTGCTCCAGAAGCTAAACCGAGGTGAAGCCCACACGGGGTCAGCGTGGCCCCAGGTCCCGCAGGGTCACAGAAGGATCGGTGGTGTTGGAGTGTCGCAGAGCTCGCAGGTATTAGAACGGAGAAGCTGGCTGCAGAGACAGAGCCGAGGACTGAACTCTCACATCGGGGTTACCTTGAACTGGTCGCGGGCTGGGTGAGCTCGGAGCGCGGCTAGAGACTGGGGATACGGGAGTGATTGGGTGCTGTCCTCTGGGGGCGCACTGAGGAGTGGGGCCCCAGGCTCTCAGCTCCTCCAGGCCAGAGACTGGGAGGCCGCCATTTTCATTCCCGTCCTCCGGAACTCTACGGAAAGCGTTCAGGGAACAGAAGCTCCCAAAAGCCAACCTGAGCGGATTACTTAGTCCGGCCCCCGGTAAGGGTGGTGCAATTCCGCCTCGGGCAAAGACACTTCAGAGTCACTACAACAGGCCCCTCCCCCAGAAGATCAACAAAATATCCAGCCAGGACAAAGTTCATTTATCAAGGAAAGCAGGTTCAATACCTAAGACAGCAGCAGAATTCCAGAGGAGGAGAAAGCAAAGCACGGAACTCATGGTTTCTCCCCATGATTCTTTAGTCTTGCGGTAAATTCAATTTTTTTTTCAATTTTTTTTTTATTCTTTTTTCTTCTGCTAAATTTTAAAAAATTTTTACCCTTTTCTTTTTAATGTTTTTTGACTAGTTTATCTAAAATATATATTTCTCTTTCTTTTTTATATTTTTTCTTTGTTTTATTTTTAAATTTTTTTTTCTTTTTTTTCCTGAACCTTTGTTTATCCCCTTTCTCACCCCCCCCCCCCCACACAATTTGGGCTTTCATCTGATTTGGTTACAGCGCATTTTTCTGGGGTCTTTGCCACCCTTTTAGTATTTTATTTGATCCTTCATATCCTCTTATATGGGCAAAATGACAAGGCGGAAAAAATCACCACAAAAAAAGAACAAGAGGCAGTACTGAAGGCTAGGGACATAATCAATACAGACATTGGTAATATGTCAGATCTAGAGTTCAGAATGATGATTCTGAACGTTCTAGCCGGGCTCGAAAAAGGCATGGAAGATATTAGAGAAACCTTCTGTGGAGATAAAAAAGCCCTTTCTGGAGAAATTGAAGAACTAAAATCTAACCAAGTTGAAATCAAAAAGGCTATTAATGAGGTGCAGTCAAAAATGGAGGCTCTCACTGCTAGGATAAATGAGGCAGAAGAAAGAATTAGTGATATAGAAGACCAAATGACAGAGAATAAAGAAGCCGAGCAAAAGAGGGACAAACGGCTACTAGACCACGAGGGGAGAATTTGAGAGATAAGTGACACCATAAGACGAAACAACATTAGAATAATTGGGATTCCAGAAGAAGAAAGAGAGAGGGGAGCAGAAGGTCTATTGGAGAGAATTATTGGAGAGAATTTTTCTAATATGGCAAAGGGAACAAGCATCAAAATCCAGGATGTGCAGAGAACCCCCCTCAAAGTCAACCCCCCATCACCTAATAGTAAAATTTACAAGTCTTAGTGACAAAGAGAAAATCCTGAAAGCAGCCCGGGAAAAGAAGTCTGTCACATACAATGGCAAAAATATTAGATTGGCAGCAGACTTATCCACAGAGACCTGGCAGGCCAGAAAGAGCTGGCATGATATACTCAGAGCACTCAACGAGAAAAACATGCAACCAAGAATACTCTATCCAGCTAGGCTATCATTGAAAATAGAAGGAGAGAGAAAAAGCTTCCAGGACAAACAAAAACTGAAAGAATTTGCAAACACCAAACCTGCTCCACAGGAAATATTGAAAGGGGTCCTCTAAGCAAAGAGAGAGCCTAAAAGTAGTAGATCAGAAAGGTACAGAGACAATATACAGTAACAGTCACCTTACAGGCTAATAATGGCACTAAATTCATATCTCTCAATAGTTACCCTGAATGTTAATGGGCTAAATGCCCCAATCAAAAGACACAGGGTATCAAAATGGATAAAAAAACAAAACCCATCTATATGTTGCCTACAAGAAACTCATTTTAGACATGAAGACACCTCCAGATTTAAAGTGAGAGGGTAGAAAACAATTTACCATGCTAATGGGCATCAGAAGAAAGCTGGGGTGGCAATCCTTATATCACATCAATTATTTTAAGCCAAAGACTATAATAAGAGATGAGGAAGGACACTATATCATACCAAAGCGTCTGTCCAACAAGAAGATCTAACAATTTTAAATGTCTATGCCCCTAACATGGGAGCAGCCAACTATATAAACCAATTCATAACAAAATCAAAGAAACACATCAATAATAATACAATAATAGTATGGGATTTGAACACTCCCCTCACTGAAATGGACAGGTCATCCAAGCAAAAGATCAACAAGGAAATAAAGGCCTTAAGTGACACACTGGACTAGATGGACATCACAGATATATTCAGAACATTTCATCCCAAAGCAACAGAATACACATTCTTCTCTAGTGCACATGGAACATTCTCCAGAATAGATCACATCCTGGGTCACAAATCAGGTCTCAACCGGTATCAAAAGATTAGGATCATTCCCTGCATATTTTCAGACCACAATGCTCTGAAGCTAGAACTCAATCACAAGAGGAAAGCTGGAAAAAACCGAAATACATGGAGACTAAACAGCATCCTTCCAAAGAATGAATGGGTCCACCAGGAAATTAAAGAAGTATTGAAAAAATTCATGGAAACAAATGATAATGAAAACACAACGGTTCAAAATCTGTGGGACACAGCAAAGGCAGTCCTGAGGGGACAATATATAGCAATACAAGCCTTTCTCAAGAAACAAGAAAGGTCTCAAGTACACAACCTAACCCTACACCTAAAGGAGCTGGAGAAAGAACAAGAAAGAAACCCTAAACCCAGCAGAAGAGAAATCATAAAGATCAGAGCAGAAATCAATGAAATAGAAACCAAAAAAAAAAAAAAAAAAAAAATAGAAAAAATCAATGAAACTAGGAGCTAGTTCTTTGAAAGAATCAATAAGATTGATAAACCCCTGGCCAGACTTGTCAAAAAGAAAAGAGAAAGGACCCAAATAAATAAAATCATGAATGAAAGAGGAGAGATCACAACTAACACCAAAGGAATACAGACAATTATAAGAACATACTATGAGCAACTCTACGCCAACAAATTTGACAATCTGGAAGAAATGGATGCATTCCTAGAGACATAGAAACTACCACAACTGAACCAGGAAGAAATAGAAAACCTGAACAGGCCCATAACCAGTAAGGAGATTGAAACAGTCATCAAAATTCTCCAAACAAACAAAAGCCCAGGGCCAGACGGCTTCCCAGGGGAATTCTACCAAACAGTTAAAGAAGAACTAATTCCTATTCTCTTGAAACTGTTCCAAAAAATAGAAATGGAAGGAAAACTTCCAAACTCATTTTATGAGGCCAGCATCACCTTGATCCCAAAACCAGACAAGGATCCCACCAAAAAAGAGAACTACAGACCAATATCCTTGATGAACACAGATGCAAAAATTCTCACCAAAATAATAGCCAGTAGGATTCAACAGTACATTAAAAGGATTATTCACCACAATCAAGTGGGATTTATTCCAGGCCTGCAGAGTTGGTTCAACATCCACAAATCAATCAATGTGATATAACACATTAATAAAAAAAAGAACAAGAACCATATGGTACTCTCAATAGATGCTGAAAAAGCATTTGACAAAGTACAGCATCCCTTCCTGATCAAAAGTCTTCAAAGTGTAGGGATAGAGGGCACATACCTCAATATTATCAAAGCCACCTATGAAAAACCCACCGCAAATATCATTCTCAATAGAGAAAAACTGAAAGCTTTTCCGTTAAGGTCAGGAATACGGCAGGGATGTCCATTATCACCACTGCTATTCAACATAGTACTAGAAGTCCTAGTCTCAGCAATCAGACACCAAAAAGAAATTAAAGGCATCCAAATCAGCAAAGAAGAAGTCAAACTATCACTCTTCGCAGATGATATGATACTATATGTGGAAAACCCAAAAGACTCCACTCCAAAACTGCTAGAACTTGTACAGGAATTCATTAAGTGTCAGGATATAAAATCAATGCACAGAAATCATTCTGGACACCAACAACAAGACAGAAGAAAGAGAAATTAAGGAGTCAATCCCATTTACAATTGCACCCAAAACTATAAGATACCTAGGAATAAACCTAACCAAAGAGGCTAAGAATCTATATGCAGAAAACTATAAAATACTCATGAAAGAAATTGAGGAAGACACAAGGAAATGGAAAAATGTTCCATGCTCCTGGATTGGAAGAATAAATATTGTGAAAATGTCTATGCTACCTAAAGCAATCTACACATTTAATGCAATCCCTAACAAAATACCATCCATTTTTTTCAAAGAAATGAAACAAATAATCCTAAAATTTATATGGAACCAGAAAAGACCTCGAATATCCAAAGGAATATTGAAAAAGAAAGCCAAAGTTGGTGGCATCAGATTTCCGGACTTCAAGCTCTATTACAAAGCTGTCATCATCAAGACAGCATGGTACTGGCACAAAAACAGACACATAGATCAATGGAACAGAATAGAGAGCCCAGAAATAGACCCTCAACTCTATGGTCAACTAATCTTCGACAAAGCAGGAAAGAATGTCCAATGGAAAAAAGACAGCCTCTTCAATAAATGGTGCTGGGAAAATTGGACAGCCACATGCAGAGAAATGAAATTGGACCACTTCCTTACACCACACATGAAAATAGACTCAAAATGGATGAAGGACCTCAATGTGAGACAGGAATCCATCCAAATCCTTGAGGAGGACACAGGCAGCAACCTCTTCGACCTCAGCCACAGCAACATCTTCCTAGGAACATCGGCAAAGGCAAAGGAAGTAAGGGCAAAAATGAACTATTGGGATTTCCTCAAGATCAAAAGCTTTTGCACAGCAAAGGAAACAGTTAACAAAACCAAAAGACAACTGACAGAATGGGAGAAGATATTTGCAAATGACATATTAGCTAAAGGGCTAGTGTCCAAAATCTATAAGGAACTTAGCAAACTCAACACCCAAAGAACAAACAATCCAATCAAGAAATGGGCAGAGGACATGAACAGACATTTCTGCAAAGAAGACATCCGGATGGCCAACAGACACATGAAAATGTGCTCCACATCACTCGGCATCAGGGAAATACAAATCAAAACCACAATGAGATATCACCTCACACCAGTCAGAATGGCTAAAATGAACAAGTCAGGAAATGAGAGATGCTGGCGAGGATGCAGAGAAAGGGGAACCCTCCTACACTGTTGGTGGGAATGCAAGCTGGTGCAGCCACTCTGGAAAACAGCATGGAGGTTCCTCAAAATGTTGAAAATAGAACTACCCTATGACCCAGCAATTGCACTACTGGGTATTTACCCTAAAGATACAAACATAGTGATCCGAAGGGGCACGTGTACCCGGATGTTTATAGCAGCAATGTCTACAATAGCCAAACTATGGAACGAAGCTAGATATCCATCAACAGATGAATGGATAAAGAAGATGTGGTATATATACACAATGGAATACTATGCAGCCATCAAAAGAAATGAAATCTTGCCATTTGCGACGACGTGGATGGAACTAGAGGGTATCATGCTTAGTGAAATAAGTCAATTGGAGAAAGACAACTATCATATGATCTCCCTGATATGAAGACGTGGATATGCAGCATGGGGGGTTAGGGGGATAGGAGAAGAATAAATGAAACAAGATGGGATTGGGAGGGAGACAAACCATAAATGACTCTTAATCTCACAAAACAAACTGGGGGTTGCTGGGGGGAGGTGGGGTTGCTAGAGGGGGAGGGGGTTATGGACATTGGGGAGGGTATGTGCTATCGTGAGTGCTGTGAAGTGTGTAAACCTGGTGATTCACAGACCTGTACCCCTGGGGATAAAAATACATTATATGTTTATTAAAAAAAAAAAGAAAGGATGAATACCCAACTTTTGTAGCAACATGGACGGGACTGGAAGTGATTATGCTGAGTGAAATAAGTCAAGCAGAGAGAGTCAAGTATCATATGGTTTTACTTATTTGTGGAGCATAACAAATGACATGGAGGACATTGGGAGATGGAGAGGAGAAAGAAGTTGAGGGAAATTGGAAGGGGAGGCGAACTGTAAGAGACTATGGACTCTGAAAAACAACCTGAGGGTTTTGAAGGGGCGGGGGTGAAAGGTTGGGGGAACCAGGTGGTGGGTAATAGGGAGGGCACGTATTGCATGGAGCACTGGGTGTTGTGCAAAAACAATGAATACTGTTATGCTGAAAAAATAAATAAATTAATTAAATATCCTAAAAAAAAATTTGAGAAAACAATGCTATAAAATATAGAATATAATGAGAATACTTTGGATTTCAGAAAAAGAGTCCATATTTAAATTGATATTTCTAAGTAATACTGGTATTCACCTATTATGGTTTGATAAATGGTATTTGATTTATTCTTGGAGTCCTAACATGGAGCTTTCAAACTTATCTATGATTGTATGTCTCTGGTGGGGATTTGGGCTCTTAGTGTTCCTTGACCTTTCTATTAATTTATCTATAGGGTTCATTAGGACTGCCTGATTAATTTTTGTTACATTCATATGTTATTGATCTAGTAGTTTATATGTTGCAATATTTCCGTTTATTGTTTTAGACTAAATAAAATAATATTGTCAAGTGAAAAAAAAAAGTAATACAGAGCCAGAGCAGAAGTTGAGTCGAGGAGTTTGCTCCAACATATGCCTTATGTATTCGAAAAATTATAACAGTGAGAAGGTATCTTCCAAATTGAAGAAAGACATAGATCCTCTGAGAGACCGTGACCCAAGTGGGGAATATGAGAAATAAAAATCCTGTCCTTTCTAAGGTATAGGGACACCACTGCCCTGTAGGACACTTCTATGTGACATTGAACACGGGGCTCTCTGGGGGTTGCTGTCTTCCAATTTCATGACTTGGTTGAGGGGCCCGGGGCCTAGTTTTCAACCCCCTCTTTCTGCCTTAGTCCTAATCCTTTGTACAGACCAAGAATTCCAGGACTGTATGTGGACTCATGACCTGAGGGTCTTCCTATACAGGACAAAATTATCATTCCAGAGTAGAGATGAAATAAAGTTTTGGACAAACTCTAATAGAATTTACTTCTTATAGATTCTTTCTGAGAGAACTATAAAAGAATGGGCTCCAGCAAGAGGAAAAGTGAATCCAAGGAATGGAGTGGGAGATAAGCAATAGCGGTGAGTAAAAATTATAAAATATGTTCATTTAATTTGAATGTAAAGCATGGTGATTTATTGAACAAAATGTTAGATCTGCCAAATTTACTTCAATTGGACTCTCCTCTGTGCCTGTGGCTTCAGCTATTTGCAATATAGTGACTCTTTTTCAACCATTAGCTACTTACTCCTCTTACTAATGTTGTACCCGAGTTTTTGAGTCTGAGAGACCACCAAGGAGCCAAAACCGATGCGATCACACGAGGGTTTATTTAACAAGCTTAAGCTTGGGCCCAAGTATACCTGACACAGCGGAGTAGGGACTTGGACCCCGAGCTTAGTTAAGGCAGGGGTATTTATGGATTCCTGTTACTAAAGCAGGGTGGGGGTTTCTGGAACCAAAGCAGGGTGGGGGTCCTTAGAACTAAAGTAAAGTAGGGGAAGTTCAGCCCTTGGGCACAGGATCTGAGATGGCTGCCAGAGCTAAGATGGCTGTACTTACACTAAGGCTAAACCTGAGGTGGGATGGCCTTAATTTTTCTCGACCTCCACACTAACTGAACACCCCTATGCTAAAAAAAAGATAAAATAGTTGGAATATTGGTAGTTTGAGGGTGAAAAAACCCAGAAAGTAACTTTTCATTTATCTTTGTAACCCCTGGGAAGGGTCATTCAGTGCTTAGAAATGTGCTCATTACATAGAAAGTACTAAAAAATATTTCTGAAGTGAATAAATATATTCTAATTTAAACTTTAAGGATAGTTTCCTATGAGGGACAGCGCTTTTGTGGGATTAAGTATTGGGGCAGAGAATTATATCCATATCCTTGATTTGTTTTTATCAGAACACCATGATAAAAATGAGCCTATAATTAAAAACATATTACACTGTTGACTTACGGCAAGCTTCAGTGAATACTTTTTGCAGAGACAATCTTCTGTTCTCTTTTACATCCTTGAATAAATTAATATTAAGTTAAAAAATACTTTCTGGTTTTATTTGGATGACAAAAACTGGTTTTTGGTTGGCAAGTAGAAACATATTTTTTTGAAGGTAAACTTCTTAATGAGATACTCTCTCAGGATGTGTCATCCAGTTATTTTTATATGTAGCAGACAGACACAAGCTTCTCACCTTCCCTTGCTCAGTCTAGAAGCAATTTCTAAGTCCAGGCCGCTTCGCTGTCCTATTATTTATTTAAGGCAATCACAAATATGGCCTGGCATCTCCATCCTGGTAGTAAAATCCCCATCTTGGCAGACTAAGGGTAGTTCTCTTACACATTTGCTCCCCGCCTCGCTCGCCAGTCCACGGGTGGGTACAGTTAGTGTACTGGCATTAATATCAAGGTCCTTTGCTTAATTTTCGGATTACAGTTGTCTCCCCTTATCTGCAGGGGATCTGTTACAAGACCCCCAGTGGGTGCGAGAAACAGTGGACAGCACCCAACCCTAAATATACTATGCCTTTCCCCATATAAACATACCTACAATAAAGTTTATTTATAAATTAGGCAGAGCAAGATATTAACAAGGAAACTAGCACAAATGCCTTTTTCCTTTGCCATTTCTTGGATAGCAGATTCATCGTTACTGCAGCATAGAGTACTTTTTTCTTATCGAGAACTGTTCCCTTTTCCCTTAAAGGAAACACTTTATGGCTTTTCTTTGGCATATCCAAAATGCCAACATTTCTCCTCTTGTACTTTGTGCCTGTTATTAAGTAAAATGAGGATTAATGAAACACAGGCCTGTAATACCACGACATTCAGTCTAATAACCGAGATGTTTACTAAGTGACTAAGGGACAGGCAGTGTATACAGGAGGACAAAGGGACAATTCACCTCTCAGGCGGGACAGAGCAGGCTGGCTCAGAATGGCTCTTAACATAAAACTAACAAATCGTTGGTTGCTGGAAATTTTCTTTCTTTCTTTTTTTTTTTTTTTAATTTTTTTTTTTTAAGATTTTATTTATTTATTTGACAGAGAGAGAGATCACAAGTAGGCAGAGAGGCAGGCAGAGAGAGAGGAGGAAGCAGGCTCCCTGCGGAGCAGAGAGCCCGATGCGGGGCTCGATCCCAGGACCCTGAGATCATGACCTGAGCTGAAGGCAGCAGCTTAATCCACTGAGCCACCTTTCTTTTAGTATTTTCAGGTCGTGGTTGACTCTGGGTCACAGAAAGTAAAACCGTGGATTAGGGGAGTTACTGTACCTTAGAGAGGCATGACTTTATGTCCATAGTCTCATGGCTGCTGAGGCATTTTAAAAAGCCAGACTTTTTGTGAAGCAGATGGTTCTGGTCTCAGAACATGTGTTTACTGGATCCTCCCTGGCAAGTCTGTTACGAAGAAGTCCTGGTCTTATGTGTGCTGTGTTACTGCTTCATCTGGAGTTTTGGATTTTATTTTATTTTATTTCATTTCATGTCATCTCATTTACTTTTTATCATGTTCTGTTAGCCAACATTATTTTACTTATTTCGTTATTATGTTCAGTGAGTTAACATATTTTATTTTACTTTTTTATGGAGGTTTTGATTGTTAACACTGGTGACGGTGCTACTTGGTGAGAGTGAGCTGCCACAAGGAATCTATATTTGAACTCAAAAATTTAATCCCTTAGAGCAGGCTGATGAATGCGGGGACTCATAATCCAAAAAAGCCATCTAGCTCTTTCTTTGCAACAGCTACGTAATGTTTCAGAGCAGCTGGTACTTAGGAAGATGATACCTGTTCTGTCGTTGTGACTGTTGATAATGAACGTTCTTTTTTTTTTTTTTTTTAAAGATTTTATTTATTTATTTGACAGAGAGAGATCACAGGTAGATACAGAGGCAGGCAGAGAGAGAGAAAGGGAAGCAGGCTCCCTGCTGAGCAGAGAGCCGGATGCGGGACTCGATCCCAGGACCTGAGATCATGACCTGAGCCGAAGGCAGTGGCTTAACCCACTGAGCCACCCAGGCGCCCCAATAATGAACGTTCTTGAGAACCTGCTCTGGCGTCAAGGAAGACCACCAAGTAAATCACACGGGAGTACCTAACAGTAGTGGACACTGCTGAATTTCTTTCCCTTTAACCTCTTCATTGCCCTGATCCCTCAACCCAGGACAAACTTCTTGCTCTTTGCGTTTTCGTTCATTTGTTTTCTTGGCATTTTGCTCAGCTCACTCTAGAATGCAAGAGCCTTTGTCCAACTTTCTGTATGCCCAACATTTATAGTGGTCAGTAAGCTCCTGCTGTTCCCTCTGCTAAAAACGTTGTCCCTTGTCAGACTGTACTTAATCTTCAAGACCTAGTTCCATTTCCTCTTAATTTAGGAAGCATCCCTGCATTGTCTTCCTATCAGGCAACGTTGTCCTCCCCTCCTGGCCTCTGGGGCCGGTACCTCCCTCTGGCTTCTACCATAAGAACATCATTAGCTGTCCACCCAGCTGTCTTCCCAGCAGATTGCAAACTGCTCATTCTTTTTCCTGACCTCGAGGGCACCCATCACTGCACTTTGCACTTGACAGAATTTTTAATTGAATTGAAAAACTACCATAAAGTACCTTAATACTTCTAGCAGCAGGCTTCGTAGATAAAGAGTGACATTTGGAACTGTTGATGACCTCGGGATTCTTGGACTATCCCTGCAGAAAGAGGCAAGGGGGGGTGTGTTTGTTGCAAGCTCAGTCCCTGGGCATGAGGGAGACAGCCTTAGGAAGAAGGATACCTGGCTGCTGCCCAGACTGGCCAGGGAATATTTCAAAGGGGCTGAGACTGAAAAGGAGTATCTGGTAAGCATGTGGGGGCGGGAAGCCCAGGAACGTGGACATGCAGGGGCGGTTGACAGAACCCACTCACTGTGCTCCCTGGATCTTGTTTCATTTGCTTGTTAAGTCTCCACCCCTGGGCATGGCTTTTAGCATTATAATGAAGCCAGAAGTCAGTGGAAGGTCAGAGGTTGGGTGCCTTGGGACTGAGACTGGTCTGGTGTGGTCTGGTCTTTGCAGGAACAAGCCCATTGTAAATTGGGCTCTGGAGGTTGTTTCCAGCTTGTGGCTTTTGGCTCCCAGGTTGCAAGGGGACCTGGAAGTGAGCTAGAGAAACAGATGACATGAGGAGGTTGGGGGGGGTGTTCTGCCAGGTCCTGTCCTGTAACAGAAGTGCCTAAGAAAACATTAAACAGGCAGACAGATATTCAAGGAGTTTTCATTTTGAAAGCAACTGAAATACTAACAAGATTAGGTAGGACCCAGAGCAACCTCATGCCAATATCTGCTTTTCTAGGAGGCCCCTCAGAATCCTTGCGTCAGAACCAGAAACAAGCAAACAAACAGACAAAAACCCTATGAAATCTCGTTCTTTTCCTCTTAGCACCATGATACTGATTTTCAGTTAACCTCCACATACCTCTTTCCTTTTGTGTTAGTGACGATTAGCATTCCTAACTTGCAAGGTTGCTGTGGATATTAAACATAAAACATGGACATGTGAGATAATATGTGAAAAGTATTATGAAGCATATAGTTCTTCTTCTTCTTCTTTTTTTTTTTTTAAGATTTTATTATTTGACAGAGAGAAACACAGTGAGAGAGGGAACACAAGCAGGGGGAGTGGGAGAGGCAGAGACAGGCTTCCCCAGGAGCAGGGAACCTGATGCAGGGCTCCACATGGGGCTCTATGGGGGGTGCTCAGTGCGGGGGCTCAATCTCAGGACCCTGGGATCATGAGCTTAGCCCAAGGCAGACACTTAAGGACTGAGCCACCCCAATGCCCCTGAATCATATGGCTCTTGACATAGTAGATGGGTATTTGGTGATTCATTGATTCATTCATTTGGTAAACATTTGAGTGCATACTGTGTGCCAGATACCGATGATGATGATGGTGATGGAAAAGTCCCAAGCCTTTAGTAGAATTCCCATTGATATATGCTTGTAATTTGGGGGAGGATAAAAAACAAGGAAATACATTTTTATTTAAGTGATGAAGACGTTTGAAGTCCAGATAGACACTGTTAGAACAACAGAATTTCAGTCTTGAGATATTCTTTCAATTTCTTTTTTTTTTTTTTTAAGATTTTATTTATTTGACAGAGAGAGAGGGATCACAAGCAGGCAGAGAGGCAGGCAGAGAGAGAAGGGAAGCGCTCCCAGCCGAGCAGAGAGCCCAATGCGGGGCTCCATCCCAGGACCCTGAGATCACGATCTGAACTGAAGGCAGAGGCTTAACCCACTTGAGCCACCCAGGTGCCCCCTTTCAATTTCTTTAAAATCAAATTCTGTTTCACTGAAAAATGAGTAACCACACAGCCCCTTCTCAATAGAATTCTCAAAATAAAATGAATGACATGAGAATGACTTGAGGTTCTGTGAGATGATGTAAACAAAATATATTTATATAAAGTTTATTAACATGTGGACTACAAGACAAAATCTTGAGTATTGTGTTTACCAAAATCATAAAAATCATAAAAAATCGGGGCGCCTGGATGGCTCAGCGGGTTAAAGCCTCTGCCTTCAGCTCAGGTCATGTTCCCAGGGTCCTGGGATCGAGCCCCGCATCCGGCTCTCTGCTTAGTGGGGAGCCTGCTTCCTCCTCTCTCTCTCTCTGCCTGCCTCTCTGCCTACTTGTGGTCTCTATCTGTCAAATAAATAATTCTTTAAAAAAAATCATAAAAAATCATTAAGGACAGCATTTCCAATTTTTTTAAATATTTTATTTATTTAGTTGACAGAGAGTGAAGTCACAAGTAGGCAGAGAGGCAGGCAGAGAGAGAGGGAGAAACAGGCTCCCCACTGAGCAGAGAGCCCAATGCGGGGCTCGATCCCAGGACCCTGAGATCATGACCTGAGCCTAAGGCAGAGGCCCAAACCACTGAGCCACCCAGGCGCCCCAGCATTTCCAATTTTTTAAATGTTCTCAAACACAGAAATTTAAAAGGCAGTCAGTGTAAAATGTGTACCATGTAATCACTTGTCTTCTTCTTTGAAAAGAAATCCTGATGTTGTATTCTATTTCTGGCAGGAATTACAGTAAATATCAATAATTAGGAATGGTTTTTTAAAAAATCAAAACATAGACCAAATAGAATATTGCCTGGAATTTATATTTTGATAATTTCTTTCATGTCCCTCTACTTCTGGTATGTAAATGGAGATTTTTTACTCAACTCCTCACTTGGAAATCATCCATTCATGATTTTTCACCCTGTGCTTTCTTCATTATTTTATTTGGGGTTCAGAAAGAGCAGAATGCTGTCAGTCATATACAAGGAAAAGAAGTGACTTTGGGGCTTATATGACGTAACGTTCATATTATGGCTGTCTTCTTTCTACACATAAAATCTGTCACTTCTGTTTTCTCTTTGCAAATGTTAAGATTTTTTATTGTTAAACATGAAAGACAGTAATAGCAATAAATTATGTTTAATGACATATTACCCAATATTTAAATATTTTTTAAAAATCAGAATTCATTTTTCTGAATTTATCAATAACAGAACATAGTTCAAAGAGAATTTAATTTGATTTTCATAATTATTTAAATAATTACACGGATTATTGAATTAGTTAATTAAATAATACAAAAAGTCAAGCTTCAAAAATAGATGACTGCCCTACAAATGAATACAAATTTACTGATCCTTTTTCAGAACTTTAAATGAAGATATTTTCCATTGTGTGACTCTGCTCATTTTCATAGGATTCAAATGATGGTGACAGTTTCTTTCTAGAACTTTGATTCTTGGAAAATGTGAACCACTAGCTTGCTTTTTTTTATCGTCTAATATTTTGTAATCATCGTTTGCATTTTCTTTTTTTGATTTTGTTAGTAGGAGTTCTTGATTTAACTTAGTATTCAAACACACAAGTCCACTCCCACTGGCTTAGTTATTCCCCACTTTCCCCTAAAACACCCCTGCTTGTTATCTTTATTTTAACCACTTTGTGTATTCCCGTGTTTCACTTGCAAGTTGTCAAAGTTCTTTCTAGCATTTTAAATTTACAAAAGGCTTTTTGAAGAAAATTCTGTTGGTCATCATTTGATTTAGGAAATGATGATGTGGAAGCAACAGTTAAAATCTATAAACTATTTTTTAAAACATATTTTTATTTTTTAAATTTATTTTATATAGAGAAAGAGTGTGGGGAGGGGGAAGGACCAGGAAGAGGGAGGGAGAATCCCAAGAAGAATCCTCAGGACCACAGGGGAAGGGAGGGAAAACTGAATGGAACGAAACCCATAAACTTTTTTTAAGCAAAGCAAAATAACCTGTTTTGTTCAGACTTAATTATTGGAACAAGTTCAGTTACTCTGATGGCACCACAAAGTTCCATTTTAGAGTCAGGAATAAGGGCAGAGGTTGAGAAAGGTCAGAGTCCTGGAGTTGAACTAGATACACCCTGACAACTGGAAGACACCTCACAGTCTTTTCTCTTTTTGCCTGTATTGAATGCCAAGTGTTTTATTTTATTTTTTTTAAGATTTTATTTATTTATTTGAGGGAGAGAGAGCACCAGTGGAGTGAGGGGCAGAGGGAGAAGCAGACTCCCAAATGAGCTGAAAGCAGATGCTTAACCTACTGAGCCACCCAAGTGTCCTGAATGCCAGGTATTTTAGAAAGACATACCAACCTGTTACAACAGACTTAAAAAGCAGACAGTGGCACCCAGACAGAGGAGAAATTAAAGAATTTGCCTTAAAACTAAGAGGTTGAATTTCTTTTGATCTGGATTGGCAATTTTCTCCTTTCAATGTAGTTCTGAAACAGAAATTTGAAGGGTAAATTTAGAGCTACGTAGGATTCTTCATTTCTGAGAGATATTGACAATAATAGACCCAAGGAGTAGTGATGTCTTTATTATTTTTTTTAATTTTATTTTTTTAAAGATTTTATTTACTTATTAGAGAGCAAGAGAGGGAGAGAGCATGAGTGGAAGGAGGGGCAGGGGGAAAGACAGGGGGAGAGGGAGAAGCAGTTGGAGAGGGAGAAGCGTTGGGGTGCCCAGTGCAGGGTTTGAGCCCAGGACCCCAAGATCATGACCTAAGCCCAAGTTAGATGCTAAACTGACTGAGCCACCCAGGTGCTCCAACGTCTTTAAAGTTACCTGGGGAAACTGGTCTGTTTTTTGATTTTTCCATGTGTTCAGCAGATGGTAGATGACATTGTGATCAGTTACTCTGATAATGACGACCATGGTCACATTTATTAGTCTTTTGCTTCTAATGTTTTTCTAAGCCCAGTGTGAATTAAGTTTGCCAGTTATGGTTTGAAAACTATGACAGCCAATTAAGAGAAAATTCAGAATGGGTTGGTTGGCTGAATTTTGTGCAATTAGGGAAAGTAAATACCCCAGGGCTGTGCCCATAACTGGATGACTTAATCCCTTCATACTCCTCCTTTCCACTTTCAACTGTCCCATGAAATGCCTTGTTTTTCTCTTAATACCATGTACTTGGCATTAAGCTCTTACAGGTAGATCTGTAGGATAATTGGATTTGAGGTCATTAGCATCTGAGTTGGCAAAAATATATTCAAGTGAATTGAGTTCAAAGTACTGAATTCAGTTAAAAACGCGATTTTAGTCCACTGATTTCAACATTTTTTTATACTTTTAATCTTGTACTGGTGTCCCAAAGATAAAGAACATGACAAAATGTGTGGGAATCTCAGTATCTTTAATTCCATGGAGAATCTGTGGTTTGGCCACAGATTGTTTTGAATTGATTTACTGTTTTTATTGTTTTGAGTTGAAGTAGAACATGGCACATAGGAGTAAACCATTAAGTTGAGAGGCTCCATTGAATAGAGAATTAACAGTCTAGACTGAATTGGAAATAGGATCAGAACACATCATCAATCCTATTTATCCTCCAAGTTATTACATTAAATTTAATTCTAAATTAGCATTATAAAATATATAAAAATTAATGGTCTGCCTTAAATCATGCAGTATTTCCTTCTCTTCCTTTGTACATTACAAAAATTTCATTAAAAAACATAACTAGGGGTGTCTGGGTGGCTCAGCGGGTTAAGCCTCTGCCTTCAACTCAGGTCATGATCTCAGGGTCCTGGGATCAAGCCCCGCATCCGGCTCTCTGCTCAGCAGGGAGCCTGCTTCCCCCTCTCTCTCTGCCTGTCTCTCTGCCTACTTGTGATCTCTGTCTGTCAAATAAATGAATAAAATCTTAAAAAAAAAAAAACTTATCCTGATGGTTAGGAATCTTTTCAAATTAGCACATTGTTTTCCGTTCTGTCCACATAATTCTCCTCCAGCCTTGAATCATCCTATTTACAGTATGCTTTTTTATGTATTCATGAAGATGCAAAACTATATTCTCAGTAAGGAATACATCACAATAAATCAGCCTTAACCAAAAGTTTTGTCACATCTTTTTTTTTCGTCTTGAGATGATCTTGGTTTGTTGGAGTTTTTAATAAGGAATTCCTATCGAATTACTTCTTCTACCTTAAGAAGACCTGTTCTTGGGTTGCCTGGGTGGCTCAGTCGGTTAAGTGTCAGACTCTTGATTTCAGCTCAGGTCATGGTCTCAGGGTGGAGATCAAGCCCCTTCCATCTGCTCAGAGGGGAATCTGCCTGAGATTCTCTCTCTCCCTCTCCCTCTGCCCCTCCCCCTGCTCATGTTCTCTCTCAGTCTCAAATAAATAAAATCTGAAAAAAAAAAAAAAAAAGACAAGTTCTTTAAGCCTGTGATGTCACATAGTTTTATTGTAAAGGTCAATTCCAAGAAATTGATACTGAAAGCTCAGAACACGGTGTTGAAAAGGAAGGTTACTGAATCTTCGTAAGACCTCCACATGTGATTGATTCTCAGTGCTGCTCATGGACGCAGGAGGACGATTTTGATGGGGAAAATGTTTATTACTGATTATCAGAGGATGTTTTTTGCATTATGTTTAGTATTCTTACAAGATACTGAAATAATTGAGTCTCTTCCCTTTTAAAACTAATTTTACTGCTTACAATCGTCCTTTTCTAAGGTGGTAAGCAATTTTAAATCCTTGATTCTGCTCTATTTCTGGGTGAACTCACCCAGGTACTCTGGGTGAGTACCTCTTCATGTACTTTAATGTGAAGTACTATATATTCTGATCACTCACATGTCTGAGAACACATTTCTGCCTTAGATCATTTCTGCCTTAGTTTATTTTTGTCATTCAAACATTTACCATTTTACTGCATTTTACTCAGTCATAACTCAGAACACAATGAGACTTTTCAGTTTCCTTAGAAAGATTGGGTGTGCTTTATCTCCGATTGCTTTGGTTCTGTGCTTCTGTTCTCACCTTTAAGAAAATTTCTTGTTTGCTTATTTTCTTCTCTGTCCTCGATTCTCTGTATCAGTCATTTCCTCTTGCGTTATTTTAATTGTGTCTCATTCTTCTGAGTTCTGAGAAGGCTCTTGAGTTTTTCATACACTTCCTTGATGTACACCTTCTTAGAACATCTGCTTCTTGTTACAGTCTCCAACACGAATTTTAACTTGACTATGGCATTTTTTTCTTGTTTTTAAACGATCTGTCTTAATCTCATTTATTTTGCCTTCTTGCCTCAACTAGTTATTTATAACAGTCTCCTTTTACTCCATAGTGACTATGTAGTTTGAACTTCACTGAAGATGTCAACAGTTCCTAGAAGTTTTTTTTCCGAGTCTTACCTTAAATTATTTTGAGAAGTATCTTTTATCTTCTGAATCTTTACTTTCTTTGGCAATATTTTCCATTGGTCACATGCAGTTTTTTTCTCTCATCCTCAACTAAGCACAGTTAGAATTTTCAGTGAACAGAGAAGACTGACCTTGGTCTTGTCCTTGGTCCACATGTGTGATGAAATGTTTTTTGGGCTGAAGAGCAGCTATGTAGTTTCTACTTAAATTATAAGATTCAGTCAGAATTCCATGTAGTATATTCTGTTTTGCTCAAATGTCATTTTCTTTCTTCCCCAAGACTTTGTTATATCTATTATATTGAACCAATAAAATATATACCAAACAAAAAATTTCAGGAAGAATTAGGGTATTCTTTATTCATAGATTCTTCACCCAATGAGATGTTGTTTGGAGGAGGAGTAATCTAAAAATGCACTGTTCTGCTTACTTCACAGTGATCAGGGATCTGCTGTCTCTGTGTTGAGTGGGTTGTGGAGGAGAGGGGAGTGGGAACCGTGGCAAGGACTATATCCTGAGTGGCAGGATATGGTCATTGTAGCAGAATGCCAACCCTGTAAGAAGTGGGCTTCCTCGGAATGGACTGAGGAACAAACACTGGTCAGGTGCATTCACCTCTTCTACACTTTTTAAAGATACTCTTTATTTCATGAAGCAAGTTCAGGATATTTCAGACGCTAAACTTGGAAAGGAGTTTTCTCAGTCTGTTTAGATTTATACTCTGTGAATTAAACATAGCTATGGCCCCCATGGGGAGAAATGGAAAAACTGCTTTAAGTTTCTCAATTAACTTCTCTGCAGATGTGAAGATGATGTCGAAAGCTTTGTTTTCTCATCTTCTATCTCTTAAGAGCAAAGGAGGACACCCAGGACATCATTTCAAAGTCACCCCTCTGCGCCCCTCCCCGCCCCAAGTAAATTGGCTCCTTCTTTCATCAACACATGATTAACCTAACTACCATTCCCAACAAAACAGCACATACTCTCCTGAGCATGTTTATAAAATATGCAAATCTAACTTGTCCTTTGCTTCATTATCACATCCATTATTTAGTTTCATTATAAAACATTTGAGGGTAAGAAAGGATAATTAATGCAATTAAATTTCCATGGTTTAAAAATCCCCTAATTTTAGTAAATGTTTTAATGGAACTCTAGCACAAAATTGAAGATGAAATTCATTACCTTCATTATAACAGTGCAAAATAGAACAAAATCATTACTCGGAAACTCAAGATATTGTATAAATGAACACTGGTTATTTAATAGGAAGCCTCTAAATTCTTCCTATGGATTACCAACGTATATACATACTTCTTTTTCTATGGTTTTGGATGCACAGATTTAGGGACGGATAGAGGCATGAGGCTTTGCTGTTCATTTGTAAAGGACTCACCTCTGTGTCCTCACCTTGTGGCTTGCTTGAAACATGGCAGAATGTGATGTGGTCAATATTCTTGTCCTTTTTGTCCGTCTTGAGATTAAATTCCATCAGCACTTCTTGGGAAACTATGAAGTATCAGACACTGCCCTGGTATTTTTATTTATTTCCTAATGCTCACAGAAGTTGATGGAGAAACTAGGCTGTGAAAACTTGGGGTGGTAAGCTCAGGAACACACCTGGTCAGAGAAGAAAACTAATCAGAGTGAAAGGTCACCATGCTAGTGTTGAGGATGTGAAATGAGAAATGAGGGTTCTTTCAGAGGCTGCGTAATTTAAACTATTCAGGGTCAAACTTAGCCTTCTTAGGTGAGGGGTATGTGTTTATACGTATGTGAATATCCATCATTGAATGGATCATAGGTATTTTTCTCCTATTTGGGGTGTGGGAATCCATTGTTACGTTCCAATTGGGTATCTACCTTTGTACTCTTCAGGTCGCCTAGAATATTCTTTATCTTTCTAAAAGCTACTGATACATGGGCGCCTGGGTGGCTCGGTTGTTGAGTGACTGTCTTTGGCTCAGGTGATGATCCTGGAGTCCCGGGACTGACTCTCGCATCGGGGTCCCAGCTCCATGGGGAGTCTGCTTCTCCCTCTGCCCCTCACTCCGCTGGTGCTCTCTCTCTCTCTCTCAAATAAATAAATAAATAAAATCTTAAAATAAAAAGCTACTGATATTAACAGATAATTGCTAATTTTTCCTTCAGTGGTGTACTCAAGTATATATTTGGTGTGCTTATAGAGGAATGGAGAAAAAAGTTTTGCCTCCATTTTTTTGATCTGGAAATCCATTAATTTTCTTTAACATTCTTCTCTTTTGACCTAAGGCCCAGAAGTGGATTAATCACAGTAGGAAGGTTCAAATCACATGCCCATATTGGGTCCATATCTGTCTGTCTATCTAAAATCAGTAAGCACTTGTGAACCCAGAACCTAAAGCAAAAGTTAAGACCTCAAAAACAGGGACTGGCATCTAACCATATGTCCTCCTTCCCTTTCCTCCCCTTGATCCAAGCTAATTATTACCATGAATCATGTGTTTATCATTAGCCTGCCTTCCTCTGTGTATGTGAAATTCACATCTGTTACACACACTGAAATGCATATATAATACATGTATTTTATTATCATTTAACTTTGTAAAAATATCATGCTATATGTAATCTCTTGGGGATGAATTCCTTTATAATATTCCATTGCCAAGATTCATCCATATTTTTCAGGTTATCCTTGTTGGATCATTTCACAGAAGTTGAAATCGTAGTCTTCAGCTCTGCAGTGGGAGATCACTTTTCACAGTAGGTTCTTTTTGCAGTAAACAATGCTGCCACAAATGTTCTTGGATGGGAGTTCCATTGTACATGTGCATATGTTTATCTTGGGAATAAATTTGTAAGATTGGAATTTCTGGGTCCCAGGAGTTATGTGGTTGTTTTGCTGTAGGAGGTAATGCCAAACTGATTACCAGTATGACTGGAGCACTTCTCATTTATATTTTGAATTGCTTATTGGTAACTTGGGTATATGCAAACATTGATATATCCTCTAATAAATATCCAGCCAGTGACTGTTCACTGAGCATCAACAGATAGGCAGTGGGCTGGGCTTTGCCCTAGAGGCAAAGCAATAAACCAACGTCATAACCCCTTTCCTCGAAAACATAACCAACTGGCAGACTCAAACCTTCATTTCATGATGTGCATTGAAAAAATTCACCCACAGGGATGCCTGGGTGGCTCAGTTGGTTAAGCGGCTGCCTTCGGCTCAGGTCATGATCCCAGCGTCCTGGGATCAAGTCCTACATCGGGCTCCGTGCTCGGCGGGGAGCCTGTTTCTCTCTCTGTCTCTGCCTGCCACTCTCTCTGCCTGTGCTCGCGCTCGCTCTCTCTCTCTGACAAATAAATAAATAAAAATCTTTAAAAAAAAAAAAGAAAAAATTCACCCACATGCATAGAAAAAATATATAGAAAAATATATTTTTATATATTTATAAATAGAAAAAATATATTTATATAGAAAAAAATTTATATATTTATATAGAAAAAAAAATAGCCCTGGTTCTTCCTCTGTGAGAAAGAGCCTGGGCAGGACACAGAAGTTCCTAGAGCTTCTGCAAAGGGAAGGAGCTGGACTAGATTCAAACTGTGTCCTTTGGCGACCTCGCTCTGTGTGTCTGTGGAGGTGTGGAAGTCAGAGATTATTTGGCAGATGAAGGTGAAGGGAAGGGAGGGGAAGAAGGGACAAGACTGGGACCCCAGAAGATCCATCAACACTGTTAAGAAAGCAGTTTCGTTTTTATCACCAAGTATTTTATATTTCATGGGGATTAGCACAATCAAAAGTGGGAAACACACTGGAACAAGTAACCTCATAAGTCTCTTTCTGCCCTAACGTCCTGTGATTAAGCATTGTATGATTTAGGGTAATTAATGCCAACTGTTACAACAGATAGAGCCCCAGATCTCAGTGGTTTAGCCTGTACAGGTTTATTTTTCACTGTACCATGGCCTGCTGTGGGTTAGCTGAGGCTCTCCTTCACAGGTGACACAGTGCACAATCCTGTCCTGCTGTGTTCCCACCTTATGGCCTGGAAGCTTGTACCAGTATAAGGAGGAGGAGAAGAATAGACAAAGTCCACTTACCTTTAAGTGACTTGGTCCAGAAGTGATCCTTGAGCTCACAGCCCATTGACGAAACCAAGTCCCATGGCCCCAGTATCACCATGAAGGAGGCTGGGACATGTTGGGGAACACAATGAATATATGGCGTATGGTAACGCTAGTATATGTGCCAAGTGCAAGAAGCATGATTCAGAGGCAAAAGGGCAGAATAATCAGAGTCAAGGTGATGTACTGTTAAATAGCAGAAATTTCGTCTGAAAGGTACTGTGTTATCCTCACGGAAGTTATTCTTTTAAGAAGATTTGCAGTGTGGTCTTTTATTTTTGTTTTATTTCCTGGGAAATAGGCAGTGTTCCCTTAAGGACTCATGTTTTTCTTGCTTTTAGAGTTGAAAGATTAAAAAAAAAATTGGGTTGGGGCGCCTGGGTGGCTCAGTGGGTTAAAGTCTCTGCCTTTGGCTCAGGTCATGATCCCAGAGTCCTGGGATCAAGCCCCATGTCCGGCTCTCTGCTCAGCAGGAGCCTGCTTCCTTCTCTCTCTCTGCCGGCCTCTCTGCCTACTTGTGATCTCTGTCTGTCAAATAATAAATCTTTAAAAAAATTGGGTTATCAGTTTCTCTTGAACTAAAATCCAATTAAAAAAAATAATTTCTCGGGTTCTACCATGAAGACTGGATACAGCGATTTCCATGAATTTAGAACGTAATTCCACGAACCCCCATCTTTCTAGCCTGAGCTGTTTCCTTTAACACAGATCAAAACGACAAGGCTCTTTTCTCCTGTAGTGCGCCCCTGTTTGCTTCTGTGTTGGGCCCCAATGAAGGAGAACAGAGTACAAACAGTCTTTCTGGCCACTTTTGATGTGACTTAATTGTGTTTTTTGAGCTTGATGGTCTGGTCTTTCTCATTAGATCTGCATCTTGTCTCCTGGCAGTATAGCTTGCTGTATACGGTTCATTTTCCGAAACAACAGATTCAGTTTTGACGTTGTTGATGATGGGGAAAGGTTCAAAGCTTGCATCAGAAGCAATTGAATCATTTCAGGAAGGGACCACTGCTGGGAAAGTGTGCTCTTCAGAGGGCAATTTCTGGCGACTCAAAGCAGCAGTAAGAGAAGCATGGAAAGAAGCCCATGCCTGGCGTGGGTGTAAAGCTTCGAAAGGAGAATTTGGATAGTAGTTCAGCTGGAGAAGGAAAGACAGAGTTACAAACCTAGTGATGTAGGAAATGACTGGCCTCGGGGACATGTGTTAGTGATTTAAAAAAAAAAAAAAAAAAAGCCTCTGGAGAGACTTGGAGAATGAAGGGAGGGAAAGTTGCCTGGCCTGAAGAATAAAGAGGAGGAAGGAGGTACTTATGGAAACACGGAGAAAAATCTATTTAAGAACTTAAAACATGAATTCTGGGAAAGAAATGACAAATTTGTTTCCTGACCAAACTTTAAAATGAAGGCTCCTCTGGAACAAAACCCATACGGGGGCAAAGCAAATGAAATGGGGCCACGTGATTCCTCCCGTCTCTCTCCCTTGGTGTTCTTGAGAAAGGGACACATCTGTGTTCAACCATATGGTTGAACTTTGTTGTTTGTCCTGCTGCTTCCTGTGGTTACTCATGTCCAGGGGGGAAAGACGGTTCTTTGCAGTGTTCGTGAAGTGAACCTCCACTGGGTTTCCGGTGGGATTTTGCCCTTCCCAGCCACTTATCTTACCAGTTTTCTCAAGGAAACCTTCTGAGATCCTCATTTTATGCTACAGGTGTTGGAGCCTTTGAATCATAGTTGCAAACACCAAACAAGAGCCATAGGAGATATTAGATGGGAAATTAGGAATCCAGACTTTTTGAAGCAACAGGCTGAAATTATTTTAGACATTTGTTTTAAGTGTCATTCCTCTGGTACTTAAAGAATCCGGGGAATATTAAAGCAAAAAAGGAAGCTTCTTAATTCATTTTAAGAGATCAGCAGAACTTCAATACCAAAACTCTGTAGAAATAGCACCCCCCCAAGAAAACTAAAGATCATTTTCACTTATGAATATTGATGTGGAAATTTAAATAAAATGTTAGCTTATCCAATCCAGCCATGTATTAACAGAATAATAATCTGTAAGTGAAATTTACTTGAGGAATGCAAACGTAGTTCAACATTAGTAAATCAAATACAAAATATATTATGTCAAAAATTTTTAAGTTACAGTTATATAATTACATCATAAGATGCTGCTGATAAATATTGTATTTAGTATATAACATTTAGGAACTGATAAAATTTAGTCATTCCTCATAAAAATTTACAGAAGGAAATTAAACATCGTAAAATTATTTATATAAATAGCTACTCTTATCATTGTATTTTAAAAAGAAAACCATTTTCAATAAAATCAGGAATAATAAAGAGCCATATACTTACCACTACTATTATGCAATACTGTTTTTATAATTATATCTAATGTAATCAGGCAAAATAATTTTTAAATTCTTGAAACTCTATGTAAATATTTGAAAAGAATAAAAAATTTACTGATAATGTTATCAAACTTGAACTCTCAAAAGGCTTTATTAAGAATACTGAGGCTGAGGGGCACCTGGGTGGCTCAGTGGGTTAAACCTCTGCCTTTGGCTCAGGTCATGATCCCAGGGTCCTGGGATCAAGCCCTGCATCAGACTCTCTGCTCAGCAGGGAGGCTGCTTCCCCCTCTCTCTCTGAATTGGGGAAATCTATATCTATATCTATATCTATATCTATATCTATATATATCTTTCATACAAACAACAATATCTAGTTAGTGAAGATTATTTTGGGGAGAGAATAATTTGTGTATGTGTCTGTTTTACCTTGATCCAAAGGAAAACAAAAAGCGTAAAACACCAAGAAAAGAAGATAATTATATAAGGAAAGTATGAAATATTATAAAAGTACTTAATAACACCCAAACAAATAGTAAATACTTAGATAAAAAGATCTAATATCACAAAATAGCAGTCATTCCAAACATATTACATAAATTAATACAGTTCCACTCAGCAATTCAATAGATCTATTATAAAAATAGGTAAAAGTTATTTTAAATAATCCATACAGTAGGATAAATGTTTAAGAGTACAAAAGCATCTTAAATAAAAATAGTCATGCCTTAACAAAAGTTAAAATGTATACAGAGCTGTTATAGTCAAAACAGTATTTTCATAAGAATATAAATGAGTGGGTTAGTGGAACCTAAAATATTCCCCAATAGATTCAAGTACGTATGAGGAGTTAGAGTACAATAAGGATAAACTTTTCATTCAGTGGGTAGCGGGTGATTTATTTAATAAAGTTTCTTGTCCTGTGGAAGAAGCAAGCTAAGGCTCTTCCACAACAACAAAAATGTAATCTGTTTGGACTATTCAAACGTAAAAACTAGGAGAAGAAAGTTGATGAGAGTATTTACATAAACTGAGGGCATAAAGGCCATCAGAATGAGACGGGATACCCAGAAAGCTTAAATAGATACGTATTGTGCTATTGGTTTTTTTAGCCTGTGTGTAGCTATTTAAAACCATGAAGTATCTGAGACTTGGCCAGCTTGTGGGCTGACATAGCCTGCCATCATTTTACAGATGCTCCAGAAGGTACGTTTCCTGGTCCAGAGACAAAGGACTTTATTACTCACAGGAGCAGCAGTAGTCAGAGTATTACAGCCAGCAACAGCAAGAGCTTTTCCTTATACCTGTTTCCAGAGCCCTGATTCCCACTTGGTGAGCTGTAGGAGAGGCACCCTGAACTTGGAGACACTGCATTTTCTTATAATGGTCAATAAGCATATGTACCATTTTTCCAGAGTGAAGCACTAACTCTGTCATACTCTTCTTCTTCTTTTTTAAAATTTTTATTTATTTATTAGAGAAAGCACACAGCGAGGCAGAGGGAAAAGCAGGGCTCCCCCCTCAGCAGGGAGCTGATGTGGGACTTGATCCTAGGACCCCAGGTTCATGACCTGAGCAGGAGGCAGATGCTCAACTGACTGAGCCACCTGGGTGCCCGTGTCATGGTATTCTCTGCGCAAACAACCTTAAGAAGGATAGTGCAGGACACAGGTAGTCAAGGCCTCTGCTCAGGAGACAGACAGAAAGTCAAGAGACTTGTGGAGAGTTGTCTCCCAAAATGGCATGGACCAAGTTAGAAGTAAAACATTCAACTGCCTAAAAATATTCATACCACATACTATAGACAATGATTTTTTTTTTTTAAGATTTTATTTATTTACTTGACAGAAAGAGATCACAAGTAGGCAGAGAGGCAGGCAGAGAGAGAGAGGGAAGCAGGCCCCCTGCTGAGCAGAGAGCCCGATGTGGGACTTGATCCCAGGACCCTGAGATCATGACCTGAGCGGAAGGCAGCGGCTTAACCCACTGAGCCACCCAGGCGCCCCATAGACAATGATTTTGTGTATTGTATGTGCATGTATATGTATGCATGTGTGTATGTGTATATATATGTGTGTTTATATCTATATATACACCACATATATACATATGTTAAATGTTAAATATACATGTGTATACACACACACACACATATATATATTTATTTTTTCAACTTGTATAATTCTGACCCAGAAATTCCGTTCTGGTAATTTCTCTGACAGATGTAAATCTGGTTCTCTGTAAATATCTATCTTCTAGGATATTTAAACTGATAGTCTACCAAAAGAAGAATGGGCACATTAAATATGTTTCTATTCGGTCCTTAGAAAGACCAATGTTAGATCTGTTTTTTTTTAACTCAAGGGAGACCTGTGTTATAGTAAGTAGAAAAAATATACTCCAGAGTAAATGTTAGAGAAAGAGAAGGAGGGAAAGCAGATTGGGGAAGAGAGGAAAGAAGAAAGGAAATCTGTATATATTTGATATATTATTATGGAAATGTGAAAGGGATAGAAAAATGCATTACATTGAATTCCTTGGGGGGGGTGTAATATAGAAAGGGTAGATAATTAACTTAAAAAAATCCTACCCCTCTTTGTGTTTTTCTCCTATTACAAATTATTATTTTTTTTAAAGATTTATTTTTTTATTTGAGAGAGAGAGTGGGAGGGAGAGGGAGAATATCGGACTCCCTGCTGAGCACGGAGCCTGTTTCGGGGCTCCGTCTGAGGACCCTGAGATCATGACCTGAACTGAAACCAAGAGCTGATGCTTAACTGGCTGAGCCACCCAGGTGCCCCTCTCCTATTACAAATTATTTACTAAAAAAAGAAAGGAAGAAAGAAATCAAATTAACCATTATTTTGGCAGCATACGAGTCTCAGCATGCTTTGTTCTGGACTCATTCATTCATTTGTCAATTCAACAATGTTACTGGGTATTTTCTATGCATCAAATGCTGCTTAGGCACTGGGGAATATAGTAATGAACCCAAATTCTCTCATGCCACAGAACTAGAATAATAGTGGGGATGTCAGAAAATAAACATGTAATATGCATTCATACAAAATCCTTGGTGTATAATATATTTCACACAGAAAAAGAAAAACCTTTGGGATGCCTGGGTGGTGCAGTTGTTTAAGCAGCCAACCCTTGGTTTCAGCTCAGGTCATGATCTCCGGGTTGTGAGATCGAGCTCCAGGCTCAGCATGGAGTCCGCTTCAGATTCTCTCTCCTTCTCTCTCTCTACCCCTCCCACTCCTGTTCTCTTTCTCTTAAACAAACAAATAAATCCTAAAAAGAAAGACAGAAAAACCTTTATCTGGCTTGCTTGGATCGTGGCATAGAAGAAAGGTATTATAAATTCTCACAGTTAAAGGGAAAGGAAAAGGACAAAAACTTAAGGGGACTTTTTTTTGTTTGTTTGTTTATTTTCAGCGTAACAGTGTTCATTGTTTTTGCACCACACCCAGTGCTCCATGCAGTACGTGCCCTCCCTATTACTCACCACCTGGTTCCTCAACCTCCCACCCCTCCCCACCCCGCCCCTTCAAAACCCTCTGGTTGTTTTTCAGAGTCCATAGTCTCTCATGGTTCATCTCCCCTTCCAGTTTCCCTCAACTCCCTCTCCTCTCCATCTCCCCATGTCCACTGTGTTCTTTGTTATGCTCCACAAATAAGTGAGACCATATGATACTTGACTCTCTCTGCTTGACTTATTTCGCTCAGCATAATTTCTTCCAGTCCCGTCCATGTTGCTACAAAAGTTGGGTATTCGTCCTTTCTGATGGAGGCATAATACTCCATTGTGTATATGTACCACATCTTCCTTATCCATTCGTCCGTTGAAGGGCATCTTGGTTCTTTCCACAGTTTGGTGACCGTGGCCATTGCTGCTATAAACATTGGGGTACAGATGGCTCTTCTTTTCAGTACATCTGTATCTTTGGGGTAAATACCCAGCAGTGCAATTGCAGGGTCATAGGGAAGCTCTATTCTTAATTTCTTGAGGAATCTCCACACTGTTCTCCAAAGTGGCTGCACCAACTTGCATTCCCACCAACAGTGTAAGAGGGTTCCCCTTTCTCCACATCCTCTCCAACACACGTTGTTTCCTGTCTTGCTAATTTGGGCCATTCTAATTGGTGTAGGGTGGTATCTCAATGTAGTTTTAATTTGAATCTCCCTGATGGCTAGTGATGATGAACATTTTTTCATGTGTCTGATAGCCATTTGTATGTCTTCATTGGAGAAGTGTCTGTTCATATCTTCTGCCCATTTTTTGATATGATTATCTGTTTTGTGTGTGTTGAGTTTGAGGAGTTCTTTATAGATCCTGGATATCAACCTTTTGTCTGTACTGTCATTTGCAAATATCTTCTCCCATTCCGTGGGTTGCCTCTTTGTTTTGTTGACAATATTTCCTTTGCTGTGCAGAAGCTTTTGATCTTGATGAAGTCCCAAAAGTTCATTTTCGTTAAGCGGACTTTTGACGGAAGTGCAACCATGTAACAATTTACAGGGATGCCTGCTTATGTTGCAGACAATCAAAGCAAGTTTTCCTTCTAGCAGCAGTAAGCAGGAGAGGAGCAAGCTTCCATCCAGAGTCCCTTATTGGTATACACTTGGAAACTCCTGTCTTCAATCCCTTGCTCAAGTATCAGCTCCCAAAAGGAAGGACTCACCGAAGGTGACTGCAAGATGAGTCTGGTGAATGTTGACTCTCAGGGACACCTGCGGACCTCACCTCTCCAAGCTGTTCAACTGAGATACCGATGCACTTGCTAATGCTCCTGACGGATGTGATCCTGCAGATGCAGAATGAAAAGACAGCTTTAAAGGAGCTTCGCATGCATCTAGTGAGGGCTGTCCCCAGATGGTACAATTTCCCAAGAACAGGAAGGGATAAAGTGACTGCACCATTTTCCTGTGGGAATAGGTAGTAAACAGACTCCAGATGGGACCATCAGTAGAATTTTTGGACCTAATAGCTAGAAACACTTTTTACTGGTTTCTTTAAAAAGTGAGGTGGGGGGTGGGTGCCTATGTGGCTCAATCAGATGAATGTCTGCCTTTAGCTCAGGTCATGATCCTGAGGTCCTGAGATGGAGTCCCACATTGGGCTCCCTGCTCAGCAGGGGTGGGCGGTGGGGGAATCCTGCTTCTCCTTCTCGGTCTGCTCCTCCCCATCCCCCTTGCTCTCTCAAATAAATAAATAGATAAATAAATAAGTAAATAAATAAAATCCTACCCCCCCCCCCCAAAAAAAGAAAAGGAAGTGTGTGGACTTCTTCAGACTCTAGCCCATGCATGTTTCCTTGCTGAAGTTTGAGATGATTGTAACCATTCCTGGTGTTACATTTATGCTTTCCGCTCACGTGCTACCTGACGCTGTACTTACTGAGTTTAATATGGCATGTTATGGGTCTCTAAAGTCATAAATTTCAATTCATTTTCTTAGTGGGTTCACTCATTTAAAATAGTGCCTTCATTTTGGAGCTCCTGGAACTGCTGGCTTATTCCATAACTCAATCATAACTCTGCAAGTGAAACCCTTAAATAAAATAAAGCAAAAAAAAAAAAAAAGTTAATGGCTGCCAAATTACTCGGCATAAAAGCCAAGAAATAATGGGTTTACAATGCATTAGCTGTTTAAAAAGAATTGTCAATTAAAGGGCTCAGCCAGTTGCAAACATTCATCAGACAAAAGCAGGTGCTGATAAAATATTTAAGCCCTTAAAATAATAAAGGAAGATTAAGGTGTCAAAGTGGATGAAAATAAATATTCCGTGGTAAAAACAGGGTAAGTTTCCCCCTCAATCAAAAACTCCGGTCCTGCTGTCACTGTAGGGGTATTAGGTATGCAGGGGAGGGAGGCAGAGAGGAGTTTGGGTGTCTGGTCAGACTTAAAATGGCTGAATGTTTGCAGGGTTATTGATGGATGTGATCTCTCTCCAGACAAGTAATAAAACACCTTGCAATTGTGTAGCGTTTTCTACTTCGCCAAAGCCCTTCACATATATTATTACACTTAATCTTCTCAAGACTGTTGTTACTAACAAGAGGTTCAGAGAGGGAAGATGAATTGCCCAAGTTCACATGGAAACTGTATCAAAGGTAGATTTTCTAATCCCCCTCTACCCCCAGCCAGGTTTTAGCCCCAGAATGGCTGTGTATTTGCTTAAAGCAGCTCTGATGAGTTGTTTTTCTTCTAGAACAATTTATCTGACGGTAAAATATTTTCTTAATAAATTTCAGCACTCTTTCTGAAAACAAAACAAAACAAAAACAGGAACAAACAAAAACATAGAGCTGCCTGAGAAGATCTAGTTCAGGTCATTTATTTCAAGGATGGGGAAAGCGAGGGCCAGGACAGAGAAACAACTCTGTCAAGGGGCATTTAGCAAGCTGGAGAAGAGTCGGGAATGCGTTGACATTGGGTACACACACAGCCAGCCAGTGTTCTTTCTGCTCGTGATTTTGATTTCTGGTGTTCACTGATCTGTTGACTGAATTGTCCCTGATTTTAATTCCTGCCTTCGTGAATGTCAGGCTGTCTCTCTCATTCTGTCTAGAAAGCTCTCTCTACACTTCTCCCAAAAGTAGGTCTCTCTGTGAAACTTCCTCGGTAAGGACTTCTTACTTCTTACTTCTTGGGGACAAAAATGTACCTAATGTCAACCAGGCCACCGTATAGTGTCATTCTGTTTATTTATATGCATAAAACACCTAATAAATGTGATTTGGAGTGATTATACATCCTATTTGGCAAAATTATTTTGTAATTCCCTTAGGCAGCGGGAGCAGTCTAAAGTTTTAGGTAGAGGTAAATTGTGTTTTTGAAATTTAGGGAAGAAACATAATGTCAAGGTCATTTTTCATGTCTGTGAATTTCTGCCTATGATAATGATGTATTTTGGCCTCTGAACCGAATCGTTTCTAGAGTAAAATAAATCACTGAGAACCCAGAAAGTCTATACAATAATCAATGATTACGCCAAGTAAAATCAACATGATCTTTAGGTGAAACTGAAAAATCTAATATTTTGTATCATACTCCTGAGTCTGATTGTACATTATTTTAAGGTTGATTAAACAGGAAAACATTTATGATCATCACAATCCCAAAGAGATTTCCAAAGCCAATTGGTTCTTAACTTTCAAATGAATTACTTCGACTCCATTTAGAAGCCTCAATAAGTGATGCTTTTTATCATCTCACAGAAGTTCATAGTAATTTCTCGCATCTGAATGAATGAATTACAGGAATGTTCTGTTGTTGTTTTTGTTGTCTACATTTTATTTTATGTTATTATTGTGTTATGTTAGTCACCATAAAATACATCATTAGTTTTTGATGCAGTCCTCCAAGATTCATTGTGTATGCACCACACCCAGTGTTCCATGCAATATGTGCCCTCCTTAATACCCACCACCAGGCTCACCCAGCCCCCCACACCCTCCCCTCTAAAACCCTCAGTTTGTTTCTTGGAGTCCACAGTCTCTCATGGTTCATCTCCCCCGCCCCCCCCCACCCCCGATTTCTCCCAATTCTTTTCCTTTCCTTCTGCTAATGAATGTTCTTAATCAATAAAGAATAAAATCAACAGTTTTGTGGGAATATATTTCTTCCGATTTGCCAAATCCTTCCAAAGGACAACAATCAAGCAAAATGTTGTGTTACCTGGAATTGGTAAGATTGTAGCCATGGCTAAAGAATAGAATCAAAGAGCGATATGGACTAAATGATTAAGAAAGTATTTGTGGTTGAGGGAGCCAGGTGTGGGTATTAAGGAGGGCACTTATTGCAGGAGCACTGGGTGTGGTGCATAAACAATGAATTCTGTTACGCTGAAATAAATAAACAAAAAAAAACCCATGGGGACCCCATGGTAACAAACGGTAACAGACAACTTCCTACACCTGCTTGCATCCCTGTGTTACTCACTTAGGAATGAATCTCAGTTCTTCTTTGCCAATAAACACTCTCAAAAGCAGGTAGGTAGGTTGGTTGGTTGATTGATTGATTGATTGATAGTCCATTTATTTAAGGTCCATTATTGCATGACAAAAAGGGCACGATAAAATTTGATTATTTAGGTTTTGCTCTAGGGCTCTGTTATTGGCAAGCACCAAAAAGCTGCCTAGCAACGTGCTGGAAATGTAGCCCAAGGTGCATGCCTTCTGCCCTCTTGCATAACTTCTGAAAACATTTTTAATGGAAGGACCATGAGTGAGGACCTATAGAGGATCCACTTTTAAGTTCTCTGCCCTGTCATTAGACCCGCTGCAAAAACTAGTTAAATCGCCTCATCTGTTTTTGGCAGCCTGAACTTGCTGAGGGCATGCCTGCACCATCCTTTCCATGGTGGAGTTTAGTGGACATCCAGAGTCCTTGTGTAAATTCAGGTGGAATTCTTTGCCACTCTACTCCAGTAGGAGTGTCTGACTGTGGTGTCTGCAGCCGTGGGTGGGTGAGATGCGTGGATAGGGAACACCGTGAGTTGGTGGGTACAGCAAGAGATATAGAACATCTCAGCTGGTTTGTAAGCAGAAGCAAAAGAGAGGGTGGCTCCTGGGTGGCTCAGTCGGTTAAGTGTCTGCCTTCGGCTCAGGTCATGATCCCGGGGTCTTGGGATCAAGTTCCAAGTGAGGCTCCTTGCTGGGCAGAGAGCCTGCTTCTCCCTCTCCCACTCCCCCCGCTCGTGTTCCCTCTTTCTCTCTCTTCGGTCAAATGAATAAATAAAATCTTAAGAAATAGAAGAAGAAGAAGGAGAAGGAGAAGGAGCAAAAGAAAGAAAAGGAAAAAGAAGAATGATGTAGTATTTATCCCACAAATATCCCTTATTCTAAGACAAAGGAAGCTGTAACTACAACAGCAAAGTGTGTAAGCTCTATCCATTCCACACAGTAGTGCAGGACCATGGCAATGAGTGTGCAAGCTGAAAATGAACACAGCGGCCTTAATAATCCATGGGAAAAAATTTAAGATTGTCCCACAAGCTTTCAAGATGTTTGTCAAAACGTCAGAAACTCTCTCACTGTTGGATTGCAATACATAGAAAAATGGGAAAGTAGCAAAGCTCATATTGAGTACCTTATCATTTAAAACATTAGGAATACTGGGAACTAGAGTGTTTTATTTCTTTGTCAACAATCTGGTAGGAACAGTTTGAACAGTGCTTGCTTTGTCCTTCTCGTCATGGCCATTGCTAGATGGAGTGGATGTCTTTTCTGCACCTCAGTGAATTGTCACACGGCTTTCTAGGCGTGGATCGGCTTTCACTGTTTCATTGCTTGTGCTTCCCATGCCATGAAATGGCTCCAAGTGTTCCTTTGATGGACAGTTTTTTTCTCACGTCACTTCTTCTAGAACATTTGCCCCTTTTTACTTTATTTTTACTTTATTCTTTTACTTTTAGAGATCGAGGAGAGCGGGTGAGCAGGTGAGCAGGGGGAGAGACAGAGGGAGAGAATCTCGAGAAGATTCTGTGCCCGATGTGGGGCTCAGTCCCACAAACCCTGAGGTCATGACCTGAGCTGAAATCAAGAGTCTGCCACTCAACCGACTGAGACACCCAGTCAGGTGCCCCCCTAGAATATCTTCACCCTTTAATCCATAAATTCACCTTCACGAGGTCTCTCTGGCTACATATCAGAGTCTCTTAAATGTTGGCATTTTCAGCTTTCCTGTGATCAGCTCTTTCTTCTATAAGCCTGGTTATTTTCGATTTCAGTTTTACTCCCAGTGGTATCATTTTTTGGTGTTTCTTTCCTGTCATCTTGGTGTCATTTCCCTCGGCCCATTACCATTTTTGTTAGATGTCATGTGGGTTTATTGCCGGGGGGGTTGAGTACATGCCTCATATTCTTGGTATGAACTAAATCCTAGAGATACTGAGACCAACCAACCGTAGGTATTAGGAGAAGTCTTTTTGTGAACAGTAGGGGTAGAGGTTGCAGCAAAGTTTGTCCATTGGACACTTTCTCATGGTGATACGCTGTGATAATTGAAACTTCAACTGTTGGTGTTCCCTAACTAAGCTCTGACAACAGAAATTCACACATGTCTGAACCGTGCCAAGCCAAGACTGCTTGCATCAAACTATATAAAAGCTACTGGGATGGAGACTGACCCAGGATAGCACAGAATAATACTCATGGCAGAGAGCTCACCAGGACACATGGAAGACTCTTAGAGAAACCACTGAGTCACAGACAGACCCGCTCCCATCTGTCCTGCAGAAGAAACTGAGGGGGACATCACTTTCATCATTGGACGCCAGTTGGTAGTTGTCCTGGCATAGATATCACCAAAGGAAGTCAGAGGACATGGAGAAAGTGTTACCTGGGAGGGCAGGTGATCCTTGAGAACATCCTAGAATAATAAGTGTGTGGAGGTCTCTTGTGAAGGTTGGTCTAGAAGAAGGTCCTTCAGTGGCAGCTGAAGATGAAGTCAGAGAAAACCATATCATGAGTCAGATGGGCATCTCTGCGGTGCCTGATCTCTTGCTCCGGGTGTGCTTAATGAAGAACCACAGATAAAATCTCATCTCCAAAGAATGTGCCTGAAGCATCTTGGAGGGTGTCTTTGGAGTACTCCAAGGGCCTTTTTGCTCCTGAATGATGTTTTTCAACAGTAAAGGAAACATTTGAGTGACCGTTGGGGTATCCAGTGTCCGTCTAAACAATCCTAGAAAAAGTACCAAGGATGTGTTGGGAACTCTCTGGAAAAATGTATTGAAAAACTGCCTCTCGGCTGCCTCTGGAGAGCCATGTGTCTATTCATTACCCTCACAGAGGGATTTAGAGTACGTAAACACGGAAGCCCTTTGAATCTTCACCCAGTAGATTAAGTATTAACCATCTACGATATTCACAAATAATGACAGTTTGGTGTAAAATCAAGGCCCGATATGCAGCAATTGCCACAGTATCTTTCTCTGTGGACACCCACTATTAAGGCAGTTTCAGTTTCTGAATTGGATCACAAGAAGTGAATAGAAGGTTTGCTGTTATCTAAGACTTGGGAGTGGGGAGCTGGTACTACACTTTGCAATGATACATTTCTTACCACATTACCTTGTGCTGCTCTCGCAAACTTTCAGGGGTTCTGAGCTACACTTACTCAACCTTCTGTACCAGAGCAAACCTTTAGAAATGCCTGTCCCAGATGGATTTCTTTCCTAAGCTGAGAATAGGCACTGGGTGTGTTGGATTGCCGCCATGTTGTGCTGGAAAGGGCCAGACCAGCAGGGGCTGGGAGAGCCTGGGAATGGTTCCCAGATGGGGCCAATGAAATGGTGACAGGTGAGTTGGGCAGACTACTGTATCAGGTTTAGTATGCCAGGATGCGAAAGAGAACAGGGTGCCAGTGCCGGGAGCCAGAATGGCTTTGTTCAGTGCTCTTGGGAAAGCCATGCCGAGGAAGTCTTGGGATAGAGAGGTCCATTGCGTCATTACCTAAGGGCAGTCACTCATCTCAGGAGTGGAAAATTCCAGCGCAAACGTGCACTCAGATTCTCTATGGCAATATATCTCACTACTTCACCCTCCTCTCGGTCCACCTCCTGGGCCAAGCTGGGATTCAGCAGGGGAGGAGGAAATTCCTTGTATCCTCTTTGATTCTGCAATTGGGCATCAGGATTAAGCTGGTTTAAGATGCATGAACAGGAGAAAAACATACACATTTTATTTCATATTTGGACTTGTACATGGGTATCTGCAGAGGCAGATGGAGACTTGAAGAAGCTCTTGGGTCCATAATCTTATATCATATATGGTGGGAACAATTTACTCATCACAGGGCAGTGATTAGGAAATATATAAGGAAACTAATGGAGGCTAAGGGTTAATTTAGTAGGTTTGCTTATACAGGTCTGGGTTCACCATTGAGTCTTGGTCTCTAGTGATAAGGGTGTTCTTTTCTTCCTGGTTCAGGAAGGGAAACTTTCTCTCGGGAAATTGTAGGACCTGTAATGAGGTTCGAATGGGAGGTCAGAGACCCTGACTGCATCCACTTTTCTCAGGTGCCTTCAGCCCAGAATAATCAACATGCCAATACGATATATTCTGGGGTGACATGTTCTGAACTTCTTCCTTGAGGTTCATCCTTCCGGTGTGAACATAGCCATGGGGATGCCCCGGGGGCCAGGCTCCCCGTCCCCCACCCCACCCCCATGTCAGTCAAAGGCTCAGGCCAAGAGCCTAGAAGGGTGATCTTTTTCTCACTTTTGGTGCTGGGACAGCTGTAAGCATCCCACCAGCCACATGATGCTCATTTGCATATTTTCAAAAACACAGAAAGTGTTTGGCAATCCCAGCCAAGTGGGGATTCCGTGATCCGGTGGGGAGATGTGACTACAAAGTGAATGTGAGCATACTTACTTTGTAGGGCATTGAAATGATAGAGCGATGTTTTTTTATAAGCCCCTCTAAGAATATCTGACTTCTGGGTCCCCACCGGCCCTGCAGAATCAGAAGCTCATAGGAAGGGCCTTGGAGACTTTGTTTTTCACAGGTCATGGGTGAGACTTGTATGCATTAGGCTCAGCATGCGTCAACTGGCCAGCTTTTTGTTGTAAAGCAGCTGGTGTCCTACCAGATATATGAATGGTAGCTATCAATGGTTCTGCTGTGGTTACTGTTGCCATTAATAACAACTCTAGGAATTATCCAAAAGTATGGCCTGCCTTGGAAGGTACTGGTACCACTGAAAACGGAATACGGCTGGGTCTACAGCCTGGTGGTTGAAAATGTGGCCTCTGGAGCCAGACTGCCTTGGTTTGAATACTACCTTTTCCACTTAGCTAATGCTTTAACCTTAGGTGAGTGACCCTGACTCAGTTCCCTTATCTGAAAGTCGGAGGTAAAACATAATGCCTTTTCCTATAACAGACTTGTAAAATGACTATCTCAAACTTAAAATTTTTAAAAAATAAATTATTTAATTACATGATGTCTTCTGCTCTCCATGTATTTTACTTGGCTTGTATAAAATACAATTTCAGTAAAGAAAAATTTACAACACACCCACACAAAGACTATCAAAAGTACTGTAATAGCCTCCATATTAATATCCTGGGCTCCAATTTCATCCCCCAGAATCTGTCTTTGAAATAACAGCCAGAAATATATTATCAATCAACTCATTTCTCTGTTTAAAAAAACCTTTTTTTTTTTTTTGACAGAAAGCAAGATCACAATTAGGCAGAGAGTCAGGCGGGACGGGGGGTGGGGAAGCAGGCTCCCCACTGAGCAGAGAGCCCAGTGTGGGACTCAATCCCAAGACCCTGAGCTCATGACCTGAGCTGGAGGCAGAGGCTCAACCCACCGCCCCTAAAAATACATTTAAAATAATTTTGAAAATTGTGTTATTTCTTTTTTTTAATTTATTTTTTCAGTGTTCCAAAATTCACCGTTTATGCACCACACCCAGTGCTCCATGTAATACGTGCCCTCCTTAATACCCACCACTGGGCTCACCCCCCCAAAAAAACTCCTCAGTTTGTTTCTCAGAGTCCACAGTCTCTCATAGTCTGTCTCCCCCTCTGATTTCCCCCAACTCGCTTCTCAAATACACGTTTAAAAAATATTTTACCAGCTCTTCAGTGAGAATAACACTCTACAATCAATGCTGCATTCTCATACGTGGCATTTTTTTTTTCTTTTCTGGTGGTACACAATGTAACAATGCTTCTTATAATCAACACACACCTAGATTTAATCAAAGACGGTGAATTGTTTAATCTATGGAAATTGCTAACAATAGGACCTGACTCCCTAGCAAGCATTCAGGAAATCAGCTATTACTGATTTAATTGTGTGTGTTTCCAGATGAGGGGTTGTGTTTCAGGTGGATCTCTCGATTTGATGTTAACCTCTTCCAAGTTGTTCTTTGTTTTGTAAAGATTTTATTTACTTATTTGACAGAGAGAAAGCACGTGAGAGTATAAGCAGGGGGAGCGGGGCAGGCGGAGGGAGAAGCAGGCTTCTTGCTGAGCAAGAAACCTGATAGGGGGCTCGATCCCAGGACTCTGGGATCATGACCTGAACTGAAGGCAGATGCTTAACCAACTGAGCCACCCAGGCATCCCTACCTCTTTCAAGTTTAATTGGAATCCCTTCTCGTGCATCTCTGAGCACAACTGTTTTCAGAATTCAGTACTAACTGTCTTTATGTTTTGCAACAGAGACTCTGACCTTTCCTTTGGCTTTCCATCATGATTTAAAGCATGATATTAGGCTTTCCACCAGTAGGATGACTGCTATGGAGGGTTCCCAGGCTTCCTTCATTATTAGGACTGGGTCATAGGTGTTTCACTTGAGGCTCCTAGTCCTAGGCCTTCTTGTATAATAACACTCCTGACTTCATCCAGATTCTTACATGGACAAGAACGGGGAAAATGAATACAGGGGTTCAAGGTAATTCGGATACATACACAGGATCAGCCTCAGAGTAAGTATTATCCACATAATGATAAGAAAACTCCCCAACATCCTCAGTAGAATGCTGACCAAATGTAGTTGCACCATTAAATGGTACCTATAATATGTATTATAATTTATCTCTGTTCAAACTGTCAAGGCCAATGAGATGTTTAGTTATTTTTTTGAAAATTATACCTAATATAAAGTGTATGCTTGATCCACTTCCCAAAAAAACATGAGGTGGGTGATCACAAAAAGTAAGGTACTTACAGGTCAAAGAACTCGACATCTGTCTGAAGGAAGCAGAGGGAGTAGACGTTTCTAGGCACTTTTATGGAGGATTGCGTGCTTCTGCAATAAGTCAGGTTTTATTTCCTGGCAGCTAAAGTGAAAAGTAAGTGTGCGTGTGGTTTTGTAGTCTCATTTACCAGGGAGAGAATGATATCAAATGTATTCAGAGAAGAAAGCACGGGGTCTTTGAAATTAAACTCAACTATTTATAACATAGATTTCTGGTCTTGGAAAAAGAGACTGTATATTATCTAAAGTAAGCATTTCCAGATAATTTTACCAGCTTGTTTCCACGATCATGAATATATATATTATTAACAAATGCATTGACATTGTTCCCTGTAGCTGTTTAGCGATGAAGACTAAACATTTTTTTTAAGTTCATGAATTGAAAGCGCCATGAACTAAATTTGTAGAGGATAGAAACATGGTACCCTAAAAGGTCTTTGTTGATTTCCAGAAAGAATTTTCCCCTGACCATATTATAATACATTCACAGTTGCAAAAAATCAATCCGCCTATTAAAATAGGCATTAGTTGGGGTTTGACTGAATGAGTAAAAGCCTCAACAGTTAAGAATTAAAAAAAATTTTTTTTCTAGCTTCCCAAAGAGAGAAAGAAAGAAAGGAAAAAAAAAAAAAAAGAATGGGAAGCATTTATTTTGTCTTTCAGCAAGAGGCATGAGAAGTTGATTCCTTCTTAAAAAAAAAAAAATGCAAAGGGTCAAACCATGAGAAGATCTCCATGTCAAATTAGACTCTAATGTAAATTGGGAGAATTCTTTTCATGACCGTGTGATTCTGTATCTTTTTTCTCTATGGACCAGTAAGGAGACCATTTGGGTAAACCTTTAGTAAGAGGAATATTATATTCTAACCCAGCCTCACCATTGTTTTAATTGATGCCTCTCCCCAGAGACAGCAAGGCTGTTACCTTCGCACTTTTGGATTTAGAATTGGGAACTTGGTGGAGCTGTTTCTTCATGCCTGGGATGCTGAGTTTCCGAGCTCACCCACGTAGGGTCTCGGGAGACCTGGAAGTATCTCTTTTCCTGAGGAGCAGAGAGGCTCCTTGCCTAGTGTTGAGCTCATTTTCAAAGCTTCTCTGAGACCAGAGGTTTAGAAATGAAAAGGCTGCTCTATCTGCTTTGATGCGTGGGAACAAAATTAGTGACCGTTTCAGCACTTGGATGGAAATCCGTGAAAAAGTAGAGCTCACAGGGCACATCTCAGGGAGTCTGATGAAAATGGCATCCGGAGACGGCTGGTAACTGGACCCTCTAAATGAAATAATGAAGTCCCAGGGCCCTGAAGGAATGCAGGCAAGAGTCTGTGAAATGCACAAGCAGGGTTCTGAGTGAGTGGTGCCGTGGTCTATTTTGGGCCACATGGAGAGCCACGTTGATGTGACCAAGTCGTTCCTACTACGAGTCTCAGTCTCGTGCTAATTGAAAGGAGCTGAATCCTTTCTGCAGCTGTCCAGAGACCACTCGTTGCCCATCCGCCGTGGTGAGGAGACTGTCACTCCCTGAGTGGAGGAGGGAAGCGGGTTAGTCAGGCTTTAACGTTTTAAGGACACACCCAGGCCAAACGGTGCACAGAAGGTCGATGTGGTTTGAGGGGTAAGCCATACCAGCACCACTATCTAAAGAGAGAAAATGTATACAGAAAAATGTATAGATTTACAAATTCTCTGAATCATCAAAAGCTTGTGTAATGCTGGTTCCAATGGCGCCCTGGGAGAAATCCGATGGGCTCCTCGTAGGAGGGGGCAAAACCTCTCCTCAACACTAAATTGTGGTGCCAACAGTCATCACACCTGCCTCCTTCCCCCATTTTATTGCCCCTTAGCCTTTCTAAACATCTGATTTTGTAAGTTTGATCCCAGTGGATGGGAAGTAACCAGGGCTTAATGGAAGGTTCAGGGGCTTATGAAACAGATCTTGATTTGGTTTCTTCATGTATCACATGGAACAAATGACTTAACCTCTCTGAGTCTGTTTGCCCATTTGCAAAATGAGAGTACAAATGCTTGGCTTGCAAGGTTAAGGATTCAAGAAGATACATCCAGGTGGTTGGGTGGCTCATTCGGTTGAGGATCTGACTCTCAGTTTTGGCTCAAGTCATGATGTCAGGGTCATGGGATCGAGCCCTGTGTTGGGCTCTGGGCTCAGCAGGAAGTCTGCTTGAGATTCTCTCTCTCCCTCTCTTTCTGCCCCTCCCCCTGCTCTCTCTCTCTCTCTCTCTAAAATAAACACATCTTGTAAAAAAATGAAGAAAATATATAGTAAAAAAAATTTTTTTAAAGAAGATTGTAAAACAGAAAATAGTATTAGACTTGGCACAGAACAGCACTAAAGCAATGCTAGGTGTTATTTTTACTATTGTTGTTATGATTTTTGTATGATTTTGTATGATTTATGATTGCTGTTTAAAAGAACAAATTATGTCATTAAGTCTTTTCTTTGGTAACACTAAAAAAACTCAAATAAAAAGGACTGTGCATTAGCTATGGTAACATCCCCCCTGTCAGTTATATTTTACATTTTCTCAAGATTATGTGGAGCCCATTGGTTATTTTCGTTTGTTTTTCCTCTCAGGAAATATAGTCTTCTACTCCTTGAGTCTGAGTTTATTTTCAGCATTTAACTGGAGACATAGACTAATACAGTTATATAGTTTACTCATGGTTTATACAATTTTCCTGTTTCTTATAATATTTTAAAAGTACTTTTCTATTAACATTTATTTCTTTATACTCCCCGTTGGGTTGTCAAACACAGGCAACACAAATTAAGATAAGAAGTATATAGTAATGTGATAGAACGGAGAGAAATAGATAGGCAGGGAAGCTTAAAATGATGGAATTTCTTTCTGCCTCATCTCCCACTTGAGGCCAAAAGGGCACTTGATGAAGCGAGAGAGTACCTGCCTCGTTCCAGAGCCTGGGATAGGTGACTCCCCTTCTGCACGGATATATCCCTTCCTCGCTTGCTTCTCCAACAGTGAGGGTTACTCTACAAGACGGACCCTACACTGGAGGGGAAAATGCACCGTGACGCCCTTAGTCCGATCCCATCTGAGGATTTCTTTTCTACTTAGCTAACAGAGGAGGGCAGAACGAAGCAGTAAAAATCAGTTTATGGCAGGTAAGCATCCTGGTAAACGCTTCCTTGTACCATATGTCGGTGCGGGCGACGGAGGGTTGTACCATGTGTGGGATGCGGCGGACAGAAGGAGGGATGGGGAGGCTCGGTCTGACTTGTGTGGGTGGCCCCAGGAGCCAAGGGTGGGGACTGGAAAGAAGAGTGAGCAATTGGTGCTGGGAGCCTTGCTCACCTGTCCCGACCCCCTCACCGCACACACCTTGATCATCACCTGCATCTTTTCTCTAAGCAAGTCTTCCGCCTGGCTTGGTGAAGGCAGCTTTCATCCCAGAGAGCTCTGCGTCTGTCTGTAGCATTTCTTCAGTGGCCTCTGTGGACCCCTCTGGTGGTCCACAAGATCCTTTTCAGTGTTCGGTCAGAGCAGAAAGTAGGTGGTGGTGGTTGTTATTGTTTTCCTTTTTATTTTCTTCCCCCGAAAAACTCAAAGACCGTCTCCCATTCTATGTGGGATGCTGGGGCAGTGGACCTAGGTATCTTTCCCAGGGGCTTCAACCCCTGAAAGAGTAAGGTTTGGAGTGAGTCTTCAGGAGGGAGACAAAGCAGCCTTGCAGCAGTGTCTGTCCCCTGGGAGGAGCCAAGCACCGGAGAAGCCCACAGGGAGGTTGGAGTTAGCGTCCAACCCCTGCAGCATGGATGCAGGCAGCGGGGAGAAGGGCAACAGGTAAAGAAGGATCTTTTATCCCGACGGCTCCCATAAAGCTCGCAGACATCAGCACTGCCGATGTGGTTTTTCTCACTTGTTGGAAAGCTTTCGGAAGGTGTATTCGAAGAGGTGGGAGCGATCTCTTCTTTATTTGCCTCCTTGTTTCTCCTCCTTGGAGCAGTTCTGTCTCTACCCTTTTTGCACCGCGGGCCCTTCACGGGTTATGAATCTTTCCTAATTATTTTTCAGAAAGAGTTTCATGGTGGCAGTCTATGTTTGGGTGCTTGTTAAATCTTTATGGAGTCCTTATTCTGCAATTAATCTGGGAGTCTTGGCACTCTGCTTGAAGGACCTTTATTTTCTATCGTAAGCAAATGCCGCTAAGTGGATTTCATCAGCGTGGTGATCGGGGAAAGTCTGAAGATGCTGAGAAAGAGGAACTTGACAGCACACATGGTTCTTATTTAATAAAGTTTATCGGTCTTTTATTCTGAGGGTCACTGGCAAAGAAATATTTTTATCTAATGAAGCTATTTCTTGGGGGTAAGAAACTCTCTAAGTGTACTGCAGTATTTTGCTGTAGATTATTTAGAAGAGACTCTGTCTTACAGAGGAGTGATATGAAAAGATAGAAAACATAAAAGTATACTCAATGCTTCCCCTCTCTTTTTTGTATTTTGAAATAAGCAGGTGTATTAAAAAGACCTTTAAATATTTCTACCCGAAGGGAAAAAAAAAATCTCCCCAAATGCACTGCCTGAATCCTGGGTATGTGTAGATTAGATGAAACCTTTATTCTACTGATTTTGAGATTATGGGGAGCAGGTATCAGCTTCTCTGATATGATGAATCGTTTTCATTTCTTTAAAACTGGTATTTAGGCAGAGAGATTGAAAATACACCCTTATGTGGGTCACTTAATTTCTGCAGGAAGACCTTCTTCAAAAACTCGTTGATAGAGCAAGGTGTCTGAGCTAAAGCCCCCCCGCCCCATCCCCCACACTGTCTGCAGAATGGAGTTTACAAAAACGTTATCACAGTAAATATTTCAGAAAAAAAAATTAGTAATCCCAATAGGTATTAGGTCCCTTTAGCTTACAGTGTGTTTTTTTTCTGTATTTTAATAGAGCACTTGGATTAAGCCTTTTCTTTGTCATATCTGTGCCTTAACGCACTTGTTCTTTGCCCCACATCGCTAGAGCTTATCTTTTTATCCCTCAATCCCCTGAAAGTGTAACTTAAAAAAAAATAACCTATTTAAATGAAATATGTTGATTTACTTGGAGAAAAAAATGATGATCAGCAATGTTTTTAAAACCCTAGAAAATCCATATGCAATTATACTGAACGTTCTGATGTTTACTACCATATTCAGTGGCTACCCATACGCTTGGCTTTACCGAAAATAAATCTTAAGTAATCTGATGAATTTATGAGGTCGGATTTTACTCACTCTGCTAAATCAATAAGAATGCATTGGCTGGCCACATTTAAAGAGCCGTTTGTTTCCAGGGCATATAGCTTGCCAAATGACAGAGCTTCAAGTAGGGGAAACTTCCATTTGCTTTAAATTTGCCTTGTCCTTTTTATTTGGTTGGGGGGTTGGGGTGGAGATACACCACTGAAGGGAGAGAGGAAGGGGTGCCATGGAGGCGGGGACATCTAAAAACCTTCCTCTGTAGACCCATTCTAGAAAGGAGGCACAAGCCCTGGTAAATGGAAGGAAGCAGAAAGTCTCAAGCAGGGGTGGGAGGGTCTGGCATTCTTCTCTCTGACCTAAGTCACAGACCTTTGTTATTCTAAGAACCATTTCCCTGAGTATCTGCACTCATGACACATCAAAGCTAAATGATCATATAGCAGCAATGTCCACAATAGCCAAACTATGGAAAGAACCTAGATGTCCATCAACAGATGAATGGATAAAGAAGATGTGGTATATATACACAATGGAATACTATGCAGCCATCAAAAGAAATGAAATCTTGCCATTTGCGATGATGTGGATGGAACTAGAGGGTATCAGGCTTAGCGAAATAAGTCAATCAGAGAAAGACAGCTATCATATGATCTCCCTGATATGAGGAAGTGGAGATGCAATGTGGGGAGTTAGGGGGGTAGGAGAAGAATAAATGAAACAAGATGGGATTGGGAGGGAGACAAACCATAAGTGACTCTTAATCTCACAAAACAAACTGAGGGTTGCTGGGGGGAGGGCGATAGGGAGAGGGTGGTTGGGTTATGGACAGTGGGGAGGGTATGTGCTATGGTGACTGCTGTGAAGTGTGTACCCCGGTACCCCTGGGGCTAATAATACATTATATGTTTATAAAAGAATAAAAAAAGTTAATTAAAAAAAAGCTAAATGATAAAATCGGGAGGATCAAAAACGCCCCCCCACTCTCATTTCCTAGACTAATTATGTCTCGCATTAGCATACCCATTATTTCCTCAGCTTAACTCTCCAGTTCAGAGAGGAGACTTTGATATTCACATGGCTTATAAAATGCAAAAGTCCTTTAACTCATCAACAGCAAGATCAAAGTAGATTGCCTTTAAATTAGTAATCTAAATCATCCCCTCTTGCTCTCAAAAGAATACTTGGTCCTCAGATTGAACCATTGTAATGAATCAGTGGTTAATTCAAACACAGAGGCTCCTGGGGAAGGCAGGGGAAGGTGGGGGAGAAGAAAGTGAAGATGAGAACCTAGTGGGAGGGTGGGGTAGAGAGCTCCTTGCGGATCGGGTGAATTTAATGAGAAGAATTTATTGCAGGTGGAAATGAAGTCCTGCTCTCAGCTTCCATAAATCAATGACATTAGTATAGGATCTTTTCTGTGTTGACTAAGAGTTTTGTAGATACTCACACGGCTGATGTGACCGTGGCTGCTTAACAGAAAGACTTTGTCTCAGGCTAAGGGAGGGAACCGTCTTCCAACTGAGACATTTCCTGAGTTGTGCCTGGTCTAGGAGCCCCGAGCTAAGGAATCCTACCAGGGTCAACAGGGGATCACATAGTATCCATAAACAAGAGCTGGAAATTTGTCCTGGCAACAAGCTGATCCAAATATATGAACAGCTTCCCCATCTCTGTTCGTGTTGGTTCTGTCTCCAGGAGAGAGCAGCCTTCGTTCACTTCTTCCTACGTTACCATGATGATTTACTAATGTCTCTTCACAGCCCAAGTGCCCTGCGAAACATGTAATTCAAGTCTTGCCATTACTCTGATTACTGTCCTCTGGTTGCATTCCACTGTGCTTAGAATAAAATCTGAACTCCATCCCACACCTTCAGCCTCCCCTGCCATCCCACCCCTGCCACCCTCCCTCCAGCTCGTGAGTCTTCAACCACAGAGTGCTCCCCTGCCTTGAAAATCCGGAGAACCCTTGAAGTAGACATACATCTGTCTACAGTCCTCTTACCCCAGTCATGCCAAGACTGGATCCTTTCTTCTTTTTTTAATCATTCACATGTCTATTTAGTTATTTATTTATTAAGTCATTCAAATGTCATTTTATTTCTTTTTAAGATTTTATTTATTTGAGAGAGAGTAAGAGTGAGAGACATCACAGAGGGAGAGGGAGAAGCAGGCTCCCAGGTGAGCATGGAGCCCCACGCGGGGCTCAATCCCACCCAGGCACGCCTCAAATGTCACCATTTTTGAGAGACACTCACTGACCCCCCCCTTCAAATATCTCCATTGTTTTATCAATTTCACTTGTATAATTTTCCTTATGGAACTTACCATACATACATCCCTTGCTCATTTGTTGTTACCACGTCCCTTCTCCATGTTTGAGTATAATATCATGAAAACAGAGATCCTGTCTAATTGTTGACTCCTTTAACTCTGGCATTTTAATAGATATGTGAAAAACTTAAAAAGCAAAGGAGCCCAGGATGAGTGGCTGGAAAAGGATGGACAGAAATATGGAACAGGTGTATTGAGTTCAGAGTCAGTAAAGGTAGTTAGGCAAACATTAGGTGGCTGCTTGATGGAAATACAATAGAGGGTTTTCATTTCTTTAATGAGTAATTATGGATCATTTGGTAGATATGGATCATTTTGGTAGACAAAAAGGAATTTTCTGGATGGATTAGCCATTAAGGAGGGCTTTTGAAGGAAGGAAGACAGCAACATAAAGAGCATACGTGTTCTGGGAAGTGTAAGGAGCTTCCTACAGCCTTGATGAGGGGCATGCAGGGGTGGAGGTCTCTCTCTCTCTCTCTTTCTCTCTCTCTCTCTCTCTCTCACACACACACACACAAACACACGCAGAAGGAAGGAGGGAGGGAGGGAGGCAAGACAGGAGCCAGATCAGGAAAGGCCTTTACGCTTTTGTAAGGAATTTGGAGTTTATCCTTGTAGGCAGAGACGAGCCGTTGTTCAAGGATCACATGTTCAGTCCGGAAAGATGACCACAACCACCAGAGTGTGGTTGCAAAGGTAGAGATTGCCGTTAATTTAACGAATCAGAGGTGGCAAAGACCAGGGTTCAGGCTGGCCTCCATCTCTGTGATTCAGAAGTTGTTCCAAGTTTTTTTGTTTGTTTGTTTGTTTTTTCTGTCAACAATGTTTTATTTATTTTTTTATAAACATATAATGTATTTTTATCCCCAGGGGTACAGGTCTGTGTTCCAGGTTTTAGAAGAAGAAAAAACTTTAGTTCCTCTTTTCCCTCCCAGCCCACACCCAGTTCTTCAGCAGGTCTAACCAGCTCTACCTCAAAACTTACCCTAAATCTTTCCCCTTTCTGCTACTTCCTCCACCGTACTCCAAGACACCCGCCATCTTTTGTTCAAACTGTGTCATAGGTCCTGGCTGTCTTCCTGTGCTCATTCTCCTCCACACGGCAGCTAACGATCCTTCTGAAAAGTAAATAAAACCATAGACTTAGTAAAACCCTTAGACTTAAATCCCAGAGCCTTTCCCTGGTCTAAAATGCAGAGTCTTCCTAGAGAACAAAATGATGGCTACCAGAGGGAAGGTGCGGAGGGGAGGGGAGGGATGAAAGAGGTAATGGGGATTAAGGAGTGACTTGTGATGAGCACCAGCTGTTGTATGGAAGTGTTAAATCACTATACTGTCCATCGGAAACTAATAGTACACAGTATATTCACTCACTGGAATTTAAATAAAAACTTAAAATGTAGTCTTTCTCCTCTTGGCTCGTGGGAGAAAAATTTGTAAAAAACATGACAGAACTGTACAAAGCACATGTCATCAGCCACACAAAGGCTAGAATATAGGTCATGTTTCATTTTCATTCTGCTAAATGTAGATCATGCATTCTCCATGGGGGGAGTGATACCACCTTTGAGGGGGTGAAAATTGGTTCTGGGGGACAAAAGAACATGGAGTCTTTGCTTACCTCTCCAACCCGGTCTTGAAATTCCTCTACCACCCAGCCCCTCAGCTTTATGCCATCCCCTCCTCCATGATCCTTCTTCCAGGTTTTCCATAGTTTTACCTCTTTTTGTCCATCAGCTCTTAGTATAAATCATGCTACTAGATGAGTGTCTGTAATTCTTTGCTTCTGGGTGTATACATGTATGTGCAGAGATATTAATCGTCTTTCTTCCTTGAAGGATAAGATCTCTAAGAGGGAGAATCTTGACTATTTCGTCCTCTGCTATAACCTGATAGCACAGTGCCTGTGACAGAGTAGAATGTAAATAACTTTTATTATTATTATTTTTTAATGAATGAGTAAATGAAAGAAAAGAACTCTGTTTCGGTACCTTTAGCTCTCTTTTCCTGAGAGCAGTTTCCTTTGTCTGATTTGCCTCCCCTTCCAGCCTGACATCTCCCCTCACAGCTGAGCGTTCCCGGAGATGCAGGTGGCTTTTGTTTGCCTGTGGAAAACAGGCAACCGTCCCACCTTCCTGTGTTGACAGTGTTTGCGTGGAGCAAGGCAGCCACAGATCCGTCCTAAGACTTACCAGGTGAGATTGGAGAGCAGAAGGAAGGGTATGAGGAAGGAGAAAAATGGCATACGTCTGCGACCACTGTGTCTCTTGGACCATCACTGGTCCCTGGGGCAGTCATATGAACTGTGTTTGTTTGTTTGTTTATTTATTTACTTAAGGACGTTGTTATTTATTTTAGAGAGAGAGCACGCGAGCACCCAGGTAGGGGGAGGAGCAGAGGCAGAGGGAGAAACAGACTCCCCATTGAGCAGGGAGCCTGACACGGGACTGGATCCCAGGACCCTGAGATCATGACCTGAGCCGAAGGCAGAGGCTTAACTGACTGAACCACCCAGGTGCCCCAACTGTGGTTTATTTTTAAACACCTCAACCTAAGCGTGTGATATATGGTGCATACATTAGTAATAACACACCCTGGGGTGTTTTGTTAACATTTGAAGAACGCCATTCAGGAATTCACTGTCTCCAGATCCCTAGGAAAATGATCTCCACATGACAATTTCAAACTACATCTAAAGATTCACTAGCAGAGATGATAAAAGTACCTTTTCATGGCTGAACTAAGCTGTGTTCAAGGCATTCAGTTGGCTACAAAGACTACACAGGCACCTCTCTGCCCTTTCGTGGAGAGAGTGAGGGCCTGGAGTGCATATCTCCCCTTCCCTGAGCAAAACAGCCAGGAGCCCAGCAGGTGTGTACCCCAGTGTCCTCTGGTCCAGCCATTCACTCATCCTAAGGGATGCAGGCCCCGGGTGGGTGATTCATTAAGAAGCCAGGCTGGTGTCGCCATCGGGATACCTCGTGCTGGCCTCAGGGTGAAACTTTCATCCAAAGTGCTAATCCAAGGGCCGCAAACGCAGAGAACCAGAGCATCACTGAATTTCCAGGAGCAGGATCTGTGATGATTTTGCACCTGCCTCCTAAGAAAGGTTTGTCCTCGCAGCAGGGTTTTCCCTGATAATTATTTCCACGGCCATGTATGCCTCATCCGGAGCTTGGATGGGGAGCGGGCAGATAATTCTGCTTATGCACTGCCGGAGGCATGTGCATTTACTGGAGAGTCTGACCCTTGTGAATGGCAGATTGACTGGGGTCCCTTGGCAAGGTGTGCTCAGCTTGCTTGCATCACCCACGCACCAGGGGTCCACCAGGAGAGCTTTCCAAAGGGCCCGACTGGGCAGAGCAGTTTGCCATTCCAGAGAGGGCCCCGGGGAGAGCTGGGGTCTGGGTGCCTGTTGCTGTGGTTGGTCATGAATGAATTGCACATTTGCCTGGGAAGGGAGGGGAGGCTCATTCAAAACACAGTGCTGTGTACCACTTTGTTACACTGTCATTGTCAAGGATCTAATTGGCTTTATTAAGCAATTCCTGAATTGAGTAGCATCTGTCTGTACCTGTCAAGTAGAGGGGGACTCCCCTCTACTTGTGATACATACGTGATACATATGTATCCTTACATGATACATTCAAATCCTTACAGTGACACAGCTTTTATTAGAAGACATCTCAGTGTGGGGCTATAGCAAGATCTAGCCCAGACCTCAAGAGACTCTGGTTTCAGTTTATAATATCCGAGCGTCGGCAGCTTGTTCGTGGCCATCTGTGTTTCCCAATTGGACTTGGTGCTATCCTTATGCATTATTATTCCTGAACCAGCCTTTCTCATCGTGGCCATTTTTTTGGAGGTTTTATTTATTTATTTTAGAGAGAGAAAGAGAGAGCATGAGCATGGCTGGGGTCATTAGAGGGAGAGAGAGAAGCAGGTTCCCAGCTGGCCACATGTGGCTCGATCCCAGAACCCTGAGATCATGACCTGAACTAAAGGCAGACGCTTAAACCACTGAGCCAACCAGGTGGCCCTCATTGTGGCAATTTTTAAAAACTTACTGTTCGAGAAGGCAGCCTCTCTCTACTCCATGCATCGACTAGTGTTCTTCATAGCTGATCTGGAAAAAGTATAGATTTTCAAGAGCATTGGACTCTGAAAAGGGTGAATTATATCTCAAGGCCAGCCACTTAGCAAATTAATGTTTTGGTTCATTAAAGCAAATTGCAGTTAAAATACAAGAATGTTAGATGACTTCCAAAGTTTATAGAAGCCTTACTGACATTTTTCAAGAGTCAATTTAGCAGAGTGGTTAAAAAAAAAGATGCCTGGGCTTCAGAGCCAGACTGCCTGGGAGTGAATCCTGGGAGTGAATCCTGGGAGTGATTGATACTGAACAATCTTGGGAAATTTCCTTCACCATGCTAGAGTTTCCCTACCTATAAAATTGCAAAAATAGCAGTAGTTTCTTCATAGGGTTGATTTAAAATTAAGTTACGGTGGGCCCAAGAAGTGCTTCAGGTACTGGTTAAACCTGTTTTTAAAAATAAACTATTATCAATAATGAATATTTTCAAAGTTGGTTTTTTAAATCTATTTATTTAAAGATTTATTTATTTGAGAGAGAGTCATGTGCAAGTTCGTGGGGAGGGGCACAAGAAGAGAATCTCAAGCAGACTCCATGCTGCGTGCGGAGCCCAAGGGGGGCTTGATCTCACCACCCTGAGATCCTGACCTGAGCCGAAACCGAGAGCCCAACATTTAACTGATTGAGCCACTCAAGGGCCCTTCCAAGTCATTTTAAATCATAACTTTCAGACAGGAAGCTCGTTGTAATGCAAAGAGTAAGTGGATCCTATTTACAGCTTATCTGCCATCCAGCTCTGTGGCTTTGAAAAAATGATTGATCTCTCTGGGCTTCAGTCCTCCTATTTATAATCTTTACTCTCCGACACTAAAATATTATGATTCTATAATATCATCCCCATTCTGGAGCTTATAGAAACTACTTCTTTTTTTTTTTTAAAAGATTTTATTTATTTATTTGACAGAGAGGGATCACAAGCAGGCAGAGAGGCAGGCAGAGAGAGTGAGAGGGAAGCAGGCTCCCTGCCAAGCAGAGAGCCCGATGCGGGGCTCGATCCCAGGACCCTGAGATCATGACCCGAGCCGAAGGCAGCGGCCCAAACCACTGAGCCACCCAGGCGCCCCTAGAAACTACTTCTATAGAGAGTCTCAAAAAGGTATAATAAAAATAGTAAAAGTACATGGAAAGCAGAGATTGTATTTAAATGTCTTTGCACGTGGGGGTCAGAACAGCTGGGGCCAGGTCTGGCCACTTTCTTGCTTGCCCTTCCTAGCCTGATGCACCCTTGATTTTTCTTTTTCTTTTTGGTCTAGTCTGGCTCTTGGCATGCATGTTGGTAGGAAGACGAGATATGACAAAAACTCTGTTGCTGATGATAAATGGTTCACAGATGGTTTGAAGTGTGCATGGGGTGAAGAGCCTAGAGGCACACACCTTCTTGTCCCGAGAAGCCTGAGAGAAATGCAGCATCCAGGGAATGTATGTGAAGTCAGGCCAACGGCCTTCTTTAAGTTAATTGATTAATTATGTTCAATTAGCCAGTATTTACCCTAAAGATACAGGGGTAGTGAAGAGAAGGGGCACATGCACCCCAATGTTATAGCCACAATGTCCACAATTATCAAACTGTGGAAGGAGCTGAGATACCGTTCAACAGACAAGTGGATAAAGAACGTGTGGTCTATATATACCATGGAATATTACTCAGCCATGAGAAAGGATGAATACCCACCATTTGCACTGACATGGTTGGGACTGGAGGGGTTTACACTGAGTGAAATAAGTCAAGCAGAGAACGTCAATTATCCTATGGTTTCACTCATAAGTGGAACATAAGGAATAGTGCAGAGGACAACAGGGGAAGGGAGGGAAAACTGAAGGGGGAGAAATCAGAGAAGGAGACAAACCATGAGGGACTCTGGACTCCAGGAAACAAACTGAGGGCTTCAGAGAGGAGGGGGAGAAACTTGTCATTTATTTTCTTATTTAAGAATCTGTAGCGCCTGTTAGACACTTGTTCCTGTCTGACACAGAGGTCTCTCTCCTCCACCCTCTAGATTGGGTTGCCCTCTTCAATGTCAGTTCTCGAAGCTTCTCCAACCCAGCTCTTCCTAGGGGCAGTCTAAAACTGAGCCTTGCCCTGTCCCACCGAGACAGCTCAAATGGCATTTAGTTCTCACAGTCTTTGTTTATGAGATACAGAAAATTCAGGCTTCAACCTTCAGTTCACGTGAGAAACCTTCCCTTTTCTGAAAAGTGACTCTGTTTGCTGAGATGTGAAAGGATTGAAGAATAAAATGGCCAACTGGACCATCGCCTGGAGACAGGGCATGTGTCCCTTTGTCCAGCAGAGGTGTGGGGAACGTTTAGGGGGATCCTTCTCAGGAAAGGGGTAGTCGGGATGGTGTCCCTCACGTCCCCTCATCCATCCTGAGCTTGCTGCATGGGCAGGCAGGGCTTTCTGAGCTAGTCTCCTCGGGGCATGGCAAGAACCTTCCTTACCCCATAGCTGTGTCATGCAGTTTAATGAGGAAGTTTCTGTGAGCCTGATTTAGGGACTAGAAAAACCTCTTTCCAATTAAATGGTATTTTGGGCTCCCAGCTAAATATGCCTTAATGACCAACTCTGTCTTTATAGTTGGAAACAACTCATCTTTTCCCCAGGACCTTGAAGTTCCTATCTTTGTCATCATTTTTAGAACTCTGTATTTTCTTCATACCTGAGACACAATCATTAACAGTATGCATTTGGTGATTTTTCCTGTGTATAAATTGTAATTATGTTTTATGTTTTACTGCTTTCATGTCCCATCATCTCAGCACTTCTGAGCTTTCTTTCTGATGACACTTAGTTTATCCCAGTATAAAGCATGAGGTAAAGCTACAGAAATCAACCCATTTCTTGATATAAAGCAGAATTTCATGAAATAAAGATGAAAAAGTCATGGGGCATTTGTCAGAAAACAACGAACTGTTGAGTAACAGTGGTAAGAAAGAAACCAGGTTGGGTCACGTCTTCCCTACTGATGGTGCAGGGGAAGTCCCTGTCCATCATGGTCATGGATCTACGGGAAAAATATGCTAGGTGATTATTTGGGGGTCACTGATGATTTTAAGAGAGGCTTAAAGATGTTTTTAAGAGAAACAGACTGCAGGGGCACCTGGGTGGCTCAGTGGGTTAAAGCCTCTGCCTTCAGCTCAGGTCATGATCCCAGGGTCCTGGGATCGAGCCCCACATCAGGTTCTCTGCTCCACAGGGAGCCTGCTTCCCTCTCTCTCTCTGCCTGCCTCTCTGCCTAGTTGTGATTTCTCTCTGTCAAATAAATAAAATATTAAAAAAAAAAGAGAGAAACAGACTGCAAAGAGGTAGCCCCATAAACAAAGTGGGAAGGATGCTGTAAGCCTGGAAAAGGGGGCTATCCTAGCCAGCAGGTCTCAAGAAACCATACTGTGTTTGAATTCTCCCACAACAATGGAAGCCATCATGGCAGCTCCACCCATGGGACCCCATCCACCTCTTTACCCAATAGGTCACATGTACTTGCCTCCTAGTCCCAGGAAGTATGCTGTTGACAAGTCGTACAAGTTCCCCCAAGGACATGTCAGGTGGATTCTACCTCTTGCTTGAAAATCTAATTTGGTATAGAAATTCTTTAATGAGACTAGATCTTTTTTACCATGTCCACCACTTCACTTTTAGTTTCATTGTATGGAAAGAAGACAGAACTAAATGGTCATTAACTGGAGACCATAGAGAGCTTTCAAGGGACCACATATGTTCTTGAGCATTGTCTCCTTTGTCCCTCACACCATCCCTGCGAGGGAGGTACAGTTTTTACCAGGAGCAAATAGAGATTCAGAGGAATTTAGCTGTGTCCCAAGCTTATCAGTTCTAGAACTGCTTGTAAAAAATATTCAGAAAACTAACCTCTTATTCACGAACTTTTAAAATTGTGATGTTGTGAAAGATTGCATTCTAAAATTAGCCAATATTACACATGTGTTAGAATTCTCTAGAGAAACAGAACCAAGGGGTGGGGGGATGGTTGTGGGCACCTGTGTGTGTGTGTGTGTGTGTGTGTGTGTGTGTGTGTGTGTGTGTATTTATTATAAGGAGAAGCCAGCACACTGGAGACTCACAAGAACAGACATGTAGTTCCTGTGTGAATCCCAGAGCTTGAGAACCAGGAGAGCTAATGGTACAAATTCCTGTCTGAAAATCTGGCAGGCTCAAGACCCAAGAAGAGACAAATGAGCAGTGGTCCTACTCAGGGCCTTCAGGAGGGAAGAGTTCCCTCCTACTCAGCACTTTTGGTCTATGCATTCCCTCAACTGATTGGGCGAGGCCCGCCCATATTAGTGGAGCGGAAGGAAATCTGCTTTACTCACTTAACCAACTCAGATGTTAATGCCATATGAAAACACTTGCGAAGACACACCCAGAATAGTGTTTGCCCTAACATCGGGGCACCCTATGGCCCCGCCAAGTTGACACACAGCATTCATCATCACAGATGTGGCATACAGTTCTTAGGGAAACAGCCTTGGTGTTTGTTGGTTGTTTACCCTGTGCTCAGCTCCACGCCAAGCCCTAGAGAAGATTAAAGAAAGCAAAACCTGTTGCATCCGCCCTGCAGGGATGGGAAAGACAGGGCTGATCCCAACATCAAGAGGAAATGTTCTTTGGGCCTCTAGAGCCATGAGGTCCATTAGAAGTAGAGAGAAAGTCACAAATGCAAACCACCTATGTGATTTTAGGTATTTTAGGAGCCAAATATATAGGTCACATATATCTATGCATGTAATTTATTTATTAATGATTTTTTAAAAATGTATTCATTTTGAGAGAGAGAGTGTGTGAGTGATGGAGAGGGGCAGAGGCAGAGAGAGAGAATCCCAAGTAGACTCCTTGTAGAGCATGGAGCCTGATGTAGGGCTTGATCCCACAACAATGAGGTCATGACCTGAGCCAAAATTAAGAGGTGGGTGCTCATCCGACTGAGCCACCAAGGGACCCCATGAAAAGGGCAGATTTTAATAATACATGTTATTTTACCCAGTATTCCAAGTTGTTATCATTATGATGTTATCAACATAAAAATTACCAGTGAGATATTCTACACGTGATTTGTCTAAAGTCTTTGAACAGTGTGTTTTTGCAGCTAGAGTACATCACAGTTCAGACCAGCCACAGTCTGCAGGCTCCACAACCACACAGGACTCGTGTTCAATCCCTGTGTCTGCTGTCAGTGTTCTGTCTTCTGTATGTTCTCTCATGGTGTTGTGGGTCTTTGAACTGAGTCGCCTAGAGTTTCAGGTTAGAGAGCATGTGTTCAGAGGGTTTGCTAGAACACAGGGGAGATCTAAGTGATTTTTCTCGGGACAAGCTGCCTGGTATAATCAAGCTGGATCATTGGCACTTGAGCAGACCTACACTGTTAGAAGCTGCTCCCAACTGTTACTTCCGGCTCTCTCTGCATTACTCACATGACTTCTCTCCCAGGTCACATTTCCTCTTCGATGCCTCTGGAGGGACACCTGGGTCTTGGAGGGTGTAGACTGGTGGACAGGAGAATGAGTCAAATCATACTTTACCCGAGTGTTTCACATTGCAAACAATCAAGGGTAAGAATATTCTAGTACCTCCAGATTCTGCTAACTGAATCCCACCAGATGTACCTCAGATTCATTCTTCTCACATCTCCCACCAGCAGTCCCTTTCTAGATAAAGTTCTGTGGTTTCCCTTGAGGATAATAACTTACATATCCCTACACCGTACTTCTATGACAATGTGAGAATTCCATTTCCAACCATGCTCTCTCTTTGTCCCATTTGGGTCACTGTATGAAGAAGCTACATGATCACTCTTCCCTCTTTCTTTCTTTCTTTTTTTTTTTAAAGATTTTATCTACTTATTTGACAGAGAGAGAGAGATCACAAGTAGGCAGAGAGGGAGAGAGGAGAAAGCAGGCTCCCCGCTGAGCAGAGAGCCCGATGCGGGACTCGATCCCAGGACCCTGAGATCGTGACCTGAGCCGAAGGCAGAGGCTTAACCCACTGAGCTACCCAGGCACCCATCCCTCTCTCTTTCTCAATGCGGATTTCATAGCCAGACTTTCCCAGGAAGGCATATCTGGATCTAATTGCCACTCGCCCCCATTCACCATAGACTGAGTCTTCTCCAGCTCGTGGAACTGTCCTTGGTGATGGCATTTTTTTCAGTATCCATTTGAAGGTGGACAATGTCCCTGATATTATATATCAAGGGGAAAAAAATCATCCTAACTCTCAAGGGATTAGAGTGGCCCCAAAGCAGTGGGTGACCCTGAAGTTTGAGATAGAATACATGAGAACCCAATCCTTACTGTTCTATGGTGGTGTTTTTCTTAAAACATAATTTTGCTTAATGAAGCACAGACCAGTTTTTTAAAATCTCCTTTGTCCTCTTAGATAAGAATCATTTTATTTCCCTGAGGAAGCACTATTCTTTGGATAATGATTCAAAGGTTTTTTTCTCTTGAGGAGGAAAGAGAATTTCAGATCCTGTTAATATTTACATTAAGTCAGACTTAGTTATGTAAATTGTAGCTAATTCAGGCACTTGGGTCTTGATGCAGAACTTTTGAGTCATCTTATCATTAACTCATTTTTTCTTCATGTGGGGGAAACCACTGTTTCTTTTTCTGTCTTCAGAAGGTTTTATGACTATTGCTTCTTTCTGGGAGAATGTTACGTCCTTTGCAAGGAGCTCCCTCCCCGGTTGGACCAAAACACCTGAAAAGCCACTTCCTTTGGATCCCACACTCATCCCTTCCTTCTTGATACTTCCTGCATCACCTGGTCTGCTTCCTGAATTGCACACAGTGTGCACTAACACTCACCAGGGCTCAGGCATCTTGGCAAACCCTGCCAAGTGCCCAACCCAGGGTTCCAACTCATTCCTCATGCATTTGCTTGTGTTTCTACCTTCATTTCCTGATCTCATCTGGAGTTGGTTTCCAGTTCCCCAATTATGAGATGAACCAATGCTCTATATACAAACAAGAAAAACAGCCTGCAGAGCTGCAAAGCTAGTCTTTTATTTTATCTTATTTTAAAAGATTTGTTTCATATTGGTAGGGAGGGGTATGGGGAGAGGGAGAAAGACAAGCATACTTCTTGTTGAGCATAGAACATGACGTGGGACTCGATCCCATGACCTTGAGATCATGCCCTGAGCAGAAACCAAGAGTCAGATGCTTAACCGACTGAGCCACCCAGGTAGGTGCCTCCTCATTAGGCTCTTTACTTCTGAGTTTGCACCTGCATGGGTTAATATGAACCTCTTTGTGCAAAGACCACTCCATCCCCTTCCACTTTTCCACAGGATGGATCAGTACTTGTGTGGGTGATACCTGATAACCAAAAAAACAGAGGAAGTGGGTCAAGCACAGAGGTGCCTCCTGGATTGCTGGGGACTCAGAAGATCAGCACCACTATCTGGAATCCAGCCTTCAGAGGCCAGATCTCAGGGATCATTTCTCTCCAGATAGAACCATTGAGTCTAGTCCCTATGAAATGGCTCTTGGTGATGGAGCTGCCAAGCTAGGCAACTTTATGTTTTTACTGTCTTAGAGCTCAAGGTGAGGAATTCACCTCAAGAATGGGGATGCAGGACAAGAAGTCCTGCTCCACTGGCAGGGTAGCAGGTGCAGAATAGGAAACAGAGGCAAGCCACCCTGTCCCAGGTCTTGAGATTCCGAGGGACTCAGAGGCACATGGAGCACCTTGGTTGAAAAGATTTGCCCTCAAATTATAAGCTCATCTATAACGCTTTGAAAAGCTTCTAGGCTCCTCCTGAAAGCTATTTTTATAAGACGTATCTGCATACATGAGAACCCTCTTCTCCTTAATATGTCTCTGTTCTTGTCATTCATGTTCCTCCAAGCAATCAGAAGCCATATTCTACAGTTACATCGACTGGATCTCAAACGCTCAGTCTCCTACATTTATTCTGATTATTTTGCATTGTCTTTGACTCTATGGTCTAAAGCTGTGGCCCACACACAACCAATAATCTTCACCAAAGGCATTTGGCACAATAGAAGTTTCAGTTAATTTTCCCAGTTCCCATTCCCACCTTCCAAGCTCACTCTCTCAGCCTAGCACATGAACTGTCCTGAAGGGAACACAGATGAAGAGGTTCTCTAAAGTTCTTAGCTCAGACTTCGCTTTTTCACCAATTGGTAAAGTCACAATGCTAACTCTTTGGTTTTTGTTTGTTGTTGTTGTTGTTCTAGATCTGCTAAATGCTATAGACTGTCTCCTTAGATAAGAGATTTCACATTTACAGGTTGTCTGATGACTCCATGAAGTCTGACTGTGACCCTTAGGGCTAGAATCTGCTTCATGATAAGGCCTTACCTCCCAATGAGAATGAAAATCTGCCCTTCAGGGGGCTCTTGGGTGGCTCAGTGGGTTGGGCCTCTGCTTTCGGCTCGGGTCATGATCTCGGGGTCCTGGGGTCGAGTACCACATCGGGCTCTCTGCTCAGTGGAGAGCCTGCTTTCTCCTCTCTCTCTCTCTCTGCCTGCCTCTCTGCCTACGTGTGATCTCTCTCTGTCAAATAAATAAAATCTTTAAAAAAAAAAAAAGAAAGAAAAGAAAATCTGCCCTTCAGATGGTAAAACACAAAGAGACAGAATTCCCGGTGGAAAAGAATTTGATTGCTTCAGGTTTTATTTTAACAATAGTGAAAACAATCATTCTTCCTGTTTTCAGTTTAGAATCTGAATTTGGAGGAGTGTCTACTTATTAGTTTAAGTTTTAAAAAAGTAAATAAATAAAACCGAGGGTCACTCAGACTTTTCCAGAAGAACATACGCAAAGTTAATTTCCTGGTTAATTTTGATTTGTTTTTTTTTTCTTGGGTAACTGTAGGCTCTTCATAAGAATGTGTTAATCTGGGGCACCTGGGTGGCTTAGTTTGTTCAGCAGCCAACTCTTAATCTCAGCTCAGCTTTTTAAAAAATAAATTTTTTAAAAGATTTTATTTATTTATTTGACAGAGAGAAATCACAAGAGAGGCAGGCAGAGAGAGAGGAAGGGAAGCAGGCTCTCCGCTGAGCAGAGAGCCCAATGTGGGACTCGATCCCAGGACCCCTGAGATCATGACCTGAGCTGAAGGCAGTGGCTTAACCCACTGAGCCACCCAGGCGCCCTAAAAAATAAATTATTTAAATTCAATTTAATTAACACACTGTATTATTAGTTTCCAAGGTAGAATTCAGTGAATCATCAGTTGTATATAACACCCAGTGCTCATTACTTCAAGTGCCCTCCTTAATGCTCAGCACCCAGTTTCCCCATCCCCTCACCCCCTCTCCTCCAGAAAATCCTCAGTTTGTTTCCTAGAGTTAAGAGTCTCTTATGGCTTGCCTCCATCTCTGTTTTCTTCTGATTTTGTTTTTCCTTCCCTTATGTTCATCTCTTTTGTTTCTTACATTCCAAATGAGTGAAATCAAATGGTATTTGTCTTCCTCTGACTGACTCATTTCTCTGAGCATAATACACTCTAGTTCCATCAATGTCATTGCAAATGGCAACAATTTCATCCTTTCTGGGCTCTTTCCATAGTTTGGCGATGGTGGACATGGCTGCTATAAACATTGGGGTGCACGTGCCCCTTCAGATCATGATGATTGTATCCTTTGGATAAGTACCAAATTCAGTCCAATTGCTGAATCAAAAGGTAGCTCTATTTTTAACTTTTTGAGGACCATCCATACTATTTTCCACAGTGGCTACTCCAGTTTGCATTCCCACCAATGCTGTAAGAAAGAGTATTTTTGTTTAAAGTCAGTATCATAGGTGGGAGCATGGACTTCTGAATCTACCTGTTTCCATTCCAAGGTTGACCCTGCTGCCACTTTCATGCCGTCTGAACTTAACTTTCCCCTTTGTCTGAATTTTATCACTTATAAAATGGGAAAATTCATTTACTGCTGTCATAAGCCTGGATAATCATCTTTTTTTTAAAAAAAGATTTTATTTATTTATTTGACAGAGTGAGATCACAAGTAGGCAGAGAGGCAGGCAGAGAGAGAGAGGGAAGCAGGCTCCCTGCTGAGTGGGGAGCCCGATGTGGGGCTCCATCCCAGGATGCTGGGATCATGACCTGAGTTGAAAGCAGATGCTTAGTGACTGAGCCACCCAGGTGCTGCAAGTTTTTGGTGTATTATCTGGTATTTAATAAGTGCCAAATATTATGGGGCTATTAACAGGAATTTTGCTTATGCTTTCTTTATTTTTTTTTAAAGATTTTATTTATTTATTTATTTGACAGAGAGAGAGATCACAAGTAGGCAGAGAAGCAGGCAGAGAGAGAGGGGGAAGCAGGCTCCCTGCCAAGCAGAGAGCCTGATATGGGGCTCAATCCCAGAACCCTGGGATCATGACCTGAGCTGAAGGCAGAGGCTTTAACCCACTAAGCCACCTAGGCGCCCCTTGCTTATACTTTCTATAAAAATAATATTTTGTCCTAAGTTTTATAATGCCTATTATAAACAACACTTACCTATATTCAGGAAAGAGACTATCTTCCCCGAAGTCATAGCTTCTTCCCATCCATTAATCTACCAACAGCAGTTCATAGTGTTACATTTTTGCTCTAACTACAGTTAAATACACATACATATACACATATGTACACACCAATCCACATAATGTGTATTCATGATTTTTATTTTCAAAATTTCTTTAAAGATTTTATTTATTTATTTGACAGAGAGAGAGCACAAGAAGAAAAGAGCAGCAGGCAGGGGAAGAAGTAGGCTTCCGCTGAGCAAAGAGCCCAACATGAGGCTCGATCCCAGGACCCTGGGATCATGATGGGAGACAAAGTCAGATGCACACTCGACTAAGCCACACAGGTGCCTGTATTCATGATTTTGAAAGGGATCATACTAAATATTCTGGGCTATGAAATCCAGAGTTTTTTCACTTGGTAAATGCTAGGAACCTTTTCATGTCAATATGAGACAGTATGCCATTGTCTTTGTAAGGTTTTACACAATTTTTCCTAAGGTTTATTCATACATATTTTAAAGTTTTATTGCTGCTATACAGGAAATCTGTTAATAATGTTTTGTTTTGTTTTTGTCTTCTATCCAGTTCTCTTACAGGATTTTCCTATTAGTTTTCTTGATTTTGTTCAGTTTATTCTTTGGATTTTTTAGGTAGATATCCTATTAAATGTAAAGAATATAATTATGTCTCATGATTTCTGATATTTATAGTTTTCATTTTTTTCTTATTGGTTTAACCCAAATCTTCATTATAATGTGGAAAAATTATAGATGTTGTCTTTCTTATTACATTCTTGGCTTTAATAGGAATGTTCCATTCATTCAAGTGCTAAGTTTGTTTGCTAAAACCTTAGAGTCGTACTTGATTTGTCCCTTTCTTTCCTAACTCATGTTCAGTCCATCTCCAGAACCAACTGGAAACACAGTCAGAATGTATACTGACTTCTGGTTACTTTGTCATATCTCTGCTGATACTACTTGGATCAAGCCACCGTATTTTCTTTTCTGGCACTGCTCATGGCCTGGTAAAGTCTCTGTCTGTCTCCACCCTTTCTTCCTTACAATCTATTGTTCTTCCACAGCCAGAGTGATCCTTTGGAAATGGAAAGCATATTTTAACCAGTCTCATGGTTCAGACTTTCCAGAGGTAGTAATGATATTTAGAATCAAATCCAAAGTCTTCAAGGTTCTTCCCAACCCGACCCCTGACAACCTCTCCAGCCTCATTTCCTAAACTTCTGTCCTCATTCTTGTTCTCAATGTTACCAAACTGGCCTTCTTGTTGTTCCTCAAGCACAACAAACAACCTTCCACCTCCAGACCCTTCTACTTGATGTTTCCCTCCTAGGCAGTGTTCTACACCCAGATCTTCTTGGACTTCCTTCCCACTTTACACAGATCCCTGTTCAGATACTTCCTTAGAGAAGTACTTTCTGGCCATCTTATATAGAAGATAGGCATCTTCTCTAGAATAGGACGTCATTCATTGCTCTTGGTCCTTTTACTCAGGTTTTAATTGCCTTCAGAACAACCAAAATTACTTGACACTAAAAAAAAAAAAAATACTTGACATTATATTATATAAGAATTTATTTATTGTTGTTTCTACTAGAAGGATATATCAGCTCTTTGAAGAATCTTTATTCTGCTGGTTGCTCTATCCTCCATAATTATGAGTGCCCAGGATATAGCAGGTACTTGATATATACTATTTTTAGGATGAATGAATGAAGAGCTGTAGTTCTTTCTGAATTCCCCTCATGGAATGTCATACTTATATTATTTCATTATAAAGACTCTGAATTCAAATATCAGTTCTTCTCAAACATTGTTTCTGTCTCATTTGTCTTTCTCCTTCTTCTGGAACTCAAAGTAATATATGTTAGACCACATTATTTTATGTGCCTTATCCTGTCCAGTGGTATGCCCCACATTTTTGTCTCTCCACAGTTTCTTCAAGCTGGTTTCTTCTGCTCGATCTTCTGGTTTTTTCATTTTCTCTTTGGTGGTGTTGAAAACATTTATTTAGTTCTTAACTTCATTATTGTGTTTTTCAGTTCTATGACTTTAAGTCATTTTCCAAATCTTCCATGTCAGATTTTACTTTTTCCAGTACTTTTTGACATACTTAATTTCAGTTTATATCTCATTGATTATAGCCACTGAAACTGCATTCATTTCTCCATCTGACACTGATGCCTAAACATGGACTTTGTTTCTTTCATCTATAGTTTGTAATGATTTTGACTATTGTTGTCATACAGTCTTTTATTGTTAGCTGGAAATTTTATTTGAAAAATTATTTTTGAGATAGACTGTGGGATTTAGAATAAATCTTCTACCAGGGAGGAATTTGTCTTTTCATGACAGTTTCCTAAGAGTGAAAGCAGTATGGGATCAAGGGTTGAAGATTTTCTGGGCAATCTCATTGACCTGTCAAAGTACCACAACTAAGAAGTGTTGCCCAAGAAGGATGCCTGTGGGGCTGAGTCAGTTAAGCATCTACCTTGGGCTCAGGTCATGGTCCTGGAGTCCTGGGATTAAGTCTCGCATTTGGCTCTCTGCTCAGTGGGAGTCTGTTTCTCCCTGTGCTCCTCACCTCACCTTTAAATAACAAACAAACAAACAAACAAACAAACAAAACAAAAGAGAGAGAGAGGCTCTCTCTCTACCAAAAGTGGAGTGTTTGCTACATTAGTAGCCTTTGGTGGGCACCAAATTCAAACCTGTCCTTCCAGCTCCTGAAATTTCCACGAAATGTCTGCTTGCCCTTAGTCCTTTCCCCAAGAATAGGCAAGTTGTTGTAAAGGTGACGCCTAGGGAAGAGGGAATATTACTCAGGGTACTGACTCCTGGTGTCCTTGTCACCTCCCTCCTTCTCAATTTAAAGAACTCCAGCTCTCAGTTGCTTCATCTACGCAGGCAAATACCCCTAAAAAGGAGGTCTCTAATGCATCTCTTTTTGCGTTACCCTCTCAGCAAGAAATTTCCTATCTTGTTGGGGCTTTGGTGTTAATTAGGATCTCTTGTTGCTCTTTACCAACCCTTTTAGTGGTCCTCAACAAAGGGTTAGTATGAATTACCTAGTCTGCCATTCTCAAACGTGGAAGTCTATGTGTTTGCTTCTCTCTCTGTGTGTGTATAATAATTAGACTTGTTGGAAAAGCTCATTTCCAGGACCATTCAATTTCATGACAAGCTATGATTTTTCTGTTTGTGCAGCTTGCTATTCTCTTTTTAAGTTGGGAATTTTCATCAGCTGTGTCATGATTTTTCATGGGCCACTCACTGAAAACAGATCTAGACAGTTGAGTCTATGGTAACTGATGAGTCTTGGTAACTGATGAGGTCTCCAGCTGCAGTCCTGTTGGCCTTCATCCCAGTATGCTTTGAGAACTTCCTGGGTGTGTTCGATGAACATAGGCAGGTATGTCTCAGCATGAGAGAGTGTATTCACTACTTGAATTTACGGATGAACTTCACCCCGGAGCTCTGGGCAAAAAGGTGGGCATTTCCCATGTTTGGCACTAACTGGAAATACAAAGGATAGGTTAGTGTTCCCCTGTAACACCCTTTCATATTTATGATTTCCACAGGCTTTGAAGAGTGTTAAGAATGTGGACACTGAAGTCTCACTACCTGAGTTTGAATCCCTGTTCTGCACTTACTCTCTCTCTATTCCAATTCAGTTCCGGATATCTTAAGTAGGGGTAATAATAGTACCTACCTAATTGAGAAATTATGAACTTAATGTAAATGAATTAATGTATATAATATATGTAAGACAATTAGAATGATACATGACATTTATTACCATAAATGTTATTTTTATGTCCTATGTAAGCTTTTTTTTTCCTTTTAAGATTTTTATTTATTTATTTATTTGACAGACAGACATCACAAGTAGGCAGAGAGGCAGGCAGAGAGAGAGGAGGAAACAGGCTCTCTGCTCTGCAGAGAGCCTGATGCGGGGCTCGATCCCAGGACCCTGAGATCATGACCCGAGCCGAAGGCAGAGGCTTTAACCACTGAGCCACCCAGGTGCCCCTATATGTAAGCTTTTAACACATATATCTAAGCTCCTTTATCAGTGTCTAAACATAAGAACAAAATATTTTCACTCTTTCAAAGTAGTAGAGTACATTGAGCACCACAACTCTAGATCTTTCTGGATGACAGAAAAAAGTTTTAGTATTTACTCTTTTCATGGCAAATTCTTGTACCCTAAAACAATCTCTTCAAATTTCTTTATTGTTGGCTTTTGTTAATAAAGTTACATTTAATTAATTAGATAATTGGCACTTGGAAGTTTTTCTGTTTAGTGGAAATGATCTCATTTTGGCATCTAACAAAAAGGGCTACATTTGTATTGAGTATGGCTATCCTCATTTTCTGATGGTGAGAATGTTGAAGCCTGGGAAATTTTAAATAACCAATTCACTTATAAGCAGGTTAAAAAGTTAAAAGTTCTAGCTGAGGGACACCTGGCTAGTGGTGGAACATGTGACTCTTAATCTCAGGGTTTTGAGTTCAAGCCCCAGGTTGGACATAGAGATTATTAAGAAAATAAATTTGAGGGGCGCCTGGGTGGCTCAGTGGGTTAAGCCGCTGCCTTCAGCTTAGGTCATGATCTCAGGGTCCTGGGATCGAGCCCCATATCGTGCTCTCTGCATAGCGGGGAGCCTGCTTCCCTGTCTCTCTCTGCCTGCCTTTATCCCTACTTCTGATCTCTCTCTGTCAAATAAATACATAAAATCTTTAAAAAAAAAGAAAATAAATTTGAAAAAATACAAATGTATATCCAGGGGGAAAAAGGTAAAAATATTTTTAAAAATTTCTAGTGGGAAAGGTAAACAACATCCATGATCAGATGAGTGATATCATTAGAGCTGGAAATTGTAAGATATAATCAAATGGAAATGCTAGAAATTATGGAAAGATGTAATGATGTTAGAAGAGGTCATAAGCATAGGGGCCCTGATCCAGGAGGATTGGTGTCTTTATGAGAGACACCCGGAAGCTCTCTCTCCCCTTATCTCCACACACATGCTACAAGGAGAGTTCTCATGGGGTCACAGAGAGAAGGCAGCCATCTACAAGGCAGGAAGGGAGCCCTCACCAGGAACCAAACATGCTGGCACCTTGATCTCAGACTTCTGGCTTCCAGAACCATGAGGACATACATTTCTACTGCTTATCCCCTTGGGCTTTTTCTGTTATGGCAGCTTGAGCAGACATATAGGGTTGCGTAGAACATACAGACAGCTCCAATTAGTGGGGAAAATTTGAGCAAACTCATGGAAGCAAAAATAATGGTGGTCTGGGAGGGTATGTGGAAGTGGATTAGCATTTCAAGAATATAAACACAGGACTGTGATAATTAAGGAAGAATCTGAAAAATAATGATAAATAAATGAGGCCATTTCATGAAAGTTGTTAAATACCATACTAAGGAATCTGGATTTTGTTCTATAAAAGTAGATGGGAATTAGGTAGTGAATTCACAAAGCGATGTTTGTGGGATGATGATGATGATTATTTTGAATCAACAGTTGCAAGTTTTATGGTTGACAAGTCTGTTGACATAAATTGAGGGTGAGAAGATCACTAGGAAATTGTTTTACAGGTAACTAATGGTCAAGTCTGAAATTACTACATTACACAGGAAAAGATGGAAAGGGCTGAAATCGGTCTAAATATTCTTATGTAAGTAAAATAATGGCTCAGTGTTCTCCTAGGTGAAATTTAAGAGAAAAATGTAAGGGATTTGTTGGAGGCAGAGAAGGATCCTGATTTGTAAGACCCTGAAGCATATACAGTTGGGGGGATACAAAATAATGCAAAACTGTAAAAATTTGCCAGGTCTCACCCAGTTTAGCTTTGTGATAAATCCACCTGCAATGGCAGATTTTATATGAGAATCTCAGTGCAGATCATGTACCATCCACGGAGATGGAATTCGTAAGGACAGAGCTGTGTTAGGATGGCAGATAATGGATTCAGTTGTAGACATGCTCACGTAGACATCAGAGAAGCAGTTAGAGATGTTTGCAAGGGTCTTCAACAAACTCGTCTTAAGTTTGTGAAATTTGACTTCCAAGAATAAGTATATTCATTTAGGAGTGGTCAGAGAATCAATTAGAAAATGAACTTATGAAAAATAATTAGATCATTCAGAGAACATATGAAGACTGATAAAGGGAGAAAAGGAGAGTCTGAAATTCTGAGGGAGACTAACATTTTAAACAGTTTCTTTTTTAAGATTTCATTTATATATTTGAGAAACCGAGAGAGAGAGAGAGAGAGAGAGAGAGAGAGAGCAAGCACAAATGGAGGGGCCAGGGTCAGAGGGAGAGGGAGAAGAAGGCCTCCCACTGAGCAGGGAGCCCGATGCAGGGCTTGGTCCCAGGACCCTGAGATCATGACCCAAGTTGAAGATAGATGCTTAACTGACTGAGCCAAGACACTAACATTTTTGGATAGGCAGAGGCTAAATGCAAGAACAGTTAACATTTCTTGGGGTGCCTACGTGACTCAGATGGTTAAACGTCTGCCTTTGGCTCATGTCACAATCCCAGGGTCCTAGAATCGAGCCCTGCATCCGGCTCCCAGTTCAGTGGGATGCCTGCTTCTCCCTCTTCCCCTTCCCCGCTTGTGTTCCCTCTCTTTGTGTGTCTCTTTGTGTTAAATAAATAAATAAAATCTTTTTTAAAAAAAGTAAAAAGAACAGTTAACATTTCAGTTCAGTGTCCTAGGTAGCAAAAGCCTGAACAGCAGCCATGCAAATGAAATTGATGGGGATGGGAGGGGAATATTGTTCCAGGGCTTTTAGCTGACCAATAAAACCAGCAGAACCACTTGACAAGGGAGGGAGTGAAATAAAGATGATCATGAGTTTCTAGTGCTTGGGCAAGTTGTGTAGATGAAAGTGTCCTTTACTAATATGGGGAGCAGGAAGAACAGATTTAGAAAAAATGGTGACTTTGAAGAATTAAAATACCTCTAGACTATCAGGAGAGAAATGTCTATTAGCAGTTGGCAACACATCCAGCTCGGTATCGAAGCTAGGTATTATCTCTGTCTTAGTAATGACATGTGAAGCAAAAACAGAAGTTCCAGAACGTCCTATCACTTGTCTGGTGTTGCATATCTCCTACAGACGGTGAGCTCAGAATCATCAGGCGTTTAGTGGTATTCTAGGCTCTAAGAGCAGGGACAATTACTGGAAGAATATTCAGAAGATGCCCACAGACAGAATCCTGGGGAAGACCCATGGCCAAGAAAGGAAGGAGTGAACAGCTAGCCTACAAGCACTTACTCTCTATTCTCCTGTTCCCTCACTCCTCAGTAACCATCAGTTTACTTTCTGCCTCTCTGGATGCATTTTTTTCTGGATATTTCATACAAATAAAATGCAGTATGTGACTGTTTGAGTCTGGTTTCTTAGCATAATGTTTTCAAGGTTTATTCAAAGTGTATCACTACTTCATTCCTTCTTGTGGCTGAAAGATACTCTATTCTATGTATATACCATGATGTGTTTGCTTATCCATTAATGGACATTTGGGTTGTTTCCACCTTTTAGCTATTACAAATAGAGCTGCTATGAAGGTGTATGTGTGTGTGTGTGTGTGTATTAGTTTTATTTGTTTAAATACGTGTGTTCAAGTATTTGGGGTATAAACCTAGGAGAAGTATTGGTTTGTGTGGTAATGCTATGCTTAACATTTTGAGGGTTCCCAAACTGTTTTTCACATAGAGCAATCACCTTTCATTCTCACCAGTAATGTATAAGGGTTCTACTTTCCTCACATTCTTGCCAACACTTCTTATATTTGTATATATTTTTTTATTTTTTAGATTAAAAAAAATTTATTGTGTTCAATTAGCCAACATATAATACATCATTAGTTTTTGATGTAGTGTTCAGTGATTCACTAATTGCAATGCCACCCTTGTGGGTATAAACTGGGATCTATTTGTGGTTTTGATTTGCATTTCCCTAATGACTAATGATGTTGAGTGTATTTTCACATGCTTATAGGCCACTTGTATTTCTTCTTTGGAAAAATTTCTATTCAAGTTCTTTGTTAATTTTATTTATTTATTTATTTATTTGGCAGACAGGGATCACAAGTAGGCAGAGAGGCAGGCAGAGAGAGAGGAGGAAGCAGGCTCCCTGCTGAGCAGAGCGCCTGATGCAGGGCTCAAGCCCAGGACCCTGAGATCATGACCTGAGTTGAAGGCAGAGACTTTACCACTGAGCCACCCAGGCTCCCCCTTTGTTAATTTTTTAATTGAGCTTTGTCTTTCTAAAATTGAGTTATACATGTTCTTTATATTCTGGAAATTAAACCCTTGTCAGGTATGTGATTTACAAATATTTTTTTATCCAATCTATAGGTTGTCTTTTTACTTTGTTTATAATGTCCTTTCAGGCACATAAATTTAAATTGATGAAATCCAATTTATCAATTTTTTTTTCTCATTTTGGGTACATTTGGTGTTTTATCTAAGAGCCCGTAGCCAAGCCAAGATCATGAAGATTTATTCCTGTAGTTTGTACTCCTATATATTTTTACTCCCATATTGCTTTAGCTCTTTATTTAGGCCTTTCATGCGTTTAGTTAATTTTATATATGGTGTGAGGTAGGGGTCCAACTTCATTCTTTTGCTCGTGGATATCCAGTTGTTCCAGTACCATTTGTTAAAAAGACTAATCTTTCCCCATTGAATGGTCTTGGCGCTCTTGCTGAAAATCAGTTGGGTGTAGAGGCATGGTTTTATTTCTAGACTCTTAATTCTCCTTCATTGGCCTCTAGTGGTATTCTAGGCTCTAGAATTCTCCTTATGCCAGTAGCACACTGTTTTGATTACTGTAAATTTGTAATAAGTTTTGAAATCAGGATGGAATCTTCCAAGTTTGATCTTCTTTTTCAAGGTTGTTTTGACTGTTTGGTCAGTTTCAAGATTGGTCAAGGGACATTGGCCTGTGGTTTTCTTATCTCATGATACCTTTGTCTGGCTTTGGTATCAGGCTAATACCAGCCTCATAGAATGAGTTAGCAAGTGATCCCTCCTGTTCTCCTATTTGGAATAGTTTGAGAGAGCTATTAATTTTTTTTTATATGTTTGGTAGAAATCACCGGTGAAGCCTGTTGTGGACTTTTTCTAGCTGGCAGGTTGATTACTATCTCTTTACTTCTTATAGATATGTTCACATTTTCTGTTCCTTTCCAAATCAATTTTGAAAATTTGTGCGTTTCTAGGAATTTCTATTCATTTACATTGTCTTTTTTTAAAAAAAGATTTTATTTATTTATTTGAGAGAGATCACAAGTAGGCAGAGAGGCAGGCAGAGAAAGGTGGGGGAAGCAGGCTCCCTGCTGAGCAGAGCGCCCAATGTGGGGCTCAATCCCAGGACCCTGAGATCATGACCTGAGCCAAAGGCAGATGCTTAACCCACTGAGCCACCCAGGTGCCCCTCATCTACATTGTCTAATTTGTGTACAATTATTTATAGTATTTTCTTATGCTTTTTATTTCTGTAAGATCAGTAGGCACGTCTCCACTTTCACTTCTGATTTTCATTTTGTGTATCTCTCTCCTCTTTCTATAGTCAGTCTAATTAAAAGATCAATTGTGTTGATCTTCCTAAAGAATCCACTTTGGGTTTCATTGATTCTCTCCACTATTTTGCTGTTTTCTAGTTCATTTATCTCCACTCTTCACTTTATCGTTGCCTTTCTATTGCCAGCCTTGACTTTAGTTTGCTCACCTTTTTCTAGTTCCTGAGGGTGCAGGGTTAGGTGATTGATTTGAGATGTTTCTCTTTTTATATGTAGACATTTACAGCTATGAATTTCCCCCAGATCACAGCTTTGGCCACATACCACAAGTTTTGGTAATGTTGTATTTCTGTTCTCATTTGTTTCTGTTTTCTAATTTCCCTTGTGATTTTTTTCTGTAGCCTATTGATTATCAAGATTGTGGCATTTAATTTCTGCATATTTATCAGTTTACTAGTTTTTCTTCTATTACAGATTTCTGGCTTTGTTTCATTGCTGTTGGACAAGACACTTTGTATGATTACAATTGTTTTAAAATTATTGAGATTTGTTTCAAGGCCTAACAAATTGTCTGTGTTTGAGTATGTTCCACGTGAACTTGAGAAGAGGTGCATTCTGCTATAATGAGCTATAGCTATGTTTTTATGCATAAAATGAGGTACATTGGATTATGTAAGAAAACTGAGAATACAGGTACTAAAATACCTTCAAATGTGTGATATAGCAATATATGAGATTTTAAATTAAAATCCTAAATAAGCTACCAGAATCTCAAAGTAGTAATGTACATAAACAATATTTCAAGATAACTATATAACCTAATGTGATATAAAAATATCTGTCATGAGGGACGCCTGGGTGGCTTAGTCATTAAGTCTCTGCCTTCAGCTCAGGTCATGATTCCAGGGACCTGGGATTGAGACCTGCATTGGGCTCTCTGCTCAGCAGGGAGCCTTCTTCTCTCTCTGCCTCTGCCTGCTTGTGTTCTCTCTCTCTCTGACAAATAAATAAAATCTTAAAAAATATATCTGTCATGAGAAAGACAATTAGCATATGGTCTCTCTGATGTGAGGAATTTGAGAGGCAGGGTGGGGGTTGTGGGAGTTAGGGAGAGAAAAAAATGAAATAAGATGAGATTGGGAGGAAGACAAATTATAAGAGACTCTTATTCTCAGGAAACAAACTGAGGGTTGCTGGGGAGTGGGGAGAGGTTTAGGGTGGCTGGGTGATGGGCGTTGGGGGAGGGTATGTGCTATGTAGAGTGCTGTGAATTATGTAAGACTGATGATTCACAGGCCTGTACCCCTGAAACAATAATATATGTTATTTTTAAAAAAATCTGTCATGTTTGTTGGTGACATTATGATAAATTCATAATTAAAGGAAATAATACATTTCAGTTAAAGGTTAGTGAAATAAAGATGCCAATTATTCTTCCCACTCAAGCTCATACACAAATGAAATTCTATCCCCAGGCCCCTTTGAAGATTGAAGGACCCTAGGTGAAGGCCTTGTTTAATGGGTTTGTCCTTGAGTTTGAAAAAAAAAAAATGCACCAAGCCATTGAGTAAATGTTTTCTGAGGTTAAAAGAAATGGACAGGGGGCGCCTGGGTGGCTCAGTGGGTTAAGCCTCTGCCTTCAGCTCAGGTCATGATCTCAGGGTCCTGGGATCAAGTCCCACATCGGGCTCTCTGCTCCGCAGGGAGCCTGCTTCCTCCTCTCTCTGCCTGCCTCTCCGCCTACTTGTGATCTCTGTCTGTCAAATAAATAAAATAATAAAAAAAAAACTAATGATGTATTATATGTCGGCTTATTGAACATAATAAAAAATAAATAAATAAAACAATTTTAAAAGTACAAGTCAAAGAATTGTTACGTAAAAAAAGGTCGTTTTGCATCACTGAATTCATGAATTAGTTATGCTTCAGAAGAATCCAACTTCTTCACAACTACATCACTACTAACTCTTCCATCAGTAGAACACCAAGGAAGTAGTTTAAGGAGGAAATATTATTTATAGAGAGCCACTGACATAAAAAAAACCCACCAGGACCACGTTTTCAATTAAAGAAAGAATGACAATTACATACAGGAAGATAAGAAGGAATACACCATCACATGGCTCAGTGGATTGGGCCGCTGCCTTCGGCTCGGGTCTGATCTCAGGGTCCTGGGATGGAGCCCCGCATCAGGCTCTCTGCTCAGCAGGGAGCTGCTTCCCTCTCTCTCTCTGCCTGCCTTTCTGCCTAGTTGTGATCTCTCTCTCTGTCAAATGAATAAATAAAATCTTTAAAAAAAATAAATAAAATAAAATAAAATATGACATCAAAAATTAAGGGGGAAAAAAGGGACCCACCAATCCTTCCTGTGGAGTATCTTGATGCTTCCTTTAACTTTTAAATGCCCTTTCCAAGTCGCTGACATCAACTAGGGCCTGGAGAAGTTATTAACAGCTGCATCCATGCTGCACCATGTTTCCCTCTCCCCCTTTCTGTGTTTGATGGCCTCCCTTAGGAGTATGCTTGGGCCAGATGGCCTTCAGCCCAACTTCCTGTAAATATTCATTTTTAATGATAATAATTAAAAAAACTAATTTGCGCTTACCCAAGGCCATTTCTATAGAGACCTCTTGGTGCTATACTAGCACTAATTAAGCCTTAGAAATGAGACTTTCTTTTCTAGTCTTACTAAATACCTCACGTTTTGTCCCCAAAGCTATTTTTTAAAGTGTAAGCAGTAACATCCGACAGAGTGTCAGCCTCTTCCTCCCATGATAGACTTGCATCATTTAATTCCCGGTTGGGCCCAAGATGCCACCGGAAGAGAACATTAAGTCTCTTCTTCTGGCCAGAGAGAACTGTAAAGGGGCCGTTTGAGCCTGTCCATTTCTTTCTTTTTTTTTTTTTTTTAAGATTTTATTTATTTGACAGGGGCTCGGTCAATTTGCGGGGCTCGATCCCAGGACCCTGGGATCATGACCCAAGCCAAAGGCAGAGGCTTTAATGCCACCCAGGCGCCCCTCATTAGTTTTTTGATGTAGCATTCAACAATTCATCAGTTGCCTATAACACCCAGTGTGGATGGAGCTGGAGGGGATTATGCTTAGTGAAATGAGTCAAGTAGAGAAAGGCAAGTATCATATGGTTTTACTCATATGTGAAACATAAGGAAGAATTCAGTTACACTTTAAATACAGGATTGCATTTTAAGGTGTTTACTTTATTAGTGGTATCATATCTTTTGTCTACATTTCTTAAGTATTACAAAATATTATTTATTTATAAAAACAAAGGAAAAAAAGAATGGTTGGATATTATTCTGCACCATTAATCTGTCGTGACAGATTGACAGAGAAACCTCTCCTACTTTGCTGTTGGGGAACTAACTTGATATAACACTTTGGGTAAGAAATTTGCAGTGAATCTCAAGAGCCTTAAAATAGTCATTCTGTTACACTTCTTAATTCTACCACTGAGAATGCATCCTGAAAAATAATGATAAATACAGCAAAGTTATTTCTATTTTTTTAAAGATTTTATTTATTTATTTGACAGAGAGAGAGGGCAAGAGAGGAAACACGAGCAGGGGGAATGGGAGAGGGAGAAGCAGACTTCCCGCTCAGCAGGGAGCCCAATGCGGGGCTTGATCCCAAGACCCTGGGACCATGACGCGAGCTGAAGGCATACACTTAACAACTGAGTCACTCAGGTGCCCCACAGCAAAGGTATTTCTGTGAGAATATATTCATCAGAGCATTATGCATGAAATTAAAAATGGAAATAATCTATAAATATTACATAACACAGGTTGGATTATATAAAGGGTGTAATATTTGGTCATCAAAAATAATCTGCATGAAGTATTTATAATAATATGGAAAATGTTAAAGTATTTGTGTAGAATCTAACAAGTGAAGCATGCTAGCACAGTGAGAAGCATAAGCCCTTAGCTATGTATTTGGGCAAGTTGCTTAACCTGTGTCTCAGTTTCCTTCTAGATAAAATGGGAATGACAGAACAGTAAAATGATGGAACTCCTTTGTATCATGACCATGAAGATTAAGACTTAGTATATGAAACAGTTCCTGGCACAGAGTTCATATTATTATCATCATCACCGTAGGCTTGTCACATTAAGACTCAAGGAAAGAAGCCAGTAGACACTAGCAAAGAATCCAGGTTCTTTTTTTTTCTTTACTGTGTTATTTGTGTTTGATGTAGTGTTCCATGATTCATTGTTTGTGTATAACACCTAGTGCTCCATCCATGCCCTCCTTAATACCCATCACCAGGCTCATCCATCCCCCCAACCCCCTCCCTTCTAAAACCCTCAGTTTGTTTCCTGGACTCCATAGTCTCTCATGGTTCATCTCCTACTCTGATTACCCCACTTCCCTTTTTTCTTTCCTTCTCCTAATGTCTTCCATGCTATTCCTTATGTTCCACAAATAAGTGAAACCATATGATAATTGACTTTCTCTGCTTGACCTATTTCACTTAACATAATCCCTTCCAGTCCCATCCATGTTGGTGCAACTGTTGGGGATACATCCTTTTTGATGGCTGAATAATATTCCATTGTATATATGGACCACATTTTCTTTATCCATTAGTCTGTTGAGGGGCATCTTGAATCCAGGTTCTTTAATGTGGTTAAATGATCCCACTTACTGCATAGAGATGGCTCTGCTTGACAAGAGACACAGAATACTCCTGTTTAGTGGGCCATGTTTCCTTGCCTTACACTTCTGCAAAGGCCAGTGCCCACCAGCTCACCAGCTACAAAGCAAAGTAGCAATCCCAGCACACTCCCAAGTGCTGACCAGATCAGAAATTGAATCTGGGTCAGTTTTCTGACTGTATCTCCCCCCCAGCAGCTCCAGGATTTAAGGTTGGGAAGTGAATGAACCCAGATGAGAAAGTATGATAGAAAAATCATCACAGATATGCTATAAGAAAATATCCTGATTGAAACCAAAAATCAAATTAAAGAAACCATTTGTACTCCAAAATTGTTCTTGGGTGGAAAGTTTTATTTTGTCCTTTTTCAAATTTTGTTTCCCAGAATTCTGTACTTTGAATGTACCATCTATAAACTAGAAGGAACGCCTGTGGTTAAGCTTTCTTGTATCACGTGTGATATGTCTTTCGTGGATTTACCTCAGATTTACAGCGGTTTTTGTGAGGAATTTCTGTAATAAGTTGGGTAGGTGTAACCAAGCCACATTTGATCAGTTGGAAGTATCAGAAACACCTGATCAAACCTAAATAACAAATAGAGGGAATTTATTAGTAATTAATCTAGAGGGTGAAGGTTAATTTAATGGCATAGTAATGTCACCAAGAACCCTCTCCTTCCTTCTCTCATTCTCACATTCTTTTTTGTATTGTTTTCTTGCTAGCTCTCTTTCATTAGTTTGGAAAGACTAAGATGGTCTCCTCCGTGGTAGCAGCGGCCAGGGCTATACCCTTCCTCATTCACACGTATCCAGATGTCATGATTGGACCAACTCAGGTCACATGGGAAATATCACACACTAATTGGCTCAGGCCTGAGTTTCATGTTCCTTTCTGAATCAAATCTGAGCCAAAAAAGATAGGGTTATCCTGATTGGTTCAGAGTGCAGTCCAAATTTGCTTATCTAATAAGCCCCCTGTTTCCGAATGTTGAACAACTTTTTGAAAATGGCGAAAAGCTTAAACCCAGACTTTGTGAGGTTGTCTCCAGACCTGCTCTGTCATTTCCCACTTTCCGTCATTGCCCTATACATGGGGCCATGTTGGAAAGGAATCTCTGCTAGAGGGCTTCTGGTTTCCTGGGATGTACCCTAAGAACCTGACGGTGATTCATACAAACATGGGGTTTTGTTGGCCACTCTATCCCCACTACTGAGCCCTCCTACCTTCCTCATAGTCAACACTTCCTGCCTTTCTTACATGAGCATCCGTTCTTTCACAAATATTTTATTTTTGGACCCAACTTATGGTCTCTTCCTTCAGGCTTTGGCTCTGTTTTCCGAGTAAAGTTTTGAAAATTTCTCAACTTGTCCACTCTCTTGCTGGGCCTCTTGCATTCAAAAATGCTTTTCAGGATCATTGTCTCTACCCATATAGGTTTTTAGAAGTTGCATTTGGAGTTTTAAAGTGTGGAAATCAATTCTTGGTTCTCACTGAACTCTTTTCAGTCTTTTCTTCCCTGGAGCAATTGACCTCAGTCTTGAAGTCTAGATTTAATTGCAAAAGGGCTTCGGGGTAAGATACAGGCTTTAAAGCAATTACATTAGGAAATATTTTAAAACATTGTCTTGCTGTTATAATAAATGCCAATATTCATGCAGTTATTAAACACTATAGGGGTTTAAAGAAAAGAGAATTTTAGTTGTAACAAGGGAAATCAGTTATTATTCCTGCAAGTAGTGGGACTTGAGGTAATTCTTGAAGAATGAATACAAGTTTGATAAGAAGAAGAAAAGAAAAAGAGAAATGGAGTTACCTTTGGTGACTTGCAACGGATTATAAAGGAAAATATTCTCTGCGATGAGCCCCTCTTTCAGCAGAGCTCAGGCAGGAGATGATCCATATATCTGTAGGTATAATTATTGATTATTGATAACTATTGATTTGTAGGTATAATTATTGATTACAAATGTCATAATTATTGATTACAAATGTCATTTCACTACCCTCAAGAGGGTAGTGGTTTTAGTCCATTTGGGGTGCTCTAAGAAAATACAACAGACTGGGTGACTTATAAATGAGAGAAATTTACGTCTCACAATTCTGGAGGTTTAGCCGTCCAAAGGTAAGGTGGTAGCAGATCTGATGTCTGGTGAGAGCCCACTTCCTGGTTTGTAGAGGGCTCTCTCTGCTCAGTGTCCTTATCTAGTTGAATGGGTTAGGGAGCTCTCTGAGGTCTCCTCTAAGTTCGTTAATCCCATTCATGAGGCTCCACCCTCATGACCTAATCACTCTCAAAGTCCCCACGTCCAAATGCCCTGGGCATCAAGGGTTAGGTTTCAAGCCAGGATCTTTGGAGGGACAGAAACATGTAATCTAAGAATTCTCATCACCTTCAGAAAGTATTTATAAAGTACTTATTTGCTTTCAAGCTCGGTGAGTGCTCTTCATTTCCACCCCTCCTTTTCTTCTTCTTCTTTTTTTTTTTTAAGATTTTATTTGTTTACTTGACAGAGAGAGAGATCACAAGTAGGCAGAGAGGCAGGCAGAGAGAGAGAGAGGGAAGCAGGCTCCAAGCTGAGCAGAGAGCCTGGTGCGGGCTTGATCCCAGGACCCTGAGATCATGACCTGAGCTGAAGGCAGCGGCTTAACCCACTGAGCCACCCAGGCGCCCCCCACCCCTCCTTTTGTTACCCAGTCCCGTGTGCATGATTGTGTGGGTCTGCACCTGTGCCTCTCAACATGCGGGAGTCACGGGAGATCTTTTCATTTTCCTTTAGATGATAATGTAAAACAACAGCAACGGGGTGTAAATTTCCTATTTTTCTTTTTTTTTTTTTAAGATTTTATTCATTTACCTGACAGACATCACAAGTAGGCAGAGAGGCAAGCAAAGACAGAGAAAGGGGGAAGCAGGCTCCCCGCCGAGCAGAGAGCCAGACGCGGGGCTCTATCCCAGGACCCTGGGATAATGACCGGAGCTGAAGGCAGAGACCTCAACCCACTGAGTCACCCAGGCGTCCCTAAATTTCCTATTTTTCGTGCTGATTCACAATGGAAGAGCTCTTCCAAAAAAACAAAATTTTAGTTCTTTGAATGGGTGTCTTTGTTTGAGTTTTTGCGTTATTTACTTCGTTGTCAGCCTGCGGTGTGTGGAGCGCTCTTGAAGGTCCTTTCATTGCAAGTAAATAAGCTCTCTAATGAGTATCTTCTACCAGGAACTGCTCTTGCTAATTCCTACGGTTGAAATTTCATCTTTACTGTTTGTTAGCTCTGTAACCCTGCGCATTTATTTAACCCTTTGTGTCCTCTTCTGTAAAATGGGAACTAACTGACTGTTTCTCGAAAGGATTAAATGAGAAAACTATGTAAAGCCTGGTAGCCACTTTCATTATGATTAGAATTATTTGATGGCACAAGAGAAATTTCTGTACTGTCATTTCCCTCATCCTGTGTCTGCCGAGGGCGTGTTTCTTGGAGGCATTCCACCATTTACAAAAAGCTTTCTTGTAATCTGTTTCTATTCTAATGTTGGTGCCTTGAAATACCCTGTTGGTTAGACATGGACTTGCCTTTCTCCTGGTCTTGCTGGTGGTACTGAGAGTGGTACCATTTCCAGCTCCCCACACACCATGCTTTCTTCAGAGCTGCCTCAGAGACACAGGCACTGAGCTCCCAGGAGAAGGCTAATGTGGGAGCCATGCTGACACAATGTGACATGGGCTGCAGTCAGCCCTCCTCAGCCTGACACGAAGCTGAGTCCTCTTTAGCTTCTTGGCTGAGACCTTATTCCATGGAAACCTACAGAAGGGGGACGAACTGATCCACTCAGCATGGGACAGCTTCAAGCCCACAGGGTAACAGTCTGGCAAAATTTTTCCGCTGGAGCAAAACCAAATTTGCTTATTTGACTGAAGATATGTAACAGCTAGCATTTGTTAAGTCACTAGTAGAAGTAAAACACTTTATCTATATTATCTCTAACACTTCCTTCAAAAAAAATCCTTGCACAGTAGGAATCACTATTTTAGACTTGAACATACTGATACTCAGCATCACATAGCACCCCAAAATATTACAGTCCACATTTGTCAAGCTTTAAAGAAGTCTCTTTCCACCCGCCTAAGACTTGGAGTATGTCCACTGGAATTGCTTTAGATGGAAGAGAGGCTGCTGACAGGGCTCTTGGCTGGGTGGTGTTGTCCCCCCACATGCCTCCTTTTTGTACTGTTGAATTGGAATCATGCTTGACCTTGCATAACTGTTAGCAGTTCATTTTGGAAGTCACTTACATCTCCCCCTAAAGGGTAAATTCCTCGTGGGTTGAGATCTTGTCTATATTTCTTGGTGTATTTTGCCATATCTCACACAACCCTGTGAACATTCGTTCATTCCACACATAGTTACTTAGAACCTACTTCATTCAAAGTACTGGATTTGGTAGATGCTGCTGTAGACAAAGTATACAGATATGAGGTCCCTGATCACAAAGATATTCTTAATCTATTAGTAGAGGATCTAAGGCAATTAGAAAATAGGAGAAATAGAAGAAGATGAAAGATATTAACTTCAGGAAAATGAGGAGGGATTGTTGACAAAGAAAGGCAGACAGAATAAATGGCAGGAGGTTTATTGCCACTGAATTCCCCTGAGATAAAGGACAATGAGAGGACACTTCTCCAGGCCTTGTGACTCTACCATTGTATCTGAGAGTTCTGAGCATTTAGACTGATGCTGAGCATTCTGGAAGATTTGTGCTTTCTTCCATAAGGTCCTTGTGGACAATTCAGAGCAAGCCTGGGTTTAGGACGGGGGTCTCTGAGGCAGGTCAGCAGTACAGTTGGTCTCAAAAGGATAAATAAGTTACCTAAGCATTCGTTACTCTGCACTTCAGGAAAAACATTAGTTAGACTCAGAAGGTGAAGGATAACAGACAAGCCACTGGGGGAGTTCAGATGTGAGATGGAAGACTTGTACATGGAAAGAGCTAGAAGAGGGACCATACACAACTACAGGCAGGCAGGTGGGACCATCTCAAGCAAAGCACAGGGGCAGTAAACTTGGTTATATGTCTACATATTGGAAACAGTTTGCCAAAAAGTCCATTCAATTTGGCATACTGGCCATGGGGCAGGTTGACTTCTGGTGAATGGGCTTGCTTCTGGAAATCTCGGGACATATAGAAAAAGGGAGAAGAGATGAACCAAACAGTACTAATTGCTCTCTTACTAGGTGTCAGATGCTGTGTTCAGGGCTTTGTATATATCATTGTAGTTCACATTCCAGCAAGACTTTGTGGCAGGTATTAATTATACTGTTTTTCAGATGAGAAAAACTGAACAGCATTGTTTACAGAATATAGAGGGTAAAGATTTGGTTCAAGGTCTCAGTCATTTAGAGAGCTAGGGCGCGAACACAATTTTTTTAGTTTTAATACTGTGATTTCTGCTTCCCCACACAGACCGAGTTTGTGTTAAAGTACAAGTTATGAGGGGAAATTGGTGGGAAAAGGTTTATAAAGGCAGGCAGAGACCAGAGCTTGACTTCTAGGGGAACCACTACTTCATTGGAAGAAAGTGAATTTCTTTATTTGTGCTTTAAGATAATTAACCTTCTAAAGAGTATGCATAGTATCTGAGAGATCTTTTAAGAACCTTTTGTAAGAAATATTATATATTGTAGGAAATAAGAACCTAGCTAGGGTTATAATGAAAATTGGCAGGATAAAACAAATTTAAAAGGGGTGGAATGGTAAGTCAATAGAAATTGGGAATTGATTGGATCTAGGGCACTAGAAAAAGATTAGGACATAAGTATTGTCATGGAGTGAAACCACCCAGAGCAGACTCAGGAGGAAGGTTGATGTGTTGTATTTTTTTTACATTGAGAATGACAGTTTTCAGTTGTGTATGAAAACAAATCCTTCTAGCAGATGAAAATTTGTCATTTGCCCTTGGAAAAAGTTTTGGCCAAGATACGATTTAGGAGTCGTTGGCATAAAATGAACTAAAGAAGAGTAGTCCCAAACACTGTTATATACTTCATCTTGAATAAAACTACTTACAAAGGAAAGTATAGTCAGAAAAATAAGAGTTGGGCTGAGGACTAAGCCTCTGAATACAGTCAGTCAATGAAGAGGATCACCAGAGGGAGAAGGGTTATTCAGGGAAGGAGAAGAGACAGAAGACAACAGTGATCTTCAGAGGACAGTGGCAAGAAAGGACAGTGGAAGAAAATAGGACCAAATTTCAGAGAGCTCAAGGAAACTAAGCCTGAATACAATTTCCTGTTTTAGATAACAAAGAAGTTCCTGGTAATGTGTTAAAAAAATGAATAAAAATGTTATGGAATGAGGGCCAGGAAAGTGATATAGCCAGAGGTTGTGGAGTGGGTGGATGATTAGTTATGAGGAAGGAGGGTCAACCAAAGTAAACTCATCTTTCTACAAGGTTGGTTGTAAAGGAAAATGAAAGAGTCAAAAGTCTAGAGCAGCAGCAAATGTGAGAGGAAACTTGATGAGCCATATCTTGGTGAGAGGAAGTGACCCAGGGGTAGCCTCCAATTTTTAATCTCATGGTTATTTCATTCATGACTGCATAGCTGAGAAAAGATGCTGATAGGCATCTACTAGGGATGCTCTCTGGTGGACATTAAGATGGAACACAAAAATCCATTCTTTGTTCCCACTGCCATAGGTCCATCTATGTACTTCTGCAGATTTCATGTCTCCAGTTCTTCAGTAATATCCATCTGTTCCAGGCCCTGGACAACTAGTCAAGCCATTCACCATTGTCTAGGAGACTATACTTATCCATCCTCAAGCCGAGTTTTTCCCCTATAAAGTGAACGACCAAACATAGTGGTCAAAGTTGTGCCCACTGGAAGAATTTCTCTTCATCACTGTTCTTTAGAGCTCCTCCAGAGTGGGGCTATTGACAACAGCTGTCTCTCTTCAGCTAGTGATACCATACTGAGCCAGCCCATCTGGGTTAATTAGTTGTAGGGAACTTCTCATGAGGCCATCCATGTGAGTTGGTGACAAGGAGTTGGTGCAACAGAAACAGGTGCTGGGGGAATCTGGGCCATCCTCTCATGCAGTGTTTTGAGGGCTCTTGAACCCATTCAGGCTTAATCATGAATATGTCATTTCCAACATACTCATCCCAATTGAGTCTGCCCACACTTAATGATTTTGGTGAATTTTATCATAACAGCTCATGATGGGAATTCTTGTCACACAGTCACTTGGTGGCCCACGGTCAAGTGCTCCATCCAAGTCCATATGGCATGCCAGAAGCTGTGTCTGGTGCCTTCAGAATTGAATGAGACCCACTAAGTGCTATGGCTCTTATTGAGAATGAGGATTTTGAAGGGTAATCCCTTGTCTTCTACTTTAGGGAAGATGTCCCAGCATGCCACAGACCACTGGACTCCCAAAGTATCAACCGAAGTAAGCACATCCTGAATATTTTTGAGATTGCCTTAGTCAGGGTAGAATCGTAACACAGAAACAGAATAATTTGAACAAGGCAAGTATTATAACAGGAATTATTAACTATAACAGGAAAATAAATAATGATAAAGGGTTTAAAGAAAGCTCTCAGAAATATCCTAGGGTTGATGGAGAATATGCAAGGAAGGACCTAACTTGCCGAGGGCGCCCTTCCCAAGGCTGACGTTCAAATTCTTGGAATATAGGTGGTTGCTGCCCACTGCGTGGAAGAGAATTTCCTGGTTTGCCCAGACCGTAGATGGCTCACAATTGGTGGGCAAGCAGGAAATGTCTCTCTGGATATAAGTAAGGCTGGTGGGTGGCCTCACAGAAGGCATCAGTCTTAGGAGTGTGCTCAATATTGGGAAGGCCAGGAAACAAGTCTCCAGGCTCCAGATGGGTGGAGGCTGGTGGGTGGACTGAAAGGAGGAGTCAGGACATTAGGTGCCTACTCACCAGCAGGGGGATTAGAGGGCCCAGAGTGTTGGTACTTATATCCAGGGGGCTCTGCGAGATGGTCATTGGACCAAGGGTGCGGTTGCAAGCTCCCCAACGGATTGTGTGCTCTGGGCTCGCAGCTGTGGGAGAAAGGACCATGCTTTCTAGATGGTCCCATCTAGAAGCAGCAAAGCAACAGCATACCTGAACCAGGAAGGAAGCCCCTTTCTTTTGCTGAGTCGTCTAGTGCCCTCTATTGGCAAGCTGAATATTATGCTCACGGCCGAGGAGAGATGCTTTGAATGTTCCCAGGTTCCCCTGTGTTTCCAGTCAGGTCATGGTCACAGCCTCTGAAATCAAGCCCTGCGTCAGGTTCCCTGCTCAACGGGGAGTCTGCTTTCCTTCTCCCTCTGCCCCTCCTCCCTGACTCGTGTGCATGCTCTCTCTCAAATAAGTAAATAAAATCTTTAAAAAAAACCCACAACTACTACTGGTTTCAAGAGGTACTTTGAATACAATAGGGAGCATTTTCATTCATTAAGTCTTTGATAGTGGTACTAATCTATGCCATCCTTCCTGGAGTATGTTATTATTTCTAATTTAGTATTTTAAGGGGGGAAAGTTTTTTATGATTACACATGATTGTTTCTGCAAAAATGTTTCATACTTCACTGGTCAGAGACCGAAGTGAGAGCTCTGTGAGCTATTAATCATAGGTTGCCCAATTTATATACTAAGGGCCCAGGAAAATGACCACAGGATGTGTCTGAGGAACCAATGGGATGAACTTGAGCCAGAAATACATTGGCCTCCAGCTTTCCTTCAGTCCCCACTTTAATGAGACTGTGAGGGCAATGAGGGTATCATTGCAGGCATCAATATGGTGAGAGCATTGATGAGGACATCAATGCCAGTATGAGGACACCGTGTGTGCGTGTGTGTGTGTGTGTGTGTGTGTGTGTGTGTGTGATGGAATATTACTTAGCCATCAAAAATTGAAATCTTGCCATTCACAATGACATGGATAGAACTAGAGGGTATTGTGCTAAGCGAAATAAGTCAGTCAGAGAAAGACAAATATCATATAATGTTATCGTATGTGGAATTTAAGAAACAAAACAGATGAACATAAGGGAAGGGAACGAAAAATAAGGCAAAAACAGAGAGGGAAAGAAACCATAAGAGACTCTCAACTCTAGGAAACAAACACGGTTGCTGGAGGGGAGATGGATGGGGGGATGGGGTCACTGGGTGATGGGAATTAAGGAGGGCACGTGATGTGATGAGCATGGGGTGTTTGTTATATGCAACTGGTGAATCATGAAATTTTACCTCTGAAATAAATACACTATATGTTAATTGAATTGAAATGAAAACAAATAAATAATAGAAAAATCCCAGGACTGCAAGGATGCTTTGGTACACTTAGTGTGTGTGTCCAGTGAACCTTGATAAGAATGGGTATCTTTTCCCCATTACAGAGTTACAGGTAAATGGTTATAGAGAGCCTTGGAGGAAGACAAGGAGAATATTAATTCTACACATTTGTGGTGTATTGCAAGATTATCTCATCAGTCACTGGGTTCTGGTTCTGTTGACTGACTCAGATTTGGAGACAGGGATGGAGGATCATGATTTCTTCCATTATAGTTACTGACATCAGAGTTCTTGCTTATTCCTGATTTTTTTTAAAAAAAGGTAAAACATTAGTGACTATATACACATTGCTCCTAATACTTCTAGGTCCTATGGCTCTGATTAGTACTCTCAACTTGTTGTTCATCATGGTAATTATAATTACATCAACCTCATCTCTGATGGTTAAATGTCATTACCTTCCTTCTGCTATCCTACAAACGTGTTGTCCTCATTGACACTAGGGAACCCAATCCCATGGCAGATTCTTTTGTGGTAAATTCTTACCTAGAAAAGAGAACCACCACACTATTTGGTTCTCAGAGATGACAGCATACCCTTACCAATGCATTCTTTATCGCCTTAATGAAGGGACTGTCCTATCAGTCTTCTAGAAAAATAGTGAGGGGGGAAGTTCTCTGATTGTATGTGATCAGTCTGTTCTCACCCTTCTATGCCCTCAAGCATCTAACCTCAATACTCTACAAAGACAATTTCAACATCTCTGCCGCATTTACTAGAGGCCATCACTGGGGCCAGTCTTCAAGGAGCCCTCCCTGCAATAGCTTAGGACTGGATCCATGCGAGCCTGCTAGGACATTGACCATCAGCCTCTTCCTCCTCATAACCCTTACTTAGCTTTATCCTCCACCCCTCCCCCCCCCACCCTACACTCCAAAATCTTCTTGATTCATCCCCACATACAGTTTACCCATTCCTCCTGGTGCGTATTAGCAGATTCCTTTGTTGTGTAAGTATTTTCTCCCAGAGAAGGAACTGCACTTCCCACATCAGGCTTTGCCATGGTTTCTCCTACCCCATCCCAATCACATCTGAGATTAATTCTGATGCCACTCCATGCTGGAACTAACCACTGCTGTACCACCAACAGTGGGTCCTTCTTGGTGCTTGGCTGCTAAGTGATCCAGCTCCAAATAACATCCTCCTGCAGCCAGTTTTGGTACCAACCATTTTATCCTACTCTTCCTGAAGGCTCAGCTTGAGATAAAGACTTGCATACGGGTTGTTTATTTGGGAAGTGATTCCAGAGACTGTCAGTGGGGGGCTCGGGAAGAGAAGCAGCGAAGAAGAGAAAGACTTTAAGAGATTTAACTACCAAGCAGGCCACACTGCTGATGTCTGATGCTTGAATCTGTGTTGGTCAAGAACGGCCTCATGGTCAATGAAATCCCCTGAAATTCTGGGTTATATATGTGTGAGTGTCCAGCGTGTTCCCTCAAATGTCCCACACGCCAGTGTCAGAATACCCCCAGAACAGGAAGCAAGCTCACACTTTTCAAGTTGAGGCATTGACATAACATGGGTGAAGTCAGTCTAGGCCAGTATGGGGTAATGGGTAATGATAACAACTCTCGTAAGCTGGGGTGGGAAGGATGGCAGACGTTGTGTGGTAGTTGTCCAGATCACTAAGGGATCACACAGCGATGGCTCACACCAGGATGGCTGGGTGGATGGATGGATGATTTACAGAACCAACACCTGATGCTAAATTATTCCCTTTCCAAATGGGAAAGTGAAATTTTCTAATAATGTCAATTTATGGAAAAGTTGTTGTCATATTCTCATAACTCTCCATCAAAGGATTTGGTTGTTATACATCTATCTTTATACCAGAACTCCAGAGTGAAGGAGCTAGAATCTTTAATTCCAATATTCAGTTTAAGCCTGATGGAGCTGAAAATGAAATTAATCTCACTGTCCAATCTATTTTCTTACCATTAGTGAACTAGCTGCCAATATATTTAGTTTAGGGCATGTCAGCAATTATACTCGTTGACTTGTGCTCGTCTGAGAGCCTGCATATTACCTTTAAAATGGTTCATATGGGCCAACAGTTTTCCTTGAGGTGGACAAAATTGGGGCAGTGTATTTCAGAGGAAATAGCAATTTAAGGTTAAAATCAGGGTCCATCACATAATGTAACTAGACTCAATTATCAAAGCCAAGTCCGACTTTCACCTTGATCACTTGTGGGAAGAGGTATATTAATATGGCATTGAGGGTTTAGAGACTGGGTTGTCCTGAGTTACATGCAGCCCTATTAGACACCCACATGCACAGTAACAGCCTTATACTCTGAGTCCAGGTTTCACTGGGTATGAATGGAAACTTTTTTTTATAAACATATATTGTATTATTTGCCCCAGGAGTACAGGTCTGTGAGTCATCTGTATTAAACAATTCACAGCACTTACCATAGCACATAACCTCACCAGTGTCTAATACCCAGCCACCCTATCCCTACCTCCCCACCTTCCAGCAACCCTCAGTTTGTTTCCTGAGATTAAGAGTCTCTTATGGTTTGTCTCCCTTCCCAGTCCCATCTTATTTCTAAATGGAAGCTGCTTAACCTATTTTCCTCCCCTCCCCCATTAGGAAGAGACGGCAACAATAGTGTGAATTATCTCTTGGTAGAAAGGGCAAGAAAGTGTAGAAAGGACAAGAAATGGACATAATGCAGAGAAGACTGAAAGAAGTCACTCAAATATTTGCCCAAAAGACCCACTCGGGAACTTGATACCTGTCAGACTAGATGCCAAGAGGAATAGGGAAGGCTGGGGAGAGCGAGCTGTCCAGGAGAGTCAACCGTTAGGTACACAAACAAGTATAACTCAAGAAAGAATATGACCGATGTTACAAGAGAAAAGGTGCAAAGTGACTCCTGGTTCAGAAGATAGGGGAAGAACATAAGAACGGGTTCTGGTGTGGGATCAGGAATGGCTTGACAAATAGGCTAGGGTCCACACTGAACTTTGAAGGGATGGGTTGGATTTTGAAAGGTGGTGCAGTGGTGGGAATGGTGCCCCCCGTGGACAGATCAACCCTGCTTTCCGGAAGGCTCAACCCAATAGGACTCCTTTCACGAAGCCCTTCCTGTTACTTTCAAGTTGCAGGAACCAACCTCTCTTAAAGCTTCTGGTGCCTCTTCTCTAGCCTTTGCAGCATACTCTCTGAGATTTTTGGTGCGTGCATGTCACAGGGTCCTCACCTGGGTGGGGACAGCTTGAAAGTGGGGTTCATGTCTGACTCTGTCCTGGAGCATTGGTATCCCATGCAGGACTCCAGACAGTAAGTGTGCAGCAACATCAGTGCCTGAATAAGAAAGGCAGCAAGCAGCAGAGCCCGCACATTTTGTCCCGGTCTCACTTCCGAATTCTTATTGTGCTCCCCTTGTAAGATATTCTCAGACAGGGGCGCCTGGGTGGCTCAGTGGGTTAAGCTTCTGCCTTCGGCTCAGGTCATGATCTCAGGGTCCTGGAATTGAGCCCCACATCGGGCTCTCTGCTCAGCGGGGAGCCTGCTTCTCCCTCTCTCTCTGTCTGCCTCTCTGCCTACTTGTGATATCTGTCAAATAAATAAATAAAATCTTTAAAAAAGAAGTCCTGGGGCGCCTGGGTGGCTCAGTGGGTTAAAGCCTCTGCCTTCAGCTCAGGTCATGATCTCAGGGTCCTGAGATCGAGCCCCACATCGGACTCTCTGCTTAGCGGGGAGCCTGCTTCCTCCTCTCTCCCTCTCTGCCTGCCTCTCTGCCTACTTGTGATCTCTGTCTCTGTCAAAAAAAAAAAAATCTTAAAAAAAGAAGTCCTCCTTTTTGTCCTTTAGCAATGTGAACCGCCTGTGTTTGAACACTAACACAGGAGAGAAAGGGTTTCCTGGAGGGTGGGGGGGGGGGGGGGGGGAGAAGGGGGAGAAGGTAGAGGAAGGAGAAGGGGAGCCAGAGCAAGAGAGGAGGAACCACCCCAATACACAGAAACCACAGTGCTCTAGGGACTGCAGTCCAAATGACAAAGAAAAGACCCTTGCACAAACACAGGGCTGGCTTTCAGAAAGGCTGCTTTCCTTTCTGGAAGAACAGTCCAGCAGTGCCAAAGTCATCAGCCTCTTTTTTCTCCACTAAGAGCAAAAAGCTTGGGCGCCTGGGTGGCTCAGTGGGTTAAGCCTCTGCCTTTGGCTCGGGTCATGATCTCAGGGTCCTGGGATCGAGTCCCGCATTGGGCTCTCTGCTCCCCGGGGAGCCTGCTTCCCTTTCCCCCTCTGCCCGCCTCTCTGCCTACTTGTGATCTCTCTCTCTCTGTCAAATAAATAAATAAAATCTTTTAAAAATTAAATAAAAGCAAAAATCTTTAAAACACATTACAAACTAAAAGTGTCACTCGGCTCACAAACGTGGGCCAGCTCAACATTTGTGGAATATGGCGTTTTCTTAGAGACTCCATTTCTGGCGGGGACTATTCGGGATTTGCACTAAAAATAAAGTTCACTTTTTAAGGTTAGATGTTTTCAAGTGACAGTTGACTAAAATAGAGAAAACTGAAAAATTATGAGCAGAGAGGTATGACATAACGACGGCGACTGTATCAGATATTTCATGAATTAGGAGTTCTTGAAGGGTTGGCGCTATGATGAAGATGGGCAGATAAAATCCTAGTTCCCTGTTCGGCAAGGCAAAACGCCGTTGGAGGTAGAAGAGTTAGAGGCATGTATGAAGCAGACGTCTGTGTTCATCAGCTGCAGCCTGTGTCTAGTAAAATGCTCTGTTTTGTTTTTTTTTTTTTTTTTTTAAGCAAAACTCATTTCCCATTTCCTGTGCCAGGAAATGAGGTACAGCACGATCTACAGACCAATATATCTTAATGTGTGAGTTGCTCATCAATCAAAGTCTGTCTGCTTTTGCAGCCACTTGCCAGTTTCCTGCGTGTACGTGAGTCTGGAAACAGGGAAACTTGCTGGCTGGAGACTTTACTTTTCTATACATGTGAGCGAGGACTGGCTGAAAGAAAATTCTATTACCGTGACGCCTACGTGAACTTTAAGTGATCTTACGTCTCTGCATTGAGTGCTTTTTTTTTCTCGCTTCGGACGTTAGGCGGTGGCAAATTTCCTCTTAAAAAGAGAAGGATGCTGATTGTAAAATGATCGGACCCAGGCATATTTGTGGTGATTGAAGTAAGAGGTAAAAATGTAAATAAAATACGTTTCATTTACTGTCTCATTTGTGGTTGATGAAGATGCTCTTTGAATTCCCGGAAATTAAAGGCACTCTATTCAGCAATGATTTATAAAATAAGAATCTCCACAGTGTAATAACCGTGACCGCAGATGTGGAACCTATCCAGTGAGAGGCTGCTTTGGGGCCAGCGGCCCTTCTTCATTTATAGTTGGGTGAAAATTAAAATTTTCCTTTGGAAAAGTTTATTTTCACGGTCTTCAGCAGGCTCCCTCTCTCCTGGAAAATGATTCTGACGTCATCTCTATCCACTTTGTGCCCTGCGCTGATGGAAAGATTTTTTTTTCCCCCTCTACTTTGCTTAGTTTTATTAAGATTCAGGGAGTCAGGGGCACCTGGGTGGGTCAGTGGGTTAAGCATCTGCGTTTGGCTCTGGTCATGATCTGGGGTTCTGGGATTTAGCCCCACATTGGGCTCCTTACTCAGTGGGGGAGTCTGCTTCTCCCTCTGCCTGCAGCTCTCCCTGCTTGTGCTCTCTCTCTGACAAATAAACAAATAAATCTTTAAAAACAAACAAACAAAAAGATTCAGGGAGTCAAGCATGCAAAATACCCTAGCCCAGGGTCAGATATTTACTAGGTGCTCACTTTATTACTGTTGTAACTAATGAAGCATTTGTGCGTGGATTAGGAATGTACATTTCATTTCATGTCCCATACACTTGACTTAGACTTCCAATTTCTTGCTCTGCTACTTGTTAGGTGGATACATTGACATTGGGCCAGATTCCAGTTTCTCTGACTGTCACTTCCTCATCTACCAGTGGGGAAGTTCATACTATTTCACAAGGAATAGTGAGATCTGATAAGACGATGGATGCAAACACGTTACGGGTTCGGTCCAGGGCAGTACACAGGGAGTAGCTCTTGGAATGGAGAGGAAGAAAAATCTGAACCTTACAGTGAATTATTTCCCTATTTCATCTATTCCTGTTTGTATCTGTGAGTCAGTAGAGACTGTAGAGAGTCTACATCCACTGTAGAGAGTGGATGGAACAAAGGCAAAGGAGGATCTTAGGAGCCTGAGGGGCAGATAGAAGTATCTGAGAAGTCTCCAGGACTTTCTCAGCACCCTGGTGAGCTGGACCATTGAAATGCTAATTCATAGGAGTGGGGGCTACCCCAGCTCTCTCTCTGCTTCTTGGCACCAGTTTCTGGCATGATCTCTTCTCTTCCTGCTGCTGGCTCTTTGAACAGACTGTCCAGGCATTTTAAGGTTGGCAACCAGTGCAATGAATTGCTTCTTCTTAAAATAACTCAAATCATTGGATTTGGCTTGCCACTAAGACTTTTCCCCCTTGATTCATTCTGTAGCAATAGAAGAAGAAAATGCGAATATCCCCATGGACTCAGCCTCGTTCCATCTTCTGTTCAGGACAAACCCCCATATGGTCAAGAACACAAGCATTGCCCTTTTCCAGAAGAGCTAACCCGGCTCAAAATTCTTAGCACTAATGCCTAACTCCTTCTAAGGATTGAATGGAACCCCTGGAAAAATTTATACTGGCGGAGGTATGTAAGCTATCCTGATGTAAATTCCTGTAGGGGTTAAGCCCTAATGATTGAGGAAGATATAAAATGGAAAAATCAACTATAACTGGAGAGGATTGTACTTGACATAATTTCCTAGCAACCTCCAGTTTTCAAGGCAGTGTTTATTTTATGTGGTGCTTTTCGAAGTGATGCCTTTGTTATTGTTATGGAACATGGCTAATTTTCTCAGTAACATATGCAGCTTGAGGAAAATCTGTGATAAGACTGAAAACCCCAAATTGTCAGTAATTGCAAAGTGCCTGGTTAATTACATTTTGAGCTGGAAACATGCTTTTTCAGATTTGCTGTACCACTCTTATATTTATAAGTTCCCCTACCTCTCTGAAATTTTATTTTGATCTTTGTAGAAAAGATAATAGCATGAGTTGTTATTAAGATTGAGTTTTCTTGGTTTTTAGTTTTTGGTTAGTTGGCTCCCGCATACATTCCTCCTGACATAGCTCCATCATTTGAACTTTTTTTTTTTTAATTATTTTTTTTTATTTGTTTATTTATAGCATAACAGTGTTCATTGTTTTGGCATCACACCCAGTGCTCCATGCAGTACGTGCCCTCCCTATTACCCACCACCTGGTTCCTCAACCTCCCACCCCCCCCACCCCCCTGCGGCCCCTTCATAACCCTCTGGTTGTTTTTCAGAGTCCATAGTCTCTCATGGTTCATCTCCCCTTCCAGTTTCCCTCAACTCCCTCTCCTCTCCATCTCCCCATGTCCTCCATGTTATTTGTTATGCTCCACAAATAAGTGAGACCATATGATACTTGACTCTCTCTGCTTGACTTATTTCGCTCAGCATAATTTCTTCCAGTCCCGTCCATGTTGCTACAAAAGTTGGGTATTCGTCCTTTCTGATGGAGGCATAATACTCCATTGTGTATATGGACCACATCTTCCTTATCCATTCATCCGTTGAAGGGCATCTTGGTTCTTTCCACAGTTTGGCGACCGTAGCCATTGCTACAATAAACATTGGGGTACAAATGGCCCTTCTTTTCACTACATCTGTATCTTTGGGGTAAATACCCAGCAGTGCAATTGCAGGGTCATAGGGAAGCTCTATTTTTAATTTCTTCAGGAATCTCCACACTGTTCTCCAAAGTGGCTGCACTAACTTGCATTCCCACCAACAGTGTAAGAGGGTTCCCCTTTCTCCACATCCTCTCCAACACACGTTGTTTTCTGTCTTGCTAATTTTGGCCATTCTAACTGGTGTTAGGTGGTATCTCAATGTTGTTTTAATTTGAATCTCCCTGATGGCTAGTGATGATGAACATTTTTTCATGTGTCTGATAGCCATTTGTATGTCTTCATTGGAGAAGTGTCTGTTCATATCTTCTGCCCATTTTTTGATATGATTATCTGTTTTGTGTGTGTTGAGTTTGAGAAGTTCTTTATAGATCCTGGATATCAACCTTTTGTCTGTACTGTCATTTGCAAATATCTTCTCCCATTCCGTGGGTTGCCTCTTTGTTTTGTTGACTGTTTCCTTTGCTATGCAGAAGCTTTTGATCTTGATGAAGTCCCAAAAGTTCATTTTTGCTTTTGTTTCCTTGGCCTTTGGAGACATATCTTGAAAGAAGTTGCTGTGGCTGATATCGAAGAGGTTACTGCCTATGTTCTCCTCTAGGATTCTGATAGATTCCTGTCTCACGTTGAGGTCTTTTATCCATTTCGAGTTTATCTTTGTGTACGGTGTAAGAGAATGGTCGAGTTTCATTCTTCTACATATCGCTGTCCAGTTTTCCCAGCACCATTTATTGAAGAGACTGTCTTTTTCCATTGAATATTTTTTCCTGTTTTGTCGAAGATTATTTGACCATAGAGTTGAGGGTCCATATCTGGGCTCTCCACTCTGTTCCACTGGTCTATGTGTCTGTTTTTATGCCAGTACCACGCTGTCTTGGTGATCACAGCTTTGTAGTAAAGCTTGAAATCGGGTAACGTGATGCCGCCAGTTTTGTTTTTGTTTTTCAACATTTCCTTAGCAATTCGGGGTCTCTTCTGGCTCCATACAAATTTTAGGATTATTTGCTCCAGCTCTTTGAAAAATATCGGTGGAATTTTGATCGGAATGGCATTAAAAGTATAGATTGCTCTAGGCAGTATAGACATTTTAACAATGTTTATTCTTCCAATCCAAGAGCATGGAACAGTCTTCCATCTTTTTGTGTCTTCTTCAATTTCTTTCATGAGTGTTCTGTAGTTCCTCGAGTACAGGTCTTTTACTTCTTTGGTTAGGTTTATGCCCAGGTATCTTATGGTTCTTGGTGCTATAGTAAATGGAATCGATTCTCTAATTTCCCTTTCTGTATTTTCATTGTTGGTGTATAAGAAAGCCACTGATTTCTGTACATTGACTTTGTATCCTGCCACTTTACTGAATTGCTGTATGAGTTCTAGTAGTTTGGGGGTGGAGTCTTTGGGGTTTTCCATATAAAGAATCATGTCATCTGCGAAGAGAAAGAGTTTGACTTCTTCCTTGCCAATTTGGATACCTTTTATTTCTCTTTGTTGTCTGATTGCCGTTGCTAGAACTTCTAATACTATGTTGAACAAGAGTGGTGAGAGTGGGCATCCTTGTGTTCCTGATCTCAACGGGAAGGCTGCAAGCTTTTTCCCATTGAAGATGATATTTGCTGTGGGTCTTTCATAGATAGATTTTATAAAGTTCAGGAATGTTCCCTCTATCCCTATACTTTGAAGCGTTTTCATCAGGAATGGATGCTGGATTTTGTCAAATGCTTATTCTGCATCAATTGAGAGGACCATGTGGTTCTTCTCTCTTCTCTTATTGATGTGTTCTATCACACTGATTGATTTGCGAATGTTGAACCAACCTTCCAACCCAGGGATGAATCCCACCTGGTCATGGTGGATAATCTTTTGAATGTGCTGCTGGATCCTGTTTGCTAGGATCTTGTTGAGAATCTTTGCATCCATATTCATCAGTGATATTGGTCTGAAATTCTCCTTTTTGGTAGGGTCTTTGCCTGGTTTGGGGATCAGGGTAATGCTGGCTTCATAAAAAGAGTCTGGAAGTTTTCCTTCTGCTTCAATTTTTTGGAACAGCTTCAGGAGAATTGGTGTTATTTCTTCTTTGAAAGTTTGGTAGAATTCCCCAGGGAATCCGTCAGGTCCTGGGCTCTTGTTTTTTGGGAGGTTTTTGATCACTGCTTCAATCTCATTACTAGATATCGGTCTATTCAGGTTGTCAATTTCTTCCTGGTTCAATTTTGGGAGTTTGTAGCTTTCCAGGAATGCATCCATTTCATCTAGGTTGCTTAGCTTATTGGCATATAACTGTTGGTAATAATTTCTGATGATTGTTTCTATTTCCTTGGTGTTCGTTGTGATCTCTCCCTTTTCATTCATAATTTTATTAATTTGGGCTTTCTCTCTTTTCTTTTGGATTAGTGTGGCCAATGGTTTATCGATCTTATTGATTCTTTCAAAAAACCAGCTTCTAGTTTCATTGATACGTTCTACTGTATCTCTCGTTTCTACCTCATTGATCTCTGCTCTAATCTTGATTATTTCCCTTCTTGCATGTGGAGTTGGTTTGATTTGTTGTTGATTCTCCAGTTCTTTAAGGTGTAGAGACAGCTGGTGTATTCTGGATTTTTCAATGTTTTTGAGGGAGGCTTGGATGGCTATGTATTTCCCCCTTAGAACCGCCTTTGCTGTATCCCATAGGTTTTGGACCGAGGTGTCTTCATTCTCATTGGTTTCCATGAATTGTTTAAGTTTGTCTTTGATCTCCTGGTTGATCCAAGCGTTCTTAAGCAAGGTGGTCTTTAGCTCCCAGGTGTTTGAGTTCCTTCTGAACTTTTCCTTGTGATTGAGCTCCAGTTTCAAAGCATTGTGATCGGAGAATATGCAGGGAATAATGTCAGTCTTTTGGTATCAGTTGAGTCCTGCTTTGTGACCCAGTATGTGGTCTATTCTGGAGAAGGTTCCATGTGCACTTGAGAAGAATGAATATTCTGTTGTTTTAGGGTGGAATGTTCTGTATACGTCGATGAGGTCCATCTGGTCCAATGTTTCATTCAATGCTCTTATTTCTTTATTAATTTTCTGCTTCAATGATCTGTCTATTTCTGAGAGAGGCGTATTAAGATCTCCTACTATTATTGTATTCGTATCAATATGACTCTTTATCTTGATTAATAGTTTTCTTATGTACTTGGGTGCTCCCATATTGGGGGCATAGATATTCACAATTGTTAGATCGTCTTGGCGGATAGTCCCTTTAAGAATTATGTAGTGTCCTTCTGTATCTCTGACTACAGTCTTTAGTTTAAAATCTAATTTATCTGATATGAGAATCGCTACTCCGGCCTTCTTTTGAGGCCCATTGGCATGAAAGATGCTTCTCCATCCCTTCACTTTCAGTCTGGGTGTATCCTTAGGTTCAAAATGGCTTTCTTGTAGACAACATATGGATGGGTCCTGTCGTTTTATCCAATCTGCAACCCTGTGTCATTTTATGGGCGCATTTAGGCCATTCACATTGAGAGTGATTATTGAGAGATAGGTTTTTATTGACATCGTGTTGCCTTTGAAGTCTTTCTGTCTATAGATTGTTTCTATATTTCTGTTCAATGATATTCTTAGGATTTTTTCTCTCTTTTAGGACCCCCCTTAATATTTCCTGCAGTGTCGGCTTGGTGGTTGCATAGTCTTTTAAGCCTTGCCGGTCTTGGAAACTCTTTATCTCTCCATCCATTTTAAATGTCAGTCTTGCTGGATAGAGTATTCTTGGTTGCATGTTCTTCTCATTTAGTACTCTGAATATATTTTGCCAGCCCTTCCTGGCTTTCCAGGTCTCTGTGGAAAGGCCTGACGTTATTCTAATGGGCTTTCCTCTGTATGTAAGAAGCTTCTTTGTCCTAGCTGCTTTTAAGAGGGTCTCTCTTGAAACAAAATTCCCCATTCTAACGATAAGGTGCCGTGAGGTCTTTCGAGAATCTAAAATCTTGGGAGGAAATCTTTCTGCCTCTAGTACATGAACGTTGTTTCCATTCGTGAGATTGGGAAAATTTTCATAGACAACTTCTTCCACTATATCTTCTAGACTTCTTTCTTTTTCTTCCCCTTCAGGGATTCCAATAATTCTGACGTTGGAACGTTTCATGGCATCGTTTATTTCCCTGATTCTGTTTTCGTGGCTTCTGAGCTGTTTGTTCCAGGCTTCCTCCTGATCCTTTCTCTCTATCTGTTTGTCCTCCAGGTCACTAATTCTATCTTCTGTCTCAGTTACCCTAGCTTTTAGAGAATTTAGATTGGATTGGAACTCATTGAGAGCATTTTGAACATCATCCCTGGTAGCTTTCAGTTCTGCCCTAACATTGTGAACATCATCCCTGGTGGCTTTCAGTTCTGCCCTAATCAATTCTGTTTGGTCATCCATGGCTTTCTCCAACCTAGCTATTGCCTGGATAATTGTTAGTCTGAATTCCTTTTCTAACATATTGTCTATGTCGATAGCCATTAGCTCTGTTGCAGAAGGCCCATCCTCTGTATTTTTCTTCTGTTGGGTATTCCTCCTCCTAGTCATTTTGGTAAGAGATGACTAAACAGGTGCAGATGGACTTATCGATTGTGGTACAGTCAATGTGCACCCTGGAATGCTTCTGTGCAATCAGGATTCCCCACCCAAATGAGAGAAAAACGAAAAGAAAAAGAAATAGAGAAGAAGAAAGAAAAAAAAGGGGGGAAAGAAAAAAGGAAAAAAAAAAGAGAGAGAGAGATAGGAAAAAAAGGGAAGATAAAAGAGAAGGCTCAGCCCAAATGGGCCACAAGGTAAGATTTGTGGAGTATACAAACAAAAACAGACAGACAAAAAGAGTGATAAAAGTATATGACAAGAGAAAAAAATATGTATATATAAGCAAAAAAAAAAAAAAAGGGAAGAACCTCATCAGAAAGAACCCCAAGTATAAGGTTTATATATTATCAGGACAAACACAAATTCACAGAAACACTGACAGAAGGAAAAATTGGGAGAATGGTTGTAGATTCTCCGTGTGGGTGAGGAAGGTTATTTTGATTCTTCCTGAAGGTATCTTGATGTTTTTGTTAAGGGACTCAACTTTCCTAAGTTACAGGGGGAATAGAAACTGGTTTGCCTATAGGGGTAGCATTGATTGGGGAAAGGGGATTACCTTGAAGTTTAACTCTATATGTATAGTAGAAAATAAAAATTAAAAAAGAATAAACTAGACTAAACTAAGTTAAAATTAAAAAAGAATTAAAAAAATAGAAAAACAAAAGAAAAACACGGGTGTATGTGTCAAAAAGTTCAGGTTAGAAGGTTATTAAAGAATTTGATGTACTGGACATCTCAGTGTGATGGTAAATAGGTTAAAAAATTATCTGTATGTATAAAAAAAAAAAAAGAACCAGAATATTGGTAAAGAGTTAAAAATAAAAGTTGTATTTATGAAGTAGTGGTGATTGTTCTCTTGTAGTCTTTTTTTTTTTTTTCTTCCTTCCTGGTTGGTTTTCTGGGGGAGGGGCCTGCCACATGGGTTTTCAGACAAAGATGTTCCCTGAGTTAGGTCCTCCCGCCCCCCTCAAGGGGGTGAACTCTGAGGAAACTGTTTTTTTCAGCCTTTTGTTCTCTGGGGGTTTTTATGTTCTTTCATCTGTTTTCTCTCGCCTTGCCAGCTTTTGATGGTTTTTGGAGTTTTAGAGGAGATCAAACTGCACCCCGACCTCCCTCTCAGAGAGAAGCCGCAGAATGCTCTGAGAGCTGCTGGCAGAGTCGGTTCTGAGTCACTGTCCCTGGGGATGCAGGAGCTCCTCATTGTACCCAAAACCAGGGCAGCGGTGGCTGTCTAGGCAGCTCCAGACCGCCAGAGAGGTTCCGAGCAGAGATCGCGCACTGAGATTTTCCCGCTGTCCCAGGCTGGGAATGTCTGGTTTTTCTGGCTGCCAGAGCTCCAGGCTAGCGCCTATGAGCACCTATCCCAAGGGAGGGTGTGGGACGCGCGTGTTTCAGGATTGCCGTCTGGCCAGGCTCCCAGCCCCTCACGGGAGCCAGACCCCACTCGTTCTCGGGCGCGCTGACGTGTCAGGTGCACTGGCGGCTCAGGGATGGAGACCTGATTTCTCTGCCGCACTCTCTCTGGCTCCGCGCCAGGGGAGGCTGTCCTGGGTCTGGGGACTTAGGTCCCTGACCCTAACTGCCCAGGTTCCCACTATGGTACCCCGTGATCCTTTGCTGTTTGTTTTTTGAGTGCTTTCAACCAGACTCCAAGTTAATGCTGGTCCCCAGACGCAGAGCACTCTCGTGTTGGGGTGTTGCTTTCTGATCGGTCACCTCTGGTGGCTCCCTCCCCCTTTTGTTTATCTTCTGATATCAGTTGGACATTCCCAGTCTGCTTTACCTGCCACTGGCGTCTTCTGCTCCTGTAGAGATCCAGACGTGTATAATTCTGATCTCAGGCTGATTTCATGGGTGGTCGGAGTTCTTTGGTAGGTAATCAGCTCACTTTAGGGTACAGGTTGAAATGGTGCCTCCTCCTACTTCCCCGCCATCTTGACTCCCCCCCCATCATTTGAACTTTTACTCTGAAATACAAGAGAATTTTCACTTTCCTTCTGCTGGGACACTGAACGTTGTCCATGCCTTCAAATTAAAGTAGATCTTCTCGTTCACAAGGGAATTTTCCCAAGGCCTTCAAGGATCCTCAGCTGATTAATTTCAAGGACCATTTCATTTCCCCTCTCCACAAAATAACTGAAGATTTTAATGAAACTTTTCAAACCCTTAACAGTTTTAGGTATATGAGCTCAAGTCATTTGTACGTGTATAGCTGTTAATAAGCCCAACACTTTACTACCTGATACTTTTTTGCGGGTAACCTAAATTAGCCAAAACTGCTGCAGTGATGATAAGATGTTCCGACGTGTGGCCAAAGACCAAGGTGAAGAAGAAATGGATTGCACTGCGTGAGAAGTGGCCCTAAGGTGTGGGGCAGATCTGTAAGGCATCAGAGGGGATGGTCTGCCCTCAGATTTTTTTTAGACTCCACAAATTCTTCCCTCTTGGATATGCTCATTTGCAAAAGGCACTTCTCTTTAATCTATGTGCATTTCCTGTCTTTATCTTTGAAGACATGTTTTTGCAGTCAGGCGGCCCTCCCTGTTGATTTCACACCGTGGAACGTTGATGGAAACGCTTCCTAAAATTTATACATGGAAAAGGTCATTCCGGTGATTTTACTAGTCCCATCATAGAAATATTTGTACAGGGCTTTGGCATCTGCCAGTATCACTAGTCAGTTAAAGGGCTTACTTTTTTTTCTTTTTTTATCATCACCAGATAACTACATACTTAATTTTGATGACTATTTTTTTTCTCACTTGATAAATGGCTGTTGTGCATCGTGTACGCACTTACTGAAATTGTTTTGTGGATCATTTTTCTGTTTCTACGGTATTCATGGAGTTGTCCCTGATGCGTAGATTAGAGCCCCCCTCTGATGCAATTTTTAATATGAATAATCTTTCTTTTAAGGGCAGTTTTACATTTACAGAAAAATTGAGCAGAATGCAGAAAGTACAAAGTTCCTTTGTACGCTCCCCCGCCTGCAAGAAATTAGTCATTTCTTATTAATGTCATGCATTGGAGTGGGACATTTGTTAGAATTGATGAGCCAGTTTTGATACATTGTTATTATTAACTACATTATTATTATTATTATTATTAACTAAAGTCCAGGGTTTACATTAGTGTTCTTTTGGGGTTGTCCACTTCTATGGCGTATACCCACCATTACAGTATCATAGAGAATATTTTCACTGCTGGAAAAATGTTCTGGGCTCTGCCTATTATCCCTTTCCCCTCCGACTCCCTCTCCCCCAGCAGCTCCTGGCAGCCATTGACTGTCTTACCATCTCTAACGCAGTGTTGCCTTTGCTAATATGACTGTTTTCCCTTAAAAAAAGAAAAAAAAATTTGGGTTGAGAACTCTGCCTTGGGGGGTCAGATGGTGGCTCAGCTGGTGAAGCGTCTGCCTCCAGCTCAGGTCATGATCCCAGAGTTCTGGGATTGAGTCCTGCATGGGGCTCCCTGCTCAGCAAGGAGTCTGCTTCTCCCTTTGCCCCTCCCCCTACTTGTGTACTCTCTCTTTCCGACAAATAAATAAAAACAATCTTTGCCCTCCCCCCAAAAAAAAGAACTCTGCCCTGGACTTACATTATTTCCCCTTCATTGTATCACTGGATTAGCAGATTTTCTTTTCAAGAAGAATATGAATTTTACCACCAGAAAGTTACTGCCAAGTTAGCGAAAATCTAGAACAAAAATAGCCAGCCTGAGGTGTAGGTTGGTAGAGACCCCCTGGGGCCCACTGGCGTGCTAAGGGACTCCCACTTGTGTATGAAGCTTTGAAGCAGATGAGTCAAATGTATTCCCTGACAAAATGATATATTGCTACATGGCATAGACCTTCTGGGGGCTCTTCAGAGCCCTCAAAACCATCAGGGTTAAATCCACAGGTGCAGAAGATAAACTGAAACCGTCAGGGTTGACTATACATTTGATTGCCATCCCGCGTTCCCACAGCATAGCTTGATTCACAGGCCACTAAGTCAGTGGAATTAGAAGGTAGCAGTGACCCCAGGCTAGGTATTTTAGGATGGGGGCCCACAGGAATCAGAATCCTCTCCTAAGTGTGTCTTTGCTCTCAAATGTCTGCAATACCCCATAAAGACATTAACACCTCCTGCTCTCCTGTTTCCTTATATCTTGGGCTGTGGGTCATGTTCCCATAAACTGTTCAACCCAGTGAAGCCAATTAATTCAAACAACACTCACTGGTTATAGGCACCTAATGAAATAATTCCAGAGGCTCCTGGGTGGCTCAGTCGGTTAAGTATCCAACTCTCTCTTTTTTTTTTAATTAACATGTTATTTGCTTCAGTGGTACAGGTCTGTGATTCATCAGTCTTACACAATTCAAAGCACTCACCATAGCACATACCCTCCCCAATGCCGTCACTCTGCCACCCTGTTCCTCCCTCCCCCATCCCCTCTAGCAACCCTCTGTTTGTTTCCTGAGATTAAGAGTCTCTTACGGTTTGTCTCCCTCTCTGGTTTCATCTTGTTTCATTTTCCCCTCCCTTCCCCTGTGAGACTCTGTCTTGTTTCTCAAATTCCTCAGATCAGAGAGATCATATGATAATTGAATTTCTCTGATCAACTTATTTTGCTCAGCATAGCATCCTCTAGTTCCATCCACATCGTTGCAAATGGCAAGATTTCATTTTTTAAAGATTTTTAAAAGATTTTTATTTATTTGTTTGACAGATCACAAGTAGGCAGAGAGACAGGCAGAGAGAGAGAGAGAGAGAGAGAGGAGGAAGCAGGCTCCCCGCTGAGCAGAGAGCCCGACATGGGGCTTGATTCCAGGACCCTGAGATCATGACCTGAGCTGAAGGCAAAAGCTTTAACCCACTGAGCCACCCAGGGACCCCATTTCCTTTTTGATGGCTGCATAGTATTCCATTGTGTGTGTATGTGTGTGTATATATATATACCATATCTTCTTTGTCCATTCACCTGTTGATGAACATCTAGGCTCTTTCCATAGTTTGGCTGCTGTAAGCGTCCAACTCTTGACTCAGCTTAGGTCATGATCTCAGGGTCGTGAGATTGAGGCCTGCATCAGGTTCCATGTTGGGTGTGGATCTTACTCAGAATTCTCTCCCATTCCCTCTCCCCCTTCCCCTACCCCTCTTTCTCAAAATACTACTAATAAAAATAATCCCACTTCTTTGAGTATCTGGTCAAATGCAGTCTAGCACTTTCTTTACAAAGCTGTCAAAGGACAAGTTTACCACATGCCATGCAACATAGTTAAATGGCTTTACGTCCTACCTCCCACAGAAGGGAGACTCTTCTTTTTTTTAACAACTCTCACTTCTGTGTTTAAAAAAAATGGGGCTGTTTTTACTAATTAAGATTCATACTCCTCTTTTTTATTGTTCTTTTCAGTACTTAGATGGTGGAAAATGAAATGTTTTGCTAGATCTTCATCTTTCACGAAATAAGCAGCATTGATTAAAAACAGACCACGATAGCTGTCAGCTCCCATTCCTGCAAATTCAGAGAATGATTCAGATTTCTTTATTTTATTGGATTTGGGCTGAGTATGTTAATGGTTGAAATGACATGTTTCTTGAAATCAAGTAACCCTGTTAACCCCCTTTGTGAGGTTATATCAAGAACGATGTAACAACAGAAACCTGTAAAGAATGCTTAGGAATTCTCTGGGTCCTTGAATAGCTTTTCTGCAGAGAGATTTTACTGGAACATTCCATTTGCAGAAGCAAAGGTTCTGTAAGATGCACAGATAAACAGAGTAGGGAAGCTGGCAGGGACCAGGTATTATCCTGAGGGTGGAATTTGAAGGAAGTCAAGAAAACCATCCAGCTTAGGTCTTCTATTTACCAAGGACCTCAAATAGAGAGGCTGTCTCCGAGTTTATGCGTACAGCGTTGAGAAACATTGACAGCCCTGAAAGATACTGAGCACACTTCTTACATATTCATCACTTTTGTAACCTATTGTTTTTAAAGATTTTGTTTATTTTTGAGAGAGCTTGTGCACAAGCATGGGGAGCGGCAGAGAGAGAGAGGGAGAGGTGGACACCCTGCTGAGTGTGGAACCTGACAGGGGGCTCAAGGGGCCCTGAGATCATGACCTCAGCCAAAGTCAACCACCTGGGTGCCCCACTTTTGTAACCTATTTTAGCATTTCTTCTTCTATCAAGAGCCCCCCCCCCACCCTGCCACCAGTGAAAGTGGCCAGGGGACCTTTTGACTGACAGGAGGTACGGTATGGTACCTATATTATTAGGTCTAGATTATTATAAATCCCTTTTTAGCAACAAACTTCTTTTTAATCCCATGACATTCTGTGCAGAATTGCAACATGTAAGACAGAGGCAGAACTGCTTTCTTGGAGTTGGAGGTCACCTGAGCCTCCTCCTGGCCCACACAGTGGCATCTAAGATACCTCTGGGGAACTCAGAACTTCAGAAAATAAGATTCGGAAATTATTAGACTGGTGTAACCCATCCCACATACAAATACCAAAATTTAGTCTTGGACAGGTTAGATTTCCTGTTCAAGATGATCCATCTGGCTGGGGTCGAGAGAGGAGTAGACCTCTGGGTACCCTGCTGAGTACTTTCCCCTGACAGGAATTGCTGAATGGAATTTTCCTTTGATCTGATGCTATTTGAGGTTCAGAAGTCCAGGGTCCTCAGGAATGATGGTGCATGCTAAGCTGTTAACATGAGCCCAGAAAGGAATTCATCTAGAAAACATACCACCACGAATCATGTTAAAAACATGAGTATAGGGACTCCTGGGAGACTCAGTCAGTTGAGTGTCTGCCTTTAGCTCAGGTCATGATCCCAGAGTCCTGGGATCGAGTCCCACATCGGGATCCCTGCTCAGCAAGGAGCTGCTTGTGCTCACCCACTCTCTCACTCTTGCTCTCTCTGACAAATAAATACATAAAATCTTAAAAAAAAAAAAAAGAATACAAAAAAATGTGTATAGATATGTCACATATATGACTTTTTAGCCCAGTCATTTAGAACCTGCTCCCATGAAATTGTAATATTAAGGCTCATATATATAATTTATAAATATGCATGTATTCACACATGAATGTCATGGTCCTATCTGAGGTCAGATGCACACATGCACAAAAGGAAGGCAAGGGAAGGATCAGGGCAGGGTGCTCTGTGAATCATTTCAGTCACTTTGTAAATGTTTATGGAATAAGTTCCAGAATCTGGGCTCAGGCTAAAGCCCACTGAGACCAGCAAATGCCTTCCAAAAGGGGCTTTTCAGAAGAGCAGCGTCCTTGCCTCTGCTTCCCAGATGGTTACGGGTTTCCTTCTGTTTTCTTTCGGGCACTTGGTTCATTCCTTGATCTCTCTTCCCAGTGACCCCCAGCTGACTCTTTGCTGCTACCAAAGCTTTCTGCTTCTGAGACATAGCTCATTGAGATCTTGTAGACATAAAAAGAAAATAGAAGGTTGTCTGGACTGCAGAAATTTGGAAACTTATTGATGTCATTTTTTTTTCCTGGAAGCCAGCTGCGAAATGTCTCCAATCCAGCTCCGAGGAATACACTCTTTTTGCAAAGCTTACATCACCTGGCCTTCAGGCTCCTACTGGGTATCATTTCTCCATTGACTTGCAGTGAAGCAACCCTCCTCCAAGGTGATTCGGTCTTTGGAAACTGCAGTCCCCTTACTCCAAAATCCCAAATGGCTCCTGACAATTCTGTTAATCATTTTTAAAGGTTGCCATAAGAGCTCAAAGGATCCATTCTGCCTTAAGTGGTAACTGTTGGGTACGAATCTATGTTGGCTTGAGATTAACTTGCCTCTGACTTTGATTCTTCCTGGGATTTTATTTTGGTATCTGACACCACTCGCTCCCCATTTTGGCTCTAGCCATGCTCTCTCTGAAGAGTCCTGTCCTTCCATGAGGTATGCGCTACTCTGAGTCTTAGAGGGAGCAGGATTTTGGAGATCAATCTCATGATGAATGCCATTCTTCACACGAGAATTAGTGGCTCTAGGAGATATAATGCCATACAGAGTCAGGAGACTGTTGGTGATATCAGTTGGTATGGGGTTGAAGTAATAAGGGAAGCGGCAAGAAGCAATTTCGTTGTCTGTGGACTTGGGGAATACCAATAGAAATGAAAGTGGCTTACACGTTAGCTGTTATATGCAATTCCATAGTAATGCCATATTGAACAAAATGGATGTGATGTGTTGCCAGGGGACTGCCCGCCATCATCATGGGTTGTGTGCCTGTCAGTCTTCACAGATGCTCACGTGTGAACATGAAATAGGTTGTGAGGCACTGAGGGGACAAGGGGACCACTTTCTGGGCATGCTTGTTTGTTTAGTCTCTTTTATTGCCTAGGAAGGATAAAGCTGTGTTTTGAGGAAAAGTCAACAGAGTTTAAAGACAGGCACTCTAAGTGCCCTGTCTACAGAGTTTATCTACAACTCATTCTGGAATATTTGAAGTCCATTGCCACTGCTTATTATCACCCATTATTTTTTCTTTGATGTTGTCTTGTAACATCTTTCTTTCCTGGTAAAATCTGAAGGATGGGCACTACTTATGTAGGTGATTGTAGAGTTTACATTTTGTTTAATGTATATATTTACAACTCCAGATCTGAAAGAGGCAAGTCTTCAAATAACTATAGTATGTATACTATTTAATCATACCTTTATGTCTAATTATATACTTAAAACAGTTATAATATAATGCTCTATTGTATGAGAGTATATAATTATATTGATAATTCCTATGTATAAATTATATAAATTACTATTCCACATTACTGTTCACTGCCTGACAGTCATTTTAATTATATTATTTCTGTGCTCTTAAATTTTCTCAGGATTCATTGACTAAATTTATATGCTGTGGTTATAAATTATAGTTGCATTGCAATTCTCTTCCTTCTTATCCCTTCCTCCATACTCCCTGCCATCTACTCTTTGGAAAGACTTATTTCCTATGGGAATGTGCTATGTCATTGTTTTGGTTGTGTTCCTTTATACCATTTTCATTGGGCAATTATAGTGTCAGAGCTGAATGAGACCTTGGAGAACCAGAACTTAACTGTAGGTAAACAGAGGCTCGAAGATATTAAGTGAGGCATCAGTCATGCCATCCTCCTTTTTTGTCATTCTACTCTTCTTCCTGATGTAGCCCTCCGCCCACCCCTGCCCATGTCCAGACCTTGGTGTATAAAATACTGGAGCTCTGGCTTGTGTTCAGAAATTCCCACTGCATCCCAATAGGGAACTTTCCCAGAATAAGGAAAATAAAGTCTATCAAAGAATGACCTTCACAAGCAAGACTATGTTCTGGGTGGGAAGGAATAGAGGTCTGCTGGTTTCTTTTGTGTCCATTCTCCTGTTGTGTTCTCCTTGGTGGGATGGGGCTTCAGCCCTTCTACATTGTGGCATCAGCCCTGAGCAGCCTTGCAGGCAGGTTTCCTACAGGGGCAAGGTGTTTCCTTGAAGAGCCCTGCCAAAGGCAGGAAATCAGACACTACACAAATGCACCTCCTCACAGTTCAGACCTAGTCCTTCTATCATCATTTGGCCATTTGCATGAACATAGTGGAAATTCATAGGAGAAATGAGCTCTCTCATATATAGTAATTTAGAATACAGGCTGAAAGCTCAGAGAGATAAAAGGGAGTCCCTTAATGCCCATAAATATACTTAAAGCTGAAGTGAATGGCTGGGTAGGAAGTCATTGTTTTATATGAAAATCTCTACTCTTCTGTCCTGATGATTTTATTCCTTTGTTCATGATAAATAAATCTTCATGCATTTAGGAAAAAAACTTGACTTATGTTGCATCCATGTTAAGCAAAATGTAGTATAACACAATTATTTCTTGCTCCTAAATCAAACTCTATAAAATATAATGTTTAGCAATGTTCTTCTCCATGTCCCATTATCATACTAACATACCACCATTTTTTCTTTTTTCTCTTTTCTCTTTTTAAGAAATTTAAACCAAAGAGACTTTGCACCATCCCATTTCTGTCTCATTCTGTGGTTTTTATGTGCTCATCATAAAATCTTCCTGTAGAAATTCTCCATCTCCCTCTTGGATATTAGTCAAAGGAAGGAATCAAGTGTCCCCTTTGACACAGAGCTTGGGGAAAAACGTCTCTCATTTCCAATCCAGCGTGTTTCTCTCCTTGAAGCTCATAGAAGTTATAGAGACAGTATTCCACAGTGATACCTCACTGTCTTCTTAAATGGAAGTTTCAACACAAGTAAAAGCAGATTCCCATTTTCCCTCTGCCTCTCCCAATATGACTGATTATTCCTTAAAGAGGAAAAGATTCAATGGTAAATCAACTGATGTATTAAATGGGCGAATTACCTCAGATGAGATCAGACAGGAGATTTATTTTCCCACACTTATTTTAAATACTCCCTGTCCTTCTTTGGTTCTCAGTGATATCTCAGGCAGCCCCCAGACCTTTTCTGGGTGTTTGAGATTATTCAATCAGTGAAGGTTATAATAAAACAAATCAAAATACCTCAGTACAATTTAAATACAAACTTAAAAAGCATTCATCCAATTCCATACTTCTCCTTCCTCACCAGATCTGGCCCAGATAGTGATTCCACAGCCAGGTTTGGGGAGTAGGGGAGGTGGGGTAGTGTCTGTTCCTCTCAGTGTTTGAAGCATCTCCTTCCTTACTCCTTCAAGAAGAGTCATCAGATGGGACATAAGGGAGCAGGGGTTTCCTTTTTGTTGTTGTTGAGCCAATGCTTTTTCAGTTCTGTTACCCCCCAAATATTCTTGATCATGGCAAGCATTGGAATGCTAGCTTTTCCATGAGGTTCACTATCGCAGACACCCTCTCTACAAGGTCCCCCACATTGCACAACAAATCTCTGGTGGAATGAAGTAGTCTCCAGTTGGACCCTTCACCATCTCCCCCAGCCCCTGCCCCAGCTGGTGCATCTCTGTGTTCCCCACATCTGGGCAGAGAGGTCCTTTCATGACACCTTGAGCTGAGTTGCCTCAATGAGCCTTGGTTTGATTGCTGGGAAACTCTGCTTTTCCAAACTATGGAAGCACAGTTTGCCCCAAGTATTGTCCTCTCATGCCATTTTATATTGAGGATCATTCCAAAAATGTTCCTACCTTCATCTTCTACAGATGAGGAGTCTTGTGTCCGTATGTGCTTCCAAACCCCAAGACCCCCGAACTCTGCCAAGAGCTTTTCTGGTAGCAGCATGGGACAGACCTCCTTGTTTCTACAGCTCAGGAACTGTGGTGCAGGGTGGTGATGATGAGACGGAAATCTCCTCTTCTGGAAAACAATGAGTTTTTTTTTAAACGAGTAGCTCTCTTGGCCTCCCCTCATTTGATGTGGTGGCAGAGAATCAAAATCCCAGGGAAGAAAGGGCAAATACCACAATGTTCTTCTCACCATGCAAAATCCTTCATGAAGTTTCCTCTCCTTAATGGATCTCTTGCCTTCTCTTATTTGAGCTCATTGGTGTGAGAGCCACCAGACATATTACAAGGGGTTGCAGACATATATCCAGCTTTTCTTTTCAGAATATGGTAGAATTTATTGCCCAATTTCCTCAGATAGAAGCTTTAAATGTAAACCTTTAATGAAATCCTAAGAGAACTGGAAGTCCCATTGTATACCCTGTTACAATAGAATATTGTAAATAACATGAAGACTTAATAGTTTGAATTTCCTGTTTCTTGGCTGTATTTCAAATGAGTTTGTAGAACCCGCTGTAGGAAGATTTACTTAACTGAGGATGGCAGAATGTTTGAAGGGACCTTAAAATTTTTCTAGTACATCCATTTCGCTTACCGGTCCACATAACTGGAATCCAGAGGTCTTTGGTAGCTTAATTGAAGACAAATACTGTGTTAGTAGGCTGATAATTTTAAGTCTTAAAATTCTTTTTAATGATCTTTCATTTAAAACCTGGGATTTTCTTAAAGTAATCTCTAAATTCTACTTGAAATCTGAATTTTCAGAACTTGATGGATATTGAACTCCCATGTAGGCATACCCACTTATTTTAAAAGGCTGATATCCAGGATCTATAAAGAACTTCTCAAACTCAACATACACAAAACAGATAATCATGTCAAAAAATGGGCAGAAGACATGAACAGACACTTCTCCAGTGAAGACATACAAATGGCTAACAGACACATGAAAAAAATGTTCATCATCACTAGGCATCAGGGAGATTCAAATCAAAATCACATTGAGTTACCACCTTACACCAGTTATAATGGACAAAATTAACAAGACAGTAAACAGTGTGTGTTGGAGAGGATGTGGAGAAAGGGGAACCCTGTTGGTGGGAATGCAACTTGGTGCAGCCACTTTGGAAAACAGTGTGGAGATTCCTTAAGAAATTGAAAATAGAGTTTCCCTATGATCCTGCAATTGCACTACTGGGTATTTACCCCAATGACACAGATGTAGTGAAAAGAAGGGCCATCTGTAACCCAATTTTCATAGCAACAATGGTCAGGGTGGCAAAACTGTGGAAAGAACCAAGATACCCATCAACGGACAAATGGATAAGGAAGATGTGATCCATACACACTATGGAGTATTAATTAGGCCTCCATCAGAAAGGATGAATACCCAACTTTTGTATCAACATGGACAGGACTGGAAGAGATTATGCTGAGTGAAATAAGTCAAGCAGAGAGAGTCAATTATCATATGGTTTCACTTATTTGTGGAGCATAAGAAATAACACGGAGGACATGGGGAGATGGAAAGGAGAAGGGAGTTGGGGGAAATTGGAGGGGGAGATGAATCATGAGAGACTATGGACTCTGAAAAACAATCTGAGGGTTTTGAAGGGGTGGGAAGTTGGGTGAGCCTGGTGGTGGGTATTATGGAGGCCATGTATTGCATGGAGCACTGGGTGTGGTGCATAAACAATGAATTCTGGTACACTGAAAAGAAATTTAAAAAATAAAAAATTATTTAAAAATAAATAAATAAAAGTAAAGAAACTGGGATGCCTGGGTGGCTCAGTTGGTTAAGTGTCTGCCTTTGGCTCAGGTGATGATCCCAGCATCCTGGGATCAAGTCCCTCCTCAGTGGGGAGCCTGCTTTTCCCTCTGCCTTCTGCTCCCCCTGCTTGTGCTCTTTCTCTCTCATATAAATAAACCAATTAAATCTTTTTTTTAAAGGAAAGATGCTAATTAGTTACAGTTCAAAGATTATTGACCAGATTCTCTGATTCTTTTTACTTTTTTTCATTGAACTCGGGGATTTGACACACACACACACACACACACACACACACACTCAAATTTGGCTCCAGGACAGCAGAGGAGCAGAATATTTTTATAGATGCTGGAAGCCTCAGTGAAGCATGTAAGAAAGTTTGAGAGTGAGAGAGAGAGAACTTTTGTGATCTTTTGCAAGCCTTCCTTTATTATTTCTTTGACAGATTAGATATACTTGATATTTTGATGGTAATGTGTTTTGGCACAACAAAATTACCATGCTTTTTTTAAAGTGAACCTCTGCTCAGTCTGGACAATGAGGAGCCCGGCTTCCATTAAGGTTACCTAATTATAAAACTACCATCCACAGTAAATCGTCTCATTAAGAATCTGCAAAACACAGCGGTCAAGAGCACACGCTCCAGAGTCACACATCCTGGGTTTAAACCTGGATTTGCTATGAACCATTTGCAAAGCTTTGCCAGAGTTCCCTGAAATCTATGTGGCATTTTCCTTACTTATAAATGGAAAATAATACAAGTTCTCATCTCATTTGTTGTCTTCATAAGCCCCAGATACTGCATCGGCATTGAGTTGGTATTTAAAGGTCAACGACTTTCATTTACCTTAAATCCTTAAAGGTAATGACAGTAACCAAAGTTAACTTGATTAACAAAATATTTATTTTGTCATTTACAGCCTAAACAGGGTTAATTTAGTACAGTAAGCAACTTCACATTCACAGGATGATATGGTATGATTTGTTCTTCCTGTCTGGATAGCAGGACAGGAAACATGTTGAACACAGACAGTATGTATCATGATGTAAACATATCAGAAGATTTAATTATTTAATCAGTGAGATCTGAGAGCACAGTAGGTTCTATGAAGTTCTACAAAATAAAATATATTGACACCACCGTCATATACTTAATCTTGCTAGAATCCAGATTAATAGGTTAACAAGTGTTCACTGAGTCTAAACTAAAATGCAGTGCATGAAAATGATCATTATTTTGACTACTTTTCATCCTCCCCATTAAAAAGTAACTTTTGTTATGATCTATTCTTCTATACTATGTACCAAATCCTTCAAAACTGATATCTTGGTAGGCAAAATAATATACCCCAAAATGATGTCCCGCAGATGTCTACGCCCTAATCCTTGGAACATGTGAATCTGCGACTTGATGTGGAAAAAGGTCTTTGCAGATGTGATTAGATCAAGAATGTTGAGAAGCAGAGGTTTTCCTGCCTAGATGAGGTTGACCTAACCTAGTCGGCTGAGTACTTGGAGTGGGGAGACTTTATTGGCTGTGCCCACAGTCAGAGCAGATGTGACTATGGAAGAAAGGTCAGGAAGATACAGTGCTGATGAATGAAGGAGTATGGAGAAAGAAGACCAGAACCAAGGAATACTGGTAGCCTCTGGGATCTGGAAAAGGCAAGGATATTGATTCTCCCCCAAAGCTTCCAGAAAGGAACACGGTCTTGCTTTTCAGCCCTGAGAAACCCATGTTGGACTTCTCACGATGGAACTAGATCTATTATCAGCTATTAGATTCATTTTAAGTTACTAAATTCATGATAATATTTTTAACAGCAATAAGAACAATACAGATTTGGGGACTAGGACATGGGATGCAGCTGTGGGATACCTGGAATATGGAAATGGCTTTGGAATTGGGAGGGGGCCAGAGGCTGCAAGAATTTTGAGAAGCATTACTTAAAGAATGCCAACATTGTCTGGACCAGGCTGTTGGGAGGAACATGGATATTGATGACTCACCTAGTAAAGACTTCAAAGTGAGAAATATGGTAGAAATAAAGTAAATTGCCTTAAAGAATACCTATATCCTTGTGAGCAGGCTATTCTAGAAATATGGGAGTTAAAGACATCATGGATGAGAGCTCAGAAGGCAATGAGAACTGTTATTAGAAACTGAGGAACAGGGGATCTTGGTACCCTACAGTTACGTGGAAAGCAGATTTTGTAAATGATGAAGTCGGCTATTTAACTGAGGAGGCTTCCCAATAAGACGTTTGAGGCTGCTGCCTGTTTCTTCCTGTTACTTAGAGTACAACTCAAGAAGAGAGATACATTGAGGAGATAAAAAGAACCGGGATGTGATGATGTGGGAAATTCCCAGCCGATATAGTTTTTGGAAGATGCTGAAGTTAAGAGATTCACCGCCAGGAAAGCGTGCTCTCAAGAAAAACCCTGGGGGTGCTGTTCTATAAACTTTTACTAGTGGCTGAGAACATACACAGAAGTAAGAGATTCCCTCAGTAAAACTGGGAGCAGCTGGGAAGCCCAAGGGCATTGACCCTCAGCCAGCTCAGCGAAAGCCCAGAACAGAGATGGGATTATCAAGGAGAGACCTGAAGACAAGCCTCTTGTCTAGTGGAGTGAATCAGTGAGATGCACATGGGCATCCTTGGGCCACTTGGTGGACTACACAGTGTTCCGAAGGGGAGAAATGAGAAGCAGGACCCATCTGGGTCTGGGTCTGGGGCTGGGTCTGGCCCAGGACTCGGGAATCACTTTTTCCATTAGAATTTCTACGCAAACCTGTTCTGAGCATCCAAGTTTGGTGGTGGTTGGGGGGGGGGCTTGTTTGGAAAATTTCCAGGAGCACTTCTAGTTCCTGGAGTTAACACGGCTAATACCAAATATTATCTCCTATTTCCAGTGGGGCCTCAGGTAGCAACCTGTGCTCCAACACATGTCTTTTTGTCCTTGTTTTTGCTTTATTTTGTTTTGTTTGCAGAAAATGTATCACTTTCCCTAACAGGAGAGCCAAATTAAGATTGTGAGTAACTTCTGGTTATTCCAGTAAATTTTAGTCTTGCCATTTAATGAATCATGAATAAAACTTCTAGCTTCCAGAATTTGGAATATTTTGAAATTGCCAGGAGAGGAAAGGGAAGGGAAGGAGAGGGGGAGAGTGGGAGGGATGGTGAGGAGAGAAAGAGAGGAGGGGAGGGATGAAGAAAAGGAATGGGTGTGTGTATAGAAAGAAAGAGGGGGAGTTGGGGAGAAAGAGACAAAGAGAAGCAGAGATAAGTATTGGGACAGATAGAGAAGACAGGACATATTTGGAGGGAAGCATTCATTTTGCCTAGGAGAGCATGACCTGGACCTTGAATGGAGGGGAAAGTCTTACAGAGATGTCATGGCAGGGGTAGGGGTGGGTGTGTAAGGGAACATTCCAGGCAAAAGAAGCAACATGGACAGAGTAGCCAGAGACCGAGAGAGAGGGGTACAATCTGTGGGCAGTGAGGAAGATGCTGGGGTTGGACTATGGGTGCTCAGGAGAGAATAATAGGAAATGTAGCTCCTGGCACGTTGGGAAGACCAAAGAGTATGGGCTTTATTCTGTCCCAATGTGCACTTGTAAACAGGGTGGTCGTGGCTGGTTCTGCCTGTAGCCATGTGCTAAAGAGTGGGTGCATCTAGAAAACTGGGCTTCTCCATAATTTCTCTCAAAGCCAGACCTCATCACAATATGGCTAGAATTCCCTTCTGGCCTCTGCTCCAAGTTCAACTCACTCCCTACATCTGGTTGTCTGCAGAGCCTTGTGACCACCCTAGGCATCCAAACAGGATTTTATGAAAGAGGTCCTATTTTAAAGTTATGGGGTTTGGGGGCGCCTGGGTGGCTCAGTGGGTTAAGCCGCTGCCTTGAGCTCAGGTCATGATCTCAGGGTCCTGGGATTGAGTCCCACATTGGGCTCTCTGCTCAGCAGAGAGACTGCTTCCCTTCCTCTCTCTCTGCCTGCCTCTCTTGTGATTTCTCTCTGTCAAATAAAAAAAAAAAAGTTATGGGGTTTGTTTGTTTGTTTGATCTATTGTGTATTCCAAGTCATGAGTCCCATTCTTGCATTTCTGTTTGGCAAGTATCCTGGTGGCTGTGGCAGCCCTTTCTTTCTGGGACATACCAGATTCAGTTTTGTTGGCGGCAGTGGACTCCGACTTGAGGGATGAGAGATGATGCTGCGAATAAGCTAAAGAACATTCTGCAGAAAGGGAAGGCACCTAGTGCCTCCCTCTGAATACTATTCAAAAAGCATTTTAAAGGGGCCAAGAGCAAATCACAGCGTGCGTGCAAGCGCGCGTACACACACACACACACACACACACACACACACACACACAAGAGGTGAAGTGGGATCAAAGCAGGAAAAATTGAAAACAATATGTTTCCTGTCAGTAAAAATGCACATTTTCCCAGAGCCCAGGTGAAAAGAATTATTGGTCTTGATAGGACATGAAGTAGATACGTGATCCCAGCAACCTACACTCTAAGACACATTGTGATTACTTGATTGAAACAAAGTCTTAGTGGGTATTAAAGTGTCATTGGTTTTAATTTTCCCATCTGCCTCCCTTGAAACAGGTATCTGCACATTGGTCTTATTTCAGACTGGTATATTTGGGAGAAGAGTCCCACAGCTCCCAGAATCAAGCTGCCTTCTTGAATGTCCTTTGCTACAGAGTGGGATTTGAGTAAACATATTTGGTACAGTGCTTTTTGATCTGTTAACACAGTTGCCATAATTATACCACTTCAAAGCACAGACAAAAATCACAAGGCTATCCTGAACAAAAAATGAATTCTCTCTGAGTTGATTTCAACTATATTGTGAGAGCTAAGAGATATAGGAAACACAAAATAGCAAACAAACGAAATCATGTAGGGGAGCGAAGCTTGGAACCACATAAATTACAGAAAGCCAGATCACACTAAATTTGTAGAATCAAAGAGGCAATTTTCTGATATTGGCAGTGGGTTGGTCATTACTCTTATTTCAAGGGTCTCTATCTGCTCTTTCTGTGCTAGGTCCTCTTTTGGACCAAAGATGAGGCAGAATCTGGCCATCCCAGTCATCTTTGTTATTGGGTCCCAAAAGGAGTGTTCAGCGAGTCTAATTTTATAAATCAAAGAGATACATAAAAATTCAATAAGTGTGTGGCAAGTAGTTGATACCTTTTTAATTTTAATCTCCTTCTAGAAAGACGACCACCTGAGTCGGTCAATCTCTTTGAATGTCATCTGAATTTACTTTCACCAGAAAACCTATGGATATCCCTAATGGAAGAGGCACATGGCCTTTTATATAGATGTAGGTCTGAAGACTCTGGGCACATTCATGACTATCCTGTACTTCCACGCTCATCCTGTTTGCTGGCGGAGAGCTTAGAACCTTCTGTTCTCTATCACTGTCAATGGCGTAGCAATCAGTTTGTGAATGGCTTTTGTTTTGGGTGGATCTCTGTCTAAACCCAGTCCTAATCATGTAGTACACTCTTACTACAGTTTATACCTGCAGGATGTACCAATTTTGGGTAAATCATTCCTGAGACCCTGCCTTGGGTCAAGCTAGGTGGCTCCCTGAATGGACCTGTTCGCATTTGTCATACTCCAGAGTCTGACAGTAATTCTCCAGCAGCACAATACCATGGGTTAAGAAACAGACTTGACTGGGGCCCCCCAAGTGGCTCAGTTGGTTGAGCGGCGGGCTCTTGATTTCGGCTCAGGTCATGATCTCAGGGTGGTAACATCAAACTCAACACAGAGTCTGCTGTCTCTCTCCCTTTGCTCCGTCCCCCTCAAAAATCTTAAGAAATAAAAAAGAAATAGATTACAGTGAGAACAGGAGAAACCGATGAAGCCATGCAGTAGCAAGAGAAGAGGGTCCCCCTGCCCCGCACCAGTTCCCTGCCATCTTCCCACCATTCCAGGATGCTTTGCTGAGATAGCCTTTGTCCCTGACCTTCCCCACTCTCATTCCCTTGTTTTGGTGCATGTGAGTGTGACTTTGTCAGTGGGGAATAAACAAGGATGTAGGCACTAACTCATCCTAGCTAACTCATCGTAACTGGCCAGATAGGTACCTGGGGTCGCTTTTAGACACTTCTGATAATTGATTCTCATACTGCCAGTCCTCAGATAGCAAATACCACAAGGCTTTCATCATCCGTTTTTTCACCTGGCCAAAAGAGTGTCTTTCTGCCTCCTTAATTATATTCCCTTAGCCCTTCCCAAAATTCATGCTTGTCCTTATCATTCCTTACTTAGAATGTTCCAGTAGACTCACAACCCATATTTGTGCCCATGTTTCCTCTCCTGTATACCAGCTAAATGTTCTTTCTGTAGCCTAAATTTCTCTTAGGAGTCTCCTCTCTGTGGATACCAATAGTATCCATCCCTGAATGCCTTTGGCACATGATACCCATCTCGTAGTGCAGAATGCCGAGCCTCCTGCCAAGTCTAGCTCCCTGAGGAATCTGGGCGCTCCAGAAGGTCTGTCCCCCCAGCCCCTACTTGCTGCTGTTTCTCTGCTGGACATGGGGGTGTCCTGATGCTGCTCTGTCCTGCTCCTTGGGGCACCATGGTTTTTCCTACCGCTCTGCTGGGCACTGTCTTTCCCTGCAGGCACCACGCTCCGCAATGGTTTGCAACAGAGAAGGGGAAACTTGTTCTGTCTCCTGTGGGTCCCATTCTCTTAGATGACTGCACTCGAATTCCTCCATTCTCTCACCTAAGGAGTGGTCATGTGTGTCAGGCTTATAGTGCCCCAGATAAGGCGCGTCATGGGATGAGTTCTGTCCCAAGGCGCCCCTTACCAACACTCCACCCCACTTCCTATCATAAACACGCTCACCTGCACCCGCACCTCTGATGAAGTGTTCCACACATTTCCCATGTGTGCCCCCAGACTAGTTTTTTCGAACTCTTAGCAATGCCCAGGCCTCACTTAAGTATTCATTCCATTTCAGAAAGTTGGATTGTGTAACCTTCCTATTTCAAAGATGCAATTATACCCAACATGACAGAGTTCTCAGAGCGACCCCTGTGATCCTATGCAAAGCTCTCTCTCTCTCTCTCTCTCTCTCTTTTTTTTTTGCCTCATTTCCTCCCACCCTGGAAGCGCCCGTCCTCTAGACAACAATCTCACGAGTACCTTCTTTAACATGATATGATTCTCACACCTCCAAGCCTCTATAAAGCCTGTCCCCTTTCTTGGAGCAGACTGTTCTCAATCTATCTGTTTGACAGATGCTCACTCAACCATCGAGGTGCAGTTCCAAACTCCCTTCTCTGGGAAGTGCTCTCTGATGGCTGTGGTTGCTTCCTCCTGAGGCTCCTGTGGGCACTCGCCCGCACAGGAGGACTTGCTATTTGTGTGTTCATTATCTGCGAGCAGGATCTTTCCCCCACACTAGACCATCCTTCTCTGCCAGATGGGATGACCTTGACTCACTCAGTTTCCTATCTCAGTAGAGGGCAGAGAAAATCAGCAGGTGCTTGGTGCTCGGTGTTTATTAAAGGATGGTGGAGTGTGAGAAGAACAGCTAGTGATGATACCCATATCTCCACTTAGCATGCACACCCGCCTTATCGTCTTCAGTTAACTTTCCGTGAAGCCTTCTGCTTCTCTAGTGGATTGTTCGTTCTCTTTCCATTATGGCTGAAGGGCTGCCGAGCCAACAGATAGCTGGTTGGCTCTGCTTAGAACTGTCAAAGGGACTGTCCCAGTTCCAGGTGTGGGCTGAGGATAAACACGACAAATTCCATCATGTGGAGAAAAAGCAAAGGTAGGCTTGAAAGGAAGGAAATAGACATGAAAAATGAATAAATGTGTTTATTTACAAATGAATATTTTTTAATGAAAATTTAAATTTTATTTATGAAAGTGAATAATAGTGTTTGAGAGGGGGGAAAGAGCTAGAAGAGCTTACAGTTTGAGAAACAGAGAGAAAGAGAGAGAGAGGAGTGTGTGGGCTGGAAGAGGATGAAGTCGGGGGTGCTGGGTGACAGAGCCGAGCTGGTCTGCAAAATTCCACTCTCCCCTCTCAGTCTGAGGAAGGGGTGAGTCTCACTAGCAATGAATAAATCACCCACTTGAAGGCAATGAAACTTTCTGGTCTTCTATTAATTTTAGCAAAACATCAGAAAACAAAGAAGCTACATTAATTTGGATCCCACTAATGTAGAATTTGTGGCATTTTAAGGGGCTATGATGAGAGGTAGCTTTCTGCTCTACACAGAATTTGCTATGTAAATTTATATTATAAATAATTAATCTACTTAAGAAAATCAACTGCTTTCGAGTACCCTCAAGGACTTTAGAGGCACTGATTACATAAAAACAATGATTAATTTTCTTCTTCAACAGTAAGCGAGTATGTTTTCTATAAACATCTATCAGACGACCGTTGGTTAACACATTTTAAATTATAACTATGTCTGTAACAGGACTGCATTCCTGGAAAGGTATTCAAATATTTCTCCAAACATAGAGTGATCTTCTACTCTGAGAACACCTATCAGTCGATTTGGCCCATTCAGTGTTGACCCACCCATTGGATTCAAGGTCTTATTCTACCAGTTGGGACTGTATGAGAATCAAATTCAGATCTAATCACAGGTAATGAGAATATAGCTGAGAGTTTTAATGTATGCAAAAATACCTACAATACATGAGTTTATAGGAGGCAAAGATTTTATTCCTTCACTCATGTCATTTCATTTGCTTATTCTCATAAATCTAGGATTTTGAATTTTGGGGGCCATGGCAATGAAAAGTAGAAGCCATTCTGTCCCCTCATGGAGCTCACAGTCTGGAGCAGGGTTGAGTAGATGAGACAGAAACATGTGACAGAGATAGAATGATAATGACTTAGTGCAGAAAGGGGATAATCTACTACCATCTGAACTAGGTGGGCTAGTTTCCTCAGCAGCAAGATAGAGATGATAGATAGATGGAAAAAAAGAAAGAAAGGAAGGAAGGAAGGAGTTGAATTGACAGAGGAGAAAAGATCTTCACTTTCCCCAACCCCTACAAGGAACAAGAGCCAAGTAAAGGGCAATATCATAGAAGATTCCAGAAAAATGTAGTCATTGGAAAGGCTAAATGATAAGGAAGTGAGTAGAGCAGTGATATGACAAAGCTGGAGAGAGATCATGGAATGGCTTAATAAGAAGTGTGGCATTTGCTTTGGGTTGTCACTCAACCAGATCTGAGGACACTAAGATCTGAGGTGGTCCTGGACCCCTGCCCAGCTACCCCACAGTGACAGAACTGTCTGTACCCAGCAAGCCACAAACACAAGTCATTGGTTACCACACTTGCTGAAGTAACCACTCACCTACCTGCTATTGGCTGTGGGGATACGGCCATTCGCTGAAAACCACAGAAGGGCACCTCTTAGTTTCTCAAATGCTTTGAAAGATTGAAGCAAACATTCACAGAATCCACAGGACCACTCTTTTCCATATTTCCCTTGGCTCATCCAGAGAGTATTCCTTCTGGCCTCTTTTCCCTGGTGCATAACCTCAAATGTAGACTGGGAAGGGGCACAGTCCATGTCAGAGTCTCTTCATGACTCTGTGGGGAAATCCATGTTTATCCAGCACCTAGCCTCACCTCACAACAATATCAGCCTTCTTAACCTTGGTGGGGAACCTTACCTGTAAAAATTCACGTTTGTTTAGCAATGCCTGGCAATCACATCCTGTGAAAGTTTATAGTCGGGAAGAAGAAATGCTGGTGTGCATGAGAATAGAGAGAGAAACCCTGGGAAAGAAGTGGAATAAAATATCTCTTTTAAATAAAGAGAGGAGGGGCGCCTGCGTGGCTCAGTGGGTTAAAGCCTCTGCCTTCAGCTCAGGTCATAATCTCAGAGTCCTGGGATCGAGCCCTGCATTGGGTTCTCTGCTCAGCGGGGAGCCTGCTTCCCTTCCTCTCTCTCTGCCTGCCTCCCTGCCTACTTGTGATCTCTCTCTATCAAATAAATAAAATCTTTAAAAATAAATAAATAAACAAAGTGAGGAATAAATAAAATCTTAAAAGAAATAAAGTGAGGAAAAGGAAGAGAGGGAGAGGGGATGTGAGGAGAAAGCATGGCAGGGACATTTGGCAAGCTTGCCGCCCAGTGAAAAGTGGAATTAAGTGGGAACAGGCAAAAGGGCAACAGGAGGGGAAAAAATGAACGTGTGGAACACCAGGGAGGTTTTTTTTTTTTTTACCCTTCTGCCTGCTTATGCCCCGTCTTGTGCATTTTATCCCCACATGCTTTTGCTCATTATTTATATTGGAGGTTAACGTCAATCAGTCCTTTTCTTCCAAAATAATGTTTCTTCTGGAGGTTGACAGTGCAGAGATTCTTTGCTCTTTTCAGCTGTCTATTCTGTTTGAGCGAAGTCTATGTGATTAGCACTGGGTGTCACAGGTGCGGGCTTCCTCTGTTTTCCAAGCAAGTGACTCGATAAACAGCACCATCCACTGATGTAGCTCTGGAGTTCTGTAGATGACAGTTATCTTTGTTGGGTGGTTTCAGCAATGGAAGACATTTGGGGAGGTTCTTGGCTGCCTTCTAAACACATCCATTTTACAGATGTATTAGAGTTTCTTGGATTTATTGGGCCTACTAGGTCTGAGATATAAAGCTATGTATTGGATTTATTTTTGTTGTAATCCTTTAATGCCCACCAGGTGCTGGGTAATGTAGGTACATATAAAGGCAAGTCTGTCTTTTATAGACTGTCCTGAAGTGTGGAATCTAGAGCATTCCTTGTGCCATTTTTATTTTTTGAGCTTGTTGGCTGTTTCCAAGTCTAGAAAGCATAAGCTATGGAGCCAGTTAAGTTTGGGACAAAAACCGGCAGGATTATTGATTAATCTACTTCCTTGTGTTTTGTTCTTTCTGCTGCAAAAAATCATGAAAGTTGGTTATCTTTTTGCCATCCCAAGAAGCTTACACTTCTCAGTCTTGTGCCTGCCCTTCATGTGTATCCATCACAGTGGGGTGCCATATGCATTATGTTGCATCCACTCATCTCAGCAGCAAATAGGCAAGTGGAAAAATAATCTCTATTTGTAGCATGCATCTATTGGAACCCACCTAGCACCACTGCTTCCTAAGGTTCAAAGAAGCTGAATCTCCTCTCCAGAGGTAGAGGTAATTTTTACCTGTGATTTCCTCTAGCACAAGCCTCCTTCAATGTTCTTGCAACCTTCAAAGAGCCTGTAGGAGGAATAATTCCCTGTGTGTTTTGCAGCCTCTGGTTTTGTCTCTGTTAACCGAAACCAACCGTAAACACCTTAAACTTTGGAACCTAGACTCAGAACACAGGCTTCTTAGAATAAGGGAAGATGAAACATCTCCCTTTAATGTCTGTAGTAGAAACAGCAAAACATAAGTATCTCAGTACAGTATCTTGACGCAAAAAGAAAGAGGAAAGGAGTATAAAAGAAGAAGAAATTTCTACATAAATTATATAAGGAACTATCTGCATAAACCATAAAGCTACATAAATATACAACTGTACATAAATATTGAACAATGAAGTGTAATAAACTATACCTCCATGCAATTATAAGAATGCATCTTAAAACTATAATAAAGGCTTTTTTAATCAAAATGTATAAAATAGGGACTGACTAAATGGCCCAGCATCATACTAGGTACTATGAAAGATTAAGAAAAAAAGAGTAATAACCCTTAAGATGCAAACTTTGTCTGCGCAATTGGTGGAAATGAGATGGACAATTATGAACATATTAGGACACAATATATAATAACCTATTGGGGTGTGGATTATGTTCCACACGGTGGGTCAGACTTGTATGAGGAAGCTCTAGGAGGTGAGCTTTTTAAATTCATTTAAGAAGGGAAACCATAAAGTGATAAAACTGAAAGCTTTTTTCCCAAGATCAGGAATACAACAGGAATGTCCACTCTTGACACTTATATTTGACATAATACCGGAAGTCCAGGCCAGAGCAGTTAGGCGAGAAAAAGAAATAAAAGGCATTGAAATTGGTAAGGAAGAAGTAAAACTGTCATGATTTGCAGATGACACGTTATATATAGAAAACCCTAAAGATCCTATCAAAAAACTGTTAGAACTCATAAATGAGTTCAGTGAAGATGCAGGATACAAAATCTATACACAGAAATCTGTGAGATTTCTCTACCCTAATACCAAACTATCAGAAAGAGAAATTTTTTAAAAATCCCATTTACAATTGCATCAAGAAGAATAAAATACCTAGGAATAAATTGAAGCAAGGAGGTGAATGAACTTTCATTCATTAATGAATGAAATTAAAGAAGACACAAATAAATAGAAAGGTATCCCATCCTCATGGATTGGAAGAGTCAATATTGTTAAAGTACTACCTAAAGCAATCTACAGATTCAATGCAATCCTAATCAAAATTCTAGTAGTATTTTTCACAGAACTGGAACAGACATTCCTAAAATTTGCATGGAACCACAAAACACCCTGAATGGCCAAAGCAATCTCGAGAAAGAGTGAAATCAGACGTATCATGTTCCCTGAATTGAAACTATAAAGCTGTAGTGACTAAGATAGTATGGTATTGGCATAAAAACAGACTCAGTGGAACAGAACAGAACCCAGGAATAAACCCCCCCCCCATATATGATCAATTTCTTTACAACAAAGTAACCAAGAATAGACAATGAGGAAAAGACAGTGTCTTTAACAAATGGCGCTGGGAAAATTGGACAGCCACATGTAATACACTGAAACTAGATCAGTATCTTACAGCATACTCAAGAATTAACTCAAAATGGATTAAACACTTGCATGTAAAACCTGAAACCACAAAACTCCTAGAAGCAAACCTAGGCATCATGTTAACTTAGATCTCCTTGACCTAGTTCTCAGGGATAAATTTTTGAATCTGACACCCAAAGAGAACATAACAAAAGCAAATGAAATATGTAGGACTAAATCAAACTCAAAACCTTCTGTAAAGCAGAGAAAGCCTTCAACAAAATGAAAAAGCAGCCTACTGAATAGAAGAAAATAATTACAAATCATATATATGAGAAGGGGCCAATATCCCCAATATACAACTCAATAGCGTAAAACTCAAAAGAAAAAAAAAATTCAAACAACCCGATTTACAAATGAGCAGATTAGAATAAATATTTTTCTAACAAAGACATACAGGTGGGCAACAGACATGAAAGTTAACCTATGTGGCTCAGTCGTTAAGCATCTGCCATCAGCTCAGGTTGTGATCCCAGGGTTCTGGGATCGATCCTAATGTCAGGCTCCTTGTTCTGCAGGAACCCTGTTTCTCCCTCTCCCACTCCACACTGCTTCCCCCCCCCTTGCAGTCTCTCTCTGTCAAAAAAATAAATAAAATCTTTAATAAAAAAATTTTTTAAAATTTAAAAAGAAAGTTTGCTTAACATCTCACACCATCAGGAAAATGCAAATCAGAACCACAATGGTATATCACCTCACACTAGTCAGAATGGCTGGAATCAAAATACAAGCCTTACGAAATGTTGACAAAGATGTAGAGAGTAGGGAATCCTTGAGCACTGTTGGGGGGGAATGGAAATTGATGCAACCACTATGGAAAACAGTATGGCGGTTCCTCAAAACTTTAAAAATAGAACTACCATATGATCCAGCAATTCCACTTCATTGTATTTATCCAAAGAAAGCAAAAACATGAATTTGAAAAGATATGTGCACCCCCATGTTCGTTATAACATTATTTATAATAGCCAAGATATGAAAACAACATTAAGTGTCCATCAGTGGATAAATGGATAAAGAAACCATGATGTGTGTGTGTGTGTGTGTACACACCATAAAAAATGTATATGCCATAAATAGGAAAGAAATGTTGCCATTTGCAACAACATGGATGGATCTGGAGAGTATAATGCTAAGTGAAATAAGTCAGAGAAAGACAAATACCATATGATTTCAATCATATGTGGAATTTAAGGAACAAAACAAATGAGCAAAGAAAAAAAAAAAAGAGACAAACAGAAAAACAGACTCTTAACTATAGAGAACAAACTGATGGTTTCCAGAGGGGAGGTGCATGGAGGATGGGTGAAATAGTTGATGGGGACTAAGGAGACCCTTGTTGTGATGAGCACTGGGTATTGTATGGAAGTGTTGAACTACTATATTGTACACCCAAAACTAATATAACACTGTATGTTAATTATACTTGATACTTAAAAAATAAATAAAAAATTTAAAAGACTTAAATGGTAAACATGATTAAAAGTTGGCCCTAGAAAGACATTCCAAAGTTATGGTTTGATGTTGTTTAAGGCTGAAAGGTGGTGATAATTACCTTTAAGTATGTGAGTAAGAATGATCTGTTCACCAAATGTTGCAAAGTGCTTAGTGAAAGCAAATGTATTTGAAGCACTCACAAAAAAGAGATAGCCGTTAAATGGAGAAGAATATTCGGGAACCGTTGGACTATCTGGCTTTAGTTATCTTCAGGAAGAGCATAGGAAATCATTATAAATGTATGTATGTATATGTATTATGATCTGAGCAGAAAAGTGAAGTGATATGTGGGTTCTTTTAAAAGTCGTGTTATGAATTCTTACTCATAAAGGAATTGGATAATGTATCTGAAATGCCAGCCTGAATTCCTGTGAAAGAAAGAGTACTCCAATAATATTAGTCATCTTGTCACCATCTCTAGATATTAATTTACACATCCCAAAATTTATGTTCACCTACTGTCCTAGCTACTAGGGATGAATCACTGCATAAGACATTGTACCAACACTCCTTACATCCTAGTGAAGGAGACTTGAAAAAAGCAAACATATGGATAAAATAGAGTTTGTTAGTTGTGGAGAAACCAGGTAAAGAACAGAAACACAGAACGTGTGAGAGGGGAATGGGGATGGCTACTTCAGAAAGATCTTTAATTCCTTTAAAAATGAAATTATCTAATTTCTGAGGTTTTAAAAACCCTTGCCTTCTGTATAATGAACAAGGGCAAGGGGAGAAGTGATAAAGTTCATTAAGAAGCTGTTCTAGGGATTGAGGCAAGAGGACGGCCATCAGAACAAAGGTGAAGAGATCTGAGATGCATTTTGGGGACAGTATTGATAGGATCTGTTGAAATCTGGAGAGAAGGGAGAGAGTTGAGGGAAAGATATTTACTCCATGGGCAATGGGGTGCCATAAACAGACAAGAAATTAAGAGGTAGATAAAGTCTATGAGAGATGTGAGATGAGTAGCTGAATATTGGAACCTGTTAGGGCTGAGATACCTAGAAGACATTCTAGTTGTGATATCAAAATAGAAGAAAGGTGTCCTGTGGATTTAGAGAAGAGAACATCTGCATATAGTAATAAAGGAACTTGCTGTTATCTCTAAAACCCTTGTCTACATATAAGCAACTGAACATGATCTATTTAAGGACCAAGACTATGCAGAGTTAACCTTTCCCATAAATGATCAGGAAAGGTTTCTTGTCTTGCATGCTCTATGACCATATAGCTAATACCTCCTTTGCACGAATATACTAAGTTTGAGACTACAGCCAGAGCTCGCCGTACTCCCATAACAAGGCTGGCTGATCTGTGATCATTTCAAGTTGCTCTTGATGAATGACCATAGTCAATGGTGCTTTCATCCTGGAAAGACATGATTCTGCCCTTGGCTTGTGTTGACTCTTAACATGCAGAGACCAGCATGAATTCATAACTTCAGTCCCTCTAGATTTCTTTCTGGGACAAATAAGCTTACATATTAAAAGTTTCACCTGGTATTTGGCTTGCCTTCGGTCATTAGACAGAAAAATTAACAAAATCTCCAAGTCTGAATTTTACCTCAGATCACGCCAGTCAGTGGGAATGAAAGATTAGATGTATTGAATTTGTAGCAGCTGAAGAGACTGGTTATGTTTTCCTTTGTCTCAGAGGCTTTCAAGTCATTTCCTTGAGCAAAGTCAACCAGATACGTACTTTGAGTATCTCTTGCAGGACTTTTTATGAGAAGGATTTTTTTTTTAAGTTTCATTAAGCCAACATTGTAGTTTCACATATGTATTTTAAATTTTTTCTTTCTTTTTCAGTTTTCATGCACAATTTGGTGGATGGAACACAAATTATTCAAGTGCTATTTCCATGTGAAGCTCTAATACCAAAAACTAATTGGAGCTAAAAAAAACTTCCATGAATTAGTAATAAACACAGGGAGGAAATGATAAAGTGTTTCCAGGTTGCCATCCAGCCCTTCTAAATATGAATTCCTATCTGGGGACGAGGAAATATAATATTCTCTTTGTGCATGTGCAAGAGTTTGAATATTTCAGGTCATTTCTAGTCTGTGTTCTAAAGATCCTTTGGCACCTGAAGTAAGTACCAAAAATGGGTTATTCTCATGACATTCCAGAAGGGTAGGGACTGTCCTCACTCTTGACAGATGAAAACAGTGAAATTTGAGAAAGATTAAGTAGTCTGCTGAGAAAGTGGGGAGAGCAGGATTTCTATCCAGGTCTTCCTTCCTCTCCAGCTCTTTTGACTTCTCTACATCACCGCATTGAGGAAATTAGGTGCCGGAATCAGCCCATAGAATTTCATAGAACCCATGGGGAGAATGAAGAATGGTACTACAGTGAAACCTTTGGAGAACCCATCTTTTTTTCTGGGATTGGGACTTCCTTGTAGGAGTGGGAGCTGGAGGCTCCCTGTCCTCTGCCTCAATTGGTGACCCCAGTAGCCTGAGACAGGACTTTCACGGGGTTTGAAGGAAAGGGGAAGGGAGGTGGCTAGTGGCTAGTGAGTTGGAAGACACCTGTTGATTCCCAGTGTGCCCTTTCCTAGAAGTTACTGAAGAAGTTACTCTAGAAAAATCAGAGAGAAAACCCAGAAAGAAGAAACCATGAGATCCCAGACCTATAAAGGATCTTGTTGGCCTTGGGCCATTCAAGAACTTGGGGACACTTGGACTTGGTGGCAGCCCCTGCCGTTGCTTGGCCTATTCAGCGCCTGGCAGCACCACTGGTGGGTCTTCTTTTCTGCCAATCCCAGGTGAGGGGAATCAACACCAAATTTTTCTGAACGACGGGGCCTGGCGTGGTTCCTCATGGTCACCTAGATAGCTAAATCTTGCCGAGGTCTTGCTGCTGTAGTACAGTATTTGAAAAGGCTGAGGTTTTGACCTCTTGGAAACCTGTGACTCGGGCTCCCTTCCCAGGTGTATCATTTCTCGTTAGCTCCAACCACGACAGGCTGGTCAGATCATGCAGTTTCTGTTCTTTATGGTCCGAAGTGGAAAACTGGTGTAGTTAGATGAATTCTAAGCAGTAAACATGCCTCACCTGCTGCTTCGTATTTAAAAAAAAAATTAAATATTTTAAAAAAATATTTAAAAATTGTGGGGCGCCTGGGTGGCTCAGTGGGTTAAGCCGCTGCCTTCGGCTCAGGCCATGATCTCAGGGTCCTGGGATCGAGTCCCACATCGGGCTCTCGCTCGGCAGGGAGCCTGCTTCCCTCTCTCTCTCTCTCTGCCTGCCTCTCTGCCTACCTGTGATCTCTCTCTCTCACTGTCAAATAAATAAATAAATAAAATCTTGAAAAAAAAAAAAAGCTTTATTAAAAAAAAATTTAAAAATTGATAGTGTTAACATAAAATGTTGGATTCATACCTTAAAAATGCAGGAAATCTGGCAGTATTGGGCTTACAGAGCTTGGTGGCAATAGCTAGCTTGAGATGAGGTAGGTCAGCTTCCTTTGGATGGGACAGATGCTTCTTAGTTACCATGATGACCTGCTGTCTCCCAGAGTCTCCCTTATCGTGTCCCACCCAGAGGGATTTATTCATTTGCTTCAGGCTGGGCTCCTGTAGGTATCTGAGTTTATAGCCCCTACTATTCAAACCACAAAGCCCAGTTTATTAGCCTTCCCCTGCTGGGTAAGGGAAGTCCCAGTTGGGGATACAAAGATTCCTCTTGAAAAGGTTGAGGGAAGAGGGAAAGCTCTCAAGTTAATCACTCACTAATCTTGCCACATACAACAGGAGACACTTTGCTTCGAAAAGATGGAACTTGGGCTTTATGGATACATGTCTCCATCAGGATTTTAATTCAGGACTTTCTGCCTCCACATCCAAATGTTTTCCCTTACAAACTGAGCCTGAGCATTATGAACTAAAACAGAAGTTAACATTTTTCCCCCCAAAAGAGATTTTATTGATTCTATCTCTGCTTCACCTAAGAAAAATTCAAATGATCACTTGCCCAAAGATTGAGCAGATTGTCATTGCTTAATTGTGTTCTATTTAGGTTTTTGTAACTTCTCACTTGCAAACTAAATTATAATGTATTGTACAAATATTTTCATTATTTGTAGCCAATTGATTGAGTGCCAGATGTCTGGGATCTGAAGACTGCTGAGTTATATATATGTGTGTGGATATATGTTATCTATATAATATCTATATACTACCTATTATCTATATCACAAACATACACACATTTCCCTTGGTTGATGTTTCTTTCCCAAGCGGGTGTCTTCCATTAAAATGATCAATAGCCCAAATATGACGAAATGTCTATAAAAACTATAGCATTAGCCAGAGATTTTACTCACAAAATACTAATGACAAAGATTTATAGACGTTTCTGTTGTTAGCTTTGGTTTTATGGCCAAATTATAGGAGTTTTAAGAATTTCTAGTATTTTCAATTTTATTTGATGATGACACAAATCTGCTATTTGCTAAAATAAGGCATAAACAAAACTGAAAAGTTCATACTATTAAAAAATATATATCCCCAGAATTGTATTCTGCCAGTCATTTTAATCATTTCACGAAATAGTGTGTTGAAATGTCTCCTTAGGCAAGATGCTGTGAGGATGGTCATAAGAAGTAAATTAAATAGATTCCCTGAGAGCTTACAATTTAAAGGCATCTGTGAATTGATAAAGGAGGCACAGAATATCAAGAATTATAGGAGTGTCTGATCTCTGCAAGTCATGTGGTGCATGTGAGAAGGCGGGTGTGGGGTGATAATTGTTTGAGTGGCGATCACAATATTCATGTAAATGAAAGATTCCTTCCAGAAAGATTCCTTCTGAGCTAGCAGTCACACCAACCTATGGGACCTAAAAATAGGTTCTCCACAGTAGTGCCTTAACCAACTCCCAACTACAGTGAGTTTTCAGAATGCTAGAATTATTTGTGGAAAATTGACATTCTAAGATAAAGGTTACAGCACTAGGATTTTTATTTTAGTAATTTTGGAGACAGTTCTTCTAAAATGAGTGCTGTGCTTTCCTGTTTTATTACATAGGCTATGGTATGCATAATTTAAAGTTTTCTTGATCACACAGAATGATCATCTGTGTGATGGTAAATTTTGTACGTCAGCTGTCAGGATGGTTGGCCAAACATTATTCTGGATGTGTCTGTGAGGGTGTTTGTGGATGAAATTCACATTTGAGTTGATAGTCAGAATAAAGCAGACTGCTCTCCCTACTGTGGATGGGCCTCATCCAATCAGTTGAAGACCTCAATAGAACAACAAGGCTGAGTGACAACAATGTCACTGCCTTGAGCTGGTACATCAGTGTTTTCCTAGCTTGGATCCTAACTGAAATATTGACTCTTCTTGGGTCTCAAGTCTCCTGGCTCTTGGGATAGAACTTATACCATCAGCCCTTCAGGGTCTCCAGCTTGTTAACTAATGATATTGGGACTTCTCAGCTTCCATAACCATATGATCTAATCCCTTATAATAAACTCTGTGTGTGTGTGTGTGTGTGTGTCTCTGTGTGTGTGTGTGTGTCTTGTTCTTTTTCTCTGGAGAACCCCAACTAATACATCATCACAACACATATTAGCATCATTTAGAATTCAGGAGTGACACTAGGGATTATTTGAGTATGAAAGACAATTTACCACATACCGTGTTTTTTAAATTCTCACACTGTATCAGTCTGAATGTATGTTACTTTGTTTATAAGTTCACAATTAGGTAGTTCTTCAAATCAATTGTCATTTCTCCTGTTCTTGCTGTTTTCAATTTATTAGACTCAATAAATCTTTCCTTATTCTTTTTTTAAAGATTTTATTTATTCATTTGAGAAAGATAGTGAGAGAGAGAACACACAACTAAAGAGAGAGGCAGAGGGAGAGGGAGAAGCAGACTCCCTCCTGAGCATGAAGCCCTACTAGGGGCTCAATCCCACTACTCTGGGATCACGACCTGAGCCAAAGGTAGATGCCTAACTGACTGAGCCACCCAGGTGCCCTATATTTCTTTATTCTTATTTTAAGTTTTTGATATGTAGTGGGTCAGAAAATTAGGATTTCAGGTGGGTCAGTAATCATGATTACTGGTAACCTGAAGGCTTGCTTATGGATAACCAGACAAGGCTTTCTGACATTGACTTTTGGCTCCTTAGGGCCATAGTTTGGTTTTAGTGTTTGGCTAAATTCTGGAAAGTTGGGCTGCTTGCTTAAGAGGGAGCTATATAACTAGGTTCTTTTATGTAATTTGTTATTGTGATATAATTGTTAGTACTGCCTGTAAGGACCTATTTAGCCAGAGCAACTCCATCTTGGTTAAGTAGCCATTTTGTTGTTTGTGCAGTAAAACTTAAATTGACCCTCCCCCGCCAAGAGAAACTTACTTAGAAACAAGTCCGGGAAACCAGTAAAATGTAGTTGGCTAGTTCCTGATAATAGAGCCCAGAATACAAGGACGAGTCAGGCCAGAAGAAGACATCTAATCAGTATGAAGTACTGTTTGTGACAGTGAGAAGGTCTTGCCCAAACCAAAATGACTCCATCTTGGGAAGGACGACCATCTTATTATTCACACTGAATATGTTAGCTGACTAAAGCCTTCCCGGAAAATACTGTTTGTAGCAGTTCCTGGTATGGGGTAATCTTGAATAACACGTCACCAGACCAGATGAAACTAGCCAATCAGCAAGAGACACACAAACCCAGTGGGTTGAGATACCAAGATATGGGTTGCAGTTTTACCCAATAAAAGTTAGCCCATAAGATTGGGAGGAGTCGCTCTCTTCAGAGATGGCCCTGGCTGGTCAGTCTGACTTCTAATGCTTGGCATAGAATAAAGCTTTGCATAACTTTAACTTTGTTTCAGTCTCGTTCCCCTGGCCAGTCTGACTCCTAATACTTGGCATAAAATAAAGCTTTATATAACTTTTACTTTGTCTCAGTCTCGTTTCATTTAATAATGGACCTAACACTGCCCCAGTTATAAAAATATTAAAGCATCAATGTGCATAAGGAAAAATGAATAAAAGAAAGCTTGAGGCCTGAGTCCATCTTTCACCTGTGACTCAAGTCAATATGACTGGTAGGATTTGGAGGAAATGTCAGGTGCATCTGAGACCCTTGAGTTTTCCATAGACCAGAATACTGGGGTTGGTGGACTGAATGTTTGTGTCCTTTCAAAGTTCCTATGTTGAAGACCTAATCCCAGCGTGATGGCATTTGGAGAGGTGGGGAATAATTAAAGAAAATTAAGTCACAAAAATGGAGCCCTCATGAAAGGGATAGATGCCCGTAGCAGAAAAAAATGAGAGGATTTTTCTGTTTTCCATGTGAGTATACAGCAAGAAGGAGCTCCAAACCCAGGTGGTGTTCTCCTACCAGGAACCATATCAGCCAGCATTGATTGGACTGGCCAGTCTCCAGAAGTGTGAGAAATAAATATTCTCTTTGCTGCTTAAGCCAGTCAGTCCGTGGCATTGGTTATAGCAGCCTGAGCTGATTAAGACCTGTGGGGAATGGAAAGAGGAACAGAGCAAGGGAGTCAGAATGGCAGGGAGAGGGCTCATTACTCCAAAGTAGATGGACCTAGGACAAAGACTGCAATATCTTGGCTACTTGGGGGCCAAGATATGTGGTATGCGTTGCGAGTGGGGAGAGGAGGTGGGGAGTGGCTCCCTCCTGCTGATACCAGCAGGGATCACTACAATATAATATATGTATACCACCTGCTTTCTGTATAAGGTGCTTTGAGAGGCTGTCAAATTTCTCTGATGTCCCTTCCTAGTAAATCACTTAATACACTGACAAATAAAGAAACCATGCTGTGAATCGTGGGTGCCTGCATGGCCCCTAGGTTTTTCGTTTTTCCTAAAGCAGTAACTTTTAATTTATGAATTTAATGCAACATTAATTCAACAAACACTTATTGGACACCTTCCATGTACCAGATGCCATGGCCATAGAGATGACTCAGCATCCCAGGAGATGACTTCCAACACCAGCTTGGGAAGGGGTTCAAGGAGGTTCATGGGCCCAAGTTTTCTGTTTCTTCCTTTTTATTGTATTTTCAAAATGTTGTTTATGATGTGAGCCTCACCCAGCCAGGAATAACTGAGAGCTCCTCTTCATGGTCTCAGCCACATCCAGTCCTTAGCACTGACCACTACTGTCCTGATAATGGCCTTCCTATGAATTCATGGAAACAGAAGCATGAATATTTATATGTGGGATCACACTCAGGAATTGTTCTGTTTCTTGGTTTTGTTTAATGTATTTGGGATCACCCCCTTTCTTTACAAAGAAGTCTTCTTCATCCTTTTAAAAAATTTGTAGGGTACTGTTTAATGGGTTTTTCTTCCCTACAATATATCATGCTACAGGGAACACCAATGTACATATATCTTTGTACATACATGCAAATCTTTTTATTTATTTTTTTAAGATTTTATTTATTTATTTGACAGAGAAAGACACAACCAGAGAGGGAACACAAGCAGGGGGAGCAGGAGAGGGAGAAGCAGGCTTCCTGCTGAGCGAGGAGCCTGACATGGGCTTGATCCCAGGACCCTGGGATCGTGACCTGAGCTGAAGGCAGACACTTCATGACTGAGCCACCCAGACGCACCCACCCAAATATTTTTAATAGATTCCTATTAGTGGACCTGTGAAAAATTGCTTATTTAACATTCTGGTGGGCATTACCAAATTGGTTTTCAGAGCGAGGAGGCTGGATATAGGCTCAGGCCACACGATAGGGAGTGCCAACTGCCTGACATGCCAATGCTGAAAGTCTCCTTCCCTGATACAGTCAGCTTCCTCCACACTTTCCTCCACACTTTTACCGGTGAACAGGTACTGGAATGGGGTTATAGAGAATGATCCCCTGTGGAGAAACCTGTGTCTGGAGAAACAGGGCTTCTTCATGGTCTCTCAGTGTCTAGGCTCACAGACATGGAAGCAGTCCTTCCTCAAACAAACAAAGCAGGGTTACTGGGTGGCACCGGCACAAGAAGAGAACTATCCTCACAGAAGCAACGGGAACCTCATGCTCTTAGGACCTATGGCTTCTCTGTCAGGAAATTGCCACATCAAGGGTGGACTAGAGAGGTCAGTCACTTGTACAGTGTCATCAAAGCACGTGCTTGATGCCTGTGGCATGGGGGAGGGGAAACCAGTCACCACGTCCCTGAGGATATTGGAGCAGCCCAGTGGGCGGTCCCCATGGCAAGGAACTCAAGTCTTGCGCCAACAGCCAACACCAGCTTGCATTCATGTGAGTCAGCCATCTTGGAAGGTAGTCTACAGTCCTTCACATTATTGCATTCCTAGTCAACATGGCTGCCACCTTGTGAGGAAGCCTACACTAGAGCCACTCCAGGAATTGACTCCTGGATTGAGGACTAACTCCTGGATTGTGCCTGGAAGTAGGGTGCTACCATAACAGAAACTTAAGATGAGTTTTGGACCTTGACGAGAGACTCTTAGCAGAGACCTAATGATGTGCTGTGAGGCTGCCAGCCAAGACTAAAAAGGAAAATGCAAAACACCTTATTGGACTCTGGAGGAAACAGGGCTGCAGAAAGCTTAGCAACGTTGTCACCTGGGGTAATAAGGAAGCTATCAAATATATCTCATGAATTGAGTAATCTTGCTAAGGAGAATTCCAGGCAGGATGCTGAAGCCTGGCTGCTGCTTGCTGCTTATCATAAAGCACAGGAGAAGAAGGAGAAGATGAAGTTAGGACTGTCAGATAAAAGAGAGCCAAGGGTTGTTGGTTCTGAAAATTCACAGCCTCTCAAGGTGGCAAAAGATGCTAGAATTTAAGAGGCAAACTGTAGGCAAGATCTCAATTCTGGGCCATGTGGGTAAACTGTAATATAAAGTTGAAGTTACAAGGGTGACCGCAAATTTTTTTTTTTCAGATATATTTATTTATTTGAGAGAGAGAGAGAGCATGAGCAGGCCAAGGGGCAGAGAGAGAGAGAGAGAAGCAGATTCCCGCTGAGCAGGGAGCCCAATGAGGGGCTTGATCCCAGGACCCCAGGGATCATGAACTGAACCAAAGGCAGATTCTCAATCAACTGAGCTAAGCAGTCCCCAAATTCTTTATTAGAGCACAGAAAGATCTAAGGGGGTGCCTCAGAAATGTTCAGCCAAGCAGTGACCCTCTAAGAATGTTAAGGTCTTATTCTCAGTGGCTCCAACAACAGCCCAGCAGATGACGGGATTTATCGCAAAGACTTGTGGGTATGGCTCTTGTCTAATGGACCTAAACTCTGGTAAGTTTCTGTGGAGCCCCACACAGTTTTTCAGGGATTAGTATTGGCAGAAATGCTGCCAGCTTGAATTGGTAAGGGTTGAGATAGCATAACGTGAAAAGAGGCCTTTGAATCCGGAACTTGTACAGAGAAGACACAGGCTGCAAAAACTGCTCAGCTGTGAAACTGGGCCACCATATGTGGACAGGGCAGCATAACTCAGAAAATAGAGCCAAGAGCCTAGAGAGTAGAGCCAAGATTCCTGAAGAATCTTTCCTGGGCCTCAAATCCCAATCAACCTTCTATCTGCATGTTCTCTACTAATGTCACATTTTCTGTGTAGCAGTGATTCCTACCCCTCCCCCCATTTCCCCCCTTTTTGGGTGGGAGTGTTGGTAACATTATCCTTACCTATGTTATAATGCCTCATGCTTGTATTTTGGGGATGGTGGGGACAGACAACTTGTATATCTCATTCTCAGGTTTTCACATCAAGGTGAACTGAATCTAAGCGTCTCATCTCATTAAACAGCGAGACTCTAGATTTTGCGATGATGCTTTAATGGTGAGGAATTGGGGACATTGGGAGATGGTGAGTGTATTTTGCATGGGGGAGGGAGGTGAACTATTAGGGACTGCAGGGTGGACTGTGTCAGCCAGCCTCCAAGATGGCCTCACTATTCCTTGTCCCCTCTTCATGATCTTGGGTAGTCCACTCCCACGCTGAATAGGGCTGATCCTTGCAACAACTGGACGTAGTGGAAATGAAAGTGTGTAATCCTGAAGCTGGGTCATAAAAGACACTCTCTCTCTAGAGTCATTGGCTCTTAGAAAGCCAGTCACAGTGTCATGACGACCCTTAAGAAGCCTTACAGAGAGGTACGTATGGCGAAGAACTGAGGACTGTTGGTAGCCAGCACCAACTTGTCAACCATATGAGTGACCATCTTGAACTTCATCCTTTTCGTTTGTTCTTTTTTTTTTTTTTTTAAAGATTTTATATATTTGACAGTGAGAGAGACAGAGAGAGAGAGAGAAAGAAAGTGAGCACAAGCGGGGGAGCTGCAGGCAGAAGGAGAGGGAGAAGCTGACTCCCACAGAACAGGGAGCCTGATGCGGGGCTCGATCCCAGGACCCTGGGATCATGACCTGAGCTGAAGGAAGCCCCTTAACCCACTGAGCCACCCAGGCACCCCTTGATCCATACCTTTATGAAGCCAACTTCAACCTCATAAGAAACCCAGAGCCGGAACCACCTAGCCAAGCTGTACCTGAATTTCTAACAGAAACTAAGATAACAAAAACTTCTGTTTTAATCCACCCAATCTTTTTTTGGGGGGAGGGGGGTATTTTTTAATTTATTTTGCTTATTTCAAAAAAATTACAGTATAGTTACCATACGATGTTATATGAGTTTCTGGTGTACAATACAGTGATTCAACAATTCTGTACATTACTTAGTGCTCATCATGGTAAGTGTGCTCCTTAATCCCCATCCATTACGGATTTCACCCGGCCTGCAAGCAGCCTCCCCTCTTGTAGCCATCTGTTTGTTCTCTAGAGCTAAGAGTCTGTTTTTTGGTTAAAAGACAAAGCAAAATAAAACAATCCCCTCTCCCCTCAAAAGCACATAGACTTTTCCAATTTATACTGCTATGTGATGGCGTATGAGAAAGCTGGTTTCTTGAATCTTTACCAATGCATTATATATAATTATCATTCAGTGTAATAGAAAAAAATTTGTTTCACTTTATATTTGTTTGATTATTCAAAAGTTTTTCTTTCTCTGACCATTTATCTTAGAGTTGTTTACTCGTACCCTTTTATTATTTCCCCATCTGGTTTGGTTTTTTCATTTTATCTTATTTATTTAAGTAATAATATGATTATTACTTATGTTATCTTTCATTTTATCTAATTTCTTAGATCTTTAAAAAAATTCTTCTTTTTTTTTTTTTTAAGAGGAGTGGGAGGGGCTGAGAGACAAGGAGGGAGACACTCTCAAGCAGGCTCTACAATCAGCGCCCAGATGATATGGGGCTAGATCTTGCTGAGATTATGACCTGAGCTGAAATTAAGACTTGGCTGCTTGGGGCGCCTGGGTGGCTCAGTGGGTTAAGCCTCTGCCTTCGACTCAGGTCATGGTCTCGGGGTCCTGGGATCAAGCCCCGCATCTGGCTCTCTGCTCAGCGGGAAGCCTGCTCCCCAACCCCCCTCTGCCTGCCTTTCTGCCTACTTGTGATCTCTGTTTGTCAAATAAAAAATAAAATCTTAAAAAAAAAAAAAAGACTTGACTGCTTAATGGACTAAGCCACCCAGGCACCCCTCAAAATGTTCTTGGTATTAATCCTCTGTCTATTAAATACGGCACTTGTGTTTCTGATTTTGATTCCTATGGATGTTTCATAATGCTGTATGTTCAAATCAGTTGTCTTTTCCTTCATGGCTGTTTAGTTATTTGCTCAGGGAAACTGTATCTTGAGATTATAAAACTTTATCTCCTTTATAATCTTCTGTATTTCTGTAGTTTCATTTCTTACATTTAGTGAGCTTAGTTGTGTTAGCTACATGAAGAAGGCTTAGAAGGTCATCTTCAACATTTCTTTGAGTCAGTTTTCCTAGTTTAAAAAAAAATTGAATGAGAAAGAAACAGGGGTCTAGTCCTTTGAGCTTCTGGAGGATGTAACCTGTGTCTTATGTATTGCCGTATTCATCATGAGCTAATGTTTCTTCTTCTTGCCTATTTCCTGTTTCAGTCTGCTGATAATTGGGGTCTGTCTAGTTCAGTATCAGAATTATTTGATCCTTCTCCTTCCTTTAACCCTCCTGTTGACTGTGAAACCAAGACCCTCTTTAAACCTGGAAGGATACAGTCTGCTTCCTAGGAAAATCCACATAGTCCTCTCAGGAACAAAAAAGGGGGAAGGAGGGAGGAGAAGAAGAAAAGAAAACAGAAGAAAAGAGATCATAAGGGTCTCCTAAGGGCCATCAGCCTGAGATCTTAGAAACCTACAATATTTTCTCTGGTGCTTGTTAAAGGGACAAGGGGCCTTCCAACCTAGTTCAGTCGGAAGAGCTTATGACTCCATATCACAGGATCATGACTTCAAGCCCCATGTTGGGTGTAGAGATTACTAAAAAAATAAAATCAAAAAAATATTTTTTAAAGAAGGAGGCGACGGGGTGCCTGGGTGGCTAAGTCGGTTAGGCATCTGCCTTTGGCTCAGGTCATGATCCCAGGGTCCTGAGATCAAGCCCCACATGGTGGGGAGTCTGCTTCTCCCTCTGCCTCACCCCTCTGCTGGTGCTCTCTCTCTTTTGCTCACTCTCACTCTCAAATACATAAAATCTTTTAAAAAAGTGAGGTGAAAGGCCATTCCTTACAACCCACCTTAGATATCTGTCCTCTGAATGGAACTACATAGGCCAACACTCAGGCAGGTGAGAGAGGTCAGTGGCCCTCCACCAATTATGGGAGATTTTACCACTTATAAGTAAGGCTCATTTTTTTTTAAGATTTTATTTATTTATTTGACGGATAGAGATCACAAGTAGGCAGAGAGGCAGGCAGAGAGAGAGGAGGAAGCAGTATCCCTGCGGAGCAGAGGGCCCGATGCAGGGCTCGATCCCAGGACCCTGAGATCATGAACGGAGCTGAAGGCAGAGGTTTAACCCACTGGGCCACCCAGGTACTCCGAGTAAGGCTCATTTTAAGACTGCTTTTTCTCTAGTGTCCTCCAAAGCTCTGATCTTGGGATAAGCAAAATCCTCAAATCCACAACAGGAAATACAAGAGTCCTTTATCTCGGAACTCTGTTTGTTAGTAACCTAGAAAAATCTTTTTTTTTTTTTTTTTAAAGATTTATTTATTTGACAGAGAGAAATCACAAGAGAGGCAGGCAGAGAGAGAGGAAGGGAAGCAGGCTCTCCGCTGAGCAGAGAGCCCGATGCGGGACTCGATCCCAGGACCCCGAGATCATGACCTGAGCTGAAGGCAGCGGCTTAACCCACTGAGCCACCCAGGCGCCCCGAAAAATCTTTTTTGATTAATCTTATTTCAATGGTTTGGTCCACTTCATGTAATTTATTTTTGAGAACAGAGTGTCCTCTTTCCTACTTTTTTTTCCCCCATGGTCTATGGCACCACTAAAAAAGCTTTCTTTTTTTTTTTAAGGTTTTTTTTTTGTTTTGTTTTGTTTTGTTTCTCTTCGCAAAATATCCACTCAATAAGCAAAACCATGACTTTCATCTTGGCTAAAAACACAAGAAACTCCAAGAGCAAATTAGCGTTTCCGGAAGATCAGGAATCAGTCGGGGATTTTGCACTCCTCTGTTCTCATACCCACCTCTGAGTGTCCCCAGACAACATCCACGAGACAGCTTTGCAGGATTGTCTTGGCTTTCAGAAGAGGGCTTCTGTCTTTTTGAAGCGAGTCTCATCCTGGAGCGCCAGTCACTCGTCAATACCAAATGAGACCCCTGCAACCTCCTGGAGCCTGGCTCCGGCTCTGTTTTCTTGACTGCTGAGTTCTTTAAGATGTAGGCTTCAGGGGCGCCTGGGTGGCTCAGTGGGTTAAAGCCTCTGCCTTTGGCTCGGGTCATGATCCCAGGGTCCTGGGATCGAGCCCCACATCGGGCTCTCTGCTCCGCGGGGAGCCTTCTTCCTCCTCTCTCTCTGCCTGCCTCTCTGCCTAGTTGTGATTTCTCTCTGTCGAATAAATAAAATATTTAAAAAAAAAAAAAAAAAAAAAGATGTAGGCTTCAATCAGCTGAGCACAGGCTGCAGACTGCGTGTGGAGCGTACTTGGGCTTCCAACCCTCCAGTCCAAGAGCTTATACTTCCAAACCAGCCCCTGCCAACCTCTTAGAAAAGGCTTCAGTCTCACTGTATTTTAAGCTTAAGGGCGATAGAGCTAAGACATCACATGGAAAATTAATTAATGGCTGCCAGGAAGGACTGCCAGTCATCTTTGGACAATGTGTTAATTTGAATTCCTTCATCAGTTAGGATCATTCAAAGCACAGCGATTTTTTTTTTTTTTAACTGTGGAATTCAGTACAAAATATACCTGCTCTGTTTCTTAGATGTCAGGACAAGAAATGTACATTCCATAATTAAAAGTGCCACACAGCTCCTTCTTCTATTGAAATTCCTCTTTTTTAAAAAAAAATTGTAATTCTTCTTAGGATATTCCTTGAACCATGAGACTCTTAGGATATACCCCAGCCAGGGGGAGTCTCACAAGAAAAAAAGTCTTGAATCTCAAATGCCTTCAAATGCATAGATTGACAGTCCCTTGTGCCACAGAGGAAAACCTATTCCTGCTTTTCGTGAATCTGAGAGATCAGTTGTTGCTTCACCAGTATTCATTTTAAATTGATTCTTTTGTTTCATTGATACCTTTCCTTTTTAAAAAAATTTATTTATTTATTTTTTATTTTTTATAAACATATAATGTATTTTTATCCCCAGGGGTACAGGTCTGTGAATCACCAGGTTTACACACTTCACAGCACTCACGATAGCACATACCCTTCCCAATGTCCATAACCCAACTCCCCTTCTCCCAACCCCCCGTCCCCCCAGCAACCCTCAGCTTGTTTTGTGAGATTAAGAGTCATTTATGGTTTGTCTCCCTTGAAAAAGAAAGCCAAAGTTGGTGGCATCACAATTCCAGACTTCAAGCTCTATTACAAAGCTGTCATCACCAAGTCAGTATGGTACTGGCATAAAAACAGACACAGAGATCAATGGAACAGAATAGAGAGTTCAGAAATGGGCCCTCAATTCTATGGTCAACTAATCTTCGACAAAGCAGGAAAGAATGTCCAATGGAAAAAAGATACCTTTCCTTTTACTTCCATACCCAGTGATGCTGGGAGAGTTCTCACATTTGTTTTTAACTTTTGGATACACAATTCACACACCATAGCATTTAACCACTTAAAGTGTCTAATCAATGACCGTGTATTCATGGAGTTAAATGACCATCATCTTCCCATTTTTCTTTTTTTTTTTTTTTTAAGATTCTATTTATTTATTTGACAGAGAGAGAGATCACAAGTAGGCAGAGAGGCAGGCAGAGAGAGAGGAGGAAGCAGGCTCCCCGGGCTCGATCCCAGGACCCTGAGATCATGACCTGAGCCGAAGGCAGCGGCTTACTCCACTGAGCCACCCAGGCGCCCCCCATTTTTCAATATCTTTGTCACACACAAAAGAAACAGGGTACATATTAAGAGTGACTCTCCATTTAGTGCCTGGGATAACCACTAATGTAATGTTTTGTTTATAGCTTTGAGTCTTCTGGGTGTTTCCTATAGATGGAGTCATACGTGTGGTCTTTTATGACTGGCTTTCCTTTACACATTTTCCAGTCTCCTTCGTGTCATAGCAAAGCATCAGAACTTTATCCCTTTTTACTCATGAAGAATATTGCATTGTAAGAGCATACCCCATTTTCTTTACACACTCAACCATCGATGGGCATTTGCATTCTTTCCAGCCCTAGGCTATTATTATGAATCATCCTTCTATTAAACATCCACGGACACATTTTTTTTTTTTTTTCTGTAGTTGTGTATTTGCATTTTTCTTGGGCATCTACTTTGGAGTAGAATTGCTGGTTAGAACAGTAACTTTACATTTCATATTTTGAGGAACTGCCAAACTGTTTTCCAGAGAAGCTGAACCATTTTACATTCCCATCAATAATATATGAGGTTTCAAATTTTACCACATCCTGTCCATTTGTTGAAAAGCCCATCCCACCCCCATTGAATTGTCTTGACACCTTCACCAAAAATCAGTTGACCATAAAGGTAAAGGGAGGTTTCTGGATTCTCAGTTCCATTCCACTGATGTATATGTCTATCCTTATTCCATGACACGCTATCTCGATCACAGTACCTTTGTGATAAGTTTTTGTTCAACAAGTGTGAGTCCTAAAACTTGGTCGTTCTTTTTCAAGATTGTTTGACTATTCTGGGCTACTTGATTTCCATATGAATTTTAGCATCAGTTTGTCAACTTCTCCAAAAAATCATCTCGGATTCTGATAAGGATTTGAGAGAATCTGTATATCAATTTGGGGCATATTGACATATTAATTAAATTAAATATTCTCATTTATGAACAAGGAATGTCCCTGAATTTATTGAGGTCTTTTTGAATTTCTTTCAACAATATTTTTAGTTTGTGTATAAGCATCACATTTTTGTTGATACATTTCTAATATTTTTATTGTATTGCACATGGAGTTGTTTTTAAATTTCATTTTCAAAGTGATCATTGCTAGTGTAGAAAAATAAAATTGATTTTTTAATGTTAATTTAGTATCCAGAAATCTGCTGAGCTTTAGTTCTAATAACATCTTAGTAGATTCCCTAAGATTTCCTATGTACAAAATTGGCATCTGTGAATATGGTTTTAGTTTTTCCTTTCCACCTGCATGCCTTTTCTTTCTTTTTCTTGCCTAATTGCACTGGCTAGAACTTCTAGTACAATATTTAATAGAAGCAGAAAGAACAGAGATTGTCTTGTTTCTGATCTTAGGAAGCATTTAGGCCTTTTCACCAGTAAATATGATATTAGCAGTGAATTTTATATTGATGTCTTTTGTTGCATTGAGAAAATACCCTTCTAGTTGTAGTTTGTTGACTGTGTTGATTGTGAAAGTGTTTTGGATTTTGTCAAATGTTTTTCTGTGTCTGTCGAGGTGATTATACAGGTTTTCCCTTTATTCTGCTGATATGCTATATTACATTAGTTGATTCTTTCGAAGGTTTTCTTTTAAATTCCAGTTAGTTAACATACAGTGTAATATTAGTCTCACGTGTACAATATCATGATTCAACACTTCCCTACAACTCCCAGTGGTCATCACCAGTGCTCTCCTTAATCACACTAATTGATTTATAAATGTTAAACTAACCTTATATTCTTGTGGTAAACCCCACTGAGTCATAGCATAAAATATATATATATTTTTTATTTTTTATTTTTTTAGAGAAAGAGTGCTCACATGAGTTGGGATGAGGGGTAGAGAGAGAGGGAGAGAGGGGCTCAATCCCACGACCCTGAGGTCATGACCAGAGCTGATTTCATCAAGAGTCGGATGCTTAACTGACTGAGCCACCCGGGGGCCCCAGCATATAATAATTTTTATATAATGCCATATTCAGTTTGGTTCCATTTTGGGGGGGGCATTTTCATATATATACTCATATGCTATCAATATGTAGTTTTCTTGTGAGGTCCTCATGTTCAGTGATTTTGTTTTCTGCCCACTTCTGTACTCCTGAGCCTCGGAAGTGAATTCTCTATTTTGGTTATTGTACTTTTCAACTCCGGAACTTCAGTTTGCTTCTTTTAAATAATTTCTATCTCTGTATCAGCATCCTCTGGTACATCATTCCCATTGTACCCCTCTTCAACCATTCTCTAAGTGTCCCTTAGAGCTGGGTAGATGAACCCAACCGGCTTAAGAGATGTGTCAGGAAATGTGTTGCTGGATGTGTTTGGCAGTGGGAGATAGAAGGTGATCTGCCTTCTCTGAATGATGGGGGTTTGGCTCTGAAGCCTAGAACCACGACAGCTGTTTTCCCCACCATACAGTAAAATAACCTGGGGATTAAGTCAGTGTCTCCGAAGGAGGACAATGACAGGAATGTAGCAGAGGGAAATTTTTTAGAATCATGATGATGTCTTCACCTCCGAAGCAAAAGCATTAAAGTCCTCCCTAATTTTGATACTTTCAGTTATATGAGGCTAGAAATACTCTTGTTAAGAGGACTTGAAAGTATCCAGTAGTTTTAGCTAATTAAAACATTTTTGAGAGAGACTCATCCTAAGTAGGGAGGGGAAAACACTGTCACATAGCGAGTTTTGTCATTGTCTTTGTCTAGTATGTATCTTTCATGGTTTTTCTGATGCATTGTATTATGTGTATCATGTTGCATCATATGGATAATTCTTGTTACAATATTAATTAAAATAGTAGAGAAAAAGTGCTACTGAATTTACCGCCATAAAATATAACAGCAGTAATAGGGAACAAAAGTCATTTTTAAGAAAAACTTGGTGTATTAGATAAGAAGGAATATGCAAACTTTTTTTCTTTTGAAGATTGTATTTATTTATTTGAGAGAGAGAGAGCAAGAGAGGGAGCACAAGCAGGGGAGAGGGATAGAGGGAGTGGGAGAAGCAGGCTTCCTGCTGAGCACAAAGCAGGGCTGGATCCCAGGACCCTGTGATCTTGACCTTAGCGGAAGGCAGACACTTAACTGACTGAGCCCGGTGGTCGCCCTAAATGTGGAAATCTTGAAAAAGATTTATTAGCATTTAGTGTGTTGGGTTGCTGATGACACTGTTCTTTCTGTTTAATTGAACTTAGAACCAGTTGTGGTTCTTTCCTTTCCTGTAAGTGGGCACCAACACTCTACTTGCCCTAAGGCAATTACTTAGGGAATGGGGATTTATAAATAGTTGGGAGGGGGGAGGCAATAATATATAGATAGACAAAGGGAGATACATAGATTTCCTGAGGCTGTTTGGCAAGTGGTAGAAAATCAAAAGGAAAACAGATCATGTGATTAAATAACACACTGGAATGGGTTAACAGGAAGAGGGAAAAAAAGACCTAAGTCATGGTAGCGCCAATCCTATAAAGAGGGCCAAATAATGATACAGAAATAAATTGGATTTCGGAGGGAAAATAAACTTTCCAGAACTTTTGTAGCTTCATTTTGTTTCAGCACTGTGCAACCCTGGAACTTTTGGGATCACCAAGGGGCAGCTCTGACCTCCGTATTTAGGGATGGCTTTGCATATCTTTGGTCCCATTTTTGCTGACTCTTTACCCCTGCTGTGAGATATTTGGTTTCTCTCTTCCTGTGGCACACAGCTTGGCTTCCTTTCTCTGGTTGTTACCAAACCTGTAGTTTCTTTCCTACTCTGAACCTTTCAGGGCCGCATAGCCAAGGAACAAAACAGTCTTTGATGGCAAGCAGGTAATTTATCCAGTGGCAAGAGAATGGAGGAGGGGAGCTCATGCTCCAAAGGCACTGAGAGGCAGAGGGGGTATAAAGGGTATGGCTGTGGGCTGAGGGGGTTGGGGGCGGGGGATGCTGGATATCAGCCTGGGTCCCAGGAAGGGGTGGAGATTTCCAGGAACTTAAGCCCATCCCTTTTTCTTCCCTTTGTGGTTGGGGGTTTCCCGTCTTGGCGCCTCCTAGGGAGGAGAGTTTAGTTTGTCTCTGTAGTACAGTGAAGGAAAAATGTGAATTTGGCCCACTGTGCCCACCATATTGGACCCCCTGGTTTGATCGCGTTTCTGGTGGTCCCGTGTGGTCTGGTGTCAAGCTCATCCCGGCAGTTAACACCCGTAGGGGAGATACTAGGAAACACAAACACAAACAAACAAAAAAACAGCTTTTAGAAAAATTCCCTATGGGACTCTTTGGGGTTCGTCTAGTGACACGGTTCTCCCCACTCTTTGGCATAATGGGAGAAGCAGCGAGAACACAGGTGGCCGGGTCCCTGCAGGACTGCTGACAAATTCCTCCAAGCCGCAGCGCAGGCAGTTTGAGCGCGGGAATCCCCCTTATTTCACAAAAAGACAAAATGGGCCTGTTAGTGCCAATATATACGTTTCGCTGGCCTGCAGCTTCTTCGACGGTTGTTGCGAACAATAAGGAATGCCAGACCAGACTGCAAAGTAGGCAGAAAACTCTGTGAGCAGCCCAGAATCGCCCTACTTTTTATACTTTTTAATTGGGCACCTTGGACCTGCGTGCCCACAGCCCTGCCATTGTATCCACACTTGTACTGGATCCTTATAAATTATTCTGTTGATCAAATGAAGTCGACAAGAGGCCAGCAGTCAGAAATCACAGAATCCCAACTGTGCCAGTGAGGAAATGTCCCCGAGGCCATTGAAAGGAATTGAATGGTAATGACAAGCCCCTGCGGTCCATTCCGGGGCTGCTAGTGGAGGACAGGCTGTATGAGTCCATAGAGTGATTGGGTTATTCTGTGGCTGTGGAAGAAATGCTAGAAGTCTGCAAAACAGATTCAGCAGGTGGTCTCAGAAGGCTGTGTTAAAAGTCTGGCTTGCCCCTTGCTGCTTGCTAGCTGTGTGACCTGGGGTAGCCAGGGCACTGGATTGCCTGCATTAAGCTCTTTACTTGTAAGATGGAGAGGATAAGGAAAACTTTCCTATCTCCCATAAGGATTCTTAGCAAATGCAAATAAAATAATGCAGAAACTTTCTGAACTGGAATGGGCTGCCTTTAGGTTTTTTTTTTTTTTTTTTTTTTTTTTTAAATGACTTTCTAGATTTGGATGTATGGCTCTAACTGCCAAGGATATTGGTTTATGAAATTGCAGATTCTTTTCAAAAGACTCCCTCTAGTCAGTAATTTTAACCCGGTGTTCATGTTTAATTATGTAACATGGTTCAACTCTAGTGAAACTAGTATACATGCTTCATTTTTTTTCCCTCTTTTTTTGCTGGAGTTGCTGAGACTTTGACAGATATGCCAATTAGCTGGAGATGAAGAGGAGAGTAGAAAAAAATTTGGAAAGTCAATGAATAGGCTCCAACATGATAATTAGTCCCTGAATAATAGCATTCTGGAGAAAAATTAACAAGGCCGTCGCCAATAAGCTCATTCAGGTCTTGACACTTTCTGATCATGATGCAGAAGTAAAAAGAATACACCTAAAAATTATTCTAATCTTTTATTCAGATCCAAGGTGGTTTATCTCTTACAAATTTAGGACAGTCTGTGGTTTAAAAAGAACTGTTCTTATGGCCTTTTAATGGTTCTGTTTTGGGAAATGTGGACCTGTTACTGTGCTAGGAGAATAACTCTTGGTATGACCCCACTTCCGCATTTATATTTACCGCCTTGTAAACTAAGTTCTGAGAGGCTGTGTCTTGTCACAACCTCTCTGTTTGGCAACCCCCAACAATTTTCTCACTTGGGCAAAGAAAAAAAGAAAGTCTCAGAAAAACATTGACTTTGTATCTCAAAGTTCCCTCCAGACTTCTCAGTGTGGGTTACAGATGCCCTGGGTCCCTCCCCAAGTTGTTCTGCCTACTCCTGGAAATAGACCAGAAACATCCAAATTCAGGGGAGTCCTACTTTTGAAGGAACAATGAAGAGAGAGAGAACACGCGGGGTGCCTGGGTGGCTCAGTGGGTTAAGCCTCTGCCTTCCGCTTGCTGGGGTCATGATCTGTGGTCCTGGGATGGAGCCCTGCATTGGCCTCTCTCCTCAGCAGGGAGCCTGCTTCTCTCTCTCTCTCTCTCTCTCTCTCTCTCTCTGCCTGCTGCTCTGCCTACTTGTGATCTCTGTCTGTCAAATAAATACATCTTTTTAAAAAAGAGAGCACAAATAATTCCTAGGAAAAAGAGAATTATAAACAATGGCATCATGTAAATCTGAGTTAAGTAAGGGATCAGAGAGCAAACAACCTGCAGCTTTTTCCAAGACCCTATGTGGTCTGGGAAAATGGATCTTCTAAGACCAATGTTAAGTGTATGTGTTGCGGGGGGTGTTCTTTGTATGTGTGCAAGGTTGAAATACCACAAATATGGGGACCGGGTGTTCTAGTCTAGAGAAAAAAAAAAAAACCCAGGTGATTTTTCAAAAAATGATCCTGGAAATGGGAGGCGACTAATTGATGAGATTCGAAATGCATTTGGTGGATGAGTATGACCTCTGGTGTTAAACTAGAGAAATTCCAGCACTATATATCTTAACCATAGAAAGAGAAGCAAATGTCGTTTTCCAAAAGCTTCTAGTCAGAGGTTACAGGGCATTGTTTTGCGACTTTCTTCCTTCCCTCCTTCTCTCTTTCCCTCCTTGGTCTTCCAGGTATAAATGACTATGTCTTGTGCACACAGCACCACCCCTGTGGGAGAACTCTGTCTTTGTTGCTCTGACTGCTTGGTCACATGTATCTCTATAATTCTTTATAGAAAAAAGGGGCAAAATTACGGTATCTGATTTTTAAAGGTTTATATATAAGTTTACGATTCATTTGTTAATTTTATAAAGAAGAGAGGAATGGTGAAAACAAGAACTCCTTAAATGTGCCCCTGTGGTAACCCAATAGTGTGGGATGTCCCAAACGACACAGATGAAAAATGAAACATGACATTGTTGGGGGGTATCTTGTGGTTTTTCATAATCATACTGATAGAGGATTATCATACTCTCCAAACAGACATTTATTAGCAAGGTGATTTTGGGGGGATGGAGGGTATGATCAGATGATTCTTAAAACAGAATGATGCTATACATCTGATTGACTTCTCTCTCTCCAGTCAGAGTGAGTTTCACATTATTATTTCATGCGGATTTTTTTTTGTTGTTGTTGTTGTTGTTTTAATATTGGTAGGGAAGAAGCACTATGAACTGATTTTAGGTATTCTGACAATTCCTCACGCTGGGTCCTATCTTCATTTCTTTCTTACTCTGTCCGTCCCATCCTCCCCCTCAGTCCCCTTTGTGACCAATGGGATCTCCGTACATGATGGTCATAAATCTTAGTAAACACCCTTTTCTTCTACATGATTAATGGCACTGCACCTAATCCCGTACCAAGGCACAGAGATATATAGGCCAAATGATACAACATTTTGTCCCTGTTAATTAGTTTATGCGACCCTCTGTTTGAAGCCTTAAACTTGCTGTTTGAGAAAGTCAGTTTGATGCATAGAATGTAGTCATTACTTAGAGTGAATCATTCTAGAACCTTATATCTAATTGGATGCTGGCAACAATCGTGATATTTGGGGAGGCATCTAAGTCATCTTTCAGCTAAATTTATGAAAGTATTGATTTCCTGTGATTACACTCCCTTGAAGAATCTCATTTGTAAGGAGGAGTCAAACTTTTCATTCAATTCAGCTGCATGTAGTGACTAGCAGAAGCCTATAGAATGTGCTATGAAGTGAAAATAAATGTATGATTGATTTTGTGCTTGTGTTGAATTTTCACACCAGAGGTGACTAACTTAATTTGGAAGGTTTCGTTGTTAATTTCAAAGTCAGCTCATTAAAATCGTTTTTAATGGACATGCGCCCCACACAATTCTTGCATTAGCTACTCAGCTACCATGAGCTTGGTAACTAAGCAAGTTTTGTTGAATTGCCAAAAAATCAGGACAGAGTATAAACATAAAATACTGGCTCCACTTTGTAGCTATTCAAATTCTACTCCTGACTGAGACTATTGAAAAATAAAATTTCTGACAGTACTCATTATCTTAGGTGGAGACCTGTGGGCCAAAATAGCAACCCCCGCCCCCCCCCCCGCCTTTGCATCTCTTTACTTGCACGTACAAAAAATTTAAAATTGTTTAACCCATGTCCAAAAGATATCCTAAAATGAATTATTCACTCCATGGCATTGAAAACGCGTGCACACAGGCTTAAGACAAGGTACCTGGTGAGCAACTTTAGGGCAGCTGCCGAGTAGAATATCAAGAAATTGGATCCAGCTGAGAATTCCAATTACCTAATGAGGGTGATCTGTTTACGCTCTAATTTCTTGGTCTAGTTCACTATAATCCCGATCATAAAAATCATGCATTTAAATTACGATTTACATTGGAAACAAATATTCAGCTGGCTAGTTCCTTTCCTGTCCTTTTCCGGGAGCCTGGAATTTCCATGTACAAAGAAATACGAAGGAGAAGCACTCAAGATAGAGCAGTAACAATCCTCGGAAAAGGGTCCCCTACCGCTTTGTGTCGGTATATCCCCTAAGAGAAGAGCACATTGCGGGAAATTCGTGAGCCACAAACTGCCATTTTTATCGGTTTATTAGAAAGTAAATAATTATACCTGACTCTAGCAAAACTCCAGCACCGGCCCGGGAGCGGACACTCAGCCGGGGTTTTCATTATTAATAATTTCTGTAACGAACGGTGCGACTCGGCTCGCGCCAGGCCCCTCTCCCACCCCCCGCCGCAGTCGGTGCTCGGCGAAGGAGATGCCCGGGGTTTGCGCATCTGTGACCCGCCTTTGCTTTGTGTCTGTGCTTTGCAGGTGGGGAGGAGGAAGAGGAACAGAGGCGGCGCTGGCGGCCGGCGGTCGCTGAGCAGCCCCCAGACCCTCGAACAAGCCGCCTCTCCACTGCCGGAGAAGCCCGCAGACCTACCCACTGGGGCGGCCAGAGGGCCTGAGCGCCCGAGCCCGGGGACCCGGCGGCCGGGGGCGCCAGCCCCTCATGTTCCGCAGAAGGCGCAAATGTGAGCCGGCGGTAGCTGGGAAAGCCCTCCGCCCCCGCCAGGGGGACCCGGGAAGCCCGCGCGAGCTCCTCCCGCGGACGGTGGGGATCCCCTCCTCCGGCCCCGCCCCCATCCTCCCCCGGCCCGGGTGCCGAGGCGGTTAACCCTCCCAGCGCCGCGGCGCACTCGGGCCGGAGCGCGGCGCAGCCAATCCCGACTCCCCGGCGCCGGAGCCCAGCGACTGGGGAAGATTGGGGCGCAGGGCTGGCTCTGAACTCGTGGCTACCAAACCGGGGCTCAGGCCCCGGGGTTCTCCCCAAGCCCTGCTGCACTGGCGACGCCAGCCGCCAAACTTTTTCTTTCCAAAGCGGGTGCCCCCGCAGTTCTTTGGCGGGCAGCCGGCGGCCCACTCTCCGCGGGACGATCAGGGAGAGGTGGGCGTGCGGCGAGGGGGCCGCTGTTCTGCAGCCCTACGAGGCGTGCACGCGGGCGGACAAGTGGCAGGGGTTCCGCACTGTCCCCGCGCCTGACCCACGGCCCGGGTGGCCCAACGTGCTGCAGTGCCCGGCGCAGGTGATCTAGACTGCGCGTCCGGCACGAGCTAGGGGGGCGGCGGCGACGGGGGGAGGGAGGGAGGGATGCCCCTTTCTTCTCGCCACTCCCCTGCAGCCCGGCTGCACAGTCTGGGGGCCCCCCATCCCCGGTGGTGCTCCCCGGCGCTCCCCATCAGCAGGTGGGCCCCCCCAGCCCTCACCCCGCCCTGGCCTGCGCACCCCCGGGGTTCTCATCCTGCAGATTCCCTCCTCCCCATCCCTCTCTCTCACACACGCTCCCCTAAGCCGCGCGCGCCGCAAACTCGGTCTCGGTCCCCGCAGGTGATGTCATGCCCATTGTTTTGGTGCGCCCAACCAATCGGACTCGCCGCCTGGATTCTACCGGAGCCGGCATGGGCCCTTCCTCGCACCAGCAGCAGGAGTCCCCGCTCCCGACCATAACGCATTGCGCAGGGTGCACCACCGCCTGGTCTCCCTGCAGCTTTAACAGCCCTGACATGGAAACCCCATTGCAGTTCCAGCGCGGCTTCTTCTCGGAGCAGCCGCCGCCGCCGCGCTCCTCACACCTGCATTGCCAGCAGCAGCAGCAGAGCCAGGACAAGCCGTGCCCGCCCTTCGCGTCCCTCCCGCACCCTCAGCACCACCCGCACCTCGCGCACCAGCCGCCGGGCAGCGGCGGCAGCAGCCCATGCCTCCCGTGCAACAGCTGCGCCCCCTCCGGAGCCCCGGCGGCGGGGGCGGGGGCGGGGGATAACCTGTCCCTGCTGCTCCGCACCTCCTCGCCCGGCGGCGCCTTCCGGACCCGCACCTCCTCGCCGCTGTCGGGCTCGTCGTGCTGCTGCTGCTGCTCGTCGCGCCGGGGCAGCCAGCTCAATGTGAGCGAGCTGACGCCGTCCAGCCATGCCAGTGCGCTCCGGCAGCAGTACACGCAGCAGCCGGCATCCGCCTCCCAGTACCACCAGTGCCACAGCCTGCAGCCCGCCGCCAGCCCCACGGGCAGCCTCGGCAGCCTGGGCTCCGGGCCCCCGCTCTCGCACCACCACCACCACCCGCACCCGGCGCACCACCAGCACCACCAGCCCCAGGCGCGCCGCGAGAGCAACCCCTTCACCGAAATAGCCATGAGCAGCTGCAGGTACAACGGGGGCGTCATGCGGCCGCTCAGCAACTTGAGCGCGTCCCGCCGGAACCTGCACGAGATGGACTCGGAGGCGCAACCCTTACAGCCCCCCGCGTCGGTCGGAGGAGGTGGCGGCGCGTCCTCCCCGTCTGCAGCCGCCGCCGCGGCCGCCGCTTCGTCCTCAGCCCCGGAGATCGTGGTGTCTAAGCCGGAGCACAACAACTCCAATAACCTGGCGCTCTACGGAGCCGGCGGCGGCGGCAGCGCTGGAGGCGGCGGCGGCAGCGGGCATGGCAGCAGCAGTGGTACCAAGTCCAGCAAAAAGAAGAACCAGAACATCGGCTACAAGCTGGGCCACCGGCGCGCCCTGTTCGAGAAGCGCAAGCGGCTCAGCGACTACGCGCTCATCTTCGGCATGTTCGGCATCGTGGTCATGGTCATCGAGACCGAGCTGTCGTGGGGCGCCTACGACAAGGTAGGCTCTCCAACCGCTTGCCCAGCTTTCCGGGGCCGCGGGGGCCGGACGCCGGGTGGTTGGGATGCGCCCTGGTGGGAATTCCCTGCCTGCCAGCCCCGAACCTCGCCGGGACGGGGAGCACGGCTCGGACGCGCAGCCCTGATCCGCGAGGCAACTCTACAGGGAGAACCTTTCTGCGCGCAGCCGAAGTTCTGGAGGCAGTGAGTGCCCCAGCGACTTCGGGCACATTAAATGAATGTTTCCAGGAGTCAGTAGGGGAAAGCAAGCCCTGTTGCTTTCCAGGTGCTCGCGATTTAGGAGGCCCCTTTCAACCCAAAGCGCTTAAACTCAGGGATAACTCTCTCTGGGTTTCGAGAGCCAGGATCTGCGCTGGCATATGCCATGGCGTGGACCCTCTCCCTAGCCATCCACCTGCCCTCCTCTCCTCACCTCCGCAGGAGGCCAAGTGAGCTGACGGATCCCACAGCCAAGACAGGTGCTCCCCTCATCCCCATCCTCCTCCTCCTGGGAGTTCATATTCACGGTCTGGGGGTGGTGGGGGGCCCTGGAAGGTGGTTCAAAGTGCTAGTTTCTTAGAGTGCTTCTGTCTGACTGTGTTGCAGGCGTCGCTGTATTCCTTAGCTCTGAAATGCCTTATCAGTCTCTCCACAATCATCTTGCTTGGGCTGATCATCGTGTACCACGCCAGGGAAATACAGGTAACTTAGACTCCGCTATTTATGAATGACCCAAAGCGCGGCCGCCCGCCTGGAGAAGCGCAAGGCAGCTTTTTCCAAACCCTTGTGTCCTTGCCTGAGGTTACAGAAGACACACGCTGTAGTCTTGCCACAGCACCTGACCCGTTCTTTCAAGAAGTTCAAAACAAAACAGCGCAGCACGTAAACAGGCTGGGTTGTACTTGTTAAGCCCTTAAGATGTTCCCCTCTCTTCTAAAGGTCGATCTAGTTCTCCAAATCAGTCCCTGCATGTTTTCCTTAAGGCCAGTTAGATACTAGGCTTCAGTTGTGGGGTAAATGGGAATTCTTGCTTGATAGACCTATCCCCCCTGGGTGCATCATTATGGAAGATAGTGTCCATCTCTATGTATCTTCTTCTGTTAGATAGCTTAGAGAAGAAAATAGGCTCGTGATATTCTTAGCTAATATATGTAAATGAGACATGAGAAAAATTCAAACTCTTTATCTTCAGCCTTTAAAGAAAAAAAAAAAGTCTGCCCTTAGGTTAGAATACAAATTCTGTGTATGTGGTGGTTTGGTAGATTTTTTTTTAGCTGCAATCATTACATTGCCCTTTAAAAAAAAAAAAACCGTCATTTAAGAGCAAAGGCCGCTGCCCTGGTGAGCAGTCTCATTAGGAAATGTTTTGTTCAAATGCAGCCAGGAACTCTATTGTTGAATTTGGCTATTACTGACAATTTCAGAATACTCGTATAAAATTCATGGGTCATCTTTAGAGTTGTTTACTTTGCTGTAGCCTTCAGTCCAAGGAATATTAAGGTTTGTGAATTAAAAGAACTAGGTTTTTCAAAAATGAAGTAAGGTTGGGATTTGCCAGTTTAGAATTTACACTAATATGTATTTTCTGATTTTTTTTGGGGGGGGGGAGTAATTGTTGGCTATTTGTTGGAACTTTTAAGCCCTTCAATTTAGGGTGCTTTCCATTTAAAGGCACCATTTAGGACACCTTTAAATTTAAAACATCATATAGAACTTACCACTTAAATAATTTAATATTAATTATGTTAAGTCAATATGAGGTTAGTCATTAGCAAGCTCACACCAAATATGGAAGAAACCAATTTTAACTATGGTGCAAGCAAAACAAAGATGCTCATGACCCCAAAGGAGCAGGAAAAATGAAGTAAGACTTCGTCTTCCTTTCACATTTGCAAAGAGTTTGAACAGTGTCATTCCAAAGGGAGAAAGTGAGCTAATGAGAATTAGAAAAAATGAGACCATTTAGAGGTAAGTCACCAAACTGCCTTGGCGAAACCAGGAGAACGCACCCTAGAACTCTAACATCTTAATAGTTTATAGGGAGGTCCATCGTAATTCGGGGTTTTGTGATCCTGCCTTTCTGAGATTCTTTGAAACATTCTTAAGTGATACTACAAAGTGGCTTACCCATAATGAGTGCATCTTCTCACTTTGACTTCCAAGAGCAGACACTTAGAGCTGGGAGGAACAAAACGGAGTGAATAGTCTTCTGACTGCATTTACAGATGGGGAGCCTGAAGTCAGATTAGGGGAGTAGCTTGCCAGATGGCACAGCCAGACAGGGCAGAGTGGGCCCAGGCCCTCTCCTTCAGCTTCTAGTCCAGATAGCTTCCTGCTGTGCTCGGTTACTTGTTAGAGGCCCGGAAATATGGACATTTTTTTGGTCCATGATTTCTCTCTACAAATTTGGTTTACAAATAGGTTGCATTTAAAAGGTCACTGTAAAATCTTCTCAGGTATTTTTTAAAAACCAGGTAACTTAGAACAACTTGTTTTGTTTTGCTTGGCGACTGGAGTGGTTTTCCTTCATTTAGTTGGAAAGAGAACTTGCTGGTGTTTTCATTGAGCATTAGCTTTCGTACCTGTCTATTCCTTCTGAAAAGCGCACAGCTAAACAAGCATTTGGGGGGAGACATTGAGTGATAGTCCCATCGAAGGCAAAGCGTCTTCCTGAAGACACTGACTTCTTAAGAATTATTGGAAGGTTCTTTGAAATAACTTACAGGAGTTTGCAAGGAGTAGCCAAATGTTAGTTGTTGTTTTTTTTTAAGATTTTATTTATTTATTTGACAGAGAGAGATCACAAATAGGCAGAGAGGCAGGCAGACAGAGAGAGGAGGAAATAGGCTCCCCGCCGAGCAGAGAGCCCCATGCGGGACTCGATCCCTGGACCTTGGGATCATGACCTGAGCCGAATGCAGAGGCTTAACCCACTGAGCCACCCAAGCACCCATAGGTATTATTAAAACTTTTTTGATACCATGTTAGAACTCTTGAAACTTCTAGAAACTAATAAAAATACAAGAACTCCTATTTTTTACAGATTTTTCACACTTGGAATTGTACTTGCTGGCTCATTTTGAGGACTGTGTCTGTTGCACAAATGCATGGGTATATTGATGGAAAGATACATAGCATGGGTGACAGAAGTGAGGATATGTGCTGCTCCCCTAAAACTTACAAGCCCTGTAAATTTCTCTACCCTTGGGGTGACATAAATATCCCAGAATATTAGATTTGCACAACTGAGTTTCTTTTACCTGATACCTAATTTCTGTTGAACCAGCCGCACTTAAATTTCAAAACTGATCCTTGGGTAGTATCATCCAGTTGTTTTGGTTGTAGCGTTTTCTCTCCCTGTTTTCTCTAGGGGGATTTCTTTCCCAAGCTCAAGCTACAAATGCTTTTCTGAGATGCTTTTACAAAAATTGAAAGTGGAAGAGGGCCAGATAAACTTGAGGACCCTGAACTAGAAGTCAGGCACCAGAAAAACATGTATTAATTTATGCAGATATTAGAGTCAGCCGTGTTGGCAAAAGAGTTGACCTTGAATCCCAAGTGCACAGACGTGTGTATCTGTGTGTGGAAAATGAAACATTGTGCCTCCCCACTTTTTCGACTTATTGATGTCACTGCTGTAGGTGTATTTCTCTCCTAAGTTTTAAGCGAGAAGTCACTTCTCAGTTTACTAGTAACAAATCCAAACATCCTGAGTAGCTGTGAGTGGAAGAACTAAGTGTTGCCAACCAGAGCCTGTCTTTGGAGGTAGCATGTCATCTAAAATGACCTGTTTTTTTTTTTTTTCTTTTTCTGTTTAGCCTATCAGTGTGGTGATGGGGTAGCATGAGCTAGCTAAGTGTGGCTTTCTGGTACATGATAGGATGTGTTAACCATGACGTTAGCCAACGTCCTGGCTCTCTGTCCCCTGGAATGGCTTAACAAAGCTTGGGGAGGCCCTGACATTTCCATGGAGAACCTTGGAAAGCAAGTCAGTGTGACCTTTTATAAAATGTTTATACACACTCTGGCAAAATAAGACGGTTCAGGTGAGTCATGGTTGGAAGTGCCTGAATTAAAATAGGGCCATGAGGAGGCTTTGAAAGAACAGAGCTCGTACATTGCAGCCTTGGTGTCCTTTTTCAGGACCACAGACAGCTCAATGCACCAGGCTTTAGTCTGTACATTTTACTAATTACTTCAATGCCCCGCCCCCAACCAAAACTGAAGTCGCTTTGTGTGTATGCCTCAGAACACGTATACAAAATCGGATTTAGTGGGAGCGGTTTTTCGGCTCAGTAGACGTTAGAGTTTTTTCCAGTAGACATTTGGCTTTACTTTCTCTATCCATCAGTAAAGCCAAAGCAACCACAAGAAAAATAATCAACAGCAAAAGCCCATCCGTGTATGAAGGGTGAGTAAGGAAAAAAGCTTCAATAAATGCCTAGGTATCATGGTCTTCCGGCGAAGGAAAAGCACTCTAGGGATTGTTTTTATATGATTTGGAAAGGTCACTCGATACTAAATAAGTGGCTTTTCTTCTCATGTCTTGGGTCAAATAATAGGAAAAACAGAATCATGATGTTCTCTCACTTTCCTTTTTGCCACCCCTCCTCTGTGAGATTGGGAGTATGTCTTGGATGGGGCAAGTACACAGTCAAATACCCTTTAAGATCTTCAACATCAGAAAATTTGAATCTAGATTTTCCTTCCATCTTGTCAACTTCAGATGAATTTCTCATGCGGAAGCAATTTTAGTTGACATTGTTGTGTAGTATTTTGAGAGCAACAAATACAGGATTCTAAATCAGGAAGGAAAGCCTCTTGGATCTTCCCAGTTCTCTTCCCAGTTCTCATTGGATTTGGAAGACTGGCTGGTACATACTCTAAAGTTAAACATGTTTTTTTTGATTGTGTCTTGGGAACGATATAATTACATAATACTGAGCGTCAGAGCAAACGCTGGTTATTCTTTGGTATCTCTTGCAATGGGAGAATTCCTTCTCTTCCCAATTAGCTTTTCAGTGATGGAGGACATCAATCTAAAAGTGCAAGAACAGAAATTAAACTTTCTCTTTACTCATGCATCTAGGTCACACAAAGGAAGGAGTGCGTGAGGGAGGGCAATGGCCTTGGCAACGTCTGAAGGCTCTGATTGGCGTGGAGTGGAAAGGCACCCACTTAGTAAGACTCTGGTTTGCCTGTGGAACCTGGGAAAGGATGCTTCCCACTCCTACAGAAAGCAAGTGGATGCTTCCGGACTGTGCAGATAATACGGCATCTAGCTATGATTCTTGTGGATACAGTAACAAGTAGTAAGAACAAGCAGTACAGAAGAGTTTCAAAGAAACACAATAGTCACATTCTCTGTCCTTTCCTACCTTTGCCCAAGGGGCATCTGCTTTGAAGTTTCTCGTAGACTCTTCTGGAGTTTTCAGAATTGAACCTTTAGATGTCTTAAGACACAGACAAACCTGGCTTGTGTTCGCTGATAGATCTTGGAGGTTTTCCCTCCTCAGCACATAGAGAGACCTGTCTCATTTTCTTTTAGCACCTGCATAAAGCCTATTTTATGGATGGGCTGCGGTTCACTCATAGGCATTTTGAGGTGTTCTAGATTTTTGCTATTATAAGCAGTACTACCAATGAACGTTCTCGTGTACTCGTTTTAAGCAACTCATTAGAGTACATGCCTGTGGTTAACTATCCAGTAGCCAGAATCCAAGGGCATTTTTGTTTTCAGTGGAAAGGTGTGGCCCATCAGCCCTTCCTGAAGAGTTCACATTTCCCATGTCCCCACACATTATTCCTCCACAGCATTGTTAACCCCAGATATTATTTTTGAAAAGGAATTTTAAACATCTTTGGCTTTCTGAAGTCTATAAAAGTTGATTTGCCTGAAAACAATTTTTTTGGAGAAAAAAAATGAAGGACAAATCTCATGACCTCATTGACTTATTTGCAACAACCTGTGATATCTGGGGGTGCCTTGTTCAATCCGCCGACAAATTTAACAGTCTCTGGACAGAGGCCACCAGACACCCATCGTTGCCACACTTTAGTCTTGTTTTTTTTTTTTTTTTTTTTAACTTGAAAAACTGTAGAGATAGAGGAAGCTGCAAAGGTAGAAGGAGGGTATCTTCAGTTGGTCTTTAGGTCTCTGCTCTTGTCAGCGAGATAGAAGAGAATTGCGGGTTAGCTGTGAGACTCCAGAAGATGGGGATGTGGGAAATTTGCCTGAATGGCCTTGGTGGTTAGCTCCATGGCTGAGAGGTCTGTGGCCGGTGGCTCCGACATCGGTTGTAATGGGACTCTCAGTCGCTTTGACTTCGTGTCGACACTGTAGTAACGAAATCACTCAGGACTAATTTTCCCTGCCTGCCCGTGTGAAGATCTCTGCATTATTAATGGGTGTGACGCTAAATAAAGTGCCCCTGGTGTGTTTACAGAGCAGCATCGCAAATGAGTGGGAGGGTGCATCTTCAGGTTTACCGCAAATGGGTTTCCTTGGTCTGCCCCAGTGTCTTTCTGGGCCATGTTTCGGGCAGCATGGAAAGAAGGGCACCGTGGGCTGTCATCATCCCAGACCACATCTGGCGGGGCACGCAGAGGGAGCCTGTACTGATTCCACCCCAGGAAGTTCCTTACGGTCAGGTTATAAAGCAGTTTTGTGGGGCTACTTGAGAATGAATTTCCATGCAAGAAAAAAAATAATAGGATGTCTGCTACTTTGGGAGTCTATTTTTACCCTGAAACTCCTTACAAATGCTATTTATGAAACTAGAAAGTGCGTGGAGGGAATGATCTGGCCCAGTATCCCACCCAGCCTGGGAAATCCCTTTATGTCATCTCAGATAAAAGTGGTCACCCACTTTTCTGCTTGAACCCTCTTCCCACGATCGGCAGGCAGTCCCCCTGTCCAAGGCCGTCTGTTCCAAGGCCAACTCTTATTTTTAGGAAGATTTTCTTTATGTTGAGGTAAAGCCTAGTTTTATTTCTTCCACACTCAACATTTTCACAGTTTTTGAGCTTTGCAGTTAGGATGGAGAAGAAGACGGGAAGGTCCCTGGCTTCTTGTAACTGACATTCCAAGGATGCAGGGTTCAGGAGAGAGGCAGACGTTAAGAAACACAGTCCTGGGAAGTTATGGTCAGTGTTATGAGTGGATAGAAAGGGCTGAGCTAGAAAATACTTGGAGGTATCTGGGGGAGGGGGTGGTTACACATCAGACCAGTACTCAGGAGCGTTCTCCAAGGATTTGACTTTGCAACTGAGATCTACAAGAAAAGACATTGTCAGCAACTGGCAGAGTTTGTGGGAACAATTTGTGCTCAGGCCTTGTGACCCAGAGAAGGTTCCTGTACTTAAACAAATGAGAGCAAACCGATGTGGCCTAAGCCAGGGAAGAACAGGAGATTGGTCCTGGGCAGACCGAGAGAGGACGCGGGATTCTGATATTGAAGGGTCTTGAGGCCATGATAAGGATTTGGGGATTTTCTTTTCTCCCCCCCTCCCTTGACAAGGCATAGGGTAGGGAAGTCATTAAAGAGTTGATTTGATTTAGAGCATGGAAGAGTCATGATCCAGCATACTGTTTGGGCAGACCTTTTGCTGATGTTCTGAGGAGACTGGTGTGAAGATGACAAGGTCTTGACCAGCCCCATTGTAGAGAACAGTGATGCCCATTTGGCTGGGTTAGCAGCCGTGGGGACGTGGAGAGGTCTGACTTGAGACCCATGTTGGAGGTAGAGCATACTTCCTAGCACGGGATGGGATGTGACAGGTGAGGCCAAGGGAGGTCACAGAGAGGGATCCAAGTGTTCCAGCTGAAGCAATGGTGTATATGGAGCTGAGAGGGGAAGACCACAGTGAACGGTGAAGGATGTGGGCACAAGAGTTTGCATTGGCAGAATCCATTGGAGAGGTTTCTGATTATACAGGGGAAGCTTAGGGTTCAGAGGAAGAGTCTAATGGAGATTTAAATGGGTGCCTTCAGCATAGAAGCTGTTTAAAGCCACAGAAATTGATAAACTCATTGAGTGAGAATAAAGATGAGAAGAACCAAGCCAAGAGTGGATCAGCCCGGGACATCCTGTGGAGATGGGCAGCATTGTAAGGGGGGCTCCGTGCTGTGTAGCCCATGCAGCGAAGTCTGTTAAAACAGGGTGGAGAAGTGCCTTTCGGATTGGACAAATTGAAGGTCATTGCTGACTTCGAGGCACAGTTTCAGTGGAGAGAGAGCGACAGAAGACAGACTGCAGTTTCCAGTGTAGCAGAATAAATTGATCCCCCGCCCCCTTTGCAGAATCACAGAACAAACATTGAAACATTGGTTAGTTCCCCTTAAATGCCCTCCTAATTAAATCATCCTAGTTTCTTGGAATGTTCCTGATCAGACTTACAATGTCACTGATGGTATTCACCTGTCCTTAACTATTTTGCTGAATTCCCTTTTCCAACTAGAAAGTTAGAAAAGTACCCAAGACTTTCAGATGGGATTCTCACTTCCCTTCATCAAAGATGCATGCAGGATACTCACCGTTACTGATCTAAAATGGTCATTGCTTCATGCGAACCGTTGCCACATAAGACTTGTAAAATTGTTATTGAACTGAGTGTATGGCTTCACATTTACCGACCCTCTTCAGTAACATCTTGGTTTCAGACCTGGGTTTGAGCCTGTCTGAGTTATTTGACTCATAATCCCACTGCTTACTTGACAAGCACTTGTTTGGGTACAGAAAATGCTATATATGGACTCGTTAATAGAGTTGCTCTGTTGGCAATACCCAAATTAGCACATAATTCTGTTCCAGAAATGTGATCAATATTAGTGACCCCACCTGGTTTGTGCACCTGCCATTGACACATTTAACGCTTCTCTCAGGCCCCTGGTTAAGCCGTGAGTGTGGAAAATGGACCTTGGGAACCTGTGTGCAAAGCCTGGGTTCAAGGGCCACGGTCAGAGCTCAGAAGGAGGGCGTTTTTTTGCTCTGAGACATCTGCTCATTCATGATATTTGGTAGAGCCTTTCAAGTAATGACAACTCTGTGAACCCTGACTCTCAGCCAGCCCACGTTCCTCTACCAGAATATCACGAGGACTGTCATATTCCTCGCTGAATCCCCGTGTTCTGTGAGAACTGTAATCTTGTGATCTCCCCGTCTGTTAGCAATATCCAAGACGGAAAAAAGACTGATGTACTTGTTATCTTAAGCATTGTGATGTAGGCTTCGTGACCAGATGGCTTTCCTCTTAAAAATTTCATTTTCGAAATTTCAATTAGTAACCCTTCATATTAGAAAATTGGTAAAACCTGGAAAACACGAGACGGAATCTTAGCGTCATCTCACCACCCAGGGATAATAATTATTTGGTTCCAATGTATTTACACCACGAAGTAACTGGACATGGTATTTGCTATGTATCTGTAGAAAGAAATTTGGGGGGGCGCCTGGGTGGCTCAGTGGTTTAAGCCGCTGCCTTCGGCTCAGGTCATGATCTCAGGGTCCTGGGATCGAGTCCCTCATCGGGCTCTCTGCTCGGCAGGGAGCCTGCTTCCCTCTCACTCTCTCTGCCTGCCTCTCTGCCTGCTTGTATCTCTCTCTGCCAAATAAATAAATAAAATCTTTAAAAAAAAAAAAAAAGAAATTTGGAATTTTTTTCATGTGATTTTCTGTTGATTTCCCCAGGCCGTTACACATTCTTCTTCTTCTTCTTTTTTAAAAGGTTTTATTTATTTACTTGAGAGAGAGTATGTGGGAAAGAGAGGGAGAGCATGAGCAGGGGAAGAGGCAGAGGGAGAGGGAGAAAAAGATTCCCTACTGAGCAGAGAGCCCAATTTGTGTCTCGATCCCAGGACCCTGAGATCATGACTTGAGCTGAAAGCAGAAGCTTAAACGACTGAGCCACCCAGGTGCCTACCATTAAACATTCTTAATAGATCCAATTTTTTTTTCACCATCCTATGGCTGTAATCAATTTAATCCTTTCCCTTATTTTAGACACTTAAGAAGTAAAAAAAACCTATTACAATTTTCTTTTAAGATTTTATTTTTAAGTAGTCTCTATAGCCAAGCTTGGGGCTCAAACTTACTCCCCCTACTGAGCCAGCCAGGTGCCCTTAAAATCCTTTCTATAATGAGTACTATCTCAGATGAGCCTTTGGGAGCCTCTCTGATGATTTCTTAAGGAAAAATTGCCAAGAGAGATGTTACGGAGGTCACGGTTATTATTGAAGACATTTGGCAGTTTTTCAATTGTCCCTCCAAAGTTTATAGCAGGCCTTTCATTTTTAAAGCGGTTACAGACCACCGCATGTAGTGTTTTCTGGAGCATCTTGGTTTCATTTACCGGTTAGTATTTTGATGACTGTAGTACCTCGTGAGTCTGGGACTTTCCTTCTCTGTCATTGGCCTCGTCTTCCTGTGTCCCCATGATCTTGGTTTCTAAATTGCTAGCTAACCAGGTTTGTAAAGGATATCCCTGTTTAACAATTAACGTTGATGTAGAAACAGGGTGAACGCCTCTATTGGCAGAGAACTTGTCCCCAAATATTCCCAGTTTTTTTTTTAATTATAAGAAGCTGTAAAAAAAATCATAATTTCTGAAGTTTTTCTCTGCGAACTTTCCCGCTGAGCAGAGGAGCCATCAGACTCTCCTTTGGGTTGTTTACTGTTTGTTCTGCAGCATTGCCTCGTGGCTTTGTGCACTCGCCTCTGGGGCCATTGTGTCTGGGCTCATACCCAGCGCTGTCACTAATTAGCTGTGTGACCTTGGACAAGTTACTGCATCTCTCTGTACTTCAGTATCCTTGTCTCTCAAATGGGGAATCTAGAGTGTCTCTCATCGCGTTGTTAGGAGGATTATAGGACGTAATATATATATATATATATGCATTATAAATTTATATATTTTATGTTTATATTTTATAAATTTGTATGTATTATATATAATTATATATTTTTACATATGTAAAAATATATAAATACATCTCATACATATAAATAAATTCATATATAACATATATATATATATATATATAAAGATATATATAAATACATATATACCTATGTAAAGCACTTGGAACCCTGACTGGCCTGTGGTGAGGGCAATGTAGGTATCAGCTTCTGGTTATTGTTAAGTATTTTGGAGTTAAGTTAGTTGGGGTGAAGGGAAGGAATTGGAGCCTAGCCTCTCTTGGGCTTTAGAAAACAGTGATGATTTCTTTTTTTCTCCCCCTCTTTTTCACAAGTCTTATGGATGGGAAAAAAAAAAATGGTGGGCATTTGAATGGTGTTCATTAGTTTAACAATCTAGAATGTGTCTGTGTCTGTGTGTTCACTTTTTTTAAAAATTAAAGTTATGATTATCTACTGAGAACAGCCTATATATTTTTTGTTTGTTTGTTTGTTTGTTTGTTTTGTTTTGAGTTATTTACCCATTCCCTTTGGGCAAGTTGGCTCCCCGAGAAGGTAAGCGTTCATTTTGTCTGGTAGGTCTGAGGTCTGTTAACAAGTGTTTAAGGACTATAACATTATGGCTGACAGTGTTTACCAGCACAGCCATTTCCCCCATAAACCAAAGTAAGGCTATTTGTGAGCTCCATTAACTCCTTCACGCATCCAGGTCCTAGCTGATGGCATCTCCTCATCACTAATTAGGACCCTGGTGACTTAAAAGAGTTGAGTGAGGTGCTCTGAAAAGTAAGCACACGGAATCATTTGGATAATGGCAAGTTCTCGTATTAACCCCCTGCTGAGAGGCACTGAGGTAGTAAACAGCCAAAGGTGGGGGTGTGAAGGACTGTCATTGACAGCATCCCAGTCCCTCTTCACTGTTGGGCTACGGGATAGGAAAATCAAAAGCCCTTGTTCTTTTCTGCACTGGATTTGTCTCTGGAAAGAGTTTGGTTTCTACATCCACACTCCCCAACCCCGGTGCTTGGAGAAAGTGGTCTGAAGGGATGGAGAATTTGTGTGTTGTCAGGATGACAAGGAACATCTCCAGATATTTTTGGTGCCGTGATTGGACTGACTTTTTCTCGGAGACCTTGCATCTTCTCTCCTGTTCCATGTCAAATAGTCATCATTGAGTCTGTGTTACGCCACTCTTCTTTTTTTTTTTTTAAATTTTTATTTATTTGACAGAGAGAGATCACAAGTAGATAGAGAGGCAGGCAGAGAGAGAGGGAAGCAGGCCCCCTGCTGAGCAGAGAGCCCGATGCGGGACTCGATCCCAGGACCCCGAGATCATGACCTGAGCCGAAGGCAGCGGCTTAACCACTGAGCCACCCAGGTGCCCCGCCACTCTTCTTTTTGAACAACGTGTTATTGATAGGTGAGCTTTGGACTTGGCTCTTTGAATCTATGAAACACACCGGGATTCAGACATGCTAAACATTGAACTGAGCTGTTGTCAATAAGTTTTGACAGCTGGTGTCCTATAGCACTGATTTGTCCTTTGCCTTTGTGGAATATTCCCAGCATATTTGCCTAATAATGTATTTCTCTGTACTGGTTTTATCCAGTAGGTGGTAAGAGGGAGTTGTTGCCAAGTCATCTGAGTACTGAGATTTGTATGGTCACCGAGGTAGCCTTCTTTCCTTCTGGAAGATTTGGTCTTCCAGGGAAAATCTGTGTAGTAGTTGAATATTGGTTTTGACACAAACATACCGAATCAACTCTCATGGGTTTTTCGTGGTTTTGACCTTGGGTAGTCCTTTCCTGAGAGTAGTGTCTACTGTCATGGGGGTTTGTAAATGCATGGGTACTAACTCTTAGGCTGCTTAATTTTTTACTAAGTGGCTAAGGGACATTCTGTCTTAGTATTGGATTTATTCTTAAGGTCAGGGATTATTTAAAATATTGAAAAATAATCAGGCTATTATTGAAATGACATGCGTAATAGCTGTGGGGTTTATAATAGTCATCTCATGCTTTTTCCAAAAGCATATCTTCTACTTCTAGACATACACCCAAGCAAAGTTTTTGACTGAAAACCCATTTCTGTGAACCTAGTGATGCAATTTTTTTAAAAAGATTTATTTATTTGACAGAGAGAGATCACAAGTAGGCAGAGAGGCAGACAGAGAGAGAGAGAGGAGGAAGCAGGCTCCCAGCCAAGCAGAGAGCCCGATGCGGGGCTCGATCCCAGGACCCTGGGATCATGACCTGAGCTGAAGGCAGAGGCTTTAACCCGCTGAGCCACCCAGGTGCCCCTAGTGATGCAATTTTAAGGCTAACAGTTTTGTCTGGTAGGTTTAGAAACTTGCCATAGGTTCGTTTTCATATTGCTAACTCTTCCCATAACTGGGGGAAAAGTTCTTATGTCAAAGAGCATGAGCTGCTCTCTGTTTCTGCAAGTGAGATTGACTTGAAATACATTTATTTAGCTGAATACGCTGTTAATTGAAAGCTTTAGCTCACTGCTTCAACCTGTGGCTGATGTTTCAGACGTTAATGCTGCTGTTGAAAAATAATTTCAACAGACCTTTTACTTCTTTCTCATTAGTATTTCAGTCCCGAGCTTCACTATTTGTTCTCATTTGTCAATTTCAAAAAGGATGCTTAATGAAAGTATATTTGGCCAGACTTTCACAAATCAGCAGTAACAATACAAAGAGAAATCTCTAATTGCTTGTTTTTTTTGGGGGGGAGCGCAGAGGAAACCTTAGCACTTATATTTAGGGATGAAAACTACTTTTAAAAGATGTTATTTATTTATTTGTCAGAGAGAGAGAGCATAAGCAGGGAGAGCAGCAGGCAGAGGGAGAAGCAGGCTCCCCACCAAGCAAGGAGCCTGATGCAGGACTTGATCCCAGGACCCTGGAATCATGATCTGAGCCGAAGGCAGATACTTAACCAACTGAGCCACCCAGGTGTCCCTGAAAACTACTTTTTAAAAAAATTTTCTTGATTTGGAACTCACTGATTGACGGGCTCTTATAGATTCCTTATAGCATTTTTAGAAAGGGTCCATCTTCTGGATTCTTTTTTTTTTCTTCAGTATATCTGTTTTACACACTCTCCTTTACCTTTGCAATAACCACACCTACTTGTCAGTTGTGCTTTGCCTGGATTCTGCCTTATACTGCGAATGTGTCCCTTGGGTGTCCCTTGCACTGGGGGACGAAGACGCAGCCTACTCGCTGTCATGTTCACGGTGTTGCTTAGTCTGATGCTCGGTACACCGATTGCTTCACTGACAGCTATTTCAAAATAATTTATCCAAGTCTGGCTCATTGCAGCTTTATGTAACTGCCCACAGAGGGAGAGCGGACGTGTGTATAGTACTTGGTTCCTCCAGTCCACGTCAGAACATCCTTGTGGAGACCATGCAGCGCAGTCAGTGGCAAATGTGTGTCCTGCAGGAAAAGGTCTTGCCACCATTGGGCAGGAGCATACGTGGCCACAGGGAGATGCTCACCGGGATGCAGGGCGGGATGAAGGCCCATTTTCAAGACCTGAATGAGGATGCATTGCCCCAGGGGAACACATTCAGCAGTTGCAAAGGGAGAGGCTTGGGAGGCTGGTGAGATGTGGCTGGTGAGCTCGCAGCGCCCTGTGATGTGTGCTCTAGCTGCATTCCCAGGCTGAGTGTGAGTTATTATTAATTTGCTCATTTCCTCTGTCCTCTAGTGGTGTTGTGATGACCTATCCATTTCCAGTGGGGTCAAAGTAGTCAATGATTTTAATCCTCTTTCTCTTCATCATGATGAGGGGGGACATTCCAATGAAGTGCTACAAATGTGTCCCTCTTGACTGAGAAGATAAGAAGAGCAGGATTTTAAAATCATCTCATTGACTTTGTTTGAAATTAGCCTGATGGATCCCTTCTTCGGAGGAGCAGCCTTTGCTACCCAGCAATCCCCAAGTCCCAGCTGGAGGTGTTTACATTACCCATCTTCTCCGCTCTCCTAGCCTTGTTTCCATTTGGGAATATTCTGGGGGAACACATGCTGTGTTTTGAGATTTCCAGCCCAGGCAAGCAAGCAGGATTCCCTAGCTGACTCCAGTCCTAAGGGATGAGTCTCAGATACACACTGATCTCTGATACCCTTGGAAGCATCCCTGCTGTTGGAGGGAGGACATACAGGCATATGTACTATACAGGCTTACCAAGAGAATATTTTCTGGTCCTGGTGGGGCCATATCTGGCCATCGTATTTATGTTGCCTGTTAAAAAACTTTGTGAAAAGTAGAAGAGCCACTGCCTGGAGGGGAAGATGCTATTTGGGGGAATGGGGGCTGTCGTGATCCTACAGGGTGCAGGTGGCAACACAGAAAGGAGCCCCCCCCCCCTCCAGAGGATAGGGTAGGAGCAGCCATTGGCAGACACCTTCTGTCTAGACATGCGCTCATGAGAAGCAGCCCAGGAGAATGGCTAAGAATTCTACCTCTACGTCCAGACAGATGGGAAGCACAATGTGGCTTCACCCTGCATGACCATGGAAAGAAAACTGTCCCCCTCAGGCTCAGTTTCTGTGCCTGTAGACTGGAGATGATACTTAGACCCATCTCATTAGGTGATCTTGAGAATTCATTGAGACAGGGTTTATGAAGGACCTAGGGTAATACTGACACATTGTAATCAGCCATTCAGGAAATGCTAGCTCTGTCTATTTCTACTCTTCCGTCAGGACTATTATTAGGAAAAGACCACAGCGGTGGCAGGGAAATGGAACCTAGAGTTTTGGAGGATCTCCCAGTGGAGATGGGGGAAGGTAATGTATTTCAAGGCAGCCGAACCAGGTTCTGATAAGGGAGAATCTGGGCAGAGAAAGCAAATATTTGATTAGTTAAGAGAGGGAGCTTGGTAAACAATAGCCCCTGGGCCAAATGTGGCCTCCTGGGCAAGTCTCACCTGCCTTTTCCTATAAACAAAGTTTTTTTGGAACACAGCCATGCCCATTAGCTCACAAATTGTATATGGCGGCTTCTGCTACAGCAGCAGAGTTGAGTTCTTGCGCTAGAGACGGGATGACCCGCAAAGTAAAAATATTTACGCTGCTCATTGCTGTTCGGCCAGTCCTTGAGTTCGAGAACAGGATGGTCAGTGAAGGCAGGGAATGGTACACGCCGCAGTGTTTCTTCTGCCCTGACATCAAAAGCTAGTTGAGGGGCACCTGGGTGGCTCAGTCAGTTAAGCATCCAACCCTTAATCCCAGGGATGTGAACTGAGGTATGTGAGTTCAAGCCCCACGTGGGGCTCCATAGTGGGTATGGAGCCTACTTAAACAAACAAACAAACAAACAAACAAAAAACTACTTTAACCTTTGCGGTGATTTTATGCTTATTAAGGGATGTGGTGAACAGAGGTTCAGGTAGACCAACAGAGGTTCAGGTGGACCTGCTCGCACCCTGCGGGGTGAGTTCTGTCGAGGAAGGTCTTCTGCTGGGACCCAAGTCCTCTGGCTCCCTGGGGGTCTCGTACTTTTGGGGTTGAGTTGAAATGGCATACTGGAATTAGATTTAGATCCACCTGGCTGAGTAGAATGGCTGTAGTAGGAACTGCTTCCATGGGGAGTCGAGCAGGAGCCTTGGGGCTCAAGGTCTTGCCTGAAGGAGGCCAGTAATGGGATGGTAGTCTGTTGGTATCTCGTTGGCCTCGTAACTTAGGCTCAGGGAGGCTGGGCTTGGGGTGGTGTCAGGTTCAAGACACTGGGGTTGGGGATGGCCTCAGTCAAGGAAGGGAGGCTCATTTGGTTCCTATTTGGAAACGGGTTGTAGAGTAGACTGTTTTCTAACTTGGTATCTTACCAGGAAAAAAAAAAAAAAAAACTGAACATGAAATCGGGAAGCTGTAAAGAATGTTGGTTTTGGGGGCACCTGGGTGGCTCAGTCATTAAACATCTGCCTTCGGCTCAGGTCATGATCAAGGGTCCTGGGATCAAGCCCCACATCGGGCTCCCTGCTTGGCGGAAAGCCTGCTTCTCCCTCTCCCACTCCCCCTGCTTGTGTTCCCTCCCTCTCTCTCTCTCTCTCTCTCTCTCTCTGTCAAATAAATAAATAAATAAATCTTAAAAAAAAAAAAAGAATGTTGGTTTTCTCCTTAGGTCTGGATTTCTAGAATTTTTTCTTTAGGTCTGGAATGAATAGTTGATTGATTTGCTTTTTCCTCTTCCCTCCTGTTTAAAGGTCTATGTCCTGTAGATAAGCTGCTCCCCCTCAGCAGCCTGCTGACCCACTGCTCCTTGCCCTACATTTTGTTTTCCTAGCCAAGGGCTCCCCTGACCTCCTTGGGTTCCAGGGAGGGACCTGACGACTCCTCACTCCTCCCCACCCCTCCCCCAACACAGTGGAGTCATAGAATTCTAAAGACTGTATCCTCCTTAGTGCCTTTGGCATTACTGCTGCTTTCTGGTAACTTTCTCTCAAATGCCTTAGTTCTGTGTTTCTTGAACTTTGACTTAATTACTTACTCTACTTACATTTAATTACTATATTTATATTATTTATATTATACACTATATTTTATATTATATGTGGTTAATATATGCAATGTATTACCTCTAATATATAATATATATAACATACATTGATGCTTGTACAATATATACTCATGTATCACCCTGTTACAGTTTATTGCATATACAGTAATACAATATATATTCTAGAACTACACTAAGTAAAACCTGACACAATAATTACATGTTGTATATTATAACAATATATTTGGAATGTTATATAAAATATATATAATTTCTATAAAATATATTAAAATAGTATCATATGTTACATCAGATGTTATAGTATTTATATTTTAATATTTACAGCATTTATTATATTCAGCATTTTTCTTTTTTTAAAGATCTTTTTTTTTGAGAGGGAGAGAACATATGTTTGAGTGCACATGCGTGCATGTGTGGGGGAGAAGCAGAGGGAAAAAGGGAGAGAGAATCTCAAGCAGACTCCCTGCTGAGTGAGGAGCTGGATGAGGGGCTCGATCCCATGACCCTGAGATCACGACCTGAGCTGAAATCAAGAGCTGGACGCTTAACTGACTGAGTCACCTAGGCACCGATTCAGTATTTTTCTTTAAATCCCTTCCCTTCTTTTAGTTTCATCTTAAGTAATCCTATCCATGAAATCATGGACTGGAGTATAATATTGCATATGTTTTTAATATGCAATCCATGAAAACTGTAAATAAACAACAGAGTCATCTCATAGGAACACATAAAGCCCCTCTCTGGAATTCCTACCTTGGTTTTTATCCTCATCGTGTTTAATGCATATGAAAGGAGTCTCCTCACTTCCAGCCTGACTTCTCTCCTTAGCCCCTCACTTCTTTCTGGTGGTCCATCCTCCCCACTGTGGGAATGTCTTCCTCAAACATAAAGCTGAGCCTGTCACAGCAGGTTCTGTGACCCTCTGTTGTCATCAGGGTGACATCTTTACATGGTCACAACTCAGCTCTTGAGGTCTAGCTCCCGTCTACCTGTCCATCCCTCTCAGCCGTGTTTCTGTCCACTGAATATACCACTTCTGCACCAGCAATACTGAATCGCTTGCAGGTCCCGAAACTGCATGTTTCCATGCCCCTGTGCCTGGAATCCCTTTTCCCCTTCATTTGCCCAAATCCTGAGGGTGCCTGAAAACTTACCCCAAGACTCCTCTCTGCCAGGCAGGCTTCCCTGCTCAACCGCCTCATGAGTCTGATGGAGATGCCCTCCTCCTTTTCCTGGCTGCCCTGAAGTTGAACACCGTGATCATGAGCCCTGGTGTGAAATGGAACTCGATTTGAACCCAGGTTCTCCCTAACTCCTTCCTGGTGACTTTGACATATGAGCGGCTCTGAGTTTCAGTTTCTCATCTGTCAAATGGGGAGAAGAGGGCAGATCTTGTGAAATCACTGCAAGGATTATACTGGGATTACATGCTTTGCATGGTGCTGGGCACATAGTAATCCCATAGGCGGTAGCATTATTGTCTTTGATGTCTTTGCTATCATGAATCATGACAGCTGATAGGACTGTGTGACGGGTATGGGGACAGCCAGGGTGCAGGGGATTGCTGAAGTGTTTGGTCCAATATATGGCCTTTGGGGGGCCATGGGGTACAGGCCATTAATAGAGCACCATGTATCAGGCTCAGGGTCCAAAGTCTCCTGTCAGTTTTCAGAGGGACAGTGTCTTGCCTGATTCACTCGTACGTACCCAGGGCTAAGCAGTCTAGGGAGCAAACCCCAGGTACCTGTATCTAGGGTTTTGTTAAAGAACAAAATTTAGCAGGGCACCTGAGAGGCTCAGTGGGTTAAGCCTCTGCCTTCAGCTCAGGTCATGATCTCAGCGTCCTGGGATCGAGTCCCACCTTGGGCTCTCTGCTTAGTGCGGAGCCTGCTTCCTCCTCTCTCTCTCTCTGCCTGCCTCTCTGCCTACTTGTGCTCTCTTTCTGTCAAATAAATAAATAAAATATTAAAAAAAAAACAAAAACAAAATTCAGCCAGGTAAATCAACGATCTAACTGACTTTATTAAAGGAGTCACAAATCAGGCAGCATCCCATCTAGCAAGCAGAGGGGAGCGCCCAGGAGATGTGCAAAATGGAAGGAAGGAATTAGCAAGGAACGCACTGATTTTTAGGCAAGGTCTCCTTCCTAAGGAGAATGGAAAGGGGTCTACGGAGGGATTTTCTCCTAGTGTTGACCAGGAAATTTCGGTTTGGTTCCACTTGTTGAAAGTTGCCTGGGGGAGGGGGAGATTGAAGGTACAGTTAGGTCAGGTACTAAGCCTTGGTTTGCTGACACAGGGACTTAACATAAGTGATGTCATTGGGGATCAGTGGTTTTCTTTATAACAGTTCATACACCTTACTGTGATCTTGGTGACAGTAAATGAGAGGAGTCCCCTAGGCAGTCCTTGTGTCCGTGGCTACTTCCGCTTCTGAGCCTACCGAAGGATAACTGACCATGTGGGTCAAATAACCTGTCTTAGAGGAGCTGCTAAGGGCCGTTGAATACTAACGACAGTTTAATAAACATGCCTTCTCTTAGCTTAAGCTCTTTCTGCGCTGTGGTATTTTTCTAGCATGGTTTCTATACCAACTAAAAAACTGGAGCTTTCATTATTTGTAATTCGGCTTGACTTTGAATTTAAAACTCTGTTTTAACATGAGTAAAAGTATAGTTCGATGCTGAGATAGTCAGACCTTGGAAACAGCCACAGGGTGAGGGGGGTGGGGGAGGGGAACACCACCTCCTGGCTGTCCATCACTTTTCTTGCAGAGGGGAGTGGAGGACCAAATTGCAAGCCCAGATCTGTTCAAACTGACTCAAGACAGGAGGGTTGCCAAACCTGCCCTTTTGCCAACTCCCCCCCCCCCCCCCGCCCATTTTAATGCCAAAAATCATGCCCAGAGGGGGAGATTGAATATGCAAATCAACCCACCCAGTATGAAACAGGCTGTGCGCAGGCGCACTTTCCTGGGGATTCCCCCCTCTCCCATGCTTGGATGTCACTCCTTTTCCACCTGGGCCCCTTTAAAAGAAACAAAGAAACGTCCCAACCTCTGTTGAGGAGCCTTTCTCAGGACCATGTCTCCCTTCCCCTGCACCTGTTGGCCCCATAACGCCTTGCCTGTGCCTTTAAATTTGGGGTCCAGCCTCTTTTCCCCAGCCTTGGGTCCAGTGACAGCATCATGGGTTGCAGCTGTAGCTGTGTGTTCGCTTCTGTTCTTCATAGCTGTATCTAAAGAGACCAGGTTTGTAGATCTGGCTGAAAGAATGTGAAAAGGAATCTATCCAGTTCCAGCACTGCTCTGTTGGCGAAGCCCTGATCATTTTAGGTGGGGAATCAGGAGGCTCCAGTAGGTGATAGGCTGGCTTCCCTGCTTGTGTTTGTTGGCAGTTGGCAGAACCCTTCTGTTTTGAGACTTTCTGTTCCCTGCAAGATGATGGATGGTGGAGTCTCCCAAGACCATTGTCCTCTTTGACTTCCTGATCCTTACAAAATGCCCTCAGCTCATCTCAACTTCCCCCCTCCCCTGCCCCCTGGTCTTTGAGAAGCCGTTTCTGATCATCTCACACACTTCATACTCTTTCTTTATTGAGCAATGTTTACATTTATTGTCGTTCTCTATAGTTGAGTGGGGGAGCCTCCTTGAGTTGTTCTGTGTGCCTGTACGTGACCTCTCAAGGGCATTTACGAGTCTTTTTTGCCCCCCAAGCTGCATCCCAGGCTGCTCTCTTGGATGCTGCCATCCACTGCTCCTGTGGGGTTAAACCAGGGTATGGGTGAGGCAGGACCGACCTAGTCCTTTCCCTATTATCTTCCTGATGGTGCCAGGACAGTGCCGGGCAATGGGAGGAAGTGGGGGTATGTCAACATAAAATGAACACACCTTCTAGAATTTCTAAAAGAGAGGAAGACACTCCCCCCATTTTTTTTTTTTTTTAAGAGAGAGAGAGAGTATACCCCAGCACGCTTGTGCATGGGACTGGGGGAAAGAAAGGGAGAGGAAGAGAGAGAATCCCAAGCAGGCTTCACGCCCAGCACTGGGGCCCCATGTAGGGGCTGGAGCTCAGGACCCTGAGATCATGACATGAGTGGACATCAAGAGTCGGGTGTTTAACCGACCGAGCCACCCAGACAAGACTTTTCTTTGAACTCAGTTTCAGGACAACTGCCAGGATGCACAGCCTTCCCAAAGAAGAGGGCAAGGGGTCATTTGGTGTAGGGTTATATACATTTTTTGCATAAGAAGTTACAAATCATTAGACAAAGGACATTATAGAAAGTTACAGACTTTATCTTAAGTTTCCCGTGTGTGCAGAGCTGTGTAATTTAATCTTATGAAAACCAGGGAAGTTTCTTCCTTTTTTCTTATCTTTTGTGTTCAGATTGCTCCTTTTTTGGTTATTATTTTAATGAAGCTGATGTACAGTGTGTGCTCAGGGCAGAAATAGAGCCCATGCTTTGAGGTTTTGCAGAGTCATTTTTGACCTTGGTAAATGTTTAAGTATAGCTTTCCCTGGGCACCCAGGAGCAGGGCCCACAAATACGAAAAGCTGAAAATTTCCTTTATCAGGATCTATCTGTTGATTGTACAGATCCTTCTTTAATCTGGAAAAATACAAGAATGTTCCTAGATCTGAAGAATTGTACTTGCAAGAGAATACAGACTGTCATCCTGTTACTAGGTGAGCCATGGGTTTGATGTCCTCCTGTGTATATCACTTTTCCCATATTTTAATCGTGGCTTACAACAAGGCTTTGAAAATGTTGTACCGTAGAACGGAAAAGGTGGCTAGGGACTATGTTTTCGTTTATTAAGAATCTGCAGTAAAGTCCTTGCCTTCCATGGCTCTTAAAAATGGCTTTTCCCATGGGACATCTGGGTGGCGCTGTCTGTTGGTGTCCGACTCTTGATTTCGGCTTGGGTCAGATCTCAGGGTCGTGAGATCCAGCCCCATGTCAGCCTCTGCTCTGGGTGGGGCGCGTGCTTGAGATTCGGTCTCTCCCTCTCTCCCTCTACCACTGCGTATTGTTGCATTGTTTCTCTCTCTCTCTCTCTAGGGGAAAATGGGTTTTCCCACCTTTTTAGTTAGTAGTTGACGGTCGTTGGCATCCATAATATTTCCAAGTTGACTGTCCCCTTTGATCCTTTCTGCTTGGGGACAGCTCTTTGGGGGGTTTAGTCAATCAGGTAAATTGTTTGCCAGCCTGAGCTTGAGTTCTCATTGTCTGATGTATAGGTATTTCTAGGAACTTATTGCCACCTCCGGGAAAAATAGTAAATCTCTGGTCTTATGTTCATGCATGTGTTGGCATTTGTGTTCTCCGGGTTCATATGATCACACTGGCAGACCCAAATCACTGCCTTCGGGGGGTGGGTGGTATAGATGCTTCTTTCTTTGGATATTAAGGGAGGAAAGGCACCTGGGAGACAGTTCCTCTCTCAGGAGTCTGTAATTCTTGTGCTTAATAAGAGACTTTTATTCCCTCGTCCATTTCTGCGGCTTTCTGTCCTAAAGCAAATGGTTAGACTCACCTGCTCTCAAAACGTTGGTTGTATGTCTGTCGTTGGAAATCGGCCACTCCCAGGATTAGCCCTTGCTTCTGTTCAACTTGGGTGATTGGAGCTGCTCACGTTCAGAACTCCCGCCTGGGCTGTTTGTGTTTATTGTTGCGTCCCTGGCTCGAAAACGGTTTTAGTGGACTTTTTGTGTGTGAGCCTTCTTGAGTCTAGCAGCTGAGGTGAACAGGAACAGACGAGTGGCTTGGAAAAGCGTTTTCCCATTTTCCTGGGTGTTAAGCCACAGTAACCCATCTGGGACATCCTGTGGAAGAACTGTTTCTTCGGGATTTGTGCAGTTATGAGAAGGGTTTGGATAGGTTTTCTTAGTAGAGTCTCTCCTATTCCTGAATTGGAGCCTGAGGCTATAATGAAGTCTGTATGTGTTGACCGTGGATTTGGTAATCGTCTCCTGTAGTACTGGGGATTATCTCAAAAAATGAGATGTGATGACAAAGATAATGATGAGGTGAAGTGAGATTCCGTAGGGAATATGCTGAAGATTGGCCGCCCGAGGACACATAGGGTCTTAGAAGGGAAGGTGAGGCAGAGGGAAGGTAATAGAAGACTTACTAAACGTCCTGAGTGCTGTCCAGTGGGAACAGAAGACCACCGACATGACATGACTAATTGGTGAGCAATATGAACGAGATGTCAGAGTTTGTTAGCTACACGCTTTCTGGCTATTCTTTGGAAAGGTAAAATAACTAATACGTATCTAAATAAGAAAATAGGTGTCCTATACACCCTCCCCCCCCAATAGGCAGAGTGCTAAGTATATTTAGATTGTAATTCTTATTTTTTTTTTTTAGATTGTAATTCTTATTCAGCTAGTGAGTGGCAAAACTGGGACTTAAATTCAGACCTGTAACTTCAGATTTTCTTTGCTTTTGCAATGCAGCCTCGATGGCTCGTAAAGGTTTCAAATGATTCCATCTGGAATATAGGAGAGAAGTACCATTTTCCGTGTCCGTTTTTAACAACTGTAACATCAAGTGACCACTTGAAAACTTAAGATGTTCAAACATTTGGTTTATTTTAATAGAGAGGAAGGAGGTCATTTCTTCTGAATTTTGCATTATGTCACCTTCCTTTCACCAGAGTTGACTCAAGGAGACTGGGGTAGAATGATTTTTATCCATAATTAATCATCCTATAAAATATGTCTTATTGAGTCCTTTTCATCTGTCTCTAACTGGGTGTTCAGAAGGACCCACAGAGATGGGATGGAAGCCAGTACTCAATTATCCATGAAGGTGAGGTAGAGAATCGCTGAGGACTGTAATACGAACTGGATGGTGTCCGAGCTTGTGCTCCGCTTTGGGAATCCCATCTTAGCCCCCGAATTCAGGTCCGAGAACTTCTTCACATCTTTCCTGGGTGGAGCCGCACACATTTCAACCATGGCACCATAGTCCAGAGAATGGTTCTTGGGAAGGAGACAAGGATTAGTCTAGCTGGATGTGGCAAATAGGTTTCCTCTCCCACATCAGCTTCTATCCATTGATGGCATGGAATGGAGAACGATTCTTTGGCTCACAGAAGGGCCAGAGTGGCCACGACCTTGATGGATTTCTCAGATCTGCCGTGAGTTGAGGACGGGGAAGGGAGGGGCAGCCTGGGTGACATGCACTTGCCATCCCTTCTCGACCAATTATGTTTCCTTCTCCGTGCAAATGAATTCTGAAGCTTTGGATAAAGAAGTGACTCCACTTCAAAGATAATTGTTAAGGAAACTGTCTTAATTGTGTTGTTCTTTTTTAGGAATTAATGAATTAATTAATATTTTATATAGTTGGAGAGAGAGAGAGCACGCGCATGACTTGGGGGGAGGGTCAGAGGGAGAAGCAGGCTCCCTGCCCAACAGAGCCCAGTATGGGATTCAATCCCAGGACCCTGGGATCATGACCTGAGCCAAAGGCAGATGCTTAATGGACTGAGCCACCGAGGCACCCCTCAGGAATTTATTTTGATAAATGTAGAATGAATTTGGTGTGGCAAAATGCTCACATTTTTAACATTAAAGGTCTGCAGATAAGTTGACGCTTTGCTACTGTTAAAAATCTGCAAGTCTGAAGGTGTTAGAAACTGCCAGACCCTTGGTCTTCTGTCTCTCCTGCCTGGCTGTCTGTGTGCCTGTGTGTGTGCCTTTGTCCTTCTTCCCCTTATGTTTCCCTTTTCCCCTTTCCTTTCCTTTCTGCCCTCCCCTTTCTCTTTCTCTCTCCCTTTCTCCCCTCCTTTACAACATGAAACAGACATCAGAGGCTTACCTTGATTTTTTTCACCTACCGTTTCATATTTGAAACTTACAACTATGTATTTATCTTGGTTTCTGTAACTGATGCCCATCAGGAGGATCCCCTTCAGTGCATATAGTGAGTCCCAGGGAAGAAGAGCCAAGTTGCTTCTTGGGGTCTGGGAGGTTCTTTGTGATCTGATCTTTCCCCCCTTCAGCCTCATTATTTTTAAGGGCAACCCCTCCTAGCCCTGTACACACACACACATGCACACACACACCCTAACGACTGGAGTGCCAAAGTCTGGTCATTTTCTCAGTTTTCTGTGCCTCTGTTTATGCTGTACCTTTTTCTGGAATATACTACTTTCATCCATCTGCCTCTGGACCCAGTTCAGGTTTCCCTCTCTGGCAAGCTTTTCCTGACCTAGTTGTCCTTCGCCTTTGTTAGCATCTTGTAATATACCAGGACTGATCTCCTATGATTATAAATCACGGTGAGGATGCCCTGCGTAATTGTTGTTCAGCCCTTTCTGTGTGCCCAGGACTGTGCTAAGGGCCATACTTGGATTATCTTGTGATCATATGATAACTTAGTGGGGTAGAAAAGTGAAGTAGGCAGAAGTGACTGGCCCAGGAGCACAGTTGCTTGAGGTTGGTGGAATCTTTTCAGCAGAACTTAAATGGTGGGTTTATAGATTTTGCTCTCCTGTGTTGTGAGCTCCTGGATGTCATGGACAAGTTCATGGATTTTTGTCTCTGCTATGGTCTGACAGGTGGTACAGGCTCAAAATGTTTGTCCTGTAAAATCTGAAATCATATTTATGACCGGCTAAGCAGTCTTTCTGTTGCCACTCCAAATTTTAGAATGCAGGAATGTACAATAAGCTGGTTTATTTCCGCAGATTTTTATCTATTTTCTGCCAATTTAACAGCCACGTATCCTCAGCATCACATTTTGACTATAGCCTTAATTTTGAATTCAAGGTGTTCAAAAGAAAGAGGGATCTTTAAAATTCCCACCATCTGAAAGATTGAGCGAGATTTCTTTCCATTCCCTTTTTAAAAAAAAAATTTGTCTTTTTTCTTTTTAAAGATTTTATTTATTTATTACAGAGAGAATGAGTAGGGGGGCAGAAGCAGAGGGAGAAGCAGACTTTCCACCGAGCAGGGAGCCCGACTCAGGGCTCGATCCCAGGACCGTTGGGATCATGACCTGAGCCGAAGGCAGACGCTTCACTGACTGAGCCACCCAGGCGCCCCAATTCTGCTATTTACCACCACTGATTTTTCAGCAAGTTTGGTGATTCTTCTTTTTGATGGAGAAGCTTCCTTGAGAAGGAGTATATGGAGTTTTACTTTCTACATCTTTTCTTTTTTTTTTTTCTTTTCTACATCCTGCCTTTAGGATGGGGTAGTTTTACATCAGTCCAGACAAATCCAATCATGACGGGATGCGTCGCTTCGCATGGCGTTAGGGGAGATAAGTCGACCTCCCATGCATGCTGGAGGAAACCAAACTTCACTGTGCCCTGATTGTTTCTTCTTTAATGAAACAGCAGGAAGGACTATTTGACTGATTTAAATTCAAAGAGCACAAATTGATAAGCTTTCTTAAAAATCACCACTGTGTAGGTGTTCCGTGCTGGGAATCATGAGTTGGACTTAATTACAGTTAAATTACAGGCAGGGCTAGTTGTAACAGACTTGCCACTTAATGTTTATTTTGTGCTGTTGTTTTTGAAGTCAGGAAAGGAACTATTAATATAGCACTGTGTGGCAGCTACAGAAGAGTGAAGTGGACTGTTTTAAAAAAGGAAGTTTGGTATGGTGACTAACATAACACAATAATTTAAAAAAAAAGGAAGTTTGGGGAATTAAGCACTAAGCAACAGCGTAGTACACTTTGCTTAACCTTGACTGTCATGAGGCTGGGTTTAACGCGTTTCATAATGCTCCACCGGAAAGAAGTTTGAGGGCTTAGCTGGGAAAATTCTCTCTTTTTTTTAAAGATTTTATTTATTTATTTGAGAGAGCGGGGGGAGGGGGGAGAGATAGTGTGCACACAAACAAGGGGGCAGGGCAGAGGCAGAGGGAGAAACAAACTCCCTGCTGAGCAGGGAACCTGACATGGGGACTGGATCCCAGGACCCCAGGATCATGACCTGAGCCGAAGGCAGACCCCTCACCAACTAAGTCACCCAGGCACCCCAAAAAATTGCAAAATAAAAGGCACGGAAAATATTGTTCCCGATGATTTGTACATAGACTTTGGGCTCTTGTATCCTGGGCTTCTGGGATGTTTTCGCAGTTGCCAAGGCTCTCTGTGCCCTTGAGCTTGAAGAATCATTCTGGAGAGTTTCCGCCTTCACATCATCTTCCCTGGTTTCAGCTTCAACAGAGCCTTTTGTCGTCACCAAGAAAGGAAAGAAGAAAGGACCCAGAGCCCCCACACTGGGAGGGAGACTCAGATGAGCTTCCCTGACATTTCAGAAGTGTTTCTTCCCAGAGGCTCCCTCTCTCTTTGCCTGTCAGCTGTAGGCTTTTTTGTTTCTTTTTCCCTCCAGATCTTATTTCTCATAGGTGAAAAAGAACATCACAGCCAAAGATGAACTATTCTTCATTTTCTTCCAAGTCACATTTTTCTCCCCATGCCCGTAGAGGCACCTGCCATTCACAATGGTGTGTGCAGCCTTTCAGCTCATGGTTTCCTATGTCCACTAAATGTTAATGTCTTTATAACCCACCTACAATATGTGTAATTCTGTGCATTTTGATCAGTGCTATGTCATACCTGTTACTTTACAACTTGCTTTTTTCCCCACTCAGCATTATACTTGGGATGTATAGGCTATTATAGCCACAGTTATTTTGATGCTGATTTCTGACATTTATTTTGACTTCAAAATGTTTCCCCACTGCTTCTGTCTTTCTCCTTTCTTTATGTTGGGTGATGTGAGGATTTTTTAAAATTCTTTTTTTTTCCCCCTCTAACAGCTTAGATGTTACACAATTTGTTTCTACTCTTTTGGTGGTTACTCTGTCATTTTTAGCAAATATGTATATTTAGTGATGTCTGAAGTTAGTGAGAATTCCTCTTCTTTCCACTTGCTGTAACGACCCTTAAAAACCTTCATTCTCAATCTCCCTTCCTCTCTCCATCGACATTATGGATGGCCAAGATTTTACTTATATCTTGCTTTTCCAGCCTTTCAATTAGTTATTCTGATTATGTTAATGACAGTATTTATTTACAGTGAGTTTTTATTCCGCCTTACGAGCATGCTGACCTGTTTCTTGGCTCCTCAAGCTCCTTCCTTCTGGGTCCCGTCTTCCTTCTTAGGACATCCCGGAGCAGCTGCTTTTGCTCTTCAGTTTTCTGTCTGAAAATGCCTTTCACCTTTTTCTTCTCCCTGAAATGTAGCTTCCCTATGTATAAGACTTCTAGGTTGACTCATTTCCTTTTAGAATTTTGGAGGAGATTTTAATCAATTATTTCACATCAATTTTTATTTTAACAGTCAAGGTAGAAACATTTCTCAAATGTAGACATAGGTGTACTGATTTTATGCACTCTTGCCTTCAAGAAGAGGACCTGTTAAATCTCACAGAGGTTCTGTTAAAGTCAGCATCACTTTTTGGAACAGGAGATACTGGATCGTATTATAACGCAGTGATGTCCTTTCAGTGATTGAGGTGTATAAGACTGATCTTTTTTTTTTTTAAGATTTTATTTATTTATTTGAGAGAGAGAGAGCATGAGAGGTGGGAGGGTCAGAGGGAGAAGCAGGATCTCTTCCCCAAGGATCATAACCTGAGCCAAAATCTGTTGATTGACCAACTGAGCCACCCAAGTGTCCCAGTTGTTTGGTCTTTGAGACCTTGTATCTGCTCTTTACTGTGTTGTGTGCCTTTCCTTTCAGCCGCTGCTTACAGCTACATATGATTTACAAAATGTAATAATTCTGTTTCTTCAATCTGCTGTTTCCTTCCCCATTGATATATTGTTTCTCCTTGGCTGCATGCTAGGACCCTACATAATCAGACTTGTTAATAACATATGGGTTCATCTGATGCTGTTGCTGTGCGGTCTGGTGTTCTTCCTAAAACTGTTTTATTTTTTAAAAAGATTTACTTATTTATTTTCAGAGAGAGAGCACATGCGCAGGCACACACACACACACACACACACACACACACACACACACGTGTATGAGTAGGGGGAGGGACAGAGAGAGAGAATCTCAAGCAGACTCCCTGATGAGTACAGAGCAATATGCAGGACTCAGTGCCACGACCTTGAGATCATGACCTGAGCTGAAAACCAAGAGTCAGATGTTTAACCAACCAAGCCACATAGGAACCCTCTAAAATTATTTTTTGACTGGCTAAGGGACATGAAACAGTCCACTTACGCTAGACCCACGTTCTGAAGCTGGCTTGCTTTGGGTTCATACTCCAGCCCCATAATTCCCTACCATACAACCCTGGCTCATCTTCTAACCCCTGAGCCTGCATTTCTTCATCCCTAAAATGGAGATGATGATCGCGGTAGCTACTTCCTTGAGGGGTTGGGTGTTTTAAGTGAACAAAGACATGTAACAGGTCAGGGCAATGCCTAGCCCTAGAAAAAATATGGTGAGTTAAACTCACTTTAAAACAGCTCTCAGGGGTGCCTGAGTGGCTCAGTGGGTTAAAGCCTCTGCCTTCGGCTCAGGTCATGGTCTCAGGGTCCTGGGATCGAGCCCCGCGTCAGGCTCTCTGCTCAAGCGGGGAGCCTGCTTCCTCCTCTCTCTCTCTGCCTGCCTCTCTGCCTACTTGTGATCTCTGTCTGTCAAATAAATAAATAAAATCTTTAAAAAAAAAAAAACAGCTCTCAGATTTCATCTCAAGTACCATATATAGTTGGAGGGTCCGTGCAACCGAAGTTAGAAAAAAGCATCCAGGATGAAATGTATCCAAGTTGGAGAAAGCCTGAACTTGGGAACAGTTCATTTCTGTGACCACAGGGCACTGAGTAGAACATGTGGGTTTATTCAAGTGTTTGCTTCTGCCGGAGAAGTGGGAGGTCTGAGCGGCGACTGTCACCCAGGATCACCAGGGAGTGAAGATGTGACATTTTAGAAATCATAATGTAAATTAGTGGGGAAGTGTTTATTTGCTTTATAAATATTGGATTTGCATCCAACCTTTCAGTTCAGCCCAATGCCCCCATCCAAGGATGCGAATGCTGGAAGGCATGAACTTGAGCTGCAAGTTTTTGGTTGTTTTTTGTTTGTTTGTTTTTTTTTCCCCTGGTAATTTGTGATGTGACCCTGACCAAGTTCTTTCAATTGTCCTTTAATTGGACTGTTATAAGGGCAAATGAGATAATAAATGCAGCGGGCTTTTAGCTAGCCTTTTAAGTACTTAAAATAACTAAGGAGATGATAACACATTTCAGCCATGTAGCAATAATTACTATAATGCTTCAAATGAAAATATGCGGTTTTTACCATTTCAGATTAAATTTTTTAATTCAGCAGAGTTGGTCCATGTTATTTCATGACTTTAGGGCTTGCTATGTTTGTTTTACATTGCTTAGGAATTACCCTATACGAGCCCCTGCCAAGTGATCTGAGGATCGCTCTCAAAATGTGTAGATGGTTAGCTTAAGGTTTGTTGACGAAAAAGTCATAAAAAAGTGACTATGGAGGAATTTTATTCCAGTTTCTCATTTCCTCCTATCTGGATGTTTCTCCTTCCAGTAGTTACAGTCAGTCTGTCTGTCCATTTCTTCTTACTCCATCTTTAGTCCACTAAGAGTACATTTATTCATCGGAGGCCAGCTGTGGACCCAGTACCGAAATTAATCATGATGAAGGAAACTAACTTTAGCAGAGCACTATCCCACTCCGTGAGAGAGATGGTCTGGTTAAGCCCTCCTTGAATGTTAAAATGGAGGCTTAGAAAGTTTAAGTCATCGTCTTGAGATCACAGAGCTGGTCAGAGGTGGCAACTTACAAGGAACTTAGATCTTCCAGAACGTGGACCCTAGAGCAGGGGCCCCACAGCCATTCATCCTAGTGTTTTCTCTGACCTCACTGTTGGGAGAACCCAGGAGGAGAAAACAATGCTCGCTTTCTGGAGAAGTTCAGAAGTGATTTCTAGAATCAACTCCCAAACCATATGAGAAAACACTCCCTTGTGGTCCATCAACATGTGTAAAATGCCCAAGTGAGGCTGTAGGGGTGTAGACAGAGTTGAGAGAAGCCACGTGAAAGGGGGCGGGGAGTTAAGATTTTAAATAAGTGTTAAGAGCAGCCGGGCATAGATATATGATAAACTGACCTGTGACTGGACCTCAGCAGACTGTTCTGGGATTTTGGTCTGTAGCGCAGCGCTTGTGTAAGTCAGAAGGGGAGGACTTCATAAACTCTTAATTTGAGCAAATGATAAGAATTCTTTCCAAAATAGGTACAGTGGAAGTTTCTAGAACTCCTTTCAACACTGGCTTTGCTTTACTGTCCTTCCTTACCAGATTGCCTTCCTCGTCTGCCGTGATACATTTTCCCATTTTTATATCACAAGTTAACATGTAAGTCATGTACTCCCCCCCATCCACCTGGCACCCCTTGAAGGCTCATGGAATACTATTACTTCATCATGGGGTCACTTTTATTTGGGTCAGCAGAGAGGCTCTTGCCTCATCTTGAGAAGTAACCCTTCTGAATTGTTTAGCTGCTCTCCCCATGAAGTGGTTCAGTGAATGAGTATCCTTTATCTCTCACGGACCCTCACACACCCCCTTAATGTGTATTAAGTTAAATGTAGGCCTACTTTCGGCTGCTCAAATGGGAGAAGACCCCCAGCTAACAGGAGCGGACACAACTAGGACGACTGAGTGCTGCCTCAGTGGCTTAAGATGTCCGGGCTGGTGTTACTGTGATGTGGTGGCCTTTTCGTTATGTTCCCAAGACAGCTGCTGCAGACCGAGGATATCCCCTCTTCTCTGGGGCTAGAGGAAGGGAAGGAAGAAGGCATTGGCAACCAGAGGTTAATTCTATCCAAAAAGCAAAGCCCACCTAATTAGTCCTCCAGCAACCTCATGCTTCTGACTTCCAGTCAGAGCTGCATCATGTGACTACGAAGGAGTCTGGGAACGTAGGTATCTCTGTCATGGAGACGGGCAAGGGAGGAGAGGGATGGGAATGGCACTGGGTCGGCCTGTTGACAGGTTGTTACAAGGTGTCTTCATCACAAGTAATTTCAGAGACAACAAAGAACAGTGTCTCCATGTGAAAGATGATGGAAACTAGGTCCATGGAGTTTCAGCGACTTCCCAAGGTCATGTAACAAATTAGACTATCCGGGCTCCAAGCCTTCGGTTTTCCACATAACAGGCAAGTTTGTCCATCTACACTCTTCACGCAGGGAGGAGTAAGCATTTCGGTGAATATGAATTTACTGCGTTGGCTCTGAAATCCTCCTCCTTAGAGACAGAAATCTATCAGGACAGCATGTATGTGCAGAAGACTCCAAAAGCCAGGAAAAGCAGCAGGCTTGGGGCAAGGGAATGACAGACACAGGGTGCTGTGTGTTTCTTCCTGGTTTTGCTCAGGATGGGACCTTGAACGTGAATTCTGAACAGAGCTTTCCTGTTTCCGCCTCCTCTCCAGTTCTGGGTGGAGGGTCTGGTAGGACATTTCAGCGAGGCCATTGAAAAGACATCTCTCTTCCCCTGTTTGTTCTCTGATCTCGTTTGGGATGGGCAGTTGTGGTCTCATCTCTGTGTTGAATGAGTCTTGGCCACACTTTGATGAAGAGCCTCTTATTAGCTTCTTCACTCACAGTTCTACAAAAGCTGGTTTCTCAGGAAGGGGCCTCTTTTTCGAATGAACACACTTCCCTGCAATTACTTAGGGACCATTATCTGGCAGGTATCCTAGAACTGAACTTGGAAGGTCTCAGTCCCGAGTTTTATGAAGGATCCAGGCGACAAGGGAGGAAGGGATGGGCAGGCACGACATCCATGTCCGTTTCCATCAGGTAGCCTCCTCCCCCAACCCCTTTGTCCGCTGAGGCTGTTTCCACAGGCACTCTAAACATTCACTTGTATTTCCCTTCCTCATCAAACACTGAGAGGCTTTTTAATCTTCGTAGCCACAGAATTTGACAAATAGAAGCACTCAATAACTGAACAGGAAAAAAAGAGCTTGGTTTTATTGAGTATTTGGTTTAAAGGTTAACCAAGAAAGCTTATTTATTTTTGTTCATGCTGCTGGAAACAGTTACGTAATGTCATGGTTCAAGGTTCTACTCAGCAAGCAGGATATTTTAGATATAAGTTGGATTTGGTGTGTTGGTTCTGTAGGTTGTGACTGTCAGCTAGGACTTTCTAGTCGTGCAGTTTTCCACATGGAGACTGTTGGTCAGGGTGCTTGCAAATGTCTCGTGACCTGATTCATTGCCACTGTTCCTTTATCTCTCATGTACCATTCATGATCCCTTATTTTTATTAATTAACTTATGTTTATTTATTCACAAGTCTCTGAAATAGAAAAGTATTCAAGATACTTGTGGAATTACAGGTCTCCCTTCCATTTCTGATCCCCAGCAACTCAGCTCAATTGCCTTGAGCCACACTTATCATCCTTTCTAGAATATTCTTTCAGAAGTGTTTTATGCATGTAGAACTATATGCCCCCCCCGTTACCAAAAGTATGCAAGTAGTAGCATAGAGTCATGTCAGATGTGAAACTCAGTTACTTCCTAGATCACTTTCTTCAATAGTACATAACAGTTTTCCTCATTGTGTGTTTTTTTAAAATATTTTATTTATTTGACAGAGAGAAATCACAACTAGGCAGAGAGAGAGGAGGAAGCAGGCTCCCCGCGGAGCAGAGAGCCTGATGCGGGGCTCGATCCCAGGACCCTGAGATCATGACCTGAGCCGAAGGCAGAGGCTTTAACCCACTGAGCCACCCAGGCAACCCCCTCATTGTGTTTTAATGTCATACTCTTCCATTTGGTTGGAAATGGGTGGAACTCCTTCCCTTATTAGTGGATAGTTAGATTGTATGTAGTGTTTCATTAAGATACAAGCAAGCAATGCTGTGACAAATCCTATATGTTCACAATCACACATGCACATATAGCAGTAGGACAAGCTTCACGTGAAGAAGTAGAATTAGTGGGTCAAAGAGTATGTGCATTTCTGACCTGGTAACCTGGCCCCCTCAGGGATCGTAGCAGTGCACACGTCCGCCTACAATGTATGAGCATATCGGCGTCCACACACCTGGATTAGCATACTGGGTTACAAAGCTGGTCCATCTTTTTGCAACATGACAGGTTAAAAAGTGGTATCTCATTTTCTTCCTAGAATTAAGGTTGAGCATCTTAAAAAAAAAAAAAAAAGGGTTTAATACATTTTTAGTTCCTTTTCCATGACCTGCTGTTTATGGTCTTTATCATTTTTTTTTTCCCCTGGTGGATTGCTTATTTCTTAAGGCCTTGTAGAAACTTACACATACCAGGGAAACGAGTCCTTGTCTCAACAGTTGTGAGCATTTTCTCCCACGTGGTGTTGGTCTTTTTACTTTCTTTGATCAGGTGCAGAAAACAGAAGTTTGATGTGGTTAAGCGTCTCCATGTTTTAAGGCTCTGGGGTTTTTGTCAGGTTTTTTGTTTTGTTTTGTTTTGTTTTTACAAAATAGTTCTTATGTGATTTTTGTCAGTGGTTCCATTGTCTTAGTGTTTTCTCTGACCTCACTGTTGGGAGAACCCAAGAAGAGAAAACAATGCTCGCTTTCTGGAGAAGTTCAGAAGTGATTTCTAGAATCACTTACAAAATAGTTCTTATGTGATTTCGTCAGTGGTTCCATTTTCTAAATCTTTCTAATATTTGAAACTTTCATCCACTTGGAGTTTTTCTTTTTTTTTTTTTTTGATTTTATTTATTTATTTGTCAGAAAGAGAGAGAAAGAGTACAAGCAGGGGGAGGGGCAGAAATGAGGAAGAAGTAGCCTCCCCACTGAGCAAGGAGCCTGATGCGGGAGTCGATCCCAGGACTGTGGGATCATGACCTGAGAGGAAGGCAAACGTTTAACTGACTGAGCCACCCAGGTGCCCTGGAGTTTTTCTTGATATATTCGGTATAAGGCACTGGTTCAACTTTATATCTCTCCAGATGGCTACGTGGTTGTTCCCAAACCATTTTTCCATAAACTCTATGGTCCCCCTTGATTTAATCCTCTGCCTTTATGGTACTGTGAAAATCTCAGTGTATTGCATCCATTTTAGACTTTCCATTGTCTTCCTCTGGCCTCTCAGTTATTTTATATGCCAGTATCACATGGTTTTAATTATTACTATATTATTTAATAATCTATCAGAGCTGCCTCTGCCTTATTATCCTTCCTTTGGGGAGTTTTCCTGGCCATTTTCCCTATATTGGCTTTCTTAACAAATCCACAGCTATAATTACTTTATTCAGGATCTGTTTTTTAAGTGTTACTTTTGTGCTGAGCCCTGCCCTGGGTTCTTTATGAGAAAAGAAATGTGGGATATGCCAACTACAGCCTCAGACCAGACAGTAACCTCCCTAAGGGAGAAATGCACATGGAGAAGGCAGCCGGGACAGCTGAATCTGAGTCCCTTCCTCTGGAGAGCTGGCTAAGCAGAGGTCCTCACACCAGCAGGTGAGGGGCTCACGGGGCAGGCCTCTCCCACGGAGTTTCAGACCCTCTTCCTGCTAATGACCTGCACTGCCAATTCATCTTGGAGACTAGGCTTCTAGTATAGTATGTTTTCGGTATCAGAGCAGTGGCATTGAGACATTGAAGCTTGTGGTGGAGTATTTTCTGGGGACACATTCTGTCTTACGCCTGCAGGTTCCTCTAGACCTCTGGCGAAGACCGCTGAGCGCAGCTCTGAAGGCAAGCACGTTGAATTGTCAAGCTCGCTCTCGGAAACCTTTCTTATTAACATCCACTTGAGAAATGAATATAAAGATGTTTTAGTATCTGTCATTGTGCTTCCTCTGACTCCCCCACAAGTGAGCTTAAAACTGATAGTATAGGTCATGATCCCAGAGTCCTGGGATCGAGCCTCGCATCTGGCTCCCTGCTTCTCCCTCTCCCCCTACGCCCTGCTCGTGCTTTCTCTCTCTCTCTTTCAAATAAATAAATAAAATCTTTGGAAAAAAACCCACCCGATCATATATATGGATCCTATGGAATATAAATAGGAACATTTTTGCTGGTGGATTTTAATCCTCGATGTGGAATCAGTGATTGAATGACTGCGATGTTTTGGATGGTTTCGTTTTCTCTATAGAAATACTGTTTTGTAGGGGCACCTGGGTGGCTCAGTGGGTTGAGCCTCTGCCTTCGGCTCAGGTCATGATCTCGGGGTCCTGGGATTGAGCCCTGCATCGGGCTGTCTGCTCAGTGGGGATCCTGCTTCCCCCCTCTCTGCCTGCCTCTCTGCCTACTTGTGATATCTCTCTCTGTGTCAAATAAATAAATAAAATCTTAAAAAAGAAGACTATTTTGTAGTTTTGATTGGCAGCCCTCAACCTTGACCCCTAGCACACTTTCTGTTTTCCTACTTTACAGACAGGCTTGACCTTCCAGCTGCCCTCTGCTTTTGGGGTTCCTCACGCCGCGTGTGCCATCTTTCTATTTCTACCTCATCTGAGAACAGCACCTAACTAGTGCTACCTTCCACGTTCACTCCCGTCGTCCTGACTTCTCTCAGTGACTTGCATAAACTGCTGCCTACTTGGGCTCTGCACTCCGATGACGGTGGCCAGCACACACTCTTTCCTTTCGTCCCCTCCTCCCCCCCACCAGCCCACTGTCCTCAGGAAATGGCATGGCCCTCCACTGTGTTTTTCAGAGTAGAAGCTCAGCCACCTAGGATTCTTTTCTTTCTTTTATCACTCCCACATTCAGCCCATCAGCAAGTTCTAGCAAGATCTGCAAACTCTGTCTCTAGCACGCCCACTGTCTCCATTTCCATGGCAACCCCCACCTCCCGGTCCAGGTCATGGGGATACTAAGTACAACCAATCAGCGGCGGTAGAATGTCCTCCCTTGTTTCCTCCCTGTGTCCTCTGGTTTCCCTTACAGTGAGGATGAACCCTTAAAGCTATAAACTAGCTCCTGCCACCCTTCTGCCTACCCTTACGTGGGTGCCCGATGTGCCTGGAGTGAAATCCAGCCTCGATTCCATGGCCAACAGCATCCTGCATGTCTGATCCCGATTTGTCTCTTCAATTTCCTCTCCTTCTACTCTGCCTGGGGATCACTGAGTGTCCAACACCACGGTGTCCTTTTGTTTCCTTAAGCACGCTCAGCTGGGGAAAGCCCATGGCCCTTCCACGTGCTGTTTCCCCAGTCTAGAATGTTCTTCTCCTGGCTGTTTATATGATTGGCTCTCCCCCTCATCCAGGTACCATCTCCTGAAATGATACTTCTTCTCCACACGTCTTCCCTGAGGCCCATATCTGCTGTCACCGTCAGGATATTTTTCTGTCTTTCATCTCCTGTGTCTTTCCTTCAGAGCCGTGTCCACAGGCAGAATTCCTTTCTTAAACGGCTCCGAGTCTGCTTTCTTGACTTTGCCTTTCTTTCCCGGTAGAAGTCAGCTCCGCGGAGCCACCCCTTGCTCTGCTGTGAGTCCTGTGAGTCTTCCTAGAAGCCGGATACGGAACGCAGTCCCCGGTGCAATGCCGAGTCTCCCATCCACTGGCCGTTGAGCGAACGAAAGGATCAGCAAAAGAAATAAGCAGCGGTTAGGGCTGGGGACTATGCAGAGAGGACAAGGAAATGGTTTTAGCTCCGAAAGATGTACCGTGATAAGCATGAAAGCAAATAAACGCATCTGAGGTGTCGATGAAGCCCCTTGTGGCAAAAAAGCAACGTTGTGACAGCAGGTTTTTCTGGGCAAGTTTCTGAAGAGGAATGTTCTCTGGACTTCCTGCGGAATTGCAGAATTATGTTGCTGCCATGACTTAGCATTTAGTAGGACGTGTTCTGCACACATTTGAGCAATGACGTAGATTTAGTTCGTTCACATTATGCTTCAGTGTTCCCCTCGTCCGTGAGCACCTTTAATTAACCTTATGCCTGCAGTGATTAGGATGGTCAGTATTAAATGAGAAGTAACAAGGCAGTTCACTTAACTCAAGGAGCCTCACTGATGAGTAGGGGTGATAATCTTCCAAAGAAATCCTCATCGTCCTCTGTGGAATCAAGGAACATGATTAAGAGACACAGGAGTCACGAAACAAAGGAGAGCGAGTTGGCAGATTCGGTTCGAGCATGGACAACGTCCTGAAAAGAGGTGACTGTGGAGTTGGGTCTTGAAGGAAAAGAATTTACTAGGTGGGAAGACTTTCCAGGCCAGGGGACAGAGTCCAGGGGCCACAGACACACGGGAGTGCCATGGTGGTAGCATGTTCTGGAATCCCTGCCACCAGAGGGAACAGGCACTGAGGTTCAAGAAACAGGCACAGCCAGATGGCAGAATGGGGGTCTTTGAATGGTTTTAATCCTGAAAGCCACGGGCTGATGCCATTCACATTTTACAAAGGTCATTAGAGGATGGACATAGCTTCCCGTGAAAGACTCTGGTCGTGGAGATGGAAGGCAGGCAGGAGATCTCCCTAGAAAGTACACAGGGAAGTGTCAGAGATGGACCTCAGGAGAGCAGCAGAACTTAGATGGGGAGGAGGTGATTGTCCAGAGCAGGCTCTAGGGAGGATGGGGAGATGGTCCCTTGAGGTGTGGAGGCTTCCGCTGAGCATGAAGGCCCAGTCGCCCCCCCCCCCCCCCACGTCTCCACCTGTCCACCTGCAGCAGCCTGGACATCGGGTCCAGGCTTGGAGAGATCCTGGGCAGACCCACCTGGAGGTCCAATGGGGCAGGCTCCTTAGAATGCTGGTGAGGTCACAAGTGGTGATGGGTGTGAGCAGCGTGGATGGTCAGAGGAGCAAGTGCGCTGTGAGTGATGGAGGGAGGGGGGCTAGTCCTGGAAAGACAGGAAGCTTTTGGGGAGCAATCTCTGAATTCTCTGTCTAACCTGGCATTTCTTCCCCAGTTCCCTGGGAAGGTACTTCGTGGCATTTCTGCCACTGCTGCCCAGAACAGTGCGTGGAAAGTCTTGGAATTACACTCAGATTTTCTGGCTCGGTGTATGGCTCTCTGGAGTCTTGGGGTGGAGTTTTGGGGGGTGGATCTGAGTGTTTGCCAAGTCATCCAGAGCCAAGTTTGGTGAAGAAAGTAGACAATCAAGCCGGGTAATACCATTTTCAGTAGAAATGGAAATGTGGATTTAAATAACAGAACTGTTTTTCTTACGTGGTTTGTGCCAGGCCCTGACAGCAGTTTCTAAAGAGAGCAGTGACAACATCTTTGGAATGTATATAGCCTCTCAGAGTCACTCGTTTGAGGGAGCATTCTTTCGGATGTAAACATCTTAAGAGATTGCGGGATCACATGCCTTTGAGTTTTGTTGTACCCAGTAAACACCCGCTGATACAAAGTCAAGCAGGCTCGTAACATTGTATCAGGACAGTCTTTCTGTATATATTATAGCGGTCCATGGTGCCAACGCCATATTGGAAGTGGCGAGACCAAACCAGAATGTTCTCTGGCCCACTTGGCCTCCTCTGTGTTTGCGATCTGTTTCTTTACCGGAAACTGGGAAAACATCGTCCTTGTCAATTAGCATTTGTCCAACACCTTACAGTCCCTAGACGAAAACTCATGACAGGCACACCTCAAGCCATTACGTTGCCAAATTGAACATCAGCTGTTAAAATTTGCTACGTTTTGGGGAGAATCTGCTGGCTCTCCAGCTACTGGAGGTACCGGAAAGAAGTGGCACATTTTATAGCAGCCTGGAAAATAGCTACGCCCCGTGGAATAATTAACTGGGAACGGCCATTTGTAGCCAAGGGGGGAAGATCCCTTGCCTGAATCTCGAGAGAAGCAGAGTCCATGGGCTCCAACCAGGGAGCAGACCTGTTCTGCCCACCTCCTGTACGAGATTCACTTACCTGACAAGGCACTGTTCTCGTTTGGGTGGCTCTCCTCGCACGCTTTCTGCTTAAGCTGGCTCCTTACCAAAAGAGAAAGAATATGTCATCTTTCCCCATGGGGGAGCACCACCGGTGTCTTGGCAGACTCCCAGAACTCCAGCATGGTTGGCACCCCTGGTTTCCTAGCTCTAAATGCCAGGAAGCCCCCACAAGTCCCTGTTGCAGTCAGAAATGTCACCGAACATTTCCGGATGCCTCTGGTTGTTGACGGACTCCCAGAGCCTGGTGGACTTGTTTACCGAGAAACCAGGGAAGACAGGAAACTTTCTTTTCAGTTCCTTTTATTTTCTGCCTGCCTATCCATCTATCTACACATCTATCTCCTTTATCTTTGGTTTTCTTTTTTTTTTTTTTTTTCATTGCAGTGTGAGCAATGAAAGACATTTTGAAACAAGAATCTTTATTAAAGAAAACAAACTCATTGGAAACAAACTCATACTGAAAGGGAAGGCTGAGGAAGGATAGAAGAAAAGAGGAAGGTAGAGTTGTAGGTGGAGAAGCTGGAAGAAATGTTTCTGCCACCTTTGTCTGTGGCCCCTTGTGATTTTCTCCCTGAAGCCAATGAGATTTCCTGTAAGAAGGCTCGGGTACAGCTGCATTATAGGCTGTAACTGACCTCAGAGGTACGAGCAAATGGATTCCACTGAGAACGGGGTTAGAATGGGGGAAGGGTTTTAGGTCCAGACGCTTGTTGCCGAGAACAGATTGTTCCTAAGGCTCACTGTGGCTCTCGAAATGTACAGGGATGGGGGGTGGGGGCATTACCCGATCATCCCAAGCCCCTTCTCGTAAAATGATGTAACTTACCCCGTTCTCCAGGAGCATCAGCCCCAGAATAATTCCAGCACCCAGGGAGAACGTTTCCCATTTTCAATGTCTGCAAAGTGAAGTCCTCCTTTTGCGCCAAGACCGTTTTCTGAAAATAGCGTACCTGGCTCGCATTTAAGCATTACACCCTTTAGCTCACCACGATCGCTCCAAGTCACGTGTTAATGTGTCTTCTGACTCTGCACTAACCCTTGTGGACCATTCGTGCCATACTGAAGCTGACTCTCTACTTTATTTTTTCAGTTGTTCATGGTGGACAACGGAGCAGATGACTGGAGAATAGCCATGACTTATGAGCGTATTTTCTTCATCTGCTTGGAAATACTGGTGTGTGCTATCCATCCCATACCTGGGAATTACACGTTCACATGGACGGCCCGGCTTGCCTTCTCCTATGCCCCATCCACAACCACCGCCGATGTGGACATTATTTTATCTATCCCGATGTTCTTAAGACTCTATCTGATCGCCAGAGTCATGCTCTTACATAGCAAACTGTTCACCGATGCCTCCTCTCGAAGCATCGGGGCACTGAATAAGATAAACTTCAATACCCGTTTTGTTATGAAGACGCTAATGACTATCTGTCCAGGAACTGTACTCTTGGTGTTTAGTATCTCATTATGGATAATTGCCGCCTGGACTGTCCGAGCCTGTGAAAGGTAAGTTTGTTTCTTTTCCTGGGAACATAATTTGCAAGTGGGAGGAAGAACACATTTTAGACCAGAGGCACTCGGTGACTCACGCTTGGAAATGTTGGATTCTCTGGTGTTTTAAAACGAGTCTGACGAAACTTTACTGCACATTTTTGCTTACAGTGATGCCTTGATGATTGTGTACTTTTCTCCTTTTTTTTAAAGAGAGAGAGGGAGGAGAGCACCACAGGGGGTGGGGAGGAGTAGAGGGAGAGAGAGAGAATCGTAAGCAGGCTGCATGCCCAGCACGTAGCCCTTCTGGGGGCTGATCCCCCAACCCTGAGATCATGCTCTGAACTGAAATCAGGAGTCAGACACTGAACTGAGTGAGCCCCTGACCTCAGGCACTCTGATGATGCATTTTACTTTCCGATTGGATCAGTTTTCTAGAGAGGGCTGTCTTTATACTCTGTGTCAAAATTTGGAGACCTACAAATTTTATAGAAGGTTTCTATCTGAAATGTCTGTTTCATCATTTTGGTGCCTCGTTGGTTGTAGCATAGATTATTCTTGAGACAGAAATCCAACGGAAACATGGTGATTGAGGCTGTCTGAACTTTTGGGAATATCTCAGTGTGGTCTGTCGATTGTACTGCCCATTTAACCCAGTGTTCATGTGATGACTGGTAAGGAGCTTATGGGTATTACTATTTGGTTTTTATCAAACTCAGCAGTTAGTGAGAAGGGGACGTAGGGTCTGTTTTATTGTCTGAGGTACTCTGGTGGTTTAGAGATAGACATACATTCTTAGAATTTGGGAACTGCCCAGTGAGTCTGAATTAATTAGTAATAGTGTCAGCGATATTAACCTTGCCATTTTAACAAACAAAAATAGATTTGTTACATAAATAGGAGGAACTCTATCATAATGAGGGGTGAAGCCTCATGCGACCTTGGTTAAGAAAATCCAGGTTGGGGCGCCTGGGTGGCTCAGTGGTTTAAGCCGCTGCCTTCGGCTCAGGTCATGATCTCAGGGTCCTGGGATCGAGTCCCACGTCCGGCTCTCTGCTCTGAAGGGAGCCTGCTTCCCTCTCACTCTCTCTGCCTGCCTCTCTGCCTACTTGTGATCTCTCTCTGTCAAATAAATAAATAAAATCTTTAAAAAAAAAAAAAAGAAAATCCAGGTTGAAATTAGCAATATATAGGAACAATTTAATAATTGATAGAACTGTTAAATCTTAGGATGTTCTCCGTAGTGACCAGATGTTGTTTAGTTTAGATTTTGAAAATTGAAGGTATTATGTATACAGTTTAATGAAGAAGACTATCTGTATGAGAATTGTTGCAAAAAATAGAAAACCTATAATATCCCTTCCCTATTTTGTTTTTTTGTAAGCAGCCACTCAAAGATCTTTTAGTCAATGTTTTTAGTAATTGCTTTTTGTATTTCGGGATGTTATAGCTTATGTTGCTACCACTAGGTTTTTCATTAGCTTTTTAGGAAAGTTGGGATTTTAGTTCTCTTTCACACGTATATACCCCCTTTCATGACTACCCCCAGAAGAGTAATTTCCACCTCCCCAGTAAATTAGGTCAACACTGATCATTCTACATTAACATCCTTATGACTATGTAAACTGCATTTGTGCTTGAACTATGTGTAGTATTTTGTTAGCATTTTGCTTTTCCTGTACATCTTTTTATTTTCCCTAATTTCCCCCATATTGTGTAAATATTCTTTCACTAGATTCATGTATATTGAGCAACCTATCAATTTCACCTTGCAAAACAATTTTTACTTCTAACCTATTTGCCCATCACATTGGGAATTTCTTCTGGATTCTTTGTGCATTGGCTACCCTTTTTCTTGAACCCTGTTTCTCCCTCGCTTTTCACCTATCCTTTGTTTTGGCAGAAATTCATCTCCCTAGCTTTTAAGAAAAGGTAGCAGGTGAGAGAGAGAATTTTTTGAGAGCTTGTAGATATGGTCGTTCTTCACTCCCTTCTTATTTGATAATGGGGCTGGATATAAAACTCTAGATTGGAAATCACTTTTGCTCAGAATATCAAAGCTTTTATTTTCCTCTGGCATCCAGGATCCAGCAGTTTGTTACTATTCTCAAATTTTGATGCTTTTTTTCTTTTTTCTGGAAGCTTTTAGGATTGGTGTTCTACAGTTGCAACAGGATACATCTTGGTGTGAATCTACTTTAATCTAGAGTACCAGGAATTTAATAGGCTTGTTCGATCTTGGAATGAATGTCTTTCAGTTCTTGGAAATTTTCTTGAATTATTTAATGATTTTTGTTCCTGTGTTTCATAGTGTGGATATTGGTCCTCCTCTATTACTTCTTTAATTTTCCCATTTTCTTTTTATTCTTTTCCGTTTCTGTTTTTGCTCTATGGAAGATAACCTCCCTTTTATCTTCTGTACTTTCTATTGGACTTTATTTTCTTTTTAATTTATATTAATTTCCAGGGTCTCATGTTTGATACCAAGTGCCCCTTTGAAAAAAAACAGCGTCATACTTTTGTTCTTGGATGCCTTGTTTTATTTGTTCAGGGATGTTAATGATAATTTTTGAAAATGTTTTCTCTTTGTATATGTATTATTTCCCCCAAAGATTCATTTTTCTGTTGGTTTTGGCATCTAGCTTTCCTTAAGGAGTTAGGTGACCCTAGTAGTCTGTTCCTACTTGACAGTGTAACCTTCAAAGGCTGAGTGGAATTTTCTTTGCTTATCTAGAAGTTGTCAACTGTGAGCTTCACTACAGGGTTGTTTGGAGTGGGAGAGTGCCAGAACACCAATTTTAGTATCTTTACATATTTTCTGTTATCTCCGAACGATCTGACAGGCTCATGGGATGTTGTTTCTTCTGTCCTACCTCGAAGGTGCAAGCTTAGGGGACAGTGTACTGTGAATCGAAAGGGCAGAGAAGAGGTCCCAACCGCGAATCTGCGAAGCTTTATTTGTTTTCCGAGTTGTAGCATGGTAGCCTACTCCCTACGGTGCTTGACGCCGTCAGCCTGCTGACCTTGTGTTTTACCTCTCGAGACAACAAACGTCTAGGCTTCTGCCAGTTGGCAAAAGGTACTACAAGTGACAGAGAGTGGAGAAGGGAATCTAGAAACCTAATTGCTTTTACGCATATCTGAACCTGTCCTCACCTTTCAGGCTGTGTCCTGATTTCCACTTGCAGAGGTACTGGTGCCAAGGATTTTCGGAGTCTTTGGGTGGTACGCGGGTTGGTTCTCAATGCCAGTATGATTTCGTCGTGATTCTTTACCATTCCTGGTCTAGAATTCTCCTTCCGTGAGTCAGGTAAGTCTGTGATCACCTGTCCTTTGGCTTTGTCAATTCCCTTCATACTGTCTTGTCTCTCATGCTTGCTGTGCTCATGGGCTTCTGCTTTGTAGGTTTTGTTTCTTGAACAATTATTTACAGTCACTTTCATGGAGTTGAGGGATCCAGGGTCAGCATGTTTGTCGAGTCTATTTCACTGGAAATTCTGGAGTGATTAGTTTTTATTATTATTTTTTTATTTTTTTAAAATTATTTATTTATTTATTTGACAGACAGAAATCACAAGTAGGCAGGGAGGCAGGCACAGAGAGAGAGGGAGGCAGGCTCCCTGCCGAGCAGAGAGCCCGATGTGGGGCTCGATCCCAGGACCCTGGGATCATGACCTGAGCCGAAGGCAGCGGCTTAACCCACTGAGCCACCCAGGCGCACCTGGAGTGATTAGTTTTTAGTATCAAATATCTGAATCTTTTCTTGACCTTTTCTTTGTAACTATGGCGTTTGAAGGATTAAAGTTTTCTTCGTAATGGACTGTGGACTTATGGCAAGGCTTTGTTTGCTAGCAGTCATGGTATTTAGAGGCTTACGATATTTTCTGGAGCAGATGTACCTATAGAGTTTGCAGAATAAATATGGGAAACCTTAGCTGATAAACCCATTTAGTTTATGAAAATTGCTCTTAGTTGGAAGGTAGATATAACAACATACCAGCAGGGGTAGAAGCATAGTTGAACTGTACGTACAGCTGTATGAGTGGTCCCCAACACGTCTGCTCCCCAAGGACCCAGGAGACAAATGGCCTCAAAACTGAGCACATGCCATCCATTTTCTCTTCAAAAGTAGTTCATCTCAACTGTTTGAACCCATCTTCACTAAGTTCAGAAGACCTCAGGCAAATGATGCCACATCTTCCTAGGAGTCCAAAATGTGTGTGTGTGTGTGTGTGTGTGTGTGTGTGTGTGTGTGTGTGTGATTTTTAACAGGCAGGGATTGTGAGGTGACAGACCAGTCCTGGGTTCATATGGAAAGACACTAGAGTCTGAAATTTGCCCATTTCATAGGAAGACTAAGAATCTGTAGCCTGCAGTTACATAATGGGAACAAACTGTGGCCTGGTGGGGAAGGGAGGGAGACCAGACTCTGGACTGGGACACTGGGATTTCATTCCACTTGTTCAACAGAGGGGCTGAGTGGCTTCAGACCAACCAGCTCACTTCTTTTTATCTTAATTTCTTTATTGCAAACTAAATGGATTGATAAACTTTCTTCTTCCAAAGGTAACATTTCCTAATTGTACAAATGAGTAAAAGAAAATAAAATCTTGGGGTGCCTGGGTGGCTCAGTGGGTTAAAGGCTCTGCCTTCAGCTCAGGTCAGGATCCCAGGGTCTTGGGATCGAGCCCCGCATCGGGCTCTCTGTTCAGCGGGAGCCTGCTTCCCTCCTCTCTCTGCCTGCCTCTCTGCCTGCTTGTGATCTCTGTCTGTCAAATAAATAAATAAGGGGAAAAAAACAACAAAAAAAAAAAAAGAAAAAGAAAAGAAAATTTTAACCGGTGTTGTGATAGTAGATTTCCACAGTTTGTTTTTCATTTGAGCTCCCATTTTGTTGCACAAAATCTCCAGATCGTGACTTGTAAGATACAAAGATTAAAAAAAAAAAAAAGGAATTAGCCTTTTTTAAAATAAAGTTTGATATGATGTGGTTCACATCTTACAATTCCTTATGTTTTCCTTCCTTCCCTTCTTCCAGCCTCCCTCCCTGCCTCCCCTCTCCCTCTGCTCCCTCCCTCCCTCTCTGCCTCTCCCTCCTTCCTTGTCCTCTTTCCCATCCCCTTCCTCCCTCCCTCCCTCCCTTCTTCCTGATGTGACTTTGCAGTACGTCATACAACACACACTCTCCTATTTCTTTGGTTTGGAATCTGAATTTAAAAGCACCTCCCTGGCCCGTCTTTGAGCTCCCCAAGTAGTCTCTCCATATTAAAGGGGGATTCACACCGAATAGAAACTCTCTTCTTAGTTAATTAGAACATGTTTAGGAATTTTTTTAAAAGGAGGAACTTTGAGGGCACCTGGGTGGCTCAGTTGGTTAAGGGGCAACTCTTGGCTTCTGTTCGGGTCATGATCTTAGAGTCCTGGGATTGAGCCCCATATCAGGCTCCACCCTGGGCTCTGAATCGGCTTGAGGATATTCTCTGTCCCTCTGCTGTCTGTCTATCTCTCTCTCTCAGATAAAAAAAATAAATCTTTAAGAAAATGTTGGAAAGGAGAGAGCTTTTGAAAGAGAGAGAGAGGGAAGCAGATGTCTCTCTGGAGAAGTTTGCTTGCAAACCTATCCCCCTCCTTCACTGAGCACAGTACATCTAGAAGCTTCTGGAAAATGTTCTGGGCAAATGAGGGGGACATCCTATAGGAGGTATCTCTTCCTGGTGGTATTACTTTCCCTGACAGATCGTGTATCTCTGATTTATATATAAGGAATAAAAACTCCCTCTTTCTTTTCTTTCTCTCCCTCCCTCTCTATCTCCTTCTCCCCATCCACCCCTTTTTTGAAAGGTAGGATGGAGCTGAGTGGCCCATAGCTGGCATTATGTCCGTAGCCTGTGCTTGTTGGGAGGAGGCTGCCCCAGACCAGTGTCCTTTCTCTCTCCGGTTTTGTTTTGGCTCTATGTCGAGGTGGCTATCAAGCCTGGAAAGAACACTTGCTTCTAAAATAACCTGGAAAGTGTGCTCTAGTGCTGTTCAAGTGATTCCTTGTACATGCAGACTCAGGTCCAGACATTGAATCAGAGGTACCAGGAGAACCTTCGGGAACGTTTATGTCTTACAAGAAGTCTGAACCCCATAGCTTGGGGTCCTGAAAACTGGAATTATCCCCTCTTGTACTTTTTGAGACATCACTGCTTTCGTTAAGGGTATAGGTGAGTATTGATTCAGAAGTGTGCTTCACCAGAAACTTTTTGAGGAAACTGTTTTGTCAGGGGTAGGACGGCAAAGGGGGGGCCAGTGCGGGTTATGCAGAGGAAAGCATTTTGCTCTGTTTTGTTTTTTTCTTTTTTCCTGTAAGGGCTTCCAGGAGATTTAATATGAGCAGGGGCTTTGGGTATATCTAGGGAGAAAAGGAGCTTTGGCTTGACCACATCTTCTGGGAACCAGCATTGGCCCCTGTCAATAACTGAAGTTGCAGAGATGGAAAGACATTTTAACTTTCTGCACAACATTCTTTTCCTGATTGCTACAGGTTTTATCGTGTGGGGGAGGGGGCTAAGTTTGGAATGGACAGAAAGAAGGGATAAAGAATGGGGAGCTGGGAACTTTGGTGGCCGTGTTACCACGGAGAGAAGCAGACAGGAACAATCTGTGCTGTTTTTCACTGGAAAAGATTCAATTAGCTAAGACGTTTGTGGCCAAATAAATTCACTGTTCTTTTTTTTTTTTAAGATTTTATTTACTTATTTGAAAAAGAGAGAGTGTGCTTGCCTGAGTTGGGGGGAGGGGAGCAGAGGTAGAAGGAAAGAATCTCACGCAGACTCCTTGCCGAGGATAGAGTCCGACATGGGGCTCGATCTCATGACCCTGAGTTCATGACCTGACCTGAAACCAAGAGTCAGGCACTTACCTCCCTGAGCCACCCAGGCCTCCTAAATTTACTCTTTTTCTTTACCTCATTGCTTTATTTCCAGGAGTGTTGAAGTACGCATTGACTAGTATGCAGTAGTTAAGAGGGAAAGGTTTCTCACAATGGCTTTAGAATGGTTTGCTCTGTTCCCAAGTGGGAAAACTGGAGAAGCAAACAATGGACCTTGTTTTGTAGAGATTCTCATAAGCCAAATGGCATTTTAGATGGATTAAGAATAAATGCTTTTTACCATTCAAAACCAACACAATATATATTTATTATATATTGTAATATATAGTACTATATAATAATGATATATTATGTAATTATATATAAGATATATATTATATATGAGATATGAGATATAGTGATATAGGTTATAATATAATAGTAACATAAAAATAGGTAAATAAGTATTTATTTTTCAAATTATCCCAAAGACAATCAAGGAATGGAGTTTCTGTTGTGTTTAGAATCTATTATTCAGTCTTAAAAATATGTTTTGTTTCTTCCATTAATCTAGTTAGACTTCTCTGTTTTTTTCTTAATTAATTCATTTTTAAGATACTTAAAAGCCTGTCACCGATAGTCTCTTACACTGTGTTTGTTTTAATTGCCCAAAAAGTGATTTCTGAAATGCAGCTGAAACTTCCTTTATTATAACAGTATATCATGGGATATTACAGTCAGGTCACGTTCCATTAAAAAAACCTGTATCTCACATGAAACTTTATACAAAAAAGCTGCTTTTAGCCCAAGGCTTGATGATGTCTTCCAACATCAGTATTAACCAAGAAGTCGATGAGGAGAACTCTTGCAGGATGAGAATGGCCCCTTTTGTAACTACATGTGTTTCCAAACTTTTAGCACTCATTTGTAGAAGGTATATGACTTGGGGTTCCTCTTCCCATTGCATATGGGCCCTGCATACCGTTGTCATTTTGGTACATACCAAGGTAACGGGAATATACCCTTCTTCCTGCGTGGTCATTGTGACATCTAGGAAATTAAATTAACATTGTAATGGTTCCTTTTTTGTAACCAGATGTAAATCTGCTATTCTGAGCTCAGACATTTCTGACTTCCTCTATATAGAGCCTGATTTTGAATAAAGCCACTTCAGGTTTCAAGTGGGGATAAACTATTTAGAATGCTTAAATGAACTGGATTCTAGTTTTCAAGTTTTTCATTTCAAAAAAGAGTTTTAATTTGCTTTTTTTTTTTCTCTGATCAAAGCCAGTTTTTGAAGGAGGGAAGGGATAGATGACATCTGAGAGTCTCATTTGTTCTATTGATTTCTAAAAACTATTTCCGTAGCATCGCATGCAGGAGCGTGTGAAATGAGGAGCTACATTTTTGAACGCTAACTTGCTTTCTTGACCTGCGGTCCATGATTCTAGCTATATTTTAGGCGACCCTCTGAGAGGTCTGCGCTTTTTCAGGGCCTGACCATCAGAGACGCCTTATTTCCTGTTGATTTCCTTAAGTCGGAAACATGTGACTTGGAATCAGGTTTCTTCAGCAGTTGTCAAAGTAGTCATAAAATATCCATGGGTGGTGCTGGGAAGCATCCTCCTGGCCTCTTGATTGATCATGGTTTACTGGATAATTAGATTATTTCTTACTGCTCAAAGTTTCAGCTGTTGCTAAGTAAATTGTAAGCATTTCATCAATGGATTTGTAATTTGTGGTTGATGGTAATGTAATACTTTGTAAACTTAGACTTCCAGAGTCTGATTCATACGTACGGATATAGCCTTTTCAGACTCAGAAATGAGTCACAACTTTAAAACGGGCCCTTTCAAGTTATAAAAGTCAGCGGTTTGAAAGCATTCATCATGCACCTGGGACTTGGAAAGCATCAAGACTCGGCATAGAGTTTGCCAAATAAATTGGTCATTAAAGTCTTATGGGAGAAAAGCCAGTATTTAGTCCTGTTCTGTTTTCTCTTCGTGTCTCCATAGATAGTTTTGGTGTTCTGTGTTTGTTTTTTGGGGTCTACCTCCAGAGAGAACAATGAGAATGATGATTTGTTGGCAAGATGCTTTGAGATCCTGGATTGAGGAGTACAGTTGGAAAATACCAACACTGATTATATTCAAGCTAACAAAAGCCAAAAACCCAACAACAAAACACAAAACCAAAAACGTGAAGCTGAAAACAGCTCAGAAATCCAATCTCATGGATCTTATAGTGAATTTATCATAGTCCTCCCCATCCTGACATCGACACTGAGCTGCAGAATTTATGGACTGTGGGTTCTGATGGTCTTTTAACTGGAAAATCCACCTAGGACGTTAGGGTAATATGTATGCAGTTCTATGCAGCTTCCTCACGCATGTGAGCTTCAGAATCACTGTGCCAGATAGAAACAAAAAAACACAAAGTCTAAATGTAGATGCCCTGACATGTACGCTATTTTGTGTTTAGGAAAATTAACACATTTCTTAGACACACGTGAGCCTCGATTGGCAAAAATGCAACTTTCCCCCACTTGCCCGCGGAATTCTGTACGTTCCTTTTTCTTTTTGAAATTTCGCTCCTTTATTTTTAATGCACTCTTATTGCAAAATAGCATTAAAGTAACAAAAGAAATTGGAGACAAGAAAAGTGCCCTTCTGTGCAACAGAATGTACACATTTTGGGCTTGGACAAATCTGCCTTCTAGCCTAACATTAAATTTTATAACCTTCGTACCTATTCATGGGCTTGCTTCATGTTATAATTGTTCATTTAGGGCATGAAGTGGGTTTTAGAATTGCATACCGGAGATGGAGTTGGGGGTATAAAGGATGGGTGTTTGGCTGAACTCCGCCGGAAGGACTGAGTGAACTATTTTCTCCAGTGCTTGCCAGCTGGTTAGAGTAATACCTAATCTTAACAGTGCTTCCTGACATCCCACGGAGGGGAATGGCAATTCTTGAACTCTCCCACTCTGCCATGTCCAGCCCCATTTTGTCCCCGATTCAAAAGCCCGTGGATTAGTAAATAATCCGATCACTGCCAAGTTCCTAGGGCAATTGGAAAAGGCCCCAGACTTCAGAGACTTTCACTTAGCACAGTGGTGAGGTCAAAGCCGTTTTGAGAACATGGTCGTTAGTTAATAAACTAACTAACTGGTGAATAAATAAAGGAATTAAAGAAAAAAAAAAAACCTCATGCCGAGTTTCACCATGATTTTTGGCTAACGTGTAAGAAGAAAAGAGGATTTTTGTCATTCTTCCATTTTATTAAACGACTGAGGTATAACTTCTATACCTATTTTAAGTGTGTATCTCAATCGTTACCTAGTAAACGTCGAGAACTATACCACCATCACCTCTATTGAGTTTTTTTTGTTTTTGTTTTTTACAATTTTATTTATTTATTTGAGAGAGAGCATGAGTACAGGGAGGGGCTGAGGGAGAGGGAGAAGCAGACTCTCCACTGAGCAGGGAACCTGACCTGGGGCTCCATCCCAGGACCTGGAGATCGCAACCTGAGCCAGAGGCAGGTGCTTAACTGACTGAGCCACCCAGACACCCAACCTCTGTTGAGTTTTAAAAGCTTCATCACCCCCCAAAAGATCCCTTGTTGCCACTGGCATGAATTCCCTGCTCCGTCCAGTCCCAGGCGACCACAACATGCCGTCTGTCTCCCTAGAACTGCTCTTCTGAGCATTCTATAGAAATGGAGTTGGATGACATATCCTTTTTTCTTTGACCTTGCTTAAAGATTTTTTTAAAGATTTTATTTATTTATTTATTCAACAGATAGAGATCAAAAGTAGGTAGAGAGGCAGAGAGAGAGAGGAGGAAGCAGGCTCCCTGATGAGCAGAGAGCCTGATGTGGGGCTTGATCCCAAGACCCTGAGATGACCGGAGCCGAAGGCAGAGGCTTTAACCCACTGAGCCACCCAGGTGCCCCCAACCTTGCTTAAAGATTTTGATGTTCATTCCTATCGTCCCATCTGGTTTGCCCCTTTTTATTGACAAATGGTATTCCATCGTAAGGCTATGCCATGGTTCATTTGCTCATTTCACCAGTTGGTAACACATTTAGGTTTCCTATTTGGGAGTGGTTATGAATAGAATCACTGTGAACTTTTGCACAGAAGTCTCTGTAGAAACATGTTTTAGTTTTTGGGGGCAGATGTCTAGGAGGGGTGCTGCCTCATCTTACATTCCCGCCTGAAATCAAGCCTCTGTGAGGGTTCCTCTTTTATTACACAGTGCTGACAACACTGTCCCCCATAGACACATGCACACGTATATACACGTATATATATATATAGAGAGAGATAGATATAGATATAGATATAATCATACTATCATTCTAAGAGGTGCACAGTGGTACCTCATTGCGGTTGTAACTTGCAGTTCTCCAGTGACCAATGATGGCAAACACCTGTCCTGTAATCATCAGCCATTTGTGTATCTTCTTCGGGAAAAAGTCCATTTAAAGTGCTTGCCCATTTTCACACTGGGTCATTTGTCTTACTGTATCATAAGCGTTTTTTTTCTATGTTCTGATTACCAGGCCTTTCTCAGATGTATGATTTGCAGATATTTTCCGCGGCTTGTCTTTGCGTTTTTGTTCGTGTATTTTTTGAGCACCGTTTTCTGAAGCTGCGAATACTGGCCTTTCTCTAAAGCGGTCTTGTGTTGCCTCCCAAAGCCAAGGGATAAGAGCTAGAAACACATACCCAGGGGACCGTGATGAACTCTTTGAAGAGACTTGACTCCCTTGTTAAGTTTTTCTGCTTCCTATGCTTCTCCTTGCTGCCTTTTGCTACCTGCAAGGTCTTGCCTTTCTAGTGTCCGCTATTTGCTAGTTACAGGAAAGCAAGGAAGGAGTGAGAGGGGTTGTTTATTACACCCGAGTTAAAAAAAACATCTGTCCAAGTCTCGCGTCACTGTGATGACAGTAGTCGCTGTGAAAAATGAAGTCCAGAAAATATCTGTCACTTTAGCACTTATGGTGAAGGCATTCCTGACTCTGGTCTAAGGAGGATATTTAAAATTCTTTTATTTTCCTCCCTGTTAAGGCAGTAATTTGTTTTAAACGATCTACAGCTATCTTCATGACCAAGGGCAAATGTTTGTAACAGGTATGACCCCATTTTAGGGAATTAGGTAGATTGTTAAAAACTAAGCCTCCCTCCCCCACTCTGTATGACCTCACTGGTTTTTAGGACAGTCAAGTGCCATGGCTTTGGAAGATCGATGGTCCGTGGGCTGCCTGACCAGATGACCACTGCTTGATCATTCTTCATGGTGCACTTTGTGTCACAGTGACAGCATATCATGGTCCAACTCACAGGGAAGTGGCAATTGTTATCTGACATTTCGTTTCCCCCAGTGGCTCAGAGGCCAAGAGATTTTTCAGTAGCCACTCCTAATATCGATTCCTTGTCATGGACTTAATATTCTGGAAGCTTTCTACATTATGTAAAGAGCACCATTTTAGTTTACGGAATTGTATTGAGTAGTCTAACAGAGGAAGATGCAACTTAAAGATAAATGTTTGGGGGCGCCTGGGTGGCTCAGTGGGTTAAAGCCTCTACCTTCAGCTCAGGTCATGATCCCAGGGTCCTCTGCTCAGCGGGGAGCCTGCTTCCTCCTCTCTCTGTGCCTGCCTCTCTGCCTACTTATGATCTCTGTCTGTCAAATAAATAAATAAAATCTTAAAAAAAAAAGTTTGCAGCCTTTGTGATATCTGGTGTCAGGGCTTTAGAACCTCTTAGGAAACCTCCATGTAAGATTCAGGGTCTGGTCTATAAATAGGAAAGCCACAAAGTAAGGCACAGTGTATTCAGATCAAGTTGGATTGGAAGAAAATACCTTTTGCCACCAATCTGAGTGAAAGTTAAATTTTCTAACTTTGCCGATTTAAATAAATGGTTCCCAGTATTTCACATGATTGGGTGTTTTCAGTGATCATAAGTTCGTTGTTTTGGACAAAACCAAAGCCATGTTAGACGTCTGTGGAGAATCATCTCAAATAGCCACTTATTATTATTTGGGGTGATTTTATGCTTTTGTCCCAGAAGGTATCACAAAATGAAACAGCCAATACAGAATGATCAGCTTTGATCCATAATTTTAATCTAGGTTCGTGGTGGCCAGCCCTTAGAGATCTTGCTCGGTGTGTGTCTTTTCTGAAATGGGATGAATGTTCTTAGATTTACTACTGTTACTTTTCTAGTCCAACTATAGTTCTTTCTAGTGGTCAGTAAGGTGTTTTTGCTTTGGTTCTTTAAGTTCTAAGAAGCTCAGGGCATTGCTATGAAGTGAGAGGTCTCTCTGTCAGGATTTATATTCCTCTTTAAAGATTCTTGTACTTTTCTGGACTTAGAGCTTTCATTTCTATTCCCATCTACTGTTCAGTTCCTGTGTCTTCTGGATTCCTGTTCCTTCCTACCAAGGTCATTGGCATGGATAGTGATTGGGCAGGTGTTTTGGATAGGTGTGTGGTTATATGGTAAAAGGGTTGAAGATGCCATGATACGCAGGCTCAGTGTGGTCTTGGAGAAGAACCAGAAAGACTGTCAAAGGTCATTAGTCACTAGCATAATATGCTCAAAACTTTCATCTGATCCTGGTTAGGTGACGGGTTAGATTTTCTCTTCCAGTGTCAAGGTGTTCTTTGGGTGCCTATTGTATTCTCCACCCTCTACAAATGAGGGTGCAGAAGCCGTGCTTAAACAAAACTCTGCAAGGATAGACCATGTGTAGTAACATCTTGATCCTGGTGGCTCAGAGCCCTTTAATACCCAGGTCTTGGAAGATCTTTTTTTTTTTAAGATTTTATTTATTTATTTATTTATTAGCGAGCGAGAGAGCATGAGTAGAGGGAGAGGCAAACTTCCCCACTGAGCAGGGAGCACAATGTGGGACTTGATCCCAAGGCCCTGGGACCATGACCTCAACTGAAGGCAGACGCTTAACTGACTAAGCCACCCGGTGCCCCTCTTGTGGGATCTTACGAGTCTTCTAGTTCTGTTAGGTCAAGAATAACCATGACTTCTGTCACTCCATGATGACTTGTGAGGTAAACATTTCCACACATATTTGTGCCCATCCATCAGAACAACAGAGGGCTGGTGGGTAATGCTTCATGAGTGACCTCATGTAGTAAGTTTAACCCTATGAGAGACATAAAGGATACTTTCAATGGGAATAATGTATGTTAAATGTGGAACAAATGCTTATGTTTTGATTTTGTTATCTTCTAGAAATGGGTTCTTTGCAAAGCAACTAGAGTTTTACTGTTTAGTAAGTTAAAGTTTAATGAGGAGCTCTGTGTTAATTTAAAATCTTTGAAGCAGGAGCAAAAATAACACTTGCTGATTTTTTTTTTTCTTTTAGTTAACATTAGTATGTAAGATTTCAGGTGTGTAAAATCCTAGTTACCGTTTGTCACCATACAGTTGACCCCCCTTCAGCCATGTTGCCCACCCCACAACCTCGTCCCCCTGGTAACCATCAGTCTGTCTCTGTATTTATGAGTTTGTTTTTATCTTATTTTGTTTGTTCATTTGTTCTGTTTTTTCAAGATTCTACATATTAATGAAGTTATATGGTAATGATCTTTCTCCATTACTTAGCATAATACCCTCACGGCCCATCCATGCTGTTGCAGATGGCAATATTTCATTCTTGTTTATGGCTAAGTAATATTCCGTTGCATATATATACACCATACCTTCTTTATCCATTCATCTGTTGATGAATACTTAGGTTGTTTCCATATCTTGGCTATTGTAAATAATAGGGGGCATATATATTGTCAAATTAGTGTTTTCATGTTCTTCAAATAAAGACCTTGAAGTGGGATAGCTGCGTCATATGTTAGATCTATTAATTTTTCGAGGATTCTTCATCTCATTTTCCAGATGGCTGCACCAATTTATATTCCTGCCAACAGTGTCTGGGGCTTCCCTTTATTCCACATGCTCTCTGACACTTATTTCTTGTCTTTTTGATGCTAGCCATTCTAACATTCCCCTAACAGTTAGTGAGGTTGAACACCTTTTCATATGCCTGTTGGCCATATCTGTATGTCTATCCAGATCCTCTGCTACTTTTTAATAAGTTTTTTAAATTATTGAGTTGTAGGAGGTCTTCATCTATTTTTGGATACCAGCCTTTCCTTGGATATATGATTTACTAGTATCTTCTGTTCAGTAGGTTGCCTTTTCATCTTGATGATGGCTTCCTCACTGTGTAGAAACTTGTGAGTTTGCTTCAGTCCCATTTATTTATTATTGCTTTTTGTTTCCCTTGCATTTGGAGGCAGATCCAAAAACACATCACTAAGACAGATGTCAAGCGGCTTACTGCATATGTTTTCTAGGAATTTAATGTTATCAGGTCTTATACTTAAGTCTTTAATCCATGTTGAATTAATTTTTGTGTATGGTATAAGGTAGTGGTCCAGTTTCATTCTTTTACATGTTCAGTTTTCCTAGCACCATTTATTGAACACACTCTTCTATCTCCTTTGTATATTCTTGGCTCCTTTGTCATAAATTAATTGGTCATATATGTGTAGGTTAATTTCTGGGCTCCCAGTTCCATTTCATTGATTGTTTTTAAGCCAAAACCTCACTGTTTTGATTACTATAACTGTAGTATAGTTTGACACCAGGAAGCTTGATATTTCTAGCTTTGTTCTTCTTTCTCAAGATTGCTTTGGCTACATGGGATTTTTTGTGGTTCCATACCAATTTTAGAATTATTTGTTTCAGTTCTCTGAAAAATGCCATTGGAACTTTAGTAAAGATTGCATTGACTTGTTGATTGCTTTGGGTTGTATAGACATTTTAACAATATTGATTCTTCCATTTCATGAACATGGTATGTCTTTCCATTTATTTGTGTCTTCAGTTTCTTTCATTAGTGTCTTAAAGTTTTCAGTGTATAGGCCTTTCATCACTGTGCTTAAATTTATTCCTCAGTATTCTATTCTTTTTGATGTTATTGTAAATGGGATTGCATTCTTAATTTCTTTTTCTGATTGTGTATTGTTAGTGTACAGAAGTGTCACAGATTTCTGTTTATCGATGTTATGTCCTGCAACTTTGCTGAATTCATTTATTAGTTCTAACATTTTTCTGGTGGAGACTTCAGGGTTTCTCTAATAGTTTCCTGTTCTCAGCAAATAGTGGTAGTTTTACTGTTTCCTTTCCAGTTTCATGCCTTTTATTTCTTTTTCTTGACTTATTGCTGTGGCTACTTGCTGAATTTTTGAAGACTGCAGGCACATTGGTCTTGGAAATCTGAAACCTTCAGAATGTGCTAGACTACAGGCAGAAGGTTTCACAGAAACATGGCAAGCATGCTACAGCACTGCTTGAAACCTTTTCATTGTTCAGCCTGGAAGTATTTTTATTTACTCTGTTGGACCCTGTCATCTTCTGACAGAGTTTCTCAGTCTTTTATCTTGTGTTTTGCTTTGTGGGCTTTCAGCATCTGTGTGTTACAGTCACTGACTCGGATTTGCAATGGGAGGACAGAGGGGACCCCATCCTGAGGCGGCATTAGTCCTAAAGCTCCACAGGGCAGAGAAACATGCAGATGATATGAATGTCCCTAAAGCAGCATTCCATCTTTTCCTTCTCAGAACCTGCTGTTCTAAGATTGCTGCCATTGTCCCCTGGCCACTCAACTTAGGTCCTACGGTGTGTTGAATGTCATGGGTACTTCCTGAAAATCTCATTAACAGTAATACGTAACCTAGCATTGCTCCTGCTGGAAATGCACACAGCAAGTGCTGCTCAACATGGTCCGAAGAGCTTCGGAGAGTCCCAGTGGCAGCCCTCTGAGAAAGAGCATCATGAGTTGCAAACCATTGGGTTTAACTTCCTTGTATAGTCATCCACAATAGTGTAGGGGTCCAAGTAGGCTCTATGAAATATAACAGAAGAATTTTTTTTCAGGGCCCTTTATCCATTTTTACTTTTTATTAAAGATTTTGTCGGGCTTAATCTTTGTCTTAGCTTGTGCTTCTTATTGACCGGTTTTTGAAGGGACAAATATCAGGAAGAATTGAGGAAATGAAAATATTCTAAGCTGTTTAAGGCAAGGATTAACAAACTATAAATGGCCCATGAGCCAGATTTGGCCCACTTCTTGTTTTTAGAATATCCCATGAGCTAAGAACAATTTTTACCTTTTAAATCATTTTGTGAAAGGGGAGAATACGTGACAGAGACCATATGTGGTCTGCAAAGCCAAAAATATTTACTATGCAGCATTTTGTGGAACAAGTTTGCCGACCCCAAATGTAAAGTATCATTTTTGTCAGATTTGTTTTAAGCATAATAAGTTACTTAATATGAATTACAAAGACTTCTTCTAATTTTACTTTCAGGTTCAGACAATGAATTTGTATTTGTCACAGCTTAAATGAGTTTTGTTTTAATTGCCATTATAACATATTCAATGACTAAATATAAAATACTTTGGTGACCAAGGAGCAAACACTGACATTGGTTCAAGTGACAGGTGTGAGTGTCATATGGATGTTAATGAGTGACCTAAGCTATATGGAGTAGTCTAGCTAGATCCCAGTAGAATTCATTTTTTCAAATATATGCTAAACAAAAACTACCTTCTTTGTCCATCCAAACTGGACAGCAGCAAGATATGGAAGAAGGGCTCTGATCTATTGGAGGATCCTAGGTTCTGCCTTCCCTGACCTTGGGTAACATCAGTAGGAACACTGAGGCACTAAGAAATCTAATCTAGAGGCTGTGGATGAGCAGATCTTGGGATGGATTTAGAACCCAAGCTTCCAAAACGTTGTCATTGAACATTGGCAGAATGACTTTCCTTTAACAAGGAAAATCATCTAACGTCTTCTTGCAGTGTTGTTCCCCACAATGCGTATGCTGAGCTGCAGGTAAACAGTGGCTCCATGCTGATCAGGGTGAAACAGGTTTTGTATCTTTTATGTAATGGAGGATCGCAAAATACCATGATTGTCTTGGGCCTATGGTCTCTGCTCCCAAATGCAATGCTGTCCCTATCAAGTCAGTTTATGTTACTTAACCTGGGAGGAGTTAACTGGCAAGACTTGAAAATAATTCCAGTTTGCTTTTCTTATATGCGTCTCTACTAAGTCCTTTCATGAGGTTTGCTTGCTGTGTCTCTTGAGCATCACTGCCTTTTCCGTCGACATAATGCTCATTCTTCAGAAGAGTAGAAAGGGAGAAGCTATAATTTGGCAAAGGTACCAGATACCTTTGACAATGTCATGATGGTGGCACCATTTTATATTAAGAAAGTATTCACAAAACATGTTTTATAGGCGATCTAGAACTTCAGTGGTGTTGTTGCCTGGTAAGACTTTCCTATGTTTGTCACATCACCACTCTCCCTCCTCCCTTCCTCATTCCATCTATCCTTCATACCGCCTGTAGATCCATCTCCTTTTGGCTGAGGCTGCTGTGGCCCAGAAATCTGTTGTTTCTTTGCAGTTTTCAAGCAAGGTAGAGAGGATGTTCCCCTTCCCCTCCCCAATGTTTTGGATGGACACCTTTTTCAGACTTAACACAGGTGGGATGTGACTTAAAATTGCATTGCAAGTCTTTCCCAAAACAAGTTCATGTTTTGAATGGTGAAGATTGCTGTACCTCCGCAGTACAACCTTTAGTTGTCTTAACCACCTTCCAGTCTCTCTTGCACACAGCCTTGGATACTTCGAGGCTTTAAACACATATTACATTTCCTTTTTATAGATTGTCTTTGTTGGAAAGGAAGAAATCCTGAGTTACGGTTACTAGCAAACCAACAAATTTAGGCGAAACTGTAAAAAAGAAGAGAAAGAAAGCCAACATGTGGGTTAAGCCTCATTAAGGTAGATTAAGTTTTAAAAGAACATATCTGTACTTTGCCCACTTGTATTCAAATGAAGGTGCCTTTTCTTGGTATGTTCTGCAAGGAAGCACTGTCTTAGAACCACCCTTACATTTCCCAGTTTTCCCTCATCAGTATTTAGTCAATTGCATCCTGCTAAAATCACTGTGATCATCAGTCTTTTCTAAAATGACCACGAGGCACAAAAGGAAAATAGGACTCCATCAGAAAGAGAGCTTGGCCCTCTCTGGGTGGCATGTCCATGGTAAGGAGATGACTGAGACTGACTTAAGCTTCCAAAAACCTGAAAAAAAGACTGTGTGTGTGCAGGTCTCTTCAGGACTAGAAATGGTGGGGCACTCAAAAATGTATACGTCTAAGTGTATTACATATACTTACATAGTATATGAAAATTATGTTTAAAATTAGGTTTGTAGGCTACATATTTTATATATGTACCTTCTGTACACACACACACTCACACACACACGTATATTTATTTACTTATTAAAAATTTGAGCATCACCTTGTGAATACCCTTTGAATCAGGGCAAGGTCATTCATCACAGCCACAGTGGTGATGAGGCCAAGCCCATGAGTCTGACCTGTTCAAACCTTCAGTTGTCTTTGAACACAGCTATAAGCTCTTCTTTCTGAGCAGACATGGTGGGCCTGTAGGACAGATCATCATCAGAGACTCCTAGTTAACCAGCACAAATCTGGCTGAAAGTACTCAGAAAAGCAAGTTCTAACAATGTCAGTTGGCCTTTTGCCAGGCAAATAATCAGTACTTTTTTAAAAAATTTATTTATTTTTTCAGTGTAACAGTATTCATTGTTTTTGCACAACACCCAGTGCTCCATGCAAAACGTGCCCTCCCTATTACCCACCACCTGTTCCCCCAACCTCCCACCCCTGACCCTTCAAAACCCTCAGGTTGTTTTTCAGAGTGCATAGTCTCTTATGGTTCGCCTCCCCTTCCAATTTTTTTCTTTTTTATAAACATATAATGTATTTTTATCCCCAGGGGTACAGGTCTGTGAATCGCCAGGTTTATACACTTCACAGCACTCACGATAGCACATACCCTCCCCAATGTCCATAACCCCCTCCCCCTCTCCCAACCCCACCTCCCCCCAGCAACCCCCAGTTTGTTTTGTGAGATTAAGAGTCATTTATGGTTTGTCTCCCTCCCAATCCCATCTTATTTCATTTATTCTTCTCCTATCCCCCTAACCCCCCATGTTGCTTCTCCATGTCCTCATATCAGGGAGATCATATGGTAGTTGTCTTTCTCTGATTTAATCAGTACTTTTATAATCATGGGTGTCCATAGTTTTATGGGCCTCAGGGGTGGTCATTAGTGATTGGCCGGATATGGTCTTAGGAAAGCTACCAGTCCTCTTCTGTGGCAAATAAAGTTACAACAGAGAAGCACTCAAGTCCCTGGGACCCAGCACATGGCGCAGGCTGGTGTTCAATAACTTTATTAACTGCCAGTTGAGAGTCCCCTGAAGCAAAATATCTGGCTACCGTGCCCCATATTCACCCAGCACGGTGTAACTGATTCAGGCCTGACTCCTGCACGGTAGGGCTGGCGATTTTGATTTTCTCTGTGCGTAAAACCTGGAACAAATCCAGCAATCAATCAATAGTTGTCCTATAAGAGAATGAGTCTTTAATTCTGGCTAATTTTTAAGGTCCTTTCCCCAAATCCTCAGATTGTATTAGATTGGTACACAACTTCCCACCCACACATTCCCCCTTTGCTCCCTACCCCCCAACAAAGAAAAAAAAAAAGATAACAAACGACTCATATGAGTTTAAATAAGGAGACTAATAAAAATCTCTCTTCAGGGACTTGAGAAGCATACTGTACGTGGTTTTCCACTCCGTAAGTCAGAGTTGTCCGTATTTGTATTAAGATCTATTTTTGAAGGTACTTGCTTATTAAGAGAGAAAAAAAAAGCTACAGATGGATTTTGGGTCAGACACCAAGATGAGATAGAAAATTACTACCCATTATCTCATTTACAAATATATATATTGGCATTCCTTTTTGGTTGTGGGGAGCATAAATATAGAAATGGCATAGTCTTTACCCTCCAGGAATTTACAATATACAGTCCACCCATGAACAACACAGTTTGAACCATATAGGTTCACTTATACATGGATTTGATAAATAGAGTACACTACTATAAATGCATTTTCTCTTCCTTATGATTTCCATATTTTTTCTAGTTTACTTTATTGTAAGACTATAGTATATAATACATATATAAAATAGGTGTTCATTGACCGTTACCAGTAAAGCTTGTGGTCAACAGTAAGCTATTAATAGTTAAGTTTTGGGGGAGTCCAAAGTCATCTGTGGATTTTTGACTGCAGAAACGAGGTGGGTCAGCACCCCTAAGCACTGAGTGGTTCAAGAGTCAGTGTGGTCAGGTAAATTTGTAAACAAACTCTATAACCAGAGAAAATACAGTAAGTACCACAGCTGAGGAACAAGGGCACAGATGATTAAATCGTAATTTCAAGACTTAGTGGAAGGCTTCCTAGAGAAGAAAACATTTGATTTGGGGCTTAGAATAAATAGAATTTCAGGAGGGCCCAAAGTGAGGCAGGCTAGTACTATAGGGATGGCATGAAAGAGGGGTGTGGAGAAGGGACAGCGCAGGGCATGGTCAGGGGGCAGAGACGCAGCTCTTGAAGAATTTATGAAGAGCTGTGGTTGGAGATGAGCTTAGCTGGGGCTGCTGTCCAAGAGAATAAGGGTCTGGATGTCCATCTGTAGGTCTGTTCCCAAATGCCGCCTTCAGGACGTTCACATGCCCAATATTATTTTTTATTAAACTTGGACTCAATTGACACTTATTTTTCTTAAATACTTCCACTTGGAAAGGAACTTATAAACCTCTGTTACTTGCTCTAAATAAATCCAGGCAACCAGACTCTGTTACTCAGTTTGAATTGGACACTCTTCCTTCACTGTGGGTCAGAGCTGTGCCTGTAGGCTTGTTATGAAGGCAGATCAGCATATGTCTAAGGGTAGATCCTGACCTCCTAGCACTAAACGGATGCTTTTTCTTAGATCTCTCAGAAGGACCCTAAGAGGATCAAAATGAAAATAAATGACTTACTGAGACACACAGTAGTTTTTAATCGAGAGTCTCCATGCTAGTGATATTCATCCCAAGTACCTCTTAAAACCATAGCCCAGACAACTGCCTATTCCCTGCATTTTGGGAATTCTCCAAGAGACCCAGGAGAGGGCTTAAAGGGTTATAGGTATCTGAATAACATAAAGGCAAGCCTCCCTTTGGAAAGAGAACCCCTGGCCACACCGTTGTCATGGGCAGCTGGGAACAGGAAAACCAGTGGAGAGGCCAGAGGGAAGGGACCAGACTAAGGGATGAATCTGTTAACCTGAAAAATAAAACTGCCAGTTTTACCAGCACAAATGGGTTTGCTTGAGACTGCAGAGAATTACAACCTGGGGCAAGCGTGCTACTGCCGCACAGTAGGCAAATCCCTGGGACCAAGGCAGAGCCTCTCTTTTGTAAAGGTAAGTTGGGAAGGGCTGCTGTAAACAAAACATCCATTGGGTTAAACTGGAAGTTGGAAGTGTGGTGGCTTCTCATTGGCTGAGCTGTGATGGTCTCTCATTGGCTGGGCTGTTGCTGGGGGAAGAGGAAAACCTTTCTTCCTCCTGCCTGTTGCTAAAGTAGTAGGGGCTGCCATTGACCAGGCGGGTAGGGTGTGAGAGCTCCCCCTGCTGGCTCCTGGATTCCGCTTTAAATGAAGTTTCCTTTTATTAATTTTCACAGATCCCTCCATGAGCCGGGTACTAAGGGAGAGATGTATGATGTATATGAAACAATAACTTGTGTGAATGTTATAGGGACTTAAAGATACACTGAACACAGGAAGAGAGAGTTGAAGAGGGGGCAGTGAAGGTGCCAAAGAGTTGTTGAAAAAAGAGAATAAGGTCGTTAAGACAAGCTCAAGTACCACCTTCATTGAAAGACATGGGAAGAGGGGAAAATAGGTTAAGGCCCAATGAAAAGGAACATTTTTTTAAAGATTTTTTTTTTTTTTACATGATCTCTCCATCCATCATGGAGCTCAAACTCACAACCCCAAGATCAAGAGTTGCATATTGTACTTGCCGAGCCAGCCAGGAGCCCCCAAAGAAAGGGAAATTGAGGGAGCCCTCATCACATGACCTTTGGTCTCTATGACATGGGAGATTAAACTCTGCGCAAGCTTGGTGAAGAAATGGCAATAAATTCAATAAATGAAAAATATTACAGTCTATTCTACCCAAAGCCTTGGTATGAATAAGGAGCTTAACTGTCATGCTTTTAAATTTTATGAACTCTGCAAAAATCTCAAGACACTGTAACCTCAGAGACACACAACTACTAAGGAGATGCAGCTAGGAGCAAATGTGCTCTGGATCTTGCCCGTCTCAAGAATTCCACATTCCTAATTCTGCATGACCTACACCAACAAACTTAAAATGGGCACATCTCTGAGTCCGAGTCACAGGATTTGGGAAACTGGGAGGGACTTTCAAGGTTACCCTGTCCAACTATTAATTCTTGAATCCTGTCAACCATACAAAGGGTCCTTGAAGTCATACTTGGAACCTCAAAGGATGCCCTTACCAACTCCTGAAAAAAACCTATTCTGTCCGTGGACCAATTCCTGCTATTTTTTAAAGATGCTAAAATTCCTTCAGAGCACAATAAAAATTGTAGCATCTTTACCGGCTGACGAAACCTGGGTTTCTCGGTGACATGGCCCCCTCTCCCAGTCCAACCCTCCCTAGAAAAGAAGTGAGGATCACCTCACAGCTTGGTTCATGGCACCAGAGTTTACCTGATGGCTCTTTGTGTCCTACCGCAGACCACACGCTCTTGAAGGGAGGGCCATTTCTCTTTCCTGCATTCCTCATGTCCATCTGTCAACCACAGAGCAACAGCCTGCACCCTGCTGGGCGGTACTCCGGGTCCTAGCTCGGAATGATGACAGGTGCCATTGTAGGGACTTCTCCATAGATGAGTCAGTGCGCCTAGCCCAGGGCTGGGCACATGTAACCACTCCAGAAATGGCTGACAAGCCAGGGGAAGGTGCTGTAGAATGTGTTGGAGGTTGATACACATTCTCACATACACATTTGGCTGCTGGTTGGACAGCAGAGACACGTGGCTGCAGCCCTAGCTCAGATCTCAGACCTCTGAGAGGTGAAGGGTTTGAAAGGCATTCAAAACTGAATAAAATCAGGTGCCTGCACCTGGCCCCTGGGGAGTGCCCGGAATGAGAAGGTGGGTAGAAGGTGGGTAGAAGGTGGATAGAAAACAGCCCATGCTGACTGCCTTCTTCCCTCCTGCACCCTCCCTGAGACCCACCAGCCCTTTTAGTCTGAGCTTTTTATCTGCCCGAGGAACACTTGATTCCTGCCGAAGATAGCCTCGACCCGCAGCACAGCTGATGTTACAAGAAGAAAAACTCATGGTTAAAGCATTAATTTTCAAAACCGTTCAAGGGGACGGCTGATCTGGGGGCACACGTGTGACTCTGGGCAGGGTTGAACTTGCCCCCTCTTGCGTGGTAGAAATTTGGGGAAAATTGCTACTTAACTTGTGTTCCACTCGGTGACCTGTCACAGTCCAGGAGCACTTGTCATCGTCTTTCTGCCCCCTGCTGCTTACACTCTGGGGGCAGCTCAGAGAAACCAGCTCCGGGGCTCAATTATATATTTTTTTCTCTAATGATAGCATCTGCTTCCCCCCAAGTTCCATGGGTCACCTTCCTGCTGCAGTCTACCTTCACTCTGCATTGTCCCCGTAGTGATAAATTCTGCTGGTTGCCTCCTTGGGGCATTATGTTGCTTTATTTTGCTTGGGAAGGAAACAGATTTGCCATCCTTTGAGAATGAGTCTTTGGTCTACTCCTTTAGCCCCTGCAGAAATCAGCAAATGGTTTTTGTTTCCTAAAAATAAGTGGGAAACAGAGATTTTCATGTTCTCCTCAGTCAAGATGAACCAGCTCTGAACTTTGGTTTGCAGGGAAGAAAAAAGAGAGGGTGACATTCCCTTCGACTATGCCCATGAAGTGATTTTATCTAACTTTACACGAGCAGCTGTCTTTTCAGGTTTTGTGGTGCCAAAACTTCATGGAAAAGTTCAGGTGTTAGGAGGAACAGAAAAATGAATAAAGCTTCCTTCCTAGACACTTGTAAATATCAAGGAGTCCTTTTTGCATTAAATCAGTGACACAAAGTGTTTTTAAAAACATCAGTCTTGAATCGTGTCATCAGGTTAGAGCCCCATCGAGTGTGATGTTTTTGCCTTTCCTTTACTGAAGTTTCCTGAATTAAAAAGGATGTCAGTATTTCTGTAAGAGTTTTACTGATCCATACTGCTGATAATACCTAAATATGCCTATAGCTCCGTGGAGGGAGTCTTTCCTGAGAACATAGGTAAAGAGAAGATACACATCAAAAATGGATCTGATTTATTTGTTTGGGAAATAATGGAGTTGGGTTAATCAGTTCAGTGAGCTCTTGAGCTTTGCCCTCTGCGATGATTTGGAAGGTGTTGGTAGGTGGTCTAGAGATGGGTCTTTAATACCACGACCCAGATTTGGCTGATCTGTGTATACTGTGGAGTCCGGTCTAGCAATGTGTAGTGTAACATGACATTATGGTAAAAGAGTAACAGTTCTCACGTTCTTGGGGAGGATTGATGTAGTTAAACCACTAAGATATCAGCTCCATGAGAGAAAAATCTGAGCTATGCCTGGTGCCTCATTGTGCATTTTTCCTCTCTGCTGAACTGCTCTGGAGAATAGATGTCCTTATTTCTTACATTCTCAAACGGGGAGATATCACTTTAAGGGGTCAAACATTGTTTCTTTGTGGGGGGGGACAAACAAATTTTACTCTTTATGTATCACATTTTAAATATCCATTAAGGACAAAATCAGATCTGTAGTATCCCATGATATTAAAATATCATAGGGGGGTGGCGGCCAGGTTAAAGGAAAAAAAGCTCCTTAGGAGGTTGGAAAGGAAAAAATGCTGAGAAATGCAGGTTATCCTAAAGTTAGAGCTGGGGAGGCTGAGAAGGTCAAGGTAGCCAGACTTGGCTTACCTGACAAGTGGTTACATGGCTGGCCCTTGTACTTTGCAAAGGCCATTGGAAGACCACTGCACTTTGCAAACTTGTTATACACGATGTTCATAAAATGTAGCCAAATGTTGATGGAGGCCCTGGGGAGGCAGAGAGGGCTAGGCTCCAAATGTTTCTAAGCCGACCATTGAATTGTACAGATGAGTGCCCCTAATGGTGCCTGGGCTAACTTCACTTTACTTACTGTTATGAGAGACCGGTAGATTTTTGGGAAAAAAAAATTTTAAAGGAATTCCAGGGATTCTAAAGATATGACATTATACATTGTAAGATCCTGGTACTCCCTTCTGGCTTACGTTATTGGCATAGGTGAAATCCACATAGGCAGGACGTTGTACACATTGGCTTCTTTCCAGTGATTCCTTATTTCTCAGCACTCGAGAGATACTTAATGCACCAAAACATTGAATTCTTATCACTTGAATTCCAGGATCACTGCAGATACCTCTCCATGTTGCTCACTGATGACGGAGTGGGGGTGACCTATCCGAACAGCATTGCCATCTCAGGCCCCTGATAGATATTTAGCCAGAATCTCTGGGTCATGTTTACAGACAGCGAGGCCCCAGAACAGCACATCTCCTTGGTGACACTTGCTTGTCCCCAGAGCCTCACCACTGAGGCATTTTCCACTCCAGTCACATAAGGACACTCTGCCGCAACACCTTTGATGTTCCTGACTTCTAATGCTCCAAGTGAAGCGAGGATTAGCAAGGGAATCACAGTTGGATTCAGCCTAATGAATGTAATGATTCAGCACAGGACATTTCTAGGATGTGAAAGGGAAAAAGAAAAAAAAATGAGGGAGGGAGGGAGGCATCCCTAAAACAGAATGGATTTAAAATTTTAGAGCCCAGCCGGCTGGGTTTCAGAGAAGTGGCAAGGGGAAAACGTACTTACATTGCAGAGGGAATGTTGGAGGTTAAGTTCTTGTAAGAAAGTTCAAGTTTGGTGCAAGGAAGAGCACCTTGGTAATTGGAGACATTCGACCTTGGAATCATTTATCAATGGAGACATTTGACCTTGGAATCATTTTTCAAGGGAAGGAAGAACCTGGCCTTCTCAAAGTTTCTTTGAGTATAAGATTGATTTCTTATCTGTCCGGAGTGAAGGGGGGCTAAGTCAGCCTGGGGAGTAATGTTGTTCCCCTTTATCCGCGCTTTGAGTTACCTGCGGTCAACTGAGGTCCAGCGGCTGACAAGCTTCCCTCCTGACATGTTTGTCATGAGGTCACTAGAAGGTGAATGCTCCTTCATGCTGCCTGTGATCATTGTCCTCACTTCATCTCCTCACACAGACCCTATATCATCTCAAATCATCCCAAGAAGAAGAAGGGTGGACACAATAAAGGAAGGTATTTTAGAGAGACCACATTCATAGAACTTTGGTCACAGTATATTATCAAAATCACTCTGTTTTATTATGAGTTTTTATTGTTAATCTCTTACTGTGTCTGGTTTATAAATTAAACTATCATTGGTATGTGTGCATAGGAAATAACGTAGTTTGTCGAGGGTACTGTACCATCCGCGGTTTCAGCCATCCCCTGGGTTCTTGGAAGGTATCCCCTGCAGATAAGGGGAGCTTCTCTAAACACAAGCTTCGTTCCAATGAGTCTCTGATTCTTCTTTTCTTTTTTAAAAGATTTTATTTATTCTTGCAACAGAGAGAGAGAGAATGAACATGTGCGAGGGGGTAGGGGCAGAGGGAGAAGCAGGCTCTTTCTGAGCAAGGATCCTGATGCGGGGCTCGAGCCCAGGACTCTGGGATCACGACCTGAGCCAAAGGCAGCTGCCTACAGGACTGAGCTACCTGGGCGCCCAGTGGTTTTTTTTTTTTGTTTTTTTTTTTTAATTTTTATTTTTTTTTTCTCAAGGCAACTTTTGTATATTGACTTGAAGAAAAGTAGCAAAGTGGTTATAAGGACAGACCCTGAAGCTTGACTCCAGCCCTCTACCACTGTGAGATCTTGCAGAACTTAACTTGAACTTTTGTGTGCCTCTGTTTACTCCTCTATAAAGTGGAGGTAAAATAGTACCTATCTATAGGTATGTCGGTGTGGTGAGGCTTTAATAAGTTAATATTTTTTAAACATATTTATTTAAAGATTTATGTATTTTATTTGAGAGAGACAGAGCATGAGCAGGGGAAGGGCAAAGAGAAAGGCAGAGAAGGACTCCCAAGCAGACTCCCCTGCTGAGCTCAGAGCTGGACGTGGGACTTGATCCCAGGACCCTGAGATCATAATCTGAGCTGAAGTCACACATTTAACCAACTGAGCCTCCCAGGCACCCCAAGAAGTTAATATTTAATAGGCCACATAAAGGTTATTTAAAATAAAATCTTTTAAAGACTTTATATGTAAAGGTTTTATGTCATCTTTATTTAACACCTGAAAAAGACTCTTATCATCGGGGCCTTTGAAGTGGTATGTGTACATCACTATCTCCCATCCGGCAAGCACATCATTTCAGTAAACTTCTGCATGTTTTCCAGGCATGTCATGTTTAGAGATTCAGGTGTTTGCAGGGTGTGTTTGAATGATCAAGAGAACCCAAAGAAACCAAACCTGTCCCCCGCCTTTGATGCTTTTGGCATCTCGACAGCTGTGGGTCGGATCGTGTGTGGGTCATGTTACTTTCGGTAACCTAGACCGGCGGCCTTTGAGGACACTGCTTTTCTGGAAGCTTTCTCAGTTGCTGGCTGTTTTCACCCTGCCCTCAAGCTTCTCGTCCCTGGCCCCTGTCCTTTCTCCCACTTCATCCCCTGCCCCCCACCATGGAGCCACCGTAACTTAGTGCTTCTCAACCTACCCCATGCAGCAAAGAGGAGTCACCTGGAGATGCTAGTACAATGCGGCTTAGGTTCAGTGCGTCTGGCCCAGGGCCCGAGATTCCAGAAGCTTGTCCCATGGTCTCCCAGGTGACACTGTTTCTTCTGCTCTAAGGGCTGTCAGAAGCATCCTGCTTGCCCATCCTGTGGGTCTCCTGCATCCTTCTGCTTCGGGCACCTCCCTGCCTCCACTGTTGCCCACGTACCCCCATTTCTCATTCTTTAGGGAAAACAGGTTGTAAAGAATTACTCCTGTGATTGCCTTTGAGGTGAGCTCTGGTGGCCACCTAACCCTCTCTCTTTGGTCAGATTCCCCCATAATACCCTACCCAGCAGCCAGAGATCCTTTAAAAATATAAACAAGATCATAGGACTTTCCTCGACAGAACCACATGGAACTTCCTCCTCTTCCTCACACTCATCACACGTGCCCCTTCCTCAGGGCCTTTGCACATCCCTTTGCCCAGAACGCCCTTCCGCATTTTTGAACAGGCTCTTCCCCATTACACTCAGGCCCTGGGTTAGTTAGCCCCTCTTATGGAGATGGGTCCTGACAGTGTAATTTGAAATGGCTCCCCGTCCCTTTTCAGAGGCATCACTGTCCCCTTCCTCTGTTCTGTTTTCTCTCATGGCACTTATTACCTGATATGTTCTGTAACAAAGTGTGCACAGTACCTTCTGTGTCCTGAGCGATGTTGTAAGTGCTTTACAAATACTGATTCATTCACTTAGGAGACCTAGAGGGTAGCTCTATTATTATTCTCATTTAACAGATGAAGAAACTGAGGCCCCAAGAGGTTAAGTGACTTTTTGAGCTTACATATTGAGACCATTTTGCGCTCAGTTATGTAGCTTCAGAATTTGTGTCCTAAGCCACTATGCTTTTCTGTCCTCCACTCTGCGTGATGTAAATATGTTTTTAGAAATATTGCCTAATATATAAATATGTGTTTGTTGTTGCCTATCCCTCCTGACTAGAATATAAACTCCATGTGGGCAGACTTGAGTTCTTTTAGTTAGGGCTGTATTCTCAGCACCAAAAACCCTGCTTGGCTTACTGGAAGTATTCCAGAACATTTATGGAAGGAATGAACTTTTTTCTTTAAATCTCTTGTCTAGAGAGATCTATGTAAAGACCACTGCTTTATGAAAGTCTGAATGGGTTTTTTTTTGTTTTTTTTTTTTTTTAACATGAGAAGAGTATATGTTACTCAGGTTGTAAATTTTTTTTTAAATTTTATTTTATTTATTTGACAGAGAGAGAGATCACAAGTAGGCAGAGAGGTAGGCAGAGAGAGGAGGAAGCAGGTTCCCTGCGGAGCAGAGACCCCGACCTGGGGCTCGATCCCAGGACCCTGAGATCATGACCTGAGCCGAAGGCAGCGGCTTGATCCCCTGAGCCACCCAGGCGCCCCAGGTTGTAAATTTTTAATCTCTTTCACAATACATATTTAAAACCTAGTTTCCCAGGGCATCTGGGTGGCTCAGTGGGTTAAAGCCTCTGCCTTCAGCTCAGATCATGATCCCAGGGTTCTGGGATCAAGCCCTGCGTCGGACTCTCTGCTCAGTGGGGAACCTGCTCCCCCACCTCTCTCTCTCTGCCTGCCTACTTGTGATCTCTGTCTGTTAAATAAATAAATAAAATCTTAAAAAGAAAAACAAAAACAAAAAACCCTGGTATCCTTTAAGAACTGAAGCTCAACTTTACAATTTTTTTTTTTACAAATCTTAATGTACTAGTGATAAATATATAAAATAAAAATAAGTAAAATAGAAAACAAGCAGTTTTCCTGTTTCTCTTCTCGATGGTTGATTAATTCAAGTTGAACAGGCTAAATTGGTAAAACAGTAGCTCTCATTTATAACCTTGGCTGATGAATTTCCCTTCAATCTTGTTAAGATCTGTCCTGATTAAATGCATTCATTTTTCTGTTTTGACATATCCGATGCTTGACAGGAAACATGACACAAGCAAGCTGAACTTGTCCAACAGTTCAATCATTCTTATTAGTCTAATCAACCAAAGTTCTAGCAAATCATATTCACTTAAAACATACTTATACCGCTTTATACGCTTTAACAAATTATTGTGTAACTCTTAGCATGAAGTCACAACTCTAGCAGAAATAATAGGTTATTCTTAAATTTAACCAGAAACATAACTAATATGAAAGGGTTGACGTATGGCATTATTTGAATTAAATTTAAATTTGAATTAATTTGAATTAAATTTAAATTTGAATTAAATTTAATTATTGAATTAAATTTTAAGCCTAGATAGGGTTCAAACATTCAGCCAGCCTTTAGGAGAGATCTTTCCTTCCAGGAGTCTGGAGTACTAACCTTCCTGTTCATTGAGGTCGGATGTGGGGCATAGTGCAGGTGCTAATCTGAACGGTGGTTCTCCATTACCTACTGCTTTAGCAATATTTTTCTACTTTGAGACTTGATTGCAACAGTTTCCCTAAATGCATGATTGAATTCTGCGTCCTTTCCCATTGGCTTGGCTCATTCCCTTGAGTCATGCCAATGAGTGACAGTCAACATTCATTGCATTGTGTGCATTTCAGGTGATTGATTTTTTTTTAAGTTATAGCTTTATTGAGATATAATTCACACATTTCAGTCCTTTGTTCCTTTAGGTGGCCCAGTAACATTCCATTGTATGAATGTACTGCATTTTAAATTTCCATTAGTTGATGGGCATTTGGGATGTTTCCACCTTTTGTCTATGATGAGTCATGAATTCTGCCCTAAACATTCATGTCTAGGTTTTTGTGTGGACATACATTTTCTGTTGTTTTGGGTGTATTCCTAGGAGCAGAATTGCTAGATCATGTGTTCGTGCCATGTTTAACCAATTCGAGGAGCTATCAGATAGTTTTCCAATGTGACTGTGCCATTTTACTACCAGGAATGTGTAAGGTTCCAGCTTCATTGCATCATCACCAACTCTCACTATCTGACTTTTCTTTTTTTTATCTTTGGTGCAAAAGGTGGGTTTTTTTTTTTTATAATTTTAGTTGTTTTTTTTCAGTGTTCCAGGATTCATTGTTTATGTGCCACACCCAGTGCTCCATGCAATCCATGCGCTCCTTAGTACCCACCACCAGGCTCACCCAGCACCCCCACCTCCCTCCCCTCCAAAAGCCTCAGTTTGTTTTTTCAGAGTCCACAGTCTCTCATGGTTTGTCTCCCCCTCCAGTTTCCCCCAACTCACTTGTCTCCATCTCCCAATGTCCTCCATATTATTCCTTATGCTCCACAAGTAAGTGAAACCATATGATAACTGATTCTCTCTGCTTGACTTATTTCACTCAGCATAATCTCCTCCAGTCCTGTCCATGTTGATACAAAAGTTGGGTATTCATCCTTTCTAATGGAGTTACAATACTCCATAGTATATATGGACCATATCTTCTTTATCCATTCATCTGTTGAAGGGTATCTTGGTTCTTTCCACAGTTTGGCGACTGTGACCATTGCTGCTATGAACATTGGGGTATATATGGCCCTTCTTTTCACTACATCTGGATATTTGGGGTAAATACCCAGTAGTGCAATTGCAGAGTCATAGGGTAGCTCTATTTTTAATTTCTTAAGGAATCTCCACACTGTTCTCCGAAGTGGCTGCACCAACTTGCATTCCCGCCAACAGTGTAAGAGGGTTCCCCTTTCTCCACATCCTCTCCAACACACGTTGTTTACCGTCTTACTAATTTTGTCCATTCTAACTGGTGTAAGGTGGTATCTCAGTGTGCTTTTGATTTGAATCTCCCTGAAGGCTAATGATGATGAACATTTTTTCATGTGTCTGTTAGCCACTTGTATGTCTTCTTTGGAGAAGTGTCTGTTCATGTCTTCTGCCCATTTTCTGAAGTGATTATCTGCTTTTTGAGTGTTGAGTTTGAGGAGTTCTTTATAGATCTTGGATATTAGCCCTTTGTCTGTATTGTCATTTGTGAATATCTTTTCCCATTCCATGGGTTGCCTCTTTGTTTTGCTGACTGTTTCCTTTGCTATGCAAAAGCTTTTGATCTTGATGAAGTCCCAAAAGTTCATTTTTGCTTTCGTTTCCTTTGCCTTTGGAGACATGTCTTGAAAGAATTTGCTGTGACCGATGTCGAAAATGTTACTGCCTATGTTCTGCTCTAGGATTTTGATAGATTCCTGGCTCATGTTGAGGTCCTTTATCCATTTCGGGTTTATCTCATATATGGTGTAAGAGAATGGTCGAGTTTCATTCTTCTAATATAGCTGTCCAATTTTCCCAGCACCATTTATTGAAGAGACTGTCTTTTTTTCCACTGTATATTTTTTCCTGTTTTGTTGAAGATTATTTGACCATAGAGTCGCAGGTCCATAGCTGGGCTCTCTGTTCCTCTGGTCTATGTGTCTGTTTTTGTGCCAGTACAATGCTGTCTTGATGATCACAGCTTTGTAGTAAAGCTTGAAATCAGGCAATGTGATGCCCCCAGTTTTGTTTTTCTTTTCCAACATTTCCTTAGCACTTTGGGGTCTCTTCTGGTTCCATACAAATTTTAGGATTATTTGTTCCAGCTCTTTGAGAAATGCCAGTGGAATATTGATTGGGATGACATTGAAAGTGTAGATTGCTCTAGGCAGTATAGACATTTTAACAATGTTTATTCTTCTGATCCATGAGCATGGAATGCTCTTCCATATTTTTGTGTCTTCTTTAATTTTTTTCTTGAGTGTTGTGTGGTTCCTCAAGTACAGATCCTTCACCTCTTTAGTTAGGTTTATTCCCAGGTATCTTATGGTTCTTAGTACTATAGTAAATGGAATTGATTCTCTAATTTCCCTTTCTATATTTTCATTGTTATTATATAAGAAAGGAACTGATTTCTGTACATTGACTTTGTATCCTGTCACATTACTGAATTGCTGTATGAGTTCTAGCAGTTTGGGGGTGAAGTCTTTTGGGTTTTCCATATAAAGTATGTCATCTGTGAAGAGAGAGAGTTTAACTTCTTTGCCAGTTCGAATACCTTTTATTTCTTTTTGTTGTCTGATTGTTGTTGCTTGGACTTCTAGTATTATGTTGAACAACAGTGGTGAGAGTGGACATCATTGTCATGTTCCTGATCTCAAAGGGAAGGCTGTCAGCTTTTCCCCATTGAGAATGATATTTGCTGTGGGTTTTTCATAGATCGATTTTATGAAGTTGAGGAATGTTCCCTCTATCCATATACTTTGAAGTGTTTTAATCAGGAATGAACGGTGTATCTTGTCACATGCTTTTTCTGCATCAATTGAGAGGACCATGTGGTTCTTCTGTCTTCTCTTACTGATTTGTTTTGTCACACTGATTGATTTGCGAATGTTGAACTACACTTGCATCCCAGGGATAAATCCCACCTGGTCATGGTAGGTAATCTTTTTAATGTACTATTGGATCCTGTTAGCTAGGAGCTTGTTAGGAATCTTGGCATCCATATTCATCAGGGATATTGGTCTGAAATTCTCCTTTTTGATGGCGTCTTTGCTTGGTTTGGGGATCAGGGTAATGCTGGCTTCATTGAAAGAGTCTGGAAGTTTTCCTTCTGTTTCTATTTTTTTAAAATAGAAAGCTTCAGGAGAATAGGTATGATTTCTTCTTTGAAAGTTTGGTAGAATTCCCCAGGGAATCCATCAAGTCCTGGGCTCTTGGTTTTTAGGAGGTTTTTGATCACTGCTTCAGTCTCGTTACTAGACATTGGTCTACTCAGGTTGTCAGTTTCTTCCTGTTTCAGTCTTGGAAGTTTATAGATTTCCAGGAATACATCCATTTCTTCTAGATTGTTTAACTTATTGGCATGTAACTGTTGATAATAATTTCTGATGATTGTTTCTATTTCTTTAGTGTTAGTCATGTTCTCTCCCCTTTCATTCATAATTTTATTAATTTGGGTCCTCTCTCTTTTCTTTTGATTAGTTTGGCCAGTGGTTTATTGATCTTATTGATTCTTTCAAAAAACCAGTTTCTCGTTTCATTGATGTGTTCTACTGTGTCTGTAGTTTCTATCTCATTGATCACTGCTCTAATCTGGATTATTTTCCTTCTTGTGCATGGGGTTGGCTTAATTTGTTGTTGATTTTCCAGTTCTTTCAGGTGTAAAGAGGGCTGGTGTATTCTGGATTTTTCAATTTTTTTGAATGAGGCTTGGATGACTATGTATTTCCCCCTTAGGTCGCCTTTGCCATATCCCATAGGTTTTGAACCAATGTATCTGCATTCTCATTGATTTCCACAAATTGTTTAAGTTCTCCTCTGATTTCTTGGTTGATCTAAACATTCTTGAGCAGGATTCTCTTTAGCTTCCAAGTGTTTGAATTTCTTCCAATCTTTTTCTTGTGGTTGAGTTCCAGTTTCAAACCATTGTGATCTGAGAATATGCAGGGAATAATATCAATCTTTTGGTATCCGTTGAGCCCCGATTCATAACCCAGTATGTGGTCTATTCTGGAGAAAGTTCAATGTGTGCTCAAGAAGAATGAGTATTCTACTGTTTCAGGATGGTATGTTCTGTATATATCTATGAGGTCCATCTGTTCCAATGTGTCATTCAATGCTCTTGTTTCTTTATTGATTTTCTGCTTGGATGATCTATTACTGAGAGTGGCATGTTAAGATCCCCTGTTATCTGACTTTTTGATGCTAGCCATCATACTGGATGTTACGTGATATCTCATTGTGGTTCTTATTTGCATTTTCCCAGAGGCCAGTGATGATGTGCATTTTTTTATGTGCTTATTGTCCATTTTTATATATTCTTTGGAGAAATGTCTGTTCAGATCCTTTCCCCATATTTTAGTTAGGTTATTCTTTTAAATTATCATGTTGCAAGGGTTCTTTATATATTCTAGATATCTAGAAAATATTTTAGATATTCCTTTATCAGATATATGAGATGCAAATATATTCTCTCTATGTAGGTTGTCTCTTCATTTTCTTGACTGTGTGCTTGGAAGCACAGCAGTGTTAAAATAAAGCTCAATGTATTTTTTGGTATGTTGTATTTTTTTCTTTTGTTGCTTTTTCTTTTGTTTCTTTTTGTTTTTCTTTTGTTTCTTTTGTTGCACATGCTTTTGGTGTCATACGTAAGAGTCCATTACTAAATTTGATGTCACGTAGATCTACCCCTAAAATTTCTTCTGAGAATTGTATTAGATGTAGTTTTTACATTTAGATCTTTCATGCACTTCGAGTTAATTTTTATATGTAGTGTGAAATAAAGTCCAGATTTATTCTTATCCTATTTATGTTGAGTTGTCCCAGCACCATTTGTTGAAAGACTATTCTTTATTCCTTTGGATGGTTTTGGTATGCTTGTTAAAAATAAGTTGACCACGGATCTATAGGCTTTCTTTCTGGACACTCCCTTTCTATTCCATTTATCTCTGTGTCTGTTCTTACTCTAGTTCCACTTTGTCTTGACTATTACTTTGCATTATGTTTGAAAATTGGGGTATATGCATCCACAACTTTGTTCTTCTTGTTCACGATTGTTTGGGCTATTTCAGGTTCTTTTCAATCTTATATGAGTTTTAGGATCAGCTTTTCACTGTCTATAAAGATAGCATCTGGGATTCTGATAGGGATTGCATTGAATCTGTAATCCATCTGGGGAGTTTTTCCATATTAATAAAATGCAGTCTTCTGATCCATGAACATGGTATGTCTTTCCATTAATTCAAGTCTACCTGGATTTCTTTCAAGAATGTTTTATGCTTTTCAGAGTATGTTTTGCACTCTTGTTCTTGAATTTATTCCTAAATATTTTATTCTTTTTGATAGTATTTTAAATAAGGAATTAGTTTTTAATTTCAGTTTTAGGTCGTTACAAGTATACAATAGTTTTTTGTATATATAATTGTATATATTCAACCCTGGCACCTTGCTGAATTTATTAGTTCTAAAATTTTTGGTGAATGCCTTAGGTTTTTATATGTACAAGATCATGCCATCTGTGAATAGAGGTAGTTTAACTTCTTCCTTTCCAAAATGAATGCCTTTTATTTCTTGTTTTGTCTAATTGCCATTCTAGAATGTCTCCTACACTGTTGAATCGAAATGGTGAGAGTGGACACCTGTGTTTTGTTCCTACTTCAGTCTTTAATCATTAAGTATGATGTTAGCTGTGCAGGTTTCATAGATGGACTTACTTTCTTAGTTTGTGAAACATTTTTTATCATGAAAGCATGTTGGATTTTGTCAAATACTTTCTCTGTGTCTATTGAGATGATCATGTGACTTTGTTTTTCTGTCATTATGGTATATTACAATAATTGATTTTTGAATGTTAAGCCAACCTTGTGTTCCTGGGATAAATCCCACCTTGTCATGTTGTATAATCCTTTTACTATATAATTGGATTTGGTTTGCTAGTATTTTTTTTTTGAGAATTTTTGTGTTCATATTTATAATATATATCAGTCTATAGTTTTTTCTCATGATGCCTTTGGTTGGGGTATCAGGTAAATCCTAGCTAATAGAATGAGTTAGGATGTGTTTCCCCTGATCTTTTTTGGAAGTTTTGTGAAGAATTGGTTATTAATTCTTCTTCAAGCGTCTAGTAGAATTCATTAATGTCTTTTTAGGCCTCTTCTCTAACTTTCTGTCCCATCCTGCTGTTTTTAAAATTATATGCTGAATGTTGAATATTGAAATATTTGTAGTCATTTGAAGTAAGCTTTAAAAACATGGTAGCATTTTTTTGTTGCTGTTGTGGGATGAAGAAAAGCACCCAAATGAGAATATTTTCAGATTTGTGTATTGAATGGTTTTGTAAAGTGAAGAGAGGAGAATAACCTGGATGTTCATATCACATCAAGTTTGGTAGGATGCGTTTTGAGGTGATAGTTTTACCTTTCCAAGTCTTTTTTTTTGTCAGTTTTTAGGCAGGTTATGTAATGAAAATACTGACTCTTCCTATAGGTCAAAGCACTAGAAGTTTCTCAGAGGAAAAGAAAGTGTCACATTTCTTAGACATGTGCTTGTTGTGGGATCAGAAACCTTTCAGTGGGGGCGCCTGGGTGGCTCAGTGGGTTAAGCCGCTGCCTTCAGCTCAGGTCATGATTTCAGGGTCCTGGGATCGAGTCCCACATCAGACTCTCTGCTCCGTGGAGAGCCTGCTTCCCTTCCTCTCTCTCTGCCTGCCTCTCTTGTGATTTCTCTCTGTCAAAACAAAACAAAACAAAACAAAAAAAACCAAAAAAACAACTTTCAGTGATTCCCTCCAGACGTTATCTGTCACCCTACAGATCCTGAAGTCGTCTCTGTCCTGCCACTACATACACCATTTTTTCCCTCCTCGTTCCTTTCTTATTCTGACCTTTTCCCAGAGCAAACTTAGCCAGGACCTTCCTCTGCATTCTAGCCTGCCAAGTCTTTGTGCTTACAAGGTACTTTAGGAATCTTGACATTTCTATGAAATACTTTCCAATCAACAAGAACAAAAACAGTTGACATGTGGGTGCCATGGGAAGGCTCAGACTGCAGGGGAGAAAGAAGAGAAGGGGGAAGTGTGAAATAGAGCCAGGTGGAGGGATAGTGGGATTGGCCAATGCGAAGGCTGTCCAGTGGGTGGGGTAGTGGATCATAGAGGCCAACACAGCCTACATGGCTACTCAGGTATTCTGGCTTCTAAATTACCACCAGGCCCATCCTACTCTTGTTTGTTAAAGTCTGAATAACGCTCATGTTAGTCTCGGGGTTTAAAGAATCTACTCTCTGAAGCTCCTTTACACCAATGGGTGATAAGAAGCAATTCTAGAAGAATAATAATCCTGTGCATTGATGTCTTCTGGAATGTTTCCTTGCAGCATGGGGTCTTCCCAGATAAAGGAAATGGGGTCTTCCCAGATAAAGGAAGTCTCTGTCTTGAAAATTATTTGAGGATTGGTTTGGAATGCTCAGGGATAACCTTATTCGTAAGGTGGGGAGTGAACTCAATGACCTGTGGGTCTTTGGACACTTGCACGTTTTATTCTCTTTAATCTTTTAATGATGGCTTGTGGCCTACTTAGCATTGCATCATGGCAGAGCGGATAGGTCATAGGCATGTATAGATAAATTAGTAGCATTACTTTAGAAGTGCTATTTCAGACCTAAATTTCATGCACCTCTGTTTCTTGTGAAATTGCAACTCATCTATAATGGGCATCTGCTTTTATGTGAAAGGGCAAAATGTACATGAGAAGATAAAAACAGTGCTAATGTAATACCTTAGGCCTAATTCTGTCACAGGTTAGGAATAAACAGTATACCTTTCAATTCATGCAAGGGCTGGTCAATGAGGATTCTCTCTTCCTCTGTTTCTTTATATCTTTCACATGTATTCAATGAAAAGATAATAGCTCCTTGATCTGTATTCAATCTCAATGTTACAGGGTAATTTTGTTAGACTGTGGTTTTTCATTTTTTTTCCCCTTGGTTTTATGGGGGATTTTCTCATTAGGGTAATGAAAGTATGCATTTTAATAACACGTATAAAAAGGAATAAATGCTTTAAAGGGACAAGCCTTAAATGAATCTACTTCATCCTTTAAAGGAAAATAATAGTTCTTTTGGATATATTTGTAATATGTTATTATACTCACAGAATAGCTGATGTCTTCTAGAGTACAATTCTAATTATGTTTCTTGAACCTACTACATACTAGTTTTGAGCACTTTAGAAAGCCATATTTCAATGTAACTTAATTTTTCATCTACAGAAATAGCACCTATTTATTATAAAAGTATTTTTAAAACACAGGTGACATTTTTTACAAGGGCACCAAAAATAAAATTTGCCCCAGCTATGCTCAATGTTTAATACTACTGTCTTTCCTAAATTTGTTTTTCTTCCTAAATTTTTTAAAAGATTTATTTCTATTAGTTGGCTTTTCATTTCTCAAGACTCTGTAGCTGGGACAGACTCAGAGCCTCCAGTGAGGTCCTGAGGGGGCACTGGCCTGGCCTAAGCTTCCCCCACCAACTTCATATCTAGCCTCGCTCTCCTCTCCCTGCTCCAACTTCCACTGCTCCAAAGACCACCAGCAGAACCTGCTGTGGGCTCTTCAGATACTCAGGACTTTGCTCGCCTCAGAGCCTTGGAGTATCACGTTTCCTTTTACCAGAATATTTCCCCTTTCAGTGCCTGCCTCCCTGCCTGCCTGCCTGCCTTTCTCTCTTGCTTCCTCTCTCTCTTCCTTCCTTCCTTTCCTCTCTGTTTCTCTCTCTTTCTCTCTCTCCCTCCCTCCTTTTCTTCCTTCCCTCCTCTCTTTTCTTCCTTCCTTCCTTCCTTCTCTTTCTCTTTCTCCCTCTCTCTCCCTCTCTCTCTCTCTCCCCCTTTCTCTCTCTCTTTCTCTCTTTTCTCTCTTTCTTTCCTTCCTCTCTGCTTCTCTTCTCCCTCTCTCTCCGTCTCCCTCTTTCTCTCTCTCCCTCTCTCTTTTTCTCTCTCTCTCTCTTTTCTCTCTTCTTCCCCCCCTTCCTTCCTCTCTCTCTTTCTCTCACCCTGGTTGCCCAGTTTGTCACACTTGGCAATTCATACCATCCTTTTTAGTCCCTATTAGTTTTATTATTTCCCCTCTTCAAGGGGGCCAGTCACTTTTATTAAGTATATGTTTTGAGATCTGCCTGTCTTTGAGAGACAGGAAGGGTTTTCTGTGAGTGCATGTGCTTCTGGGTTCCATTCATGACATCGGATAATAAATCTCATTCAATTTCTTTATCCGTTTCAACACCATGTGGGGATCCCCGTGGGTTGCTGTCTGCGAACCAGTCTTGTCCATCCTAACACCATGCAGCCTGGTGCAGGTTTAGCGTGCTTCATCTCTTCTCGCAGGGATGGACACCCGAGCCATGCTGTGAGGAGCAGCCCCACAGGTGGTCTTTCATCCAGCTCTTCACAAATTAATCCCGATTCCTCGTTTCAACCCCAGCCTTCATGTCACTTCCACAAAGTCACATTGTTTGGCCCTTATGACCACTATCCTTCCACTCCCTCTCTAAATTAGACCCCATGGTGGGCTCCTGGCACAGTTCTGGAAAACACCTGTGATAGTTTGCAACCGTGTGTTTATTTGTGTGACCTCGTGTCTGGATGATGGTCCCTCCCACTGGACCACGAGATCTTTCATTTACGGTGACCTCACCATCATTAATCCTACTGCTTAACACAATGCCTGTTCCTCACTTGGGGCTCCTTCTGTCTATAAGATTGGACCTTTTGACATGATAATATTGCAGTCAGTTGTCTATAGAAGCATTTTTATATTTGATAGACTATCTCTTAGCATAGTCTTAGGTTTATAGCCAAATGGAGCAGGAAATAGAGAGAATTCCCACAGAGAATTCTCACCCCTGAACCACCTCCCTCACCATCAACACCCAGAACCAGTGTGGTCCTCCTGTTAGCCTGTTATGGGTGATGCCCTAACACTGACAGGTCATCAATAAGCAGAATCTGAAGTTGACATTAGGGTTCAGTCTTGTCTGTTCTGTGAGTTTCCGCAAATGTGTAGTGACCCCGATGTATCACTACAGCATCATATGGAGTAGTCTCACTGCCCTAAAACCCCCCTCTGCATCACCAACTTATCCATCCCTTTCTCCTCAATGAACCCTTTGGCAACTGTTGATCTTTTAACTGCCTACACGGTTTTGCCTCTTCTAGAATGTCACAGAACTGGAATCATACGTCGTGTCATCTTTTCAGACCGTCTTATTATTTCAGACTGCCTAACTACTTGGTATGTGTTTAAATTTCCTCCATGTCTTTCTGCAGCTTGATACCTTACTTCTTTTTTAACAGTGAATAATATTCCACTGTCTGCCATTATGCTTATCCCTTCCCCGATTAAAGGACATCTTGGTTGCTTCCAAGTTTTGACAATTATAAGTAGAACTTCTACCACCTTTGCGTGTGCAGGTTTTTGTGTGGACGTTAAATTTTCAGTTCACTTGGGTAAAAACCTGGAAGTGTGCTCCATCAATTGAAGGATGAGAGCTGCCTTCCCCCACCGCCATCAGACTTAGGGCGGGCTGGAGTTGGGTATATCCCGGGCTGGGGACGCTGAAAGCTTGTGTTGAGGGGAACCAAATTGCTCTAAGCTTATTATATAATGGTTATTTTTTCCCTTGTCCCTTTTGGAAGCAGGAGGGGATTTTTTTTTTTAAGATTTTATTTATTTATTTGACACAGAGAGAGACAGACAGACAGATATCACAAGTAGGCAGAGAGGCAGGCAGAGAGAGAGAGGGGGAAGCAGGCTCCCTGCTGAGCAGAGAGGCCGATGCAGGGCTTGATCCCAGGACCCCGAGATCATGACCCGAGCCAAAGGCAGAGGCTTAGCCAACTGAGCCACCCAGGCGCCCAGGAGGGGATTTTTCGATGATCTGTCCCCCAAGGTCCTAGTGGGACCCCTGGAGGTGAAAGTCATGAGAGTGTGATGCCATTCCCACCGTGACTCAGTCATTCTTCCTTGAAGTATTTGTATATGATACTAGCGTCAGAACTGGTTTCTGAGCAGTTAATGTTTCAAGGAGACCCTAATCTTCTGTGTCTGCCGGTGACTCTAGTTGTCAGGGTGGTGGTCTGTCCTCTGACCTCAAGTCTCTGCTGGATTGAAGAACAGTTGCTGGTTTTAACTCTTTCAACTTTCGTGAGTATGGGAGTGACACCTTCCAAGCCTCTTAGTTGCCAGACTGCAACCTGGAGGCCTGGAAGCATGGTTTTTAATTCCTGCCTTGTATTCTGTCATGGGGATGCACGCCTAAGTCTTGACCACGTTTTCTTTGGAAAGAAGTGAAACTATTTCAGTTTCATCAAAGACCCACTCGTAAACATCACAGAGTTCTCTCCGTTTGTTGTTCCAGGAACCCACTTCATGTAGATGTCTGTAATTTTATTTACTTACTCTGGCTTCCTTGGGTTCTTCCCACATAAGCCTTCCCTTCTGCACCTTCAGGAAGGTGAAATATGAGATGACGATTATTTTTAAATCTTTGATTTTGAATCTGTAAATGAATATCAAGACAGAGTTGAGTCCTTCCTTCGACAGGGAAATGTGCTGTATTTTGGCGCATGTTCTAGAAGGTGCCATTCATTAACTGGATAAATTAGGGAGCGTTTGAACTTTTATTTTTCTTTGAGTTATTCAGCTTCCTAGTAAGGTTGGCTTTAAGTTCTGCTTGTCCCCATCTTCCCCCAGGTGTGGGTCCTTATTGCCACAAACTTGGCAGTGGTTAGCCGTGGGGCTTGTTTATTTTAATCTGCTTGCTTGGATTGTGGAAAGCTGCCTTTCACATTTTCTGCTTGAATGGAGTAATCAAGGTCATCTCTTCATAGGTGAAATATGAAATCGTACCCCGCAGCTCATCCTCCTCAAACTTACAAATAAGGAATTTCCCTTAAGAAAAGGCTCTACCAGCAGAAGGTTCTAAATATCAGAGTGGTTTTTATACTTTATGTTGGTTTTCCTGGTACTTCTTAGGCTTTACATGTTTTATCCAGGTAATGGATCTAAGGATGGTTTTCTATCAACATCGAGATGGTCTGTAACACACTAGTTTGGGCTTGAGTGTAAGATATGATAACAAACAGTTCAAGTGATTGTGGTTTCCCTTAGCAGCCATTAAACTAGTATAAAATTAGGAGGACAAAGAATGTCTTAAATTGAACAAATTTAAAACTTACTTTAAAAAGTAAAAAAGCTTATATATAATGTTAATAATTCGGTGGATAAGGCTTTAGGAAATCAGTCCTATGAGGTCAGCATTGGAAATGCTGACTTTTGACCTTGATGTTTATTCTAAAGCTCTCCCTCGACACACATCCCTGAGAGCTGTTTGGTGTTTTATCCTTATGATTACTCTATTTCTCTAACAGTGACATTTAGCAAAAAACATGTCTATAGATTGTCCATTCAGTTGAAAGAAGACATGAAAGGAAAAGGGGGAGGGAATCAGTGATTCCTATATTTTGGCTTTCCACTCTTACTTCCAAATTCTATTGATACTTTTAAAACAAGACTGTCCAGTAGAACTTTCTGCAGGGATGACCCTGTTCTTTTGCACCATTTGGAATGACAGCCACTGGCTCTTTGTGGGTATTGAGCCTTTGAAATGTGCCTAACATTTATTAGGGAACAGATCTCCATTTTGCAAAAAAATTGTAATTAAATCTAATGAGGCGCTTTGGGCTACTGGCTCACATTTTGGATAGTGCAGATTTGGAATTTTGTGTGTTGACTGTGTGGTTTTATAGCATGTATAAAATTGTGTGTGTGTGTGTGTGTGTGTGTGTGTGTGTGTGCACGCACGTGTTATAAGAAAAAGTTGGGCTGTAAGTACAACTCTTTCATCCAAAGAAAGCTATCAAGAAGAAAAATTGGCATCAACACTCTAGAACTGGATATATATAGAATCTGTAAGAATTGCCCAAGAGATAATTTAAAGCATAATAAATTTGGTACACAGAATTAAATGGACTTCTTCCCAGAACAATAGAAGAGCAGTCGAGGAACTGAAAACAGTGTCTTCTAGAAAGAGGGAGAAAGGGGAGAGAGAGGGAGGAAGGGAGGATATGGATGAAGTGGGAGTTAGTTAAATTTTGGAAATTCTGATTGAGGTAGTAGTCCACACTGGCTCTCAAACCCAGCCTGGGGGAAAGACTAATTCGACGTCGCTGCTTTTCCAAGTGAAGACTTGGGTTACGGTTAAATAAACAGGACTCTGCCAAATCTGCTTATTCCTTCACAGCAGTTAACTTGAATTTCAGAGTAAAGATGGAAAGAGCTAAAAGTAGCAAATCAGAGAGCATTCCATTTACACATTTGGGGATGACTCTGAGCATTACACGGTTCTCGTCCTCTTTGATGAACTCAAGGGTGTTTCCACCTCTTTGTTGGTCCCATAACAGAGTTTGAAAAAAAGAACCAGCATCCTGGCAGGACCCTTTGCTGCAAGAGGGTCCTCACCCTCCTGGGACATTGGCAGAGAGTACGAGCCCCGGGGACAGGGACTCCAGCCATGGGAATAAGATGGGGTGTGGGTAGGTAGTAATTTTTTTTTTCTTTTTCTTTCCTAAGAATTAGTTCTCTCTTACTTTTTTTTTTCTTGTATATTTTCCTTGCTTTTTTTTCCCCTACCTCAAAGGACTATCATCCAGTTCTGTGTGCATAGTAATGTATTAAAACATTTTGATCAGTTCGATGAAATCAAATAAAACCCAAGGCCCTACCTTACCTCATTTACTTCATTTTACCTTTCTCACTTTGGTATCTCTGAGCAACTGTGCAGCTATTTACTTCCTTGGAGAGAGAAAACAGATTGCCAGCAGTCTGCCGGATTGAGTGTGGGGGGGTCTGGGTGTGACAGCTCTGAACGTCATGATTGCAAGAGAGCCCACTTACGATACTGACAGTTGAAAATGTAGAAGTACCACAACAGTAACATAAAGGGAGGTCAAAAGTTTTAGATAATGAGATGTCTAGCACCAGCCTGGATTGGACAAAATGTCCTATGGGCCAATTCCCATCACTCCCTGGGGTTGGATGGAATTTTGGCTGGATCAGTGGCATTTGGGAGGATTAAGATAGGAGAAAGTGTTGAATTCCAGAGATGGGACATGGCGGTATTAGAGAAATATTTCTGTGGCATCTTTTGATGTGTTGGGGACAGGATAGAGGAAGGGCTTAACAGCCAGAATCCCTAATCTCACATCTCACTTAAAACATGCACACACACACAGGATCCAGAAGAGCCTTGGGAAGGGCCCAAAGGTTCCCCGTGGCTAGCTCAGCCCTGCCAACGACAGCAACAACAAACACAGTCTCTGTGATGCCTTGTCCTGGCCCAGTTTATTGGGAGAAGTGGCAATGTCTCCATGCTTCCGTCTTTGTAGCATATACTCATATCAACAGAGTATAATCACGGTGTAAGTGTAAAAGTAACTTAGATGTTAGAGCGCACGTTGAGATAAAGTTCCAAGAAAACAGAAGTATATCAAGAAATCTGGAATTCCATCTTCAGCGATATATGGTGGGTTTGACATCCAGAGAACGTTTTACAGAAGACCGGGAGCAGGTAGATAAAATGGAAACGCATAGTTGGTCATCCAGGAAAGCCAGGGAATGCCCCACATGTACCCCCCCCCAAAAAAAAAAAAAATTGCAACAGGAATTCAGGTAATATACTGCTTCCCAAGCTTCAGCTACTCTGAGGACCATAGTTAATGTTGGTAACCAAGAAGCTTAACCTTTTTTTTTTTAAAGGGAAAACCACAGGAAAAGAGTATAATTTCTATTAGAACATGATACATCATCACACACACCCACTGAGCAGCAGATTTTGTACCCATGTGTCTAGTTCCCACCGAGGATCAATGCTAATGTACTCTCTGTTCTGTTGTATTCCATTCTACTTTATTGTAAAATGCTGGGTAGGATGGTGGTTCTCAGGCTCTTGATTCCAGTCCCCGGGGAGCCATAAAAAATATACATTGCCTGTCCCGTTCTCTGCCATTCTGATTTAATTGGCATTGGGTTGTGGCCTGGGAGTCAAGGTTTTAAAAGCTCCCTGGGTGACTCAGAGGCGTAGCCAAGGTACAGAACCACCACACTAAATTGATTTTACTGTCTACTAATGGGACTTGACAGCAGTTTGGAAAACACTCCTTGGAGGAGGTCTACCTTAAGTGAAAGAGTAGACTAAATACAAAATCTCCTGCTGCAGAAGGAAACCAACCAAATGAAAAACACACCTCTCTCTGTCTGGGCGTTGCATCTGTCTGGTGGGGTTGAGAATGGGGGGAAGGGGCTCCCTGAAGAATAGGTAACCCATGCCTGCTTACACTTGCTTTTGAATCTACCCAAAGGCACGTTGAGAAAGCATCATTTCTGTTCCTGGTAAGTAGCACCAAGATTCAAGTAGCACCGGGATTCACCTGGCAGAAGGAGACGCCGGTCTCTGCAGAAGGACAAGGTCAAGCCAGGTTCAGCAGGGTATCTTATGACACAAGACATAAGCCATCCTCCATCCCCACCAACCATGCTGCAAAAAGCATGAAGATATAAACCATGCAGGGAGTAAGCATAAATAACAAACAGAAAAATTGATTACCATGTCCGCCACTCCAGAACTTTAAATATATAGACTAGGGGGGAGAAAAAAACACCAAACCCCGCATCTGAATGGATGGAAGGAAGATCAAATAACTAGCAGAAGTATCTTATGAAAAAGACCAGGAAAAACTTGAAAAGGACCAAACGATAACCACAGTGAATAGGCAAAGTAGCAGACCAGACACAGTCAATTCCTAGAGAATTATTAGTTAACTTGAAATAGAGCTGAAGAACTCTTTCTGGAAGGGTGTGTATTTCTTATCTCTGGAAGTATGTGGAAAATGTGAAAGAAATGAAGAAACACACGGGTAGAGGGAGGTTTAAGTACGGCTAATTGACTTCCAATAGAAGAAAATCATGCAAATAGAGACAAAAGAAGATTGGTCCTCCTTTGTTAGTATCAGATAAAACTCTTTAGAGAGAAACTTTGTTAAGGCTAAAAAAGACCAAAAAAAAAAAAAAAACAAAAAAACAAAAAAAAACCCACACCCACACAGACTAAAAAAGACCATTAGATAATGTAAAGGTACAGTTCACCAGAAAGATAGAATAATTCTAATTCTAAACCCATCTTGTGTATTTTATTATATAGTTTCAAAAATACATAAAAATGAGACAGTGAGCAAAGGAGAACCAGAAATTTACACACGAACCATCAAAGTGGAAAATAGATACAACTCAGCAGTTAATGGGTCATGCAAACAAAAGGTTAGTATGTATAAATGACTTACAGAGTATTTAACACAATTAACCAACTTGATGTAATGTACATATACTGAGCCCTGTAGCCAGCAATTAGTGAGTTACATGTTCCTTTCCAGCATTCAGGACTTTTTCAGTAACTGACCATATGTGACCCAGGTACTATGACTCCAAGAGAGTCTATGGAATTGACCTCAATGTATACAGTGCATGTTCTTCAGAGAACTTCTAATTTCAGAGAAGTTGGAAACCAGAACTCTAACAGTAACTAAATCTAAACTGTAATCAACCCCTTTTAGCCTCTCCACTCTCTGGCAAGAATCATTATTTGCTCTAACAAAAAACTCCATGTTAATAGTCTGTATCCTTCCAAGCTGTATATTGATACAGCATTTTTTTTTCCCCTAAAGCAAAAACAGGATCGTTCTGTTGACTACATCATTCTGTATTTCTTTTTAACTCAGGCTTTTAAACTCTGTATTTCTTTTAACTTTCTTTTTAACTTCTTTTTGTTCACGGCAGCACATAGAGATGTCCTTCCATAATAGATGACTGATAATACCATCTGTCTAAAACAAAAGCTTGAGGAAAGAAGCATATGACCTTAGGTTGTCTTACTTTGCTCCTGGCGGTCTATTATCCAACATCCTGTCCTTCTAGAATTCCACTAAGAAAGACTCAGGACTTTCAGTGAGTAGCCAAAAATAAAGGTCTTAAAGCTGTGATGTGCTTTATTCATCAAAATAATAATAATAATAATAATAATAATAATAATAATAATAATTGGTGGTCTGGGTGAGAGCTTTTTGCCTTTCATTAGACGTGACTTTAGTGCAGCTCGAAATTCCATCTTCCCAATAACCATAAATTGGAAAGAGAAGGAAGCCACTGAAGGGGGAATAACAAGTTAGTGACAACTCAGCTGTATGGGAATAGGATAAACAAACACAAAGGGTATGAAATCAGAAACCATGGTTCACCATGATGTCTTTTGGGGATAAATGACCCTTTCCCACTGCAGTGTCACTGTTAGGGCAAAACAAATACTTAAGAGTCCAATAGCATGAGAGACCATTTTGGTCATGAAAAAACAAAACAGAGCAAAATTTAAAAAACCAAAAAATTAAGGTCTATGTCTTCTTCTTATTATTATTATTATTAACATATAATGTATTATTAGCCCCAGGGGTATAGGTCTGTGAATCGCCAGGTTTACACACTTCACAGCACTCACCATAGCACATACCCTCCCCAATGTCCATAAAAGGTCTATGTTCTGTAGTCAAGTTAGGAGGACAGGAACAGTTACATAGTGAATTTTAGGGAAAAAAAAAAAAAAAGACAAATAGTAGAATTGGTTTGATGCAGAAACGTACCTACCTGCTTGGGATTCAGATCAGAAATGTACCTAATAGACTCAAAACTGTGGCCAGATCCCATATCAACCGGGACCACCCTGGGATTCTGCTTCTCCACTGGGATACAGATGTCTGTTTCCTGCCCTTGCTCAGCAAATGTTCCTTGAGTACCTGCAGTCTCTAACAGGCCTTGCCAGATGTTGTCAGGGCTGATTGATGCAGGGTGATTAAAGAAGGCTTGGGCCATGGACCGGTCTCTGGGGTTCACCGTCCAGGATAACTGGAAGAGGCGCCCCAGGAACTACAGTGCTGGTTGGAGAGGGGCGAATGCCCAAGAGGGAGACAGGGAATGCAAGTGTCCTTTGAATAGGATTGATATTCTCAAGTGTCCTTGAGTATATCACATGGTTGGGAACTGAGGGCACAAGTGAAAGAGACAACACGCATGTTAATAACTCGTTTTGAGAACATAGTGTCTACAGATAAGGTCAGAAGGGCAGATCGCCTTCTCGTTTAGGAAACAGTAAATGCCAGCCTAAGAGATTTTTAAAGCGTTTCCCGCAAGAGAATGACTAAGTATTTAAATGCTAGGGAGCACAAGGGTCTTTAATACAGTACTCACAGTTGATTTAAATTTTTTCTGCTTCAGTGGAAGTCTTGTCGGTTATTTTCAGCTTTGGGTCCCATAATGTTCATTGTTCTCCTGTAGAAAGAACTTGAGAATCATTAGGAGCAGTTTCATTGGGATTATGTAAGGAATGTCTTGCTTCCTGAGTCTAAATCAGATTGAAGAGTTAAAAAAGAACAAGAACACAAGGATCTCAAATTATCCATTGCATAAAATATTTAATTTCTTATGAATAAGTGGATTTTACTAAAATTATTTTTCTGCCCTCGAGGGCTCTCATGAAAGCAGTTTAATGAAGGGTACTGATTTTAGAAGCTTTTAAAATTTTCATAGTAGAAATCATCTGGGAAGGCGCATGAAATGGATGCACGGGGAGCAAGTCTTGAGACCTGGATGCCCACTGGTGACCCTCAGAGGTACTCAGGAGGGGATGCCCGAGTGTGGGGCCAGTAGCAGACACCTGGGTACTCACTCCCGTCTGCTGATGACCTGTTCAGTCACCTTGGACGGTCAGTGCACATTTCCGAGCTTCAGCTTCCCTAGCTGCTAAATGAGAGGGTTGAGCTGGATTGGCTTCAAAGATCCATTTATCAGTTCATAAGTGCAGGGAAATGAGACAGTGGATATGCAGAGGGGAAAAAAACTTGAGGGAGAAGAAATGGAAGTTTTAGTGAACGAGCGTATTCCAGTGTCTTTCTCTAAACTGAAAGTGACAAGAGAGGTTATGATTTTTTTTTTCTAGTCTAAGTTACTGCTCCGTCGTAGGGGGACGTCTTGTATTTAGTAAGTGGTTTGTGGATTGCCGTGAAAATCAGGAGACTGTATTACTTCTTCATTGTTCACCCAGTCCCGTGTTACCCTTTGTCTTGGGGATTTCGTAATCATTAGACCCTTGGGAACCGAGGCGTGTTCCTGTTTATCCGTGACACATATACATGGTAATAGCTTATAGGTATTTAATACAGTCATAACAGTTGTTTCAAAATTTGTTTTCTCTTTCCGCATGTAAGTCCCGTAGGCTGTATCTAGCATTTTGCCATACAGTTTTCATTGTTCATGTACGGAAAGAATTTTGGAAACGTTAGGTGCTCTTTCATTAGGATTATATAAGAAATACCTTTCTTCTAGAGTCAAAATGAAACTGAAGAGTTAAAAAAAGAACACAATACAAGAACACAAGAATCACAAATTGCCAAATGCCTGAAATAAATAGTATCCTACACAGTGAAGAATTTGTCCTTTTATCCTGGGGGCAGGGGTCAATAATATTTGTAATTAATTTGAGAGGGTTTGAATTCTGAAAGGAAAACAAAGATAAAATCCAGGTTTTCTTTGAATTCACTGAACTTTGTTAGATTTGGTGAAGCTGAGATTCACAGAAGCAATAAACAGATTACTACATACCACAACACAAAACAATAAAAACCTTTGAGAGCATGGGTATTAATATTCCAAAGTAATATATTTACCTGACTCTCTGGCGATATGATAAAATACCACTGTGTTAGGCTTTATTTTTTCTGGTGTTTATATTCTGATTTAAAGCAAATAATTTCCCAGATGCAAATCTTCAGTGATTAGGATTTGGACTTGCTGTAATTTGTTATGCAAACATGTATCTGGTAAGTACTGAGCTAATCTGTGGGATCTTAGAGACAGTCCCTGCTTGGGTTCTCAGTGACCACTGGAAAAGACAAATAAATAACAAGATTTCGACGCCAGGGTGGTTCAGTCGGTTGCCTTCGGCTCAGGTCATGATCTCGAGGTCCCGGGATCCAGTCCCGCATCCGGCTCCCTGCTCAGCAGGGAGCCTGCTTCTCCCTCTGTCTTCCGCTCCCCCTGCTTGTGCTCTCTCTGGCACATGTGCACGCTCGCTGTCTCTCAAATAAATAAATCTTAAATAAATAAATGACAAGACTTAAATTACACTTTGATGTAAATACTGTAATGTCCCTATGAACTTGTACCTAAGGAGTGTAGGCAGTATTTCTCAGGTCAGGTGGGCACCGAAGATGGAGAAGTTAGCTAAGGACATTTATTTATTTTTTTTTAAAGATTTTGTTTATTTATTTGACAGAGATCACAAGTAGGCAGAGCAGCAGGCAGAGAGAGAGGGGAGGAAGCAGGCTCCCCGCCGAGCAGAGAGCCCAATGCGGGGCTTGATCCCAGGACCCTGAGATCATGACCTGAGCCGAAGGCAACCGACTGAACCACCCAGGCACCCCAGCTAAGGACATTTAGAAGCCAGGGGACAAAGGCAGTGATGGGACAAAATGGTAGGCATGGTGGGCTGGGACCCCACTGCAAATGGCCTTGGGCCTCATGCTAAGGAGATGGGACTTTGTTTCCTAACAGAGGGGGGCCACCCAAGGTTGTGAGACAAAATGGCATCGTGAGATTTGCGTTTTAGAAACCTCGGACCAGTGAGGGGGGGATGCCAAGAGACAGGCTGGAGACAGGAGGCTGTTGGAAGTGACAACGTCTGTATCATCTCAGTCCTAGAGGAAGACCGTGCACAAGGCAATTGCTTCACTTACTCATTCACTAAAAACGAATTTTTTTAGTGTCTACCATGCAACATCCCTGGTGCTAAGTGGCAGCTTTGAACAGGGCATGCCGTGCGCCCCCTAAGGATCACGGGTGGTAAGGCAGCGAGTAGGACTGCTTACAGGTGCCCTGGGACCAGAGGGAGGCGCCTGGTGCACCCTTAGGAGGAGGAGGCGGCGGGAGGTGGTAGGAAGTTTTGGAGGTGGGATGTGAAGGTCTGATGCCAGGCCATTGGGGGCTTAAGACAATAGAAGAAAAGACAGCATATGCAGAGAGGCCCAGAGAGGTGGGAACAAAAGAGACACCCCCCCCCCCGCCCCCCATCGAACGTCCTTCCCTGGGAGCTGACGATATGCACTTGAGACCAGCTAGACTTTTAAGACTGGAGAAGCCAATGGAGGCCGGGTCCTGAAGAAAAGACTCCACCTTTGAAGGTGGATAGCCCCCCAGCATCGTAGCTCCTTGATTATTGGGCTGCGGCATTGTGAAAGGTGACCCCAGCTCATCTAATTCAGCACAGCTGGCTCTCTGGAGGTGAGCGATGCAGAGGGAGGACCACTGGGTGCTGCGTAAATGGCACCGATTGGAAACAGAACAGCCTTCCTGTGTCAGGACACAGCACAGACCTGAGCCTCCCCAGTGGCCAGAGTGCACCCAGCTCTGGTGGTGAGAGCTGCTCTCGTCTCTCATCGAGTCAGGGAATTAGGACACAGAGCTGTGGAAGCCCTCTGCTCCTCTGAGCCAACCCCCACATGGCTCCCACGTAGCTTTCCTCGTAGCGTCCCAAACTGCTCTGAGTACATTGCCTGACACAGCATGGGACTTCATTTTCTTTTTCTTTTCTTTTTTTTTTTTTAAGAGTTTATTTTTATGTATTTGCCAGAGAGAGAGAGAAGAGAGTGCACAAGAAGGGGTGCAGCAGAGGGGTAGCGAAAAGCAGACTCCCCGCTGAGGAGGGAGCCAGATGTGGGGCTCGATCCCAGGACCCCGGGATCATGACCTGAGCCAAAGGCAGACGTTTAACCAATAGAGCCACCCAGATGCCCTGAAACTTCACTTTCTATGTGTTTTGTTCCCTTCCTAAGCCACCATGACAAGGCCACCAGGGGTCCCTGCTGGTCATTCTCAGAAAACAAATTTCAGGTGGTTCCTGAGTGGTATACGATGGAGATCGATGGGGATTGTAATTCTGAGTGCAGTAGTAATGTAGCCTATATATATCTATATATAAAGCGTTTGGGGATGTGAAAGATACACATGGTCCGGACAGTATATAAAATGACACACACCAAGTAATTGAAGGATAAACACCACGTCTATTAATAATGTACCTGTGTGCAGACAAACCAAGAAATACATCCTTACTAGAAAACAAAAGTGCCCAACCAAATCACTTACCTCCCTTTACTAAGAAAAAATGTCTGGCAGTTATTACAGAACGGTTTTAATTTTAGAAGTCCACACTTTCCTAAAGTGTTCAGCTGCGTTTACATCCTTGATAGACGCTATGAAAATGTTATTTCTGAGTAAAATACACAAGAAACAAACACGCTAATTAAATCAAATGGAGCAAAAGAAAGCCATTGTGGGTTGCGTTACTCTTCACACTGCTTGGAAACTGTTTCTCCATGAGCTAAGTAGTTGCGTAAGTAAAATATTTACACCACGGGAATGTCTGTGTTGAAATCATTTTGACTGAGCAAAAGGCACAGCCTAAGGGTGCCTGGGTGGCTCAGTTGGTTGGGCATCTGCCTTCGGTTTAGGTCATGATCTCAGGGTCCTGGGATCCAGCCCCGAGTCAGGCTCTGCTCAGCAGGGAGCCTGCTTTCCCCTCTCTCTCTGCCTGCCTCTCTGCCTACTTGTGATCTCTGTCTGTCAAATAAATAAAAATTATTAAAGAAAAAAAGCACAGATTAACCAAAGATCACCTGGGCACCCATCCCCATGACTTCTTTTTCCCTGTCATTTGCTATCAATGTACATGTCACTATGGGTGCCTGGGTGGCTCAGTGAGTTAAGCGTTTGCCTTCAGCTCAGTTTGTGATCCCAGGTTCCTAGGATTGAGTCCCGCATAGGGTTCCTTGCTCAGTTGGGGAGCCTGCTTTTCCCTCTGAATGCTGCTTTCTCTCTCTATGACAAATAAATAAGTAAAATCTTTAAAAAATACACATGTTGTTCAACTGTCTCCAAAAGGACCTGGTAAACAGATGAACTGCTGCCCGTTTCTGTCACTGTTTCAAGAGGATGCCAAGTGAGCAGAGCTGGAATCGTGATCTTGAAAGACATACTCTGTTTCAGGTTGTTTGCTTTGGGAAACTGTCCACCCAGAAGGTGCCTGCCCTCCACTCAGTTTTTTGTGGGTCCCTTCTGGGCATCAGCTATGTCCCTCAGTATGGGCAGGATCATGGAAAGTGACAAAAGGAAGACTGAGTGGAAGAACGGGAGGGTGTGTCCAGCCTGTGGAGACAAAGATCACTCGCTGTAGGTTTCAGAATCCGTGGGTGGGGCTGCCCTGCTCCCCCCAACCCGCCCATGAACCGGGGGAATATTGTGTGTCAGAATGAATAACTATACCAAAATTGATCAAAATTCAACGTATTTCTTCAAGACAGTTATTTTCTTTACCTGAGAAGCGTAACAACAAAAAATAAGCAAATGACCATAAGGTACAGAAGATTGGGTCAATTGTAGATAGATACTCGTTTCAGGCCGCAAAAGTTGGGGAATGTATTAGACTCCTTTTTCCCATTTCACTTCGGCGGAGAGAATGTTCTGAGCGAACATTACGGCCGAGTTAAACTGAGCTGAGCTCTTAAGGCATGATCACGTGTGTTCTGTGGCTCTCCTGCCCCCACTTGGGCGTCTGGTGCTCGATGTCCGATAGGGCAGCCAGAAACCCCCACACAGGTGGCTATTTAATTTTCATTTTAAATAGGTAAAAATGAATTGTATGGGCCACCCTTCAAGGGGGCATGTGTGGCTTGTGGCTGGTGACGTGGACCACACAGAATTGTAGCAGAAAGCTCTTTCTGACAGAGCTGGAAGGGAGTTTATGCTTCCCATGCTAACCGGTGTGTTTGCAGGTCAGGCGTTTGTTTCCCTTAGGCTGCCTCAAAGCCTTTGGAGAGCACAGGCACATCCGTTTTCCCCCGGGGCACCCCTGTGGTTTGCCAAGCTGTGCGACTAGCCATTCCTAACCTGATTTGGAGAAGAACCCGAGGACTGATGGGTTGACTTTTGCCTGCGTAGCCACACCTTCACCATCTCCAGGCACCATGCAGAAAACTGCTTTTATTTTTTTAATTTTTATTTTTTTTCAATGTTCTCTCTCTCTTTTTTATTGTGTTATGTTAGTTAATGATGTATTTTGTGGTGACTAGCAGAAGACTCCGCTTTTAGATCCAATTTTAGTATATGTGCTGCCGAAGCAAGCACCCGCTTTTAGATCCAGCTGTCACCTTTGGGCTCAGGGTTTGGGTGCTGTTAGCCCGATGTGGTCCTTTCGGCAGAAGGAGATGCTCCCGGCCTGGAAGGGTCACGCTAGGGTTGTGCCGCTGAACAGGAACAGCATTTAAGAAGATCGTATCACTGCCACGAGTTTGCACTGAAGAGGGGATGTTCATGCATCATGCAACCTAGTTTGATAAGCTCCTGGGGGTGTCGGATTGTTGCAGTCCTGTCCCTTGATGGCTTCCGGTGGTCCTCATGCATTCAGGCTTCCTTGCGAGCTGTTCCTTTTCATAGATTCCTGAGTTCTCTGGATTAAAAAAAAAAAAAAAGTTAACCTCACTGATTTGGCAAGCTACAATTTTGACTCTTTGGTTGGTGGGGGGAGGGGCGGGGGAGGTGACCAATGTCTGCTGTCCCGGGGCTCAGCAAACACGTTGCGAATGTAGTTTGGTGAGCTAAGAATGTAGCCCACGTTCTCGGGGTGCCCTCTCCCTACCTGGCTCCTGGAAGGGGTGGCCGTTGGGCCGGGAGCTGTTGTGGACTGCCCTTTTTTAAATACTTCAGATCCTGGAAACGGAAGGCTAACGAAAGCCTGTGGAATTGGCTTTATTTATTTAATTTTTTCCTTCTCGTGTTTCTTTCTCGGGAGGCGTCGGCACCCCTTGTGGGAACCAGCGCAAGCCTGTGATCTCCTTAATGCCATACATGAGTATTTTTTTGTTTTGTTTTGTTGTTTTGTTTTTTTTAATTTGGATAAGTTCGTAAGGAGGCTGGCTGGAGTCGCAACGCACCTGTGTGTGCTTTGCCAGTTTTAGGCGCCCTCTGTTTCCCTGCCGTCTTTTCTCGCTCTTGTTCACCCCGAACCTCCTTGTCTTCCTGGCTGGGCCCCCTCCTTTTCTTCTTTCGTCTCCGACCAGTGTAAAAATATCCCTCTGGCTCTCACAGACCTCTGAGCCTTTGGGGGCAGCCGGGGCTTGATCTAGGCCCTCGTAGGCAGTGGGTCGAGTTTCAGGGGGCCCTGCGGCCCCCAGGTGCCCTTCCTGCCTGACGCGGGACCTGTGTTTTCCTTTCACTCAGGATGCTTGGTGCTGAAGCAAGCAAGGCGCAGTTCTTAGAAGTGGGAAAACCTTGCACTTGACCTTCTCAGACCCTCTGTGGTTCCTTCTCTCCTCCTCCCCTGTGCACTGCCCCCCACCCCCAACCCAGGGTCCAAGCACTGGTCAGTGGGAGGCTGAGGAGGCAGGGCAACAGAATAGCACAGGAAGCCTGGCAGCTGTTTCTTTTTCTTCTTGCATTTTCTCTCTCAGGCTTCTGGTTGCCCAGCGTCCCCCTTTGTCCCTGCTCTCCTTATTTTGTGCTCTGCTGTCCTCTCCCCTGGGGTGCCGAGCCAGCTCCTGCCTTAGGCTGCCTTCCTGTCCTTCCGCATGCTTTGTCTCAGTGGGACCAGTCCGTGTGTGGGAAGGGAGAAAAATCAAGCAACCCCCCCCTCACCGTCTGCCACCTCACCCGTGGGCAGAAAGGTGCCTTCGCCAAAGCAGACACTCCCCTTTGTGTCCCCTTGCACACAAACGGAGCACCATCTCGGCCTCGAGCTCCCATCCAGTCTTTAGGGCCTGAGCAAGCTACGTGGAGATAGTCCGTGGTTCTCCCTGGGCAGGTGGTATGATTCTGATATTAGAGGAGAGGGGGAGCCTCGGCTGGGAGACTCGCCACTCTGGGACTCACAGAGCTAACAGGAGAGGCTCCAGCTCTGGACCAGAGCTGTCCTTCCTGGACCCCATCTCAGAGTACGGAAACAAGACCCCCCAACTTCTATATTCGCAAATGCAGGTTCAAATCCAACATGGACAAGTTTTAGTTAAAAAAAAAAAAATCCGCAGGTTTGTTTTTTTCTTATAGACTTAGGAGGTAAGGTCTGGTCTGTGATCTAGAGAGAATCTCAGGTTGGGGTTATGACACACACTCTCTCTCTCTCTTCCCCTTTCTTCTCTTTGTCTCTCTTTGTCTCCCCTTCCCCCACTCCTCTCCCCACTCAGTCACCCACCCATCCCGCCTTGGGAGATGCCCCTAAGATTCTTGGCAACACTGAGGGCTGCTGGACATAGGATGGAGGAATGGCCTGGGACTGTCTGTGTCACCCATCACTGCTGTTTCTCATGTGGAACAGCCCCTGCTTCCAGGATGCCCAGGGCAAGGGCTTTCCCTGGGAAGTATTCCCAGTAAAGGCTCTCGGGACCCTGACCCTGGCACAGATCAGGCCCAGCTCAGCCGGACAGCCTTGGGGATAAATTGGTGTGCCGCTGCCACCTAGTGACTGCCCTTCCCTCCACTCTTCTCAGCCTTCTGGAAGGCAGGTGGATCGGTCTGCAGAAGGGGAGATCATGCAGGGGCTTCACAAGCCGTGGCTGGCCGGGCCAGGCCCGCGTAGGCAACCACCATCGGCCTTCGGCAGAGGCTGGCCTGTCAGATGTGAGCTCTAGTGCTTTTTGCAAAAGTGACTTTCTGGGAGGGGCATCTTGAGGCCTGACCCTGCATAGCTCCCTCTCTGTGTGCTGGGCCTCCACCTGCCCCCTTGGAGAGGAGCTCACGGTGGGTGTGAGGGGCCTGGCATGGAGCAGGAGCTGGGGGGAGGCAGGACGCCTCGGAAAAGGTGAATTAACGAAGGGTTGGGAAGGGAATAAAGAAAGTTATGAAGAGGGAAAAGAGACTGGTCAGAAATGCAAGCCTTGGGAGCCCCGGATGTTCCTTTGATCGCCTGGGGAGGGTCAGGGCTTGAGAATCTCATTTGTGCTGAATTCTAAGGGTTTTTTTGTTCGCTTTCTGGATGTGTTGACATGCAACCAGTTCGAGATTTTTGGATGGCTGTTGGAGTATCCCAGCGGAAACTCTAGACCGGTGGTTCTCACTGGAGAGAGGACTGCCCCCAGTACTTTTGGAGTAAAAGTTTAAAAAAAAAAAAACCTTTTGGAGAAGCGTTTTTTGGTTGGTTGGTTGGTTGGTCACTGGCTGGAGGCAGGGCTGCTCTGTATTCTGACGGGCATGGGACAGTCTCTTCCCGCAGAGGATCTGTGGCGTCTCACCTGACCTTGGACTGACCTGCTGGACATTCTGTGAACTAAAAACCTATTTACAATTTTCATTAGCTTAGACCTCGGTCCACTATCAGCATAAACAAAATATGTTTGTCCGACCGGAATATACACTTCATTTTTTTAATTACATGATTTAAAATAATATCGTTTGCAGCATACGTAGAATGTATAAATGGAGGGAGTCTTGTCATTTGTTATATTTGGGGTCTGGCTGGAAGTTTTTCACATTTCAGAAGATCACATCAGCTCTGGCCGCACCCCCATGGCTTTGGAAATGCCAGAACAGTTCGTGTTCATTAGACTGAACTGTATTCAAGCGTGTTTACATAAAAGGTACAAACCAACTCACTGATCTTTGTGTCTTCTAAGTTAGTCTTACCTAAATATTTAGATGCTGAAATACATCCTTTATTGTCAAGTACTCCTGTTTTATTTCTCTGTATTGCAGTTAGGGTGTTATACTGATTTTTGTTTGAGTTCCTTCTTGTGACATGGCATTCAGTCTGCTAGGATTGAGAACTATTGTTTAGATGGAATTTTCTTTTCAGGGAAATCTCTCGTGATGGGCATGTATGCCCTGGGGTCTTTCTCCGTCTTCAATTTTAGGAGCCAGACTTGGCGACCATGCTCTCACACCTGGAAGTTCTGTCCAAAGCCGGCCATATTTCACCAACACCTCCCCTCTTTTTTAAAATTATATTCAATTACCCAACAAACCCACATTAGTTTTTTAGATAGTGTTCAGTCATTCATTAGTTGCGTGTAACACCCAGTCCTCATCACAACGCGTGCGCTCCCTAATACCCCAACCCTTTTATAAGAGAGAGCCCCAGTGCTGAGAAGGCATTTCAAGTTTGTTTTTAGGGTCTGTTAGTGTGATACCACTGTCTTCCTATAGGTTTTTAACATAGACCGTTGTCAAATACTTACAGAACTGAGACTGTTAACTTACTGAAAGGCAAGTCCTTTCTGAACTCACTTACTCTTATGTAAATGAAGGTGCACGAATAATAGAGACAACATCTTTTCGGGAGGGGCAGACATAATATAATTCTTCCAAGTCTGAAAAATTGTTCTATCATCCCCCTCTTTTTCTAGAGACTTTTAGCTTTATTTCATAGGAAGCTTGTGCTCTTAGAACATATCCACTGATGGTCCCTACCCAAAGATCAGTCTTCTTATCCATGCAGTGAATGAAACTCTCATTAGCCAAGGTTAACACATGAGGTGGAGGGTATTAGGGAGGGCACGTGTTGCATGGAGCACTGGGTGTGGTGCAAAACCAATAAACACTGTTATGCTGAAAAGAAAAAAAAAATAAAGTGATATATGTTTAAAAAAAAAAAAAAGAACTCCGTAGTTTTAGAGAACCACGCCCCCTCCAGCTCTGGGGGCACAGGCGTGGCACAGAACAGGTGGGGAAGAAGCAGAAAGAAGGGAGAAGTGGAGAGGAGGGAGGAAGAGAGAGACGCCTTTAGCTTTTTGACTTTTCCAAATTAACAGAAGACAGGAAAGCAATCCAAATGGGCGACAGGAGCAAAATGAAATCAAAATAGAAGACTCACTTTGGTGTTTTAAAGTTAAGAAAGAAATATGCATTTAATGAGAATCAGAACGGGCTCCTGCCTAAATTGAAATTGGTCTTTATAGGCTCTCTGCCCCTTTTCTTGGCATAGACTTAGCAGTAAGTGAGGGCAGTCAATATATCGAGACCCCCAAGACCGTAAAGCCATGTTTGCGTGTCCACGACTCAGTGACAGAAAAGCAGGAAAGCAAGGAAAGGACAAGAAGAAAGTCATATGTTCACATTCTCTGGTCTGAAAGAACTTTGCGTAAATATATTCACGGAGTTGTTTTATACGTAAGATGCTCTGTTTTCGCTTTAGAGCTCCCTCGCTCAGAGAGGTCCTCAGTAGCATATTTCGACCTACTGGATTGTACATTCTGGTTGAATTTAAGATGGTAATTTTAGGCATCACTGTCCTATTGTGAAATAATCCTATCATCTCTTTCAACCTGTTACATACATTGCATCTTGATCTGCCTTGACCTTTCGTCTTCACATTCATGCCAGTTTCCCTGTTACCTGATTATTCTTGGCCATCAGTTTTTTCTCCCTTACCATATTTTCAGCTTTCATGAACTCTTCCTCTTTTCTGTTCATCTGCTTGTTCCCGCGTACATGTAGGTTGAATGAGGAAGTTCTGAAATAAAGCTCATAATGGTTCTCAGGCTGAACAACACATTAGAATCACTTGGGAGCTCTTAAAAAAAAAAAAAAAATCCATGTCCTGGGACACCAGGCTTTTGCTCGGTTATTTATAAATGCTTCGTGGGTGATTCCAAGGTCAGGTACAGGTGACCACCTGTGACTTGGGCCAGTGGCAAAGCAGAGAGGCAGGTTACCCTCCTTTGTTAGCACCTCCTTTGTGCAACCCTCCTTTGCACTTCTCTCCTTTGAACTTAGGTGCGTGCCTTCAGTGGACTTCTTGTTGTGTTCCTATGTTTTCATTAATCGAATCACTTATTTGCTTTCTCTTTAAATCCAAATGACGTGCACACAGTTAGGGTTTGGGGAGAGAGCATTGATCATCCTGCTCTCACTTCTCTGGGTCTTCAACTGGTCAGCGTCAAAATAGCAGCTTCTTTACAGATGTGAAGCAGATCTGGATACCCCCACCTGACCTACAGCCCAGCGGGCTGCCTGGGGTTCCCCTCGTCCACCACTGAAGTAGATGGAGTTGTAGGTACACTTCATAACCTGGGGGCCTCACCCCTCCCCTGGGGGAGCTGACCACGCAGAGAACCGGAGATGCCTGCTCTGTGGGCAAGCAGAGCCATGCCAAGTTCAGTTCATCCTCCCAGAATTGCTCAGAATCTCCATCCCTACCCTCTATCGATCCAGGAGAAATAGATCGCCTCCCCTTCTCCCACTATAATACACAGGCACACACAGACACAGACACAGACAGACAGACAGACAAATACACACACACACACATCCACACACACACACACACACACACATCCACACACACACACACATCTTAGATGCAACCATTTTTAATGTTTAGCTGTGATCTGGTTTTCCCCTCTCTGAAACTTCTCAAGGTCTTTTCCTTATTCCTAGTATTTTAAAATTTACTGTTACCACCCCCAACCCCCACAGCATGTATCTTTTTTTATTCCATATGCAGATAGCAACGAGAACCTTAGAGATGCCTGCCTTCGTTTTCCTGGAAGAGCAAAGAAATAAAGGAACATGCTCATCTCTTTCCTTCCCCTTTCTGTGTTCTTCTGGAAATTCAGTTGTTAGGCCCTCTGTGTTGATTCTCTGAGAATGTATCTTTTTCCTTCTCCTTTTACCCTTGTCCCTTTGTTCTGTTTTCTGGGAGATTCCTGCTAGTTTATATTCTTATGTTATGATTATTTTTTTCACTGTAATATTAAGTTTTTTTTAAAAAGAGTCCCCTTTTATTCTTCAATTGCACTTGACATCCACAGGACGCCATGTTTTCCCATAGGTCTTTGCTGACAGAAATTAGAGAGTTCAGGAGTCATGTCCCCAACACCCTGCATTATATCCAGGTTCTTCTGCTTCCTCGCTCCTCCCATCCATTCCTACTTTCCTTTCTTCCTTTCTGTCTTCTTTGCGCCTCCCCTTTGTTGTCTGCATCTTTTCCATTGAGAATATACTTCAGATGTGTGCCAATCATTTGTAATTCTTGCATGTTCAAGAGTGGAAATTGGAGGCTCTGTGTGGGGAGAGGTGCTTGTTGTGTGGTGAAATTTCCTGTGGGATGGATAAGCGGAAAGCTGCATGTTTTTCATTAGGGAATCCTTAATGTTAGTACATGTATGTCTTTTGCTAAAGTGTCGTTTCTCCAAAGACAAATATTCTTTCTCTATAATAGTGAGTCCTATTATTGAGTTCTCTTACAGGGTCAGGCATAGGCAGTGAAGAAAGGAAACTGGAGATCCTGCTGATCACTTTGGAAACTTGAATTCAGTCCCCATGTTTTCAGCCCCAAATATCTTTGCTGATCTTCGGGTCAGAATCTCCAGTCTATCCATAGGAACTAAACTACAAACTCCTGTTAGTGTCTGGTGGTACCAGAAAGGGACACACATGTGAGCTTCTATCCTTCCATTTACTTAGACACCATCAGTTCTCTGTTTCCAGCTTTGGCTCTTAGCCACTCTGCATGATAACTGGTTTCTCCACATTGTGAACCTTTCTTGGGTTCTCTGACAACCTGTACTGTTTCATTGGAGGGATTTAGGCCATTTATATTTAATGTGGTTACAGATATGCTTGGTTAAATCTGTCCTCTGGCTATTTGTTTTATGTTCCTATTTGTTCTTTGTTCCTTTTTTCTATTTCTGCCTCTTTTTGGATTTTTTTTTTTTATTGTTCCATCTTCTCTCCTTTATTGTGTTATCAGGTATTACTCTCTGAAGTAGTATTTTCATGGTTTCTTGAGGCTAACAGTGTACCTATACACTTAGGTACAATGTAACTAACTTATCACGGTCTCTCACTGGACAGGATGCCACTTACTACAATGTATCTTCAAGTGATACTGAACCACTTTGTAAAGTACTTCCATTTCTTCAACACTGGGGTTTTACACTCACGTATTGATTAGTTCTTAGATGAATGACCAGGAGACTGCTGTGCAGATTTTTGGATTTCCATTGATGTAGATTTCTCCTCTCTGGATTTTGACCCTGTAAACTTCTCCACCCCTACCCACCCCCCTGCAGATTTCCAGCTGTGTTCCTGAATTTGGAAAACTTGGGGCTCTGCCTGGTTTCTCTCCCTGAGCCGCATCCTGGGGATCCTCTTCAGGTTTAAAGTGGCACAACTGTATGACCACTGTGGTTGTTTATCATCTCTTGGGAATCACTGGCCTTTATTAGTAGATGATCTATGTCTTATTAACCATTGTCTCAAATACTCTGTCTGGTTTTGTACTTGTTTTGAGAGGCAGCGTAAATCCGGTCCCTTGTTAGTCCTTCTTGGATGGAAACGGAATTCCCCATGTACTTTTGTGTGTATGAATTTGTGTTCTTTTTCATGCTCTGGTCTTTCCTTTTCTTTCTTTTTGTTCTTGTGGGTTTATACCTTTTAAAAATTGCCTTGCTGTCCTTTTAGTGGCATCTTCAGAGAGGATGGTAGAATCATGAGAGAGAACCAATGGTGGATGAATCACATGCATTTCAGTCTCCATAATAGTTTTTATTCTACAACCAAGGCTGGCACCTGAGATCAGAGCTGACAACTGAGATGAGATCTTTTTGCCATTTGTAGTATTAATTGCATGTTTAATAAAAAAATGGTTAATGAACATAGTTTGCCTGCTGTTCACCTCCATTGCTGAATTATCTTTTATAAGTGTAAAAGTACCTTATAAGTTGCATACAGATCTTGGAAGAGAACACGACAGATTGATTGACGGGCAAGACTCACTTCTGTCCCCTTTTTGTACCGCTGTGTCTGTGATCCCAAAGGCATAGTGTGGGGCCACAAGGGCACATCGATTTGAGAATAAATGTTTCATTTTGTCATGCTAGTTAATTCAATAAAGGCATAGTCTTTGTCCTCGAATTCTTCATAATTAAGACTCTGGGGGCATGTTAGATGAGCAGATTATACATTACATGTCTTGTAGCCGAAGTTAGCATTGGTTGATGACACTAGAGATCTCTACAAGAGGCTCCTACAGACAAAGAACCAGCCTGGAGGCCTGGAGTACCATGTTGCCCAAAAGCTTTGTGGAGTCTGGAAAAGGGGACCGATGAGTAGATTCTCCAAGTAGAAATCAGGGCTAGGAAAGCGGGTGGGGTGGGGCAGTTGTTTCAGGAAGAAGGAAAGTTGTTTCCAGGCCAGAAACAAAACCATGAAAGAGGATGGCCTAAGTACCAGCCATTCATGTGGTCAGAACTGGTGCGTGCGGAGCCGAGACCACCACGTTCAGGGGAGAATTCTGTAATGCCTTTGGAAAGATAACCCTGGCACATTTCAACAAGTACTATAGAAAACTATCATATTTAAGAAAAAGCGGTAGACCCACAATCAACAGTGAAGACATGAATGGAAACTAAGAGAAGGAATATTTTGCTTCTTTTCAAACCTCAAAGCTGATCTTGAAACCTTTATGTCTATGAAGTGTGCACCTGCTTTAAAATAGTGCAGTAAGACTTCTCTCCCAACCCCAGAGTTCTGACTTTAAAGGCTTGAGATCAGCAGGCCTTCCTTGCTCTCATTTTAATCCTATTTGATGTATTTTTCCTTAAACAAGTATTCCTAGTGATCAGAATTTGAACTTTGCCACTTTGGGTCAGTTCTTCATGTCTTTCATAGAATAGTCCTTGTGAAGAAGAAGGTTGGCATTGCTTGAGTAAGTTCGTGAAATGAACATCTGTAAGGGAAAAAAAAGTTTTGAAATATTTCCTCTGCTTTTTAAATTGTGCAATTAATCACTCACGGTGGTGTGAATCTGGCGTCATTCCAAACCTGGCGGTTCTAAGGGATAACATCATCCTGCGGGTAAGTTTAATATTTGAGTTGCCAGGAAAGAAATCTTGATTATTCAGATAGTGTCTAACGTGGTTCCCTAATTACCTCGTTCTTGACTGTTCACAACTAAGTATGTCTGAATGTAACATAAACATTAGTCTGAGATGCTATTTTTCCATTCTGAGCTACTTTTCAGGCAGGTTTATTACTCCATAAGCCAAAAAAAAAAAAAAAAAAAAAAGATAATTTAGTATTATATCCCAAGCCTTAAAATATCAATTCGTAGAAAGTTTGCTTCTAATCAGGCCCTTCAATACAGGATTACAGTAGTGTGTAGGGTATAATAAATATTGACAGAATGATGTCACGGCATAATGCTTCAAGATTTTGCAAAGAGTTGAATGAGGATGGGAAGAGTCTACATATTTAAAACTCGGGTATTTATTACATTAAGCAACTAAAGAGGAGTCAGCTTGCCTAAGTTTCCAGTGAATGTGTTTTATTGTGATTTTCGAAACTGTTTACTTCCTTCTCCAAACTTCGGGAAACAGATGAAAAATGCTCCAGAAAGAATAGTTTAGAAAGACTGCACAGCCGTGCCCAAGTTATTTCCTTGTGGACACCAGCCATGGAGGTTCCCCTTAGAGACCTTCCCTTTTAGTTTTAAATCTCAAACTCCTCTTTTGTAGTTCCTTGTGCCTAGCGGATGTGTTCTGTTCACTCATGGTGTAGAAATACCTGAGACGTGATCACATTTTCCAAGCGACACTTTATTGATATAGAGAGGGTGAAGACGGTAGCTGTTTCAGCCAAAAAGGTCGTCTAGGTCTTAAAATATTAACGTAAATTGAGAACATGGAAGTCAAGTGCTAAATAAACACTTAGTGGACGCTCTGCAAATATTTCATAGGTGTCAGGTAATCAGAGTTTTTGACTCTTAAATATATCTGATCTTTCTGTAGATCGTGCTTGGTAATGAAGCTTTGTCTCACCATTAGACATTGACTAGGGCATGAACATTCCTGCCTTCCCTCTCTGGCATCATGCCTTCCCTGTTTTAGGCAAGCTCCTATTGGAGTATACTCTAGAGAGAACCCCAATATCATGAAAGAATTATAATCTAAAGGGTACCCTTCAGCAAGCGGTGTGTGTGCAAGCTAGGAGATTATCAGCATGCTTTGGAGAACAAGACATGAGGACAGGAGAGTCCTCCCCAGGGGCATCTGATAGCTGGGAAGGAATAGGGTCCTTCAAAGAATGTGGGTGATGAGCCAGGAATGCCTCAGGTGACCAGAGTCTGGGTCTGACTTCCATGGAGAGCAGAGGAGGGCCACTCTGCCCCATGACTATAAAGAAAAGGCATCCAGGGCGAGTTCTTCCAGGGGAACCACTCACATACTCCAAGTCCGGCCAGGGTTGTGCCATCATTATCCCATGTTCAGGGAAGACAGCTAGTCGCTCCAGGTAGACTGTTGCAGTACTGTCCGATGATGGAGGAAGACAAAGATGCTGAGGGGGTATATGGGCAGGGCTGGGAGACAAGCAGATGGAAAAGGCTCCTCTCCCATCCCCCACATTTAATTTCAAAGGATGACTAGGAGTCGGAGCATCATGGAGATAAAAGTAGAAAAGGACAGTCTGAGCACAGGGAGCAGCATGGCTCCTGCTACTCTCAGGATGGGGGTGGGGCGAGATCGCAGGCTGAATCCAGCACTGCACCATGTCCCATAAGTTACGCACCTCGGTGGACATCCGGGAATGATGAGCCACGAGAAAGGTCTGGGCAGAGTTCAGAGACACACCTGCATTTATCAGTTTACAACCGTGAGCATAGCAGCCCTAATTTATATTTTTTTTTAAAGTTTCTCTTTCAGACTATTTTTAACGTTGAGGAACTTCCTGACGTCTGTCAGGTTGCTCAGGTGAAACCTCGATTGTATTTACACCTCATAGTGAGATTTGAAGCCCTCCACGTAGATCATTTTGTAGAAGCTACTCAGTGCATTTCCTGGATTGGATCTGGCAGCCGTTCTGTGGATGAAGTAAAAAGGACTGGCTCTGTTTGTTGTTTTTCAGGTACCACGATCAGCAGGATGTTACCAGCAACTTCCTCGGAGCGATGTGGTTGATATCAATAACTTTTCTCTCCATCGGGTATGGCGACATGGTACCAAACACATACTGTGGGAAAGGAGTCTGTTTGCTTACTGGAATAATGGTAAGTATCCTACCACTTTGTTTCTTTCAATGATACTCTCAGATCACGAAGGCACCCCACATGACAGTGTGCCATTCGGTATCCCGACCGTGAGCAGCAAAGCATTCATGATCAGTTCTGGGTTGGGAGAGGACATCACTGATTTTCATCTTCATTCTTAACGTGACACAGCTCCGTCAAGCACGTGGTGCCCGTGGATTGCTCTTTGTGGGAGTGGGACTAATTTTGATGAGCAAATCTGGTCTTTGAGCTTCAGCTTCAGCCAGAAATTTCTTTATTTCAGTGGGTTCTGGCATTGTCCGACTAGTTATGTGAACTTAAGTAAATTTCTCCTCTCTGAAACTTACTTTCCTTATCTGAAAAATGGGGACCCTGATAACATAGCCTGAAGTGCGGTGAAGGGCTGAAGAGTTGCATATTTTGTCAGTTACAGAATTAGACTATGATGGACCCTTGACCTTGGGTTTCCAATGCATGGGCTACTAATATGCAGATTTTTTTTAAAGTAGGTACAGTATAGTACGGTAAGTGTATTTTCTTTTCCTTACAATTTTCTGAAAAACATTTTCTTCTCTATTGTGGGAAAGTTGACTTCTAAGCTAAGGTAGTCTTGGGCAAGGATCCAGGAGGAGGAAATGGTTTGTTTGAAGGCAGTGGGTCCGGGAGGAGCTTAGTACCTTTGAGCATGGCCACTGGGCCAGGAACGCACAGAATCAAGTAAAAAAATGGGGACGCCTGGGTGGCTCAGTTGGTTAAGCATCTCCCTTCTGCCCAGGTCATGGTCTGGCAGTCCTGGGATTGAGTCCCGCTTAGGGCTTCCTGCTCAGCGGGGAGTCTGCTTCTTCCTCTCCCTGTCCCCGCCTTGCTTGTGCTCTCTAGTGTGTGCATGCTCAAAAAAAAAAAAAGGTGGAAAGTAGTATGGCATGAGGCTGGGATGGGAGGCCAGGTCTAGGGGAGATTTTGAGAAAGTTTTGCAGCCTGTGGTGCCTGTGGTGATAGGCCACTGCTTTTTTTTTTTTTTTTTTGAGAGAGAGAGAGAATGGGCAGGGGAGGAGCAGAGAAAGAGGGAGAGGGAATCCCAAATGGGCTCCATAGAGCCTGACATGGGGCTTGATCTCACGATCCATGAGAGCATGACCAAGCCAAAATCAAGACGCTCAACCGACCAAGTCACTCAGGCACCCCAACATGCCACCGTTCTGGGACCTGTAGCAGGTACAGACCAAACCTCTTACTCCTTACACCTTCCACTTTGACTGGGACTAGTTTGTTCTATGTGTGTTTTTTAAAGATTTTATTTATTTGACAGACGGAGATCACAAGTAGGCAGAGAGGCAGGCAGAGAGTGGGGGGAGGCAGGCTCCCTGCAAAGCAGAGAGCCCGATGCGGGGCTCGATCCCAGGACCCCGGGATCATGACCTGAGCCGAAGGCAGAGGCTTTTACCCACTGAGCCACCCAGGTGCCCCTGTTCCATGTGTTTTAGATGACAACGGGAGGGTGGCAAGTTGTCTCAAACTGATCATAATGCGGCGTGAACTTTTAAATGCCGAAGCCGGGCGACGCTTCGCATCGTCGCAGTGTTGGCAGTGACCTAGGTTCTATTTGTTGCTTAGCTGCTTTTTCTAGTTTGGATACAGCCAAATATTATCTCGCTGCTTCTTTGATTTTCTGCCTACATCAGGATATGAGAGCTAATACCAGGAGCTCCTTAGGCAGGAAATTCCCAGCGTTTCTGAAGTTAGGCATCCCTCCCGATGCTTCCCCTGTGTCCACCCCCAGGTTGGCAGCAGAGGGACAGGCTCTCCATGTGAAGGCCTTTGAACGGTGGCCAGGGAAGCCCGTACCCTTGTAACAGCTGCCTCGGGGGACTGTTCCAAGAGAACTAGCAGGAAGGACTGCGTGCCCGTGGCATGGATTGGAGCGGGAACATTCTTCTCCCACTGGGTAGTACCGACCTGGGGTAAGGCAGCTACGTGGGAACATAAAATCCAGGGCTAGTTTTAAGGTCACCAGGAGCCACAAGATGACCATTTCAGGTCCCAGTTGTAAGGAATATAATATGTGGGTATCACTTCACATGGTTGGCTTGTAAAAGAAAAACGCAGTTCTGTGCATTTTTAATGAATTTTTTTTTTCATCATGCTGGGGAGGGTCTGTTCTGTTAACTATTGAATCACTTCCTCCTTTCTCCTCAGAAGATAGCATTTTGTTCTATAGTATAATGCTCTGGGAAATAAAATTTGCATGGATCTATTTTTGGAGGGCCATAACAAGCCCACAAGGGACATGAATGATGCTATTTATAAAAAACAAAAATAAAAACAAAAACAAAAAAAAACAGGACTGCTAATTGCAGAGTCTTTCCCCTTAAGCTTCTTAGAAACAATTTCCTTTTAGGCAAGATGTTTCTTTTAGGCAAGATGTTCTCCCCCCCCACCCTCCTTTTTATTGTTGAATCAGGTATGACTCAGGGTTTGTGCAAATGGTCTAATACGCCATAGATCAGAACCGGATGGGAGGTCAGCCTTGCCTGGGTCTTGCGGTATTTCTAGCTTTCCTCGCTTTTTTCTTTGTCCTCAGGGTCTTCAGAGCCTCACCTGACAGCACAAAATCTTTTATTGAGTTGAACTACTTGCTTGCTTAGGTTTCACTAGGGATCCTACTTTACAGAAAAAATAGGAGTTATACTCAACCTTTCATCTATACGGACCCAAAGACGTTATGTTCCCTGAAGTTCACAGTGACTTTGCTGCTGCCCTCGAGCTTCATGGTGAAACAGACTCTCTGTTCTCAGGCTGAGGAGGTCCACTCCCATGTAAGGAACAGATGAGACTTTTTAATTTTTTATTTAAATTCAATCTTATTAGTTTCAGAGGGAGAGTTTAGTGATTCATCAATGGCATATGACATCCAGTGCTCATGACATCACCAGCCATCCTTAATGCCCATCACCCGGTTACCCCTTCCCCCCTGCCCCTCTCCCCTCCAGCAACCCTTGATTTCTTCCCTAGAGTTAACAGTCTCTTATGGTTTGCCCCCCTCTGTTTTTGTCATTTCTTATTTTTCTTCCCCTTCCCCTGTGTTCATCTGTTTTGTTTCTTAAATTCTGCATAGGAATGAAATCATATGGCGTCTTTCTCCGACTGACTTATTTCACTTAGCGTAATAACCTCTAGCTCCATCCACATCCTTGCAAGTGGCACGATTTCATCCTTTTTGATGGCCGTGTAATATTCCATTGTATATATATACCACATTTTCTTTATCCTTTCATCTGTCAATGGATATCTGGGCTCTTTCCATAGTTTGTCTATGTGGACGTTGCTGCTATGAACGTTGGGGAGCAGGTGCCCCTTCAAACAGACTTATTTCTTACTAGCCCCATCAAAAGTGGTTTACTTGCATGTCAACAAATTCATTAACCTTGGACTAACCTACATGAAATGCTTCATGGAGTTCGATTGTGTCTATCCTTAGACCAAGCAACCTCCCATGGAGTCATGTCCCCAGAGCGATCTCCTAGGGGTGAGTTTCTGGGAATTGATTCCATCCTGTGTAAACTTCCTGGGGCTTGACCATGTGTGGCTCAGGTTACCTATAAATGGATATGGAGAGTGTTTGGCTGACAGTGAAGATACCTAGAAGCAGCTAAGTTGTCTTCCTAGCCCATAGATACAGTTAGTTTCCTTAAGATGAAAGGTGTTTTGCCAGACACTTTTTTTGTTTTGTTTTTTGGCTTTTGTTTCAGGAAACTTAAATACCGGTTTGTCACTTTGGGATTATCCAAGCCAGACACGACTTGCTTTTATTTTAGGCATTTATTTGCCTATTCCCCCCTCGGACTTTTGCAATGCATGTTTAGGTAAAATGCACAATGTCAGATTTCCCATGGGCCATCTCTCTCTCTCTCTCCATCTGGTCCCTAATAAGTTGTGAAAAAGAAATACTATTTACAATACTCCTGAGAGAAGACAGGGTCATCCCTGAATCATCTTGTCTATTATCTCTGAAGTGCTATATTTTTTATGTTCTTTTATATTTGAATTTTCTCGTTCTTGTCTTTACGAAATTGATAGAGTTTATAGCTTTACATGGTGGGGTTTTTTTTCCACTTTGACGTAAGATATAGTCAATCCAAATGCTAACATCTACAAAGATCATTTCCCATTTCAAAATGTACATATAAAGAAATGAGCACCGGCTTTCTTCATAAAACTAATGAAACTAATGAATTATTTCATGGCACCTTTTTAGATGTGCACATTTCATTGGTTAAAACCCCAAAATTAAACTGTAATTAAAAATTTTTTTTTAAAGATTTTATTTATTTATTTGACAGAGAGAGAGATCACAAGTAGGCAGAGAGGCAGGCAGAGAGAGAGGAGGAAGCAGGCTCCCCACGGAGCAGAGAGCCCGATGCGGGGCTCGATCCCAGGACCCTGAGATCATGACCTGAGCCGAAGGCAGCGGCCCAATCCACTGAGCCACCCAGGTGCCCCTAATTTAAAAATTTTTAAATAGCTTAATTTGTGTCGTGAGTGATATTTTTGGGCTCCAAGGACGTTAAGATTAATCTGCAGTGCTCTGGGCAGAAATATGTTGTGAAAGAGTGAGGAGAGAGAGTTTTCCAGAATATTTCTAAGAGACAAACAAATGGCCTTATCAAAAAAAACAAAACAAAACAAAGCAAAACAAACAAACAAAAAAAACCAAAAAACAAAAAAAAACACCTCTCCTTGCCTGAAATGTCAATTGTGAATCCAAGACAACCCTGCAAAGCTTTTCTTGTAATTTTTACAGTGTTGTGTACATAAATGATGATGGAAATGCTTAAAATAAGATGATTGTAGATACAGGTACCACAGTGCGATAGATCAGACAAATCAAGTAGAAATCTCCTTCTTACCCACACCTACCTAACAGTAAAGCTGAACACACAAAGATCTCTTCCTCGCTCCTGGATAGTGTCTTAAAAACACAGATTTCCAGGATTGCTTAATGGTCACTCATCACCCTTCCAGAGAAAGCCATGAAGGTTGTAATTACTTTTTTCTCTTTATCCATCAGTCTTTCCTCTGTGAGGTCCCACCAAGGACTTGATGCTTCCACAGCCAATGGGATGACCTCTAAATGGCTTTCTTCTTTCAGCTAAAGGTGCTGGGCAGACATTGCTGTCAGATCATTGGTGTCTTAGCTTTTCACCAGTTGGAGCTTGTTTCTCATCATGTCCTACTTGAGGTAAAGCAGGTAGTTTTGCTTAGCAATGATAAAGTTATCCTAGCTATGCTTTCATATCTATAGACAGAACACAAGCTAAAAGCTCTACTTTTCCCTTACGTAGGAATATACAGGATCATTTCAAGAGAAGAATACAGTTTCATTGGTGAAAGGGTATCTCTTGGCTTATAGGAGAATGAAGGTCATTCAGTCACTTAGGATTTTTGCTTGTCTATTTCTGTAGAATGATGGCATCTCCGGTGGGCCCTTTACCTAGAGTATAGATGACGAGATTTTTAGGGCAAAATTACCTTAAAACAGGAAGGATTATCTGCCCCATCCTAGGGACACAGGTTATTACCTGGTAAGCGGTTCCCCATGGATTCATCAACACATGTGGGTCCAGTTCACAAGTGTGATCTAGCTTCCCCCCAACCATTTCTGCAGTTCGGAACAATTTAACAATCACGGCAGCAGTGAATCGTTCAAATTTTATTCAGGGAACCACAATAACAAAAAAGTCTATTTTTTATAACACCTCAGGATGAGAGTTTCAGATAATAAATCCTTTTACCCATTGTTGAGGAGTCTTTCCTTTTTTATTTAATTTTTTCAGTGTTCCAAGATTCATTGTTTTTCCTTGGAACCTTGGAACCACACCCAGTGCTCCATGCAATACGTGCCCTCCATAATACCCACCACCAGGTTCACCCAACCCCCTAGCCCTCTCCCCTCCAAAACCCTCAGTTTGTTTCTCAGAGTCCACAGTCTCTCATGGTGTGTCTTCCCCTCCAATTTCCCCCAACTCCCTTCTCCTCTCCTTCTCCCAATGTCTTCCGTGTTATTCCTTATGCTCCACAAATAAGTGAAACCATATGATAAATTACTCTCTCTGCTTAACTTAGTTCACTCAACATAATCTCCTCCAGTCCCGTCCATGTTGATGCAAAAGTTGGGTATTCATCCTTTCTGATGGAGGCGTAATATTCCATTGTATATATGGACCACATCTTCTTTATCCATTCATCTGTTGAACGGCATCTTGGTTCTTTCCACAGTTTGGCGACTGTGGCCATTGCTGCTATGAACATTGGGGTACAGATGGCCCTTCTTTTCACTACATCTGTATCTTTGGGGAAGAGTCTTGACAGAAAGTCCCATGGTGGCTCAGTCAGTTGTCAAAGGTCAGTTTTCATCCTGAGGGGAAAAAAGGCTACATTGTTCATTTAGTCAGAGAGTCTTCCAGAACGCAGCCATTAATTAGCCAGAGCTTATAAAGAGAATGACTGCTGTTCAAGAGGGCTAAACTGAAGGTCCATTCAGGGATTTTTTTTTCCCCCTGCCAGGGACATAGAAATCCTGAGAAACTAGAGTAAAGTCAGTTCCTGGTATTGCTTGTGTGACTAAACAAAAAACAAAACAAACAAACAAAAAACCCACCCCAGGATACTTTTTGTAAGTCTTCTAGAATTTGACATGATGTGTTTAAGATCAAATAACTTGGAAGAAAATTTTCACTTGTGGGGTCTTTATGGTGTATTCGGTGAATCTGAGGAGAGCCCATCTTTAAATTCTTTGGATCGTTTCTATGTTGCACAGAGGAGCAGGAGGGGTTGATGGACCTTCAGTCAGAAGGCAGAGTTCTCCACCGGTGCCCTACGCAGACCTTCATGTCTCCACAGAGACATTTCTTCAGAAATATAATAGCTGCTTTCCAAGTACAGACACGTCGAGTCAGAAGTTTTTGTGACCTTCTAGCTTCTGACTTGTTGCCTCCACCATTCCACCTGATTTTTCTAAACTATCAGCACTTTTATTTGGCAGGACTACCGTTCCTGTCTTTACAATACATGCACTCACCCTGGCACTGTCACTAATAAGGAGATTGAAACCCGGTGTGACTCATTGTTGATGACCAGTTTTAGGCACCATTTCTTTCTTTCCAACCGTCAAAGCGCAAGAATGAGCTGAACCAGCAAATCACTCTAACGGAGATTTGGATTTTGTTGGTCTGGGTTTTTTGACTGAACTCAAAAAACCACACTTACCTCCTCCCCTCTTCTACCGGTTGAGGACAGCGGACTTGAACTTTCCCCTCCTATCAGCAAATACCAACTCATCTTTAAAGAAACTCAGGGCAGTCTGTCTTCAAAATTACCTTGACTGTTGTTGGTTTTCATGACCCGAGGAGATCTTGCAGAATTCCAATGAGATAGAATAGGAAAGCTGAGTGTTTTATAGAATTTTAGTTGCCAGAAGTGATTGGTTGACATAGCTTCACGAAAAAAAAGTGTATCAGACGAGCACACTAAAATGTGTTTTTTATTCTGTGATACTGCATCAGTCAACCCCAGGGACAGAGAAATGGGCAGTATTTCCAAATACTCATTTTATCTTCCTTTTGGAGGATATGTGGATATTTTCAAGTTAATCGGCCTTAAAGCTGTTTTATTAATTTGGGTGTATTTTAAGGAAAAAGCATGATTTTTTTTCAAATTAACTGTATTTTGGTAAATTTTAATTACTGTTAGTCGAACAAATTGGCTATCACAGTCAAGTTTTGAGCTTTTAGGAGCTACTATAAGACTTGCAGGAGGAGAATTAATTTAACACTGGAGTATTTTGAACACTCGCATTTTTTTTCATTAGTCATTTTTGGTGAGGGTGAGGATTCTGGAATTTTTAAAAGAAAATTATACATTCCAGTGTTTATGTTACATCTGTGGCAGGTGCCTCTTTAAATAAGAACCCAAACCTTTACCCAGTGTGCTATTAAAGTATTTCCCTTCTCCATAGACTTGTATTGCCTGCTTGTTAAATCTTGCTCCCCAAAATGACTTTCCAAAATGATTCTTGAAAGAATCCACCAGATGAGCAGAACCAGGGGACCTGATGTAAAATGACGGTGGTGCCTTGAACTTTTCAAACATCGTGCAGTAAAATGACCTCGGAGAGAATGAATTTCTTCCTGAACATTCTGCGGTCCAACGTGCCTTACGGTTTCTGTGCTCTGATGAGGAAATGCAGAATGGAGAAAAGGGCTGTATTTTTTCCATTTGGCAGCATCTCAGACCCTCCAGGTGTTGGGGTTCCACTTCTGCTTTATGCTGATTATCTGGTATAGGGCAGTGAGCTTTAGTAATGATCTCTTCTAAGGACACGGTCTCCCTCTTCTCTCTCTCTCTCTCTCGAGCAACTTGTAATTTGTTGGAAGGAAAAGTGACACGGCAGCTAAGGAGAACCTCAACATTTCCCTTGAGTTTATCAGCTTCGTAAACACACCCGTGTTTTCCTTGGGTAGTCGGGAGGGGCCCGAGCATCTTGAAGGGACGGGCCAGTGATCTGCTTTGTTCTTCCTTCATAACATGAACGAAAGGGGAGACCAGGAACCAGGATATATTTTCTGACTTCGGTGAAAGGAAGATGACTCATCTTGTTAAAGGCATACAGGGATCTTCCTTTCAGAGAGTAACATATGTTCGTCCCAACTGTTTCTACATCCATCACGATGACGACACACTTTGGAGGAAATGTGGAAGCATGTTTACTTTCATCTGTCATCACTTCATGGAACGGAATGGACAATAACGTCATGCCGTTACTTAAATCTTTAAAACCCTTCACGTGGGTGGGGATTTCCTTGGAACCTGGGAAGCTTTCATTTTGCATACCCCTACACTTTTTTAAGGTACTTTTTTGAAACCCAATTCTATCCACATGGAGTCCTTTGATGAATATTAAGAACCTGGGGACGTAGGAGTTTATGGCTGCCCTAAATAAAACAAAACTAAAGGAGTGGCTGTGTTTGAACAGAGGGAGGTTTCTAAGTGGCCCTTGAGGTACCATTTCAAGGGTACAGTTAGGATGATGAAGTGACAGGTACGGGTAATAGTTTGAATAACTCCTAAACTGTCAGACTCTCCTGCTTTTGCACTTTGCCACACATACTCATTTTAGTGCACAAGATTTGCGGTGAGCTAGAGAACGCTGAGCAGGGAGGGAAAAAAAAAAAACCCCAAAACCAAAAACAACAACAAAAAAGAGCGCAAGAATAAACACAAATAAAAATCGACCTTCAAAGGCTCTTGATACCGGTGATTTTCCACTCCTGTTAGGATGTTGATCTCTTTCCAGAAGGATCTCAGCAGTGGCCACCTGCCAGGGGAGAACAATATTCAACTTTGAGTGCCAGCCGCCGCTCACAGCTCCTCTCTCTCTAGCAGTGGAAACCCCTCAGATTTTTACATTCTCTGCTTATGCGGAAACCACTGCTGCTCTTGAATCTCGTAACTGAGTGATGAGCACCTGGGAGCAGTGCGCAACATGTGATCCCGTATTTCTCGAGCAAATAGTAACTACAGTGGGCAGGTATGGATGGCCGTCTTGAGTGCCCACTGTTTTTTGGTTAGCCCCTTTCCAGTACACCAAAACTATTTAGATATTGTGGCAAATGTTTGAAAGTGAATAGCGCAGATGTGTATGCTTTCAAAAAGTCATTCTTTTTTTTAAATTTAGAGTATAGGTGATGTATAATACTATGTTAGTTTCAGTGTGTGCTGCAGTGAATCGACATTTCTAGGATCACCAGAAGTCTAGTTACCCTCTGTCACCATAAAAAGTCCTCACATTATTATTTACTATATCCCTTAGAATGTATTCCATAGCCCCAGGATCTTTTTATAACTGGAAGTTTTTTTTCTATATTTGTCTGTTTCTGGTGTGTTTATTTGTTTCTTCAAAATTCTACATATAAGTGAAATCATCTCACTTAGCATAGAAACTTCTAGTTCCATCCTTGTTGTTTCCAGTGGCAGGATAACATTCTTTATGGCTGAGTAATATTCCATCCAGGTAAATCCTCAGAAGTGGGATTACTGGGATTGTAGGGTAGCTCCATTTTCCATTTTTTGAAGAACCCTCATACTCTTTTTCCCTCAGTGGCTGCACCAAATTACATTCCCACCAGCAGTGCCCCAGGGGTCCTTTTCCTCCCCATTCTAGCCAACACTTGTTATTTCTTGTCTTTTTGGTATCTGCCATTCTGACAGGTGTGAGGTGGTATCTCATTGTGGATTTGATTTGCATTTCCTTGATGTTGAGCATCTTTTCATGTATCTGTTGGCCGGCTGTATGTCTTCTTACAAGAAAGATCTATTTGGGTTCTTTGTCCATTTTTAATCAGGTTATTTGGTTTTTCTGGGTGTTGAGTTGTAGGTGCTCTTTATATTAACCCCTTATGGGATCTTACTGGATCGCCATTTACAAATATCTTCCTCATGCAGTAGGTGAGTTGTCTTTTGCTTTGTTGATGACAGTCTTCATTGTGCATCCTTTTTAGTTTGACATTTGACGTCCCACTGTTGTCCTTGCCTGAGGAAACAAAACCCAAAATGTGATGCTCAGGAGGCTCAGAGTTTACTGCCAATTTTTCTTTTTTCTAAGAGTTTTATGGTTTCAGGTCTCAAATTTAGGTCTTTAATTCATTTTCGTTTTATTTTTGTGGATGGTTTAAGAAAGTGGTCCAGTTTTCCAAGACTATCTTTTGCCCACTTTTTATTCTTGTCAGCTTTGTTGTAAATTGACCATTGAAGCCTGGGTTTACTTCTGGGCTCTTTATCCTGTTCGGCTGATCTGTGAGTCCATTTCTGTGCCAGGGCATACTATTTTGATTGTAGTGTGGTTTGCGATCAGGGAGCCTGACACCTCTAGCTTTGTTCTTCTCTTTCAGTACTGCTTTGGCTATCGGGGCATTTTTTTTTTTTTTTTGTGGTTATCGACAAATTCGGGGCTCATTTGTTCTAGGTCTATGAAAAATACCATTGAAATTTTGATAGGGAGCCCTGAATCTGTAGGTTGCTTTGAGTAGTATGGCTATCTTAATTCCTCCAACTCATGAGCACGTCCGATCTTTCCACTGATTTATGTCCTCTTCGGTTTCTTTCATCAGTGTCTTACATTTTTCAGAGTACGGGTCTTCTACCTCCTTAAATTTGTTTCCAAATGTGGATCCTTTTTAAACGGCAAAATTCAGAGCACATTTTGTGTATGATTATCTGACTTGCTTGAATATTATGTTGCCTTTTAAGTATTACAGAAATAAAATTTTAAAGCAGCCATATAATATTATAGACATGGATATGCTGGGAGTAATTCCCGTTCCTCAATATTAGATACTGAAGGTGAAGTCTACCATGTACGTAGGGTGTGGAATTTGCTTCTGTAATTCGTGATTTTCAGACCCACTGGTGGTGAGGAAAACCAGGTCACCTGGTGGGACTTTGGGACTCTCTTGGATAACTATCCAGTGAGCACCTTACCATTTTGGCTAGCATAAAGAAGATCCTATTAAGGGGCACCTGGGTGGCTCAGTGGGTTAAAGCCTCTGCCTTCGGCTCAGGTCATGATCCCAGGGTCCTGGAATCGAGCTCCGCATCGGGCTCTCTGCTCAGCAGGGAGCCTGCTTCCTCCTCTCTCTCTGCCTGCCTCTCTGCCTGCTTGTGATCTCTGTCAAATAAATATTTTTTTAAAAAAGATCCTATTAAAAACTAGTTTAAAACGATTCAAGCCTGTTAAAATATCCACAAGTATTGTAACATTGTGCTGTTGGCACCCCTTTGCCGTGGATTCCTGCGTAAACCCTGCCTTCTTCACTGTCTAGTGAGACAGTTTGGCCCGTCCTACCGTCCTGGGGTCTTCTCAGGGATAGGACTCCATCTAGAGGGCCCAACCTCCCTTTCACAGGCCTGTTGGTAGGTCCTCAGTTTTCCCTTCCGCTCCCATGAGGTTGGCTGTGCCCAAGATCCATGAGGTAACTGCAGTAGCCATGACCTTGCCTGAAAACTAACAACCAAGGTATCCCAACCCTGCCTTCCTGGCCCCATATAAAATCACTGGCCTTAAACCAAGAGGACCCAACTCCTCATGCATGGGATCGTGGAGAGGAAAGACTCTAATCCCTAGGATACCATCAGTGTCTTGTGGCTCTTCCTAAGAGATCGGCACAGTGGCCTGTAATTTTAAAAAGACCACTGCTGATATTTTTCAGGAAAAAAGGGAGCCCGCACCTTTCTTAATACCGGTAAGTGTCTGAAACAGGACGGGTATCCCTTACCTTCAACACTAGATAGTTCTGTTGTCAAGCTGAGATCTTCCCGTGACCTTGGAGTTCTGTGTATGTGGAGATAATGCATCTCTTTCCATTCCTGGTACGGCACAGTCCACTGACTTGAAGACCTCCCTCTAGTCTTAGCTTGAGAGAAGATTGTGCAGTGTTATTTTTAATGGAATAATGGTTATTTCTTCCCATGCATTTATGCTAATTTACTCAGCTGTTATCTGTTCTTATTATACTCTCAGGTATATAACTGATGTGCTCTGTTTCTTAAGAAATCTCTGAAATTTCCACAAGTTTACCATTTATTTCTTATGATTAAAGTCTGTTTGAGTCAAATATCATGCTTGAGCTCTTACAATACATGAACTAAGTTTTTAAAGCCCCACCTATAGTCCTGCTCCTCGAGGTCGCCAGCCAGGTGTTTTTGGTGCTTACGTGTTGAGGTCACCAAACGCTACAGTTTCTTTCTTTCTTTCTTTTTAATTTATCTGACAGACAGAGATCACAAGTAAGCAGAGAGGCAGACAGAGAGAGGAGGAAGCAGGCTCGCCGCTGAGCAGAGAGCCTAAGGTGGGGCTCGATCCCAGGACCCTGGAATCAAGACCCTGAGCCGAAAGCAGAGGCAGTGGTTAAAACCCACTGAGCCACCCAGGCCTGCTACGTTGTTTTTTTTTTTTTTTAAAGATTTTATTTCTTTATTTGACAGACAGAGATCACAAGTAGGCAGAGAGGCAGGCAGAGAGAGAGAGAGGGAAGCAGGCTCCCTGCTGAGCAGAGAGCCTGATGCGGGGCTCGATCCCAGGACCCTGAGATCATGACCTGAGCTGAAGGCAGAGGCTTTAACCAACTGAGCCACCCAGGCGCCCCCTGCTACGGTTTCTTATCTCCAGACACTTACACACTTGGTGAACAACACGTTTTGTTTGTTTTGTTTTTTTTTTTCATGTGGCTGAGACCAAATGTACTGACTTATTGGGGTTCTCTTCTCTTCTGGTTTTCAGGGTGCTGGTTGCACAGCCCTGGTGGTCGCTGTGGTGGCAAGAAAGCTAGAACTTACCAAAGCAGAAAAACACGTGCACAACTTCATGATGGATACTCAGCTGACCAAACGAGTGAGTCATCATCCTTGTGTCTTCCAAGGGACATTATCATGTGGCTCTCCACGTTGGGCAATACGACCTCTATCTTGACCTCTGAAGCTGACATGACGTGCTTTAGCGTTAAGGCCTTCTTGGAATCACTTTCATTTTTTTCCCCCTGCATGTTGACAATGGACTCGTTCTGACTTTAGGTCAGGGAGGAAACAATTGGACGACCTTGGTATTTACTCAAGGATCAAAACAGACCACATCAGTCTAAATAAATAGGTGCACTTAACATTTACGTTTGCAGGATCCAAGAAGGGACCAGTATTGGATTGAATAGGAAGGAACACACTGTCATCGAGAAATTTTATGGGGAAGTGATTCAACACTGTCCTACTGAGCTTCTGTGAGCAAGTCACTGTTCTAAAGACTGGGGTTGTGACGACAGGGAGAACTAGCCAGTAACTTTAAGGATCCCCAGGTAGTAGCAGAGATAGACCCTTTCTCTGATTTGCAGGCTGTCCAGGAGATGAAGTACAGCATCCCCATGGGAGAATACGGTAGAAAACAGTAACCACGGTGTTTACAGAGCACGCCCTCTGGGTGAGGCTTGGCTGCAAGCGTGTCACTGCTGTAAACTGGGTTATGGGGAAGGTGGTAGTACTAGGCTCGTTTTACAAATGTGGAAGCCAAGACACAGGGAGGTTCGGTAACTCGCTCAAAGTCATCATATCAAGGAGGGAAACGATTCTTACCCACTCCCACTCTATTTTTAGCCTCTCTGCATAGGTACTAGAGAAATCACAATGAAAGTTCGGATAACTCGATATTGTTTTACAGCAGCGTCATCTTGCTGCATCACCCAGAGCAGAATCTAATCAGGCTGTCATCGAAGTGACAAAAATACGTGGTCATTTGGTGACTTTACCCACAAAGGAGTCCATGGAGAGTTCAAGCTGAGTTGCAGTTTTCAGTGTTTTTACTCATTTTAGATTTAGATTTATGTTTTACTCTTTTAACTCATTTTTACTCATCTTAGATGTTAGATTTAGATTTTAGATAATCAGATTTAGATTAGATTTCACTCATTTAGATTTTGTCTGCATAAAGGTTACCTCAGCTCATTAGGTAAATACTTCCTAATAGACCCCTCACCCTGACACACACATTTACACACGTGGGTAGTGTTTCCAAAACGGAAACATGGATTCCAATTGCCTTGTCCTTCTCTAAGTCTTACCGTCACACGTTATCGTGAGACTTCATTGCATTTGGAAGGTCCACATGTATTCTTGAGGATCTAAGTTGCTCGATTGCAGCCGCCATCCTCTTGGCCTGGGTGTGCCCTTTCGATGTCTTCTACCCTCTAGTTGTCTCTCAGTCTCTAAACTCGTGAACATTCGTGAATGTTACAGAAAAGCACAAGGAGAGACCAAAGTGCGGAGCTGAACGGAGGGTTAGTATTCTTGTCGCTTTCCCAAAAATATACCAGGAAATGACTAGAGACTATGAGCCCACATATAATCCAAACTCGGAGCAGATGTTTTATGGATCTCCTAATGGGCTTCTTTGGAAGAATTCCACACTGTACGGTTCGTATCTAAGAGTCAAGAGTTGTGCAGAACTCTTCCACAGACCCCCTTGTATAATCCAGAGAATTTTCTTGTGAAGATGCTACATTATGAATTTCCCAAGAATTACCTTAATGCCACATGGGGGTAGAAAATTACATTAAAATACCCTAATAGCCCATTCACCTGCATGTAAATCTTTTTAGCAACAAGAACAAAAGGTGTGACAGGATCCCAAACGAGAGAAACCAAGTTAGCATGTTGAAGTCAACCAAACTCCCCGGGTTTCATAAGCAAGTACTTAGTTCTAACTTAAGAAGGAAACATGTAATTGCTTTAGATTGACTTGGGGCTCCGGCTGTTCCGTATCCTACTTACTGAGCAGACGGATGTTAAAAGCCACAGTAAAATACCTTTGGTAGAGAGATCTGTGCTATTCGGACAGGTCTTCAGGATCATGTGGGGGACATCCCAGCTTGGTTCGATCATTTAATTGGTTTAGCTTGGGGTCACTTAGCCTCAGCATGGTTGACCTTTGGGACTGGATAGTTCTCTGCTCTGCAGCTGTCCTAGGGCCTTATTGACTATTGAGTAGCATACTTAGTAGTCTCGTGACAACCAATAATGCCTGTAGACACTGCCACATGTCCCCTCAGGGGACAACATTGCCCATGGTGAGAACCGCTTTTACTGGATTATTCCCCAGGGATTTGGAGACTGGGACAATCCTCATAGCAGATATTCTTTGTCGCTACTCAACTTATTACAGTCTTCCTGGGAATAACATGTATTTAACCAAAGTACCCTGTGTACCTATTATAGTTGAGGTTCTGTGTTACATGCTGAGGATGTAGAACTGAAATATCATAGCCCAGGACACAGGGTGCTTTAAGCTTTTACACTACTGTGCCTTCAGAAAGTCAGATGAACCCCCTCAAAGCCCAGTCCCCCTTGGGAGGACTGTGGATCTAGAGAATTTCCTTTGGTTTTTATGAATGGGTCTCATTTCCCAAAAATGGACCATGTGTTCTGATCTTACAGCATCTCTGTCACAAGGTCTTACAGACTGTAGTTGGACTCATAATGCACCACTATCTCTAGGAGTTTCTTTATAGAAAGCTTTTCTGGTAAGCAGTACTATCCTTATTTCAAATTTCACATTCTCCACAGTGCTTTATAAATTCTGGTATCTCATTACTACTTCTTAAAATCTGCTTTCCCATATTACTTGGGACAGAGGTCTCTTATAGGCCCAAGAAAGGCATTCCAGCAGGCCTGTCGACAGCTTGAATTTTTATGGGCAAACGTCACTAAGTACAGTTACAAATGTTAAAATAGCATTAGAATCAAACATAAATTTCTCAGTTACGCTACCCATTAGTCAATACAATATATGAAAATAATAGCCCTTTTATAGTCCTCTTCAACTTAATGAGTATCATTTACTTGACACTTGATTCCATTTCGTTATTTATGGAATTTCTAAATGGGCCCATTTGTAATTGTACCTTTTTAAAGAAAAATTCTAAAATACTGGAAGATGACAGAATAATAGGATCCTGAGCTCACCTCTTCCTCTGGATACACCAAGGCTACCACTACAGATAATGCAGCCGACTCTGAAAATTCCGTAAAGACTAGCAGAACAGATCTTCTGCAGGTAAAGACTGAAAGAAAAAGCCACAAGAAGAAGGGGCAAAGATGCGGTTGAGAACCCAGTCCCCTGCATGGCGACCCACAGGATGGAGGGACATCACAGGCACAGAGACCCTTCCTAAGGAGTAAGGCCATCAAACCCCACATTGGGCATCCCATGTTACTGGGGACCCGTACCACAGAAATGAGTCACCATAAGTTCTGAATTCATATTGGTAGGAGCTTTCTCTGGGACTGGAAGTACTGGTGGACACCATTTTCTTGCCCTCCTTCAGCCTGGCTGGCAGCACTTTGCAGGAACCAATTTTGGTCCTCTCCACCTACCTTGCTGGCACTGGTCATCCAACTGCACCTAGTGAGCATCCCCCTGAAGCAACTACTGCCCCCCAGGAGGGGCTAGCCCCACCTACCCATGGGCCTAGAGCGGTCAAAGGCCAGGCACAACAAGAGGACACGTGCTGCCCACAGGGGATCTCTCTAGTACCTGGTTCTGGTGACTAGAGTGGACTGTGCTACTGGGCCCCACAGGACCAATAGTACTTCCAACACCAAGAGACACAGCTGATCTACCTAATACAAGCAAAAAGAGTCAAACAAAATGAGGAGGCAGAGGAATATGTTCAAAAAGAAAGAAAAAGGCAAAACCTAAGAAAGACGGCCGAACCAACAAAATGGAGATAAGTAATCTACCCAATAAAGAGTTCAAAGTAATGGATCTAAATTGGGATGAACTCAGAACTTTAACCGAGACTGAAAATATAAAGAACCAATCAGAACTGAAGAAGACAGTAACAAGAGAAAAACACACTAGAGGGAATCAACAACAGATCAAAGGGTACACAAAACAGATGAACAACAGAGTAACTCATATTATAGGGGTCCCAGAAGCAACAGAGAGAATGGGGGCAGAATACTTACCAAAAAAGAAGAGCTGAAAACTTCTCTGACCCGGGAGAAAGAAACAAATATACAGGTCCAGGAAGTACAGAGAGACCCAAACAAAAGAAACCAAAGAGGCCAATACCATGACACATATTAAAATGGCAAAAATTGCAGATGAAAAGAGAATCTTAAAAGTAGCAAGAGAAAAAACAACCTGAGGGTTTTGAAGGGACGGGGGTGGGAGGTTGGGGGAACCAGGTGGTGGGTAATAGGGGGGACACGTATTGCATGGAGCACTGGGTGTTGTGCAAAAACAATGAATACTGTTATGCTGAAAAAATAAATAAATAAGTTATATATATAAAAAAAAACACCAGAGATATTAGATTAAAAAAAAAAAAGGTAGCAAGAGAGGGGTACCTGGGTGGCTCAGTTGGTTATGTGTCTGATACTGGAGATCAGCTCAGGTCATAATATCAGGGTTGTGAGATAGAGCCCCACATTGGCCTCCAAGGTCAGTGTAGAGCCTCCTTAAGATTCTCCTTCTCTTGGGACGCCTGGGTGGCCCAGTTGGTTAAGCCACTGCCTTCGGCTCAGGGTCATGATCCCAGCGTCCTGGGATGGAGTCCCACATCGGGCTCTTTGCTCAGCAGGGAGCCTGCTTCTCCCTCTGCCTCTGAGTGCTACTCTGCCTGCCTATGCTCACTTGCTCTCTCTCTCTCTGACAAATAAATAAATAAAATCTTAAAAAAAAAAAAAGATTCTCCCTCTCCCCCTGCTCTCCCCAACTCCCACTCATGCTGGCTCTCTCAATAAATTATGTAAGTAAGTAAGTAGCAAGAAAAAAGCAACTAGTTAGGTACAAGGGAAACCCCATAAAGCTATTAGCTGAGTTTTCAGCAGAGTTTGCAGGCAAGAAGGGAGGGACATGAGATACTCAAACTGCTGAAAGGAAAAAAACCTATACCAACAATATTCTACCCAGATAGTTTATCATTCAAAATTGAAAGAGACATCAAGGAGTTCATTACCACTAAACTGTCCTTATAAGAAACATTAATTGGACTTCTTTAGCTCGGAAAGAAAGGTCTTAACTAGAAGAAAATCTTGAAAGGAAAAAAGTTCACTGGTAAAAGCAAATATATGGTAACAGTAGTAGATGAGTCACTTCAAAGCTAGTATGAAGGGTCACCGACAAAAGCAGTAAAGTCCATTACATCTACAGAAATTAAGGGATACACAAAATAAAAATGTGTAAAATATGTTATACATCTAAAATATGAGTGACAGAATAGAAATATAATGATTTTGTTTGTTTGTTTGTTTGTTTGTTTATTTATTTTGGAGCTAGAGGAGGAGAAAGAGAATCTCAAGTAGGCTCCATACCCAGCACAGAGCCTGATGCAGTGCTCAATCTCACAACCCCGAGATCCTGACCTGAACTGAAATCAGGAGTCGAATGCTTAACAGACTGAGCTATCCAGGCACCCCAGGCAGTGCTTTTAGAATGCTTTTGAATGCTTTTTTGAAAGCTTTTAGAATGCTTTTGAACTTAAGCGACCATCAACTTACTATAGACTCTTATACACACTGGATATTACATATGCACCTCATTGTAACCACAAGCCAAAGACCTGTAATAGGTGCACACAAAATAAAAAGAATCCTAACATAAAGCTATGAAAAGCTATCAAATCATAAGAGAGCAAGAAAAGAAGAACAGAACTCCAAAAGCAATAGGGAAACATCAAAATGGCAATAAGTACATGCCTGTCGACAATTTAAGTGTAAATGGACTAAGTGATCCAACCAAAAGACACAGGATGACTGAATGGATAGAAAAATAGGACCCAACTATATGGTCCCTACAAGAGACTTGCTTTTGACATAGAGACACATACAGACTGAAAGTGCAGGGACAGAAAAAGACATTCCATGCAAATGGAAAGGCTAAAAATCTGGGGTAGCAATACTTAACATCTGACAGAATAGACTTTAAACCAAGAGACAAAGAAGGGAATTACATACTGATAAGGGGAATAGTCCAACAAAAGGATATAATTCTAAATATCTATATACCCAAGATGTGATATTGGTATATGTAATATAGGTGATATAGGTAAATATCTATAATATGTGATATAATATGTGATATAGGTAAATATCTATATACCTAAATATGTAAGCAAATGAAAAGTTGACAGGAATACAATAATGGTAGGGGACTTTAATACCCCCACTTGCAACAATGGATAGATTATCCAGACAGAATCAACCAGAAAAGAGTGGCTTTGAACACACATTAGACCAGGTGGGCCTAACAGATATATAAAGCATATTCCACCCCCAATCAGCAGAATACCCATTATTTTCATGTGCACTTGGGACACGCTCCAGGACAGATCACATATTAAGCCAAAGAACAAGTCTCAATAAGTTTAAGAAGATTGAACTCATATCAAGTGTCATTTCCAAACATAATGCTCTGAAACTAGAAAACAATTATAAGGAAAAACTGGAAAAAACAAACCACGGAGGCTATACAACATGCTACCAAATAACCAATGGGTCTAGAAAGAAATCTAAGAAGAAATTTTTAAAAATACCTATAGACAAAATGAAAATGAAAACACAACAGTCCAGAATCTTCAAGACGCACTGGAAGCAGTTTTTAGAGGGAAATTTATAGCAGGACAGGCCTACCTCAAGAAGCAAGAAAAACCCCAAATAATCTAACCTTATACTTAAAGAAACTAAAACCAAACCAAACCAAACCAAACCAAACCAAACAAAACAAAACAAAAAAAAAAAAAACAAAACAAATAATGCCCAAAGTTAGTAGAGGGAAAGAAATACTAAAAATCAGAGACGAAAAAACAGTGGAAAGGACCAATGACACTAAGAGCTGGTTCACTGAAGAGATAAGGAAAATTGATAAATCCTTAACCAGACTCCTCAAGCAAATAAGAGAAGGACTCAGATATATACATCAGAAATGAAAGAGGAGAAGTAACAACCGACATGCCAAAAATACAAAGGATTATGAGAAACTACTGCAAAAAAAAAAAAAAAAATACACCAGCAAATTGGCCCACATAGAAGAAATGGATAAATTCCTAGAAACCTACAGTCTTCCAAGACTGAATCAGAAAGTAGGAACCTTGAACACATCAACTACTAGTAATAATACTGAACTCATAATAATATAAACTCCCAACAAATGTCTAAGAGCAAATAGCGGCTTCATGGGTGAACTCTACCAAACATTAAAAGAAAAGTTAACACTTACCCTTCTCATACCATTCCAAAAAGAAGAGGAAGGAATGCTCCCAGATTCATTCTAGGAGGTCAGCACCACCCTGATTCCAAAACCAAATGAAGACATTACAAAAAAATAGAAGACTACAGACCAATATTTCTGATGAACACTGATATCAAAATCCTCAGCAAAATATGAGTAAACCACATTTAACCATACATTAAAAGGATCTTCCACCAACAAAATAAAAAGGTCATCTGTTACTGAATGGGAGAATATATTTACAAGTGATGCACGAATAGGGGGTTAATAATTCAAAATATATAAGGAACTAATATAACTCAATACCAAAAAATCCAAATAATCCAACTAAAAACTGGTTAGAGGGCCTGAACAGAAATTCTCCACAGAAGACACACAGATGGCCAACAGGCACATGAAAAGATGCTCAGCATCACTCACCATCAGGAAAATTGAAATCCATGTGGTTAGTATCAAAAAGATAAGATATAACAAGTGTTGATGAAGATGTAAAAGTAAGGGAACACTCATGGACTGTTGGTGGGAATGCAAACTGGTACAGACACTATGGAGAATGACACAGGGATGCCTAAAAAAAATAAAATGATAAGTACTATACAATCTAGTTCTTTTACTTCTGGGTATAGAAAGCAAAAAACGCTAATTAGAAAAGATATATGTAGCCCTATATTTATTGCATTTTTAAAAATAGCTAAGCTATGGAAGCCATGTAAGTTTCAATCAATAGATGAATGGATACAGAAGATATGAAACATACATACACAGTATAACATTACGTAGCTGTAACAAAGAATGAAATGGTTGCAGTTGCAATAACACGGGTAGAGCTGGAGAGTATCATGCTAAGTGAAATGAGTCAAACACAAGGTATCATATGATTTCCTTCATAGGTGGAAGTTAAGAAACAAATGAAAAAAACAGAGTTGAAAAGAGACACAGACCCAAAAACAAACAAACAAAAAACAAAACTAGGGTTTAAATACCCAGAATCGACTGAGAGTTGCCAGAGGAGAGTAGGGTTTGGAGACGGCCAAGGTAGTTGAAGGGGATTAAGAGGTACAAACTTCCAGTTACAAAATGAGTAAGTCAAGTACAGCATCGGGAACATAGTCAATATCCTTGTGACACCTTTGCACAGTGACATGAAGATGGAAAGGGCATGAATGACGAGCATTTGGTAACAACTGTCGAGTCACCACATTGTCTACACCCAACTAATGGAACACAGTATGTCAACTACAATTTTAAAAAAGAGTTCAAAGATCTGAAAGATCCAGAATGACTTCTGGGACATAACCAAGAGTAAACAAGGACCTAACAGCCATGCAGAGCCAAGAGGAGTATATAAGATCCAAGTTCAAGGGTGCCATTTATGGCTAGAGAAAACTGCAGCTATCCCCCAAAAACACTGCACAGAAGAAATCTTTTTTCCTGGTGGTCACCAAGAATGATTACAGACATTCTGAAATTGGAATAGGCTTGTCAAAAAAGCATCAGTATGAATGTCAAACAATTGATTATTCCTTCTGGGAAGAAATGTAACTTTCTAAGCTCCCCATTGTGTCTCTTAACTGCATTGAACAATCTCCATGAAAAATTATTTTCCGTGCCCAAGTTTCCAGAGGAACAACTGTTTCTCTGTTGGACAACCTTAGCCACATAAAATACTGTTTGAAAGTGGAACACACCATTCATGGCTCAGTGTATATCGGGGGAGATCGTCCCATGTAATTCTAAAAGTTTACATGCCACTCTGTAATTCCAACATGGCGGAGGAGGTCCATGGGTGCAGAATAATCTAATGGCTTCAAAATGAAAGCCTAGTAGCGATAGTTAGTCCCGGGGCTTAGGAAGACAGGAACCACCTTTTTTTAGATTTGCTGTTTATCACCTGACAGAGGCAGCAGGTTTACCACACTCTACCTTTCTGGAAATGTTACTCCTCTTCATTCACGTCTGAACCAAGAAGAAATCTTGGGGTTTGGCCCTCTGCATACTTCCATTTTGGAAGGAAACTTGAAAACAAGCAATTCTGGGAGCCCAGACATAATTTTTTTAAAGTAGCTAGATGTACCACAGAAGATAATTATACATATTAATGTCCACTGTGGGTGTTCCCAATCCTGTTAAGAATTCTCAATAAGATCCATAATAAGAACACCATTATGCAGTTATGTAATTTGGTTTCCTACGTGCCTCTTAGCAAGTGAACAGAAATTCTGGAGGATTCAGTCCGTGGAGACTTCACATTGGGCTTGGTGACATCAGCCCAGGGGGTGAAAACATGGAATGAATGATCACTCAGCCTTATCCTGTTCCAAAGCCCCAGCATTCACCCAGCCCCACGTACCTGCTCCCAAGGGGAACTGGGCGGCAGGTGGTATGGTGTTCAGGCTTAGAAGTCTTGTCTGTGTTTGTCCCGGGCATCGCCCACAGCATACAAGGCAACATTTTACCATAGTTAGGACAATGAGAGGCAGGGATCTCGATCTTGCTTCTTCTGGCAAAGGTTATGCTCCTACCTCTTAAATTCGCGAAGCGGGGGAAGCATTGCCCTGAATTAAGTCTCTGAAGGGAGCGGCAAGACGAAAAAGGACATAAAAAAGGAGATTTCTTAAGAATCATAATAGTCCAAAGCAAAGGAGAACTAGAAACAAAGCACCCTTTAAGACAGTGCTCTAATAACATCTCTCTATCTAGGTTTGAGCAAAGCAGAGTTTCAGCTCAAAGTCGATCAGCTTTAAGGGCTTTTGTGGTTTAGTACATATTGTTACACTTAGAAATATTATTTACCTTACTACCTGTGGCTTTAATTTTTTTTAATTATTACCGTAAGTCAGTAATAGAACATTTCATATTCTGAACCTTGAGAGACTGTGGACCCTGAGAAACAATCTGGGGGTTTCAAAGGGAAGGAGGGTGGGGGGAGGGGGGGTAACAGGGCGATGGTAAGTAGGAGGGTAGGAGGGCACATGCTGTGATGAGCGCTGGGTGTTATCCTTAACTAATGAATCACTGAACACTGCAAAAAACAAAAACAAAAACAAAAAACAAAAACCACATTTCCTATCTGTTCTACCTGTGAAGGTGGTTTTAAGGCATCTGGGTAAGTACTATTACCTTCAATAGTATTATTGCTTTTAGGGCCTCTGTTTTATCAAAATACCTGATTATTCATATGCCTGGCAACATGTTTCTGATAAAAGGTTTTAACTGGAATTGAGCCTGAGTCAGGCAGAGCCAATGTTCATGTTTTCCTTTTTTTTTTTTTCTGTCCTTATCTTTGGATGTACAGGAAAGAAGTTCTATTTCACAGTGGTGTTGGCCCATAAATTGGCACTTAGAGTCATGCCAGCTACTGATGGGGCCACATGGATGATCCCCCATAGCAACTATCATGGAATCTAACATGGGATAGAAACTTAATAAATGTGTTGAATTAGTAAATGGAAATTAGGGAAGACATGGTTAGATCTCAGGTCTCTTCTGTAACCTTTACACCCTTCTTATCCAAAGGGTCCTTTGGTTGGTAAGTATGTATCTGTGGTTCATGATTAGAAACTTTTATGATGCCAAGTATATACTATGCTATCAGATATTTGTACTAGAGAGACACGAAGATGGGTGCCAAGACCCCTGCCCTCTGAGAGTCTATAAATGCCCCCAAAGGGCAGGAGGGAATGCCAGGGTTACAATGGGAGATGACTGTATGGCAGGGTTCTTAACTTCATTAACAAAAGAAACTTGTACTGTAAATCACCTTCCCTTTCATCTAAACCATCACAAATGCTTAGACCTACTTCCCTTCTCCAGTGGGCTAGCACTGCCCGGTAACAATTCCCCATTGCTCAAACCTGTGGAACACTGAGGTACTTAGTAACCAGTCTTCTCACTGTCCCCTGTCCCTTTCAGCCCTTAAGGGGCTGGAAAAACCTACTTATCCCAGACATATGCAGTCACTAGGCAGAGGGTGCATGGTTCTACTCTTGGATGTTCATCTTGTGGCTGCCATCTTGAAAAGTACCAGTTAAATGGGATGCCTTTGGAGTTTTATTCTTGTGTTCCAACACCTATTTGGGAGTTAGAAAGGGGAACGTTTCAGCGTTAATGCATCTGTCTCATAGTTTTTCAGAGCAGCTCTATAGAGTTTCATTTTCAGATGAGGAATCATTTTCATTCTTAGCCTGTCAACTGCAATGAGCGTCTCATGCACACAAATCCTGCCGCAGACTTTGGTGGGTGTCAGCCCACCCCAGTGATCACAGAAATCGAGGTTCCCTACTCCTGTCAGCTATTTCCCCATCATCCCAAAGAGAACAACAACAACAACAAAAAATCATTTAAAATACCTTGAGGGCAAGCAGCACATCGCCTTTGTAAAGATTTAAGAACTGGAGGAATTTGGCATTTGCTGTTTATGGATGGGAACCCAAAGCAAAATCCGTTGTTAACGTTCTCTTGCAAATATTCCTATGTTCAACCACCGTGTCACTGTCCCATCTGTTTTTACCAAGTTTTCCAGTTTCCTCCTCTGTGTCTTGAGCGGATAAAATCAAGGAGGGGGCATCCACCAGGTTTCCTTACCATCTTCCAGGCAGCTAAAGCCATTCTGACAGCTGAGACTGCCATTCACTGGCCCTTCTGTTTCCCAGTGGGGAAGGGCCTATTCCGGCCCCAGTCGGTGATGGCCAGTAACTTCTTACCCCTTTCCCAAGGTCCTCGACCCTTGGCCACTTATGCAGGCTCCTTACAGCTGAAACGGACATAAGGACCAGATAGAAGATCCTTCCCAAAGGTGACTCCTACCCCTGTAAAGAAGAGAAACCTGTTTCTGTAAAACAAAGAGCCCAAAATTGACCTAGAACACCTTTCAACTTCACCGTGGATGGCAGTCATGTTTCTTGGACGCATTGCTGGAGCTCAGTACCCAGTATTTTGATTTCCGCTGGTTTCAGAATGAAGGCTGTTGGCACAGAGTCTGAGGACAGTCTAGAAGATGAGCGTCACCAACCCAAGTTGCTGCCAAAAGCAGTTCTAAGAAACAAGTCATTATTCTCTTAACATGGGTTCTCCCAATACAGTTTCACTCAGGAAGAAACCTTTATGGCAGCCTGACCGAGATTCACCGCCAGCTACCAAACCTGGGGCTTTCTCTGCTAAAAATGGAAAAAACAAAACAAAAAAAACCCCAAAAACCACATAGATCACTGTGATCTTACTTGTAATGTAATTCTAATACTCTTCCTAAATGAAGACTAAGTCCTGAGAAGGACTTTAGTAAGAATTCTCTCTACTTTTCTCATGTAGGGAAGAGAAAACTGAAGTCATGGGAGGTTTAGCTAGTCTCCTTGATTTGACTTAGTTAGTCCCAAGAACTTAGAACCGTTTCTCAAGTCCAGTTCTCTGCCCTGTCTTCCCCACCACTTCGACTTTCTCACAGAGTCGTCTTCCTCTACCCGGTGCCCCCAGAAACATCTTTTATCCATCACTCAGAAGAATTCTATGGATCAACTTTGGGGGGGGTGGTATTAGTTTCAGAAGTAGAATTTAGTGATCGATCAGTTGCATAGAGCACACAGTGTTCAATACATTAAGTTCCCTCCTTAATGCCCAGCCCCCAGGGACCCCATCCCTCTAGCCCCCTCCCCTCCAGCAACCCACAGTCTGTTTCCTAGAGTTAAGAGTCTCTCCCACTTTGCCTCATGAATCAACTTCTTAGAGTAAGTCATTAAGAATTAGCCTAAGTGAAAGCTTTGGGTCTTTGTACCCTGCACTGTGAGCAGGGGAGAGGCCAAACTTGGCCTTGGCTGGGCCTTTTATCAGGTTCCAGGAATTGTTGTAGATGCTACTCAAGAAAGCAAGGGCTTGAATATTACCATGAAGTATTCATACCTTCCATCGGCTGCACTAGGTCTTGGCAATGTTACTGAAACACTTACATCCTTTACAAGGATATGTCTTATAAGGATACATCTCATCTTATATGTCTCGTCTTATAAGGATATGTCTCATCCATTTGAAATGCAGCGTCCTTAAATTAACCAACTAAAATCACAGCAACACAGGCTCTTGGTCAGTCCATTCAAATGTGCTAACAAGCGTACAGTTTGCTAAGTCGCCCCAGGAGGGCAGAAGAATAGGACCGCTTGGACAGTGAGCAGCGGAAACATGCCCTTCCTGTCATTTTGCAGTCAAAAATACCAAACAAGCTTTCAAGAGACAAGATTCACCTTGGCCTTCTGGCATTTTGCCTTCCTCCAGGGAAAGGAAGAACATGGGGATAACAATTACAAGACAGGGTGGGGAAATCAGCACCTTCCCCTGCCCCACCCCATGTTGCCAGACAGGTCACAGGCACCTCTTGATTAAAAAACAAACAAACAAACAAACAAACAAACAAAAACTAGTTGAATAAAAAGGTTCCCAAGGGGTAGACTTTAGTCCAGAAAGAGATCAGTGCTTCCCTAATATTCCATTTTAAAAGTGGTTCCCAGACACATACTTTTTAACAGGCACAGATTCAAGATACATCTTTTCTTTCTGTGAGAAACAGTTATTCAACAGAGCTAGAACTTACCATAATCATTCAGATGATGAATATGACCCCCTCACCCCCAGCCACGTTGCAAAGGATTCTGCTCTGGAATTTATCAACTGTTGTGTTCGTTTGTTTTCTTAACAGGTGAAAAACGCAGCTGCCAATGTACTCAGGGAAACATGGCTAATTTACAAAAATACGAAGCTAGTAAAAAAGATAGATCATGCAAAAGTAAGAAAACATCAACGAAAATTCTTGCAAGCTATTCACCAGTAAGTACCATTTCTCATCTGTTGCCTTCCTGCTTGTGTAGCTCTGGGTCTAAATTCTCCTACTCGGTCATTGTTCTCTCGTGAGAAAAGAGAAAAAGAAAACACTGTCATGTCTGTGCCCAGAAGACATTATTTGGTATTTTAGTAATTTCACAGATGAAATCCTGAGAAGACTGTCAGTTCTTTTTAGGACTAAAAAAAATCATTTGTTATGGGGAGAATTGTCAATTACTGTATTAATTAAAATGTCTTCTCGGGTTCTCTCTTTAGAAACAATATTTTCAGTTGCAATCATATTTCTTAGTGTAGTTTAATTATTCCTCTAGTTTGCTCTAGGATGTTTGTATCTACTGCAAAATCTTGGCAAACATTTACTATTTTATGACCTACCTGGATTTTTTTTTTTTTTTAACACATGGCCAACATGTTTCTATGAAGATCGTATAGACGGTTGATTTAATGCTTGCATTTTTAAATCAGTCTTTACTCAGGACTTGGGGGATTTTCCCTGTGCTCCATGTTCATTATAGATGTTACAGTGCCTGGAGACCTTATACCCTTTCACTGCGTTGACTTTATCCAGACCACCATTGTTCCAATTGTTGAAATTCTTCACACCATTTTGTTGTAACGCTATATATAACCATCCTAGACCTTTAAAGGATAAATGCCTGTGTAGTGAGTTTCAATAATGACTTGAAAGCACCAGTTCTCTCTCCCCCAGGTTGGCAGCATCCTTACCGTAAGTACACTCATGGGGACATCCATCTCGAGGCCGCACAGCCTTGCTCCTAGCTCCATGTCATTTCTGTGTGGGGAAGAGCAGATCCGTCACACGGGTGGGTCAGGGAAGTAGCTGTCCTCATGTAGCCTGCCAGGGGAATCATGGGAAAGTGGGTCACCATTAGGTGTTCTAATTAGATGGCAAGACGTGTTCTTCTCGGAGCTGCCTGGGCGTGGTAGACCAGAAGGCTCTGAACCTGGAGTTTTAGTTGTCTGTCCTCAGGTAGTACACATGTAATATAGTATGCTGAGAGTCTCTGGGGGAAATGACTCAGTATTCAAGGGCTACTCTCTCACCTCTCCCTCCAACTGTGCATTTGCCCTCGTGGCCACTTAGAACGCTTTAATCACATTCTTGTTGCCATCAGCACCAAAGTGACATCATTGCCCCTTTAGCTCTGGGATATCACACGGGGCCCCCAACTATGCTTTTTATCCCATTGTAAGAAAAGGCCAGAATTTTAAGATTATGGGAATGTGTAAAAGGGAAACACAGAGGGACATAGGATCAGATCTGGTTCCCAAGAGGAATCTGCCTGCTGATCACAGCTACCTTTACAACCAAATACTACCCCCCAGGAGCCTCCACATCTTGATTCCTTAAAGTTTAGATCAAGAGAGCAAGTCCCCTGAGAGACGCTGAGCCTTCACCTCTGAGCACAGGCTGCCTTCTCAAGGGTCCCCTGGGACCCCTCTTCTGGTCCAGTGACCATTCCTATACCCCCACAAGCATACCATACAGACACCCAATATTTCTCCAAAAGGTACACACCATATACTGTGGAGAAGTCATTCTTGGTACTTTTAATGTTTCAATACAAACCCATATTCCAATATATTAAAAAACAACAACAACAACTTAGCTGTGTGGGTGGGGTTGGGCAGTCTATGGGTCCAGCAACCACACATGCCATTTCCTCTGGGATCATATTTATAAGCCTTTCTGTGAGTGTAATGTACCTATTCAATAGAAAATGGTGTGATTGGCCTTGGATGCCACTGATAGGTTTTTATATAACAAAACTATTGGAAAAACTGCTTTGTTGCTTTCTGTAATAATTTTGTAGCCACGTGTGAATGGTGGGTATATTTTTATCGATCTTTTCACATAATGCATTCATGGTGCAATCTCTGGGGAGGGGGGAGGGGCGGCGGGGAGGACAATTTAGGGGTAGTCACTGCAAATTTTTTTCAACTTTGCTACAGGCTTGAAAGTTTTTACAGCATGTCAGAAAAAACTATTGGGAGAGGCAAAGTTGAAAAACTGTCCCTAAGCAATTGTTAGATTGCTAGAAGGTGCTAGATTGCTCTTAAGGGTTTCGAGGTATAACTTACACGGGTCTTCCAGAATCCCTCTCTGGGATAGAGTACCAGAGGAAGCTGTTCCTGATTCTTCTGCTCCTCGCAGACATTTCTCATTCTGTTTCTTCGGTGGCAACAATGTACTTCTAAAGTAGATAAGCTTCTAGCTGTGCGAATGTTCGGAATTGTTTTATAACTTAGTCTTGGGGTTATCTGATTTCCTTTGAGGTGGGAGGGTACTTATACTTTGTTAAAAAAAAAAAAAGTACAACTGAGCATTTACATGGGCTGGGTTTTGGCTAGATTATTCTAATCATGCCTAGTTTCTCATTTTAAGTGAGTGAGTGAAGTCATGCAGGAAAGCACACAGGGCTCGATTCTTCAGGGCAAGTCTCCCGTTGCCCACTATTCAGACACAGATTTACAAATTCATTGGCTAGAGCTCTGCTGGCCTCTCCCATCCTCTGATTTGTCCTGAGAGCTTTTCTGGAGCTCGTTCTGGACTCCCCTCTTCCCAGCGTCTCTCCCTGACACATGGCCTCCCTAGTGTCCAGTAGATGCCTGCTTTTCCAGGCTCTGTCCTCTTTCCAGTAACAGATCTGTCTTTTGGGATCATCACTTAGTGCCGGGAAGCATTCTGTTCCTGTAGACCTTTGAGCACTTTTTCTGGTATCCGCTTTAACTCTTTTAAAGTGTATCATTCTTCTACCGCAACTACAGACCCAGCAAGCAACATAAACTGGTCTCGGAGCTGAGAAATTCCGTAAACAGAATTTCTCTAATGCTGAGCTTTTGGATTGCCCACCTTTTTTCAGAAAGCCAGGCTTCTGAACAGCACCAGCTCGGAAGAGATGTACCCCCTCCAAAAACCACTGACAACATTATAATCCCATTATTGAGGCTACAGTCCCTAGGACATTCATATTAGGCCAAAATGGGTCTTGTAGTTCACTTGGACATCGTCTACCAAAGAGGCCATAATGACCTGCTAGAGGTTCTTCCTTCTGAACCTTCACTCTGGGGAAAGCGCTGTGTTTCGGGTGGGGCAGTCTCTCAGCGGGGAAGGACGCTGATGTAATTGGACAGTGTTTTGCTGTGATCACTGTGCCAAAATCCTGCAGAACCTTAACTGGATCTTTCCACCAATGAATCGAGCCCCTTGTGCACAACTGAACACCACGCTGTGTTATTCTGTTCCAGAATATTTTACAGTTTCTTTTCTTTTGTTTTGTCTTTTTATTTCAACAAAATGAAAATAGAGCTCGGAAGTAAGTTGTGTGAGCCGCTCCCCTCAACATTTGCAGAATTTTCTACCGGCTGCATGCACCCAAGCGGATCCTTTATTTGTGGATTTCAGTAGTCTGATTGCTGCTATGGAAATGTGATCCAAAATCATGATCTTTTCCTGTGATAAGTGAAGTTCACAAGGAAGAAGTCAACATATGTTCCTTATTCTTCTTTTTGGGGGCGGGGAGTGGGAGAAAAAAGTAAAACACACACCTGCATGTTACCTGCCTTTTATCCCGGCAGCTGCAGCTCGAAGTAGGCTTTTTTCTGCCAGTTCTATGGTGCAGGCCGTCTCAGGAGCAGCAAGGCTTAAGTGTAGGGAGCTCAGGGGATTCCACTCAAATAGGGCTGTTCTGTGTCAGCTTTCTAGATTAGCAGAAAAGAAAATGGGCAAAATTCTACTGTCAGAAACATAATATAGGAATTTAAGAGAAGCAAATAAGGCTTTGCTGTTTGGAAGACAGAGTACCCACTGAATGAAGGGACCAGCACTCTGGCCCTTCCGTGGGACCGGCCAAGCTCAGGACTTCACCTGCACTCTCCAGTTGCTGGAGGCTTCTGATCTGGTTCTGCAAACTCGGGTCATTCACCTGCCGCCTCTCCCAGTACTTAAATCTGAAAACAAAGCTCGATGTAAGTCCTTATCACAAAATGGCTAAGAAAACAAAAACGAAACAAAAAAAACCCCCAAAATTAAAAGACCATTCCCAGCAAAGAGAGGTAAAGGCAGCATCAGCCAGCAATCGAAACCTTGGCGCTGAATTCTAGCCACGGACTGTTGTCTGCAGAAAGCTCTCAGCTGAAATCCTGCTCTCTCTCTTTTTTCAAAAAGGAGAGACTAACAGGTGTTGGGAGATAAAAACAGGATAGGACCAGCCTGAGACATTTTTCCTGTAATAATCAAGAATTGGAAGAGAATTAAAGAGAAGAACTGTCTCTCCATCTGGTTTAGTGTTTAAGGTCTTGTTGGCATGTCACTCAGCGATCTAGAACACCTCTGCTGGTATAAATCCAGCATTTCAGAACCACTGTCCTAACCTAACCCAGTTAGGTTGAAGTTGAGACTAGGGCCAGGAGAATGAGTCCACACACCTGGCCCCTTTGATCTCTCTAGTACATTTCTGTAGAATGCCCCCTCACAGGATCCAAGGTTTTTTGGTATTTGTTTTTTGTTTTTGGCAGGGGGAGGGAAGGGACTTGTTTTTAAAAGATAGACATCAAGAACTGCAATCCTTGTAACTACTTAGAGAAACCTATCTCAATGATGTGTTACATCTAAATACATATTTGTAAATTTCTTTTACACTTAAACAGACTCTGTCTCTCCAAGAGCCTAGAAAGGAGAACTGAGTTCCAAGCATTCTAATAGAGAAACACAGACTCACCATGACAAGTTACAACCTTAAGCTGTTGTAGATGGTTAAATATCGTGTTCTAGGCAGGTGTCGGTTAAACCCATACTGGCAGAAGGAACTCTATCTTCACGGTCGAGCAGATTTGGGGACATATTGGATATCATAGTTTCAAAACAAAATCACTTCACATCATGAACATTTGTTGCAAAAATCTCCCTGGCAGTAAAATCTTGCCCTGTGAATTTTTTTTATCCCTTTTTTGTAATTACCTTTCATTTAAATTGGGAAATGACCAAGATGACTCTCTCCAACATCAACACTATACTTTGCAAACAACCTGTCATCAAGGCAATAAGGTTAACATGGAATTTTTTTTTTTTTTTTTTTTAACTAAGGCGCCAAGAGAGACTTGCGCTCCTCTCCTGGAGCGTGGCTCTGAATCATTGGCTTAAAGAACAATAAACCACTTTTCTCTTGTTGGAAAATCTTAATTTCTTGGTACAGAGTAAGCAATGAATAATTTTTTTTTGAAATCTTATAGTAAACGAGTTAAGGAATAATAGTAAGAGCTGTCATTCAGAAAGATTTTTTTAAAGTGGTTTTTTGACTGTCAATCATATATACGCAATGATATTTCAAAGTATCTAAAAGTAACTTTACAAGTAGCAGTCCCATCTGTCAGACATTTTAATTGTCCGCTGACTTTTATCGACAAGGAAAAAAATTAAGGGAAATTCTCCCGAGGAAATGGTCTGGCTTCCCTTCAAATTCATGGCAGTTTAAGATAAAAGTCAAGCGAAACACAAGGAAGAATAAGAGAATTATGTGTTTTGAGTTATCTTGCTGCTGGTTGAATAAAAGCTTTATTTTTGCTAATAAGAATCTCACTTATCACTGTGTTTTCATCAGGTTCAAATACCTAACCCAATCCATCTCCAACTGAACAGGGCTATGCCCCGTATCTAGTCATGTAGGCATAGGAAGGTACTCACTGCTCCAACATCGATGAAATTCCCGTCGCTTTGCCTATTTCTTCCTATGTCTATTTGAAACGATACTGGGATTGTAAGGAATGTTTTGGCTTTTCTCATATGGTTAAGTCCTTATGAGCCTTTCTCCGTTCAACTTTTAACTCCCTGGTAAATAGTTGTCCTAAGGACACCTCATCTCTTACACACTCTCTCCTCTCTCTCTCTCTCTCCTTTCCTTTTTTGCGGTGTTGGGGAAGCATGCTTCTCATTGTACCAGATACATAACCAGTTTGGACTTGACCCCAAATATTCAAGGCATTATCCATGCAGTTCTTTGCTCTTGTCGATTTTATGCATGCTCTTTGGAAGGCGTAGGAGAGCAATAGAAAGAAGAGCCCTTCTGACTTCAGATTCTGTCTTTTAGATTAAGAAGTGTGAAAATGGAGCAGAGGAAATTGAATGACCAAGCCAATACTTTGGTGGACCTGGCCAAGGTAAGCTTGGGGCCTCAGCTGTTGTGATGAGGTCTGTCGGAACAAAGCTCTGCACAGTCCTGGTTGTGCTTTGGGAGGAGGACTCCCAAACTCGTGAAATGCACCAATCCAACAAACCACCCTAGACATGGTAACCCAACTCAATAGAATTTTCCTAAAATTCTTCCTTCATATGCTCTTTCCCTACATGAATTATTCAGACCCCATTCCAGAAGCCTTCCTACTTACAGGGGCTTGAAAATACAGTAAGAAATACAAGTGGAATATGAGACAATACCATTGGGTTTCGTATTTGTCATTCCGTTTCATCCCTTTGAGAACAGAACTTCATGCTGAGTTTGACCATGATGTTCAGGGCTACATAGGACTCATCAGTAAAATTATTTATTTTATGCCCACTCAGAAGACTGTGATGTTGAAATGTAAAATACACACACACACACACACACACACACACACACACACACACAAGAAATTACATCGTAATGTGAAAATCATCTTTCCAAAAAAAGGGGAATCAGTTTAAAATGTAGGATTCTTTTCTCATTATTTAGAAAATCACCGTGCTTCTAAAAAAAGTACACTAATGGTCCCTTGATTCTTCTATCACACTCACAAGGCTTATCTGGTTGATTTTTGGTTGTTCCTCTCAGGTCAGTCCAAATGTAAGTATTTGCCGACAATGACAACCTTCCATTTTCCTGAGCTGATTCCAAAGGAGGCATTACGTGGAAGTTCTCAACCTTTTAACAAGAATGCTTTTAAAGGGGCAACTGTCTCTAGGGGCATCTGGGTGGCTCAGTTGGTTAAGCATCAGACTGTTGACTCCAGCTCAGGTCATGATCTCAGGGTCCTGGGATCGAGCCCCACATCGGGCTCTCTGCTCCGCAGGGAGCCTGCTTCCCCCTCTCTCTCTGCCTGCCTCTCTGCCTACTTGTGATTTCTCTCTGTCAAATAAATTTTAAAAAAATATTAAAAGAAATAACATAACCTATAACATTTTACTATATATAATTTAATATTATGAATCTGTACTTTATAATGTCACTTAATGTCACTTCAGGAGTCTATAAGGCAAGATGCTCATAGATCTATACTCTGCTATATATTTCAAATTATTTTTTGAGTACCATGCTTATTATTATGGCTGCAGATCTCCTGTGCCATAAGGGTTCAGTATTTTCTGAATTGCTCCCATAGTCTCAAGACTATGTTGAAAAAATTAAGCTAATGTGCTCTGTCTCCATGACCAAACTCAAACCAGATGCCTGTGTCCTGAATAGTAACTCCCTTAGTAGGTCAGCTCATTTATCATCATTAAGGGGTTATTAAGCAAGTAAGAGCACATTTAATAGAGGGAAATGAGAGAGAGGAATGGACAACTCTAACAAAGGGTTTGAAACATGGGAAAAGCAGCAGTGGACTGAGATTCATGTGCCTGCCCTTCCCCTCTTCCTGGTCTCTCAGTTCTCATCGGAAATGTAACTGGGAGTCCAAGTTATGAATAACCTCTCATCAAGACAATCAATTTCAAGATACATTTTCCTCTTTCAAACCACTCAGCTCTGAAAAACCTGTAGCCAACAGGGTAGACTGGTCACTTAATCACTCCCAATTTTTTACCTCTCAAAATGCTACTTGACCCAAAGAAGAGCCTGTCTTTTGAAACCTAGGACCACACAAGGTCTTTCAGAATGTTTTAAGTTATAAATTACTTGACCACATTAGTTTCTCCTAAACTTCCTTCATATCTCACCTTTAAAATTTTTGCCACATCCCAGTACCCTCGATACACTCTTAGGTATTCTTTCAATCTGCTTCATTTTAAAAATTATGCTTGCCCTGATAAATACTACATGTTGCAAAACAAATGTGATGTGCTAACTTTGGTAGCTGCTACTAAGAGATCCACATAAATATTAAATCACAACTTTGTCTCTACACCACCAAAAATCATGGGGTGTACCACCAATGGACCTGTATGGCATTTTCTGCAACTGGATCAGATTAAGGCCTAAGAGCTTATGTATTTTTCGGGGCGGGGGAGGGTCAGTGGGAGAGAGAGAGAGAATCTTAAGCAGGCTCCACATCCAGTGTGGAGCCCAAGGCGGGGCTCGATCTCAAAACCCTGAGATCACAAACTGAGCCAAAACCAAGAGATGGAGGCTCAACTGACTGAGCCCCCCAGGGGCCCCAAAGATCTTACATTTCTAAATCCTGGCATTGAACAGACATACTGAATCTGCTTCAAAAAGTCAAGTGTTCCGTGACCCAATGCCCCTATTTCTTTGTATGCCGCCAAAAGGAAGCCAACCCTCAGACTTGGGGAGTTCGAAGCCTGCTTCCAGGGCAAGTGTCCTGAAACACGAGTTCTTGGTTTCGCTATCTGTCTCCTGTCCTCTTTTGCAGACCCAGAACATCATGTATGACATGATTTCCGACCTAAACGAACGGAGCGAAGATTTTGAGAAGAGGATCGTTACCGTGGAGACCAAGCTAGAGACTCTGATTGGGAGCATCCATGCCCTCCCTGGGCTCATCAGCCAGACCATCAGGCAACAGCAGAGAGATTTCATCGAGGCTCAGATGGAGAGCTACGACAAGCACGTCACCTACAATGCTGAGCGGTCCCGGTCCTCGTCCAGGAGACGGCGGTCCTCCTCCACAGCGCCACCAACTTCATCAGAGAGTAGCTAGAAGAGAATCAGTTAACCACAAAATAAGACTTTTTGCCATCATATGGTCAATATTTTAGCTTTTATTGTAAAGCCCCTATGGTTCTAATCAGCGTTATCCGGGTTCTGATGTCAGAATCCTGGGAACCTGACACTAAGTTTTAGGCCAAAATGAGTGAAAACTCTTTTTTCTTTTCCTTTCAGATGCACAAGGAATGCACCTATTATTGCTCTATAGATTGTTCCTCCTGTAATTTCACTAACTTTTTATTCATGCACTTCAAACAAACTTTACTACTACATTATATGATATATAATAAAAAAAAGTTAATTTCTGCACATACTTGTTTGGTCACTTGACATTCCTAAAGGTTCACTTCTCCCATGGTTTTCAAGCTAAAATGAATGACTGGTTATCATCGGATACACGTTGATAACGTTCATTACCCAGAGTCTAGCTGGTTGGAAGGAGACTTTCAATCCCTCCGTATGCCATTCACTAAGCTTTTCCCCTGTTAGGTAATGTTACAGTCCCATTCATTCGACGCAGCCAGCTTGCTATTCTCTTTGAGTTTATGATGTCTAGTTTCTAATTGCGTCTGTTTCCAAATTATCTGGAAGGGGGAGCTGTTACATCAAAGCATCTATGTACAGGGGCACACAGATGCTTTCTAGAATTATTTCATTCCCAGTTTACCAGGAAATGTATTTAGAGAAATTATCAGGGTACACCGCTGTCTGTGAACTAATATTGAAGACTTTTTGGTCTAAACTAGTTATTTTGTCTTCTGCCTTGGGTTCGTTTATTATGGGAGGCCCATGATGCACTCGGTTTGGATTCCATTCATAGTCACATGTGCATCTGTTCGCAGAGTCCCTAAGAGCATGATGGACATAAATGAGCCTAACTCAACATGTCCCTTATCTGGCAAGGTGGCCCTCTTGGTCAAGGCAAGACCACCCTCTTGGTCTCTACTTGTGTGTTTGGTACAAGGAAGTAAATGGCACCTAGCCAATTTCATGGGTGCTATCACATTTGTCTCATGGATGGTTAAGGTCAGTTGCAGTGAAAGGGAGCAGGGTGGTTAACTGTGGCCAGCCAGCACATCTCTTTCCAAATTTAAGAATTGACTGGGTTTAGAGAACCATCTTAGAGGGGGTAGCAGTGTGAACCTTCCTCACCTGCTGATGGCCTCCAGAGCTACTACAGAGCTAATCTGTAGTAGCACGGGGAACACATCACAAAAGTTAGGCACGATTTGGACAGCTCTCCAACCAGCCTGCTTGGATGGACCTGAACCTACAATATACTCCTTCATTTTCAGAGAAATCTGCTTTGGCCCTCTTCCCCTTCATTTTACACGATTTGCTGTCTACGTTACCATGCAGCAAGTTGCTAGCCTATCAAGGATCTTTCTTTTCCAACAACTGGAGTGATCTCATCACTTTGCATGACTCAATGAATAAAATCACTTTCAAAACTCTTCTCCATAACTGATGCAAAGATCAGACATTCCCATTCAAGATCAAGGCTATAAAAGGATGATTTCTGTAGATTGCATGAGGATTGCTTACAACTTAGTATTTGTCCAAAGTGGCTGAAAAGAAAAGTCATGGGCACATCATATGTGTGTCTGTGTAGGATGAGGATGAGGCCTAGATGGTCTTTTAAAAATAAGTGAAAGAAAAACTTTTAACACGATTCTGGGAACATACCGCTGAGTTCAATGAACTTCAAAATCCTACCTTCATAGGGCCGTTTATTCCGTGGATGCAATTAAATTTTTTCTTCCATGTATTCTGGGTTATATACAAGAAGAGATCCAGTATTTGGTATAAACACCAGACATAAGAAAGAGAAAAATTCCAAAAAGATGATAGATTTGTTCTGGCCATTGATGCCCTTCATTCTTACATGTTCTACCTCTCTGGTGACTAAAAAGCAAAACAGCAGATAATTAAGTTTAATGATCATCGGATTGATTGGTTAGCACCACCATCCCAGAATATGCTCAAGGCTAGGGAAAGAATAATACATAGCTGAAGAACAGAGAAGAGAAATTAGATTTTTTATTTCATTACCTTGTTTATCCTCCTCTTCCTGATTCAATGCAGCTCCTGTAAGCTGGTGTTCACCAGTCCCCTAGCTTCGATCTGTCTTTTCCTGCTTCTTCATGCAAAGTCCACGAAGACTGGTAATGATTTGACAAAAGCCTATGATCCTTTGTTTCTGTATTTTAGAAAATACCAAATAACCACAGCTTGAAAGAGGAACAGAAGACCCAGCGGTTGGGTTGACATGATGGTCAACGAGTTGCTGAATGAACCCTACTTCCCTGCAGCATGGCCACGGTCTCCTCCCACATGTCTTTCAGCAGGAGGTGGGATCCCCTGGGGGCTCCTCAGATCACTACTCCTGTGGGGGATCTAGGCTTTGCTCTAATTTGCATTTTATCAAAATGTCTAATGATAACTGAGTGTGTCGTTACACTGGCCAGCCTACCACACCTGGGCCTCCCTGCTTCTGGACAGCCAGGACGCTAACATAGGGCTACCACAAACCATTTTGAATGACAACAGCTTCCCTTTCCTACTTACGCACAGCATCACAAGTTGGCCACAACAAAGATCCCATCCCCATCGAGAAAAGAGGATGAGCCAAGTTGAACAGGTAATAGAACTTGGAAATTGTATATGCTTTCTCCCCAACTGCTCCTCCCTTGGTAACTTTTCCAAGAGCCTCTTCTCACCAAAACATCTGCGGTAAGCCGTTAATGATATTCCAAATGAGGGTATTATGTTCCGAAAGAGAGGATGGGAATTGGGAAGCAGGGGGGACCTGTGGGTTAGGTTTAATACAAATCTCAAGGAGTGGATTAAAATTCTACAGCCCTACTATTTTGCAACTTTGCCTGGTCTTTGAGAAGTGAAATAGCGAAGCAGAAAGAGCATGAGGTTCAAAGATTGGGGTTCAACACCGAGTCCTGGTACTTGCTAGCTCGACACACTTGAACAGCCTGAATCCTACCGAATCTTCATTCTCGGCCACAAAACAAGGGTCCAAGGAGAGAGAAGAGGTCCTTTACGAAGCCTGGCATCTATTTTTCCAAACGATGGTAGACATTTTCTATTACCATTTCCAGGGTAAGGCAAAAAAAAAAATGCCAAAACCCCCAATACCTGCCTGTCTTACTACTTCTAACACCTGGCAGTAGACTTTATAAATTCTCCCCCTTGCTTAATTAATTCCTTTTTTAAAAAAAAGATTTTATTTATTTGACAGAGAGAGACACAGTGAGAGAGGGAACACAGCAGAGGGAGTGAAGAGGGAGAAGCAGGTTCCCCTCTGAGCAGAGAGTCCGATGCAGGGTTCGATCCCGGGACCCTGGGATCATGACCTGAGCCGAAGGCAGACGCTTAATAACTGAGCCACCCAGGTGCCCCTGCTTAATTAATTCTTAAAGGAAGTTCCCAGACTCTGCATTTGTTGATCATTTCCTGATCCTATGTTTGTATTTTGTGTAATGGGATCTAGACTATCGATAGGTACGCATTCTCTGTCTTTGTGATTCTGGCCCACCCTTTCCTCCTCTTGCCATCCCACAAAATCTGTTAGTAGACGTGATCCAGAAGGGTGCTTGTGCCCTATGCTGGCAATTTGGGATACATGATGAGGGCTGAGCTAGTATGGTCACTCAAGAACCAGACCAAAGGGCTCAATTGCTTTGTCAAACACATCCCTGTCATTGGTGAGCTTCCATGTACTTCTCCCCCTCTGTATCACAGAGATACAGTTTATGTGTTCTAACGGGAATGGTCAAGCCAATCCACTAAGAAAATACTATCTAACTGTTTGTTTGACAAATGAATCCCAGTAGATGTTGTGAGGTTGGGAGCCAAGGCAACAAAGGGTAGGATACCAGCAACTTCTCCATCTCACTGACACTTTGGCCAGAGCCTGTGATGGGCATGCTTCTTTTCAATTTCATAGGGAAGGGGGAAAAAAAAAAAAAGCCCATCAATGATGCTTTCTAGTACTTGTCTGAAATATGTCTCGAGTCAGTGAACCCAGAAATAGAAAGTATAGATTAGAACTTTGCAAATATTTCCCATTTCAAATTTTTAGAAATGATTTGAATTCTCTGCCCTACTCCTTCCCATTCACTGCCCCCACCTCCTGACGTCGCTTTTTCTCTACTTATGGGCTTTCTTCTTTTTCTTCTGCTCCAGTCTTCATGGTCACCACATGGCAGGGTTGGGGAGGGGTTTACAAAAGTAATTAGGAATTCCTGGGTCTGCTTAATCCTGGCTGTGTTAGGTGTTCTCCATCGGAGGAGTTGGCTCAACTTTAGGTCCTTCGAAGGTGAGTGTGAGCTAGACGGTACTCAGCAGACTATGGCTAAGCAGAAGGCTGAATAGGATTCTCTCTCTCTCCAGGCTTCCTACTTTGTTAATAACTTGACTCCCCCACTCCTCATTAGGAAAGCGACTCTTGTCTCTCTCCACAGCTCAATGACTTAATCATCAACTTCCCCGGGGTCTCCGACCCCCCAGAAAATCTGTAAAGAAGATATTTCATTAAAAAAAGAAAAAGATATTTCTTGTTAACTCAATCCTTTACTTCACATGTCTTGTGGCAGCAAAAATCTAGTGCCCCCCGCTATGGTAAAAGAATGGAAATATTTCAGGGGCTCCTGGCTTGCTTGGTCAATAGGGCACGTGACTCCTGATCTCAGGATCATGAGTTCAAGCCCCATGGTGGGTGTAGAGATTAGTTAACAGTAAAAAAAAAAAAAAAAGTCTTTAAAAAAAGAAGGGAAATATTTGAACTCTTTTTTCCTCCCCCAGGGGCTTCTGTTGCCCAGTAGGATTTATTGATTTATTTTTATTTAGTTTAGCTCAAAGGAAAAATGTGCCTGCACAAGGACTGTTTTGTGGGTATGAGTGACAAGGGACGCACACAGGTGACAAAACAGACCCAGTGTGGCCACCTACACTGTGAGGCAACACCACCTATTAGCGCCACTGAGGCTGAATCAGGGAATGAAGGCTGGCACCTGACATGCTGGGGAGACGGCGGCCACCCGCCCTGCTCAGATGGTGGATGAGGGATGATTTGAGACACTTAAATAAAGATATCTATATCTTCGCAGTACAGGAAGAATCAAAATCGCTTTAGTAAGAAGACATGTGGTATAATGTACAACAAAAATCTAACACCTTCTGGTCATAACATTCTAAATCTACATTATTCTAAAAGACCAGAATTTTCGCTGTGCCAACCTACCATCCCTTCAGGGGGGCTAGAATAGATCTGTGCCTGTTTCTCCAATTTTTACACATGCAATGTGATTATGCAAAATTCTGAATCCCAGATGAGCCTGTTGTCTATCTCCTTTATTCCCACTTTTATTTTGCTTATAAATGGGATTGTCAGGTTGGACGTTCTTATTTCTGTGGGCCTTGGGAATACAAATCCAAAATTAACCATTGTATTGGGTAAAATCACAGTGCCTGGGAGAGGAAACTAACAGGGAATAGATAAAAGGCATTCAGTGAGCCAGTATTTTTTATTTTTGAGTTGGTGAGGGGAAAGAATATGACATGACGGCAAAAGGGCACTTGTTGCTGATTTCTTTAAAAAACTTAACTTTGTACTATTTTTATGTGTTTTAAGATATGTTTGGGGAATTTGAGGATTATCCTTCACTTGAGAGAGAGCACTGGTAACCGAGGGGTAGTGCTCTTCAAACAGAATGCAGTGGCGGAGAAAAGATGGACAAATGTTTTCTAGTGATCAGAAAACAGCTCCAGTATGGAATCCTTCACATCTTCATGGGATTCCTGCTCCCTCTCCCTTCTAGAATGGTCACGTTAAGAGGACATTTCTTTTGCATCCATAATGAAGCAGATCTGAAAACTTAGGAAAAAGCCACATATTGCTTGTTTAAAAAGCAGTTTTTATTAATTAAAAAAATTTTTAAAGATTACATTTTTAGAGGAAAAACCCTTTACAAAGGTAGCTGATGAAAAGCCATTTATAGAAAGGTGAGGAATTGAGGAAGTGATGTGTTTTCATTCTTGACTTTGATAATTAAAAAGCCAGAAATTAAAATGATGTCAGAGAAATAAACAAAAACCCAGTAAGAAAGCATGAAAAGTGAAAAAGCATAAAGCAAGGAACCCAAAGTGAGATGAAACCAAGCAGCCTGGCAGTAAGTAACCAGGGATGAATTTATACTCTTAAAAAATAGAAAATTGAAGGCAGAGTTAAAAACAATAGGCATCCAAGTGCTTTTTACAAAAGGCACATAAAAGAAAATGGTGGGAGAAGTTAAAGCCCAAATTACAAGGAGGGTTTAGACTAGTGTCAACAAATCAAAAACAATGGTGGCAATATTCATGTCAGATTAATGGAATTCAAAAGAAACAGTGCGAAATCACAAAAGGATAACCCCTGTGTTAGAGTGATAAAAATTCATTTCACATGGACGGGAATGTGGACATGAAATTGCATGCACTAAATAGCAAAGCATATAAAGCAAAACCATCACAAAACAAAAGAAAAACATTACGGGAGAGCTTAAGACATCTTTTTAGCCTGGAGAGTCAAAGAAGCACAAAAATTCACAGTTGTGGTTTTAGCAAACTGCTGCAGTCACTCCGGACAACAGTATGAGTTTCCTCAAAAAGATAAAAATAGAGCTACCCTACAACCCAGCCATTACCCAAAGGATACAAAAATATTAATTTGAAGGGATATGTGCACCCCAATGTTTATAGCAGCATTATCAACAATAGTCAAATTATGGAAAGAGCCCAGATGTCCAATGACAGGTGAATGGATAAAGAAGATGTGGTATAGATCTACAATGGAATATTACGCAGCCATCAAAAAGAAAAAATCTTGCCCTTTGCAAGGATGCGAATGGAGCCGGAGTGTATTATGCTAACAAAATAAGTCAGAGAAAGACAAATAGCCTATGATTTCACTCATATGTGGAATTTAAGAAACAAAATAAATGGGCCTAGGGAGAAAAAGAAAGAGAGAGGCAAGTCAAGAAACAGACTCTTACCTATAAAGAGCAAACTGATGGGGGAGCCTGGGTGGCTCAGTGGATTGGGCCGCTGCCTTCGGCTCAGGTCATGATCTCGGGGTCCAGGGATCGAGCCCCGCATCGGCCTCTCTGCTCTGCAGGGAGCCTGCTTCCTCCTCTCTCTCTGCCTACTTGTGGTCTCTCTGTCAAATAAATAAATAAAATCTTAAAAAAAAAAAAAAAGAGCAAACTGATGGTTACCAGTAGGGAGGTAGGGAGGGGATGGGTAAAATGGGTCATGGACATTAAGGAGGGCTTTTGATGTGATGAAAAGCAGGTGTTATATGTAAGTGTTGAATCACTAAATTCTACACTTGAAAATAATATTATACTGTACGTTAACTGACTGCAATTTAAATAAAAACGTGTAAGAAAAAAATAGTCATGGTTTTTTAGGAGAAATAAATATTATCAGAAGAGGCCCAAGAACTAGTAGAAACAGGAAAGATGTACTCTTTGATGAATGACCCGGGGTAAATGGCTAGGCATTTTTAAAAAGCTAGTATTACATCCACAACTTACATTGTACAAAAGATTTAACTCCAAATGGATCACAGAACTAAATGTAAAAACTGAAAGTTTACAAGTATTCTTTACAAGAATATAAGATGGATGAATTTCTCTAAGACCTAGGTATAATAAAAGGCTTTCTGGAATCCAGAGGTAATAAAAGACAGATACATTTGATTCCATAAAAATGAAAGAACTTTTGCATAGCAGGAAAGATTGTAAGCAAAGTTAAAAGTTGCTGACTTCTGCACTGGGCTCCATGCTGGGCACAGAGCCTACTTTAAAAATAAAAAATTAAAAAAAAAACCATGGAAAATAACAATTGTTGTCGAAGATGTAGAGAAATGGGAAAACTGTATTGTTGGTGGGAATGAAAAATGGTACAGCTGCTGTGGAAGACAGTTGGGTGGTTCCTCAGTAAAACATAGAATCGTCTTATAATCCTGCATTCCACTCCTAGATACACACCCAAAAGAACTGTAAGGGGCTCAAACTGATGCTTATACACCCAAGTTAATAGCAGCATTATTCACAGTAGCCGAAAGGCAGAAAGAATTCAAATATCACCAACACATAAATGAGTAAAGAAAGTCTGGTACATGCATACAATGAAATTGTATTTCATACAATGCAATTCTGATACATGCTACAACATAGACGAACCTTGAAAATGTTATACTAAATGAAATAAGCGAGGCACAAAAAAGACAAATACTGTGTGATTCTATGTATATGTCATATTTAGAAGACGCAAATTCATAGAGACAGAATGGAGCATAGAAATTATCAGGGGGGCTAGGAAGAGGGACCAGAGAATTATTGTTTAATGAGTAAAGAGTTTCTGTTTGGGGTGATAGTAATTTTCTGGTCTAGATAGTGATGATTGTTGCACAACAATATGAATGAACTTAATATCACTGAATTGTACACTTAAATATGATTAAAATTTTCTGTTTTGTACAAGGAAAAGTTGCTGATAAACTATAGGAAAATATTTGCAGCATTCATCATAGAGAAAGGACTAAAATCATTAATACAGAGAAGGAATTTTTTTTTTAGTTTTTATTTAAGTAATCTCTACACCACCCTACCTGGGGCTTGAACTCATGACCCTGAGATCAAGAGTATCATGCTCTTCTCACTGAGCCAGCTAGGTGCCCCTAGTGAAAGAATTCTTAAAATTGAGAGGGAAAGATTGAAAAGTCTAAAAGAAATATTTTAAAAAATGGGTAAAAGACTGATGATTTTCCAAAATAACAGATATAAAGTGATTCTTAAACAGATAAAAAGATATTTTCTTTATAATAAGAGATGCAAATTGGAACTACACTGATACACCATTTCTCTCCCATTCGATTGGCAAAAATGGAATGTTTGACAGTCCAGTTCCCTGGGAAGTGGGCATATAACCACTTTAATCCTCTCCATGTGGGACTGTAGAAGGGCACAACCCTCTGGAAGGAAATTCAGCAAGTCTAAGAAAACCACGTTTATTTTTGACCCAGAAATCTCTCTTCTAGGTTTTGACTCTGAAGGTAGAACTTGCAACATTATAGGAGAATATACAAACAAGGAGGTGAATTACAGCATTACCTAATAATTGCAGGACATTGCATGCAACATCAATGCTCACATTTAAAGAATTTTTTTTTCAAAATAGAGTAAGTGGCTGTGCAAAACGATAACAAAGATCTCCACGAACAGAGAGGTAACAGCATCAAGAATTTATTGATAGAGCTCCAAGAAGCCAACTAAGACGTACATGGAGTGTATTTGTGAAATAAGAAATAAGGAGAAATAAGAAAAATAAGAACGTAAGTTAGAAATAAGAAAAGCAGAAATAAGAAAAAGGAGAAATAGGAAAAGCAGATCGGTTTTTGCAACAGGAAATACTAGGACAAGCCAGAAACTAATGAAATTGTATACTTACAGGGGATAGGGGAGAAGGAAGGGGGGGGCGATGAAACTAGTCTGGCTGTTATTAATAATTTTCACTTTTTGAACCATGTCTCTATTTAAATGCTTAGATTGTGTCAGTGGGGAAAAAAAAAAAAAACTGTATTGGGGCACCTGGGTGGCTCAGTTGGTTAAGCATCTGCCTTTCGTGATCCCAGGGTCCTGGGGTCGAGTCCCGCATCAGGCTCACTGCTCAGCAGGGAGCCTGCTCCTCTCTCTGCCTCACCTGCTCCCCCTGCTTGTGCTGGTTCTTTCTCTGTCAGATAAATAAATAATATCTTAAAAAAAGAAAAAACCCAAAACACACACACAAAAAAACCATCAGGGAGAATACGGGAAAAACTGAGCCTCACTGAATTTCAAATGAAAAATATAACCATATCAAAGTGTGTGTGTCACGGGGGAAAGGGGGAGCAAACTCGGTAATTTTTTATAACCGTTACTTTTGCACTGATCATGGACTTGCAGAAGCACTGCAAAAAACAGGACGAGAGTTTCCTTATATCCCTCCTCATTTCCCCAGTGGTCACATCTTACAGCACCCTAGTATAATTGTAAAGCCAAGAACTTAACATGGGTACAATATTAACCAGTCTACAGACCTTACTTGAACGAAATAACCTCAGTCTAAAGACATTCATTATGCTTCTTTGTTCACAGAAGTGTGGGTTAGCCCTTGTAAAACTACTTTCTGTGCACTGGAAGTTTGAGACAATGAATTAAATATCTTGAAGACAGCAAGAACAGATTTCTCATGGTTGGGCACGGGAGTTCCAAATGCAGAGCGGGGTTAGGCTAGGAAGAGCCCTCTTGACTCACAGATCTAGAAACAGGTCCAGATAGACATTTCAGTAAACATAAGATTGTGGGCTCATTTCCTCATTCTGTTTGCTGAGAAGACCTAACAGCAAGAGAACCCCAAACCTCGAGCCTGATCTTGAATTCTTAATACCAGTCTCCACTAAATATTGAATACCGTTCTCCTGGCAGAAACAGCAGATTACAGAAACAGGGCAGGGAAGTTCAAGATGAGCCTGGAACATCTACCAGAAAGGAAAAAACATTCGAAGAGGATACGAAGGACATGAGGGACCCAATGGGCAGCCTCGAGGAGCACAAATCATAAAATCACAAATCTGGGAGTCTTCACATCAAAAAGTACTGATAGTAAGAGTCTATGAATTAAAATATAAAATCAATATATTTAACATAAGTATAAAATATAAGTATATTTAACATAAGTATAAAATATGTAAAATGAATATAAAACTGAATTAAAATTTATACTTAATAAATGTGTATGTTATATAAACATATAATAAAATTATAATTAAAATATATACTTAAAACATATTAAATATATTTGATAAAATTTATTTATTTGCTTACTAAATAAAAGGAACAAAACTCTTCCATACAGTGAGCAAAAGTTTGTGGAGATTGGGATGGTTATTCATGTAGGATCAAAATATCCTCCAAAACATTATTTTACTAATTTTAACAAGCTGATTGTCATTTGCCATTTAAAATTAAAAAGGGTGGGCACCTGGGTGGCTCAATCAGTTAAGTGTCTGACTCTTGATCTCAGCTCTGGTCATGATCGCAGGGTCATGAGACTGAGCCCCTCATGGCTCAGTTCTCAGCAGGGAGTCTGCTTCTCTCCCTTTCCCTCTGCCCCACACTTGGGTTCATTCTCTAAAATAAATACATCTTTAAAACAAAACAAAATAAAATAAAATAAGAAAAGGCAAACCCAGCAACCATTACTTTGAGAAAACAAAGTAACATTACCAATAAATAGTACAGACTAAGGTCATGTATTCCTGATATGAGGCAGAAAAGGAAGACATGTCATTTATGTGGTAATCCCACCCAAAATACATAACCTGAATTCAGTAATGAGGAACTATCAGATAACCCCAAAGACAGAAACCAAAAGGAAATGTAAACTGAATTTTTAAACAACTAACCAGTCTTTGAAAATGTCACTTTTTTAAAAAGACAAAAAAAAAAGACAGATTATGGTATGCTGAATAAATACCACTACGCAAGTCACCTTTCCAAACAGAAGGAAAAGACAAATTATAAAGGACATCAGAAGGATGACTGGCCACATTCGAATATGGATCATAGATTAGGTACTAGTTTTGTATTAATCTTAAATTTTCTTATTTGTTATATATACTGTGATGACAAAAGGCAAGTCTTAAAAAAAATACACATTCAAAAATAGATCATGAAGGAGGATAATGTCCTCAACTCATTCTCAAAGGGTTCAGAAAAATGTGACCTGTACATGAGGCAGAGAAGGGGATTGGAGAGAGGGAGACAGACTACAGAAAAATGTTAGCAACCAACGAATTTAGTTACAGGGTATGCACTGTTTCTAAGTTTGGAAAATAAAGGAATTATTATCCCACTTCAGTACCACACAAAAGTGGACATGTCTCTACATTCATATAAATACATACAAATACATAGAAAAAATATGATGGAATATACCAGAAGTATAAACTTGGTTATCTCTGGGCAGGAGTAAAAATGTGGTTGGAGTGATCAAGAAAGACTTCCACTTCATCTGTATTATTTATTTATTTATTTGTTTATTTATTTATTTTTTGGAGAGAGAGCGACAGTGCGCATGAGCGGGGAATGGGGAGGGGGAGAGGGAGAAGGAGAGAGAGAATCTCAGACAGGCTCCACACCTAGCCCAGAGCCCAATGTGGGGCTTGATCGCATGACCCTGCACCCATGACCTGAGCCAAAACCAAGAGCCAGATGCTTGACCAACTGAGCCACCCATTAATTTTTTTTTTTGTTTTTAGGAAAATGTATTGTATTAATGAAGACAAAGTGAAAACATACCAGAAAGTGGGTAAGGGATGAAACAGGAGAAAATGGGGGAGGATGGACTCAAGAGTACTAGGGAAGTGTTGCCAGTTCTAGAAACTGTTCTAATATCCACAAAGGGAGACTATGAATCTTGAGGCAGGTACGCACACGTTTGGAGGTTGGGTTAGGGAAGTTAGTGCAAATCTAAAGACCTCTGTTTCTGTGTGAAGTAGGACGTGAGATCAACTATATGTTAAGGAGAGGGCTTTCAGAGTAACTTGGTCTGGGAGACCACACCAATGGAGGACAGGAAAAGTGACTTCAAATACTTGGAGGGCTCTCCTGGAGAGAGAGGAATGGATCCATTCTACATGGACAAGAACCATCAAGGCCTTGAAAAGTCGATTTTTGGCTCATCATCATGGCTTTCCAACAATGGAACAGGCCATGAACCATTATCACTGTCTGTATCTCTCAAGTCACGCATGCAGGTCAACTGAGACAAGGCAGGGCTTCTAGAACTATCTACAGGGACAGATTTTTAAGCTTTTCAATTGGCTGTAGGTGGATACGTCCACTGAACTCAAAAGAGATGACATGGCAATGTCAAATTACAATAAAAAATTCTAAATTCTTACTTGAAAGTTCTTGTGTTCACTTCTTCATGGACAATTTGCAGAGCGATGTCTCTTTTAGGACCCCACTTTGAATATCACTCTTCTGGACCATTCACCTTGACTTGCTGTGCAACAGAATTTGTACAGGTCCAAATTTACCAGTTTGGTCAGATTGTTCTCCAGAGTAATAGAACCAATTTATGCCCTCCCAGTGGGAGAAGACTGTACACACTGTACCACACAGTGGTCAACTATGAGAGTTGACACAATTTTTAACTTCAGCAATATACAGTTGTGAAGTTCTGTCTCCTGGAGCTGTTGAGTCTTGTTTATTGGACATTTGGGACTCTTCCTGTGTTGGCTGCTTAGTCATTCAATGGCTCTCCTGTTGAAGGGCATCTTGGCTCCTTCCATAGTTTGGCTATCCTGGACATTGCTGCTATAACATTGGGATGCATGTGCCCCTTCTTCTCACTACATCTGTATCTTTGGGGTAAATATCCAGTATTACCATTGCAGGGTCATAGGGAAGCTCTATTCTTAATGATGTGAGGAAACTCCATACTGTTTTCTAGAGTGGCTGCACCAGCTTGAAATAGTCTTTGTATTAATTTGGTTATACTATTTAAGATAGCTGCTCATTGTGGACTTCAATTTGTGAACAGTTTATTGAGAAGTTTTGCTTTATGTTCCTAACATGACATTGGTCTATAATCTGTTTTCTTACGCTGTTGAGGCATGGAGGAAATGATTGTCAGGGGCTGGAGTGATCCCTTGGGTTTTATTTTAGGATTCTCTCTTTTTAGATTTATAAAGTTGGACTTAGCTGCGACTTGAGGGTTTGCTTGAACTTGTCTAGAAAATCATGTGGCCTCAGGTTGTCTATGAGAAGATATCTTAGCGCTCACTGATTCGTGTTTTTAAAAATTAGTTCTGGGTCTATCGAGTTCTCTTTTCTGAATCAGTTAAAATCTCTTCTAAGAACAAACTCATTACCTTTTTGTTTTATTTGCGTAAAGTTACTCATGTATTCTTTAATTTAAAAAAATGTACATACCCACTGTTATAACTTCTATTTAAATTCCTAGAATTGGTGATTTGTATCTACTTTTCTTTTTATATTGATAATATTTCCTTAAGGGTTTATCTGTTTTACCAGTATCTTCAAAGACCCAAATTTTGGCTTGCTCCAACTGCTTCTTTTTCAGTTTTACTAAATACTGCTTCTAGTGGTTTCACGTTTCTTCCTTAACCTTTTTTGACTTTGTTATTTTCTCACACCTATTTTTTTTCTGTACATGTTTTCTTCCTTATTTATTTTTCTAAAAAAGATTTTGTTTGAGAGAGAAAGTGAGCACGCATGGAGGTTAGGGACAGAAGGAGAGGGAGAGAAGAAATCTTAAGCATGGCTCCATGGAGCTTAAGCAGGCTCCATGGAGCCTGATGCAGGGCCCAATCTCACGACCCTGAAATCATGACCTGAACTGAAATCAAGAGTCAGATGCTTAACTGACTATGCCACCCAGGCACCCCCCTTTTTATTTTTTTCATGGTCTTTTCTTCATGCTTCAGGTGAGCACTTAGCTCACCCTAAAATTTCCTCCTTTAGGAATTTGTTAGTATCTTTAAGTTTGAAAATATAAATCTTTTTGAAGTATCAGAGACATACAGAAAAGAACCCATATCATAAGATTATGACCCCATACCTTTTGCCAGGACCCCAGATTTCCCCATCATGACCTCTTTAGAAACTATTCCCTTACCTTTAATCAAAGTAACCATGATTCCCAAAGCTAGCAACTGCAAGTTGCTTTAGCTAACTCTGAACTTGACCTAAATAAAATCATATAGTGTATATGCCATTACGGATTTCATTTCTCATACAACATTTCATCTGTGAGATCCACTTGCGTGGCAGCTGCTGGGATTCCCATATACAGCCGTATTTCCACTGTACATTCATACCACAGTTTACTTCCCTTTTCTACCGTTAATGTTCATTTGGGTTTTGTTTACTTCTTGATTACTAAGAATAGTGCTACCATAAACATCCCTATACATGTATTTCAGGAAACATATGCACACATTTCTGTTAGATGTCAGTGCAGTAGCAGAATTGCATGTTGAGTATGTTCAACTCTAGAGGTTGAAATAGTTTTTGCCAGATAATTTTCCAAACTGGTTGTATTTACTGCATTCCCAGAAATAGTATAGGAAAGTTCCAATTCTTTTGCATTGTCAGAAAGACTAGATATTATTGGTCCTTTTAATATCTTTTTAATATTGGCTGTTCTGATGGCTGTGTAGCAATCACTTGGGGTAGTTTAAATTTACATTTTTTTAAAAAAATTTATTTATTTGACAGAAAGAGATCACAAGTAGGCAGAGAGGCAGGCAGAGAGAGAGGAAGGGAAGCAGGCTCCCTGCTGAGCAGAGAGCCCGATGCAGGGCTCGATCCCAGGACCCCGGGACCATGACCTGAGCCAAAGGCAAAGACTTTAACCCACTGAGCCACCCAGGTGCCCCTAAATTTACATTTTTAATCAATAGTGATGTTTAGTGTATTGATATATATATATATATATATCACTCATTTTATTACTGATTTATAGGAATTCTTTTATACATGCCAGACAAAAATCAGTTGCTTTCTGGCTTATATTATCATAATTAGAAGACTATGTTTTGTCAATTTTTTTTTAATATTTTATTTACTTGACAGAGAGAAATCACAACTAGGCAGAGAGGCAGGCAGAGAGAGAGGAGGGAGCAGGCTTCCTGCAGAGCAGAGAGCCCGATGCGGGGCTCGATCCCAGGACCTTGGGATCATGACCTGAGCTGAAGGCAGAGGCTTTAACCCACTGAGCCACCCAGGCGCCCCTATGTTTTGTCAATTTTAGAGAAAGACAATTTGACTTTCTCTTGTTAATTTTGGATCTAAGTCTATGATGTAGTTTTCTTAGGATTTGTCTAGATATTAATTTCTATGATTTATTTTTCTTAAGACTCAATATATTTCCTGAATTTAAAGAATCATCTATTTCAACAATTCTGAAAAAAATCTCTCTTATTTTTTATTTAAGATTTTATTTATTTGAGAGAGAGAGAGAGAGCACACTAGAAGGGAGGGAGAGGGACAAGCAGACTGACCGCTGATCCGGGAGCTTAACTTGGAGCTTGATCTCAAGACCCAGAGATCATGACCTGCACTGAAGTCAGATGCTTAACCTATGAGCGACCCAGGCGCCCATCTCTCTTACTTTCAAAATGTGGTTTTTCCATTTCTCTCTATTCTCTATTACTGAAATTCCAATTAGGTTAATATTAGACATCCCCATTCTAGATTCTGTCTCCTAACCTCACTTTGTTATTTTATATGGTATTCTGGATATTCTCTCTAGACCTACCTTCTAGTTCAGTGATTGTCTCAATGTTTGGTCTGTGCTTCAGATGACATTCTGCTCTTGTCTTCATTAACATCAGACTTCTTTTACTTCACTGAGTTCTTCTCTGCCTCAGAGTCTGTACCTACAACATCAAAAATTGTAGTATACATTTACATTCATGCTTAGAAGGAGACACATAGCTTTCAATTGGAGTTACTAGAAAGGCAGATTATCATAAATGAATGAAGTAGAAAACAAAAATATAAAGGATCCTCAGAGCCATAATTTGGTTCCTTGAGCAAAGCTGTAAGATTAATAAACCTTTGGCAAGTATGATTAAGAAACCAACACAAGAGGAGGAGTCAAGATGGCGGAGAAGTAGCAGCCTGAGACTACATCAGGTAGCAGGAGATCAGCTCGATAGCTTATCTAAACATTGCAAACACCTACAAATCCAACGGGGAGAGCGAGGAGAAGAAGAACAGCAACTCTGGAAGCAGAAAATCAGCCACTTTCTGAAAGGTAGGACTGGCGGAGAAGTGAATCTAAAACGACGGGAAGATAGACCGCGGGGGGAGGGGCCGGCTCACGGCAAGCGGCGGAGCAACAGAGCACAAAATCAGGACTTTTAAAAGTCTGTTCCACTGAGGGACATTGCTCCAGGGGCTAAACCGGGGTGAAGCCCACGCGGGGCCAGCGTGGCCCCAGGCCCCGCAGGGTCACAGAAGGATCGGGGGTGTCGGAGTGTCGGAGAGCTAGCAGGTGTTAGATCGAAGAAGCCGGCTGGAGAGACAGAGCCGAGGACTAAACTCTCAGCTCGGGGTTACCTTGAACTGGTCGCGGGCTGGGTGAGCTCGGAGCGCAGCTAGAGGCTGGGGATACGGGAGTGATTGGGTGCTGTCCTCTGGGGGCGCACTGAGGAGTGGGGCCCCAGGCTCTCGGCTCCTCCGGGCTGGAGACTGGGAGGCCACCATTTTCATTCCCGTCCTCCGGAACTCTATGGAAAGCGTTCAGGGAACAGAAGCTCCCAAAAGGGAACCCGAGCCGATTACTTAGTCCGGCCGCCGGTAAGGGCGGTGCAATCCCGCCTCAGGCAAAGACACTTGAGGGTCACTACAACAGGCCCCTCCCCCAGAAGATCAACAAAATATCCAGCCAGGACGAAGTTCATCTATCGAGGAGAAAGCAGATTCAATTCCTAAGACAGCAGAGCAATTCCAGAGGAGGAGAAAGCAAAGCACGGAACTCATGGCTTTCTCCCCATGATTCTTTAGTCTTGCGGCTACTTCAATTTTTTTTTCTTTTTTCAATTTTTTTTTCTTTTTTCTTTTTTCTTCTTCTGCTAAATTTTTTTAAACTTTTACCCTTTTCTTTTTTTAACATTTTTTGACTAGTTCATCTAAATATATATATTTTTTCTTTCTTTTTTATATTTTTTATTTGTTTTATTTTTTAAATTTTTTTCTTTCTTTTTTTTTTTTTTTTTTTTTCAGAAGCTGTTTTTATCCCCTTTCTCCCCCCCACAATTTGGGGTCTCTTCTGATTTGGTTACAGCGCATTTTTCCGGGGTCTTTGCCACCCTTTTAGTAGTTTATTTGCTCCTTCATATTCTCTTATCTGGACAAAATGACAAGGCGGAAAAAATCACCACAAACAAAAGAACAAGAGACAGTACCGAAGGCTAGGGACCTAATCAACACAGACATGGGTAATATGTCAGATCAAGAGTTCAGAATGACGATTCTGAACATTCTAGCCGGGCTCGAAAAAGGCATGGAAGATATTAGAGAAACCCTCTCTGGAGATATTAAAGCCCTTTCTGGAGAAATTAAAGAACTAAAATCTAACCAAGTTGAAATCAAAAAAGCTATTAATGAGGTGCAATCAAAAATGGAGGCTCTCACTGCTAGGATAAATGAGGCAGAAGAAAGAATTAGTGATATAGAAGACCAAATGACAGAGAATAAGGAAGCCGAGCAAAAGAGGGACAAACAGCTACTGGACCATGAGGGGAGAATTCGGGAGATAAGTGACACCATAAGACGAAACAACATTAGAATAATTGGGATTCCAGAAGAAGAAGAAACAGAGAGGGGAGCAGAAGGTCTATTGGAGAGAATTATTGGAGAGAATTTCCCTAATATGGCAAAGGGAACAAGCATCAAAATCCAGGAGATGCAGAGAACCCCCCTCAAAGTCAACAAGAATAGGTCCACACCCCGTCACCTAATAGTAAAATTTACAAGTCTTAGTGACAAAGAGAAAATCCTGAAAGCAGCCCGAGAAAAGAAGTCTGTAACATACAATGGTAAAAATATTAGATTGGCGGCAGACTTATCCACAGAGACCTAGCAGGCCAGAAAGAGCTGGCATGATATATTCAGAGCACTCAACGAGAAAAACATGCAGCCAAGAATACTCTATCCAGCTAGGCTATCATTGAAAATAGAAGGAGAGAGAAAAAGCTTTCAGGACAAACAAAAACTGAAAGAATTTGCCAACACCAAACCAGCTCTACAGGAAATATTGAAAGGGGTCCTCTAAGCAAAGAGAGAGCCTAAAAGTAGTAGATCAGAAAGGTACAGAGACAATATACAGTAACAGTCACCTTACAGGCAATATAATGGCACTAAATTCGTATCTCTCAATAGTTACCCTGAATGTTAATGGGCTAAATGCCCCAATCAAAAGACACAGGGTATCAGAATGGATAAAAAAACAAAACCCATCAGTATGTTGCCTACAAGAAACTCATTTTAGACGCGAAGACACCTCCAGATTTAAAGTGAGGGGGTGGAAAACAATTTACCATGCTAATGGGCATCAGAAGAAAGCTGGGGTGGCAATCCTTATATCAGATCAATTAGATTTTAAGCCAAAGACTATAATAAGAGATGAGGAAGGACACTATATCCTACTCAAAGGGTCTGTCCAACAAGAAGATCTAACAATTTTAAATATCTATGCCCCTAACGTGGGAGCAGTCAACTATATCAACCAATTAATAACAAAATCAAAGAAACACATCAATAATAATACAATAATAGTAGGGGACTTTAACACTCCCCTCACTGAAATGGACAGATCATCCAAGCAAAAGATCAACAAGGAAATAAAGGCCTTAAATGACACACTGGACCAGATGGACATCACAGATATATTCAGAACATTTCATCCCAAAGCAACAGAATACACATTCTTCTCTAGTGCACATGGAACCTTCTCCAGAATAGATCACATCCTGGGTCACAAATCAGGTCTCAACCGGTATCAAAAGATTAGGATTATTCCCTGCATATTTTCAGACCACAATGCTCTGAAGCTAGAACTCAATCACAAGAGGAAAGCTGGAAAGAACCCAAATACATGGAGACTAAACAGCATCCTTCTAAAGAATGAATGGGTTAACCAGGAAATTAAAGAAGAATTGAAAAAATTCATGGAAACAAATGATAATGAAAACACAACAGTTCAAAATCTGTGGGACACAGCAAAGGCAGTCCTGAGAGGAAAATATATAGCGGTACAAGCCTTTCTCAAGAAACAAGAAAGGTCTCAAGTACACAACCTAACCCTACACGTAAAGGAGCTGGAGAAAGAACAAGAAAGAAACCCTAAACCCAGCAGGAGAAGAGAAATCATAAAGATCAGAGCAGAAATCAATGAAATAGAAACCAAAAAAACAATAGAAAAAATCAATGAAACTAGGAGCTGGTTCTTTGAAAGAATCAATAAGATTGATAAACCCCTGGCCAGACTCATCCAAAAGAAAAGAGAAAGGACCCAAATCAATAAAATCATGAATGAAAGAGGAGAGATCACAACTAACACCAAAGGAATACAGACAATTATAAGAACATACTATGAGCAACTCTACGCCAACAAATTGGACAATCTGGAAGAAATGGATGCATTCCTAGAGACATATAAACTACCACAACTGAACCAGGAAGAAATAGAAAACCTGAACAGGCCCATAACCAGTAAGGAGATTGAAACAGTCATCAAAAATCTCCAAACAAACAAAAGCCCAGGGCCAGACGGCTTCCCAGGGGAATTCTACCAAACATTTAAAGAAGAACTAATTCCTATTCTCTTGAAACTGTTCCAAAAAATAGAAACGGAAGGAAAACTTCCAAACTCATTTTATGAGGCCAGCATCACCTTGATCCCAAAACCAGACAAGGATCCCACCAAAAAAGAGAACTACAGACCAATATCCTTGATGAACACAGACGCAAAAATTCTTGCTAAAATACTAGCCAATAGGATTCAACAGTACATTAAAAGGATTATTCACCACGATCAAGTGGGATTTATTCCAGGGCTGCAGGGTTGGTTCAACATCCGCAAATCAATCAATGTGATAGAACACATTAATAAAAGAAAGAACAAGAACCATATGATACTCTCAATAGATGCTGAAAAAGCATTTGACAAAGTACAGCATCCCTTCCTGATCAAAACTCTTCAAAGTGTGGGGATAGAGGGCACATACCTCAATATTATCAAAGCCATCTATGAAAAACCCACCGCAAATATCATTCTCAATGGAGAAAAACTGAAAGCTTTTCCGTTAAGGTCAGGAACACGGCAGGGATGTCCATTATCACCACTGCTATTCAACATAGTACTAGAAGTCCTAGCCTCAGCAATCAGACAACAAAAAGAAATTAAAGGCATCCAAATTGGTAAAGAAGAAGTCAAACTATCACTCTTCGCAGATGATATGATACTATATGTGGAAAACCCAAAAGACTCCACTCCAAAACTGCTAGAACTTGTTCAGGAATTCAGTAAAGTGTCAGGATATAAAATCAATGCACAGAAATCAGTTGCATTTCTGTACACCAACAACAAGACTGAAGAAAGAGAAATTAAGGAGTCAATCCCATTTACAATTGTACCCAAAACTATAAGATACCTAGGAATAAACCTAACCAAAGAGACTAAGAATCTATACACAGAAAATTATAAAGTACTCATGAAAGAAATTGAGGAAGACACAAAAAAATGGAAAAATGTTCCATGCTCCTGGATTGGAAGAATAAATATTGTGAAAATGTCTATGCTACCTAAAGCAATCTACACATTTAATGCAATCCCTATCAAAATACCATCCATTTTTTTCAAAGAAACGGAACAAATAATCCTAAAATTTATATGGAACCAGAAAAGACCTCGAATAGCCAAAGGAATATTGAAGAACAAAGCCAAAGTTGGTGGCATCACAATTCCGGACTTCAAGCTCTATTACAAAGCTGTCATCATCAAGACAGCATGGTACTGGCACAAAAACAGACACATAGATCAGTGGAACAGAATAGAGAGCCCATCAAATTTTTAAGAAGATCTAGAGGTATTATTATTTAAGACAAACTTGTTACTTTTCTCTACAAACTGATTCCATTTCATAGCAATTATTTTTTTAACTATGTTACATGAAATATACTATTTAATCCAAGAGCAAAGCCTTGGATATAGGCATTATTCTGTTCCACAGATTACAAAAAACACTTTTTTAATTTTTTTATTAACATATAATATATTATTAGCCTCAGGGGTACAGGTCTGTGAATCGCCAGGTTTACACACTTCAGAGCACTTACCATAGCACATACTTTCCCCAATGTCCATAACCCAACCACCTTCTCCCTACTCCCCTCCCCCCAGCACCCCTCAGTTTGTTTTGTGAGATTAAGAGTCTCTTATGGTTTATCTCCCTCCCAATCCCATCTTGTTTCACTTATTCTTTTCTTACCCCCAAGCCCCCCATGTTGCATCTCAACTTCCTCATATCAGGGAGATCATGATATTTGTCTTTCTCTGATTGACATATTTCGCTAAGCATAATACCCTCTAGTTCCATCCACGTCATCGCAAATGGCAAGATTTCATTTGTTTCGATGGCTGCATAGTATTCCATTGTGTATATATACCACATCTTCTTTATCCATTCATCTGCTGATGGACATCTAGGTTCTTTCCATAGTTTGGCTGTTGTTGACATTGCTGCTATAAACATTCGGGTGCACATGCCCCTTCCGGATCACTACATTTGTATCTTAAGGGTAAATACCCAGTAGTGAGATTGCTGGGTCAGAGGGTAGTTCTATTTTTAACTTTTTGAGGAAACTCCATGCTGTTTTCCAGAGTGGTTGCACCAGCTTGCATTCCCACCAACAGTGTAGGAGGGTTCCCCTTTCTCTGCATCCTCGCCAGTATCTGTCATTTCCTGACTTGTTAATTTTAGCCATTCTGACTGGTGTGAGGTGGTATCTCATTTTGGTTTTGATTTGTATTTCCCTGATGCCGAGTGATGTGGAGCACTTTTTTATGTGTCTGTTGTTCATCTGGATGTCTTCTTTGCAGAAATGTCTGTTCATGTCCTCTGTCCATTTCTTGACTGGATTATTTGTTCTTTGGGTGTTGAATTTGATAAGTTCTTTATAGATTTTTGGATACTAGCTCTTTATTTGATATGTCGACAAAACACACTTTTGAGGGCTAAGTGATGTCCTCAAGGTCCCTCACTAGTAAGTGGTCCAGGTAGGATCAGATTCAGCTGACTCTAAAGCCCATTCATCTGAAGCTATGCTGTATTTTTTTCCCTTGATTCTTAAACCTTCACAGTAAAATTTTCGCCATTCTTGCTTCTTCTCTCATTCATGTCCAATCAAACAAACACACACCGAGTCTTAACCTTTGCTGGATGCTTCTTCAGTGAAATGATTCCTGTTAGTCCCTCCTTCCTTCTCCCATCCAACCTTCCCAGCCCACGTTCTCACATTTTTCATGGTCTTCTGCAAAGACCTCCTCCTTATGCAGCACACCCTAGTCTCTTCCCATCCCAAGACACTTAGCTACATCTGAGCCTACCCAGAACCAGGGTTCTGTAGAGGCATTTTGACAACTTGTCCCAGGAAATCAACCGCAAATCTTCACGTAGCTCCATATGGTCCTTATATGTCATCAGTTTGCGTGTTCAAGCGTTCAACCTCTCATTCTCCAGTTTTATAGCATTTCTCAGCTGGAGGAGTGAAGGTGTGGATCTTTCCCTGACTACTGGTCCTCTCAGATACGGTAGCTCTGGCTGCTGTTTACACTGGTGCCTCCATGGCCTGGCTTTCCTCCCCCAACATGGCGACGGTGGTATCATGGATCTCCTCTCCTCCACACAAACACAGCTTTGTTCTCTTTAGGTTTCCTCTCTGGCCTCCAGAACGTCAGGCTGAGTCTAACTCACCATGCTTACTTTTTTGCTTTCTGGAAGTTTATTTTCCAGAGGCTCTGCAATTTCTTTCCACCAGCTCGTTTCTTGATGGTCTCTCCCACCACTTTGCTATGCGTATCTATATGGATCAACCCTCAGCAGAAACAGGATTTCAGTTCCTTTCTCAGGAAGCTTCTATGTCAGCGGATTTGAGGATGCAGATACTGGCTAACCACCCATACCCTAGACGTACTGGAACCATTCCAGTACACGTAGGACTGAGCTTATAGGTTATTCAGGACCTTCCATTATTTCACCCCAAATAATCCCCTTTCACTTCCTTAACCTTGCTTTCATTGAATGGTGTTCCTTGCCATTCCCTTTCCCTCCCCTAATCCTGTTGTTATAATCCTACCTAGCCCTCTGGGACTCTAATGCTGCTTCTTCTAGTGCCTTCCCGGATCATCCCAGCAGAAAATAAAGACTCCTTTTTCTGGGCCCCCATCTTCCACAACACTGTCCTCGTGCCATAGCTGAGACCATAAGCCCGCTCACCCCCAGACAGAGAACAGTGCTGTGTTTCTCTGGGCACCCCTCGAAGGATCAAAGCATGATGATCTGTCCATGCTACGTGCCCACGAATGTTTGTTAGCAGGACAGCAATGCACAGACCTTGCAGCCAGGATCCTAACAAGCACCCTTGGTCCCAATTAGAAGAAAAACACGCATTGCCTCCTCTCAGTCTGTTTTGAGATCTCCGTGTCCTATGGATGGCATCTTAAGCAGCCAGTCTGTCTTCTCACAGAGAGCTTGATCTGGGGGCTCCTGCTGTCTGCAGCCTACCAGCAGGCTGAACGCGGCTGAGCCACACCGAGGCCAAGCTCCAGAGCTATTTGCTTTCAAACACTTAACATTTGCTTTCTGTTACCCTTTTATTAGGAAGATTAAAATTGAAAGGGAATCAAGTGAGGCCGGGCTTTCTTCTTTTCTTTCTGCGAGAACAGCTTGTTTCCATGACATTTATATGGGGAGCTTTTTCTAAATGACAAGCAGATTGTTAGAAGATGTTATTTTCTGTCTCTTTGCTTTGGATCTTCGCTTAGTGGGTGTAATGGAAGAGACACAGCCTCCCCAGGAGGGTGACTGTCAGGTAGATGGATTCAGGAGGGGATCGGGTGGGGGTTTGTTGAATCCTTTCTGTTGGGGTTGCTATAGCAGCATTCTAACAGATCCTGGCTAGAAGTTGTAAGATGTATTCGTGTTGTTTTTTTTTTTTTTTTTTTTTTTTTTTTAATAACCTTGGAGTACCATTCCCACAGATTTAAGTCTGTTCTTTGTAGCTTCTCTTAGGGAAGAAAATTGAATGCTCCCAGAAAAGGCCATCCACGGGGGCAGCGGGACACCCTGCACATCTGGGCCCAGGAGAAATGGCCAGGCTTACTGAAGCTGGGCTCAGGGTCCATTTTTTGCAGACAAGAGGTTCGTCTCAGAGAGCTCGAACCCCACATCTCCTCCTCACCCAGGCCACTGAGCGACCAAGAAGCTATGACAATGACAGAAAGGAACCACAAGGCTGTCCAACCCTGACCCTAGCCACATTCCGCATAAGGGGTTAAAATCGCCTCCCATCTGTACCACACCACGCTGGTGACCCACTGGTTTCACTCCCATTACCTCCGCAGGGTGATACCTGACCCTATAAAATCTCATTATTATGTCACTCCACCTAACTGAAGAAAGCAATTGCCTGCTGTCCGCAAGAGAAAATCCAGACTCCTCTGGCCCTTCCCATCTACTCCCAAAGACCTCTCCTCCCTGGTACCTTCTTCCCCGACTGTGCTAACCACCCCTACGCTCCGCCCCCAAACGATCCTACAATGTGTTCCTCGAACACATTATGCACAGAATCACCACTCTCTGCCCACAGATTTGTGTTTGTTTGGTCAGACGAGCTTTTAAAAAATTGTTTTGAGCTCGAACAGCTTTGAGCACGCACACACTCTCCAGCTTGCCACAGTCTCCTTCAGTATCCCGCCCACCCCACTCCTCTCTGCATATTTATATCACTCGCCAGTCCCTAAAGGCATCTGAATGTAAAAGCCTGGTGAAACAGAACCGTGCTTCCTTTCTGGAAATCAAATCCCCACCTTGCACGATAGAACGATTATCCGTACCCATTCAAAAAAGTGTCCTGGCTTCCCCAGGAAGGTGGGTGCCTGCATTTTCGGGTCTCCCTCCCACCTTTTACTCTCCCACGACGGTGCCCATGAAACCATGATGATTATGGTTTAGGTCCTCCCGATGCAACAATATTGTCAGCCTCCACGGAACAAGTCACCTGACAAAATTCTGTCTATGCGACTTACGGGATTTGTTAGAGAAATGATCGCCATTGTGCTGGGGACAAAACCAGGTCTCACGTTCATGAAGCCAATTGTATTCAGTGGCACAGACCTCTGTAACAGGGAACAGTTCAGGCTGGGGGCAGGGGGTGGGCGGGGGCCTCCTAACAACTCTGAGATCAGGTTCCCCCACAACACACACACATTTCCAGAGGCTCGCAAGCAAAAGGGTCACCATTCTGTAAGCCAGGTTGGGAGTTCCAGGAGAAAGAAAGATGAGATAGAGCTTTCTGGACTTGGGAGGAGTCATTCTAGGCTCTCAGCCATTTTCGTGATCTAAGTCTGACTAGCACCCCTGGCCGAAACTCAGGACACAGTGCTTCCCCAGAGGCGCTGGAATTACAGAGAAATGTGAAAACCTCCGTGGTCAGTGATTTTAAGGTGATGAAGAAAAGCAGAGACAAGCTGTGTCTACCCGGCAGGGAGATGGCCTGAGTGTTATCAGAGACAGTAAATCAGGGGCAAAACACCCAGAGCTGTTTCAAAAGTAAAGGCTGACCTACTGCATAGTCTTGAGCCTTTGTTGTTGTTGTTTTGCAGGATTTAACTCACTTGGAGCCTCCAAACACCAGACTAACTGAAATCAGAGACTTGATGCTGCTGACCCTGGCCAGCCCTCATGACTCTGATCAAGGAAGACCAGGGTTCTGTCGCCTTAAGACGAGTTTGGCCCTAATCTGGCTGAATTCCCCACTGCTCAGCCCCTTCATAAATATGCACACCCTTTACTGAAAACTTCCCAGTTTTGTCTGAGGAGACACTGCTTTGGAAAATATCCCCAGGGTCCTCCCTTACTTGTTCCAAGTAAAACAAAACAAAACAAAACAAAAACTTCTTTTTCCTATTATCTGGCTTGGTTGTGTCTTTTGGCCAGACACCCACCAAGATGAGAACTCAGTTTCCCCTAACAACTCTTCTGTTCTCTTCATTTTCTTCACAGTAGATACAGCTGGGTCCTTCCATCTGCTAAAACATCCACTATTCCCAACCGTTTTCTCCTCCTCACCTTCTGAGAAGGAGCTGGCAGTGTAGGGCCACTGGTGTGCCTCCAACAGCAATGAAAAGAAGCTGAAATGAGGAAACAAGCCCGGAGAAGGGGGGCATGTGGAGAAGTACAGATTCAGGAGAGGAGATGTGAAGAGATGGGACAGAAAAAAGAGAAGCGACTGGGTCACGTCAGACTTGGTGAGCAACATGGCCGAGGAGAGTTTTTGAGGAAATTGCACTCCATGTGGAGTAAACGTTCTGCCTCACATCCCCTGAGGAGAGGCCTCCTTGTGGAGGTCTCTGTGGCTCCTCGATGACCGAGGAGTCGTTTTTCTGTTGGTTTGGGATATGTCACATGCTGTGTTCTATAGAGCAGTAGCATGAAGGCTCAGGGCCATTTGGTGGCCAATTTACTTACCGTTTCACATTCGGCCACACTTCAGGATCAGCTGTAGGAGAGCTGATAACACTGACTCCATCTTGTCCGTGACCCCACAGTGATCCCCACCTCAGGGCCTCGTGTTCCAGGCCTGTTTGTCGTGACCAGAAGGCCGGAAGGCATGTTCTGATCATGGTTCTGAAAGCGGTTGGCACTGCTTTAGATAACTAACCTTTGACCTTACCCACAGTGACCTCCACACAGCCCCTTGCTTTATAAAACCTGTGGAGAAACGTCTAGACTGAGACGAGAAGAGCTTCACAGTGCTGGGATCACCGCCTGCCCAGTCCTCGCTGTAAGTTAACTTGAACAAAGCCATGTAAAACCTAGGAAGGGACTCAACTCTAGAGAACACATTGATGGTCACCAGAGGGGAGGTGAGTGGAGGGACGGGCAAAACAGGTGATGGGGATAAAGGAGGGCACTTGTTGTGAGCACTGGGTGATGTAGGGAAATGTTGAATCACTGTATCGTACCCCTGAAACTAATATAACACTGTATGTTAACTCACTTAAATTTAGCTAAACACTTGAATAAAAAAATAAAATGGGGTAAAACTCTGTGTGGAGTCACCTGTCCCATTTTCCAGTCTCCAAGCACCTTCTTAATCTGGAGGTTGGCTTATGGTCCCTCCTTCACCTTTTAACAATCATCTTATCAGATGTTCAAGTAGAGGTCCAGCGAAACTACTGGAATGTGTGTTGAGTTTCTTTCAAAATCAGAAGAGACTTTACCAAAAAATAAATAAATAAATAAAAAAAATTCAGAGGCTGAGGTAAGGCCAACCTGAAGGTAAAAAGGAAGGTCTGGGATCTTCCAGGATGCTAAGAAATAAATTATCATCAGATGACATAAAGAAAAAAAATCTTGTTGTGTGTGTGTTTTTTTAAGAAAAAATAGCTTTGAGTGAAAACAAAAACTTACAGCCATAAAGAAGAAAGGTCAGTCTTCTGTATGATGGGATTTGTACTGCATATTGGATTATCCCCTGCATCTGTGCCCCCCAGACTAAAGAGGGGGCCAGCAAAGCAGTGCGTGAAAACCCTAAGTGGACGATTCACCTCTTCACTAATGCACTCACCAGTCACACTAGCTGTCTCCAGTCCATCCGCCTTGGGATCAAGTTTAGAGTGGAAGAGAAACATTCTGCTACCAGCGTTTCTTGAAATCTTTCAAACGGCAACTACGTTTTCTTTCCTTTAGACATCTTACAACCCTGAGCACAGCTGCAAAAAGAGACACCTCTTCTTCCCTGTCAGTGAACTAGCAATTCCAAAGTAGTTCAAAGAGGTGAGGAGTGATACTCTGAGCGTGACAAGTACCCCTCTGAGAGGCAGGACAGAAACCAAATATTCAGATCAGATGTGAAATAGCTGAAGGCACGTTATAGCTTGCACACATTGAAGGATGTTGGGTTGAAGGATCCAGCGGATTGCTGGCTGTCCCATGGGCTAAACACCCTCCATCTCCACCATGAACGGACTATGTGACATCGGCCCCCGGCACTCACTTTCCGGTTGCCGCATTTTCCCAGTGTCGTCTGCTCATGCATGGGAGTTCTCAGAATGTATGGTGTTAAGGTGTTGACTCTCCCAGATTTCATCCCAAGACTCGGATCCATTAAAATTCGAGCAGGGATTTCTGTGGCAACTGACAAGCTGATTTAAAAAATGGGTGAGGGGGGCGCCTGGGTGGCTCAGTGGATTAAAGGCTCTACCTTCGGCTCAGGTCATGATCCCAGGGTCCTGGGATCGAGCCCCGCATCGGGCTCTCTGCTCAGTGGGGAGCCTGCTTCCCTTCCTCTCTCTCTCTGCCTGCCTCTCTCTCTCTGCCTGCCTCTCTGCCTACTTGTGATCTCTCTCTGTCAAATGGATAAATAAAATCTTAAGAAAAGAAAATGGATGAGGGAAATGCGAAGGACCTAGTAGGGCCAAAACAGTCTTGAGAAAGAAAAACAGGTTTATATGAAATCAGTATGATGATGGCATCATGATATCACATGTAAAACAAGGGAACAGGGGTGCCTGGGTGGCTCAGTGGGTTAAGACTTCTGCCTTCGGCTCAGGTCATGATCTCAGGGTCCTGGGATCAAGCCCCGTGTCAGGCTGTCTTCTCGACAGGGAGCCTGCTTCCCTTCCTCTCTCTTCTCTGCCTGCCTCTCTGCCTACTTGTGATCTCCGTCTGTCAAATGAATAAATAAAATCTTTAAAAACAAAACAAAACAAGGGAACAGAACAGAGTCCATAAATAAATGTATAAAATATTCAGAGACAATATAGGGAACATGCATGTAATATACAGAAGGACATACACACACACACGTGTGTGTATGCTGTGTATGCACGTGCACAGAGATAATGAAGAAAGGATTATTTTTCAACAAGCGAAACCGAACAATTTGATATCCACATTCAGAGAGTGAAACTGACCAATGCACTTCAGACCACATTGAGAAAATAACCGGAAATTGATCAGATACCCCATGCCTAAGGAATTAAACTATGAAATGGGTCAGATAAAATAGAGAGTTTTCTGACCTTGGGATGGGCAAAGATTTCACAGATAGGACATGAAGAGCAGGAACCATAAAATAAAATATTGATAAACTTAACTTCACCAAAACTTTCTGGTATTCAAAAGACACTGCTAGGTAGCACGTTTTACGTAGACATATAATGTATGCACAATTACTCTGGAAAAACGTCCTGACATTTTCTTCTACAGGTAAACATCCACTTATGAAATAACCCAGAAGTTCCACTGTTAATTATGTACCCAAGAAAAATGAGAAGTATATGTCCACAAATCACTTTTATATAAACGTTCATAGAAGCCAAAAACTGGGACAAGGGGGCAGGGTTGGGAATCCATCAACGGATAAGTTTATAAACAAGTTGTGGTATATTCATAAATTAAACACCACTTAGCAAAAGGAAGAAATATACACAGTAACATGGATGCATCTCAAATATATTTGGCTGAGCAGCAGGAGCCAGACACAGAAGAGTCCATACTATGGCTCCGTTTATGAGAGGCGAAGTTAATCCTTAATGATAAAATTGGATTGGTGGTTGCCTAGGTCAGAGAAGAGGAGAGGAATGATTCCAGAGGGCTAGGAAGGCACTTTCGTGGGCAGTGGACATCTTCTCTGTCTTGATTTGGATGGTGCTTCCATGAGGGTATACTTGTATCAATTCACAGAACTTTAAATAGGCACATTTTGATGTATACAAATTACACTTTAGTAGATTTTTAAGAATATATATATTTATTTTAGAGAGGGAAGTGGGTAGAGCCCAAGCTGGGGCTCAATCTCATCACCCTGAGATCGTGACCTGAGCCAAAACCAAGAGTTGGATGCTAAACTGACTGAACCACCCAGGTGCCCCTCTTGACCAGATTTTTTAAACTGTAATCACATTGCTGCTTCATGGAGATCAGAAAACAATTTTATCACTGCTAGATTTTTCAGTCTTCAAAGTAAGTGAAATATGGTTTTTTTTTCCATCCTTGAATTCTCAGCTAGCACTCCCCAAATAATGCTACTCAATAGATCCTTGGTTCTATAAGCCAGACTCATGCTGAACTCAAAAATAAAATTAAATCAGAATAGCCGCTCCTTACATCCATGTTTTCAATGACGCCAAGGAAACTAGGGCAAATCAGAATAGCCGCTCCTTACATCCATGTTTTCAATGACGCCAAGGAAACTAGGGCACTGTTTTTCAGTTTTCCAAGATGCAATGGGGTTTGGGAGTCCAAAGAAGATTTTTGTACTTAAAGGTTATTCATCTCCTCTACTGGGTCTTCAGACATTTCTGTTCACAGTCAACGGACATTACCGTGAGTCCAAAGTCATTCTTGGGCAAACTACTTTCTCTAAAAGCATTGGTCGATATCCTACTTTTTGGCTACATGCTTTCCACCCTTAAGGATAGAGGAAAACATCACTTGGATTCAGGGAAAATGCTTTGCAATTTCACGGACTCTGATTATTAAACCCACATTTGCTATGTATTCCTTCCCTGTCCTCTTCAGTAACAGTGAAAACCTCGTTAAATTGTTTGGGTTTTAGTGTTATTTTTATTATCTTTGTAAAATGAGCAATTTCGGGTACTTTGACACCCAAACAAGCTGACGCTACTGGCATTGTAGATTTAAGAAATGTTGTATTTGATGTAGTTAAAAATTATCCAAGCATGTTCATTGTGCTGGATGACCGTTCTGATGTTGCAGTGAATTGTTCAAGCCATTAGTTTCTTTATTGCCAAAGCCCATCCATAGAAAAATAAAAATTCTTCAATTATCCCTTAGGAAAAATCAACTAATTTGCTAACTTCTTTGTAAGGCAGTAAGGTGGGGTCTCTGGGTCAATGATTTAAGACAATATTGGCAAAAAGTTAACAGCTGGTTAGCAGGAATCTTCTATGTGCGCTACACGGTATCAGAGATGAGATCCAGAAAAGGGTAAGACATGGGTCTCTTCCATAGGAATCCAGAAGTCCGCCTCTCCAGAGTTTGGGTGCAACGTGTCTGGATAATTTCCAGATCTGGGTAATGTATCTGGATATATCCACCATGACTCAAAGCAGAAATCTTAGATTAATTCTGGGAGTGTTCTAATTTTCTCTCCAGCCGCTCACAGTGATCTTGGTCTGATGAAGAAATGAACTGGGGACAAACTCACCACACCAGTAATTTGTATCACTTCTTTGTCACATAACAAACTATCTGTTTCCCCAGAACGATGTAGGGTCCTTCATAGAGGAAACTGTGTCATGTACCCCTATGTCCTGAGCCCCCAACAAAACATCTGGCATGGAATTGAATGAACAAATACTAGACGCTACTCCAACCACCTAAGAAGTTTTAGGTTTTGGTTTTTTTCATCTTTTCTGACTCACAAACTCCTTTGAGAACTAGAAGAAAATCTTCTCTTGACCAGAGACAAATTCACATGATAGTGTGCAATGAAGGTCCTATGGAGGGGACCCTAAAGCCAATCTCTGGTCTACATAGGAATTCCACACAAAAATTTAAAACATTCCTAAGTTTTTTCCTATCTGTAAACTGTTTAATCTGCTACTTACCCTTCTGGTTTATGTATTTATAGTTACATGCAACCTATTAGATCTTTTAACATTTGTTTTGGAATTAAAAGTGCTCTAGAAGGCTACTATCCAAATTATTCTGGTTGCATTTCCAGCTCTGCCATTAACCAGCTGTGGGACTTTGGATAAGTTCCATAAACAATCTGGGCTTTGGTTCCAGATCTGTAAATTAAGGAGGCTGAACGGAGAGGAATTCTAATGTTCCTTATAGCTCTGAAATTCTCACTTCCAAAGCAATGGAGTTTCCCTGATGAAGGAAGGGATATGTGCAAAGTAAATAAAGACTTTACAATCTGTCGTGAGGGGGAGGCACTAAGCATCATAAAGACACGATGATTTTTTTTTAATTACCTAAGTAAATTCTGTAAAGATATCTGCAGGTGTCTAAGAAACAGATCTACAGGTTAGATGTATCCATATTTAGGACCCTTGAGACTCTTACTGTATAAGGAAGCAAATAGCCCCTTTCACCAATGGCTATTTGAAAAATATTGAGAACAGTCCATTGACCAAAATTATTATTTTTTTTTTAGATTTTATTTACTTATTTATTTATTTAGAGAGAGAGAGAGTGCACACAAGGAGGGGACGTGGCAGGCAGACAAGGAGGCTCCCTGCTGACAAGGAGCCGGATGCGGGACTCGAACCCAGCACCCTGGGATCATGACCTGAACGGAAGGCAGATGCTTAACTGACTGAGCCACCCAGACATCCCGACCAAAATTACTTCTGATTTCTGACTTCCAAATTCTAAAACAAGGGTTGCCTATAGAAAATAAGTTTGGAGTAAGAATAGCTATAAGAACTGATGGTGGTATTCAAAATATAGTTCTTCCTGCGAGACTAAGGTCTTTTCTTGGCATCAGATTCAATATTGTGTGATATCAGTGCATGCAAGACAGTAATCTGTAAGATTCATCCTTCTAAAATGCCACTTAAATCATTTCTCTCCCCACTCCCAAATCCTGAGCATCTCACCACTCACCAACAGGATTAAGTCTATGCACCCGAAGCCCATCCATCATCTGGCCCTGATGGACAATGGCTCTCCTTACTCTCTCCATACAGTATTCTGTTTTACACAGGTCAGACTAGTTCCATCAAAATCACCGAACTGAAATCCTTTCATGCCATTCGGAGGCCATGGTCCTTTTCACACCATCGGAATCTTACTAAACACAGAGGTCTTTTTCCAGTAATGGTGGATAATGAAATTTGACCAAACTTCTTGATGAAATTATAACTAGAAAAAATATATATAAGAAAACCTCCCTTTGCAGGTATTGTGGATGAAAAAAAGCAAATAATTGCTGGTTAATATCTGGGAGACAAAGGAAAAGTAGATAAATGAGCAGAATTTTGTGGGCTGGTTTTGTCCGAACTGTCTGCCAGTTCTGCAAGGGTCCATGGAGACAATGAGAAACTGAGCTGAGCTTTTGATAATCACAGGGAAGGAATAACATGAATTTGAGTTCAGGGTATTCAAAGGAAGAAGGGGAGACTGACCCCTTAGCAAGAGAGGTCAACTAGGAACTGACCCTGTTGCAGAGCCTACCTCCCAGATTAATATCATTCCAATCCTAACTGGATTAAGATGATCTAGATTGGCAGTGTCAGTGACTTTCAGTAAAAACAAAAAATAAATCTCCAGCAAAGGATGATAAAATAGAAAACATAATGCTAGGTGTTACATTATTTCTAAATCATTTCATATACCCGATTTCCCCAAAAATAAACCCCAGTTCAGAAATCATCAGCTATGGAGAGAAAAGAACATATAAAGCCAAATAAAAAACAAAACAAAAACAAATAAACAACAACAAAAAAACCCAAGTGAAAGAAATAAACCCATAATGGGGTTATCAGGTAGATTTTATTTTATTTTTGTATGGTGCCATTATTGTTTTTTATTATTATTATGTTAAATTAGCCAGTGTATAGTTCATTACTTTTTGATGTTCAACAATTCAATAGCGCATATAATAGCCAGTGCTCATCACCACATGTGCCCTCCTTAATACTCATCACCTGTTTACCCCATCTGACAGATTTTAACTCTTTACGTCTGAGAAAACTGAAGGTAAGATGAAGAATTTTTCCTAAAGAAGAATCAGTTGAACATCCTGAAAAAGAAAATCAAACCTTCAAATAAATTGAAATAAAAATCGAATAAAGATAGAATTAAAAGTAGATTAGATATTATGACAGGGAGAATTAGTGAACTGGAAAATGTCAGGAAAATACCCATAATGGAGCAAAATTTTTTAAAGGACTAAAACACGAAAAGGAGTATAAAAGACAAAGAGAATAGGAGATGAATGTAGGAGTATTGCATGAAGAAAAAAATATAACATACATGTTATTAGAACCCCAAATGAAGAGATAACAGAAAACAGAAGCAATATTTTAAAATACAATAGCTGAGAATTCTTCAAAACTAAGAAAACCTATCAAGTCACAGAACTAAGACTACGAACACCAAACATGATGAATGCAAACTTAAAAAAAAAAACCCACTAAAATGTATCACAGAAAGCTATACATTTTTTGAAAACATAATTTGTCTTTTATAACTCTAAGCTTTTAAAAATAATCTTCATAGAAGCAAAAACAGAATGAATAGCTAACCTCAAAGGAAGCGAAGAAACTGTAACTACCAACCTAATATTTCATAACCAGCAAATATTTTCTTTCAAAAATAAATACAAGAGAAAACATTTTTCTAGAAAAATAAAAGAAATACTACAGGGATTTCCTCAGGCAGAAGAAAAGATCAATGCTAGGGAGGAACTCAGAGATATAAGAAATGAAGAGTGACATAAAGGAAAAATGCATGGAAACTTGAATTAACATTAGGAGGAGAAATTATTAACAATGATGTACTGAGATTTACACATATATTTAGTAAATACATACCCAAAACAACAGTGTCACTATGAAGAGAATTACAGAATTTTAAAGTCTTTCCATTCTCAGGGAAGAGAGAAAAGTACGAATTTATAATAAACAGTGAGAAGTAAACGACACATACCATAATCCCTGGGTTAACTATTAAAAGAAAAATAAAACCATGTACAAATGAAGAGTTGATAGAGGATAAGAGGAGGTAATGAAAATTAATCCGGGAGCACCTGGGTGGCTCAGTCAGTTAAGCTTCCAACTCTTGACTTCAACTCAGGTCATGATCACAGGGTCTTGAGATCAAGCCCTGAGTCAGGCTCTACGCTCAGTGGGGAGTCTACTTGAGATTTTCTCTCTCCTCCCTCTGCCCCTCCCCCATCTCACACATGCTCACTCTCTCTCTCTCTCTCTCTCTCTCTCTCTCTCTCAAGTAAGTAAATATTTAAAAAAAAATTCAACTGTGGTGCCTGGGTGGCTCATTTGGTTAAGTATCTGCCTCCAGCTCAGGTCATGATCCCTGGCTCCCGAGACTGAGCTGCACTTTGGGCTCCCTGTTCAGCAGGGAGTCTGCTTTTGATCTCCCTCTGTCCCCTCCCTGCTTGTGCTCACTCTCTCTCTCTGTCAAAAAAATAAAATCTTTAAGAAAATTCAACTAGCCTATAAAAGATTTGACCAACACAAAAGTAAGACAGATGCAATGGAATGTCTAGTATTAGAAACAGATATTACTTGCAAAGAAACAGAGAACATGTAGACAAATTGATCTTATGTTGCCTACAAAATGTCTCCAAAACTGTCAAATGATTGGAATCAGGCAGGGTGTGCTCTCCTACCACAGCCGAATTAAGCTAGAAATAAACTTTATAAATATAACTGGAAGATCTTCCAATCATTGTAGTCATGCATATCAAGCTCAAGAAGATAGAAAGCAGGCACAATGAAGAACACAAAGAAATAAAATAGGACCCAAAATTATAATGAAGATAAGGTTAAAAAATTATCTCTAGAAGACATGAATCAAAGTGATAAACCCCTGGTGAAAATGATTTAAGATATAGGACAGAAAGAAAAAATAAGCAATATGGTTAATGAGACAAGGTTATAGGTTGGACCCTGCAAACATTAAAATGATAATCAGAGGGTAGGACCAAGATTTGGATACCAATGCTTACCAAACTTCAGTGAAATAAAAATTTCTAGAAAAAGATCTTTAAACAAATAGAAAAGGCTACCCTATAAGTATCAGGAAACTGAATCAATAATTTAAAACATAACCATGACGGGGAGCTTGGGTGGCTCATTTGGTTGAAGGGCCTACTCTTGATTTCCGCTCAGGTCATGATCTTGGGGTAACTGAGCTCCGTACACAGTGTGGAGTCTGCTTGAGATTCTTCCTCTCCTCTACCCCTCCCCCAGCTTGTGCTCTCTCAATCTGTCTCAAATAAATAAATAAATCTTTTTTAAAAAATCCATGAGGAAAAATTCCAGATCCAGATGGCTTTACCAATGAACTCACTAACTATTTAAGGAAAAATTACCACCCATCTTGCTCAAGCTTCTCTGAACAGAAAAAGAAAATTTTTCCAGATCATTTTAAGAGACTGACATCATGTTGATATCAAAACTAGTCATGCATATTAAAAGGAAGCAAAATTAAGCTACACACTGAATAATTATTTGATGAAAAAGAGTTTTTAAATTATCAAATTTGGCAATACCTCATGACGAGATCAGAAAAAAGTGGTTCAACATTTGAAAATAATCAAATTAATTCACTTTAGTAACAGAATAGACAAGGAAAAAATGTGATCATCTCAACTGATACAAACAGAAAAAGCATTTGATAAAATTCAACATCCATTCATACTGATTAAAAAAAATCTATGAGCAAAGTAGGAAATTTCTTGATTTGAGCAAGGAGGAAGGATACAGATGCAAACAAAAAACCTACAGCAAAATCATACTTGAGAGAAAAATGTTAAAAATTTTGCCTTATAATATCAGAAATGACACCCAAATGTTGACTAACACCACCATTGTATTAAACAGCACTGACGGTCTTTTTCAGTGTAAAAAGAAAAGAAGAAAGAAATGTAAAAGAATAAGAATGGAGGAAATAATACTGTTATATTTTTTAAAGATTTTATTTATTTATTTGACAGAGAGAGAGAGTTCACAAGTAGGCAGAGAGGCAGGCAGAGAGAGAGAAGGAAGCGGGGCTCGATCCCAGGACCCTGAGATCATGAGCTGAGCAGAAGGCAGAGGCTTAACCCACTGAACGACCCAGGCGCCCCAATAATACTGTTATTTTAAGTGACATATTACATATACAAAAATGCCAAAGAAAATACAGACAAATGATCAAATTGATAAATGTACTGACCCGAAATGGTGGTTACAAGGCTGATATCCAAAAGTTCATTGTATGTTTATGGCAGCAACAATGAGAAAATAAAATTTTAACACAGATGTAATTTACAACAGCATCAAAAATATCGAATACCTAATTAAATCTTTAAAACATCGGGAAGAGCCCTAATTGTAAAATCAAACAACATTATTGGGAGTAATTTTTTAAAAACTGACATAAATAGAGATATTCACGGGCATGAATCAATGAACTTAACACCGTAAGAATCATGGTCAATCATTTCTCCTTAAAATGACCGACCTACAGATTCAGTGCAATCTCAATAAAAATTCAAGTAGGCATGGTTTGGGGAGACTGGCAAGCTAATTCTAAAGTTTATATAAACACTGCAAAATCAGAAAATAGGGGCACCTGGGTGTCACAGTCAGTTAAGCATCCAACTCCTGGTTTTAGCACAGGCCAGGATCTCGGGGCTATGAGATCAAGCTCTGTGCTCATCAAGGAGTCTGCTTGGGATTCTCTCTCTCCCTCTTCCTCTGCCCCTGTCCCACTGCTCGTACCCATGTGCGTGCATGTGCTCTCTCTCAAATAAATAAACTTAAAAAAAATGTTCAAAATCTGCAAACTGCCAAGACACTCCTAAAGAAGAATAAGAAGGGATTATTTATCCTATCAGGGTTTAATTTTTTTAAAAGATTTTATTTATTTATTTGACAGACAGAGATCACAAGTAGGCAGAGAGAGAGAGAGAGAGGAGGAAGCAGGCTCCCTGCTGAGCAGAGAGCCCCACACGGGGCTCGATCCCAGGACTCTGGGATCATGACCTGAGCCAAAGGCAGAGGCCTTAACCCACTGAGCCACCCAGGCAGCCCAGAGTTTAATTTTTTTAAAGCAGTAAAACAAAGGAGCACTTAGAAGATTATATTGGAGAATGGTCTCATAATATGAATTACCAAAAAAAAATCCATAAACAGAACAATACAAGTGCTACCTAAAAAGGGAAGGTTTGCTAAATTGAACTATGTTAAGATGAAGAGATTCAGTTCATTCCAAGACACCATTAAAACCTAAAACAACAAGCCACAGAGAGAGAACATCCACTGTTCCTATAATCAGCAAAGGATTCCCTTTCTGAATTTATGAAGACTTCCTGCTAATGAAAACTATTCCAATAGAAATACGGAAGACATGGGAACAGGCACTTTGCAAAAGAGGATATTCAAACAGCAGGACATATTTGAAAAGGTCTTAAACCTCAGGATTTAACAGAGAACTGGATTTTAAAAGTGTAACATGACCACTATACACCTACAAGATGAGCGGCAATAAAAATTATAGATAACATCAAATGTCCTATGAAGGGGAGCAGAATATACGATTATTGTGATACTGGTTGTTTTGAATGAAAGTTCCTTGAGAAACAGTCTGTGCAAGAAGGACACTCTGGCCCTTGTCTCCCTGAAAGCAGGAAATGTGTCTCCCACATGCAAGTACCCTCCTTGCTCAAAGAGCCTACAAGGCATCCTTATTTTCAGAGATAGGAATTTAGGGCTGAGAAGTCTGTATAAACAAACCTGTTCCTTCTTTGCTAATTTACTACCCCAAGCCCCACACCCATTTGTCCTGTCAGTTCTTCACAAATTTATTATTTCCTCATCTAAAAGGTAGAAAAGCTGGGACGCTTGGGTGGCTCAGTCGGTTAAGCGAATGCCTTCAGCTCAGGTCATGATCCCAAGGTTCTGGGATCGAGTTCCACATCAGGCTTTCTGCTCGGCGGGGAGCCTGCTTCTCCCTCTCCCTCTGCCTGCTCTGCCTCTCTGCCTGTTGCTCTCCTGCTTGTGCTCACTTGCTCTTTCTCTCTGACAAATAAGTAAATAAAAAATCTTAAAAAAAAAAGTTTGAAAAAATAAAAAAAGGTGGAAAAGCCACCTACTTTGGTAACTTTTGAGTCTCATTTTTTTTTATGGGGCTCCTGTATTTATGAAATTAAATCTTTTTTTCCTCTTAATGTTTTATGTCAATTTAATTATTAGGCTGAAGAACCTAGAAAGTTAGAAGGAAAGTTTTTCTGCCCCCTATGTGTAGAACATGTAGACCAATAGGAACTCTCATCCACTACTTCTAGGGTCAACTAAGGTATAAATTGGTGTAACCACTTTAGGAAACATTTTGTCAATATCTTCTTACACATGATGTTGCCCTAGGACCAAACAATTCCATTGCTAGGCAGATATCCAACAGAAATGCATGCATGTATGAACCAAAAGACATTTGCAAGAACATGCCTGGCAACATGATTTATTTGAGTTATGTAAGTTAGCAATAGTCCAAATGTCAATCAGCAATGGCATGAATACATTATGATATATGCATACAATAAGACCCTAACTATAAATTTGAAAAAAATATGATGGCTATCAAAAATGTGATGCTAAGCAAACAATGGCAGCCACAAAAGTGTGTGCTGTACTACTGTGTATTTACCCCAAAGGTACAAATGTAGTGATCCGAAGGGGCACATACACCCTGATGTTTATAGCAGCAATGTCCACAGTAGCCAAACTATGGAAAGAGCCTAGATGTCCACCAAGAGATGAATGGATAAGGAAGATGTGGTATAGATACACAATAGAATACTATGCAGCCATCAAAAAACCAGAATCTTGCCATTTGCAATGACGTGGATGGAACTAGAGGCTATTATGCTAAATGAAATAAGTCAATCAGAGAAAGACAATTATATGATCTCACTGATATGAGGAATTTGAGAAACAAGACAGAGGATCATAGGGGAAAGGAGGGGGAAAATGAAACAAGACAAAACCAGAGAGGAAGACAAACCGTAAGAGACTCTTCATCTCAGCAAATAAACTGAGGGTTGCTAGAGGGGAGGGGGTGGAGAGATGGCAATGCTGGGTGATGGACACTGGGGAGGGTACGTGCTATGGTGAGTGCTGTGAATTGTGTAAGACTGAGGATTCACAGACCTGTATCCCTGAAACAAATAAAACATTATATTTATTATATTTTTAAAAATTATATTTTTTATTATTTTATTATTTACTATTTATTATATTTAATTTTTTTAAAAAGGTATGCTGTTGTATTCTTTTAGGCAAGCTTAAAAAATAATCTTCAGGAGTAAAGTCATGATAGTGATTGCCAGGAGGAACTGTCTATTGATAATAAGAAGCATAAGGAGGGCTTTTGAGGGAATGGGGGGCATAGTTCATTTCCTGTAACATCAACCCTGAAGAACAGGCCTCTCAGGGCCTCCCCTGTACTGAATACTGATACATGCATGTTCTTCCCCGACTGTGCATGGGTGTCAGGACTGTTCATTATATGGCTTACGATTTAAGGACAAAAGAAAACAGCTACATGGGTAACAAAGTAGTCAAGCCGCAGGTCCCCAGACGGGTGTCTCCCTACGTGGTGTGATCCACACTTGTGTTAGTCTCCATCAGACTGGCGACCAAAATGCATCTGCTTGTGGTGATTTGGGGGCTGAGAGGCTACATCAGAGTGTCTGAGGTCTGGGATGAAGCTGTAGTTACTGCCTGATTGGCACTTTTTCTAAAAGCTAAATAAAGTTGCTGCTGCAGAAGCCTAATTGTGCATCACGAGTCTGACTGGCAATTCAAACCTGAAACCCACTCCAAGGGTCATGCAGGCTGGGAGTTGCATACATGTGTTCGCTTTGTGATAATTCATTTATTTGTGTACTTTTTGCTGTGTGTTTTTATTTCTACAGAGAAGTTTAATAAAGCTAACCAGCCTGGGGATGCCTGGGTGGCTCACGGGGTACGGGTCTGCCTTTGGCTCAGGTCATGATCCCAGGGCCCTGAGATCGAGTCCCACATCGGGCTCCTTGCTCCATGGGGAGCCTGCTTCTCCCCCTGCTTGTGCTCTCTCTCTCTCTCTGATGAAAGGATAAATCTTAAAAAAAAAAAAAAATCTAACCAGCCTGCAGGCTCTACCTTTTATCTTCCTATTTTCATGGAGTGCTTTCTGCTTACCATGACAGAACACGGGTATGAATGTGTATGTGTATGTGTGTACATGTGTGTGACTCCACTGGTTCAAATTGTAAATCTTTGCTGTTCCAGAGAGATTTTTTAAGATTTGTTTGTTTGTTTATTTATTTATTTATTTATTTATTTATTTATTTTAGAGGAGGGGAGAGAGAGCAAGAAGGGGGTGGGGAACGGGATAGGTGGGGTAGAAGCAGACAAAGAAGGAGAGAAAGAATCACAAGCAGACTCCCCACTGAGCATGGAGCCCAACACAGGGCTCGATTTCAGGATCCTGAGATTATGACCTGAGCCGAAATCAAGAGTTGGACCCCTCATTGACTGAGCTGCCCTGGTGCCCTGTTGTCCCGGAGATGAACATCTACATCTGTAAAGAGAGATTTCTACAGTTTCTGGCTTTCTCCCAAAATCTATTTCTTTGGGGAGTTTTATGTTTCTGACCTCCATACTCATACAAGTTTGCCAGCTCTTCAGCTTTTCACTAGAATTTTTGTACCTTGGTGGTCACAGTTTTCCACAAGGAAGCATTTTTTCTAATTAACAAGAGTTACAAGAAATTGAACAGAACATGTAGGCTGAGTTGTGTAGGAAATGGAAAGCAGTTGGCAAGGCCCACTCGCTAAGTTATTAACTAGTTTGCACACCAGAGTGAAGGTATAAGCAATTCTGAGTCATGCCCCTGCATACTTTCAAATTTCTACATGCTATGGACACGGCTGCTTGGCTGAGTTGTAACACTGATGGTGAAATCCACAAATGCCAATAGATGAGACAATATTTTTTCCATTTCTAACCTCCCCTACTCAACTGTATTCCACCTGAGATCAGCTTTGTTCCTAGCAACCACTGAATACATTTTAATAAAAAAAGGAAAATGGATGAAAATGGAGGATGTTCCTTTATTTTCAACTGATTTAACTGACGCATCAAGAATTCTCCTAAAGCTAATAAGAGGTTGGAGATTCTTGGGTTTTGAGTCATACCTGGTTCACCCACGATGGTCTTACTTTGCATGTGTTGTCCCCTGTAACTATTAATAGTGTCTCTTTTACTTAAAAATCCCAGTTAGGACAGAAATTTAAACAGTTACTGTAATTAAAGATATGTGTTTGTATCCACTAACTCTAGCCACAATAATATTATGTAACAACTACAAAATGTCAATGCCATACAGTAAGTATTTAGCTCATGAGCACATGTACAGGCTGGTAGTCAGCTAATTTAAGTTGAGGTGACTACTTCACACCTCTCTCTTCCTCCTTAGACTCAATGGCCAAGATGGGCATCTTCTTCCAATTATGGCAGAGAGCAAGACCAAATGGACAATACTTCTCCTTCTTTTCGTCATGTCATGCCCACTAACATTCTATTGACTAAAGCAAACCACATAGGAATTCTAAGTGAAAAGGCAGAAAAACATACCCAAACTCTTCTGTGGAAGTAGTTACAAAGTCATATGGCAAAGAAGCTGAACACAGGGGCAACACACTCTACTACAGCTCTTTTTAATTGCAAATAATTGCCACCATGTTTCAGAAGTCTACCAATGACATCTCCTACATTCCAAGCCGGCAAGATGATTTTACTGGTCACATAACACTCTAGTGTCTTTCTTTTTTTTATTTTTTTTGAGATTTTATTTATTTATTTGTGTGTGTGTGTGTGTGTGTGTGAGAGAGAGAGAGAGAGAGAGAGGGAGAGAGAGAGAGAGAGGAGAGAGATCAGTGGGAGAAGCAGGCTCCCCGCTGAGCAGGGAGCTGGATGCGGGACTCTATCCCATGTCTCCAGGATCACGACCTGAGCTGAAGGCAGTCGCTTAACCGACTGAGCCTCCCAGGAACCCTCTTTCTTTTTTTAAAGACTGTATTTATTTTGAGGGGCAGGGATGGGCAGAGAGAGAGGATCTCAAGCAGACCCTCACCCCCCAAGCATGGGGCCTGATCCCCAAACCTCAAGATCATGACCTGAGCCAAAAACAAAGAGTTGAATGTTCAGCCGACTGAGCCACCCAGGTGCCCATACTCTAGTGTCTTTTGCAGGACTTTGTAAGAGGGATGTTACCACAAGCTGAAGCTATCTGGCTTTTGCAAAGCATCTGAGCCCAGCAGATAAGACTGATGGTGGTAGATGGTGCGATATTTCTTTCTCAGAACCCTGTCTCTAATTTTGTACACTGATTGCACGTGAGTGGGACTAAGAGTCCCCAGAGTATGTGCAAGCCCCACTTTTCTTCTGATGTCTATTATAGAACACTCACTCGCTGCCCAGCCTTTTAGTAGACAAGCTACAGGTGGAGAGGAAGAAACCATTAGCTTGAGGTGCAGAAACATTTTTCCTTAAAGACAAAACAGAAATGGACAACATTAATGGACTTCTCCTAAACCGTAAAAAATCATGTTGTATTACTAATGAGGGAAATCTCATGTTTTACTTCACCAAAATGTCCCACAGACCATCGAAGCTGCATCACTCTATGCCCTGTTTGAGGTTTAAGGAGTTGGGTCTATACAGTCTCCCTATCCCCCCCCACCCCCACCCCCCCCGCTGTAGTGTCCTTGCTTGGTCCTTCTAGTGGGAAACTGTCCAACTGGAAAGAGTCTCTCTATCCATGGGGAAGGTGAAGGGATGTGTGTACATCCAAGAAGGGGTCAATTTTCAAGACTCTGAAAAATTAGATGAGTACATACTGGCCATCATAGCTGACCTTTATGGCTCAACAGACAGAAGCAATTATCCAGAAACCACCAGGTCAAATCAGGAGGAATGGTTGGAACCCAGCACTGGAACTGGTAGATGAGCGATCAAGTTAAACTCTGCCTTTAAGTTGGTGTGAGATGTTAGATCACAGGGTGTCCATCTCCTTCTCTGCACTGAACTCTGCTGAACAGTTTTCCTTCTAACCATTTCTGAATGTCTGGAGTCAATGATAAAATCATGGTGCAGTACTTATTGTGGGCACTTGAATATCATTGGGAAGCAAGTACCCAGCCATTAGGCATCCTGGACAAGGAAAGAGGTCCTAATACTTCTTAGATGAAAAGTCTTCTTCCTACCCATCCTCTTCCCACGATTAATTTCCTAAACAAATCCTACAACTCTCCAATTAGGAACCTATTGTTTCCTGTTACTAAGGCCAAACACTAGGCTATCTTCACCCCACTTAGGGGTTGCAGAATATAAAACAATGAAGGGGTAAATGGTCAATGACAGAAGTAATAACGATGAACCATAAACCCTCTATACTCTATCTTCATCCATGCATTCATTCCAAAATTTCTGGGACCAGGCAGCAAGCAAATGCAAAGATGAATACAGGGAATTATTTCTTTCAGAGAGTACAGAACCCAATAGGCAGATGAGTTCACAAATAATGACCATTCAGGCATAGCAATGCCATACATGTTACAAAAATTCGTACAAATGTCGTGAAGGTCCAAGGCAAGGAAGATCCAACTGTAAACAACTTTTCAAGCAATGATTAACACTCCTACAATGAATAGTGGTTTACAAAGATTTTGATGTTGATTATTTTAGTCCCCAATGTCCAGTGACAGAGATCTGTGGCTTTCCCAACCAGCCTCCTCTTTTTGCAGAAAAAGGAACTAGGGTTGATAGAGTTTTAATATCTTGCTTTTAGCTATTATTGGAATTGTACAGATACTACACACACACGCACACACACATCTATAAAGATACTCCTAACCTTTAAACTAGTAAACACAAACCTAAAAATTTAGCTAACTTGACCCTTTTGCATATACAATATAATATCCAGTGTAAAGTTTCTCTTTAGCCCAATAAATTAGGGTGAAATTTGTGATAATGATAAGACTAATGACCCATAAGTATGGAAATACTCTTAATAAAATAATAAAATAAAAAACTGTAACAATTGTGTTAACTACTATATTTTCCCAACACCAAAAAACAGATGATACATATTGAGAAGATTTTCTGACAAAGATAAATAAAGAAGATTCCCTGTCATTAACAAACTAAGTGATTAGGGTTAATGAAAATAACATAAAAATGTATTAACCGAATATTTCTATTCCCTAAGAAGCCAGTTTAATCAACTATTATATTCAATTTAGAACACAAAATAAATATTTTAAATAAAACTCTTTCTCAACCTGTCTTTTTCCCCCCAACTTTTAAAATGTATTTTATTTTTTTCAGATCTCCAGAAACCTATTTTCTTGATACTTTCCATAGAGAGAAATGAGACAGATTTCATTGTTTACCTTTTCCCTTTAAAAATATACTTAATTTTTTCCAGTGTACAGCCCTTTCCTCCCTACTGCAGATTTGGATAGCTTGTAAAATCTTTGAGAGAAAAATTACATCTTAAGAGGAGAAAAGCAAAACTGTATTCCTCAAATAAGTGATACCATGCTAAGAAAAACTGCAAGAAATGTATTAAATATATTCATGTTCAATGCCACGGTTTTAAGCATAACCCACAGTTAAGGAAAAAATTACTTCTCAATATGTAATCGGTATGCCCTGCTTCAAGTAAATCTGTGGATATAAAAGCGAGGGTTTGCATTACATTAAAATTCTCCACTCTAGTGAAAACCTCCTCCCCTCCCTGAAGTGCCATTATATATGGTAATTGGTAGGTAATTAGGCAGGAGGCAGAACAGGGTAGGTCAAAAATCAGGATGAAATAAGATACAAGCCACAAGTAATCAGTAAAAAAGATAAATATTCTCTTTTTTAGAAAGATTTTATTTGAGAGAGAGATAGAGAGAGCATGAGCTTGGCAGAGGGGGTGGGGGGCAGAGGGAGAGGAAGAAGCAGACTTCCTGCTGAGCTCAGAGCCCAGACTCACAGTGGGGTGGGAGGAGATGGGCTGGATCCCAGGACCCTGAGATCATGACCTGGAGCTGAAGTCAGAGGCTTCACTGACTGAGCAAGCCAGGTGTCCCTGAAAGATAATTATTCTTAAAAGTCACAGCATCGGTCAACAACAACAAAAAATATTCTTTATTATTCAACACAGAGTAGGTCAACACACAGATGCAAAGAGCTAGAATGTGCTTTACCAGCAATAATGAGCTTTCATCTGTTACATAAAACCCATCACAACTTTGTAAATAGTATCACTGAGTATTTCTCAGTAATTTCTCAGTAACCTCAGTAACTTAATTTCAATTTACCGAGGGCTTTTTTTTGCCATGCATAGTACCAGGCACTTCAGATTAACTGCATTTTAATCTTAAAATTTCTCCCTATAATGGAAAATAATCACAGGTGAATTGATGTGTCCAAGACCACAGAGCCAATAAGGTACAGAGTTAGGATCTGAATTCAGGCTTAATGAGTTCTGAGTAGTTTGTCATTTCCAGCACACTGTACATTTGTGTGTGTGTGTGCGTGCGCGCATGTGTGTTGGTGAATGTGTGTGGATACACAGATGTGCGTACGTATGTGTGCCCACCTATGGGTCCGTGCCTGTGTGTGGTGTGAATGTGGATATATGTGTGGGTGTGTCTATTTCCTTTCCTTGTCTCATCACAGACTAGTTTTGAAGATTTGCAAGAGCAAGGATTTTCCTTTACCATCATGCTTCTTCCTTCTAATACATGGCACATGGTAAGCACTCGATGAATATTCTTTCACTGACTGGTCCATGAGATTCAGGCTAGTGTTCTACTAATGATATCATGATACTGCTGTTGAAATCCTAAGTATTTGGGATCTCACAGGAACGCTATGTTTACTCCCAAAAGAGCAGACAGGACACTTGACAAAACAGAACAAATTAAGTCCCCACCGTCTGGGATTTGCGGGCAAATTTTACCAAATAACAGGGGAACTGCACCGAGGAAACACAGGTCCAACAATTTTCCTATTTTAAGAAATGACATATTGACTTCTTAGGGGGCCAATCGTTTCCCAGTTTCTAGCCTGGAGAATCACATTCACCCAAATGTTTATTCCAAGCTTAAAAATCTGAGTTTAAAAGTTCAATGTGTCAGTTTCCCTGATTGGTGTCCCCCGATGGCATGACGTAGTATTAAGTATGTGCTTTTCTCTTTTCCAGTCAGGTCCGAAGGAAAAAGGACCTTTTAGTTAGCCATTAAATATGATGCCCACTGTCAGAGTCAGGGCAGCCACAAACGGTCACATGAGCGAGGGCCACTCGGCCACTTAAGGTGGACAGCCTCTTCCTAGGGGCTAAAGTGCCTGTGGCTCCACTAGTCTTGAACCACATTGGCAGCAACGGTCTCAAAAGAAGTCATTAATAACTTGCTCAACTTTGGACAGTTCAGCTCTTTGAAAAGCCGTAGTCGCGCTTACTGGCCTTGACATACTGGAGAGTGCTTTGGAAAGTCTCCGGTAATGAATTCTGGCAAACAATGAGGAACATCGCTAGGAAAGCGATTTACATTCTGCTTACAGAGAAATCCTGGGTGCCTGCTATAATTCCACTCAAAACGTACTGGTACACATCCATGACCGTACATCTAGGGAAAATATCTACCTTCCTCTACCCATGCCCTAAAATGCTTGGCCATCAATTACCTTTTTGGAAATGGAGCAAAAAGGCATGGAAAAGAGATGACTTCAACAAATATCCTGGTACCTACCAATATTAGATCATTACTTTCATTCCCTTAACAATCCTCGCAGGCGATCGGTACTGTCCCATTTTATAGATACGGAAACTGAGACTCAGAGCAGTGAAGCGGATTTTCCAGTTCACTCATCTATTCAGCCACGAAGCCTATTTTCAGGGCACAACATCTTGTTCTTTCCCTGATTCTACCGACTCTTTTCTTCTGGATGCGCTTGCAAACACTACTCCATCCCATCACGCCGTAGCTTTTTTTTGTTGTTGTTGTTGTTTGTTTATTTGTTTGTTTGTTTACCGTTGTCACTATTGTGAGAAGTTCTATTTCCCCAGGCTCTGTCAGGACAGAAGAACATAGACTTCTCTGGAAGGGTACTTGGCAGCACTCTCCCCCATAAAAAAGAACCTTCAGAGGGGAGTGTGAAGTTCAGCTGCCATGCTTACCTCCTGCCACAGACTCAGGTAGTCAATTTGTGATGATTCGGGAAACTCAGATGGGAAGAATTTTAAAGCATTGACAGGAGAAGAGGAATAGTGAGGGTCATGGCTGCACTTCTTGTAATTAAAAACAAAAAAAGAAAATGTCAGATGTCCGATGATAGACTGAATAAAGTACATTCATTAATGGAATATAATACAGGAATAAATGTGAGCCAAATACAGTCTACCACGTTGAAATAAACTGAACACACGGGCGGCTGCTTCTTAGCATTATCACACATTCCTATGATGGCTCGTTTTATGTGTCAACTTGATTGAGCCCTAAGGTGCCCAGATATTTAGTTAAGCATAATTCTGGGTGTGTCTGGGAGGGTGTTTTGGGATGAGATTAACATATAAATTGGTAGACTGAGTAAAACAGACTGCTCTCCCCAATGTGGGCGGACCTTCTCCAGTCTGCCTAAAGCCTGAACTGAACAAAAAGGCTTAGTAATAGAGACTCTCTTCTGTCTCTCTCTCTCTCTGCCTATCTTGCAGCTGGGACACTGGTCTCCTCCTTCCTTTGGACTTGACCTCAGATGACAATTACAACACTGACTCTCCTGTGTCTAAGACCTTTATACTCTTGCTTTCTTGGGTCTCCAGGTTGCCCACCACAGATTTTGGGATTTCTCAGCCTCCATAATCATATGAATCAATTCCTTATAATAAATCTCTTCACAGACACACACACACACACACACACACACACACACACACACACACATACACCCCTTATTGGATCTGTTTCTCTGGTGCATGCTGACTAACAAACTCTGGAAAATTTCTGGACCTCTGTCAGAATCACCATCTAGAGGAGAATGGAGTCCTGAGCCCTGGTTTGGAGGAAACCAGAGAGGTCAAAGAACCTGGATCTCTAATCCCATGAAAGCAACCAGAAGGCAAGCTTTTGAAAGCAAGCAGAACAATCTTCAACAGATGAAACCCAATTAGCAAACCAATTAAATTGACAGTGAGACATTAGTAGGATAGAGATGGTCAGCTTCAGGAAATCAAGCAAGCCAAAAGAGACTAACTACAACACTTTGTTCCTCCTATTATAATAATCAACTTGAATGGCAGAGAGAAGGGAATGATAACAGAGGTGCTCTAGTAGCAGAAACAGAAGTTATCAGGCCTTCGATAAGCATTTATTCATCCCTTCAACAAATACCAGGTGCCTATTAACTAGAAGGCCCTACTAATCCTGGAAGTGTACCCATGACCAAGAACAGCTGGAACTTTCAATCAGGTTTTGAAACAAGATGGTCGGTTTGGTTTGAAGCCTAGTGTCCAGGTAAAGAGGTCTGATAGGTAGATAGGGATCGGGACTGGAGTTTGGGAGAAAAATAAAGAACAGAGATTTAGATTTCGGAGTCAGGAAGACAGGACTGGTGAAGCCATAGACAGGAGGGAGAAGACGTCATGAAGTAGGAGTAGAGATTGGGAGTGGCCTGTGCCTTCAAGCCAGCAGGAAGAAACAGAGTCAAGGAGAATGGAAACAGCCCACCAGAGCCACGAAGACCAGGCTACAGTGGACAGGATGGAAAAGAAGGCAAAAGGGGGAAACTTTTCAGAGATCAGAGGAGAAAAGTTTCCCAACAATGCAAGTGAGGGGAAGAGAAGAAATGACAGAGTTAGATCCTGGGGGTCTGAGAGGCCGAGTTGCCTCTTGTCCTGATTGAGTCATGGGAAGCATGCACATGCCAACAGCTATGTTCACCAACTTCAGAGCTCAGAGAACATATGTGGGGGCTCCTTCCTGGCTGTGGAAGGTAGCTGGCCTTCTGGGGTTCTAAGGTCTGCACAGAACCCTGACAAGGAGGTGGATCAAAAAAGTGAGGTCTGAGAAAACCTAGAATGTGAGAAAACATGGAGACATCAGAGCCTCAAGCAGTGTGTACTTCCTTGCAGGAGTATGGAAAAGAAGCAGGCCCAGGATGACAGAATGCAGGGAAGAGGAGTAGAAATGACCATGAACATTCAGGTGACTGTTAAAGCCAGCGTGAACTGGTGAGGAATGGGCACCAGATCCTCCCCATGCCCTCCAAGCCCTGACTTCACATAAGACTCCATGGAACCTCCCCAAAATCCAGAGGAGAAGGAGAAGATGGGAAGAGCTCTAATTTGAGAAAAATCTGAATTAAATGAGTTTGCCATAAACTAACTCTGATTAAGTTTCCATAATTCAGCAGAATTTGGCTCAAAACAGAAATGAAGTAAAGATGAGAGCACAGACCCTGAAGACTGGCTGCTTGAGTTCAAACCTCAGTCCCATCACTGATGAGCTGTGGGACCTTCAGCAAGTCACGTAACTTCTCTATGCTTCAGTGTCTTCATTTATAAATAGAGTTAGTAAGGGTGTACCCCCATGAGATTGTTATGAAGACTGAGTTAATATTTGTATATATTTGTTTTAAAGATTTATTTATTTGACAGATAGAGATTACAAGTAGGCAGAGTGGTAGGCAGAGAGAGAGAGAGAGGAGGAAGCAGGCTCCCAGCTAAGCAGAGAGCCCGATGCGGGGCTCGATCCCAGGACCCTGGGATCATGACCTGAGCTGAAGGCAGAGGCTTTAACCCGCTGAGCCACCCAGGTGCCCCTAATATTTGTATATTACACAGACTAATTCTTGCATGTAGGCTCTTGGTGTGACCAAAACATTAATAACATTTCCTACAAAACTCGTGAGAGGAAGAGGAGTCAATAATGAAAAAAGAAAAAAGAGAATGATAAGAAGAATCCACTGGATTTGATCATGAGAAGGTCTTCCTGGACTTGGAGACTCAAGCAACCACCAGGGGGTAGAGGTGGAAAACAGCTCATACCGGTGAATGGGGAATATGAGAATGTAGAACAGTTTCATCAATGGAGATGTATGGCTGTAGAATGCTTTAGACATCTTGGAAAATACATGTTATGTTTGTCATTTAAAAAAAATACTTCCATGGTATCCTGAACCAAAGGGTAATCATATATGTGTGTATTATGTTATTTCTTGTATGCATAACCCAAAGTTACCTTCTTAATTATTCCAGGATTAGGTGGTCCGAGACCAATTCTGAAGACTGCCTTCATATTCAAGTTCCCATGGTGGCAGAGATGGCTGGCTGCTCCCTCTCTTTTCCTGGCCATAGCTAGCCTACGGCTGTAGCCTCTCTTGAAGTTTGCAGGCGGCCTCCTGAGTGAGTGTGATCCAAAGGATGAGGAGTGGAAGAGTTGCAAGCCAGATTCAGGCTTTGATGACAAAGCCCCCCATGCTCAGGGGCCATGCTCTGTTTTCCTTTCCCAGCAGCCAGGAATGAAGACAACTTTCAGGGTTCACTTTACGCCACATGGGGAACAGGACAGGGTTTCTATCAGCTACCACCCCAAAACTGCTGGTATTAGGATGGCCTCCCAACCTCTCCACCTGCCGGTTCCAGTTACAAAGTGAGAAAGAAACCACGGCGTTCGGACAACACACAATTTGTGCACGGTTGTATCAGTTACTGTGCTCTGGTTTGCAAAAGTGAGAGAGGCTGCTAGCCATGCAGCGCTGTTATGTAATAAAACGTTTATACAAATGAGATTTAAGCATTCGAGTGGAAAATGAAATCAGAGCTGTGTATATTTTTGGAGTTTCCCCCTAATTTCAGTGATTTTTATTCCGGCTTTACAATTTTTACTGGATTGAAGGTTTCATTTTACCTCCAGCACTTGAAACAACATCTGGCTCATGGAAAGTACTCAAAAGATATTTTGTTAAAAAAAAATTATATATATATACATATATATACACACACACATCATTTGTACTTCTTTTCTTTCAGTAAGTTCATTTTTGAACTTACTTTAATATTTATATTAAATAAGTTATACATTATACATACAAATGTACACATATATATGAGAGTATGTGTATATATACACAGATGTATATATCTATAAACATAAATATATATGACATCAGGGGTTTGATACTCTAGCTAGGTTTCTTCAAGTTCCTGTTAAAAGACCTAAACTTCCAGTACAACTGATATTATGTTCTTATGACTAAATTAATTTTGCATACTAACAGAGGAAAATATAATGGACATGCAGAAACACCAAGTGAATGTAAATTAGCTTGCTTATTATGCAACCCACCAGGGATTTCTCCCTCTTGAGGTCACAGAATAGACCTACTTCAGTGAAGTGAGAATTTAACCATCAGAGTGAGAGTCCCAGGGAATTCCTTAGCATGCTACCCTAACCTGCTAATAACGCATATGGAAGTGATACGCAACACTGTTTGGAATGAGGTAGAGCAATTTAGCATTTCATATTTAGTTTGCTTGATTTAATGAAACGTGAACTTTTTTTTTAATGTTCGGAGGTAAAATTACACATCTGAAATCATAATTATAAGAGTTATATGTATTTCTACATTTCTAGATAATTCAGTCTCTTAGGAAAAACAACCATAAATATAGATTCGTAGAGAAAAGTATCATGGAGGTTCGTTCTCTGTTTTGTGTTGTTTTTTAAAAACAACTCTCTAAATGGCAATTTCTTCAAGTGATCGAGACTTATCTGGGAAATTTAAGAATGAGTCTGAAAATGGCCTGCTATTAGAACTTTGGCAAAAATTATCTCAGCAGAATACTTAAAAACATCTTAAACGTGTATCTTTTTTGACCCAGACATTCAATTTCAGAGCTTCTTAGAGGGAAAAAAAAAAGTGACAATACATAAAGACAAAGGATATTGATTGACTCGCCATTCATTGTGTCAAGTAATCTGAATACCCAATAGTAAGAAAATGGTTCCATAAACAATAATATGTCCATTCATTAGAATGTAGGCAGAGAAAAAATAACCTGGTTCTCTACCCACTCTCCTGATGGCTCTCTATGACACATGGATTCATAAAAGATGCAAGCAGGAGAAAAACATGTACAGTAGGATCTCATTTTTATCAACAATCCTGTATCTGAATTTACATTTGAATGGGAAAGAATAATGGCAGGTACACACTGGGTTATTTCAGGGATGTCAAAGGTGAGAAGAATATTTAATTCTCTACACAATTTTATATGATTTTACTTATATTAACCATGTATTTCTTAATTAAAAGTATAGGACATTAAAAATCATTTTCCCTCCAGTCACAAGAAATAGTATAGTTATTTTAAGGGTAGGTCATTTTTACCTACTTCACTTGTGATTAAGAAATAGTTTTGAGGGGCGCCTGGGTGGCTCAGTGGATTAAGCCGCTGCCTTCGGCTCAGGTCATGATCTCAGGGTCCTGGGATCGAGCCCCACATCAGGCTCTCTGCTCCGCAGGGAGCCTGCTTCCTCCTCTCTCTCTGCCTGCCTCTCTGCCTACTTATGATCTCTCTCTCTCACTGTCAAATAAATAAAATAAAAATCTTTAAAAAAAAAAAAGAAATAGTTTTGATGTAATTAGGAAAGTTTATTTACTGGTAACCATATATGCAGGCCTATTCAGTATTTGGTGTGCACCTTTTATTATCATGTCTTTATTAAATGCCACAATTTGCATGTTGACAGCAAAGGGTGATAAAACGGTTGAACAAATGTAGGCTTATATTCATTAAATTCACACCGCCATGTGGAAAGCCAGCCAAACGTATTAACTGTGAGTTCACTTCACCAAAGCCGCTCTTGTTGACTTGTAATCAATCCTGTTGACTGAACCTAATTAAAACACCACTAGCTTTAATGGGTCTAAGGGGATCCTAATTGATGTTTTACTAACAAACTAGCATTTTAAGAGGGAAGCTTAAGGCCAAGCTGGATCCATTTTGAACAATACCAGAAGCCAGTTCAATTTATGGCCTTCTGCTGTTGATAGGTGACAGGTCTGGGAGCGGGGTAAGTGAATGGCGGTAAAAAAGGGCCAAAACTTGGGAACACATAACTCCATGTAGACACACCCAAACCAGAGGAAATGACACAGAGATGTGTACTCACAGAGCCACTTGGAGAAATATTTGGAAGGGGAACATAGGTTTGGGATGCACTTTAATGCTGATTGAAAAGTTCTTATCATGAGCATAGTATGTTCATTTGTCTAATTATCCTAAAAAGCTTTTGTTGAAATTTCATGTGACTTTGTCAAGTTCACTACTGTAAGGATAAAGTGAAGCAAAAGACCAGCCCTGGAACCAGTTCAGGTGCCACATTGGAAGAACTAGCAGACGCCACCCCTTTCACAAGATGCATTACTGCCAACGAACTGAAAAGTGTTGTGAGAAACACACAAATCTAAGGTACGAATGGTTACCCTAGAGTTATATGGCGCCCAATGCACACCGCATCCTAGGAATTAATAACGTAAGAGACAGATGTATTATCAGACCCTTTCAGTAGGATGGTGCGTGTCTGAGAGATACATAACAGGGGCTAGGAAGGCTCAGTCTAAAAGTTGAAGAAATGCTTCCCTGACCAGTTGAAAAATGAACTGTGTTTGAGCCAACTTTTCCAATTTAACGTGTTTCTGTCTAAATATGAAAAAAAAAGGTGAGTCTTGAACAGATCCCAGCTAGAGCAGGAAAGGATCCTTGTAGAGGGCCTAGAGATGGAAGGGTGGGGAATTGTGGCAAGCAGGTACCATCCCATCACTAAGAAGTGATTTTCTCCAGAACAAAGAAAGCCCCAGACACTCTGTTCCTCTCCCTTCTCTTGTGTAAAAAGTTCAACTTTCTGGAAGCCAGCCCATGAATATCCCCTGGATTTACAGTAGTATGATCCTTCTCTTTAGGAAGGACTGGACAGCTGGGAAGACAGAAAGGGAAGGAAGAAGTTCACAGATGGGCTTTCTTGGTGCCTCTCCAGAGATGAAATGGCAACCGTGCCTCAGTGTCATGCAAATGACCTCTACTCTTAAAATCTGGCAGAGAATGAGGAAATCCATCCACCATAGAGATATCCAGCATAGAGATAAATCAAGAAGGGGGAGAACAAGAGTATAACTTAAAAAGAAACGTACCATATAATTTTCCCCTAGCATTATCCAAATCGACCATTTTTAGAGCACCCGGCCTCAGTCCACAGCTTAGAGACTGGAAAAAGGAAGGGGAAAAAAAAAAAAAGCTTTTCACATTTTTCTTATGGTTTCCTGCTTAAGAACATTTTAGAAAATATGGTTCCAATCCTAATATATAATTCATTTGTTTCTTTTATTCAATAGCACATACATCATGAAAAAGAAGAAAGGGGAGTGATTGCCTTGGGTGGTCTCAACCATACATAAGTTGATCGATGGCAAATACATTTGAACAGAACATGTGTAGGTGTTTCTCTCGATTTAATCACTTGACAAGAATCTTATCAGAAACCAAGGAAAAAAAAATAAGTAATGAAGACTGGGGAAGGAGAGAGGCCTGTTTCTACGTCACTTGTCTTCAGGGTACTCAAAGGTGTTGGGTTCAAAATACAGAATGATGTTATGAAGTAGGTAAAAGACAGGATTATTCTTAGCTGTTTTTCAAGTGCTAGAAATAAAATGTCAAAAAATATGGAATACACAAATTGAGTCAGTAATAGGAATGTGACTTCCTCTCCATAGAACCCTTCAAAGCCCAAAGTGTATCTCCCCCTGTGTGACCACTGGATAATACCATTTTAACATTGTTAGTGTTTTATGAAAATATTCATTTTTATTATTTTAACAAATTTTCAAGAATGGTGCGGGACTGCGTCACCAGAGAAATGTGTGGCCTAATGTGCTTTATAGCTGGTAAATATTTGGCCATCTTTTCCTTTTGTGAGCTAGGTAAACATTTCTATTTTACTAAGTTCTCATCCATTGTATTGGAAATCATCAGCAATTATATGTATCAAGTCTATAAAAGCACGAAGAAATGCGACATATTAAGAAAACCATAGCGCCAGGATTATCTGTGAGGTTATTTTGATAAACAGATTCTGGTCCTAATTCTACAAACTGTAAAATCTAGCACTATTCCAAACATTAGGATATACAACCCTTGTGAGCCTCTAAAAGGTGCCCATTGTGGACTTGTGCTCTTTAATCTTCCCTAGGAAGTGGAGAGAAAGTGCTCCATTATGACTGAACCAAAAGGCTTACCTAAATACAAAGCAAACCCACATTCAGAGTTTAAGTTTTATAAAGTAGTCTGTTTGTTGTTGTTTTTGTCAGATGCTAATAGTCTTCTTTTTCTTTCTTTCTCTTTTTCTTTTTTTGGAGTACAGTTGACACACAATGTTACATCAGTTTTAGGATACAGCTCAGTGATTTTACGGTTTATACATTATGCTATGTTCACCATGAGTGTAGCTACCATCTGTCCTGTTACATCCTTATTACAGTGTCCTTGACTAACTTCCTTATGCTGTGTTTTGTATTCTGTGACTTATTTATTCCATAACTGGAAGCCTGATCTCCTACTCCCCTTCACCCAATTTGCCCAACCACCCATCACCTTGCCCTCTGGTAGCCATCAGTTTGTTCTCTGTATTTGTAGATCTGATTCTACTTTTTGCTTATTCGGGGTTTTTTTTAGATTCCACATGAGTGGATTCATATGGTATTTGTCTTTCTCAGTCTGACTTCTTTCACTTAGTATAATATTCTCTAGGTCCATCCATGTTGTCTTAAGTGGTATGACCCCATCCTTTTTTATGGCTGCATAATATTCCATTCTGTATATATGTGTATGAATGTATGTATGTGTGTATCCCATTTTCCTCATTTATTCATCTCTTGATGGATACATAGGTTGCTTCCATATCTTGGCTACTGTAAATTAATGCTGCAATAAACATAGGGGTACATATATCTTTTCAAATCAATGTTCTCATTTTCTTTGGGTTAATACCCAATAGTGGAATTATTGGATCATACAGTATTTCTATTTTAAATTTTTTGAGGAACCTCTGTACTGTTTCCCATGGTGGCTGCACCAATTTACCTTCCTAACAACAGTATACAAGGGTTCCTTTTTCTCCACATTTTTTTTATCATGTTCAATTAGCCAACATATGGTACATTATTCGTTTTTGATGTAGCATTCAATGATTCAGTAGTTGAGTATAACACCCAGTGCTCATCACATTCCATGCCCTCCTTAATACCCAGTACCCAGTTACCCCAGCTCCCCACCCCTCTCCCTTCTGTGACCCTCAGTTTGGTTCCCAGAGTTCAGAGTCTCTCATGGTTTGTCTCCCTCTCTGATTTCTTCCCATTCAGTTCTCCCTCTCTTGCCCTGTAGTCCTCCATGCTACTCCTTATGTTCCATATATAAGCCATCGGAAAGGATGAATACCCACCATTTGCATCGACATGAATGGAACTGGTGGGGATTATGCTAAGTGAAATAAGTCAAGCAGAGAAAGACAATTACCATATAATTTCTCCACATTCTTGCCAACACTTGTTATTTCTTGTCTCTTTTATTTGAATCATCTAAGAGTGATCTGGTCCAGAGCCATCAAGAAAAGGATGTTCCCTTTCCAGTTTGGTTATAGTCTATGAAGCCCCCGTGGCTACACCTTTCCTCAGACAGTTTTACCCCCTTCAGGTTGGAGAATTAAATCCATGAAGGGATCTAAGTTCTTTCCAGGGTGTCTCAATGCCAGAACCTTTTAAGGTAAACTTTTAATACCTCCAACCTTTTAAGACAGTCTGGCTAACTCTCAGGTACTGGAGACCTACCTTGTAGATCCCAGGCTTCCAGTTTAACTAGAATGGCAGGAAGAGAAAATCTGAAAGGAACAGTAAATGAAATCATCTTAGGTCAAAAAATCCCCTAGTGGGATAAATTTAACTTCAGATATAATCAGTTTTGGGTGGGGGGGAGTGGTAGCTTAAGAATGCCATGCAATGTTGCTGCTTCTGAGTTATGAAGAAAAAAAGACTTACTAGCAGCCTTCTGATCAACTAAAGGGAGGAAAGGAGGCATTCACACAGGAGGTTCATATGTCCTCATCCAAAACTATTATTTCCACATGTTCCAAATTATAAGCAGATGCTAGACTTTTTTTTTTCTTAAATGGGCAGAGTCAAGCCTTAGAAAGACTAGTGAAATACAGTGCCCATCACAGGGGTGGGGTTTTGAGAAATTGATCCTAACTTAAAAGCTTTAATTAATTAATTAATTAATTGTCCCACATCAGCTAACAATAGATTAATGCTTTTGTTCTTGGCATTGCTACCTTTATAAAAAATACAAGGGTGCAAAATGTGAAGAAATAAAAGGGATGATGAATGTACTCACATTTTGAGATGGAAAGAAGAGAAGACAAATGTTTTCAAATACCTCATGAGAGAAGAACTCAGTATTTCCCACTCAGAAGGTGCTTATCATAGGTCCTACCCATTTGCCCAACTATGTTCATGATTTTCATTTTTACTGAGACTTAAACCTACTTGGGATAAGGATACAAACAAGCTTTTGGATGATTATTGGAACGCTAATAATTGCTTTTCCCGTGTTTTTTTTTAAAGATTTTATTTATTTATTTGACATAGAGAGAGATCACAAGTAGGCAGAGAGGCAGGCAGAGAGAGAGAGAGAGAGGAGGAAGCAGGCTTCCCACTGATCAGAGAGCCCGATGCAGGGCTCGATCCCAGGACTCTGGGATCATGACCTGAACTGAAGGCAGAGGCCTTAACCCACTGAGCCACCCAGGTGCCCCAACTTTTCCCTTTTTTTTAACCTAACATCATGTCCCTGTGGTATACATCATTTTTTATAAAGAGGCTTAATTTTTTAGATTTCCAACAAAACTGAGTGGGAAGTACAGAGAGCTCCCTTATACCTCTGTCCTCATGTAGGTACAGTCTACCCCATTACAAACAACCCCTACCAGAGCAGTACATTTGTCATAATTGATTAAACCTATGTGACAAGCCATCATCACCCACAGAACTATAGTTTACATTAGGTTTCATTCTTGGTGTTGTACATTCTGTGGGTTTAGACAAATGTAGACTGATTAGTAGTCACAGTGATATCCTACAAAATAGTTTCAGCACCCTAAAAATCCTCTGCCTATTCATCTCTCCCCTCCCCCAATTCCCTGACAACCAATGATCCTTTTACTATCTTCACAGTTTTGCCTTTTCTAGAATGTCATATAGTTGGAATCACACAGCATGAAGCCTTTTCAGATTGGCTTCTTTCACTTAGTGATATGCATTTAAGCTGCCTCCATGTCTTTTCATAGCTTGACAGCTCATTTCTTTTTAGCACTGAATAATATTGTCTAGATGGACCACAGTTTATTTATCTATTCACCTACTGAAGGACATCTAGGTTGCTTCCAAGTTTGGGCAATTATGAATCAAGCTGCTATAAACACCCATGTGCAGGTTTATGTAAACATAAGTTTTCAACTCCACTGGATAAATATCGAGTGTGACTACTAGATTATATGGGAAGGGAATGTTTAATTTTTTACGATACAGCCAAATGGTCTCCTAAAGGAGCTGTACCATTTTGCATTCCCACCAGCCATGAATGAGAGTTCCTGTTCCTCCACAACCTTACCAGCATTTGGTACTGTCAGTGCTCTGGACTGTGGCCATTCTAAATTAGGATGTAGGGGTATCTCCCTGCTTTAATTTGCAATCTCCCGGACATAGGTTGTTGAATGTAGTTTCACAATTTGTGTCAACTCTGCTCTCTTCTTGGGTGTCAGTTCAAGGCTTTTGCTCATTTTTAAATGGATTTCATTGTCTGCCTGTTGAGTTTTGAGAGTTCTCTGTATATTTTTGGGTAACTGTCCTTTATCAGATAGGTCTCCAGCAAATAATTTCTCCCAGTCCATGGCCTGTCTTCTTTTCTCTTGACACACCGAGTTTTAGTTCTCATGGGAAAAAAGGTGCTTATTTGGGAAAACGGGTCATGTCTTTGGCAGTTTGGCTCTTCAAGTTGTGCTGCAGATGTCCAGCTTATGATTCTAGGAAGCAGTATTTTCTGGCTCCTCCCACATTCAGAAAAGCAGGTGTTTGATCTAACCTATAATGATCCTGTTCAGAAATTAATGTGATTAGACTTTACCTCTTCAAACTCACTTTTGTTTCTCAGTGACTTCATTACTCTTTTCCTACCCATTTCAAAAACTGACAGGTTTGAACATCCAGCTGATCTTTGCTGGAAATAAGCAGTAAACTGATCTTTGCCAGGGAGGTCTCGGAGAGGAGAAGTAAATTGGAAAGGGAATTTTTGTCCCTTCTTTCAGAAGGAAGAGACCTATCTCCTCCAGACACCCAGCTATATGTGACTCTATGCACGGATACTTTCTTTGGGTTATTACTAGGCCCATCACAAAGAAATATTACTTTGTCATTAACAGTATGCTATCCAAAGAGAAAAGCATAATTCTCTGATGGGGAGGAGGACAGAGAGCAATTCCTCTTTTACTGTGCCTTGTTAGAGTATTTGAAAGGATTTAACAAAGAGCAATGGCACTGATCACAGGAAGGAACAACACATTTAAGAAAAAAGATGAACTCACAGGGACTCCCCAGCCTGGTTAGGGTCAGACAGAAGATGACCTCATCTGTGTTTTCCCAGAATGAAAACTTAACTGTTTGCATTTACTAAATACTCACAAGGTGTTGGGACAAATGGCCACATTTTAGAGTTAGGTGAACACAGCATAGTGTTTATCATTTCCTAGAAGGAGTGACCAAGAGGAGCCCAGAAAACAGATCTGTCAGGTATGAGATGGTTTAAACGAGGCCCTGCACGAAGGCAAAGATGGGTGCTCCTCTGTGTGGATTTCACCTTTCTTCACACGAGGTGTGGTCCTTGGTTCTGGTTGTGGTTGAGCCCTGAATATTTCAAGAAGGTGAGCTCAGTTGGTAGCAGCAGAGGAATGTGGGAAGGTCACACAAAAATCGCATCAGAACTGATCTTCTTTAATGCGCTGACCTCTTCTAGACTCTAATCATAAAACCAACTACTTCGTTGATAAAAACACAGTCTCACCCAGGTCTACACATTCAGACCATTCAGAGAGGCTGGAGGTAAGGGGAGTTACCTAGAAGTCATCCTATCAGAAATCTCAGAAGGAGAGACCTCTTGTTATCAAAAGGAGTTGTAAGCAAAATCTCTAAGATGGGGCTTATAAAAAATTTGCCAGCATCACAAAAGAGAAAAATTATCATGAAGAAGAGCATGTGGTTTCATAGTATTTCCCAAGAGAAAAAAGAACGATGAAGACAATGCCTCGTTTGTATCATCACTAATCTTTAATAAGGGACTTGTTAACTAAGGGACACATCAGGGACTCAGGGGAACCTGGTCCACAGAAGTGTGTTATCTGACTTCATCTAATAATGTATGCTATATAAATCACAGGCATTTCCTTTTTTTAAAAAAAAATCTGAATTTTTTTTTTTTTTTTTGTTAAATAGAGAGTATTTGGTCCCTGTCCCCAAGGACCTGAGGGCAGCCACTCCCTGAGATGGGCTTGTGAACCCATCCCTCCTCAGATCTTTATCATACATTTAACTCTCATGTATATCACCCACCTGATCCCTGTAGGAATTTGGAGTCACAGCGCTGATATATACAGAACATGGACTCAAGGAAGCCACAGGAGTCTTGGGAAGTGATTTGCAGTTAAGATAAAAATGCAAGGTTTGGACATATGGAAGGGTAGAACGAGGACCTCCATAAATCTGCTCTTCCATAAAATCAATGAAAGTACAGGCAAATTTGTCAAAATCAATGTTTTTAGAACTCTGGGAGTTAACACAGGTTGCCAATTCTGAGAAGCAATCTATTGAAGAAAAAGTGTAAAAACTCAGTAAGAAGGGTAGGGACTGTAGAATTTAACTAGTGCTGCTTCCATTCCTTTCTCCGCCGTTCCCATGTAACCTTGAAAACCAGCAGTCTGGCTGCTGACACAGGGAGTTAATAGAAGGTGGTTCTCCTTGATAAGCTCCCTTACCAGGGCATTGTCACTATTTGTTTCATGGGTCCCTGGGGAAAAATCCCTTTGCACGACATTGCTGTTCTTTGACCTGACTTGAAGCTTACTCTGTGGGAAAAGCCCATCCCTAGGATTTGTGTGTGTGTGTTTTAGTTACTATGTAATATTGCAGCTGCTGGGGCACCTGGATGGCACAGTGGGTTAAGCATCTGACTCTTGGTTTCCACTCAGTTTGTGATCTCAGAGTCATGAGATCAAGCCTCCCCCCACCCCACTTTGGGCTCAGGCTCAGCAGGGAGTCTGCTTAAGACTCTCCATCCCTCATGCAAGCTGGTGCAGCCACTCAGGAAAAAAGTAAGGAAGTTCCTGAAAAAGTTAAAAATAGAGCTTCCCTATGACCCAGCAATTGTGCTACTGGGTATTTACCGCAAAGATACAAATATAGTGATCCAAAGGGGCATGTGCACCCGAATGTTTATAGCAGCAATGTCCACAGAAGCCAAACCATACAAAGAGCCCAGATGTCCATTGACAGATGAACGGTTAAAGAAGATGTGGTGTATATATACATATAATGGAATATTATTCAGCCACCAAAAAGAATGAAATCTTGCCATTTGTCATGATGTGGATGGAACTAGAGGGTATTATGCTGAGCAAAATAAGTCATTCAGAGAAAGACAATTATCACATGATTCCGTTCATTTAAGAAACAAAACAGAAGAACATAGAGGAAAGGAGGGAAAAATAAAATAAGTACAAAATCAGAGAGGGAGACAAACCATAAGAGACCCTCAACCATAAGAAACAAACTGAGGGTTGCTGGTGGGGAGGTGATGGGGGGATGGGGTCACTGGGTGATGGGAATTAGGGAGCGCATGTGCTATAATGAGCACAGGGTGCAATATACAACTGATAAATCAATGAACTACCTCTGAAATTTATATCTACCACATGTTAATTAACTGAATTTCAATAAGGGTAAATTTTAAAAAAAAGACTCTCCCTCTCCCCCTGCCCCTCCTTCCTGCTTGCACGTGCTCACGCACGCTCTCTCTCAAATAAATAAACCTTAAAAAAATAATGCTCAGGCACCTGGGTGGCTTAGTCGGTTAAGCATCTGACTCTTGATTTCGGCTCAGGTCATGATCTCAGGGTTCTGGGATCAAGCCCCATGTCAGACTCCATGCTCAGTGGGAAGTCTGTTTCTCCCTCTGTCCATTCCCCTGCTCAAGCTCTCTCTCTCTCTCTCTCTTTTAATAAATAAAATCTTAAAAAAAAAATAATGCAGTCACTTCAGGCTGGATACCAGTTGGGACAAATAAGAGCCTGCTCAGAAATGTTAAGGGAAGGTCTGGAGAATAAGATATCCAGATTACTCTGAAATCTCTGACCTATTCCTGGGGTTCTAAAACATCATCCCAATGTTCAGGGTTATGCATATGCCCTCATAAATATCTGAGAGGTCCCTGAACTCTCTCTTCTGGCTGGCTTTAAAATTCACACATAAACTGGAAGTAACGCTAAGGTTGACTTGCAAGCTGCCTTAATATTGAATGCATGCCCCCAACACACACACACACACACACACACACACACACACACACACACAGATCAAACACCTCCACCCACACACACACATACACAAAACCCTCTTCCACCAAGACCAGAAGACTTCTTGGTTCTGGGCATTTAAGAAATCTCCATCAGTCATTAACTACTAACCGAATGGAGTAGAAATTTCAATGGCCACACACTGTACAGAATCGAGCTTTTACAGACCGAACTTTGACCTTAAAATCCCTTGTTCTCTTCTCACAATGGGTTTCGACCCAGGTCCTGTTATATAGTTTGTATTAAGACAGAGGTTTTTCTACATTGTGATTCCTTGCAACCATTTGCTGGGATTCATTCCACTCTATAAAGATGTTTACTGTGGCATTATCTGTTACATTCGGGATTTGGAAGGCAATTTAGGTATTTGTCACAGGGGAATGGAGAGACTCTATGGAGGCATTCTGTGAAATCTATGCAGCAAAAGGAAGCAACTAACTAGATGGACATATAGTAAAATGGATGGATTATGAACAGTCAAAGCTGCATTAAAAAATAAAGCAAGCAAAAAAAGAGGCAAAAAAAAGCAGATTGAGAGCTATAAGCCCTCACGCAAGCACACAAAAGAATAGTATACATTTTGCAATAATTTATACAAATAGAGGATATGCATAAAACACTGAAAAGTATTGCCTGTAGGGTAGCGGTGTCAAGTGAGAGGGCACAACCAATGTAAGGGAATTGGCGGGGACCAATGAAGGTGATGAGTACTGATGTGACCCATCTGACTGAGTCAACCTTCTGCAAGCCAAGAAGCAGGGTGGGGAAGGCAGGGAGGGACGGAGGGAGAAAGGAGAAAGAAAGATTGAGAAAAAGAAGGAAAAAAGAGAAGAGTAAGGGAAAGAGACAACACAGTAATAAAATCTGCATTTGAGGTGAAAGAGAATTCATCTTATAAAAAATCAAATTAGAGGTGAATGATTCTGGGGAGATGGTGTTCCTGGACATCTGGAAAGCTAGAGGCACAGATAAGGCCCAGTACACATGCACTGGGAGGCCACCTTTTCTCTTTGCCTCTTTCCCTCCTCCAGTGATGAGGGGATGTCCTTCCTGGTTCTCGTCACGACTCACGATTGTGAAAAACCATGTGGGTTAAACATTCTCTTGAATTGGAGTATATGATGTTCACTCTAAGCCCCTCTGAAAATGGTAGTATAAGCCTGAGTTTAAATGGGCAGTGACCTCATGAGAATTTTGATTTTTATTAACTCCAACAAGATTCTGCCTCAGTGGAACACCCCACTGGGAGAATTCATGTCAGGTTCAACTTTATGTTACTAATACTTATCGATGTTTTAAATCATGACTTCTGCCTTTAAAAGAAAAAAAAAAAAAGCTTGCCTACCCCAAGTTGTTAAAACTGGTTACAATCTGGAAAAAATGTTAACACCCAAATGTGTTGTTGCACTGGTCCCACGGTGAGTGAGGAAATTTCATAGGCCAGAATACACTAAGACAGAGATTATGCTTCGCTTGTCTCACTGAGTTGGACTATAAACACAATCACTAATTATTTTAAGAATAAGTTTGGGTCTTAAAAATCACATGTACCCTTCTGAGAACAGGTTTGACCCAGGCCTTACTACTTAAGGTACATTGTACAAGGCAGATGTCCTTCCTGTGTAGCACGATTCTTAACTACTGTTTGCTGTTATCCAAGCCAACTGCTTGACAAATAATTCATCTCCTCCACCTGGCCATACAAATGAAACTTTTAAAAGGGTAAATCTTGTCCCTACCCATTTTAAGTGAACTCGTCTGGCTGTCTTCCCATACTGTGCTATGAATTCCAGGAGTATAAACCTACATTTGTTTCAAAGTTTTGCACCCTTCCCAGTGAACCTGTAAATCATGACACTTAAAAACAACATGTGGGGTGCCTGGGTGGCTCAGTGGGTTAAAGCCTCTACCTTTGGCTCGGGTCATGATCTCAGGGTCCTGGGATGGAGCCCCACATCGTGTTCTCTGCTCAGCAGGGAGCCTGCTTCCTCCTCTCTCTCTGCCTGACTCTCTGCCTGCTTGTGATCTCTCTGTCAAATAAATAAAATCTTTTAAAAAAAAACATGTGTATGAGAAGCTCATACTAAATACTAAATAGGTATGCATAAATGATTACCAGAAAACAAACTTTCTTAATTGCACAAAAATTTGTCTGATTTTACCATCAGGAAAGGCAGAAAAACATAGTGACAATCAGCTATGGAGATAAAGAATTAAATGGAGCTTTCATTTTACATGATGGGCAGATACATGCCCAGGAGCAAAGAGAGGAAGAGATGCCTGAGAAAAGAAAAAGCAAACTTCGTGGAGAAAATGGGCTCTACAGAAACTTACAACTGAAGCAAGAGACAGGGCGTGGCAATCTAGAGGTGACGGTGTTCTGTCAGGGCACGCATGGATGCCTCTGGAAGAGTAATGTGTTCAGTAAATTAAGATGGGGATTAGTAGGTGAGGCTAGAAAGAGCAGACAAGCTAAGGCAGTGACTAGGAGAGGGAAAACTTCAATAAATAATAGAGCTTAGTTTTCAGGCAGTCACCAGACACCATAAACCAAAGAAAAGGTTGAGGATCTGAGTACATTCAGAAATGACTGAACCAGTGCTTTGCTGACTGTAAGTCATAAAGGACCAAAGAATCCGCTATAAAGTAGGTCCCCAGTCAATAAAAAATGGGAAAAGTACTTACTAAGGGCTTATTAAGTACGAGCAACCCTGCATGCTATGCTTTCCAAAAGTCAGAGTACTGGTTTGCTATTTTCTCTCTGCTAAATATAGATGTTTGTATCCTTGAGGAAGACTTCATTTTTTTTTTTTTTTTTGCAGTTGGCAAAATTACCATAATGCCTACTAACAGTGCCATGCATTCATTATACTGGGTGCAGTTTGAGTTCCAGAATGAATTTACTACATTTTACTAAACTAAATTTCTTGAGCTAAATACTGTATACTTCCCCAGGCCAAACTTTCTTTATTTCCTTCCTTTCTTTCCTTCATCCTTTCCTTCCTTCCTTCCTTCCTTCTTTCCTTCCTTCCTTCCTTCCTTAGTAGGCTCCATGCCCAACGTGGAGCTCAGCACAGGGCTTGAACCCAGGACCCTGACATGACGACCTAAGCCGAGATTAAGAGTCAGACACTTAACTGACTAAGCCACCCATGTGCCCCTAAGTTTTCTTCGTATGAGAGTGGACACAATTACTCTAAGCATTCTCAAAGTATCAGAGACTTTTCAGACCAGCAGGAACCAAAAGTATTTCTCACACAAAAATATGTATTTTAAGTTTTATGCCTATTTCATCCCCATGCTTTGTACTGCCTAGATTTTTTTTTACTGCTGCATCAGCAAGCTAGAGCCCGCACCTTAATCCAAAGTGTTTTGGTGAATGCAAATACATTTTTGAATAATGTTATTATTTTTGGAGAAGAGTTGCTCTATTGATCCCATATGGGATGAAGCAACTATGTTCTCTAAACTTCTAATTTAAAACACATATTCATATGTGTATATGTATGTATGTGTGTATATGTACATATAGATATGTACATATACACATACAGATCTTTTTCAATTTATGATGTGGTTACATCCCAATAAACTTATCATAAATGGAAAATATCGTGAGTCAAAGTCCCAGAGATGAAAAGTACAACATGGGGAATATAGTTAATAATAACACTGTATGGTGACAGATGACAACTACATTTACTGTAGTGAGCGCGGAGTAAAGTATAGAATTGTTCAGTCATTATGTTCTACCTGAAACTAGTATTACCTTGTATGCCAACTACAATAAATTTTTTAAATATAAAAAAAATACATTTAACATACCAAAACTACTGAACATCATAGCTTAGCACAGCCTACCCTACAAGGGCTCAGAGCACTTACGTGAGCCTCTGGTTGGTCAAAATCATCCAAAACAAAGCCAATTTTATAATAAAGTATTGAATATTTCATGTAACATATGGAATATTCTACTGAAAGTGAAAACCAGAATGGTTGCGTGGGTCCAATAGAGTTGTCAAAGGATCAGTTGTTTACTTTTGTGATCACATGGCTGACTGTAGCTGTGGCTCATTGTTACTGTCTAGCCTCACGAGAGAGTGTCGTAAGATCTATCACTAGCCCAGGAAAAAAATCAAAATTCAAAATTCAAAGTGTGGTTTCTAACGAATGCATATCACTTCTATACCATCATAATCCAAAAATCCCAAGTCAAGCCACCTTAAGTCAAGAACCATCTGTGTAGATGTATACACACACACACACACACATTTATAAATTGGGGGTGAGGAGATTGCTTGTGCCTGTTCTGGGTCTAGGTACTATGAGCTTAATGAAATAAAGTATAATGAAGGATCTAATTGAAAATCTACAATTAAGACTTCTGGTTCCACATGTAAGGAGCTTAGAAGTCACCACTGCATCCTAATAATTCAAAGCTGAGCAGAGTGAAAAAAATCAATAATTCTTCTTGGATCCATAGAGAGGAGAGGATCAAATCACTGCCCCCAAGATGGGAGAGACAAGAGACAAATGTTAGGGACACACAGCTCACTAGAGCAGAGACTTAGAGCAAGCAAAAAACCACCATGGGGAACCAGTGCTAGGGTAGAAAAGGCTGAATTGTGATTAATGAAAGGCTGGAGGCTCAGTATGGACAACTCTGAGAGTTAAAATCCCCAGGAGGACCCAGTTTGTGTGTGTGTGTGGGGGGGGGGTCCTCAATATTGTGAGATTTACCTTTCGCAGCTCAACCAGATTGTCATAGTAAATATAGAGAGTTTGGGGCCAGAGGAAGAGAAAAAGAACCATTTTTCAATACCTCAGAGTATTCAGTTCTCAGCAAAGGGAAACTCATGAACCAGAGTGTAATGTGCTGGGTTATTATGAAAGCCTAACTGACCTGGGGATGGAACATACCCAAACCCAACCCCTTCTAGCCATTCTGTCTAGCCATCCTGTCTCATCTAAGGCGGTAGGAAAAATCCGAGAAACATTTGTGAAGTTCACTGTCCAGAGGCACAGGCTCACTAAAAAAACTGATGCCCAATCATAGGGTTGTCAGGGTTTCCCTACCACAAAACATTATTAAAGCCCATTTACAGTAGTTCTGTTTACACAGTGTATCATGTCCAACTATTAAGAAAAAATTACAAGGATGAGGATTATAAAGCAATGTCTTATAAAATGTTTATCTTCCCTCCAACAAAAAAAGAAGAGAGGAGGAGGAGGAGGAGGAGGAGGAGGAGAAGAAGAAGAAGAAGAAGTCGTCACAAGGCATACCCAAAAAAGCAAAAAACACAGTGTGAAGTGACAAAGCAAACATCAGAACCAGACGTGAAAGGGATGTTGGTATTATCAGATGGGGAATTTAAAACAACTATGATTAATTAATATGTAAGGGCTTTAATGGATAAAGTAGACAGCATGCAAGAACAGATGGTCCATGTAAGCAGAGAAATGGAAATCTCAATTAAAAAAAAACTGAAAAGAAGTACTGAAGATCAAAAACACTAACAGAAATTAGGAATGCTTTTGATTGGGCTTGTCAGTTGTCAGTAGACTGGACACAGACGAGGACAGTTTCTCTGGACAAAAGGATGTATTAACAAAATTCACAAAATCCTAAAGCAAAAAGAACAAAGACTGGAGAAAAGCATAGCAGGACATCCAAGGATTATGGGACAATTACAAAAGGAATGGAAATGCCAGAGGAGAAAAAAGAGAGAAAGGAACAGAAGTAGTGTTTGGAACCATATCGACTGAGAATTTCCCTCAAATTAATGTCAGACACCAAACCAGAGATCTAGGAAGTTTGAAGCACATGAAACAGGATGAATGCCAAAAATGTGACACTGAGAGATGTCGTTTTCAAATGACAGAAAATCAAAGATAAAGGAAAACTCCTGAAAGAAACCAGAGGTAAGAAAACATCCGACCTTTGTCTGATATGTCGTTTGCAAATATCTTCTCCCATTCTGTCAGTTGTCTTTTGGTTTTGTTAACTGTTTCCTTTGCTGTGCAAAAGCTTTTGATCTTGATGAAATCCCAATAGTTCATTTTCGCCCTTGCTTCCCTTGCCTTTGCCGTTGTTCCTAGGAAGATGTTGCTGCGGCTGAGGTCGAAGAGGTTGCTGCCTGCGTTCTCCTCAAAGATTTTGATGGATTCCTTTCTCACATTGAGGTCCTTCATCCATTTGGAGTCTATTTTCGTGTGTGGTGTAAGGAAGTGGTCCAATTTCATTTTTCTGCATGTGGCTGTCCAATCAGACAAAGGGCTAGTATCCAAAATCTATAAGGAACTTAGCAAACTCAACACCCAAAGAACAAACAATCCAATCAAGAAATGGGCAGAGGACATGAACAGACATTTCTGCAAAGAAGACATCCAGATGGCCAACAGACACATGAAAAAGTGCTCCACGTCCCTCGGCATCAGGGAAATACAAATCAAAACCACAATGAGATATCACCTCACACCAGTCAGAATGGCTAAAATTAACAAGTCAGGAAATGACAGATGCTGGAGAGGATGTGGAGAAAGGGGAACCCTCCTCCACTGTTAGTGGGAATGCAAGCTGGTCCAACCACTCTGGAAAACAGCATGGAGGTTCCTCAAAATGTTGAAAATAGAACTACCCTATGACCCAGCAATTGCACTACTGGGTATTTACCCTAAAGATACAAACATAGTGATCCGAAGGGGCACGTGTACCCGAATGTTTATAGCAGCAATGTCTACAATAGCCAGACTATGGAAAGAACCTAGATGTCCATCAACAGATGAATGGATCAAGAAGATGTGGTATATATACACAATGGAATACTATGCAGCCATCAAAAGAAATGAAATCTTGCCATTTGCGACGACGTGGATGGAACTAGAGTGTATCATGCTTAGTGAAATAAGTCAATCGGAGAAAGACAACTATCATATGATCTCCCTGATATGAGGACATGGAGAAGCAACATGGGGGGGTAGGGGGATAGGAGAAGAATAAATGAAACAAGATGGAACTGGGAGGGAGACAAACCATAAATGACTCTTAATCTCACAAAACAAACTGGGGGTTGCTGGGGGGAGGTGGGATTGGGAGAGGGGGAGCGGGCTATGGACATTGGGGAAGGGAGGCGAACCATAAGAGACTATGGACTCTGAAAAACAACCTGAGGGTTTTGAAGGGTCAGGGGTGGGAGGTTGGGGGAACAGGTGGTGGGTGATGGGGAGGGCACGTTTTGCATGGAGCACTGGGTGTTGTGCAAAAAGAATGAATACTGTTACGCTGAAAAAATAAATTAAAAAAAAAAAAAGAAAGAAAACATCCGACCAACGGAGAAGCAATGGTAAGAATTATGTCTGATGTCTCAGAAACCACGGAAGTGAGAAGAGAGTGGAGTTAAGCACTAAAGTGTTGGAAGGGGGGGGAAAAAACAGAATTCTGTACCCTGGGAAATTATCCCTCCAAACTGAAGGAGAAATAAAGACTTTCTCAAAGAAAACTGGAGGAAGTTTACTGCCATTAGACCTGCTTTGCAACAAGTGGTAAGAGTTCTTCGGGAAGAAGGAAAATAATACATAGGTCAGAAGCCCCAGGTTGACCTAAAGAAAGGAAGAGCACTGAAGAAGGGATAAGTGAAGGTTAAAGCCAAGACCACACAGGGATCTTGAGAAAAATGGAAGTGTGAACATGGGGCGCAGTCTAGGAGACTGAGAAGCAAATTTGTTGGGGTCTCATTTCGATGGTAGGAGGAGCTCCATGGCCCCCTCTGTGGCAACAACGTGGAAGGATGGGTGTATACAAGTGAAGGGAGATAAGAAAGGACGATGCTTCCAAAAACTTGTTTACTAATGAGCACTGGGTATTATACACAAACAATGAATCATGGAACACTACATCAAACACTAATGATAGACCGTATGGTGACTAATGTAATAAAAAACAAACAAACAAAACAAACACACAGGCTACTCATCACTTGGCATCCAGATCTCTAAAAGAACCAAAGACTCCTAAGTATAAGAACAGTGTGCTCAATGAGAACCGTACCCAACAAGATATCCAGTTGACTATATTTTTTAAAAAATTTATTTGACAGAGAGATCACAAGTAGGCAGAGAGGCAGGCAGAGAGAGAGAGGAGGAGGAAGCAGGCCCCCTGCTGAGCACAGAGCCTGATGTCGGACTCGATCCCAGGACCCTGAAATCATGACCTGAGCTGAAGGCAGAGGCTTAAACCACTGAGCCACCCAGGCGCCCTCCAGTTGACTATAAAGACAGGGCTTGCCAACTCACTTCGAAGAAGAAACAATCGGGCACATGATGAAGGAGTAACAAAAAAACTCATTAGTTTGAGCCCCGCCTGGCTCATTTAGGATTCAAGAATGTCTTGGCATGCCTGGCAACTCTTCTCGGGGATCGAGAGTTATATTTAACAGTAGTCTGTAGGCACCTTAATCCTCCACACACCCCACCTCAGACCTCAGTCATGAATGTCACAGCTAAATTGTTCTCATTCTCTCCTCCAAACTCACAATCATGTCCCACTATCCCTTTTTTAAAAGATGATGTTTAACCAGAACAGGGCACGATTTGGACTTGTTGAGGGCTGAGAGCCTCCCACCACCGAATCCTTTGTATCAGAATCTGCAATAGGAAGACACACCTAAATGAAAAACAGAGCAAAAAACTTGAAAATTTATTTTTATCTTTCTCAAAACAAGCATCCGCAGGACTATCGTGATCAGCAATGGGTTATTATGCACAGGAAAGCAAGCAAGCAAAAACAAATAACAAACAAACAAACCTTGCAAATTTTTTTCTATGGACCTTATTCATACATCACCAGTTTTTCCACTAATGTCCTTTTTTTCATTCCAGGAACCCATGTAGATAGAGTACACTATTGTATGTGACTCATTTTTAATACATTTGATAAAAGTTTCTAACCCAAACTTCTAAAAATTGAAGGGTAGTTGACATAAGATTGAATTCTTAAAGACAAACCACTCACCGCCACTTTTAGCTAGAGAGACCATGATGATGACTTTCATCTTAGGGAATCAGAAAGAAATACTAAAACATGACACTTTCTTGCCTACCTATGTCCTACAAACATCTTTGCCACATGCCTGGGAATGAAAGGGAAAGGTTATTAGCCATAAAAGTCAATGGGCACCTTCTACCTTACACCAGAATAAACTCAAATTGTAAAGGTCTGCTTTGTCCCAATAACACGGTGATATGCTCAGTTACAAACTACTGAATGATTATTTTTTGGAAGAAAACTGCTATTCTAGCGTCTCAACACTCCAAAGACAGTAATATCTCGGAGAAGAGAAGCACCACTTTGTATCCCAACTACCCTCTTGTGCTCTAAACGCATTCGTTTTGCTCACCAACGTAGACATCTCTAGACAAGGAAAGTAAACCTCCAGGGGGATTCAAAACATCTCTTGAAACTTAATGAAACTTAATGAACCTCTTATCCATCTGAATAAATGAAAGCTTCCATTAGGTTGTTGCAGGATCTCAATGTTAAATATGCATACAATTCAATTAACTCCCAGCAACATTGTCCCTCTCACTTTTCACTCCACTCCCTTCTCAAAGAATGGAGACATAGGCAGATGAGGTCATGATGGAATTTATGTGGGGTTTTAGATGGAGCATTTAGTCAGCACGTCCGAAGGAGAGCCCAGACAAGGTCAGAGGCAGGACCTTATGGCTTCCACAGGGCAGCAGCTGCTTCTAAAGGCTGGCTGGGACCTCTGTGAAACCTGAACCAAAAGAAAATCAGACTGAAGCTGAAGAGCCCAAACTCGGGCGTTGTGTCTTACGCTCAGGAATCATCCCACTGGACTCTGCTTCATGTTCCATAAACTTAAGCCACTCTGGCTTCATGTCATTAGACTGTTTTTATTCTATCCCATTTTATTCCTTTTATTATGTTATGTTAGTCACCATACAGTACATCATTCATTTTTGATGCAGTGGTCCATGATTCATTGTTTGCGTTATAACACCCAGTGCTCCATGCAATACGTGTCCTCCTTAATGCCCATCACTGGGCCAACCCAACCACCTACCCCCTTCCCCTCTGAAACTTCCAGTCTGTTTCCTAGAGTCCACCATCTCTCATGGCTCATCTCCCCCTCTGATTTCCCCCTCTTTATCTTTTCCCTTCCTTCTCCTAATGTCCTCCATGCTGTTCCTTATGTTCCACCTATGAGTGAAACCATATGATAGTTGTGTTTCTCTTCTTGACTTACTTCACTTAGTTTCATCCCCTCCAGTTCCAACCATGTCAATGCAAATGGTGGGTATTTATCCTTTCTGATGACTGAGTAATATCCATTTTTAAAAAAAGACTTCAACAAGGGAGATTCATGCATACCACTAGGCCCAGGACTACGCTAACACATAGTAGAGATAAAAAAGGGAGGTGGGATTGGGAGAGGGGGAGGGGGCTATGGACATTGGGGAGGGTAAGTGCTATCGTGAGTGCTGTGAAGTGTGTAAACCTGGCGATTCACAGACCTGTACCCCTGGGGATAAAAATACATTATATGTTTATTTAAAAAAAAATTTGGAAGGGGAGGCGAACCATAAGAGACTATGGACTCTGAAAAACAACCTGAGGGTTTTGAAGGGTCAGGGGTGGGAGGTTGGGGGAACAGGTGGTGGGTAATGGGGAGGGCACGTTTTGCATGGAGCACTGGGTGTTGTGCAAAAAGAATGAATACTGTTACGCTGAAAAAATAAATAAAATGGAAAAAAAAACAAAACAAAGACATTCAAGCCCTAGGTCTGTAATATAAAAAATACAAAAGCCAAGTCCATTTTCTTGGCTTACATCACTTGGATAATTGCCTGGATTTGCTAATTCACTTACCAGTACAGTCTATTCAAAAGTAAACTCAGAAATCTTCCTGAACCCTGAGGCGTCAATCCTTGACCTGCTCTCATAGTGACTCAGCTGTCACTATTCAAAAATCCAAAAGGGCTTTTGTGGGGTCAAACACATTTATACACATGTATTCTCAGCATCAGGGAGACTGACAGTGGCCATCTGCAGGCATATAAGAAGAAACAAAACTTGGGTGACTGAAGAAGTGAACACTTCTTGAATGAAAGCAGGAATGATCACACAGAATGTCTTGGCATTTAAAAGGATAGGCGATGCTAAGTGGACACAAGAGTAGAGAAGGAGAATTTTGATCCCAGGTTTGCTACTATGGTGAGATCATTAGCAAGCCTTTAAGACTCTTTGGGCCCTGTTTCTTAATGTGTAAAAATAAAGAAGTTGAACGAATAGTTGAACTATTAGTATTGAATGAACTATGTTTTATGCCTCCCTAGCTCCAGAAAAGGAACCGAGTTTGTTAGAAGTTGATTTTTAAATTTCTAAATTTATTTTTAACTCTTACATGATTTGGATTTTTTTCCTTCAAAAATCACATTAACTGGGAAAAACAGTTCATGAGTTTGACCTTAAGAAATATGAATGTGCCTAACATTATACTCTCTAGTTCTATCCACATTGCTGCAAATGGCAAGACTTCATTCTTTTTCTTGGCTGAGCAATATTTCTTTGCATATATATGCAATACTTCTTCTTTATCCATTCATCAGTCTATGGACATTTGGGCTCTTTCTATAGTTCGGTTATTGTTGATAATGTTGCTATAAACACTGGGGTGCATGCACCCCTTCAAATCAGTATTTTGGTATCCTATGGATAAATACTTAGTGATGCAATTGCTAGTGTATAGGGCTGTTCTATATTTTTTTTTAAGATTTTATTTATTTATTTATTTATTTATTTAAGAGACCGAGCACAGAGGAAAAGTGAGAGGGAGAAGCAGACTCCCCACTGAGCAGGGAGGCCGAGGTGGGGCTCAATTCCAGGACCCTGGGATCATGACCTGAGCCAAGGCCGATGCTTAACTGAATGAGCTACCCAGGCGCCCCAAGGGTGGTTCTTTTTTTAACTTTTTGAGGAACCTCCACACTGTCTTCCAGAATGGCTGTACCAGTTTGCATTCTAACCAACAGAGCAAGAGGGTTCCCCTTTCTCCACATCCTTGCCAATACCTGTTGTTTCTTCTGTTGCTGAGTTTAAGCCATTCTGACAGGTGTCAAGCACTATCTCATTACAGTTTTTATTTTATTTCCCTGAGGGATACCAAATATGATTTCACTCATATGTGGAATTTAAGAAAGAAAACAATCCAGCAAAGGGGGAGAGAGAGACAGAGAGAAAGAAAGAAAAGAGCAGTAAACCAAGAAACAGACTCTTATCTGTAGAGAACAAACTGATGGTTACCAGAAGGGAGGTGGCTGGGGAGATGGGTTAAACAGGTGACGGGGATGAAGGTGTGCACTTATGATGACCGCCAGGTGTTGTATGGGAAGTATTGAATCACTATACTGTATACTTGAAACACATTACACTGTCAGCTAATTGGAATTTAAATAAAAACTTCAAAAAATAAATAATTTTTTAAAAAAGGAAATATAAATCCTCAGTGCAATCGTGTTAAATAAAAGGCAGAATTTTCTCTTTCTCTTAGTAGATTTTCAGCCATAGAGCAGTTGGTAAATGTTATTTAAGACCCAAGTTCTTTACATTTTGCCACACTGTCACCATCAGCAAAAGGACTTTTCCTCCCACTGGCTCTTCTCATGCTTATTAAATGGCTGCAGCAGCATCAGCAATCTCATGACAAACCCTGATAACAATGCTCAGCAGGAAAAATGGGAGCCATGTTTTCCTAGTTGTGAGTGTTCTCAGTTTATCAGCAAGGAGACAATTCCCAGAAATTCTCAGCAGATTTCCAGTCAGGTGTGAAACAGACTTTTGACATAAAACCTTGCTCACTGCAATTATTTGAAAGTAAACAAGGACCACCAGAATTGGCTTAGTTCAATTCCAGCTTCATGCCCTTGCCCTGGAATAGGGCTGGATACCCCTCAAGTACGTGGCTGTGTGGAAAATAAATGCTATTAGAAAAGAAGAAGGGGCTGGGTCACATGGGTGGCTCAGTGGGTTAAAGCCTCTGCCTTTGGCTCAGGTCATAGTCCCAAGGTCCTGGGATGGACCCCCGTATCGGGTTCTCTGCTTGGTGGGGAACTTGCTTCCCTCTCTCTCTCTACCTACTTGTGATCTCTGCTTTCAAATAAATAAATAAAAATCTTTTTAAAAAAAAGAAAGAAAAGAAGAAGGGGAATGACTTTTGCGAGAGAACCAAAATTGCTACACAGGGAAGGTATCCAAGCCATCACCATAATACATTATTTTAAAGGAATTAGCTGGATCAGTCATCCATTAACATAAAATTTGATATTGGTCAAATTTGCCACTTATCTAAGAAGGATATATTTAGCAAATTTAGTGTAATACCAAGGAAGATTGCTGCCTTCTTATAGTCTCTGATGGGTTAGTAGGAAAATAAAACAAATAATAATATAAAAGATGTCAGCTTGATCTTTCCTACATAACCTTGCATCTCATTGGAGCAGAGGCACAAGGAGAGCAGAAAAAAGGGTGACCTGTCAGACTAACTATATAATATAGACTAGAGGCAACCAGCTCCTGAACCAAGGTAGATACAGAAGGAAAGAAGAGAAGGATTCAGGAATCGAGACATAAATGCAGGCAGAATTGGCAGCTCTTGGTGACAGATTGGACATAGATGATAAAGAAAGGGGAATCTGAAGTGATGGAGAAAGAGAAGAAAAAAAATGAAGAAGGAGAACAGCATATCCAAGCATGGAACAAGAGGAAAATAATAAACGCAGGTTGCTGGACGGTAAAATGTGAAATGCCTGTTTCAGCCTAGGCTTGGAGTTCAGTCAGATGCTTCCCTAGACTATCTTTCCATAGGAAGAGAAGAGAGCAAGAGAAGAGAAGAATGGGTATGGACAAAACTTGGGAAGAGTGAACAGAGCAGGAGAAGTGTTTAGAGGGAGATGAGAGAACTAGGAGAGAAATAGGTCATGCAACTTAAATAAATAAATATTTAAAGAGAAAGCATAAATGCTAGTAAAACCGGGCTCTGAAGTCATCAGCTGGTTTTAGCAATTAAAAAAATTGCTTATTTTATGAGATCTAGCATTACAGATGTGAAAGTAAAATTGCAAGGACTTCCGGAGTGAGTGGTGTAATTAAAAGAGTGAGAACCAGGGATATCAGAATCCCACAGTGAGAAAGAATCACAGGAGGACATTTTGCTTTGAGGATGGAGAAACCCAAGCATATTTACAGGAGCCTTCAGAGAAAAAGAAGTTTAAAAACATCAGAAGAGGAAGTAATGATCCCAACTAACAATAATTTTAAATATTTTTTCTAATACTTATTAATTCAACATATTCTTTTTGAGTACCATTATTCTTTTTAAAAAATATTTATTTATCTTTCAGAGAGAAAGAAAGAGAGAACACAGGCAGGGAGAGCAGGCAGAAGGAGAAGCAGACTCCCCACTTGAGCAAGGAGCCCAATGTGGGACTTGATCTCAGGACCCCAGGATCATGACCTGAGCCATCCAGGCATCCCTGAGTACTGTTATTCTAACACTGGTGATAAAGCAGGAAGTAAACAGATAACCAGTAATGTTCTAGTGAAACATCACAGCAACTCAAATTAATTCAAATAAGATGATAATACACATTGTTTATTTACAACTCTAAAGATGGTGGGTCTTGCTAAAAAAAATGTGGAAAAGCTTAGGTATTGTACCAACAAGGTCCCCAGAATGAAAATACAGCTCACAAGGCCTTCTTTTTCTGATTTTTAAAATGCATTTACTCATTCATTCATTCACTGAAGTATAATTGACATTACTTCAGGTACACAATAGTTATTTGACAAGTCTGTAAGTTTGCTGTGCCCCCTACAAGTGCAGCTACCCTCTGTCACCAAACAATGCTAGTATGACATCAGCAAGTCTATTCCTTATGCCTTTTATCCCTGTGACTTTTTTATTCCCTAACTGGAAGTGTGTACCTCCCACTCCCCTTCACCCATTTTTGCCCATCCCTCCAACTCCGTCCTCTTGGCAACTACCAGTTTGTTCTCTGCATTTAAGGGTCTGTTTCACATGGCTGTTTTGACTACCTGTTCATAGTACCATTCCCTGTGGCAGGAGCATCACTAGTGACCTCTTTGTTGGGGCTGGTGGAATGCTGGGCACTGTGAGACCAACCAGAGAGTTTTAAGATTAGGAAGTCAGAAGAAGACCCCACAGAGAAGCTTCTGTGTATGTGATCCTTCAATGTTCACTCCATTTGTTTCTGGACAGCAGAGAAGCCTCTTCACAAAGACTCTAGGAGCAGCTGCAAAGGCATTAGCAACCACCAAGCTCAGTGCTCCCAAGGGTGTCATGCATGTGACAAACAGCTTCAGACCAGGAAGCCCCGTAACACCTGCTGCCATTGTTTCTCGCTCCTGCCTTCCCCAGGTCCACTGAAATGCAGCAACGCAAGGGCCTCAAATGATCTACACTCCTTACCATTCTGCTCATCCTTAACTACCCCCATCTCTCCAAGGAGTTGACAGCATCAGCTTCTTTTCTCAAGGATTTGTCCTCTCCCCTGAGCTCTCAAGTCCCAAATTTGCCACTTCTCCAGAACCAAGCTTCTTCATTCTCCTGCTTCCAACCCAGCTCTCTGCCCTCACCACTGTTTATGCTGAAAACACTTTGCCCTGAAAACACACTTCAACTACACGCATGTTCCCTTATTTCATTCAGTGCTCTGCTCTAATGTCTTATCAGAATGGAATTACCCAGTCTTCCTGTGAAAAACAGCATGCCTTTCGTCTCCCTCATCTGCCAAATGGCCTTCTTCATAGTACTTTTTACTACATATCACTACATATCATTTATTTGTTTTCTATCCCCCTCCCTGCATCTTCGCACCAGAGTATAAAGTCCATGAAATCAGGAATTTTTGTTGCTGCTGTTTACTGCTATATCCTTAGGGCTTAGAGCAGAGCCTGGAACATTACAATAGCTCCATAATTATTTACTGGATGATTCTGCCACACCCCAGTACATCATTAACACTACCTCATACCTCATTCCACCTCTTCGTCAACATCATTTCCTCCAGGATGCCTTGCTGACTTTTTCACTTTTTACCTCTCTCCAAATTCGGTTTAATACCTCTCCATCCAAAGCACCTGGTCACTAAGAAAAGAAACACATCACAACTTTCAAAATGTACTGTCACTCACAAAACAGATGATCTATACCAAAGCATAGCATCAAGACAAAATAAGCTCTCAAGATTTTAATACCACCTCATTCAGATCCATAGAGTAGGAGGTAAGATTCTCCAGAACAACTAATTTAAAAGGAAGTCAGAGAAACACTTCCCAGATGGAAATCCACTCTAAAAACCAGCTCCTCTTTAAAAGCAGTAATACTGGCAAAAAATGATCAATGTCAATGTCTTTAGAACACTCAACATTAAAGACTTGCAAAAATTCCAAGTAGGATTTACTCAAGAAAATTGGCTGAATCTCAGTAAGAACAGCAAGTTTTGTGGCCATAGCAGGTATGAGAACCCTCCACCTAGCAGACACTCCCTGAACCCTCACCACATGAACACGAACAGGCACCCAATGGCCCAGCAACTCACCTTGTTTGTATATTCTGACCATGCTCTACCCAGATCTTGCTTACTGATTTCTGCCCTAAAATCACCATTTGACATTACCGAGTCTCCTTCCTCTGTGCCCCAGTCCCCTGATTCTGTAACTTCCCCTTTGGGAGACATCACTGAGACTTTGTCAAGGCACCTCTCCCAATGAACCCAGCTTTGCAGGATCCAGGGCCCCCCCCTGCTGGCCTCTTACAGGTTTTGGACTTCACCCCCCTGGGTATTTTCTTCTTGTCTCTTGCTCTTTTTTTCCCCTCTTGTATCACCAAGTGGAACACAAACCCTGAAATATAGTAGACATGAAGTAAATGCTCACTGAATTACTGATTTTATTCAAGAAAGAAAGTTAGGAGATTTAAAAAGTGGCATCTGGAGTGTAGCTTGCATTTGGTTTCAGAGAGACATTAAATACCTTAGCCCACCTGCCTTTGCCTACTCAGTGAAAGAATAGAAGCCAAGGCAAAGAACACACATTTTAATAGATTAAAATGCCAAGAATGCTCACTTTAAAAAATACGGGGCGGCGTAACAGCTCAGGAAAGGACCTGAGCCACGCTGCATGGTAATGGGCAACGGTCACCCCAAATGCACGCAGAAACACAGACTCATGGAGTCTGTCTTACTCCTTCATCAGAGGCAGTACATCTCTAACACGGGCTAAGTGGAAATGGCCCATTTCACAGACTTATGCTTGTTTCTTTCAAGGAAAATACTATAGACATTATGAAGTTAACAGAGACGAGAGCAATGGGACTACCTTCTCTCTCAACGCTTTTTTTACAGATTTTATTTATTTTGAGAGAGAACATGAGAAAGAGAGACCACAAGCAAGGGGGAGAGGGAGAAGCAGACTCCATGCCGAGCACAGAGCCCAACACGGGGCTTGATCTCACAACCCTGAGATCATAACCTGAGCCAAAATCAAGAGCTGGCCACTCAACTGAGTGAGACACCCAGTTTTCCTGGCCTCTCCTTTTCATACGCCTTCCTAGGGCTGCTTGTCACACAACCACACTCTCAATAACACGACATTTCCTCGTGGTTCGGATGACCTGTCTCTCGGAAATGCAGGGTGTGGACAGAGGAAAGACACTCTCAGCAAAGGTGAGCATACACTTCTCTCCACCTAAAAGTACTTGATGAATCTTCAGTCTCTAAGGAGGCTGACTTCCAGTATCTTTTACAATATGACCCAAGAAGCTGGAGAGCCCTCGTAGTCAACAGTTTTTATTATCCCATTTTCCCATCAAGCTCAGCCTGGCCCAGCAATTTCCTGGTGAGCCTCTCAAGGCTCAGGGAGGTTGCACAAGAAAATATTAGTCATGTTGATGAAAATGAGGAGTGGGTAATAATAGGAAACTCCAGAGCTGGTAGACGGGCATGAGAGCTGAGAGAAACAAACAAACAAAACAAAACAAAACAAAAAAAGAACCCACTGTCATCAGGTTTCTCTCTTTTTTTTTCTTCCCAGCAAAAGCTTATTCATAAAGCTACTTTTGACTCTGTTCCCTGAAGGGTATCTAAGCAGAGATTATTTCAGCAGGGAGTTTAATTTCTGAAAGCCCAAAATTTCACAATTTCTTAATTTTGTAGCTCGTCCTGATACTTCTGATCTAGCGAGTTCTTATTCTTTTCAGTAGTGGTGGCCTTTTTTGATCCCAGAGGAGGCTAAAAAAAAAAAAAGTCTTAGGAAAGATTGTGATTATAGGTATGACAGAAAAATAGGCTAATTAGCACATGGAACGTACCAAGCGAGGGCTAGAATGTTCTCAGCAGGGCTTGGATCAATTGAAAGATGAACCCCTTTCCCAAGTACACATTTTATTTCTCTCTCAGTAGGTCAGACAACTACCTCTGGATCCTGACTTACTACTAAATATTTCTCAATATTAGTAAGAGTCATCTGGGAGAGCATTAAGAATACAAATCCCAGTTTTTACTCTAGACCTCATGAATCAGTATCACCCCTGGGTGAGGGTGACATACAGAAAGACCAGGAACAAGGAAGCCAGGGGGACAGCTTCACACTCTAAGACAAAAATAGTATGGAGTTTTTATAGGGTGACTCAATTTAATTGATCAGAAAATGCAGCACTCTGAGTCAACACGAAGGAAATACATTAACTAAAGCAACGTTGACTCCAGGTCCTGATCATCAAGAAGAGAACTTGCAATACTCCCTTTCTGATGTGAGCCATGCCAAGGAGGTGGCTGCCCCACAGATCTACCTTCCAGGTTTTCTAGACAACTCTGAGCAACTCATTAACATTTTTTTTAAACTTTATTTTTTCAGTGTTCCAAGATTCATTGTTTATGCATCACACCCAGTGTTCCATGCAATAGTGTCCTCCATAATAAAATCATTAACATTTTTACATGTTTACAGCATGGCTGTGAAGGAGGCTTTCTTGGTTTTGCTCACCACAAGCAAAGGCTAAAGGAATAACCATCACAGGCCCATGTATGTATCGATGTGCACGATTACAATTTCACACAACACTGAAAATATCTTCCCATGGCTGCTATTTGGCAATAAGCTTTGATCATTTGCCACAAGATGATCAAAACAGATAGAATTTAATATATTGGAAGATCTGATTAACCACACAAGGTTCAAAACAAGGAATGGAAAAGGGGTGGCTGAAAAGCAAGTCAGTGAAAGCCTGAAGAAAACCTTGCTGTCTTTTGATTTTAAAATGCAATTTCCTAGCAAGAACATACTTAATTTTAAAAGTAGACTTATCCTGAGAGAAGCATGTGCGGAGGGCAAATTGCAACTATCCTCTCTTCAAATTTGTCTTACCTGATCTAGGCCCCCTCCAGTGTAGCAATTTCACATTGTTACCACATATGGTGACCTGAACCAATTCCCATTGTCCAGCCTTCTTCATATTGTAGCCCTCTGCATTTCCTAGTAGAGCATTTCTTGGTAGAGCAAAGTTACTTGTTCTGAGAGATCAGGTTCATTGCTGGTTCTTGACAATATCACACACGGTATAACTATTTCAAGCATTTGTGGAAGACTGTCCTAAAAGGATAAAGTAGTATCTGAGAAAGAGTTTGGGGGGTGACATCCATGGAGAACAACGATCAGTTCATTCGTGCAGAGACTACACCTGTACTGAGAGCCTACTATGTGTCCATCATTTTCCTTGGCAGTGGAAATAGAATCAAGAAGACTAATGCCAAGTTGCCTGCCCTCACAGAGCTTTCATGTTCCCGGAGGTAGGTGATAGCAAACAGAAAGTCAACTAGTCAAAAGCCCTATGCAGGTTATTAAAATAGGATAATGCAGGGCGCCTGGGTGGCTCAGTGGGTTAAACCTCTGCCTTTAGCTCAGGTCATGATCCCAGGGTCCTGGGATCAAACTCTGCTTTGGGGTCCCTGCTCAGTAGTAAGCCTGCTTCCCACTCTCTCTCTGCCTGCCTCTCTGCCTACTTGTGATCTCTCTCAATAAAACCTTTTTAAAAATAGGATAATGTCAGAGAGTGACTAGGTGCTACAGTTGTTTAGGCAGTCAGGGAAGGTACTCTGAAGAGGTAATATGTAAGCCAAGACATAAGTGTAAAGAGGTAAGTGTAGGGTATCTGGGGGAAAAGAAAATGGCAGGAAGAAGGACCAACAGATGCAAAGCCTCAAAGGCTGGAATGAGCTTGGCATATTTGGGGACCAGAAAGAAGGCTGGTGGGGGTGAGGTCAGAGAAGTGGGAAGCTTCTCAAACCAGAGTGTTAGGGTCCATGATCAAAGGAATGAGACTGACACAAAGCGAAAGTCAAACAAAGCTTTATTTCATGCCAACATCGAAAATCAAACCGACCAGTCGGGGCCATCTTTATAAAGAGGCGATGATGACCAGGACACCGACCCCAATGATTCCCCTTACCCCGCGATGCTCCCGAGGATGCTGCTCCCAACACCCCCGCCGCTCCCAACTACTACCCCAATGACTATCACTACTACTCCCCTGCCTCACACACTAACCTTTATAGAGGTTGTTGAGCCTGGCCCACACACAGGTGGCCAATGAGATTGCAATACACAGAGAAAACTGCACAGTCCTGCTGGTCGGCAATACAGGTGACCAATTGAATTTCAATTTACCATAGTAAATATATGCACGCCCCACTGATTGGATGTCTCCATCCGGCTGGCCCGCCCCTATATCTGGGGTTTGCAAGCAAGTTCCTCTGGGAGGGGCGGGATCAATCTAAGTTTACAACCAAACAGCTCCCTCTGGCTAACCAGGCCCCTACAAGAGCAACTGCTCTGGATATAAAGAACAATTGTGTGGTAATTCATGAAATCTAAATAAGGTTAGTTGATAAGATAACAGCACTATATTAACACACATGTTTTGAGTTTTGATCACTGAACCGTGGTTATGTCATAGAAAGTCCTTATTTTTAGGAAATAATCAGGGATGTATTTAGGGGTACAAGGGCAATGCCTGCAGTGTGTGTGTTAGCATTTGAGGAATCTGGGTGAAGGATATATGGCAATTCTTTTCATTCATTTTGGACCTTTTTGAGAAGTTTGAAATTACTCCAAAATTAAAAGATGAAAAATACTTTAAAAAGGAAAATTTTTTAAATCTTAAAATTTTAAAAAGGCTAAAATTAAGAAGACTCAAAGTATCGGGGTAGACAAGACAGTGAGGTCATAGAACCCCTTTCCGGAAGGCTCCCTGGCAGCATTCGCTAATGCTGAGCATATATGCCTACCCTATACACTTAACAGTTCTACTTCTAGGTATATACATAAGAGAATGGTCATAACTGTTCACCAAAATACATGTATAAAAATAATCAAAGCAGCACTTTTTATAATGGTGCCCAGATGGAGACAGCCCAAATATATCTCAACATGGGAAGGGATAAATTAATTAAACTGTGTTCAGATAAGAGTTGTGCAATGAATGACTCAGAACTACCCATCATACAGGTGAGCCCACAAACCACACTTAATGAAAGAAACTACAAACAAAATAACATGTATTACATGATTCCATTAATAACAAGTTCAAAAACAGGAAAAGTGCCCCATCAGTGGCGCGGAAAAGCAAGTAAAAAGAAAGAGCATGCTTTTGGATCTAGATGCTGGTCCCATGCCCATGCTCAGTGTGTGGAACTTCATTAAACTGTACATGTATTCACACATTTCTATATACTCCTGAAGTATGAGAACTTAACAGGTGCATATCCTTAGACAAAATAAAAATAAATTTCAAACAAAACCTCACTTTACATGGAAATTAACTTAAAACGGGTAACAGACTTAAATGTAAAATTATAAACTATTACGAGGAAACCAAGGAGAAATCTTCAGAACATGCAAGGCTAGAAAAATAGTTCCTAGACTTGACACCAAAAGCATGACCCACAAAGGGAAAAACTGCTCAGTTGGATCTCATCAAAATATAAAAGAAGCTTCACAAGGGTCTGCACAGAGGGCGGAAAGACCATGAGAAAGTATTTATGAACCTCACATTTGCAAAGGACTTGTATCTAGAATATATGAAGGACTCCAGAACTCAACAGTAAGATCCAGAAAATTACATTAGAAAAAGGATAAAAGGCATGAATAGACATTCCATTGCAGCTGGCACACAGAGGACAAATAAGTTACAGAAGAGATCTTCAAGGACGCCTGGGTGGCTCAGTGGGTTAAAGCCTCTGCCTTTGGCTCTGGTCAATCCTGGGATTCTGGGATCTAGCCCCACATCAGGCTCCCTGCTGAGCAGGGAGCCTGCTTCCCCCCCACCACTCTCTCTGCCTGCCTCTCTGCCTACTTGTGATGACTCTCTCTCTGCCAAATAAATAAATGAAACCTTAAAAAAAAAAAAAAGATCTTCAAAATCATTAACTCTCAGAGAAATGCAAATAAAAACCCTAATAAAATCTCACTACACACCTATTAGAATGACTACAGTATAATAATGACACCAAATACTGGCAAGGATGTGGAGGAACTGAATCCTTCATACACTGCTGATTGGAATATAAAATCGCAAAGTCATGCTAGGAAAGAGGACAGCACATTCTTATAAAACTAAACATGCCCTTGCATAGAATGCTGTTAATTGCATTCTGGGACTTTATACCAGAGAAATGAAGACACATGATTACAGAAAATCCCATACATAAACACCCATGACAGGTGTAGTCCTTATAGCCCAACAATGGAAAACTTCAACAGGTGAATGGTTAACTAAACAGTGGTATATCCATACTATGGAAGGGTCCCCAGAAAGGGAACCAACTCCTGATACACACAGTAACTTGAACGAACCATAAGCGAACACGACTGATTGAGGGAAACAAGCCAATCTCAGAAAGTTATGTACTATGTGATTCCATGCATGTAACACTTTGAAAATAAAAAACCATAGAAATGGAGGGTTGGTGCCTACCAGAAGCTCAAGAAAACCCACAAAAGCCTCTAGCATAGGGGGAACAATTACTTTTTAAGAATAATTTTGAAATAAACTAACAGAATTTCTCTAAGTTACACCAGAAGCAAGAATTTGCCAAGTTCTGAAGGAGAATAATTTTGATTCTAGAATTTCACGCCAAGCAAAGAAGTATTCAGTCCTAAGGACAAAATAAAGACTTGCACATACACAAAGAAGAAAAGAAAAAAAAATGGTCAGCAGGGAATCTCATACAGTTCTAGGATGTTAAATTTTGTGTCATATATCTGAGAAAGATTTTACTCGCACAATTGGTTGATACTGTGGTAATTGTCTAGTTATCACCACAATTACTAGAAGAGAAACAAATAATAAATTTAAAATGATGAAATCAGTTGAAGAAGTTATAACTATTGTTTAAAGAGTTTATTTATAAACAAGAGGGGCACCTGGGTGGCTCAGTAAGTTAAGCCTCTGCCTTCAGCTCAGGTCATGATCTCAGGGTCCTGGAATAAAGCCCCGCATTGGGCTCTCTGCTCAGCAGGAGCCTGCTTCCCCCCTCTCTCTCTGCCTGCTGCTCTGCCTACTTGGGATCTGTGTCAAATAAATTAAAAAATTAAAAAAAAAAAGAATAACCACATCCTATGGAACTAGAGGGTATTATGCTTAGTGAAATAAGTCAATCAGAGAAAGACAATTATCATATGATCTCCCTGATTTGAGGAAGTTGAGAGGCAATGTAGGAGGTTTGGGGGGTAGGAAAAGAATAAATGAAACAAGATGGGATCGGGAGGGAGACAAACCATAAGAGACTCTTAATCTCACAAAACAAACTGAGGGTTGCCGGGGGTAAGGGGGTAGGGAGAGGGTGGTTGGGTTATGGACATTGGGGAGGGTATGTGTTATGGTGAGTGCTGTGAAGTGTGTAAACCTGGCGATTCACGGACCTGTACCTCTGGGGCTAATAAAATATTATATGTTAACAAAAAAATAAAAATTAAAAAAAAAAGAATAACCACATCCTGAAGGAAAACTGACCAAGCATATTAAAATGTAGGTGAACTGGAGGGGAGGGACCTACAAGGAAGCCAAAGTCTTGGCTTCATTGGAGGAGAGATGCTGATAAAAATTATGTTTATCTAGCTGTGCTTTCATAACACTCAAACGAACACTTCATGAGAATACGATACCATTTCTCTTATTGGCCACAGAATACTATGGCCCAGAATACCAGTTGACACTTAAGATTCATTGAATAAATGACAAGTAAATATGTGAGTGAATGACTGGATGGATAAATTGATTCATTCCAGGAGAACAGTTACTAAGTTGAACTCATTCTAAACTTCAGTAATCATAATAGATGCCACTGGGTTTAAATCTGCACTATGTAGCTATACAGTTGACCAATGAGCAACCTGAGTTTGATCTGCATGGATCCACTTATATGTGGATTTTTTCAATAAATATGGTACAGTACTGTCTATGTATTTTCTCTTCCTTTTGATTTTCTAAATAACTTTTTTTTCTTGCTTACTTTAGTGTAAGAACACAGCATACAATATTTAAACAAAATAGGTGTTAATCAACTGTTTATGTTATCAGTCAGGCTCCTGGTCAACCATGAGATATTAGTAGTTAAGTTTTGGGGCACTCAAAAATTATACATGGATTTTGACTCCATGAAAAGTCAACATCCCTTAGCCCCCCACCTTGTTCAAGGGTCAACTGTACTTAATGTTCAAGGGAATTATATGTATTAGTCATTTTGTTAGTATTTTATTGTAAGTGCATAACCTAATTTAATCCTTATATCAACCTTATGGGATAATGCACTCTAAGTATATTGGATAAGAGTACTTGGTGCATGCAAAGAAACTGAGGCTCAAAAACCATCAGTAATTTGCACACAATCTCCTAGCTATCAAGGAAGAGTGAAAATATGCCTCTAGCAAATATAACTTCAAAGCTCATGTCCTATAAAAAGAGATATTCTAATCATTAAGATGGAATAAAAATATTAAAATAAAATATTAAAAGAACAATCATGAATCTTCCTGTGTTTAACAACAGACTTGAAATAAAGAAGAGAACTAGAAACTAGATAAAATTAGCAAACTGATAAAAAAAAAAAAAAGACTGCAGAAATGTGACAAATCCACACAACCTACATGGAAATCCTGTATCAAGGAAAAGCCAAGACAATAAGGACTTTCAATTAGTCGAATATTTTGAACATTTGGTACTGTGTGTCCCTGCAACTGTCTGAACCTGGTACAGTTTTAGGAGGGGTGGAAACTTGAATCTCCTTTCCAAGTAGTTTAGAATTGTTGGTGTGTCTTTCACTAGGGGGACAACATTCAGAGGTTCCCTGGGAGGCATTTGTACTCACAGCTGAGACTCATCGCAGAAGAAATATCTTTTAACAAGGGCAAGACACATGGGTGGAGTCTGGAGAAACCCACACACAAGCTTCTTTATGCCCTCTCCTTCCTGCCCATGCTCCACTCCCCAGCAATGAAAAATGCAGTCACATGTCTGCAATGCATTCGCCTGGTGAAGCCCATCAGAGACTCAGTGCCCAGCTTTTTTTATGGGGGATTGGTCATACAGATACCTTCTGTCTAGCATATTCCAAACCCCAGATTTCTAGAAGAAAAGCAGCATAAATCGGAGTGATTTTACAGTCTGCAGCACAGCGAACCACCTTCAACAGGGAACATTTTCATATCCATGCAGGAAATGGATCTAGTACCAAAGATCTCAGATGTCAGCCAAGAGCCAACACGGAAGCAGGTACTTCTAAAGAGAGTAGTTTCAGGTCTGCTATGTTGACTCTTTTTTGCGCATTGGTTTAGGTAGTTTTCTACTTCTTGAGCTAGTTTTTATATTTTATATTTACCCAGAAAATAACTTCTTTTGCGTGGGCTTTAAAATTTAAGGTTATATCACTGTGTCCATCAAAGTGCATCTTTGTTGCTCACATTGTTCATGTCTATGAATCAGTCCTGTGTCAGATTTACTTTGTTATTAGTCTTTTTTTTTAATATTTATTTATTTATTTATTTATTTGACAGACAGAGATCACAAGCAGGCAGAGAGGCAGGCAGAGAGAGAGAGGGGGAAGCAGGCTCCCCGCTGAGCGGAGAGCCCGATGTGGGACTCGATCCCAAGACCCTGGGATCATGACCTGAGCTGAAGGCAAAGGCTTTAACCCACTGAGCCAACCAGGCACCCTTAGTCTTTCTTTTGAAAGAAAAAGATAGTTTTGTTGATCAATTTAATTCTTTTGTTGTTTTGTTTTTAATTTGTGCTTTTGTCTCTATTAATTCCTTTGTTATGTGTTTTGCTATTTTTTTCTGTCTTCTACAGTTGAGAAGTAAATTCAAGTAAATATGAAAATTTAAAACCATGAACAGCTTTTACAGCACAACTAAGTAACAAGGTATCCATTCCTAGGAATCCCCAAAAACAAATGGCTGAGGACAGATTACCAAAAGCCACAGGACCTGCATGACATCAGCAACTGTGTGGGAGGAAAGTAAGGGGGAAAAAAATGACAAAGGAAGAGAAGCTCCAGATAAATGTCAGGGTAGGGAAAAGAGCCAGGAATTCTCATTAAAAAAAAAAAAAAGAAAGAAAGGAAAAAAAGAGGAAGCCAAATAGCATGCCTAAAATGAAGGTACACCTGCAGGCATGTTCACAAAAATAAAACTATGAAACTCTATTTAAAAATAAGCTAAAATTAATTTAGGAAATGATACAAGATGTGAAACAGAGCATAAATCTGAAATAGTAACACATGGAAATGAGGTGAGAGAACACAGGAAAATGTGAAATAACAGCAAATATGATTTTCAAGATAAAGAATGAACTAGAAGGAATAAAAGAGCAAATAAAACAATAAGCTTAAGTTAGGAAGTTAGGTAGAAGAAGAAAAAAAGAAAAAAATTTAAATGGAAAGCAAATTTTAAAAATTCATGAGAGGGGCGCCTGGGTGGCTCAGTGGATTAAGCCACTGCCTAAGGCTCAGGTCATGATCTCAGGGTCCTGGGATCGAGCCCCGCATCGGGCTCTCTGCTCCGCAGGGAGCCTGCTTCCTCCTCTCTCTCTGCCTGCCTCTCTGCCTACTTGTGATCTCTCTCTCTGTCAAATAAATAAATAAAATCTTTAAAAAAAATTCATGAGAAAGTAGAAATACAGAAGATAGATAAAGAATATCTAATACCTACATAACAGGATTCCCTAGTGAAGAAGTATTAAAAAAAGAAAAAAAAAAACAAAGCAAGGGAACAGAATACAAAGAAGTATAACTCAAGGAAATTTCTTGAAATGCATTTATGTGTGTATATGAAGACATAAGTTAACGAAAGGAATTCTACTCTGATAAAATTATTAAAATTTCAATTTAAAAAGTTTTTAAACCCTTTTGTTACCTGGGCCAAAAGAGCAAGGGATTTACAAGGAAAATGAAAATGAAACTGGATTATCATCAGACAATGAAAGCAATCTTCTATGCCAGATGATTAAGGAGTAATAAATTTAAGATACTAAATAAAAAATTAAAATGTAAACCAAGATTTTCATTTTCCACAAAATTACTTTCATGTTTAAAGAACACAAACTTATCAACATCAGGAATTGAGGGAATATTATTGCCATCAACATTTATGAGGAATCAACTGTAGAAAATGGGTTCAAACATTCAAAGTATCTAGAGAGACGTTAATATAAGCACTGGTGATAAGCATTAAACACATTAAAACAGAATTCTAAATGAGGATTAGAAATGAAAATATAATAACGAATGGCCATATAGTCTGACAGCGCAGATATGGTACAATCATATAGAGGGAGAGTAGGAAGAGCATATGTATATATTTACATTAACCGCAGTGAAGGTGGTAACATTTGTATTGTTCTTCTTGGACTTTGTGTATATAATGGGGGACAAAATAATTGATCATTTCTGGGATATTTTTAGTGTGAAATAAAGAGGGACATAAGCAATAACAGACCATGTTACGTAAAATTCCCACAGTCTTGAATTTGAATTGGGAATCCGCATTATTTCACGTCTTATCTTACACATAACTCATATACGTTGTAGTTCAGAGTATGGGGATAGGTGAGGACAATAACCAACACAGTAGCATTGAAAATCCCTAGTACAAATATTGTAGTCTTGAAATCCTAGTTCCAATCACAAGAAACCAGGGCTTCGTGGACAATGGCGAGTTCCAGGTCTAGAGCAGAAGTTGGACAAGATGATGTCATACATTGCACACGTGGAGGGCGTTCAACACCCGTCAACAGATTTGGGAGCCAACGTGAAGTGGCTCCCCCACTGGCCAAATATGGGAAACTTTGAACTTCAAAAAGGGTAAGAATTATGAGAGATCAAAACTCATCAAATATGTTTATATCCTTGAATTCATAATAATTACAAACTAACTGATTAGCTTCGGAGGATGACAAGGAACCAATCCAATATTTAGAAAATTTGCAATCGAAGGGAAAGAATCAAGCCTTTATCTCAATTAACCAAACAGGAGTGAGTGTTGCTTATGGATTCCTTCTTCAACACTGTCCGTCTTGGTGATGATCGCATCTATTGTGCTCTTTTTTAAAACATTTATTCATTTATTTGAGAAAGAGAGTGTGTGTGTGTATATGAGCAGAGGAAGAGGCAGAGGGAGAAGGAGAGAAGCAGACTCCCCACTGAGCATGGAGCCTGACATGGGGCTGGATCCCAGAATCTCAAGATCAGGACATGAGATGAAACCAGGAGTCAGTTGCTGAACCGACAGAATCCACCAGGTACCTCTATTATGTTCTTCATTTCAACTATTATGTTTTCCACACTGAATATGCCCACCTGTTCTTTTAAATATAACTAATTTTCTTATCCTGTTGCTTACCACTTCCTGTATCTCTTCAATGTATTTATTACACTTACTTTAAGCTCTGTCCCAATAATCCTGCTTTAGGTTGGATACAGTTTTCAGGGTATGGTCTTCTCTTAGAGCTGAGGTCAGCAAACTAATTTTCAGTCAAGTGCTAGCTAGTAAGTATTTTTGGTTTCATGGGCCAGATGGTCTCTGTCACAAAGACTCAACTCTGCCATTGCGGTGTGAAAGCAGACAATACATAAATGAAAAAACATGGCTGTGTTCCAATAAAACTTTATTTATGGGCACTGAAATGTGAATTTTACATCCTTTTAATGTGTCACAAAATACCATCCTTCTTTCTATTTTCCTTTTCAACCATTTAATGAATTTTAGAACACTAGAAAAAATAAAAGAAAATAAAATTTAAAATAAAAACCACTCAGAGCTTGGGGACTGTATATAACGGTGGACAGCTGAATCTGGCTCGTGGACTGCAGTCTACTGGCCACTCAGTTGAATGCGTGTGTATTCCTCAGTTACCTGGCTATTGTGAACTGTGAGCTAATATTTCCCCAGGCATTTTAGTTGCTCTGTCTCCCTCTATTTCCTACATATTATGCTAAAATGTACTTACATAAATACTTGCTTGGTTAGGAATTTATACCTGCCTTGTATTCTTTTTATTTGTAAGTCTTAGTTTTTCTCTTAATCTCAGTATGGAGATCCAAAAAGAGGAGATGGGAACAATTTTCCCATTGTCCGTCTGACCATCATAAGAGATCCCAAGGAAGGACCTGGTGTTTTCAGTTGAACCTGTATTTTTTATTTGCCACAAGCTCTAAGAAGATGGAATTTATCTCTCTGTCTTTCTCTCTCTCTCCCTCCTGTTTCATTGTGAAGAAACTCTAAATTCAGGTGAAGATTAATTGATATCCTTATTTATATCTTTCCCTTTGGAGAAAAATCAGGAAGAAACATAAAGCTATAAGGTGAACAGACTTTAATTTATGGGATGCCTGGAGAACCTGGACACTTCTCCAGTTTTGAACAACATAACAGTGTTGTTCTCTGCTGTCACAGTCTTTCCTAAGTCTGCTAAAACCAGAATAACACTGGTAACACTAGAAGCATCAAAGTTTAGAAAGACCTGAAAATTCACAACTCTTTGAAGTTTAGTGTTTATGAATCTTTCTTTTTATAAAATCACAATAACCATTACTTTGTTCCCCTGTCTTGGACATCAACTACCCACTGTGGCCTGCCCAGATCCTCCCAGACTGGTACAGGCAACCTTAGCAATCTAAGAACCAGGCTGCATAACCGCCTCTATCCCGAGCTCAGAGAGTGAACGCTCATCACGGCCCAGGCCAAAGCTCCTGCCACGCAGTGGGGATGACAAATAGAAAAAAGGAGATGATGTAGATATGCATTTACACAGACTTTGACCAAAGTCTGTGAGGGAAATAAAAGTCATATATGCTGGGACACCTGGGTGGTTTAGTCCATTGGGCAGCTGACTCTTGATTTCAGCTCAGATCATGACCTCAAGGTCATGGGATCAAGCCCCACTGTGAGGCTCCATGCTCAGATCCCAGTCTGCTCTTCCCTCTCCCTGCCCCTACTCCTGCTGGTGCTCTCTACCTATCTTCTATTTAATAAATAAATAATTTTTTAAAAATCTCATATCCTACACAGAAGATTTTAGCTGAAATGATTACATCATAGACGCACTCCTCCCAAAATCTTCCCTATGATTTCCACCAAGATGGAGGCTCTACCTTTAGTTCCAATTTACTTCATTTACATGTGGCTTTTCTTATTTTGTCCTTATCATGAGAAGAGAGCTCTATTTTATTGTCAACTAGGAATAGCACAGCCTTCAGTTGATTGAGATTCTGAAGACTCAAAGATTTGAAGACTCAAAGACTTCTCCCCATAGTCAAACTTCAGCAAGTCCTCTTGACTCAACCCATAAAACATATCATAAATCTATTTCTCTTGCCCTCCAAGGCAACATCCTTAATCCAAGCCATCACCATTTCTCCCTCTAAAACCTAAGGTACCCTTGGCAAGAATTTCCACTAGGTTTCTTTTCCAATCCACGCCATGCAGCAAAGTGATCTTTTCAATTTAGCACACGGATCAGACACCCTACTTAAGACACCCTTCAGAGTTTCCAGTAGGCTTTGGGTAGAAAGCACACAAAGTCATGTTGGCCTTTAAGTGGCCATAAAAGGGAGGGACAAATGCCCCTTAGGTTATACTGATTTCCCTTGGTCTCCAGAATCCCCAGTAGGAGAGTTGCACACACACATGTCAGGGACACTACTGCAGAAAGTAGGAAAGCTTCGAATGTCCTTGAAGCTTAAGTCACCATCCCAGAAATATTTCCAAGGACTGCATTCGTTTCCTGTGGCTGCTGTAATGTTACTACAAACATGGTGGCTGATGATGCGAGCCATTTTTCTCTCATAGTTCTGGAAACCAGAAGTCTGAAGTCAGTCTCAATGAGCCGAAATCAGTGTGTTGGCATGGCTGCACGCTCCCAGGTAGAATCCAGCCCCTGTCTCTTCCAGCTGCAGGTGGCTGCAGGTGACTCCTTCACTTGTGACCATATCACTCCACTCTTCAAAACCAGCATCATCAACTCTCTCTCTGCTCTGTCGTCTCATCTCGTTTTCCTCTGTGCCTGTGGAATCTCCCTCTGCCTCTCACTTCCCTGTGGTGGCATTTAGGGTCTGTTCAGATAATCTAGGATGATCTCTTCATTTAAAAATCTTTCATTTAGTCATATTTGCAAAGACCCTTTCTCCAAACAAGGTCAAGCTCCAGGTTCCAGGGAGTAGGACCTGGTATCTTTGTGGTACCATTTTTTTTAGCCAACCACATGGACCATCTACAGGTTTCTATTTGAGATAATGTAGGCAGTCCTCAAGCTTCCTTTGAACCAAACTCTGCACCACCAAAGCAAAACTCACACGAGGGGGTAAAACAAACAAACAAATGAAACAACAACAAAAAGAGGACACCCACTGTTCCTGAGAAATATGTCTTCACCTTCAAGCATGAAAAAAATGTCCATTTCCCTGGACTCTTCTGACAGACTCTCATTGCCTTTACAATAAATTCAAATATCCTTACCATAACCTATACGTTCAACATGATCTGGTTGCTCCTTGCTTCTCTCACCGTGTCTCATACCACACACCCCTGTCCTCAGCAGCTCTTTCTTCTTTTTTCCTTTTTTTAAGATTTATTTATTTATTTATTTGACACACACACACACACACACACACACACACAGAGAGAGAGAGAGAGAGAGAGAGAGAGAGAGAGAGAGATCACAAGTATGCAGAGAGGCAAGCAGAGAGAAAGGAAGGGAAGCAGGCTCCCCGGTGAGCAGAGAGCCCAATACGGGGCTTGATCCCAGGACCCCAGGATCATGACCGGAGCTGAAGGCAGAGGCTTTAACCCACTGAGCCACCCAGGTGCCCCCTCAGCAGCTCTTTCAATAAACAGAACTCAGGAAGGACTTCTGACCTATTATTTGTTATCTTCTCTGTACTTGCTATCTTCTCTGCCCAGTATTTTTCCCCCAGATTTTTCTGACAAGCTCCTTCTTTTCATTCATATCTCAGTGTGAATACAATCTCTTTACAGAGGTATCTCTGTCTTATCTTCTTCTATTTCTTCCAACTGTGTCAAACTACTTGTTTATTGTTTTGTTTGCTTACTTATTATGAGTCTCTTCTTATTAGACTAGAACTTCCTTGGCATGAGGAATCTGACTTGTCTTTCTTCCCTGCTACCACTCCAGTGCCTGGCACAAAAATCCATTCTCTCAAGATGTAACAAGAGCAGGATAGGTAAGGTTGAGAAGCAATATAAGCTTCCTAGGGTTTTCGTAAGTGTTTGATGAATAAATCAATAAAGGCGGGCAAGGAGAGGGGTCAGAGTGGCACTGGGAAAGCCCCGTAAAAATATCTCTAAGCAAAGCCCTCAGAAAGGGAATGCCATTCATGTGAAAGCACACCAGTGCTTTGGGCTATGCCAGTATCAGGTGGGATTGTACCATGCAGACGCAGAAAGCCAAGAAAGTAAAGATGTTCTTAGTTTATAGCTTGGATCTCAACATTTTGGCTACCTTTCAACACTGTTAAGTTTTACAAGGAACAAGTATCTTCAATGTGGAGAAGAGTTCGTGTTTTTCAGAGAGAAATATGAATGCATTCTGGAGATGAATGTAATTACCTTCCCCAGAAGAGTATTCGATTTAGGATAGATGAGGAAAACAATGTCGTTCTTGTTTTATTGTTTCAAATGTTATCTATGAACAGGAAGCCCCTTCAAAATGGCTTTCTAAAGAGGCCCCTTATGAGGCATATTGCATGAAACTAGGGGGAGGAACTACTTTTGGAGATGTGATCACAAAATCATGGTGTTCCTGCCAATATTCCACTGGATAAAGCTCTTCAAAGACAAAATCTTTAGCTATTAGATAGACCTTCTTGTTTGATGATAGATGATAACATAATCAATCAGCAAAATTCCATTTCGGAATAGCCTTGCCTCACTCCAATCTTACAGAATTCTTTAACTTAATAATAAAGGGCCTTCTTGTTCTAAGTGAATTTCAGATCCCAGGAAAGAGTGCTAACGAAAGTTTAGATTTAACACATAAGACAACATGGCCAAAACAATCTATAAAGATCTAGCCCTCGGGGCGCCTGGGTGGCTCAGTGGGTTAAAGCCTCTGCCTTCGGCTCAGGTCATGATTCCAGGGTCCTGGGATTGAGCCCCACATCGAGCTCTCTACTCAGTGGGGAGCCTGCTTCCTCCTCTCTTTGCCTACTTGTGATCTCTGTCTGTCAAATAAATTTAAAAAATCTTTAAAAAAATCATTAAAAAAAAAAGATCTAGCCCACGTCAGCAATCCTACCTACTATTGGGTCCTTTTGTGTACTAATCCTACTACTGGGATCTAAGGCAGTCCTTTTCCCTCCCTGGGTCTACAATCTCTCACCTACGCAGAGGGAAATGTCACAAATCATCCCCAGGATACATTCAGCCTCAGGATTTGATGGAGATTTACTTACATTTAACATCCAAGGCAATGCTGTGGTAAGTAATGAAACATTCAAGCAGAAACTGGGAGACAGCCTCCTGGGCTAGTTTGAGGTCTGAGGAAGGCTTATCTATGGACGTAGGAAAAAATGTGGGTGACAGAGGAGTGCCAGGAAGCACTTGATTTTTTCCCCCCAATCAACCACTTAGGAGTAAGAAACTGGTGATCAGCCAGTCCTACCTGCCTCATTCTTACTTGTTTATATAGGGTGTTGGCAGCTCAGTTTCATCTTGGGTCAATGACGCACAAGTCATGGTGGACCTACATGTAGTTATCTATTAATATCATATTATGTACAACCAAAACACATCGCAGTGTCCCACAGTGATTTTGCACAACTCTTGAGAAGCAGGGACCAGGAAATTCTGATTTGACTGTTCACAAAGCCACCTGAATGAATGACCCATATGGACTGAATTGCTCATTACCATGGCAGAATGCCCTCAAACTTGAACCATCAATATGAGCAAATGTCATACACATCCTTTTACCTGAAACATTCATGTTTTGGATCGCACGAGTTCTAATGGAACCCACTCTTCTTATATACGGATCATAAAACTGGTCACTTCCCATTTCTTCAAAACTCTTTCCATTTGGGAAGATGCTTGGTCCAGTTTCTGTGAAGGGTTCCATAAAAATGGTTTGACTGTGTCTTTAAGTACCAACCTCTTCTCTTTTTCAAAGAATTGTTTCCACTGAGCATAATGCAGCCTTTATGAATTTTTTAACTGACCTTCTTTGTACGTTTTTCTCTCACTAAAATGGAAAATGGGCTTCTCAGGAAGCTTTTCTGAGCCTTAAAAACTTTAAAAGGATGTGTTTCCTTATTCCACTTCTAAGTTTAGCAGCACAAGAATGAATCTCATCCTTCATGCCCTAATCACTACAAGATGCACGTTTCTGAAAACCATCACTAGAACGCCAGTTACCCTTTGCAGGATTCCAAAAAGAAACCTAACCTTTTAGTGGCCCACAGCTATTCCGGGATAAAGATATAAAAGACTCTTGTCCAGGAATGCTTTTCTTGGGAGAGCTTCTGAGCCTTCTTGATACCACAGTGTTCCCACCTCTCCAGATGCTCGGGCGGGGGGGCTTTACGTGGGCAACATAATGCTCCAAATTCCAAAAACCTCTCCTCTCTTTGAGCCCCATTCCATGAGACTGGGTTCTCAGAGAGCTCTGAAGGATATCAACACAGTAAATGAATTCACAGTACAACGCAGTGTTGATAATGCCACCCGTATCTACCTCAAGGGGGTGGTTTGTATTTCTGGAGTTTTCCAGGTGGTCTGAGGCCAGAGAGGCTGGAGCCGAGGAGGATTTCCTTCCTGCCGTACTGCAGGCACCAGGCCTAGGCCTATGTTCACCACTGATCCTGAGTTTATTTGTGTGACTAAAAATAAAACCCACCTAAAACCGAATACAATTTGGAAGGAGGCAGGAGTTTGTTCTTAACTTTCATGCAATGTCCAGGGCAGGAATAACATCCTGTCATAACAGAATCCTCTCTACTCCAACCTCCACAAGACGTTCTTCCCCCTTATACCTGTTGGTCACTGGAGAGAGGAGTGCACAGTAAGAAATGCATCCCAACTTAAACTAGCTCTCTGTGCTCCCTTCCCCAGCTCTCTCCTAGCACAGAATCACTTTCAAAAGAAAAATTAACCTCACTTGCTAAACCCTGAAAAGGCAAAGGTCTTCTTTTTTTAAAGCTTTCTTGAGAAGGCAGCATGCAAGAAAGTCATAAGCAAGCCTTTTAGAAATTGTTATTTACACATCTTTTTCTCAACGTCCCACTTCTTACCCTGTCTTTCCGCTTCTAGTTTTCCTTGCTTCCTCATTTTTTCTCTCCTCTTATCCCTCTTTCTGTGGGATCATTTGTCCTGCTCTAAATTTCTATCATCCCCTAGGTGACCCCTGCTATCAGCATGATAAAAGAACCACATTTTTTCTTCTGCTCACTCTCTGCCAGGTGAGGAAGGTGCCCCCCTCCCCCGCCCCACCTTTACCCACAATGAGCAGGGTCTGGAAGACAGATGCCACACTGGGCTAGTAGCATTCACTACCTCGGAGGCAGAGACCACACACGGTGGGACACCAGTGTCACCAGGCACAGGGTCCAACAGACGTGTTCCATTCTGGTTCAAGAGACAAAGGTTGATATCCAGGATCTATAAAGAACTCCTCAAACTCAACACACACAAAACAGATAATCATATCAAAAAAATGGGCAGAAGATATGAACAGACACTTCTCCAATGAAGACATACAAATGGCTATCAGACACATGAAAAAATGTTCATCATCACTAGCCATCAGAGAGATTCAAATTAAAACAACATTGAGATACCACCTGACACCAGTTAGAATGGCCAAAATTAGCAAGACAGGAAACAACGTGTGTTGGAGAGGTTGTGGAGAAAGGGGAACCCTCTTCCACTGTTGGTGGGAATGCAAGTTGGTGCAGCCACTTTGGAGAACAGTGTGGAGATTCCTCAAGAAATTAAAAATAGAGTTTCCCTATGACCCTGCAATTGCACTACTGCACTACTACTACTTTGGGGTATTTACCCCAAAGATACAGATGTAGTGAAAAGAAGGGCCATCTGTACCCCAATGTTCATAGCAACAATGGCCATGGTCATCAAACTGTGGAAAGAACCAAGATGCCCTTCAACGGACGAATGGATAAGGAAGATGTGGTACATATACACACTCCATCAGAAAGGACGAATACCCAACTTTTGTAGCAACATGGACGGGACTGGAAGAGATTATACTGAGCGAAATAAGTCAAGCAGAGAGAGTCAAGTATCATATGATCTCACTTATTTGTGGAGCATAACAAAGAACACAGTGGACATGGGGAGATGGAGAGGAGAGGAAGTTGAGGGAAACTGGAAGGGGAGATGAACCATGAGAGACTGTGGATTCTGAAAAACAACCAGAGGGTTTTGAAGGGGCAGGGGGTGGGAGGATGAGGAACCAGGTGGTGGGTAATAGGGAGGGCACGTACTGCATGGAGCACTGTGTGTGGTGCAAAAACAATGAATACTGTTATGCTGTAAATAAAGAAATAAAAAAAAAGAGACAAAGATGTGGAGGGTTGAGGGGGTGGGTTGGGGAGGAGAACCTTCCACTTAACAAGAAAGAATATATGTGGAGTTCATACACAAATGGGAATTCAGATGAGCAGCTCCATTGTTGGAAAGAGCGGGTCATGGAAAGACCCCGAACCAGAGAAAAGAAGAGAAGTCACCACGAAGGACAGGAACCAGACTATTTCCATGGAAACACAAGAGGAGAAGTAATGAGCAGTGCCTTTAGGAGGCCACCAGCAGGATGGATTAATCCCAGTAATTGTTCTGTTTTTACGCCATTTTCTCACGTAAAAATCAGGGCTGATAAGCTAGTCAAGACCGTGCTAGGGAGAAGAAGGAGGCCTCGCGAACACCATGACATGAAGGATTCAGAGGCCCCAGGATTCCCTCCCAGGACACAGGCTGGGTCTCTGGCAGGAAGGTTCACTTCGAACCCCTGCAAAGGATGGCAGAGGGACAGAACCCAGCCTGGGCTTGCAGAAGGAACTCAGCAGGGACCCGCACACTCCAACTTCCCCTCCTCTGATACCCAGGGGAGCTGGTGCCAGTACTTCCAGAGCCCCCTGTGGCATTCGGAATGCTGGATGAAAACTGAAAGAAAGAAAAACAGCCCTGCCTCTTGTCTTTTCAATAAACAGGATTGACTTTTAAGAGCCTTAAGACTAATTTGTGGTCATGGGAGGCACCCATGAAAATGTCAGATAGTCATAAAATTTAATCCAAACCAGAGTGTTCCCTTCCTTCCCATTTAACAGTGCTATGAGGATTAAGGTGATGGAGAATACTAATATCACAAACACGGGCAAACACGCAAAGATCACATGTGAATGCAGCATGGGCTGATCCCAGGCAGAAGTCTCAAGGCTTCATCAATATTTTGCTTCTCCTGCCCAGAAAACGAACACCTTTTAGTCTCTTCTTTTCCTACCACCAGAAGCAAATAGAAACATAATATGCTTTGTGCCGGGGCACCTGGGTGGCTCAGTGGGTGAAAGCCTCTGCCTTGGGCTCAGGTCCTGATCCCAGGGTCCTGGGATCGAGCCCCTCATCAGACTCTCTGCTCAGCGTGGAGCCTGCTTCCTCCTCTCTCTCTGCCTGCCTCTCTGCCTACTTGTGATCTGTATCTGTCAAATAAATAAATAAAATCTTTTAAAAATAAATAAATAAATAAATCCTTTGTGCCAACATGCTATGACTCAATACTTTGCTTCTACTAAGGGGCATTTGTATTTGAAATAAAATATGCCTCATTTTTTCATAGGAGACTCTTAATCTCAGGAAACAAACTGAGGGTTTCTGGAGGGGAGGAGGGTGGGAGGGATGGGGTGGCTGGGTGGTAGACATGGGGGAAGGTATGGGCTATGGTGAGCTCTGTGAATTGTGTAAGACTGATGAATCACAGACCTGTACCCCTGAAACAAATAATACATTATATGTTAATAAAAAATAAAATAGGCCATGTTTGAGAAGGTGGACTTAATGTAAAGGCAAGACCTTGATCTCATGGAAAGGCAAGCTCTTTGGGGGAAGAAGTACTTCTAATACCCCTCAAAATAGACAAAGGAGCGTTTGAACTCCACCTCCACATAAGCTGATCCCAATTTGTGAGCATGAAAGTGTGTTTGTTTGTGTGTGTGTGTGTTTCTACTGCACCTGGAGGTACGGTATTATCCCTGCTATGCAATTTGTGAATGTTCAGTATTACTATCAAATGAGGGACCTCAAAGCATTTTCAATGAATTACCCAGCTAAACCAAAACAAGACCTTTCCTTCATGTGGCCACTGAAGCTGCGCTAGTCTTGGATCACAAGCTGTCCCACATGATGTTAATTTGAAGTTATTATCCAGAAGGACACATAACATTCCAATAATAGCACTGATGTCAAGTGTTCAGTTCCAGTTCCCACATTTGTATGAGTGTTCCCTCCCAGGGTGGCACAAATGAAGGACAAATGACCTCACAGCAAAAGCAATACTAAAGAAGGGTCATAGCCGTTCTGAAAGAGAAAAAAAAAATGGTCAAGAAACTGAGTTCTTATCAGACAAACAAGGGCATATGCAGGACTGGAAGGGAACTCACTTTTGACAGACAATACTCATGCTACTAGGAGGGACATATGAAACAGGTCTCATCTTTGGCAAACCGAGAAACAGACTCTTTACCGTAGAGCACAAGCCGATGGTCACGGGGGTGGGGGGTGGATGTGGGTGAAAGACGTGATGGGGATTAAGAAGGGCACTTGTCCTGATGAGCACCAGGTCTAGTATGGAAGTGTTGAATGACTATACTGTACACCTGAAACTAATATTATACCATATGTTAACTCACTGGAATTTAAATAAAAACTTAAATAAATGAGTCTCATTTTTGCTCCAACAACTTGCCACAATTCATTATTAATAAACATATATTCATATATTTTATTCATAAATATTCATATGTATATGTATATGAATATGTATACGTATATGAAGATTGGGGTGCACGTGCCCCTTTTTACAACATCTGTATCTGTGGGGTAAATACCCAATAGTGCAATTGCTGGGTCATGGGGTAGCTTTATTGTTAACATCTTGACAGGGGAAGGAAGGGAAAACTGAATGGGAAGAAATCAGAGAGGGACACAAACTGTGAGGAACTCTGGAGTCCAGAAAACAAAGTGAGGGTTACAGAGGGGAGCGGGGAATGGGGTGACCAGGTGGTGGGCATTGAGGAGGGCACATGTTGGGATGGGCACTGGGTGTTATATGCAACTAACGAATCGTTGAACATTACAGCAAAAACTTATGATGTACTACTATACTCTGGTTAACTGAACATAATAAAAAATTAATAATAAATAATTAAAATCTTAAAAAATATAGTGGTACAGGCGTAATGAAAAATATTCAGCAAGGGGTATTTCTAGAATGTACTCTACAATTGGTTACCATTTTAAAATAACATATCACAATGAACCCTGGATGGTCTAGGTTTTCTAGGTGGCCTTCAAATTTTAGCACACAACATGGGAGTGGGATTACGACCTATAAGCCACTGACTTGTGAATCCCAGACGGACCCCACTGCCTAGAAATAGGACAGGTTACGGAAGAGCTAAGGGATAATAGAAATGTGTTACCCACATTCAAGCCCCATCACCTCTCCAGTGTAGCCCAAGACCTTTTTAGATCAATGCCCACTTGCCAAAAAAAATGAATAAAATCAAGTGACTTGGTCAGTTTCAAGGCTGGCCAAATAATTCTGCAGATTTCAACTCCCAATTTTCTAAGGTCCTATGATATTCTTTTTTTTTTTTTAAGATTTTATTCATTTGACAGACAGAGATCACAATTAGATCACTGAGATCACAGATCACTTAGCCACCCAGGCACCCCTGTATGTTGACTTTAAATGTTCCTTTTTGCTGGTGTTGAAGTGGGAGTTGCTTGGGTAAATGAGCTAGAAGTTAATGCTTTTGTTTGAGGTGGCCTGGACTTGACATTAACTTCCAATAAGATAATGACCATACATATTAGCATGCTTCTTGGCATTCTTGGTGAAACACCCTGAACACCTAAGGGAGAAAATTCCCTTTAGAATAGGACTACTGGGCACTCATTTGTTCTCAGACTCATACTTCACCACTTTTAGTGTGTTCACACACAGCAATGTTTGTTTCAACCCAGCAGGTTAAGCTTGAAGCCTCATAAAAATTTACTGCTTCTTGGAAAGTCAAATAGCCTAAAACTTTGCACTGAAGAAGAGGCTCTGACCCCAGCTTTCTCTGTTTGTTCAGGCCAACTTATTTCATTGAGAGAGACCAATGGACAAATTGGAAAAGGCTTAAGATGCTGGGCCATGTTATCGATACCTGTGTGGATGTGTTTCCTTTGTATGTGCCAATTTTCACTGCCTGTCAGGTTGCTAGAAAGAGATAGCAAGATAGGGAAGGGTAAAACCTGTATGCTGATCAGGCATCGGTGTGTCATCCAGCCTCTCCATTCCAATCCAGCAGCCATCAGACTCAGCATCTCTTCTTTTTAATGATTTTTGTGCTTTTTGTTTTGTTTTGGCTTTTATGTATGAATTATTACAAATCCCATAACACTTGGAGAAATGGGCTTTCTCGGGGCGCCTGGGTGGCTCAGTGGGTTAAAGCCTCTGCCTTCAGCTCAGGTCATGGTCCCAGGGTCCTGGGATCGAGCCCCGCATCGGGCTCTCTGCTTGGCAGGGAGCCTGCTTCCTCCTCTCTCTCTGCGTGCCTCTCTGCCTAGTTGTGATTTCTGTCAAAGAAATAAAAAATTAAAAAAAAAAAAAAAAGAAATGGGCTTTCTCAAACACTGCCTGCTTCTATATTTGCCTCGACAGTCATTTCTGCATGTATTTCCATTGAAAAAGTTGGGCGAGGGAGAGGGGGAGATGATTAATGAAGTATCCTGGAAGAGGCAAGAAGGGGTGTAACGTAGGACACGAATACAGAGATTTGCTTTGGTGACGTGGAAGGGACCAAAGATAAGTGTGTCTGTTTCAAAAGCAAATAATGAGGGATGGAGAGTAGCAAGAAGGTAGGGAACAGAGCTAATCTTTGTTTTCTCAGGGAACTGTGTGGTTGGGTCATCAAAGTGTAAAGTAAGTTTCAAGAATGATCACAAATCTTAAAGAAAACAAGTGTCACTATTATTTGTATACTTTTGAGATGCATCCATCTCAGTATACAAGTAGCCCATATTGCTAGAAGATGTTACATGATTTAAATAGCAAGTTAGGTACTCTTTTTTGATTATAAGAAAGTATCAGCGAAGAAGATCTTTACTGTTATCCTAGAAATGCACATATGAGTTGGAAATTGTACCTTGAATCTTCCCTTCTTATTCTGCATTATAATATCTTAATATATTTTATCTGATGGTCTTCAGTTGACAGTGACTTCTAACGTGCTAACTTAAATTTCTCTTTTCATGGCTCACAACATTTTTATTGAATATTTATCTATATAAACATATAATGCTTATCAATATAGAAAGTCTATATAATTGGTTGCATAATTGTTTTATAAGTTCAGCATATTGTATATTATTAAGTAGCCACATCCATAGCTTAGTCTCCAAAACTGCTTTGTGAATTAATGAAATTTGATATGATGGGTCCTATTGTAAAATACACTCTGAAAAGTACTGTTTAGAAATAATACCAAAATGTGTTTAAAAAGGAAGAAAAATAGGAAGAAAATGCATTTTTGTCATTCTTCTACAAGTAATTTTCTCTTTGAGACTGGTGAGTAGAAACCAAAGAAACCCAAAAGGAATTTATTTTTCTGTTAATTTCCTCAAAAAACTAAACAATGGCACTCATCCTTCCCCCCTGGGTCAGAAACATGGTTTTGGTAGAGAAGAAGGGTTTCTTACCAACTTAAAATGAAGACTTTAAGATTAAATCAATGCAGAGTAGAATGATGTACTGAATCCAGAATCATGCCTGGATTGCACACTGTCCAAATCCAAAGAAAAAATCCCATCTCCCTGTTGATGCACTAGGCATTGGCATTTAGCTCCCACCCTTCCCTCTTTCAATTGATCTGGGGAATAGGAGCACTGGGTGTGGTGCATAAACAATGAATTTTGGAACACTGAAAAAAATGAAATTCAATGTAATAACAACAACAAAAAAGATTGGAAACAGAACCCCAAATCATGAAGATGTTGCACATTCCAATGATGGTTCATTTCTGTGTATTTTTGGTGCAGGGATATTTTTGAAGCAAGGCAAGGGTACACGCTTCTGAACTGGACATGAATTGTTTGTCATAAATTATCACACACAATGAATTCTGAAAAAACCAGATGTTCAGTTTGTTTTTTATTTTGGGCATCCTAAAGCCAGTTGGGATACTATGAGCTTTTGATAAAAGAATTTTTCTTATTAAGAACAGTATGGGGGGGCACCTGGGTGGTTCAGTGGGTTAAGCCTCTGCCTTTGGCTCAGGTCATGATCTCACAGTCCTGGGATCGAGACCCGAATATCTAGCTCTATGCTCGGCAGGGAACCCGTTTCCCCCTCTCTCTGCCTGCCTCCCTACCTACTAGTGATCTCTCTCTCTCTGTCAAATAAAATAAATAAATAAATCCTTAAAAAAAAAAAGAACAGTATGGGGGCGCCTGGGTGGCTCAGTGGGTTAAAGCCTCTGCCTTCGGCTCATGTCATGTTCCCAGGGTCCTGGGATCGAGTCTCACATCAGGCTCTCTTCTCCATGGGGAGCCTGTTTCCTCCTCTCTCTGTGCCTACCTCTCTGACAGCTTGTGATCTCTGTCTGTCAAATAAATAAATAAAATCTTAAAAAAAAAAAAAGAACAGTATGAAAAGCTTGCACCTTGGTCATTAACTTTATTTTCAATTTTGTCAGTTCTTTTCATTGCAATTTAAAATATTCTCTATAAGCCATTTATGTATCTTTTAATTTTTAAGATACATATTCATTCTAATAATTATCTGGCCAACTCCTTCATAATTGTGTCATGCTACATGTGATCTGTGTAGTCTATGTACTATATGGGGTCTATATGTAGGCTTTCATTCCTACGGATGTTTTAAATGGAGAATTATCCTGACTTTTCATCTAAAAGCAACATAATCACTCATACCTACAAATGTAAATGATGCTTATTCTCTCTTGTCTCCATTTATGCCCCTTCATCTCTCTTCGGGAGTGGGGAGAATAGTACATCCTACAAAGCTTGGGGGGTTCATTCAATTTGTAGCCTGGGATGCTTGCGGTTTCAGTAAAAAGTGCTTTTAAGAATCCAGGTACAAAACTTTTTAAAAAGTCTAAGGAATGGAAATCTAGAGTATTAGTGCAGGAAGGTATCTGTGGTAGGCAGAATTCTAAGATGGCTCCAAGATTTCCGCCCCCTGATGTACACGCCCTGTGTAATTTCATCCAATTGAGTGTGGGTGTAACTGTGAGTATAATGGATTTAGCTCTGTAATTAGTTTACATTCTAGGACAGAGGAGAAGAGATTTTGCAGATACAATTAAATGTCTCAAACAGTTGATGGTGAGTAAATAATAAAGGGGTTTAGAGAATGGCAGTTGAGGAGGGCCTTACCTAATGAGGTGAGCCCTTAAAAGGGACCAGTCTAAAAAAAAAAAAAAAGGGACCAGTCTGTCTTGGAAGAAAAAGACACAAGAAAAAGACACAAGGAAGAAAGCAAAGAGCCCTATTGTGAAATGCCTACCAGAGCCACATGGCAAAGAATTACGGGTAGCCACTTGGAGTCACTGGCCAACAACCAGCAAGGAAACAGGAACCTTAATCTCTTACAAGTGCAAGGACCTGAATTCTGCCAACACTCTGCATCAGATTGGAAGAGGACTTCCAGCCCCAGATGGAATTATATCTTCGGTCACACCTTGGTTTCAGCCTGGTGAGAGACCCTAGACAGAAAATCCTACAAACCCATGCCTAGACTTTTGACCTACAGAATCTGTGAGATAATAAATGACTAATGTTTTAAATTGTTTAGTCTGTGGTCATCTTACCCAGCAGTAGAAAACTAATAGAGTTCTTGAAGTCCAAGCATCTCCTTCCCTATTTGAATTACTTCACCATGGAGTAGAATCTTGGGATCTTCTGTTCTACTCTTTCAGAAGTCAGATGGTAGGTAAAATACTGAGTGGAGATAGGATCTTCTGTGGGTAGACTTCCATTTTGGCACAGTAGGAAGTGCCTGTAGGGTGCAGTGCTGGACGGGTCATAGTAGGCAGGGGTGAAAGAAGAAATGGAGCCATGAGGAAATTGAGGAGAACCTTGATTAGTTAAACAACTTGATGTATCTGTAACTGAGTGTATAGGAGACCAGTTTACAACTGCAGACTGACTAAGCTCAGTGTTTCTAGTGAAGGTAGTAACTGGTTCCAGGGTTGTATATACACAAGGTTTTGTGACTGATTTTGGTCTTTAGATAAAATGGTCACCTTAGATTTAAGAGTTCCTATGCTATAAAATATCATTCTGTACTTTAGATGGAAATCTTTAAGATACCAGTGTATTTTTTTTTAAAGATTTTTATTTATTTATTTGACAGACAGAGATCACAAGCAGACAGAGAAGCAGGCAGAGAGAGAGGAGGAAGCAGGCTCCCCACGGAGCAGAGAGTCTGATGCGGGCCTTGATCCCAGGACCCTGAGATCATGACCTGAGCTGAAGGTAGAGGCTTAACCCACTGAGCCATCCAGGCACTCCTACCAGTGTATTTTTATATGCTTTCTTCTTGACTTCCATCCCTCAACCACATTTTCTAAACCAAGTGAAAAATTGAATCTCATTTCACCTTGCAGCCAGAATTGGATGACAGATTTTGTTTCATTGTTGCCATGATGAGGCCAGCTCTAAACTTGACCAAATTTTCTTATATTATCAATTTTATGCTACACTGTGGAATTTATTCTGTGTTGTTGGATTACACAGGCAGACACTGGCAAACTCAAGCTTCCAATCTTACTTTGATTCTGTTGCTGTGGCACTTCCTTTTTATTCAAGGAATTCCTGGTATAGTACAATTCCTCAAGGAGCCTTATAAAGTCCCAGAAAAATCTTTAAAAAAAAAAAAAAAGCAGCAACGCTGTTCTGACAGTGATATTTATTCAAATAGAGCTAAAACATGCATCTCTGTGTAGGTGATAACTAGGACAGAATATCCATGAATGTTAAGGAATAACTCAAATTAAGTGGTGTTTCCCTATTTGTATTACTAGTAGGATGAAAACCATTATTCTCAGCCCTTTGGATAGCTGAAAATTCCTACTTATTATGCCTATTCCCTTTACCAAGTAAATAAAAAACAAAATTAAGGATTGAGTTTTTAGATGTATTTCCAGCCTATCAGAAGGAGATTAGACCACACTTTGAGAACCTCTGCTGTAAGAGAAATCATTTCCCCTGTTAAAAAGGTGGTGTGGGGACTGTAGAGTGGCAGGCTAAGTCAATGTCACATCAAAGGTCACACTAAAGATGACTGATCCTCAGTACCACAGAAATGCTGATGAGATTAAGATAAACAAAACAAAAAATAGGAATCCTGTACAGCTTTAGAATATCATAGGACCTTTGGGGTGCCTGGGTGGCTCAGTGGGTTAAAGCCTCTGCCTTCGGCTCAGGTCATGATCCCAGGATCCTGGGATGGAGCCCCGCATCGGGCTCTCTGCTCAGCAGGGAGCCTGCTTCCTCCTCTCTCTCTCTGCCTGCCTCTCTGCCTACTTGTGATCTCTGTCAAATAAATAAATAAAATCTTTAAAAAAATAGCAAAAAATAAAGTCAACAATACTAACAGACAGTATGTCTTAGAAAATAATGTTTAATTAAAACCATTTATTTTTTCCTCTTTAATGAAACAAAGTAAATGGTATTTGAGAAAAGTTAGTTTCTATGTCTATATCAAATACACTGCTTCCCCCAACTCAGCCTCACAAAGTCTCAGTTGGTTATTATTAGCATTAATAATAATATGTCTATTGACTTAGACATAAATGGATCCTGAACAATCTACCCAAATCATTTTGTAGCCCCTCTTTCCCTTACCCAGCACATATAAAAACTGTTACCTTTCCATTTCCTCTACCCCTTATACGCTGAAAACTTCTAGAACTCCATGATTATTATGATCTCGTTCACAACTATATCCCCAACACTTGACATACTGCCTGACCCATAGGACTTACTGATAGGGCCAGATGAACTATTGCTGAGAACTTGTTGGGCAGGAAGTCTCACCAAATCCCTTACTGGAGGAAAATTTTAGGTCAAGTGAGGCACTTGATATTCTCAATGGCCTTAGCAGACACAATCTTAACCACAGCAGCCATTCATCGTTTTTAGCCATTATTCCTCAAAAACTCATCCCTACCCACATCAGTGATACCTATAGACTTGTAAAGAGTATTTGCCATCTGGCAGTTTTGTCTGGGTGATTCTCAGACGTCTACAGCTCCCTGTCAAAACTGTGGCATTCTCTTCTGCTAGCAGATTAACTGATGTAAACAACAACAACTCTTGGGTTACTCAAGGAGCTTTTACACTGGTAGCTTAGTCAAGGATCTCACTGACCAGCCCTTAAATGGTACTATGAAAAGAAATGCTGGTAAAAGATTGACACTGGAAAAAATCTTGGGATTTTTACCAACTTGAAACTATAAAAGCAGAAACTCAAGGACTGTTGAACTAACCAAAAGGATAGTGCATTTAGAAAAAAAGGAAAGAAACACCTCGTTCTTAGCAATGCGAAGGAACTTCTCGCAGAATTTGACTTCCACAAAATGTCACCCTTGAAAGAGCTATGGCTTCAAAGTCACTGGGTCCACAAACAAGGGTAGGCTGTGTAACTATTACACGTCAAGTAGAATGAATGCCAATGTCCTTTATTTTACATGCATGCACACACAAACACACAGCTCCAGGAGGATATGAGTCTGTGCTAGGGAAGGAAGGGCTAAAAAGTATGAAAGTATGTCAAGTCTAGACATCCAGATTTGGCATTACAGAATAACTAGAAAGATCTAATTCAACCAAATAAGTAAAGAGAGGAAGGTAATTATTACAGGTCACATGGAAAGGCTGTACCAAGTCAGGAAGGCCACAGATCAAACAAAAACAGCTAACCTGAGCTGGGATAGAAAACCTTTGCCTAACAGGGGATTTCTACTCTCTGGTGCCTTAATCATTTTTCTGGGTATTTACAGACTGGAACGCTCAGTACATACTGATCATAACCAGGAAGGACACATGCCTGCCCTCCTAAAAACATCTAACTTAAGAAAAAAATTGGTGGATTAATAGATTCTTTTGGTTGATTGCTTGGTTGGTGAACTCATTGCTGAAAGGATCAATAATTTCTTCTCCATGTCTGATTGTATCATGATAGACCTGCCAGGGTTCTGAAACCAAGCCTTTCACGATCACGTCCCACTCCCACCAAGCTTCGTGACCCTCCTCTGTGAGATCATAGAACATTATACATTCTGCTGTGACAGGATTTACCTCACTGGGTTGAACTGATCTGTTTACAAGTCAGACTCTCTCACACAGCAGAAGCTATTCCAAGAGGAGGACTTTTTCTTTTTGGTTTCCCTAGTGCCATTACCCACTGGCCATTCAGTTGTGCTGTTTTTTTTTGTTTGTTTGTTTTGTTTTTATTTGTTTATTTACAGCATAACAGTGTTCATTATTTTGGCATCACATCCAGGGCTCCATGCAGTACGTGCCCTCCCTATTACCCACCACCTGGTTCCTCAACCTCCCACCCCCCGCCCCTTCAAAACCCTCTAGTTGTTTTTCAGAGTCCATAGTCTCTCATGGTTCATCTCCCCTTCCAGTTTCCCTCAACTTCCTTCTCTCCATCTCCCCATGTCCTCCATGTTCTTTGTTATGCTTCACAAATAAGTGAGACCATATGATACTTGATTCTCTCTGCTTGACTTATTTTGCTCAGCACAATCTCTTCCAGTCCCATCCATGTTGCTTCAGTTGTGCTGTTTTGTTGGATATGACTTTATAGAAGCACACATACCTTTTAAAAATTGCCATTAAATTCCTATTTTCTATAATTCTGAGTAACCTGTCAAAACTGTCGGTTTGTGAGGCTGGTTTCAGATGGCACAAAGCATATTCTGTACTTGGTCATTCATACTGAGTCCCTACAAGAGTGGGATTTCTATAGTCAGGACTAGGAAGATAGGTGTGGCATAGTTCCAGGTTGACAGAGTTGGCTGTAAAGGGAAAGAAAAAGTAAGAGTATGATATTTTGCAAGTAATATTATAGGTTAACTTTGTTTTTATGGATAAGGAAACAGAGACCTGAGTGGGAAGCCACATCTGAGCAAAGGACTTCCCCTAAGAATAGAGATTCCTTTGTGTTACATGGACATAATACTAGTTGGCCAATAACTCTGGGAAAATAAGTGATTAGAATTTTTATCCCAAAGGAACATGCATTTTACATTTAGGTCTAAGATCCATTTTAATTTAATTTTTGTGAGGTGCATAAGGCCTACGCCTATATTCATTTTTTGCATGTGGATGTCCAGTTGTTCCAGCATCATTTGTGGAAATCACTATCTTCGCTCCATTGTATTGCCTTTGTTCCACCATCAAAGATCAGTCGACTCTATTCTGTGTATCTGTTTCTGAGCTAAAGCGTAGATGACTTGGGTATGGTGATAACCTTTTAGATACCATACCAAAGGTACGATCCATTAAAAAATTGATAAGCTGGACTTGGGATGCCTGGGTGGCTCAGTGGGTTAAGCCTCTGCCTTCAGCTCAGGTCATGTTCCCGGGGTCATGGGATCGAGTCCCACATCAGGCTCCTTGCTTGGCGGGGAGCCTGCTTCTCTCTCTGCCTCTGCCTGCTTGTGCTCTTGCTCGCTCTCTCTCTCTCTGATAAATAAATAAAATGTAAAAAAAATTGATAAGATGGACTTAATTAAAATTAAAAACTGTTTAGTGAAAGATAATTTCAGAAGAATGAGCAAACAAGCCAAAGATTGGGAGCAATTTTTTTTTTTTTTTTTGCAAAAAATGTATCTGATATAGGACAGCTAGCAAGACATAGGAAGAACTTTTAAAATTCAACAATAAGAAAACAAATAATTTGATTTAAAAATGGGCCAAAGTCCTCTAGAGATGTTTCACCAGTGAAAATATACAGATGGCAAATAAGTATATGAAAAGATGCTCCACATTATAAGTTATCAGGGCTATACAAATTCAAACAACAATTATATATATATATATATATATATATATATATATATATATTCTCCCTATTGGAATGACCACATCCTAGAACACTGACAACACCAAATGCTGCCAAGGATGTGCAGCAATAGGGACTCTCATTCATTGCTAGGAGAAATGCAAAATGGTACAGCCACTTTGGAAGCTGGTTTGACAGTTTCTTATCTTAGAATTCAGTAATCATGCTCCTGGATATTTAGCAACTGGAACTGAAAACTCATGCCGACACAAAAACTTGCATGTGGATATTTATGGCAGCTTTATTCATAACTGCCAAAACTTGGAAGCAATCTAGATGTCCTTTAGTAGATGAAAGGGTAAATTAACTGTGGTACATCCAGACAATAGAATAATATTCAGTGCTAAAAAGAAATGAGCTATAAAGCCATAAAAAGACATGGAGGAAGCTTCAATGCATATTACTAAGTGAAGTAGGCCAACTGAAAATGCTATATGCCTTATGATTCCAAATATGTAACATTATGGGAAAGGAAAACTATGGAGAAAGTAATAAGATCAGTGGTTGCTCGAAGCTGGTGTGGGGGGCAAGCCAGAATGTCTTAGGTGTAGCACAGAGGATTTTTAAGGCAGTTAAAATACTGTGTGATAATATAATGATGGGCACATGTCATTATCCTTTTGTCCAAACCCATAAAAAGTACAACACTAAGAACAAACCATAAGGTAAACCAGGACTGTGGAAAATACAGGTTCATCTACTGCAACAAATGTCGCACTCATACTATTCATTGTAGGAGAGACTGTACAGAAGCAAAGCGTACTTCCCCCTCAATTTTGCTCTAAACCTAAAACTACTCAAAAATATAAACTCTTTATATAACACACCAAAAACTCCTTATTAAAAGAGAAATCAATTTTTTTAAAAAGAGAAATCTGCATATTTGGCAATTCAGTTCAACTGATGGCACCATCCACCACTGTTGTCTCTTCAGCAAAATCCTGCTCAGATCCCAGAAAAAAAATGTCCACGTCTCTACCATACTGCTTCTTCAATAACAGACACATCTTATGTGTATTTTGTCTGGAATGTACATAGCAGATTCAATGAATACCAACAATAATAACTAACCCCAAAAAAGAAAATCCAAGAAAAAAGAGATAAAGGGGAAAAAAAAGAGTATCTCCCTGAATTTTTACCCTTTCAATGGCACTAGAAAAATACCACAGACACTTTCAAGTCCCAGGGAGGCACTGACATATATTGAACCAAATAATCCACAGCAATATTGTGAGGTAGAAACTATCATATTTTTACAGATATGGAAACTGAGGATCCAAGAAGTTAAAGAACATGCCCAAGATCACACAGCCAGGAGACAATGGAGCTGGGATTTGAACCCAGGTCTGTATGACCCCAAATTCTACTCACTTCTTGTGCTCGCAGGCTGCCAGCATTCAGAGCTTCATACCTGGTCTGGAGGATAGTATAGGTCAATGAGAAGATAGTGAGTACCTGAAAGAATGGGCAGGGAACAACCTAGATTCCAAAAAGGTTAAAAACTGAATGTCAGGAATGAGAGGTGGTTCTAGCAACTGCAACACCAGTAGAACAAGTTTGCAGTCTTAAAATGTTAAGATTTTACTTTTTTGGAATATATATGACAATATATTTCAAGAGTCATAAAAAGTTTATATCCTTTTGTTATATATGAACCTAATGGTGACCACAAACCAAAAACCTATAATACATACACAAAAAATGGAGAGAGAGAAAGCCAAGCACAATACTAAGGAAAATCACCAATCACAAGGAAAGAGCACAAAAGAAGAAAGGAATAGAGAAGTACAGAAACAACTAGGAAAAAACCAAAATGGTAGTAGGTACATAACTATCAATAATTATTTGTTTAATATTTATTTATTTATTTGAGAGAGAGAGAGCATGAGTACAGGAGTGCAGCGGGGGCGGGGGTGTGGGGTCAGGGAGAGAAGCTTCAGCAGACTCTACTACTGAGTAAGGAGCCTGATGTGGGGCTTGATCTCAGGACCCTGTGAACAGGACCTAAGCTGAAATCAACACTTGGATACTTAACCAATTGACTGAGCCACCCAGGAGGCCCCAATAATTACTTTAAATGTAAATGGTGTAAATACTCCCATCAAAAAACATAGGGTGATGGAAAGAATTGAAAAACAAATAAAACAAAACGAAGCTCATCTATATTCTGTCCACAGGAGACTCACTTCAGACCTAAAGACATATAGACTGGAAGTGAATGGATAGAAAAAGATAACATTGCATGCAAATGGTATAAAAAAAACTGAGGGAGGGGGAACCTGGATGCCTCAGTTGGTTAAGCATCTGCCTTTGGCTCAGGTCATGATCCCAGGATCTTGGGATCCAGCCCTGTGTCATGCTCCTTACTCAGCAGGGAACCTGCTTCTCTCTCTCCCTCTGCCTGCTATTCCACCTGCTTGTGCTCTATCTCTCTCTCTCTCTGTCAAATAAATAAATAAAAATTTAAAAAAATTTAAAAAGTGAATAAAGGATATATATGGGCCATCTAGTTAGCTCAGTGGGTTAAGCCTCTGCCTTCGGCTCCGGTCATGATCTCAGGATCCTGGGATCCAGCCCCACATCGGGCTCTCTGCTCAGCAAGGAGCCTGCTCCCCCCACCCTGCCTGCTTCTCTGCCTACTTGTGATCTCTCTCTCTCCCTGTCAAATAAATAAATAAAATCTTGAAAAAAAAAACTGAGGTAGCATCAGACAAAATATGCTTTAAAACGAAGACTGTAGCATGAGACAAAGAAAGACATTACATAATGCTAAAGGGATCAATCCAACAAGAGGATATAAAAATTGTAATATTTATGCACCCAACACTGGAATACCTAAATACATAGAGCAAATATTAGCAGACATAAAGGGATACAACGACAGTAAAACAATAACACTAGGAGACTTTAATACCCCACTTATAACAATGGATAGATTATCCAGACAGAAAATCAATAAAGAAACAATGTTTCTGAGCAACACATTAGACCAAATGTACTTAATAGATATACAGAACATTTCACCTAAAAAAAAAAAAAAAGAAAATACACATTCTTTTCAAGTGTACATGGAACATCCTCTGAGAGAGATCACATTAGCCCAAAAAACAAGACTCAATAAATTTAAGAAGCTTGAAATCTTATCAAGCATCTTTTCTGACAACAGGGATATGAAATAAGAAATCACACACACACACACACACACACACACACACACACACACACCTAGAAAATAAACAAACAATAAATATGGGGGTTAAACAACACATTATTAAACAACCAATGGGGGGAGGTTTGCCAGAGTGGCTCAGTCAATTAATCGTCAGACTCTTGATTTTGGCTCAAGTCATGGTCTCAGTGCAATGAGCCCCTGAGAATGAACTCTCTCCCTCTGCCCTGCCTCCTGCTTGTTCTCTCTCTAAATAAAACTTTAAAAATCAACAACCAGTGGGTCAATGAAGAAATTAGAGGAAATAAAAAAATACATGGATATAAATGAAAATGAAACACAATGATCCAGAATCTTTGGGATGCAGTGAAAGTCATTCTTAGAGAGAAATTTTACAAATACAGGCCTACCTCAAGAAAAAATAAATATCTCAAATAAACAACCTAAACTACACCTAAAGTAACTAGAAAAGGAACGAAGCTCAAAGTTAGTAGAAAGATTTGAAATAATAAAGAGTGAAGCCAAAAATGAATAAAAGAGACTAAAGAGACAATAAAAAATTAACAATCAAATGAAGAACTAGTTCCTTGAAAAACAAAACTGATGGACATTTAGCAAGACCCACAAAGAAAAAGAGAGAATTCAAATAATCTAAGGCAGAAAAGAAAAAGAAACAACACCACAAAAATACAAAGGATTAAAAGAGACAACAAAAATGTATATGCCAACAAACTGGACAAAAAAGAAGAAAAGCATAAATTTCTAGAAACATACAATTCTCCAAAACTGATTCAGGAAGAAAGAAAATCTGAGCAGACCAATTACCAGTAATGAAACTGAATTGACAAGCAAAAAACTCCCAAAAAAACAAAGTCAGGGGCGCCTGGGTGGCTCAGTGGGTTAAGCTGCTGCCTTCGGCTCAGGTCATGATCTCAGGGTCCTGGGATCGAGTCCCGCATCGGGCTCTCTGCTCGGCAGGGAGCCTGCTTCCCTCTCTCTCTCTCTCTCTCTCTGCCTGCCTTTCTATCTACTTGTGATCTCTCTCTGTCAAATAAATAAATAAAATCTTAAAAAAAAAAAAAAAACAAAGTCAGACCCAGATGGCTTCACAGCCAAACATGTGAAGAGTTAATACCTATTCTCCCAAAGCTATTTCAAAAAAAAAAAAGAAGAAGAAGAAGAAGAAGAAGAAGAAGAAGGGGGAGGAACACTTCCAAATAAGGCCAGTATTGCCCTGATAACAATACCATGCAAACACACTACAGAAAAAGAAAACTACAGGTCAATATCCTGATGAAAACACGTATAAAAATCCTCAACAGTGCTCGCTTCGGCAGCACATATACTAAAATTGGAACGATACAGAGAAGATTAGCATGGCCCCTGCGCAAGGATGACACGTAAAAATCCTCAACAAAACATTAGCAAATCAATTTAAAAAAATGCATTAAAAGGATCATTTACCACGATCAAGTGAGATTATTACAGGATTGCAGGAATGGCTCAATATTCACAAATCAATCAATGTAACACACCAGATTAACCAAAATGAAGGATAAAAATAATATAATCATCTCAATAGATACAAAAAAATTTTGACAAAATTCAACATATGTTCATGATAAAAAGTGGTCAACAAAGTAGCTTTAGTGGTCATTTATGAAAAACAGCAGCTGGCATCAGACTCAATGGTGAAAAACTAAGAGCTTTTCCTCTAAGATCAAAAACAAGACAAGGATATCCACTCTTGCCACTTTTGTTAACATAGTACTGGAAGTCCTGGTGTTAGAAGGTGGGGAAGGGAAAATAAAGGATCTCTAAACTGAGAAGGTACTTTGAGCCCAGAAAACAAAGGAGAAAACTCCATACAGTTTAAACAGAGCTGTATTCATGTTAAAATAAGGGGGATGGAAAGGATGACAATCCTGGCAGCTGTGCAGCTATTGTCTGCAAAGTCTGGACCTTAGTTCGCAGATTTCATAGAGTGAGGGGATAAGCAGGAACACACTATAGGGAGATCAAAGAGTTCCCATGCACTTCAAAGGGTGCACATGAACTTAACTGACAGCTAACATTTAACAGACCTTGAGATGCCCTCTATTCATCAGGAGGAGGAAAAACTATTATCTCTAACAGATTCATGGGAAGCCAAACAAAATCTCCCTATGTTCCAGACTTGGCAAGCATTTCTGAGATATGTACATTCATCTTCAAGGGACTGAGAATATATAGCCCAAGAGAGGTCATCATGGAGACATAAATAAAATGGAGGGCCAAAGATGGAGTCAGTATTGTCAGCACTCCCATATGTAGCCACAGCAACCTGATTTAAAAAAAAAATTTTAAAAAAGGAAATAAAACCCATCTAAATTGTTAAGAAGTAAAACTGTCACTATTTGCAGATGATATGGTACTACACATAGAAAACCCTAAATACGACACCAAAAAAACTATTGGAATAAATGAATTCAGGAAAGTTTCAGGATACATAATATACAGAAATTATGTTGCATTTCGATACACTAACAACAAAGTAATAGCAAGAGAAAGTAAGAAGGAAATTCCATTAACAATTACACCAATAAGAATAAAATATCTAGGAAACTTAACCCAGAAGGTAAAATATCTGTACTCTGAAAACCAAAAAACATTGTTGAAAGAAATTTAAGATGACAGAAACAAATGGAAAAATATACCATGTTCATGGATTGGAAGAATTCATATTGTTAAAGGGTCCATACTACCCAGAGCAATCTACAGATTCAATGCAATCCTTACCCATATTTCAGTGGTATTTTTCATGGAACTAGGACAAATAATTTTAAAAATGTGTGAAGACTCACAAGAGACTCCCAATAGCCAAAGCAATCTTGAGAAAGAAAAACAAAGTCAGAGGTATCATGCTCTCTGATCTTGAGATTAGAAAGCTATAGTAACCCCAATGTGTGTCACCAGTGTAAAATTGTACATACAGATCAATAAAACAAAATAAAGGGCCCATATATGGTTGATTAATCCATGAAGATGATGACAAAAATATACAATGTGGAAAAGGACAGTCTCTTCAACCAATGGTGCTGAAAAAACTGGACAGCTAGATTCACAAGAATGAAAATGGACCACTTTCTTACACCATACACAACAAAATAAACTCAAAATGGATTAAAGACCTAATGTGAGACCAAAAACTGTAAAACTTCTAGAAGAAAACACAGGCAGTAATCTTTGACATCAGCCTTAGCAATCATTTTCTAGATGTGTCTTCTCAGGCAAGGGAAACAAAAGCAAAGCAAAAATAAACTATTGATACTCCATCAAAATAAAAAAGGTTTTGCACACAAAGGAAAACATCAAGAAAATGAAAAGATAACAATGTGATTTGTGGCAAATACCTTCTGTGGACCTAGGGTCCAAAAACAGTAATTGGTTGTGAAGACACTGCATACCTATGTGATTGACCACTGACAAAATCCCTGGACACTCGGGCTCAAACTAGCTTCCCTGATACACAGCATTTTTCATGTGTTGTCACTATATGTTGCTAAAGGAATTAAGTACATCCTGGCAACTCCCCTGAGACAGGAATTACTGGTGTTTGTGCCTGTCTGTTTGTTGATGTTTTTTGTTTTTTGGGTTTTTTTGTTTTTGTTTTTACAAATTGCACCCCATGTACTTTTTCCCTTTGCTGGTTTTTCTTTGTATCACTTTGCTATAGAAACAAAGCAGAAGTCATGTGATGACCTCTGAGTCTTGTGAGTCTTTCTGCTGAATCACCAGACCTTGGGTGGTCTTTGGGACTTCTGATGCAGATCCAAACAATGAGAATCAACTATCTAGCTTATAAAAAACAGTTTTGAAAAAAATTCATAAGAAAGTTAGTATCACAAAGAAAGCTCAGGACTTAAAATAGGACTTGCTTATACAAGCAAGAATAGATTGATCACTGCTTTTATCTCTGGCACAACCACAGAAGGAGAAGAAAGCTACAACAGGCATGGTAAAAAGAAAACAGCCAATTTTAAACACATTTTCAAAGAAAAGTATGAATTTGTATGATGGTTTAGTTTGCACTCATCTGCCAACTCTTGTCCACAGTTCATCAGCTGTTTGTGAGAGCTACTGGTGACAGAGCATGAGCACTGAGATAGACCCTCCCTGAGTCAAAGGCATAAAGGGCCTACTGATTGATGGCAGGACAAGTGAAAGACACCCCCATTGCCCATGCAGGCTTTACTGAATACCAAACAACAGCCAATGATTGGAGGAAAGGCAGGAGAGATCACTTACGCCTTCCAGGCAATCAGATCCCAAGTGCCAATGAAAGGAAGGTTCTGATACCATACTCAATTAATTTGAAAACTGTGACAAACTGAATCTAACCAAATAAAATCAAACCGAACCCCAAAACAAAAACCTAGGAACAACTAGGTCTAGTTTAACTACAAAGTAGCTTAATGTCATGCAAGAGACTCAAAGAAGAGGAAGCATGTTCTTTTCTGGGTGTGTATTATCTTCCTAGGACTGCTGTAACAATCACAAATTGGATGACTTAAACAACAAAAATTTATTCTCACAGTTCTGGTGACTAGACATAGGAAATCAAGATGTTGGCAGGGCCATACTGCCTCTGAAAACACAAGGGAAGAATTTTTTCTTGCCTTGTTTAGCATCTGGTGGTTGTTGGCAATCCTTGGCATTCTTTATTTTGTGGTAGCCTAACTCCAATCGTTGCCTCTGTCTTCACATGAACTTCTTTCCTGTGAATGTCTCTCTCTTTTTGAATCTCTCTCCTTCTGGGGATATCAGTCGTTAGAATTAAGGCCCAGCCTAATTTAATATAACTTCACCTTAACTTGACTATACCTGCAAAGCCCTATTTCCAAATAAGCTTACATTACAGTACCAGAAACTTGAACTTCAAAACAATTCCATTAACAACAAAGTATAGATATTATTCACTTACAGCCTCTGTTCTTTTACTGACGGTGTTTTCTATTCACTCAAAATTATTAGACATATGAAACAAACAAACCAAAAAAAAAAAAAAAACAACAACAACAAAAAAAGCGACTCGTCATCAAGAGAGAAAACAGCCAATAGAACAAGATCCAGAATGACCCACATGCTAGAATTGTCAAGTAGAGACATAAAATAACTATGGGTATGTTATAGAATCTAGTGGAAAATATGGATAATGCACATGAGAACACATGCACATAAAACACATAAACAAACACATAAAACACATAAACAAACACATAAAACCATAAAAACCGTTAAAAAAAAAGAACCAAAAGGGGATTCTGAGATAAGAATCATTTTTATGGGGGCACCTGGTTGGCTCAGTGGGTTAAGCCTCTGCCTTCAGCTCAGGTCGTGATCTCAGGGTCCTGGGATCGAGCCCCGCATCGGGCTCTCTGCTTGGCAGGGAGCCTGCTTCCTCCTCTCTCTCTCTCTGCCTGCCTCGCTCCCTATTTGTGATCTCTATCTGTCAAATGAATAAATAAAATCTTTAAAAAAAAAAAAATTAATTAAAGAATCATTTTTATGGACTTATATGTAAAGTAGACATTGAACAAAGGGGAAAAATCAATAAACTTGAAGATAATGCAGTAAAATCATTCAATCTGAAACCCAAATGGGGAAAAGGGTATACATTTTTAAAAAAGAAATCAGAGCTATATAGAACAGTACCTAATATATGTGTTATTGGAGCCATAAAAGAACAAAGAAAATATAGAAGAAATTTTAAAGAGATAATGTCTAACAATTTCCTAAAATTGATGAAAGAAATTGAACACACAGGTCCAAGAAGTCCAGAAGAGCCAAAAAATAATATTTTTAAGACTACAGTTAGGCATATCATATTCAACCTTCTGAAAATCAATTCAATCAAATCAATTTTTAAAAGCATTCAGACAAAAAGACACATTATGCACAAAACAATGATAATGAAGACAGACTTCTCATCAGAAGATATCTAGAAAGCTCCCCAAATATCTACAAATCAAACACTTATAGGGCACCTGGCTGGCTCAGTTGGTTAATCAGCTGCCTTTGGCTCAGGTCATGATTCCATGGTCCTGGGATCGAGCCCCACATCAGGCTCCCTGCTTAGCGCAGAGCCTTCTTCCTTTCTCTCTGCCTGCCACTTTGCCTACTTGTGCTCCCCACCTCTCTCTATCAAATAATTAAAATCTTTAAAATTAAAAAAAACCAACACTTATAAACCATTAGAAATTAAGTAAAACAATTATAAACACTTATAAAGGAATTAAAGATGATACTACTTCCTTCATCTTTCCAGTACTACCACAAAAACACTGTCATGGTGCCAAGGAATTATAATTATAATTCTTCTACTATGAAATCTTTCAGAATAAAATGTGAATTCAATAAAACAAAAAAAATTTGAAAAATTTTTTAAAAGATGATGCAACAATGAAAATATTAAAATATATTTTGATTGAAATGACAATGCAAAAAAACAGGTCAAAATTTGTGGAACACAAATAAAACAGTCCTTGTAAGGAAATTTATAACTTGAAGGGCTGTATTAATAAAGAAGAAAGGGCACAATTAATGTGCTATGCTTTTACTTTAAGGAGCTATAGAAAGAAGAGTAAACTGAACCCAAAAGAAGAAGAAAAAAAAAAGGAACATAACAAGTAGAAAACAAATACAGAAAATGACTAAAGAAAGAACTTTTTTTCTTTTATGAAAGAGAATAACGGTAAAATTTCTAGCAAGATTGGAAAATAGAGAAAACAGAAATTCTGAATATCAAGACTTAGAGAATATTACTACATATGCTGTAGAATTAAAAGGATAACAAATAAACATTATGAACAATTTTATGCCAACAGATTTGTAAACATATGCTAAATGTATAAATTCCTCAGAAAAACTTTTAAAAATCTGGCATGACAAGAAATAGAGAATACACATATATAAGTATTCCTATAGCCATTAAAGAAATTATATTAGTAATTTAAAAAATTCCCATGAAGAACATTCTAAAATGGTTTTAAACCATCTATCAAATGTGAATTCTATCAAACATTTAGGGGAAAACATACCAATCTTATATCCACTCTTTTAAAAATGGAAGAGGAGACACTATTCCCCAGCTTGTTCTGTGAGGCCTACTTAATGCTAAGATCAAGAACACACAAGGACATAGAGAAAAACACATTAGGGGGACACCTGGGCAGCTCAGTTGTTTAAGCATCTGACCCTTAATTTTGGCCCACATCATGATCTCAGAGATTTGAGATCAAGCCCTGCATCACGCTCTCCCTGCCCCAGCACAGTCTGCTTATGATTCTCTCTCTCCCTCTCCATCTGTCCCACCTCCCACTTGCACATACAGGCTTTCTCTCTCTCCCAAGGGGGAAAAAAAGAAGAAGAAAAACATATTAGAGACAGGTATCCTTCATGAACTTAGACCCAAAGATATTAGCAAATAGAATACAGAAATTTATTTTTAAAAGGACAGTATGTCATCAACATGTGGGCTTTTATTTCAAGAACACAAGATTAATTCATGAAACTCAAACAGTGTAATTCACCAGAGTAACAGATCACAAAACAATCATATAATCATTTAAATAGGTTATGATGTTAAACAAGTACTTAACACAATTTGCCAACTATTCATGATACAAATACAAACTCAGAAGCCAATTTGTCAATGTGATAAAGAACACCTAGGAAAGAACGATAACTGATAAGATGCCTAACTTTGGACACTTGGGTGGTTCAGTGGGTTAAGCCTCTGCCTTTGGCTCTAGTCATGATCTCACGGTCCTGGGATCGAGTCCCGTGTCGGGATCTCTGCTTGGCAGGGAGCCTGCTTCCTCCTCTCTCTCTTTCTCTGCCTGCCTCTCTGCCTACTTGTGATTTATGTCAAATAAATAAATAAAATCTTTAAAAACAACAAAAAAAAGATGCCTAAGTTTCAAATACTCAATGCTATCTCCCAGACTAACATGATGATATCTCTTCTTACCACTTCTGCCCGACACTGTAATGGAATTGCCAGCCATTGCAATTAGTCAAGAAAAAGAAATAAAGAGGCATAAAAATGGAACAGAAAAAAAGTAAAAATTCCTCGAAATGAGACAAATATAGACTAACTGAAATAAGTATAATATCTAGAAGCAAATAGTAATCTATGACAAAGTTGTCACTGCAACACAGTAGGGAAAAGTCAATCTTTTCAATACTAAGCCAGTTGGCAAACATGAAGAAAAATAGCTTTGACCCCTTCCTAACATCACACACAAAAGTTAATTTCATATGAATTCTAGATATAAATATTGGAGATAAAAACAATAAGATTGGGGCACCTGGGTGGCTCAGTGGGTTGACCCTCAGCCTTCAGCTCGGGTCAGGATCTCAAGATCCTGGGATCGAGCCCTGCCTGCCTCTCTGCCTGCCTGTGATCTCTGTCTGTCAAATGAATAAATAAAATCTTAAAAAAAAAAACCCAATAAAGATTCTAGGAGATACTGCTGGAGAATATCTTTGTGACTTTGAGTTAGACAAAGATTTCCTAAACACTAAAACCATAAATAAAATAATAATAAAATAATGATAAGTTGGAATTCATTAAAAATATACCATTTCTGTTCATCAAAACAAGCTATTAAGGAATGAGAGGTCAAGCCATAGAGAGAAAGAAGCCATTAAAATGTATATATTGCCAAAAGAGATTGTGTCCAAAATATGAAGAATTCTTAGAATTGAACAACAAGAATAATAGATAATCCAATTAAAAATGAGAAAAAGCCTTAGCCCCTTTCGAAAAAATTCAAATGACCAATAAACAACAAAAATCCCTGAGGATATCAAGTGTTGCAAAGAGAGGGAGTATGTGGAGATCTCATGAACTATTGAAAGCAAAAGTGGTTTAATCACTTCAGAACACTTTAACAGGACCATTCAAAGCTGTTCAGAACTTCTGACCTATCACTCTATCACTTGAACAGGAGTTCAAGCACCAAAGACAGAGGCAAGGTGCTCTGGCCAGTAACTAGAGAAAGATGAAGTAAAAGAGATGCCTAGTGTTTAAAATTTAAGGGGGCACTCCTCTTGAGGTCAAGAAAGTGCAAGTGTGGTCAGAAGAGTGGGAGCTTCCTTAAATTTTCTAGCAAGGGAGACACCTTTTTCTCCTTACCCTAGTCCCAGTGCTGGTCCTGGCAGAAGCCAGTATTCAGGATAAGCAAACACCCAACTATCCATCAACTGTAGGAGGGATGAGTAAACTCTGCTATACAAGCAAACTTTGTTTTATTGCGTTTCCCTTTATTGTCCTTTGCAGATACTGCCTTTTTTTTTTTTTTTTTTGAGAAATTGAAGGTTTGTGGCAACTCTGTAGCAGGCAAATTGATCCACACCATTTTTCCATTGGCATTTGCTCACTTGTCTCCCTATGTCACATTTTGGTTCTTCTTGCAATATTTCCGACTTTTGTTATAATTATCCTTTACAGGGATATGTGATGGGTGATTATGACTTGTGGAAAGCTCAAATGATGATCAGCATTTTTAGCATTAAGGTATTTTTTAATTAAGGGGGTTCTTTTAGACTTACTGCCACTACACACTTACTAGAGTACAGTAGAGCAGAAACATGATTTTAGATGCACTGGGAAACTGAAGAGTTCATTCAATTCGATTTAGATATGTGCTTTACTGTGGTGGTCTGAAACAGAACCCACAGTTTCTCCAAGGCAGGCCTGTCTTTGTAAAATTCAACATACAGCATGGGGAAGAATGGACCAGTAATAGGCAACAACATTGGCAATCTCACAATGAGGAGCATAAGAAGCCAATCACAAAACAGGATAGGATTCCATTTTATTTTTTTATAAGATTTTATTTACTGACTTGACAGAGAGAGACACAGTGAGAGAGGGAACACATGCAGGGGGAGTGAGAGAGGGAGAAGCAGGCTTCCCACCAAGCAGGGAGCCTGATATGGGGCTCAAGCCCAGGACCCTGGGATCATGACCTGAGCCAACCGCAGATGCTTAATGACTGAGCCACCCTGGCATCCCCACGATTCCATTTACATAAAGCTCAAAAACAGGCAAAACTGATCAAGTTCAATGAGGCTGCCCAAAGGAAGCTTCTGGAGTCCTGGTAAAATTCTGCACCTTGAATGGCTGGCAACCACATGGGCATGTTCCCTTAGTCAACACAGATTGAGGGGGATGGGATTATCTGATGTATCATTACATATCACTTGTGACTTCTCACTTTCCTATATGACTCAGTTAAAAAATTTAACCAATAAATAAATAAATAAACCCAACAAGCATTGGAAAATGAACTTCAGCTTCTAGATATTGGGATGCTGAATATAAGGAGAATGGGGAGGCGTACCAGTGGGCTTCTCCTGGACCTGTGATGCTTCATTCATTCTAAATTATACTGAAACAAATATGGCAACATGGAAAAATCTGAGAGAGGCAGGAAATGGACACACCGTTGATTGTTTTACTCTGTACTTTGTCTTTCAAATGTTTCATACCTTAAACACACACACACACACACACACACACACACACACACACACACAACAGGGGTTATCTGGAGCTGAGATCTGATCCATGATGAGGACAGTTCAACCCACATAATTATCAACACCTCTTGCAAAATGTTATAAAGCCCTGTCTTCCCCAGGAGACTTTTCACTCTGTTCCCTGCCAAGGCAAAATAGGATATCTGCAACAAGTCTTTCAATTTTGTTTGAGAAACTCATGCAAAACGAGGAGAGCTTGTTTTAGCTTTCCTTTAATATTATAGGTTTCGAGGGGCGCCTGGGTGGCTCAGTGGATTAAAGCCTCTGCCTTTGGCTCAGGTCATGATCTCAGGGTCCTGTGATCCAGGCCCGCATCGGGCTCTCTGCTCGGCAGGGAGCCTGCGTCCTCCTCTCGCTCTCTCTCTCTCTCTCTCTCTCTCTCTGCCTGCCTCTCTGGCTACTTGTGATCTCTGTCAAATAAATAAATAAAATCTTTAAAAAAATATATTATAGGTTTTGAAACTGAAGCTTCAGAAAAAATATCTGGCCGTTCTGTGTCTCCATCAAAGTCTGATGTTTCTTCAAAAACAAATTACAAGGGGTTCTGTTCACCTCTCACTGATCCCAAATCACAGAAAGGATAATAAATAAGATTAACTTCCCACTTTCGAGGACTTCTGTGTGACAGACCTTCAAAGGCAGACACCAAGCTGGAGTTTATTTTCACTTTTCCTTTCACCTTTCAGGCTGAGTTTTATAAGAAACTACCAGAAACACTGGGACTTTTCTTTTTTTTTTTTAATTTAAACTTTATTTTTTCAGTGTTCCAATATTCATTTTTTATGCATCACACCCAGTGCTCCATGCAATATGTGCCCTCCTTAATACCCACCACCAGGCTCACCCAAACCCCCAACCCCCCTAAAACCCTAAGTTTGTTTCTCAGAGTCCACAGTCTCTCATGGTTTGTCTCCCCCTCCAATTTCCCCCAACTCCCTTCTCCTCTCCTTCTCCCAATGTCCTCCGTGTTAATGCTTATGCTCCATAAGTAAGGGAGACCATATGATAATGACTCTCTCTGTTGACTTATTTCACTCAGCATAAGCTCCCCCAGTCCCATCCACGCTAACACAAAAGTTGGGTATTAATCCTTTCTGATGGAGGTATAATACTCCTTTGTATATATGAACCATATTCTCTTTATCCATTCGTCTGCTGAAGGGCATCTTGGCTCTTTCCACAATTTGGCAATTGTGGCCATTGCTGCTATGAACATTGGGGTACAGATGGCCCTTCTTTTCACTACATCTGTATCTTTGGGGTAAATACCCAGTAGGGCAATTGCAGGGTCATAGGGAAGCTCTATTTTTAATTTCTTAAGGAATCTCCACACTGTTTTCCAAAGTGGCTGCACCAACTTGCATTCCCACCAACAGTGTAAGAGGGTTCCCCTTTCTCCACAACCTCTCCAACATTTGTTGTCAACTGTCTTGTTAATTTGGGCCATTTTATTATGCTTCTGTTAGCCTTCTGCTCAGCTCCATTTAAGAAATGGCTTCCTTTTGGGGTGCCTGGGTGGCTCAGTGGGTTAAAGCCTCTGCCTTCAGCTCAGGTCATGATCTCAGGGTCCTGGGATCGAGTCCCACATCGGGCTCTCTGCTCAGCAGGGAGCCTGCTTCCCTTCCTCCCTCTCTGCCTGCCTCTCTGCCTACTTGTGATTTCTGTCTGTCAAATAAATAAATGAAAAAAAATCTTAAAAAAAAAAGAAATGGCTTCCTTTTTTATATTAAAGACAGGATGGCTGGAAATACTCCACCCTCCCCCATGTCATCACCCAGAGTGTAAGATCCCCCATGATACAGGATAGAAGCAACTGAACAGATTTCAACAGACACTAACCAGCCCAAGGTCTCATCCAGCCTATGCCAGCTTCCACAACAACACTCTCTGTAAACCTGTTCCTGATCTCTACTATTCCAATTATCTCCTAGCTCTAGGCTCCAATAAAAACAGGGAGTCAGGGAGGACATCCAACATGGATTCAAGGGGACATGGTGGCAAATGGAACATATGCAAAGACAGAGGCAGGTATGATAGAGTGTAAAGAGCAATGGACTTACAAGTCAGAAGCTTTGTGTTCAAATTCTGACTTGGTGGACTGAGCAACCATGAACAAGTCATTTTAACCTCCCTGAGTCCTTTTTCTCTCTGCACAATGAGCAAAGGTAATGCCGGTCTGTGAAAAATTTTATGTGATTTACATGCTATGAAATGTTGGGAATATTACATTGGCATAAGGCAGGGAAAGAAAATGCTTATCATTGGCTCATCCAACTAGTCCAAAGCCTTGAACATACTAATTTGTCTTTAAGTCAGATTTAATCTTTTCCTTATAGGCTCATTAGTCATTGCCTGCTGGTTTCATCTCTTCCACTTTTTTCCCCATTTTCTCAACGGGCTGTTGAATATCATCATAGTACACTAGGACCTGTCAAAGTATTTGAACCTTTGCACTTCTGGACTTGTCAGTTTTGGTGTGTCTGAAATGCTATCTTCTGGTTGAAAGAAATACACGCCATTCTTGAGCAGATCACCAGCTGACAGACACCTTTCAAAAGGCAAGTTAACAAGATGTTACTGAGTCACACCACTCATCAGGATGGTGTCAGAAGGTGTCAAGGTTTTGAACAGAAGTGACTGTCAGACCTAAGTAAGGAAATATTTCCAAGCCTTCAGGCTATGCCACAGCCCATGCCAGATTGCACACTTTGGAACAACATTGCAGTAAAACTGACAAATTTTATTAGCTTCTCCTTCCATGACAACACAGCATTTGTAATCGGCAGGCTGATTGTTTCCTGCTTCGTCTACTTTGGAGGCATTTACATTTTTTAAATGTGTATTTGTGCTCGAAAGGCTCCCCATCTTATTTTCTACTGGTTGTCAGCTCAAGCTCCTTCTCCTACAAGGTAAGAACATTGGGGTTCCCATTGCTTTAGTCTCTTTCCACTCTTTTACTCAATCCTTACCAAGAGAAGAGGATTCACTAATATGATTTTTCACAGTATCATATGGGACATCTGGCAGGCATGGTCACTACTTTGGCCATTCCATCTCTTTCTGTCCTCCTTTATGAAGCAGACATATGGTTCTAACCAGTGAATTTGGAGGAATAATTCAGCTCAAGGCAACATTACAGGCTAGGTTGTCTTCAGATCAACAGAGGAGAAACTAGGCTATTGGAATTCAACCTCTTATCTTTTGTCTCCAGTCCAGTTTTACCAGATATCCTTGCATTTAGAGTTATAGGGTTCTTGTGTTCCATTAGTCTGGAGACTCTGTATAAATTCTCATCAGGCCTCTAAAAGAACAGCTTTAGAGCCTTAAAAAGGCAGGCTTATGTAGCATACACAACTAGATCAATCCCACCTTGCACCGGGCAATGTTCTTGGATAACGCAACAATGGGATTTCATCAAACTCAGATTTCTTTTAGAAACATCACTTGCATAAAAAGCTAAGGCCAAAGTTCAGTTAGCATGAGCAGACTCTCCTACTCGCCACAGCCTGCAGCTGGTTGTGATCGATCTTCCCTAGCAACCTACAATATCCCATTTTGAGGAAATGTGGGAATACAATGAGACTCTTAACAGTTGGGGTCAGAACCCAGAATCACCACAAGATGGAATTTAATATCAGGTTAAAGCTGAGGGTCGGAAATCAGGCAACATTCATCATCAGCCAGTAAGGGGATAACCTGGGACCTACCACCAGGGGTTAAAGAGTTTGTGGATGTCAAACACTCAGCGCGGCAGAGACTAATACTCAGTGAGCACAGTGGTCAGGCATGGGGACCATGGGCACATTTCTCTCTGCCTCTTGCCCTGTAAACAAGTCTGAAAGAGGAATCCTGGGCCTGAGGTCAGTATGATTACCACTATCGAGTAACACCCAAACACTCTAGGTGGCAAGACAGACTGTGAAAACATTTTCTTGACATTTTGCTATAGAGCAGGATATTCACAAAAGAGAATGAGAAATAAACATGTGTTAAAGGATCTTTTACTCTCCCCCTCTCCATATGGAAAGAGAACTGATTTCCATAAAAGGTGTTCATCTGATATCCTGGCAGGATATCACTTCTACTGTTGTCTTAGTTCGAGAGATAATTGATCATAACATCTGCACTGTCTTCATGCAAATGTGTAACTGCGTTTCCAGCAGTATGTCTTCACATGCCGTCAACAGTCTCCTGTTACAAACGAGCAGTTTGCATGCCCACAGAATCTTCTATGCAATACTGGTCCCTAGAGATGCTTTTTTTTTTCTCTTTTGGAGGTGAAGGGAGAGCTTGCAATGGTCAAATATAATTTTAAAAAGCAACCTGAGGGTTTTGAAGGGGCGGGGGGTGGGAGGTTGGGGAACCAGGGGCAGGGTAATAGAGAGGGCACGTATTGCATGGAGCACTGGGTGTGGTGCAAAAACAATGAGTACTGTTACACTGAAAATAAACAAATAAATTAAAAAAAAAAAGCAAAATAGCACACCCTGCCTGGAGATTCACAAACCATGTTAACCTATCAAAGACTCTGAAAAATCTAGCAAAAAACAAAACAAAACAAAGACTTCTGATTAACATTTTTTTTAATGTACTAGTTGCTCAAACCTAAATGCCCCTAAATCTTTTCCATATAACAGTTATTAGAATCCCCTATCACAGAACCGACATTCAGAGGGGCAGGTAGTGGAAAACTCTGTCCCATAGCTTTACAGGTGCAAAGAATTTGGAGCTAAGTGTAGGTGACCTAACTCTCACTTCTTATCCAAATGCTAATGGGGAAGATGAACCATGAGAGACTGTGGACTCTAAGAAAAAAACTGAGGGTTTTGGAAGGGGTGGGGTGGGGGGATGTGTGAGCCTGGTGGTGGGTATCAAGGAGGGCACGTATTGCATGGAGCACTGGATGTGGTGCATCAACAATGAATGTTGGGACACTGAAAAAATAAAACAAAATTTAAAAAAAGAAAAAACAAAACAAAATAAACAAAAAAAATGCTAATGGGAAGGGAAGGGAGAGGAACAGAAGGGAAGGGGAAAGTACCTCTCCTACAGGTACATTTGAGTGGTTCAATTTATTGCTACCATGTATGATTTACTACGGTTGTGGCTGAGAAGCCAGACATGGCAGAAACCAGTAGGCTGCAGCATTATTATACCTAGCTGAAGCAGGCTGCATTGACTCATAAGCAGACAGTTTGTATTCTGAACTCAGCCATACAAGAGAACAAATCCTTTTTTCACATCCTTCAGACCCAAAGGAAAGACTCTTCTATGACATGCTTGAAGGTGACCTTGGCAGGATCACTGGTGTAGTTCCTTCAGACCCTCCTGCCCCTGGGTCTGAAAATCCTGTGCTTCAGTCCCTGGGGTGAAATGTAGCAGAAGCAGCAAAGAGGGTAATGAAGGAATCAGAGACGATCACCCCCTGTGTTAGTTAGCAATCATTGCATTAAAAATCACCCCAGCACTCAGAGGGGTAAGCCAATGATTTATTATTGCTCACAGATTTGTGAGTTGACTGATCTCAGCTGTGGGATCCTTTTGGGTGGCTGAAGCGATTCATGGGGTTGTCTTCAAGGGGGGCTGGAATATTTAAGGTACATTCTTACTTTCCAGGGACTCTTACTCCACTCCACAGTCTAGTTGGGACTCAACTCACTGCAGGGCTAGTGGGCCCCAACGGAAAGGAAGGGGGAATATCTAGTTTTCTTACAGCTTCAGCTCAGAAATCCCCGAACATCACTTGTGATGCACTCTAATGGTCAAGGTGAGTTCCAAGGCCAGCTCAGATTCAAAGGTCCAAGCCTCACCTCTTGATATGAGAAACATAGGAGGATGGCAGATGGTTGGTTATTCTTGGAGACCACCTACCACAATACCCAATGCTACATAATCAAAAGCTTCAGTGGGTGGCAAATGGGAAAAAAAATAGTCAACATCATTCCTGACAAAGGGTCCTAGGAGAACAAATTCAAAACTTGGTCCTTTTTATCTAGAACTATATGATACTTTAGAAAAACAGAAACAAACTATTACAGACTCCTCCAGGACCCCAGTTGGTGCAAACTAAATGAGCAACTAACTTGCTCTACTCTCTAAATTTCAAAGGTTAACTCTTTTTAGATGATTGAAATACTTTATTCTGGATTAACATTGAGTTCTTTTATGGAAAAATTGTATTCCCTGAGTACTCCATAAATTATAAATTAAACCTCTAATTTGGTTCCTGTTTTCATTCCTCACTTGCCCCTTTCTCAAGGAGTAACCAAGTCTTCTCCTTATCAATAATCCAACTTGCCTGAGGCTGGATGTAGCCGTATCCAGAGGAGAAGAGCTAACTATTTATTTAACACTAATTCTCACCTTCCCTTAAAGGAGCCAGCTCATCAGCTCATCTTTTTGTCTCATTCACCACTTGAAGCAGAAGGGAAAGATGAGTGGGCTGGGCAGCTGCCTACATGGTACATTCTGAGGGATGCTAAGAAGGGGCCCTGCCCAAAAATAATCTTTGCAGCTGCCATGACATGATGTCTGAAATTCCATCCTGAGATTCATTTCATTCATTTATGGTATGGTATTGACTCTCCTAGGATTCAGGGACAGAATGAAAAGCTCCCAGGACATGGGGGAACACATGGGGTCCATTATCATCCTTTACTTCCCAACCTGGGGTCAATGACTGGGTGAGAGATTTTGAACAGGGAGGAAAAACCAAACAGGTCTGGGGATCTGTGAGGGCCTGAAAGGTGAGTAGGTCTCCTGTAGACAACCTGTCTGTTCTCAGAGGTATGGACACCTCAAGGGTAGAGATGGATGGAGAAATAAACATGTCTTCAATTTTGTCAAGTTCTAAAGGTTGTTTGTGGGAGCTGACATGATGGAGAGAAAGGCAAAAGGATACATTAGGAGTACCTTCATCCCCAAGGTAACATTTTTTTAAATATGATGGTTAAGACAATGATGAAAAGATATTAAGGAATCACTGTGTGTAGCAAAAAGAACTGGACCCAGTCTAACTACTAGAACACAGAGCCTCTACCCTTTATCACTGCACTGTGATGCCAACCAGGGACCATCGTACACCCAAATGTTTATCCACAGAACATGCTAAAAGAATAAGGAATTGTTTCAGTAGTGGTCTTTAAGAAAGGAAATTTTGAATCCAATGTTGTTGGGGTTTTTTTTTTTTCATTGAATTACTACTAGTATTGTTAGAGTTTTTAATTGTATGTGCTTTAGATTTTTTTAAAGATGGATTTTATTTTAGAGAGAGAGAAGGCAGGGAGGAGGGGCAGAGGGAGAAGGAGAGAGATAATATCGAGCAGACTCCCCACCGTAGCCTGGTATGGGGCTCAAACTGACAACTCTGAGATCACCAGCTGAGCCAAAACCAAGAATTTGATGTCCAACTGACTGTAACACCCTGGTGTCCATGTGTTTTACATTTAAAAATAAAACATGGTATTAAAATAAGAGGTTTCCTTCAAAAATAACACATGGAAACTATTTTCTAGCATTTAATCATCGTGACTCAAAATTTATGGTCATTCAGGCAGTGATGAAAAACTGCAAGAAAAACAAATCTCTGAGAAGCATTCATTAGTGTATTTTCTTAACCCAAAGCTTGTGCCACAAGTTATGCCTGGGCATACCAAAAAACCCCCAGTGCACCTCAGGAGGTGGGATTCTGGCTGGTCTGACCCTGCTCAACAAGTCAGATAGCCTCTCTGCACCACTGTAGAATCTGAGCGGCAGCTCTGAGAACATACCTAACCCTATTTATTTTTAAAAATTTTTTATTATGTTCAATTAGCCAACATATACTACATCATTAGTTTTTGATGTTGTGTTCAATGATTCATTAGTTGTGTATAACACCCAGTGCTCATCACCACATGTGCCCTCCTTAATACCCATCACCTGCACCCCATCCCTTCATCACCCTCCTCTCTGTAACCATCAGTTTGTTTCCCAGAGTCCACAGTCTTTCTTGTTTTACCTCCTTCTCGGATTTCTTCCTATTTAGTTTTCCCTCCCTTTCCTTATGATCCTCCCTATGTCTTGTTGGTTAGATATTTGGTCAACCATAAATGCTGGCGATGATGTTAATCTTCTGCCCATGTTCTGTATTTCTCCTCTTCTTTTCTCCCCTTGACCAACCTCAAACACACGGGTGGTGAAGGCATTGAGGGAGCCATTTTGCCAAGGTGGGGAAAGTGCTCAAAACTGTAAGTGAAGTCCTTTTCATAGACTGCCACCATTATAGATCTACCCACTTAGATGAATTTAATGGAAATCCAAGTTAGGATATAGCCAGGGAAGATAAATGTACTACCATCAATTTCTCTCAGTAAATTGTTAGTGCCTGAAAGCACTAAGTCAGAAAATGAGGAGGCTTTGCTCACTCAGAGGGAAGTGTAGTATTCAGTATTTAAAATCCAGCAAGAGAACTTCCTGCCCTACAATATGGCTTTGAGTTCATTGGAGTGAATCACACATTAGGAATGAGAAATGTCCTTTCCAAATGGTAACGCTAAAGAGACAATTTATCCGGAGGAAGCAAAAGCATCTCCATTTCCTGCAGTCTCCCCCTGGTGGTTCTGAACCCAGCACAATGCCATGTTCCTCACACTAAGAGGCAATTGGAATTACAGGAGAAATGTTCATTAGTCGTCACAATGACTGAGAGATGCTGCTGGCATTCAGTAAATGTCAGCCAGGGATGCTCAATGTCCTGCAATGTGCCATCAAAGCATGCTGCGAGGGGACAATTTCTTCACTTACAGAGCACCAAGAGCATCCCTACTGAATGCTATTACACAGGACAGCTGTTATGTGCTCTCTGTCAAGATGTCAGTCCCCAAACCTGCTGTCTACTTACTTGGAATGAACGTATTAACTCCCCACGTTGCAAAGTCATGGTCTCCTGCTCATTTTTTTAATTATGAGGAAACACGGTAATTCAACACTACCCAGTCCCACTGCAAGGGATCAAAGGGATTACTTAAATAATATGTAGATCTGGTGGATAGAGACTACTAGGAGAAAATCCCTCTTTAAGTACAAGTAAGATCTATGGAATTCTGTGACACAGAAAGACATAGAGTGACTGGATTTGAAAGAGAGGTCATGGATTAATGGTAACAAAGATTTGAGCCAATGTAGGTTCTCACATGTCCTTTTCCCTCCTCCCTTCTCTCCCCAATAGTTATTGAGTGACCACTGTCTGTAGGCATTACGTGAGGCACTGTGGAACAATGTTGAGTGAAAAGTGACACAGTCTTTACTCTCACAGAGCATATGTCCCATAGAGGGGTGACGTAAAACTAACAGTAAGATAATCATGCAATAAACTAATGAAGAAGGACCAGTGTGATCATCCATGACTGCCAGATGCATTAACCCCTAGATACAAAGAGCACCGAAGACTATTACCCGTGTCAGAGGTCCTGGGTTCCATGTGTTCATGGAAATTAGGTAGACCAGCTACACAACTTTGATAGACCCATTTTTTTCCCTAAGCATGCCAATGCACATTGCTTTGCCTGGCAATATGGTCTCTTAGTAGCTAGGGAAGAATCTTGTAGATTTTTCAAAACAAACAATCAGGGCATATAAAGATGACTCATTTCAGCTCAGGGTGAGTCATCAGGGATGAGGGACCCTACTTCCAAATATAGTCTTGATGATTCCTTCCCACGGAGAGGCCATGCGCTATCAACAACCCAGGTGGTCTTCACATCCCTCATGAAACTTTCAAGAGCAGGGAGCCTCATTCCACTAATTCCACAAATGCTTATAGGATGCCAACTCTGGGCTTGGCTCTCCATAAAGCCTGAGTATATAAAGAGGAGTCAGAAGCAGCGCCTGGCCTCCAGGGCCTCCAAAAAGAGAAGAAGGCATCATCTTACAATGTGCTGTGTCATATGAACACAAGGGCCAAGTGTTGTGGGGCCACAGTGGGGCCACAGAGGAAGAGACTCTTTACTCCTACAGTGTGTTCTGAGAGAATTCTGGCTCCAAAAAAGAATGCTGGAGATGGAGAACTTGGGTCTCAGCCTTTCCTGATAGAGATCATTAATGCTGTTTGCTTTGCACAGATTATCTTATCCCAAGACCAAGAAATCTGGCTTTTTTTTTTTTTAGTAAGGATTCCCCATGATATTTTTTGTCCTAATCTGAGTATCATGTGCTATCATGAGTAAGGTGACTTAACTCCAATTAGCAAAAAGAGGAGATGGAAGAATTCCCAGGATCTACCTATGGGCAGCTGTGATTTGCTCTTTGCATACCTTAGGAACACTTGCCTTTCTCAACTCCCAGAACCCTCCACCCCAGCTGACAGTCTTCAGTGTACCTGCAGCAATAGACAAGGGGGGGAGGTTCCCACCTTTCTCCCCCTCCACCCTGACTTTGCCCAGACAGGAGTGAGGGCTACTGGCCAAGCCTCCGGCATTCAATCTGCTGACTCTGTTCCGTGAGGTCAAACTAACTAGAGCTTGTTGCCCCCGCAAGGCTAGAGAAGTTGTTTGGTTTACTTTTCAGGATGGGTCTCCATCTGGAAACAGTAGGAAGTCAAAGCAAAAACCTCATTTACGTGCTGGGGAAATGTAAACAACTAAACAGTCCACTGGGACAAGAGTAGAAAGAATTCCAGAGTGTAAGCCTTCTTCCAGGAAGCAGAAATCCAGGTAGTAAAAAGAAGAAAGAGTGAAAAAAAATGACTTCTAATTTTTTTTTAAAGATTTTTTATTTATTTATTTGACAGAGAGAGAGATCACAAGTAGGCAGAGAGGCAGGCAGAGAGAGAGGAGGAAGCAGGCTCCCTGCGGAGCAGAGAGCCCGATGCGGGGCTCGATCCCAGGACCCTGAGATCATGACCTGAGCCGAAGGCAGCGGCTTAATCCACTGAGCCACCCAGGCGCCCCATGACTTCTAATTTTTAGGACTCCTTGGTTTTTCCCTCACTCCCCTCACCTTCAGCTCATTATCTTAATATCTGCCATTCCTTTTTAGGGAGGCAAACTCAGGTCTTGTTCTAACTCTGTCTCTGGGCAGACAAGTCTCTGAGGATGCTGTGGGCATCACCTAGGTAAGGCACAGTAAATTTCTCACTACCACACCAAGCTGAATCAGCTCATCTCTTTCGGTCACATTTTTTCCACAACAATATCCACTGAGTCTGAAAATGCCTCTGTCTTACGTTGGTCCAGTTTTCATGAAAGGTATCAAACACGGGAGTTAGAATAATAACCATTCTTTTTTCAAAAACCAATACAGCAGGTCATGTCAGAGGATTTAGTGTTATTTACACATAATATCCACAAAGATTTCGAGGGTGAAGATATTTATGTATGAAGCTCACTCCACAAACTTTTAAGAGAGCAGGAGGTAACTTTTAATAAAAGACATGTAGAATAAAGCAGCTGAATTGGGAAATCAAAAAGTGGCAGTAATGTTTCTTGGAAGTCAGGCTAGAGGCAAGCATTATTAACCACCTATTTGAGATCAAGAAGGGAGCACTCAGAGTTCCGTGACACGCCCTCCACCATGACTACGGCCCACTCGCATTCCCAGCCGATAGCCTGGATTCCATCCAGGGACCTACTGCGGGTCAACGTCCCCACCAGCTCTCCTGGAGGAGCACAGAATGACTGACCAAGGTGAAGTGACCTCTGGAGTGGGGGAGGGGAGTATGGGACAACTTCTTCAAAATCTGGAAGGTACAATTTACCACTCTGATGCCAATACTTCAAAGGCTGTGGGATCACAGACCAATGTAGAACTATCTGATTACCAACCAGGCATAGGGGATTAAGTTGGCTACTGCCTGTTGTTACTCAGAGGGAATGATCTTTGATGAAGATGTGTGTCCCATTCAGAGGATGAAGTGTAAGTTATTATCAACATTTCCAATCAGATGGTATAAGCTTAACTGAGCTAGGATTGTGACTTAGGGTCTCATGAGAGGTATGCTCCAAGAACTCACTTCTGCATGCCATGAAGTAAAGATTGCCACAGCCAGAGAATTGGAGCCACAAAAGAGAAACCCACAATGTTACCATCCCATCACTGTGTATATAAATTCAGAATGGCTCCCTCTCGTCCCCAGATTCTCAAGACCCTGGGAGCCTCATCCTGGAGTTGCCCTCTTCTAAACACCTCCCCAGCTCCCAACTGCCCTTCCTTCCCCATGGCCACCCAGGTACTCAGAACTAGACTGTTGAGAGCTTCCTGCCTTGACCCCTTCGATCTTGCCTCCCCAAGTATCACTCCCAATTATGTTTGGCAAATCAAAGGTAATGATGAATTCCACTGCCATAAATCATTTAATGAATTTCTATAGGTGGTAAATTGTAAACACCTTTGTTTGGCATCCGAAGACTATAAGAACAGACTATCATTTCCTCTTTATTCCCACACTACATTATCACAGCCTTTTCTCCAACCCAACACATCCCATGCTCTAAGTGCCCCCAACTACTCTCCCTTCCTCACACAAGCTCTGCAATTTGGTGCATCTGTGCTTTTCCATACACTGATACCTGCACCTGAAATGCTCTTTCCTACCGTCTGCACCTGGAACACTTATTCAAATGTGAATTTGCCTGAAACCTTTAGGCAGAATTACCTATGGCCTCTGTATTCACCTAACTCTGTGTGCACCTGTTCTCTCTACATGATGAGTAAGTGATTTGGGCGCATGCTATGTGCCAAGAATACGAGAGTGAGTAGAGAAGAAGAAACCCAGTTCCAGACATCATGGAATTCCCATGGAGGCTACAAAGATTATCAATGTAAGAACTGCTCAATGTACCACAGGAAAAAGTGGGGTAAGAGAATAAATAATAGGTGTGAGTGACTTAGGGGGCTCAGGAGAGGCTTTTCTAAAGGAGAGGTTTTCGAGCTGCAGTCGGATGGAAGACAAGAGTTGTATACAAACCAGAGTCTTCAGACCCATTCCAGTCCTTGGATGGTTCGTTACGGTTCTGCAACAGTGGTACAGTAATTGAGGAGAGGCATTTAGAAGTTTTTAGAGCAATTTGACAGAGTAATTTTCTATCTCTTAGATCTAATAAAATGCAAAGCTTGTATTTTGTGTCTTTTTTATCCATTTTATTTTTCTTGTATTTCATTTTTATTATCCTTATAAAAGCATCAGTCTGTGATGGATTAGAAAATTAAAGAACAACTATTCTTTCATCACAGATAGTTTAAGGAGCACTGGCCCAGCCAGAAGGAAAATGTGAATCACCCCAGTGTGGGAGAAAACGAGGCTGGCTGTGTGGATTCTGGGAATATCAAGCTCATGCGTGATCACTGAAGTGATCTGTTGTCACCAGCTGGGGAAAGAGGATAGAATCGGAACGGCAGCCCCAAAGAGTTTCAGTATGCAATGGCTGATTGAGAAAGACAAGCCTCTAAGGGAGACAACAGAGGAAAAGCCAGACAGGCTGACTGACAAGAAATGTGCAGCCTTAGAGGTCAAGAGGAGAGAAGGTTTCAAGTGGGTGGAGTGGTCAGCCATGTTGAAGCCAAATGAGATGACAACTGACGGAAAACTGTCACCTGAGCACAGAGATGGGATCATTGCAGAAGCAATGTGATGGAGAGGTGGGGCTATCTGGAAAAAACAAAGGAATTCAAGGAACAAGATGCAGCCAGTTGCACAGTAGTGAAAAGGGAAGAGATTTGGTGGCTGCCAGTGGATGTGGGCACAAGTTTTGCTTTGGTTGGGGTCATTGTATTTTTGTTTTAACGCGAGAAATTTTTTCAAAGATGATAGACACCCCTTGAGAGGGACGGGATGAATATAGAAAACAGAGAAAATACAATCACTAATTTATGTTTTTGGAGAAAGTGGGTGAGGTTATTATCTAAAGCACAAGTAAGGAAAGGGAAGTTAATCCCAAAAATGATAGTCTTGTTGAAGCAATGGGCTGTGAAGTCTGCCTGAAGAGGAAGGAAAGGAGAGAGGCATAGGAAGAAAGTGGATGCATACAAGCGCTGAGGTGCTTTTGCGTCTGAAGAATAGTGATTACGGGAAAGAGGAACAAGAGAACTGGAAGGAAAGAACAGTCTAGTGAGAGACGGGATTCCCTGATGCAGTGATTTTTGAAGAGAACACATAACCCCATGTCTTTCCCAGGTTACTGCATTTCTCTTTGACGTTTTATATTTCTTCCTCAAGCTTTGTTTTGAAGACTATTTATTGTCTTTAGTGTCTCTGAAACTACAAGAGCGCATCAGTCTGAATTCTTCCATGTTTTCTCAGAGGAGTCCTGATCTAAAGGATATTGTTCCTCTCTCGGCTTCCACTGTTTTACTTCATGGTTGGCATAAATGTGTGCTGATTGACTTGTGCTCATTTGCTCTCTGCACTGATGCTGTGCTGTTGCCTCCTGGTTATTAATCTTCTCTGCAGCACTCCATCCCGATCAACTATTGCTAAAGAACAGGAAGGGAAGGGTGAGGCCAAGGAGCTAAGGCAGTTCCAGTATGGATCCGGCTATGTTTCCAACACTCAGCTAAATTGGATGTGTCTTCTGCTATGAGCTACACCTCCCTAACCCAGTGTTCACACTTGGGGGAGTCAAGAGAGCTCACATTGAGCACTTAGAGTCCCAGAACTCTGTCCATCAATGCTTTGACTCCCTCTCACCCTCCTCACCTAATGTAAGGCCTTGCCTGGAAACCCAGCCATAAACAACTCTACCTCCCCATCTTGTCGTAATGGAGAATTAACTATCTCTGGGGACTCTTTTCTTCCACTCATATGTCTCAACCATCTAATCAAAGAATCATTACATGGGCCTTTGAGAATTATGCCACTTACTTTCTGAGCAGGGATCACAGATTGGCAGCCCACAGATGGAATCCAGCTGGCAGATAATTTTGTTTGGCCCACACAGTGTTTGAAAGATAGGAACATTTCATATAAAAATCCATCTTTTCAGCTTCTTTAAAATCAGATATCTGGCAGTCCTCAATAGCAATTTTTCTGCATGGCAAAAATTGGCTAGATCTGAGCTATGGTTGTCCTCCTCAGATGGGAATGCCATTTACTTCCACCCTCCCTACTCCCTACTGCCTTGCATTTAGCCCCCTTCAGACTCTGTGGTTCCCCCACCCCTGGGTTTAGAGGCGCTACATGGTATGGCTGAGTCCACGTTATAGTCTGTCTGGCAGATCATTTTTATACTTTATGTTTGGGGTTTATGGCTGTGTTCTTTTTTTTTTTTTTTTTCCTTCTCTCTCAAGGTGGATTTTCTCCTCTACTTTTTGTTATTTGAACTTTTTGGAGTTATTTCTGTTTGTTACTCCTTTTATTATTTAGTGTATGTGGTCGGGGGAGGAGGGGGTAGAGTAAAAAGGCTTTTTCATTTCATCATAAAAACCTGACGTCTTCCTGACTTTTTGACATTTCCTACTCCTAAAATGGGCAGTGATAAAACAGACTGCAAAATGTTTGAGTATCAGAAATGATGCAACTGTTGATCGAGTGCTTTAGGCCCTAAAAAATTAACTTGCTATACCATCACGCACAAAACTTAGTGATTTATGCATTAATTGAAAGAAGTGCCAGAATGGAAAGAACTTATAACAAACCTGTTTCCCTTTCTGTTCCATTTTTCTTTGGTTCTCATGGTAATCTAAATATGCAAAAAGATGTAAATAGCTTCTTTTTGGAAAACACTTAAACACTATAGCAGAAGATGAAGGCAACTTACAGGGTCCATTCCTAGCTGGAAGCAAACCCTGGAGGCCCTGAGAATTTTTACAGCTGGGCAAGTGGATTTGAGCCTTTTTGGAGAGAGAGGACCTACACCCTCAAAGATAATGAAATGTTGATCAGTCTGACACCATTGCTTCCCTGGGATTAGGTGCAAGCTTCCTCAGCAGCCTCCCTGCCTCCATTCTTGACCCCTACAGTCCATTCTCCCATAGGACAGGCATTCTATAAAAACAATCTCTTAACGTTCATTGTTCAAAACCTTCCAGTGGCCTCTCACGCACTTAAAAGAACCTCTTTCTCATGGCCCCCAAAGTCCTACAGAATCAGCCACTGCCCTACTCTGGTCTCTGAGTCCTCTCCCATCTTGCCCCCTTCCTCATCACATACCATGTACAGTGAACACCTTTCTGTTCCAGCACAAACCATGTGTACTCTGGCCACAGGGCTTTCTCCCTTGCTGTTCTGCCTACCTCTCCCTCAACTCTTCCATGGCTTGTCTCCCCCTTTCATGTGGGGCTCAGTTCTAACATCACTGTGCCACAGAGCTCTCCTCTGATCACCCAAGCTTGAAGGATCTCAGTTATTAACCCAGCCCACTACTCTTATGCTCTTCACAGCACTCACCATCTGAAATCCCCTTGGTCATTCATTTGTCTATATCACCCTCCAGCAAATGTCTCCCCTCTTGACTGCTATTTCCTCCGCTCATTGGCTGAATGACTGAATTTTATCAGTGTCAAAATGGGATTTACAGAAGAACATGGCTCATGCAAAGTTCCACAGCTCATCAAAGGCAGAGCTCATCATGTAATCCTCACCTCCTGCCATCAACCTCTTCATCATCCCTTAGGTCAGCAAAAAAGAAATCTTACTAGGAATGCTTAGAAGATAATGGAAAGGTAAAGATGGTGAGCTGTATTTTTATATGGTCAATCTTAGTACTATTTTTATTTTGTAAGACAATACCACCACCACAAATAACATATTTTAATACACATTTAATAAAATATATATTAATATGCAAATATATATTCTATATTAGTACATATTTATTTATACATTTTATATATATAATGTGTGTTTGTTCATATTTGGTAAGAAAGTCTCTTCGAAGAAAATGCTCTGATAAATCCTAAAGGCTGCCTACTGATTTCATTAAATTTACCAAGAATTATTTAGGATCATTCTTATCAACAGAGATTTACTCGATTTTACTACATTTACCATTATAACTGAATGCAGTACACATCAGCTGTTTGTATTAATATTTATTGTCAAAGAAATGCCAGGCAGTGTTCCTATTTAGCATTGCTCGTGGTGTTTCAACCACTTCTAGCAATAAGATTCGCAATTTAGCAACAATGCTGTTAACGTTCAACGTATATAATTCCTTTGTCCTCCTAAGACATCAAATTGCTAGTGAGCTTACATTTTCTTTCTCAGGCTCCAATGAATAAGCAGTTAACTGCCAGGGTTGCTAATTGAGTAAATTACTCCTGAGTGACTCCAGGGCCAAATGAATCTTCCCTTTGACAAAAACTTAGAGCTATACTCAAAGCCAAGAACTGTGGTATAGGAGCTCACTAGGATGCAGTGGGGGAAACAAGGGGAAAAAACAACCAAATAAAGTTAAAAAAAAAAAAAAAGAGTTGTGTCAGTGAAGCAAACATGAAAGTTTCTTCTTACAAGAGCTACAGAAAAGTCTACTAGAAAGGAAACTGTTCCCTTCTTCAGGGACTTCAATCTTTAAAAAGGGGGTTCAGGGGAGGGCATGGATTGCATCCGGTTTTAGACAATTCATTCCTAAGAGCAGAACCCTCCTTGAACACTCACAGGACTGGAAAGAGTTTACAATCTCAAACTCCCACAGAAAAATAGGAGTCTTTTTTTTTTTAAAAAAGATTTTATTTATGTATTTGACAGAGATCACAAGTAGGCAGAGAGGTGGGCAGAGAGGGGCAGGGGGAAGAAGGCTTCCTACTGAGCAGAGAGCCCAATGTTGGGCTCGATTCCAGGACCCTGAGATCATGACCTGAGCCCAAGGCAGAGCCAGCCATTGAGCCACCCAGGAGCCCCTGAAAAACTGGGATCTTTTTTTTTTTTTAATATTTTATTTATTCATTTGACAGAGAGAGAGATCACAAGTAGGCAGAGAGGCAGGCAGAGAGAGAGGGAGAAACAGGCTCCTCACTGAGCAGAGAGCCTGATGCGGGGCTCGATCAAACTGGGATCTTTTAACTCATGGCATCAACTCTGTTGGTCTCCTCACTGCCTACCAAGCTTCAAACACAGAAGGGAAATGACCAACTAAGCACCTTTTCAGTACAGAAATGGTTCTCTGTGCCTCACTGAAATTTCCACAGTGTTATACTCAACTCAAATCCACATTCTCTATTTATAGTTCAAATGAAAAATGGAGCAAGGTATGCAAATTTGAGAAGCAGATCCAATTGGAAATGTCAGGAGAGCATGGTCTTCCTGAAGCCTTGACTCTCAGTGGCGCTACTCCAGGAGTTAGTACAACAGAGGCAGTTAATGATGAATTCAAGGCAAACCTTGAGAAGTACACTCTGAGGAACATCAGTTACTCTGTGTTCTGGTTTGGAATCGGGGACAACATGATCTTTAGGACTTGAAAAATCTTCTTTCTTTTGGGGCCAGAAATGAACCAAGTCAATGAGGCCATTAGCCTGAGAAATCAGCACTGACAATTCTAAATATTTTATGTAAAAGAAAGCAAAGTCCTCTAGTCCCAGCTGCAGACAAAAGGTACACGAAGCATCCTACATCCAGCCCATTAGCCACTTTCTGCCAGGTCCCTCCTCAGCAAACTGAAACCTACTTCTTATGTGATAATTCTACGTGGACATGGCAAACCTTCATAGCACAGCCAGAGTGAGTTTAAAAGCATATGAGAGAGAGTTTTGGTTAAGTGTTTCTATAAATCCAGGGATGTACTGACTCTTCCAATGCACAAATGTTTTAAGTAGCAGCACTGACTATGTTTGATATCTAGCACTAGAATTATTAAACGTCTGTAGAGTTCATGAGTGTGCGAAAGGGAGAAGAGGACTTCCCCATCAATTCGAGTCAGTTGTTTTTTGGATCAAAGACCTTCAATGACATCAACATCCTACCACAGTTAAATCTTTCAAGCCCCCTGTGAATCTGATGTTCCCTATCATCCTCTGTCACCCTCTGCTGCAGCAGACATGCCTTCTACTCAAGGGTGGCTGGTTGTCTTGTCTTATAAGCCCTCCAATAATATTTTTTCACCCCATACTCTTTTTTTTGTGTGTGCATCCAAAACATCTTTTTTTCCAAATCCAGATCAGTTCAAACCCCCTTTCCCTGATAATCCCAGCCTTCACTGACACTTCTCTAATGGGACCTCCTTCGGATCAGGCACTCAGGGGTTTACATTTTACATTCTTCCCCCAAACCAAAAATGAAAATTTCATGAGCCTAAGATCCAATATCTCCTGTTTCTTCATAAAGGAAAAAGTCCTGGCAATACTGTGAGTACTTACCAGGTCGTTAATAAATTCTGGTTATTTGTCATCCTAATCAGTATTATTACACATACCAAATCCCATGGCGATAAATACAATTGCATCAGGAATATTTTGATTAATTTGCCAAAACGCAATTATTGGTTCACTTATTTATAATATTAAAGTAACATGATCAAAAACTAAGCTACTTCACAAACTATATTTAGTACTATCACTGTTACAATAATGATTCTTGTACTCGTCACTCCCATGGAATTTGAATTTAAATTTTCCCACTTGCTAACATGTCATACATAAATATAAGAAAATCTGGGAAATTTCCTAAGAAAACCCTATAAGAAATCTCTTCTCCAAATTATAAGTCAGCCAGCAGGATTCCCCACACAGAAGGCAAGAATGGAAGTGCATTTTTCTCTATCACTCAGAACCTAAAAGTCTCTGTTGTTTTTCTTCCTTCACTCTCTGGTTTCAAAATTCATCCTTTGAAAGCAGTTGGGTTTAACGGCGAGCATGTAAAAGGATTCTATATCAACTTCCTTACCTCTTTCTCCATTGAGTCCTGTACGGAGGGAGGGGATATGTGAATTTCTTCATTACTGAAGAAGTAGAATTTTCAAGAGCTCCAAGCAGGTAGAGTTAACTGTGTCTGGTACCTGCTGCTGGTTGATCACTTTCTCTGCAGCAGGAGAGAGGGGGCAGAGAAGGGGATACCTGATCAGATAGTTTTTCTCTTACTTGTGAAGTATCTGCCCTGGGAAGTCAGAGGTTCAAAGGTCATACCCTTTGTGCAACACAGGAAGAGGGGAGGGCTGTCCTACCAGTTCCTCAGAGAGTTCAAAGATAATATTACCCAAGAACACAAAATCCCTCAGGAGCAAAGTTCACCTGAGGGTCCAGTTCAAGTACTTTACTTCCAGTTGGTCTTACTGAGTGAAAAACACAAGTTCAGTATGCTGATGTGGGCCAGCTTTTGAACAAAGGAGTTTTCTTTCCTTTTTTTTTTTAAGATTTTATTTATGTATTTAACAGACAGAGATCACAAGTAGGCAGAGAGGCAAGCAGAGAGAGAGGGGGAAGCAGGCTCCCCGCCCAGCAAAGAGCCCAATGCAGGGCTTGATCCCAGGACCCTGAGATCATGACCTGAGCCTAAGGCAGAGGCTTTAACCCAATGAGCCACCCAGGCACTCTGAACAAAGGAGTTTTCAAAAGCCTGCTGCCCCAGCCTGAAATTCTCAACTTTATAGTTATTCTTTTATTTGGTAGGTTATTTCTAGGAATCCATATTTAAGATGCAGGGGCAGCTCGTCAGCTGAGTGTAGGACTCTTGGGTTCAGCTCAGGTTATGATCCCAGAGGTGTGGGACTGAGCCACGTGTAAGTGTCTGCACTCTGCAGGGAGTGTGCTTGAGATGCCCCCTCCCTCTCCTTCCCCCCACTTGCACACACTCCCTCTCTTGCTCTCTCTCTCAAATAAAGAAATAAATCTTTAAAAATAATATGATAAAAATAAATAAAAAATCAAATCAAATAAAAAGCAACTGCAGTCTAGATGATAGAAAGAATCCTCTCCATTCCAACCCTCCTCAAATCTGAGTAGGATTGGCTCTTATGCAGACAGGAGAAAGGTAATGTTCTCCTAAAGATTTCTGCTAATACTCAAAGGCTTATGTCCTTCTGGCTACATCTCCTCTCCTCTTCCAACATCCATGATCATGTGACTCTCTACAATGATTTACAAACACACACACACAAAATCCATTCATCAAGCTACTCCATTCTGTCAACTTTCATTTGAAGATTTGGGTGACCTCAGAGAACCAGGTCTTCCATTACCTTCTCTTCAACCCTTCTCTTCTTTCCCACAGCCCCCACTTCTCTTTCTCTCCTTGCCCTCACTTCATTCCTACCCTCAGCCATATCTCCATATCTCTCTCTTCTCCCTCCCTCCTTTTCCCTCTCTCTCTGGAATAAAACAAATGGCTCTTCTTTTCTTAGTCCTCCTGAAACTGAGTCCTCTGTATTGCTCTACTATCCTTGTAATTACACTATTTCCATGCGGGACATCCAGGGATTTCTTCCAAAGTCAAGGCTTTCTCTTGCAGGAATTCAGTCACTATTTTGTTCACCTCTTCACCTTCACAGCCCAGTGTGATAAAGTAAGCCACCGATACTGATACCCTGGTTGATAAAATCAGTAAAGAAGAGGAGAGTCTAAGGGAATGGGAACTTGAGCTTTCATAGAGGAGAAAGCCAAGTGAAACCACCTACCCAGAGCCTAGGGAAGTCCTAAAAGGATCCTGAAAATACTGATGGCAAAGTATCTGAAGTCAAATTGCACCACCTTCTCAGCTGTACCATCAATGGTCTCAGTTAAGAACCTCAACTTTCTTAATGACATTTTGTCATTTTTGCACCTTGGCTTTTTAGAAGGGAAAACTCTATGACTCAATTGAAAGCCAGTACCTCTAAAGACATCTTCAACACCTAAGTGGAAAATGGAAATATTTTTTCTAGTTACTTGGATTTGTAGAGCCTGGAAGCTGCTTATAACCTAGCCCTTACCTACCCAACTTACAGCCACATTTGCAACAGGGCTTCATGACTCAGCAACCCTGTGCTTACACTGGTCCTTCCAACACTATATCTGTGACTCCCTGCCTTCACTGTGCTGGCCCTTTACTCGCACTATCCTTTGCTCCCGCCCAGCCTCCAAAACTAGAATCAAGTGTCTCTTTTCCTGAGAAGACTTTCCCAACTGCCCTTTCATGGTGGTTTTGGCTCCTCTATGTACCTATGTAAATATTTATCTTCTAGCTTTGTGCATTTTACATTGCATTTTAAATATCTGTTCACATGTGCTTCTCCTCTGCTACGGGGCGATAACTTTGAAAGCATGGCTAACATCTTATTCACTTGCACATCCCCAAGGCTTACGAGCAAATCCTCTTCCATAGAAAGTATCTGAAAAATGCTAACTACAAGAAAATAAACGACTGAGCCTACATCAAAATAAAAAGCTTCAGCATAGCAGTGGAAACAATCACCAAAACTAAAAGGTGACCTACAGAAAGGGAGAGGATATTTCCAAAGATAACTTATAAAGGCTTACTATGCAAAATATAGAAAGAACTTATACTACTCAACATCCAGAAAACAAATAATCTAGTTAAGAAATGGGCAGAAGTTTCTGTGGCCAATGTCGAAGAGGTTACCACCTATGTTCTCCTCTAGGATTTTGATAGATTTCTGCCTCACATTGAGGTCTTTTATCCATTCCAAGTTGGCCACAACAACTTCTTTCAAGATATGTCTCCAAAGGCCAAGGAAACAAAAGTGAAAATGAACTTTTGGGACTTCATCAAGATCAAAAGCTTCAGCACAGCAAAGGAACAGTCAACAAAACAAAGAGGCAACCCATGGAATAAGAGAAGATATTCGCAAATGACACTACAGACAAAAGGCTGATACCCAAGACCTATAAAGAACTCCTCAAACTCAACACACACGAAACAGGTGATCATGTCAAAAAATGGGCAGAAGACATGAACAGACATTTCTCCAAAGATGACATACAAATGGCTAATAGACACATGAAAAAATGTTCATCATCATTAGCCATCAGGGAGATTCAAATCAAAACCACACTGAGATACCATCTTACACCAGTTAGAATGGCCAAAATCAACAAGACAATAAACAACAAGCATTAGAGAGGATATGGAGAAAGGGGGAGGCTCTTACGCTGTTGGGGGTAATGCAAGTTGGTACAGTCACTCTGGAAAACACTGTGGAGATTCCTTAAGAAATTAAAAAAAGAGCTACTCTATGACCCAGCACTATTGGGTATTTACCCCAAAGATACAGATGTAGTGAAAAGAAGGGCCACCTGTACCCCAATGTTCATAGCAGCAATGGCCACAGTCACCAAACTATAGAAAGAATGAAGATGCCCTTCAGTTGATGAATGGATAAGGAAGATATGGTCCATATATACAATGGAGTATTATGCTTCCATCAGAAAGTATGAATACCCAACTTTTGTATCAACGTGGATGGGACTGGAAGAGATTATGCTGAGTGAAATAAGTCAAGCAGAGAGAGTCAGTTGTCATATGGTTTCACTTACTTGTGGAGCATAAGGAATAACATGGAGGACATTGGGAGATGGAGATAAGTGAGTTCGGGGAAATCAAAGTGGGAGACGAACCATGAGAGACTGTGGACCTTGAGAAACAAACAGGTTTTGGAGGGGAGGTGGGTTGGGGAGTTGGGTGAGCTTGATGTTGGGTATTGTGGAGGACACATTTTGCATAGAGCATTGGGTGTGGTGCATAAACAATGAATTTTGGAACACTGAAAAAAATTAAATTAAATTTTTTAAAAAAGAAGTGGACTGAAGACATGAACAGACTTTTCTCCAAAGAAGACACCCAGATGGCAGACACATGAACAGATGTCAGTATCACTCAACATCAGGGAAATGCAAATCAAAACTACAATGAGCTATCACCTCATACCTGTCAGAATGGCTAAATTCAACAACACAGGAAACAACAAGTGTTGGCAAACATGTGGAAAACAAGGAATCCTCTTACACTGTTGGTGAAATGCAAACTGGTCCAGCCACCATGGAAAGCAGAACTGAGGTTCCTCAAAAAGTTAAAAATAGAGCTACCCTATGATCCAGTAATTACACTACTGGGTATTTACCTAAAGAATAAAAAAAAAAAAAACACCAATTCAAAGAGATACATGCATCTTTATGTCTATAGCATCATTATTTACCATTGGCAAATTACGGAAGCAACCCAAGCATCCATTAGTAGATGAATGTATAAAGATGTGGTATATATATACAATGAAATACTTCTCATCCATAAAAGGGATGAAATCTTGCCATTTGCACAACAACGTGGATAGAGCTAGAGGGTATAATGCTAAGCAAAATAAGTCAGAGAAATAAAATTCCATATGATTTCATTCATATGTGAAATTTAAGAAACAAAACAAATGAGCAAAGGGGGAAAAAAAGAGAGAGGCAAACCAAGACACAGACTCTTAACTATAGAGAATAAACAGATGGGGGCGCCTGGGTGGCTCAGTGGTTTAAGCCTCTGCCTTCGGCTCAGGTCATGATCTCAGGGTCCTGGGATCGAACCCCGCATTGAGTTCTCTGCTCAGTGGGGACCCTGTTTCTCCCTCTCTCTCTCTGCCTGCCTCTCTGCCTACTTGTGACCTCTCTTTCTGTCAAATAAATAAATAAAATATTAAAAAAAAACAAACAAAAAAATAGATGGTTACCAGAGGAGAGATGGAGGGGAATAGGAGAAATACATGATGGGGATTAAGAAGAGTTCTTGTGACAAGTACCCAGTATTTTATAGAAGCGTTGAATCACTATACGGTACACCAGAAACTAAAGTAACACTATATGTTAACTACATTGGAATTAAACTTTTCTTAAAAAGACAATCTGGTGCAACCCCTCATTACTCTCTAGAGCTATTATTAAAAGTATCTGTAAATGGAATTGTTTTAAAACCCAAGAATCTTAACACAGAATAAAAAAATCTGTGAAGTAGAAGACAGTTGATGGGAAATCATCCAGTCAGATAATAACAAATCAAAGAGTGAAGCCTGTGTGAACTATGGGATACCATTAAAAGAAACAACTTACCCATATTATTGAAGTCTCAGAGGAGAAGAGAAGGTAAAAGAGGGAAGAAAAGTTATTTAAGGAACTGATAGCTGAGGGGCACCTGGATGCCTTAGTCAGTTAAGTGTCTCTTGATTTTGGCTTAAGTCATGATCGTGAAGTTGTGAGATCAAGCCCTGTGTAAGGCTTTGTGCTCAGCCGGGATTCTGCTTCAGATTCTCTCTCTCCCTCTTCCTCTCTCCCTCTGCCCCCTCCCCATACTCACACACTCTCTCTCAATATCTCTCAAATGAAGGAAGGAATGAATGAATGAACTGATGACTGAGAACTTCCCAAATATGGGGAGAAATTTAGACATCCACATTCACCAAGCTCCTAAATTTCTAAAAAATTTTTAACACTGAAAATTCTTTTCCAATTCAGAATACGCCAGTTCAGAGTACTGTAACGTGGACATGTGTTAGCCACTTAACTCTATATATTTACAGTATTTATTGAAAAAAAATCCGCAGATAAGTGGACCCGCTTAGTTCAAATCCATGTTGTTCAAGAGTCAACTTTACTTTTTTTGTCTTTCCCAATCCTCCCCCATCAGATTGTTAATCTCCTGATCTGTAGAGTTGGAGGATCCAGCTATCTGGTCTCTAATGTAACAAATGACTGGGTGACTTCGACCTCAGTCTAACTTGGCAGGAAACCCTATAGCCTGCTCTCTATATGGCAGCTAGGCTGTAGAGACTGCTGTAGGGTTCATACTCACAGAAACTACCAGCATGGCCTCACCTGTGTTCCCTCTGTGGAGCTCAGCAGGCTTAATATATTTGATAACTGCTGATATTCCTAACAACTCTCCCATGTATGACACTTCGGAAAGGACTAAGATCAAGGAAATTAGAATTTCACTGAAGGAAGGCATGGATTTTAATCAGTTATGCAGGGAAATGACTTTAGCTCATAAGCCCCTATGTTCACATAGAACAGAAGGCTTGGACTCATTGGACTAATTTGAAAATCCCTGCTGTGAATTGTTAAAGCCATGGAAATTTTGATTAACAAGACTGCTGTGTTACCTAAGATATTTCCAAGTTAAGTCCTTGGTGACCAATGACATTTTCCTTTTTAAAAATCTTTTGAGGGGCACCTGGGTGGCTCAGTGGGTTAAGGCCTCTGCCTTCGGCTCAGGTCATGATCTCAGGGTCCTGGGATTGAGCCCCGCATCGGGATCTCTGTTCCATGGGGAGCCTGCTTCCTCCTCTCTCTCTGCCTGCCTCTCTGCCTAGTTGTGATTTCTCTCTGTCAAATAAATATTTTTTTAAAAAATCTTTTGACACTTTTTTTTAAATTTATTTTCAGCGTAACAGTATTCATTGTATTTGTACCACACCCAGTGCTCCATGCCATACATGCCCTCTCTATTAACCACCACCTGCTTCCCCAACCTCCCACCCCCCTGCCCCTTCAAAACCCTCAGGTTGTTTTTCAGAGTCCATAGTCTCTCATGGTTCATCTCTCCTTCCAGTTTCCCTCAACTCCCTCTCCTCTCCATCTCCCCATGTCCTCCATGTTATTTGTTATGCTCCACAAATAAGTGAGACCATATGATACTTGACTCTCTCTGCTTGACTTTTTTCTCTCAGCATAATTTCTTCCAGTCCCATCCACGTTGATACAAAAGTTGGGTATTCATCCTTTCTGAAGGAGGCATAACACTCCGTCGTGTATATGTACCACATCTTCCTTATCCATTCGTCCATTGAAGGGCATCTTGGTTCTTTCCACAGTTTGGTGACCGTGGCCATTGCTGCTATAAACATTGGGGTACAGATGGCTCTTCTTTTCACTACATCTGTATCTTTGGGGTAAATACCCAGTAGTTCAATTGCAGGGTCATAGGGAAGCTCTATTCTTAATTTCTTCAGGAATCTCCACACTGTTCTCCAAAGTGGCTGCACCAACTTGCATTCCCACCAACAGTGGAAGAGGGTTCCCCTTTCTCCACAACCTCTCCAACACACGTTGTTTCCTGTCTTGCTAATTTGGGCCATTCTAACTGGTGTCAGGTGGTATCTCAATGTGGTTTTAATTTGAATCTCCCTGATGGCTAGTGATGATGAGCATTTTTTCATGTGTCTGATAGCCATTTGTATGTCTTCATTAGAGAAGTGTCTGTTCATATCTTCTGCCCATTTTTTGATATGATTATCTGTTTTGTGTGTGTTGAGTTTGAGGAGTTCTTTATAAATCCTGGATATCAACCTTTTGTCCGTACTGTCATTTTCAAATATCTTCTCCCATTCTGTGGGTTGCCTCTTTGTTTTGTTGACTGTTTCCTTTGCTGTGCAGAAGCTTTTGATCTTGATGAAGTCCCAAAAGTTCATTTTTGCTTTTGTTTCCTTGGCCTTTAGAGACATATCTTGAAAGAAGTTGCTGTGGCTGATATCAAAGAGGTTACTGCCTATGTTCTCCTTTAGGATTCTGATGGATTCCTGTCTCACGTTGAGGTCTTTTAACCATTTCGAGTTTATCTTTGTGTACGACACCAGTTTTTGTTCACCTAAATATATAGGGGCTAGGAGAATTTGTGTAGGGAATACATCAATATGGCCTATGAAATTACTACAGGTATTCCTTGGTAATCTGAGGGCAAGCTGAGTGAGCAGCAAGCTGAATTTGCATTTTCTTCCAAACCCATGTTGCTGGTCTCATCTGGATCTTGAGTTTTGATTTGACCTATTCTTTAAGCTTCCATTCTATGGCTCAAAGAGGTGTTCCAAAATCACCTTAGGTGATTTGATCAAGCTCAAATTTTTTATTATTTTTGGCAGAGAAAGCTGGCCCCCCAAAAGTTTGAGGTAGATGAGGGTTAGCTATTCCCCGACAACTTTGCTAACAGGCTGTCAAGAAAATATGGGACTACATCTTCATGATGTTAGGTTAGTCAAAGCCTCCTCAGATATAAAACCAAACATAAGTAACAAGAAGGAAAAAGATACACTGGTCTTTGTTCCTACTCAAAAATTTTGTGCTTCCAGGAATGCCATTAAGAAAATGGAAAGACAACCCACAGAATAAGATAAATATTTGCAAACTGTATATCTGGTAAGGGACTTATATCTTGAATATATAAAGAATGTTCACAACTCAATAATAAAAATAAAACAAAATTTTTTAAAAAGAGGAGATGATCTGAATAGAGAGGACTCCAAAAAATGTATACAGTGGTCAATGAGTAGATGAAAAGTAACACACATCGAGATACCACTTCATACCTACTAGGAGCCAGCCATTATCGTGCTTGAGAGATGAAGCTCCTTTATAGGGGGAAGCACAGAGAATGCTTTGCCGATTGTTCCATAAGAACACTACATGTTTAAAGTCCTTAAGTGAAATAGAAATTATTCTGAGTGTTTTCAAAAACACCCTAAAGTCAACAAACACTGCACTACATACAAATTGATTTTCAAATCACATACATGTTTACTGTCAATTACATTTCTTTCTAATCTTGAAAGTAAATTTGATGTGCTGATGGATTATCCTTTCAGTCTGGATGGACTTCTCCTGAGTCTCAGCTGATGCTGACTCTTGATGGGTTTGACATAGCTAGTTCCTCTAAGAATTGGATTTGCAATCAAAAGAAATGAAATCTTGCCATTTGCGATGATGTGGATGGAAATAGAGGGTATTATGCTCAGTGAAATAAGTCAATCAGAGAAAGACAATTATCATATGATCTCCCTGATATGAGGATGTGGAGATGCACTGTGGGGGGTTTCGGGGATAGGAAAAGAATAAGTGAAACAAGATGGGATAGGGAGGGAGAAAAACCATAAGTGACTTTTAATCTCACAAAACAAACTGAGGGTTGCTGGGGGGTGGTGGGTAGGAAGAAGGTGGTTGGGTTACGGACATTGGGGAGGGTATGTGCTATGGTGAGTGCTGTGAAGTGTGTAAATCTGGTGATTCACAGACCTGTACCCCTGGGGCTAATAATACATTATATGTTAACCAAAAAGATTAAAAAAAAAAAACAAACTGCGTTTGCAGTCAGGATAAGCTGACAGGAAGTAAGGGGGAGGGGGACAGTCCTTAGCCATTACAACCTCAAGGTCTAAAGACCTATGTTTCCTGTAACATTATCTGAAGGCAAAGACTATACTGTAATTCCTATCAACTATATCAGATTTTCTATATAACTGAGTAATTAGCCAAGAACCAGAAAATATCATTCTTGAAAAGATTCACTTGAACAGGATTTAAAGAAATGTAAATTTATAGTTAAGATGACTTTCTGTTAATATTACTAACCAATATTCACTGAAGAACTGTAGACTATTTGCCCCAACTTCAGAGCTGGAATTGAACTACATGTGCCTTTCTACCTACTTCAGTCATAATGCTTCCAGTTAACTATCTTTCAATGGGTATACCTTCAGGGCAGACCTAAGGCTTTAGCACTACAATTCAGACATATAGATACCTTGATATTAAAATGAAGTACCTTTTGATACCTTTCATATTTGCCTCTGGCTTTCTTTAAATATCCAGTGACTCTTTTGAAATGTTATTGATGGGATAGACTTATATTTGGGCTGCCTTTTTTCCTACATTTCTGCTATGCTTGTCCTACCACCCTACATCTGGATTTGCCCCCCATTTCATCATTTAAAAGAAGAGATCAGTCACACTGCATTGGATTTTTGCTTCCTTACCAATAATTTCCTCATAGATTAAAAAAAAAATTTTTAATTAGAAATATGTATTACCAACCCAACTGATAAGTTTCTGCAGTCCCACATCTCTCATTAATCTCTGGCTCCCATCCATTTACAACTGAGCCTTTATTCACTCCAAGATTATACTAAATCACTCTTCTCAAAGAGACTCAATATTACAAATTAATCTAAACTTTACTAAAATATAACTTTTGAAAATACACTTAACCAAAGTTGTAAGAAAAATTAGAAGTAGAAGGGGGATCATCTTCTTAGCTGAGGAAAAGCAGTGCTCTTAACACAGAAGCAGAGATTAAATATAAATGGTGTGGGAGAGAGACTCAAAGGTCATGAGTTCACAAGAAAAAAACAACTAGAAAATAATCAAGCCTGACCTTGAAGAATGAACACAGCAAAAAACAACAGCAACAACAAAAGAGCAAAATATTCAGAACATGTAACAGAAAATAAGTTTAATATCCGTGATATATAATGAATTCTTTCAAATCCCAAAGGAGAAGAATTCATGAAAAATAGGAAAAGAATAATAATGAGGCAAAAAGATGTAACTGGTTAATACTCCTATAAAGAAGTATTCAATTTTAACTAGTAATCAAAGGGATAAGAATGTAAATGATAGGCTTCATTTTCAGACTCAGAAATGTAAGAAAAATTGAAAATCATAATGTTGAAATTTCTTTGGGTTCATATCATTGCACAACAAATTCCTCTAAACTTTGGCAATTTAAAACCACCATTTAATTCTGTTCTCAGATTCTATGGGTCAGAAAATTCAGAAAAGGCATAATGGAGGAGCTTGTTTCTGCTCCTTGGTATGTGGGGCCCTGGCTAGCAAGACCTAAAAGTTGGAAGGGCCTGGAAGCTGGCGACAGGAACACCTTGGAGGGGTTTACCTGGCTGAGACTAAATTCTGGCTATTAGCTAGAACTCATCTGGGGCTATGGGCCAGAATACTACTTGTATCATTTCCAAGTAGCATTGGTATGGAGGCCTCCAAAGACAGAGGTCCTGAGGGAAGCAGATAGAAACTTATGACCTTTAATGACCCAGCCTTGAGAGTCACTCTCAAATCCACTGGTCACAAGCCTGCCCAGATTCACAAGGAGGGAGCAAACACCATCACTCAATGGGAGGAGTATCAAAATTTTTCTTGCATAGGGGCACCTGGGTAGCTCAGTCAGTTAAGAGTTGGACTCTTGATTTCAGCTCATGATTGAGCTGATTTCAGGTCAAAACTCTTGATTTCAGGTCATGTTCTCAGGGTTCTGGAATTGAGCCTCAAGTCTGGCTCTGAACTCAGCATCGAGTCTGAATAGGATTCTCTCTTCCTCTTCCTTACTGCCTTGTGCTCATGCACTCTATTTCTTTCTCTAAAATAAATAAATTTTTTAAAGTTTTATTGTATAAAGACCATGTGATAAGAGAAATTATGATGGCCATCCTTAGAAAACAGAATTTGCCACAGAAAAATTATAGAAAAATGCATGCTCTCATGGAATGCCAAATGTTAACTGGTATCTTTTTGAAGGCTAAACGGGCAATTTAAACCAGAGGCGTCATAAATGTTGTAACTCTTACCTGCAAAAGTACATTGTTTCCTCTAGATCATATTCTAAATAAAAAATGGATAGGTCTATTTCACTTATCAAATACATCAATTAATAACCTTCCAAGTATCATGAAATGAGGTTCTAGAGCACCTTACTTAATGAGAATTTTCTCCTAGAAAATGTTTAACTGAATGAACTCAAGAAATGAGTTACCCATTCATTCAACAAATAATCAGTGATTTCCTACTAAGTGCCAGGAGCTCTGGTCGGTGTCAGTCAAAGTGGAAACCATCTTTGCTCTTGTGGGTTTAAAATCAATTGGTAAGGTAAATATTAAATAACTAAGTAATTATCATCACAACCTGTGAGAAGTGCTTCTAAAATAATGTATAGGCAACTATAGGAGGATTTTTAGGCAGAATTACATTAGGAATTAAGGAATTGATACTAAAATTGAGACCAGAGGAAATACTAGAAATTTACTATTTAGGGGCTGGAGAGATATTGTGGAATATGGGGAGAATTCATAAAAAGCCTGAAACAGAAAACAGGTTGGCATGGAGGACAAATATCAGGAAGCATTGACTTTCCTTATGTACTTATATGAGGGGGACAAGAGCATAAGGGGATAGAGAGAGGTAAACAGGACCCAGAGAGACCCACGGCCTTATATCCATATTAAAGTTTTTATATTAGCTGTGCATTGAGCACTTTTTTTTTTAAGAAATGATTTTTTTAAATATTTTATTTATTCATTTGACAGAGAGAGACACAGTGAGAGAGGGAACAGAAGCAGGGAGAGTGGGAGAGGGAGAAGCAGGCTTCCCGCTGAACAGGAAGCCCAATGCGGGGCTCGATCCCAGGATGCTGGGATCATGACCTAAGCCAAAGGCAGCAACTTAACAACTGAGCCACCCAGGCACCCTTGTACATTAAGCACTCTCTTAAAAGGTTTTTTTTAATTTATTATTTTAACTTATTTATTTAAAGAGAGACCGCAAGAGCACAGCCTGGGGGAGGAGCAGAGGGCAAGGGAGAGAACAGACCTCAAGCAAACTTTGTGCTGAGTACAGAGTTTGACCTGGGGCTTGATCCCAGGACCCAGAGATCTTGACATGAGCCAAAATCAAGCATCAGATGCTTAACAGACTGAGCCATCCAGGCATCCCCTTCTTAAAAGGTTTTAAGGCAGTAACATAATTTTGTCTCATTTATTTATATTAGCAAAACGTTGTTCCAACTTTACTCTAAAGAATGTAGGTAATGGGAATACAAAATGAGGAGACTAGTTACAAATCCATTGCAGTAATCCAGGTGAGAGGGGAGTGTGGCTCAGACTAGTGTGGGCAGTAAAGAGGAGTTCAGATATACATCTGGGAGGGAAATGAAGTTTACTGGGTTCAAACCCAAAACTATAACCGCTGATACCACTCACTCATATTAATGAATATCTTCTTTCTAAAAGACATCTTGGCAATATATTGAAAGCCTTAAAATATTACATTCCCCTTAATCCAGCAATTCCACCACTAGAACATTGATCATAAGGAGTCATGACAGACGTCTGCCAAGAGTAGTAAGCTTAAGAGATATTAAGAGCAACAGTGTTGTAACTGATCTTGGAAATTGTCACAAAATTGTTGATTGCCCATATCTTGGTTTCTAAATATGATTTTGTTATAAAAGGAAATAGGGGATCTCAGAAAAAATGGCTGATTTGAGGTCTGGGGCAGAGAAAAGACAAGATGAACATGGACACAAATTAAACAAGTACTCAAAAACCCAAAGGATGAGGAAAGCAGCTCTCCCAATGGGCAAAACTGGAACATTTTGACTAAAAATGCTGTATTAATAGTTATAAGCCAAAGAATAAAATAAATATGTGTGAGTCTCCACTAATAAATCCATGATCGAATAAATAAGGGGTGAAGAGACAAATCTTTATAGAAGAAATCCAAGTAATTTATGCAAATAACCCACTCCAGGAGATGGACCTTGTGGTTCCTAACCTGTCTTCTCCATTTCACCATTACCCCCCACACCCTGAATGTGTCTTGTATTTAGTGACTAACTTGTGACAGAAAGACTGGAAAGAGGGAGGACAGGTAACTTTACAGCAGAGAACCTGATGAACTCTACCTGGGCTGGGACATCAAAGTGAACATTGTTGAGGATAAGGCATATTGATACCATGTATTCTGAATATAGAATGAGAGGATGAGCCCTGCACTTTGGTAGCATTCTTCCCCAGACCCATCATCTCAGTCTATTCATGAGAAACAAAAATTCAGACAAACCCAAAATGAGACACATTCTACAAGACATCAAATCAATACTTTCCCAATTTGTCAAGCTCATGAAAAACTGGGAGAGATACTAAGAAGATGATCCAACACAACGTGGGTTCCAGGACCGGACACTAGAATCATAAGAGGGTGCTTGTGGAAATTCTACTGAAACTCTTAATGAAGTCTGGAGTTCAGTCAAGAGTAGTGCACCCATGTTCATTTCTGAGTTTTGCCAGATATACCCTGGTTATGTAAGATGTTAACAATAGGGGAAGCTGGATGTGGGTAAATGGGAACTTCCTTTACTATTTTTATAACTTTTCTGTAAATCTAAAATTATTCCAAAATTTAAAATTTATTTAAAAAAATAAGCTTACAGAAGGAAGCAAGCTGGCTGAGTAGTAGAAGACTGAAAGAAATATCATCAGGTCCCAAGAGTTCAGCTAGATAGTTATCAAACCATTCTGAATACCTACAAACTCAACAGGAAATAGAAGAGCAGCAATTCTAGGAACAGAAAAGTGATCACTTTCCAGAAGGTAGGACATGCCGAGAAGTGAATCAGAAGCTACAGGAGGATACGTTGTGGGGGGAAGGGACTGGCTCCAGGGAAGCAGTGGAGCAGTGGAGCACAAAATCAGAACTTTCAGAAGTCAGCTCCACTGAAGGACATCGCTCCAGAGGCTAGGCAGGGGTGGAGCCCTCATGGGATCAGTGTGGTCTCATGGACTGTGGGGTCACAGAAAGATGGGGGTTGTCTGAGTGTGGCAGAGTACGCAGGTATCAGAGCAGAGAAGCAGACTACAGAGACAGAGTCAAGGAAGGGCTCTTAGCTCAGGGTTACCTTAAACTATGATCCAAGGCACAGTCGGGCCACTGCTCTTCCAGCAGGGACCCCACAAGTGTCAGATCCGGGAGACTCACCTTCTCCTCCAGGAAGAGTGGCACAGGAATCTGCTGGGTTTGGAGACTCAAAATGGGGCCATGCACCAGAGTCAAAAATGCTCGGTCACAGGCCTGGTGAACTCGGATTGTGGCCAGAGACCAGGGAGACAGGAGGGATTGACTGCTTTTCTCTGAGGGCACACTCAGGAGTGGGACCCTGAACTCTCGGCTCCTCCAGGTGAAAGATTGGGAGGCCACCATCTTCATTCCCATCCTCCAGAGCTCTATGGAAAGCGTTCAGGAACAAAAACTCCTGAGAGCAAACCCTAGCAGATTATTTAGCCTGGCGCCTAGCAAGGGCAGTGCAATTCTGCCTCAGGCAAAGACATTTGAGAATCAAGACAACAGGTGCCTCCCCCAGAAGATCAGCAAAAACATCCAGCCAAGACCAAGTTCAAGGATCAATGAGAACTATGGAACTCCAGAGCTAGGGGAAAGCAACACATAAAATTCATGGCTTTTCCCCCCATGATCTTTTAGTCTTTCAAAGTAAAATTTTTTTAATTTTACTTTTTTCTTATTCTATTTTTTTTAACTTTTCCTCTTTCCTATTTTAACATTAAACTATTTTATCAATACCTTTTTAAAAATATATTTTTAGGGCACCTGGGTGGTTCAGTCAGTTAAGTGACTGCCTTTAGCTCAGGTCATGATCCTGGAGTCCTGGGATCAAGTTCCACATCGGGCTCCCAGCTCCACAGGGAGTCTGCTTCTCCCTCTCACCTTCTCGTCACTCATGCTCTCTCTCACTGTCTCTCTCTCAAATAAATAAAATCTTTTAAAAATACATATATTTTTAAAATTTTCATTGCTATAATCATATTTTATATCTTCCTTGTATTTAACCTTATTTTTTCTATACATATAGGTTTTTTTCTTTAAAAACTTGGGATACAATTTCTTCTGAAAAATCAAAATATACCCTAAATCTAGCACATGGTTTTCCTCTAGTCTCCAGCCTGATCACATTTTCTCCTCTTTTTGTTTTCCTTTTTCCAAACAACTTCTTACCTTATCAATTCCTTTTTTAGAATCTTTTTTAATTTTCATCTTGACAGTCACATTCCATCCTTTTATCATGTTCACCCTTATTTTTGTATATATACAAGTTTTTCATTTTTAAAATTCTGGGAAGTAGTTTCATCTAAAAGACCAGATTATACCCAAAATCAAGTAGGTGGCTCTGTTCTATTCACCAGTCTAATTATATATTTTTTATTTTTATTTTTTTTCTCCCTTTCTTTTCTCCCCAGTTTTGGTTCTTTTCTGATTTGGTTAGCATTTATTTTTCTGGGGTCTTTGCCACCCTTTTCGTATTTTGTTCTCTCATTCATCTATTCTTATCTGGATAAAATGATGGGTGGAAAAATGCACCACAAAAAAAAAAAAAGAGGCAGTACCTATGGCTAGAGACTTAATCAATATGGACATTACTAATATGTCAGAACTAGAGTTCAAAATGACAATTCTCAAGGTTTTAGCTGGACTCAAAAAAAGCATGGAAGATGTTAGAGAATCCCTTTCTGGAGAAATAAAAGAACTAAAATCAAACCAAATGGGAATTTAAAAAGCTATTAATGAAGTGCAAAAAAACATGGAGGCTCTTACTGCTAGGATAAATGAGGCAGAAGAGAGAATTAGTGATACAGAAGACCAAATAACAGAGAAAAAAGAAGCTGAGCAAAAGTGAGACAACTACTGGACCACGAGGAGGGAATTTGAGAGATAAGTGATACCATAAGATGAAGCAATATTAGAATAATTGGGATCTGAGAAGAAAAGAGGGGGGGGGGCAGAAGGTACATTGCATCAAATTAAAGTAGAGAATTTCCCTAGTATGGCAAAGGAAACAAGCATCAAAATCCAGGAGGCACAGAGAAACCCCCTCAAAAGCAATAAAAAAAGGTCTACACCCCATCATCTAATAGTAAAGCATACAAGTCTTAGTGACAAAGAGAAAATCCTGAAAGCAGCTTGGGACAAGTGCTCTGTAACATACAATGAAGAAATATTAGGTTGGCAGCAGACTTATCCACAGAGACCTAGCAGACCAGAAAGGACTGGCATCATATATTCAGAACACTAAACCAGAAAAATATGCAGCCTAGAATTCTATATCCAGCTAGGCTCTCATTGAAAATAGGAGAGATAAAAAGCTTCCAAAACAAACAAAAATTAAAAGGATTTGCAAACTTCAAACCAGCCCTATAGGAAATATTGAAAGGGGTCCCCTAAGCAAAGAGAGAGCCTAAAAGTAACAGATCAGAAAGGAACAGAGACAATATACAGTAACAGTCACCTTACAGGCAATACACTGGCATTAATTTAGTATCTTTCAATAGTTACCCTGAATGTAAATGGGCTAAATGCCTCAATCAAAAGACACAGGGTATCAGAATGGATAAAACAAGACCCATCGATATGCTGTCTGCAAGAAACTCATTTTAGACCCAAAGACACCTCCAGATTTCAAGTGAGTGGATGGAAAACAATTTACCATGCTAATGGACATCAAAAGAAAGCTGGGGGGGGGGGGCAACCCTTCTATTAGACAAATTACATTTTAAGCCAAAGACTATAATAAGCAATGAGGAAGGACACTAAATCATACTTAAAGGGTCTTTCCAACAAGAAGATCTAATAATTTTAAATATCTATGCCCCTAACATGGGAGCAGACAACTATATAAACCAATTAAATAACAAAATCAAAGAGACACATCAATAGTAATACAATAATTGTAGGGGACTTTAAATATGTGGGTCAGTCCTGAGAGGAAAGTATATAACAATATAGCCTTTCTCAAGGAACAAGAACAGTCTCAAGTACACAACCTAACCCTACACCTAAAGGAGCTGGAGAATGAACAGCAAAGAAAGCCTAAATCCTGCAGGAGAAGAGAAATTATAAAGATCACAGCAGAAATCAATGAAATAGAAACCAAAAGAACAGTAAAAGAGATCAACAAAACTAGGATCTGGTTCTTTGAAAGAATTAATAAAATTGATAAAACCTTGGCCAGACTTATCAAAAAGAAAAGAGAAAGGACCCAAATTAATAAAATCATGAATGGAAGAGGAGAGATCACAATCAACACCAAAGAAATGCAAACAATTATAAGAACATATTATGAGCAACTATAAACCAGCAAACTTGACAATCTGGAAGAAATGGATGCATTCTTAGAGACATATAAAGTACCAAAACTGAACCAGGAAGAAATAGAAAGCCTGAACAGACCCATAACCAGTAAGGATATTGAAGCAGTCATAAAAAATTTCCCAACAAACAAGAGCCCAGGGCCAGATGGCTTCCCAGGGGAATGTTACCCAACATTTAAGGAAGAATTAATACCTATTCTCCTGAAACTGTTCCAAAAAATAGAAATGGAAGGAAAACTTCCAAACTCATTTTATGAGGCCAGCATTACCTTGATCCCAAAACCAGACAAAGACACCATCAAAAAAGAGAATTATAGACCAATATCCTCGATGAACACAGATGCGAAAATTCTCACTTTTGGTGAGAATTGCTAGCCAATATGATCGAACAGTACATTAAAAGGATCATTCACCATGACCAAGTGGGATTTATTCCTAGGCTGCAAGTTTGGTTCAACATCCACAAATCAATCAATGTGATACAATACATTGATAAAAGAACAAGGACTATATGATACTCTCAATAGCTGCTGAAAAAGCATTTGACAAAGTACAGCTTCCTTTTCTTGATCAAAACTCTTCACAGTGTAGGCAAAGAGAGTACATACTTCAATATCTCCAAAGCCTTCTATGAAAAACTCACAGCCAATATCATTCTTAAAGGGGAAAAACTGAGAGCTTTTCCCAAGGTCATGAACACAGAAGGCCCATCCACTATCACCACTGCTATTCAACATAGTACTAGAAGTCCTAGGCTCAGCAATCAGAAAACAAAAAGAAATAAAAGGCATCCGAATGAGCAAAGAAGAAGTGAAACTCTCACTCTTTGAAGATGATTTGATACTTTATGTGGAAAAAGACTCCAAAAGACTCCACTCCAAAACTGCTAGAACTCATATAGGAATTCAGTAAAGTGCCAGGATATAAAATCAACGCACATAAATTAGTTACATTTCTATACACCAACAGCAGCATAGAAGAAAGAGAAATTAAGGAGTCGATCCCATTTACAATTGCACCCCAAACCATAAGATACTTAGGAATAAACCCAACCAAAGAGGCAAAGAATCTGTACTCAGAAAACTATAAATTATTCAGGAAAGAAATTGAGGAAGACACAAAGAAATGGAAAAACATTCCATGCTCATGGATTAGAAGAACAAATACTGTGAAAATGTCTATGCTACCTAAAGCAATCTACACATTTAACATAATCCCTATCAAAATACCATTGATGTTTTTCAAAGAAATGGAACAAATAATCCTAAAATTTATATGGAACCAGAAAAGACCCTGAATAGCCACAGGAATGTTGAAAAAGAAAGCCAAAGTTGGCAGATCACAATTCCAGACTTCAAGCTCTATTACAAACCTGTAATCATCAAGACAGTATGGTACTGGTAGAAAAACAGACACATAGATCAATGGAACAAAATAGAGAGCCCAGAGATAGACTCTCAACTCTATGGTCAACTAATCTTCGACAAAACAGAAAAGAATGTCCAATGAAAAAAGACAGTCTCTTCAACAAATGGTATTGGGAATACTGGACAACCACATGCAGAAGAATAAAACTGAACCATTTCCTTACACCACCCACAAAAATAGCCTCAAAATGGATAAAAGACCTCAATGTGAAACAGACATCCATCAAGATCCTTGAGGAGAACATAGGCAGCAACCTCTTTGACCTCAGCTGCACCAATTTCTCCCTAGAAACATCACCAAAGGCAAGGGAAGCAAGGGCAAAAAATAAATATTGGGACTTCATCAAGATCAAAATCTTTTGCACAGTAAAGGAAATAGTCAACAAAACCATAAGACAATTGACAGAATGGAAGAAGATATTCACAAATGACATATCAGATAAAGGGCTAGTATCCAAAATCTATAAAGAACTTATCAAACTCACCCAAAGAACAAATAATCCAATCAAGAAATGGGCAGACAACATGAACAGACATTTCTGCAAAGAAGACATCCAGATGGCCAACAGACACATGAAAAAGTGCTCAACATCATTGGGAATCAGAGAAATACAAATCAAAACCACAATGAGATACCACCTCACACCAGTCAGAATGGCTGAAATTAACAAGTCAGGAAACAACAGATGTTGGCGAGGATGCAGAGAAAGGGGAACCATCCTACACTGTTGGTGAGAATGCAAGCTGGTACAACCACTCTGGAAAACAGTATGAAGGTTCCTCAAAAAGTTGAAAATAGATGTACCCTACAACCCAGCAATTGCACTATTGGATATTTACCCCAAAGATACAAATGCAGTGATCTGAAGGGCATGTGCACCTGAATGTTTATAGCAACAATGTCCACAATAGCCAAACTATGGAAAGAAACTAGATGTCCATCAACAGATGAATGGATAAAGAAGATGTAATAAATACACACACACAAACACACACACATACACACACAATGGAATGCTATGCAGCCATCAAAAGAAATGAAAACTCTCCATTTGCAATGATGTGGATGGACCTAGATGGTATTACGCTGAGCGAAATAAGTCAATCAGAGAAAGACAGTTATCATATGATATCTCTGATATAAGGAATTTGAGAGTCAGGGTTGGGGTTTGCAGGGGGTAGGGAAGGAAAAAATGAAACAAGATGGGATCGGGAAGGAGACAAACCATAAGAGACTCCTAATCTCATGAAACAAACTAAGGGTTGCTGGGGAGGGGAGAGGGATAGGGTGGTTGGGTTATGGACATTGGGAAGGGCAGTAGTATGGTGAGTGCTGTGAAGTATATAAGCCTGATGATTCACAGACCTGTACCCCTGGGGCAAGTAATACATTATATGTTAATAAAAAATAAACTTACAGTATGGGTGGAACAACAGAACTAAGACCCCTGGGACAATCACAGAACCAAAGGAGGAGGAGCAGAGCTCCCCTGGCTGGTGATTTCCCACCGCATTGGCTCACTGCCAACATCTCTATGCTGCTTTATATGCATTTGCCTGGTGTTTATAATTTTCTTTTGAGACCCTGGGAATTCCTGTAATTAAAAAGAATGATTCTGTGGAATTCAATTTATAAAAAGGCTATTGATTAAACATAATATGGCATAATCATAAAATAGAATGCCACTGTAAACCTTAAAACTGTTATAAGGTAATACATACTGATATTATAAAGGTTTTAGAGCGTATTATCAACATGAGATTCCCTCATAGGATGTTCTCATCCTTTTCCACACTTCTCTGTCCTGGGAATTACTGTAATTGGAATTAACTATTTTTGCTCTTAAATCTGTAATACATTTCCTTTCAGTTGAAAGGAACATCCAGTGACCCCTGTCATTTGGGACCTCTGCACTTGCATTGTCTTCATTTGTTGTTTCATGAGTGTCTCAAGGATTTTCACATGGCCAGCCTCTCCTGACAAGTCTCAGCTCCAGTGTCACCTGTGCAGCAAGATTTTCATGACCACCTTATCAACACAGTATATCCTACCCCTATTTCTCTTCCTTGGATCACTCAGCTTTATTAATCTTCACAAACATTTGCCGTCATCTTAAATTACAGGACTATTTGACCACTTGGCTGTGGTCTGTCTAGTCCTTCTAGAACATCATCTCCAAGACAAGAAGGCACACTGCCTATTTCCTAGCCACATACAGTGCCCGATCCAGAGCCTCACATGAGGGGCAGCCTGGTTAAGTATCGGTGGCAAAGATACATGGGTGGTTTAAAACCAATGGGTCTTATCTGGCTAATTGATTTAGAACTCACCACACAGAGAGGACAGCTGAAGCAGAAAGAACAGGTGGCTGTCACCCAGATGAATCATGCAGGAAGGAGAGGGCTAAAATCTGAACCTAGGAAGGAACCTCAATAAGCAGAGAGTGGAGGTAGAAGAGTCAGTGGAGATGCAGAGGGAGAATAAGGTCCAGGGTCGTCCTGGGGTCAAGGGAAGAGAGGTAATAGATGCAGGTTACCCATGGCCACACTAAATACGGGTATCAGGAAAAGTCACTGGTTTTACCAGCTCAAATCTAGTCTCTAGTCAGCATGGTTTGCTTGTTCATAGAGCAGAACTCTGCTCCAAAACCAGCTACCTCCTTGTGTTTCCTTTGAATAAAGCATTGGCCACATCCAGTGCTACTCCAAGTCCGCAGGGGCCAGACTGCTGCCACGTCATTACACCTCCCTGTAGTAAGTAACTGAATACAACGCATGAAGAAAAGCCAAATCGGGGTTACAAACATTCGTAATATATTTTAAATGCTTCCTATCGAACAAATGATCATGACGCATGGCTTTCCTGTTTTATATATTCTGCACGTTCTGAGTTTTCACACATGGACGTGTGTTACTTTTATAAGATCTTTACGTATTTGTCAAGATTGTCCAAATAGTAAAAATAGATAACTAAAAGTCAGCTTACATTCTGCCCGACTGTCATGTTCTCATTCTTCAACATTAAACCTAGTGATACTAACATTACCTGGAGAAGTTTTGGGATGGAATATTTTATTTTATTTTATTTTACTTGTGCCTTCTCTAATCTTCACAGAACCAGCTTGACTCTGGTCTAGATTCTTTTTTCCAACGGAATTGGTTTTAGCCCACCCAGGCACTATGGAAGATGAACATTCAAAATGGTGACTTTTTGCAGACTGCCAGGTATTAGTCAAGACTGTAATTCATTTAGATACACAGCAGCAAAAACCCAGGGAAATAAAGCTTTTAGAAGATGCCATGAAATGAGGAAAGTCCTTACAAATTAAGAAATGTTAATAACCAAAAAGTAGGACAGAGGATTGTTATTTTTAGTTGAGAAGTAAAGCAGCAGGGTTTTGGCAAGAGGGCCTAGAGAGAAGGCAACAGCGTTAACTCCCCGGGCTGTATGGAATCATCCCAGTTACTTATTCTATTTGATCACAAGCTCCTACTTTCCTACACACTTCACAAGGCAGTGGCTCACATCTCATCTGGGGGTTAGACCAGGGCCTTGCTGCTTTTCAGTTGGGGTTTTAAATATAAAAGAAATCTAGGAAACCTGAATGATTTTCCCAGGTTCTAGAATACTATTATTTTTTTTGAACCCCTTCAGAGAAATTCTTTCATGTACGAAACTACACCGAGAGGGAAGAGAAAAGGCATGTATACCAGGAGGCAGTTCTCAGAAACATGCAACATTACGTCCTGACAAACTTCAAGAGCCACAGACTCTGCATTGTTTATTTCTTATTGTTGTTCCTGTCCTTGAGACGTCACTTACAGATACTCTTAACATTGATCATGACCAACCACTAGCTCTCTCTTCACTTCACAGTATACTCTAACATAACTCTGCCCACCTCTACCCTCACCTGTGTCTCTGGAAGGTTTAACCTGACCCTTTAGGTTGCCTTACCCTGAAGGGGTATCTCCTTAACAAGAGAACTGGTAACATTTCAGGTTGACATGGTGAAGGTTCTTAAATATGTATGAGCTTTGACACCAACGATCAGATCCTACTGTCATGCCTGATACTTGATCCATCATTTGCACAACAGATGTAAAAGTTCATTAGAACACAGATTCAGCTTTTAATGTTGCTACATGTAACTACAAAAGCACCAAGATCCTGAGTGTACTTATTCCTGGACATTAACAGCTCATCTATGCGAACAGTGCAGTAATTTGTTAATTAGAGTTGCGTGTGGACTGAGAAGTGTATTTGTCCCATTTGGTAGAAATCCAAAAGACTGCGACTATAATACAGTTGGGTTCCAAACATACTGGGAATTCTCTGTCATTTGGTTCCAGGCTACTTCATACTGCTGAAAAGTTAGACTTTGGATTTTTCCAATACCCAGTAAATTAAGAATATCAGGGGTAATTAGTTGTTCAAGCTGTGCCTAGGTTCACCTGCAGGCACAATTTTGGCCAACTTTGAAATAACTCCCTGATTGCTTTTAAAAAGAAGAAGAAGAGAAAGAGGAAGAAGGAGGAGGAGGAGGAAGAAGAAGAAGAGGAGGAGGAGGAGGAGGAAGAAGGGGAAGAAGGAAGAAGAGGAGGGAATGGGAGGAGGGAATGGGAGAAGGGAGAGGAGGGGAAGGAGGAGGAGGAGTCTCAAGAAATCATGAAAATAGGACATAGCCTAGGTTGTGGTAGACTGCCCTTAAATCCTGATCTAAGGCTTCTGAAGTGTTTCTCATGTTTACGTAAGGATCTAACAGAGCTCTGGCCAGAGAGTTTCTGTCCAGGGCCCCAACCAACATAGATTGTTCCCAATACACATATCACCGTATGTCACTGTTTCACAAAGTGTGTCCCCAGAACCATAGGATCAGTATCACCTGGGAACTGGCTAGAAATGCCTATTCTTAGGCTCCCCCCAGACCTAAGTCAGAAATTCTGAGGTTGGGGCCCAGCAATTTATGTTTCAAGAGGGATCCCAATTGATTCTCATGCACATTAAGTTTGGAGAGCCACTGCTCTCTACAAAGCTTTTCCTGCCCTCATCTATGGCAGGATCATTTCTTTCTGTGTTGACCAGAAGCCTGACACAGGATGGCATTGATTTTTACTCAAGCTTGGCATGGAATAGGTATGTTTTTCTCAAACACTAATGTGAAGAATCATTTCTTGGGGCTCTTGCTAAAAGGCAGAGTCTGACTCAGTGGCTCTGGGATAGAGCCTCAGAGTCTTCTTTTTTAGTAAGCTCCCAGGTGATGTCAACCACTGATCAGTGGAACACCCTCTAAGGAACAAGGGAATATAGTTAATTACTTCAACAGACATCAAAATTTGGAGTTATCTTGGACTGTGATATCCACTGTTTATGGGCCCTTTCATGGTGTCAATATCACAGATACTCTGGAATCCTCTGTTAAAAAAAAAAGAAAAAGAAGGAACATAATCAATAGCCCTTTATCGCTAACATTTTGGCAACTGACAGGTAGGCTTGTAATAGCAGTAGTACTTTTATCACAATGTATAGCAGAGAGAGGGAGATTGTGGCTGCAGTGAAAGCAGCCGCCCCAAGGAGAATGTCCTGAGGAGTGCTGTTGTGAGAGGGTCAGAAAGACAAACACTGTGCTCAAAATGGGAAGCTGGAAGGCATGGAAAACATGCATGACCAACTTCACAATTTTGAGAAAAGTCAGCCCAGAGCAGTGGTGCCAAGGAATGTCAACTAACCATACACAATTGAATCTGAAGGAGAGAACTCATCATGTCCAACGGGATGCCTTCATCTGAAGTGTCCAGACTCTTACCATAAACCACTCCCCTGTGTTGACATGCAGTAGTCTTAGATCTGTCTTTTATTTTCCTTCTTTCTTTGTTATTAATATGAAGAACTTTCCTCAGAAAAATATTCCCTTGCCAGTTGCCAATAAAGACATCCAGATGCCCAATGTAAGAAGATGCCATTGGACTGTACACAAGGAAACATATGACCGCCATGAATTATTCTGACTAATGTCCCAGTGACAGATCTGTGCGCAGCACCAGCCTGACAACAGGGCAAGAGAAAGTTCTGCTGCCTGAGGGCTGTTGAAATAAGGGACTTCTCACCTCTGACTTACAGGCCTGCATTCCATAATCAGTTTTCATACTCTTCCTTGCTTCTGACTTGGACAAATGGGCAGTTCCCGGCAGTCGTGCCATCCAAAGGTCAAATGGACATGATGACTGAAACCACATACATGGGGGATAATGATAGGGAAGACCCATGACTCATATTCATGGTACAAATCGAAGGCCAGACACTCTGTGGTTCACTCAGAGAAGATTTGATGTCACCCAGGCTGCTGCCCTGGCTAACCCCGTATAATGGATCTTCATTCAATGATATCCCAAGGCGAATTAAAAAGCATAGCCCTTATCATCCAATGGAATCAAACTTCTAGGGCCAAATTCTCTCCGCTATAGGTCAAGAAGGAAGAAAGTAATTGCTTATCTTACCCTCCAAGTGACTTTGAAAACAATTTTTTGGCACATTATACTTAGTTGAACGACACTATTCCTGTTGCTACAGAATAAACATAGGAGATGGAGCAGCCCAGAATATTTCCCTTCTTGGTGGTTTGATATTATAGTTAGCTGGTGACTTGAAATTTATTTCCAACAAGCCTTGAACCCTGAAGTCATTCTCCTCAGTGATGGTTCACCAGCTGACATTTATGTCTACTGTCTCCTGAGCCAAAAATGCCTCTTTGCTTTTCCAAATATCCTGCCAGGCTCCACCAGGGAATTCTGGATGGTGTGGAAGATTCAGGAAGTCAACTGAGGCTGCCAGGAATCTTCATCCAGGTTAATCATCTCTGTAGACTCTAGGAGAAGAGAAGCAGGCTGGCTGGCGGAGTGATGCAGGTAAGCAGATGGCGTGGGCACAAGTTAAATGAACTGCAGATTGGCTTCCAAATTCTCCTGCATCTAAAGCCATCAAAACAACATGATGTTGCTACAGATTTCATTATCAACTCCGTGAACATCTACCATGAGGGGAGAGAGGGGACAATAAATTAAACACTTCGTTGCCTTGTAAATGTGAAATTCCCTTTGACATTGCACACCAACAATAGTTGAGGAGATGAACTATTAAAGGCATTTGAGTATTTACTTAATGTTTTTCGATGAGTCCAGAATCTTTTTTTTACAGTGATGGTGAGGAGTCCTAGTAAAATTGAAGAACTTGAAAAAATGAAGAACAATTATTCACGGCCAATAGGCCCCAAGCTTTATCTGAAATACTTTTATGATATGTTTACTAATAAATAGAATATTGCATCTGGTTGCATCAAGATTTCATTAGTTCAGGAAATGATAGAAAAACATTATACATTTCTGCTTCCTAATGAAAAGCACTGTTTCTTCCTAGAGAGTCCCATGATTTTAAGTTATCCAAATGAATCCACATATAAAAAATGAATTTAGGGTCATAAAAATGAGGTGAGGTCTGTCATATTGGGTAGCAGGGAGTTACAATTATCAGTCTAGGTTGAGTTACCCAAAGCTCAGGAAACAATGATGATGACAGTTTTGTGGTCATTTTTATGACTAAAAAAAACTTTTCTATTTGTTGGAATAAAAAGAAATAACTGCATGAAGACATTTAAAAAGAAAAGGTTTTGTTTGGCTTCATCTTCATGTATACACTGTCTCTCACATTGAAACACAAAAGTGTCCAGGTACCATGACCAACAGGAAAGGACTCAACACCCAAATACACGTTAAAACACGCTGAGGTTTATAGGTTCTGATAGCCCACTGTTTTCATACTAGAGAAATTAATTATGTTCACTTTAAAGGCTTAAATGTGAGAATTTAATGTTATCTTTGAGACACTGTGAGGGTTGGAACAGAGTGTTTTTCAAAGAAAAACAAAACCACAGCAAGTTTAAGTATTATGTGTTGAGGATCTAAGAACCCAAAGAGCAAATACAAGTCAGTGTAACTTTATGGAATATGTTGTGTCAAACAGATTCCTTCTACAAACGTAGTGTATTACATGAAAGCAGTCAGTCTTTCTTGAGTCCCAATGATTCTTCCACAAAACTTTGATAAGCATCTGCTATATGGAAATACTATTTTGGAAGCTGGAGATTTACACTTCTCATCTAGAATGGTGGGTCCCATCACTGTTCTCTCCTCTCATATATGCACGAGATGGACAGTTGACCCAGAGTAGACCAATCAGAGCATCCACTTCTCCTAGAGACCTAGAGGTGAGCACATGTCTCAGATTAGTCCAAGCAGGGTCTTGATGTTTAAAAAAAGACAGTCTCTTCAACAAATAGTGTTGGGAAAATTGGACAGCTACATGTAGAAAAATGAAACTGGACCATCTTCTTATACCACACACAAAGATAAACTCAAAATAGATGAAAGTCCTCAATGTGAGACTAGAATCCATCAGAATCCTAGAGAACACAGGCAGCAACCTCTTCGACCTCAGCTGTAGCACAGTCTTGCGGACACGTCTCCAAAGGTAAGGGAAACAAAAGCAAAAATGCACTACTGGGACTTTATCAAGATAAAAAGCTTTCACACAGGAAAGGAAATAGTCAACAAAACTAAAGGACAACCTACAGAATGGGAGAAGATATTTACAAATGACATATCAGATAAAGGACTAGTACCCAAGATATATATATAAAAAAAAAACTTATTAAACTCAAAACCCAAAAAACAAATAATCCAGTCAAGAAATGGGCAGAAGACATGAACAGACATTTCTCCAAAGAAGACATACAAATGGCCAACAGACACATGAAAAAGTGCCCACATCCCTCAGCATCAGGAAAATACAAATCAAAAACACAATAAGATACCATCTCTGGGTATTTACCCCAAAGATACAGATGTAGTGAAAAGAAGGGCCATTTGTACCCCAATGTTTACTGCAGCAATGGCTACGGTCGCCAAACTGTGGAAAGAACCAAGATGCCCTTCAACGGATGAATGGATAAGGAAGATGTGGTCCATATACACAATGGAGTATTATGCCTCCATCAGAAAGGACGAATACCCAACTTTTGTAGCAACATGGATGGGACTGGAAGAAATTATGCTGAGCAAAATAAGTCAAGCAGAGAGAGTCAAGTATCATATGGTCTCACTTATTTGTGGAGCATAACAAATAACATGGAGGACATGGGGAGATGGAGAGGAGAGGGAGTTGAGGGAAACTGGAAGGGGAGATGAACCATGAGAGACAATGGACTCTGAAAAACAACCAGAGGGTTATGAAGGGGTGGGGGGGGGGGGGTGGGAGGTTGAGGAACCAGGTGGTGGGTAATAGGGAGGGCACGTACTGCATGGAGCACTGGGTGTGATGCCAAAACAATGAACACTGTTATACTGTAAATAAACAAATAAAAATTAAAAAAAAAGATACCATCTCACACCAGTCAAAACGGCTAAAATTAACAAGTCAGGAAACGGCAGATGTTAGTGAGGACATGGAGAAAGGGGAACCCTCCTACGCTGTTGGCGGGAATGCAAGCTGGTGCAGCCATTCAGGAAAATAGTATGGAGGTTCCTCAAGAGGTTAAAAATGGAGCTACCCTATGACCCAGCAATTACACTACTAGGTGTTTACACCAAAGACACTTATGTGGTCATCTGAAGAGGCATGTGCACCCCAATGTTTATAGCAGCAGGGGCCACAATATGGAAAGAGCCCAGACGTCCATCAACAGATGAATGGATAAAGACGATGTTCTACACACACACACACACTGGAATATTACTCAGCAATGAGGATGAAATCTTACCATTTACAATGTCATGGATGGAACTGGAGGGTATTATGCTGAGTGAAATAAGACAATTAGAGAAAGACAATTATCATACGGTTTCACTCATATGTGGAATTTAAGAAACAAAACAGAGGAGCATAGGGGAAAGGAGGGAAAAATAAAACAAGTTGAAATCAGAGAGGGAAACAAACCATAAGAGACACTCAACCACAGGAGACAAACTGAGGATTGCTAGAGGGGAGGTAGGCAGGGGGATGGGGAAACAGGCTGATGAGCATTAAGGAGGGCATGTGACATACTGAGCATTAGGTTTTACATGCAAAGGATGAATAAATGAAATCTACATTTGAAACTAATGATACACTGTGTGTTAACTAACTGAATTTAAATAAAATAAGTTAATAAAAAAACACTTCTTGTGTGGCTTGTTGCCATGGCCACCACCACATGGAAGTGTTCAAGAGAACAAATCCATCAATCAGTTAAGAAGAGACAGTGTTGGGGTGCCTGGGTGACTCAATGGGTTAAAGCCTCTGCCTTCGGCTCAGGTCATCACCAATTACTGTCTCAGGGTCCTGGGACCAAGCCCCACATCGGGATCTCTGCTCAGCAGGGAGCCTGCTTCTCTCTCTCTCTCTGCCTGCCTCTCTGCGTATTTGTGATCTCTGTCTGTCAAATAAATAAATAAAATCTTTTAAAAAAAAGAAGAAAAGACAGTGTTTGAGACATTCAAGTCCAAATGAAGTCCTTAAAATCCCTAGAGCAGCGAAACATTCGGTAACTTGCCCGTCCGTCCTGTGAGCTACCCCCATAGCCTTTCCAATGAATTTTCCCTGTGTCACCTAGAATTTGAGTTTCTGTCTCTTAAAAACATGGAAGTTCTGGTACTTAAACTGAGAGGCCAGACAGACCCAGTCTATCATCTGATATCACCTTTGGTGGGAAAGAACAACAATCCAATAAGAAGTAAATCTATGGTTTGCAAGCTGTGGATGTAGGAAGGATGTGATACTTGGTGTGGCATGGTCAGCATGCTATGAAAACACATCTTCAGTCAGTGGCTTCACAGTCTGCAAAACATTTTCAGTTTTTCAATCTGATCTGGAGTATAATTTTGGAAACATTTTCCAGAAAGGGCTGCTCTTAATCTCTAAGTCTCAGGAACCCCATGGCAATGTTCTAATCAAGTGTTCACTGGCTAGGTCTGGCAGATGCAAGGAGATTGCTTGGTTACTTTGCCTGACAGCCTGCTGCAGATTCTGTGGGGACATTGTTAGCAGCAAACGGACCACCAGGCTAAAGGAGCAGTTAAAAAAAAAAAAAAGAATTAAATATTTATTCCACCTTTCTGGAATAAATACGTGTTAGGGTAATCCTATAGACTGTTTAACAATGGAAACATTATTTTTTTTAAAGAGTTTATTTATTTGAAAGGGAGAGATCACAAGGAGGCAGAGAGGCAGGTAGAGAGAGAGGAGGAAGCAGGCTTCCCACTGAGCAGAGAACCCGATGTGGGGCTTGATCCCAGGACCCTGGGATCATGACCTGAGCTGAAGGCAGAGGCTTAACCCACTGAGCCACCCAGGCGCCCCAGAAACATTATTTTTTACCAAAGAATTTAAGCTAACTGGTGTGGAAGGAAAAACAGTCCTAGGAAATGACCATTTTGCAATCCCATGCAATAGTCACCAACGGATAAGGGCATGAGATAAGAGGATGACAGCACTACAAATGAAGGGACCAGCGATCAAACTTAGCATCCTGAGAAGTGAGAAAACCAGGCACTGTGTACTTCACAAGGGGATGGACATGAAGCACATAGCCCCTCCTGTTAAGTGTTCTTGCCAAAATGGGTAAACCGGGGGGGGGGGGGGGGGGGGGGATCAAGCCTGAATGCATCTCTCGTTTACTGGAAAGAGACGAATAGAAGAGCAAGTTAAACACCACCACAAAGAAGCAAACAGACAAATCCAAAGGGAAAACATTCTGAAGAGCACACTTAGTTCTTGCAAAGAGCCATCTGGAGAAAGGAAAAAGGAAAAAGGAGAACCACTCCAGATTAAGAGAGATTTGGGAAAAGCAACAACCAAATTACTGTGTGGATCCTGTTTGGGTCCCGATCCAACCAAACCAACAATAAAATGACCATGAGTGGTAACTGGAAGAAATCTGATTATGAAAGAGGGATCATATGGTAACAAGAAATCATAGGCATGATAATGACACTGTGGTTATGTTATGGCTCATGTTTTTTAGAGGATATTGAGGTGTATAGAAATGCAACAATGTACTGTGTGAAGTTTGCTTTTAAATACTTCAGCAGAGGGGGGTGCCTGGGTGGCTCAGTCAGTTAAGGTCCAGCTCTTGGTTTTGGCTCAGGCCCTGATCTCAGAGCCCTAAGTCGGAAGCCCACATCGGATGCCATGCTCAGTGGGGAGCCTGCTTGAGATTCTCTCTCTCTCCCTCTGCCCCTCCTGTTCATGCTTTCTCTAAAATAAATAAATAAATATTTTTTAAATGGATAAAGGCCAACAATAGGGCAAAGTCTTGGATGGTGATGAAACCAAGTATTAAGCAACTGGAGTTCATGATTCTATTCTTTCTAATTTGAACATTTCCAAGTGTGTATTTTAAAGTTTTGCTCTTTGCAGAGAAAAAGTAACTCATTTTTAAAAGAGCGTGCTATTGAGAATCACTGTGAGACAAAACACATATTGCAATTAAGAACTTAAAAGTCAGTCAGGAGAAAACAAGAGAAGTCAGCTTTCAAAAATATCTTGCTCAGTAACAAAATGTGTTTAAGAACTGAACAAGATACTGTATTGAATGATAGTTACCAGTTCTTAACATTTTAGTCAAGAAGAAGGAAAATCTTTAGTACCAGATAAATAATAAAGAATTATTTAGAGTAGTTAGAGATCATGCATTCCTGGATTTCTAAAAAGTTGGTTTTGTAATTAAAACTTTTACTTTTGCATATTGGTCTCTATAGCTTTACTCACCTTTTCTTTTCCTTCTTTCTTTCTTTCCTTTTCTTTCTTTCTTGTAAGCTCCATGCCAAGTGTGGAGCCCAATGCAAGGCTTAAACTCATGACCCTGCAACCAGGACCTGAGCTGAGAATAAGAGTCTGACGCTTAACTGACTGAACCACCCCAGTGCCCCTCACCACTTCTTTAGATTAACCAATCCAGGTTTAGGTTTTCATTTACAAGTGATATTTTCAAAATTTTGAAGACAGGATTTAATAGAAATTCATTATCAATTCTTGGTAATATTACTTAGAGTCTTAAAAAGCAAAATAAAATAGAAAATACCCAGGAAATGTTAACAAAGGGAATGGTATCAATAAAATGGACTATTAGGGGAGATAAATACAGAATTTAGGATAGAAATAAGCCATGATCTTCTCATACAAACCACATTTGTTTTGACATAAGAGAGGTAGGGATACAACAGAACCCAAGATAAACACTAGGGTCAACAATATTGTAGTTATAGAAAGCAAATCCAGGAGTAGTTTTTGCCTATCATTTTTCCTTGAAATAAAATTTGAAAATCATAAAGAAATAATTATTTAGTCAAAAGGAAGATTTTTTTTAAAGATTTTATTTATTTATTTGACAGAGAGAAATCACAAGTAGACAGAGAGGCAGGCAGAGAGAGAGAGAGGGAAGCAGGCTCACTGCTGAGCAGAGAGCCCGATGCGGGACTCGATCCCAGGACCCTGAGATCATGACCTGAGCCGAAGGCAGCGGCTTAACCCACTGAGCCACCCAGGTGCCCAAAAGGAAGATTTTTTTTGTCTACAATGTTATGCAACACCAAAATTTATAATTAAAGTGTAACACTGCTCTTTTCTCAGGGCAGGGGGGCGGGGAGGTTGATGACCTTCTCCTCTTGTTCTAACTGTAAGAGCTAAAGAAGTTAAGGAGGGCACGGATTACATGGAGTCCTGGGTGTTATAAACACACAGTGAATCGTGGAACACTACATCAAAAACTAATGATGTACTGTATGGTGACTAGCATAATTTAAAAAAGAACTTATTTCAGTTTCATTGACTTTATATATTTATTTGACAGGGAGAGACAGTGAGAAAGGGAACACAAGCAGGGCGAGTGGGAGAGGGAGAAGCAGCTCCCTGCTGAACAGGGAGCCCGATGCAGGTCTCAATCCCAGGACGCTGGGATCATGACCTGAGCTGAAGGCAGATGTTTAACCAACTGAGCCACCCAGGAGCTCCAGTTTCATTGATTTTAGACCACTGAGATCACCTGTGGTCTTTAAAGTAGAGAAAACAACATCGGTGATGTCACTATACAGTGGGACAACTTCTTGGGGGGAAGAAATCTCTGAAATTATTATAAGCCCAAAAGATAATAAAATAAAACAAGTGGTATCTGGCAAGATTTCTGTGAATTATCTTTGTTCAGAGACTCAAAAACAGAACCCTAAGTGGATCATTAAATGGGACAGTAAAAGGATCATAAAACATGAACAAGTGGGATTTATTCTTTGGATGCAAGGATGGTTCAACATACACAAATCTGTAATCATGATACACCACACTAACAGAATGAAGGATAAAAACGGTGCAATTATCCCAAAAGAGGCGGAGAAAGCACTTGATAAAATCTGACATAATTTCATGATAAAAACTCTCAACATATTAGGTATAGAAGAGATACACCTCAACATAATCAAAGCCATATATGGTGACATCATACATAATGGCAAAGAGCTGAAAGCCCTTTAAGATCAGCAAAAAGACCATGGTGCCTACTCTTGCCACTTGTTTTCAACATAGTAGGGGAAGTCCTACTCAAAGTAATTAGGCAAGAGAAAGAATACTTGGGGATCCAAATCAGAAAGGAAAAAAGTAAAACTGTCTCTATTTGCAGATGATATAATTATATATGGAAAGAAAAACCAAATTCTCCACCAAAAATGGTTAGAACTGAGAAATGAATTCAGCAAAGTTGCACGATATGAAATCAACATGCAAAAACCAATTGTCTTTTTATAAAGTAACAACTACCTGAAAAAGAAATTAACAAAACCACTTACAGTAGCATCAAAAAGAAAATACGTACAAATCAATTTAACTAAGGAAGTGAAAGAGACTGTACACTGATCCTATAAGACACTGATGAGAGAAATTGAAGGAAACACCAACAAATGAAAAGATATTCTATTCATGGATTATAAGGATGGTGTGAAAATGTCCATACTACCCAAAGTGATATATAAATTCAATGCAATCTCTATCAAAATTCAACTGGTATTTTTCACAGAAAAAGGAAAAACAATCCTAAAATTCTTATGGACCACAAAAGACCCTGAATAGCTTAAGGAAGCATAAACAAAAAAAGCAAAACCAGAGGTATCACACTACCTGATTTCAAGCTATATTACAAAGCTATAGTAATCAAAATAATAGGGTAGTGGCATAACTCAACAGGAGAGCCCAGACATTAACTCATACATAGCTGGTCAACTAATTAACAATGAAGATGCTGAGAACACACAAGGAGGAAAAGATAGTCTCTTCAATATGTGGTATTGGGAAAACTGGACAACCACATGCAAAAGAACAAAGCTGACCCCTATCTCACACCATGCACAAAAATCAACTCAAAATAGATAGAATAAAATCTAAAACCTGGACACCTAAAACTTTTAGAGGAAAACACAGGAAGCTGCTTGACACTGATCTTAGCAATGGTCTTTCGATCTGACACAAAAGCAAAGGCCATAAAAGTACAAACAAGTAGGACTATATCAAACTAAAAAGTTTTTGTACAGTAAAAGAAACAACTGACAACATAAAACACAACCCACAGAGTGGGAGAAAATATTTGCAAGCTATGTATCTGATAAGGGGTCAATATCCAAAATATATAAGGAACTCAGTACAACTCAGTAGCAAAACAAAATCAAAAACCCAAAACAAATAACCCAACTAAAAAATGACCAAAGGAATTGAACAGGTATTTTTCCAAAAGAGACATGCATATGACTAATAGATATTTAAAAAAAAACGTGTTTAACATCACTAATCATCAAGAAATGCAAAACCATTAACTTCACACTGGTTAAGACGTCTACTAACAAAAAGACAAGAGGATAACAAATGCTGGCAAGGTAATGGAGAAAAGAGAATCCTTGTACACTGTGGGTGGGAATATAAATTGATGCAGCCACTATGGAAAACAGGATGGAGGTTCGTCCAAAAATTTAAAAATACAACTACCATATGATTGAGCAATCTCATTTCTGCATATATATCCAAAGGAAATAAAATCACCATCTTGAAGAAGTATCTGCATTCCCATCTTCATTGTAGCACTATTCATGGGAGCCAAGATACAGTAACAACGTAAGGGGCTATCAAGAGATGACTGAATAAGGGAAATGTGGTCTGTGTACATGGTGAAATATTATTCAGCCTTAAAAAAGAAGGAAATCCTGCTGTTTGACAACATGAATAAAACTGGAAGGCATCATGCTAAATGAAATAAATCAGAGACAGACAAATACTGCATAATATCTCTTATATGTGGAATCCTGAAAAAAAAAAAAAAAGTTGAACTCCCACAAACAGAGTAGAATGGTGGTTACCAGGGGCTGGTAGAGGTTGGTAAATGGTACAAATTTTCAGCTCCTAAATGAGCAAGTTCTGAGGAACAAATGTATAGCATGGTGATTAGAGTAACAATACCGTACTGTATACTTCCAATTTCCTAAGTGGATTGTAAGTGTTTTCACAAAGGAAAAAAAAAAAAAGGTAACTATGAGATGTGTTAATAACTGATTGTGGAAATTGTTTTGAAACATACGCATATAACATATCATCACATTGTACACTTTAAATATACTACAACTTTGTCTATGTTGCCTCTATAAAACTAGACAAAAAGCTCGTTCATGAATACTCATAACGGTTTTATTTGTAACAGAAAAAAAAAAGCCAGTAAACAAGGCCTATGTCCATCAGTAAGTGAATGGATAAGCCAACCATGGCAGAGTCATGAAATGTTAAAAATTTTAACAGTAGGGGGGCGCCTGGGTGGCTCAGTGGTTTAAGCCGCTGCCTTTGGCTCAGGTCATGATCTCAGGGTCCTGGGATCGAGTCCCGCATCGGGCTCTCTGCTCAGCAGGGAGCCTGCTTCCCTCTCACTTTCTCTGCCTGCCTCTCTGCCTACTTGTGATCTCTCTCTGCCAAATAAATACATAAAAAAATCTTTAAAAAAAAATTTTAGCAGTAGGGAAGAGCTATTCTTACACAAAACACACAAAACGGATGGAGCCCAAATAATCACGCTGGGTATGGGCAAAGAAGCGGGAGAAGAGAATGCATACGGTATGATTCCATTTATAAAATACTCTAGAACACGGAATCCAATCTGGAGATAAGCAGTAGATCGTGTTGTTCAGGAAAGGGGTTAAGTACTGGGAATCAAGGGTGTGTGGCAATTCTGAGGATACGATATCTTCATTTCCTTGGATTACTGTGCTAGCTTCATGGGTCTATGCCTATGTCTAAATGTATCAGAATGCATAATTGAAATATAAGAAGTTTGGTGTATAAATAATACATAATAAACCCCATAAAAATTATAGGGCTGGGCTTTGAAGTAAAAATATCAAGGATGCCATACCAAAGGAAATTCAGGAAAGGTAATTTTGGTGTCTTTCCCTGAGTTAACATCATGGCATAGCACTCTCCATCAAGTATAATGGGAAGAATTTATTCGAACAAGGGATCATGCTTACAAACCCAAAACTCAGTGGGAGGCTAAATTAGTAGATGCAAGGCATCCCAGGACAACAGATGCCACCCTTTGTATAGATAAGAGAAGAACGCTTCATTATACCCTTCCAGTGACTTGTCTAGATAGATCTTGGTGACTAGGACAGCCTCAACATTTCCTTCAGCTTGGTTGGGAACCCCTGCCCAGCCATGTATCAGCTGAGTGAGCATGGGGATAAGTTCCAATGATCTGTGCCTAAGTTTCTTCCTCTGTGACCTAAGGATAATGATAGCACCCAATTCACAGAGTTGTCACATCAATACATATCAGTGCCAAGATCATCTATTATTATCCATATCATTCTCATCAATTATCATTATCCTTCCTCAAAGAGGTTATACATGTAAGATTGTCTATGTGAGAATGGAGGGCAAGAGTCAGGTCCCCCACTGCTCGTTCGTGTTCTTTCCCACACAACACACAGATTTCCTGAAGACAACCTATATTTGCCATCTGCAGGAGTTCACACTGCTGATCAAATAAAAGCGGGCAAAGCCACTCGCCACTTAAGCTGGGCAAACCAAAACCTGGCAAATGTATTTCCGTGTGTATGTGGGAAGACTCCCAGAGACCGTGTCTAAGCACGATTAGGAACCCTAACCAGATGGCAAGTCAGAAGCAGGGGAAAATAGGGACGCCTGTGTGGCTGAGTCATTAAGCATCTACCTTCAGCTTAGGACATGATCCCAGGGACCTGGGATCCAGCCCTGCATCGGGTTCCCTGCTCAGCAGAGAGCTTGCTTCTCCCTCTCCCACTCCGCCTGCTTATGGTCCCTCTCTCACTGTGTCTCTCTCTGTCAAATAAATAAACAAAATCTTAAAAAAAAAAAAAAGGAAGGGGGAAGAATGAGTGACTCATGGTTACAAACTATCGAAATGAGTCCTGAGCAAGGGGAAGCTGGTTCCCCAAAACTGATAAAAAGGAGAGGTCAGAAGTTAATTTAAGTGTATTGTTTTTCCCAGAAAGCAGAAGAAGCTTCCCTTCAATTTGGTCCCTGATTCAAGTAATCAAACTTACACACTGGCTCACTCTGTGCTGAGGCTTCCCAGGATGCTAAGCCACCAGAGTCCACGATGTGACCCAATACATCATCCCAGGAAAAACTAAAGCCCAATTCCTTTTACCCCTCAAATTGATTTCATCTCCAGTTATGTAAGAACTCAAAATAATCTGAGCCTCTGACTTGCATTTCAATGTCCTATGTATCTATCTACTAGCTTCTCCAAAGAAACGCAACATGCCATTTGGAGTCCCAATGCTCTTTGAGGTCCAAGAGAAGATACTGAAGATGCATATAACATGCAACTTAGTTCTCCCACACTGAAACAGTTAGCTTTGGAAGAATACCACCTAGCTTCCCCCCTACACTAGGAACAGAAGTCATTATCTTTATTCTTGTGTTAGATGATGAGTGTGTGCTCTTCCTGTCTAGTTACCCTCCAAATGGACATCTCTGAGCCCTCCTCTGCCTGTATTCCCTGTCTGTGCCTTCAGGCTCCTGCCCTTCCATTCCTCTCAGAGAGAATGGGTCATTTCCTTTGCCAAAGAGGTATTAGATCCACCTGGCTACACAGGTTCTCACAACAATGCTAAGTAAAGGACTCCTACACACTTATCAGTATGGTAGAATATAACTTCTAAGAGTTCCTTGTGGAAAAGCCTCTGGAATCCAGCATGTATTCTGTTGGCTCAAAGCTTGTGTTCAATTTGATTAAGAGCAACTCTTCATAGAAGATACTCAAGCCTTCCTGAATGTTTAGTTCACCAATAGAATGATCAAGTTTCTTTTCCCTCCAGATGTTGAAACAGTTTAAGAAGCCATGTGATGGTTAAGTCAGAACATCTGCTTTTCAGTTTTATCAACCATGTCCAATTAGCCAATACTATAAAACCCACATCTCAAAGAAAAAAAAAAGGAGCAGAAGTGAGGTGCACAAAAAGAAGACTGGGAAAGAAAGCCCATCAGGAATGGTTCCCATGATAAGAGGAATCAATCCCAAGAGCACAAATTAATGAATATCACTTGGCGAAGCCATTTTTTAAAGCACATTCAAAAATACCTCATTTCTCCTCATAAAGTAAGTAGAATAGCCTTATTAAATCATTTGTCAGAGAAAAACCATGGCAACAGAGAGGTTCATTAAGGTGTCAGAGCTCATAGAGAAACACAACTGGAACCTAGGGTCTCTGAGCTCATAAGACAATGATCTAGACAAGCTAAGGTCTTTTTGAAGAGACCTTTGTTCTTCAATTAAATTCCCCCCTTATTTACATACTAAAGCTCAACAGATTGCAATTCTGCCCATCTTGGACTTGGACTTCATCTCAAGGCAAGTTTCAAAACTGAGCACTTCCCATGAGACTCAGGCCTTTTAGTCCATGTGGCCGAGGCTCAGAGTCCATTCAAGGGAAGGAGAAAGATCAAGGGACAGACATCCTTAGAATTCTTCTCAATTATGCAACTGATTAATTCAAAGGCATATTAAAGTAAGTAGGTCTCTCTCCTTCCTTCAGAAGTACATAGAACAAATATTTTACTTTCTCATCAATTAAACAAGCAGAACCCATCTTTCCCCTCCTAATAAGCTGCTTCATTTTTAATTAGGAAAATAGTAATTTAAGATATTTATACCAAGTTTAGAGGCTTCATAATCTACCCTGGTGAAACTGAGGGTTAATAGGAACATTTCAAATCCACTCATGATGCTAATTAATGACCTTCGAGAAAAGAAGACAATGATCTTAATGAAATCCAAATATGGAAACAGGAGATTTAAACCAGTGCATTTATTTCTGTCACCTTCCAAAGGTGATTTAATTGGTATGACAAAAAAATACATATGATAAGCAAAGAGATGGGAGATGCAATCAAAAGCTGAGACAGAAATGGTCATTGGCCATACCAAGGACTGGACTGTTGTTGTTTAAAAAGTGGGAGATGGGAGTGCTTGGCTGGCTCCATCAGTACAGAATGTCACTTGTGATCTTGGGGTCATGAGTTCAAGCCCCATGTTGGATGCAGAGATTCCATAAAAATAAAATCTTTAAAAAAATTTTTTTATTATGTTTAATTAGCCAACATATAATACATCATTGGTTTTTGATGTAGGGTTCAACAATTCACTAGTTGTGTGTAAAGAATTTTTAAAATTTTTTAAAAATGTAAGTGGGGAGATAGGGCACCACAGCAGGTGTGCAGTGAAGCTCTCTGCTACAAAAAAAAATTTCTGGGCTTTTCTGTTAAATAAAAGAGATTTGAAAAGTGAGATAAGAACAAAGTTGCTCCCTCTCATCTCCTCTTCATTTCTGCTTCTAAACCTGAAGAAATTTTCTTTCCCTTGAGTCTCTGCTTATTTACATTCCCCAACAATGCAGCACTTTTTACTACTATACTCAAGGCAATTTTTTGTTGCCTTTCCCAATAGGGCTTTTCCTGGCAGAAGCAAACACAGAGACACAGAAGGGTGCTGGACTGGAAGCTAGTCGAGTTGGGTTCAGGCCCAGAATGTGTCCTCAAACTCACATTTGATCTTGGAGAAGTCCCCTCATCTGCCCTGGTTTCCATTTGCTCATTTGTAAAATAAAGGGAAGGAAGCTCTTCCCTGCCTGTGGTCTCCTTCACTGCACCGGCATTCTGTGTTTGCTAGAGCAAACTTCTAACACTGTTCGTTTCCGAAAAGCTTCAGCAAGTGTTTGCTAATAGAGTCATAAAAACATCTCCAGTTTCCTGGGATTTGCTACAGCTTTCCTGAGGACCACCTCACAGGTCAGGCTAGTGTTGGTACCTATGTCCATTACACTGGGTGAACTGCTCTTGAAGCACTAAGCAGTCTCAATATTATCATCACGTTGCTAAAAGGAGACACTCCTTGCTTTCGCTCATCTCTTTTTCCAACACCTACTGTTGATCCTGATCCTGGATAAGTCAAGCTTAGAGAAGACACACACACAACACCATGGAACCAGATAACGGGGGTGTCTGTGTGGACAACAAGAGAAGAGTCACCGGAGATGTCTGGGAGGCAGCTAAATGCGACTGCTGTTCTGCATTCTAGGGGGCGCCACAGAGCATCTGACAATGCTAAAGGTTTCCAGATCTCCAGCACCCTTAGAATAGGTCCTGGGGCACCTGGGTGGCTCAGTGGGTTAAGCCGCTGCCTTCGGCTCAGGTCATGATCCCGGGGTCCTGGAATCGAGTCCTGCATCGGGCTCTCTGCTCAGCAGGGAGCCTGCTTCCCTCTCTCTCTCTGCCTGCCCTCTCTCTCTCTGCCTGCCTCTCTATCTACGTGTGATCTCTCTCTGTCGAATAAATAAATAAAATTTAAAAAAAAAGAATAGGTCCTATGTGGATTAACAAAAGAGATACCAGCATTTATTCCTTCAAACCATACTAATCGAAGTTTTTTTTTTTAACATGCCAAATTTTCATACTTTGTGTACCATGAAGGTTCGTTTCTGATCCCAAGACAGCTGTCCCATCCCATATTCCCCCCTTATTCCTTTCAGCAAGAAATAAATTCTCCCTCTAATGATCCTATTTCTCCACAAAATAATCTAAATTTAATTGCTTTGAACCACCATCCAATGAAGAGTTTTATGAATTTTTGTTAAATATCCTACACGTGACATGTGTCATGCTGTGTCACGGGACCAAGTCGCCAACAAAATGCCTGCTGCCTATAGTTGTCTTCTGTGGGCGTCACTAGATTCCTGTTCAATGCACAGAATGAGCTGTGGTTTCAACCCAAAACAGAGGGACGCAGTTACTGGTGAAACACCATATACACTATGTGAAAATGAAGAAAATCTGAGACTTCTTAATTTAAAAAGTAATAAAAGGAATCTGTTTTCCCCTCCTTCATCCATGTATTAAAATATTCATAGAACTGAATATGCAAAGTAGAATAGCACAGGTAATAAGGATCACCTGTTTGCAATACACCTGGAGCAATTCTGACTCAGGGAAGAGAGAAACCACATCAGAAATAGAAGAGCCAGAAAAAGACAACATGGGAACTTTCTACACGACAGCAATAGAAACACTTACTTCAGAGAAAAAGGACTTTCTCTGCTCTAAAATAGGTGTTCCCTATCAAATCCTCAAGTCAGATTGAGACAAAGGCATGTCTTGCCCCACTTTCTTCATCAGTGGCTCTTTTAACCAACCTGGTTGATAAAGACGTGGTGTGAGTATCTACAAATCTGACATACTGGTTGTGGAGGCAAGGCGGGAAAGACCCCACATCTTAAGTAAGAGCTGGATAGCAGAAGTGAGAGATCCCGGAGCATTGGTTTCTGGGAGGCGGCTGTGCACTGCTGTGGACAAGCAAAGAACCATCAACTACGTTCTCTTATGAACAGTCTGGTAGTAAAAGACAATTAGGAAGCAGGAGGAAGAGAAGACCCCTCTCAGTCCAGCCGAATCACACCAGGAAAATTACCAAGAATTGGCCGTGGAGCTGTAAACATCTATCTATCTGTCCTTCAGGATAACATCCTAGGTGGATTGAATTAATTCATGGAAGAAAAGGCTACCTCTGTACAAGACTATCCCTTCTTGCAAACAATCAACATGAGGTTCAGGAGAGATTCTACAACATAAATGAGGACACAGTGCTCAGAGAGAAGAAAATTTTTTTTCTGAAAATATACACCAGAGAGGAAGAAAAGCACATTTTGGGAGAACTTACATTACAGAAAAGCTCACTAGAACCAACATAGAGGTAGAACCAAAAAAAGGAAGTTGGCTAGGATTGCAAATGACTGTAAAACTTAAATGCAACATTAGAATTAAGATCAGCAGGGGAAGCATTAAAAAAAAGTATATTTTAGGTTGCTGAAAATATCAGCAGTTATGTGGAAGACAAACTTCAAACCTCTCAGAATGCAGACAAAATCACAATTGAAATTACGAGCGAAGAATGAAAGGACACAAATGAAGAGAGATAATGAAGAGTCGGCCTAGAGATTATTGGCATTTTTAAAAATGTGTACCTGAAAAGCATTACATGCTTCATATTCCATTTGTTAATAGTCTAATTTTGACCTCTCTTGCTTCATGTTAGTTTTTCACTCCTCAGACAGGTCTCTTTTCCTACTCATGTGAAAAGAATAGCAACACTCACACTAAGACTGTGTATTCTTCTATTATTAAAGAAGGTATCCACAGATAAAATATATCCTCTTCTTTTGCCACAGAAAAAAATATTCTACTTGTATCATCTCCTCGTTTAAAAAAAAAGGCTTAGGAAACATCTAGGATTCAGTTATAATTGCCATGATAGGGAAAACTACTACCCCAAGCCTCTGAAATATCTGTAATGGTGACTAATCACAGTATTTACCAATATGGTCTTTCTGGGTAATAACATTAGCAACTCTACTATTTCAAGTGTAAATTAGGAAGGATTTACACAGAAGACAATAAAACACACCAACTCCAGTAGATTTCTTAAAGGTTGGAGAGTTACATTGGAATTTCTGGTAACAGACAATGTTAGAAGAAAAGAACAAAATAAAACAAAGGTTAGAAGGTTTGCTTGACCTAAATGGACAATAATTTTGAAGAGCTCTATCATTACCATATAATATTGTTTATTAAAATTAACCAAGATATACCTACATATAATATGTAAATATCAAGCACCAAGAAAAAATGCAGGGAAGCTTGAAAAAAGTATTTTTTAAAAGGTTTTATTTATTTGACAAAGAGGTCACAAGTAGGAAGAGAGGCAGGTAGAGAACAAGGGGGAAGCAGGCTCGCAGCTAAGCAAAGAGCCCAATGCGGGGCTCGATCCCAGGACCCTGAGATCATGACCTGAGCCGAAGGCAGAGGCTTAACCCACTGAGCCACCCAGGTGCCCTGAAAAAGTATTTTTGATGGAAGAAATTTCTCAAGAAAGTGATGGGGTTTTTGCACTACAATAGACAGAAGACAGCAAACACATCTTACCTAAGGAGAAGTTTGAAACCTAATAATTCCTAATAATTCTGAGTCTTAGCTCTAATAAATATGGGAAAACAATAGAAGGTCTTTGTCAGATAATCGAATACTCAAAACTTTACACTACTTTATCATTAGACACACACAAAGATATCCAGTTACATGTGGTGAGAAAGATTTTCAGTGAAAACATGAGAAGGTGATATAAACACCATTTTATAAACAACACTGAACAGAGGTATTTAGATAGTTACATTAATAAAATGTGCATAAAATAATTGAAAGATGTATAATAAAACAATTTTAAACCAATACTCTAAGTCTACAAGTATAGATTATATTAAGAAAAAATAGGTTACACAGGATGTATTTGGAAGCTTTCCTTCTTCTATTTTTTGGCATAGTTTGAGAATAGGTACTAACTTTTAAGTGTGTCCTCAGATTCACCTGTGAATCCATCTGGTCCTGGACTTTCAATTGTTGGTAGTTTTTGGATTGCCAATTCAATTTCATTGCTAATAATCCATCTGTTTGGATTTTTTATTTCTTCCTGATTCAGTTTTAGGAAAAAGTATGTTTCTAGGAATTTATCCATTTCTTCCAGGTTGTCCAATTTTTGACATATAATTTTTCACAGTATTCTCTTGTAACCCTTTATATTTTTGTGATGTCATTTATTACTTCTCTTTCATTCCTCATTTTATTTGAATCTTTTCTGTTTTTCCTTCATGAGTCTAGGTAAAGGTTTATAGATTTTTTTTTTCTTTTCAAAGAACAAGCTCTTGGTTTCACTGACTTTTTCTATTATTTTTTTTAGTCTCTATGTCATTTATTTCTGCTCTGATCTTTATTATCCCTTTCCTTCTACTCAGTATGGGCTTTATTCTTTTTCTAGAACAAAACCAAATTCAAAAAGATATATGCAGCCTTAAGGTCTATTGCCGCATTATTCACAATCTTGCACAAAGTCTTGCAACTGATTTGTAGGAAGCAAAATAAAAATGGGCAAAAGACTTGAACAGACATTTCCTAGTACACACATGAAAAGATGCTCAATATCCTTTCCCATCCATGAAGAGACCACAAAGTGGTAATACTGCAGAATCAGAGAATGGCTAAGATTGCGAAGACTCTTGGCAAGGATATGGAGCAAGTGAAATGCACACCATTAACGGGAATGTAAAACTGTACAACTGCTTTGGAAGCTGACAGTTTCTTAAACAGTTAAACACAGGTGCCTGCGTGCCTCAGTCCATTAAGTGCGGGACTCTAGATTTAGGCTCAGCTCATAATCTCAGGGTTCTGAGATCAAGCCCTGCGTGGAGCCCATGCTTAAGATTCTCTCTCCCTCTCCCATTCTGCCCCTCCCCACTTATGCTTTGTCTCTCTCTCAAAAAAAAAAAAATATATATATATACACACATATATATATCTAGAGTACAACCCAGTGGTTCCATGCCTCAGTATCTACCCGAGAGAAATGAAAGCAGATGTTATACAAAGATCTGTGTTGAACCATTTCAACATATTTATATGTTAAAATGGGGATAAGAGGGCCTGTGGGTGGCTCAGTCATTAAGCATCTGCCTTGGCTCAGATAATGATCTCAGCATCCTCAGATCGAGCCCCATACTGTGCTCTCTGCTCAGTAGGGAGCCTGCTTTTCCCTCCTCAGCTCCCCCTGCTTGTGTTCCCTCTCTCTCACTGTCTCTGTCATAAATATATAAAATCTTCTTTTAAAAAAAGTAAAAATAAAATGGGGGTAAGAAAAAATATCTTTAACTGATGAATGGATAAATTGTTATATAACCAATGAAATATTTCTCAGTTATAAATGGGAAAAAAATTGCTGATATGAACAAAACTAGAGATGTATCTCAAAATCACTGGGATGTGTGAAAAAACCCAAGCCCCAAAAAAGGCGCGGGGGGCAGGGTAAGTACATCCTATGTTTTTTTCATTTCTACACAAGTCTGGAAAATCAAACAACCTATGACAGAAAAAAGGTAAGTGGTTGTCTGGGACAGGGGAAGAGGGAGAGAGGTACTCCAGAGGGATACAAGGAAAATTTTGGTGACAAAAAAAGTTCTCTACCTTGACAGGGGCCATGTTTGTATAGGTCTATATTCCACAGGTGGTTTTCCAAGTGTGTACATCAGCAAATCATACATGTTTGTGGATTATTTTGTTGTATGTATATATTATCTCAATAAAGTTGATTAAAAAATCTAAGAAGAAATTGACAGAAAGACACAGTTATATGGATTACAAACATATTCCTCCAAAAGCGGTCCAACAGGTTACATGAGGAATAAAGAAGGCTAGATTTTAAGATTATGTTTTCTTAAATACGATGCCTTCTCAGTCTGTCTTTTTTTGATTTAACACTTCTTGTAGTTGATTTTTTTCCCGCCCCTATTTCTTCCACTCGACCACAATATAATAGAGCAAGAACAAAGAGAAGTCAGGAGAGGTCCTCTTGAGGAGAGTGCATGCACTCGCTTCAAAAAAGCAGACAACTGGGGTGCCTGGGTGGTTCACTGGGTTAAGCCTCTGCCTTCGGCTCAGGTCATGATCCCAAGGTCCTGGGATCAAGCCTGACATCGGCTCTCTGCTCATCAGGGAGCCTGCTTCCCTTTCTCTCTCTCTCTTCTACCTGCCTGTCTGCCTACTTGTGATCTCTGTCAAATAAATAAATAAAATCTTTAAAAAAAAAAAAGCAGACCATTCTCAGCTTAAGTCAAACATTTCTGTACAGCTATGAGGTTGTAGGTTTGCCAGATTCTCTAGTTTTTCAAAGAAAGTCAAAATTCTATGTTATAGGAAATGCCATGGCTTTTAAATGCTCATTAATTTAATTTTTAAAATAACATGGCATGGGCAAACAAAAGATACATCGCATGTTGTTGGTCATTTGTAACATATGCTTTAAAGATCTTACCTTTCATCAGAAAAAGTGAACAAAATATACAGAGAGGATATGAATAACATTAACTTTGATTATATATATCTATATGTGCATGTATATATATGTAAATGTATAAGTGATATCTGTGTTCTGCCAGAGAATAAACATTTTAAGCATCTAAGAAATGCATACAGAAGTTGATTATCACTAGGTCACAACAAAACCTCAGATTCCAAAAGGCAGAATTATACAACTTGGGGCCACTGACAAAATGCAATTAAACTAGAAATTTCAGCATAACTTTATATATTAACCTTCTCAAATAAGCATTAAGAAAAGATTTCTTTAAAAAAAAAGCTGTCAAGTTTAAACACTTAACTTGTGTCACGTTTGGGACAAAGGGGATATGGAATGGCAATAATATGCCAGATAGAAAAAAAGTATCAATGAGAACACAGCATAACAAAAATAATAAAGGAAAACAAAAGCGGTCTTGAAACAAATTCACAACCTTGACTTACACGTACAAAATAAAAAGTCCTACACTCAATCAATTTTTGAAAAGCAGAAGAGCAGGAGTACTGATGAATATCTTGTTAGAAAAAGTCACAGTCTGTAAACAGATAACAAGTCACCTGCAATGCAAGATATAGGAAAGTAAGGGTGCCTGGGTGGCTCAGCTGGTTGAGCATCTGACTCTTGGATGCAGCTCAGGTCAATGATCTGAGGATCGTGAGATCGAGCCCCATGTCAGGCTCTGTGCTCAACACAGAGTCTGCTTGAGATTATCTCTCTCTCTCCCTCTGATCCTCTCCCTTGCATGCACTTTCTCTCTCTGTGTAAAATAAATAAAATTTTTTTAAAAATGCAGGAAAATACCACCTTAAAGGAGAAAAAAATTCAACTGAAAATTTGCCCATAACCAACATAGACAATTAGTAGAAAAGGACATTAAAGCAATAATTTTAACTCTATTCCCTATGTTTTAAGGGTTCATGATTTCCTTTAATTAAAATCATGCAGGAAAAGGACAATACAGAAAACAGATCAAAGAAGCGTTTTCTGCAAGCCTCTTGCCTCCCACCACCAATACAGTAGACATTAATGGAAACTTAGGGCTCCAGGACACATTCCTTTTTTTTTTTAAGATTTTATTTATTTATTTGAAAGAGAGTGAGAGAAAGCACGAACAGGGTGAAGGACAGAGGGAGAAAGGATGCGGGACTCAATCCCAGGACCCTGGGATCATGACCTAAGCCATAGGCAGATGCTTAGCCAACTGAGCCACCCAGACACCCCAGGACACACTGTTTCAAAACTGTATTTTTTAAAAAGTCTTTGCTAAAATTTGTATCTAATCCAGATTTCATCACCAGTACAGAATGAATTTCTCCACAGTGAGTCAGAAGTAATGTTATTAAAGTTAAGATACAAATATTAAAATAACTGCCATTCCTTTATGCCTTAAGTGAAAAAAGAAATCACAAGTTTTGATTTCCTGTATCTCCTGAATGTGTTCTATTGGTTGAAGGAGGATATATGAAGCTGCCAAAATCCCTACTTCTGTCCCTCTTATCTTCCTGAATCTACATAGTGAAGCATTTTGTGCTTTTGGTTTTAACCATAGGAATAATGATGTTTTCAGGGTTGGTATCTGATCAAGGACAAGGCAGAACATACATCAGAAATGACCAGTGCTGCGTTACAAAAGTTAAACTGACTCACCTGTTAAGGTCACTATAGTGTAACTCTTAAATTTTTGCTCCAATTACATAATATTTACACAAACACAACATATACATTATTCCAAAGAGAAGTCTCCATGTATAGTTGGCACAAAATCCTCTTTCTTCTGATAAATTGGATATAAGAATATACTAGTTTTAATGAACACTAAACAAAATATCTGCAAATGTAAATTCCAGCTTCTGTGTTTCTTATCCCATCCAGAAAAATGATTGGGTAGATTTTGAGTAAGCTTGAAGCTCATGTTTGGCATCATCTAAAATATATATTATGGAACATATAAGAATTCACTTCAGAGGTCCTAGAAGATACCCCAGTTAATGAGGATCCCATCTTCTCGGACTGGGAGAAATGTGCCACCTGATGGGGGGGGTCATCCCTCCTACTTCTGGCTTCTCCTATTTTTATTTCTATAAATAGTGTTGCCCAATATTTCATTCTCAGACCTCTACTATTAATACTCCAACCTTCTCATGTTCTAGATCCATCCATTTCCTGTTACAGATTAGCCACCCACACACTTTAAACTATGACTCTCACTCAAATGATACCCAGGTCTGTCTCTGCAGACCTGACCTTTCTTCCAAGCTCCAGACACAGTATCTCCAAGCAACTGTTGAATATTTTCATGGCCCCTCAACATCTGAGCCAAGTTAACCTCAGCTCCATCCTCTTCCGCTTCTCCCTCCGCTCTCTCCAACAGAAGAGCTCCATTTCCAATTACCAGGTCCTGTCAATTGACACTGTTGTCATTTTCAAGCAATTACGTGTGAAACCTTGGGCAAGTTTATGATCCAATCCTAAATCTGACAAGGCACAAACGTATGTACATTTTCCCCCAGAAATAGCTCCTGAATGTGGCTTTCCCATTCTTACACCCCCACCTATGATCCAGATCACTAAATTTATCATGCTGTTTGATTCTAAGCTTCCTGCATTTCATCCTACGTATTAGGAAACTCAACAATTCTGCTTTGATCAGATTATATCCTGTTGAAGAATTTATAATGTCAAAAACGCTTCACTCCAAAAGAACTGGCTGCCTTACTGTCCCTAAATGTCACTTTTTTATAACTTCTACCCATGGGTATCTGGCATGTATTTTGCCAAGAATGCCTTCCCACCTATGCCTTTCAATGATCCAAGTTTTATCTTTCTGCCAAGATTCACTCAGATAACACCTCCTCCGTGAATTCTTCTCCACTCAACCCAGTTCATGTCTTTGCATTTCTATATGACTTGTGCTGTCTCCACTGCACAGTAACACCTTTATCCTAATGTCCTGAGTGGTTTCTTACTCCTTAAAGCAGGTACTTCTTACTTGCTAGCAGGATTAGAAGGTCCTTGTAAACTACATTTCTATGCCCTGGTAGTTTTCACATAGTAGTTTCTCAAAAGTGTGTTGAGTTGATACAACAACAGATAATAAAAGCTTCCTCTAAGCTGATGGCATTATGCCTTCCTCAAGGCATTGGAGGGGCTCTCCACAGAGTGTGAACTCCCTAAAACCTCTACTTTGAGATGAGGTTTAGGACTTAATCCTGGATTAAGTCTAGAGTGGTGGTTCTCTGTTGCTTTAATTTTCTCATTTCCCTGAAGAATCCTGTGACCCTGAAAGTACATGTCATACCTACATGAAAAAACCTGTAAAATTCACACAGCTTCAAGAAAGAGTGAGCCCATGCTAATCCTTATGTTCCACATAAGATAACTGTCTTTCTCTGCTTGACTAATTTCACTCAGCATAATCCCTTCCAGTTCCATCCATGTCAATGCAAATTGTGGGTATTCATCCTTTCTGATGGCTGAGTAATATTCCACTGTATATATGGACCATATCTTCCTTATCCATTCATCTCAGCTCCTTCCACAGTTTGTGTATTGTGGACATTGCTGCTATGAACACTTCTTTTCAATACATCTGTATCTTTGAGGTAAATACCCAGTAGTGCAATTGCTGGGTCATAGGGTGGCTCTATTTTTAATCTGTGGGAGGATGGGGTAGCCCAGTGATGGGTATTAAGGAGGGCACATATTGTAATGAGCACTGGATGTTACATGCAAATAATGAATCATGGAACACTACATCAAAAACTAAGCTATACTGAATGGTGACTAACATAATAAAGGAGAAAAAAATAGATAAATAAAAAGAGAAAAAGAAAAGAAAGAGTGAACCCAACCGACATGGCCCAGGTAAGGAAGAGAATCATTTCTATTATGTGAACCATCCAGAAATTGGCCATCAATGGCTGATATAAGGACTCAAGCCCCTTCCATTTCTCTGTTCCTTTATCTTCAGGCTGAGCCTTTCCACCTTGGGGTTACAATGCAGCTGTCACCTCCCTGCAGGAGGATACTAGAAGAGCCAAAAGCCTAAGGGTTATATCAGCCAAGCCTGCTCCTTTTCAGAAATTTCCCTAGAGCCCACCTAGAAACTTCTACTTTATCTTACGGGACAAAACTGAATTACAGGAAAGGTATTTTATCTCAGACTTCACTCAAAATAAAACAAAATGAAAATTTTCAGAAGAAAGGATAAATAGATATTGAGATAGCTAAAAAGGTGTCCCTGGTCCTGATAAAGAAAATAAGCATTAGTAACTTCGTTCTCCATACTTGTATTTTGACAGAATTTCAGCCTTAGAAAAAATTTACAAGACTACTAAAAAGAATTCCCAGATACTTTTACTCCTAGTTTCTCATGTTATTGGAAATTGCTCTACTGTTTCCCCATTAAAACAGAATATTCTATCCTCAGCCTGTGGTATACTTTATCATGTTAAAGAAAAGAGTCTCCATCAATTCCTATTTGCTTAAGTGCATTTTATCAAGCATAAGTGCGGAATTTTATAATTTTTTCAGTATCCATAGAGTCAACCCTTTGTGTTTTTTTTCTTAGACATATTTTGATATTAATACATTTTCAAATTCTGAGCCTCAGATTCATAAAATAAACTCAAGGTCATTACATATCATTTTCCTATAACAGCACTGGATTCTGTTCACTGTATTTTAGTTTGATCTTTTTTACATCAATATTCACTGATGATGTCTGTAAGTGTCTCTTTTACGGTCTTCATTGCTCTGGAATAACTCACAGGGCATTGCAGTCATCTGCTCTTTGAAGTTTGCTAGAACCTTCCTGTAATTCCCACCTGGACATGGTACTTTTTATGAGTTAATTCTATAAGAACATTCTCAGTTCATTCTAGAGCAATTTGTCTAAGTTTTACTTATTTAACTGGGTCAGTTTGGTAAACTCTACCTCCCTGGGAAGTTCTCTACTTCATAGATTTTCAAATTTATTTACTAGGAGGACTGAGACATAGTCTGATGATATTTTAAGATTTTGGACATTTCTGTCTTGCCATTTCTTATTTAGTATATTTGTGATTTGTTTCTTGACGATGTTATCCATAGGCTTATCTATATTGTTAATGTTTTGAACTTATCAGGTGTTTTATTAATTAGATCATCTCTTTATCATCTTTCTCACGAATTTCTGCTTTTATCATTATTTCTTTCCTTGTGTTTTCTTCTTTCTGCTTTACACTGGGGTTATTTCTAAGTTCTGCACTTGAAATGTCATTTAGGTATTCTTTCATTTTTATTAATAAAAGTTTCCATGCTACTGGGATGCCTGGGTGGCTTAGTCTGTTAAGCCTCTGCCTTCTGCTCAAGTTATGATCCCTTGGTCCTGGGATCGAGCCCCACATCGGACTCCCTGTTCCACTGAGAGTCTACTTCTTCCTCTTCTGCTCCCCCTGCTTATGCTCTTGTGTGCTCTCTCTCTCTCAAATCAATAAAATCTTTAAAAGAATAAGTTTATGGGCTACTGATGTTCCTCTCATCACTGGTCTATGTGTATTTTGCCTATTTTAATAATGCAGATTCTTTTAGTTATGTGATTTTATAATCATATAGGTTTTTTATAAATTGTCACTTTATATCATATTGTATCCCTCCTTATAAAGTACAAGATTTAATCATTCCTATTTTTATTTCAGTGGAAGCCAATAGTGCTATTTACTATGTCCACTGACATTTTCTGTTAACCACATTTTTAGTGTTCCTTCAAACTTGTGCTTGAGACAAACATGTATCATCTCTATCAGGGTATAAAATTCAATATGCCATAAAATACCTATTGGTTACGATGTTTTGATTTTCTGTATGCTTACTTTTTCTGTCAGTTTGATCTTATCGCATCCTAAAATATCATTTTATCAGTGTTTTTTTCTTATTAAATATCTCCTTGCATTTCATGAACTTTTTTTTTTAAGAGAGAGTTCAAGAAGGTGGGTAGGGAGAGAGAGATCCCTACGTAGGCTCCATATCCAGCCCAGAGAACAACAAAGAAGACTTGATCTTGCAATTCTGAGATCATGACCTGAGCCAAAATCAAGAGTCAGATGCTTAACCGACTAAGTCACCTAGGTGCCCCTTTTGAATGTTTTATCAACCTTTTATAAATAGCCTGATGATATTAAAGATCATTTTGGAAATTCTGGATATTTCTTTCTTGCCATTTCTTACTTTGTATATTTGTAATTTCTCCATTTCTTGATTACGGTATCCAGAGCTCTGTTTTGTGATTTCTCTCTTTGTTTCTTGATTACGGTATCTGTAGGTCTGTCTCTTTTGTTAATGTTTTGAAATTACCAATTTTAATCCTCATGGAGATGATTGCTATTATTTTATGTATACAGATATATTTCTAATTGTTACCCATTAATTGTGAACTATATATTTTAACATTAAAAATCTTTTATTTGGGGGGGCACCTGGGTGGCTCAGTGGGTTAAGGCTCTGCCTTCAGCTCAGGTCACGATCTCAGGGTCCTGAGATTGAGCCCTATATTAGGCTCTCTGCTCAGCGGGGAGCCTGCTTTCCTCTCTCTCCCTCTGCCTGTCTGTCTACTTGTGATCTCTGTCTGTCAAATAAATAAAATCTTAAAAAAAAATAAAATAAAAATCTTTTCATGTTTGCTCTTCTTTGAATTGAATTATCCTTTGTATGATATTAATGTGCTAATCCTGCCTTCTTACTGTTTCCATTTGCCTGGTATACCCTTTTCTACCTCCTTCTTATTCGTCTACTGGAATGATCTTGTCTTAATGTGTCTTGTATACAAAATATAGGTGGGCTTTCCTTTATGAGCCCAAATGAACATCTTTTTCTTTTAATAGGTACATTATGCCCATTAACATTTATTGGTGAGACTACAACATTTGATCTCAATTACACTCTAGAACTTAACATTTCTTTTCTCTTTATTAAGTTTAACTTGGTTTTCAATTTTTGTCTTGGTATATATGAAGATTTGTTTTTGTTCTGATGGTTACTTTTCTACTTGGACTGTTTTAAATGCTTTTATTCCCATGTTTTCTTAAGTAATTTTATCACTCATGCATTTTTAATGGTATTCTTAACCCCCATCTAATGCCTATGTAATAATTAGAGAACTTACTCTATCTCTGTCTTTCCAGTCACATTATTTCTACTTTATCAGAATATAGAATGCATAAGATTAGCATGTGTCATAACATTTCCTTCTGAATACTTATTACTATTCTATTTTTTAAAAAAATGTCTCCACCTCCTCACCTCTTCTTGCAATGCCAATCTGTTCTCTATCTGTGAGCTGAGTATTTTTGTTTTTGGATTCCACATGTAAGTTAGATCCTGTAGGCATTTTCTTTTTACTAACTTATTTCACAGAGCATAATGCCCTTGAGTTCCAGCCACGATGTCACAAATGGCAAGATCTTATTCTTTTTATGGGTGAATGATCTCTCATTCAACACACACATACAATTTCTTTATCCATTTATCCACCGATGGATACTTAAGGTTGTATCCGTATCTTGGTTTTTGTAAATAATCCTGCCATGAAATGGGGGAGCAGATCGGTTTTTGAATTACAGTTTTTATTTTCTTCAGGTAAATACCCAGAAGGGGAATTACTGGGTTATAGGTAGTTCTATTTTTAACCTTGGAAAGCACTTCCATGCTATTTCCACATTGGCTGCACCAATTTATATTCTCAATAACAGTGCATGAGGGTTTGCTTTTCTCCACAGGCATGCCAAGACTTGTCTTTTCAGTAAGAGTCCTTACAGTAGGTGTGGGTTGAGATTTCATTGTGCTTTTGATTTGCATTTCCTTGAGTAGTGATAACAAGCACCTTTTCATACACCTGTTGACCAGCTGTAGCTCTTATTCAGAAAATGTCTACCCAGATCTTTTGCCCATTATAAATTGAACAGTTCGGTTTTGGGTTTTTTTTTTTTTTTTGGTTTGTTTTGGGGGTTTGGGGGCACTTGAGTTATATAAATTCCTTATGTATTCTGGATATTAGCCATTGATCAGGTATATTTCTTGCAATTATTTTCTCCCATTTAATGAAAACTGAAAACGGTTGCCTTTTCATTTTGTTGATGGCTTCCTCTGCTATGCAAAGTTTTTTTAGTTCGACAGAGTCCCATTTGTGGTTTGGGTTTTGGAGGGGTTTTTTGGTTTGCATTTTGGGGGTTTTTTGTTTGTTTGGTGCTTTTGTTGTTGTTCTTGCCTTTGTTGCTTTTACTTGTGGTGTCAGATTGTTAAAAAAAATCACCAAGACCTATGCCAAAGAGCCTTTTTTTTTTTTTTTTTTTTTTCCCCAAAGAGCTTTATCCTATGTTTTCTCCTAGTTCTATGGTTTCAGGTCCACATGTAGCTTTTTAGTCAATTTTGAGTTAATGCCTCTGTGTGGTTTAAGAGCAGTCCAGCTTCATTCTCTTGCATATAGCTGTCCAATTGTGTCAGCACCATGTCATGAAGAGACTGTGTTTTCTCTATTGCATATGTTTGGTTCCTTTGTCTTAAATTAATTGACCCTTTATTATGGATTTATTTCTTTCTTCTGTTCCACTGATCTATACCTCTGTTTTTATGCCAACACCTTACGGTTTTAATTACTAGAGCTTTGTAATATAATTTGAAATCAGGGCAGAGGAAGCTTCCAGCTTTTCTTCTTCTTTCTCAATATTCTTCTGACTACTTGGGGTCTTTCATGGTTTCCTAACGTTTTAGGGTTGTTTGTTCTATTTATGCAAAAATTATCACTGAAATTTTGACAGGGATCACATTGAGTCTATATCCTTTACATAATAGTAATATTTAGTAATAGTAATTTTTCCAATTCATGAGCAAAGAATACCTTCCACTTATTTGTGTCTTCAATTTCTTTCATTAATGTCTTGTTTTCATTATACAAGTAGTTCTCCTTCTTGGTTAAATTTATCCCTAGGTATTTTATTATTTTTGATGGCACTGTTTTCTTAACTGTTTTTTCTGTTAGTTTGTTATTAGTATAAAGAAATTGCAATATATTTGCATGTTGATTTTCCATCCAGCAACTTTACTGAACTCATCTGTTAGTCTGAACAGTATTTTTGATTGAGTCTTCAGGTTTTCTAAATATAGTATCATGTGTTCTCTTTGCTCCTGTCATCCACCTACAATTACTAAATGTTGTCCATACTCCTTCTGCTAAAAGTTCCCTGGTCATCTCTTGGTTGAATGGAGTTCACTTTTCCAGTAGATTCTTCAGAAAGGGCTTATGGATACAGAATTCTCTGAGCACTTATATGTTTAAAATTGTTTTGCTATAGATAGGACACTATTTTAAAATTTTTATTTAAATTAGGTTCATTAACATATAGTGTATCATTAAGTTTCAGAGGTACAGTTCAGTGATCCATCAGTTGCATGTAACACCCAGTGCTCATTACATCACATGCCCTCCTTAATGTCCATTACCCAATTACCTCATCCCCCCACCCATCTCCCCTCCAGCAATGCTGTTTCCTAAAGTTAAGAGTCTCTTATGGTTTGTCTCCCTCTCTGCTTTCATCTTATTTTATTTTTCCCTCCCTCCTTATACTTAAAGGGCAGCTTGGCTGGAGGGAAATTTTGGGATTACACTTTCTTTGGAGTTTCTGAAAAAGCCTCCTCCGTGTCACTTTGCATTCTTTTGTTTTTGAGAGATCACATGCCAGTCTACCTAATCTTCCTTATAAGTTATTGTGTTTTCCCCTCATGGTCCTTAAGATTCTTTATCTTCACTTAGTAACTTTATGAGACAATGACATTGAATTGGTGTTTAAGGGTAAATTTGAAATGGTGCCATTGAGTCCTTTCAATATGTATATTCAAGTCTTTCGCATGCAAAAAGTCTTTTAACAGTTACAAATATTTTCTGTTCTGCTTTTGTTCTTTGGGACTCCAATTATATATATGTTATTCCTTCTTTGGCTATCTTCTGAATCATTCATCTTCTCTTTGGCTCTTTTCTTATCTCTTCTTTTATTTCATTTTCATTTTCTTTTTTATTAGTTTATTCCAGTATTCTTGATTATGTTTCCATCTATATTTATTTGGGCAACTCATAAGTAGGTCTACATTTCTGATACAATTTTTTTTAAAGATTTTATTTATTTATTTGACAGAGAGAAATCACAAGTAGGCAGAGAGGTAGGCAGAGAGAGTGAGAAGGAAACAGGCTCCTGCCAAGCAGAGAGCCCAATGCAGGACTCGATCCCAGGATCCCGAGATCATGACCTGAGCCGAAGGCAGCGACCTAAACCACTAAGCCACCCAGGCGCCCCTCTGATACAATTTTAACTTTTCTTCCATTTCTTCCCTGAGTTCAATCAAGTTGTTTCATTTTCTCAAGTTTTTTGTCCACTAATGTTAATAGTTCCTGAACTTTTGATCCAATGTGTTGTCCAATAAGCCCAAATGCTCGTTTGAGGCCATTTAATTTAGTCTTCTGGGTTGCACTTCTGCTTCCTTCTGTATTGCTGTTAATTTGGGGGAGGATGAATTTTTGCCAGTTGAACATTTGGGTTATTTTAATTTTATTTTGCAGCCTCGTTGTTAAAAAGAAAGAAATGGAAACTATGCTTCTGCCTTTCTATGAACAGAGCCATCAGTTTGGATTGTGAGATTTCTAGTTCAAGGACATCCTCTTCTACCAGCACAGTAAGAGGTAAGTTCTTTATGAAGTGTTTGAGTTTTTTGAAAGGGAAATGGAGGACAGCAGAGGTGTGCGTCCTTTGATATTTTTATTTTCTCCTGTCTAAAACTTTCTTACTTCCCCCCCCCTCCCCTGCACTAGACACTTTTCAAGGATGACTCTCCATTGCTTTAAGCCTCTTCTTTGCTTGGGTATAACACCTTTGAAAGACTGTCTACTCATGTTTCTTGTCCTTTGAGGTTCTTTCTCCTGTAGTCAGTGCTCTGGCCTACCACTAGAATTTTCTGTGTGTTTTCACAATGTTTTGCTTTCTGTTGGCGGTTTCTGATGAGTTGTTTTCTTCACTGCCACCTCCTCATTTTAGGTCCTCCATGCGATTTTTAGCTGAAATGCCCATGCAGTCCCCAAAGGCTTGCCCTGGGGAGCATGGGAGACATGCTGGGATTCTGCATTTATTTTTCCATTTTCAACTAATTCATGGTTCACACAGTCCCTGACTTCTAACTATACTGAGGGAATAAAGTTTGTGCAGTTTAGTTCTTCTTGTTCTCTGTCACCTTTTTTTTTTCCCCTTTAAGAAGTTGGTAGTTAAATTTACATATCAACCCTGGTCTCAGCTCTCTATTTTTTAAGATAGTGACACAAAATTGAGGAACTGATAGCACGATGAACATCACTATCCAAAAAGGCTGACTAGAAGACCAGCCTATGAACTGAAAATAAGTGTAAAGAAGAGAGCTTTCAGGGAGCTGTGCCTCAATGGAATCAACCACATTCATATTTTGGTGACTCTCCCATGACTTCCAGGACATAGAAAGGAGGCAGAATGAAGGGATATAAAAGGATATAATGGTAAACTTGAAAAAATTAACCTAAAGAATACTACTTATAACATTATTAGATATTCAAAGGTGCTACCCACCCCCAGCACAGTATCAGTGTAAAATCATTAACAAATATATCCAAGGGGTATTTAGGACTTTCAGAATTATCTTTACCTTCCAATGAAGACAGGAACATTGAAATTACCAGTAGACTTGACAAACAGATACCCACTGCCACACTGAAGATGGATAGCTTATTTTACTTTCATGGAAAATTACGCCACTACCTCACATTACGGTACAATAGAATCTCCTGAACTACCTTCTCAGTGTGAAAAACTGAACATCTGCTCCTATCAGACACTGTTTAATGATGTGTGCCAAACTTAATGTAACTTCTAGCTGACACTTCATCACTTATTCTTGAAGGACCATCTTCTAACACCAGCATTTCTTGGTGTTCCAATGTTGCTTTCATCAACTAAACTCAGTAAAAAAGTAATTAATTCATTGGATGGTATCATATGTTCTCCATTCTGTGATGTATGTGATAAAGAAAATTAGAAACACTTCATTTCCATTTTTGTGTGAGATCAGATAACAGGGTATCTTTTTCATATAACTTCCACTAATTTAATCTCAGCTTCTTTCCTTTCAGATTCAAGTATTACAGAAGGGGTGTTTTCTTCTCTTGATTGTTTTGTGATGATTTAGTTGCATTTTAGAGTTGCTCAGTGAGAAACAACTTCACTGTCAAATTCTGTAAAAACTTCAAGAGCTTTCTGGAAAGGACTTTTTTTAAAAAGCCCATTTCATGACAGTACAGACAAAAGGTTGATATCCAGGATCTACAAAGAACTTCTCAAACTCAACACACACAAAACAGATAATCATATCAAAAAATGGGCAGAAGATATGAATAGACACTTCTCCAACGAAGACATACAAATGGCTATCAGACACATGAAAAAATGTTCATCATCACTAGCCATCAGGGAGATTCAAATTAAAACAACATTGAGATACCACCTAACACCAGTTAGAATGGCCAAAATTAGCAAGACAGGAAACAACGTGTGCTGGAGAGGATGTGGAGAAAGGGGAACCCTCTTCCACTGTTGGTGGGAATGCAAGTTAGTGCAGCCACTTTGGAGAACAGTGTGGAGATTCCTGAAGAAATTAAAAATAGAGCTTCCCTATGACCCTGCAATTGCACTGCTGGGTATTTACCCCAAAGATACAGATGTAGTGAAAAGAAGGGCCATTTGTACCCCAATGTTTATTGCAGCAATGGCTACGGTCGCCAAACTGTGGAAAGAACCAAGATGCCCTTCAACGGATGAATGGATAAGGAAGATGTGGTCCATATACACAATGGAGTATTATGCCTCCATCAGAAAGGACGAATACCCAACTTTTGTAGCAACATGGACAGGACTGGAAGAAATTATGCTGAGCGAAATAAGTCAAGCAGAGAGAGTCAAGTATCATATGGTCTCACTTATTTGTGGAGCATAACAAATAACATGGAGGACATGGGGAGATGGAGAGGAGAGGGAGTTGAGGGAAACTGGAAGGGGAGATGAACCATGAGAGACTGTGGACTCTGAAAAACAACCAGAGGGTTATGAAGGGGCGGTGGGAGGGGGTGGGGTGTGATGGGAGGTTGAGGAACCAGGTGGTGGGTAATAGGGAGGGCACGTACTGCATGGAGCACTGGGTGTGATGCCAGAACAATGAACACTGTTATGCTGTAAATAAGCAAATAAAAATAAATAAATTAATTAAAAAAAATGTTTAATTGAATAAATGTTCTGGTTATAATAAAAAAAAAAAAGCCCATTTCACTTTTTCTCAAGAATTCCTAGCAAAAATACAGGAAAAAGGATATTTTTCTTCTCCTTTCATAAGACAAATCCACTTATAATTACCATTGATTATTAGACTTCCTTCATTTTTTTGCTTTCATAGCACAAATGTCATCTTTGGAGGGACTTTCTACTTTATTAAATCTTCTGGCTTTTTAAGATATATTGCTTTTTGACTCCATATTCATTTAGTTCATTTCTTCTAGAATCTCAAGTTTATTTTGAAATGTTATACTTGTTCTTTTAAGTCTCCTAAAATCTATAAATTCTACTTCCTTTTTCATTCTTGAAAAAATTTGGTTGTCATATTCCCAATCGAGTTAGTTCAGAAATTTTCTATAGTCCAATTAAAGGGGAAAAGTCTTATACAGTCTATAATTTTTTACTAATTTATGTTTATCTTTATAGTTCTTTATAGTTTCTTTTGGATTTTTTTTAGACTTTTTCTATTTGTCATCAGAATTCTCTCATTCTAGGTCATTAATAGCTTCTCATTTCAGCTTTGATATTTTTTTTTCTGTTTTTCTGTGAATGTAAGGTGTATGTGAGAAAATTCTATAGGTTACAAATGTGTATATATTGTCACGCAGTGAAATTTATAGATTACATCCTTGTGTATTGTAACTCATTTTATCTACTCAATCTTTCGATTTCTGAGTGAGGTTTTCATTGAGGTTTTTTTTTTTTTTTAAAGTCTGCCACTCTGATTATGATTTTGTCCATCTCTCCCTACTCACTTTTTAATGATCTGTCATACACATCATAAATCCATGCTACTAGGTTTATAAAGATTTCCCATTCAAGTTTTTGGACTGATTTATTGGATTATCATGTCCCTTGTAGTGCTTCCCCTGAATTCCACTTTTGCTTGTTATTTTCCTCTACACCATCTCCACTTAAAGCCATAAGTTGGGTGTCTCTTTTCATGACTTGATTTCCAACCTTCTGGTTTCATTTTGTTTTAGAAATTTCCTAAAATATTCTGAGCTTGATTTTTTAAATCCAATCTCAATTTCTGTTCTCAGAACAGAATTTAATCTGTTCACATTTAACAAGATAACTGATATGTTTGGACTTAGACTAGCCACCTTATTTTTCTAGTTACTAGGTTTTCTTGTTTTTCTTCCTCCTTTGTATTTAAAATCATCTAGTTAGGGTTCCTCCCCCCCCCCCCCATTCTAATGGTCTGGAATTTAAACATATTTGTATACCAATATTCACTATTTAACTATCATGTCAGCTAGTTAACATCACGTTATCTTATTGAGCAAGAAACGTTAGCGCATACATACATCCTTTCATTCTCTTCTAATTTCATGTAAAAATAATGTAGATTCTTTCTCTATTAATGAACATTTAGGTATAACTGGATCTATAATATCTATTCTTCTTCACTTTGATTTCTTATAATTCACAGCCTTCTTCTTAGGCATATTTCTCTTTTTATTGGAATACTTGTTGGTTCTTCTCTCACTAGGGTCTGTGGGTGGAGAAATTGTCTTTTATCTAAAAACAAAGATAATTTGCCCTCACACATGAATTAGACTTTCATTACACACCTAAGTCTGGGTTCAAATGTGGCCTTCCTGCATCAAATATTGCCACCGAGAACGATATTGTTAACCCAATTATTTTTCATGTTGCCAGAACATATGCTATAGGTTAAATAATATATATAAACACATGTGGTGGGAGAGATTGTTCTCTCTTTGGAAATGTCCATTTATGTGTGGTGCTTTCTAAGTTCTCCCTGCTGTGTCCAGGGAGGTTTTTTATCTTTTCCATTCTACCAGGCCTCTGTGTGTTCATTCAAACTCAGGGTCTCCCCCTCTAATTTGTGTAAATTACCTTCTATTCTTTTAAGGAACTGCCATCTGCCATTTTCCTTTTATGAGTTCCTACTTGATAGATTCTAGAGCATACAGGTCTTTTGGTTTCACCCTTCTTCCATACTTTTTGCTTCTGTGCCCTTTTTGCCCTGGTTCTGGGAAAACCTTCTCTATGTTTTTGGTCCTTATCTTGGTGCACACATGGTTTTTTTTTTTTTTAATATTTTATTTATTTGACAGAGATCACAAGTAGGCAGAGAGGCAGGCAGAGAGAGAGAGAGAGGGGAGGAAGCAGGCTCCCTGCTGAGCAGAGAGCCCGACGTGGGGCTCGATCCCAGGACCCTGGGATCATGACCTGAGCTGAAGGCAGAGGCTTAACACACTGAGTCACCCAGGCACCCCCACATGGTTCTTTGTGTCTATGTGTGATTCAGGTTAATACAGCTTTAGATTTTCAATGTTGATTATCTTATTTCTGAGTCCCAAAGTCTCTAAGGATTTTAGTGTAACATAGAACTATTCTTCCTTTGTAAATATGAGACCCTCTCATCTCATAAAAGACAAGAAATGTACTGTTTTAAAAATCCATCATAACCTCAGAAATTGGGTCTTCTGTTGAATTGGTGACATGTGTTTTCCAAACATCTGTAGATCTGGGTTGTTGGCATTTCTTTGGGTTTGAATCCCCATTCGCTGTTTGTGGACATCACTCGTGTTTTTATCACAGCCTTTCTCTAGTTGTGGGGAAGATGTGCCCTGTACAAGTGACTATTCCTCTGGATGAGAGGACCCTCCACTCCTCCCACTGGCCAAGGCTGCAGAGGGAGACTAGATCACCCGCTGATCGCAAAACCCATTCTCTAAGGACCAAATTCTGTACCAGATACCCCAAGATAATTTTAAAGAAATTCTAAATCTGCTTTTATAGGCAATAACCATTTTCTCTTAGACCTGTCTAAGTTTAGTTTCCCTACCAGTTCAAGCCTACCTGCCTTCTTTTGTTCAAGTATTCTTCAAATTCAGTTGCCCTGATAATTCCTCTTTAATATGTTGCTATGTACTTATCCTTTATGTTTTACTTATGTGATTTATAACCCAAGAATCCAGCAAAATGAAGTCCCCTCTTCCCTAGAAAAAAAAACACATACCCATGGAAGCTCCAGGACTCCCTCTCCCCCCAACTCTCCCCTGCCTACTGAGGAGAATGGACACAAGGTAATGTCACTTGAGTGATTGGCTTCCATTCGCTTGAGCTTCTCCTAGAAGACATATTTGAAGTCTCCGTATCACAGGCTTCTACTGCTGACTTCCTACTCACCTTTCAAGATCCTTTGTAGCCTCTCCATTGGCAACTCATCCCTTGCTGGTCAAAATGCCCAACTACATGATTGTTAGATGCTAATATAAACGTACCTTGCATTTGCTTTGTTTTTACAACCACAGGTCCATACCAAAAAAGATGAAGACATTTTGAAGAAAGAGATCAAAAAGTAGGGAGAGCAGACATGACATGGTATCACTGAGCACCAGAGAAGTTAGGTGGGAGAGGACCAAAGGGCCAACAGCCTCAGCTGCAGACAATTATAGGCGGTGATGAATGGTGTTACAAAGGGTCATCATTATCCTGAGGGATGGGGACAGCACAAGAGGATAATGAATATGTTTTTGGAAGAATAATATAATCTCATCTGGTATGGATGAGTGGCATCAGCATCCAGGCGGCTGGATAGGAGAACATGTTGACATTATTTATAGCTACAATGCAGAGCTATGACAGAGATCCATTGTAAACAATGCCTTCCAAGACAGCTGCTTTCCATTAAAAACATATAACAGAAAAGAGTTTGCAAAGGGTGGCTTAGGGTGGCGGCATTAGAGGGCTGTCATCTTTGCTAAATCTGGGACTCATTTGCGTTCCTATTTTTATTTCCATTTACTTTTTTTTAATCTGAGCAAGCTTTCTAATTTTTTTAACCACTAAGTTTTTTTTTTTAACAGTACGGTTCTATTTAGAGTTCTCATTACTTGAAAATGGGCCAAACTACACATTTTTCCAAACACGCAGAAACTTCGTGTAAGATGTTCTCCCCAAGCCCCCACAAAAAAAAATATTTTTCTCTATAAAGATTTTTAATGCCTAAGTCTATTAAGGAATTGCCATTCCCAGAGGAGAAGTCTTACTTTATATGAAAATAGGTTAAAAGGTCATTAAAAGTTAAAAAAAAAATCTGGTTCTAAGTGAAAAGAAGCTATTAATGTCCTGAGGGTAGAATACATTAATCATGAAACATGACCTAGATAAGTCCCCACGTATCTAGTGCTAATCTTTAGTTGTAAAGCCTCAGGATCTTGACATCAGAAGAAATTAGAGCCCCCAAAGTGAGGAATCCTGAAAAGTTCTTGTAGAGAAAGAAGTACAGAACTATGATTTTACTTCAAAAAAATGTTTTGCAAGATTAACTGTTTTGCAAGAAGACTTTAGAAGCCAAAGAGATAGAAATTTTGTTACTAAATATGTGGAAATCTCTTCTAAGTTCTTCTTTCTTGGTATCTCCCTCCCGTCTGCAGGGTCAGGTCAACCGTGTTGCTCTGAGGTCATCATAAGGGCTCTTGCCAGCTTCATCTGCTGGGATTTCTTTCAGTCTCCTTGGATTCAATCAAAACAGTACTGGTAAGCCATAGTCTTGACTCATTTCTTTACCATTCTTCTGAGCAATGTGTTCTTTACCCCTCTCTCATTGCCGTTCCTTGTCTTCCAGCTGGTCTGGGTTTCTTACTCCTTTCCCATCACTGAAACAATCTACGGTCACAGCTCATCTTATTGTGTTCCTTGATAAAAGCCACTGGTGAAATGATCACTGCAGGATCAGTTCTGCAGCGTATCAGTCCATGTTAGCCTCCTGCCTCCCCCCAGGTCCCTCTTCTCTCTTCTTCTTCCCCCAACAACCAAAGACATAGATCTCCATCACCCACCTCTCTTTCCATCACAATGACTTGTTTTTCTGAGAAAAGTTCAGCCCAAGAGCTTATTTCTGGTCACCTCTCCTTTGGGTTCTGGCAGCCCAGCAGTGAACATGGATTCAAGCTCCAGTGTGAGAATAGCACCAAGCTCATGTTCTAGAGTTTGGGGCTCTGTTACCTACTGAATGCATTATATACACAAGCCATTAATCCTCTCTGTGCCTCAGTGTATTTTCCTATGAAATGGAAATAATAATGTCACAATAACCTTCAGACATCATTAAGTTAATCCATATGGTGTCTTCATAGCATTAATGTGCAGTAAATGTTAGATTACTCCCACTCAGTGATTTTCCTTTATACTTAATGGCAAAATCAAAGCACAGAGAAAAAAGAGGAAAGACATTTATGCCCATGAAATAAGACCCAACAAAACCATTTTAAAAACTATTTAACACTTCACACAGAGCTTTCAGCCATAATTGGGCCTCCCGTCCTCTCATAGGACACTCACTGTGCAAAGTACAGTCATTCCCTTGCTCTTTACAGGGGCTTTTGATTTTCCTTGTTGAGCCATTAGTAATTATGGCCATTAACATTACTCATATGCTGTTAAATACTAGGGAAGCCAAGAGCCCCTTGGGACTTATTACATAGCAACAGGTCTTGAATTTGTTTCCAAGCCTTATCCTCAGGACACTCTCCAAAGAGTTCACAACAGGACCAACAGTGGCTGATGGCACCTGGGTAATTGCCATGATGTCAGAACCTTCTGGAACGACACCAGCTGTAAATGATAGGTCATCATTTTCCTTCTCACAGAAAATAAGCATTCATCTTTGAGATCGCCCAAATCAGTGGATTATTCCCTCAAAACCTTAAAATCACTATCCATATTTTAGCTCTGCATATTATCTCAGGCTAATAATGATGCAAATGGCAATTGAGCTAAAACACAATCCTTTCAAGGATTGTTCATGTCAATTTCCCCTTCACGGTAGACCAGACCTGGCTTCACCAGGTAACTTGTTACTCATCCAGCAGGTGGGTTCTTCAGGTTTGGGAGTGGCAGGAGTTCCTGCCTCAGACGAAGGAAGTGGAGTTGAGAATAAATATTATAAGATACTGCAAGGCCAGTCAGGAAATGAAAAGATTCCAATTAACTGGGATTATGGAGCAACTTCAAACCCCCTCGGGGTTTGAAGGTAGAGAGACCTCTACCCTCGGGGGTAGAGGTGGGATTATGTTCTCAGATATGGTGAAAGAGTTTAAATTCAGTGAAGAGAGTATTGGAGCACAGAGTGCAAGAACAAGGGAGAAGGTGGATTCAGAGAGGCTGTTGTAGTCTGATTAGTTTAAGGTTTACCTTATCCCAGCAGATGGGTGGATCTGGCCGTTTTCTAGGTGACAGCACTGGGTACATCCATTATGGCCCAAATCAATTCAGCCACTTGTTTCAATGTTCACCTACACTGGTCATTGAACCTAAAATTGTGACTGTCATTCTGATTAAAAGGTCACCCACTCCTTTAACCAACAAGCCAGAGTACTCACTTCATGCCAGAACCAACCAGGTACTAAGGGCACAGAAATGAATCTATGGTATCAAGAGTCTGTTCTTTAATAAGTTTGTTGGAAACGAAAAACAGACAATTTGGGGGTCATTAGTGAACACACTCTGAGCCAACTGTGAGCCAACAGAGAAAGGAACTGTAAACCCTGCAGGGGGAGGTATGGAGCATTTCACAGAGGAGGCCGCATTTAGGTTAGACTGGAAGAAATGTTAAGTAGGACTGTTCAAGTTTTAGGGATGTTGTCTTGCGAGAAGGGGGGCAATTTACAAGAGCAAATGTGTGCAGTTCATTTGAGTCATGAGATAAAGCCCTCAGAGAATAAAAGAGTTCAGTTTGACCCAGCCCTGGGATCATGTCATGGAAGTAAGTGTCTAAGGAGAAAGCCAGGAGAGCAAAGTATCAAGAATCCTCCCAGACACTGTCAAGGACTTTGAAGGACCTTAAGCTCAATATGATCATAGACCATTAAGACTACAAGCAAGGAAAACCAGAGCTATTACTGTAATTATGTAATTAAAAATTTTAAAAATCTGAAATAAGTCTCAAGAATTTCCATGCAGATTTCTGCCTTAAGTCTTCAGGTATCAAAATACAGATTCAGTACCTCACCCTTGATGTCTCAGAGGATTTGCAAGCACTATATATCTGGAACAAGATTCTTTGCCTTTCCAACTCCATCTATTCCTTCTCCTGTTTTCTGATCCTGCTTAATAGTGACTCTTGCATCCATCCAGTTGCCCAGCCCAGAAGTAAGTGAGAATCCCACCATTCCTCTTCCTTCCCCTGCCCTCCATCAAATCCTATTGATTTCAATGGGATAAAGAGGTAAAGGGGAAAATCAACGTGAAAAATCAGTCAAGATCAACATGGAATCAAGAATACTATGTGTTCCTTTAGGTCTGTGAAGTCCGCTGGCTGGGAGGGATCTACTCACCCCTCCACCCTAAAAGCCTCTGCTCCCAAGAAAAGTAGTAAGTCATTAAGGCTAAATCCATTTTCCCTGCTAAGTGCTCTCATGCCTTCTAAACTCTCCCCTGCAATCCGTGAGGCTGATCATCTTACCTCATTTTTCTATTATCTTTTTCATCTAAAAACAAACCGATTTTAGAGGTCCCTAATTCTTAACAAGAACCAAGTCAATGTTTTCCAAATACTTTTTTTAAAAGTGTGCTAGCAAAAAGCTGTAATGTTTCTCAAGGATACCGCTAAGGGTAGCCTTAGGTAAGGGTAAGGGTAAAGGTATCCTTAGATAAAGGTAAGGGTAAGATTGGTTTGGAAAGAGGGAAGCAAAATAGAATAAACAATGCCCTAAACAACTTTATTTAGAAATGTGGGGTCGTGGGGATATAAGGAGTGGAGAAAAATGATGAGAATGCTTTCTCAAAGCCTCTGCTATGCAAATAAAAATGAAAACCAAAAAGAAATCAGGAAGAAAATATACATTACTAAAACTGACACTAGAAATGAAAAGCAGTAGGGAAAAAATTGTTATCCAAAAACAAAACAAAACAAAAAAACCACTTCACAGTAAGCAATATGCAGGTCATCTCACAGGTGAGCTCTAAAACCTTCAAGGAACTAACTCAGCTGTTAAAAATTTTCCAACACAGATGAAGAGAACATGAACTGTCAAGTTTTCTCAAAAGCCTACATGATATGGATACAGAAATCTAATATAGAAAAAAAAACAATAAAACTTTAGTCTAATCTAGTTCATGAATATTAATGCCAAAAAATGTTATATAAAGATAAAGGCAAAAGAAGCCAGAATCACACACTGAAAGAATGACGTATTACAAACCATGCCAAAATGATTTGCTATTAAGATGTATTAATATAACTCACTCTATCAACATGTCAAAAGAGAAAAGCACACTGTATTATAAGCTATACAGATGCTAAAATGGCACTGCATTTTTAAAATCCAGAACAGATGAAGAATAATAATTTTAAACAAAATATAAGTATTTGGAAACTCGACTGCATGATAAAATACATAATCTCAAGTCAAATACCAGTCATTCTGAATGTTAAGTTAATGTATATTTAAAAACTTAGAGTTTTGGGGAACATAGTATCACACACATGTTCATTTTGCTATCATCCTAACAATTATAAACATTCCCATTGCATCCATTACTTATGAAAAGAAACAAGTATTTAACACTTTGGATGTACTCGATTAAATTAGTCAAGAGAAATAAAAGATGTAAAAATCAAGAAATCACAGTGTTGGTGAAGATGTGGAGAAAAGAGAGCCCTCATGCACTGCTGATAGGAATGTAAATTGGTGTGTCACTATGGAAAACAGGGGGAGGTTTCTCTAAAAAGTAAAAATACAAATACCGGGGGCGCCTGGGTGGCTCAGTGGATTAAGCCGCTGCCTTCGGCTCAGGTCATGATCTCAGGGTCCTGGGATCGAGCCCCGCATCGGGCTCTCTGCTCCGCAGGGAGCCTGCTTCCTCCTCTCTCTCTCTCTCTGCCTGCCTCTCTACCTACTTGTGATCTCTCTCTCTGTCAAATAAATAAATAAAATCTTTAAAAAAAAAAATACAAATACCATATAATCCAATAATTTCACTACTGGGTATTTAAAGAAAAAAAAAAGACATTAATTCTAAAAGATATGCGCACCCCTACGTTTACTGTAGCACTACTTACAAGAACTGAGATATGGAAGCAATCCAAGTGTCCATCAATAGATGGGTGGAAAAATAAGATGTAGTATTCATTCTCTCACTCGCTCGCTCACACACACACACACACACACACACGACTATTACTCAGCCATAAAAAAAAAAAAGAAAGAGATCTTATTTGTGATAACATGGATAGACCTAGAGGGTAGTATAGGGTAGTATGATAAGTAAAGGAAGTCAGAAAGAGAAAGAAGTATCACAGGATTTCACTTATAAGTGGAATCTAAAAAAGAAAAAAAAAAAGGAAAAGGAAAAATGAAAAATGCCAGACTAGACTAAATACAGAAAATAACCTAGTGGTGACCAGAGATGGGGCAAGAGGGGGGTGGATGAAGCAGGCGAAGGGCTAATATAGAGGTACAAACTTCCACTTATAGAATGATTAAATCAGAGATGAAAGTACAGCATAGGGAATATAGCCAATAATATAGTAATGATGTTGTATGGTGACAAATGACTATACCTACCATGGTGAGCACAGAGCCATGTATAGAACTGTCAGATCACTATGCAGTACACCTAGAATTCATACAGCATTGCATGTTAACTATTCTAATAAAAGACAAAAATTGGGGGGCAGCCGAACACCATTTTAGAATACAGGACTTGATACCTGTAAACCCCAAGAAAATCAAGCAAAGACTAATCGAAATGGTAATAGAATCTAGTAATGTATCTGGTTATTATATCAATGTATCATTATCAATGGGTCTATATTATAAAAACAATGACCAATTACAAAATATAACAAAAATTTTTAATATACATAATAGGATAAAATATGTGGATATGAAATTTACAAGAGATATCCCTATTACAGATAAAGAAAACTTTGTAGCGCTAAAGGAAAATACAGAGGATGGGGAATAAATAGAAAGATACACTTCATTCTTTGAGAAGATGCAGAAGTATACAGATAGCAATGTTCTCACTAGTTTTGAAGTTGGACAGGTTGACCTTTTTTTCCCTTTTAAAAGATTTTACTTATTTATTTGAGAGAGGGCGAGAGTGCACAAATGGTGGGGAGAGGCAGAGAGAGAGAGAGAAGCAAACTCCCCACTGAGCAGGGAGCCTGACATGGGACTTGATTCCACGACCCTGGGACCATGATCCAAGCCAAAGACAGATGCCCAACCAACTGATCCACCCAGGCAACCCAGGACAGGTGGACTCTTGAAATCATATATTAAATAATCAAAATTTGTTATTAAAAAATAGAACAAGAAGATTCTAACAGGGAATTAACCTCACCAATGTAAAAACATTACAAACAGATTACAAATGGAAAGGTTGATACAGGGGTCCCTGCCTAAAGAGACTAGTACAACAGAGTCGAGTTTAGAAATAAGCCTATCAGGGGCGCCTGGGTGGCTCAGTGGGTTAAAGCCTCTGCCTTCGGCTCGGGTCATGATCTCAGGGTCCTGGGATTGAGCCCTGCATCAGGCTCTCTGCTCAGCAGGGAGCCTGTTTCCTCCTCTCTCTCTGCCTGCCTCTCTGCCTAATCGTGTTCTCTGTCTGTCAAATAAATAAATAAATCTAAAAAAAAAAGAAGAAGAAGAAGAAGAAGAAGCCTATCAATAATGTTTGGGTCAATCAGAAAATCAAAGAAATTTAACCATTTCATGGAAACCAATAAGAATGAAGACACATCAATCCAAAACCTATGGGATATGGCAAAGGTGGTCCTAAGGGGGAAAATACATAGCCATCCTCACTCAAAATACATAGCCAAGTCTCATTCAGAAAAATAGGAAAATCCCAAATACACAAACTATCTTTATATCCTAAAGATCTGGAGAAACAACAAGTTAAACCTAACCCATGCATGAGAAGGGAAATAATTAAGATTAGAGCAGAGATCAACGAATTAGAAACCAGAAATATAGTAGAACACATTAGTGAAACTAGAAGCTGGTTCTTTGAAAGAATTAATAAGATCAATAAACCACTGGCCAAACTTATCCAAAAGAAAAGAGAAAGGACACAAATTAATAAAATTATGAATGAAAGGGGGGAAGATCATGACTAACATCAAAGAAATAAAAACAATCATCAGAAATTATTATCAACAGCTGTTGCCAATAAGTTAAGCAATCTAGAAGAAATGGATGCATTCCTGGAAACCTATAAACTTCTAAGACTGAAACGGGAGGAAATTGACAACTTGAATAGGCCAATATATAGCAATGAGATTGAAGCAGTGATCAAAAACCTCCCAAAAAACAAGAGCTCAGGACCTGATGGATTCCCTGGAGAATTCTACCAAACATTCAAAGAAGAAATAATACCTATTCTCCTAAAGCTGTTTCAAAAAATAGAAACAGAAGGAAAACTTCCAGACTCTTTCTATGAGGCCAGCATTACCCTAATCCCCAAACCAGGCAAAGACCCCAACAAAAAGAAGAATTTCAGAACAATATCCCTGATGAATACAGATGCCAAAATTTTCAAAAAGATCCTAGCTAATAGGATCCAACAGTACATAAAAGGATTATATGCAACAGGACCAGGTGGGATTTATCCCTGGGATGCAAGGGTGGTTCAACATTCACAAATCAATCAATGTGACAGAACACATAAACAAGAGAAGAGACAAGAACCACATGGTCCTCTCAATTGATGCAGAAAAATCTCTAAAAAATTAGAGAATCTATTCCATTCACAATAGCACCAAGAACCATAAGACACCTTGACAAAATACAGCATCTTTTCCTGAATAAAACTCTTCAGAGTATAAGGATAGAGGGAACATTCCTCCACTTCAAAAAATCCATCTATGAAAAACCCACAGCAAATATCATTCTCAATGGGGAAAAGCTGAGAAACTCTCCCTTAAGATCAGGAACACCACAAGGATGCCCAGTCTCACCACTATTGCTCAACATAGTACTAGAAGTCCTAGCAACAGCAACCAGACAACAATAAGAAATAAAAGGTATTCAAATTGGCAAAGAAGAAGTTAAACTCTCTCTCTTCACAGACGATATGATACTCTATGTGGAAAACCCAAAAGGCTCGACCCCCAAATTACTAGAACTCATACAGCAATTGATTAATGTGGCAGGTTACAAAAATCTATGCACAATAATCTTGTTTTCTTATACACTAACAATGAAACTGTAGAAAGAGAAATTAGAGAGTCAATTCCATTTATAATAGCACCAAGAACCATAAGATACTTTGGAATAAACCTAACCAAAGAGGTAAAGAAACTGTACTCTAGGAATTACAAAACACTCATGAAAGAAATCAAAGACAAAAAAAAAAAAGGAAAAACATTTCATGCTCATGGATCAGAAGGATAAACATCATTAAAATGACTATGCACGGGGTGCCTGGGTGGCTCAGTGGGTTAAAGCCTCTGCCTTCGGCTCAGGTCATGATCCCAGGGTCCTGGGATCGAGCCCCACGTTGGGCTCTCTGCTCCGCAGGGAGCCTGCTTCCTCCTCTCTCTCTGCCTGCTTCTCTGCCTAGTTGTGATTTCTCTCTGTCAGATAAATAAAATATTAAAAAAAAAATGACTATGCTGCCCAGAGCAATCTATACTTTCAATGCCATTCCAATCAAAATACCAATGGCATTTTTCAAAATGCAGGAACAAACAATCCTAAAATGTTTATGAAACCATAAAAGACCCTGAATCGCCAAGGAAATGTTGAAAAAGAAAAGCAAAACTGGGGCATCACATTGCCTGATTTCAAGCTATATTACAAAGCTGTGATCACCAAGAGAGCAGAGTACAGGTACAAAAACAAAAATCCAGAACAGTGGAACAGAACAGAGAGCCCAGATATGGACCCTCAACTCTATGGTCAAATAATCTTTGACAAAGCAGGAAAAAATATCCAATAGAAGAAAATATCTTCAATAAACAGTGCTGGGGAAACTGGACAGCTATATACAGAAGAATGAAACTGGACCATTCTCTTACACCATACACAAAGATAATCTCGAAATGGATGAAAGACCTCAATGTGAGACAGGAATCCATCAAAATCCTAGAGGAGAACATAGGCAGTAACCTCTCTGACATCAGCCACAGCAACTTCTTTCAAGACACATCTCGAAAGGCAAGGGAAACAAAAGTGAAAATGAACTTTTAGGACTTCATCAAGATAAAAAGCTTCTGCACAGCAAAGAAAACAGTCAACAAAACAAAGAGGCAACCCACAGAATGGGAGAAGATTATTTGCAAATGACACTACAAAGGGCTGATATACAAGATCTATAAAGAACTCCTCAAACTCAACACCCAAAAAATAATCTAGTCAAAAAATAGGCAGAAGACATGAGCAGACACTTCTCCAAAGAAGATATATAAAGAGCTAACAGACACATGAAAAAGTGTTCATCATCGTTAGCCATCAGGGCAATTCAAATCAAAACCACATTGAGATGCCACCTTATACCAGTTAGAATGGCCAAAATTAACAAGGCCAGAAACAACAAATGTTGGAGAGGATGTGGAGAAAGAGGAACCCTCTTACACTGTTGGTGGGAATGCAAGTTGGTGATGGGTATTAAGGAGGGCATGGATTGCATGGAACACTGGGTAGTATATGCAAACAATGAATCATGGAACACTACATCAAAAAAAAAAAAATGCCGGGGCGCCTGGGTGGCTCAGTGGATTAGGCCACTGCCTTCGGCTCAGGTCATGATCTCAGGGTCCTGGGATCGAGCCCCGCATCGGGCTCTCTGCTCCGCAGGGAGCCTGCTTCCTCCTCTCTCTCTGCCTGCCTCTCTGCCTACTTGTGATCTCTCTCTCTGTCAATTAAATAAATAAATCTTTTTTAAAAAATGCCATTACATCCACAAAAATAATAAATAAATAAAAAGCCTAAATACATAGGGGACTCCGTATGTAATAAATTTGGCATTCCAAATCAATGAATGATATTAGGGCTACCCACCAATCTGGGAGCAGGGGCAAGACTAGGTGACTTCCTAAATTAGTGAAACTTCCAAATGGACTGAAGATTTACAAGTGTTTTTTAACAGTAGAACTACAAAGTATTAGACCCATTATGTTGTGTGGTGTCCGGAACTATATATACTTTTCAAGGTGGAGGCCAAATTCTCAGACACTGACTATTCCAAAGGAAAACCTCCCCCTTATTCCAAAGGAACTCTAAAGGACTGCCATCCCCCAGACATGTCCCCTGGTTAATTTGAAATGGTCTAAATCTCCCTTTCCATCCCTTAGACTCTGACTTTAAATGCTACTTCCATTCTTTTTTTCCCCCCTGAGTTATAGTTCATTCGTGGGGAGGGTGGGCGGGGGGTGGGAGGAGGGGTTCCTGGCTGGCTCAGTCAGTAGAGAATGCAACTCTTGAACTCAGGGTTGTGAGTTCAAGCCCACATTGGGTATACAGATTACTTAAAAATAAACTCTTAAAAAGAAAGAAAGAAAAATAATCAAGTAAGTTTCCTAAAAGCAGAGACCATGACTTGCTTGGCTTTAGGAACAGAACTGGTCTTGGGTGTTTGTGGGTGTGAACCCCAATCCCACCCTCATGGAAGGTTGGGTCATGCTTCAGGATCCTCTCTAGACCTCTGCCCATACTTCTACCCTTCCATTCTTATTTCCCACGTACCATCCTCATCTTAATCTTTCTTGAGAAAAGTTGGCTTCGCTGATTCAGATCTCTTTTCTTTTACTCCGGAAATACCCCCTAGAAACACATCTTCATCTGACAGTGTTCTATGCAACGTGTTCCTTTTTCAAATACATTTCAGGCACTAACTGTTCTGAAACTGTTCAGACTGCATAAAGAAATTTGCAATCCTGAAATATCAGTTTGAGAAGGAATACACTAAGAAATAACAAATTTCAAGTTCCCATTTTTAGGGACCTTTATAAAATGAGAAAATCTGATTAATCAATACAGTCATAAAAACACATACACACATATGGACTAAAATTAGAACAAAATACGAACATATGAACATAGCTGTAGACTAGCACAGAGAAGAATGACTAAGTTTCTCTTAATTTTTTAGTGTTTTATAAGAATAATATACATTTTTGTTCTAATTTTAATATATTCATTGTAAACAAATCAAAAATTGGAAGAAAAGTTAAGTAAATCAACAGTTTTACACATTCCAGAAAGTTTCCCATATTATGACTTTATTTTGTTCTTTTTTTTCTATACCATTTTATTTACAAATATACACTTACCATAAAACGTGATGTTTTGTGGACATTTTATTAGTTTACCTTTAGAAATTAAGCATTTCAGGGCACTTAAAATTCTTGAAGAATATTTAATTGGTTACATAACAATCCCAAGCTTATATAATTCTGTTTACTTATTTTTTCTATAGTTGGACATTTAGATGTTACAATTGCAAAATATTTCAGACAAATACTTTACCAGCAGTAATGGCATGTCTCACTATTTACACATGATCAGTTTTGATAAGGAGAATTTCTAGTTCAAATTTTAAAAATTTAATGTAAAATTTAAATTTTAATTTAAATTAAAAATTGTTTTAAATTTTTTAAAAAATTTTAAAATTATTAGAGTTGGTTTCCATGATCAACATTAGCCAGGCACCCTTGTACTCTTTCTTTCCCAGTCATAATAGGGGCAGATCATTTCAAATCAATAATTCAAAAACTGACAGATGAAGGTTTCAAGACATGAGCTCACTGGCTAAAGTTGTGTTAGTTAGAATAGTTAGAGTAAGTTTCTAGCTTACTCTGAACTACAGTTTGAGTCTTTTCTTTTTTCACCCACTCTGTAAGACCTTAGATGGAAACCTAAGAACACCTACGTGTGAAAAGAGCATACAAAACTCCCCCATAATGCCTTTGCTTCAACTTTCATTTTAAGGACTCGTTTAAACCCAAGATTGTCAAAATTGGTGTTCATCAGAGTCACCTGTGAAAATAAAGAGGGCCCCCACCTCTAGTGTTTCCAATGTAGTAGGTCAGGTTGGGGCCCAAGAAGGGCCTAGCATGTCCCCAGTGAGGCCAAAGTGTCCAATCTGGGGACCATACTTGAAGAATCACTGCATAAAATGATTACACTTGGTGCCTGTTTGGTCGCAGCACATCCCAGGTGCATGAAGACAGTGGTCAACAAGACCGCCAAGGTCCCTGCTCTCATGGAGCTTATAGTCTCATCAACAGACATCAGACAACAAGCAGATAAGCAAATGAGCAGAATTCTCTAGCACTGCCAAGTGTTACATCCTCACAGAAATTCTCTAGGGTTGGGAATGGTATTTCCAAATACAGAGTTCCTGGTATGTGTTCTTCAGCAGTGTCCTTTTCCTCTGGCCATTATAGGGTTGGAGCCAGCGAGACAAATCGAACTACATGTGTTAACCATTCTCTTCTCAAACTAGGCAACAACAACAACAACACAACAACAACAACCCTGGGCAGGAAATCCAGAAGTCAGAGAACAAAGAAGAACATTCCTTCTGTTTACAATCCTGGGAAGCACTGTGCTACACTTCTTATAACCAGGAGGGCTTTTTGTATCAGACAACAGAACTCTCCTTGCCTCTCTTACTCAAGGCTTAATGACACACAAGGAAAAATCAATAAAGTGAAATTATATATACAAATTACACATACAGACCACCTGGCCCAGCAAAATCCATGAGAATGAGACAAGTAACTGAAGCTAACTAAAACTGTTTCAAACAAAAAGGGAATGGAGTACTGGAATGTGATTGAATACTACATACCTATTTCACATCCGTGAGATACTTCCTTCCAAAATGCACTTGCTATTAGCTATTAAAGGACATGGGAGAATAGGCATTATCTCACCGCACCTATTCAGCCCCTATAGACCACTACAGAATTGCCTTAAAGATCTCCCAAGGGAGCAAAACACCCTGTAGGCTTTTGCTTCTACCAACACCTTTCAAGTAAGACCTAATAAGTAGTCTTTGGTATAAATAAATTAACTTCTTAGCATTTACTTGCTGCTTGCATTTGCTTTAGAGCCTCAGATAGTTCATTTCATAGTTCATCAATTTCAGATATTTCTCTCAAACAGGTAAACATGACTTCGTAAAAATACACACTTTTACCCAGTAAAGCAGTATACCCCCATATATACATATCTGAATCAAAATTTTGCAAAATATTTACTGTCACTACACATAAAGTGTGCTTATCTAATCTATTTCTTTTGTTCTTAATGCTAGTATAACCTACCAGGTTTATTTTACAACCTAATGGGTCATGACGTGCGGCTTCACAAATCTCTGTTCTAGGATGTATACAAAATGCTACAAATCTGTGCAGAACCACCCCTCAAAAGAACAAAAGTTACTCTTAACTTAGGTTTTCAGAGATATAGATGGAAGGAAAAGGCTGTTTGTACTTACTTAGTTATGCAGCTCAGACTCCAAGATCCTCCCACAGCCAAGCCAGGAAGTGTGTTTAAGTACTTAACCTGCATCAGGTCTATAATTTTCATCTGTGTCTGTCCTTTCCTTAAAGGAGACAGAAAGGCTGTGGCTTTTCATGATCCAGATCGCCAGACCAAGAGAACTTTCTGTGAGGACAGCAACGTTCCATATCTGTGCCATCCAGCGCAATAACCATTAACCTCATGTGACTGTTGATCACCTGAAATTTGACTAGTGTACCGAGAACCTGAATTTATTTTAACTAATTTAATTTAACATTCATAGACACTTGAGTCTAGTGGCTACCAAAGTGGACAGAGCAGATCCAGATTCTTCTTAAAATATTTGCCATATTTCTGTAGCAATAATTTTTTCCAGAAAAATCAATACTGAACTTTCTGCCCTGCTAGTAACCTGAAAATGTTTCCCTAAGATTCAAATCCATTCAGTTTAGGACTACACAAGTAGGCTAGGATTGTAGAGATCCAAGATCAATTTGCTCCAACAGTAAGACTTAGCTAAATCATGGGATGGTCTCACCCCTTCCAGATTGTGTCTACTCCAACCCAAGGAATTTCTCATTCTCTCCCTGACCCTACACTAGCTGATTGCCCTGAGACACTTAACTTCCCTTCACCTGTGCTCTTCTTCCTTGTAAGAAACCAAGGACATGCTCAGGCTTGCCATCAAGACTAATCCACAAGCATTACCATTCACCTTTTGTTTGCACCTTTTAACAGAGTGGTAAATTGTATACACAAGGTACAGAATGGTAATAGGCAACAGAGACATATCTTCCCTGGAATTTCTACCAGGGAAATTTCCTCTTGGTCTCTTAACAGTCACAAGTGCTCTGGTGGTGGCTTTTTTATAAATGGCTTCCACACCTTCAGCCTTCGTTTCAAGGTGGCCAGGCATGTCTGCACTGTGACTCAACCCTCTGCCAACACAGCACTGAATGTCCAGGGGCCCTTTGGAATTCATGGCAAAGTTCAGGAACCATGCTTTTCTCTTAAATGCCCCAACCTCCTCTACTCACTAGGTTTTCAGTGGGAGCCATAGTCTAAGAAGACTAGGCAAGATATGATTTTATTTTACTCTCAAGCAAACCATGTGTACTGAACAACGCTGGTTTAAAGCAGGTATTAAACAAATGAAGCTCATCTTCCATTATACTCATCTCCTCTACTGTTGCCCCCAGTCCCATTAAAGGTTGGTCTCTGAAGATCCAAGTCACTTCCTGCTGCTCAGAGTCTCACTGGGAGAAACAATAGCCCAGACACAACACTCTACTTTAAATGAGTGGTTCACCATTTGGAAGCTCTCACCAATCTCTTATTCTCAAAACTTACCTCTTGCAGCTCCAGTGAGTAATGAAGAACCTTGCTAGATAAAGTAATCTCATAAAGCAGCATGCTCAAGATATGAATTTAATAAAATCAGCATGCACTGAAGTTCTAAGACCTTACAGAAAAAAATGTCTTAACTCATTTTGTGATTAAAATTGTAAGCCTCATAGCAGGTCTAGAAGATTTTTTTTTAAGATTTTATTTATTTATTCATTCATTCATTCATATGAGAGACAATGAGAAGAGGGAGGGACAGAGGGGGAAGGAGAGGCAGACTCCCCACTGAGCAGGAAGCCCAATGATGCAGGACTCCATCCTGGGACCCTGGGATCATGACCTGAGCTGAAGGCTGACATTTAACTGATTGAGCCACCCAGATGACCCTAGAAGATATTTTTCAACTTGGAAACATTTTAGAACTCTTCAGTCATATATAAAGAGAGTCCCTCTGCCTGTAGCTACAGCATTATCAGTAATAAATCAAAATTAACTGACTCAGGAGTCCACATAATAATTACCTCTCTGCTATGGAGTAAATAGTGAAGGAGCCTGAATTCTTCAGGGCTTCCGAGTTGTTGTCAAATATATCTGATCCAAGTCAGAGGCATGATCGTTGTTTCAGGTAAGGCATTTCCAAATCTTTGCCATATTCTATCCTGCATCCCTTTACCATTAACGTAGTTAGACTCAGGGGCCTTGAAATGTTAGAAAAAACATAGCATCAAATAATCCAGTTCACCCTTTGAGAAGTTGTTGACAATCCATGTAAAGGTGGAAAGAAAAGTAAGCAGTAAAGCCAGATCTATCAGAAGTCTTGACCCAGAGACCTTCTCAACCTGTTCAAGATGAATACTAGATCATGTCTGAACTTGGACTTTCAAATGGTAAAAATTCAGGGGGTTCTCAAAAGCTTAGTAATTGGTTGCAACTCCAGAAGAGTTATTGGTACCATAGAAAAGGAAAGGAAAGACCATCCACATATATAACATTGATATTTCCTTCTTAGAGCTGTGAGTCCAAGACATTCCTTCTTAAAAGCATGCTTCTGGGGGCACCTGGGTGGCTCGGTGGGTTAAAGCCTCTGTCTTCAGCTCAGGTCATGATCCCAGGGTCCTGGGATTGAGCCCTGCATCAGGCTCTTTGCTCAGCAGGGAGCCTGCTTCCCTCTCTCTCTCTCTCTGCCTGCCTCTCTGCCTACTTATGATCTCTCTGTGTCAAATAAATAAATAAAATCTCTGTTTTAAAAAAAAGCATGTTTCTGGGGATACACCATGCTTGCCACTCTGCTGGGGGACTTACCCTGCTCAAGGCTTTCCCCAGCATAAATTTATCTAACCAGAACTTGTAAGCAACATCAGCGACATGACATCACAAGACTTTGCATTATCTGTTCCATCTAAGAATTGTCAACACATTTTTACTTCCTTTGCTTTGATTCAAATCAAGGTATCCTCTGTCTCAGCAATCTTGGGCACACATGAGCATGCACCAACATTTGGATGTGTAATGGGCCTCCCAAGTTGACACATTCGAGTAGGAACCCTTCATTCTACATACTCTCCAACATGCCCTTCCCAAACTTCCCCATCACAGATTATGGCAATTCTACTCTTTGAAATTCTCGGGCCAAAACACAGGGAGCATCCTACATTCTTCTCTTCATTTCATACCCTACATCCAATCTAGCAGAAAAACTTTTGTATCTATCTTCAAATTATACACAGAATCTGACCACTACTTACCAATCACCATGCTACCTCCTTGGCCCAAGCCACCATCTTGTCTCAGTGGATTATTGCATCACCCAAGTAATCTGCCTACTTCTTCCCTGACGTCCACATTCCCAATGCAGCACCCAGAGTGTTTTTGTTCAAAATGTGGGTCTGATGACATTCCCTCAGAGCCCTGAATTAACTTCCTAGATCACATAGAACAAAAGTACAGAGTCTTACAGTAATGTATATGACTTTATCATCTCTGCTCCTGCCCCTCCTTCACAGACCTCCTCCTTTGCCTTCCTGCTTCAGCCACCATCATGGCCTCCTGGCCATTCCTCAAGAATTATCTTGTCTAAGAACTTTGCACTTGCTCCTTCTCTGCCTACCATTCTCTTCCCCAGATGTGTGGTTCATCTCTCACCTCCTTCACCTTAGACTTGTAGCAAATGTCACATTTTTAGTGAGGCCTTCTCTGGACTTCTAATCTAAAATTAAAGCCCTGCCCTCACCACACAAACACACACACATGCTCATCTCCTATCCTCTATTCCCGCTTTATCTTTCTTTCTTTGTCTATGGCACATATCACTTCTTACCATGCCACGTACCGCCTTTACTTATTTCTCTTCTTTATTGGATTTCTCCCTTATTTGAATATAAGCTCTGTGAAGACAGAAATTATTGTGTGCTTGTGGATGGAACTAGAGCGTATCATGCTTAGTGAAATAAGTCAATCGGAGAAAGACAACTATCATATGATCTCCCTGATATGAGGACATGGAGAAGCAACATGGGGGGGTAGGGGGATAGGAGAAGAATAAATGAAACAAGATGGGATTGGGAGGGAGACAAACCATAAATGACTCTTAATCTCACAAAACAAACTGGGGGTTCCTGGGGGGAGGTGGGATTGGGAGAGGGGGAGCGGGCTATGGACATTGGGGAGGGGAGGCGAACCATAAGAGACTATGGACTCTGAAAAACAACCTGAGGGTTTTGAAGGGTCAGGGGTGGGAGGTTGGGGGAACAGGTGGTGGGTAATGGGGAGGGCACGTTTTGCATGGAGCACTGGGTGTTGTGCAAAAAGAATGAATACTGTTACGCTGAAAAAATAAATAAAATGGAAAAAAAAATAAAAATCTTAAAAAAAAAAAAAGAAAAAAAGAAATTATTGTGTGCTCTATTCTACTACTCAATCCCCAGTGTCTAGAACAATACCAAGCTTCAAATAGGTACTCGGTAAATATCTGGGAGAAGAGAGTACATTGATTGCATTGATGTGTGTGTAGTTTTTACGAGCCTGTAGCGCCCTCCTGCCTTCTTTCTGGCCCTCATACTTGCTCTCCTACCTCAGGCAGTCCCAGTTGGTATCTGCTATGAGGATGCCCTTAACACAGCTGTTGTCTCTCCCCTGCTGTGCTCCAGCTCCTCCTTCCTCATCACAAAGGGGGCCACGGGCTATGCTGCCACTGCCCACCTCACTTTTCCTGCACTCAAGACCCCTCCTGAGCTGATGTTAACACTGGTTCTGATCACCACTACCCCCCTGGGCTCTGGCTACCAGTGCCAGTCTGGCACGAAGCCCTGCCTTCCCCTAATACTTCTGGACCAAGCATGACTGCAAGCCTTCTTCTCAACGCCTTGGGGCAACTTCTTTGCTCAGTAATGTAATCCTGTGCAGATGATTTAACCTCTCTGCTCCTCAGTATTCTCACCTGCAAAATGCAAATAATAGCTATCTCACTGCACCATTAGAAGGTTGGTGCTAATATATTCAAAGCATTGAACATTCTCCTGTCTGCTGGAGAAGTACTCAATAAATAGTAGCTATCGTGTTCATAAATGAAGGCCATCGTTATTGACCCAATTGTGGCTTGTTATAATTCTTCTTTAGAAGAGTTCTTCTGGGAATCCACAAGCCCTCATTCCCAGTCCCAGGCTCCCCTCAGAGCTGACTTCCTATGGTAAGGCAATCAGCAGCTCCGCCATGCAGGAGAACCCTAAATAATAGTATCTGGGCCTGCATGAGTCCAAACCCAAAAGAGCAAGGTCCACAGAAAGGTAGGAATGACCCCTCCTCTGGATCTAAGTTCGGCCTCTTTTCCTGGGCCCTAACTCCTCCCCATATGAGCACCAAGGTAGAAATCCAATATCTATACCTTTTAAAGGCAGCCCTTGTACCCAAACCACAAGAGCATGATCTATCACTAACTAACACACCACCCAACACCAGTACTCCGGAGTCATTGCTTTCAGCTCCCCTTTCCTTTGGGGGGGGGAAAAATACTCATTAGCTCTGTGACCCTGGTCAAGTTCCTTCCATACTCTGTGCCTAGTTTTCCCAGCAATATGAGTAGATAAAATGGTATCTGCCTCCTAACGTTGTTGTGCGGATGAAATGAGTGAATGCATACCAAGAACTAAGAACAGTACCTGGCACACAGTGAAAACAATGAAAGATCAGCTATGACCATTCTTCACTAACAATTGTACAGAGACAAGCCCTTCCAGCATGGAACCATGAGAAGCATCACCTGACTCATCCATCCCCTGCCTCTCCAAGCCTGGAAAGGCTGAGGGCGGGAACTAATTTACTTCCACATTCTTATTTTCCGTGTTTACCAGAAGGTCCAGCACAGAGTAGACTCTGTGCATTTTTAGTGAGTACATTAAAGAAAGGATAAATACATTCAAGAATGAGTGATTCCGTTATTCAGGGCCATGGGAAAGCCCAGGTTACTGAAGAAAGAGAATGCCTATAAGCAGGAGACAATAAAGAAAATAAAGAGGAGAAGGAAAGCAGCATCTCAAAGAACCAGGCTATTCCTTAAGGATGTGGCAGAACATTCAACTCATGATGGATCGGGGCCCCGGGGAGGCATCCATCACTTCTAATCCTGGGCTCTGCTGGAGGAAATGAACCCCACATGCATAAATTAGTGAAAGGCATGATAGAGGTTCGTGTTCCTTTTGCAATTTCCTCTTCTACACAGCCGCTTATGCAGATTGAACAAGATGTCACTGTTACATCAGGAACAAAGTGAGACGGAAATAGATAAAAATAAAGCTTTACCCTGGATTTGATCACCCGCTATCTAAAGACTTCCCTCAAGAAAGAGTCTCCACGATAAAGGAGGATTATTATTTTAAGTATGATATTTAATGATATATTGCAAAAGCCTTGCAGAAGTTGCTATAGAAAAGCAAAAAGGAAAAAAGGTCATAATTGTAAAATCAAGGGAAAGGAAAGAGAGTAGGGGCACCTGGGTGGCTCAGTTGGTTAAGCATCTGCCTTCATTCAGCTCAGGTCATGATCCCAGGGTCCTGGATCAAATAAAGCATCAGGATCTTGGCTTAGCAAGGAGTCTGTTTCTCCCTCTGCCCCTCCCCCCATTAGTGCACTCACCCACTCTTTCTCCCTTTCTCTCTCTAAAATAAATAAAATCTTTAAAAAAAAAAAGAAAGAAAAGAGAATAGAGAGACAGAATCTTAGTCGAATTCCTACAGTTTAAAGGGTACCTGACCAGAGACAGAGGCATGAGAAGCCACAGGCTTGGGGCCAGAAAACAAACACTGGGGGGAGAAAAATGTTTTTCTTACTGTCCCAAGGAGGTATTGAGTTCGTCAATGGGCGCTCTGGGTCACAATACACATCACTAACAAAGATCCCTAAGAAACTGAGCCCTACACACCTAGACAAATACCAATGAGCAGTTTCACATAAAGGTTTGAACTTGATACTTAATTAATCCACAATATGAGTGTTTCCATTGTCCTCATTTTACAGATAAAACTGAAAGAAAGCGACTTTCTCAAGGCCATCAACAGAAAACGGCATTTGGCCTTGGCATGCTACCTTAACAACTCAGTCTGTTCTCTGTCATGAGTCCTGCATGTCCAGGCCTCTGATTTAAGCCCCACTTGAAATGATAGAAATTCGCATGTGAACAAAATGTACTTCCCTCTCCAGTCAATAAACGTAAAAGAAAAGACTAAGGGTAACTCATGGACCATGTTACAGAGAAGGCCTCCTGGTCCCAGGAACCACCCTAAACTCCTTAGTTAATATTCTTTTTGGAAAAGACAGAGAATAACAATATCCCCACAATTTTGGAGACAGTGACTCTACGTACCTTGGCCATTATGAACCAAAACAAGACTAATTCAAGAAGCTGAGAATAAGACTTTAGAAAATGTTGTCCTGAGGGGCACCTGGGTGGCTCAGTGGGTTAAAGTCTCTGCCTTCGGCTCGAGTCATGATCCCAGGGTCCTGGGATGGAGCCCCACATGGGCTCTCTGCTCAGCGGGGAGCCTGCTTCCCTTCCTCTCTCTGCCTGCCTCTCTGCCTACTTGTGATCTCTGTCTGTCAAATAAATAAATCTTAAAAAAAGAAAAGAAAAGAAAATGTTATCCTGAAAGCATGAATAATGATAAATACATCAATCTAATATGGAAAAAGTGGCCAAAATAGTCATTCTCAATTGAAGAAAACCATGTATTCAGGAACCTACCACATATTTATGTAAAGTGATTTAGATAGTTGAAATGAAAAGACATGAGTTAAATAGAAATATTTATTATTATTTATCAGATTCAGAGAATTTAACCTTCCACAAAATGTTTCACAGTAATGTTTATGCTATTCCGTAAAATTTCCCCCAGATTGGCTCATATCATTGTCTGACAAAACCAGTGTTTACATTAGGTTAAAACACAGATTCAAGAATTTGCTTTTTCAGGGCTCCACTTGGAGAAGAGAGAATGGAAAAACAAACCAAATTCTGAGAAGGCACAGAGGTCTCAGCAGAGATGGCCAGGAATGGGATCCCACTTTGGCTTTCCCGGAAACCCAGTCAAACGGGTGGGCCCAATGGAGGCAAACTGCTCACACCTTTGCTTCCTGAGTCAGAAAGCCCAGGAAATACCCTTCAATTTTTCTCTGTTCAAAACAAGAACAGGAAGGGATAACCACCAGAGCACCATTTCCAGCTCTTAATGACTTCCATTCTCCATGCTGTTATTGCAATAATATGGTCTCTATATCTATTGTTCCACCAAATCCCTTCCTTTGTGCTCAACAAAGCTGGAGTCTCTTCATCTGACCTCTAGCAAAGTAAATAGAGGCTTGGAGAGTTTGATCAACTTGACTGAAGTTGTAAGGCAGGTCAATAACAGAGTTGAGATTTGAACCCAGAAGCCTGGGCCCAGAGGTCACTGTGTTCCTGATGTCTTAACTGGATCATACCGCAGTGTCCTTGCACTGAAGGTAAGGGGCATAGAACTGGAATCAGCAACTTCAGCATGTTTGAGATATTCTGTTTCTGTTAATTTAAAGGCAACATTTCCAAAAGCTCTTACTTCTGTAGACAATTTTTATAATTGATCCTGAGATTTCGTCTCCTAGAATTCATTTCAGCAATAAAATCATTTAAAAACTAACTACTGAGCTATCATTTCTTGAGCAAAGTGCCTTCCTGGCTCAGAATTCCTCAGGGTCATGGCTGGATGAACAACAAATGGCTCATGAGTATGATAACTCCTAGCTAGTGACAGGAAGGGGTGCCCCAACCCTAGAGTTAGAAGGGGTGACATGACTCCCTCATTGCTGGATGTTTTGGGGAAATGAATCATCCCAGCAGGCACCCACAAATTTTCACAGTTCAGAAAGAATGCATTTGCAGAGAAAACAGAATGGTGTTCACTAACCAAGTGAAGAAATATAACCCTAGTTTTAAAAGCAGGGGGGAGGAGAGGACCCCTTCCTCTTTCTTCATAACATCATAATTCAGCCTTTCAGCTATGTGCTGCCATGCTTGATCTTTTCCCTTTTAATTTATTATTTGTGCTCCTGCTGCTGCAGCTGCAGCTGCAGCTGAGAAACTTTGATGTTAAGGGACTTGAGAGAGGCAAGGATATCTTGGGGAAGCAAGGATGTGACTTCAGCACCGTGATCTCTCTTTCTCTCACCTGGTTTCTTTCGAGCTTACCCCAACTGTATCATGCGAGAATTGTAAAGAAGAAGAATCTTACCTCAAGGGTCTGCAAGAAACCTAGCCCAAGGAGAGACAACTGTTGAAAACAATTCCCTTAGCCTCAAAGGATTAAAACTGAGGCTGTCTTCAGAGGTGCTCACTTACCATATCAGTTTGTGAATCAGCCACCATGCCAGCCATTCAACCAGTCTTGAGCATCTGACAGCTGTATTTCAGAGCAATGGGGATACAGCATGTGACAGGTATGTTAATCACTTACCCATTCCTTGCAATTTCCTTGCTTAGAGAACCAAATTTGTTTAAGTATCCAACCCTCAAGGAAGGTAGCCCTTTCCCCTCTCCAGGTCATTAGTCTAAGTCAGAAGTCTGCAAATTATGGCTCACAAGTCAAATCCAGCCCACTGGCTGCTTCTGTAAATAAGAGCACTGGGTGTGGTGCAAAAACAATGAATACTGTTACACTGAAAATAAATAAATAAATAAAATGCATGACCACAGAACAAGTCAAAAAAAAAGAATATATTACACACATTGTCTACGAATGTTTTTATGATATAATAGCACAACTGAGTAGTTGCAACAGAAACCATACGGCCTGCAAAACCATGATATTTGACATCTGATCCCTTCTAGATGAAGTTTCCTGACCACTGATGTAAGCCAGTCATAGTGATACCAATCTACCTGCTGCTGCTTTAGTTTATAGGTACAGGGGACCCAGTGTGGATAAAGGACACTTGAGGAGAAGTTTGTTTGGGGCAATCAGAAAAAAAGAGGCTCCTTTTTTCCTACTGGATGTTTTCCCTAGAATGATGGTGGCCATCTTGCATTTATTAGGGAAGACAGTCTGAGGACCAAGCTGACATCCTTGTAATGGCAGAGCAGAAATAGGGAAATAACCAAGTCCTTGATACTGTTGTTAAGCTGCTGAACTAGATGCCCCTGGAAGCAGATACCTCTGCGTTTTCTGTCATGTGTGATAATATGTCCTCATTGTTCAAACTGGGTAAGTTAGAGTTATCATCTCCCTTGATGCATCAAGAACTTTCTGTTTAAGAAATGACCTTCTTTTTTCCTGGTAATATTCTTTGCTTTAATATCTACTTTGTTTGATATTAATATAGCCAGATATTAATTAGTGTTAGCAAAGAAATCTTTTCCCATCCTTTACTTGTAACCTGTGTCCTTATATTTCAAGTTTGTTTCTTGTAGGCAGAATATGGTTAGGTCTTGTTTTTTTAATCCAACCTGGTGCTATTTGTGTTTTCATCAGAGTATTTAGGCCATTCACACTTAATGGGATCATTAAGTCTAAGTTTAATTGTGAAGTTTAAATCTATCATCTTGCTATTTGTTTTTCACTTATCTCACCTGTGCTTTGTTTCTTTTTCTTTTTTTCTGCTTCTTTTGAATTATTTTACAGTTCTTTTTTTTTAAAGATTTTATTTATTTATTTGACAGAGAGAGAGAGATCACAAGTAGACAGAGAGGCAGGCAGAGAGAGAGGGGAAAGCAGGCTCCCCGCGGAGCAGAGAGCCTGACGCGGGACTCGATCCCAGGACCCTGAGATCATGACCTGAGCCGTAGGCAGAGGCTTAACCCACTGAGCCACCCAGGCACCCCTATTTTACAGTTCTTAATAGCTCCTTTCTTGGCTAATTTTGGTGGTTGCTTTTGGGTTTAGAAGACGCCTTAAAGTGATCTTGTACCACTTCGTGTATAGGAAATGAACCTTCTAACCATAGGCTTTTATTTCTCCTTTCACAACTTTTGTGCTATTTTTTAATGATTTTATTTATTTGAGATACAGAGAGAGAGCAAAAGTTTGGGGAGGAGCAGGAGAGGATAGAGAGGGACAAGCAGACTCCCCCCTGGATATAGAGCTTGAGGAAGAGCTCAATTTTTGGACCCTGAGATCATGACCTGAGCATAAGTCAGATGTTTAACCTGCTAAGCCAACCAGACATCCTCTTCCATGTTATTTTTGTTACACATTTTCTTTTACATTTTTGTTACATATTTCTTTCACATTTTTGCCAAATCCACACTGCATTGGCATTATTTTGTTTAAACGGTGACTGGTTATTGGTTAATTTAAAAGAATAATAAGAAAAAAGTCTTGTAAACAATCAATTATCATTTTAAAAGGTTTAAGTAATAAGAAAACATTCTTATATATTTAGTGTGTTTTCACCATTTCTGATGCTCTTATTCCTTTCTGTAGTTTCATATTTCCAAAAGGTATTACTTTCCTTTACCTGAAGACTAGCTTTAACATTTCTTAAAGTGAAGAGCTCCTGAATAAATTTTATCAGTTTTTCGGTATCTTTAAAAATCTTAATTTTGCCTTTATTTTTGAGAGGTATTTTCACTGGACATTGAATTCTTGGTTGACAGCTTTTTCCCCCAGCTGCTCCATTGTCTTTTTGCTTCTATTGTTCCTTATGAGAAATCCGCTGTAATCTTATCTTTGTCCCCCATTATACATGTCCTTTTCTTCTGGCTACCATGAAGATGATCTCATAATCACTGATTTTGAGCAATTTGTACATGTTGGTGTATTTTTCATCACGTTTATCGTGCTTGCGTTTGATTGAGCTTCTGTGAATTTACAATTATCATCAAATTTGGAAACAGTGTGGCCATTATTTCTTCAAACATTTTTCATATCCCCACCTCTTTCATCTTTACTTTGAGGACTCCAATTATACGTATGTTAGGCAGCTTGCAGTCAATATTCCACAGTTCACTAATGTTCTCTTCATTTTGTTTTTTTCTCCCTCTGTTCTCCACTTTGAATAGTCTCTATTTCTGTGCCCTCTGTGTTAACTAACCTTTTCTTCTGAAATTCTAATCTGCAATTAATCACAAACAAACAATTTTTATCTTACATTGTAGTTTTCATCTTTAGAAATTCAATTTGGGCCTTTTTCATATGTTCTATGTCTCTACCTATTGTCTTGAACCATAATTATTTTAATGACCTTATCTGTTAATTCTAGTATCTGTATCAGTTTGGAGGCAATTTCAACAGACTGGTTTAGTTCCTCATTATAGGTTGTATTTTCTTGCTTCTTTGCATGCCTAATAATTTTTTTTTTTAGTGAATTCTAGCCATTGTAAATAGTAACTTGTCAGGTGTTAGATTTTTTTGTATTCTTATAAATGTGCTTGAGATTCATTCTGCAAAGAAGTTGGGCTTTAGGAACAGTTTGCTCCTTTCAGGTTTTTCTTTTAAGATCTATTAATCAGAACCAGAGCAGTGCTAACTCCAGGGCAAATCATTCCCTACAGTGAGGCAAGACCCATCTATTTATTTGCCCCTTGAATTATGAGGTTTTCAGGCCTGGGTGCTGGGAACAATCACTATACCCATCTCTTTGCAGGGACTAGGCAATAATATCTCTAATACTTTTGGGTGTTTGGGTTTTTTTTTTTTTAAACCAACCTCTGTTGGCACCTGCATGCAATGATCAAAATCAATGATCACTACTCAGCTGAATATTATCTTCTCTTCCTCATATATCATAAATCTGAGAGCCCCCAAAACAACAAAATCTCTAAAATTACACACAATCCTTTCATTTCTCCAGGACTGATCTCTCTTTCAAATTGAAGTCTCCTATTTTCCACTAGACTCTACCTGGATTAACCACAAACACTTTAAATACAATATATCCAAAGCAGAAGTTTACTATCTTCCTCCTCTAGCACTCTTATTTCTAACCTTCATAACCCAATGGCTCCCCCAATTCATTTAATATTGGTATCACTTCAAGTAAACCCTAACCCTATAGTCACCTGTGAAATTTAGTATCATTCCCAGGGGACACCAAACCCTATAGTTACCTCTGACATTGCCTTATTTCTCACATTCCAAATGTCTCATATATCCTTCATTTATTGCCACTATCCTGTACAGAATCTGTGCTTCAGCCAAACTTTCGAGACACTTTCCATCAATCCTATTTCTTATACCACTCTCTCTGCATGGAATGTCTTCCTCTCCACCACTGCTATAAAAATTATGTGTATCCTGAATGGAAGTGTGACCAGTACAAGCTATCTGGAGAGCAACTGTCAATAGGCTTTATAATTTCACATACACTTTACTCCAAAAATTTCACATTTGGGATTCTTATCCTACAGAAATTAGGGATATGAAGAAAAAACTTGGCTAAAAGTATGTTCTTACATCATCCCCATTTGTAATGGGAAAAACTGGAAACAACATAAATGTTTCTATAATAGGGCATTTAATAACAAAATACGCAGTCATTTAAAAAACATAGATATTTGCCAATATAGAAATACACTCTCTATATATCAAAAAATAACAGAAGGGATATAATGTAATACCAGTATTATTTTTCAAATGTAGTACATAGATTGGTATTATCTAGGTAACTAAACAGAAAGACAGAATAAAAAGAATATCACTAAATTCTCAATAGCATTGTTTCTATGGGGCTGAGTAACAGTTGTTCTTAATTATTTGTATCGGCTTGATTTTCTGTAATAAATACATACATATTATAAATACATATTATTTATGTACAACTTGCAAAACTCTTAGCTATTATTTAAGAACCAGCTGTTAAACAATCTCCTTTCAGGATATCCAAGCACTCATTTATCACTTAATGTCACCTGGATCTTATATCCAGATGTCCAGACACATAGACATCTATGTGTCTCTTTCTTCTACACAATCCTCAGCTACTTGATGGCAGAGAATATGTCTTAAAGAGCCATGGTCCTCCATCATCACCCAGACCTAGGCTGGATACTCAGTAATGATCACTAATTGAGTGAATGTTGGGCAATAATGCAGGGCATAAAGGCTGCAGATAAAAAAAGACAACAGCCAATGGTTGATGCAAATATTTTTTTCCCATTTTATTTATTTTTTCAGCGTAACAGTATTCATTCTTTTTGCACAACACCCAGTGCTCCATGCAAAACGTGCCCTCCCCATTACCCACCACCTGTTCCCCCAACCTCCCACCCCTGACTCTTCAAAACCCTCAGGTTGTTTTTCAGAGTCCATAGTCTCTTATGGTTCGCCTCCCCTTCCAATTTTTTTTTTAATAAACATATAATGTATTTTTATCCCCAGGGGTACAGGTCTGTGAATCGCCAGATTTACACACTTCACAGCACTCACGATGCAAATATTATATTAAGTTTATTCTTGGGTGTATAAACCCACTTCCCACTCCCTCTGGGGAAATTTTTTTTTAATTTATTCTACCTTTCCATTTTTAATTAATTCTACCTTTTATTTTATTTTTTTTAATTTTTATTTATTTTTTTAATTTCTTTTCAGTGTTCCAGAATTCATTGTTTATGTACCACACCCAGTGCTCCATGCAATATGTGCCCTCCATAATACCTTTTAAAACTTTTTATATTATTCCTACCATAAGAAAACATCAGGTCTGACATTTTAGTTCTCCCTCTCCAAAGGAAAAAGTCATGGAATATTTAAGGACTGTTTGATATTTTCAGACCCTGTTAACCTACGATACTGAAAATATAGTATGTGGCTGGTATCACCATAAACTCTTTCCCTGGAAGACTGTTTCCACACCTTCAAAAACATTCACAGCCCTACTGCCTGGCAGACTATAGGGATGTGAGGAGCAGAATCAGTCTAGTAGACTTTCCCTGGGAGAATAATTGCTAACTGACAGGCAGCCTGCAGGAAAAACAACTAGGTTGGAAACTATTATTTGCATGGGGACCTCATCTCAGAAGGAAGATTTAAACACAGTGTTCTGCAGTTCTATTCCTGAAGGAATTAGGGCTAATATCTGCCAAGACAAGTTTGCCAAGACAAACTCAAATCAAAATCTGCGAGAAACTGTCCAATGTGGACTCTTCTTCCTGACTGACCTGTGATCCAGATGTGCCTTCCCCCGCATACTTGAAAATGTGACTAAACACCGTGCTTCTTTCTGGGGGTAAAGCCCCACCCTGTTCCATGCTGTTTCTCAGTATTTAGAGGCAAAATCATCACTTTCCCCTTCAAGTGGGTACAATTGACTGCTAACAAGGTTGTTTATGGTGATGAAGTGTTCCTCCATGCCTCTGGTTAGAACTCCGTCTGCATAACCAGTACAGTCTTAAGCTAGGGGTCTCAATTTTTGGTGACAGTGAGATTTACCTGTGGAGCTATATTATCTAATGCTATGAAACATGTCCCCTCAAAACTTAGTCGGACAAGAATCCTGAAGAGAGGGGGCGCCTGGGTGGCTCAGTGGGTTAAGCCGCTGCCTTCGGCTCAGGTCATGATCTCAGGGTCCTGGGATCAAGCCCCGCATCAGGTTCTCTGCTCAGCAGGGAGCCTGCTTCCCTCTCTCTCTGCCTGCCTCTCTGCCTACTTGTGATCTCTGTCTGTCAAATAAATAAATAAAATCTTTAAAAAAAAAAAAAAAGAATCCTGAAGAGGAATGGCTGGCAGTTCTTGCTGGGACTCTTTCAAGAGTTTGTAGCGAGACACTCATAGGGGCTGCAGTCATTGGAAGGCGAGACCAGGGACTTTGACGATAAGCTTCAAAGTTGGCTCATTCACATGCCTGATGAGTTAGTTAGTGGCTTTGTTAGAAAGCCTGAGTTCCTCGCCTCATGGCTGTTGGGCATCCACACAGCCATGGGGCCAACTTCCCAGAGAGAGAGCAGGACAGACCAAGCAGAAGCCACAATGCCTTTTACAGCCTGCCCTTAGAAGTCACTCACGTCAGACGTGCTGTATTCTTTTGGCCACATAGGTCAGCCTCATCCAATGTGGGAGACTACACAAAGCCGTGAGTCACAGGGGAGATAAGGCTCCTGAGGAAAGGCAATTTTAGAGTCTGGCCAACACAGTCTACCCTCTAACCTCCAATCCTAAGCCAGATCCTGTAATGGGGTGAGACTTGGAAGTCCCAGGGGAGGGAATGGGTGTGTTCTATACACAAGAGAATACGAATTGTTGCGGCCATAGAGTAGCCGGAGACAGAGTATTCTTCAAAAATGGCCACACCTGTATATTTATCCCATACCACAGGCTCTTCTTATAATATGAATGAGTATTTCTCCTCCCAGGACTTGAGATCTAGGTTTTCTTCCTTTGACCTGGTGCAGGGAGAGGTTGACTGCCCCAACCAATGGACTAGGAGGTCTGATCAAAGTGATGCTATTACCTTTTTGAGGCCAGGACATAGGTACAACTTCTGCCTAGTACTGTCCCATACCCCTCTCTGAGAACAACTGCCCTCGAGACATAGCCGCCCTATTGTAAGAAAGCCTAGGTCACATATAGAGGTCCTAGCCTATATGGGTGCCATCCAGACCTTCAGCAGACAATGTGTATCACTTGCCAGACATGTGAGTGAACAGCCCTCAGGTGCTTCCTGCCCCAATCTGAGTCTTCTCATTGAGGCCCCAGGCATCAAGAAGTGACTAGCCCTGGGCAGTATACTCTGCAGGAACAACTGAACCACAAAAATCATAAGAGATAATACTTAGGACACCTAGGTGGCTCAGTCAGTGAAGCATCTGCCTTCAGCCAAGGTCATGATCCCAGGGTCCTGGGATCGAGTCCCATGTCAGGTTCTCTGGTCAGTGAAGAGCCTGCTTCTCCCTCTACCTCTGCCTGCCTCTCTGCCTACTTGTGACCTCTCTCTCTCAAATAAATAAATGAAATCTTTTTAAAAAAGAGAGAGAGAGGGAGAGAGAGAGAGATACTACTTAATGATGATTATGTTAAGCCATGAAATTTTGAGGTAATAATTGATAACTAATACCGTAACTTGAAGTATATTTTAATGGCTATAAATCATTCCCTGCTCGGACCCACTGAATGAGCTCTCCTAGGCAGGGAGAAGCTTGGGAAACTGTTAGTTTACCAAGTGCCCCAGAGGTGTCTTATCAGGGATATTATGGCAATTTTGATGACATATCTTCCTATTTCACAAGTCTCAATGGGATGATCTACTTGTTTTTTATCTTTGTCTGTATGTTTCATCTACTTACTGAAAACTACAATTGAATTAGAGGTTGAATCTAAATATGGTTCTGGATAAGATAGTTTTGTATTTTTAACTCTCAGTTTTTATATTAAATCATTAGAAGGCCGTGCTTGAAGAAGAAATGTGAAAAATACAATATGAAAATCTTTTTGATTTTCAGATTATAGAATCCTCTTTCTTACATCTTTAACTACAGCACAGTTATTCAACTAACAGAAAAACCTAAGGATAGAGGGAACAATTACCATTTTCTGTGGCAACTCTAAGTGTACTGAGATGGTATGGAATTCCCAGGTTATATTAAAAGAAAAAAATCAAGGTGCATAACAGTACTTTGTATTTTTTAAAGTGACAAATGCATAGAACTACCCCTACAAAGATACACACAAAACTGGTAATCATGTCTATCTTTGGAAAGGAGAACTGGGTGGCGTCAGTAGACATAAAGGAAAGACTTATTTTTTTCACTGAAATTTCTTTTGTATCCTTTTAATTTTGGACCAGGATCATGTAATACTTTGCTAGAATAAATAAAAATTTTTAAATAGGATTTCTCTTTGAGGGCTTTCTCTAGGAAGTTATCCTAGAACATGATGGTATGACCCTATATTATTACTGGTTATAGTTAATTATTTGGGGGTGGGAGGATTTAGCAGGAAAAAGGAACCTGATAGTCTTCTGGACCAGTGATCCTCATAGATTAAAATCTAGCCAAGTTGATGGTGTTGATACAGTTGACAGACTCATCCCCATTTCTTACTGGATCTCCCATCCATTCTCCACCTCTGATACCATACAGCCTTTAAACTCTAGATGAGTGGGATGCTTGCATTGGGCCCCTTGCTTAGAGAACCTTGCTCTGCCCCTTCTGTGGTCTTGCCCAACAAACTCACTAGAGTTGCAGTCAAAGTGATGTGTCCACCCAGAGCCTTAGGATCCAACATTTTTTTTTTTTTTTGTTTAAGAATATCCTAGGAGTTGGGGTGCCTGGATGGCTTAGTGGGTTAAGCCTCTGCCTTTGGCTCAGGTCATGATCTCAGGGTTCTGGGATTGAACCCCGTGTCGGGCTCTCTGTTCAGCCGGGAGCCTGCTTCCCCCTCTCTCTCTGCCTGCCTCTCTGCCTACTTGTGATTTCTGTCTGTCAAACAAATAAATAATTTTAAAAAAAAAACTTAAGAAAAAAAGAATATCCTAGGAGCTATTTTATTTAAAGCAACAACAACAACAACTCAGCCATCTTGTCCTCTGAAGACATGACAGAAAACAACAGCGACTTCTGTATTGCTATTCTCCCACATACTCTGTTTACCAAAGTATATTAGGCTTAAGCTAGAAAAGCCAATACTGTGTATTTATAAGATATTAATGTCTTTTTCAAAATGATATAAAGATATTACATAAAAAGAAGCAAATTTCAAAACATTTTTAAAGAAATTTAAACTCTTTAAATTTATCTGTGGGAGTTACTTGGCATGCCTCTTGTGTTCAAAGATCATTCATAGTAAAGGCGTAACATTCTGACGCCACTGGAAATTGTCAGATAGGATTCAAATGGAAAGAAAATTAGAACCAAAGGATTAGATAAAAGAGGAAGTTGATAATGCAGGGCCTACTGCTTTTTAAGCTTTTTGTGTAGAATTTGATGTTTAAGAAATGGAAGAGTAAATAGTAAATATGTACCATAGCTGGAAATGAAAGGAGTTTAAAAGGGGATTTAGATACAATTTTTTTTAAGTAAGCTCCATGCCCTGTGCAGATCCCGAACCCACCACTCCAAAATCAAGACCTGAGCTGAGGCAGAGATAGAGAGTTGAACACCCAACAGATTAAACCACCCAGGAACCCCAAAAGGGGACTTGTACATTAAAACTATATATAGTTTATATTTTTAAAGGTATTTTCATTTGTAGGTTAGCATAAAAGCTCTTTTACTAGGAAATATATCCATTAAGATGCAGGTGCTAATGTGGAAATTCTCATTATTTTTCATAATAGCAGAACCTGTAAACTTCTAGAAATCTCTTGAAGGTGGAGACCAGGGATGGATCATCTATGCACTAAAAATTGGGAGAAGAGAAAGCCCTGTTTGACGAGATAGAGATTTGGAAAGGCTGACACTTGGACATGGCGCTTGAAACCCAAGGATGGTTAAGTCAGTAGGCACTAGAAGATACAAAGAAATGACTAGTGTGGAGTGCCACGCACCTCCATCCCTCTGAAAAAAAAAAAAAAAAAAAAACAAACTAGAAAGATCTGGAACCATTCTTCTGAACCTGATATCACTTTGTATAAAGATCTCTGAGAAATCTAAGATTCAAAATTCTTGCCTTTGAACTGATAACAGATTGGGGGAAATTGTGATCTATGGGAAGCAGGTGCTAATGGGGCTCTAAGATCCCACCAGACATGGTGATTCAGAAAATGTCACCAGGAGCAGGGTCCATCTCGAGAGCAGTGACACAGTATGTCCCCTGCCCCATCTATTTATTGACAGTAATTGCTGAACATTTCCCTCAACTGAGTTTCTGTCTCATAAAAGGAAGGAATCATAAAGACTTTTGTCAAAGAGATTATTTTCATGTCAGTGCTTAAAATGTCTCTTTCTCCACATTGCCTTGGGAGCAAATGAAACATCTAAGAAACTGGGACCACTCCGAGCTCCTGCGTTTGTTTGTTTTTTTTTTCTTCTCCTAATTCTCAAGCACACAGTACACAGAGCTGGCCAATGGGTGATTCTCACGGCATCCTCCCAGCTGGTGACCGAGATCACAACCCTTGGCTTGCACACAATCTTGGACAAGCTCACTAACGCCTGCAGGGGAGACACTGACATTACTGAAAGCTTCCAGAAGAGGAGGGGATGAGAATCTAGCAAGAGAAACAGCTCAAAGTAAAATATGAGACATCACAGTTTCTGGTCTTCCTTGGGCCCCATTTACTAAGACACTCATGAAGTTCCTGCAACATGTTTCCAATCCATAGTTCAGTTCCCTCTCCCTGGTCCCATCTCAACTTTCTCCTCTCCTACCATCCAAAAGTTTATGTCCCTTGACACAAAATCGTTCAGTTCTTTGTTGTCTCTTTCAAACTCATGCCTTAGGGTCTTCTCTTCCCTTCCCAAGCCCTTAGCAAAGTACTGAATACATAAATACAACTTATTTTGTAAAAGAAACTGGTGCCCTTCAGTGAAATGGTCATATTTCTTTACTTTTCAACACAAAGCACTTTATAAAGAGCCAGTGAGTGGAAGGCACTGGCTGAGTGCCTGAGTGGTGACTCTTCACTCCACAGACAACAGGAATTCTTTGTCAGGAGTCCCTGGATTCCGCAGGGCTCCCTTCTGTGGGCATGCCTGCCGTACTGACCTGCCCTACTGGCACATGCTTCATCCCCCAGGGGTCTGAATCTCTAGAGACACACTGCCCGGAAGTAGCAAGAATTCAGTCCTAGTGATCTCTTCTGATGTCAGGACCCTCGCCCTGGGATACCCCCAGAAGTGAAGCCTTCTGCCTCCCAGCCATTTCTGAAAACTTCTATCTCAAGTGCCCACAAACACACCATGTGGTCTCTGCCTCTTGTCCCTGGCCCACTGAAGGTAGGCTATCTTCTGAATCTCTGCCTCCCCTAAACATTCAAATACGGGTGCTCCTATTGGTACCCAAAGCCAGAGAGCCCCACCCTTGGGGCTCGTGGAAACTCCATGTTGGGAACCAGAGTTCAGAACCATGCAAAGAACACAAACCCCATTTTTCAAGGGGGTAGAGGGAGATGGTGCTGAGATCATCTGTTATGTCCATGTTCTTTCTTCCTTCTGACTTCATTGAGGCGTAAGCCCATGGGTTTCCTTTAAGCCTGGGAGAACTTTTCCTACTATATTCTGAGAGATGAGACCGCTGTTCAGCACTCCAGGGCTGAGAATTCCAAAGGTCTCTTTAAACTAGAGTCCAGACTCTCAGTCACAAGAAGGCACAATAAAAACAATACCTGGCTGCAGCCACTTTGGAGAACAGTGTGGAGATTCCTCAAGAAATTAAAAATAGAGCTTCCCTATGACCCTGCAATTGCACTGCTGGGTATTTACCCCAAAGATACAGATGTAGTGAAAAGAAGGGCCCTCTGTACCCCAATGTTTATAGCAGCAATGGCCACAGTCGCCAAACTGTGGAAAGAACCAAGATGCCCTTCAATTGATGAATGGATAAGGAAGATGTGGTCCATATACTATGGAGTATTATGCCTCCATCAGAAAGGATGAATACCCAACTTTTGTAGCAACATGGACGGGACTGGAAGAGATTATGCTGAGTGAAATAAGTCAAGCAGAGAGAGTCAATTATCATATGGTTTCACTTATTTGTGGAGCATAACAAAGAACATGGAGGACATGGGGAGATGGAGAGGAGAAGGGAGTTGAGAGAAATTGGAAGGGGAGATGAACCATGAGAGACTGTGTCTCTGAGGGTTTTGAAGGGGCGGGGTGTGGGAGGTTGGGGGAACCAGGTGGTGGGTATTAGGGAGGATACATATTGCATGGAGCACTGGGTGTGGTGCAAAAACAATGAATACTGTTATGCTGAAAAGAAATAAAAAATTAAAATTAAAAAAAAACAATACTTGGCATTTTAAGGAAGGCTTCCTTCGAGCTAGGCAAAGGGTTAAGCACCCCCACTGTCTCATTTAATTATCCTTAAAGCCCAAAGCCATAGGTATAGTTATTATGTCCATTCTACAGATGAAGAATCTAAGTTTCAGAGAGGTTAAACAACGTGCCCAAGATCACAGAACTAAGGTACCAAAGTCAAGTCTGAACACTCTTCATCACTAGGCTATACTGCCACTGAAGTCACTACATTAACAAACCCTCTGAAACCAGCCCTACTATGTTCCCTGAGCTTCTTACACATAACTGGGCCATGCTCAGATGCTCCGCCACCGCCACCCCCACCCAGGCAAGAGTCCAGCAGATGAAATATCATGGCCCAGCCCCAACAAGCTCCTCAAGGACTACTAAGAAGAGCTGGAAACTCCCCTCAGAAATAGCTCCCAAGGAAAGATTCAACTGGGGCTTCATGAGCTGCTTTGCCACTCGCAGTAGACATAGATTGCCCAGCGAAGTCCCCTGAAGTCAAGGTCAACCCTCGGAGTCACTGCCTATTAACTACAGTCTTCATCCCGACTTCCCCCTGAGGAGCCCTCAAGCTCTTAAAATAGCCAGTCTTGGCTTCTGACCAGCTTACTGAATTAACAATTGTCTCCAGAGTCTTCTCCCGGATTATCTGACAGTTCAGTGGGAGTCCCCAGGTTTGCCATGCTAATTTTTAAATCTCTAGTCAGAGTAACCAAGGCAACTGATACATGTGACCTAGCACTGTAACATATTGGCCAGCCTTGAGGGGCCTCCTACAGGATCACTTAAAAATTCTTAGAGACGTTATAGCTAAGTGGAGTCCCTTCAGTAGGAGCCCTAGAAACTGTGTCCCTCACCCAACCCTGGTTCCACTCAGGTGTGGGCTCCCCAGGAACCCACACCTACTTAGGAAACCCACAGGTGCACAGTCCTCCTGTTGGAGTTTGGGGCTGAATGTTCTAAGCTGGATATCTTTTCCAATACAGCTTCCATCTTACATGTCTGCTTCGAAAGGAGCTGTTCTTGAACTCTGTTTCATACTCAAACCTTTGGTGGCCACCCTAATAAACACAATCCTGACCTCTGGTTTGACCTGCTCCATGGATGCCCCAAATACAATTATATTCTCCCACTTTATTTTCCATGAGACCTTGACAAGGCACCTTGATAGAAAACACAAACCAGGAAATGTGGGCGGTATTCCCAAGTGTGTCACTAACTAGCCAACTCCCTGAATGTTGGTGAGCTACACTCTTACCTCTGAGATGAACAGTCTGAGTGACTGCTAAGGTTCCTTCCGCTCTAACCTTCCAGATTCTCCACTCCCATGCTTCACTGCCATTAGAAGTACGCAGCTGTGTGTTCCCTCTCTATCCCTCTCCTCATCATGTCCCAGTGGCAGGCCTTCCCAGTTTGTTCCCTCATGTCTTTAACCACATAACTAGCCTAACAAGGCCAAGTTCTCCCAAATGATAAGACTTAAGTGTATCCCTCTCCCCCCTTTGTTTCAACTTCCATCCGTGTCATTTTTACTTGTGCATCAACTTCTCCAACCTTCTTGTGAATCTAGCCCTCCTGCTTTTCTTCCTTCCTGATCCTCAATATACAATTACACAGCAGCAATCAACTCTTTCATGTGCTGTTGGATGTCTTTCGTTCTAATGAGAGGCTCCCAATTGCCTCCTGCATTGATTTTATACTCTTGATAGATAGTTTTCAACCAGTCCCCTAAGCATACTCATCTGAGGTTACCTCCAGGCTCCCACCATTTTAAATTTGTAGAAAGAAACCAAGAATGAGAAGCAACCTTGAAATAACGGCTGCAGTTTCTTTCAGATGCCTAAACTCGGAAAAGGTCACAGGAAGTTAGTTGGGCTTATTAACATCTAATAGCTTGTGTTATTCCCATAGGCAGAAACAAACAAACAAAGCAATTGCAACTTGACAGTGACATAAACACCTGTCTGGCTAATGAATTCCTTGCCAAGTACGTGTTCCAAAAGAGAACGTAGTGTCACCTTTAACATAAAAGATTTTTTCCTAGAATGCTGGAGTTACACCAGGGGAAGGTCAGATGTGTGACTAGCATAAATGAGAAATTATGGGAGCTTTGTCTCTGGGAACATTACAGTGGGAATTATCACGCTATTTTGGTTCACTGTACTGGTGAACAAACATGGTGCCAATGTTTGTTCCATTGTTGCCATTAAACCTGCACAAGAGCCCTCAGGTCCACTAATTCATGCATTTCCATCAATGCACAATAAAGGGTTCTCTTTGCTAATCCTAGGAGCAGAACCAGCCCAATCACACAAACATGCATCTTTAAGACTGAATTCACCGGGCTCTCAAAGTTGCCAAGTATCACCACCAAGAATAGAGACTTCCCCAACCCCAATGTCTGCTAAGTATCTTGCAGGTGTATCATACCACATAATGAATTTCGAGAAATATTTTAAAACACCTTATCTCACAACCCCGGTGCAGTGGCTCTTTCTGCCCATGGGTCCTATCCCTGTGCTTGAATAAACCACCATTTTGCATCAGTCGATTAATCAATCAATAAAACACCATATCTAACTAAAACCCCGCTGTACATGAATTGGGATCTGGCGTCAGGGCCACAATATTCTTGGCTAAAGGATGATGATGGGGACATGGAGGGTCATATTACTGAGTTAAGAATGTGACAGTTCACGCCAATTGATATTCAAAACAAAACCAACAAACAAACCAGAGCTAACCAACACTTAAAGATCTAAGACTTGAGCATCTGTTTAGGGCAGATGCTGCTCTGTGAACCCCATATAGGCTGGAATTCTAGCCCTATGGAAGCAGCCTGTGAACAAAAGATCTGAAGCACCCATATTAGATCAGAGAGTGGTTTATTGTATCACCTGCCTAGACTTGTACAAATTACGAAGGAAATCAAATGAGCTCATCAAATTATTCTTAGTATTTCAAAAATACCAATGGAAATTATACATAAAACCATCACAAATTTATACCAACCAATCCAAGTTTCTTTTTTCTTGCTGTTGCTATTGTTATTGCCTAGAACATCAAGCCAACAAGAGAACAATGATACTGTCAAGATATGATGAGTGCCGTCTTCCACAGATCAGCCTGGCAGATGAAGGATTTCAAAGCAAGGGTTCATAGAGAAAACATTTTAAGCAGCTCTGGCACTGAAAAATCAAAGATTAATGTGTGAATAAAATTTAACTGGCTGCATCTTTGTTCCTGTCTCACCACACTGGGAGCTGGGAATGGGAGCCAACCCCTCTATCGCAGGGTACCAGGTACCCCGCTGCTCTGCCATCTTCCTGGCCATTATCCTCCCCCTAACACATGGACCAGGATATGCATGCTAAACACACACACAAGATAAAATGGCATGATCCTGGAGATAACCAGATCAGAACTGAAGACACTAGTTTTTGCCTGCCTTTCCCTCTCCCCAAACTGCCCACAGGGCAAAAGGCTACAGACAGAGGCTGCTCCTAAAAGTTTCAATGAGAGCTTTGTGCTCAAACCACTGCATTCTGGATGCCGTGGAGAAACCTCCAAGGGCAGTTCTACCTCTGAAGGGAATGCTATGGGTGACTCAGAACAGCAGAGATGGAAAATAGATAACCCTTCTGACAATGAAGTCTGCATTGGTGAGCCAAGAGGAGACCACTCTAGCATCAGACTCGCCCTCTTACAAGCTCCTATTAGAGAACACCTTCAGAAATTTGAGATGTCTGACGTAACGCTTCCCAACTATATTTTGGAGAACTGTTATTTTCAGCGTAGAACATCTTTCCACGCAGGCAGACCAGCCACTGGAATTTTGCTACCTTTATACACAAACATTATTGATGGCACTCTCTGGAGAATATTTCATTTTCTTTTCACTTTGCAAAAATATTAAGAGCTAACCGTAAGTGTTTCTCAGCTTGGTAAGCAGCATGTCGCCTTCAGACTCCCCGAGAGCGTGTTCTACAAGGGAAAGAACAGAGCCACGGCAAGGCTCTCTAATCACCTGGCCTAATTACAAAGATGAATAAATCACTCAACATTGTGCCTTAAATATAATAAAAAGAATAATTTAGCAATCCAACAGGAAGCCGCTCCTTCAGTGGGATAACGACATATGAGTTTGTGTCCAGAAAATGTACCTCATCATCACCCTGGTCACCCTTATGTATTATTTATAGGTCGTATTAAGTGCTTCGGGGAGTTTTGCAGGACATACGCACTATTCAGGCACCCATGCTGTCCTTACTCAGCTAATACTGGCCAAAGAATCATGGGACTTAAGAAAAACACCTAATGAATTCAGCTGAGCCAGGTACATTTGTCATTCTCGAGACCAGGATGTTGTTCAGAACCTAAAACCTTTTTCAAACAAGGCTAGACCTCCCCCACTTTGGACATCAAAGAGTCAAGTTCTTGTGGCTTCAGATTCTGTTACCTCCAAGGGAAGTCCTCCTCTTTTTTTTTTTAAAGATTTTATTAATTTATTTGACAGAGAGAGAGATCACAAGTAGGGAAGTCCTCCTCTTTATACAACACTGACTCATGGTAGAAACCTACCCACCCCCCTCCCGGCCGACAGAGCCCGACCACCTTCACGAGCCCTGCCAGCCCATTCCCCAGTTATGATAGAACTTCTCTGCAGTTTCTGTCTCCTCAACACTGTGGCAGTTATCAAAACTCCCTCCCATCCAATGGAGAGTTTGACTCAACTGATTAAAGCCGGGGATAGCATGGAGGACATTAGGAGAAGGAAGGGAAAAATGACAGGGGAAAAGCGGAGTGGAGGACAAACCATGGGAGACTATGGACTCCTGGAAACAAACTGAGGGTTTCAGAGGGGAGGGGGCTGGGAGGATGGGTTGGCCCGGTGATGGGTATTAAGGAGGGCACATGGAGTATGGAGCACTAGGTGTTATATGCAAACATTGAATCGTGAAACACTGTATCAAAAACTAATGATGTACTGTATGGTGACTAACATAATTTTAAAAATTAAATTTAAAAAATAAAGCCTGGGGTTAATAAGGCCAAGATCAAAACTCTCATTTGAACCCATGCGTTTTTCCCCTGCCATGCTACTTGACTACTCTCAACTCTGGCCACCAGCCTACCAAACGCATGACTGTGGGTGGGGTGGGTAGAAAGGGTAAAGTACCCTCAGAGTCATTCTGTGTCCCATCTTCATCCAAGGTAGTGTTAAAAGTATAAAGACACTCGTTTTCAAGAGGAAACTTCCTCTGCTTTGTAATTCTGTCCCTGGATAGCACCAAATAATATTTAAGGGAGCCATATTATCACCAAAGCTCAGCCTCTGTCTTCTCCAAATCCTTGTAGGGCATCTCTTACAAGATCTATCCTTCAGATTCAGGCAGCCCCAGTCCTGGGTCCAACACCAAATACTCAGGGCCAACCAACAGGGGTTTGACCTGTTTCTAGAAGTCCCATCAAGATGGCTGGGCTTTTGTTCGGCCTGCCAACTGGACCCCCCCAGCCTAGGCACAGCAGAGTCAAACCCAAACCTTCCTTTGAACCCCTCGGCCAAGCTCTGCTCAGCCCCTGATCCTGGCAGGACACAGGCACGGCTGCCTCCTTTGAGTACACTGCTGCCCTATCTAGAGCCCAAGCCCAAACTGGGCCACAGTCCATATGGCTAAGTCTGGATACTGCGCCTCTGTGTGGTTTTCTAGAGGCTTCTCCTAGGATGGGGTGCCACCCTCCAAGCTGAAGGCACAGTGAGCCTGCTGCCTAGGAACAGAAGCCACAGGCTGCCTAGTGCCCTGGTCTGCAATCACCCCAGGACTCCCCTCTGGTATCCCATTTCCCATTGTGTATCTGGGGCTGCCCGAGGCGGATGCTCTATAAATGGACCCCCACCTTCTTCCAGGCCCTTCCCATGCCCGGCTTGCCAAGGACCCACTTGCCTCACACCTGAGTTACAACAGAAGGGCTAATACTACCAACTTTACTTTGCCAAACTGCAGAATTGGAGAGCAGCTGAATAAGCACATGTTTTAAAATGGTAATGAGGGGATGGTAGAAAGGGAAGTAAATGGGAACAGTTGGCAGAATATTCCTTTCCATGAGGGTAAACTGTTGTCATCCTGATGCCTGATTTTAAGTCCTACTCCACCTCACTTTTCTGTACTGTGCGTTCTAGGGTCTCATGATTTCTCTTCAAGTTACCTTAAAGCAAAAGGCGCTGTGAACCACTTAATTTAGAGCTGATAAAACAAGAGCCCATGAGAAAGCTTTCTCAGAGGACACAGGGTGAAAGGCAGTCCTGACAGCAGTTGGGTCTCTTTAGTGGAAATTAGAATCTATGAAATGATGTTCTCATCTGTGCCTAGGTTGTGCCAACATCCCAGGGCTGGCTGGGCCTCCATGATCTTCCTGGCGTTCCTCTAGCCTGGACCCTTCTCTCCTCTGGACCACGGTGCAGGTCAGCTGCTGCTGCACTGACCACTTCCCGTTCTGGATGAAAGCAAGAACAGTCACGAAATACCACACTGTTCCACAGCCTTTCACAATAAGCCCTGAATTTCCTTGATTCCTACCCTCAGAGGAAGATTATAAAGGAGTCCTTTTATTTCCAAAGACAAACTTTTGATCTGCAATGCTTTCTAGAGGACAGACACCGAGCTAGTACAGATTACCTTAAGGAAAAGATTCAAGAGGTGATCAATAAAGACAATTTTTCACAGGCAAGGGAGAAAAATGGCTCTATTCATTCCCAAATGATACCACTCGACTTTTACAGAGCGCCTTGCCACGAAAGCAAGTTGGAAGTACTGTTGGGTCATTTTATTTTCACCGATGTCCACACCGTAACTAGGTCAATCAATATGGCGCCATCTACTTAAGAGATGAGGAAATATTTGAGGCTTGATGGAGTCCATTTGGGTTGCTCGTGTTCACACAGCTGACGAGTGACAGAGCCAGGTCTAGAAACCAGGTCCCCACTTAAGGAGGGAGAAAAGTCTTGGAAGTAAACTCTAAAACAGGCATCAAAAAATGAAAAGCAGGGCTCCTGGGTGGCCCAGTCGGTTGAGCTTCTGACTCTTGATTTCAGCTCGGGTTATGATCTCGGGGTTGTGAGACTGAGGCCCACACTGGGCTCCATGCTGAGTCTGGAGGCTGCTTGGGATTCTCTCTCTCCCTCTCCATTTGGCTCCCCACGCCCCAGTCTGCACTCTCTCTCTCCCTGTTTAAAAAAAGAGGGGGTGGGGAAAGGATGAGAAGCAACGTTCATGTAGTCTTTGAGTACAGTTCTGGGCAGGGATGTTCGGAAGTCTAGCAAGGCCTGGGCCACTTCCATACCTATACATTAATGATGGGGTTGATTATATACTTATACATACATCCATACACATATGTATATTTTTGATACACGGACACAGAATGCAATGAGGTTCATTTGGTTATAAATTTGGGGTGCACGTGAAAGCGATGCAAGCAAGTTTTCCCCTACCGCCTAGCCCATCACTGCATTCCCATTTCTTAATCGACCCTCACCTTGAGATTTTCCTTATGTCTGTTTCATTAAGAACCAAACAATAGCTTTCTGTCCCCCCGCCTCTTTTAAAAAGGTGGTCAATTTTAGCCTTTCCCTTCCATGGAAGAGGGAAGGAGTGGCTTTATTTCTAACCATTGGCTTTACAGCTCAAGGAACACAAAATCGGGAGTGCAGATGTGTGGGGATCCTCCGGCTTCCGGGAGACTCTGCAAGCTGCAGCGGGATCATCCATCACACGGCCACCAGGCCCGGGGGGCACCCTCACTGGACCACGTAACACGGGCGCAGCTGGACCCCTGGAAGCTGGGCCTGGGCCCGGAGGCGCCCAGCCACCTGCCGGCTCCTGGCCAGCCCTCGCAACTTTCATTTACTGTTTGGGACAATTCTCCACGGGGCTCAGGAAAACTCATGCTGCCACCACGCTGGCTCTGCTTCCCCTTCCAAGCCCTAATGAGGTGTGATAATGGATGCAGGAAAGTGTGCAAATGCAAATCAATACGGAGCATATGCTCCGGCTCCCTCTCTTACCTCCCAGCCAGGCTAGAGAGCAAAGAAAATGCTTCAGAAGTATTTCTAGACCTGGGCTCCTCACTGTCCCCTAAAGAATACCAAAAAACGGTGACATTCTGGCTGCCTGGCCCTTTGCGTTCCTGACCCAGGGGCAAACTGTCAATTCTGATTTGCTCCCCAGGAATGGCTTCACCGCTCATCTGTCTTCATCCGACAACACAAAACACAGCCCACGGGATAGAATGAGAGAGAGATATTTGGCACCAGTTTCCCCATTCCACTTCTGCAGAAGCCCCCAGACGCCCTGGGAAAATGGAGAGGCAGTCCCTGACCTGAAGAGAAAGGCTGGCCAGACCTCCCCGGGCCAGACCTCCTGGCTCCTCCATTTTGGCTCAACAGCCCAGGCTCGGGGCCAGGCAGAGCCGGGCCTTCTTGCCTAAGCCATTACGTCAGTGAACTCAGCAGGCCGCACTGCTGGCCAGGGAGATCTTCGCTTTGCTTTCCGGAGTCCAGGGGACAGAGAAGCTGGCATGATACTCCTCTCACTTGCCAGATCCCCTTCGCAGGGAGCTGGCTACAGGTCCTTGCAGAGCTCATGCGAGGCTCTGAAGGAAGAGAGAGGACACCAGCGTTGGTATGGGCTGCCTGCTCTGTGCCTGTCCTCACTCTAACCCAGCAGGGACAGCATCATCCCCATTTTGCACAGGCGGAAACCAGGAGTCCCCGGGAAGGTCAAGGAAACCCGAGTCCTGCCGGTGTCCAAACACCAGTGCTCTCTCCACTGGACAGTAAAGCATTTCATTTTAGCCATCCTGGTTACAGCAGAGACATACATCAGTGGCATGCTCAGGAACCAAAAGTCTCCAAGCCATGAGGCAGCGAGGCTGACTGAGATCCCTGCAATGCCCGTCTCTTCCCCTCCTGGATCTCAATCATTTCAGAAGTGATCACGGGGCCTCTCCCAGTCCATCTGTAGGCCCTTAGCCCAAAATGGAAATGGCACACAGGCCTGACCTGGACAAGGGTCAAAATCTTCCAATCGGCGGCCAACTCCTGCTCATCCAGAAGTCTCAGGAAAGGGGAAGGGGGCACTCCCAGTCCAGCCGCTTCGGTGGACAGGATTCAAGCCTGGTACCCTTTACCTGCTGCGCAGCCGTAGCCAACTCGCTCACCCGGGGAAGCTGGGGAGCCTAGAGGGTTTGGCATCGTGTCCCCGCCTCCTGAAATGCAAGGATAATGGTGTCTGCCCTGAAGGGCTCCTGGGGTGGATTCAGTATGTTAGTCCCTGGAAGCAGGCTGCCTGCTGTTTGTGCCCCCAGTTTCCCGCTACCTACCCACTCTATGCCTCCGTCTCATCGATTATAAAATGGAATTCAGCACCATGCCTACCGCGCAAGCTCGTCACCAGGACTGTATGAATGAACATTTGGAAATGCTTAGAACGGCGCTGGCTCAGAACAGCGCTCTGTGAATTTAAGTTCAGGCAAGAGTGACCACGAAGTTCCTAGAGGCACACAGACGACACTCTATAATGGCAGCTTCATTTATGAGCGACTCGCAAAGATTTAGAACCTCCTATCTTTAACTCCCCGCGGTAGCCACAGTCCTGATTGTTAATTGAGCCATCTGCTGTTGGGAGGGTGAGTCAACAGGCATGTCTCCAATGTACGGCGGGCACCCAGACGGTGTCATGATCGAGGAGCTCTGGTTCCATGCGCCGCTCCACTGGGTCTGATAGTCTCTGAGTCAGCAGGCCTTGCTCACGGGGGCGAGCTGCAGATAAGTTAGTAGCCCTGCTCTGGGGCAGCCATCTCTCCGGCCTGATGTGTGGGGAAGATTTCAGCAACAATGAAGGAAAGCATGCTGGATACTTCTGAGAGGACATCCCCTCTACGCCCACTAGCTTGGAACACGGCCCACTGGCCCAGTAGAGTCCTCCCTGGGGACAGGTTCTTTGACCCCTTGGTAACTCTAATGACTACCCAAATTCTGAAATAATGCCCAAATACAAACGTGTTTATTTTGCTAAGAATTCACCGTGTGAGCAAAGGTCGTGATCCTGCAGTTTCAGTTTCTGGATACGAAATGATTGGAGACAGAGACCATGGCTCACCAGAACATTCCAGGACTAAAGGTCAGCCAATAGGTCTGCAAACATGGTTTTGGACAGACCTGTCCCTAACACCCATGGGGCCCTGGACAAGAGTCCAAATTGAACCTCATCATTAAAAAAGTATGTTCTCTCTCCCTACCTTGACAATGACAAGGTGATGAACTGGAGAAGGTCAGATTGACTTACAAGTCTTAGATTCCTCAGAGTTTTGTGCAGGAATAATGTCAGGTGAGGATAAACATCCACGGCTCTTGGTTCCATCCATATCACAAGGGACCTCAAGTGCCGGAGTGGGGGCACTGCAGACCAAATGTCCAACTCCACCCACCCTCCCTTCAAATCGCCATCCCTCAGACAGAGCATCACCTTCTCAGGACAGGCCCAGCCAGGATACAGGATGGGAACTATTTGTGTAGAAAATGCCAGGAACTTAGAACCCAGAGTATGGCCTGCAAGTAAGCGGCACGGGCGAAGTGAGCGAATGCCCCCGTGGCCCTGCAGATGCTTTGTCCTGCGGGGAGGTATGTGGCTAGGGGAGTTCAGTTTGGGGGCCTCTCTAGCCCAGGTCCAGGTTGTGAGACCTTGATCTCTCTCATTTAAAATGTTTCGTGATGGGGCACCAGCTGGCTCACTCAGTAGAGCATGTGACTCTTGATCTTGGAGTTGTAAGTTCAAGCCCCATACCGGGTGTACAGACTACTTAAAAACAACATCTATAAAATGCTCAGTGACTCTGGGTGAATAGTATATTGTACAACCACACTCTCTACCCCAGATCCACATCACCCTCTTCTCTGCCACGTCCCCGGATATGGACCCCTTCTGCTTCTCTTCCCAAGCATCTCTAACGATGGTATACAACTTGAAGTTCAACGTTGCTGGTCCTTGGAAAGTTTTGATTGGCTGAGCCTTCTTGAGTCTGACAGTGACATGGTCTGCAGGACAGGTGTTTTAAAGCATCCTGCGCTTCTCTGTCCCATCTGTCTCAGCAGAACATTGCTACTGAGGGTCTCCTGTCTCTTTTGTTTCCTATGGTCACCTGGGCTGAGAACCAGGACCTTGGACCTCTGCCCCACAATTAACCAGCTCTAATTACTATAAGTCACACATTGTTGTTGCTATTGTTTTCTTCTGTGTGTTCCCAAAAAGACAAGTGATGGAGATGCATATGGAAGGTTTTTGAAGTTTAGAATAACAAAGTAAAGCACTTGTTTCTGGTAAATTGCATCACGCCATATATATTATTCAAGCTGAGAATTTCCCCTGATGACAACTGCATTTCCAGGTCATAAAAACATTCAAGAGAAGCACTCCCAACAAAGAATTGTTTGTTTGGTTGTTTTCCTGTCTGAAAGCACTTTCTTCCACACTATCTTTTATATCTTGGCAACTTATTCCAGCAATTACTAATGTTCCATCTCTCTCTGTGGTTCTCACCTCCTTTCTCCCATCAGAGTGATGGACTACAGGAACTCCCAGCCCTTTATCATCTCAGGGCCCCTTTAAACTCCTAAGAATTATGGGGGAGCCCAAAATCTTTGTGTAAGTAGACTACATCCATCAATATTTAACATACTAGGATTTAAAGCAAGGAATTTTTTTTAATTAATTTATTTATTTTTTTCAGCGTAACAGTATTCATTGTTTTTGCACAACACCCAGTGCTCCATGCAATACGTGCCCTCACTATTACCCACCACCTGGTTCCCCCAACCCCCCCCCTCCCGCCCCTTCAAAACCCTCAGGTTGTTTTTCAGAGTCCATAGTCTCTTATGGTTCGCCTCCCCCTCCAATTTCCCTCAACTTCCTTCTCCTCTCCATCTCCCAATGTCCTCCATGTCATTTGTTATTAAAGCAGGGAATTTTTTAAATTAGGTCGAGTAGATCCTATGACATGTTAACCTTTAAAACATCTTTTTGGAAAATAACCATATTCTAAAACAAATTTAAAAATTAGTGAGAAATGCCTTTAATTTTACAAATCTCTTTCATGTCTGGCTTGATGGGAGATGAGTCTCACATCTGTTTTTTTATTTGATCTATTGTGATATGTTGTTTAGGTTGGAGTATATGAAGAAGATTCAGCCTCGCAGAAATCTATAGTTGGAAAAAGGAGGGATACATTAATAGGCTTTGCAGAGAATTGCCAAGAGTCATCCATGATGCTCTACCAAACTTCATAGGTTGTAGTTCCTTGAAGGTGCAACCCAGAAGCCTTACAACAAAATTTTTGCATTCTGTTACATGGACATCCATGGGCCATCTTGCTCTCTGAATGTCACTTTGACTCACATATGACTTTATAAAAGCACTCATTGGTCACTTGGAAATATTAGTTCACTGGCTTATTTCAGATTCTACAAGTGGACACATTACTTTGTACAACATCAAAAAAATCATGTTCATTAGTATCATTGCCAGGAAATCCTTATACTATAGGATGCTATTAAGCATAGTGGTAAACACTTGTTATCCAAAAATTCTAATTTTTGATTGACAGCTAATGTTCTATCATTGGACACAAATACTTTCAGGAGTTTTTCTTCAGCTGGTAGGCTTACTTCTTTTATTTTCAAGAAAATGTCTACCAGCTTCCCAAGCCTGTATAACCATAATTTGTCTACCATTCTTTCAAATAAAAATAGTAAGGGATGGGGAAAAAAAAAGTGGCTAGTTCGGCTTGCAACTCAAACAACCACACAAGTACTTTTCCTAGAGGCAAACTTCATACTTCAGCATGTAGCAGGAATGTTTTCTTGACTACTTCCTGTTTGGTCATAGAGAATAGCAGAAAGCCACTTACTCAAGGGCCAAATTTTAATAAAATAATTTTCACTATTTCATCAAGAACATTCTTTAAACTGTATTTTTTTTATTATTTTTTATGGTGGGTGTGCAATGGTAAAAAATGTAAGGACTACGGGTACAGGTTAGTGCCACTGCCCCAATCTGTGTTAAAGCAGCTGTGGTTTTACCCACCATTGTCTTTGTACCTTTGATGCAAAGTCAATGTGATGAAAAAGGCAAATGATATGTTATATTATGGTAAGTTTGACTTTGAAGACTCCCTGAAGGTCTCAGGGCCCCCCAGAGGTCCACACATCTGGGACTCACTGGACTAGTCCAAGTCCACTATTTTATTTTGTGGGCATTTGCCTTTTTATCTGCTTGTATGCATAACTCATGATTCTAAGATGCTGTGGATCTCACTCCTTCTCTTCTGTGTATGCTTCTTCAAACCTAATTTACCAGAAGCCTTCTTGCTCTACTTGCTTTGAGTCAACTATTTTCTCATTTCTTGTCATACCTATTTCTCCTTCCTCAAAGATGACTCCTCTCTGGACTTGCTTCCATAATCTCTTTGTGATAAATTAATTAACTCATTCATCCATCAATGGGACGTAGTAAAATCCTATCATATGACTGCCACTATTTTTGTCAACAGACACAGGGATAGGACACAGAGCTCTTCTTCTGCAGGAGGTTCTTCATCTCCCAGCAGAAATGTACATGCAAACATAGGATCACAATGGAGAGCTTCAAGACTGGTTATACCAGCGTGTCCCATTAAAATGGTAGACAACTTGGGGTGAGAAGCTATATGCCTGATTTTGTCACATGACATTCCAGAACCTTGACTATAACCAGGCGATGTGTATCCTGCCTAGTAACTGTATGTAACAAAGTGAATAAGATCTAGAGGGGTTTTTCAGCTCATTCATCCCTCATTTAGGGAAATGAGAAAAAGAGTCCCTAAGTATAACAGAACCCACAATCACTAACAGTAATTCTCAACCCCAGAGGTATGTTAGAACTACACATTGTGCTCTGTTTAAGTATCCTATTTAAATATCCTGAACCCTTCTCTGTGATTTAGATTTCATTGTCCTGGGACAAAGCTTTTTTGAAAGCTCCCACAATGTTTGTAATAATATATACTCAAGACCCACTGTACAGTGAGACTCATATAAAATTTTATTTGTTGAGGAAATGTTAGCTGATGTTACAGGCAAACTCAGCAAAACACCTCCTGGGCAGGCAGGTGTTATCCTCCAAGTAGTGGTTCAGACATGCAAGCTCCTTGCATCTTGTGGTTCCACCATCTTTAATGCATGGAAAGGGAAAGAGCATGGTGATGGCACATGGGAGATCTTAACCATCCAGGCATGAGCAGCACCCATCTGCTCCACCAACACTCTACTGGCCCCAACTCAGTCACTAGATCCTATGTAACTGCAAGAATGCTGGAAATTTGGTTTAGCTGCGTGCCTGAAAAGAAAAAGAAAAGGAAACTTGGTTGGTGACCAGTGTCTGCCACAGAGATGCTCACATCTTAACGACTTAAAGAATATAGCTGTCTTCCACAAACTTGTTGCAAGGAATAAACAAAAATGAAAGTGAAAGGAGCCCATAGCCTTTAAAAAACCAAAGGACAATAAACCAATCATAGTGGATGTATCTTTTTTAGATATGGGCTTAAAAACAAAATTATGACATTACTGACAATTAGAAGTTTGAATGCAGTTGAGCTATTTGATACACCTGCATTGAAATATTTACAAATAAAGGGGAACCTGAGGGGGCTTGGTAGGTGAAGTGTCTGCCTTTGGCTCAGGTCATGATCCCAGGGTCCTGGGATCAAGCCCCATAGTGGGCTCCTTGCTCCGTGGGGAGCCTGCTTCTCCCTCTCCTTCCTTCTGCCTGCCACTCCTCCTGCCTGAACTCTCTCTCTCTCTCTCTCTCTCTCTCTCTCAAACAATTAAATAAAATCTTTTAAAAAATCTTTATAGATAAAATAATACAATGTCTGGGCTATGCTTCAAAAATAATATGGGGAGTAGGAGGATACAGATGAAAAAAATTGGCCATGGGTTGGTAATTGCTGAAATTGAATAATGAGTATACTAGTGTGTCTCTATGGATGACTAGAAATTTCCATAATACAAATCTCTGTAAGAAAAAGAATACAGTTGTAAATCATACTGCTGTGTTCAGATCCCCCACCCCTGACCCAAGGGAACAGTGTCTGTGCTGTTCTGTCTGCCTCTCTTCTGAGAAGCACAATTTTTCTAAAGAAATCCCTATTGTTTCATGAACTTTGAAACTAAGTTTTTGTCTTTGCTTCTCTTTGCCCAGCTTATGGTCACTGACTCTATGATTTCTGCTGGAGGTGTTACTTACTTCAGCACTGTCTGCAGGATGCACACTGTGTGCAGGAACCCTGCAGCTCCCTGCTTCTCTCTTCTGAGCCGTCCACATGAGTAAAGACAAACAAGCATCCTTCGGTGAAGGATATCTACCCAAAGTCCCTCTTAGTAGAAAGAATCATTTCCTGCTTGAAAAATAGAAACAAACAACAACAACAAAAAAAAAAAAAACCAAATACATACCAGTATTTCCTTCATATCATGTATAAACATACCTCAAGAAGCAGAATTTGAAAGAAAGACTGTGCATCACTTTGTAGTTCAAGTTGAAGAAGAGAAGATAAGGCTTTATGTGTACAGTGATAAAATCCCAGTCCTGTTTCTCCTTCTCACTGAAATCACCACATTAGTCAATGCAGTCTTCTGTGGGTTTTCCTAATTCCTGAGATGAGCCTTCAACAACTTTCCCTTGGGGGTTCTTTCCTCAAAAAGTCTCCCACTGCCCAAGGACATTCACTTCTACCACAGTGGATGGACCCATATTCCAGCTCCTCCTCTATTTAAAGAAAAGCTCAAAAACCACAAGTCACGCCTGGTTCTTCACATCTACTTACTCTGCATGGCCAGAATCTCGCCAAAACACAAGCTTTCTTCTCTATCCCAAGGTCCTCCCATCTTCCACACCTTCAGGGGCACCTCTTTCTGCAGGATGAAATAATGAATTTTCTTTAATAGCTTTTAGTTCCCCACACACCCCAAACACTGAACATGATCCCTCTGGTTCCCTTCAACCTAATCATACCTTCCTTACTTCTCCCCAGAGGGACAGGTTCTACCCATCTGTTTCTCCAGTTCATCAACTCTTGGGTTCTGGAGCCCTTTCTCCAATTGGGGCAATTGGACAAGAAGCAGAGCTGATTGCCTCTATGCATCGCAGACACCTAGTTATTCCCCTACCTTGGAATGATGATGTTCATGCAATCTTCAGCCTTACCTCGTTGTACTATGAGGTTATCATAAACAAAGTATAGCCTGTGCTTACTCAGAGTAGCGTTAAAGGGGAAACAGCGCCACCTAGAGATAGTGGCAGAAACAATCTTTGCCAATTGAATCCATCTATCCAACCAGTTTTGTGGAAGATGACCCATATTCATTTAACCAATTTATTTTTTCTGACATGTTTAGAGAAACCTATAGACAAGATTTCTCCAAATGGTGGTCCCAGAATTTCCCCTTTCCCCATATTCAAACAGACTCAAACTTGTCCTCGACCCAACACACCCTCCATTCCTGTCCTTCATGATGTAATAAACCGCAATACCCATGTGTTTAAGCCAGGACCCAGAAGCTGTCCTTGATTCTTCCCTTTGTCCTCTTTTCCATAATCAATCACTCATCAACTACAGTCACTTTAACTTCTAAAATATATCTGTACTTTTTCCACCTCTCTCTGCATCTCCACAGTGTAATCTAATCTCTTACCATCACTCTGAACACTCCCGTAGCCTCTACTTATAAGCCTCTCAGCCTCTCTTGTTCTCTTGCAATCTAATCAACCTAGTAGTCACAGACCCTCAGAAAGCAGATCAGGTCATTAGGTGCTTTATATTTGCCATTACAGAATTTTCACAATAATATAAAGCACCAAGTTTGACCAACATTTCTTTCTTGTTCTTCTCTGCCTGGATCCCATTTCTGATAAGGTCCCCATTTTCTCCATGTTCAGATCTTGAATTCATGTATCTTTCTCCAACCTCTTTCTTTGTTCCAGGATCTTAACAGCCTGCACAGGCTAGAGGGGTGGGGTGAGGTTGCATGTTGGATTAGCCGAAGTTAGTTTGCTACCTTCTGAACCACTACCTGACAGACATCAGAGAATTAGCAGCAGGAGACCAAAGGGAAGCATGGCTGTGTTTCTCTCCCTAAACAATTCTGAATCAGAATTCCTAGCAGGATGCCTGACACTGTAGTTCTTCAATAAACATGAGCTGGATTCATACATGAACTAATGAATGACTGAACAAATGAATGGGGGGGAAAAAACCCACCTGCTGGTTGTCCTACTTAGAGCAAAGGACTGCTCATATCTCAGAGTCTATAGGTCCTCATTAGCATTAGCCATAAAATATATGTTGGAAATACTGAATGTCCCCAAGCAGAGCAGAAGCCATGTAACATGTCCAAGTCTTCCAAGAGTGTCACCAATGACAAATGTCTTCCCCACGTTATCCAGACCCCCAAGAGCTGGGTTATCATGAAAGCTCACCATAGCTACGGGTCCTATCTCTGAATCTAAGTCTCAAAATAAAAAGCAGCCTATTCTAAAACCAACAGAACAAAGACCTACTTCTCCTGCAGAACTGGAATCATCAGAGAAGAGATTCACAGTAATAATAACTTATTTCATACAGAGTAATTAATAGTCTCAAAGCATTATACACATGGCAAAATGCCCATCTCAAAGGGAGAAGAGCATATGGTAACACTAAACACATTCATAACAAAGAAGCAAAGAATAAACAGAAGGCTTTGGTTCCTAACACCTGTATATTTGGACTGCCCCCTATGGTAGTCTAATTTTAATTTGGGACAGGTTTTGTAAGATCGGCCCATCTCTGAACAAGGTCAAGCTCTGCTAATGCCTATTGTTAGGACACAAGCTTTCACCTCTTCCTTCCTTCCTTCCTTCCTCTCTCCCTTCTTCTCCCCCTCCCTCCCCTCCCTTCCCTACCCTACCCTACCCATGGCTAGAATGTGTCCAATCAACTCAGTGTTGGCCAAACCAATACTTACCAACATAAAGTGCCATTTTATAAATGATAGGTACAAGTGACAAATGGATATATTAGAAAATGTGCTACCCTAGGAGTTATGAAAGAAATGAAAATTGTAAACTACGAGGTACCACATCATATCTGCTAAGAGACTGGAACGAAAGAAGAATAACACCAAATTCCACCAACATCACAGTGAACCTCCCTCACACACTGGAATATGTTTGACAAACCATTTCAAGAGCTATAAAAATATTAATACCCAATAATCTCACACATACTTGGGAATATATTCAGCTTAAATAAAGCAGAAACAAGTAAAATATTACACATGTGAAGAAAAATGCTTAAATATTCAGCATGGAGGAATGTTAAAAGTAGTGTAAATGGACTTTGTCATAGCCGTTAAAAGTTCACAAGACTTTTTACATAATTGTTGATAACAAGTCAAAAGACTAAACTGCCAGAAGAAAACCTAGCTGTAAAAGGATCATCTATGTTCAGGTGTCGTAACTCCAGGACACTTAACCATAATTAGAGGGTGTGGGGGTCAACGCACTCAGGGAGGAACCTGTCAGAAGCAGGAAAAAGATTCCTTCCCAGCAGCACAAGCAGCTACAGTTCTCTGATGACAGAGAATGGGATGAAGGACAATTAAGGGCATTTGGGAAGCAAACTGCCACTCGGTGACACTAGCACCTATTTTTGGTCTTGTTCTGTAAAAGGACATTGCAACGAAGTGACCAAAATTAGGTAGAGAACAAACATTTGCATGGAAAAACAATTTAAATGGAATAAGGGTCACAAACAGCCTCAAATACCTCCCAAAATAGCAGGCGATAAAAGAAGCATTTGTGTCCCATTTCTTCCCCTTTCTGAATGAGACAAACTCCAGCAGGAAGTGAGTGGAATAACTCAAGGGAGCAAGAGAAAGGGGATGGCAGGGGGCACACGGGCCCAGGAGGCCGAAGGCCGTAAACACAAGTAACTGCGTTGTGGGAGGACCTCTTCTCACCCCAGAGCATCATGTGATTTTCTGCTTGAGAATCAGGTCTTTCCGGTTCTCAAAGAAGTGTGCTCTTTTATGGTGAGCTTTGCAGGCAAATGTCCTAGAATTCCCCAACTCATTAATCAAATGTAATGGCAACACGTTGTCAAGAGGCCTTTCTGGGAGTCTACATTTTATTCCAGTAATTAAAAAGATGTGTTTTGGATTCTCCTTTTTTCTCTTTCACTGAATGGATTCCCTCCCTCTGAGCTTTCGATACAGGAAATAAATCACAGATCAGCATGGACCATTATCTCCGAAGGTGTAGGGGAAACAACATACTGTTTCCTCGCCCTCCCTGGTTTCTGTGCCGCCAGTGTCTGGCAGGTCTTTTGCAAATGAAGTCAAGGAGAAGTTGCAGTTTAAAAAGTGATTCCTCACTTCAGCCTTTGATTCCTTCGATCGATTAGTCATTCTTCAATGGGGGTGTTTCTCCCTGGTGCTGCCAGAACCTTCTGATCAGTAAATCATCACTGATAAAGAGAATGAATTCATGTAAATATCATTGTGGCTGGGACTTTCGGTCTTCTTGGAATGAAGGCAAGGAGGGGATCAGAAAGACCGAGGCCACTAGTAAGGAGTCAAGTCTGTAAATGAACCTGGTGTGAAGGACACAGGATTCCACGAAAAAAGCAATGGAAACACCAGAGATACTCACGTAGGGATTAAAACAAAAACCCAAAAGACCAGCAGCACTGACTGCACAGAAGAGTGGGGTGAGTGGGTAGTCTTACTGTCACATTTCAGAAGACGGTATTTCGCCCATCAGATAACCCAATGTATGCATAAGTTACAGGACCTACATTTGTCTACAGTGCAAAATAAATTGGCAAAAGGACTCACTGGTAGACATCCTTAGGTTCATTTTTCCAAAACTATGTTTGGCTGAAAACGGAAACTGTAAAGAAGCATGGCCACGTTCACGTGTTCATGTGTGTTGGGTCCCCCAAGCTGGATGTCATGCGGAGGCCAAGATGCATTCCATAAGTGCATTAATGCAGCACTCCTGGGCTATGGCTGGCAATCGGACCTTACACTCCCACACCTCCCAGGGGTTAATGAGAAATAGGAATTCTCAGCCTCACCCCGGCCTCCGGAATTAGAACCTATGGGGCCTGTAACTAGGCATCTGAGAATTCACAGGCCCTCCCTGTTCTTGTTGTGAGCTGAAGTCTGGGGTATACCAGCAAGCAAAGCATGATTCACAAGCCCAACTCCACTCTCTAAAAGTCAGAATTATGTCCAATTTTGCAAGACTTCTAACTCTGCTCACGCCGTCTGGGGTTCCTCCTTGGACTGTATGTGTGTCCACAGGTTTCAAAGTTGTCCTGGCTCTGCACCATGGCTAGGGAAGGACAGCATTTTGCCCAGATTTTGGAAGCTAATTCCTAAACACCAGAATGGCAGAAGGGTTCTTGCAGAGGGAGACCCTAACTCTCCATCTCTTACTCCCTACCTTCCTTGCAGGGAAGCAAAGCTCCAGGCACACAGTCACCTTGAAGTGGATTCTGCAAAGGAGGCAGTGCAGGAAAACAGAGGTAACCTCGTCTGAGTTCCTGCACTAGAGCCATGGACTGGGGGCGGGAGGTCGGGGGGAGCCTGGCTTCATGGACCACGTCAGCAGGCGGCAAGCTCAACCTAGCTTCTCAGAACTTCCATTTCTTCCATCATCAGATGAGCCAGCCAATTCATGCCCTCCAATGTCTTTTCCAGACTTCACACTCTGTAACTGAGCCTTGGCCAAGCCACGCTGTGAATCTTGGCTTCTTCTTTCTCTCTTTCTCCCGGCATTGTTAACTCACCTGCACATAGGGGTCAAGGACATGCCTTGTAGGGCCGCTGGGCAGACTAAGGGAAACCATCGATGTTATCTCCCCAGATCACATCTGGTAGCTGGTGCATAAATAATAAATATTAGTGTCAATCTCTTCTACCTTTTTGTGCAGAGCGTGGTGATCACAAGAGGTACACACAAAGTGTCATATATATGTGGCACCAAGTCCCCACCATGGGAAAATGAGCTAAAAGACCTCTGGGCTTCCTCCATCCCCGAATTCCATGAGCACAGACACCTCAACAGCTTTTCAACATGATGCATGAATTGCAAACCTGTATCCATATTTGCTTTTACATCGGCACGTGTTATAATTAAATAGACGATGATTAACAGCAGGCTGAATTACCTTCACGTGGTTTAAAGGGCAAAGCTGAGAAACCAATTGATCTCTGTAAGCTGCCAGCTGGGTTCAGCTATGCGGGTGGTATGAATTAAAATGATATTGTGCATTTTGATCTAATGACGAAAGAACTGAAAACCCCCTTGGAGGGGGTTGGGGGGTGCTTTGAAGGAAAACATGGAAATGGTGAAGAATATTTCTGCTCCGTTAGGAAGAAGGTGGCTCAAATCCGTCCTTAGGAGGCTGAGATCTGTGTAGGGTCCTAACAGTATTAAATATTTCCTAAGATTGCTGAGTTCCCCACACTTGACCATGACTTCTGACCGATGGACCAGGTGGGGAGGGCTGCCTCCTTTGGCTAGTGTACCAAGTCCAATAGATACCCCAGATAAGGAAAAATGAAGACATTCAAGTTTTATTTAATCTAGGCTAAAATCAATATCAATAGAAAGCAGCAGTCCTATTCTAGGTCAGAGCTACATGCATCGCTGGGGTGCAGAGCTAACTATGCACCAGGGCCTCTGAGAAACCCCTGGGGAGGGGATACTGAGAGAGCCATTAGGGTGACCAAGTGTCCCCATGTGCCCGGGACTGGCCTGGTTTTAGCGTCGTAAGTCCCCATGTTGGGAAACTCCGCAGGCCCAAGAGACCAGGAGAGCTGGTCATCCAAGACACACATGGATGTTTGGTCCAAGACAAATCCTTACTGGGACCCGAATACAGGCCTACCTTGGAGATATGGCGGTTCCATCCCAGAGCACTGCCATTAAGAGAATATCACCATAAAGCAAGTGAAAGGAATTTTTTTATTTCCTCGTACATTTGAAAGCGATGTTTCCACCATACTATTGTCTAGGCAAGTATGCAAGAGCATGGTGTCCAACTGTTGGGCACTGTTCCTACCTTGAAATATTACTCTGTTGCCTACAACATGCTAACCATGGTCTGCGCTTCTGGCGAGCCGTGATTACTATTCACGGATGACCGTAACCAACACGATCATAAGGAAAACGTTGGAAATAGTGGAATTTTTAACAAACGGTGCCACAGAGACATTAGGTGAGCAAGTACTGTTGGAAAATTGGCACCAAAAGTCTTGCTCGGGTTGCCATGAGCTTGTGTTTTGTAAAACAAAACAAAACAAAAAAAAACCAACAAACAAAAAACAAAAACAAGTAGAAACAAAGCAGAGTATGTACAACATGGAAGAGAGCAGGGAGTGGGGTTTGCCTGTGTATCAAGATGTCTCTCTTCCGGCTTTGCCATCTCATGGGCAGCACCCCCCTGGCTCCTTTCTCAATACTCAGAATTGGAACCCTATTAGGGAACTAGAACGAATAAGGAAAAACGAAGCACACTGTCTCATTGTGGAGACACTGGCCACACTGTTTAGGAGTCTCTGGAAGTGTGAGATACCACGAAGGATCCTACCTTCAGTGGGCTCAGGTCACATGGGGCCAGGGGCTTTGCAGCACCTGATGACCCAGCAACAGCCACTGAAGAGGGAGGGTGGCCAGAAGACAGAGGTTGCCCCAGACAGGTGACAGCAGCAAAGGTAGAGAAACCAAGGCTCCACAATCAACTAGGAGAATTTGTAGGCTGCTGGAACTCTGCATATAGAAGTGTGGGCAAGAACCAAGGGAATGTTTACTTTTTTTGTGTTTTTAAGATTTTATGTAGGGGAGCCTGGGTGGCTCAGTGGGTTAAAGCCTCTGCCTTCGGTTCAGGTCATGATCCCAGGGTCCTGGGATCAAGCCCCACATCGGACTCTCCACTCAGCAGGAAGCCTGCTTCCTTCTCTCTCTCTGTCTGCCTCTCTGCCTACTTGTGATCCCTGTCAAATAAATAAAATCTTTAAAAAAAAGAAAATATTATAAAGATTTTATTTATTTATTTGCCAGAAAGAGAAAGCGAGTGCACAAGTAGGGGAGGGATAGAAGCAGATGGAGACGCAGGCGCCCCGCTGAGCAGGGAGCCTGATACAGGACTTGATCCCAGGACCCTGGGATCATGACCTGAGCCAACAGCAAATGCTTCACTGAGCCACCCAGGCACCCCAAAAATGGTTTGCTCTTTTAAAAAATTATTTTAATTCACTTCTAATGATAAATACTATACAAAGCTATAGAGAGTCAGAAAAAGAGGGGGAGAAACAGCCTTCTAATTACCAGATATACATATCATTTTTCAGCTCAGAATGAGGAAAACCTGGTTCATTCTTTTTGTTGTTGTTGTTGTTGTTGTTGTTGAGAAAGAGTGCACACAAGTCGGGGGAGGGCCAGAGGAAGAGCGAGAAGCAGACTCCCTGCTGAACAAGGAGACCTATGTGGGACTCCATCCCAGGACCCAAAGATCATGACCTGAGCCAAAGGCAGACAGACAGCCAACTGACTGAGCCACCCAAGCACCCGAGAAAAACCTGGTTCCAGCCAACTGTTTTGTTAATACTTAGGTTACATGGTGCCCTAACTAAGGCTTTTTTCAGTTTTGACAATGTTCGTCCAAGGTTACTTTTCAGTTATCAAACCAAATCTGAGAACATGGGATCCAGAGAGACGGCAAAGATCCAGTCACCATCGCATCATCATCATCATCATCATCGTCATCGTCGTCATCACTATTACTGATATTTAACAGATCACTACTGTACATGCAGCTCACACTCTAAGAGGGTGGTGAGGTCATTTGTTCAAGGTCACCCCAGCAGGTGTTTGGAGCAGGGATCGGAAAGCAGGTTTGGGTGATAGCCGTGGTTGCCATTTTCCAGCGCCTTCACTAAGTAAATTCTAGCAACTACACACCTCACTCACATTCCTGTATCTTGTGGGAGAAAACATTTCAGTTGTCCAAACCTGGGGTGTACATTTCCTGTTGTGAAGGGACAACTGACTATATGCCATTGACCCTTGGAGACCTTTGTCCCCTGGACCTTTGACCCCTCCTTTGACCTCCTTTGACCCCTGGACCTTTGTCCAGAAGGGACAAAAACCAGTTGTACATTTCCTGGGGTGAAGAGTCACTGCACACTTCTTACTGTCCATCCCTCTCTTGCCCCTTCCTGTGTTCTGAAATAAAAGTACAATCTGGGAGCGCCTGGGTGGCTCAGTAGGTTAAGCGTCTGACTCTTGATCTCAGCTCAGGTCTTGATCTCAGGGTTGTGAGTTCAAGCCTCACACTGGGCTCCACGCTGGGTATGGAGCCTACACACACACACACAAAAAAAAGGACAACCTGATCATCTGCACTTATCTTTAGTTTTAGAGGCCTTCATATTACCTTTAAGAAGAATCACCAGCATGAAACAAGGAGAAATTATCAACATACAAGATAGCAGAAAGGGAGGCCCAATTCCAAAGATGCATTCAGGTTCTTACCAAGCTGCTAACTGTGCAACCCTAGAAAAATCACTTAGCACTTCTGATCCTCCATCTCCCTGCCATAGAAGAATGGACCCTAAGAGGGGCACCTAGATGGCTCAGTCAGATAAGCATCTGCCTTCAGCTCAGGTCATGATCCCAGAGTCCTGGAATCGAGTCCTGTATCAGGTTTCCTGCTCAGCGGGCAGCCTGATTCTCCCTCTGCCTGCTGTTCCCCTGCTTGTGCTCACTCGCAAACAAATAAATAAATAAAATCTTAAAAAAAAAAAAGAGGGGCACCTGGGTGGCTCAGTGGTTTAAGCCGCTGCCTTTGGCTCAGGTCATGATCTCAGGGTCCTGGGATCGAGTCCCACATCGGGCTCTCTGCTCGGCAGGGAGCCTGCTTCCCTCTCACTCTCTCTGCCTGCCTCTCTGCCTACTTATGATCTCTCTCTGTCAAATAAATAAACAAAATCTTAAAAAAAAAAAAGAATGGACCCTAAGAAACAGAGAAGCAAAATAAAGGTACAGAAAGGCGCTTAGCGTAAAATGAGGAAGAGAAGGGAGAGCAAGAAGAGGGAGGAGAGGAGAGGATGGATGGGAAGGAGGGAGAGACTACAAAAGGAAGGAAGGAAGGAAGTAGAGAGCTCAAAAATTCAGAAGTTCAGGTAAATCCATGTGAAATACAGAGAATGAAATACAGAGAAACTCTAGAGAGTGGGGAAGAGTTCCTAAATCTAGAGTTCTCATGTCCCCGGAGGAAAGATCAGGCCAGAGGACAGAGTGACTGTCCCAGCTCTGGGAGTGGCTCTGCTCAGGAGAGCTAAGCACAGCCCTGTCTCCCGCCTCCTTGCCCTCCCCCACTCCCCACCCCATCCCCATCTCCTGTGCCCTCTGCCACACGTTTCTTTTTTATTTCACCAAAAACTCGGTGTTGGAACAGATTTTAAGCAATATTTGATACAAATAACATTTCCTGGAAAAGGGGTCTTTGTTAGGCTAGAAAATCCTACCCAGGGAGTCTGTTGCCACAAAACATTTTGACCTAAAATGTGGAAATTTTTTTATTTTTTATTTTTTTATAAACATATAATGTATTTTTATCCCCGGGGGTACAGGTCTGTGAATCACCAGGTTTACACACTTCGCAGCACTCACCATAGCACACACACTCCCCAATGTCCATAACCCCCTCCCCCGCTCCCAACCTCCTTCCCCCCAGCAACCCTGAGTTTGTTTTGTGAGATTAAGAGTCACTTATGGTTTGACTCCCTCCCAATCCCATCTTGTTTCATTTATTCTTCTCCTACCCACCTAATCCCCCATGTTGCATCTCCACTTTCTCATATCAGGGAGATCATATGATAGTTGTCTTTCTCCGATTGACTTATTTCACTAAGCATGATACCCTCTAGTTCCATCCATGTCGTCACAAATGGCAAGATTTCATTTCTTTTGATGGCTGCATAGTATTCCATTGTGCATATATACCACTTCTTCCTTATCCATTCATCTCTTGATGGACATCCAGGTTCTTTAAATAGTTTGGATATTGTAGACATTGCTGCTATGAACATTCGGGTGCACGTGCCCCTTCGGATCATTACATTTGTATCTTTAGGGTAAATACCCGGTAGTGCAATTGATGGGTTATAGAGTAGTTCTATTTTCAACATTTTGAGGAACCTCCATGCTGTTTTCCAGAGTGGTTGCACCAGCTTGCATTCCCACCAACAGTGGAGGAGGGTTCCCCTTTCTCCACATCCTCGCCAGCATCTGTCATTTCCTGACTTGTTAATTTTAGCCATTTTGACTGGTGTGAGGTGATATCTCATTGTGGTTTTTATTTGTATTTCCCTGATGCCGAGTGATGTGGAGCACTTTTTCATGTGTCTGTTGGCCATCTGGATGTCTTCTTTGCAGAAATGTCTGTTCATGTCCTCTGAACATAATTAGATTATTTGTTGATTAGATTATTTCTTGATTAGATTATTTGTTCTTTGAGTGTTGAGTTTGCTAAGTTCCTTATAGATTTTGGACATTAGCCCTTTATCTGATATGTCGTTTGCAAATATCTTCTCCCATTCTGTCAGTTGTCTTTTGGTTTTGTTAACTGTTTCCTTTGCTGTGCAAAAGCTTTTAATCTTGAGGAAATCCCAATAGTTCATTTTTGCCCTTGCTTCCTTTGCCTTTGCCGATGTTCCTAGGAAGATGTTGCTGCGGCTGAGGACGAAGGGGTTGCTGCCTGTGTTCTCCTCAAGGATTTTGATGGATTCCTTTCTCACATTGAAGTCCTTCATCCATTTTGAGTCTATTTTCATGTGTGGTGTAAGGAAATGGTCCACTTTCATTTTTCTGCATGTGACTGTCCAATTTTTCCAGCACCATTTATTGAAGAGGCTGTCTTTTTTCCATTGGACATTCTTTCCTGCTTTGTCGAAGATTAGCTGACCATAGAGTTGAGGGTCTATTTCTGGGATCTCTATTCTGTTCCATTGATCTATGTGTCTGTTTTTGTGCCAGTACCATGCTGTCTTGATGATGACAGCTTTGTAATAGAGCTTGAAGTCCGGAATTGTGATGCCACCCACTTGACTTTCTTTTTCAATATTCCTTTGGCTATTCAAGGTCTTTTCTGGTTCCATATAAATTTTAGGATTATTTGTTCCATTTCTTTGAAAAAAATGGGTGGTATTTTGATATGGATTGCATTAAATGTGTAGATTGCTTTAGGTAGCATAGACATTTTCACAATATTTATTCTTCCAATCCAGGAGCATGGAACATTTTTCCATTTCTTTGTGTCTTCCTCAATTTCTTTCATGAGTACTGTAGAGTTTTCTGCATATAGATTCTTAGCCTCTTTGGTTAGGTCTATTCCTAGGTATCTTATAGTTTTGGGTGCAATTGTAAATGGGATTGACTCCTTAATTTCTCTTTCTTCTGTCTTGTTGTTGGTGTAGAGAAATGCAACTGATTTCTGTGCATTGATTTTCTATCCTGACACATTACTGAATTCCTGTACAAGTTCTAGCAGTTTTGGAGTGGAGTCTTTTGGGTTTTCCACGTATAGTATCATATCATCTGCGAAGAGTGATAGTTTGACTTCTTCTTTGCCGATTTGGATGCCTTTAATTTCCTTTTCTTGTCTGATTGCTGAGGCTAGGACTTCTAGTACTATGTTGAATAGCAGTGGTGATAATGGACATCCCTGCCGTGTTCCTGACCTTAACGGAAAAGCTTTCAGTTTTTCTCCATTGGGAATGATATTTGTGGTGGGTTTTTCATAGATGGCTTTGATAATACTGAGGTATGTGTGCTCTATCCCTACACTTTGAAGAGTTTTGATCAGGAAGGGATGCTGTACTTTGTCAAATGCTTTTTCAGCATCTATTGAGAGTATCATATGGTTCTTATCCTTTCTTTTATTAATGTGTTGTATCACATTGATTGATTTGCGGACGTTGAACCAATCTTGCAGCCCTGGAATAAATCCCACTTGGTCATGGTGAATAATCCTTTTAATGTACTGTTGAATCCTATTGGCTAGTATTTTGATGAGAATTTTCGCATCTGTGTTCATCATGGATATTGGTCTGTAGTTCTCTTTTTTGATGGGATCCTTGTCTGGTTTTGGGATCAAGGTGATGCTTGCCTTATAAAATGAATTTGGAAGTTTTCCTTCCATTTCTATTTTTTGGAACAGTTTCAGGAGAATAGGAATTAGTTTTTCTTTAAAATTTTGGTAGAATTCCCCTGGGAAGCTGTCTGGCCCTGGGCTTTTGTTGTTTGGAGATTTTTGATGACTGTTTCAATCTCCTTACTGGTTATGGGCCTGTTCAGGTTTTCTATTTCTTCCTGGTTCAGTTGTGGTAGTTTATATGTCTCTAGGAATGCATCCATTTCTTCCAGATTGTCAAATCTGTTGGCATAGAGATGCTCACAGTATGTTCTTATAATTGTCTGTATTTCCTTGGTGTTAGTTGTGATCTCTCCTCTTTCATTCATGATTTTATTTATTTGGGTCCTTTCTCTTTTCTTTTTGATAAGTCTGGCCAGGGGTTTATCAATCTTATTAATTCTTTCAAAGAACCAGCTCCTAGTTTCGTTGATTTGTTCTATTGTTTTTTTGGTTTCTATTTTATTAATTTCTGCTCCGATCTTTATGATTTCTCTTCTCCTGCTGGGTTTTGGGTTTCTTTCTTGTTCTTTCTCCAGATCCTTTAGGTGTAGGGTTAGGTTGTGTACTTGAGACCTTTCTTGTTTCTTGAGAAAGGCTTGTACCACTATGTATTTTCCTCTCAGGACTGTCTTTGCTGTGTCCCACAGATTTTGAACTTGTGTTTTCATTATCATTTATTTCCATTAATTTTTTCAATTCTTCTTTAATTTCCTGGCTGACCCATTCATTCTTTAGAAGGATGCTGTTTAGTCTCCATATATTTGGGTTCTTTCCAAATTTCCTCTTGTGATTGAGTTCTAGCTTCAGAGCATTTTGGCCTGAAAATATGCAGGGAATGATCCCAATCTTTTGATACCAGTTGAGACCTGATTTAGGACCCAGCATGTGATCTATTCTGGAGAATGTTCCATGTGCACTAGAGAAGAATGTGTATTCTGTTGCTTTGGAATGAAATGTTCTGAATATATCTGTGATGTCCATCTGGTCCAGTGTGTCATTTAAGGCCTTTATTTCCTTGTTGATCTTTTGCTTGGATGCTGTCCATTTCAGTGAGGGGAGTGTTCAAGTCCCCTACTATTATTGTATTATTATTGATGTGTTTCTTTGATTTTGTTATGAATTGGTTTATATAGTTGACTGCTCCCACGTTAGGGGCATAGATATTTAAAATTGTTAGATCTTCTTGTTGGACAGACCCTTTGAGTAGGATATAGTGTCCTTCCTCATCTCTTATTATAGTCTTTGGCTTAAAACCTAATTGATCTGATATAAGGATTGCCACCCCAGCTGTCTTCTGATGCCCATTAACATGGTAAATTGTTTTTCCACCCCCCCCACTTTAAATCTGGAGGTGTCTTCGCGTCTAAAATGAGTTTCTTGTAGGCAACATATAGATGGGTCTTGTTTTTCTATCCATTCTGATACCCTGTGTCTTTGGGGCATTTAGCCCATTAACATTCAGGGTAACTATTGAGAGATATGAATTTAGTGCCATTATATTGCCTGTAAGGTGACTGTTACTGTATATTGTCTCTGTTCCTTTCTGATCTACTACTTATAGGCTCTCTCTTTGCTTAGAGGACCCCTTTCAATATTTCCTGTAGAGCTGGCTTGGTGTTTGCAAATTCTTTCAGTTTTTGTTTGTCCTGGAAGCTTTTTATCTCTCCTTCTATTTTCAATGATAGCCTAGCTGGATAGAGTATTCTTGGCTGCATGTTTTTCTTGTTTGGTGCTCTGAATATATCATGCCAGCTCTTTCTGGCCTGCCAGGTCTCTGTGGATAAGTCTGCTGCCAATCTAATATTTTTACCATTTTATGTGACAGACTTCTTTTCCCGGGCTGCTTTCAGGATTTTCTCTTTGTCACTAAGACTTGTCAATTTTACTATTAGGTGATGGGGTGTGGGCCTATTCTTGTTGATTTTGAGGGGGGTTCTCTGCACCTCCTGGATTTTGATGCTTGTTCCCTTTGCCATATTGGGGAAATTCTCTCCAATAATTCTCTCCAATAGACCTTCTGCTCCCCTCTCTCTTTCTTCTTCTTCTGGAATCCCAATTATTCTAATGTTGTTTCGTCTTATGGTGTCACTTATCTCTTGAATTCTCCCCTCGTGGTCCAGTAGCTGTTTGTCCCTCTTTTGCTCGGCTTCTTTATTCTCTGTCATTTGGTCTTCTATATCACTAATTCTTTCTTCTGCTTCATTTATCCTGGCAGTGAGAGCCTCCATTTTTGATTGCACCACATTAATAGATTTTTTTATTTCAACTTGGTTAGATTTTAGTTCTTTAATTTCTCCAGAAAAGGCTTTTATATCTCCAGAGAGGGTTTCTCTAATATCTTCCATGCCTTTTTTGAGCCCAGCTAGAACCTTGAGAATTGTCATTCTGAACTCTAGATCTGACATATTACCAATGTCTGTATTGATTAGGTCCCTAGCCTTCGGTACTGCCTCTGGTTTGTTTGTTTGTTTGTTTGTTTGTTTTGTGGTGAATTTTTCCGCCTTGTCATTTTGTCCAGATAAGAGTATATGGAGGAGCAAGTAAAATACTAAAAGGGTGCTAAAGACCCCAGGAAAATGTGCTTTAACCAAATCAGAAGAGACCCCAAATCGTGGAGGAGAGAAAGGGGATAAAAAGGGGTTCAGAAAAAAAAGAAAAAATTAAAAAAATAAAGAAAAAATATAAAAAAGAAATATATATGTATATATACATATATATATTAGATAAACTAGTTAAAAAACATTAAAAAAGAAAAGGGTAAAAGTTAAAACAATTTAGCAGAAGAAGAAAAAAATTTGAAAAAAAAATTAAATTAACTGCAAGACTAAAGAATCATGGGGAGAAAGCCAGGAGTTCCATGCTTTGCTTTCTCCTCCTCTGGAATTCCGCTGCTGTCCTTGGTATTGAACCTGCTGTCCTTGGTAGGCGAACTTGGTCCTGGCTGGATTTCCTGTTGATCTTCTGGGGGAGGGGCCTGTTGTAGTGATTCTCAAGTATCTTTGCCTGAGGCGGAATTGCACCGCCCTTTCCAGGGGCAGGCTAAGTAATCCGCACAGGTTCGCTTTCCAGAGCTTTTGTTCCCTTAATGCTTTCTGTAGAGTTCTGGAGGATGGGAATGAAAATGGTGGCCTCCCAGTCTCCAGCCCAGAGGAGCCGAGAGCCCAGGGCCCCACTCCTCAGTGCGCCCCCAGAGAACAGCACCCAATCACTCCCGTATCCCTGTCCTCCGGCCGCGCTCTAAGTTCACCCGGCCTGAGACTGGTTCAAGGTAACCCCGAGCTGAGAGCTCAGTCCTCAGCTCTGTCTCTGCAGCCGGCTTCTCCGTTCTAATACCTGCAACTCTGCGACACTCCGACACCCCCGATCCTTCTGCGACCCTGCGGGACCTGGGGCCACGCTGACCCCACGTGGGCTTCACCCCGGTTTAGCCTCTGGAGCAATATCCCTCAGTGGAGCTGACTTTTAAAAGTCCTGATTTTGTGCTCTGTTGCTCCACCGCTTGCTGGGAGCCGGCCCCTCCCCCTGTGGTCTATCTTCCCATCGTTTTGGATTCACTTCTCCGCCAGTCCTACCTTTCAGAAAGTGGTTGATTTTCTGTTTCTAGAATTGCTGTTCTTCTTCTCTTTGATCTCCCGTTGGATTTGTAGGTGTTTGCAATGCTTAGATAAGCTATCTAGCTGATCTCATGCTACCTGATGTAGTCTCAGTGTGCTACTTCTCCACTATCTTGACTCCCCAAATTGTGTAAATTTAAAAAAAAAAAAAACAATTAGAGCTCCTTCCTACTTCAAAAAAGAAAGGAAGGTAGAAAGAGGGACAGAGATGGAAGCCCTAATACTTAAATAAATCCAGCCTCAATACCTAATACCTTCTCAGCTTCAGAGAATGGGCTGGGGGCCGATCCCTGTGGGGTCCTGTGACCTATGGAATGAAAGTGCTGGCTGCCTTAGTGAGTGCAGGGTCCTGCTTCAGCTCAAAGCAAGAGGAGCAGGAGGAAAGACACACAGGACCAGTGCCAAAGACCAGAGCCTACAGATCCATTCAGCAAAGAGAAAACACTGTTCTTTCAGGTAAAAAGAAATATAAAAGATAGAACTTTGTGCCTGGGATCAGCTTGACCCAAAGACCATCATCTAGTGGACAAGTAATGCATGGAGGTAGCCTATACCTGTTAAACATAAAATGCAGACAAGTCTGTTAAGCATCTGCCTTTGGCTCTGATCACGATCCCAGGCTCCTGGGATCGAGCCCCGTGTCTGCCTACTGTGCTCACTCTCTCGCTCTCTGTCAAATAATCACATAAAAATTAATAGAATAAAATGACAGTGAATAATAGCTAAAGCCTTATGTGGTACAGTAAAATTATTTATGGTTTAGGTTTTCAGAAAGCTCACATAGTGTCTTTTGAGTTTCTCCCAGAGCTTCTCATAGGAATGTCTCCTTTAGGGCTTGCTTCTGAGAAGTTTGTTCATTGAGCACCATTAAACCTTTGCTTGGAACTGGCATCCTACACTCCCAAAGAGGCCACATAATTTTGTTCTCATGCCTATATAACTCTTCATTCACAATTCCATCCTCATTCCTCCCTTGAAGATATGTTTGAGAGAGAGAGCATATGTGAGCTTGGGGCTGAGAGGTATAGCACAGAAAGAAAGGGAGAGACAAAGAATCTCAAGCAGACTCCCCACTGAGTGCAGAGCTGACTTGGGGCTCGATCCGACCACCCTAAGATCATGACCTGAACTGAAATCAAGAGTCAGATGCCTAGCCAACTAAGCCACCCAGGCGCCCATTTGTTTTTTTTAAATTATCCCACCATATTTAATAGAAGCCATTCAGTACACAAATATTGAAATCCTCAAAAGTTATAGGACAATCCGTGGTCTGTCTTTTTGAGACACACATTTCCCCAGCCACATAGTACATTTCTATTGTCATGCAAAGCAGCTCATATAAGAAAATAAATCCCAGATTTCAGATGAATTCCTGCATTTTATCTGAAATCACCATATGTAACATATATAAGTGTCGGTTTCTTTATAAAGTTAATGTTCCTCCTAAACAAAGAAGAGGAAAGAAAAAGATCTGGAAAGACATTAACCAGTACATTTGTGTCTGGGAATTATTTCCAAGTTTTGCAACTGCTTTTATCATGCAAAGATTTTACCAAGTCATTGTCCAAATGTGTTTCTTTCTATTCTGTAGAGAAGAGTACGTTTCCCACCTTAAAGATGTGATCCAACTTCGATGGGAGCTGCCCTCAACACACTTCCTACTCTGCCTTTCCTTTAACATTCTTTCCAGCTATCTGAGAATACGCAAGGAGGGAATAAATACCCTGTGGACCAACATTATTGTAGGAAATAGTTGGAAAATGATTGCTTCAGATAGTTCAGTGGCAGAAGGAGAAGACTTTGTATTATGGGAACTGCTTTTCATTTCTCACTATACAGGACATTCTTTGATCAACATTACTGACCTTTGACATTTTTGTCCCCTAACCTGGCTAAAACAAGGCTTCTCCCGCCTCCTCTCCCCTTCTCTGCAACCCAGTTGGATAAAATCTCAAGCTGGGCTACTGCCCAAGGAGTCCTTAGTTAATTGCATGTAATAATGTCACAGCCTACTTTCAAATGCTAGAGCTGATTCTCCTATCCTTGTAATACAATATGACGAGGGCTCCCACTGTCCCGGTAGCCCTCTGAGTGGTTCTTCTCCCATCTGAGCATCTTATGATACCAGAGCACTTTGCTGAGCGGCAGTGATCTTTAAATGCAATGCAGGACACAGGGCTAAATTAGTAATAGTGGCTGCTGACAGTGCTCCCTGGCCAGCTCTTTGCCAAGAGACTGCATTGCTAAACCAGTGACACTTCTCACTGAGACATTAAATTTAAATAAATGTGCAGCTCTGTCAACTGGCCACCAGCGTGTTCATCCTCTCTAGCAAGAAGGCTTCTATCGCAATGCAAACTTCAAAAAGAAAAAAAGAGAGAGAGAGAAAGTCATCTGGGACCAGAGACTATTTTTTAGAATTTCTTGCAGTGTTGGACTGTCTTGGGAGGATTTTCCTCTTGTTTTAAGAGTTAGAGTGCCTTCCAGCAGACTGGAAAATTTCTTTAGTTAATGCAAACCTGGAGCCACAACACTGGAGCCCATCTTAGTACTCATCATACTAAGCAAAGCCATCTCTAGACATTGAGGAGGGTTTTGATTTGGATCTGTATTTTTGGTTGGGGAAACAAAAGGAAATCTATTTATCTTTAAGTGCTTTGATTCTTTTTTTCTTTTTATGACCTAAGCAAAAAACTAATAATCCTAAATCATTCTGGCAAATAGCTTGTAGCATCCTGAGTTCAGAAGGGAAACATACTCTCTTCAATCACTCAAAAGTGTATTACTGAAATAGCATTATCTCTTTGCAGGACGGGATTGTAACCTCAACCTGGAGGAAGCCATTTAATTTTCCTGGGCAAGGGCCTCTTGGCCTGCAATTCAGGGACACTGCCAGTAGGTGGTGGTGGTTCCAGAAACTCATCAAGTGTGGTCCACACGCATTTAGAGACTGCCTGGACAATCTCATTGAGAATGCAGATTCCCAGGCCCTGTGCCTAAACAGTCAGACTCTCCAGAGGGAAAAAGTGAGAATCTGCCTTTTTAATAGGTCCCCAGGTGATTTTTTTTTTCACTTCAAAGTTTCGGAACTACTTACTCAAACAGTTGCTTCCATCACTGGTTTACAGAGCCTCCCACTACGATCTTTCTCCTTAATTGTGCTCTTCAGATTGATCTTGTGACGAAAAGGACAGAAAAATTAACCAGTTCTAAGGAGCATATCAAAATGTGAAATACACAGCACTGGAGACAAGCGCTCTGCTCTCTCACTCAGGCAACCCCTCCTCCAGTCCCACCCTCATCCTCCAGGAAGACTGCTCTTTTGTGATGTGGCCTTCTGAACCTGAGCAGGTTCAAAGAGCTGCTCAAGAGCCAGATAGGCACAGCGTCCCTGGATTGAGTATTGTGTGACTCTGGGCAAGTGATGCAGCATGTCCAAGCCTCTATGTTCTCATTCATATTGTGGAGTTTGTAAGAGCACCTACCTGATTGGATGAAATGAGACACTGTCTAAAAATTCCTCAACACTCAATGATTATAGTTAGGCTAGTCATCATTGACAGCCCTTTCAATTTTTAGGTCAAAAATCCTTTTCTCCAAGGGTCAATGGCATATATCAGTGGCTGGTTACCAGAAGCCAGAAATTTTCACTCATTTACCAAAAAAAAAAAAACAAAACAAAAATGACTAGCCTGTTACAACTGACTCAAAGAGCAGGGAACAGCTTACTGCCTTTAGAGTCTCTCTGCTATAATGTTTACTGTTGACTAAATAAAGGTTGGCCATGTCTACTTGCCACTGACTCACATAGATTGGTCAAATTAAGTCAAATAAAGATATTTCCATGTCTGTTTTGTCTGTCTCTGGGAGCACTTCTCCAGAAGCTTATGTATATCTACGGTATCAAAAAGTGATCTGAAGGTCTTTACCATCTCTATAGTCTATTGAGTACCTCCAAAGCCACTCCAAATAAAATAAAAGTGAAAATCCTGTGCTTGCTGTATCAACAGTTTTAAGATCTGTCCTGAAACCCTCCCACCCAACAGGCATGGCTCCTCCAAATCCCTTCTATGTAGACATTCTGGACTTTCCACAGCCTTCAAGAAATCTGTGCATTCTAGTTATCAACTGATTCATGGAGATGCTCCCTGGCATTGGATACAGTGTCCTCACAACCATTTTCTAATATGGAAAAAAGGAAACAGTTATCCAGGTGTTCATCAGATTAATGGAGCACTCCCACATGTTAGGCACATACAAGGCAGGGAGGACTCCAAGATCAGTCCCATGCAATCCTAAGCCCTTCTAGGAACATGCATTTTAGTGATTAGTCATATGATACAGAAGTATCTTAGAAATAAAACAGAGCAAACCATGTGACAATACCACAGACTCAGCCCCTGCAAGAACTTAACAAACATTTGGGATGCCTGAGTGGCTCAGTGGGTTAAAGACTCTGCCTTTGGCTCAGGTCATGATCCCAGGGTCCTGGGATCGAGCCCCACATCAGGCTCTCTGCTCAGCGGGGAGCCTGCTTCCTCCTCTCTCTGCCTGCCTCTCTCCCTACGTGTAATCTCTGTGTGTCAAATTAATAAATAAAATCTTTTAAAAAAAGAACTTAACAAACATTTATTTCTTTACTTCTCAAAAAACACAGACCTCATGGGGCACCCAGTCCCTCCTTCAGTACAGCACCTAACTTGACCTCGGGGTCATGAGTTCAAGCCCCACATTGGGCATAGTACTTATTTAAAACCAACAAACCCACAAAAAAGAGACCTCTTTCAGAGGAATCTGTTACACTGAGATTCAGACTTATCAGGGTCTGAAGCGTTCTGAAATACCTTCAACCACACTGTGACAGCAATTTCAGATCTCCAGAAAACTTGCCACAGGTTTCTAAAACTTTTGCCTGAATATTTTAAGAATACAAATAGGAAAAACAAAAAACCAAAAGTCAATGAGTCACTAAACCTAGAAACAAATTCCTGAATTAGACAAACTAAGGAAAATAGACTCCAGAGGCCGTTTGCTCTAAGTGATCGGCTAGCCTTTACATAGATCACTACTGACTACTGGTTTTGCAGAGTCATGAGAAATGTCCTGTGCCATTCTCATTTCCATTCAATGCCATTCTCACAGCACCAGTGGAGAAACCAGGTGTCGTAAGGTGCCAGGAGGTGACTCTGGTGACTGGGGTCATCCAGAACAATGTCAGATCTGGCTGGAGGACGGGAGAGGAAAGGAGGAACAGAGTCTCCTTCCCTCTTCACAGAATTGTATGGGCTTGGCCTTTGCATATGACCCTGAGCAAGTTCACTCTCCAAACTTGCTTTGTCCTCTCTAAAGTGGGAAAGAAATCGCATCTTCCCAGTGACATTGATGCTAGGATGGAATGAGGCTGAGCCTCTGCCTGCCACACACCTTCTTATTGGGTGCTTTCATAACAGCCCCACTGGTGTGTCCACCATCATTGTGGAGAGGTTCCCCAAAATGGTCCCCTTAAGTCATTATCATCTCCATGCTTCACACTCAGGTTCCCTGAAAAGGGGAAAGAGCTAATTCTGAGGCTTTCTGAAGCTGATTTAAAAGTTTAATGGATAAAATTAGTAAGAAGGATAACTGGGCATTTCTTCTGTGCCTATCACAGAGCTAAACCCTTTACCCAGTGCCTCATCCAGTCTTGCTCCCAACCATCGTAGGAGGAAGATCCTCTTACTACTTGTATTCTAGAGATTAGGAAATGAAGGACTGGAACATGAAGTCACTTATTTAATGTCCCCCAGCTAGAAATGGCCATGTCCCAAGCACCACATTAACCTATACAGAGAGAAGAAACACCGTACCTCCTTGCTTTCCCCGAAGCCACAACTTCACATGCAGGACAAGCCAAGAAACTCACCAAGTCTGGTAAATGAAGCCAGTAATTGTTGTTTTATGTAGGGTCTATCCTCACCTCTCCTTTCCCCCAACAAAGTGGCCTTGCCATCGTATCAGAAGATAGAGATGGTAACTACTAAAAAATAAAAGTCAGACACATTTTGAAAGATAGTGTGGAATTATTTTAATTGTATCTCTTCCTTTGAGTTTATGGGTAAAATCCTGGCCTGAGAATAATCCTCCATCATTAAAATTCCCCTGTCTCTGTTTTTTCTCTTTTGTATTGTATCAAAGACTGTAGATGATGATCTTTTTCAACAAAGGAAAGGCCCTTGGAAGAAACCAGCTATGTGTCTGTCCATAGCCTCGCTGCAGACAGTGTGTGTGGTGTGTGATGAAGAGAATATCTTGCCTCCTTGATGTGCATCCTTGGGTAGAGGAGCCCATCTGGGAAAGAGGCAGAGGCCCAAGACTGCCTGGAATGGATAATGGAGTCAGAGCAGTAGCTTAATGGTCCCCATCCTGGCAGAGGAAATGCTACAAAGAAGACTTTTTCATCACCTCATAGCAATGGAAGAGGCAAGCTCATTCAGCCGGCAGCTACTAAAGGGAGAATGTTTGTTCTTAAGTTGAAATGTGAAACAAATGTCCACTATTTTCTCTGAGACACAATAGAAAAGATGCTGTGATCTCCCTTTCCATGCATGTGGAGAAGAAGGGAAGCGAAGAGATGGATGTTTCTTCCAAGACCGCACAACCATCAGTGTCAGGGACACAAAAAAGGGTGGTTGCCTCTGACTGCCAGACTATCAGAATACTTGAAAGGTCACAAGGCAAAAAATTTGCCTCCTATTTCATTCCTGGGAAGTTGAAAACAGAAAAATTAGTAAAATGGATTCTGTCTCAATAGGATAAACACCAAATCTATTTTTCATATTTAAATAAAAATGTAAATCAGTATTAAATTTAAATATTTAAATTCCCTATATGGATTGCCATGTGAGTGGTATATTTATAGGTACTATCCATGATATAATGTAATTACATGTATCTCAATAGGATGAGATCATTTAATGAGATTATTTATTTTAGGATCAGATGCTTCCAATGGCTGTCTGACCTACCACACATCTTAAATATAACAAAAAATTTTAGTAAGTCATTTATTTTTATATAATTGTTTATAAAGAATATTCACTATTTACTTAGTATGCACTAGATACTGCAATGGATACCAATCTACTCTCACTCTGCTCTGAAATTTCTTGAAATTAAAAAGTGTTCAAAGTCAAATTATGTGGGGCACCTGAGTGGCTCAGTCAGTTAAGGGACTGCCTTCAGGTCAGGTCATGATCTCAGGGTCCTGGGATGGAGCCCTGTGTTGGGTTCCCTGCTCCCTCCCCTTTTGATCCTCCTCCCTGCTTCTGCTTTCTGTCTCAAATAAGTTAAAAAATCTTTTTTAAAAAGTTAAGTTATGTGATAGAAGGATCTAGAAATTACATGATTCCTACAGAGCCCCAAATGGCAAGTCACTATCCCCCAAAATTATGATTGTTTGGCTTAGAGACAAAATGGAATCCCAAGGTCATAGTCACTAAAGAGACTGAAGAGCCTGAAGCATTTCCTTGAATAAGGCTCTAGTTTCAGGTCTTGAATTTTGAGTTCCAGTGGCTGGTAGTCATCAAACTTTCAAACAAGAGATCAGGTGGCAATGTTCTCAAGTAACAAAACACAGAAGAGGAGAATTTCAACTTTTTAAAGTTTTTAACTGTTCTCTAGGAGCTAACTTATTTATAAATGAAAACATACATCCTTTCATTGGATGGCAATCAATGCACTTGCTATCCTTTGTGAACCTTGCTGATTCTCATAAGTTCCATGGGATGATTCCACACATAAAATTAATGTTTTGGAATTTATTTTTTTAAAGATTTTATTTATTTATTTGACAGACAGAGATCATAAGTAGGCCGAGAGGCAGGCAGAGGGGTGCGGGAAGCAGGCTCCCCGCCAAGCAGAGAGCCCAATATGGGACATGATCCCAGGACCCTGAGATCATGACCTGAGCTGAAGGCAGAGGCCCAACCCACTGAGCCACCCAGGCACCCCTTGCTTTGGAATTTATTAATTAGTCCTCCTTCTTTGGCACAGAGTCTACCCAAAGACAGCATGAGGTTTTAAAAAACTGAATGAAAGTTCACACAAACAGAAAGGAGAATGGTGGTGGCCAGAGGCTGTGGGGAGAAAGAAATGGGGAACTGTTGTTTAATGGGGTATAGGGGTTTGGTTTTCCAAGATGAAAGTTCTGGAGTTTGGCTGTACAACAATGAGAACCTACCTAAAAATGGTTGAGGCATATTTGCAATGATATGAATGGAACTAGAGGGTATTATGCTAAGCAAAATAAGTCAATCAGAGAAAGATAATTATGATATAATCTCACTGATATGAGGAATTTGAGAAACAAGACAGAGGATCATATGGGAAGGGAGGGAAAAAATGAAACAAGAAGAAACCAGAGAGGGAGACAAACCATAAGAGACTCTTAATCTCAGGAAACAAACTGAGGGTTGCTGGAGGGGAGGGGGGTGGATGGGAGGGATGGAGTGGCTGGGTGATGGACATGGGGGAGGGTATGTGCTATGGTGGGCACTGTGAATTGTGTAAGACTGATGAATCACAGACCTGTACCCTTGAAACAATGCATTATATGTTAATCATAAAAAATAATTAATTAATTAAAGGTGGAAAAGATGGTTAAGGTATGCAAAGTTTATATTATGTGTATTCTACCACAGTTGACATCTTTTAAAAAAGTGTGCTAAGAGAAAGTAATAATTCTGATGTTCAAATATTCTGATGTTCAAATATTTATTTCCATCTTTTCCTATTCAGTTGGGTGTTAACAGTTTAGAGCACTTTCTAGTAACTAGTCCCTCCCAGCTTCCTAGCAAGTGAGATATTTCTTATAATACCTTCAACAGTAGCACTATTCAGTATATTAACATTAAAATAACATAATTTCTACTTTTCACTTAATTCTACTAGACCAGAACCTGCTAAACAAGTTCCTCTCCCTTCTGTCACTCTGATAGATTCTGTACAAAGGCACCAGGTTTAGAGAAATTACCTGCATGATCCTTTGTTTTGTTAATACCACTTCTCCCTTTATAATGCAGTTCTGCATACAACTTCTCATCTGTGTTTTGCAACAGCTCTGTGACAGGAGGACAGAGCAGGACCTCATTCCCTCTAAACCTGCTATGTGCCAGGCATTGTTTTAAGCATTCTGCACATATCCATTCATCCTCACAAGAGGCTGTGAGGTACACATAACTACAGGTGGTTAAAACTCAGGCACCGGAGCTAAGGAAATTGCTAAAGTCTTAGAGGCAAGAAGGTGTGGGGCCAGAATCCAAACCCAGGAAGTCTGACTCACATCTATCACACGTGCACCACATTCTATCACTGCTGATGGGAAAACGTGGGAAAGCTGTGTAGAAAAGAGATTCAGAGACCTGGCAATTACACTAGACAGTACTTTACAGAAAATAAAAGGGAGGAAATAGAAAGTGATCTTAACTTCTGGTAGTGATTGAAAATGAGACTGAGCTTATCCTAGGAACAAAAGCATCATCAGCTCTGCCTTTCTCTTGCTGTTTCCATGTGCTTGCCCTAGTAATACTGTCCCAATACATGGCTTATCTGAAGGAATTTTTTAAAGCCATTATGTTCTTTATGTGGGTGTTAACTGAAACTAGCTAATGTAAATCATAAACCCATATAACCATATACACATAAACCTCCATATCTCAGGGTACACCAAAAGCAACAAAATAAATTAGAATACCTTTGTCAGGGTGCCTGAGTGGCTCAGTGGGTTAAAGCCTCTGCCTTCAGCTCAGGTCATGATCCCAGGGTCCTGGGATCGAGCCCCACATCTGGCTCTCTGCTCAGCAGGGAGCCTGCTTCCTCTTCTCTCCTCTCTGCCTGCCTCTCTGCCTACTTGTGATCTTTTAAATAAATAAAATCTTTAAAAAAAAAAAAAGAATACCTTTGTCAACTACCCCCCACCATGAGATAGAATCCCCACTCATACCTTTCAGCACCTCATGATTATGACATTTGCTCACCTGACATATGGATCTGGTGAGCATTCCAATGTCAATCCAGTTATTAATTACAAAAAAAAACACCACTGTCTTTCTAGCTTGTTTAATATATAATGGTATGTTAGGTTGCATAAGAAATCAGATGCCTCCAAATACGAAAATCATAACACACAGAAATGCTAAATAAAATGTAGTTTTCACCCATTAAAATGTAGAGCTCAGCTTGAAAAAATTAAGGGAAAGTTCAGAAGCAAAGGAGAAGAAGCTATGGTAAAGTAGTGGGTAAGTATTAACTACAGCCAACCTATGTATCTTTGTCAATCCTGGCAACCAAGAGATTTGCCTTCTGACAGCCACAAAGGAGCCAGGAAGGTAAGGTATAAGTTGAAACTAAGAACCCTCTGCAAAGCCCCAGTTGTGTTAGGGCTACACATTCAGTGGAAGAATAAAATAGAAAAAAATTAATAAAATTGGCTTGCTGGCAAACCGAGAGAATAAGAAAATCTGTCTGTCTTAGTCTGAGCTCAAGAGGGGGGAATTCTCCCCTGAGCACTTTTAATCCCATGCATGCCCTCACATGAGTTTATGACTTGAACTTGTATGGCCAAAGTAATTTAGGGAAAAACAAGCAAGATGTTAACTTAAAGATCTCCAAGATTAGTAGCTATCCAGAGCACCAATTACAAGCAAAACCAGATTGACTCTGCAGAAAAATGTAATCAACCCAAGCTCAAAAGTTTCCCAAAGATAAAGCACCACAGAACACAGATTCAAAATCCAAAAGTATATGATTACCCAAGCTGTCATGAGTGAGAATCAACAGAAACAACTGCTGGCAGAATTAGAGCCCTAGGAATGATGGGGTAGACAATAGAAAATAAATATAGTAAAATACTTACATGAAATTAAATGGAATAAAAAAATATTAGTAAGGAAAACTGAAACATCAAAAAGTTTCAGAGAAAAACCTAAGAGAGAATTTTTTTTTTTTAATTCTGTTTGGTGGGGGGGAGGTGCCTGGGTGGCTTAGTGGGTTAAGCCTCTACGTTTGGCTCAGGTCATGATCTCAGGGTCCTCAGATCGAGCCCCACATTGGGCTCTCTGCTAGCAGGAAGCCTGCTTCCTCCTTTCTCTCTGCCTGCCTCTCTGCCTACTTGTGATCTCTCTGTGTCAAATAAATAAATAAATAAAATCTTTAAAAAATAAAAATAAAAAAAAATAAAATTCTGTGGGTGGGTTAAACCACAGATTAGACACAGGTGAAATGAGAATTCTGAAACTAGAAGGCACATCTAAAGAAACTACATGTAATGCAACATAGAGAGACAAAGTGGGAGAAAATACAGGAGCTGGTGGAGACTCTGAGTTATTGCAGAATCTTTCAGGAGATGGATGAGGTTGATTATTCAATTTTGTTTCCAGGCTGCTTCTATATTGGTTTACCCTTAAAGTGGTAAGAAAGGAAATAAACATGATATGGTTAAAGGAAAATTGAGGTGACTGCCATTGCTTTTTCCCTAGTAAGTTTGAGAAGCAAACCAGAAGTCAGTGCCCTTGACAGCACTCGGTGTGAGTTCCCACCAGGATGCAGAAGCCTAGAACTGACTCAAAGATTAAACCATATCCAAGTAACTTATCCATGTGTAAGAACAAAGCTCAAGAATATTTATAGTAGGGATAAAAAAGCTACAGAACTCAACAAGGTGAAATTGAAAACACAATGTGTACACTGAGAGGAAGAAGGAAAACTGTCATTATTGATAGACAACGTGATTGTCTATGTAGAAAATCCAATGGAATCTATAAAATAATCCAGGAGAACTAGCAGGTGAGTTTAGCATGATGAAAAGATAACAAGTTCAATATTTAAAAATCAACTGTAGTTTAATATACTAGTAGTGAATACCTGGAAATTGAATTTTTTTAAATGTCATTTAAAATTGATTCAAAACCTATAATATTCTGACAAAGTATGTGCAAGACATTGAAAACCACAAAACATTGCTAATGGAAGTTGAAGGAGACCTCAATAAATGGAGAAATATAATATGTCCATGAATCAAAAAACTTCATAATATTAAGATGTCAATTTTGCCCAAAGTAATTTACAGATTCAACATAATCCCAATCAAAATCCCAGCAGGCTTTCTTGTTGATATTGGCAAGATTATTCTAAAATTCATGTTGAAATGCCAAGGATTTACAATGGCAGAAGGACTTTGAGAAAGAACAACAATGAAGGACTTGTACCACCTCACTTCAAAATTTATTATAAAACATCAACCAAAACCTGAAAAACCCAAAAATCCATCAAAAGGTGAATGGACAAGCTGCAAAGGAATGCCCCTCTACTCTAAAATGGTGGGAGCTATTATTAATACACACAGCAACATAAATGAATTTCAAAATAATTTTGCTGATAAAAGAAGACAAAGGGAGTTCATACTGTAAGATTCCATTTACCAGTCTCCAAAACGTAAATGTATAGTGACAAAAAATAGACCAGTGACAGCCTTGTGGGGTGAGAGGTTACAAGGAAAAATCATAATGGGGCATGAGACACTCTTGGTGATGATGGATATTGTCTTTGTAAAGTGATTTGACAGGATACAGAATTAATACACAGGTATCTGTTGTTTCTACACACCAAATACTTAGTAGTAGAAGGAGAAATTAAGAAAGCAATCCTAGGGGCGCCTGGGTGGCTCAGTGGTTTAAGCCTCTGCCTTCGGCTCAGGTCATGATCTCAGGATCCTGGGATCGAGCCCCACATCGGGCTCTCTGCTCAACAGAGAGCCTGCTTCCTCCTCTCTCTTTATCTCTGCCTACTTGTGATCTCTCTCTGCCAAATAAATAAATAAAATCTTTAAAAAAAAAAAAGAAAAAAAGAAAGCAATCCTATTGACAACAGCATCAAAAAGAATAAAATACCTAGGACTAAATTTAAGCAAGGAGGTGAAGATTCTGAAAACTATAAGACATAGATGAAAGAAATTGAATATACAACAAATAAATAAAAAGATACATGATGCTCATGGATAGGCAGAATTAATATTGTTAAAATGTCCATATGACTGAAAGCAATGTACTACCAAAAGCAAGATTCACTGTAATTCCTATCAAGATACCAATGGCATTTTTCACAGAGCTAAAACAAATAATACTAAAATTTGTATGGAACCCAAAGCAATCTTGAGAAAGAACAAAGCTGGAGGGATCACAAGCTCTAATTTCAAACTGTACTATGAAGCCTTAGTAATCAAGGCAGTATGGTACAACACAAAATAGAGACATAGATCAATGGGACAGAATAGAGAGCCCACAAATAAGCCCGTGATTTCATGGTCAGTTAATCTATGACAAAGGAGACAAGAATATACAATGGAGAAAAAACATTCTCTTCAATAAATGGTTCTGGTAAAACTGGACAGCTATAGGCAAAAGAATGAAACTGGACCAATTTGTTATACCACACACAAAGGTAAGACCTAAATGTGAGACATGAGATCATATAACTCCTTAAAGAAAAAAATGGGTGGTAAACTGTGGGACATTGGTTTTAGCAACATTTTTTCTGGATCTGTCTGCCCAAGCAAGGGAAATAAAGCAAAATTAAGCAATTGGGGCTACATAAAACTAAAGGCTTTTGCAGAGCAAGGGAAACTATCAACAGAAAAAAAAAAAGGCAACCTACTGGAAAGGAAAAGTCTGCAAATGACATATCCAATAAGGGGTCAGTATCCAAAATATAGCAAGAACTTATACAACTCAACACCAAAATAATTATAATAATCTATTTTTTAAATGAGTAGAGGAGTTAAATAGACATTTTTCCAAGGACATCCAGATGGCCAACGGACACATGAAAAGATGCTCAACATCACTCACCATCAAGGCAATGCAAATCAAAACCACAATGAGGTATCACCTCACTTCCTATCAGCCTGGCTAAAATTAAAAAGACAGGAAACAACAAGTGTTGGTAAGGATATTGGGGGGTGGGAAGGACGCCTTGTGTAATGATATAGGGAGTGTAAATTGGTATAGCCACTGTGGAAAGCAGTATGGACATTCCTGAAAAAAATTAGAAATTTCTATTTCTAAAAATAGAAATACCATATGATGCCGTAATTCCACTTCTGGATATTAAAGAAAATGAAAAGTTCAAAAAGATATATGTAGCCCCTGTGTATATTGCAGCATTATTCATAATAGTCAAGATTGGAAACAACCCAAGTAACTATTCATAAATGAATGGATAAAGAAGATATGGCATGTATACACAATGCAATGACTCAGCCATAAAAGAATGAACCCTTACCAGTTGTGACAACCTGGGTGGACCTACAGAATATTGTGTTAAGTGAAGTCAGACAGAGAAAGACTAATACCATATGATTTCACTTATATCTAAAAAGCAGAGCAAATAAACAAAGAAACAACAATAGTGACACAGAAACAGAACTTAAATACAGAGAACAAACTGTTGGTTGCCAGACAGGAAGGGGGTCAGGAAATGGGCACAACAGGTGAAGGGGATGAAGAGTACAAATTTCCAGTTATAAAATAAATAAGTCACAGGGATGAATGGTTCATTCTTGGGAATATCGTCAGGAAGACTGTAATAACTTTCTACGGTGATAGACGCTAATTATGCCCATCATGGTGAGTATTTTGTAGTGTATATAAATTCAAATTACTAAGGTGTATTCCTGAAACCAACATAATATTGTATGTCAACTATACTTCAATCAAAAACAAAAACAAGAACAAAATCAGGGGCGCCTGGTGACTCAGTTGGTTAAGTGTCTGCCTTAGGCTCAGTTCATGATCCAAGGGTCCTGGGATGGAGCCCCGAGTCAGGCTCCCTGCTCAGCAGTGAATCTCTTTCTCCTTCTCCCTCTGCCCCTCCACCTGCTCCCTCTCTCTCTTTCAAATAAATAAATAAAATCTTTTAAAAATGACAAAACACTAAATCACAAGGACGTGCATCCATCTTTTCTGCTCAGCCTATAAAACCAGGCTCTGCTCTGAGTGGGAGTTTCCTGGTCTCCAGAGTCTCCTTGATGAGATCAGCTGATCTCTCCATCTTCGTTTCAGTCACTGAAATATATAACATTTTGGTGTGTGTGTGTGTAAAACACATAATATATTAAATTATGTTGTTTAAATATGTGCAACTTATTATTATCAAAGGAAAAAGAGCAGGTAGAAGCATCCAAACAAATCTGAGTATTGGCAACAGACTCATGCTGGAAGCTACCATGATATTCCACAAACCCTTTGTGGGTCCAGAGCCTATTCTGTGAGTGACTCTGTCTTCATATTCAGCCGCACACCAGAAACCCTTTCCTTTTGCACTGGAGCAGTGTTCCCATGAGCGAAAACTGACCTACACATGCAACACACAGAAGAGTTTGCTCCTTTTTTGGCTTCATGAGTCAGCTGCATAATTCCCTCAAGGCCTATAGAACCTGGCATCTCATCGCCAGGCTGAAAAACATAAGAACTCCAGTCCGCTCTTCAGATCAAATACATCTTTTGCCCTTTTATTTTAAAAAAAAAAGGAAGAAAGAAAAGAAAAGAAAAAAAATCTTGGAATTTCTACATGAAATCACATTTTTTATTAATATTTTTTTAATGAACCAATGTATTGCCAACCTAGAAAACTAATGTATTCAAAGGCATGGGCATGTTCTTAATTCTCACCTTTTCCTGTTGATCTCAGCCATGGTTTCTAGTTTCACAAACACACACACAGAGTACGCTGTGTTGTCTTTGGAGATAAACAAAGAAAACACATCTCCAGCCTTCTGCAATCCATCAGTTCTCATATGACATGGGGAGCCAGGGAAAGAGGAAAAAGGCAGGGATGGAATCTGCCTCCCATGCCTTGACTCAATGCCTTGTGCACTCACCCCACTCTAAGGAGAGTAACTAATGATCAACCACAAGTAGCCAAGGGTACACACTAATGCTGTTTCCTATGGAATGAAGAAAGGTGGCAAAGATACTGTCACAGGCTAGCCTCTTGAGTGACCAGGGAAAAAATGAGCAGGAAGAGTGAGTGTTCCTGTTGAGTTTTGTTTCAAATTGGCCACTTGGGGTCCTTCCCAGCCTCAAGGTTAGGGTACCTCAGTAGTCCTGTGATACCTTTGCACACATACAGAAATAACTGAGTGGAAACCAGAAGACAACATCATAATTTATGCATGTGCACAGAGCATGCACCAAATTTGCTTAAAAATTAGAATGACTCAGGTCTTGAAATCTACCTGAGCAATCCAGTCCACCTCTTCCTAGGACATGTTTGCCATATCTTGTTCCTATGAAGATTACCCTGGGGAAATCGTATTTACTCTAACAATAGTTCAGAAGCTCCCATCTTGCAAAAACCAGGGAATCATTTTATCTTCTACAGTGTCTTCTGGTAACTTTCATCCTGGGACTCTCAATTCTATGTATTTCCAAGGTGGTGAAAAAGGATTAAACAGAACATAACCACAAATAGAGTCCACTGGTTCTTAAATAAGCCACCTGGTTCCCTATAATGTGAAGGGCAAATGACAAATGGCAAATGTGACAACTCTTGGGGGTACCATCAGGCTAATTTTAATTGAGATTAGTCCCTGTGTCCTTTCACCTACAGTAGGTGTTTGGATAATGGCTGTGACTAGAGGGAAAGTTCTGGCCTAGAGATATGGCATACATGGGCACACCAACATTAGTTTGTTTGTGGGAAATAAAATCTCTCAGACACACCATTTGCCATTCACATCGCGTAATTTGTATATGCAAGGTTAAGGTCTTAATTTGCACTTGAGATGTTAATGAAATATTCTTTACAATTGCTAAACCACAGCTTTTCATGCCATAAGCCCTTTCTGATTTCAGAAAGGAATCAGGACACTGTAGAGTCCTATATCCGTAATTCTGTAGTCTTTAAAATTCTCTTTATTTGCTTTTAGTAGTTAACCCTCATTACTAGCTTAAAATTCTTATTATATTTTCCCCAAATTATTTGTATGACTCTTTTCTCCTGATAGAGCACTGCACATTTCCAAGGGATATGTGATTTGAATGATACTTCCTGGAGTTGCATAGTGTGCAACCTGTGCACCTGTACATGATGGCACCACACAGCATCCTACATTTTTGCAGTGGTCCTCACTTTACACATCATTCACCTCCACTAGAGCACAGGCTACTCTACAGCAAGGACTAAGGAGGCACTCAAGCAAGTGTTAAAGGGGCTATCTAGTCCAAATGTTGGGTCCACATTGCAGTCCCAACACTTAAAAGGCAATGGTCAGAAAGTAGTGGAAATTGCCTTTCCTTATAAAACTGGCTGTGAATGGAATACTATGCAGCCATCAAAAGAAATGAAATCTTGCCATTTGCGACGACGTGGATGGAACTAGAGGGTATCATGCTTAGTGAAATAAGTCAATCGGAGAAAGACAACTATCATATGATCTCCCTGATATGAGGACATGGAGAAGCAACATGGGGGGGTAGGGGGATAGGAGAAGAATAAATGAAACAAGATGGGATTGGGAGGAAGACAAACCATAAATGACTCTTAATCTCACAAAACAAACTGGGGGTTGCTGGGGAGAGGTGGGATTGGGAGAGGGGGAGGGGTTATGGACATTGGGGAGGGTAAGTGCTATCGTGAGTGCTGTAAAGTGTGTAAACCTGGTGATTCACAGACCTGTACCCCTGGGGATAAAAATACATTATATGTTTATTAAAAAAAAAAAAATTGGAAGGGGAGGCGAACCATAAGAGACTATGGACTCTGAAAAACAACCTGAGGGTTTTGAAGGGTCAGGGGTGGGAGTTTGGGGGAACAGGTGGTGGGTAATAGGGAGGGCACGTTTTGCATGGAGCACTGGGTGTTGTGCAAAAACAATGAATACTGTTATGCTGAAAAAATAAATAAATTAAAACTGGCTGTGAGTGGGGCACCTGGGTGGCTCAGTGGGGTAAAGCCTCTGCCTTCGGCTCAGGTCATGATCTCAGGGTCCTGGGATCGAGCCCCACATTGGGCTCTGTGCCAGCAGGGAGACTGCTTCCTCCTCTCTCTCTGCCTGTCTCTGCCTACTTGTGATCTCCATCTGTCAAATAAATTCATAAAAATCTTAAAAAAAAATAAATAAAATAGAGGGAGGAGTCAAGATGGCGGAGAAGTAGCAGGCTGAGACTACATCAGGTAGCAGGAGATCAGCTCGATAGCTTATCTAAACATTGCAAACACCTACAAATCCAACAGGAGATCGAAGAGAAGAAGAACAGCAATTCTAGAAACAGAAAATCAACCACTTTCTGAAAGGTAGGACTGGCAGAGAAGTGAATCTAAAATGATGGGAAGATAGACCCCAGGGGGAGGGGCCGGCTCCTGGCAAGTGGTGGAGCAACAGAGCACAAAATCAGGACTTTTAAAAGTCTGCTCCACTGAGGGACATTGCTCCAGAGGCTAAACCGGGGTGAAGCCCACGTGGGGTCAGTGTGGCCCCAGGTCCCGCAGGGTCACAGAAGGATCGGGGGTGTCGGAGTGTCACAGAGCTCGCAGGTGTTAGAACAGAGAAGCTGGCTACAGAGACAGAGCCGAGGACTGAACTCTCAGCTTGGGGTTACCTTGAACTGGTGGCGGGCTGGGTGAGCTCAGAGCGCGGCTGGAGGCTGGGGATATGGGAGTGATTGGGTGCTGTCCTCTGGGGGCACACTGAGGAGTGGGGCCCCAGGCTTTCGGCTCCTCCGGGCCAGAGACTAGGAGGCCGCCATTTTCATTCCCGTCCTCCGGAACTCTACGGAAAGCGTTCAGGGAACAGAAGCTCCCAAAAGCGAACCCGAGAGGATTACTTAGTCCGGCCCCGGTAAGGGCGGTGCAATTCCGTCTCGGGCAAAGACACTTGAGAGTCACTACAACAGGCCCCTCCCCCAGAAGATCAACAAAATATCCAACCAGGACGAAGTTCATCTATCAAGGAAAGCAGGTTCAATACCTAGGACAGCAGCGGAATTCCAGAGGAGGAGAAAGCAAAGCACGGAACTCATGGCTTTCTTCCCATGATTCTTTAGTCTTGTGGTTAATTCAATTTTTTTTTCAATTACTTTTTCTTTCTTTTTTCTTCTTCTGCTAAATTTTTAAAAATTTTTACCCTTTTTCTTTTTTAACGTTTTTTGACTAGTTTATCGAAAATATATATTTTTTCTTTCTTTTTTATATTTTTTCTTTATTTGTTTTATTTTTTAAATTTTTTTCTTTTTTTTTTCTGAACCTCGTTTTATCCCTTTTCTCACCCCCCCCCCCAATTTGGGGTCTCTTCTGATTTGGTTACAGCGCATTTTTCTGGGGTCTTTGCCACCCTTTTAATATTTTATTTGATCCTTCATATCCTCTTATCTGGATAAAATGACAAGGTGGAAAAAATCACCACAAACAAAAGAACAAGAGGCAGTACCAAAGGCTAGGGACCTAATCAACACAGACATTGGTAATATGTCAGATCAAGAGTTCAGAATGATGATTCTCAACGTTCTAGCCGCCTCGAAAAAGGCATGGAAGATATTAGAGAAATCCTCTCTGGAGATATAAAAGCCCTTTCTGGAGAAATTAAAGAACTAAAATCTAACCAAGTTGAAATAAAAAAAGCTATTAATAAGGTGCAATCAAAAATGGAGGCTCTCACTGCTAGGATAAATGAGGCAGAAGAAAGAATTAATGATATAGAAGACTAAATGACAGAGAATAAAGAAGCCGAGCAAAAGAGGGACAAACAGCTACTGGACCATGAGGGGAGAATTCAAGAGATAAGTGACACCTAAGATGAAACAACATTAGAATAATTTGGATTCCAGAAGAAGAAGAAAGAGAGAGGGGAGCAGAAGGTCTATTGGAGAGAATTATTGGAGAGAATTTTCCTAATATAGCAAAAGGAACAAGCATCAAAATCCAGGAGGTGCAGAGAACCCCCCTCAAAATCAACAAGAATAGGTCCACACCCCGTCACATAATAGTAAAATTGACAAGTCTTAGTGACAAAGAGAAAATCCTGAAAGCAGCTCGGGAAAAGAAGTCTGTCACATACAATGGTAAAAATATTAGATTGGCAGCAGACTTATCCACAGAGACCTGGCAGGCCAGAAAGAGCTGGCATGATATATTCAGAGCACCAAACAAGAAAAACATGCAGCCAAGAATACTCTATCCAGCTAGGCTATCATTGAAAATAGAAGGAGAGATAAAAAGCTTCCAGGACAAACAAAAACTGAAAGAATTTGCAAACACCAAGCCAGCTCTACAGGAAATATTGAAAGGGGTCCTCTAAGCAAAGAGAGAGCCTATAAGTAGTAGATCAGAAAGGAACAGAGACAACATACAGTAACAGTCACCTTACAGGCAATACAATGGCACTAAATTCATATCTCTCAATAGTTACCCTGAATGTTAATGGGCTAAATGCCCCAATCAAAAGACACAGGGTATCAGAATGGATAAAAAAACAAAACCCATCTATATGTTGCCTACAAGAAACTCATTTTAGACACAAAGACACCTCCAGATTTAAACTGAGGGGGTGGAAAACAATTTACCATGCTGGTGGGCATCTGAAGAAAGCAGGGGTGGCAATCTTTATATCAGATCAATTAGATTTTAAGCCAAAGACTATAATAAGAAATGAGGAAGGACACTATATCCTACTCAAAGGGTCTGTCCAACAAGAAGATCTAACAATTTTAAATATCTATGCCCCTAACATGGGAGCAGCCAACTACATAAACCAATTCATAACAAAATCAAAGAAACACATCAATAATAATACAATAATAGTAGGGGACTTGAACACTCCCCTCACTGAAATGGACAGATCATCCAAGCAAAAGATCAACAAGGAAATAAAGGCCTTAAATGACACACTGGACCAGATGGACATCACAGATATATTCAGAACATTTCATTCCAAAGCAACAGAATACACATTCTTCTCTAGTGCACATGGAACATTCTCCAGAATAGATCACATGCTGGGTCCTAAATCAGGTCTCAACTGGTATCAAAAGATTGGGATCATTCCCTGCATATTTTCAGGCCAAAATGCTCTGAAGCTAGAACTCAATCAGAAGAGGAAAGCTGGAAAGAACCCAAATACATGGAAACTAAACAGCATCCTTCTAAAGAATGAATGGGTCAACCAGGAAATCAAAGAAGAATTGAAAAAATTCATGGAAACAAATGATAATGAAAACACAACAGTTCAAAATCTGTGGGACACAGCAAAGGCAGTCCTGAGAGGAAAATACATAGTGGTACAAGCCTTTCTCAAGAAACAAGAAAGGTCTAAAGGTCTCAAGTATACAACCTAACCCTACACCTAAAGGAGCTGGAGAAAGAACAGGAAAGAAACCCAAAACCCAGCAGGAGAAGAGAAATCATAAAGATCAGAGCAGAAATCAATGAAATAGAAACAAACAAAAAAAAAATAGAAAAAAACAATGAAACTAGGAGTTGGTTCTTTGAAAGAATCAATAAGATTGATAAACCCCTGGCCAGACTTATCAAAAAGAAAAGAGAAAGGACCCAAATAAATAAAATCATGAATGAAAGAGAAGAGATCACAACTAACACCAAAGAAATACAGACAATTATAAGAACATACTATGAGCAACTCTACGCCTACAAATTTGACAATCTGGAAGAAATGGATGCATTCCTAGAGACATATAAACTACCACAACTAAACCAGGAAGATATAGAAAACCTGAACAGACCCATAACCAGTAAGGAGATTGAAACAGTCATCAAAAATCTCCAAACAAACAAAAGCCCAGGGCCAGACGGCTTCCCAGGGGAATTCTACCAAACATTTAAAGAAGAACTAATTCCTATTCTCCTGAAACTGTTCCAAAAAATAGAAATGGAGGGACGCCTGGGTGGCTCAGTGGGTTAAGCCTCTGCCTTCAGCTCAGGTCATGATCTCAGGGTCCTGGGATCGAGCCCCGTATCGGGCTCTCTGCTTGGCAGGGAGCCTGCTTCCTCCCCTCTCTGGCTGCTGCTCTGCCTACTTGTAATATCTCTCTCTCTCTCTCTCTCTCTCTGTAAAAAAGAAAAAAAAATTAAAAAAAAATAGAAATGGAAGGAAAACTTCCAAATTCATTTTATGAGGCCAGCATCACCTTGATCCCAAAACCAGACAAGGATCCCACCAAAAAAGAGAACCACAGACCAATATCCTTGATGAACACAGATGCAAAAATTCTCACCAAAATAATAGCCAATAGGATTCAACAGTACATTAAGAGGATTATTCACCACGATCAAGTGGGATTTATTCCAGGGCTGCAGGGTTGGTTCAACAGCCACAAATCAATCAATGTGATACAACACATTAAGAAAAGAAAGAACAAGAACCATATGATACTCTCAATAGATGCTGAAAAAGCATTTGACAAAGTACAGCATCCCTTCCTGATCAAAACTCTTCAAAGTGTAGGGATAGAGCGCACATACCTCAGTATTATCAAAGCCATCTATGAAAAACCCACCGCAAATATCATTCTCAATGGAGAAAAACTGAAAGCTTTTCTGCTAAGGTCAGGAACATGGCAGGGATGTCCATTATCACCACTGCTATTCAACATAGTACTAGAAGTCTAGCCTCAGCAATCAGACAACAAAAAGAAATTAAAGGCATCCAAATTGGCAAAGAAGAAGTCAAACTGTCACTCTTCACAGATGATATGATACTATATGTGGAAAACCCAAAAGACTCCACTCCAAAACTGCTAGAACTTATATAGGAATTCAATAAAGTGTCAGGATAGAAAATCAATGCACAGAAATCAGTTGCATTTCTCTACACCAACAACAAGACAGAAGAAAGAGAAATTAAGGAGTCAATCCCATTTACAATTGCACCCAAAACTATAAGATACCTAGGAATAAACCTAACCAAAGAGGCTAAGAATCTATATGCAGAAAACTATAAAGTACTCAGGAAAGAAATTGAGGAAGTCACAAAGAAATGGGAAAATGTTCCATGCTCCTGGATTGAAATAATAAATATTGTGAAAATGTCCATGCTACCTAAAGCAATCTACACATTTAATGCAATCCCTATCAAAATACCACCCATTTTTTTCAAAGAAATGGAACAAATAATCCTAAAATTTATATGGAAGCAGAAAAGACCTTGCATAGCCAAAGGAATATTGAAAAAGAAAGCCAAATGGGTGGCATCACAATTCGGGACTTCAAGCTCTATTACAAAGCTGTCATCATCAAGACAGCATGGTACTGGCACAAAAACAGACACATAAATCAATGGAACAGAATAGAGAGCCCAGAAATGGATCCTCAACTCTATGGTCAACTAATCTTCGACAAAGCAGGAAAGAATGTCCAATGGAAAAAAGACAGCCTCTTCAATAAATTGTGCTGGGAAAATTGGACCACTTCCTTACACCACACACAAAAATAGACTCAAAATGGATGAAGGACCTCAATGTGAGAAAGGAATCCATCAAAATCCTTGAGGAGAACACAGGCAGCTACCTCTTCGACCTCAGCCACAGCAACATCTTCCTAGGAACATCGGCAAAGGCAAAGGAAGCAAGCGCAAAAATGAACTATTGTGATTTCATCAAGATCAAAAGCTTTTGCACAGCAAAGGAAACAGTTAACAAAACCAAAAGACAACTGACAGAATGGGAGAAGATATTTGCAAACGACATATCAGATAAAGGGCTAATGTCCAAAATCTATAAGGAATTTAGCAAACTCAACACTCAAAGAACAAATAATCTAATCAAGAAATGGGCAGAGAACATGAACAGACATTTCTGCAAAGAAGACATCCAGATGGCCAACAGACACATGAAAAAGTGCTCCACATCACTCGGCGTCAGGGAAATACAAATAAAAACCGTAATGAGATATCACCTCATACCAGTCAGAATGGCTAAAATTAACAAGTCAGGAAATGACAGATGCTGGCAAGGATGTGGAGAAAGGGGAACCCTCCTCCACTGTTTGTGGGAATGCAAGCTGGTGCAACCACTCTGGAAAACAGCATGGAGGTTCCTCAACATGTTGAAAATAGAACTACTCTATAACCCATCAATTGCACTACCGGGTATTTACCCTAAAGATACAAATGTAATGATCCGAAGGGGCACGTGCACCCGAATGTTCATAGCAGCAATGTCTACAATATCCAAACTATTTAAAGAACCTAGATGTCCATCAACAGATGAATGGATAAGGAAGAAGTGGTATATATATACAATGGAATACTATGCAGCCATCAAAAGAAATGAAATCTTGCCATTTGTGAGGACATGGATGGAACTAGAGGGTATCATGCTTAGTGAAATGAGTCAATCGGAGAAAGACAACTAACTGATATGAGGATGTGGAGATGCAACATGGGGGGTTAGGGGGATAGGAGAAGAATAAATGAAACAAGATGGGATTGGGAGAGAGACAAACCATAAATGACTCTTAATCTCACAAAACAAACTGGGGGTTGCTGGGGGGAGGTGGGGTTGGGAGAGGGGGAGGGGGGTATGGACATTGGGGAGGGTGTGTGCTATCGTAAGTGCTGTGAAGTGTGTAAACCTGGTGATTCACAGACGTGTACCCCTGGGGATAAAAATACATTATATGCTTATAAAAAGAAAAAAAAGAAAAGAAAGGATGAATACCCAACTTTTGTAGCAACATGGGCGGGACTGGAAGTGATTATGCTGAGTGAAATAAGTCAAGCAAAGAGAGTCAAGTATCATATGGTTTCACTTATTTGTGGAGCATAACAATGACATGGAGGACATTGGGAGATGGAGAGGAGAAGGAAGTTAAGGGAAATTGGAAGGGGAGGCGAACCATAAGAGACTATGGACTCTGAAAAACAACCTGAGGGTTTTGAAGGGGCGGGGGTGGGAGGTTGGGGGAACCAGGTGGTGGGTAATAGGGAGGGCACGTATTGCATGGAGCACTGGGTGTGGTGCAAAAACAATGAATACTGTTACGCTGAAAAAGTAAATTAATTAATTAAAAATAAAAATAAATAAATAAAATAAAACTGGCCATAAAGATGAACAGAGGGGGAGAAAAATAACTGTTAAGCATTGTGCCTGGAATAGAGTACACGCACAGCAAGAGCTAGTTGCTTTTTTTCTTTAAGATTTTATGTATTTGACAGCAAGAAGGAGAGAGAAAGAGTATAAGCAGGGGGAGCACCAGGCAGAGGGAGAAGTAGGCTCCCCACTGAGCAGGGAGTCTGATGGGGGGACTCAATCCCGGGACCCTGAGCGAAAGGCAGATGCTTAACTGACTGAGCCAGGCACCCCCAGAGTTAGCTGCTTTGACTATCCTATTCATCTGTGTATTCCTAGCATTTTCAACAGTGACCGGAGCCCAGCAGGTGCTCTGTGACTGTTTAATGAGTAAACTCATGTCTATTAAGAAACAAAGAAGCGTTGCCTCTAAGACAAAAGACCAAAACTGTTGTAGAAAGTCACTATCTCTCAACTGCTGGAGAGCTTGTGGCTTTGGAAATCCTTTTCCCATGTCCCATATACATTCAACAGGGGTTAGAGATGGTGGGAAGAAAAGGACAGCAGACTAAAAGAGGTGGGAAAGAACATAAAAAGTAGACGACCATTCAGAGTGAGGACATGAATCAAATAGGGGAAATGGAAATACATTTCAACTGTATTTTTTAAAAATTATTTTAAGAAATATATTTTTTTAAAACTGGAAAAAACTTTTTTTAAATAATATATGTGAGGAGAAGCTGAAGGAGGAGGGGAAAATTGAAAATTGTACAGAGAAATGGTTAGCAAAAAAAAAAAAGAAAGAGTAATATAGATCTATAAAACCACGTCGGGACTTTTTCATAATGGAGAACACTCGGTTGCTCTTTCCCTCCTTGATTTTGGCCTCATTTGTCTCTTCCTCTTCTTCCCTCTTTATCCTGCTCCCTTCTCAGGGGCGCTGGGAATTCAGCTCTGGAAGAGCTGCTCAAGCAGGGGGGCCTCACCCTGAGACAAGTGTCCTTGTCACTTGGCCACTGGTCTCTGCGAACTGGGAGCTTCACTTCTGTTCAAGCTGCTTTTTGTAGACTTAATTTACCATGGCCAATTCTAAGGTTTGCTTGCTTTGTTTTGCGTGTTAGGAAAACAGAGGAGGGGGGAAAAATCTCTCCATTGTGAGAAGCCTGCCCTAGAAGGGGTTACCCCTTTCCCACTGGGGAATTTTCCTGTCTCAAAATGAAACTGGGTTAATTGGGAAGGGCACGGAGAAATACTGAAGCCAATTAACAAACTCTACAGTCTCCCAATTAACAAGATAATTGTTAAATGGCTTTGGGGCAGCATTTAGAGCTTTAGAAAAGAAACCACTGTTCTTGGCTTAGTCAGAGAGCGGCTTATGATCCTTTCCGCTCCATAAAAGGAGCCTGTAAGTAGAGAAGGAGACTTCAAGAAGTTCATATAGAATATCCTTGTGGAAAGCCCTGGATGGATACCATGTGTCCTAAGGAGCCTGAGCAGAAATATTTCTTGCATGGTGGACTTTATTCCAGTGGTATCACCAGTCTCAAACCTCCCTTTCTGAGGCGGGAACTCATAGTCCCTGGGAGCACAAGTCGCCTCCGTTATCAAGTAGACACTTGGCTCATGAGGAGAGTTCAGTCCAGGTCAGGACAGACCCAGCCGTCATCTCTCTCCTTCCAGCTCTTGCAAGGTCCGTCCTCTCACCGGTACAGGACATACGAGGGAACCAACTGTTCATGTTCTTGCTGGATGTCCTGAGGATGTCAGGCCATGGTACCTGTGGTGTGGCCGCTGAGAAACCTGCGGGTCTCCCTGTCCTGCGCATTGGGCAGTTCGGTGTGCATCTTCGGCCAGTGCCCAGGACCCCATTGTCAGCAGAAGGATCCTTTCACTCGCATGGTGTTGTGCTGTTTCCCTTGAAATGGGTTTCTGGTTTTGTTTTTGATGCTATTTTACCAGGAGAGGAAGGGAAAACTAAAGCGTCAAGGCCTGTCACTGAGGCACTGGGAGTTATTCCCTATAGGAGAGCATTGCCCGAGGTCTGAGTTGAAAACACCACGGTCCACACTTGAAGGTACCATTTTGCTACATTCTGTTTCTTCAACCTAGGCTGCTGGCGTCGTCTTCCCTTTGAATTACTGGGAAAGTTTTTGGAATACAAAGGATAATTTCCACTATGTGGGCAGGAAAACCCTTAACCAGCTGTAAACTCGGCACTGTTAATTGTTCATATTTTATTCTGCCATGTGGTCCCTGACACCTTGTAAGAAAAAGACTGAGATTTCTTCTCTCAAATCCATGGGATAGTTGCTGATTAGCCAAGTTCCACCCCACTTCCCCAACAACAACAAAAAAATGTCCTTATGGACTTCTGTGCTTGGGGCTTTTTGGAATTTTTTTTCTTTGTTAATATTCTCTTCCCCAATGTTTTACCCCTATAAGCCCGGGAATTAATGAAGAATTGTTAGGATTCATATATTTGCTTTTAAAATATCAAGAATAGTACTCAATCAAGTTCCCACACACTACAGGAAAAGCTCAGAAGCTGAAATGCATCAAAACATGGGTGGCTAATCTGCATGAAAAAAAAAATGCCTCCCCACAAGATTTCTATAGGGTCTTATAGGAATACTTCGGTCTGTCTCTTACAGAGGGAGTTTCCTACAGAGGAATCTAGCAGAGCTGAAGTTTCATGGTGATCCTTGACCAGCTCTGAATTGGTGGCTTTTTCCCACGGAGTACAAAAGAAACTTGAACCAGGGCTTTGGTCCTCCTGTCACCTCTATATCAATGACAAGCCGCAGCTCAGCTGCCCAAGTGCACTTGACTGGCATGGCTGTTGGAAAGTAATAGGAGAAGTGTCAGGGAAGACTGTAGGTAGCATAAGCGATAATGAGACTGGGTGATCCCCAGCCCCCACCAAGATTAAATGTGCAAGTATCTTTCTTCCCTAATTAGACATTTATACCGTCCACTTTCCAACCTTAAGAAACATCCAGGGACAGTGCTGAGCATGCCAATTTTTCTATTGACCTTTCACAGCTTTGCAAAGCAAAAATCCCTCTGTTGGGGGGGCGGGCATGGGAGTCCAGACTCAGCATTCCCTCCCGACGAGGCACGCACAGTCTGCCAGTCCTTCAGCAGAGCCCGCTGTCACAGGCGGGGACTCTGGGAGGGAGGGATGGTCTGTTGAGTGTTTGCAGCTTCAGTCCAAAGAATTTATCCCATATGCTACAGGCAGCCTCAGATCACGGAAGCATTTTTTTCTGAGCTTTCTGAACGGAACAGCTTGTCTCTTCCTGCTGCTTTACAAGCATAAAGAAGAGGAAATAAATACTCAAGTTTTTTGGTGAGTTATAGGCAAATGCTTAGGACTCCACATCTTGTGACTATAAACATTCGTGCTGCCTTCTCTCTCCTCCTCTCTGGCTTTTGGAAGATTTCGAGCATTTCTGAGGACACAATGGTCTTTAACAAAGTGTGTATTTTATTCGACCTAGTTCTAACCTTGCTATCCAAGACATGCCAGGTATAATAAGATATAACGGTACGGAATTAGTGTGATACTGGGGAAGGGGCAGAGGTCAGAGACAGCAGAGACCTTTGTTCCAGAGCTGTTTTCTGCTGCTTATTAGCTGCTTGGCTTCCAACAGACCACTGTACCTCTCTGGGCTTTGATTTTCTACTGTCCAAAAATGAGATGGAAAGCAGAGAAGTGGGGATGTGCCAGCTAGCAACATGCTCCAACTAGGCTTATTCTATCAATTATTGGCACAACTTGTTCATGCCCTTCAGCCATTTATATATGTACCATAAGACACAAACACACACACAGGTGCACACACACACAAATGGGCATGCATGTGTGTGCGCACACAAATAAAGCTTAAATTAAATAAATTTTAAAATCAAGAATAGTTTTTAAATGAAGGCAGAGGATGTTAGGGAAGAAAAACTAGAAGAACTGTCAAGGGCCTCCTGAAGGTCTAGAACTGACCATCTTAATGACAGCACTACCTTAAGTTTATGTCATTTTTTCCCCAAAAGTGCAGTTTGATTTTTCCCCCAAACTGGCTCTACCCACAGACTTTCTCCATCTCAGTGAAGAACAACTCTGGTCTTCTAATTGCCCGCGCCAAAACCTGTTTTTTGGCTTTGACTCTTTTCTCTGCCACCCTACTCTGCAGTTATCAACAAATCCTGTCTGACTCACCTGGAAATACACCTAGACTCAGAACGACCCTCCCTTGGTCTCCTAAGTATCTCCCTATTTTCACTCCTCGATAAGTCTGCCTGCAACACAAAGGCCAGAGTGACTCGTTTAGAAAGTAAGACAGATCCTATGTCGGTGGTGATCCAAATTCTGCAAAGGTCTCCTTTTCCCTCAGAGTGAAGCCCAGCCCCCCAATTTCCCAGCAGAGTCTACCTGTTCTCAGTTGATCCCCCATGTCTTATTCCCCCAGAAAGAGCCTCTTTCTGTTATTCTGCCAACACACCAGGTACACATCCCACCTCAAAGCCTCTGACCAGAACATTCTTTTGCCCCTGCCCCTACCTTCAAGGTTTACCGCCCCTCGAAGTCTCTCATCAAATGTGAATGAGAATTCCCCTAACCCATCATGCCCTTGACGCTACAGACCTCCTTACTACATCTCCTCTTACAGCCCTTACCACCCACTGACAGGCATTTACTAGTTTATTTGTTTATACCTGCTGACTCCTTCCCCAGACCAACCCCACAGGATATAAGCTCCAGGAGGGCAGAGGCTTTGTTTAATTGGCTTTGTGCTAATCCTCATGGCTAGAGCAGGACATAGTTCTCCTTCTCCTCCCCACTGATGCTCTCTCTCAATATCTCTCTTGCTATCACTCTCTTTCTCTCAAATAAATAAAATCTTTGAAAAAAAAAGGTGCTTATTCCTCTTTCTCTATAGCATCATTTAAAAAGAAAAAAAGATTAACAGAATAAAGAAAGGCCAAGGGTAGGTATGAAGGGGAAAGACTTTGAGCTGAGACTTGAATGTCAAGAAGGAGGCAAACTGGAGCAGAGAAGTATTCCAGGCAGAGCAAACAGTAATGCAAAGGTCCTGAGGCTGATACATAGGTGGGATGTTGCAAAGAACAGACAGAACAGAGTGCTCCAGCAGAGCTTGGGAAGACGTGAGGACTGGGATGAGCAAAGGGTCAGAACAAAACGTTCACACTTTACGGTAAACCTCATGGAAGCCAGTGGAGGTATTTAAGCACATGAGTGATACAGTCTAATTGACATTTTTAGAGATTACTCTGACTTTGCTGTGGAGAGTGGTCTTTTTGTAAAGTAATGGTGTGGCCAGTGAGCAGCTGTCCTGCGGTTACCCAGGGAGAACCAAAACGGAGTGTCAGAAAGCTAAAATGGTTATTATTATCCCTGTTTACAAAGTAAGACACAGAGGCCTACAGAAAGAACTTGAGACATTCTCAAGATGGGCACTGCAAATGAGTAGCAGAAGGAAGGACTAGAACCTAATTCTCTTGATTCCCAGTCTAATAATAAGAAACTAGTAAAAAAAAATCCATCTATTGAATTAATTAGTCCTAACAGCTAAATAAATGCCTTCATTCCTAACAAAATGCCTCCCATAAAATCATTTCTCAGGTTCCTCTCCTCCGGAGCTTCCAGACTTCTTTTCTCGAGGAAATCCAATTGCAGACACACCTGAAATGGACAGACAGGAGGCACTGAAGGATGTCCCCTCCCTCCTGGTCATTCATGCAGTTTGGCACTGAGCAGTCTGGAAGGGCTAGTTCACCAACAGCTGCTTCTGGGAAAGGAAATACCGAATCGAGTTTAACTGACAAGACCCCACATCCTAATCTCCTGGATGCGTCTCCTGGAGGAAGGATGGCAGCTCAATCATGGATGCCCAAGGAGTCACCATGGGGCAGAGAGGCGGGGGGAAACTCAGGCACAGCCATTTGAGTAGTGATGGTAATAACCAGCTGGAGGGACCTTGACAATAACAAATGAGAGGTATGAAGACTCTTGAGGGAGAATGTTGTGAACTTGGGAAGAGTCTAGTCAGGAGACCCAGATTCTCATCCGGGCTCTGATATCTGCTGGGCCCCCACTGGGGCAGTCAGTGGAGGGCGGCAGTGCTAGGCAGATCAGATGAGTGTCTTGCTCACTGGGGTTCCCAGAAGGATTCCGTAAAGCTAGCTTCATCACCCTCTTCTCTCTTTTCAAGAGTGAAGTAGAAGCAACACGAAAGACGGTAACCTCACATCAACAACTCTGATGGAAGTTTTGTTTTCAGTCAATTAAAGAAATGGAAATGATTTATGTCTCATAGAACCATTCGGAAGAAATCTTTGTGAAAGGATGTTTTGGAACAGAGATGAAGAAGGGAAGTAGCAGAAGGAATCCTTAAGGGTAGATGGGTTGGAAACCACAGGGCTTGATGTCCTCTTTGATTCCAACCAGTTTTAACAGCCTAGAGACTCTCTACTACTGAAAATCCCAGGGCTGGGAGAAGAGAGGGGCATTCACAATATGGTTCTCTAAGTTCAGATATCTCAATAAGGTCATTTGGTGTTAACCTGGGTTGCCTAGAAACCAGACACTAAGGCAAAGTGGCCATGCTAACATTTTAGTGGGAGCATATGCTCCCAAGGAAAAGAAAGGAAGAAAAGACAAATGAGGCAGAGAAGAGAGTATGTACAAGGGGTTGTGGGGCCAAGGACCTTTGCAACAGAAGGAGGGTATGCCTCATTCTCGTGAACTGCATTTCAGAACCATCCAGAGAGGGGAGCTAAGGAGACAGGAGTGTGGCCACCCGACAGCCCTCGGCTGAGGCCTGCCATGGGAAGTGAAGTCAAATAGAGGGGCCCCCTCACCCAAGGTCATACCCCCTGCCAAGGACAACCCACATCCAGTGACTAGTGGATAAGGAGTTCCAAAGGCTCGGCCCCATGACATCAGTATGGGACAGCTTCGGAGGGCCATCCTAATGGCAGACCTCCTTGCACTGGCAGAGGCCTTTCTTGTAAAAGCATCACACTTCGTCCTCACCCTCTGTCCAGGCCCACTCTGCTATAGAAAATTAGCCTGACCCTCAATGAGGAACAGATAGCAATAATTTTAAATAAAGACAAGGAAGGACCCAAAACCTTATCATTCCTCTCTTCCCTACCGCTGTTTTTGGAAGTGAACAAATGTTTTGTGTCATTCTGCTTTAAATTCAAAATCACTATCGAGGACAGAGGACCGTTTGTTTTGCCAGAGAAGTTCCCGCCCAACAAATGACTAGTTATGAATATGCATGTCACATAGATACATTAAATTTCTGAGTATCTACATGGAATATCAATAATAATTCATTTTTAAATTCCTAATGTTCCTGAGAATCCTAAGAACGTGTAAATAAATATCTTTTCTGTATTTCGGGAAAATCCCAGGAGAAGTTCACCTTCTACCATTTTCCAGACCACTAACACACTCTCTGAGCACATGGTGCTTAGAATCCTTAATGTTCTTTACACAGGCCAGGCATGAGTACTTGCTAGCCAAAAACCCTTGCTTTCTCTGCCACCTCAGGCCGATGTCCCTGCTTGCCTGTCAGCAGAATTGACAGATTTCTAGTATTCTATCTGGTCTACATAATACTAAGGGGAGACAGGAAATCACATCCAAGCTTCAACATTCAGGACAAAAGATTCTCTTTGGAATCTGGATGATCTCTGTTCATTGTTGACACTGACCAAATACACTACTAGCTAACTGTCCTTGTTCATTTTTCCTTTCTCATTCTGCTTTAGGTGGCATTAATCAGAGTGCAGAGCCCACAGGAGAGTCATTAAACCTCTCCTTCTTGTCTGTCGTCCAGCTCATGCCATGTTGAACTGGCAAAGTACTGGCCTGACTCAGTCTAACATGCTTGAAAAGGGATGGAGAGAACTATTAGATGGTCAAAAAGAAAACATGAAAGTGTGGAAACAAAAAAGTTTTTGTAATTCCAAAATTACAGGGGCACCTGGGTGGCTCAGTGGGTTAAAGCCTCTGCCTTCAGCTCAAGTCATAATCCCAGGGTCCTGGGATTGAGCCTCGCATCGGGCTCTCTGCTCAGTGGGGAGCCTGCTTCCCTTCCTCTCTCTCTCTGCCTGCTCTCTGCCTACTTGTGATCTCTGTCTGTCAAATAAATAAATAAAATCTTTTTAAAAAAAAGTGTGCTCTACAAAGAACCAGTGAAAGAAGTAGGGCACTAGATCTGTATGAATGAGTCAACATTGCCTTTATGGAACTGTGTACTACGGTCAAGAGAGCGGGTGTATATTTTGTAGTTCTATCTTTGTTCAGGTTTTTGGTGGCAAGAAGTAGAAACTAACGCATTAGCATAAAAACGAAGAGGAAGAAAAGGAGGAGATAGGAGAAAAAGATGAAGTAGAACCAGAATAAAAACCGTCACTTATTCAGAGGATAGGAGGTAGTTCAAAGAATAAGTGGAAAATTTGAGTATTAGACTAAGAAGCCACTGCAGTAGGGCAGACCCATGGACCTAGGTAGCAACTGTGATCAATGGGACAATGAATGGAGCTCCTCCTTCTTTCTCCCCTGTTTCAAATTCTCCAAAGTCAACCTCCCATTGGCCCACCTTGCATCACACGCCCACCTGTAGCTGGTAGGTGGCGGAGAGGATTGGCTGGCAGTCTGCCTGCAGTAAGAAACAAGCTAGTCCCCAAAGGAAAAGGCAGGTGCAGTTCCCAAAAGAAGAGGGAAAGATCTTGGGTAATCTAAATTAGATGCTCAGTGGTAATCCGGTAATGCGCAGCACTGGGGAGCTTATTAGAAATGCAAATATGCTGGCAGGGCCTCAGGCCTACTGAGTCAGAATGTCTGGGGGTGGGCCCCAGGAAGCTGTACAGCAACAATTTCTCAAGCAAGCTCAAGTTTGAAAAGCCCTGGTCTCAACAATCAGATGCTAATCTTGGCTCCAAAGTGTATGACTAGAACAAACAGGTTGAAGGTTAAAAGAAGAGATTTTAGACGGAATTAAGGAAAGCAATGTCTGGGTGTCCTGACAAGTGCGGTCACTCCCCCAGGGAACCAGGAAGCTCTCCACTAGAGAAAGGATTAAAGTGGGACCTCTCAGAATGTTGTGGAAGAGATTCAATGCCAAGTGACCTTTGAAGTCCCTTGTAATACTGAGAGTTGACCTTGTAATGCTGAGTGCTTTGACCATGACTTTCTTTATCTGTTTGTCAGTGATCATGACATAGAGGCCTTGTAGAGAAACTGTAATTTCTCTTTGAATTGTGCCTTGATAGGGAAACCTTGTCTGCCCTTGAAAGGACAAAGAAGAGCTCAGAGTCTCATAGCCCAGGGGCAGGAGGAGACTTTTTGTCCTGACATGTGTCACCATTAGATTTCTCAGGGAGAGGCTGGGCCTTCATTGGACAGGCTAAAAAGAAGCCTGGACTCTGGAATTTTCCAAGTGGGCATAGGACATAACAGCCATCAGTCCTAATAAACATTCTTTTTCGTGGTCCATTATCCAGTGATAAACCTCACAGGATTCACAAATGCTGTCCAAATGGTCCGCTGGATCATAGAGCCCCAAAACCAAAACAATACAATAAACATTTATTGAAGAGACAAATAAAGAAAAATCAAAAAAGGAAAAAAAACCACCTTGGGATCATACACAGACGTGTGGCCACACTGGGACTTCAGTATGGGTCCTTTTTTAGATCAGATTAGCATTTCCCCCAATCAAAAATAAGCCTGGAGAGGGTAGAAAGGAAACAGGCACTTCTCTTTGATCCCGTTGTGCTTGCCTAGAAGGATGACTTGTAGAAGATTTTCCAACCACTCAGTTGGGAAACCTCTTTCACAGAAATAACACGTTTCTTCAAAATACACTCTAAAGCACTTGATGAGAGTGACCTTTTATAAAAACCAAGCCAATCCTGATGTTTCCCATGTTCTCAGAATGGCTGGTGTTGCTTCCAAGCACTGAAATGTTGTTTCCCCCTTGCTTCTGCTTACGTCCAGTGAGAGAGAAAAAGAAGTAAAATGCCCCGGACAAAACAGCTATACAAGCCTTCCTTCTTAGGGGAAGGCAATTTTCACTCATAAAGTTTTTCTCTTTTCATTTAGACCTGTAAATGTAGGCACTGACTCTTTGGGGGTGACTATGAATCTCCCACGTTTGTTCATAAATGTCCTGAATGCAGAAATGCAAGCAGTGAGTGACAGAATGTAAAAGGCATTTGCAGAAGTCTGTATGCCTCGGTGTTTTTATTCTTGACAGATACATTATGTTGTAAACACCTAAGTGCTAGCTTTATTTCTCTTCTGCAAAAACAAGGCCCAAATCTTGGCAAATTTGAAATCTGTATGGGATACAGATAGTCATTCAATGTTATAAGGCAGAGATCTTAAAAAAAAAAACTTCAGTGGAGTGTTTAAATAGAAAAGAAAAAAAATCCTTAATGATATACAGAAAAATAACATGACGGATATAACTCATTTCAGCTGATGTGGCTTGATTTTTTTTCAAAGAGGAATTGTTCTCATGATTTTTTACTTCGACTGTTAGATTGTCATTCAGCTGTCTTTCCCATAAAAGGGGGCAGCTATGTTATCTTTTAGGTGGCAACAAAAGATGTTATATATTCTCCCCTGGGGAGGTAAGCAAGGTGGTTGATGATTAATTCAGACAACCCGCTAACAACTGATGCAGGTCCTTGTCCTTACTGATTCAGGAAGTGTGTCTTGGCAGACTGGTTGGGTTGGGTCACTCCCTTAGTCACGTCTATCAGTCCATGACCAACTTCAGACACAAAAGTGTGGCATTCAAAGGCCTGATGGGCCTCTGGCTGGCCATCCCTGACTCTCGCACTTTATTTCACCATTCCTCATCTCCCCATATCTCTATATCCTCCTGCCCTACTGCACACTACTCGCTCTAACCAGGACTACTTCTCTCATCACAGTTCATTCAGACTGTCTCTAGAGTGGAGAGTGAACCTTCTTTCTTGGTTCTTGTGTTGGATACCACAATATGAAGCTTTCTTAACAAATCTATTTCCTTCACCAAACTCTGAGCTTTGAGGACAGAGCCAACCCTTATTCTTCTTTGTAACTCTGTATCATGTGCCATGCAGAGTCTTCAATAAAGATAGAGTGATGAATCGGTGATTTAATAAATAAATGAATGTCACTTATGTCTTATTAGAGGTCCAAAAAATACAGAAACACCGTAGTCCAATCTAGAAAGTAGGTTATTCACCAGCAAATGTTTTTAATGCAACTGGAATCCTTAGAAATCAACCGACCACTAACTCTTATAATGAACATATATTAATGGCAAATATCTACAAATTATCCAAGTGACAAATATCCATTGCCATGATAAACTTAAAAGAGTTAAGTAACATAATCCCTGCCCTTCAAGTCTTTCCAGGACACACTCTTACATATTTACCCTCCAGAGGTCAATCTTCCAAAATTACAGAAACTTCTACTTTATGCCCATAATTAGTTTTCCCTAGGAAGTTACCAGAATTCGTGCCTTCCTGGCAGTCTGCTGAAGGCAACAGAAAGTAGACAAGGGTTTCAGCTAGACAACAAGTACCTGCCAACTTCCTCTTTTTTCTCTTCCTCTAGAAGTAAACATTTCACCTCAGATCTGAAGGGTGAAATGAAGTTTCAGGCAAAGTTAGGGCAGAAGCATTCCAAGAAGAGGGAACAAAAGAATGAAGATCTAAAGATTAGAAAGGTGCTTGATGTGTTCAAGGTGCAGGGGGAATACCAGGTGTAAAGTCAGAAAGGGTCCAATGGCCTGAGGTAATGGTCAGACACCCAAATACTGACCAGGGAAACTCAGAGAACACCAACCAGGTTAAATGCCAAGAAAACTACACCTAGGCATATCATATTCAGACTTTAGAAAATCAAGTATTTTTTTTAAATCTTGAAAGAACCCAGAGGACAAAAAATATCTTACCTATAGATGATCAAAGGTATGAGTCACATCCAACTTCTCTTCAGAAACTACACAAGCAGGACGAGAGTGAAGTAAAATATTTAAGGTGTTGTAAAGAAAAACCTCAGTAATCAAGATTTCCATACCCAGGGAAATTATCCTTCAAGAGTTAAGGAAAAATATTTTTCTATGACAAAAAAAAAACCGTTTTTGTTATTGCAGTGCAAACTGACTAAGACAAGGGATCAACAAACAGATACATAAAGAACTCCTACAACTCAATAACAATGACAATAAAAATCCAATTTAAAAAAATGGGCAAAGGCCTTGAACAGACATTTCTCCAAAGAGGATTTGCAAATGGCATTAAGCACTTAAAAAGATGCTCAGCATTAATAATCATTAGGGAAATGCAAATCAAAACCACAGTGAGGGGCGCCTGGGTGGCTCAGTGGGTTAGGCCGCTGCCTTTGGCTCAGGTCATGATCTCGGGGTCCTGGGATCGAGTCCCGCATCGGGCTCTCTGCTCAGCAGGGGCCTGCTTCCCTCTCTCTCTCTGCCTGCCTCTCTATCTACTTGTGATCTCTCTCTGTCAAATAAATAAAATTTAAAAAAAAAAAAAAACCACAGTGAGATACCATCTTACACCCACGAGGATGGCTAGTGTCATGAAGACAGAAAATAACAAGTGTTGGTGAGGAGGTGGAGAAATTGGAACTAGTGTGCACTGTCAGTTGGACTGTAAAATGGTACGGCCACTATGAAGATTAACATGGTACTTCCTCAAAAAATTAAATGTAGAGGGGTGCCTGGGTGGCTCAGTTAGTTAAGCATCCAACTTTTAAGTTCAACTTGGGTCATGATCTCGGGTTCTTGAGATCAGAGCCTGCTTAAGATTCTCTCTCTCTCCTTATGCCCCTTCCCACCTGTGCATTTTCCATAAGGAAAGAAAGAAAGAAAGGAAGGAAGAAAGTAAGAAAGGGAGGGAGAAATTAAGCATAGAATTACAAACTGATCCGCTAGACTACTTTTGTGTATATTCTCAAAAGAGTTGAAACCAGAGATTAGGAGGACTTTTTGTGCATCCATATTTTTAATGGTTCGAGATTGGAAGCAACCCAAATGTCCATCAACAGATAAATAAGTAAGAAAATCCAGGATGGAGATATAGGGAACTAAGACTCAGCCTTACAAAGAGAAAATTCTGACACATGCTACAGATGGATAAATCTGGAAGACATTATGCTCCTTTCACTAAATGAAAAATACTGTATAGTTCCACTTATAGGAGAAAGCTAGACCAGTCAAACTCACAGAGAGTAAGCAGAATGGTGGTTGCCAGGGACTGAGGGGAGAGGAAGCAGGGAGTGCTTAATGGGTCTAATGAGTTTTGCAAGATGGAAAGAATTCTGTGGATGGATGATTGGTGATGGCAGCACCAAAAAGTGAATATGCATAATGCCACTGAGGAGTACACTTAAAAATGGCCAAAATGGGGGACACCTGGGAGGCTCAGTGAGTTAAGCCTCTGCCTTCAGCTCAGGTCATGATCCCAGGGTCCTGGGATCAAGCCCTGCATTGGGCTCTGTGCCAGCGGGGAGCCTGCTTCCCTCCTTCTCTCTATGCCTGCCTCTCTGCCTACTTGTGATCCCTCTCTCCCTGTCAAATAAATTAATAAAATCTTTAAAAAAGAAAAAAAAAATGGCCAAAATGGTAAATTTTACATTGTGTCTATTTACCACAATAAAAAATACAAGCAAATACATGAAGTGAATGTATAAAGATAAAAATTCTAAACACAGAAGATTTAAATTATAACAATAGGAAAAAACAAAATCCTAGGGAAATTTTTTTTCTTAAAAGTTTGACATCAAATCTTTTTGAGGAGTAGAGTTATGGTCACTTTTTTAAGATTCCATGTACAGAGTTTAAAGTTGGTTTGTAATAACTGTGTATTAATTTTACAGTAAAACACTTTTAGAGAAAAGTTATGTGACTGAGGGACGATATATTTGGCAGAAACCAAGGAATCAGTAATGCTCGTAGAGAGTTAAACGTCCGTGAGAAAAACAATGTGGACACTAACTTAAGATTAATAAGGTAACTAAAAATCAGTTTATATGTTTGAGCTACTTAAATGCAAACAGAAACCTGATTCTGGTTTTAACAAGAATACCAGACCTATTAAAATAGGGGGAAAAAAAAATAAATATTATTAGTATATTAAAAAAAAAATAAAATAAAATAGGGGGAGAGGGAATAAACCAAAGTCGCCAACATCACTTAGGTAAGAAAACTCAAGACAGACTGTACAAAAAGTGGGACATCATTGTTATTTCCCTTTACTCTAAAAAAGGCTGGTAATTGGGATAACTAGGTGGCTCAGTCATTTACGTGACCAACGCTTGATTTCAGGTCAGGTCGTGATCTTGGTATTGTGAGATTGAACCCGGCATGGGGCTCTGCACTTACTCTGAGACTCTCTCTTTCTCTTCCCTTCTCCATTGCACTCTACTCTCTGTTGCTGTCTTTCTCTCAAATAAGTTAAAAGAAAAAAAAACAAACAAACAAAACGAAACAAAAAAACCCTGTACCTTTTCCATCATAGCATTTCTAAGAAATCATTAACTATGATAGGAGCAGAACTACAAATGGTAACCTAGGACCTCCAGCAGGGAGTCGACAAAGTCATTACAAATTACACAAGACGAGAGAACCAACAAGAGAAAAATGATTCAGTAAAGAAAAAGAGAGCCAGAGCAGACCAATAGGAAGGTTATGAGAGTCAGAGACAATCTTCTCAAGGTCCATATGGACTACATGATTTGAAATTGGATTAGGAAAACAAATCAAATTGCTTTTTTAATATTTGGGAAGCAATTTTAGAACAGCTTGAGTAATAACAAATTCAATATTCCCCTCTCTATTTATAAATGCAAATGCTAGTGCCAAGCAGGAAAACTGGCTGGCTGACTCTCCTTTATACAGCAGTCTATCCTCAGACACCCTAGCTTCAAGCATGGCCCTGGCACACTGTTATGGATCCATTCTTTTTTGGGGTGGGGGAGAGAGAAAAAAGACAAGGAGGTTTTTCCATATTTCTATGGTGCTATCCTTGGTATCTATCAAAATTTTAAATGTGCTCAACCTTTGACACAGCAACCTACTTGTAGGAATATATCCTAAAGAAATTCTTGTACAAGTATCTCCCAGCCATATTTATGGCCGTATTTTATTAAGGCATTCCCCTGAAGTCAACCTAAAAGCCCATGCATTCAAGAATGGTTAAATAAACCATGAAATGTTCCAACTAGGAATAGCAAGCAGTCATTAAACAGAATCAGTTATATCTGTCTGACATGAAAGGATGTCTATGGTATGTCGTTGAATAAAAAAAGTCAAGTTTTAATAATATATACAATGGAATCTCGTGCGCTTCAAAAACACATATGGGGGCGCCTGGGTGGCTCAGTGGGTTAAAGCCTCTGCCTTCGGCTCAAGTCATGATCCCGGGGTCCTGGGATCGAGCCCTGCATCGGGCTCTCTGCTCAGCAGGGAACTTGCTTCTCCCTCTCTCTCTGCCTGCCTCTCTGCTTACTTGTGATCTCTGTCTGTCAAATAAATAAATAAATCTTTAAAAAAACACACACACACGTATGTATTTGTGTGAGAGTAGGTGTGAACATGTATGTGTGTATATATACATGATTGTATAGAAAGAGATACTAATAGCTAACACACATAGCCTTAGTGATTATTAGCAATCACAAATTATTACCAATAACACTCAAGGGAACAAGAATAAGTAAGAAAGGGTGGGGAGAAACTATCCCTTTTTAATTTGTCGCCTTATGCATTGATGAAAACTTTGTATAATTTTGAATATTAATTAAAAGTATTTAAACTTATTTTAAACTTGGCTCTTCTTCTACATCTTTCTAACAGTGTTCAGAAATAAAGCTCAGAAGCCAAGCCTATTACAAAATTAAGAAGCCACCAAGAAGCACATTATTCTAAAATATGCAGTGCATGAGAGCACTTCAGGCTCTTCTTTCATCATGAAATCTGTCCTCGGGACAACTATGGTATTGCTTTTGTCAAGTCTCCTGAGACCTCTAAAAAGAGACAAAATCTTCACTCAAAAAGTGAGCATGAGTTAAATAGCATTTCCATGTTTGGTAGAGCAATCCTGCAAAGCCAGGTCATGGGCTGAGCTATCCCACTACGGCTCTGAACAAAGGACAAAACACTATCCCAGTTCTCCTGGTCTTGACAATAGCCTTTGCAATCTGCAAAGAATGCCACCATTCCCCAGTCTCTGCCTTTGTCTACGTGTACATCTCCCTTAGTGTAAACACTTCATTCCGTGTGTACGTACGCACGTGCGTGTGTGTAGAACAGTTCGGTATCTACCCAGCCTTCCTACGTTCATGTCATTCTGAGGCTGCTGTCCTAAATATTTTACATTCTTATGTGATTTTTTTTCATTGAAGTATAGTTGACACCATCCATGAATATTTTGAATCCTTCCGGCAAAATTTGGAATCATTATTAAAACTGGCACAGCAGGAGAATGAGTCAAACCAATTTCCCCTCTAGATCACTGTGTTTGTAGTCAACATTTCACCCACCCTGGCCCTACACTTGTGCCCCTCCCTGTTCTCCCAGGTACTGGCTTCATAGTAGACCAGGACCAAGGATCTAAGCAGCCCCCACAGTCTCAGGAAGACCCAGGATAAGAATAGGAGAGTAAAAACAAAACTTGGTTACTGAAATGTTAACTGAAAAAGTTACTGAAAAGTGATTTCAGTAATGGCACATTAACACAAAGAAACCTGAAAGCATGAGAGGTCACCTCAGCTTTATAATATTCCCACTGCTGGGAACATTAGCAGTTTCCAAAGAGAAGAGGGAAAAGGTTTCAGCACCTCTGAAACAAAAACTGAACGACAATGACCATTTTCTCTTACCTAAAAAAGTGCGTTTGTTCTTTCTTCTCCCTCCCCCTGTTACTTAGTTAACATGATTCAGCCTTCCCATTCAGAAAAAGTGTAAGATCTCCAGGCAAGCTTCTCCGAAACTCAGGCATTGGCCCTATGATAGGTTCTCCGTGCTTTGATGATAGCATACACCAACATCACACCTACTTCCTAATTCGTGTGATTGTTTCATTATGATGATGCTTGCCTCCTCACTAACCTCTCAGCTCCATGAGGACTTCGTCTTCTAGCACTGTACCTATATCAGTCCTCAAAAATTTATTGAATAGAAGGGCAAAAAAAAAAAAAATGAAAGAAGGAACAGATGATGCCAATTCATCTCAAGCTGCCAGCCCCCCTTCCACTCGATACCACCAAGTTCAGGCTTGACTCCTTCATCAGTACGTGGACGAATCATCAATAGCAAATGTAGTGAGGTTGAGGTTCATCTATAAAGTATGTATATAATGGGCGCCTGGGTGGCTCAGTCGGTTAAGCGTGCATTCAGCTCAGGTCATGATCCTGGGAAACTGGGATAGAGTCCCACATCAGGTTCTCTGCTCAGCAGGGATTCTGTTTCTCCTTCTGTGTTCTCCCTCTCTTTCTCTCTCTTGTTCTCTCAAATAAATAAATAATATTTTAAAAAATACAATATGTGTATAAGTCATTATGCAAGAGAGAAGACTAAGCTTTATAGGGTTCCTACCTCAGCTTCTCTAGCTTATCATGAGGCTGAAGTAAAGAGTAAAATCAGGGGCGCCTGGGTGGCTCAGTAGATTAAAGCCTCTGCCTTCAGCTCAGATCATGATCCCAGGGTCCTGGGATCAAGCCCCACATTGGGCTCTCTGCTCCACGAGGAGCTTGCTTCTCCCCTCTCAGCCAGCCTCTCTGCCTACTTGTGATCTCTGTCAAATAAATAAATAAAATGTTTTTTTTAAAAAACGAGTAAAATCAGAAAATGTGCCGGTGGGAGAATAGACAGGTGGTAGAGAAAACCATCTGAAAGTAGGAAAAGCCAACCTAGGGGACAGTCTAGTAGTAATAACCATGGTCTAGCCTCAGGAAGATAGTTCAGCAGGGTTTCAGTGCCAAAAAATCCAATCCTTTGGAGGCCTTGATAGTAGACATGAGCTCAACATGCTGGGGGCGGCGGGGTGTAGACTATGTTCCTACAACGAGATGTCCTTCATTAATCATGGTCCCTAACACTGCCAAGAAAGCATTAAGATGACAAAGGACTAATTCGTCTTGCAATAACTTGGGAGATTTTATTGCCCCTATAAAGCCAATGGCAATTCAATGAATCAAACCTATTTTAAAGAATACTTTGACAAATTATGTATCATTTTTAAAACCCTTTCTGTTATTAACATATTACATTCCTTTCCAGTTTCAAGTAACATCCCTTCACCATAACAACCTGCATCCCATGACAAGCAGAGAGATATTATCAGCAGAGAGAGGAGCATTCCCAATTCAGGTATGTCTGCCTTCTTTCTGAAAGACCTCAGCCTTGTAGAATATTTCAAATTTCTCCTGCATTTATACTAATCATGGAAAGCTTTAGAATTGGAAAAATAAAGATTCCTAAGAAAATGTTCTGCTGGTATGAAAATAGAACTGGAATATATTTTAAAGTGACAAACATATCAGTTAATTCATGTGCCAGAGAAAATAAATCAGTAATAAAAAGGGTAAGGTCTTAAATATACAACACATCCTCTTTTTTTTTTCCAGTAAGTTGGTATTTATTGAACACATATAATGTGCTGATGTGTTAGATGATGAAATACAGACTAAGACACACTGTAACAAAGATGATTAACTGAAGAGAAAAAAAATGAAACAAGACAAAACAAAACAAGCCTTTCCTAGGTCCATGAGCAAAGGATACAGACAATTCCCAAAAGAGGGCATAGTCTGGAACTTGATCTGATTTTATCTTACTTCTCCAAAACAATCATTTTGTTGTGTTGCTTTCAATGTACAGAGGCTGTTTTTTTTTTTTTTCCAGAATGCTCAAGCACGTGCCTACTTTCTCACTCTCTAGATAAATGTCTCCCAATGGACTTCGGAATTAAACAGGAGTATGGCTTTCTGGAGCTACAGTCAGCTAAACTGCCTCAGTATGAATAACTCAAAATGCTTCTTACCTTGAATTATCTCCCCGGTAAAGTTAAGTCATTTAATATAACCATTAATTTATAAGTCATTTAATATAACCATTATAAATTAAGGCTTGTCCCTCTTCAAGTAAGCACAGCCCATGAGACCATTCTTTGGCACTGTTTATAGATCTAGAAATGAAGCAGCGGGGCAACATTGTCATTCATGCCACAGAACTGCACTCCCAGGAATGAGAGTGCCAGACGCCGGGTGGGAGGCTGAAGAGAAGGTGATCAGACCAGGACGCATCTGTCTCTCAGGCCTCCAGCAGCCTGATACGGAAGAGCACGCACTCACTCCAGATAAACCTGTTTTGTTTTGTTTTAAGTTTCGGAAGATCATGTCATATGTTTCCTAAGCTCTTTCTCTTTATCTAGAACAGTAATTCTCCAGGTGTGTGTGGAAGGGATATTCCTGAGGGAGGCGGTACACACTGGCATGATGGGACTGGAGAACGTGTAGCTCGAAAAGGCATAGGATACACCTTCTTGAGTAGGAGAGGGAGGGGCCAGGAAGCAGGGAGTGAACCACAACTTAAGGTATATTCTGTGTAAGAAGCAGCTTGGGTGCAAAGCAAGTTGAAAAATACTGCTCTTGATGGTTGAAACCATCTAACAAAGATGTTTATGTGGGGAGACATTGCAAACATATCCACCCAAGCCAGGGCTGCTCCTTTTTCTGAGTTATCAGCCCCATGGGTTGCTCTAGGCCAGAGCTGACTCTGGGCATAATCATAAAGTATGACTTTTGTACTATCCCACCTTTTCTGATGTTGGCCATTTCAGCCGACTTGTTGTCTTGTCCTTTCCGGCTCTAATACCGGAGGCCCAGTGTTCCTTTGTGGTACACACGTGCCCAGACTCTTCCTCACATCCCAGATCCAAGGACAACTTTTCCAAGACACCCACCAAACTTGTTGAATCCATCTTCCCCCTCTATCAGTGAGATGTATACTCTTCTCCAAGACTCTCATTTCTTGGTGCCTCTTGAGCAGGTAATTTACAGTGAATTTAAATGACCGATTAAATGCAACAAAATTGTTTATGATTTCATATCTGCACAGTTATAATTTTCTTCAGACTCATGCATCCTATGTATAATTGAGCTGAAGACAGAATGGTATCCTAAGATAAACCTGATTTGAAACACGACAGGTAACAAAGAGGACCTAGGTAGGTAGATTCCTGGACAGATGTACGTTGACATGAGACATTACATTGTAAGATGGAGTGGTAGCAAGCATATGTAGAGCAACAAAGAGGATAAAGTGTACGGGAGAAGAGATAAGAAAGCTTCCTAAGCAAGAAAAGCAGATGTGATCCACTGCAGAGCTAAAGCAGAAATTCCAGAGCCCAAAACGAGGTCACTATTGATTTCCACAATATTGACACCAACATTCAACCCAAGTAGGCATTTGCGGCAGTGTGCTCTCACCAAATAACCTCTGACAAACAGTGTGGATCCTGGTCACTGTATCAAACTCTCTGGCCTTGTCTCTTGCTAGCCGTAGGTCCTTGGGCAATTTTACATCTTCGTTCTGCCAAGTTCCTCATTTGTAAAATGTGTTGACAATACTGTCCACCACAAATGTGTTCCATAGTGGCTCCATGTAGTGGTAACGGTGAAGAACTAAATACAGCATCTAGAACATAGTAAGCACTCAAAAACCATGCCACTATTCATGCCAACACTGGAAATTATCTTTCATTTTTATACCTTTATATCTCTTTGATCTTTCTCAATTCAATTTTATCTTCACAGCAATTATCTTAATCTCCAATTACCTTATAAGCGTAAGTGAGCTTTATCATGTACATTAACATTTACTGTGTTTGCCCTGGAAATTATTCATATACCTTGCCCATTTTTCCTTTTCTTTCTTTTTTTTCTTAATTGATTTGTAGATATTTTCCCAAGGTTGATATCTGGTTTTTAAGATTTTTTTTTTTAAGAATTAGTCTCATAAAAAGGAATTCAAACCTTACCTTTTTCAGACATGAAACCTATATGAAGTCTCTCCAGATGCCATGATCTTAGGGTCATTTTAAATACAAAGAAACTGAAAACTGAGGTTTTATGGCTATTAAATAAAACCTTTTACATATATGTGTGTGTGTGTGTGTGTGTGTATTTGTGTACATACATTTACCACATACACACATACCATGGGATTTTGTTAAGAAATGTTTCCAAGCCCTTGTTTATAGAACTCCTATAAACAAGAGCTTGGAAGCATTTCCCAAGTATGGGATGTTACAGAAATGTATAACATCACTCTGCCCTTTGGTACCCTGCTCAGTGCAGCTGGCTATTCTTCAACAAGACTCCTCTCCACGAAAAGCACAAAGCCTATATACTTCAAAACCAACGCACATCATCCAAAGTGCCTGTAAGACAGACAGCACCAGAATAGGCCGTTACAGCCTCCTTCCCGTGTTTACAGGGCAAGAAGACCCAGAAAAGTTGCACTCTCTATAAATAGCTGAGCCAAGGCAACTGTTTCAGAGGAGCTATTTCTTTCTTCTTTTTTTTTTTCAATTAAAAAAAAAAAAAGGCAAAACTTCAATTTAAACAAATGCTACCTTGGACTTTATCTAATATACCCATCAGGCTGAGTCTCAAATAGGTTTTGAAGCTCCCAGTTAATTGTCCATAAAAGCCTTGTCATTACTTTTAATATTTCCCAGTAAAATGTAAAGTGTTTTGACATCATACACACACACAGAAAGCAAGAGGCAGACAGAATCAACCTAACCTCTAGTACACCTCTGTCAGCATAAAGATACTTAGATGTCCTCCTCACTACTTGTTTATAACTTCGTTCAGTGACAGTCATCGCTGTTGGGTCAAATAGTGAATGGTTGCCTGCTATGCACCGGCACTGAAAACCTGCAACACAGATAATAGTTCTTATCTCAATCAATCACAGAATTAGGGAACAATGGGGGGGAAATGACAATAAGAAGACGTTAAGAGGAATTAAGACATTAAGACTCCTAAGCAGCTTCCTAGAGGAAGTAACTTCTTTTTTTTTCTTTTTTCTTTACTTTCTTTTTTTTTATTTTTGAGAAAGTAACTTTTTTTTAAACTTTTTTAAAAAGTTTTTTTAATTTTTATTTATTTATTTTTTCAGCGTAACAGTATTCATTGTTTTTGCACAACACCCAGTGCTCCATGCAGTACGTGCCCTCCCTATTACCTACCACCTGGTTCCCCCAACCTCCCACCCCCGCCCCTTCAAAACCCTCAGGTTGTTTTTCAGAGTCCATAGTCTCTCATTGTTCGCCTCCCCTTCCAATTTCCCTCAAGGAGAAAGTAACTTCTAAGAAGAGACTTTATGAATAGAAGTTGGGGCACCTGGCTGGGTCAGTAGGAAGAGCCTTTAGCTCTTGATCTTGGGTTTGTGAGTCTGGGACCCACACTGGATGAAGAGATTACTTAAACAAAAAACTTAAAGAATATGAATATGAAAGTAAGCAAAAGGGGAAACAAAGTCCAAGTATAGGGAAATATAATTGCAAAGGTGAAGGGAAAAAAAAACACAAGCTTTGTTCATTATATTGCAATAATAATAATTTAATAATTAATTTAGTTTAATAATTTAATCTCAATAAAATGGGGGAGGAGGGAAGCAATGAACAAAGCACTCTCCTTATCCTTGAGGAGTTTACAGTCCCAATGGAGAGAAAGATAAGCAGTCAGGTTACATCCCTTAGTGAATCACTCACAAATCATGAACCAAGTAAAGGTCTCTAAGAAAACAAAGTTGGGTTTTTTTTTTTGTGGGTTTTTTTGTTTTTGTTTTTGTTTTTGTTTTTGTTTGTGGATGGCACATATTCCAATGCTTTTAAATTTAAAGTTATTTTAAATTAAAAATCACTTAATAATATACTTGGGCCTTGAACAAAACAGGAGTAAGGGGCACCAAGCCCCTTGCAACAGCCAAAAATCCATGAATAACTTTTGACCTCCCCAAAATTCAGCCACTAATAGCCTACTATTAATTTATATTATATTATATTATATTATTATTATTAAGCTGGAAGACTTACTGGTAATATAAATAATACATTAACACATATTCTGTATGTTATATGTATTATATTCTTATAATTATAATAACAATATAAGAATTATATTATAATTATAATATAAGAGTTATAATTATATATATAGCTATAATTATAATATAAGAATATAACAATTATAATTATATTAAGAATATAAGAATATGTATTTATGGGGTAAAAACTACATATAGTTTTTATGTATATAAAAACCTGCAGCTCAGACATGTTCAAATGTCAACCATAATTGATTTGGGGGGAAGTTAAAGTAGAAATTTTGGAATCAGACCCCCTGAGTTAAAATTCCTCCTCCAGGGAAGGGTACTCTGGCCAGCTGGCTGCCTTCAGGAGCCCCAGGCTGCTAGCCCTCTTCAGCCTCAGCAATCCCCCCAAGGAAGTCCTTCACACCCGTACCTGCTGGAGCTACAGCAGTCCCACCAAGGCAACCCCAGTACAGCACACACTGAAACACTCCCAGGCAGTGCCCATTACAGCTCCAGCATCTTGCAAAGGAGACACGGGCACAAAGCATCCTGGGACACATGAGTCTAGAACCCATTTTAGCTCCAGATGACTGACCAGACCAACCGCTGCAAAGAACACCTCAGGACACCCCACCTCAGCGTGTACCTGCTTCACCTTCAGCTGTGCTGCCAGGCTGCCCTCTGCAGAGAGCACCCAAAGACCTCCCAGCCCATGCCCATGTTAGCTGCAGACATCTCCCCAAGGCAGCCTCAGCAGAAGTACCGTGAGACACCCAGCCTATGCCCACTACGGCTCCAGCCATCCAGCCCAAACTGCCAAGCACACACAGTGTACACAGGGGATGTTCCTACATAGGCCATTCCTTCAAGTCTAGGAAAAGTAGCTGTTCCATCGAATTAGTAGAAACAAATGCAGAAATCCAAACGAAAGGAGGAGACAGAGGAATACCCTGCGAACAAAAGAACAAGACAAAACTTTAGGAAAACAACTAAATGAAAGAGAGATAAGCAATCTACCTGATAAAGAGTTCAAAGGAATGGTCCAAAAGATGCTCACATGCCAACTAATTGAACAACCTAAAGAAATGGATAAATTCCTGCCATCTCCCAAGGCTGAATCAGGAAGAAATAAAAAACTTTGAATATACAAATTATTAGCAATGAAACTGAATCAGACATCAAAAAACCCAATAAGGAAAAGGCCAGAAACAGGTGGTTTCACACATGAATTCTATCAAACATTTAAAGAAGAGTTAATACTTATTCTTCTCAAACCATTCCAAAAAACAGAAGCGACAAGAAAATTTCCAAATTCATTCCACAAGGCCAACAGTATTCTGATACCAAAGCCAGATAAAGATACTACAAAAAATGAAAGGTACAGACCCAATATATCTGACGAACATAGATGCAAAACCCCCAAGACAATACTGGAAAACACCTGGCTAGCTCAATGAGTAGAGCATCTGACTCTTGACCTCAGGATTGTGAGTTTGAGTCCTACACGGGTGCAGAGATTACTTTTAAAAAAATTTTTTAAATGATAAAAAAAAAAAAAGGAGGAGAAGAATAAATGAAACAAGATGGGATTGGGAGGGAGACAAGCCATAAGTGACTCTTAATCTCACAAAACAAACTGGGGGTTGCTGGGGGGAGGTGGGGTTGGGAGAGGGGGAGGGGGTTATGGACATTGGGGAGGGTATGTGCTATGGTGAGTGCTGTGAAGTGTGTAAACCTGGCGATTCACAGACCTGTCCTCCTGGGGATAAAAATACATTATATGTTTATAAAAAATAAAAATAAAAAAAATAAAAGATTGGAAAACATATTTCAACAATACATTAAAAGATCATTCACTATGAATAAGCAAGCTTTACTCCAAGAGTGCAGAGGTGATCAATATTCACAAGTCAATCAACACCATATATCCCATTAACACAACAAAGGATAGAAACCATATGATCACCTTGGTAGATTCAGAAAATGTGTTTCATAAATTTCAACATCTGTTCATGACAAAAACTCCACAAAATGGTCAGAGGGCCTCTACCACAACATAATAAAGGCTATATATGACAAACCCATAGCTAACATCATACTCGACAGTGCAAAAATGAAACCTTTCCCTCCAAAATCAGGAATAAGACAAGAATGCCCACTATGGCCACTTTCTTCAACATACTAACCACGCAAGAAAAAGAAATAAAAGGCATCCAAATTGGGAAGGAAGAAGTAAGGAAGAAGTAAAACTGTCACTATTTACAAATGACATGACACTATATAGAAAACTCTAAAGACTCCACCAAAAAAAAAAAAAAAAAGAAAGAAAAAAAAAAACTACCCAGGTGGATAAGTGAGTTCAGTAAATTCACAAGATACAAAATTAAAATACAGAAATCGGTTGCAATTCTATACATTAATAAAGAAGTAGCCAAAAGAGAAGAAGAAAATAATCCCATTTATTGCTGCACCAAAAAGAATAAATTATTTAGAAATAAACTTAACCAAGAAGATGAAAGACCTGAACTCTGAAAACGCTAAGATACTGATGAAAGATTGAATATGACACCAACAAAAGCAAAGATACGCCGTGCTCATGGAGTGCAAGAATTAATATTGTTAAAATGTCCATACTGCCCAAAGCATTCTATATATTCAATGCAATCCCCATCAAAATATTCATAATATTTTTCACAAAACTAGGAAAAAATGATCCTAAAATTTGTATGGAAGCACAAAAGACCCCACATAGCCAAAGCAATCTTGAGAAAGAACAAAGCTGCATAACCCAGATTTCAAGATATACTGCAAAATCATAGTAATCAAAACAGTATAATATCAGCACAAAAATAGGCACACAGATGAGCAGAACAGGAGAGCCCAGAAATAAACCAATTATTTACATGGTCAATTAATATACAACAAAGGAGGCAAGACTATACAATGGGGAAAAGACAGTCTCATCAATAAATTATGTTGGGAAAATTGGACAGTTAGATACAAAAGAATATAACTGGCCCATTTTCTTTCAGCATACACAAAAATAAAGTCCAAATGGATTAAAGACCTAATTGTGATATGTGTTCACATCTCACATAAAACGCCTCAAAGAAAACATAGGCAGTAATCTCTTAGATATTTGCCTTACCAGTATATTTATAGATATGTCTCCTCAAGCAAGGGAAACAAAAGCAAAAATAGACAAGTGGAACTACACGAAAAATAAAAAGCTTTTGCACAGCAAAGGAAACCATCAACAACAAAAAAAAGGCAACCTAATGAATGGGAAAATATATCTGCAAATGGGGTTAATATCCAAAATACAGAAAGAACTCTTACAACTCAATACCAAAACAAAACAAACAAACAAACAAAAAAAACAATGAATCTGATTTTTTTAAAATGGGCAGGAGATCTGAATAGACATTTTTCTGAAGAAGGCAGATGGTCAACAGACACACAAAAATGCATAACATCATTAATCATCACGAAAAGGCAAATCAAAACTACAATGACATATCACCTCACACCTGTCAGAATAGTTGTATCAAACAGACAAGAAGTAACAAGTGTTGGTGAAGATGTAGAGAAAAGGGAACCCTCTTGTACTATTCGTGGTCATGTAAATTGGTCTGCACTGGAAAACAGTACAGAGTTTACTTAAAAAAATTAAAAATAGAACTACCATACTATCCAGAAATTCCACTATTGTGTATCTACCCAAAGAAAAACAAAAACACTAATTCAAAAAGATACATGTACCTCTTTACTTATTGCAACATTATTTATAATAGCCAAGATATGGAATACCCTAAGTGTTCATCAATAGATGAATGGATAAAGACAATGGGTGTGTGTCTGTATACACACACACATATATGTATATGTATACATATGTATACATATATAATGGAATATAATATATATATAATGGAATATACAGTATTAGCCATACCACATATTAGCCATAAAAAAGAGTGAGATCTTGCCATTTACAACAACATGGATGGACCTAGAAGGTATCATGCTAAGTGAAAGAGGTCAGACAGTGAAGAGAAATACCATATTATTTCACTTGTATGTGGAATCTAAGAAATAAAACAAATGAACAAATAAATAAAAAAACATAGAAACAGACTGATAAATACAGAGAACAAAATGGTGGTTGCCAGAGAGGAGACGGTGGGAGATGGGCAAAATAGGTAAAGGGGATTGGAATGTACAAACTTCCAGTTATAAAATAAATAAGCCATAGGGATGAAATACAGAATATAGGGAATATAGTCAATAACATTGTACATGGAATATAGTCAACAACGTTGTAATAACTTTGGAAGGTCACAGATGGTGACTACACTCATCTTGGTGAGCATAGCATAATAAATACAATTGTTGAATCACTATGTTGTACACCTGAAATTGCTATAACCTGGTGTATCGATTATACTTCAATAATAATTTTTTTAATTCTGGCTCTGCACACTCAAGGTCTAGCAAAATTCCATTTTCCTTCCCATACCTCTTTACACAGATACATCAGAGTCTCATTGGGCCTCAGTGAAGGAGGTCCTGGAATAATACATTGAACAAGATGTGCTTCCCAGACTTCAAAGAGCTTACAGTTTGTTAGTAAAGTTTGATCATAAATCCAGGCTATTTCAATATGTTTAGCTAGTCGCTAAAAATGAGGCAAACTGAATGGGGTAAGGAGCATGAACAAAATAAAAATAAGATAAACCTTCATATGACAAAAAGGGCAGAAGCACTGGTGGGTGGCAAAAGGTAAATAAGGAATTATAGGAAAGGGTTCAAGAAAGAAACGTGAGCTTTAGACGCTCCTTAAAGCTACAAGATAAACTGATATTTACCAAAGAAAATGTATATACTAAGAAGACACAAGGGTCTAAGATAGTATCCAAGGAATGCAGATTTTTTTAAAGATTTATTTATTTATTTGACAGAGAGAGATCACAAGTAGACAGAGAGGCAGGCAGAGAGAGAGAGGGAAGCAGGCTCCCTGCTGAGCAGAGAGCCCGATGCGGGACTCGATCCCAGGACCCTGAGATCATGACCTGAGCCGAAGGCAGCGGCTTAACCCACTGAGCCACCCAGGCTCCCAGGAATGCAGATTTTAACAATGGCCAGAGAAAAGACACCCACAAAGAAGCCTGAGGAAGGTGGGGAGAGAGAGAGAGAGAAGAGATCTAGAAGAGTGTGCTGTTACAAAATTCAAGAAAAGATGAGAAGGTAATGCTTAATGTACAGAGTTTCTGTTTGGAGTGATAAAGAATTTTGGAAAGAGACCATGGTAATTGTTGACCAACACTGGGAAAATAATTCAGCAACTAGTGGTGATGATCAAACAACATTATGAATATAATTAATTTCATGCAATTGTACACTTAAAATGGTTAAAAAATGGCAAATTTTATGCTATATATATACATATATATATATATATTTAACCACCAAAAAAAGCAACCAAAAAATCTGAAGAAAAGAGTATTTCAGAAAGAGGGTATGGTCAAGTGCTGTTCACTCCTTAAAGTTTTAGTAAGACAAGGGGGCACCTCACTGACTCAGTTGGTGGAGCATGTGAATTTGATCTCGGGGTTGTGGGCTTGAGCCCCATGTTGGGTATAGAGGTTAGTTAAAAATAATGTATTTTGGGGGCACCTGGGTGGCTCAGTGGGTTAAAGCCTCTGCCTTTGGCTCAAGTCATGATCTCAGGGTCCTGGGATTAAACCCCACATCGTGGTCTCTGCTCAGCAGGGAGACCATTCCCCACCTCCCCTGCCTCTCTGCCTACTTGTGATCTCTGTCTGTCAAATAAATAAATAAAATCTTTTTTAAAAAATAATAATAATGTATTTTAAAAAATTAAAATAAAGATGGTTTTAGTAAGATAAGGAATAAAAATTGCACTTTTTTGAGTGCATTAATTAGGATGTCATTAGTAGCATCTATCAGTGCTATAGAGAAGAGGGGAGGGAAGGAATCAGAGGAACAAATGGAGAAGTGTGGTCAACAAACACTGACAAATCTTTGAAGAACTTTGGCAAGAGGAGAAGAGTGATAAGATGGCAGCTAAAGGGGACCCTGCAGCTGAAAGACTTTTATTTCCCTTTTAAAATAAAAATAGTTGAGAGGTCCTTTACCTCTTGTCCTTTATTCTCAGATAAAATTCTTGCACCTCTGAGCAGATTCCAGCAGAAAGGATGGGGAAGAGTTCCTTAGGGAGAAAGCCATTAATTACAAAAACACAAAGGAGTTAAGAGTGAGATTAGTTTATCATCTGCCTTTGTTCCAGATAAGTGGCTCACTCTTCCAAAGGATTTCCCAATCAGAGTCAGGGACCTCCCTGTTAGTCCCTTCCAGGATACAAGCATCCATAAAGACAGGAAGAACTTCCTTTATCAAACAGAACTCCCTGAGTGCCATTCCATTCCATTTTCTCTGGCTCTGATCTGCACAGTGGGACATAAAGGGCAATTGGTAAGTGACACCTCAGATTAAATAAACCCAGGGTTACCACCAGACTCTACCTCTAATCTGTTTCTCAGCTCTCCCTCCAGGCTTCCTCTAACTTCTCAACATCACTCTTTTTGATCAATATCTGTCTTTTTATTTCTGCTTTCCTTCCTCTTTTCTTTGAAATACCTGTCAAACTCAATGTTTGGTTCTGTTTCAATCCATGTTTAAAGAGGTGCTGAGAAAAGCTTCCCAACCAGTTCCTCACTTATGTAACTTGTTCTTGGGGTTTTAAAAAATATATATATTTTTAAACAATATTCCCAGTGAATTTCTTCCCTTGGCAAATACTGCAGCTTCTGTCTCCTCCTTGTGCTCCAGCCTTACAACCCACTATGAATCCATCCATTTAACCAGAAAATATTTACTGACCGTGAGAGGCACTGGTTTTACAAGAGAGAGAAACACCATTTCTGCCGGTAAGTCTAATGAAGAAGTCAAACATTAACCCAGTGATCAAACGAAGACACATAAAACTGCCATGCTTATATTAAGTGCGATGAGATAGAGTCAAGGCAGTAGAACTGAAAATAAGTCAATTCAACCCTGTTGCTGAAGTTAGATGCCAGACGGGAGGAGAGTAGGAAGATGAGTGAAATGGGTGGAGGGAATTAAGTGGTACAAACTTCCAATTATAAGATAAATAAACCACAGAGATGAAAAATAAAGCACAAGGGATATAGTCAATAGTATTGTAATATCTTGGTATGTTAACAGAGGTAACTACCCACCATGGTGAGAATTTTACTGTATATAATTGTCACTTCACCAAATCATACACATGAAACTAAGATAATATTATATGTCAACCAAACTCTGATTTAAAAAAAAAAAAAAAAGTTTCCCTGAGGAGGCACTAAATGAGCTATCACCCAGAAAAAGAGCAGAAAGTAACTGGGCTGCAGCAAGCATAAAAGAGAGAAGAGGTTAGAAGGGAGAGGAATCAGCATGTGAAAATGCCCTGTGGTAGATCAGTATAAGGCAGAATGGGGATAGAGAGCCCAGTAGGAAGGGCCCCAGATAAAATTGGGCTAGAGGTGCAAGAGGGTCTTACTAACAGTTATGTTCTTTGAAATTAGCACTCTGGTTGCAGGAGTTAATGCTAATTGTTAGATGACTAAAATATCACTAAACACTGGTCAGGAAGCAATTTTAGTGGGATAGGACTCAGACAATGTTTTTTCAGACTAGAATGGTTTCAAGAAGTAAATTTTTAGGAGGTAAAATTGACAAGATTTGACAGTGAATTAGATATAGTGAAGGCCAAGGTTGGGGGTGGGTGATCCCTGGGTTTCTAGCTTGTGTAGCTGTGTGGAGGCTGGTGCTATTCGCTAAGATGAGGAGACCTGGGACAGTTTCAGGGGCTTGGTTGAAATTAGTGGGGGCTGAGTTTTGAGTTGACATTAAAGTAGTTTTATAGCAAGTAGGAGATGTTAGGGAGCAAATGGAGAAGAAAGGTCTGATATGCATTCCTCTGGAGGTCCATAAGGTCATTTTAGGTCATACACAAATTTTATTTTTATTTATATGACTTAAATGTTACAAACAAGTGGATTTCAGAACTGTCAAGTATAATTTTGTGAATCCACTGAAAATCGGGTCTTTTAAAAATTAACTTAAAAATAATAGTACAGCACAGAGAATACTGGATATTGGGGTGATATTGGACTGGATAAAATCCTGTATGGTATGAAAATATTACAGAAATAAATAAATAAATAAGAGGAAAAAATTCCTTCCTTCTCAACCTGTTCTAAAAAACTGAAGAAGACGGAATACTCCCAAGCTTATTTTATGTGACAATATTATATAATACCAAAGCCAGATAAGGACACTATAAAGAAAACTGAGACTAATATCAATGATGAATATAGATGCAAAAACTCTCAGAGTGCCTGGGTGGCTCAGTTGGTTAAGCAACTGCCTTTAGCTCAGGTCATGATCCTGGAGTCCCAGGATCGAGTCCCAGGATCAAGTCCTACATTGGGCTCCCAGCTCCGCAGGGAGTCTGCTTCTCCCTCTGACCTTCTCCCCTTTCATGCTTGCTCTCTCTCTTTCTCTGTCTTTGCATTTTAAAAAAATAAATAAAATAAATCTTCAAAGTCGAATAAAATCTTAAGAAAAAAGCTCTCGGGGCACCTGGGTGGCTCAGTGAGTTAAAGCCTCTGCCTTCGGCTCAGGTCATGATCCCAGGGTCCTGGGATGGAGCCCCACATCGGGCTCTCTGCTCCGCAGGGAGCCTGCTTCCTCCTCTCTCTCTGTCTGCCTCTCTGCCTAGTTGTGATTTCTTTCTGTCAAATAAATAAAATATTAAAAAAAAATTTAAAAGAAGAAAAAAGAAAAAAGTTCTCAGCAAAATACTAATAAACCAAATTCAACAGCATATGAAAAGGATCATACACCACAATCGAGTAGGATTTATCCCTGGGACGCAAGGATGGTTCAAGGTACACCTCACTAAATGTCACCACACCAATAATATGAAAGATAAACATTGTATGATTATTTCAATAAATACAGGAAAAGAATTTGACAAAATAAAACATCCTTTCATGACTAAAACCCTCCACAGATTGGGTGTAGAAAGAACATACCTCAACACAATAAAGACCATGTATGACAAGCCCACAGCTAACATCATACTCAATGGTGAGAGACTGAAAGCTTTTGCTCTAAGATCAGGAACAAGATATTCAATATCAATATTCAATATAGATATTGATATTCAATCAGTATTTAATATAGACGGAAAGTCATAGCCACAGAAATCTATCAAGACAGAAAAATAAAAGGCCACCAAATCAGAAAGGAAGAAGTCTTTGTAATTAGTATTTGACAAGGGAGCCAAGAATACTCAATAGGGAAAGGCCAATCTCTTCAATAAATGGCCCTGGGGAAACTGCATAACCACATGCAGAAAAACAAAATGGGGCCCTACCATACACCGCTCACAAAAATTAACTCAAAATGAATTAAAGACTTAAACATCAGCCCCGAAACTATAAATTCCTCTAAGAAAACATACGGGAAAAGCACTTTGACATGAGTCTTGACAGAAATTTCCCAGCTATGACACCAAAAGCACAAGCAACAAAACAAAAATGTCACTAGATCAAACTAAGAAGCTTCTGCACAGCAAAAGAAATAAGAAAAAAAAAGGCGACCTACAAAATGGGAGAAAATATTTGCAAACTATATATCTAAGAAGGGATTCATATCCAAAATATATAAAGAACTCATGCAACTCAATAATAAAAAAAAAATCACAATCCAATTTAAAAATGGGCAGGTGAGGGGCACCTGGGTGGCTCAGTGGGTTAAGCATCTGCCTTCAGCTCAGGTCACGATCTCAGCTTCCTGGGATCCAGCCCCGCATCGGGCTCTCTACTCAGCAGGGAGCCTGTTTCCCCCTCCTCTCTCTGCCTGCCTCTCTGCCTACTTGTGATCTCTCTCTGTGTCAAATAAATAAACAAAATCTTCTTAACAAATAAATAAATAAAAATAAAGATGGGCAGGGGATCTAAAGACACACAGATAGGCAATAAGTACATGAAAATATGCCCTTAACATTACTAATGATCAGAGAAATGCAAATCAAGCCACAATGAGATAGCACTTCACACCTGTTAGAATAGCTATCATCAAAAAGACAAGACATAATGAGTGTCAGTGAGAATGTGGAATAAAGGAAACTCTTACACACCAGTCTTGAGAATGTAAATTGTTACAGCCACCACAGCAAACATACGGAGGTTCCTCAAAAAGTTAAAAATAGAACTACCATATGATCCAGCAATCCAACTTCTGGATAGAAATCCAAAGGAAATAAAAAGAGTATATCAAAGAGACAACGAGACCAGAGCACCTCCTTGTTTATTGCAACATTACTCACAATAGCTAAGACATGGAGACAACCTAAGTATTCACTGATGGATGAATGGATAAGGAAGACGTGATTGATATATATATATCAACCACATTTATTATATTAGTATATACAGATATACTAACATAATAAATATAATATAATGTAATGTAAAATATAATATAAATATATATGATGGAATATTATTCAGGCATGTGAAAGAAAGAAATCTTGCCATTTATGACATAGATGCGTTTGAGGGCATTGTGCTAAGTGAAGTAAGTCACACAGAGAAAGACAAATACATATGATCTCACTTATACATGGAATCTAATAGAAGTCAGACTCAGAGAAGCAGAGTAGAATGATAGTAAACAGGGGAATGAAGAGATGTTGGTCAAAGGGTACAAACTTCCAGTTAGAAGAGGAGTAAGTTGTAGGGCTCCAATGCACAACACTGTGATTATAGTTAACAACAATGTGTTATATACTTGAAAGCTGTTAAAAGTTTAGGTCTTAAATGTTCTCATTATATGAAAGAAATAGTAATTATGTGACATGAGGGAGGTGTTCGCTAATGCTACAGTCATAACTGTTATGCAATTCACATGTGTATTAAGTGTACTAAGTCAACCTATTGTACAAGTTAAACTTACACAATGTTATATGTCAATTTAATATGAATAAAGACTGGAGTTTCAGAAAAATAACAAGTGTTGACAGGATGTGGAAAATTGAAAATCTTGTGCCTTGTTGTTGGAAATGCGAAATGTTGCAGCTGCTATGGAAAAAGTCCAAAACTGCATAAAATGCAAAATTATAAAACTCCTGGAATGTAACAAAGGAGAAACTCTAGATGATCTTGTGTATGGCAATGACTTTTTAGATGCGATGCCATAGGTGTGATCCATGAAAGAAATGCTTAAAAAGCTGGACTTTGTTGAAGTCCATTGTCTCTGTGAGAGGCAATGTCAAGACAATGAAAAGACAAGCCACAGACTGAGAGAAAATATCTGTAAAAGACACATCTCATAAAGGGCTATTTCTTTTTTTTTTAATTTTTTTAAGATATTTTATTTATTTATTTGACAGGATCACAAGTAGGCAGAGAGGCAGGCAGAGAGAGAGGAGGAAGCAGGCTCCCTGCTGAGCAGAGAGCCTGACGCAGGGCTCGATCCCAGGACCCTGAGAGCATGACCTGAGTGGAAGGCAGAGGCTTTAACCCACTGAGCCAGCCAGGTGCCCCAAAGGCTATTTCTAAAATACACAAATAACACTTAAAACTCAATAATAAGAAAGCAAACCACCAGATTAAAAATGGGCCACCGACTGTAACAGACATCTCACCAAAGAAGATATACAGATTCCAAGTAAGTATATGAAAATATGTTCCACATCATACTTCACCAGGGAAACATAAATTAAAATCATGAGCAAACGTTGATAAAGAGGTAAAGTAAGGAACTCTTATTCACTGCCGAAAGGAAGGTAAAATGTACCACCACACTGGAGGGTATTTTGGTGACGCCTTAGAAAACAAAACATATGTCTACGGCCATACCACCCGGAACGCGCCCCATCTCATCTGATCTTGGAAGCTAAGCAGGGATGGGCCTGGTTAGTACTTGGATGGGAGAAAACGAAACATATTCAGCAGTCATGTTCCTTGATATTTACCCAAATGAGTTAAAAACTTACAGCCACACGAAAACCATCACACTGGTGTTTGTTTACCACAGCTATATTCATAATTGCCAAAACCTGGAAGCAACCGAGATGTCCTTCAGTAGGTGAGTGGATTAATAAATGGTGGTACACCTAGACAGTAGAGTATTAGTGAGCTATTGAGCCACGAAAAGAGATGGAGGAAGCCTAAATACATATTACTCAGTGGAAGAAGGCAATCTGAAAAGCCTACATTACCGTAAGACTCCAAACATGTGATCTTCTGAAAAAGGCAAAAAGTATGGAGAGGGTAATGATATCATCAGCTGCCAGGGCTTTAGAGGGAGAGGTGAACAGAGAGAGCATACAGGATTTTTACATCAGTGAAAATGCTCTGTGTGATGCTATCATGGTGGATACATTACATTATAAATTTGTTCAAACCTATAAATTGGACACCAAGCTTGAATTGTAATTGCACTATGAGCTATGGATGACAATGTTGTGTCAATGTAGGTTCACAAACTTGAAGAAATCCAACATTCTGGTGGGAGATGTTGATAGTGGGGGAGGCTGTGTATGTGTGGAGACAGGGGATACAGGAAATCTCTGTACCTCAATTTTGTTGAGAACCTAAAAACTGCTCTGAAAAGGTAAAGCCTTAATTAAAAAAAAAAATCAAAACAAAAACACATGAGGTAAACCACAGTTACTATAAGAAAATATAACAAGCTTCTTAACATAAATTGTGGAAGCCAGAAAACACTGGAATGACTTACTTACTTATTCAGAGTAAGTGAGTGGTGGGGGAGGAGTAGAGGGAGAGGGAGAGAATCTTAAGCAGGTCCCATGCCCAGCCTGCAGCCTGACTCAGGGCTCAATCTCCTGACCCTGAGATCATGACGTGAGGCAAAATCAAGAGTCAGTTGCTTAACTGACTGAGCCACTCAGGCACCCCTAGAATGACATATTTAAACTGGTAAAAGAGAATGTCTGACAACCTGGAAATCTGAAATCAGAGGAAATGGACAACAGAAACTTTTTTGAGAAACAAAAACCAAAAGAATTCATCACCATCAGACCCATTCCCAAATGAATATTGAAGAGACTTCTTTTAGGCATAAGGAAAATAACCCCAAACAGAAATGCTATGATGCAGGAATGAATAAAGAACAAAGAAAAGGTAACTATGTGGGAAAATTAAAATAAGTAATAAGCTTACAAAACAATAATTGTGGGATATTAAACATATGTGGAGTAAAATCCATAACAACAAAGCAAAAAAGGCAACCTAAAGGAAACTCCCATCTCAAACCCACATAAAATCTTGCTCTGTTATGTTACTTCTTGTATTACCTTAATTGCTTCTATCAATATCAGGAATCATTTTTGATGTTTGGTCTCCCTAGACTAAATATAATCTCAATGAAAGTAGACACGGTAACTCACCTGAAATAGGAAGAAATATTTTGCAAATATGTTAATGTACTCTGCTGTTCTTCTTCTTCCTTATAGGCAAGCTTCCCTCCATTTATTCTGAGGCATGTAATACTTGAGGGAACATTAGAATTGCTAGAGTAGATATGCAGTAAAAGGAAAAAAACATTTAGATTTTTCCCTCTCAAATAAGTTTCTGAGGCCAGTGTGACACAATCATTTAAAAAGCCAGGTTTTATCCCATGTAAAAAGACTTTTCTAATTCACAGAAGTGTCTTCTAATATACCAAGAAGAAAGCTTAGCGTTCTAACACAGAAGTTCACCACAAACCATAGAGAGAGAGAATTCAGGATATGATAATCAGGAGGCTCCCACTTGTCCACAGAAGGAAAGAAGTAGAGAGCTCTTCTTGCTGGAAAGAAGGAGCCAGTTTGGAAGGGACTAGGATTAAGATGCTGCCTGGTACCCTCAGCCACAGAGAATGAGTCAAGAAGATCAGAATCTCAGGTAGGTTGAAAGAAAGCCAAAACCAAAGGCGTCTGAGCCCCAATTATCACTGGCAATCATAAGAAGACAGTAGAGCACTGAAGAAAGAAAAATGGCGCCTCCACATCTCTGCTGGCTTCCATGTTATATAGAAAGAATGTAAAGTTCAATTAATACTCCAAGGGGGGAGGGTGGAAGAGGGCAAGGAAGAGGGCAAGGAAGTGGCTGAGGGTAGAGACAGAGCTTGGTTAGGTGAAGGATTGAAAGGTTCTCATAGCAAAGGGTGAAGAGTCACAATCTAGAGGAGTCATGACTTGGAAGGTTCATAAGTAGACCTCAGATGCTGCACACCCCCAGTGAGAGCTAAAGTGACACCTATTAGCAAAAGGAAATACTCTAGCTCGTAAGCCATGATCTTCACACATACTCTGTGGCAAGATCAAATCCTACATGTTGTATCTGCGGTAGAAGAAGCGATGACAGAAGTCAATTCCTAGAAAGCAGGAGAGATGAGCTGAGGTCAGTAGAAATCAACAGAGAAGGGACACCCCTCAGACTAGACTCACTTCCCACCTCGTCCTCCATTCCAGTAAGTTCAATAAATTCTCCCTGTGCCCAGATGCTTTGCAGCAAGAAAGGAAAGACAAGGTAAGTGGAGAAGAGCTCTGAAAGGCTGATCAGGTACCCAAAGAGATGGTGTATCTCCAGAAGACTGTATGGGATGGAAAGAAATGCAGACTTTAACTGGCAAGTTTACTCTCCACCTTCCACCCCTGCCAGTACAGAGCAGGGTATTTTGGAGCAAGAATGGAATAATTTCAGAATTTAAAGCACATTCCTTGTCACTGGTTCTTCTGTTGGCATGTCTGGGCTGGTCCTACAACACCGGTTCTTTGCTGCATCTCTCCAGCTACCAACCACGAGGTGTTTAGTAGGTGTTAAATAGATATTTGATGAACGAATGAATAGGATGCCCTTTTCCTTACCCTTCAGGAGCACTCCCTTCATGCATCATCCCCTCCAGGTCCAAAGCCATCCTGATCCTTTTATATGGTCTCCTGGCTGGAGAGAGCCTCACTCCTCTGGGTGTCCTTGGCATCCCACGCACACCCTGCATAGAGCATGCGTCACCCTCTGTTGTGGTTGTACGGTTGCTGCTCTTGACTATGAACGTCTTGTCTCCTTTGTCTTTATCTCCCCCAGATGTCATAAAAACATGTCTTTATTGAGTTAATTCCTTATATTATGGATGAACCTCCTGGTGTGGAGCAAGAGGCTTAAGAAATGAGCAAGTGAGGCCAAAATAAAAAGGAAAAAGAGGAAAGAACCAAGAATGTCCAAGGCTGAGAGAGGGCTGTTCACTGTATGTTCCCCCCACACCCAGCTGACCATAGCTTTATCCTCGCCCTGACAAGGGACCGCCTTCAGAGCATCCTAGGGGCTCATGGCAAGTTCTGGGGCAGGGGGAGCTTGGCAGCATCCCATCCTAGCTACTCACATTGTACTAGACAGCATGGAATTAGGGGACCAAATGAAAAGCTGTCCCAGAACTCAGGACACTAAAGCGCCTGAAATTCTGGATGATTTCTACACATGTGCACATGTACAAAGAAGCAAGGGGAGCTCACGAAACAACTACCGTTCTCCAACCACCTCCTACCTGGCACGCTTCTTATCTCCTTGGCAGAGGTGGGGCCAACAGATACTGCTCTGAAAAGAACGAAATTGTGTCAGGAAGCTGCCTTCTCTTCTACATTTCTTGCATCACAGTCATTATCTTAAAATGCTGACAATTATTATTAATCAGTTTCATCCAGTTGGAGATCCACATGACTAAGCTCTTCTTGAAGCCAGCTTGAATTAATTTGGCAAGTACTCCTTCACCAAGCATGTGCTGAACAAAATCTAAATTTATCAGCCAAGGAGGTAAGCAGCCATGGCTCTTTAGCAGTAAAGACATGTGGCGAAGATTTCATTTGGGGGTGAGGAGACTCTCTGTAGAGCCATATCCAGGTTTCTACTGCTGTTTGAAGATTGATGTATTTTGGATTGTCATTTTTTTGTCTAATGACCGACACAGTGCTATTTTTCCAGATGAGCAGTTGCCAAAAGCTCCTTCTTAGTTCTTCATAAATGGAATACTGTGGAATGGAAATCTTTGCTTTACCCGAGCCTGCTGCATTCCTGACTTTCTTTCTGCTGTGTTCACGCTCCGTGATGCCTTGGAAATAACACACAGGGCTCACGGACATCCATTCGGTGCTCTGGGCCAAGGTGTGTGGTCATGAGCCTTCATTAAGACCTCCTTAAGTCTCCATTGTTCTGGGTTTGCACCAGATTTCACACATTCTCATGGCATTTGCTCCGTGTGGATGGTGAGAGGGTACATATTTGCTACGGAAAGCTCCTCCCACAGATGTGCCCTGAGAATCCACGAAGCAGGAGCTCATGTTCTCTGAGAAAACCATCTCAGATGCCAGGGAGGCACTGTGAAGTATCTGTCATTGCCTCCCAGGCTCTTCCTGTTCAACTAAGAAATTCATGCGTGTACAATGCTTTGCATTTGCTGGGGTGTCACAAAAGCTGGAGAACAGAAGGGAAGCTCTGAAACCACATATTCCCTTGGCTCATTCGCCGAGAAGGGAAACACTTTAGGGAAAGAAAAAAAAAGAAAAACCACAACGGCCCTTCGCCCTTCGCGTTTTCACACTCCTCTGTACAGGCTGATCTCATGAGTCTCTGGATTCTCCGGCTGTCGCTTTGGCTCTCGTCAAACCCAGCATTCTCCTTTGTGGAGGCATCTTTAATGACTCTCCAGAACTACAGGCATCCTCTCCATTTCCTTACTCTCTGGTGCGCTTGAAACTCAAGAAGTTTCTTAACCCTGTAGTGTTACCCTGCCCCAACTTTCGCTGAATTTTCCCTGCAGAACTTTATATGCCAGCAATCAATTCCACTCTCAAAACAGCCCCCAAACCTTTCACTGATCAGCAGACATCCCAGGCACTGCGAGAAATACAAAAGGAACATAAAACACAGTCCCATCATCTGAGAATATACAGTTTTCAGAAGAGATAAAAGGAAATAATACAGTAGGTCATTCACTACTCAGTGATGACTGCTGGCATTACAGTAGGTGAGGGGGAGGGGGAGAAGCCTGAGCCAGTGGGAAGGAATGTTGAAGCTGGAGAAGCCTTCATGGTGGCAAGCATCACAGTAAGCCTTAAAGGAGGTAAGGGATTGGCCTGAGCAGAGAAGAGGCCAGACGGACATCTGAGGTCATGAGAACACCTAGGAGAACAGCCCAGAAGCAGCGATGAACATCACCCTGGGAGGACCAAGGGGTCAGCTGGACTAAACACTATTTCTATTAACTCTTGCGGACATCATCTGGTCTTCATCAGTGGGCATTTTTATAAACTCATGCCTTCGTTTGTGATGTTTTTACCTTCCAGAGAGATTATAAGATTAAGATTTTATTTATTTAGAGAGACAGAGAGAGAAGGAACACAAGCAGGGGGAGTAGGAGAGGAAGAAGCAGGCTTCCCTCTGAGCAGGGAGCCTGATGCAGGCTTCGATCCCAGGATGTTGGGATCATGACGTGAGCTGAAGGCAGACACTTAACGACTGAGCCACCCAGGTGACCCTAACCTATGAGTTTTAAAGTCAGAAAAACCCCAGGCTCAGCTCCCAATTCCATCACTTACCCCTGTGTGACCATGGTTAATTTAATCAATAACCTAACAGTGAAGTGGAAATAATAATAGCACATGGTCCTAAGTTTGTTGTGAAAACTAAATGATATACATGTACACAACACAAAGCTTACCACAATGAGCACCTAAAAAAATGTTATCCATTTTATTTTTTTTAAGATTTTATTTATTTATTTGACAGACAGAGATCACAAGTAGGCAGAGAGGCAGGCAGAGAGAGGGGGGGAAGCAGGCTCCCTGCTGAGCAGAGAGCCCAATGCGGGACTCTATCCTAGGACCCTGAGATCATGACCTGAGCCGAAAGCAGAGGCTTAACCCACTGAGCCACCCAGGCACCCCTATCCATTTTATTGATGAACTGACTTCCTCTAACGCTTGCTGCTAGTTTTCATTAAGAGCCCCTACTTTAGCTCAACCAATCTTCCTCTTGTTGAAGGAAAAACACTACCTCTTCTGTAACACCTTCACTGATGCCCTGAGCTGAAAACCATTTCTCTCTTCCTGAATTTTCATAGCATATTTGCTATACCTTTGAATATTGTATTTTGGGTATTCATGTCAAGGTTCTACCTTTGCTACTCTCTAGCCTTTAAACTCGTTGACTGCATGGTTTAAAAGCAAACTCCTCTTGCCTTTCTTATCAGTACTTAGCACACTGCAGACAGTCCATGTGGGGCGTAGTAAACTTGGCGGGAATACTGATGAGTCAGCAAGTAGAAGTGGATGCATGGACAGTCTGACTATTGAGGTTGCCTTTGGTGGTGACAACACTCAGTGCTGGTGACAGTACTTCTGTTGTCTCCTCAGAGTTTCAACTGAGACCCCAAAGTTGAGGACAATGACTGATAAGTGATGGCAATTTCTAAGCAGAGGTATCTTGCATGTCCTTATAGATCTTGCCAAGATATGGCCCAACAGACTCAGCAGCTGTCACTCCTTCCTGCGAACAAAAGAAGGCGAGAGATGCTTTGGGACAGGAAGAGCTTGTTTTCCACAAGAATGCCAAACAAGAAGAGAGGGATGCATACTTTCTCCTCCTTTCAATTGTCCTTTCAAATGAGGAGCTCTGCTGCTTTGATGTTTGCCACACAGATAGAGAAGGAGGAGGTCAGAATGATCCCAGGGATATTTGATAGTTGTTTCTGGGATTTGGGGAGGGAAGCACAATGGAGACGGGCACCTGGTTATTCCCAAAATAAGTCTGCTGGGAAGCCTGACTCTGCTGCAGCTACATGATGCCAGTGTGGTTCCCACGGACTAAGTGGATCTCCTAGGAGGTGAGTGGGCTTAAGTCATTTTAAAAGATCACCCATGAGGGCTGCATGCTGGAAGGGTCACCCCCAGAAGAAAACAGCCTGGAGGTAGGAATAATATTTAAAGTACTTACTACTACGAAGACAGCGGCACCAAACAATGAGGATGGACTTCAGCAAACAATGAAATATCCAGCACAGATCCATAATGCCTGAATATCAGTCTGTCCAAAAGTGTTCCCCAAGGAGCAAGAGCTGGGCAAATGGGGTTTTTGTGAAAGAGGTCAGCCACTAGGGAAAGACCATGTGGAAGCCCACAGTGGGAAGATGTAGAAAAAGCCAATCCAAAACCCGTAAGTGAGAGCCAGCGTTTGGACAATACAATGAAGATTTTGTATCCCCCCCACCACCACCACCACACACCCAGTCTGCTCTCCCTCTGTACCTGATGAGGGAGCAGGAGGCTGACTGAGGACAAAGCAAAAGCTGGCACCTTGCACCCCCTCTCCACCCGCTCCCCTCGGTAATATGTGTGACATCCCTCAGGCACCCCTGGCTGCCATAAATGAGAAACAAATAGTTAACTTGCAGAGATCACAGTCCTGCAAGACAGAAGTCTCCCAACTATCTTGATGTTAACGGCTTGCCAAAAGACAACATTGATCAAGCTGCAAGACCTCTGCTATCCCTGCACCTTGTGGGCCTTCTTTAGCATATGAAAGCTCCGTTGAAACCTGCCTTTCCCTCACCTTCCCCCAACCACAGGGTACATAACCTGCCATCCCTCACAACCTGGGGCAGCAGCTCTTCCTGCCCACGGGTCCTGTCCCCGTGCTTTAATAAACCACCATTTTGCACCAAAGATGTCTCAAGATGTCTTTCTTGGTCATCGGCTCCAGACCTCACCCCACCGAACCTCCCCTAGGTTCTAGAACTTCATCATACCTGTCAACCACGAGCAGGAGAAAAAGCAGAAGAAGGATGATACGTGAACAGACTCTGTGTGCCCTTTCCCTTCTGCTGGCTTGGAAAAGCCTGAATAAAGGCCTGCCCTGAAGAGACACAAGAAACATTTGTGAGGTGGAGCTCTGATGTTCATTTTGTATGAGATAATTCAAAAATTCAAAAGCAAATGGAAAACTATGAAATGTAGCCCAGATGTTACCTAGGAACAGAAAAGAGAGATGGGCTTAAAGGCAGGAATCAGAGAAAAATTGATTCATGTGCTTACCTTTTCCAAAAACTGATTATGAAGCGTCAAGACCTTCAGAAGTTGTCATGCAAGGATTCTGGCATTAAAAAGATCTCCCATTTTGCACCTCTTTGTTGATACTTTGGCCAGCCAAATAAGACGCTAAGGGTATGTCTCTGACATGGGCAATTTCCTGCAGGACCAATGAGAGGACCTCTCGAGGCCTCCAAGAGCAGGTTACACGGAGTGGGAAGAATAACTATGCTCTTTCCGGTGGCCGAGCTAGAGACAAATAATGATGTCAGTCCTTGGATACAATTAATTACCTTTCATGGCATCTAATTTTCACTATGTAGAAAAGATACTCTTGGCAGGTACTTAGGTGGAGATAGGAGGGCAAAACCAAACATCCCACAGTTTCAATGAAAAGCACTGGCTCATATGGTAATTCGAGGAACCTCCATGCTGTTTTCCACAGTGGCTGCACCAGTTTGCATTCCCACCCATAGAGCATGAGGGTTCTTTTTTTCCCACATCCTCGCCAACACTTGTTTTTTTGTCTTTGATTTTTAGCCATTTGACAGGTGTGAAGTGGTATCTCATTGTGGTTTTGATTTGCATTTCCTTGATGATTAGGGATGTCGAACATCTTTTCATGTGTCTGTTGGCCATTTGGATGTCTTCTTTAGAAAAGTGTTTATTTAAGTCCTCTGCCCATTTTCTAATCAGATTATTTGGGGGGTTTTGGTGTTGAGTTGTCCACATTCTTTACATATTTTGGGTATTTACCCAAAGAAAACAAAAACACTAATAAGAAAAGATATATGAACCCCTATGTTTTTTGCAGCATTATTTCCAGTAGGTAAGATAAGGAAGCAGCCTAAGTCCCCATCAGTAATGAATACATAAAGAAGATGTAGCATATATACACAACGGAACATCACCTAGCCATAAAAAAAGAATGAAATCTTACCATTTGTAACAACATGGTTGGAGATGGAGGGTGTAATGCTAAGTGAAATAAGCCAGTCAGAGAAAGACAAGTACTGTAATTATTTCACTCACTTGTGGAATTTAAGAAACAAAACAAAGAAAGAAAGAAGAAAAGACACAAAAAAGCAAACTCTTAAATACAGAGAACTGCTGTTTGCCAAAGGGAGGTGGGTGGAGGAGGGGATGAAATAAGGGGGATTAAGAGGACACTCATCGTGATGAGCACTGATTAATGTATAGAATTGTTGGGTCACTATATTGTAATTTGAAATGTAACACTGTATAGAGATCATTGGTTTCCCCATACCAGCCATCCCTGATTGTCTGAGGGCAGGAATGGAGACAACACAGGAGATAAAAACAGGGAAGGAGAAAAATGGCAAGGTCATTTCCGTTGATCTCATTACATATGGCATGACCAGGGTCAAAAGAATTAAAAATTCCAAGTAAACTGTGAAGCAGAAACAGTGTCAACAAAATGATGTATATTAACATTTGCACTTGGAAAGATTCGTTTATATTCAAGTGATGACAGTAAACTATTCAAGACATTTTTCTTCCCAATAAGAGTACGACCCTGTCCAATTAGGAGTCCAACATCCAAAAGTAGGAGAGGTCCCAGTGGGCCTTAAGGCAAAATTATCTCATTATTATAAAACAAGAGAAGTTATAATAGGCATAATGTTGGCCTACCTAGAAGATTAATACCCCCAAAATGCCCACAGCCCAGTTCCTGGAACCTGTGAATGTGATACATTACGTGAAGAAGGACTGAAGTTTGCAGAAGCAATCAAGACTGCTAATCCACTGGCTTGGGATGGTAAGATTAGCCTGGATTATCCAGGTCGGCCCAGTCTTATCTCACAAACCCTTAAAAGCAGAGAGCCTTTCCTGGTTACAGCATGAAAGAGACTCGAGGATGGAAGGAGGTTCAGAGAGATGCCCTGTTGTGGGTTTTGAAGACAGAAGAAGGGAGCACAGGCAGAGGAATGTGTGTGGCCTCTAGAAGCTGGAAAAGGCAAGGAAACAGATTTTTTTTTTCTTAGAGCTTCCAGAAAGAAAGGCAGCCCTGCTGACATTTTGATTTTAGCCTGAAACCCGTGTTGAACTTCTGATCTTCAAAACTACAAGATCATGCACTCTGTTTGTGTTCGGTTTTTACAACAGCAATAGAAACCAGAGGTATCTGGGGCGGGTTATAGCCCATTTCGAGAAGGCTCGCAGCTAATACTAGAGATCAGAATAGGAACTATCCATAAATCCAAAATCAAAGAAATACTATGGTAGGGGGAGAAGGTAATAATCATTTTAACTGGCACTACAAAAGTTGATTCTGTTCAAATTGAGGTCTCCAAGCAAGCCAGGAAGACAGGAGATAGAACAAAAAGGAGGTGAAAAGCAGAGGAATAAAGACGTAAATAAAATAAAATTCCACAATAATGAGTATTTGATAACAAGTGTAATTTATTGCTTTTTCTCTTTTCCTTCCCCTCTGTAGCTCTCTATGGTACTTTTATGTATAATACATGCTCTCTATCCTCTCTTACTCATGGGCAATAGAAAATTCAAGAACACCTTTGTTAAACGTTGCATTTATCAGTCCTGTTTAGTTGTTAAGGCGAATGACTGAACTTTCAGTTCTTTCCATGACTGGGCCTCAGTTCATTTTCTCCTGAGAGCCCATGTTCCTCATGCTTCAAGGGCTAGCTCCTACGTGACATCAGGACAAAGGATAAGTGGTGTTCACTGGCATGACCCCAGGCTGATCCTACACAAAACCATCTGAGTGCAACCTTGTTTGTATTTTGCAGAGAACAGAAAGTGACAAATTGACGTGGTAACTGATTTGCCTAGAAATCTTGCAATTAAATGTTCTCAAAGGGGAAGACATTCCGCCCGAAATAGGACGCAATGAAATCCTTCCCTTCCCACCATCAACCCCCACAAGCAGAAGGCCACAAAGACTCAGTCCATTGCCCATGAGCTGTGCTCCTGGGTCTCGGCCCCCCTGCCATCCTTTCAGATCAGCCCCATCGAATACCAGATGGACCACCCGGATACATGCCCATTAGTCATATGTTTTAAAATGAGCCCAGTTCTTACACCCACCGGATGGTAGCAACGGAAATGATTACTCTGGGCACCATCACTGTGTGACTGTGAAAGCAAGTGTTTGCTGCTAACTGATTTGCATAATGGTGGAGAACTCCCAGAGTCCTGTTTTGGGGAAGTCTTTCCTGTTTCTGCTGCTCCGTATGCAGTGCCAGTTCCAAAGGAGGGGGGAGCCAGATACTGAAGCCACTCCCCCCTCCCCCCTCGTCTGAGAGAACAGTGCCCTTGTCACCCTGTATGACCTCAGCCTAGTCACGCAAGCCCTTAAAAGCAAAGGGAGTGGTCCATATACACAATGGAGTATTATGCCTCCATCAGAAAGGATTAGTACCCAACTTTTGTAGCAACATGGGCGGAACTGGAAGAGATTATGCTGAGCGAAATAAGTCAAGCAGAGAGAGTCAAGTATCATATGGTCTCACTTATTTGTGGAGCATAACAAAGAACACGGAGGACATGGGGAGATGGAGAGGAGAGGGAGTTGAGGGAAACTGGAAGGGGAGATGAACCATGAGAGACTATGGAGTCTGAAAAACAACCTGAGGGTTTTGAAGGGGCGGGGGTGGGGTGGGAGGTTGGGGAACCAGGTGGTGGGTAATAGGGAGGGCACGTACTGCATGGAGCACTGGGTGTGGTGCAAAAACAATGAACACTGTTACGCTGAAAATAAACAAATAAACAAAACAAAACAAAAAAAAAAAAGCAGAGGGAATGTGATGTTTCCATATCATGGGTAACGTACTAAGACCCCAGGACAAGATCCGAGGGCCCCACTCAGCTTTAAGTGGGAATAATCTGACTGAAAAATATCTCTATAGTCTCATCATGACCACATATAAAGTCATGTTCCCTTCCCTCCATCCTGTAAGCCAGCAGTGTTGGTTTTTGTTGGTTTTGTTTTGTTTTGCTTTGTTTTCTCTTCCAGACCTAATTCATGGAAAGAATGGAGCTATCTGTTTCAAAAGTAGATGCTTATTGGAATAAATAGTTAAAATAGGATTCCTCTTACACGACAAGGATGCCCAATCTCACCACTCTTGTTCAACATAGTATTAGAAGTTCTAGCAACGGCAATCAGACAACAAAGAAAAATAAAAGGTATCCAAATTGGCAAGGAAGAATTCAAACTCTCTCTCTTCGCAGATGACATGATTCTTTATATGGAAAACCCCAAAGACTCCACCCCCAAACTACTAGAAATCATATAGCAATTCAGTAACGTGGCAGGATACAAAGTCAATGTACAGAAATCAGTGGCTTTCTTATACACTAACAATGAAAATACAGAAAGGGAAATTAGAGAATCGATTCCATTTACTATAGCACCAAGAACCATAAGATACCTGGGAATAAACCTAACCAAAGAGGTAAAGGACCTGTACTCGAGGAACTACAGAACACTCATGAAAGAAATTGAAGAAGACACAAAAAGATGGAAGACTGTTCCATGCTCTTGGATTGGAAGAATAAACATTGTTAAAATGTCTATACTGCCTAGAGCAATCTATACTTTTAATGCCATTCCGATAAATTCCACCAGTATTTTTCAAAGAGCTGGAGCAAATAATCCTAAAATTTGTATGGAATCAGAAGAGACCCCAAATTGCTAAGGAAATGTTGAAAAACAAAAACAAAACTGGCGGCATCACGTTACCCGATTTCAAGCTTTACTACAAAGCTGTGATCACCAAGACAGCATGGTACTGGCATAAAAACAGACACATAGACCAGTGGAATAGAGTGGAGAGCCCAGATATGGACCCTCAACTCTATGGTCAAATAATCTTCGACAAAACAGGAAAAAATATTCAATGGAAAAAAGACAGTCTCTTCAATAAATGGTGCTGGGAAAACTGGACAGCGATATGTAGAAGAATGAAACTCGACCATTCTCTTACACTGTACACAAAGATAAACTCGAAATGGATAAAAGACCTCAACGTGAGACAGGAATCTATCAGAATCCTAGAGGAGAACATAGGCAGTAACCTCTTCGATATTAGCCACAGCAACTTCTTTCAAGATATGTCTCCAAAGGCCAAGGAAACAAAAGCAAAAATGAACTTTTGGGACTTCATCAAGATCAAAAGTTTCTGCACAGCAAAGGAAATAGTCAACAAAACAAAAAGGCAACCCACGGAATGGGAGAAGATATTTGCAAATGACAGTACAGACAAAAGGTTGATATCCAGGATCTATAAAGAACTTCTCAAACTCAACACACACAAAACAGATAATCATATCGAAAAATGGGCAGAAGATATGAACAGACACTTCTCCAATGAAGACATACAAATGGCTATCAGACACATGAAAAAATGTTCATCATCACTAGCCATCAGGGAGATTCAAATTAAAACAACATTGAGATACCACCTGACACCAGTTAGAATGGCCAAAATTAGCAAGACAGGAAACAACGTGTGTTGGAGAGGATGTGGAGAAAGGGGAACCCTCTTCCACTGTTGGTGGGAATGCAAGTTAGTGCAGCCACTTTGGAGAACAGTGTGGAGACTCCTGAAGAAATTAAGAATAGAGCTTCCCTATGACCCTGCAATTGCACTGCTGGGTATTTACCCCAAAGATACAGATGTAGTGAAAAGAAGGGCCATCTGTACCCCAATGTTTATTGCAGCAATGGCTACGGTCGCCAAACTGTGGAAAGAACCAAGATGCCCTTCAACGGATGAATGGATAAGGAAGATGTGGTCCATATACACAATGGAGTATTATGCCTCCATCAGAAAGGATTAGTACCCAACTTTTGTAGCAACATGGATGGGACTGGAAGAAATTATGCTGAGCGAAATAAGTCAAGCAGAGAGGGTCAAGTATCATATGGTCTCACTTATTTGTGGAGCATAACAAATAACATGGAGGACATGGGGAGATGGAGAGGAGAGGGAGTTGAGGGAAACTGGAAGGGGAGATGAACCATGAGAGACTTTGGACTCTGAAAAACAACCAGAGGGTTTTGAAGGGGCGGGGGGTGGGGGTGGGAGGTTGAGGAACCAGGTGGTGGGTAATAGGGAGGGCACGTACTGCATGGAGCCCTGGGTGTGATACCAAAACAATGAACACTGTTATGCTGTAAATAAACAAATAAACGAATAAAAAAAATAGGATTCCTCTTAATTTCAAGCTAAGGAGGATTTGGAAAAGACATGGAGGGTTGAAAGGTGAAAACAGGTGCTGCCAGTCAGGGACCAGTGCCCCAAGTCAAACCCAGGGCACCAGGAGATACAGGGACCTTCTCATAAAGCTGGGAAATAGATTTCCAGAGACCATACCTGGAGACAAAAGCCTTTATGGGACAGGACTGGGGTAAAACAAATAGAATTTTAAGCAGAATACCTGCCTGACTTCAAATGAAACACCATCTAAATAAACAATGAACCAATAAGCAGTTTATCACCAAAAATTATTCAGAAGGCTTTCCCCAACTTTCTTAAACTTCCCTTTCTTGTATAACCCCAGAGAGTAGAAGGGCATCACCAAACATGCCTAAAATTTCATTTCTTATCAGATACAGAGAGGAAGACTCAAAGCCAAGTATGATTTAATAGAGAAAAATAAGATAAAATGTTATATTTCTTGCACCCAAATATGGTGGATCCAATTGATGTCCCTTTAGAAAATGGTCAGGATGAATCCTATCATGATTCAAATCCCAGTACCAGCCCCCCTGGTTAGTTTGACTGAAACTCTTGTGCCGCCCTTCTCTATCCCCAATCTGAACAAATTTCCGTCTGATCTCTCTCTCTCTCTCTCTCTTTCTCCCAGCTCATGCTGGTGATCAGCAAACAATCCTACATACTCAACCTCTTGCACTGTGCATTTACCTTCTCATTTCATTGAAATCCAGCTGTCCCTTGGGAACCAAACATCCCTGCATAGTCTTCCCAATAAAAACTATGCTTTGTCTCAAGTCTCATGCTGTGGTGGGCTGGTTGTCCTCCTTATTTCCCACTGCCATGTCCTTTCTGTTGCACGTCTACCCTCTCACAAAGCGCCTGTTCTCTGAGGCTATGTCATAGTCCATACCACCTTGCTCCTGGCTCAGAACCTTCCTTTCTCTCCACCTCACCTCTATCACTTTGAGTAAAGTCAACATACCTGTAGAAGACCTCCTGGATGCTCTGGGACTTTCAAATTCTTGACCTCCTTATGATTTGTCTTACTTCATCCCCCTGATCTCAAAATCACACCATTGTTAGAACCTGTTATCACCAAAAACTGCACAACTTTGACATCCCAAATGCAAAAATTTCACTCTCAAGGCACTCTCTTCTTCCACTAGGGCCATTTGCCAATGTTCCAACCCCATCATGACTTCTGATCTTCTGATCCTGTAACTTCTCTTGTTTTCTATATCCAGACCCTCATCGTCCACTCACTTCCCTCCTTGTTCAGCCTAGATGACAGGGTCCATCGCTATAAACATACCTTTGCAAACACTATCAATTCTCTTGTCTCTTCTCTCCTTCCATCATACCCACCTGGAAAATCCCCCACTCTGGAAGAAAAGCCATTTCTCTGCCTGCACCCAAAGCAGTTTAATATTGTTAGAGGTAAGTCAATCAGAGAAAGACAATTATCATGTGATTTCTCTAAGATGTAGAATTTAAGAAACGAAACAGAGAATCACTGGGGAAGGAGGGAAAAATAAAATGAGATGAAAGCAGAGACGAAGACAAACCAGAAGAGACTCTTAACTCTAGGAAACAAACTGAGGGTTGCTGGAGGAGAAGGGAGGTGGGGGATGGGGTAAATGGGGGATGGGCTTTAAGGAGGGCACGTGATGGAATGAACACTGGGTGTCACATACAACTGATGCATCACCAAACTCTGCCTCTGAAACGAATAATATGCAACACATTAATTAATTGAATTATAATGATGTACTATATGTTGGCTAATTGAATTTAAATTTTAAAAAAGGAAAAAAATAATTTATTTTTAATAAAATTAAAGTTATAGGTATATTTCTAGTGAAATTCTAACAAGCAACCAGGAAGAATGGTTTCATTTTTAATTCATATTCTTATACCACAAGGAGAATCTCGACTACCTGGTAATTCTACTAATTTCTAAAGTACACTTGCTTTTCTTTTTTTTTTTTAAGATTTTATTTGTTTATTTGATAGAGCTCACAAGTAGGCATAGAGGCAGGCAGAGAGAGAGGAGGAAGCAGGCTCCCTGTCAAGCAAAGAGCCCGATGCGGGCTTGATCCCAGGACCCTGGGATCATGACCTGAGATGAAGGCAGAGGCTTTAACCCACTGAGCCACTCAGGCGCCCCTAGTACACTTGCTTTTCGATGCTCTAAGAAAGAAAGTACTCTTTCACATATTCGCCTGTCTGAAATCCCCACCCCACTCTCAGCCTCAGATGCTACCTTGACCCCACAGGTCACAACATCCCTACATCTTTTTACCACCGCATCACAAGATCTTTACACGCAAAATTTTCCAAACAATTGCCAGCATACACAATCTCTATAACCTTCTTCCCATTCACTCCTGAGTTCCGGCAAACTGTCACCTTCTCCCATCTCCTTGTATGTTCTAATTGTTTGTTGATGGCGCCTACTGGAAAGCTGAGTGGCATACATTCATTATGATTTACTCTTGGAAGTACAACTGATGTCACCAGATTCTGTTTTTAATCTTCAAATAGACAAACAACATCTGCAATTATATGTGATTTCTCTTCCCACATTAATGCATATTATGTATTTTGTTCTCCAGATTGCATACGTTAAAAGAATTTTGGTGCAAAGCAAAACAGCAGGAATGAAACCGATGAGGATAGGCACCAATGACTGATTTCTGACTTTAAAGAGAAGCCTGTTGATTATTTTTAAGTGTTTATTCTGAAAGGATTTCAGACTCTAAAAGCTTTTTTAAAAAAACAGCGTAAGAAATGTATAATACATTATATATTTTGATGTATCTAATTTTATATGTATATATAGTATATAGAAATAGAGTGGGAAACATAAACATTTGTTCTGAAAGTCAGAAATACACAAACAGGTGTACTCAGAGATGTGGCATTCTCTCCATCCCTCCTACCCCATTTCCATCCCCCATTCATTTCATTCTGTTCCACCTACACTTCCTAGGTTTATTTTTTTACACAAATGAGCAGACACACATGTATTTTATTTCCTCTCTTACATGAAAGACAACATACTATCAATATTCTTCTGCGGGGTGCCTGGGTGGCTCAGTGGGTTAAAGCCTCTGCCTTCAGCTCAGGTCATGATCCCAGGGTCCTGGGTTCGAGCCCCACATCAGGCTCTCTGCTCAGCAGGGAACCTGCTTCCTCCTCTCTCTCTCTCTGCCTGCCTCTCTGCCTACTTGTGATCTCTGTCTGTCAAATAAATAAAATCTTTAAAAAAAAAATTCTACTGCATTTTCTCTTCATTTGCAATATGCCTCCAGAAATCATATCATATTTTTCTTTATCATGTTCAGTTAGCCATTATATAGCATATCCTAAGCTATTGATGTAGTGCTCAATTCATTAGCTGTGTATAAGCATACTTTCATTCATAAAGCTCCTCCCCATTGACCCTCCACTATGTGTTTGTACCATAGTTCACTCAGTTAACCTCTTGTATGTATTTGCTTCCTGCATTTTGAAACTTTTAAAATGCTGTCATGAATAACTGTGTGATTTTAAGATTTGGGGAAATATATCTTCAGGGTAAATTTCTAGACAAGCGATTGCCGCTGAGTCGAAAGTAAACACAATTAATTTTGTTAGATTTGCCTAAATTCTGTTGCAAACGGGATGTGCCAATTTGCATTTTCACCAGTAATGTATGAAGGTGGCTGTTTGCCCACAGCCTCACCAACAGCATTTCTAGTCATACTGTTTTTAATTTGCACCAATGGAATAGGTGAGAAATGGTATCACAGTGTAGTTTTAATTTGCATTTCTATAATCATGAGTGAAGTTGAAGAGCTTTCCATTGATTTAAGAGCAATCTTTATCTTTTTTTGTTAATCGGTTAATATCATTGGCTCACATTCCTATCAAGTTTTGGGTTTTATTCTTTCAATGTCTAAGAGTTGCATATTTTATAGAGATACTGCTTTTTATCCACAATATATGTTAAAATCTGCCAGTTTGTCATTTGTCATTTATCCTTTGACTTTGTTTATGGTGCTTTTTGACACATAAATTTTTATTTTTATAGAGTGGAATTTATCAATCTTTTCTTTCATAGCCTCTGGATTTTCAATCATAGGAAACCTCTCCTTATACCCGAGTTATAGAGGGATTGGTCCACTTTTCTTCGACCACTTGGCTGGTTTCATTTTTATGTTTAAAACTCACATGCATATGGAGTTTATTCTTATGTATAGTGTGAGGGAGTAGCCTAATTTTATCTTTTCCAAAAGATAAACAGGTGTTTTTAGAACCATTCATTAAAAAACCTCACCTTTGACTTGATAACTCAAGTGTGGCCTTTATCACATGTTTAATTTCCTTATGTACTTAAGTCTTTCACTGAAGCTTTTATGTCACTAGTCTGTTTACTCATGTAAACATGACTTAATTAAAGAGAATTTCTATTATGTGTTCGTGACGGATAAGACTAGTCTCCCGGATGATTTTTACATTTTTGCTGCTTGCCTGGATATTCACGTGTGTTTGCTTTACCAAATAATATTAAAGTCAACTTGTCTATCTCCAGAAAAAAAAAATTATTGGTATTTTTATAGGGATTGCATTAAACTCTGGCATGAATTCAGGTAGTCAACCAAGTATGTGTGTGTCTTTCCATATGCTCAACCAAAGTTTGGAGTCTTCCAAGAGTATGTTAAATTTCCTCCAAATAGGTTTGCACATTTGTAGTTAAGTTTATTTCTAGACATTTAAACTGTATGTTGAGTTTTCTCTACATTTATAACCTCTAACTCATTTTATGCATGTGTATGTGTGCATAAGAAAGCTATCAATTTTTGTATATTAATTTTATAACCTGGTACTTTACTAAGATTTTATTGTTTGAGTTAATTTTGTCATGGATTCTCTAGGACATCCCAGGTATGCTCTCACATCATCTGCATATTGAAATAGCTTTACCTCTTCTTCACTAATTCTTATTCTTTAATTGATTTTGCTTGTCTAATTGCATTGGCCCATAGCTCCAATATAATATTGACTGGTAGTGGACATAATGGGAATTCCCTAAGTTGCCCCTAGGTTGCCCCATGTTTGAAGTTGATATTGATATCTTCGATACTTGAAGGACATTGTGACCCGATATAAACTTTCAGTTCAAAGTTTTTTTGTTTGGTTTGGTTTTACCTTATTGAAAAAGCTGCTCTCTTGTTGCCTTTTTGTATTATTTTTGAAAAATCTGATGCCAGTCCTACTTCTTTGTTTCATTATTTGATCTTTGTGTCTGGAGGCATTGAGGATTTCTTATCTCTTAAATATGTTTTTTCTCAGATATGTCTTACAGCTGATTTTTCTGGATTAATTTCCATATGTATCCAGTGCTTCTTTTAATATGTAAATCTAGATCTTTTATTTCTGAAACAGTTTTCTTGAATTGAGGTTTTAAAGTATTAGCTCTGGTTTGTTGTTCTGTTTCTTCTTCAACGGCTTTAATCAAACATTTGTCCTATTTTTTCTGTCTTCCATTTCAACCACTTCCTCTTGAACCCTTTTCACTTTTATCTTTACCCCATTTTTATTCCCTTGGTTGTTTTCCATCTTTCTTGAATGTTCCTCATTAAATTTCCTTTTGAGTCTATTTTCCTTTGAGCAACTTGTAATTTAGTCTTTATTTGTAAGATGATTTGGTCTTTTTTCTTTTATTTCTTTTGTAAGTTTAATCAACTCTCTTCATTTCTTTATGTAGTTCAGTCTATTTCTGTTTTTAATTTTTGTATTTCTGATTCAAGATCAGCTAACATATCCCCAAATGCTTATTTCAGTATATCTCACCAGCTTGGAGGGATGCCTGACAGCTTTCTTACACTTCTTGGTTGCTGTGTTTGTTTCTTTGGATGGGAAATATTCATTAGTTGAGGTAGAATTATTCTCACTTTCTGACATAGTAATTTCATACAGATTTATTCTGGGTTTTTTTTTCCTATTCATTTCGTGAATTTGAGGTGGCTTTCTAGATACCTAATTCAAAGACACCATCCTCTATCAGTGAGCAAAGTCCAGTTTCTCTATTCGACAGGTTTGGGTGTTTTTGTTCGTTTACACATTCTTACTTCAGAATAATTTTACGATTATAGAGAAATAGCAAAGAGCACAGAGAGCTCTTGTGTACTCCTCAGTTTCCCCAAGCACCAATTATAAAAACCAAGAAAACAGCAGATATATCACTTTTACCTGAACACTAGACTTTATTTGGATTTCACCAGTTTTTCCATTATGTGCTTTTCTGTTCCAAGATCCAATTCATTTTACCACATGCCCTCTAGTTGTCTTTCCTGTGGTCTGTGCATTTTCCCAATCTTGGCTAATCCTTCATGACCTTGACCATTTTTTAAAGTACTGGTCAGATGTAGGGCACCCGGGTGACAGGAGGTTGGGTGTCTGACTCTTGGTTTCAGCTCGAATCATGATCTCAGGGTCATGAGATGAAGCCCCACATCAGGCTCTGCACTCAGCACAGAGTCTGTGTGAGACCCTCTCTCCCTTTCCCTCTGCTCCTCCTGTCCCTCTCTGCAGCACACACACCCCCTCTCTCTCCAAAATAAATAAATTATTTTTTTAAAAAAAAGTACTGGTCAGATAAATTGTAGAATATCCCTCAGTTTGGGTTTGTCCAGTGTTTTTCTCAGATTAGACTAGGTTTAGGTTTTGAAAGAACCAAGACACAGTTTGGAAAGAACACCACAAAACTGAAGTGACTTTCTCATCACATCATGAGGATATCCTCATGATATCGTGAGTGATGTGAAATTTGATCATTTGCTTAAGGTAAAGTTCAACTTATGTCTCTACTGTAAAGTTACTGTTTTTCCTTTTCCATAGACTAGTCTTTGGGGGCAAGTCACAGAATCCAGCCAACAGTCCAAAGGGGAGGTCTTAGCTCTAACGCCCTGGAAAGGGGAGTACTGACATAAACTATGTGGAATTCTTCTATAGAAAAAGTTGTCTTTAGTCCCCAATTTATGTTTTTCTTTGAACATTTATTTATGTCAGTATGGGCTCATCTATAGTTATTTTACACTTCTGTGTATAATCCAATACAGTATCATTGGTTTTTTGCTCAAAATACTTCAGCTTTGACCAATGGTCATTCTTTCATATTGACTGCTGTGTCTCTCTGACAAGTCTTCATGTTTTCATTTTTTTCCAGAAACTCCTTACTTCCTAGTACTATGTCTGTTTGTCTGAGGATGTTTTGTTTTCTTCTGTTTTTGAATGAGGAATTATAGTCATGCTTTTTTTTTCCTTCTTTTTTCTCTTGAACAACTCTAACTTTTCCCCTTTTCTTCTCTTTTATTATCCCAGTTACTGCGTTGCCTTTCCCTTCTTTTTGCTTCTTCACCAAGAACTATGCTTTTTAAAGACTGCAACCTCTTATCATGCATATCTTTTTTTAGGATTTTATTTATTATTTATTTGACAGACAGAGATCACAAGTAGGCAGAGAGACAGGCAGAGAGAGGAAGGGAAGCAGGCTCCCCACCAAGCAGAGAGCCCGACACGGGGTTCAATACCACGACCCAAGCCGAAGGCAGAGGCCCCAACCCACTGAGCCACCTAGACACCCCATGATGCATATCTTTAACTCTTCCTTGTAATCAGTGCTCTGATCTAACAGGACCCTTTCTTATTGCTTAGGTTTCAAGTGAACTTTCTCCTGCTGGTAGTTAAGCAGTATCAAGTCCATCCCTGGCTCTCCACTTCTCTCTTCCTCACAGTTTTTCTTTGAGTTGCCTTTACTTGCCATAAACACACCAGAAGCATGAGCACTCACTCACAGGATTAGGTGATTTTTCATTTTTTTATTAACAGGTAATTTAAAGTTTGTTATATCTGTCCTTTACTTATCCTGCAGATACGATCTTCTGTATTGTTGTTCCATGTTGTTTCTCGAAGGATATGGAGATACAGATTGAAGTTGCTGCCATAAATTTTCATTTAACCCCTGAATAATGTTTGACATTGGTGCCTGCATCAACTTTAAGAAATTTCATTTAATCCTACTATTTTCTTTAGAATGAGTATTTATTTTTGCCAACTGTTATTCCAATTTAGTGAGATGATAAAATGAGATAACTGATATTTTCTTCTAAGTTCTTCAATGCAGTCATTACATGAATGGATTTTTAAAAGTTGGCCTTTCTTCCATCACTATAATTACCTCTAACTTGACAATGATCTATTGGTCTTTGAATTCAAATTACATTTGTAAATATTTTATTTCAGATTTTTGCACCCAGGTCAATAAATGAGATTGCCTATACTTACTTTTACAGGTTGGATATCCTTGTCCAGTTTTCGGGATCAGGGAAGTATTAGGTTCTTGAAATAAGTTGAATATCATACCATCTTTGCTTTGGTTTGCCTTTTTCTAGAACATAAGGAATCTCTCCCCTTTGAAGTTTTGGGATACTTTACTCATAAAACTGCTTGAGCCCCAAGAGATACTGCAAGTTTTAATTTTTTTGTTGGCTTTAGATCTATTCACGTTTTGTATTTCTTTATCCAATTTTAACATTTTATACTTTTCAAAAAGTATTCTAATTCAGTTACTCTTCAAAATTTCATATTTTAGAATATTTTTGTAATATTTATATTTATTTTTAAAAATTTGTTATATGTACATTTATGTTCTCTTTCACATTCTTATTAATGTTATATGTTCCTCCTCTCTATTGTCTAGATTAACCTGCCAATTTTGTATGTCTTTTGTTTTTAAATTTTTGCTGTTATTGGTCTACTCCAGTGGCTTTGTGTTTATTTCTTATGGTGCTCATGTCTGTATCTTTTTTAGTCCTTCATTCTACCTGTTTCTATTTTGTTCTTTGTCTAAGTTCTTATACTGAACACTCAGTTTGATTAATTTGTTTTTTTTTATTTGCTGATATATGCATCTAAAGCCACATGTCTCCTTCTGCCAACCACTTTCAGCCATAACCCAAAGCACAGAATTTTTTATGCACTATTGTTAGTGTAGTTCATTTGCAAATACTTAATCACTTTTGTTTTTATAATCTCACCAAGCCAATAATTACTTACAAGGGTGTTTATGTAAACATTTTAAGGAGTGCAAACTGACTCTTGTTCAGAATAACTTCTTGGATTGTGTTGTACAGAGATGGTGGCTTGTGTCATTTTCTCTTTTTTATGTTGGTTTAGGTTTCTTTATGACCTAATACATGGTCTGTTTAGTAATGTCTCATACACACACACATATATATATACACACGTGCTCTTCTATAAACTCCTTCTTATTCTTTCTACACGCACAGATAGAAAACGTTTCCCAGCCTCCCCTCTAGATAGGTATGGCCAAATAATGAGAGAAGAAGTGTTCGCATCCAGGTCTTGACAATAAAAATCTACCACCTTGATCCACCAGATTCTTTTCTCTTAAGGCTTGAGCTGATGAATGCAGTGACCTTGGAAGCCACAGGTTGAAGCCACAAGACTGAAGGAATCAGGTTGCTAAATCACCTCCTGGAGGAGAGCCACTAGTTCATCACAAACACGCATTTCAAATTTTACATGAAAAAGAAATAAAATTCTATGATGTGGAATCACTTAGGGTTTGGGGTTTGTTAAACCAGGTAGTGTTGTCTATATAATACATTGACTTAACAGGTTTCTCTATTATTTTTAAAGGCTGAGGTTGGCATTGACTAGAATATGTCAACCTGACCCAATCTCCCAATTTCATCTTCCTGCATTCTTACCGCCAGTTAGCTACCTGCTTGGCATTTGTCGTAACGTGTACTGCTGGATGTCAATCTCTCCTGACGGATTATGCCTAACATGCTGTTCTCAGGAGCTCATTCCCCTAAAGGCAAAGGATAGTCTAGGTTGAACATCAATCTAATCCAATATCAAGTACAGTGCCTCATACCTAATAGATACTCCATAAACACTTCCTGACTGGATGAATAAATAGAGAATGACCACTAGACAAAGTCGTCTGTGGGGGAAATCTCTGTTACTTGCCTGGTGGCACCTAGGAAGCCCAGTGTATATATTTGTGTTTAAGTGTACACTAGAAAGATCAACTGTTAGAGGCTCAGGGTATGTGTATAGTGGGAAAAGGAAGAATTCCAAGTAGATTGTTAAAATGGTCATTTAAATGCACAGTGAATCTTCACCACTTTGGTTACCTGCTTTTGCCACACTTCTCTCCCACAGAATAGGCTAGAGACTTAGGCGAGGTAGCCATACTTTCCAAACCTTAATTCTCAAAAGTTGAACAGTGCCAGAGAACCACTCACAAATATATCACCTATTCTGAGAAAGCAAGTGAAACAGGAGTAACCTTCAATTATTTAACCAAGCAATCCACAGATACGAAGGGCCTCTATCATATAGTCTTTCCTCTGTCTCTCTTCTACTGTAACAACTACTACACCGCAGGCAAAAATATATTTCACTCCCTTATATCTCTGGATTTATGCCTTGCTCCTTGCCCCTGGGATGTCCCTTCCCACCCTTACCCCATCCTACTCTGCCTTCTGATTTCTTGCTGTCCAACAAGGTCAAGAATGAATGTTCAGTCATCTAGAGATCCTTCTCCGATTCTTTCAGCTGGAAATGATCCTCTCTCTTCTGCTTTGCAAGATCAATTACTTTATTATTTGGTTCAGATGTGGCGTGGGCCATGTGAAGAGGTCAGTACTTAATACACAGCAATGTGTAGGGTATTCAGGTGGGAGTCTTGTGCTATATAGTTCAAGGGTTCAAAAAATTATATTGAGATTTTGTACCCAAATTCAAAATCTCAAAATTATGTGTAATGTTTTCAAGCTTATTATATAAAAACAAAAAGTGAAGCCTCATCTAGTTTAGGTGGGGGGGGGGGGTGGGCGAAGAACCTCTAACTACATGCTTGGAGAAGACTCTTTGAAAAACTTGATCCAGGATTGGAAGGAGAAGAAATGGCTAGTGCTCAACCAAGAGGGCATGTGGGGGGGGGGGGCGGGGGAAGGGGGTTGGTGATAGCTTTTAAAGGATGTTTCCAAGCCTAGGGTTGAGAAATCAGCTGATGGTAATACAGTTGAAAGAAGCTCTAAAATAACAGCGGAGAACCATGTCAGGAAATGGGGCAAGATGGGAGCTGTCCACAGTATGACATAGGAATGCAGATTGCTGGGCATAAGCCCAGGCATAGGGACCTGGGAGAAATTGAATGTTGACTTCTTTCAGAACTGGAGTTGTATGTGGAGCTGCTCTGCTACTGAATCCCTTAGATATATGTAGATAAAATGGGAACAAAGTACCCCGAGATACACCATTCCCTCTTCTCACACATTGTCCTCAAGACCACAGTTACGTGTTCTCAGCTGACAATCTGCGCAAAACTGGTCTAACTTAAACAGGGTGGTAAAACTGCCTCATTTGGAGTTACTTGTATGTATCCTTTTCTTCCTTTAAGATACAGTCTTCTTCATCACTGTATCTATCACAGCCCACGCACAGCTATGTTGTACCCAGTGCACAATTAATGTTGTTCCGTGATTCTTCAAATATTTCCAACATGACTTCCATAAGCACTTTAGCAACTCTTTAAGAACTTGGGTAAATCACTTAGATTATAGAGATATTAAATTTTAACACTGGAAGTAACAGTAGACACGTTCAAGGTCTGCGGAGACAAAAAAATGATTTTGCATTATGGCCAAGTCTGATTGATTGCTCCTGACTTCTGGGAGTTCTGCCTTCAGAAGGACTCTGAGGTCATTTCCTGTGGAAAGAGAGCTACAATTCATTAGTGATGCCTTCTGGGGAAGATAGCAGCTTGCCTCTTGCATATTTGCCATCCTTTACCTGGGATAATACCTCATTTTACAGATATAAGAAGTGAGTTTTAGAGAACAAAATAAATTTTGTTCAAAATACAATAGCTATTTACTGTCAAAGCCAAGACCACTTAGGTTTCCTTTATCAGTGCTCATTCCATTATACAATACTGGGACAGAGTTTTGCTTGTTTGTTTTTTCTTATGGACAATTCAATTTTCCTATAGTACTACCTCTACTTGTTTAGACGTTTGGTTTTTTGTTGTTGTTGTTTTAAGTAGCTGAAGACACAAGAGTAAAACCTTGAAAACCTGACAAAGATTTAGGCATATTATTGTGTCCCTATCTCTCAAAAGACAAACAAACAAAAAAAGCCTACTTATTTTAAAGACTATTAGATGTTACCTGAAAAATGGTGTTATTCATCTTCCCCCAAACTAGTATTTATTAGCTATCTGTGGCTGTATAACTCATCAACCCAAAACAAAAGTCACTTATTAACTGGATTAAACTGGATTTATTAACTAGATTAAAACAAAAGTCATTTATTAACTCCCACATTCCTATGGGTCAGAAATGTGGGTGGCAGTGACTTGGCTGGGCAAATTTAGCTTGGTCTTCCATGAGGTTGGAGTCAAACGGTGGTTAAAACTAGGGTCATCTCAAAGCTGAGACTACCTAACAGAGAAGATATGAACCACTAGAGGCTGGAATCCTTGGGCACCTCCAGCCTCCTCACTGTCTTTGTGTGACCTTGCCACATGGTTCTCCAGTCTGGTGGCTTCAGGGTAGTCAAATTTCTTACAGGTCAGTTCAGGACTCCCACCACACATGTACCGAGAGGAAGAGAGCCATCTGGAAGTTGTCCTACCTCAATAATCCAGCCTCAGAGGTCATGGAGTATCACTCTGTCATATTCTTTTGGTCAAGGCAGTTCCAAAGCCCACCCAGATCCTGCCTCTCAGTGGAGGAGTGTTCATGTCACATTGTCAGAAGATAATATGGGATGGGATATATGATATAACCTGCCATGAAGGGTGAGTGAGAGTCCAATGTTGGCATTTCAGAGAAGAGTTCAAAAGCAACTGTATCATAATGTTCTGGGTATCAAGGTATCTTTAACTATCCCAGATTAAGGTTGCCACAGAGCACCTACTTAAATCTGAACTTCAGATAAGCAATGAATAATTTTTCATCTAAGACCTATGCAACATTTAGGACATACTTATCCCCCCACCAAAAAAATTCATTAATCTGAAATTCAAATTTAGTTAGATATCCTATATTTTTATTTGCTAAACCTGGCAACCCTATCCCAGATTGACTCATATGGTCAAGGAAGCAATGTTTTCAACTGGTGTTGAGGCTGGGAATGAGACGGTCTTAGTGCTAGTGTTACTATTAGTCTCCAAGTTTGCCTAGCTTTGGTGACTCAAGTGCCTTATCTGATGCTGTTTCCATCTCTGGAGTGGAAAATTGACTTCCACGCTCTAAGACGAGAGTGAATTCAGGATCATTGTGTTTTTAGCTCTCTGATTTCCCAGAGTTTTCTTTTTCAATCTTTCAGCTGTGCATAAGCTGATCTCCTGGCACTGGTTTTGTTTCCTGACAGGCAACATTAATTCATTTTCACATTCACACTCAAATCACTTCCCTCTCTAACAACAACAATAATGGTGAAAGCCCATTTGGAAAACAGCTTGATGGAACAGCTGCTTCGTACTCATTATGAGTCTAACACTTTCTCTAATTTGGGGGAAGGGATGCCCACAACTATAAGTACATTGCACTTCAGGTATCCAGTAAACACTGCACTTCTTTTTCTGATGTATTTTTCTACTCGTGCAATTAATATATAAAATGTTTACTCAATTTTTATACTATCTCAAGTGACTTACTAAAATTTTCACCATAATCTCCAGGACTATCCAACCAGATGTCTTGCAACGGCTCCCTCATTATTCTAGAAGTTCCAAAGCTGCCTTACATTCCCAACACCAAACAAACACTGGCTTAGATGGTCCACTTTATGTAGTGTCCTTACCTGCTAGTTAATCTATTCTAGGTCTTCAAATTAAGATCAGAGATTTAAGATGTTTGTTAACAAACTAATAGCATAAATGTCATTATGTTCTTCCTCTGCTACCAACAAGAACCAGTAGTGATGACTCACCAGGATGCATGTTGCCATGGGAACTATCAGAACATGATGTACTGTTACTTGCAGGAAATGGCCTTGGTAGCAAGATAATATTAGGCCCCTCCATTTAAGTCATAGGTAGATCCCAGTTTCTTCTTTCATTGCTACAAAAGAGTGTTAGTGGACACTGCTGGTTCCAACCCGACACTCACTGTCTTCTTTTTCCTTGATAAGAGAACTTTAATTTTAAACAACTGGAAATTCCCTCCCACCGTGTGTCTAAAGGGACAAGTGAGAGGCTTAGACACCCAACCTGAGACCAATCATCATGTACCTTGATAAACACCAAACTCAGCTCCTGAGTAATCTTAAATCCAACAGAAAAACGGGATGGCCCTGGCCACAGTCATTGGTCCAGGGGTAGCAGATAGACATGGAAAGGCAAGGAGATAGCCCCAGTTACACTGAAGACCACGCTGAGGTAATGTCAGAATTACTTTTGGAATTAAGACAATACTAATACCAATGAAATGGAGAGACAGAAAAGCCTGGGTCCTTGACATTACCAAGTGACTACTTTGTGCCACACCTAAAGCAAACACAGGAGATAATAAATTTCCTTACTGATTAATCATCGTGAGTCAGGATTTTCCTAGTTTAGCAGCCAAAAGCTTCCTCACTAATACTAGATATAGAATGGGGAATTCAGCCAAAAGTAAAACAATTTTAATCTTTTTCTCCAGAAGTTAAAAAAAAAGTTAATTTTAAGTAACAGTTGATATGCTATATAGACCTTTTTCTAAAAATATAATATGACTGCATTTCCCAGCCATCATCTCAGATAGCCTGGAGTCTGTGTGGCTGGGTTAGGCCAACAAAATGGAAAGTGAGTGGATTCTAAGGTCCTGGCCCTTAAAATCATCTCCCTAAATCCTCTAGTTCTTTCTTCCCTTCACTAGAAACTTCAGAAGTGACATATTTGGATGCTATAGCTGGAAAGGGGAAGCAGGCAGGTTCCCTGATGTCCTGCTTGGAAACAAGTTTCTCCATTGATACGAACCTGGGATGTAAGCAAGAAAACAGCTTCATGTTAAGTGACTGAGATTTCAGGATTTGTGTGTCATTGTACAGCTGAGCCTAGCCTAGTTAATACACCAGGAAGGAACTCAACTACTAGATAACAGTAAGAGTAAGAGGAGAAGTCAGTCCTAAAGTCTGTGCCTTATTTGAAAGAACAGTGGCTATCCTGAGGATGTGTGTTTAAAACAATTAGAATATGAATGTAATTTCAAGCAAGTAGAGGAAAAAATAAAATTAAATCATTCACACTTAAGGTGAAATGTCATGATATCTGTGATTTGCTTTAAAATCCTTCAGCCAGGGGTGCCTAGCTGACTCAGTTGGTAGAGCATCTCGCTCTGATAGCGGGGTCATGAGTTTGAGCCCCACATTCAGTATTTTTCAAAGAGCTGGAGCAAATAATCCTAAAATTTGTATGGAATCAGAAGAGACCCCGAATTGCTAAGGAAATGTTGAAAAACAAAAACAAAACTGGGTGCATCACGATACCTGATTTCAAGCTTTACTACAAAGCTATGATCACCAAGACAGCATGGTACTGGCATAAAAACAGACACATAGACCAGTGGAACAGAGTAGAGAGCCCAGATATGGACCCTCAACTCTATGGTCAAATAATCTTCGACAAAACAGGAAAAAATATACAGTGGAAAAAAGACAGTCTCTTCAATAAATGGAGCTGATAGCTATATGTAGAAGAATAAAACTCGAACATTCTCTTACACCATAAACAAAGATAAACTCAAAATGGATAAAAGACCTCAACATGAGACAGGAATCCATCAGAATCCTAGAGGAGAACATAGGCAGTAACCTCTTCGATATCAGCCACAGCAACTCTTTCAAGATATGTCTCCAAAGGCAACAACATGTGTTGGAGAGGATGTGGAGAAAGGGGAACCCTCTTCCACTGTTGGTGGGAATGCAAGTTAGTGCAGCCACTTTGGAGAACAGTGTGGAGATTCCTGAAGAAATTAAAAATAGAGCTTCCCTATGACCCTGCAATTGCACTGCTGGGTATTTACCCCAAAGATACAGATGTAGTGAAAAGAAGGGCCATCTGTACCCCAATGTTTATTGCAGCAATGGCTACGGTCGCCAAACTGTGGAAAGAACCAAGATGCCCTTCAACGGACGAATGGATAAGGAAGATGTGGTCCATATACACAATGGAGTATTATGCCTCCATCAGAAAGGATTAGTACCCAACTTTTGTAGCAACATGGACGGGACTGGAAGAAATTATGCTGAGCGAAATAAGTCAAGCAGAGAGAGTCAAGTATCATATGGTCTCACTTATTTCTGGAGCATAACAAAGAACATGGAGGACATGGGGAGATGGAGAGGAGAGGGAGTTGAGGGAAATTGGAAGGGGAGAAGAACCATGAGAGACTATGGACTTTGAAAAACAACCAGAGGGTTTTGAAGGGGCGGGGGGTGGGAGGTCGAGGAACCAGGTGGTGGGTAATAGGGAGGGCACTACTGCATGGAGCACTGGGTGTGATACCAAAATAATGAACACTGTTATGCTGTAAATAAACAAATTAAAAAAAAAGATATGTCTCCAAAGGCAAAGGAAACAAAAGTGAAAATGAACTTTTGGGACTTCATCAAGATCAAAAGCTTCTGCACAGCAAAGGAAACAGTCAACAAAACAAAAAGGCAACCCACAGAATGGGAGAAGATGTTTGCAAATGACAGTACAGACAAAAGGTTGATATCCAGGATCTATAAAGAACTCCTCAAACTCAACACACACAAAACAGATAATCATATCCAAAAATGGGCAGAAGATATGAACAGACACTTCTCCAATGAGGACATACAAATGGCTATCAGACACATGAAAAAATGTTCATCATCACTAGCCATCAGGGAGATTCAAATTAAAACAACATTGAGATACCACCTGACACCAGTTAGAATGGCCAAAATTAGCAAGACAGGAAACAACGTGTGTTGGAGAGGATGTGGAGAAAGGGGAACCCTCTTAGACTGTTGGTGGGAATGCAAGTTGGTGCAGCTACTTTGGAGAACAGTGTGGAGATTCCTCAAGAAATTAAAAATAGAGCTTCCCTATGACCCTGCAATTGCACTGCTGGGTATTTACCCCAAAGATACAGATGTAGTGAAAAGAAGAGCCATCTGTACCCCAATGTTTAAAGCAGCAACGGCCATGGTCGCCAAACTGTGGAAAGAACCAAGATGCCCTTCAACGGACGAATGGATAAGGAAGATGTGGTCCATATACATAATGGAGTATTATGCCTCCATCAGAAAGGATGGATACCCAACTTTTGTAGCAACATGGACGGGACTGGAAGAGATTATGCTGAGCGAAATAAGTCAAGCAGAGAGAGTCAAGTATCATATGGTCTCACTTATTTCTGGAGCATAACAAAGAACATGGAGGACATGAGGAGATGGAGAGGAGAAGGGAGTTGAGGGAAACTGGAAGGGGAGATGAACCATGAGAGACTATGGACTCTGAAAAACAAGGGTTTTGAAGGGGCGGGGGGTGGGAGGTTGGGGAACCAGGTGGTGGTTATAGGGAGGGCACGTATTGCATGGAGCACTGGGTATGGTACAAAAACAATGAATACTGTTACACTGAAAATAAATAAAAAATAAATTAATTAATTAAAAGATAAAAATAAATAAATAAATAAATAAATAAAAATAAAGTCCTTCCACCAAAAAGGAAGGAGAAGGGTTAAATAAAGTATATGTGGCAAATATTGATCATTGTCACATCTATGGTAGAAGAATATAAGGATTTATCACACTATTTATTTTACGTATGTTTAAATGTTTTTAATAAAAAGTAAAAACAAAAACCCACAATAAACAGAAAGTAGAAAAATCATATGGCAGAAATAAATCCAATTAGATTGATAACCCTTATAAGTGTAAAGGTAAAATAATAAAAAATAAAAAATAAATAAAAATAAGTAAATAAATTAATGAGATCTGCTCCTCCATTTTACACCATCTTGGTTTATAAAAGTTTCCATAGGAACGCTCCAGTTTCTGGGAGCAGAGGTATCCTGTACTGGCTAATCCCAATCAAAATATAAAATATACACACTTTTTTCAGCACAATACATGTGTTGGGAGACCTACAAAATAATATATAAGATTTGTGCCAAAAAGCAAACAGAAGAGCAACTTTCTCCACCTCCCTTTCTGACCCAGGGCAACCTCTTAACTATTCCTGTTTTTTGTTCTAATCCCCGTGGTTGTTACTTCTGTAACTCTGGGCAATGTGCTCTTCCTCTCTTCCTTGCTTTACCAAGTTCACTAAACTGTAAGCTACTCAACTTTGAAAACAGTCTCCTACTTCCCTAAGTATCTTGCAAGGAGACTTAGGTATGGATACGGACATAGACATCTAGAGACAAGTATTAGATCGATGATTGATAGATTCTCTTGGTAGTTATTAATACTTCGTTATCTTGCATACTTCATTAAAGCCTTATTTTCTATTCCATTAACTTGAGAGAGTACCCCTTGATTCTCATTCTAAAGATGAAGATACCTCCTTAGCCATTCCTTCCTTTTCTCACTCTCCACATACTCCAACCACCATCACGTGCACTTGCATTTTCAAATCATCAAAATTTTTACCTGTTACACTTTTTAACTACAATACTAATGAGAAAACAATTCTTCATTGCTTTTATCAGAGATGTGCTATGAAAACTGGCTTCCATAAGATAGGAAGCTGTCTCCAAAATTAAAGGGACAGGTAAGATAAGGACGTAAGAGGGAAAGCACAGTAATCATGGGATCTGCGTTCTCCAACTACCTCTATCCCTAAATAACCGTCACTATTGGTCCCATTTCTTCATCTGCAAAACAAAGGACTTGGCCTAGGCTGCTCATCTAGAATCTTTCAGCAACAGAAGGATAAATGAAAATAGAATAAAATTACTTGATTCGAGTTCCAGAAAGGAAATTACACCCATAGCTTAAGAAATCAGCAGAGGCTAAGGTCAGGAGTACGTCAACACTGACCTCTCTTCATACCACTGGAGTCTGATGCAATTTGCTCCAGCAGTAGGCAGAGATGGCATATTTATTCAATTCTTTCCGTTAGAAAAATTAAAATGCAAATATATGTAAATTATGGACATTATAAATGAGAACAAGAAAGAAACACAAAATCCTGATTACTGGTTGGCTGAAGGGACATCAGCAGGATCCTGAAATGAAACCCAAAATCTATGCTTGGAGAGCCACAGCCAGGATAATCCCTGCTCGCGCCCCTGCATTTCTAAAGTCACCACCTGGGCTCTCTGTCATCAGTCAGTGTTCAGTGCTCCTGGCTACATTAACATTTCTCATAACGTAGGAGGTACAGAATCTCAACCCACAAAACTCAAGGATGCCAACATTCAACTGTGTCTTCCACATATGACCTTACTTTCTCTCCCAAACTTTCTATTTCTTCTTTTGGTAGAAACCTCAATCAGACACTTCTGGGTAAAGGCAATCAAGTCAAAGTTTTCTTGTCTCAACCTTTATCTCTAAGCTTGCAGTTAAGTTCCAAGGACAAAGAAGGGGCACAGAATGTAATACTTAGCATCAGAGCAAGGGAAATGGCCTAGGATCATGATCTCTTCTGTCTACACTGACATCTACTATGGCATCCTGGTTTCCTCCAGTCAGTAATTGGTGCCATACCCCCAGTGATGTCTGCAGATTCTTGTACACCTGGTACGGTTACTGGTCAGCTGCAATCTCTTCCCAATGATAGGCTTCCCCAGGTCCTGGGATCTCCTTCAGCTACTCCTCTCAGCAGGGAAGTGGAAAAGATTTAGATGCTCTCCCCTGTCAGTCTCAGATTATAAGAAACCTGCTGGCTGTGTCAGGACCTCCATCTGGACACAACACGTCCACATTTTCTATTCTGTTCTCACCCCGCAGTGAGGGGCGCCATATCTTCTGTAACTTGTCTTTCCTGATCACTCAGTATGAAGGACACATCTCCCCTGCCTTTGGATCACATACTCTCTCACTCCTCACCAGGAAAAAGGTCCTTCTCAGAGGTACCCAGTACCACTTCCAACTCTCTTTATTCTATCTGCTTAGCCCATACCCTCAGGCCACAGGTGCAAAAAGGGAGACCCAAGGAAGTTAACACACAGCCCAAGACCACAAAGCTTATTACATCCTCTGATTCATGTCCTCATTGACTTACGCATCTGTTCACTCAGTAAATAAATGCTTGTTTGATTCCAACAACTGCCATTCACCAAGAATAGGACAATATCCCTGCTTTGTGCCAATCACTCTCCAGTGAGGGAAGCAGAGTTGTAAATAGATAATGATCACACAGGTAAATAACCAGTCAAACAGATGTGTGAACAAATAAATGATGACTATTAAGGGAGGCTTTCTAGAAATTTCCCTACCAGAACCTGAACACCCTCCCATTCTGAAACCTTATCTTCCAATAGGAAACAGAGAGGGTTAGCAGACTGATCATTCCCTACTATTCCCTAAGTCGTCCTTAAAATCACAGCAACTTTTTTCAGAAAATAGTTCACATATATTCAGCAAGGGAAGAAAAAGAGTATTGCCTAATTATCCCTCACTGGAAGTTTTTCTCTGTCTATGCATTCATGCATATTGTCAAATTTTATAAAAGAATAAAGAAGAAGCTGGCCCACAGTATCCAAAACCACATTAAGAGCACAGTGATTGAAGATATGTGCAGATCCTCATTTCTGCCATCAAGAAGATAACTTAGCGGGGCGCCTGGGTGGCTCAGTGGGTTAAAGCCTCTGCCTTCAGCTCAGGTCATGATCCCAGGGTCCTGGGATCGAGCCCCACATCGGGCTCTCTGCTTAGCAGGGAGCCCGCTTCCTCCTCTCTCTCCCTGCCTGCCTCTCTGACTAGTTGCAATCTCTGTCTATCAAATAAATAAATAAAATCTTCAAAAAAAAAAAAAAGAAGATAACAGGAGAACCTGTGGGTCTTATGCACCCTGAATGCATAAGAACAGCCCAGTTAGATCAGCAGAGGATTTAACACTCAACAGGGCGATTCTTTCTCCATGGCAGCTCACAACATCAGTGCTGGGGCTCAGAAGAGTTCAGGCAGTGGAGTAGAATTATTCTACTTCTAGGGGCAGCTGGATGGCTCAGTCGGTTGGGCGACTGCCTTTGGCTCAGGTCATGATCTCAGGGTCCTGGGATCAAGCCCCACATCGGGTTCTCTGCTCAGTGGGGAGCCTGCTTCTCCCTCTCCCTCTGCTGTTCTGCCTGCTTGTGTTCTCTCACTCTCTCTGTCGCATAAATAAATAAAAATCTTTAAAAAAAAAAAAAGATCAAAAGACTGAAAGTATAGTCTATCCCAGAGAAAGAAGACAGCCCCAGTGTCCTGACAACCAGGAAACAATAGGCCAGAAGGAGACTGATACCCTGTCATCAGAAAGGCAGAAGGAGTGAGCAAGTAAGTCACTCCGTAGGCTGGGAGTGAAACAGCCATGGAGGGAGCCCTATGCAAGGAAAAGCTATCATCTTAGCCCAGCAGCTCTGAAAAACAGCTCTAGATGTACAAGGCACTGGGAAACTGTTGTGAACTTCTGTTCACAAAAACTTCATGGGCACATCAAATTGAAAAATAAAGGGCTGCTAGCGGGAAAGTTGAGAAACTGTGTCACAGGCAGAGCCCCAAATCGGGCCCAGATGATAGATAGGAAGAAGGCATCTCCTGGGCCACTTCGAAGAGGCAAGAAAAAATGGATAAGCTGTAGTCAAATAACTCCCCCTGGTTATGGATCCCAAAGGACATGGGAACACTTCCCAGTAAGGTAAAAAGAAAGTGTGGAAGTGAAGAGTGCTTCAGAAAGGAGACATGGGTGAAAGCAACGAACTGATTGAGACCAGGAGGAGAAAAGGTCAAGAAAAATGGCAGGGGGTGGAGGAACCTGAGGTCAATAAGCAGGAAAAGACAAAAGAGAAGCTATTCTCTGAAGAGAATATATAGGTCCTATAGGACCAGCTTTAGAGAAATGGCCATGAAGTCAAAGAAACCAAGGTATGAAGGATGAGAAAGGAGAATGGCAGAGAAACCGAGGAGAGAAAAGAAACTCAGTATGTTCGGAAGACTCCAGAAAGGACCCATAGGAAATAGCCTAGAATTATGAAAAAAAGAAAAAAAAAGGATTTGGGGCAAAATGAACAGAGGCGTGTAGCCCCAAAAGTCATTCAGTGCAGAAATAGGAAAAGTGGAATGTGCTCACAGATCTGAAAACCTGAGAAGAAGGAGAGAGTTTCAACACCTAGTAATTGAGTCTGTGAAGAACAAAGTAGATCATGGACGTAAACAGGCCACCAAATACACACATATAGTTGTTATATAAATTCTTGCTTTTTGATTGTTTTATTAACCATAATAATGTGAATAAATCAGATCCAGTACCCAGAAACTAAACAAAAATTAATTTCAGCCCAGAAACTCAAGAGCAGCTTCCGTTGTGCTTCTACCACTTAGTGCTAAAGTGAAGAAGCCATTAGGACAGGGCCAGACATGAGCTCATTCGGGAAGTCAGACGTTAAATGGCCCAGGCGGTGGAGGGTCCACCCATGGATTAGTAGTAGAAATTGAGCTCGCGTTCCCAAAGGAGACGCTGCTCAATGCAGGAACACCTCACGCTCTCCACACTGCTTAGGTTTCAAAACCGCACCCAGTCCCCCAAGGCCCCAAGAGCGTTGAGTGCCAGATACAGCCAACTGTCTTCCAAAATAGGTTCTCTCTCTCTCTTTTTTTTTCCTTTAGTAATATCTCCCCCAAAATTGTCACTTCACATATGTCAAACCAGCTCAAGGGTACATACCTCAGGCTTCCCTTGTAGCTATCATGCCCTGGAGCTATGTTCTGGTCCATGGGATGAGAGAGAAAGGGATGGTTGCAACTTCCCAGGTTGTGCTCTCCACATTACTAGCCTTCCCATTGGGCACAATATGCTGTGATGACAAGAACCAAGGCATCCGTCTTAGACTATGCCATGGAAGGAGTGCCCTGAGGATGGCAGAGCAAGAAGACAGGATCCCCAGTATTATGAAGCCACCCTATTGGTCTTGTATTGGTTGATGTTCAGCCTGTTATTTGAGAGAAAAGTCTATTTATAGCTTTTTTTATTTTTAAAGATTTTTTAAAAATATTTTATTTATTTATTTGACAGACAGAGATCACAAGCAGGCAGAGAGGCAGGCAGAGAGAGAGGAGGAAGCAGGCTCCCCGCTGAGCAGAGAGCCAATGTGGGGCTCGATCCCAGGACCCTGGGATCATGACCTGAGCTGAAGCCAGAAGCTTTAACACACTGAGCCACCAAGGCGCCCCTATTTTTAAAGATTTTAAAGTTATCTCTATACCCCCTGTGGGGCTTGAACCTACAACCCCAAGATCAAGCATCACATGTTCCACCAACTGAGCCAACCAGGCCCCCCTACATCTTCTTTAAGTTGCTGATATTTGGGTCTTCGCTAGCAGCCATACCAATATCATAACTCAAACAAACAGTATTGTTTACATAACAGGTATCAATTTTTGAATCCAATATGTAAATATGGAGGAAGCATGAGTTACTTTTTTATTATGTCACCTTAATCTCTATTTCAAGCCCCTTTTAATGTGATGATAAAAAAAAAAAAAACTACCTTCATCGAGTCTGAGTTTTCTTTACCAGTTGAAGCTTTCCTCCCCTTGCTGGTCCCCTGACAGTCTCTAGTGTCCGTACGAGGTGGGACTTGTCAACTGATGGTGATAAAGATATGCTGGCATCTTCCAGGTTATAAATACTTCTGCTTTACCGGGGCTCCTGACATGGTTACACCTGAACTAGGCCATCACTGGCATCTGACCTTCTTCATAAACCCCGGTTTTAAACCTGCCACTCTCTTATCATGACCTTATTTCTCCAGAAGAGCTTCTCAGCAATCCCTAGTGCCCAACTTTCTGACCTCTTAATGACCTCAAAAACACTTCTTGATTATCCATTAGCAAATTACCCACTAGCTTTTCCTTGATTCTATAGTTTATCATTATAATCATTTCCTCACTAATACCCTCAACTCCCTGGCTGTTCTCTGTCATCATTCCCCAGGAAAACACTAGTCCTCTCACCTTCTACATTCTGAGTGCCTAATGAGTAACTGAATACTATCAGAGAAAGTTAACGAGTGAGCTCATCCTCTCATTCATTTATTTAATTTGTACTGCTTGATACTGATGTACCAGGCACCATGGAGATAGTGGTAAAGAAAGCAGACAAGACTTTTCCTCTCTGGAGCCTATATTCCAATGGACAGGCTTCACCTGAAATTGATTCGTTCATTTGAATGAATGAAAGACATTTTTCCAAAGACGATGCACAGATGGCCCAAAGACCCATGAAAAGATGCTCAACATCACTAACCATCATGGAAATGCAAACCAGAACCACGGTGAGGTATCATCTCACCCCTGTCGGGATAGCCAGTATCAAAAAGACAAGAAATAATTAGTGTTCATGAGGATGTAGAGGAAAGAGAACCCTCGTGCACTGCGGTGGGAATGGAAATTGGTGCAGCCACTACAGAAAACAGTGTGAAGTTTCCTCAAGAAATCAAAAATAGAAATACCATATGATCTAGCAATTCCCCTTCTTGATATTTATATGAAGAAAATGAAAACACTATTTTAAAAAACATATGCATCCCAATATCCATGACAGCATTATATAAAATAGCCAAGGTAAAAAATAAACCTAAATGTCCGACAGATGAAAGGATAAAGAAGACGTGGTATATATATACAATGGAATATTACTCGGCCATAAAAATACATGAGATTGTGCCATTTACAACGACACAATGGACCTAGACTGTATTATGCTAAGTGAACTCAATCAGACTGATTTTTTCACAATCTACAATTATTTTTAATAATTCAGTTTCTTTCTTAAGAGCATTTGCTTGTATTTCCCATTCAAATGCTAAAGCCATATAAGCAAGGACATGTCTGCCTTGTTCATCATGGTTATTTCCAGCATCTATTCCAATGCCTGATACCAACTAAGAATTAAATTAGACATTTGCAAAATGAGTGAACAGAAGATTGAGTGAATAAAGTGTGGGGGTCATAAGAGTGTCTACTGCATTTTCATAGCTATTAAAACCATTACGTGGCAGCAGCCTCATAATAACTTATGAATAATTCTAGCTGTTCCTTTGTGTTCTTTTGGATATGAGAGTATGGGGGTTTTTTGTTGTTGTTTTGGTTTTTATTTTTTTATATTTTATCGTCTTATTTATTTTCATTTATGTATTTTTAAATATTTAATATTTACTTAATATTTACAATATATTATATAATAAATATATTTATTATTTTTATTCTATTACTATTTTATTTATTTATTTTTATTTTCTTTTATTTTTATTTTTATTATTTTTTCCAGTTAGCCACTGTACATCATTGGTTTTTGATGTAGTGTTCAATGATTCATTAGTGGCATTTAACATCCAGTGCTCATCACAACACATGTCCTCCTTAATGCCCATCACCCTTCTACCCCATCCTCCTAACCGTCTGTCTCCCCTCTGAAACCCTCAGATTGTTTACTGGAGTCCTTGGCCATCAAAAAGGATGAATACCCACTATTTGCATTGACATGGATGGGACTAGAGGAGATTACACTGAGTGAAAAAAGTCAAGCAGAGAAAGACAATTATCATATGGTTTCACTCTCATGTGGAACATAAGGAACAGCACAGAGGACCAGAGGGGAAGGGAGGGAAAGCTGAAGGAGGAGAAATCAGAGAGGGAGACAAACCATGAGAGTTTGGGGGGTTTTTAAGATTTTATTTATTTACTTTAGAGAGAAAGAGAGAGTCGAGAGAGAGACCAAGAGCACTGGGAAGGGCAGTGAGAGAATCCCAAGCAAACTCCAAGTCGAGCACAGAGCCCGACCCAGGGCTTGATCCCATGACCCTGAGATCATGACCTGAGCAGCAAACAAGAGTCCAACAATTAACCAACTGAGCCACCTAGGCACCCCAGATATAAAAGGTTTGTTTTTGGTTTGTTTTTTTTACATAACCTGTGAAATATGTAGCATCCTGGGTTTTCAACATATTTTTGTTGTGCATAGAACATCCTTCCTGAAAATCCCAGTTAATATTTTCTTCCTCATAAGCAAGGAGATCAGAACATTCAGAATCCACTCTCAAGGTACTGATGTAAAAGATCCAGATGCCTGGATGGATAAGATCACATGCACAGCACATGCTATTCTGAACTCACACCCCACAGCACATACAACCAACGCAACCAGTTACTGAACTCTTACTATTTGTCAGGCACTGAAGTCAACCCTTGCCACGCATAGTACATTTAGCTGTCATGACAACCCAGTGAGAGGGACAAGGACCTCCCCCATTTTAGAGATGAGGAATCCAAGCCTTCAAGACTTGGCTAATGTGACCAGGTTCGCAGATGGGATAACTAGTTAAGCCATACCCTTACTCTCTCTGCTGGTCTTCTGCCCCAGGCCTGCAGAGATACAGATGAGACAGAGGCAGGGACAGAATTTTGAGCTCTGTTCAGGTCAGATAATAGGAGCTAATGCAGAAAAAAAATAGAAAGGACCCGAGAATCCAGCCTTCTGTCTTGCAATGATCCTGTCCCTTAGCAAGAGTGAGTCTTCTACCGTAAAATGTTTTCTTTTCCCCCAATTTTCCTCGGCTATTTTTGTGCAAACCTCATATTCCCACACGGCACAAAAATCCTGAGGGACTTCCTAGTGTATCTTTAGGTCTTTAGAGTTACTCTTTCCTTTTCCAGAAGGCTTGAAAATGATAGGCTAACGACAGCTGCGTTCCTGTAGCCTGGAAATGTGTTCACTGGGTCATTTTTCAGAATACCCCCCACAGAGAACACATGGGGCCAAGAGCCAGGGAGGCAGATGGGCTCCCTACAAACCCCGCCTCTCAGCCCCGAACTCTACAAAGAGGAAACCTGGCAATTAATAGGCACTAATGAGACTAGAATTACAATGAGTTTTAAGCAGATTCTCTTTGGCCTGGATTTTACCATCTAGAAACCCATTTGTTGTTTGCTACTGTTCCTTCATTTTTCAGTCCATGCACATCAGAGCCAGCAAGCTAAGAGTTAAGCTGAGCAATCGCAACTGACAGAGACTTGGCTCTTGGCAGAAAGGAAGCAAGAAATCACTGATTATTGCCTATGGCAAACTAAATGTAAGTATGAGGGAAGTGTTAAGATTCAAAGGCTGGTTTCCTGCTTTGTCCGCATGTTGTATTTATAAGTATTAGCAGCGAGAGCTCACATTTATCGGGTACATTTTTTGAAGGTACTCTCTCACACCTTTTACATGCATTAATTTATTTAATTCTCACAATAACCATAGGAGACATTATTATTATTATTCCCGTTTTACTGTTAGGAAAACTGAGACCCAAAAAGTTAAAAGAATCTGCCCAAGGTCACCCAGCCAGAAATGGGCAGAATTACACCTGGGGAGTCTGACCCCAAAGCCTGAGCTCTTTACCCCGAACACTGACCTGCCTTGCCCAGATACATAATCAAATATCTATAAATATCAAACAAGGGGCCCTTACTTCTAACCATGGAATTCTTTTGAAATGGCATTCTGAGCTCAGCTTTCTGTTAGGAAAACTGAGACCCAAAAAGTTAAAAGAATCTGCCCAAGGTCACCCAGCCAGAAATGGGCAGAATTACACCTGGGGAGTCTGACCCCAAAGCCTGAGCTCTGCCTTACCCAGATATATAATCAAATATCTATAAATATCAAACAAAGGGCCCTTACTTCTAACCATGGCATTCTTTTGAAATGGCATTCTGAGCTCAGCTTTGAAATCGAGGATATCTGGAGTTAGAAAGGGCTCTAAAAGGACACGTGGAGGAAGAGATAGGCATATCCTATCTCCTTTAGACACATAACCTATGATTAGCAGAGAGCTGTGACAGGGATATGGATTTTGACTTAGCTGGAGGACTGTTCTAGCAAATGTCACAGGTGGTTCTATGGGTCATACCTGGAAGTGTACACAACCTCTTTGCTCTCATTCCCCCAGAGAGGACTTTGTGACAGGACCAAGCTTAACTGCCAGGGAGAATGGGGCAGGGCATGGCCCACCTACTCTGGAAGAAGGGGGAGTCGGGTTAGGAGCACAGGCATGTTCCTTGCAGCTCTACCACATTTTTTTCCTTCCCTTGTGCCTATTTTCTACAGTCAAGGGAAGTCCAATAAGCACTTTTGGTTTTGCATGATTTCATCAAATGTACTGTAGTTCTCCGACTTCCAGATGACCTTAGTAACAAAGAGGTGAGAATTCTTAGGGAAGAGAATCTGAAAATAATGCAGGATTTCTAAACATTGTGAGACGGGGCACGGTAACTGCTGGGACACCAAACAAATGTCCCAGAGAATCGAAAAGAAAGAAGGAGCATGTGAGGACAGTTAACATTCTTTGAATGGAAAACTCACCAACTTCCAACTCAATGCTTGAAGTCCTAAGGCCCCTAAACCTGGCAATACTTTCCAAGTTGTGCTTACATGTGTGCTTTTCTGAGCTCTTAACCAAAAATAGAGAAGACAGTAGGTGAAAAACCCATTTCAGCTGCTTGCCAGTGAAAAACGGCACCACACAGCCAATGGTTATTTCTGGAAAATCCACTCACCTCTAGAGATGAAAACCAAATCAGACGGTTTTTCCACTCAATCAATTTTCAAGTGTAGAAGTCAGGGGAAGTGTGTCTCTGTAATAGATTCTAAGTAGGATTCCATTAAAAATTTACAATTTAATAAGAAGTGGGGTTTGTCTCACAAAGATTTGTGCAATCTTTATCAAAGTACTCAGTGTACCACTTTCCATTGCCCCAAAGACCCAACTCCTGACATGCAAGGGCTTCTTCTCTACTCCTTTTTATTTCTCACTCTTCTCTCTTTCTCTCAGAGTCATTCCAAGTAGCCAATTTTTTTTTCTGACCATAAATAGAATGGATAATAGCGCTTTCCCTTTTTCCGGGATGCTCTATACAACCAACAACAAGAACCTGTCTTTTCCTTCCTTGTGTCTAGAACGGTGACTTTTAGAAATTGCTTACTAACTACTGACTGGTGATAGAGTCTTATCTGGGGAGAGAGACTTGAGTCTGAGGAAAGAGCCCAAGCTGAGGTACTGGCCAGTGAGAGAAACAAGTAATGCTTCTTCTCTAAAATGGAAAATGAGTCATTTTAAAAATCATATTTACAAAGAATTATTGATGAGAGCTAAAAGTAATAACTACTCATAGAAACATTTTTAAGATGACTAGTCAGAAAAATACAATTTGCTTTATAATTTGCAGTTAAAGAACAGTAAGCTTGGCATTCCTTAGTGATTCACATGCAAAAAAAAAATGGAAGGATTCTTCAGTTGAAACATCCCGTGCTTTTGATTGTCCTTGAGAAGAAAGGCCATATTCGTGAGGGTAGTTTCCTAGCATTCAAGGGTTATTTGCTTTGTGAAGATAGTAATCTACTACACCCCTGCTCATTATTTTGTGAATTAAATTGCACAGTGAAAAAAAGTGCAACTGCTATACAATGTGTTCCAAGTAGATTGATAATTGTATGTGGGCAGAATTCTACCTAGTTTTATTAATAGCGTTCCTACTCTCTCCTTCCATTTGCCTATCTTGTGACATGACTGAGATTCTTACTATAATCTTTGCTTATGTGAAAATTTGGGGAAATTGAAGCAAGGGTCTAAAGAGTACCGGCAGGGCTGCCTGGGTGGCTCAGTTATTAAGCATCTGCCCTCAGCTCAGGTCATGATCCCAGAGTCCTGGGATCAAGCCCCACATCAGGATCCTTGCTCAGCGGGAAGCATACTTCTCTCTCTCCCTCTCCCCCTGCTTGTGTACTCTCTCTCACTGTGTCTGTCAAATAAATAAGTAAAATCTTAAAAAAATAAAAATAAATAAAAAGTACTGGCAATAATGAGAATAATAGTATAAGTATTATTTGAATATGTCCATGAACTATGCCAACAGTTTCATGTATCTTTCCACACGTGATTCATGCATCAACCCCTACTTTAGAGATGAGAAAACTGAGTCACTGGCTTAGATATAGCTCCCAAGATCTTACACAAGAGAACCAGTGACTCTGGGGTTTGAACTGAGGGAGTCTGAGTCCACTGCCCATGCTACTCATAGGGGCTTATAGGGGCACCTGGCTGGCTCAGTCAGTGGAATGTTTGACTCCTGACCCTAGGGTTATGAGTTCAAGCCCCACGTGGGGCATGGAGCTTATCTTGTAAATAAATAAATAAATGTCTTATGTTCCTACAGGTCTTTTCACTTAAGAACATAAGAGGAATTTTGCCAAGAATCAAATCTCATCTTTACACTAATTCTAGACCACATCCCCATTGGCCATTTGAAATGTGTTCACTGACTGACGAACACTGGTTTACCTTTAGAAATAGAAGATTCTTCCAGTTCAGCACACAAAAGAAATTCCAAAGAATAATGTAATTTCAGATGTTCCCAAGCATGACTATGACCACTTCTCTGGTGGTATCTTTCTTGCAAAGAAGAAAATTGGAAAAGTAAATAGAAAAACCATGGCCATAAATTCCAGCTGATTCCAATTAAAATAGCTCTTGGAAAAAAGAAAAATGTGGTAAAATAGGCCACAATCTCAAATTAGAGATAGCAAGTCTTGGAAAGCATTCACATTTTCAATGAAAAGACAAATTAAGCATAAAATAAACATTAGCCCAATGGTTCAAACTCGAGAAGAAATAAAAATGGGTCAAGACCAATCAACTGTAAGCACATGTCACCTGGACTTATGGGGAAAAAAATGGAACAAATGGGAGAATCATGCTGAAAAGCATGATCTACCACAGAGGGAGATAATGCATAGAACAATAAAAGAAGACAGCACAGAATCAAGGGCAAGATGAATAACCTGCTAACACTGGCCTATTTCCCTGATTTCACTGCATTTCCTCAGAAAACAGTTACCCAAGAAGCGATACTGCCCTCGATCTGAAGGCCCATAAAAATAAGAATACTCCAAAAAGTTGAAGTCCATGTCTGCCCAAGGACACAGAAAGAGTCAGGACAGACAGGTGGCCAGAAAGAAAGGACCCATGAACATCATCTGATATTCAGAGGTCATGGAGCATGGGACTAAGGGGGAAAGGAGAAGGTCTGTGGTGGACTCCAACCACTGTTCTGCTCCCAAACCCGGGGGATAAAATCATCCATCCCAGAACAGTCAGCCACTAGGAGTCATGTCTTCCTTACCAAGAGCCAGGGGTCCTTTAAGAAAAAGAAGACATTTGCCATACCACACAAGGAAGGGTCTTGGTTGAAAAAGTTGAAAAAGAAAAAAAAGAGCTTTTTTCTTTTCTTTAAGGAGGTCCAACATGGGGCTTGAACTCAACCTTGAGATCAAGACCAGAGCTGAGACCAAGAGTCAGACACTCAACCAACTGAGCTACCCAAGTGCCCCCAAAGAGTGAGTTCTTTCTACATGAGGTGAAGGACAGGTTGGCTTCATCCATTTGCTAACTTTAGCTCTTTATAATGGAAATAAACAGAAGGGGTAAGTTCTTTTTCTGGTGAAACCTCAAAATATTGCCTTGGAGGTTGAGGCACACCCTTCCTTACATTCATTGGCATGTTAGGTCCATCAACAGACCCTGGGTGACTGGTATGGTGACAAGGATCTGGAAAGTTCAAACAGCCACAGTTCATCCAAAGAAACTTACATGTGTTGGAAATGTTGAGTCATCGTCTGAATAACTGCCCCATACCTCCAGGTATAATGTACCAAATGCTGATGAGGAAGGAAAGAATCATGATTTGTCCAGGGGAGAGTGCCAGCCAGTGGCAGAGGAGAACCTGAGGCAGTTTCTGAAAGGAACAGTTGTCCGAGCCACAGCTTCAAGGAGGAATACAATTTCTACAGACAGGAAAGAAAAGCATCCTGAGGAGAGAGAGCCTGAAGGAAGACTCAAGATGAAAAAGTAATGCTAATTAGGGAATGATTAAAGAGTAAGGGGTGGTGTGCTTCAGCTACAGGTGACCCAACAAAGGGTGATGGAAAGCAGGAAAGGGGAAATAAAGCTAAAAGGTAGAATTCCTAGGAAATTAGTCCAAGTGAATTTGATGGGGACTTTGAGGTCTTTAGTTGTGGGATGGATAGATCAGAGTTCCACCATACAGAAGATGTACCCAGGATCTTGGGGGAATAGATACTGACCTCAAGCAGGAAGAGCTGTACCTACAGAAGCAACAGCAACAGAGGGAGATGGCTGGAGAGAGGAAAGGACAGAGAATCTCCTGGACTTGGTGACTCTTGGAAGGATCCCATTAATAGTCCAGACACTCTACCTCTCCCTGTATCCAGACTCTCTGCCATGTGAAATGGCAGTGATTCCCACCAAAAAGTTTGGGTGTATTTGCTCATCTCTCTACTCTAGACTCATCCAATGGAAGGAGGCAGAAGGAAGAGTGTGCCTGTTTGAGCCCAGCCTTGGAGAAGGCTTGCATGATTGTGCTGGTGCTCTGTACCTTCATCGAGCCCAGGTGATGTGCTGGGGCCAGCCGTCCACCACCTCAGCCCATGTAACACAGGCAGGGAGATGAGCCCAGCCAAGATCAGTAGAGTGACCTGGCCAGCCCCTCTCTGATCCCAGATTTAGGAGCATGGAACTTACTACCGGGTCCAACTCAAGTTTTTGGTTTATTGTGACTGTTTATTGTGCAGCATGATCGTGGCACTGGATAATTGACACAGTGACCATGAAGAGAAAAAAGAAGAAGAATGGCAGGCTTGAGGAGGTTGGCAAAGAAAGAGGGCACTCCAAAAAGGAATGTATGAGATCAGAAGCATTTGTACTTGGGACAGTAATGGCAACCAATAGGGACAGAGGATAGAAAACCCCACCACAGGAACAATGAACGTCCTTTTATTTTATTTTTTATTTTGTTTTAAAGATTTTATTTATTTATTTGACAGACAGAGATCACAAGTAGGCAGAGGCAGGCAGAGAGAGGGGGAAGCAGGCTCCCCACTGAGCAGAGAGTCCCATGCAGGGTGCGATCCCAGGACCCTGGGATCATGACCTGATCCAACGGCAGAGGCTGTAACCCACTGAGCCACCCAGGCGCCCCAAATGTCCTTTTAGACAGTTGACAAATTGGCTAAAGAAGTGTGATCAAATATATAAGACAGGGGGGTGGCAAACCATAGCCTCTGAAGCAAATTTAGCTTGCTGCCTGTTCCTATAAATAAAGTTTTATTGGAACACAACCCTGTTCCTTTGCTTACCTACTGTCTAGGCCTGCTTTAGCACTGCAACAGAACATATTTACCATCTGGTCCTATACAGAGAAAAATATCTGCTGACCCTTGATACAAACAATTATATTTGTTAACAGTTTTTTTCCTAAACATATGTCAGAAAACTCATTTCTTACATAGAAAGAAACTCATTTCTTACATAAGAAGAGAGACCACACCTTCAACAAAGGCAAACTGTGTCATTTTTTTTTCTCTTTACTATGTTTACAATGTAGCAATATCCTCCTGGTATTAACAACATGATGCGTTTCAAGGGGAGCAATAATGAGTAATTCAAATGATGAAAAAGTGGTCCAGCAACACTCCCAACAGAGTTAGCTTTCTTACGTGTCTCTCGGCTTCTCATCAGTAGTTTTATGGCAATGCTAATTGGACTAGCACTGACAGGAGCTGGCTTCACATCAGGCATGGAGAAGTTCAGGGAAAGTTTTGCAGTAACTTTAACAAATAAAAAAAGAAACAGATAAACCTTCAATTCATTGATTATACAGCTGATGGTCAAAATGCATAATAATAAATACTTCAATTAGAAGTAAATATTATTTAGGTATACATTAGGTGTTTTGTTCTATGATGAAATGACTTCTGACTTATTTTAAAAAGGTTCTAGAATCCATTTGCATTTTGTAATCATGAAGGATTACATGGCCTTCTGTGTCAGACGGGGGCTGGCCAGTAGAAAATAAATGTTAGCTCATTCAGAGGGCACTCACAAGAGGGGCGAGAAATCAAAACCACACTGTGGGGTTTAAGAGAGGTGGAGGGCCCTCTACCGGTAGAAGCACCTGGCATAATGGGAAATATATGGGATTTGGAGACTCAAACTCCAGCGCCAGGTGTGAGGCACCCCCCCTCAACACTCCAGGGTCCCCATCTGGAAACGACTGACGAGGAAACATCTACGCCCAATTTATTTTGGAGGGCATTCACAAGAATCAAAGCCCAGAGCATATCCAACATACATTATAGGAAACAAAGTGCTGTTCCGATGTTAAAGTATCTTTAGAGATGTTTATAAATGTGCGAGCAAATAATATCAGGAATTAACTATGCGGAGTAAAACCTTAAATACGAGAAGACACTTGTGACATGACATTTTAATCAACAGAAGGCTTCTTTCAACACATTCCAACAAAAGGGAAAAATGTCTAAAAGAATCTCAACCCTTAGTAAGCTGGATTTCTAAAGCTGGTGTCTCATTTATATGCAAATCACCGAAAACATCTGCCAGTTGTTTAACCCAGTTTATGGTGATCACATTTCTAATTGTGGTTTCTGGGTGAAACAGTTGACTCATACAAGCACATCAATAAACTGACCTCTATAGGAAGTAATTTGGAAATTGTTTGGGAACTGTTGTGTGATGGATACCCCTCAAAAGTTTCTGATGAGCTTTTAGAACTCTCCCTGCGGTATTGCAATGGCACCTAAAAGGTTGGTTGTTTATTCTAGAGGACGAGCTGTATGAGTAGGAATAATACCTTTTGGCAGCTTTTTTTCGCTCTGTGGTGAAAAAGATTGTGACTTAATTCCTGGGATGAGTTTATAGAAACACACATAAAGAACAGCCCTTAATAAAAGGGCCTCAGAAGGCCAACTTTATGAAAATTCCCGGGAATCAGGATATCCCAGTAGTCGCTAATTATTCATGTGACTTGGAGAAACCGAACACCTCTCTGGCCTGTTTTCTCATTGATGAACTGGGGCTCGTGGATCCACTTCCATCCTTAGACCTGGGCAAGATGGACCTTGCTCTGGGTCCAACTCTCTGGCCAAATGCTCCCTTTTTCCAACTTCCAGGGAAGTGTGGAAACCATGGGGTGAAGGCAATCTGCCCACCTAAAGCCTACACTCTGCACTTGCTCTGGACCCCTGGCACCCTCAAATTCTCTGCCCAGATGACCATAATCCTATCTCGAGGGCCAGTATAGACCTCTTCCTGGGTCCATCCTCCCAACAGAAGGACACACCCCCTTTTGTACATCCCAGGCATGAAGCGCCCAGGGATAGCTGTGGATAGAATTTGCAAGGCCCCTTGCTGTACAGGACTGAAGGAAGACATGGGGTGTGGTTTCAGGGGGTATTCAGGCAATTTCTCCCCTGCTGCCACATTCTGGCCCTGAACTCGGAGCAGGTGGAAAATTCCAAATTCAAACTGGAATCTATAGGTTGTTTTAAAGGTGATCTTGTCAAGGTAGGAGGACAGAACATCTTTCTTACAGTTTGTTGGTTTGATCTAGGGCTTTTAAACATTTAGACAATTGGTTTGTGTGGGCCTTCATTTCTATTCTTGCCCTAGGTCCCATAAATGCTAGTGATGAGTCTGCTCAGGTTTAGGTCCTTTCCAGCTCTGGGCGCCCGGGTGACTCAGTCATTTAAGGGTCTGCCTTCAGCTCAGGTCATGATCTCAGAACCCTGGGATTGAGCCCAGCATTGAGCCCCTTATTAGGCTCCCTGCTCAGCAGGGATTCTCCTTCTCCCTCTGACCAACCGCCCCCCCCCCCCCCCGCAGGTTGTGCTCCCTCTGGCTGTCTCTCAAATAAATAAATAAAACCTTTTTTAAAAAAACTTTTAAAAAGGTCCCTTCCAGATCTAACTTATTACAGAGACAACTGAAAAACATTGAGACTAGAAGCTCTCTGCTTAAGTGTTCCATTTGTTCAAATTTCTCCATAAGCAAATTATTCAACTTTTCTAAGTATCAGGGTTTTTTTTCTTGTATTAAAAAATTAGGTTGGGGCACCTGGGTGGCTCAGTGGGTTAAAGCCTCTGCCTTCGGCTCGGGTCGTGATCTCAGGGTCCTGGCATCGAGCCCCACGTCGGGATCTCTGCTCGGCGGGGAGCCTGCTTCCCCCCTCTCTCTCTCTGCCTGCTTGTGATCTCTGTCTGTCAAATAAATAAATAAAATCTTAAAAAAAATAGGTTGCAAGGTAATAGGGAGGATGAAATGACACAATTTACTGAAAACTCTGATGCGTAGTAGGCCTTGAACATATGCTAGCTCTCTGCTGTTGGAGAATACGAGATTTACGAAGGGATGAAGCAGTCCAACAGTCATTCTCCTTGGGATCTACCCAAAGGACTTGAAAACGTCCATGTATCTGCACACAGATGTCGATCACAGCTTTGCTCAGAATTTCCCAAACTTGAAAGCAACCAAGACATCATTCAGGAGGTAAATGAATAAACTCAGGTTATTGAGCCATGAAAAGACATGGATGAAACTTTAACTCATTCTACTAAGTGAGAAGTAACCAATATGAAAAGGCAACATGTTTCCAACTATAGGGTATTCTAGAAAATGCAAAATGATGGAAATGATAAAAAAAAACCCAAAAACAACAACAAAAATCCTGGGGTTGGGGAGAGAGAGGGATGAGTAGGAAGAACACAGAGCATTTTTAGGGCAGTAAATAAACTCTGTATGGTGCTATAATGGTGGGCATGTCATTATACATTTGTCAAAACCCATAGAAAGTGCAACATGCAGAACAAACTGCACTGTAAACTATAGGCTTCGAAACGTAATAATATGTCAGCGCAGGTCATCAGTTACGCAACACAGACCACTCTGGTACGGTGTGTTGACAGTGGGGGGAGGGGGGTTGTGCAGGTGTGGGAACAGGGAGTATATGGAAAATCTCTGTACCTTCCCCTCAGTTTTTCTGTGAACCTAAAACTGCTCTAAAAAATAGTCTATTTTGGGGGGGCACCAGGGTTAAAGCCTCTGCCTTCAGCTCAGGTCATGATCCCAGGGTCCTGGGATGAAGCCCTGCATCAGGCTCTCTGCTCAGCAAGGAGCCTGCTTCCCTTCCTCTCTCTCTCCCTGCCTCTCTGCCTACTTGTGATTTCTGTCAAATAAGTAAATAAATCTTTTTTTTTTAAGTCTCTTTTTTTTTAAAGGGATGAAGAAATTAAATTCTATCCTAACACATACTCACTGCCACTCACTTCTCCCTCAACAATGAGCCTCTGCTAAAAGAATGATTCCAAAGATCAGTAACAAGGCTTTTATCTGAAATGAGGAACTTTAGCTCATCAGAAAAAAGAAAGTCATTCAAATTCCGAAGCAGCTGTTCTTTACCAGCTGTTTGTAGATAATCTCACCAGCAGCGTCAGACATGGAGTTCCAGAAATACAAAGATGCTAAAACAGCAGTAACTCAGAGCGTCCTTTACTGCAAGGAATTTAACACTTGGAGGAGATGGAGGAATGAGCCATTGCTCAGATAGGGGTGTTCATCCATTTTGAACTTGAGCTAACAGAGTCAAGGGTTTTCCCCCCAATAAATCTAGTGACCAGTGTCTGCATACTATTGTGATGAACGAGTGGTTTTATGTTTAAAAGCCATCAGTAAAGAGAATGCATCAGTTAGTGAAGGCTAATGGAATTATGTTTGTGTCCAGTTCACACTGCCCTTGAGGAGCTGGAGTGAGTAATGCTCTGTGGAGAATATGCTGACCATAGAGGGAACAGAATTAACGCAGCCACTTCAGGCCTCTCTTCTGAAGAAAGGATAATAGAGAATGCTCTGGTCGTCAGGCTGTCCAGGACCCCAATATTCACGGAAAACTCCCAAGTTTTCCCAGATCCATTGATGAGAAAGAAAGAAAGAAAAGGAAGAAAAGGAAAAGAGAAAAGAAGAGGGAGGGAGAGGGAAGGAAGGAAGGGAAGAAAGAAGAAAGAGAGAAAGGAAAGAAGAAAGAAAGAAAAAGAAAAAAGGAAAGGAGGGAAGGAAGGAAGGAAAAGGAAAGGAAAGACTAGTTTAACTGCCCTTTAAGACACGCCATAGCCTGATACATTATTCAGAGGAGGGGGATGCCTAAACAGAGGCACAGAAAGGAGACCATAACCTGCAGCACACAGGGGCCAAAATTAGTCAACAAAGACACACCTAAGCAACCCAGATACATATAAAAATTCAGCTAAAGCAATGCAATGCTTCAAGGATGAACCAAGAAGGAAACCAACCTGAAGTACTTTGCTCACTTTCACTGGCAAAAACTCAGACTTCCTATAAGAAACAGTCATTGTTTTAATGCTAAATTGTTGAGTTAATCCAGTGGGGGTGTTTTTAAGCCTCTGAAAAAATAAATGAAATTTTTTGGATGCTTAGAACTAGATTATTCCTCACTGGGAATAGGTCCTTCGTGATAGGATAGGATCTATAATTAGCCACGCAAGTAATAACCGTGGGTCAGCCTCTCTTCCCACTCAGCACTGGTCAAACTTTCATTAATTGGCCAGTTTTGGGCTCAACAACTGAAGTGTGACAACTGGGTATTTGGAAGTGGCCCAAGAAAGAACAATGGAAATGATTAGGAAACATTTCCCCATGAGGAAAATATAAAGAAACAGGGCTTATTTAACCTAGAAAAAAAAAAAAGACTCAAGGGAAACTTAGTAATTTCCTTTGAATAGATGAAAGGCTAATATAAGAATGACATGAACATGATTCATTTTACTGATAAGAGTTTTTCTGTCACAGAAAAAAATTTACTGAGATATTACAGGAGCTGGTAAGCTCTGTGATATATTGAAAATTAAGGGAATAATTTTTTTAACATACATTTAAGAATATAATTCTCTAGTGATGTTTTGCCCCTTTGAGGGGGGGAATGGATAAAGTGGGTTTTTACAAGTCCCTTCTCTAAAACATAAAGTATTTTTAGAATACATAATTCAATATAACCTCATGGGTATCCTCTATATCAAAACCTATTCATAGAGATTCCAAAGGTTAAGAAAAGTAGACCAGAAAAATAAAAAAGCAAACAGTAGGGCACCTGGTGGCTCAGTCATTAGGTGGCTGCCTTTGGCTCAAGTCATGATCCCAGGGTCCAGGTATCAAGGCCCACATTGGGCTCCCTGCTCAGTGGGAAGCCTGTTTCTCCCTCTCCCGCTCCCCCTGCTTGTGTTCCCTCTCTTTCTGTGTCTCTCTCTGTCAAATAAATGAGTGAAATCTTTTAAAAAAAAAAAAAAAAGAAAGAAAGAAACAGTAATTTTGAAAGACCCATTAGACCAGATGGACCTAACACATATATTTGGAACATTCTATCCAAAAATATGGGATACACATTCTTCTCAAATACACATGGAACATTTTCCAGAATAGAGCACATGTTTGGCCACAAAATAAGTCTACAATAGCATCTCACACCTGTCAGAAAGACTAAAATCAATAAGACAAGAAATAATAAGTGTTGGAGAGGATGCGGAGAGAACCCTCATGTGCTGCTGGTAGGAAAGCAAACTGGTGCAGCTCTTAAGGAAAATGGTATGGAAATTCTTCAAAAAACTAAAAATACAGGGGTGCCTGGGTGGCTCAGTTGGTTAAGCATCTGCCTTCAGCTCAGTTCATGATCCTGGGGTCCTAGGACTGAGCCTCATATCAGGCTCCCTAATCAGCAGGGAGCCTGCTTCTCCTTCTCCTTCCCACTTGTGCTCTTTCTCACTATCTGTCACTATCTCCATCTCACTCCCTCTCTTAAATAAATAAAATCTTTTTAAAAAAATTAAAAATACAATTACTATATGATCTAGTAGTTCCACTACTTTTTATTTAAAAAAAAATTTAAGAAAAGAGGAAAAGAAAAGAAAACACTAATTCAAAAAGATACTTGCATGTTTATGCAGCATTATTTACAATAGCCGGGATATGGAAACAACCCAAGTGTCCATTGATTTATGAATGGAAAAAAAAGATGTGAGATAGATAGATAGATTACTCAGCCATGAAAAAGAATGAGACCTTTCCATGTGCAACAACGTGGATAGACCCAGAAGGTATAAGACTAAGTGAATTAAGTCAGACAGAGAAAGACACACATCATGTGATTTCACTCACACGTGGAATTTAAGAAACAAAACCAAACAAATAAACAAGGAAAGAGACAAGCTAAAAAGAGTCTTAAATACAGAGAACAAACTTCTCAATGCCGGGGGGGAGGTGGTGGGGGATGAGAGAAATAGGTGAAGGGGATTAAAAGTATACTTATCATGATGAGCACTGAGTCATGTTTATACATTTTGAATCGTTATATTGTACAACTGAAGCTAATATAATACTATACGTTAATTAAACTTCAATTTTTAAAAGGTACACTGCTTGCATAAATAAAGCAAATCAAGTAAATAAACAACACAAGATTAAGCAAAGCAATTAAAATAAAATATGCGTGGTGGTGGTTTCTTACTAATGACCTAAAAATGACAAACATGATTTTTAAAATGCATTACTGGTCCTCAATCAAGCTAACTCTCTATTTTGATTTCCTCCAATAATTCATTTCATCAGCTCAGAAAATTTAAGGTCAAAGAGTTGTGCATGACTCATCCTGAAATAAATTTGTCCTTAACCTTACTGCCCTCTCAAACCTGAGCCTATGCCTGCTGCTTAGCTCCCCACTTCTTTCCATCCTCATCCCTCATCACAGTGGAAATACAGGAAAATAAAGGCAAAGATCCTAAAAGCAGTCAGAAAAAAAGGCCATTTACCTTAAAGAAATGACAGACAGATGGCTGGCTTCTGGATAGCAACAATAAGAGACTGAGACCAGTGGAATAATATCCCAAAGGGGTCAACCTATAATAGATTTAGCTAACTATAAAGATATTTTTTAGATAAACTAATGTTGATCAAGCCTATCACCAATATTATCTCACTAAAACTTACCAAGAATACTTTTTAAAAATGTCATCAAATCCCAAAGGACCATAAGGTAATGAAAACTAGGTGCTTTCCACATATCTGGGATGATTAGACCTGGAGGTTCTGGATGCCACCCAGAAAGAGCTTGCCCAAGAGTGCAATTAACAAGGAAAAGCAGAGATAAGAAATGGAGAAAGAACTCATCCAAGAGACCTGAGGCCAGCCATTTCCTTTGGAGTTTGTAACAATGTGAGACAATAAATTATATCTTGTGTTTATTTTTTTTGAAGATTTTATTTATTTGAGAGAAAAAAAGCACAAGTAGTAGGAGTGGCAGGCAGAGGAAGGGGGAGAAGCAGGCTCCCTGTGAAGCAGGAAGCCTGATGTGGGATTTGATCCCAGGATCCTGGGATCACGACCTGAGCCAAAGGCAGTCGCTTAACCAACTGAGTCACCCAGGCACCCTATATCTTGCGTTTAAAACAAAAGGAGAGATTGTAGGACATAAAATTATACATAAACTATAACAATTGTAATTTATAAAGTCAGAGGTTCCCAGCTGCCTTAGGTAGTAGACCACATTTCAGGGTCACAAGTTCAAGCCCCACAATGGGTTTAGAGCTTATATTTTTAAAAACGTAATTTATAAAGTGAAGGATACAAAATAAAAATGAAACAGAAATGTAAACATAATTTTGTTTGGCTCATTAGATCTTTTTTAAATGTTCTTTGTTGCTTAAGGAAGACAAGGGCAGGACAGGAAAATGAGCAAGAGGAGAAGCAGGAGAAGAATCCAATAAAAAAATATTCCAGAAGGGAAGACTATACATGTGTAGCAGTGGTAAGAGAGGAAAGCAAAAAAACAGCACTCACATTTCTGGCTTCAGCAATAGTGGCTTGACTTGTTATATTTATAGAGATGGGGAAAAAATTAAGGATAAGCAAGTTTTGAAAACCAAGAGTTAAGATTTAGAAGTATAAAATCTTGGGGCACCTCAGTGGCTCAGTTGGTTAAGTATCTGACTCTTGATCTCAGCTCAGGGTCAGGGTCATGAGATTGAGTCTCATGTCAGGCTTTGCACAAAGATGGAGCCTGCTTAAGATTCTCTCTCTCAAGGGAGGAGAAGGGACCTAAATATCATCAGGTTCCAGGAATTCAGCTGGATAGTTATCAAAACATTCCGAACACCTACAAACCCAACAGGAGATGAAAGAAAAGAAGAGCAGCAATTCTGGGAACAAAGAAGCAACCACTTTCCGGAAGGTAGGACATATGGAGAAGTGAATCTGAGGTGACAGGAAGAGAGAACCAGGGGGAGGGGTCAGCTCCCAGCAAGCAGTGGAGCAGCGGAGCACAAAATCGGAACTTTAAGAAGTCTGCTCCACTGAGGGACATTGCTCCAGAGGCTAAGCAGGAATGGAGCCCTCATGAGGACAGTGTGGTCTCAGGTCCCATGGGGTCACATAAAGATCAGGGGTATCTGAGTGTGGCAGAGCTTGCAGGTATGGGCCGGGGAAGCCAGCTACAGAGAAAGAGCTGAGAAGTGATTTTTCAGTTTGGGGTTCCCTTAAACCATGATCCAAGTCACAGTCAGACCACTGTTCCTCAAACAGGGGCCCCACAAGCGGCAGGTCTGGGATACTTTGGAGACTCCAAACAGGGCTGTGCGCGCCAGAGACAGAAACGCTCAGTCACAGGTGGGGTGAGCTCAGGGTGTGGCCGGAGACCAGGGAGACAGGAGGAATTAACTGCTTTACTCTGAAGGTGCACTGAGGCATGGGACCCTGAGCTCTGGGCTCCTCCAGCCTGAGACTTGGAAGCCACAATCTTCATTCCCATCCTCCAGAGCTCTACAGAAAGCATTCAGGGAACAAAAAGCTCCACTAGTGAATATGAGCAGATTACTTAGCCCAGCCCCTGGCAAGGGCAGTGCAATTCTGCCTCAGGCAAAGACATTTGAGAATTATGGCAACAGGCCCCGCCCCCACATCCAGCCAAGAACAAGTTTACCCATCAATGGGACCTGTAAAACTTCAGAGCTATGGGAATACAGCACATAGAAATCATGGCTTTTTTCTCATGATTCTTTAGTCTTTCAAAGTTAAATTTCTTAAATTTTATTTTTTTCTAATTCTATTTTTTAAATTTTTTCCTCTTTCCTATTTTAACTTTTATCTTACTGATACCTTTTTTAAAATCTTTTTTTAAAATTTTCATTGTTATAGTCATATTCTATCCCTTCATTGTATTTAACCTTATTTTTTGTATACATATAACTTTTTCTCTCTTGAAAGTTTTGGGATATATTTCCTCTAACAGATCAAAACATTCCTAAATCTAACATATTGCTTTGTTCTAGTCTTCAGCCTGATCACATTCTCTCCTTTTTTTTTCTTATCAGTTCCTTTTTTAAAATCTTTTTTAATTCTCATAGTCACAGTCTCATATATATATATTTTTTTAAAGAAAGAAAGAATATATATACGTATATGTATATATACGTATATATATTCTTTCTTTCTTTCTTTCTTTAAAATTTTGGGAGGCAGTTTCCTCTAACAGACAAAAGTACACACAAAATCAAGTGTGTGGCTCTGTTCTATTTACCAGTCTAATTATATATATACAAATATATATATATATTTTCCCCCCTTACTTTTTCTCCCAGTTTCAGGTCTCTTCTGATTTGACTAGTGTATAGTTTTCTGGGGCCATTGCTACCCTTTTAGTATCTTGTTCTGTCATACCTCTATTATTCTCTGGATAAAATGAAAACACAGAAAAACTAAACTTCCAGGACAAACAAAAATTAAAAGGATTTGCAAACACCAAACCAGCCCTACAGCGAATATTGAAAGTGGTCCTCTAAGCAAAGAGAGAGCCTAAAAGTGACAGACCAGAAAGGAACAGAGACAATATACAGTAACAGTCACCCTACAGGCAATACACTGGCACTAAATTCATATCTTTCAATAGTTACCCTGAATATAAATTGGCGAAATGTCCCCATCAAAAGACACAGGGTATCAGAATGGATAAAAAAACAAAACCCATGGATATGCTGCCTGCAAGAAACTCATTTTAGACCCAAAGACACCTCCAGATTTAAAGTGAGGGGGTGGAAAACAATGTACCATGCTAATGGACATCAAAAGAAAGCTGGGGTGGGTGGCAATCCTTATATCAGGTCAATTAGATTTTAAGCCAAAGACTATAATAAAAGATGAGGAAGGACACTGTGTCATACTTAAAGGGTCTGTCCATAAGAAGATCTAGCAATTTTAAATATCTATGCCCCTAACATGGGAGCAGCCAACTATATAAACCAATTAATAACAAAATCAAAGAAACACATCAATATACAGGAATTCAGTAAAGTGTCAGGATATAAAATCAATGCAGATCAATGAGAAATCAGTTGCATTTCTATACACCACCAATAAGACAGAAGAAAGAGAAATTAAGGGGTCAGTCCCATTTATAGTTGCACCCCAAACCATAAGATACCTAGGAATAAACCTAGTTAAAGAGGCAAGGAATCTGTACTCAGAAAACTATGAAGTACTCATGAAAGAAATTGAGAAAGACACAAAGAAATGGAAAAACATTCCATGCTCATGTATTAGGAGAACAAATACTATGAAAATGTCTATGGTACCTAGAGCAATGTATAAATTTAATGCAATCCCTATCAAATATCATTAGCTTTTCTCAAAGAAATGGAACAAATAATCTTAAAATTTATATGGAACCAGAAAAGCCCCAGAATAGCCAGAGGAATGTTGACAAAGAAAACCAAAGTTGGCAACATCACAATTCCAGACTTCAAGCTCCATTACAAAGCTGTAATTGTCAAGACAGTATGGTACTGGCACAAAAACAGACACATAAATCAATGGAACAGAATAGAGACACCATAAATGGACTCTCACCCCTATGGTCAACTAATCTTTGACAAATCAGGAAAGAATGTCCAATGGAAAAAAGACAGTCTCTTCAACAAATGGTGTTTGGAAAACTGGACAGCATGCAGAAGAATGAAACTAGACCATTTCCTTACTCCAAACACAAAAATAGCCTCAAAATGGATGAAAGACTTCAGTGTGAGACAGGAATCCATCAAAATCCTTAAGGAGAACACAGGCAATAACTTCTCCAATCTCAGTTGCAACAACTTTCTCCTAGGAACATTGTCAAAGGCAAGGGAAGCAAGGGCAAAAATGAACTATTGGGATTTCATCAAGATAAAAAGCTTTTGCACAGCAATGAAAACAGTCAAAACCAAAGGACAACCAACAGAATGGGAGAAGATATTTCCAAATGACATATCAAATAAAGGGCTAGTATCCAAAATCTATAAAGCACTTATCAAACTCAACACCCAAAGAACAAAGAATCCAATCAAGAAATGGGTAGAAGACATGAACAGACATTTCTGCAAAGAAGACACCCAAATGGCCAACAGACACATAACAAAGTGCTCAACATCACTCAGCATCAGGAAAATACAAATCAAATGTACAGTGAGATACCACCTTACACTGGTTAGAATGGCTAAAATTAACCTGTCAGGAAATGACAGTTGTTGGTGAAGATGCAAAGAAAGGGGAACCCTCCTAAATTGTTGATGGGAATGCAAGCTGGTGCAGCCTCTTTGGAAAACAATATGGAGGTTCCTTAAAAAGTTGAAAATAGGCCTACCTTATGACCCAGCAATTGCACTACTGAGTATTTACCCCAAAGATACAAATGTAATGATCTGATGAACACCCCAATGTTCATCACAGCAATGTCCACAATATCCAAACTATGAGAAGATCCCAGCTATCCATAAACAGAAGAGTGGATAAAGATGTGCTGTGTATATATATATACACACACACATATACACATACATACATATATACACATACACAATGGAATATTACTCAGGCATCAAAAAAATGGAATCTTGCCATTTGCAATGATGTGACTAGAACTAGAGGGTATTATGCTGAACAAAATAAGTCAATCAGAGAAAGATAATTACCATATAATCTCACTGATATGTGGAATTTAAGAAACAAAAGAGGATCATAGGGAAAGAGAGGAAAAAATAAAACAAGACAAAACCAGAGAGGGAGACAAACCGTAAGAGACTCTTAATCATAGAAAACAAACTGAGGGTTGCTAGAGGGGAGGTGGGGGGAGATGGAGTAACTAGGTGATGAACATTAAAGAGGGCACATGACGTAATCAGCACAGGGTATTATATAAGACTGATGAATCACAGACCTGTACCTCTGAAACCAATAATGTATGTTAATTGATTGAATTTAAATTTTTAAAAAAGTTTTAAGAATATGTTTACAATTTCTTTGAAACTCTTCAGGTGGAACTTAATTTCCTTACCCTTAAGCATGGACTAGACTTAGTGACTCACTTCTTTTTTTTTGTTAAGACCTATTTATTTCTTTTAGAGAGAGAGAGAGAGAGAGCATGAGAATAAGTTGGCGGTGCGAGGTGGGGGGAGGGAGAGAGAGAATATCAAACAGACACCCTTCTGAGCACAGAGCCTAACCACGGGGTCAATCTCACAACTCTCAGATCATAACCTCAGCCCAATTCAAGAGTCAGACACTTCACTGATTGAGCCACCCAGGCACCCCCTTTGTGACCTACTTCTAATGAGTAAAATATAGCAGAAGTATAAGGATATGTGACTTTGGAGACTAGGTATAAAAAGGGAAAAAAAGACACTTCAGCTCCTGTCCTGGTCATTCATTCATTCTCTCACTCTCATTCTCTCTTGCACTCTCTCCCTCTTTTGCTCTCTTGCTCTCTGTTTCTCTCTCACTCCAAGGGAAGCTAGCTGCCATGTCTTGAGTACAGCCAAGCAGCTCTGTATCAAGATCCATGTGGCAAAAATCTGAGGTCTCCAGCCAATAGGCATGTCAGTGAGGCATCTCAGAAGTGAATCTTCCTGCCCCAGTCAAACCGTCAGATGAGCAACAGCCCCAGCCTCATAAGAGACCCTGAGGCAGAATCATGCAAATCCTCAATTCCTGACCCTCACCCACTGTGAGATAACGGTCTGCTAATTCAAACCACCAAAGTGGGGTAACTGGATAAGAAGGTAACAGACACAAGGATGGTACAGGAAGGCAGAAGGGGTAAACTGTGTCAGATGTTGAACAGAATTCAACAGGCATGGTGGGGTGGAAGCCAGATTAGAAATGCTTCAACATAGGAATGAATGAGAACATGGAGAAAGTGGACATTCCTTTTGAGAAGTTTGGTGGGGGTAGGAAAGCAGAGAAATTGGGCAACAAGATGGCAGAAGACTGGGAAAATGAGAGAAGTATCAAAGGCCACAGAGGTGAATGGGAATGTGACCCTGAGCCTGAGTTGTCTGGTTGATGGGAGACAGAGGCAGAAACTGTTCCACTGAAGCAGGAGGAAGGCCAAGAAGACAGGGTCAAAGGCAGGTAATATTTTAGTTCTCTTTATCATTACTGTCTCAGTAATAAGAGGTAAGGTAAACCCATGTCCACAGTCCTTGACAGGTGGACATCTGACCTCTACTGGAGTTCTTCACAAAGTCTTCAGGGGCATGGTGTCCTCCCTCTTCCCAAAGGAGGGGACAGCCCTCCTGGGAAGCTGCTCCTGGAACAAGACAGCATAAATCTTCATTCTGACATCGGAGGATTGTCTGAATCCTTATGCTAATTTGGAGAACTAAATCTTCTTTTTTTTATTTTTTTTTTAATTTATTTGATAGAGATCACAAGTAGGCAGAGAGGCAGGCAGAGAGAGGAAGGGAAGCAGGCTCCCCGCGGAGCAGAGAGCCCGATGTGGGGCTTGATCCCAGGACCCTGGGATCATGACCCAAGCCGAAGGCAGAGGCTTAACCCACTGAGCCACCCAGACGCCCAGAACTAAATCTTCTTTTAAAAAATACCAAACAACACCCTCCTTCCCTAGATACGGTATTTGGATTGAGGTGGGGCTGGGCTTTCATTTTATACTTTGCATATATTAAGATATATAATTTTTTTTAAAAAGTCATGGGGAGGTACTGTACATCATAGGAAACAGACTCCATAACACTGTAATAGCTCTGTATGGTGACTGATGGTAACTAGACTTACTGTGGGGATCACTTCATAATGTATAAAAATACTGAATCACTATATACACCGAAAACTAATAGGATATTATATCCTAATTATATTAAGGTTTTAAAAATTGAAGAAAAGAATAAGATACATTTCACTTTTATAATTTGAAGAATCATTCAAGATCCCCAAAAGATTTTCAGTTGTGGGGCACCTGGGTGGCTCAGTTGGTTGGACATGTGACTTCAGCTCAGGTCAAGCCCCAAGTCAGGCTTCCTGCTCAGCGGGAAGTCTTCTTCTCCCTCTCCCTCTGCCTGCTGCTCCCCCTGCTTGTGCTCTCTGTCTCACTCTCAAATAAATAAAATCTTAAATAAAAAAAAAACCATCTTCAATTGTATCTAAAACATTTATTTGCTTCAGATAATATTCTAATACAAATAACTAGTGATTGATTTCTTAGACTTACAACGTTATAGGTCCTGCTGTTTTCCCCTTCCAATCCCACTTTAGCGGAGACAATTCCCCAGCTACAGTTGGTCTGTGGCCATTATACATAGTGATCCCAGCTGTTATTTCTGGTTAATAGTTTTGCTCGTTTCAATCTCTATGATGTATCGTACTTGGTCTTAGAGCAGTCCTCTCCTATTGTCTGACATTATTCATTCAACTTGATCAAATCTCAACCTCATATACAATACTCAATCGGTGGGTTAGAGTTGGTGGGGTTTTGCCAGAAGCAGCCCTTTCCAAAAAGGCAGGTGTGCAGACTTTGGACAGTGGTTTTTCTCAATTCTCCTAGGACTTGTCTTCAGGTTTTAAGCATTTTTTGGAAGCCTTTGCTTCCAGGTATCACTCACAAACCCTTTATTTCCATTCACACACACACTCCAGTTTCTGATTTAAGACTAACAGAGAACACGATTTTGGGTGGATGCCTCTTACTGGGAGACATCCGCAGATATTGCCAGGACTTCACTCCCACAGGTATTAAAGACCTCTCTGCTGGGTCACTAGCATGTTCTTCATCCATGGGCACTCACACAAAATTACATAACATTTTCAGATCTTTCAAATTCAAAGACAATATCAAAATAAGTTCCTGGACCCCATCAAGTGTTCAGCGTAAAGAAACATCAGAAACGGTTCTGAACCTGTCCCTATGACAAGCAGAGATCTGAATGTCAGATCACTGATTCTCAAAGTCAGGTGCTCAGGGCAGCAACAGCAGCAGCAGCAGCATCTGGAAACTTGGTAGAAATGCAGACTCTCTGGTCCTGCCCCAAACCTACTGAAGGAGACTCTCGGGAGGCGGGGCCAGACATCTGTGTTTTAAAATGTTCCACCCTTCCCCACTCTGGGGAACTCTGCTGCTCCATACGGTTGGACAGACACCAAATTCCATTTAGATAGCACGTCAGTGGATTATCCTACGTGAGAAGCAAAAGCTGTGAATTTGAGTTGGGATGATTCAGGACCACACCTCAGGAAACAGTTCTATAAAACCAAGGGCAGAATGCCCCTTGTTCACTTGTGTGGGAGAGAGCTGGTCGACTTCTGGATGGCGTTGTAGCCTTACTCAAAGACTACGTAGCAAGTCTGGCAAGGCGGTGAGTAGTCACCATCATGGTAGGCATCCCGCAAACCCCTCATTCCTGGGGAAGGATGAGTAATGGCTCTTCTTGCTGAAAGGGGAGGCTTTGAAAAGCAGTGGTGATTAATGCTACTGGCAGAAACTATATAAAGGGTAAGAAGAAGCAGCTCAAAGTACAGACTGCAGATTTTATTTTGTCTGTGTTTGTTCCCTTCTGAAAGGACACCAAGAAACTTGTGTTGTTGTTTTTTTTACCTTAAGTGCACAGGAGCTGTGTTGAAGGGGAAGATGGGGCCATAAAGAAAAGAAATGGACCATTTCTGGGGTCTTCTGCATCACACCCGAAGGAGATGCAAGCTGAACCCCAGTGGTGACTCACGGCTCATGGAGCGCACCCCCTGTCGCTTCAACTCTGACTGGCAGGAGGACCAGGCTCTGACAGACTAAGTCTGAAAATCAAATGATTAACATAGGGATGAAAGGTGCAGCATAGGGAATATAGTTCATGGTATGATAATTGCACTGTATGGTGCCAGATCGTAGCTAGCTATACTTACGGTGAGCACAGCCTAACGTATCGAGAAGGTGAATCACTATGTTGTACACCTGCAACTGATGTATCGTGTGTCAGCTACTCTGAAATTAAGAGAAAAAGAAAGAAAGGGAGTTTATGCAATTCTGCCCAAAGATAATGGATATGTAATAACTGGAACATCTCCTCTATTGAAAAAATAAAAACAATCTCCTCTATTGAAAATAATAAATACAAAAAATAAATACAAGTTTAAAAAAATAAACACCCACTGGTTTTTCTCCCCACTAAGTAAGCTATTTCCAGAAAGTCTAAAACAAACAAACAAAAAGGGCGAAAGAGGATGATAAATAATAAGCATCGTAATGAGGATGATTAATAATAATAATAAACAATATGGGATAAAATATGAAATCACTCTGAGTCCAGCAGCAAACTCATCTCCTTTATTAGTATACTTACAAGGCTCTTACAAAGAGTCAGCACCTAGACAGAGAAAAAGGGAGCTTCCCAGGAACATAATAATGATAAACTACATTGGGACATCTTGGCCTGTTTTCATTTGTCAAAGGCTCAAATCCAAACATACACGCTCGCTCACATTCTATTACATTTTCCCTCTTTTTCTCAGCCTTTCAAAGACTTCTTGACCTGTTCATATGCATGGTCCCGGGCTATTGATTAAAGTTAATGTATTTAAATAAATAAAATCTTTAAAAAAAAAAAGTTGGTGGAGGAGCCTGGGTGGCTCAGTTGGTTAAGTGTCTGCCTTCAGCTCAGGTCATGATTCCGGGGTCCTGGGATCGAGCCCTGCATCAGGCTCCCTGCTCAGTGAGGGGCCTGCTTCTCCCTCTTCCACCCCCCTGCTTGTGTTCCCTCTCTCCTTATGTCTCTCTCTGTCAAAAATAAATAAATAAAATCTTTAAAGTTAACGTATTTAACCTTGGTCCTAATCTCAGATACCTTTTTGTCATCAACCTTCATGACTCCAATCTTGTCCACACTTTCTGACCCAGGATAAATCCTCTTCCTTAAATGCACTCCAGAATGATCTCTCACCTCTGACCTTGGAGTAACTGCCATCCACCTAATTCACTTGACCCCTACTTGTGTACTTGTCTTCTCTCATTGATTCATTGATTTCTCTATATTCTGGGACATTCAGACCCAACATCTAAGAACTCCAAACTGTTTAGGATATCATGTGTGTCTCACCAGGCTTGGAGTTTCTCAAAGAACTTTTCAGGTGTGCCTATGTGCACAAATTCAAAAAGTGTGACTGAAATCATTACTCGTTTCATTCCAACGTGTCCATTTAATCTTTTGTTTTAAATCAAGCTCTGTGGATTAACCTTTGGTTTCCATCCCATCCAACATCAGATGAGGCAGTGACACAAAGACGAATTTGTCACGAAGACAAGCAAAACAGTGTCTGCACATAAGCAGCTTACCATTCACTGAATGAATTCGTCTAAAGCTAGCTCTGCTGCGAAAAATGCAGAAGCACTCTGCATGGCCAGGGATGATAAATAAATGCCAGTGCCTAGAAGCTCTCTGTGCAGAGTGTACCACGCTGGGAGAGAGAGCAAATAAAGTGAAGGTTCCTTGAAGGAGGGAGAGAAGAACCATAATTATGGGCTGGGGCCAGGTCTCCAGAACATGGCATAGAGCCAGAAACTGAGCAATATCTCATGTACTGAAGTCAGAAACAGCTACTCTGCCCTCTGAAAAATTGGTCCTGTGCTTGAGGGAGTGCAAGCTTGGATTATTCTGATAGTCTCCTAGAAGTTCCTCCTCTGCTTTCTATTTCTAGCTTATAACTGGTTCAACACGCAGCCGCAGTGCTAACTCCCTGTCCATCTCCAGGGCTGCTCACGTGATGCAATTTCTGATAAGCAGCATTCCCTTTGACTTTATGAAGTGGGCTTCTGGTATTAATTTTGATATTCCTTACCATGCGCCCATCAAAAGAAACAAAATCTTGCCATTTGCAATGACGTGGACAGAACTAGAGGGTATTACACTAAGCGAAATAAGTCAATCAGAGAAAGACAATTATCATATGATCTCCCTGATAAGAGAAATTTGAGAAGCAGGGCAGGGGGTTGTGGAGGGAAGGGTGGGGAAAATGCAATAAGATGGGACCAGAAGAGAGACAAACCATAAGAGACTCTTAATCTCATGAAACAAACAGGGTTACTGGGGGTGGGGGGGGGGGGAGTAGGGATAGGGTGGCTGGTTACAAAAAAATTTTTAATCATAATAATTTTGATACTCCAAGTCCTTCCATAACTGCCTTCAAAGTATTTAAATGGCTCTTTCCATTCTACTGCTAAGCCCAGAGGGGAGGGCCAGATGTGGTTCCTGTGAAAGATTTGCATCTGAGGTTAGGGTTCTACCCAGTTAGTTTTTCTTCACCAGCTTTGCAAGCAGAATACAACATCATCTAAAATCGGGTCAAAAGGGATGGCTGGGTGGCTCAGTCAGTTAAGCATCTGCCTTCAGCTCAGGTCATGATCTCAGGGTCCTGAGATCGAGCCCCACATTGGGCTCCCTGTTCAGCGGGGAACCTGCTTCTCCCTCTCTTTCTGCTGCTCCCCCTGTTTGTGCTCTCTCTCTGTCAAATAAATAAAATCTTAAAAAGAAAGAAAGAAGGAGAGAGAGAGAGAGAGGATGGAAGGAAGGAAGGTAGATTCCAAAGATTCCAAAGGCAGGCTGACCTGATTTTATTCTGAGATGTTGGATAAACTCATTCGTGAGTGCCTTTACTGAGCACATACTATATGCCAGAATTGACACCTTTCCACTTTTGGGGAGCTCAGAGCATGGAAGGACACATGAAAATGAAGTAGAAATTGGACCTGACTTGTTACCCGCCAGTGTCTGGAATGTGTGGTGATAATCGTGGATACCTACTGAGTGAAAGGATGAGACGGTTATCCAAGTTTTGTGTTTGGAGGGCTTAACCTCACAGGTTTGTAGAGAAGGAACTAGAGGGGAAAAGAAATAGCAAAAACAGTCACCATAATTGCGCTGATAAATGTGAGGAGCCCCACCTAAGGCCACAGCAGAGGACAAACACAGGAGAGCGTGTGCAAGAGAGATAGTTAGGGACCAGAATCCACAGAGCCTGGAGACAGATTGCATGTTGGGGGCAGGAAAGGAGGAGGGAAGAAGAACTTCCGGTTCCTGACACACCAGCAACGTCCTTCCTAAAAGAGGGATTCCGGGAGCCTGGGCCTGCCTTGGAACGACCATGAGTATAATTTGGGCTGTGTTCAATTTGAGGTGCCAGTTGCATGGCCAACTGCAGGGGACAAGTGGGCACTGGGCTAACTTGTGTGGAGCTCAGAACAGAGATCCGGGCACAACACGTGGACATGAGAATCACTGAAACATAGATAGTGAGGGAAGGCTTGTAGCAGGTGAAAGTGCTCAGAGAAGGTGCGCTCAGAGAGAAAAGAAAACAGACCTGGGAATCATCTGTCACGCCCAGAGGGAGATGAGCCCATCAAAGATCTCATGAAAGAGTTTCTAGAAAGATAAGAAGAGGAAAAATTTCCTTCATAAAATGCAAATAACAGGAGTGCCTGGGTGGCTCAGTCAGTTAAGCATCTGCCTTCAGCTCAGGTCATGATCCCAAGGTCCTGCGATCAAACCCTTGGTCAGGCTCCCTGCACAATAGGGAATCTGCTTCTTCCTCTCCCTCTGCCCCTCCCCCCACTGACATCCCCCCCCACCAATAAATAAGTAAAATCTTTTTAAAAATGCAAACAACAAGAGAAACAAGATGGGATTGGGAGGGAGACAAACCATAAGTGACTCTTAATCTCACAAAACACACTGAGGGTTGCTGGGGGGAAGGGGTCAGGAGAGGGGAGTAGGGTTATGGACAATGGGGAGGGCATGTGCTATGGGGAGTGCTGTGAAGTGTGTAAACCTGGTGATTCACAGACCTGTACCCCTGGGGATAAAAATACATTATATGTTTATAAAAAGATAAAAAATAAATTTAAAATTTTTTTTAAAATGCAAACAATAATATATACCCCAGAAGATACATGCATACATAATGTACGCATGTAAACGAAATATAATGTTCCTGATAGACCAAGTACATAATAAGTACACAATAAACGGTGACTTTCATCATCATTAATGTTGCTATTTATAGTAAAAATAATGCATGACTGTTCCTTAGGGGTTTAAGCAAATGTCTGTTTTTTTATAAAACCCCCTCACAACACAGATGAACTCTGGAAATTTGTAATATCATTTATAATAGTCTGGGATAAAAGCCTTGAAGTGAAAAATGCATGTATCTATTCCAGATGATATGTTTGAAACAAATGAAAACATGAAATTCTGATGTAAAAAAATACATAGTTTAACAGAAGCTTATTCCATGTCTTCTGTAACTGTTTGTCATCAGTTTGTGAAAACAGCAAGGTGAACGTACGAAGTTGAGAATAAAATTGGGGGAAAATGAAACAGGTAAAGGATATTACTTTAGCCACCTAAGGAATGGTTAGAAGGAGCGAAAGAATTGCCTATAGTGGCTGAGGGGATACAGAGCACATAGCACACAATAAATATTCACGGAATGAATGAGTTCATGTGAGTCAGGTGCACAGCCAACTGCTGGATCTCTCCACCATGACTCCCCAAGGAGACCCCATATTCCATCAATAAAGCAGACCTATCTTTTCCCCCAAAATCTGCCCTCCGTCTTACTTCCCTAAGCGGGTTAATGCCATTATCACCCAGCCTGATGAAGACTTTGGTCTCTGCTCCCTCCCTCACCCCCAAGTCACCACATCCCATCCATGCAACACCCATGCTCCATTCTCCATCTGAAGTCAAAGCGATTCCCCTGAAACTTAAACATCTCCCAAATCAGCCCCGTGCTTAATGAATGCCTCCAGCGGCTCCACATCGTTGCAGGAAAAATTTCCAACTCTTTGATGGCATAAAAGACCCTCTACAGTCTGACCTCAGCTTATCCCCAGTAAGCCACCCATCCCCCAGTCCTGCTAAAGCCCGCGAGGCTCCCAGGAACCTATATGGTATTTCAGACAGCCCGACCCTTGGTAAGGGGTTTCCTTCCCACCCCACCTTCCAGAACTTCCAGAACACCTCAGACACTCCTCTTCTCTGAAGACTTCCTGAAAACCATCCTTTCACATCACCACAGTTAGAAAGAACGCCCAGTGTGCACTGCTCATATCCTGACACTTACAGTATCCCACGGTAATTACATGTATCAATGTGTATCTCTTCCTTCAGGAGTACTAGCTCTTTGAGAGTAGAGTGAGTTGCTTCTTTTTTTTGTTTATTTAAAGTAGGTTTCATGCCCAACGTGAAGCCCAATGTGCGGCTTGAACTCACAACCCCAAGATCAAGAACTGAACTGAGATTAAGGGTCAGATGCTTAACCAAATGAGCCACCCCCTGGGGGCCCCTGAAAGCAGAGCCACTTCCTAGCCATGTTTGTATCTTCTGTGACTGGCACAGAGCCTGGTATACAGTAGGTGCTCAATAAATGCTTGCTTGCCTTTACATCTTATTATTTATGTATTAGTACTTGTTATTTCTCATAGTAGGTTTTTTATTTGATGTTCTAGTTTATTCAGTAGACCTTTGTGAGCGGAGCTTGGATAAAGCACTTCTAAAGAACAGATACATTTTCATGCATTGAAAATAATTATGATTCTGGACTTCCAAAAAAAAATGCAGAAATTCCTAGATCCCATATCTTGAAATATGATAACCCCATAAAGACAAATTGATCCAGTGATGGGACACCTGGGTGACTCAGTCATTAAGCATCTGCCTTCAGCTCAGGTCATGATCCCCGGGGTCCTGGGATTGAGCCCCGCATCGGGTTCCCTGCTCAGCGAGAAGCCTGCTTCTCCCTCTCCCTCTACCCCTGTTGTCTTCCCTCTCTTGCTGTCTCTCTTTCTGTGCCAAATAAATAAATAAAATCTTTAAAAAAAAAAAAAAAGAAAGAAAGAAAAAAAGAAACAGACACCTTCTCATGCATTGAAAAAAATCGTGATTCTGGACTTTGGGGAAAAAAATGCAGAAATTCCTGGAGCCCATCTCTTGAATTATGATAACCCCATCAAGACAAATTGATCCAGTGAGAACCATCTGGTTTCTATAGAACACCTGAATTATAATAATCTAGAGTGTGCTTAGGGACATTTAAAGGAGTTTGTGAGCTAAACCTAACATTATATTGGGGCTTTTATGAAGAAAACAAAAGTCTACTGAGGAACATTAACAGAAATGTGAACTACCTAAAAGCAAAATGGGCATTGGATATGTACCAGCAATTCACAAAAGAAATAGAACTGCCCACGAGAGTCCAAAGATTGTAGTCTGACAAGGATTTTGTTTTAAGATTTTGTTTATTTATTTGAGTGAGAGAGAGAGAGAGAGAGAGGATGCACAAGCAGGGGGAGCAAGAGAGGGAGAAGCAGGCTCCCTGCTGAGCAGGATGCTGATGTAGGATTCGATCCCAGAACCCCAGGATCATGACCTGAGCTGAAGGCAGATGCCTAACCAACTGAGCCACCCAGGCACTCCAGTCTGATCATGTCTAGTGTTCAGTCAGGTGGAGAGAAACACTCTCAGGCACTATCAGTAGGAGGTCGATCATACGGCACCTTATAAAGGAAACTGACATTGTCCCAAAAGAAAGTAAATATTTATATCCTTTATGACTCTTACTTCTATGAATTAATCCTGCAGAAACACTTGTATGAATGCACAAAGTACATTCACCCAGCACACATTCACGGCAGTCCTGATTAAGATGGTCAAACCTGGGGCGCCTGGGTGGCTCAGTGGATTAAGCCGCTGCCTTTGGCTCAGGTCATGATCCCGGGGTCCTGGGATCGAGCCCTGCATTGGGCTCTCTGCTCAGTGGGGAGCCTGCTTCCCCCTCTCTCTCTGCCTGCCTCTCTGCCTACTTGTGATCTCTCTCTCTGTCAAATAAATAAAATCTTTAAAAAAAAAAAAAGATGGTCAAACCTTGGGAATAATCATACGACCACCACATATTGCCAGGTAAGTACCTTTCAAAGCATCTATGAACAGAATTGTATATACCAGTTAAAACAACCAAAATGAGTATATACTGACACAGAAACAAGCCCCATATGCTTTTGTCAAGAGCCATTAAAGGATAATACCATTAAATGAATATTATAGGATAATACTGTGCTATATTTCATTTCATGATATTATTTATAAAAATGTGTCAACTTGAGGTGCCTGGGTGGCTCAGTGGGTTAAGCCTCTGCCTTCAGCTCAGGTCATGACCTCAGGGTCCTGGGATCAAGTCCAACGTCAGGCTTTCTGCTCAGCGGGGAGTCTGCTTCCCCCTGTCTTTCTCTGCCTACTTGTGATCTCTCTGTCAAATAAATAAATAAAATGTGTCAACTTCAGGGTAGTATCAGACTACTACCTTCAAAATTGTTGATTACCTGTGTTAACACTTACTTGTTAATTCTAAATTAATTAAATTAATTCTAATTCTAAACTACTTATGCTAACACCTACTTGTTTCTTCAAAAATAAACCAACAGGGTCGCCCAGGTGGCTTAGTCAGTTAGGCATCTGCCTTCGGCTCAGGTCAAGATCCCGGGATTCTGGGATCGAGTCCCACACCGGGCTCCCTGCTCAGCGGGGAGTCTGCTTCTCTCTCTCTCTTCCCTCCAGGCCACTCATGTGCTGTCTCTCTCTCAAATAAAGTCTTAAAAAAATCAACCAATACGTTTTAGATAAATGAATGTATTATAAAGTGAGAATATCCACCAAATCCTGAGTTCAGTGTGGATGTGTTTCCGATACACCTGAAAAATGGAGAATATTAAGGATTTTAAAATAAGATGTGTTTGCCTCTATACCACCTAAAATCAACTCTTGTGCATCCACTAGTATTTTGCATATCACACTCCGGAAGCCAACATGGAGAATGGCCAAGACCAGCCCAAACTCATACAACTGGGATCTCTCAGGAGATTTTATTTTATGTTATTTTATTTTATGTTATTTCATGTTATTTTGCTATGTTATAAGGAACTTTCATTTATTCCAGTACAGAAGCCTGGGATGTTGGGGTTTCCATAATGAGCACCCAGCACCTTTACACTCAGAAATTAATAAATATTTACTCTGAGGTTTCTCTGTCGTGGATTCTCAGAGCAACCAATATCCCACTAACTAGAGAGAAGACAACGGGAGAGACCGGCAGATGGATCCCCTTGTAAAGGAAGCCCGTGCACGGCTCCAGCCGCAAGGTGATTGCTGCCATCTAAATGTCAAAGGCGGGACTGACCCGTGAGCATGAAGGATGAGTCTGTGTGTGCAGACTGCTTGGCAAGGAAGTGACAGCCACGCCAGCACCGGCAGCACCAGCACCTGTTCTGGGCCCAGAAGTCACTGGGAAAATAAACCACGTCCCGCGGGGCGAGGATCCACTGCCCAGCACTGGTGCACATACAACCCGCGCTGGCTTACAGATGCGGAGAGAGGCTCAAAGCCAGACGAGGAACAGAAAGCTTGGCAGACAGAGTCTGTGCGGGGTCTTGCCTGGCCCTGCATGGGGACACCCTCACAGAATAATGGAGCCACTGGCATTCTCGACTAATGCCAGCCCTGTCCCCTGCCCACACAGACAACTGCCCTGGGTTCTGTAACTCTGACCCTATATTTCACAGTAAAGGACGGTGAATATGGCAAGGAAGGGGGTCGTGTATAGAATCACTGTATTACACACAAGAAACTAATATTATACTGCATGTTAACTAACTGGAATTTAAATTAAAACTTAAAAAGCAACAGGGGGAAAAAAAACCCTTATATCTTTAAGAGAAAAAAAAAACCTTAGGGTGACTAATTTACAAGTTAAACTTAGCGTAGGTATGCTTGTGCAGGACGAAACACAGTATATGTAAGTGTCAGGAGTAGCCACAGTTTCAGGCATCCCCTGGGAGACTTGGAACGCGGCCCCTGTGGATAAGGTCGGGGGTGGGGGGAGATGATGTAATTAATGGAGACAGGAAAAGAACAGGGAGAACTCTGGAGGCGAGGGAAGAAGAACCAGTTCATTTCTGGACACGCTGAACTTAAACCATGTGGAACGGAGTAGACACATCCAGTAGGCAAGTGGAGATCTCCCGTGGGAACCGAGTAGCAAGCTCTGTTTAAAGATGAGCTGAGGAATCACCTGCTCAGCAGCGGAAAGATTAAAGCCACAATGAGTCACAGGGAACCCTCTTCTGCCTCTCATCCCCTCACTTCCTTTCCCTCTGACTTTCCCCCATTTTGCTCTCTCACTTACCACACAGGTGGCAGGCCAAATAATATCCCTCACCCCAAGATAGCCACATCCTAACCTCCAGAACCTATGAATCTGTGTGCCTTGGACGTCAAAGGGAACTTTGCCTAAGCGAGTCAATGAAGGATTTGAGATGGGATGTTATTCTGGATCATCTAGGTCCATCCATCAAATCGTTAGGTCCTTATAAGAGGGAGAGAGGAGGAGCAGAGTCAGAGAGAGAGAGGTCGGAAGGTGCTCTAGGGCTGGTTTTGAAGCTGGAGGAAAGAACTACAAGCTAAGGAATGCAAACAGCCTCTGGGAGCTGGAAAAGGCAAGGAAACAGCCTCTGCTCCCGAGCCTCCAGGAGGAACACAGCTCAGTTGATGTGTCGACTTGGCCCCAGGGAGACTGGTTTTGAACTTGTGACCGTCAGAACTGGGAGATGAGGGGCACATGGGTGGCTCAGTGGGTTAAAGCCTCTGCCTTCGGCTCAGGTCATGGTCCCAGGGTCCTGGGATCGAGCCCCACGTCGGGCTCTCTGCTCAGCAGGGAGCCTGCTTCCTCCTCTCTCTCTGCCTGCCTCTCTGCCTACTTGTGATCTCTCTCTGTCAAATAAATAAATAAAATCTTTAAAAAAAATAAAAGAACTGGGAGGTGAAACAAGTGTATTGTGTTTAGCCATGAAGTTTGTAGAGATTTGTTACAGGTAATACAAGAACCATCTAAGCCATATACTGTATATAAGCCAATATTCGAACTAACCTATTTTTGAGTTATTCATTGGAGAACATTTTGTGGGCCCTGTTATTATTTTCTCAAGTACATGAATAGAACATTAGGTAGAAACAGATCAATAGATGGGTTTATATACTTCTCCCTCAATTTATTTTTCTTAATCCATGGACCGTGGGGTGCCTAGGTGGCTCCGTTGGTTAAATGTCCAACTCTTGGTTTCAGATCAGGTCATGATCTCAGTATCGTAATATCAAGCCCCACGTCCCGCTCTGTGCTCAGCACAGAGTCTGCTTGTCCTTCTCCCTCTACTCCTCCCCCTGCTTATGCATGTGCGCTTGCTCTAAGTAAATAAAATCTTTTTTTTAAATAAATTAAAAATAAATAAATCCATGAACCACAATATGAAAATTCCCATTGGATTCCCTCAAGCAAATGTTGCCTCTAGGCACCAGGTCTCAATCTTGGCTGCACATTCAAATCATCTGAGATACTTTTTAAACAATCCAACGTCCAGAATCTCTGGGCAGAGGTTCTTAAAGGGCAGTCCCTGGACCAGCGGCATCAACACCCAGGAACACGGTGAAGATGCAAATTCTCAGTCCCAAACCAAATGTAAGGATTTAGTGATCTGTGTTTTTACAAGCTCTCCGGGTGGCTGGGATCCATACTAAGGTTTGCTGCAGCGAAAGGAGTCCGAAGGCTTCTCTCTCTTCCCATCCTCGGGTCTGTTATAGCTCCCCACCTGGTCTCTCCATCCCCAGAAGGCGGGAGCTGGTGGGGACGCATCGGACATGGGAACATTGGGTGAACCAATGAAAGTTAGTGCATGGAGTCCCTCTGCTCCAACAGCTCAGCTCCTGGGCATGGTTTTCTCCTGTCTCTTACACCCTTGGGTCCAGTGTAGCGATTCTCCTGACCAAAGGAGCCCTGCCCTCACCGCCCCTGGGGAGGTGCTCCCACTTCTCTCCAAGAGAGACAGAAGATCTTGGCAGAAACAAGATCTCTAAAGGCCTGAACACTAAAAATGTTAAGTCATTCCCTTTGACAAAAATAAACTTAAAAAAAATTTTTTTGAAATGAAACAACTATATGCTTATGAATTTCTTTCTGGATTTTTTGAGAAATACTCCCCCAAAAGTGAGAGTTCCTCTCTCTGTGTCTCGACTTCACAGGGGTCCTAAGCATACGCTCAACCTTCCTGTAGAGTTCCTCAACCCAGCCCTCCAGACAGCATCTGGGCTAATATTACCAATCACCTCCCCCGATTCTACTCCAAGCCCGATGGACAAGAAATGTGTGTGTCAGATGGTCTTTGGGTGGCAACACTGAAGGTTAAGGGGTGAGCTGCAGAAGACATGACCAAAAATGCTCACTAGCTTTGGAAACATGAGCTCCATCCACATGGGCTTGTGCTCCTTCCCAGAAGTCAGGGTTTGGTTCCGGAGCTGGAGCCAACCATCAGGTAGCAGGGGACTACTTTATTTCCTCCTTATAGATCACTGCCTCCTTGAGTAGTCTCTTTATTTCATTCCAACACACAATGGGGAGAAGCAACTGCTTATGGACGTTCTTGGATCCCGTCACATTGTTTCAACCCCTCTGTTACTTCTAACCAGCAAGTAGCAAACTGGATGCTCCAGACGTCAATATAAAGGAATCTGGGACGTGATTTATGTGAAAGAGCCTAGCTTGCATTCTTTTAGAAGAAAGCCATACACACAGACCCATGGGATCCTCCTGATAACACATACTGAAAGTAGAGTTTTCACAAAGCCACCAGTGGAAACCAATGACTTCTGCCCTCTCCACTCTTTGCAGGAAGATTGAGCAGCAATGAGCTCTTCCTCTTCAATGGGCTTTGTCGGTACGTTCTTTAGGCTAGCTCCCAGAAGGACACATACACCCCAGACGCTGCCATGATGTTTACCAGGTGCAGAGTCAAAAGCGAATCTTGGAAGCTGCTGAGAACTTTCATCGGTAGCTGCCCCCACTGAGCAGCTTCCCTAAGGGGAGTCTCTCTGCTCACCAAGCCACTGTCGTGCATGCGGTGATGTCACCCAAGGGCAAGCAGACCACGGGACTATGTCCAGTGTGCCCTTAGGCACTTCTCAGATTCTGGGGCCATTTTGCTTCTCACAGAGGGGACACTAGCTCTGAAGCAGAAGAGATGACCGATCAGGTGTATAAGAATTGGCCATGAGCCCAGGAGCTATTGGATTTCTCCAGGGCTTTAGCTGAAGGATTCTGCAGGAAGGTTCTTTTGTGGCACTCGCTGCCACCTGAGGTTGTGTAAGAGTGAGCATCCAAATAAGTGGTTATCTGAATTTCCTGCCAAACCGTCAAAGCTGATTCCTGGTTTAGGAGAAGGGAGGGCATGGAAGGATTTGACGTTTCTGTCTGTGACAGCTGACAGCTTATTATTAAGAAAGGCAAAGTGTTGAAGCTGTGACATTTTTTTGGTTACCCCTTTCACTGACTCCACACACAAGCAAATGTATTTGGCAGCCTTATGTCAGAGCACCAGGACACCTGCCTGTAAGGAGAAACCAGTGCAGGAAATAGATTTACCCTCCAGACCCAGATGAACCTGAGCTCGTGTCAGAGGGAAAGCCAGTGACCTAGAAGGGGATGAATGGGAAGGGAACGCTCCCATGCTAGTAATCAGAGTGGATCGTAGGCAAAGTGCGATGGGCGGAATCTGTCCAGGATACATTGTTCGGGATAGGAAATAGGGTGGGGATGAAGACTCGAGGTTCCCTGACAAGTTCACAGTAGGCCAAACACAGAGCCACTATGTCCAGAGGCATCTGAGGCAGCCACGGGGCCATCTCCACTGGAGGAGCTTCTGAAAGTAATCCAAGATCTCTGTCTTCATTGATGGACTCGGATGCAGAATGTATAAGTGAGGTCCTCTTCCAGAACATTCTCTGATCAGTCAGAAGTTTGGCTACTCCCACCCATTTTCTTAGCTTTCCAGCATCATGAAAAGGATTTTTCAGGGATCTTACTAACACATAAAAAGAAATTTGCAGGGGCAGCTGGGTGGCTCAGTGGGTTAAAGCCTCTGCCTTCGGCTCAGGTCCTGATCTCAGGGTCCTGGGATCGAGTCCTGCATCGGGCTTGCTGCTCAGTAGGGAGCCTGCTTCCCCTTCTCTCTCTGCCTGCCTCTCTGCCTACTTGTGATTTCTCTCTCTGTCAAATAAATAAATAAAAGCTTTAAAATAAATAAGTAAATAAAATCTTTAAAAAAAAAAAAAAAGAAAAGAAATTTGCAGAGAAAAACCCCTAAAGGTCTTAGTTGCTCTCAAGAGCAACGAGTACCATACGTGTGACGGAGTTAGGAATGAAAGAAAGAAAAGGCGTGTCTCCTAGTGAATCCCCATTTCCAGCCACATGGATGGAATGGATAAAATATCATAGGTGGTATTTCCACCATTCTGGTGCTGTGTTCTCTTCCAAGTGCCTTACTTGAAGAGTCCCCCTATCAGTTAGGATGCCTTCAGCTGCTATAACTGAAATTTCTAGTGGAAACCCCCACAGATGACAGTGAAACGTGTTCACTTTCCAAAGAAGAAGTTCAGGAATCTGGCCGCCGCATTCCTGGGATTCGCTTGGCTTTGTTTTTTGCCACGTGTGGGCTTCACCCTCCAGATGGCTTGAGAGTTAGAGAGTTCACATCCAGACACAGTAAAGGGCCCGGGCAGAGAGGTTTCACTTCTCCTGGTGTCTCCTCCTTTGGAGAAAGGAAACATTTTCCAGAAGCTCCTCTCCCCCAGGAGCCCCACCTCATGTCTCATTAGCCAGACCTGGGTTACGACCCCACACCTAAAGCAGCCCCTTGCTGCAGGACGAGGACGCCCAGTGTTTTTGGAGACTAGCTTGGATCCATCCCTAGAGCTGGAAGTAGGAATGGCTTCTCTGGAAGCTCAGAGACATATGATAAGAGGGCTGGAGGCCTCAACAGACACGGGCTCTGTTAGCAAGAAGAAAGAAGGGACTGGCTACCTACCAGCGATGCCTGCGATAAACAGTCTTCTTTTGCGTAATAAACAAAGGAGGGTGATCGAGTTAGGCTCTGAGGGGAAAGCTTACAACTAATGGTCTCTAAAAGTTAAAGGTCTCCTCATCAGACACTGCTGACCAGATGATCACAGAACAGAGAGACCCTCAAGTCATGTCAAAGCCTCTGCCACCATCAGAACCTACAAGGCCTTCACCACCCCCTGCCCCAGCAACAAGCATGAGCCCCCCACAGACACCAGAGGCAACAGCCTGCAAAGAGTCCCAGAGATGAAGTCATATAAAAGCAGTGGTTGTAGACAAGAGTTCTTTGGCTCAAACAAAGAAGATAAGCAGGGACACCTGCTGCCTTCCAGACCCTAGAAGACTAATGTGCCTTGTGTATTTCTGAGGTTAAAAAGTGGTTACTCTGGCAGGCCCGGCTGGCTCAGTCTGTAGAGTATGTAACTCTTGATCTCAGGGCTCTAAGTTCTAGCCCCTCGTTGGGTAAAGAGAGTACTTAAAAATTAAATCCAAAAAAAAAACCAAAACACACAAACAAAAACTGGTTACTCTGAGTGGAAGTTTCCAGAAAACAACTTTTAGCTCAAAATAAAGTGGAGGCAATCAACAACTAGAACTACCAACGGTAGCATGCGCTTCCATCAAAAGCAGAGTGGTCCTTTTCACTGAAAGGGCTCAAGCCAGTCTGGGGACAAAGAAAGCTTTCCCAGGAGAAACACACTCAAGACACTTTAATAACAATAGGACCCACTGTGAACAACCAGCCTAACGCAAGTAACTCATAATGCTCCACAAATACTTCATTGATTGCCGTGTATCACAGGTATTTATTTCGAATTTCTCAAGCCTTAAAATATTTTTCAATAAAATTCATAACCAAGACACTCCCGTCCATTAATGAAGTTAGGACATGGGTTCATTTCCTCTATGTGAGTGGGCATGGTAGAAAATAATGGTTAAAGCCAAAGTCACCTTCCCCCACATCAGGACTGACTCTTGACTTCCCTGCGTCACTGCCATTGTCCTTGTCAGCCCGGGGCAAGGCCTTAGAGTCAGATCTGCTTTCCTGCTGTGTCACCCTCACCCAACCAGTTGGCAAGGCCTTGGGATGTGGCTTTCAACGTGTCTGTCACATTCATCACTTCCTCCTATTCTGACCGACCCCGAGCGTTCAAAGGATACTTCTCTTAATGCTTGAATTGCTGCAGTAACTTCCTAATTTGTTTCTCAGACCCAAACGTGCAGCCCCAACATCACTCATCTGCTCAAAAGGCTCCACCAGGTAAGAGCAGGCAGGCCCCCAGAGGCACTCATTATCCAAAAATAGCAGAGTCTAATGAACATCTACCCCATCCCCAGAGTGACGGGGGCCTGCATCACATCTATCCGGTGGGGTTTCAGACCGGCCACGGACCCACAATTGCTGAAGATCAGCTGTTCCTCCCCCTTCCAAACGGGAATATGAAACAACTCCACAATTACATATGGGGGAAGGGGGCAAACACCTTCTTTCTTTAGTTCAAAGGACCAAGGAGGAGCCCTCCTGAACTAAGAGAAACTCTTGTAAGTGACCTGGAGATCCCAGATTTAGAGCTGGGTGAAGTGCCGGGATTTGTGTTCTGTCCATCTCCCTTGGGGATATGGTGAGTGTACTCTGCTGCAAAAAGATCACTGGAGAAAAAGACTAGGCAGAGGCCACCCCACATATTAACAAAACCTCACTTTATATCCTTTTTCCAGAGTAAAAGGAAAAACCACTTTTCCCAGCATTCCTTGCAACTGGTTGGGGCAATCGGCCCAGGTTCTAGCAAACAGCATGTTTGCAAATGTCAAGTAGGATCCTTCCGAGCCTGGCTCTTAAAACATCTTGCATGACCGTCCGTTCGACCCTCCTATCTACAGCAACCTACGACTGCTCCAGCAGGCCAGTCTCCAGAATGGGGGAGCCGCCATCAGCCTGATCCTCTGAGGAACTCCAGAGTGGAGATTTCCACTCCGTTTGTCCTTGTTGGGTAGAGATCATGCTTGAGAAAGCACCCTTTTGATGTTTGACAACAATTGACATTTCAGCCAGGACTAACTACTTACTACACTAACGCCACATGGACATCGGACGAAAAGTACTTTTGGTCAAAAAAGACTCAGAATAAAGAGTATGGTGTAAGTGACTCAAGTTCATCCATATTTCATAAAAATCGCTCTCAGTGACTTCTTACTCTTCAAAGTTAGTACACATCCATTATCATCTCCATATTTTACCTTAATCACCAAAATCCCATTCTTGGCCAAAATTAAATTCCACCAAGCTAGAATGTTAAGCTTTTCCTTATTTCACCAAATATGAAAAAGGTGGGGGGGGGGACTACTTTGCTTTAAATATCTGAGCAGATTTTGACTTTGTTGAACAACTGGAAAAAAAAAGAGTTCAGGCTGTTAGAATAAAAATATTTTTAAGCAGCTCAACTGTAAAATTCATAGGCAAAATGAAATGTCCATATTTTAGGTCATCTTAATGTTTCTTTTTTTTAAGATTATTTATTTATTTGACAAACAGAGATCCCAAGTAGGCAAAGAGGCAGGTGGAGAGAGTGGGAGAAGCAGGCTCCCTACTGAGCAGAGAGCTCGATGCAGGGCTCTATCCCAGGACCCTGAGATCATAATTGAGCTGAAGGCAGAGGCTTTAACCCACTGAGTCTCTTAATTTTTCATTTAAAAGAATGTGTTCCTCCTCCTTCTTCTTCTTCTCCTTCTCCTTCTTTTTCTTCCTCTTCTTCTTCACAGTTTTTAATGATTGTTCTTTAAAGTCGTATATAAGATTACTTTATTTCTGCATCTTCTCAATTGGTTCTTCCTTATATCTGCCTAAAAAGATGTACTCTTCCCCTTTGTAAAATAGCCAATCTGATTATGGGTAGTGGGAAGTCTCACTCTCCTGAGAGATGAGTACAAATTGAATCATAGCACTGATCTGTTCTCAAAGAAAGACCACTGTTAAAGATCTTCAAGTAAATCCTAAAGCCAAAGGAAGCCAGTTATTTAAAGCACAGAGGTAGCAAATTTTAGACTGAAGCATCAGGCAATCGTAATTTAAATCTCCAGAAATTCCTCTCTGCTCATGTGTGGTCCGGCGAGGCCTCTTGGTATTGCCTTTGGAATCTTGACCCTCCTGTGTCCCTAGAATTTACCACTTTGATTCCATCATTGAACCACTGCCAACTTTCAATAGAGAGAAACCTCATTTACATAGGCAAAGACAGAACCAAGCAAACCACCTGTGTCACAAAAAAAGAAAAGAGCCAAACAGAGAGAAAGCCCCAAGAACAGAGAAAAAGACAGAAACTGGAGAAAGAACATAGCAGGGAAAGGTGGATAATCAGAGACACCCATTGTCAACATCCCTGAAAAGTATGCCAGAAAAAGGAACAGGAGAAAAAATAAACAACTGAGAACAGCCTCCTGAAGTCAGCTGGGCAAGAACGTAACTGGAGTCTGATGTTCTTTTTCTTTTTTTAATTTATTTGACAGACAGAGATCACAAGTAGGCAGGGGGGACAGGGAGCAGGCTCCCTGCTGAGCAGAGAGCCCGAATGCGGGGCTCAATTCCAGGACCCTGGGATCATGACCTGAGGGGAAGGCAGAGAGCCCGAATGCGGGGCTCAATTCCAGGACCCTGGGATCATGACTTTAACCCACTGAGCCACCCAGGCACCCCAGGAATCTGATGTTCTAAGAAAATTACCATCTCAGGCTTTCGTTTCTACCAGAATACCTGTAGAATCCCACAATTTGTGAATAAAATATCCCCAAACTTATACCTACCCTCTAAGGCAGAAATCTTAAACTTGCCAGAAATATTTTCCTTCGGAACTAGAAAGTGGGCGTCCCAGCATCCTTGAACAGATGAAATTTCTCAGGAGCCAGAATAAGACTGATAATGCCAGCCAGGTGCTGTTTTGGATCCTGGCAGAGGATTTGGGGTTTTTTGTGGGTGATGATTTTTGCCTGAATCCCAAGATGTCGCAGCAGCAGGAAAATGTACACTTCCTTTTATGCAGGAGGTTTCTTAGCAAAATTAAGGAACTTCAAATTTGGGAAAAGAAGTTGAGCATGGTCAAAGAGGGGGGGATTCCTAAAGAGAAAGGGAAGGGTTAGCAAAATTCCCCGGAAAATGAAAAATACAAGATGGGTTTAGGTTTTTATTTGAATTCCAGCAAGTGAACATACCATGTTGTGTTAGTTTCACATGTACAATACAGTGATTCAACACTTCCATGTTTCATCCACTGCTCACCATGGCAAGTGATCTCCTTAAACCCTAACACCTGTTTTCCCCTTCTCCCTGCCCACTTCCCCTGGTAGTAACCACCCATTGGTTCTCTAGAGTTAAGAGTCTGCTTCTGAATTTGTCACTTTCTCTTTTTCCCTTTGCTCGTTTGTTTCTTCAATTCCACATAGGAGTGAAATCCTATGGTCTTTTTCTTTCTCAGACTGGCTTCTTTTGCTTAGCCTAATACTCTCTAGCTCCATCCACATGGTTGCAAATGCTAAGATTTCATTCTTTTTGATGGCTGAGTAATAGTCCATAGGTTATTATACACTACTTCTTTATCCATTCATCTGTCAATTGACACTTGTCCTGCTTCTGTTTCTTGCTTATTGTAAATAATGCTGCTGGAAACACCGGGGTGCATGTATTCCTTTGAATGAGTGCTTTTGTATTCTTTGGGTGGATACCTACTACTACTCTATTTTTTACTTTTTGAGGAACTTCCACACTATTTTCCCCAGAGGCTGCACCAGTTTGCATTATAACCAACAGGGGCACAACATTGCTCACCAACACCTGTTGTTTCTTCTATTTTTTTTTTAATTTTAGCCATTCTGACAGGTGTGGGGTCATATCTCACTATAGTTTTGATTTGCATTCTTCTAATGACAAGTGATGTTGGGCATCTTTTCACATGTCTGTTGGCCATCTGGATGTCTTCTTCAGAGAAACGTCTGTTGATGTTTTCTACCCACTTTTTAATCAGATTACTTGTTTTCTGGGGATTGAGTTGTAGAAGTGCTTTATATATTTCAGATACCAACCCTTTACTGGATACGTCATTTGCAAATATCTTCTCCCATTCCACAGGTTGTCTTTTAGTCAAGGTTTTCTTTTCGTTGAGTTGTAATTGATACATAACAAACACTGCCTAAGCTTATGGCGTACAACATGTTGGTGGTTTGATACATTTAAGTACTGCAATATGATTACTATAGTAGCATTAGTTAACAAGGTGCCTTTAATGGGAAACTAGGTCTAGAGCAAGAGGTGCTTCCACCATGAAGAAAAGCTTTACATCTGAGCTCCTGACAATAATTCCTCAGGGAACCTAGGGGATCCAGGCTTGGGTTCTTCCCTTCTCGCTCTACATCCTCCGAGTTGACTCTCAGCTACTTGTCCTCACTCCACTGGGAAGGCTCAACCCTCCTTAGGGGTAACAAGGAACAGAGAGACAATTGTCATTGATCCAGACAAACTCACAAAGGCTACCACATCAGGAAAACGACTCTACATGCTCCTAGTCTTGGGGTTTCATTCCATGCAACAATGATCACCAGGGAGAAAGGTATGGCAACACAGATACACAAAGACATTGATCTTACTTTCATTGATATCAAACCAGCAAGAGACAGGACCCAAGAAGGTTACATAAGAAGTTCCAAGAGTGAAAGCTCAATCCTGTCCTGTGTCTCCAGCTCCAAGACCACCACCCCTGTGATCCACTCCAACCACATCTCACAACCCTCCCAAATCCCTTTCCAGACCCTCCTCTAAGTCAATTGGACCAAATTCTGTCCTTTCCTAATTATTGTTTGATTTATTTACATATGACTTGTCAAAATAGAATTTAGTTTGCTTGTTTAGAAGGAGAGAGCAGCAGGGGCGCCTGGGTGGCTCAGTGGGTTAAAGCCTCTGCCTTCGGCTCAGGTCATGATCCCAGGGTCCTGGGATCGAGCCCTGCATTGGGCTCTCTGCTCAGCAGGGAGCATGCTTCCCTCTCTCTCTGCCTCCCTCTCTGCCTGCTTGTGATCTCTGTCAAATAAATAAATAAAATCTTAAAAAAAAAGAAAGAAAGAAAGAGCAGGCACGAGTGGAGGTGGGGGAACAGGGGCAGAGAAAGAGGTAAAGAGAGGATATTAAGCAAGTTCCACACTCAGCACGGAGCCCAATTCAGGACTCGATCTCACGACCCTGGGATCATGGCCTGAGCAGAGAAATCAAGAGTTAGACATTTAAGTGACTGAGCCACCCAGGTGCCCCTGACATAGAATTTTTAAGGAAGAGACCTCTAATCATGATAACCAGGATCCCAGCAGGTACCACTTCCTCTATAGAAAAACCTCTGTCCTATCTGGCCCCATTTCACCTGTGTTCCTTGTTTACCTTACCCTTAGAATCACAAGAATTCAAATATTCTTCAGCCTCCTCTTCATCATCTTGGGGAACTAAGCATTTCAAATTAATCTTAAAAACCCCAAGGACTAAGGTCTACAAGATTACCTCATGCCCTTTTTATAAGACCTCTTACCAAATACCAAACAGCAACATTTATAGATTGACATACTAATATTTGTTCTCTTCTAATACAGCAGATGTCCTCGTTCTCTTTCTCAGAATCCATCACTCTCCCAGAGCCATCCTATCCAAGCATGGTTTCACTATTGTCTTTAGATGGATGGTGGCCCAGTCGATATCTGCAGCACAGATCTCTCTTCTAAATGCCAGCCTCTATTTTCAGCTCTTGGTCGGACATGTCTCTCAGCTATCTTGCTGAGCCCGCCTTCCCTGGGAAGCAGATCCAGAGACGGAGACTTCTGTGTGGCTGGTGTATTGGGAGCGCTCTCAGGAACACCGCCAGTGACTCTGCTGTCCAGAGTGATGGCAACAGGGCTGGACCAGGGTAGGTTCAACTCTAATGCAGCCACAACCAAGGCTGAGTCAATCCCACACCAACTGGGGTGATCGTCCAAATCTATTCCAAGTTGGGTCAAAGAGGCTTAGATACTGTTTCACCAGATCCACAAGCCATTGGTTGTAGGATCCTGCTGGGGAACATAAGGAACATAGTCTTGAGTCAGGCAGCTCTCTTCAGCCCCGGGCAGGTCCCAAGGAGGAATTCAGCTGGGAGCCATGGGACTAGACTTCCCTGGCAGCTGAGAAAACGAATACCTAGCAGCCCTACCCCCTCCTCATGATCAGAGGCAACTGCTCCAGCCAGGCTGGTGACTGCTTCCCTTGCCTCATGCTCTTATGGCCAGAGGAGCCTGATGTAACTGTGCCCATCAATCAGAGCTTGGACTATACTCTTCTTGGGCTTCCTGGTAGAGACTCTTCTTGGGCTTCCTGGTAGAAACATGCCCTTCTGAGAACCAGGACTTCTAAAGCCATGGAACCCAGAGTGGCAGAGACAAGAAACACCAATGCCCCAAGTGGGTCACTGGGAGTAGGAATGGCAAGAGGAGCAACCATCCACTTCCACCCTTTGACTTCCAGACTCATATATTCTACCATCTAGACACTTAGCACCATATATTGGTGGTCGATGTAGAGCCCACGCTGCCCATCTGCGCGGGGTATTATCTGGAAGCTAGTGCTGCAGCTGTGTCCTTGAAAGGTCATTCTGTTACTCTGTAGCTATAGCTTCTAGGGCATGGTTTGTTTGACTGAGGAGCAGTTTATGATGAGAACAGTGTGTCCCATGGTCAGGGGCCTGTCACTGTCCTTCTTTTGCTGCAAGGTAGGACCAACGGGCACATCACAACAATATATTCAAAACTGAACTCATCATCTCATCTATCTCCAACCCCAAGCCATTCCATATCCTGGTTCTTCTAACTTGTAACAAGCAGACTGTCATGCTGCTCAAATGGGATATGCACAGGCAGAGGAAGCTGGCACATGATTCCATCACCCCAGAACACTCCCAAAGCACCCTTCTAGAGTAGCAATCCTATTTCATGGTAAGGATTTTTTTTTTCATTTTTTTAATTAACTTATTTATTTTTTCAGTGTAACAGTACTCATTGTTTTTGCACAACACCCAGTGCTCCGTGCAATACGTGCCCTCCCTATTACCCACCAGCTGGTTCCCCCAACCTCCCCCCCCCCGCCCCTTCATAACCCTCTGGTTGTTTTTCAGAGTCCATAGTCTCTTATGGTTCATCTCCCCTTCCAGTTTCCCCCAACTCCCTCTCCTCTCCATCTCCCCATGTCCTCATGGTAAGGATTTTTAATAGCGTTACTATACTACAGAAATAACAAATACGTTGTAAAGCAGAACAAGCTATCGGATGAATTTTCAAAATACACAAACAACTTTAAACAAGTGTGGCATTTATACCAGACTGATTCAGACCGACTGCCCAGAATCCCAGGGGCATGTGCACACTGTCCTTCGTCCTTAGAAATTATTTAAGAGAATGAAGCATTGGTCAGGGAATGAGCCCTGCAGTAGGAATTATGAGATCTGAAATCTTGCATTGGATTTTCCAATGATGGCTAAGATACTTGGCAACTTAAGTTCCCCCCACTTGCTCGTCTATAACCCTACGTGAAAGTATCTATGCAACGTCTTCTCCTACATGTCTCAAAGGCACAGCAGACTCAACATGTCCAAAATCTGCTCTGTGATCTGTCCCACAGCCCAGTCCTTTCCCGGTATTTCTAGTCCCTAACAAGGCCATCACTACCCACTCTGTTGCTCAGGCCCAAAATCTAAGAATTCTGACACTTACTTCTGCAACCCCATACTAAGTCCACACCAAGCCCTTCTGATTTCACTTCCTAAATGGCTCTTGGATCCATTCTGCTGTCCATCTCCTCCATTCCCACTCCCACCTGCACGGGTAACTGAGTCCCAGCCACTTGTCATCTGCAGCATTGGAGGATGCTCCCAGTGGTTCTACCTGCATTCATTCTACCCCCACACTTCTCTCCTGCAATTCTAGGCAGTTCATCCAATGTCCACAAACAGACAGGCACTGTCCCCATCATCACCTTTTGAAAAACAAATCCCATCCTTCTACCAGCACCCTCTTGTTGAACACAACCTACAAAGCAGGACGTGGCCTGGCCCCTGCCTCCCTCTCCAGCCTTGAATGAAATCAGGCTCTGGCTCTTTCTCACTAAGCACACCATCCTCCTTTCAGGCTTTCATTTCCCTTTACTCTGTCCACTCACCCTCTACCACAGAGCCTTTGCACATACCTTTCCTCTCCATTTGGAGCTCCTTTTCTGTTCTCTTCACCTAGTAAATACCTACTCATCTCTCACTTCCTCAGAGAAGCCTTCCATGACTACCTTGTTAAAGATGCTCAGAGCACCATGTACCCTCCTTCCAATGCTTTCAGAGATGCAAATTTTCATTTATTTGGGTGATGATATGATCAGTGTTCCTTCCCCAAATGAGACCATGGGTTCCATGAGGAAATCAATGGCATCTGGTTTTGCTTACCATTATATCCCTACTGCTGGTACAGCCCTGGCAGATGGAGGGAGGGAGGGACAGACATATGGAGAAAGGACTAACCTAGTTGGTTTCTAGCACCCTTCTGTCTCTAAACCTCAGTGGTGGCCTGGTCTCACCCACACCTCTGCTAGCACTGAGAGCATGTGAATTCCACTTTCTCTTCCACGAATTCTTATCAAGGGAGTCCCCACCTCAGGGACGAGACCCCACCGTCACTTCAGCTATCCTTCTCAGTCCCTGAAGACATAGGGACCGCACCGTCCTCAGCCTCAGCTTTCTTCCCCCCCCCCCTTTTTTTTTTGGTCTTTTTTTCTCAGCTTTCCTCTTGATAAATAGGGAGAATGATTCTGCTTCTCCCTCTCTGGCATGCAGGGAGAACATTATGTTCATGGCAAGCAGAACTGTCCCTGTTGCTAAGTCACCTTCCTGTTTCCCCTTGGCCTTACTCGTGAAGCCCCCACACATCCTGAAGGTGGCTACATGTTGGGGCCACGATATTCTGAAAAGGCAGTCTTAAACTCTTTTTCAGACTACAGGGGCAATTTGGGGGAGGGGACACAATTCAGCCCCTCTGTCAGGGCTTCTGGAAGTACTAATTCATGTGGCTGAGTGCCTGGCATGCCCATCACAGCTTCCAAAGAGAAGGAAGACGGCTTTGGAGGAAAAGTGGGGTGGGGGCACATCTCCCATGGATCCACTTTTATGTGCTCCCAAGATCCGGTTCCTTGACTCTGAAGGGCTTGGTTCCTGGGCGTATCCGGAATGGCCTCCAAGCAATGATCATAAGAAACAACTCTCCCTTTGTAAGAAACATCATACCAACTGTTTAAAAACAAATAAACTCGGTGAATTTTTCCCCCTCATCCTCCTCCCATTTTCTAGTGGTTTTCACCCCAAGCTCTGTGAGAGGCCAAGGCTGCTCCACAGTTCCTCAGAGGCAGAGAATCCTGCCTCGTCCAGAAGAGTGTCTACCAAGAAGAGGGATTACATCAAGAAAGTTTGGAAAACAGAGGTACCCCCCCAAGAGCCAGCAGACTCAAGTACCTCTGGGACCTCTCTCTCAACAAAACAAGAAACATCGATGTTGGCCAAAAATTGGGGGTACAGAGCCCCTGATGTGTCTATCTTAAGCCAGTCGGGCCTTCCAGAAGCCCTGACAGAGGGGCTGAATTGTGTCCCCTCCCCCAAATTCCTATGTCCAAGTCTTAACCCCCAGGATCTAAGAATGAGATTGTTTTTGGATATAGGATCTTTAGAGAGGCACTTAAGGTAAAATGAGGTCCTGTGGCTGGGCCCCACAAGAAGAAGAGATGAGACACACAGAAGATATGTGAAGAGGCAGGGAGAAGATGGCCACCTACCAACCAAGGTAAGCAGCTTTCAGAGAAAACCAACCCTGCTAACTCCTTCATCCCCAACCTCACAGCCTCCAGAACTATAAGAAAATAGATTGCTGTTGCTTAAGCTACCCCATCTATGATACTCTCTTATGGCAGCCCAAGCAGAGGTCCTCCCTAAACAAAATTCCTAAACCGTATCCAAAAGTCATAGCCAGCAGTTTCCGGGCACCTGCCCAGTGCCAGGCTGTCACACACATGATCCTTTGTTATCTTATCTCACTCACCTCTGCCGAGAACCATCGTCACATAAGATGGACCTGAGAAGTTCATGTTCTAGAACCTCTGCCCTCTGGTACCAGTCGTGGCTTCCCAAGGAAAACTCGCATTATTTCTGGAATTCTCTTAGGTCGTCTGCAATACTGCTTAAAGCTTGAGTGCTATAAAAAGCCAAGTCTTCTTTCCACATGGAAGGCGAAGAGAGGTTCTCAGCCCCATTTGGAAGAACCCACCACAGATATCCACCATGATGGCTGGGAAAGGAAGGAAAGAGAGGGGAAGGAAGGAGGAACGGTGCCAAGGGGTCTTGCCTCGGGGAGCTCTGTGATCTAGGAATCCCCTTCCAGTCCTCCCTCCACCCTGTTTATCCAAAACCAGGCCCTCAGCGAATGGACAGCTAGAGGATCATGTCAAGCCATCCAAGAAGCAAGACACTGTATTAAAGCTGACCCTTTGGAGGTTCACTTGGGATTATCCTTGTCCTTCTGAATTTCCCTGGAAAAGGAACAACTGCTGTAAGGTGTTGCTTTCAAGGGTGGAGCTGAGCGTTATAACAAGCCTGGGTCTGAATCCCGCCCCTGCTACCTCTATCTGGAGAATTCGGGTGAGCCATTTAAATTCTTTTGAACCATGGTTTCCTCATCCAAAAAAAAATAGAGTAATTATAACAACATTATTATGGGGATACCAGAAGAATTAAATGAGATAATATGTGTCAAGCATTTACACAACACTTAGCATTGAAGAGGGTTACATAAATAGTCGCTATGATGAGAATTGATTTCATGAGAAAACATGTTTTTGGGTGGGGTCTGTCTATACTAGTATAGCCTAGTTTCCTCCCAGTTTGGGTTATAATCTTCTCATGGCCACTGCTGGCCCTTCTACCACATTCCCTCCACTTTCTCTTACTTTTCTGAGCACCCTTCCACTTGCTCCACTGCTCTTTGGCCTCCGACCGGCTACGCCTGTTCTTCTGGGGCTGGAAGGGTCAAGGAGGTCCCTTAGCTGATGGATGACAGGTGCAGGAATCCAAAAGCCCAGCTCGCTTGCATTGGGTGTGGACAAACTGAGTTATTATACCTGGTGGGATCAAGAGTAAGATGACACTTGGCCTAAAATGTCCTCCTTGCCTAACTCTTTTCCCTTCCCTGTCCTGCTCCTGCACCACCCCCTCCCTGGTTTCTCCTGGGATCATCTTCCCAAGAAATCTCTTGTACTTGGGCCCCTGTCTCGGGGTCTGCTGCTGGGGAATGTAGCCCAGGAAAGATCTGTCCTCCTGGGTCCTTAGGAGGAAGATGTGCAAAGGTCCAGTGCTAATCCCTGCCTAAGAGGTTGGGGCGGGGGTGCTTGATGAGATGGGGTCCTGGGGTTCAGTCCCTCCAGCTTCAGGCTGCTGGTCTTTTACCATCATAGCTAGTGAATAAAAAGGATGTGGGATCAGAGCATTCTTTTGAGATCATCTCATTTGAAATTTGAGAAATAGGTGGGCTTAACCCTTTGAAGTTATTTTTCTGAGCTCACTGGCCAAAATTTTCAACTCACGAGTTTCAAAAGGACTTTAGGGAGATGGCTGTGATCATGGCTTAAAATATTTTTAAGTCAGTGTATTTTGCCTCTACTACCATATCACCTTCTCGCCCTTGGCCCACAGGTCTCAAAGATGCTACGCAAACCTTGGGCAGCTCGTGGTTGGCTCAGGCAGGGAGGGACTCATGCCCTGGAAAAGGTACAGGGGTCTCTGCATGCTGGCCTCCAACCTCCACAAGAACCATGACCACCAAGGTCAATACCGTCACAGATACCATGACCATGGAAGAGACCATCCTTGCCTCCTATAGATCCAATCAAGTTCAGTAAATGCTTAGTGAACATTCCCTACACACCAAGCATTCTGCTGCCTGCAGTCATCACTGAAATGGACAGTCTTCGCCCTGGACTTAAATGGAATTTAGACAATTGAAATTGGACAAAATTCCATTGGCATTAAAGACAAAAATTAAAAACCAAACGCATAAACACATAACTGCTAACTGCTGGAAATGCCAAGAGGGAAAAAGCACAGAGGGCCAGGAAGGTATATAAGAGAAGACCTGCCCTACAGAAATGGCAGCTACAAAGGGAGGTCCAGAGAAAGCTATTACGAGAGGGGTAGGAGAGAAGGAACCATATGCAAAGGTCCTGTGGCAGAGACACAAGTGACCTTTAATGGCACTGAAAGAAAGAGCACCAAGTCAAGGGAAGGCGGTGGGAAGTGGTACTGCAGAGGCCAAATGAAGCCAGGTTCACAGAGCCCAAGATCACCAAGCATTTTCCCAGTCACAACCTCCTGCCTAATAAGACCCTCCTCTCCCCTTCTGGGATGCATGGTCCACCTCTCCCTAGCAGGCCTGTCTGGTCCCTGAAACCCAGTCTCACCACCTGGGCCCCTCTTGGTAGCAGCCACATCCCATTTCTAGAATTACCGCAGACTCTTACTTTCTTATGAACTGATACAAAGTGTGTGCAGTGTGTTGGGGTGCCAAGTACAGATCGGAATCAGGGAGGGCAGAGGACTTGAGCATCACGAGTCATAGTCAAACCCCAGACAACCCCTCTCCAGGGTGCAGGGACGGCGACTCGTGTCCCTCCTTTCCTAAGAAAAATACCACAAATGCTCCCAAAAGACTCTTCTGCTTCACTGGTAAACCCACATCAGACCAGCACTTATCAAGAGACTTCTGAGCAACCTGGTTTTCTTTAAAGGTCATGAGGAGCATCCGGCATTCATGCTAAAAAAAAAAAAAAAAAATACAGCAGCTTTGTCAACAATCAACAAAATAAATGTGAAGGACTCTCTCTTTTCAGTGAATGACGTCTGCAAGGATGAAAAAAGTCCAAGGGCAAAAAGGCTCAGATGGAGTCCTTCGGAGATGAGAGATCTGGAAGAGGAGCAGACCTTCAGAGTCGGGGCTTGAAAACGCGGTCTAATCTGCTCACTTGAGTAAGTTTGAAATCCGCACACTGTGTTTCAGGGACAGGGACGCTGAGGAAGCCAGGAAGGCAAATTTAAAAAACGTGGAATGGAAGCCAGGCAGCCCTTTGTCCAGTCCCCAGGGTCCCCGTCCCTCGGCGGGGCTGCACACCACTGACCTCAGGCCAGTGGGCATTCTGCTGCTGGAATTCCGCCTGCACACCTGGCTGGACCCAGACCACCAGAGGTGAACGTCAAAGTCACCGAGGTCACCGATGGGGTCTACTATGCACAATACAAAACCTGCTTGAGAGGTGGGGTAACAAATGGGGCAAAGCAGAAACTGTACATAGCTACTCCTTTGTTAAATCCATCAGAAGTGAAAACACAAACTAAAATAGGTGAAGGTCAGAGGCTTGTTCACTGCTCCAAAGAAAGGCAGAAGAAACTGGGGGTAGGTTTAGAGGGCTTCACTTTTCTTGTGAACCTAAGTGGCTTTTTTTTTTTTAATCTATCATTTAAAAAAAAAAAAAAACTCACAAAGGGAGAGAACACATATTCCTAGTTCACCCTGAGTTTTATGGGGTGAGTTCAGGATGAGGCATGCACGCTGCCGTTCACCCTGGGGTCTGCAACAAAGGGAACTTTCCAGGCCCCTTGACAACCCATGCACTCAGATTCTAACTGAGCCTTTTTTTTTCATTCACGGTAACAGGTTAAACAACCGTGAAGCAGTCAGTCCAGGAAATACACAAGGTTACAATTTCAAGGGCTCTGCCGGGATCACTAAGTCACTCACCAGAAAACAGACTCACAATGGAGAAATGGGCTCCTGGGGGATCCAGTGAAAACAAGCATGGTACCGTGCCTGTCCAGGATTTAAGAGAAATCTGGCAGTGGGTCAAAAAGAAATCCCATGCTTCCTCATACTCTTTGATCTTAACCGGAGTTCTAGGCTCCCGGGGGCGGAGGGAAAATAAAACTAGGAGGAATCTTCTATTTTCTTGACTCGATAATAGGGAAATTAGTAGAAGAGCCCATAGAACAGCTGAAAGATGTCAGAGCAAACTCAGGGGATTGATGGTTCAAAACAAAACCTGGAAAAAAAAGGGCAAGTGACCCTCCTTCACCTGAGGCCAGGCTTCTGGGCTCCAACCAGACCTTGTGGAAGTCTAGAAAGAGCAGACTTGGAAACCCAGGACGGCATGCCCCCAGACAAGGGCCGTGTCTCATTCCTCTGGGTCACACAGCCACCACAGGAAAACGTCAGGCAACCATCTTGAGCTCCAATGGGACAACCCACACTGGCTCTGGGTCACATCTCGAGAGCCTCAGGTGACCTGACAATTCCCACCTGCTGTAGTTCGTGACAATAAACGAGGTAGAGAAGCACACAAGACCCCCCTCTGCTCAAAGAGTGAGCAGGCCTACGCCAAGTAATCTCCAGACCCTTCAGCGGAGCAGAAAGAAAGACTCCCTCTGGGGCACATGGGTGGCTCAGTCGGTTAAGGTTCTGCCTTTGGCTCAGGTCATGATCTCAGAGCCCTCAGATGGAGTCCCCTGTTGGGTTCCCTGCTCAGCGGGGAGTCTGTCCCTCCCTCCCCCACTCGTGTGCTCTCTTGCTTGCTCTCTCTCTCTCTCTCTCAAAAATAAATAAAATCTTTTTTTTTTTTAAAGGCAGCTGAGGTAACAAGAGATAGATGGCAGGAGACCCTAACTCTGGCCACCACTTAGTGCCAAGAGCTACTCGTAGAAGCAGACTGTTGGGTAGCACAGAGGGGACCCCTGAATGATAGAGGCAGACACAGCAGTGGCAGCAAAGGCCCCAGCCTAGGGAGAGCTCCACAGAGGCCTGAGGAGAAAGTGAACGAGGAGCCAACAAGACCTCGGACCCAGACGTGTCAGCCTCACAACCCCTTATGAGGTTGACCATTGAAATTCTTGGGGCCTACAACAGAAATGGGGGGCCAGGTTTCTAGATGGGGATGGGACCCAGAATATGGCGGCATGTTCAGGAAAGTGGGGGGTAGGTAGGGAAAATGAGGTGCCTCCCCAAGCTTACACAGGGCAGGGAGAGAAACACGGAAACATGGTAAGAAGGCCGTCCGCCAGGCGCCTCCTCCATGGCGTTCCCACCCAAAAACGGGGTCCACGTTTGCCTAAGACCTGTGTCCCTGGGCTACGTGTTTTTGAAAAAACACTGACTTCTGGCCCTCACTCAACTTTGACCAAATCGGAGTCTCCAAAGGCCTGAGCACTTTTTCTAAGGCCTGTGGGTCCTTTTTAACAGCAGACGGGTCTGGGAAACCCAGCAGTAGCGAGGGGCCTTCTCACCATGCCTCTGACACCGGAGACACACTGCCCGAATGATTCGGCAAGGAATTTGTAAGCTCCAGAGAATGACTGGCAGTTTCAGATCTTGGAAAAAAAAAAAAAAAAAAAAAAGGGAAGAATACACAATGGGAAATTTGAGAGAACAGTGATCCCATTAAAATAGGACGACTTAGCAATGATTTTTCACAAAAGCCCGATGATTTTGAATAAAAAACCACTAGCAAGACAGGAAGCCCAGTTCCTGCTCCCTTGCCGCAAGGTGCTTATAAGTGTGCTCATAGAGAAGGCTTTGATGGACTTCAAATCAAGGGAAGAGAACACGCTCACTTGAGACCTGGCTATGTTTTTATTTCTTTTTTAAAAATTGTATTCATTGATTTGAAAAAGAGCACGAGCCCTGGGGAAGGAGAGAAGGAGAAGCAGACTCCCCACTGAGCAGAGAGCCCGATGCAAGGCTCGATCCCAGGACCCCAGGACCCCAGGATCATGACCTGAGCTGAAGGCAGATGCTTAACCAACTGAACCACGCAGGCGCCAGAGATCTGGCTATATTTTTAGAGGCTCTGCTCTCCTAGGAACTTCAGGCCTGCAATTAGGAAAAGGAAGTGAATCCTCTGAGTAAGTATTGAGAAAGGTCTCGCTCCCAGCCCACCTTGGGGAAAGGGACATTCTCTGGGCCCTGAGAAGATGGTACATATTAGATTCTCCCCTTTGTTTCTACCCACAGACCTGCAGGAGAGTGGATGGGGGGGTCAGGGGGTAGACTAAGCACACGGGCTTTGGAAAAAGGCCATCCCGGGATGGGTTCAAGTCCCACCGCCATTACTCCGTGTCCTTGGGCAGGTAATTTAAACTCTCCAGATCTTGACTTCACCCCTATAAAAGAGGGTGAGAATGAAAGCTCATTCTTAGGGCTGCTTTCAGTACAAATTGGGGGGTGGGGGTGGAGGGTAGCTCAGCGTCTACACGCCAGGGAGTTTCCGTACGTGTCAACCAATCTCATGACTCTTTTTCCTGCGGTGTCATAACTCAACACTTTAATCAGCACTGGTCTGGCCTGGGCACTCACTGCTCAAACCGTTCGCTATTCCTGCTTTCCAGATTGGCTCGCCGCAAACCTGACACCAGAATTTTCACCCAGAGCTAGCCCCAGCATCCACTTTGGCGCCACAACTAAAAATCTCTAAGTGGCTCTAAGTCGTCCCGTGACAAGTACATGGCCCTTCAGGGAAACGGCCTGGCTATGTTGACCTTTCAACTCTGCTGAAAGGTCAGATTTTTCCAGATGTATTGATATTCCTGGGATGGGTTTCCTTTATTCTCCATTTAGCCAACTCTTCCTTTAAAGCCTCCTATATGAGACTTTTCTCCCCAGCAGACCTAAGCCACCTTGCCTCTGACATCTCACTGGTGACCGAAATTCATTGTTTCGTTCAACAAGAACTTACCAAATACCTAGTATCTGCAACGTTTTTTCTGTCTGGCACTTGTCATTATAATTTTTATTATTATTACCATTATTGTTATTATTCCTTCTCTATACTAACTTGTACCCTGTTTACCATCAGAGACCATGCTGAATTCTTCTCTAAATTCTTAGTGCCCAGCTAGTACTTGCCACACAGCAGACTTCTAGAAGTTTCCTTGTTGACCATCATGCTGACTCCTTATCCATAGGAGCAGTTTCCCACAAGGTCAAGAAGATAATGGCACTAAGTCAGCTTGTTTGGACTTACTAATGAGTTACATGACCTTCAGGGAACCACTTTGACTCTGGGTTCCCCTCAAGCTTTAAGAGTTGATGTGACTGGAATTCATGTACTTCTAAAGCTTAGCTAGTCTATCAGGGCCTCCAAATTTCCATTAAGGAATGCCTTTCTCTGGGGATCCCAACTTCGAGGAAAACCATGCTGGGCATGGAGCCTGATGCCAGGCTTGAACTCATGACCCAGATCAAGATCTGAAGATCAAGATCGGAACTGAGCGCAAGTGTTGGGTACGTCCACACTGAACCAGCTAAGCCACCCAGGCACCCCTGTTTTGTTTTCTTTTCTTTTAAAATTTAAAAACATTCTGCCGAAATCTGATCTACCTCCTAACTCACCCTTGGCCTTGCCCTTCCCCCCCACCAAGCAAAAGACAAATAAAAACATATTAAGATCAACTTGACTCCACTCAACCCCACCTTTCTGCATGCTCCAAAGAACAATGAACTCAGAAGTTGTCCAGCTACCAAAGATAAGAAAATCGCAAAGGAAAAGAGTCCAGTGCCTGTCCTGAAACAGCCTGAAAACCCTCTGTCCTTCTGAGCTGTCTTCACTTCCATTCAAACGATGTGACATCATGGGAATGTCATCTTTTACTCCGTTTACATTCTCTTCTTTCAAAAGCAATTCATTAAAAATAAAATAAAAATTGTGAGAAGAAATTCATAAGCCTCAGATGATGAGAATTTTGTTAAGACATTATTGGTGAACCCAGATTTGGCATCATAAATTCCATGTGGATCTGGTATTTGAAAACTACCATCAATTTTCCTAGACCCTTAAGATGCAGGGGTTTCATGCTACTTCTTTCTTCACTCATAAATAACTTCCAATGCGTTCTAAGTTGGTGAATCACTTATTAAACAGGTTGTGTGAAATACGAAATTTCTAGAAGACCAAGGGCACGGGTATTCATGCTGCCCTGGGAGGGTGTGCTGGACCCACTCCCCTGTTCACAGCCCTGTCCTTGAGACCTACCCATCCCAAGGCAGAGTGGACAAGGGTGTGCGTGAATCTCTTCAAAGCCATCGACTTGACTAAAGAAGCAAACTACAGGTTATGCTCCAAGTGAGTGACAACCAACTTTGGACTCCAAGAGCAGCACACTTCACCTTCCTAAGACACCACTGGGATGTCCTCACACAACCAATAACGCATTTGACTCGCAGAAGGAATGATCTTGGAGTCACCTGGTTGCTTCCGAGCCTCTTTCTGCTTCAGTTGGTTTAAAGTCTCATTGCAGGGCTGGAGTGGATCAGAAAACCCACTGCACCATGATGGAAATAACCACGCAGTGGTTCTAAAAAGGACTCTTGGTCATTTTTCTAGAACCTAAACGAGCACTTGATGCTGGAAGTTGAGTATCAAATTCTTACTGCTCTATCCCAATTAATGGACCCTAGTCTTGCTTGGTAGTGAAATTTGTTATGTGATTTTTAAAGCCATCAACCAGATCTATCATCTGTTCCTAAATTTAATAACTGGGCTCCATGAACAAAAACAGTCAGGGAAATAATAATGAAAATCAATTAAAAAAAAAAAAACTGTGCTACACTTACAGTCTGATCTTTTCACCAGTTCTGTCTGGTCAAGCACGATGCTGGGTAGACTGGCTTTTTAGGTACCATGAGGCAAATTCTTTCTTCCAGCCCCAGACAGTCCCCTATACCAAAAGTTAGTTCATTCATCTGGTTTAAAGAACACATGTATCTCTCATAAGGTCAAAGTCATCTGAAACTCTTCCACTTCCTTTTTTTTAAGGCTTTGTTTATAGAGAGTGAGTGAGCAAGTGGGGAGAGGGGGAGAGGGAGAGAGAGACTCCCAAGTAGACTTCACATTGAGTGCAGAACCTGATGCAGGGATCAATCTCACAACCCTGTTATCATGACTGGAGCCAAAATCAAGAGTCGGATACGTAACAGACCGACTGAGCTACCCAGGAGCCCATTCCACTTCTTTTTTCAAATACGTAAGCCCAGTTGGCTCAAGGAGTGAAGAAGTGATGTCTTTGAAGAATTAAGATTTCATTTCTCAGGACACCTGAGTGTCTCCATCGGTTTAACATTGGACTGTTGATATCCACTCAGGTCTTGATCTCAGGGTCATGAGTTCAAAGCCTTCACTTGGCTCGACAGTGGGTGTGGAGCCTACTTCATATATATAAAGTTATTCTTAATAGCATCTCTCCATATTATATAGAAATAAATATAAAGTTATTATAGTTATTTATTTTTTATTTTTTATGTTTATTATTTATTATTGAAGTTATATATATTTATGTTATTCTTCAATAACATCTTTCACTCTCTCTCCTTTCCCTCCCAACATTCCCTCCTGGACCCTTCGGTTTCCCATTCTCATGCACAAAGGACCCAGAGTCCCTTATGACCAAGTGGAAGTTCTTTTTTTTTTTTTTTTTTTTTTTTTTTTTTTTTTTTTTTTATTTGACAGAGAGAAATCACAACCAGGCAGAGAGGCAGGCAGAGAGAGAGGAGGAAGCAGGCTCCCTGCGGAGCAGAGAGCCCGATGCGGGGCTCGATCCCAGGACCCCGGGATCATGACCTGAGCCGAAGGCAGAGGCTTTAACCCACTGAGCCACCCAGGCGCCCCCCAAGTGGAAGTTCTTGAAGAAGCGGGATAAATTGGGCCACAAAAGAAGACAGCCACAACTCAATCCTTCAGGCAGCCACATGACCTAACTTACCTTACAAACACAGATGGGAGGCAAAGGAGGACTATAACCCAAAGTAAGAAGCCATTGGATTTCATGTAAGCTCAATTTCATGACTGTTGAGAATCATCTGGGGTTCCATATTGCTGTTCTGACCCTTCTTTCTGAGTAGCAAATGAACTCTGTCAAGGGAGTGGGATCATAGCAGTCCTCTCTGGGAGAAAAGAGACATTCCATCTTCCCAGTGAGGAAGTCCTTATGTCAAAGTTAGGTAGGTAGGCAGGTAGGTAGGTAGGTAGACAGACAGACAGAAGGAAAGAATGATAGACTGATGGATTCAGATCACCATTCCTATCAGTAGAGAACTAATCAGGAGAAAAAGAGTTACTGCTAGTTTGAACACCAAGAAGAAGAAACAGATGAAACCCAATCTTAGACAACACTCGGGGCTTCCTCAAAGTTTTCAAGGAAAATATTTTTTCTTCTCAAATATTATCAGGTGGAGAACACTTCAAGCCAAACCAAATAACAGAGATCCTTCCCAGAGGTTTTCGCAGAGAACTCTTATTCTTCTCAGATATTAACTGATGGAAAATCCAAGAGCCACACAAGGATGATCACAGCAGTTTACAGCAACCCCATTTCCCATCCACAGGATTTTGGTATCCTCACTGCACTGCTTCGTAAACCAATGGGCCTCACACAGCTGAGACTTCTCAGCTTCTGTTTATGGAGGACCAATACCGTGGAGTAAATGAAGCAGGACCTACACACACACACACAGACCTGGGCTCCACCTCCTCCACTTCCTAACAGTGGGACTAAGGCCTCAGTTTCCTCTTTGGGCAAATTAAGCTGTTATCCACTTCACAGTATTGTTACAACATGCAAGATTTAGTGCCTGGGAGGGACTTAGTCCAGTGTCTGGGCCATAATCCATTCTCAATAAAACTAGCAATAATTCTGGGTATTTTATCAATAGATGGATTCTAAGACTTATGGTTAAGATGCTGTAAATCTTGTTATTGTCATGAAAATTACAAAGTCAGTTGACAAGACCACGTGTCTAAGAACTTGCAGGAAAATTTCGATTTCTGCTATCTTATCCTGTAGTCATACATCCCAAACGTTGGTTTTGGTAACTAGGGTACTCATGGATAGGTATCACAGGTTATTTGGAAGGGAGGGAGGGAGGGAAGAAGGAAGGAAAGAGGAAGAAGGAAGGAAGGGGAGGAGGGAGGGAGGGAAGAAGGGAGGGAGGGAGGGAAGAAGAGAAGGAGGGAGGGAGGGAGGGAGGGAAAGAAAGATGTTTAGTGACAGAAAACTTAGCAACCATCATTTCAGATCAAGTTCTTCTATAGCCTCAGGGGACTAGACAGCAAACCAAGGCAGGCGGCTACCTAGGAATGTTCTGGCCTATCTGAAACTTGCCATCTGTGTTTTTGATCCAAAAAACAAAAGAAATGCCACCCTCACAAATCCTCTCCAAGCTTCTCTTACATCAATTCAGCCATTGCCTTCTTTTCCAACCAGAAATAGAAAGTGACACTTTCACAGAACTGGGCCCAATAAAGATCACATTTTAAAAGTAAATAGGAGGGCACCTGGGTGACTCAGGTGGTTGAGCAACTGCCTTCGGCTCAAGTCATGATCCCAGACTTCCAGGATTGAGTCCCGCATCGGGCTTCCAGCTCCTTGGGGAGTCTGCTTCTCCCTCTGACCTTCTCCTCTCTCATGCTCTCTCTCACTCGTTCTCTCTCAAATAAATAAATAAAATCTTTTTTTTAAAAAGTAAATAGGAAATGTAAAACTGTATTTTAACTGAGGGTGCTGGCTTTTGTGTCAATACATACCATGACTGACATGTCTGGGATGGGATGGTGGTTCCAACAGTTACTTTTCAGTGAGACCTGTGTCCACCTCCCATGTTTTCATCCTCAGGCTCCTTGTGATCAAACCACACACCCTTGTTGTCTGGATTCACTTGGATCCTACAGCTGTTGGGTAGAGTTTACCTCTGTGGGGCATAAGTCTTCATCTCCAGCTCATCTGTGCCTACCTGTCATATCCCACAGACCCTCTCAGCACAAGACCTGGAAGGAGAAGATGACCACGGTTCCCCCAGCAACTATATAAACTTACAGGTTGGCCATCACTACCAGCTCTTAAGTGAAGAGCACAAGTCAGAGCACAGTCAAATTAAAGCGTAAGATTTCAAACCAGAATGTCTGTATCCCCCACGTGACACTCAACACACTTGCACACAAAGCAAATTCCATCCACTGAGATTTCCGAACCTTTCGACAGCTTAGGCTGATGTGCGGGTCTGAGCAGTGGCACTGCTCACCCCAAAAGAGAAGAACTGGAAGGGAAGCCAAGGAGGACGAAGGAAGCAATGCCCCTGTTCCTGGTGTCTGCTCTCCACTATGTGGCTTCATTACTATATTTAAAAGTACAGAGGACACCTGGGTGGCTCAGTGGGTTGAGCCTCTGCCTTCAGCTCAGGTTGTGATCTCCGGGTCCTGGGATCGAGTGCCGCATTGGGCTCCCTGCTCAGCGGGGGGCCTGCTTCTCCCCCTGCCAGCTGCTCCTCCTGCTGGTACGTGCTTTTTCTTTTTCTGACAAATAAATAACATCTTTATAAATAAATAAATGTGTATTTGCAAATGCTCTGGACATACTCCTCTCTTTTGTTCCTGAGTGAGGCTACTGGTGGAGGGACAAGAAAATACTGTACTGTGACTATCTGAATAGAAACCAGACAAATTAAGAGTGAATACAGAAGGGTGTACATCCTCATGTTTTTATTGTCACCTTCCAGGCACCGTGCTGAGACGCGCTCAGGACGTTCCCAGCCATCGCCAAGATATACTGTACTGTCTTCAGGAAGACAGGAAGATGGAGCTCACTCTCCCAGGGCAGGACAGGTGCCCAGAGTGCTATTTTCCCAGATTTATTTCCCATTGTGACCGAAGATTATATTTATGATATGCCTCCCTTTTATTCTTCCTTCTCATTTGGCTTTAATGAAAGACTAACAGCACTACAAGACACCATTTATCAAGCACCTCTTCGGCTCCAGGGACGGTAATAAGTCCTTCGCACCTGCCATGGAGCGCTCCCCTGGAATCTTATGGCCACATCCCCAGGAGGAGAAGTAAAGGCTCAGAGAAGGTGTGTAATATGTTCCAACTCACGGTCCAGGATGCTCCCAGAGCCGGAGTTAGAACTCACGTCTCTCTGACCCCAACTCCTAATTCCTTGCTACCTCACGAGGCACAGCTGTCAAGAGGCAGACGGGCTGGCCCAGGGTTAACTGGATTATGGGGCTGGTGCTGAGGGCACCCCCAGACCTAGCCCTTTTGGACGGTCATGGCCAGTCTGAGAGCCCACAGGACCAGACTCCCGTCCTTGATGGAGTCCCGGCGTTGACTCGGTGAGGTGACCCCAATCTTGCTGCTTCTGGCTTCAGTTCCTCATCTGCTTTATCCCAAAGCCTGGCCTCTCACCAGAGCTGAATCCACCCCTCAGAGGACTTCCATCAGTGTGGCCCGCAAACCCTTGGACCGGCTGCAGGCAGGGGTCAGAATGTGCGAGCGAATCAGGTTTCCCTATGAAAGACTGACCAGCGCATCTGGGAGAAAGCGAGCCGCTGACCCGTTCGGAAACACAACGAACGGTGCGAGGACCCTCTGTCTCGCGCCAGCAGACACCTGCTAGCAGTCCTGGCACTTCCTGCGGAGAATTCTTTCCAGAGCCGCAAGATCAGACCAGCCCCACACAACGCACAGCTCCTGGTGAGGTTTATTTCTCTTTTTCTGCCAGGCCTCGCTTGCCACCTACTGGCAAGAAGCAGGAGCAAGACTCCAGGAGCAGGGACACAAGAAAGGCCAGGAGCTGAACCGGACCCCTGCCCTCCGCTGAAAGCCAGCGCCCCCTCAGATCCTCCAAGGCCCCGATGGGCCAGGCGAAGCTGGAACAGTCTGGAGGTGGGGCTCCAACCCAGCCCCGGCTGGTGTGATGTCTAGGTGTCCCTTAGGAAACAGTAGCAGCAAGGGAATGGTCTCTCTGCACTTCCCGGGCACAACATTCCCTTCCATCCTGCACATAAAGGGAAACCAGCAGAGAGAAAGGGCAGCTCTGAACTTCCAGAGGAGGCTTCACCCTCTGAAGCAAACAGGGCCCAGAATGCAAGGAGCCCACAGTGGCTGGGGCGTGGGGGCCGAGGCGTGGGGCAGGGGACCGTGAATCCTCACTGCTCATCCTGCAAACTTGAGCTCGCCAGCCCCAACTTGAAAGCAGCCAAGAACGTACCAGAGCCCATACCATACCCTCATGTTGACACTTCTACCGACCTTCCGATTTTTTTCTAAAAAGAAAAAAAAAATAGTAATACCCTTACCCAAGTCCTATAAAATGGTAAGTTTCTAAATCTATCAAAATCATCAAAAACATAGCATGCAAATTGGGCTTCAGCGTGTTCCCACTGTCACACCCACACCCTCGAGGCATCATGCACATCTTACTCACGGCGAGTCCTTCCAAAAACGACTTTTTTCAAGCTTTAAGCCTGTACCCTAATTTCCTCCGCATCCCGAGAAAAGCGGAGAATAAGGAAGAAAGACTGCCCTGTCCTTCCCCTTCCCCTTTGCTCCCACTGGTAAGAAATTGGCAAAAATGCCCAACGGGTCTTAAGTAAAATGTAAATGTTGGGGTCTTTGCTCCATTTAAGTTGCATGTGAATCTCAGGAAAGTCGTGACAGACTGACCACGTGTATTGGATTCCTTTCCCTCCCTACACACCACCAGAACAACGGTGACAAAATTGAAAAGCTATCATCCACAGGACAAAGAAAGAGGAAGCAAGGGATATCAGTACATGTGTGGGAAAATGAGGACCCAGATTTTATAGACCACTGGCATTCCCTCCTAACTGCCCTATAGGGAACAGTACTGTGAGGAGCACAGAAATTCTCTCTGTAGAGCCTGTGTGGAGAGAGGCTTCTGGAATCAAAGGTGAGGTAGAGCAAGGAGCCAGAGACAAAGGAATGGGGTGAAAGTCTAGAGACAGAGCATTTGGGAGCCAGGTCCCAGCCCCGACCCCAAAGCCACAAAGCCCAGGGACTCTGGTCCTTCCCCAACCTTGTTTCCCTGCCCCTCCCACCCTGGAGATTTCTCTCTGGGGATATCAAACCTTAGAGGCTCAAAATGCTGGAACACCAAGCATATTATAGCAGAGGGCCCAATGGGGATCTAGATATAAAAAGAAAAAAAAAGTTAAATAAAAAACGTCAGAGTAACTCACACTTTCTCCTTCACCTGCACCAAGAAAGCAAGCAACCAGGTTTTTTAAGTTCCTACGAGCTCAAAGAGTAGAAACATTACTTATGGACTAAACCAAAATGATGTCACAACTATTATAGATTTAACCCAAAATTGTAGAATCACTGTGGGAAGGACCGAGAAGGAAGATGGTAGAGAGAAGGAAGCCAGAGCTGAAACTCCTGTTCTAGGAGTCTGTGGACAAGGTTAAATTGATAGGTTCAAAAATATCGATACACTTTGGGGCACCTGGGTGGCTCAGTGGGTTAAAGCCTCTGCCTTCGGCTCAGGTCATGATCCCGGGGTTCCGGGATCGAGCCCCGCATCGGGCTCTCTGCTCAGCAGGAAGCCTGCTTCCTCCTCTCTCTCTCTCTCTGCCTGCCTCTCTGCCTACTTGTGATCTCTGTCTGTCAAATAAATAAATAAAATCTTTAAAAAAAAAGTGTTTAAAAATATCAATACACTTGAAACTAAGGGAACACTGCAGGTTAACTAACTGGAATTAAACTAAAAACTTAAAATCAAAACAAAGTAAAGGAAAAGAGCAATAAATGTGTATCAACGATAGTTCAGTAAAAAGGTTGTAAAAGGTACACCGAAATTAAAATAGCAGTAAAAACCTAGTATTTATAAATATGGAGACAAATATCGAAAGAAACTATTAAAAGAGTAGAATGTAACAGTCTCTAGGTTGAGTCCAGGAGAGAGTGAAGGAGCGGGAAACTGATCTTTTTTTTTTTTAAGGTTTCATTTATTTGAGAGAGAGAGAGAGAGAACGTGTAGGCACACATATGCAAGAGGAGGGGCAAGGGCAGAGGGACAGGGAGAAGCAGGCTCCCCACCGAGCAGGGAGCCCAATGTGGGGCTCAATCCCAGGACCCCAGGATTATGACCTGAGCGAAAGGCACTTAACTGACTGGGCTGCCCAGAGACCCTGATCTTCTTCTTTATAAAACTGACTGTACTATATTATTCTTTTTTTTAAATTAACATATAATGTATTATTTGTTTCAAGGGTACAGGTCTGTACCATATTATTCTTAAATTATGTGCACATGTTACTCTGGTAAGTATTTTTTCAAGTTTGTGGGTTTTTTTTAATTTGAGAGAGAGTGCACGAGCAGAGGGAGGAGCAGGGCACGGGCAGGGGGAGGAGGGGGGTGTAGCCAGACTCCCCACCTAGCGCAGAGCCACAAGGACACAGGGCTCATTCTCACAACCCTGAAATCACAACCAAAGAGTCAGTTGCTTAACCAACGGAGCCACCCAGGCACCCCTGATAAATACTTTTTTTTTTAAGATTTTATTTATTTATTTGACAGAGACAGAGATCACAAGTAGGCAGAGAGGCAGGCAGAGAGAGAGGGGGAAGCAGGCTCCCTGCTAAGCAGAGAGCCCGATGCAGGGCTCGATCCTAGGACCCTGGAACCATGACCTGAGCTGAAGGCAGAGGTTTTAACCCACTGAGCCACCCAGGCGCCCCCTGATAAATATTTTTAAAACTGAAATAGACAAGGAGTGGAGGGGGCATTGAAAAAAAATAAAATAAAATAGATAAGGAGTTTCAATGTGGAGAGACAGAATATTTCTGCAGATGAACAGTGGTGATGGTTGTCCGAAAATGTGAGTGTACTTAATGGCACTGTGCTTATGCCTGCCACTTAAAAATGGTTAAAAAGATTAATTTTATGTTTTGTATGTCTTCCCACAATAAAAAAAAATTTTAATCAAAATAGCATTTGGCAATGGTATCGGGGATCACTAAAGAGTCAACCATGAGTTGCCACGTATCCTGTGTGACAAGGTAAAGTGGTTTCCGTAACATTTGTTAATTTCACTCAAACGTTGTCCCATGATGGGACACATACAGAACCGTGCTCGCTTCGGCAGCACATATACTAAAATTGGAACGGGACACATACAGAACCAAAAATGACAAGGGCAACAGAACACGATTTTGACCTCAGAGAGTGTTGAACTGAATGGAGACGGAAAGGATATCAAGGATTCAGATGGAAGAATCTAAGAGTGTGAGAACACACGTAGGCGGTGCCTTACAGCTACCGCTCCCCAAGTGCTTGTCCATGCTGAGTCAGAACAGCAAGCTGATAACCACTCTGGTCTCGGTGGCTCCCGACTCATGCAAGATTAATTCACCCAAAGCACGGGAGCAGACCTTCCCAAGGAAATGCCTTTTTTTTTTTTTAAGATTTTATTGATTTATTTGACAGAGAGAGAGATCACAAGTAGGCAGAGAGAGAGGGAGAGAGGAAAGCAGAATCCCTGCTGAGCAGAGAGCCTGATGCGGGGCTCGATCCCAGGACCCTGGGATCATGACCTGAGCCGAAGGCAGAGGCTTTAACCCACTGAGCCACCCAGGTGCCCAGGAAATGCCTTTTGAATGGAGGTTTACAGAGCATTCCAGGAGAAGCCAGTGTGAGTGCAGCGATCCAAACGCATCCCAAGCCCTAGAATTGGGTTAAGCTGACTTAAAGCTATGATAACTTTACAGTAAAGGCTTGGAAATAAAACCAATGATTTTTTGGAGCAAAGAAGGCATTCCCTGAATGAGGCTGGAGGCAAGATGGTAGAGAAGTAGCAGACTGAGATGACATCAGGTCCCAGGAGTTCAGCTAGATAGTTATCAAACCATTCTGAACACCTACAAACCCAACAGAAGATCGAAGGGAAGAAGAGCAGCAACTCTAGGAACAGAAAATCAACCACCTTCTAGAAGGTAGGACATTTGGAGCAGTGACTCAAAGTGATGGGAGCATAGACCGTTGGGGGAGGGGCTGGATCCCTGCAAGCAGTGGAGCAGTGGAGCACAAAATTCGAACTTTTAGAAGTCTGCTCCACTGAGGGACATCACTCCAGAGGTTAAGCAGGAGTGAAGCCTTTGCAGGGACACAGTGGTCTCAGGTCCTGTGGGGTCACAGAAGGATCAGGGGTGTCTGAGTATAGCAGAGCTCACAGGTAATAGAGCAGAGAAGCCAGCTACAGTGACAGAGCCAAGGAGTGAGCTCTCAGCGTACAGTTACCTTAAACCATGATCCATGGGACAGTCAGGCCACTGCTCTTCCAGCAGGGTCACCAAAAGCAGCAGATCCAGGAGACTCACCTTGCCCCTGGGAGGAGCAGCAGGAATCTGCTGGGTTTGGATACTCCAAACAGGGCCATGCACCAGAGACAGAAACACACGGTCACAGGCCAGGTGAGCTCGGAGTGCTGCTGGAAACCAGGGAGACAAGAGTGACTGCTTTTCTCTGAGGGCACACTGAGGAGTGGGGCCATGAGCTCTTGGCTCCTCCATGTGGAGACTGGGAGGCCACCATCTTCATTCCCATCCCCCAGAACTCTACCGAAAGCTTTCAGGAAACAAAAGCTCCCCAGAGCGAACCCGAGCAGATTACGAACCTGCCGGCCCAAGGCAAGGGCAGCGCAATTCTGCCTCAGGCAAAGACATTTGAGAATCACAGTAACAGGCCCCTCTCCCAGAAGATCAGCAAGAACATCCATCCAAGACCAAGTTCACTGATCAATGAGAACTGCAAAACTTCAGAGATCCGGTAATACAGCACATAGAAATCATGGCTTTTTCCCCATAATTCTTTAGTCTTGCAAATTAAATTTTTTTTAATTTTTTTATTCTATTTTTTGATTTTTCCTCTATCCTATTTTAAAGTTTTTTAACTAGTTTATCTTAACAATACCTTTCTAAAAAAGAAATCTTTCTAAACCTTCATTATTAGAGTCATATTTTATCCTTCATTGCATTTAACCTTATTTTTTGTATACATATAGGGTTTTTTTTTTTCTAAAAAATTTTGAGATAAAATTTCTTCTAATAGGTCAAAATATACTCTAAATCTAGCACATGGCTTTGTTCTAGTCTCCAGCCTGAACACTTTCTCTCCACTTCTTTCTCTTTTTCCAGCCAACTTATCTTAACAATTCCTTTTTTTAGAATTTTTTTTTATTTTATTTATTTATTTGACAGAGAGAGAGGTCACAAGCAGGCAGAGAGGCAGGCAGAGAGAGAGAAACAGGCTCCCCGCTGAGCAGAGAGCCCGATGCGGGGCTCGATCCCAGGACCCTGAGATCATGACCTGAGCCGAAGGCAGAGGCTTAAACCACTGAGCCACCCAGGCGCCCCTAGAATTTTTTTAATTTTCATCTTTACAGTCATATTCCATCCCTTCATCATGTTTACCCTTGTGTGTGTGTGTGTGTGTGTGTGTGTGTGTGTGTCTATATATTTTTTTTTCTTTCCTTAAAATTTTGGGAGGTAAATTCTCCTAAGAGACCAAAATACACCCAAAATCAAGGAGGTGGCTCTGTTCTATTTGCCACTCATATACATATATATATGCGTGTATATATATAGATGTATATATATATTTTTTTCCTTTCTTTTTACCACCTTTCTTCTCCCCCCAATTTGGGGTCTCTTCTGACTGGTTAGCATACATTTTTCTGGGGTCTTGGCCACCCTTTTGGTATTTTATTCCCTTGTTCATATATTCTTATCTGGATAAAATGACAAGGTGGAAAACTCACCACAAAAAAGAGAAGCAGCAGCAGTACCAAAGGCTAGGGACCTAATCAATACAGACATTGGTAATATGTCAGATCTAGAGTTCAGAATGACAATTCTCAAGGTGCTGGCTGGGCTTGAAAAAGGCATGGAAGATATTAGAGAATCCCTGTCTGGAGAAATAAAATCTCTTTCTGGAAAAATAAAAGAACTAGAATTTAACCAAGCTGAAATAAAAAAGCCATTAATGAAGTGCAATAAAAAATGGAAGCTCTTGGGGCGCCTGGGTGGCTCAGTGGGTTAAAGCCTCTGCCTTCGGCTCAGGTCATGATCCCAGGGTCCTGGAATTGAGCCCCATATCGGGCTCTCTGCTCAGCAGGGAGCCTGCTTCCCTTCCTCTCTGCCTGCCTCTCTGCCTACTTGTTATCTGTCTGTCAAATAAATAAATAAAATCTTTAAAAAAAAACTGGAGGCTCTTACTGCTAGGGTAAATGAGGCAGAAGAGAGAATTAGTGATATAGAAGACCAAATGATGGAGAATAAAGAAGCTGAGCAAAAGAGAGACAAACAACTACAGGACCAGGAGGGGAGAATTTGAGAGATAAGTGATACCATAAGACGAAACAATATTAGAATAATTGGGATCCCAGAAGAAGAAAGAGAGGGGATGCAGAAGGTATACTGGAGCAAATTATAGTAGAGAATTTCCTAATATGGTGAAGGGAACAAGCATTGAATTCCAGGAGGCACAGAGAACTCCCCTCAAAATCAGTAAAAATAGGTCCACACCCTGTTATCTAATAGTAAAACTTAAAAGTCTTAGTGACAAAAAGAATATCCTGAAAGTAGCTTGGAACAAGAAGTCTGTAGCATACAATGGTAAAAATATTAGACTGGCAGCAGACTTATCCACAGAGACCTGGCAGGCCAGAAAGAACTGGCATGCTATATTCAGAGCACTAAATGAGAAAAATATGCAGCCAAGAATACTATATCCAACTAGGCTGTTGTTGAAAATAGAAGGAGAGATAAAAAGAAACCTTCCAGGATAAACAAAAACTAAAAGAATTTGAAAATACCAAAGCCAGCCCTACAGAAAATATTGAAAGGGGTCTTCTAAGCAAAGAGAGAGCCTAAAAGTAACAGACCAGGAAGGAACAGAGACAATATACAGTAACAGTCACCTTACAGGCAATACAATGACAGTAAATTCATATTTTTCAATAGTTACCCTGAATGTAAATGGGTGAAATGCCCCAATCAAAAGTCAAAGGGTATCAGAATGGATAAAAAACAAAACCTATTGATATGTTGTCTGCAAGAAACTCATTTTAGACCCAAAATCACTTCCAGATTTAAAGTGAGGGGGTGGAAAACAATTTACCATGATAATAGACATCAAAAGAAAGCTGGGGTGGCAATATTTCTATCAGATAAATTAGATTTTAAGCCAAAGACTATAAAAATAGATGAAGAAGGGTACTATATCATACTTAAAAAGTATGTCCAACAAGAAGATCTAGCAATTTTAAATACCTGTGTCCCTAACATGAGAGCAGCCAACTATATAAGCCATTTAATAACAAAATCAAAGAAACACATTGACAGTAATACAATAATAGTAGGGGACTTTAACACTCCCCTCACTGAAATGGACAGATCATCCAAGCAAAAGATCAACAAGGAAATAAAAGCCTTAAATGACACACTGGACCCAATGGACATCACAGATATATTCAGAACATTCCAATCCAAAGCAACAGAACATGTGTTCTTCTCTAGTGCACATGGAACATTCTCCAGAATAGATCACATCCTGGGTCACAAATCAGGTCTCAACTGGTAGCAAAAGATTGGGATCATTCCGCATATTTTCAGACCACAATGTTCTGAAGCTAGAATTCAATCACAAGAGGAAAGTTGGAAAGAACTCAAATACATGGAGGCTAAATAGCATCCCTCTAAAGAATGAATGGTCAACCAGGAAATTAAAGAAGAATTGAAAAAAATCATGGAAACAAATGAAAATGAAAACACAACTGTTCAAAATATGTGGGACACAGCAAAGGCAGTCATGAGAGGAAAGTATATAGCCAAACAAGCCTTTCTTAAGAAACAAGAAAGGTCTCAAGTACTCAACCTAACACTACACCTAAAGGAGCTAGTGAAAGAACAACAAAGAAAGCCTAAACCCATCAGGAGAAGAGAAATCATAAAGATCACAGCAGAAATCAATGAAATAGAAACCAAAAGAATAGTAGAACAAATCAACAAAACTAGGAGTTGGTTCTTTGAAAGAATTAATAAGATTGATAAACCCCTGGCCAGACTTATCAAAAAGAAGAGAGAAAGGACCCAAATTAATAAAATCATGAATGAAATAGGAGAGATCACAATCAACACCAACAAAATACAGTTATAAGAACATATTATGCGCAACTATACACCAGCAAATTTGACAATCTGGAAGAAATTGATGCATTCCTAGAGATGTATAAGCTACCAAAACTGAACCAGGAAGAAATCGAAAACCTGAACAGACCCATAACCAGTAAGGAGATTGAAGCAGTCATCAACAATCTCCCAACAAACAAGAGCCCAGGGCCAGACGGCTTCCCAAGGGAATTCTAGCAAACATTTAAAGAAGAATTAATACCTATACTCGTGAAACTGTTCCAAAAAATAGAAATGGAAGGAAAGCTTCCAAACTCATTTTATGAGGCCAGCATCACCTTGATCCCAAAACCAGACAAGGATGCCATCAAAAAAGAGAATTATAGACCAATATCCTTGATGAATGCAGATGCAAAAATTCTCACCAAAATACTAGCCAATAGGATCCAACAGTACATTAAAAGGATCATTCTCCATGACCAAGAAGGATTTATTCCTGGGCTGCAAGGTTGGTTCAACATCTGCAAATCAATCAATGTGATACAATACATTAATAAAAGAAAGAACAAGAACATATGATACTCTCCATAGATGCTGAAAAAGAATTTGACAAAGTACAGCATCCTTTCTTGATCAAAACTCTTCAAAGTGTAGAGATAGAGGGTACATACCTCAATACCACCAAAGCCATCTATGAAAAGCCCACAGCCAATATCATTCTCAATGGAGAAAAACTGAGAGCTTTTCTGCTAAGGTCAGGAACATGGCAGGGATGTCCATTATCACCACTGCTATTCAACATAGTACTGGAAGTCTTAGCCTCAGCAATCAGACAACAAAAAGAAACAAAAGGCATCCAAATCGGCAAAGAAGTCAAACTCTCACTCTTTGCAGATAATATGATACCATATGTGGAAAACTCAAAAGAATCCACTCCAAAACTGCTAAAAGTAAAGTATCAGGATATAAAAATCAATGCACAGAAATCAGTTGCATTTCTATACACCGACAGCAAGACAGAAGAAAGAGAAATTAAGGAGTCAATCCCATTTACAATTGCACCTAAAAGCATAAGATACCTAGGAATAAACCTAGCCGAAGAGGCAAAGAATCTGTACTCATGAAAGAAATTGAGGAAGACACAAAGAAATGGAAAAATGTTCCATGCCCCTGGATTGGAAGAACAAATATTGTAAAAATGTCTATGCTACCTAAAGCAATCTACACATTTAATGCAATCCCTATCAAAATCCCATCAACTTTTTTTCAAAGAAATGGAACAAATAATCCTAATGGAGAAAATACCCCAAATACACAGAGGAATGTTGAAAAAGAAAGCCAAAGTTGGTGGCATCACAGTTCCAGACTTCAAGCTCTATTACAAAGCTGTCATCATCAAGACTGTATGGTACTGGCACAAAAACAAACACATAGGGCGCCTGGGTGGCTCAGTGGGTTAAACCGCTGCCTTCGGCTCAGGTCATGATCTCAGGGTCCTGGGATCGAGTCCCACATCGGGCTCTCTGCTCTCTGCTCGGCAGGGAGCCTGCTTCCCTCTCTCTCTCTGCCTGCCTCTCTGCCTACTTGTGATCTCTCTCTCTCTCGCTGTCAAATAAATAAATAAAATAAAATCTTTAAAAAAAAAAAACAAAAAACACATAGATCAGTGGAACAGAATAGAGACCCCAGAAATGGACCCTCAACTCTATGGTCAACTAATCTTCGACAAAGCAGGGAAGAATGTCCAATGGAAAAAAAGACAGTCTCTTCAACAAATGGTGTTGGGAAAATTGGACAGCCACATGCAGAAAAATGAAACCAGACCATTTCCTTACACCACACACAAAAATAGACTCAAAATGGATGAAAGACCTCAATGTGAGAAAGGAATCCATCAAAATCCTTGAGGAGAACACAGGCAGCAACCTCTTCAACCTCAGCGGCAGCAACGTCTTCCTAGGAACATTGCCAAAGGCAAGGGAAGCAAGGGCAAAAATGAACTCTTGGGATTTCATCAAGATCAAAAGCTTTTGCACAGCAAAGGAAACAGTCAACAAAACCAAAAGACAACTGACAGAATGGGAGAAGATATTTGCAAACAACATATCAGATAAAGGGCTAGTATCCAAAATCTATAAAGAACTTATCAAACTCAACACCCAAAGAACAAATAATCCAATCAAGAAATGGGCAGAGGACATGAACAGACATTTCTGCAAAGAAGACATCCAGGTGACCACAGACACATGAAAACTCGGCATCAGGGAAATACAAATCAAAACCACAATGAGATATCACCTCACACCAGTCAGAATGGCTAAAATTAACAAGTCAGGAAATGACAGATGCTGGCGAGGCTGCAGAGAAAGGGGAACCCTCTTACACTGTTGGTGGGAATGCAAGCTGGTGCAGCCACTCTGGAAAACAGCATGGAGGTTCCTCAGAGAGTTGAAAATAGAGCTACCCTATGACCCAGCAATCACACTACTGGGTATTTACCCTAAAGATACAAATGTAGAGATCCAGAGGGGCACGTGCACCTGAATGTTTGTAGAGGCAATGTCCACAATAGCCAAACTATGGAAAGAACCTAGATGTCCATCAACAGATGAATGGATAAAGAAGAGGTGGTATATATATATACAATGGAATACTATGCAGCCATCAAAAGAAATGAAATATTGCCATTTGCAACAATGTGGATGGAACTAGAGGGTATTAAACTGAGTGAAATAAGTCAATCAGAGAAAGACATATCATATGATCTCCCTGATATGAGGAATTTGAGAGGCATAATGGGGAGTTTGGGGGGTAGGGAAGGAAGAAATGAAACAAGATGGGATCAGGAGGGAGAAAAACCATAAAAGACTCTTAATCTCAGGAAACAAACTGAGGGTTGCTGGGGGTAGGGGGTATGGAGAGGGTGACTGGGTTATGGACATGGGGAGGGTATGTGCTATGGTGAGTGCTGTGAATGAAGTACATAAGCCTGACGATTCACAGATCTGTACCTCTGGGGCAAATAATACATTATATGTTAATAAAAATAATTAATTAAAAAAATTACCATGAGAAAAAAAAAAGGCATTCCCTGACAACATATTACCCCCCCCAATCAACTTCTCATAGGAACTTTTTTTTTAATGTTTTATTTATTTGACAGAGAGAAATCACAACTAGGCAGAGAGGCAGGCAGAGAGAGAGGAGGAAGCAGGCTCCCCGCGGAGCAGAGAGCCCGATGAGGGGCTCAATCCCAGGATCATGACCTGAGCTGAAGGCAGAGGCTTTAACCCACTGAGCCACCCAGGTGCCCCTCATAGGAACATTTTTTACTCAGGTCTACTTTTAGGGGAAACCCAGCCTAAGACCCCAAAAAATTTTTAAAAAATGAAAGAAATTTTGATATATTCCTCTAATAGGATAAGTGACCAATGAAAATAAGTATATAGGAATATGGAAAGACGTGTGTGACAATGTTACCTTGAAGACAATTGTCTATCTGATTACAACTATAAGCAAGTGAGAGCCTCGGTTTGTGATACGTGGAGATTGATCATTGTTTTTCTGGGGCTGAGAGAGGAGTCTTTCAAGGAGAGAGAGCAGCCAAAATATGGAAAGAGCACAGATGTCCTTCAATGGATGAATAAAGAGGAGGTGGTATACACACACACACACACACACACACACACACACATACACACACATACACACACACACATACACACACACACATACATACACACACACATATATATATAATGGAACATTACTCGGCCATTGAAAAAAATGAAATCTTACCATTTGCAACTGGAGGGTATTATGCTGAGTGAAATAAGTCGTCCAGAGAAAGACAATTATCGTATGATCTCACTGATATGATGAAGTTGAGAGGCAGGGCAGGAGGTTTGAGGAGTAAGGAAGGAAAAAATGAAACAAGATGGGATGGGGAGGGAGATAAACCATAAGAGACTCTTAATCTCACAAAACAAACTGAGGGTTGCTGGGGGGAGGGGTTGCGAGAGGGGGAGGGGGTTATAGACATTGGGGAGGGTATGTGCCATGGTGAGTGCTGTGAAGTGTGGAGGCCTGACAATTCACAGACCTGTATCCCTGGGGCAAACAATACATTATATGTTAATAAAAAATAAAAAATAAATTTTTAAAGATTAAAAAAAAAACAGACCCTCAAAATTCAAAAGCCAAACAATAAACTGGGGGGGGGGGGCTTGTACTATATACAGCAAAAGGGTTAATATCCTTAACAAATTTAAAAGACAAAAAACAAAAAAACAGGAGCCAGGTGGTAGTACATTTTTATTCAAAACCTTCACCAACATATTTGCCCTGAAAGAGATCGTCAACTCTCAGCAGACATTTGGAACCCGATGCTGACTGAAGAGAAAAATTCAAATGTTTTGCTGGTTAAAAAGAAGTAAGCATTTATCAACAGTGGCTGAACCACTAAAAATTATGGAAGAATCCAGAAAAGGTGTGGGCTCACTTCCATGGTTTTAAAAGCAAAATAAGGAAAAGGAAGTGTCGTATTGGGGCCGAAAAGCAGCATATTTCAATCAGAGAACTAGGACTCCCCAAAAGGTAACAAAAATCCTGGCAAGTTGTTGGGAAAACAAATAACGGGGAAATCATTCAATATGAGCTCAATTTTTCAGTACCCTTCAACAGATGAATGGATAAGGAAGATATGGTCCATATACACAATGGGATATTACTCAGCCATCAGAAAGGATGAATACCTTCCATTTGCATCAACATGGACAGGACTGGAGGAGATTATGCTGAGTGAAATAAGTCAAGCAGAGAAAGTCAATTATCTTATGGTTTCACTTATGTGTGGTACATAGGGAATAGCATGGAGGACAATGGGAGAAGGAAGAGGGAAATGAAGGGGGGTAAATGAGAGAAGAAAATGAGCCTTGAGAGACTATGGACTCCAGGAAATAGACTGAGGGTTTTAGAGGGGAGGGTTGTGGGGGAAAGGGTGAGCCTGGTGGTGGGCATTAAGGAGGGCACGGATTGCATGGAGCACTGGGCGTTACATGCAAACAATGAATCATGGAACACTACATCAAACACTAATGATGTACTGTGTGGTGACTGACATAACATAATAAAAAATAAATAATAAATAAAAATTTAAAAAATAAGAGCTCAATTTTGAAGAAGTTGGTTTGATAACGCTATAGGTTTGTTAACTTGTTGCTTTGTCTGTTTGGACAAGCTTGGAATGAAGCACAAAATCAAATGGGAGACCATTTTTTTTTAGATCATTTTAAATCATTTTATGAATTAAAATCATTAAATCATTTTAGATCATTTAAAAACAACGCTGGTCATCAATGGTATCCAGACCCATGGTGGGAATCACTCTGTAATGTGTATTAATACCAAGAAACTCCGCCAGACACCCAAAATGAATCCAACACTGCATGTCAATTATTTTTCAATTAAAAAAATTAAACTTAGAAAGTACAAACAAAACATACAAAAATCCCATGATTTAAAAAAAAAAAAAACCCACAAAACCCAAGATGTCCCATAGCACGGAGAAAATCAATAGTTTGTGTTCCTCGGGGACTGGTAACCACACAGAAGTAGATTGTCAAAAGTTGTCATCTGAGGGACCTGAGGAAGGTTCCAGCAGAGATCATTTCCCTCATTTCCTCCCCGGATATTCAACCTTTGAATTTTAATTCATGGAGATCTCAAAGGCCTTTGGTTCCTTATGCAAACAGCAACGGGCCTTTCTATGGGCCTTGCCAATGATCACCTTGCCTTTCAGGAAGGATGCTTTCCAACGTAGGGTCAGGCCCCAAGGACAGAACTGGGACCGGAGGGGAGAGGAGACTCCCAGGAGGGCAAATACACATTCCTAGCCAGGCACCTCAGTAGTCCTGGAGGCATTCCTCTTGGACCTAAAGCTGGGTAGAAACCAGAATCCCGAGTAAGCTGACTGCCAAAGTGGGACTTGCTGGCTCGGATTAGGTCCACCTGAGGAGACATAGTATGAACAGGCACAGAAGGTCTTAACAGACCTCCTCCTTTGCAACCTATCAGCCTTTGGGGCCTCTACGGAATTTCAGGAACATACCCTTTTATTTTATTTTTTTTTAAAGATTTTACTTATTTATGTGTCAGAGAGAGAGAGAGACAGCACAAGCAGGGAGAGCGGCAGACAGAGGGAGATGCAGACTCCCCACTGAGCAGAGAGCCCGATACGGGACTCGATCCCAGGACCCTGAGATCATGACCTGAGCTAAAGGGAGATGCTTAACTGACTGAGCCACCCAGGCATCCCAATAAGCTAAATTTTTTAAAAAAGAAAAATAACATTGACTATATCCCTGTGACTCATTCATTCCATACTGGAAGACTGGAAGGCTGTATCTCTGAACATACTTTTTTTTTTTTTTTTTTTTTTTTGTAGATGTTCATGAGACAGACAAGCAGGGGAATAGCAGATGAGTAACTTACACGTCTAAGGCTCAGGGAGAGGTCTGAGCTAGGGGCATAGATTTGGAAGAACATCAATTTATAACCAGTACGTACAAGGAAGAGGCAGGACAGGATCACTAGTGAGTGAGTTTAAACAAGAAACCCAAGGACCAAGCCCGGTCGCACAGAACAGATTGTGTTCAAGAAACAGGGGGGAGAACCAAGGAAATAGCAAGTATGGTTGCTCCTTAGTGGTTTGTTCTAGAAGTAAGAGAAAGGGTGGAAAAGTTCAGTCAAAGAAGGGCATGGGAAATGAAACCAAAGCGTGTTTCACATAACTGTCTGCAGATCCTCGGCTGTCCCATCTGGCGGGATTCTGTGATGGGTAAGGAGGCAGTGAGGAGCTTGGGAAACACACCAAACACGACGGAACCACACAGAGGAACCTGTGTCTCAGCATCTCTCCTGGTGCCAGCCTTCCACTCTGCCCCTACATGGGCACCAGAGATAGAGAGAGGTTTGCATTTTTTTTTAAGATGTATCTATTTATTTTAAGAGAGAGAAAGAGAGCACAAGCAGGAGGAGCAGAGGGAGAGGGAGAGAGAATCCCAAGCAGACTCTGGACTGAGCATGGAGCCCCGCGCGGGACTCGATCTCAGGACCTTGAGATCAGGACCTGAGCCAAAGCCAAGAGTTGGGGGCTTACGTGAGGGTGCCACCCAGGGTTTCTGAGAGAGGTTTGCATTTTAATGACCTATTCACCTATATGCTTTCCGTTAAATGACATTTGTCTTTTTGGTGGAAGAGGCTGTTCAATCAAAATCCGATCAGCATACCCAGTGTGTCACAGACACATACCTAGATTGGGTGTCTAGGGAGAGCTGGTTCCTGGTTCCTAAACAGCCCAGCTGTGTCTTCCCATGAAGGAGAGAGGGAGCTGGGGCGGTGGGGGTGTCTCTTCAATGAAAGCACTCCTATCATCCATGAAGTTTCTGTCCTCATGACCTGGTCACCTCCCAAAGGCTCTCCCTGCTCATCTGCTAATACCATCATCAACGATGCATTTTCGGGGGCGGGAGGAGACCACAAATTCAGTCTAGAGCAATCCCTTTCCTACATCACACCCTCCAGCCTTCCTGAGGTCATCATCCCCCAAATAATTTTAATTTCCTACACCTCCTATGTCTTCCCCACTTCCCAAAGAGTTTCCCACACCCTGTCTCCGCCAGGGGACTCCCATGGCCAAGGTTACTGATTCGTCTCGGGGACTCTTCTCCCCATGAACTAGGAGGTAGATGTCCCAGAATGCTTTATTCACGGTGTGTCCTCAGTGCCCAGCACCCACAGCTTAGCAGCGACAAGGACAGTGGTTATATGGGCAGACAGCGGATCCCTCTGAATGCTCTGTACTTTTGAAAGCCATAGAAAACATAGTGGGTCTATAGCTAATTTATGGACCCGGGTATCCCAACCGCTGCCCTGTCCACCACCCGCACCACCAAGAGAGAAAGGGAGTTGCGTTTTGCCTTTGCCTGCTGACACAGTGTTAAAGTCTGTCAGTAGAGGGCGTGGGAGGAACACTGGCTGAGGAAAAGTTATCTTCCCGGCTCTTTGATGCTCCCCAGTCATCTCCTAACGGACCCACAGCTGCCAGGACTCCATGCTCAGGGGGCATAGGGGGCAGGGGGCAGGCAGCCAGCAGCAGCTCCCTATTGGCTTCCTCGGACACCCTCTTTGGTTGGCAAGCAAGGCACCTCCTTTGGAACAGCTTCCCTGAGCACCCCCAGAAGACCTATTTCTAGCAAGTTCCACCAAGGTGGCCCTTCAGTGATTTCTCCACTAGGGAATGGGTCATAGCTGCACACTCTCCGATGAGGTCTGGAACTCTGCCCAGAGACCAGACAAAGAGGGGGGTCGGGTGGGGGGTTTGGGGGGGTCTCTGATTTGCTCTTTGATTTGCAGCCCTGGCAGTACCGACTGGTCCCTAGAGCTGCTGTTCCTGTATCCTTTAACATTTTCTTTAGTCCTACTAGCCAAGTTCCCTGTTACCTTGGTCCCTGGTAAGAGTTAATACTTAGGCTTAACATTTCCTTTTCAAATTACTGTCTCCTGGTCTCCTGGTTGGACCCTGACTGATAAGACGGAGCCCTTTTAACACACTCCCTCTCCCTGTTAATAAAACCCAGATACACCTTTTGTCTGCCTTGTTTGCCAAGTTAAAAACACTGAATCCAATATCCTGAGCTTGTATACAGAATAGAACATCAACGATATTTAATACAAGGAACATAAAGATTCTAAGATTATCTTCCAAGAAGGACAAAAGGTTCTAGATTCTAGAGTTCACACAGCCATCAACCACTTATCCCAAATGTGGAAAAAAAAAAAAATCCTGTGAGTCAAAACTTGTCACGGAAATGAGCGGCTACATCTAAAGGTGCCTCCATCTCCACCTTATACTTACAGAAAATTACAGTCCCTGGAACCGCTCCTGTTTGCTTTCCAACCAGTACCCAAAAGGGCACCAGTTACTGTTAATTGCAGGTTTCTATGATACTGTGTAACTGCCATTCTTTCAAGAACCCACAAACAGATGGTACATCAGGGCAAGAGTCTAGCTCTTCTGGTCAAAATGTTCAACTGAGGTTCTGAGCTAGGACATGCTCCTGGCTAAGCTACATTCCAGCACTGGGGGGCGATGTCCTCATTGAGAATCTACTTGCCAGCCTCAGAACCGTTTGTTGCTATTGCTCTAGTCCTCCCAAAGACATCTGCCCCATTAAAGAAAAGAATCCAAGGAGTACATAAAAGAAAATGACATGCCATTCGGAATTTATCGGGGCACTGCGTGTGAAGGACCTGCTCTCCAACTGTCTTAAAAACCCCAGGAATAGTCACTTAATTAATCTGATTTTTTTACCTGCACTTTTAAAACTCACGATTTCCCATGTGACTCTGTAAGCAAAAAACCCGAGGTCCCTATCAGCCTCTGCTGTCACTGGCTGATCACCTAGCCATTAAAACAAAACTGGTTTGTTTTTTGTTTGTTTGTTTGTTTGTTTCTTAAAGATTTTATTTATTTATTTGACAGAGAGATCACAAGTAGGCAGGGAAGCAGGCAGAGAGAGAAGGAGAAGCAGGTTCCCCGCCAAGCAGAGAGCCGGATACGGGACTCGATCCCAGGACCCTGAGATCATGACCTGAGCTGAGGGCAGTGGCTTAACCCACTGAGCCACCCAGGTGCCCCAAAACTGGTTTGTTTTTTACCCCCAAGAGTGAATTTCGCCCAGGCACTGTGAATTCAAAAACTGGGAGGTAGAGTGAAGTGAAATTTCTCCCTGACTTCGTTAAATAGAATCACTCCACAGTAGAGAAGGATGGATGTCAGGGAGTTTATTAACTAAGCTTCGTTATAGGAAGCGCAGGAGAACAAGTCAACCTGCCTTCCCCCATTGTTTGGGGAACATGTTCCCCTTTCTCCAGAGCAGCACACCCTCCCTCAGATCTAAAACTGCATAAAATACGGATTACTGGGCACACTACTGACCAAGGCAAGGTCGCTCTTGAGGAAACCTCTATCTTCAAGACTGATTATGAGGTTTATGGAAAAGGCACAAATTCATGATCCCAGGATCTACCCAGTAGATCTACCCAGTAAAATGATTAACATTTCTTCAGCATTTATGTTTCTGCAAAATGTGTCACTCATTTTACGGTCAAAGCAACCCGAAATTCCTGGACGTAGTAACTTGCTCAAGGTCCATTCGAGGGAAGGCAGCAAGGCTAAGCCTGCCACCCAAACTCGCATGTTGATCTCTGTATTGGGCTCCCATCGGGACATCTTAAGAGTCAGAGAATGTTCCAAGAAGAAGAGCTTTAGAGTATCACCCTGCCTGGGGAAAACCCTGTCTTCAAATGAATTCTCATACAGAATTTATATATATATATATATACATTTTTTTAAGATTTTATTTATTTATTTCACAGAGAGAGGGAGTGAGAGAAGAGAGAGCACAAGCCAGGGGAGGGGCAGAGCAGGGAGCCAGATGCAGGGCTTGATCCCAGGACATCAAGATCATGACCAGAGCTGAAGGCAGATGCTTAGCTGACTGAGCCACTCAGGCACCCACAGAATTCTGTATTAAGAAAAAATTTGGAAGGTAATGAAGTGAGCAGGTTGCGGGGGGACTTCAGCATGGCCCCAACCTCATCACATCCCATCCTGCTAACAGAAGCACCCTCGCTCCCACACAGCAAAGTACCGGCACACAGGTCCAGTTCCACTCTGATTTTAAAGACAAGGAAACTATGGGGCCCCAGGGTGGCTTTGTTAAGCATCCAACTCTTGGTTTCGGCTCAGGTCATGATTTTGGGGTCATGAGATGGAGTCCCATGTGGGCTCTGCTCTCAACAGGGAGTCTGCTTGACAGTCTCTCTCCCTCTGCCCCTCCCCCTGTGTGCTCTCTAAATAAATAAATATTTAAAAAAAAAAAAAAAGGCGGAGGAAACTGAAAAACAGAGAACTGCTATTCACATCCTCCTGATCCAACTTGGAGACCGAAGCCAGGGATTTATCGGAAGGGTCCCCATTCATCACTCTTTCCAGCAACACTGTATTTTAAAACACAGTAGGAGGGGCACCTGGCAGGCTCAGTCAGTAGAGCACGTGACTCTCGATCTTGGGGTTCTAAGTTTGAGCCCCACATTGGGTGGTTATTTAAATTTTCTTTAAATTTTTTAAAATACCACCACAGTAGGATCAAGCAAAGATGCTTCCTGTGGGTGGTGTAAAAACACTTCTCTGGGGACGCCTGGGTGGCTCAGTCGGTTAAATGACTTCCTCAGGCCACCGTCCCAGGGTCCCGGAATCAAGTCCCCCGTCGGGCTCCTTCCCCAGTGGGGAGCCTGCTTCTCTCTCTCTCCCTCTGCCTGCTGCTCCCCACTGCTTGTACTCTTTCTCTCTCTCTCTCTCTCTCTGGCAAATAAAATCTTTTAAAAAAATTTAAAATTAAAAAATTCTTGGGCTGGGGAGGCACCATTGGCTAAACATCTGCCTTCGGTTCAGGTCATGATTCCGGGTTCCTGGGATCAAGCCCCCCATCGGGCTCTCTGCTCAGCAGGTGTCTCCTTGACCTCTCCCTCTCCCCTCCCACCCCTGCTTGTTGGCATGCTCTCTCAAGTCTTTTCAAAAATATAAAAAAATAAAATAATAAAAACTCAAAGAGAAGAGTTGAGCTCTGCTCAGGGGCTGCCTAACTTGTCTTTCCAGAGGACAGGGATTTGGGTCTGCATCGTGGCAGTCACAGGAAACATTTACTACACGCCAACCCCCAAGTTGGGGGCAGAGTTCCCCAACTTCTCTACAGAAGAGTGGTACTCAGCGCGAGGGGGTGAGGTGGGGCCTCAGAACTCAGCCACTGGGTATACGTGACCCACAGTATGATGCCAGTTTGGGGCGCACAGCACTGGGACTCAGCATTTCTAGATGTGACAAAGTGATCATCACAGTAATTCGTGACCAGCGGTCAGCACGTAAAGTCGTTACGATATGAACTATATTCCCCATGCTGCCTCATGCATCCCCACGTCTTATTTATTTTATAACTAAAAATTTGTATGTTTTAATCCCCTTCCCCTGTTTCACCCATCCCCGCTCCCCCTCCCCCCATGCCTCTTCCTAAATCAACACAATGCCGCCATTGCTCACCCGGCTGGGTACCCTGCCCATGTAGGGTCTGTGAGGAGGATGCCTTTCTCACTCACACAAAAGCACCACATGGGCGAGCTGAGCCCTGGCGGTGAACATGAATTATACACGGCTTATCTTGTTTAATCCTCGCTTAATCTCTCCCACCCTGTGGGGTGACTCCTGTCATGCCCACTTTACAGCTGAGGAAACTGTCTACTTCCAGATTACCTTTATCATACAGCCAGTGGGTGTTAAAGAAGGAACCCAACTGGGACGCCTGGGTGGCTCAGTCATTAAGCATCTGCCTCCAGCTCAGGTCATGATCTCAGGGTTCTGGGATCGAGCCCCCGCATCTGGCTCCCTGCTCAGCAGGAAGCCTGCTTCTCCCTCTGCCTCTGCTGCTCTCCCTGCTTGTCCTCTCTCTGTCCCCACCTGTACCTTTCTCTCACCTGTGCTCCAAAACAAGGATATAATAAAGGAAGCCAAATAAACTCAAAGACTGTCACGTTAGTTCTTTCACTGTGAAATATTACCTATGAGAAACGCACAGAAAACAGAAGTACAGTTTAAGGAGTGAACTCAAGGGGGCATTCCTAAAACCACCACCCCCTTGGAGAAATTTCCAGCCCTTCGGAAGACACCTCCCCTGCCATCCCTTCCCCTCCTAACTTCCTCCCTCCGTCCCTGCAGGGAATCCTCTCCCGAGGTTTATGGTAATGGTTTCTCTGTATCTTTTGTAACCACATATGTATCCCTATACAACAAAGGTCAAGGTTATTCAATATTCCCTAGCATCTGATATGTGCTCGTGTTCGTTCTAAGCCCTTGAAAAAACAGTAATAAAGATCCTTCCCCTCATGTAGTTATGTTCTGGTAAACGCAGGTTGAATCTGGTTTTGAACCGGATACAAACCTCATACAGACACAGAGCATCATATTTCTTTGGCCCAACGTTGTAAGATTCATTTACTTTGTTGTACGTAGTAGAAGTTAATTTCTACAACTTTCTGTAGTATTCCATTGTACAAATATTTCATTATTTATTTATTCTGTTCCTGAGGAACATCTGGGTTGTTTCCAGGTCAGGACGATGAGCTTTGTTTTTTATTTTTTCTGAAGATGTACTTATTTATTTGAGAGAGAAAGAGCTTATGCATGTGTGGGGGAGGAGCAGAGGGGGAGGGAGAATCTCAAGCAGACGCCCCACTGGGCACAGAGCCCCACATGGGGACTGATCCCAGGACACAGAGATCATGACCTGAGCTGAAACCAAGAGTCAGATGCTTAACCAACTGAGCCACCCAGGCACCCCACGATGAGCTTTCTAGTACCTGTATCCAGACAGACATGAGCACGAAATCTCTAGGACATATACCTATGAGGAGAATGGCTAGGTTGTTGGATACACGGATCTTCAGATTATTATCCACAAAAGGTTGTACCAATTTGCCCTCCCACTAGCAATGTACAAGTTCCTACTGTTCCATAGACTTGCAAATACTTTTTATTATCAGACTTTATTTTTTTTTAAGATTTTATTTGTTTATTGGACAGAGAGAGAGCTCAAGCAGGGAGAGGCAGAGGGAGAAGGAGAAACAGAGTCTCTGCTGAGTAAGGAGCCCAACACGGGACTCAGTCCCAGGACCCTAGGATCATGACCTCAGCCGAAGGCAGACGCTTAACCGGCTACGCCCCCTAGATGTCCCCATTATCTGACTTCAAGTTTTTGGTCAATCTGATGTGTGATATATCAGTGTGATGTCGTTTTTCCCTATCCCCAAACATGTACGGGTCTTTTGGATTTTCTCTCTCATAACATGTCTATTCAAGTCTTCCTTGCGCTGACAACAGAGGGAGTTTGGGGTACGAGTGTACCCAAACCTGATCCTGAGTCTCTGTCTGATACCTTCGGGGGCTGCCAGGCTCTAAGTCTGGAGTTGCTTCCACGCAGATGTTAACATGAGCGTGGGGATCTGACAGACCAGGAATTTGCTGAGCACCTACTGTATGCCCATGCCAGGCAAGCTACGGAAGGAACTCATCTCAACACGTCCTTCAAGGTCACTGTTCGTAAAGGCAACACAGCAATCTAAGAGCGACTTTCTACCACCCCATCCCATAGCCTGGTCCTGCTCAAAAAATAAAAGGGTTCAATTACCAGAAGAAAAATAATCCTTTTTATCCTTCAAACATATTCTGTATTAACACAACACTTAGCACCAGACAAGAAGCAAAACAGGAGGAGGGAAAAAATCTTATTTCCTAAACCTACCAAGATCAAAGGAATGCCCATGTCACTGAATAGAGCTGAGACGTAAATTCTACTGGGTGACAGAACTGGAAAGAATCTTCTTGAGAAACTGAGGCTTTGTGAAACTAACACTCATTGAGTACTTACATACACTAGGCAGACATTACTTCAAAACCCTACCCGATTTTGGATGAGGAATCCAGCTTTGAGGGGTCATGAAACTGTGCCAAGATGACCCCCGGGTGGCAACATGTCTGCTGTTTAAACTCAAGCTTCCCTCGCTCCAGACAGCTCCTTACAGGGCCCCGGGATCCCCAGGGGGTGGATCCAAAAAGTGCACCAAATGAAAACACAGTTGGCAAAAATCCGGGAGAGCAACTAAGGCAGGAATTAAGTGGCACTGAGTTAGGGGGATGGAGAGAATTTACCAGAGAAGCCATCAGCCTTTATCTATAACTTATGAGGCTTCCAGAAGTGGTATAGATATTTGCTGACAAAAGCTTCTGGTACACTTGGGAGGAGGAATTGAAGACAGCAAATAGATGTTCTAGATAAGCTGTCTGATACACTATGCTTTTTTTTTTTTTTTTAAGATTTTATTCATTCACTTGACAGAGAGAGACAGAGCGTGCACAAGCAGAGGGAACAGCATGAGGACAGAGAGAAGCTGAGCGGAGAGCTGGACATGGGACCATGACCTGAGCCAGACACTTAACCAACTGAGGCACCCAGGCACCCCTGCACTACTCTATCTTGTAAAGGATTTGTAATAGGGGCACCTGGGTGGCTCTGTCAGCCAAGCCTCCACCTCTTGATCTCAGCTCAGGTCTCGATCCCAGGAATGTGAGGTCAAGCCCCCACACTGGGCCCTGCATCGGAGCCTGCAGAAAAATAATAAAAGATTTTTCATAGCTTACCTTTTGATAAGAATCGCCTACTTGGCATGGGTTAAAAGCCCTGAGATAATGCACTTTGTGAGGTCCCACTGAGCCGTACACATGTCCGCGAAAGGGTCTACACCCAATTCCAGTGTGGGGGGAGGGGCTCTTCACACATCCGGGAGATTCTCTGGGTAATAGCTGGGTGTCCTCCAATTTGACTCAATGCTGACACTACCTCCCAGACAACGCATCAGATCCCAGAGTTGAAGGCGTTAAAAACAAAACAATACAGACCAAAAAAAAAAAAAAAAAAAGGCCCAAAGCGGTATCACTTAGACCCAAGTTCCCATAATGTAATTCCATTTTTTACCTCCCCCGGAAATGTAGTGTTAATGTGTCCGAGTCAGGAATTCTCTTCAACCAGTGTCAATGAGTCTGCCACTCAGGCCCTCTCCACGCCCCGGAAGAAAAGAGGTCATCTGTGGGGGCAGGAGCCCCTGCTCTTCCCCCTAGAATCTTCCCCCTAGAAAGCAGCCTCACCTAGACCATTCCTTCTCTTCTGTGAATAACTTCATGCCTCATGCTCCTTCCATAAAACCTTCCCATTCTGGGGGCACCCGGGTGGCTCAGTGGGTTAAAGCCTCTTCCTTTGGCTCAGGTCGTGATCTCAGGGTCCTGGGGATCGAGCCCTGCATCAGACTTTTTGCTCAGCGGGGAGCCTGCTTACCCATCTCTCTCTCTCTGCCTGCCTCTGCCTACTTGTGATCTGTCAAATAAATAAATGAAAATATTTTAAAGCCTTCCCATTCTGTACAGCTCCTCAGAGCTCCCCTCTACTTGCTGGGTGGGATGTCTCCTGATTCGTGAATCATTCAGTCAAGCTAATTAGATCTTCGAATGTGCTTGGCTGAATTTTTTTTATTTAACAAAGGGCTCAGTCCTGGAAGGCTGCCTCCTCCCCATTTCGGAGGCCCATCGCCAAGTCCAGGCAGTCTCCTGTGGTTCTGACCCACTTGGCTATCCAGCAGAAATTCCCATGACTCCCCACCTTGGGATAGGTGAATTTGCTAGAGCAGCTCACAGAACTCAGAGAAACATTATACTTACTGGATCGCAGGTTTGTTCCAAAAAGAGAGACCTTAGGAGGAGCCAGATGGAAGAGAGGCATAGGGCATGGCACAGGGAAAGGGGCACGGAGCTTCCAAGCTCTCTGAACATGCCACTCTCTCCAAAGTCCCATGTGTTCACCAACTCAGAAGCTCTCCAACCCCCTCCTTTTGGGTTCTTATGAATTCTTCATTACATTGACATGTTTGATTAAATCACTGGCCATTGGTTGTTTAACTCAATTTCCAGCCCTTCTTTCCTCCCTAGAGGTGGGTTGGGAGGGGCTCAAAGTTCCAACCGTCTCATGACCTGGCTGGGTCCACCGGCAACCACCTCCCATCCTCGGGGAGAATCCCAAAGTCACCTCATTGACCTAGTGGAGGGCATCTTTGGTGAGCTCTTCCCGTAGGAAGTTCCAAAGGTTTAAGAGCGCCATACCAGGACCAGGGACAAAGACCCAATGTGTACTTATCATAAATGACAATGTCACACCACGCCAAATGGGTGGTTGTATAGATGGGGGTTGGGTCTCAGGGGTCTAGGCTGGAGACAGACTATGGAACCACTGGCCAAGAGGTGGTTACTGAAGTCAAGGGCCAAGATGAGAAGATCCAAGGGCTGGGATAATGTGAGTTAGAGCTCCATTAGGTCGATAATGGAACTGCTGAATCCTGAAACCCTAGAAGCAAATACAGATGGTCTAAAATTCCTCAAAATTCTGTCCCAGAATGTCAGCATGAGGGGGGGAAAAAAATGAAACTATCTAGATTCTCTAGCCTTTCTCTAAAGACTCAGTTCATCTGTGTAGAAGCGATCCGACCTGTAACACATTTCCTCACATGAGCCATCCAAGCTCCCTAGTAAAGACCAGGATGGTCAGCCTAATTTGTTGCTATTTTTACAGCACATGTAAGTACCTACTGCTTCAGTCTGAGCTTGTCATCGGCACCCGCCTCTTCTATTCATGTAAGAGCAGATTCCCCAGCTGTCTAGGTACAAATGAACAGTCACCTGAAAGTCGAAGGTAGCCTATTGTCCTTATATCACAGGGAACCTAGCTTGGAAAGACTTAGAAAAATGACCAGTTGAAGAACAAACTGGGGAGGTGGGTGGGGGGATGGGTGAAACAGGTGATGGGTACTAAGGAGGACATTTGTGATGAGCACTGGGGGTTTGACGTAAGTGATGAATCACTAAATTTTGCTCCTGAAACCAGCATTACACGCTTTGTTAACTACCTAGAATTTAAAAATTTGTTTTTAAAAAAGGCCAGCTTGGAGAAGAGAGTCAATATCATGGATCACCATAATCTAAGAATATTAAAGCCCATAAATTAGGTCTATGTCAGTGAACTACATTCCTAGATTAATTGGGAACTTATATGATGGACTCAAATAATTGAACTTTATTTCATGTATCTCTTGCATCAAAACATTTGGACTGGGGAAGCTGGCTGACTCAGTGTGTAGAGCATGCAACTCTTCGATCTCAGGGTTCTGAGTTCGAGCCCCATGTTGGATGCAGAGATTACTTAAAAATAAAATCTTAGAAAAAGATTTTTTGGACCATGTTCAATGTGATGATTTTTTCCTATGGCCCCTAAATCACTTATGGAGGTTGATATAGACTTTCTTTCTCATTTCCATAAATAACCTTCTCAAGAATCACGTAACGTCAGCGGTCAAACTACTTACAAATGAACTGTGGATAGGTTGAAAACGTGAAGAGAGGTTTTTGTGTCTTTTGGCTGAATTAAAATGAAGCAAAAAAATTTGCAGGGGGAGATCTCTCCAACAGAGCTCCAATGAAGCTATTTAAGATAGGCAAGCTGAAGAGACTCCATTTTAGAGAGGCTCTATCTCCGCTGTTTTCCTGGTAGACCAGTGTGTACTCCTGATCCGTATTCTGCCTCCGAATAAGCCAAAGAAGCTATCAAGAAAGTTAGTCATGGTCTGAGTTTCGTCCAAAGCCCAAAGAACCTGATAACACCTCAGAAGAGCCAGATGTCCAAATATGTTCCAGAACATTCCCTCCAAATTTTGGCTTAACGGGCATCCAGACCCCTACCTTCAGTAATGTACCGAATAACCCCCATTGTTCACCTGACACTCACCTGTGATCAGAGCTTACCCTGACTTCCTGAAGGAATGCATTTCCTGGACCCTTTTCTAATATAAACTTCCTCACCCCAGGCTATGATAACACTTAGTCTTCTCTCGGTTCCGGAGTACCCCAGACACTGCCTATTCTCTCTCCCGCCATTAGATAAACTCCATTTTCCCTTTTCTGGTTCATGTTGGAGTTCTACCCTGGGGGAAGCCAAGGAGGCTCTTGGCTGGTCCTGTGGGACCCTCCCCTGGTTCCCTGTCCTGCCTGCCTCATATTCACACATAAAAATCTTTCAAAGAGGGCTTCAACCACCTCCCTTTAGACTCAGACTTTTTCTTTTTTTCTTTAATTGTATTTTATTTGACCTCAGACTTTCTAATGGATTAAGGTCTTCTTTCCCGCTTATCTCTTATCTCTGCCCAAAGACCCTGCCAGTGAGGTGTCCCCTAATGGGAACAAAACTCTTCCCTCAAGCACTTAGGACTGTCCTGAGCCAGCAAGACCCAGCGTGACACACCCCAAGACAAGGGTTGAAGTGACTTCACAACCCACCTGCATGCACCTGACCTTTTTTTTTTTTTTTGAAGATTTTATTTATTCACTTATCTGTGGGGGGGGGGGGGATAGCACAAGCAGGGGGAGCAGAGGCAGGAGCAGCAGCAGACTCCTGGCTCAACAGGGAGCCCAATCTGCAACTCGATCCCGGACCCTGGGATCATGACCCGAGCCACCAGGAGTCCCTCATGCACCTGATCTTTGTCCCACATTTTCCTTATATAAACCTTGTAGTATTTTCAGCGCTTTGCACGCGGTCCTAGAGAGGTCACCTGCCGTCTTGCTCTTCTTGGTGTTGACCTCACTGCAATAAATTCCTTTGTTTCCCTACCACTCCCCTCTGCCTTTCTTCAGCAGCAAGTGGCACTTTTTCCCTTTCTTTTTTAAGCAAGCACTATGCCCAACATGGAACTCAGAATCACAACCCAAGATCGAGTCATGTGCTCTACCCAGCCAGGCGCCCCCTGGCGACACTTTCCAAAGCACTTTATATTTGAGGGAAAAGGGGAAAAAAGCATGATTTGGGGACAACATCAGCAAAGTACACACATCTCTGCTACCTAAGAGTAATTCTCGGTAAAAACAACCCGTAACTCCAACCATTTTAGAATCTGTCATCTAGATCTGAGAATGGTCTATGAGTATTTCTTACCACCCAAAATCCTCGAGAAATCACTCGCATTACCAACTTCAAAGTCCTGGTTTCCTTTGAAAATACTTGATATGCTGAGTCCACTAAAGAACTCGAAAAAACCGAGAATGTCTCATCTTCCCAAGTCACTACACCTCTCTTTCGAAACTCTGAGCCCTGGGACGCCCTCCTGGCTCTGTTGGTGGCACAGGAGACTCTCCATCTTTGGGTCATGAGTTTGAGCCCCACACTGGGTACAGAGCTTATTTAAAAAACAAGCCTGTGAGCCTTGAAAACCTCAAAGTCTTTCAGAGACAGGGCAAATAATAATGGTGTGACGAAGAAAAGCATTCAAGTTTTCCCTGTTTTGTACGACACTGATATTTGTACACACAAGGAAGCAAAACACAAGCAGACACATTCCTCCTCCTGGGAGTGGCCACTCTGAAACCCCACCACCTTGGGTCACATTATAAAAGGAGGGGGGCTGTGTGGCTCAGTCAGTAAGCATCTGCCTTCAGCTCAGGTCATGATCTCAGGGTCCCCACAGCGTGGGGAAAAAAGGCAAAAGAAAAATTAATATTAATTCCCTTACTACCTACAGCCCATTGACAGGACCCTGAACAGGCAGAGTGACATTCCTCTAGGGACTCAACTGCCGTAATGTTGACACTTTGCAAAGGGCTAAAGGCAATCCTGGCCGGACCCTCCCTGCCTCCCAGATCCTTTAAGTCTACTTTAATGTATAAAAATGCCTCTGGGAAGTTCCTTTATCTCTACCACCAGTCGCCCCCCTCACCCAGGATAGTGTTGGCGATCATCCCTCAAGCATATGACCCACTGATATACATCTGAAGGGTCTCATGACTGTTTTATTAGTTGATAATAACCGACCTTTTCTCAACAGCAGCTAGCCCCAAGGTCCTGGAAACCTTGCTTCCAAAATTCCTGAGACACTCTCAGCCCCTCCCAACTTGAAAGTGTATAATGGGCACTCCTCAGGACCCCAGTGCAGCTCTTTCTGCCAGGGAGCCTGTCCCTGTGCTTTAATAAAACCACCTTTGTGCACCAAAGACATCTCAAGAATTCTTTCTGGGCTGGGGGCTTCGAATTCTAAGGTTCTTTCCTACATCAGTGGGATGGAGCCCCGCATCCCATCAGGCTCCCTGCTCGGTGGGGAGTCAGCTTCTCCCTCTCCGCTCCCCCTCCCACCCCACACCCAGCCTCCCTGATTTTAACTCCGCTTCTCTTAAATGAATAAGTAGAATCTTTAAAAAAAAAAAAAAAGTGTAAGAAAAAGACCAGAAAATCTATCCATCCAACAGTGAAATTCTATGCTGTCCTTAAAAACTTTTTTTTTTATTTAATGATGGAAACGATAGTTTCCCTCGTCATTTTAAGGGGCTTAATGCCCAATGAAACTGCTTTTCAGCCTCCCCCAGAAAGGTCTTACCCCATCAGTCAGTCAGGAATGTTTTAATCATTGCCTGAGAGTCTGCCATTCAGGGGGTCCCTCTCCAACCCCCCAAAGGATGATGAGGTCATCTACATGACAAGACCTCTTGCTTTCCTCCCCATGGGAAAGCAGTCCTACCGGTAAAAACCCTTTTCTTCTGCTAGAAACTTTCTCAGCCACCCTCCTGCTATAAAAACCTTCTATTATCCACCATCAGGCTCACCCAACCTCCCACACCCCCCTCCCCTCCAAAACCCTCAATGCAGGGAGCACTGGGTGTGGTGCATTAACAACGAATCTTGGAACACTGAAAAAATAAAATTAAATTAAAGCCTTCTATTTTGTACTTCTCCCTCTGCTTGTCCCAGGAGATGTTGCCCAATCCATGAATTGTTTGATAAAAGCTGCAATCCCCCAACTCACTTGGCTGGATTTTGTTCGTTTTTTGTTTTTTGTTTTTTTTCAAGATTTTGTCAGAGAGAGAGAGAGAGAGCACTAGCGGGGGGACGACAGGCAGGGGGAGAAGCAGGCTCCCCGCTGAGCAGAGAGCCTGATGCAGGACTCAATCCCAGGACCCTGAGATCATGACCTGAGCTGAAGGCAGAAGCTTAACTGACTGGGCCCCCAGGTGCCCCTGGATTTTGTTTTTTAACAAGTGATAAAGTTCCTTAGCCATGTTCGGAGAATCCAAATAAGGTCTCCGATATGCAATTAGCCTAGTTTCTGGAACACAGCAATCAATACGCGGCAAACTTCTGGAATCACTGATCCTCATCTAGGCAGCAAGTCTTTTGGCGGTGGGTATGTTTTGCAACTAACACCTTCTAGTATCATGGGGGCCCACAGTCCGGATCAAGCAAATTCTACTCACGTTTCTCAAAGATACCTGCTGCGAGTGACTGATTTCCTTGAATGGCTGGCGACCGCTACAGCCTCTGCATTCTTTTGGAAGCCTCAACATTGAATACCATTCGACACAGTATCTGGGGAGTTTCAATTAAGTGTGCACCTAAATGCCCAAGCTTTCAAAATGGCATTAAAAGAAAATCTGGACCTTACCTGTAAATCTCAGGAGGCCCAACCTCGGAGTACGGCTCCCATTCCATTCGAGCCGGCCACGTTTTCACTGCAAATTAGTCCTGGTCTTGGTGCCTCGCGTCCCAGAACCCTCTGGTGTCTGAAAACCCAGCTGATGCCTCCCATGTGCCTATGAGCCTGAGCTGGTGATCAGCCCTTGGCCTCACCTGGAGCTGGTTAGCAATGCACACTCCCCAGTCCCCACTCAGCCCTACTCAGTTAAAATCTGCATTTTAGCAAGATCCCCAGGTGAGTCACATGCCTTTTCACACTTGCTGTGTGGCTTTTTAATTAGAAGTCCATCCTCTACTCCTGGAGCGCCGGAGAAATCCAGCCTGAGCTAAGTTTCCCCGTGAAGCCCATGGTTGACTCGGACTACCATACACTACCCAAGACCCTTTCCTCTATGTTTCATGAGTGCGGGTTCCTTGTTAAATGTAACAAAGACAGACGCCTGGGCTGTCGGATCTCAATAGCTCAGAATCTAGACTTAATTTTTATCAGTCGAATTCTACCCCAAGGGATTCATCTACCTCTTCCTAGGTTTGCTTTGGGCGTTAGAGGCAATTAAGAGCAGGTGAACAGACTACTTATGACTCCCCTAGTAGCATCATGTATTCAAAGGTGTTCTGATCATTCACCATTTTCGGGAATGCTGCTGAAAAGGAGAACGTGTGAGCGTCCGCCTTGGGCTCAGATCATGATCCCAGGGTTCTGGAATGGAGCCCCACAGTGGGCTCCCTGCTCAGCAGGGAGTCTGCTTCTCCCTCTCTCTCAACTAAATAATAAATAAATAAATAAATAAATAAAATCACAGAGTTATTAAATGACAAAACTCACCACTGCTTTGGACACGTGTTCCACAAAATTACACAGGCAATAAAAGACGTGAGAATTCCTGGCATCAAATATAAAACATCTAATTCTGCCTAACAAGCTAGCACGCCAACTTAATCTCCTTTCCTCCAACCTATAAACTGCGGCTAGATCACTGCTTAGACGCCTACTACAAAGTACTGACCTCTACAGCATTTCGTGAATGTCTTTATGCTTCCTCATCACCCAACAATGTGAAACAATTACGTACATTTAAGAAGGAATTCAAAGGTCACATGTGAGAGGCGCCTGGTGGGCTCAGTCTGCGACTCTTTTTTCTTTTAAAGATTTTATTTATTTATTTGACAGACAGAGATTACAAAGCAGGCAGAGAGGCAGGCAGAGAGAGGAGGAAGCAGGCTCCCCGCTGAGCAGACAGACAGCCGGATGCAGGGCTTGATCCCAGGACTCTGGGATCATGACCTGAGCTGAAGGCAGAGGCTTAACTCACTGAGTCACCCAGGCGCCCCTGTCTGTGACTCTTGATCTCAGGGTCCAAGCCCCACCTTGGAGGTAGGAATTACTTAAAAAAAAAAAAAAAAAAAAAAAAAAAAAAAAAAAATTTTTTTTAAATTTCACATATTAAAGTTACAAGCGAACTGACAACTCAAGAAATTGTACAAAGATCATTTCTGCACTACACATAGTTCCTGATCGTCAGATGTGCTTTACCTGAAAGTGGAGAGATCATTTAGGGTAAACAAAATCAAAATGGGGAAACAAATTAGGGATGACAAAGTTATCTTAAAACTCTCAAATCGGTTTTGCATGGAGCACTGGGTGTTGTGCAAAATCAATGAATACTGTTATGCTGAAAAAATAAAGTAATTAAAAAAAACTCTCGGGGCGCCTGGGTGGCTCAGTGGATTAAGCCGCTGCCTTCGGCTCAGGTCATGATCTCAGGGTCCTGGGATCGAGCCCCGCATCAGGCTCTCTGCTCCGCAGGGAGCCTGCTTCCTCCTCTCTCTCTCTGCTTGCCTCTCTGCCTACTTGTGATCTCTCTGTCAAATAAATAAATAAAATCTTTAAAAAAAAAAAAAACTCTCAAATCGTATTGAATCTACTCACCATATACAATAAAAGTTCAATTTGTAAGAGATTTTCCAAGACAGTGTCCTCAGCCAAGCACATACACATTACAACCTCATTACAAAAAAAAAAAAACAAAAACTGTGTTATAAAATTAAGATCTGAAAAAAATACTCATTTTATGATCCATCATTGCAAAAATACTTTTTCTAGTTCCAAGATGGCAATGTCCTACCTGCCTCTTCCTTTTGAAAATGGTACCCCCTTCCCAAAGAAAAAAAAAAAACATCCCCAAACAAAAATACACCGGAAAGTGAAAAACCAACTCCAAGCGCAACCAGTAGACCTGTGTAACCGTTAACGACACGGACATGAGAGCAGATGGAGGGATGGTAAATGACCTGGTGGAGGAAAAGTCAAATGGGAAAGTTTGCACAGGGAAGACCCCGCGAGCTGCATTTACCCTCGCCAATCTCCAGACAGGCTCAGAAACCACAGGTACCATGTAAGGGAAAGCAACAGAGGGTCCTAGGACTGGAAAGGAGGAGAGATTCAATGTGCTGGACCCAGAAGTGATAAAAACTGGGTACCACTCCTTCTTGGGGGAGCTAATATTTTAGAAAATGCGGACAAAAGTGGAATGTCTAAGAGCGTCAAGAAAACAACTCAAGCAGGGAAATGGGGAGTACGGTGTGTTGGGGGGCGGGAAGACACAATTTAAGAGGAGTTATGGACACCTGGATGGCTCATTAGGCTGAGCGTCTCCAACCCAGAAGATCATCTTCACTGTCTGCATCTCGAGAGAGCCCTTGCTGGGAAGTCACCAGTAGGGTCTGGCCAATAAGTAGCACCAACAGATCCAGTGAAGGGTATTTCTGCTCCCTCCGTGTCCCGGCACCAGTCTCATGAGTTAGATGAGCCCAACTCCCAGCAAGCAACCCTTTCTTAATGTCTCTCTGCCCCCAACATCTTGGAACACAATTTCCCCTTGCCATCCTTGCTCTAGACACAGTAATGACTTTGAGTGGTGACTCGTCTTTCCAGGGCCTCACCAGTTTCTCCAAGGTGGCTCACATCTCTAATCTTTTCATTACAGTTTCAACGGGCCCCTCTATCGTGAAGGCTACTTCCTGCCAGTACCCAGGCTTCACCAGTTTGCCATCTCAAAGCCTTCTTGAGCTCCCTTCTTCTCTCTACCCAGCATGCTCATCACTTAGCTCTTTGTAGGGCCAGCTCATTCGGGGTGAGATGTCAAACTTCTCAAGGGGCGTCCCTAACCCCCTAGTCTAACAGCCCCTTCCTCAATCACTCTTCTAGCACTTTCCATTTCCTCAAAAGGAAGCTCCTAAGAGTGGGAATGTGGCTGGGCAGTCTTGGTCACCTTATAACCAGTACACAGCTCCATGTCTCAGAAAGAGTGGGAGTCAAGTCCCAGGAAAAACTTCAACTCTCAGGATGTTCATCGCCGTGAACAAGCTGGTGAAGTTCTTCTAAAATGAAGGCAGCCCTGTCTTGTCTTTAACATGTGGTTCTCCAGTTTCTGTAGCCACGCCACAACTGATGGTATTCCCACATGGGACACACTCTAATCCAATGATGACCCGCAGCATGTTCAATGCCTAGGAGATAGCTGACTCCTCTTACCTTTCTGAAAGCAACTGCAACTATGAGAATTAAATTATACAGGATCATGGAGATAGCCTGGAATGAACTTTAAAAAAAAAAAAATGAAGACCCATCAAGCATGAACAACAATGCATTGTGACCCACAACCAGAGCCCAGTGGCCCAAGAGTATGAATATGAACTAAAGAGTCTTCTGATCAAGATCTGATTACAGAGCCGAAAAGGAACTGTCTCCTGACAATCTGATCAGTTAGCTGAAGTAAACTAGTTTCACATTAAGCTTCTCTAATGACAGCTTCAACAAGAATTAGAGCTAGTTAAGTATATGCCCAAAAACCTTACATAAAACCTTAACTAAGTTAATATACTTGGCTGAACTTCTCTTATCAATGATTTGTTTCCATTTTCCATGTAAACAGACTGAGAATTCCCAAGATGTGGTCTAACAGTTACACATATTTCAATTTTTATTGAAAATGAAAAAAATCCAGGAGAATGATTCTTATACAACTCTACAAGGTGTTATGCACCTTTCCTATTCCTCTTAAAGCTTTTAAAATGTCTACATGGTATGTGCTTACACAGGCTTGAGACTCAAACCTCACCACACACAGGACTTTAGCAGCCCGAATGCACAATGACCCACGAACACTGTGGAAATTCAGTTAGCCTATGTCGTAAAGTGCTATTCGTCGGTGGGAACGGAACATGGCCTGCTCAATGCTGAACTTCATTCACCGTGAGCGCTCCCACTTGCGCTGGGGACGAAAAAGCTAATTTGATGCTACCCGCCTGAGGGATAGATTCCCATTTAAAAATATGTATTAAGGACAGGGGCGCCTGGGTGGCTCAGTGGGTTAAGCTGCTGCCTTTGGCTCAGGTCATGATTCCAGGGTCCTGGGATCAAGTCCCGCATCGGGCTCTCTGCTCAGCGGGGAGCCTGCCTCTACCCTGCTCTCTCTCTCTCTGCCTACTTGTGATCTCTGTCTGTCAAATAAATAAATAAATAAATAAAATCTTTTAAAAAAATAAATAAAAAATAAACAAAAATAAAAATATGTATTAAAGACAAAAAGGAAACCAGGTAAGCCCAAAGATTTGGGTTGGTCTCTCAAAAGAGGTCAAGAGCATTTCAAAACCATGAGTGCTAAGGTGTACAACAGTCTAGCTTCTGAATATTTTAATGTCTAAAAAATACATAGTTTAAATTAAAAAAGCATCTAGGTAAGAGACAGCTTTTAAAAATGAATGTAAAATTTCAATTAAAATATTAATCCTTCAAATAAGAGCTGTTAAAAGGGTACACAGTCACTATGATATTTGTTATTATTCCTAAACAACCAGATTTGTCTTTTACTTACTTTTACAGATGCTTACTGCTAAACAATAGGCCACAGAAAACATCCAACTGACCAGTTACTTCACATTTTAGAATAATTTAATGACTTTAAAAGTAAATCGTGAACTTTCCAAACATGTAAACATAACCAGGACAATCTAATATACAGTATTGGTGCCCAAAAGAAGAAAATCATAAAATCACAGGACACGACAGGAGAGCAAAAGAACCAATATGCCAAATATCAGTGAATCTTCACTAATATTTGTAAAAAATAAATTATTTCATATAACTCATTTCATAGAATAAGAAAAACTGAAGACAAATTTTACATGAAGTGACAAGTTTCAAGTGTTAGCCAAGAACTTTGTGTTTCCTGCAAAACAAACAAACAAACAAACAATGTTTAACTACATACGAAGGTGTGGGCATTACAGCTAAGGGGAACTCCTCAAAATATCCTTAAAAATACAATTTGTAATCTTAAAAGAAAAAAAAAGCAATATTCATTTTGCAGGGAATATACTCTGAAAATCCGTTATACACCTCAAAATACATAATTTTCCATTTAAATATACTACCATTTCTCTGACCTTTTTACTATCTATACTTTTGTTCTCCTATGAAAAACATATGTGAGACACAAGCTAAGTACTAATTTCCATCCATAAGGCATCTAAAAAATATCTGAAGACATGAACATGATACAAAATGATAAAATCAAACACCAAAGAAATGTAATAATAAATACTTTCGTATCCCTTTCCTCCCCCCCAAAAAAGAAATGTAAGTATCAGCAACAGGGCTGACATAAATAAATTAGATTTCCTGTTCATAAAAAAAGACAGACAATCCAGTTAGAGAGTTAACCATTTCAGAGTTAATTAACCAGGAATGTCTTTACTCCCATGGCTTGTGAAAGGCAGGATGACGACAGGGAAGAGGCAGGACTGTTTAGGTTTTCCGATTTAAGAGGAAACACACACAAAAACAACTGTGATCACAGACTACTTAGATGATATGTAATTAGTTACGAAGGTTAACACCAAGGCATTATTCTGCTCCCCTTTTCTACCCTAAGTCACGTCAGATGCTTAAACTACATGTGCTCTTGGTATTCTAGGTATTTTGCCGTGATGGGTTCCTCCAGCTGGACTCCCCCGCTGCCCATTAAGGCAAATGCTGGGTACATGGTGTGCGAGCAGTCCACCTGGCGCTCGTAGAGGCATTTCATGTGATCCATGTCATAGAAAGCCACTCTGCCTTTGTCATAGTCAAGGAAAATCCCTATACTCGTGGGCATGGGGAGAACTCTGTTCTCAGGCTCGTTGGCAGAAGTGGCTGACTTGGGTATGAAAAACTTCTTCATGCCGATGGTGACCAGTGTGAACGGCTGTGAGGAGTCAAAGCAGGCGTCTTCACTTCCGCTGTCATGGCCGCTGTCTTGCTCGTATCTGGAACACAACACACCGAGTCTTAGCTGGGGCGCCAAGCCACAGGCCTTCAGGGGGCCTCCAAACGGTTTCACGCAATGATATATACATCACTTTCAAATTAAGCCGTACATCAAAAACTTTTATGAAGACACAAATCAGTTAAAAACATGACTACACACGGCCATTTAGAGTGATACCAGAGACTCAGCCCCAAATTCTTTGTCATGAATTATCATAAAATGTCTATATATATATATATATATACCTACGGATAAGAAAAATAATAAAACCCTATAAGATAATTCAGAACTCTGGCATCTCGGAACTGAAGTGGGGGAGGGGTGCCTAGCTGGCTCAGACTCTTGCTTCTGACTCGTGAGTTCAAGCCCCACACTGGTGTAGAGATTGCTTAAAATAATAATAACAGAAGGAAAAAACTGAAGGGAACGGTCAGATTAAATATTCACAGCACATAATCATATGTAAAAAATATATACATATAAAACCAAGATGTGTGCCCTAATGCAAGGAATTGGCAAATTAAAGTAAAATACACGGGCAATGCAAAACAATGCAGGAGAAAAAGTCGTGTTTCATGGTCCTAAGAACCCTCATTCTGGACTGCGATTTCTACACGGTTCTATGAGGCAGGCAAGCAAGAATGAGGGCCCCCCCCCAAAATATAAAACAGTAGCAGCTTATATAAATTTTGGATACAAAGGTCCTTCCATTTCTTCCTGTGCAGAGTTCACTTCTTACATATTTGTGATTATGGTACATTGACACTTTTAATCGGAGTTTTTCATTTCTAGTATTTCTGATGTTATAAGCTTTTAAAACCTTATGAATGCCAACATTCTATCAATATTCTAGGTCTATGGCATTATGTTTAACTGACCATGTCCCAATTACTGTTTTCATCATTTTGTCCATTTCTCATCCTTGAGCAAAAAGCTCTTCCTATCAACTCTGATTATTAATTTGGGATTCTGTTCACACAAGGGGTCAAAAATGGTTTGTGTGGGTTAGTAGACATATCCCATCTAAAACAAAGAAGCCATATAATACAATCACCCATCTCTTAAGAAACTGGAAGTCTCTGTCTGATATGGAAACCCATGTCCCATCACTCAATGCTGTAAAATCCTTACAGGGGACTTCGAAGAAAACTGTGCCCCGTAACAAAAGAAGGACTTCGTATCCGTTCTGAAGTAGGGCCGTCAGAAGCACTTCACCATGCACTCGAGTAGCACTGACCACAGAAGCTAAGCAGCAAGGTAGCTGAGATGAAAACCTTTTTGAAATTTCAAAGTGCGAAGCACAGTCAAGAGGATGTATCCAGAACATACTCACGTCCTCACAGCACCAAAAGGAACCGCTGAGTCGCAATTCTCACCATGGAAATACAAGATAACATGACCCCTTTCCTCAGCTAGCCACCTACCTGCAGCCAAAGCACCAGGGTCTAAGGCAAGCACCCCGACCATGTAAGTAAACCCAGGTGGACTTCCGGCTTGCCTTGCACATGAACAAGGCTGTTTACCTGCAGCAGGATTCTCGAGTCCTAGCCCAGTAAGAGAACCTACCTTGGACTAACTGCATCCCGGGGAGAACGGAGCCATTCCTGCAGTTTATCACTGGAAGCAACGCCCGCCTTGACCAGGTAGGAATACGGCTCCACACGGAAGGCCCAGAAGTGCTTCCCCTTGGTAATTCCAACGTCTCCGATGATGTAGTCCAGGCTCGTGTAATAACCCACTTGGATGCGATCTGCTGCGAGCAGGAGATTAAACCCGGCTCGGCTCTCCACGCGGTCTCTCTTCAAGTTCAGCAGGAGGTGTTCATTATTGTAGCCACATTTTTCATCAAAGAGGAAACTGAAAACTGTGGAGAGAGCTTGGAATTAGCCTGATGACTACGTGTTAGGGTTTCTGTAATTGGCGGTTCAATCTGATCGGGTCTTGAACCAGAAAGGACTGAAATGAGCTTAAGAGGGGATAGTTCACACTGCCGGTGGACAAACTGGGACAAACCAACGTCCTGACCAGGAGATCACCTCCAGGACAATCTCTCCATCTGAACATGCTCAGAAATGTCAGACGGCAGAAGCAAGCATTTTAAGTGTATGAGAAAACTTACCGCTGGGGTTCCTTGCAACAGATAGAGCAGATCTCTTCTAAATGTTTTACACTACTCGATCTGTCCCTTTGCTTCTTGAAATAAGGGACTGTTCATTTTCATAATTACCTGTACATTTTCCTAAACACACATTCCACATTCTACAGATTTGGAAAACATGACCTGTTCCACTGGGGGCTTCTCCTTATCAATCCACATGGCAGAGATGAGACACAGGGCATGATTTTTTTTTTTTAAAAAAAGGGGGGGGGGCAAAGGTTTGGGGTTTACGGAGATGAGTTTTAATCCCTGCTCAAGGATTTAAACCTTTAATTTCCTCCAATAAGGGATGGACATAATGCCACCCTTCTAAGTCTCTATCAACTCAGATATATGAAGCAGGACACTGGCTGTTAGCCCCAAAGTGGAAACATCTCAAGTATCCATCAACACAGGACTGGATAAAGAAAATGTGGTCTATCCATACAATGGAATGGTATTCCACCTAAAAAAAAAAAAAAAACAAGGAAATTCTGGTACATGCTGTAACACAGATGAAGCCCCAAATACACCAGGAACAGAAGGATTAGATCATTCACTTCTGTGAGGTACAGGCAAATTCACAGAGGCAAGAGAGTGGAGAAGAGGTTCCCAGGCTCTGTGGAAAAAAGGAATGGCGAGTTGGTGTTTAATGAGCAGAGAGCTGTTAATAAAGCTGTTCTAGAGACATGAGTGGTGGTGGCCACCCAACAGGGTCAATGTACTTAATGTCACTGACCTGTACCCGCAAAAATGGTTAAAATGGTCATTTTTAACTATATCACATACCACAATTTTTTTAAAAATGTCTACTAGCAAGCTAAAGCCATTCTCCGTTTAAAGGCTGACCAATCTTCCTGACCTCCTGTCCTGGAAGGACCATTTCTGCTTCCGGTCATCTCAAATGTCTCCCGGTTTACAAAAAATGTATTTGATTGGTCACCCCATTCACACGGCTTCTCTCAGAGAAAAGCAACTCAACTATGGGAGCACCCGGCTGGCTCAGTTAGCAGAACCTGTGACTCTCAATCTTGGGGTTCTGAGTTGAAGCCCCACACTGGGTGCTGAGATTACTTAAAAACAAAATTAAAGGGGCACCTCAGTGGCTCAGTGGGTTAAGCCTCTGCCTTCGGCTCAGATCATGATCCCAGGGTCCTGGGATTAAGCCCCACATCGGGCTCTCTGCTTAGCAGGAAGCCTGCTTTCCCCCTCTCCCCCTGCCTGCCTCTCTGTCTACTTGTGATCTTAAATAAATTACTTAATTAAATAAATTTTTTAAAAAAACTTAAAAAATTTTTTTTAATTAAAAAAAAAGACAGCTTGGAACATGTCCTTTCTTCCTTCCCTGTCTCCTACATACGTCCCCGAAAGTAGCAGCTACTTCCAGGTTTCTTTCTTTTTTTTTTTTTTTTTTTTTTTTTAAGATTTTATTTATTTATTTGACAGATAGAGATCACAAGTAGGGAGAGAGGCAGGCAGAGAGAGAGAGAGAGGAGGAAGCAGGCTCCCTGCCAAGCAGAGCCCGATGTGGGGCTCGATCCCAGGACACTGGGATCACGACCTGAGCTGAAGGCAGAGGCTTTAACCCACTGAGCCACCCAGGCGCCCCTTCCAGGTTTCTTTCTAATTCCACTTTCAGTCAGAGAGCAGAGAAAAGAAAGGGGAAACTACATAAATGGTAAAGTATCACTTAATACTTGCAAATCCGTCCTCAGACTCTCTTATTGGATTTTATTCCAATTCAAGATGAACAATGTTAGCCAACCCTGATCTGTATCTGTATTCTAATTTTTTTTTTAACTGGCCACAATGGGCATGAAAAACACGCAGTGGAGAGTACACTTTGGACAAAAGGGGAAGGAAAGACAAGGGTGTACAAAATACGGGCTCGTGAGCCACTGAACTGGGGCGGGGGGGGGGGGGAGCGGGGTCTAAAAACCAACTGGAAGAAGCTGGAAGGCAGCCACCAACAGGCCGCGATGTTCTCCTGCTACGCACAGGAGCACAACTTTGCTTCTGAGTATCACCTGTCCATGGAGATGCTACAGGCAGCACCGGACCTGGTGATTCTTATTCTGGAAAAATCTACAGGCGCTCCATGAGGAGCAGCAGCACTTTCTGACTCTGAAGGTGGGGGAGGGGACTGTGAAAGGGGAGCTTTGTGGGGGGGCGGGGGAAGGGGCAGCTTCCACTTGGTTCTAACATTTGTCCTCCAACCCGGCGCATGCAGGGAATCACTGAGTTACAGAGAAAAAATCTGGACAAGTCAAAAGGAGCTTAATCACAACAATATTTCATATAGTAACAATAATTTTTTAAAAATCTACCTACATCTATCTGTAGCGGTTGCTATACTCTCACCCAAAATATAGAACTCTACTATTTACAACTCGCAAGGCAGCATCTCTGCACTGCTCATCTCAAATTAGTAGCCCTGCTCACTCCAAAGTCTTCATGTTCTCTATCTAGGTCAGGCCAAATTCAATCCTGTTCCCAGCCTACCTGGTGAAATGCACTCATGCGGCTTCTTCCTAAACCCTACCTAGGGATGGAATCGGTTTTCTAGAATTTTTTTTTCTTTTTTTTTTTTTAAACAAACGAGAGCTGGCTTCAGTGTGGATCTAGACAGAGAGCCGGCGCGGTTATTTTTTTTATCCAGGTCTCCTCGGACTCCAAGGCCTTCTGATCCCCCCCATTCACACTACCTGGAGCCGGCGGGGTATGAAGAATCAGCTCCCTGCTGCAAGGACTGCAGATGGAGCCCTTGTAGGCTCTCACTCTGAAAGCATAGTTACAATTGCTTTCCAGGTCTGAGATCACTTTGCTGGTGCCACAGACTTCTATCTCGTTCCAAGACAGCATTTCTTCATCTCTATTAATCTTCCGATACTCAAGGACGTAGCTATCCGCTGTATCCTTTTCGGGATGGTACCAGTTGATCAGAACATTATTATACACTTTGCTCTGCTCCTCGTTGATCTCTGGCACGTCTATGCCTGAAAGCAGCAAGATACGAAATGTTGTAAAATCACGGTATTTCAGAACCTGCATGGCCGTCCATAAAAAACGATGTACCGACAAATAACTTCAATCATTTCTGCATGGTCCGAGAATTTTCTTTTTTTTTTTTTTAAGCTTTTATTTCTTTGTCAGCAGGAGAGGGAGAGAGCACAAGCAGGGGAAGCGGCAGGCAAAAGGAGATTCAGGCTCCCTGCTGAGCAGGGAGCCCAATGCAAACCAATCCCAGGATCACGGGATCATGACCAGAACCAAAGTCAGATGCTCAACCAGGTGCCCTGGTCCAAGAATTTTCTGAATCTGTAATGCTGTGTATAAGAAAAGGAGCAATTCCGGCAATGTATGACAACAAGGACCGGCCATGTGGACATGCAAACTGAAATACGCCAGACACAGAGACCTAGGCTGACCACGTGATCCCACTTCTATGAGGAATCTCAAAGAGCCCAACTCACAAATTCAAAGACTGGAATGCAGGCCGCTGGGGGCTGGAGGAGGGAGCCACAAGCAGTTATTAATCAAGAGGCATAAATTATCAGTCAAGTAAGATGAAGATGCTCTAGAGAGAACTCAGTACAACATCGTACTCAGAGTCAATGACGCTGTGTTCCACGCTTAAGACTTGTTAAAAAACAGTTTTGTGCTCTTACCACAAAACTGAAAATGAAAAAGAATAAGCACAAAAGACTTTTAAAGGTATATTTAGGTTTATACCTGAAAGGAAGGAGAACGACAGAGAAGACGAAAAAAGATTCAGTAGCAGCTTTAGGTGTTACACTGATTCAGAAACACCATAAATTAAAATTTTTTAACCATCTGCATTTCCATTTCCACCTACTAAGTAACAACACTGGACTTGAAATTGTTAATCTATGTCCTCCTAGAATTATTTTAATAAATACTTTTAACTCTAAGTTTGGCCAGTCTGACGAAGTTCAGTGAAACTTCCACGATTTTCTTCCAGATTTTCTTCCAAAGAGTTGCAAAGCGATTTAAATGAATTTTTCTTGGCATGAACATGATGGTTATTTTTGATTAAGAAAATCAGAAACTATATATAACACACTTGAAGTAACTCAAAGATAATCAGTGTAATACTTTTTGTGCAGATCCTGTGCAGATTCTCCCACTGGCATCCCGCCCATGGCTGTACATGTAACAATGATCAGAACTGCATTTCCAGTTTTTCATGAAAAATACGATACAAAAGTATCGCAGCTAAACCTTCGTGCATATGCAGGATCCCTTCCATAGAAGAAATTCCAGGAAGCTTAACAGCTTAGGATAAGCTAGCAAATTCTGTCTGTCTCTCTCTCTCTCTCTCTCTCTCTCACACACACACACACACCACACACACCACACATTTCTATCAAATCAGAGCCTCCCCCAGAAACATACGAGCAATGCAGAAGCCCATCTGGATATGGAATATTCGTGCAACCGGAAGTTACACAGCCATAATGAGATCTGGAAAGTCATTCAAAATAGCAAAATAACATGAGTAGTACATACCCCCATCCCATACCCCCCCCTTTTTTTTGAACCATAGCTTACTTTAAAAAAAAAAAAAAAGTGCATGCAGGAAACAATGAGACCATTGAGTAGTCAGGGGCTGGGGACTAACTTTCCCCATCACTCATCCACTACCCTGGTTCTTTGTCAGACACTGGTCCAACCCAAGATTGCCAATCGTCAACATCCTCTTTCCAAGGACTGTTTTAGGACCCCCAGGGTGGAAAGGACCTTGTTCTCCTAAGTAAACCAGCTCATGTATGAAAAACAATTCAAGTCTACCTTCTGGAAAACGGGAGACTACAGTACCTGAAGTAGAACTATAGCATTTGAAAGAGTAACAAATATTGTATTTAAAAAAAGAAGAGCCTTTTAATAAAAATAAACACATATCCAGGGTGCCTGGGGATCTCAGCTGGTTGAGCGTCTGACTCTTGATTTTGGCTCAGATCATGGTCTCAGAGTCCTGGGATCACGCCCTGTGTCAGGCTCCACACACTGCAAAAAGTCTACTTGAGGGTTCTTTCTCTCTCCCTCTCCCGTCCCCCCGACAACCCCCACTTTCATGTGCTCTAAAAAAAAAAAAAAAAAGGTAAAAAAAAAAAAAGATAAGCACATATCTGAAAGGAGATTCAAATATAGATTTGAAAGAAATGAGGTCGCAGTAATCATCCTTCAGTTTTTAACTTTAAAACCTTTCCTCTTTTTTAGGTAGGCTCCATGCCCAGTGTAAGGCTTGAACTCACAACTCTGAGGTGAAGACCTAAGTTCAAGAGCCAGATGCCCTACTGACTAAGCCACCCACCCAGGCACCCCTAGAATGTCTTAACTTTTTTTCTTTAAGATTTTTTTTGTTATTTATTTGACAGAGAGAGAGAGAGAGAGAGAGAGAGAGATCACAGAGGCAGAGAGAGGGGGAATCCAGCTCCCCGCTGAGCAGGGAGCTCGATGCAGGGCTCGATCCCGGGACCCTGAGACCATGACCTGATCCGAAGGCAGAGGCCCAACCTAACTGAGCCACCAGGTGCCCCTAGAATTTCTAACTTTAAAGAAGACAAACTTCCTTCAGGTGACTGTCCAAATCCACACATCTGTAACTATAGTCGTCAACCTCTAAGTATTCCACTGTAAGGACTGTAACTGTTCACCCACCATCACTAGAAGAGAAATTGTGGGGGAGACATGAACAAGGCAAGGAGGGGAAAGGAAAGGAAGACCTCCCCACTGGGGAACAACACAACACCATCTTAAGAGTGTGTTACAGCCTCAAAATGCGGATGCCCCAGTTCTCATCCCCAGTACTTCAGAATGTGACTTTATTTGGAAAAAGAGTCTTTACAGAGGTAATTAAGTTAAAGTGAAGTCATCAAGATGGGAACTAATCCACCAGGACTAGCATGACTGGTGTCCTTATGAGCAGAAATTGAGACAGATGTGTAGACAGAAGACCACCATCGGCAAGCCCAGGAGAGCAGGAACCTTGACCTTGGACTCCGAGTCTCCAGAACTGGAAGAAAATACCTTTCTGCTGTTCAAGGCACATAGTCCATGGTGTTTTGTTTCAGCAGCCCTCATGAGCTGATACAGCCAGGTAAACACTTAAAACCACTCAGAGTCAGTTTTCACCTGGAGACATCATTTCTAAGTTTCTGCCCTAGAGAAACTCATATAGGCATGCACAAGTGAACACGACAAAGACGTTCAACACAGCCACAGGGAAAAAACAAACGGTCTCTCGGTAGGGAAATGATTCCTATAATGAAATACTATGACTAGCTAAAATACAGCTCTAAACCAGAACTCTCTGAGCATCAAACTTCATCTTAAACTTCATTTTTTGGAAAAACAATTCACAAAAAGGATACACAAGCAATCTGATGCCATTTATTCAATGTGTTTTTTGAAGATTTTATTGATTTATTGGAGAGAACACGCACACACGCAAGCTTCAGAGGGAGGAGGGGCAGAGGGAGAGGGAGAAGCAGACTCTCCACTGAGCAGGGAGCCCGACGTGGAACTTGAACCCAGGACCCCCAGCTCATGACCTGAGCCAAAGGCAGACACTTCACCGACTGAGCCACCCAGGTGCCCCATATGTTTAAAAACCACACAAACCGAAAGAATACACTCTGTGCATTAAAAACACAGTTCTTCATGCTGCCAAACCAAAGAGCGGATTTTTCCCGCGTACTGCGAATTCCCATGACAAGAGTATGCAGCTTTGGCCGTCACTGAAACTTACCGCTAGAGAAAAAGGACAGTTCTCCAAGAAGTTCTGTTTGTTTCGATGTGTTCACAACATAGTCTTCAAAGGACGTCTGAGCCGCCGGTCTAAAGCTCTTTAGAGATTCCGTGGCTTTCTGTATTCTGCGGGCAGATAGATTATACAAAAACAACTCTGTAAAAGGTCCATCAGACTAAACATCTGGGATGTGATTAGCCAAAAGAAAGACCACTCAGTGTTTGGGTTTTAAGAGTGCGGTGAGGGTGTCCGCACAGAGCACAGCGCACAGAGCACAGCGCACAGAGCACAGCGCACAGAGCACGCACAGAGCACAGCGCTAGGAAGCCCCGGGAGCTCCAGCTGAAACAGAGCAGCTGTGAAGGCCACTGCCAAGGAGATTCTGAACTCAAACATACCTGAGGTGGAGCTGTTTGGCCGTCTGTACAAAACAGGACTGATCCGTCTCCTTAAGCACTTCTTGGGCGTATCCCACAAGCCCATTGTTCTCTAGAAGCCCCTGGTATTCCTCCACTTGAGTCTGAAATTTGTCTAATCTTAGTTTCTTAGATGCATCAATTGCTTTCAAAACAGATGATTTCCTCTCTTCTAGAATTTCAAAGAGCTTTTCAAAATGTGTGACTGCTTCTTCTTTGGCTCTCTCTCCATTACACTATTATAAAACAGGCACAAGGGTTATATTACCTCACCTGCTAAATCCACGTCTTTTCTCCAAATAACCAAAACTTAATCTGGTCCGACTCCAGCATTTTCAGAACAATAGTCTGGCATCAAATGCACTGCGCAAGGAACGATCGCCAACTTTTGGTGAGACGTACTTTGTAACTGCATGACACTGTTTCCCCAGCTTTCATCTCCCAAGTGCACCAATCAGCAATTAAATAAGGAAACAACCTTCAACATGGACACAGAGGAACCTGAGGCAGGAATTAACTGATTTAACCCGAGACACTGTACCACACAATTCTGGAGTTTTTCATTCATTTCTAATTCGGGCAACCTTTGACCCTTTCTACCCTCTTCCAATTTTTTTAAGAAAACTTAAATCACAGCATGAAAACTCAGAAAAGTGACATCTTTTACTAAGATATAAAAATGTAACTCTTCACTTCAAATTAATATAACTTAATTAGAATTAAATCCTTTGTGACTTTAGGCAAATTATTTAACTTCTGTCATGTCTGAGTTTTTCTCTTCTGAAAGCTAGGGATAAGAGGATCCACTCGGGTTTTTTTTAAGATTGGTAAAGATTATTTACATAAAATGCCCACGACAAGGACATAGACTTTGACACAGAACGATTATACTCACTGCACACGCAACCCTTCGTCTACTTGGTCATAAAATGATGCTATCTGTAGAGCTTACGGAACATTTCTGAACATCCATAAAATCAGAGACCAACACGATTTTGAAAACAGGACCAGCAGAGCACACACATGCATTCATCATTACAGACCCGTAAGCAGCAGCCAACAGAAAAAAAAAATGTATCTTCAAACACATTCTTAAAAGCTGACAACATATGGAAGAAGAGCATCGTGTACTTTCCAATGGCTTCTGGCCAACATTTCTAATGAAAGGCAATTTTTTGCAGACTCCCCTCTGTTTCCTAAACCCAACAGGCAGAAATTTTTGTAAAGGGTGGGCAGGAGGGAAGAAAGATGGGGGACAGAGGGTAGTGACATTTTGGTAGTATTTCAGTGATAAATTACAGCATTAAACTCAAAAGATCATTACACCTAGGTTAAAAAGGGGGGATTTTTTTTTTCCAGCTAAGCGTAATTATAGAATAAAAGGACAGTGTCATAGTCCTCACTGAGTCAAAGTCAAGAATTCAGACCATTTCTCCAAAGAGTAGGAGATTCCTGCTGATACGCTCACGAATGTAGCTTCAAGGAAAGGGACACAAAGAAGCTAAGTACTTTCTCCAGGATCCCAAGGACTCGGTGTCTGCATGAACAGCTCATGTGAATCACCAGCTCTGCAACCAGTCCTGGGGCTCCCTTATTTCAGAAGTCGGGGCAGCAGGACTGAGGACCAGGAGTGAAACAAACCTTCAATGACCCAAGATACGGTCACCTGGAGCAGTGGATGATACTGCCCCAATAGAGTGGGTCATCAGACAAAAATGAGAAAAACAAAATCCTGCTTTTCAAGCACATGGGAAAAACAACTTACTTAGGGTGGTTAATGCAATTGGTGAGTATCAGAAAAAGAGTATTAAAAACAGAAGCAGTGCTGGTGATCTGGTACTAATTTGCAGAACATCTCAATTTCTTTAACCCATTTCAGAAAATGAAATTAATTTCTCGAAATAAAATTTCAAGAAAGTCTCTTACTAGCCCAGATATTTTTCTATTTCACTGTAACTTCTAAAAGTGATCAGGAGTTAATGGCTCTTCAATTTATTTCCAACAGAGAAGAGAAATCATACATCCTAATCAATGAGAAGTATTTGGAATTTTAAAACAGCCCAGTCCTATCATCTTCTACCTCATTTTTAAAAATGCTATCGATTTTCTCCTTTTTTTTAACTGAAGTATAATATACACACAGAAAAATGTATATGTGAGTGTGGAGACGGACTGATCTTTGCAAACACACACCACGTAACCTGCATCCAGATTAAGGAAAAGGAACGTTACCCAGATCACAGCACCAACCTTTCCAGACACCCATTCCTGCCCTCCCTAGCCTTCAGTGACGCGTGTCCTAACTCTAAGCAGAACCCCATTCCACCTTTGTTGGTACTTTTTATAAAGGAGATCACGGAGTTCGCGCTCCTTTGCTCTGGCATCTTTCTTTCAACATTCTCTCAAGATTTAGCTACACTGTTGCCCCTTTGCAGATCATCATTCTTAAGTGATTATATTCTTGGGCTGAGGGATAGCTGGGTAGTTTCCACTCCATGGCTATTAGATTCCAGCTGTGAACATTCTAATGTGTGTCTTTTGGTGACCATGTCTCAGGTATATTCTTGAGAACAGCGCATTTTAAGTCAACACCTAGTACACACTTCAAAGGCAATCTGTTAATAATAAAGAGAGGTAACTGTCAAGAATTCCAAACTTTACCTGATGTGACTACTTCTGAGATCAATATGCCCAGGTCAAGGGCCAGTCATTCGCTTCAATAGCATTTCATCACCACCTCTCCTGGGCACAGATCACACATTATAGCTTAAACCTCTGGTTTCTCTAAGCCCAGAGAAGCAGGGGCGAAACCTATCCCAACCTTGTCCTCCCAGCTCATTTACTGCCCTCCGGATGTTATGAGTGAATGAATTACCTAGATAGAGAAATAAAAGCGCACAAACCAGCTCATCACTTACCTCTGTTTCTTTCATTAACAAGTTTAGTTCAGAAATTTGGCTCTTCACCTGGCTCTCCTTGCCAATAAGGTAATCAATATCCTTTGAAAGCTTTTCCTGTCAGAACATACCAGTAACACAATGAGAAGTGTAACAAAAGCCTCGCAGATCTACCTTCCTTCCTCTTTTATCTTCTTACACACAATTCTTTAGCCTATGAGGAACATGCAGTAAAATCAACCCTGACCACTCTCGTTATTAAACCAGGGTACACAGTTACTGGCCTTGAGCATGGTCCCACAGACCTATGAGATGAGAAGCAGGCCGAATAAGAGAACAAGGCAGAGATGCTTAGATTAGCCAAAAAGCCAGAATACATAAGTAATACACTTCTGCTGTCTCTTCATTGTTCCCAGGTCTTCCTCTTCAGGTTTCTAAGTAAATGCATGGACGGCGATTCAAAGAGGATTGTCTTCCATCAGATTTTATAATTTATTTTCTCCCTTTCTCTATCTCTCTTTCTCACTCACACACACACACACACACACACACACACACACACACAGCAAGCAACTCTTCCAAAATGACCTTCACAGCCTAGCCCAGACTAGATATCCATTAAATAATTACACCTACATAATAACAAATAGAGTCATACAAACACAGCTCATTAAGCTCCCAGAACATACTGAAGGAAGAAATTCAGTAAATACTGAAGTAATACCTCTGTCAGGAGATATTTACAAAGGAGTTACTTTGATTGGTCTCCTTACCGTAAAGGTAACATCATTAGGTTTTGGGGAGAGCCTCAGTTTAACCCAGAGAAAACCAGTATGTATGATAAGTATATTCAAAAGCTAACAAACCAACCCTTGAAGCCCCACAGGGTACAAAGTTGTAAGAGACAAACATATGCAGAGTCTAAGTAAGAGGGATGTCATCCAGAAAACACCACCTCAGCCAGAGCTGTGACAAGAGATCTGAGCACTTCTCAGTCGCCACTGCTGCCCTGAATGAGAGGCTGGGTATGAAAAGAGGACCAGGACCTGCAGCCAAGTCAAGAAGTCAGTCTCCTGCCTGTATCATTTGCCCCTTTTCTCACTTAGACCACGTAACAGGGTAAGAGAACTTATGTTGAAATTAATATGGCAGGCCCCGTCTTTAATTCTCCAGAGCATCCAGCCAACAGACACACAGAGCTTCCTTGAGGGCTCACTGGAGGGACAGAAGGATGACCCATGAGCTAGAGGAGTAAGATTTCGGGGGGTTGAGGACGGGATGGGACCAGAAAGAAGCTGCAGGGAGTCAAGGACAGACATGAAACGTGTCTTCACCCAACGTTTTACAGATCAGGAAACAGAAGCTCACTGAGAGCAAATATCACAGCATCAGTGCTGAGCTAGACGCTTCCTCACTGCCCGTACGCTGACCACGACTCCGCAGGCTGTCAGGCGCGTCCTCAGCACCAAGCTGCAATGGAGAAGAGCTCCTCAGTGCCCTCGCCAGGCCTGTGCTGGAACCACACAGCGGGGTGCGGGTGGTCACACTCCTTGTCACTACAGCGGCGACATTTTAATGGACGTGGGGCTCCGTGGTAAGACCGCTTACCCTGGGAGTGCAAGACGGGCTGGAGGAGAAAGGATGAGAGAATTCAGGAACACGGTGGGAAGTCAGAGCGCACCAGGCTTCGCTCCCAGGGAGGGCTGCTCAGCCACAGTCTCTAGCCAACTGCAGCCTTTATCTCCAGTCCTCTCGGGCCCTCACAACAAGGCCGTCTGGGTTAAGATGACATGTGTGTGTCCATTTATTCACAGGCCTCCAAGAAGTGTAAGCATCAGACACTCATCCCAGATGCTGAAAAGTGCAATGTAAAAAGACATGGCTCCTACCCTCAGCAAAAGACACCTAATGGGGGAATACGATTTCAATCCTTTAGCTACATTAGGGCCCCAGTTCTCCAGGAACTGACCAGAGGCTAACTGCTCAAGGATGCTGAGTTTGCTCCAAAGCCTTCCCCTGGACCAGTGGTTCTCAAAAGCTGGTGTGCATCAGCCTCCAGAGGGCTGAGACACATCACGGAGCCCCTTAAGGAGGACAGGCTTTGCCCTCTGCAGTTTTAAACCAAGTGTTCAAGGTGATTCTAACACCCATGCAAGTTTGAGAACCACTGCATCCAGCTTTTAATCAGGTCACAGGTCAAGGGTACCCAGAGAAACATGAGTCCACAGAGGGAGAAGGGAGAGAGAACGGGTGAGAAATTCATTCAACAATCACACTGAGTATCTTTCCTGGGAGCAGGCTAGGAGAATAACGTACAACCAATGTTTCCTGCCCCCTCAGGGCTTATCATTTTAAAGGTGTTCTCAGCTTTGCCCCAGGCCTGAAAATGGTAGGATAAAATGATGGGAAGAAAAAGCATAGAATGATACATTTTAGTCAACTGCCAAATGACTTCAGAAAATGGCATTATGTGCTCCACAAATTTCACATACCCCCAAAATACAGAAGCCGTATTACCTTCTCATTCAATGGGGACTCGTTACAGGGATGTGTACATTTTCTACTTTTTTAAGTCCTAGTTTCCAATCATTTCAATGATTTCTATGATTAGAATCACAAAGCCACCCCTTAGAGAAGACGTAACTGCACGTGAACAGGATCCCTAACCTTCTCCTAGAAATTTATGGAAATAAAGAAACAATCAAAGTAGGAAAAAGTCCTCAGGAAATAGTCCTCAGAAAACTGTCCAACTGTAAGAAAGTGGGCAAGTGAAGAAAGATGAGCTAACAACCAACCCTCCTTTAAAAAAAAAAAAAAAAGATTTATTTTTTATTTATTTGAGAGAAATAGAGTGCGGGTGCAAGAGAGACAATGAGCAGGGCAGAAGGGCAGAAAGAGAGGGAGAAGCAGCTCCCTGCCAAGCACTGAGCCTGACGTGTGGCTCGATCCCAGGACCCTTGAGATCATGACCTGAGCCAAAGGCAGATGCTTAACCCACTGAGCCACCCAGGTGCCCCTCAACAAACCCTCCCTTAATGAGAAACTATATTGTTGTCTAGAAGCTGAGAAAGTCTTAGAAAATCCACTAACACCCACAGTTGGGAGAAGCAGGCTGTTGAGATGAGGTCAGAGTGAGGGAGAGACAATAAACACCCAACTATGGGGCCTTGTTCAGGGCAAAGCAGGATTCTGAAGCCTTAGCAGTCCAAACCGGCCAGAGGAGAGCATAAACATGGTTTCCTGTGTTGGAAGGTGGGAAGGACTCCATATTGCTGGGAAAGCAAGGTCACTGAACAAAGGCAAGGAACCAGGCAGGTGTCTTTCTATCTGGGGATAAAGAGGAGTGAGGTTATGTGGAAGCAAAAACAAGACTAAGAAAACGTATCTCACCCCAACAGCAGAACAGAAGACTGCCAGGAACGGAAAGGCCCATTCCTCTCCATTATTCACTATTTAGGCCAGTTCACCTGAAGAGCTAGCGAAGCACTTTCCACCACTGGAAGGGCACCCTCAATTCCAAGGACAGGTCAGACACTCCAACTGGTATCCGATCTGGTATCAGAAGCCAGATCGAACAGGGGCAGATGGGAAGCCCAGCTCCAGCCTCAGCTTTCTCAACAAACAGCAGTAATGAGATGGACAAGGTCACACCACCGTAATGCTCATTTTCCTTCTGTCTTTGTAACACTCGTGTCTGTAAAAATGAAAATAGTAGAGGGGTGCCTCGGTGGTGCAGCTGGTCAGGCATTCATTCATCTCTTGGGTTCGGCTCAGGAAGCCATCTTAAGATCATGAGATCAAGCCCTATGTCTGGCTCCACGCTCAGTGAGGAGTCAGCCTGACTTTCTCTCTCTCTCCCTCTGCCCCTGGCCCCCATGCTCTCCCTCCAAAATAAATGCATCTTAAAAAAAATGGAAATAATATAAACGTATCATGTAGCCCTCCTGCTTAAAACCCAGAAGTAAGTAAAAAGGAAGATCTAAGGACATCTGTTTGCTGTTTTTGGCAAAGGGGTCAATCTAAACAAGTTTATCCTCATTAAAAAGTGAGTAAATTAGGCTCTCTGCTCCGCAGGGAGCCTGCTTCCTCCTCTCTCTCTGCCTGCCTCTCTGCCTAGTTGTGATTTCTCTCTGTCAAATAAATATTTTAAAAAAAGTGAGTAAATTGAAAAACACATGATGCAGTCTACTGGAAGAAGAAAAAAGTCTGAAACATTAGGAGAAAAGTTAACAACGGAGTGAAAGAGTAACTAAAGGGATGCTACTATCAAAGATTTATTCGTTACAGAAAAAAATTTTTGGACAGCTTGTATAAGATCAAACCACTAAGAAACGAAAAGAAGAGGTGTCAAAAGTTAAATTTAGGAGCACCTGGGTGGCTCAGGCAGTTAAGTGTCTGCCTTTGGCTCAGGTCTTGATCCCAGGGTCCAGGGACTGAGTTCCGCATTGGGCTCCCTTCTCAGCAGGAAGTCTGCTTTTCCCTCTCCACTCCCCCTGCTTGTGCTCTCTCGCCATCAATCTGTCAAATAAATAAATAAAATCTTAAAAAAAAAAAAAGTTAAATTTAATTAGCAAACAATGGTAATGCCACTGAGGGGCACAAATGGGTAACAAAGACTGGATCTACTTTCCCACCTGAAAAAAAACTTGAAACCTAACAGAATATTTGAAACGGCTCTCAAAAGACACTGGACATCAAGAACGAGAGTCCTGAGAGAGGGAAACAAGACAGGCCCATGTCTGCGCCCACCATCCTGTCTAGACCCAGCGTCCTCCAAGGCCAAAGGCAGAGGAGAACTCAGGGGACCAGCGTCTCCAGGAGATGAAGAGACAAAGCTGAGAAGTCCAGGGAGGCCAGAGCCTGTAAATCAAAATCCTCAAGAACAGAAAGTGCCAGAAAGAACTCTGGAGAGTGTACCAAGGGTCCCTGTGGCTTATTCAGCAGAATACTGACCAATTCCCATGTTGGAGGAAACTCTCAGAGGCCAGGGAAAGGATCACCAGAAAGATGACAAAGAACAACTCCAGGAGCTCACACCCGGCTGGAAATAGTGCCTGTGACGCACCAAACAAATTAAACAAATCAAAAACCCCTCGAAACTCAAAATCCAAAAGGCATTGAGAAGAGTAAAGGAGAAGAGAAGTCTGGTAAAAACCAGTCCCAGAACTGAATGATGCTCTGTCCTAACTTAAAGCAAGACCCAAAAGCAGTCAACTGTTCTGATGGAAATTAATCACACATTAGAAGAAAACTCAAGAATGTCAGTAGGTCATGAAGTATCCACTGCCCAACAAGGTAAAATTTACAAAATTGACCAGCAATGACGGATGACAGAATCAGTAGACCAGGACAATAGAACGGTTATGCCCATAATCTGCATAGTCAAAGCAGGAGAAGGACTGAGCATGATAGACGTATCAAATGCAGAAGAGAAAGCCATGTGGATAAGAATGAATTTGATCTAGGCCCCAAAAGGCATGTACATACCATTAAAGGTAGAAAGGAAACTCACTAAAACAAGTGGTGGATTTATGAAAGAAGATCTCATTTTAAAAGAAAAAAGAATAAAACAAACAAGAAACAGCATTATACCACTGCCTCCCTTGCTGTAGCTTATCAAACAAGTCTGAAAGTTTTCAAAGGTCCGTGTATAAGTTTCCGAAGAGAGAGCCAGGAAGTGACTCAGTTTTAGGTGGTAAGGGTCCCACTAGACCCTTACTGTAAGTAAGTTTCCACTATTTCTAAGCAACAGGAATTAAGTGCCTTAACATAGCTACTGTCCCTCACGGTATGGCAATCCCACACACACACTCAACATGCGTGTCATTTCCACACACACTCAACAGGTGTGGCATTCCCACACACACACTCAACAGGTGTGGCATTCCCACATACATACTCAACAGGCGTATCTTTTCCACACACACACAGACACACATTCAACAGGTTTGTCATTTCCACACACATACACAAACACACACACACCCTCAAAAGGGTTGTCAGTTCCACACACACTCAACAAGAGTGTCATTTCTACACACACCCAACCACAAGCACTGGGCTCATGTGGGGATCATCATGGAGTGGTCTTCACCCCCTTCTTTTCCAGAACCAGCCCATCAAGACGACCAAGGATTGCCAAGTCGAACACACTAACAACCTCGCATTACATCACTGAGGGACCCTCTACGTTGATGACTCATTGCAGTAAAACGAGACCATACTTCAGCCATGATTTTATAATGAAAAAGCTAAAGGCATAAAGTAAAACCAAAGTTGTAAAAGACTCAACACTTAGTTCCCCAAACACACAAATCCTACCTTTAAGGTTTTGTAGGCGCTGCTCATGGTGGTCACCCGGTGATTGGAATGATTACCGCCCAACTTACAGAGATGACACACCGGCCTCCGACACAACTCACAGTACATGTTTATTCTCTCCGTCTCGTGTTCTGGGCACATTAAAATCTATTGAGTGCAGAACAAAGGTGTAATTTGGGTTTTCAGAGCTTCCAGGATACTCAAAGTCCCCAAATACAAAGACATGCTTTGCAAAAATCACTAAATAAAGCCACTTAAAGGAATAAAAGTGTGAAAAAATACAATAAAAGTGCAAAAGCATTTGGTGGATTAGAATTACTATTTCTCAATTTGAGGGTTCAAATGGTTAGTTAAATCTGTAGATGCCATTGCCCCTAAATTTGGCAGCAAGGTGGTGGAAATTTCACTATCAGGCTTTCTTGCTGAATCCAGACAGAAGAGCCCTGGGTTGCACTGACCAGGCAAACCTGAATGACACGACTGGCATTTTTGCAAGGTACCACAGCAAATAACTGATGGGAACCCAGGCCCTCACCGTCCTAGTGAGAAATCACCTACTAAGGAAGGGGGCACCTGGATGGCTCATTCCACCAAGCACAACTCGGTCTGGGGCTTGTGAGTTTGAGCCACACATGGGGCAGAGAGATTACTTAAAATTAAAACAAACAGACAAAAAAAGCAACCTGGTATTAAGGAGCCTTGGAACACTTTCTGATACATGTTTCCAGATGTTTGCTTTTACGTATTAATCATGAACACACTGGCCAAATTTAGAACTGTTGTGGTGGTGGTGGTGTTGTTTTCCAAACTCTCTTTCTCATCTAAGTCGCTACCTTCTTATTTACTCTATAAACTATCACCATAGGTATGTCTGAAATTGTACACGAAGTAACAAGAGGAGATTCCTTTAGACTAGTGTGTCCATGAAATCAAAAAGCTGTCCGTGGCTCCTAGAGTTCCCATTAGAGTTCCCATTTTCAGCAATGGTTTGATAGTATCGAGACACAAAGGAAACATTCACTACAAAAACTCCTACACCAACGGGCAGGACCAGGAGAAAAACAACTGGAAACAAATTTAAAATCTCCACCATGTCCAACCTCCTACATTTTCAAAACCACTACATGTATTTATTATTGTTTTAATTCCAGCAGAGTTAACACACAATGTTGCATTAAGTTTTCAAAACCAGTTACATTTTAAGCATAAATATAAAATCTGGCTCTCTACAAGGATGGATGGTAAGAACTCAAAGTCATAGGCAAATATTCTGTAAGGGGCAACTTTGTAGAATTTTACTATATGGCTGTATATTTACTGTATATTTACTGTAATTTAAGGAAAACAAAATTTTCCTCAATGTAACCTATCCTACCTCTTCAATTCTCTCTTACCAATCTTTTACTGTATTTGTTAAGTAGAGTTAAGTCTGCAATGTAGACTCAAAAGAATTTTACTCAAGATTTCATGTGTTTTAAATTGTAACAACCCAAGTCTAATATAATTCATTTAATCATCATAGGTTCTTTCATAATGGAACAGTATTAATCAATCTTCTAAAAGAGGCATTAAAGCACCAAGTTGAAGTCATAAACTGTTGTGACCTGGCGCATTTAAAATGAGGTAAGGAACAGAATAGGGGCTTAAAAACTCTTTGGTAAATCTACTGCCACATGGACACAGTTCTGAAAACAGAGTCAAAGTGTGGAAGCACAGACTGCTTTTGTTTAAGCAACCAGTCCTGTCCCACAGAGAATGATGTCAGAGGGGTGCCTGACTGACTCAGTCAGTAGACCACATGACCCGTGAGCTCATGCTTAGTGAGTTCAAGCCCCACAATGGGCACAGAGTTTACTTTACAAAAAAATTTCCCATTTATACATATATATACACACACACACATATATATACATATATATACACACATATATATACACATATATATATACACACATATGTGTGTGTGTGTGTGTGTGTGTGTGTGTGTGTGTGTGTGTGTATGATGTTACACATACTCAGTTCATAGTTTCAAGATAACTTCAGGGTTTTTTTGTCCCCCCCCCCTTTTTTTTAAGTAGGCTCCACACCCACCATGGAGCCCAATGCAGGGCTCAAACTCATGACCCTGCAATCAAGACCTGGGCTGAGATCAAGGGTCAGACGCTTAACCAACTGAGTCACCCAGGCGTGTCCCATTTTTCTACTACAAATTAATATGAGGGCAAAGTTTTATGCTCAAGAATGTAAATAGATTTTCACACACAAGTTACTAAAGTGGAAGGAATAAGAACTTTAATCAAAAGAATCTATTAGGTTTTTTCTTTTTAAACCTATCTTAATCAGAAAGCAGTACAAATGAGGATATCCAAACATCATTCTGCTTTTCAATCACTGCAGGGCAAACAACAGTGCATAAGGGTCCTGGGAGCATTATCAGAGAGATTACCCAGAATATTTAAGAAATGCAAATTCCACTTCAGATTATTATATGAACAAGCTTCAGAACCTTAGGCTGTACTTACTGTCATTTATCCCTAGCACAAGTTTAGCTAATTGAAAGTATCAGAAAAATGCTTCCCAATCAAATCTTTCAAGACAACTAGGGGTTCACCACTTAAAGCACACAAAGCTTTTGAACTTCACACCCTTCTCAATCTCAGAGTACCCCTGAGACAACGCAGCCTTTCCTCTGTTTGCAGAGGTATCACCACGAACATTTGATCATGTGCTCCATTACCCTGGGTTGTGACATGGAGATCCAGAATTCTGCCTTCAGGCTGTGTGGAGACGTTTAGCCACCTACAAAAAACTCCAGATACCAGGCCTCAATTTCTTGTACAGGTTTCTTTTTTTTTTTTTTTTTTAGTGTGCTCATTTTTTTTTAACATAGAGGTAACATACAGGTTTCTATGTCCATGAACACCATCTTATTTTTAGCTAGCTCTTTGTAGTAAGCTCTACGCTGCACGTGGGACTTGAACTCACAATCCCAAGATCGAGTCACATACTCTACCGACCGGGCCAGCTGGGCGCCCCTCTTATACAGGTTTTTCAAGCTCTTCCCATTCTTGCTGTCAAGCTCTGGACACGTTACAATTCCTTTTGCAATACGAATATTCTAACGCAGCCAAAACTGCTCTTACCTTGGGCCTGAAGTTGGTAGTTGGACCCACATACTCGTGCTGAGCTTTCACCGTACCCCACGGGTGGTAAATTTTGAAGCACTCATTGCAGTAGCTCGCGCTACAGTCCATGCAACTCTTGGTGGACTCCTGGGGTGGGGGCTTACAGAGGTCACACATGATGGCCGTGGCCGCCCTAGCTGCCTGCCGGTACCTCTCCACGATAGTTTCCAAAGTGAAATTGCGAAACAGACCACTGATTCCTCGTTCTCCGAGATCCACATCGTGCTCACAGCCGGGGCAAGGGAAAGTGGTTGTCCTAGGGGTCAGGGAACCGCGCTTCCAGCCTGTGTGATTGGAAGTCCTTGTTTAGTTATGTCAGTAGGAAAACGAACAGAATGAAGAAGAAAGGAGTGATGATTTGGAGACAGATCTACATACATAGCTCCCCCCCCACCCCCTCCCTCCTGCCCAGAAATAATACTCGAAGTGACTCCACTGGAATCAGTGTTCTAAAAAGGCTTAATGCTTGTTCTTGTATACAAAAGACAAGCTCCACTTACTAGACCCATATCAAAGAGGAAAGGAAAAGCTATAGTAAATCCCATAAAAAAAACCACCATCAAACCAGATATATGGACTAAACACAGAATACAATACTACACAGGGTCATAATTTGTTAATTATATCATTAATATTCGTAGTTATTTCTGTATCTCATATCCACTAATTTGGTTTTCATTTAAGTGAATACAGCCTTGGCTGATGGATAAAATTGCATATGTAAATGACAGGAGTCCCCAACCCGTGCCCCAGGGATAGGCTCCAAAAAGATCCAAACAGTTCCGTACACTATTTGAAACTGTATGCAAAATTTTCCATCTATATACCTATGGTTATTTTCCGGTTCAACAACCCATAGCTTTGACTGGATTCACAAAAACGGTTAAGAACCGCTGTGAGAGAGAGTTTCCCACGGTAGTATTGTTTTAGCTGGGTAGGCTAAGTCATTCGTTAACTGAGTACAAGCTCTCAAAGAGTGAAAAGCTCATCCATACACCTAGACTCTAGTGACTTTAAGAGGGACCAACCATTTAGTATCTTCTTATGACCTGAAAAAAAGAATCATTAAAATTACTTAATTCAGTAAGGCACAAGTTGACCCAGAAAGTATTATAAACTATTTTCCAAGATATACGTAACACAGTCAATGACCATACATAGCACACTTCTGTTCAATATTACCCTGATTTTAGCAGGGCAAGAAAACAAGACGTGACCATCCTTAGTCCTTACCTACAGGTTCACAGGAATCTGGGGCTGTCCCTTTAGCCTAAGTACATGCCTATCACATTCCCGGCTCTCCTTCGTGAATCTACCCTGCCAGCACAAGTCTTGGTTGCCCACCACGTTAACTACCTAATTTATAAACACAAAACTTCTTCACCTAAAGCCCTCCTTCATTCTGCCAGGGATCCAGTACCAAAAACGAACGGCTGAAGTTTGCGTACCACGTTTAGAAAAGGTCTTTCAACAGCTACGTTAACAGTGCTTGGCACATTACCATCATCATTGGACAGACTGTCTTCAAACAGGTCTGGCATGATGTCACTGAAGATACAATTCAGCCATCAGCCCAGAATATTATTCATTTGAAGTGACTCTACAGCATGCTAAGGGGCCCTGGGTCCCCAAAACTACTTGTGCAGAAAACATGCAGAGTATTGTTAAGATCTTCGTTTACCTTGACATTTCTAAACCTATAAAAAAAAAAAAAGGCATGACAAAAAAACTGCCCCATAAAAATGAGAAAACACTACATAAAATGTATTCTTATAATAATTCTCAAAACATGCAACGCAAGTCCAAGGTATTTCACAACATGGCAGGCATAGAACAAAATAAGCTGCAAAGCCACTTTTCAGACACATGCCAATAAACGTTTCATTCCATGAAAAGACAAGCTGAGAATTCTGGAAGTGACAGAGTGCAGTGGTCAAGTTGAAACAAATGGAAAGTCACATTTCACTGCATGCTTCCCCACATGACCCAGATGATAGAAATCAAAATGGAGATTATTAAAAAAAAAAAGTGGGTTACTAGTGGTTTTATTCATTGAAGGTGGCGATCAATTTAAGGAACAGGATCAAACCAAACTAAATCACGACAACAAAGTCATGCTTTACTATATACTGGTGACACCCAGACTGTAGACTTCAGGTTCAGAAATTTGAACAAAAGACAGTTCATCCCTTTTCTGTAAACCTCTTTTATTTTTGTTCCAAAAATAAGGTGTAAAGCATCTCACTAGCTTAATGAGACAAAATATTAAGACAATATACCTTAGCTGTTTTCCTAAACAGATCTTTAAAAAAAAGTCTCCCATTTTTCTGTGAATGCCAAATCACTTATGTTTTTTAGTTCATCTGTCTTAGATTCCACCACTGTTTTCAAAAGCAAATGATAGAGTGTATGTTCTGGGCAATAAGGAAACAGAAGAGACCTAAGGATATTCTGGGAAGTAAGTCTAGGGAAAAAAAAAAAAAAAAAAAAGACCGTGGAACTAAGAATGAAACACAACAGAGTCAACTTTTTACTCCTTGTAGCTTTGCTGTCTACTATAGTAACCATCAGCCAAATGTCACTATCTAAATTTAATTTAAAGATTCAGTTCCTTGGTTGCACTAGCCACATTTCAAATTCTCAAGAACCACCTGTGACCAATGACTCCCATATTCTAGAACACAGGGTCAAACAAACATTCCCATGATCACAGAATGTTCCACTGGGCGATACTCCTCTATAGCATGACATAATGAGAAAAAAGGAATGACTTTGGAAGGTAAGGAAGCAATGCAGGCCAAGCAATGCAACTGTGTACGTCAAACTGCATTTATGGGGCCGATAATATGGGGCCAAAACCATCACCTTGCAGCATCAGTTCTTTCCCCCACATTCCCCGACCTCAAGGACAGATTAAACAAGTGTAACTCGTGATACAATTTTAAAATGAAGACTCCTGAAAAATCTTCCAATTGGTTTATAGCCAATCTCCCCCCAAAATGAGAGCTTTCAGGCACTATTAAGTTCTGTCGTTTAAGTATCAAAGAGACAATCAAGTATTTCAAAACCGAGTCAGTTCAGATCCGGTTCAACACCTCAGATTGCTCCATCCTCCCCCATATTCTGACTACAAGCTACTTCCCCTGTTACCTCCCAGGCAGAGGTGAGTGTCTCCCCTAATGCTGGATATTCAGGTTGGGCTTCTGGGTGCCTGGCAATGGGCTAATGCCTCTTTTACCCCAGCATGACCGCCCAATGCCTAGAAGTTACTATTACCTTTGAGTACTATGGTCATGTTCAACCTGCAAACCCTTTTTCTCAACTACCGTCTGAATAAAAAAATTGGAAACAAGCAATGAACGTTTTTAAAGCCAACTGCTCCTTCGTTTCCTCCTATTTACTACATCTCAACGCTGAAAATTCTCAGCAATTCGCTAAAGCCTGTGAGCGAAAGGATGACACGTGGCTTTTAGAACCATGAAGATCTGTGAACTGAGGCACACAGAGAGGAAGGTAAGGAAGACAGAAAAGGGATAACATTTCAGGTGTTTATTTTCTCCAATAAAATATAAGGTATCACCAGCATTCTACAAAAAAGTAGCCAATTTTACATTAAAGGTCAACTGGAATATAAAGAAAAAAAAATTCTTTTTAGTAAGATAGGGTTGGCCCATCATTCACCCAGAGTCAAATACTCTGGAAAGCCTGAAAAAGCAGTGTACATTCTTTACCCACAAATGGGTAAGACCTCAGTGTTAAAACTCAAACACTTTAGATCATCAACAGAGGAAAAGACACCGTATGCACAAAACAAGGGAAGGTCATTCCTATTAAACACAAAAAAACTGCCAACGCCTTTAGACCCATTTTTAAATGCAGAATAAAGTCCTGGCTCATTTAACCTCCCCAAGGTAGCAAGATGGCCGTGGACAGAAGCTTTGTTCCACTGGAAATGGAAAGGATTTTTAAGGTTATTTTTTAAAAAAAGCTCCCAACAGGGGTATGTCAATTTTCTTCAAAAATACCTTGTCATGCGGATGGACAAAAGGGAAGCATTCCTGATCGGAGCCCCCTTTAAAAACACCAGCCCTCGCTTGGAATTTAGTCCTGTTGACCTTTAAGTCATTCAGCCAATTTGTCCCCTTTCCAGAAAATTTTGAACACTTGACCACTGATGTTTAAGAACTTTATGATAAACAAGGTTATCAGAGTCAATTCTAATACTATGCTGCCTGCGGCCACACGAGCAATGAAGCATTTTCTACCTCTCCACCCCAAAGATCTCCGTTGTGACGCTGTGAACAATGAACAGAAAGCTGGATTTAGAATTTAATTTCAAAGAGAAGATTCACAACTTGTTAACAAAAGATAAAGCAGCAACTGTGTCCTGTGCACAACACAATTCTTGAGTTAACAGTAAGAAAATGGTTTTTTTTTTTTCCCCAGCACATGTGGTTATTTATGAAACCCTCGCTGTGAAGCATTCATCGAGCGGACCCTGGTGTTCAAAATTAATCATTGTTGGGGCAGCCCTGTTAGAGGCCCAAACCCTATCTTATAGATTCGTATTTTTAAACAGTCGTATCTCCAGCAACTATTGAAAATACACAGCCACAGCAAGCTTCTTTTGTTTGATTTTTTCCTTTTTTTTTTTTTTACTGAACATGTATCAACCTCATAAATAAACGTTGCTAAAATGGGCTGTATCTTCCTGACAAAAAGAAACATTAAAATGGGGGTAAAGCTTGGACACGTGACCCAAAATGTACAGTTAAGATGGCTATTTTTCTGTAACTGAATGTGTTACTGTGTTGTACACACAAACCCTACCCGCCTTTCCAGGCACCCGTTTATTGTAAAAAATCTGTCAAATCTCCCAGGCAATGATATTCAAAAAGGGCTGCGTGAGCCAACAGCGTCGGCCACATCTGCCATTTTCAATTTTCCAGGAGCCAGATTAATGAAAAGGAAACAAGTGAAATTAATTTTAATAACAGCTGTTATTTCTTTAACCCAATATGTCCAAAATACCATCACCTCAGAAGGTAAGAGAGTTACAGACTACTGGAGGTAGTTCCTAGTTGATCATCATTCTAAGTGTTTGGAATTAGGGAGGTGTTTTGTTTCCCCACACCACCTCAGCTCAAATGAGCACATCTCAACTGCTCAAGAACCACACGTGGCTGGCTAGTGGCTACTGTTCTGGGCAGTCCTGGTCTAATCAATCCCTTTATTAAACCAGTGGCAAAACTAATTTTTAGAATTCTACTCCTCCCACACCAATTGCTCAGAATAGGACTTCCTTCCCAAGTGCATCTAAATGAGGAAAAATAGAAAAAGAAAGCTTCCAAGAAAAAGGGGGGGGCATTCCTTCCCTATTAATTTCTTTTTGAATCTCTGCAAAGAAAAATCAGAGGCAAATGCCCCATACAAGGAGGGCAGCATCGTATCTGTAATGTTATCACCTCTACTCATTTAAAGCTGTTTTCCACAAGGAGGAGGGCAATCCTAAAGTCCACCTTCATTTGATAAAAGCCTCTAGGAATGACTACTACACTTAGGGCCTCCCCACCCTCTGACTGCTTTCTTTGTACTCGTTCATTTGCTCCCTATGCTCTTCTTAATGAATGACTGGGCTCTAACTATGAGGTACAGTTAAGGTTCCATACAGGGCCAGGCTATATGCTTCTCAAAAAGGAGGGACAGATCTTTTTCATTCCTCTTCAGCATTTAGCAGCACCAGCAATCAGCAGGTCAATGACGTGTGTTGACTGAATGAACGCAAATGAACACAAGGTAGGGAACTTGAGAGTGGGAGAAGATACAACAGCTGACATACAAGGACCGACCACCCAAGGCAGAAATCCCCTCTACGAGGTCTGCAAAGGGTGGTCACTCGTCCACTACTTAAAACAAGGACTTCAAACATGGACGGCCCCAATGCTGGGAGGGTCTTAGTCAAAGACGTGTTCTGGCTGCCCTATCCTGTGCTGAGCCAGCACGGATTTTTTGAATTTTTGGAATTAACTGCCAAGGTTTAAGACAGATGACAAATCAAAACCACTGTCAGGGGTTTTTTTTTGGCGGGGGGGAGAAGTAATATGACAATCTGGCACCTCCATACCCCTATGATAATGAAATAGTGTCAAGTGCCAAGTGGCTCCTGCCTGGTTAGACAAGGCGTCCATTCTAGTCCACAGAACCAGGCGCCGCTGTCTCTTAACAGGGGAGGCCTGGAGTCGGCTGGCTGCTGCTACCTGGGCTGCTGGTTTTCTTATGGCAGCTGACTTAGTGGGAAAATCAACTATTTACAGTCTCTGTACCAAAGAAGTATGGCGAAAGAGGTTCCTGTATTTATTATGCCTGGGGCCGGCTTCCCTCAATGTATCTGGTCCCTGCAGCATCATAAATCTGAGACCGCACTGGAACACTTCTACGGACGGGGCTAACAGTCTCATCTTAGGGAAGCCTGTCGTGTTTGTTTTCTTTTCCCCGCTGAGCCTGAGATCTGCATTCCTCCTTCACTCACGGATCTGGAACCTCTGCTGTAAAGACACCCAGTTTACTTTCTCTTTCTCTGGACAGCCTTCATGTTCTGCACTCTCCCTCTCAAGCTAAATATACTCTTATTTCCTGTAACTGCCCTTCGAAGTTTTCTAACTCCCTGCCCTCTCAGGACATGACACAACTTGACAGGGTTCTTCTTAAAGGAGAGCCAGGACTTCTCAGTAATTGTATTTCTGATCTTGAAAGTGTAAAGTACGGTGGAATGGATCTCTTGTTCTTGGGGAGGAAAAGGGCCACTATTACTGAGTAAGAGCCATTCTAGTAGGCTTTATAGAAATCTTGTAGCTGAGGTCTGTCATGCAACAACCACTCCACATGTATTTACTAAACATCCACAAGGCACTATCTCGGTGAGCTCCTAAATTAATTATTCATCTGTATTTCACCCAAATTCCGTAAGAATCACATATAAACACCAACCAAATGTTAAGATTAGAAGCCCATGTAAGATACAAGATTTCACAGAATTATAGAATATTAGTACGTGACTAAAATTCCTTTGAATGCTGTGTTAAATGTTAATATACAAAAAGTGAATTTCCTTGGTCAACTAACTGGGGTTCTGTCCCTGACCAGCCAACAGCTGGTCAGGTAGGATCTACCAACAGATCATCTGTTTTCTTTGGAAGGCCATTTCAAGCTACTGAAATCTGTCTTTCCCCCTCCTCCCAATGCCAGCCAGTTCCTAGCAGGGAGGGAAACCTACAAGTGATGACTTCATAATAACCATGACCCTCTCTGACCTCATACTCCCTGCATTCCCAGTCACTTCATGCTCCTTTTTTTTAATAATATATGCTTGTAATGTTTTATACATGCAAAAGAGCTTCTAAGTGATTCATGATTACCATTTAAAGAAAAATACGTGTTTTTAAAATGGCGTAATACTGCTCTTAGAGCAAATCCACTCTTATCCACTGTCTGAGGGGGCACAAAGACAATCGAGATTCCATGTCACAGCGGAGACCAGAAGAGACAGCACTGGCTAAATGCAAATGAGGGGAAGGAGATTCTAACAGGTTTTTTTTTTCCTATGTAAGATTAAAAATTTATTCCTGTGCTACAACAGGGAGAAATAAACAGAGTGGCCTAAAGGATCAAGTTTAAAAACCTCCAAGCCCAAACTGGGCAGAAATGAAGGCCTGAAGTCTGGGGCTTATGACCACTCACGTCCTCTCCTAATATCCCTAAAATGACGCTGAGATATTTCTACCCAAACGTATGCCTCCCCTTGGTCCTCACTGATGCTGTTGGCCCTGAAAATTCCCAGTGGCCCTCTTCCCTGGGATTTCAAATTCGTTTTACTCTATCTAATTCCTGCAGTGGATATCCAGAAGGAAGAAAGTAATACCACCCCAACCAGAAACAACAGTGGCTGAAGAAGAAAAAACCCTCAGGTAGAACAAAATGACACCAAATAACTCATCTCAAAAGCCTTCAACGAATAGACATTATGGCATATTCATTTACACAGTACCATAGACAGAGGATCCCCTAGTAAGTACTTCTGTGGTCCATTATTTCAACCCTCATATAAAGGACCCCAGAGATCAGAACACCCCCTAAGATACAGACGATTACTAAGGGGTCTAACACAAAGCTGGTGTTCGATAACCCACTTTTAACTGCATACCAGGAGACAAGAGAAGTTCATTCTGACATGGGAAAAAAGGGAAGGGCTTCTTTACAACTAGTTTTAATTTATCCACCCAGAAAGACCAACCCGCATAATGGCAAAAACAATTTCCCCTCCACAGATATCGCTGAAACTCCCAGGCCCCAAGCTTCTACCACATACCTGGTCTGCTAATTCTGTCAATTTTGTCCATGCTAGGGGACGGGAGCCGAAGTCGAGGACTGCTCTGATTGGAGTTGTCCGATCCCACGTCATTGAATGAGTCATCATGGGTCAGTAAGAGTTCTTTTACACACTTATGACAGATACTGTGTTGACAAGGGAGAATCAGCGGGTGGGTGAACAGCTCCTTGCATGCTGGGCAAATGAGCTCTCTTTCGATATTCTTAATGGTAACCTTGAGGAAAAGCAATCAAAATCAAAAGCTCTTAGTGGGGGAAATATATTAATGTGCTTATACCTCTTGGTAAGTAAGTACGTGTGTGTACCATGCCTAAAGGAATTAAGAAACAGTGTATAATCTGAAATTCCTTTCTGGCAATGAAATTCCCAGACCACTGGCCCCCCTCAACACCCACAGCCTGAAGGGACGCAGATATGGGAAACACTGAAGTCAGAGAAAAATCAGCATGAAATATGAGGGGACCGTAATATTCCACCAATTAGAGTTACTCAAATCATCGTGAACTCACTGATTTAGGACATCTGAGACATCCAAAAAGTAGATTACTTCAGTAAGAGGTAAGAAGCCAGCACACTAAGGATGAGCGCATGTTCCTTCCAAGCACAGTTAACTCTGTGCCCAGACAAGAGGGGGCAAAAACTGGGTTAGCCAGAATGTTCATGGAAGCCTCCTTGAAATCTATGTACAAGCTGAATCATCAGCAATCTTCTACACTAAATGTGACCAATTTTCATATGCTGCAACTGTAATGTAGCTAAAACGCTTGAGGTTCTCTTGCTGCCTAGCAAAGTGGTTATCTTAAAAGCACTTGATGAATATTAAAAGGGATGGAGAGAACTGGAAAGCACCATTTTAAGGGCTCTCAGTACTACTGGCTTGCATTATTTTCCAGGAGAAACACTGTCTCTTGCAACAACCAAAAAGGTTTGATGACCTCGTACTCATTTTACCACCCTTTCCATATGCAGTTCCCCCGCCCCCACCCCAAAAGGCAGGTGCTATGAATCTGTATTCAGCCTTCTTGTAGCTTTACAGTCTGATTTTCAAGTACTCCTAACCCTGTACAATCATTTCAATTACTGGAGCTCCAAAGAAAATTAGAATTGAATTAATTCACTTATTTTAATTAAGTAAAAATGTATGCTCTTCTCTTCCCCCTCCAGTGACACTAAGGGCTTTAATCATCCTTGACAAAAGCACTACATCCAACTAGCTTTTCTCACGGTCCATGGTCTTTCCTGTGTTTCTTGCTGCATCATCCAATAAATATTTCATAGAAGCCCGCATCATCTCAGGATTTTATTAAATTTGGAAGACCACCACGTTTCACAATTCATGGCAAAAAAAAAAAAAAATAGAATGTTCACATCTCATCTTGTTTTACCGAGAATCTGACACCTGATTCAAAGGAAAAAATATCGTTCTGAAGATCCAAAATAGGTTCAAAGAAAAATTCTGTTCTGAAGGTCCGAGACAGATTCCCATTGGATGGAAGCTGTACCTCCCAGAGGAAGATCCCGAATCCTTTCCACCTCTCTGGTACACAGAATCAGGGCGTTAAGCTTTCTAACCACAGCAGATATGAAGTAATTCTGGCCCAAAAGAAAAATGAGTTTTCATTTTAGAACCATTAAGAGAAAGGGAAGGCGGCGGCTCCCACAGTCAGGCTGTCTCAGAATCCACAGGGTTCGACGGCGAACGAGCAACTCGGCAAGAACCCCAGATTCGAGCCTTTCCAACAAAACCCCTTGCACCCCGAGAGCGGCCAGGGCCCGCCCGCCTCCAGCGCTCCAGCCGGCGAAGCCAGGGAGGAGCCTGCGCTCGCGGCGACGGCCGGCGGGGCTGGGCCGCGCCCGCGGGCGTCCGAGCGGGACCCTCGCGCCGGCCCCACGACGCTCCGGGACAAAGGGGCGGCCGGACGCGCGCCCCCAGCCGCGATGGGCGGCCGACTCCCGGAGCCGAGGCAATCCGACAGCGCGGACCCCACCAAGAGCCCCGCCCGGACGCCCCGAGGTGCTCAGGTGAGCGATCGCCGCCCCCGGTCGGCGCCCCCTCGCGGGCCCAGGGGCCCCGGGGTCCAACCCTCCGAGGGGCGGAGAGGGGTCGCCCGGATTTGCGGAACCCGGGGCGCGGAAGGCGAAGAGGAAGCGGGGCCACCACACGCCGCCCTCGCTCCTCCGGAGAAGAGGCTCCCTTCGGCTCAGGGCGGAGGAGCGCGCGGGGGGGAGGGGGGGCCGGGGAGGCGCCGTGGAGCGTGAGGCGCGGCCCCCGTCGCCCACTCACTCACCAGCGAGTCGGAACCGTCCCCTTCCATGGTAGCCTCCTGCCAGGTGTCATCAACGGCGGGGTCCGGACAGGCGGCCGTGCGGCCCGGGCAGGGTCCGGTGGGCGGGTCCCCGCGGCGGCCGTGGAGCCTGGGCTCGGAGCTGGTGAGCCGGACCCGGCCAGCGGACCGACGCGGCGAGGAGCGGGGCGGGCGAAACACAGGCGCGGAGAGCCGAGCGCGCTCCCTGCGACGGCCCCGGAATCCCGCCCCGCGGCCGGCTGCGGCGGCGGCTCCTGCGGACTGCGGCTGGGCGGGCGGCCGCGCCAGAGACCCGGGCGCCGACGCCGTGGAGGGGCGGGGCCGGGGCGGGGCCGGGGCGGGGCGGCGCCGTCGCCCGGGCAACAGCGCCCACCGCACAAAGGGGGCGGGGCGGCGCGCGGCGGCCGGGCGAGCGGGCGGGGCGGCGGCGCGCGCGCTAGGGTCCCGGCTCTCGCCGCCGCCGCCGCCCGGGCCCCGCCCCCTCCGCCGCCGCGGGCAGCCTCCGCGGGGCGGAAGCGAGGGGGCAGGGACGCGGAGGGCGGCGCCGGGGCGGGACCGGGGTGGAGCGGCCGGCGGGGCTGCCACTGACTGCGGCCCTGGCGGCCGGCCCGGCGCGGCCCCTCTGCCAGTCGTCTGGCTTTCCCCGCGCTTCGGCCGAGCACCCCCTTCAAGCCGCATTTCCTGACTCTAGACGGCCGGGGCAGGGGAGGCGAGGACCGCCGCGAGACCCCGCCCGCCGCACCCCCTCCCGGGCCGGGGCTTCCCCTAGCGGGTCCCGGTCTCCGCCCGGCTCTTCCTCCTGCTCCTCCAGCCTGGTCGTGGGGAGAACTTCACGTCCCTAACGGGTCGCCAACCACTCGTGTTCGGCTTCTGCTTTGACACCCCAGGGCGCGGCGCTGTCACGCACGACACGTTCTCGCCAGGTGGCGCGGGCTTGCGGACCCGAGTCGGCCACGCGGGAGCGCCCTCCCCGCCCGCACCCTCCCGCCCGGACAGCCGCCCTGGGGTGCCCCCTTGGGGACGGAGGGCGCGAGTCCTGGGCGCTCCGACACCCGCGCACCCACGCGGTGCTTGGCGGGCTCGGGGACCAGCTGCGTCAGATGCACCTGCCGCGACTCAAGCACCTTTCCTGTGTCTCGTTTCACCGCGACCCGAAAACAAATCACCTGGGACGGCTGGACGCCTAGGATGGGACCCCGCCACTGCCTTCCCGGCTGGCTGACTCCACCCTTCCTTGGGACCGAGAAAACGGGAGCTCTCAGCAGCTGGGGGAAGGGACCTCAGCAGCAGCCCAGGAATCCCGTTCAGGGGTGAAATGCTGCCCACTTTTACAGTCTATTTGTGTCGTAGGGAAAAGTTCCCACCATCTTCCCACAGCACGGTCAGCCCGGTAGACTCTTCTCCAACCTGGCAGTGAAGGGACCATGACGGAATGCCCTCGGTTCACCCGGGAGGTGTAGAGAGGACGTGCGCCTTGCCGAGCAAGGACTGGACTATTCTGATCCGGATTAACGCCCGCTCTGCGGCCCCATATGCTGGAGTTGAGGCTGTTTCCTTCCCACGGGTTCTGAAACATCCTAATCTAGAAGGAAATGATGCCTGCATCATTTGGTTACCTGTATTACGTACCACACCGTGTTCCCATATAGTTTTTAAGAGACTCAACCATTAAAAAGCATTATATACCAGTCTTTGGTTTTTTAAATTTATTTAATTTCATGGGTTTTTTTTATTAACACATAATGTATTGTTTCCGGGGTACAAGTCTGTGATTCATCAGTCTTAACACAATTCACAGCGCTCACCATAGCACATACACTCCCCAATGTCCATCACCCAGCCACCCCATCCCTCCCCCCACCACTGTCCCTCCAGCAACCCTGTTTGTTCCCTGACATTAAGTCTTCTATGGTTTATTTCCCTCTCTGGTTTCCTCTTGTTACATTTTCCCCCTCCCTTCTCCTGTGATCTTCTGTCTTGTTTCCCAAATTCCTCATATCAGTGAGATCATACAATTGTTTATCTGACTGACTGACTTCGTTCAGCATAATCCCTCTAGTTCATCTACGTCTTTGCAAATGGCAAGATTTCAAATTTTAATGGCTGCATAATATTCCATTGTGTATGTATACCACATCCTTATTCATCTGTGGATGGACTTCTAGGCTCTTTCCATAGTTTGGCTATTGTGGACATTGCTGCTACAAACATTCGGGTGCACGTGCCCCTTTGGATCACTACATTTGTATCTTTGGTATAAATACCCAGTAGTGCAATTACTGGGTTGTAGGGTAGCTCTATTTTTAACTTTTTGAGGGACCTCCATACTGTTTTCCAGAGTGGCTGTACAAGTTTGCATTCCCTCCAACAGTGTAGGAGGGTTCCTCTTTCTCCACATTGTCGCCAACACCCGTTGTTTCTTGACTTGGCCATTCTGACTGGTGTGAGGTGGTATCTCATTGTGGTTTCGATTTGTATTTCCCTGATGTGGAGTGATGTGGAGCACTTTTTCATGTGTCTGCTGGCCATCTGGATGTCTTCTCTGCAGAAATGTCTGTTCAGGTCTTCTGCCCATTTCTTGATTGGATTATTTGTTCTTTGGGTGTTGAATTTGATAAGTTATTTATCGATCTTGGATACTAACCCTTTATCTGATATGTTATTTGCAAATATCTTCTCCCATTCTGTCTGTTGTCTTTACATGGAAAACCCAAAACACTCCACCCCAAAACTGTTAGAACTTATACAGGAATTCGGTAAAGTGTCAGGATATAAAATCAATGCACAGAAATCAATTGCATTTCTATACAACAACGAGACAGAAGAAAAAGAAATTAAGGAGTTGATCCCATTTACAACTGCACCCAGAACTGTAAGATACCTAGGAATAAATCTAACCAAAGAAGCAAAGAATCTGTACTCAGAAAACTATAAAGTCCTCATGAAAGAAATTGAGGAAGACACAAAGAAATGGAAAAACATTCTGTGCTCATGGATTGGAAGAACAAATATTGTGAAAATGTCTATGCTACCTAGAGCAATCCACACATTTAATGCAGTATGTACCATACTATCAACTTTTTTCAAAGAAATGGAACAAATAATCCTAAAATTTATATGGAGCCAGAAAAGACCCCAAATAACCAGAGGAATGTTGAAAAAGAAAGCCAAAGTTGGTGGCATCACAATTCCAGACTTCAAGCTCTATTACAAAGCTGTCATCATCAAGACAGTATGGTCCTGGCACAGAAACAGACACATATGTCAATGGAACAGAACAGAGACCCCAGAAATGGACCCTCAACTCTATGGTCAACTAATCTTCCACAAAACAGGAAAGAATGTCCAATGGAAAAAAGACAGTCTCTTCAACAAATGGTGTTGGAAAAACTGGACAGCCACGCGCAGAAGAATGAAACTGGACCATTTCTTTACACCGCACACAAAAATAAGGCTCAAAATGGATGAAAGACCTCAATGTGAGACAGGACTCCATCAAAATCTTTGAGGAGGACACAGGCAGTAACCCCTTCGACCTCAGCCACAGCATCTTCTTCCTAGAAACATCGCCAAAGGCAAGGGAAGCAAGGGCAAAAATGGACTTCATCAAGATAAAAAGCTTTTGCACAGCAAAGGAAACAGTCAACAAAACCAAAAGATATCAGTGTTTGTTTTTAATACTGGTCTTTGGGTTAAATTATTCCCCTCTGGCTGTAATCCCAGGCAGCCCACCTGGATAGCCCTTTGGTCCAAAACTAACTAATTAATTGATTAAAAGAGATTAGAAGGCTTCATTAACATGAGCTAAAGATTAAACTTGTACAGACAACATTTGGCCAAAAATAAATTCGAAAGCCCTCCTTCCATTATGCAAATCAGACGTCACCGAGATACCATTTTCCACCCGATTCTCCAGGTTCAAAAATTATCTTAACACATTTGGCCAGAATGTGCGGAACTAGGCACATTCAAGTTTTTTCGCAACACTATAGCTTGGTAGAGCTAATTGGAAGGGAAATTCTGCAAATCCTATCAAAAACTTTAAATGCGTGTACCTTTGACTAAGCAATTCCACTTCTAAGAATTCTCCTACTGAAAGGCTTGCATGTGTGCACAAAAACCTGTACAAAGATCTTGTTGGGACCTTATTTATAGAAACTATCATCCATAATGTCCAACCATACCATGAACTATAGTGCAGCAGTTAAAATAAATGTACCGATGAGTAAGGATTTCATCCTTACTGATGAGTAAGGATTTTTAAAACATCGTGTTAGAAAAGGTAAAAAAGCCATAGATTCTCTACATTACCACTTTGGCCAAAAAAAATGAGACAAGTATATTAGCTTATATAAGAAAATTAGTAAATAAAATAAGTCTCCAACATAGAATACAAAAAAATAGCAACAGGACTATAGAGAGAGGGCTGGAATCAGGTATGGAAGACACTTTTCACTCCACTTTCTTGCATCGTGTCTACTTTATATGTGCATGTTTTCCTTCTGGAACATTTTTAATGCAATTTACATAATTAATCCATAAATGCTTTAATACATGGTCATTTAAACTCTTAACCCATGAAGTTTTAAAAGCAAAAGGGGGGAGGGGCATATTGCTAGGAAGAGAGCAAAACTTGTAAACCACCATCCTAAACCATTTTGCCACCTCTAGTCATTTCTACCTCACCCTCCGCCCTCCTCCCCCACCCCTTTGGTTGCAAGGGTTTGAGTCATTCCATCAACTTCTCTCAGCATGCATACAGACCAGCTTCCCAGTTATCAAAGATACCAAGATCTTTCCCAGTTCCTCAAATTAAAATCCTGTGGGTTTGGGTTTTTTGGTTTTGGGGAGTTTTTTGCCATTGTTTTTTGTTTTTAATCCTCCTCTCTCCTTCCCCTATACCTTTGGCTAGCCTTCAGATCCTCTTGTTTCTTCTCAGATCCTATCCTTTCTCATCCTTACACCTAATTCCCCTGCTCAGGTCCACTCCCCGTGCCTAGATTACAAGAACAGCCTACCAATTAGGTATTTACAGTTGACTTTCCATATGGGTGTCACTATCCCTGTAGCTCTATTTGCGACAGGGGCAGGGTAAGCTAAGGTCCTAGACTACAGTAGCTTAGTTTGGGACGATAGCAGAGAGGGCTCTACTTGCATGTGAATGACTTTATCTGAATGCTGGCCTGTTGAGGGACAAGAGACAGAAGGGGTGGTGAACTTGCAGTAACAGAATGAGTCTCAGATAGTATGGAGGCCCTGGAATGGCACGCTTCTCTTCTGAAGACTTCAGGAAGCTTCTGAAGGCTTTTAAGTGGGAATGATGAGAGTGATCTGTATTGTTGGGTTTCTTAAATCATTATTCTCCCAATCTGCATTGCTAGGTACCCAGGGATATCACCCTGGTACCTACCTGGCACCTATTCCTAGTTTGGAGTATCCTAGCATCTCCTCTTCTAAGACTTTCTTTTTAAAAATACGGGTTAAGGTTCGACACAAGGAAGCCTTAGCCCACACCTGCGAGCGCTCCTGGCAAGTCCATGACCTTCAGCACGCCTGCCTACATTATCTCATGCCCTTGTTGCTTAATTGCTCCTCCCTCATCAGGGAGGCCTGAGCTGGCTTGCGTCTGTCTCATCAAGTCCAAAAGGTCAGGGAAGGATGTTGTCAATTTCCCCCTACTTCAACTGCCAACAACCGGCCATTCCCTCGAGAGAGACACACACACACACACACACACACACACACACACACACTCTCTCTCTCTCTCTCTTTCTCTCTCTACCATTCAGGTTTGGTAAAGGAACGGCTCACTAAGTATTCTGTGCCGGACATTTAAAATGTAAACCTGTTACCCTTTAGGCTACCCACTACTCGCTAAACTGACCGGGTCTCTTTCCATACGGACTCCTGATGCCCACCAAGTGACTAAGTTCCTGGCAAAGTCAGCTCCTCCCAAGCATGATACATTATTTCAGTCTCTGCTGGGCACCACCACTGGCTCTTAATCTGTTTCGTCTGAGATCAAACAGCCAGGGTACCTTTTTGTGGGTATGTCCTCAATAAGAAGTCTCGACAAGGGGATGGGGCCACATCCTCCTACATGTTGCCCCCTGCTGGGGACTCCTAGTCATCGGACAGCCCAGGGACAAAATGAAGAGAGCCCTTGGAGTTAGGGGGAACAAGGGAGCTAGAAAGGAAATCAATCACAGGGGTTCCCAGCAGATTGGCATAGGCGCTGTCTACGCGCTGGGCATCAGGAGTTCAGAGGCGAAGGACAAGGAATGGCAGTTATCAGTTATTCTCCCAAACCTCCGACAGTTCAAGCTTACCTGTCATAAAGTGTTTCTATGGGAACCACCTCAGGGGAGAGGAGTCCGGCGAGGCAGAAGTTCAGATGTCCATTGCCTCGCCAAAGCCTACTCATCTTCCAGACCTAGAGCCTCCTCCCTCATTGGTCTTGTTTTCACTGATGAGCTCCCCTGACTCTGAACTCCTTGGGCACTTGGGAGTCTTTCCGCTCAGCTGAACACGATTACATACTCTCATTTCGTACATGAATGTTTGATGTCTTGTAAGCTTTATCTTCCCAGTCCCTGAAGCTGTTTGTTTGTTTGTTTGTTTAAGCGAAAATATGGGGCACCTGGGTAGCTCAGCTGTTAAGGGTCTGCTTTCAGCTCCGGTCCTGATCCCTGGGGCCTGGGATCCAGCCCTGCATCGGGCTCCCTGCTCATCGGGGAACCTGCTTCTCCCTCTCCCACTCCCCCTGCTTGTATTCCCTCTCTTGCTGTGTCTCTCTCTGTCAAATAAATAATATCTTTTTAAAAAAAAAGAGAGAGAGAGAGAAGTCTGATAGGCATTTACTTACTAAACAGCACCATAAGACTGGTCATTTGAAATCTGATGAGAAGAACACAGTACTGCTCTAGCAGATATTTTTCCATTAATGGCAGGAGTGTACTGGCTTCATCACTGGTGGGCTAAGGGGTCCCTTGTCCAGCCTGAGGTGAACCACACTGGCAATATTTAGAGATTGTCTGTGGGTCCCCTTTGACTACGTTATTCCTGCACTTGGGGTTGCTAGGTTTAGCAAAAACACAGGGTGCCCAGATAAGTCTGAATTTCAGACACATAATGAATTTTTTTTAGTATACGTATGCCCCACACCTGCACCCCAATGTTTATAGCAGCAATGTCTACCATAGCCAAACTATGGAAAGAGCCTAGATGACCATCAACGGATGAATGGATAAAGAAGATGTGGGGTATATATATACAATGGAATATTACACAGCCATCAGAAAATGAAATCTTGCCATTTGCGACAACGTGGATGGAACTAGGGGGTATTATGCTAAGTGAAATAAGTCAATCAGAGGAAAACAATTATCATATGGTTTCACTGGTATGAGGAATTTAAGAAACAAGACAGAGGAGCAGAGGAGAAGGGAGGGAAAAATAAAAAAAGGTGAAATCAGAGAGGGAGACAAACCATGAGAGACTCTTAAGCACAGAAACAAACAGGGTTGCTGGAGGAGAGGGGGTGGAGGGATGGGGTAACAGGGTGATGGGCTTTAAGGAGGGCACTTGATGGGAATGAGCACTGGCTGTTCTATGCAACTGATTAATCACTGAACTCTCCCCCTGAAACTAGTAACACACTCTATGTTAACTAACTGAATTTAAATAAAATAAATTTAAATTTTAAAAGTATGCCCCATATATTGCAAGGGACCTACTTACATTAAAACAATTATGTGCTGTTTATCTGAAATTCAAATGTAATTCTACATCCTGTATTTTATCTGGCAACTCTCTATGTCCTCTTGTTAATAATCACAGTTTGGAAAGATGGGTCTCAAAACCTAACACTGTTGTCATAGCAGCTAGATGCAACAACTTTCATGCCCTGAGGACCTACTGTGTGCCAATACCAGGACGAGGAACTTTGCATAAAATATTCATTTAATCCTGGCAGTAACCTTGTGAGTAGGTATGATTCCCTTCAGTGGGGCCATGGGCCAACCACAAGGGCTCTCCACCTCCACCCAGAGGTTAAGTAATATCCTCAAGGTCACATGACTGGATACCAAAGAGCCTTGACATTCAAACTTGGGTCTCCCTCCAACATCCCTATTGCAATGCCTGCCCACAGGTGAAAATACAATATGTCATTTAGTTGCATAAAAAATATGCTTTAAGTATTATTTGACTAAGTAATCTGAGATACTCTTTTTCAAATTATCTTTTTACAGTATGGTAAAAAAAAAAAGTCAGAGGAAAATTATATTTACGAAACTAGCTAGTTTCAAACGATAGTGCTAAAGTCTGCATCTTCTGCGTGCCTTTCCTACACCCCACCATGCACACATTTCACCCAATCCCAAGATAAAAAATATATATATATTTTAAAGAACACTTTGCAGTGGACCCAACCTTAGTATTACCACCCAGTTTAGAGTTCAGTTGTGTGAGCAACTACCTATTGAGCCCTCTGAAACAGATCATTTGGTGGTATTTTTGTTCTGGTCCCAGGAGACGCTTAAGACTTTCCATTAGTCTAGATTTGAGGATCTTCTCAATCTAATTCGTTCAGAGTCCAAGTATCTTCTTGCTTTACAGTAAATTTTGTTTGTGGAAGTTCTTGAACTTTTTATGCTCCAGAGATGTTTGAAGTTGGACCTAATAATTCACCAGATTATGGAATCACTGCCTGTTTCGCTACTAGAGTTAAAGGAAAACTTTCCAAAGACTCTTCCATTTTGCTCAAACCACTGCACTCCTTGGAGGTGTCCAAACAGTTAACTACTGAACTATGGGGAAGAACAAGTGCTTTCTGGCTATTTTTACACAAATATAAGTATGTTAAATTGTCTAAATGTAAAGGGTAGTATACTAAATTTAAATTCTATGTCCCTCGTCATCAAATCTTCATTGGATGATTCCAGAGCAGGGTGTAATGGTGTGAAAAGGTGAAGGAAGAGGATTTAAAAAAAAAAAAAAATTAATAAGCCAAAACCTTCTAGGGTCCAAAAGTTTGAAAACACAGCTTTGAGTAATCCTAGGTACTGACCACAGATTTGGAAAGGTCTCTTTCAGTCCAAAGAGGTGAGCTACAAAAGAAACAAAACATCCAAAAAGTATCTTCAAGAAACGGCACAAATTTCCCTGAAGGGAAAGACAAGGAAGTCCATTTAGGTTGAATTTTTAAACCACTTGAGAATTATCCTAGGCATTCACTATACTAACAGGGTATTGTCTGAGAAGCAGAAAGACCACAATGGTTGAGATCCCCCTTGGACTTTAAATATTAAAGTTCATCATTACAATAGAGTAAAAGAAGCTGATTAAGTAGGTTGATCAAGTTTGCCATTTGGGTTTACGGTTACCCGAAGATGAAAGGCTCACTCCCCACATTCAGAAAACACACAATAAGCTAATTTAATTTGAAATAGACACACACGAGAAAACTGCGGCCACTGGGGAAGGCAGGGTTTTGGAGGTGGGAGTAAAACTCTGTAAGACTTTCTGTAAAGTCTGGCTGTTCTGCAGCAAGCACGTGTTAATTTTGTCAAGTTTTAAAGCCCTCGGAGAAAAGTAAAGACGTCAGGGTGGTCTCGACTTCTACGGACGAGAAGGGAGGGGAGCAAAGGAGGAGGGAAGAGAGGTCTGGAGGGGAGGGCCGCAGGATTATTCTGGGCTTCTGCTCTAATTTAACTGGGGCCTTGGCATCCTTCGAGCTGTTTCACATTATCCTTTATATTACAAACCTGAACTATGGAAGCGGAACCTAACTTCTCAAAGGAAAATAAAGCCAGTCAGTCTCAAAGCTCTACTACTCCCTAGCTAATACCGGGAGAGGTACTCAGCGTTCAAATCCTGGACGCTCATACACACACAAGGAGGGTTTTAAAAGGAGTCAGGGCAAAGGTATGAGGAGCGTGGGCAGGGGAAAGGGCAGCGAAAAAGGGTTAGGAGGCTACTTCACATCTCTGGCCCGCACCCCATCAAGAAAGGCAGAGGGGGAAACTCACTTCTTATGGGGAGAAAGCCTACTTTCCAGCCTGAGATTTCAGAGGGACACCTGGCTCTCTCAGCTGACGATGCTCCCCATCTCGCGGAAGCCCCAGCAAAGTGTGTCTACCCAGCGAGCCCACCAGTGAGTGCGTGTTCAGTGAGAGAAATTCCGCGGAGGAAGCCAGGGGATTCTGCAAATTGTTGTTTCATTACAATAAGTATATTGTGAACACACTGGTTTTGGTTTTGAGAGGTCTGGTTTTGGTTTTGTTTACCTGATTTTATCCGAAGTTTTAAGGATTCCCTAATGGTTCTGCCCTAGCTGCCCACTTAGTGTTTATGGGAAGTTCATCTGTCTGCTTAATTAAATCACCTGAGGTAAACACTGCCGATTCCTGGATCCCACCCCAGAACCATTCTCAAAGAATTTCAAGTTTTGCCTGTACTGAAGGAAACTCTTAGCCAACTAGTGCAATTCTGACTTACTTTGAAGACTGACCACGGCAAGCTTGAACTCGCCTCCCAGTCACCCCATTCCTGGCCCCACTGAGAATGATTATATTTATTCTGTAATCTACAAAAGGCATCCTCTTTCCTCCCCACCCCTGCCGCACCCCCCAGAGCTCCTGGACAGCCAGGGTCCTGCTGATCGCTTTAGAAGGTCTTCCTCTGAACCACCGCTTCTGGCCTTCTCCTTTCCTCGGGGTCAGTCCTCCCTAGGGTGGATCAGGTTACGGGACGCACCCCAGGCCCGGGGAGTGGGGGGTGGGGGTGGGAAGCTGCTTGGGGCGACGAGGAGCTTGGATGTGGTGGCCCCGGTGTCCCCATGCCTGTGCGATCAGCCCCTCCAGGGTCGGAAGAAAAGGGGTAAGCGGGTCCTCCACGTGTCCTTCTGGTCCTGGGGTGCAAATGGTAGGGGTGGCCCAAAGCACAAACGTCATCTTCGAAGTTTGAAAATAAGCCTTCTATTTCCACCGAGGGTATCCGGTGTTTGCAGAACGGGAGCGCGCATTCTGGGGGGCGCACGGCTCTCCAGGACACTTGAGTCCGGGAGTGCATTAACCGCTACCCAGCTCGGGGAGCCGCGGGAATGCCCGCCCTGAACCTAAAACCGTTCAGCGGAGTTGGGGCTGGTGAGGTGTGAGCCTCAAGTTTCAGACGCTCGCACCAGGGCGCAGAAGCACCCTTCTTTCTGACGACCGCACGCAGGGAGTCCTTTCCTCCCGCGCCAGCACTAGCTTGAAACCCCGGGGGCACGGGGCAAAACGCAGACGCCGTTTCTAGCTTTCCCGCCGGCTGCGAATCCTGGCTGAGTGCGCCCCGGGGAGCCTCCGCATTTCCTGATACCTCCCTCCCGCACACCACTTAGAAGCCTCCCTGGGGCAGTTTCTCGGTTGCCGCGCGGAGGCCGGCCTCCCGCCCGGCTTTCCGTCTGCCAAGGCGCCGCGCCACCCGGGCCGGCCGAGGGCGTGGTCGCGAGGCGCCACCGACCGCGCCAGCCGCGGCTTCGAACCCGCTCCCGGACAGGTGCCGGGCTGAAATCCCGTTCCTTGGCGTTCCCCGTCCCCCCCCAAGGCAGGCTGCTGGCTCGGTTCTGGTCCTGGGGCAATGGCTAGGGACCTGGAAGGAGGGCTGAAGACGCCAAGGCCATGCTACCTGGGGTTCTGCCCCTGTTTACCCGGCCTACGGTCACCCTGCGAGCTGAACCCGACTCCGCCCGCCTGACTAATCATCCGCTATCCGAGCCCTTCTCCCCGCTTCGCGCCTGGACGCTCGACATCACCCACCCGAAGTCACCACGCGTGGGAAGCTCTGGGGGCGTCGAAGAGTGCCCCCAGGGCCACCGCCCTGCCCTCCTGTCCATCCCCGCGAGCTAAGCTCTCGTCCCTCGCCCTCCCCGGAGGCTCCCCCGCAGTAGCCCAGCTCGCCAAGTCCCCTCGGCTCATTTCAGAGATGCCGCGCGATAAAGAAAAGGCGACCACTTTGCATCCTGCAGCTGCTGGGACGCCCGGGCTGGGAGCGCGGACCCGGGATCCGGCCCCCTCCTTCCGCGGGCGCTGGAAGGGACCGGGACGCCCACAGCGACAGGCCAGGTAGCGCCCGGGGTGGGGGCCCAGCCCTCGACGCCGCGCGCGCCCCGGCACTTACCTTGCCTCTGGCCAGCAATTCCATGATGTAGCCAAACTCACTTATCTCCTCCGACTCAGACATGGTTGCGACCCTTCACCGACTCTGCAGGACCCGGGCGGGTGCATCGAATGTGTTCTTTTCCCGCACCCCCCCCCCCCACCCCGTCTTTGCTTTATTCTGAGTTTTGCCAAGCGCCGCTGCAGGAGGCGGTTCACGAGGAAAAGTGAGCAAGCTGCGGGCTTAGCCCAGAGCGCGGCTGGGTGGGCTGGAGGCCAGAGAGCGCTCCGAGGCAGCGGCGTCCGGTGTCCAGGGCTCCCGGTGCGGCGGTGGGGCCGGGCCGCTGGGTAGCGGAACAAACCAGGGCGGCGGCGGCGGTGGCCGCGGCCGTGAAATGCACACCAGGCGGAGTCCGCCGGCGAGGCCCCGCCTCCTCGGGGGTCGCGGCCCGCGCGCCTCCCGCCCGGGGTCGGGCCGCTGCAGAGACAAACAGCGACACAAAAGCGGGTGGGCTGCCTGCCGGGGCACCACCCCCTCCGCTCCACCCCAGGAAGGGTTAACGCGCTCCCTCCGCGGATGCCGGGGAAGGTGGCCCTCCGGAGCTCCCGGCTCGAGGACCGGGGAAAAACCCCATCCTGCTGTCTGGAGGTGCGAGGCCGGCCCGCCTGAATGCAGAGGAGGCAACAACAAAGGATCTGGCTGCCGGCGCCGGGGGGGAAAAATATGCGAGAGCCCAGGAAATGGCAACGCCACATCTCAAGTCAGCCTTCCTGAAATCCAATAGGTAACAAAGCCCAAGCCCAGCGCTTCTGAGATGAGAACAAATACAAGGATTGTATTTTTTTAACACTCTGAGTGTGTAAGGGCGATTGTATCTCCGTACCCTCCTGATACTCGACTTTCCCTTAATTAAAGGAAAAAGCAAGCACCATTTCGGCCAGCAAGGCTCCTGCCCAAACACTGTCACCCTTAGGGACGACGAACTAAGTCACTTTTCCAACGACTCGGTTCATTAATTGAGTTGCACATTCGGGGCATGTCTCTCCCATTTTCTACTTCTTTTTCAAATAGCAGCTCCCCTAGGAGGCTGCCGCTGAAATGGTCTGTCCGTCCTCTCCCTGCTCCATTCATACCTGACAACCTTAGCTTCCCTTGAAAAGAAAACTTGGGGGGGCGCCTGGGTGGCTCAGTGGGTTAAAGCCTCTGCCTTTCGCTCAGGTCATGATCCCAGGGTCCTGGGATCGAGCCCCACATCGGGTTCTCTGCTTGGCAAGGAGCCTGCTTCGTCCTCTCTCTCTCTCTCTGCCTGCCTCTCTCCCTACTTGTGATCTCTATCTGTCAAATAAATAAATAAAATCTTAAAAAAAAAGAAAAGAAAAGAAAACTTGGGGGCACCTGGGTGGCTCAGTGGGTTAAGCCTCTGTCTTCAGCTCAGGTCATGGTGTCAGGGTCCTAGGATGGAGCCGTTCTCTCTGCCTGCCTCTCTGCCTGCTTGTGATCTGTGTCAAATAAATAAAACCCAGAAAGAAAAGAGAAGAGAAGAGAGAAAAGAAAAGAAAAAAGAAAAGAAAAGGGAAACTTGACTTCACGAGTCTGCCCTGGGCCTATTACCCTGCTGTAGGCTGTCTCTTATCTCTCTCGAAGAGGAGGAAAGTGATAAGGGCTTGAGATTTCCCCCCCAAAAAAACAAACAAAATCTGCCAGCCATCACTGGGTGAGACATGAATAGGAAACTGACGTAGAAGCAAAAGCGCTCTCCTTCCTGGGTTGGCAGAGGCAGACGCCGGGCCCAGCACTGGTGGGCAGGGTGGTGTATGCAAATGAGTCATTGTGCTGACACACAGCAGTTTGGGACACTTGATCAGACACAGGGGCTTTTCCTCTTTTGCCTTTTTTTTTCCTGGGTCATTTTCCACTTTCTCTCTTCTGGCTCAGCTATGTAACAATTTCCTCCATGCACATCTCCTCAAAGCTCCAGTAATGTTGGTCTTGACTGTTCACCTCCCAGACCTTTGCTATTTCTTCCTTGTGTTCCATTCTTCTAAGAGTGGCTGGCAGATAGCCTCAGAGCAAAGGGGCAGAAGATTAGGTGCGGGATATTCCTAGCTGGGGCTCAGTGGGATGTAAGACACCATCATAATACTTCCTGCTTGGAAGCTTCTTGTCTTTTTCAAGTTCTATAGAACCTCCTGTGTGCTCTTTGCTTCTAGAAGAAAACTAGGAGCACTGAGAGTTGAAATAAGGCCGGTAGCATTTATGAATGGCTTCTTCCCTAATATTAGCAATAGCCAACAGATGACCAGAAAGAAATACTGCTCTCGAAGTGAAAGTTCTTCATGCCCAGAATGGATGGCGGCACGTGATAAAAACCACCGTTAGAACTGAACTAATCTTAATGTCAGCTCTACAAGTGAGAAGGAGGAAAGAGATGAAGAGGGCATACAAGCGCCATGTTCCCTCTTAAAAAGCTTTCCCTCACACCCCATCCGATGACTTCCACCTGTCCCTGGTGAGAACTGGGTCATATGTCCAGCCCTAGCTTCAAGGAAGGCTAGGATGGTGATGATTTCACTCTGGGAATAGAGTGAACAAAATCAAGGTCAACAAAATCAAGGACTTGTTAGTGAAGAAGAAACAGATATTGGGTAGGAAACTTAGTTCCTGCTGTCTCTCAGGTAAGTCCCTTCGACTTTCTGAGCTTCAGTTTTCTCTGCTGTCAAATGACTCGTTTTGAACCAACTGGTCTCCAACCCGTCCTGCTTTTAATGCTGGGATCTCTGATCTGGCAACACTAGCTGCCACTCTTTTCCCCCAAAACAGTTGCTATTATAAAAGGTCTGTCCACCAGATCATTCGCTACGAGAAGATATTTCAGGGAAAACTTCCCTCTCAGTTGCCTGGATTCCTGCCAAGACCAAGACCAGGGAGGTTAGGAGGTTAGGGAGTTGAGGGTAGGGGCAAGGGTCTTTGAATCGCTAGCTGCAGTGGGCCCAAACCGACTTGCCCTTGAGAATTCATAAGTTACAACCTGGCAGGGTCCTGGCACTTACTCAGATACCTGGTGGCATTTACCCCCTGGATTGTCGACAGCAGGGAAAGCACTGAGGAGCATTAAAGAGCTTTCAGAGATGCCAGGCATACAAAATGAAGACCACACTGAAATCACTCCTGAAATTCTACGCATGGACTTCAAGGCACAGACAGTCAACAGGTACTAAGCACAAAGCTGCTTTATCATTTCTTTTCTAAGAACAAGTGAAGGTTAATACCATACACACTGGTATCAGTTAAGCCTCTTTCCCCCAAAGGAACTAAAATTAAGGAAAAGGTTAATTCACCATTCTCAAATAGAATACAACTCACAGGACAGATGCTGCTCCCCAGGGAACTTCCCGGAGAGAAAGATGTTTAACAGAGGGATCATGTGATGTGTGAAGTTTGCGTGCGCAAGCGCGGAGCAGACAAGAAGAGCAGTATGAAAGGGTCCCTTCTGGGGGAAACGCTCTGATTGCCAACTTCCCCCTAGTGGAGAAGTTTTCAATTCAGCTGCACCACTGCCAGGCCAATTACTGAAATAAGATACACAGAGATACACAGTCTTGACTTCATTTTCCTCCACAATGCCCTATTTCTCCTCCTGATGGAAAACAACGTAACGCCCAATGGTTATAACAAATACCAACAGAATACACTTTTCAAGTGTGTTAAGACTGTGGACACAAGTATCTGAAAGATTAGAAGTTTTAAAAATCCAAGATGAAGTAGGGTGCCTGAGTGGCTCAGGTCATGATCCCAGGGTCCTGAGCCTGCTTCTCTTCCTGCCAGGTCCTGGGATCAACAGCCCGCATTGGGCTCTCTGCTCAGCAGGGAGCCTGCTTCTCTTCCTGCCTCTCTGCCTAATTGTGATCTCTGTCTGTCAAATACATACATACACACATAAATGTTTTAAATATTTAGGTGGCTGGCTCTGGGGCTGTAGCTTATTGACCCCCACCTAGAATATCATCTATTTTTTTTTTAAGATTTTATTTATTTGACAGAGAGAGAGAGATATCATGGGTAGGCAGAAAGGCAGGCAGAGAGAGGGGGAAGCAGGCTCCCCACTGAGCAGAGAGCCCGATGAGCGGCTCCATCCCAGATCCTAGGATCATGACCTGAGCTGAAGGCAGAGGCTTAATCCACTGAGCCACCCAGGCACCCCCTAGAATATCATCTATTTGAGGCAATATTCCACATGTGCCTCCAAAGAATGTATGTTCTGCAGTTGGCAGAGTGTTCATGAATTGGTTACATGAAGTTGGCTTCTTCTATCTCTGTTCTGCTCTTCCTCCTTTCCTGTCTTCTTTTGTGTGAAATACTTTTGGTATACCTGTCCCATTCTTCTGGTGATTTTTAACATTTTTATTTCTTACTAGTTACTGTATGAATTTAATATAAATATAAATATTAACTGATCATAGGGTGCCTGCATGGCTCAGTTGGTTAAGGATCTGTCTCCTGGTTTCAGTTCAGTCATGCTCTCAGGTTCGTAGGATCAGACCCCAGATGGGCTCCACACTCAGTGGGGAGTCTGCTTGGGTAAATCTAAAAAAATATTAACTGATCACAATCTACACTAGATTAATACTGACTTAAATTCTGGTAAAACATAGTAACTTTACAGTATGGTTCTAACCCTCCTCCCTTCATTATCTATCACTTATCACATTATATATGTTATAAAACCAGCAGAAGAGTGTTACAAGTATCACTTACACAACCTAACAAAAGACTCTGTGTTCTTTAAAGAAATTAAGAGAAAAGAAACAATTAATTTACTCACAAGTTTATAACTTCCAGTGCTTATCATTTCTTGCTATCTGTAAGCATTTCCTTTTACCCTGAAGACTTCCTGTAGCATGACTTGTAAAATAGCTATTAGCCATGAACGCCTTCAATCTCTTAGTGAAGCTGTAAATCCAAAATAATCCCAATAAAAATCTTAAGAATCGTCCAAAGCAATGGTATTTACATGGATATTGCTACTATGTTGGAAAGCTATGGATTTCTTTTTCTTTTCTTTCTTTTTTTTTTTTTTTTTTGGAAGGCTATGAATTTTTTTCTGTTATCTTGTTTCTGGTTACCTTACGGTGTTCTCTAGTTATTCGAATAGTTGGTTAGTTGATTCTCCTGGAATTCTTTAAGAAGACAATAATACTTCCTGAATATATCTCTAGGTCATTTTTTTCTATTCTTTGATAATATTTAGAGGATTTTTTCCCCTTGTCTTATTTTGTCAGAACTTCCAGCATAACGTTGGGTAACGAAGTGGTGACATCCTGTCTTATTTCTGACTTTAATGGAAACAATTCTCTGTAACTGAAGATTTGTTGGCTTAAGGATTTTGAATTGATATTCTGTATTAGGTTAAAAGGGTTCTTTCTATTCCTAGTAAATGCCAAAAAAATTGTGTATTATATATGCTGAATTTTATCAAATGTTTTCTGGGACATCTATTTACATGATTAAAGGGTTTCCATTTTTAATCTAGTAATAGAGTTAATTACATTAGCCTAGTTTTTCAATATGGAACCTCTCCTGGCATAAATCCTGCTTGGTTAGCATATATAATTCTATTAACACATTACTGAATCTGATGTACTAACATGTTCTTCAGCATTTTTGCTTTAATGTTCACATTCATCGCATCTAATCACTTTCTGGCAGCCTCGTGCTCTTCCTGTTCATTGTATCTGCCCTTTCTAAGCCAGGAGCACATTTGAAGTAATTCCCATCTTTAGGTAGTGGACTTTCTCTGTTAATAAGATTGCATCTGCTTGGCATATTTCAGGGACTCCTTCTAATAATTTCTGGCCCCCTTAGGGTATCTGTTTCTGTTTTCTTGTACTACTATGAATTTAAAAAACAATAATAACACCTGCCATTTCCAGGAATTTGGGATAGGAGGGACAGAGGCCTTTCTATGGGCTCTACCTTTCATCTTCTCTAAAATCTAAGAATGACGCCATTTGTAGGCTCTTGCTGGAACCTGATTATTTCTAGTACTCTCTTGATTGATTTAAATATTGTCAGACATTGGGGAGGGTATGTGGTATGTGCTATGGTGAGTGCTGTGAAGTGTGTGAACCTGGTGATTCACAGACCTGTACCCCTGGGGATAAAAATACATTATATGTTTATTAAAAAAATAAAAAATAAAAAATAAATAAATAAATAAATATTGTCAGAAAACTTGGCATGCCTACCTAACATTTCCATCTCTTCTAATAATGTGCTTTTCTATCTACTCTCATAAAATGTTGACTATTAGGAAGAAAGGTAGTTACCTTTTTTTTTTTTTTTTAAGATTTTATTTGTTTACTTGAGAGACACAGAGAGAGCAACAGACAGCACAAGTGGGAAGGAGAGGGAGAAGCAGGGTCCCCACTGAGCAGGGAGGCCTATGTGGACTCTATCCCAGCACCCCGGGATCATGACCTGAGCTGAAGGCAGATGTTACTGACTGAGCCACCCAAGCACCCCAGAAAGGTAGTACCTTGACCAAAGTTGTCTGTAATGGATATGTCACCATATGCCTTTCCTAGATGGCTTTCAATACTGATTTGGGACAAATCCTTAGAATTTCTTCTTGCAATGAACCAGTTTGGTCAGCTACCAATTTTTTTTCTCCTCTATATTAGAATTGGATTTTTTTTTCAAATGAAGTGCTGATTACCCCAGCAGCATTAAGAATGGTATTCTTGGGGTGCCTGGGTGGCTCAGTGGGTTAAAGCCTCTGCCTTCGGCTCAGGTCATGATCTCAGGGTCCTGGGATCGAGTCCCGCATCGGGCTCTCTGCTCAGCGGGGAGCCTGCTTCCCTTCCTCTCTCTCTGCCTGCCTCTCTTGTGATTTCTCTCTGTCAAATAAATAAAATAAACAAAATCTTTAAAAAAAAAAAAAAGAATGGTATTCTTGGGGTGCCTAGCTGGCTCAGTCAGAGAGACATGCAACTCTTGATTTCAGAGTTGTAAGTTCGAGCCCCACGTTAGGTATAGACATTACCTTTAAAAAAAAATCTTAAAACAAAAAGAAAAAAAACAAAACAAAACAGAGCTCTTTTCAAGTCCCTTTTCCCTGAGGTGAAAAGGATATTACATCTTCTAATATTTTATTTTATTTTTTTTTTTTTCAGAAGTTTATCACACCTAATCTTTGGCCAAAAAGTGGGGCAAACTGCCTTGGGATTGTCTGTTTAAGGACAAAGGATGAATCCTCATCTTAGAGTTTCCCAAATGGCAAAGTTGGAACTGTGTGCACATATCCTAAATTCATCCTCAATCTCAGAGGGCAGTAAGTACGACCTCACCCAGGGGAAGCCTAGAATGGCCCACCCACGCTATCTGGGGAGCCAACGACTCCCTCCCACACGCTGCTGAGCACCCGGCCTCCATTGCCTGAATCCCAATACACCGACAACACTCACTCCCTAACCAAGACTGAGCACCTACTGTGTGCCTGGCAGTGTTTTGGGCATGTGGACTCAGCAGCAAACACGGTAAACAAGGTTCTTAAGACTGCAAATGCCCTCTTGTTTTGAAAGCTTCAATTTCATATTAGGCTTTTGGAGGCTGAGGTAATGTGATCTGATCAGGGAGGGCAGAACCTTTTTTTCCTGCAGGCTCCGCTACGAAATGAGACACCATTTCTCTCCTAGGAAATGAGATCTGCAAAGAGATCATTGGTTTGTTTGTCATGAGATAGGGCAGAACTCAACTGGATAACCAGTCTTCTCTTGACCAAGGTCCTGACCAGTAGTAACCTACCCCTCCCCGCCACCCATCCACGTTGCAGCGTCATGCTTTGGGGAGCAGGTGGACGCTTCTGGAGGTACAGGGAAGGTGAGGTTGAGAGACGAAACTGCCTCTGATCAATACGGCTGCGGCATCATCATAAATAATTTAGGCACATACTCCATTTTTAGTTTCCTTGTTCTGCTTCTCTCATCGTGCGGTGTGACTGCCACAAAGTGTACTCTTTGTGAGGCTAAAGAAACTTTCCCGGCACCTCAATCATCTTCCTGGGGCAAAGATCCACTTTGTGTCAGTCCTTCAGCTTCACAGCCCAGCATCGATGTTTCTACCGTCCTGAAGGCTCTCAGCTGCGTTGCTGCTTTGAGATGTCACCAGCCAGAGATGGTGCTGGTAATGAGCTAAATGGAGGGTCTCTGGGATCTCTCTTCCTGGTGTCCTTCATTTGTTTTAGAAGGTGGTTTTGCTTTGTGAGTGTTGGGGGAGGGAAGATATGGGGAGGAAAGAGGAGGAATGATTTATAGGATCTCAGATTCTGATCTGGTATTTTTTTTGATGGCAGTGAGATGAGGAGACAGGGTATATGAAGAGGTATCAATCAGTATAGGACTGGCCACTAATTATCAGACAAGGAGTTGACTGGCTCTGGCAAAAGATGACAAGGCGTGTCTCTTGTTCTATTTTGCCACCAACGTATATATTAAAAATCTCCGTATTGTCCTGGGGTTCCTCAACAAAGAGCACGGTTCCTACCTCTGTTATTTTGAAACGAAGAATATGAACACCATGATACAGACTGATTTATGGGTTAAAGTGTTTGCTAGGGCTCAAGCTTGCTGTTCTGTCATAGGGGAGGGAAATCGCTGGGAAGGGATTTGCAGAGTAGAAACAAATGCTAAGGAAGGGACACGATAAAAATAACACCGGCTTTGAGGAGCAGGAAGGACAACCTTTTGGCCAAGAGGTAGGCACATTTTCAGCTATCTCCAAACTATAAGCCAAGGCAAGGGGAGGAGCTACGGTATAGATTTAAAATAATGTATCACCTTTCTCTGGGTAAGATCAAGGGCACCACAGGGAAAGCATGTTGAGAAGTATATTTATGAACCTGTGGGCTGCATTCGTGTATCTGCCATACTGACTCCCTTTCAACAGAAAGGGAGTCCAATGCCCACACACTTAGGTCTCTTAACTGGTACACCAAAGTTCCTCGGCGCTCTGAGGCTCCTCCCACAGCCCAGGCGGGCTGTACCCTGGCAAACAAAAGGGGAACAATTCAACGTCTGAAGGAAGGGCTTGTCTAGGGTCAGGAGGTAATCAGAATTAGCAACGAACAACCCAGGACCATCGTTGCTACCGCCTGAGGCTCTGACTCTGAACTCATGTCTCTTAATTTACTGAGACATGCACAATTCTGAATTCTATCAGGGGAAACATTTTTATAATATTTTCCATCATAATGGAGTCTTCCACTCTGATTTTCCTCCTAATACATTTGTGGAATGCAGGAGTAATATTTATAAATATTTCCTTAGAGAAGCAATACGGCTACATTAATATAAATGAGAAGAACGTTTTCTGCAAATATATCCATTGTAGAGTTACACCAGCTTGCTAGAGAGAGAGCACTGTAATTCAAAAAGGCATTTCAGAGCATATCATTTACTCTTACAAAAGAAAATCGTTCACTGAAAAGAAATAAATGAAAAAAAGTAAAAAAAAAAAAGAAAAGAAAAGAATGTTAAAGCACACAAAAAAATTGTTAATATTTATCTTCCTGGATACCTACGTACAGAGATTCCTAATACGTTTTGCTATGCATAATGTATACTTAGTTGAAATATTTGCATCTCATGATTCCAAAAAGAGTTTAAAGTTTTTTTTTTTTGTAATGTCACAAATGTGGTTTATCTGTATGAAAAGGCATACTTTAAAAAAAAATTTAACCATAAAAGCTCTCATTGAGAAACTTTAATTATTTTAAGACTTTTATTTATTTATTTGACAGAGAGAGAGATCACAAGTAGGCAGAGAGGCAGGCAGAGAGAGAGGAGGAAGCAGGCTCCCCACTGAGCAGAGAGCCCGATGTGGGGCTCAATCCCAGGACCCTGAGATCGTGACCTGAGCCAGATGCAGAGGCTTTACTGACTGAGCCACCCAGGCACCCTGAGAAACAAACTTTAAACCACCTGTTACATATTAATCCATTATTTTGTTAACAATGATAGGACAATGATCATCACATATAAAGCATCCCAGACATGTATTTCTTCAAGGAACAAATGACTTTATCTACAATTGGAGGAACTGAGGTCAGATGAAAGGTTTGGACCATTTATCAAGTATTTTATCTAATCGGATTATGAAATCCTCTAAACAGCTAATTCAAATATTCTTTTCCTTTCCTTCCTTAAAAGACAAATGAAAGCTTTGATACTGGACATTTACTCTTTGAAAGGGAAATCTGAGAGTAATGTCTCGAGGGAAAAAAAAAAAGCCCTTCAGATTAAAATTTTAGAATAAAAAGGGAAGCGGGGGTGGGGGGAGTGGGTCAGTCAGAGGAGTGGCCAACTCCTGATTTCTGCTCAGGTCACGATCTCAGGGTCTACAGAACAAGCCCCAGGTCGGTCTGGGCTCCACAGTCAGCGGGGAATCGGCTTCAGACTCTCTCTCTCCCTCTGCCCCTCCCCTGCTCTTTCTCTCTCTCAAATAAATAGATAAATAAATAAATAAATATTTTAAAAAATTTTCAGAATAACAATACGGAAGGAAATTATTTTGTTGAAGTACCACTCTGTCGTGCTTTTAATCTTAATTAAGAGCCTAAACAACATGCAAATACTTTAAGATTCAAAAGCTTATTCGCAAAAAAAAAAAATCTCATTCATTATAACTCTAAACTGGGGACAAGAGGAAACTGGAAATCTTAGTAAAGTTTCGACTTTTTTCTTCTAACGTGGACATCGCCTTTGTTTGATTTTCTAAGTGACTACCACAAGTGGGAAATAAAAACAGTAACTCAGCCCTTTATTCATGTGCTAACCGACACCACAGTTCCAGTGTAAGAAATTACATTTTATGATACATGTGTCTGAAATTTTTTCTCTCCCCCTTTTTTGGTTACAGAACCTTGATGAAGGTGCCCTATCTAAAAAACAAAACGAATTTCCCAGCATTATTTGCAGGTAGGTATGGCCAGTGAGATGTCAACAGAAGTTGTTAGGTGGGGCTCCTGGAAACTCCTTTTGGCCACTTCTTTTCTCTCTCTCTCTCTCTTTTTTAAATACTTCATTTACTTATTTATTTGACAGAGAGAGACACAGCAAGAGAGGGAACACATGCAGGGGGAGAGGGAGAAGCAGGCCTCCTGCTCAGCAGGGAGCCCGATGCAGGACTCGATCCCAGGACCCTGGGACCAGGACCCGAGTTGAAGGCAGATGCCTAACGACTGAGCCACCCAGACGCCCCCCCTACCTTTAACAAATATTTTACTTTATTGTTATTTTTTTAAGTAAACGCAACACATAAGACGGGGCTCGAACTCACAACCCTGAGGTCAAGAGTCACATCTTCCACGGAGCAGCCAGCCCCGGCGCCCCTCCTTCCCTCTCTTCTGACTGACACACCGATCTGATGTCTGGCATTCCGGGGAATCCCCGGCATGGACTCCTGAGTAGAGCCTGAGGATAGAAGTCATGCTCCAGGACGACCAGAGAAGAAAGAGGGATGAGCCCAAGTCTCTAAGAATGGGGGGGCTGCCACGGCAGCCTTGCAGGTCAGCTGACACACAACGTTCTATCGGTTTCAGGTGTACAACACAGCGATTCAACATCTTTAGACATTACGCTACGCTCCCAAGTATTGTGACCATGTGCCACGTATATGACGCCATTGCAACACCGTGGACTGTCTTATCTATGCTGCACCCTTCATCCTCGTGACTTATTCATTTTAAACCTGGAAACCTGTACCGCCGACTCCCATTCACCCATTTAAACCCTGTTATTTGAGTTTTTATTTTCATTTGCAACTAAACCTAGTCCCTGCCGAATGAGCCACCAGATAGGTCTTTGACCTTTGGCAATTCATTCAACTTCTCCGTGGCTTGGCTTACTCCTCTGTGCAAATGGGTGTCTTATAACAGAATAGGGCTCAGAGAGGCACCTGGGTGGCTCCGTGGGTTAAACCTCTGCCTTCGGCTCAGGTCATGATCTCAGGGTTCTGGGATCAAGTCCCACATCCGACTCTCTGCTCAGCAGGGAGCCTGCTTCCTCCTCTCTCTCTCTCTCTGCCTACCTCTCTGCCTACTTGTGATCTCTGTCTGTCAAATAAATAAATAAAATATTTTTTTAAAAAAGTGCTTTATACCCTAAAATTTGTATGAAACCACAAAAGACCCCAAAGAGCCACAGCAATCCTGGAGAAGAAGAACAAAACTGGAGGTATCGCGTTGCCAGGTTTCAAGTTATACTGCAAAGCTGTAGTCATCAAGACAGTATGGGTTGGGCACAAAAACGGACACACAGACCGATGGGGCGGAATAGAGAGCCCAGAAATAAACCCACGATTGTATGGACAATTGATGTATGACAAAGGAGGCAAGAATGTACCATAGGGAAAAGACTGTCTTTTCGATAAATGGTGCTGGGAAAACTGGACAGCTACATGGAAAAGAAGGAAATGGACCACTTTCTTACTCCAAATACAAAAATAAACCCAAAATGGATGGAAGACATAAACGTGAGACTTGAAACCATAAAAATTCTAGAAGAGAGGAGAGACAGTAATGTCTCTGATATTGGTGGTAGCAACGTTTTTCTAGATATGTCTCCTGAGTCAAGGGAAGCCAAATAAAAAATAAACTACTGAAGGGGGCCTGGCTGGCTCAGTGCATGGAGCATGTAACTCTTGATCTCCGGGTTATAAGTTTGAGCCCTGTGCTTGGTGTAGAGATTGTTTAAAAATAATCTCAAGGGGCACCTGGGTGGCTCAGTGGGTTAAACCTCTGCCTTCGGCTCGGGTCATGATCCCGGGGTCCTGGGATTGAGCCCCGCATTGGGCTCTCTGCTCAGCGGGGATCCTGCTTCCCCCTCTCTCTGTGCCTACTTGTGATCTCTGTCTGTCAAATAAATAAATAAAATCTTTAAAAAAAGAAAGAAAGAAAGTAGAGTAGACATCAAAATTTGTTTGCGTCAGGGTAGTGACTCGTTTAAAAAAAAAAAAAAACTCAAAAAACCTCCCAAAACAAAAAACCTACTGGGACTACAAAATAAAAGGCTTCTGCACAGCAAAAGAAAAAAGCAACAAGACAAAAAGACAACCTGCCAGATGGGAGAAGATATCTGTGAATGATAGATCTGATAAGGGGTTAGTGTCCAGAATACATAGAGACATTACACAACACAACACCAAAAGACTGCAAATAATCCGATCAAAAAATGGGCAGAAGGCATGAACAGACATTTCTGCAAAGAAGACATCCAGATGGCCACAGACATGAAAAGAACTCAACAGCAATCAGCATCAGGGAAATGCAGATCAAAACCATAGAGAACCACCACCTCACACCTGTCAGAATGGCTAAAATCAAAAACACAAGAAACAAGCATTGGCAAGAACACGGAGAAGAAGGAACCCTCCTACACTGCTGGTGGGAACACAGACCGGGGTAGCCACTCTGGGAAAACAGTATGGAGGACCCTCAAAAAAAGGAAACTAGAACTATCAAATGATCCAGTAGTTCCACTCCTGGGTTTGCCCAAAGAATAAGAAAACACTTAATCTAAAGGATGTATGCACCCCCTGTGTTTACTGCAGCACCATTTACGATAACCAAAATATGGAAGCCACCTGAGAGTCCATGGATAGAAGAATGGATAGAGAAGAGGTGGTATCTATATAGAGAGAGATGTAGATATAGGGATATATACAGTGGAATATTACTCATCCATAAAAAGAATGAAATGTTGCCATTTGCAACAACATGGATGGATCTAGGGAGTATGATGCTGAGTAAAATAAGTCAGAGAAAGACACCAAACGATTTCACTCATACATGGAGTTTAAGAAACAAAACGAATGACCAAAGCAAAAAAAGAGACAAAAAGGTGACTCTTAACCATAGAGAACAAACTGGTGGTTACCAGACGGGAGGGGGACAGGGTCGGGGGATGGGGGAGGTAGGTGCAGGGGATTAAGAGCACACGTACCACGATGAGCCCTGAGTCATGTACAGAACTGTGTGCACCTGAAACTGTGTAATACTGTTAATTAACAAGGTGAACTAATTCATCATGTTAATTACACTGGAAATTAAAGAATAAATTAAGAAATTATATATCCAAACAAATAAGTAAATAGAGGCACAGATGATACGGAGCGACTTTCAGAAACCACAGCTCCTCTCCTTGCCAGAGCTCTAGGATGGAGTGAAGGCTGGAGATTGTTTGCACTGGCAGGCCGGTCGGCTGGTGGCTCAGGGGCTGACGTCTAAGTTCGCTGTTCCAGAAAGGGCCAGGTGGCTTGGTCCCATTTCACGGCCCTACACAGTGCAGCGTACTCAGCCCCGGTTAACTGCCCTCTGAACGTAATTCCAAGTTTAAAGCACGTGGGAGGGGACATGAGGAAGTCTAAACTGGCCATGCTCTGGAGAGACCCTAACCCTCTGTCTCTTTCACCTGCCAGCAGTGTGCAGGTGGGTGTAAGTAGAGATTTTTTTTTTTTTTAAGAGAGCGGCTTCCTCTTTTCCAGAAATCTGAATTTTGTTTTTTCAGCTAGTTTATTTAGAAGCCTGCTGAGCCTTAGGGTTTGAACTTTAGGATGACTGCCAAATTATTTCCATTCCGATCATCAGGTTATAATAATGATAATGGTTACTATGTAATGAGCGCTCACTATGGGTCATGCACTATTTTAAGAAATATGGATGGGGAGAACAAAGGCCAAAGAAATGTAGATAAAATTAAGTTTCCTTACAACTTTGCAGCCAGCCCATGGACAAACAGTTGAGATGGGCAGAACAGGACATTCCTCGAGGAGTTCAAAATTGCCTTCTTGCTGATGCTCTGCTAGAGGCAAAAGGCAACCTTAGCTGGACAGTAGCCCAACCTCCAGGGTCCTGCAGAAGTTTTCTTTAACCTATGACAATCCTGTTGGAAACTTCCTTTATCTCTACCCCACCCCCTCCCCCCAAGTTTAAAAGCATAGCATCAGTCGCTCCTTCCAAACGTAGCACAGCTCTTTCACCGGTCCTTTCCCCGTGCTTTAATAAAACCACCTTTTGGCACCGAGAAATCCTTTCCTGACCCTCTGCTCCTGGCCCCCACATGCCTCCAACTGGGTCTCGGCTCAATGAGGCGCGTATGTCCTGTTACGTGCCCCCGGCAGAGACGCTAACGGTGGGATGACTCGGCCCAGCGTCCCCCCAGGAAGAGGTGGTATCAGAGCCAGGAGCGGGCCCGGGCTCTTTGGCACCATGTGGGAGCTGTCATATTCATAACCTCCCCACGTCCTGCCTTTCTTCTTCAGGTCTCAGGAACTGCAAAGGAAGTGGGGGTGGTTCTTGGACCAGGTGCGTCTTGGACGGGGTCCGTACTTTCATGGACTGTTGCTTGCTCTGTGCTCCAGTGTCTTACTGCTCACAGGAGATGATAAAATCCTTCAGGCTTAGTGTCTTCCGCCAGGCCAGGCAACCACAAAAGCAAGTCTGTTCTCTATGCCAGAGGCCTCCTGCCCTTGCTTGGTCCTTCAGCTAAGCTCACTGTCCAAAACCCATGAGGGCCTCCGGTCTGGGGCTCTGACGAGAAATCGTTTTCGGAGGGAGCCACTCCTGCTAGGGATACCCAGCTAGGTGAGAACGACTCCCCAGGATACCTACTAGAATCAAACCTCATTTCCTCGGTCCTAGAAGGCATGCTCAAGGCACTAACAGCTTTTTGTGGGGGTGGGGAAGTGGAGGAAATGGGGGGGTGGGAAGCAGGTACTGACACAGGATTTTTAAGAAGGAGAAAGGGATAAAAAATGGACTTCTGTGATCTGCCTCCCCAAACCCATAATCCATCTAAGACGGAGAAAAACGTTAGACACAGGCATTCTACAAAATACCTGACCAGCGTTCCTCAGAACCGTCGAAGTCGTCAGGAACAAGGCAAGTCTGGAAACTGTCCCAACCAAGAGGAGACATGATTAACTACGTGTAAGATGCTGTCCTTTGTGGGACCCTGGAACAGAAAAAAAGACACTGGGTAAAATCCAAGGAGATCAGGATATAGTTAATAATAATGCACTGAGGGGCGCCTGGGTGGCTCAGTTGGTTAAGTGTCCGCCTTTAGCTCAGGTCATGATCCTGGGGTTCTGGGATCAAGTCCCACATTGGGCTCCCTGCTCAGCGGGGAGCCTGTTCCTCCCTCTCCCACTCCCCCTGCTTGTGTTCCCTCTCTTGCTGTCTCTGTCAAACAAATACATAAAATCTTAAAAAGAATAATAGTAATAATGTACTGAGACTGGTTAATTAATTGTAGCAAATGTCCCAAACTAATGTCAGATGTTAATAATAGGGAAACTGAGGCACCTGGCTGGCTCCATTGGTACAGTGTGTGACTTTCCATCTTGCAGTTGTGAGTTCAAGTCCCACAGTGGGTGTAGAGAGTACTTAAAAATAAAATCTTAAAAGGCGAACCATAAGAGACTATGGACTCTGAAAAACAACCTGAGGGCTTTGAAGGGGCGGGGGTGGGAGGTTGCGGGAACAGGTGGTAGGTAATAGGGCACGTATTGCATGGAGCACTGGGTGTTGTGCAAAAACAATGAATACTGTTACGCTGAAAAAATAAATAAATAAAAAAAATAAAAAATAAATAAAAAAAATAAAGTCTTAAAAAAAAATAGGGGAGGGGCACCTGGTGCCAGTGGGTTAAGCATCTGCCTTCGGCTTAGGTCATGATCCCAGAGTCTTGGGATTGAGCGGCACATCGGGCTCTCTGCTCAGCAGGGAGCCTGCTTCCCTTCCTCTCTCTCTGCCTACTTGTGATCTTTCTGTCAAATAAATAAATAAATAAAATCTTTAAAAAAAAAAATAGGGGAAACTGGATGCAGAGTATTTGGGACCTTGGTACTATCTCTGAATTTTTCTACAAATCTAAAACTCCCCAAATAAAAAGTTTATTGAAAAAAAAAAAAGACGAAAGTCCTGTCCTCTCTGAGATTTGCCTGGGCTGGCTGACATGCTGTTCCCTCATTATGAAAACCCTGAACCAAACACCCTCTCAACTCTAAAGAGTTTTGGGCACTTTCCAGACAAGGACACGCCGGTTTTTATTGTTTCTGCTGAGCCAGGTGGCACCTTTTATGATTCCCGTGTTTTACGGTAACGAGATCTGACACAGGGAAGGGCAGGCTCAAAGCTGCCAGGGTGAGGGCAGAGCTGGGTGGGGAGCCCTGTTTGTTTACCTTTCCCAGGACCACTGCAGGCTGTGCCCAGACACTGGTAGGAATGCAATTCTATTCAATTCAACAAAAGTGAACTGGCCCCTTTTCTGTATTGGAAGCATGGAAATCTGAAACTGAGCAAGATTCAGATGCCCGCTGGAGGGCCTTGTGCTACAGCTGGGAAGCAAAATAATAGCAGCAATGGGTAACTGCAGGGACACCTGGGTGACTCAGTTGGTTGAGCCGCTGTCTTTGGCTCAGGTCATGATCCCACGGTCCTGGGATCAAATCCCGCATCGGGGCTCCTTGCCCAGCAGGGAGCCTGCTTCTCCCTCTCCCTTGGCCTGCTGTTCCCCCTGCTTGCACTCACATTCTCTCTGTCAAATAAAAAACTAAAATCTTTTTTTATACATTTTAAAAAAGATTTTATTTATTTGACAGAGAGAGGGATCACAAGTAGTCAGAGAGGCAGGCAGAGAGAGAGAGAGGAGGAAGCAGGCTCTCCGCTGAGCAGAGAGCCTGATGTGGGGCTCGATTCCCAGGACCCTGGCATCATGACCTGAGAGGAAGGCAGAGGCTTTAACCCACTGAGCCACCCAGGTGCCCCAAATAAATAAATAAAATCTTTTAAAATTAAAAAAGAAAAAAGTAATTTCAATACAAGAGGGGAAGCGCCTTGGCCCATGCATAAATAAGCCTGGAGGGAGAGGGGAGAAAAGGCCCCTGCAGACAGCAGCCCCCACCTTGGTGTGGGGGGTGGGGGCGGACACCTCAGCCTGAGGAGTAGGTGAATCCCCTTTAGAGGAAAAGGTGTTTCTTGGTTCTGTAGGGGCTCTGCTGCATCTGATTTCTTACAGTTTCACTTGGTGGTGGGACGGGCTGGGCACTAACGCCCATGTTCTTTCTCTTTCTTTTTTTTGTCCTTCCAGATCCTTTTTTTTTTTTTTTTAATAATGTTCAATTAGCCAACACACAGTACATCATTGGTTTTTAATGGAATGTTCAATGATTCATTAGTTGCTTATAACACCCAGTGCTCATCACATCGGGTGCCCTCCCTAATACTCAACACCCAGTTACCCCATCCCCACACCCCACCCCCCCACTCTGCAACCGTCAGTTTGCTTCCTGGAGTCCAGAGCCTCTCGTGGTTTGTCTCCCTCTCTGATTTCTTCCCCTTCAGTTTTTCCCTCCCTTCCCCTGCGGTCCTCCATGCTACTCCTTACGTTCCCCATATGAGCGAAACCATAGGATAATTGTCTTTCTCTGCTTGAGTTATTTTGCTTAGCGTAGCAGTAAGTCTGACGTTCAGTGGCCCAGTTCCTGTGAGAAGGCGAGAAGGCTTTGGTATTCACACAGAGCCAAATCACCGTCCACGTAACAGTTTACTCCTGTGTCTCTGAGGTGCGAAGGGAGAAGGGAGAAGCGAGATTTTCGCAGGGGTTCCTGGTCTATCTATGAAATATGTTGGTGCTCCTGGGATAGGACAGCCCGGAATTTTCTGTGTATGCTTTTGGGGACAGATTAGCTAGACGGAACAAGGGAGATGAGTGTTATTTTCTTATACCCTGTGATAGTAAAGCATGGGCCTTTCTCCTTCACACTGTGAACCAGGTCTGGAAGACACTCTCTGGCCCCCCTAGGTCCCTACGGGAGGTAAAAGGAGCCACCTTTACTCATTGGGCCTCTCCGCCTCAGGTCAGAGCTCCGTATAAGCCCATTCTGCACATGTGAGAGACTTTTCTTTTTCTTTCTTTTTAATAGTAAGTCCCTGCATTAAAATAAGCAATTTTCTTTTTTTAAAAAAATATTTTATTTATTTATTTGACAGAGAGAGCGGTCACAAGTAGGCAGAGAGGCAGGCAGAGAGAGAGAGAGAAACAGGCTCCTCACTGAGCAGAGAGCCCGATGCGGGGCTCGATCCCAGGACCCTGGGATCATGACCTGAGCCGAAGGCAGAGGCTTAAACCACTGAGCCACCCAGGCGCTCCAAAATAAGCAATTTTCTAAACTGGGGATTCTTCATCAGTCATCTGTGCCAAATTTTATTCTGCACGTTCTGAAATTACTTCCTCCCTTTCCATGTTTTCTGAGGGCAGGTGGGCAGCCCCCTGTCGGGTCCTCTTCTCTCTCTGCTTGGAGTCCTTGCCGTCACCACCCCGTCCCTTCTCAAATCTCGGAGTTCTCCCTCTCAAAGAGGGGTGCCCACATCATCTCCTGACAGAGTCCACGTGCTTCCCCTTCCCACCCACTTTCCTAAACTCAGGAGAGGAAAGAAACTCTCTCTGCCTGGCTTTATTCAGCACACGATGTGATCTCCCATTCTGGAATTCCTTGGTAAATTATGCCAGTAATTGTCCAGCTATGGGGGGAAACTGGTCTTCTGTGACATCTTCCTTTTGTGGATCTCCCCAACACATTGGAATGGTGGATCCAGCTGAGGGATCCAGATGAAGATTTAGAAAGCGGTGTGTGGAGAAGCCCAGCTGAGGATGGGTATGGAGATAAGTTTACAATTACTGAGGACAAAAAAGGACGTAACAGGAGAACATGATTTTTTTGTTTTGTTTGGAGAATGTGATTTTTAAGGTGGATACAGATCGGCTATCATAAGGACTTCTTAGTATCTTTATGGAAAGAAAACCAGGATCAATATTTAGGCTTAGGTTTTTTTTTTTAAAAATAAGCACTGAATAGTGATTGGGAGGGGTCCTATCAGAAGATGTTTTTGTTCTGTACCTTATTTAGGTGAGATGTAACTTCTCCTTGCAATGCCTTTATTACAGTTAAAATATATTCAGTCTTGGAAAAGTGAGGCCATAATTTTACATCTGGCTTGAGAGATAAGAAATGGGTGTACATGTTATTTTGCATTTTGTGAAACTGGCTACAAATCAGAGGGGTACAAACAGAATTATCTTTAACTGATTTATACGTATCATACACGACGCTATGGCCTTTAGAGGAAATGGTTTTCTGGCAGACACAGGCAGCAAGATTTCCTGACTGATGGATCCAATAAGTATGACTTTTTCACCCACCATGTGCTGTGGTACCTCCCAGAAATTCAGAGATGAGCAAATCTGAGCTGCTGACACCAAGAGCTCACGGTCTACTTGAGAAAATAGATAGTAAACAGATGATTATTGCATAATATGATGTGTTCTGTAACAGTCACAGAGACTGTGGGAACAGCAGGTAGAAGGAAGACTTTATAAGGGACCAGTGTCCTGCTCTGCCTAATTCAGCTGGGGCTGGTGATGCCTGACTTTTAAATTGACAGCTGAGGGGCACTTGGGTGGCTCAGTGGGTTAAGCCTCTGCCTTCGGCTCAAGTCATGATCTCAGGGTGCTGGGATTGAGCCCCGTGTCGGGCTCTCTGCTCAGCAGGGAGCCTGCTTCCCCGTCTCTCTCTGCCTGCCTCTCTGCCTACTTATGACCTCTCTCTGTCAAATAAATAAAATCTTTAAAACTAAAAATTAAAAAAAAATGAATACATAAATTGACAGCCAAAGCGTGACCAAGTGTTCAGAAGGGCAGGGAAGCGCGTTCTAGGCAGAGAACCCACCATGCAAAGAACAGAGTGCAGAGTGCCTTCCGGCGATACTGATACTTCACTGTGATCCAGCTGCGGAGGAGGAATGACCAAAGGCGAGGCTGGGAAGGTCTGTAGGGCCTAGCTCTCCTTATATAGGGCCTGACCGAGCACGCAAAGAAGGCAGACATTAGACATCACCCTGTAGACCAAAACTTCTCCAACTTCAGTGCCCGTGAGTTTCCTTTAAGGAGCTCCTTCAAAATGATGGTGGAAAAAAAAAAAACCCAAAAAATAAAAATAAAAATAAAATAAAATGACACTCTGTGGGGGTGCCTGGGTGGCTCTGTTGGTTGGGCTGCCAACTTCTGATTTTAGTTCAGGTCATGATTTCAGGGTCTTGCGATCCAGCCCCACACTGAGCCCTGCATCAAGCTTCACACTCACGGGGTATCAGCTTCAGGATTCTCTCTCTCCCTCTCCTCCTCCTTGCTCTCTCTCAAATGAATAGATAATTAAAAAAAAAAATAAAGATAAATAAAATGACATTTGATGGGTCTGAGTGTCCCGTCTCTAACAAGCCCCGGGTACTCTGCAATCAGGTGGCCTGCAGGCCTCACTGAGGGAGCAAATCATTCCCGACTCCAGCACCAGGAATGGACTCCTTGTGTGCGCTAAGCTCTGATACCTTCTGCCCTTGAGAGGAGGGGTACGCAGTGGGACCTGGGCCACCACATCCTCTGGGCTGTGCCCACAAGCTGTGTCCTGGGTTTACGGCAGGTGCGCTGCAAGTAATATTTTCCATGCATTCTGCGATGGGCAGGAAAGGGGGAAAGAGTGCTGGTTCAAGTAAGCAGGTACACACTACCGAGCCGTAACTTGGCTTTCTGCTAAGAACCCCCAGTGTTGCAACAGCTCCTGTTGCCCAAAGCCGCTGACAGGGGCTGTTGGCATGTGTGGCCCACAGCCTCCTCTCCTTCAGCATTCAGTGTCTGGAGACTGAATCCCAGCTCCTAATCGTCTCCGCCGGTGGTGCTGAGTTCATCCTGGCCTGTGCCGGTTTTTGTAGCGGCCCCTGTTGCCCCTCAGAGTGGCAAGACCCTGTCATGTGGTGGCGGCCAAGGAATCACCAATGGACGGAAAACACAGAATCTCATTCTGGGACCTCCCAGTTCTTAGTGCTTCATTATTATAGTTATGGCTTTAAATGTCATTTTAAGTCATTTCTTTTTTCTTTTCTTTCTAAAGAGTTTATTTGAGAGAGAGAGCGTGCGCGCGCGCAAAAGCAGAGCAGAGGGAGAGGGAGAAGGCGGCTCCCCGCCGAGCAGGGAGCCTGATGCCCGACTCAATGCCGGGACTCAATGCCGGGACTCTGAGATCCTGACCTGAGCTGCAGGCAGGTGCTTAACTGACTGAGCCATCCCAGCGTCCAAGTCATTTCTTTGTCCATTCTCAAAACAGAACCAAGATGATTAGGTGGGCCATTTCTCCTAACGAAGCAGTAGATATGCCTCTGGCATAGGAAAAGGCCAGTCGATGTCAAGTGAATGCCAATTTGTATTTCTGCTGAGGTCGTTGGTCTCTGGGTCACTGTTTTGAGAAAGTGTGTGAGTATGAACATAATCACACAAGTTGGTTATGTCCGCAGGTCCATTTCTAGAAAAGAAATGGAGGGAGGTCTTTTTTTTTTTTTTTTTTAAGATTTTATTTATTAGAGAGAGACAGAGAGCAGGGGGAGAAGGAGAGAGAAAATCCCAACCAGATTCTGCACTGAGTGCAGGGCCCAACCTGTGGCTCAATCTCACGACCCTGAGATCACAGCGTGAGCCGAAATCAAGAGTCGGACGCTTAACCTACAGAGACACCTCAGTCGGCACCTCCCCGACTTTCTTAAAAAAGATTTTCTTTTTAAGTAATCTCTATACCCGATGTGGGGCTCTGAACTCACAACCCCAAGATCAAGAGTTGCAAGCTCTTCTGACTGAGCCAACCAGGGGCCCTGGAGGCCTTCTTGTCCACACTGACTTCTGTCCTGCTTACAACTTTTCTGACATGATTGTTTACCTTTTCTAAAAAAAAGAAAAACCAGAGAAGACAGAGGCGTATTGCTGTGTGGAAAGCATGGGGACATTTGAAGGAGCCACTGGTTGTGCTGGTTTGGGTAGAAACACTCACTTTCCTCTGAGTGTATCTCGTGTCCAGACTCCTCCTGTTCTGTGCGTTTCAGGGGAAGAGATGAAAGTCCTTCCATCTCCTGTGTTTGCACCCACACTGCTACATTATTGGGAGTCTGCTCGTGAGGAAACAAGCCTTTGAAATTACAAATTCCCCTTAAGTTGTAGTGTTTTTAGCTGTGTCTCCAGCTGATGATTTCTGAGCTCTCTTCTGACAGCAGTGAACCATAAGTGAAAGGAGATACAATATTACAAAATAAGAAGGAACGGGAGGGAAAACATTTGTTTTTACCACAAGCAAGCCTCTTCCTTGATGCCCCTCCCACCACCCTCTCTCTGTCCCCAAATACACTGTTGCAGAACTGTGGGGGGAAAGCACAGCCCAGAGACAAGTCATCTTTGCTCTCAACATTGAATAGATAACCTGCTTTATGTTGTTATATATTTATGAGCAGGGAAGAGGCATATTCGTGTCTCATAAATACGACAATTAAACTATTCAACAGCTAGAACCCACTTTGTAATCTTCCAGGACTTAAATGCAACCTCATTTTAATAAACGGGAATGAGTTTCATGGGCTCCTCTAGACTCCACAGTAATGCGAGTCTGTTCCCTTTGAAGGAACAGGAGCGGAAATCATTTGGTTAAGAGCTCTGTCATGCTGTCCCCTATCTCCTCGCCTCCTGGTGGGTAAGAAAACACTTAAGAGCCCTGTTTCCTGAAACTATTTGTCTGTTCACACATTAAGTACACCTTCCATTTAGACATGCTTCCTACCCTTGCCGGTTTCATCCTTGAGATATTCAGAGATAAAAGAGAAGTGTTGGGGCACCTGGGTGGCTCAGTTAAGCGTCTGCCTTCAGTTCAGGTCATGATCCCAGGGTCTTCGGATCGAGTTCTGCATTGGGCTGCCTGCTGAGCAGGGAGCCTGCTTCTCCCTCTCCCTCTGCTGCTCCCCCTGCTTGTGCTCTCTCACTCTCTCTGTCAAATAAATTAATAAATAGAATCTTTTAAAAAGAGAGAGAGAGAAGTGTTTTCTGTTGACAAATAACCTAGAGTCAACCTCCAGCGTGAAATGTCTTCAATAACAGCTTCTTCCTTTTCCAGTGGTGGACACAGCCTAGACCAATGAGGCTTGAAGTAGAAAATCGAAAGTTGAGCTTTTTTCCTTCCTCCCTCCCTCCCTTACTCTCGCTCTTTTTTCCTTTCTTTCTCTTTCTTTTTTCAAATCTCCAGGCTTCCTACTATTGATGCTCCTTCCAGAAAAGGGATCCTTTTGCTAGAAACTTAACAGCCTCCTAAAGCCACGGTTCCCGACCAATATTTTAAGAGACAGTGCATTTATGAGCTTGAGGTCACCTTAAGGCCATACACTCTCCTTGTTAGAGGGAGCCTTTTGAATTATTTAATAGAGTGATCCTAAACCCGGCTTCTCATCAAAATTGCCCACAGAGCTTAAAGATTTTTTTTTAAATTTATTTGACAGAGAGAGAGAGATCACAAGTAGGCAGAGAGGCAGACAGAGAGAGAGGGGGAAGCAGTCCCCCTGCTGAGCAGAGAGCCTGACGCAGGGCTCGATCCCAGGACTCTCAGGACCCTGAGATCATGACCCAAGCCGAAGGCAGAGGCCCAACCTACTGAGCCACGCAGGTGTCCCCCGCAGAGCTTAAAAAAAAACAAAACAAAACGAAAAGATTCTTGTCTTTACTGTAGTTTTCTGGGTAAAAAGCTTTGGAGGTAAGTCCCACTAGACTTATTTTTTTTTTTTTCAGATTGTATTTTTAAGTAGTCTCCACACCCAACATGGGGCTCAAACTCACAACCCCAAGATCAAGAGTTTCATGCTCTACCAACAGAACCAGCCAGGCACACCCCACTATAGCCTAATTTTTTTTTTTAAAGATTTTATTTATTTGAGAAAGAGAGAGAAAACAAGCCAGGGAGGGGCAGAGGCAGAAGGAGAAGCAGGCACCCCACTGAGCAGGAAGCCCAATGTGGGGCTCGATCCCAGAACCCTGAGATCATCCTAAGGTGAAGGCAGATGTTTAACCGAATGAGCCACCTAGGCATCCCCCCATCTTTCTTTTTTTAAAGTTTTACTTATTTAAGAGAGAGACGGCATGTAGGAGCACATGAGGGAGGGAAGGGCAAAAGGAGAGGGAGTGAGAGTCCCAAGTGGACTTACCTCTGAGCACGGGGCCCAACGCAGGACCTGATCCCAGACCGGAGATCGAGACCAGAGCAGGAAACAAGAGGCAGATACCCAACCAACTGCACCACCCAGGCACCCCCCCCCCCCCCACAGTCTTTTTAAATAAAGTTCTGGAGGTGCCTGGGTGGCTCAGTCGTTAAGCGTCTGTCTTCAGCTCAGGTCATGATCTCAGGGTCCTGGGATCGAGCCCTGCATCGGGCTCCCTGCTCAGTGGGGAGCCTGCTTCTACCTCTGCCCTTCCCCCACTCTTGTGTGTGCTAATAAGTAAATGTTTAAAAAAAATCAAAGCTAGTAATTTGTCAACCCAAATTCAGTATACATCTCTAAAATATGAGAAAATGTTTATATAAGAAGCCGTTGCCACAACAAATGAAATTTAAAAATTCTTTAATATTCTCTAAGATCTAGTTCATAACTAAATTTCCCTAACCATCTAAGAAATGGGTTTTAAAAGTTAGCTTGTACAGGGGCGCCTGGGGGCACTCAGCCAGGTAGGTGTCTGACTCTTGATTTCAGCTCAAGTCATGATGTCAGGGTCGTGAGACAGAGCCCTGAGTCAGGCTCTGGGCTAAGCACGGAATCTGCTGGAGGTTCTCTCTCTCTCCCTCCCTCCTTGCTCATGTTTTTTTCCCCCCTCTCTCTCTCGAATAAATAAATCTTAAAATAAAAAGTTTGTACAAATTAAGACCCAAACAAACCCCATGTGTTGCCTTTGCTTGCTCTGTCTCTTGTATTTCTTTTAATCTAGAGCTGCCGACCTCATCCCTGACTCCCCATATTTTTTATGCTACTGACTTAAGAAACCAGGCTTGTCTTGAGGATGGCCTGTCTTCTGGCTGATGGCTTCTGTGTGTAAATCAGCCAGTAAAATGGCCATCAGCCATTTTACTTTCCCCTTGCGAGAGGTTAGATCTAGCAGACTGGTGAAGATTTAGTCTCAACTTCTGGGATTAGCGATACTTCACAGGTAAGACTCTTACTTCTCAGAGCATTTCGTCGGGAGGCAGGTGATGTCAGCTTGTCCTCTCTGAGGCCGAGGACTCGGGCTCTGGCACCGGCCCTTCCACTGTCAGGTTCTCCACCAACTTCATTCCCACCGGCTTTGACACTTGCTGCCTAGACCACGTTAGCCTTGGCAGAACAGTTCTTTTTTACCCTCACCGTTCTTCTTCCATGTATGAGCTGAGCATTTTTCTGACAAAGGGAACTTCCCCTCACCCGTTAGGATAATGTGTTTGCTCTGAAAACGCAGTCTCAATGCTTGCTTTTTAGGGACATGGGTTAATAAAGACAAGCGTGTGCTTGTTTCCGCATGAATCACCGCCCTGTCCCACCCAAATGCCCTCTGCCTGTGGGTCTCGCTGTGCCCTCCCAGCCTGTGGACCTGCGCTCCATCTCTGCTTTCCTGCCGAGCCTCCCCTTCTCCAGCACCAGGGGACTTACTGGGGCTTCCTCAGCCCCGCTTCCTGCAGCTCCCCGTGTCCCCAGGTTCTGTAGGTTTCTCACACCGCTATTCACGGGTGAACTCCACCATTGCACAGGTGTTCTGTGCTGCTTAGCAGGAGTGCAGCTAAGCAGGGGTGTGCAGTTAAGACTGACCCAAATCCTCCCCTGCTCCCTCTAAAGCCACCTGACATAAATGCCTCATAAATACAAAGATAGCAAATGACACACAAATCTCCTTCCAGGCAAGTCCTCCAGGCCTCCTCACCTGCTTACTCATGGCCCTGCCTCGAGACTGTGAGTTCAAGCCCCCTGAATATGACAAATAGCTATTTTTCCCCCTGCCTCTCTCCCTTCCTCCAAAACCTGATCTTCCCACCTCTGACCTTTTGAATGTGGGGCGGCTTGGACGGACGGCGGTGTCCTGAAACTATAGAGCACCCTGATGTCGCCTCTTCCCTGCATTCTAGCCAATGCCAAAACATTTTAATACATTTGCCTCAGCATTTCCTGTTTCCCCAGAGGCACTCATTTGCCTTGAAAGGTTTAGAGTATTTCCGCGTGGAGAATGGGGAAGGAAGGAGCAGCTTTTGAGGTTATAGCAAAATGAGATTCCTAAAGCCAGGCTTTTGTCACGTAGGAGAGGATTTCCCACATTTCCTACAAGTCCAATGAACAAACACATCAGGTCAGTCACAGAGAGGACCCGGGAAGGGGGTAGTTCTGGGACCCCAGGCCCTGGGATGGCAGAGGAGGGGAGGGGTGGTGTCAGGATGTCCAAGGACCCGACATGCATGAACGGGGGGGCTGGTGGTCTGCCAGTCTCACCCTGAGATCAAACCCCCCACACTTTAGGGGACCCCATCCCAACCCTCTGTAAGATGAGGAATTGGTGGGGCCCCTTTCTAGATCATGGTGCTCCTGACTGAACCCACTTCCCGGCTCCTTTCCCTGAAAGGATGGTGAAGCGGGAGGCTGGGGACCAGTAAGCAAGAGATGGCCTGACTCAGACCGTGCGGCGTCTCAGATAGTGTGTGCAGACGGGCGAGGAGCTGCTCCTCCACCCCCTCTAAGAGGAGAAAGCTGGGCACCTGGCCGGTTTAGTGGGTAGGGCATGCAATTCTTGATCTCGAGATGGTGAGTTCAAGCTCCACGTTGGGCAGAGTTTGCTTAAAAAATAAACAGAAAAAAAGAGGAGAAAGCCAATGCTTAGTCTGTGGATCTCCCCAGGGACTGCAGGAAGCCAGAACTGGCCAACCAGCACCCCAGGGAGACAGCTTTGCATGTGGCGAACTCTGTGTTAGGCCAGTGACCACCACTGCCAGATCGTGGCCTAGGGTGGAAAATGAAATTAATCATGGATTTGTTATTTACAGTTATTTGTATGACCTGCTGTTTTTCCAAATCTGTCATCAGGTGTATTTGTCAACCAGGAAGAACATCGTGTTTTCCAGGTTGATGTGTAACTCTTAGATATTGACACATGGGGTAATGGGGTGACCTTGGGACCTGCTCCTTTCCAGGCACAGCCTCCAAGATGCTGAGTCCTAGAAGAAACATACTTCCCTTCGCTCTACGCCCAGCACCAAAGTGAGAGGGGAGGTAGAGAGGAGGAAATGGGGACAGAGATTTGGGCATACAGACTGGCCTGAGAGCAAAGAGGCCACAGCGCTGGGGCAGTGTTATCAGAGGCAAATGGCAGTGACCCACCAGGAATGGACACACTAGAGCAGCAGACATTCAGTGGGCACCAGGTGAGGGACGGGATCAGAATGGCAACCTACAGGAGAGATGCCATCAACCTCCAGGAGGCACATACATCCGGGCAGCAAGGAGGGGAAGCAGCCCCTGATGTCAGCCGAGACTGAAAACTGTCAGCTGATGAATTGAAATGGCTCCACTCCCCGGCCTGCCCCACCCTGAGAGCCAAAGTTATCCACAAATGAAGACTGGGTCCATTGGAGAAAATGTTTTCTTTGCACATCCGAGCATTCACTGCCTTTGCAGCCCTGCTACCACACACAAAGACAGCATCAAGTTTGGGGGCTGGGAGTAAAGACCACATTGTTGAGCACATACTGAGCTGTTGACTCAAACCTCTATCTTTTTTGGGGAGCTTGGTTGGCTCAGTCAGAGGAGCATGCAACTCTTGATCTCGGGGTCGTGAGTTGGAGCCCCACGTTGGGTGTATAGATTACTTAAATCAAACTTAAAAAAAAAACAAAAACACCTGTCTTTTAAAAATGATATTTGCAATAACTTAATGGGGTTCTCATTTGCTTCTGCTGCCCAACCTGCTTTTTCCACATCAGTGGCTGGTTCTCAAACTTGACAGTACAGCAGAACCACTCGGAGGGCTTGCTAAACACAGACGGCTGCTCTCCCCATCCCACTCCCCCAGCTCCTGAGGCAATAGGCTGAAAGTGGGACCAGAGGATTTGCATTTCCAAAAGCTCCTAGATGATGCCAATGCTCCGGACTGCAGGCCAGATATTTCAAGAACTGTTGCTAAAAGCTTACGCTAATGGAGAAACATTATTCTGATTTCACTCTTACAGACATGAAACAATTAGCCTTGACTCCTACAGCACAAATCAACCTCACCCAGACTTAGCAGGGCCTGTTTGCTACACGTGGTTTTTATCAACAAGGGAATGCCAATTTTCTCAGTATGCAGAATGAGAAAACTTTAAGACTGATAATGTCCAGTGTTGCAGAGGATATGAGGAAGAGGTATTCCAATCTCCTGTTGATGAGCTTCTGAATGGCTAGCCTCTTTTTGGATCCAATTTAACAATAACTACCAATACTATTTTTTTTTTTTTTTTTTTTTTTTGGTGCCACAACCTGGCAACTACCAATACTTTTTAAGTACACATCTAATCCAGAAATTGCCTGGTAGAGATCTCACAGGAAAACATATATATATAATGTTCACAGCAACACTTGTTAAGTTGGAAATAATCAAATGTCCCTGAATGAGAAATATTAACATCAGTACCAAGAGTCATAAAAGTAAAAGGTATTACCTGAACGATGCTTCTTCTATGCATGCCTCTATAACTTAACCACTGAGTAATTTTCTATAGTATGTTCTGTAGCAGAAAAGAAGATACTCTGTAGCAGAATATCGCTTGTGGATATTCTCACGTGAAGTCAACTGCTGAAATTCAAATGCAAGATGAAAATCCATTAACATTCGAGCAAGCGACTTCTGTCCTTTATCAAATTGATTCTTTTAGTGATTTTCTTTTGCTCCTCAGAGTTCATAAGGCCCTACCAAACTCCCTGGCTTACACATCTAGGATTACAGGAAAGCAAAAGGGGCTTGGAGTTCCTCTAGTGAATTTTACATGCCTTTTGTGTTCCCGCAGAGACTTTTAAAAACTTTTTGAAATGTTTAGGAACTCACAGTAGGTTGTGAGTGAACTATAAGGACAACCCTGGCACATCAGTGGGGTAGAACGGCAGAGCCTCATGTCAGTACAGAGAATCCCATGTGCAGTTCTAATGGCAACTCTAAGTCAAAGCCTTGGGAGCCTCAACGAAAAGTTACTAGAACTGAACATCCGGAAAAACCTGACAGTGGGCAAGGGGACACATACCTCAGTCAAAGGAATGTCACTGCGGGAGAGAATATCTGTCCTGGAGATGGAAAGTGCTGCCACCAACTACACATATGTTAGAAAACATCTCTCTGTCTTGCATGTCTCAATTTATACATAGATATGTATGTTCTAGAGATAGAGACGTTCTTATCTAATATGGTACCTGTATGATCTTACATGAGAGCTTTCGTCTTTGGGCCTCAGATTTATAGTTCGTAAAATCAGAGTGAGGAATGAAGCCACTAAGGTCTTTTCCGATGGCACAAGTCTGAATCACATGATGGTGTTTTATTATTCGAAGATTATTTTCTGTTATTTAAAATCTCAGGGTCAAGGTAGAAGCACGTCCCGTACAATCTTTGAAAACAATGTCTTTTCGGGAAAAGCTATCAGAATTTAAAATGTGCGTTCTCTTTGTCCAGCCATTCCACATCCATAAACTTAGCTCAAAGAGTCACCCAATTAGGTGATGATACATTTTCAAGGATCTTACAACATTTTTGTAATTGTGAGAAATAATACTAATCATGATACATTTATGCAACATAATGCTGGTAATACTACTACTACTACACAATCGTTGGAAACAAAGTATGGATATTGAAAGACATTCTTAATATATCACTGAATGGAAACAATCTGCAATACTTAATACATAGTATCTCATGTTTGTATGGCAACTCATGTAATTCTTTATGTACACATGTAGTGCCGGAATGACTACTGCTTAAATACAGTTGTATAAACATACACGTGTACGGAGCAAGATGAAAAGATTGAGGATTCATACAACAGTGGCGATTATTAACTTCCAGAATGATAGGATGGGGGTGGGATGGGGTGAGGACTACCACTTTTTTGTATTTTTTAAGTTAAAAGAATAAAAATGTTCATTGTAAAAAAAAAAAGGTTCAGAATGAAGGAAGCTATAATCGAGTTCTGCATGGGGCTCTCTGCTCAGCAGGGAGCCTTGCTTCCTCTTCTCTCTCTGCCTGCCTCTCTGCCTACTTCTGATCTCTGTCAAATAAATTAAAAAAAAAAAAGAAGGAAGATATAAATTCTTTAATATATGCAGATATCTGAGTAATCAATCCCTGGTCATTCCCATCTGTTTTGTTTTGAAGTAAGTTCATTTTCCAGGATGCCTGGCTTAGTGGGTAGAGCATGCAACTCTTGATCTTGGGGTTTTGAGTTCGAGCCCCACACTGGGTGTAGAGATTGCTTAAAAATAGAATCTTTAAAAAAAATAAGAAAAAATGTTCATTTTCTGAGTTGAGACTGCCTTTACAGTATGGCTACCATTATTGGGTCTATTCCTGGAATTTCTCCTCTGTCCTGCCTATTCATGTGCCACTACCAAACTTTTCATTACGGAGGATTTAATAAGAGTGTGTTTTAATGTCTGGTAGGGCTAGTCCCTCTCATTCTTTTCAGTTTCCATAACTTTTCTTGCATGTTCTTTCAAATAGAAGCAAACATGATCATTTTTATTGGGATTTCATGCTGAGTCTTCTTAAGAATAGGATACATATTTTTATTGTTAAAGTCTATATTTTCGAGCAAGAGTTTATTTTTTAAAAGTTTTCCTCATAAGGGCAACTGGCTGGTTCAGTTGGGAGAACATGTGACTCTAGACTTTATGAGTCAAGACTCTGTGACTTTTGAGTTTGAGCCCCATGTTGGGCGTAGAGATTGAAAAAATGAACTTTAAAAAAGGTTTACACGTACATTTCTTTTTGTAATCGCAAAAGGAGTCTTCTCTCTTCAAGGGCATCTTCTAACCAGGTTTGTACATATATAAAGTCTTTTATCTTTTTTAGTAAACATTTTTATTGAACTGTAACTATACATACAGAAAAGTGCACAAATCCTAAGTATACAGCTTGAGAAGTAGTCATCAAATGAATGCACCTATGTTACCAGCACCACAGAAGCTGCCTCTACTCTCCCCGGCCTTGCTGAATAAAGAAGCCAGATGAAAAATACTGTATATGATTCCACTTATGTGAAGTTTAAAAACAGACAAAACCGATGGTGATTTCATCATGATAGTGCTTACCTTGGGCGAGCAGAGTAGTGACTAAAAGACGATGCTGATTTTTGACATCTATAGATATGTTTTGCCTGTTTTGAACTTCATTGAAATGGAGTCAGAGTTCCATACACTCTTTTGTGTCTGGCGAGTTCTGACGCTTAAATGCAAGTATGATATTTGAACATTTATTTGTAATTGCTACTTTAGTAAAGTTTTCTTACAGTTATTCAACAAATTTCTTCAGGTCTTCCAGATATGTGTATCTGCAAATACTTCCTTCTCTCCATGCAATTCACACGGCTTTGTTTTGTCAAACAGCACTGGCTAAAACCAATACACTGTTAAGTGGTACACAGAGATGGGGGTACGTCTTGTTTCACTTCGTGGAAAGCCTCTTTTGTTTCGATGTTGAGATGCCTGCATTTGGGCAGAGGTACAATGTGAACGACTTACTCATCGGTTTCTGTTTTCTGAGTACATTCAGCATGGACTGAAGTCTCAATTCTGTCAAATGCCTCTTCTGAAAAATGGAGAATGAGCTTCTCCTTAACTCTTAATATGAAGGATATTAGTGGATTGTCTACTATCGAATTATCCTTGCATTCCTGTAATAAACCCAACGTTGTCATGATTTACTACTTCTTTAAAGTGCTGTTGGAGTGTTTGCGAACGCAAACACACAATGCATATTGTGAGAGGTCTATAACTCTTTGGTACAATCTTTTGTCAAGTTTTAGAAACGCTATTGTACTCACTTTATAAAATCAACTCAGAAGTCTTAAAAAAATTTTTGGCACTTTTAGGTTCAAGATTCTTTTTTTAGCTTCTGGAATTGTATCAACAACATTGTATTAATGTTAGCAGAAATCCCTTGAAATAAACAAGGCCTTACAATTTTTTGGTAAGGAGTCCTTTATTAGTTCCTTCTATGGTAATTGGTTTAAATTTCTGTGCCTATGAGGGTAAACCCCAGCAATCTGCATTTTTCTAGGCCAGTTATTTTTATAATTTATTATATAAAATTAGTCTTGTAACTTTGAAAAATTTCCTGTTTTGTGTTTATTTCTCCCATTGTCATTTCAATGTGTATTTCTGCGTCCTCCCTTTTTTCTTGAATGGGTTAGCTGGTGGCTTGTCTATTTAAATTCACTCCCTCTCTCCCTTTTTACGATTTCCTCCTTCTGTTTCCTTCTGGTTTGCTTTATTCCTCCAGTTTTTAAGGCTTGGTTGAATAATTTTCAGCTTCTCCCATTTTTACTGATACAGTTCTAAATACTATACATTTTCTGTCATAAATGCTTTTTAAACAAAGATTGAGGCCTGCATCAGTCTCGTGGTCCTATCTTTCTGGTATGCTCTCCCTGTTGTCCGGGATGCTGCCTTGTTTGTTCTCTTATTTCTTCTAACTTCTGAATGAGATTTGATTGTAATCCTAACAGTTTTGTTTTGGTTTTTTCTTTGGAAGAGATTTTTCCTGTACTTTTTGGGAGGGGGTGCGCTCTACGAGGACTCTTCTTAGCTCCACTGCCCCGAAGCTCCCTTTTCATTTCCACAAAGTGACAGGACATTGCTACCGACCTTCCTTCCCAACGTTTACCAGGACTTCTCTTTTCTTTGCCCTATCGTACCTGTCCTGTCAGGCTGAAATCCTAATTCTAGCAGTTTCTCCTCAGTGCTAGGCTTTGTCTCATCAGCTGTGAAACATGGACAGCACTGGGCACACTCATCAGACCTGGCTACCTGCCCTGCAAATAGAAATTGTCGAAGCCTGCCCAGTTCCAGCTTCTGTTGACTGGCCCCTGCCAGTTGGCTGAAAAATGGGGGGCGGGGGGGGCTGTCAGAACACAGCTGCCTACGCTCCCCATCCCCACACACAGATGATGAAACTGTGTCAGCCAGTGGTCTGTCCTTCCCTTACTTGTACTTTGAAGTTCATGGGGACAACGGTCATCTAGTTTTGTAGAACCGGTTCTGGGGCTACACTGGTTACTCTCTGTACTCTTGCTGGAAGGTTCAGAAAGTACACTGTTGCCATCATTGTCCCTGAGCTTAACCCTTGTGGGATCTCTATTACTGAAGAGAGATTTTAGTAACAATTGTTTTATGATGGTTAGGATAGAAATTTTAATTAGGAATTTACTGTATTTCAGGTCCTATGCCAAGTGCTTTATATTTCATCCTTGAATAACCTCAGGAGTTGGGCCCCCCTCCCTGACTTTTTATGGATGGGAAAGTTAGGGCCCAAGATCACACTGCGTAACTTGCAGATCTGGGATTTAAACCCAAGTCATCAGACCCCAGAGCACCTCCTTACGTAAGAGACTCTCAAGTATCATCAGGTCCGACCATTTCCAAACTAGGGACCACTATAAGCAAAACCTCTATGTGAACTGAAATTACATATTAACTTTTTAAAGATCTGACAAAAATGTATACATATTACAGGTCAAATCTAAAAACACTGTAGATGATGAATACATTGATCTGTGTTGTATGACCTGATTAATCTTATTTTCATGCAAATGCTCAAAACAAAGCTTCGTCTACTAACTTCTGAAAAATACCATAATGAGGGTGGGGGTGGAACACAGAGTTACTTGAGATTCTGGACTTCCTATTTCCCTGCTCGTTATGATACCACTGCCAAAGAATAAGTATGTGAAATACTACTAATAATTTAATCTATTAATAAATACTGCTCTTGTAAATAACTGTTTAGAAACAAGAGTCATTTCTCTGCAGTTCTCTGGCCTGTGTGTTTTGGTTGGCACGCCACGATGGAAGGTAAACACTCAACTGGGCCACAAGATTTCATAAAAAGGCCCCTCACATGTGTACCAATTTGAATCATATTGTAATTTAGAGTCTTATACTATTATACTATTATAGGAGTTTGGAAATTTTTTTTTTTTAAATTTTTATTTATTTATTTGGTAGAGATCACAAGTAGGCAGAGAGGCAGGCAGAGAGAAAGGAGGAAGCAGACTTTCTGCTGAGCAGAGAGACCGATGTGGGGCTCGATCCCAGGACCCTGGGATCATGACCTGAGTCGAAGGCAGAGGCTTAACCCGCTGAGCCACCCAGGCGCCCCGGAAATATTTCTTAATAGTTCTATGAAATGGGGTGCCTGGGTGGCTCAGTGGGTTAAGCCTCTGCCTTTTGCTCGGTCATGATCTCAAGGTCCTGGGATCAAGCCCCACATCGACTTCTCTCTCTGCCTGCGTCTCTGCCTACTTGTGATCTCTCTGTCAACAAATAAAATCTTTAAAAAAAAATAGTTCTATGAAATACTTTTAAACTTGGAATTCTCTTCCGTTTGCAGATATGGTTACTATTATTACTAACTTTCTTCTAACTGCTAGTGGCAATTCAAGAAAAACAATCTGGGTTTTTTATAATAGCTCTAAAGCCATTCCATACAGGCTATTTTAACTCCCAAAGTCTAGGAAGTGACTTAGTTTGAGATAGGGATGTCTTAATTTGCCAGGATTTAAATAGAAGCAACTGAAATAACTTGCTGAAAGATAACATCTGCTGTTAAGCTTATATTTTCCCCACAATCAGAAAACGGATTTTATTTCTAATAAAAAAAATAATAAAGCTGACTCTGGCAAGAGGAGTTTTAAAACTAAGGATCCAACTACAAATGAATCTTTTCCCAAGCACATACCAGATTTTCCTTTGGAAGGATCATTATTTAAGGGCATTTCCCCCTAAAATTTAGGAAAGAAATTAAAATTTATATATTATAATTCATAAAGTTATACTAGTAATTTAGTTTTTACACTCATAGTTGTAGAATAATTCCACATTTATTATCACCAAGACTTTAACTTTAACCCAGTTCCTGCAGTGAAGAGATTTTCTTCTCCATTTCAGTACTTGTCTCACATCTCTGAACATCATTCAACAACAGTGATGGATGTGATTTACTGATAAATTGGTTACTAATGAAGATGAGTTTTTACACTATTTCCTTTATAATCAGCTAGTTCACAGACTGAACAAAACAAAAAGAACAAAAGTGGTTACCACCTAACAGAACACTTCCCTTCCACTTACCTGAAAATATAAAAATATAAATGCCATGTATGGAGCTGCACCATTAAATTTACTTTAGTGGTTTTGGTTTTTTACTGAGAGTTTTACTTATTTTGAAAAAATTAGAAAATTGTCATTTTGAAATCAGAACCACTAACACATTGGACACAACAAACTAAAAAAAACCAAATGGCTAAAAATAACTCCCTTATAAAAGTACAAGTATAATTTACAGTATCACGTATTTCAGAAAAATAAACCAAACCACTCAATGTCTCTTTCCTTCTAGGTGAGTATTTTCTCCCCAGAAGGAAAAAAAAGCAACTAATGAAATTAAAAAATCAGACACAACTGTTATTCACCCTCACAACATCTAAATAAGTGACCCACACAGCACAAAACTTTCTCATTCACAATCACATACAGTTAAATTACTTTTCCCTCAATTACATAATAGTCTTCTTAAATCAATGTCCTTTTAGAAAATTACTGTATTAGTTAAGCCTATTCATCCTTGCTATGAAGTTAATTTCATTTATATAGGTCACATAAGTTTAACTGGCACAGTTAATAAGCCAAAATAAGTCATTCTTCTTTTTAAAAATTATGGAACCATCTGTTTTCAAAGAAGACTCCTAGATACTTAATTCATTAAAGCAATTTTCTACCATCAGCTATCAAGCTTTTTAAATGATCCCTAAGTGTTCACCCAAAGATTATCAATGCTAAGTGAACTGTAAACTTGAAGATTTGTGTCCATTTTATAGTATGATACAATTTGTACTGAACAGTTTTTTTAAAAAGATAACCTACATACATATAGTTAATTTGCCTCAAAGAACTTCTTAGAAATACAGTATAAACATTTAAGAACCACAACAGAGTCCACTGTGGTTCCAACTTCAACAAAGATTTTCTTGAAACCCAGTACAAAGGTTACTGGCTCAAGACCATATTCCAAAGTGACATCGGCACGAGATTTGATTGTGAGACTACCTCTTAAAAAAAGAGCACACTTGGTTATACATGGCTTTTAACCTTGAGCTACAGTTATGCTACAAATCCCCCCACCCTCCCAACCTAAGTGAAGTCAGTCATGTGGAGATGGGCACATTCTCTGGGGACTGTTTAGAGTCCTTGGTTTTCCAGCTCTGATGGAGATCTCGAAGGCGTTCAGAAGTCCGTGTGCTTACATTCAGGGCAGGATGAACTTTACAAATTCCACTTTCCTCCATTAGTGACAGGCCACAGATCCCAAAGTATGCATGCAAAGCATCTGAAAATGAGGCATTTTTTTTTTATCATAATAGGCATTCTTATTTGTACATGCTGCAAAGTACCATAGCTACATATCTATTCACCACATTAAAATTAAATTTAGAAAAATGTTAAACACAGGTTTTGAAACAGGTGCTTTCTCAAAGTCTCAAAACACCAATTAAAAAAAAATGATCAAAATCAGGTATTTTATCCAAGCAAATATCATTAACAAAGGAAAACAGTTCTTAAAAAGGTGACATTCTCAACATCCTCTGTGATTAAAAAACAAAGTAGAGTAGCAGTAATATAAGACTTCTCACTTAGGGTGTTTCCCCTTTGCTTATTACATAATACAGAAACAAGAGGCTTTAGTTCTGTATCATAAAAGGAAAAATTTTCCTGAAAAATGAAAATAAACCTCTGACTCTAAGTTGCAATACCCCTTCCCGCTAAATTTTACCTCTGACATTTCCGTGACCAATACTACCTCACTACTGTGTTCAGTGAAAGATGCCTAAACAGAATAATCCGTTATGGAATGCTGTACCAAATTTAGTTTTCCTATTTAGGGGAGTGTCAGTCATCCAAAAAATGTCTGACCTGACAGTAAAAACAAACTCACATTCTCTGTGGTTATAAATACCATAACCTTTCTTCTATACTGGCCTCACTACTGTTCCCCATTTTTCAGGGGGCAATGACCCTCTTCCACTCAAGCGGCCACAAGAATCACATGGCTGCTGCCTGCTGGACAGCCTTATATGGACTCTGAAGAGCTCAGAGCTCTGCCGTTATGGGCATACTACAAAAAAATATATTTTGTAGCCATCAAGCATTTTTCCTATTTTTGTGCTGGCCATCATTTATGGCCTCAAGAGCTACTGAAGTTCAGAACACGTTACCGACTTAAACTTTGTCAGAAAAATTAGAAAGTTTTACTTACATGACCATCATCTACTTTTCAAAACAGAGGGACAGGCAGTTGTGCTTAGTCAAGATTATATCTGAAAAACTTAGCTCACTAGTGGAGGCCCATGTCAATCCTCCTTCATGGCCTCTCAAGAGAATGCTTAGGTTTCCTCTGGCTCACTTTTCTCTCATTTTCAGACCACAAAAAATAAATCTGATTTCCCCTATACTATGAAATTTTCCTTGTAGTTATTCTAAAATTACAGAAGGTACAAAGCAACGTATTTTATTGACTAGAAATGAGGAAACTTTTCTAGGAAAAAATGCAACTAAAAGAGAAATAAAATCCATCCAGAATAACATAAATAGGATCTTCTACTTTCCACATAATGTAAAAATAAAGCATTTTTTTCCCTCAAAAAGCTTTTTGTAAAAGCCAATGAACCAGAGCTTAATTGTTTCAAAGCTCAAAGCTTTTCTTTTAAACTTACTTATCTGTAGGTGTATTCAAGCATATCAAATGTTGAAATATATAATTTCTTCATAATAGAAGTTCATTATTTTCCTAAGTTTCTTCTGTAAATATATAAGAATTACTTTGTGTCAAATCTGCTACTAAATTAACTAGAACCAAGAACATGCTAATTTTAAAAACTCTTAAAAAATGATTTCCCCAAAGGTCCTATTAAAAAGGTCTTTCCACATAAATTCAACTTATGATACACAGACTTTCTATGCTCTGCAGTTTAGAAGTTCTGAAGACATTTTACTATATCTGTAAAAAGTATTACATCCAAGTACTTACATATATGTTAAAGTTAGCAACTAAGTGCTAGAAAAAACCTTCAAGAATTAAAAAAAAAAAAAAAATCTATTCTGTGGCACCTGGGTGACTCAGTTGGTTAAGTATCTGACTCTTGATTTTGGCTCAGTTCATAACTCTCAGGGGCAGTGAGATCGAGCCCCTCGTGGGCCCTGCACTCAGCACGGAGTCTGCTTAAAGATTCTTTCCCTCTGCCCCTCCCCCCACTTACACTTGCTAAAATAAAGAAATCTTAAAAAATATCTATTGTAAATACTGAAAATGTATTTCAGTATGTTTATACCAGACATGTTTTCCAAGATATTGTCATTTCCCTGTTCCCATCTGTTAAAATAGTACAGTATTTGTTAAAATAGTACAAGCTCTGATAAAAAACAATGTCATCAAGACAATTCTCAGTTTTCTTGGGGTACTGCTCTAACATTTTTCTAGCTATGGTAACACATAGCAAAATTTAAAAAATTTTATTTTGCTTTAGAAATCAGAACATAAAACAAACAAACAAAACCCCAGAAAGAACTCCCATAACTCAACAGAAAAAAAGAAACCCAAGTAACCCAAAGAAAATATATAAAAGGCCAACCAGTGCATGAGGAGATGCCTGAAATCAATAACCATGAGGGAAATGCAAATTAAAACCACAGGGAGGGGCGCCTGGGTGGCTCAGTGGGTTAAAGCCTCTGCCTTCGGCTCAGGTCATGATCCCAGAGTCCTGGGATCCAGCCCCCGCATCGGGCTCTCTGCTCAGCAGGGAGCCTGCTTCCCCCCTCTCTCTGCCTGCTGCTCTGCCTACTTGTGATCTCTCCGTCAAATAAATAAATAAAATCTTAAAAAAAAAAAAAAACACCACAGGGAGATACTACGTCACTCTTGCTAGAATGGCCATCTTCAAAAGGATAAGCGATAACAAATGCCGGCATGTATGTGGAGAAAGGGAACCCTCAGGCACTGTTGGTGGGAATGTAAATTGGCAGAGCCCCTATGGAAAAATGCCTGGAGAAGCCTCAAAAATTAAAAACAGAACTACCATATGATCCAGTAATATCCCCAAAGGAAACGAAAACACTAACTTGGTATCTACATCCCCATGTTCACAGCAGAATTATGTACAATAGCCAAGACACGAAACAACCTGAGTGTACACCAACTGATGCATGGATAAAGAATTTGTGGTAGATACATACACAATGGAACATGATTTGGCCATAAAAATGAGGAAATTCAACTATTTGCAACAACATGGATGGACCTTGAAGGTGTGATGCTAAGTGAAATAAGTCAGGCAAAGACAAATACTGTGTGATCTCACCTATATGTGGAATCTAAAAAACCAAAAACAAAAAATCAGACTCATAGAAAAAAAGAGCCTGGACTTGTGCTTACTGGGGGTGAGGGTCCGGGGAGGGGGAACTGGAAGAAGGGGGTTAAAAGGAACAAACTTCCACTAATAAGTAAGTACTGGAGGTATAATACCCAACGTGAGACTACTGCTCACCCTGCTGTACGATATACAGGAAACATGTTAGGACAGTTAATCCTAAGACTTACCACAAAAATAAATTGTTTGCCTTTTACTATTGCTTTCTTTCCTTCAGTATCGCTGTGAGGAGACAGATGCTAGCTGAGCCTACTCTGGTAGTCATTTCACAACAGATGTACATCAAACCATCATGCTGTGTGCCTTTACCTTACACAGTGATGTATATCAAGGATTTCTTAATAAAACTGGAAAAAACATTCTTTGGCTTTAGAAATGAAAAGCACTGAAGAGAAAATCCATTTATAGTATAAATTTATTGGGAAAAACCCATTTATAAGTGGATAGGCACAATTCAAACCTGTCTGGTTCAAGGATCAACCGTACTTATTAAATCTAAGAATCTTTTGTTCTTTACTTCTCTGCCATTCCTGAGTTTGGAAAACAATGAATATCACATTGTCTGAACCTATCTGGCTCCTGAGTTGTAGACAGTGAATAAGAGTCCAGACTGGCAAAGTATCCTTCTAAAAAAAAAACCAACCTGAATCTGCTGAAATTTAGAGAACAAGGGTATGGACAGTGACAGGCAGCTACCTTCAGAATTAGAGAAATTTATGTAATGGCTTCTAAACAGATTAAGAACAGGTTCCCTTCTGGACTTACTAGTTCATTCTAGCTCCAGTGACAGGTAATAATCCTAAAGATTCTGGCTGGATCAAATGATTCTCTATTTTGGACAGGGCCCATTGAAACCACCTGCCTCACTGCCTCAAATGAAATAAAACATGGGTAAGCGAAATGTACGGAAAAAAAGGCATACTATATCAATACATCTTGATAATCCAACCCTTCCTTTATACCCCTCAACATGCTAAACTTCCTCTAAACTTAAAAAAATTTATCTTTTTAAAAAACATATTCTTTAAGTTTATAACTGTAGTTAAATTTTCTATCTTATGCCCTTACTGCAAAGATGCCTGAGAGTCTACTCAAGAAAGAAACAAAATAAAGTTGTTCTACATTCATACAAAAAATAAATTACCTGGATGACTATCTGGCCACTTGGCAAATCCCCCTACCAGGCGATCTTGAGTTGATAAGATGTAATTTCTATTTTTCTCAAAGTTGGTGTATTGAAAAATTTTCAGAAGCTAAAATGACAGAACAGATATAAATTTACTGACATCAAAGATTCATATTGACCTTTGGCTCAATTTTTCAATTACACATCAATTAAATATGCTTTTCTTTAGCTAAGGCTCTCAAAGCAAGCCTCTGGAGACCTCAGCACTTAGAATCAATCAACCACATTATTATTATTTTTGTCATATCACAGCTACTCCCTTTACTTTACCTACTCACTAGTTCCTTCTTCTGAACCACGCCCAATTAATCTCATTGCACCACGTTTAGCTTGGTTCAAAACACAACTCTGTCAACTGTTCAACTTCAATCATTTTAAAAAGGGCAATTTTATCTACCCATATTTTAATTCTTATGATAGGCCTTTGAACTATTACTTACAGACCGGTAATAACCTGAACCAAAAATATTTCAAAAAAGAGCAACAAAAATTATTAACAAGATGATTAGAGACAGTTCTACTTGAGAACAGTTAAAAAAAATTGTAGCTTTTCAATCAGGAAAGGTAAAAGGTGAGACAAATACAATTTTAGCATAAAAAAACTATGTAGCTTTAAAATTTAGGATATATATTTATTCTCTCTCTCAAGATCCCATTAAATAGGAAAAAATAAAAGATAAACCAAACTATGAAAAGGGGTATGGGAAAGGGTGGAACAAGACAAGTAGACAAGAAGAGTTCAAAAAATTTCTGTTAAGACACAGAGCAGTCAAGGGGTGGGTTGAAGCCTCTGCCTTCGGCTCAGGTCATGATCCCAGGGTCTTGGGATCAAGCCCCACATCAGGCTCTCTGATCAGCAGGGAGCCTGCTTCCCCCTCTCTCTTTCTCTGCCCACTTGTGATCTCTATAAAATCAAATCTTAAAAAAAAAAAAAAAAGACACAGAGCAATCAAAAGTACGTTAATGAATCCAAGAGCCACAGAAGATACGAATGATTAAAGCAGCACTATTTCTCAGGGCGTCTGGGTGGCTCAGTGGGTTAAGCCTCTGCTTTCAGATCAGGTCATTCATGATTCCAGGGTCCTGGGATCAAGCCCCACATCAAGCAGGGATCCTGCCTCCCTCTCTCTCTCTCTCTGCCTGCCTCTCTGCCTACTTGTGATCTCTGTCAAATTAAATAAAATCTTAAAAAAAAAAAAAAGCAATTATTTCTCAAAAAGAAAAACAAAGCCTTAAAGAATTACGATACAAATAAGAAACAAACTTATTCATTCATTTTAATTTAGTCAATACAATAAAAAGGAAAGAGACCCTTTAGAATCCATCAGCTAGAAACATGTACCATCAAGTGGCGTATGGGTCATTAGGTAAGAAGAAACTATAATCTTAAGACTGTACTTGGTTCAGCAGTAAACAATATTTACATGATAATAGTAAGTGCTCATTCTTGGTTTTTAAATTTTAGAATCAACTGAGAGGCAAAGCATAAAATACGTGAACATTATTACTAAATAAAATATAAATGCTACTTGACTTGACATTATAAAAGTAAAGGTAATATGACAGAATTAGAAGGTGGAAGAGGAAGAGAAAAAGTTCAGAACTAAAAACTATATAACCAGTAACAATCTGCTTGAAAAAAGGGAGGTTAAATCTTCATTCTCCATAGTTGGGAATCAAAGATATGTCTAAAGAGAAACTAAGAAATCACTGAAAGTTGGGGGCCCTGGCTGGCTCAGTCAGTAGAGCATATGACTCTTGATCTCAAGGTCATGAGTTCATGCCCCATGATGGGTGCAGAACTTAGTTAAAAAAATAAAATAGAAAATATTTCTAAAAACAACAACAAAAAAAAATCAGTTAAACTTATGGTGATAGCGAATTAAGATTTTTTTTTTTTTTTAATGTATTTGACAGAGAGAAATCACAACTAGGCAGAGAGGCAGGCAGAGAGAGAGGAGGAAGCAGGCTCCCCGCGGAGCGGAGAGCCCGATGTGGGGCTCGATCCCAGGACCCTGAGATCATGACCTGAGCCGAAGGCAGAGGCTTTAACCCACTGAGCCACCCAGGTGCCCCGCGAATTAAGATTTTTAAAATGTGTAAAAATGGTTGCTTTCAGAAAGTTCTCAAAGACTACCAAGGTCATATCGAAAAGACTCAAGAGGGGCGCCTGGGTGGCTCAGTGGGCTAAGCCTCTGCCTTCGACTCAGGTCATGATCTCAGGGTCCTGGGATTGAGCCAGACACCAGGCTCTCTGCTTAGCGGGGAGCCTCTTCTCCCTCCCTCTCTGCCTGTCTCTCTGCCTACTTATGATCTCCCTCTGTCAAATAAATAAAATCTACTAAAAGAAAAGAAAAGAGAAGACTTAAGAGCCTACTTGAAGGGGCTTTGACTGGCTAAAAATGGGATATTTTGAGCATCAAAAAGAACAATATAACGGATTAAAACATATGTTAACCTCAAGGGCCACTAAAATGATTATGTAAAAAAACCTTATAAGCTTTTTATATGACAGCAACAAACAATCAAGAAAGAAATTAAGAAAGCAATTCCATTCAAAACAGAGTATAAAAGAATTAAGAATTTAGGAATAAACCTGATCAAGGATATGAGAGACTTGTATGCTGAAAACTACAAAATACTGCTGAAAGAAATTAACTATCTAAATAAATGGAAAGACATCCCATGCTCACTGTAGGAGAACTTTACACTGTTAAACGTCAATACTACCCAAAGTGATCTTCAGATTTGATGTAATAGCCTTTTTTGTAAAAAAATGGAAAAACAAATTCTCAAATTCCTATGAAATGCAAGGGGCCTGAACAGCCCAAACAATGATGAAAAAGAACAAAGTTGAAGGACTCACACTTCCTGGCTTTGAAACTTACTATAAAAGCTGCAAGAATTTAAACAGGGTGGTACTGGCAAGGGGCAGACACATGGGCCAATGGAACAGAAGAGAGAGCCCATAAAAAAATACCCCATGCGTATGTGTTCAGTTGATTTTCCACAAGGGTGCCAACACCATTTAATAGGTCAAAGAATAGTCTTCTCAGCAAATGATCCTGGGAAACCAGGATATCCACATGTAAAACAATGAAGCCGAACCCTTAATTTATACCATATACAAAAATTAACTCAAAATGAATCAAAGACCTAAACTCAAGAGCTAAAACTATAAAACTGTTGGAAGAAAATAGCGGAGAAAATCCTTTGGCTTTGGCAATGATTTCATAGCTGTGACAATCAAAAGCACAGGCAAACAAGAAAAAACAGATAAACTAGACTTGATCACAATTAAAAACTTTTGTATATCAAAGGACATTGCCAACAGAGTGAGAGACAACCACAGAATAGGAAAATTTATTTGCATACTATATATCTTGATAAGGGATTAATATCCAGAACACTTGAAGAACAAAACACATGATAAAAAAATGGGTGAAGGACCTGAATTGACACTTCTCCAAAGATACAGAAATGGCCAATAAGCACATCAGAAGATGTTCAGTACCACTAATCATTAGGGAAATGCAAATCAAAACCACAATGAGATAGCACTAGGATGGCTATTATAAAAACTAAAATCAGACAGAAAAGTTGAGTGTTGTTGAGGGTATAGAGAAACTGAACCCTGGTACACCTGTAGGACTGTAGAATGGCACACACCCTCACTGTAGAAAGCACGGTGGCACCTCACAAAGTTCCACAAAGAACTACCGTATCATCCAGCAATTCCACTTCTAGGTAAATATACAGAAGAAATGAAAATATCAGCTCAGTTATTTGTACACCTATGTTCAGAGCTGACTTATTCACAACAGCAAAAACATGGAAATAACCTAAGTGTCCATCAGCAGATGAATGGATAAACAAAATGTGGTATAAACATACAATAGTATATTACTCAGCCATAAAAAGGAATGAAATTTTGATATATGCTACAACATGGATGGACCTTGAAAGCATTATGCAAAGCAAAATAAGCCAGACATAGAAGGACACATACTGTGATTCCACCTATATGGCGTAGCAAGAACAAGCAAATTCATAAAGGCAAAAGGCAGAATAGAGATGACCAGGGGCCAGAGGGAGAGGAGAACAGTAGGGAGTAGAGAGTTTATATTGAGGATAATGGAAATTTGGGGTATGCATAGTGGTGAGGGTTACATAATATTGTGAATGTAATTAATACCACTGAATTATATACTTACAAAGAGTTAAACTGAAAAATAATACATTATGTATATTTTGCCATCATAAACTAAAAAGCTGATGGGGCACTTTATAGTGGATAAATCAGGTTTGATAGCTCTGGAGCCCTCTGAACAAAAGGAGATAACCAGAGATTATGTGCCTCTTGATGTGATGCAAAAGGAAATACACATAACCACAGATTAGATACTTAGTTATCAAGGAATTATGGCTGATTTTTCAGATGTGAAAAAGGAGTGACCCAGACGCCCAAGGGAAAAGCAATTTTAAGACAGAGCAAACTAGGGGTGCCTGGGTGGCTCAGTGGGTTAAGCCTCTGCCTTCGGCTCAGGTCATGATCTCAGGGTCCTGGAATCAAGGCCCACATCGGGCTCTCTGCTCAGTGGGGAGCCTGTTTCTCCCTCTCTCTCTGCCTGCCTCTCTGCCTACTTGTGATCTCTCTCTTTCAAATAAATAAATAAAATCTTAAAAAACAAAACAAAACAGAGCAAACGTGAGGGTATTAAGTGGTTAATAAGCTTATGAAATTGGGCATGTCACAAGGTAAGAGATGAAGAGAAATGTGCAAACACGTCAATCGGCTGAGTCACTCAGAAGGGTTAGCCAAACAAATCAATAAAAAATTAAAAACCACAAACTATTTTCAAAGAAATACCCATGGTTTATCTTTTAAGAATATTAATTTCCTATAAAAAGCCTTTACTGTTATGTTCAGACAGATCCCTGCTCTAGACTGACTACCAGTCAGTTTTGGTAACAAGATTTTTTACAACCTTATCCTTTCTTATGTATGCTCTGGGTCACTTAAGTTTTATAAGAATGGCAGTTTTCAAGTAGCACAACAGATACGTGAAATCTATGGAAAAACCATACAGAGATTAGCTTTGCCAGAGCAACAGAAAACAGTCAGCAGCCCAAGTTTCACGGTACTTAATGAACATTACAAAGACCAAACCTTTTGAAGCACAGTTTGTATCAACACAGTATAGGTTTCTCAATTTTATTCTTTCTCTTACCTTTAGAGTTGCTCCCACCCAAAAAGAATAACAGGTGTCTACGGGCTTATTAGGTCTTCCATGATAACCATTCTGTTGCCTCATTATACACCACCTCTTTATCCGGTTCAATTCTTTTTCTGAGAAAACTTCTTCTAGTTTACCCATCAGACACAGTGATGCGATGCCACAAAAAGTCGATCCTCCTGTTAATCGAAACCACACAATACTTCACACGTCAAATCAGATGCCTAGGAAAATAGCATAAATGGCTGGAGAAAAAAAAAACCATGGTTATATAATTCTGGAAGTCAGTCAAATAAATTTAGAAGACAATTAATTATACCTTTGAAATAACCAGAAGGCACTGCAGTCTTCAGTGTTTAGCCTTCAATATTAACTTGATGAAAAAGACAAGAATTTAAAATAATTTAAAGCTTTAAGAAATACTTCACTTATGGAAAAAAAAAGACTCTGGAGCTTCAGGAACATGTTCAAAATTACATGGTTTAATGGAAGAGTTGACACTGAAACCTGAGTGTCTGCCTGAGACCAGACTAGTCTTCACAGATGACAGAGACAAGCTAGAAGCTTGTAAGGTAAGACACTACTCAGCTTAAAAAACTTAAGGAAAGCAAGGGATGAGGGAGAGATGGTATTGGGGCAGGGGGAGGAGAAGAGCCTGTCAGCAAGGAGAAACACAAGGAGAAACCATTCCCTGTGGCAGACTGAATAATGGCCTGCAAAGATTCAGATGTCCACGTCCTAATACCTGGAATACGTCAATGTTCCCTCCTAGAGCAGAAGGGACTTTGCATGAATGTGATTACAGATTCTGAGATGGGAGAGATTTTCCTGGATTATCTGGGTGGGCCCTAAACGCAACCACAAGTATCCTTACAGAGGGGGCAGAAGGGGATTACAGAAAGAGGCAGCGATGTGAGTATGAAGTAGAGACTGGAGTGACTTGGCAACACGTCAGGAATGTCGGCAGCCACCAGAAGCTGGCAGAGGCAAAGGAACAGACTCTTCCTTGGAGCCTCCAGAAGGAACCAGCCCTGTGAAGTGCAGTTCAGACTTCTGTCTTCCAGAACTGGAAGAGAATAGGCTTGCGCTGTTTTATACCCTAAGTCCACAGCAAAATGCTACAGCAGCAGCAGGAAACCAATACACTCGCAAAAGTGATTCCTTTCCTCAGGAACTGAAAAGTCTGTATTTGTCCACAAAGGAACAAGAAACAACACTTTTCACTGGCACTATTTGGTCAAGTCCAAACAATATGAAAATACTTATTCCAATTTATCATGACTACGCTTACTGATAAATTTCTGCTACGGAAATGGATGGTTTATAACAGGCTTCATCCTACAACTTCCCTTTTACTGTCTAAGTCCTTATGCATTCTCTGGCAGAAGACAAGTGAGCATTCCCTCTAGGAAACTCAAGGCAGCCATCACATTGAAAAGATCAATGTCAGTAAGAACTACTTAATCTTCAGAATTTTCCCAGTGACTTGGGAGATCTACGTCAGCCATAAGTTAATAAAAACAGAAAAATAAAATGAATTTATAATAACCCTCCAGAAAAATTTCTATTAAACAACTACCAATCTTACTTCCTCTTGAGTGACTCACCAATTTCAATTTCTATTTCATGACAACCTGGCCAGGACTTCAGGTATTATTATATCATTAAATATAAAATCTCCAAGAGATAATATGTACTCACTAACTACCAAAGAGTATGGGTGCCTGGCTGGCTCAGTTGGAAGAGTATGCAACTCTTGATCTCAGCGTTGTGAGTTCAAGCCCCACGTTGGGTGTGGAGATTACTTAAATAAATCAAACGTAAAAAAACAGCAACAAAAATAAAAACTTACCAAAAGGTAAAAAGAGGCATTTAATTGTTACTCTCCAAATTACTTGTTAGGATTCTTTAAAGCAAACTGGCACAATTCAAAGTAAAAATACTCTCTACTTTGCCCAAATCACCAGCTTTGCACAATGATAACTTTTGAAGTAAGTCTGAGGTCTGAGTAGCTAAGAACACTTACTACAAAGTCTATGCTTTAAGCTAAAATTCATTTACCAACATTTATCCCTGAGAGGTTCTCATTTTACACAAAATTCTTAAAAACCAAATCGAAAAACCTGGGCTAAGAGTATTAACTTAAGAGAGTGTTAGACACAGATACAAAGAGCAAGAAAAGATAGGTAACAACTTAATAAGTCAATTAAGAAATATAAAGAAGTAGGCACAGGAACTCATATTCTATTTCACACTAAAAGGGGCTAAATAAGGTTATGTCAATGATCCCTACAAGCTTCAAAAAATTTCAAGAATATTACAGAATTACAGGGGCACCCAGGTGACTCAGTCTGTTGAACGACCGACTAGGCTTAGGTTAGGATCTCAAGGTCAGGAAGTCAAGCCCCATCTTCGGCTTTCTCGCTCAGGGGGGAAACTGCTTGTCCCTCTCCCTCTGCTCATTCCCCCCACTTGCACAAGCTCTCTCTCAAATAAATAAAATCCTTTTCTTTTTAAAACAAAATTCTCTTTAAAATTTTATTAACATTTAACAATGATAAACTAGTCAGCATTTTCCACAGTCTTCATGAAGTTTTTGTCTTAAAGATGAAATTTACTTCAAATGTCTTCATGTAAACCAATCATACATGAATAAACTTTTATAATGAGCTTCTCAAACACATCTTTTTAATATTGGTCTTTTTTCTTGGCAGTACTATGACAGTATTAAGATTTGTTTTTATTTTAATTCAGGGGCGCCTGGGTGGCTCCGTGGATTAAAGCCTCTGCCTTTGGCTCAGGTCATGATCCCAGCCAGGGTCCTGGGATCGAGCCCCGCATCAGGCTCTCTGCACCACGAGGAGCCTGCTTCCTCCCCTCTCAGCCAGCCTCCCTGCCTACTTGTGATCTGTCTGTCAAGTAAATAAAAAAAAGATTTGTTTTTAATTCAAATGAATTGTTCTCAAGATTGTTACTAGCAAATCTTGATTTTTATTACTCTGCTAAGGCAAGATAGAAACATGATACTTTAAAATTACTTTCAATTCCCTATGAACCTATTTTATAGTAAAAAAATTATTTGGGGGACGCCTGGGTGGCTCAGTGGTTTAAGCCTCTGCCTTCAGCTCAGGTCATGATCTCAGGGTCCTGGGATCGAGTCCCGCATCGGGCTCTCTGCTCATTGAGGAGCCTGTTTCTCCCTCTCTCTCTGCCTGCCTCTCTGCCTACTTGTAACCTCTCTGTCAAATAAATAAATAAAATATTAAAAAAAAATTATTTGGTACTAAGTGTTTTTTATGCTCAAATTCTAAAAATAATCTTTAATTTCAACTGAACTTGGTACCCCAAGATTTAACAATATTTTTAAACAATATTTATATAAATATAATTTTAATCACTCAGTTCTTCCTCATCTCTGAAATACATGCTTTTCTTTATCCTTGGGTCAAATAAATAAAATCTTTTTTTTTAAAAAAAGATTTTATTTATTTATTTGATAGAGAGATCACAAGTAGGCAGAGAGAGAGAGGGGGAAGCAGGCTCCCTGCTGAGCAGAGAGCCCAATGTGGTGCTCGATCCCAGGACCCTGGGATCATGACCTGAGCCGAAGGCAGAGGCTTTAACCCACTGAGCCACGCAGGCGCCCCAAATAAATAAAATCTTAAAAAAAAGAATATCACATCATTACATTGAAGTATAATATAAAACCGCTTCTCCTAAGTTTCTGAATTCATCAAGAGAAGGTTACGTTGTGTTCATTATGCCTTGGTTGGAGAAGGTATGAGAAGAACCTTCTGTCATGAAGGCTCTTCCAGCAAGGCACACTAAGGCACATGCCAGCAAGAGAAAGATTGCTCTGCTGAGTCTGTCACCTGAGGTCAGACGCTCCGGTCATACGGATCCTTCCTGTATGCAGAATACCATAGCCATGGACACCACACATAGACGGAAGGAACCCTCAAGGCTTGTTCTCTTGAACAACCACCCTCACTGCTCCCGGGGGGGGCAGTGAGGGGCTGGCGGCAGGGTGAAGGAGGTGTTCCTGCCTCTAGTCATGGATGCTAGGACTTATTTACATTTTAAGAGTGTTTAACAGGTGTAAGCTAACTTACTGCTCCCGTAAGGTTTTAAGGCCCAATTTTAAGCACTGTCTTATATTTATCTGCATGTACCAAATTATATGAAGGAGTCCATATGCTCTGAAATATATAACTTAAGAAGGTTAACAATCATATAGCTAGAGATGAAGTAGAAAGCTAAAAATAGGTATACAAATAAAATTACACACTTCATACTTAAACACCCCATAGAAAGGTAAAGTGAGGAAAATTCAAGGAGCCAAATGCTTACATGAAATTACGGCAAAGAGCTGAGTATTTCTCTTCTGGATTAAGTAGTAGAGACAGTTTTGAAGAACCATGGAATCAAGTTTCTTTATCTGAACTATTACTTTTATATCATGAATCCTGAGAGGAGACAATAGCTTTAATCCTAGCAAAGCAAATCCAAACACATGACCACTTTACTGTACAACTGTGCTAACACTTAAGAGACTCACTAGGCTAAGAAGGAATCCTCACATCTGACGATCACGGCCTAGAAGGGTACTTTGTGCCCTGGTTTGCAGGACAAATGGGCTGTCTCAGCTAAGCAGTCGTGGGAGAACAGCCTGCAACAGAAGGACACAGTCCACCCAGCCTCCCAAGCTTCAGGATGCCGAGTGGGAGAGAGGACAGCCACTTCAAACACTTGCTGGACAGCCAGCCGCACGGTACAGGGCTGGACGCTAATGAGACCTACCGGCTCACGATGTGGCAGAGCCGCTAAGGCAAACAGGGAGTGCCATGAAGATGGTATGAACCAAGTATGCTGGAATACAGAAAAGGGAGGCAGTGCTCCGGGCCGGGGGATGAAAGCTGATGAAGTGCTTCAGAGAGAATGGAATCAGCCAAAGGCAGATTGGCAAAAATCAGAAGGTGAGAAAAAGGGAAAAGAAGAGAAGCAAGTGGAAGGGGATGATTTCAGGCAAGGAAAGAATGTCCGCCACGTCCTGAGGTGAAAAGGCACGTGAGAACATCTGGGGAACACATGTTCTCTGCAGCCTGGGATGCACAGAAGGGTGGCCCACGTGTGCGACTACGAAGCAAGGCTGGAAGCGAACACGGAGAACTAAATGAGGGATGCAAACATAGGCGGAAAGGCCCTGCTGAGCATGCACAGGGCTTCAAGCGGGCTACGGCACATATCCGATGATAGATGAGCTTACTGGGGCAGTCCCAACTCTGAGAAAAGTGGCAACGGTGGTGGTTTGCTACCGTGTCCACCCGGCTCGGCCAGAAGCGCTTCGCTATGGGGTCTGCAGTTCGTCAAGTCTGGGTGGGATCCGTGGAAAGAGAGAGAAGCAGCAGCCACTATCCTGGCTATGGTTCAAGGAGCCAAGAGACAAAGAAAGAGGTGCCAGGAGACTGCACCTTGCCCTGATTCTCCCACATACTTGGAATGCAAGTCTGCTTTACTTCTTGCCTTGGTGAGAACACCCACAGTCAGATGCCGGAACAACAGCCCCCGCCAGACTCCTCTACCACAGCCGGGCTCTGGCCGCTGGATGCCCCGACCTTGCAGATTCTCCTGCCTGGTTTCGCTGTCCACCTGGGTCAGGGCCACAGGACAGCTTGTCAGTGACTTCCCCTCCACCAACTTCCCCTTTAGGCCCTTCTTTCTCCAGACTCCTCCACAGTTGTGTACGAGGATAAATCCAGTTTCTTTACTATTCATGGGGGTTTCGCGTCTCTGGTGGAATCTGAGTCACACAAAGATGTGACTCCCATTCACACTCCCAGAGGGCTGGTGTAAGGCCTAAATGAGACTAACTGGTAGCTGGCACAGAGCAATTGCTTCATTGTAAATTCCAGTCCTTTCAGTCTGTAGATCAAGGATTATAAACAGGCAATTTATAGGAGAACACTAGCATAACTGCAAACAGGCAAACAAAACAACAAAACAAAACAGAACGCGAGATCAAACATCCCGAGTTCCGGACTTCTGGCTTCTATGAACTGAAAAACCAGTAGATCTGGAAGTAGTTGTTCCACATTCCTGAGGGGCAAATGCAGGCACCAGAGGAAGGAACGAAAAAACGATGGCTTTAAAACTGCGGCTTATGACGCTGAAGAGCCACGGAAGGGCATGTGCCTGGCCGGCAGGTGGGGAGGGCACTCTGCAGCTCCGAAACAAAAGGACAGATCCGGAAGAGCATCGTGGAGCCACCTGCACAGAGGGGACCAATAAAACACCCACAGTTCATCCCAGCGCATGCCGCATGTTCTAGGTGAGGGGGACACAACAGTGACTGAAACAGGCAAAGATCTCTGTCCTCTTGCGCACACGGATAACACACACACGATAAAACGGAATATAGAGAAAAACAAGGGCAGAGGGGAATGGGCAACGGAGTGTGTGTGGGCGGTTTGCAATCTCAAAAATGACAATTAAAAGCAATCATTGGAGCCAGGACCTGAGGGATATGAAATAGAGCCGAGTGTAAGCTAGAGGTGAGGGTGGAGGGTTCTGTGTACAAAGAACCGCAAGTCCAGGAAGAGCCTTGAGATTCAGAAAGAGGAACCACCCAAAGGCAAGAAGAAAGGTGGATCCAGGTAAGTGAGTGGGAAGAAGACACAAGCGTGGTGAAGGAGCCAGAAAGAGCGAGTGAGGAAGCCGGCAAGAGGAACCTGACACTTCCAGAAAGCAGGGGAGAGGCTAACAGCTTCCGGTGCTTCAGGAAACACAAGGCGAGGAGTGAGACAGTGACAATGGGCTTGATGAAATCTCTCGATCACCAGGGACTTTACAAAAGAAACTCCGTAAGCTACTGGGGCTTATATAGAAAGCTTAAGAAAAGCCACTAGTGGAGAAGGGCTAAGAGTGTATTTGGCCTGTTTCTCTGAAAAGACTAACAAGACGAAGAAGAAGGAAGAAAACAAAGGCTTGCAGGGGCAGCCAACTCGCAGGCTGACTTCTGAGGAGGAGGTCTCCCTGGCCACTGCTGAGAGGAGAGAAGGTGGGGAAGGAAGGTACACCAAGGGCCTCCAGAGCAGGCTCCCGGCCTATCAAACCTCACAGCACCCAGAGAACATGACACCTGACCTGCGTGCGCACTGTGGTGTCCTGAGAGGGGGCTCTAGACACGCAAGGTAGAGGGAGCGGTACCTGGGTGTTCCTGGAGCCCATTCGCAGGACACCAGCCCACTGTGGCACCCTGAGTAGGATGCCCTCCTCTGGAGCTGTGGGTCTCAAGCCCACCAAACAAATCAAAGAGAAAAGGAAGACAGAAGTTTTTGGCACCAACCACAGTCTACGGCTGCTGATCTCAATGGGTGTAATCCTACTCAAGTCATATAGACTTAAAATCACTACTAGTGTGACTCAGCGAGACACGTTTTCCTGACAGGATCCTGACAGGATCTGTCAGCGAGAATCATGTTTGAGCAGCCCTCTGCTTCACGTCCCAGCAAATGCAAGCCCCATTTCCTGGGACCCACGGCATCTGTTCCATGGGTCTCCAATACTGGTGACATTTGTTCTCGGCCAGAGTGCCCATTAACACCCTCTCCAATACTGAGCACAAGACCCTAGCTTCTCGGAAAGTCACAGACGCCAGATTTCCTCTCTGTGCACCTACAAGTACATATCCTCCTCACCAAGTGGTGAGGACCAGTGACAGAACTGCTACTACAGCTTGCCCCAAGCCTAGTCTCATCCAAGTGTAGGCACACACGGGAACTGTGGTGTCCTGATTATAGCACAGCTTCAGAGAAAACACCGAGACCGTCTTCTACTTGGCCCTTCGCAGTAAGCACTCTGCAAACATCAACACTGAAGGAGGGAGTGAAGATGTGTGTGAGGGAGAAGACCAGATAGGACAAGGTCTCAGGGAAGTACAAGGATATGGGTCAGGGAGTATATGTTAAAAATACCGTTTTATACAGGTTTTATAGTTTCCACATTCCCCCCTTATCTCAAAATCCTAGCAACAATTTTAAAATTAAAGGAAGGTCCAATTATTTCTCGTCTGTCAACGAGGAAACCCTCAGAGAGAATAAGCAAAGGGCCAGGTCCCAAGCAGGTATCAGGGCTGAGACCTGTTCTTGCCACTCACATGCTGCCAGAGGGAGGGACACAAAAGGGGAGCACAAAGAGCACAAAGAGAATGCCATAATAAAGAGGAAACTTAAGGTGTTCACTCAGGGTGCCTCCTTGATCTAGGCTCTTTCTTTTTAAAGAAAAGAACACGGCTGGGGAGCCTGGCTGGCTCAGTCAGTAGAGCATGCAGCTGCTGACTGTGAGCTCAAAACCTATGCTAATTGTAGAGATTACTTAAAAATAAAATCTTTTAAAAAAAGAAAAAAAAAGGAAAAGAAATTAAAAAAAAATTGAATAGGAGCATGCAAAAAATAAAATAAAATAAAAAGGAGCATGCAGCTTACTCCTACATGGACATATTCAATTTGAAAAACCTCAGGCCATTGATGTACTCATAGACTAAGTATATCATCTCCCTATTCTGGTTCCACCCCAAGTGGGGAAAAGGGTGAAAGGAGAAATTGCATTAATTTATGTATGCAACATTTTGCTCTGCAGCAAAATGTTTTACGGCAATGACTAAGGATTATTATATTAAGAAAGGTAAACAAAACATTTTCATTTCTTCACAAATTCATTGATTCACACTTAATGTTCTGCATCTAGGTTTTTGGTTTTATACCAAAAAAGAAAACTTGCTGTCTTCTAGTGCTATTTTAAGAAATCAGCCCAGGGCATTATCATGCAGCTGACAGTCAAATACGTAACTTGAAAATACTAGAAAAGTATAAGTATCCTAGTCTGAACATTCTCGGACCAATTACTGACCTAGAAGACATTCCAAGTGGCATAAAGTGTCAAAAGAGAGAAGTAGGAAAGACAACAACCATGGGCTGAAGCAAACTTCCAGGGTCCTTGATGTCGTAGACACCATTATGATATTTAAAGGAACAAAAGAAATTACACGTTCATTTACTTTAAGATGTCTTACCATGAGATTCAAGTCCAGCTCCCTGTGCCAGCCCATTGTCATAGGACTGAAAAAGAAAAACATTGTTCAGTTTAATAGGGAAATGATAATAAGTAAGTCCTCACCATACTAATTTTTGGTCTCTGGATTGATTTTGGTTTCTCCTTTATATCTCCTAAAATACTCACTTTCCCACAAAGGAGTAGTTGTAGGCATTTTCAAGTACCTGGTCTTGGCTTATTCATCAAGTCAAAGCATTAAATGCATACAGTAGGCACATTCAAAGACAGACTGTTCAAAGATGGCATCTAGATATTCGATCTCTACCCAATAAAAACCTGAACCCTTATTCTTTTCCTCCTTGCCAGACTATACAAGTTTAAGGAAAATGTAAAGATGCTATACTAATAAATTATTATAAACATGGAACAGGTCTAATTTGAGGCTTGTGGGTAGCCAAGGGTAATAGCACCTGCCTAAACGTGGATCTCCCCATTTATCCTACAAAAAAAACAGTAGAACGACACAACTATATAAAACTGAAACCTCAGCAAAGCTGGAAGACATGTATGAACTTTAAATTACCTGTCTACAGAATAAGAAACCTCCAATCCCAGCAAGCCGCCTCTCCCACTCCTGACACCCCTTTGCAGAGAGCAGGGAAGTGTGTGGAAAATGAGGAGGAAGCTAATGGTAGGCACGAGATGGATCTAAAGTTCCCACCAGAGGGAGAAGGTCCACCCTAAGAGCGAAATGCCGGCAGTCTTTGTGCAGTTCAGATGCACACAAATTCAGGTAGCATTCCTTAGCCGAACAACACAATATGGTTCTAGTTCTGCAAGCATGCCATATTAACTATGAGCAACTGCACCGAGCACCAACCTGCGGCGAGCGCCTCAGTTCACAGATCACCACGCAAACGACAGGTGCACGTCACCATCAGTAACCAGTCCCACCTTTATCAGAGTCTTGGTAACTGGTCACTGCACACATCGTTCACTCAGTTCATGCACAGCCAGCAACCTGTATGGCTGTGCTGTCTCTTCCTTTGTCTTAGTAATAAACCCACAGGATGTTCTCTGAAAAGGCAGAACTGAAAGAAGACTGGCCACCAAACCAAGAAACAAGAAGCAGCAGCGCTACAAGTGAAACTGAGCTCAAACACAGAATTACAGAAAAAACAGCTGTTCCTGGGAAGGCCCGTGGAGCCGCCGTTGGAAGAACTCGGTGAAGGCAGACACCTGCATGAGTGAGGACTGCAGCTGTGACGCAAAGGGCGAAGATGCTGCCAAAGCACTTCACGGGAAAGGAATCCTTGAAGATGTTTCACAACGATGAAAACACAAAGGAGAAAGTGTTGGCAGCTGCTGTAAACTTAGGAAGGAGTCTGATCATTTACCCCGACAGAAAAGATGCTCCCTCCCTGTACTAAGTTACATAAGGAAAGGAGGCAAACACTGTCCAAACTACTTCATAGATACATATACATATATACACACACACATATATATACATATATATGTATTTTTTTTTTTACAAAGAAAACACTTTAACTCTCAATATTTTTAATGTTTTAATAGTACAACATACTAAAGACTGGTGGTACCGCTTCACACTTCTCTGTACACACACTTACGACTCCCAGAGAGTTTGTGATGTGCTGGCAAAAAGCAGCACAGGCCCCAGAGCACTGGTGATCTCCCCGATGACTCAGATCCTGGGCTGCATGTCAGCCGGCAGGGTCACGGTCCCCGTCACCGGCCAGCCCCACCGTGTCAAGCAAGCGCGGCTGTGACTGCATGAGCTCTGGAACAACAGAGCGCAGACCGCAGGGAAGGGACTTCAGACGGTGCACTGGTCAGACTGCTTGACTCTGATGAATCAAGTCAACAGAGAAGAGAGACGGGCCCTCCAAAGATCAGGTAATAAAGGACACCAAAGGAGCAACACTTAGAGACATGAGAAACAAGAGAACCTCTCTCCTACCAGAAAATCATGAAACACACACTTTCCCCAACATGAAAAAATAAATAAATAAAACCCCACACAAACTCTAAATTTAAAAAATCATGCTTTGTTGACTAGAAAGAGTATACTCTTAAACAGAAATTTTTCTGAGAAAAAAAAGAATATCCACAAAATGACTAAACAAAGAGACAAAGCTATATAAAGTAACTCTGAAATGAAAACACAGCAAATGGAATGAAAACAACTTGGTGTATGAAAATCTGCCCTCGCCTCCCCAAAATGGCCATAAAGCAGAAGAACACTGTAATACATTAGCTCAGATTCGGCTGCATGTTACCAAGCAAGCACCTGGGAATGTGAAAAGGAAACCAAAAGTTAAAAACAGGACAAACAGTAGGAAGAAATAAACGGAGCTCAATGACTTCAGGAAAGAAATGGAAGAAAATAACAAGAAGTAACAGTCTCAAAAGAAAAAAACAGTAAGGGACACTGATGACAAGGCAGAAAACAGCCAAGAGACTAAAACTAAGATAAAGCAGTAAAAAGGGTCAGAGAGAAAGTGACTGAAATCAAAGACAAGCAGAGAAGAAAGAGCACACACAGAACTGGAGTCCCTACAGGAAAAAGCAAACTAATGGACTGGAGCTTGGGGTAAGCAAACTGGGCTCCAGGCTACAGGTGCCTCTGCCTGGTCCTGTATCATCCTGGAGTAAAGACAATGGCCAAGCTCACTCATAATAAAAGAAATACAAATTAACAATAAATACACTGAAAGATCATTCTTCACCCACCAGACTGATAAAAATTAAAAAGGATGATGACATGCTGCTTTGGTGAGGTGGTGTGGAAACAGGCACTCTCCTGCACTGGTGGGAACAGAAACTGGTCCACCCTTTTTGGAGAGAAAATGGTTAACGTCTAGTAAAATTACATATGCATTCACCTTTTGGTCCAGCAAGTACACTACTAGGAATTCATTCTGAAGATCTCCACAAATACATAAATGCATATGCAGATGGTTATTAACTTCAACGTTGTTTGTCTTTGGAAAATACATGTTCCATGTACAGAGTAGTTCAAAAAACTAAGTACATGCACACAATGGAGTACTATGAAACTAAGCATCTACGTGTGCTACCTGGTGAGGAAGAAGGGAAGAGAAACAAAAATGGACATACTTGCTCATCGAGAACAAATACAGGAAGGACAAAGAAAACACTAATGAGACTGGTTCCCTACAGAGTGAACAGAACAAGGTGGCAAATACAGGAGTGAGGAAGGGGGCAAGAGAGAAGGGACAGGAGGTGAGGAGTAACCCATCTTGCAATATCCTTTTCTGTGTAGTTCTGACTTTCAGAACCAAGTCAGTATTTCGCATATTAAGTAAATTTTTAAAAATCAGCAACATTGGGGCTCCTGGGTGGCTCAGTGGGTTAAAGCCTCTGCCTTCGGCTCAGGTCATGATCCCAGGGTCCTGGGATGGAGCCCCGCATCCGGCTCTCTGCTCAGCAGGGAGTCTCCCCCCCGCCCCACACCCCTGCCTGCTTGTGATCTCTGTCAAGTAAAAAAAAAAAAAAAAAAATTGGGAGAAAACCCCAAAATGGAGCCCAAACACAAACAAACTTAGCTGTATTTTAAATAAAAAAAAAACATAACCATAGTAAAGGGGGGAGGGGGAATAAAAGAAGTAACTCAAGTTTTTTCTTTTTTTTTTTTTTAAGAGTTAATTTTTAAGTAATCTCTACACCCAACGTGGGGCTCAAACTCACAGCCACAAGTCAAGAAGGGCAGGCTCTACCCACTGAGCAAGCCAGGAGCCCATTAAAGTATTTCTTAAATATGGTATTTTGACTATATACCCTCAGGTTCAAAACAAAAAGAGCCAATGTCTCCTGGATAATGGGAACCAGACTGACTGCTCACTGTCCGAGAAGGGAGTTACAGAAAGAAAGGAGGAAGATAAAAAAGAACTGTGGTGCTGGACTGAAATTTGAGCTATCAATAGGACTCATGGTTTTTAACACACACATAGATAAGGAAATAGATGGGAGAAGGTGCATATCTGGGGGTTCTGTGCATAGACACATGCATACGTTCATTTCCTCGCTCGGCCTGCTGAGAGAGGGACTAGGAGCCATGATATCCCAACACCCATGAGCACAGCTATCGTGCCCAAATCCTTGTTTCTATACGTCGTCCTCCAGTAGGAACCAGGGCTCCTTGCCGAAACGACTGAATCCAGGACTACGGCTAGGAAAGTACAAGATCAACCTGGAAAATCTTGAGCCAGAAAGCAAACTGCTTCTCAAAGAATGAAGGGGGTGAGACAAAAAAAAGGCACAAGCATCTCCTTGAAGGGGCTCACATTGGCTGAATGTGGGACAACATGGCCATCAAAATAAGTAATGACAGTAACAGGTAACAGCCCACTGGATAAAACAAGAATCTAGAGTTCTAAGTGATGGAGACAGATGTAAAGAGAAAGCTTTCTCTAAAAGCGGAACTTCATGAAAATCACAGAAGGAATGACTGTGCTGGAAGACCATCAACTGCAGACCACCACCAGAGGATAAAAGTTTGATTCGGGACAGGTTATTTAACAGTCTCCAAATCCCTCGCCAGAGAATACTGCATAATGACAAGCTGAGAAATGCTCACTTCCGAGAGAAAGACACGGCATACACCGCCTTAACTGGTAATCCGAAGTCACCATGGCTGGTAGCGGGGCAAATCGACAGGCTGTATTTCCAAATACGACACACCCAGAAGAACCCAGTGTCACCACTGCAGCAGTCATACCAAAACACACATCACCCATCCTTCTATGGAACAGAAACCTCCTCTCCCTCTGATGCTCCTCAAAGGGCCTGTTCTGTCTGCTCCACTGGCTCTCCAAAATTTGGGCTCTTGCAGATCCTACTAAAACTGAACCCATAATCACACGTTCGGTTAAAAAAATGTCACTCCTCTAAGAACTTAATTTTCATTTTGAAATACTGACTAGTAAAAGTTGAGTTAACAGCCTAAAATAGTCTCATCTATAAAACTACAACTTCAGATTTGGGAAGTAATAAACCTGGGAAGCAACATTTCTATGTCTCGGTTTCATGGAAGAGATGAAAAAGTAGAGCAAGGATAATTCCGGCTGAGACTAACTACTGCCAATGAAAAGATTAAGTTGTATCGTGAAAGAACAGCACTTCTATTTGATACTTGCCTTAAAATAAACCTTAGGTTAAAAACAAAAAAAGCACACATACAAGTATTAACAAAAAGTTCCAAAGATCTATTGTTAGCCCAGTCAATCTTGTTATATTTGGTTCTTGCTCATCAAACGGCTTACTGAACTCCCACCTCACACCAGATATAGAAAGAGTCTCGTCAACGTATCGTCATTTCCCATTGCCTGGCCAGGACTCTGCACTGATCCCTGCTAGCCAAGACTATCAAACATGGGCCTGTGAGATTTTACTTCCTTTTCTTTTTTTGCTCCTAGGGCTGACCAATTTCTTTCTAGTAAAGCCATCTGTTTCCTTAGATACAATCAAGTGACATTTGAATTTTAATGGCCAGTGAAGCAATCTGTCCTTTACAATTAAATGGCCGTTCTGATTAAACAAAGTATCCAAAAAGCAACTTTACTGTCCTTTTTTCCAGATTCTTGGTGGAGGAGAGATCCGACATGCATTATACTGCTGTCCCCATACAGCAACAATAATAGCCTAAAATAGTCAATTTATCAACATAACTCACCATACTTCTTCTGATGTAATTGATGGCTTTTTTCATATCCATGCCAGACCAATTGTTGAGCATATAGCAAACACAGGAGGCACAGTATACAAATCGCATATCATTTTCACTGCCTTCAGGGACTGCACAGAAGCTGAAAGGGATAACAGTATGATTTACGATTATATCACACTATAATTTAGTTTTTATTTCTTTTGTGGAGGGGGAAAAGCAGAGAAACACCTATTACTCCACATGTTTACTCACAGAAAAACCCATGATTAAAGATGGATTTAAAAACCATATACTACTTGTATTAGTCAATAAAGAACAGGACTATTAACTTGAGTAATAGTAAATGATCTCCAAATCACTGTTCCATTTCAAAGTCTGATTTCTGGGTAGCTTTATACACTGCCAGCTACTCGAAGTTTCTTTGCTCCCTATCACAGACAGTTGTGGCACACCAGCTTGAGAACTAATGAGGGGAAAAGCACCTAGGACCCACTGGGTAGTAAGAAATCCCCAAACCTAAGTTTTGACATGTGAAATTTCTTCTAAATGATTATGTAGATAACCACTAATTGACAGTATTGTATGATAATTTTTTTTTTACCTATTTCATTAGGTTTAGCAAGGTAACAGTCTGAGTCTGCTATCTATTCCTTTATTTATAAACAAGGAAAAGGTGGCAGTCATCAATGACTATATGGAAACTTTGAGATACTAGTCACATGCGCTAGCTGAGGTAAAGATTCAGTTCTACAGTATTTCCAACTAATGACAATTTATCTTACAAGTCTACATTAGTTTCCCCCTCATCGAGAGCAGTGTTTTCTAAAACCCTCAAAGGAAAACAGATATCAGCTGGTGGGAGCGCTGACATAATACAGCAGAATTGATCTGCAAAATCTTTTCCCTAGACATTGTCATTACTGCTTTGCCACTTCCTAGATTTGCAGGGAAAAGGATGTTTCACCTAACTCCTAGGAACTCCAGGAAGATTCCTGAGACATACCATATAAACCACCAACTATTACTGAACTAAGTTCTTTTTCTATTCTTTACAAATGTCACTGAAACTACCTATGCTAGAATATAGCAGCCAATGTTCCTTCCTTTCTCCCCCCAGTCACTGTGTCTTAAGGAACAGAAGTTCAGACTAAATGTATGCTCACTTCGTAATATCCAAGTTTTTCACCCAGAAGGTAAACTGAGGTCCATCCTAATATTAAAACCATTCAACCACTTCTTTATGAATGTATTCACTGTCTCAGGTAAAACAAGAGAACAAACAAGGAGCTCTGCTACTGAGATTTCTTTCTACTGAAATAGGAAAACGTATTATTTTTTGGTTAGGGATGAAACATACAGTGAACCTGAAAGGATTCTAAAAGGGTTTATGATAAACTCTAAAGTTCTCATAAAGTATTATACCCATTTTTCAGTTTTATAAAAATTTACCCCCCCTCCAAAAAAAAGAAAAGGGAAAAAACAGAAGAGTGACCGACCCATACCTGCCATCTTCTAGCTGAAGGGCTCTCAAGCCTGCTAAACAAGCTTCCTTATTTACTCGGCTTAAGTCGTCTCCAAGAATAACTAAGCATGAAAGGCCCGTGTAGGTCATTGCTATGTGGCCACTATCGTAAGGATGAGCTGTTCCAGGATTCTAAATTCAAAATTAACATAATGTTAATTAACTAGTAAACTGAAAACTTCTTTCATTAAGTAATCTAACACTACGTTTCAGGACCTAGTAAAATTAAATGTTTGTACTGACTTATACCAACACCTGGCTGAAAAAAAAACAAACCTCCATTTTGTAGGTCTCAGAGTAAGTATGAATGCAGGCTTTCCAGGCTACGCAATTTTTTTAAATTTATCCTGCAAACCTCAAGCTTCTTGGAAGCAGTTCTGATACACAAATAAGCCAAAGTATTTGAACTCCGTATGTAATCAACCGTATTACTTTTAATTTAAATCTCATGAAGTTAGAAAAGCATACAGTCTTTCAATCAAAAAAGGTTTATAAAAGAACTAAAAATTCTTTTACTGTACAAATCCAATACCACAGTAATCACCATATAAAAGTACTATAAAACAATACAATTGAAAAACCGTATTCTGCTCTCATTTACAATTAAGTTATTTGAGCTTCTAATAAACATCAGCACTTGGAATAACTGTTACCCCATAGTATGTTGGATTACTTTCACCGACCTGATTGGCAAAAGATAACGACAGTTAACAAAGATCTCTTAGGCTACAAAATACGTGACAAAGTAAGAAATCCTGCAAAGAATCTAGGTACTGTCACCACCAATGAGAAAAGCGGACATAAAAAGTGCTTATTACACCAAGTAACGTGACGTTCCACTGTATATAAATCATTTAGAGTTTTTTTTTCTTTTAAAGATTTTATTTATTTATTTGACAGACAGAGATCACAAGCAGGCAGAGAGGCAGGCAGAGAGAGAGAGAGAGGGAGAAGCAGACTCCCCGCCGAGCAGAGAGCCCAACTCCGGACTCGATCCAGGACCCGGGGATCACGACCTGAGCCAAAGGCAGAGGCCCAACCCACTGAGCCACCCAGGCATCCCAAGCATTTAGAGTTTTATAATTAATTTCAAATAATCAGCCAAGCCTATGAATCAATTATTTTTAAAAAAAGATTTCGCTTGTAAAATTTCACATTGTATAAACATATTTGTCAGCTTAAGAATGTTTTAAGTTTTGGAGCACTAGGGTGGGTCATTTGGTTAAATGGCCGACTCGATTTCTGCTCCCGACATGATCTTAGGGTAGGAGGACTGAGCTCCACGTCAGGCTCCACACTCAGCAGGGAGTCTTCTTCAGAATTCTCTCTCTTCCTCTGCCCCTCCTCCCCCTTTCTCTCTCCCCCTCTCTCAAATAAATAAATCTTTTTTTTTTTTAAAAGATTTTATTTAGGGGGTACCTGGGTTGCTCAGTGGGTTAAAGCCTCTGCCTTCGGCTCAGGTCATGATCCCAGGGTCCTGGGATCGAGGCCCACATCGGGCTCCCTGTTCAACGGGAAGCCTGCTTCTTCCTCTCCTGCTCCCCCCTGCTTGTGTTCCCTCTCTCTCTCTCTGTCAAATAAATAAAATCTTAAAAAAAAAAAAAAAAGATTTTATTTATTTATTTGAGAGATGGAGAGAGAGAGAGAGGCAGAGGTGGAGAAGCAGACTGCCCTCAGAGCAGGGAGCATGATTCAGGACTTGATCCCAGGCCCCTGGTGATCACAACCTGAGCAAAGGCAGATGCTTAATGGATTGAGCCATCCAGGCACCCTCAAATAAAGGAAAAAAAAAAAAAAAAGAATAGTTTAAGTTTTTTTTTTTTTTAAAGATTTTATGTATTTATTTGACAGAGAGAGAGACTGCAAGTAGGCAGAGGGAGAGGGGGAAGCAGGCTCCCTGCTGAGCAGAGAGCCCAATGCAGGGCTCGATCCCAGGACTCTGAGATCATGACCTGAGCCGAAGACAGAGGCCCAACACTAAGCCACCCAGGCACCCTTAATTTCTTATTTAAATTGAAGTACAGCTGATACACAGTGAAGAACACTTTAATTTTGACAGAATACAAGCATATTTTAAAATTCATCTGTCATAGGTTTCCCTTCTATTTGAGTCTGGGTTCATCAATAACTGCTTCAACTTCTAGAAAAAATATTTATCATACTAGAAAGCCAAAGTGAAACTTGTACTATTTTGGTTGAAGCAAACTCCTCTACCCACTATAATAAACGTTAACTTCTACAACCACTGATACGCACCAAATCCTGGCTCTACTACTCACTGGCTCACTTCACTTCCTCCTTCTGGAAAATGGATATCAGCACCTCCCTCACAAGGTGACTGTGAGAATTTAATAAAATTACTGTCACAGAGATACTAGTTATCCTGATGATGATGCAAGTACAAGGCAAACATCCAAAGGGCCACTACTTCTTGGGAGTCATGAACTAGGTTCCTGGAACCACCAGGGAGCGAATCACATCATTTTCCTGCTCACCCACCCTCTCTGGTTCCTCATGCAACAGGTTTGCAAGGTGTTCAACACCTTCTGTAATCGGAACCTACCCCACCCACCTGGCCTTACATATACGACTCTTTATGTGGTCTCACAAACATGTCAAAAAATTTTCATCTTACTAACCCTTTCATTCTGAGTTCCTCCCTAGAGCTCACACTCTGGCACTCCCAGCTGTTCCATTCCACATTTATAATAGCCTGCCTAGAACTCCTAGAGCATATTTCAGTTTTTGTACTTAAACTAAACATCTACCATGTTAAAAGCACTGTGGGGAATCCAAACAGAAATCAAATGTGGAGCTTAACCGTAAGGGCAGAAGAAAGGGTCTGATCGAGTAATTACAATAGAAAGAAGAATGTAATAAGTGTCATGAGGGAGATGGAGTAACACCAAGATTCACTTTTTTTTTTTTTTTTTTTTTTTAAAGGGGAGCAGGAGGCAGAGGGAGAGGGAGAAGTAGGCTTCCCGCTGAGCAGAGCCCCATACAGGGCTCGATCCCAGGACCCTGAGATCATGACCTGAGCTGAAGGCAGATGCTTAACTGACTGAGCCACCCAGGTGTCCCAAGATTATTCTTTTTAATTGTCATCTAATCTTCTGTTAGTTAAATCTGAAGACTGTTTCAATTTTTTTTTTTTTTTAAGGCTCCATGCCCAGTTGGGGCTTGAACTCACACTCGGAGATCAAGATTTGCATGCTCTACTGACTCAGCCAGCCAGAGACCCCAGTAACACAAAGATTTAAATAAGGGATTTTTTTTCTACAGCAGAAGAGGGGCTTGGTGGGTGGGAAGGAGAGGAGGCTTTCTAGGTAGAGAAAAAGTAAAAGCAAAAAAGCTGAAAGTAAAAGCAAGTGGAGAAAGAAAATTCTGGGTATCTAGCATATATTAGGTACAACACATTATTTAGCAGAGAATACAGAATTTGTGAAGGAAAACAATGAGAAAAGTGGGCTGAGAGGATCCAAAAGTGTTTCTCCAAAACTACTCTATGGCCACCAAAGGTCCTGGGCATCTACCAGTAAGGCAACAGCCTGCAGGTGGGCTTGGTGGTTACGGAAGAAAAGCTCCTGACACTACTGTATTTATACACTTTATGGACAATCTTATGTGCCTCCTTAGATTCCTGCAGACCCTCAGTCAGCCACTCTCAGTGACAACTCCTGGGGGGCCAATATGAGTCCCCTGGAGTCTCCTGCTCCTTCCACCACTCAAATTCAGATGAGCACAATGTAGCACAGAGCGTGACCTGGCCTCCCCAGAAGATGCCAGGGGTCTAGGTGAGTGAGGACCAAAAATGGATGTCAGGATTCTCTGTAAACCAAGGCAAAAATGGTTTCTTCTTCAATTTTACTCGTTAGTTTAAAAATGTCTTGGGGGTGGAGGAGGCAAGAGGAAAGGGACTGGGTTTTAAAAGTAATGTTCTCGGGGTGCCTGGGTAGCTCAGTAGTCATGGTCTTGGGGTCCACATCGGGCTCTCTGCTCGGCAGGGAGCCTGTTTCCCCTTCTCTCTCTGCCTGCCTCTCTGCCTACTTGTGATCTGTCAAATAAATAAATAAAATCCTAAAAAAAAAAAAATAAAAGTAATGTTCTCAAAGCCCTGTTTTATTTCAGCCAGGGCAGGTATATATAAGGTATGGCACCACAGAGCGGTCACGATGAGCACATGTCATGGCACCCAGATAGCCTGTCCACGAGGAGTAAAAGGAATGCGACCTTCCTCAGGACCGGTATCTGTTGGAAAAGATTACATGTATAGGAAAAAGGGAACCTAGTTTACGAATCCATTGTCTTTAGATTCCCTGCTAAAAGCAATGGACACACATGATTGTGGAGACATCATGGCAAATTCATATGACCTTGATGCAGGCTTTGGACCTACAGCCTATGACAGAGGAAGAAAGCGGAAGTAGGGCCTCTGTGATATCATGTTGCCTTTTCCCAAATCACTGCTATTTACTCCAGAATTTTGAAACACTGCATGAAAAAAAATGGGGAACAGTAGCTACAATGTACATTAGTAGATAGTTTTTAGCCCTATTGAAACATGGAAGCTTGGGTCTATCTGGATAATTTCTCAGTTTTCTTTTGCACTAAAATCCACCCACCTCCCTTCTCCTTCCTCCTGACCCAGGGAGTAACTCACCTTTGATGGATTGAATGGAATACCCAGGTATGAAGAGCCTCGGAAACCACAGCGATTTAGATTTGATCCTAGAAAATAAAAACACGTACTTACTTAGAATGTACTTTATTTTTGTACAGACTCTAAAGCAGGTCAATTAAACTTTCTTTCAGAAACTGAGCATTTTAGTTCCAAAGCTTTGTCACTGTGTCCATTTTCATCCTAGCTAATGGTTAATGCTCACCATGTCCCAGGGCTGTTCTCTCTTTCTGGGAATTTCCTCATTTAATTTTCAAAAAGATTTTTAAGTTTGTTTACTTAGTTTGTTTCAAGATTTTATTTATCTGAGAGAGAGAGAGAGAGAGAATGTGTGCGTGCACAGCAGGGGGAGCAGCAAAGGGAGAAGGAGATGTGGGCTTCCCGATGAGCAAGGAGCCTAATGCGGGACTCCATACCGAGACCCTGAGATCATAACCTGAGCCAAAGGCAGATGCTTAACTGAAAGAGCCACTCAGGCACCCCTACTTATTCATTTTAAAGCAATCTATACCCCCAACATGGGGCTTAAATTCACAACCCTGAGATCAAGAATCGCACTCTTCCAACTGAGCCAGCAAGATAACCCTTCTCGTTTATTTTTCAAACCGGAGACAAAATAATGATTTCCTACCATGCACCTTTAGTTTATAGCCTCCCTCACTGCATACAAAATGCTTCCATACCTTTCTATATGATCATTTTTCATGTGATCAACATATTCAACCCCATGCTAAAGAACAGAAAGTAGAAGCTTAGAGGTTAAGGGACAGGTTCAAGGTAATGCATCAGAATCTGGAATTCTAATTTCCCATCCAGTGTCTTTTTACTTTACTTCACTGCTTCTTTATATGTGAGCAAACTAAAGGTATAAGCTCTAGTTGCAAAAAATATATATACTTTGTATTTTAGTATGGGACAAACTTTTATTCTGAGTCTAATACCCACTTTGCTTTGACATCCTGGCTGGAAATGGACTCAGGCTGGAAACGTGAGTCACATCCATGAAAGGGGAGCCCTGTGCACTGGTGGCGGGAATATAAACTGGTACACCCATTATGGAAAATAGTATAGAGGTTCTTCAAAATACTATAAATAGAACTACCATATGATCCAGCAATCCCCTGGGTATACCTACCCAGCAATACCTATGGGGTATATATCCAAAGGAAACAAGATGACCATCTCGAAGAGATGTCTTGCTGCCCTGTGATCACTGCAACATCATTTATAATAGCCGAGAGATGGGAACCACCTAAACACCCAGTGACAGATGAGTGGATAAAGAAAATTTCTCTCTCTCATACACACAACCAGAATGTTATTCAGCCATAAAAGAGGAAATTCTGCCTTACATGACATAACAGATGGAACTTGAAGGCATTATGCCACATGACATAGGTCAGAGGAAGAGACAAATACTATACTTTATGTTCTCCCTTCTACGTGGAATTTAAAAAGGATGAACTCACAGAAACAGAGTAGAATAGTGGTTGTCAGGAGCTGAGAGAAATGGGGAGATGCTGGTCAAAAGCACAAACGTCTATATAAGAGATGAGTAAGTTCTGGGGATCTAATGTATACCATGATGACTCTAATTCACAGGACTGGACTATATCCTTGAAAGTTATAGAGAGAAATCTCAAATGTCACCACACACACACACACACACACACGAGGAAATTCTGTGAGGGGACTGTGGTAATCATTTTGCAATTTGTTCATATATCAAATCATCGTGTTATATACCTTACACTTATATATATGCCAATAATACCTCTACAAAGCTGGGTAAAAAATAAGAAAACTAAAAAATGAGCAATTAGTTATACCCACAATAAGAAAGTAACTCAGGTTTTGATAGCTCTTAGGAAATCAGCATGACAGATATAGAGGACAGAAATGTATTATCCACAGAATGTACATGCATTCATTGTTAATAAAAAATCAAGTAGATTTGGGGTGCCTGGGTGGTACAGTCAGTAGTGCGACTGACTCTTGGTTTCAGCTCAAGTGTGATCTCAGGGTTATGAGCTTGAGCCCCATGTCTGGGTCTGGACTCAGCAGGGAGTCTCCTTGTGTTTCTCTCTCCCTCTCCCCTACCCCCTGCACTTTTTCACTCTCTCTAAAAATAAATAAATCTTAAAAAAAAAATCAAGTAGATTTATAAATAGGTTTTAATCTAAGAAACTAGTTTCCTATCTCTTACAACTGGAACATGACTAATTCATAGCAATTGGTTTTCACTCTTCTATTTCTTCAAATCAGGTACTCTACCCAGCTTTATATCTTGAAAGTACTTAGAGTAGTAGCTTAAACAATTTCTTGAACAATTTAGGGAACTTTACCCACTAAATTTAAAACTTTCCACTAACTACCTTTCCCTGTTGACAAAAAACTTATTTGAAAAACGGTATTATCTAATATAATGAACAGTTCTACCGTCTTTGCTGAAGCCTTTTAAATGGGTAAGCCACTTAAGACTTGTCAATATATAACAAGAGTATTAAAAAGGCTCAGACTCTGACTGGGTAATGATACATCTGAGAATTTACTCCAGTAACTTCCAATGTAAGAAAGGCCACATGCACAGAAACACCCAACTGCAGTATCACACTGGCGAAACCCCAGAGCAAACAGAAGTGCAACAGGTTAAATGCAACACTGTATCTCCTGAAACACTGAGGGAAAACTATGGACCAACATGTAGAAATGATCAAGAGAAAAAGTAGGACACAAACATTTATGTGATTATGTTTATAATTAAGCAGAGGACACTTATCAACAAATCCAGAACGGAATAAATAAAATAATACCAGGTGGTATGACAGGAGCATGGATTCTGTTCTTTGTAGGAGTCATTTTTGTCTTCACGAATTATCACAGACTTACTACCTTGATACCATACCCACTTACTATCGCACCGTTTGGTAAGCTCCGAAGTCTGAGACAGGTCCATGAAGCCAGAGCGGAGCGCTGGTCGGGGCTGCACCCCCTCCCGGAGGCTCTGGGGAACAATCCCCCTCAAGCTCCTTCAGCTTGTTCAGCAGTCGTGGGACTGAGGGCTCCACGTGTTTGCTCACCACTGTCGGATGGGGCCCCAGAGCTCCCGGAGGCCACTCTTGCCACTGCTGGCATCTGGGCCCCTGCACAGCAGGGCCTGCAACACGGCTGAAATCCTTCTCGTGCTGATTCTCTCTGGCTTCCCCTTCTGCAGCACCTCTCTGACTCTTGGACCTTCCTCTCTTTGAAAGGGCTGATATGGTTGTACCAGGCAAACCCCCCTTCCCTGTACATGCAACTCCTGCAAACAATCTCCCTATTTTGATGTCAGCTGATTAGTAACCTTAACTTCATCTTCAAAGTCCAGAGTGCCTGGTGCCTGAAGGACCAATAAAACTTGAACACCAGTAAGACTTTCACCACATCATCAATCAGGCTGTTTTGCTTTATCATTTGTGTGTTCACTGGAGTATCACTTTTTTTTTAAGTTTTATTTTTGCTTAAGTAATCTTTTAGTTCAATCCATGTGGGGCTCAAACTAACGTACCCGAGATCAAGCACTGCACACTTTTCCAACGGAGCCAGCTAGGCTCTCCTGCAGTAGCAGTTCTAATTTTCTGCAAGAACTCTTCCTTTGCATGCACAACATGGCCAACTGGCTCCAGAGGCTTAGCTTTCAGCCTGTCTAGGCTTTTGACATGCCTTCCTCACCAAGCTTGATCATTTCTAGCTTATGATTTCATGTGACAGATGTGCGACTCTCCCTTTCGCTTGGACACTTATATGCCATTGTGGGATTGTTAACTGGCCTAATTTCAATATTGTTATATCTCAGGGATTAAGGAGTCCTGAGGAGAGGGATGAAGGGGAATGGCTGGTCAGTGGAGCAGTCACAACACACATGTTTATCAATGAAATGCGCCATCTTATATGGGCATGGTTTATCGTGCCCCAAAACAATCAGATTTTATTTATTTATTGAGAGAGCAAGTGTGCACAAACATGAGGGGAAAGGAGGGAGAGACAGAAGGAGAAGCAGACTCCCTGCTGAGCAGGGAGCCTGACACGGGACTCGATTCCAGACTGTGGGATCATGACCTGAGCTGAAGGCAGATGCTTAACTGACCAAGCCCCGCGGGTGCCCCCAGAAAAGTTTATTTAAAATGAAAACGACGTCCTTTATCCCCTTCTTCAAGAGTGTATACTGTCACTGAAAAAATATTCATTAGGCAATCCTTTCTGGTTCTTTTCAAGATTTGCCTGCTATTGTGCTTTCCTTTATAATTCTAGTAAGCTTCCCTATTCATGATAATTAGTAAATATAACGCACAATTCATTCCAAGTTTACAACTGGATGCCTGTCCACAATAGCCTGAGTTCCCTTGGAGGCTGTTAGACAGCGCCATCTAGTGGTAAACTGGAAGGGTGGGTCTGGGTCCCACGAAGGTTCAATTGCATAGTCTGAAAAAGCATACAGGCCTCTTGGGTCCTAACTCAGGCCCACATCAAAATCCTCAGTTAGGGCCTGGACGATCATACATAAGAAGAAAAACAATCCCTGTCTGACAGACAAGTCAGAATTGAGAGCCACTGATGTAGTGAATGTACCCCTACTATGAGAGCCAGCCTCAAATTAGTTGACCTTGCTACAGGGAAGTCATTCCGACAGCAATGTATCATAAGCAGGTAGATACATATTACACAACTCCTAGTTTCACACTGTCAAGAGACCGAGACAAGGTGGGGGGTGGAGGGAAACAGTCTAGAGCCTACAAAATGGGTTTGTATACTTATTTTCTCAAATTTCACAGATTAGTTTCAGAGTCAGACCTAGGCCAACTATGGAAAAGGCAGGTGGGAGACTTCCTTTCACAGATAATTAGAGACTTAATAGTTTCATGCAACAAAACTGTAAATGGAGAATTCAGAATTGCAGTTGGACTACGACAAGATCTGCGGTGTGGCCCACCAGATACACGGTGAGGGACAACTGGGTACATAATCACTGTGGGTCTATCTCTGCAAAAAAAATCCTTGATCTAGAATTCTTCCAAAACAGATACGCTACGATTTTTGAAATCTGAACATGCTTGGTTAGGCACATGCGACTAAACCTACACCTTTCGTAAATATGGTAAGTACCATATTTACGAAAGGCAGCAACGGGACTTAAAATTTTTCATCTACTTTAAAAAAAAATACTCTCACAGGAAAACACATGAGATAAACAGAGCATCTATTATACAGAATCAGTACTGGAAATCTCTAGGAATGGGAATCTCAAAGGACTAGAAAACAGAAAACTGTTCTCTAACTTTGCCTCTGGCATTAACGAGGTTTATTATCATTGACAAATTATTTATTCCTTTGGATCTTAATATCCTCATTTGTAAAATGATATATCCCTTCCTCTGTTCTAGCTCCAATATTCTCTGGCTGTGCCCTTGATGAGAGAAGGGAAAACACAACTCCCAGCCTGATCCCGGGTGTTTCCTAAACACTTCCGGAGGTTGCTGGGAAGGGCCCCAACCCTCCAGTGGTCTGACCACACACTTGAAGTAAGATACCACTGGGGTCTTTACAACCCTGGGGCTAAGTGAAAACCCAGGGTTAACTCTGATTAAATATTCACAATGCACTTAAATGCCACACAAGGGAAGTCTCCCCCAAGGGCCTATGTACTTCACCAGCAAAGCAGCACTGGGGCCTGGAGTCAGAAGCCTGGAATTTCAGTAGACTCTATCCCTTAATAGCTATGTGTGCCTGCAGGCAGGTCTCTCACATTCCTCTTCTGAGGAAGACAGATTAGGGGAAGCACAAATTTGACAATGTCTTTGACAGTGCCTAAAAAATCATAAAATTTTAATTAACGTATAGCATTATTCCTGCATCAGCAAAATATTAGTATTTGTGTACAGCCCTGTAACGTTAACTTTAGTTTTTTAAATTTTTGTTGTGTTTTGAAGAGAGGTTAAAGCTTTTTCTAACTTGAACTTTTAAGTATGGAAACATACTATGAATACACAAACAATGCGGGTATAGAGAATAAAATTAAAGTACTACCTTATCCACCCATCTCCCCACGTCTGTTCCCATCTACTTCTCCCTCCACAAAGATTTTCTGTATGTCCTTTCAGAGTTTTCCCCAAATATTGACAGCTAAAGATTATTATCTCTGCAGACGTTGGTATTTATAATTTAACCATATATGAACATTTCCATGTCAGTATATACACAGACCTACCTCGATCACTTTACTACTGCATAGTATTCTCTGTGAACCATAGTTTATTGTTTCTCTTTTGTTAACATTTATTCCCCTTCTAATGGGTCAGTGTAATGAACAATGCCAAAACATATCCTACACAGATTTTTGTGCACATGTTATTAGTTTCTAGAGGTATCAAATTCCCACAAATCTGGAGGATTTCAACAATGGAAATTTATTCTCTTAGAGTTCTGGAAACCAGAAGTCCAAAATCAAGGTGCTGGCAGGGCTGGTTCCTTCTGGAGGTTCTGAGGGAGAAACCTTTCCATGTTCCATGCTTCTCTCAGCTGCTGGCGGCTCCAAGGAATCCTGGCATTCCTCCATGCAGTAAGCATCACTCTAACCTCCCCCCCTGCCCTTACAGAGCCTTCCACTTCCCCTCTGGCATCTTCCTCTTCCCTTCTCCTAGAACACCACCACTCACCGATATGGAGACGCTGACCTTAATTATACCTGCAAAGGCCCTTTTTCCAACCAAAGGTCACATTCTGTGATTCTGCGCAGACCGATCCTTTCCGGGCCATTATTCAACCCACTACAACATGCAAGAGAGTGTGTCACATGAGATAAAAGATTATACTTGAAAATGCCTCTCAAAGGTTACAATGATTTTCAGTTTCACCAGAATGATATTAGGGTGCTCTTTTGGGATGCCTGGGTGGCTTAGTCAGTTAAGCAGCTGCCTTCAGCTCAGGTCATGATCCCGGCAGGTCCTGGGATAGAGTCCCACATGGAGCTCCTTGCTCAAGCGGGGAACCTGCTTCTCCCTCTGCCTCTGCTTGCCTCCCCCATGCTTGTGCTTGCTCTCTGACAAATAAATAAAATATTTTTAAAAAATGTGTTCTTTCCCCTGTATTCTTGCCAACTTTCAAAACTTCCAGCTAAATTGACAAGTTAGATAAAAAATAATGCACCAATTCTTGGAACACTGAAAAAAAAATAAAATGAGGATATTAAAAAAAATAATGCACCATTGTTTCTCCTGCATTTCTCCGACTTTTCTAGCAAGGTTAATCCACTTTCATGTAGTTACTGACTTGAGATCCTCCTATTCTTAAATTCTGTCATTTTCTAAGCAGTGATGTGTCATTTTCCTCTCAGTCGTTAAGAATTCATCACAGTCTGGCCATTAATATTCTATTATATATATTGCCACAATTTTCAAGTCTGTCTACTTATTCAACCTTACCTCTTACTACACAACATTTAATACTGTTTATTTAATCAAACTTATGATGTTTTTCTTTTATTGTCCTGGGTTTTTAACATTTCTAGAGTTTTAAATCCTGTAAGATTTTATGTGATATCACAAAGGAGGACAAATACAGATCTATGAGTTACACAAAGCACCTTCTACTCAGTCTGCAAATGCCTTCTAAAAGAGGAAATATCTGAAGAGCCAGAGGATCCTTAAATTAGGTGTTCTGAGATGCAATTTCCAGCAAGCAATTCTCGGAACATGAGTCACTCATTCAGCTCAACTGAAGACAACTCAATACCAACTCCTTTCTGACACTACAAAGAGACAGCATCGGACCACACAGGCTGAGGGGCTCAGTCTGTCAGGACACCAAGCCCCCACCCCACCAACTTCAGGCACCAGAGGCCAGCCCGGTGAGCTGTGCTCTTCTGACCGAGGCTATGAACCATAGGTTCTCATGAGTTTCTCTCCTTGGGTACAATTAACTTCCCAGAGCAACTCACAGAACTCAAGTGAAACCTGTTACCTGACAAGAAAAGAATGTAACTAAGAAACTGCCAGATGCTTAGGACAAGGCATGGGGAATGGGCAGGGAGCTTCCACTCTGTCCGGGAGCCCCTCTCTCCCGGGACCTCCACGTTTTTGCCAACCAGGGAGCACTCTGAATCCTCTCCCTCTGGGTTTTAACGTAGGCTCCAGGACAGAAGCAAGAATGATTACATCACTGGCCACTGGCTACTGCTTCAACCTCTGGGCCCTCCCCATCCCCTCCCCGGAGGACAGGTGGTGGCACTGATTGTTCCAACCCTCCAATCACTGACTGGCTCCAAGGGCCAACAGCCCTCCATAGTCAGGCACTTTCCAAAAGTTACCTCCTGAACATAACAAAAGACAACTTGCAACACTCTCAAGGCTTAGGAAATCCCAAGCATTTGGGAACCGTGAGCCAGGAACTGTGACTGAAGACCAAATATCCATTTCTTACAAATCACAATATCAGGATGCTAGAGACCAAATGCGAAAATACAGCGAAGAGGAGCAGTTAAGTTGGAAGAGGTATGGATGAGTTAATATCCAACAACTCCTGAGACACAATAATGCCTTAGGCACTGAAAGAAAAATCCAAGACAGACACATTCTCTCCTCTGCTAGTTTACAATTCAGACTCAAGCAAAATATTTTAAGTAACAGTTAAGCAGTGACAAATGAAAGAAAGAAAGAAAGAAAGCAATGGGCTTCAAATAAATGAATTCCATGGAGCTGTCAGTACAATGTGAAAGAATTTTGACGGGTCTCAAAAGAGATGGTGAGTATTGACACGAATTCAATGAAAATTTTAAAACTTCCATCAAACTGTAAGAAACATAAGAAAAGCACATTATCATAACAAAACTCAATGAACTTTTTGCAAAGTAAAGTTATCCACATAACCAGTGCTGAGCTCAAGAAAAGTACATGACAGCACCCTAGAATGCCACCTCCTACTTCGTTCCTACCTTCCTTTTCTTCCTATTTCCTTCCTTCACTCCCCAAAATCTTCCACTGGCGTGGTCTATTGTTATACTCTGTATAAAGAGAATATAATACACTAGGTACTTCTTTCTCTCAAAACATGTTTGTGACATTCATCAAAATTTTTGTTTATAGTTATAGACTGTTCTTTCTCATTTTCCTACAGTAAAGTATTCTATTGTGTGAATACTTTAATACATCATTCACCCATTATACCAATGATGGGTAATTTCTATGGTTCCTACTTCTGGGCTCTTGTGAAAAACACTGCTATGAACATTCTAGTACGTATCTTCTGGTGAACAGGTTTTCACTCCGGGGAGGACTGGGGAGCAAAAGGGCTAGGTCATGAACTGCACAGATCTTCAGCTTTAGTAAATACTGCCAGTTTTCCAACTGTTGGGCAGTTTTCCTTCAGCTCCTCGTGAGAGTTCCAGTTGTGCTACATTCTCAGCAACAGCTGTTATGTTCTACCTTTTCCATTTTAGCCATTCTAGTGAGTATGTAGAAAACACAATTATTATAATATGAAAGTTCAGATAATAGCAAATCTCACAACAAAGCACTCTTTAGAAAGAATATGGGTTTTTAAAAAAGATTTATTTATTTGAGAGAGTGAGAAAGTAGTGCAAACGGGAGGGAGGGCAGGCTGAGGGAGAGAATCACTAGCAGTCTCCCCACTGAGCACAGAGCCAGTCCCCCATGGGGCTCGATCCCACCACCCATGGGATCATGACCTGAGCTGAAACCAAGAGCTGGACACCCAACTGACTGAGACCCCAGATGCCTCAAGAAAATGGGTTTTAATTAAACTAACTGCACAAAAAAATGCTCATGGACTTGTTCAGTCACACACCCAAGCGATAACAAAATGACCTGTATAAAGTCCCTGTTTAAGAGTGTAAAAAAAGGAGCCTATTATTTCGTGGCCACTGCTTTTCCACTGGGAGAAGAATTAACCAGTTATTTTAACCATTCTGTAAGCTGCATTTAAAAAAAAGAATATATGTATTAACGGATATCAAGCTGTTGTGAAAAAACAATAAAATGGTAGAAGGAAAAAACATATTTTAAGGGTAGACAATAACAGCTCAATCACGGACGCCAGCAAAGAATCCTCAAGAGTGGGGAGAAATATGAAGACAGAAAGCAGAAAGCACAGTGAATACATGACAAATTACTGATAACTAAAACTTCTAATATGAGTTCTCCAATCCAAGTACTAACCAGGCCCGACCCTGCTTAGCTTCCGAGATCAGACGAGATCGGGCGCGTTCAGGGTGGTATGGCTGTAGACTCTAATACGAGTTCTCTCACTCTAATGTTATGATCCACATTTTTCTAGAGTAGCAACGGCTATTTTATTCTAGGGAAATGAGTATCAGGAAATTTTTTCTATAAGATATATTTGGGAAAAAACATACAGAACAGCTTTTCTATGACTCACACTGTATAATTTCCTATGTGGTGAGACACACCCTTTAAGAAACTATAGTGTATAATCAGGACATGTATTTTTAATAATCAATCAAAAATTAAAATCTGTAATAATACCATATCTAATAATTAACTTTTTTTAAATAAAGATTTTATTTATTTGACAGAGATCACAAGTAGGCAGAGAGGCAGGCAAAGAAACAGAGGGGGAAGCAGACTCCCTGCTGAGCAGAGATCCCAGGACCCTGGGATCACAACCTGAGCTGAAGGCAGAGGCTTTAACCCACTGAGCCATCCAGGTGCTCCCTAATAGTTAACTTTTAAAGTTTAAAAAGAAAATCCCAGCCTCACTTAAACTAGCCAAAAAAAAAAAATCTAATAAAAAGGGAAAACAAAAATTACTTCCAGTCTGCAGGTGTCTAGAACCATGACCTCACTTCAGCCATGCTCCAAGAGAATGAGCAGCATATCTTGTAATTACCTGAGCCCTTCTCTAAAGGTTTATTAGCAAGACATTCAATAACTCCAACTCCCCAACATGCTAGAATCTCTCACTCCTGACCAGAGCAGCACATATGCTGCCTCACAGGGCTGGTGAAAAGTGATATTTATGTACAACAAACCTAGTTCAAAATGCTTAATCATTTTTAAACAAGAATTCATCAACAGGCACAGATTTTAAAAATCATATAAATACGAACACTATGAAATCCAAGAACAATAAAGTAGAAAGACATAAAACAGGACACCTGCTTCTGAATCCTGTCCTTCTGGGTTTTTATGCAGGCTCCATGACAGAAGCAAGAATGATTACATCACTGGCCACTGGCTACTGCTTCAACCTCTGGGGGGGCCCTCCCGCCCCCACCCGGAGGTCAGATGGTGGCACTGATTGTTCCAACCCTCCAATCACCGACTGGCTCCAAGGGCCAACAGCCCTCCATCCTCAGGCACTTTCCAAAAGTTACCTCCTGAACATAACAAAAGACAACTTGCAACACTCTCAAGGCTTAGAAAATGCCAGGGGTTAGGGAACCGTGAGCCAGGAACTGTGATTGAAGACCAAATATCCATTTCTTACAAATCACAATATCATGATGTTAGAGAACAAATGTGAAAATACAGCGAAGAGGAGCAGTTAAGTTGGAATAGATCAATCCTCTTTCTTTCTAAACAAAGCTTTAGCTTACTATTTCCCTAAAGTTCATCTAGGTGAGACATTTATAAATGTTTACTCCAACCAACGAAACGCACGGTTGATTTATAAATATTGGCTCTTAAAAGCCAGGTAAGTGGTGACCATGATAAAAACTGTCATTTTATGGGAGTTTATCTGTTTCTCTTTTCAAGGTTAGAATTTCTAACACTTACAAGTTAAATCAATGTTAAGTATGTTACACTTAACAGTGTGAACAATAAGGTGTATAAAGCTTGTGTGCATTTAGCTGATTAACATATAAATTTCAAACATTAATTAAAAAAAAGAATTTTAACTGACCAAAATTCATAAAGTTTAAGAAGCATAAAAAGGACTACAGTGCTGGTAATGGTTCTAAGAAACCATCAGAGAAAGGCTAACGAAACCCGAGAGAACCTACCAGGAGAGAACACCAAAGAGTTCACTGAAAAGACAAGAAGAATGGCTGGGAGTGAAAAATACAGCAAATGTTACAAAACTAAACAAGCAAAAATAACAAGTATAAAATAACTGATAAGCAGTCATCCCCGTGGAAGTGAAGAACATAACATGCAGCTACAACAGCAAATCTCCAATTCCAGACAACCGCACAGTGATTTTCTCAAGATATTAACAAGTAGACTTTTAAATTTTTAATGTATTTTTTTTAAGTGATCTCTACCCTCAACGTGGGGCTCGAACTCGTGATCCTAAGATCAAGAGTAGCACGCTCCACAGCCTGAGTCAGCTGGGCACCCCAATGATTAGACTTCTCAAAGTGTCAGATCTGAACAGGATGGGAGTGCAGCGTTGCAAGGAAAACATGGCGGAATAAAATATGGTAAGAGTTTATGAATTCATACTGAGATTTGCTCGTCTGACACATGTTATGCCAAGTACAACTAACTAGTCACACTAAAAATAAAATGCTAAAAACTCACTCACTGTCTTCTGTGGGAAGGACCTGCAGGGAGTAAATCCACTCTATTATATCATCTTTGTTCACCAGATCTAAGGAATCCAACATATCCAGCCCGGAGAGCGCAAAAAATGCAATTGTCAGCCTAAAAGAAAAAAAACAAAAAACAAAAATGTAAAATTCCATCTCAACTGTCAAAACACTGAAGTCTTTCAGGTTCGGAAAAATAATAAAGTCTAATTTTAAACTTAATTTCAAAATGAGTACTCTCATTTTCCAAAAAGCCCTATTTATACTTATAGTTTAATATCAATCAAACCTTTGTTTCATTTAGGGGTTAAAAAACCAGTCCCATTCATCTGATGCATACATGGATTCACTAAAACAACCTGAAGGCTAAAGCAGATTTAAAAAAGAATTCCCTGCACCTAGTTAGTACAAATAAGTTCAAAGGCTGGAAAATGCATAAAATCCCTATTTCCACTTATTTGCCAAGAGCAACTATGCTTACAGTTGGTGCTTAATTCTTAAGGAATGTTAGAATAAATCCATCTGTACTCAAATTTGTTTACAAATAGTGTGACTGGAAAAAACTTAAAATGAATTTTGGGAAATAATACTTTAAAAATACATATGCATTTCAACTCCACTTTCCCAGAGAGCATTCTCTGATGGAATGAGAAACTGTAAGGCAACACACTCCCCTCCAAGAGTGCACACTGAAGAGAAATGTAAACTTTGTTTTCACATAAAAGCTAGTACGTTAGTGATTACTTTTTAAATAAAGAGTTTGTTATATATAATTCTTTTCAGGCTGAGATGAATTCTGTACTGCTGTCTGAGCAAAGTTATCTCATTTCCGTATTCTAACAATTCTGATGACTAATATACAAAATTAATACTTTGAATCATTTGGTCTAAAATCTGGCAACAAAGCCACTGGACAGATTCTGTAACCTTTTCAACTAAGATTCCAAAAGAGAAATAAACCTTAATGCTCTAAGGCATCCACTGTGTTTAATAAATTAAATTCTTTCCCATGCATTTATCAAAAACACTACCAACTTAAGGAAAAATGAGAACAGTCACTTTTTTATTTTTTAAGGGTACAACTCTCTGATTCCTGGTTGAAAAAGGCTGGCATACATTAGATAACAGGAGGAAAAACCAGGAGAGTAACTCTAACCAAAGCTTAAGGGCAAAAACTAAAACTAATGCAATATTGGTACACTTAAGAACAACAGATTTGGGGAAACTTACATTGCTGAGAGACTATTACTGTGTACTAGACACTGATCTAGAAAATTTCTTATATACTCTCTCGATTTAATTCTACAAACCACTGAGAGCCACCAGAATTAGGGAAGTGATTTATCTGAGCAGGATTAAATTAAGATCAGTGAAACCCCTTTATGTGCGAGGCTATAATTCAGAGGTCAGATTATATCATCAAATGAGCTAGAGTGAAATCCTAAACTGGCTGATTCACAACCATTTATAACCCAGGCAGGCCCTTTGCTAAATCTTTTCTAAGTCCCTTACTTATCTATAGATAGTTAGTGCACTACCTGCCCACAAGCAATCAATCCTCAAACAGAAAACTGTCATTACTGGTATTTTCCCTGATTTTGATGAGGGAACAGAAGGCAAGCTGAGGACAAAGCAGAAGCTGACACCCTGCAACCTCCCCTCATCCCCCACTGCTGGATGGGACATGTGTGACAGTGTTCCAGGAATCTCCCATCTTATGTTAATACCTTGTAGAGGACAAAAACAACCTTAACACGGCAATGGCAAGGCCTCAAGGCCTCCGGTATCTTGTAGGTCCTCTTTAGCATGTGACAGTTCTTTCGAAACCTTTCTCCTTACCTCCCCCAACCCCACAGCATATGACCAGGCACCCCTCACAAGCCCAGGACAGCAGCTCTTTCTGCCCACGGGTCCTGTCCCCGGGCTTTAATAAACCACCATTCTGCACCAGTGACATCTCAAGAATTCTTTCTTGGTCATGGGCTCCTGACTCCACCCCACTGAACCTCACCTATACTCTAAAACTTCATCAATTTGACAGGCATTAATGACGACCCCAGCATCTAAACATACTGTCACACTACAGGCATTTTCTTCAGGTCACTGGTTGTCAACCTTCTTCCCCCAGATGACACTGCTCGTTCCCCCTACCCCTAAAAATGATACTTTAAAAATGGGAAGAACTTCTTTCTGACAGTAGCCCTGTCTGAGAATCGCTGCTTTTCATGATCAGTATGTCTCAGGAGGTAAGTCCACCTCACCGTGATACGTGCCTGCATTACTTCATGTAACCCTGCTGGGGAGCTCTCACTGGGGTTCTCGGTTTTGCTGTAAATGGTTACAGTTGGATACAATCAATTAAAATTATCCAGTAATTTAGTTTATTAAAGTATTGTTACAGAAAAACCCAAAAGGAAGACAGGAAAGTGGAGGACAACAAGAGGCTGTCAATAAGACAATCTACGGAGGCTGGATAAATCCAAGATCTTCCTGTCAGTAAAAAATATATGATCAGAAAACATTTAAAGGGCTACAAAAAGAAGCTGGTATTCTTTTCTAAGGTAAGTACCCTCTTAAATTTTTCTAGCTCAAGATCATGAAGTCCAGAGAACGCCAAGTGATTTGCTTGAATTTGCAAGACCAGATAACCATTGGAAACTACTCAGGAGCTCTGAGTCGTAGGGTGGTGGGCTCCACTGGGGTGTTTGTCAAACCTGGCTGCACGTTAGAATCGGCTTAAAAACACACACCTCAAACACCACCAATAAAACACAGAGAGGCCTAGGTCTTACTCTATGATAATGAAATGGAAATTCTAGGTGAAAGTAGAGTCTGGGTACCTGGTATGGGGGGCGGGCACGGCTTCCCAGGTGAGGTAATGTGCAGTCAGGCTTTAGAGGCTCCTAGAGGCTCAGTCAGTTAAGCATATGGCTTTTTTTTTTTCCTTTTTAAAAATGTATTTGAGAGAGAGAGAGGGAGAGAGCACAAGCAGGGGGAACAACAGAGGCAGAGGGAGAAGCTGGCTCTCCATTAAGCAAGAAGCCAGATATGGGGCTGGATCCCAGGGCTTTGGGATCATACCTGAGCTGAAGGCAGATCCTTAAGCTATTGAGACATCCAGGTGCCCTAAGTGTATGACTCTTAATCTCAGCTCAGGTCTCAGTCTCGGGGTGGTGAGTTTAAGCCCTGTGTTTGGACTCTATGCTAGGCATAGAGCCTGTTTAAACAATTAAAAAAAAAAAAAAAAAAGTCTTGCTTTAGAGCAGTGATGCCCCAGGATACATTCTAAAGACATTTTTGGTTGTCCCAAGAGAAGGGTGCCAATGCCAGCTAGCTGGTAAGCACCAGGGATGCCGCTAACTGTCCCACCTACAATGCACAGGGCAGCGCCATTCAACAAAATGTCAACAGTGGGAAGGTTAAGTAACCCTGCTCTGAAGTCCAGTGTTAGTTCCATGTAAGTGTCATATGAATGATCTGTTTTTCACTTTATTTGCTTCTAAATATGGATGCAAATACCAGAAATCAAGTCAGATGCTGATAAATCACTTAAAATCTTGCCTACTTAATTATTAAAGGCTCCCGAGAGTACGCTATTTTCAATTCCTAGCCGGTGAGACTAAAGTTGACAGGATTAACACAGCTCTAGTGAAAAGCTTAAGCTTATGGGGGCACCTGGGTGGCTCAGTAGGTTAAAGCCTCTGCCTTCAGCTCAGGTCATGATCCTGGGATCCAGCCCCGCATCCGGCTCTCTGCTCAGCAGGGAACCTGCTTCCTCCTCTCTCTCTCCCTGCCTCTCTGCCTACTTATGTTCTCCATCTGTCAAGTAAATAAATAAAATCTTTAAAAAAAAAAAAAAAGAAAAAGAAAAGCTTATGCTTATGAAGTGAGGCACCCAGCAGCGGCGGGCAGAACCAAGAAGTCAATTTGGAGCTAATGTCTTGCCTTCCTCTAAGGCCAGGAAAATACTCCTCACTACACCAGAGTTCTCAAGCAGTCCTAAAACTCTGAGAGGGAATAGGTCAAGTAAGGCATAAGAAAAAGCAATTTTGGGCTGTGCGCCTCTGAGAAAAATAATGGTTTTATGGTGCCCCTGTGAGTGCTACTTAGTGTATGGATTGCTGGCAACCCACCTGGGGGTAGGTGTCTAGAGGTGAAATTGTGCGAAGACATATGCCTAATATCAGGCCAGTGAAGGTATTTCTAAGTTAGTTACTTTGGAGAGCATTTGTTTGTTCTCTTCCTTTCTTCTCTTACCTAGAACTGAACTCTAAAACTATAATCTCCAAAAGCAAAGTAAACCAGCTACATCTGACCCTTCTTTCACTGCGAACAACACATATGAAAACTACACCTTACATGGATGAGGTAGTAAAGTTTGTCTCCTCTAAATAAAGTTGCTGCCCCACTGAATCGATTTACAGATAAGAGGCATCAATTAAATGATGTCCCCAGAAGATCTCCAATTTTTCGGGTTGAAGAATAAAATTTTCAGGCTTAAAAAAGAGCCCAAAAAAACAAAAACAAAAAACCCAAGAATTACATGGGGCGGGGAGTGGGGGACAACCAGTCTGGGCAGTGGAAAAAGAATTGAGCAATAGTAATAAATTTCCTGTGCCAATAAAGGAGTAGTGTATCATTAGGCTAGAGCAGGTAAGTGACCATTTGCGAGTACACCGCGAACACTGATGTATAGGCACTGACTAGATTACCAAACTTTGGATCACCTGCTCTGCTCTCTTCTGCCAGGAGTCTCTACTAGCATCTCCAGGTGTTTTTAACATGTGACTGCATTCCTGCCTAGATCTTAGGAGGGGCTATAATGAAATCATAATGCAAAGAATTCTAAAATTATGAACAAGCATTTAGAAATAAAAAATACTTAGAAATAGGAACACGGTTGCTCAATAAATTTGCTAACACTGGAAATGATAAGAGAGCCTCAGAGGACAGATTTTATTTATTTGACAGAGATCACAAGTAGGCAGAGAGGAAGGCAGAGAGAGAGGAGGGAGCAGGCTCCCTGGGATCATGACCTGAGCTGAAGGCAGAGGCTTTAACCCACTGAGCCACCCAGGCACTCCTAAGCCTTGCTCTTTATCCTTAATATTTTCAGTAGCTGGCTTGACATAAGTAGTTTTAAGTACAGTCACACTTCTTTGGAATTATTTTACATGCAAAATATTTTTCAATAAGAAATGTTTACCCAACATCTACTACAGACTAGATCATGACAAAAATGATTAAAACAAGCCTCTTAGCCTTAGCAGGCTAAATTATGGGGAAAAAATAACTAAGTAGCTATATAATAAGTACTCTTAAGGAAATCATCTTCAGGGCACCTGGGTGGTTCAGTTGGTTAAGTGTCTGACTTTTGATCTTAGGGTGGTGAGATCCAGCCCTGCCTCACTTGGTGTTGGGTGTGGAGCTTGCTTAAGATCCTCTCCCTCCCTTCTCCCCTCCACCTTTCTATCCTCTCTCCCCAAGCCACTAGTGCTCTGCCCCGCCCCCCCAAAAAAACCAAAAACCCGAAAACAAAAACAAAAAATCTTCCTTTTTAAACCTACTCCTTTTGCCTCTTGTTCTCTAGACCATGGCAGTTCCAATCCCAGAATCCTGGAACTCCTTCTTTTCCCTAAACTCCTTCATTCTATCCCATTCTGCCCTAGCATCTGGCTCCCAGATTAGTGCATACTACAACCGCTCTCTATCTTCTTCCTGGTCTTCCTGATTCTGATCTGGTCTCACTTACTACTACAAAAACCAATCTCAAATTCAATGATCACTCTGAAATGCGTATTTCAGAAGATCCACTAGGATCCACTTCCACCAGAAGATACACTGCTTGGCAAATTTCCTTCACTACTGTGCTATGAAATTCAAGTTTCTTGACCTGGCACACAAGACCTTCTGCAATATGGGCCATGTCTGCCCTCCTGACTAAATTCCTACCACACCTGCCTTACATTTTGAACCACTGCTGGACAAATGATTGCAGTTCCTCTGCTCAACACTCATTTATCTACCTTTATCGGCTTGTCCATTTGCCTATAATCCATCCCCCCAAACTAAACACGTTCTTTAACATTTAACTTCAGGGTTACATCTTCCAACAAGTCATCTCTGAGACATGTCCCCCTTCAGGTTGAGCTAAGGTGCTTCCATATCCTGTAAATATCACAATCATTGTGCAAACAAGTTCAAGTGTGGTCAGGGGATCAGCAACACCGGATCACCTGGGAACCTGTTAGACTTGCAAGACCTTAGACCCCTCCCAGACCTATGCAATCAGAATCTGCATTTAAACAGGATACCCAGGTGATTTATACGCACATTAGAGTTGGGAGGCACTGTTTTAAGAATCTGTTTGTACATGTGTTTCTCCTATCAAGCAGTCTCCAACATTAGGGTGCATGAGCACCCTCTGGGATGCTGGTCACAATGCACACAGGCAGGCAGCCCGTGCAGAGTCTGAGGCAGAACCCAGGAGGGGCCCAGGTACTTGCATTCTTATAAGCATGTGATGATGTCATTGATTTAGAGCCTCCCACCGTGACCATCACACTTTGAGAAATATACTGTGGGACTGAAACAGATTTCCGATAAGAGAGGGAATGAAAGAGCAGAGCAGCGGCTAGATGGTAGTGAGCTGAGCACTTACAACACAGGCTACACAGGGGAAGGACATGTGAATGGAAAGACTAGGTAGACTGGGATGTCCTGTAAAATAAAAACCAAACATCTAAACCCTTCTTTGAGAGGAGAGCAGCTGGATCTGTAAAAATAACATACATAGAAAATGGTCAGTATTTTGTTCTTCAGTTTAAAAAAAAAACCTACTCTAACTCCTGTTACCCAAATACAAATGGCAGTAACAACTTATGATCAAGAACTTTCTAAACCACTCAAATGGGGGGCCTGAGTGGCTCAGTCAGTTAAGCGTCTGCCTTCAGCTCAGGTCCTGATCCCCGGGTCTTGGGAACAAATACCATATCAGGCCCCTTGCTCAGCAGGGAGCCTGCTTCTCCCTATGCCCACTGTTCCCCCTGCCATGCTCTCTCTCTCTGACAAATAAAATCTTTAAATAAATAAATATAATAAAAATAAACCACTCACAAAAAAGAAATCTGTTAATGCACAAAGCTCACAATCCAAGGTTTAATATTCACATGAGTTAACTAATAACTACCACCTTTCAGAAATTAATATGAAAAAAAAGTCACAGGCAAAATAAGTATTTTGTTTTCATAAAGCCGTTATTAGAAAAATAAAAATTATTTAGTCCTATTTGTCAGACTAAAAACAAAGGGGAAATGAAAGTAATTTTGCCAAAATGGTGGGTCAGAAAATAAGTGTCTAAATGTCTAGTCCGTTATCAGCCTTCCTAAGAATCTCCTTTGTCACATCAATCAGTAAGAAGAAAGGCACACCAAAAATCACTGGTTTTGCATTGCATCCCTGTACCCAAACAGTAGGCACTCAACAAATGTCTATGGAATTAAACAACAATACCAGGTTAAGAACTGACTTAGCAAACACATTGTTTTATCTGCAAACTGGCAACAACAGAAATTTCATGATCAGTCACCTTTGCTTAAAAGCTCGGAGCTCTTTTGTGAGCATACAATTATAAACCACAGACACCACAAAAGGACTTAACCCTAAACTAAGGAAAGTAAAGCTGACTCAGGAAGACAAAAACTGAAAAACTTTTAAAAAATCACTACAAAAACTGCTATGTGCACATTAGCTTAAATGTGGTTAAGTATGCCATAAGAAAACAAGAAACAAAAAATACTCAAGTGATAAACATTAGGTGTACAAAGGATATAATTAAATGTCTTAACTAATGCACCATGACCGTATACACTATCATCTACCATATAATGCCTGGTGTAGATCCTAAGATTACACTGAAATTATTAAATCAGTTGTCCAATCAGAAAATTTTTCAAGTTTTACTTATGCTATGGGCACCATTACAGTTTACCAACATGCATTAGTATACATGGTTTTGTCCATGCTGGAATTTTATTTTATTTTTAAAGATTATTTCTTTCTTTCTTTGAAAGAGATCACAGGTAGGCAGAGAGGCACAGAGAGAGGGGGAAGCAGGCTCCCCGCTGAGCAGAGTCCAATGTGGGGCTAGATCCCAGACCTAGAGATCATGATCCGAGCTGAAAGCAGAGGCTTTAACCCACTGAGCCACCAGGCACCCCTATGCTAGAATTTTAAATAGAGCAACCAAACAGTGGCATTTTGAAAATACAACCACAGATCTAAAATGATAGCTATGAGAAAAGTTCAACTGTTTAACAAGCACCATAAGATGGAAGATTTTTTTATCCAAACGCTTCGAATTCACATAAAGTCAATCCCCATAAAATGTGTGATCTATTAACATCTTTGTTTCATCACATATCCTTCCAATCAATGGAGTTTTGAAAACCTTAATTCTGGTCTAGGGATGTGCTCTGCTAGCCAACACCTGTGGATAGAGAAAGGAATGTAAATAATGCTTCACTCTTTCTTCAGCAAGAATGTGCCCATTATTCAGGGCTCAGCTCACATTATTCAACAAATTTACTTCTTGCCTTCTTGCCTTTGTGCAGTACTGTCCAAGAGACTTTCTGGGATGATGGAAATGTTGAAACAGCCACAAAAGCAACTGGCCAATGTGGTGATTGAGCACTTGAAATGCAGTGGCTACTGCAAACCAAAAAACTTAATTTTTAATGTGATTTCATTTTAATTCAAATTTAAACAGTCAAATGTGGCTAGTGACTACCACACCTGACAGAGCAACTCTAGTAACATACAAGTAAACTAGAAAAAAGAACTTTCCTTAAGTTTACAATCCCGCGTGGAAGAAAAATATTAAACAAATAAACCAATAAATATATAATTTCAGGTGGTGACTGGAAGGGGCGGATCTCTTTTGGGAAGGCCTCTCTAAAGAAATTTGGATTAGGTATCACCCTTCCTGTGTGCTCCCACTAACCCTATGCTAACCCAGATTAACATACATTAACCCTATGCTGCAAAGAACTCCATGGAAACCACTTGTCTTGTTCCGCTGTACTCCAGCACCTATCATACTGAGTTTCTGGAGCACCAGGCAGAAGTAATCTAAAAAACTCACAAATCTGACGCAGCCATGCAATGTTCAAAATACACCAGAGAATCAGAGCTCAAAAAAATATACGGAGAGATTAGAGCAAACCCAATCGGTTCTCTTCGTACCCAGTCCCAGGCAGCGTTGGAGCCTCACTTCAAAACACAGCACTGCAGAGCAAGGACCGCCTCCTTCTCTTTCTCATCCCCAGACTTTTACTCCGAATGACTAATTCACAGTTTTTTAGCCGCAGCCAAATCACACTCCTCAGCCAACTCCAACTCACCAGGCTACAGCAAATACACTTTTAACAGGCTGCCTCACGGAACACCGCACCTCTTCCGCCAACCTTCTCCTACCCTTAGATTTACAATTCCTGGAAAGTTAATCTCTACTCGAACCTGACCGGCTCTGCGCCGCTCCTCTCCATCCAACACCATAGGGATATTCCGCCAAGAAGGAATGACGTTTGGAGGGAAGAGTAGCCCAGGAGAGGCTATTTATCTAAAATACGAAGGCAAAGTGATGCGTCTTTTCCCTTCTGTACTCGGAAGTAATGAGGCCAAGTGATTCACAGCCTCGTAGTGGGAATTTAGAGGAAGCTCGGAGCTGACAGGAAAAATGGTTGGGAAGTGATAAAGGCAGACACCGGAGGTTCCACGAGCCCTCGGCTTACTGCTGCCCCAATCCTCCCGCCACAGCCCGGGGGTAATGAGGGTGACTGCAGACCCGCCCGGGAGGAGAGGCACCCCGCACTGCCGGTGGGCGGTGGCGTAGGGCCCGCAGGCGCCGGGTCAGCCGGCCGGCTCCGCGGAGCCTTTCCGCTGGGGCCAGGAGCTCCGTACCCACCCCGCTGACCGTGGCCACCAGTTACCTGCTGGTCTCGAGCGAAGAATAACGCTCGGGCAAGACCTGGAGGCAGCGCTGGAAGAACCGCACGTGCCGGTCTCGCAAGAAATCCAGCCGCTCTCCCTCACCGGTCCCCGCCGGCCGCTCTTCCTCCGTGGCCGCCATGCTGCTGCGGAAGCGACGTCCGCCGCGACCCGGAAGCACTTGGCGCGCGCCGTGAGGGAAGCCCGGGGGTCCACCCGGGGCTGGCGCGTGGGGTTGGGCAGTGCGCCTGCCGCGCGCCCCCGTCTGGGGTTGAAACGACTCGCTGTTCACTATCTGAACGCAGCGCTTGGTGCCTTCGCATTTCTCTCTACACCCCGCCTTTTCTAATCTGAGTCCCGCAGGCTTGCAGACCCCTCTCAAGCCTTGTAAAATTCAGCCCACAAATCCACCAGTCCCTCCAGAACTTTGATCCTCGTTCGGTATTTGGAACTGCAAGATCAAAAGCTTCTAGTTCGCTTTGAGACGATCACGGCCCTAAAGGATGGTATAGATGAAAATAGATGGATTAGTATAAATCCATTTCTGCAAGTCCCCAGCTTTAAGCTGAATGGATAGGGAGGCTAGATCTTCAAATCAAGCTGTAAAGATAAATGTTTATTAAAAATTATGGACGCTTCCTGAGCTCAGAGACGTTCCTAGTCCTCTCTAGGATACTAGCAATCATATATATATATATGTATATATATGATATATATATATATATATACATATATATACACACACGTATGAATAAATATAAATACACATGTATAGACACATATGAATAATAACAAATATAAATATATAAACACACATATATACACAATTTACATTTATATTTCTATGTGTGACTGCATCATTTTCTTTTGCAAGATTTTACTGTTAATGTTGAGTCTGTGTTCATCTAGCATCTTCACACCAATTTGCCATGGCAAACAAGCTCAAATGTTCTCCAACTACCCCTACATTAAAATGAAATAGCATGCTTCTAGCTTTTTTTTTTTAAGTTGGAACTTAATTTGCTTCAACCATATATTATTCCCTTTAAAAGGTCACGAGGCAGTCTGGGGGGAAAAATCCACTGAAAGATCAGGTTCAAACCTAGGTTCTCTAAAGTCAGCTAAGCTAAGTTTGAGTATAATTTTGTTACCTTTTTAGAAAAATCTATTTAAAATACATGCTGTGTGGGCTGCAGTTATTCAATAACCCAAAGCACCTAATTTTTGGTACCAGTTACTACTTACAGGGATTCCTGTATGTCTGAAACAAATACGGCATGACCAAAGGGCTGGGTATAGGCCAAGGGCTGTTCTTGGGCTTCCTTACAAACAGGGAGGCCACATTCCTTGTTTTTCAGGTATGCCTCGTCTAGAGGAGTTTTCATTGTCATTACAGTTAAGATCTTTCTCTCTCCCTTACAAACACGCACCACCAAATATTTCAGAATGTTGAGAGTGGGGTCATATCACACACATTTAATTTACTATGGACAATGCATATTGTCCATATACATGCTCAGAAAGACAATCCTGTTCAACAGGGCCACCTAAAGAGAACACAGATAATTTTCCTCTGATGCTCAGCTCAGGAACAGCAATCTGATGATCCAAATTCCATGATGGACTCACTGAGAGATAATATAATATGCCTCCTAGGTAAGTAAAAGGGTTTTCGTGGGTGACTTTGACCACACGAGATTGTTGACATAGGCATGACAGAAGCCAACCCCCATGCAAAGTACCACTCTCTGTTACTAGGTAAGAAGTGTAAATAGCTCAGGTTTTCAGCACATAGGCATGATAAAACATCTATATAATTAAACATTATTTAGCCATTAAACAATAATGTTTAAATTCTATAGAAACATAGGAAAGTATGTATAACTTAGTATAGTAAATAAAACATACTCTTTGACTGTAGCTATTTTAAAATATGTAGGTATGTTTTTGGAAAAAGTTACCATGGAGTGATGGAATGAATTAAGGGTGCTTTATTAACATTTTCCCTTTAGGGTTTTTTTCTAAAGTTCTTACTCAGATCTTTTTTATTTTTTATTTTTTAATTTTTTAAAGAATTTATTTATTTATTTGACAGAGAGATCATAAGTAGGCAGAGAGGCAGGCAGAGAGAGGGCGGGGGGGGGGGGGAGGGGAAGCAGGCTCCCCACTGAGCAGAGAGCCTGTTGCGGGGCTCAATCCCAGGACTCTGGGATCATGACCTGAGCCGAAGGCAGAGGCTTTAACCCACTGAGCCACTCAGGTGCCCCTCAGATCCTTTTTAAACCAGTAAATGAAATGTTTATTTATCTCTTCTCTGAGCCTACAAGGGAAGATACTATTAATTATGCTTATTCTATACCTTTTATACATCCCTTATTTGTTTTAGATTCAGTTAGAAGGACTGGTTTTGTCAAAGAAAATTCCATACTTTTATTAAGAAACAAACCAAAAAAAAAAAAACAACAACAACAACCAGACAAAAAGCCAAAAACCACATACCCAGTATGCTTACCTTTGCTGTAGGAAATGGAAAGCTACCTTTGTGTGCAACAAAAAGCACAATGTTCAAAAGCCATACATAAGGAGGCTTTCTTTTGTGTGACTTATAGTATAGTAGTTCCATTCTGTGTTTAAAATCTGTTGTCCAATATTGTGTCTCTAAACTGCCTCCAACCATTTAAAAACAAAGTTAAAGAGAACAAGGGCTACAAATAAAACAAGCATTCCTGATTAAGGATGTTTTATGTTATTTCTCTCATTTTGCACCAATAATTGTGTAATCAAATTCAGTTTCCAAAATTTGGAAGCCATCTACCTTGACAATTAACTGTGAAATAAGTAAAGGTTACTACTAACAGTTTGCTAACAGTAAACTTCTGAGTCATTTGACCTAGATGTTTCAAGTTATAAATTAAAGATATTCTAAGATAAAATATAAAAAAACACAAGTTCTTTCATATTTATTATGTATATGATACCTCTCCTATAAGATGGGGGTGATTAAAGTTAGGAACTAAGATTTTATAATACAAAAAGTTGAGTCAAATTAAGTTAAATTGTGTTTTCACATATAAAAGTTTGGAAATTTTAAAGTTAACTCTTTTGACCAAATATTCTGAGCCAAACAGAAGCAGTAAAGAAAACTGCACCAGCCAGAGATGTGAAAGACTCAAAGGCTTTATAAATGTGTGACATCCAGAAAGGCTAATGGGAAATCTGGCATAGCCAAAGGAAACCAAAAAGACGTCGATAATATAAATAACAGGATATTTCGAGGTGAGGCATATTTTTAAAATAAATATTCTCTATATAAAACAAAGCGTGCTTCCAACAAATACAAAATATTTATTACACAAAAATGTAGCGACCGACAAACTACCAATTTATTAAACTTAAAAAAGTACTGACTTATTTCCCCCCAGAAAGGAAAATCTTTACATTTCTGTTCTTGAGCTCATTCGCCTCCACGTTATAAATGTTACAAAATTTTTGTTAAAAAAAAAATGATACTCTATGATTGACCCAATTTATTTTGCTATGCCACGACAAAAACAAAGTACCTTTGAAATGTTCTCAGGATTTAAATGAAATCATGTGTGTAACATACAGTCATTCAAATAACGTTTACATCAATAATAGGCCAACATACACATTAAATACCCACTGAGTCTAGACGCGCTCCAACAGCACCACAGGGAACTCAGTACCGGTGCGTTCACAAACAACACGGTTACCACTCTGACTGGGGCTAGCACTACTTAAAGAACACGGGCACTGACTCTCCCCTGGTCTGAACATGCTGACACTTTCATCCACTGAACGCCAACTTCATCATCTCATATTCTTTTCTCAAGTCCTTGTCTCCAGGTCGGAATAGCCCTAGGGAGAAGAAGAAGGGCAATTATAAATACAAAAGGAATTTTTTAGAAATCCTAATTAATTAAATTCTACGTTGGACTCGCTGAGAGGTAATATACTACGCCTCCTAGATAAGTAAAATGCTTTTCATGGGTGACTTAAATGCCACTCTATGTTATTAGGTAAGAAGTGTAAATAGCTCAAGTTTTCAATGCATAGGAATGACAGAACATCTACATAACTGAACATTATTTAGCAACTTTTATCAGCTTTTTAACTGTAAAATAGAGCATACAAATAGAAACTGTATAAAATATGAACATGTAGTTATGAAGTTATTGTAAAGCGGACACCCACTTTAACTCCTTTTTACCTGTGTGGGATATGCAGAAGTGGCCCAGAGCCTGTGGGTCCCGTCTTCTTGGTCCGTTCCTCCCAACCTTTGGTAGGTCTGTAAAGCCTAGAGGGATCCCTACCAACGTTGTTTTCAACCTGTAATCAGAAAGAAAATGAGTGCCAGTTACTTTATATGCGCTATTAAGTTTGGGCTAGTGAGTGAGATCTTTAGTAACAATAGCAAGCAGTTAAAAGAAACACCCTTGAAATTCGCTAAACAGAAATAAAACTGTTCATAACCTTTTTGGCAAACTTCTGATTGTGCTCCTAGAGCTAACATAAAATCTGGACTCCATTAATCTATTAATAAACTGTTTAACTTAGTTTCTTTTTTTCTTGTTCAATTATTGTACTCTGCTTCCACTGTTGTTCTATTTTTTGTTTCTATTCTCAGGAAAATGTAATGCCTCCAAGGGTGATCGTGGGATGGACAGACAATGAATTTAGGATAAATAACCACCAGAAAAGTCCTTCGTTCCCAGGAGAGTCACCAACATCTGTAGTCCCTGTACTCCCAGAGAGATTAAGCAATGCTCCTAGCTACTATAGGTCTAAAACAGAGGCACATACGAAAGAAAATGAAAAACAGAATGAAGAGTAAGAAGAGAAAATTAATTCAGGGTAAAAGAAAATAAGGTGCTTAGAATGTGAAATGGCAGAATTCAACAGTTGCTTAAGTTGTGCTAAGCTGTGCTTTGTAATATGTAAATCCATTAAGTACGAAATCTAGAGGAAGCGATACAGAAATAGAGTTCTGGATATAAAGAAAATGGATTTCATGCTTGCCTCCTTACCAATCAAGGAGTTAGGATAATAACAATAAAAATAAATCTCAGCACACAGCACCTTTTCTTTTAATTTTGCCAGTTTTCTTTGTTTTTCTGCCTTTTCATCTTCCTTTAACTGTCGATCTAGAATTTTCAATTCAAGTTTATGTAAATCCTAAAAAAAAAAAAATACACCAACAAAAGGAGGGTAACATTAAGAAAATAAAATTCATTAGAATTTGTTTCAAAGGTCAGTAGCTTGCAAGAAAAATTAAATTACCCTAAATATCAATACCTTAATATCAACCTTTTCCAACAAAGGCTAAGAGCTGTCTTTATCCTGAATATAAATGTAACACATGCCCACCCTTTCTGAATCGCTTTCTTTAGCTGTTTTATTTTATAGTTCAATCTAAAACTCCTTTTCTTTGAGAGTTGAGCTAAGCCCATTTTCACTTTTCAATACAGATATATCTGGTTTTAGATCTCTCACATATTTTCTATTTTACAGGATTTCTTGTTTTTTTCTTGGTCTTTTATTGTGTGGCCTGCTTGCCTTCTTTTGGTGGGCGGTGGGGAGAATGCATGGGTTTTGTTATTTAGGAAGATTTTCACGTATGGACTAAGGGAAATTCCATTAATGTGGTTTTGCTATGATTTTTCTTTGCATTTCCCTTATTTTTTGCTTCATGACAGCTGCGGCTATGTCTTTTGATGCACGTAACAATTCATAAGAATTATTTCATAACAGTTACATCTCATTTTTTAAAAGAGTATTTATTTGGCAGAGAGAGAGAGCGAGAGAGTGAGCACAGCAGGGGGAGCAGCAGACTCCCCGCTGAGTAGGCAGCCAACCGCTGGGGCTGGAGCCCAACACGGGGCTTGATCCCAGGCCCCTGGGATCATGACCTGAGCCGAGGCAGACGCTAAACCCACTGAGCCATTCAGGCGCCCCCAGTTATATCTCATTTGAACCCTTTTTCATTTTAAAGGATCCTTCTTGGGGTACCTGGGTTAAGCACCCAAGGTTAAGTTGGAGTTAAGTTGGTTTAGCGCCTGTCTCCTGGTTTCAGGCCATGATCTTAGGGTCATGAGATCGAGCCCCACCCTGGGCTCCAGGTCCAGCAAGGAGTCTGCTGGAGCTTCTCCCTGGGCCAGCCCCTCCCTGTCTGTCCTGCGTGCTGCACTTGCCCTCTCTCTCTAATAAATAAATCTTGAAAAAATAAAGAATCTTCCTTATCTTTTTAAATGCTTTTTGACTGAATTCCACTTTAATAGTAGAACTGTACTTTTTCTTCGATTAGCATTTTTCTTATGTATGTTTTTTATTTTCCCCTACCTCTCAGCAGTTACCTTGATTCCATTAAGTACACACTGAGTTTCTACACCGTACCAGACCCAAGGGTACACGGATGAACCAAAAGGACAAGACCTTTGCTCTCATGGAGCTTTCATGACAGGGGTGGGAGATGGACAGTGAACAAGGAAGCACATCACCAGTGGGCGTAGGGCCAGCAGGTCCGGCAGAGAACACAGTCCATGTGTGGCCTGACCCGTGACTACCTTTCCAGCGTCCTCCCCGGCTGCTTCCCAGCTCCTGTCTGCTGCCCTGAGATCGCTGCGGTTCCTACAGGTTTCCCCCCACACCACACTGCTACCCTTCATGCTGTTCCCTCTGCCCTTCATGCTGTTCCCTCTGCCAGGAAGGATACCCGCCTTTCTTCTCCTTCAAGACTGCACCCCAGCCATCACCTTCTGTCTGACCCCCACAGCTCTGGAACACTTCCCTCGCTGCCTGCCTGACTCCTGTAGTCCCCGGCGAACCCCCTCCATCACCCCACTTCTGCGCAGTCTCACGTCTATCTTTCTCTGGGGGCTATACAACCCACTAGGATTCAGGGAGCACGGCTTCCTCACTTTAACCACATGAATGCCGGGTATGGGCCCGTTTTTGTGGACCTCAGTCTGGAGCGGGACACCCCTACGTGGGGCCCTGAAGGCGGACCCAGGAACCATTACTGACTCACTCGTTCTTGAAACCTGGAGATCTCCTCAGCAGCCGTTTTCCTCTTTTCTGCCTTTTCTGCCTTTTCCCTCATCTCCTTCTCAAGCCTCAGAAATTCTTCCTGCTCTTTCTTCTGCTGGGCGTAACTCTCCAGGAGCAATTTTAGTTTAAACTGGCGTTGCCGTGCTTTCTGCTGCTTCTTCTCTTTCTCTTCCTCTTCTTTCACCTGGGAGGCGCGTCTCATGGACCTTTCTAGACTTTTCTGCTTCTTCCACGCTTCCACAGCCAGCTTCTGCTTCTTTCTTTGCTCCTCTTTTCGCTTTTGATTATCTTCGTTTTTACTGTGGAAGAGCAGAGATATGTTCTCCGCCTTTTCCTTTAACTTGAGAATTTCCTCCTTCTTTTGCTGCTTTTTGGTTTTCCAGTTCTGAATAGACTGATTTTAAAAAAAAGAGAGAGAGAGGGAGAGGAAGAGAAAAACATTTTTAATAACCAAGAGCACTTGAAAAGGCAACCCCAAATCCATCTTTCTAGAAAGAACATTGTTTGCAGGAGGCTGGTTGCTTAGGTTTTAAAGCATTTTTTTTTTCCTGAACCAATGCAATTTTTTTCTACTTCATTTAAAAAAAAAAATCATGTATCTTTTAAACACTGAATAGTCGGGGCGCCTGGGTGGCTCAGTGGATTAAGCTGCTGCCTTCGGCTCAGGTCATGATCTCAGGGTCCTGGGATCAAGCCCCATGTCGGGCTCTCTGCTCTGCAGGGAACCTGCTTCCTCCTCTCTCTCTGCCTGCCTCTCTGCCTCTCTCTGTCAAATAAATAAAATAAAATCTTTAAAAAAAATTAAAAAAAATAAACAGTGAATAGTCGTTTGTTCTTTTGGCCTTCCCCTTCCTCTCTTATTTCTCAGGTTCATGAGGACAGCACCTCGTCAAGTAGCTTCCTCTCCTTTACCCTCTTCATTTGCGTCCATGGGGAACATCTCTTTCTTCTGATCCTCTCACTCTGCTTCCAAACCGTCTGTCTAGGCTTAGAATAGTGACCTTTTTCTCTGGTCAAATATCAAAAGAGGAATTAAAAGTGGGCGCCTTGAGAGCATGGGGTTTGAAGCCAGCTGTCTGGGACCAAATCCTGGCCCCGCCATTTAGTAGGTGTGCACTTGGATGAGTCACGGAACCTCTCTGACCTCACTCTGCTTATCAGTAAAAGCGGTGGGGGAGTACCTCTCAAACAGGGTTGCTGTGAAGATTCAGTGAGTCAGTGCCTGGCACGTAACGATTCACGAGTGTGAAAAAAAGAAAAGCAAAATTGCTGTACTGCACTTGTGGGTATATAAATATTATTTAAAATTCTAGCAGCCTGCTAGCAGCCATAAGGAGACATCTCCTGAAACACTCTCCCCTCTAGTCAGGAAACTGTTTCTTCATCTTTCCTCATGGTGCAGCGTACATTCATGAAAGAAATCCCCACGGCACGTGCACTGTACGCAAGGCAGTGGGAGAGGAGCCATAGATAATTAAAACACCACCAAGCGCCTTCTAGAACAGTCTCTCAGAGTGCGGGTCCTCAAAAATACCGAGAATTCACACCAGAATATAAATAAACGCACTGCTTCCTTCAGTGAGGACGTTTTCTATGGAAAAAAAAGTTAACTGAACTACACAGGGTGTTTACTGAGTAGCTGATTCTGGCACAATTTATCCTACTGGAAACCAGCAACAGTTCACAAACTGACATCCAGTCTGTAGGCCACGTTTGAATAGCACGGCTCGGGGTGAGATAAGATATATGCCTAAACACTAGCATATAGAATGTGCCCTAGCATGTCATTAAAGAGGTATAAACAAGGGGCGCCTGGGTGGCTCAGTCGGTTAAGTGCCTGACTCTTAATTTCAGCTCGGGTCATGATCTGAGGGTTGTGGGATCGAGCCCCGGGTTGGGCTCAGTGCCGAGAATGGCGCCTGCTTGAGATTCTCTCTCTCCCTCTCCCTCTGCCCTCCCCAACCCTTGCTCACACTCATTCTCTCAAAAAAAAAAAAAAATGTATACACAAGGTGTCTGTGAATTCTGAGGGAACTTCTGTGTCTGAGTGGGCAAACAGGAAGTAGCTTCTGATTTGGGCAGATTTTGATGGGCTGGTATTGGAGGGGAAAGGAAGAATGGAGGCTCTAGAAAGACAGAACAAGACAAGCAAGGGTCCTCAGGCCAGAAAGTTCAGAGCATGTCTGAAAGTCATTATCTTCAGTTGGGCAAAACACAGGACATGTTAAAGGAAGTGCGAGATAAAAATAGAAAATTTCCTACCCATCATCTTTTTTTTTTTAGAAGATTTTATTTTTAAGTAATCTCTATACCCAACGTGGGGCTCGAACTCCCAACCCGGAGATGCTGAGTTGAACGCTCCACCCACTGAGCCAGCCAGGCGTCCCTCCTACTCATCACCTTAAACTCTGTAGTGTTAAAACTACATTCCCGATGCTTTCCCCCAAACTTCCTTCTTATCCTCCAACATGTTCTACTTCAGTGAACAACCCTCAACCTGATTCAACCACACTCCTACATTCAATCAAGAGTCAAACATTAGGAAACAGACTGCGGAGAAGAGGGAGCTAGAATCCAGTGGTTCACCTTTATTGCAAGAAGCACTGTTCTTGCCCCTCTTCCCCAGAGAGGTGGCTCTCAAGCTTGAGCTCTTAACAGAATAACCCAGTGGCATCATGAGAACACAGCCTGCTCCCCACACCCGGAGCTCAGATTATCAGATCTGGGGTTGGGGCCTGGAAAGTTCTAATAAGTCCCCAGGTGATGCTGACTTTGCTGGTCCAGGGACCCCATGTTTTCACCATCCTGGGAAAAAAGCCCAAATAATTCTTAACAGCTCATTATTTCGAGTTTTTAAAAATGACTTGTTTCCAGGGGCTTGGGTGGCTCAGTCGGTTAAGCGTCTGACTCATGATTTCAGTGCAGGTCATGGTCTCAGGGTCATGAGGTTGAACCTAGTGATAGGCTCCGTGCTGGATGTGGAGCCTGCTTAAGATTCTCTCTCTTCCTCTCCCTCTACCCCTCCTCCTCTCGCCGTCCCCCTGGCATCCTTGGCATGATCTCCCATGTACACACTCTCAATCTCTCTCTATCAAAAAAAAAAAAAAAAAAAAGACTTGTTTAAAAGAATTTTCTTAAAATCCCAAATGCCAATTTTCCTATCTTCAACTTATTTCACAGGGAAAAAAATAACACGCACACAAACCCTAGTTATTTTCTCTAAAATTTAAAATTAAACCTGGAACCCACATTTCTTCAATGTTCCTTAGGTACATCATCTGTTGAACAATCATACTTTCGCTGTCAAACCAAACCAGCTGATGTTTATTACAGCAGAAGTCTACAAGAGGGACTCAGACTCAGACTATCTCAAACCACAATCTCAATTCTTGCCCTGCAGGGGACACTGGGCCATGTCTGGAGACATCGTTGATGATCACAACTAAGGGGGTATTACTGCACCTTGAAGGTCAAGGCTAGGGACACTGCTAACCATCTATAGCACACAGGACAGCAAAGTCTCCAACCCAAATAGTCCACGGTGCCAAGGCTGAGAAGTCCTGATTTAAACCAAAGCCAGAATAATATCATTGTGAAAATGGAACCTGTAAGGTATCTGCTACCAGTAATAGTTACTCTTTCTCCTGGGGTAGCCAACATCTTGAGTCTTTTAAAATAAACAATGAGGCTTAAGTGCCAAAACTCGAAGAAACTGTTCAGAATCAAAGAGTCTTTCCCTACTGCCCTTTATTTTCTGTTGAAAACAGTCGGGCCTCTGTGGGAAGATGACTTTTACCAAAAGCCCAAGTAGCTCTGGATTTCCCACATTTCAGAAGGACTTGGAGGGTTCTGCCCACCCTCAGAAGGTCTGTGGCCCGCTGTTGTATTTCTCAGGGTCTTGAGACGTTCAGCTGGAGCTCTACCAGTTGGGTAAAATTACTTAACTTCTCATTGCCTCAGTTTCTCTTTTATTGGACAGTGGGGTGGGGGACTATAAACACACTTCCCAAGTGGGTGTAAAGTTAATGATCCGTGTTAAAGAGTCTAACACAGTGCCTGGAAGACAGAAACATACAACAAGTAATAGCTATTGTCATGATTATTACCTCTTTTTTTCTTTCTTCCAGGGCCAGAAATTTTTGATACCATTTCTCGTGCTGCTGAACTTCCTCCTGCGTTCTTCCAGGAAGGTTTTCTAGAACTTCTCCCATGAACGCTGGCTTCCCTTTATGTTTGTTTCTCACCTTCACAAAGTTCTGGTGGTCATAGTCATCCCAGCCCCCCTGTCGCCCGCCTGTTTGCTGAAGGAATTTTTCGAAATCTACCACTTCTTCCGGAAGAGTGCTTGGCATTTCTCTGTCTGCAGGAAGCTTGCCTGGCATGGGTCTGAAGGCCGCCTCAGCTCCCGAGTTCCCCAAAGCCCACATGTCGATTTTTCTGGATATGGCGCTCAACTCATTACTAGTGGTTTTCTCTTCTTTCAGAAGCTCTTCATATCTAAAATTTTAAAAGTAAACTTTGACTAATAAGCTACAAACCAAACCAAATGGACCTTGCTTCCCCACCCCCTCAAATTTCATTATTCCCGACTCTTTTCGTGTCATCTTCTCGAATTAAAATTACTATAAATCTAAGCCTTAAAAGAGTTTCCTCAGAGGGGGAAAAAAAACATTTTTCAAAACCTTATTTGGGTTTTCTATCTTGTCCAAATATAAATGAAAATTCATGTGAAGCATGAAAAGCAATCTAAAACCCAAAACAAAGGAAGAGAGATGTTATATTGCTCTTGTGTAAGACTAATAATATTAAATACAGAACAACAACAAAAAAATGCCTTGTGTACGCAACCTACTGGAGAGGTAATGAAAGATAAAGGTCCATAATCTTATATCAAAATGAATTTAAACATACATCAACCTCTGTTCTTCCTTAAAAGTGTTAATCGCATTTTCAATTTCTTCCATCATTTCTCTGAGCTTTTCAACAACTGTGAAAAACAAACAAACAAACAAACATGGAAAGACTTTTATGTCGTATTTTAGTAGGACTAAGAATAAAATGTTAGGAAAAAATGGAATGTTGCCTTAATTTTGAAACATTTCTTAACCTAAAGGATAACATAGTTGTGCTTTTATAAAGCTAATGCCTGCAGTGTTTTTCCCAATTACAGATTTACTCCTGTGCACATGTATTACTAAACTGTACTATCATTATTTTTCCCACAGAAATGTCTACTACTACACACACTGCCTTGTGACAAGCAGTCTTCATTTAACAAAATGGGGTTAAATACATGTGGTTAAGTTCCCATGTCAATATACATATGTCCCCCTGCAATCTTTTTTCCTGGTATCTCGCTGTCTACATTTACCCTAAGTCTCTTCGTTAATTCTCCAAGTGATGAACCTTTCGGTAGATACAATGCTAGGGTGAATACTTTTGTGTAGTGATCTTGTATGCTCAAGTGTTCCTAGACAACAACTGAAAAATGTGAATGCCACACCAAAAAGTACGCATGCTTTACGGTAGGATCAAGGATGGCGCACTGTCCTGCTGGGGGGCTCTATACCACTTATGGCTCCTAAGCAACCCCTTCCTGTGCACCGTGGACCATTTCCAAAAGGAGAGGCGAAATGGGTCAGGACTGATTTCACTGATATTTTTGTGATCATTAATGAGCCTGAGTAGTGTCTTCATGTGTGTTTTGTATTTCTCTTGCTATAAACAAGCCCCTGATAATCTTTACCAATTTTCCCATTAGGTTATTTAATCTTTGTTGCTCCAATCTGTGGGCACTCTTTGTATGTTATGGATATTAGTTTTTTAAGTTACATACGTATTGTTGATATTTTCCTAATTTGTTTGTCAACTTTATGGTTCTGGGATTTTTTTGTGTGTGTATGAAGTAATCAGTTATGTCTGCTTTTGGCTCTATGGCTTCTGATCGTCACTCTTACAAACTAGAATACAATTGTAAAAATATGAACTCTTGTTGTTTTCTACAATTTTTATGGCTTCGTGTATTACTTTAGTAAGTAATAATTAGCACAGTCATAGTTACCATTTTTTAGTGCTTCCTAGGTTATAAACACTGGATAAGTGCTTCATACGCATTGTCTTACTTCATCTTCCCAAGAATCCTGAGGTAGGTCCTATAATTATCTCCATTTTACAGTTAAGGAAATAAAAGCTCAGAGTTTTCAAGTCATTTGCCTAAAAGCATGTAAGTAATAAGTGATTTGATCCTTCAGGAATGAATGCTGGGGGATGCCTGGGTGGCTCAGTCGGTCAAGAATCTGCCTTCGGCTCAGGCCATGATCCTGGGGTCCTGGGATTGGGTCCTGCATTGGGTTCCTTGCTCAGTGCGGGAAGCCTGCTTCTCTCTCTCACTCTACCCCTGCTTGTGTTTGTTTCCTCTCTCACTGTGCCTCTCCCTGTCAAATAAATAAATAAAATCTTAAAAAAAAAAAAAAAAAGGAATGAATGTTGGCGTACTCAGGCAGGTAAGGATGCTATTCATTTGTTTCCAAATGGCTAGCATTTGTCCCAACACTATTAAGCTTTTCCTTCTGTATTTGAAATGCAATTATTTGAAAGGCAATTATTTCAAAAAGCAAATGGTGGGAAAAACACTAGGCTAGGAATTAGGAAATTGGTCCTTTTCCTCTTCAATAGCTGAACCTAAATGCCTCCACACCAGAGTTTCCATCCTGCACATGACACTATCATCTGTTCTACCCACTTGGGGGATGCGACAGCATTTTAAAGGTAAAAAACTACATAAATACCACTCACAGTTAATTATCCAATCTATCTTTCCCGATCCCTAACCAATATGGCCTAGCTCCATTGAGGCCAAAGGAGAAAAAAGGCGCTTATTAGGAAATTATATAAATATTTCTTTAAAAAAAAAAAAAGATTTTATTTATTTATTTGACAGAGATCACAAGAAGGCAAAGCAGCAGGCAGAGAGAGAGAGGGGGAAGCAGGCTCCCCGCTGAGCAGAGAGCCTGATGTGGGGCTTGATCCCAGGACCCTGAGATCTTGACCTGAGCCGAAGGCAGAGGCTTAACCCACTGAGATACCCAGGTGACCCAAGTATATAAATATTTCTAATGAAAACAGCAAATATGAGTATGTAAGTCAGAAGATGAAATCTAAATTCGCTCACCATCAGGGGTAGGCTTCACATCTTTTAACTGGTGTTGAAGCTTCTTTACATTGTTGTGTATTTTGGCCAATTGCTGCTGGAGTTTTGCTCCTACAAGGAAGAAGTACGTACTTTCAAATAACTCTATGACAAAGGTGGTTACAACTCGGGTTCTTCACATAAGACTGATCACCATCACTCAGTAAAAGATAGCCAAGAGCAATTAAGTAAAGGAAAAAAGATGGCTATTTGTGTCAAAACAGCCCGAACATTTTTAAGTACCCTTGCTCTAACTAAAGCATCTCTCAGTTTCCTCCAATACTTAAAAGCACAATGGGTTAAGTCTTACTATGAAAGGAAATGTTCATTCTCTCTCTCTCTCTCTCTTTTTTTTAACTCTTAAGAGATTGAGTGATTGGACACTGTTCTAAACACAGGGAACAGTAGCTCAGATATAATCGTGTTCTGCTCTTAGAAAGCTTTTTTTTCTTTTTGCTATAATTTATGGAAATAGAATTTGATCTTTACTGTTGGAATATTAAAGCTGTCTACCCAATATTAATTCTATGCATACCGCCAAACTTCCTGATGAGAATTAATGTCATCTAACCACGGCCTCCGTGACCGGGGTCGGGAGACCCTATCACGGTCATGGCCTTGCAGAGGTGCCCAACTGCCGGGTAGTGGTACTTGTGCTACAGGTCACCAAGCTCGACCAAGGGGCTAGCCCAAAGCCTACAGCCTAGGCCCACTGTAAAAGGCAGATGAAAGTCTCACAAAGACGTTTTTCAGATGTTCTATATCAGCAGCAGAAAAGACTGGATTCTTCTTTCATATTTTCTTTCTGAAGTAATCACCTTACTTGAAATGTTTATTTAAATTACTAAGCTAGTATCACATATTCATATACATACTCATACAATAATATTATTTTATCATCATTGGGGTACTTTATGTGCCCCCTTCCTTTTTTGCAACTTTTCCACAAATAAGCATGAGGCACCCAATAGTTGTCTAAAAGTCCTTAAAACCAATTTTTTAAAAGATTTAATTTATTTATTTCTCAGAGAAAGAGAGCGCACAAGCAGGGGGAGTGGCAGGCAGAGGGAGAGGGAGAAGCAGACTCCCCGCTGAGCAGGGAGGGCAATGCAGGACTCCATCCCAGGATCCTAAGATCAGGCCTGAGCCAAAGGCAGATGCTCAACCGACTGAGCCACCCTTAAAACCAATTTTTTTTTTTTTTAGTTTACCTACGGGCTCAGAGCCAGTGTTAATATTCAAAACAAACATCACACATGTATACGTGACTTTGGTTTGCTCTTTTTTTTTTTTTTTTTAAGTAATCTGTTTCTTTATTTCAGTAATCTCTCCACCCAACGTGGGGCTTGAACTCACAGCCCTGAGATCAGTGTTCTTCTGACTGAGCCGGCCAGGCAGCCCAGGGTTTATTCTAATTTCTGTTAAAAATCAAAAGTTTCATGAAAGCAGAAACATATCCAATGTATTTTATGAGGTTTCATTCATTCACTGTTGGAACTCTAGGTCAGGCAACTTCTCTAGCAAAGTGTAGTAACTAGGGAAGTAACAGTTTTGTTATTTCGTTTTTGCCACAGTTTGATCAACTACAGTCATAATGTCGCAGGCAAATGATCCCTTAGTTATTCATTTGGAACTGACAGTATGTTCGGCCGACCGTTAAGGACAGCGTTACATAAACACAGGCCCCAAAATTGTGGCACGATGTTTGAGGCAAGGAAAAGGTATTTACTTCTTCTAAGTTGTAACATGGCAAAGAGAAACTTCTATAAACTTATACTGAGACAATGCTCTCCCAGAGAAGGTGAACACAAAGTGCGAATAAAGAGAGGCACAACTGTGCAACAATGGGAAATGAAAAGACAGAAACGAAGTTGTCCTACAAAAGGGAATGCACAGAAGGGAGACCCTCCAGTAATGGCATGATCAAGAGATAGAAAGATCAGCCTCGGGGCACCTGGGTGGCTCAGTCAGTTACGGGTCTGACTCTTGATTTTGGCTTGAGATTCTCTCTCTCCCTCCTCCCCTCCCCCTGCTCATACTCTTGCTCTCTCTCTCTAAAATAAATAAACAAACAAAATCTTTTTTAAAAAAGATCAGTTTCTTAGTCATCTATAAAAGAACTGAGAGAAAGGAAGAAATATTAAACTAGGGATGTTTCAGTTTCTCCATAAATCAAAGAGGAGAACTGGACATTTGGTAATTATATTTGGTCCTGCTGTCATCCCAACAGAAGACGAAGAATGGTTCTTGCCACTACCTGACAGAAGATGACTTTTATGATACTACAGTCTTAGACTCTGCAAGAGAACATTTATTAAGAATTTCTTCTAATTGACTGTAAAGGAATAGAGGCAGTGTGATTCCTACACAAGTCTTAACGGTTCACAAGGCTTAGCTGATAACCATTATTTTTCCTTTATGCAACGCGAAGCAGTTTTGTTTTTTTTTCATTTTGCAACACATAAAATCTACAACAAAACCAGATATTTTTATAGAATTCTTTTCTGAAGGGCAACAATTAGTACACCGTTAACAATGATTAATATTTGTAACAAACAACAGAATATAATTCATCAGGCACTTTATACGGCACTTTCTCATGTGTTACCTCACAGGATGCCCAGACAGCTCCCCTGAGGCAGAAATGGTGGGTTTTCTACCACAGACAAGCAAACTGAGGTTTAAGCAGCTGAGTGCCTTCCCCATTCCGTACCACTACCAAGGCTAGTTCCTGCATCTGCTGATGTTGACTTATTCGGTCACTAATACCAGGGTGAGGAGCTAAGACCTGAGAGTCCAAGAACCAATTTCCCTTCATTTTAAGAAATTTTAATGACATGAATGGGTTTGGCAACATTAAAAAAAAAAACAAAAAACCCTCCTTTTCTTCTTAAAGAGCGAGAAATATACACAGAAAACAATCCAGTTTGGATGACCAAACTGGGACCGGAAGGAACAGACCCAAATCCCTACCAGCCGGACATATTACCAAGTAGAAAGTATTTTGACAGAGAATATAACAGAGTCAATCCACAAAGACAGAGCAATACAACTGCAAGTTGATGTCACGCAACAGTTTGCAGCTCATCGTGAACTCAACTTACTTTCTGTTTTCCTGCTGTTGATCAATTTATTTTCCAGTTCTTCCAGCATACTGTGCTCACTTCTGAAGTCACTTTTCTGGTTGTAGAAATGACTGTGTTTGTCTTTTTCTATGTTAATAACTCTTTAGGAAAAGAAACAAATGGCATAAATGTGATTTGAGTATATTTTTCATTGTTTAAAATACGGAGACGCTCATTATAATCAGTACTTATGGACAGGTTAATGCATCCGAGGAGCCCAAATATAATGACGAGAATTAATTAAGGCTAAGGAGTCAGAGCAGTAGTTAGAAAAGAGTCAAGTTCAACTATAATTGAGAGTAATTTGAATTGCTGTTTAAATGACAAAACGTGAGTTTCAGAAAAGGCACTCACGTACTTGCTTTGAAAATACAATAGCGATCTGGCTCTTGATTCCAGGTCAGTCTTCCTGTGGCCTGAAAACGGCCACTGTTGCTGATGGCTGCTTTCGGGAGACGCAGTTAGCTTTGTAAATGGACCCAAGCCGTTTAGCCCTTTAGCCTCTGCTGGGGTGAACTTCCTCCTCACTAAAATGCGAGCCCTAAACAGGGCTATGATTAAATTATATAAAGGCACACCTCCATACAGTAAAAATGTACTACGCAAGTGCATTATTAATATAATGAATAAAACTAAAATTTCAAGAGGCAAACAATCTGCATAGATAGGAATTTTGGTGTATCTAGGGATATCGTCTACAAGGACTACAAAGCATTTTCGGTGTCATCTTTGCTCCTTGGACTTAGTCTATATTCCAGTAAGGAGATCTAATGTTAGTTTGAACCCTGGGGTAAGACAAAACAGATACTAGCAAGAAGAGTTTCTGGTTGGACAATGACATTTATTTTCTTCTTCCAGAAATCAACACAAATTCTTCTCCAGGAATCCTGTATTTAATGAACAGTGGAATGTCACAGGCCATTGACTTAATTTCATTCAACCTGAGGGGTAACTATATAAGGGAGTGTTTCCCAATATTTTCCACTTCACCATCCATTAAAAAAAGTTAATATTTATGAAGTTCAGTGGGGAAAACAGATGGGACTGTTTTGGGCCCTACCTGGCTATCTCAAAGGCCGAGAAGATCATACAGTAGTATATGGGCTTGGGAGAGGAAGCGAAGGGTAGAACAGAGCGGTTAAGCAGATCTCAGTCTGCATGTCAACTCTTAAGGACTAAGCATGGCTCCTGAAGTCCTGTGCTGAGACTGGGAAGCACAGCTAGGCTCTGGTTGCTGGTGGGGGAAATTACAGGATCAGACAGAAATGTCTACATGGACAGGGGATATGCTAGGAAGGTAAGTAAGTTACGTTTTGTGATTCCTGATTTAGAAATATTCCCCTGTAAGGACACTCAATATGAGCTAATGGAGACAAACAGCTAAACACAGGGAACGATGCTCAACCTCACTCATAAGAGGAGAAATGCAAAGTAAAATGAGACCACAGTAACATCATACACCTATCGGACTGGCATAGGTCATATCTTACTACATCCCAAGTGTAAGTTCATCTTCTGTGGACGAAACTGTGGGGGAATGGATCCTCTCACACCTTATTGGTGGCATTGCAAATTGCCTATAGTGCTCTGTTTGGCAATATTTATTACATCTGCAAACCCACATGCCTTTGACGGAGCATTTCTCCCCCTAGGAATTCTTCCTAAAGATGCACTTAGACATACACAAAATGACACGGACCTACGCAATACTGTGATTCGTTGTGGCCAAAGATTGACTAGAACCTAAGTGTCCACCACTATGGGGGCAGGTTATATGAATCATGGTACATTCACGCCCTGGGACACAGCCCAGCAGTACCGTGTTCTGTGTGCTGACGGGGAAAGAGCTCCCAAGATGCACTCTTCTTCTAACAAAGGTTTTATATGAAATGTTAGACACACCCAAAAGTGGAGAGTGACCGAATGACTCCCCTCGCATACCTTCATGCCACTCTGATTTGACGTGACCTCTCTTTTGCACCTAGCTCTTTTCCGTTTTCATCTCTCTCTGTGTTTTACAAAGGCATTCTAAATCAATCCACTACATGATATAATTCCACACCAGGACACCTGAGTGTGCGTCAATGGGGACTACGGATGCTGAACTACAAGGCCACAATCCTGTCTGACAAAATCAACAAGTCCTGGTACATAAGAGACACTCATAGGTTAAAAACAAAACAAAACAAAGCAAGATGCACAGTAGTGTGTACAGTACACTCCCATTTATATAAAAAAGGAAAAATCTGAATATGTATTTTTATTTCCTCCCAAGCGTATAAAAATGCTGTGGAAGGATTTCCTTCCACAGTGGCTGTCTGAAGGGAAGGAAGTGTGTGGCTGGGCCAAGGGTGAAACAGAGACTTTCCACTGTGTAAGAGTGTGTTGAGTTTTGAACCGTGTGAATGTATTGTTACCTATGCAGAAAACTAAACAGAATTATGTCCTGAACTGTTTGTTTTTTCTGTATTCAATGAAAATTTTTGGCCTGAGACACTCTACTGATGGGTTTTTCTAATACTCTTTCCATGAGTTTTTGCAAAATCTTAGAACAAGATGAAGAAAGCCTAATCAGAGCTGTAAAACCAACACATACTGGCGAAGAAAGTTTCTAGTGGTTTGGTTTGCTGTAGACATGGCCATTAACCACTTGGCGGGTTACCCGTCTGAGGACCAACAGAAGCCAGACCCCCAACCTACAGTCCAGTCCTACCTCAAATCATGCATTTTTGAAATAAAAAGAAAATAAAATTGTATTTTCCCAAATTCTGAGTTTTAAAAAATATAAGTATTACATCCCTGAGGAGAGCATTCAATCCCCCACAGCTACAATACGGTCTAATGTTTCACAATGCAGGAGTATACTTTTTTGTTGGCAGAATTTCTAAACAGAACTGCCACTTATCCCGGGCCAGAGACCATTCCCTACAACAGGCTCCAGTTCTCCTGACCTCTTTAGCAAATTGATATTGTACAAAATATTGTACAAATTCAAAGCAGCTGCAGGGTAGGGTTGGGTGCTATGAACTCTAAGGCTTTTGCTCCTCCTTCATAATATTTCTTATATCATGGTGCTGCTGACAAGGCTGAACATGCAACAGACATCACTGGCTATTAAAAGAAAAAAGTACACACACGCGAACAGTTAAAACAAATGGCAACTTCTCAATTACTCTAGTCTTGATGGGCTGGACGGATCTGAAAGGAGAGAGACCGAGGGAGGGAGATCAATGAAAAGGCCATTTCAAGAAAAATAACTCGAGGGTACAGACTCTTCGTTAAAACTACTGACTCTCTCAAAAATATTTACCAAGTGCTTACGTTGGCCAGTGAAAATGTACGGATGCATGCGATCTAAAGAAATAACTGTTTTGTTTCCCTTGAAATACGCTGACTCAAAATAACACACAAAACTGAGATAACTCTACTTAAAACTGTGTGTGACATAGTCTGTTATCATTTGTCTTTTTCATACCCCTGCCTTTCTCGTTCATCTCTGGAAAGCCAGTGACCAGAATTTTGTTACTTAATGTGAGACTGGAGAAGGCGTAGAGTAGGATTAGAAGGAGTTAGAATTAACTTCATGGTATCCACAATAACATGGCGAGCAGTGTTAACTGAAGATAATGCTCTTATACTCACTGATTTTTTAATTTTTCTGCTGTGCGTATGAACTCTGCTTTCTTTGTCCGACTAACTTTCTGCTTCCAGTTTTGAAGCTGAAAAGGACGGATTCCACCCGAAGTACCGAAACAGCTGTCGTTCTACACAGAGAATAAAAACAAATTTACCATTGATAATAGAAATGTCATGAGATGAAGATGGATTTTTTTCAGAGAGAAAGCATCGGTAATGAAGTCTCTTGGGGGATAATGTGGGGGCCACCTTATTTAATATTAAAAATTATTTAATTTTGTTTATTTTAATTAAATATTAAAAATATATTTTGTGGAAGGAATATCTACCTTAAAATCTAAATTAAATATTAAGTCTCTGGGGATTTTTACAAAAAGATCTAATTGTTTCAGTCACTGAACAATATGTACTGAACACTTCTGATGTGATGTGTGGTATGCTGGACGCCAGGGAAACAATGATGACCCCGTCAACAGGGCCCTGGGCTTAAAGTCTAGTGGGGGAAACAGATTTACACAGAAAAGGGTAAACGAACAACCTTTACTCTCTCTCTCTCCATATATATATGTACATATATATATATATATATATATATACACACACACACACATCTGCATCTAAAACGTACAATTCAGTGATTTTTAAGATATTCACAAATGTGTGCAAATATCACTACTCTCTAATTCCAGAACATTTCTGTCATATCAAAAAGAAATCCCATACCCATTAGCAGTTCGCTCCCCACTCCTCTTCCCTACAAGCCTCTGACAACCATCTAATCTATTTTTGACTCCACGAATTTGCCTGTTCTGAACAATTAATATAAATGGGATCCCACAACGTGTTGACTGTTTGTGTCCGGCTTCTTTCACTTAGCATAACGTTTTCAATATTCATCTACATTGCACGATAAATCTGTACTTCATTTCTTTTTATGGCTGAGTAATATTCTATTGTGTGGCTCTACTATCTTTTGTTTATCCATTCATTAGCTGTTGGACAATGGGCTATATTCCAATATTTGGCCAATATGAATAACGCTACTCTGAATATTTGTGTACAAGTTTCGATATGAATATGCTTTCTCTTGAGCATACAACTCACAGCAGAATTTTTGGATCCTAGGGTTAACTCCAACACTTTACTTACTTTCTCATTTTAAAAACTGGGTTGTTGGGGTACGTGGATGGCTCAGTTGGTTAAGCATCTGCCTTTGGCTCAGGTCATGATCCCGGGGTCACGGGATTGAGCCCCACATCAGGCTCTCTCCTCAGCAGGGAGTCTGCTTTTCCCTGTTTTTCCCCTGTTCCCTCTGTCCCTCCCCCCAGCTCATGTGCTCGCTCTCTCTCTCTCTCAAATAAATAAAATCTTTAAAAAATAAAAAATAAAAAAATTAAAATTGGGTTTTCTTTTTATTTTTGAGTTGGGGGCATTCTTTATATATTCAGGATATAACTCCCTTCTCAGGTAAAAGACCTGCAAATATTTTCCCAATTTCCCTGAGCCATCTTTCCATTTTCTTGATAATGCCCTTCAAAGCACAAACATTCTCAATTTTGATAAAGCCCCATTTATCCATTTTATCTTTGACTGCTTGTGCATTAGACAGCCTACAGAAAACATTCAAAGGTCATGAAGACTCACATCTATATTTTTTTTCTAAGAATTTTATAGTTTTATGTCTTACATTTAGGTCTCCATTGATTTAGGGTTTGTGTTTATATATGGTGTGTGGCAGGAGTCTAACTGTGCTATTTTGTATGTACACATCCAGCTATCCCAATGCCACTTAGAGAAAAGAATCTTCTTTCCTTATTGATTTATCTTAGCACCCTTGTTGAAAATCAACTGCTCGTACATTGGGTTTGCCTATTAACTGTCATTGACCTATATGTCTATCCTTATGCCAGTACCGCACAGCTGATTACTGTAGCTGTGTAGTAAGTTTTGAAATTGGGAATAGGAGTCCTCCGACTTTGCTCCTCAAGATTGTTTTAGCTATTTTGGGCCCCATGCCTTTCCCATGTGAATTTTAGGATCAGTTTATCAATTTATGCACAAGAAGGCAACTGAGATTTTCAGAGGGATTTCAACTCTGTAAATCAATTTGGGGATTATGGCCATCTTAACTCTTCATATTCATAAGCCTAAAATATCCAGTGATGTAGGTCTTCCTTCCTTTCTTTCAGTGATGTCCTGGAATTTTTAGAGTAAGTTTTGCTCTTTTTTTTTGTTAAATTCATTCTTATGCATTTTAGTCTTGTGATACTACTATAAACAGAATTATTTTCTTAATTCCATTTTTGATTTGTCTATTGCTAGTATACAGAATTAAAATTATTTTTTATTGATTGCTTTTCTTTTTAAGATTTTGTTTATTTATTTGACAGAGATCACAAGTAGGCAGAGAGGCAGGCAGAGAGAAAGAGAGGAGGAAGCAGGCTCCCCGCTGAGCAGAGAGTCCGATGCGGGGCTCGATCCCAGGATCCTGGGATCATGACCTGAGTCGAAGGTTTTAATCCACTGAGCCACCCAGGTGCCCCTATTGATTGCTTTTTTTAATCCTTCAATTTTGCTGAATTTATTTGCTCTAGCAGTTTTTACATGGATCCTCTAAGTTTTTTATATACAGATCATGCCACCTGCAAATAAGGATAGTTTTACTTCTTTTCCAATTTGTTCCTCTTGCCTAACTGTCCTTGCTAGACTCCCCAGTGGATAAGTAGTGAGAATGGACATTCTTGTCTTAGCCCTTATCTTATGTGGGAAGACTTTTTAAAATTTTTTAATTTTTAATTTTTTTTTAATTTTTATACAGAAAGAGCAAGGACGAAGGTCAGAGGGAGAGGGAGAAGCAGCGTCTCCACTGAGCAGGAAGCCTGATGTGGGGCTTGATCCTAGGACCCCAATCATGACCTGAGCCCAACGTGGATGCTTAACCAACTGAGCCATCCAGGTGCCCCTGTGGAAAGCTTTTTATTCTTTGTCACTAACTATTATGTCACCTGCAGGCATTTTATTGATGCCTGTATCAGATTGAGGAGTTTCCATATATTGCTAGTTTGTTGAATGTTCTTTTTATCATGAAAAAGTGCTGGCTCTTATAAATTGCTCTTTCTAAATCTAATTGAGATGATTATGAGGTTTGTCCTTTATTCTATTAATAAATAAGTTCTATTATATTGATTGATTTTCATATGCTGAACCAACCTTGCATGTCTGGAACAAATCCCAACTGATCATGGTATGTAATCCTTTTCATATGTTGTTAGGTTTGGGTTGCTAGTGTTTTGTTGGAGAATTTGCATCTGTATTCATAAGAAATACTAGTCTGTTATTTTCTTTCTTGTGATTTCTTTGATTGTGGTATCAGGGTAATAATAATGAGTTAAAAAATGTTGAATGAGTTGAAAAATGTTCCTTCCTCTATCTTCTGAAAAACTTTGTTACAAAAAAAAGTACGTTTAGGACTGACTTCTATCTTTATCTCCCCATTTACTTTTTACCAGTACTCTTTATTCATATTCTTCTTCATTTGGATTTGAATTTCTATGTAGTCATATTTCAGTTCAAAGGACTTTACTATTTCTTGTAGGGCATATATGTTACTGTTTGTTAGTCTGGGAATGTCTTAATTTCCCCATTTTTAGAGAATTAATTTTGGTGGACATAGAATTCTTGATTGACAGTCCTTTTCTTTCAGCAATTTGACTGTCATGCCACTGCCTTCTGGAATCCAAGGTTTCTCATGAGAGGTCCACTGTCAATCTTATTGAAGATCCTTGTATGTATCGAGTTGTTTCTCTTCTAGTGCTTTCAAGATTTTTAAAATTTAAAGATTTTTAAAATTTTTGTCTTTGTCTTTCAACAGTTTGATTATGATGTGTCCAGCTATGATCTCTGAGTTTACTCTACTTGGAGGTCATCAAACTCTAACGATATGTAGATTAATATTTTTCATCAAATTTGGTAAGTTTTCAGGGCACCTGGGTTGCTCAGTTGGTTAAGCCTCTGACTGTCAGTATCAGCTTTGGTCTCCATCTCAGGGTTGTGAGTTTAAGCTCTGCATCCGGCTCCACGCTGGCTGTGGAGCCTGCTTTAAAAAAAAGTTGGGGAGGTTTTTAGCCATTATTTCTTCCAATATTCTGCCCCTCCCCTTTTCTCTCTCCTATCCTGAGACTCTCAGTATGTATGACCTTCATGGTGTCTCACAGGCTCTGTTCATTTTTCTCTTTTTCTTTCTGTTCTCAGTCTGGATACTCTGAATTGGCCTATCTTCAAGTTTCCTGACTCTTTCTTTTGCCAGCTCAAATTGGATGCTGAGCGCCTCAAATGAACTTTTCATTTGAGTTATTGTACCTTTTGACTCCAGAATTTCTATTTGATTTTTTTAAGACTTTTAATTTATTTATTTGATAGAGAGAGATCACAAGTAGGCAGAGAGGCAGGCAGAGAGAGAGAGGGGGAAGCAGGCTTCCTGCTGAGCAGAGAGCCCGATGCAGGCCTCGATCCCAGGACCCTGAGATCACGACCTGAGCTGAAGGCAGAGGCTTAACCCACTGAGCCATCCAGGTGCCCCTTTACTTGATTTTTTAAAAACAATTTTAATCTCCTTATAGGTATTTTTAATTTGGTGAGAAATCATCTTCATGCTTTCTTTTAGTTCTGTAGCCATGGTTTCCTTTAGTTTTTTGAATGAATTTAAAACAGCTTATTTAAAGTTTTTGTCTATTATTTCCAACATCTAGTCTTGCTCTGAGATAGCTTCTTTTTACTGCTTAAGAAGAAAATTATCTTGTGTGTGAATCATATGTCCTTGGTTTATTGCATGTCTCATAGTTTTTTGTTAAAGGCTTAACATTTTAAAACTATAATTTGGTTAATATAGTTGAATATCATATCAATATACAATTATTATTATATTACAAACATAACAATTTTATTAAGAAAATATAATTTAACTCGGAAAGTGAGATTCTCTTCCAAACCCAAGCTTTGTTGTTGTTGCCATCTGTTTAGTCAACTTCGTGAACTAATTCTGCGAAGTCTATATTCTCTGTTTGTATGGCACTGCTTGGTTAGCTCAGTTATCACCTAATGGTTGACTGGTCAGAAGTTTTCCTAGATGCTGTGACCAGTACATCTCCCAGCCCTTGCTGAAGGGGTCTGTGTGCATACCAGGACATAGCCTCAACACATAGGTGGGCAGTTCACATGTCAACCTTAGCCCTTGTTGTCTCTTGCCCAGAGCTTCAAGGCCAGACAAAGATGAAGGCTCAGTGCTTTCTCGGGTCTTCTCTGGTGTACTGGTTTCCTACTGCGACTGCAACAACTTACTACAAATCAGTTGAACACAACGTTTTTGGCTAAAACCGCACAAATTTATTCTCTTACAGTTCTGGGGTCCCAGTTATAATTACGGTGTTAACACGTTCGTGTTCCTTCTGGAGACTTCAGAGGAGAATCTAGTCCCGTGCTTTTTTTTTTTTCTCAGCTCTTAGAAGCCCCCTTCATCCTTGCCTTATGCCCCTTTCTCACATCACTGCATCCTCTTGCTTCCATCGTCACATCTCCTACAACTGGCTCTGATCCTTCTGCCTTCCTCTAATAAGGACATTTGTGAATACACTAGGCTCACACAGATACGCCAGGGTAATTTCCATTTTAAGATCCCTAACTCAATCACAGCTGCAAAGTCCCTCTGACCATGTAAGGTCATAGGGTCACAGGTAGTGGGGATTAGAATGTGAATGTGCTTGGGGGGCCATTATTCAGCCTACCACACCTGAACATGGGCATAGCCCTATGCATGTTGCAGTCTTCTAGAAGAAATCCCTTGTGAGGAACCATGTCAAGTTAGAGAAGAAGTGTAGTTATTACTGAAGGACTACTCCAAGCAGCCAAGGGCTGTAATGTTTAGGCCATCAGAAGGAAGTTCACTTAAGGAATAAAACAAAACAGAAGACCCAGCCCTATCCTGCTTTAAAGCAGGGCCACGCACTAGTGTGATACTGTTAGAGATACCTTTAAAAACTCATAATTCAACTATTAAAATGATGAAGAGGGAAACAGCATTGGAGAGGAAGGTAGAGAGATTCATAGTCTCCAGTCCTGAAAGGCACTGGTGAGGGCGATTATCAACAAATAATACTAGATGCTAGTAGCATACGCAATATTACAAAGGACAGACAGGGCACGTTATTACTTTTCTTTACGGGTAAGAACTTTATAGGGTTCCACAGCCTAAGGAGGTTGGAGAATATAATAAAATACACAGTGTTTCTAAAACTTCAAAGACAGTTTCTCCAAAATAATTTAAAGGAGCTGTTCTAAACTGACTTATGTCCCCCTCTATTCATATATTGAGGCCTTACCTCCCTCCCCTTTGTGACTATATTTGGAGACAGGGCCTTTAAGGAGATAATTAAAATTAAATGAGGTCAGAAGGGTGAGGTCCTATTCCAATAGGACTAGTGCTTCCTTGTAAGAAAAGGAAGGGACACAGTGATATCTCTCTTTCTCAGTGTGTGCACAGATAAAAGGCCACCTGAGGACACCTGAGAAGACAGCTATCTACTTGACAAGAAGAGACCTCACACCACAGAACAATCCTGGTGGGCACCTTGATATTGGACGTCTAGCCTCCAGAACTGTGCGAAAATCAACTTCTATTGCATAAGCCACCCAGTCTGTGGTATTTTGTTAGGGATGCCTTAACAGACTAATACTGGGCTTTTAGATATTTTGGGGAACACCTCTTACATTATACGGTTGTCATCAGGAAAATCTCTCCTCAAGAAAACATTAATTGGTTTCACTATTAGAGTCAGTGGGAATACTCATTCACTTAATCATATGACAAATATTCAAGTTCAGCGGTAGGCTGAGAATTTGAGTGTGTAGGTGTGTGTGTTGTATACTGAGGGAAGTCCAAAGACGGATAACACCTAGTTAAAATCCTCAAAAACCTCATAATATGGCACAGCTGTGATTCTAATCTCTTTTTTAAAGTCCGAACACCCTTGAGAGAGTCTACTCTGTTATTGCTGTCATCATCGACTACGAGGCTCTGCCTTCCCTAAAATGGTGAAACACAAAAAGCAGGGTCTTTCAAGATCAACACTCCCAACATTTTGGACTGGATAATTTTTGTTGTTGTTGTTGGGGGGGGGCTGTCCTTCAGCTCCTACCCACTAGATGCTAGTAGCATACGCAACCCATCCCCACCCCAGCACTGACAACCAAAAACATCTCCAGACATTGCTAAATGTCGGGAACAGAAAAAACATTTGAAACGGCTCCACAGGTGATTTTGGTCCAAGCCCTGGAAAGGCAAACCTCTGAGGACCACCCGAAGGGAGTGATAAAAAGGTCCATTAATAACAATATTATGCAACCTGTGAGAAATGCAAACCAGGAGGCAAAACATGGTTATAAGAATTTAGAGAACAAATCGGTCTGAGCTAGAGTAAACCAGAACGGTTTCAGGGAGAAAGCCAGAAAGATGGCTAAACCACTAGGATCATACATTAAACAAAATGTTAAAAATTATTTTTAAAATATTTTATGCATTATCTATTTTTACATATTTTACTTTCTTTTTTCTCCCCCCTGAGACATTTGTGCCAGAGTTAGAATAATAAAGAGAATTACAGAGGATGTGTGAAAACATTTGCCTGAGATGGAATTTCCTGAGCTCATATAAGTAAAGACAGAAAATTGCTATATTCCTTTAGAGGAAGAAAAAGATGGAACCTATCCTCAGCTCCCAATGGCCTTCCTTCAGGTTTGGATTGATGCTTACATATTTAGTGAGTGCCTACTATGTTCCAGGACTAAACTCAAAAGTGGAACTGGGAACACAATAGTGAATGAGACTTCCAAAAGTTTCTGCCTTCATACAACTTACATGCCCATGAGGGGGGTGGAGGTGTGGGGGAAAATGAAAATATGGAATACAGCATAGAGTAGTAAGTGCTATGGAGCAAAATAAAACCAGAAAAGGGGATACAGTGTGCTGAGTAAGGGGATTCAGTTTAGGGAGGTCATGAAAAGAATCACTGAGCTGATGGCATTCAAACAAAGATAAATGAAAGAAACGGAGTTAAGCCGTAGAACCAAGAGGGAAGAGCATTTCAAGCAGAGGGAACAGCAATTACAAAGCTTATAAGGTAGGAAGAACCAGGCATGTCTGAGGCTCAACCAGGAGGGGGGTATAACTGCAGCAGACTCAGAGCCAGGGACCGGAGAAGAGCCAACAGGGAGATGGCGGGGATAGTTCACAGGCCCGGTAGACCATGGTAAGGACACTGGCTTTGACTATGAGGGTTCTGAGCAGAAAGGGTGTTTTTGCTGGACTGAATCGCCCTGGCTGTTGGGAATCCTTTAGGAAGGCAAGAGTGTTGGAACAGAAACCAACTAGGAAAGTATTTCAGGCAGGAAGGTATGATGATGTGGACAAAATGGGGGCACTGGGGGTATTAAGAGTGGGATTCCCGGCTTATTCTGGGTTCTACATAGAACTCGGAGGAATTCCCCATGCTTTGGGTGTGGGCTGTGAGACAATGGGAACAGGGAAGGTCTTTGGCTTAAACAACTGGATCCAACCATTCCTGAGGATCCTGTGGTCCACACCGCCAGAGAAAGGGGTTCGAGGCAGATCTTTGGAAACACATCTGCTTCTGACCACCCCATATTTATTCTTCCTTGTGTTCCCCAGCGCAGGGTCAATAACAAAAGCAGCCACCCATGCCAGGGCACCGAAAGTCTCTCCAGCCACGCTCTGTGCCAGGGCCTTCCCAGACGTGAGGATCACAGTGAGGTGTCGTTACCAGACCCAGTTTTTGGAGAAGGCACTGAGTCGCGGAGAGGGCATGCTCGCATCACGAGGCTAGGAAGCGGCAGAGCCAGGGCTTCCACCCAGATCTTCCCTCGATTCCAAAACCACTTGGAGGTGGCTCTGCAAAGGCAGCGGAAAGCACAAGCCAACAAAGCACAGCGCCCGGCGTGGGCCAGGCCGCGAGCAAAGGGAGGCTACCCCCGCGCCTCCCGCCTCCGGAACCGCGCTGCAGAGGACACCTGTTCGGCGAGGGCCGGGACCCCGTCCTGCACTCGGCGCCCGCCCCCGCCCGCCGCCAACGGCTTCTGGCCCTCTCGGATTTACCTGTTGCGGCACCTGCGCTGCTCCCACTCCGCTCCCGGTGGCCGCGCCCGCCCCCGCCACAGCCCCGGCTACCGCGGTGGCCGCCGCCGCCACCACGACCGTCGTCAGGGCGGCCATCTTTCCTCGCCAAGCCGCTCGGGCCGCAGCGGCCACCCGAGGCCAGGGGGTTCCGGCCGCGGGAGCTCCTGGTCCTGCAGACCGTTCCCCGCACCGTGGGGCTCCGCGGGACGCAAAGCACAGCAGAGCCAAGGCGCAGGGCGGGGCCGGGGCGCGGGGCGGGGCCGGGGCGCGGGGCGGGGCTCTGACAGGTTGCCGGGCGCCGCCGAGCCGGAGTTCAGGGCGGGCAGGGCGGGGCTCTGCCGGGATGCAGGGCGGGGCTCTGCCGGGATGCAGGGCGGGGTCGGAACGCTGGGCGGGGCTCAGGGCGGAGCGGGAGCGCAGGCGGGGTAGAGATGTGGGGCAGGGTCTGTGCGCAGGATGGGTCAGAGAGGGGCCTGGCCAAGATGTGGGGCGGGGCCGGGGCGGAGTATGGGGCGGGGTCGGGGGGCAAGGCAGGGCTCAGCGGGGATGCTAGGCGGGGCCAGAGTGCTGGGCGGGGCTGGAGCGAGGAGCCAGTCGGGGGTTCAGGGCGGGGCGGGGGCGCAGGCGGGGTCCAGACGAGGAGCGGGGCCTGAGAGCAGGGTGGGTCGAGGGGCGGGGCCAAGAGATGGGGTGGGGCCGGAGAGCCTGCCCGAGCCACACCTGCGAGCAGTGTGGGACCGGGTCGGGGCAGGATGCGGGGCGGGGCGGAATAGAGGCTTGGCGGGGACCGCGCGCAGGGGCGGGGCGATCCGCCGAGACTCCCCGCGCTGCTGCAGGTTTGTGTAAACTTTTCCCGTGCACTTGTCTACTCTTATTCAGCAAAATCTTTGTAAACCCCTCATTGAGCTCCGGTCCCCCACCCACCTCTTACTGTCAAACTTCCTTGTCTCGTATATGCACACAGCTCTATCTATAGACACCTAAAGATACTTTACGTAACAGAACTTCTTTCTAGGTTTGTACTAAGCGCTGGCGAAACTGGGTGTAAATGAAAAAAAGGATTTATTTATGGGCTTGAGCGATTAACTATTAACTAACACTTTCAAAGAAACGGAAGAGGGCATGCCCCATACTGTCAGATACCAGAGGCAGAAATGCCACACTTGGTCAATAAGAAGAGCGATGTCAAAATTACTGTGCCGGGGAGGGGGTGGTGGTGGTTTGGAACAGCCATAGATGACCCCTGCAATTAAAGCACAGGCAACCAGCGGCAATTCGCCTGGCTCCCGGACGCACAGCCTTTTCCTCCCGTATAAAGAAATAGATTGATTCATTCATCCCTTCACGCATTCAATCAATATCCAGCTCCTACTAGATACCAGACATTGTTCTATGTCTTCAGAATTCACTGTAGACTTAGACACGAGTGCGCACGCGCGGAAACACACACACACACACACACACACACACACACACACACACACACACACACGCTCCCGAGGTTCCTTCTAACGTTTAGGGAATTTAAACAAGTAAACTCACAGGGTATTTACTGAGCACTTCCTTTGTGCTCTCACTGTTCTAAGGAACCCAGTGAAGTAGGTCCTGCTATTAGCTCTTTTCACAGAGAAGGATACAAACCTAGGCAGTCTGACTGCAGAGACCATCCGGGTAGAGACGTTCAACAGACAGTTGGATACATGCTTCTGGAGCCCGGAGAGAAATTGTAGATAAAGATGTGATTCTGGTCTTCATCTGCATGTAGAAAATATTTTACGTGCAAGGGCAGGGAGGGGCAGAGGGTGAAGCAGAGTCCCCACCCTACCTGGGGCTCCATCTTGTAACCCCGAGATCATGACCATAGCCCAAATTGAGTCGGATGCTTTACCAACTGAATCACACAGGTGCCCCTGCATATAGAAAATAGTTTACATATCTCTGAATGAGCTCACACAAGCGGGGGATAAACTGAAGTCTAAGAACAGGAGGAGAAGGAGGAGGGAGACTCAGAAGGAGGGGTCCCAGAGAAGGGAGGAAAACCAGAAGTCCAGGGAAAAGTGTTTCCACTTTCAAAAAGTATTTTGAGGAGAGAATGATCACAGACCCGGTGAGGTTTGCCATCGGGAGGCTCACTTAGGTGAAAACAGAAATGCTGCTTGGGTTTGGTAACAGAGAAGCAACGGCCAACCCAGCAGGAGCACTCTGGAGGAATGGTGAGAAGGACCAAAGCCTCAGGAGAGGGCTGAGGAAGGAGATACTGAAGGTGAAGAACAGAAATGGCAGGGATTTCCATGATTTTGGAATACAGGTGATCACACAAAGGAGGTGGTCACTAGATGTGGGATCTTTGCTGGGTGGTGTTCCAAGGTGAGGACCAGTGGAGGGTGTCCGTGCCCTGGGGTCCGGGACACGAGGAAACCGGTCAGTCTTTGATAGGAGTGTGGGCTCTTCCTGACTGGAGAGTTGCAGCACAAGGTCATTGCACAAGATGTGGAGAGAGAAGACAGCTTGTTCTCCTCTCCCGGTTAAGTAGGAGGAAGTAGGCAGCTTGGGTGTATTGTGAAGGTAAAACCTTTCTAATTTATATACGCACATTTTGTCCAAAATGAGGTCTGTTGCTATAGCACTGCCTGAGCTCCTGTAACTGTGAGTCTAGAAAAATCTGGCAGCCTCAGGGGAAATCAGTCAATCGACAACTTCAGTTCAGTGGTCTCTGCATGGGTCAAAACCAGAATGGATACTCTAAGGGAAGGCAGGCACAAGTGAGATGCCTGCTGTTTAAGGCTTTCAATGGTTTATTACGATGGAAAATTCCGAGAAGTGATTAAGAATCTCACAAACAGAAAACCAGAGCAGATCTCTGCAATGAGATCAGGCAGCTGCCTGGGTCCTCATATCCAGACCCCTTTCAGAGATCAGAGCTACGAAACATGGTTTCATTTCTTACATTTTGTATCAACTCTAGTTTAACATCAGGGTTTTGTCTTTCCTTAACCTCTTTTGTATTTACATTTCTTCTCTCTTGCACCAAAATCTTGGCTACTTACACTACCAACACAGTACTTCTTTGCGTTTTCTTGCAACAATTGGGTACTTCCAAATTACTTTCTAATATGTCCACTAACAGTAAACCTACTGAGTGAAGTTTTAAAGCCATTTGGCGTTCTTTTTGCCCTTAGACTACGTCCTGCACTAGACAGCCCATCAGAGAATTTACTGTATTTGAGAGTTTTGTGAAATCTGTGTTTTCTCTCTGTGGTTATAGAATCAGTTTGTATACAGTTGGGTTCTTTCTATTGTATTTGCGTTCCGTTTCAGGGCTTCCTCTTTTTTATTTTCTCTCTGGTTTACTTTTTTTTTAAGATGCAAAATTTTGTGTACCATATGTGAGGTCAAAACAATACAACCAGGTCTATTTAAAGAAGTCTTGCTTGCTAACACATTTTCTCCATGCCATTTCAAATGATCCTCTATGCGTAACCATTTTTATTAATATCTGGCTCATCTTAAAGGTTTCTTTTTGTACAAATGAGTTTATATATAGATATATATACACTCATATATACATAAGATATATGTAAGTATATGTATAATCTATGTATTCTTTTTTAAAACATTTATTTGAAAGAGAGAGAGAGTGGGGGAGCGACAGAGGGAGAGAATCTTCAAGCAGACTCCCTGCTGAGCACGGAGCCCAACCTGGGGCTCGATCCCTTGACCCATGAGATCACAATGTGAGCCAAAACCAAGAGTCGGGTGCCCAACTGAGTGAGCCACCCAGGTGCCCCTATAGGTATTCTTATTTTCCTTCTTTCTTCACAAAAATATGTAGCATATTGTATCAGCATCTTAGGGCTGCCATGACAAAGTATTACAAACTGGGTGGTTTCTGACTATACAATTTATTCCTTCACCGTTCAGGAGGCTAGAAGTACTTTCCTGGGGCTGGGGGGGGGGGGGTGGTGTCAGTCCCATGGCTCACTCCTAGCAGCAACCTGCAGTGTTCCTTGGCTTGTGGAAGCACAACTTTCATGTCTTGTCTCTATTTCTGCATGGGCTTCTCCCACCAGCCCCCAACCCCTGTGTGATGTCTCTCTGTATCCAAATTGTCCTCTTCTTTTTCTTTTTTAAAGATTTATTTTATTTATTTATTTAATAGACAGAGATCACAAGTAGGCAGAGAAGCAGGCAGAGAGAGAGAAGAAGGGAAGCAGGCTCCCTGCTGAGCAGAGAGTTGGACGCGGGGCTTGATCCCAGAACCCTGAGACCATGACCTGAGCCAAAGGCAGAGGCTTAACCCACTGAGACACCCAGGCGCCTCCCAAATTGTTCTCTTCTTATAAGCAGCCCTTGGATTCGGGTTCATCCTAATCCAGTAGTTGGACTTTACCTCGACTACAATTGCAAAGATCTTATTTCCGAAGAAGTTCACATTCACAGGTACTTGGCATTAGGACCTCAGCCTCTCTTTGGAAGATGCAATTCAACTCATAACACATATTCATATAATCCTTTACACCTTACATTTTTCACCTAATGACATCTCCTGGAACTCACTTGGTATCAGTTCACAGAAATCTTCCCCATTTTTTTTTTAATGGAGGCATCATACTCCATTGTTTCGTTCAACCAGACATCTACTGATAGATGGATGGGTTATTTCGAAACTTTTGCTACTAAAAGTAATAATTCATTAGTATTTCATATCAGGGAAGGGTTTCTTTGAATGTAAACACAGCACAGGTATTGATAAATTCCTTTCCATAGGAGTTGTATTATTTTGCACTCCCACTAGCGAAGCCTGAAGATGCCCATTTCTTTATCATTTGCTATCACTGTGTTTCTTCAACTTTTTGGATTTTTGACTATCTGAATAGGCAGAAAATGATATCTCTCCGTAATTTTAATATGCCTCTCTCTGAGGACTGAAGGTCAGCCTTTTTTAAAAGTGGAAAGACATCGACTTTCTTTTTCTTTGAATTCTCTATTCACATTCTCTCCCATTGGTATTTGGGCTAAGAGCTCTTTATCAATTAGGTGATTCTGATATAATTTTCTGATATAAATTGCAAAGATTTCCTTCTAGGTTTTTAATTTGTTTTGTGACTTTTTTTTGCTTCAAAAAAGTTCTTTTTATCTTTATGTAGTCAAATTTGTCAATATTTTAGAATTGTCTTTTATGTTTCTGGATTTATAATCATAGTTGGAAAGACTTTCCTCACTCCAAGTTTGTAAAGAAATGATTTCTTGTTTTCTTGTGTGGATTCATATTTTTTTAAAAGATTTTATTTATTATTTATTTGACAGAGAGAGATCACAAGTAGGCAGAAAGGCAGGCAGAGAGAGAGAGGAGGAAGCAGGCTCTCTGTGGAGCAGAGAGCCTGATATGGGGCTCGATCCCAGGACCCTGGGATCATGACCTGAGCCGAAGGCAGAGGCTTTAACCCACTGAGCCACCCATGTGCCCCTGGTTTCATTTTTTACATGTAGATATCTGGATTACTTAGACTTCATTTCAATATCCCTTATGAGATATGGATCCAATTTTGCCTTTTCCCAAATGGCTCTCTAGTTATGCCAACAACATTTATTAAAAACAGCATATTTTCGGGGCACTTGGGTGGCTCAGTGGGTTGAAGCCTCTGCTTTTGGCTCAGGTCATGATCTCGGGTTCCTGGGATCGGGCCCTGCATCGGGTTCTCTGCTCAGTGGGGAGCCTTCTTCCTCCTCTCTCTCTGCCTGCCTCTCTGCCTACTTGTGATCTCTCTCTGTCAAATAAATAAATAAATAAATAAATAATTCTTTAAAAAAAAACACAACAGTATATTTTCACCATTGATTTTAGGTGTCACCTAACTTTGCACACATAATTGTCTTATTCTGAATTTTCTTTTTTTTTTAAGATTATTTATTTATTTGAGAGAGAGAGAGAGCACAAGTGGAGAGAGGGGCAGAGGGAAAGGGAGAGAATCTCAAGCAGACTCTTCTCTCCTAAACCCCCACCTCTCGAGTTCAGTGCCTGATGCAGGGCCCAACTCACAACCCAAGGATCAGTACCTGAGCCCAAATCAAAGAACTGGAACTTTAACTGACTCAGCCACCCAGGTGCTCCCACACTGAATTTTCTATTCTATCATTCCATGTCTATTTATGTACCAATGAATATATACTTTAAAAATTGTAGCATCTTTATAAAATGTTTTGGTATTTATAGGTCTAGTTCCTCTCATTTAGAATTAATACTCGGCTTTGGTGGAAAAAATAAGTCCAGGTATTTATTGCAATTACATTAAATTTATTTATTAACTTGGGAAGAATTAACATATATATGATATAAACTTATCCTGTCCATGAACAAGGTATGCCTCTACATTTGTTCATGTCTACTTTCATGCCTTTGAAGAGTAAATATTTTTCTTTAAGTTTATTCCTAAGTTGTTTATCGCAACTAAAAGTGTGAGTCCCCTCCCTTCATATCATCTCACTAGTTATTCTTCAAATATAGGAAGATAATAGATTTTTGTTAGTTTTTTATATTGTGACTTTAATCAATTCTCTGAATTTTGCTACTATTTTTAGAGTGATTCTCTTAGAGTTTCCACTTATGCTATTATATAACCTGCAAATAGAGATCATGGTGTATCTTCCCTTGTAATTCTCATGCCTATATTCCAACTAGGAAGAATGAAGAAGACTGCAGGTTTAGGTTTCCCTGAAATCAGATCATGAGTCAAAGACTTGGGTAGCAGAGGGAGCTTATCTGGGAGGTGGTCCTAAGAAGCCAAGTGAGGGGAGTAGAGACAGTGAGGGAAGGAAGAAAAACCTACAAAGAGGTTTTGGTGGTTATTGGTGTGGACACATGGACTCATTCTGCCTAGAGACCTCCTAAGGAAGCTCACAGAATGTTTCTCACAATTGCTCCACCAAGGGATGGGGAAACTGGGATATTTATCTAACAAATCCTCAGATTCCCTGGTTGAAGACTTCTCTGGGGGCGCTAAACTCCAGCGTACACAGGCTGCCACACACAAGGACGAAATAAGCTCCCAGAGAGAGCCATTAAGCCAAGAAGCAGAGCAGCGTGGGCAGAAGTGGGAAGCTGTCAGTGTAGATGGGTTAACTCGGAGCTACACCTACAAGATCTGCTACAGAGGCAAAGAGCAAAAGGAGCATGACAGCGAATCGTTCCCCTTTATTTTTTTTTAAGTCTTTCTTAAGAAAAAAGATTTTATTTATTTATTTGGGAGAGAGAGGGTGCATGCACGAGCGGGCATGGGGGTGGGGCAGAGGGAGAAGTAGGCTCCCCCATGAGCAGAGAGCCCAATGTGGGACCCAATCCCAGGACCCTGGAATCACGGCCTGAGCTGAAAGCAGACATTTTAACCTACTGAGTCACCCAGGGGCCCAATGCATTCCTCTTTAAGAAACTCTCCTAAGAGCCCTACAGAATGCCTTCCCTTTATGTATCATTAACTATAACTGAGTCACATAGGACCACCCCTACCTGCAGAGCATTCTGAAAAGGTATTTATCTGGGTTGTTATGAGCTGGAAGTTGCTAGCACTGCCTGTCCCACCAGCTTGACAGGCTTTTTAAAAGATTTTACTTATTTATTATTTGACAGACAGAGATCACAAGTAGGCAGAGAGGAAGGCAGTGAGAGAAGGGGAATCAGGCTCCCTGCTGAGCAGACAGCCCGATGAGGGGGCATGATCCCAGGACCCTGAGATCATGACCTGAGCTGAAGGCAGAGGCCCAACTCACCTTTGACAACCTTTGACAGGCTTTTTAAACTGTTGTTATATTTCTTGGCTCAGTCTTTAAATGCAAACATATTTTTCCTCTAAATCTATTTATTACTAAAAAAATTATTTTAGTAATAATAACGTTAATAAACAATGAAGAGAATCATTTGTTTTACAGTTAATTTTGCCCCACATCGTTATATTCCTTACCAATATACCAATCTGTACTTAAGTTTTTGGATTCTTGATCTGTCTTAGACTGAGAGAGGTAAATAAAGTCTCCTGATGTTAATGTTTCTCTATGTTTTCTTCTTTTCTCTCCTGTGGTCTTTCCCGTAAATGTCGAGGCTGTGTTAGTGTACAGACATTTATAACTCTTAGATCTTCACTGTGGATTTCACCTGTTATTGTCGTAAAACACCTTCTTGTTTAAAGATTTTAGCCCAGCATTCAATCTTGTCTTCTATGAAGAGCATTATCTGATGGTTCATTTTTACTGGTATTTTTCCCCCATACGCCTTTGTTTTTATTTTTTAAAAGATTTTATTTATTTATTTGAGAAAGAGAGAGAGAGAGAGCATGAGCAGCGGGGAGAGGCAGAGAGAGAGACGGAGAAGCAGGCTTCATACTGAGCAGGGAGCCCAGCGTAGGACTTGATTCCAAGACCCCCGGGACCACGACCTGAACTGAAGGCAGACATTTAACCCACTGAGCCACCCAGGGGTCCCCCAAAAAGGCATCATTATTTACAAAATATTTGTATTACTGTCATAGACACACTAAAAAAGGGACAGTTTTAGGGTGCCCTACAGACTCCATCAGCGTGAATGGTGGGGCTGTAAGAAAGTTGTTTCATATTGACTTCTGAAATCAGAATAAGAGCTAGCCAATACTATTTACATGGGGAGATAACACGCTCCACTATTTTCATTTGTAATGGAAACAGCTGACATTTAAATGACTATCCCTCTATAAGACATTCAATCGTTTAATCATACCTGGGTTTCTGGAAACTAAAAAACGGCGGTATCAAGAGTCCTCCGTCTTCCAGCTCTTTCTTTACTCCTGGGTAAGGTTAGGGCTCCCTGACACTCTGACAGCAGACTCTCAGTTCAGGAGGACTCCAAGCGATTTACTGTGCAACAATCACAGCAACAAGAGCTGAAAACTCAGCGAAACTTTGCTTCACCTACGGCTGTGAAGGCAGCGGTGAGGGCAGGTTCCGACGGAAGTGTAACTATGTATCCAAAAAATAATCCTTACTTTTTTGATTGCCTGCTGTGTGCCAAACACTCTCACTAGCCCCATCTACCCACCTTGGTGTACATAAATAAATTAGTGAACAAACTTTTTTTCCGAAAACAGGGTGAAGATTCCTTAAGAAATTAAAAATAGAGCTTCCCTATGACCCTGCAATTGCCCTACTGGGTATTTACCCCCAAGATACAGATGCAGTGAAAAGAAGGGCCATCTGTACCCCAATGTTCATAGCAGCAATGTCCACAGTCACCAAACTGTGGAAAGAACCAAGATGCCCTTTAATGGAGGAATGGATAAGGAAGATATGGTCCATATATACAATGGAATATTATGTCTCCATCAGAAAGGATGGATACCCAACTTCTGTATCAACATGGACGGGACTGGAGGAGACTATGCTGAGTGAAATAAGTCAAGCAGAGAGAGTCATATGGTTTCACTTACTTGTGGAGCATAAGGAATAACACGGAAGACATTGGGAGATGAAGAGGAGAAGGGAGTTGGGGGAAATCAGAGGGGGAGACAAACCATGAGAGACTGTGGACTCTGAGAAACCAACTGAGGGTTTTGGAGGGGAGGTGGGGCGGAGGCTGGGTGAGCCTGGTCGTGGGTATTAAGGAGGGCACGTATTGCATGGAGCACTGGGTGTGGTGCATAAACAATGAATTATGGAACACTGAAAAAAATTAAATTAAAAAAATAAAAAATGTTTATTTATTTTTGAGAGAAAGAGAGAGGATGAGCGGGGGTAGGGGAGGTAGAGGGAGAGGGAGAAGCAGATTCTCTGCTGAGCAGGGAGTCTGAGGTGCAACTCAATCTCAGGACCCTGAGATCATGTCCTGAGCTGAAGGCAGACGCTTAACTGACAGAGTCACCCAGGTGCTCCCCCACCACCCGTTAACAAACTTCAAGATAATATGGCTTGAATACGTAGACTGGATCACGAAGCCTGCATCTGACTTGACAATTAATTCTTAATTTCCTAAACCAAAATAACCTCCAAGTCTCTTTTCTTCTTTTGAAGATTAGTTTTCTCGGGCAGCTAGGAGACAATAAAGAAGATCATCAGTCACCAGGGAAAGATCACCAGCCCCAGGGAAAGGAAAAATCTTCAGTGTGGTTGATAGATCGTTGGCTAGCAGCAACACTTACTCCCCAAAGAACACTTTTCCCTGAGAATTTCAACCCATGGGATGATCATAAACTTATCATTTCCGAAAAGAAATGAATTTCAGAAAATGTTATTGCGGGGTCATTCTTTTACAGGTCACTGGAAAATGAAACTCTAGTGTCATCTCTCTATTTCCTTGGACATATAGGAAAATTTTCAGAAACTTCTAACTCATAGGAACGAAATCACTTTTCAACCAAGTGTTTACTCTTGCTTGAAAATTGTCAAGAGAAAGCATCTCCCTTACACGTAAGTGTGGAAGTTTAGAAATTGGACTTCGAGAAAATGATAAAGCATCAGGTAATTGTTGGGGTTTCTGTAACATTGGAAATATTTTATAATTATCATGTATTAATTTGAGCATCATGTATTAATGTGATAATTATCTATTAGTCAATACATTATTAATTTAATAATGTAAAAATATCATATATTAATTAATTGGGCCCCTCTGGACTTCTTTTTAAGTGAGAAAAACAATCCTCTATTTTAAAAACCACTGTTTTTTTTAAATACCACCACTTTTTTTGAGTTTTTATTATGCATAGGCTGAGATAATCCTGATGCTGAAAATTAAACTTTAACTAGCGCCTATAAAATATAACAAAAAGTAAAAGTCTAGTGATGTGCCTAATTTGGTCCACAGAAGCATTTTACGGCTTGCTCACGCCCGAACACCTTGGCCATTACCAAGGCGAGACTGCAGACACCACGCCACGGTGCCAAGGACAGGGAAATCCATGGAAATGGACATCCCACCTGACTTGGGCAAGAAAATAGGTTGTATTGAGAGACTGCTCAGAGGGTGTTATACGGATCAGTCTGTGTGAAGCAGCTGGTGGAAACTCTGATAGAAGCAAAAGAAAAAGAAAGAAGAAAGGCAATCTCTTTTTTAAAAAGAGATTTTATTTGTTTACTTATTTTGGAGAGAGAGAGACAGTGCATGCACCTGCAAGTGGGGCTGGGGGAGGGAGTGGGAAAATCCGACTCCACCCCAAGCACAGAGTCCAGCATGGGGCTCCATCCCACCATCCTGAGATCCTGACCTGAGAAGAAACCAAGAGTCAGAGGCTTAACCGACAGAGCCACCCAGGCACCCCAATGTTTTGGGTTTGTGTAAATACATAAATCCAAGTGTGCATTTGAGCTGGCTGCTGGTCAGTAGAAATGAATGACTGGTTCTTACAGGTTTGTTTCCTTTGCCTATCAATACCTCTGCCAAGGACTTGTTTTGGCTTGTGAGGCAAGGATCTTAGGATCTTAGGATCTCAGCTGTCAAACACCTGGAGCAAAACCACTGTCCTCATTTAAGGCTGCCAAGCCATGGGGAGATGACCTGGAGGACATAGAGAAGGGGCTTTCAATACAGAGTGGACTAAATTATATATTTTATAACCCAGATCTGACATATATTGAACTCTGTTCACTGAATAGAGAGGTAGTAACTTTAAAAAAAAGATATTTATTTATTTATTTATTAGAGAGAGAGACAGAACACAAGCAAGGGGAGAGGCAGCAGGAGAGGCAGGGGGAGATGCGGGGGGAGAAGTCCCCACTGGGCAAGGAGCCTGATGTGGGACTTGATCCCAGAACCCCAGGATCATGACCTGAGCCAAAGGCAGATGCTTAACAACTGAGCCATCCAAGCGCCCTGACAATACTCTTTTTTCACATTCATGAAACATTCACAGAAACCTCAATAAATGCCAAAAAAAAGCAGAAATAATGAAGATATAATTCTCTGATCACTAAGCAAATGGATTGAGAAGGCAAAAACACCCTGTTACCAAAACTAAAATTCTGGTAACGCTACATATTTGTTACTGTGGAACACAGCTAAAGCAATCCTCAGAAGCAAATTTGCGAGGCCAAACGTTATATTAATAAATAAGAAAGGATCAAATTAAATTAATTAACCACCCAACTCAAGAAGACCAAGGTGGGAGGGGGGTGGGTTAAACCAACAGCCAAAAAAGGACAGAAGGAAAAATGAATTGAGAAACGTGAAAGCAGAAAATAGCAAAATTTAAAATGCAGGAATTACCTCAATGAATAAATTTAACCAATTAAGGGATGCCTGGGTGACTCAGATGGTTAAGCGGCTGCCTTTGGCTCAGGTCATGATCCCAGGGTCCTGGGAGTGAGTCCCACATCTCCCTGTCTCAAATAAATAAATAAAATTTTAGAAAAATTTAAACAATTAAGATAGGTAAACTACTAGCTAACCTGATTATGAATTAAGAAAGCAAAAATATACATAGTATAAAGTGCAAAGGAAAGTGAAAGCATCCCAAGACAATTTTGTTCAATTGTCTGCAAATAAATTTTTTTAAGATTTTATTTATTTATTTATTTATTTATTTATTTGACAGAGAGAGAGAGAGAGAGAGAGAGATCACAAGTAGGCGGAGAGGCAGGCAGAGAGAGAGGGAAGCAGGCTCCCCTCTGAGCAGAGAGCCTGATGTGGGGCTCGATTCCAGGACCCTGAGATCAAGATCTGAGCCAAAGGCAGAGGCTTAACCCACTGAGCCACTCAGGTGCCCCTGCAAATAAATTTAAAAATCCAGATGAAATGAAAACTTCTTCTAAGAAAATACAATCTGCTAAAATTGGTAAGAGAAACGTCTAAACACTATGAAAAAACTAAGAAAAAGGAAAAAAAAAAGTTTAATTGGTAGACTCCCAAAGAACACTGGGCCCAGAAAACTTCACAGGCTAATAATCTTAACCAAAATCTTAGGAAACAAATAGGTTCTGATGCTTTTTAAAAATTGTTCCAGAACAGAGACAAAAGAGAAAAGCTTCCAAATTCTAGTAGTAAAAGTACCATATGCTTGTTACCAACAATGGACAGCAACAGCACAAAGAAAACTGCTGGTAAAAATCAATTATGACCACTGATGCAAAAAATGTTGAGCGAATTTCTAGCAAACGGAATTCAGAGGTACCTTAGAAGAAATAAGAGAAAAATAGATTTTCCCCACTTAGGGTTGCAAGAATGATTCCACATAATTTACCATGTTGGAAGTGGTTGGGTGTAGCTGATTGGCTCATTCAGCTTCTCTTTTGAGTCCTTTTGAAAAGCAAACACAAAAGCAAATCTAGCTATTAATTGTCAGGTTTGAGCAGGGCTGAAAGACTGCCAAATCCAGGGGAGAACTACCGTTCTCTCCATCACAAATCATTCCATAACGCCTACTCGCTGTGGATCATACAACGCCAAAAATTTAAGCAAAATTCATCGCTAACCAAATCAACTCAAATTCTTTAATGAATTCCTACGCAAAGAATTTGAGAACCTCACTGAATTCTTAACTACATAAACCCGCATTTCACTTTTTAACCACCAGGTGTCACCTGAGAAACAGTAAGCAAGAGCCTACACTTGATTATTTGCAAAAGAAAAATAATTTTCCGCTTCAGCAGCACATATACTAAAATTGGAACGATGCATATTTGCATGGAGATTTGTCTTTCTGTGAACATCTCACTTATGGACTTCATGGATATAGTCAAAGCCACGCCTAGAACAGAAGCATGTCAGTTTGGTCAGCTACCAGCAGATGCATGTGAGGCAGTTTCACCTTGGTCTCTGTGTGTTGTCAGCATTCTGCTCACCTTCAGTTGATGACAGAATCATGTGTCAGTTCCCTCTGTAACACACATAGTGTCGACTATCTAGTGTGTGGTGCGTATGTGCATACTACACAAAATGATGCACAAATCAAATGGAGAAATGGTGACTATTACCAACTTTGTCTAAGAAGACTATCATGCTCATATATTTTTAAAATTTTTTTTTAGAGATTTTGTTTATTGATTTGACAGAGAGAGATCACCAGTAGGCGGAGAGGCAGGGGGGTGGTCGGGGGAGGGGGGAAGCAGGCTCCCTGCAGAGCAAGAGAGCCCGATGTGGGGTTCGATCCCAGGACCCTGGGACCATGACCCAAGCCAAAGGCAGAGGCTTTAAATCACTGAGCCACCCAGGCGCCCCTCATGGTCACGTATTAAGATGAATAGCCATTTACTGTAAAAAGAAAGGAAAAATTATCCAAAATTAAAGTTTGTGTTCTATTTTCACTATATATAAAAAAAAAAAAGAAAAATAATTTTCATTTTTTAGGCATCAAAATTAGAATATCCTTATTAGGACATATCAGCCATAGGGGCAGGAAGGTGTATGAAACATAGATAAATAAAAACATTTACATGTATTCAGATTTTCAAATACAAACTGACGTTTCATCTCTTAAATCGATGTCAGTTTTCCAAACGTTATACAAAAATCTAGGAGTTCTTTTTAGTGGAAGTCACTGGAACAGTTTTTAATGGTATCAATTTCCATGTAATCTAAAAAGACCAAACTCACCTACTTACAGCAGAAGGTAAAACAAAAGAATAGAGACGAGTAACTAATCTTTTACCAACAACCCTAGCCCTTCTTCTGTAATCTATTATTTTCTTCTGTGTGTGACCAGATTCCTTCCACGACCTGTAAAACCCTGAATGATCTGGCGCGGGCCACCTTTCCTGCTTTTCTCTCTTTCCCTCCTGGCTCTCCAGGAGCCCTGGGTCTCATTCAGATCTCAGATGCCAGATGCCAGCAACCCTTTGCATACGTTAGGGGCTTGGTCAGGAATGAGCCTCCCAACCTCCCCTCATCTTATTAGTCATGAACCTTCTGGACACAGTCTGAATGTCAGCTCCCAAGGAAGCCTTCCTTGGCCACCTCCAGCGCCATTTAAATTTGGAGTCCCTACATTCTGCTTTTCCTTCACAGCAGATACCACCATTGGTTATGATCTATTCGTGTGATGATGTCAGCTGGAGGGGATCCTCCTCCACCGGGCACCCTTGTGTCTCTGCCGTTAACCAACAGCCCGTAATACATATTTGCTGATGCTGAAAGAAAGAATCACTGAATACAGATTACCATGTTTGCGTGCCTCCCCCACTACAATGCAAGCTCCCGGAAGCCTCATCTTTCCAATCTGTGTCCTGTTGAAACTCTAGGCCTGATAGAGATGCACAATTAGCATCAATGTTGCTAAATGGATCCATAAATCAATGCATGCGTATCTAACAGCGCAGTGGAACTATTTCACAGCTGGCTGGAAGGGCGGAGCAGCTCTCCCACCAGGAGGCGCAGAAAAGGGATTTCTCCAGGCACTGCCATGACTTCGCACAGGGACTCTGACTGGGACTACTCAGTCATCCTGCAAACTGTGTGCAGGCATTCAACAGCTTTTTCCTGAAAAACCATTACGTGCCTGTTACGCTGGTTAAAGCTAGGGCTACAAAGTGAAATGACACACGGTCCTGGCCCCCAAGAAGCTGGCCGTCTTCAAGGGAAGACGGGCCAACAGACCCATCACTGAAGTCCACTGTGACCCACGGATGCTGCAGTGTGTTACAGGAATACACAGCTCGACAGAAATTAGAGTTGTCGTTGCAGGTCTTCGGGAACGCTTCCTTAAGGAGGAGACACACCCCTAGCTTAGTTTTCAAGGATGAGAAGCACTGAGTTGTAGAAATAAGAGAAGAGGAAGGAGAGCTTTTGAGAAAACAGCTTAAGGAAGGGCACAGTGGTTGGTTTAGGGAACCTAAATGTTATGCCCCCCCCAAAAATGGGTCCGTGATTAAAGGAGCGAGACTGATACAAAGCAAAGGTCAAGCAAAGCTTTATTCCACGCCAAGCATCAAGAATCAGACCAACGGTCAAACAGACCGGTCAGGGCTGCCTCTTGCCTCTTACAGAGAGGGTGACCCTTCTCTGTTTCACAGACTAGCTTTTTTTTTTTTTTTTTAAAGATTTTATTTATTTATTTGACAGAGAGAGATCACAAGTAGGCAGAGAGGCAGGCAGAGAGAGTGAGAGGAAAGCAGGCTCCCTGCCGAGCAGAGAGCCCGATGCGGGACTCGATCCCAGGACCCTGAGATCATGACCTGAGCCGAAGGCAGCAGCTTAAACCACTGAGCCACCCAGGCGCCCCCACAGACTAGCTTTTAAGGGCAAAGGCCATGCGGTTGGGCCTGGCCACGCACAGGTGGCCAATGAAACTGTAACACACAGAGAAAGCTGCACAGTCATGCTAGGTGACCAATTAAATTACAATTTACCCTAGTAGACATTTGAACCAGCCTATCACCTTGGTCAGAATTGGCGCCCAAAAGGTGCTCAAAGGGTGGGGCCCATATTCCTTGGTAACTAGGGAGACAGTATGCGCCCCCACTGATTGAATACCTCCACCTGGCCTGACCCACCCTTGTATTTGAGCTTTGTTACCTGAGGCTGGTTTCCAGGACTTGTTTTTAAGTAAGTCCCCTGGGAGAAGAGGAGCAGGGACAGTTTAAGGGTTAAACAACAAGGTTATTGTTTAACCTCAATGGAAGCCTCTGGCTAAAATATAAAAATATAAAATAGGTCCTTACACTAAAGAAAGTCAGCACGTCTCTAACCATGAGCCTGTTTCAACCACAAGCTAGAAGACTCTCCAGGATCCTGAGCGAGTTGGCGAGCAAATTCCTCCATCCCCCCTCACCTAACCTCAATCTCCCAATGAGAAACTCTCCTTTTGCACTTAGGGCAACACTAAATGACAGACAGTAGGAGAGAAGCCTCCAGCATGAGCAATAGCTATGGTGAGCGTCTCTTATTAGTCTTCCAGGGAAAATAATTGAGGCTGGTCAAGGAGACCCAGCTAGGAGCAGGGAGAATGCATTGCATCTGCCACAAGCTGGTCTTCCAAGCGTGGGTTCCCTGAGAAACCAGAGCCCAAGGCAAAAGCTGACGAGCTGTGTCTTTGTAGGGAGCTGCAAGCCCAGGGAAGTGAGAGTGAGGGAGAAGGGAGTGAATCTGGGGCAAATGCGAAAGAGGCTGCAGTCAGCCTCTTACAGTTTGCGTGAGGTTAATATTCCCTCTCCCAGGATGTGTTCAGCAAGACCAAAGAAACCGCTGCTTCTCAAGGCAGGAGAGAGGAAGGGAAAGGAATTTCTCTGCCGGCTCTTTTCCACTGCCTATGTCCCCTGAGGCGAGAGCCTGACCCAGTGGGTCATTAAGTCCCCTGGCAAGGAGTGTCTTAGCCTCTCCGGGCACCTAGCAGAAGCCCGAGTAATGCTACTTTACCCAGGTGAGCATTTGACATGGGTTCTTTTGGCCACCCATTGCTTTTCAGCCCGTTTTATATTTGGAGAATGTCCTGATTTTGGAGCGCTTGCTCTCCAAAGCAGTCAGAAACCCCCGTGACATCATCGATCTGAGGATGGAGGATCCAGGTTCTGCCAAAGCAGACCCACCTGCTGGGGACCTCTAGCAGAAGCCATGGTGGCAGGGGGAGGGAGAGGCAGCCCCTTCCGGGGACCATGGCCAGAGGTGCTGGCTGTAGCTTCCAGTGCCCTCCACTGAGAGGTGAGAGCTGGGCTGTCCCCGCCCTGGGACAGTGGGGTGTCACTGGGAACCATCCTGCTGTGTACGTGCCCGTGGCTCCCGGTCTCAAAGCATCCGAGGCTGATGCTATGGCCCTCACTGAAGCCCTGACAGCTTACCTGAAACCTGTAACAAACTTCTTTTTCTGCTTCAACTAGCTACGGTGGGTCTTGCTTCTGAAATTGAGAACCCTGAAAGATTCGCAGAACCTAAAAATAAATCTGAGGTTGTCTTCAGGTTCTGGCAGACCTCTCACCCACGATCTGCTCGTTTGCAGGGAGCGGGTCTCATTGATTTCCACTCCACATGCTGTAATCATAGGATTCTGGGGCCTTAGAGGCAGAAGGATCCTTTTAAAGACTACTGGATTTGATCCCTCACCTTTGGCTCTAAGAAGATTTTTCATACCGCCACATCCCTCACTCGAGAGAACCGAGTTTCTGCTGAAGCAGACAAACAAGGTAATTTATTCCGGCAAAACGTCTTTGTGCCAGTCATCAATGTGGAGGGCCGAAAGGGCACTCTTGGGAAATTTTATTTGTGTGAGAGACAGGTGAAGGACCTGCAGGCCATAATCTAATTTAGTCAGACACTTCTGGCAGGAAAAAAAAAAAAAAAAAAAAACCAGTGACCTATAAATCTGTAATTTTCCTGCAGTATTTAGCGAAACCAGGTCACTATTTCCAGCCCTGAGTTTGTTCCCTGGTCTCTTAGTGTTGAGCTCTGTCACGAATTTCCTTTTGATAAGTTTGATTCGTAAGTTATGGGGAAAACAAAAATGTAAGGTAAAACCCACCAGAATCTTTGGAGAGTGGGACTCCTTAAAGTAACCACTTATGTCCCAACTGTATGATACTAGGATCACAAATGATTCAAAGAGTGGTGGTAATATTTTCCCTTCTTGCCCATTAAGAAGAAGATGGTGGAATTTACTTTTGATTTGGTTTAACTTCCCTCTTGAGGGGAAGGTGTTCATGGCCAATGGTCGCCAGCCATCTTCGCTTTAGAGCTATTGCATTCCCCCAGGGTGGCTGAGGGAGTGAGTGTGGGTGTTAGGTTGGGGTGTGTTTCAGAATCACCAGAGGATACTATCACCACTCTCCTTCCCTGTGGTTCTCCTACACTACCCTTTAGGTTAGGATGGCAAAGGAACAGAGTACTCTACCAGGTTTAGGACAGGCTACTCAGAAACATTTATTTTATTTTATTATTATCTTATTATTTTATTTTATTTTGAGAGTGAGTGTGTGCACATGAGTGGTATGGGGAGAGGGTAGGGATAGAGGGGGAGGGAGAGGGAAAGAATATCATGTAGACTCCCCGCTGAGCACAAAACCTCCCTCGGGACTCGATCTCATGACCCTGAGATCATGACCTGAGCTGAAATGAAGAGTCCTGAGAGCCCAGAAGACTTTTTCAGTGTTTGAAGTAAAAACCCAAACCAAACCAAAACAAAACAAAAAACCACAAAAAACAAAAAAGCAAAAACGACCCACAAAAAGCAACCCGGTGGGGGGTGTGTGTGTGAAAAAAGAGTCCAATGCTCAACTGACTGAGCCACCCAGGTGCCCCTACCCAGAAACATTTAAATGCATTAGCTGGTCAGATGGCCCTAGGCCAGAGAACACATACAGAACACATAGACTTTTTTTTTTTTTAAGATTATTTATTTATTTGACAGACAGAGATCACAAGTAGGCAGAGAGGCAGAAGGATAGGGAGAAGCAGGCTCCCCGTTGAGCAGAGAGCCCAATGTGGGGCTCGATCCCAGGACCCTGAGATCATGACCTGAGCCAAAGGCAGAGGCTTAACCCACTGAGCCACCCAGGCGCCCCTCACATAGACATATTTTTTAAAAAATAAACTAAACTGGTACAGGAGGGGATACAAGTGAATCATTCTTGCAGAAGTACATCTAATAAATTCATAAAGACGTGCTTCTCTAAAGGGAACCATTCTGTGATCGCATTTCTGGGAGTATTCTGCCGCTCTGTTCCTCTTTCCCCGGGGCCCCTTGAACAAGTTCAAGGCTACTTGTCCTGGCCCTGAGGGATGTGCACCCCCACTGAGAACCACTTTCAGGAGGCTGGCTGTTCTTCAATGGCATGGATCCTACCCTCCGTGTGTTGGGCCAAAACCAGTCCGAGCAGAATTAACTTAGGAAAAATAGAGGCTAGGTCTTGTCATAGGTGCCCTCCCTTTTCCCTTGATTTCAAGTGACAGTTACTAAGTTTGTGCGCATGGGATTCTAATCCTTCATCTGAAACACCATGCTCGGTAGGCAGGGGTCAATATTTTCTGGCTAGCTTGAAGGCAGGGGCTCTGGGTCTCACCAGCGGATGGTGGTACATAGAAGCCAGGTGTGTTCTCTCCGGACCAAACCAGCTGAAGAGCTATGTACCTTCCCCCACTCTTTCCCTTTCTCTGTCTTCTGGCTGGATGCCAACAATGCTGACCTCCAGCCGAGCCGGAACGTCCTCCAGCCTGGTCTTGGGATGGTTCTGTTGGAACACAGCCTCCTCCCTCCCTCCCACCTTGTACTCTGGACTTCACATAAGCAAGAAATAAACTTCCCTGATGTTGCATCACTGAGATTTCAGGGTGTGCCTGTTATATTATCCAGCATGTAGTAACTCACAGCCTTAGAAAAACTCTTGCGCTCGGAAACAGATACGTGAGTATCAGTGACAGCACCGTTGGGGGGGGGGGCTCCCCACCACTGCCTGACTCCTGAATCAATCAATACAGCCAATTAGATCTTCAAATTAAAGCAAACTGTTGCACTGCTCACTCAGAGGAAAATAAGTGGGGAGACACAACTCCAGCTGGCTCACACGATGAAACACGGCAGAGGGGTCAGAAAGGAAGAATCTCCAGGTCCATCGAGAGGGGGAAACGATCTCAAAACCAATAATGATTGGAAGAGGCAAGCTACAAAGGAATGTGCAGAGGATGATACCATCTGACAAAATTTTTAAGCACACGAAGCAACATAATATTGTTCACACTCATATGCCAATATAGTAAAAATACCAAAAACATGTATGGAAATGGAGCATTTGGGTTGGGGTCAGTGCAAGGAAAGGCAAATGGGGTGGGCAGGGAGCTTTAGCTGTAACTGTAATTGTTATTCTTTTTTTAAAAAAGATTTATTTATTTATGTGGGGGCATGGTAGGGGCAGAGGGAGAGAGAGACTCTCCAGCAGACTCCCCACTGAGCGTGGAGCCCGACGTGGGGCTCCATCCCAGCACCCTGAGACCAAGACCTGAGCCGACATCAAGGGTCGGACACTCAACCAACTGAGCCATCCAGGTGGCCCTGTAACTGTTATTCATTTTAAGAAGGTGGGTCCTTAGCATGGTTAGATTCTAATGCTGAGGTTTGAGGGGTCCCTCAAAACAGCACCCCTCTTCCCGCAGAAGTTCTGAATCAAATAAAAGAAAGGTAAAGAGTCAGAATGATCAATCACAAAAGATCACATTGAAGACTAAGTTAAACAGATGATGGAAATGCAGAATTCTGGAATTCTAAATACTGACCCCCCTCCCCGCCCAAACAGAAGCACTGATCCAGTCACCAACAGGGCTGTGCCCCCAAAAGGACCCCTACATGGGCATCTTTGAAACTTGGCTTGTTACGTGGCACAAAGCCATGGAGAGATTACGGTCTCGGGTGGCAAACATGCTCTCAAGAGGAAGGAGGGAGCATTGGACAACCGTCTCCATGAGTAATTCTGGTTTTTAAACCTGCCAGGGAAGGCAGACACTCTACCTCCCATGACAGAGACCAGGACTGTGTCAGTCACTCGGCATCCTTCACAGAGAAGATCTTAGGACGGCAGAAGAATGCACCCACTTTCTCCCCAGCACTTAGTATCTCCTTAAAATCCCGGAGGTGGTTGCACAGGCATCTGTTAGATTATTTTCTAGAGTCGTCTGTGTATTTGAAATGTTTCATAATTAAATTTTAAGTTAGAAGAACTCAGTTGGTTAAGCATCTGCCTTCGGCTCACGTCATGATCCCAGGATCCTGGGATTGAGTCCTGCATTGGGCTCCGTGCTCAGCAGGGAGCCTGCTTTTCCCTCTCTCTCTGCACCACACCCCCACTTGTGCTCCCTTGCTCTCTCTAGTAAGGGAATAAAATCTTTTAAAAAAGAAGAATCCTTAGTGTCAATGCCTCACACCTCTGCCCAGAGCCCCCCTGCGATGCAGAGCATTCTTCAATGACAATGCTTCATTTGCATGATGACCCACCCTGAAGGACTAAGGCACAAAGAAGACCAAACACCTTTGCTGGCATTGTAAAAAGGAGCCCTTCGAAGGCTCTAGAGTTTTGTCCAGTGAGTCTGACCACTTCACTTTTGAGAAACAGCCAAATGACCCATAACATTGTCTTGATTCAGATTCAAGTTCAACGGACATTTCTCAACTAAGAGAGAGACCCCAGAAAAGTGGTTGAGTGCTTATGGACCCCAGAGTGGGGTCCATAAAGTTGCTGACCTACTAACTGTGGCAACAGTGAGAAAATTGCTTACCTCTGTTGCCTTTTGTTCTCCTACCTGCCTCCTCAGATTGTGTGTCAGGTTTATTTATGTATTAAAAATTTTTTTATTGGGGCACCTGGACGTCTCAATCACTTAAGCATCTGACTCTCGATTTCAAGTCAGGTCATGATTTCAGGGTGGTAGGATGGAGCCCTGCACATGGTTCTGCGCTCAGCAGGGAGTCTGCTTGACATTCTCTCTCCCTCTCCGTCTGTCCCTTCCCCTCTTGTGCATGCCCGCACTCTCTCTCAAATAAATAAATCTTTTAAAAAAATTCAGTAACCTCTTCAACCTCACCCACAACAACTTCTTCCTAGAAACATCGCCAAAGGCAAGGGAAGCAAGGGCAAAAATGAAATGTTGGGACTTCATCAAGATGAAAAGCTTCTGCACAGCAAAGGAAACAGTCAATAAAACCAAAGACAACCAACAGAATGGGAGAAGATATTTGCAAACGACATACCAGATAAAGGGCTAGTATCCAAAAATCTATAAAGAACTTATCAAACTCAACACCCAAAGAACAAATAATCCAATTAAGAAATGGGCAGAGGACTTGAACAGACATTTCTGCAAAGAAGACATCCAGATGGCCAACAGATACATGAAAAAGTGCTCCACATCACTTGGCATCAGGGAAATACAAATCAAAACCAAAGTGATATACCACCTCACACCAGTCAGAATGGCTAAAATTAACAAGTCAGGAAATGACAGGTGTTGGAGAGGATGCAGAGAAAGGGGAACCCTCCTACACTGTTGATGGGAATGCAAGCTGGTACAGCCACTCTGGAAAACAGTATGGAGGTTCCTCAAAATGTTGAAAATGGAGCTACCCTATGACCCAGCAATTGCACTACTGGGTATTTGCCCTAAAGATACAAATGTAGTGATCTGAAGGGGCACGTGCACCCGAATGTTTATAGCAGCAATGTCCACAATAGCCAAACTATGGAAAGAACCTAGATGTCCATCAACAGATGAATGGATACAGAAGATGTGGTATATATACACAATGGAATACTATGCAGCCATCAAAAGAAATGAAATCTTGCCATTTGCAATGACGTGGATGGAACTAGAGGATATTACACTGAACAAAGTAAGTCAATCAGACTTGACTTGACATATGACCATATCATATGATCTCCCTGATATGAGGAATTTGAGAGGCAGGGTGGGGGGGTTGTGGGGGGCCAGGAGGGAAAAAATGAAACCAGATGGGACCAGGAGGGGAGACAAACCATAAGAGACTCTAAATCTCATGAAACAAACTGAGGGTTGCTGGGGGGTGGGGGTTAGGAAGGGTAGGGTGGTGAGGTTATGGACACTGGGGAGGGTATGTACTATGGTGAGTGTTGTGAAGTGTGTAAGACCTGTACCCCTGAAGCAAATAATACATTAGATGTTAATTTTAAAAAAAAAACACATAAACAAATTTTTTAAATTGAGGTATAATCAACGTACAATATCCTATTAGTTTCAGGTGTCCACCACAGTGATTCAATATTTTCACACATTACAACATGATCCCTGTGATAAGTGTGGTCACCACCTGTCACTTACAGAGTTATTACAATATTATTGACTATACTCCCTAGGCTGTACTTTTCATTCCCATGCCTTGTTTATTTTATAACTGGAAGGTTTGAACCTCTTAATCCCTTTTCCTTATTCTGCCTGCTCCCCAAGCCCTCTCCATCTGGTAACCAGACTCTTGATTCCCGTATCCATGGTTTGAGTGAGATCAGGGTGTATGTAAGGTCCCCACACCTAGCAGAGACCAAGCAACCTGCAAACAAGGCCCGCGTTTTCTAGGGTACAGGTGGGCTCTCCTTCAGTGCATGCCCTGTGGAGAACGCAAAACGTGCCTCTCCATGAAACAGGAATCTTTCTAATGCACCAAATACATAAAAAGCCATTTTATGTTATAAATGCCATTTGGAAAATACGTTTTGCTCCACGATGAGGACAAATGCCCCACATTTATTTCGCTTCTGTAAAAATGTGAGCCCAATCCTTTCGGTGCAGTAAAAATGGGAACCTCCTGGAAGACATGCGTCTCGTCTGCCCCACTTTGAAATTCTCCCTCAAGTCTGTGTCTGTGTGAAATTCAGAATTCTCGCCAGAGTTAATATTCATAGGTCTGTTCAGATAGATGTTAAATAATTCACCTGAAGAATATTGAAGATTAGTCAAGACTATAATTCTTTTGGATATTTTGCTTGACATTCAGAACTTCCATTTTAAAATCTGGAATTAACTTTTTTTTTTTCCTATTTGATAACTGCCTGTCTCGCTTCACCAGTACATAAGTTCTGTGAGAGCCTAGAATTTCACCTGGGATGTAATCGGTAGTTAAGAAGTCACTGTTCAGGGTGCCTGGGTGGCTCAGTTGGTTAGGTGTCTGCCTTTGGCTTGGGCCATGATCCCAGAATCCTGGGATCAACCCCCACATTGAGGGATTGAGCCTGCCTCTCCCTCTCCCTCTGCTACTCTTTCTCTCTCAAATAAATAAAATCTTTAAAAAAAAAAAGTCATTATTGAACGAATGAGTGAATGAACAAGTGAATAAAGCAGCAAGGCTTTTATTGCACAACTGAAAAAACAATGTATGAAGTAGAAAGGAAGGGCTCTACTTAGAAACTTGTCACATAGAAATGCATTTTTTTTTCTTTAAAGTCAATGAATTCCCTTCAATTCTGCCTTTCACTTGTGAAGTTCATCTAGAGCTTTCCACAGGTATGGACCTATGCATTTTATGTTGTATGTTAATTTAAATACTTTCAATGTGATATCTGTTGTCCAGTGCACTGGACATGCTTGGTCCTCAGAGCAGATCTGGAAGGGCCACATGCTTGTTTTCACTGCAGCCTTCGTTTGCCCTGGTGCAGGTAACTGAAGGGGCTGTTTCCAGCTCTCATTCTGTGTGGAATGTTTATTTAATTTTTTAAAAAGATTTTATTTATTTATTTGACAGACAGAGAGCACAAGTAGGCAGAGAGGCAGGCAGAGGGGGAGAGAGGGGGAAGCAGACTCCCTACTGAGCAGAGAGCCTGATGTGGGGCTCGATCCCAGGACCGTGGGATCATGACCTGAGCCGAAGGCAGAGGCTTTAACCCACTGAGCCACCCAGGCATCCCTGTTTATTTAATTTTAGTACTACTGAAAAAGAACCCTGGGGGTGCCTGGCTGGCTCTGTCTGCTACTCTTGATTTCAGGGTCGTGACTGTGAGTTCAAGTCCCACGCTAGGTGTAGAGAGAAGTTAAACAAAACTTAAAAAAGAAACAGAACTCTCTTAGAGGGGCTTTCCAAAGGCTAAGGATGTCATTTCTTCCCTACAACAATTCTACTTTTAGTTTTTGTGAAAATATTGAAGAACTACTGTCAGGTGCAAGGGCATTTTCCTTAACGGTCTTTTCTATATGTTAATAACTTTACATATATTTTCAAAAGATTTTATTTATTTATTTATTTATTTATTTGACAGCAAGAGAGAGAGGGAGAGAGGGAGATAGTGCACAAGCAGGGGCAGAGGGAGAGGGAGAAGCAGACTCCCTGCTGAGCAGGGAGCCCAATGCAGGACTCCATCCCAGGACCCCAGGATCATGACCTGAGCTGAAGGCAGACATTCAACCAACTGAGCCACCCAAGTGCCCCAACTTTACATATTTTTTTAAAATATAGGAAATGGAGCCACAAACAAAAAGCTCAAAGAACGTTCTTGAGTCATTTGTGTTTTCTTCTGAAGAAGGGACTTGACTTTTGGAGCATGCGTGATCCCAGAGACACTGAAGAGGATGGCGACCTGCTGGCATTCAGGGGACTCAGTGCTCAGGTCAGTTACAACCGTTTGCTCAGTTTCCCAGCAGTCTGAGGAAGATTAACAAGGAGGAGTATAATTGCTGGTTAAAACACATTTCCACAGACTTTCCAAGTCCTTTGCCTAACTAGCAGGAGAGAGGATGCATGTATCAAAAGGCATTTTGGAAAGCACATTCCAAATAGTTTTGCAGACACGTTCTTCTGTCCCTTGACTGCACTCCAACCACATACTGCTCCTTCCCCTAAATGAATGTTCCCTGAAGCGTTCTTATCTTCTACCTCGGCCAGTTTTTTTTTGTTTGTTTGTTTTGTTTCTTTCTTTTTAAAGTTGTGGGGTTAAAAACCTCGCCAGCTCATTCGTTCACTGAACAACTATTTATCAAGTACCAATTTTGTAAGAGAGATTCCAGGCTCTCCCAGAGCTTATGTGCTAGTGCAGGAAGACAGACCATCTCCGAGTCAGCAAGCAAATCAACAAGATCCTTTCAGCTGGTGATGAGGGTGATGAATGACCTCAAACGGAAGGAGGGCTGGAAAATGTGAGGGGTGGTCTCCAGAGAAAGTTGGTTGGGGCTGAGACATGAGCAGGAACCAGGGACAAGAGGGAGCCAAGCAGGCACAAGGGTTGGCAACCAAAGAAGGCCTCCATGGTCAGCCCAGGGGAGCGAGGGGGAGAGAGGCAGGGCAGACTAAGGTCAGAGAAGGAGATGGAGCAGGGTCAAGGAATTTGGATGGTATGCTGAAATGAGAAGTCGGTGGGTGACTCTAGAGGTTTACTCAAGGGAGGGAAATAATCTGACTTGTGGTTTCATAGCTCACCCTGCAGGCCGTGGGAAGAGTAGATCTGTTTCGGCCTTCTGAATGGGGCTGAGACAAATTCAGCCAGGAGATCTACCTGGGCCAGTGACAGGATTCCGAATTTCATTTCCCACCTGTTGCAAATCCAGATGAGTTTGTGATCTCTCCCCTTTGTTCTTCCTCAGCTTTAGACCCGTCCCCCAGAAAGAGCAGGGCCTTTTAGGTAATGATGCTTCCCTTCCCCAGAGGACATGACCATGGGGACCCAGCAGGTGGCCGGAAGTTTGGTTGGGGGGAAGCAGTCCACTGTCTCATGCTCTCTTGCAAACACGTTGGTTGATGTGTCCCGGAAAAATCATGCTGCAACTTTGCCCCAAACCAAGATTTTTTGACAAAAAATACCCCCAAAGATTAACCTAAAGTGACTGCAGTTTTCTCAGTAAGGAGAGACCTGTTCTACCAGGAGGATTCCCCCCAACACAGGCCTAAGGCATGGCCGAGTGCACGGGATGTTTAAGTGAATTATGATCGAAACACGTATTACTTGAGGTATGAATGGTGTTGGACCCTCAGTGATGGGGGAGTCTGTTCTCCAAGCCTTCGGTGTGAACATTAACAGCAACAGGGACAACGGCACTTAGCTTCTGCCACGTACTCAACTAAATCAGGTGATGGCAAACTTTTCTGGAAAGGACCAGCTGGCAAATGTTCTGGGCTCTGTGGGCCATGATCTCGGTTTTACCTGCTCAGTGTCTCTGTTAGAGTGAGAAAGGAGCCACAGATAACACGTACGGAATGAGTGTGGGTCTATTCCAATAAAGCTTAATTTCCCAAAACAGGCAGTGGGCTGTTGCTTATCCGTAGCTCCTGACTAAGGGGTTTATATCCATGAAGTTCTTTGATCCTCAGGATCTGCTGGTTGTTACTACTGCCCTTAATTTACAGATGAGGGGCCTGTGGCACAGAGAAGTCATGTAACCGGCCCGGAAGGCACAGCTCATACGTGGCGGAGCTGAGATTCACACCCCATAGCATGGCTCCAGAAGCTGACAGCCGAGTCAGTGTGAGCATGGCTGGGCCAGGACAAGCCCCAGACTCAGTCACCTCTAGACTTCCTTTGCAAATTTACGGGTGATGTGCTTTCTTTATCTATAAGATGCCTACCTCGCAGGATAACGAGCAGAATGAAATGTTGCAGAATGGAATGGACCAAACAGTACAATGTTTACATCGGCATAGTTCTTTGGGGGAGTTGTCAAGTCATGTCACATTTTTGTGTCCCTTTAGTGTAATATGTGAGCGATATGGGGGCGGGGAGAGGGGAGGGTGGTCTCTGAATTACTGGAGACACCTGTGTCTGGCGACGTGTGATCGTCTCAGCAATTCATAGAAGAATGATCAAATTAGCAGCCTGGGATTTCTGCTCCTGTTCTTTCCTCTACCCACCTCATGCAGTCATTAAAAGGATCAAACAGAAGAGAAAGACATACAGAGAACTGTGGAGAATAAGGAATTTTAAATCTGTAGTATGCAGCAGGCAAGCAGGGAGAAACTTGACGCTTCATTTTCTTTCTCTGAAAATAGGGACAAGTGTGTGCATTCTTGAACAGCTATGCTGGGAGCGCTCTTGGATTTTTTTTTTTTTTTTAAGATTTTATTTATTTATTTGACAGAGAGAGATCACAAGTAGGCAGAGAGAGAGAAGGAAGCAGGCTCCCTGCTGAGCAGAGAGCCCCATGAGGGGCTTGATCCCAGGACCCTGAGATCATGACCTGAGCCGAAGGCAGAGGCTTAACCCACTGAGCCACCCAGGTGCCCCTCTCTTGAATGTTTAAGAGATTAATCAAAATCCTTGGGAGTTCAAATGTAATCGTTATTTCGGAGAGCAAAGTTTTTATGGTCAAATCGACTCCATCTGTGTTAAGTGCTAAGTGCGGATGGAGAGAAAGACAAATCAAAGAGAAAGTTTGTTGGGTTACATTTTTGAGCCCCAAAGCTTACCTTTTTTTTTTTTTTTTAAATTTTGTGTTTATTTATTTGTGAGAGAGAGTGAGCACATGAGTTGGGGGAGGAGCAGAAGAAGAGAGAGAGACTTTCAAGCAGACTGTGTGCTGAGTGTAGAGCCGTCCCTGGGGCTCAATCTCACAATCCTGAGATCATGACCTGAACCAAAATCAAAAGTCAGAAGCTTACCCGACTGAGCCACCAAGGCTCATGTTCTGTATATCATTTCTAATACCATAAGACTCCCTTGCTAGATAGGTCTATTGAGGAAAAGCTAACATCTGCAGTGGAAATTGATCTTGCACAGGACTCCTGTATTTCCTTTTCGTAATTTTGTTTTAAGTTTTTATCTTGGGAAGAATTAGAGCATTACCAGCAGTTGCAAAATATCTATGCAGGGAGGTCCTGCATGCCTTTCTCCCAGCTTGCTCCAATGGCACCAACTTGCAGAGCTCGAGTTCAGCAACAAAACCAGGACACTGATGTTGGCAGAGGACAAAGAGCTTCACCAGGCATCACCAGTTATATGCTGGTGTGTGTGTGTGTGTGTGTGTGTGTGTGTGTGTGCAATTCTATGCAATTTTATCACCAGAATCAGAACACAGAACGGCTTCATCAACCCAAGCTTCCTTTGTGCTACCCTTTTATAGCTAAGACCTCTCTCCTTCACAGTTTTTTCAGCCAGTGATTTGTTCTCCATCTCTGTAATTTTGTTACACTTCAAGAGTGTTACATAAATATTGTCAGAGGGAATGTAACCTTTTGAGACTGGCTTCTTTCCTTCACAGAATTCCTGATGCATGTATCTGGAATTCATCCTTTTTATGGCTGAGTAGTGGTCCACGGTATGGACATAGCATGAATCGTTCAACCGTGCCCCAGGTAAGGACACTGGGGTCATTTCCAGCTTGGGACAATAGATGGTGAATAAAGCTACGATGAGTATGCGTGGGCAAATTTTTGTGTGAACGTTAATTTTCATTTTTTCTGGAATAAACACGCATAAGTACAGCTGCTAGATGATACCATTTTTAGGAAACTGACACAGTGTATTCCCAAGTGACTGTACTATTTCATTTTTATTTGTATTTAAAGTATAAGTTAAAGTGGGGCTCCTGGGGGGCTCAGTCAGTTGAGTGTCCGACTGTTGGTTTCAGCTCAGGTGGTGATCTCAGGGTCGTGACACCAAGCCCCACGTCAAGCTCCACGCACAGCAGGGAGTCTGCTTAAGTTTCTTTTTCTCCCCTTCCCTCTGCTCGTCCCAGCTCAAATAAATAAATGAATATTTTCTAAAAAGTAAAGTATATGCTAAACATAAAAACTCCTTTGTGGGGGCGCCTGGGTGGCTCAGTGGTTTAAGTCTCTGCCTTCGGCTCAGGTCATGATCTCAGGGTTCTGGGATCGAGCCCCGCATCGGGCTCTCTGCTCGGTGGGGAGCCTGTTTCTCTCTCTCTCTCTGCCTGCCTCTCTGCCTACTTGTGATCTCTCTCTCTGTCAAATAAATAAATAAAATATTAAAAAAAACTCCTTTGTGAGTTCAACATTAACTGTAATACCTATCATGCATATTTGAAGGTTTAACTCACTGATTTCTTTTGCTATCTGATAAAGTACAAAATTCATCATATATCAGATCCACTTTTAACTTAAAATTCACTCAGTGGTGGAGAAAAATGCAATCCTCTTCACGTCCCTACTATTGAATACACTTTATGGGATGCCTCTTTATTGACATCGTCTTATAAAAACACAACAATCACCACTGCATTCAAAAACCCATTTTTCTCCTCTTTTTCCAAGTGGAGAATATAAAGCAAAGTGAAACCACATTTTTTATTTCTCCCAACATCCTATAGTTTAAGAGCAGGAAAAAACCAAGTTCTTACTGGGTTGACTCAAAAGGTACACTTAAAAAAACTTGATTTTTTTCTCCTTTCTTTTCCTCGACCTCATGTAGGTAGACCAAAAGATCAAATCGCTGAAATTTCTTTTTCTAAAAAAATTTTTAAAAAAGTCAGAATGTGCCTAGACACAGGTGGCATTCTCTATAAAAGAGCAAACAGAAACAAGGCCAGGTAGAGCCACAGGATCTCGGGGGCTGCAGGAGAAAAGGGGGTGTCTGAGCTCAGCTGCAGAACTTAGGAGGCAACGGACAAGAACCCGTTCAGAACTCACCGTACGCCCGACACGGTGCCAGGTGGGGAGATGGGAGGACACAGGACACAGGCTGAGAAGAACAATGGTATCCAGCACCTCCTGTCCAGCTGGGTGCCATGTGGTTCCCCCCGAGGGACAGGACAGGGACTCGGGCCAGCATATGCTTAGTGACAATGGCCCACGTGTGCGTTGACCGCGGGCCAAACACTGGACAGAGAGCTTAGCATGTATTACATGTTCAATTGTCCCCACTGCCCTGTGAGGCACCTGCCATCATTCCCATTTGACAGATGAGGACACTGAGGCTTGGAGAGTTGGTTAAAATACATGTTCTTTGCCACAGCCTGATTTTCCTTGGTCACCGAAAATGTCTCTCATCTACGTTACCTTTCCTGTGCCAAGGGTGGAAGGCACAGGCCCCCTGCTGTAGGCCACCACAATCGCCCTTGGCCTGATGTGATTTTTGGCCAAAGCCTTCTTTGACCCAGACTTATTTCATCATAGCATCTGCACACTGAACTCACCTGAGCTCGGAGAAGAAGGGAGCAGAGCCTTTTCCATTCCAGAAAACATGATTACCTTCTCTTTCCATCTTTATTGGGACATCTTTATTGGGACTCCCCTTTTCAACATTTTACACTGGAAAAAAAAAGGGGGGGACAAACAAGGAATTGTTTTGGTTGAAGAAGAAGGTAGAGGAGGGGACGCCTGGATGGCTCAGTGGGTTAATCCTCTGCCTTCGGCTCAGGTCATGATCTCAGGGTCCTGGGATCGAGCCTTGCATCGGGATCCCTGCTTCTCCCTCTCCCTCCTCTCCTTCCCCGCTCATGCTCTCTCTCTCTCTCTCAAATAAATAAATAAAATTTTTTAAAAAGGAAGGTAGAGGAGGGCCCAAGGTCTTACCCATTCTCACAACTTTCCTCCCCTGGAGGCCTCTGAGAGGCTCATCTCTGAGAGGTTAACTGCTCAGGGCCTGGCTGACTCCTACCTAACTCATCTCTGAACCTAAAAGGCACAAAAGCAACACCCTGTTTTGGCCCCAACTGGATGGAAGCCCCAGGGAGACTCTGGAAGTGGCACCCAGGTGTGTGGCTGAGGGGAGCACTTTTTTTTTTTTTTTTTGACAGAGAGAGAGATCACAAGTAGGCAGAGAGGCAGGCGGGGGGTGGGGGGAGGAAGCAGGCTCCCTGCGGAGCAGAGAGCCCGATGCGGGGCTCGATCCCAGGACCCTGAGATCATGACCTGAGCCGAAGGCAGCGGCTTAATCCACTGAGCCACCCAGGCGCCCCGAGGGGAGCACTTTTTAACCTAAACCTCATGCGCTTGAATGTCCGGGCGCCCACACCGTCCCCCGGCACCTGCTCCACACCTGCTAGCTCACCCCAGCCTTCCGTAATTCCAGCACATATGTTAACAAGCAGGCATTTTCCAAGCAGCGGAAAGCTGAAGCTAAAGCCATTCATTTGCTCCTAAATTTAATAAAAAATATGAACATTCTTAAGGGCTGGGAGACAGAAGAAAACACAAGAAGAAAAAGACTGCCCAAAGTGGGGAACCAGGGTGCTTAAAAAAAGACAAAAAAAAAAAAACCCCAAAAAACAAAAAACCGCAACAACTCTGCTTTGTGGCATTGCTGAGATCCAGCCTTGAGGCTGGACTTTGTGGCCAGAATCCTTCCTTCCGATCTGAGCAGGTGAAATCCCACGGTAGCTCAAGGTAGGGCACCAGCGGGACAAATCGTTTGCTTGGACTCTTTTTTTTTTTTTTTTTAAGATTTTATTTATTTATTTGACAGAGATCACAAGTAGGCAGAGAGGCAGGCAGAGAGAGAGAGAGGAGGAAGCAGGCTCCCTGCTGAGCAGAGAGCCGGATGCAGGGCTCGATCCCAGGACCCTGGGACCATGACCTGAGCCGAAGGCAGAGGCTTTAACCCGCTGAGCCACCCAGGTGCCCCTTGCTTGGACTCTTGTACGGGACTTGAAACAGAAAACAGAATGCCTGTGTCCAGATTTAAGAGTTTCGTATGGGACATGAGGTCATTTTGCTGCTCTTTAAAACAAGCAAAGCAGGGGTGCCTAGGTGGCTCAGTGGGTTAAACCTCTGGCTTCGCCTCGGGTCGTGATCTCAGGGTCCTGGGATCCAGCCCCGCATGGGGCTCTCTGCTCAGCGGGGAGCCTGCTGCTCCCTCTCTCTCTCTGCCTGCCTCTCTGCCTACTTGTGATCTCTGTCTGTCAAATAAATAAATAAAATCTTTAAAAAATAAAAAAAAATTAAATAAAAAAATAAAATAAAACAAGCAAAGCTTTTAAAGGAGGTTTTATTGCTTTCCCCAATTTATTCTTTATTCTTTGGAGGCTTTCTTTCTCTGGCACCATGGGTTTTCTTTCGGGTTGTTAGATTAAAAGTCTATGATAAATATACTCAGCATTTAAAAAAAAAAAAACAAGCTCAATGTTCTACCTTTTCAAGAGAGAGAACTTTTACCCTTGCGTTTGGGATGTGAGTCTTTGATACTCTGCCAGGATTTGATTTCAAGCCATTCATCATTAGGGTGATATAAAAATGTCCATCCTCTGCTCCATGACCCACAGCTAGAGGCATTCACCGGAAAAACTAACAGTACCCATGATGTTTCACAGAGCCCACGGGCGGGTTTCAGGGTCAGAGATTTCCAAAAGAGGAAAATTTCCTAGAGAGTTTCTATGTAAAGATTCGGAGCCAGTGTTTCTCTTTTGACGGTTCTGAGAACGTGATGTCAGCCTGAGCCCAGAGGCCCACCTCCCCAAATCCTTTCAATTAACAGCATATATATTTTTAAAAATAAGTAATGCTTGGGGCACCTGGGTGGCTCAGTTGGTTGAGCAGCTGCCTTCGGGCTCAGGTCATGATCCTGGAGTCCCGGCATCGAGTCCCGCATCAGGCTCCCCGCTCAGCGAGGAGTCTGCTTCTCCCTCTGCACCACCCACTCATGCTCTCTCTCTCTGAAATAAATAAAATCTTAAAAAAAAAAAAGTACTACAGCAATGCTAGAAGACGAGAGCTGCCATTACATGGAGGACGTGTTGCAGATTCCCCGGAAGGCAGAAAGAAGACAGGATTGGACTGACAGAGGACAATGCTGGAGAAGGTTGGCGCAGAGGTGGGGAGCTATTCTGCCCGAGGCTCTCAGCTCAGAGATGGAAGGTTCCAGATGTGGGGCAGACACTTAACCGACTGAGCCTCCCCGGTCCCCCCAGGACTGACACTTTACATGTGCATGATTTTCAGTTAGGAAATTCCAATTATAATTTATTGCCTCCAGAAAAATACATGTACACATGTATAAAGAGTAAGAACAATATGTCCCCTAAGAGAGTGATTGATTTGTGAATAATTGTGTGGTATGTCCATAACAGTGTGTGTGTGGGGGGGAAGCCTGTACTGACTGTAAATATCATGTATGAGCATGTAGTATCATGATACTCTTTTTAAAAAGGCTTTAAGGGGCGCCTGGGTGGCTCAGTGGGTTTTCAGCTCAGGTCATGATCTCAGGGTCGTGGGATCGAGCCCCATGTCGGGCTCTTGGCTCAGTGGGGAGCCTGCTTCTCCCTCTTCCTCTGCCTCTCTGCCTGGTTGTGTGCCCTCTCTCTCTCTCTCTCTCTCAAATAAATACATAAACAAAATCTTTTTAAAAATGTACTAGAACGATGCCACTTACATTTAAAAAAATTTCAATGACTAGATTTCTAAATGTAGATCTGTAAATATGTATGTATGTATATAAATGGACATAAAGTTGTCTGAAAGGGTGTACATCAAACTAAGAGGTGTTGGCCACGATTGCCTTCTCCTCCGGATGTTTATAGAGTTTGAACATTGTTTTAAAGATTTTATTTATTTATTTGACAGACAGATCACAAGTAGGCAGAGAGGCAGGCAGAGAGAGAGAGAGGAGGAAGCAGGCTCCCTGCTGAGCAGAGAGCCCGATGCGGGACTCGATCCCAGGACCCCAGGATCACGAACCGAACCGAAGCCCAAGCTGAAGGCAGAGGCTTTAACCCACTGAGCCACCCAGACGCCCCTAGAGTTTGAATTTTTAAAACAGATTAGAATCTGGGGGTTCCTGGGTTAAAGCCTCTGCCTTCAGCTCGGGTCATGATCCCGGGGTCCTGGGATCGAGCCCCACATCTGGGATCAAGCCCCACATCGGGCTCTCTGCTCAGCAGGAGGCCTGCTTTCTTCTCTCTCTCTGCCTGCCTCTCTGCTTACTTTTGATGTCTGTCTGTCAAATAAATAAACAAATAAAATAAAAAACAGATTAGAATCTACTCATGTATTGTGCACACTTTTTTCCCACACTTTTTTAAAAATTAAAGTTTTTAATAATATGGAGTATCCTCAGAAAGTTAAAAATGAAACTACCCAACAATCCAGTAATTGCACTACTGGGTATTTGCCCCCAAAATATAAGAACACTGATTCAAAAGGATACATGTCACCGCCCCCCCCATGTTTATTGCAGGATTATCTACAATAGCCAAATTATGGAAGCAGCCCGTGTCTACTGACTGATGAATGGGTAAAGAAGAGACAGTACAGATCTACAATGGAATATTACTCAGCCATAAAAAAGAAAGAAAACTCACCATTTCAGTTTGCAAATTTCTGGAAGCATTATGATTACAAACACCATGGAGAGCAGTCTCCACCGCCTTCTTATAGCACAGGGAGGGCGGACACCCCACTCAACATTTGCTGGGCTGGGACCCCAGTTTTCTCCATGGTGTGCAGCTGGGATAGAATGGCAAAGTTATGTCAAAATTCTCTGCCTTACTAGGCTGTCCTTTTTCCCGTCCTTTGGCTACAGGGTATAGGCTTTGCCTGGACCTCTGTGTGTCTGTCCCTGCTGGCTTTTCCTGGCCAGATGGCATCTTCAGCGCCAAGGCAGGGATACAGGAGGGCAGAAAGAAAACCCAGGAAATCAAATGCCAAGTTGTTCTGGAGATCCCTGCTGCTCAGAGACTACCAACCTCCTCTCGCCATCCTTCAGAGTCTTTTATTTTTTATATACAATGTCTAGAGTTTTTGGTTGTATTTACTGGGAAGGATAGGGAAAAGCATGTCTGTTCCAGCTTCCTAGAAACGGAAGTCCACTTAGTCCTTTTAAAATGTTCTCTATTTGGGGGCGCCTGGGTGGCTCCCTCTGCTGGGCTCAGGTCATGATCCCAGGGTCCTGGGATAGAGTCCCATGTCGAATGCCCAGGGTCCTGGGATCAAATATATATATATATATATATATATATATATATATATATATACATACATACATATATATGTGTGTGTGTGTGTGTATACATATATACGTGTAAAATATATAAATATATTTTATATATATATAAATAAAATATAAAATATATAAATATATAAATAATATATAAATATACATATTTTATATATATATTATATATATAATAAATAATGAATATATATAAATAGAAATGTATTTATAGAAATATAAATATAAATAATAAAAATTATAATAATATAATATTATATTATATATTATACCCTGCTCAGCGGGGAGCCTGCTTCCCTCTCTGCCTCTGTCCCTCCCCCTGGCTTCTGCACATGCACGTGCTCTCTCTCTCTCTGACAAATAAATAAATAAATAATCTTTACTTAAAAAAAAAAAAAGAAACACAGGCCTGATGCATGGGTCAAATATACATTAGGACAAGGCTGGGCACAGGACGAGCACTCCTACCTTATCAGCTGGAGCGAGATCTCGGAAGAGCAAGGCTGAGCGGGGGTGGGGAGGAGATGGACAGACAGCTGGACAGCTGGATCTGAGGAAGGACGAGGGCAAAATAGTATGTAGGCAAAGTCAAGGTTGTTTTAGATTGAAAATGCCTGGCTGACAGCCTTCCGTTTCCAGCCCCGCACACACACACAGTGTGTCCTCTGTGATGCAATTTGGGAAGGTGCTGGAGGAAGGCGTTTCTCCCCTCGGAAGGCGGAGGGGGTGTGAGACTGTCTACTTCAGGAGCCTAGCAGGAATGCTCTTCTCCCCTCTGCGCTGCACGAAATCAGTCCCTCCGCATCACCACGTCCACGTTCGCTCTCAAATGTAGGCTGGCCCGGAGAGGTAGTGCTTCTCCCCAGGTCCACCACCCCTCTCAAAAGCTGACTTCATCAACATTGTTTTGTGTTTCTGTTTTTGTGCCTTCTTCATTGACTGGATCATTTCCACGCCTCCCTCCTTTAAATAAAGCCAGGTTAATCGGGCATACAGTTGGAAGCCAGGCTCAAAACAGGAGCAGTTGAATTCATTAGCTCTTGGAGGGATGAATTAGTTCAAGTCATTTTTGTTTTCCCCCAAGAAATGGTCCAACAGCGTGAAACCTGTTTCACAGCTACATTCCAATGCCTTCAATATTATGAGACAATACAGGCATTCACTCCTACGGAACTATTTATACCTTGCCATCCTAAAGCAAAGGATCTTCTGTTGCTGAACTCCCAGGGATGCCGATGGATTGAAATAATGAACAGGGAACTTCCTTTAGGAACAGAGTCTCTGTCGTGGAAAGACTTCATTTCTTAGAAATAGCCAGCTGGGACTAGGCCACGATACCCCATCTATCCCAAGGCCCGTGTTGTCGGGAAGGGACGACAGACATTCCCCATTAGGTACTTGCTTGCGCAATATTATACCTTGAAAGGGGGTGGAGCATTTATTACCAATTTTACCTGCATATGATTTTTCCCAAGTACGGGACATATCAGTGTTGTGGAGGAACACAGTACGAAGCTGAGGCTCTAGATTCATTCCTGAAAAATTATAAACACCGCTCTGAATTTATATGTCCTGAATTCATCTGTTATTATAAATAATAATTTATTATTAATAACCTGAATACTCACGGATCACATTACTGGACTGTGTTCTGTTTTTTCTTATCTTTTTATATGTTTTATTTATTTATGAGAGAGAGAGAGAGAGAGAGAACAAGCAGGCAGAGGGAGAGAGAGAAACAGACTCACTTCTGAGCCCGGAGCCTGATGTGGGGCTTGATCCCGGGATCCTGGGATCATGACCTGAGCCAAAACCAAGAGTCAGACACGCCAGGGACAGCATCACCCGGCCGCCCTCATCAGTAAAGGTTTTTAAGCAAGCACGTCTTGCACCATTTACTGGTGAATCAGAGAAACAAAGTTCGCCTTTGGCCATGATACTCGAGTGGAGGTCCGGCGCTGCTGTATGTTTACAGAAAACCTTCTATCTCTTTGTTCATGGTTAAGTATTGGCTTTGAGTAGCTATGGATCTCTCTGGCTGAACACTCTCTATCTTGCTGTCTTTTCCCAGGTAAGCCAATCCTCCTTCCTCCGGATTCATCCACCCTCTTCAGTGTCCATTTAATTTAAGGGGAGGAGATGTTATCTGGTTGTGGATGAGTGTTGTGTTAGATTTTCCACGTTTGGGCTTGAGTTTCTGCTTGCCTGGGTCATTTGTCAGACATGCCAGTGAGAGCTGCCCCAGGGACTGGTGAACACTTCACTGTGAGTCGTCCTCATGGACACTGATCACACATAATAAGTTCACCTCATCTATCAAGACTTCTGGGGGGCGCCTGGGTGGCTCAGTTGGTTGGGTGTCTGCCTTTAGTTCAGGTCATGATCTCAAGGTTCTGGGATCGGGTCCCCGTGTCAGGCTCCCTCCTCAGTGGGGAGTCTCCTTCTCCCTCTGCCATTCCCCCTGCTCATGCTCTCTTTCTCTCTCTCTCTCATGTAAATAAATAAAATCTAAAAAAAAAAAAAAAGACTTCTGATGTATGGGCCCAGGAATATTTGGTCCCTCACCAACATACCATACACAGTACAGTTCTTACTCTAACAGAGGACTAGTCAAATGCCCCAAGTAAGAAACATTACACTTTCTGGCTATGGAAAACTAGTTCAATTTCTCTACTTACCACCCAACAGCAACTGCCGAGAGATAATTCTCCCTAGGGTCTCTCAAAATGCTGCCTGCCTTGTGAAAAGAGGCACTGGCTGCCTTTGTTCTGAAATAGCTTCTCAAGGAGGTTTGTACGGAGAACAGCCTTCGAGAACAGAGATCCTGCCTCCCTCCGGAGCAAAGTACAGGTGTGTTTCCTGCACGGCGTAGAAAACATTGGGCTTTCTTACGCTCTGGGTTCCTCTCTTGAAAAGCAACTCGCTGCATATGGGGTCATGGGGTCTTCCTGGAATGGCCCTGTGGAGCTCGGGCCTCAAGGACCTGACGCAAGAAAATGCTGATACCCTGGCTACGGCTCCCAGTACTGAGGTTCCATGTCTCTGCCCCACGAGCGCGGTGTCCTTCGCCAAGATCGGCTGAATGACGGCAGGCTAACTCGTGAAGCCTGCAAGTGGTGTGAAATCTCACCAGTTCCTGACAAGAGCGATGCCACCATGACCACTTTGAATGTGGCTAACCGCCATCTGTCGAGGACCTCTCGGGAGCCAGTGAATCAGACTCGGTTCTAGAAATGCACCACCCGATGTCATCGGGTCCTCACCGGATTGTGGTCTGGGAGAGAATGCCGACAACGAGCATATTCTGACTTTTGTTCTAATATCCATCCCTTTCTGACCCAGCGGGGAAGTCCTCCCTCCCACTCACCTTAGGGGTAACCCGATCCCCTTTGCAGTGACCAGATCTGAACTTTATTCTAAAACTAACAAGGTCACGGGGTGCCTGGGTGGCTTGGTCAGTGAAGTGTCTGCCTTTAGCTCAGGCCATGATCCCAGGGTTCTGGGATCGAGTCCTGCATTGGGCTTCTTGCTCTGCAGGGAGCCTGCTTCTCCCTCTCCCTCTGCCTCTCCCCCGCTTCTGTTCTCTGAAAAATAAGTAAAAGAAGTAATAAAGCCATAGGGAAAGACAGGCTGTCCTCCTGTAAATGTTAACATATGTTGAATCGATTCCTACTTATTGTGATGGACATTAGATATAGCCAAAGCAGGGTCTAGAGTTCCACGGTTTGCCGTACATCACCCTGTTAGTGCTGGACCGGGGCGAGGTTCTGGGGGTCGGGGAGCTCTAGCAGCTGATGTTGGGAGGACTTAGCGGGTTCAGAGCAATAGTTACTCATAAACGGGTACCGAAGTATTTTACTACGCAAATAACGGGTACGGCTATCATCGGGTTGGCAGGTGTGATCCCTGGCAACCGACCCACCCATCTCATTGCAGTCGGAGAAGGACACTCATGCACAGAGGAGGGCCCAGGCAGAACCATCACAGAGGGATGTCGAGACAGCCAATGGACTGAGAGGACCCCGACAGCCGTCCTCCCTCGAGTCTCTTTTCCAATGAGTAGACTACAGATTCCCTGTTTACGGGAACCAGGCTGGGTTAGGCTCTCAGTTACCTGCAGCTGAAAGCACCCATCGAAGTATGAAGGAACAGGTCCAGGAACTCAGCACACAGAGACGGCCACACTAGAATGGAAGGTCAAGTCCCTCTGGCTTCACACCCCCCGCACCACGTGCTCCCAAACTTCAGGCGGATATGAAAACATTATTTGCAAAACCGTGGAGGCCATATTCAAATTTTAGTCACAGAGACTAAGAACTCCCGGAAAAATACAAAGAGGATGCTGTTACCTTCCTGTATCTCACTGAAAGTTCTCCCCACCCCTACTAGAAACATCTAGCTTAATAACAATGCTATCACAGAGAGGAAGATTTATTAGAATATATCTGATGTTCGGATTATTTTCTGAGCTGACTGGTGATGATTTTTTTCATCCGACAGCTGAAGTCAGACCAGATGACCAGAAACCGTTTCCAGGAAAGGCCTCTCACACTATCGCCGTCTTGAGAGCACCCAGGAGCAAGTTCTGGATTCGTCCCAGGAATATTTTGAACACTGTCATCAGCATGTCCCCATGGTCCTAACACCTCCGAGAGGACTGCACAGGGAGGATTTGCTTCTTTTTCATCTCACAGTCATGCCAAAGTCCAAAAAATTAACCACTCCTCCATTCTTCGCACAATCAGGAATCCATGTGAACAAAGGCTATACACGTGCGTCTAGTTTAATTGATGGCCCCTAACCATGTTTTCTGGTAACCAAATCTATATGCCTTGAAAAAAACCAAATTGTTCCTTTTTTGGTAGGTGACATCAAGTAAGAGTTTGGTTTCAAAATGAGGAAAGCCTTGGCTACTGACGTCTACCAATTTAGATTCGTTTTTTGTATGTGTTACCAGAAAATAAAAATGACTGGAAATCTGGCTGTGGTGTAATTAGAAATACAGCTCCAGAAAGTGTAATTAGAAATACAACCTTGGTAAATTCCTTCCTGGCTGAACATTTTACCACTTGGACAATGAAGCCCGTTCATAAATGCAGGTAACACACAGATATCTCTTGGGTATGCCTCAATATTTGAACTTATGGGGTTACAGCCCTTTAATTTTCAAAACAGTATGCTTGGAATGACCATCCCAGCCTTCCCCAGATATTTCCAAGGATTCTCAAAAGCTGACACATCCCCGGCCATCTCTGGTCCAGTTGTTTCCTTCTGCTGAATTTTTAATTTCTGCTTCAGTCTCATCTGGGACAGATAAAGACCCTTTCCAGGTTAACACTGCCTCATGCTGACCTTTATGAAACCCTCCGAGGCACCGCGAACAAAGGTAGGCATCTGAGTTTACTAACCGTCTCCACACTTTAGAATACAACAATGTCCACCACTACCTTCAACCTGAAAAATCACTGTTTCTGGAACCTAAGGCAAACAACTCAAACCCTTTGCAGGTGTGCCAGCTTCCCAGCCTTTCTGCCTGCATCAAGGTCCACCTTGCTCTCATTTGTGGGAGAGGACACCCTTTTATAAATATTCCACCCTACTTTAAGAATGTTCCACTCAGGGCACCTGGGTGGCTCACTTGGTTAAGCATTTGCCTTCAGCTCAGGTCATGATCTCAGGGTCCTGGGTTCAAGCCCCGTAGTGGGCTCCCTGCTCAGCGGGGAGCCTGCTTCTCCCTCTTCCTCTGCCTGCTGCTCCCCCTGCTTGTGCTCTCTCTCTGTCAAATAAATAAATAACAATCTTTAAAAATAAATAAATAAAAGAATGTTCCACTACCTACAGGAGTCGGTTTTCCTCTGGGACTTATTAGACACCCTCAGAACACACTTCCAAAGTCAACATTGTGGCAGAAGCAGGGAGCAAGTGGTTTGTACCTAGAGCGGAACAGTACAGGACGGCTGTTGGCATGATAAGTACAGTCTACGTGGAAGTTTCTGGGCCTCAACCTAAGGATGACTATAAAGTATAAGGAAGCTCTAGATGGTACCCGACAGTTGAGAGAGTTCTCAGAGGGGGAAAGACAAACATGAAAGCAGTTCAGACCTCACTGGAGAAGGTGTAGTTCAGCCCAGTTGATTGAAGAGAAGTTGACTGGTTTGCCCCAGCAGGAGCTGGGTTGGAGTCACTGGGTAAGCAGGAAGCAGAGTGAGGCTTCGATGGCAGCTCTCCAGACCGAAGGTGAGTTGGAGTCGGGAGGTCTGCAGAGGGAGTCAGGGTGCTGTTGTGGGAGGAGGCCCATGCCATGTTGAGAGGTAGAAGTTCACTACCTACATTTCTGTGCATCTGACTGCAACAATTTTCCCGTGGCCTGAAAAACTTCATTTAGCATTTCTTAATTCAGGTCCATGGGTAGCAGATTTTTCTCAGAATTATCAGGAAATTACAATTCCGCCTTCATCTTTGAAGAATATGCTCACCTGTATAGATTTCTACTTTGGCAACTGTTTCCTTGTAGTGCTTTAAAGATGCTATTACATTGTCTTCTGACTTCCAGCGTTATCTCTTGGGAACCAATTTGTCATTCTTCTTGATCTTCTGAGGATAGTGACTACTTTTCCAGATTCCTTTACTCCATTTTTCTTTCTTTCTTTCCCCTCCTTCTGTTTTCAAAGATTCCCACTTTGTCATTTTTAGCAGCATGACTACGATGGGCCCAACTGTGGTTTTCTTTGTAGGTATCTCCATCTGGGGATTGGAGAGTCTACTGAATTTGTGGCTGAATGTACTTTATCATTTTTGGAAAATTCTTAGCCAGTATCTCTTCAAACACCCCATGTCTTCTCTGCCTTGAGCTCATCTTGAACTCTCTTCAAACACCCCATGTCTTCTCTGCCTTGAACTCATCTCATGTTAGGCCTTTTTAAATTTTTATTTTTATTTTCAGCGTAACAGTATCCATTGTTTTTGCACCACACCCAGTGCTCCATGCAGTACGTGCCCTCCCTATTACCCACCACCTGGTTCCTCAACCTCCCCCCCGCCCCCTTCAAAACCCTCTGGTTGTTTTTCAGAGTCCATAGTCTCTCGTGGTTCATCTCCCCTTCCAGTTTCCCTCAACTCCCTTCTCCTCTCCATCTCCCCATGTCCTCCATGTTCTTTGTTATGCTCCACAAATAAGTGAGACCATATGATACTTGACTCTCTCTGCTTGACTTATTTCACTCAGCATAATCTCTTCCAGTCCCATCCATGTTGCTACAAAAGTTGGGAATTCTTCCTTTCTGATGGAAGCATAATACTCCATCGTGTATATGGACCACATCTTCCTTATCCATTCGTCCGCTGAAGGGCATCTTGGTTCTTTCCACAGTTTGGCGACTGTGGCCATTGCTGCAATAAACATTGGGGTACAGATGGCCCTTCTTTTCACTACATCTGTATCTTTGGGGTAAATACCCAGCAGTGCAATTGCAGGGTCATAGGGAAGCTCTATTTTTAATTTATTGAGGAATCTCCACACTGTTCTCCAAAGTGGCTGCACCAACTTGCATTCCCACCAACAGTGTAAGAGGGTTCCCCTTTCTCCACAACCTCTCCAACACACGTTGTTTCCTGTCTTGCTAATTTTGGCCATTCTAACTGGTGTGAAGTGGTATCTCAATGTGGTTTTAATTTGAATCTCCCTGATGGCTAGTGATGATGAACATTTTTTCATGTGTCTGATAGCCATTTGTATGTCTTCATTGGAGAAGTGTCTGTTCATATCTTCTGCCCATTTTTTGATATGATTATCTGTTTTGTGTGTGTTGAGTTTGAGAAGTTCTTTATAGATCCTGGATATCAACCTTTTGTCTGTACTGTCATTTGCAAATATCTTCTCCCATTCTGTGGGTTGCCTTTTTGTTTTGTTGACTGTTTCCTTTGCTGTGCAGAAGCTTTTGATCTTGATGAAGTCCCAAAAGTTCATTTTTGCTTTTGTTTCCTTTGCCTTTGGAGACATATCTTGAAAGAAGTTGCTGTGGCTGATATCGAAAATGTTACTGCCTATGTTCTCCTCTAGGATTCTGATGGATTCCTGTCTCACGTTAAGGTCTTTTATCCATTTCGAGTTTATCTTTGTGTACAGTATAAGAGAATGGTCGAGTTTCATTCTTCTACATATAGCTGTCCAGTTTTCCCAGCACCATTTATTGAAGAGACTGTCTTTTTTCCATTGTATATTTTTTCCTGTTTTGTCAAAGATTATTTGACCATAGAGTTGAGGGTCCATATCTAGGCTCTCCACTCTGTCATGTTAGGCCTTTTTACCATACTTCATCTGTACCTTCATCATGTCCCATATGTCCAGTCCATTTCCTTAAACATATTAATTACACTTACCACAGAGTTTGTGCCTCATAATTTCAATAACAGGGTCATCCATGTGTCTCTTTCTGTTGTCTGTTTTTTCTCCTTCTGGTCTTGTTTCTTGATACACTTGGAATGATTTCTTAAATCAAATGCTAGACATCGGGTCTAAAAATTGTGGAGGCTTTGGAAGACATCATTTTTCTCCGGAGAAGGATTTACAGTATTCTCCGTGGCAGGTAGTGGGTTAGACTTTAGGAAAACAGAAGCAAATAAAGCATGCAGAATCCCTGCCTTCACGGAGTTTACATCCAGTGCGGGCACTATATGACAGCAAATGAATAAATAATAATAAAGCACACAGTGATAATGGGATATCAAGTAAATAAAGTAAGGGGATAGAGGTTAAAAGGTGGTGCATTTAGAGAGAGTCATCAGAGGCAACATTTGAGCTAAGGCTGAATAAAGTGAGGGAGACAAACATGAAAATATTTAGGGAAAAAGTGGTCCAGGCAGAAGGAGAAACAAATAGAAAGACCTCAAGGCAGTGAGCTGTTAGACTTGGTATAGGAATGGCTACAATGGAGTGATGAGTGGGGACAGTGGCAGACGTGAGCAGGGGCTGTATACAAGGACCCCAGAGCCTACAGGAAGGACTTGGATTTCTGTGCGGGATGGATAGCCATGAATGGGAGGAAAGGGATGATGTAATTGGATTTCTATTTAAAAGGATCATTGTGCCTGACATGTTTGGAACATAGGGCAGCAGAGCAAGGAGTGGGGGGAGTTGCTAGGGAGAGAGTTAAGGGCCAGAAGCATAGGCAACTATGCCATTGCTGGTGGTGGGTTGGTTTGGAGAGGGAGTGGTTGATGTCAGGAAGAGCAGTTGAACTTGGGACATATTTTTTTTTTTTTAGATTTTTATTTATTTATTTGACAGACAGAGATCACAAGTAGGCAGAGAGGCAGGCAGAGAGAGAGAGGAGGAAGCAGGCTCCCTGCTGAGCAGAGAGCCCGATGTGAGGCTCGATCCCAGGACTCTGGGATCATGACCTGAGTCGAAGGCAGAGGCTTTAACCCACTGAGCCACCCAGGTGCCCCGGGACATATTTTTGAAGACAGAGGCCATAGATGCCAAGGATGGCTATGGTAGAGGGTTTGCAGAGGGGGGCACCCTGTCCCGTGCACAAGCCCACCCAAAATCAATATTCACTTGTGAACTCAGCTTTATAGTCTTTTTCTTAAAGAGAACCTTGCTCTCCACCAGTGTGTGAGATTCATTTCCATAACACCTGACCCTGTCCCTGGGGTCTGAGAGAAAAACAAAGTGAAAGGTGATGACTCCTAGGTTTGGGCCAGAGGGCAGGAAGGATGGGAGGGTCATTTGGGAGCCACAGGACCCTGGGAAAAGAAGAGTCTGGAGGCGATCTGGATTTCTATTCTGGACATACTCCTCCCACCGGTACTCAAGACCTCATCCAACTCACAGAAGTTCCTCTCCTAGAGCAACTTGGGTTTCTGTTGGCAAGAATTTTTGGGTGACAATGTCTTTTCCTGCTCTTACTCATTTTTATTCTTCTGTTTTGGAAACCTTACCCCCTCTTCAAGGTTTATTTCAAACAAAACTTCCAGAAGGGTTGACTTCTTCCTCATGTTGCAGGGATGGAAGCATGGAAGCCCACAATAGGCCATGGGCTTTTTTTTTTTTGTTTTTTTTCAATTAAATGTGAGTGTTTTAGAAGAGCAAGCATCCTCCTGTTTGTCTGCTCCTCCCTCCTGCCTTGATCACAGCCACACATCTGCATTAGCTGCTTTGGTCCTGTAGCCTTCTGAGTTTGTGACACATGACCGTCTCAAGTCACCTTGCTTGTGTCTCTTGCCGAGGAGTTACCCATGAGTACTTTATAAATATCTCCTAAACCAACGGAAGGCAAAAATGCTGCGTTTTCCACACAGATACACTTTTCAACCAACAGCGATTTCGCCAAGGCCTATTTTACATATTTTCATTGTATTCCGCGTTTCTTATTTTTTCCCCTCTTTTGTTCTTTGTCTCTGCTGTTACATTTTTTCCCCCTGATGGAAAATTTAAGGCTGGTGGGAAAGGAGGCAACCTGACTGCTGATTTTTATCTGACCTGATTTCAAACTCCTCTCTGAGTTTATTTTGTGATGGAGCAAACAGTTCCTACTCCTGCCACTGAGGCCAGAAGGTAAATTTTATCTTTTACGAGGCTGGGGCTATGTGAAATAGGTCAGTTTATTTTGCATTAGAAATGCAGAAGAACGAAATAAATATTCTGACCGTGAAGCCTTTGAAGCGTTTTTACGAATAAAATCCACTCCCAGGGCACCCGGCTGGCTCTGTCGGAGGAGCACGTGACTCTCGATCTCGGGGTCGTGGGCTTGAGCCCCACGTTTGGGTGTAGAGATTACTATAAAATCTCAAAAAAAAAAAAAAAAAAGGAAAAGAAAATCCGAAGTGCACCTCTTAGGTCAGCCCTTGAGGGGGGGACAAGAATGAAATCAATCCACCTTTTATCAGAATAATGTCTTTGAACCTATTTGCAGTTGACAAACACAGGCAGGTGGTCAAGTCCATGGACGGCTTTCACAGAGAAGGGCTTGGTGAAGCCGGATGACTCAGTGTTTGTCTGATTTAGCAGTTGGAACACATACCCATTGCCAGTTTGTTCTGTTCCCACTTAATTCCCAACTTCCCATGTCCTTTCTAATGAAAAATCAAGTCTGAAACACAGCTCACCAAACCACCTTCGGCGTGTCAAAATCTCCTAAGTCAGCCCTGATTGATGAAGTCCCTGGAATGCTGGCTATTTGCTAAGTTACCTCTGGGAATCAGTCGGTGGGGGGAGCGATGGGGGGAAATGAGCTGACAGGACAGACCCTTTCTTTTCACCATGTTCTAGAACCAGAGTGGGATTGTAACAGTGATTGCTTTGATTTTTCTTCCATCTCTTTTCAGAGATTTCTTTTCAGAAATTCTCTCTGAGGAAGTGTCTTGAGGTGTCCGGATGAAGAGCATTATGTAAACTCAAGGTGTCCAGCGCGTCTCTGGTCTGTGCCTTGGGGAGAAGGAAGGTTATTCTGTAGGCTCCACAGACAAGAGAAGAAGGACCTCCTAACCCTACCTATCCCGGCCACAGAGCTGACTGTGGGGGGATGGCTGCCCTTTCACATGGTCTCTGGGCTCTCTGCTGCTTGCAGCCATGGCCAAGTGCACACAAGGCACCATCTGCCCCTGCCCAGTAGCTCTGACACCTCCTGTAACTTAGTCAGAAGACTCATGGGTCTGTCTCTATGCTTCTCCAGAGTTCTCATTCCAGGCGCTGACGATAGATACATGGAGGGAATCTTTTCAGTTCCTCCATGGCCAAAACACAATATAGTGTCAGTGGCAAAGCCATTAGTCACATTTAACCTCGTGCAAAATGCAGGGAGCCTCTTCCTAGCTCCGAAGACCGCCATTTTGGGCAGGAAGATGGCAGCAGGTAGGGTCCTTCTCCATGCGATTCACCTGGCTTTCTTCCCTGAGGTGCGGAGAACCCGCCACAGCCACCAAGTCACGGGCACCCCCCCTCCCCAGGAGGCTGTTGTTGACGGGGAAAACACCTCCCCCTCTCAATGCAGACCTAATGAGCCCAATGATGGGGTCAGGGCTCGAGGGTGAAGCTGCCTATAACCATTTTTCTGCTCACACTGGGGTGGGATGCTTTCCAGCAGCAATACCCAACATTTCCAATGGGGAGCTATGAGCACTGAGGGAGGGGTTTTCTCTCCTTCTCACTCAGGAGGCTGCACTCAATTCTGCATTTCTTCCTTCCCGAAGTTAAAAAAACGATGTGTGTATACACACCGTATGTACATGCACACACATACATATCAAAGTATATACTCTATATTGGACGTCAGAGACACGATGTATATTAAACACAATGTGTCTTGTACAAATACACGTCTTCTGCATATAGAGACAAGGGCATCTGTGGGTGTATTGGGAAGATCTCAATTTGCATTCCTGTCCGTGGTCAGGCACAGGCTGGACCTTCTTTTCTTCAACGGACAATAGGGTACTTGAATCAAACAAGACACTGATGCGTCAGGATCCCGCTCAGCCCCTCGCAACTGTTAATTCTATTGGGAGAATTACTCCCTACCACCTTAAGACATGCATCACAGGCCATGCATGAACTCTGCTCTAGGCATTCATGGCAGTGCTTGCGATGGCTTATCTGGCCTCCACACGTCTAGAATGGTACGTGCCATTCTGACCACCCCCCATTACTGTCCTCTCCGGAAAGTCTGGACCCTGGAGAGGGATGAGCGGCTTTTTGCCTCGCTTAGATGGCAGAAGCAGACAGCAGGGTGGGAGAGACGCAACAGAAAGCATACGTCCCCTGTGCAGTGCGGGAGCTGTCTTCACACTTTCTTCCCTGAGCTCCCCCTACCCTCCCCCGCACCGTCCCCCCCACCCCCCACTTCCAACCAGGGCTGCGGGAAGACTCCGCTCAGACAGTAAGGCACCTGTAACATGTGAAAGTGCATTCTGGAAGCATTCCAATCAGGCTAAGAGTAACGTGTGTCCGATGCGCTGGCTCGCCGAGGGAGAGACTTAAGACCCATTTATACAATAATATAAGATGCCGATGTGTTAATATAAGACGCCGATGTGTTATTAATGCTTCAAGGGGGTGACGTTTTCTTCGTCTCACGCACCTGACGCTCTGCAGCCCCGCTCGGCAGTTGCGAGGACGGAACTCGCGTTCGCCCTAAGTAAGAAACTTGCTCCTTCAACCTGCATCATGCAGCTACTATGTGTCAAGCGCTATAGATTAAATAGCATCATATAAATAACAGCAGCTTAAAAAGAACTAGGATGGTCGAAAGCGCACTCGTTGTTCAACTCTCAAAGCGGTTTCTTGTCATGCACTCAGTGCGTGTGGTTCACTCTCTGAGCCAAATGGAATTCCTCTTGGCCTCCAGCATGGTGGGCGTGGGGTGTGGGGGATTGGTGATGGTCCATGAACCAAAAAGGATCCACATGACCCTAGACCCCTGAGGCTCCAGAAGAGCAAGACCCTTTTCTGGACAAGTATGGAAGAGCTCCAAATTTTTCATTTGTTCATTCACTCATCCATTTTTATTTTATTTTATTTTTAAGATTTTATTTATTTATTTGACAGACAGAGATCACAAGTAGGCAGAGAGGCAGCCAGAGAGAGAGAGGGAAGCAGGCTCCCCGCCGAGCAGAGAGCCCGATGTGGGGCTCGATCCCAGGACCCTGGGATCATGACCTGAGCTGAAGGCAGAGGCTTTAACCCACTGAGCCACCCAAGCACCCCATACTCATCCATTTTTAAAGATTTTATTTATTTATCTGAGAGAGAGCACGAATGGTGGGGAGGGGCAAAGATGGAGGGAGAAGCAGACTCCCCACCAAGCAGAAAGCCCGATGCGGGACTCGATCCCAGGACCCTGAGATCATGACCTGAGCTGAAGGCGGACGCTTAACCCACTGGGCCACCCAGGCGTCCCTGAACAGAATTTTTTTTTTTTTTTAAAGCTAGATCCAGAAACTTTGTGAAACCAGGAGAGGTCCTTCTGTCAGGTACTTGCTATCAAGACCGCAGGCAGCCCCAGGCAATAATGTCAACGTGATAAATAAGAAAAACCGTCTTTAAGAGTCCAAGGTCTTGGAGATCAGAGACAAATTACACTCCTCTGCCTCCCTGAAGGGGAGCCACAGGAAACGATTGCTTTGTGGGAAGGTAAACAGACTCTTCCTTGGGCAGACACTATGCTAAATCAAGTTGTGTTCAGACACTGTGAGTTTTAACTGCTAAAATCAAACTGAGGAATGATGTCCTGGCCCTTTACAGCATTCCTACGTCTCATGCAGCTCAGGGCAAGGCCCACAGCTCAGCAGTGCATTTACCTTTTTAATTTGCTTATTATTATTTTTGAAAACACTCGATTCCAAAGTTTTGTCAGGTAGGATCCTGCTTATCATTTTTCTTGGCTTGGTAGATTTTCACAAGTATTTAAAAAAAAACCAAATAAACAAACAAAAAAAACCCCAAAACTCCCCGGGCGAGAACTTTTCCCTGGGATTCTAAAAACTCTCAAAGAAGTCCCCAGTTGTGCTGCATTATTCCCCCCAAAGCAGAGGTGAGGACCCCAGGTAAAGGGGGCGAGGCAGGCTCTCCCATGAGAAGCTGACCCCTCCCTTTAGAAACTGTTCCACTGCATGTTCTGTGTCTGATTCCAGGGACAACTTATCTCGTCCCTATAAGGATGGACACTTTGCTTTTTAAAAACCAGACTGCTTGAATGTTTTCTGTTTTGTCTCTGGATGGGATCTATCCCCTCAAGGAGGAGTGCGGCAGACTGCATCTTCCAGAGAGGACCACAAAAATGTCTCTGGCACTGGCAACAGGATGTTGGGTCTCCCACTTCAAGGACTGGAGGTCACGCCTCCGTCCCCCCACCACCCTTGCGCTGGGGCAGGCCCTGTGACCGCTCTGACCCATGGCACACAGAACTGACTCTGTGTGGCTTCCAGTGGTGGTCCTTAAGTGCCCCATTCCTGCCTCTTCAAACCTAGCTGCCATCTATGCCCACTGTGAAGCCGGCGTGTTGTGAAAGCCACAGGGAGGGGCCTAGAGGTTGGGACATGATGAAGAAAGAGAGAGAGAGAGAGAGAGAGAAGACAAGGAGCCAGACGGGTCAGGGAAGGAACCATCCTGGTTCCAGAAGATTCCAGCCAGCAACTGTGGAACGGCAACTGCATGAGACACCTGTCAACCCCTGGAACCAGGATAATAATAAATTGCTGTCCTAAGCTACTAATATTTGGGGGTGGCTTGGTAGATGCGGCCATAGCTACCCAGAACAGTAGTTTCGGGGATCCCTTAAAGTGGAGTGGATGAGGTAGACGTTTAGAAAGAAAAGAATGGGGCGCCTGGGTGGCTCAGTGGGTTAAAGCCTCTGCCTTCGGCTCAGATCATGATCCCGGGGTCCTGGGATCGAGCCCCACATCGGGCTCTCTGCTCAGCAGGGAGCCTGCTTCCCCCCTCTCTCTCTGCCTCTCTCTCTGCCTACTTGTGATCTCTGTCTGTCAAATAAATTTAAAAAAATTTTTTTAAGAAAAAAGAAAGAGAGGGCGCCTGGGTGGCTCAGTGGGTTAAGCCGCTGCCTTCGGCTCAGGTCATGATCTCAGGGTCCTGGGATCGAGTCCCACATCAGGCTCTCTGCTTGGCGGGGAGCCTGCTTCCCTCTCTCTCTCTCTCTGCCTGCCTCTCTGCCTACTTGTGATCTCTCTCTCGCGCTGTCAAATAAATAAATAAATAAAATCTTTAAAAAAAAAAAGAAAGAGAAAAGAATGAATTTAGGATAATAATGACTCCTGGATTAGCTGGAGTTCTTTATAACAAGCCACAGAAAGCTAATTCCAGTGGAGTTAAGCAGATGAGTTTTTTGGAAGGAGGAACCATAGGAAGACCAACAAATGCTACATTCAGGAGGTACAGGAAGGAAGCACAAGGGAGCTATGGCTCGAAATCACGCTGGGAAGTTCACCATGGCAATGACAGAGATCCTGGCCCTTGGGTTTAGGGTCACTAGCTCCCATAGCAGTCTTGGCATGGGTTGCTCTGGGGGGCAGAGCGAGTGCACAGACCTCTGCCCTTGCTGCAAGGGGGTGGGTGGGCAAATGGGTATCTAGCCTTTCTAGACTCTGTATCAAGAGGTAATCTTTGTCCCCATGGAAGTCATAAGGGCATGGATGACACCTCCAAGGACAGAAGTTTAGGAGCTGGGAGATCAAGGTGAATGACAAGTGTCTACCACTGCTACCAAGACTCAAAACATACATATGGGGAGATACACATATGTATGCACATGTATAAATGTGTGAATGTGTGTATATGCATGTGTGTATACATATCCGTGTATATGTATGTGTCTACACGTGTGTATATTGTGCATGTGTGCACATGCTTATGGACATGTGTGTGTGTGCAGTTTTTTTGCATCATGCAATTTCTGCTTTACTACAATCTCCATCTTCCCGATCAGTCCAGCACTCTGCAAGATTCAGACTAAAATGAGCATTCACCCTTAAACCAGCAGGGCTTCTGTGAAAATATCAGTAGGAGTGTGTTTCTTAAAATCTACAAAAATTCATAGCCAGGGCATCAACAGAAATCATTATCTTAATAAAACCATGAGTATAGTAAAAAACAAACAAACAAAAAACACATTCCTAACAAAGAGATAGATGCTACAGTAAACCTGATATTTTTACTTAAAAAAATTAGGACGTGAATGCATCTTGACAGGAAGGGGTGTAAAAAGGCATGTCGGGCTGCTGAGTTAGGGTGACAACAGCAACACGCCCCAAGAGTAGGGGCAATCACGCGGTGAGCACTTTCTGAGAGCAGTGGGTTGAACTGAGCCAAAAATGTGACAGGCAACCCGTCATCACCGACAGTGCTGTGCTCCTTACACTTGCCGTATTGAAGCTCTGCAGACAGACGTGGTCAACTGCCGCTACCCCAGCGGGAAGAGTTAGTGGACTGGGGAAACTCATCAGGACCTCCATGTAATACTGCCATTATTCCAGGATTTAGCAATCAGATATGAGCTAAGTCATGCTTACAGAAGCACGCAGAATGTTCTGTATGCGTGTGTGCGTGTGCATGCACACCTGTGTGCTTGCGTGTGTGTGTGTCAGTTCAGATAACCTTTGCAAGCTAGCTGTTACTCTCATTCCAGAAGTGAGAACATGGAGGCTCACTGAAGAAGGACTCTGACCTAGTTCAGACAGATGTTAAGTGTTCGGCTGAGATTTGAACCTCGTACTGTTAGGTTTTCAGATCAATGCTCTTTACACCCTGTCTTGTCACTTAGGAGGAAAACAGCTTCCCCCTTTATTTTAGTGTATTTTAAATGCCAGTATAGTTAACCGACAGGTGTATGAGGTTCAGGTGTGGAGTACAGCGATTCAATATTTCTATATGTTACTTAGTGCTCATCATTGTAAGTATGCTCTTATCCCCATCGCCTATTTCACCTGTCCCCCCACCCACATCCCCTTCAGTAACCACCAGTTTTTTCTCTAGAGTTAAGAGTATTTCTTAGTTTGGCTATGTCTCTCTCTCTCTTTTTTCCCCTCTGCTCACTTTGCTTCTTAAATGCCGCATATGAGAGAGGTATGGCATTTGTCTTTCTCCGATTGGCTTATTTTGCTTAGCCTTATACCCTCTAGTTCCATCCATATTGTTGCAAATGGCAAGATTTCGTTCGTTCTTATGGCTGAAAGATATTCTATTGTATATACATGCAACCTCTTCTCTATCCATTCATCAACTGATGGGACACTTGGACTGTTCCAATAATTTAGTTATTGTAAATAATGCTGCTATAAGCATCGGGGTACATGTATCCCTTTGAATTAATGTTTTTGTTTTTTGAGGCAAATACCCAGAAGTGCAATTACTGGATCTTGTTAACTTTTGGAGGAACCTCCATACTGTTTTCCACAGTGGCTGCACTAGTTGCCTTCCCACCAACAATGCATGAGGATTCCTTTATTGCCATGTCCTCCTCAACACCTGTCCTTTGTTGTGTTGTTGATCTGAGCCATTTTGACAGGTGTGAGGTGATGTCTCACTGATGTTTTGATTTGCATTTCCCTGATGATGAGTGATGATGGGTGTCTTTTCATGTGACTGTTGGTCACCTGGAGTCTTTTTTGGAGAAATGTCTGTTCATGCCTTCTGCCCATTTTTAATTGGATTCAATGTTCTTTAGAGGTGTTGTTTCAGTTCTTTATATATTTTGAATACTAACCCTTCCTCAGATATGTCATTTGCAAATGTCTTCTCTCATTCGGTAGGCTGCCTATCAGTCTCCTTCACTGTGTAGAAGCTTTTTGTTTGGACATAGTCGCAATAGTTTATTTTTGCTTTTATTTCCGTTGCCTCAGGAGACATACCTAGGAAAATGTTGCTAAAGCTCATGTTAAGGAAATTACTACCTGTGCTCTCTTCTAGGATTTTTATAATTTCGAGTCTCAAATTTAGGTCTTTAATAATTTTTGAATTTATTTTTGTGTATGGTGCAAGAAAGTGGTCCAGTTTCATTCTTTTGCATGTAGCTGTTCAGCTTTCCCAGCATCATTTGTTGAAGATACTTTCTTTCACTGCATTTTCTTTCTTCCTCTGTCAAAGATTAATTGACCATATAACTGTGGGTTTATTTCTGGGTTTGCTATTATGTTCTGTTGATCTGTGTGTCTATTTTTGTACCAGTACCATACTGTTTTGATGACCATAGCTCTGTGATATAACTTCAAGTCCAGAATTGTGATGGTTTTGGTTTTCTTTTTCAAAAAGTGCCTTGTCTATTCAATGTCTTTCATGGTTCTATATACATTTAGGGATTTTTTTTGTTCTAATTCTGTGAAAACTGTTGTTGGTGTTTTGATCGGGATCACATTAAATCTGTAGAACAGCTTCCCCTTTTAGCATTACGACCTGAATCTCCAAGTTGGTAAGCAGTCATGACCCTCATGAGACTGGACTTGGATGGTCAATGGTGTCTTTCCAACTAAAGATTGTTCAAGTTGATTTTTCCCCAAAACGGAGACTTGGGTCCTTGCGCCCTCCAGCAACACAGCTTCAGCCTGTTCCAAGCTGCCTCCAGAAGTCCATGAAACTGGCAGGTGACTTTCCTTTTTTCTGTTCTCACCCAGGAGTTAGCAAGCAGGCAATTTAGAAGCACAACGATATTTTTCAAGGGAAGTTTCCTCTTTGAATAATATGACATTTTTCCTTGCAGAACGATTTCTCATTTCTCACAGAGATCAAAGGGAGAGAAAATGTTTCCAGTGTAACACAGATGTCTGCTAATTCCTTTGCCTGTTTCTAACTTTTGCATAAATTCAAAGTGCTGAGTAACTGAAAATGCCTGAGCTGGGGACCTGCCAAGGACTGGATTAAGTTCCATCCCTTAAGGCCAGAGGAGTTGGCCAAATGCCGCACAGCTGATAAAACTTCAAGGGTGCAGTTCATCTAATTGAGCATGAGAGGTGAAAAAGACACAAGCTGGCAACCGCCTTCCAAATCCTTCCAGAACAATCCTTCCAGAACATAGCCTCCTGGCCAGGCCTGTAATTCAAGAGTACTGTCAACCCATACTCCTGTGAATAGCTATATGAGCTGAGATGTTCATAGGAGAGGATGTGGGACCTTAGCACTGGATAAACCCCCACCACTTAGCAAATAGGAGGGACGAATCATTTAATGCGTTACTTCCACACTGCCCAAGCCTCTCAGGGGTTCCCAGAATTGATAGCACCTTCTTGACACTTAAAACTTGCTGGCTCTCAGAGCCCTGGTTCTCATCATGATCATCCCAAGGGCTTGTTAAAAGCAAGATCTTGGCCCCACCCCACAGCCTTGGGGGTAGATCCACAGACCTTTGATTCCCTGGATGGGGAACACCTGGAGAATTTGCATTTCTAAAAGTTCCCAGGTGCTACTTTGAAGACTACTGTCCTAGAGAAAGCCTGGGCCCCCCAGGAAGAATGCAGTCTCACCTTGTTCCAAATGGCAATGGTAAGATTATTATTTTTTTTAAAAGATTTTATTTATTTATTTGACAGACAGCGATCACAAGTAGGCAGAGAGAGAAGGGAAGCAGGCTCCCTGCTGAGCAGGGAGCCCAATGTGGGGCTCCATCCCAGGACCCTGAGATCATTACCTGAGCCGAAGGTAGAGGCTTCAACCCACCGAGCCACCAGGTGCCCAGGTTATTATTTTTTTAAACTTCTTAGAAATCAGTGGATTTTCAAAGAAATTATATTTTTCAAATGTCATCCATATTTCTTTGTATGTGAGCTGTCTCTGCGCTAAAGTTCGTTTGATTTTGGTTATTTCAACAGAGGGAGAAAGAACAAACTATTTTCAGAGACTCAGAAACACATTTTTTTCTGCTGAAGTGTGTGCTAATAGGCCTAACGTGTTTTCAATGGTGTGTGTGTATTTCACAGAGTAAATGTGTTATACCAGTGCACACTGTATGTTCACGTACATAAAACCATGAATACAAGCATCTCATAAGAATTCTAAAAAGGACTTTTGCTTTATCGATCCTTTTTTTCCTCAAGTATTTTATTTTTTTAAGATTTATTTATTAGAGAGAGATCCAGGGTGAACACATGAGCAGGGGGAGGGGCAGAAGGAGAGGAAAAGAATCTCAAGCAGACCTTTCCTGCTCAGGAGGGAGCCCGACATGGGGCTGGATCTCAGGATGCTGAGATCATGACCTGAGCCAAAATCAAGAGGCAGAAGCTTACTGCCCTTCAAGTATATTAAGGAAAGTATCAATGGCAGCTTATCATTTCACCCCTACAAACTTCAGCATACATCTTTAAAAACTATGGGAACTTTCTTACTGCGGTGCCAATATCATAACCAACAGAATTAAGGATAATTCCTTGGCATCATGCAGCCCATATACAAGATTTCCTAATTGCCTCAATCCCCGCCCAAAACACACACACACACACACACACACACACACACACATACACACACACACAGTTGTAATTAGGATCCAAATAAGGACCATATATTGCATTTGCTTATTATGTCCCTGAAGCAACTTGTTTGTTTAAGATTTTATTTATTTACTTGACAGAGAGAGACACAGTGAGAGAGGGAACAGAAGCTGGGGAGAGGGAGAGGGAGAAGCAGGTCTCCTGCTGAGCAGGGAGCCCAATGCAGGGCTCGATCCAAGGACCCTGGGATCATGACCTGAGCAGAAGGCAGACACTTGACGACTGAGCCACCCAGGCACTCCCTGAAGCATCTTTTAACATAGAGCAGAGGCTTCTCCCTCATCTTTTGCTTCTTGTCCTTCTTCTTTCTTCTTTTTACTTTTAAATCCCAGTGGAGTGTTGAAAAAAACAAAAACAAAAACAACAAAAAAAACAAGGTCCAGTATCTCAGAGAACAATCCAGTACCTGTTCCTGAAAGGATCATCTAACTTTGTTCCTCTATCTATGTATTTCCTATAAATTAGAAATCAGACTTTTAGTACTGATTCAACATAGGTTAAGATCTGAGGGCAAGAAGGGTGCCTGGGTGGCTTAGTTGTTACGCCTCTGCCTTCGGCTCAGGCCATGATCTCGGGGTCCTGGGATCGAGTCCTACATGGGGCTCCCTGCTCAGTGGGGAGTCTGCTTCTCCCTCTGTACTCCACCCCACTCATGCTCTCTCTCTCTCTCTCAAATAAAATTTTTCTAAAAAGCAGGGGGCAGATCAGGGAGATTCAAATTAAAACCACATTGAGATACCACCTCACACCAGTTAGAATGGCCAAAATTAGCAAGACAGGAAACAACATGTGTTGGAGAGGATGTGGAGAAAGGGGAACCCTCTTACACTGTTGGTGGGAATGCAAGTTGGTGCAGCCACTTTGGAGAACAGTGTGGAGATTCCTCAAGAAATTAAAAATAGAGCTTCCCTATGACCCTGCAATTGCACTACTGGGCATTTACCCCAAAGATACAGATGTAGTGCAGAGAAGGGCCATCTGTACCCCAACGTTTATAGCAGCAATGGCCACAGTTGCCAAACTGTGGAAAGAACCAAGATGCCCTTCAACGGACGAATGGATAAGGAAGATGTGGTCCATATACACGATGGAGTATTATGCCTCCATCAGAAAGGATGAATACCCAACTTTTGTAGCAACATGGACGGGACTGGAAGAGATTATGCTGAGTGAAATAAGTCAAACAGAGAGAGTCAGTATCATATGGTTTCACTTATTTGTGGAGCATAACAAAAAACATGGAGGACAAGGGGAGATGGAGAGGAGAAGGGAGTTGAGGGAAACTGGAAGGAGAGGTGAACCATAAGAGACTATGGACTCTGAAAAACAACCTGAGGGTCTTGAAGGGGTGGGGGGTGGGAGGTTGGGGGAACAAGGTGGTGGGTATTAGGAAGGGCACATGTTGCATGGAGCACTGGGTGTGGTGCAAAAACAATGAATACTGTTATGCTGAAAAGAAATTTAAAAAAATTTTTTTTAAATTAAAAAAAAAGCAGGGGGCGGGGGCAAGAACACCTGCCAGGTGATGCTACAGATCACCTAGGGTACCACCAGGAGACCCAAGTCCAACTGTTCTGCTCTAAGAAACACTGAGCTTCCTCATGTAGGGCCTGATGTGTTCAAGTAGGGCCATATAGATCCCTTCTCCATCGAACTTTTGTTCTGTGGTTTTCTCTACTGACGACCATTCAGACAGGGCTCCTGCCTCCCTGGGTAGATACCCAAGGGCTGAAATCAGAGTTTCTTTCAGGGCTGCTGCCTGGGACCCCCGTCCTCCCTGTCCTCACCCCTGCCTCGGCAGTAAGCAGTGGAGAGGAGCTGAGAGCAATAAGCTCAGGGCGGTGGGACCCCTCCCATTTGGAAGGCAACTTTCCAGGTCATTCTAACATCCCCACAGGCACTGCTCTAAATGTTCCAAGATGGTGGGCCGTGTCCACGGAGGGAGAATGTTTAAGCTTGGAATGTGATCTCACAGTGTTTACTAGAATAGTGGAAATTGGGAGAGGTCTCCATGGCTGTCCGTTGACAGCTTTGCATGCCCAGAAAGTATTTCTGTGCGGAGACTCCTAGGGCCACATTCTTGTACAATTAGGCACAGTATTTCACGTTTCTCGGGGAGTCCTTGGAGCACCGACACTTCCCTCTTCAAAGCACGTCCTCAACAAAAAACGCGCTAGTATTTCTGTTGGTACTTTTTTATTTTATGAAATTCCAGACTACTGTATGTCAATGTATCAATTTTATGTCTGGTGTCAATTCTCATTCTTTTTTAAAAAATATATATGTGATAGGTCCCCCAATAATGGGTCCGTGATCAAAGGAGCGAGACTGATACAAAGCGAAGGTCAACCAAAGCTTTATTTCGCACCAAGCATCGAGAATCAAATCGACCGGTCGGGGCCCTCTCTTACAAAGAGGCGACCCCTCCCTGCTTTACAGACTAACTTTTATAGAGCAAAGGCCATGTGGTTGGGCCTGGCCACACACAGGTGGCCAATGAGATTGCAACACACAGAGAAATCTGCATAGTCATGCTAAGTCACACATGGGTGGCCAATTGAATTTCAATTTACCCTAGTAGATATTTGAACTAGCCTATCTCCTTGGTCAGAATTGGTGCCCAAAAGGCGGGGCCCACTCTTCTTGGTAGCTAGGGAGACAGTATGCACGCCCCACTGATTGGATGGCTCCACCTGGCCTGACCCGCCCTTGTATCTGGGCTTTGCTACCTGGGACTGGTTTCCCAAACTTGCTTTTAAGTAAGTTCCTCTGGGAGGGGCAGGGTCAATCTAAGTTTACTGCATAAACAACAAAATGGCTCCCTCTGGCTAAGTAGGCCCTTACATATGGTTTCTCTAGAGGTTGCTCTGTGATGGGCCTGCAAAGATAATCCGACAAATCATCAAAGGTTTCTAGAAGTTCCCCACTTGCTCAGAGTGGGTTTTTGTTTTTTTTTTAATGGGTCACTGCACCTATTTCTGGAGGACAGAATTGGGTGTACAGAGAGATGGTCAGGCCAAATGCCGAATAGAGGAAATGCATCTTGGCCGTGACCTTCAGCCCTGCCCCCCTCCCTCCTTCACCTCCTCCTTCAACACGAAATGCTTCTTAGTTGCTTTTACTCTTGCTCTCCATTTTCTGCTCTTAACACCAAGGCAGAGGACTGGATCTTTTGTTGTTGTCTTTCCTTCCGTCCGCACCGCAGACACAGAAGCAACATAGTTCCCAGCAAGCCAACTGGGCACAAATATAGTGTCGTGCAGATGAGTGGTTGGCGGTTGCCTGATGATGTGTAGGTGGTTTGTCACAAAGGAAAGTACTATCCTGCAGAGCAGGAGTCCATCTGCAAGCAGGGGGAATGAGGAAGGAGAACCCTTGTCATTCTAGATGGATGGGACCATTCCGATGGTCTCTGGGTCCAAGGGCATTGTCTCCTCAATTTCTTTTTTCTTCTCTCTCTCTCCCTTTAATTTATTTATTTAAACTGAGGGCCAACGGACAGTGAAATTAGGTCATTTGCGACAACATGGATCGACCTGGAGGGTGTCACACTATGTGACATAAGTCAGACAGAGAGGGGCGCCTGGGAGGCTCGGTGGGTTAAAGCCTCTGCCTTCGGCTTGGGTCATGATCCCAGGGTCCTGGGATGGAGCTCCACATCCGGTTCACTGCTCAGTGGGGAGCCTGCTTCCTCCTCTCTCTCTGCCTGCCTCTCTGCCTGCTTGTGATCTCTGTCTGTCAAATAAATAAATAAAATCTTTAAAAAAAAAAAAGTCAGACAGAGAACAACAAATACTGCATGACGGTGCTTAGATGTGGAATCTAAAAACCTAACAAAATAAAACAGAACTCATAGACACAGAGACCAGACAGGTGGCTGCCAGAGAGGAGGGGCTGAGTGAAATGGGAGGGGGCAGTCACGAGGCACGTAAATAACTTCCATTCCATGTCCCCTCCTCCCCTCGCAAAGAGCCTGAACCTTCCAGTGCCGCGGACATGGCCTCAGCCTAGGATGGTAGGGAGAAAGAGGGTGGGGGCTCGTGTGAGAAGACCTTGCTTTCAGGATCTGGGACCCCCAGCCCCAGCCTCCTGCCTGTCGTTGAAGGGCTGACCTCCCACATGAACTGGACTGTTGTTCTACGGGCCTTGGGAGGATCAGGCTGGACCCAAACCATGCTGCAAGGCCTGCCTGTCCTCTTCATGCCTGGGCTAAGGGCCACCAAGTCCTTACAGATGTTTATTTCGCTGCTCTTTCTCTTCAGGAACAGCAGCCATCCCTTTACCCAAGACCAATGGGCCACTCTACCATTGGGGGAGATGGGAGCACATAAACCCAAGGCCTTAGAGAAGGAGGTGAGAGCCTGAGGTCAGGCTGCAGGCAGCGAGGTGTTTTCCTTCCCCCAGACCGTCATGCAGGTTGGTGGGTGCAAGGGGCCTGTGATCTGGAGAAGCTGAGAGCCTGGCTCCTTCCAAGGCCTCTGAGGCTCCAGTCCTCTTCTACTCACCTGGAACTCCTCCATTTCTTGTCCCTGTTTTGGATCTTTTCACCCTTCCTCGTTCCATGAAAGACACAGATCTCCTCCAAGGAGTACTGATGAATCCATCCTCCGTGAGGGATAAGGAGAGACCCTCTGCCTACTCAGTGAATTCCGTGGGACAGGAATGGGCCTTGGGCCCATCTGATCAGCCTGGAGCCCGGAGGACACAAAGGAGCTGGGTGGGCCTAAATCTGGAGTTGCAAGGGACACCGGACACAGCTCACAGCCTGAAGGCCAAGTGCACACTGAGCAGGGAGGACCGCTAATAACCATGCCAGGGCCTACCTCACCAGAGGAAATGGATTTGTTGCTATGGAGAAGGTGACCTGTCTTTTTAAAAAGGCTACGAATCGTTACAGGAACCTAACAAGAAATGTCAGGCTGTTTGCAGATGACCAAGCTTTCCTCTTCTGCCTTGAAACCTGAAGGAGATAAAAAGACCCCAGCTTCTCTATAGCTTATTCGTTATAAATCGTTACACACAACTTGCTCTCAAGCAGCAGCTACAAGATTCTCTGCGGGCACAGGACTCAAACACGTAGAAAGGGAGAACTCTGGGCGAGGATCACAGACACTGTCTCGTGTCTACATGGGTGGACTGCTTTACTAGGAAAATGTTTAATTTGGGGGCGCCTGGGTGGCTCAGTGGGTTAAGCGTCTGCCTTCGGCTCAGGTCATGATCTCAGGGTCTTGGGACCGAGCTCTGTGTTTGGTTCCCTGCTCAGTGGGGAGCCTGCTTCTCCCTCACTTTCTGCCTGCTGCACCCCCACTGGTGCTCTCTCACTGTCAAATAAATAAATAAAATCTTTTAAAAAATGGTTCGTTTTCTTTTAAAAAAAGAATATATATATATATATACACACACACATGCACACTGATATATATTGTCCCCTAAGGCAGTCCTAGGCTGCTTTAATATCCAGTTATGAGAAGAAATTTCCACTAGACTTTCTACTGCTCCCACCGTGGTTGCAGACATGGGGGCAGGGAGGGGCAGCACGGGTAATAGGCTGGAAACTTCTTGAAAGGATATTATATAGAAGAGAGGAAGGTTCATCTTGTGTTGTTCCAGAAGCCAAAACCAAGGAAGGGAAGTTTCAAAGTAGGTCATTTAGCCTTAGTATAAATAAATTCAAAAAAACTTTTTTTATTTCAGTAAAATGTACATGAAATTAAAGTTTACCGTGTTAACCTCTTTGAAGTGCATTAACCACATTCGAGTTCTTGCGCAAACATCACCTCCAACCCATCTCCAGAAACTTCTCATCTTCCTGAACAGTGACTTGGTACTAATTCCCACTCTCTTCCCCCCAAACCCCCGGCAACCACCACTCTGCCTTCTGTCTCTAAGAATCTGGTGGAATTATACAGTACGTGACCTTCTATGTCTGGCCTCCTTCACTGGGGAACGTCAAAGATTATGCTGCTTTGTGTCCATGGTGCAGTGTGAGAGAGAGAGAAAATGGGTGCAGGGTGGGGCAAGGGGAGGGGCAGGAGGGAGGGGCAGGGGGAGTGAGAGAATCTCAAGGAGACTCCATTCCCAGTGTGGAGCCCAACGCAGGGGCTCGATCCCACGACCCTGAGACGACGACCTGAGTGGTCCACAGAGCTACCCAGTGGACTCATCCTTGAGTCCCTGCTTTTATTTTTTTGCTTTCGGGCGTGAAAAATGTAATGAGCTATGCCAGATGGAGGAGCAGTCTGCCATTGAAGACTCTAAGTTCCCTTTTACCGTAGCCAAAAAAATTCTTCCAAATGCCTCACCTTCAGAGACCCCCTGCCCCCTCAAGAAGAGACAACCCCCCACCCCCGCCAATCTCTGAACAGTGTAGTTGACTGGTGAGTCCCAAACGGGACTCTGCATCAGAATCACACGGGAGCAACTAAAAATATCCGAGGGCTAGAAATCTGTGGGGTACCACATCCACCGAGCAGTTAAATCTAACATCCCGGACAATGAGACAAATGGACATGGTGTGTCTGCTAACGTGACACTCATCATCTATGCAGCGTTGCTGCCAGAAAGGTTCTGACTGTATCTAACCATGAAGAAACAGATGTCCCCGCTGAAGGCCATTCTGCAACACAGCGAAAATGTCAAGGTAACCGAAGAACAAGTTGGAAACTGTCCTGAGGAGGCTAAAGGGCTGTGAAAGCCAAAGGCATTGAGGGCTCTTGATAGGATCAGGGATGAAAAACAAAACAAGGGAGGGCACGTATGGCATGCTGCATAAACAATGAATTTTGGAACACTGAAAAAATAAAATAACATTAAAACAAAACAAAAACAATAACAACTATGAAGGACATCATATGGGACAACGGAAAGTGTGAAAATGGATGGTTAGATAATAGTCTTCTTAGCAATGGTAAAAACTCCTGAGGGCGACCATTATATGGTGGCAATGGAGGTAGATATCTCGGTTTTCAGGATAAAAATGTGGAAATATAAAAAGGTGAAGAGAAATTTATGTTTGTAAGTAACTGTCAATGGGCTCCAAGAAGAAAGTGTGTGTGTGTGTGTGTGTGTGTGTGTGTGCACGTGTGTGTGTATGTGTGCACGTGTGTACATAAATACATGGAAAGATAAAGTAAATGTGGGGAAAATGTTAAGAATGGTGAATGAACCTAGGGGAAGTATGCGTAGCAATTACTGAACTACTCATGAAATATTTATATGCAGTTGAACAATTTCAAATAAACAGGGGAAAAAGACAATAATCTAACCCTGAACCACCTGAGGCCCTCAGAATCGGAAGGGCCAGGGGCAGGGACCTGTATTTTTAGGGAGCCCCCCGCCTTGAGACGGTCAAGTGACCGGTGTAAGACCAATCTGCATGCCAACATTCATGAACCACAGAGCGAGATGTGTCCCTAGGAACCTTTCCACTGGAAACTCTGGGATTTTCTTGAGAGCAGTGTTTCCAAGCAGTGGGGAGAAGAAGGATCGTTGAATGTTCAACAGGCTAACCATGAGGACAAAAGGGAAACGATGCCTACCTTACTCTGAAGTAAGTAGCAGGTGAGTCAAATGTTTAGATATAAAAAATATAAATATAAAATATAAATATATATTTATAAATATATAAATATAAAAAAAGAAACAATGAGGTGCTGGCTCAATAGGAAGAGTGCAGGACTCTTGATCTCAGGGTCATGAGTTCAAGCCCCACATTGGGTGTGGAGATTATTTAAATAAATAAAAACTTAAAAAGGAAAAAAGAAACCATGAAAGCCCCTGAAGACAATATGAGATAATTTGAAAATTCAATCTTGGCATGAAGAAGATCTTTGTAAGGAAGACCCAAAACCTAGAAGCATAAACTATTAATAAATCTGCCTGTATAAAAGTAAAAAAAAAAAATTTGGCCATCTTCATGGCCAAAAATACTTCAAAGAACAACAAAGGACAAACTACAAATGGGAATTACTTTAACAAGACAGATGGCTGAGGCTAATTTACTCAATATATCAATAAGTTTACAAACCACAAAGAAATAGTCCTTACCAAAAACCCAACTGAAATATGGGTAAAGGACATGAAAAAGTTCACAGAAGAAGACACACTGAAATACAAATGCCTCGTAGACATACTAAAAACTCTGTCAACTGTTACCATAAATAAGAGAGCCGGACATTAAAATTAAACTGAGATATCATTTTTCACTTTCCAGATTTCTAGGCAGTGTTTCAAAAGGCTAATGCCAACCTATTTTGCAAAGGCTGTGGGCAACCGGGCAGGTCCATGCACCATTGGTGGAGTTCCAAAATGTGTAACCTCTTTAGAGGCTATCTTGGCAAAATCAATCAAAATATTAAATGCACATACCTTTCCACCCCGAAGCTTCACTTCCAGGAATCAACATTCATCCGTGTGTTCAAAGATGTGGGTGTAAGATATCAACAGCGACATTTTTTGAAGCAAGAGTCCAGAACTACCTAAGAGACCATCAACAGAACATTACGTAAATATTGGAATGTCTCCTTGATGGTCATTGATCTGTTGGAACATCTATACATTGCACCACTCCTAAAAGTTAGATGGTATGTGTCGCTATAGAATTTTCTGTAATGGGGGGAAAAAGCAAGATGAAGGGTGTGTTTATGTTAAAAAAGACTGTCAGTGCATACATTCTATGTTTCCATATCAGCAAAGAGTTGTGGAAAATATACAGTGCACTGTTAATAGTCACTATCTCTGACTTGAGTTCCAGGGTAGGATACCATTTTCAATCCTTCATACAAGCAAAATCTGGGTGGTAATATTCAGGGAGGTAAGGGCATAAAAATAGATATTCTTATAGGGGCGCCTGGGTGGCTCAGTGGGTTAAGCCTCTGCCTTCAGCTCAGGTCATGATCTCAGAGTCCTGGGATCGAGCCCCACATGGGGCTCTCTGCTCAGCAGGGAGCCTACTTCCTCCTGTCTCTCTGCCTGCCTCTCTGCCTACTTGTGATCTCTCTCTCTCTGTGTCAAATAAATACATAAAATCTTTTAAAAAAAATAGATATTCTTATAGACTATAGGAGATTGTGGAAATTGGTCCAGCCTTTTTAGAGGCCAATTTGACAATGCCTACAATATTTTAATATCCTTATACTGTGTTATCAAATGATTCCCACTTTTGAGACTCTTATCTCACAAAGATACTTGAACCACGTCATAATATTACAGGTACCCAATGACAATTCGGGGCCAAATTAAAAAGTTAACCAATGAATAATGGAGAGGCCATGATATAAGGTCTGGTGGTCTATTTAATGTGGGATTAAGGCTAAGTAACTGTGGGAATTACAATCCCAATAAAGTATAAATTCTATTATAAATCTTGATGATGTAAAAAATACTAATAAACAATCAGAAGATAGAAGAGATGTGAGACAATAGGTGATAATTCTTTTTTTTTATGATTTTTCATTTATTCATTTGAGAGAGAGAGCAACAGTGTGAGTGAGTGCAAGAGCAGGGGAGAGGATCACTGGGAGAGGGAGAAGCAGACTCCCTGCTAAGCAGGAAGCCCTCTGTGGGCCTCGGATCTTAGGACCCTGAGATCATGACCTGAGCTGAAGGTAGATGCTTAGTTGACTGCACCACCTGGGCAACCTGGTAAGAGATTATTCTAATAACCACATCTCTCATGGCAAAGTGAGTTAACTCAGTCTGTCAATCTGGAGCATATATTAAACATATTTGCCAATTACTTAAAGATTTACATAATCTCTTTCCTTCCTCTTCTTTTCTTTTTCTTTCTTTCTTTTTTTTTTTTTTAAGTAGTTTCCAGGCCCAATGTGGGGCTTGAACTCACAACCCTGAGATCAAGTCACGTGCTGTACTGACTGAGCCAACTAGGTGCTCCTGCTTTTCTTTTTCCATAATCAACTTTCCTTACTTTACTAGGATCATTTAGGAAATAATATTTCTTTTGGTGAAGAAGCATTTACCCAAAGTTCATCAATCCTTCAGACTACTCAGGGCCATGGCACCCACCTGTGGATACTGTGTCCTCCCCAGCTTCAATAGGTGTCCTATAGGGGCTGTAACATAAACACATGCCCCTCTAGGGTTGGGCAGTGCTCACCTGTACAACTGTACATGGCAGCCCAGGTTTATGACAGTTTTTTTTTTAGTTCTAATATTTAAGTATAAAGTGAATGATTTTCCATTAAATGTAGCTTCTATAACAAGAGCCCAAGTACTTTTCTTTAGAATACAACATGGTGGTTAGCATGCTGGTTTGAGAGTTAGACTGCTTGTGTTAGACTCCTGATTAGCTAGCTGTGTGATTTGGGGAAAATGACGCAGCCTTTCTGTGTCCCAGCTTCTTCATCCATAAAACACAATAATTACAGCCTAACTGGCAGTTGAGGTGATTTTGCAAAATAATCCATTTACACTGTTTAAACAGTGAAACTAAGACAGTCAATCTTTGGAAGGAGAGAAAACAAAGGACTCTGGTCTCTCACACTCTTCTGTGGTCTGAAAAGGGGTGGCTCACGTGACTGTAGTCTAGGAGAGAATTCTGCTCCCCTCAGGCATGTGCTTATTTCCCAATTTCTCATGGTTTAGGGTGGCAATATGAATAGTATGGTATGAACTTTTTAAATGTCCATCAAATGCAAATATAATGGAACAAATCTTGTGCATGTCTTCCTTTTCTAAACCAAAAAAACCCCACAAAACAACAACAAAACACCCCTGAAGTTTAAAGACTGTGCAGAGAAACTATGACAGAATCTTCATTCAGTATGCTTATTTTTTTGTTTACTTTATATTTATTTATTTATTTATTTTAAATGAACATATTATGTATTATTAGCCCCAAGGGCATTCGGTATGCTCATTAAGTACATCCTAGTTTTTGCCATTGGCGAATTGCTCTCAAGACTTTTCTTTCTTTCTTTTTTTTTTAAAGATTTATTTATTTATTTGACAGACAGAGATCACAAGTAGGCAGAGAGGCAGGCACAGAGAGAGGAGGAAGCAGGTTCCCCGCTGAGCAGAGAGCCTGATGCGGGGCTCGATCCCAGGACTCTGGGATCATGACCTGAGCCAAAGGCAGACGCTTTAACCCATTGAGCCACCCAGGCGCCCCTGCTTTGAAGACTTTTCCTGCTGGTGGCTTGCTGTGGTTGACCTGCACATTTGCAAACCTGCTAGCTTTCTGGTGAACAGTAACCTCCTCTCTGGGGGCTGTGCTGGGAGGGCTCTGTGGTAGCTTCCCACTGTAGTAAGCTCATCTGTCATCGAGAAAAAGTGACAGGTGTGCACACAGCAGATTACAGAAACAGCCTTAACCAATACTGTGACGCGATCTCCGTATACATTATTTATTGTTTCTGCCAGGGAAGACAAATTTATTCTGTTTTGAGGAGAACAGAGGTTCATTAAAGGAGACGCTGTGACAGGGAATCATCGACACCCAGCACCTTCCTGCCCAGGACGTAAACAGGCCTCACAAAAGTAAACACTTGGTGCGTTTTCTGATCCCTAATTGATGGTGGGCCCCCACGGAAATGCACACATGCATTTATGCGGACTTGAGCACAACTGGCAGGCTCCGCTGGAGAGACCACTCCGACTCACGAGGGCTTTCTAGATGTTTACCTCCAGCATCTCGTGTTGGCCTGCCATTGGCCCGCCCGTCTGCTTCCCAGTCACGGGTCAAGGGAACCCAGCACACACACACATACACATTCCTGAGGCATGCCTTAATACGTATTTCAGAAAAATTTAAAAAACCACCACGAACAAAGAAACCCAACCCTAATTCTGCACAGTTGAATCTTCTTCCTACTCCCGTGATTTCCTGAGAGACTCGCGTTGTCTGTACTTGCATACTCCTCTCATCGCTTTGCTCCATTTCCGGTTACCACTAGGGATGGTACCTCCTCGAGTCACAACACTCCCTCACCCCCTTTTGGAAGACTTCATAATTAAAAATTGGATTTTGGGGGCGCCTGGGTGGCTCCGTGGGTTAAAGCCTCTGCCTTTGGCTCAGGTCATGATCCCAGGGTCCTGGGATCGAGCCCCGCATCGGGATCTCCACTTGGCGGAGAACCTGCTTCCCCCCACCTCTCTCTCTGCCTGCTTCTCTGCCTACTTGTGATCTCTCTCTCTCTCTGTGTCAAATAAATGAAAAAATCTTAAAAAAAAAATTGGATTTTGTTTATTTTTTTTAAATGGCTATTATAGTCACTCAGTTTTTTTTTAAAAGGATTTTATTTACTTATTTGAGAGAGAGAGATCACAAGTAGGCAGAGAAGCAGGCAGAGGGGGAGGAGGAAGCAGACTCCCCGCTGAGCAAGGAGCCCGATGTGGGGCTCGATCCCAGGACCCTGAAACCATGACCTTAAGGCAGAGGCTTAACCCATTGAGCCACCCAGGCGCCCCAATAGTCATTCAGTTTAAAATTCAAAAGGATAAACAGACAAAAGGATAAACAGGGAAAACCTTCTCTTCTCCCACCTTAGCTCTCAAACACTCAGCTCCCTTACCCAGAGATGACCAATGTTCATACTTTCTCCATACTTTTATGAGAAAGTAGTGGAAGTCCAGAATCAGATGCTAGGGACATAGTCACACGAGGACTTCAGGGACTATGGTGGGCCCCACTGCCTACATTTTCCAAAACCCATGGAAGCACATGGTGATAGTGCCAGCAACAAAGTCCTCAGAGATCCTAAAGCTCTTCTAAATTGGTGGCGAAAGGGTCCACTAATTTAAACAGCATCAGTGTTCAAGCATTTCATTGAATTCTGATTCTTTGAAAGTTGATAACCTGAGTATGACCACAGTGGATGGCTCAGTAAGACACAGTGATGAATCAGAACACACCAGATGCCTATGATGCCAACGAAGGAAGTCTTCCAAATCAAGAAACACATTACTAAGTCATCCACTGAAGACAGAGAATCTTCTTTTCCACTGTAGACTATTAGGTTCATACTGAAACCACACTTGCAAAATAAATGTCTTTATATCAATAGTTTGCAGATTCAGCAATGTAACCTCTCTGCAAATACCTGTGGTGACCTGAGGCCAAGCAAAAGGAAACCACCTTCTTGTGAAATCTTGTTCCAGAGTGGACAGAGGTTAAAGCTTATTATAGGACAGCTGGGGTTTCACAGCCAATGTCAAAAGTCCATATATTTAGAAATCTTACTCAGTTTGCTTTGTGCCTTGTCTGCCCTGGCAGTCACTGCTGGCTAGCCACTGGTGGACCTGACAATGAGAAGCTTGTGGCTTTGTGTGCCTCCCACGTGTCCACAAACCACAGCCCCTTGTTTTGCCTGCTACTCTCCATCCCGGTCCCCTGATCCTGCACCCGAGTGTTCACTCCTGTGGTGCCACCACCCCATAAGTGCACCCCTGCTCTGTTCCCTTAGGTGCCTCATCGCAGGCACCACTAAATCCGCCAAAGCTACTTATTTTTATGTAATTCTTAGAACTTACTCATGTTGTGCTATCTTGCTATCTTGAAGTTGAATCTGTATTTTAGAAATTTGTCGAAAATATATTTTTCCCTGGCATTCATTCATATCTACCCACGACCTATGACTTTCGGGAACCTGCAGCAAAACAATTAAGAACTGGAAGATGAAGTTAACCATCAAGAGGAGTGAGTGTGGGAATTTGACAGAAAGCAAAGACCAAATGCCTCACTGTTTTTATCATCATCATCACCATTATCACCATCACCATCATCACCATCAACAGCATCGTCATCACCATCATCATGAGCATCATCTCCACACCATCACCATTATCATCACCATCACCACCACCACCATGATCATTACCCCATCATCACCAACATCATCATCTCCATCACCACTATCATCACCACCATCATGATCACCGCCATCATGATCATCATCACCATCAGCACCACCACCATCATCTGAAAGAAGAGAAGCTCACACTTTTGATGCCAGGGCCTATGCCAGGCTCTTCATGGGCATCACCTCACCAAATCTTCCTTATAAGTAGTGTCTGGAAGAAGCAGCTATTGTAATCTCCATTGTACAGATGAGAAAGCTGAGGCTTTGAGACAATGACTTCTCTAAGAACACACACCTAGAAGCCCCAGAGTCAGAACAGCCTGACTCTGGAAACTGGGCTCTTCACCACTAGGCAATACTGCCTCCTCTTGGGGCTGGTTGAACTCTTGCAAAGACCACTTAAGGCCTTTAAAAGGGCAATTCCATATTGAGACGGAAAATCCAAGGAGGGCTTTCCTAATCTGCTGTAAATGAAGCAGATGATAGCTGTATGTAAATCAGTTTTTTGGAAATGAAATCCTATTCTAAATCCACCAGGGAAGCTAACTTCATTCCTTCACCAAGCAAAGAAAACTAGGATGGCAACACAATTTGTTCCAGTAGATCTATTTGGTAAAGTCATTTTTTTTTTTATATCTATGACTACCTTAGAGTTGGGTTGGAGTGCTGAGCCCTGACCCTCCCCTTAGCCCAAATGCACTCCCTGCTAGCACTGAGGATACCTTCAGACAAAAGAGTGAGAAAAGTCCACATCCCCATCTGCCATGCCAGGAATTGCTGGCTAAAAGCTAGGGTGGCAGGAATCAGGGCTCTTTTGGGAGGAAGAGGAGGAGGAAGGGGAGGAGGAGGAGGAGGAGGCATAAAATATGCATGAAGCAGACTTGCACGGATGGCTAAGCGGGTTCCTCAGTGAGCCCACCACTTCCAGCTCAGCTCCAGCAGCAAAAGAAAGGTAGCAGTCCTTTGAGTTAGAAACCCTTCACGAAGCTACTTGCAAGCTTCTGAGGAAAAAAACAGAGTCAATAAATATCTCGCATTATGTGTCCATGCAGCTTCTCCTGCAGACTAGACCGGCTATAGGTTGGTTAGAATCTCCCTGTGATTCCATGAACATTCTGTTGGATCCAGAAGGAAGGGCCTTCAGCCCCAGAACTGTAATCAGCAGACAGCCTTCATGTGTTGGCACCATCGGGGATTGTCTCATCTATGCCCAAGGTCATGTCCTTCCCCAAAGACTCCCATAGATGGGTGGTAACGAAGGGCCCAGGCCTATCGGCCCAATCTGGGACAGCCCTCTGACAGGATCCCGACAAGGGAGAGCTCTCCACAGCTTGTCTGAGGCTGTGGGCCTGCAGGTCTCCTCTACCCTCCCTCCACTGCTGGTGTTGGTCCCAGGCGTACACCTTGGCACAGACCTTTTACCCGACCTTCTGTCTCCAAGTCGACCTCCCAGAAACCTCAGCCTGCAACAAGCATCCACACAAACATTTGCAAAACAGAAATGGTTGTAGCGTGAAGGGAAAGGGCCTCACATTTATTGGATATAAAATCTAGGACGCCAGACTACAGTTCATGGAGAATTTGCCCCGTGTTCCCTGTTTTCATGGTGTCAGTATCAGCAAGAACGACTGCTCACAACCACTTCAAATAAGGTACAGATCTATACAGTTTTTTTGTCAGCCCACTTCTCTTCCATGGAAAAATTTCCCTGCAATCAAATTATTTGGATATACTTTCCCTTTTTTGGTAGGCATCACAGATTGCCAAAAAATGGCTCCAGTTCTTCATCCTGCATCTGTTGCCTTCGGCAACGCAACCCTTTGCACCCTTCCCATCAAGACACAGACGAAACCTTGAATCAGGGATGGCCTTGGGTCTTGCCTTGGCAAGTGGAAGGTGATGGAAATGATGCCATGCCAGTTCCAAGGTAGGCCTTGAACACTCCTGCTCTCTCTCTCAGAAGCTTATGTGGACAGCTACGTGGAAAAGCCTGGGTAAGCCCCCCAGGAGGGTGAGGAGGTTATATGAAGCAGAACGAGCTGAACAAGTTGAGACCATCCCACAGCTCTCAGCCAACCTAGTCAACCCGTGGCCGAGCCCAGCCAAGACCAGCACTGCCCAGAAAAGCTCAGCCACAAAATTGTCAGCTACAGAAATTGCTCCTGTCTGAACCCACAAGTTTTTGGGTAGTCAGTTACGCAGCAAACACCATCTGCTGAAAGAACAGTGGTGATTTCCAAGACGGATTCTGAGGACTACGTTCTGGGGCACACTGGTCCATTTCCAAAAACCTATTAAGATCTGAGTCAAGGATATCAAGTAGATGGGAAGGAATACAGAAAACACTCTCTAGAGGTAGTGTTAAAATTGCAATTTTAAAAATGGCTCAAGACAAAACAGCTTAGTCCAAGAAATGGAGATCTGTGGTCAAGTTGGGAGTTTGAGAACCGTGACCTTGAAACTTGTGAGTCCCCATGTGACCTGCTATTCCCTTCTCCGTCCCATGGATACAGAAGTGGAGAACTCCAGCAGGAACTCAGAGAAACTTTAGGAACCCAGCACTCTTCCCTTGCCTGCCGTGGATCACAGCAAATGAAGAAAAGAATACCTCCATTTGTCCAGGAACATTAATAAACAGTCTTTGGCTTTTTAAAATAAAATTATTTCCTAGCTTGACGCTAATACTTGTTACAGTATCTGGTGCAAAAAGGTCATTGTCCCTGCAGCCATTTCCTAGAGGGAGAAAAAAAAAAAAGCCTCCTCAGTCCCTGGCCCAGATTCTGACATAATCCCAGTTCCTTTTCTGCTGCTCTGCTCCCCCAGATAGATGTGCATAGAGCAAGTGTTCCCACCCATCACCTTGACTCAGGGAGAGGCGTGCATTCCTCTGATGATCTGGAGCTTGTGGTGGTGGTTTGCTGAGTCATAGTCAGACTTCAGAAATGAGATGCCTTCACCTCAATCTCCAACACAAGATTTCCTGCAAATTCGACATTGGTTCACCCAGGGTTTTGAACCTCTTGAGAACCCTAGGACTTCCAGTAGTTTGCATTTCTCCCCCTCTTGACACCTTGGAGGCACCTGCATTAATGGGGCTACTTCCTGCTACCCTGCTGCTGGAGGAAGCCTCAAGAGGCAGAGTGTTTACTGGCCTCCAGGGGTGGGATTCACCTACTAACTCACCGTGTAGCCCCGGAGAACCTTCCACGTGGGCAGCTGGCCCTTGGCCGAATACCTAACTAGTGTGCAGGCTTTAGCAAGGTACCCAGAAGGTCGTTACTAGGTCCCATTAAATCTTCCTAAATTAGAGCCTCGACCTCTCAAAAACTTCCTTATAGCTGCGGGAGTCCCTCTGCCAGGTCACAATGTCATCGGAAAGGACGGGGTTTGCACTCAGAGGATGACAAGACACCGACGACGGCGGTGGCATCCCCTGCTGTCCACCAGCATCGACGGTGAGGAAGACCTGAAACATGCCATTCTTCTTCACAGACTCCCCGGGGGTATTTTCTATCTGAGCCAGCTCAAGCGAGTGCGCTCATGTACAAGTGTAGGTTCGGCAAGGTGGCGGGCGCGGTTGGGGGGGTGGCATGGGCACACTAGTCTACTCCTGGGACACAGTCCCTCTCCCCTCGCTGTGTAGAGATAAAATCTGATCAAGATGAACATCAGGTTCATATGAGTATGTAGGTGTCTAAGGAGGAACATGAAGCCCTTCAGCTCTACGCATGGGCTGTACCCGTGGGCTCACACAACAGTAGGGAAAGCAGACATGCGTCCTGCTGACTCATCGGAAGGGTGTTCTTCCTGGTACCCCTCCAACTAATGAATGGACAAGGACCAGGTGATCGCATATGTATCTGTTAATTAACAAACTGCCAACAATGTCAGGGGACATATCGTCATGACGTTAGGCATTTCTCAGCTCTGCTGGTGGCAGAATTTTTTTTTTATTTGTGTATATATATATACATTTTTAAAGATTTGTTTATGTGAGAGCGAGAATGCGCACGGGAGTGAGAGCATCGGGGGAGGGGCAGAGGGCAAGAGAACCTCAAGGAGACTCCGTGCTGAGCGTGGAGCCCGACGAGGGGCTCAATCTCACAACCCTCAGGTCATGACTGGAGCCAAATCCAAGAGTTGGACGCTTAACTGACTGAGCATGCCCGGCACCCTCGGTTGCAGATTTTTAAATAAAACCTTGAGTTTCTACCATTAGAACTTTAAAACAGGTGCTCAGTACTTCAAAGCTAATAAATATGGACAAGTATTCGTAAGAATTGCATGCGCTTCTCTGTGTTTACAGTAAGGATACTTTCTTGTGCACTTTGAGCATTTATGTAAAGGTTTTTAAGTTTAAGAAATATATATATATACACATAAAACAATCAAACAGATGAGCTGTAGGTAGGAAATGTTAATGCAGCATTAGAGAAAAGGTCACATAGATATGAAATGAATAAAATGCTACAAACGAAGAGAGAAAAAGTAAGAAGAATTCAGTAAGAAGCAAGTTAGAAAATCTGAAAAGTAGATATAGGCTAACGCAATCTCTGGATGTGAATAAATCAATGAGCTGTAATGAAAAAGAGAAACCCAAGAGCCACCCGGTATAAAGAGGCCTGGAGAGCAAGGCTTTGGGGACAAAAGTTAAATGCAATATTTAATTAGTAAAGATGAACATCTCAGACACAAGATGGCAGGGTGTTTCAGCACCCATGTAGATGTGTGAGTTTTAATTTTTTTCTTTAAGGATTTTATCTATTCATTTGAGTGAGTGAGTGAGAAAAAGAGAGAAGGAGCAGGGGAAGGAGGAGAGGGGGAAGAAAGTTCCCTGCTGAGCAGGGAACCCCGACCTGGGGCCCCAATCCTGGGACTCCAGGATCATGACCTGAGCCAAAGGCAGACACCTTACCGACTAACCACCGTGCCCAGCACACACAACTGCTGGAGTCACCAACTTCTCCTACTGATTTTGAGTCACCGGCCAGTCAGGCACCACGAGACCCAGGGCCTTGTCACGACTTAATCGGCTGTGGTTCTGTTTCAACACTTTGTTTTCAAGTTATAAGCACAGCAATAACTCAGGTAACAGTAACAACTTAAATGTATTATTCACACGGAAGCTTTACCGAGAGCTCATGGTATATGAGGCTCTGTTTCAATCCTCAGCATGTCATGTGGTCTGGGTCCTTTGTACAGTGATTAAGACCCTCACAGTACAGACAGGGGTCTGAGATGAGGTTACTAGTCACAAGCTCGGGTCCATGTTTACTGCTTTTCCAGTGTCAGAATGTTCTGGGCTGACGTGAGGTGGAAACCTACGCTCAAGGCCTGGCACACACACAGCCCAGGAGCTTTTTGGCTTCCTCTAGCACCACGTTGCACCCTGACCCACCTCAGTCTTGCCTCCATTGGCCAGTGGTTCCCAAGGCAGCCTGTCTTGGTGACAATGGCTGACGGGGGGCCCAGGACAGAGAGCTAGAGACATACACACGGGTTTGTGGCCAATCGTGGGCACAACCTCTAACCTGAACTCGCTAAGGGACTGAATTATCTCATCAGCTGAACAATCCCCCTAACTAGGCAAGGCAGGCTCATGGGTCAAAGAACAAAAGAGAAGGCGGTTTAGTATTGGACAGGCCGGGGTCCAGATCTCAGGCCTACCACTTATGGGGCGTGATTATATAATTTAACCTCTGGTAAGCCTCTGGTTTCCTTCTACAGCAAAAAGATGAAAGGAATTGCATTTTACCTGCAGCATGAAAAACTTAAGTGAAAAAAAAAAAAATCAATAGACTCAAGTTTCCCAGAGTCAGCATTCCTAACAGCTAGAAGGTTTTGCCAGAGAGGTTATGGAATCCTCTTTTTTATAAACCTTTAAAACAATGACAGAGATTCATTAATTAGAGAGGGGTTTTAGATGAGACCTTCCTCTCTCTGGAGTGCAGTTCTGGTGGTCTGGGAAGGGCTTGACAGGTCTCTGGTCTCTCAGTATCAATACTGGTGACACTCTTCTGCTCCTAATCTATTTAACAAAAGTTAATTTGGGGGCAAAAAAAAAGTTAATTTGGGGGCACCTGGGTGGCTCAGTAGGTTAAGCATCTGCCTTCGGCTCAGGTCATGATCTCAGGGTCCTGGGATTGAGCCCCGCAATGGGCTCCCTGCTCTTCAAGAGAAGAAAAAGAGATTTGGAGGTTATTATGGTTTAGGAATTAAGGATTAACTGTCAAGTCAGATGCAGGCTTCGTGGTCCAGTGTACATATTCAAGCCATATTATCTTTAAAAGTTTGTTAACTGAGGGTGGGGGGGAGGCACGTGCCTAGGTGGTTCAGTGTTAATCTACCCCATGTCGGAAACTCCCTACAAGGAAACACTTAAGAACTATCCTTTCTGGGGGCGCCTGGGTGGCTCAGTCTATTAAGCGTCTGCCTTTGGCTCAGGTCATGATCTCAGGGTCCTGGGATTGACCCCACATCGGGCTCCCTGTTCAGTGGGGAGCCTGCTTCTCCCTCCCTCTGCCCCTTGCCCTGATCATGCTCAGTCTATCAAATAAATAGATAAAATCTTTTTTTTAAAGGTAACTGTGACATAATCATTTTCTTGTTTGCCTCTACCCATATTCCAAACGTCATCGAAATGTATGAAAAATCAAGATATTTTGGTTCAAAAATTATCGGCCACCTCTCATTTCCAGATTCAGAATGCCCGCCCCATTCAAACCCAAGATGTATCCGAGAGTCTCTACTAGTATGCCAAAAGGTAGCAAAATCAGTCGATTACTTCCACGCATCAGTGAAATGAATAAGCAGAGACAGACTCAGGACGAGTAATGGTTACCTTAAACCAACAACTTAGCGATTCCCTTCCTGTGCCCGAGCCCCACATCTCATTAATTGAGGTCTTGTCTACTTTTCATGCCAGAAAGTGGGGAGCAAGACAGGTGGGTCATCAGGTAGACAGGTGGACAGAAGGGGCGAGCGTGAGTTTTAGGCACTTGTGGAGGAAGAGAGCGAGCCTGAGTACGTGAATGAACAAGGCAGGGGCCGGTTCTCTCCGGGGAGGCCTCGCTGGAGAAAATCAGCTCATGGCTTCAGCTCGAGGGAAGACCAGACCCAGGAAGGGCTTTGGGCTGAGCGTCGCTCAACAGTCTGAAAGTACAGACAGATTCATCGCACCCACGGTGCCGGCCTACCACACCACCTTCTGAGGATGCCTCCACTACCTAAAACTGCCTATCTCAGAGCCAAGTGTCTACAGGCAAGTGAGCAACCCGGAGAATTCATTCCATGACGTCACAAATACTGAGTGTGTCCTACACGTGCCGAGCTTTGGGATGTGCTGGGAGATACAGGGGAACCAAGACCTAATCCTTCCCTCAGGAGACATGAAATTCAGTAAGAAAACAACAGAGTTGTAGAAGGAGTTATAGGAAAGCACGACAATCCCGATGGGGGAAACTGAAGTGACCTCGTCTGCAGTGGGGGGTGGTTGGGGTGTTGTTAAAGAGAAACCAAGCTGGATCCTAGGTCAAGGTGGTCAAGGCAGACATTACTCAGTAATGACTGGAGAAAGAGATTTCAAGATGGACTGAGCTCGATTCCGAATACAGCAGTGACAACTGCGGATGGAGAGCCAGTAAGAAGAACCAGGGGGTCAGCGGATAGAAAATCACAAAGAAGAGACATCCAGGGTTGCGGATTCTTGCTGCGGTGGCCAAACAGGAATTTTGCTGGAGACAGGCCAGGGAGTTAGGTGTCAAGGGTGGGGGATGAGGAGGGTGATCAGATACCCAGGTTGGGGAGGGCTCACTAAACAGACTGAGCAAGATTCTTGCTAAAATCGCACGTCAGTAGGCCAAGGAAGGGCCCAAGGTCAAGATCAACAAGAGGGCTCCCAGGAGACTTTGGTCAGGAGAGAGACTTGGTCAGAGTGCTTCCTGCAGAAAAGGCTTATTTAGGCTGCAGACTGATCGCTGGCAGAAGTTGCACGGCGGCAGATTTCCAAGCAGAGAGAAGGGTGAGTGAGAACGCCCCAGATGGGAGGGGAACACCACATATTTCACAAAGAAGACAAAGCTGGTCATGTTGGCAGACGAAGTCTGGGGCAAAGAGGATGGGAAGGGAGGCTAGAGACAATAAGTGAAAGAGAGATTTTGCAGGCTTTGCAAACTGTATCAGAAGACTGGATATGTCCTGAGGTCCAGTGGGGAAGGTTTCCCTGGGGAACTAAGAGAGTCTGATTTCTCCAGCCTCCAGGCCATAGTAACCGGTGTGAGATCATGCACGTGATGAGGGTGACAGCCTAGGGCTGGAGAGAAATGGAAGGACTAAAGTATTTTACAAGTATGAATAGTAGCACTTTGAGGGGCAACTGGGGTCAGTCAGTGAAGCGTCTGCCTTCGCCCCCGGTCATCATCTTGGAGTCCTGGGATGGAGCCCCACATCAGGCTCCCTGCTCAAGAGAGTCTGCTTCTCCCTCTCCCTCTGCCCCTCCCCCGCTGCTCGTGCACACATGCTCTCTCTCCCTCTCAAATAACATCTTTTTTTTTTTTTTAAAGGAATAATAGCATTTGATTTAGTGGCAGGATTCAGTGACGGGGAGAGAAAGGCAGGAGTCAAGAACAGCTCCCAGGAAGCTGTGGCCACCAGAGAGATGTTAAGGTTGGCAACTTTGACGCCAGAAGAGCTTGCAGGGGAAGACCAGGACTGGCTTGACACACACTGAGTCTGAGTTTTAAGATGTCCAGGTTTGGAGCCCAGGCACTGAAACCCTGTTCTCGTCAGTCCTGATGGTGCCTTGCATTGCCTCTGGAGGGCTGACATGGCGGCCTCCCGTCATGCCTCACCGATGACCAGGGACTTGCTCTAAGGGCACACATACAGCAGGGGAGGTGAGTAGCCAGGACAGAAAGAAGAGTGGAAGAGGCAGCCAGTGTTTAGAGAATGTAGGAAGCAGCAAAAAGGATAGAAAAAAAAAGTTCCTCTTTTCCCTCTTCTCTTTCTAGAACCCTCCCCAGTCCCGCTTCTAAGAACAAAGTCCAGGAGGTGTCGTGTGCGTCTCACCAATTCACATACCAAAGGTACGATTAATAGCCTACAGGAAACGGGGTGCCTGCACGGTTCAGTTCGCTAAGCGTCCGACTCTTGATTTCAACTCAGGTCCTGATCTCAGGGTCATGAGATCAAGCCACACATGGCGTTCTGCGCTGGGTGTAGAGCCTGCTTCAGATTCTTTCTCTCCCTCTCCCTCTGCCCCTCCCCAACGCCTCCCTCTCAACAAAACAAAACACCTGTATAAATAAATTAAATAGCTGACAGGGAAACTTTCTACCAAAAAACCCAACTCATAAAGCAATTTGGGGGCCATTTACCGGGAAGATTAAGATGCCATCCCACATACTTTCTTCAACCTGAGTAGAAGCATAATGCTGCATGGAGAAAGCAAGTTGCATAATGCAACAGAAATACTGGAAGTCCTCTTACAGAGATAAGATGGAGATAGCTAGCTGTTACCCGAAGGGAAGGAGAAAGGAGAATGGGATAATGGAGAAATAGGAGGGATACATCAAGCATTTCTGTTATGATGTGTCAAAGTTTATTTAAAACAAAGACTTGGAACACCTGAGTGGCTCACTAGGTTGAGCGTCTGATTCTTGGTTTGGATTCAGGTCGTGACTTCAGGGTCATGAGATCGAGCCCCGTGTTGGGCTCCATGTTCAGCGGGGAGTCTGCTTGAGATTCTCTCTCTCTCTGTCCCTCCCTCTGCTTGCACTCTCCCTCTCTCTCTCTAATAAATAGGTCTTTAAAATAAATAAAAATAAAGAGCCGATGCATCTTTGGGAAAAGGTTAACATTTGTTAAATCTGGGAGCTTGGCAGATGTATTTATTTAAAATTTTCATTATAATGACTGCATGGGGTATCTTTCTTACAGAAAAATTCCAAGTTAAGTAGACACCGCCCACCCCTCCAGGAGGTGGCGCTAAACCCCATCCGTCCCAAGGGTGGGACTTCGTGACCCACTTCCAGAGACTTGACAGAATGGGGAAAGAAATAAGCAGTAACCTTTCCGGGGAACAAGCTGGCAGACAGATGCCACCTTCAGTAGGTGACAAATTTTAACCTCATCAGAGATGTCGTGGGGTATCACATACCCTTGACACGATGGGACCAGACACTTTGCTTCTGTGGCATCCTTCCCCCAAACCCATAACCCCTGTTACTCGTGGGAAAACAGGAAGCAGACCCATCCTACAGGACACCTGGCCAGCACCCCTCCAGACTGTCCGTCATTAAAAAGAAGGAAAGGGTGAGAGGCTGTCACAGACCAGAGGACACAAGGGAGACATGGCCACGCAATGCGGTCGTGTGGACTGGAATGTGGAACAGAGAGAGGACATTGATCCGAAAGGGGGTGAAATCCAAATTTAGTCTGGAGTTGAGTTAATAGTGATGGAGGTACTTTAGTTTCTCAGCTGGGACAGATGTACCTTGGTTGTCATGTAAGATATTAACCAGAGGGGGGAACCAGACGATGGGGACATATGAAAACTCTCGGTCCTGTCAATGCAACTTTTCTGTACTTGTGATATTATTCCAACAGAAAAGTTTGTTTGTTTGTTTTTTAAAGATTTTTTTCTTTGAAAGAGAGAGAAAGAGAGAGCACGACAAGCGGAGCGGGAGAGGGATTAGCAGGCTCCCCGCGGAGCAGGGAGCAGACATGGGGGTTCGATCCCAGGACCCTGAGATCACGACCTAAGCTGAAGGCAGATGCTTGACTGTGCCACCCAGGCGTCCCCAGAAGAGTTTTTTTTTTTTTTTTTTAAAGGACTCTATGCCATCAAGAACCCTGCAACTCAAATGGAAACCGACAAGGGGTCACCTGCGCCTTTGGGACTCATGACACATGATGGAAACACAGCGGTCCCTCATTTCCCAGTGCAGATGAAAAAGGAAGCAAGCCACGGACCTCTGTTTTTCAGAAAACCAAACTAACCCTAACGTGGCAAAAAAAAAAAAAGAAGAAGAAGAAGCAGAAGCAGTAGCAACAGCTTACTTTTTCCGCTCTTTTTGGATGGCAAGCTTTCAAACGTGGATGATCCAATCCCCTGCCCTTTCAACAGAGGACAGCATGTGTAATGGAATCCTTTCTGGGTGATTTGGGGTCACTGGTGAGAACATCGGCTAGTTCCTGATGCCAGGGCAAGAATGGGTCCGCCTTCGGTTCTTGTCACCGTGGTAGGGAGCTGGGGACAAAGACACCACCCATCAAAGCTAAGAAATGGCTCAGAAAAGGCCCCAAAGGATGGATGTGGATGAAGATGTCCTAACCTCAGGTGAGCTAGCCCCGGGTGGAGTGCACCTTGCACCTTAAACAAGCAAGTTAGGTGAGGAGGGCAGCCGGCTGCTGAGTTTCCCGTGTGTCTGTTAGTTTCCCCTTTCACGGTTAGTAACAGCCTCTCCTGTCGTCAGCTGAATTTGCAGAGTATGTCCTCTGGACACGGCCAGAAGTTCTGACCTGAAATTAATTGTCAGCTAACTCATCTGAAGCAGAAGTCTGACTGAGGAAAAGATACCTTACCGTCCAGACTGGGTCCCCCTTCCCCTCAGACAGCATGTAAATAAACATCTATACTTCATTTAGGGCGGGGTTTTGCAACTTGAGTACCATTCAGACTTGGGGGCTGATAATCCTTCCCCGTGGAGGACTGTCCTGCGCGCTGCAGAAATATTTAAGCCGCTAGGGTGGCTAGAGTTAGCAAATCAGGATACAAAAGTCTCCGTTAAATGTGAATTTCTGATAAATGACAAGTCATAGGTATGTCCCCTGCAATATTCATAGCATCCCTGGTCTCCACCCACAGTATGCCACGCACCAGACCCACCCTGACCCAAAGTTCTGACAACTGAAAATGTCACCAGACATTGCCCAACGTCCCCCGGGAGAGGGGTGGGCAAAGCTACCTCCGCTGGAGAGTCATTGATTCAGGATGACCCAACAGAAGGCCGCCAGTTCCAATCTCTTTATCTTCACTTTCAGAGCTCATCTGAATCCATCTGGTAAAAGCACCAGCCAAAAAATGGAGCGAACTCTTCTGCACATCTCACTTAAACATTCTGAACGTATTATGTATTCTGCTTTGCTTTTTAAACGATTTATTTATTTATCTGGGTGCAAGCGGGGGGGGGGGCAGAGGGAGAGGGAGAATCTCAAGCAGACTCAAGCAACCAGCCAGGCGTGGGGCTCGATCTCACGACCCTGAGACCATGACCTGAGGCGAAATGGAGAGTTGGACACCCCGCCGACTGAACCACCCAGGCCAGGAGCCCGTTCTTTATTTTGCTTTTTAATGTCCCTTGGGATGGATTCCCTCTAGGTTTTCACGCCACATAAATTCTTGGCTCTCCTTCAGGATTAACAGGCTCATTTCAATCAGATTATAGAAATTACGAAGCCTGCCATGTTTTATTTTTCCTTCACAGCTAGAAAGCTTCGAGGTAAAATTAACACGTGAGGTTGCAGAAATCACCTAAGCTCACGTGGCCGGTGTTCCAGTCTTTTAATCAAACGTCTACATCGCAGCTTCTGTAAGCACCTATGTTTTAAACGCTTTACAGATCTTAACTCCTTGAATTCCTCTAACTTCTTAATTACTTATGGGTCCGTACTACTATTATCCTCCTTTTCAGGATAAAAAACTGAGTACCTTTTTCAGGTGTTTTTATGGATTACTTCCTCTTTCATCGCTGTCCTTGTTTTCCAAGTCGGCCCCCTCCAATTCAGTTTGGCAGCTGGCCGGGCCGAGCTACGGGATGGCACACAGAGACCGCTTCTGACCCTCAGCCTCACCTGTCTCTCATTCCCAAGGCCACCATAGCCACCAGCACCTGTAACGTCTCCCGGGTGCCCCCTCCCTGAGCCCAGCCTCACACCCATGCACATGCCTCTCGTCTCCCACCTTGGCTTCCGTGGGAGCCCCTAGATGTGGGACAGTAGGGGACCTTGCTTCAGAGCCCAGAACCGCACGACCCCTAATTGCAGAGGAATTAACATGACACCCCATGGTCCAAATATTGCACCATGGGAGATGGAGACTGGTAGATAAATTCACTCTCTTTTCTTTTTACTCCAGACTGTCCAGAGATGCAGCTTTTCAGAGGTGGTGCTATGAAATAAAGCTGTCGGCGAGTACTTTGTGGCAACCAGCCCAGCTGTGTCTGCTCAGGTGCCCTTCCTCCTTCTCTGTCTCCTTCTTTTTCTCTGGCTTCTGCTTCCGGGGACTGCTCCTGACAAAGCAGCAGCAACCTGCTATTGTCAGGTTCTGCTTTCTAAGGACTGCAGACTATGATAATTACAATTACCAACCGAGAGCACACTGGACGGAAGATGATCTGTCTCTTTTCATTAACTTCAGAGTCAGGACTATTTACCCTGGCCCAATCCTGGAATCCAATTCTGGAACGTTCTCTCTAGTGGGCCTCTTGGGGTCAACCCCATGATCTTGACAGCTGAGGACACCAAGACCCAAAGAGGGAAGAGGATTGCTTGAAATCGCATATGCCCTGTCTGTGGTGTGTGAATACGGCACACAGACTTAGTGCCTCCAGCGTCGGATTCCTGTAACCCATTATTTCATCCTGTGCTTGCAAATTGGGTCATTAGCACCACTGTCCCCGGTGGATGCCTAAGACCAGAGGCTCAGAAAAAGCGCACTGAGATGTTCAAGGTCACCATGCTAGCAAATGGAAGAGTCGGGTTGACACTGGGCCTCCCAGCGAGGTCTTTCCCTAGCTGCTTCTGGTGGTCTTGGGAGCCAGGCAGAAAACCAAACCTGACTTTTGGAGGAACGCAGGCTTTCAGTTCAAGCCCCAGTCCAGCCACTGAAGAGCTCTGTAACCTTGAGTTGCTTAATTTCTCCAAGACGATTTTTTAATCCCAAAACTGGGGATCCTATCATGTACTGCTGGTGGGGCTATGAAGAGGAAGTGAGGTATTTTAATCTCCAAAAACAGTGTCTGTACACAGTAAGTGTTTAATAAATACTAGCTAGCATCGGTTTCTGGAATCAAAGATGCCTTCCTAAAACAATACTAGCTTCTCTTCTTGAGGTGTTTACTAAGCGCCAGGCATGGTGCTAAAGGTTTTCCATAGAAGGAATCTCTCTGACCGTCGTAACCTCACCGAGGAAGGGAAGATGAGGGGAACGTCTGCTACCCCCTCTTCATTTCTTGTTGCCTCTGCCAATAGTTCATAAACTTCCGTCACTTATGTACCCTTGTTGGACTTTGCCGTATCTGCGTACCAGTTTCCATTGTTTTTTAAAGCAAACTCTACCCACAACGTGGGGCTCAAACTCACAGCCCCAAGATCAGGAGTCGCACACTCTACGGACTGAGCCAGCCGGGTGACACGCCCCCCATGTGCACCAGTTTTAAAACTTAAATTTCTGGTGTAGTTTTGTCCCAGGCAAGAATGCTACCAGATATTAGGTCTGAGTGCTAGTTAAATATTTCCTTATATGTATTAAAACATACACATCCACCATTAAAATGGAAAATGCTATTATTTAAAATATCCCGGAGCGGGGAAGATAGGACAAGACAGGAAAACACTCCAGGAAGAAAGAAGATAGAACAGCATTGGGAAAGCATCAATCATTCTGATTCTAATTCTAACATCAGTCTAATTTTCCACGTATTTGACATTTTCATAATAAAATAGTTTCTTAAAAATGAAGTAAAACACAGATGTCAAACCCAGAGGTGGAGAGGAGAATGTTCTTTTGTGGAGACCTAAAACCACGTCACACTCCCCAGTGGGAAACACTAGACCATGATACCTACTAGAAGGTCAGAGTCATGGGGACAGATGCTCAGGCTTCATTCTTTCACATGGGCTCTACCCCGTGTGCTTCGATCAACCAGTCAGAGATAAACCCCCATGAAAGTCTGCTGAATGGATGAGTGAAGGACTGTCAAGCCTCTTATCTTCCTCATGGTCTCCTTGGATGTCCTGACCTGCTAACTCTCTCCAGAAAGGGGGCAATCAATTAACTTGGAAATTTGTACCCCAACATGACTAGCACAGCAAAAAGAAGCCTTGTGGGAGGAGCTCCAGCTGTTTTCTCATTCAAGACCACACCATTTGGCATCTGTGACCACGGAAAACATCCAGGAATTCTCAGTAACTGTCCACAATCACACTCAGCGGGCACAAGACATTGTCTGCTAAATGCGGCAAAATGGATTCCGTGATGGGACTAGGCTATTGGGCTTTATGTATTTGGTCAAAAAGTCTCCTAAACAGATGCTGTGAAGTTGTACAACCAGTGTCCCAAGTGCCTTTAAGTGCCACCAGCCTGGGAAAAGAGGAGGGACCGAGGTGGTCTTGGGAGCTAGAAATGACCCGCGCTTTAGTAGGAATCCAACGTCTACCTGTAGCCCAGCATCCTCTGTGTCTGTTCTAAGCTGCTGGGAAACACATCCTCACCCACTCACACCTGCAGCTGAGCAAAACGCCACCTTCTCTCCGAAGCTACTCTCTGGGATATTCTGGGATCGCATCCGGGTACCAAATTAGGTGTCTCAATTAACGGTTGAATAGACTCCAAGTCTAAATCTATCCGGGAAGATAGAAAGACCTCGGTGGGATCGCTTTTTGTGTATATAATTAAAAGACAGTAAGAGTATGCTGCTTTATCACGCAAAGCAATTACAACATCATTTCTCTTTTCCTTTGCTGGAGGATATGGGCCAAATTTCTATTAAATATCTGTACACCTTTTGAATCTTCTTATGTATTCAATGTAACTTTTTTGAATATGGTAACAGTAGGAGATTATACAACTAACTTAAAGACCCAAAGTAACAGAAACAATTTTTTAAAAGTCTGAGCGATTAGAACGGCCGTTCTATCGGCTCCCACAAAACATAAATACAGAAATTGGGTTTCTACGCCCCTAACTCTTTATTCTGGAAATAGCTTTCTCTCTTGCTTATCGGAGGAGAACAGCCCATCACCTCATTTCTGTGGATCTTCTTGAGAAATGAAGTGGACGATGGGGTCGTGTGTCAGCAGTCTTTCCTGAGCTAATGTTCCCGACGATCCAGGGTCCCACGCTGTACTGAGCCAACTGGACCACCCCAGGCCAAGCTAAGGACAGATCTGTCCCACGGCTTGCGCAATAAATGAAACCTAAAGCATCCTTCCAAGGAAGTGATCAGCAGATAATTATCAGTTTAAAAATTCTACATGGAGGGCGCTTGGGTGGCTCAGTTGGTTGAGCGTCTGCCTTCTGGTCAGGTCATGATCTCAGGGTCCTGGGATCGAGCCCTGCATTGGCCGGTGGGGGAGGGGGGAAATCCCTGCTCAGCGGGGAGTCTGCTTCTCTCTCTCCCTCTGGCCCTCCCCACTGCTCATGCTCTCTCTCTCTCTCACACACACAGACTTGCTCTCTCAAATAAATAAATCCAATCTTAAAAAGAAAAAAAATCCTACACAGAAATAAAGTAGAAATGGCCCACAGTCAAACGAAAAGGTGCTCACTCTCACTCCTGTCGAGGCAAGTAAAGTGTCTGCTGGTCTGCCGAAGTAGCCTCCTCCCAGCACCCTTTCACTCCATTGTCTCAGACGGAGCAATCTGTTAAATACGAAATCAAACTGTTTTTCTGCTGCTTGCAGCCTGGCTTCCCAGTTCACTCCACAGATATACTTAAATACGAATTGTAACATACCTTAGCATCAACCGAAGGTACATTATACCGTGCTGTAACTCTGCATTTACTTTCATGTGAGCACACAGGGATCTGTCTTTGTAGCTGCTATGAAGGGCCAGCCAGGCTAAGGCTCATTTCTTTCTTCTTTCATTAGTGAGCACTTAGGTAATGAGCAATTTTGCATTGTTGCAATATAGCCGAATCCAACATCCCATGTGTGCCTTCTTGTTTTACTTGGAGAGTTTGTCTTAAGGAAGATACTGAGAAGTTATTTTATAAAACCTCCAAAGCCATGGCCAGGGCTGCCCTTCCAAACCAGCTGTGGGGGTGAGGACCCCCCCCCCCATGGAGTGCGAGAACCCTGCTTACTCACACCTCGGCCAGGGCTTGCTTCTCCAGGTCCTGGACTGTCTATGCCTGTGACTCCCATCATTCCTTCAGCTGGTGAAAGAAAGGCTCGTGTGCTCTTGAATTGTTTCTTTAGAGCCCGTCTCTCTCCATGCTCCCCATTTTCTGCGTGTGAAGGGTGGAACTCTGGAGCAACAGTTCCGGTGTCTGGGTTGCTCTGCTGCTTACCATCTTTCCCACTGCGAGCTGCAGGGAGGTGGCCGCTCTGTCTTGCAAGTCACAAAGCTGTCTGGCGGTGTCCGACACCTGCTTGCACCTGCTCGCAGGTAGGTGGGAGGGGGCAGGGAGGCTGGGTCCTGACTGCACGCGTCGCAGGGAGCACGGAGGCCCAACCGTCCGCAGTCCCCCGCCGGGCCCAGCAGCCATGGAGGCGCTGGGGCGGCTCCTACATGCGGTGCTCGTGGGCGACCTGGGCTCCGGCAAGTGCACCCTGGCGTCACGCACCCAGACACTTCCCGCTGCAGAAGTTCTCCAGCGGAGACCTGCTCCCGGACAACCTGCTGAGGGACACAGAGTTCGGCGTGCTGGCCAAGATCTTCATGGACCAGGGGAGGCTCATCTCAGACGACATCATGACCCGGCTGACCCTTCAGGAGCTGAAAAACTCCCCCCGGGGGAGCTGGCTGCTGTGCGGGTTCCCCAGGACGCTGCGGCAAGCTGAGGCCCTGGACAGGGTTTATCACATACACCTGGTGATGAACCTGGACGTGCCCGTCAAGGGCATGTCATCAGACGATGCCTCTTGGCTTGCTGGATCCATCCGAGCAGTGGGCGCGCCTACAACCTCGAATTTAACCCGCCCGGAGCGGTCGGCGTGGATGATCCGACTGGCGAGCCCCTGGTTCAGCGTGAGGATGACAGACCCGAGACACTCACCAAGAGGCTGGAGGCTTACGAAGACCAAACCAAACATGTCCTGGACTATTACCGGGGAAAGCGGGTGCTGGAAACCTTCTCCAGATCGGAAACCGACAAGATCTGGCCCTGCGTGCATGCTTTCCTGCAGACAAAGTTTGCAGAAATGGACCCCAATCTTCGGTGGCTCCGTGAGGGCCGATGCTTGTAAATAGCCGAGATGAGCAGAATCGCTTCCTCCTTTCTTTCAGAAGTTCCTTGTTCTAAGGCTCCATCGCCTGTGAATTCCTTGAGACTCAACAGTAGTTTCCTTTCCCTGAGTTTTATTTTGGATACTTAATAATGCCAGATGAGTTTCATGCTGAGATTTGTCTTTGGAAGCTGCTGAGTGTGGTTTTTTGTTTGTTTGTTTAAAGATTTTATTTATTTATTTGACAGGCAGAGATCATGAGTAGGCAGAGAGGCAGGCAGAGAGAGAGGAAGGGAAGCAGGCTCCCTGTGGAGCAGAGAGCCCGATGCAATGCGGGGCTGATCCCAGGACCCTGGGATCATGACCTGAGCCGAAGGCAGAGGCTTTAACCCACTGAGCCACCCAGGTGCCCCTGCCTAGTGTGTTTTATCCAACTACGGCAAAATTAAAAGAGCAAGGGGTAGTAATCTGACTTTTCCTTAGGAGGGAAAAGCAATCGGTTTCATATTTTTCTGGAAAAGTAGCAGGGGAAAAATGACACTAATTTGGAGAGAATATCTCATCAGAGGCTTTTGTGCAGCCAGATGCCAAAAGAGACATTTCTGGCACATGGGGCATGGTTTTGTGAGAGGCCGTACCTCTAAAATTCCAGATTAAAATAACTGGATTTTCAGATTCCAGGCAGGAGGCAAATTCACTGCTGCCTTTAAACTAAGAAACCTATCAGGTGGCTGGCTACGTTACATTTATTTTGTTGCTAAACATACTTTCAGTTTACTCAGGATCTTCAAGTTGCTATAAAAATGTATCAAGTTACATTTAGGAAAATATTACTTTGATGGGACTTGTCTTCTTCTGAGGGATATAACTGATATTAGAAATTGACATGATGATACAAGCTCTTGGATTAGCACCAAAGTTGAAAGGATGTTCTTTAATGGAAAATGTAATTGCCATCTTAACATTTTCAGAGGTTAAGAAGTATGTGCTTTAGGATCTACTTGATAGTTCTTTTTGATCATTATGCCTTGAAGGGTAACAAGTCTTTTTTTTTTTTTTTTTAACAAAGAAGAAAAACTGGTGACACGACATAAAACACACATGCTTTGTCATTAGGAGATAGAAATAGATTTGGGTTACCTGGTGGGAAATCTCCTCGATAAATACAGCAGTCATCATTAATAAACAGGGGTAGCAACAAATAAGCTTTCTATGAGAGGTAAAAAGGACCAGGAAAGTGAGTTTGCTGAAGGCGGAGTTCTTTATTTCTGATGGAAGAAGGTGATACCTGGGAGCATTCACTGACGTCCTCTCTCAAGGGGAGAAGTCCTGGCAGAGTGTGCAATCTGACCAGCGATTTTTTTTTTAATATTTTATTTTATTTATTTGACAGAGAGAGAGCACAAGTAGGCAGAGAGGCAGGTAGAGAGAAAGGGGGAAGCAGGCTCCCTGCCAAGCAGAGACCCTGACTCGGGGATCAATCCCAGGACCCTGAGACCATGACCTGAGCCAAAGGCAGAGGCTCAACCCACTGAAGCACCCAGGTGCCGCTGACCAGAGATTTTTAAATCCTTATTTTAGATTACTTCGTGGGGTTGGGAGGACACATGCATACCTACTGTGGCCTAATAGGATTTGGGGAGGTAGAGGAGAAACACACTATTATCTTCAACGACATATCTTTATTTCAGTTGGTTCTACATCAAAGGAAACAAGTTCTTGTACATGTTGGTATTAACTGCCTTAGAAAAAGGGCCGTTTCATTCAGGGCACTTAAAAGACAAAACCCAGCAAAGATCTCTTATATATATGGGAGAAAAAACTGACTTTTCTTTCATTTGATTGTATTTTAATTCCTTGTCAATTTTTCAAAACGGACCGAGTCTTTTTAAAAGGGTTACAGAAAACATTTCATCCTTCAAAATACTTTCTGTAACGACCTGCTTGGATACTATGTGCTTTCTAGAAAAGTGAACTATTCAGCTTATGAGCAATCACGAGTCTCTAGGTTATAAGACACAAGTTAGTCTCCATTACAATAAAATTACACTTTAGAAAAAAGAATAGCTTCATCTGCTTATTAGGGTTACTTTAAGGATCAAATCGTTAATCTCTACGACACCTAGTTGGTTTGTTTGTGACTGCTTTATCCTCACACAGCAGAGAAATTTACTTATGCTTCTTTTTCTTTTTTTTTTTTTAAGATTTTATTTATTCATTTGACAGAGAGAGATCACAAGTAGGCAGAGAGGCAGGCAGAGAGAGAGAGCGAGAGGGAAGCAGGCTCCCTGCCGAGCAGAGAGCCCGATGAGGGACTTGATCCCAGGACCCTGAAATCATGACCTGAGCCAAAGGCAGCGGCTTAAACCACTGAGCCACCCAGGCACTCTATGCTTATTTTTCTAACTGAAGCCTAGTCAGATACCCGACACAGAGATCTGACCATTCTGGACAAGACACAGCGCTCACCACAATAAGTGTAAGTCACTGTGCCCTATTGACTATATTCACTATGCTGTACTTTTAATTTCTGTACGTTATCATTTTATAACCGGAAGTTTGTACCTCTGCATCCCCTTTCCCCATTTTGCCCACCCTTCCCCTCCTTTCTCCTCCCCTCCCCTCTAGCAATCATCAGTTATTTCCCTGTATTTATGAGTCTGTCCCTATTTTTGTTTGTTTGTTTGTTTGTTTATTGTGTTTTTGAGATGCCACATATAAGTGAAGCCATATGGTACCTGTCTATGTGAAATCATAAGGGAGTTGTCTTTGTCTGGCTTATTCTTAATTCCTCTTCTGCTTGCTGTGTGCTTTATCTTGCTTGGGTGTTGATTTGCCTATTTTGTTCAGTTGTCTTTTGCACTGTTGGGTCTTCCTCCAGCGTGTGGTGATCCTGACCCTGGGATCTTCTAGATGGGCTGAGACTCTCCATCAGTCTGTATTCCCTGCCAGTGGGCGTCATCTGCTTGGGGAGATTGCTGGTCTGAATTGGATGACTCTCAGGGACAGTGAAGAAGGATAAGCCACTGAGTGAGATTTTTCTGGGGTGTTCAGGTCTACCCCATTCCCCTGGCAATGGACAGCCTCAAGACACATGGCCATGCCCACATAATTTGGGCTCCCTGGCCATGACTCTGACCTGAAGGCTGATAATCTGTCACTGCTATTCAGGTCAAGAGCAGACAGAAGGGCACCAGTGAAGGATGAATCGTTGGCCCCTCCTGCAGCAATGGCCCAAGGGCCTACATGTTGATTGTCCTTGAAACCCTTCTGCTTCTGGTGCCTGCCACCTTTGGGGATGGAGCAGACTTGGTGCTCCCTGCACCTTTCCAACAATAGTCTTCTGTGTGCATTTTAGGTTGGGTTTTCTGTCCTTGCATCAGCCAGCTCTACATGCCACATTTCAGGATCTATCCTGATTTCTGGTTCATGGGAAGAGAAGAATCTATAGGACTCAGTAGGCTCCTTAATCCACCATCCTGAAATGGAACCAGATTTCCTTGTCCAGCCTCAAAATCTCAATGCCACCACACCTACAGCTGCAGCTTTCAACTCCGGCTACACACTAGAATCATCTGGGGAGCTTTAAGAGAACACTGACACCCCCGACAATGTGACTGAACGGTCAGGTGTAGTGGGATAGGGAACAGAATCACGCTTGTTGCTATGTTTGCCGTATTTTAAGAGCTCTCTAGCTTTCATAAGTCACTATAGTAAAGTAACACGTTGATTAACTGAAAGCACCAGTCGACAAATCCATGTTCAGCAGAGACTCAAGACCACCAGGCCCTCTCACCAGCTGGAACTTACATTACAAAAGGCTCTGAGCCCCTACCCCTTTCCCCTGTCACACAGGGATATTTAAGCAGTGGGTGTTTCCTCATTATTCTATCCTGAGTCGTTAACACGGCTACCGTTTTTTCATTTGCCACTTCATCTGTGTTGCTCTTGATCAAATGTCACCCTAGTTAGCTGGGTTCCCTGGCTTGTTTAAATAAACACCTTTTCCGGGGGACGGGGCGGGGGGCAGTTGGTCAAGTTCTCTGATGACTCTACGGCATTTCAGTGTGGCTAGAGTGATGCTTATTTTCCAGTGTGCGGGTTGTGAAGCCAACTTGCAATGAAATCATAATATATGGGTTTAATGTTGTCTAATCTTCAACATAGCTTTTGTTCAGTTCCAACGAAAAACCTGACTTTAAAAAAGCCAATTAAGTGAACTCTAAAGATTAAGTAGCCCTAAAACACAATTTGCTTCTTGGAAAACAGCTACGTTTTATATTAGTAACTGACATACACTTAGATCAGCTGAAATGGCAATTGTGGGATATCCTTATTCTCCAGTTCGGCCCACGACGGAGGTCGAGGTCCCTGGTCTCGTGAGGTCCTTGCACACTTTTGGTGCTTGACCATCTAGACAAGCTTATGGTAGTGTCTTCTCCAACAAGGGGCAGGGAAACTCCGGGTATTCGGAACAAATGCTGAGTTTGAACAGAGGACGGCTGGGGAGTAGGTATGAGGAAGAAGGAAGGCACACTAAGGACACGTGGAAGAGGACTTTGAATAGGACACAGTGGTACCACCCTCCCTTCAGCAAGCTGACAAAATCTGCAAAGTATTGAGAGACTAGAAAGCGTATTCAAAATTGGTGGTGGTAGCCGGGATTTTCTGTAGGTAATCCAAATGTATGTTTAATGACGTGGACAGACGTCCGGCCAAATGGATACCAAATGTGGCAATGGTCAAAGTGTAAAGCTTTGGGGCGCCTGGGTGGCTCAGTGGGTTAAAGCCTCTGCCTTCGGCTCAGGTCGTGATCCCGGGGTCCTGGGATCGAGCCCCACATCGGGCTCTCTGCTCTTCAGGGAGCCTGCTTCCTCCTCTCTCTCTGCCTGCCTCTCTGCCTAGTTGTAATTTCTCTCTGTCAAATAAATAAAAAAAAAAAAAATATTAAAAAAAAAAAAAAAAAAAAAGTGTAAAGCTTTGAGGATTGATCAAACACCCATCCAGTCGGGGCACCTGGGTGGCTCAATGGGTTAAAGCCCCTGCCTTCGGCTCAGTTCAGAGTCCTGGGACCGAGCCCCGCCTTGGGCTCTCTGCTCAGCAGGGAGCCTGCTTCCTCCTCTCTCTCTGCCTGCCTGTCTGCCTACCTGTGTCTGTCAAATAAATAAATAAAATCTTTAAACAAGCAAAACAAACAAACCAAAAAAACACCCATCCAGTCATGATTCTATGGGTAAAGGCAGAACCCACTGAGTGGGAGAAATGAAACTAGGGTTAGATGTTGACAGGAAAGATGCAGAAGAGAATGGGCAATTGCTTATTTGGTAGGGCATGGGACTTGAGGGTGCAATAGATTAGAAGGAAATCTCTAGAACTAAGAAAGAAATGAGAACAAGAGAATGGATGGCATTGCAACAGGAGTAAAGCAATAGACCCATGCTTATTGGTCATGAGTTCAAGTTCTCCTTTCTCAATGTTTTTATTTCTTATGAAAAATCACTCCTATTGGGACATTGATAAGAACGATTAACTGTGATAAGTGAAGAGAGGTCCAGGTAATTACTCTGAAGGAAACGAAGTCTTTTTTTTTTCTTAAAGATTTTATTTATTTATTTGACAGAGAGAGAGAGAGATCACAAGTAGGTAGAGAGGCAGACAGAAAGAGAGGGAGAAGCAGGCTTCCTGTTGTGGGGCTCTATCCCAGGACCCTGAGATCATGACCTGAGCCAAAGGCAGAGGCTTCACCCACTGAGCCACCCAGATGCCCCGCAAATGAAGTCTTAATGGGGTTTCCATCTAGCAACAATAGGACTTGCTTCCTGGAGTCATTACCATTTGGAATGGCCATTTCATGAGGTCCTCAAAGGTGGGAACACTGCATGCAATATGTCTTCAATGGTAATCATTTCAGAAATCTCTGGAGCACCTGTGAAAATCTTTAGCAAGCTTAACAGTCTCAGAACCTTCTTTTTCTTAGTCTCCAGGAGAGTGCTCCTAAAAGTTAACACATTTAAGCAGTAGTTTGTTGCTCTCTTGTCACTTAAAATGCCCTTGTGAAATGCAGTAGCCAGGAACTGTCAGGAGAGGAACTCTTACCAGGAAGCTATAGGGATTACAGGGCCTCAAAGAGATGTCAAGCGCTGGTCAGTGCTGTGTCTGCATTTGAGGCCCCAGGGGAAGGGAAATGTCAAGTCCTCAAAAACATAACAAAACAAAACTGAAACTGAAACAAACAACTCTACCAACAAGAAAAGCAGCAACACATAAGAACAATGCAAGTCCCTTTTGGGGACACTGTCCTTCTATGTGGGTGGCTTTAAACTCCTGGTCCCCACTGGATATATTGTTTGCTTTTTTTTTTTTTTTAAGTGCCCTAAACCATGATCTGCAGGTTCAGGAAAGTAAAAAAAGCCCTCCTGTTACAACACAGGCAGCAATCTCTTCCACCTCGGCTGCAGCAACTTCTCGCTAGACACGCCTCTGAAGGCAAGGGAAACAAAAACAAAAATGAACTAGTGGGACTTCATCAAGATCAAAAGCTTCACAGTAAAGGAAACAGTCAACAACACTAAAAGGCGACCTATGGAATGGGAGAAGGCATTAGCAAACGAATTTTCAGATGAAGGGCTAGTATCCAAGATCTATAAAGAACTTACCAAACTCCACACCCCAAAAACAATCCAGTCGAGAAATGGGCGGGAGACATGAACAGACATTTCTGCAAAGAAGACATACAAATGGCCAACAGACACATGAAAAAATGCTCCACATCCCTTGGCATCACGGAAATACAAATCAAAACTACAGTGAGCTAACACCTTACACAGTCCGAATGGCTAAAATGAGTAAGACAGGAAACAACAGATGTTGGTGAGGATACGGAGAAAGGGGAACCCTCCTACACTGTTGGTGGGAATGCAAGCTGGTGCAGCCACTCTGGAAAACAGCACGGAGGTTCCTCAAAATGTTGAAAATAGAGCTACCCTATGACCCTGCAAACGCAGTACTAGGTATTTACCCCAAAGATACAAATGTAGTGATCCGAAGGGGCACCTACAGCCCAATGTTTATAGCAGCAATATCCACAGTAGCCAAACTATAGAAAGAACCCAGATGTCCATCGACAGATGAATGGATAAAGATGTGGTTCATATATACAATCTGAAAGAATGAATACATTCCATTTACATTGACCTTGATGGAACTGGAGGGTATTATGCTGAGTGAAATAAGTCAATCAGTGAAAGACAATTATATGGTTTCACTCATTTGTGGAGTATAAGAAATAGCACCGAGGATCATAGGGGAATGGAGGGGAAATTGAATGGGAAGTCATCAGAGAGGGAGAAAAACCATTAAGAGACTCTTAACTACAGAAAACAAACTGGGGATTGCTGGAAGGGCGGTGGGTGGGGGATGTGGTAACCAGGTGATGGGCATTAAAGAGGGGACCTGATGTGATGAGCATGCAACTGACGAATTACTGAATTCTACAGCTGAAACAAAGGATGTACTAGATACTGGCTAACTGAATTAAAATAAATTTTTAAAAAGCCCTCCTATGGCCCACATGCCCTTCCTCTTCTGATAATAATTGCCAAAGGGGGACACATTGTTCTAGCCACAGTTAACAATAACACTTAGAGTCATCTCAGAAGACTTTAACACAGTGACTGATCGACAATCACAGGATAAAAATGGAGAATCTAAGAGGGCGGAGGGAGTGACGGTTGCCTCTGGTATGGCTGGTGGTGAGGTGGGATGTGGTAAAAGCCAGGAGGGAGGTCAAGAAACTGTTCCAGAAAGGGAGGTTGATGGATAACCTGCTGCCTAGGGCAAGGCTGGGCGGTGATGGGATTTTTTTCCATTGGTTCAGCAAAACCTTCCTCCTAACTCCCTATAGAGCGATCATGAAAAGTTTCCTCTGACCCAACAGGTACTCGCCAGTGACTAAGCTTCTTCTGCACCGGTGTTTTGCAATTCTTCTAAACAACTACCTCCTTCCTCTGGCTTTTCTTCTAGGAAAGAATGTCTATTTCCGTGCTGGGGTGCATTACAGCCAGGGATGGGAGGGGGGGCGGGGGGGGTAGTTAGCTCATCACCTCCTCCAAGACGTCTCAAGGGCATTTGCCAGTAGTCATGTGATTACTCTTTCCGTGATCTACAGCTGAGCCACCCGCTAAGACTTACCAGCCCCAGGTCACTTTAGAACTGAGCTCTTGGTGCCACAATCAGCATGAGCTACTGGGTAAATGTTCATGGGAACTTCTCGAGGATACGTTCGCGTGCACGCGCGCGCGTGTGTGTCAGAGAGTGGGGGAGGTACCTTATTTCCAAACTTACATGTAAACGTGTAAACAGCCCAAACATGCCTCAGTCTTGAGCTGCATGAAGGAGCACGCGACTTCCTCACTAACCCCAAGTTCTGTACAGTTTAGCGGGGAAGCCCAGCCCCAAGGACGTGCCTGCTTCATGTCCAGACATCTGGTGAAATGCACCTGCTCCCACCTCCCTGAAGAGGCAGCAGGAAGACGCGTGTGTGGCTCCTGGGGGCAGCGAGAAGCCCGACAGCGCAGCGGGCGTGCGTGCTCCATGCGATCCTGGTGCAGGTCCTGTGCAGCCTCGCTGAGGCTCTGGGGAAGGGGCCACCTCTCCCTGGGAATCAACTCATGCCTTGCTCTGGGGTTTGGACTACCCTGCCCACACCCTCCACCTATTTTAGACAGCACATGACTCTGACTCATGGGAAAGAGCAAAGAACTGCCTGATGGCTTGAAAACATGCCGCACACCCACTGCCTTGGGCGAGAGGCCAAAAGAAAACTCAGGTCTCCAACTGCCCCTGTCGGAGACCCTTTCCCCTTCTGGCGTTTACGAAGAGACCCAATGAGTGAGGTCATCAAAATCCAGCAGGAGAGAAGCAAACATTTAAAAATAGCCCCCAAAGGGACAAGTGGAGTACCTGCGCCAACATGTGGGGGCCAAAAAAAAAAAAAGAAAGAAAGAAAAGAAAAGAAAAAAAAGTGAAGTTGTTTCTAGCTTGATGTCTTCTATGATATAGTTAGCCATGCCCAGATGCTGTGGGTGGGAAGAAGCCTAAAAGCATCCATATCAACAGGGTCCTGAGGCCACCAAGAAGGGGCACCAAGAACCTTGCTGTAGGGGCCAGTGGCTTCAGGTGATATGCCCCGTGGTCAAGGGCTCTTCCCTCAGGCGTCTTTCCTTGACGAGGTTAATCCTCAGAAGTCATCTTAGCTGAGAGCTCTTTCGGCAGCAAGGTCTGAAACCCACTCAAATTTGCACCTGTAAATTTTGTGTTGTGTGGGGGAAGCAGGGAGGAGGGAGAAAGCTCACTCTCTGTAGGGTTAGGGATTGGGGAATCGATAATGAACCAGACCTCCATAGGGGCAGGAAGTGGTTCATCAGAATCCCCACAGCCAGAACCAGGCTCTTTCGCTTAGTGCAGGCTCCCTGGCTCCCCTCTTGTGGGCTTGTGGGCGTTCACACATGCCACAGTGGGTCTAAAACAGAAAATCGCTTGAGTCACTTGGGCTCCGGGTCTGGGGAACGAAGGGAGTGGTGGGGACTCTGGGCCACTTATATAAAATTCTTCCTTCGTCCTGTCCCCCGTTAAGCTTGCTAGAAGCTCAGTTATTCTAAGTAGAACCCCACAGGCCGCTCCAGGATCTGGAGGCTGGCCAGTGGTGCTCCTAAAGGGACCCTCCTGGGAACATGAGTGATCTTTGGGGACTGCAGGTCCCCAAAGTCTGAAAAGTCCCAAATGCACCCCAAGTGACTTATTCTTAAAAAGTCACAATTTCCCCTCTCCCCTCTGTGCTCCAGAAGCCCACCCATTGTAAAATGTGAAAGCGTAGAGTTTTTTAAGGGTTGGCAATCATTTCGAATTTCAAACCCTGCGGGCCAAGCAAAACATGTTGTGCCTCAGATACGTCCTGTGGGCGGCTGGCTTCCAGCCACTGGTGCCCGGGTGACTCTCCTTCTGTTCCACGTATCTACTTCCTTCTGTTCCTCAAACGTACTGGCAAATTCTGTCTCTGTCTCTGAGCTCCTAATCCCTAAAGAGTAATTTCAATGGCTGCTGCCTTGCTAAGTGGCCATCGCTGGTCCAATGGTGGCTTGGGTGGCCCCTTCTAGAAGTTGTAGGTGATCGCTGTTGACACTGCCAAATTTGGGTTCCTCTTTGGATCACGTTCTCAGACTGAGAAGGGAGCAGAGGACCTGCCTTCCCTGATCTTTCTAATCCGTCCTATAAGTAAAAGGAGGTGGCAGTTGGCAGTGATCAGATGCCCTGTGAAAATTTCCCAGCATGCCTTGGTTGGGGGGGTCGACATCTGAGAGGAACTGTGTTGGCATCTTCTCTGCCAATTGCTTCTCAGTCAGGGTTTCAGAGCAGACTTGAATATGGTCCATCACCCCAGCTTCTTGTGTGGTCAAGATGGACTCTTTTATTTTTTTTTTCTTCACATTTACAAATGACACTCCTCCTTTACTCACTCTTGCTTGGAAATAGGTCGATGCCTGATGGCCACTCCTGTAGGACCGGTTCTAGAATATTCTCTCACCAGACGGCTATCAGGTTCTGAGGGGAGCTGCTTGTCTTCACCCACTTCTCGTTTTCAGAAATGAAGCGGAGGGCTGGTGATGCTGCATTTCTCTCTCGGTTTCCTTGGTCTGATCACATCATTTGCATTCAGATCCAGCCTTTTCCAAGACTCTATAGACTCCACTCAATCTGTGTATTCTGTAAGATGAAGATTTCTTTTCAAATATCCCATTTATTTTTTTTTATTTTTTTGATTTTTTAAAAAGATTTTATTTATTTGACAGAGATCACAAGTAGGCAGAGAGGCAGGCAGAGAGAGAGAGGGGGAAGCAGGCTCCCTGCCGAGCAGAGAGCCCAATGCGGGGCTTGATCCCAGGACTCTGGGATCATGACCTGAGCCGAAGGCAGAGGCTTTAACCCACTGAGCCACCCAGGCGCCCCACAAACATCCCATTTCTGGAAGGCGGCACCAATGTCCTTTGTTACTCTTCCTACCCTCCCACGGCAGAGCAAAGGACAGCCTACTTGACTGGGGCCCGCACGCCTGAATGTCTGGCTCACCATTAGTAAAAGTCTCTAAAAACACAGGCAAATATGGGATGAAGAATAAGTTAGGCTGGCTCCTTTAGGCTTGGGGCAGAAAAACTCCAGGAAGCCCCTAGGAACACTGTGGCATTATGTTACTTTTCTGAGGGGAATCCTAGACCAGGAATCCCTCCATGCTTGGAGAATACTCCTAAGAGTATGTATATGTTTTCAAGTCCCAATTTATTTTCAACCCCAAACTCAGGATAACCACAAGACACAAACAAAACCCCAAAGATCCTAGAGCAAGCCCCAAAGCCTCAGTTGTGGTCTGGGAGCCTCTGATTTCTAACATTTCAAAGAAGGATTCTATACTGGGGTCTGGGGAGTCCCATTTCTGCCTTTTATTTAGTACTGAGAGGGAACCTGAAGCTCGGAAGTATACACTGGTGTAGTGGACATTTATTTATTTATTTTTAAGATTTTTATTTATTGGAGAGACAGCATAAGCAGGGGGAGGAGCAGAGGGAGAGGGAGAAGCAGGCTCCCACTGAGCAGGGAGCTTGATGCAGGGTTCCATCGCAGGACCCTGCGACTATGGCCTGAGCCAAAGGCAGATGCTTTACCAAATGAGCCTCCCAGGCGCCTCTAGTGTAGTGGATGTTTAATTGTCTGTCGACCACCCCCTCTCATCCCTAAGAAGAACATTCTGATTTTTCCTTGAACTTGCACCTCCAGCTGAGGCCCCCCTAACATCTGCTGTGACCCGGGGTTCCAGGCTTGGGCACCGCATCTGCAGGGGCCGTGATGGATTCAGAGATGGGCATGGGTCCCAATCGAGGCGTGGAAGTCAACCCTGACGTTGTCAGAGTTAGAAAGAAGTGTCTGACGCGGGGATTGCTAAACTGGTGGATGGAGCCCCTTGGAGGGAGCGCTGGCCCCAGAAGGAAACTAACACAGCGGAGAGCGCGGCAGAGGGAGGGAGGCAGTGAGAGTGTCCTTTTCGTACTGTTGAAAGCCTTGGATCTAAACAGGCTTGAGATCGCCTTCCAAATGTTCCAGTTACAATAAATTCTGATTTTCCTTCAAGCCAGGTCAAGTTGGGCATGCGTTTCACAACCAGAGTGCGTGGGATTGATACACCGGAGATCCCATAATTCCCACATGCCCCTTCCCCTTCATTGCTCAGACTTCGTCAACTCACATTTCTCTACCCGAGTATCTGTCCCTGAACAGCCCTGGCATTCTCCACTCCTTAGACGTGAGTGTTCTTGATCATCCTACGTAATCCTTCCTGCACCACGGGGCTGCCAGGGTTCGGCTCTTCTCGTTAAAGCATGCAGTCCTCTAGAAACCTGCTCATTGAGGGGCTCTTGTGAGCTCCTCAGGGCCTGGAGATCCTCTGGAAACTCATGGCACATGGCTGTCTTCCCACTGGCTCCCTGCTGTGTTCCCGTCCTGCTCCCATAAGCGGAGCTCTCTTGTTCTAGGGGAGCCTCAGATACACCCATGGAAGCCTGGGTCGCTGAGCTCCAGGACAAATGCCAACTGCTGTCAGAGCGCGTGTGTCCTCATTCATTGGCAAGAAACAAACAAGACTGCAGGTGAAAACTACCTGGAGGCCACTGGGTGTTACCAGGACTCTGCGTTCAGGCGGAGTATCACCACCTGCCCTAGGGTGGGCGGTGGGAATCCCTAGCCAGCCCAGCACTCCCGCCAGCTGCTTTCCTGGGCTCTGGTCTCCCCACTCCTCTGCCTGGGCCTGGGAAGACGAGGTTTTTGGAGAGTCCGTAACATCAGACATTTATGGAAAGGGGAGAGGAGGGACCGGAGGGAGAGAAGGACAGGGAGATGGGAGGGGGATGAAAATATCTTTGCTGTGACCATCTCAGTTAGTTCAGACGGGAAATTAGACTGTACCTTAGATCTGAAGATAGTGATGGCGGAGAAAATGTAAGGACTAGAAACTATTCATGCTATTTATTTATTTATTTATTTAAGATTTTATTTATTTATTTGACAGAGATCACAAGTAGGCAGAGAGGCAGGGAGAGAGAGAGTGGGAAGCAGGCTCCGTGCTGATCAGAGAGCCGGATGCGGGGCTCAATCCCAGGACCTGGGATCATGACCTGAGCTGAAGGCAGAGGCTTTAACCCACTGAGCCACCCAGACGCCGCTATCCATGCTATTTTTTTGCGGAAATTAGGCTTTGAGCAAATGTGTGCTATTGGAAGTAATTTTTTGTATTAGTATTAGGAAAGATAGAAAATTCAATCTGTACAAAATTCGCCGACAAAGTAAAAACCTCTCTCCATGCTGACCCCCTGGCCCTCTCTTCCTTCAGTTGGCAGGTTCGTCTTTCCTTCTAGGAAATACACGCATATGTTTTTATATTTATTTCACAAAAGAGATCAAACTAAACACGCGTCTTAAAATAACTTCCTTGTTTTCAATTACTAATAAGACCGAGGCTCTTTCACAGAAACACAAACAGGCCTGTCTCACTCTCCAGCGGCTGCCTGATCTCCCAGTGAAGGCTCGTTTCCATAACCAGTCCCCATGCCTGGATGCTGAAGGTTTGCTGTGTTTTATTTTTAACAGCATTTGCTCTTGCAAACAATACTATTCTTGATGCAGTCAGACTGTAGGTCTACAGTCTGCAGTCCTGATTGAAATTGCCAAGTCAATGACTCTGTGCACGTTGCTTTTTAACTATTTATTTATTTATTTATTTATTTGAGAGAGAGAGAGAATGAGAGCGAGCACAAGCAGGTAGAAGAGCAGAGAGAGGGGGAAACAGGCTCCCCACTGAGCAGGGAACCCGACGTGGGGCTCAATCCCAGGACCCCAGGATCATGACCTGAGCCAAAGACAGACACTTAACTGATTGAGCCACCCAGGCATCCCAGCACTTTGCTTTTTGATAGATGATGGTATATAGCGCTTTATTCATTTACACACACTCACCTGTACCAATCAGCAGTAAGACTGCATATTATTAAAAACCTAAGGGGCGCCTGGGTGGTTCAGTGGGTTAAAGCCTCTGCCTTCGGCTCAGGTCATGATCTCAGAGTCCTGGGATCGAGGCCCGAGTCGGGCTCTCTACTCTGCTGGGAGCCTGCTTCTCCCTCTCACTCTACCTGCCGCTCTCCCTGCTTGCGCTCTCTCTCTTTCAAATTAACAAAATCTAAAAGAAAAGAAAAGCCTAGAGTAATTTTGGCTTAACCACGCGAAAGTTCACTCTTCCTTCCTTCAACCAGTTCAGAGACTCATCAGCGACCCAGGCTCTTCCTTTATTCTGCTGGCATGCAAGGTGTGCGCCTTCTGTCCTCAAAACCACCTCATGGGACAGCATGGGTCCGTGGGGGGCTCTGCACCCCATGCCCACATTCCAGGCAGCAGGAAACAGATGGGGGAGAACAGAAGAGGGAGACACCTCCTACAGGAGTTAGCTCCCCTGAAGGAGCCTTCCAGAAAGTTCCACGTAACACTTCTGCTACATCTCACTGGCCAGAGCCAAATCACAAGACCGTGCCTTGAGATAAGGAGGCTGGGAAGTGTATGGCCCGCAGTGAAGCCTGCCAAACAATTAGGGTTCAGCTTCTAAGAGGCAGAAGAGGAGGGGGACAGCTAGACTCTCCCACACATCATTACAGGCGGACCTCAGAGATATTCAATCCCAGGCCACCAGAATGCAGTCAATATCTCAATAAAGCACGTCAAATGAATTTTTTGGTTTCCCAGTGTATATGAAAGGTATGTTTACACCATACCGAGGTCTATTAACTGTGAAATGGCATTATGTCTAAAAAAGCAACATTCCTACCTCAATTAACGTTCTTGCCGAAAATGTTATCCTCTGAGCTCTGGCAAGTTGTAATCACCGATCACCTTAACAAACGTGATAACCACGAAAAAGTCTGAAATACTGCGAACTACCAAAACGCGAAATGAAGGCACGAAGTGAGCAAATGCTGTCAGAAAAGCAGGTTGCCACAAATGTTCAATTTGTAAAAGCAACAACAGAAAAAAAAAACACAAAAAAACCCCCAAAACCCAAAACCCAGTGTCTGTGAAGTGTGAGATGATGATGCCTGGACTCGTCTGTGTAAGTTCCAAAATGCTGCTTCTCTTCCATTTTTAGCAGGAAGGGCTAGAGCTATCCATCTAAAACAAACAGTGAAGCTCCCCCACCTTCTGGAGGCTGTCTTACGTCCCTACTAATATGAGCATCTGGACGTCTTTGTCCTCGAGCGATAGGAGACTTCAGAGATGGATGGAGCAGACACGGAGCTCTGAGAAGTTTCTGGGGCACAAGCAGCTGTCATCACAAGGAAAGCCTTGGCTCCGTACACAGTGAACTCACCGAGCCCATCCTTCAGCTTTAACACATTGCCACTCGGAGCCTACCCAGTTTCAGCTAATGCCTGCCCGTTCCCCCATATTTTTTTGGAGAAAACTCCAGTCATCTAATTTCATCTGCAAATGCCCCAGAATACATCTGGAAAACATAAAAACTCTAAAAAAACAATGCCACAATGCCAGGATCCCATGTGAAAATGAATGCTCCTTAATACAAAGTCTTCCACGTTCCATGTCTCCTGAGTTTTTCTCCGTTTGCCTGAATAAAGACCCCAAATACGCTCCCAGCATTCAACGAGGAGATGCGTTGGAGTCTTTCTTCACCTGCAGGTTTCTGGTTTTCTAGCTCGTATTTTCTCATGATTGACAGAAATTTATTAAGGTGTTTCGATCTGCAGTCTAACTAGCGCTAACTAGCGATTTGCAGTCTAACTAGCGCTCATCCGCCCGCCTCTTCTGCATCTCCAACCCCCTCCTGCTCTGGGCCACTGTCATCTGCTCCTGGACGCAGCCTTCCCATAGACATCCGAGACACCCATCCATCCTCTACCTGCCACACATCCGGTCTTGCCACCCCTATGCTTCCATAGAAAGGGTAAAATAATGAAACCATTGACAAAGACCTCAATATATTTGTTTTTCCCTGTGTTGCCCAAAAACTTGTCTCTGGGAGCAGTTTCCAAATGTGTCTTCCCAAAACATTGGGTGATCATCTGAGCAGATAACATCACGTAAGCCTGTAGGGTATCTGAGTATTTGGGTCACAGAATCCGCTGCCCATGGTACAGACCGGGAGCCCTCTGGGCCTTGGGGTGGATGCTCCTTTCGCTAACCTTGATATTTCAGGAACGTCCCGGGTCTTGTCAAAGCCCAGGTCCCTGGTTCCCATTCCATAACCCCTTCCTGTCATAGGACAGCCCTTTCCTGATTTGGTTCCTGCCTTCCAGATTTGTCCCTGCTCCCATGCCTCAATGTCCCTGCTTTCAACCAGCTGTGAAGGTTCGTTTTCACCTCTAGTTCCCAGATCCCGGTTTGGCTGTCCCTTTCCAGCTTTTGACCTACCCCCCAAGTGAAAATGGTCATTTCCAATAGACTCCACACACCCATCACACCCATCACTCACACACACACACACACATCACCACCACCACTAGAACCAAGAGTTCAGATCATCTTTCCTTAATTAGCCACATGAAATGATCCCTTCGTTCTGTCCTCAAGAACTAACCACCTCGCATGTGCCGGATAACAGCCCTTCCAGCAACCTAACTACAATAACCAGTGTTCAGCCTGGCACAGGGACTGGGAATCATCAGGATTTACTGTACCTATTTATGCATAATCTGTACTCAGATCTGAGTGTGGGTTGGTGGTGAAGACAAAAACCACAGTCTTTATAAATTCTATTTTTTTTTAAATCCCGGGGTTGAATCTGTACAGTGGCCGAAGGAGGGCATGGCAACAGGAGGAACAAGGGCTCCTGTCCAAGTGTGCGCTCCCTCCGCTTTCTTCCCCTGCTCTGATCCCAAATGTGCTTGGCACATTGGTACAAAAGAGTGTCCCAAAATAACACTCTCCCTAGGCATCTCTAGCTCCGCTCCCTTCAGTGGAGTAAATGAATGTCTTGCCGGTGGCTACCCTTCAGCTGAACTTTCTGCCTTCCAGAAATAGAGCCTGGCTGTCACCGGCTAATCCCGGGTCCTGGTGAGCTGTCCCTGCAGAGAGGGGCAGGCTGTGGCTGCCGAGTCTTACATAAGGCAGTCCACGTGAGGACCGTGCCCGGCAGAAGCAGGAATGCACAGGAGGGCCTCCCAGCTGTCCTGGGGCTCTCTGCGCCCCACCTGTGAGCTCCAGAGTGGGTCCCAGGGGGTCACTGACTCTCCGGTTACTTTTACTGCAGCTCTGCTGCTGCTGAAGTAGGGAATCTGAAGGAAGTTCAGATCCTTCCTTCCTTCAGGAAAACAAGACCTCTGGAAGAACAAAGGTCTTGAACTTGCCAGAGGGCTGAGACTGGAACCCCATCTTCCCTTAAACCACTGGGAAGAGCACGTTTCCAGAGCTGAGTGTGTTACGCACCCCACGGAGGGTAGTTTCTGAGGTACCAAATCTTGGAACCGGAGGCGCCTTAGTAAGAGAGACTGTCCGAGGGGTGCCTGGGTGGCTCAGTCAGTTAAGTGGCTGCCTTTGGCTCACGTCATGATCCCAGGGTCCTGGGGTTGAGTCCCGCATTGGGCTCCCAGCTCAGTGGGGAGCCTGCTTCTCCCTCTCCCACTCCCCCTGCTCGTATTTGCTCTCTGTCTCTTTCTGCCAAATAAATAAATAAAATCTTTTTTTAAAAAGAGAGAGAGAGAGAGAGACTGTTCGGGGCTACCCTCTCATGACTCCAGTCGCGGGACATTGGGGGAAGTGTCCCATAGACATCCCCTCAGCCCCTCCCTGGGAGCACATACACGGAGAGAGGAAGGGAGCAGTCTGGAGAGCAGCCCCAGACGCACCCATGTCTACTCCACTTCAGACAAAAGTCTTATTACAGAACTCCGGAAGGATGCAAACCCGGGATGTCACACTCCTGGCCCCGTTGTGGAAAACTGAGAAAGGTCGCACACAGGGAGGGAACGCCGTTAAGCGTCATATCTGGGGAGTGCGGGTGTGGGTGAAACGTGAGGTGGTCTGGCAGGTCCTTTCCTCCCCCGAACTCGGGCAGCTCTGCGGTTCCATCCACGCGGCCATGACCCCTTCGGTAGGTGGTGTTACAACATCAGAAAGGAGAAGGTCATTCACACAGACCTGCAGCCTCACTGTTACAGGCCGGGCCACCGACCCTGCCAAGGGCAATTCTGGCCACCGAGTCCTTGCTCTGCAGGCCCCAGATGGCAGCTCTGAGAGCCAGAAGCTCCCTGAAACTGCCACGGGGTCACGTCCCTCTGACGCGGCTCTCGTTAGCCTACGAGCAGCTTCTCGTAGAAGCCCTTCTTCCTCCTTGAGGCCAGGCACAGGGGCAGAAACACCTTTCCAAGGGGATCACGGTCCTTCTCGTTATGTGTCATTGTATAATTCCCACGCCTTCATACTTCCATACGTGGTTGGGCCTTAGCAGAAGCCCCTGAGTCATGCAGGGCTGGTGGCATTACCCACACCTCACACCCAGAAAGAAATGGTGTCGGAGTGGCTGGGTGGTTCAGTTGGCTATGTGTCTAACTCTTGATTTCAGTTCAGGTCATGATTTCGCGGTCCTGGGATAGAGCCCTGCGTTGGGTTCCGTGCTCAGCATGGAGTCTGCTTAAGATTCTCTTTCCCTCTGACCCTCCCCCATTTGCACTCTCTAAATAAATAAATAAAAATCTTAAAAAAAAAAAAGGGAAGAAAAAGTGTCCCAGAGAGCCCAACGACCTAGCCAAAGGTCAGACGATGTTTGTAGCAGAGATCCCCCGCCCTTGCTTTTAGGTCTCTTCCCCCGCATACCATTTCATCCTGCAAAGATTCCAGCTCCGAGCTGGACAGCAGCCCCACGCCAATGCCTGTGGGGGTGATGGATTCTATTAGTTCTCACTGCCCCTGTCTGAACGTACCATTCCCGTCCTGCCTGGGTTGGAACATTTCTCTGAACTTGAAGATTTCTATGATGGCGGGGGAGCATCCCCTGAATGGACCCTAAGGTGTGCGGTTGGGTCATCCCTGGAATTCTGAGAGGAAAATCATTAAATGAGCAGCAGAACTGGAAAACACCCAAGGAACCACCCAGCACTCCCTGCACTAACGAGCAGGATGCGGCAGATGGCTTGAGGCACATGGACCAAATCCCCGGCCTGGCTGGCCACTGGCCAAAGGGGGCCGACACCTCGGGTGTTCTACCTGCTCTTTCACTTCGGCTGCTGGTCCTCTTCTGACAATTTACGTTTTTCAGTTGTTTTTCAAAGAAGGCAAAACAACAACAACAACAACAACAACAACAACAACAACAAAAACAAAAACCAGGGGGAAAAAAAAAGGCTACAGGCAAAGTCATAAATCCTGTGTTGGAATTCCAACAACTAAAACCTCTTCCTTTTCTATGATGAGATCCTGCCGTTTATTCATTACACCCAGTGCCAACACTGGAAAACGTCAGCTGAGGTAAACGGTGTTTTATATGTAAAGGTCTCCACCCTCAACCATGCAGAGGCATTTTTCTTCAAATAGATGTGAGATCTAATTCCTAGACAATGCGATCTCCTTTCCCAACTGAGACCAAGCGTCCGAATGAGCAGCATAAACGTCGTGCTCAGTGCAGAAAGTTTTGGAATTCTCGGGAATTTTCTTTTGCATTTATGGGACACTCTTTTGCAGGTCGTCAGTGAAACGATTCTCGGTCTTGGTGAGATTGAACTCTCAGCACCTTCTCTAGAAAAGCCTACAAAAAAGGAGTCCATTGTTCCTCACCTCCCTGTGGGGGCGATTCACAGGACATTGACGACTCGTGCGAACCTGAGTATTTCCACCGTCACGAAATGAGCCTCAGATGGAGAAACTCTCAGAGTTGCACTTGCTCTCAACTGTCAAGAAAGTGAATCAATCTCCCCTCCAGGCCTGATCAATGGCTCCAGTGAGGTTTGGTGGCAAGTCCCCTTCTTCCTCCTCCTCCTCTTTGTCCTAGTCTTTGGGCCTGTTTGCTGGTGCTAGCAGTTTTCTTTTTTTTTTTTTTAAGATTTATTTATTTGACAGACAGAGATCACGAGTAAGCAGAGAGGCAGGCAGAGAGAGAGGAGGAAGCAGGCTCCCCGCTGAGCAGAGAGCCCGACGCGGGGCTCGATCCCAGGACCCTGAGATCATGACCTGAGCCGAAGGCAGCGGCTTAATCCACTGAGCCACCCAGGCACCCCTAGCAGTTTTCTTTTAAAGCTAAAAGAAAACATAGCTAGTGATTTTCTTTCAAAGATGGCTGCACAACGAAAGAGAAGACTGAGTCTTAGTGGGAGAGAGAAGTGACTGGAGTAGTGAAGGCTTTCATTCTGCAGTAAAAGATTTAAAAGTTCAAGGTAAACACCTGGTTGAGTCACCCTGTCAAGGGAGACAGTAAGCCTCCAGACAAACGCTTTGTGTAAATGACCCATTTTTAGAGTCTCCAGTGTTGGGATGGGTGGAGAGGTGGAGAAACCAGGAAGTGGGAAATATCTTCAAGAGAAGGAAGGATGTCCGTGGATGGTTGCAGAGGAGTTGTTTGCGGTTCATTTTCCACCAGCTTGACCAGGACAAGACGTAATAAGGCCAACAGAGGACGAATGGCCACGTAATGAGTGAAGAGTACGCTCAGGGCTCCTCGATGGCCCAGACTCCTTCCAAGGCTCCCTAGCTAATTTCCCATTTCGAAGCAGTTTCCCATTTCTTCAAGAAGTCCCCTTCCCAAGACTGAATAACTTTCAGTCTCTGAAAATCTGGAGTAGCCCCTGAACGTGCCCCGTAGAGATTCTGAGGGGCAGAATTGTGAGCGCAAGTCAGCCTGATGTGGGTCATGGAGGAAAATGCTGAGAGCTGCTGCCTTTCCATGGCTGTGCAAGAAGGACCACATCTCTCTGTATTTTACGTGAATCAACCTGATTTCCCTTTGGAAGCCCCGCCCTACTGGCACGTGCGCACAGACACATAAGCACACACACACACACACACACACACACACACACACAGGACCCAGCACCCCAGAGCCAGTGTCCTCAGGCCCATCATCCCACCATCTCCCGTGAGGACTGGCCACTTCCTTAGGAACCTGGACTAAAAGACAGGCACATTCCCCTCTCCAGGGACCCACAGACCTCTTCCCTCTTCTGTTCCAAGAGAACCTCCTCTTTACTAAGCAGCTTCCTCCAAAACACAAGCTTCTTGTCTTTCCCGTTCTTTTGCAACCATTTTTCAGGCCTACTCTCCCCAGAGTGTGATGATTAACAAAGCAGATGTTGGTTTGTCTTTGATCAGCAAACTTCCCCAGGAAGAAAGGAGACTTTGCATTTCATTCCTTGAGTGCAGACCCAGAAGGGAGGGGGAGAAAGAAAACAGCACATTTCCATATGAAAATAGAATGGTTATTTCTGGGGTGCTTGGGTGGCTCAGTCGGTTAAGCGTCTGTATTTGGTTTAACCTTTGGTCCTGGGATCGAGTCCCGTGTCGGTCTCCCTGCTCAGCTTCTCCGTCTGCCTCTCCCTCTGCTTGTGCTCTCTCTCTGTCATATAAATAAATAAAAGCTTTAAATAAAAATTAGAATAGAATAGAACGACTGTTTCTACCAGGCCACATGTCATCATATGCAACTTGTCTTGCCTCCTCATTCTTCCAACTGCTGGAAGAAAAGGCTCTTCCAAACTGGAAAAGAAAGCCCTTTATGAATTCAGACGGGCAGAGAAGACGCTCCCAAGGAGGACTACAGGTTCCATATAGAGGAGGGCTCGCTTCTCGGCATGATCCCAGGGCCAGCAGAGGAGTCTCACGGGGCGTACCCAAGCACTGACTGGGGTTGGCCCAGCTATAAACCACGTTTCTTTTCCCGCTTCCTACTTTGTGAGTCAATTCAGCAAAAGAGCTGCAAATACTGCCTTAAGGAAATGTTACAAGGGCAGTCCTGTGGCCTCATTTTCACGATATTTCATGCATATTGTTTTTTTGTTTTTTGGTTTTTGGTGACTCTACAGCCATTACAACATCTCTTATCAGATGGTTTGCAGCCAGGTGTAAAGTGGTATTCTGCACACGAACAGCCACCTGGCTGTTCCTGACGCCCAGAAGTGACCGGGTAAACCCTAACCTCTTCTTGCCCCTTTAGTTCCCAGGACCTCCCCCAAGGGCAGGAGAGCTCACACTGTGGGGACCGACCAGCTCAGTGTGCAGGGGCAGTCAGGCCATATTGCAAATAGTCCAGCATAAAGAAATGGGTGAGTCGGGGTCGGCATGCTGTGAGCTTTGCTTGTTGGTTGGTTTTGGGGACACGGCCTCCTGATTCATGGGAGTCCCTCCCACTGACGGGACAAGCAAAGGCAAGAGGGGGTCTTGTGCTCAAAGACGTGAAGGAATTAGATTCTGTAATGAACCAGGTCCTTGGGGGAAGACTGAGCCTTTCCTAGGCTTCTTCCGGAAGGTTCTGTGAACTCTGCGGTACAAACCCAGATGCATGTCTGTGCTCCTGAGGACCGACAGCCGCTGGTTGAGGCTGGGATGCCACAGACTCACCGGCCCAACACTCTGGCTGATGATGTCCTTAATTCCCCTGATATTAACCAGCTTTATGTCAAACACACACAGGATACTGAGTAAGCAGTCCTCACTGGATTCCGCCTCTCTCCGTGCAGCCTACAACTCGCACACCCGCGAGGAGAATTCCTCCTGATCAGTTTGCTGATGCTGGACACTGTTTCAAGCATCCTTGTCACCCTTGAGTTTTCTCGCATGATCATCGTTCTGTAGCTCAGGCAACCACTGGAAGTCTCCCTCTGCCTTTGGCCACAGCACCCCCACATTCAGCCCAGGATGTTCACCAGCGGTTACTCATCAGAGTGCCCCTGCAGGGCTGGGGGCAGTTACCCCTGGCATTTTAGGGGCCACGAAATACACTCTTGATGACACATAGGGAATGAGAGACACTACTCTGTTCAGGACTCAGGGCTGCACATGACCCAAGATGAAACATACTCCTGGATTAGGTGGTCTATTGTCATTTTCCAATGGACCCATTCTTCAAAGCACTACCTACTCTAGAAAGCCTTTTTCAACCAGTCCAGTCCATGGTGACCCTATCTGAGACCTGCCCCTCACACGCCAACTCAACTCAACTCCCCAGCTCCTAACACATTGTATTTGCAGGTTACCTTGGTCTTTAACACATCCTCTTGACGCAATCAGTCATTATTAATGGATTATATGACCTTCCCTCTGGAACATTTCCTCCTTAAGGAAACTCTTGACTCCCAGCACCATGCCTGGTCTCAGATGGGGCTAGGAATGGACTGCCCAGGGACCAATACCAGCCGGAAGGGCTGCTGAGGACAGTTAGCTAATACAGACGTACACTGGGATGGGCTCCTCAGCTTGACTCAAAAAAATGTGTGGGAAACCCGGCCCAGGTACAGCCTCCCCGGTGGCCTCTTGTGTCATCAGCAAGGGATAGCCAACTGCCTCCCCACGGCCCTTGCAGAAGTCTGGCTGGGCACATACCATCTGTGAACTGCCCTCTCGGCCCTGCAAGTTCATGCAGAAGCAGACTCATGAGCTAACCTTGAAATGAGCACCTACAGATTGTCAGATTGCCCTGGGGAGCTGGGCTGAGTTCCCGGCCCAGTAACCGAGCCGAGTAACAGCCTGCCCTCTGTGTCCAAACCAACGAGCTCAAGAGGGAAGTCCACCTGTCCACCCAGCAAGCTTCCCATTTAATCTGATCACACAGAGAAAACCAAAAACCTGTTTACTTATTAAAAAAAAAAAGGCAAAAATGTTCAACTGTAGAACATTTGGGAAAGGAAGAAAAGCACGAAAAGTCGTCAAATTCTCCATTATTATCACCGCCCAAAGATAGACACCGTTTAACATCCTGGAAAATTTTTTCTAGTTTTTTTTTTGTTTGTTTTTCTTTGTGTAAAAAAATATTTTTCTCACATAACTGAAATTGGAGTTTGAGAACCTGCTCTTTTTTTTACTTAACAAAACCATTTCACTAGGCATTTTTCCTGTTCTTAAAAATTCCAAAAGCATACCGTTTCATAATATGGCCCAGCACTCGGATAATGCAACCATGTTTTTTTCTTATGTTGTTCACACATCACGTTATGGTTACTGGAGGGTGCGAAAGGGAAATGTAGCCCAAATCATTCCGCTGGAATCTTTTATTTTTTTTTTTAAGATTTTGTTTATTTTTATTTATTTGACAGAGAGAGATCACAAGTAGCAGAGAAGCAGGCAGAGAGAGTGAGAGGGAAGCAGGCTCCCTGCCGAGCAGAGAGCCCAATGCGGGACTCGATCCCAGGACCCTGGGACCATGACCCAAGCCGAAGGCAGAGGCTTTAACCACTGAGCCACCCAGGCGCCCTCCGCTGGAATCTTTTTAGGAAACAGTCAAATAGACCCTCTTCTTGCTGGAGAAAATAAACACAACTTCTCAAGACAAACCTACAGTTTTCCACTAGATTAAAATGGCCAGTGGGCTGGTCCCTTTGTTGGGCACCCCCATGTTTCCCTCTATCTGTTCAGCTGCAGCCACCGTCTTTGTCCCCTTACAGCTTCTCATGGAAGCCCCAAGCCATTCTCCTTCTCTGTCTGGGGTTTTCTCAGGAATTCAAAGACTCCAAGAGCAATCCTTGACCAATAACGGGGAAAGTTGGTTGAGAGATAATCCAACTTCCTTGGCCTTCCCTGGGAACTTTCTGAAGCTCATGCTACTCCCTTACTTACGGATTCTTGGTAGGATCTGGTAGGATGGAGTTGTAGGGGCCTGTGATGGTGACCCACTGATTTACTGGCTTTCTGCCCTTCCTGCATGACCATACTCATCCTTCGAGGTGGCTTTCTGGAATCTGCTTCTGAATAACTAGCTAAACTCAGCCTCGTCTCTGGGTCTCCCTGGGTGAACCCAAAAGCACGTGGTCCTCTAAAAGCTTATCTAAGAAAGAATATAGACGGGGGAAGCCCAGTATTTCACAACGGGCCACTAAAATACTACTATGACTCATGCACTCCTCGTAGAAAATACAAGTTTGCCTCACTAACATGAAGACAGTCTGGAACCTCCTTCCTTTCTGAGCCATCTTGACTCTCTTCCGCCCCCTGCCTTTGAAATGTTTCCCCATGACGTTGAGTGTCAATAGAATGCCAGTCCCCATTCCCCCAGCGGTCGTTCTTTCGAACACACATTTGTCACGAGGGCTATTTAGAAACAGCCTTGTCGCCTTCAGTGCTTGCCCCACAAAGAATCTGAAGACCGAGTAATTGGAAATTCCAGTGGGCATGTGCAGACCAAAGTGTCGCCAAAATCCAACCAACAGGTTGATAGTCTTTGTTTATACAGCTGGGGCTTGATACAAACCCACAGTGGCTATCAACATACACAGCCTATCAAGGAGGGCTTGAGGCCAATTCATAAAGCAATGAGTGTTTCCAATAAATTAGGAAGCCAACGAGTCTTTGGAACCTCAAACTGTTTACGAGAGAACCGAGACTCCTCTCTCTGCATAAAATAATGTAAACCGTTAGCACATTTCTAGAACATTCTCTACTAAGAAATGTTTGGCATCCTAGGGATGAAAGAAGTTAAGGCCTGTCCCTGCTTTCCCATTCTTTGGACCCTCGTTTCCCATGCTAGCTCACCTTGTTCTTCTTCAGTTCTTGCTGGCAGGCTCCTTGGCATTTAGAGACAGATTAAAATCTCCGGAGGCTACATTACGGTATGTTTCCCACTCCCCTACTGTTGGGTAACTGAAAATCAGCACAATTCTAAATCGCCAAATGAGTAGGGGGGAAAAAAGCCCCACAAAGTTCTCTAATATTTCCTACGATGCATGTTTTTGGTGCTTCTTTGGAAATGTCAGATATATCCCCTGAAATACTCACTGTCTTTTCTGGGACCAAAAGCACAGACTGAGTTTGCCTCATCAGTGACCTCATCAGTGACATATCCATGGACATGGATCACTTTGTAGGGCGGAATTATGCACTGCGAAGCCCCCTCAAGTCCCAAGTCACGTATTCACCCACATCCCCCATATATACTAATAGCCAAAGAATTACAGGCACCCCAAATTTGGTCCTCTGGCTAGTATTCAGACGGGTAATGAATTTATTTCACAGGCAAGTGGCAAGTTTCATCAAGAATGGCTTTTGAGGGGTGCCTGGGTGGCTCAGTGGGTTAAAGCCCCTGCCTTGGGCTCAGGTCATGATCTCAGGGTCCTGGGATCAAGCCCCACATTGGGCTCTCTGCTCGGCGGGGAGCCTGCTTTCCTTTTTCTCTCTCTGCCTGCCTCTCTGGCTACTCGTGATCTCTCTCTATCAAATTAAAAAAAAAAAAAAAGAAAGAAAGAAAAAATCTTTAAAGCATGGCTTTTGTGATTCTAGAGCCCCACCAAAAAAATCAAATTAATCTACATATCACCAAACAAATGTCCTCAGCAGTTTCTCCATGGGCCCCTGAAAATAAATTGACCTTAAAGTCTCCACAAGACAGGTCTGGCAGCCCAGATAATTTATCACCACTCATGCTGGCCAAAAACCTCAGCTGAGTTTGACATCCCAAAGATGAATGGGAACAGACTGTCCAAACAACTCAAGTGGTCAGAGATAAAGCTCCATGACTTCAGGCTCTTTTGGTCGACAAGGAGAAAAACCCAACTCCAGCTAGTTCAAGAAGGAAAAAAAAAAAGAGAGGTGGGGGGGAGGTGAGGAGGTTTTGATTTATGTCTTCAAGAAAGCCTAGAGGAGTTCAGGCAAGGCTGAATCCAGGGGCTCAAGTAGTGCCATCAAGGAAACACCCCGTCTCTCCACCCTTAGCTCTGGTTGCTTGCAAAATCGGGGTCATTCTACAGATTAGAGACCCTCTTTACAACTCCAGTGAGTCTTAGGGCTGCCCCTGTTTGGCTTAACTTGGAGTACTTGCCTATTCCTTAGTCTTGGGCTATTCTGGCCAAGGCTGGGGTTTCTGTGCAGCCATAAACCTGGAGCGGGGGGCTGCCCACATACATATGAAGTGGGAGCGAAAAGATCCCCAAACAGAAGATGCTGGGAAAGCAAGAAAAGATCTCCATTCTGATGGCTCATCCCTCCTTTATGTCATATGTTGATTAAGATGAGGGAGCAAAATGCAAGCTGAGGGCAAAGCCCAAGCTAACACCCCACAGTGCTGCCCTCCCCCCCCCCCCACCCCTCTGGTGCTCCTGCCCACCAGAGAAAAACAAAGGGCCAACTGACAGAGATCACTCTTGTCTCCTGGGATGAGAGACTCCATCAGTTTGCAACAATATCAATGATTTCCAAGGAAAAAAGCAAGCTTATCAATAGGCAGACCTCCAGAAAACCAGAGACTCCGTTTCTAGGAGCCGTAACACCACCCTCCCCTCCCTAGGATAGAAAATCTTATATAATCAGTCATTCCTCACACTCACAATGCAGCTCTTTCTGCCCACAGGTCCTGTCCCGTGCTGTAATAAAAACACCCTTTTTTGCACTGAAAACGTCTCAAGAATTCTTTCTTGACCCTTGGCTCCTGAGCCCATTTCAAACCACAGCAATCAGAAGCAGCAACCATGTCACGCACCTTTCACGCTCAAAGCAGCTAATGCAAATCCTCACCGCTAGCTGACCAACTGATTGACTAGCACAGAACAATTAAAAAAAACATGGGGTTTCCTTGGTGCAAAGGCCATGCACGGCAGTCTGCAAAGACAAAGGACGCCGCCAAAGTGCAGAATTTACTCATTCAGGTTATTAATGAGTCTCGGTAGACACTTGGCCTATCTTAGCAGTTCAACTTCAAACAGGAAGCCCAAAGAGGGATAAGCTGGGAGACAGGGCTCCAGCCAGATCTAGAGACCCAGCAACCCAGTCCCATATCTAGGGGGCAGGGGTAGCTATTTCCACAGTATTCTGACAACTTCTCAAGCACTGGTAAGTCCCTAATTTGTCCCCAGCCAATCGACCAAACACCAAGGGGTGTTACAGAAAAAAACATTGGGGTGGGTTCTAGTCCCCATGCTGCTATTAAGAAGGTATGTGATTTCCAGCAAATCCCGTGGTGTCACTGAGCATCTGCTGTTTCCTCTACAAAGCGAAGCATTCGTTCTTGTCAAGCTTGGGCGTTCTGCACTCCATAATGTACTGAGCTCTGTGGGGCTGCCAGCCCTGGCTTGCACATCGGAAATAGTTTTGAGAGCTTTAAAAAGAACCCTGACTTCCTGGGCTGCAACCCGGATCAATTACATGAGAATTTCTGGTGATAAGGCTCAGGCATCAATATATACTGTAAATCTCCCCAGGAGATTCTGAGTTTCCACCGAGAGTGAGAAGCAGGATCCTATTTCCCTATTCTGCAATCTTCTCGAAGAGCAAGCCGAGCCGGGTGAAAAGCACACCTCCCAGGGAACCTGTCAGCAGCCCACGTGACCCTGCAGCTAGGGTCGTCAGCCATGTGCAGTCCACTCGCTGCATTAGAAATTACTGTCTTTTGGGTGCCTGGGTGGCTCAGTGGTTTAGGCCTCTGCCTTCAGCTTGGGTCATGATCTCAGGGTCCTGGGATCGAGCTCCGCATGGGGCTCTCTGCTCGGCGGGGAGCCTGCTTCCTCTTCTCTCTCTGCCTGCGTCTCTGCCTATTTGTGATCTCTCTCTCTCTGTCAAATAAATGAATAAGATCTTAAAAAAAATTTAAAAAAAAAGAAATTATTGTCTTTTATCTATGCTCCCTAGGGCCATCTGCCACTCAGCATATTCTGAGGGCAGGTTTCCAGAATTAGGGTGTCATTGTTTGGGGCGCTGAATTCTTAGGACCAAAGAGTTTGGCCGAAACAATTTCAGCCGATAAATATTTTTCACTCTTAAGAGGAGAGAAAAAGTCAAGGTGCTCCCCACGTTGCAGAAGGAGCTAGAAACGGGTGGCGCCCCAGCGACAACTCAATCGTTTCCCTTCTCTTATGTAATCACGCATATTTCTGTGCAATTATGTGAATCACCAGATTTGTTCTAAGATCAGAAACACAAGGAAAAGCAGGAGAAAATATATCGTGGGCAATTAGCTGCTTTTTACAGGAGGAAAGGAAATCATAATCAGCCGAGCTTTCTATTGTGCAAGAATATTAACCAGCATTCATGTCACTTTCAATGATAGGTTGGTCTGCTTCATTGAACCATTTTTTCCCCTGGGGAATCAAATGGTTATACAATTTCGTGATTCATATCCATACCTCCTGCCACATAATCGCATGTTCCATGCGAGCCTGCCTCCCACGAGCGAGGGCCAGGTCCTCACCTCTGTTGTTTGTTCCTTCTCGTCTCTGCTCTGTGAGCTCTGACGCCCTTTCAAAGTAACAAGACAGAAATAACTTGGCTTGAAGTTTCAGGAAGTTACCTTGTCCTCCTAAAGCTCCATTCATTTCAAGCCTTTTTAAAAACATGCTGGACAGGATTAAAATACAGGACATGGGGACCCCTGGGTGGTTCAGTTGTTAAGGGTCTGGCTTTGGCTCAGGTTGTGATCCCAGGGTCCTGGGATGGAGTCCCGCATCGGGCTCCCTGCACAGCGGGGAGACTGCTTCTGCCCTGCCTGCCACTCCCCATGCTTGTGCTCTCTCTCTTCTGACAAATAAATAAATAAATAAAATTTAAAAACAAACAAACAAGAAGACATAAGTGAAGCCAACGAAAAGAGGAGCCCTCTTTATTCCTCTCTTTCCCTCTAAGCATTAAAACAAGCAAACATCATAGCAATTAAATAAAAGCAAGTGACTCAGTTAACCATAGTTCACGTCATTAATTTTCTTCGGATAGACTCAAACCCATGGGATATATTTTCCAGCTCATGTAGAGAGGACCCTGGGTGGGAAGGGGAGCTTATGCTTACTTTATACGGCTTCATACAAGTATTTCCTACACTTCAGGGTATATTTTACTTCTCTGCAAATGCCCAAAACCTTCCTCTTCTACAAAACCTTTTCTATAGCGATTTCCCCTCATGATCTGGATTTTGCCTTGTCTTAATTAGTTAAATTGTCTGATAAAACCAGACTCCATTCCCCATGGCAACCCTTGCCTGGGGTTGAGTAGAAGGCACCCCTTTTAGAAGGAGTTTGAACCCCAATTCACCACTGTCCCTGCCATTTCTACTTGACTGGCATCAGTGATCACTTCATACCACCCAGGGTAGTCCCCATTATTTTCAGGTTCCCCAAACCCTCCTGGGAGTTTTAGGGTGCTTGTATTTGTCATGGTTTTTCAGACACACAAAACCTTATAGGATAGGTAGAAATAGTTAGATATCCTACACATTTACACACTTACACACTTACCCAGAAAGTGATCTTAAAGAATTAGCTTATAGGATTACAGGGACTGTCAGATCTAAAATTTAAAGGGCAAGCCAACAGGCTGAAAATTCAGGTGAGCTGATCTTGCGGTCTTGAGTCCAAAGCCGGACACGCAGGCAGAGTTTCTATATTTTGGTCTGGGGGCAGAATTCCTTCTTTGGGAAGTTGGCAAGATGGCAGAGGAGTAGCAGACTGAAATGACATCAGATCCCAGGAGTTCAGCTAGATACTTATCAAACCATTCTGAACATTTACAAACTCAAGAGGAGATAGAAGAGAAGAAGAGTAGCAATTCTAGGAACAGAAAATCGACCACTTTCCAGAATGTAGGATGTGCGGAGAAGTGAATCCAAGACAATCTACAGGAAGATTGACCATGGAGGGAGGGGCTGGCTCCCGGCAAGTGCTAATAGCAGCAGAGCACAAAACCAGAACTTTCAGAAGTCTGATCCACTGAGAGACATCACTCCAGAGGCTAAGCAAGGGTGGAACCCTCGCAGGGACAGTGTGGTCTCAGGACCCTCGGGGTCACAAAAAGACCAGGGGTGTCTGAGTGCAGCAGAGCCCCCAGGTATCAGAGTGGGGAAGGCAGCTGCAGAGACGGAGCCAAGGAGGGGGCTCTCAGCTCAGGGTTACCTTAAACCGTGATCTGCGGCACAGCCCCACCATTGCTCTTTGAGCAGGGATATATCCTGTGGACCTCACAAGTGGCAGATCCAGAGAGACTCACCTTCCTTCTGGGAGGAGCGGTGGGAGCACAGGGCAGGAATCTGCTGGGTTGGAGACTCCAGATGGCGCCGTGTGTCAGAGACAGAAACGCTGGGTCACAGGCCAGGTGAGCTTGGAGCATGGCTGGAGACCAGGGAGATGGGAGGGAGTGACTGCTTTTCTCTGAGGGCACACTGAGGAGTGGGGCCCTGAGCTCTCGGCTCCTCCAGCCGGAGATTGGGAGGCCGCCATCTTCATTCCCATCCTCCAGAGCTCTACGGAAAGCATTCAGGGAAAAGGTCTCCAGAGTGAACCCAAGCAGATTACTTAGCCTGGCCACTGACAAGGGTGGTGCAATTCCGCCTCGGGCAAGACATTTGAGAATCATGGCAACAGGCCCCTCCCCCAGAAGATCAGCAAGAACATCCAGCCAAGACCAAGTTCACTAATCAATGAGAACTGCAAAACTTCAGAGATACGGGAATACAGCACATAGAATTCGTGGCTTTTTCCTCATGATTCTTTTTCTGGGGTCTTTGCCACCTTTTTAGTATTTTATTCTCTCATTCATATATTCTTATCTGGATAAAATGACAAGAGGGGGAAAACTCACCACAAAACAAAAACAAAAACAAAACTAAACAAGAGGCAGCACCGACAGCTAGGGACCTAATCAATATGGGCCCCCATATTAATATTAATATGTAATATTACCAATATTACATTGGTAATATGTCAGATCTAGAGTTCAGAATGATGATTCTCAAGTTGCTAGCTGGGCTTGTAAAAGGCATGGAAGATATTAGAGAAACCCTCTCTGGAGAAATAAAATCCCTTTTTGGAGAAATAAAAGAACTAAAATCTAACCAAGCTGAAATCAAAAAAAGCTATTAATGAGCTGCAATAAAAAAATGGAGGATCTTACTGCAGGATAAATGAGGCAGAAGAGAGAATTAGTGATATAGAAGACCAAATGATGGAGAATAAAGAAGCTGAGCAAGAGAGAGACACCAACTACTGGATCACGAGGGGAGAATTCGAGAGATTAAGTGATATCATAAGACAGAACAATATTAGAATAATTGGATTTCTAGAAGAAGAAGAAAGAGAGAGAGGAGCAGAAGGTATACTGGAGCATATTATAGTAGAGAATTTCCCTAATATGGCAAAGGGAACAAGCATCAAAATCCAAAAGGCACAGAGAAGCCCCCTCAAAATCAATAAAAATAGGTCCACACCCATCATCTAAAAGTAAAACAACTGTTAGTGACAAAGAAAATCCTGAAAGCAGCTCAGGACAAAAAGTCTATAACATACAATAGTAGAAATATAAGATTAGCAGAAGACTTATCCACAGAGACCTGGCAGGCCAGAAAGAACTGGCATGATATATTCAGAGCACTAAATGAGAAAAATATGCAGCCAAGAATACTAAATCCAGCTAGACTATCACTGAAAATAGAGGGAGAAATCAAAAGCTTCCAGGACAAACAAAAACTAAAAGAATTTGCAAACACCAAACCAGCCCTACAGGAAATATTGAAAGGGGTCCTCTAAGCAAAGAGAGAGCCTAAAAGTAGTAGACCAGAAAGAAACAGAGGCAATATACAGTAACGGTCACCTTACAAGCAATACAAGGCACTAAATTCATATCTTTCAATAGTTACCCTGAATGTAAAAGGGCTAAATGCCCCAATCAAAAGACATTAGGTATCAGACTGGATAAAAAAAAGACTCATCAATGTGCTGTCTACAAGAAACTTATTTTAGACCCAAAGACACCACCAGGTTTACAGAAGGGGGTGGAAAAAAATGTACCATGCTAATGGACATCAAAAGAAAAGTGGGGAGGCAATCCTCATATCAGATAAATTAGATTTTTTTAAGATTTTATTTATTTATTTGACAGACAGAGATCACAAGTAGGCAGAGAGTCAGGCAGAGAGAGAAGGGGGAAGCAGGCTTCCTGCTGAGCAGAGAGCCCGATGCGGGGCTCGATCCCAGGACCCTGGGATCATGACCTGAGCCGAAGGCAGAGGCTTAACCCACCCAGGTGCCCCAAGGCAGAGGCTTTAACCCACTGAGCCATCCAGGTGCCCCTCAGCTAAATTAGATTTTAAGCCAAAGACTATAATAAGAGATGAGGAAGGACACTATATCATACTTAAAGGGTCTGTCCAACAAGAAGATCTAGCAATTTTAAAATATCTATGCCCCTAACATGGGAGCAGTCAATTATATAAACAAATTAATAAAATCAAAGAAACACACTGACAGTAATATAATAATAGTAGGACACTTTAACACCCTCCTCACTGAAATGGACAGATCATCCAAGCAAAAGATCAACAAAGAAAGAAAGGCTTTAAATGACAGACTGGACCAGATGGACGTCACAGATATATTCAGAACATTCCATCCCAAAGCAACAGAATACGCATTCTTTGGTGCACATGGAACATCCTCCAGAAGAGATCACACCCTGGGTCACAAATCAGGTCTCAACTGGTACCAAAAGGCTGGGATCATTCCCTGCATATTTTCAGACCACAATTCTCTGAAGCTAGAGCACTCAATCACAGGAGGAAAGTTAGAAAGAACTGAAATACATGGAAGCTAAAGAGCATCCTACTGAAGAATGAAAAGGGTCAACCAGGAAATTGAAGAAGAATTGAAAAATTCATGGAAACAAATGATAATGAAAACACAATGGTTCAAAATCTGTGGGAGACAGCAAAGGCAGTCCTGAGAGGAAAATATATAGTGATACAAGCCTTTCTCAAGAAACGAGAAAGGTCTCAAATACACAACCTAACCCTATACCTAAAGGAGCTTGTGAAAGAAGAGCAAAGAAAGCCTAAATCCAGCAGGAGAAGGGAAATCATAAAGATCAGAGCAGAAATCAATGGAATAGAAACCAAAAGAACAGTAGAACAGATCAACGAAACTAGGAGCTGGTTCTTTGAAAGAATTAATAAGATTGAAAAGCCCCCGGCGAGACTTATCAAAAAGAAAAGAGAAAGGACCCAAATAAATAAAATTATGAATGAAAGAGGAGAGATCACAACCAACACCAAAGAAATACAAACAATTATAAGAACATATTATGAGCAATTATACACCAGCAAATTTGACAATCTGGAAGATATGGATGCATTCCTAGAGATGAATAAACTACCAAAATGGAACCAGGAAGAAATAGAAAACCTGAACAGACCCATAACCAATAAGGAGATTAAAGCAGTCATTAAAAATATCCCAACGTGGGGTGCCTGGGTGGCTCAGTGGGTTAAGCCTCTGCCTTCGGCCCAGGTTGTGATCTCAGTCAGGGTCCTGGGATCGAGCCTCGCATTGGGCTCTCTGCTCAGCAGGGAGCCTGCTTCCTTCTCTCTCTCTGCTTGCCTCTCTGCGTACTTGTGATTTCTCTCTGTGTGTCAAATGAATAAATAAAATCTTAAAAAAAAAAATCCCAACAAACAAGAGTCCAGGGCCAAATGGCTTCCCAGGGGAATTCTACTAAACATTTGAAGAAGATTTAATACCTATTCTTCTGTTCCAAAAAATAGAAATGGAAGGAAAACTTCCAAACTCATTTTATGAGGCCAGCATTACCTTGATCCCAAAACCAGACAAAGACCCCATCAAAAAGGAGAATTACAGAGCACTATCCTTGATGAACACAGATGTGAAAATTCTCACCAAAATACTAGCCAGTAGGATGCAACAGTACATTAAAAGGATTATTCACCATGACCAAGTGGGATTTATTCCTGGGCTGCAAGGCTGGTTCAACATCCACAAATCAATACATTAATAAAAGAAAGAACAAGAACCATATAATACTCTCAATAGATGATGAAAAAGCATTTGACAAAGTACCGCATCCTTTCTTGATCAAAACTCTTCAAAATGTAGGGATAAATGGTACATACCTCAGTATTATCAAAGCCATCTATGAAAAACCCATAGTGAATATCATTCTCAATGGGGAAAAACTGAGAGCTTTTCAGGAACATGGCAGGTATGTCCACTATCCCCACTATTATTCAACATAGTACTAGAAGTCCCAGTCTCAGCAATCAGACAACAGAAAGAAATAAAAGACATCCAAATCAGCAAAGAAGAAGTCAAACTCTCACTCTTTGCAGATATGATACTTTGTGTAGAAAACCCAAAAGACTCCACTCCAAAACTGCTAGAACTCATACAGGAATTCAGTAAAGTGTCAGGATATAAGATCAATGCACAGAAATCAGTTGCATTTCTATACAATAACAGCAAGACAGAAGAAAGAGAAATTAAGGAGTCAATCCCATTTATAATTGCTCCCAAAACCATAAGATACCTAGGAATAACCATAACCAAAGAGGCAAAGAATCTGTACTCAGAAAACTATAAAGTACTCATGAAAGAAATTGAGAAAGACACAAAGAAATGGAAAAAAAAACATTCCAGGCTCATGGATTGGAAGAACAAATATTATGAAAATGTCTATGCTATCTAAAGCAATCTATACATTTAATGCAATCCCTATCAAAATACCATCAATTTTTTTCAAAGAGATGGATCAAATAATCCTAAAATTTATATGGAACCAGAAAAGACCCCAAATAGACAGAGGAATGTTGAAGAAGAAAGCCAAAGTTGGTGGCATCACAATTCCAGACTTCAAGCTCTATTACAAAGCTGTCATCACCAAGTCAGTATGGTACTGGCATAAAAATAGACATATAGATCAATGGAACAGAATAGAGAGCCCAGAAATAGACCCTCAACTCAATGGTCAACTAATCTTTGACAAAGCAGGAAAGAATGCCCAATGGAAAAAAGACAGCCTCTTCCACAAATGGTGTTGGGAAAATTGGACAGCCACATGCAGAAAAATGATACTGGACCATTTCCTTACACCATACATAAAAATAGACCTCAATGTGAGACAGGAATCCATCAAAATCCTTGAGGAAAACATAGGCAGCCACCTCTTTGACCTCAGCTGCAGCAACTTTTTCTTAGAAACATCGCCAGAGACAAGGGAAGCAAGAGTAAAAATGAACTATTGGGACTTCATCAAGATCAAAAGCTTTTGCACGGCAAAGGAAACAGTTAACAAAACCAAAAGACAACTGACAGAATGGGAGAAGATATTTGCAAATGACATATCAGATAAAGGGCTAGTATCCAAAATCTATAGAGAACTTATCAAACTCAACACCCAAAGAACAAATAATCCAATCAAGAAATGGGCAGAGGACATGAACAGACATTTCTGCAAAGAAGACATCCAGATGGCCAACAGACACATAAAAAGTGCTCCACATCACTTGGCATCAGGGAAATACAAATCAAAACCACAGTGAGATCCCACCTCATACCACTCAGAATGGCTAAAATTAACAAATCAGGAAATGACAGATGTTGGAGAGGATGCAGAGAAAGGGGAACCCTCCTACACTGTTGGTGGGAATGCAAGCTGGTGTGGCCACTGGAAAACAGCATGGAGATTCCTCAGAGAGTTGAAAATAGAGCTACCCTACAACCCAGCAATCGCACTACTGGATATTTACCCTAAAGATACAAATATACTGATCCGAAGGGGCATGTGCACCCAAGTGTTTATAGCAGCAATGTCCACAATAGCCAAACTATGGAAAGAATCTAGATGTCCATCAACAGATGAATGGATAAAGAAGATTTGGTATCTATATACAATGGAATACTGTGCAGCCATCAAAAGAAAGAAATTTTGCCATTTGCAATGACGTGGATGGAACTAGAGGGTATTATGCTGAACGAAATAAGTCAATCAGAGAAAGACAATTATCAAATGATCTCCCTGATATGAGGAATTTAAGAGGCCACGTGGGGGGTTTGGGAGGTAGGGAAGGAAAAAATGAAACAGGATGGGATTGGGAGGAGACAAACCATAAGAGACTCTTAATCTCACAAAACAATCTGAGGGTTGCTGGGGGTAGGGGGTTATGGAGAGTGTGGTTGAGTTATGGATATTGGGGAAGGTATGTGCTATGGTGAGTGCTGTGAAGTATGTAAACCTGATGATTCACAGACCTGTACCCCTGGGGCAAATAAAACATGATATGTTAATTTAAAAATTAAATTAAAAAAATCAGAAGCTAAAAAAAAAAGAATTCCTTTCTTTTTTTTTAAAGATTTTTTTTTTTATTTATTTGACAGAGATCACAAGTAGGCAGAGAGGCAGGCAGAGAGAGAGGGAGAAGCAGGCTCCCCGCTGAGCAGAGAGCCTGATGCGGGGCTTGATCCCAGGACCCCGGGATCATGACCAGAGCCGAAGGCAGAGGCTTTAACCCACTGAGCCACCCAGGTACCCCAATAATTCCTTCTTTTGGGAGGAAACCTCCATCTTTGTGCTAAAGGGCTTCAACTGATTGGGTGAGGCCCACCTACATGATGGGGTATCATGTGCTTTATTTGAAGTCTATTGCTTGTACATGTTATTTACATCTTTTACAAAATACCTTCAAAGTCACACCTAGACCATTGTTGTGCCAAATATTTGGGCGTCATAGCCTAGCCATGTTGGCATAGGAAATTGACCATCACAGAGCTACAGGCAGTGGGCTGGGTTCTTGGGAAACACAACCTTAGGACCTCTTTTGCTTTCCCTTCAGCTCTCATTCTTCTTCAACCATGGGCTCTGTATGCAGTCACAAGACCAGGGAGCCTCATATTCCTCCAAAATTATTTTGCCCATGGCAGCACGCCTTCCCTGGGACTGAACATACAGCAAGGCTAGGCTGCCTAAGTGGGGGGAAAGGCCTGGGGTGCAGGACATATGGGAAACCACATCCTCAAGTAGTATTTCAAAGTATCACCTGCCACCATCACACTCTCTGTGTGTTCATCAGTACTGGTGGAGCTCAGCCTGCTCTTTTTCTCCCCAATGATAGAAAGTTCCCTTCACTCTTGTTGTGACTTCTTCATCATCCACGTCCTCTGAAACCTTTTTGCGTCCTGACTTCTGCTCTCCACCTGCACCCAAGTGACACAGCTCCTTGGAGGTTTCTCAAAGACTCATTAATGATTAGACTCTCTTGGATCCTCACTGTCTTTGGCCTTCCACTGCCTTTGGGGGCTCTTACGGCACCTTCCGTTTGGGTTCTTGTTGTGATCCTCTGTTTGCAGGGCAATCCCCTCCATCTGACATCCTGAGTACAGTACTCCCCAAAGTGTTCCTCTGGCCAGGTTCTCTTCCCCGCCACCATCTTGTTAATAATCTTATCTACCTTCAAAGTACATCATCTTGTCAGAGGAGATTCCACCACGTGTATCTCCAGGTCCAGATTATCTCGTGAGCGCTAGACTTGTATTTTTTCCCCGTATTCAGGACGTCTCCTCCTAGGTGTCTCTCTGGTACCTAAATTTCATTATGTCCAAAAGTCATTGTCCATCTCCTTGCCCAAAAAGCTGTGTGTGTGTGTGTGTGTGTGTGTGTGTGTGTGTGTGTGTGTGTGTTCCTACTGACCTCTCTACGAATTCACCATAACTTCCAAGTACCTGGGCTTCAACTTGAAGTTGAACGGTAGTTTCTGCCCATTGCCTTGCCCTGCTCCCCACAACCACCTCATTTCCACAGTTTATCCCATCAAGACGTGTCTCAGAGTCTCTCACATTTCTGTTCTCATGGCCACCACCCAGGTGGCCTCCTTGTCACTCATCTCCTCCCCTGCCGTAGCAACCTGACTATCCTCACTCCCCCAGCAACCGAGCCCCCTGATATTCCTGAGCACACCTGGGCTCTCATTCTCCCTGCTTTTGCTCAGGCTCTGTCCTTTGCCCTGCTCTTTCCGAAGGTTACCCTTGAAGCCACAGACTTCATTCTGCCATCTTGGCATTTTACCACCTTACCTTGTAGTGATTTCTGTGCCTCTGAGTTTCTATTAGGGCCTTAATTTGTCTTGGAAGCCCCTGAGGAGGTCAAGAGCTTTCGATATGGGAGGGCAAATCGGCTCTATCCGCCCCTAAAAAGTGTTGCTCGTGGAAGGTGCTTCATAAATATTTGTGGAAGGAAGTAATAGGTGCTCACCTTGTGTCTCCTCCAAAATATAAAGGGAGGGGGTAAGTACTTGGCCTTCTCCTCTCCCATTTCTCCTCCTGCTCCAAGCCCAGGGTAGTGTGGGACACAGAGATCTCAGGAAACCTCTGTCACGTGAGGGAACTCGGGAACTTCAAAAGACCTGTAATTATCACTCTGCCTGAAGCCCCCCCACCCCGCCCCCAGAAATTTCTCAATGGGCTGCAGGGCTATATATCGATTGCAAATATATTTTGATAATCCTCCTAAGGTTTTAAATATTTTTCAATTATTTAAATTCAATTGCTTTAATAAAGACATAAATAATAAACCTTTAATCAATCAAAAGATTGCATACAAAAACCCGGATATCTACTGTCTCTTGAAAAACAATGACATTTAGCAAGATTGGACCCTTATTTCCACTGGGTAACCATTGGCTGGAATTTATCCAAGTGTTTCTTTGCTCTGGGGCCCAGAAACTCCACATCGCCGCAATTCCTTCCCACCCTTTTTAAAGTTGGCAGCCTGGTCCCCATACACTCGGGAACCCCTCCTACCTGATCTAAGCCATTTGGGACCGTAACTTCTTTTTGTGGCCCACACTCCGGTCAGGCTCTTCCTACGACCACATGCTAATGAGTATTCCAAGTTCACGCTGACATCCCTCTCCAGGCTGACAAATGAAGGCCCCCTTCCCTGGGGGACCCGTAGAGCCAACCCCATGCCAACTGCTGCCTGTGACCTCATTTTGTTTCTTTCTGCCTTTCTCTTCTGCTTCCAGGGAAAGGGAGCCAAGACCCTAAACAAAAACAAGCTTTCATCCTCCCTCTCCTTAAAGAACAAATGAGAGCAGCGATTGCCAACCCATCTCCAGTGTGAGTATCTTCCCGGAACAAAGGCTAGCAACAGTTTGCCTGGCCTGGTGGCCGATCACAGCCAGGGGGGGCTGGGGGTGCGGGGCCGCGGGGAAACCAAGGGAAATTCCCAAGTTTAGCAAGGAGTCAGCACTACCGGTTCCAGAAGGGTTTTCAGATCAAGGGTGGATGTTCCTTCCAGAAGCCCTCGGGATTTCTGGTTTATAAAACAGGTATCTGGGGACTTCCAGGAATCTTCCAGATGATGAATTGAATCTATCCCTTGCCATCCAGTCACCTCGTGGACTACGAAATTGGCCTCTATAAGTTGAGCAAGAAGGAATGGTCTGGAAGTAGACCACACTCCCACGACCCCGTTAACCTAGCACAAACGCTCATGATGAATTTGACATGGAAATTGCTGGGTGGGGTCCCAGCTCAGATGAGACTCGAAAACAGGGCATTTCTTCAAGGGGAAGGAAGTAGGTGCTCAGTTCTTGTGTCATCAAATTCCTCGGGTTCATACTGAAATCTGAGTCACTCCCCATTGCCAGGCTTTCCTGAGAGAAAATTCATATACATACATATGTAGTTTATGCATTTATGAAATTAATATTTAATGTATAGGGTTAAAATTTTATCTATAATTTTATAAAATTTATATACACACACACACACATATGTTACAAGAGCACATATATTGGTTAAGCTTTGATACTGCTTTTCTTCTTTCAGGACTTGAGAAACACAACGCCCCAAGAGTATGTTTCCTAGGCTGTTGTCATTTTATTTTATTTTTCAAGATTTTATTTATTTATTTGTCAGAGAAAGAGCACAAACAGGGGGAGCAGCAGGCAGAGAGAGAATCAGGTTCCTCGCTGAGCAGGGACCCCCCCCTCCTTGACACGGCACTCGATCCCAGGACCCCGGAATCATGACTCGAGCTAAAGGCAGCTGCTTAACTGACTGAGCCATCCAGGCACCCCCCCTCCCCAGGTTGTTTTTAACGGAAACAAGGGGCAAGATGCTGCCACGTTTCCTGGTGCAAATGTAAAGAAGCAGGGGCTTTTCTGGTGAAACCTAACTCCTTCACCTTCTCCGCCACTGGAAATGTAGCCAATATGGTTCTTGGACGAGTGGGTTATTAGGGGGCACCTGGAGCCATGCAACTGAGCAGACATTGGAGGAGCTCAGAGTCAATGATTTCAGTCATCGGTGCCTCCAGCCTCCATGTGCAGGACGTGCCCTGTGGCTGGGAGCCAGGGCCCTGGGGGTGGGCTGGGGGTGGACTCCAGTGGCCCTAGACCAAGTTCCTGTTCCCACATGCAGTCCCTGGGTGACCATAATTATGATTTTAAAAAAAATCCTCTGAGCATATACAGTTCCAGACCTCTGAGCTGCCGAGGGTACTCCTCAGCTGGGTTTCCTAGCTTCAGACAGATGGGCTGAGGGCTACACTTAGTGGGGGGTTGCTCAGGACATGGACCTGGACCCCCATCTCCCAAGGCACCCCACACCCCCACATTCAGTATGTGCCCTCTGTCCTTTCCAGCTGGGAAGTCAGAGCTCTCGCCATGTCTCCCTCCCTCCCCTCTGCATGCGTTGAGGTCCTGGCTGCCCAGAGTTTCCCAAAGTGGCGGCCGAGGAGTTCCATCCTGCCGGTGGGATGGCTTGTTCATCCAGTGGAGTGTTTTGTTGGTTCTAAGGTACTGGCTTGTGGGCTAGGGGCTCCCTGTCCTACCAAATGACTTCCCTCTCATTGACCATACAGCACACGCTTCTCCTTGGTCTTTTCCCACAGTCGGTGGGCACCTTGCACACTCCTGCTAGAAACAGTGAGCTCCTTAGAAACATGGACTTTGGGTATTTTCACAGGGATGGGCTGGGGGTGTGATAACAGTACCACGGAGAAGATGGGGTGGGTGGGAAGGGAGGAAACTGGCGGTGCAGGACCAGTCCATTAATTTTCATAATATCCTCCAAGAGAAGCAAAAGAGAGTCATTCCACCCATTCCACAGGTAGGACCACAGACCGTGATGAAATCAACCACAGATTATTTGTGAGGATGGCCTGGGTCAGAGCCTAGATGTTCAACTCAGACCTCATTCTATTAAGTTGTCCTGTCTTCCTTTGCCCTACCTAGATATGTCCCTAGAAGGGAGATGGAGCAAATATATATATGTGTGTATATATATACATATATATATACATATATAGGGGAAGAAAAGGAAGACACCAATGAAAGAAACACACCACTAAAAAGCTCCCCTTTCTGTGGAGGGCCCAGAAATAAACCCAAACTTATATGGCCAATTAATCGATGACAAAGGAGGCAAGAATAACCAGTGGGGAAAAGACAGTCCCTTCAACACATGGGGTTGGGAAAATTGGACGACGGCCACACACAGAATGAAACTGAACCACTGTCTTACAGCACACACAAAAATAAACTCAAAATGGACTAAAATCCTAAATGTGAGACCTGAAACCATAAAACTCCTGAAAGAGAACATAAGCAGTAATCTCTTGTCTTTAGTTTGAATATAGTGGATACACAAGTTTATACCTTCAGCTGTCCTCACCCTCTGGCCCGTGACCTCACTGCTACTAGACCATTGACTGTATTCCTTATGCTCTGCTCCTTGTTACCAGGACTTACTCATTTTACAACTGGAAGCCTGTATCTCCCACTGCCCTTCATCCATTTTGCCTAACCCCTACCTTCCTTCCCTCTGGCAACCATCAGTTAGTTCTCTGCTTTCTGTTTGTTTATTCATTTTTTTTTTTTTAGATTCCATGTGTGAGTAGAATCATATGGTATTTTCTTTCTCAATCTGACTTACTTCCCTTCACATAATGCCCTCTAGGTCCACCCACGGCAGTAATCTCTGGGACATCAGCCTAAGCAACATTTTTCTAGATAGGTCTCCCCTCAGCAAGGGAAACGAAAGCAAAAATAAATGATTGGGACCACACCAAAATAAAAAGGGTTTGCACAATGAAGGAAACCATCAACAAAACAAAAAGGCAACCTACTGAATGGGAGAAGATATTTGCAAATGACATATCTGATAAGGGGTTAATGTCCAAAATATGCTGAGAACTGAAACAAATCAATCAACACAGACGACAACAAGCCATCTGATGTAAAAATGGGCACAGGACCTGAATAGACATTTTCCCCAAAGAAGTCACACAGACGGCCAACAGACACATGAAAAGATGCTCAACATCACTCATTATCAAGGAAATGCATATCGAACCCCCAGTGAGAAATTATAACACACCACTCAGAATATCTAGTAATGAAAAGACAAGAAATAACCGTGTTGGTGAGGATGTGGAGAAAAAGGAACCCTCATGCACTGTTGGCAGGAAGCCACCATGCAGATTGGTACAGCCACTGTGGAAAACAGTATGGTGGGTCCTCAAAAAATTAAAAATAGAAAGACCATACAATCTAGTCATTCCACTATTAGGTTATCCAAAGAAAACAGAAATAATAATTTGAAAAAGTTATACGCACCCTTCCATTTACAGTGGTATTATTTATAAGAGCTGAGACATGCAAAAGCAGCCCAAGGGTCCATAATAGCTGAGTAGATAAGGAAGATGTGGTGTATACATATAGGGGATGGGGCGTGAAATATTACTCAGCCATAAAAAAGAATGAGATCTTGCCATTGGCAACAACATGGATGGACTTAGAGGGTACTATGCTAAATGAAATAAGCCAGACTGAGAGAGACATGCCATATGATCTCACAGATAAGTCGATCTAAAAAATGAAACAAATGAACCAACAAACAAAAGCAGAAACCCATAAAGACAAAGGATAAAATGATGGTGGCCAAGAGGAAATGTGGGAAGGGAGCTCGCCAAACCGGGTGAAAGGGAGTGGGGGGTATAGGCTTCCAGACAGGGAAGGAATCAGTTATGAGGATGAAAGGCACAGCATAGGGACCAGTCAACGGTATCATAAAAGTGTTGTATGCGGACAGGTGGTGAGCACAGTGTAATGCACAGACTTGTTGAATCATCATGTTGTATACCTGAAACTGATGGGATATTGTGTGTCAACTCTACTCCCATTAAAAAAAGCAAAACAAAACACAACCCTTTTCTGTCTTTCATGGTAGAGGTGAATGAGTGGCCAAATTAAGATGGGCCAAATTAAGCCACTTTGCTCAGCAGACCCCCTAGTTTCTTGGCGTGCTTCTATTCCGCCTGTAGGAATAGTCCAGAGGCTCCTGTGTGCTTCATTGGGTCCCCAAGCCCTTACCTGAGTGTGCTCAGCTCGTGGTTCAAAATTGCTAACAAATGCAGCTGACCTCAAGAGGGTCTGAGCTGCGTGTGACATGCAAGCCTACTGATTGGCAGGGAAATCTGCTCTTTTCTGCCCTCTTTTCATGGCTCTAGGAAAATGGTAAGACGGACAAAGTCCCTCCCACCACCTGTCCCTGCCCCCCGGAGAGTGGAGGTGGTCCAGGACCACCAATAGTGATCCTCAGGGGTCCCTGCTGGCTCTGCTGGTGAAGGCCAGGTTCACCGAAATTCGGTCCTAGTGGAATGGAGGCCAATGGGGCTTCCTGAACGGAACCCATACCAAGAGCCGGAGGGGAGGGGAACATCTAGGGAGCGCGAGGTTCGTGTTAGGAGTAAGGGGAGGGACGGGGACGGTGGGATGGTGTAGCTTCCCCCAGGGAGGCCCGGAGCAGCAGGCACTTGGTTGCCGCTCAGTGGGGAACTCGCATGCCCCTGGGGTGGTTTAAGGTCTCCAATGTCACCCTGATAGCAGAATGGAGCTGTTGGTGCCAAGACCTCACTCCTAGAAGCCAGGCCTCATTCCAGGCGAGGCCAGACCAAGCACAGAGCTGGCATCAGAATATTTGTTAATTCTTAGAATGGCAGATCCTGGTGCCCCAGGACTCGGCCGAGCCAGAGCGTGGCAGGACAATGACCTGGGGATTCACCTGAGCTCCAGTCAGTGCAGGCCCAAGTTCCGCAAAAATCCCAAAGTCATGAGAAGAGCCCAGGCAGCTGCTCGGTCCTCTAAGTCATCACTCCACCCGTCCTGCCCAGCTCAGGGCACCCCTTCCTCCTCTTCCTATCTACATGGGGTGACACGTTCTCTCCAACTGGCTCCCCAACTGGCTCCCCTCAGGTAACGGCATGCCCCCGGTGACTTGGATGAATTCCTGGCTACGGTGCGGGGTCAAGGATTTAGATTCTGCTCAAATGCACGTGTTTCTGGGAGCCTCCACCTTGGCTGGCTGGTAGGGGGTTCGTTGCTCTGAATAAAGATTTCATTAACGTGCTTCGAAACTCAAGAGGATATAAAACATTCTGCGCAAAAAAATCTGACCACCCCCCCCCATCTCCACTGGGTGCCTGGGTGGCTCAGCTGGTAAAGCATCTGCCTTCAGCTCAGGTCATGATCCTGGGGTCCTGGGATCAAGCCCCACATGGGGCTCCCTGGTCAGGGGAGAGCCTGCTTTTCCCCCTGCCCCTCACTCTGCTCATGCTCTCTCCCTTGCTCTCCCTCTCTCTCTCTCAAATAAATAAATAAACAAATAAATAAAATCTTTAAAAAAAAAGTCTGACCTCCACTTCCTCACCACACCCCACCCACCCCATTCTCTGTCCCCCCCAAAGTCACTGTTCTATTCATTCCTCAAGCATCTCTCCAGGGTTCCTTTACGCAAATATAAGCAAACACACACTCACTCCCCATTCCCTACACAGACTATAGCATACTTCGGGCCACTATCTTCCAGCAGTCGACCGAGAACTTCCTCACTCATTCTTGCAGCTAGGTAGCACCCATGTCCTTCCACCACAGTGCACTTACTGGTCCTCTAGACACAGTCCCCTTGAGCGGGTTCCATCTCTGCTACTACAAAACGGGCCGCGGTGGAAAACCTTGCACACACATCTGATAATCCATGAGGAAGGAACCTTCCAGAAGGGAGAGTCAGCGCGTTTGATATTGGGAGGGGAAACAACACCACCATGTTCTGTCCGCTGGCCTGTTTGCTCCTCGCAGACATCGGAGGGCAATGTCTCCTTGGCAGGGGAGGTGCCTGAGGTGAGATGGGGGCCATGGGGAGCCCGGCAGACACCCCATGAGAGAGGAGTGGAAAGCAGCAGACTGTTCTAGGCTGTCCGGAGCAGTGTCCCGGAGGGCACTGGAAGGCATTATCTCAGAGTTGCCAAGCCCACTTGAGCTACTCCGGGTTTAAGAAAGGGCTCAAAGGCTCCCTTGCCATTGGGGAGGCCTCTTTCAGAACAGAAACTGAACAGATGCATAGACCCTTGCGCTCAAAAGTGATTTGATGCCCTCGAGACCAGTTTTTGAGCTCGTGAGACCTTCGACATCTGTGGACCTAACCCGGGTGCATGGTGGGACGGTGGTGTTGCTGTGGGTCCCCCGCCCTCTTTCTGTGACTTAACTGGCTCCCTGAGTTTATTTCAAGCCCCTCACCTGAGCAATGGGTTCCATGCCCCCTGCCCTGTACTTCTCCCAGGCTCGTCCAGGCAATCAGATCATGTGGATGGGAAGCCCCCGCCCCAACTATAAAGTACTCTTCAAATGTCCAAGTTATTGTCCCTGAAAGGCAGCGTCCAGTCCAATCAGGATGTTGGGGACCTTGGATAAGGCAGGGCGAATGAATGACAACCCCGGGGATGTGTGTCCCTTGGAGGGGGTAGCCTGAGCCATCAGAGGGGTGGGAGAATAGAGGTGACAGGCTGTAGTCCACATTGCAGACCTCCCTGACTCCTTCCCCAGCCCTTAGCTTCGATGAGCTCAGCCCTGACCGCGGGAGGACCTTCTGTCTCTTTCTGTGGCAGAGGCTGACTCATTCCCCTCTTCTCCGCAAGAAGCGCAGAGACACACCCCAACCCCCTCTCTTCTACCAAAGACCCCATCCATGCCCAGCTCTGAGCCTCGCCCTTCCAGATCAGCGCTGGGGAAAATGCATCCATGAATATTCATTTGCGACTCATTTCAGAGTGTTCTGTGTAAAGCCCCTTTGAAAGCGGCTGAGAACTGGCATAAAAGGCTTTGATTAATTCCTGAGTCAGCTGGCCCGTACCCTAGAACACATGCGGACGGTTGTCACAGAGAGCGGGTTTACAAAGACAATGTCTGCGCAGATGTGTGGGCTCCTCCCCGAAGCCACTTCCCACCCCCCAGCAAGAAGCAAACTGATGCTGGCCCAGAGCTGGGCCCTTAAGAAGTAAGCCGCAGAGGTGGCTCGGGGTTTGAGCGTTGACCCTCAGCTCAGGTCATGATCCCAGCGTCCTGGGATTGAACCCTGAGTAGGGCTCCTTGCTCAGCCAGAAACCAGCTTCTCCCTCTGCCTCTGCCTGCTGCTCCCCTGCTCGTGTTCCCTCCCCCACTCTGTCTCTCTCTGTCAAATAAATAAATGAGATCTTTAAAAAAAAAGAAGAAGAAAGAAGTAAGCCACAGAACCAAACACCAAATTATACTTCCCCAAGGGGACGTCCTCTTCCTGCTGGACGTAGGGAGCTGGACCTAAACCAGCCCCCTTCCCCCCCGCTTCCTGGGTTCCCAACCATCCTACACAGAGCATCTTGGACCCCACTGCCTCCTGGGGAAGGCTTCCCCCAACGCCCCCTCTCACAGGGAAGCTTCACTCTACAGTCAAGGGAACTGCTGGTAGGCACCTCTCTGGAGGGAATTAATTGCACACCTTGTCACCTTGTCACAGCTCCCTGCCCTGCTGGCCTGCTTTTAGACATGTATCTTGTGGGGGGCGCCCGGGTGGCTCAGTCGGTGAAGCATCTCACTTTATTGCAATGTTCGCTTTGTTGCCGTGGTGTAGAACTGAAGCCGCGGCATCTCCGGGGGATGCCCGCCGTCATGCTGCTGATGTAATGGTAGAACAATTACGGTAACAACCATGTTGACTAAATACTATACTCCAGCTTCCGTGTCTTCCTCTCTGCCACTTAATTATGCCAACAACCCTCAGAGGGAAGGTGTATTTTTATCCCCATTTTACAGATGAGGAAACCGAGGCTCAGAGAGGCAAATTAATTTGCCTGAGGCTCCACAACTTGTCTGTGATAAAGTGACCAATAAGTCCTCAAAAAGCTCCTGGCTTTGAGAAGAGAGAAACAAACCCCTTTTAAAATCTATGTTTCTGAGCAGCTCTGCGCCGTCGGTATGAATTGTGATTAGCTGGAGCTCCAGCTCCACGGTCATCTGAGAAACCCAAATTCCTGCCAAAGAGATGGACACTGCGACCAGAAAAGGAGAGGGGTGCCCCACCAAAATCACACAGACTGTCAGAGGTCCAGCTGAAAGCCAAGACCCTGACAACCTGCTACCCAGTTATATCATTAGCTGTTTCCCACATTCATGGTTTCGGGACCCTTTCATGTTTACCGCACATGGCAAACCCTCCCCAAAAGGGTGGGAGGAATAACCTTATACAGCAGACACTGTTAAAACCTAACAACAGGGGCGCCTGGGTGGCTCAGTGGGTTAAAGCCTCTGCCTTCGGCTCAGGTCATGATCTCAGTGTCCTGGGATCGAGCCCAGCATGGGGCTCTCTGCTCCGCCTCTCTGCCTAGTTGTGATTTCTCTCTGTCAAATAAATAAAATATTTTTAAAAAATTGAAAAAAAAAAACAAAACCTAACAACAATCAGGGTGCCTGGGTGGCGCAGTTGGTTAAGCCTCTGGCTCTTGGTTTCGGCTCAGGTCGTGATCTCAGGGTTATGAGATCGAGCCCCAGGTCCAGCTCTGTGCTTGGTATGGAATCTGCTTAAGACTCTCTCTCTCTCTCTCTCTCTCTCTCTTTCTCTCTCTCTCTGCCCCTGCCCCCCACCCCCTACATTCACTCTCTCTAAAATAAGTTACATAAGTCTTTTTAAAAAAACCTAACAACAATTATTCACCCGGTTGCCCACTTTCAAACAGCGAGAGAACCCGAGTTTTGTTGATGCTCCCTAAAGGACCTGTGCTCTTCAGGGATTGGTTAAAGCCTCTAGGAGTTGGTTTAGGATGGACAAATGAACCCATGCTGGCCAATGAGACATAGAGGAAGGCTTCCAGAAGACTTCTGGAAGTGTTTTCTTTAGCTATTAAAAGGATGTGAGAGAAAGCAAGAGTACCTTCTTTTCTGCCTCTGCCTCTGCCTCTGTCACACACTGTTGACCGTGTGTGAAGCCTGGAGCTATGGCAGCCATCTTGGCACCACGGGAACCAGACAAACCAACATACAGTAGAGGGAAAGAACATGCTCTTTGATGATACTGTTGAGCAGCTAAATTAACCAATCCTGGAGATGTCTTTCTGCCAGATTTCATATCAAGTGAGATCCTAAATCCCCTTGTTGTTCAAGCCCGGATGCATTCGGTCATAAGTATTTGTACATGATTTTGCTCTGTGGTCATTGCCAGCAAGTTTCCCCAGAAAGGGAGGAGAGGGTGATAAGTACTCCCTGCTGTCCACAAATTGCCCACAATCTCCCCATTTCCCCTGGCTTTCCCGGCTGACTCTCCCTCTCTGGCTCCCAGTCCAGCCCTCAGATGCTGAGGATAAAGAGCAGACATCTGGTCACCCGAGCCTGACTCCTCTGCAGCGTCAGGTTGCGGGTTCTCGCCAAGCTGCAGATGACCTGTCCCTTGCTCTCTGGGTCCATTAGAGGACACAGAGGTGGGCTGTTCCTGATGACAATACTGAGAAAACTGCATGGACTTGAACTGAGAGCTGAGTAGGAACAAGTGCAGTCCAGAGTGTGGAATTCTTGAGGAGCAGGAAGTTAGAAGCTACCAGCGTCCGTGCCAGCAAGCTCTGCTTACAGAACACGGAACTAAAGAATAGGGAACGTCAAGAAGGAGGACACGCACAATTGTAAAAATCACTGGTTTTGTAAAAGTCGCCATTTCCTGAGCTTTTATCACCTGATGAGAGGTGCACTAAGCAATTTGTAGAGTAGGTCTCCTCTCCTCCTTACTAGAGGGCCTGGTTAGCCAGAGGAACTTACTTGGAAACCCCGGATACAGGGGCGGGCCAGGCCAGATGGAGACATCCAATCAGTGGGCCGTGCATATATTTACTGTGGTGAATCGGAATTCAATTGGTCACCCGTATTGCCGACCAACCATGACTGTGCAGTTTTCCCAGTGTGTTGCAATCTCATTGGCCACCTGTGTATAAGCCAGGCTCAACCACCTCTATAAAGATTAGTCTGTAAGGCTGGGGTAGCGTAGTCGTCGGGAGCAGCATCGCCGGGGTCGTCGTCGTTGCCGCCTCTTCGTAAGAAACGGCCTCTACCGGTCGGTTTGATTTCCGATGCTTGGGGCAAAATAAAGCTTTGCTTGACTTTCGCTTTGTGTCGGTCTCGTTCCTTTGATCATGGACCCTAACACAACACCCATGCTCTGATGTGGATATTTCCACTGTGCCTGTACCATTGAGGAAAATCAAGGAGATGATGTAACTTTCCCAACTCTGTGCTGCTGAGAAGCGGTGGAGCCAGGATTCAAACTCACTTCGGCTGACTCAAGAGTCCACGCTCCACAGACTACCACACCGGACAGCCCCATCCATTCCTTTGCTCATTCGCTGTTCTGGTGAGAATTTACTAAGCACCAACACTGAGCCGGCCAGGACTTTTGTTGAACACTGAAGCTACAAAGACAAATAAGACACAGTCTCTCTCTGGGGCGCCTGGGCGGCTCAGTCAGTCAAGCATCTGCCTTTGGCTCGGGTCATGATCCCAAGGTCCTGGGATTGAGTCCCGCATCGGGCTCTCTGTTTAGTAGGGAGCCTGCTTCTCCCTCTCCCTGATGCTCCCCCTGCTTGTGCTCTCTCTCTCTCTCTCTCTCAAGTAAATAAGTAAAATCTTAAAAAAAAAAAAAAAAGACACAGTCTTTGTCCGCATGAAGCCTACAGACCAGCAGGGACGCAGCCGAGTCAACATCTCCGTTTGCACCACAGAGGGACCCCCTGCACCAGCACAGAAGGGGCACTCAACTCAACCCAGGGGCGGAGACACCATGGAAAGAGTCCTGGAGGAGATGAGAGTCTCATAGGGGACACAGAGGGTGCCATGTGGCAGAGCAGACAGAAGAGCAAAGGTTTTCAGGGTCTGCTGGTCCCTCTCTCTCTCTTCAGGGAGCATTGCATCCCCTCCCCGTAATTTCTCCAGCACACTACTCAAACTTCTTACTTAGGTCTGGCTTTCTCTAGAGTGGGTGCCTCAGAGCAAGTGTTCCTAAAACCAGTTCCAAACTGACAGGTCATCATTTCTGCTGTATTCTGCTGGTTACAGCAGCCCTAGAGCCTGTCCAGATTCAACAGGAGGGGAAGGGCCTTAACCTCAGTTCTCAATGAGAGGAGTATCAAAGAATCTGTGGCTTTCGTTAGTCTACCCCAGTGGCTGCGGGAATGAAATGCGCTAACACGTCCAAAACGCCTGGAAGAGTTCCAGCACAAAGCGAGCACGATCCCCATGTCTGCGGTGGCTGCTACGACTTTATTACTGGGGGTACCTGTAAGAACCTTGCTGGCAAGGCCAGGGAAGCAAGACCTTTCACAGCAGACTCCCTCTACAGAGAGTCAAGCATGCACGCGTGCATTTCCTCATTCACATGCTGAACCAACACTTACAAAGCACGTACGGCATCTGAGACCCTGAGCTAGATCCTGGGGGACACACGGACCGAGACAGGCAGATCTTTGTCCATATAAAGCTAATATTTAATGGAGGGAGCCAGAAGATGAACAAGTACAGGGAGAGGTGAAGAGTGAGATACGGTTTCTGATCATCGCTCAAAACGAAGCCAGGGGACTCGATAAAGGGAACTGAAGGAGCCTCTTCTACTTAGACGGGTAGTTTTGGAAGGGCTCTTTAAGGAGGTGATATCTGAGCGTGGACCCAAGAAATGAGCGTTTGTGGGGCGCCTGGGTGGCTCAGTTGGTTGAACATCTGGTTGTTGATTTCAGCTCAGGTCATGATCTCAGGGTCACGAGATTGAGTCCCACGTTGATGGGCTCCGAGCTCCATGGGGAGTCTGCTTCTCTCTCTCTCCCTCTGCCCCCAAAAATAAAAAGAGAAGAGGAAGAAGGAGGAGGAGGAAGAGGAGGAGAAGGACAAGGAGAAGGAGGAGGAGAAATGAGAGTATGCTGGCCTCTTAAAAATGTAAGGAAGAGAATTCTAAGCAACAAGGACACCGAAGGCCAGGACCTTGAGGTGAGAGAGGGTTTCATGGGTCTCTGGTCCAGACTGAGCACACAGACAAGAAAGGTTTGTGATAAGGCGTAAGTCCAGGCAGGAATCCAACCCTGCAGGAGAAGCGAGCCTGGAAACCCAACTTAAACAGGGAATGCACTGGATCAGCCGAAAAGTAGAGGCATGGCATGGGACCGAACTGGGTTCAGAAAGAGTCAACAGGCCTTGCACGCTTGGCACTCTGTCTAGACGAGTTCCCAAAGCCCCCGGTGTTCATTGCCTTTGCAGCCAGCAATCCCCATGGTGGCAGCAAGAAGACCTGGGCTTCAGTCTCATTGGATCAGCTCAGGAGATTGTGATTCATCTCTGAGCCAATCGTTGTGACATAGAGAAAGAATATGCTGACTGCCCATGTTGGGGTTACATGCTGACTCCCGATACAGGGAGTGGAGTGCAGTCAGCTTGCAGTAAGAATCAGAGAGAGGGGCACCTGGGTGACTCAGCGGGTTAAAGCCTCTGCCTTCGGCTCAGGTCATGATCCCGGGGTCCTGGGATCGAGCCCTGCATCCGGCTCTCTGCTCAGCAGGGAGCCTGCTTCCCCCTCTCTCTCTCCCTGCCTCTCTGCTTGCTTGTGATCTCTGTCTGTCAAATAAAAAATCTTAAAAAAAAAAAAAAGAATCAGGGAGAGAATAATTCTCCACTGAAAACTGGAGAAGCAGCTGTCAGAAGCAGGTGCACGGACGCTGAGCAGGCACGGGGAGGTGGGAGGGAGGTATCCATAAGGCAGGTCTGTGTAGACCATGGTAAGGATTTGGGATTTTATGCCAAAGTGTACGGGGAAGCTATCCAAGGGTTCTAAGGAGGCGTGAGGTGGGGAAGGGGAGCAGCAACCTGCTGGCATTTGATCGGATAACATTTCCGAAAGGTTACTTTGACCACGGAGTAGAGAAAGATTTCAAGTATCTAAGCCTGGAGAGATGGAGATCGGGGAACTATTATAGAATGGCAGGCTGGAGAGGTTGGTGCCTTGAACTTGGGTACGTGGGTGACAGCGCTAAGAGTCAGAGAGACGAGACGTGAACAGATCCGCGATGCTCTTGTGAGAGAGGTTCTTGCCGATGGAGTAGAGGTAGGGGAATCAATGAGAAGCCGAGCATGATTCCCAGGCTTTGGGCTCGATCATCGGCGTGATTCATGGTGCCATTTACCAAGAGGGGAGAAAGGCAGGGGAGGTGGGAGGACGAAGACAAGTCACGACAGTAAAAACCAAGAAGTCCATTGTGGGTGTGTTCGGTTTGGAATTCCGGTGGGATTATCAAGTGGAGATGCTGAGTAGTTGGTTGGATGAACGGGTTTGGAATGTAGAAGAAAGGTCTGCGCTCGACTTCTAAAAGCAGGGGTCGTCTGCACACAGACGTTATGTACATGTGAAAGGCTAAATGAGATCGCTTTGTTTGAGCTTTAAACACCATGGATTTGAGCTAAGTCCACTTACAGCTGGACTGGGGAGGGGATAAATACGGGACAGTACTGCGAAAGTATTTCCTCCTTCTTATGATTCTCTTAGTAACACTGTCTTTTCTCTAGCTTACTTGAGTGTAAGAATACAGTATACAATACATAGAACATACAAAATATGTGTTCATCGATAGTCTACGTGATCAGTAAGGCTTCCGGCCAACAATGGTAGGCTTTTAGCAGTGACATTGTGGGGAGTCAAAAGTTATTCATGAATTTTCAACTGCACAGGGCGGGCAGTGCCCCTAATGGCCACGGTGATTGAGGAGGAGGCTTTCATACTGGTTCCCTAACAAGATTTCCACTCTGTTCAAATGGTTTACTTAGGTTCTAGGCAAATGTGGGCTCTCCCACTCCCGGATGTGTGTGTGTGTGTGTGTGTGTGTGTTTGTGTGTGCCATTCCATCTGTTTGCAGTGACTTCCCCTCACTCCTCTGTGCTCCCGGAGATTCACGCCATAACAATCAGCTTAAATATACCCTGTCCAGCAATCCTTGGAGCTCCAACTTTTAGCTTATTAGCTCTATTGCAAATGTCAATAGAGCTATAACCTTCATTTTCCCTACAACCTTCATTTTTCATTCACCAGACATTTGGCATTTACAAAACACGGTCTCATGTCCTGTGTACATTTCATATTTCCCGTAAATAGATTGTAAGCCCTTAGAAGGCAGTCTTCAAGCCTTTGTACTCCCCAAACCAGGCAAGCTGCCCCAAAAAGAGTTAAGAAAAAGAAAAAACAAGGTCTGTCGATCAGAGACAACATCCGCTCATACTTGCTTGCGGTGTTTTTGTTCCAGTGGCTGGGAATTCATTTCTGACTCCCACACTTGGTGAGGCAGGGTCTCAGGCAGGGCGTCCCAATCAACCTCCTGAGAATGAGGCAGGGATTGTTCGGTGCTTTTAAAAAATACTTATGGCAAATAAATGCTTCTGGCAAATAAAGAGAATATGACTCAATCCCATACTGAAAAGAACCAGATGAAAGCAGTTCCCCATCGAGGAGAACCAAAGAATTCAAATGAATGCCTACGAGCCACTTCAGCTATTTCTGCAGCTATCCCTGAATCATATTCCACTCAAACGGAACACATCTCAGTGTGTTTGTGCCCATTTAATACTCCCTCTTCCTTTCCCAGCCCGGGCTTCTATAACTTACAGCTCAGAGTTATCCCAAAATGTTTGCAGGTGGTCATCCTGGATTTCCAAGCTCCAGAAGGCTCCATCAGCACTGGGGGATCTGGAAAGCCCCTCACTGTCATTCCTTTTTGGTTGTACGGCACAAGACCTCCCTGTCCCACCTCCTCTGCAGATGACCCCTCCATTCTCTACTTGGACTTGTCTCAATCTGGATCCCAACAGTTTGCGGCTCTTCTAGGCTCCCTCCATCTGGGCTCTCTTTGTTCTGCTGCCCACAATGGAGTTTTCCCATTAGGCAAATCACCCCTCAACCCCAAATTCCTCTTAAAGCCACAGCCAGCACACCCTAGAGTGGGCGAACTCCAATGGCCGGGACGGTATTGAACAAAATGAAGTAAGTCTGAGTCAGTTCTCCAAAGCTGACTTGCTGCTGATTGAGTTCTGTTTCCCAGAGGTCAGAGTACTTTCCTTTTCTGACTCATGGTTCACTTCAAAACTGGTATAACTTGAGTCTGCCCCTTGAACGTGACCCTTCATTTTGGCCTCTGCAACCTCCAGCTGCACTTGGGTTCTAGGGCTCAGCCTGCAAATATTCGTGAGCTGGACAAAGACCCATCCTGGAATAGGAGTCTTGGGCCAACCATTTAAAATGACAACATGGGGGCACCTGGGTGGCTCAGCGGGTTAAAGTCTCTGCCTTCGGCTCAGGTCATGATCTCAGGGTCCTGGGATCGAGCCCCGAATCGGGCTCTCTGCTCAGCACGGAGCCTGCTCCCCCCCACACTCTCTCTCTGCCTTTCTCTCTGTCTACTTGTGATCTCTGTCTGTCAAATAAATAAATAAAATCTTTTTAAAATAAATAAATAAAATAAAATGACAGCATGATCACCTGCTAGCTAGACAGAGCCTATTTTCTTAAGTGAAAATGAAGGTGAAAAACACTCCAGGGAAATGCCTGGAATCAAATCTTGCATCTAAGTAGGGGTTCAGCCACCATGTGGTTGAACTGTATGAAATGGCCACATTGGTATAGGACAGAAAAATGGGCAAATACTGACAACGTCCTATGGTTCAGCCTGCCATTAGCCTGCTATTCAAGCCCTGAGGACATTCGTGTCCAACTGGCTGGAGTCCTGGGTACAGACGAGGCGGCATTTTCAGGTTGGTACCTCAGACTTGACTTTTATTCAAATCACCAAAGAATCAAGGAATACCAGCATCCTGCTAAGTTCTCTCCATGCTGGAAGATTTTCTTGACTCTGAGCTGCTTAAGCAAAGCTCCTTTAAGAGCTAGGACAGCAAGGTGGTCTGGGGAGGGATTTCCTGAGCTCAAACCCCAGCTCTGCTGCTCACCAGCTCCTTGACCTTGAGCAAGTTTGTCAGATAGTCTGAGTCTCAGTTTTCTTCTCCAGGACATAGGCTAATACAGGGTTGCTATGACGATGACTAAGTAAAGTAAGTTAACATATGTAAAGTTCTTAGAACCCTGAAGTGTTGATTGTCATTCACTTGATTTAAAATAGTGGTGTGGGGAGGTGGGGAACATTTGGGTGGCTCAGTCAGTTGAGGGTCCGACTCTTGGTTTTGACTCAGTTCATGATCTCAAGGTCGTGAGATCGAACCCCACATGAGGCTCCACACCCGGCGTGGAGCCTGCTTAGAATTCTCTCTCCCTCTCCCTGTGCCCTTCTCTCTCCCTTCTCTCTCTCTGAAACTAAACTAAACTTAAAATAAAGTAGGTGGTGTGTCCTGACACAAGACCCAGGGGCAGAAATTAGAATTCCAGCAATGGAAAATCAGCCACCTCTCCGAGAGCAGTTCCAGTACAGCAGCTGATACCCTGCCTTGGGAAGCCCAAGGGTGGGGGGTGTCATCACCCAGAAATGCTCAGTGAAGGTCCTTCCAGCCAGCGGCATTACATCTGTCCTTGTGGGTGCTTCCAGAGAGGGGCAGAGAATTTCCCAGTCACCCAGAGCAGAAGAAGCTCAAGCACACCCTGCAGAGCCCAGTGGTGGAGAAATGACAGGGGATGAAGAGGAATGAGGCGCTCACCATGGAGAAGCAGACCTGGCTCGTTGTGGTGGGAACTGAAAGCATTAGTCAAACTCACTGTTGACTTAGAAACTCAGATGAGGGGACACCTGGGTGGCTCAGTTGGTTAAGCCGCTGCCTTCGGCCCAGGTCATGATCCCAGAGTCCTGGGATCAAGTTCCTCATCGGGCTCCGTACTCAGCGGGGAGCCTGCTTCTCTCTCTCTCTCTCTGACAAATAAATAAATAAAATCTTTAAAAAAAAAAAGAAAGAAACTCAGGTGAGAACAAAGACATCATAAGGAAAGTGATAATGATATCCTACAGATCTTCCCAAAACTACGTTCATGTGTATTATCTGACTATACCCATACAAAAAACCCCACAAAACCCTATGAGTCAGGCAGACAAAGCCAGCATTGTATTTAAAGATGAATAACTGGGGCCCCTGTGTGGCTCAGTGGGTTAAGCCTCTGCCTTTGGCTCAGGTCATGATCCCAGGGTCCTGGGATTGAGTCCTGCATCGGCCTCCCTGCTCAGCAGGAAGCCTGCTTCTCCCTCTCCCTCTGCAGCTTCCCCTGCTTGTGCTCTCTTGTGCATGCTCTTTCTCCTTCTCTAAAAGAAAGAAAGAGCAATAGAAGGGACGAGGAGCATAAAGGACTTACCCAAGCCTAACTGCCCACTATGCATTGGAGCTGGAATTCGAGCCCCTTGAGGTCAAGGCCATGTTTATCTTTGTCTTCCCAGCCCCAGGCACTAAGTTCATACTCCCTGAGCGGATGGGCTCCCATGGGCTGTACCTTGAATACAGACCCATATTCTCAGGCTGGTCCAGGATCTCAGGCAATGACTCGGTTGTTCATGCTCCGTGGAGTCCCAAAGCTGCAGCGGGGCAGTCCCTTGAAGGTGCGGAGGGGCAAAAGGAAAGGACTTCACCAGTTTGTGCCAGAACAGATTGGGTGTCTCACACACGTCGTCGGCATACCTATGTCCCTTCTCTCTGTAACCCTAATGACAAGTGAGACTGCCCATCCACACATCTCGGGCTGCCATTTATAATCCACTTGGGCGTGTGCAAAACGAGGGATAAAGCCTGCCTTATATGGAGGTTTTGAGGTATGTCTCCTATTCATATATAATATATTTATACAATTAAAATTGTGTGTGTGCATGTGTGTGTGTATGTTGTTTCCTTACAACTATTTTAGTTGCCCTCCATGAGAGGGTTGGTTGAGCCTGCAATTAAGAGAATTAAAAGTCCTCCAGTTGCTTTTTAAAAGGAATAAGAATAAGAGTAGCTGTGTGTGTGCATGTGTGCGTGCTTGTGTGTGTGTGCGTGCATGTCTACATACAGGTACAAAGATTTGCTTAGCAAGTACTCTTAGAAATAGTGGCCCTCATCTTATTACAGACAGATCTGCACAGAGTACTTAAAAATCTCAAGAGAGCCTCTGAAGGCACTTCTTTTCCTCTTGGACCTTTGAAGAAAAGATAGAGACACAGAGAGAGAAATAGAAGATCTGGACCCGGGCCGGCTCAGTCTTGTTCTGGGCTTTTCCCTCATGCAAACGATAGTCCTCTCCCATTTCCAACCAGGGGAGATTTTAACGCTAAGGGCCCAAGCCCCTGCTCTGTTGCCAAGAGTTTTGGGGGTTCTAAGCTGTTGGAAGGAGGAAGGAGTGGGTGTTTCTCTAAATGGAGTAGGTTTGATGAAGGAGCAGGGAATCTGGAGGCCTCACCACTGTCTGAAAGATAGAAGGACCCTGGGCCATGTGTTGTTAATGGGTTGTCCCTCCATGGTGGCGGGTCCCGTGACAGACACAGGAATGTGATGCTGGTACGACTTCCAAGGGCCTTCGGGTACTGGGGACAGACGATGCTCGCTCCCAAGAGACACCATATTGGCAGCTTTGATCTTCTGGCTCTCTAGCCAGTGAGTCTAATTTGTCTGTGATGACCAGAGAAGGCCCTCAGGGTATAAAATGATGTAGCTCATCTTGGCTCTCTCAAATCCTTTAGAACTTCCTCTTTATCTTCTTGTTGCCCACAATGTGGAGTAGGTTGTGTGTGTGTGTGTGTGTGTTTTCTTCATTCTGCAACTGTAAGAAATTGTATGCTTTCCTTTTTTTGACCCCTTCCCTCGATTCTCTCCTGTTCTTTTTTTGTGAAACTCTTCCTAGGAAGGCTGTTGGGGTCTCTGGATCTGCTTTCCACATCTCTTTGCCCTTCCCCTCATGTTTTTTCTCTTTGTCCTTTTACGTTATGTTCTGGGTCAACCTTTCAGGTCAACCTGCAAGCTCACAAATTTGTTTTTCCTTTGTGTCACCAGGGCTCTTCATCAGAGGAATACTTTTAGTGACAAACTGAACAGGAAGAAAACGGTGAAACCTCGCGGAAGCTCATGGTCATCGAAATAAATGGAGAGATTCACCATGTTCTTGAATAGGAAGAATCAGTAACATAGAATTGACAATTCTCCACCCAGAAATCTAAAGCAATCCTGGTTTTTAGTTTGAACTTTGTTTTTAATCAACAAGCCATCTAAAGTTAATTGGGATACATTTTAAGTAGGAAGATTTTTGTTTCTCACATCTCCTGCTCGAGATGCCACTAAATTGATAGTAAAGGAACTACAATGACAAAAAGAAGGTAGAAACCTATAAAAGACAAAGATGGAAGCCAACCAGAGAACAGAATTTTGGAAGATAGAATCAGATGAGGGAGAGGTGAGTGACTTTAGCATGGCAGAGGAAGCAATGAGCCAAGTCACCCAGAAGGAAAACCTGAGATGTTCAGCTTTGGAGAGAGCAGAATCAGTGAAGCGCTGGGTTGACATCAGGAGCTAAAATTGGGCATTGTTGAAAGCTTGTCTATGGAGTAGCCATATCTTCCCCTCACCTCAGGCAGTCAGGCTACACATCTCCCAGACTGGTGATTGAAGAGTTATTTTCTGTTTAATATAAAGGGGAAGGCTGAGACTCAGGCTTACCCGATGGAGGCAGCAGAGGGGAGACACATGGAATCCTGCAAAAAAATGGTTGCTCTACACAGTTACCTCCCCGCAAATGACCCTCCATATGCTGACAGGCACATAAAAAATCTCAGAAGATTCTTTCTTCCACAAACTAAATGGCTCTAAAGACAAAGCTTCCAGTTCTCTGTTCCCTCCCTCCCTCTCTCCCTCTCCACTTCCTTCCTTCCTTTCTTCTGTCTTCCTTCTTTTCCTTCTTCCTTTCCTTTTCTTTCTTTCTTCCTTTCTTCCTTCCTTCCTTCATTTCTTTTTCTTCCTTCCTTCCTTTCTTTCTTTTTCTTTTCTTTTCTTTCCTTCCTTCCTTCCTCCTTCCTTCCTTTTCCTTTATTCCTTCCTTCCTTCCTTCCTTCCTTCCTTTCTCTCTTTCTTCCTTTTTCTTTTCTTTTCTTTCCTTCCTCCCTTCCTTCCTTCTTCCTTCCTTCCTTCCTTTTGTCTTCCTTCCTTCCTTCTTCTTATGAACTCTCTGATCAGTTGCCCCTAAATAGAGCCACAGGTCGACAGGTTCTGCCCACCCACTCAGGGCCTCCAAACAATATTTTAGAGGCTCACTCTTAGATACAATCAGGTGCCAACTCTCCCAGACAATGGACAAGAACCTCTAGCATGAAAGAGAAAGACCAACCCAAGAATAAAGGGAAAAAAAATCTCGAGGAAACAAATGGAAGAGGGTGTAAGATTTAAAAATCTAAAACACTGGGGAATAAAGTGAAGAAATTGTATCCCTATACCTAGAAACAGAGGTTATAGAAAAGGATAACTAACTCAAAGAACAAGAAATAAAAATTTCTCCTGGAAATAAACATTTAATTGAAATACAATATTCAGTAGGAAGGTTGGAGAATAAACATAAGGAAATCTTCCAAAAATGAGCACAAAAAGACATAGCATGAAAAATTGGGAAAGAAAAGATAAGCGATGTAGAGGATGAATCCAACAGGCTCGCCATCCAACCAAATGATTTCTTGGAAAAGAGAAAATACAGAGGTGGGAAACATGAAAGGTTTATGGCAATACAATTTCTAGCACTGAAAATAAAAATCTCCAGATTGCAAGTGTCTCTTCTATGCCCTTCTATGCTCTTCTTTGTCCAAGAAAATGGACAAAGTATGTAAGTTATGAGATGTCAGATTTCTGGGGGAAAACAGAAGATCCTAATGGTTCCCCAAAAAAAAGCAAAAAAAAAAAAAAAAAGTCATTTCCCAGGAAAACAGATATGAAGTAGGACTAGGATTATCCATAGCTACAATGAATGTTAAAGATCGATAAGGCGGCACCTTCAAATATTTAAAGGAAAATTAAGTTTCAAGCTAGATTTCAAATCCTAGCCAAATTATAACTTCAGGGAGTAAATGAAAGAGACATTTTCACAAGGGTGAAAACTCTAAAATACTCCTCTGTTCATTCTAAAAAGCTATTGGAGGACTTTCAATTTTCTTACTTACAGGCTAAACTAACCTTCCCATTGAAGTCAACTAAAACAGCTGTATGGAAAAAAAAAATACATATACACACACAACTTATATATACAAATTTAATTATTTAAGTATATTGTATATTTGTAATTATTTTGCAATCAATATATTTTTATTTATAAATAATAAACACATTACTTATTTTACTATATGATATTAAAATATATAATTAAATACCTTTTGTAAATATACATAAATATATATATTTTTTTATTCTTCCTGAAAGCACCAAAAAGCTGATCAGATCATGCCGGATTACAATGCCAACATTTCGGAGAATCTGGGTAGCAAGCTCCCAGAGCTGGTTTTGCTCTGCTCTCGAAGGCACAGCTGCAGTTTGGGGCTGTGGTATCTGGCAGCCTGTCTGGGCAAAAGAGATACAAGGGCCGGCCCAGTGGAGAGCCTGATAAACACCCGCACATTGAGTGCAGGTGCTGAAGGACTTTGCTCTCAGAGCTTCCCAAATATGTCTGTCTGCCCATTAGAGTCTCAGGGGAGCTTTTAAAAATTCCCAAGTGCAGGCAGCACCACAGACTAATGAAGTCACCGTCCCTGGGGGCAGGACACAGGCGGAGGTCTATTGGGAGGCTCCCCAGGTGATGCCAACACGCGGGGGAGTCTGGGAGCCTCCGGTGTGTGAGACGGCTTGTGCGAGGGGGACTCTCAAGTCTGGAACTTCAGTTCCTGTGGTCCCAGACTGTCAGAAACAAGTGAATATTATTTCTACCAAAGTATTTCTACCAAAAAAAAAAAAAAGTTTGAACACAATGTCAAGTGTAAGTTCTCTATGAGTGAGAACTGGTGGCGGGAAATGATGACAAAAACAAACCCACAAAGACGTATTGACTTCGAATGGCGAAAGTATTGGGCACAGACTCCTAAACCATGTTTCCTGTCTGAAAAGAGAAAAACGTAGAGCTTGGAAATTTCAGCTGGGAAGTGGGAACCCAAAAAAGGTGACTTTGATTTGAAAGAGAAGCAAGTAGAAAGTCTAAAACTAAAAAAAAAAAAAAAAATACAGGAACCATGATGAAGAATCCAACACACAGTTTAACAGTTGAGCGGAGATGGCCAAAGATTCGACCAGGGAACTTGGAATATAAATCAGGAGAAAATATTCAGAATGCATTAGAGAAAGGCCAAAAGGATGAAAGAGAAAACAGAAGAGAGGATAAAGAACATCAGGTAGGGCACCTGGGTGGCTCAGTGGGTTAAGCGTCTGCCTTCAGCTCAGGTCATGATCCCAGGGTCCTGGGATCGAGCCCCGCATCGGGTTCTCTGCTCCGCAGCAAGCCTGCTTCCCTCTCTCTCTCTGTCTGCCTCTCTGTCTACTTGTGATCTCTGTCAAATAAATAAATAAAATCTTTAAAAAAAAAAAAAAGAAAAAGAACATCAGGTAAGCTCTGGCAAACCTTTGCTTGAAAGGTCAGAGAGTAAATGCTTTAGGCCGTGCAGGTCATACCGTGTCAGCTGTAACTACTCAGACCTGCCACTGCAGCTTTAAAAAGGAAAAAGGAAAAAAACAAATAAACAAGCCAGAGACAAGAAGCAAACAAATAAGCGTGACTATATTCAAAACTTTGTTTACAAAAATAGATGGCTAACCCAGAACCTATCGTTTGTCATTGCACAAAAAGATCTAGCATGTATATTAGATCTTGGAGGCATATGTCTCCAGTTAGATCACAGAGGACAGTAGCAAGGAATAAGGTAAAAGCAGTAACTGGGGCGCCTGGGTGGCTCAGTGGGTTAAGCCTCTGCCTTCGGCTCAGGTCATGATCTCAGGGTCCTGGGATCGAGCCCCGCATTGGGCTCTCCGCTCAGCAGGGAGCCTGCTTCCCTCTCTCTCTGCCTGCCTCTCTGCCTACTTGTGATCTCTGACTGTCAAATAAATAAATAAAATCTTTAAAAAAAAAAAAAAGGTAAAAGCAGTAACTGAAGAAAAAAATCACGAAGAATGTTCAGGAATTGACAAAAGACAAGGTCAAGTGTAAATTCTTTATGAGTGAGAACTCATGGCGTTAATCAACTCACGAATCTGGGAGTCCAAGAAATCCCTAGGACAAACTGAAAGGAATCCATACTTCCTTTGGTTTGCAAGAAACGTAAAGAGAAAGAGAACATCTTAAAAGAAGCTAGAGAAAAAGATTGCTTTCAGGAGAGTGACCACCGACTTCTCAGTATCAGAAAATGAAATAAAAAGCCAGAACACAGGGGAATGTTATTTTCAATATAAAATAAATATTTTTATATATATTTTATATATATTCAATATAATATATTTATATTGAATAAATTCAATATAAAATATAATTTCAATATAAAATAACCAATTTTAAAATTGAAAGCAAATAACCACCTACCTAGAAGTCTAAAGTCAGCAAAATTATACCTCAGACATGAAGAAAACATAAAGACATTATTGGACAGGTAAAAGCATTGGGAAGTTTGCCTGCTGTAGATTTGCACTAAAGCATATTCTAGAGAAAGGACATCAGACATAAGGAAATTAAAAGTATTGCCCAATCTTAATGTGAACGTGAACCATGTATTTAGCCAAAATCCAGGATATACTGTGTTGAAGAAGGAGTAGAGTGAGATGTCAGAGAAAGAAACACATATTAATGAAAGTCAGTAAATGATGTGTGAAAGTGATAAATCAAATGATTAGCAGTATGATCACATTAATTTAGAAATGTAAAGGTTAATGCCAGAATTATCCGCTAAAAGACGTAAAAGTGATTACGTCTGAGAAGCAATGAAGAGTATCGGGACAAGTGTTGTTTATCATTACAAGCCAGCCTCCTTGCTTATTTTGTTTTTAAATTATATACATGTATTATTTTGCTTAAATTTAAACTTAAAAGTGAAAAATAAAACCAGAAAATAGAAGCCATGAAAGGGACTTTTTTTCTACCAGGCATAAAAAGTAAAATGGAAATTAAAATGATAAATTACTTTATGTAGGAAGAGCCAAGCAGCTATCTGACTACATCATAAATTATGTAAGTTAAATAATAATTGGCACAGAAATAAATAGATCAACAAAACAGAATCTCAAGTCTGGAACTTGAGAGCACAGAGAGCACAAGGTTCACGTTTGTATGGGAATTCAGTGCATGATAAAAGCAGCATTTTAAATCATTAGGGAAGGAGAGTTTTTGGTGACTGGGTGAGACACCTGTCAATTCATTTAGAAAATCAGTGGTAGCTGGGGTGCCTGGGTGGCTCCGTGGGTTAAGCCTCTGCCTTGAGCTCAGGTCATGATCCCAGAGTCTGGGATGGAACCTCGCATGGGGGCAGGGGTTGGGGGCGGGGAGGGTCCTCTGCTCAGCAGGGAGCCTGCTTCCTCCTCTCTCTCTGCCTGCCTCTCTGCCTACTTGTGATCTCTGTCTGTCAAATAAATAAATAAAATCTTTTTAAAAAAAAAATCAATGGTAGGGGCGCCTGGGTGGCTCAGTCAGTTAAGCCCCTGCCTTTTAACTCAGGTCATGACTCCCGAGTGCCCCAATCCCGTCCCAGCCTCTGGCTCCCTCTTGACCAGCGAGTCTGCTTCTCCCTCTCCCTTTGCCCCTCCCCTGACTCATGCAGTAGGCACATTTTCTCTCTCTCTCTCCCTCAAATAAACAAATAAAAATTTTTTTTAAAAGAAGGAAAGAAAATCAATGTTAGACCTCTGTCTCATAATCCACAAAGAAATAAATCTCGGATTAAAAAGTGAAATGCCAATAACAAAATTCTAAAAAGTGAATGAGATATTTTCTCATTCTGAGCAGGAAATAGGTCTATGCAACCTTTTTACATGAAAAAGGAAAATGGCATAATTAGGATGGTTATGGTTTTTTGGTTTTTTGGTTTTCTTTTTAGAGAAGAAGGTATGGCAGGGGGGAGAGGGAGAGAGAGAATCTTAAGCAGACTCCACACTCAGCACCAAACCTGAGTTGGGGCCTAATCTCACAACCCTGAGACCATGACCTGAGCCAAAATCAAGAGTCAGTGGTCCAACCCACTGAGCCACCCAGGTGCCCTGATTCTGGGTTGGTGGTTGTTTTTTTTTTTAAAGTAGATATACATGTGAGTGGGTTTGTGTTTGTGTGAATGTCGATATGGATGAGTGTGTGTTTGTGTGTGTGTGGATGAGAGTATATGAGTATAAGAGTATGAGTGACTGTGTGTGAGTGTGTGTGGGTGTGTGAGTGTGTTAATAACAGTGACTAGATTTGGGTGGTGGTGATAACGGGGGAGTTTATAGTTCTCAAAAACGTGGCAAAGTTGAGATGATTATTATTTTCGTTTTCTCCTCTTATCATTTGTCCAATAAAAAATGATAAAAGAAAAAAATTTTAAATAGTCCGAAGTTTTCATCCTAACCTTTGAATCTCTCTGTCTATTACTTACCAGGGCATTTGTAAAATCTGTGCTCTTTTGTAAAAGGCTGGAGGCCCATCTCTCTGCTTCAACGTCTCTGATCTTTATTATTTTTTTTGGTAACCCTTTTATTCAGCCTTTGTAAATAGGAGATGTTCCCTTTAAGCACCACTTCTTGAACGATTATAACTTGCAGGACACAGGGCTACATATATCGTGTAATTTCTCCTCACACAGGGAAACTTTCTGAGTAAAACTGCAAGCCAAATTAAAAGAGGGAAATGCTCCTTCTAGATCATGATAGTAAATACCTTCAGAACTGCAAAGCGATCATGACAATGCTTTAAATGGACTCCGGTACAGCAGGGAAACTGAAAATACTGGGATGGCACAAACAACACCCCTGTGTGCCATCAGTTGTAAGAACTGCAAGGAAAAAGATGCACTGCCGAAGTTTTTCTGGAAACATTCAATTAAAAATAAATCCTGTTTGCCCTAGTCATTTTTAAAGCCGCAACAGTAAGGTCGTTGTTACCTCTCTGTAGCTCAGAGAGTAGATCAACAAAGCCAAACTGAAAGCAATGAAAAAAAAAACCCAAACGATAGTAGAGGTTATATATTATCTTGGAGAACTGGCATGAACATCTGAGACCTTGAGGAACACGGGGGCTCTATCTCCACCTCTGTTTCACACCTCCGCTCTTTGCCATCTCTTGCAATCATTTACTCCAAGACATCCCGGAGGCCTGCTTTTTGCCAGGCATGGTGTTGGGCACCCAGGATGTGACAACCTCAAGTAGCGGAAGGAGTGGAAGAGTTGGGTAAGCGGCAGGCAATTCCAACTCAGAACTCAAAGGCCAGCTTGGAGGTGTGCGCAGAGAGCAGGGGCGCCGGGATCTCCGGCTGCTTCCCCAAAACCAGCCAGTGTGTCCCCAGGCGTGACAAGCCACACAAGGAGAACAGCAACAGAATCTAAAAGCATCTTCACTTGTTTTCTTTTTTTTCTTTTAGTATTTACTGATGTATTTATTTGACAGAGAGCACAAGTAGGCAGAGCGAGAGGGAGAGGAGGAAGCAGGCTCCCCACTGAGCAGGGAGCCCAATGAGGGACTCCATCCCATGACTCTGGGATCATGACCTGAGCCGAATGGAGCTGCATAACCGACTGAGCCACCCAGATGCGCCTAAGCATCTTCACTTTTGATTGCACAGTGAATACCCCGTTAAGATCGCTCAGACAGGGAAGAGAGCAGGTGGGCTTGGGCAGGTGAGTCAAGCACCCCAATTCACGATTCACGGATGGTAGGAAGGCCTTAGCAGGCAGGCCGGGACTGCCCCCTCCCTGGCTCGGAGCCCGCCCCTCCAGGTTCCTCTCCTGGCCCCAGCTCTCTGCCCCTGCCTGGTGATTACCACATTCTGCAGTGGGTCTCCTGCCACCGCCTTCGGGAGGGAGGCTGCGGTAGCACTGTGCACAGCTGAGCTCTGCTGGAGACACCCCCGCACGCCACCCCTACTGCTCCTACCCCGCAGCCCTCAAGGAAGGAGGACACTTCTTTCCCTCCGGTCTTTTCTTTGCTCACCCGTCCCTTCCCTTCGTTCTCTGCACACAAATATCCAGGCAGGAGCATTTCAGGAATCTGCACCCAACATTCAGAGATGACGGATTGGAAGTACAATCCAGAGAACAGATTCCAGGAAGTGCCAGGACCCAGATCCGCTCGCAGGGCCGCTGCCGTCCCTCTCCCTCTTGATGCCTCGCCTGCTGCCATTGAGGCAGGGAAGTGCTCCAGGCCTCTCCTGCCTCAGAGTCCCAGAGACAGCGTCTTTGCTTATTTCGCTCAAGTACCCAAAAAGGGAATGGCTGTCAGTTCCTGGCTCGCACTGAGTGTGTTCCTTGTAATTATTAAAAGTCCCCCTTCCGGTCCCCAAACAGACTTAGTGTGGATGTTCAGTTCCATGGTCACCTTGCCTGGGAATAAACAGCCAGCTTTAGGACTGACAGCGAGAATACCCACTCCGTATCGTGCAAATCCTACTCCCGGCCCGGGGGACCCAATAATACTCAGCCTCCAATTGTCTGAAAGCAGTACTGCTACCAAAGTCCAGCTCATTCTGTCTTGAGATCACGTGTAGGACATCGGGCTGTCCAATCCAGGGTGCACTGTGAGAGCAATACTGTCCCTTTTCGGCGAGACGCCAGCCCAAGGCTAATTAGCAGTCCAAACGAAGTTCAAGTGTAGGCTTGTTACTTGCCATTCACACCAGCTACCCATCCACAGGATAGCTCATCCAGCCCCGTTCCCCTTCGATGCCAGGAGCCCCCTGTGTTAGAGGACTGAGCAACTTTAGAATATATACAAGCAACTAAATTTGTGAAGGAACCTCAGACCTAGCTACCAACTTTATTGGGAGGGGGTATAAATGCCAGCTCACAAGTCGCAATCCCTCTGACTGTAACACTGAGTGTGCACGGCCCTATCCCAAAGGCTATCCGATAAGCAAGCTTAGGCTACTTGCATGGAGGTAATAGATGTCAGATCAGGGAGGAAATTGGGCTTTCACACCCTGTTCCCTCCCCCTTCCCCTCCGCTCCCCCCTCTCCAGGTTACCCTCAAACCTGATCAGCCTGAATCAGGACTGGAAGGGTGGGGGTTGCATAAGCAGGCCCAGGTGCTCAACCATTCTGGGCTCTATGTGACATGCTTTTCCCCCCACCGCTACTCATCTCAATGCGGTTATCGATCCTGCGCCTGCTTTCTGCACCTCCAGGCCGGTGAGCTGGCTATTGCATACGAAACATCAATTCTGTCTGGGCTGCCCGGGAGCCTCGCTGGCTGCAAGAGGCTAAGTGTTCAAGACAGCCCGGCATTCAGCTCCTGCCAGATTTGCAAGCTGCGAGGCCGGCCTCGCGTGGCACACAGCTACCCCGTGGGCGTGAGACACTCCAGCTTTGCCATATGTCTGCATCTATATGGAGCGTCTCGGTTTCTAAATTGAGGCAGAAAATGTAGACCTGAGTTCTAATTCTAAGCTTGTCTTCTAAGGAGCTCACATCCACTCCGGGGGGTGGGGGGGTTGGTGGTGACTGGGAACCCTCCACTGGGAAGCACACAGGTGGGGCTAGGAAGCCGCCCGCCTCCCTCCTGATCTGACCTTCCGCGGTATCATGCCTTCGGTGTCAGTTGCCGGCTGGCTGTTAGACCTCAACAAATATTCTCTGGGCCTCAGTTTCTCCATTTGCAAAAGCGGTACGGTGGCACCCATGCCATAAGCGCCTCACGAGGGGGTTGTAGGCTCTGAGTAGGACAGGGTAGGTGGAAACAGGCAGCGACTGACTGACGGCATACAGTAAGAGCTCAATAGATGTGAGTTTGCGTGGCCTCCCGGGTTCTCTGTCTGGGAAAGCTCAGGGAAGCTTGCCTGTCTGTCTTTGTGAAAATGTAAATGAGCTCTGGAATGAGATGCAAAGCACTGGGGATTAAGAAAAGCATAGGCAAACAGCAGGAATAATGATTGTGGGGAAGTGGGGGGAGAGTTGAAGACATAGGGGGTAGCAGGAGCCTGGTTAATTTATTAACCCAAGGAAAACCATACTTGAGACGTCTGCTGCAACCCCTGAACTCGTCCCCACTCACACTGAGAGAGGGAAGGCAGAGAAGGACTCTCAGGAGGCTCCAGGGCTGCTGGACCCCGAACCAGGGCAAGGGGGGGAAGCGTACAGGGGGAGGGGGAGAGGGGAGAGTGGCTGTTGGGGGCTGCGGAGCCGCCAAGCCAAGGGAGCAGCTGGGAACAGAGGCGGTGAGCTGGAGCAGAGGACTTATTTTCAGAGCGGCTCACTAGGGCTCACAAAGCACATTGGCTCTTTCTAGTACGAGGGGGCCGAGCTGGAGGGAACTTTGCTTCCCCCCTTATGAAAAAGGGTGAGATTTTTGCCTAGGAGGGAAATCACTGCAATAAACAGTGCGTCTGTTTCTGGTTAGGCTGAAAGCTCAGATTGAGGCAGAAGGCCTTTTCGGGGGGCGGGGGGGTGGGGGGGAACCCAGAGGGAAGCCTGAGCCATGGGCTGGTCAGATAGATAAAGCTCTAGCCAGGAAACAGTCCTTTGCTACTGGTTGTTTTCGCTCTCCTTTGATTATGAAAAATCTCCAACACGCGGCACAGTTGAAAGCACTTTGCACCAGACACCTGAATTCCTTGGTGCTCCTTTGATGACTCTTTCTGTATCACATCTAGCCTTCCTTCTCTCCCTCTCTGCGTCCCTTAGTCCATGTTAATTTCGGGGCATTTCCAAGTCACTTATAGGGCCTCAGTACACTTCTCCCTAAATACGGCATGCGTGTGGTTAACTAGAGCTCCACGGCTGTTTTCTTTACAGATCTTTCCTTCCCATGGAAAAAGTATGTGCCATGAAATGCACAAATACTCGGTCTGTAGGTGCTGTGTTTCGACAAATCATCCATCTGTGTAAACCAAACCCCTGTCAAGATCGAGAATATCCCCAATAATCCCAAGGCTGGCTAGAGATGTGTTACACGACCTCACACAGGAGCCTCGTTTAACTTTGATTCCAGCGGTTCCCAAACTTTTCTGATCATAGAACCCTTCTCCCAAGGACCAAGAGCAAACATTTGATCTTAAACTATTAAGCCTAGATGGAACACGGAATGCTGTTTAGCTAGAGTCCCCTATAATGCAGTTAAGGAAACCCGAGGACGGTAGGTTTTATGTATCTTAGGTCTTCAAGGACGGTGACAAGAAGAAATTGATATTTACTGAACCGCCCCTCCAAACCAGGAAATGTCCTAGTGATATACATGCAAACCCTTACTGCCTCCCAGGGTCCTTGTAAAGATGAAAGGCAACTGTGTATGCGGAGCCCCCGGCATCGTGCCGAGCACAGAGAGGACACCAGAAGTTATCGGTGATTTTCTCCTTGGTTCCTCACTAACATTTCACATGTTCATGAGGCTAGGACGGCATGTGTACACGTATCATTTCATTCTGTTATTGCAATAACCCTGTGAAGTCGGTAGGGGAGGTATTTCTATTCATGCTTTACAGGAGATTATATGGTTTGTCCCTGATCATTATTAGTCAATGAGGGGGACAGCAGAACTGTAACTCAGTCTCCTGAGACCAAATAATTTCAGCAGGGAGATTTGGGACTTTGGTCCATGTTCCTCCCAGGCCATCAGGGACTAGAGTGGAAGGGCAATTTGGAAATGGTAAGAAGGGTACATTTGGTTCAGTGACAGCCACCCAGATTGAATTGGCTAAGATGAAAAGGAAATCGATTGGCTCCTGCAGTAGAAAATCTCTTCCCAACCCCCTCCGTCCCTTCCCCACACTTCCCCCAATGTCCTCTTGCCCCGGCTCTGCTCTCAGGCAACGACACCCCCATGGAGGCAAGAGGACCACCACAAGGTCTTGGTTTACATCCATTCAGGTTAGCAATCGCAAAAGAGAGAGAGAAGTTTCTTTTGTGATGTCAGGCAAAGACCCAAAGAGTGGTTTTACTAAACTACCTTGTTTCATGTCCCCATTCTTGAAATAGTTTTTTTGGTTTGTTTCAAGTCTGGAGTCTGGGGGTGGTGGGTCAGGAGATGCCGCTGGTGGTCTGAAAGGGAGGGAGGGACGGTGCCCTCTGGGAAAATCAACATGTTGTTACCAGAGGAAAGGGAAAATGGATGGTGAAGGCCTGCCAGCAAACTTTAGTTAATGAAAATAAGTTCAACAAAACTAGTGGGTGACCTAGATGAACTTGAATTGTTGAAAGTGGGTTTACCAGTGCTCCCTTGGAGCTTTCTAAACCCGGTCTTTCAGAGATTATCATGGTTGTTTCCTTACATAGGCATGATTGATTGCATTGCTGGTGCCTGAACACTGTCTCCACCTCTGCGGAGTGTAGGGTAGGGTGCCGGTGGGGGGCTGACCATTCCAACCCTTGAATCACCTGTTTGGTTTTCCTGGTGTTAGCCCCATCCTGAAGTGGCTCAGCCCCGCCCCCCCACTCCTCAAGACACATGCGTTAGCATATACTCAGGTAAGGATGAAAGGACTTCACTATGAAAACAAAAGACACTCCTAACACAAGGTCCAGCTGAAGCTCCTGCCACTAAGAAAATGCTAAGGAGTTCCCCTATTTTCTACCAGAATAAAGAATTGGAGTTATCAGGTCAATACATTCACATGACATCCTTTCCAGGAAACCTATCTGATTTTTCACAGGAATTCTCAGTGCTTAAACCCAGAGAGCCAACAGATGGAGGAGTCCACTCCAGTCTCTTCCCAGGAAGCCGCCAGGAAGCTATGGTCTTGTTCCCTCTTCCCCGAGGATGACAGGTACTATGCCCTGCTCCGTTTAGCACTCCCTTACTTCCCACAGAGATTTTTGGGCCTCAGGAAAATAAAAAATGACTCCTGGGGCTCCTGGGTGGCTCAGTGGTTTAAAGCCTCTGCCTTCGGCTTCGGTCATGATCCCAGGGTCCTGGGATCGAGCCCTGCATCGGACTCTCTGTTCGGCAGGGAGCCTGCTTCCTCCTCTCTCTCTGCCTGACTCTCTGCCCACTTGTGATGTCTATCTGTCAAATAAATAAATAAATAATCTTAAAAAAAAATGACTCCCTTTTGGAAGGAGGGGGTTCTTCATTTTGCATTGTTCTCCAAAGGAATCACTGTTGTGGCAGCCATTTTGAATGCCAGGCTCACATGGGCCTTTCATCATGGTCCTTCCCACTGCGATGGGGCTTGAGAAGTAGGAGGTAAAAGGACAACTGCCCACAGCTTCTCTTTTTCTAAGCCCAGAAGTTAGAAAAAGCTGTGGCAAAAACTGGAAAAGGTCAGCAAAGCCTTCCGTTTTGGCTCCCGTCTCCACAGCCTTTCCCTTCCCCCTCTGACAGGTTTCCCCTGACTTCTCCTTTCTGACCCCCTCGCTGGAAGCCACACAGAAAGGGGACAGGAACAGGAAGCATGTGACAGAAGACAGAACCCAGGGACAATCAGAAGTTGAAAAGTCAGAATCAGGATAAGACACTTTGGAGTCTGCTAATGTCGACAGGGATTGAACATGAAAACGGCATCGAACACGGACACGGCATCGGAGACAATTACTGAAGAGCAAATCATAGATCCTTCAACACTCAGCAAGTGGCAAGAGAAGAACCAAAGATGCAGTTTGGCTGGATAAGATTATTACTAATTAGAGAATCGTCTTGTTCTCTAATAATCCCAACACAGACCCCACATCACTGCCACCCAATCCTCCCAGCCACCGTCACCCAGACTCGTCATGCTCCATCTCCTTCAGACCTTCTAATGACAGCCAGAGATTACTTCTGAAGACATGAACTGAGTCCTGTCACGCCCCTGCTTAAATGTTTAGCCATATCCAGTACACTTAGAATAAAACCCAAAATCCTGGCCAGGACTTCAAAAGCCCCATATCATCTAGCCTTTGCCAACTCCTCAACCTGATACCTTACCACTCTCTCTCCTATGGAGAGCAGGACACCAAGGTTTACTTTCAGTTTCTAGAGGTACCAGGAAACTGCCCCAGGACCTTAACTCATGCTGTTACCACTTCCTGGAAAACTGTCCTTGCTCTCCCCCATACCGACTCCTGCTCATTGATAAGACTTCACAGTACTTTGTTGATGCCTCCTTCTTGATATAAATTAAGTTCCCGGTGTTAGGTTCCTGTCTCTGGGGACTCTGTGCTTTCCATCTGTTTTGTTACTTACATATGAATACATATGCTTAATTGTTTAAAGTCTGTCTCTACACCAGAGTAGAAGCACCGTAAAGGCTGGGACCATATTGCTTTTGTTCACTGTCATATCCCCAGTTCCAAGCATAATACCTGGCACACAGAGACACACTACAAATGTTTGCTGAGTGAATCATGAATAAATGAGCTACTCTATACTCCTTGCTCCAAGAACTTACATCCATGAACTCCACTGGTGCACCTGGACATTCTCTTGCCCTGCCCAGGTCACGTTCCTTCTCCTGAGGCACTAACCAGTTTCTCTCAAGTTATGGTTATATTTTCCCTCCCCTGTTAGCCTATAAAAACATTTAGGGCATATCTGCTCACCTTTTTGCAGCCTCTGTAATGTTCAGCATGTGCCTTGCATGAAAGCATTTTTTTTTAAAGATTTTTATTTATTTTATTTGACACATAAAGATCACAAGTAGGCAGAGAGGCAGGCAGAGAGAGAGAGAGGAGGAAGCGGGCTCCCTGCCGAGCAGAGAGCCAGATGCGGGGCTCGATCCCAGGATCCAGGGACCATGACCTGAGCTGAAGGCAGAGGCTTTAACCCACTGAGCCACCCAGGCGCCCCGCATGAAAGCATTTTTAACGAAAGTTTAAAACAAGCTTAGATGGTTGACATCTTACCTTTTCCTGAGCCTATATTGTTAAATTGATATTTATATTCCTGGTGAGCAAAGGATAGTGGGATGGGGCCAGAAAGAAAGGGGAGTCAGTGGACAGGGGGGAGTGAAGGGAAGGAAGAAGGAAGAAGCAAGGGGAAAGGAGGAATGAAAGAGGAACAAAGAGGGAGGGGGCCATCTTATGTTATGATGAATGGAACGCATGTGAAGTCCCACTTACCATAAACAGTTTACATTTTTTGCTTTACCCTCTTCTCTTGCCATAGTTGCATTTGGTTACTGGTATAGCACAGGCTTTTTGCTGAGAGTAGATGGGTCTGAGAGTGGCATTTCATTATTTTAAGTCTTGTAGCTCCTGCTGATGATTCTCCAAACAGACCTGGAGGGTCTGAGAGGGGACAGTGATGGTAGCAGCCCTGTTTCACAGATGGGGACATTGGCTCTGCAAGAGCTGGCCAGTTGGCACCAGAGAGTGAAGCATGGGCAAGTTCAAGCTGGACCATGAATGGAACTATCTCCCACGGGTTTCAAAGGTCTCTATTTAATTCAGAAACTTCGCCACCTCTGGGCCAGAGTGTGTTCTTTAGGCCAGTGTGTTCTCAGGATATGTCTGCAAGAATTTTTTTTTTCCTTTCACAAATGGCTCTGCTCTTTCTATCAATTAAATACATCACATTTATTTCCATAAATCTCATAAAACCATATATCTCAATGGTTAACCACTGTATCATTCCATTCGACCCAAAGAATTAACGAATTTCTAACCTATGTACTAGGGAATATTTAGTTGGAATGGCTTTCAAATGAAGTCAAGTTTAAGTGGAGAATAGCTTAGAACTCTTAATATATTCTGAAAAAGATATATCTATTTGTAGATGAAAGAATCCAATTATCTAAGTCAAAGAGTAAGTGGATAGTTTGGCCTCAACAGTATAATTTACTTCACAGCAGTTTCCAGAGAGTAGATCACTCAAGTCCTATCAGATTTTTCTCCATTGTCCCATTAACTCACCGGATCCCCTTAGGGTAGACACAGCATCAAAGAAGTTGAGAAGGTGTATGGAATCTTAGAGGGAAGAATGGCAGGTAGCCAGAAATACACTGAGACAGGGATTAGAAATCTCGGGGTGCCTGGGTGGCTCAGTGGGTTGAGCCTCTGCCTTCAGCTCAGGACATGATCTCAGGGTCCTGGGATCCAGCCCTGCATCGGGCTCTCTGCTCAGCAGGAAGCCTGCTTCCCCCCCAATCCCCACTTTCCTCTCTGCCTACATGTGATCTCTGTCTGTCAAATAAATAAAATCTTAAAAAAAAAATCTGGACTCTCGTCCCCTCTTTGCCAATACTAAGCGTGAAGTGGGGTGAGTCAAATCCTTGTTCTAGATCTTAGCCTCCTAAACATGGGTAATAATCTCTAAGATTCCTTCTTGCTTTTCTTTTTCAAGATACAAGGCGATCAGGGTTAGTCCATCCCCCTCCTTAATTCAGTAATTTCTCCTCAAGTGCTCTAATGGAAACATGCACTCCTTAGCTGGGACACATGAACAATACGGAACCTCACTTCCCAAGGCATTCACTCCTCATTAGTCGATTTGTGGTCTTAAAACGTGCCTCTCGGTAACTTCCTCTCATTGATCTTGGTCTGTGCACCAGAAAAATCCAGAACAAGAGACCTTATCTGGCTGTGTGACTGCGGTTTAAAATTTGAAGACCTTATCCCGGCCTCCATTTTCCAAGAGAAACCTCTGCACTTCCTTTCACTGTATAGAAACGCTTGCCAGCCTTCTCGCCATCCGCCTCGCTGAGGGCCAGCCCCGCTCCACTCTACCAATGTCTATCTTAAAATGTAGTTTCCCAGATTAAACTGTGTACCCTATCTGTGATCTCAGCAGAGACCCAAGCGTGTCTCCTGGCATCTAGGAAAAACACTTCTCCAAGGAGTTTGCTTTCATTGGTAATGAAATAAAAGCAAGCATTGGCCATGGATCCGGCTGCTGTTTTTATTTGTTTCAAAAGCATCTGTGCATGGGGTTGGGGGTGGGGGTGGTGTGGAGGGGCCTGGCTGGCTCAGTCAGTTAAGCGTCTGCCTTCGGCTCAAGTCGTGATCCTGGGGTCCTGCACTGGGCTCCCTGCTCAGCGGGGAGTCTGCTTCTCCCTCACCCTCTCCTTCTATGTGCACTCTCTCTCTCTTTCTTTCTCTTTCACTCTCAAATAAATAAATATATCTTTTTTAAAAATAGTCATAAAATTAAATCATCTACACTGCACTGTTGCCTTTCATGGCTGTGGTTCCAGGGGAGCCTAAAGCGGGATTCAGACTCTGAGCGGAGATGATCAGCTGGTACTAATGTTGAACTAATGACCCACGGCATTGGTCATTGGGCATACGGTGAGTTTCACGGAGGAAGCAGCTTCTAGGGAGGGCTTGGTGCCAGAGCGCCTGGGGATGGAAATGGGAAGTGAAGACAGGTGTCGACCGGAACTGTGGCCTTTGAGGTATCATGGGTGTGGGCAGAGTAGGGCTGGGAATGATATTAGGGTACATGCAAGACTATGTTAGCAACCGGGGGAGGTGGCATGTCCCCATCTTTCTCATGACCTAGCAGAGTCTTTACTATTATTTTTCAACAAAATGGGTCTACATTTGGGGGGGGGGGTTAGAAAATTGACACGTGATATTAATTAGTTTCAGGTATACAGCATAGTGATTATGCTGTGCTCACCCCAAGTGTAGCCAATACTCATTCCCACACAGCACTATTACGAAGCCATCGACTACACTCCCTCTTCTGTGCCTTATATTCCCGTGACTCTTGCAGGCCCTAACTGGAAGCCTGTATCTCCCACTCCCCTTCACCCATCTGGCCCAACCCCCCACTCCCCAGTGGAGTCTTGATGTGCTGAGGACGGAACGGAAATATGGCCCTTGAACATGTCCGCCCATTGAAGGGGACTTGGGCTTGCCATGAAACACCCCAGCAGGCAGTAAGCGACAGGCGACAGTGGGGGAGAAAATCTGATCCTCAAGTAGGCATGGGTGACCTTCTGAGGATTCTGAGAAAAGCTTAAAGGTACTTGGAAGGTGAACTGAGATCCTGGCTTAGGCACTGCCAGGGAAATCTGAGCTAGTGAGGTTGAATCATTCCTGATAATGAGAGCTCACTGGGACCATTCGGCTGAGGAAGCAGAGGAAAAGTGGGTGCGCGTGAAACAAACTTAAGAGGTCACACGATCTCCTTCCTTGTTAGTGGCAGTCCACAGCATCCAAGACTCTCCTGAAAAATTCCAAGTGATGCCAGATCTTCTGGTCTGCGTACTACACTTTGAGCAACAAGGAATTAGGATGACATGGCCGTAGATCCCTTAAAACATAGTGTCCGGTGAAAAAGTGCCTGAACTTCAACTATAATATTTGATCGTACTGCTCCTTGCTGACTTTCCGTCTTCTTGAATCCTCTGAAACCTCCCCCTCGTTGCAAAAATGAATCTCTACCCCCAATATTGTCGCCATATTTGTGTGGCCCCTGAAAACAAAGAGAGAACAGCCATGTACGAAGGAAACGTCTGGGAGGCAAAGCTGTCTACTTTGCGGAAGGAGAAGAATCAGCTTTGCTTCGGGAGACATTAAAATTAATCATAGAAATAAGATTTTGAACTTTCATTATGTTTGACCTGATATTTGATGTTCCAGAATGACTAGTAAATGAGAGAAGGGAGAAAATGCTAAGAAGTCATTTTAATATGATTTCTCTGTGCCTTTAATCCCCATACAAACTGCCTAGGGTTCTGTAGAGATTTTAACTCCATCAGATCAAAATGTGTGCTCACAGGAGACTCCCTGGTGAGCTCCTAGATCTTCTCATTATTGCCGTTGAGGCCCGTGGCAGGGCTGTGGGGGGTGGCGTAGGGAGGAACAGAAGTTACAGGAGTAGGTGAGGGGTTAGAGAGAATGGAAATGAGCTCATCCTAATGACATACCCCGCACTCACTCAGCCTCTGTCTAAGGAGCTCATTTCTCTTCCTTTCAACATTGCAGAGAATCTCCTCCATTCTCCTCCAGCATCACATTCCAAAATCTCACACAGAAAACCCCTCCTGACCACCGACCCTAAACCACAGGGCAGACACTCAGGGACCAGGACGCCCGCAGAAATTCACATGATGCTCAAGCACAGAGCGATATGCAGACCCACCATAGCTCTTGGAAGGCGGCATCCCAGAGGAACACCACACTGACTCGAGCTCACTCTCCAGGTCAAGCTCTGCACCCCCCGCCTCACCCCTTCTTGCCCCTGCTATAGCCTTCAAGTTCTGGGGCTTCGGCTCTCCAACAGGAGTAGTCCAGTAATCCCGCCCACTCAGGCTCCAGTAGGTTCTCTTCGACACTGCGTGAAGAGAAGATGTGTGCACACAGAACTTCTCTCCAACAGAGTCCAAGCCCTACAGAACAGTATCAACCACAGAGCCAAAGTGATGGCCAACCGGCTTCTTTCGGCTGGCCAGGACCAAGCAAGTCCTAGATGAGAGAATGTATGCCTTGCACGTGGATAGCCGGAAAAGCAGCTGACTTGGGCAAAATGCAGCCCGGTGGGGATCTACACTGGGACAGGTGACTGAGAAAGGAATTTTCTATGACCCTTCTGTTTCCACCTGCCTGACAAGTGGTTCCTGTCTCCTTCCACCTACCAATTTTTGGTCCCTCATCTATTAAACAAAAACGAGGAAGTTTATGACAAAAGCCAAAAATCCAACTGACCCATCAAAACAAAAATGAGAGGACAAGGGTCTAGATGGGCAACACTGAACTAGGCTGTGGGACGGTCATTGGAATCAGCCCCAGCTTAGCTCTGTGCTCCTGGTAGCCAAGGTAGAAAAGGTGATCTTATTAATTTTAAAACTCCTTTTTAAAAAATGTATTTATTTGAGAGGCAGCATGAGGGAGAGACAGAGAGAGAGAGTGAGCACGAGCACACAAGGTGGGGTAGGGGCAGAGGGAGAAGCAGACTCCCCGCTGAGTAGGGATCCTGGGGCAGGACTCGGTCCCTGGACCCTGAGATCATGACCTGAGCCTAAGGCAGCTGCTTAACCAACTGAGCCACCCAGGCACCCCAATTTTAAAGCTCTTATAAAAGGAGACACATTTGGGGGCACCTGGGTGGCTCAGTGGGTTAAAGCCTCTGCCTTCGGCTCAGGTCATGATCCCAGCATCCTGGGATCGAGCCCCGCATTGGGCTCTCTGCTCAGCGGGGAGCCTGCTTCCCTTCCTCTATCTCTCTGCCTGCCTCTCTGCCTACTTGTGATCTCTGTCAAATAAATAAATAAAATCTTAAAAAAAAAAAAAAAGGAGACACATTTGTCATGAACAGAAACAAAAATGCCCCCTACCTCTAAAAGGATCTGTCTGTACCATTGGTTTTCCAACTTCATTAAATGAGAGACAGAGACGTTCTACTACTCCTGGAAAGTGGTAGCAGCAACACGGAGGGTCAGAAGGCCACTGTCCTGGTTCTGGACTTTACATACACCTCTGTGATGACAGTCAAGTTTACAAAATTATACTTCTGGGATAAAAATGAATTAGTGGATATGAGCTGTCAAACAACCCTAAACATGGACATCTCCAAAAACAGCAATTGTTTCAGTATTAGCGTTCCAACCCTATGGTGGGAGCGTCCATGTTTGTTAGATATGGGGTTGGTGAAACTCACGTCCTGAAGTCCTCCCCTTCTATTTCTTCTTCTTCCTTTCCCCCCCCGCAAATCAGGACAAGGTTTGCTTGTTTGTTAATGGTAACTATTGAAACTTGGGCTCTGGTGACATTTTAAAAACAAAAGTAACACAAAAAGAGCCACTTGAACCATTTTTTGAAAAGATTTTATCTATTTGAGAGTGAAAGAACAGGAGCGAAGGGAAGGGGCAGAGGCAGAGGGAAAGAAGGAGACTCCCCGCTGAGCGGGGGATGAGGGGACCTTGATCTCATGACCCTGAGATCAAGACCTGAGCCAAAATGAAGAGACAGACAGACAGACGTTCAACTGACTGAGCCAAGGCGCCCGACCACTTGGACTGTTTTTAAGTCTACAATTCCGCAACCTCACCTCCGCCCTGGATCCTTCAGAAAGAGAGAACCTATAGGCATTATTATTTTTCTTAGGGCTTATATCTATGTGTCTCTTCAAAAGAGGTCATGTTTACTATAAAAGAAGGCAATGAAGGATTTTCAGAGAGGAGAGATAAGGAGACAAAGAATTTGGCATACTCAGAAACAAGTGAGGAATAAAACATTGGGTGACTTTCTAATGTCCTTAATATAACCCTTTGTCTCCCCTCTGCTCTCCTTGGGGTATGAAGAAAGAAGCAGGAGATTCAGAGGTGCAACTCTGCCACGTGTTAGTAGCATAACCTTTCTGCTGGTATCTTTTCGTCTTTCCGCCTTGTGAATTTACCCGTCAAATGGGGATAGAAGTACAGATCCCAATGTTGCTGTCATTTACATGAGGTAATACACAGGGGTGCCTGGGTGGCTCAGTGGGTTAAGCAGCAGCCTTTGGCTCAGGTCACAATCCTGGGGTCCTGGGATCAAGTCCCGCATTGGGCTCTCTGCTCAGTGGGGAGCCTGCTTGAGTCTGCTTCTCCCTCTCCCTCTGGTGCTCCCTGCTGCTTGTGCACTCCTTTCTCTCTGTCAAATAAATAAATAAGTAAGGTAATACACATCCAGAGGGATCTTAAAATCACTCTGCACAAATTGGTTACTATATATGTGAAATTGTGGTCCCAGTAATACCATTAGGCTGCAGTTGTGTGGAGGACAGGGTCTGGGTCTTGAGCAAATAGTGGTTAAATACATGGAGGGACGAGATCTCCCCGGTTTTTCTGAAAGTTCTTAATATAGCCAGGCTAAGGAGAAGTAAAACCTTCAAGAAGAAGTAAACACATTAAATGAGAAAGTGTCAGTGTGTGTGTGGTTTGTTGCACTCTGGGTCCAAAGAACTGGCATCAGGGCACAGAGCTCAAGTCATGGACACTTGTGACCTCACACAAACTTCCTGCAGAGTGATTCGGCAAAGGGCAGAGAAACCGCAAAACCAATCACACGTTGACCCCAAACTCCAAGTCGAAGAAGTGATGAGAAACATCCAAAGACTCACGCACATTTATGGTCATAGGGATGCTCTGTAACAAGAGAACAAGACACCGCTTTCTCCCCCCACAGGAGAGACTGGGCAAATCAACCACACGTGTCCAGACAACAGGACACGACCAGCCACAATATTTTAAAATGACGGCATAGAAGTGTCTTTACCAACCAGGAAAGATGTCTGGAATGTCCTCAAGGAGAAGACAAATAAATAAATAAATAAATAAATAAATAAATAAATAAAAGACCGGCAAGCAATTCACGCAGAATGAAGGACACATGTGTCGCAAAATGTTAACAAAGATCACCACGAAGATGACCACAGCATCTCATTTGGTTGAATTTTCGCCTGATTCGGTAATACGCATGAATTCTTTGTGTGACTTTAAGGAGAGGGAACAACAGAGAAAGAAAGAAAACATAGTCCCAGATAAATGCTTTAAGGGATTTGGGATGCTCCAAAGACACATGAGGAGTCCCAGAGAACAAAGCCCTATATTTAGACACTCAGCCAGGCTGAGGGAGAGCTGAAGGGATGCTAGAACCAACCGGTCAAGCTGAGGAATTTCTGTCCATGGAGGCATTAGGTGAAAGAAAACATGGGTGGGGGTGCCTGGGTGGCTCAGTAGGTTAAGCCGCTGCCTTTGGCTCAGGTCGTGATCTCAGGGTCCTGGGATCGAGTCCCGCATCGGGCTCTCTGCTTAGTGGGGAGCCTGCTTCCCTCTCTCTCTCTGCCTGCCTCTCTGTCTACTTGTGATCTCTCTCTGTCAAATAAATAAATTAAAAAAATCTTGAAAAAAAAAATTAAAAAAAAAAAAAAAAAGAAAACACGGGTGGCCCCTGCCTCCAACTTCCGCAGCCAGGACCACAGTGACCTCTGGTTATCAGTATCGGCCTCTTTTCTCCTCCATTTGAGGTCTGGGCATTGCACGAAGCAAAGAGAGGAAACGTCTGCCCTCTGAGTCACTCTGCCAGGTCCCCAGCTGGAGACCCTTGCTTCTCCTTCCCTTTTCCCAGAAGAGAAGAGCTTGAAGACTTCAGGGCAACCCTCCAGAGTCCGTGTCCCCCTAACCGTGAATAAAGACCGCAGTCCAACGCAGAGGGACTGCAGGGTATCATTGCATCAATAATTCCCTCCTGCTTAGTAAATCCTGAGGACAATCTGAGGGCTGGATTTTTAAACTTTGTTCCACCAAAAAAAAAAAAAAGCGCTCTCCGTAAGAGTGGCCGAGTAAGTGTCGGTTCTGTTTTTTTGCAGTTGTGACATTTTCCGGTTGAAAATTGCTTCATTATCTACAGTGTCCTTTCGGCTTCCCCCTCCAGCTTTTTGGCTTTCTTGAGAGTCTTGAAACTCCCCCATGCTTCTAGAATGTACAAGCTTTTTAGAGACTCCATGCCACGATTGTGAAAGTATTGAAAATTCTCCATAGCTTTTCCTTTCCCTGAAAAATGCCTGCATGCTGGTGTCTCTCTAAAGACCTTCAAGCTTGTCATGGGCGCAGATCCCCCTTAGTCTGTGCAGAGGGGTCTGGGATGCTGGCAATTCCAGGAAAGACCTAGACCAGGTGCCCGAAAGAATAAAGACCCTTAAGTACAAACACCTCACGGGACCCAAAGCTCTGTTGGTTGGTTTGTTTGTTTTTTATTAAATATATATTTTTAAAGTTTCTATTTAAATGCCACTTAGTTAACATACAGTGTTATATTCCTTTCAAGTGTACAATGTAGTGACTCAATACTCCCATACATCACCCAGTGCCCGTCACAGCAAGTGCCCTCCTTAATCGCCATCACCGATATAACCCATCACCCCCTACCCACATCCCCTCTGGTAACCATCGGTTTGTGCTCAAAGAGTTCTGGTTTACAAAGCGCTGGAGAACCAGGCTCAGCTCCTTCTGAGCACGAAAATACTGTTCAAAGGCCAAGTCCAAAGCCAGGACTTCGAGACCCTATGTTGGGCCCTTGCTTACTTTTCCTACACTCTCCAGGAGAAAGGGAAAAGAGGAGGAAGAGCTGTTGTTGGTGTCTGAGGATGAAAAGAACTTTGTTCTAGAAGGTGAGAGCATAGGTTTAGCAACACAGCATTAGAAAACGCCACTCGTTGGGTGGATGAATCTGTTGGGACTCTGAGTTCCAACTAGGAAACATCCCAACGCCAGTAGTCAGCTTCAGCAAAGGAGAGTTCATTGTCTCAGGGAAATGCAAATGTCCGGGCTGGGTCTGTCTGGAGACGTCATTCAGCTCAGAGGATGCCAGGAATCAGTCAATCTCTCTCTTGCTAACTATTCATCTAATTTCCTCTGGGTTGGCTTGCTTTTCGGTGTGCTCCCAGTGCTGAACTCCCAAAGAATCCTGGCTTTCATCCAAGCAGATTAAGGAAAGAGAGCTTCTGTCCTTTTTAAGCGCTCCACGGTAGTCCCAGGACCAAGTCATGTTGGACTGACCTGAGTCAGCTGCTCCGTATGAACAGCTCATGGGGTTTGGGAAATGAAAGCAGCTGATGGGTCCGGTTTGGCCCATGCACCCTCCTACGCCAAAGGAACATTGTGAGGTTTCCGGAAGAAGGAAGAGATGGAGGCCCAGGGCCACCCAGGCGCCCCTGAAGGGAATTGATTGAATCCAAGCAGACCCGTGGAGTTCAAACCCGTGTTCTTCAAGGGTCAGCTGTACGTTCCTACTTGTATATGTTTAAAGTGTCTTGGATGGGTGTACAAATAACCTCAATGAACGTGGTAGCAGGGACTGGTGTGTGTGTGTACGTGGGGGTAAGGGGTGCTGGGAATGGAGGGAAAATTTCATCAATTTCTCTGGTGCAGGTTTTCCTGAAAGAAAGTGCATGAGGGGTGCCTGGGTGGCTCAGTTGGTTAAGCTTCTGCCTTTCGCTCAGGTCATGATCCCAGGGTTCTGGGATGGAGCCCCACAGCGGGCTCTCTGCTCCGCGGGAAGCCTGCTTCTCTCTCTCCCACTCCCTCTGCTTGTGTTCCCTCTCTTGCTATCTCTCTCTGTCAAATAAATAAATAAAATCTTGGAGAAGAAAAAGTGTTATGAGAGCAAAGGAAACAAAAATGGGGGTACATTGGCTTATGATATTACGCCATAGATCCACAAAAGAATGAAACGCGTACATGTATCATTCAAATAATTCAATAACTGAATAATAATTCAATAGTACAAAGAATTTGAATAGTCATACAATTCTGTGGAAAATTGGAAAAGGCAAAAGAGAGAAATGTATTTCCTAGTGAAACCAAGAGGAAAAGGGGGCTGATCAATAAAGATGCCTCGATCCCTTTCAGAGAACACAACTCCTCCACTCCACCCTCCTAGGAGCGAAGTTGTGTGCAAATGGGATATTTTTATTTACTTATTATTATTATTTTTTAAGTAGACTCTGTGCTGAGCAGGGAGCACAACACAGGGTGTGAACTCACCACCTTGAGATCAAGACCTGAGCTGAGATCAAGACTTGGAGCCCTAACCAACTGAGCCACGAGGCGCCCCAAATGGGATATTTTTAAAAGAAATCATTGGAAAATCCTGAATGGCTTGATGGATGTAGGGTTGATCGAGACCTGGGACTTGCTTCAAGAATTTGTTTCCTTTCTTTCTCTTGGCTTGTATGGGCTCCTTCCATAGTAGAAACACAATAGCCAGCATTTATTTTCTAAGCTTTGGAGGAACAATTATACCCGGGCCAAGGAGTCAAGAGGCACAGGAAGAAAGAGGCATATAAATAAATGCTGTAGGCGACTTCTCAAAAATTCCTGAAACATGCCCAGAAGCGTGGAATCGCAGATCTGCTAAAGAGAAAGGAGATGTGGGAACAAGGCCAAGGTGAACGAAGACCCTCGTGAAAGAGAAACCAAAGTCTATGTTCTTCCAAAAGGGAAAGAGACAAGGAATTCAAATAATTGTTCTGTTTGTTTGTTTGTTTTACTCAGGCTCCACACCCAGCATGATCAAGAGTCAGACGCTCAACCAACTGAGCCACCCAGGTACCCCTCAAATAACTGTTCCATTAACTAAACACTCCTATTATTGTAAAATAAAGAGTTGCAGGGATGTTGTTGACATCCCAGGTATACTTAAGGAAACATATTTTTAATTAGGAGAAAGGCAAGAGAGATGACATCAGTTACTTAAAAGAACACAGGGGTCCTCCAGCACCGCTTGGGAAACTGTTTTTAAAAATGTGCTCTCATCTGTTAAAAATGGAAATTGAGGAATGGAAGGACTCCTGGTGCTTTGCTCCAGAAGAAGTCCCAAGTCAAGGGGGCAAAGGATACTTCTAGAACGCTACTGTGATCACAGACAAGACTGCCCTGGCTTGATCCTGAAGGTTCCCCAGGATCTCAGATCAGCCAGCATGTCTACCCCATTGTCATGGGCAACAGGAACTATGCAATCTGGAGTTCAGTGTTAGCCCATAGCTCCCCTTCTCTCAAGGGGGTCTTAGCTGGTGCATCCAGCCTTCTAGAGAAAAGTGTGAAAGAAGGATGAAGCCAGCTAGGAAATCACGCACTAAAGAGAAAGGGAAGGGAGGGAGCAACCTTCTTTACCAACTCGCTCCTGTGTGTGGGCACTCACAAACATTGTCCTCTGATTTAATCCTTACAACAGCTCACGGTCAACAGAGACAGGAGCAATGAGACAATGAGGAAACAGGCATCAGGAGGCTAAGTACTTGCCAGAAGCTCCTGCAGGTGGCTCCATGGGGAGGAGGGGAGGGGGCACCGAGCAGTGCTGATGGGGGAGGGGGCTCGCAGCTCACGCTCTCCCACCTGCTCTTAACCTCACTTCTATTGGGGCCAACCTAATTTCACACTTGGCCTGTATTCCCTGGTGCTCAAGTTAATTTGTAAGATTGCCCTACTTTTTTTTTTTTAGACAGTGACTCTATTTGAAGGCTCTTCATCACAAGGGCACAAACATCTTTTCTAAGTGTGTACTGTTTCTGCTAATTTTGGGAGACTGGAACAAGCAGGAGGGCAGTCTCTGACTCACCCTCTTTGGCTCCGTCCATGAAAATGGACCCGGAGATTGCCGAGAAGAGAGACGACAAAAGGCATGGCTCAGGCGCTTACCCTCCAGTGGGTTGCAGACTTGGGAACGTGGCTTCCATCTGACCCAGAAACCGGGCTTCTACAACCGAAATCTGTTCAGATGCTCGTCAAAAAATATCTCTGCCTCTTCTCCCCCCCACCCCCGAAAGTGCCTCTGGAGCCTCAGCAGATCTCGGCTCAAATATTCCAGAACACCTCCTCCCATTGGCAAAGGAGGACTGAAGCTGTCTAATTTTAGGGTCTAACAGTTGGCAGGCAATTAAAACTGTATTTATGATGGGCTTCAGAGGAGAATAATTTATTTATGGGTAAATTAGGATCATTGCAATACAAACATGCTCCCACGGATCAGGAATTCGCTCTGCTCAACCAGGGACCGTAAGCGCTCTGCCATTTTTACAGTATGGGGCTCCCTGTCGCAAAACAAGCAAAATGATCCGACACTCTAGTCTACTTTCAACATTGGTTGGGGCGCCTGGGTGGCTCAGTCAGTTAAGCATCTGCCTTTGACTCAGGTCATGATCTTGGGGTCCTGGAATGGAGTCCTGCATGGGGCTCCCTGCTCAGCAGGGATCTTCTTCTCCCTCTCCCTCTGTTGCTCCCCCCTGCTTGTGCTCTCTCTCTCTCTGTCAAATCAGTAAATAAAATCTTACAAAAAAAAAAAAAAAAAGAATGGGTCCCAAACGCTAAAGCAGAGAGAGCCATGCTATGTTATTTATGTTATTTACCTAATGAGAAATCAAATAAAAATAAACAAAATTGCTCACACTAGGCTACACTCCCAACCGTCCTCCTAAGAACAAGTTTTCTGTAATCTTCCTCTCTGCCTTTGATTTCCTGTTTAAGAGTCTTTCGAGAGAATGTCCTCACCTCCACCACTGCCGTTTCACGGAAAGGTACGAAGCATAAAAATACACACAAGCATGAGTCCCTTCTAATGCCAAAACTGTATCGCAATGTTCTATGTGGGGTAAGACAATTTTTTTTAACTTGCTTTTATGTCCTGATGTAGAAAAAAGTCTAAACCCTCAAGCTAGGATGTAGGATGTATTTGTATAACTTTCCCCAGTTACTACTCCCCCCAGATTGAGGACAGATTGGTAACCTGGGACCACACACTTAGAGTTATGTGTTTCTGTACCTTTTTTTTTTTCTTTTGAGAGAGAGAGAGCTAGCAGGTGCGGGGGGGCAGAGAGAGAGGGAGAGTGAGAATTCCAAGCAGGTGTCCTGCCCTGCACGGAGTCCAACGTGGGGCTTGATCTCCCAACCCTGAAATCCTGACTTGAGCCAAAAACCAAGAGTTGGACGCCTCACTGACTGAGCCAGCCAGGGAACCCTCTTTGTTTTCTTCTCTTCCCCTGCTCACTATGACATGATAGTCCAGGTGTGAGTAGTTACACATGATTTCCACCTAGTCCCTATATGGTCAAACCCATTCAAGTACAAGGAGAAATGCAGAGCTGATAATTATCCCAGACCACCCATCCTAAATGAGTACACAGATACCCTCCCTCCACGGGTCAGTCTTCATCCCAGAATCTGTTCTGTTTTATTTTGTTTTCATGGAAACATTCATTACTATAGGAAACGATCTCGCTCATTGATTTGCTTCCTTGTTCATTGCCTGTCTCTTTTTACTTCGATGGGCTTTCCATGACATCAGGAAGCATGTATTTCTAATTCACTCCTGTGCCCCAACCGCCTAGAAGAGAGCCTGGCACATAATGGAGACTTGATAAATGTTTGCCGAAGGGAGGAAGGCCCTAATGACTTTGGAAAGTACAAAAGTGTGTCTAGGAGTGAATCCCTCAAGACGGCACACGAGAACTTTAGAGTCTTGTAGAAAGAAGGAATCTCCTAGGCCATTCAGAGTTGGCAAATTTTGTAGAAGGACCAGAGAGTAAATATTTTAGGCTTTGTGGGTCACACGTCTGTGCCATGATTACTCAAGTCTGCCATGATAGCAGGAAAGCCCCGGAGACACTATGTACATGAATGGGCATGCTGGGTTCCAACGAAGCCGTGTGGACAAAAGTGGTCAGCGGTACAATTCGAAGACATCTGCACCCCTACATTTATTCAGCATTATGTACGGTAGCCAAGATCGGAAGCAACCCAAGAGCCCGCTGATAGATGAACAGATAAAGAAGATGTGATATATGTATATGTATGTATATAAGGTATCATATATGTGTGATATATATGTATTGCATGTATATGCATATTATATATGTATATAGATATATGTGTATATAATATATACACACACATATATTGCACAGCGGAATATTACTCAGCCATAAACAAGAATGAAATCTTGTCATTGGCGACAAGGATGAGTCTAGAAGGTACAGTGCTCCATGAAATAAGTTCAACCTGAGAAAGACACTTACATGTGAAATCTAAAGAATAAAACAAATTAAAAACCAGACTCCTAATACAGAGAACAAACTGATGATTGCCAGAGGGGAGGTGGGGGAGGGGATGCAGCGAGAGAAGGAAGGGGAGGAAGAGGTACAAACTTGCAGTGATAAAGTGAATAAGCCACGGAGATGAAAAGCGAACCCCGGGGAATACAGTCGTTAAGACGGTAATAACACGGTGTGGTGACCACTTCCCGCGCTGAGCACTGAGCAATGTACAGAGCTGCTGAGTCAGCATTTTGTAAGCTTGAAGCTCATATGACTACTGGCTGACTCTACTCCAATAATAAATACATAAGTTAGTAAGTAAAAAAAATAAATAAACATAAGGAAGTTGAGAACCAGGAAAAAGAAAAAGAAAAAATAACAGTCCGTGACGGGCTGAAGTCTGCTGACCCCTTACAAACCCACGGTGTCCGAATGGCTTTCTAAGAATATGTCTTATGAAGGACAATCAAAGGACATATAAGGATGTTACTCTGAGGCTCTTTATAAAGCCAAATTTTTTTCAACTTAAAAACCGTCTTTTTAAAAATTTTAAAAGCTTTTTTATTTTTAACTTATATGTAAATTATATATACACATACATATGTATTTTTTAAAATAGGCTCCACACCCAGGGTGGACCCCAACACGGAGCCCGAACTCACGACCCTGAGATCGAGATCTGAGCAGAGATCAAGAGTCAAATGCTTAACCAACTGAGCCACCCAGGCACCCCACCTGCCCTTTTTTTTTTCTGAGTATCTGTCCTTCCTAGTTTTTTGATCATCAAAACATTTCTTCAGACAAATGCTAGTGACGATACATTGATTTTGTAGTGTTAAATGCTTTCTTAGAACAACAAAAGTGGGGGGCGCCTGGGTGGCTCAGTGGATTAAGCCGCTGCCTTCAGCTCAGGTCATGATCTCAGGGTCCTGGGATCGAGCCCCGCATCGGGCTCTCTGCTCCGCAGGGAGCCTGCTTCCTCCTCTCTCTCTGCCTGCCTCTCTGCCTACTTGTGATCTCTCTCTCTGTCAAATGAATAAATAAAAAATCTTTAAAAAAAAAAAAAAAAAGAACAACAAAAGTGGGCACCGTTAATGAAGTGCCAAGATATATTTTGGACATTTTTCCTCTCCAAGAAATCCAGACACTGAGAAAAGACTACGGTGCTATCCTACACACCCACCTCATCCGACAGCCAGGTTCTCATTTCCAGTCCAGAGAGCCCTTTCTATCTTGGGAAAGCAGGGGACATTCGAAGTTGACAGAATCAGGGAGGTCCGGGGAACTAAACACCAGGAAAAAGCCACTGCACCCCACAGGACTGTCTGGGCGGCTCACGGGCACCCCTCCAGTCTGCTGCACCCCAACTATGTTAGCAGGGGCAAAATGCCAGGAACTGCCTCGCCTTGCCCCCAGAGAACAGGCCTCTAGCACCGTGCCTGTCCAAAGAATTGTTCCCCTCCCCCTCCAGTGCCCAGGGATTGCCTTACTTTACTCCGAGCTCCTCCAAGCCTTGCATGGAATCCCAGGGTTGGCTGAAACGAGGTCACTCGCAGGACCCTCCCTGCGAGGCGGGTGGAGAAATGAATGTTTAGCCCTCCAGCCACACTGAACAGCAAGTTAAGACAGAAGGGGAACGGAATGGGGGCTGAGTGAGCCTGGGAATGGCAACTTCCACAGGAATCCTGAGCTCCAGAGCTCTTCACCGTTACCTCTACGCCGGTCCAGGCTACTCCAGAGGACGGGGGCTCTGAACTGAGGATCTCTAGCATAACCACATTTCTTGGGAGAAGGGTAGCCCCTCGCCAAGTGGGTGAAAGCCACACACATAGAAAAGTGGAGAACTGGGAAATAATTATCCAGATAACTCAGATCTCAGAACAACTTCACCTGATCGCTAAGGCAAAAGGGGAGAAACGAACCAAGACCCTCACAATGCAAATAATGGCTGCAGTCATTCTTGGCATGTGCAGACATATCTTTAAGCCCTGGACTTGAGGAGGTTGGGCTGGGAATTGCTTCTTCTAGGCACACATTGGCTTCTCCACATGGCTCTCAGAGGCGCTCAGTCAGTTAAGCGTCTGACTCTTGATTTCAGCTCAGGTTATGAGCTCAGGGTGGTGAGATCGAGCCTTGTGCGGGCTGCATTCTGGGTGTGGAACCTGCTTAAGATTGTCCCTCTCCCTCTAGCCCTCCTCTCCTCTCCCTGTCTCTCTGAAAAAAAAAAAAAAATCATGATCATTGCTTTGAGGTAAGAGCTAGAGAGAGCACATTTATATAAGGAAAGTTTGACTTAAATAAAAGTTACTTGATGGGCTAGTTCCAGTAATCAGAGACCCAAGTAAATGCACCAAAATGTTGGTAGTTGTTACATCTGGATAGTAGAATGGCAAAGGCATTTGCTCTTTCCAATTTTTCAAAATTATGCATATACTACGTATTTAACCCTTTTTAAAGATTTATTTATTTATTTGAGAGAGAGAAAGAGCGCAAATGGGGAGAGGGGTGGAGGGAGAGAATCTTCAACCAGACTCCCCGTGGAGGGCAGAGAGCCCCACACAGGGCTTGATCTCATGACCCATGAGATCATGACCGAGCTGAAACCTAGAGCCAGACGCTTAACCGACTGAGCCACCCAGGTGCCCCTGTACTCAATCCTTTTAAAAACCAGAACAATTTACTCTCAAACGATGTATCAGTACATAGATAATTCTTTTTTAATTTTAAATTTCTACCCCTTTGGTAAATATTTGTAGCTCATTAAGCCCAGGATGATATCTAAGACCCCGAGGCCCCCAAAGATGTTTGAGATATGATTCTTTTCTCAAGAAGCTCACAATGGGATGAACACAGTTTAGTAACAGATGACGTCATTGCAAGTACTCCAGAAAGCATCAAGTGTTCTTAGAGATATTTATGGTAACAGAAGCTATTCATTTGGTGAGGGAAGCCATCTGAATGCTGATTCGCACATGTGATCCTTGGATGCACGGACTTTGTTACCCAGAGAGGGGCTGAGGGTTTGGGGAAGAGGCGACAGAACATTGCATCATAGGGAAACAAAACACAAAAGCAAAGCCGCGCACACAGAGCAAGTAATGTTTGCTGAGAATCGCAGTTCAGCGGTGTCCCTGATTTCTTAATAGAATCCCATGACCAAAAATACCATTTGTGCATGCTTGTGTAACCAAGTCCTCTCTGGGCTGGAAACACATCAGAAACGCCGTGGTCACTGAATCCCCTAATGAAATGAATTGGGACAAAAGATGTTATGGGCCTTAGCCCATTTGGGCTGAGAACAAATCACCATCAGGCTGGGTGGCTCAGGCACAACGGACATTTACTTCTCACGGCTCTGGCAGCTGGAAGTCCAAGATCAAGTTGCTGGCAGATTCAGTGCTGGGGAGAGCCCATTTCTCAGTGAGAGACTGATGGCCGTCTTTTCCCTGCGTCCTCACTGGGGGGAAGGGAGGCGCTAAATCCCACTCCTCAAGACTTTCCAAAGTCCTCGCCTCCAGATACCGCCATAGGAATGAGGTGGATTGGGTTGCAGCATATGAATTTTAGGGGGACACAAACATCCAGTCTCTATGAAGTGTTATGTCCTAGGATCGGTGAGCAGCAGGCCAAAGAGATGGGGCTTGTCCAGCCATGCGTGAACACCATCACCCTCCAGAACTACTTCATCTATTAAGCACTGCACCATTTAGAGGCGGGGACAAGCCTCGTACTCATCCCTCTTCCTTTAGATGAATGCAAATATTCCCTCCCAGGCCTGTGGTCCGTTTCCCGTCAAAGATGCTGGGCAGGGGGCGCCTGGGTGGCTCAGTGGGTTGAAGCCTCTGCCTTCAGCTTGGGTCATGATCTGGGGGTCTTGGGATCGAGCCCCGCGTGGGGCTCTCTGCTTGGCGGGGAGCCTGCTTCCTCTTCTCTCTCTCTGCCTGCCTCTCTGCCTACTTGTGATCTCTGTCTGTCAAATAAAGAAACAAAATAAAAAAAAAAAGATGCTGGGCAGAGTGCTTGTCTACACAGCATCCTGAAACCCATCTCTCCACCAGCACTGGGAACATTTGTCCGTGGCAGCCTCTGGAATGGGGTTTGCATTCAGGAGATGCATTTACAAGGAAAGAGTCCCGATCACCTATGGCTAGGTTGCAACTTAATCACGTTAAATTACTTACTTAATACTAACTACATGGAGTTTATATCTACTGATCTAAATGTAGGTTGACCCAAAAAAAAAAAAAAAATAGGAAGCACGTTTACAGTTGGGTTCAGACATACACAGATAGGCTGACGGACCCCAGGCTCTGAGAGTAGCTAGCTTTCGGGGTCAGAGAAGCCTCTGAGAACAGATTCACAGTTTAGCAGCAGCCCGGCAGACTCTGTAATAAGGCCCGAGTATCAAGGGATAAGCGGTTGCAGAGAGAGAACACTTGAATCCCTCTGCATCCAGCTACTTAGGTGGCATATCTGTGCTCCAGGGAGGAAAAGCCTTGTGTATCAGGACTGACAAAGCTCTCCCTGCCATCCAGACCCTACAATGACCCAGAACTCTCTATGGGGGAGGGGGGGATGGTGTACCCGAGTTGGCATTCTTATTACATGCTAGGGGAGGCTGAGAGTTAGAGAGGATTCAGGGGAAAGACTTTGGTTCAATATATGAAGACTTGTTTGCTTTTTTGTTTAGTAGATAAGAGAGTAACATCCACAGAACTGTTTAATCTTGCCAAGAGGCAAGCTCCCTGGTGCTGGAAGCATTTGAGCAGAGACTGGAAGACCAGCACTGGGTGGAGAGCAGCCGGGCCCACCTCTGAGGTCCCTTCTGGGGCCTATGGCTCTAGCTGAAAAGTGGGCTAGAATGTGCCATTTTTACTTGCTAAGTCTGTTCAGCCCTGTGTGTGAGAAAGTGTTGAGAGCATGCCAAGAAGTCCTTCACACCTCACTGCATTGTGGGGATGGTTAATTCTGTGTCAACTTGACTAGGCCACAGGATGCCCAGATATTTGGTCAAATGTGGTTCTAGGTGTTTCTGTGAGGTTGTTGTGGATGAAATTAGCATTTCCATCTGTAGACTTTTAACAACTGATTAAACTAAAATTTTCATCTGTAGATCAAAGCAGATTGCTCTCCATAATGTGGGTGGGCCTCGTCCAATCAGTTGAAGGCATGACTAGCACAGAGAGACTGACCTTCCTACAAGTGAAAGAGAACTCTCCAGCAGACTGCCTTTGGACCTCATCTGCACTATTGACTCTCCTGGATTTTCAACCAGCTGACCCACACTGCAGATTTGGACTTGTCAGCTTCCATCATTGTGAAAGCCAATTCCTTATAAACCTCCTACTGCATACACAGAGATCTGTCTCTCTGGAAAACCCTGATGAATATAACCTGCCTTATCAGTCTCCTGTGCTGACTCAGTCTCTGCTTTCCAATCCCTAAACCTTGAAGCATTCCAAAGGTCAGTCCTCGGTAATCTCTCCTAGGGACACTTCTCCAGAGGTGAGGCCAGCCAGGCCATAGATTTAAATATAATCCTCTACAAACCATTGGCTTTATAGCCAGCCCCGACCTCCCCCTGGAGTTGCAGACCAGACTACACTTTGTGTTTCTCCGTGGATGTCCAGAAAGATCTTGAATTTAGCATATCCAAAACAGAACTCGAACCTCCACCACCCCTCTCTTCCTTCACTCCCCCATCTTAATTAACAGTACCACCATTCACTCCGCCGCCAAGGAGTGATGTTCTTTCTCCTTCATATGCAACCTCCAAACCTTAGCAAGACCTATGAGCTATTCTGAAATAGACGCCGCCTCTAGCCACTTCCCATCATCCTTACTATCAAGCTCTGCTTCTACTCTTCATTCCCTCCCTTTCTTCTCCTTGGAGCTGTGGCACCATTTTTTAAAACATGAAAATGATCACATGACCTCTATACGCAAGACCTTCCCATGGTTTCCTATTTCTCTCAAAATAAAATCCCAACTCCTTCCCAGGGCCTCAAAGGGTGCCTCCGCTCCTCTCCCTGACGTTACGTCCTCTGGCTCTCCCACCCTGACCTTCCTGCTGCTCCTGGAACACTCCAGCTTATTCCCACTTTGAGGCATTTACCTGTGCCTGAAACACTCTGTCCCCAAATCTTCATGATGGTTTTCTCCTTCCCAGCATTCGTGCCTTAGCTTCACTGTTGTCTCCTTAGAGGTCTTCCCTAACCCAGGGTTGGTCCCCATTTCTTCCCCCACCTTCCACCCTGAAACACTGCTTTCATTTCTCCACAGCATCTATACTTGGCCTGAACCAGGTTGATGTCTGGATCTGGGGACGCACCTGTAGAAGAGACGGGGTTTCTAGACCACCCCAAACTCAACCAGGGAGCACCATGGGAAATGGCTGCCTCGTAACCCTTTAGCACCTCAACAGGAAGGGCAAGGGGACATGGGTCTCCAGAAGGCCTGACCCAGGCGTGCTTGCTGCACGGGGGACAGGAGTGAAAGCAAAGTGCCCCCATCTTAAGGGCAGGCTGGCCAAGGTGGAGGGGGCAAGCCTAACCAACTCTATAATCAGAGACTATTTTTTGCTGGGAGTAAGGGATAGAGAAAAGGTCTGCTAGTAACAGATCCTGCACGGAAGCCTGAGGCCAGAGGAGGAGGGAGCCCTCAATTAAAGGTACTAAAAAAAAACTGTTTGCGGTAATGGGCTGAAAAGCAAGTAAGTTGACTAAGTTGACTAGTTTATCTCCAGAAGAGCATTCTTCTATCACAACTCGGTGCTAGAGGACGTGCAGGCTGGGTGGCAGCGTGCCCCTTCCGAAGCATTGCTCACAGCTCACCGGGGCCTTAGCCACGGCGGGTGAAAGCTCACCATGCCCTCCCCTCACCCCCAACACCTCTTCTACAGGAATTTGGTTACATAAGTTAATGATCTTCCTACTTCTCCTGTCTTTCCTGTCACTCACAAATTAACTTGCCTTTCTCCTCCGTGGCTTTATTATCCTTCTGCACCTCTGTGAACACCTCGCTGAAATTGTAGGTTGTGACTGCAACCAAGGAAGCAAGATGGAAGCCACAACTTACTGGCTGAATGGTACCATGTTGGAGGTGCTAATAAAAAAATTTAAAAAAAAAAGAAGAAGAAGAAGAAAACAACACCTTCTTCTTCCATCCTCCCCAATGCGCCCTCATCCTCCTCCCCATGCTGAACGTGACGCTGGCCCCCCAGCTCAGTAGCTCTGCAGGGTTGGGGTCACCCTTGCCTGATTGGTGCCCTGTGTTTGCTCCAGATCTCCACCTGCCTCCCGACAGCAAATCACAGGTCGGAGGGGGCATTTTAACGAACCGTGAACACGTTCGAAGACAGAAAGAGCAACATAAACTGAAGATGGGTCTTCCAAAAAGTGCACAAGGCAGGGAGTTGCTGCTTTAAAGCACGTGTGACGAAAACGTGTAGGAAAGAAAGCCGCATTGTGTGGAGTGCGGATACGTCTACCTGAGGACATCCTGGGAACCGACGTGCCATCTCAAGCCATTTCTAAACACAGGGATTCTTTTTTTTTTTTAAAGATTTTATTTATTTCTTTATTTGACAGACAGAGATCACAAGTAGGCAGAGAGGCAGGCAGAGAGAGAGGGAAGAAGCAGGCTCCCTGCTGAGCAGAGAGCCCGATGCAGGGTTCGATCCCAGGACTCTGGGATCATGACCTAAGCCGAAGGCAGAGGCTTTAACCCACTGAGCCACCCAGGCACCCCAACACAGGGATTCTTAACACTATCCCCGTCCGGAGCCTCACCTCTAGCGGAGTGGCTGAGGAGCCCAGGAGTTTTTCTATCTTTCTTCTGCTCGGTGGTCAAGCCCCAGTTTGACTCAAACCAGAACTTGTTACTAAAAAGATAACAATTTCACTGCATTTCAGCAAGGATTCCTCCATCCTAAGCCACAGAAACGAGCACCAGCCAGCTTAGCAGGGAAGAGGAATTTCTTGAGAGGCTAAGGGAGCGGATGCTCAGGAAGGAAACGCTAGATCTCGGTGATGGGCACAGGAATGAGGCTATTCTGGGGATCGATGTGACTGAGTGCAGCGCGTTCTAGTCATTTCTCCTCTGTATTCAGTCTACGGGGACAGAGCATCCGATCACCCTCCTTTAGGGAATGGTCAGCACGAGCGTCCCACTAGGAGTGACGGGGAGGGGGGGCTCTACCCAACGTTAGCAGGAGGCTGCCACCAAAAGACAAGCCGTGGGAGGTGCGGATGGGGGAGAGGTGCATAAAGGTCCACTCCAGAGCCTCAAGGGACTTCACGGATGGAGGATGTTTTCAACTCAATCAGGCAGTTTTTAGGTATTAATTTCAGGACAGTGACTCATTTAATACATTAAGAAAAGCCTCTTGCGTGATGCCTTGACTTAGCAGTCAGGAACAGCTGTTCGGCTCGGGGACTGTCCTGAATTTGTACCGGACAGAACAAGCTGGGTGCCGCTGAAGATACTGCCCTCCCCACCCCCTCTCATTACCTGGAAAATTCTCTTCGTTGACTTCTCATGCTATGCATACCGCATACTTCTCTTGTGCTTCTCTTTTTCTGTTTTATGATTCAGGTGTATCTCATGCACGCACTCCTTAGAGACCTGTAAGTTGACTACAGTTACTCCCCTCCGCGCTTTGCACTATTGTTATTTTAGGGAGAAAGATGTACTCCACACATGGATCATTAGTCTCCCGTGAGTCTCTCGGTAGGCCAATTTTTTAATTTGTTTGTTTGTTTACTTATTTACTTATTAAACAGGCTCCACACCCAGCAAGGAGCCCCATGCGGGGCTTGAACACACAACTCTGAGGTCAGGACCTGAGCTGAGATCAAGAGTAGGAATACTCAACTGACTGAAACACCCAGGCGCCCCGGGTCAACAATTCTTTAAATTGGCTTTTTCCTTGTGGGTTTTATTTTTATTCTCCGTGTTAACCAAGGGCATTTGTAGGGCTTATTTATTTGTGCCTTTGGCTTCTTTCTTTCTTTCTCTCTTTCTTTCTTTCTAAAAAGATTCTGACAGCTGAGGGAATAGTTTCTCTTCCCTTTTTGAGGCAAGACTACAGTGGTAATTTTAAGAGAAAACAGTGTCAAGCTTGGATGTTTAAAATCCCATCGTCACGCACAGCCGCCCTGTGCGCCCCTGTGCGCCCCGCCAGTCGCTGGGGCTGTGCTACAGCGGTGCGCAAGGAGCAGAATTGGGGAGGAATCATCCGCGAGGGTGGGTTTGGTTTCGTAACTGCTAAGGAAGTGACAAGTCGCCAAGCACTATGTTTAGAGTCCCTGCGCGAGTCCTCTTCCCCGCCTACTCATCATCCAACCCATCAGCAACCCTTTAGGGGCTCCGTGTGAACGCCCGCCTGCACCCTCCTACTTCCCTCCCCGGGACCAGCACCCTGCGCGCGGCCACCGCCCTGCCCTGCACCCTGGGCGCATCTGCCACAGTGACCGGTCTCCTGGACCCATCTGACCCGCACCCTGCAGGCACCCACCACCGCGACTGGCACCCTGGGCCCATCGGCCACCGTGATCCGCACCCTGCGCACAGCCACCATCGTGATTCGCACCCGGTGACCCGCATCCTGCCGCGCAGCTGCCTCCTGTCTCCCACCTGGACTGTGGCAAGAGCCTCCTAAGTTCTCCAGCACCGCTCTCAACCACCACTGCTCCCGGCAGCAGCGGAGTTCTCTTTCAATCACACACAGCCTGTCAACTGGACGGCAGCCCCCTCTAAGGGTGTCCCCTCGCACCAGAATAAAATCCAAACTTACTCCTTCCTCCCCCCACCCCACCAAAACGTCCACCAAGTCTGGATACAGAGCACCTGACCACCTCTCCCACTCATGGGCTGGATCTTTGCCATTCCTTAAATAAACAAGCCAGAGCCCCCCTCAGGGCCTTGCTATGCCGGCTCCTGAGAGCTGGACAGCTTTCCCCTTTGTCTCGCTCGGTCTCTCGGTCTCTCCCTCTCTCTCTTTGGTCCCCCCCTCACGGGGACTCTAAACCCATCCTGAGCTGCCACCACGGTCCCATTCCTACTCACTCTCCATCCCTCTACGTCTCTCTTCATTTTTCCTGCAGAGCATGTAATCTAGCTGAAATTACTGTATGGATGTCAGTCTCCCCCTGGAAGACAAGCGCCCCGAGATCAGGAGCTTTTGGGGACATCGCTGCGGCTGCCCGTCACACGGTATGCTCTCGGTCAAGACTTGTGGGAGGAACAGATTCTCTAACTTCGGAGGACAAGGGTTTCTCCCGTGAGCTACTTAGAAGTCCAGGTGTCCTCCCCGAGGAGACTCTCTCTCGAAGGCTGGAAGGTAGGAGGGGTGTCTAACGGGAAGGGACCCTGGAGGTCCCAATTGTGTCACCTAGGCTCCTCTGTGGCACCAGACTTGCACGGTCACTGACACGGTGACCATTCCAGCAATTCCCAACTGCCTGTACCCTAACAGTCTTTGGCAAGAACGCATACTCACTCGAGAACACAACACACTGGGAGCACCTGCTCTTCGGAGAGGGAAACCAGAACTCCAGGCCCGAGTTCGGACGTCACAGACTCGACCGCCCTCCCTGGCTGCTGGCGCCTCACCCTGACCCTACAAACTCTACAGACTCCCCCATCGTAGGGGAAGGATCATGGCAGAAATCTAGGTTTGAAATCATGAGCCCCGACACTCCCCAGCCTGGTGACTTTGGCCAAATGTCCAATGAGCTTATTCCCTTCGCTGTGCAGGGGAGATGATGCCACCCATGTTGCAGGTTCTGCGGGGGCGCCGGCAGGATCTGGCCGCGGGGGAGCCCAGCCCACGGCCGGAGCCCAAGAGCTCAGCGCATGGCAGTGCCTTGTCATCCTTCAGACCCCGTAGCTCTTTTCCCTCTGTCCTTCAGACACTTGAGAAAGAAGGATCTAGCGGCATGCCCTCTATGCTTTCTCATCTCATCTAGGCGTTTCAGGTTTGTTTTCCTAGCCTCACATAATCAGATGAGTTATGCCTAATCAGCCAGAGATGTGGTCTTCTCTGGATAGTAACAGCTTTCGATTGTGCAAACACATTGCCTCTGCTGCATTTTATTCTCAGTGCAAGCTGCTTGCCTCAGAATGTATCAGGAATTCTGTTTCTTAGCAACACCCCTCCCACAGGCCAGGGAAGACAGAACATAATTCCCTCTGGGCATTGGGAGTCTGCTCGGAATAGGGAGAATGTAGCCAGTCTCCCCTTCGAGGCAGAATCAGAAATCAGTTGGCCACCTTTGAAAGACAATACAGCGGAGATCCTTCAAAGGAAAGCTTTAGAAAAGCTTAGCACATTTCTCATCCTGGTCCCTGTTGTCAGGGGGCTGATTTTTAGAAGGATTACAGAATTTTAGTGTATGAGTTTGAACCTTGTTCTGCCTGATTCAAAATTAAGAATGAAGCTTTTCTGATGCTGAGCTCTTTCCCGGTACTACCTCCAAGTCCATCTTCCAGGAAAGTATAACAGCTTTCTTAGCGGCCAATACCAGCAGCCTTCTTCAGTTTTATAGTCTGGATTTCAGAAAATAAAAATTTTACACTTGCAATCGAGTGTAGGATAAGCTCGTCGAGCATGTCCAGTTCGCCTGAAGGTTAAAATTCAAGCAAATCTAGTATTTATATTCTCACCTACTTCTCCACCAACTGGTGATATTAGCTTCTACATTTATGAGCAAATTATTATGTCCCAAGCGTTCTCTATTTAGCTCCTTAAGGGCTTTATTTCCTCCTTCCTCCATCCGTGTGAGATCGGTATTATCAATTCTCGTCAACTGTAGAACTGAGGCTTCCAAAAGTTAAGTAACTGGCTCAAGGTCACCCAGCTAGTAGGAGACTCATTCCCTTAAGTGATAACGTTAATCTTTACTCTCCTGTATTTTACTCATTAGTTCCCTTTGTGATTTTGTGTTCTGCTCATTGCTGCCTTTGACCTAGTCTGAGGCATCGAATCGAGGGAATAAATAAACCCACGTGTGATTTTTACATTTCTAGAAAAGGCAGCGTTCAGTTGTGCCGCTAAGGGCACGTGAATACATCTGTAATTACCACTCAACCCTTTGACGCTGCACTTGGACGCAACCAAGAGGATATACTGAATGAATCCCACCCAGGAAACAACCAACCAACCGAACAAGAAACTCCAATGAGCTCTATCTTATTTTCTGAACCAACCAGCTTCCCCGCCACCAGTACCAAGGTGTTTTTTCAGCTGTTTGATGGTCAGGGTAATTTACTATGTCTTCTCTGTGTCTGCGATTCTGTCATGTCCCCTGGGTAGCTAGGAGACTGACAAAACAAATGTGGTCACGATTATTTAAAGTGTGTTCCCATCTGATGGGTCTCATTTTCTCTTAGACACCTGACGTTTGAATGGCTATCATATTCTATGACTAAAAACAGCCTTGTGATGATCATTTAGTAAGCCATCCTTAACTTCAGCACCAATACGCCAGCAAATACACTCTCTGGTTGCTGTCGACCCAGGGCAACAAGCACATTACCATTTCACTCTGCGTTCAACAGTGTCTTGAGAGGGCTCTCTCTCTATATACGCGTGTGTGTGTGTATAGATATATCTGTAGATCTCTAATATATAAAACATGTGTGTATATAGTATATATCATATATAAATACATATTTATATACTTGTTATATTAATATATTTGTGTATATATTTAACAATATATAATTTATACATTTATTTATATATGTATTTATATATCATATACAATATACATTCTATATTTATTTTATATATTTATATAAATATTATATATTTATATATTATATGTGATTATAATTACATATATACATTATATTATATATATATTTTATAGAATGGAATCCCAGAATTCCAGTATTCCAACACAGTGGAATCCATTAAATACACATTTCTTCTTCTTTTAGCTACCCTGAGATATCAGCCCACTGTTAGAAGTGTATGACACTCTCTTAAAGGGTCATGAAATGCTCAGTGTTTCACAGACATGTAAATCAGGATAAAAACAGAACTTGTACTTTGAACACTGAAACAGCCCACGAGTGAATTTTTCTAGTAAAGGAGAGAAAATGAGCCATGGGAAAATTTCACCCCCTCTTTTGCTCTGGAAGTTGCAGGCAGCCTCACGGGAATGAAGTCTATAGGCTGTAACGACAAAATGAAGACCTAGTAACTCTCTGCGGGTCAACAGACTCTCAGCCCCAGATCTTGGCCTCATTACAGGTTGCCCTAAGCAGCTTTGTTTTCTACGGTGGAGGAGGAAAAATGATGTACTCCTTCAGAAGTGAGTCCCGTGGGCACGCCCAAGGTCATCTAGGATTCTCAGCACAATTATAATTTCGTGCTTTTCTGATCCATTGACCAAGTGTAACTGACTTCCAGGGAGAATATCAATATAAGAATGACCTTGGGGGCGCCTGGGTGGCTCAGTGGGTTAAGCCGCTGCCTTTGGCTCAGGTCATGATCTTGGGGTCCTGGGATCGAGTCCCGCATCGGGCTCTCTGCTCAGCAGGGAGCCTGCTTCCCTCTCTCTCTCTCTCTGCCTGCCTCTCTGTCTACTTGTGATCTCTCTCTGTCAAATAAATAAATAAAATCTTAAAAAAAAAAAGAATGACCTTGACTCCCCTGTAACTTACAAAACGGGACCCCCGCTGATCACCCTCAGACTTGCCACCCATTAGGCTGAAATGCGGCTGGCGGTCTTGCTTACTGCAGGTTCTCTAATTACAAGCACCTGGAGAAAGACGGCAGCTAAATCTACCACCCCTCCCCACCTCAAAAAAAATTTTTGTTTTTTAATATATAGCCAAGCTGGAAAGAAAGAAAAACTCTCGGGGTGTCTGGGTGGCTCAGTCAGTTAAGTGTCTGCCTATGGCTCAGGTCATGATCCCAGGGTCCTGGGATCGAGTCCCACATGCATCAGGCTCCCTGCTCTGCCGGGAGCCTGCTTCTCCTTCTGCCTGCCACTCCCCCTGTTTGTGCACTCTCTCTCTCAAATAAATAAATAAAATCCAAAAAAAAAAAAAAAAAGAAGGAGGAGGAGGAGGAGGAGGAGGAGGAAGAGAAGAAGGAAAACTCTTTAAGTTTCAGAAATGAAGAGGGGATGCAAAGCCAGAGATTAAGTGCACGAGCTAACACCAACACGGATGGTGGTAGGGGGTTCTCATGGCTGGTGATTGAGGGTTTCACACCCACAGAAGGCAGCTCCTTGAGTCCCATTCAGACTGGGAGCTGGATCTGAATTCTTCACATCATGTCCGGAGCCCTGGAAGACTAGTCCTTAAGTATAAGGCACCAAGAAAACCACAGCCTCAAGGAGCCTTTGTGGTATGTTCATTATTCCGCATCAGGTTAAATAACAAAAGGTTCTCCAGTGAAACTAACTTGAAGCCCACCCGCTGTGCACAGGATCCAAATTAATTTCACCCTCTTGTTAGAGGGCACTCCAGCTGAAACTTTAATGTGAAAACGAGTTCTGGAATGCCTGGGGCCCTGGTAGCTCTGTAGGTATTTCTTAGATGCAGAGGTCTCACAGCTGAAGAACTATCACCTGCTGAGGACAGCTGTAAAAATAACATTACCCTCTTCGGAAGGAAAGGAGGCATTACCAAGAAAAGGCACCATAGACCAGAGAATTCACCCACGAACTTGAGAGAGTCTAACGAACAGGAATCATGAAGTAGGAATGTTAACACAGGGGTCGGGAGAAACTGAAAAAGGAACAAGAATACTTGAACAAAAGGGAACTTCTAGAAATAAAAAGAGACACAGTGAAATTTAGGAACTTAATAGGCTGGACAGCAGATGTTACCTAGGAGACCTCAGAATTAGTGAGGGAGGAACGGTTCAGGAAAATGAGAGTCTAGTACAGAGACGGTGAAGAGGTAAGAAAAGAGATAAAGAAGAGATCACAAAAGTCGAACAGGTCTCGTAGGAGTGCCAGAAGGGAAGATGGCAGAGAATGAGAAAGAATCAACACACAAAGATACAACAGAGGATAATTTTCCAGAACCGAAGAAAGATACAAGTCCACAGGTTGAAGAATCACACTGAGTCCCAAGCAGGATAAATACATAAATCCCAACCTGGTCACATTGTCAAGAAACTGCAAAATGCTGAAGACAGAAAATAACAGGGAAACGTGAGAGAAAATGACACCAAATCCATCACTCACGGTGGAACAAAGAATGACCTAACTTTTCACAACTTTAGAGGCCAGAAGTGTCTTAGAAATGCAGAGGAGGGGGAACACTGCCCATGGAAAAGCTGTTAATATACATCTTTAAAGTGTTTCTGCATGGGGCGCCTGGGTGGCTCAGTCGGTTAGGTGTCTGCCTTTGGCTGAGGTCATGATCCCAGGGTCCTGGGATCCAGCCCCATACTGGCCTCCCTGCTCAGTGGGGAGTCTGCTTCTTCCCCTCCCCCTGCCCCTGCTCCTGCTCTCTCTCACACGCGCATACTCTCTTATAAATAAATAAAATCTTCCCAAAAAAAAAAGTGGTTTTTTTTCCCCAAAAGGAAAAAAAATGGGCTGCAGGTAATGAATAGTACTGTTTGCAAGACTAGTAAATAAGCACGTTGGAACATAAAGGAAAACAAGAAAGTGATTCATGTGTATGGGAGGAATGTTAAACCCCAGCTGACCCGTCCTTGGAGGTGGGCAATGACCAGAAATTTGAGAGGGAGGGGACAGGTGTGCAAACATCCCAGGGCATACAGAGTTCTGTTAAGCCGGCGTGCATGTCAAATGGGTTTTCTCGGGCTGCTAGTGATTAACCACAAGCTTGGCTTCCAACCACAGCGATAGACCACCCCCCCCCCCCCCACCACCACCACAGTTGTGGCAGGCAGAGTCCAAAAGCAAAATGTCAAGAGGATTAGTTCCTTCTGGAAGATCCGAGGAAGAATCCGTTTCCGTGCCCCTGTGTCAGCTCTGGAGGGCTGCCCCCAGCCCTTGGCAAGCCTTAACCTGTAGCTACCACCCTCTGATCTCCGCCCCCATCTTCGTATGACCTTTGCGTGTGGCTCTGACTTCACGTGGCTTCCCCTGGCTTCCTGTCTCTCATAAGGACGCTCTTCTTTAGACTTAGAGCCCATTCTAATCCAGGATGATCTCATCTTGAAATCCTTGCCCTATAAATATATCTGCAAAGACCCTTATTCCAAACAAGGTCACATTCTGAGGTTCTGCGTGGATATATGTTCACGGACTACAATTCAACCTGGTATACATGTTTAAAAAAATGGAAAAGTAGTCACTTACCAAGTTTTGTCCTGTTTTGTTTTAGGTGGAACGTAAAAATTCTAAACAAATAGAGGGAGTAAGACATAAAGAGAACAATCTCCCTGGAGGTAGGAAAGGAGACATAAAGACCAAGTGAAAGTCTGGCAAAAGATGATGGTCAAAATCCAGATGAATGAGAAATTACTTTAAAGGTGAGTAAGTTGAGATGCAAATGTTAAAAGACAGATTCAGATTTGGTTAAAAATGAAACAAACCCAAAACAACGTATACCATTGCCAATGAAAATATTTACAGACCTGGGTAATATTCTCTTTACTATCTTCCTCGGCACCATAGCTTCACAGAAGTACTACATTCTTGTTGGATTAAGGTCCTGGAAGCATTTTTACCGGGGTCAACATGAAGAACAGACTATAGGGGCGCCTGGGAAGCATAGTTGGATAAGCGTCTGACTCTTGTTTTCCACTCAGATGGTGGTATCAGGGTCGTGAGATCGAGCCCTGCGTCAGGCTCTCTGCTCAGCACAGTCAGCTTGAGATTTTCCCTCTCCTTTTGTCCCTTCCCCCTGCACACTGTACCTCTCTCAAATAATAAATCATTTAAAAAAAAAAAAAGAACAGACTAGAAACAGAGGCTACAGAACAGAAAAAAAAAGGAAAAACACTGCTTTCAACACTGCTTTCCCCCATTCTAATGGTAGCTAAGAAGTCACTTTTTCTGGATCAGTTTCAGGATTGTTTAAAAGTAATTTTAGATGGCTTAAAAGATTAACAAAAGCTGTGAGATTTATTTTTTGATCCCTCACTCATCTTTATTCTTCTTCCAATTCTACATCTTAGTTAAGAGAGAAAAAAAAAATTCTCTGAAATTCCAGACTACAGAGAACAGATCTTGTTACTGAGCCGGGTAGACCCTGACTGATTTTCAATCGTGGTGAGCACACATTCTGAATGCACAGTATGGGCCAGATTTAACGAGTCCGGAATACAAAAAAGGTCACTTGCATGCACGCACACACACATTCAAAGGACAGCTCCTACGATTTTATGTAAGAAAAAGTACACATTTCAAATAAGACATAAAGTACAAATTTAACACAATAATGATGTCAAAAAGATGAAGAAATTCAGCTGCACTGTGTACTTTTCCTCTAAACCTCATTTCAATCAAAAGATGAAAGAGCCAGTCCTAACCCTGTGAACTATGGTTTGATGGGGGGCGGGGGTTAGGAGGAGGGAAGGGGCACAAGTAATATAGAAGCAATTTTCATTCATTCAAGATCTCTCTCAGTTTTGGGGCGCCTGGGTGGCTCAGTCGTTAAGCATCTGCCTTCAGCCCAGGTCATGATCTCGGGGTCCTGGGATCGAGCCCTGCATTGGGCTTTCTGCTCTGCAGGAAGCCTGCTTCTCCCTCTCCCACTCCCCCTGCTCATGTTCCCTCTCTCGCTGTTGTCTCTCTCTGTCAAATAAATCTGTAAAATCTTAAAAAGAAAAATCTCTATTTTTATTAAACCTGAAAGCCAGAAACCCCCCCTGCTCTCCAGATCTGTTGAAAATTGGCTTTGTTTGCCTCTCCCCCAAAGACTGTTTATATCCCTGGCTCACTGGATCAGGCTTGCTGGTCAACTTATTTACGGAACATGTGACTTTATGTGTAAAGTGCCCCCAAATTTTTTTCCTTCCGCCATAAAGGCTCTTTTAACTTTCTGGTACATTGGCAGGCTGGAGGAGTTTAAGTTCTGCGAGTCGGACCCAACAGTGTCCCTCGTATCGTGGTGTGTGCACCATACATATAGCTGGGGCCTAAAGAAAAGCCATGTGTTGTGAGGATTATTACCAATTCCCTTATTCGGGCTTTCAGCACAAATTGCCCGAGGGGTTGGAGTAGAGGCAGTCATGGAGCACAATATCATTTGAATAAACACCCTTGGAACGCTAATTCAAAGAAAGACTCCTCCCTAAACTTGCCCCCCATCCCCGGCCAGCCAGGCTCCAACATCACTTCGTTTTTAAGGCCTATTCAAGTGGCCTGAAGACCAATTTCAGCCAGTGGAACGTGTGATTCTATTTCAGGAATCATGGCGTCTAAATTTAATGCGAAAAAGCGGGGCAATGGGCAAAAGCAGGGAGAAGATACCAGAGTCAGATCAGCTGACAGGGAGAACAGCGTGGGCTGGCAACAGGTTAAATGCTCATATTTCCACTTTTGTACATTATGTCTCTTCTCCGTTTCCTTGTTTTGGATGGTGAGCCACAGCTTTGCAGGCAGAATCTTCCATCACACAGGAGTTCTGTTGCGCACAAAGGGTGCTGCCTTAAGTAACCTTGGAGAATGGTCGTTTGATTGGATACGGCAAGGCCGAAGATAGAAATTTTTGAAAAGAGAGAGAAATGCATTTGAGCCCTGTATTCTGGGAGGTCGACTTCTTGCAGGGGTACTGGATTAGCATTTCTGAAACTGCCTTAGATGTACACCAGGGTTGAAAAAAATAATACGTTATAGATAATAGGAGTCGGGTTTGTCACCGACAGAGAAAGAAGCTGCGAAGAAGCAAAGGGAGAAAGCTGGGATGAATTCTGGGGTGCTGGATGAGGAGCTGCAGACAGAAGCATGAACTCAGATTTATTTTCAGCACTACAGACGGAGAGGTAACTGTAGATTGGGGTGTGTGCCTGGGACGATGCATAATCAAGCACTTCTCGGGTTCTGAATATCATTCCCCAATAAAAGGAATGAGGCTCCTTGGAGAAACGGGTGGTTCTTTAGGGCTGGGGTGAACAAATTCAAGATGAGCCCGGTGTATTCTGTGGTGACAGAAAGTAAGGAAGCCTTGGGGTGCCTGGGTGGTTCAGTTGCATTAAGTGTCTCCCTTCGGCTCATCGTGATCCCCAGGTCCTGGGATTGAGCCCCTACATCGGGCTCCCTGCTCAGAGGGGAGCCTGCTTCTCCCTCTCCCTCAGCCGCTCGCCCTGCTTGTGCACTCTCTCTCTCTCTAATAAATAAAATTTTAAAAACAGAAAAAAAGGAAGGAAGGAAGGCTCAAAAGAAAAAGAAATTCAAAAAGATGTAGCTCCCAATGACCAAAGCTGGAATGATCTGAGCGATGAAACATAAATTATAGTATTCGATTGTAACACACAGAAATACATATCCATGAGACTATGCTGAAAAATGACTAAATAAGGGAGAAGGGACAAATTTCCCTTCTATTAAGAATTCCAAATAACAGGGGCGCCCTGGGTGGCTCAGTCAGTTAAGTGTCCAACTCTTGATCTTGGCTCAGATCTTGATCTAAGGTCATGAGTTCAAGCCCTGCTTTGGGCTCCATGTTGGGCATTGAGCCTACTTTAAAAAAAAAGAGAGAGAGAGAGAGAGAATTCCAAATAATATATGTAGATAGCCCCCTCTAGGAAGTAGAGCTTAGTTCCTTTCCTCTTTGAGCAAGACTTGAGCTTAGCGACTCCCTTCCAAAAAATAGCCTATGGAATGAAAAAATGGAAGGTATCCAACAGAGAAAGAAATCTGGCAGACCCCGTCATAACCAAATGTTCAAGGTTAATATCACCATGTTGGCATCACATAACCCCGGATGAGATGTAATGAGAATGGTACATCGCCTCTGTGGTAGTCTTCCCTAGAAAATCACAGCCCCAGGAAAACATGAGAAAATACCAAATAGATCCACACTGAAGCACTTTCTACAAGATATCTGATCCATACTCTTGAATCATGTCAAGGTCAAGGGAAACAATCGGAGGTTGAGAAACTGTTACGGACAAAGGAGACACGATGACCAAAGGAAAGGTGGTATCTTAGACTGAGTCCAGGGACCGAAAGAGGACTTCAGCAGAAAAACTGAAATACAAATTAAGTCCATAGATTTGGCTAACTGTATTGTACCAACACTAATTTCTTAATGTTGACAATCTAGGTTTCCATAAACAGGTACCATGTACATCGGATGTTAGTGTTAGGGGAACCTACGTCATCATCATGGGGACACACAGGAATACTGCCTACCACCTTTTCAACTTTTCTGTAAATACAAAATTACTCCAAAACATTTTGTTGGAGTATGCAAAGAAAAATATCCTATAATCCTTACTAATTGGTACACATCGCCTGTGAAATAAACAAGTCACAATTCAACTATGTACTAAGACCCTGAGAGGACTATCCCTAATTCTCCCTTAACACTCCAGTATAAATAGGTCACACTCACTTAAATTCATTCTTGACCTAATTCTCTTCTCAGCATCTCCTGAATTTTAGCTACCACCCACTATTTTAAGAATTTGCTTGTCCTGAAAGATTTTGAGATTTAAAACAGAATGGGAGATTGAAAACACAACTTAGCATTAACTGTGTATAACGGGAGGCAAGAGGGGTGGTTTTCTTTTTGCTTAGTCCCCAAGTCTTCGATAGTGAGTGGATATAATCATCATCATTTGGCATAGTGCCTAGTACAGCAGAAATTCGATATTATCAACTCAACAGTGCACTGGTATGGCAGGAACTATTAAAGACTCGAGGCAGAGATGTCTCCCAGAACTGTGCCCCAGCCTCCAGCCATAAAGGATGGGGCCCAGTGGGGGTGCCATCAAGGCTCTGTGAACCAGAGGCTCCAGTGGGAGCTGATGATCCTCAAGAAGTCTGCCAACAAGGGAATTTCAGCCTCATCTCTGCAAATGGGTGGAAGGCATCCACAGAAGTCTGGGGAGCCCTGAGGTAGCAGCTTTCCCTGGGGTTCCGTAGTGGCCGCTGTCACAGCATGCCTGTGGGGGGAGCCTCCAAGCCCTGCAACTCCCCGCCACAGGGACACCACGGTCACAGCTGCCTGGACATCCTGGAAGACGGGGGAACTGCCCTGTGTAATGTGAAGAACCATCCCACTCTCCAAGCAGAGCCTGCTGGGAGGACCCAACACTGGCAGCCCTTTGCGAACATAGGGTGGTAAATTCTGGAAACACCCACCACTTTGAGGTACCTGCAAGAAACATCCTCAGAGCAGGTGTCCCTGTAAGAGCCTTGACCCTGGCTGTCCAGCCTCACTCCTTATGTTGTCTTTGTATTTTTCCCTAGATGTTCTGTTATTTCAAGGTATGGTGCAATTTTTTCTCTTCGGTTTTTTTAATAGTCTCCAGTTCAGCCCTTGTAATGAATATATTAAATAAATATATAATTTTTAAAAGATTTTATTTATTTGAGAGAGAGAATGAGAGAGTATGAGAGGGGAGAGGGTCAGAGGGAGAAGCAGACTCTCTGCTGAGCAGGGAGCCCGATGCGGGACTCCATCCTGGGACTCCAGGATCATGACTTGAGCCAAAGGCAGCCACCTAACCAACTGAGCCACCCAGGCACCCCTATGTTAAATAAACATATTTAAAAAAACAGGTATCTGCTAAGTTTTTTAGTTTTTTAAAAAGATTTATTTGCGGGGCGCTTGGGTGGCTCAGTGTGTTAAAGCCTCTTGCCTTCAGCTCAGGTCATGATTCTAGGGTCCTGGGATGGAGCCTCACATCAGGCTCTCTGCTCAGCAGGGAGCCTGCTTCCTTCTCTCTCTGCCTGCTTCTCTGCCTACTTGTGATCTCTGTCAAATAAATAAATAAAATCTTAAAAAAAAATAGATTTATTTGATAGAGAGCTCATGTGTCGGGGAGGGGCCTGGGGAGAGAGAGAGAGAGAGAGAGAATCTCCAGCAGGCCCCACGCTCAGCACAGAGCCGGACACAGGGCTTCATTGCACAATCCTGAGATCATGACCTGAGCCCAAATCAAGACAATCTTTAACCAGCTGAGCCACCGAGTGCCCGGCAGTGCCTGCTAAGTTTTAGAACTAATTATCATCACAAGTGGTATCATCTACAGAGACATTAAATTATAAGGAAGAAAAGATTTTAAAAATATCACTCCTAGGGTCAATTAGTCCTGGTTATCTGTTACGTAAACAAAGGAAACCAGCCATTAACAAAGTCGTATTTGGTCTTTTGGAGAAGAATAAAGTAATAGATAAGGCTCACATAGATCTAAAATAACCAAGGAGAGACTTCACATTACAAGAGACTGATTACTGAGAAGTTGTGCATAAAACTTTTCTGTAACAGACGCAATCATTTTTTTTCCCCATATTAGTTTCTGGCAATCATGACAAATACTTGAAACAACTCCACTCCCTGATTCACACTGTGTATACTTTGGTGGTGTAACAACCACCCAAAATGTTTTAGGGGAACTAAACACCAAATCATTCCTCAATATGAATGTGTGTCTTAAATGTATCCTTTTGTAAGTTTACATTTTCACTTTTTAAAAAAGATTTTATTTATTTGACAGGGAGAGAGACAGCGAGAGAGGGAACACAAGCAGGGGGAGTGGGAGAGGGAAAAGCAGGCTTGCAGGACTCGATCTCAGGACCCTGGGATCATGACCTGAGCCGAAGGCAGATGCTTAACAGCTGAGTCACCCAGGTGCCCAAAGTTTACATTTTCAATTTTTTTTAAAGATTTTATTTATTTGACAGGGGAGACACAGTGAGAGAGGGAACACAAGCAGGAAGAGTGGGAGAGGGAAAAGCAGGCTTCCCGCAGAGTGGGGAGTCTGATGTGGGACTCGATCTCAGGACCCTGGGATCATGACCTGAGCTGAAGGCAGATGCTTAACAGCTGAGACACCCAGGTGCCCAAAGTTTACATTTTCAATTTTTTAAGGCAGGGTTCTGTGTTCATTTTGCAAATCAGACATGATTATTAGATTAGGAAAATAAAACTGAGATAATTCTGTTAAGCTGAGTTCAATGTAGGAGAGCAAATCTTACTTAAAAGTACGTTTACAATAACATGGTGGCATCCAGGAACCAATGATTTTACAACTCCCACAACCCCAAATTACTTAAGCATGAACATTCTGGAGGGTGTTGTGCTAAGTGGAGTTAGTCAGAGGAAGACAAATACCATATGACTTCATTTTCACATGAAATCCAAACAAAACACACAGATTCTTAAACGCAAAGAACATACTGGTGGTTGTTGGGGGGGAGGGGGATGGGCAAAATGGATAAAGATTAAGGAGAAAGAAAAAAAAAGGGACATTCTGATAGTACAGAGATGGAAAAAAGGACAAAAAGTATCTTGAAGAAACAATATCCTTAGGATGTTAGACTTTTTCTTGTCCAAATTCTCAAAAATGTAATTTTCTTATCCTTATACATTTGGAAGATTTCCTCTTGAACACTGATGGTGGACACCCATAGAACCAAGGGGATGGAAGACTAAGGTTTAAAGGATTCTGTCGGGAAGATGACAAAGTGTACTTGTTACTGGTAAAGCAGTTTAATGATTCAAGCTGGGAAATCCTATACAGCTGGATATTTCAGTTTATGGTTAGAGGTTAGATATTCTAGTCGGAGCATTTTCTGGACCTACTAAAACTTTTTGTATTAGGAAATTTATGTACAAGAAGACAAGCATGACCCAGATTTGACCATCGAAAAGTGGACATAAACTGATGAAATTTACCTTCACGGTAATGTATTTCTGACATACCTCTGATACCTAATACCAAACCAGTCAAAATACAAGAGTGAGAGTTAAAAGCAGCTCTCTCCTATGCACTGAGCAACAGAAGTCTTCCTGTAACTTAGTCTCTGTGGTCTTCACTGGAAAAGAAATTAGAACAAACTGTACCAAAACGATCTTTTTTTACATGTAAGTATGAACAATAAATGTTATCTCTAACACTTCTCACTGACTGTAAATTACCAAGTAGGTATTTTTTGAAACAGAAGCACACCATCAAAGCATTAAGACGTCATCTATCAAAGATGAAGGGTTCATACGAGGGGTGCCCAGGTGGCTCAGTCGTAAACCCGACTCTTGATTTTAGCTCAGATCATGACCTCAGGGTCATACGATCAAGCCCCACGTCGGGTTCCATGTTCAGCACGCAGTCTCCTTGAGGTTCTCTCCCTCAAAGAGGGAGAGCTCTGTCCCTAGCCCCTCCACCCCTCCCCCTCCCCCACGCACTGCTCTCAAATAAAAACTTAAAAGAAAAAGTTAATACAAATACGCTTGTATTTGGTGCAAATTTAATTTTATTAGACCTTACAATGAATGTTGTGGCGTATCATTTTCCATTATGTGACAATTTATTGGCTGGCATCTGAATACAGTACTTCTTCTGAAAAATACACAATGGGAAGTGACAAAAGGGAGAAACTAGTTGTTTAGTGATATATGAAGGCGGAAAAAAGAAAAAGAAAAAAGAAAAATGAGAAAAGGATGAGGACCAATTAGTTTCTTTAGGATCTAACTCTAAAATGGTTAAAGTTCCAAGCAATAATGCTGCTGTCGCAGTGTCCAAGAAGATGGTTATTACCTCATCTGGCCCCCACAATTCTGATAACTACAAGGCTTGTTTTTTCTCTAAAAGTCAACCTAAGGTTTCAGCTGGGTGACAGGATTTTGAAGAGCAACCTTTTCATATATAATTTAAAGAATTTTCCCAAGTCACAGTAGATGGGGGTCTCTAAAATATTATACAGTAAGGTAGCCACTTTACAAGTGAGCATGTAACTTCAGAGTCAGAATGGGCACCAGGTTTATTTTTTGCTGATTTGGGTTTTATGCCCCTGTCAGGTTTACAGATAAGAAAATGACTCTTTTTTAAAAAATCTAGAATCCACTTGTCTTTATAAAGTAGACTGGTATCTCATCTGAGCAAAACGACCATTTCTTTTCCAGGAATGATCACGGTTGGAGCATCTAAAATTCAGTAGGCCTCAAGAGGCATTTTTACAGAAAGGGAATCAGAACTTAGAAACTTAGTCAACATCACTCGCTACAGTGTGTAGTTTAGTTCCACTCACACGAGTACAAGTAGCTCATTAAGTATTAATCACTTGTGGTTAAAAAAAAGTAACAAACGGACGTATCTTTTTCAATTCAGTCAACAACAGTTGTGAGAATACTTTCTGACAAAGGCCTTAACAATGTCTGAGGTCACCTTTTATTAACCAACCTCCTCCAGAATGAAACTGTGGACAACTCTGAGCTATCAAACCACTCGATTTGTCAAGAGCTCCTAACAGCATCTGGGGAGATGGCAAACAGGGGAGAGTTGTATCCTAACTGAAATAAGGCATTTCAGTTCTCGAGACTGAAGAACACTTTGAAGCGATCCATCTTTAGCGGTGGAAAAATGCTACGTGAAGAAATCCTGAGTTCCACTAGAGTCGCATGATTTCGGTTCACCCGTTGGGTAGTGTGAAGTGTGCAGTACCAAACGAGGTGAGCCCTCTTCTCCCCGCCCAAGGAAGGAAGGGGAAATGTCAAATCACTGGAAAATTCCATTGCTCATCTTTTACCCCCAAATTACTGGGATCCACTAGTGTTGATTTACTGCACGTATAGAGTCTCCCTTTAAAAAAAAGAAAAGAAAAAAGGTTGCCCATGCATATGTACCAGAGGGTTAGAAGCAAATGATTTCAAAATGTTGATGTCTGCTATTTCTAGAATGTGTGTCTAAATCACAAACGGTTAATATATGTGGCAGTCCAAACATTCCACCAAATTTGCCCATGGTAAATATGGGTTTCAAGGCTCTTCATCAAAAGGCTGGAGAGCAACCATGATCAGTTACATCCCATTCACCCTTTTCGACAGTGAAATGCAATTCACCACCTAGTAAAAACAGGATACCTTAAAAAAAAAATTAAACCTCAATTATTTAACCAGAAAGTAAGTCTAATGCTTTTTTATTTACTACTTTTCATCATGAGTTTTTTTTTCTTGTTTTTTTGTTTTACTGAATAAAGATGAAATAAACCTAAGACGATTCTTTGCAGTGACGACTCTGTAAAGACCATGACATCAACCCTCAGGATAAAATGCGAGCAAAAACCCGAGTGGATCCAGCTCATTCAACTCACAGGTACACTTGAGTCTGTTTTTCCCTCAAACAAATAAGGAGCTTTTTATTCAGAACAATTTCATTAAGACATCTGCAGGGCAAATGTGCCGTCATACATTTTATCCTGAATAACAATAAAGTGCTGAAGGATAACTACCTGAATCTTTTATAGTACTTTTCCCTTAACCTTTTCTTGAAAGAGCCCTTTCTGTGGCATTAGCGAAACTGTGTGGAAGGAACCAACAAAACCAAACCAAAAACAAGACAAAACAGAAAACGGAAAGAAGAGCAGAGTCAAGCTAGCTTTCAGGAAGGGGACAGGAAGCACTGCAACCTTTTGTGTTTAACTAGGGTGACGAATAACCAAGACCAAAGTAATCCATGCAAGTTATTTGGAAAGGTATACCGAAGCTGGAAGGACGGACGGACACTGGTACTGACCTTGGATACTAGGGCAGTAAACTGCATACGAAAATACCTTAATTATCCTAGATGCCTAGTTCGGGCTTGGCAAGCACCATGCCACTGACATGCTGTAGCTCTTTTTTGTAACTAAAAGTGATCTGCGGGCCGATCGCGGAAGAGTTCAATGTGACTCGTTAAAGCTGCGTGATACACTCTGAGGTTAAATTGATGTGAATTCTCTACACCTAATCACATCGTCAGCCCGAGCAGGACAACGCTGGCGGCATGGAAGGTGGGTCACTTTGTCAAGAGTCTTCCTTTTACTGCAGGATATATTAAGACAACAGACCTAAATTCCAACTGGGTTAATGAGTTAGGAGAGATTTGTTTCCCAAATTTAGCACACAATAATTTCAGTGGATTAGAGAGAGAAACCTCAGAAGAAGAAGAAGGGAAAAAAAAAAAAAACAAAAACCAAATAAACAGAAAAGCCTGAGCTCAGGTAGCTGACCTGTAGCTCTAAAAACTGTCATGCTACAAAGAGTACAGCTTTCAAAAAAAGGAACTTTGTAACAAATGTAACAGGTTTTGAGTTGAAGTTGACCAACTGCTGCATAGAAAAATGTGCTAACATACAACAGTCAAGTTTAAGCCGGTGCATAGAGAAGATAAAGCACTTATGGTAATTGCAAATGGTAACAGGTCCATAAAGGGTGTACAACCTAGCATGGGTCCTTAAGGGGGGAAAAAGATGGTAAGTAGAAATGGGGAGGAAAAAAAATCAAGTGGAAAGAGTGAAGAAGCTTGGACAAGAGAAGGAAGAAGCAGGAGAAAAAAAAGAAAAAAAGACCTTCAATTGTATAAAATTCACAAACCAGTAAAGTATAAAGACACCACTGAAAAACAGTGAATTCTGTCCCAAACACCCAACAGCAAACAGAACCAGAACAGGTAAGCCTTTGGCAGACAATTTAAGAAATTCGAGTAGGACATTCCATTTCTCAATAATTCACAAACAATATATTATATGGTGTATTTATATTAAATACTGGGAAACCAATCCTGGAAAGCTGATGCTTCTAATGCTTTAGCCAATGAGAGCACAAGGTGTCAAGCCAAGTGAATGCTGGTGTTCTCACAACAGTGCTCACTTACGAAGCAACTGTCAGCGATCCGTGCTTTCGACAGTGTGACGAGCCAGGCAAATTATCATCTGTGAAGTGAAACAAAGGTCTCTAGCTTTTCTGGGATATGCCCTTTGTAATATATTCTATGATTCACTATGACGCGAGCAGCAAGACACTGCAGGGTGGTGTGATTGATGGGCTGGATCAAATTTTTCGCAATCTCTTTCTCGTCCAGCAAGTCACTAGCCGTCTGCTTGTGCAAGTTTGTGGCATCGAAGTGTGCACCTGATTTAATAAGGAGATTCATGATGTCGGGATGGTTGTTCAGAGCGGCGATGTGCAGGGGGCTGTTGTCGTCAGAGTCTCTGACGTTCACGTCGGCGCCACACTCGATCAGTATGGCCGTGACCTGCAGAGACGGGAATTTACACACGGGGTAGCGCCCTACGCAGGTCGTGTTCTTGTCCACAGCCAGATGAAGGGGGCTGAAGTTATTCTTCCCCCTCGGATGCAGCTTCAGAAACCTGTAGATAGTCTGCTTTTTGAAGTGGTCCTGTTCTAGAGTACAAGGAACTTTCTCTAGCAAGCAAATCAAGTGCAAAATAATGGACAGAGCCTTATTTAACTGCAACGGGTCAGCTGGACACTGAGTTTGCTTGATAGCTCGCTCAATTTCAAGGACACTTTTGCACAGGATGCCCATAAGATCATCAAACGTAACGGTGGTGCCCAGCAGGCCTTTAGCCCTATCCTGGAGCATAAAGGAGAACAGTTCCGCAAAAGACAGCAAGCTGCTGGCGGTCATGGGGCTTAAAGGGTCCAAGTTGTTCTGCTGCATATCCAAAGCATACTTCCAGAGGTTGATGCATCGTTTGAAATTTCCAGAGTCCGCATAGACAGCACCTCTGTATCTAATGTAATAAGAGGTATCGGGATGAGAGGGACCAAGAATACGTTCTCTGATCAACAGTGCCTGCATTCTCATCTCGTCGGGGTCGGCAATAAGACCTTCTAGCTCTTCCGCACTGTTTACCTCCTTGGCATAATCGTAAGCCATTATCAGAGTCTGCGGTACCGGTTTGCTGATGATATTAGTCCTATCGCTGTACCTCATGTTCATGGCCTTTTTCCAGTATTTCAAGGCCCCAAGCAGATCTCTCTTTTTGTCCACAAATGTAGCTCCCAGGAGCTCTAGAGCATTGATTCGCTCTGTCTTGCTGGTCTGTGCGTGGTGAGTCAGAAAATCCACAATATTTGTGTGACCGGTGACACTGGCCGAGAGAAGGGGAGTCATTCCATAACCATCCTTTTCCATCTTGGCACAATACATAAGAAGCATCTTCATGATGTCCAAACTCCCAGACTCTGCGCAATCATGCAATGCAGTATTACCTTAAGGAGAGGAAAGAGAGAGAGAACAGATTTTGAGGGAGCAGGCGACAATGGAGTACATGTATGTAGCTTAGGAACCTCACGAAAAGCAAGGAGCTCCAGGCTGACCTTAACGGGATATTTTTTTTTTTAAGATTTTATTTATTTATTTGACAGAGAGAAATATCACAAGTAGGTAGAGCAGCAGGCAGAGAGAAAGGGGGAAGCTCGCTACCCGCTGAGCAGAGAGCCTGATGCGGGGCTCGATCTCAGGACGTTGAGATCATCATTTGAGCCTAAGGCAGAGGCTTAACCCTCTGAGCCACCCAGGGGCCCCTAATGGGACTTTAATTGCAAAACAAATGAGGGAAAAAAAATGATCCTCAGCCCCCAGAACCAGTGTGACACATTGCAGGGGTTAAATAAATACTTAAGTTTGTTGAATAAATGACCAAATTAGGCATGAAAAGATGATCAAAGTCTCTAATGAAATTCAACATGAATCCATGTCCTCTTGGGTTTTTTCAGTAGCGTTTGCAAGTGCATATTCTATGACTAAAAAGTGATGAAATGCAATTAACCAGCTAGTCAGCTTTGCAGACTGTCACATAACTTTCTGGGTGAGGGTCCACGTTTATAAGTGAGAAATCTAATCTGTAACATCTGAGATTCTCCAGTTTGATTCTAACAGGAGTCAGAAATTGTTTTTTCATATTTCTGATTGCCAAGTGAACTTCAGCTGCCTTAGTCAAAATTCTCGGTGACAGAGTACTTTTCCTCAGAAAGCTCCCAGGAGAAAAACAAGTCCAGTAAAATGTGAAAAAATACGTGGGTGGTTCAACTGGAAATTTAAAAGGAGCCATCTGAAGTGTCCTTTTGTAACGGATAATTTCCCACTGTAATTTAATTTTTTAAACATTCTCTGAAGCCGCACTAAATGTTCCAATGCCGTCTTGCTCTTCCCACACGTGGATCCAAATGGACACCAGACCCCGGCACATCCAGAAACGCCCGTACGCAACATACGAAGACATTCTGAGCACAGGAGTATTTTAGCTGCCAAAGTTTCATGCCAAACATCTTACTATTTATCATAACAAAAATGATCACATAGACCTTCGCTATCACCCTACGGTGTTTACAGAAGCTTTCAGCAGTGAGTCAGCAGCGGCTGAGTGCAGCAGAGTCTCGCAGGCTGGCACCGGTGTCTTTAGAAAGAGCTGCCTGCCCGGGGCCAGCCCTCGGTGGACATCGGAGAGCTTGTCTGTTCCAAAAACTTGCCCTCCAGGATAATGGGGGCTCACTGTTTGTACAAACAATACAGTCTGTGCTTAATACCTGCTTTCCTCCCAGGGGTATCTCCAGGAAGGGGGCCCACTCTGAGCTTGGAGTCTCCTGATGGGTCACCCCCGGGGCAGAAAAAGCCTACAGATTCCTCTAAGCCCCACGGTGCCTTTCCCCTTAGGATTCAGCTCCATGTCCCTATCATACCATGATTCCCAAGACCAGCTGACTCACCTCCAAAGACAGGGAAGGCCTTGGGGAACTAGAAAGTAGCTGAAACCTGACCACTTCCCATAACAAATCTGTGACTGAAATCTGAAAGATCCAGTTACTGCACTTTGGGACTTGACTCTCCCCAGGAACATCCTGTGGAGACTTCCACAGCACCTACAGAAGTACAGGACTACCTGCACACATTTACTCTGACTCAGGATTTCAAAGGTCTATAATGGAATGGTGTTGGATGGAATGTTTTAGCCATGCATCTGTAACCAAGCACTGCGAGAGCCCAGAACCTCTCCCTACTAACACCAATGTTCATTTGTTCAAAGTAATTTCAAATAAACACGGCTATTATGAAATGTGTTTTTAAAGCTCTTTTAAATTAAGAATCCCTTTTCCTCTAAGAGACAATATAAGAGAAACAGAAGGTTAGATGGCATTCTTTTCTGTACAGTCACATAAAATCAAGAGAAGAATGCAAGAGAAGCCAGTTTTTTTAAACTACTGTATTAGAATACACCAAACACTGAAAAAAAAAAAAAATGGTTTTTCTTAAGATAAAAAAAAACCCACAGAATAGTTTCATATCTAGTAATGGCAGAATCGGTATGATCACCCTCCCCGTAATAACTTAAAAAGCTGAAAATTTTATTTTGAAAAATCTGTTTGATAGCATGTAAAGAGCTAAAAGGAGGACAACATCCAGAAGAAGAAAGAAAATCAGAGAAGTCCAGAACTTAGAGAAGCTTCCTCAATGGCCTCTTCCGATTCTGGAACCAGCAGCTAAAACACTGAGTGGAGCTTTTGACAGTCAGCCAGAGCCAGAGGAGAAAACTAGAGTCCAGAACCCACTAAGAAGGGAACTTTGAAACCCCCCATATGCTTTGAGTTGAGCTCTGAAGAACTGCACCCTAGTCCTTAAAGACAAATTACAAACCAGCTATTGGAGGAACCAAAACCCAATTTAAGATCATGTCAATACTGAACTAAAGAAATTCAGGGGGCACCTGGATTGCTCAGTCATTAAGTATCTGCCTTTGGCTTGGGTCATGATCCTGGGGTCCTGGGATTGAGCCCCACATTGGGCTCCCTGCTCGGCGGGAGGCCTGCTTCTCCCTCTCTCCACTCCCCCTGCTTGTGTTCTCTCATTGTATCTCTCTCTGCCAAATAAATAAATAAATAATCTTTAAAAAAAAAAAAGGAAGAAATTCAGGATTGCTAGTTGAAAACAGACAAAAGCCAAAAGCAAATACAAATACTACTTACAGAAAATATTATCTAGACAGTACCTATTTACAAGGGTTCAAATTATTTTTCATATTCTATCTAATGTTTGATATCCAATCAAGGAACCCCAACACAAAACCAAAGGAAATAAGAGCTGATGGAAAAGCCCAACAGAAGATCCTGATCATACAGTCATTGGACACAGACTTTAAAACAGTAATTATGCTGAGCTAAGTAAGAGAGATTAAAAAACAATTCTGAGAATTAGACAGAACACTGGAAACTACAAAAAGGAACAAAATGGATGTTCTAGAACTGAAAACCTCAGTGGGTGGCTTTACAAGCAGATTACGCACAGCTGAACAGAGAATAAGTGACTGGAAAAATCCATCAGATGAAAATATACAGAGAGAAGCAAAAGGAGATGACAGGCTGGCAAAGCAGAGACAGTGAGAGACAGAGGGAACGATGTCAGAGGGTTAATATTCGTAAACCAGAATTCTAGAGGAAGAAAATGGGCTCAGAGCAATACATAAAAGATAAAGTCCGAGAATTTTCTGAAGCTGGTCAAGTATTAAAGTATAAATTTAATAAGTGTTACGAACACCAAGAAAGAGAAATACAATGAAAATCCCCTTGAGGCACACTCCCACAGAACAGCTCAGCGCTCAGGCAAAGGGAAAAACTTTACAACCAGAGAACAGGTGGAAGTGACCTACACAAGAGCAACAACTTGGCCAGTGGCAAAGCTCTCACAGGAATGGGAAGCTGGAGGCCAACAGACTTGAAAGCACTAAAGGAAAATAACTGCCAACTGAGAATTTTATACCCAGAGCAAGAATCAATGTGAATGAAGTACTGTTTCAGGTGAGAATGAAAGAGAAAACCCACGGTATTTATTACCAGCTGACCCAGTACTGGCAAAAGGAAGAGAAGCCACGTGGAAGCACAGAGATACTGGCATAAGCATCAACAAGAGGGGTAAATCTGGGAGAAGAAATGACTTCAAAAATTAACAAGCATCTCGTAGGGCTTGAAATACACAGACAAGTCAAATGCTTGACAGCAAGAGCATCAGGGTAAGGAGGGCAATTGGAATTAAAGTATTCTAAAGATTTTTGCATTGCTTGGACAGAGGGAAACTCAGAAATTTATGTTATTCCTTTGGTAATTCAAAGGAGTACAGTAACCACTCAAATAACAGGATATGCATCTCATCACTACATACCCTCTAATACAGAGAAAAAAATGAAATAAGAAAAAACAGATCAAATGCAGACAAAAAAAAAAAATCAGAGACAAAGAACACAAACCAGGTAGGACAATAAAAATCAGAAAGTCAGAGATTAAAACCCAAATAGATCAGTAATTACATTAAATGCAAGCAAACTAAATGCTCCCTTAAAAGACACAAACTGTCAGAATGAAAACAGAAATATGTACAACTGCTTAGAGGAGACAAAACCTTCAATACAGGGATAGAAAAAGGATGAAGTGAACAAAATAGAAAAAAATTATACCTTATTAGACCCTATGCAGAAACGAACCATAAATAAGAAAGCTATCTGATACAAGGAGACATTAAGGCAAAAGGCATGGTTAGAGATATAGGAAAACATTTTATAAGGATATAAATAAAATCCGAACAATATAAAGATACATTATTTCCAAATTCGTTTTTACCTAAAACACAGGTTTGAATTATGCAGAGCAAGAATCAACAGAACTACGAGGAGAATCAGGCAAACCCACCATCACCAGACACTTGAGCACACCGTTCTCAGTAGCAAAGAACAAAACCAATACCGGTAGAGAAGATCTGAAACCATGAACAAACTTGATTTAACCGAGGTATATAAACGAACACTGGACTCAATACCTGTGGAATGCCGTTTTCTTTCTAGGATATATGAAAGAACAGACACAGGGACCACATTCTGGCCACAAAGTGAGACGCACAGAAACAGCAAAGGGCTGATACCACTGATTCTCTTCTAGGTCCACAACGCAAGGTAGAAAACACACGCACCCCAACAGCAGCAACAACAAAACACTGGAAAAATCTCCACAGATTTGAAAATTAAATACACACTGCTAAATAACCTATGGGTCAAAGAAGAAACACCAATGGAAAAAGAGAAAATATTTGTAACCAGATGAAAACGAAAACCTTAAGAAACAAATCCTGTGTGACGTGGCTCAACCTGTGCTTCAATGGGCACCCTAGAGAAGAAGGGCTTTAAAAAGATGGCTCGGTTTCCATCTCAAGATACTAAAGGAGAAAAACATTAAATTAAACCCAGAGAAAGTTGAAGCAAATCATAAAAGCAAACATAATGGAGAGGAAAAAGGTATCCATACGTTAGCACAGCATTTTTTCTCTTTTCCTGAGTCTTACGTATCAGCGGTTGCCCCCTCGTTATCTTGTATTCATAACTAGGCAAAGCAGAGAAAATACTTCTACAAATAGAAAGCAGGGAAGTTGGCAGTAAAACAGAAACCCCTGTTCCCAATCGCCAATGTAGTGTACTGTGCATTCCTGGGGTTATATTTTAAATGCTAGTCATACTAGAATCTGATGAGTAAGTTCTATCTAATAGAAGCCAAACCTCATAACGGAACTCCCCCATCACGTGCCTTTCCAGCTCAACTCCTTCCATGCTTCCTCTAAGATACAACTGAAAACCTTCAAGATGGCTTTCAAAATTCTACAACACTGCTTCTCAAAGCATTATCCCTGTAAGGCAGGAGGGCGATGAGGAAGAAAGCCAGAGCTTCAGAAAATGTTATGTGAGTAAAGCTTAATCTCAGTTAGTGGGAACACACACAAGTACACTATCAGAAATGGATTTGAGAAGACTGAGATCTTATTTGCCTACCCTACCTGCCCAGCCTCATGTCTCTTCGTGCCCAAAGGGAATGCTACACTGTGAATCTCTCCAGGAGCTGGCCAACTTTTTCTATGAAGGGCTCGATGGTATTTTAGGAGGTTGTAATGTCCCCGCTGTAACCATTCAGCCCAGCTATGGCCAGGAGTATCCATTGGCAATACATCCAATTAATGGAGATGGCCTTGTTCGAACAAAATCTGACTTATGGACACTGAAATAGGGCCTCCAGGGCATCTTCATGTGCCATAAAGTATTCATCTTCATTAATTTTTTCCCCAACCATTAAAATACAAAAACATCTTAGCAGTCAGGCAGAACAAGAACAGGAGGTAGGCAGGCTTGACCCCTGGGCCCTAGTGGGGCAACACCTTCTCGGAGACATGATCAATACCTGCCAATCACACAGCAGAGACCCTACTTACACTTCCTGTCACTCCATCCTAAGTGTCCCTCCCAGCACTGGGGACAGGCCTGCTCACTTCCACGCCTCTGCTCTTCATTTTTCTGTACTCTTCTTGCTTTTCTGTAATTTTCTTCTTTACCATTTTCACTTCTTGTCCTTCAAGTTTCAACAGCAACTTCCATGGCCTCAAGAGACTTCATTGTTTACAGCACACCAACTTGCATTTTGAGGATGCCTAGTGAATAAATGTGTCACTCATTCTGGTGGTTATTCCTATTAACATGAACTGTGATGATATTATGTAATACCTTATAACAGTACAATGTTACTGCCACACACATCAATTTTCTTACCTAAATTGGTCTTCTAGTCCTAAAGTCCACGGATCCTATATAGTGTGTCCTTTATATCCCAACTAGCAGTTACCACTAAGGCTAAGGCAAGAGTCTTAAATTTTTAATACTTCATTATCACAAAAAGTGACTCAAACTTAGCTTCTGAGGATAAAATAAGTTTAAAAAGTAAAGTCTTAGGAGAGAGATCATAACTACTCTAACAAGCATATGACCATCACACTTTTACACCCTTAAAGCCTTAAAAAAGTTTCTGAATACGAATGTAGTGATCTGAAAGGGCACGTGCACCCGAATGTTTATAGCAGCAAGGTCCACAATAGCCAAACTGATGCCCATCAACAGATGAATGGATAAAGAAGATGTGGTGTGTATCCAGACACACCCACACACACAGTGGAATACTATGCAGCCATCAAAAAAACCCACGAGGGGCGCCTGGGTGGCTCAGTGGGTTAAAGCCTCTGCCTTCGGCTCAGGTCATGATCCCAGGGTCCTGGGATCGAGCCCCGCATCAGGCTCTCTGCTCAGCAGGGAGCCTGCTTCCTCCTCTCTCTCTCTGCCTGCCTCTCTGCCTACTTGTAATTTCTGTCTGTCAAATAAATAAATAAAATCTTTAAAAAAAAAAACCCCACGAAATCTTGCTATTTGCAATGATGTGGATGAAACTAGAGGGTATTATGCTTAGCAAAATAAGTCAATCAGAGAAAGACAATTCTCATATGATCTCTGATATGAGGAATTTGAGAGGCAAAGGCAGGGGGTCGTGAGGGTAGGGAGGGAAAAATGCAACAAGATGGGATGAGGGAGGGAGACAAACCATAAGACTCTTAATCGCAGGAAACAAACTGAGGGTTGCTGGAGGGAGTGGGAGGAGGGATAAGGTGGCTGGGTTATGGACACTGAGGAAGGTATGTGCTATGGTGAGTACTATGAATTGTGTAAGCCTAATGATTCACAGACCTGTACCCCTGGGACTAATAATACATTATGTTAATAAAAATAAATAAATAAATAAATAAATAATAAAAAATTTAAAAGTGCTTCTGAATTATAGCTTAGACCTTGATTCCAAAGTTTAGAAAAGTTTCAGAAACAAGCGAAAAAAAACTTTATGAAAACGAAACGAAAAGTTTAATTTTAAAGCAACTATAATTTTTGTCTCAGGTCCAAGTCTCTCTATAGAGATGTTTTGATAAAGTTATAATCAATCCACAGACGACTGTCACTGCTTTTCTCCCCCATCTTGGTCATTTTCTCCTGTTAAGTGACAAGTACGTAGTCTCCATGAACTTCACAGCTACTATGTCATCATTCTTAATGGCTTTATGGTAGAAGTTCAAGTAAGGAGGCATGGCCAAGTCCCCTGGCCGATGGGCATCTGCACTGCTTCAGAATTTTCACTACTAAAATGAATGCTTAAAAACCTTTAAGGACAGATAACAGGTGATTGCCAGGGGGTGGATTCTGGAAAAGGGGCTGTCTGCAAAGAGGCATGAAGGAACTTTCTGTTTCATCTTTGTTGCACTGGTGGATAAACTACAGTATATGTTTATCAAAACTTACACAATTATATGCTAAAAAGGATGGATTTTATTGTGTATAAATTATACTTCAGGGGCGCCTGGGTGGCTCAGCAGGTTAAAGCCTTTGCCTTCAGCTCAGGTCATGATCCCAGGGTCCTGGGATCAAGGTATCTGGCTCTCTGCTCAGCAGGGAGCCTGCTTCTCCCTCTCTCTCTGCCTGCCTCTCTGCTTACTTGTGATCTCTCTGTCAAATAAATAAATAAAATCTTTAAAAAGAAAATTATACTTCAATAACTAAATGACAAAAAAATTAATGCCTAATTTGGAACAGAATCACGAGTGTATGACAGCATAAGATACATCTCCAAATCATTCCAGAGGAATCAGGAAATCTTTAAAAAATCCACTTTTACAGTGCTCTTTCTGGCACTAGAGTTAATTTTGAACTTTAATTTATATTACTTCTGTACCTAGGTATATAGGACATTTTCCACGTCTGCTCACGAACTTTTTCTTTTTTTTAATGACAAGTCTATTTACATTCCAGTTTCTGGAGTTGTTAGTCTGACTTTCAGCAGTTATCTGCTATATTTGCTCTATTAACTATTTCACTCAAGAGGGATATGCTTTCAGGAGGAAATGCGAGTTCTCATGAAAAAATGTAAAAAGATGAATTTAAAAATCAAGTTACTATGTTCTTGTGACCAGTCTGTGCTAAGTTACGTGCCAAAGACCAATAAAATTGTATTTATTTTTTGCTAGGTAACATCAGTGATTCAGACTTCTGGTGCATACTACCATCTGCCAAATACTACTGAATATTCAACTCGAGCATTTTTCCTCAGTTATGTGCCTCTATGTTTCCACAATATGATGGAAGATTCAGTAGCTCTACCTCATAATGTCTTAATTTTGTATCCTCAGAGTGAGAAAGACAATTAAAAACAGAACTCATAAAGTTCAAAAATAAACACTACCAGGCATCTTAGATGAAATTAAGGATATTTAACACTGAAATTTAATTAATCCTTTAAAGAAAAAAAAAAGAAAATAAACACTATCTTATACAATTCTCCGCATCTGACTCAGAACATGTTCATTTGGAGAAAAAATAAAATTTCTGACACTGAATTCATTATGGAAAATTCTCATGATTTCTCAAAAGACATGTTTGTTAAATGGACATATCTTAAAAAACCAAGTTAATGGTCCATGAAGTGTTAATTCCGTTAAAGTACTTACACAGAAAGTTAAAATAGTAAGATCTAAATATATGAATTTTCAACTATATAACTTAACCTTGAAATAGTGCTAAGAAAATCTGTAAGAATAAAAGGTAGCCATATTCACGGAGATGCTTCTGGGATGGATACTAAGGGAAGAAAATGACACAAGTGCTCACAGTTACCAGAGGGAGGTGGGTGGGGGATGGGGAAACAGGTGATAGGGCTTGAGGCACGCACTTGTGATGAGCACCAGGTGATGGATGAAAGTGTTGAATCACTGTATTGTACATCCAAAACTAATATTATACTGTATGTTTATACTGGAATCAAAATACTTAGTAAAACAACAAACCAACAAAAAACATGGTAGTATTTCTCAGGGAGACCCATCTGAAAGCGCCAATCTCAGTTGCTGTTAATTCTAAAGAGACTTGTAATTTTTTGACAGCAGCCACATAAAAGACAGGGATTCATGTAGGTGCCTAACAAAGGGATCAAGATTTTCCTAAAATAAGTAATCCAAAAACACGGCAGTATTTTGAGTAATAACTAGTTGGAGCCCTAAGAATTCCCTCGCTCCAAACCAAATGTTTGGGTTTGACTAAACAGTAAGTACATGATTGTTTGCATAACACTGTTACCAATCGACTAACTACTTAAATCATATGAGAATGTCAACACATAACTTATAAATATCTCAATTTGGGTAAGATTACTTAGATACTCCAGGATCAGAATGAAGTCAGTTTCTAAGCCTCTCCCAATTTCTATTTTTAATGAAACAAAAATGTCCTCACAAAGGCTGTAAAATGTTCTGCAAATACAAAATGTCTATTATAATTTAAACTGCTTTTTCTAGAAATATCAATTCAACAGATTCAGCTACTTCATAAAGTCCTCACACAGTTCGAGTTTTGTGTGTGTATGTTTTAGTTAAATCCAGTTGTGCTTCTCAAACTTAAATGTACACAATCACCTGAGGATCACAGTAAAATGCGGATTCTGACTCAACTGATCTACGGTGGATCCAAGGGACGCCTGTGCGCTGGTCTTTGCTACTTGGAGCACTAAGGAAATAGAGGAGGAATATCTAACAGCTATATCATGTAATATGATAATAAGGTTAAAAGAAAGGTTAGGTCACAGCCCTGTTTTACACCACACAGAAAATGAAACTTCACCATTCCTCTTTAAGCTAAATGAGAACGTCAGATGCCAGAGCATGAAAAGGGTGTGCTGCACAACTAGATTCCCCAGTGTGACCCCAGAAACGTTCCTGTAGTAAAGGGTAGCAGTAAACCCTGCAGTGTTTTCTTAACAATTTTATTGTTTAAGTCAAATCAAAGTGAACTAGAGTTGCGTATTTCAAAAAAAATCAGCCTGTAAAATAAAATCCAAGTTGTTGTAACCAATAACTTCAAAAGAGCAGGGAAAAAAAAACAACATAAACTGGTGCAACCACTGGATAAAACAGTACAGAGGTTCCTCAGAAAGTTAAAAACAGAAATACCACACAACCCAGTAAATCCACTTCTGAGTATTTACCCAAAGAAAACAAAACACTACTTTGAAAAGATGCATGCACCCCTAGGTTTATGGCAGCATTATTTACAACAGACAACATAGGGAAACAACCTACTTGCCTGCTGACAGATGAAGAGATAAAGAAAATGTGGTGTATATACACAATGGATGAATACTCAAATATAAAAAGAATGAAATCTTGCCATTTGAGACAAATGGATGTGCCAAAAGGTATCTGGTAAGTGAAATAAGTGAGTCAAGCAAAAAACAAATATACGGTTTCGCCTGTATGTGCAATCTAAAAAAAAAAAAGAACAAACAAATCAAAACAGAAACTCATAAATACAGAGAATTGGTGGTTTCCAGAGGGGCGGTGTGAGGGAGGATGGGTGAAACAGGCAAGGGGGATTAATAAGTAAAAACTTCCAGCTATAAAATAAGTCATGAGGATGAAAAGTACAGCAGTACAGCATAGGGAATATAGCCAATAATCCTGTAATAACATGGTATGGTGACAGATGGTAACTACACTCATTATGGTGAACACTGCATATGTTTAACTCAAATTACTATGTTGTATACCTGAAACTAATACAATATTGTATGTCAACTATACTTCAATAAAAAAGAAGGAAGGAAAAGAAATGGGAGAAACATTTCATAATTACATCAGGTTTTACCAAAAAAATTAAGTTGGTGACCAGTACTCATTTCACTCATTCCTCTTCTTTTTACTGGTATATCTGACACTCTTTCTGTTACTCTTAACTTCCCTCGTTTTCTTAAAAAAATTAAATTTACTTAAAAAAAGAAAGTGAAAAAACAATCTACAGAATGGGAGAAAATATCTATCAATCATGTATATGACAAAGGACTTGTAGTCAATATATAAATTACTCCTACAACTCAGTAATAAAACAGTAACCCAATTTTAAAGATTTTATTTTTATTTATTTGACAGACAGAGATCACAAGTAGGCAGAGAGGCAGGCAGAGAGAGAGGGGGCAGGCAGGCTCCCTGCTGAGCAGCGAGCCTGATGTGGGGCTTGATCCAAGGACCCTGAGGTCATGACCTGAGCTGAAGGCAGAAGCTTTAACCCACTGAGCCACCCAGGCGCCCCAATAACCCAATTTTAAAGCATGCAAACAACAAGAAGACACTTCTCCAGAGAAGATAAACAAATGGCCAATAAACACACGAAGAGATGCTGAACATCAGAACCCTGACGAAATACAAACCAAAACCACAATGATACCACTTCACAGCCACTAAGACGGCTATTCCCAGAGAAGAGTAATAACCCATGTTTGTGAGGGTGTGGAAAAACTGGGACTCTGTCACACTGTTGACAGGAATGTGAAACAGCACTGCCGAGCTGTTCCTTAGAAAGTTACACAGAGAGTTGCCATGTGACCCAGCAATTCCACTCCTCCATGTACACCCAAGAGAAATGAAAACTTACAACCGGCCAAGAACTTGCACATGAATATTCGTATCAGCCTTATTCCCAAGAGCCAAAAAGTAGAACCAATCCAAATGCCTGTTAACTGATAAATGTGGTCTATCTACACAAGGGCTTATACAAGAAAAAGACTAAAGCAATAAAAAGAAATCAAGTACTGACGCTGCTACAAAATGGTGAGCTCCGAGAACATCACACTACGGGAAAGAGCACACCACGAACCACATACTATGCTTCCATTTACACGAAATGTCCACCACAGGCAAATGCAGAAGGACAGAAAGATTAGTGGTTGCCTGAGGTTACTTCAGTCCCGGTGGGGGAGGCGGGGGAAATGAGAGTATGTATTACTGGATATGGGTTTTGGGGGGAGGGGGTGATAAAAAGGTGGCTGAGGCGACAACCACACAACCCTGTGAATACACACTGATTTGAACACTTTAATGGGTGAAGGGTATGTGAATTGTGTCTCAAAGCTGTTTTAAAATCAAGATACCTGTGTTTCTGGTAAAAGTGCAAGTTTTGACCTTTAGAAGCAACCACTAAAGGGTCTCTTACTGTAACAGACTTGCTGGAAATGCATAAAAAGAATTCTCACCTCTCCTCTTTAGCCTACTGTGCTTGCCATCCATTCTTCTCCAACTCTGTAGCTGGGACTTGTAAGAGGCCCACTTCTAAAGATGGGGAGGGGCCTGCGATTCAACTGTGGAACAATGCTGATCCCAAGCATTTTATTCCTGGAATAACTAAATGGTACGTGTTAAGGGAAGAAGTGAGAAAGGTAGAGAGAACCACTTCAGGACATCTAAGGAGCACTAGAAGGCTCCTCCATTTAGGATGTTCCCCTCAGCCGCGCGGATCTTAATACCAGAGATACGCAAGGACAGGAGTTCAAAAAAAAAGCAATCAGAACAGAATCAAATACAAACTGTGCCACGGTTACCACGTGCCTTCCCTTCATTAATTCTCTGTGTGAGGCAGTGAGCTGGGAGCATATGGCAATTTAACAACAGGGGCCCTTGACACTCGTAACAAAGTTAAATGCTAAAAACATCTGCATCCAGAGGTAAGCTGAATTCTTAGGACTCAGGGGGAAATCAGAAAGCTCCTGGGAGATGGGTCTTGACATCTAGTGGAATTTTAAGGCCAAGAGGAACTGAACTAAGGGATCAGGACTACAGCAACCAATATTTAGTGTAATTGGGTGAAAATTACAAAATGTCAAAGCATCAACATTGTAATTCAGACTTCATTAAAACTCCCTTTCTGGCCATTCTTCCCCAAGCATGGGGGACAAAGGCAAGACAGATGTTTCTGGCAGATTTGCCCTCATATGACTTCTTTACCTGGGCCTTTCCTCACATCCACCTTCCATCACGTACGTTCCTAATGTCTCGATAGCATTAGCCTCCGGCATGCCAAGGGCTTCCTGAACTGCCTTTTACTGAACTGTGTTTTAAGAAACAACTAGGAAATCTAGAAACAATCTAGGAAAATCTGATAAAGATGAACTCGGTGAGGGAATCACTCATCCCCAAAGGTAAGTGAAACACACTTCGTGCAGCTGAAAGGGCAGGAGGGTTCGAGAACTACTTATTTTCTCCAACTCCAGCTCAATTGTGAGGATTCACAGCTCCAGATCCAATCTCCAGGCCTAGTGTGACATGGAGGGTAATTCCCCACTGCACCCAGTCTACACACCTTCTACCCTGGGGACACGGAGAAGTGTGGCAGGGGATACAGGAAAGACCAACGTGCACAACTTGCAGGGGCAACCTGATGAGGCGGGATAAAAATGTCAATGAATTCAACCAGTAAGTCATTTGAACATTATTATCAAAACAAAGCACCCACAGATAGGCCACAGAAGAGAAGGAAGTTTTAAGGCCCCCTCTCTAATTGTTCTCTGAAAGTAGCTGTGTGGAGGCCAACCAGCAGCCAAGAAGAACACTGGAAAGTCAAGAAAGAATGGACAACTTCTGCCTCCAACACGCAGAAGAGTCCTCAAGTATAGTGAAGCCTACCAACGGGACAAACATCATTTTCTTTGTCCCTGATCTTACACCAACCGTTCTTAATTTAGAGGGGAGATTTTCCTTACCTGAGATTCCTCTGCACTTACAGTGCATTAAAAAAGTAATAATAGGATTTCTTTTTCACATTTTCTTGACTGAAATACATCCATACCCTAAAATGCCTATACTATGGGAGACAACTAATATAACATGCCTGCGGTTTGCTTTAAACAACTGCAGAAAACAAAAGGAGAGGAGAGAGAAATATATATATATGTATTTTTTTTTTAAGATTATTTATTTATTTATTTGACAGATAGAGATCACAAGTAGGGAGAGAGGCAGGCAGAGAGAGAGAGAGGAGGAAGCAGGCTCCCTGCCAAGCAGAGAGCCTGATGCGGGGCTCGATCCCAGGACCCTGGGATCATGACCTGAGCGAAAGGCAGAGGCTTTAACACACTGAGCCACCCAGACGCCCCAAGAGAAATATATTTTTTAAATACATTTAAAATTTTTAGAAACAAAGTTTTAAAAAACGTTGGCAAATGCGGGTAACTACTGAAGCAAGGTGGTTGAGTTCACAGTGGTTCCAGTCATATTATTCTCTCCACTTATGCAGCAATTAGAACATTTCTGTAATAAAAAGGCAAATAAACTGCCTGACCTAGCTCTCTCTCAGACCCTTTTAAAACCAGCTCTACTTATGGGCCTACATGAATTCTCCCATTTCTGAAGACCAGTAATGCTCATTTTTCACAATTATAGCCTTAACTTCTCTCTTCCTGTCTTCATGTACGGATTTTATTTCTGTAGTGAAAGACCAAAACAGTCCTTGCCCTCAAGGAGCTTATAATCCTTTCTCTCTTAAATCCAACCTACTTCATTCAACAAACTCATTTACCAAAAACCCACTATGGCCGGACACTCTAACACATGGATACAAACACCAGGTCTCTAGCCTTAAAGAGCTCACAATGTAATAGAATTAGAATGCAGTTAGGTGGGTTTCCCTATAAAAAAGGAAAGAAAGAAAGAAAAGGAGGAAGGAGGAAAGAAAAGAAAGATCCCAGTTATTTCTCAACTGAAAACTTCACTAGCTTACCCCTGCATAAAGAATCAAACTTCTTTACCTAGAAGTCAATGTTCTTCATAATCTAGCCCTGAGTGCCCTTGGGTCCAAATATGCCTACTTTTACACTTCCTGGCCCTCCATGCATATTTCTCAATGTGCCTTTCCTTAGGCCATTTCCTAAGCCTTTAAAACTGTATCCCGTGCACTCTACAGGTCTGAATCCTGACAATCCTTTCAAGGCCCAGTTCAACGTCTCCATAAAGACCACACCCCTAAAATCCATCCCGCACAGGTTCACACTATTCCTTCAGCAGTTAACAAACGCGACGTCCTGTACCTTCTCACAGCCTCCACAATGTTCACCAAGGTGTCCTGCCTACAGAAAATGCACAGTGATTGTCTTATTACCAATACCCTAATTACCTCTGGATATTTAAAAAGATGAACCCATGCTGGAGGGTAGCCTGTTCTCTGAGGGCCAGTCTCCCCAACCCAAGCCAGAGTAGCTCTTCTGCTGGTCTCTAGTACTCAAATCACTTTCAGCTGCTCAATTCCTAACAGAATCTGGGTGCAAAAACAGAACTGAAGGGCTACCACGGATCCTATTCTGAATCCACCACCAACATTAAAAGAAAACAAAACAACAAGCCAAGTGGAAGAGGATGGTAACCGTGATGTGGTGAAATCAATGTGGAAGCTCAGAGGTGAGCTTGTTGAATCACTTCTCATTTGGGGTCTATGTTTTGGGGGTTTTTAAAAAAGATTTTATTTATTTATTTGACAGAGATCACAAGTAGGTAGAGAGGCAGGCAGAGAGAGGAGGCGGGCAGCAGGCTCCCTGCTGAGCAGAGAGCCCGATGTGGGGCTCGATCCCAGGACCCTGAGATCATGACCTGAGCTGAAGGCAGAGGCTTAACCCACTGAGCCACCCAGGCGCCCCTGGGGTCTACGGTTTTAAACAGCAACCACCACACTCTCCTATTTCACAAATCAAGCACTGTGCTCAACTGGAGAACTACTGGTAAACATCTCCACGTTTTTCTCCTCTTTATGAATGCCAGGGGAAAAGAGTGAGCCCAGGGTCCCCTGAAGTACTGAGATGGTTGGAGATAAGGTAATTCCAAAAATCAAACACAAGGAAGCACTGGGGCCACGCTCTGCATACTGTGGCGCAAGGGCCTGCGGAGGAGGAACCCATCTCTGCGACGAAACTGTGAGCTGGAGAGCGAGGAAACAGGACTGGTTACCTGGTCTTACTCAGCTCTGTCCATCCTCAATCTAACAGCCTGGTACGCTGAGGGACTCAGGAAGTGCTCCCTCAATTAGGGAATGAATTCCACCTTTGGTTAAAATGCCAATTTGTTTGAAATGCCAACAGCCTGTTAAAAAGTCATGGGGGGAAAAAGGTTAAATAGTATATTCAAATGCCAACTGCCTGTTAAAAAGTAATGGAATGTAGAAGTCACGTGCATTTGGTATTTAAGCAGACCAAGCATAATCTACTGGGGTTTCCCTTCTTCACAACCATTTCCAAAAGATGACATATACCATTTCCTAAGAAACGGTTCCATTTCATCCCTCATCTCATCACTCCTTTCTACTTCTTGGATAGAGCGAAAATGTGTGGGGGGGGGGGGGGCAGATTCCTTTCCTGCTGCTCTATCAGATCCATCCTTCGCCAGTGTTCCTGCCTCAGTTTTAACTGGTTCCTGCTTTTTTACTACACATGAACCCATTAAAAAAAATCTAGTCAGTGAGAGAGTGATTATCAAAGAATGGAAATTTCGGGATCAGAGTGGGGGAGGGTGCATATACATTCTAATCTGCCTCCAATTTAATTAAGAGTCGCTGTTCAAATTAAAAGGGACCATAACAGGTAAAATCACTGCATACAAAATTATATATATATATGTGTGTGTGTGTGTATGTGTATATATGTATGTACACACACATATTTATCATATATTTGTATGTCCATAAAATTGAGACTATCTGAAAATAATTTTTGAAAACTGTTTTCTCATGTTATGTGTAATTTTTTCGAAAGGCACAAGTACTAGACACTGATGGGGGAATGGAGAGGTGGAACGACTCTAGAATTAGATCATGTGACCACATCCTCACATACAAGGCTGTATGAGGATGGTGATGAAAGGAACGTTCTTCCAAAAAAACAAAGGTAATCAATCAAGTTAGATATCATTCAGTTCATTAGGCGGAAAGAGGAGGAAAGGGAAGTAGTACTACTGTTCAGGGAAACAGTACCAGTACTTATCTCTCCAATGATCTAAGAGTTTTTAAAACAACTTCACCTAAATATGTAAGTTCGACAATCTATATGTTATTAGGCTAATGAATGAAAAGCCCAAAACAAAGAAACAAAAAATCCAACAAGCCTCAACAAATGACCATACCTTTTAATGCCTTCTCTACTAGTTACAATTTCAAAGCATTCCCCATAGTTAACATGGTCATGTAAACAGTAACTGTTCTCTTAAGACTAGCATTCTTTAAAGCAATGAATGTTTAAAACAAACAAAAATGTCACGCTGTACTCTAAGCCAACAGCCCACCTCAAAGAGATGATCAGGAACAAATGAAAAAATGTCTAAGAAAGAATGTCTACGGAAACATGTTGTCTCCTACTGAAAAGCCAGAAGCAACAGAGAACTCCATTGGGAGAGTATGCGGCTATTGAAATTGAGGGCTAAAAAAAAAAGATTATAAAAGAGCATATAAAATAAAACTACATATATGTATCAGTTATCTCCAAGTGGCATTTGGTGAGATTTTTTGTTTTCTCCAAAAAAAAAAAAAAATTTACAGAAAATCACCATGAGCCCGCATCATTTTATATCTAAACTTTAAAAAGAAAAAAAAGATTCTACTAATTTGAGTAAATTCTGTCCAATAACTATGTCCTGTCCCATAATGGTGTACTTTAGCTTCTCTGAAAGGCAATCAGACAACAACAAACGCACTCTTTGAGTCAGCAATCCCATTTATCGTTATCTACCCTACAGCTCTTCTCACCCAAGTGTGCAAAGACACACTTGTGTTCAAGAATATTTACAGAAGCACGGCTTACATTGGATATGCCTAACTGTCCATCAACAGGGCCTAGATAAATTATGTAGATTCATACAATGAAATACTGTGCAGCCGCTGAACAGAATGAGGCAGCTCTGTGTGCTGGAGTTCAATGCCATCCAAAATAATCTAAGGTTTAAAAAAAAAAAAAAAAAAACAACAAAAAAAACCCACAACCAAAACTGTATGTATCAACTAACAGAAGGGAAAGGGGGAAGAAAAAGACAAGTCTCTGCACAGACCATCTCCAGGACACACAAAACCCCATAAACAGGGCTTATAAATAGTGGCTGCCAGTGGGTTGGAGGTCTAGAAGTCAGAGGTGGTTAAGATTTGTCATTGGGAACGCCGTCAATCAATTTATATTGTCTGAGTTTTGGTTTTTGTTTTTTTTGTTTTTTTTTTGTTTTTACCATATAGGTAGGCTACTTTTTAAGTTTTAGTGATTTTTTTTTTTAATGGGGCAGTGAATTACTTTGCTGTTGTATAAATAAATACACTGAAGGGAAAAAAGATTTCCAAGTATCAAAACAGGTGATCAAAATACCTGTTTTTAAAAGTTTCAAAAAAAAAACCCTCTCAACTATCATTTTGCTGCTTTAGGCTTATTACAATCCCTGAAAATTACACACAACTGTAAACCTGAGCTCTTCTTTTGGACAGAGGTGTTTACACTGTTGCTAGCCAACAAATCCACTTCTGTCTAACCTAGCCCTTGTCTGGCTCTCAGGATTGTAGCAGTTTTTAAAATCTCTTTTCTCTCCTGCTATATTTAATACATGTTCTAATGTGAAAGGATTTTCTATTGGCCACACAATAAATAGAGAATAAGGGAACGGATTTTCTCCTTTTCCACTGGTATTAATCCTTTCAGGTCAGTGTGGCCTGGCCTTCCCCGACAGAATAAAAAAACGAAATGCCTAGCTAAGACACATAAGACAATGACTCACTAAATATAGTAGATTCTACTCCACCGGTGTTCTTAGGAAAAAAAAAAATCAAAGCTAAGAAAATACATTACACTGAAGTATATTCTCAAGTGGATTCAGTGCAAGCCCAAGGGCTCTGATCAACTGCCACGAACATGCCCCGTAACTGTGGGGAGCCCAGGAATTGGAAGGGCCTCCAAATCAGAGACAGAAAATGCTCCTTAACATCGTGACCGAGGTCCTCGTACCGCACTTGCGCAAAGAATTCTCAAACAGGGGAGAAACGACCAACAAGGTTTGCTGGAAGGGACACCTCATCAAAACAGGTCAATGCTGGCTGACTCAGCAGCCGCTGTTTATAGTTAGGGACCAGACTTCCTGAAAATAATGGTAAACACTTAGAGAGCCGAAACGAAGAAGTTGGACTCACCTTTCACACTTTTTCTATTAACATCTGCCCCCTTTTCAAGCAAATACTGAGCAATCTCTTTGTGTCCTTTGTAGCACGAAATCATCAAGCACGTATGCCCGTGTCGGTTGGACACCTCCAAGTCAGCTTTGTGTTCCACGAGGTACTTCACGATTTCCAGATGGCCATCGAAACAGGCAGCTCGAAGAGGAGTGGAATTGGTTAAAGTTGTGTTGTTGACAGACGCTCCATGGTTTAACAGGGACTGCACCACCTTCAGATGTCCTGCTGCAGAAGCGGCCCACAGCGGGGGAGCCCCCTCGATGGTTTCGCCATCAAAATTGACCGAGCCCCCAACTTCTATGGAGGCACTGCACTGTTCAAGGAGGAACTCCACCATGTCAAGGTGCCCATACCTGGCGGCCATCAGGAGTGGCGTGGCTCCGTTTGTTTTTTCCGAGATCAAGGAGGAAACCTCCTCTTTGGATTTGCTGGCCAACAACTTGGTGAGAAGCCGCAGTTTGCCATCCCGAGCTGCGTTAAACACTGCTGTCTTTAGATCCATTTATGTCCAGTGGAAAGGCTGCGCTTTCTTTATCCCTCAAAGCAAAGCTCCGGCTTAACTCTATCGACACAGGCAAGAGTGACAGGAACCAAAGTTCAACGTCAACCGCTGCACCCCAAACGGATATAAAACCACAGAGAGTCTGTCGCCTTACTGCCTTCCGACATCTGACCACCAGAGCACCAAACTAGGAAAAGGAAAAGGAAGAGGAAAAGTAGCAGTTTCAAATTTTCCAGAGGTGAAGGCAAAAACACTGGGTTTTCTTAATTCTTACTCCCAGGTGGCAGGGGTTGGGGTGGGGGGCGTACTTTAGGGACGACTCAAGCCACCCAAACACGGTGGGAAAGAACACAAAAAGGTGCACACCGACCCCAGTGTTCTGGTGGCAGGCGGTTTCTCTTCTATATGCGGTAAACTGAAAACACTCCAGGCAACCGGTTTTCTCGCCTCATAAGCAGCCAAGCTTTGTTCTAGTTTTTGCTTTGCACACGCCCAGGGAGAGTACAACCGAAAGAGGCAGGAGCCGCGGGTCCAGCAGTGTTTCTCTCTCTCACATCTGCAGAGGAGAGCGAGCCAAGGGCGCCAGGCTCGAGGCCTCGCGGTGGCCAGAATGGGCTTCGCGAAGGAACAAAAAGGTCGGACACAACACACCGCGGCCAGCCAGCGCCAGAGTCCTCGCCCTGAAGGTTCTCTTTCCTTACAAACTACTCGAGGCTCTCAGGAAATCCGGCCGCCTTCTAGAGAACTTCGCCCGCCCCATTTCGATCCGCCCCCCCACCCCCGCCAGGGATCGCAGGTTCCCCAGACCCCCTGCCCCCCCCCCCCATAACCTTCACCGCCACCTTCTCCAGACCCGGGCGGCCCCTCCCCGTCCTCCCCGAGCGACCACGACCCCCGCCCGCCCGGCCGCCGAGCCCGGGGCCTCCGCGGCCCGGGGGTGCCCTCCTTCCCCCTTCCCGCCCGGGCCTCCCTCCCGCGGGAGCCTCAGGCCGCAGCCACTACCTGCCCGGGGGCTGGTCCTCTCCGCCGCCGCCGGCCGCTCGGGCTCGGGCCGCCCCCCTTAAATGGAAACCGTTGTCCGCGCCGCCGCCCGGGTCGGCCTGCTCCGCCTGCAGCCGCACAGCTCCTCCATGCCCCGCGCCCCACAGGAATGAATCCAGCCGCGCCGTTCGCCCCGCCCCGCCACGCCGAGTCGCCTCCCGCCCTCCCCGTCCGCGCGGGCTACAGCAGCTGCAGCGGATGCCGCGAAGGATGGTGTAATGGGCTGCGGGCCGGGGGCCGGGCAAGCCTGAGCGAGGTTTCACATCACTGACGCGGCAGCCGCGCCATTGGGCCGGGGGAGGGCGGCGGCCGCCGCGAGCATCCGCGTAGGGGCGGGGCGGGGCGGGGCGGCCAGCCCTGCGGAAGACGCTCCGGCGTGAGGCACGCCGGGGGGCGTGGCCCCCACGAGGGGGCGGGGCCGTGGGGCCCCATCGCCCGGTGTCTGCCGGAGTCCGTGGAGGTGGTGCGGGAGGGTCGCGGGCTTCTCCGCTCGGATTCCTCGCGCCTGTTTCTCGGGAGGCTGGTTGGCGGGACCTTCGGCTCCCACGGCCAGAACTTCCAGAAGGATGGCAGTTCCTATTACTCTCTCACACCCATGAATGCTCTCGGACTACTCTCTTTCCTTTACGTAGAAACACACCGAGCTCTCGGATCTCGGAAAAACAAAAGACAAGAAAAACACTAGAAACAGAAATAGGAGAAAAAGATCCGTTGGGGAGGCTGCCAGACATGGCTTGCTCTTTTTTTTTTTTTTTAAAGTAAGGACTCTAAAAAGTACAAAATTTACGAAAAGTGGTAAAATCTCAGAGCAGTGTTAAGTCAACAAGGTCGAGCTCCTGACAACAGTAAAACCAGCACATGGGTGAAGAGTCTATCATACAGCAGGAAGAAATCTTACCACATTTATGACGTTAAGACAAGGGATGTATGAAACTAGCTTGAAGAAGAGTGTAAGCGTGTTAGGAATGACACCGTGGTGAATCGTGATGAGTAAATAGCGTTTGAAAAACTGATCCAAAAAAAAAAAACTGATCATCAATCTCTTGAACACTTTATTTTGGGGAACTTAAACTCAAACCCAGTTCCTTGAGTACCACTAGGGGAAAGAGAATATTAGGTTAGACAGATTATCTGACCCCAGCCTCACAAAAGTAATCATAATTTTTGAAGTCAGACATTTCTCTCTCTCCCTCTCTCTCTCTCTCTCTCACACACACACACACACAGAAAAAAAATCACAGCTTCATTTTTGCTTACTGACTCACAGTGTTGTTGATAAATCTATGTACTTTTGTAGTTGATGTAGTTGGGTTGTAGTTGTAGTTGTAGTTGATGTCGTTCAGTGCATAACTGAAGTCTAATTTTCATACAACTACATATTTTGCTTTTTCCCCTTACCATACGCTAAAGATTTCTCATGTTTTTACAGTCTTAATAATCATTTTTTATTTAGGTAGTCAGTACACAGGCTCCACATTGGTACCCCAAAATGCAGGTTAATAGCATTGAGAAGAAAATATAGAAGAACAGAATATAAAGGATCAGGGCAGCCTTCTTTAACAATCAACCAGCCCAGAGGACTGGCTGTTTTATCCTTAGTGTGCATGTCACAGTTCTATACTCCCAAGGTACGGATAAAAGCCAGTCACAAACCCCAACCAAGACCTAGCCTGAACTGATTTGTCTCTCTTAAAAATTCAGTAAGATGATGTAAGTGACCCACAAACTGAGATGTGCACCCCCTGGGGGATTTTCAAGGGGTAAATGCACCTTAAGATCATTTTAAGATCCCTTGTTTTTCAGTCTTCAACTTACATCCATATTACTTCCAGAAACTGATTTGCTGCTTTAAAGAATGCAGTCAAGTTGTCTGCCTGTTTCCTTTCCCAACTGTATCACCATAGGCATACATTTTCCAAATTGCAAAAAAAGGAAGTGGGGGAGAGGGAGGCATAACTCTCATTCACTGAGAATCTTAAAAGGGTGCCTTATTCTGGGGTGTAAAATCTTCAGGGAACCTGTGTCAGTTTTCTATCAATTTAAAAGACTGGACTGTGTGGAGAAAGTATATACTTCTAATGGCTGTGTAACAAATTCTTCTACAAGTCATATGATTTCCAAATAGCTGCTTTCAATAAAGGATGGCCTTGAGATCACTAAATGACTTGTATAAGTCAGAAGGAGTTCAAAGAATTGAAAAGTTCAAAATGCCTTACAATCCCATCTACTTATTAATGGTAAAAACACTCTTAGAATTTACAAAAGTGAAAAATAGAAAACCCTGATGCTAAACTACACCTCTTTCTTCTAAGAAGTAGTATTCAACAACAAACACATGCAGTAATTATAAAAAAAATAATAATACTTATGTCTAATTTTAAAACTTTGTAATATATTTTATATTATTTTGAATACTTGATTATTACTAATAAATATGATATCTCAATCTAGAAGAAAATGTTTCAGCACTTACAGTCTTTTAGCCACAGGAAAGTTAAAAACTGAAGTTTAAACATATATATCTTTTCACTGCAGAGAAATATTAGTAGGGTGATAGAAAAAATACATTCAAACACAGAAATGCATGAAATTAGGATATAATCCTGAAGGGCGAGAATGTGAAATGGAGTTATCGTGTAAAGAGAAAAATAAACAAGGTAAAATATACTGTAGGTAAAGAAGAGGCTTTTCTTATATTTTTAAAACGGTGAGTAGCAGGCATAATGTCTATGGTGTTTAGATTGTATTGGATTTATTCAAGAGAGTGACTATTCCATGTCAATATTTACAGTATGCAGGAAACTGCTTTCTTTGCAACTACTTAAACTTACGATGAAACATTTTAAATGTTAACCTAAAAATATGCAAGAGGGTAAATAGTATGTCCTATAGTAAGCAGAAATGTTTAAGGACCGCTAATTTTACTCATCAATCCCCTATTGGAGTTCGTCTCTGTTTCTAAAGATTTCGGCAATATTTGTTCCTCTAATTTTTTTTTTTTTTTTAGTTTTTACTTTTCTTAAAGAACATCAGCTAAAATTATTTTGTCGTGGTTAAATGATCTTACATTCTTTTTTGAAAAACCTGCCTCCTCTCAGCCCTTTCTGAATGGAGAGGAAAAGGTTTTGACTTGGCTGGGTTGGTTGGATAGGGATTGGTTTGGTTACTAAAGCTTTGGATTCTGGTTTAATCAGCAATGATTGTCTTCCTAAAAGCCTCAGAATACCAATCTGAGGTATATACCAAGAAGAATGCTGGACTCAAGTTCTAAGGAGCCTCCAGATGGTGCAGGTGGGAATCAGCGGACTGGAAAAATGGGGAGGGACCCAGAAGGTTGGGGCATAAAATGAGGAGCCAATGCCAGGAGCCAAGGCGAATCCTTGGTCTGCTCTGAGGGGAGCCTGGTGTCACCTGTACCCACAGCTCTGATTCATCGGCCTTGTTGAGAGACCCAACACTTTACAAATGCCTGGGAGGGTACCTCCCTAGGAGGCCCCCAGGACACTGGGAGCCCAGAGGCAGCACCACCCCATGCCTGAAAGGGTGATGGCGACCAACTGGACTAGCAGAGGGAGGGCGCCCTTATTATGAGAACAACACACGCTTTCAAGCGTATAGGTTTTCTTCTTTTCATGTATTGCTTTGGGATAAATTTCCAGGGGCTGCATTATGGAGCTTCCTTCTGGCTTCTCATATATATTGTCATTCCGCTTTCCCAAACAGTTGGGCCAGCGGCAAAGGAGTATGCTGAATTCGCCAAACCGGGCACCCACTGCAGATTACATTTTCTTCAATTTTTGCTAGAATGTGGAAAATGATGCATCAAATTTCCCCAAATTTGCCTGGCCACCCTTGTGATTTGGGGGGGGGCGTGTCCATATAATCTGTTGTAATTAGTAGGGTATTCCTTTTACAGTTTTCCTTCTGGAGATTTTTTTTTTCTTAAGTTTATTTTTTAATAATCTCTACACCCAACGTGGGGCTCGAACTCATGACCCCGAGATCAAGAGTCACACACTTCATTGAGTGTGAGGCAGGCAGGCGCCCCTCTCCTGGGGATTTTCGAGTGTTTACCTCTTGCTGGCTTCTACTTAAACCAGAAACCTCCGTGAAACAGTCCGCTTGCACGGTTTTGGTGATCTTCATTAATTTGGTCTGATTTGGGTGAACAAAAGAAGATACCTTTTGTTTTTAGTGACTAACTGGGCAGCAGTTTAATTCAGAAAAGCATGAAAGGAACCTGTTTTAATGAATAGAAAAGTAACACGAAAATAGCACGGAGGCGCCCCACGCCATTGAGAAACGCCCTTCTCGTATGAGAAACCTATTTAATCAACACTGATCATGTGTCTGACCAGGTGCGAAGGATTTTAATTGTTATAAATCCACTCATCATGTGCATAGTTATTGAATCGTATTGTGTATTCTGTTAGAGGCTGAGTGAATATATGATCCCTGCTTTCAAAGAATTCATGGTCTGTGGGAGAAATGTAGCTATAAACAGATCGGAGTGAATGAGATATGTATATAAACAGCCACAAGGGCCCAAGGCATGGAGCTGCCAAGGCTCCCAGACTCCTTGGGCGAGTCTGGGAAGGAGGTGTGGTTAAACCAGATCCTGAAGCATGAGTGGGAGTAGGCCCAGCCAAAAGGCAGTGGGAGAAGGGAGGGAGCCCAATGGAGAAAGCAGGGAGCTGATGGCCCCTCCCTTCTTCCCCACTCCTCTCCCCCCCCCAGACCCAGGGTGGGACCCTAGGCAACCTTCTGAATATGCAGAGCCCTCACTCCCCACCCCCACAAAGTGCATCATAGCTCACCATTTCCAATTTGTGCAACTCCACCAGAATTCACATTCTCTAGGTCAGCGGCCCTCTTGGGTGGTTTTTGGAGGAGCTCGGCTGGGTGGATGCAATCTACTTAAAGCAAGAATACATCCAGGGGGTACTCACCTTTTCCAAAGGAAACTCGTGAGCTCCGATGAAGCTTATGGTGGTAGAAGTAAGACAGAGCAGAATTCTTTCAGCCAGAGATTTCCGGATTCCCCCTGTGTATTTTGGCCTAGCCTCTCTTTCCTTCCTGAAACAATGCAAGAGAAGGAGGCAGCAACTTGATCACCAAATTCTGATCATCTTCTCTTGGCACAGTCTCCCTTGCTGGTATGGTGCCATCATCTTACTCATCCCATTATCACAAGCTAGAAATCTTGTGTCATCGTAAAATTATCTGTTTCTTTCCTCTGTTAAGCCCATTTCCTGAAGTTGTCAGGGCCCTGACTCCAGCTCTCTACGAGCAATAGATGAGAAAGAGTCTGCAGATTCTCCAGAATCTGGCTTCCAACCACTGATAGTCTCCCCCTGATACATCCCAACTCAGCCCACCCAACACTGTCCAGAAGTTCTGACCCAGCAGCCCAGATTTCTCAAGGAGGTAAGGATGTAATTGGTCACTCAGAGCAGGAAATCTGTTCTGAGGATCTTGAAGAGCTTCAAAGAGTCTCCCAGGTGTGGGCAGATGAAAGAGACCAGAGTCACCCCAGATATGAAGCCACGGTCAGAAACAGTCCTGTCCATCAAGGGCAGCTGGCAATGATCCTTGTGTGTTCATGACCTTTAGTTTCAGACCTTCTTCCTGCCCTGACCTCTGTCCCTGCCCCTGCCTGGCTGCCCATGCCTGTGTGGGTGGCCATTAATCAACCAGGAATAGCTGCTGCCTCACCAGGAATTCGCTGGCCTCAGCCCCAGTCCCACGGACGAGTCTAGCAATTATCCACCCTGAATATTTATCCATCTCATCTCTTTTTTCTTTTTCAGATTTCGGCCTTTTAATTCCTTTTGAATATCTGAATACGTCCTTTTTTGCAAGCTAGGAAGCAGAATTAAACTAAGGCATTCTGGTCCTGTAGGGATCCAGACAGTGTCTTGCGATCTTCCGCAAAATGACATCATAATACAAGGTGCTAACAACGGGCTTCTAAACTCTAAATAATAACCACCTACCTACACTTGTTTTCCTTAGGAAGTAGCCCAAAGTCCAGTCCTTAAAGGCAGGATATGCAGAACATCTTGATTTACAAAGTACGGGATGACCTAAATGATAGGCTGGCTAATTTACGGGTAGACCAGATACACGCTGACCAAGGACTGGTGAACAGAGAAAGTGTTTACATTTCGAAAACTCACTCTGAGGATGAGTCTTGGCTCCTGTGAATAAGGGAGCAGGTAGAAAAATACTACAGATGCACTCACACGGACCTTTGATTTTGCTGAGGTCTTCCACTAGAACGCAGAGTTAGGGATGAGGGTAGAGGGACGATGCTTAGATTGTTCTCAAAATAAATAACTAGTAATAGGAAATTTGACCCACTGGATTCTTCCATTTGCCACAAGACACACTGCCCAGGCGGACAATGTAAAGAAAAAAAAAGGTGAACTCTGAGGGTTGCCTTGGGGGGGAACAATTGGTTGAGCCCCCCCGACTCTTGATTTTGGCTCAGGTCTGAAGACCACCTTTCTCTCAGACACCTTACAACAGCATCCAGGCCAACATGACTGAGTCAAATGAGGCGGGGAGGGGGATTTCATCCTGTCCTCGTAAGATGAAAATCCATCTCTACTTCCTGCAGCAAAATGGGCCTCCACATCATTGTTTCCAAAGAATGGGACACAGATCTTAAGAATATGGACCACCTAGGAAAGTTATTTAAGGGGCAGTGTCCTGGAATCCATTCTTGGAAATTCAGATTCACTAGCTTCAATGTGAAACACAAGAGGCTGCATTTTTAACAAATCCAGGAGATGATTCTTCCATCCTCTAAGGTGGAGAACATGGTCTTATGGCTTCTTGTCCTCCAACTTTGTGAAGAGAATATGACATCACCGGTGTGCATCCCGGCCCTGTTTCTTTCCAACTACCTTAGCATCTACTCAGTAGGACTCACTGGAGAGAAAACCCAAGATAGCCATTAGCCAAGAGGAAATTCAGTCCAGGCCCAAGGATGTTGGCTACATGACTGACAGATGATCCCATTGATGCCAATAAGAATTGCTTATTGGACAATTTACCAACTTGGTTTACACCCTGATGAGCCACAACTTAAGTGAGAAATCCTGGCACTGAATTCTGTCGCTGCCCGGACTGATGTCACATAGGCTGGGTTCTTGTCAGTTGCGAACACACGAGACTCCACCCAATGTCTTAGGACCCACACCTTTACAGAGAGGGAGGAGTCAGACCACTTCTAATCCAGTAGCATGCCCCACCCCACCCTGGGTCCCGGGCATTCCTCCCTGCTCCCCCAGCTCTGGAAACAAAGCTACCACACCTGTCCCTCAGCCCCCGAATGATCTTCTGGTGCCTTAGTTCGTACAGAACACTGGAAATGAATTTGGCTCTCACAACCCTCACCCCTTTGGTGTTTTCACATCCTGTCTCAGTTCCAGAATCTACTTCAAAGCTGCCTTCTCTCACACCCCTGATTCACCCCGATACAGGAGCGCCCTGTTGCCTCCTTGGATACTCAGCTGGAAGACCCTCTTCCCCCCATGCACTGGGTTGAATCATTAGTGATGCTTCTCTCTCTGCCGAGGGGACAACCCAATTTCTAGAATGGCTGCAACACCTCCCAGATGCTCACAGCTCTAGAAACCACAAGCCACCCTCTGTCCTGCTGGTGGAATCCGCTATGTCCTAGTGTAGAATTCTGTAAGACAGTTCTCCCTGACACTCTGCCCCACCTCATTTCTCATCGCTGTGACTTCCTGAGCATCTAGGGACCCTGTCCATGGATTCTGGGTCAGCCGCCCCATCTTTTGGTCCTTCCTGTGAGCGCCTGCATTGGTTCAATGCTCACCTCTCTCTGAAGAGTGCTACAGCAGAGTCACTTTCTCTGACACCTCCCACTTACTTCCTGCTTTTTTCTCCTGCCACCAACTGGTAGATCCACCATGACCTTGTGCCAACCCCAAACCTGAACTCAACCCTGACACTGAGGATTCTGTTCCTTTGACACTTGCCGAAGCCACTCATGGACACGCCTTCGAACTCCCCATACTTCTGATTAGAAACCCTCTGGCCACAGGCTGCCTGAGTCATTAACCAAAGCTGCTGGGTTGCCTTGCAAGAGTGGGTCCCATCTGGCTCTTCGAACCACCGTCATTCTCTGCAGTGAAGTTGTTAGTTCTTCAAAGCCTGGCCCATGCTGGTCAGTAGGCACCATGCGAAGTCTCAGCCTCTCTTCCTGCCCCCGCATGGCCAAAATAGCTCATTGTACTTATAGTCCAATTTTGGGTTATGCTCCTGGTCAGAAGGGGAGAAGGCCCTAAGTGTCAGTTGTGTGAGCTCAGCACTCTAGCAGAGCGTCCTTGGAGAACCGTCTGAAGACGACATTGGTGGTAGATGTGTGTTCCATCCAGATCTGTGTTCTAGATAGAAGGTTCTCCCCGAGAAGTACGGACCGAATCCTCAGGAGCGGGCCAGCAGATGCGTCCTTGAAGCTGAGGGCCACTCACGACAATCAGTCACTTTTCTAGGATTTATTGTATTTTGGCTAAATCAGTCTGCTATTTTATTTTACTTTATTATTTGACCTAAGGGTTCTCCCAGGCCCCTTGGACAATTTTCAGTTCCTTAGTCTAGAGCACCCAGCCCAACAACACCCACACACCCCTGACCTTCTAGGTCCCACCCCACTGAAAGCAACCCACAGATTAGTCATTCATGCAGCATAGGTATATTTTGCCCATCCATTCATTCACGGGTTCCCTCAGTCTCTTTGTCTCCCTACATGCATCTCTTTGCTGATATGTGCTATGCCCAGCAATGAGACCTGGGACACAGTGTGCATGAGTGAGTTCACCTCCCATGTGTCCTCCTGGAGCACTGGAAGCAGCTCATGTGGGGCTGGGGGAGAGCTTTCCGGAGGCACAATTGGTTGAAGTTGTCACAGAGGAAGAGGTGAAGAATGTTCCAGGAAGAGTAAATGACTGAGAGGCAAGAGAGGGCTGGGTGCTAAAGAACAGACAGAAGTTCCGTGTGGCTGGGAAACAACCCAGACAGAGTTGTG